>NC_045428.1:547655590-552455590 GCF_902635505.1 Sarcophilus harrisii
GAGAAATGAGGTGGAGGTTCAGTAGTATGAGAAGAAGTGGATGTAAGATCTGGGCAGAATCAGTAGCTAGGCTGACTTGGGGCTGTCTGAGAAATGAGGAAAAGTAAAGATGAAGTGGGAGTGAAGAGGAATAGAGGTCTAGGAGAGACTCCTGGAGCCTGAGGGACTCCTTTGGCAATAGCTTGCCATTCTGTAGAAAGAGTGTGAGGCATTGGATAGAGCACTAATCTGAGTTCAAATTGGGTCTTTCACACCAGTTATGTGACTTTGGGTTACATGACTTCATCCCTATGGTCACAGAAAGGTAGGGATGACAATATCTGCACTACTTATCTTAGTGAACCTTATTAAGACATGAGAGAAATGTGGGCTGTTATCCTTGGCAGGATGGTTCTCAGAATCTGGACCGAGGACAGTGAGAGCATGTTCCCCTTGAGTGCCAAGTTTGGGGCTCCCTTGGACAAGTGTGGCCATCTGCTGAGCATTGCCAAGGACTTGGGAGTGACTGTGGTTGGAAGCGCGTGAGTCTGACTTTAGGGACGCCTACTTCACCCTGGCTGCTGGAAAGGGAAAAGGCCTAGACTAGGAGCCAGCAGGTCTGGGTTCAAACCTGGGCTGTACTATTGATTTATGGTGTCAGTGATCTTGGCCTTTCACACTGGGAAAACCTCTTCCTTTCTCTGGGTCTCAGTTTCTACTCTGTCAACTACAGGCAACAATCTCTGCCTTGTCTTCCTCAGGGAGGTTTTGTGAGGATTTGTAAACCATAAAGGGCTTTGCAAACAGAAAACCATCTCTGAAGTTTCTGTTTATGTCTCTCTGTTTCTTCCTATATTATGTATCTGTGTCTATGGGGAACCTTTCTGTGTTTATGAGTGAACAAGAACACATGTGTGTACCCATGTGCCTTCATGAGTGCACCCGTGCATTTGCTCAGTGCTAACAATCCTTGACTCCACTCAGTTTCCATGTGGGTTCTGGCTGCCAGACCCCAGAGAGCTTCCACCAGGCCATTGCAAATGCCCGGCGTGTATTTGACTTGGGCCTCCAGATGGGGCACCCAATGGGATTCCTGGATATTGGAGGAGGCTTCCCAGGCCAGAAGAATTTTGTACCTACATTTGAAGAGGTGAGCAGCCAAGATCCAAAGCCACAAGGAACATCCCCATGGGACAAGTGAGCATGAGGCATAAGACTTTCCTGTAATATGCTGAAGGTCATTACATATGTGGCTCCAGGATGATTGGCTTGGCTTGGCTGGAAGGGAATGGAGGCTTAGGGACCAGGTAGGGAGGTTTATACTGACAGAGGACATTCTTTTTCTTACAGTTAGCAGCTGTGATCAATAGAGCCTTGGACCAATATTTTCCAGAAAGCAGTGGAGTGAAGATTATAGCTGAACCTGGTCGCTACTATGCCAGCAAAATGTGCACTGCTGTCCTCAATATCATTGGCAAGAAGAATGTGGTGGGAAAAGGTGTGCCAGACTATTGTGCAGGTCACATTTGACTGGAAAACCTTCCCCAACCAACTCATGGTCTTTGGAGGCTCCAGTCATAGCATCATATAATTAATTTCAGAGGGATAGAACTCCTAGTTGGATAATCTAGCCCCTATCTGAGTACACCACCTCCTTTTCCTTCTCGCATCCCAATTTCTGTTTAGCACAACCATTGCCATGATAGCTCAGGACCATTGTCTTAGGGTTATGCCTGATTTTTCTCTGATCCTCCCTCTTTTCTCGCATGCAGTTATTATTATGTCCTACCAAGTCCATCTTTGAATACTCCTTTTATTTCCTGTGACCACTTTCTTGACATAGACTCTCACTACCATCTGCCCAACTATTTCAGTTCCTCTTCACTCTTTCCCAGCTAAGCACATCAGTTCATAGATAGAGCTGGAATTGACCTGAGGACATCTATTTCAACCCCTTCATTTAACAGATGAGGAAGCTGAAGGCCATGAGGCTTTGCCCAAAGTTACATTGTTACATGTTACATGTTAAAGGTGGACTTAATCCTAGTTCTTCTGACCATAGAACCAGTGTTTATCCCATGCAAATATATTGCTACTTCCTCTAATTGGTCCTTTGTAGGATACCAGGATGAGCTTAATTAAGCATAGATTTTAACATGCTACTGCTCTGTTCAAGAGTTTTCAGCGATTCACTCCTGTCTTCCAAGAAGTTCACACTCCTCTGATTGGTATCTGACCTTCCCAAGCAGATGCTACCTTACCTGTCCAGTTCTATTTCATATAACTCCTTTCTAATTAATCTATCCTGTCATCCAGGCAAAGTGTATCTCATATAATACAAAGACAGAAACAAAACAGTCCCTCACCTCAAGAAGCTGATATTCTACTGGGGTTAGGAGTAGGAAAGGGACTTCATGCAGATAAATAAAAACAAAATATATAAAATTTGCATAAAGTAGTTGCAAGATGGATAAAATACTACCAACTTCATGAAATCATGAAAGACTACATGGAGTAGATGGTATCTGAGTTGTGCTTTGAAGGAAGCTAGGGATTCCAAGTTGTAGAAGTGATCTGAATAATAGTTATTACATTGTAGCCTATTCATGCAAAGACATGGAGGAAGGACTAAAATATCATCTATGAAATGAATGTCACTCCTTGTTCGAGAATCTCCAGTGGTTTCTCACTATCTTTAGGATAAAGTCCAAACTCTCCTGTGTAGGATTTAAAATCCTTTCCAATCTTAATTCAGTCATCTTTCCAGGCTGATTACGTATGATAGAAAGGATTGTCTTATGCAAATGTTGTATTTCCCCAGTATCTAGCACCAAGCTCTATATAAGGAAGGTTCTCCGTGTTTGTTTTATGCACATTTCCACAGCCTTTACTTGCAGAACTCCACTTTTGGAGAACCCACAATTTATCTGGAGAATGAAAAAGTCTAGAAGGAAAGAGAACCTTGGGGCAATCATAACAAGAATCACAAGCCTCACCAGCTCCAAACATCCTCCTGACTAAGTTTTTTTCTTTTCTCAGAAGGTGGCAGGAAACTGATGTATTATACCAACGATGGTTTTTATAACTCTTTTGCCCTTATGCTGAGGGAGAAAGAAACAAGGATACCACGTGTAATGAAGGTAAGAGAGGCAAGGAAGCAAGAGCTGATTTTGACAGTTCTGGAGATAAAATAGGTTAAGCTACATGGAACTTCTTGGAACAGAGCAAGTCAGTAGGGGCTATATTTCCTAAAGAATTTGGTCATTAAAGAGTAAGTTCCATAAGATTTCCAGATCAGTGTGGGCCCTCGGATATAATTTTGACCATCTTCCCCTATCCTCTACTCACAACTCACCTCTGAATTGGGGATGAAGGAAAGTGTTACAATTACCTAATGGCTTCCAAGATGACCTGAATATAGCTGGTACCTCTACATCCTTGTTGCCAACCTTGCTTGTCACTGCCAATTAAGTTTTCTTGGGAGAGGCCATTGAAATATTTATTTGAAACAAGGGAATGGATCAAATTTACCTGCCTATATTTTTTGTGTGTGTTTAGCAGCAATTGCCCTACAAAAGAGTGATTTTTTAGTTAGTTAACTGAGACACCTGAGGAAAAATAAAGTTCTCTGGCAGAAATTATTTATCTTAATAAATACTGAGATTTATCAAAGACTATGCTTTCCAAATTGAGGTTCACAGAGACTAAGTAGTTTGTCTGGTGTTAAACAACTAGTAAGTTTCTGAGACAAAATTAAAACTGGGTTTTTCTGACTCTAAATCAAATGCTTTAACCATAGATATAGTATAGTTTTTGAAGTAGAGATCTTAGCAATTTAGAAACATAGAGCAAAATATTTACAGATTTTTACAATTATAAAATTCTAAACAATGAGTATAAACTTAATACAAATTATTAAAAGGAGTATAGGAAATATAAACCATGTATTGTGGAATGCATTGTGGCATTCACAATATACCTGGCTCTAATTTACCCAGCTATAGTGCTTTTAAATTTGCATACCCTCACTTCTGATTCATTCATTTGTTGAACCTTCAGTAAGCATGCCCTGTTCAGGATCAAATTATGCTCAGTATATCCAGGGAGAAGTAAATTTTCAGTAAGACAAAGACCCTACTGCTATGAAACTCAAACTTTGATAGGGTAGTAAGTTTTTAAAAATAATTAGACTAGGCAATATTACCTGATAAATTTATGAGGAGATTAGGGTTGTGGTGTGTTGGAAATTAAAGCAGAAATGCTAGTGGGGGTGGTCATTGAGGGAAGTTTTAAAGTGAAAATCCAACAGAGAAAGTGAGAAGGAATTCATCAGGGAAAGGAGAGGGAAGACATTTTATAGAGATGTACAAGATCTAAGACTAAAACAATGCTAGGGAATAGGAAATGGGGATGGTATGAGACAGGAGAGATTTTATTTAGCTGAATAGTAATTCTTTACTTCCCATCTGATACAGAAGTTCAATTGCAAACCATGTCTTTATCCTTCCACCCTGTGGGGTCCCACGTGTGATGCCTTTGACCGTCTGGGTCCAACAGAAATCATGCTGCCTGAACTTCATGTGGGTGACTGGCTGGTCTTTGAAGACATGGGGGCCTACACCCGCACCATAAATTCCACTTTCAATGGTTTTACACGACCTGTGATGACTGTCACCATTCCTTCTGAGCTACAGTGAGTAGAAGGGCAGGACAGAGAATGGGAATCTATAGATGGTGTTCTAGCTACCCCTTCCCTGTCCAAAAGGGAAAGTTGAATCTGTCCAAACTTCCTCAAACAGTTGTGGTAAAGATGGGAAGGGGCTATCCCTGGAGCTCGGACCAAAAGCTATTCCTTCCTCCTGGGTCTCTAGGCAAAGTCTTTAACCTAGTAATCTGCCTGTTCCCACATATATCTACACTGCTAGAGGTTAGGGGTCACAAGGAGTTTCTGTAGAGCTAGAGTAAAAAATTACTCTGGCTTGACTTCCAGAGCTCTCATGAGACCTTTCCCTCACTTTCCCTCCAACTAATTCCTATGTTCTTCCCATAAACTTCTCCTAGCCCCAATCTCCTGCCCCTTAGAGCCTTACGTCTTACTGGGTAACAGCAAACTGATTTAAAATCCAAATATTGTTAAAAAAAAATATCTTGAAGGTGGCTGGGTAAATGTCTTTCTACTTCTATGTAACTCAGGATTTATTTTCACAGACATCTTCTGGACCCAATGCATTAAATTCCAGGAAGAGATTTTCTCAACAGAACTTTCAGGCAGCTGGACAAGACAGTGAAGAAACTATTTAGGGAGGGAAGATGGGAAACAGAAAATGCTGGGAATTTTTGTTGCTTCCTTAGTCACACCAAGATGCCTGTCCAGTCATATATCATGACAAAAAGTAATCTCTGATAGTTAAAAATTGGAGCTGAGGTGGAAAAGAGAAGGAGTGACCAGGTTGGAATAAATTTAATCCATTTTTGATGACTGCATAGAGCAGTGAATTTGCATTCAGAAAAATGTGTATTCCTTCCCAGCACTATGACTTGTTAACTACGTGGCTATGAACTTTTTTTTTTCTGGGCTTCAGATCCTCAGCACTAAACTCAAGGGAAGAGGTGATCTCAAAGTGCCTTTCAATTTTCATTTTCTAAGATATGTTCAGGCCTCTAAGAAAAAAAATAAATGATAATATATTCATCTCCTCAAATTTCTGCTCTCTTCTCTAAAAAAAGATGCTTCAAATAATATTTTCTCTCATAATGACAGTGTTTCACCTAATTGCATTTGACATAATAAATATGTATTAACTAGTCCATGTTTGTTGGTTGGTTCAATTCATGCTGCCTCCTTTATACATACAATGTGACAATTGTCACATAGGTTAAAATCCATTAAAAGGATTTGGAGTCTAATTGTTGTTTAGTCATTTTTCAGTGGTATCCAACTCTTTCTGATATGATTTGAAGTTTCCTTTTTCAAAGTTACTGGAGTTTGTCATTTCCTTCTGCAGCTCATTTTACAGATGAGGAAACTAAGGCAAAGAGGGTTAAGTGACTTGTTTATTGTCTCACAGCTAGAGTGTCTGAAGTTAAATCTGAACTCAGGTCTTCCTAATTCCAGGCCTAGCAATCTATACACTGAGCTCTCTAGTGGCAGTCAGGATGTAATACCTATAAATATACTCAAATTGTTCCTCCCTATAGGGACTGATCAACATTGTCCTTTCAGCAGCCTGCAGTCTTCCATTCTGGTCACTAGATGGGACTCAAAACTCTAATGATTTCAATCCGTTCCTTCACTCTTCCTCATTCCCCACACCCATCTCCCACTCCCAATTCCTTGCCTCCTAATTTCATTTCCCACCATCTATGAAGATTAACCACTTCTTATCTTTTCACTTTTCTATAGGAAAGCAAGTTTATTTTTGTGAAATGTGCAGTTTCCTGAGGTCAAGGTCTTAAGGATGAACAAACAACTCTTGTAGCAGTAATTGCTACAGTTAGTACTCCCATCCTTCAGATCAATTTGCTCTTTTAATTTCTCTCTCTTGGACCCAATGACTGAGATAAGTAACATATAGCTTACTGTAACATTAATATATGTGACTTTGAAGTGAGAGTAATCAGTCACACTGTCCTACGCTCACATGACTATAGCCACTCAAGCTGATAGAAACATTTCTACTTCTTTCATTCTTTTTCTTTTTCCCTACCCAATTATCTTTGCTAGCAAATCTTTATCTCCTTCACAGCTGATAGAGTATTGAAGACAGAAGAGACTTTTATAAAATTCTTTAGTGACAGGTAGAGAAGCAGACTTTAGCAAGGTCACTCAATCCAATCTCTTAGGAGGATTCATTGCAGTTTGCAGTCCCCAGAAGGCTCTGGGTGACAGCTAGCTAACTTCAGTGTCTTTTTTCTATCCTAACTATTAAATCAACAGTTTCTGAGACTTACAACTTTTCTGGATTATGTCTGTAAAACATGGAAATTTAATTAGATTATTCATAAGGATCCTCCAAGCTCTAAATTCTGTGAAAATTGAACTTCTAAATTAACTGACCTCTACTGAAACAGCCAGAGCTTTGAATCAAGGTAACACTGGAAGAGAAGTTGATCCTCATAATGCTGCTATTCTTTGAATCTGGAAGCACAGCGGACCCTTTTGACAAAGATGAAGAGACCTCCCCAAAAGAAAATACATTTAACCTAAGCTTGTGCCATACAATGACAAGCACCAAGAAGGGAAAATATAACATTCATCTTCATCTCCTGGGATAAATCAGAAAGAATAAATGGGAGTAAAGGGAATAACTGAAATGGGTATTAGCATTCCCCAATTTTTCAAGAAAAGAGAAAGAAAACTCATGGGAAACTAAATGATGTGCTTTACTTCAATGAACCATGTCATTTGGGTACATAGTTGTGTAGAACAGCCAATAATAAAAGAGAAAGATGATCAATAATCAGAGATTATTAGAATAGATTAATTAGAATAACGATTTATTAATAGAAGAACCTGCAAAACTCTTGCTGGAACTAATCAATTTCCCCCTGAATCATGTGAGGAGAAGTGTGACATAACCTATGCAATAGCATGGTATAGAGGAATACAAAGTTGAAATTTGATTTTAATACTATTTTGAGGCTTAGTCAAGCTGGATTTAATATTTTCTTTCATAGTTCCTTCTCTGTCTAAACTTCATATACCATTCAATCTCAAAGAAACTTTACTGAAGATCTACTTTTTGTTTTGTAATTATTTCCAGTTTTATAATTCCACCCATCACCCACTTTTTAGAAAAACTCAGTTAACCTACAGGTCAAATCTCATCAATTTAAACTACTGTAGCAACTCTTAATCATCTGAAGATTATTTCCTGGTAACTTTTGCTTGTGATTTGAATCATATCTTGCTTAAGAGGGGTTCTGAAATGGAGGTCCAAATGATTTAATCTCCATTCTGACTATGACATTGATAAACAGTCAAAATGACACCTATGTTGATTGAGATTTTGCGCTGTTATCTTATTGTTATAAAAAAAGACTATCAGCCTTCATTTAATATCTCTGGGTTGGCTTAGGTATCCTTTGGCTGTCTTTATTAATAAATTTATACATTCTTAGTAAACAGATAATATTCAGAACTTTGTGCCTTAGTTTATCTCAATTTCAAACGTAACAAAAAACAAGCTGATAGTAAAGTGGTTAAAATGCCGGGCCTGGGTTCAGGAAAACCGAGAATCCTCAGAAACTCAGAAACTAAATCTTTGTCTCAGCTCCCACAACTGTAAATTGAGTATCATAATAGCATTTACCTCCTAGGTTGTTCTGGAGAATCAAATGAAATAACATTTGTAAAAAGCATCTGTCACATTGCCTGACACATAGTAGGAGCTAAATAAATATTTATTTCTCATATTGACTTTTAAAAAGCCAGTTTTACAGTTAGGTCTACCAGGATTTAAATTACAACTCTGATAACATATTAGTTTTGCAAGTGATAAACATAGTTGAATAAGAATTGATTGAAGCTGCCCTGGTCTCCATTTTAAGTCAATGGATGGTTTGGGACTAAGCAGAGGACATCATTTCCAGTCTCTGATCATTTTGTAGATCTTTTAAACTTTCTTCTCCAGGAATTCCCAGAAGCTTTCTTTATGGACTTTTGCTTGTTATGTAAAACAACTTACCTTGTGAAACAGTGAGATGCCTAATTCCTCTCACCTATAGCCTAGTCATTCTCTCTAATTTGGTACCCTATATAAACATATACCCTCTTTGGGTATCTCAGCACTTGCTGTTTGGCACCATGAGCTGCAACTCACTTGCCTGACTAAAGACCTCTCATATTATAATGACTTTTTTATCCAAAATTCACATTGACATATCCCTGAGTAAAACATTTAGCCTGATAGTCCCACGTTCCCCAAACACTTGCCCTCTACTGCAATCTCTAAGTTTGATTTATGGAATAGTTACCAACATGCAAATTCTCTTAGTAGAAGAATAGTCCTGATCTGATAACAATGAAATTACAAATCTAGATTATGTAAGAAAGCCAAATTACTATCTTCTTCCCAGGGATAAAAAAATAAGCAGGGAAGAAGAAATGGGGGAGAGACCGAGAAAATGAGAGACAGAGACAGAAAGAGATTGAGACATGTTGTGTGTGAGTATATGTATATAATATATATGTAAATATTATATACATATATATAAGAGAGAAGAATGCAGAGGAGAGGAGAGAAAGGGAGGGAAAGAAATGGAAAGAGAAGACAAAAGCAGAGAGGAGAGAGGGGAGAGGAGAGACAAAGACAAAGACAGTAGTTACAGTTATTGTTCTAGGAGTTACCAGCTCCATGGACAGCGCAAGTGTAGCTTCTAAGAGCAGAGGCTGATTCAGCACTGAGGATATGAATAGCAGCTGAGTCTTGCAACTGAGCTTAGCTGCTTGATTTATGTGTTTCAGCTAAGATCTCTAGATATATAAAGACAAAAAAATGCAGTTACTAGGCCAAGGTACTTAATTAGATTGTCTGACTCTTGTGAATTTAAATGGTTTGAATTGTTGATCAAACCAAAAAAAAATGTTTTTGAAGAGTTTCTGGAATTTGAGAAGGATGCTACAACATTCTCTGAATTTCCTAAATAGAATTTCCCCTAATCAACAACTAATTAATTCATTAACAGGTGGGAGAGTTATGTATTCTCTTCTCTACTAATCCATAAGGAAGAATATGGGAGAATTTGTGTGTGCTCATGTACATATTTTGCTAGCATTTGAGAATCTTGTGGGAGAATATGGTTCTATTCTTGGGTATAACGATGACATTATGCTTGGTAAAGACTGTGCTTGGAAGGTTTATCAGTGATTTCTTAAACTGCTCTTCTGTTATAACTTGTATTCTGAGATTCCACATCAGAATGAATACTAAAAGTAAATTTGATAATGGGGATGAACCAATGGGTAGGATTTGGCAACATGCCAAATAGTAGGCTATCTCTGCTTCTCCACATAATTTTTGAAATGTAATAGATCTGAGTTCAGCCATCACATCTATTATTTGTTTTAATAATAATAATAATAATAAATAGAAGTAGCTATTGTGGTACAGTAAATAGAACACTGGATTGGAAGTCAGGATAGACCCAAGTTCAAATCCACTCTCAGCCATTTGCTGTCTGACACTGGCTGCTGTCTCTGTCAGCCTCATTTTCCTCAACTGTAAAATGAGAATCATAATTGCACCTACCTCCCAGGGTTGTTTAGTAGAACATCTGAGATAATAGCATTTAACATTATGCCTGCTACATAGCAGGAGCTTAATAAATTTGTGTTCCTTCTCTCTAATAATAAAAGCATTTCTAGAACACTTCAAAGCACATTATAAATAACTAACTTAATCTTCACAATAACCCTGGAAGGTAGGTGATATTATGATCCCTATTTCAGAAGAGATAAAATTAAGGCAGATGGGTTAAGGAACTTGCTTAGCACCATAAACATATTAAGTACTTGAGACAGGATTTGAATTCAATTCTTTCTGAATCCAAGTCCAGCACTTTTTTCACTACGCCTTTTAGCTAATAAAGAACTAATTAGAAGCTTTCAGAGGCTCTTCTATCTTTTTAACTATTTTGAATTTCGATTCCTTAGTTAGCCATTTTCTCATAGCATCAGTTTAAAGATAATACTCCTTGAAAGGGAAAAATACAGAAACGAAACAAAAATTAGAAATGTTCTGCCTTTTCTCAATCATTCTTTGTATTTCCTATCTACCTTAAACCTTAAACTATTTTAAACCTTATACCTTAAACTATTTAAAACTTACCTTTATAGGATTCTCTCATGTTTCTGCATTCATCTTCCATTGCCTGCCCTTGCTTGCATGTTTTTTTCCTAAATTTAAATTAGTTAATGACTCCCATGTATATTTATATCAATCTCATGGTCACAACTCCATTCTCCATCAAAAATATATCTTTTTGTGCCTTCATAATTCTCTTCATATTGGAGAACTTTCCATTCCTTCTGGGAAGATTTGTTTTAATAAAATTTAGATCCCAGAATCATATCTATCCCTTCTGTGAATTGCCATCATTTTTATTTCAGTAGCCAAATGTTCCTTGATAGAATCAAGAACAGAATAACAGTTTGCCTTCCTGCTTCCCACTTTAAATGATGAAATTACAATAAAGGAAAGTGAAGAACCTATTAGCTGATTTTATATAGAGAGCTAAAGACATGGGTTTTTACCACTAACTTTTTTCTTTGATTTTATCTCTCATGTATTATTGAGCTTCTTATGTGCTTTTTTTCTATATTGCAGCTATTTAAAATAGAATCTAGTTTTGTGTATACGTGCATTCATACACATACACACTCACACAGACTCCAAACCATTTTTAGAAAAAAACCATAAACATATGTACTTTTACACATATATTCTAGTTATTAAAAGTCTGGATTAAATTTCAGACTATACATAAATATATGTTTACATTTCAAATGTATATATTATAAGAAACTATTAGGTACACTATATCTTTGACCAAGAACTCAGCAGTCCTATTTTTAAAGGGCATTTTCAAGATTTAATGGTAATTTTGTCCTTCAAAACATTGAGGAATAAGAGGAAATTGTATTCTGAAGGTGATTCTCACTAAAAGACAGTAACAGCTTGCTGGTACAGAAATGATGATACCATTGTGTAAAAGAGCAGAAATTGTCTGCGTTAGACCATAGATGAGACCATAAAAGAGATTTCAAAGGGTTCATGTAGATAGAATCACATGGACCAAAATTCTATTAGAAAAGTCAGTCTACAGGAAAAGACAACGACAAATGTTGGAGGGGATGTGGGAAAACTGGGACACTAATACACTGTTTGGTGGAGTTATAAATGGATCCAGCCACTCTGGAGATGAATTTGGAACTATATTCAAAAAATTATCAAACTGTGCATACCCTTTGATTCAACAGTGTTTCTATTGGGCCTATATTACAAAGAGATCTTAAAGGAAGGAAAAGGACCCACATGTGCAAAAATTTTTGTGGCAGCCCTTTTCATAATGGCAAGAAACTGGAAACTGAGTGTATGCCTATCATTGGAGAATGGCTGAATAAGTTATGATATATGAATGTTATGTAATGTTTTTGCTTTATAAAAACGATCAGAAGGATGATTTTATAAAGGTCTGGAGAGACTTACATGAACTAACACTAAGTGAAATGAACACAACCAGGAGATCACTGTACACGACAACATCAATATTATATGAGGATCAATTCTGATGAACGTGACTCTTTCCAACAATGAGATGATTGATGCCAGTCCCAATGATCTTGTGATGAAGAGACCATGTATACCCAGAGAGAGGACCCTAGGAACTGAAAGTGGATCACAATATAACATCCTCACTCTTTTGTTGTTGTTCACTTGCATTTTGTTTTCTTATTAATTTCTTTTCTTGATCTGATTTCTCTTGTGCAGCAAGAAATTGTATAAATATGTTTATACATATTTCATTTAAATGTATTAAATTGTTGATCTAGGGAGGGATGGGGAAGGAAAATCGAAACACAAGGCTTCCAGGGTCAATTTGTCAAATTATCTTCATTGTTTTGAAAATATAAAGTTTAGGGGAAATTGCCAGAAAAATAGGGTTTAAATAAAAACTGACCAAAAAAGCAAATGCTTTAAATTTAAAAATGCCCCCAAAAAGTCATTCAGAAAGAATGGGGAGGTTCTTTGGGGATAAAATTATGGACACAAAAATAAAACAATTCTGGCAAGAGAAAAAAATTGGATTTCAAAAGCACTGATGTGGATAGATGTGATGTGGATCACAAATTAGATTTATTAAACATACATGGAGGCCAGAAGCAAGGAGGTTACCAGAAAGACAAACTAGGTTAAACAAAGGATGGTATTCCTATAGGTTTTCTTAGTCCTAAGTCAGGATGGAACCAAGATGGTGGGTAAACCAGAAAGTTGCTCAAATCTCCCAGTTTCTCTTGAAACCATATGAAACCAAACCTCTGAACAGGTCTGATGAAATGAAACCCTCTCCAGCTCAAGATAGCTAGGGATTCAAGAAAGGTGTTCAATGAGGATAAGTGGTGTTCCAACCCACCAGATAAATTGGGAAAGCCAGTGAGATAGTCTTAAAGCAAGCAGACAACAACTAAGACTATGAAGCAACCTGAGATCCCTTACCATAAAAGGCAAATTCCGGGAAACCAAGCTGTTTCTGGAAAAGAGCAGATAAAGAGATGGGCAAAATACAAACACAGGGCCCCTATTCATAAAGGCTCAAACCACAGGAAGCTTGGATAGTCTCCTTTACCCCAGGGCAAGTTCAATTCTAAAAGTTAAAAAAAAGAAACAAAAAAGAAAAGAAAGAAAAAACGAAAAAGAAAAGAACCTTGACCAGAAAGCCCTGTGGTAACAGGAAAACAAAACACTAAATCAGACAAAGACAAAATGTCCACCAGAAAACCTCAAAGACTGATATAAATTGATTTCAAGTACAAAAACTTATGGAATGCTATAAAAAGGCTTTAAAAGGCAAATAAGAGGTAGAAGAAAAAAAGAAAAAGAAATAAAAAAGTCAAGTTTGGGAAAGGAAAAACCCTTAAAAATACAATTGGAAATCAAAAAAATCCACTAAGAAATCAATTATTTATTTATTAGTAAAAGTTTTTTTTTAAAAATCATCGTTTTTCGACACTGACTCTTCAAAACCTTGTTTCTAAATTCCCCCTTCTTTCCCCCCTCCCAGACAAAAAATCAATATTTAAAGTTATCAATTCTTCTATACATATTTCCCAATTATTTCTATACAAAAAAATCAAAAAAAAAAAAATGGAAGAAAACAAAAATGCAAGCAAAGAAAATAAAAGAATGAAAATGCTATGGTTTTCCACACTCCATTTGAGTTCTCTCTTTGGAGGTGATGGCCTTTCACAAGATCATTGAATTGGCCTGAACCATCTATTCTTTTGAAAAGAGCCACATCCAGCAGAATTGATCATCAATAATCTTGTTGTTTCTATGCAGGATCTCTTGGTTCTCCCTCACTTTGTTAGCATCAGTTCACATAAAATTTCCAGCCCTCTGAAATTCCTCTGATTGTATCTTTCAAAACAATAATATTCCAAACATTTATATACCATCTTATTTAGCCATTCTCCAACTGATGGGCATTCCCAGTTTCCATTTTCTTGACATTACAAAGAGGACTGTACAAAATTTTGCAAGGGGTCTCTTTTAAGATCTCTTTGGGAAACAAAAAACATCTGGATTAAAGGGTATCAAGTTTGATAGCCCTTTGGGATAGTTCCAAATTGCTCTTCAGAATGATTGATCAGTTCACAACTCCACCAACAATGTATTAGTGTCCCAGTTTTCCCAATCCCTCCAAATTATCATTATCTTTGTTGTCTTAACCAATCTGAGAGGTGTGTAATGGTACTCAGAATTGTCTTAATTTGCATTTATTTCTCTGATGAATAGTGACTTAGAGCCCTTTTTCATATAACTAGAAATGGTTCATTTTTCATCTGAAAATTGTCTTTCATATCCAACCATTTATCAATTGGAGAATGGCTTAATTCTTATAAATTTGAGAATTTCATATATTTTAAAAGGGACCTTTATCAGAACCCTTGATGTAAAATTTCCCCAGTTTTCTGGTTCCTTTCTAATTTTGTCTGCATTGGTTCTGTTTGTACAAAAAACTTTTAACTTAATATAACAAAATTATCAATCTTGTATTCAATGATGTACTCTCTTCTGGACAAATTCCTTCCTTTTCCACAGATCTGAGAGATAAACTATCCGTTGCTCTTCTAATTTGCATAATATACCTTTATGTCTAAATCTAATCCATTTTGACCTTATCTTGGTAGGTGGGCAGTGCTTAGTTTCTGCCTACTAATTTCCAATTTTCCCAGTTTTGTCAAAAGTAAGTTTAATCCCAAAAAGCTGGGGTCTTTGGGTTTGTCAAACATCAGATTACTATAGTCATTGACTTTTGTCCTAACCTAACCATGTTTCAGCCATACCAAATGGTTTTTGATCCCCACTGTTTATAACATAGTTTTTATGTCTGGTATAGTAGGCTACCTTTGATTTGCATTTTTTCCATCAATTTTTTGAAATTTTACCTTTTTTCTTAGATAAACTTTGTTTTGTCTTTTTGACCTGTAAAATATTTTGGGAATTTATTGTATTACTGAAAAGAAGTAATTTAGAGAGTAATAAAAAGTATTTTTAGATAGTGTTGTCTTTTTATAGCCTACCTGAAATCAATTTTGAAAACACAATAGACTAAATGCAAAAATATGAACTGAAAAACAAATATCAGTCCAAGTCTAAGAAAGCTGGTGGAAGAAATCCAAAGGAAAAACACTCTTATTTCAGTTCTACTAGGGGAGAAAAAAAAAGAAAGACATAAAATCAAAGAAGGGATAAAATCATTGATTAGGACATATGGGACAATAATGACAACAGAGGGAAGGTAGAATTGCTTAACTCTTACTTTACAAGAAAAACAATTTATAAATTTAAGAATACTGATCAATGAAATAAACAATCACAATTCCAGAGGACCAATGATGATCCATACTACCCATTACCTATCAGCATCAAAGTAACAATTATTTGGGCTAAGCACAAGGAATTCAAAAATAGGCAAAGATTCTTCTCTAGTGAAGTTTAGATTCTAATGGGACAGACTCAAGATGCAGAATGAAGCATATATTTTAATCAATGCCAGAATTTCTTTTGCTTGACCATGCATTGTTATTGTTGGGTTTTTTCCCTTTTTAAGAAAGGGAGTTGAAATGGAGAGAAAAATAAATGTTTGTTGATTTTCCCCATAGGTATTATTTTTTATTTCATAATAGTCATGTTGTAAAATATAACATAGTCCAAAAAATTGAAGAAAAATTAAGAAAGAAAATCTATCTATCTATATTTATCTATCTATCTATATGTTTCAATCTGTATTCAGAAACCATCAGTTCTTTCTCTGTGGACAAATAGCATTTTTTATCATAAGTCCTTCAGAGTTGTCTTAGATCATCTTATTGCTGAGAATAGCTATGTTGTTCACAGATAATCATTTTATAATTCTGCTGTTACTTTGTACACAGTAGATTTTGCTTTGTCTTAGTTCATGTAAGGACTTCCAGGTTTTCCTGAGAGCATCCTGCTCATCATTTCTTACAGCACAACAATATCCCATAATATTCAAATACCACAATTTGTTCATCAGTTTCCCAGTTGATGGACATCCTCTCAATTTCCAATTATTTGCCCTTGGAAAACAGCTGCTATTTTTGTACAGGACTTCTGGGGATAGAACCAAGATGGCAGAGCAAAGTCAGGAAGCTGCTTGAACTCTCCCAGTTTCCCTCTAAAACCACTTGAAACTGAGCCTCTGAACATAATCTGATGAAATGAAACCACTTTCGAGTTCAAAATAGACTGAAAAAACTTCAAGAAAAATCAGTCTCACTGAGATGAAAAGGATGTTCAGCCAAGATCGGATACACTCTGAGAAAGTCAGTGAGAGGGTTTTAATCACAGTAAATCAGCAAGACTCTCAGTCTTGGCTTAGTAGAGGAGAAAATCGGGGAGAGAGACAGCTTCCAGTCCCAGCTCAGAAGGCAAACTCTGGGAATCCAGGTAATTTTCTGAAAAGAACAGGCAAAACTATCCCCTCCAAACACAAGGGGCCCCTGTGTTCAAAGCCAAGGGTCAGAGCTGCACAAGAAGCTTGCAGTAGCACCACCTTTTCCTCAGGAACAAAGCTTCACCTTAAAAGTAAAAAGAGAAGATACCAAAAGAAAAGGAAAGAAAATGAACAAGAAACAAAATGAATCTTGACCATAAAAAGGTACTATGGTGACAGGGCAGATAAAAACACAGATTCAGAGGAGCTCAGAATGTCCACAGAAGAAATCTCAAAGAGTGGATAAGTTGATCTCAAATCCAAAATGACTTCTTGGAAATGCTCATAAAAGATCTCAAAAGGCAAATGAGAGAGGTGGAAGAAAAATGAGAAAAGAAATGAGAGGTCTGCATGAGAGAGTCCATAGTTTGGAAAAGGAAGGAAAAAAAGTTGTCTGAAGAAAACAACTCCTTAAAAAATAGAATAAACCAAATGGAAAAAGAAATACAAAAAATAACTGAAGAAAAATAGGGCAAATGAAAGCTAATGACTTTGTAAGACAGCGAGAATCAATTAAACAAACCAAAAAGAATGAAAAACTGGAAGAAAATGTGAAATATTTCATTGGGAAAATAGCCGACCTGGAAAATACATCCAGAAGAGACAAATTAAAAATTATTAGCCTACCAGAAGGCCATGACCAATAAAAGAGCCTGGATAACATTGTGCAAGAAGTCATTAAGGAAAACTGCCCTGATATTCTAGAAACAGAGGAGAAAATACTCATTGAAATAATACATCAATAAATCACTATTGATCAGAGTAACACAAATTAAGACAACTCAGATACCCCTACACACTGCTCAGATTGGCTAAGATGACAGGAAAAGATAATGACGAATGTTGGAGGGGATGTGGGAAAACTGGGACACTAATATATTGTTGGTGGACCTGTGAATGGATCTGGCCAATCTGGAGAGCAATTTGGAACTATGCTCAAAAGTTATCAAACTGTGCTACCCTTTGCTCCAGCAGTGTTTCTATTGAGCTTATAGCCCAAAGAGCTCTTAAAGAAGGAAAAGGACCTACATGTGCAAAATGTTTGCAGCAGCCCTTTTGTAGTGGCAAGAAACTGGAAATTGAGTGGGTGCCCATCAGTTGTAGAATGGCTGAATAAGTTATGGTATATGAATATTGTGGAATATTATTGTTCTGTAAGAAATGACTAGCAGGATGATTTCAGAGAGGCCTAAAGAGACATACATGAACTGATGCTGAGTGAAGTGAGCAGAATCAGGTGATCATTATACATGGCAACAGCAAGGTTATATGATGATCAAGGACCTGGGATTACAACCAAGAATTAACTATCTAGAGAGCCCCAGCATCACCTTTCAGGGGAGAAGATGGAACTTCAATGACTTTCAATCATTTCTATTGAAAAAAAACAGAATTAAATAGGAAATTTAATCCACAAACACAGGACTCAAGAGAACCATAGAAAGGTAAACAGAGGAATATATATTAATTACATATTAATATATATTATTAAAGGTTAAACTGCTTACATCTCTAGATAGGAAAACAATATCTGTAACTCTTGCAAACTGTATCTGACACTAGGGCAGACAAAGGGAGGCATCACATGGACAGAGGGTGTGGTTGTGAATGGAATCAGACATGATGACATCAAAGAAAAAGTCATTAAGGGATGGGAAACAGCATGTACTGGAAAAGAAGAAAGGGAGGTATAATGGGACAATTAGTTCATATGAAGAGGTACAAAAGATCTATTGCAATTGAGGGAAAGAAGAGGAATGAGCATTGTCTGGAGCGTCATTTCATCAGTTTTGGCTTTAAGAGGGAATAACTTAATCGTTCAGTTGGGTATAGAAATTTATCTAACCCTATAAAGAAATAGGAGTAGAAAGAGGAAAAGAAAAGGGAGGGATAGGAGAGAAGGAGTGCAGAAACATGAGGAAGTGAGAAAAGGGAGGAAGGGTGGATAGAAGATAAGGTAGTAAGTGAAATAAGGTTAAAAAATACTAGTAAGAGAAGGGGAAGGGTGATAGGAGATAAAGTAGTGGTGGGATGAGTAAAAAAATATGACTAAGGACAGGGTGGAAAGAGAGAACCAAAGTATATACAAGAGAGAAAATAGGATTGAGGGAAATACAGAACTGGTAATCATAACTGTTAATTGATTGGGATGAACTCACCCATAAAAAAGAATTCTACAAAATGTCATTTACAAGAAATACATTTGATACAGAGAGACACATACAGAGTAAAAATAAAAGGCTAAAACAGAATTTATTATACTTATGCTTCAGGTGAAGTAAAAAAAAAAGCAGGGGTAGCAATTCTGATCTCAGATAAAACAAAAGTAAAAACAAATCATTAAAAGAGATAAGAAAAATATTTTTGTACAAATAGTTTCTTTTCCTTTATGTTTTTATTTCTTTGGGGATACAGACCTAGTAGAAGTATTGTTACGTCAAAGGGTAGAGCCATTTGGGCATAGTTCCAAACTTCTACAGAATGGCTGAATCAATTCTACAACTCTATCAACAATGCATGAATGTATCATTTTCCCACATTCCCTCCACCAATTGTCAATTTCCTTTTCTGTCCTATGAGTCAATCTAATAGTTATGAGGTAGAATCTCAGAATGTTTTGATTTGCATTTCTTCAATTAATAGTAACTTAGAGCATTTTCCCCATATGGCTATAGATAGCTTTGATTACTTCATCTGAAAGTTGTTTGTATCTTTTTATCATTTATCAGTTGGGGAATGAATATTATTTTTTCTAAATTTGGCTCATTCTCTATATATTTGGGAGTGAGGTTTTTATCAGAGAAATTTGCTAAAAAAAATTTTTTTCTCTTACTATTGCTAACTGTATTTCCCTCCATCTTATTTTTCCCCTCCTCTTTATTCTATTCTCTCTCCTTCACCCTGTCCCTCCTCAAAAGAGCTTTGTTTTTTACTACCCTTCCCCAATCTTCCTTTTCTTCTATAACCCTTCCCCTCCTACTTTCCTGTAGGGTAAGACAGATTTGTATACCCAATTTAACATCTATATTATTACCTCTTTGAGCCAGTTCTGATGAGGGTAAGGTTTGCTCCCTTCTCTTTAAGTATTCCATCTTTTCCTCCATTGTAATAGCTTTTATTTGTCTTTTTGTGAGATAATTTACCTCATTCTACCACTCTTTTTCCCTTTCTCCCAGTACATTATTCTCTCACCTCTTAATAAACACAGGACTCAAGAGATATCATTCCTTTATAGTCAATGCACACCTGTGCCATATATATATGTGTATGTGTGTGTGTGTATGCTCTTTCTAATAATGCCCTAATAATGAGAAAATGTAATGACCATGCTAGCACCCAGAACACCCCAGAATCAGCCAGAGTCAGGATAAGCAAAAGTCCTCAATCTTTATTCTCGGTCCTCTTACACAGGATTGAACAGGACGGAAGCAGAATCTCTGTGACTGCCTTCCCTCTCGTCTACCACCGAGAATGTGTCCCTGGCTCATCTTACTCAACCCCAGTCCGTCCTACAATCCTCTATACACCAATCATTGAGCCAGTACCGATAGTGGAAAGGACCATTTTCTAAGCATATACCCATAGAGTATTGTCCAATCAGTAGTTAGCCTGAAGTGCTTGGTAGTCCTGACTCAGTGCATTGAATTCAATAGTTTCAGTCCTCTACAAGAAAGTTCTTAGAAGTTACAAGTATTATCTTCTCATGTAGGAATGTAAACAGTTTAACTTTATGAAGTCTCTTATGATTTCCTCTTCCTGTTTACCTTTTCATATTTTCCTTAAGTCTTATATGTGAAAGTCAAATTTTTCTTAACTCTGGTGTTTTGCTCAGCAATGCTTGAAACTTCTCTACTTCATTGAATATCTGCTTTTTTCCTCTGAATCATTATACTCAATTTTTCTGGGTAGATGATCTATGATAATCCTAGCTCCTCTGCCTTCTGGAGTATCATATTCTAAACCCTCCAATCCTTGAATGCAGAAGTTGCTACATTGTGTTATCCTGACTGAGGCTCCATGATAACTTGAATTGTTTCTTTTTGACTGCTTGCAATAGTTTCTCCTTGACCTGGGAGCTCTGAAATTTGGATATAATATTTTTGGGAGTTTTCATTTTGGGATCTTTTTTAGAAGTTGACTGGTGGATTCTTTCAATTTATATTCTCTCTCCTGGAAAAAGCTAATGATAAATGTTGGAGGGAATGTGGGAAAGCGGGCTCACTGATTCATTGTTGGAGTTGTGAACTAATACAGACATTCTGGAGAGCACTTTGGAAGTATGCCCAAAGGACTATAAAACTTGCATATCCTTTCCTCCAACAGTATCACTAATTTGGTCTGTATCCCAAAGAGATCATAAAAGAGGGAAAAGGAACCACATGTGCAAAAATGTTTGTAGCTGCTCTTTTTGAAGTGACAAAGAATTAGAAAATGAATGGATGCCCATCAACTGGGGAATGGTTGAACAAGTTATGATATATGAATATAATGGGATAGTGTTGTTTTATAAGAAATGATGAACAGGCTGATTTCAATAAATCCCAGAAGGATACATGAGCCAATGCTGAATAAAGCAAACATAACCAGGAAAACATTGCACATAGCAATAAAATTGTATGCCTATCAACTGACAAGACTTAGCTCTTCTCAGCAATTCGGTCATCTAAGGCAATTTCAAAAAACTTTGAATAGAAAATGCCATCTGCATCCAGAGTGAGAATTATGGAGACTAAATGCAGATCAATGCATATTATTTTCACCTTTCTTTCCTTTTGTTTTGTTTTTTCTTTCTCATGGTTTTCTCCTTTTGTGCTGATTTTTCTTCCCCAATATGATTCATATGGAAATACATTGAAATGAATGTAAACATATAACCTAAAAATTAAACTAAATAAATTTTTTTTTAAAAAGTGAAGGTTTACCATGTTGTTCCCCTTCTCAATAAACACTAGTGATTCCCTCTTGCTTGTAGGATCAAATAAAACTCCTTTGGCATTCAAAGTGCTTTAAAACTTAAAAAAGATTCTTTCCTTGATATATTTTTCATGTCAGTTGTTTTTTCTTTTAAAAAATTTTTAAAAGAGTATTTTGTTTTCCCAAATAAATGCAAAAATAAAATTTTAACATTCATGTTTGCAAAGTCTTGTGTCCCAAATTTTTCTTCCTCTTCCTCCCCGTCCCCTCTCCAAGACAGCAAGCAATCTGATATAGGTAAATGTATGCAATTCTTCTAAACATATTTCTATATTCATCATACTGCGCAAAAAAAAAAAAATCAGATCAAAAGGAAAAAAATGAGGAAGGAAAAAACCCAAGTAAACAAACAGCAGCAACAACAAAAAGGTGGAAATATTGTGCTTTGATGCCCATTCAGTCTCCATAATTCTCTCTCTAGATGTGAATGGCACTTTCCATCACAAGTCTCCTGGAATTGTTTTGAATCACCACATTATTGAGAAGAGCCAAGTCCATCACAGTTGATCATATAATCTTGCTGTTACTGTTTACATAGTTATTATTGTTTTGATACTGTGTACAAGATTCTGATCACTCAGTATCAGTTCATGTAAACATTTCCAGGCTTTTCTAAAATCAATCTGCTCATTATTTCTTAATATTATTAATTATAAATATAATTATAAATTATAACTCATAATACATATTTATTTGTAAATATATATTCATAAAATATAAATTATGTTATAATTATAAATATAATAATATTCCATTACATTCAAATACCATAATTTATTCACCTATTCCCCAACTGAAGAACATCCACACAATTTCCAGTTTTTTGATCATGTGATCATTTCCCTTTTTTATGATCTCTTTGGGATATAGAACCAGTAGAGACTCTGATGGATTAAAAAGTGTCAGTTGTTTTTCCAATGAGTTATTTCACATTGTCTTCTTTTATTTTGTTCTTTTGTTTTTGATTTATTGTTTCTTGGTTTCTCATAAAGTGATTAGTTTCCATTTGCTCAATTCTAATTTTTAAGGAACTATTATTTCAATTGAGTTTTTGTACCTCCTTTTCTATTTGGTCAATTCTACTTTTTAAGGAATTTTTTTCATCAGGAAATTTTTGTGTCTCATTTACCATTTGACCATAACATTCCAATTCTATTTCTGGGCCCTATAACATATGTCAATAAATATTAGCTCCTTTGCTGATAAGCTTTCCAGTTTATAGAGTGCAGGCAGAAATAATGAAGTCTGCTAAGATTTAGTAGATAAGAGAGAAAAATAAATGACAGATTCTGAGCATGGGTTATTGGGGAAATAGACACATGAGCATTAAAAATAAGGCAATTGGAGCAGAGTCTGAGGTTTAGAATAAAATAAAAACTTCATTGTTTGGCTTTTGAAGTGCATCACACTTCGGCTCCAACTGACATTGTGGGATTCTTCACATGTCATGCAGTGTATTCTATATTCCAGTCAAACCTGCTTAACTGTTACAGAATGTTCTATCTCCCATCTCCACATCTTTCTATACGTCGTGATCCAATTCTAAAACTTGATCTTTACTTCTGATTCTTAGAATCAACAATTCAAAGGCTCACCTCAAGATTATTTTTTCTTCTAAGTATCCTTTCCTGGTTCTCTTCTATTGTTTTTGTGAGAGTTATTACCATGCAGGAATACTACTGTGCTGCAAGAAATGGTGATTTAGGAGGGACATAATTTAAGAGTCAGATGAGATTTATCTGTAACCTTGGAAAATCCATATAAATGACCTCCTAAATCCTTTGAAGGATTGAAATATAGATGGGTACAATTTGGAACTATGCCTAAAAAGTTATCAAACTGTGCATACCCTTTGATCCAGCAGTGTTTCTACTGGGCTTATACCCCAAAGAGATACTAAAGAAGGGAAAGGGACCTGTATGTGCCAAAATGTTTGTGGCAGCCCTGTTTGTAGTGGCTAGAAGCTGGAAAATGAATGGATGCCATCAATTGGAAAATGGTTGAGTAAATTGTGGTATATGAATGTTATAGAATATTATTGTTCTATAAGAAATGACCAGCAGGATGAATACAGAGAGGATTGAGACTTACATGAACTGGATGCTGAGTGAAATGAGCAGAACCAGGGAGATCATTATATACTTCAACAACGATACTGTATGAGGATGTATTCCGAGGAAGGGATTTCCTTCAACAAAGAGAAGATCTAACTCAGTTTCAATTGACGGGATGGACAGAAGCAGCTACACCTAAAGAAAGAACAACTAGGAAATGAATGAACTGTTTTTTTTTTGTTTTTCCTCCGGGTATTTATACCTTCTGAATCCAATTCCCTAAAAAGAGAACTGTTTGGTTCTAACATATATTGTATCTAAGATATACTGTAACCTCTTTAACATGTATAGGACTGCTTGCCATCTGGGAAACGGGTGGAGGGAGGGAGGGAAAATCGGAACAGAAGTGAGTGCAAGGGATAATGTTGTAAAAATTACCCTGGCATGGGTTCTGGCAATAAAAAGTTATTTTAAAATATATATTTGGCTTCTAAGAAGCAGAAAAGAAAATAAAAATTAAAAAGAGAAAGAGGGAGATCTGAGAGAACTACCTCAGGAAAACCTGTGGTACCTGGAGGAAACATTGATGGCAAGAGGAGAACCCTGATATGGTTGGAAACCAGGTGAAACTGAGTTGGCTCTGATCCAGTACCTGACATCGCCACTGCTCTGAGACTGGGAAGGAAGCAATTGAATAAGGAATGTCTGCAGAAATAACTCTCTCTACCCAATACCCAGACACGAGTTTTGATGATCTATGTCCTTCTCCCAAGGAGTTGGGACATTTGCAGATTGCATGGGACTAAGCCTATTGCTTTGAAGAATACAGGGAGGTAGCAGCAATCTGTGGACCGTAACAGGAACCACTATCTCGTTAATTTTCTTTGTTATTATCTGCCTCCTCTTTTGATTTAATAATTTTTTTTCTTAAAGGCATGTGCATCTATGTATGTGGCCACAGTGATCATCAGGTGGGGGGCTCATGAGTTATGGGTCTGAATAGTTGATTTCCCAAAATGGCACTTCAGACTAGGAAGTCTCAGTTAGTTCCCATGCCTACCTGGTGGATTTTCTTCTTGATATTGTGTTTTGTAATTTGAAGCTTAGACTAATGGTATTGATTGATTAAGCAAATCATTCAGGATGACATAGCCAGGTATATATCAGAGAAGGACTTAGAGACTGACCAGACTATCTATTATTCTATGCTTCTGTGTATGTGTGTGTGTTCACATGCTTGTATGTATTTCAATACATGCTTTGGGGATCCAAGGGATCAATCTGCTCATTACTTTCCATGTCAAAACCCTAATAAGAGTTAATGAATTGAGATAATATATATGAGTCTTATTCCGTTTTTGGTCCAGTATGAACTTTAAAGCCTGTTTTTGTCATAAAATTCAGTGTTCTCCAATTTGTATTTGAGTTCATATAACTCTTACTATTAATCCCATTTATAGCCCAATCTAAACTACTGTTCATTTTTATTAAGCCCATTAATCAATAAATATTGATTAAACACCTATTAAAAAAAAGAAATATAGATGGGTGTACAAGCTAGATGAGGCAGGTAAGTGGCACAGTGGATAGAATACCTGAGTCAGGAAGACCTGAATTCAAATCTGGCCTTAGATACTTACTAGCAGTGTGACTCTGGGCAAGTCACTTAGCTCTGTCTGCCTCAGTTTCTTCATCTATAAAAATGAGCCTAAGAAACAAATGGCAAATTGCTCTAGTTTTTTGCTAACAAAACCACAGATGGGATCACAAAGAATGGAACACGGCTGAAAAAATAACAAGCTAGATTAAATACAACAGACAGTCTATTACAATAAATGTTTAAGTAGGTTACATTGAAAATAATATAGAGAAGCATGGAAAGTGCCTGCATGTAGAGTGGAATAAAAGAACCCAAACAATGATATGCATGATACAAAAATATAAATGAGAAAAATAGCCACATAAATGAGAAAAAACCCACAAAATAAAATGGAATATTGCAAAATTGTAAAGAGCTTGCAAGCATGGCTTGAAAAAAAAAAAGAAAGAGAAGATACTTTCCTGAAGTAGGAGATTCATGTGCGATGCTTAGTGTACATATTTTCAAACTTTTTAATATACTGATCATTTTTACTGTTTACTTCTTTTTTTGTCTTGGATGGGAATGGAAATGTCTTGGATAGGATGGGAAGGGAGGAAATACTGAGAAAACGAATGATGATATAAAAAAAGACAAAAATTATTTTAAAAGAAAATACTACAGAAGAGAACTTCTTAAACTTTTTCCACTCACAGCCCTTTTTCACCTGAAAAATTTCTACATGACCCCAGGTGTATAGGTATATAAAATAGGTATACACATCAAACATTTCTAATAATAAATCATAATTTTTCAACCTTCACATTCAGTTATGAGGACCATATGGGGTCACAAACCACAATTTAAGAAGCTGAGCTATAGAAGTACTAGGTCCCAAGAAGAGTTATGGCATCTATTATATGTTATCTATCCCAAATTTTAAGTTTATACAATTCTAACAATGATTTGCTATATGTCCTTTCACAAGTCTTTCAATATCTCTGACTCTCACTTTTCTTTATTGCATAATGCAAGAGTTGCCTGAGGTGGTCTCCCTCTCACCTCTGACCTATTCTCACCTGTCACTATCCTGTGATTTATTTATGTTAAGAAAAAAAATGTGTGATAAATTTTAACATGTTTAACATGTATTAGACTACCAGTCATCTAAGGGAGGGGATTTGTGAGTAGGAGGGGATAATTTGGAACAGAAGGCTTTGCAAAGGTCAATGTTGAAAAATTATCCATGCATATGTTTTGCAAATAAAAAGCTTTAATTTTTAAAAATTGTGAATATATCACTGTTCTGGTCTTATTTTCATCTGGAGTGCATAGATCTTTAAATAGTGACTCTTGTTTGGGGAATCTGTTCCTGTCTGGAAGTAGGGTTAGGATGGTAGGAGAAGGGTTAAGCTAAGGGATAGAGCAATTGAGAAGTGGAGCTGATTTGGAGTCTAATATTTCTTATTTCTTTTCTCCTTATCCCACCACTTATCACTGCTTGTTTTCCCTGGAGTTGCCCAATCTCATTTCTAATCTTTTTTCTCCAAAAAAGTTTACTTTCATCTGAGGCAGCATCATTTATATGAACAATCACTGCCAAAGAGAACTTTTGCCAAGTGAAAACAGCATAGGATAGTGGGAGCTCTGGGAGCATCAAGGAGACTCTAGAACATCCAAGGGTTGAGAGGATTCTAAGTGGGTAAAAATCCCAAGGACTTAGATTGAATCCCAGGGTTCCTAGAAGAATAAATAATGAAATGGAAAATTTCCAAAAAAAAAAAAACTTGAAGACTTTTATAAACTGATGCAGAATCAGGTGACCGAGAACAACTTAAACCCTGGTATGAGAAAAACACCTCTGAAAGACTTTACAACTTTAGTCAATGTGATGGTAAACTACAAGTCCAGAAGACTGCATTTGAAACATGCTTCTCAAGCTCTCCAAGAAACTTAATATGCAGAATGAGATATATATATATATATATTTTTGAACATGGTCAATGTGGGAATTCATTTTGCTGAACTATAAACTTTTATTGTTTTAATTTTTTTAATTGTTCATTTGACCCAGGGCAATGAGAAAGGTTTCAGGTATCTAAATGACTCCTAGGATTGAGAACTGGGCCTGGAGCCAAGAAAAACTGAGTTCAAATCCAACTGTAGACACTTCCTAGCTGTATGACCCTGAGCAAATCACTTAACCCTTTGATCCACTGATTTGCCTTGATCCCCTGGTGAAGGAAATAGAAAAGTGGTGCAATATCTTTGCCAAGAAATGAGAACTGAATATGACTGAACAACAACAAATGATAAAAGTGGGAGATAATGCTTGTAAAATAAATAAATACATGAATTAGTTATTTTAAATGTATTGCTTGGTATCTTAGAAATCTAATTGGAAGGGCTTTAAAATTATTAAAGAAATAGAAGGGAGAAACAAAAACTGCCTATCTAATTTCCTCCAAGCTAGATATCAGAGAGCACAGGTGTGAAGGAGAGTGGCAGTTGGGATACCCAGAAATTTTAAAGAGATAAAAATCTGAGACACAAGCAGTGAGATGAATCTACAACTGGAACAATGTTTGGGAAAATGGCAAATAATAACAGCAACATTTATTTGGTCTTTAAAGGTTGGCAAAGGACTTCCTTTCTTCCTTTGTTCTCTCGTTTGATCTTCACAACAATCATGGGAAGTTGGAGCTATTATTATCCCCATTTTACAGATGAAGAAAGTGAAAATGAGACAGGCTAAATGAGCTATCCAGAGTCACAGAGCCATTAAGTATCTGAGATAGGCTTTGAACACTGTGCCACCTAGCTGATTCTAGAAAAAGGAGAAGTAAAAGATGGTGGGTTTGGGTAGTATTATATATTTTTAAAAATGTGTATTCAGGTGAAGAATTGCTGGATCTAAAAAGGAGAAGCATGGCTGGAAAGTATAGTGATTGCTCTTGGAATCAGGAAGCCTCATCTTCATGGGTGCAAATCCCACCTCAGATACGGCCTAGATGTATGACTATGGGCAAGTCACTTAACCTATTTACCTCAGTTTCCTCTTCTGGAAAATGAGT
The DNA here is from genome assembly GCF_902635505.1 of Sarcophilus harrisii. Classification (NCBI taxonomy): domain Eukaryota; kingdom Metazoa; phylum Chordata; class Mammalia; order Dasyuromorphia; family Dasyuridae; genus Sarcophilus; species Sarcophilus harrisii. The sequence goes on from NC_045428.1 coordinate 547,683,991, forward strand.
TGGAGAAGGAAACTACTCTCGTATCTTTGTCAAAAAGGTTCTAAAAGGGGTCTTTTTCTAGATCCCCACTAATCTTCCATTTAAAGATTTGTTTTAGAATTTTTTCAAATCAAACTCACTGGTCCATAGTCTGCAAACAATCCCACCCCCACCCCACCCTTATTTAGAAATTGGAACATTATTCCTTTTCGCCCTGTGGTACTTCTCCCATTCTAGGTGACCTTTAAGATACATTTTAGGATAGAGAAGTTAGGCAATTGCATTTGCCGATTTTTTCATATTCTGAGATTATATGATTCTGCAAATTGCCAAAGGATAGGATAGCCTAAAATGAAATAGACTTTGCTGCCACCTTCTGGAAATATTTAGTATAGCTATTTTAAGCACTCAAAGGAGATTTAGAGGAGAAAGATTGTTATCTTGGATTCAAATGACCAAGACTTATATTCCAGATCAATTCTGATGGACATGGCTCTTTTCAACAATGAGATGATTAAGGCAGTTCCAATGATCTTGCGATGAAGACAGCCATCTATATCCAAAGAGGACTGTGGGAACTGAGTGTAGATCAGAATGTAGCATTTTCACTTTTTTTTATTGTTGTTGTTTGCTTGCATTTTGTTTTCTTATTTTTTCTTTTTGATATGATTTTTCTTGTGTACAAACATAATTGTATAAATATGTATACATATGTTGTCTGTAACATATTTATTTTAACATGTTTAACACATATTGGATTACTTGCCATCTAGGGAAGAGGGTGGAGGGAAGGGGGGAAAATTTTGGAATACAAGGTTTTGCAAGGGTTAATATTGAAAAATTATCCATGCATATGTTTTGAAAATAAAAAAAACTTTAATATAAATTTTTTTAATTTTTTTCATTTTAACTTTCAAGTGAGAATCTGAAGGTTCTAGGTGGTTCAGTGAATAGATCATTGGGCTTAAAATCAGGAAGACCTGAGTTTAAATAAGCCTCAGACACTTATTAGCTATGTGACCTTGAGCAAGTCACTTAACTGTTTACCTCAGTTTCCTCATTTGTAAAGTGAAAAGGAAACAGCAAACCACTCCATATATTTGTCAAGAAAATCCCAAAAAGGGCCATAAAGAGTCATAAAACTGAAAAAACTGAACAACAGCAACAATTATGGGCTAAAGGGGGAGAGGAGCTCAGATCATTCTCAGCATGGAAAACATCCTCAACTAATGAAAAGAGATTATCCCTCTCTAATAGTGTCTTAAAGAGTTGCCTGGGCCACTGATTGTCTAAATGACTTGCCTAATACAGCCAATCAGAAAACCCAATTTTTCCTGACTCCAAGACTACCCTTTGATACATTATGCCTTAATGTTGATATGGTCTGTAAAATGGGAGTTATAATACTTATACTACCTCATTCCAGTGTTTTGTCAAATGTAAAAACAAAACAAAACCAAGGCCATCTCATTGCATTGTAAGCTAGCATTATGGAGGAAGGAAGCAAAGGGAGAGTCCAGGGATCTATGGGGAATGATTGGACATTGTGACTGTGAACTCCAGCCCAACATCCTGCAAAGGAAGGCAACCCCTCAATGTCTTCTTCACACAATGTTCTCTGTGCTTTATTCATGGAAGAGATCTATTTATAGATTCTCATAGCATCAGAACTGAAAGGAACTTTTAGGACAGAGAAAACAAGACATCAGGGGCAGAAGATGAAAAGTTAGCTCCCTGAAAGGAGTTTGTGACCAAAGAAGAACTAGAGATCATTGTTGATCACAAAATAGAAAATTTCGATTATGTTAATTTAAAAAGCTCTTATACAACAAAACTAATGCAAACAAGATTAAAATGGAAGCAATAAACTGGAAAAAACATTTTTTACAGCTAAAGATTCTGAAAAAAGCCTCATCTCCAAAATACATAGAGAATTGACTCAATTCTATAAGAATTTAAGTCATTCTCCAATTGATAAATGGTCAAAGGATATGAAGACAATTTTTGGATGAAGAAATTGAAACTTTTTCTAGTCATATGAAAGGGTGTTCCAAATCACTATTGATCAGAGAAATGCAAATTAAGACAACTCTGAGATGCCACTACACACCTGTCAGATTGGCTAAGGTGACAGGAAAAAATAATGATGAATGTTGGAGGGGATGCGGGAAAACTGGGACACTGATGCATTGTTGGTGTAGCTGTGAAGGAATCCAACCATTCTGAGAGCAATCTGGAACTATGCTCAAAAAGTTATCAATCTGTGCATACCCTTTGATCCAGTAGTGTTACTACTGGGCTTATATCCCAAAGAAATACTAAAGAAGGGAAAGGGACCCATATGTGCAAGAATGTTTGTGGCAGCCCTCTTTGTAGTGGCCAGAAACTGGAAACTGAGCGGAGGCCCATTAATTGGAGAATGGCTGAATAATTGTGGCATATGAATGTTATGGAATATTATTATTCGGAAAGAAATGGCCAACAGGATGATTTCAGAAAGGCCTGGAGAGACTTACACGAACTGATGCTGAGTGAAATGAGTAGGACCAGGAGATCATTATATACTTCAACAACAATACTATATGAAGATCAATTCTGATGGAAGTGGATATTTTCAACAATGAGAAGATCCAATTCAGTTCCAATTGATCAATGATGGACAAAATCAGCTACACCCAGAGAAGGAACACTGGGAACTGAGTATGGACCACAACATAGCATTTCCACTCTTTCTGTTATTGTTTGCTTGTATTTTTGTTTTTTCTTCTCAGGTTATTTTTACCTTCTTTTCTAAATCCGATTTTTCTTGTGCAGCAAGATAACTGTATAAATCTGTATACATATATTGTATTTAACATATACTTTAACATACTTAACATGAATAGGACTGCCTTCCATTTAGGGAGGGGATGAGGGAACGAGGGTAAAAGTTGAAACAGAAGTTTTTGTAAGGGTCAATGTTGAAAAATTACCCATGCATATGTTTTGTATATAAAAGCTATAATTTAAAAAGTAAAAAAAAAAAAAGTTAGCTCCCTGTGGGCAGAGACTGTTCCATTTCATAGTATGGCACATAATGGTGCTTAAAATGCTTATTGATTTTTCTTTTCTTTTTTAAAATTAATAATATTTTATTTTTCCAAATGCATGCAAAAAGAGTTTTCAACATTCACTTTTGAAAACTCTTGTGTTTCAAATTTTTCTCCCTCTCTTTTCCCTCCCCCTTCCCACAACAGTAACCAATCTGGTATGGGTTAAACAAATAAAATTCTTCTAAACATATTTCCATATTCACTATGCTGCACAAGAAAAATCTTATCAAAAGGGGAAAAAATAGAGTGGGAAAAGTATGGTATATTGAAGTTCAGATGCTGCTTTTGACACTGCCTGAGGGGCCTTGAAAAATCACTTAACATCCTGATCCTAAGTTTCTTCATTTATAAAATGAAGTCATTGGGCTAGAGATATATAGAGATAATCTGAGTCTCTGAGATGCTTTTGAGCTCTAGATTTAGGATCTTATATCCACAGAATGTAAGATGACGAGACACAGAATGCTAGATCTGGAGGGAACCTTAGAATATAGAATGTTAGGGCTGGAAGAGGCCCTAGAACATAGGCCATAGTGAAGTGGAAGGAAGGATAGTCTAATAGAAAATATGTTGGACTTCAAATAAGAAAAGGCCTGAATCCAAAGCTCTGACATTTTACTAGTTTTATGTGACATTTGGGGTTGTAAATTTAGCTTTCTGAGCCTTGCTGTACCTCGAAGGAATGTTCAGAGTAAAACACTTATTTCAAATATGCAAATGTGTTATTATTAACATAGAATGTCAGAGTTGGAAAGATCTTAGATTTTAAAATGTTCATAAATTTTTTTTTCATTTGAAAACATTTATAGGATTATAAATTTAGAAAAAGAAGGGATCCCAGAGTTCAAACTCCTCATTTTATAGATGAGGAAACTGAAGTCCAAAGAGGTTACATGATAGTCCCATATCACACAGTAAACTTAATGCAACTTAAATTCAAGGCTTCCCAATTCCAAATCCAGTGCTCTATCCATTGTGCCACAGAGTTAGGCTTCATAATTCAGATTGTGTGGCACAGAATAAGATCAGAACTGGGAGAAACCTTAAAACATAGGAAATCAAAGTTGGGAAATAGATTAGAGACCACTTAGCAAATCTAATTTTTTACAGAAGAGGAAACTGAGCTAAGAGGAGGAGGACAACATTCCACAATCTGTATTGATGGGCAGGGGAAGTCAAATTGAGGCTGGAGAGAGAGAAACCACTAAGGACTGATTAAAAATGTAGACAGATAGATACTCAGAGATGGTGAGAGATGAGATAGAGAAAGACAGAGAGAAAGGGAACAAGGGACAGACAGAAATACCAAGAGAGACAAATATGGAGACAAAAGAGACTGAAAAAACAGAAGAGAGAGAGAGAGAGAGAGAGAGAGAGAGAGAGAGAGAGAGAGAGAGAAGAGAGGGGAAAGAAAACAGAGACATAAAAAGACAGAGAGAGAAGGGAGAGACAGAGAGAGAAAAGGAGGGAGGGAGAAGGTGAAAAGCAGGAAGGAAGGGAAGGAGAAGGAGAGATAGAGAAAGGGAGAGAGACAAAAACAGAGACAAAGAGACAGAGAGACAGACAGAGATAGAGAGACAGAGACAGAGAGACAGATAATATTAACTGATGAGGGGAAAAGAAACCCCAAGTTTGGAGTGAGAATCTTAACTAATTCTCTCTGACCTAATAAGATGCATAAAACACCTAGGTCACCTTCACATCACATCAACCTGGCTTCCTTTCTAATCAGGTTAACACGCTTGTAGTTGAAGGGAATGTTTCAAATCACAGATTCTTCACCTCTTTTGTGTCCTAGATAGACTCTTTAGTCAGACTAGTGAAAGCTGTGGGTTCCTTCTCAAAATTATGCTTTAAAAATAATGAAAGGAAATACTAAATTGAAGTTTTTGTTGTTGTATTTCAATTGTGTCTGACTCTTTGTGACCCCATTTGGGTTTTCTTGACAGAGATACTGGAGTGGTTTGCCATATCCTTCTGCAGCCCATTTGACAGATAAAGAACTGAAACAAGGTTAAGTGCTTGTCCAGAACCACACAACCAGTGTCAGAGGTCAGATTTGGACTCATAAAGATGAATCTTCCTGTCATCAGACCTGCCCCTCTATCCACTGTGCCACGTAGCTGTTCCAAATTGCAGTGAGAAGTCAATAAAAATAAAGGTAATTTTTCTCATCCAAGTTCCCAGATCCCCTGACATCTATAAGAATCTCTAAAATTCAGTATTTTCTGCTATCCTTCTGGACAAAATAGAGAGATGTGGGTTAAATGATGGTATAGTGAAATAGATGGAGAACTGACTGAGTCACTGTACCGAAGCAATACAGATTAATGCATCCAGAGCCAGCAGGAAGGTCTCTAGTGGAATACTCCAGGGATCTAGATTTGGTTGTGTGCTGAATACCTTTTCTAAAAAAGTAAATCAAAGATAGGAATGAAAGCCTGGAAAACATGACTGTCCAATCTGAAGATGATACAACACTGGAAAGGACAGCTAACCAAATGAATGGCAAAATCAAGATCCAAAAAAAAATTTTAAAAAACTGGAACTATGGCCAAAATGTAATATAATAGGAATAAATGTAAGGACCTTCACTTAAGATTGTTTAAAGCCAACTTTTAAAAGAACAGGATGGGAGAGGTGAAACCAGGTAATAGTTTATGTGGGAAAAAATAATCATTTTAGTAGACTGAAATGTATTATGAATCAACACAGTTAACTTCCAACTGTACTGAATATTGCTTCCTTTCCTGCACTCTGGGATCCAGAGACCTCTCCTAACCTCAACCTCCCAGAATCGCTCTCTTCCTTTAAGCTCTACCTTTTATATCAAGCCTATGGATGTGCTTCAAGTACTAATAACTTTCCTCCCAAGATACTTTGTATTTTATAATTTTGTATTTGTTTGTATTTATTGTCCTTATAATCATTCTGAATACTTACATACATATATATCTATAAAGGCAAAGATTTCGTGTGTAAATTCACTTCTCTCTGCCTAGAATTTTTCTTAAGCACCAAATGGGAATAATAATCCCAAATATTCATATTGTCTCCACCATTTGAAAGTAAATTCCTTTAATTGAAAAGTGTTTTATTCTTTGGATTTGTGTTCTTAGTACCTAGTAGAATGTCTGCTATATAGTAGATGCTTTAATAAATGGTTAATAATTGAGTGATGGATGATAACTCTCTCCCCATTCCCCCCAAAGCTCATATGATCTTAGACGATATTAAAAGGGCAGATGATAGTCCCGCTGTCCTCTATCCTGTTATACTGTCTCTGGAGTGGTATATTCTGTTCTAATTTCTAAATCTCCATGTAGGGCTTCCAGTCAAGGCTGGAGCATTTTGCATGTGATTTTCCTAACAGCTGGAGAAAATGCTGGCTCAATGGAATATCTTTTGAGAGGCAGAATATTGTAAGAGTTTTAGAAAGAAGAAACATTCTTTATGTTTTCAAGAGTAGAGACATTCATGGTTCTACGCTCTCTTTAGAACCAACTTCAGAGAGGAGAAAAAGGAAGAATCTCTTGCAGACATTTCAAGGAGCCCACATACCTGCAAGAAAATCTCTCAAAGCAATGTTACATCTGTATATATGTTCCTCCTTCCTGAAATGTGGTAAATTGAGAGAATTTTCTATAAGTGTAAAAGGGGACATCTTTTTCTCATTACTTTATTTGCTATGACATTTGGCAAGTGTCTTTTGCTTTGAAATGATATGTCTTCTGGCTGACGGCTGAATGTAAACACAGAAGTAGGGAACCTATGAACTATTTTTGAGAGAATGCTGACCCACATGTTGCCTTGAATCAAGGAAGGAGAAATAGAGTGGGGAAGGCAGGGACTAAGCAAATGAGAAAACTGCATCTCAGAAAAATAAAATGATTTGCCTAAGGTCTCATTGATGTGTTTGAGGTTCAGCATTAAATGATGAGATTGATGAAGGCACACCAAATATTGCTGTTTGGAAACACGTTGGGGATCGGGCACGTGAATTCACAATGGCCATTGTCTTTCGTAAAAGGTGGGTTTATAGCAGGATGAATACAGAGAGGCTTGGAGAGAATTACATGAATTGATGCTAAGTGAAATGAGCAGAACCAAGAGATCATTATATATGTCAACAACGATACTATATGAAGATGTATTCTGAATTTCTTTGACAAAGAGACCTAATTCAGTTTCAATTGATCAATGATGGACAGAAGCAGCTACTCCCAAAGAAAAAACACTGGGAAATGATTGTAAACTGTTTGCATTTTTGTTTTTCTTCCCGGGTTATTTTTACCTTCTGAATCCAATTCTCTCTGTGCAACAAGAAAACTGTTTGGATCTGCACACATACATTGTATCTAGGATATACTAGGACATATTCAACATATATAGGACTGCTTGCCATCTAGGGAGGGGTGGAGGGTGGAGGGAAAAATCGGAACAGAAGGAGTGCAAGGAATAATGTTGTAAAAAATTACCCTGGCATGGGTTCTGTCAATAAAAAGTTAATATAATAAAAAAAAGTTGGGTTTATTTGTGAGAAGAGGTTACACACACTGCATACCTTCTTAGAATGGCTAAGATGACAGGAAAAGATTATGATGAATGTTGGAGCAGATTGGGAAAACTGGGACACACTAATACATTGTTGGTGGAGTTGTGAATTGATTGATCCATCAATCACTTTGGAACTATGCCCAAAGAGCTATCAAACCTACCCTTTGAGACAGCAGTGTCTCTACAGAGCCTGACTTACAAAAAGATCATAAAAAAAAAGAAAAAGGACCCATATGAGCAAAAATGTTTGTGGCAGCCCTTTTTGTAGTGGCAAGGAACTGGAAATTGAGTGGATGTCCATCAGATGGAGAATGGCTGGGTAAATTGTGGTATATGGATGTTATGGAATATTATTGTCCTATAAGAAATGATCAGCAGGATAAATACAGAGAGGCTTGGAGAGACTTACTGGAACTGATGGTAAGTGAAGTGAGTAGAACCAGGAGATCATTATACACGGCAACAGAAAGATTATATGGTGATCAGTTCTGATGGATGTGGTTCTTTTCAACAGTGAGGTAATTTAGGCCAATTCCAATAGACCTATGATGGAGAGAGTCTTCTGCGCCCAGAGAAAGAGCTGTGGAACTGAGTGTGGATCACAACATAGGATTTTCACTTTTTTGTTGCTGTTTGCTTACATTTTGTTTTCTTTCTCGTTTTTTTCTTTTTGATCTGATTTTTTTGTGCAGCATGATGATTGTAGAAATATGTAGAGAAGAATTGCACATGTTGGGCATGTACTGGATTGCTTGCAGTCTAGGAGAGAGGATGGGAGGAAGGGAGAGAGGAAGTGTTGGAGTACAGGGTTTTGCAGAGGTGAGTGTTCAGGATTATCTATGCATGTGTTTTGAAGATGAAAAGCTTTAATAAAGGGAAAAGAAAAATGGGAAGAGTTTACAGACAAAGAGATATAATAGACACCAGGCATGCTAAATATGAAATAGATTTGGGAGAGCAATAGGCTTACCAAGGAAAAGAGTTTGAAAAGAATCCATATGCCAGGAGGTAGTACTCCATTGACTAGCAGGTTAAATCCACAGGGACTTAGCGCCCTAAAAGAGTTAATTAGCTATAAGAAGGGAAAGACACCAGGAGATTTGGGGAGGGTGAGGAGAAAGACACCATGAGTCAAAACACCATGATGGACTAATCCCAAAAGGAATTCAACAAAGATGATATGGGTCATAGCCAGATTTGTAAAAAGGGAAATTTACCCTCAGGGATTTGACATAACCTGGATTTCTGACTGGATACAGAAATGTGGGGCTACCCACCCTCCACAGAGAGTAGAATCCTGATTGCTTCAGGGAGTAATTTTATCAGTACTTCAGGCTTTCTCTGCCAATCCCACCTAGGTACCCTGGACCTCATCACCACAGTCAGTCAATGGCAGAGTAGATTGAGACCAGGCCTTCTAAAACTATGATCAGGCCTTCATTCGATGCCATCATTTTTATGTCGATTTTCACTCTACCTCCTGTCTCTACCTCCAGTTCAGAGAATCCTAGAAATGAAGATTTTTCTGCCTTTCCTTCTCCCAGAGTACAATGAGTGCTCAACAAACGTTCATCATTCCCTCTTATCTGATTCTGTGGCCTCTGCTTGAGGAGGAGACTAGCATTGTAGCCTGTGGTCGTTTTTCTGAAACTCAAACAAATTGTGGATTCAGCAGAGCCAAAAGGGTGACCTGGTTTTTTATGTGTTATTATTTAGGTCTATACAAACTAGGAGATGAAAGCCCACCTTTAGGTTGTTATGGGAAAATTATCTTCTCTCTTTGGGTCTTACTTTCCCCATGTGTAATTCAATTCCTTTCAATAAACATGTGTCAAGCATTGTACTAAGCAGTGGGGATATAAAAAAGAGGAAAAAGACAGTTCCTTGCCTTCAAGGAGCTGACATTCTAAAAGGGGAGAAAGCAAACATTTGTTTGTACAAAAACAAGTTACATAAAGGATAAATGGGAAATCATGAACAGATGGAAGGTGCTGGAATTAAGAAGGGTTGGGAAAAGCTTCCTATAAAAGATGGGATTTTAGTTGGGACTTAAAGGAAGCCAGGGAGACCAATAGGTCAGAACAGAAGACAGTGTTCCAGGTATAGGGAGCAGTCAGAGAAAATGCCCAGAACTGAGAAATAGAGTGTCTTGTTTGTGGAACAGATAAGAGGCCAGTGTCAGGAAATTGAAGAGTAAGAGATAGGGAGTAAGATGTAACAAAACTGGAAAAGTAGGAGAGGGTTAAATTCTGAAGGACTTTGAATGTCAAACACAATATTTTATACTACTCCTGGAGGTGATAAAGATGATTTTTTTAAAAAAAAAGTAATAAAAAGTGATTTTTTAAAAAAGCTCCTGGAATCTGAAGGGTGGTGAGTAACAAGATCACCCTTGCATTTTGGGAAAAATCACTTAGTGAATGAATGCAGGTTGGATTGGAGTGGAAAGAGACTTGGGACAGGCTGATCCCCTAGTAGCTATTGCCATAAGTCAGATGTTCAGAGAATGAGAATCTGCACCAGAGTGACAGCAGTGCTAGAGGAGAGATGGGGGCCTATTTGAGAGAGGCTGTGGGAACAGGGAGTGAGGAATCCAGGATGACTCCTAGGTAATGAGTCTGAGGGACTGGGAGGATGATGTTACCTTCTACACTAATAAGGAAGAAGGAGGGAGGGCTTAGGAGGTAATACTAGATGATTTCTAAAACCCCTCCCAGCTCTGACATTCTATATTCTAAGCAGAGCCACAACCAAAATTTTGACATTTGCAGCCAATTGAATTTGGAGAGTAAGGAAAAAAACTTGGGATAACCCATGATGCTCTGAGGCCATCATGTACCATCATCCCATCTAACCTCAGGCTTCCTATGTGGCCCGAGTCCCCAGCCACATCAGCAATGGCAGTTGCAGTAGTATAGTGGTACTGGACTACAGTGGGCTGAGGTGATGTTGAAGGTAGGGCTGAGAAGGCAGGAAGACCATGACATCAGAAGCCCTAAGAAAAAATGCCAGTTGTCCTGTAATCAATAATAGCTCTTGCCTAAAGTCAGTCCTTTTCTCCCTTGTATAGTCTGGATTATAAAGCCAAAATCAAGGAAGCCCCCAAATTCTGTCACAAATTCTTCTGTTCTACTGGGGAATGGAAGGCATGGCCAGGCAACCATTCAAACAAACAAACAAAAACAAAAACATGGTACAAGTTGGCAGTGCCAGAAAAGGCAAAACAATCTTGGGCTGCCTTGAGAGAGGGGTGTTGCTTAAAGTGAAAAAGGCAATTGTCCTTCTGTTTCCTGCCTAGATCAAATCACATCTGAAGTGATGAATGTCATTGAATGGGGAGGGAATAAGCACTGAGGATTTGTTGAAGGAGCTGGAGATAGTTATTCTGGGAAATGGAAGACTTAGCAAGAAACTTCAAAGTGTTGGTTGCCATAGGTTTGACCTCAAAGAAAGAACTGAGAGGGATGTACAGAAGGTACAGAGAGGGATTTTTGTAGATTTGGGCTCTTTGGAAATGGAACACTTCCAAGTATTTCAAAGGTAGAGCAGGCTGCCTCAATCAAGTAACCTCTCCACAAGCAATTGTTAAGCACTTCTTTTATTCTAGGCACTGTGCTAAGCATTGTGGATACAAGGAAAGACAAAAATAGATTCTGCCCTCAAGGAAGGAAGGAAACAAGTATTTATTAAGTTTTTACTGTGTGCCAGAAACTGTGCTAAATGTTTTACAAATATTACCTCATTTAATCCTTATAACAACTCTGGAAAGTGGGTGTTATTATTATCCCCATTTTACATGAAGAAAACTGAAGTAAGTGGATGTTATGTGACTTACCCGAACTAAGTGTCTGAGGGCAGATCTGAGCTCAATTCTTGTTGACTCCATGTCCAATATTCTATACACTGTACCACCTAACTGCTCCAAGAAGTTCATGCTATAATGGAGCAAACAAGAACATGAACATATGAAAGCATATACAAGATATAAGAGAAGAATCTAATTTTAATCTCAAGCGCCTGAGGAACTGGGAAAGATCTTTTGCAAAAAGTGACAGTTGAGTTAAATGTTCTTGAAGAAAAAGAATTCTAAAAGGCAAAGATGAGCTGAGATTGCATGGAGCAAACCTGTACAAAGGCAGGATGGAAATAGGAATGGAGATGGAGATGGAGATGGAGATATAAATGAAGGTACAGAGGGAGTTGAAGATGGAGATGGGGATAAGGATGGAGGTTGGAATAGAAATGTGAATGGAGGGTGGGGATGGAGGTGGAGATAAAGGTGAAGATGAGGATGGGGATGGAGAGGGAGATGGAGATGGGGATAGGGATGAGAATGGGGATGGAGATAGGGATAAGGATGAAGATGGAGATGGAGAGGAAAATTTAGATGAAGTTGGAAATAGGGAAGGAGATGGAAGTGGAGATGGAGAATGGGCATGGGGGTGGAAATGGAGTGACCTAGGAAAGGAACAATAAAGAAGCCATGTTTTTGCCATTGAATCGTAGTTTGTGGAGATGAAGAAAAAGTGAATAGACTAGAAGGTTAAGAAGGGTACAGATGATGAAAAATTTTAAATGTCAAACAGAAGACTTTATAGTTGATCTTGAAGATAATAAGGAGTCACTGGAGTTTACTGAGTAGGAAAGGGTGGTATGCTAAAAACTACAATGTATGAAAATAACTTTACACAGTTAAACAGAAGATAATTGGAAAATGGAAAGATGAATTTGAGAAAACAATTAGAAGGCTATTGTAATAGACCAGATAAGGTGAGTAAAGAAGAAGGAACAAATGTGAAAGGTGGTATGGAGATACAATTTACAGGATTTCTGTTGTTGGTAATGGATTAGATATGTGGGATAAAAGTGAGGAATCAAGAAGCAAAAGAAAACTAATGACTTTATGAGAAATCAAAAAAGAGTAAAGCAAAAGCAAAAGAACAAAAAAAATAGAAGACCATGTGAAATATCTCATTGGAAAAACAACTGACACCCTTTGATCCAACAGTGCCTCTTCTAAGTCTGTATACCAAAGAGATCATAAAAGAGAGAAAAGGATCTACATGTACAAAATTTTTTGTAGTAGCAAAGAACTAGAAATTGAGTCGATGCTTATTAGTTGGGGAATGGCTGAATAAATTATGGTATATGAATGGAATATTATTGTTCTATAAGAAATGACAACAATGTTGATTTCAGAAAAGCCTGGAAAGACTTACATGAAAGATGGTGAATGAAGTGAGCAGAACCAGGAGAACACTGTACACAATAACAACAAGATTATGTGATCACCAACTGTGATGGACTTGGTTCTTCTCAACAATAAGGTAATTCAAGGCAATTCCAATAGATTTGGGATGAAAATGCTATCTGTATCCAGAGAGAGAACTATGGAGACAATTTGGATGGAAACATAATATTTTCATCTTTTGTCTGTTTGTATTTTCTTTCTTGTGTTTTTTTCCCCCTTTTGGTCAGATTTTTCTTGCACACTATGAAAAATATGGAAATATGTTTAAAAGGATTGCATAAGTTTAACCTATGTCAGATTGCTTGCTGTCTTGGGAAGGGAAGAAGTAAGGGAGGAAGAGAGAAAAATTTAGAACACAAAATCTTACAAAAATCAATGTTGAAATCTATCTGTATATGTATTTGGAAAAAATAAAAACTATTCAGAAAAAAAGAAATGTTATAAAGGGGATATTTATACAGATAAGGGTTGAGTTTCTGGGCCTCTGAGGCCCCTTCCAATTCTGAAAATCATTATTTCTCTCATAATGGCTCCCCTCACCTTGAAGGGGACACTTGCTACACTAACTATGATTCTTTAGACCCTAGGAAAAATGGGATTTGGTCCAGAGGTGGAATAATCCTGAAAAAGTAGAGGCCCCTAGGGTAAGCAGTTTAGGGGAAGAAAATCCTTGAATAATGGGCCATTTAGGAAGGGCCTGTTAAGGACAAAGTATATCCCCTCCAGGCACACTTGGCCAAGTCACAGTCTTGGAGGAGAGAGGGCTCATTTTCACTCTACCATCAAGCATTATGGATTGATAATGTTTCCTGAGCCAGGACCAAGTAGATGTGTTAGTTTCCCCAAGCAGAAGCCCCAGCAGACCTATTGCTTCGGAGTTGCATCATCAGTTGACAGCAGCCATCCCTCTCCATCCTGTTTCAACGGTCATAAAGACCTTGTGAGCCAACAGATAATGCAATCATTGGTGTTATTATATCTCACACAAGATCAGAGCTGTGAGAAAGCTGAAAGGTTCTCCAGCCTAATCCTCCCATTTTACAGATGGGAAAACAGACACAAAGAGAAAAGACTTGCCCATGGTGACATGATGTAAAGAAAAGAATAGTGGTTTGGGACTTACTGTATGACCTTTGGGAAATCACCAACAACCTCTCTGTAAAATTAGATGAAGAGGGATGGGTAGAAAAGATCTACAGACCCTCCCAAACTCCTACAAACTTACATTTTTGCTAAGTTTTATGGTTACAGAGCACTTTATAGCAATTATCTCATTTGCTCTTCACATCAAATTATTCCCATTTTACAGAGAGGGAATATATAGTCAGAAAGTTCAATTGAATTTGTTGAAAGTCACAAAGCTAAACCTTGATAAAGTTGGGACCTGAACCTAACTCCAGTGCCCTTTTCATACATGCCCTCATCATACATACATAATACTCTCATACATCAAATCCCTCAAACTAGTGTCACCATTTCATATTTACTGCTAAACTTTTTTTTTAAATCATCTACAATCAATGAGTCTACTGCATTACTGCCTACTCATTCCTCAACCCATGGAATCCTGAGTTTCATTTCCCCTCCTCTTACTCTCTAAAATCTTAAGTGACCTCCTAATCACTGGGGAGAGGTATGACTAGACAATAATTCATAAAGAAAAAGATCTGAATGTTTTAGGGGACTGAAGCTCAATGGATGTCTGTAATATAACATGACAGCCAAAAAGTTAATGCAATCCTATGGTGTGTTGAGAGGAGTTCTATCCAAAATGGGGAGAAAGCATTGTGTTTTGCCCTGGACAGATCATATCTAGAGCACAGTGATCACAAATGTATTGGGTGCATGTTGTTGTTTAGTAGATTTTTGGTTATGTCTGATTCTTTATGACCCTTTGAGTTCCACCACATTGAAGACTGGCCACCCAAGAATCTACTGTAACCAGCTAGAAGGGAACCCAAGGTTCTCCTCATTTATCCCTCTGTGAGACCCTATCCAAAAAGAACTGACATCTCATTCTTGTTCCAGCTCTCCTTCCTTCTTGAAGAAGAATAGGACTGATCACAGGTGAAAAGAGTAGGTAGGGGGAGTGAGCTCCTTGGTATCAGGAGACCCCACTGAGGTCCAGCTCTGTTCCTTATTGTTTAAGTGATTAGCTCCACAGAGCCTCAGTTTCCTCATTTGTGAAATGAAACCATGACTTGGACCATCTGCCTCCAAGGGCATTGTGAGGGAAAAGATTTATAGCCCATTACATTGAGATTTGGGTTTGGTTTGGCCCAATGGCAGAGTTGTATAATGAATTCAAGGCAGGACAACTTTTCTTCCCACTTCTAAGAAACTTATTATCATCCTGGACAAGTCAAGGAGGTCTCAGACTAAATGTTTCAAAGCAGATGTGAATCAGCTATGGTGAAGGGAGTTTTCTCACCAGATAGTTCCTATCCCCAGTGCAATAAGAAGTTCAAATTAAAAGGGGGCACAGAAATTTAGCCTGTTGATTTGTATGAGGAAGGAGATGCAGAAGGAGGAAAAGGAAGGAACACTACCTATCGGGCAGTGTTGTGAGATAGCACAGCTCTGACCTCCTGCTCCCTCCCCTGCTCCTTCTTCAACAGCACCACCAACAGTGGGCAGATGGGGGCAGCAGCCACCAGCAAGCTGTCCTTGCAGTTCTCCAGAACTCCACCCCAAGCCAGACCAACCCAGGACGCTCAGGGGCCTCAACCTTTCAAGAATAAGCTCAGAACAACTGCCATTCTCTCCAAGAAGGAAGCTGGGTAAGATTGCGCCATTTCAACTGAAAGACTGGAGGGCAGTTTCAAAAGAAGGTGACATCTGCAGTCCCCAGTGGTCTATTGATGCCCCAATTCTGCCCACCCCACACCCTATCCCCCCACAGCCACCCTCAGCTCTGGTTTCTGCTTAGGCTTCTTCTTTACCCCATTCACCCACATCCCCTCAAAATCAAACGAACTGGTACATTGGTAAATGCTCTCACAGCAGGTCCCCCCAAAATCAGGTCAGCAGACTCTAAATCCAAAAGGAAACATTTATTTTGGCTTGCAAGGCAGAGAAAGAGGGCAGTGACTTTAAGCCAGTTTGTCACCCATGAATTGGGGAACCTCCCCTCCCCCAAATAGTCCCAGCATAGGGCCAGTGGCTTGCAGAAAAAATCCAACTATGGCAGTGACCCAGGCACACCCTGCCCGTGCCCCTAAAATAAGTATAGGGATCCACCTTGCCAAGGGCTCCATATCCTTTCAGTCAGACGGGAGGGAGTCTTGGAAAGCAGCAAAGGAAAGATCTGGGAGAGACCCTTGGCCTAAAATGGCTCAGCAGGGAGGGTACAAAGACAGGCTTCTGTCATTCTCCTCCCACCCCACAGTCAAGAAGTCTGGTATAGTGGGAAAGCCTTTAAGAGGCAGATCTGGATTCAAATCCTACTGCCTATCTAATAAAATAAAAGTAAGCTGGAGAGCCACACAGGTATTGGGAAATGCCAAAGAGTCTCCTCCAAAATCATGAACCCAGACCTTTTTAAACCCCAAGGACACAAACAGTTAATACTGGCGGGGGCTTCTTTCCAAACATGACTCCCTCCCTCCAAGCCTCTGGATCTTTACTCCAGAAATTAGCCAAAAGGGATCCAGGGGCTGATAAACTGATAAGAGACTGGAATTAGGCTAGACCTGATTGTCTGCTAGATTGGCCAAGGGAAAAGGCAAGGGAAATCCTCGAAAAGACCAAAGTCCTGGGGCCCTCAGCAGCTCACGGCTCCGGCCTGCTGTTTGCCCCCAAAGTCCCAGAGGCAGTCGAACTCATTCTGTCCCAGGAAGAGCTCAGGCAACTCTTGCACGCGGTCTAGCCCCAACTCCTGTTCCAGAGAAGTCAGCGTCTCCTCGTCGATGAGCTCGGCGTCCACGCAGCTCAAGGTCAGCGCGGGGGGAGCCAGGTCTGGACCCATAGGGCCTGACCAGCACCGCGGGGTGCTCGGACCCAGGGCACATCCGGCAGGGTGGCCCTGGTAGAACGGGTGGAGTTTCTGCCTATGCAGGCTGGCTGAGAGCTGCGGCTGCCGCGGGGGCCCCGAGAAGGGTCCGGGCTGACCCGGGTACATCAGGGTCCCGGGTCCTGACTGCTGGGATCCCAATTGGACAGCTGAGCTGGCCCGGAGGCGCAGGTCCCCGTTCTCAAGGCCGGCCCCAGAATAAGGGTGCGGGAAGCCGTCGGCAGCTGGGGGTAGACTCCGGAATACATGGGGGCCGGTGGGCAGATTTGCCACCCCCACGCGGTGAGCCTGCAGCCCGGGAACTCCGTGGCTCAGGGGGAGCATCAGGGGATCCGTCATGGGCGCAGAGACAAGAGAGAGGCGGGGAGAGGGAAATAGAGGATCCTGCAACGATAGCTGGAGAGTCAGCCCCGGCTTCAGGGAGAGCCCCGCTTAGCCTGGCACTGTTCTGGGCGAGGACTTTGTCCCAGTCCGTGAACTGGACCCCGGGACGGCTGCCTTCACCTAACTTCTCCGCGGGGCCCCAGCCAGGACAAAGGAAGCCCGTGCCGTCCGCTCCGTCACCCCGCAGGACGCAACCGGAGCAGTCTCCTGTAGCTGCAGTTCCGAAAAGCTCTTTTCTGCTCGCGGTGCAGGTCAGTAAAGAGCCGAGCCGAGACTACCGGGGCCGAGACAAACCACCCTCCCTCAGCCCCAAGTCTGCGACTATCCTTTTATATAGCGAGGCGGATCGCCCGCCCATTCACACGCTCATTGGACTCTCGGGCCTGGGCTAGGCCGACCTCGGGGAGAAAGGGTCCGCCCCCCCGTCTGCGATTCCTCTCTCAGTTCTCCCACGCAGGTTGGTTTTACGCGAGCTTTACGGAGTCACAGGCGTGAGGAAGTGTCCCAGAAAATCGGGTGCATGACCTTGGTGTGCAAGTCAAGTCCTTTTCTAGGACTCAGTTTCCCGTATTTATAAAATGGGGGATTGCTCTAGCTGGTTTCTAAAGTTCCATCCAGTTCTAAATTCTATAATCCCCGGCTACCCTTATCCGCTTTGGGCAATTGTGAGATCAAAATGGCTGCAAGGGAATGGGTCTGTTTTACACCTAAAGACTTTCAGTGAGGAAACATTACTTTCTTTTTTTAAAAAGCTTTTTATTTTCAAAACATATGCACGGATAATTTGACAACATTGACCCTTGTGTTTCAGATTTTCTCTTCCTTCCCCCCACTCCCTTCCCTAAATGGCAAGCAATCCAATATATGTTAAACATGTTAAAATATATGTTGAATCCAATATGTATAAACATTTATAAGATTCTTTTGCTGCACAAGACAAATCAGATTAAAAAAAAAAAAAAAGCAAATGAGTAAGAAAAAATGTAAGCGAACTACAAAAAGAATGAGAATGTTATGTGGTGATCCACATTCAGTTCCTACAGTCAGAGAGGAAACTTTCAATACCTTCTTTTATTCTATGCTCAAATTCCCCTCTAGTATGTCTGCAAGATAGCCTTCCCTTGAGGGCAAAAGTCCCTTGCTGCAAAGCTATGTAGTCTTGCTTGAGCAGTAACAACTTTGTGGGTAGGTAGTCTCCTTTTTACAGATGAGGAAACTGAGGACCAGAGAATGAAATGATTTGTTCAGGATCACACAGACTAGACTAGAGCCCAAGTTTTCACGACTTCTTGTCCAGTGCTGCCATGGAATCTCTTAGCTGGACAGTTACCCAACTCATTTTTTATCAGGGATTTGTGAGCTGGGGTCTATGAACTT
Organism: Sarcophilus harrisii; assembly: GCF_902635505.1. NCBI lineage: Eukaryota > Metazoa > Chordata > Mammalia > Dasyuromorphia > Dasyuridae > Sarcophilus > Sarcophilus harrisii. Next base: position 547,702,643 of record NC_045428.1, read on the forward strand.
GATTTTATTTTTAAAATAAATAAAATTTAAAAATATTTCAATAACCACATTTCAATATAAAGTTTTTTCATAATTGTCCATATTTTGTGATAAGCATTAATGCAAGAAAGGGACCTTACACTTTTCTAAACTGCTAAAGAGGACCATGACTCAAAAAAAAAAAAAATTAAGAACCTCTTCTCTATAAAAATTTGCATGTGTCTCTGATGAAGCTGTGTGTGGTGACATAGAGATCTGCCCCACAAACTTCATGTCTACAATTGAGTAAAAGGTTAGGTCTGATTTTGACAGAAAGAAACCCATATGGTAGTCCAGAGGCTGAACTTGAGGTTCAGACACGACCTGCAGCATCTGCTGGCTATATAATCCCAGGCAAATCCTTCCTCCTCTCAGGACTTCAGTTTTCCCATCTGTAAAATAGAGAGATTGGGCTAGATGACCTTGAAAATCTCTTCTAGAACTCCCTTTCTGTAACTGTGATACCTTCCAGCTGACATCAGTCCTAATTCTGATATCTTTTGTCAATTTCCAGCTCTAGATTGCTCCCTTCCTCTATTTTTACAAATAAGGAAAATGAACTCCAGAGAAGTTCAGCTAAGATCATGCATTCAATCAGTGATTTTTTTTTCTTGGACCCTGGCCTTCTCCTTTCTCTGGAGCAAGAAGACCTTGCCTCTGGTCACTAGCTAATGGCATCCTAGCTAGTTTGAAGCCCAGTCCATTCAGTAGCAGTGACTAGAGTTAGCTGGACTTCTGTATTTGTCCTCCTGATCCCTTTAGTTAGGAGCCCTGAGTTCTAGTCTCAGCTCTGCCCTGCACTTAGCATCACTCAGCTTCATAATCTCTAAAATGATGATTCATTCATTTAATGGGCATTTACTGAACACCTGCTTTATCAAATGAGATAATGTCTTCGGCAGACCTTAAAGCACTAGCTATTAGGGCTACATAGGGAATATAAAGATTCAATCCAATAATTCAACAAATATTTATTAAGCATCCATTATGGACAAAATGAGAGGCAGCATAGTACAGCAGATAATATTATTGGATTTGGAGTCAAGAAGATTCCAAATCTCTCCAAGTTAGTTAACTTCTGATTCTCAGGAAACTGTCCTAAGACTTGGCTACTACATTACAAACAGCTGTACTTGCTTTGGTGGGAGTAGTTTTCCCAACCAAAATAAAAAATCATACTTTCCTGATTTATAGATCATACATATGAGCAGAATACTGAATTCAATACTAGAAGATATAGCAATGATCAGACAAAGTCCTGTCCCCAAGGAGCTCACTTGTCTTGTAATGGGTTAAGACATAAACCTAGTGAAGTATAAGAATAATATTGTGATACATATTGAGACATTCTAGGACCACAGTGATACAAATTGAGACATTCTAGGATCATCTAGTTCTTTATTCCAAGAAACAAGATAACTTTCTCCCAATCCTACTGGGTTAACTGTTTCAGGGATTAGCAACTTTTTCATCCATCAGTGTCAAGTCATTTAGAAGAGTAATAAGTATAATTTATAATCCTACTGGTAGGATGAAGATAGGCAGAGAGAAGAGATGAAAGAAAGGAAATGGGGGAAAAAACTAGCTGCAAAAAGAGATGGGGAACAGGAGGGGATATGGTAAGAAATGCATAAAAATCTTGGTGATAATAGGAGTTGGGAGTTGAAAAAGACAGAAATAATGGAAGGAACAAGATTGGATTGATTGTAGAGGTAAGATCCGGGCCTGTTCTGCTGCTCCACTGTGATATCAGGTAGGTTACTTAACTTCTGGGGTGTCAATTTCGGTGATTTATGAAAATGCGAGTGCAGGACTGCAAAATCTCTAAGTCCCCTTGCAGCTGTGATATTTGGTGAAATACAAATCAGATTGACAGAGTGCTAAGTGAACTCTGAAGATAAGGTTGTTGCTGATAAAGATCAAAGAAGGCACCCTGGAAGAAGTAGCATTTGAGCTGGACTTTTAAAAGATGGAGAAAAATTCAGCTGGAAAAGGAGAGAGGACATTTCAAGGTTGAAGAGAAATACAAGATGGAGGCACGGAATATGTAGAACTTTATCAGAGTCTATTTTATTTAACCTTATATCAGGGTTTCTTGAATTTTTCGGTCTGAGAAATTTTTACATGATAGTGGATATGTAAGTATAAAAATAGATACACAAATTAAACATTTACTGGTAATAAATCATAAAGAAATTTACTTTAAAAGAATTCTTTGGAAAGAAGAACTAGAACTCATTATTGAACACCAAATAGATAATTTTGATTATATTAAGTTAAAAAGTTTTGGCACAAACAAAATTAATACAGACAAGATTAGAAGGGAAGCAATAAATTGGAAAATATTTTTACATTTAAGGGTTATGATAAAGGCCTCATTTCTAAAATATATAGAGAATTGACTCAAATTTATAAGAATTTAAGCCATATTCCAATTGATAAATGGTTAACAGATATGAACAATCAATTTTCAGATGGAGAAATTGAAACCATCTCTAGCCATATGAAAAGGTGCCCTAAATCACTATTAATCAGAGAAATGAAAATTAAGACAACTCTGAGATACCACTACATACCTCTCAGATTAGGCTAAGATGACAGGAAAAGATAATGAAGAATATTGAGGGGTATGGGAAAATGGGACACTAATACTTTGTTGGTGGAATTGTGAATGGATCGAACCATTCTGAAGCAATTTGGAACTACGCTCAAAGAGTTATCAAACAGTGATCCAGCAGTGTTTCTATGAGCCTATATCCCAAAGAGATCATAAGAAAGGAAAGAGACCCACATGTGCAAAATGTTTATAACAGCTCTTTTGTAGTGGCTAGAAACTAGAAACTGAATGGATGCCCATCAGTTAGAGAATGGCTGAATAAGCTATGATATATATGAATGTTATGGAATATTATTGTTCTATTAAGAAACAATCAGCACAATGATTTTAGAGAGGCCTGGAGAGATTTACATGAACTGATGTTAAGTGAAATAAGTAGAACCAGGATTTCATCTTACATGGCAATGGCAAGATTATATAACCAATTCTGATGAATGGCTCTTCTAAACAATGAGATGATTCAGGCCAATTGCAATGATCTTGTGATGGAAGAACCATCTACACCTAGAATGAGGACTGGGAACTAAGTGTGGACTATAACATAGCATTTTCACTTCTTTTGTTATTGTTTGCTTGAATTTTATTTTCTTTTCTTATTTTTTTTCTTTTGATCTAATTCTTCTAGTGCAGCAAGATAATTGTATAAATTGCCTATACTGGATTTACATATATTTTTACTATGTTTAACATATATTGGATTACTTTGCTATCTAGGAGAGAGGGTTGGGGGAAAGGAGGGAAAATTGGAAGACAAGATTTTTCAAGGGTCAATGGTGAAAAATTATCCTTGTATATGTTTTGAAAATCAAAAGCTTCAATAAAAAATAATTTTGATATATATATGATTTTGCCATTTACTAAAGAAAAAAGCAAATTTACATACTAATGAGATGGATGTGCTTCTTTATTTTTACGTAAAGAATTAAATTGTGCCTTTTACTATTGCCAATTTTTTGTGACCCCCGACATTCAGTTATTCAACCCCATATCGGGTTACAACCCACAATTTAAGAAATTCTGCCTTATATCACATTTTCTCATGTGCTTTTTCTCCCTCCTTTCTCTATTCTTCATGAGTTTATAAAGCTCAGGAACAGTAGGATCTGTATTTTCTCTTTGTACCTCTAACTTTGGTACAGTATCTGATACCACAGAAGGCTGAATCTCAGGGCATGGGGTGATCTGTGGGCATAGGATATCCAGTTAATTTGACATTCTAAAATTAAAGAGTAAATCTAGATATGAATCCTATTTCAGACACTTAGTAGATGTGCTATCTTAGTGGGAAACGTCTCTGGGCCTCAATTTCTCTGGGCCTGAAACAAATAAGAAAATTGAAACTGATGATCTTTAAGGACCAGAATAAAATTAAACCTATTTCAATATGGAAATAAATTGTCAATTTTTGACAAATTTGATAGTTTTAAGGAAAAATATCACTTGCACTAAGATTTTCAAAAAATCTATTCACATTAAGTGGGACACAAGGGCTTCATAAGACAATCTGGGAAACACTAGCCTAGATGAGGAAGTCCATCTTCCTCATTATAGTTTTCAAGGCCTTTCATTCCTTTGGCCCCAGCCAACCTTTGCAGGCTCATCCTTTATTAGAATCAACTCCCTGAAAGTAAGGATTATTCCATTCTTTGTAATTGCATCATCAGGGCTTGACACAGAAATCTGGCACATAGTAGGCACTTAATAGATGTTGTCCTTCACTCTCAAAGAAGATCAAAATAACAATGCCGGGGTCAAATACAGAATGTCCAATGATGGCTGATCAGACAAATATGAAGAGAAGGGTCTACTACAGATCAGGCACAAATAGTTTGTGTGAATATTTGGGGTGGAGATGTCTTTAAATTTGTGCATCTCATATTTCTTTTGAGCTACTGTAATTTTGTTTTACTCATAGAGTACATAGTAGGCACTTAATATTTATTGATTGCTTGCTCTCTATATTGCCCCTCTTCTTCCAGACAACTTACTGTCCTCCAATTATTTTGAACCTTCCTGACTCCACACTTTGTATCATAAAGTCACCACTACCTAAGACATGCAAGGGATAGACTCATGAAAACAGAGCTGGGAGGATCCTCAGATAACCTAACACCCTCATTTTACAAATGAAGAAACTAAGACCAAGAAGATTAAATTACTTTCTCAAAGACATATAAGTACTATGAATCAGCGGCAGAATTTGAGTCCCGAGTCAGTGCATCTTTCATTGTGCTTCACCGCCCTCCTAGAATGGCCTCTTTGCCATCTTTGCCTGTCAAAATCCTATTCATCTTTCAAGGGTCAATTCAAAAGGCACTTCTTCCAAGAATTCTTTTTCTGATTCCTTCTCTTTCTCTGAATAGATATGAATGCTCTCTCCTTTCTTCTTTGTCCCTTTCTCTCTCACACCTTCTTCTTCCCCTCCCTCCCTCTATCTGTGTGTCTTTATCTCTGTTTTCCTCTCTATCTGTGTCTCTGTCTCTTTCTGTCCCTCCATCCCTCCTTCCCTCCCACCTCTCTCCTTCTCTCTTCCCCGCCCTCTTTCATGAGGCCAGGGACTGTTTTTATTTTAAATTCTGTCTTTCTGTTCCACACCTATCACAAAATTGTTGCACATATTGGAAGTTTAATAAATGTTTGTTGAATTAATAATAATAATAGTAGCAGTAGTAATAAAAGTAGCACTTTATATAGTGTTTACTATGGGCCAGGTATTATGCTAAGCACTTTACAAATATTACAAATACAAATATATACATATATATTTTGCTGAGGGAATTGGGGTTAAGTGACTTGCCCAGGGTCACACAGCTAGAAAGTGTTAAGTATCTGAGGTCACATTTGAACTCAGGTCCTCCTGACTTCAGGCTTAGTGCTCTATCCACTGCACCACCTAGCTTTCCCTATAAATAAAAATATTTATAAATATTTGATTCCCTGGGAGGTAAATGTCATTATACCTAATTTTACAGTTGAGGAAACCCAGGCAAACAAAAGATAGGTGACTTGCCCAGGATCATACAGCTAGTAAGTGTTTAAGGTCACCTCTGAATTCAGATCTTCCTGACTCCAGGCCTGACACATTACTGACAGGGACAATTAAGGGCGGGTTTCCCAGAAAAGGTGACATGGGAATGGAAGTTGGACAAATCAAGGAGTTATTACGATGCTAGATACTGAGTCAGATGACCTGATTTAAATTCTGGTCCTGTCATTTGCTAACTATGTGATCTTGGACATATTACTTCCTGTCTCTTCAGTTATCTAGCTGTAAAATGAAAAGGTTGGACCAGGGGATATCCAAATCCTAAATCTGGGGTCTTGTGATCTTTCACAAATGAAAAAAAATAGGTGGGGAAAACAGTTTAATCAAAAGCACAGAGGTGGGAGAGCACAGTTTGGTTGGGTATAGAGTGTGTAGAAGGCCGTAGTCTGAGATAAGAATAAAAGAGTAGGATAGCACCAAATTTTTGACCTTGATAGCCAACCAGAGGAGTTTGAACTTGACAGAAGGGAATAGGAAACCATTTAAATTCATTTAGAAACACACTGAGTTTGAGGTCCCGCCAATAGGCTACTGTGGATAGATCTGATTTTATTTAGTTTAGAAAACTCCAGGCTGAGGAAAATCCCTCTGTCAATGCAGGCTGGTTCCTTCTCTCCAACTGATAGTCTTAAGGAATTGCCTAGAGAGCTGGGAAGTTGTGTCTTGCTCCCAATCAACCAAACACTGTCTATCAGTGGACCAGACTTGTTCCTTGGTATTCTGGATTCTCGGATCAGATCTCTATCCCAGAGAGTATAGGTCTAAAAATCCAGCTCTCCCAACTATTATGCCATATTGTCTCTCTTACTGACATAGACATCCTATAGACAAGGAAATATAGATCTGATGCTCAGAAGAGAGAGAGGGACTAAAGATTCAGGACGCATCTCCAAAGAGGTGGGAGATAATTGAACTCCTGAGAATGAATGAGATTTGCCAAAGATAGAAAAGGGGAGAGAGCTTAGATGCTGAGGGCAAATCAACATGAAGAGCTGGGAGAAGCATGAAGAGCAAATGAAAAGAGCAGAGGAGTAGTTAGAGAGATAGAAGGACAACCAGTTGAGTACAGTGATTCTTAAGAGAAATGTCCTGGAAAAATGGGCAATGATGTAAAATATTTCAACAAAGTCAAGAAGAATGATGACATGCAAAAGACCACTGGACTTACTTCCTATATTTTCTTACTTTCAGTTGTAAAGCTTGAGAACTAAGAAAAGAAAGGTATTAGATGGAGATAGTTTTTTTTTTTTTTCCCAAGCTTATCTGTAAAAATTGTAAAGTGAGAATAACAGAATATCAGAGCTGGAAGGGATCTTAGACTTCATATAATCTACTCCACCTACTTTGCAGAAGAGTAAACTAAGGCCCAGAGAAGTGGGAGGATTCTCCTAAGGAAGTGAGAGGATTAGTATCTGAACATAGATTTTCTGACTTTGGTGCTCTTTCCGCTAGAACACAGTCATGGTTCAAGTTGGAGTCAAGAGTTAGCATTAGTATTAGGAAAGATTTTACAGCTGGGGCCCTAGACATATCTTTTTTCCAAAACCAGTTGAATCTTGGATCTTTGTATCATTCCCCGAGACAAATCCATTCCTACTGCACTTCTTGAAAGCTTCAGGTCCCAGTTATCCGAGGACAATATTTGGTTGCCTTGGTGAAGGGGAGTATCAGAGGATTGGGCTCTGGAGATTTCCTTGGGGAGGAAGGAAGCTGCTTGGGCCATTCCTAAGGTGAGCAGTGATGAGCGTAATTATAGCCCTATAGCAAGAGCTTGTTGTTCTGCTCTGGGAATGCCATGGGTCTGGTGAGCAACCGTGAGAACCCAAGTGCCCATAGCCTGGGGGCAGTGCCCAATGCCATGTTAGGACCAAACCAGTCACCCTCCTGCACTCCTACCAAAGAAGGGGTGTGATAGGCTGATAATTGGCTCCCTCCTGACCTGGACTAGCTCTCATATACTCACACATACCTGGGCAGGTAGTCTGACTAGAGAATAATTACAGTGATGAGCCTTTCATCTGGTGATCTCCACGCACCAGGCTCCCATTAACTCATTAAGTCCCACACCTGGGTGAGGCCGGGCTTCAAGCCTCAATTCCTGATCAAAAAGCAACTGGCCAAATAACTTGGGCAAATTCCCAGGATCCTGGGGTGGGGCTGAGATCCCAGGAATTCCAAGTCCTTAGCTGTCATTGGAAATCCCAGATAGAATGTCACAGCTGAGAAAGATGTTCAATATCATCTAGTCTGTTGCCCTCCAATCTATACTGTCTCCATTTTACGGACAAGTAAACTGAGTCCCTGAGAAAGGGAAGGGACGTACTCAAAATCTCACAGTGAGTTTCATGAAATATTGGTACTATAATCCACATTTCCCTAATTGGTTGGCAGAATTCTAGAACTCATCCATTTCTCCTCACTCTGTCATCCTGTATTATGAGAGCACAGAATTAGGGATTAAAAGGATCTCAGAAATTATCCAATCCAATCTTTCCCCTCCCTCACCAAGGGGGAAATTGAAGTCCAGAGATGTAAAGGGGCCAAAGTCATACAAGTAATAAGTGGAAGGAAGAAATTCAAAAACCAGCTCCTCAGACTTCAAATCTTGTTTTTGGTGTTTGAAAATTTGTTTTGATTTTTCAAATCTTTGTTTAGTATATTGTAGTATTTGGAATCAGGCATCCAAAACTAATTAAACTCCAAATCCTTGAGAGAGCTCATACTTCTATAACACTTTACAGTTTATGATAAAATAAAGCTTAACATGATATAGTTTGTGTACGTATTATTGTGGCCCATTCTACAATGTTTGAGACTGAGACAATACTAAGAGAAAAATCATGGCTATATGGATAATCAATGTCAGAGCCTGGATTCAAATCTAGATTTCCTTATTCCAGATCCTAAGCTCTTGAACACCATGTAATAATATACAGAACTAGGAAAATGTGGCATCCAATGACAAGGGCCTGAGGATATCCTCTCCAAAGGAGTTCAGAACACTGGGGAGAGGGATGACAGCAGCTTCTAGTCCTGGCTAAGCACATGAGCCTGCCTGCTGTTTTCACATTTCTTAGAAAGACCCGAGTTTCCAGGCCCCTTCCTGAAAAGTCAGGGCCTAAGGGAACCCTAAGAAGAGGGGGAAAGCCCATGGTTCCTACAAGAACCACCCTGCTGTGGGAATTGGGACATTTGAGTTTTACTCCAGGGTCTAGTCCTGACTGTAATCTGGAGCAAAGTTCCTTTCACTCTCAGGTGCTTCAGGGTCCCCATATATAAACTGAGAGAGTTAAAGTAATTAATCTCCAGTCTCCCTCACTGCTATGATAGTCTATAAATTTGAGCACATTGTTGTACCTAAGTAAGCAAATATTGGTTATAGGAGCTGACCTTTTCTTTCCTTTTCTTCCTTCCTCCCTTCCTCTCTCCCTCCCTCTTCCCCCTTTTCCCTTCCTTCTTTCTCTCTTCCTTCTTCCCTTCCTCCTTTCCTTCCCCCCTCCCTGCCTTCCTTCTTTCTTTCTTTCTGAAAAACAAGGGGAGAAAAAATGAAAAGAACTATTTTGGGAGAGAGGGAGCTTCTTCTGACTGCCAATGTCCCTTAGAGGTTGAATGACCCCTTCAAGGTTACGAAAGGGGTCCTTAGGAGATTGCTTGTATTAGATCTAGGACACCAATTCTGGAAACCAATGATTATGAGAATGAGCTGGGATGGAAAGATGGTCTAAATGTATACATTATTGTATTTAATTTATACTTTAACATATTTAACATGTATTGGTCAACCTGCCATCCGGAGAAAAGGGTGGGGGGAAGGAGAGGAAAAGTTGGAACAAAAGGTTTGGCAATTGTCAATGCTGAAAAATTACCCATGCATATATCTTGTAAATAAAAAGCTATAATTTTAAAAATAATTAATTAATTTTATTTTAAATTTTAAAAAAAAGATATGCTAAAATGTATTCCTAAAAAAAGAAAAGAAAAGAAAGATCATCTAAGCCTACTCTGTGCTGGAGAACAGCAAGACAAATGGCTGGTAAATGGGAAGCCAATTTATGGAGTTGGAGGCATCCTCACTGGGTTCTTTACAACAAGGGGCTAGAACCTCAAAGTCATGCCGCAACACCCCAGTTCCATCCCAACTGCTGCCCTAGAACCCTAGTCTTTAATATCAAGAGACCTGCATTAGAGTTATGGCTCTGCCTTACTGTGTGATCTTAGGAAAGACACATTTCTTTCCTGAATCTTGAGGAAATCCACTATAAAATAAGGAAATTGCTTGTTACTATCTCTCCTAGTTAAAAGCCAATAATGAGTGTGTATGGCCCTGGGCAAGTCATTTAATCCTGTTTGCCTCAGTTTCCTCATTTGTAAAATGAGCTGGAGAAAGAAATAGCAAATCACTCAAGTATTTTTGCCAAGAAAACCCTAAATGGGGTCACAAAGAATTGGACATGACTGAAAAATGACCAAACAACAATAATTGAGCTTTTATGTAATGTTTTAAAGTTTTCAAAGTATTTTATAACTGTTATCTCATTTAATTTTCACAACAATCTAAGAGATAGATGCTATTATTTTAAAATGGAAAAAACTGAGGCAGAGGAAGTTTAAATGATTTGACTTTACTCACACAGTTTGTAATTATCTGAGGCTGGATTTGAACTAAGATATTCCTGACTCTAGACCCACTGCTTTACTCACTGAGCCACCTAGCTCTGTCATTGCCAATATTTAAACTCAGGTCTTTTGATTTTAAATCTTGGGTTCCTTCCATTGCACCCTGTTGCCTCTTTCAGGGAAGGGGGGTAGTCTCTTAGGGGACTGGAGACATCCCCAGACCCACTTTCTAAGAGGGTCCATATGGATCCGCTATGCACAGACTAAGTCAGGGTTCCTAGGGGACGTCCTGGGCCCCAATGCCCAAGTGAGGGCTGGGAGATCTAGAAGACTCACTTCTGCTACCCTGAGTCTCATGGCAATACTGACTCACAAGTTATCTGGGACATGGGAATGAGTTGTGTCATGCTTTAGTTTTCCAAGCCTGGCACTGGGCACAGGGCAGGGCAAAAGAACAGGGGAAATGCTGAGTGAGGCATCTTTCAGGGTCTGCCATACATTTCAAGACTTGCTCTTCTTATCCTGAGGTACCACCCCTACTCTGCTCTGAGACAACCAGACCTCCCTCCAAGGCAGACTCATGAGGTAGATTATTGAATCCCTTTCATAAAGTGGAGCCCCTAGAAACATCTAAGTGTAAAGAGGAAAAAAGAGAGGAAGATACAGAGGATAAGCTGGAACTTGTATTTTCATAGACACCCAGCACCCTGGAATGGGAGAAGTTCTTGAAAAACAATCTTTATCTACTACAGACTAAGAAAAGGTCAGAGGTTACTTCCTAAAGGTCATTCCCCTCCCCCTCTCAGCCAAGGACCTTATGCTTGACCAAAAAATTGAGGTCATTTGCCAAGAGGCCCCTTTTCTTCCTCTTCCTTATCTCACATCAGTTCAACATCTTTCCATTATCTCTTCCAATCTAGCCTCAGAGAAGGAGATGGTTCTTGACAAGCTCTCAATCCCATCCCTTCCTTACTTCTCTAGCAAATTGCCCCCACTAGCATCCCTTCTCCTTTCTACTATATTCATTGTGTCCCTTATTCCTAGCTACTTCCCTCCTGCTTACAGACATGTCCATGTCTTCCCTGTCCTTAAAAAACTTTTACTATTTCCTATGATTTCTCTGGCAACTGACCTGTGTATCTCCTCTCCTTGAAAAATTCATTTACACTCAGTACCTCCACTTCCTCACTCTGTTCTAATCTGATTTCTTACAAACTGATTTCTGAGCTCATTATTCAAGTAAAATTGCCCTCTCTAAAGTTACCCATGATATCTTGATTGTTAAAGCTAATAGCATCTTCTCAATCTCAAGCCTTCTTGACCTCTCTGCAGCAATTCTCACTGGATCAGCTTCTTAGATTTTCTTTTCTCTCCAGGCTTGCATGACGTCTCCCTTTTGATTTTCCTACTGACTGTCTATTCTTCTCAGTCTATTTTTCTGATTCTTTCATGCACATCATGTCCATTAATCATAGTGTGTTCCTTCTCTTTTCACTCAAAGAAGAAGAGTGCTCATCAGCTCTTCTAAGTTTAATGATCATCTCTACACAGATGATTCCCAGATCTATCCAATCAACTATATTCTCTCTGCTGAACTCCAGGCACAATTTTCAAATTGCCTCATGGATCTTCAAACTGGATATCCCATAAGCATCTCAGATTTGGCATGATTAAAACAGAATTCATCATCTTTCCTTCCCTCCCTTTTAAATTTCCTTATTACTGTTGAGGATTAAGTGAGATATTTGTAAAATACTAGTTTAGCACAATGTTTATATATAGTAGGTGCTTAATAAATGTCCATTCCTTTTCTTCTCAAAGTCACAAAATGTGTCACAGGGTGAGATTTGAACCCAGGTGCTGCTGTAACTCTGGAGAGCCAGGGATCTTTCCATTGTATCATGAAAACTTTTAAGTACCCATTCTCTTTCCAACTTCCTTTTCTGTGTAAGTCCCAAGCTGATTTTAGAAAAGCCTGGGAAGACTTTCATGAGCTGATGCTGAATGAAATAAGCAGAACCAGGAATATATTGTACACAGTACTAGCAAGATTGTGCCATGATCAATTATGAAAGACTTGGTTATTCTCAACAGCATCTAAATAAACTTTGGGTAGAAAATACTATCTACGGCTGGAGAGACTCAGGAGACTGAATGTAAATCAACATATGTTCACTTTTTTTCCTTTTTCTTGTTTTTTTTCTCTTCTGCTTTTCCCCTTTTATTTTGATTTTTCCCTCACAACATGACTCATAAATATGTATTACAGCAACAGCGAGATTATGTGATGATCAACTCTGATGAACTTGACTTTTTTCAGCAATGAGATGATTCAGACCAATTTCAATATTCTTGAGAAAGAGAGAGCCAATGACCTTTCCACAATATCATGAAAACTTTAAGTCCCATCCCCTTTCCAACTTCTTTTTTGTGTATTTTAAGTTCCAAGCTGATTTTAGAAAGGCCTGGGAAGATTTACATGAGCTGGTGCTGAATGAAATAAGCAGAACCAGGAATAAGCTGAATGAAATAAGCAGAACCAGCAAGAACAGTACTACCAAGATTGTGTCATAATCAACTATATCAACTTTTTTTTCACAATTTTTTTCCTTTTTGGTCTGATTTTTCTTGTGCAGAATGATAAATGTGGAAATATGTGCAGAAGAATTGCACAAGTTTAACATATACTGGATTACTTGCTGTCTAGAGGGGAATATGGAGAAGGGAAGGAGAAAATTTTGGAACACAAAGTTTTGTATAGGTGAATGTTAAAAACTATCTTTGCATGTATTTTGAAAATAGAAGGCTATTATTAAAAACTAAAGTTAAAATGTGTATTAAAAATTAATGTGTATATACATATATATATATATATATATATATATATATATATATATATATAAAGCCAGAAAAAAGTAAACCTATTTTTAAAAAAAGATTGTAAGTTTCTTGAGGGTAGGGACTATCTTTCAAAACCTTTCTTATTTATACCTCCCAGCTCAGAGCATAGTACCTGGCACAAAGTAGATGCTTCATAAATGTTTATTGAACTAAATTAAACTTATGCTGCTGAGGTTTTGTTTTTATTTTAACCCAAGAGCAGGGTTTTCTATTTATCCCTGTTAAATTGTTTGTAGTGCATTTTCTAGTCTTGGAAGGACTTTTTGTACTCGGCTTCCCTTCCTATCAAGGGCCTTAGCAAGGGTTGTATACCTGCTGTGACTCAGCCCCGCAGTGCTGCCCAGCCACCTAGCCCTGTGTGGCAAAGTTACCCAAGCAAGAATCCTGGAATCATAGGGTGGGTGGAGTTCTCTACCCTCCAGTTTCCCAGAGCAGGAGGGTGTGGTTGGCTGGGTTTTGAAGCTCAGCTTCAGGTCAGAGAAATCCAAGTTTTGACCTCACTTCCCAGTTTCAAACTCTTCTCTCCTCCCCATGCCAGGTACACATTAGAGCACCCCATTGCTCTGCCCCTTGCTAGTTATGTAACTTCTCCAGAGCTCAGCTGGGCTCACGACTCCAGTCAACCCCTCACCTGAGCCAAGCCTCCCAGGCCCTAATCCAAACCTTTCAGCCAGACCCAACCTCCTCCCTTCTAGTTCAGGAAAAAGCAGACACAATACCGGATGGATGACTAGGCCCCTCCACCCCCTAGCTCAAGCTTCCCGTATCCTTGGAAGTTCCCAAAGATGCTGAGGAGGAAGTGATAGTTTCCCTAAAATGTCTTCAGGTCTCCCCATCACCTCCATAGGAGGAGGCAGGCTTGGACTCTCCACCTTGACTTAGAAGATGCAAGAAGCAGGAACAATGAGCAAAGCTACAGAATGCAGTTTTGCCCATGGGGGCCCTTTGGCCCACCCAGGCAAGAATCCGATTTATTGATTAAACAGAAACATAGTGAGTGCCTACTGTGTGCAGAGATCTATGTGCTACAGAGAAGAATCTAGGAAGGTGATAAGATCCAAATACAGATAATTGGAATGTATACCATCATGTAAGCCCATCAGAGAACTACAAGTAAAGTTTCATGTTGGGGCCAAAGGGAGACACTTTCTGATTGGGCAGATCAGGGAAGGCTCCCTGGAGGAGGTCACACTGAGTCAAATTTTAAAGGACATTTAAGGGAATCCACCAGGCCAAGAAGGGGAGAGAGGACATTCTAGACCTAAGGAACAGCTTGAACAAGGAGTAGACACATGAGAATAGAGGTGAAGGTTGGAATGGTGAGAAAAAAAGAGGAATGGTTATTAATACAGGTATTTTAGCACCATATACAGATGAAAAAACTAAAGTTCAGAGATTAAGTGACTTATCCAAAGCCACATTGCAGAAAGTGTCACAAGTAGGATCTGAGGTCTCCTCAATACAAGTCCAGAACTCCTTCCAAAAGGCCACATACAATTTACATAGGAGCCAATAAGGGACTCACTGATGTGTTGAGCAGAGGAATGATATGATTGGATCTATTTGTAACATAATAAGCAGTGGTAGGAAGGGTGAAAGAAAAATACTACCTTAATGCTGAGCATATCAGGGTTGTGCTGGAGCCATCTAGGAGAACTGATTGTTAAATTTTCTGTAAACATTTACACCTTGGAAATTGATAAATTCTACAAACCAGGGCTTGATTTATTGGTTTGATTGTTTAGATCCTGTTTTACATAACTTCACATGTGCCTTCTCTGTGGTGGTGGGGGGTAGGGAGAGAAAAAAATTGGAACTTAAAAGTTTTAAAAACAAATGTTCAAAATATATGTAACTGAGAAAAATAAAATATTAAGCAAATGACTGTTTAGACTTAAGAAAGTGATGGAGAATATGTGAATAATGTAGATTAAATTTAAAAGAGTATCCTTCACTGCTTTCTCCGCCTGCTCCAAGAGCTGATTGTTAAATATTTGCCAATATATTCTTGATGGTAATGAAAACTTAGACAGAATAATGAAGAGCGGGTAGACAGATGCCAGAGAGATGGTGTAATGGAAGGAGCAGGAGTGAGCAGCTAGATGAGTATGAGGAAGAAAAAAGAACTTGAAATAGCATGGGAATGTGGAACTTAGGGGAGAGAGTAGGACTGAACAGGGAGACTTGGGAATCATTTGCAAATGGATGTAAAAGCTCTCTAGAGGCTGTGATGTGAATCCAAGAATTATTTCAGCCAGAACAATGCCTGACACTTGGATGGAATCTTATATATGTATACTAACATATACTATAACATTATATGTAATGTATTATTATGGCATTGGACAACATGAATT
Source organism: Sarcophilus harrisii (assembly GCF_902635505.1). Taxonomy (NCBI): domain Eukaryota; kingdom Metazoa; phylum Chordata; class Mammalia; order Dasyuromorphia; family Dasyuridae; genus Sarcophilus; species Sarcophilus harrisii. The sequence goes on from NC_045428.1 coordinate 547,718,199, forward strand.
AGCATTGGAATAGGGAAGACTTGGATTCCAATATGATATTTCCTAGCTGTATGACTCCAGGCAAGTCTCTTAACTTATCTAAGTCTCACTTTCCTGATCTGAAAAATGAGGTTAGATCAAATGAATTTTCAGGTTTCTTCCAGTTATAAATCTATGATCCCAAATCACTTAACCACTCAGAATCTTGGATGGCTCTCTAATACTAAATTGTGGATAAAGTTCAGATCAACATTAGTAGCTGGATTTCCCAAGGCAGGAGTCTTTTACATGGATAAAATCAAAGGACAGGGAGAGAGATAGAGGAATAAAGCAAGTAAATAAATGAATACATGAATGAATAAACAAAAGCAAGAAAGGAAGGAAGGAAGGAAGGAAGGAAGGAAGGAAGGAAGGAAGGAAGGAAGGAAGGAAGGAAGGAAGGAAGAGAAGGAAAGAGAGAGAGAAACAGAGACAGAGAGAGACCAAGAGGCCTTTCCTTATCCCCAGTATTAATAGTGCCCTCCTGCTTCCCTTCTCCCAAAATTTCTTTGTTTACCTTTTATATTGATTCATGTATGTGAGTATACAATTCCCTTCATAAGATATAAATTCTTAAGAAACAAGAACTGTTTTTTTTTAATATTCACAGCGACTAGGCACAGAATAGGTGCTTAATTAATTCTTCTTAAATATAATTGAGTGAAAAGCAGTAAACTAGGAGAATAGGAATGAACAGAGGAACTGATGACTGTAAAAAAAAAAAAGCAGATTTAGTGTAAAAGAAAAGCATTAGAAGAATAGATGGGAAGTAGAAAGTTAAAGGTTCAGATATTGGATATGGCCATCCCTCAGTTTATTCAACCCCCTGTCTCGGGGCCACATTGACTTTCACAAAAGCAGATGGAAGGAAGGTGCCATCCTAACAGATTATACAGTCTAAAGTTCATTAGCATGTAATTGAAACCTAGTAGATGAGGAATCATCAGAGTAGAGGCTGAGGAATTCAGAGGTCAGGTCACTGGTATCAGCATAAATATTTTGTCCCCCTAGAAAGGAGAAGTTTACAGGAAGATAATGATTCTTCCTGAGCTCCTTGGGGAAAAATATATTGTGACAATTACCTGGATTCAATAGATAACAATAATAGGGAAAGGGAGAGGGTGGCATATGAGAGTGGAAAGAGAAGATATCATTGAGAAATGACAATAAAGAAACAGTCCAGAAGGGGTGGTGGGAAGCAGGAGAAGATTGTTCTTCCTCAGAGCCCTCTGGGTCCAATACTTCGGGTGTAGTGAGCATTAGTGAAGAGATAGATATTATAATGGAAAAATCAGTGGCTTTGAAGTCATAATCATGAACTTAAATTCAAACCCTACTTGTGTTACTTACTGTTCCTATTAAGTTGGTCAGGTCACTTTCCATTCCTGGACTTCAGTTTCCTCATCTGTCAGTTGAAGGAAGGAATTGAACTAGGTCCCTTCCAGATATAAATCTCCATTACTATGGATCTCCAATCATTGTTGCTGAGTTTCCTCCTTGGAGCCAAATAGAATCCCTTTTCCACAAGTTAACTCTTCAAATAGTTGAAAACAACCATTATCCCTATATATCCCTAGGCTCAGTCTCCAATTATAAAGTCTTGCTCTAATACCTCAGAGTTCCCTCAGCTTCTTAGAATTATGGGATCATAGAACTGCCATTAAATAGAACTTCACAGTCCATCTAGCCCAACCCAGATCTGCCAACCTCTAATGGGCCCTGTCAAACTGGAAAGTCCCTTGTTGATGGACTGTTGAAGGGAGACTTGTTGTTTTTTATAATTGGAGAGACCTGACCATGTATGCAGGCTGTAAGAAATGTTTTTTGATTAAAGTTTTTTATTTTTAAAACATATGCAAGGATAATTTTCAACATTCACCTTTGCAAAACCTTGTGTTCCGATTTTTTTTCCTTCCCTTCCCCTAACCCCCTTCCCTATACAACAAGTAATACGCTAAATGTGTAATTCTTTTATACACATTTCCAAATTTATAATGCTACACAAGAAAAATCAAATCAAAAAGGAAAAAATATGAGAATACGAGAAAAATATGCAAACCAATTAACAAAATGAGTAAAAATTACTATGTTGTGATCCATACTCAGTCCCCATAGTCCTCTCTCTGGATACAGATGGCTTTCTTCATCACAAGACCTTTGGAACTGCTCTAAACTAAACTCTAACTGTTGAAAAGAGCCATGTCTATCAGAATTGATCATCATATAATCTTGCTGTTGCTGGGTACAATGTTCTCCTGGTTCTATTCACTTTACATAGCATCAGTTCATGTAAGTCTCTCTAGGCCTCTCTGAAATCATCCTGCTGATTGTTCCTTATAGAACAATAATATTCCATGATATTCATATGCCACAATTTATTCAGCCATTCTCCAATTGATGGGCATCCACTCAGTTTCCAGTTTCTGGCCACTACAAAAAGAGCTGCCATAAACATTATTGCACATGTGGGTCCTTTTCCCTTTTTTATGATCTCTTTGGGATACAGGCCCAGTAGAGACACTGGATCAAAAGGGATGCTTTGATAGTTTGATATACTGAAAGAAATTAATTGGCAGAGAGAAACTGGAGATGCATGAGAAAGAGGAATGGAGAAAGATACTGGAAAAGGCATAAAGGTGTGGGAATGCCTTCAGTGTATTTGCCTAGGCCATGAGGAGAGCCACCCCATTCTCTGAGCATGGAAGGAATGAGAAGAGGATTGAAGTATGACAGATAAATCCAAGTAGAGTGGGGAGGAGATGTAAAAATACAAAGATGATGGTACAAGGTAGGAAGGAGCTTAACTTAAAATTACATTTGCTTAGTGCTAGTAGGTTCAGGCATTACATCAACCACTGGAGCTACAGACACAAAAGCAAATAGTTCTTTCAAGGAGCTTACATTCTACTGGGCATATTATAACACAAGGGCACAGAAAAATATGAGATAATTTGAAGGGGAAATGTGGCTAATAAATGAAAAGGAGAAGGAGGAATTCACATCAGAAGTTTCAGCCTCCTCACTAAGACAGGAGGCAAGATCATCTATCCTGTCTGAAACTCATGATGTCATTTGTCCTCTTCAAAAATGAAGGATGAACAACAATTGTGAAATTTGAAGTTATTTTCAAAAACTAAATCTGGGTCACTACATTAAAGGTCTAAATACATCAAGAGTCTAGGCAAAGGGAGGCTGACCACAAATGATTAAGCAGTTACGTAAAAAAACAACAAAATGAGAGTCTAATGAGTTTTCTCTGACACTTAGAAAGCCTGAGTCACTTATTACAAAGAGGAAGATGAAGACAGGACTAGACAATGCAAGAGCATGGGATGGAGTTCAAGGATTCCATATACTAATCTTGTTGCATGTTATTTCACTCATTAGAGCTTTGGTACTGGAGGTTTTTTGTTCTTTGGAGGGTCCCAATTAAAATCTAAGTATCATAGGACCATGTTTAAGATTTTTCCATTAATGTCTTAGTTGATAGTTAACATACAAATTAATGTGTTTGTGTGTTAACAGCTAAAGCTAAAGACTGGATTAACAGTTTATGCTTTGATTGACAAGTGAGATTTTTTAAAGTTGGGAATTAGAAACAGAAGGGACATCTGGGAATAAAATGGCTGGTTCAACCACAGGGATCATCTTGAATCCACAGGAAACTGTATTCAGAGGCATCTTGCTGCTTCTCTAATGAAAGCTTTTGCCACCTGCTCCCTCCCATAGTATGAGGAAAAGAGCCAGATAGAGGATCTATGACAGGTAACAGGTTTATTTATGCAGATGGGCTTCTACCCACATACACACTGGGGTGCTGGAACCAACTCAAACTACTTGTGAGAGCTGATTGTTAAATTTTCAGTGTGAGAGGTTATACCTTAGAAATCAGCAAACACTACACATTAAGACTTGTTTTGAGGATTGTCTACACTTAGGAGAGCAAGGAATAGGTTACCTGTCACATATGTAGAGAAGAGAAGAAATTCATAATCAAATGAGATAAGAGAGCATTATAATAAATAAAATGATAATTTTGGTTAGATTAAATTAAAAAGGATTTGTACAAACAAAATCAATGCAACCAAAATTAGAAGGAAAGAAAAAATCTGGGAAACAGCAAGTGTCTGATAAAGACTTCATTTCTCAAATATGTAGAGAACTGAATCAAATTTATAAATCAAGTCATTCCCCAATTCACAAATGGACAAAGGATATTAACAGGAAGTTTTCTGATGAAGAGGTTAAAACTATCTATAGTTACATAAAAGTACTCTAAATTATTATTGTTTAGAGAAATGCACATTTAAGCAACCTACACCTATCAGATTAGCTGAAATGACAGAAAAGGAAAATGATAAATTTTGCAGGGGCTGTGGGAAAATTGGGATATTAATTCACTGTTGGAGTTGTGAACCTATGCAAAAATTCTGGAGAACCATTTGGAACTATGCCCAAAGAGCAATCAAATGGTTTTCATACAGATATCCCAAAGGGTTGATACAGAAATCCCAAAGACATCATTTTTAAAAGATGAGAAGAGAGGTACATATACAAAGATATTTATTGCAGCTCCTTTTGTGGTGGCAGAGAATTAGAAATTGAGGGGATGCTCACTAATTGGGGAATGATTGAGCAAGTTATGCTATATGAATGTATGGAATACTATTATGTAATAAGAAATGATGAGCAGACATATTTCAGAGAAATCTGGAAAGGCTTACATGAACTGATGCAAAGTGAAATGAATAGAGTCAGGAGAACACTACACAGTAACAGCAACATTGTGCAATGATCATCTAAGAATGACTTAGTTCTTTGCAACACAATAATCCAAAACAATTCCAAAAGACAAAGGATGGAAAATGCAATCCAAAAATAGAACTATGTAGTCTATGCAAAATGCAGATTGAAGAATATAACAAAATGCTTACTGTCAGGGAAGGTGGGAGGGAAAATTTAGAACTTAAAATTTTATATAAAATAATTGTTTAAAAAAATTGTCTTTACTTGGGATGGAAAATGCCATCCATATCCAGAGAGAGAACGATGGAGACTTTTTTGTTGTTTATTTACTTGGTTTTTTTTTAAAGGAAAAAAAGATGGTAAAGAATCATGGGTTTTTCCCCTTTTGATCTTATTTTCTTGCACAACATGACAAATTTGGAAATATGTTTTTTAAAAATTGTCTTTACCTGTAGTTGGAAAAAATACTATTTGGAAAAATGAGCACTTACAATAAGGGGGAAGCCATTATTTCCCCAAACAGACTATTTCACTGAGGAATAACTCTAATTGTTTAAAAAGTTTTTTTCATAGAATTTATTTAGGATTTATATGCACATTTAGGATAGTGTATTTCTATGATATCAGTCACTTAGTCCTATCCTCAAAAAACTTCTGATACTTTTTCCACATGACTGTTTTTCAAGTATTTGGAGATAGTCTGTCTTCATGTCCCATCTAAGTCTTCTCTTTTCCAAACATGCCTATTTCTTCTTTGCCATTTAGTCATCATGAGCAAGTTACTTAGCCTCTATTTATCTCAGTTTCCTCACCTGTAAAAAGCAATTGATAGCGCCTACCTCCCAGGGTTATTGTGAGGATCATATCATATCTATAAAACACTTTATGGGCCTAATATGTATAAAAATGCTACTTATTATTAATATTACTTTGGACAACTGTAGCTAGTAGGAAATTTTTCTAAACTTACCCCTTGGTAACTTTATCCACCACTCCTTGTTCTGCTCTTTGGAGTCAAGGAGAATATGTCTGATCAATCTATCATATGAAAGCCATCATCTATCCCTTGTCTCTTTTCTTGCCCATACTAAACATCCCCAGGTTCCTTCAAGAGATCCTTTCATGCTCCCTGGTCTCCAGTTCTTTCAACATTCTAGTCTGTTTCCTTTCAAGGGACTCCAGTTTGTCAACACATTAGATATTGAATGCAATGTATTATGTGGCTGAAAAATTAAACCCAGTAGTATATAATACCCAATCAGCTAATCAGTGGTCTCTTTGCTCAGTGTTTGTAGTTTCTGTTGAAATTTTGTAGTAAGGGGTCATTTCTGGAAAAAAAAATCCAGTGATCTACAGGATGGGGATTCTTAAGGTTGGGGTTATCCAGCTATAAAAATGTACCATCGTTCACTCAATGGCTGGTAGCCAGCTTCACACTTAGCCATGTCCAATATTCAAACTCCAGTAGGTCTAGCTGCTGGGATGATTATTGATCTGTTCTAGACCTGAACTTAACTATGTTTTGCCCCTAAAGAATAGAAGATTAGGGACCTGTCTCATTTCTCTTTTCCCCTGGCTCTCTGTGCTCTCCAAGGTGGCAATGGACAATTGGATAATGAGCTAATGGGCCAGAGTTAGGGTCAGGTCTTCCTGACCCTTCTGGTGGTTAGGGAAGGAGCCCAACAGCAAGTACCCACACAAGCACCAACACAGGCATCAACATAAGCAACCCATGGAGAACCCTGCAGAATGAATTAAATAAATTAAACTTAGAGGCAGAGCAGACTCTGCAGTGACTAGGGAAGGCAACAGATATATGGAAGACATAGTGGCTTCAGGGCTGATATACACACGGTCAGCCCTTAGCTCCCCATCCTTAAGGTCAAGGGTGGGCCTGTTTCCCCCACACACCCTGAAAGATGCCCCAAAGTCCCAGGCCACACACATTAAATCTGTCAAAACATAGGGGAGGGGGGATAGAAAGGAAGGAGGGAGAGAGGGGAAGGGATTGAGAGGTGGCCTGGAACTTCTACCCACAAGCCTAGAGACTCTAGTGGCCCCAGGATGGTGTTGAGCCTTGCATCCTTCCTGGGGTCTGGCAAGGTCTGCTATCCTTCCTCTTTTTTCTTCCTCTTAAACCTGCTTTCTCTTTCAGCAAAGGAGAGAAGGGGATGGAGCAAGAGTTGGGCTGGGTGAAGTGACCTTTGGCCCCTCCTGCCCTTTCCCCTTCTTAGGCCCCACTGTGGCTCCTCCTAACAGATCCTGAATGTAGGTAGAACAAAAGTTCACCTTTTTCCAGCCTCTGAGATATTCCAGGCTTCTTTCTCCTTATGACCCTGTTCCCTCCCCCTCCCACTTAACTCTTTCCTCACAGGCTGAGCACCAAACAATCTGGGGTCAGGGAGGCAGGCCCTACAGTGACTTCTTGACTCAGCCTGATTAGAGAGACAATTCAGTGTCAGGAAATAATGAAAGAATTACTCAGCTCAATGGGGCCCAGCAAAGATTGGGACGAAGTCAGTGGTCAGAACACCTTAACAAGTGTAGGTGCTGCCCCTTACAGGTGAGGGATTCTTCACATTATTTTTCTCAGGTTGGGAACTAGGAGGGACCTATGTTGTTCAGTTTTATCAGCTGTGTTCAACTCTTCCAACTCATTTTGCAGTTTTTGCAGCAAAAATGCTGACATGATTTGCCAATTCCTTCTCCAGTTCTAGTCTAACCTCTTTATTTGTCAAAAGGAGAAACTGAGGCCAGCAGAGGTTCCATTGTGAACCAAGACTAGAATCCAAGTGTCTTGACTTCCAGTCTCCAGGGCATTTTTATTGGAAAAACATGATTCTTGCAATAGGACTGTGAGAAAAGCATCTTTAGAATCATTGAATCTAGAGAGCTATAGAACCCGAAAAAGGAAGAGATTGGTATATCTTGGACATATCAGAGATTTCTAAAAAGTGTCTAGCTTGATGTAAAGGTAGGAGTTAGCAGTCCAAGAGGAGGGATTGGTTAAGGCTTTCTGCATGGGGCAAATGTTTCACTGAAATCCTGAGGGTAGGATATGCCCATGCAAGGCCAGATTGACTGCTCCAAGGGCTCTATATTGAAGAAGAAAGCAATGATGTTGGAGTTGATCAGATAGGGCTCCTCCTGTGAAAGCTCCCTTGTCCTCTCTCAGTCCCTGTCTTCCATTGCACCTTGGGGAATGGATTTCAAGATGGTCCTCTTTTGAAAGGGCAAAGTGATCAATTCAGTCCCCTTCCTTACTTGGAGTATGGTATAGTAGGAATGTATTGTACCAGGAGTCAAGATACCTACATTCAAATGACTCCCAGAAAATTTTCCTTCTTTAGACCTCTATTTCTTCTTCCGCAAAGTGGAAGGATCAAATTGGATACCTTCTGAGTCCTTCCAGCTCTGAAGTCTATAATCTTATGAGAATTAAGGTCCTTTCCAACTCAGACAATCTATATTTCTGGGAGTAGAAGGAGGTAACTGGAGAGATGAATATGCTGGAGTCCCAAACCTCTCATTACCTTTTATTCCAATAATCCCAATATTCAGGATTAACAAAAAATTAGGTGATTCTTATATTACATAACTGCTATTGACCTGTATTCTCTCCATAAATGTGCCTTCTTCCTTTAGGATCTCAGAGATCAGATGATCATAGAATTCCAAAATCACTGAAACTCAAAATATGGTAATCCTCCAGTTCAGTATATGCCTGCATGAGAATATTCTTTGTGATGTCCCCAACAAGTAATAAGTTAGTCTTCAGTGTGGACATGGAACCTACAGGAAGCCCATCCCTCCTTTAAACACCTTCAACTGTCAAGTAGTTTCTCCTTACATCTAGATAACATCTGCCTCTCTGCAGCATCCACCAAATGCTCCTGGTTCTGTCCTCTAGGGTCAGGGGACATGAGTCTAATCTTTATTCTACATGATAGTTCTTTAAACCTTATCTCTTAAACCTTCTCTTCTCCATGCTACGAAACTTCGTTCCTTCAGCTTGTCCTCTTGTGATAGGATCTTCAGGGCTTCTCACCATCTGACTCTCCTTCTTTGGGGCATGCTTTAACTTGTTTATAAGCTACAAATATGGTGTCCAGAACTATATATTATATGCTATTTGTGGTCTAATTAAGGCAGAAAATTATGTGGGACTACAACAGTCCACCAATCATTCTGCTCAGTCCCATTGACTATATCTCCTTCGTCTTCCCCAGGCATTCACTGATTCCCTAAGTGACTGTGCAAACCTCTCTCACTGTGGGGTTTTAGACCAGATTTATTCTGCTTGTCTGCAGAAGATAGAACTATGGCAGAACTTTTGATGAATAGAAGTTGCAGAGCAAAAAGCTTAGGTTCAATGAGTGAAAAATGTTTTCCTAGTTAGCATGCAAAATTGGCAAGGGCTGGTTGTGGAGGCAGAGGATTGCTCCTTGCTTTCAAACAGAGGTTGGAAACTCCTTGTCAAGTAGATTAAAAAGGGAATTCTCAATCAGATATCATTGATATCTGGGCAGCTAGGTGGTGTAATGGAGAGAGCATGAGCCCTGAAGTCAGAAGGACCTGAGTTCAAATCTGATTTCAGACACTTAGCATTTCCTAGCTGTGTGACCCTGGGCAAGTCACTTAACCCCAGTTGCCTCAGCAAAAAAAAGAAATGGGTGACTTTTGAGGTCCTTCCCATTCTAGGATTCTGTGATTCTGTGACTTTTTTTGCTATAAATTGACAAGATTGAGAAGGCAGTAGTGATGACATCATGTAGGCAGTACTTTAGTTGGGTTTTCATGACATCCAAATTTGTCCCTTGCTACTTTAATGTGTTAGAGGTATCATCAATGGGATCCTTCGTTCTTTACTGTCCATCCCAGATCCTCCATGCCATTTCAAGATGACTGTACAGTTCTTATTCATTAATGGGCTTACCCAATGCATAGAGGACTTCTCCTGGTTCCTGAAATATTCTGTGCAACAGCCCAACTGTCCTTATGTTTTTCCCATTCTTTCTATATAATCAGCCCACCTCTTTTTCCACCCATAAAGGTCTTTGATAGTGTCTTTTTATATCACTTCTCATGCATAAATCCCCTCTGAAAATGGACTACCACCTACTGACTTGCATGAGGACTCTTCCAACTGCCCTTCAGGTCATCAGCAATCATGATTCTTGGGAGATTGTGGTTTTCCATGATTGTTTGCCACAGATTTCTAAGTGGTTCAGTAGATAGGGTGTTGGACTTGGCCGGTCAAGAAAATTATAATTCAAATCTTGCCTTGGATACTTAATAAGTGTATCATCCTAGGTGGTATTAACTTCCCTCAGCCCAGAAAATAAGGATAATAATAGCACTTATCTCATAGCGTTGTTGTAAGGATCAAAAGTGATACTTATATGTAAAGTGGCTGGCAAACCTTAAATGGCTAACCCAAGAACACTATTATATACCATTATCAGGAAGATGTCAGTGATAAACGGCTGATACGTCTACAATGCTTTATGGTTTATAAAATATTTATAAAGCACTGTGGGTTGGAATGCAGATATCCTGATCTTCATTTTACTGAAGAAAAAACTAAGACCCCAGTGGGAAAAGTGATCTCAGAGACAGATTTCTGTCTCAGACCTCAGAAGCCAAGTCAAATGTTCTTTCTGCTACACTGCTTCCTCCCCCATGCTATATATGTGCAATTGAATCTTTGAATCCAAGTACAGGACTTTACATTTATATATCTTGACATTTATCTTTATTGAATTTCATCTTTTAGGCTTAATCCCAAGTTATATCCTGTTGAGATCCTTTTGAATTCTGATTCTGTCATAAAATATATTAACTTCCAGCTCTATAGGATTTGTAAAGTCAAAAACCCAGGTCTCACTATTTCATGTCTCAAGAATTCCTAAGATTTTTGACTCTACCATAGAATCATGCTGGCTGAAAGGGCTCTGGATAAAATCTTGATCTTTAGAACTAGTAAATCAATGACCCATGTCAAAGCATTTACTAATTTATTCTTTAGCTTAACACAAAGAGTGGTCTTGGAGCCAGGAAACTTAGGGTTTTTCTCTAATTCTGCAATTTATTCCATAGGACCTTTGAGCTGTCCCTTTGCTTCTATGGATCTCAGTTTTACCAAATGGAAAAATTAGGTGTTTGAAGCCGATGACATTCAGATCTTACGTTACTAGGAAGGGCTGAATGGAGAGGAGGGAGGTGTATATAACTAGGAAAAGTACAACCTGCAGCCTAAGAAAGAATAAAGGGAGAAATCTGGGGAACCCAAAGATTTCTTTAATCTGTTTGAGCTTTTTCAGAATCTCATTAAAAAAGGCTCTCTTTGAAGGAAGAAGGGAAAAAGAGATGGAGGAGAAATTTTAAGCAATGTGAAAATAAAAAATACAAATATTTATTTTTTAAAAGACTGTCCTTTGAAAAAAAGTGTCAGAATCCCTGACCTTGAGCCTATTCAGACAGAAGAGTGTAAGGGAAGAATCAAATCAATCACTTCATTTCTAGGGAATCATGGGATTTGGAGCCAGAAGGGTCCTTTGAAAATATCTACCCTAGAGGTTCTTAATCTGGGATCTGTGAACTGGGTTTAAAAAAAAAAAACTTTTAAAAAATAACCATTTCAATATAATTGGTTTCTTTCATAATCTCTTGTATTTCATTTTAATTCCATTTTATTTTTAAATTTAATTTACTTATATTTATCCTGAGGAAGAAAGAAAAAGGGAAACGAGCATTTATTAAGTGTTTATTGTGTACCAGTCACTTGGAATCAAAATAAGCAAAAAGGAAGCCAGTCTCAGCCCTCAAAGATCTTTCTTTCCAATGGGGAAATGCAACATGAAAAAGAGAGCTGAAAGGTAGAGAAGAATAATGAAGTACCTGATGGTATTATGGGCTTCATGCCAAAGGTTTTCATGACACAAAACTGGTTAGAAACCTCCACTCTAGTGACTTCCAGCCCTGCTTTTATGCAGATGAGAAAACTGAAGGACCTTAAGGGAATTTCCCAAGGTTCCACAGAAACTACATAACTAAACTTGGGTTCACATCCAAGTCCTCTGACTTGGAATCCTGTACTTCCAGTACATCATCCTATAGATCATGCAGCAGACATTTACAGAGTACCTACCATGGACACAACTCTGGGCTTGATGAATAATGACTTCCTGTCTTCAAGGAGATGACAATCTAAAAAGAAGAATAAGAAACTGATTCAGAAAATTGTAACATAAGTTAAGCTATGAAGACAGCTAGATGATGCAGTGGATAAAGAGCTGCTATTAGAGAATGACTGATCTGAGTGTTCTCTGCAAAATGGGGGTAATAATATCACGTATGTTATGGGGATTAAATGAGATATTTGTAAAGCGCATCACAGACCTTAGAGACAGTTAAGTGGCTCAGCAAGAGTGCTGAGCCTGAAGTCAGGACAGATTCATTTTCCTAACTTCAAATCCAGCCTCAAACACTTCCTAGTTGTGTGACCTCATGTGTCTTAGTTTCCTCATTTGTAAAATGAGCTGAGAAAGAAATGGCAAACTACGCCAGTATCTTTGCTAAGAAAACTCCAAATGAAATCATAAAAGATCAGACACGAGTGAAATGACCAAACAACAATAATATCACAAACCTTAAAGCACCATATAAATATGAACTATTTTAATCATTAAATGGGTAAGGGAGGCTTGGAGCAGTGGCACAATGGGAAAGAGCACTAGGTTTAGAATTAAAGGATCTGGGTTTGAAACTTAGTGTTGTGTCCCTTTTCTGGTCTAAAGGGAGAGTTCATCTAGATTCAATCAAATAAGAACTTATTAAATGTCTGCCATATGGCGTGCAAAGAAAGAGAGGAAGAGGAAAAGAAATGGTAAAAAAATGGAAGGAAGGGAGGTAGAGAGGAGGAAAGAGAGAGAGAGGAAGGGAAGAAGGGAAGAATGGAAGGAAAATGACTCTCCCCCTCAGGGAATTTATATTCTACCACAGAGTAGAATATAAAAATGTAAAAAATGGAGTTGATAGTGCTTGAGTTGAACCTTTGATAATTAGGAATTCTAATCTGAAGGAAGACAGGAGATAAGTATTCCGGGCATGGGTAGTAACCGTGCAAAGCCACTGAAGGTTTGGAGAAGCAGTGACATGTATGAAGACCAACAAATAAGTTCATTTTCTTTGAAAGTTTAGTGTGAGGGGAAGTGTTGGGAAACAAATTTGGAGACAGGCTGAAGCATGGATCATGAAGAACTTTAAACATCAAACACAGCCATCATTTACATTTTATCCTGGAGGTAAAAGGGAGCCACTGAGCTTCCTTTGTAGAGGACTGACATAGTTAGAATTATATTTTAATTTAACAACTATTTAAAGGAATGACTAGAAGGGAGAGATTAGTGGCAAAGCAATGAAGTAGGAGGTTCTAGAAATAGCGTTCCATTTCTGACACTGTTTCTGTGCACAGGCACAGGGACAGGGTTGGTTGCAGCTGCTAGTAATAGAAGGAAGAGCTCTATACTGGTTGGAAAAACCAGGAAAGGCTTCCTGGAGCAGGTGACAACAGAACTGAGTTTTTGAAGAATAGGTAAGGGTTAACAGGTGTAAATGAGGGATAACAGTTCCCTCCTTGTATGGAACTACCCTTCCCAATGATGTCCTTGGCTCCTGAAAGCCAAGTGAGGACTGACTTCCCTTATTGACAGAAGAAAATAAAATCTAAGAACTGGCAGCTGCTTCCATTTAAATTAAAAAAGTGACTTGTCTCATAAAGAGAACAAAAAGCACTTTTGTCTAGAAATACAATGGATAAAGGAGTCTTGGGCTGGACTGCCAGCAATGGGTTCCTTCCATATGGTTCTCCCTAAGATCTGCTGTGTGGGTAGCTAAGCCCTGGTTTCTTTTGTGTATCATCCCTCTCCTAATGATTTAGTTTGGCCAGGCTTAAAAGTTTATAAATAGTGGCACCTCAATTCCCTTCCCACTTTGTGTCCAAGGTATAGGGATCCAGCCCTGACAGTTTCCATATCACAGACTCACAACTGTGTGAGTCACAAACAATAGGGTTTTGTTGGTAGACTAGTTTAATTAAGATGGGGGGAGGGGAAAAGCCCAGGACTGGCAGGCAAAAGGTTTGGGTGGGACTTTTGGCTCTGCCGCCGACCCACTTGCTATGTGACCTTGGAAATCTTCCCAAAAAGTCGAGTGCCTTAGAAATCTTCAAATTCTTTCATTTTACAGAGGAGGAAACTGAGGCCCAAAGAAAGGGAAGAGATGTGTTCACATCACACAGAGGATGGCCAAACTAGGATTATAACCCCAAAGTTTCATTCCTTAATCCATGAATCTTCCCATTGCAACACATTATCTTATTCAGATACAACTGATAGAGTTTGGCCCTAGAGAGAATTAAGGAAATGTCTTTCTTCCTTTCTTTGCAGAGGTGGAAGACTGGATATTGAATGCTGGACACGATTGATTGATTGATTGATTAGCTTCCTCCTCTTTCTTTTTTCATCTTTGTTGAAAGGGAAGCTGATTTTTCTCAATAGGGAAAGGAAAAGGATTATGTTCAGAACTGAATAGAAAAGGAGGAGGTATCAAAAAGATAATTTTTAATAAAGATAATGCTACTTTTAACATCGATCCTTAACATAGGGATATCCCAGTAGATAGAGCATTGGCCTTCAAGTCAGGAAGAATGGAGTTTAAAGTCATCGTCAGACACTTTTAAGCTGTGTGACCTTGGACAAATTACTTCATCTTTTTGTCTCAGAGTTTTCCCCATTGTGAAAAGGGGATAATAATAGCACCAGCCTCCGAGGGTGATTTTGAGAATGATATAATATTTGTAAAGTGCTTAGCACAGTGGCTGGCAAATAGTTGGTGCTATATAAATGTTTGTTTCATTCTGTCATATCATTTCTTTGGAGCACAATATTTCTGTGCTTGGAATAAGATTTTCTCTTCTGCTGCTCCCTGCTAGTATTTCCTGGGCTCACAAGAACATCTACTGACTCTCTGCTCCCACACATATTAAGGTCAGAAAATCTCTCCATGAGATGAGCAGTTGAATTATTTTTTCGTGTGTTGTCACTTAGGCTGTGAACACCTAGTCAGGAAACCAAAGAAGTTAGAATGCCCTATTATTTCAAGGGTCTATGATTCCAGACAGTTAACTTAGGGTTAGAAATGTCTCATAAGTCCTGTTTAATGACTTCACAGAATCATAGATTTAGACTTATAAATGAACTCCAGAGTTAATCTAGGCAACCCCCTTTTGTATAAATGAGGAAGTTATAACCCAGAAAAATTAAATGACTTGCTGGAGGTGATATCTAAAGTGAGTGGCAGAAACAGGACCCAAATTGAGATCTTTTGATTCTAAATCCACTGCTCATTTTCCTATACAACACCACCCTTATGGAGGATCTAAGGTACTTAAACCTCTTTTGGGACACTCTGTCCAAAAAAAATAAGCCAGAGAAATTGGATGAAGGCTGAATATTATTGCTGATTGACATGCAAATAAAACTGAGCTAGAACAAACATTTACTAAGTTCTGGCACTGTGCTAAGCACTTTACCAATTTCACTTCCTTTGATCCTTACCACAATCTGAGGACATAGGTACTTTAATAATTTCCATTAGAAATGAAAGAAACTGAGGCAGACAAGTGTTAAGTGATTTATCCAGATAGATCTGAACTCCGGACTTCGGACTGTTATTCCATCCACTGGGCCACCTAGAAGAACAAGAGGTAACCAAAAGAACAAGGGGTAACCAAAAAAGGCAAAGTCATAGCCTTCCACCTTCTGGATAACACTCCTGCCTTTATTATGTATAATAACACCACCGTCACGTTTTGTACTATATATTCCAGCTGGGACAAAATCTATAGGTGTCTCTTCAATTTCACAGATGTTTCATTTTACTTTCTAAGCAAAGGGGCAAACTTGAATTAAATGTCTGTTCAGAAGTGTATAACTTCTTAACAAGTAGACTTGATAAATTCATACAGAATATCGAGCTATTTTAGGAGTAATCCCTCCCCTTCTCCCTTTTAGGCAGCAGGAAGGGAAAGTTAGCTAGTTAGTCAAGGGATGACCTGCAATGTTTAACACCTGTAGACTTGTTTTGCATCTTCTCATATAATTTCATTCATGTCATTCCTGATCTTTATACTTGTTACATTCCCTCTGTATGTCATTGTTCATTCCATTTATATTGTTGCAGTTATTGTGTATATTGTTTACTTGACTCTGCTTACTTCATTCTACATTATTTCATTTAAATATTATTTTGTTTCTCTTTATTAATCATATTTGTCATTCTTATAGCACAGTAATATTGCATTATATTCACTTACCACAATTTGTTTAGCCATTCTTCAAATCAATGGGCTTCTACTTTGCTTCCAATTCTTTGCCATTATAAAAAGTGCTGTTATATTTTGGTATATGTGAGGACTGACTTCTTATCAATAACTCCTTTAGCGATATAAGCCCAGTAATCATTTCTGGTTCAAAGTGAATAGAAATATCAATCACTTTATTTGCATGACTTCAAATTCCTTTCCAAAATGGTTATACCATTTCACAGCCCCCGTTTTGGGGAGACATTTTTGCCAATTTTCAGTATATGAGATGAAACCTTCAATGTTATTTTGATTTGCATTTTTCTTATAGTGATTTAGATCATTATTTTTTTATGTAGCTGTGACTATTTTGCAATTCATCTCTTGAGAACTGTTTGTTCATATCTTTTTACTACTTATCTTTTAGGGAATGACTATTAGCCATATGCATGCATATTGTTTATATATATATATCTTAGATACCAAACCCTTACTAGAGAGATTTGATACATACTTTTTTCCCATTTGACCACTTCCTTTCTAATTCTAGATGCATCAGTTTTGTAGATTTGCCATTTCATGTAATCAAAATTATCTCTTATTTTTCTTAATCGATTCTATCTTTTGTTTGGTTGTGATTTCTTTCTCTTTCTAATACTATTAAAGCCTGATATTTTATATTAAGCTCAGGTATCTATGTTAGAATGTATTATGGGAAATAGTGTGAGGTGTTGCCAGACAGTCTTAAATTAATTTTATTATTTTACCACATTATATAAAACATTCTTTTGATCATTTGAATGGAGTGGAATTAAAAGTGTAAAAAACTTTGAAAGTATTATCATTTTTATATAAAATGTAATTTTATATAAATGTAATGACTAGCAGACTGATTTCAGAAAAGCCTGGAAAGGCTTACATGAACTGATGCTAAGTGAAGTGAGCAGAACCGAGAACATTATACACAGAAACAAGATTATGTGAAGGTGAACTGTGATTGACTTGGCTCTTTTCAACAATAAGGTGATTCAAGGCAATTCCAGCAGACTTATGATGGAAAATGCCATCCAACTGAATGTAGATTGAAGCATAGTATTTTCACCATTTTTTTGTTGCTAGTTTGTTTTTCTCCCCTTTCTCATGATTTTTTCCCTTTTGATCTGATTTTTCTTGAGCAGCATGACAAATATGGAAATATGTTTAGAAGAATTGCACATGTTTAACCAATTTAGATTACTTTCTGTCTTGGGGAGGAGAGTAGGAAACTTTGGAACATAAGGTTTTGTAAGGGTGAATGATGAAAACTTTCCTTGCATATATTTGAAAAAATAAAATACTATTACTATTTAAAAAAAAAAGAATACCATTTTATTATATTGTTAGAGCCTAGCCATGAGCACTGAATATTGGGAAACTTCTCATAGTTTCCCATCCAGTGACTTTTCCCTTAATGCATCATTTCTAAAATTGTATATTCTTTTCTTTTGAAAATGGATCTTAATTGCACATGTTTAACCTATATAGATTGCTTATTTGGGGGAGGGAAGAGGTCTGACAGGGAAGGAGAAAACTTTAAGACAAAATTTTACAAAAATGAATTTTGGAAACTATGTATATTTGAAAAATTAAAATACTATTGAGGAAAAAAAGAAAACAAATCTTAGACTACTCTCCCTTTGGCAGAGAGGCAAGAGGGGCTATGGGTATTGAATGCTACATGCTCTGGGAGACCCAGTTACAGGATCATTTGGTTTGTTTTAACTTTGTTTTAACTTTTTCTTTGTCACCAAGAAGTAGAGAAGAGTTACAAGCATATCCAGATATAATTATAATGGAAAAGCAAAAGGTAATAAACTCACTTAAAATAGCACAAATAATCCTCAAAACTTGTCCTTGGGGTCTAGAAGACATGGAAAAGGGGAAAAGAAGAGAAAGAGGGAATAGATCCCAGGCTTGGGAATCCATGGAAGCAGAGGCAGGAGAAAGCCCAGAGTAATTAGTTAAGGATGGAATAGAGCAAAGCTTTTTGAAATGTGGGTTATGATCCCATATACTGTCATATAACTAAATATGAGGGGGTCCCAAAATTCTTATTTATTGTTAGTAAATGTTTGATTTATATAACTATATATCTAGGGTTGTATAAAAAAATTTTAGGTGAAAAGGGGGTTGCAAGTAGAAAAGGTTTAAGAAGCCCTAGGAGAGGGGATCTGGGAGCCAGGGGAGCCAAAAAAAAATTCAAAAAAGCAGAAGTTCAAGGGGCTAGAGCTTGAAGTAGGGAGCTCAGCTATTGGAAGAGATTTAGGAACCTATGAAGTACAAGTCCAGGGTTGACAGCAAAGACACCCTCTGAACCAGCTTAGAAGAAGCAGCACCCAGGAAAATTGGAACCTGCTTCCCAAGATTAAAGGCCAGTTTTTTCATACATGGACACCCAATAGTATTTTTACCTATTTCTGAAACTCACAACAACTAGATAAGACAGAGATTGTTTTATCCCCATTTTATAAGGGAGCAAACCAGTTATTTCCCCAATGTCCCACTTTGAGTTAATCATAGAACCAGGAGGAAAACCAAGGTCTCAGACGCCCAGGCTGGTGTCATTTCTCTTACAATCTGGTGGCCTGCAGCTGCTCACCTGCTGCTACCTGGAGGAACAACTGATAAGAGGTGTATTGTAAATAGCCCGGCCTATAAAAGCCTAGGAACAATCATGGGGCACCCTGTCATTTGGAACAGGTGTTCTTAGTTGCCTGGCACTGAGGGCGGAGCAAATTCCTATGACTGCCTAGAAGTCTGGGCTGATGGGAAAGATGCAGGCAAGTTTGAATGGAATAAGGTGTGTCTGTCTTTGGAAGCAAATGCTTCCATCTGGAGCTAAGGGGAACTCTTGTTTGTTGAATTGCCGCACAATGGAAAGAGCTCTGGACTCTGAGACTTAAGGTTAGGTTCAAATGCTGCCTCTGATACTAACTAGCTATACACTAGGTAAGTCCCTTAACATCTGTGAGCCTCAATTTCTTCATCTATAAAATGAGAGGGACAGACAAGAAAGATGACCCCTAAGGTTCCTTTCAGTTCAGGTGTTCAGCATTCTAAGTAAGGTCCCTTCTACTACTGATCTTTAAGTTCTGATATTCTGTTTTCTAATATCTCCTCCAACTCTGATGTCCTACATTTTAATTCACCTCTGAATTCTTAAGTACTTTCCTGTTCTAATGTTCTCTGTTCCATATTCTAGGGACTTAAGCATCTCTGCCATTGAGTTCTAAGATTCCTGCTCTAAAATGTAATGTTCTTAGCCCATATGGAGGTCGGTCGCAGGCCTGATAGCCTGAGTTATAGTTTCCTTCCTGCCCTCAACTTTTATATTTCAAGGCTCCTTTCATCTCTCCTAGAGTTCAATGATTACCTCAGTGCAGATGACTTTCAAATCCCTATACTGATTTTTAGTCTTTCCCTTGAAGACTTTTGTTCTACATCTCCTCAATGTACTCAGTACCTCAAGTTCAACATAAATGAGTTAATTCAACATTAATGAATTAATCAACCCCTCACCCCAGTCCTATCCCTCTCTCCAGTGTCCCTATTTCTGATGAGGACACCCTTATACTCAAATCATTTGAATTCATCTTTGACTCTCCCCTTTCCCCTATCCTCCACCTCAAATCAGTTGCCAAATCCTGTTGATTATATCTCCACAATTTCTCACATCTGCTTCTTATTCTTCACTCATACTACCAAGACCAAAATTAATGTCCTTATCACCCCTCGATTTGATTATTATAATACCTTTCCAAGGCTCTTCTTGCCTGCTCCATTTTTTCTCCAATCCATTCTTGAGCTAAAATTATCCTCCTAAGGTATACACATCCTTGCCACTCCCTTGCTCAAAATATTTCAACGGCTCCCTATTGTCTCTAGGAGAAAAGACAAATTTTCCCACTGACATCTCAGGATCTCCATTAATTGGCTCCAACTTCCCTTATCAGTCTTACTTCACGTAATCCCCTTCCATCTTTTGCTAAAGTAGCTAACGTGAAGTTCTGTTTTTGTAAATATATCTGCTGATTATATCTATGCAGATCATATCTTATGCCTGTTATATGTCGCATCTCCTCTATCTTTCAAAATCCTTCTTCAAGGTTCATCTCAGGTACTGCCATTTCCATAGAATGAGCAGAAGACAGAAATAGGAAGTGAAGAATTTCGAGAAAATGAATAACATGACAAGATAGATCTGTGAGTAATGGAAGATATCAGTCTGGAGAGTAGGAGTTTGTGGGTGGGTAGGTGGAGGGAAATGTCAGGCAAAACGATGAGAGGTCAGTGTCAGAATGACTGGGCAGGGGTCCACAGGGGCTGGAAAGATCACAGTGTAGATGGTGACAGTCTGTCTCCCCAGACATTCTTTCCCCCAAGTTAATATCCATTAAAGTAGGATAGCTCCTTTATTCATAGGGGGAACCTTTTAGTCATTCAACAATCTGCTATCCCATACAAGGTGAGACTCAGGGTATGAACTACAAGAGACAAGTGGAAGGAACCATAGAGTTCACCCAGTATATAACCATCTCTTTTTACAAAGAAGAAAACTGAGTCCCGTTAAACTTGTGACTTCAAAATCACCACAAATTGAAAAAAAAAAAAAAAAGGATTTTGAGATAGGCAGAATTGAGGCAAGGAAAGGTCCCAGAGAATTAGATGAAGGTAAAGTCAGGATGGGTAGATAAGGAGTATACATGGTCAATCTCGGCTATGGCTAGACTTTGGCAACATTTGTTTCAAAAATCTTTGCTGGGTGATCTCCCACATTTATACGCTTTATGATTCCCACTCCCACCCCCACATGCACCCCCTGAATTTCTAAATAAAAATTTCTGGGCAAAAAGCACCATTTGTCCAGACTGATGCTTTGTGGACAAAGAAAGCAGGCCACAGTCACACACAGCAGATAGCCATGGTCTGATAGAGTCAACAGAGCTGGGGGTTTAGTGTGGGAGAGCTTGACATATAGAACTCAGATCAGCTGGGAGATGACCCATGAATTCTTTCCCACTAGAATCTTCTTAAAGTTTACTGAGGGTTGGGAGTAGAGAACAAGAATCCAGCTGGTCTTTCCTTATACCCTTCACATGCTTCCTTACTACAACCTAGATCTTTCTAACCCTTTGCATTTTATGGGGAGAAGGTAACCTCGGTCTTCTCAAAAGGCCAACTTGTTCTACCTAGTTCCAGTGGCCTATCTGTCACAACATAAATGATTAACAAAAGAAGTGTGGAAAGTGGATATTCTGTTGCTGCAGAGACAAAGAGTCCTAAGAGGACCAGGCAAAGGAAATGTTCTCTGGGAAGGTTACAACTAGGGAGTTCCTGGTTAATCATTAGCCACAAGAGGAACTGGGGCAGTGCAGAAGGAAAATGAAGGACTAGGATTTGGAAATGACACCCTCAGTCAAATACATGCCAGGAAATCTAATTTCCAAAGAGTGATATTATAATAATAATAATAAATAGCATTTATATTGTGCCTACTATGTACAAGGCACCATGATAAATGCTTTGTAATGCTAGCTCTTTTGCTGAAATCCTAGGGACCCTTTCAGACAAAATAATCCCATTGCTCCTCAGAGCTCCAAGGAACTATCATAGCATAAAATGGGAAAGAGTTTACCAATGCAATCCATAGAATCCTAAAATCCTAGAATTCTGGAGCAGAAAGAGTTCCTAGAAATCATTTAGAGTATGACCATCTCTGACAATCTGGTGAGACTTAGGGACCTCTGGTCAGAAAAAGATTTTCAATAAAACAGTGCAGAAGATTAGAAAGAACACCAGTTGTAGTAGGCAACACTTTTCTTGTCCTCAATAGTGTTTTATTTTTCCAAATAAATGTAAAAATAATTTTCCCACTTATTTTGTAAGACTTTGGTTTCCAAATTTCTCTCCCTCTCATAACTCTTTCCTCCCCAAGACAGCAAGCAATCTGATGCAAGTTAAATATGTGCAGTTCTTTTGAAATATTTCCAATATTTATCGTGTAATATAAGAAAATCAGACGAAAAGGGGGGGGGAAAATCACAAGAAAGTAAAACAAACAAAGATGAAAATACAATGCTTCGATCCATATTTAGTTTCCAAAATTCTCTCTCTGGATGTGATTGTCATTTTCCATCTCAAGCCTATTAGAATTGGCTTCAGTCAATGCATTGTTGAGAAGACACATTGTCTCCATCACATCAACTTTCTTTTTAAAGTTCATGGCTGGCAAGTTGACATCACCTTTTGTAGATTAACCCTTTAATTTGGCAGAAGAGGAAACTGAGGGCATGAGATTTGTTTGAGGTCACCCTGTATAAGTGTGAAAATAAAGACTAGAATCCAGAGTCCTAGATAGGGCTCTTGTCAGATGTATTAAAACTATCAAATTTGGAGGTTGGGACTGTGGGCCGAGTCTTTTCTCATAAATTTAGCTTTATTACCTTTGATTAAATCGCTTTTGCAGATCTCAGTTTCCTCATCAGCAGGCCAATAGGGTCGGGACTAGCTGATTTGCTCCAGTTCTAACCTTCTATTCTTCGTTGAACTTTAACTCTAGAAAGACCAAATGTGTCAAATTGATTTTTGAAAATGTGTTGGTTCTTTGTTGTTGCTCAGTCCTTTTCAATAGTAATTTTCAGTTTAATTCTTTGTGACCTCATTTGGGGTTTTCTTGGCAAAGATACTGGAATGGTTTGCCTTTTTCTTCTCCAGCTCATTTTATAAATGAGGAACTAAGGCAAACAGAGTCAAGTGACTTATCCACATCACAAAGCTAGTATCTGAGCTCAGTGTTAAATTCATAAAGATGAATCTTCCTGATTCCAAGCCCTGTGCTCCCTGTGCTTCACCCACCACCTATCTGCCCTTTAAGGCATTCTTAAAAAGATTATCAGGAATTGAAAGGATTAGCTGGGGAAAGTGAAAGATTCAAGAATCCTGAGATGACAAGAGTTCAAGGGTTATTATAGGACTATAAATCTAAAACTGCAAAGGAACTGAGAGGCCATCTATATCAACATTTAACAAAGGACAGAGTTCCATAATCATCCATCTGCCATTAACTATAGATATGTCTACCTATTAGATCTAACCTCCCTTAGGGAAGAGCCTGTTTATTTTGTTTTCATGGTTTTTGGTGTTTAGTGCAGTGTCTTGCACTAATATATTCCTAATTAATGTTTGCTAAATTGAATTGAATCTCCCAAGTGTTGTCTAACTAGATTTTGGATGTTCCAGAATTGAACTTCAAATCTATCGATTTCATTTCATACTGTGATCTGTTTCTTTAAAAAAAAAAATTAATAGCTTTTCATTTTTCAAAATGCATGCAAAGATAATTTTCAATCATCCATAAAGAGATAATTTTGATTATATTAGATAAAAGGTTTTGTACAAACAAGACTAACACAGCCAAGATTAGAATGGAAGTGGAAAGCTGGGGGGGGGGAAATTTACATCCAAGGTTTCTGATAAAGACCTCATTTCTAAACTATATAGAGATTTGACTCAAATTAATAAGAATACAAGCCAACCTCCAAATGATAAATGGTCTAAGGATATCAACAGACAATTTTCAGATGAAGAAATTAAAATTCTAGCCATGAAAAATGCTCTAAATCACTATTGATTAGAGAAATGCAAATTAAGATACCACTTCATATCTCTCAGATTGGCTAATAAAATTGGAAAGATAATGATAAATGTTGGAGGGGATGTGGGAAAACTGGGACACTAATACATTATTGTTGGAGTTGTGAACTTATCCAACCATTCTGGAGAACAATTTGAAACTATGCCCAAAGGGCTATCAAACTGTGCATACTCTGATCCTTCAGTGACTCTACTGGATCAGTATCCCAAAGAGAAAAGGAAAAAGGACTCACATGTGCAAAAACTGTTTGTGGCAGCCCTTTTTGTAGTGGTAAGGAATTGGAAACCGAGTGGATGCCCATTGGTTGGAGAATGGCTGAATAAGTTAGGGTATATGAATGTTATGGAATATTATTGTCCTGTAAGAAAAGGTTGATTTCAGAAAGGCCTGGAAAGACTTACATGAACTGATGCTGAGTGAAATGAGTAGAACAAAGAGAACATTGTACACAGCAACAAAATCATATGATGATCAATTCTGATGGACTTTTGGCTCTTGTGAACAATGAGGTGATTCAGGCCAATTCCAATAGACTTGTGATGGAAAGAGCCATCTGCACCCAGAAAGAGGATTATGGGGATTGAATGTAGATCACAATATAGTATTTTCATCTTTTTTTATTGTTTTTTGCTTGCTGGAGTTTTTCTTTATCATTTTTTAATCTGATTTTTCTTGTGCAGCCTGATAAATGTGGAAATACATTTAGAAGAATTGCACATGTTTAACCTATATTGGATTACTTTTTAAGGGAGGGAGGAAGTAGGGAGAGGGAGAAAAACTGGGGAGAAAATTTGCGAGGATGAATGTTGGAAAACTATCTTTGCATGAATTTTGAAAACTAAAAAGCTAGTATTATTAAAAAAAAAAAAAACTATTCACCCTTTGCAAAACCTTGTGTTCTAAATTTTTCTCCCTTCCTCCCCACTCTCAGACAGCAAGTAATCCAATACAGAGTAAACATGTGACACTGGGCAATCATTTGATTTCTTTGGGCTTCGTTTCCTAATCTGAATATTAGCACCTTCCCAGGCTATGAATCAATGAAAAAGCATTTGTTAAGTACTTATGATCTGTCAGGCCCACTTGTATTGGCAAGCCAGGTCCACAGAAGGTGCTGCTACTCCTCCCAGAGTCTTAGAAGTAACCTAAGGGTCTGGATTCTGTATTATCACTAGTGGGTCCCTACTGAGTGCTCGTTAATGATATTCAGGCAGACTCATGAATTATTTTAGCAAAGGCATTTACTAAGATGGTATAATTAGGATTTTTGGTACAAATATATTGCCCACAGAACATTGGGGTATATTGTCGCACAAATAATACAGAGTCCATGGATAGAATAGGCACAAACCTGAAATCAGAAGGTAATGAGGCACACAAAGAGAAAACAAGAAGCAAATGAGTAATTTGCAGCTCTTGCACTTTACAACCTTAAAATTCATAGCCAGCATTCTTTTCTCCATGAAGCTGCTTCCTCCCCGGGTGACTGTCTTTCTGCACTCATATTTGTCTGTGTTTGTCTTCAGAGTATCCTTGATGTACCTCTGTTCATGGCTGAAGCTTCTTTCAGATAAGCTGATTATTTTTCACTCTCCATCTAAGAATTATTCCCTCTAAAGGGCTTGGCTTAAACTTGGAGATGGACTCCTCAGCTCCCTAGTCTGAGCTCTTTGCTGGATGCCCTGCTATTTTATATCCAGACCCAATGGTCATTTCTCATTCTCTCAGTCAATCATATGGCTGTTTTTTGGTGGTTGTTGTTTTTTGTTTTGTTTTGTTTTTTGCTAAGGCAATTGGGGTTAAGTGACTTGCCCGGGGTCACACAGCTGGGAAGTATTAAATGTCTGAGGCCAGATATGAACTCAGGTCCTCCTGACTTTAGGGCTGATGTCTATCTATTACGCCATCTTGCTGCCCCTATAGTTTTCTTTTTTGATCCAGAGGTTCATAGCCAGTTAAGAGATCACAGAACATGCTTATACATTGAAAACTTTATCATGTCCATTAATTGGCTGATAGATTGAATTGAGGTGTCTGAGCCTTTTGTGATTATACCAATGGAATGAACATCCCCCATACTCTCTCCATGCAAAATATGAAAAAAAACAATCTATTTCTAAGGTCCCTTTCAGCTGTCTATCTCTGGTCTCCCAGTGAAGGGCTAAGGCTATGTGTTAGAATGAAAAGCGCACCGATTAGGCATTTGAAAAGTCAGGTTTCTGTCTTGGCTCCAACACAGACCACCTTTGGCCTGAAATGGCTTTCTCCTACATTACCACTGATCTCTTGGTTGCCAGATGTAGTAGTTCTCATTCCTGTCCTTCTTTCTGTCTCCTCAGCTTTTGACATTGTCGATCACCCTCTTTTCCTGGATTTTAATGTTGTTCCTTCTTATCCAACTCTTTGTGGCCCCATTTGGGGTTTTCTTGGCAAAAATACCAGAGTGGTTTGTCATTTACAGCACATTATACAGATGAGGAAACTGAGGCAAACAGGGTTGAATGATTTGTCCGGTATCACACAGCTGGGAATTATCTGAGATCTGATTTGAACTCCAGATCCACCATTCTATCCCCTGCACTTTCTAACTGTCTTTTTCCTAGATAGTCTCCAGGTTTTAATGACCTTCTCTCTCCTGATTTTCCTCCTACTTGTCTTACCCACTCTTCTCAGTCTCCTTTGTTGAACCTTCATCCAGGTAACATCCACTAAAACTGTTGGGATTCCTCCAAGACTTGGTCCCAAACCCACTTCTCTTTTCTTTCTACACTCTTGCCTGGTGATATCACCAGCTCCCATGAGCTCAATTATCACCTCTTTGCCGATGATTCCTAGATCTTTCTCTCCAGCCCTAAACTCCCTGATTTTGGCTCTCTGAGTAGTTCCAATCTCACACCACCTACTGCCTTTTGGATATTTCACATGAAAGCTTGGAAGGCATCTCAAACTTCCTCACCAAACTAGAGCCAATTATCCTCCTCCTCAGACTTCCCTATTACTACTGAGAACACCACTATGTAGCCTCTCAGTCACGTAGGCTTGCAATCTCAGTGCCATCCTTAACAGCTCTCACTCACCCCGAATGGTCATGTCGGGCTAAGTCTTCTTGTTCCTACTACCACTGCATTGCTCAGTATGTCCCCTTCACTCCATTTATCCAACTGCCACCTTGGTGAGGCCATTATCACCGCATGCCTGGGACTGCTGCAACAGCTGCTGGTTGGTCTCCCTGCTTCAGCTGCTCCCCACTTCATCCTCTATCAGTTGTCAAAGTGCTCTTTCTCAAATATAGGTCCTATCATGGCATTTCTTTCACTCAATAAACTCCCAATTACCTACAGGATTGCATAGAAAAATCCTCTAGCATTTGTACCCTTTCCAAACTGGCCCCTTCCTACTCTTTCAGTTTCTAATATATAACTTCCCTCTATAAACCAACTCCCAAACCCCACAAAGCTAAGCAATGTCTTTACTGTTCCTCACAAATTCTATTTCCTGTCTCTAACACTTTTCCACACCTCAGTGTGTCTCATCTGAATAGTCTTTGTCTTCACCTGTGCCTTCTGGCGGACCTTTTCTGGTTTTCCTCCATCCCTTCTGCAACTGGTCCCTTCCTTTCAAGATTACCCCCCACCATTTCCACTGTATCTACTTTGTACACCCATACTTGTTTGCATGTTTTCTCCCCAATTAGAGTGAAAACATCTTGAGGGCAGGTACTGGGGTTTTGATTTTCTTTGTATCCTGGTGCTCACTGCCTGACACATAGTAAGTACTTAGCAAATGTCTGTTGGCTGACTTTTTTTTTCTTTTTTTATGAGGCATTTGGGGTTAAGTGAGTTGCCCAGGGTCACACAGCTTGCCAACTGACTTTTTGACTTTGGGTGAGAACAGTATGGTGTCATAGAAAGAACTCTGGACTAAAAGGAGTCTTGAGGCTCTATTTTCACTTAGTACCTTTAGGTCTATAGATTCCTCACCTCTGGAATGACTTCTGAATTCCTATACATAGTCAATTATCTCTAGCTAGAACCCAGTTCTTCTCCTGGTTAACACAGGACTAGAAGTGGAGAAGCTGATCTTAGCAGAGGCTGCCCCACTTCCTTAGCTTCTGCAATCCTCCTCCTCTCCTCCAGCCTGGCTGAGACATCCCATCCTCCTCCAGACAAAGGCCCCGGCAGGATGCTTCTTGGATCTTGTCCCAGTCAACACCCTCAGCCTCCTCTGTGCTCTGGCCAAAGCCTGGTATACTCGAAGGCTTCACCAATCTTTGCAAACGCTCCTCTGTTTCCACAGCGTCTCTGATGAGTCAGGATTCTGGGGAAACAGTGTGTAACAAGCTTCCCATTAATGACTCAGACAAAACCATGCAGATCAGAGGGTGATAGAAAACCAGCTCTAAGGACCCAGAGATCCCTTAGCCTAAGGATTCTGAACCTTCTTTATGCTGTAGACTGCCTTGGCAGGATGAAGCCCAGGATCTTCTCAGAAGAAGGTTTTTAAATGCATAAAGTAAAATATATAGGATTATGAGGAAATCAATTATATTGAAATATAATTATCAAAATTATATATAAAAGTCCTCAGACATCAAATTAAGATAGTCCATCTTCACATTTTTCAGAGAAAAAATTGAGGTTCATAGATAGAAAACTCCTTACCCAGGAGTTATAATCCTGATATATTTAAACTCAGGTCTTTTCAGTTTAAATATACAGTGTTCTCTAAACACATAGGCTCCCACATCAGCTTTGGAAGGATATATGAATCTTGGCTTTTCAGAAAATAGGGTGAAAGGGAAGCATGATCAGTGTTTAGTAGAGCAAAGTCATGAATTTCTAAATGACTTTGGGTAAATTCCCCACCTCCAATTCCCCACTCCCTGTCATGCTTCACATTTGAGAGGCTTCGTTTTCTCACTGACATAGATCTTCTCTTCCCCACATAGATCAGAACCCTTTTACTGCCTTCTCACCTTGAGTCACCCTTTTCTGAGTCTTTACAGAAATTCTCCATAACTGATGCGTGGTTTGTCAACCACAAATCAGAAGTATGATTCCAGTATGGTTGTATTCTTTACTGCATAATAAAAATGGTGTTTTTTGTTTTTTTTTAAATCAGTAACAAGGGGAACCAAGGTGGTACAGTAGTTAGAGCAGTGGCCTTGGAGATAGGGGGATGTGATTTCAAATCTGACCTCAGACACTTACTAGCTGTGTGATCCTGGGAAAGTCACTTAACCCTGATTCCTCCCCCCAAAAAACCTCAAGAAGCAAAAAAAAAAAAAATCAACAACCATGACAAAAAGTCCTCCATAAAAGCTCTTCCCAGTGCGCCTGAGGCCACTTTTCAGGTTTTGTTACATCTCCAGATTCCCAAAATCACATTGAAGCTGGACTTTCCTATCATCTTGTCCAGCCTCCTCTTGTAGAATCTCAGAGCTTGAGAAGGGACCTGGGAGACTTTCTAGTCTAACCCTCTCATTTTATAGAAGAGAAATCCAACATTCAGGAATATAAGCAATTTGCCCTAATTCACATGGTAATCATTAATGGTAGTATTTGAATACAGGTCCTCTAATTGATCTCTTTACTATATCACCCCTCCCCCCCTCATCTTGAAGAGAAATCCCTTCTCTATGGTTTTGACAAGGGGTCATCGAAGCCCTGCCAGAGGAGCTTCTGTAAAGGAAAAGCAAGTTCCCTCTCTACCAAGGAAGACAATCCATGCCCCACAAGGGGGCCCATCAGCACCTTATATAGAACCAAATTCTGTCCCTCTGCAACTCACTCCTATTACTCTCATTTCTGCCCTCTATAGCCAAGGAGAATCAGGCTAATAATCCCTCTTTCCCATGGCAGCCCTTCAAATTCTTAAAGACAGACATCACTCAATTAGTTCACACCAAAGGCATCTAACAACTTAGCAGACTAAGAAAGAACAGGCACTGTTGAAGCTATGTCTTTCTAACTCTATCCATTCTTCAAATCCCACCCCTGAAATCTGGAGTCATATGACCCAGCCACCATTTAACCTCTCAGTGCCCTAGGCAATCATCTGAGATTAGAGATTGTGGAAGAAGTGCCAATCTGTGGTGGAGGGCATTCCCTGACCAGGAGTTCCCTATACCATTGCAATCATAGGTCCAGTCCAAAAAAAGAATAGTAAGAAAATTAGTAATAACACTTTTTCCTACAAATACACGTGCTGTCTAAAGGAAAAGTGGATACTTGCACAGGATGCACACATAGAGGAAGGAAGGAAATAAGCAATTATTAAGCACCTATAATGTATCAGGCATTTTGCCAAGTGTTTTACAAATATTACCTCATTTGATTTTCATAACAATCCAGGGAGATAGATGCTATTATGAGCTTCATTTTATAGTTAAGGAAACTGAGATGAAGGTTAAGTAACTTGCCTAGAGTCATACATGCAAACATGTATAGGAGGTCAGATTTGAATTCAGTCCTCTTCACTCCAGCCTCACTCTAGCCCTAACTTTTCATCCCCTGCATTACCCACCTTCCTCCATGTATGGACACGCAGACTAGAGAACATGTGTGGTCCAGGACCAATAAGTACCTCTGGCATTATGGGGCTGCCGCTTCCTTCTGATGCTGTCGTCATGCTACGGCTCCTGATTCTGGTCCTTCTTTGACCTGAGAGGTGTATGTAGTCCACCATTCATTGCTCCCTGCTGGGTCTCTGGTGGTGGCTGATTGACATTACTCTGCAAGTTGGTCTTACTCTTACACATTGGCCATTGTCAGGTCCAGCTCCCATGGGCACAAGGTTGTGTTCAGGGCTCCCTCTTTGCTGCCACCTGCTGGCTTCAGCTGGAGTCCTATGAGGTGCTATTGCTTCCTCATAGAACTGGGCTCTGCCTTATTCCTTTTTGTCTAAAGTCCAAAGGATTTTAAAGATTTTGATTTGATTTAATTTTTAAGAATAAAGAAAAGTAACATATTCAGTCATCAGACTAATAAGAAATCTTTCCTGGCTTTTCTCTTATAATCAACGATTCATCTGTCTCTCTGAGCATTGGATAAATTGGACTTTTCTTCTCCAGAAGGAAATTCTTTGCCCCTAAACTCAAATTCTATGGGATAAGAATAAAAATGCCTCAGCTAACT
Organism: Sarcophilus harrisii; assembly: GCF_902635505.1. Lineage (NCBI taxonomy): Eukaryota > Metazoa > Chordata > Mammalia > Dasyuromorphia > Dasyuridae > Sarcophilus > Sarcophilus harrisii. The sequence continues at coordinate 547,749,157 of NC_045428.1, forward strand.
AGTGACCTGAGGCCTAAATCTTTCTTTTCACCTGTATTACCAAGGATTATGTCTCAGAATGTCCTCAAAACTTACTACTTCCTTATAAAGAGCTCATGCTCCTAAATTCATTTCAGGAGGGGGTCTCTTTCAAAGAAACTCCAGAGTGCTATGGGTATTCAGCTCCTTTTTTGGGAGAGAGAAACCACAATGTTCTGATCTTTCATGCAAATGAATGGGAGGAAATAAGGCACAGGGATGTCCTCAAAACTTACTACTTCCTTATAGAGAGCTCATGCTCCTAAATTCATTTCAGGAGGAGGTCTTTTTCAAAGAAACTCCAGCGTGCTATGGGTATTTAACTCCTTTTTGGGGAGAGAGAAACCACAATGTTCTGATCTTTCATGCAAATGAATCGGAGGAAATAAGGCACAGGGCAAACTCAAGCCTGAGTCACAAGTCTTCTTTGTTCCTTTAATATATCTGTGTCCATTTAAAAACCTGCTTTCATACAGATGGATAGAGAAAGAGAGCCTGCAACAATCCTTACTTATGTTTCATTCAGTTCTTTCATACTCCCAGTTACCTTCCCCTTAATATGTTCCAGTTTGTCAATATCTTTCTCAAACTGTGGTACCCAGAACTGAGCATAATATTCTCCATGCAAGATGGCTACAGCAGGCTAAGGAAGGACTATCACTTTCATATTTCCATTAATTCATAGTGAGATCACACTAGTATTATTGTCCACCATAGCTCAATGATGATCTATTTTGAGCTTGCAGTTTGCTAAAAACCCCACCTCTTTTTTTCATATGAACTGTTTCCTAACCACAACTTCCCTACCTTGTTCTTGCATACTTAGTTTATTTTTATCCCTGCATTGAACTTCCCATGTATTCTCATTAAAATTTATCTTATTAGATTTGGTTCATTATTCTCGACAATTGAAATACTTGCAAAAAGCCTGCCTACTTCAGTTATCGATTGTGTTGAAAAGCTTTGGATAAACTGGAAATTTGGTTATTCTGGCACATATGCCTTTATTTCCAAATCACTATAAGATGTTGAATAATATATTATGTAGTTTCAAATTTTTGTACATTTTACAGAAAAAGCCATGGACAGATTCATATATATATAGATGAGGAAACTGAAGCCCAGGGAGATGAATTGACCATGCCAATATAGTATAAATATTGTCCATTTTCTTTTCTAGTCAAATGTGTCCTTGGTGATACTTTTTATCTTGGATAAAATTTTATTCATTATTGCCAACAACCTACTTAGATTCACCATTCATCCATCCAATCCTTTGGATTGCTTATCATTATAATTTTTCTGAGATCAGATCATTTCATTATTTTCATGTATCATCACCAGAATATTGTTTTTAGAAGGCAGAGATATTTGCAACAAGAAGATTATTGGGATCATTGAAAGCACTATGTAGTTTCTTAAATAAGGTCTAACCTGAAGTCTTCCTAATCATCTTGGCTCAGTTCTCTATCCATCTGCAACACCTTTCCTAAATATAGACATTGGTAAATTTATTCCTTGGACTTCTCACAATCTGAGCACTACACATATTTTATCCATTTATTTTGCCAGTACAGAAGATTAGACCAATCTCGTTTGAATCGTTATTTTTAATCCAATTTTTTAAAATTTATTTTCAGATCTATAGTCTCTCTCACACCTCTCCTACCCTTTAAAAAAATCAAGAAAAACGATAGTATTTTTTGTGGAAGTATTTTAGAGTATATAGTACTATATACACAATGCTAGTATTTAATAGTAATTTATTTTCCAAATACATGCAAAGATAGTTTTCATCATTCACCTTTGCAAAATCTTGTGCTCCAAATTCTTCTCCCTCTCTCCTCCCTATGATAGCAAGCAACCCAATATAGATTAAACATGTGCAATTCTTCTAAATATATTTCTTTATTCACCAAGCTATGCAAGAAAAATCAGATCAAAAGGGGAAAAAATGAGGGGGAAAAAAAAGCAAACAAACCACTACCATAACAAAGGTGAAAACACTATGCTTTGATCCACGTTCAGTCCCCAGTCCTCTGCAGATGCAGATGGCACTCTCTACTACAAGTCTATTGAACTGGCCTGAATCACCTTGCTGTTGAAGAGCCATGTCCATCAGAATTGATCATCACATAATCTTGTTGCTGCTGTGTACCACGTGCTCCTGGTTCTACTCACTTCACTCAGCAACAGTTCATGTAAGTCTCTCCAGGCCTTTCTGAAATCATCCTGCTGGTCGTTTCTTATAGCACAATAATATCCCATAACATCCATGTACCATAACTTGTTTAGCCATTCTCCAACTGATGGGCATCCATTCAGTTTCCAGTTTCTGGCCACTACAAAAAGGGCTGCCACAAACATTTTTGCACATGTGGGTCCCTTTCCCCTCTTTTATGATCTCTTTGGAATACAGGCCCAGTAGTGAGACTATACATAGTTTAAAAGCCTTTTGAGCTAAGTTTCAAATTGCTCTCCAGAATGACAAGATCCAGCTAGATGGCAGAGTAGATAGGACAATGACTCTAAAGTCAAGAAGACCCGAGTTCAAATCCAACTTTAGACACTAAAACTTACTAGCTGTATGACCTTTCAATTTGATTTTCCTTTTACCTTTGTTATCACGTATATTTCTTTTTTTTCTCCCCCCCACCCCAAGCCCTAGAGATGGTGATTATTAGACAGAAATTACTATACACTTACATCACAATGCATGTATGTATACACATATATACGAACATGCATACATATGCATTTTTGTAAATTTATTCTCTACATCCTTCTATTTATATTCCAGCTGTTGTCACTGGCCTAGCCCACCATTCTGTTTTCCTTGACAATTATTTGGTGCTGTTAACAATTTAACCACTAGGTGGTATTGCTAAGCACTACTCCAAAGGTCACTAACCAAAATATAACTGAGCCCTGGGAAATCCCAGGCTCACCCAAGCAATTAGGTAGGTACCCGCCCTCCTCTAAAGGGAATTCCAAGAAAGTGTAAGACTTTTTATAGTTCTCAGGGAGCAAACAGCCTTCTTTTCCCAAGCTGCCCTTCTCTCTGGGTGGCCTGCCCTTATTTCATTAACTTAAGGATGTGGCCAATGTGTATATTCCCATAGCTTTGAACCCCACCTATACCATGACTGCTGTATTTCACCAAGCCCTAATCTAGGGCATAGAAGTCTATCGCCCATGAAAACATACAGACATGTTTAATTGTATGTGATATTTTGTCTTTGCTATTTGCATAAATACAATAAAAGGAATTAAGAAGAGGAGTAAGAAAAAAAGCATTCACATTTGCTTACCACTGTACTAACTGCTTTACAAATGTTCTCACAAATGATCCTCACAATAACCCTGCTTGAAGTAGATTTCAGAAAAACATGGAAAGACTTCCACAAACTGATGCTGAGTGAAGTGAACAGAACCAGGAAAACAATGTACCCAGTAACAGTAACATTGTGGAATGATAAACTCTGATTGATTTAGCTCTTCTCAGCAATTTAATGCTCTTAAGACAATTCCAAATGACTCATGATAGAAAATATTATTCACATTCGGAGAAAGAACTGATAGAGATGCAGATCCAAGTATGTTGCTTTCACTTTTTTGTTTCTTTTATGTTTTTTTCTTTTGTTCTATTTCTTCTTTCACAACATGACTAATATAGAGGTATGTTTTACATATATAATCTATATCAGATTGCTTGCTCTCTTGAGCAAGGGAGGAAGGAAGGACGAAAAAGTTTGAAACTCAAAATATTTCAAAAAATAAACGTTGGAAATTAGAATAAAACAACAAGAAGCCTGTTAGGTGAGTGCTTGTTATTATCCATGTTATAATTGAGGAAACTGAGGGAGAAAAAGAAGTGCTATATGGATAAAAAAAGAACTGTGATCTGTGTCCCTATAAGGAGCCAACTTAATTCAAGAATTCTTGAAGTACTTTAAATAGGTTGCTACTGGAGGCTACTGGAGAGCAGGGAGACTGAAAGGCCCTAGAGAGAATGCTTCAAAGCAGAAATGAAGGGAAATATTGAGTCTCTTAACAGATCTAGGTACCAAGGGCTCTGTAAAGAAAAAGGAAAATCTGTTTTGAATTTTGGAGGTAACCTATAGAGAAGCAGCTGAATGACATAGTAGATAAAATGTCAGGTCTGGAGTCAGGAAAGCCTGAGTTCAAATCTGGCTTCACATACTAAAGGTATGACCCTGGGCAAATCACCTAGTTGTGTCTGCCTCAATTTCTTCAACTGTAAGATGGAGAGGATAATAGTATCTACCTGATGGGGTTATTATGAGGATCAAATGAGATACTATCTGTAAAATGCTTAGCATAGTGCTTGGCATTTAACAAATGCTTATTTCCTTCCTGTGCCTGTTTGTGTAAATTATCTTTTCCCTCAGATTAATCCTCAAGACATACTCTGGAGTGTTTTGATATAATGAGTCAAAGGAAAGGAGGAAATTAGATGCTAAGATTATTAATAATCTGATGACAATGACATTGATAATAAATAGAGGTCTTCACACAGAAGGAGGGAAGCAAACACTTGTGGAAGCACACTATGGATCAACACCATCACTGGGGGACCAGCAAACTGAGCAGCAGCTAGTAGAGTCAGCACCACAGCTGGACAACCACTGAGTTGGCTATGACTGTACTGCATTGCTCAGCTATCACTGATGTGCAAGGGCAGCATATACCTGAGGCATTTAAAGGAAAGAAAGGACATTTATTGGCTGTTAGTAGGTCATTATTCTGCCTTTCCAAAATCTTAGCAGTTTGGGGTGATTTTAAATCTACATAAAATGAGAACCAGACCTACCCAACTCTCTCTGGAGTTTGGTCAGAGTTTGGTGCTGTCCTGCTTATAGACCCTTTTGTGTCTTTCCTCATGACCTGTTTAGTGAAAAAATCAACCAGGGAAAGATGGGTTATGTCTTATGTCCTATAGCAATGTTTCCTATCCCCTCTTATAGCAGTTTTATACTAGATGTTGAGACTGATGAAAAGGCCTTTCAGAAACTTCCCAGTGGCAAAGAATTGGAAATCTTGGGAATGCCCATCAATTGAGGAATGGATAAACAAGTTGTGGTATATGATTATGATAGAATCATATTGTGCATTATGCAATAAGAAATGATGAACCAGATAGTTTCAGAAAAACCTGGAAAGATACATATTAATTGATGTAGCAAGAAGTTAATAGAACCAGATCATTTTACACAATAGGAGCAATATCATAATGATGATCAACTGTGAAAGACTTAGGTACTGTAATCAATGCAATGATCCAAAACAATTCCAAAGCAGTCGTGATGAAAAATGTTATCCACCTCCAGAGAGAGAACTGATGAACCATAAGTATAAATTGAAATATTTTTTAACTTTATTTTTCTTACTTTCTTTTTTGGCAACATGGCCAAGTTAAGTGATTTGTCCAGCATCACACATTAGTAGTATGTGAAGCTAGATTTGAATTCATTTTCCTGATTCCAGACCTGACACTTTATCCACTGTACCACGATGGCTTCTTTGCAGGTAATCTCCAAACAGATTTTCCTCTTTCTTTACAGAGCCCTGAGTACCTGGGTCTGCTCATTTTTTCCCTTCATTTCTCCTTTGAAGCATTCTGTCTAGTGCCTTTCAATCTTCCTGCTCTCTAGTAGCCTCAGTTTTCCCTTCCTTAAAAATAACATGTTTTAAAGTGCTTCAAGGATTCTTGAATAAAGGCTCCTTCCAGGGACACAGATCACGGTGCTTGATATCCATATAACTTCTTATCTTCTATAGATATATCTTTATCTTCTATATCTACCTCAGTTTCCTCAAATATAACACGGGGATAATAACAATATGCATACAGCACAATTATTCCATCACAATCATACACTACAACTTGTTTATCCATTCCCCAATTGACAGGCATCCCCCAGATATACAGTTCTTTGCCACTAGGAAATTTCTGAAAGGCCTTTTCATCAGACTCAATACTTCATAGAAAACAGCTATAAGAGGGGATATAAATACACACTATAGGACATAAGATACAACATATCTTCCCCTGTTTTTTTTTTTTTTGTGCTAGATGGTCCATGAGGGAGGACACAAAAGGGCCTATATCTATGGGCCTATAGATAATATATCCCCACACCCTGACCAAGATCAGATTGACTGCCTTCTCAATGGTTGAGAATGGGAAAGGAGCAAAGACAGAGAGAAAGACAAAAAGAGACAGACACAGAGAGAGAAAGACCAGAAAGAGAGACACACACAGAAACACGAAGAGAGAGAAGAGAGAGAGAGAGAGAGAGAGAGAGAGAGAAGGAGAGAGAAGGAGAGGAAAAGAGAAAGGGGGAGGGAGAGGGAGAGAGAAAACACACTTGGAACTCAAAACAAAAAAAAGGAATTATAATCTTTTTTAAAATAGATGTAAAAAAGGAAGAAATTTCGCAGATTGCATTTCTAATAGAAATGCACATTGCACACATTGCCCCATTACCTTAGGGGCGTCCTCAAGAAACCTTAGTGTAATGCCATATCTGATGTCTTGTTCAGGTACTGGGTGAGATTCCCTGAGTCTCTTCTAATTCTGAGGTACTGTGATTCTGTAACAGGACCAAGCACTTGTTAGGGATGGTTGGAGAGTCAGGAGGAGGGTAAAGGTCACTAGAAATTCTGTACAGCTGATCTCTGAACATAGGGAACCAAGGCAGTTACAACACCCTGAAAGATGCCAGGGGACCCAGAGCCTAGCATAGGGCTTCAGAAATCTGGGGAGTTTAGTAACTCTAGTTACTATTAACTAGTAACCCCAGGAAGCCCTGGCAGCAAAGGCTGGTCCTTTGGACTGTTTTAGAAGCTGACTACAGATCAGTAACTTCTAAGGTCCAGGGCTGAGTCAGTCTTAGGGCCCTCCCTGGTTCATCCAAGGTAGACTCTTTTAATTCTAATCATCTATGAAAATAGCCATTCAGAGGAGGGAACGGAGGCTTATGGCAAGGTGGGTGATTTATCCAAGATCACAGAGTCATACATAGAGGGCAGGGCTACAGTCCTGACTCCCAAGTCACTACTCAGAGACCCAGTCATCTAATCCAACCTGCTCATTTTACAGATGGGGAAATTGAGGTCATGAAAGTCTCAATCCCTCAATCACATAAATGGTAAATGGCAGGGTCAGAATCCTCTCACCTGTCTCCTGCTACCAGTTCAGCTCTATTTCCACTACTGTGGGCCGCTTTATTTTGCTGGGCTTCTTTCCCTCTTCTTTGTGATTCAAGTCATTGTATTTGGTCTCTTTGCTTAAAGCATCCTCTGGATTTGTTCTATGTCCCATTTCTATTTATAGTACTTCATTATTGGGCCTGAGCTGAACTGGAAATGATCGGCCTTATTTGACACGATTCCAGCCAATTCAATTCTCAGTCTGCACTCATTGCCTCCACTTCCCTTTCTCTCATTCTCTTCTAAGCCCTCTATAATCAGGATTTCAATCTTATCACTGAAATGAAAGTGTTCTCTTGAAAGTTACCAATTGCCAAAGCTAATGGCTTTTCTCTGAGTGTTCATCTTTCTTAACCTCCCTGTAGTATTAAACATAGTTAACCATCTCTCCTCCTTGATCCTCTTTCCTCTCTGGGTTTTTGTGATGCTCCTTGTCTCCTCCTATATATTAGGTGCTCTTCAGTCTCTTTAGCTAGAAACTTCACTTACTGCTTCCTAACTGGACAAGGGACTGTCCTAGGTCCTCTTACTTCTTCTTGATTCATTCTCTCATTTAATAATTTCATCAGCTTCCATGGGTTTAATTACCCTCTTGTTACAGACCACACACACCCCAACACACATACCCCTAAACTCTCTCCTAGGATCCAGCCCTTTATCAACTTTGTTCTGGGAATTATGAATGTCTATCAGGCATTTGAAACATGGTGTGTTCAAAACAGAACTTATAATATTTTACCCTAAACTTATTCCTCTTCTGAAGATCCATCTCTTAATAAAAAACATTGTTCTCTTTCCAGACATTTAGATTCTCAATATCATCCTTAGTTCTTCATTCTCACTGGTTTCACATAATCAGTCATCTACTAAATCGTATTGTTTCTATCTTTATAATATTTGTTGAATCAGTCCCCTTATCTCCACTGACAACTACCTTATCACTTCTTACCTAGACTATTACAAGACTTTAATTAGTCTTTCTGCCTCAAGTCTCTCTCTACTCCTATCCTCAACTCAACTTTCAAAGTGATTTTCCTAAAGCATAACTCTGACTGTATTGCTTTCCTACTGAATAAATTACAATGGTTCCCTATCATCTCTAAGATTAAATATTTATGCCTCTATTTGACATATAAAGATCTTTATGTTCTGGTCCTATCTCTCCATTCCAACTTTATTACACATTATTCTCACATTACTCTCCTCCCCACCCTCTCTGTTCCAGACTAATTTGTCTTCTCATTGATCTTCATACATAACATTACATGATCCTATCTCTGTGTCTCTGTACAGTCTGCACCTCCATACCTGGAAGGCTAGCCTTCTAGTCCCTAGTGCCCCTCAAAATTCATCTTGAATACCACCTACTGCCCTAAGCTATTCTTGGTCCCTAAATGACCAGCTCTTCTTTCTAAGATTATCCTGTGTAAGGAAAGGAGTTTCCCTCTACATCTCAGTTGATATAGAGAGAGAAGTTTCGAAACATAATCTTAAAGCATTAATGAGATTAAATTGGACACACATACACACACACACACACACACACACATACACCCTTACTCTATAGACCTTGTCCTTTGTGAAGTGGGAAGGGGCACTCTTTATGGACTGCAAACTCAATGTGAGGCAGCAATGCAATGAGGAAACCAAAACACTGAATGTCTTGAGAGATACGGTTTCCAGGAATAGGGAGGTGATAATCATTTCACTGTATTCTACTCTTTGGACCATCTGGACTATTGGCTGCCACTCTAGGCACCATAGTGTAGGAAGAATGTTGATAGGCTATTGACTCTGAAGGAAGGGGAAGTAAGGATTATGAAGGTTCTTCAGTCTATGACATATGATGACTAGTTAAATGAAATAGGGCTGTTTAACTTGGAGAAGAAAAGACTGGGGATGAGATTGGAGAGATTTGATAGTTCTGTTCAAGGATCTATAGGGTTGTAATATAGAAGGGAGATTAGACTTGCCCTGTTTGGTACCAAACTGCAAAAGTATTGATTCATGGTTGAAAATTAGAAAGGAGTAATTTAGGTTTGATGTGGGAAAAATTCCAAATAATGAAAGCCATTCAAAAGGGCAATCCCTGCCTTAAGAAATGATAAGAGTTCCCCTCCTTGGGCACCTTCAGAGATTTTTTATTGAGTATATTACAATAGAGAGTCCTTTGTTTATGGGTTGGACTAGTTGTCCATTCCAAGTCTCAAATTCTATGATTCAATGATTCTATATGTGAAGTACATATACATATATATAACAGAGATGGATATACATACACATGTATGCATAAACATGCACACATATTTTTTCATACACATAGACATATACACATACATAGACATATGCATATACATATACATGCTGTCTCCTCCATTAGAACACAAACTCCTTGAGGGCATGGAACTCTTATTTTGTCTTAGTATCTCCAGTTCAAACACAGTAAGTGCTTCACAAATGCTTGTTTGATTTCATATTGAGTGAGCCAACTCAACCAAATTCAACTCAGTCTGCTTTTGACCAGCTTTGATTACTAAGAGATTTTTTTTCTCCCTTTCTTCAAACCTAAATCTAGCCCTTTGTAGCTTCCACACATTACTTCTGGCTCTGCCCTCTGATACTAATCAAAGCAAATCTTATCCCATGCCACATGGCAGCCCTTCAACTCTTTCATGACAGCTCTCCTGCCCCATCCTCCCAGCCGCCCCTGCATCTTTCCCTTATTCCAACTTTTTTTATCCACTTCCTTCAACCAGTCCTTTTATGGCAGAGTCTCCAGTCTTCTCACCATCTGTGCTGGTCTCCTTTGAATATGCTCCAATTTGTCAATGTCCTTCCCAAAATAATAACTGACTTTTAGGCTCATATATTTAGACAAGGAAAGGGAATTGAATTTATATGTTGTTTTAAGTTTGCAAAGAGTTTTACACATATTATCTCATTTGATCCTCATAGCAGCCAATCCTGTGAGGAGGTGCTACTTAGGAGAAATATTGTATCTTCATTTTATAGGTGAGGAAACAGGCTCAAAAAGGTTAAAGGATTTGCTTACTATTCACACAACTAGTGTCAGAAGTAGGTAACTCCCAACTCCATAGCCAATGTTCTTTTCATCACATCCAGTCATGACATCCAGAAATATATTATTAGCGATAATAATAATTAGCATTAACATTGAGCTTCAAGGCTTGCAAAACACTGTACGTATGTTAATTCTTTTGATTCTTGCAAAAAACCTTGTGAGGTAGGAGATTTTATCCTTATTTTACAGTTGTCAAAATTAAATAACTTTTCCAATGACACAGCTAGTTAATGTCATGGGGCTTAAAGTTTGAACTCAGGTCTTTCCAGACTTTTTACCCATTCACTATGTCATCTTGCTGTTTATGGAGTCTAAGGCAGAGGTGAAAGGGTCTATCAATGCAACATGATACAATGGAAGTAGTGTGGAATCAGTGAAACTGAGAAAAGAAAGAAGGAAGGAAGGAAGGACTGAAAGAAAATGCCTTTTCTTCCACTTAATGACCTGTTAGACAAACTAAACCTGTTAGTGCTCAGTTTCTTCATCTATAAAATGAAGAATTTGGATTAGATGGCCTCTGAGGTTCCTATTAAAACTAAATCCATGAAATATCCTAATCCTAGAAGCAGAGTATCTATTTACACAGCCTGAAATCACCTTAACTGATCTGTCTGATCACACCTAATAATCTTGAGATCCACTAAGATCTACTGATCTTTTTCCTGCCAAATTTTGTCTCTCCAGAGAGCCTGACCTATGCCTGAGCAAGGTCTTGTCATCTGGGTAAGCATTCAAGCCAATGAAGATTGGCTAAGGCCATTCCAGTCAATGAGAATAGTATAAATAAAGAGTTGGACAGAGGAAATCATGGGGCGTGCCTGATAAAACAGTCTAGGCAGAAGGGTGCCTTGAGTGTAGAGCACAGAGTGCTGGCAAGGTAGTTCAGAGACAGATTCATGGAAGGCCATTAATGCCAGGACAGCCAGGAAGAGTTTTTAGCCCAAAGGGAGACAAACTAAAAAAAAAAAAAATACTCCACGCTTTATTTAGGGAATATTCAATTGGGAGCCCTTCTAGTAGATGTTTGCATCTAAAGGGAAATTTTAAAACATAAAAGCTTTTCCCAAAGATTGAAGTTACATGATGGTAGTGAGCTCAGCTCTGGCTCTCTCTGTGCTTAAACTCTTTAAATAATAAAAAGGATCATGGGGTCATGAAATTCAGGATCTCCGGATAGTGGAATTCTGAGCCTGAGAGATCATCTAGTCCAATTCAAACTTCTTGATTTACAGATGAGGAAACTGAGGCCTTCATAGATTGTGACTTGACCCAGGTGTCTCTCAGTTAGCACTCTGAGTCAGGTCTTCTGATTTCCAATTTAGGGTTCTAGATTTGGAAACAGAAAAGCAAGCATGCTAAAGGGCCCTGAGGCAACAGGGCAGAGTAAGATAGGACAGGATTTAAGCAAGGGGGAAAAGGCCTCCTGGGTCAAGGAGATGAGCAAAGCCACAAAAGTGGGATACACTTTTACCTTCAGAAAGGAAGAGAGTGCCCAGCCCACGGAAATTCTCAAAGGCCAAACTAGAGTTTAGATGTTCTTCCCTGGAAGCATCAGCCATGCTGGGATTTAATTAACGGGTGCCGGCTTTATCCTTTCCTGTTTCCTGCCCATTTCAGAAAATTCAAGGCATAAAAATACCTCTGAGAAACCAGCTCATCAGGCATTTTTCCTGGCTGGAATGAGACACTGCAGGGGGAAGAAGAAGGAGGGGGAAGTGGGAATAGAGAAGCCCAGGATTTTACAGCTTTAATGAAACACTACTTGGCCAAAGGCCGTTGAAGCTAGAAAGTGAATTCTAGGCGGGGCTGGGTAGGGAGGTGAGGATTAGGAAAGAAGGCCTCTCCCTCAATCCCCCAAATGCTTCTCCCTACTGGGAGTCCCACAGTGTCTGAGGCCGCCTGACTTCAGCGCTGGAAGACTGAAGGTCCCAGTACAGCTGCATCAGCTTCCTTACCTGGGGGATTCAAACAGTTCCAGTGAACCATTAACATCATCAGCAGGGATTTGGTTAATCAGATTAACCACAGCAAAGAGCAAGACCTGAAGGGTTGGGACATCAGAGAAAGGTCATAGAGACATAGAATGTCAGAGCTCTTAGGATACAAAATGTCAGAGCTGAGTGAGGGGGAAGGGTGAAGGGAGTGACTTAGAATCCCGAATGTCAGAGCTGGAAAGGGACCTTGAAATAGAATTTTTGGTGCCTGATAAGAATTTTAAAACAAAGAACATAAAATATTAAAATTGGCATTATAAAAGACATAATGTTAGTGCTAGAACACACAGAACATCAAGGAGGGGAAATATGTTAGAATACGGAATGTTAGAACTGGGAAGGAGCATGAATTGTAAGAGCTAGAAAGGATTTTTAAAAATAGAATATTAGAGCTGAAGGGATACTGAGAATGGAGAAAACAGTGGAAGAAATCAAGAAAATTTTAGAAATTAAAACTAAGAATATTAGAACTTGAAGGAACTTAGAACACAATGTCAGTATCCTTCCCCATGGAGCCCAGTAGATTTAAAAATCCTGCCCTTGGTCACACAGCTGGATTCTACTATTCAAAAAGGTTTGAGAGGGATGTAAGGAAGGGCCTCTTTCTGTGGGAGTTTCATTCATTCTGTAACTCAGAAAGTCTCAAGGGGAACCACTGATTTCACTCAGCTTCTAGCCTCTACCTCCCTCAGCTGATCTTCAGAAGAAGGTGAAAGGGACCAACCACTTCATAGCATTCTTTCCCGTTAGACCCAGAGCTTATTTAAGGACAGGATTCTTATCTGAGAGTTAGCTCTGACTGACTGACTTGAAAGGAAAATTTTTCATTTGGGCTTTCACACTGATTAACAAGGCAAGCCTTAGGACAAAGAGAATTAAAATTGAGGGGCTGATTACGGAAGATCAGCAATAGATTCAAGATTAGAACAGCTTTTATAAATGAGTTTAAGACAACCTAGATAGGTCCATCTCAGAGAAAGAGGTTGGGCTCTTGCAACTCAGTTTCTCTCCAAGGTAGCAAGAATCTGACTGTTTGCAGGTGAGGGTAAATGACAAAGAGCAGGTGATACAAAAAGCTACAGACTTGGTATCATCTTCTCTACTATAAGCTACACACACACTGATTGAGGGATACCACACTCTCTATATAAATATACCCAATACTCTAACTATATACTCTATGTAACTATATATATAAAAAAAAAACCACAGTGTTTCTACTGCGCCTTATCCCAAAGAAATCATAAAAGAGGGAAAGGAACCTACATATGCACAAATGTTTGTAGCAGCTCTTTTTATGATAGCAAAGAATTGGACAATGAGTTAGATGTCCATCAATTGGGGAATGGCTGAACAAGTTTAATATATGAAAGTAATGGAATATTACTGTTCTATAAAAAGTGATGAATGGACTGATTTTAGAATGGCCTGGAAAGATTTACATGAACTGATGCTGAACGAAACAAGCAGAACCAGGAAAACATTGTACATGGCAATAGCAAGTTTGCATGAAGATCAACTATGACAGACTTGCTTCTTCTCAGTGGTTCAGTAATCCAAGGTAATCCCAACAAACTTTAAAGGGAAAATGCCATCTGCAGCCATACAGAGAACTATGAAGACAATGTAAATCAACACATGCTGTACACACATTTTTTCTCTTCTTTTTTTTCTCGTGGTTTTTCCCTTTTGTCTGATTTTTCTCTCTCAATGATTCATAAGGAAATATGTAAGAAAAAAAAAGATTAATGTACATGTATAACTAAAAAAAGTTTTTATATGTAATTGGGGAAAATAAAAATTAAAAAACCTTCCCATGACTCCCCAAACCACAGAAGAAAGCTCAAACGCTCCTTTATACTGGTATTCAGGGCTCTACAAAGTCTGGCCACTGCTCTGCCACTTCTTACCTAAATGAACCATGTTTAGCTTATTTTCTGATACTTTGCTCAGGAGACCTGGTCTCATCTTTTAGAAGGAGAGATTCATCCAGAAATCATCAAGATAGAGAAGGGCTTGTAGAAAAGGAATTGCAATAGTTATCTAATAGTTATCTAATAGTTATCAAATTTCTGTATATTTTATAATTAAGTGCTGGGCTTGGAGTCAGAATGTCCCAAGTTCAAATTCTGCCCCTAACATTCACTGTGTGATATTGTCACAACTCTTCTGAGCCCAGAAAAACTCCCTAGGATTTATCTGCTAAGATAGAGGAAGAGGGAAGATGGGAGAGGGGAAAGGAGGAACGGAAGAAAGGAGAGGAGGAGAGAAATGGGAAGACAAATAGACTAGAAAAGAGACACAGAGACAGAGAGAGGTGGAGAGAGGGGAAAGGAGAGACGGAAGAAGAGAGGAGGAGGAGAGAAGAGGGAAGACAAATAGACTAGAAAAGAGACACAGAGACAGAGAGAGGTGGAGACAGAGATATAGAGACACACAGAGAGAAACAGAGACAGATAGAGACAGAGACAGAGAGACAGACATAGAAATAGAGAAACAGAGAAGACAGAAACAAAGTCTGAGACAGATAGAGACACAAAGAGACAGAAAGAAAGTGGGCGGGGAATAGGGGGAGTGCCTGCTTGTCCTTGTTCATTTTCTCTCTATAATCCTATCCACAGAAAACTATTATTTCTACTCTGATGAAAAATCATTCTGACATGAAATAATTTTTCTCATTTTATGGATGAGCAAATCAAGGCTGAGAAAAGTTGTAGCTAGTTCAGGGTTACTTACACAACCAACCTCTGAAGCCAGATTTGAACTCATCTGGTCTCTCTACCCATTGCACCATCCAGCTGCTGCTCCTTGAAATTTCAAAGAATCCTAGAATTAGAATGTTAGAGCTGAGGCCCTCAGAAAACATCTACTCTAATCCATCTGATTGCAAAGCTGTTAAGACATAAAAACTAGGATAGAGTACTGTGGGAAAAGCATTGACTCTACATGTGGAAGATCTGGATCTGAATATCACCCCTGCCTTTTTGGAGGGACTTTGTAAAATTCATTTAATTTCTGTAATTCTTCTCATTTGTTAAAAATATGGTAACAGCTGGGCTTTTAGCTACCTTCTAGCATTAAAGCTTCGCTTACAGATACTAATTGTAGACATCTTGTGATGGGAAACTCATTACCTTAAGAAGCAATTCATTCTACTTTTTTATTCAGGAAGGAAAGAAACAAGTATTGAAAGTATCTACTATGTGCCAGGGACTAAGCTAAGTGCCTTACAAATATTACATAATTTGATCCTCACAACAACCTCAAAAGATGGGTACTATTATTTCACAGGTGAGGAAACTGAGGCAGGCAGAGTTTAACTGATTGTAGATTCACATAATGTGCAGAGACACAGACTGGGTTTAAATTTAAATCAAAATTCTGCCTTTTATGTCCACTCTTTGTTCCTACTTATATCTTACAAGACTGAAGTCTAGTGAGTTCCAACATGGCAACTGTATCTTAAGACATTGTCCAATTAAATTCTACTCCCTTTGGCACCAAGTATAACATAGCCTGTTTTTTTGTTTTGTTTTGTTTTTTTTTTGACTTTATGACAGCTCTGATTTTGAATCCCCATTCTGATAATTACTCCCTGTATGACCATGGCTAAGAATTTAGCATCTCTGGGCTTCAGTTTCCCCATCTATAAAACAAAAAGGTTTCACTAGTGGATCTCTGAGGTTCCCCTTAGCTCTAACACTTTCTTTTCTCAGCTTTTTCCAGCTCAGACATTTTTTCTATATTTAAAAATATTTTAATTGATGCTTTTTTTGTTTGGCACAGTCATTTCCAGATATAGCAATACCCTTCATTTCAAATACAAAGAAAAATCAAAACCAGCCTGCGTATGAACTGAGGCTGAGAGTATCATCCAGTCTATACCTGGAGTCCTGTACCTCTTTAGCAGAGAGGAGGGGGTACGTTACCTCACTTCCTCTCTGGGATCAAGCTTAGTTTTGACAATTAGTGAGTGGTCAGCTACGCTTTATTATTCTGACATTTATTCAAATTATATAGTATTCAGATTTGTTTTATTGTCCTGATATTCTATGTTCCAAGATCTCTCTCAGCTTTAACATTCTACCTTCTACCTTCTAAAGGCCCTTTAAGCACTGACAAATTTGATTGCCAACTTTCCCTAGTTGAGGGACAAATCTAAGTCTGTGATGTGTTTATCTTGCATCTAGCTATCTGGGACGCCTCTCAAACAATGTCCTCTGTGTCCCCCTTCTCAGAGACAAGCAATCAGGGGCTGAGGATGAGGGCTAAGGGTACCTGAGTGGGTTCTCTTTTACCTGTCACTAAATTTCCCATGCAAACCTGGGCAGCCAGTGGTTAATGATCTTACTCCCATCAGCCTGTGACAACAGGAACCTGCTAAATGGGTCACCTTGTAACTCGGAAATTCTATTCTTGGAGCCCTCCTGCTTGGCTATTTTAGGAGCTGCAGAAAATGGGCTTATTTCACAGCTTCCTTCTGGGAACTAGTCCCTGTTACCTTTGGCCTTGAGAGGCCTGGAAAGGCTGAGGTAGGAACAGAATTGGCCCTGGGGGCTCAGGAGCCAGGACATATCACACCATGTCTTCTTATTCCTTCCCCTCTTCCCCTTCTTCAATATTCCTATAGGGGAGACATTAATGAACACTCAAGGTTAGCCTGAAGAAAAAATTAAGTCATCAGAGGGCCATTTGGAAATACTTGGGTGAAGAGGCTCAACCAAACAGTCACATATTTCACCATCATGTTGGGGAAGGGGCAAAGTTATAGGCTGACAGTGTACTTAAGAACCTCAGGTATATTGTACAAGCTTGAGGCATAGCTACCTCCTGCTCCCTCCCCTGCTGGCTCCTCAAGTGACTGCCCCAGAAATGCAGGGGGGGCTTCAAGTCTGAGATTAGGGCTATTACTTTGATTTGCCCTAGGATGGTGACAGCTCAGCCTCGTGGACAAGGCTTCAATGTGAATGAGGAGGATAATCTTTGTGATGGGGACAGTGATGGGAATTCTTCAGTCACAGGATCCCAAAGAGATTCAGTGACCACCTGTACCTCTACACCTTACATCACAGGCAAGTAATAATCCAGTGTCTGCCTAAAGACCTCCACTGATAAGGAGCTCATTGCCCGCTGAGCCAGCCCATTCCATGTTGAGATAATTATCAGAATTCTGCCTCTGTAACTTCCTTCTAGTGTTCCCAATCCTGCCCTTCACAACTAAGCAGTGATATCCAATCCTCCTTCTACATGATGGCCCTTCAGACAGTGTCTTCTCTATGACTTTTCTTGTCCACGCTAAACATCCCTAGTTCCTTCTATTAGTCTAAATATGGCTCCTTCCCACCCTAGACATTCTCTTTTGGAGATGCTCATTCACCGAAGTCCTTCCTAAATGGAGCTGCTTGGAAAAGGCCTCCAGAGGGAAGAGGGCAAAGGATATCGGGGCCGTAGTGGCCCTTCTTCTAGGAACTCTGGACTGCAGCGTTTCGAGCACAAGCTAGATGACCACTTGGATACATTGAGGGATAGATTCTTGTTCACAGGGCTGGGGTAAGTGGCTCCTGAGCTTTGTTCCAGATCTGAGCATCTGTAGCCCATGACATTATACCTCTCTATGTGCAGCTTAAATAAGCTTCTCTCTCGCCAAAGTGAGCTTATAGCCAGTGTGGAGAGTGTAGGATTTCAGGCTGGAAGGGATCCTCAAACCCTCATTTCATAGTTGAGTAAGCTGAAATTCAACAAGGATAAAGCTATATGCCCAAGGTGACATGAGCAGTATGCGGCAGAGCTGAGATCTGAATCTAGGTCATAGAATAATAGGTCAGTTAAGTGGCACAGTAGAGAGCACTGGGCCTGGAGGCAGGAAGCCTCATCTTCCTGAGTTCAAATACAGCCTCGGACAGTCGCTGGCTGTGTGACCCTGGGCCAGTCACTTAGCCCTGTGTGCCTCCTTGTCCTCATCTGTAAAATGAGCTGGAGAAAGAAATGAGAAACCACTCCAGTATCTCTGTCAAGAAAGCCCAAATGGGGTCATGAAGAATCAAACATGACTGAAGAACAACAATATAGGATAATAGATTCAGGGTTGGATGGGACCTCGGAGATCAACCAGTTGTGCATTTGTAAAACAGGTCATCCTTGATTATTCGCTTCTACTCACCCCAAATTCTGAGCAGTTGCCAAATTTTGTCATTTTTCTCTCCTTACTGATTTTCAAGTCTGACTGCCTCACTCCTCTACTCATTAAACTCCAGGATCAAATATAAACTCTTCCAGTTGGCATTAAAAACTTTTTCCATTCTGTCTCTTTCTTCCTTTGCAGTCTCCTTCCTGTTATCCTTTTTTTCCATGTAACATACTCTGCTCTCCTTTGTGCTGCTCAAACATGATTCTTCATCTTCTTCCTCCATACCTTTGTACTGGTTCTCCCTCACACCCACAATGCCCAGCTCCATTTCCTCTGCTTCTCAGCTTCCCTTGCTTGCCTCATGTTTCGGATCAAATACTACCTTCTATAAGAGGCCTCTCTCAGTTCCATAAGCTACTAATGCTTTCCTGATCATTCACTTTCTTCCTCATCTGTGTATATATCTTATGTGCCCCTGGGAATGGGATCTCCTGTGAGGTAGGAGCTGTTTTTACAACTTTCTGTGTATCTTCAGAACTTAACACAGTGCCCAGCATACAGTAAGATCTTAATAAAAGTTTTTGATTGAAACTAAGATAGATCAATGACTTGCCCAGGGTCATATGAGTGGGCTTTGAGAATTTGGGTTCTCTGACTCCAGATCCAGTTGTTCCTCTATCACACCACACTCTCTCTGAAGAAAGTGGGGTCTTCCCTCCTGCCCTGCCAAGGTATTGTGCCAGAATTTTAAACACAGTGGAGAGATTAAGCAAGGCTGATCTTAAACAACATGATGGTCTTGGTATTGTTCCCCTTAACATCCTCCTGTTCGTAGCTTGTCCCTGTTTTAAGCCATCACTGCTACTACCTATAACAGCCAACCAATAGCCATGGTAGGAAAGCTTGAAGAGTTGAAAGAACAAAAATTTTTGTGGAAGCCCTTTTTGTAGCGGCCAGAAACTGGAAATTGAATGGATGCCCATCAATTGGAGAATGGCTGAACAAATTGTATAATATGAATGTTATGGAATATTATTGTTCCATAAGAAGTGACCAGCAGGATGAATACAGAGAGGCTTGGAGAGACTTACATGAACTGATGCTGAGTAAAATGAGCAGAACCAGGAGATCATTGTGTACGACAACAAGATTACAAGATGATCAATTCTGATGGACGTGGCTCTCTTCAACAATGAGATGATTCAGGACAGTTCCAATGATCTTGTGATGAAGAGAGCCATCTACACCCAAAGAGAGGACTGTGGGAACTGAGTGTGGTTCACAACATAATTTTGTTGTTTGCTTGCATATTATTTTCTTATTTTTTCCTGTTTGGTTTGATTTTTCTTGTGAAGCAAGATAATTATATAAATATATGCATATATTGGATTTAACATATATTTCTACCAAAATTACATATATTTGATTACTTGCCACCTAGGGGAGAGGAAGGGAGGGGAGAGAAAATTGGAACACAAAGTTTTGCAAGGATTAATGTTAAAAAAAAAAAATTTATCCATGCTTGTGTTTTGAAAATAAAAAGCTTTGGGACAGGTAGATGATATGGTGGATAGAGCACCAGTCCTGAAGTCAGGAGGACCTGAGTTCAAATCTGGTCTCAGACACTGAACACTTCCTAGCTGTGTGACCCTGGGCAAGTCACTTAACCCCAATTGCCTCAGGGAAAAAAAAAAGAAAAAGTTTTAAATAAAAAAAAGAAGAAAAGGTTGCAAGAATAGCAGTGCCTTGCTTCCAGATGCCAGGAAAGTAATCCTGTGCACATGTGGCCTGACTGCTGCCATGCTAAGTGCCATGCCATATCTCTAGCCTTCTTGGCAGCCACAGTTGCTCAAGACGGAGAAAACTTCTCCATACCAAAGTCATTGACAATGTGAGAAACTAATAGGGCTTTATTAATAGAAAACCCCCCGGAGGAAGCCACATTAGCCTGTATCCTATGAGCCCTTCCATCCCAAACCTCCTGCTTGGGTTGTCTCCTCCTATTAAAATGTGAGTTTCTTAAGAGGAGGGACTGGCTTGCTTTTTAATTTGTACTCCCGGCACTTAGCACAGTGTTAGTTCATCCTTCATTTTGAAGAGGATCAATGACATCACAAATGAGATCTTGGCTTTCAGGGAATTGGATTTAAGTGAAGCAGACTTGCAGTTGTCAGGCTCAATCTCTCTTCCAGAATTACTGAAGTTCAGCAGAAAGACAAAAATTCAGTCATTTATTAAGTGAAAAAATCCCACTGAAAAGCTTTCCATGCTCACCAAAGGGTTAGGAGATAATCCCCTCTGCTTCAGTGCCTCTCTTTGCCCCTGGGTTTTGTGTTCTCCTTCCTCACTCTTCTTTCTTTTCAGTTCTTTCTTTGACTCATGTTCCTGGCTGGCCCTCAGTCAAATTGGGAAGATGAGGAAAATTTCCCTTAAAGTCCACCCTTCCTTCTCTTCCTACTAACCTCCCCCATTCCTTCCTCCTGGTATTCCCCCCATACTTCTGTGCCCAGTGTTGCCTTTCCTGAGTATTGGCCTGTTTGGCAAAACGATCCCTTCTCTCCCTTCCCCTGATTGAAAATCCCATGTCTTCAGGGCCCTGCTTCCAACAAGCAAAAGAGGAAGGCTTATGGACTAACTCATACTGAGGTGTAAGTGACATCTAAAAGGAATTCTTAACCAGAAATTCTTGAATTTGTTTTTTTTTAATATTTTAATAACCATTTCAATCTCATTGCTTTCCTTTACAATTTTATATATTTCATTTTATGAATATTCTGTGTAATCCTTACATTTTACCAGACTGACAAAAAAAAAAAGTCATAGGATATGACACAAAATTAAAAACTGTTGGATTAGGGGAATTTACATTTTAAAAGTAGAATCTAAAGAAAGTGGTGTTTCCGTTCCAAAGGAATGACTTTCTAGTGGTGGATTTGGGGCATCAAAACAGGAAGATATTTAGCAGAAGCAAGAGCCTCTTGGAGTTCACTAGAGAAGATTAGCCCAAGAAGCAGAGGATACTTTTAGCCTCAGTCACGAATGGGTTAAGTTTTAGCAGATGTGGATGGTCACCCACACAACAGACACAATCTACTTCTTGTGTAGCAATGGGCATCATTGTCAGCTCTGTCTATATCTCATTCCCCTAATAGACTGCAAACTCTATGAGTGGAGGGACACTGTGGTTTCAATTCAATAAATGTTCATTAAACATTGATGAAATAGCCATGTGTTAAAGTATTAAAAAGATTTGATCTCAGAGGTAAGAGGGATGCCTGTAGGCCAGAATGGTCAGGGAAGGGTTTCTGTAGGAATTAGGGATTTACAGATGATGAGGATTTCAGCAGGGATCTTGGTGGTGCAAAGAGTGGAGTCCTCAAGTCTTGAAGATAGTGAATTCTAATCTAGTCTTACATATGTACTACCTTTGTGATTCTAGAAAAGTCATTTAATCTCTGTCTGTCTCAATTTCCTCATCTGTAAATAATAACACCTACCTTCCAGGATTATTGTGAGGATCAAATTCAAGATAGTGTTTGTCAAGTTTTATCAACCTTAGAGTGCTATACTTGCTATACTTGCTGCTATTATTATTATCGGATGAAAATCCCAATCAAGGAATGATAGCTATTGATAAAACCTTCTGATAAAGAAGCAGCTAGATGGCACAGGAGATAGAGTGGCCCTGGATTTAGGAGGACCCGAGTTCAAATCTGGCCTCAGACATTTAACACTTACTAGCTGTGGGACCCTAGGCAAGTCAACCCCAATCTCCTAAACCCCCCAAAAAATCATACAGTCAACTCCCATTGATGGGCAGCTGGACTTGGACTTGAGACTCAAAGATTTGCATTCTAATCCCATTCCAGATTTTTATTAACTCTGTCCCTGGCAAACTATGTCTCTTGTTGTTTAACCTCTGTCTGCCTATTTGCTCATCTGTAAAATGGGGCTAATAGTACCATCACCTATCTCCTGACTCCCAGGGTTATTGTGAGGATACCAGGAGATCACATGTAAAGCATCTTGAATTGCTAGCAATTATTATGCTCAGAGCTGTGAGGGAACTCAGACTCATCTAGTACACTCTTGGGCCTGGACAGGGATCCATTCTGCAGCTTCCTTGACAAGTAGGGCTCCTGCCTCCATTTGCTGACCTTTAGGGATAAGGAATTCAGCACTTTCCAAAGGAATTAGAGGATGATAGAGCTTGGAAGGACCTCGGATCATCAGGTTGGAAGCCCTAATTTTTGACATAGGAAACAGGCTCAAAGTAGAGAAAGGATTTGGCCAAGATTATATAAAGCACTGGGTCATAGAGCTGGGATTTGATCCAAGGCTTCTGGTCCCAAAGCTTGTGTCCTTTCCATCATGGCTTCCTGCCTCCCAGGCAGCCCCTGTCAATGACAATCTGTCCAGCTCCAGGCAGCCTTTCTGCTGCTTCTACTCTGTGCTCCCATTTCTGCTCTCTGGGGGCAGATCCATCTAATCCTTTCTCTCTGTGATAAGTCTTCAGATGCCTGAAGATTGCTAGCATGTTCCTACTCCCATCTTCCTTTTCCTGATTCTCAGATGGCACAATCTCTGAAGAAGAAGAAACAGACAGAGACAGGAGAGAGAGACTAAGAGAGGAAAGTGGGAAGAGGGAAGATTGGGAGAGGGAAAAGAAGAGAGGAGGGATAGAGGAGGGGAGGAGAGAGGAGGGAAGACAGAGTGTCAGATTGAGACAGAGACAGAGAAAAACAGTGACAAAGAGAGTGTCAGAGAGCCAGAGACAGAGAAAAAACAGAACTAGGGACAGACAGAGGGACACAAGAGCCAGAGACAGGGAGAAGATGGGAAAGGAGAGAGAAAGGGAAGGGAAGGAGAGGGGAAGTAAGACAGAGACAGAGGAGAACATGGGAAGAAGGGAGATGGAAGAGGTGAAAGAAAAGAGGGGGAGGAGGGATAAGGGATACAGTTTGTGTGAGAGAGGAGAGACAGAGAGAGATAGAGAAGGAGGGAAGAGGGAAGAAGAGGGAGAGAAAAGAGAGGGAGGGAGGTGTAGTGTGGAAAAAGTATATAAAGAGCAGGCTGTGAATCTCAGAAAACACCTAGATTCACATACAGACTGTGTAACTCTGGTTAAGGTATTTAACCTGTCATTGCTGTAGATTAGTCTCTAAGGTTGTAAGTTTCAGAAAAGGTGCCAATCTGCTTTGCTCCAGGGAGTTTTTCCACCAGGCCAGTGTCAGTCAAAGCACAAATCTAGTCCCAGGCTCTGTTTGATCCCATCCTGGTACTCTTTAGCGTGCTCCAGTCTGTCATTGGTCTTTCTAGAACGTGGCACTCAGAACAGAGCCCCATGCTCCAAAAAGAACTGACAGCTATGCTGGAGGATGGCAGAGCTCTTCCGCCTTGCAGGAAAGTGAGTGTCTGTTAGTGCCATCTATGACTGTTAGCTTTTTTAATTCTGTGATGTACTACTGAATCATATTGCGCCTCTAAGACATTAAAAATCCCCAAGATTTTTTTCCAATTCTGTTCATTTTAATCTAATATACATATAGCGAAGAGACTGATTTGTAACAGAGATTAGGTGTCTGGTGTGTGAGTTCCCCATGATCCTGTTTGGCCACATTCACCTTAAGGTTCATCCTATATTACATTCAGGAATATGCTAGGAGTAACCTCTGTAACATGTAGGCTCTCCTGGTTTCCCTTTAAGGGAAACCACTTTCAGGATTTGGTTGCGTCAAGAGACAAGGGCTTGCATCAATTGGAGAATGGTGGTATATGAATGTTATGGATTATTATTGTTCTGTAAGAAATGACCAGCAGGATGAATACAGAAAGGATTGGTGAGACCTACATGAACTGATGCTGAGTGAAATGAGCAGAACCAGGAGATCATTATATACTTCAACAACGATACTGTATGAGGATGTATTCCGATGAAAGTGGATTTCTTTGACAAAGAGAAGATCTAACTCAGTTTCAATAGACCAAGGATGGACAGAAGCAGCTACACCCAAAAAAAGAACACTAGGAAATGAATGTAAACCGTTTGCATTTTTGTTTTTCCTCCCGGGTTATTTATACCTTCTGAATTCAATTCTCCCTGAGCAACAAGAGAACTGTTTGGTTCTGCACACATATGTTGTATCTAGGATATACTGTAACCTCTTTAACATGTATAGGACTGCTTGCCATCTGGGGGAGGGGGTGGAGGGAGGGAGGGGGGAAATCGGAACAGAAGTGAGTGCAAGGGATAATGTTGTAAAAAATTACCCTGGGATCGGTTCTGGCAATAAAGAGTTATTAAAAATCTCTGGCAAGAGACAGAAAGAGAGAGAGAGAGAGAGAGAGAGAGAGAGAGAGAGAGAGAGAGAGAGAGAGGCAGAGAGGCTTGTACCCAGGGAAGCTGGGGGCATGGTGACTAAAATCTTGGATTTGGAATCAGGAGGACCTGATTCTGATCTGATCTGATCTCAGACACCTCCTAGCCATGTGATCCTGGGCAAGTCACTTAACCCTGTTTGCCTCTATCTCCTGATCTGTCAAATGAGCTGGAGAAGAAAATGGCAAACCATTCCAGTGTCTTTGCCAAGAAAACCCCAAATGGGATAGTGGAGAATCAAACATCTGAATAAAAACAAATAAGATTCATTTGTTAGTGACGGGCGCTGATCTATGAAGAAATCTTGAGAGATTCTTTATGTAAAGGAAACAATCTCTCCTTAATTAAGCTAGAGAGGGGGAATCTAAATGTCCCCCTTTTATCATCCTTATTTTAACTGAAGCAGTCTGGCAAAGAGCCCTGGATTTGGAGAAAGAAGCTGGGGGTTTGAATTCCCATTTCCGCTCTTACCAGCTGGTGACACTAAGCAAATCTCTTCACCTTCCTCAGCTTCAGTAACTCCATCTATAATATGGGCACAATAATAGTTCTACCAGTTACCTCATAATACTATTGTTTGGAAAGTGCACTGTAAACATTAAAATACTACAGAAAAAAGCAATCATTATTACTTTTACCAAAATCTTTATTAAGTGGATAATTTTTTTTTCCTATTGGACTGGTAACTTCATCAAGATAAACTGACATAGTAGAAAGACTTGATCTCAAAGTGAGGAAGACCTGGGTTCATATCCTGCCTTTCATCTACTGGCTATATGACCCTAGGCAAGTTACTCAAATTTCAATGCCCCAGGCAACTTTGAGGCTATGTCTGCCACTGATGGATTTACAATACTGGTTAAAACAAAAAACAAAGAATTCCCCAAAGTGGAAACTCTCTCCACTATGTAAAGGAGAAATTTCTCTAACTTACTGATGGGCAGAATTTCCTAGAACACTAGTTAATGACTTGCCCAGGGTCATACACCTCCATGTGTCAGAAGCCAGCCTTCCTGACTTCTGGTCCAACTTTCCATGCACTGTTATGAAGTTGCTTGAAAGGATGTGGAAAGCACTCTATAAAATTTCAGATATTTTGGGAATGGAAATTGCTTTCGTTTTAGCAAAGTTTCATTGACAAAGAAAAGCAGAATCTTACCTTGACCCTTTTCATTATTATTCCAAACCCTTCTCTAATGTGTTTATCCAGAGAGCTTGGCAACTTTTCCAAGGAGCTAGTTCCAAAGGTAGAAGGAATCAAAGTGCACCCAAGCCAACACTCTGCCCACTAATGGGACTCTAAGCAAGACATTAAACTTATCTGAAGCTTAGTTTCCTCTATAAATATGAGCAATACTACTTTACTAGGAAAGAAATCCAGTATTTTCTTAGTAGATTATATGTAGGTGAAAAGGCTTTATATTAATTTCTTTCTATTGCCTGCGCCAAGGCAAGGAGAAGCAACAGTTGGATCACAGAGAAGAGGAGTCTCTACAAAGCAAGTGATGATGTTGCTGGTGGAGAAGGACAAGAAAAAGGACTAGTACTGCCATTTCCCAATGCTTACAACATAAAGGACATTGGAATCATTCTGGGATCATAAATGATTAGCCACTGACTGGTCACTTAGATGGCAACTTGGTTGTGTTTTAGGGGATAAGACAAAGACATTCTAATCTAGTCTGTCAGACCCCTGAGACTGGACAACCTATTCATCTTTGGGTTGTCCTTGCATAAGAACTGTGGAGAGAGAAAGAGAGAGAGAGAGAGAGAGAGAGAGAGAGAGAGAGAGAGAGAGAGAGAGAGAGAGAAGAGAGAGAGAGAAGAGAGAAGAGAGAAAAAAAAAACAAAACTCAGAAATTATATGAAGATGGATTTTTCCTTTCTTGACTTGAGTCAAGATATTTTAGCATAAGCCCTCATTTCAAGTCAAGAAAGCAAAAATACAGCTCCTTCCCCATATCTTTCCCCACCATAAGATCTAATAGGGTTTTGGTGAGGATAGGACTTTATAAACTTTAACAAATTACATAAATGTGAATTGTTAATATGGTTAATACCAATAGAGAAATATGATCTATAATTATGTTTCCAGAAAGTCCTACACCGATGGCTTTGCCCTCTCAAGTCACAATGGGCTCTTGAAGGCTTTGCCATTTGAATGCAAAGTTTGGCACATCCTTCCAAGCTGGAAAGGTTTCAAACATTGTTGGAGCATTATTCAAGCTTGGGCTGCCGTCCAAGAACCAGTCTATGATGATAATAGCAGCTAGCATTTATATAATGTTTTAAGGTTTACAAAGCACTTTATATATGCTAGCTCATTTGTTTGATCCTCACAACAACCTGAAAGGTAGGTACTATTATTGCTCCCATTTTACAGATGAGGAAAGTGAGAGGGAGTGATGTGACTTGTCAAGGGCCATACAGCTACTAAGTGTCTGAGATCAGATTTGAATTCAGGTATTCCAAACTCAAGTATCAGCATTCTGTCCATTGAACTACCTAGTTGTGTTTTTTTTTTTCCTAACATAGCTAAGAAAGAAGAAGCTCATCAATAGTAGATCAGATACTGGGCAATAAATTCTTGAACTGTAACAATCTATGAAATAGAACTGTCAACACTTTCATGTATCTGTTGTGTCATAGATGTGAGTACTTTCTCCAACAATACAGATCTCACCCCAGCCATGTTTTCCCATAAGTCTTCCATAGAAGGGGTCCCTGGGTGTAGAACAATGTAATAATTTATTTCAATATATTATTTTTAATATATTGTTTAGTTTGGTTGAAATTTTCTTCTCTCTTTCTTTTTTCTCTTTTAAAAAAAAATCTTTGTAATATAGCATGGCTCTTTGGTAGTGGGGAGGGGAAGAGATACAGAGAGAAATCTAGATGATTTAAAAACAAAAGATAACAATAAAAATTGATTAAAAAAATAAAAATAATAATCTTCTTCAGAGGGTCGTCAAGTGACTGAGACCAGTACAATTAATGAAACAGATAAACATAAAAGACATTACTTGGCCATGTGCTTCCACTTCTGTTTATCAAATAATTGAAGCAGAGAAATGGGAAAGGTACCCAATAATTGAAGCAGAGAAATGGGATAGGGGGGAGCACCTAGGTGATGCATTGCATAGAACTCTAGGTCTTCCTGAATTTAAAATTGACCTCAGACACCTTACTAGCAGTGTGATCCTGGGAAAGTCACTTCACCCTGTTTACCTCAGTTTCCTCATCTGTAAAATAAGCTGGAGAAGGAAATAGCCAGCCACTCCAGTATCTCTACCAAGAAAACCTCAAATGGGGTCACAAAGAATCAGAGACAATTGAAATGACTGAACAATAATAGTTCAAATCATAAACCCATTTCGACCTTATCTTGGCATAGGGTGTTAGTTATTGGTCAATGACTAGTTTCTTCCATACTATTTTCCAATTTTCCCAGCAAATTTTGTCAAATAGTGAATTCTTATCCAGAAGCTAAAAATATCCTATATGTTTAGGATCTTCCTAAAAATATAGGAAAGTTAAGTGGTGCAATGGAGTGTCTCATCTTCCTGATGCAAAGTGAAATGAACAGAACCAGAACATTTTTTAAAATAACAGCTTTTTGTTTTCAAAATATATGCAAATACTTTTCAACATTCACCCTAGCAAAACCTTGTATTACAGATTTTTTTCTCCTTTCTTTCCCCCACACTTCCTCTAGACTGCAAGTAATTTAATACATATTAAACATGTGCAATTCTTTTATACAAATTTCTATAGTTATTATACTGCACAAGAAAAAATCAGATTGAAAAAGGAGAAAATGAGAAAGAAAACAAAAAGCAAGCAAACAACAACAAAAAAGGTGAAATTCTATGTTGTGATCCATATTCAGGCCCCAAAGTTTCTTTCTGAATGGAGATGGCTCTTTCTGTCACATCTATTGAAATTGGACTGAATCACCTCATTGTTGAAAAGAACCATGCCTATCAGAACTGATCGCCCATAATTTTGTTGTTGCTCTGTGCAATGTTCTCTTAGTTCTACTCATTTCCATTTCCATTTACAGTTTGTAAAGGGCTGAAACTCTGAGTTGATGCACTGGAACCAGACAACCAAACACTTAAGGCTAATTACCAATTGGACAATACTCTATTAGCATATGCTTGGAAAATGGCCCTTCCCACTATTCTGGGCTGGCTCTATATTTTGGTGTATACAGAGAATTGGAGGAGGGATTAGGAGGTGGAGTAAGACAAGTCAGGGTCACTTTGGCGGTAGAAGAGAAGTGAAGTCGTGGAGATCCTGCGTCCATCCTGTTCACTTCTATCCCTAAAGACCAAGGACTTTTGCTTATCCCAACCCTGGCTGATTCTAAGGTATCCAGGGTGCTAACTTGGACTTCACATCAGTTCATATCAGAGTCTTTCTCAAATCATCCTGCTGATCATTTCTTATAGAATACTATTCCATAACATTCATATACCTTAACTTATTCTGCCATTCTCCAACTGATGGGCATCCACTCAGTTCCTTGTCACTACCAAAAGGACTGCTACAAACATTTTTGCACAAGTGGGTCCTTTTTCCTTTTTTATGATTTCTGTGGGATACAAGCCCAGTAGAGACATTGCTGGATCATTATGCACAGTCTTTAGGCATAGCTTTTGAGGCATAGCCCTTTAGTATAGCTCCATATTGTTCTTCCGAACAGTTAGATTAGTTCATAACTCCATCGAACAATGTATTAGTGTCCCAGTTTTTCCACATTCCCAATCAATATTTATCACCATCTTTTCCTATCATCCCAGCCAATTTGAGAGGTGTGTAGTGGTACTTCAGAGTTGTCTTAATTTGCATTTCTCTAATCAATAGTGGTTTAGAGCTTTTTTTCACATGATTAGAAATGGTTTTAATTTCTTGATCGGAAAACTGTTCATATTCTTAGATGATTTATCAATTGGAGAACAGCATATATTCTTAAAAATTTTAGTCAATATTTTTTATATATTTTATAAACAAGGCCTTTATCCAAATCCTTGGGTGTAAAATTTCCCCCCCCCCAGTTTTCTGCTTCCTTCCTAATCTTGTCTGCATTGGTTTTGTTTGTACAGAAATTTTTTAACTTAATATAACCAAAATTACCCATTTTTTATTTCATAATGTACTTTAGTTCTTCTTTGGCCATAAATTCCTTCCTTCTCCACAGATCTGAAAAACAGACTATCCTTTGTTCTTCTAATTTGCTTACAGTATCACTCTTTATGCCTAAATCATGAACCCATTTCAATTTTATCTTGGCATATGGTGTTAGGTGTTAGTCAATGCTTCATTTCTGCCATACTAATTTCTAATTTTCACAGCAATTTTTGTCACATAGTAAGTCCTTATCCTGGAAGCTAAGATCTTTGGGTTTACCAAACACTAGAATACTATAGTCATTGATTATTGTATCTTGTGAACCTAACTTATTCCACTGATCAATCACTCTCTTTCTTAGCCATACCAAATGGTTTTGATGACTAGTGCTTTATGATATAATTACAGGTCTAATACAGCGAGGCCACCTTCATTTGCATTTTTTTCATTAATTCTCTTGAAATTCTTGATTTTTTCTTCTTCCAGATGTTATTTTTTCTGTCTCTATAAAGTATTTGTTTTTTCTAGCTCTACAAAGTATTTAGAACAAGAAGAATGCTATACACAGTAATCATAACATTTTGTGATGATCAACTTTTAAACTCTTCTCAACAATGCAATAATCCAAGATAATTCCAAAAGACTCATGATAGAAAATGCTAGCCACATCCAGAGAAAGAACTGGTGAACTCTGAATGCAGATCAAAGCATATATGCTATATTTACTTTCTTTTATTTTTTTCATGATTTTCCCTTTTTTATTCTGTTTCTTCTTTCACAGCTATGATTAACATGGAAATATGTTTTACATGATTGCACATATCTAACATATCAAATTGTTTACCATTTTTGTAAAGGAGGGAGAGAACAATATGGAACACAAAATTTTGTAAAGAATGAATGCTTAAAATTGTCTTTACATATAATTAGGAAAAAATAAAATGCTATCAAAAAAGACTTATCTTCTTGAGTTCAAATCTGGCCTCAATCATTAGGCAAGTTGCTTAACTCTCTTTACCTCAGTTTCCTTATCTGGAAAATGAGTTGGAGAAGGGAATGACAAACCATTTCAGTATCTTTGTCAAGAAGTCCCCAAGTGGGGTCCTGAAGAGTTGAACACAAGTGAAAATAACTGAGCAACAACTAAGTGGGAAAAGGAGCTAAGAATCACATTATTTTCAGACCATTAATCAATCAATACACATAGTAAAAAGGGATTTATTGAGTTGCAGGCTGTGTATCTAGAGATACCAAGACAAAAATTGAATACTCTCTGCCCTCAAGAAACTTGCAGTCAAATCAGAGTGGGCAGCATATACATATATGCCATATATAAAATACAAAGGAGATAAAAGGCAACCTTAGAAGGCATTGATTTCTGGGGAGACCAGGAAAGACTTTCTGTGGAAGATGGAGCTTGAACTGAATCTGGAAGGAAACTAAGGAATCTAAGAAGCAAATGGGGAAAGGAAAGCATTCTGGCTTGGGAGACAGTCAGTGCAAAGACTGGAAGATAAGATAGAAGATAAGAGTATTGGGCGAAAGACTTAAAAGAAAGTATGGTAGGGCACCTAGATGGTACAAGGGATAGAGCACTGGCCCTCTTCGTCCTGAATTCAAATCCAGCCTCAGACACTTAACATTTACTAAATCTGTGACACTAGATTAGTTATTTAATCCCAATTGATAGAAAGAAAAAAGCATGTAAAGAGGAAATGTATTTTGTCATATTCAGTCATATTCAATTCTTTGTGATCCCATTTGGAGTTTTCTTGGCAAGGAGTGATTGACCATTTCCTTCTCTGACTCATTGTACAGATGAGGAAAGAGTTAAGTGACTTATCCAGGGTCATTCAGCTTGTAAATATCTGAGGTCAGATTTAAACTCAAATCTTCCTGACTCTAGCTCCAATGCTCTATCCACTGCACCACTTAAATGCTCAGGATAATTATCACCTGAAATAGCACTTACTTCAGTGCTTCAGTAAGCTTCAGTAAGTAGTTATTGTTTTCCCCTTGTATTAATTACCACATGTTTAAGCATTGAGGGGAATGTATAAGTACTCAGATAGTATAAAGAATAACTATCCAGATCTTAATAGATTATGAGTTTAGAGAAGATTTTCTCTTTCCCACTCATTCCATTCTTCTTTTGAGATCTTCTAAATCCAACAGAATCATGTCCAGGTTCTCTGTCCCTTGGTGGAAATCAAGTTAGGTGGGGTTAAATGAGTCATATCTTTATATAAAAATGTAAAAACATTAAGCTTGTTTAGTTAAACTTATCATTTCTCGCTCATGTTTATCTTGTTATACTTCTCTTGATTTCTATGTTTATATGACAAAATTTCTATTCACCCTTAGTCTTTTAATTCTAGAACTAATATCTCTAATCTTAGAAGGCAGCTAGTCCTACCCTCCTCATCTTACAGATAAGGAAACTGAGATCCAGAAAGAACAAGTAATTACCCAAGATTACATTCAATGAAATTCAAGTCAACCTAACAGGAATAGGTGTCAGAATTTTGACCTTGGTCCTCTGGCTCCAAGTACAATGGCATAACAGAATAGTATTAATAGCTAGCATTTATATAGCATCTATTATGTGCCAGACATTGTGCTAAGCATTTTACCAATCATACTATATTCCCTTTTTATCTTTGTATAAATATAGTTTTACACAGCTATTCTTTCATTCTTTCCCTGAGACATCAAGGTATACAGTATAAATATTGACAGTTATACTCAGAGAGAGTTAGGTTTGAGTTCTGCCTTTGTTGTTGTGTCCTCCCAAGTAAATAATTTATATTCACAGTGGTCCAGGTGATTCTCTGATATGGAAGTTGCACAATCATTGATGAGCTGCATTTGGAAGAAAAAACTCCCTCCCTAAGAGCTCTACATAACAATGAAATTGTAGATTTGGAAAAAAAAATTTTTTTTCTTTTACAAATGAAGAAAATGAGGCTCAGAAAGGCAGTATCACATATGTTACACAGATAGCATCATGTATGAGATTTGAACCCCTCTGACTAGATATTCAGCACCTTTTAACTCTATCACAAGAATGAATGAACTCAATTATGGCAATCAGTGGAGTATATCTACTAAGTCCTGCTCAGCTTTTCCTGTCTGGAGCAGGTAGAGGACAGGAAGAATTGAATTTGGCAAAATTCAAATTAATTTAACAAACACAGATTAAGTGTTTGCTTTGTGCTTAGTACTGACTTGCTTTTTTTTTAGTGTTTCCTTACATTGAACTTCTTGGCAACCTACTCCCCTTCTTCCTGCCCCTTCTTCTTCCCATTCTTCATCCATTGCTCCTAACTTGCCCTCTGGGACCTAACAAGACTAATCCAATACTTTTATTACCATGTCAGATTTTCAAAGATTCAAAGATAACTAGTATGGTCCCAGCCCAAAATGTTCTCTCCTCTAGGTTGAACATCCTGAATTTCTTCCACCAGGACTAGATGACCGGTTTCTGTCTTCCTAGTCCATTCACACTTGTCTACTTGTCCAGTCCCTTCCTTATTCCATTCTAATGCTTGCAGAATGCTTGATACTGGAGATGTAGAGATGAATGAAGCACAGACCCTGCCTTCAAGAAGCTTACAGTGTTATGGTGCGACGGAGAGGAAGAGGAAAGGTCCACAAATGACTATGGGAAAAAGGTAGAAGGAAAAATATATATAAGAAATAAGTAGAACAGACAAAGTCCTGGAGAAATTGGGTGAGTGAGGTGATCACTTTCTCTTGAAGGGGATCAAAGGCAGCTTCAGAGAAGTGGCATGGGGGCTGGGAACTCCCCTCCCTCATTCCTCTCTCTTCCTCTTTCTTGTCCTAGTATTCCTTCTTCCCCTTACTCCATGCACTGTATGACGCCGGAGGTAGGATCATGAAATCTTGATACTTGGTGAGGAAAAGCAACCAGATGATTCCAAATCCTCCTCGTAGTATCCTCTGACTTGACTGGGCTGGGAGCTGACCCTTCTGAAGTTTATTGGCTTGGGAAGCCTCTGACCAAGGTTCCCTTTTTCCCAGAATGGATGTGGGAGCACACCAGACCCTGAAACCCCATGAGGCCTGGGATATGTCACTTTCTCTCAAAGATCCAGAGTTTCCTTGCTTTTCAAAAGGAAGCAATGAGCTAAATAATATCTAAGGTCCCTTCTACTTTCTCAGTCAGGGTTTTAGGTGTTAACCCAGAAGGAGGGGCCATGCAGCTGAGAGTCAAATAATTTCTTAGGTCACATTGCCCCCTAGGGGGAAAACTCAGAACTGACTCGGCAGTCTGATGTGTTGTGCCTTACATTTGGGGTTCTTTGAAGCTGTGAAACCCTTTGCTTTACATTATTTATCAATTTACATCATTACATTATTTATTATTATATGATTATTTTTAATGTTTTATTTTATTTTTTAAACAAAGCTTTTTATTTTCAAAACATATGCACGGATAATTTGACAATGATCTTTGCATAGCCTTGTGTTTCAGATTTTCTCCTCCTTTCCCTCACACCCTCCTCTAAATGGCAAGCAATCCAATATATGTTAAACATATTAAAATATGTGTTAAATTTAATATGTATAAACATATTTATATAATTCTCTTGATGCACACAAAAAAGTCAGATCAAAAAAGAAAGTAAATAAGAAAACAAAATGCAAATGAACAACAAAAAGTGAGAATGCTATATTGCGGTCCACATTCAGTTCCTACAATCCTCTCTCTGGATATAGATAGCTCTCTTCATCATAAGATCTTTGGAACTGGCCTCAGTCATCTCATTGTGGGAAAGAGCCACATTCATCAGAATTGATTGTCATTGTTGCCGTGCACAATGATCTCCTGGTTCTGCTCATTTCACTCAGCATCAGTTCATGTAACTCTCTCCAAGCCTTTCTATAATCACTCTCCTGATCATTTCTTACAGAACAGTAATATTCCATAACCCTCATATACATAATTAATTCAGCCATTCTACAACTGATGAGCATCCACTCAGTTTCCAATTTCAGTGACAGTTTGCTGTCACATAGCTTTGGACTTCCAGAGGCTGATCGTCCTCTGACACCCCCCAAAAAAGGCCCAGCTGCCATTGCCTTAGGAAAGAATCCTCCTGGCCTTGGCGCCGTCCGATCTTAAGTATTTTAGGTAGCTCTCCACATGGCCTGATGATCAAGACTTTCCTCAGGGATACCCAGAACAGAAACAAATGAAATAAATAATACTGGAAATGTCACCTGGATACTGGGGCTCCCCAGAGTTTTCCCACAAAGATGTCTCACTTTGCTTTCTTAATTCTTCTCCTCTTAATGCACTCATCTCCATATTCTTGTTCAGTAGTTAATCATATCCAACTCTTCATGACCTCATTTGGGATTTTCTTTCCAAAGATCCTAGAGTGTTTTGCCATTTCCTTCTCCAGCTCATTTCTCAGTTAGGAAACTGAGGCAAACAGGGTAAGTGACTTGCCCAAATCACAAAGATATAAAGTATCTGTCCAGATTGAACTCGGGAAGATGAGTCTTTCTGACTCCAGGCCCGGTGCTCTGTGCACTATGGCGCCACATAGTGGGCATTGTCATATTCACAGTCAGGGTCTAAGAGCCAGTTAACAGAAAAGTGCCGTGGAGTTGGGGGCTCTCCCTACCTTTTATATGCTGCGATCTGTGATCTGAGAATGTCATCAAGGCTGGTGCGCTTCTTGGAGTTATTAGCATTAACTACCTCTCTGCTCTCAGGATTCAACTGCTCTGCTCCCTTTATTGTGATAATATCTCCCAGTTTTCTCTTCCTAGGAAGCATTGTGTGATCTGGCCTTTCACCTTATGCCCAGGGAGGGGCAGGGACTGATTTCTATCTGCAAGGTTATAGATATTCTCCTATTGATATTTAATGTAATATATTATTAACAACTGATTGTTGGTTGACCTAGCTACCCCCCAGATATTAGTCAAGGAAGCAATTAAAGACCTGTACCATGTTTCTTTCTACTCAATTTTAGCAAATTTAATGCAACTAATTTTTTTTTTTTTTTGGTCTTTCCTACTGATGGAAGTCGTTTGAAGATTGAGGGGAAAGGACTTACTTGCTGACTAGAAGGGTTTATTCCTTATTCCCCAGCTTCACAGAAGTCTTCCCTATAGGCTGTTCAAAGTCAAAGTAAGAAGCAAGATTTTCAGGAATTTAAAGAATGCTGGGCAAACTCTCCCATCCAGAGATTTAAAAAATCAGAAAAAAGAAGTGAACATAACATTGTTGATTTACATTCAGTCTCCTTAGTTCTTTTTGTGGAGGCAGATGACATTTTCTATCATAAAGCTTATTGGGATTGCTTTGGATCACTAAACCACTGAGAAGAATCAAGTCTTTCATAGCTGATCATTACACAATCTTGCTGTTGTTACATACAATGTATTCTTGGTTCTGTTTGTTTCACTTAGCATCAGTTCATGTAAATTACTCCAGTATCTTTGTCAAGAAAACCCAAATTGGGGTCATGAAGGAGTAAGACACTACTGAACAACAGCAAAAACAACTTCCTGACTTTAAACCTAATCCTCTACCTAATATGGGTAAAAGTTTTCTTCCTATTCAGAAGTCAGAATTCCTAGATTGCCACAATCTAGGACAACATCTAGAGTCAATCCCTCTGCCTACATACTCTGAATTCAAGGCCCCAGCTGTTTCAATGTGCTCCCTGAGTCACTGTGGCCCAAGCACTACGTAGGGTTAGCATTGTCCTAGGGACATAAGTACAAAGAATGAAAAATTCTGCTTACAAGGAGCTAACATTCGAATAGGATAGATGGTATATATAATAAAAATATACAGTAAAACTATAAACATGAATGAAAACAAAGCATGTAATGCAAAGTAGCTTCAGAGGCCATTTGGGCCACCCCCAAAACTATCCAGCCTGCTTAAGAGTTTAAAAAAAAAAAACACGGAAAGACATGGATGACCTGAAACAGAGTAAATAAAACTAAAAGAATAGATTCCTCCCCAGTCCCCACCTGTTATGGACCAGAACTCTGTACTTGAAACAAGGATTCTTACAAGGTGCTAACTCGATGGAGTTGATAAGACAATGGTTACCTACTTTAGCATAGTGATTAATAGTTCTCTAGTTCAGTATGATTGATTTACTCTTACAACAAATAATGGTTTCCTGGTGATATAATGATTGGTTTATACTCAGTATACTATAAATTATCTAATTACAATAGAGCATATAAAATGGACAAACTCAGCCAGGTTGGACTTAGAGACAGATTCATTCCATTTCCCACCTTTGTGGTGGCTGGAGGCTAGAGCACAAGCCCTGGGACTCAGAGATCCACTCCATCTCACATCACCATGGTGGCTGGCCTGTCCTCCTGCATTTCCTCCACTGAGACCAAGCTAGCCCGGGCCCCAAGCAAGGAAACAATAAAGAATTTGGACTTTAAGACCTGGCTAGTCTCGTGGTGATTACAACTGAAAGGAAGACTGGTCCAGAGATCTCCAGAAAACCAACCAGAACCCACTACACCCACCTCCTACTACAACCCTGTGGGTGGGGAAAAAAAACAAAACAACCCAGCACTAAAAGGCATTTGAACTGAGATTATAAACAGTGGCCTGTTAGATTTACAGGAGGGGAAATGATCCACACTCTTCTTTTTGATATAGAGGTGGGGAGTCTATAAATACTCCCTATATCCTTAGCTCCCACCTCCCCTTTCATCTACATCATTGTAACAACCACTCAACAAGTCTCCCTGTTCCAGTCCTTTCCCCATATCAACCAGTCAGCAGCACTTAGAGCATTTACTATGTGCCAGGCTCAGACTTTCTACACACTAAAAACCAAAGTAATTTTCCTTAAGCAGAAATCTGACCTTGTGATTTTCCTGCTCCTCCAATTCCAGTAGCTTCCTATTACCTGGATAAAATAGAAACAATTTAGCTTTTTAAAGACCCAAGATCCCTCATACTAACCGAAATCTCCAGTCTCAGTAGACATTACTCTTCCTTCTGCATCCTACAATGCAGCCAATCAGCCTTCTCTCTGTTCTCAACACACAACATGCCATTCTCATCTCTATGCTTTTGCACCGACCATTTTCCATACCAGGAATTAATTCCCACATGGAAACCATCATCTCATAGGTTTCCACTCTTCCTTTACAGTGTAGTTCAGGCACTATCTACAGCATGAAGCTTTTCCTATTCCAACAGATGGGGCCCTCCATCCCAAGCTGCCTTGCATTAGATACTTTGTATATATTTATATTCATTCATTTTATACTTTTACCATATGCTTTATATTGTATATTCATATATGTATATATATACAGTATAAATATATAGTATAATACCCAGCTTCTTAAACTATAGGTTGCAACCCTATATTGGGTCTCAAAACTGAATGTAGGGGGCAGCTAGACCGCACAGTGGACAGAGGACCAGCCCTGAAGTCAGGAGGACCTGGGTTCAAATCTTACCTCAGACACTTAATACTTCCTAGCTGTGTGACCCAATTACCTCAATTGAATGTGGGAGTTGCAAAATTATAATTTATTATCAGTAAATGTTTGATTCATACCTTATTTTATAAACCTATAGACCTGGAATCATGTAAAAAAAATTTTGTATGAAAAGAGCCCATGAGTGGAAAAAGTTTAAGAAACCCTGATAAATATACCAGTAAAATACAGTTTAAATATATATTCTTATATAGACAGTAAAAAATATATAGTTTTACTGTGTGTTCTCACTGTCTCATCTATTAGCATATTAGCTCTTTTTATTTCAATCTTTGTATTTGAATCCCTAGAACCTAATCAGCACAGCAGAGGCACACAGTAGGTGTTCATAAATGCTTTATAATTGATACAGTGGTGTAATTCCCATACTAGTTGGTTTTACTTCACTGTTATTGTATTTCTTTGGGATGAGGATGGGTTCTTTTGATGTGGGAGTGGGGAGAGGGATTAGGAATCTATTGGGAAATGGGAAATGACGTCTGTAAAAGATAAACAACACTAAAAAACAAAAAACAAAACCCACCCTCCCCAGCCTGTGAACCTACCTTCCTGTCAGGTCAGAAGACCGGGCTTCCTGCCACCCCAACCATCTTCCCAGCAGTCTCATTCATAACTTGCTTAGTGTAGACTTCCTGAAAAATAAGGGGGAAAGGAATAAATATTTGCTTAACATTTTTTTTAATATTTTTTCATTTGATCCTCATAACCTCCTTGGGAGTTGGATGCTATTATTATCTTCTTTTTCCCATTGAGGGAACTGAGGCTCACAAAGCTTGTGACTTGCCCAGGATTACAGAGCCGGTGAATATCTGTGGCTTGATCTGAACTCAGTCTTCCTGACTCTAAACCCACCACACTATCCATTGCACCATGATATATCAATATGTTTTTAACTGTTAAATCAAAGGCTACATCATTTCCAGAGCAGGTAGGTGATGTAGTGGATAAGAAGACCAGGTCTGGAGTCAGCAAGACTTTTCTTTCTCAGCTCAAGTCACTAAACCCTGTTTGCCTCAGTTTCCTCATTTGTAAAATGAGCTGCAGAAGGAAACAGCAAAACACTCCATTGTCAAGAGAACTCCAAATTGGCTCACAAAAGTCATACATGACTAAACAATAATAACAAAACATCATTTCTCCAAATCTTGGAATCAAACCAGACTTCTCTTCTCTGCTTCCCCTACCCAACTGGTCTGCCTGGGCTCTCAGTCTCAGGCAAAGACTCTTTGATTCTGAGCATTCATCTGGAACTACTGGAAAAGATGGCAAAAAGAGGTGAGTGGGCCAGCTAGAAGACCAGCTGCAATATTGTCTCTGGCAGCAAAGTTTCAACTAGATATCTTTGTAGCTCCTCCAGAAAGGAGCCACATTGTCTAAATCCTCCAGGTCCCCAAGCCTCAATGTCTTGGAAATAATATTTTGTTCTACTTGGCTCATGAGTTTTGTAAATACAGCCCAATGTAAAAACAGCAGTGACAACAACGTGTATATTGGATGTTGTGCTTTAAGTTTACAAAGGCCTTTCTCCACAAAAATGCTATGTAAGGTGGAGGGGGTGGAGAGATGCCAGGAAAAGCATTGGTTTGGGGAGCAGAAGACTAAGCGTTAAATCCTGGCTCTGCCACTGATAGGGATCATAGGATGTAAAGTTATAGGATATGTAGCTGTGGCCAAGTCATTTCTTCTCTGGGACCCCAATTTCCTTATCTATAAAATGATAACATTCTCTTAAAAGAACCCTAAATATCCTACTGGCTTTAAATCATATGAACCAGGAGGTTAGTCAAACTAAATTTTACTAATGAAATGAAGGGACTTGCTCAGTCACTTACTACTATGATTACTACTAATAATTAACATTTATTTAAATTATTATTAGCACTATTTAAATAATTAGCTTTAAAGTTTGCAAAGCCCTCTACAAACATTATTTTATCCTCACAATATCACCACCCTGGGAGAAAGATGCTAAGTATTATTATCCCCACTTTACAGATGAGCAAATTGAGGCAGACAGAGATTAAGTGACTTGTCAAGGATCACATAACTAGTGAGTGTCTGAGGTGACATTTGAACTCAGTTCTTCCTGAGTCCAGGTGCAGCACTCTACCCACTGTGCCAGTGAGTTGCTTCATAAATAGGAGAGCCAGAATTTAAATATACACTCTAGTGATTCTAAGTTTTTCCCTCCTACCACTGCACTCGGTACCTTGCTATGTATAAGTAGATGGATGGATAAAAGAACTAATGAAACACCAAATGGATCAGCCCTGGGAGGATAGTAAGGTGGTATGGGAAAGTCCTTTAGCAGTCTCTGGGGTTTGACAGCTGAGAACTCTCCCCACCTCCCATCTGCTCTTTTGACTTTAGGTCTTCTTTTTCTAACCAATATACTGACTAATCACGTGAGTCCCTTTGCATGAAGTCTCTTTTCCTGATCTCCTCCAGAAATTATCCATACAGAAAATGCCCTGGATTTTGCAGTCAGAAACCCAATTTTCCATTCTGGCTCACTCTGCAGATTTTTACTTCTATGACCATGAATGAACCATTTAATGCCACGAGTCTCTATGTCCTGAGAATTGCTATTCATATAGTGTTTTATGTTTTGCAACATAATTTGAATCAGATCCTATCTGAATCTCAAAACAATCC
The DNA here is from genome assembly GCF_902635505.1 of Sarcophilus harrisii. NCBI lineage: Eukaryota > Metazoa > Chordata > Mammalia > Dasyuromorphia > Dasyuridae > Sarcophilus > Sarcophilus harrisii. The sequence goes on from NC_045428.1 coordinate 547,790,319, forward strand.
TGTGAGAGTATTATCCCCTCTTTATAGTTGAGGAAACTGAGGCTCAGAAAGATTAAGTTACCATAATTTGGTGTTAGAGGAAGGATTCAAAATCTGATTTTTGTTACTCTCTCCAATAGTTCATCCATTAAAATCATGGTGTCTCCCTCTGGAAAGTAAGAGGGTGGATTGGATGAGCTTAGAGTGCCTGACAGGCCTAAATTCTAAGATCTCAAGATTCTTGTATTCTGTGCTGCTGAGACCTGGTAATGTAAGCAGCAACAAAGAAATTAGAGCTATAGTTCTCTGACCTCTGAACAGATATCTGCTGGGGAACCTATTTGCCTGACCCTAATGAGTACAATCTTATTGTGTTTTTTTGGGGGGGGTGTTTCTTTTTTTTTGGATTAACCATATGCAATTCTTCTAAACATATTTCTATATTCATCATGTTGCATGAGAAAAATCAGATCAAAAGGAGGGAAAAAACTTGAAAAAGGAAAAAAGCAAGCAAACAAACAATAACAAGAAAAAAGATAAATATACTATATATTATCTTTCCATCACAAGTCTATTGGAACTGCCTTGAATCACCTTATTGTTGATAGAGCCAAGTTCTTGACAATTGATCATTACATAATCTTGTTGCTCTGTACAATGTTCTCTTGTTTCTATTCACTTCATTTAGCATCAGTTCATTTAATACTTTCCAGGCTTATCCTGCTCATCATTTCTAATAGAAAAATAGTATTCTATTACATTGATATATCATAACTTTTTCAGCCATTGCCCAGCTGGCATCCACTCAATTTTTAGTTCTTTGTCACCACAAAAAGGGCCACTACAAATATTTTTGCACAAGTGGATCCTTTTCCCTTTTTTATGATCTTTTTGGGACACAGATCCAATAGAGACACTGCTAGGTAAAAGGGTATGCACAGTTTGATAGCCCTTTGGGCATAGTTCCCAAATTGCTCTCAGAATGGTTGGATCAGTTCATAACTCCACTAACAATGTATTAATGTCCCAATTTTCCCACATCCCCTCAACATTTATCATTATCTTTTCTTGTCATCTTAGTCAATCTAGTCTAAGATGTAAAGTGGTCCTCAGAATTCTCTTAATTTACTAGCTGATTACCTACATCTGTAACCCTGATCTGGAGCTTGTAACATCCCTCATGTGTTCAAATGGGAAAAAAAAAATGGGTTTTGGAGTCCAAGGACCTTGCTTTGAGTCTCAGCACAGCCACTTACTTCCTGTGTGACCTGAGACAACTTCCAATCTTTCTGATATTCCCTTTTCCCACCCGTCATGTGAGGGTTTTGGACAAGATAGTCTCTGAGGTCTCTTTCAGTCAAGATCTGTCATCTTATCATCCTTACCCTCTGAGGAAAGATGGTGTCTCTGACAGGTGCAGCTTAGAGTCCACAGAAACTGGTTGCCATGGAAACAGAACACAAGTTTCCAGGCAGACAAAGTCCTTCTATGATGTGCTAGAGGAGGGAAGCCTAAGACTGAGGGTATAAACTGGGAGAAGGGTGGAGTTCATCCAGTTTCATTGTTCAATAACAATCAGGGTTCAAAATATACTGCATGTAATGTGACAGGAGATTGGGAGGTGAGACTCTCCCTCTAGATTGGCTCCCTGAGGATAGGGATAACCGAATACATGGTAAGGACATTTTTTTTTAATTCAACACTATCCTGTGTGGTCCTGGATTGGGTATAGCAGTGCAATCAGACACGCTATTTTCTGACAGCAAAGAGTTCATCCTACCAGGGTTGGGGAGAGAGGGAATGGAGGTAATAAGGCATGATGTCCAAGAGGATCATTTGCTTTGCTCAGCCTCAATTTTCTCATCTATAAAATAACAAAAAGCTAAAAATTCTAAAACAGTTTCAAGGTTTGAGGAATGTTTTATAGTCATCTCACTTAAGCCTCACAACTTTAGAAAGCAGGTATGATTATTATGCCCATTTGACAAATGGGAAAACTGAGATCACCTCAGTTGACTTGACCAGGATCACTCCACTACTAAGTTTTAGAGACAGGATTTGAACCCTTTATCCAGTACACCAAGATACTTCTCAGAGCAAGCCCTTACTTCAATGAATTGTTCTAAGTCTCAAATGAATTCATATATGTAAAGTGCTTTGCAAACTTTGAAGTGCTTTATGAATATGAATTGTTATTTTTGTTATTGTTGTAGTTATTAGTTAAGTTGGACAGAAAGGCAGTTAGGGTATGGTCTTTTTAGTCAGAGAAAGAACCCTCACCTGATTTTCTTGACTAACACCCCATTTGGAATTTTCTTGGTAAAGACACTGGCATAGTTTGCCATTTAACTCATTTTACAGATGAGAAAACTGAGGCAAAAGAGGTAAGCGACTTGCTTGGGGTCACACAGCCAGTAAGTGTCTGAAGTCATATTTGAACCCACAAATAGTCGTCTTGACTCCAGACCCGGCATTCTACTCATTGCACTATTTAGCTGCCCTGATTTTTTTTAAAGAACCATTAAGTCAAGTCAACAAGCATTTATTAAGGTCCTAACATGTACCAGGCACTGTGCTGAATAATGAATATACAAAAAAAAAGCAAAAGACAGTCCCTAATTTCAATGAGCACACACTCCAATGGCAGAGATACAACATGCAAACAGCTGTGGACAAATGCCATGGATATGAGATAACTAATAGAGGGAAAGCAGCAGAATTAAGAGGGATTGGGAATTTTAATGAAAACTTGGAGGAAGCCAAGTAAAAACATTTCTTAGAAGCAAAGACAATTTGGGAAATATTCAGGAGTTCTGGAAGAGGTGTGAGCAACTGAAGGGTCATCTCCATGCTTGCCGCCTCCAGGAATAAAGTCAATCCTAGGCTCAAAAACTCTTTGGGGGAAGTATAAGTTCTGCCATGTTCTGCCAAACTAGAAAGGCTCTGATTGTAAGCTAGGAAATGTTTGTCTGTTTGTCCTTCATTTAAGATCCAGTCTAGGTATAGTTTGCTTGAGATTCATCACCAGAAGATAAACCACTAGTGAATATATTTTTGGTTATAGGAACACATGAAGGGCAGCTAAATGTTTCAATAGATAGAGTGCTGGATCTGAAGCATGAAAACTCATCTTCATGAGTTCAGATCCAGCTTCAGATATATATTAACAATGTGATTCTGGGCAAGTCATTTTACCCTATTTGTCTCAGTTTTCTCATCGATCAACTGAGCTTGAAAAGAAAATGGCAAACCACTCCAGTGTCTTTGCCAAGAAGACTCCAAATGAGGTTATGAAGAGTTAGAAACAATTATAAAAATAAAGACTTAAACATCAGCAACAACTCATAAAGATCCAAATAGAAGGGCTTTGATCTACATTGCTACCAGGAATACCCACATCATGGGTACCATGGAAAAAGCATTGACTTTAGAATAAAAGGACTGAATTGGAGATCTCTCTCTGATGCTTGTGACACATGGGCAAGTCACTTAAGTAGAAGACTTAGCTAATACCAGATTGCTGGGGAAAGAAGTCCAATGTTAAGAGAATAAAATGAGGGTTTTTTTTTGCTTTATTATTTTATAATAACCAGCAATCAATATTTTTAAAATGATCTGAAGAGAGATTGGGAGGTAAAGATCTCCCTCCAGAATGGCTCCCTGAAGATGGGGATAATCAAAAATATGGTAAAAATCACTCCCTGGAACTCGGTTTCCTCATCTGTAAAAAGAGAAGGGAGGTCTGAACCAGAAAGACTCTAAGGTACTTGGATTTTGGCTCATTTTGGAGTAGGGTGGCCTTGTCAGTGAAGCAGGTAAAAGGACTTGGCTAAGGTCACACAAATCATACTTTAGATCCTATGGACCTATAAGGAGCAGTCAGGTATTAAATGCCCACTTTGACTCCTAGCTCCCAACCCCTTTCCTATTTTTCCCAGTCCCTCCTTTGACCAAAGCCTCATTGGGTATAATGTGAGAGTCTCCACTATCCAAGCCAAAGTCATGTTTCTTTTTTGAGGACCATTGGGAGAATTTCGGAAAAGAACCCAGTAATCTTACAATTTTGCATTTTAGAACTAGAGAAGATTCCTTGAGATTTCACTTCCTAGAGGGCTAAATCAAGGGTTTTTAAATCTTGCTTATATAGTGGACCTCTTTGGCAGGTTGGGAGAAGTCTCTGGATCCTTTTTCATAAGTATATTTTAAAAACGTAAAACAAAGTACATGGTGAGAAAGGAAACCAATTGTAATAAAAATCATCAAAATCTTTTTTTAAAAAAAATGAAATTCATGGACCTTACATGAAGAGCTCCTAGGTAAAAATGATCTCCGATGTCCCCTATAAAGCTATCTATTCTTCTAGCCAGTCCTGTCCAATTTCTTCCTTGGATCAATGTCCAGAATTGTCAAGTAGATTTGCCGAAGCTGACATGATTTGTTAAAGAAAGTCAGACAGTGTAGTGTATAGAGCATGGAATCAAGGACCTTTGAGTTCAAAAAAGAGCCATCCCTCCCTGGATTTTTGTGGGATTGTTGGCAAGTGATTTCAAAACATTAAAGTGCTATAGAAACGTCAGCTATTGTGAGCTTCTATCATTATTCTGATGGTGGAGCCAAGCTTCCCGACATCCAAGGCCCAACATTTGAGTCCCCAACAGGGACACTCAAATAATCTACACCTCTAGGAAAAAACACTACAGAAAATTCTTTAATTGTAGGTGAATTTTTTAATACCAATCTGGGTAACTGAGTGGTACTCCAAGGACAACTGATTTGATTCAGGCAGGTACTCCAATCTGTCCAATCCAATAAACATTTATTAAGGGTCTTTCTTGGATTAAGAGGTAGTTAGGTGACTTAAGTGGATAGAGCACCGAGCTTAACATCAGGAAGGCCTGAGTTCAAATCCGGCCTCAGATACTGGATGCATGATCCTGGGCAAGTCACTTAACCCTGTTTGCTGCCTCAGTTTCCTCATTTATTAAATGAGCTAGAGAAGGAAATGGCAAAATATTCTAACATCTTTCCCAAGAAAATTCCAACTGGGAGTTGGAAATGACTTAAAAAGGACTGAACAATGACAACAAATGTATATGAAATGTCCATTTTATTTGGTATCTGTTAAATTCTTATTTAAAAAATTAAGGAAAAAATCCAGAGGTGATTAATGGTAAAATGAGGAAGGATCACATTTCAGGAAGGGGAGACATGGGGCAAAGGAAAAGGCTAATGTAAGAGATGAAACACAAAGTCTGGAGAAAATACAGGTAAGCTTAAATGGACCATATAGTAGAAAATGCAAAAATGAGTAATATGTGATCAATCTGGAAGCTTACATGGAAGTCTGATTGTGAAATAGGGAGCATTTATAGAGTGCTTTAAGGTTCGCAAAGTGCTTTACAAATATTATTTCATTTTATCTTCATATCAACCCTGGGAGGTAGGTGCTATTACTGTTCCATGCTTTAGATGAGGAAACTGAGTCAGACAGAGATAAAGTGACTTGTCCAGTGGCACACAATCTAGTAAGTGTCTGTGGCAGTTTTCAGAGTCAGTTCTTCCCGATTCTAAATCCATCATTCAATCCACTATGCCACCCAGAAATTCCTAGTGAAATACTTAAATGCCAAACTGAGAAGTGCCTATTTAATCCTAGAGGCAGTAAAAAGTCACCAAAGGTGCTAAAGCAGAGGGATAGACTTGTACTTGAGAAAGATTGTTTTGACAGTTGTGTAAATCATCAGGTTGTCATTATAGACCTGATGAGGTCCTATGCTTCCTGGGTAGTGTGTATGGAAAGAAAGAGGAACTCAGGTCTTCCTGACTTCAGATGTTATAGAAATAAATATATATAAGGATTAGCAACAGACTGAATGTGGAGATTTTGAAAAAGGAAAAAATGGAAACTCAATTGCCAACTTGGGTGAGTGGAAAGATGGCAAGACGCTCAATCAAAATGAAAATTTTGGGTTAAAGGGAAGATACATTTGGACACATTATGTATGAAATGGGGACGTCTAAATGGAGAGTTCCTGCAAGTAATTAGTGACATGGAATATGATGAAGTTCAAGAAAGCAGAGAGCACTGGATTAGAGAATCATCTGCATACATATAGCATGGAATAAGCATTTATATAGCATCAACTTATGTGCCAGGCACTCTGCTAAGTGCCTTACAAATATTATCTTATTTACACCTGATTGTTGAAATGTTAGGACCTGGTGAGATTACTGAGACTGTGTAAAGAGAGAAGAAAAGGAACCTATGAGGCCGCTAGGTGGCACAGTAGATAGAGCACTAGACCTGAAGTCGGGAGGACCTGAGTTCAAATCTTATCTCAGACACAACACATCCTAGCTGTGTGACTCTGGGCAAGTCACTTAACCCCAATTGTCTCAGAAAAAAAAGGAACCTAAAAATGACTTCACAGAATTTTCCAGGAGAAAATACAATGAACACCTACAGAGTGGGGTAGTGGGACAAGGGAACAAGCATTTATTAAGAACCTACTATATGCCAGTCACTGTGCTAAAGACTGCTTTATTGCCATCTCATCTGATTCTCACAGCAGTGTTAGGAGGAAGTGGTCAACCCTATCAAACATCGGGGACTATTATTATTGAGGGAGGAAATCTGAAGGAAAAAAAAAAAGCAACTGAGTTCACTTTTCTCTCTAAAGAGGCAGTTTCTATCTCCATTCCTTAGTAGATGGCCTCATGAGCTGAACTGTTCCAGGGTATAATCTCATAGTTCTGATGGTCATGGGTTTGAGTTGCCAAGTCAAATCAGTAATGAGTTGGTTTCAGGTTTACAAAAACTTTTCCCAACAAACCATATGGGGTAGATTAGGGAGTCTCTTCATTTGACAGATGAGCAACTCAAGTCCCAGAGCAGTAAGATCATACAACTAGTTAAGCCAAGAGGATTCTTGGTCAATTATTGATTGGATTGAGTGGCCTGTGAGGTCCTTTCCAATTCAAAGATTCTGTGATTTTTGTAAAAGTTTGGAAATAGAAAGCAAATCCCAGATTCTACTGACTGACTGACTGCTGGTCCCCATTTTCTCTACATCAGGGTGGCTCTTAACTCATTAAACAGAATCACAGAAAACTAGATAATTTGTGAACCAGATCCCAATTTTTGCTTTTGTACAGTCTACGAAACTACAACAAATAGAAATTAACATTTACTGGAAAAATAAAACAGGGTGAGAGGTGCTGTGGAATATGGCAAGAGACCAAGAGCCAGAAGATCTGAATTCAAGTATGCTCTTTCTTGCTCTTCCCTGCTCTTCCCTGATTCTCAGTGCCATTGACCAAATCACTTGTCCTCTCCAGTTCTCCATTGACCTTTAAAGGTTATTCCCAGATCTGGCACATGATGAATCATCCATTGACTTGGTACAAAAGCAGAGAACAGAAAGTACCTTCCTGTTGGGCTCCTGCCCTGCCCTGCCTTATCCTCAGACGTCATTGTCTTAGCTAGCAGACAGCAGAGGACCCCCAGCTTACTTCCATCAGCCTGACCCTGGAGACAACTCCAAGTTCAAGGAATTTGTCTCTCTAGAAAGAATCCTACAGATTGGTAGTGATTAAAAACATAGTGATTGGTTCATTTAAAAATGAATTTGGAAGCAAAAATCCATTAGCATTTAAAATGAAGAAAAATAAAAGACTACGGGCTGCTCCTTTGGGCTCCATCTGTTCTTCATTTTTGCTAACAGGAAAAGCCCGCTTCCAGATTCAATTGTATAAGTTTCCAAAACACTGACTATCCTTGGGTTATTTTGGGAGATGTTGTGGGGGTAAGAATAGGAGCCCTAGATTTGGGATTGCTGGACCCACTTCTGACTATGCCAGGATTGTTAATGACTACCTGGGTGATTTTAGGTCAGTCACTTTTCTTCTCTGAGCCTCAGTTTCCCTAATAACCTAAATGGTATTTAAGGTTTCTTCCCACTCCATTCCTATGGAGTTAAGATTTGATTACAATTTTTTTTTCACCTAGCATAGAGCTTGACACAGAGTAGGCCCTTAAATGTTTGTTGAATTTGAACCTGTAGGGGTCCTTCTAGCTTTAATAATAATATCTCACTTTTTAAGAGCACTTTAAAGTTTGTAAAGCATCTTGCTAAATGCATTAACTTGATACAAAAGCAGATGTAATGGGGACCTTCCTATGAAGTATTGAAAGCGATGTCTAAGCACCAAGGGTATTAACTTGGTGGGACATTGCTGTGCCTTCTACCTTGTACCAAGAAGATGGCAGGCCTCAGAAATAAGGTCCCAAAGGACCAGATCTAGTGAAGCTGCTGCTGTTTTCTGTCCCATCTATAGATTCATGGACTTCTGAAATTTGTCTATCTTTTGATGATCTGTGGTCACTTGGTTAAGAATTTCCAAACTATTCTTTCTGGGGTCCCTTACAACTCTAACAGAGAGTCTATTAGATAACAAACTGAGATTCTTTAAAGTATAAAAATGATGTTAACAACTCACAGCATATGAAACCAGCCAGAGACCTTATCTGGTCAGCTTGGGAGAGGACCAGAGTCTTTTTTTAAACTTTTAAGTCACAACAACATGTTCATGTTGGAGACCATTACAGCATTGGGAACAATTTAAGCAGAGAAAACTCTTACAGAGGGACTATGAACCTCTGGAACATTAAATATTCATAATTGTGGTCTAACCACCTGAAGTGTGATTACAACTAACAGGTAATGTCTATATGTTTCATGGCAGGAGCCAAGGATATATTGTACCAGAGCTGGCTCTCCTACAAGTGAGGCAACCTGGCAGTGAGACCCTGCCTCCTGAAGCAACGCCCAGATCTCACAGGTAAAATGAACAGACCTGAAGTGGTGCCAGGTATTATAGGACACTTATGTTTTGGTTTGTCTAGAGAAAGTCCTCTGTCTCACAAGCTGTAAAGGTCTATGAATCAGGGGTCCTCAAACTATGGCCCGCGGGCTAGAAGTTTCTTTATTTAAAGGCCCATAAAACAAAGTTTTTGTTTTTACTATAGTCCGGCCCTCCAACAGTCTGAGGCTCAGTAAAATGGCCCCCTATTTAAAAAGTTTGAGGAATCCTGGTATGTGTTGATTCAAGCTTCCATCATGCCCATGCCTAGTAACAAGGGCACACTGTGTTTGGAGTTTATAGATGATATTCTAGGTTTTGCCAGAAATTATACATAGACTAAAGTTTGGTGTACCTACAAAAATGTAGGACTTCTAGTTATGCATAGGTATATCTCCTGCTATTTAGAGCTGGAAAGAACAGGGAACATTTTTTTCTAAATCCTTGATTGGATTGCTTTCCATTTGTTTTTATATCACCTTTGTTTCCTAATATACCCCTCCCTTTTGTCTCTCTCAAAGAGTCATTATTTATATTAAAAAATTGAAAAGAGAGAAAGAGACAGAGAAAAAGAGGAAAGAAGGAAGGAAGGAAGGAAGGAAGGAAGGAAGGAAGGAAGGAAGGAAGGAAGCAAGGAAGGAAGGAAAGAAGGAAGGAAGGAAGGAAGGAAGGGAGAGAGAGAGGGAGAGAGAAAGAAAGAAAGAAAGAAAGAAAGAAAGAAAGAAAGAAAGAAAGAAAGAAAGAAAGAGAGGAAAAGAAAAAGGGAAGAAAAGTTCAGCAACACTAACCAGCCCACAAATAAAACCTGAAATTAAGAAATGTTCCACACCCATAATCCTCCAGCTGCCACAAAGGAGGGAGCCCAATATAGTACATTCTTGTATCTTCTCTTCAGAGCCAAGTCGGGTTTTTCTGTTTAATGACTAACAATAGCTATCATTTCTATAGCATTGTAGGTTTTGCAAAACATTTTGCCTATTTTGACTCCTCTGACCCTCACAACAATCCTGGGATGTGATCACTGTTACTATCCTCACATTATAGATGAAGCAACAAGAGAGCTTAAGTACCTTGTCCCAGGTTACATAGCTAGAAAGTATCTGATGTGGGATTTGAACCCAGGTCTTCTTGACTCCGGTGCCAGCGTTCCATCTACTGAGCTCACAGATGTCTCCTGTTATACAATGTATAGTTCCAACGATTTTAGAACATAAATAACCTAGTCTAATCGCCTCATTTGAGACTTTGACACACTATACGAGTCTCCGATTAAATCTCCTGGCCACCTCCCATGAAGGTACAAAGGACTGAGTAAAACACGCGTATTCTCTGGAGTGGACCTTCTGTGCTAGCACCAAGGCTGGCCAGCGTTTCTGACTCAGGTCTTGTTCCATGTAGAGTAGCCTCCATTTCTGCAGAGAAAATAATGCTGTGGGTTTTGTTGTTGTTGTTCAGCCTGATCACTCTGCTTCGCTCCATAGGAGTCTCCCCGTATTCCTTTGAGGTCATGTTCATTGCTCAATTCCTTCAGTTTCAGTCACTCCCCAATCACCCAGCCAGAATGCCGCTATCAGCACTTTTGTACATGAGCCTTTTCTTGTCAATAACCACGATTACTGGTTATTGACCACCTCAGCTTTCAGTGTAATAAGTCACCAAGCACTTTACAGTCAAGAGTTGCTGAATCGGGAAGGAGAATCTCTCCCGGGCGGCCTTTATCCTGCAAATTGATGAATAATAGTGCTCACATCTAATAGAGTCCCTGCTTGTCTGTGCGGAGCAGCTAGGTGGCGCCATAGTGCACAGAGAGTCTCTGACCTGGAATTGGGATAACTAACTTACCGAGTTCAAACTTGGCTGTGTGACTCCTAGTAAGTCACTTTATCCTACTTATCTCAATTTTCTCATCTGTAAAATGAACTGGAAAAGGAAATGGCAAACAACTCCAATGTCTTTGCCAAGAAAGTCCCCAATGAGATCACAAGAATCAGACAAAAATGACTGAACATGAAAGAAAAATCCAGCTGTACAACTAAAAAATTCAGACCTGGAAAGAAATGAAATCTTCTTTACCTCTTCCATTACTTTTACTTCTTTTTTCAATATTTATTGTTGCTTTTTAAAAACCTTGATGTTATTTCCTAATACCTCTTCGTAGTAGAAGACTATTATATGTCTAACAATATGTAGCATTTTAAATTTTGCAATGTACTTTGTTAACTCACTTGATGCTCAAAACAACCTGGGGGGGAAAGGGAGGTGCTATTATTAATTTCATTTTACAGATATTACTGTAGACTATGAGTTCCATGAGTTCACGCAAAGTGAAATGTACTGTGTACAAAGTAATATCCAACTCATTTTTTTACAAATATTACCAATTACTCATTTTCCAGATAATATCCAACTGAGGCAGAAAGTGATTAAATAAGTTGCCATGAGTCACATAACTAGTATCTGAAATGGGATTCTAGCTTAGATCTTTTTGCCTCCAAGTCCTACACAGTCTTTCTTCTGTGCCACTTAGCTGTCTGTAAATAAATGCTTTCTAACATCTCTCCTATATTCTTCCTTTTCTGATACTGCCATCATCCTAGGGCAGGCTTCATCCCCTCATCCTAAATTATTTCAATAACCTGATGGTTGATCTTTTTAGTACAATTAGGTTTCCAACTGGAGTCCATCCTCTACTCAATTGCCAAAGTGATCTTTCTTACTATTGTTCTATTAGAAATCATAATCATAAGCAAGATGCTCTCAGATCAAATATCAAAGACTTGGTGCTTTTCAGTGGTTCAGTGATCCAATTCAATCCCAAAAGACTGTGGACAGAAAATGCCATCTGCATCCAGAAAAAGAACTAAGGAGACTGAAGTCAAATCAACACATACTATGTTCACTTCTTTTTTCTGAGTTTTTTTTTTTTTTTTTTTATCTCTCCCATGATTTTTCCCTTTTGCGCTAATTTTTCCCTCCCAATATGATTCACAAAGCATTGTGCATTAAAAATAAAAAAAATTTATGAGGGAAAAAAAGGATGCTCTCAGAAAAACCCAGAAAGTCTTCCATGAGTTCACGCAAAGTGAAATGTACTATATACAAAGTAATAGCAGTGTTGTAAATTGACCAGCTATGAATGACTTTGTTATTCTCAGCAGTATAACTATCCAAGACTACTCTGATGAAAAATGCTATCCATATCCAGAGAAAGAACTGATTGTGTCTGAATACAGATTGAATACAGATTTATTTTTCTTGTGGGCTTTTTTGTTTGTTTGTTGGGGGGGGGGGGGAAATCTGTTTCTTCCCCCACAACATGACCTTTATCGAAATGTTTTGCATAACTTTATATGACCCTTCTCAAGGTGAGGGAGGGGGTGCAGGGAGGAAGAGAAAGAATCTAGAACTCAAAGCTTTTAAAACAAAAGTAAAAAAATTCTTTTACATCTAACTAGAGAAAATATATTTTTTTTAAAAATGACAAAATGATATTCCTAAAATTCAAGTCTGACCATGTGATTCCACCTAGACCCTTACTCAATAAACTCTAGGGCTCTCTATCACTTCCAGGATCAAGTAAAATCCTCTGACATTCAAATTCTTTCAAACCCTGGCTCTCTCCCACTTTACCTATTCTCTTGTACCTTACTCACTCTCATATGCTATCCATTTAGTGACCCTGGCCTTTTTTGCTGTCCCTCATACAAGACATTTGGGCTAGGCCTTTTTTGCTGACTCTCTTATGCCTTGAATGACCCTCTCATCTCTACCTCCTGGAAACTGATTTCCTTCAAGTCCCAGCAGAAATATCACAACTTATGGGAAACTTTTACCAATCTCCCTTGAAGATAGTGTTTTCTCTGTCTTGACAATTTCCCATTATATAGCTAAATGGGAATATTATATATTCCCATTTATAATTCCAAAGTCTGTACATTTGTGTTTGCATGTTGTCTCCCTCCTTAGATTGTAAGCTCTCTGAGGGCAGAGACTGTCTTATGCTTCTTTTTGTATCTCTAGCTCCTCAGCACTGTGCCTGCCCCTCATTATTATTATTGTTCAGTCATTTCTGATTCTTCAGGACCCACGGACTCACCAATGCTGTTGTAGGGTTTTCTTGGTAAAGATATTGGAGTGGTTTGGCATTTCCTTCTCAGGGTCTTCCTGACTGCAGGCCCAGCTTTCTATCCATTGAGTCATCCAGCTGCCTCTAGTAGGCCACTTCTATTATGTCTGACTTCTGATGACCCTATTTAGGGTCTTTTTGGCAAAGATACTGGATTGGTTTGTTATTTCCTTCCCTGTTCTCAAGGCTTCAATCCTTTCCATAGTTTTCAAGCTGCAGATTTAAGAGTTTTGAATTTCTGCCAAAATGATATTTCCCATTTCCATAGTACTTCAAGGCTGCAAAGCACTTTCTTGTCAACAAACCTGTGACCTGGGGGTCCATTCCTGGGTGAGAAAACTGGGGCACAGAGCAGTGTGTAATGGTTCCCCTGTGACCCTAACGTGGGAGTAGAGACAGGAATCCAGGTCTCCTGGTTCTATATCCTGCATTCTTTCACATTCCAGCATCTTCTCAACTCCAAGCCATCAGCAGATCCCTCAGATAAGGTTTAAAACCCATATCCCATGAGTATCTCTCATCCTATAGTACTAAGGAAGCTAAATATCATTTAAACAAAGGTGTTTGGGGGTTTTTTAGGGGCTGATTAATTTTAAACTACCACCATGTGCAAGTGAGAACTATGTGCTAATTATGTGAGACACAGCACTGGGAACTGGAGGGCATAGTTTAATATCCTATGAGTCAAATGAGCTTTTTCACATTCCAGTTTTAAGAGGAGTCTTTTAAGTGAATATGGCACTAATGAAGGGGGTTTGAGTCCCAGCTCTAGGAGCCTGAAAATTATCTCTTAGATGTATCTTAGATACAGCTGTCTGGAGCCTAGTCTCAGTTTGAAGCCAGCGCCTGAAAAAAAGACAAAGTTATATTCCTGACTCCACTGTTGACTCACTAGATAAAGATGCTATAGAATCAGAGATTCACAGCATGTCAGGGCTGAGAGGGAACTTGGATGCCATCTGCATCTCTGGGTTAGAGAAGTAGCATGGTAGATGGAAAGAGCATGGGCTTTGGAGTCATAGGACTTTGATTCATTTACATCTTGTCATCTTGGGCAGTCACTTCACTTTGCTGAACCTCAGTTTCCCCATCTGCAAAACGAAGGGATTAGACTAGATGGCCTTTAAGGTCTCTTCTGGAGTTCAATGTGTCAAGTCCAATATATCCCTTTTACAGATGAGGATAACAGGCTCAAAAAGGATAAAGTGTTTGCCTGAAGTCAATCACATAGCCAGGAAGATCCAGAATTCAAACTCAATTCTTCTCTTTCTTAAATCTAATACTCTTCTTGTTCTCCCAATTTGGATAAGTTGCTCTCTCAGTAGATTGTAATGTGCCAGAAGCTTATTAGCTGCCCAATATGTATCAGAGAATCAAAAGATCATAGATTTAAAACCAAGATGGATTTTAGAAGTCTTTTGGTCTCACCACCTCATTTTGTAGATGAGAAACTGAGTTCCAGAGGGGATCACTTGCCCATTGTTGTGAAGACCGTGTATTTTTAAATCAGCAGGAGTCAGGAATTCAGGTTAGGGGAAAATCGTCAGTCTTTATTCTCAGTGAAGAAGGATCAGAGCTGGAAGATAATCGGCGATAGCAATGTGTGCAGCTGAGTCAAGAAGCTAGCTAGATCAGCAGCCACAAGACCAGCAGCTAGGAGAATGGAACCCAGGCCCAATCTCTCTCAGCTTCTCTTCCTGTCTCTCTCTGCCTCCACCCACCAAAATGGTCATTTCCTCTATAACACATCAGGACTTGCACGGAGAGTGGGCAGGGACCATTCTTTATCCAATCACGTATATTAATAGAGTATAGCCCAATTACTATTTAGCCTCACGTACTTGGGACCTCAGTGCATCAACTCAAACCTCAGCCCATTACACATTGTTATAAGGAATGTGTTCAGGATTTGAACTCAAGAGGCTCTGATCCCAGATTCAGTATCTATTTTACCCTGTATGGAGGACTTGTTTCCCCACAGGTAAAACAAAGACAAGAACATTTTGAGAACTCTGCACTCCTTTGTTTCCAAAGCCAGAGAAGTATAAAGAATGTCCGCTTTTCTTGGCATTCATCAGTCATGGTGGTGTAGATTTTGTAACTGGCCAGGCAGGTCAAAACATTCAAGAGCTAATTCCAAAGATGTGAGGCACATAATTATCCCTCATTACAGCTACTTATTAGAGAGCCTCCCAGCAAAGGCTAGAGGACCAGCTGTGTGAACTATGGGGTAGTCAGATTACCCACAGGATGGGAGGTTGAGCTCACAAAGATGCCAAATCAGATGAAAGTCAGCCCAGTCTTTTTAAAACTATGAAAAATGTAAATCTATTACTTCTCTCTCTTGTCTGACATAAGAAAGTATGACACCCAAGAAGGAAGCCCAGTAGAGTTGGGTAGGATAAGGATTATTTCCTTCTCAGTATTTGTATCCCCAGTGTGAGTAGAGTACTTGGCGCATAGTAGGCACTCAGTAAATATTGATTAATTTGGGAATCTGAGGACCTGGATTCAAATTCAACCTTGACTAATTATTACTTATGCAGTCTGTGAGCTATTCACTGCACATACCTGTTTAAGCCCAACTCAGTTCCCTCATCCATAAAATGAAACCATTTGACCATCTCCTTACCAGGATCTGTCTTTTCCACTTGTCAATCTTAGGACAGATTGCTGTAGAGTGCATGTGCTGACCCCACTCTCTCAAGGCCAAGCAAAGCAGATCTCTTTCTAAAGGGTCAAACCTGAAAGGTTGGAAGGTATCTTTTTTTTCTCTATTAGCTATAAGTTTCTACCTACTATTACCTAATTTTAGGGGTTCATTGCTAGCACATCAGTTCCATTTAATTACTTAACATAATTTTTTTAAACAAAGGGATATTTACATATTGAGCAAGAATAAACAAGTTAACGTCCAAATATTGCACAGCTACCAGACAATTCCTTCCATTCAGTGGAGACCTAAATGTTACTCCTGAAGATCATTCCTGGGTCCCTTCTTCGTCCTCAGGCACTTAGCCTGGAGTTTGAGTCCCAGATTTCTGTATTTACTCTACTGACTTTTAGATACTCCCAAGGTCAGAGACTCCTCTCACTTCAGTAAACATCATAAAAAAAAAAAAAGAATTACTAGACAGTCAATTTAAAAAAATTTTTTATTTGTTTTTAAGAGATTGCTTTATGAATCATGTTGGGGAAGAAAAATTAAAGCAAAAGGAAAAATCATGGGAGGGATTAAAAAAAAAAGAAAAAGAAAGAAGTGAACATGTGTTGATTTACATTCAGTCTCCTTAGTTCTTTTTCTGTTTGCAGATGGCATTTTCTCTCTAAAGTCCTGGACTTGCTTTAGATCATTGAACCACTGAGAAGAACCAAGTCTGTCATAGTTGATTGTTGTACATTCTTGCTGTTATTGTGTACAATGTATTCCTGGTTCTGCTCCTTTTGTTCAGCATCAGTTCATGTAAATCTTTCTAGATCTTTCTAAAATCAACTTATTTATCATTTTTATAGAATAATATTCCATTACCTTCATATAGCTTGTTCAGCCATTCCCCAATTGATGGGCGTCTACTCATTTTCCAATTCTTTGCTAACACAAAAAGAACTGCTACAAACATTTTTGCACACGTGGGTCCTTTTCCCTCCTTTATGATTTCCTTGGGATATAGATCCAGTAATGGCACTGCTAGGTCAAAGGATATACACAATTTGGTAGCCCTTTGGTCATAGTTCCAGCTTGTTCTCCAGAATGGTTGTATTATTTCACAACTCCACCAACGATGCATTAGTATCCCAGTTTTCCCATATCCTTTACAACATTTATCATTATCGTTTCCTGTCATCTTGAGACAATCTGAGAGGCATGAAGTGGTACCTCAGAATTGTTTTAATTAGCATTTTTCCCCTCGATAGTGATTTAAAGCATTTTTTCATATAACTAGAGAAACTTTAATTTCATCATCTGAAAACTGTCTGTTCATAACCTTTGACTACTTATCAATTGGGTGACCTAAACATTTGTTTTAACTCCTTATCAAGAGTCAGACACTTTGCTAAGTGCTGAGTTTGCAAAGAAAAGCAATAACAAATGAAAAAACAATCCTGGCTCTTAAGGAACTTTCAGTCTAATGGGAGGGGGGGAGATAGGGACAGACAGCATGCAAACTATATATTGATATGATATATACAGAACAAATAGGAGGTAATCAACCAAAGAAAGCCACTAGCATTAAAAGATTAGGAAAGACTTTTTGCAGAAAGTGGAATATTAGCTGGGACTTGCAGGAAGCCAGGGAAACCAGAAGGTAGCAGCAATGTGGGGGATATAATTACAGGCATGAGGAAGATTCAGGAAGAGGCACAGTCAGGAGATGGAAAGTCAAAGATAGTTGAAAGGAGGATGGAGAGTAAGGAGGAGAGAAAGAAAAAAGCTTGTTGGGAGGCAGCTACATTCAAATAAGATAGACAGCGGCTGGAACTGAATTATCTCTACAGCCAAAGTGTCTCCTCTTCAACACAGCTAGCTGATGGAACCAGTTATTCTCATGTCTGTGCCTGCACTACAATCTATTGCGCTCCCTTAACATTTCATCATCAATCTGTAGGAAGCCTACTTTCCAGCTCTCCATGTGAAGAAACATCCAGATGCTCATGTAAGCCCCAGAAGCCCATCACACTACAGTTTTTGAATAAGTCCCTAATACTTTCTGCACATGGAATACCATCAATAAGCTATCCTTGGGGATCCCTTCCCTCTGTTCAGTGTCTGAGAGGTATAGGCGTGGGGAGAAGGATGTTGTTTATTGAACAGTTTCCACTGTTTGCTTCTGGCCAGAGAACTATTCTAAAATTCTTCTAGAAGATAAGCTCCCTCACTCCCACCTCTGCCATCTTGTAGGACATCAGGGCCAGGGCTTCTTAAATTTTTTCCATTCAAGATCCGTTTTCACTTGAGAAATTTTTTCACAACCCCAGTCATAAGTATATAAAATAAGTATATAAATCAAACATTTACATAAATAGCAAAAAAATTTATTTTACAACAATTCTTTGTTATATAATTTTATCATTTATAAAAGCTGAAAGCAAATTTACAGACTAATGAGATGGATTGCTTATTTATTTTTACATAAAAAATAAAATCTTGGAAGAATATTAGATACCTTTTACTGTTGTCAAATTTTTCATGATTCCCACATTGTTATATAACCCCTTATGGGGTATTTAAGAAGTTTTGAATCTACCATGTCTAAAGAAATAAAGGTTAAATGGACCTCTCTCCACATGGAGGTGTCCAGTTCCAAGGAGGAGTGCCCCAGCAAATTGCATTTTTCTCTCATGTGAATGATGCTACCCAGTCTAGTGGTTGTGCCTCTCTTAATCTTTCCTGTCCATTCTTTGCTGCTGTATCCAGAGGGTCAAGATTCTAATTTATCCTCAGCAGGGACTCCATGAACTAAATTAGTGAGAGAGGAAAGACTTTCTGTTGCTACTTACCCTTCTTTTTTCCCCAACTCAGAATTGGATTTGAGGATGTTAGTTCATCTCTGTTTCATTTGTCCTCAGTTTCATGTGTAGGCAATGACCCTGCTGGACCCATCAGATTTAGGAGTTTGAACCATGGTGACCTTGAAGCCAGGATCCTAAGTCGGATAGTACAGTCAGTTCACTCAACAGAGAAGCATGGAGAAGCCAGTTGCCTAGGACTTGAGACCAAAATGGGAGGTGGGGATGTTAGACTTGGAATTGGCACAGTACTCTATAGGTATTGAACTAACCTATGAACCTATGATGGTACAATGGATAGATATCTGACCTTGGAGTTAGAAGGCTCTGAGTTGCTTCAATTTCCTCCTCTATAAAATAAATTGGAGAAGAAAATGGCAAACTACTCCACTAACTCTGCCAAGAAAATCCCACGTGACTAACAACATGAACCTATGAATCTTCTTCTCTTCCCCAGAATATCTGATACCTTTTACTTTTGCCAAAAGTAAACCCCCCACATATGGGTTAGAGACCCACAGTTTAAGGAGCTTTTGATTTGGTGATCCATTTCTAAAGAAATAAATGTTAGATGTGTAAAGCTTACAGTTCCAAGGAGGAGTTACCCAGCAAATTACATCTTTCTCCCATGTAGGTGAGAGTAGCTGAAACTGAGAAGTCATAAAAGACAATTTTGTATGTTTGTGATTATTGCTCTGAAGCAAATATTTCTTTGTAAAAGCTAATCTGAATGTTAGTGACAAAAGATAGTAGGTTGAAGAGGACTACCTCTTTCATTTGAGGAAGACCCATTGGTGTGGGGGTGGGAGCCATTAATTGAGAACCTAAATATCCTCAAAACTCCTTAAGGGTACTAGAGAACCCTGGGGGGAGAAGTGATATTTTAATACACCTAACCTTTAAACAATGAGAGTCCCCTGATAGCTAATGTTATATTTGAGTTTTTCGCTTTTGTGAGGACCCCTGGAGAAATTCTCTACTTGAGATTTTTAATTTTTTGAGATACCCTAGACTAAGAGATCCCACAGAAATAGTACTTGACTAACTACCTTGGCACCCATTGCCTAAAAGCTAGGCAAATTACATTTTTCCCCATCCCAGGTTTCTCCGATACCTTTATCCCCTGTGCCTGGTTCTATTTAGCCACTACAATCAAATAAGCTTTTTCAAACGAGTATTTGGTTCATATAATCACATATACATAATTTTATTCCATCAATGAGTAAGAGGCATAATTTTCCTACCTCCTTCCACCAGGTTCACAGTTTAGCTCTATTCCTATAGAACACAGTTCCAAGTCCAAAACCTTCCTCAGGCTTGAAACCCAGGCACTGTGGCTCCCTTTCCAGGCTGATTGACTGTAACATCCCATCTGGAATCCTGGCTCTATGGTGCCTGTGACTCTAATCGCCAAGTTCTGATGATCCCAGGAATCTTCCTAAGCTAAGAAGGAGAAATGAAACAGAACCGAACCAAACAGCCCCAGAGCTATTTCTTAGAATCTGGCTAAAAGAGAGGGGAAGAGAGAAACAGAAGGAAGTCCTTCCTCGCCAGGTCAGTTCATGGTGTCTGTGCTATAGGTGATCTGTCTTCACCTTCAGAAGATAATAGGAAAGAGAACACCAGAAGAGATTGCTTCAATCTGGCCAGTTATAAAGACTCCAACTCTTCAGGCTACATAGCCAGTCAAAGGAGGTTACACTTTTCTTCATGGTAAAATAAATTGAAGACAAATCAAGTTAGCTTATAACAAGGAGAAAGGCACTATAAGACAAGATGCCATGGCAGACTAACCAATCCAAAAAGTGATTTAGCTAACATTTACATCACAAGTGGATCTTTTATAGGGGAAATATAACCTTGGGATTTGATATCATAACTTAACTTTCTGATTGGCTATAGTAAAAGTAGAGTTTCTAGAGCCCTCCACCTGGGGTGGGACTGTAATTGAAAATCACTTGAACAAGACTTAAGAAGAAAAGGCCCACTTAAGGCTGAGATGTCATCAGCATCCTCTCTATCAATTGTGAGAATTGGATGAGGGTTTTGTTTCCACTAAACTAAAGAGTTAAATAAAAAATAAATAAATAAATAAATAAGAGAAATGAATACTAGAGGTCAGGCTAACTTGGAGCACAAGAAACAAAACTTATAGAGGGATTGTACTCACAGGGAACTATGGCCAAATAAGGTGAATGCCAAGAGGAGATGTAATGGGGTGAGGATTTATGCTCAGATTGCAACATTGGGTGCTCTGAATAGTTTGTAATCCCTGTTATACCCAAACAAAGGGGAATCACAGAAGGATTTTAGGCTTCCCAGTAGGGAATAAAAGGCTGTAATATTTTAGATGTAGTATGAGTAGAGCAAAGATATAGTTCAATTATTGTCTCCCTTATCCCAAGGTAGTATAGTATTCATTAATTCAGAGGTTCAGATCAGCTTTTTTGAAGTTCTTATTGAAGTAGCAGATCATTAAAGCCTCCAGATCTTTTTTGTAACTATTGCCTGAGTGCCTTACCTTTCAATTCCCCTTTTGTGCAGTTAACATTTTAGATCTGAAAAGGAAATTTGCATTTATCTCAACTACATTTCAGTTGATTAGATTCAGTCTTTCAAGATCATTCAAAATCATTCTGGATCTTTACTTTTTCATTCTCTGTTAGCAGTTTCTCCCAGCTTTCTGTCACGTGTAAATTTCATATACCTTTGCCCTCATTCAAATCACTGATAAACACATTAAAGAGTACAAATTCAAGGACAGATCATTGCATCCTAGGTCCTGCCCTCCCACTCAATGATTGTCCATCCATTAACCAGTATTCTTTGAATCTGGTCATTGAACAACTTCTGAATCTACCCAACTACACTATCTTCCAGTCAATATTTCTTCATAAAACTGTTGGGTTTAGAGAAATCATGACCATAGAATGTTAAAGAAGAAATAGCACTTCTGGTGTAAGGACTTCAGGACTTCATCTATGTTTGGTGTCCACCTTTTATCTCTCACTTGTGGTTCCAAAAATCTGTAACATGCACAGCAGCTATATCCCAGTAGAACCACCTCACCAAGTTGAGGGTTACCAATAGGCTTTTGATGGGATGTCCACCCCAAGCATGTGAAGAGTTCTCTTGATAGAATGTGTGGATATGAACAATTTGTTCCAATAGGCCACAAAGGTGGCAGAAATAGGGATTGTGGAGCATTTAGAGCTTGGTCAGATATTTATGACACCAAAGTCCTGAGCCATCATCAGTCTTGATGTTTTTTGCCACTAGACTTTGATGATCCTGGAAGAGTGAGTGAGGCTGAAGATTTTGTGGAACTCTGTCTCACTTAAATCTAATTCCCTTAATCACTACTTCTCTCTGTGATATCATTAGACCTCTTCAAAAGAAAGAAAAAGAAAGAAAGAAGAGGAGAGAAAGAAAAAGACTGGAAGAGAGACTACTGGGCCTAAAGAAGTTGGGGAAAGCTTCACAGAGAAGTGTATAAAATGTAATATTCTCTAAAATGTAATATTCTCTGGGAGCAGCTTTCTTGGGGGGCTTCTGGAGGCAGCCAATAATCACCACAAGTGCAACCAGGGATTAAAGTCCAAATCCTTTGTTGTTTCCTTTTAAGTCTTGTGTCCTTCCTGGGGCCCAGTTAGCTTTCTTAGAGGCCTATCTCTCTCTGATTCGGAGAGCTCCTGCCGCTAGTCCTTTGCCTCTACCAGCTTCTGCCTCTAGCTTCCTCCGAATGTCTCCAGCTAGCACAAAGGTAGAAGAAGGAATGACTTCTGAATGTCCCGGACTGAATCCTGGTTGAGGCTTGTAGCTTATATATGCTCTCTTAAAGGTGTGAATCTTGTGGAACTCTAATAAGTACTAAGTACATTAGTGAACTAGAGAACTTAGCTCTACTCATACTACATCTAAAATATTATGTTTAGTTCTGCATTCACTTTCTCAACCTAAAAAAGGAAATAATTTTGTTCTCCCCAAACAAAACCAAAACGGAATAATCATTCAAAAAAGCAATACTACTACCAGGTCTGTATCCCACAGAGATTTTTTTAAAAATTTTGAGTTTTAAATTCTCTCCCTCTCTCCCTGTCACCACCTTCACTGAAAAGATAAGCAATTTAATAAAGGATATATATATTCTGTAGTCATGTAAAATATTTCCTTATTAGTTATGTTGTAAAAGAAGACATAGACCAAAAACCAGGGAAAATAAAGCCAAAAAAAAAAAAAAAAAAGGATGTTTTGATCTGTATTCAGATTCCATCAGTTACAATTATGGAGATAGTATTTTTTAACAAAGTTCCTTTGCAATAGTCTGGGATCATTGCATTGCTGAGAATAAATTAAGTCATTCATAGTTGATAATCATATAATATTGTTACTATGTACAATGTTCTCCTGGCTCTGCTCACTTTACTCTTAACTTAGCACCTTGTAAGAATCCTAACAGAGAAGAGGGAACTTGAGCTGCCCTTTCAAAAGTAGGACTTGGATGGGTTGAGAAAAAACAAGATCAAGTGTGATAAGAAACTTTGGGAACTCAGATGATTCAGAGAGAAATTCTCTCATTTTCTAGAGAAACAGAGATCAAGAAAACTGAAGTGATTTTCTCCCAGATCATGCAGGTAATAAAGAGCAGAACCTGTATGTAACTCTAGGCCTTTTGATTCTAAATCCAAAATTTTTTTCATCAAAACACAACTGGAAATTATGAAAGAAAAGACAGACATAGATGAGTTTATGAAACAGAGAGGCCTAGAGCCAGGCCATAAAAGCGTCAGCTGAAGATACTGGGAACATTTAACTAACTGAAAAGAATACTTAAAGGGAACAAGATATTTATTTCCAAGTATCTAAAGCATTGCTGTGGAGAAAGGATGACACTTGGTTTGTTGACCTCGGGAAAGAACCAAGAGGTTGTTAAGAGAGCCACAGGGGCAAGTTTAAGTTTGATGATAGGAAAAAGTTCTTACCACTTAAGAGTTACCCCAAAGTAGATCTGATTACCCTGGAACATAATGAGATTTTCAGTCCAAAGGCTATGACCACTTTGAGTCAGGTTATAGAAGATATTCCATAGGGACTGGTTGGACTAAAGATTTTCTAGAATCTAAAGATCTTCTATTCCAACTCTGAGTTCTATGAATTTACAGACAAGAGACTGGTGTGACTGAACCAGAAGATTCTCCCTTGGGAGTAATGAGAGATGATTGGATAGAAAAGATGGGGCCAGACTATGGAGTACCTAGAAAGTCAATCTGAGGAATTTGGATTTTATCCTGAGGGCAATAAGCAGAAAAAAATATTTTTAAGTAGGCTAACTACATAATATTTTACTATGATTAAAATAGTATTTTAGGAAGACAGATCTCAAGATGTCCTACAGGAAGATTTGGGAGCAGAAGATGTAGAGACTAGGTTATTACATAATTATTAGGTAATAAAGTCCTAGGATAAGGTGGCACCAGTCACAATGACAAGGAAGGAATAGATATGAAACTTGGTTTGAAAGTATTAGGTCTTTGTTGACTGGGTTTTAGAGGAAGAATTAAAAAACTCCCTTAGGCCTTGAGCTTAGAAGAATTTTGTCTTCTGAGTAGAAATTAGGAAGTTAGGAAAGAGAACTATTTGAAGAAGAAAAGAGAACCAGCAGTTTCTAAGGCCTATTATACTTAGCACTGTGCTAATGTGCTTTACAAATATCATCTCATTTGATCCTCACTATAACTTGTGAAGTAGGTGCTGTTAGGGTCCTCATTATACAAGTGAGAAAAATGAAACAGACAAGTAAAATGACTTTCTTAGGATCAAACATCAAACTAGTAAATGTTAGTTAGAAGCTGGATTTGACTTTACCTCTTCCTAACTCCAGGTTTAGTGTATTATGTACTGAAATACCAGCTACTTATGAAGATGAAGAGGATTTAATTCAACTTAAATACTCTTAAGATATTGAGAAGGATATGATCTCATCAATTTTAATGTCTTTTCCAGAGATCATATCATCTATCCATTCATCTATCCATTTGGGGCCACTTATCGTATTCATGTCTTCCCATAGTTTGTACATGGCAGAGACATGACAGGGAGTCCCTGGGGAGGAATGGAGTTAGAAAAAGCAACAACAGTCACTTAATACTGAAGACTTGGGTATCTCATGATCTCTTCACCACCAGCATTGTCTTCCATTTACCTCAAATGCAATAAAACTTCATGGATATACTTTAGAAACAAACTATGTTATTATAAGGTGAAGAGAGACAGGATGTGAAAGTGATGAAAGAGGCATGTATCACAGTGTACTGGAGGGATCATAGACTTTATCTTCTTAAAGCTAAACATTTATATTCAATAAAGTGTCAGCTTGAAGGCAGGATGACTATCAGAATACTCAATATCAGCAAATTAGAGCACTTCTCTTGGCTTGAACAGTCTAAAACTGAGCCAACACACAATTGGCAACAGTGGAACAGAAAAGAAGTGTGCAGCTTTCAGAGATTTGGTGTACAGCACTGCATTTGCTCATCTGGGTCAGAGCATTTGCAAACATCAGGGTTTGATGAAAAAGTTAGAGAAATTTACTAAATGAAAAATGAGAACCTCACAGATTTATCAGCAGGATAATTCATCCACCTTTAAAAAGGCAGCATTTAACCCCATCAAAAGGAAAGTGCAAGCAAAGTTTAGTGAAATGAAAGATTCTTGGCTCAGTAAAAAGGCAAAAGAAATTCAGTTTTACAGCAATAGTAACAATCCAAAGTGTTCCTCTGGTGCTTTAAAAGTTATTTATGGGCCAAAAAAATCTATGGTACATCTCACCTACTCAGTGCTGACAAAGCCATACTGGTCAGTGATAAAGACTTGATCCTGTAGAGATGAGCTGAATACTTCTATAATGTTCTCAACAGACTGTCATCAATCAATGCTGGTCATTGATCATTTATCTCAGATTGAAGTCAATCAGTTGAGCTTGCAACTGAAGAAGAAGTTTTGAAGGTCATTAGGCTCCTTTCATGTGGCAAAACACTTGATGCTGATTCTATTCCAGCAAAGATTTGCAAGGCAATGGGTCCACTGCTCATACAAAAGCTGACTGAAATCTTCCAGGTTATATGACAGGAGGAGGTCATCCCCAAAGAGAAGAAGAATACCTCCATTGTCCATCTGTATAAAGGAAGAGGAAGTGGGTTGTCCTGTGACAATCATAGTGCTGACAAGATTCTTGTCAGACTCCTTAATCAGCTGATTCTTCACCTGGAAGATGCTCACCTAACTAAGAGCCAATGTGGCTTCAGAAAGGGCTAAGAAATAGTCAACATTGTGTCTGATACTCAGCAATTCCAGAAGAAATACCAGGAGCAGAACAGAGGTCTATATATAATGTTTGTCTATCTAACCATGGCCTTACTGTCAGTCATGAAAACTTGTAGATCATGGCAAAATTTGCCTAGAGAAGGTCATCATTATTGTACTTCGGTTTCATAATGGCATGCTTGCAGAGATTCTAGAAAATGAATGATTTGTTCACATTTTCCCAACATCAGTGGCATAAAATAGGGTTTATGTGCTTTTTCAGCATTCTTTCATTCATCAAGGAAGAAGATGGCATCAAGCAAGGTCAGCTAGTGCACAGATGGTAAATTATTTAACTTGAAAAGGCTACAAGCAAGACTAAAGTGGAAGGAGAGTTGCTACATGATTTCTAATTTGCAGGTGCTTGCACATTCAATGCAACTCCTGAAGCTCAGATGTGAAACAAAGTACAGATAGATTTTCTGTGGCTTGTGCTAATTTTGCCCTAACAATTAATGCCAAGGAAACATATCAAATAAAGTATTGTGCTCTATGAGCAAAACAAAATCGCATTAGCTCAAATTAAGACATCTTTTTTCCAAATGTTCATATGAACCATTTATGCCTGATCTATGGTAGAGCCTTCTGAGTTTGCATTGGTTTGATCAGCTACAGCTGGATATACTACACATTGAATCCTGACGTCGTAAGGTAATTTTGGTCCTCTTTGATTATAAAGGACAACAATGAATGAACAATGAAGTGTAATACTACCTACCTTGACCTCCACTGCCTGAAGGCCATGTGTTAAGTTTCACCCTTCCTTAGGGATTTCTGGTAGTACTAAAGAATGTAGGGGTATAGGTTTTCTGCTAATTCCCACAAATGATATTCTTTCAAGTATAGGGATTGGGTCATCTAAATCCCAGTTGCATTTAGCCACTTATAGTCAGATTAGCTTTTGCAAAGAAATATTTACTTTAAAAATATAATAACAAGTATATGAACTTACTCTCTAACACACCCCAATTTCTGGGGAGGGAAAATAGATTAGGTTCACAGTTTAGCTCAGTTTTTGTAGTACATGGTGCCATGATACAATTCCAAAATCTGTTGAACTCAAGGCCCAGGTATCCTGGCTTGTCAAAGGGTCTCTGTAAGGCTAGATAGGTATGACATCATTGAAAATTACTGAATCATATTGTAACTCTTTACTAGATTATGACAATGCCCAGTGTGTCTTTGCTATCAGGGATATTTGTTACACGGAATTTATTTTAATTATCTGCTTCTCTTCAAATTCCAGAGGCATTTCTTCTATTCATATAAAGATACTTTAATTTTTTTTAATCAAAATTATCCATTTTATCAATTGCGATCACATCTATTCCTTGTTAAGAACTCTTCCTCTAATCATTATATACTTTAACAACAATACTATATGATGATCAATTCTGATGGACGTAGCCCTCTTCAGCAATGAGATGAACCAAATCAGTTCCAATAGAGCAGTAATGAATTGAACCAGCTACACCCAACGAAAGAACTCTGGGAGATGACTATGAACTACTACATAGAATTCCCAATCTCTCTATTTTTGTCCGCCTGAATTTTTTATTTCCTTCACAGGCTAATTGTACACTATTTCAAAGTCCAATTCTTTTTGTACAGAAAAATAACTGCATGGACATGTATGCATATATTGTATTTAACTTATACTTTAACATATTTAACATGTATTAGTCAACCTGCCATCCGGGGGAAAGGATGGAGGGAAGAAGGGGAAAAGTTGGAACAAAAGGTTTTGAATTATCAATGCTGAAACATTACCCATACATATATCTTGTAAATAAAAAGTTATAATGAAAAGTAAATAAATTTTAAAAAAAGGATTCTTCCTCTAATGATTCTTGGAATAAGGTACATCCTTGCATACTCCATTAGTATTATGATTTTAATTATGTTGACATGAATTTCATAATTTCTCCAAAAATATTTGTCTTTATTTTTGTTAAGTGGTTAGAAATGTATTCATGTATATCTTGCGTATTCTGACAGATTGATTTCCAAGGTTTATTTTATTGTATTTTGCAGTTATTTTGAATGGAATTTCTCTCTCCTCCTACTAAGTTTGTTAGTAATATTCAAAAAGACTGAAGATTTTTGTAGATTTAGTATTATAATCTTCTACAATACTGAAATTACCATGAGTTTTTATCATTTAAAAAAATTTCTAGGATTCTATAAAGAAACTGTTCTATCATCTGCAAATTGAAATATTTTTGCCTGTACTTAATACCTCAATTAATTTTGCTGTTGCTTATGAGATGATTGATGCCGATTCCAGTGATCTTGTGATGAAGAGAGCCATCTACACCCAGAGAAAGGACTGTGGGAACTGAATGCGTATCACAACATAACATTCTAATTCATTTTGTTGTTATTTGCTTACATTTTATTTTCTTATTCATTCTCTTTCCTTTTTGATCTGATTTTTCTTTGGCAGCAAGAGAATTGTATAAATATGTTTGCACATATTGGATTTAACATATATTTTAATATGTATAACATATATTAGATTGCTTGTCATCTAGGGGAGGGAGTGGAAGAAGAAGGAGGGGAAAATCTGAAACACAAGGTTATATAAGGGTCAATGTTGAAAAATTATCTGTGCCTCTGTTTTGAAAATAAAAAGCTTAAATTTTTTTTACATTTTTTTGTTCTATTATTTTATTGCTATAGTTAGAATATTTAGAATTACATTAAATAATAGTAGTAACAGTAAAATCCAATCATGTTAGGAATGCTTCTAGTATTTCTCCATTTCAATTGATGTTAGCTGTCAGTTTTAGGTAAGTTTTTATTTATAATCTTAAGTAATAATCTATTCCTCTGCTTTTTCATCTGTGAATATGTGAGCATTATGTTTTGTAACATCTATTTATATAATCATGGGGATTTTTGTTTTTCTTTTATGTTAACAGATCATTTAAAGCTTTCCTAATGTAATTATCCCTGCATTCCTAGCATAAATATAACCTGGCCAACTGAATAATCTTTTGTATGTATTGCATAAGACTATTTGAAAATATTTTATTCAATATTTTTTTGCATCAAAAGGCATTAGTGACATTGGTCTATATTTTCTTTCTCTTACTTATCTTTCCCTAGTTTGGCTATTAAGACTATTTTATAAAAAGAATTTTTTAGGGTGACTTCTATTATTATTTTTGTAAAATGTTTAGCTAATATAGAAGGTAAATATTCATTGAATTCATTAGAATTCAATGATCTAGATTTAGAGTGAGGAGCTGAGGAGACTCAATCTATCAACAAGCATTTATTAAGTACTATTTATTGCCAAGCAATGTGTTAGGCACTAAAGATACAAATATAATGAATGAAAAAAAATCTCTATTTGTAAGGAGCTTAAGTTGTTTTAAAGATGATAAGAAATACATCTACTAATGTGCTCATGATATAGTTCAAGTCTAGGTTTCCCTAAGGGGGAAAAAAAATGTCCCTAGCTCCCATAGAAACACTTAAGATAACAAACTCATACTGGGTGCAAGTGATTTATTTTACTTCAATGAAAACATGTAGAGAATGGTAAGAATTTAAAAGAGCAATAAAACATTTGCAGAAACTAACTACAGGACTCAGCCAATGACCACAACTCTCTAAGATTCAGGGAAATCCATCTTTCCCCAAGGAGCCCTACATCATTTCCCCATATTTAGACAACAATTCTATGCCTTTGACATCCCCCAAAGAGTAAAATTAGTTTGGGGAACTGTTGAACAAGCAATCTCCTTACCAAAAAACTTGAATTGTCTTCATAACCCACTGACACTAAGAAGGAACTAGAAATATATATTTTTTCCTTCAACAAGCAGCATCAGTTAAAACACTTCTCATTCTACAGTATCCAATTCCATAGCTCTCAAAATTTGATAACTTGTTAATTTAAGATTATTCATGAGACATTGCCTTCTTTGGCTAGAAGAGTAGATTCCAGTTTTATGCTGCCTTTATTTAAATTTAAAATTTCCATATTTAACATGAGAGAGAGTTCTTGATCAATGTTCCTGAGCTTATCCTGTTGGGCTAAATAAGCTCATCATGCCTCTGTCTGACACTTTTGCAAAAACTTTATCAGTAGTTTGATTGCTACAATCTGTGAAGGTATAATAGTCCTTTGTGCCCGAACTCTCAAGCTACATGCAAGCATATCTCTACTTTGGCATATGCTTCTACCACAAATCACCTCAACTAACCCTGAGGAGGAAGAAACTGCTCATGGTTATAGATTATCCTCTCTCCAATCTAGAACATGTATGTGCTCTGATATATATCTTCTCAAAATCCAAGATAGTAAAAATGAGAGAGACATAGACAAAGACAGAAACAGAAACAGAGATACAAGCTGTGAGCATTCTTTTATAAGCCATCCAGATAGGCATCAGCCCATCAATCTTGAGCTCCCTATGTCCTATCAGAAAGCAGCAGGGGACATGTTCACACACTCTGGGAAGGTGCTCTTTACATTTTTCCAAACCAAGTATCACATGCTTTTATTTCATCATGGTAATTTCACCATGGCAAACATCAATTATACTGCCAGTTAGTAGAATCTCCTGTTTTTATCTCAGAATACCCTTAGGTTGATTTTATTTAGTTGGATCTATTGAAAAAAATTTGTTTAAAATGATTTTACCCTCCACTGCTTTTTTCTTTTGTATAAAGTGATACTACTTATACTCTCTTTTCTGTAAGATTTTATAAATAAACTTCAATTCTGTGTTGTCTTTAGCTGCCACATCTCTTTGGCAAGTCAAATGTTTGATGACAAAGGTATTCTTTAGATTCTTTTGGTCTTTTCAATAAGGCAACTGATTTATATTGATTAATTTTTCTGTGTCATATTATTGTAATCAGCATCATTGTCCTTTATTCCATCCATAGCCCAAGGCATCAGTAATGTGTTTAAATCAGGAAGAAGTTAATTATTATATATTTTTATTCTTCACCATATCTTTTTCTCATTTTTATTCTTTCTTCTGACTTTATATTAAATTTGATTTTTTCTCTAACAAGTTGATGTTCTGATTGTACATAGACTGCTGATTTAGGAATGATGCCAACATCAAAAATGGGTCATTTCTTATCATTAAAAAACATTATGTCATTTCTGTGATATTATTCAGTGCTTATCATCTCTAGTGCCTTCTTATCTTTTTTTGAAGAAGGTATTCAAGATGCATTGTATGTCTTCTTTATTACTAAGTCATATTTTCTCATATATATATATATATATTCACTCTCCTTACCTTTTCCCACATTTACATTAAAGTCACTAACTATCAAAAGGCTTTTTATTTAATTACACATTCTACCATCCCCACCCCTACCCCCCCTTTTTTTTTAACTAATGTATTTTTATTGGTATAGGAAATAGTCCCCAATAGAGGAAATTCCTTCTACTTATGCAGGTCAAGTCCCTGCTCTGACTTCATTTTAGATCTTCCAGTTAGCATTAATCAAGAGATCCAGGAATTTTCAAATTCCTAAGTTAGCCACCACTCTTGAAAAATCAATTTCTAATATTATTGTTTGGTTACCTGTGCTCTGTGTGGGAAAAAAAAAGGCAGATGGTTCTGAGAGCTTTCAAGGGACAGAATTTGAACCCCAATCTTGTTGATTCTGAGGCCAGATCTATCAACCATGTGACTTTGTCTCTTGTCAAAGTATGTATATGTTGATTGAATTTGAATTGTTTTATTGGTTCTTTGTAGAATTTCTACACCTCTTCATCTTTAGCACTATATGCTGGTTCATAAACTGAAATTGTTTTCATTGTGGTCTTTTCTAAAAGACATTTTTTATTACAAATATAAACTCTGGTAACAAGTGACCAGAGTCACAGAAGCTTTACAATAGCTGTTAATTCCAAGAATACCAAAGGACTCACACAGATTTATAAGTTTTTTTTTTTTTTTTTTTAATTCCACTGAGGGAGGGAAATTAGATATATATATTGAGATCTTCTCTGGGAGGAGACCCAAGGTAGTGGGGCTAAACTGTGATTTATAAATTTGTGGTTAGACAAAAAAAAACTAACAGTGTAGTGTAGCAATAGTGTTGAGGCAAAAGAGCAACAGTGAGGCAAGGTTCTGGCTAAAGAGGAAGAACACAATCTCCCTATGAGAAATCTCAGCTCTGGATTCTCCTAGACCAGACTCAGTACTGAGATCGACTCTTGATCATTGGATCTGCCTTTTTATATCCCTATAGTGAAGTCCTAGAGAAAATCTTAATTTTAATTCATGCTGTGTGTCTACCCAAATTGACTTGGAAAGGAAATCAATACGTAAGATTGATCAGGTAAAAGATAGGCATTTGCTTCCTTTACTACATAAAAAATGCTTGAAGCACAAAAGAATAAAAAGTACTCACTGATAAAGACTTAAAACATAAAACAGTAACCCATAATTCCTTTGCTGAGAATTTGATACTTATGTAACTGGGCTTGTCTGCATATGCCCAGATCACCAAATAGAATTAATATTTGTTACCCAGGCCTCCACTGCCTAAAGCCCAGGTATGTCAAATTTCATGTTATCCCTCTGGTTCTCTGGTAGCCTTAAGGATTTTTAGAGTACCTAAATTTTTGTAATTGGCTCTAGCCCCCAGGGATGGTGTTCTTCCTGCTCCTAGAAGATCCCTGTTAATTTAGCTAATAACAGATTGGCTTTCACAAAAGAGCATTTACTTCAAAACATATAACAACTATACCCACTTATCTACTTATCATGTTGGATGTATACTCCATCACTCAATTACTCATTCACTATCTCAATCTCTTTGAAGAGAAAGAGTATTAGGTCCATAGTTTAACTCAGTTCCTTTAGATCCCAGTCCCAGTTCCAAATTCAAAACCAGCATCAGGTTCAAAGTCCCAGTTACCCTAGATTCTTAATCCTTCTCTACTGGCTTGCTAAATGTACCATCCCATCTGGAATCCTGGCTCCAAAATTGCTAACACAGTCACCTAAAAATTGGGAAGGACAAAATAAACTGAACAAAAGCAAGACCATTCCTCAGATCCAGGGTAAAAGAGGGAGAGCAGAGGAACTTTATCCCTGAATTCAATTCATGGCCCTTTTATTGTGGGTCAATTGGGGTCTTCACCTCTTGGATAGCACAGGAATCTGAGCCAGAAAAAGAGCTACCATCTTAATGTGACCAGTTCTAAAGATGCTTCCTGGGAAGATGCCCCAGGAAAAATCTTAGTTTTGACTCATGTTGTGTATCTACACAAATAGATCAGGTAAAAGATAGATATTTGCTTCCCTTACTACATAAAAAATGTTTTGAAGCACAAATGACTAAAAACTGTTCATTGACAAAGACTTAAAACATGAAACAGTAACCCATAATTCCTTTCTTGGGAAATTGATTCTTATGTAACTGGGCTGGAAATCAGTCAAAGGAGGCTACGACTCCCTGTGTGATAAAGAATGAAAAGTGAGTGCCTTGGTCCTAGAAAACAGATAAGCCCCTTTAGGATGCCTCTATTTTTGGCTCTCTGGGCTTGCCCAGACAAGTTCCTCAAGAGCCTTCTTTTCTGGAAAGTCAATACTTGGGTTAGCTTTCTCCTCCTGGCTATGGTCATCTCCCATAAGAAAGTTATGGCTGCAAAAAACTCGTCTTGTTGCCCCTCAAGAACCAGTCAGGGAACCCAGAAACCCCTAAACTCCCAGGCATAGCCACCAGGCTTGAAAAGTCCACCTTTCAGGGTTGCTGTTGGATTACCTATGCTCAGGAAAAGAAAGGTTCAGGCTCACCTATACAGCATATATCTCACTAATCAGTCACTATAGCTGCCAGAAAGAAGTCTCCCACTAAATAAGTCTTAAGATTTAGGCTCTCAGAATCTCTACAGAGTGGATAGATGGGGAAAGAGTGCCAGGGGGGAAAAGAGACACAATTTAAAGCTCAGTAACTAGTAATCTTTAATGTAGGCCTCCCCTGCCTCTATCGGAGGAAAAAATATCTTGCTTCATTGTCCCAAAGTCCAAACCTTGCAGCACTGAGCCATGTTTCCAGAAATGGCTCAGATGGTTTCGCTCGGTGTCCTATGTGTTCAGTGTACTGTGTTCCAAACTACAGTAAGAAATTGAGGACTGTTTGTGTATAATTTTTAAAAGCATATATTAAGTTTATTTTTATTTCTATGAGTATATGAGGAAGAAATTGGGTTTAAATGACTTGCTGAGGGTCACACAGCTAGTTAAATGTCTGAAGCTGAATTTGAACTCAGGTCCTCCTGACTCTAGGGCCAGTGCTCTATCTACTGCACCACCTAGTGACCCCTTTTTAAAATTTTGATTTTGTTTTCAAGTATTAAGTTCAAGAAGGCAGTAACAAAATTGCCTCATTTGTATCCCCTTTAAGAACTTCTTTTTCTCTTCTATTTATTTTAAATATTTTAGTGAAATTATTTTTTCCATTTCTATTACTACACTTTCTCAGCCTTCATCAAGAAGTAGGTGTACTGTGATAGAAGTAGGAATCCATCTCCCTTTCCAAGGAACTAGTTTTCCTTTAAGACAATAAAGCTTTTAGTGGGTCTTTTTTGGCCCCTGAAATCCTTGATGTGAGTTCCTGGTCATCTAAAAATATGAAAAGGATCCCTGCAACTTGATGGATGTCTAAAGATGCTATGAGTCAGCATACTCAGTCCTGCTAAATGGACACATTTCCATACAGAGATAAAAGAGAGCTAATGCCTTTGTATCCATATCTTATATCTTGTTATATTCTATATCTTGTTATATTAGGGTTAAACAGACTTTCTTTTGGAAAGGAAATGACAAATTACTCCAGTATCTTTACCAAAAAAACTCCCCAAATAGGGAGTCTCACACAACAGAAAAGAATAAAGAACAAATCTCCTTTTGTCAACTGTTCAATGATTTATAAATGCCTCATTTCTTACCCAAATTGAGCATGAACTAACAGGGTATTGGCATTAGGCTCTTCCCTTATACTTCCATTTTAACCAATGAGCATAAACAAGTAAAATAAATTAATACATTGTCTATTTCTAAAAAATGTATGTTTTATTCCTTCCCTCTAGCCTTTGTCTTCCCTGACAAAAAAGTGGCCTCATCATCAGAGGTTTTAAGTCATATTTTGTCATTGCTCTGTCACTGTTTCCTTTACACTATTTTGGTCCTCAAATATATATATATATTCTGTTCATGTTTTATTCTGAATCAGTTCTTATATTCCTTACAAGTTTCTCTGAATCTATCATTGATGATCTCTGTACAATAATATTACATTCCAGTATAATATGACATATTTTCGCACCAACAAAAATTGTTGCTGTAAATATTTTTGTAAGAGTTCCTTCCCTTTGTCCTTGACTTCATTGGGGTCTGTGGTTGTGTCACTGAGACATAGAGTTTGGTGATTTTTTTAGTGGATACTTCCTTTTGTTGATTAATACACTCTCGGCATAATACACTAATGACTCCAGCCTATTAAAGTAAGCACTGATGATTATATCCTCCCTTGGATCACAAGTAGAGATTCTGCTATTTCTACCATGGCTGGTATCTGTCACTCTTTCATTTTTCTTTCGTTTGTTTTTTTTTTTTCCTCAATAGTATTTTATTTTTCCAATACACATAAAGATAGTTTCCAGCACTCAAGTTTGGTGACTTTTGAGTTATAGTTTAAAATCATTTTCCAGAATGATTGGACCAACAGTTCTAGCAATAGCACATTAGTGTCTGTCCTTCCAAAGCCATCTAACAATTGCCATTTTCCTATTTTGTCATCTCTGCCGATTTAATGAGTGTAAGGCAATATTTCAGAGTTGTATTTTGCATGTCTCTTATTATTAGTGATTTATAACATTTTTCATATGGTAACTGGTAGCTTTCATTTTTCCATTTGAAAATTTATGTATCAATCCCAAAGGGCTTATATCCCAAAGAGCTCATAAAGAAGGGAAAGGAACCTGTATGTACACAAATGTTTGTGGCAGTCCCTTTGTAGTGGCCAGAAACTGGAAACTGAGTGGATGCCCATCAATTGGAGAATGGCTGAATAAATTGTGGTATATGAATAATATTATGGAATATTATTGTTCGGTAAGAAATGACCAACAGGATGATTTCAGAAAGGCCTGGAGAGACTTACACGAACTGATGCTGAGTGAAACGAGCAGGACCAGGAGATCATTATATATTTCAACAACAATACTATATGATGTCCAATTCTGATGGACTTGGCCATCCTCAGCAATGAGATGAACCAAATCAGTTCCAATGGAGCAGTAATGAACTGAACCAGCCATGCCCAGTGAAAGAACTCTGGGAGATGACTAAAAACCATTACATTGAATTCCCAATCCCTATATTTTTGCCCACCTGCATTTTTGATTTCCTTCACAGGCTGATTGTACAATATTTCAGAGTCCGATTCTTTTTGTACAGCAAAATAGTTTTTAAAAAGAGATTCATTTACATCTAACACATCAAGGCTAGAGGGCAAGGTTAGAAATTACTTAACTTCTAGAAGCATCAGTTTTTACCTTAATATAGAAACAGAAAAGGCTGGTCAAGGTGTGTTGACTCAAGTGGTAAATCAAGTAGTCTTGATGATAATGGCTTTGAGAGTTTGAGAGCTGGCATAGCCAGTCTATCTATCTAATTATTTTCATGTAGTAGTCTTTTTGTAAATACATAAGGATTACCCAGCAAGATGATCAAAAGGTCCTTTGAAATTATATTCTTTGCAGATTGCAGCATATTATTTTCACCTTTTTCCCCCCCTCTTCTGTTTTTTTCTCATGGATTTTCCCTATTGTTCTGATTTTTATCTCCCAAAATAACTCATTTAGAACTATGTAAAAAATGAATGTATATGTATAATCTATATATATATATATATATATATACATATATGTAAAATAATTTTTAAAAAAAATGATATTCTTTGGTGATTTGGATATGTGATAAAAACCAAAATTTCCCCCTTGTTTATTTGCCATACCAGGCCAAAAATTAACATATAAAATATTCTTCCATTTAGCTACAACTTCATTCTATCTTTTGATTTTGTTTATAGTATTGATGTCAGGATAGGCAAGATTCATTTCCTTCAGCATTGAATAAGGATATCACATTTAGATGATCAACAGCTGATCTAAAAATCAACAGCTGATCTAAAAACTGTAGGATACAATTTTTTTTTTTAAATGACAGTCCTACCCTCAAGGAAATTTTATTCTACCAGAACAGACAATATGTATCATATTTTTGTCCTATTGCCTCGCTATATTAGATGTAAATAATGCTCCTTCTTTGTTAATGGTTCAAAAACTTACAAGGAGGTCCATTATTTCCAAAATGAGCTTGAACTAACAGTTTTCCCCTAATATTTCCCTTTCAACCAATACATATAGACAAAACAAATCAATATATTAGCCACTTCGAATCTTTCTTTTTCCCTCCCTTCCTTTCTTCCTCTCTCTTTCTGTTTCATTGACTGAGAACGGAAACTCTCAAAGAAAATATCATGAAACCAACAGTTGACAAATCCCTCCCCCTTCTTGTTTTCTTTGCCCCTTCTTCCACTTCCCTTCCCTCCC
Source organism: Sarcophilus harrisii (assembly GCF_902635505.1). Taxonomy (NCBI): domain Eukaryota; kingdom Metazoa; phylum Chordata; class Mammalia; order Dasyuromorphia; family Dasyuridae; genus Sarcophilus; species Sarcophilus harrisii. The sequence goes on from NC_045428.1 coordinate 547,827,764, forward strand.
ACCCCAGAACTCAGAAGCTCTGGTTCTAAATGAACTTTTACTTTACTTTGCATAGAACCAGGTCATTATATAATTTCCAGACCACTCCCAAACTCTGCTACCCAAATTCTGAACTTCCCCCTCCTCCCCCCCACTAGAGTACAGGTTCCTGCCCCTAAAGCACAGGATGATCAGCTTTAATAAAGAAACTTTCACCTTGTCTAGAATCAAACCATTAGGTCATTTCTTGACCAGCATGCAACCATACAGTTAGTTCCCTATCCTCTTCTAACCCTAGTTGTTCTAAAAGTGATCTATTCCTAGAAGAATGTAAATTACTTGAGGGCAAGGAGTATTTGGCTTTTTTGTGGTTACATCTTCAGCCTTACACAATGCATAGTACACAGGAAGTACTTAGTAAATGCTTTTTCATTTACATCTATTCCCTCTCCTTTCCATCAAGTCAAAGGTAAATAGAGATAATCTTGTTATTCAATTCTGTCTGGCTTTTTATGAGTCCTTTTTCTTTTTTTTCTTTCTTTTTTTTTTTTTTTTTTTTTGGCAAAGATACTGAAGTAGCTTACCATTTCCTTCTCCAGCTTATTTTACTGATGAAGAATTGAGGCAAACAGGATTAAGTGATTTGCTCAGAGTCACACTAATATGTGTCTAAGGTCTATTTTGAACTCAGCTTTTCTTGATTACAGATCTAGTACCCTGTCCAGGTCATCTACCTCCAGTCTTAAATAAAATTTAAATTGGGCAACTAGGTGGTGCTGACCTCAGACACTTAATATTTCCTGGCCCTGTAACCCTGGGCAAGTCACTTAACCTCAATTGCCTCAGCAAAAAAATAAAATTTAAATCTTTTAGTTTCAGGGAATTGGATCCTTCCCTAAAATTGATAAAGTCTTTTACTCAAGAAAGATTAAGTCTTTGATTACAGTGAAACCAAGATTTCAGACTATAACAATCTCATTATTTCTTAGTATCTCTTAACACAACTGAGTTATAAACAAAAAGCCTCCTGAGTAGTAATCATTGCTGCTCATGGTGTCTGCCTCTTTGTGACCCTATTTGAGGTTTTCCTGGCAAAGACACTGAAGTGGTTTGCCATTTCTTTCTTCATTCAGAATAGTTAGGGTGGGAGACTATTAGCATCAGAAAGCATTAGGAAAAACTTGTATAGAGTTGTACTTAAAGTATTTGAAGAGACAGAAACCTAGATATGTTAACTTGTCACATTACAAGATAAGTAAATTAAAGGAGCATAAACCCAAGAGAATGGGGTGGAGTAAAGATTATTACTGATAGCAAAGAAAAGGAGCATCATCATAGAGGAAGTGTTGTTTGAATTAGATTTTAAAGGTTCATAAAGTGATAGATGAAGAGGTGGAAGGTGCCTTGGAGGTCATGCGGTCTAACTTTCTTATGTGAGAAAAGGGGAAACTGAGGCACAGGTAGCTGAAGTGATTTGCCCAGGACTATACAGATGATAAATGGGAGAGCTAGGATTTGAACCCAGATCCTCTGAATTCAAAACTAGTGTTTGTTTACTACTCTTCAATGCCTTCAGAAGCAGGATTCAATAGGCAAAGTTAGGGAAAGAAATGGACATTTGAAATTGTCCAGAAATGGACAACACGCAACAAGATTAAGGCAAGAAAATTGTCCAAAGACTAGAAAGGTACAAATACCAGCTTCTAAAGGGCCTTGAATACCAAGCAAAAATGTTTGAAATTTATCTGGTAAGCCACAATGAGACATGAAGATTTCAGAACAGTGGAATGATAGGTTTAGATCAATGCATAAGAAAAATTATTCTGAAAGATTTTTTAGGGAGTTATTGCAAAGTCCAGATAAATGGTAATGACAGCAAGGTGATGGCTCTAGAAATAAATAGTAGAAGACTGATGAGAGAGTTTGACAATAAAACTTTGACAGAACCATGTAGCAAAATCTATGGGATTTAGTAACTGGATCTGAAAGGATAGAATGAAGAATTTAAAAAATTATTTTAATATTATTTTATTATTACTTGTATGACTCTGAACCCCCTCTGGGTCTCATCTATAAAATGGAGGATTGGATTATATGACCTTTATGATCGCTTCCAGTTTTACATTTATGCTGTTTTAAGAATTATAAAGCAGTTTATATAAATGGGAGGCTAAATAAATGGCACTATCAGAAACTACAATATCACAATCCCTTAACACTCTACCCCCAAAACACTGCATATTACCTTGTCCTATATATATATATATATATGTGTGTGTGTGTCCTATATATATATATATATATATATAAAAGGTACATTGAGTCACCTCCCCCCCACACATACCTAAAATAAGAGATAAAATGATACATCCACTATCTTAATTCAGTGAGAACTCATCTCACTTAAATCCAACAAATAAAAGGCATTCAAACTGAATGTAGAAAAATCTTGGTCATTTTAAATGTGAAAATTAAACTGAAATGATGTGAACAAAAAGACTGATCAGACTGAAGAATTTTAGTCATAACTCTAGAGGTTCTTTAGAAATTATCAGCCAATTTATAACTAAGATTATTTGTGAGAGATTCTACGAAGTAGTGATTAACTATAGGATATTCCAGTTAAATCTCTTGGGGAGTTGCTTGTGGTGTGGGGAGACAGGAAAGCACTTTTGCCTCAGCCTTGGTCTCCCCTCCACTCTCCATTCTTCCACTCCTATCTTCTTCAAAATAGGACCTTTCAAACTTCAAAGAATCTGGCTGATTTTGGACTTCTTATCTTCCCATCTACAGCAGCAGCTGTTGGCAGTGTCTGCATCTGGAGCCAAAGAAAGACTGGATGAAGATGCTCTTGAAAAAACCCAGGAAAAAAGCTATACCATGCCTAAGGGAAACTTGTTGAGCGTCCCATAATAAGAAAGAAAAAGACTTCCATCAATCAGGAGCTGTGAGGTACTCCTTTGCCACATATGCTCTCTAAGCTTGAAACCACTCTCCCTTGAACTTTGCACATGCATGTGGGAGAATGTATCAAAGACTCTGGGGTGCAAGGTTATTTTATAACAACTGTTCTTATTATACCACTTTAGTAAATACCCCTTTCTAAAAACTAATTGAGTCTGCTTGACTAAATGATTTTCAACTGATAATTATGGTGGGAAGCACATAGGTAGGGGCTCAGGAGCTATATAAAGTCACTCATCTAACTCCTCAAAACTACCCCTAGATCCCTGAGGCATATAGTAGCTATATTCTGGGGATCTAACTCATCAGTGGGAGTAAAAACTAGGATTATAATGCCAAAGCATTTGTCCTACACAATAATTATTTAGACAAAACAAGTTAAAGAGGAAGACTCTGTCTTCTTGGATATTATAATTAATGCATGACATTGGCAGGGAAAGATAAACATCAAAACACCACAAACAGATGAATATGTACAATGATAGCATACACTAGATAAATCACATACATAGAATTAAGGAAATGAAAAACCCCAACCTTTCTCTCTGTCATCTTATTCTCTGACTTCTTAGTCACTAGATCTACATGTTCTTCAAAGGAATAAACTAAAGGGATGTGAGAGAAGGAACAATAATGCTTTTAACTTTGGCTCTCCACTTTTGAACAGGTGCAGGCTCTGGAATACTTTTCCATCCTGCCAACAGCAAACTTGCCATTTCTTGCTATTATCCCTGACTCTTTTTCCTCCTCAGCTAAGCCCAAAGCAATTTTAGAGAGAAGTATGGTGGCCAGGGTTGAATGAAGATGAAACTATTACTTTCTAATTCTCTCCCTCCCTTCCCCCCCCCCCCAATTCAATGACTGGCTAGTTTATTCTTGTTTTTAATAATTTTTATTACTACTATCATATAGACTATTATTACTTTGATGGAGATGTGGCATTGTTCAATGGGAAAAATCCTGTATTTGGGACCAAAGAACCCCAGTTAAAATCCCACCTCTCTCCTGTGTGACTTTGGATACCTTTTCTGGGCCAAAGGTTCTCATCTACAAAATAAAAGGCTTGATCTCAATAACCCCACAAATCTCACCAGTTTCCATAATCCTTTGACAAGAGTTTGAGAAAATGAGAAAGCCTGAATGGTTGCAATTTCATTATTAGAGAGAGTATCCATTTTGTGAGATCACAGGATCATAGAGTTAGACCTGGAAGGAACCTTGGAGGTTAGCAAGTCCACCTGAGACCCAGCCAGAGTGGAAGTAACTTGCCCAGATTGACTAGTTAGTAAGGATCTGAGGCAGGACTTGAAACCCAGGTCTTTCTAATTCCAAGTCTCAAACTCTGATGAAAAATCATCATTCATTCATCCAGATGTTACTGACTTTTCCTATTCTTTCTCTCTGTGTGTATCTCTCCTCTCTGTGTCTGTCTCTCTGTCTCTCTCCCTCTCCATCTTTCTTTGTCTTTTGTCACTTCTTTATTACCACAGATAGCCACCTATCTCTCTTCTCTGTGGTCCATTTTCCACACAGATCCCAAATTGATACTCCTAAAGTACAGGTCTGACCATGTCATTCTCCCACTCAAGAATCTTCAGTAGCTCCCCATTGTCTTTAGAATACAATCTGGATTTGGTTATCTTTCAAGACTAATTATACATTACTTCTCTTTACATGGTCTATATTCCAACCAAACTGGCCTAATTCTATCCTTCACCTTAACGTCTTTGTACAGGCTTTCTTCTATGGTTGGAATTCTGTCCTTCTCACCTTCACTTCTTGGAATTCCTAGCTCCCTCTGGGACTCAGCTTAAGTGCTGCTTCTTTCAAAAGGCCTTTTATGATTTGGTTAGTTGTAGTCTCTTTCTTAACTATTCTCACCATAATCACTTTGTATTTATTTCATATATAACTTGCATTTAGTTATGTGTGGATTTAGCTTGTTGGTTGAACTATATTGATTGAAGTCAATCCAGGCAAATTCTACGTATTTGAGGTTCCAACCTCAAAAAGAAATAGAGCATGCTAAGCTACATCCACGTACATACACACCTCCTCTGTATGCTTGTATAAACATGTGTACATATATATATACATACACACAAATACATATATATATACACACACACACATATATATACACACACATATATCCCTATGGGAGCATACTGAATTAGATACTACATATTAACATTATTTTGGGGGGCACCTGAATGAGGCCTTCATCCAACCCATTAGACACATCTGCCCTTTGTGATTTTTGACTTTGAAAAGCCAAAAAAGAGGGATAACTTGGAGGCAAGAATCATTATTCTGAGTCCCCCTTTTTATTCATTTTGACTTGTTTAAAGTCAATGTGTTAATAATGTGAAGTGTGGCTTTATCACTTATCAGCTATAAAACTATGGGCAAAGGACTTGATATCTTTGGGTATGTTTTCTCAACTATAAAATGGAGCTACAAATACTTGCAACAGCTATTTATCATAGTTGTTTTGAGGAGAGCCCTTTATAAATTTTATAGTCCTAAAGAAATATGCCTAATTACTATCATTACTGTCATTATCATTAATAATCAGGACTCATTTCAGTCTCTGTTTTTGTAATATAAAGAAGCAGCCTTGCCCCTATGGTAGGTTAGGTTCACACAAGACTGAATAATAAATATATAGGCTTTAGTAGCATTTTATCAAATTTCTTATCTTTGGGCATACTGTCTGTGCTTTGTCCTTTTGAATCCAAAACAAGTTGCAAACAATGTGTTTCTTCACTCTGATGTCATTTTGAAGGATCAAATTACTTTGTCCCATAGCAATGGGTTGGTAAATATTTATCTGCTCTGGTTCTTGTGAATCAATCTAAGCTGGCTCTAGCACCCAAGTGCTGCTTATACAAAATTTCTAAATAATGATAAGAAGACTCAGTCAGATAAAATTTGAGAGAGTTCCTTCTAGTCCCATCTGAAAATGTGTTTTTAATATTCAACCATCAAAATATTTAAAAGGTTTAGAAAAATGCCAATCATCAATAGGCAGTGGACTCCCAGAGCTTAGAACTGGTGAGTTCCTCCAAGTTTCTTTACTGCCATGAATTCTGGGATACTGGGAGTCACAAAAACTCCAAGACTGCTGGTTCTGAAGCTGGTAAGGTTGACAAGGAAAAATCTAAAGGTGGGAAGTCACGCTGAGCAATCAAAGGTTCTGACTTTTGGAAAGATCAAAGCTCATTCAGTTATTATGAGGCAGGCAAAATTGAGATTTAAACCCACATCTTCTGATTCCAAACAGGGATTGTTCCTGCCAATACATAAAATTGCCTCACACCCTTTCAGAGGCATGGATCTAAACTACAACATGCCACATAAGTGGTCATCCAACTTTTGCTTGAAGAACTTCCAGTGATGGGAAATGACAGTCTCATAAAGCAGCCAATTCTATTTCTGGACAGCAATTTCCTAATTGTTAAGATATTCTTCCTTAAAAAATCTTTTCCTTGTCATCCCCAACTAATCCCAGAGCCACACATCCTCTTCGACATGATTGTCCTTCAGATATATGAAGACAGCTAAAATATTTTCCCAAAGTCCTCTGTTCTCCAGATTAAATATTTTTAATACATTAAAAATATTTCATACAAAACATTTTAAATTCTTTCACCATCCTGGTCATCTTTTTTTCTTTTTAAAATATAGTACCTAGCAACAATAATTGTCTACACCCTGTTCAAAAGTGTGGAGAGACCAGTGTAGGTCTGAAATTCTGCAAGAGCATAATATTTAGATGTGGAATAGAGGAGTGAGACAGTCGTCACTGGAGCATCTTGTGTAAAGAAAAGCAAGAAGATTTGCATAGTTGGATCAAAGAGGCCATGGAGGGGTAGAAGGTTTAAGACTAGTAGGAGGGTTATAAAGGACTTTAAACATCCAACAAAGGATTTTAGAGTCACTTGGAGGTGATAGGGAGCCACTAGAGCTTACTGAGTAGGGGGGAAGGAGTGGGATGATTAGATTTGATTTAGTAAAATCACTTTGACAGTTGAGTGAAGGAGTGATTGTAGGAGGGTTGTCTTGTACAGGGAGACTAACCAGCAGACTACTGCAATTGTCCAGATATGAAGTTTTGAGGGACTTCACCAAAGTAATAATAGTATCAGAGGAGACAAGGGGGGGTATATTGGAGAGATATTGCAAAGGTACAATCAAAAGATCTTAGGAATGGATTGGATATGGGGAGACACCTAGGTTATGAGCCTGGGTGACTGAAAAATTGCTGGATTCCTTGATAGTAATAGGGAAATATGGAAGAGGGGAAGAGTTTGGGGAGAAGATAATGAATTCAGTTTTGGATGTGTTGATTTTAAGACATTTATAGGATATCCAGATTGAGAAGTCTAATAGGTAGCGGGATAGGTAGATTTGAGAATCATGAGCAGAAGTAGCTTCTTCCCATCCCCAACTCCCCCAATTGAATGGGATGAGCTAGAAGCAGGTCTAAAACATGCTGCCATTTCCAGGGTTCCTATACCTATCTGTTTTTTGCTGGTAAGTCAACAATTATTTCTGGTGGTGTTGAGAAAAATGCCCCCATTTTTTATTTTATTATTTTGAAATTTTTTTATTTTATTAAAAAAAAAGAATAAGAAAAAAGAATAACAGAAAAGGAATACCAAACAAAACAGAAGAGAACACTGTCATGTGCTCAACAGAACATCAATTTTTTTTTTCTCCCTCACTGATGGTTATGAGGGGCAGTATTAGAAGCAGGTTTGGTGGTTTCAGGATTACAGACATTCCTAAAATTCTTGATTTGTTTCCAGGAAATGAGCTTGGAGTTTAACTAACTAACCAATATGAAGTTATTAAATGTTCCAGATCCAGATTATAGGCTCAAGGAATATTTATTAAGCCCCTACTATGTGCCAGGCTAATCTGTGCTAAGATCTTGGAATATGAATAAAAGAAAAAAGTCCTTGTCCTTAAATGGAGGGATTGCTGTTCATGGCTATAGCCTCCAATCAGAGACCAACGGAGGAGACTATTCTAGTAGCATCATAATTCAACTCAATTTAATTCACTTTAAAAAGCATTTGTCAAATGCTTATTTACTATGTAGAGCTAGGAAAACAAAATATAAAAAAGAATTATGAGAGTTCCAAGCATCTAAAAAATGCTAGTTTCATTGTGTCTTTGTATCTCAAGGTCTAGAACAGTACCTGTCAAGCAATAGGCACTAATTAAATGATTATCCAGTTGGACAGGATTGAACATGTTTCCAAGAAAGTAAATTATACAATGTATACAAAATAATAATTTCCAGATGAAAGTGTGCTACTATGTTGCATCAAGAAAGGCTTCTTGGGTTAAGTTGTAAATAAAAATCAGAATTCCGAGAAGGTGGTGTATAGGGTCCAGGTCATGTAATGGGAACAGAGAATGGGTAAAGAATATTAGAAGATAAAACCAGAAAAGGAGGAAAGAACCAAACTACAAAGGGTTTTAAATGCCAGAGGCTATGGAGTTGCATTTTGGCTGCACTGGATAGGAAGGTATTGAAGATTCGTTAAAAGGAATGACATGGTCAGACCTGTGCTTTAAGAGGATCAATTTGGCAGGGAGATAAGGTGGTTTGGATTGGATTGATGATTGAAAAGGTGATTAATGGATTTGAAGCAGGGAGACTATTCAATCGGAGCAATTGTCATAATCTAGGGGAGAGATGACTAAAGGCCTGGTTTTGAGCCCAGTTTATGGACTCCATCAAAGCAGAGTCAAGAGATGATGTGGAGGTAAGATTACTAAGACTCTCAAGATGGGAATGGAAAAGAGAAGCAAGAGATCAGGTCTATCAATAATGTGTTTGTTGAGTGTAATAGCCTTTCCTTCTCTATTTCAAGCATAATAGCAATAAGACTTTCTCTAAACCAGACGTCAATCTGACTGTGTTTAGAGCAATGGGTTAGGTGTATAGGGAGCAATACAAAATTATTATATAAAATGGGCTCCTTGCCACCTTTAAGCTCACAATAAAGAGGGGAAGGAGACACAAATATAATTGAGCATAATCCATCCATAATCCAATCCATCCATAATCTAATCTATCCGTCCATCCTTAATGATGGAGTAAAAAAGTGAGTCCTGGATTTGGAGCCTGGGAAGACCTATGTTGTTTCCACCTCAGATATATTTTCACTAAGCAAGTCACCTCTAAAAAAGCTATTTTCTTATCTGTAAAAAACACCAAAGTCCCTGAGCTTTAATTTCCTATAAAATAGAGGTAGTAACATCTATCTCTCAGAGTTTTTATGAGAATCAAATGAAACTATCTGAAATGCTTTGCATATTTTGAAGTGCTATAATAAATGTGCAATTAGATGGTGAAATGGATAGAGCTCTAGGCCTGGAGTCGAGAGGACTCTCCTGAGAGCAAATCCAGCTTCAGAAATTTACTTGCTGTTGTATCCCGGGCAAGTCATTTAATTCTCATTGCCTCAGTTTCCCTATCTGTAAAATGGGCTAGAGAAGGAAATGGCAAACTACTTCAGTATCTTTATCAAGAGAACTCCTAATGGAGTTATGAAGAATAAGACACAACTCAACAAGAACAAAGGCATTATTGCTACTACACTTTCATTATCTGTTTAAGTTCAGGGGCTTGAAGCCAGGAAGATGACATACTTTCTTATATATTTATTTTAAAAATTTATTCTTTTTTAATACACATTGCTTTATGAATCATATTGGGAGAGAAAAATCAGAACAAAAAGGAAAAAGAGAGGAAAAAAAAAAACAAAAAAGAAGTGAACACAGTATGCTAAATCAGTATACCGATTTACATTCATTCTCCTTAGTTCTTTTTTCTGGATGCAGATGGCATTTTCAATCCGAAATTTATTGGGATTGCCTTGGATCACTGAGAAGATGGAAGACCTAATTTCAAATCCCACCTCTGATAACCAGCTAAGTAATCCCAGATAATCACACTATGTGCTTCAGGCAGCTTCCTGGGGCTTATTTTCAGGAGTCATTCCCTCCTCAGACAGAGGCCCAAGGAGAAAAACATTTTACAGACGTTTCACTATTCACACAAGTAAATATTCAGAGAGGTCCAAAACAAAGTGCTGGGGAGGTGTAAGGCAGAGGGGGACTCAATGCTTTAGAGTTGAAAGTAAATTTAGGCAACATTTAGTACTATCCATTTGGGTTAAAAAGCAAACAATTACTGGATGAACTGGATTTGGGCCCTGGTTCTGCCATTTTATATCTGTTTGACTCTTGGCAAGTAACTGACCTCTGGGTCCCACTTTCCTCATGTTAATAAGCTTTTATTAATCACTCACTAAGTACCAGTCATCCTGCTAAGTCTGGGATACAAAGAAAGACAGAAGGCAGTTCTCGTTCTCAGAGCTCAAAATCAAATGGGAAAAACTACACAGAAATAACCACATCCATGACAAACTGGAAATAAACAACAGAAGGAAGACATTCCCTCTTCCTACTTTCCAGTTCTAGGACCATCAAAAATCAGTACTGCCATTGTTTTCGGGAAGAGCATGTAAAGTTCTTTGCCCACATCTTCACACACCATCTTAATGACTTTGCAGAGAATTTGTCGTTCAGTCACGTCAGCTTCTTCGTGACCCCATGTGGGGGTTTTTCTGCAGAGATACTGGAGTGGTTTGCCATTTCCTTCTCCAGTTCATTTTGCCCTGAGGAAGCTGCGGCAAAGAGTTAAGAGACTTTTCACCCAGGCTCTAGCCACTGGGCCACCTAACTGCGCTTCCAGAACCCCACTGCGCCCTCTCTTTTTTCTATTATAAGGTAAACTTCTGGAAGGCCGGGACTGAGTTCGCTTAAGTAACCCTGGAGCTCAGGGCTTACTCGGTGTGGTCATTCATTTATGACCGAGGGAAGTCGGGCTACAGGGTAGTAGCCAGCGCTAGCCCAACAGCCGAGCATGGGCGGGCGGGTAACGGGGCGGAGATGGCGGGGGTGGGCGGGCCCTCCTCGGGCTCCGCCTTCTCCCGGGAGCTCGCTCCTAGCTACAATTCAGGCCGGAGCCCCCGCCCACGCCTGCGCATTAAGGCCCTCCCCGTCCCTCTGGGTCCCGCCCCTCCCCGTCGGCGGCCCCCCGCCCCGGGACCTGTGCGTGCGCACCGCCTCGCGCCCGCCTTCCCTCAAAGACTCCCGGTCGGGCCCGCCCGGCTCTTCAGTGACCTGCGCGCGGCGGCCGCGGATGATCACGCTCAGGTGGCGGGACTGACAGGACTGGAGCTGCTGCGTTCTGGTAGGTAGGGCCGCGCTTCACTCTGCTCCCAGCGCGGGGCCAGAGCTGGAGCCGAACCGGACCGGACCGGGTCCAACTAAGCAAAGCAGCCGGCATCCGAACGCTGGGCTGAGGCGTCCGGCATCCTCCCTCCCTTCTCTCTCCTTTCCCATGCCCCCCCATCCCTCCCCACTCCCCCCCTCCCGCCCCGGCCTCGGTGACCGGCGTGCCGCTGGCCAATCGGGCGCCAGGTGGCTGGGCCTCCCGCCCAATGGACTGCTTGCGTAACGGGCGGGGGGCGGGCCGTCTGGGGCCGCGGGCTCGCAGCTCCTCGCGCCGGCCGCGTGGCCGCAGCCTCTGGGGTCTGGGCACCTCGGGGTCCTGGCTTCCTTCCGGTCCGCGGCGAGAGCTGTGGGGGAAGTGGGAGGAGAGACCACTCTGACGGATCCTCTTCATCCGCCCCTCCACTCGGCCCCCACCCCACTTCATACTGAAATCCTGGGAACTGGCCCGAAAGAGCCCGGAACTAGGGAAGCAGATTGGAGGGCTAGTTTCGGTGCTGTCACCCAGCTTGCTGTGTGACCGTGGGCAAGCCATTGCCCCTCTGTAAAACAGTCATTATAACCGGGCCAGACTTGCCCCTCCCTCAGGCTTCCTGAGGGTGTCCGGTGATGCGATACGGTATGAAGCGCTTCCGAGACCCAGAGTCGTGGTACTTAGACCCCAGAGATCTCAGGAGTTTGCTAATGAGGAAAGGGATTCGAGTGAGCAAGGGACACAGCTACCAGTGATGATGGTCCTTTCAAGTGTATAACTAAATGATTGGCAAGCTTTTCATCCTGGACCCCCTCGGTTTCCATCCAAGGCTTTTATTCTTCGAAACTAATTGTCATTCAAGGATAAATATGGGGGATTCCTCTTCAGAAGAGAAGACTCAGTTAGATTCTGTGGTGGTTCCACTTGGTTAGGATTTCCAAGAATGCTTGGAGCTAATTACTTTTTCCTGTTTTAGAAGGAAATGGATGCAGCCTAAAAGCTGGGTTAACTTTCTGTGATGCTGTGCAATAGTTTGGTGCCTTTGAATTCTTGATTTGATTTTCATCTCATCCCTTTGTGTCCCATATGCTATCTGCCTCTTTTCTCCCTTTGTCCTCACTTACTTGCGTGTTAGCCACAGCTCCACTTTCTCCACTGCCTCCTCAAAATATTAGTGGATAGAATGTTATATTTGGAATCCTGAGAGGCCAGGGTTTAAGGCTCTCCTCTAATACTAGTAATACTAATAATGGACTAGTAAGTTGGTGAATTATAAAAGGGCTATGAGTATACTAATGCTTATGGCACTTAGTTTACATTATTATGGAGAGGAACAAATATGAGTTTATGTAAGTGCATTACTAATTTTAAAAGGAAGAATTTGATATGGGAATTGCATGCGTCACATGAAATAAGTGATTTGCCGAGAGTTGGAGGCTAAATTTGATCCTATGTCAAATTTCCAGCATTTTATTCATTATATAGTCCATTTTAATTAAAATGGTCCCTATTAATGATAACTCATTTCTTTATCCCTTTAAGGTCTTAGGGATTGCTTTCTTCATGTCAATTCTCTGACATACTTAATGGTTACAGAACATTTCATATACCCATTTCATTTAAACCTCACAAGATATTACTTGACATAGTTGATACATTTAGATTAGACCCATCTTGTTGAGAAAATGGCTCAGTGTTTCAAGAGACTTGTCTACTTGGGCATAGCATGTAAGTAAACAGTGGAGTTGTGGCTTAAACTAGTTATTTTTTGTTACTATGTTTACCATAGGGCCCAAACTGTTCCAGATATTTACTGATGCCTATTTTTCTTGGGATTTATGCTTTTTTTTTATTACAGGGAAGTTTATAGCAAATTTTTTTAAATGTAAAGGAACTATTTTTAAAAGAGAATTCTAGGTTGATATCTCATAGAATCTGGTGGGAAGGGACCTTAAAAGACAACCAATCTAACCAAGATTTAATTTGACAATAATTAACTGTATGACCCCATCAGTTTCCTCTTCTGTAAAATCTATAATAACACCTACCTCCCAAAGTAGTGGTGAGGATAAAATGAGAATATTGCTAAAGTGTTTTGCAAACCATCATATAAATACTAGTTATTTGTAACCAAGAATCCATATTGGGGCATTGCTGACAACTTGGCCATGAGCTTCTGCTTGAAGTTTTTTGGTGAGTACTATATCTTCACAAACAACCTATTCTATTTTCTGATAGCTCTATTCAGTACAAAGCTTTTGCTTTTTCCCCCCCAAGCTATCTACTTTTGTAACTGACAGGTGTTATTCCTGGGTATGCCTTCTTGGGGCCAAGCAAAAAAATTTTTTCAGATAGTGCTTAGTGTCCTTCCAAAAGCCTTCTTTGGCTGGACTGCACATCCCAATTCCCTTCTGCCAGTTAACTCGCTTGGTTTCCCCACCTTAGCATCCTGAGTATTTTTCTATTATAACAGTTTTTTAGAATGTTAAAGCAAGTTTTTTTCCTGGTGTTTTAGTGTAGGCTTGCATTGGGCTTAGTGTATTTAAACTGGGGTTCAGTTTAACTAATCTGAGAGAGGTATTACATTCTAGGTCAGCACAGGGTGATGCACATTCCTTTTGAAGGCTGTTCAGTGAATTGCTAAGGGGATGTGATTTGAACCTCATTGGATTTCATTCGATTTAAATAACTTCAGTGAAAATTGATCTGTATATTAAAATTGATACAAGAACATACCTTGGCATAATATATTCTGGGAATATAATCCAATTCTTTTATGTTTTCTGGTTGATGCACTGCATGCAGTTTGGCTTAACAGCTTTTGGAGGGTTAGTGGAATATGCTGTTGGCTAAATTTTTCTCCATTTAAGGAAAATTTGTCATTGGGTGCCAGAACATTAGTTTTTGGCTCTTAAAGTATATCCAAGTCCCCAGTTCTGAAATTGTTCATCAGATATTTCGAACTGGACTCTTTGATTAACTCACAAATATGTCACACAAATATGGAAAATTGCACTAATTTCATTATACTTTTTTCTGTAATTATCAATTTATTTCATCTGGTATAGTATTTTCTAAAAGTTTTGATTTGCTAAAATATTTTGGGGCTCATTTTTATATCAATGTTGCATCCTGATGATTCTTGGATACTTAAACTCCTCAGAAAAACCTCTTAATAAATGTTTTATTCTAAAGACTTGTCTCCCCTTTTTTCCTCAGGTCTTTTTGAATAAAATGAAGTACATTCTTGTCACTGGTGGAGTTATCTCAGGAATTGGAAAGGGGATCATTGCCAGTAGTGTTGGGACAATTTTGAAATCATGTGGCTTACATGTAACTTCAATTAAAATTGACCCATATATCAATATTGATGCTGGGACATTTTCTCCTTATGAGCATGGTAAGTTGCATCCTGTTTTTTTTCTCAAACCATTGAGGAAATGTCATTGAGTTAGGAATACTCTGAGTAGTAGAATGTTTTCTTTCTCAGGAGGTTAGATTTGAGTCATATGTGAGCTGAAGCAGCAAGACAACTGAATTTGAGAGTGGCAGGACTGCTGAACATGGATTTTTGTAGCTAAGCTAAGTTTGATGTTAGTTTTGAAGCAGTTTACAAAAGAATTTAAGAAGCCGGGTACTTAGAACTTGGAAAGATAGGATGTTGAAGGTTTATCTTTCTTGGTTATTGACTGTCCATAGATTGTGATACTTACTGTTCAAGATGTACAACAGGAATAAATTTCATATCATACAGCTAGTTTTAAGTTTGAAAGGTCTGAATATTCTTACTCTGAAGCATTTAGATCAAATTCTCCTAGAACAAAAATCCTTTGAATAAAAACCAGGCCAACTTATGGGAACAATGATTGACATAAAGTTCCCTTATGGCAAAATAATTTGGACAATGTCTGGAAGAATGTGTCCGTGAAGTGTTTTTCTCGGGAAGCTAATTTCTTACATGGATGATCCAATTAGCACTATCCTGGGAAAAACTGTATCAGAAGGTTAATGCTTCTACTCCATATAAAGAGAAACGGACACAATTTCATACTCCTTGAACTTTTTTGTCGTACAGCTAGGTGGCACAGTGTATAGTATTATAGTTGGAGTCCTGAGTTCAAATTTTGCCTTTTTTATTGAACATTTACCAGCTACGTGAGACCCTGGTAAAGTCGTCTCAGATTCCTTTGTAAAATGGAGTATCAACCTTCTAGGGTTGCTGTGAATCTCAAATGAGATATTTATAAAGTGCTTTTCACATAATGAATTTCTACACAAATGTTTTATTATTTCAATTTAGACTTGATACAACTTCTGGATTAAATGAACATACATAAAAATGTTCCCCCATGTTATTTATAATTATTATTTTAATTATATCTTTTCTGTCGATTACTTCAATATTTTCAAAGTATTGCCCCAAGTAATATTCTTAGTTCAGTTTATTAATTTAGAGTTAAATCAGTAAGCCTTTATTAAGCTCCTATGTTTCAAGCCCTGTGGTAAGCAAACAAAGAAATGGAAAAACAGGTGTCTTCAAGAAATTCACAGGCTTATGGAGGAGACAACATAGTAACAGCTATGTACAAATAAAATATAGATGGATCAATGAGAGATTTTAGTGGAAAGGCACTGGCAACAAGGCTTCTTCCACAAGGTAAAATTTTAGCTAAGATCTATCTGAAGAAAGCAGGAGGGAGAAAGGTGATAGCTTTTGGGGAAAGCCAGTGAAAATGCATGGAGGCAAGAGATGAAATAAAGTGTCTTTTGTTTAAAACAAACCCAGTGTCACTGAATTTTAAGAGGATCAAAGCAGAAGCCATACTGGAACTGGAAGATAGAGCTAAGAATTTTTAAAAACCAACAGGACTTTAGGGTTTAGGACTGGTGGCATCTCTCAAAAGGTCAACTTGTTATAACCTAAAATAAGGTTAAAATAAGTAACTTTTTCTTTTATACTAGAATTTTGTATTGAATATTATCATTAGCAATAATAGTTAAAAATTTTTTGACATGGAGTTTTGCTGTAGTGATATCTGCTATTTAATGTTCATCCTGGATGTGTAAAAATAAAAATTGCTTTTCCAATTATTTTGCTAAAGTCCTCTTTTGATATTATTTGTTGGGCCATAAATGTGCCTTTGGGTTCTTAAAGGTTTTGCCAGCTTCTAGGAAGCTAAGTACAGGTCTGGAAATAGTTCTATTGTCTGAGGAGCACCCTAGTTGCAAGATGGTTGGTTGCCAAATAATGGATTCCTAAGGTGTCAGCTGCCTAGGAGGGAAGAACCCATTTAGATGACCACTTGGATATTGATCAGAACCTGTTTTTCTGCTTGCTTGTTCTGCCAAAACTTGGATCTCATTAACTTTTCAGACTTCTGACCTATAACTTGATGTTCTTTTTAAAGGAGGATGGGAGATATTGGCATATTTTTGTATATAAATCTTGTGAATAAGCCAGACCATCATGACTGACATGTGTCACTCTGAGTTGTTGATTGAATTTATTTATGATTCTGAGAGATCCACAGATATTTAGTACTTGCTCTGTACCAGTGCTGAGACTATAAAGACTAAAATGAAACTTATTTCTCAAGGGATTTACATTCTTAATAAATGGATACATCATGTACATAAGGTACATAGTAACAAAATAGAGAGGGAGAGGGATTATTTATTAGCCTTTGAAGGAAGGGGCTTTTTATCCCTCTATATAGTTTTTGTTTTCCTATCAAATGAGGTTTCACTACATTAAGGAAAGATATGCAAAAATTGTTCGGTAAAAGAATGACATGTTATGATTTTTTAATTCATTGTGCTCAATGTTTTTTTAACCTCAACTTTTTTAACATTTTCTTCAGGTGAAGTTTTTGTGCTTGATGATGGTGGGGAGGTAGATCTTGACCTGGGCAATTATGAACGGTTTCTTGATATCCGTCTCACCAAGGACAATAACCTGACCACTGGAAAGATTTACCAATATGTTATTAACAAGGAGCGTAAAGGAGATTACTTGGGAAAAACTGTCCAAGGTAATACTGGATGTCCCTTTGGTTTGTATCCCAAAGTATTATTAGTGATTTTTTTTTTTTTTTTTTTTTTTTTGCTTGGGGCATATATTGCTATTTCTTTGTCTGAAAATGGAAAGGATTCCTTTGATATTGCAGACTCGGTGTTATCTTGAAAGATTGATTATTTATGAAAAACCTGCGAATGGGAGCTTTTCTTAGATTACTTTGTAGGGGCTCATGTTCTTTTTGTGAGTCTGTACAGATGTTTCAAGATAACATCAAGGAGTTTCTTCAAGGAATAAGTTGAAACTGAATGACTTAGACAAAATACATCTGCCTTAATTGTAAATCACTTAAAGTTTATTCCTGATATGGATGGCACTGAAGCCTTCACTTGACTTTATACAGAAATTCAGTGATAGATGTAGAACAATGCAGGTGATTTGAGTAAGGATGATAAAGGATGGGGCGTGTGGGATAGACAATGTGTAGAATATTTATTTATCTCATAGTGAAAGGTATCTGTAATGTGGAAGCCTAGAGATAAGTGTTTTAGTAAGTAATCCTTTTAGGTCTAGATCGTAACAATTGTCCATGAGTAGGTTACATAGCATCATGCTCCTTTTTGAAGGCTTGTATTATGCTATTTTTATCAATATAGTATGGTGGAAAGAGCACTAGGTAAAAAGAGTCTTGGAATGTACATCTTGCCACAAATTACCAGATTTAGACTTGCATAGTTCTCTGATCTTGGTCAAATCAGGAATTAGTTGAATTTAAGAGAAGAGATTATCTAATCTAAATAACATCTGAACAAGAATCCCTTCCAGAGCACATCTAGTAATTCAATCTTTGTTTGAAACCTCCAGGAAGAAAGAATTCATGACTTTGTAGGGCAGTATATTACACTTGGGCAACCTTAATTATTGAAATTGTTTTTCCTAACAAACTAAAATTTGATTCTTTAAAACTTCCACCCATTGTTCTTAGTTTTGTTCTCTAGGGACAAGCAGAACAAATCTAATTACTTTTCTATGACAACAAACTTTCAAATACTTAAACATAACATTTGCTACTTCCCACTCCCAATCCAAGTTTTAATTTGAGCTAAACTTTCATTTCCCTTAACTGATCCTCATGTGGTATGACCTAGAACTTTGTACCATTCTGGTTACCTTTTTCCACTGTTTGTTTGGTCTCCAGCTTATTAATGTCCTTCCTAAAATTTGCACATAACACACTCTTTTCCCCCATAACTGAACCACAATATCGGAGAACTAGCTCCCTGATTCTGTATACCAGTAGTGTCGAACTCAAGTACAAACAGATCCCAGAAAACAACAAATTAACATTATCTAGGTTATATTGCATCTTTATTTTATTAACCATTTCTCAATTATATTTTAATCTAGTTTAGGCCTCACTGGGGAGTTTTGTGACTGGGAGTTTGACACCAGTGTATACTTTTTTGTTTTGCACATTTCCTTAGCACATTTATTAAGCTCTTACTCTGTGCCCTTCATGGGGGTAACGACTGAGAATACAAATATAAACCAAGTTAAATACAATTCCTATATTTAAGAAGCTCATAGGGAAAATAGAAGGACTAAAAGGTAGCCGAGAATCATGGTTGAGGAAAAAAGCTTTTCATTTACATGTAAAGATAGTTTTCAACATTCATTTTTATAAGATTTATAAGATTCATTTATAAGATTTTAATTCTCCTGCCATCTCTTCCATCTTCTGTCCTCCTGATAGCAAGGAGTCTGATAGGTTATATATGGATAGTCATGTTAAACATATTTCTGCATTTGTCATGTTGTGGAAGAATCAGATTGAAAGGGGAAATGAAAGGGGAAAAATTACCAAAAAAAACCCCCAAAACTCTTTAAACAAAAAAATGACAAGTTTTTCTTAATGCAGACTTAAGGTTGAATTGGCTTTTTTGGCTTCCATATCACAAATGTTGGTTCATGGAATTTTCAGTCCATCAAAATTAAATTTTTTGGATTAACTGCTATCTTGAATCCCTTTTTGCTTATGGTTGTGAAGTTGATATCTTAAATTTTGTAAATTTCATCTTATTGGACTTTGAAGTATCTCGCCTGTCCACATGTTTTTGAAATTTGACGGTTATGCTGTATGTTAGCCCAACTTTTAATTACCTGCAAATTTGAATGCCATTTATTTTCATTACATTTTAAACTAGGACATTCCACTAGAGATTGCATTTGTCAACTATTATTACCACCCACTGACTTCTTGGGGTCAGGATGTTTTAGCAGTTCTTTGTTTTTTGTTTTTTTCCTTTAAATTCTTCAAAACCAAGTCTTGAACATCAGTACAATTAAATTTGCGTAGTAATTCTGTAGTGACTAATTTAAATCCAAAATGTCATCTTGATTTTTCTCTTCCCTCTAAGACCTCATCAGGATTCTTTGTCCATTTTCACTCACTTTTCCTTTGATCCTAGTAATAGGATTTCTGTTTCTTTTTCACATTATTTCACAAAGGCTTACAGATTTCTTTGAATGCTTTTATATTACTCAGTTTAATTTACATTACAGTGTTCCATTACATCAGTTTACCATAATTTGTTTAACTTAACCGGTTGATGCTTTTAGTTTCCACTTTTTCATGATTACATTAATATCTTTGAACAAATAGCTCATTGAATCCACCTAAATATACTGTTAGTATCCATCTTTTCTCCTCTATAGATAGCATTAGAGACATTGTCAGATGCTTTGTTAAAATTTGAAATAATCCACTTTAAAAGCACTGAACAAGTCTGGAAACCTGCCAAAAGGGAGTCTGTATACTTGAGGAAGCCATGCTGCATCTTTGATCAATACTTCCTTTCCTACATGATCACTTAACCTCTGGGTCTTCTTATTTGGTTCTTATTGAAAATGAAAATAGTATTGAATCTTTGAGGTCTTTAAGACTTCAAAGTCTAGGGTGCAATGTCATGCCTCTAGATTCTGTAGAAAATGAACCAAACAGTTTGGCCCCAAGGAATTAAATTTTGGGGAGCTAATTATACTGAAGGTAGATTTTCTACTTGCCTTGTAAACTTGGACCACAGTAGTGACTAGATTAGCTTAGGCCAAGTGGAAGGAAATTAGACAGCTAGTCTAAAAAATTATTTTTGGTAGGAATTCTATTCATTGGAAATTCAAGATCTGGTGTATTCTATAGCATTTTTTTTTTTTTTTTGGCTGAGTCAATTGGGGTTAAGTGACTTGATCAGGGTCACACAGCTAGGAAGTGTTACATGTCTGAGGTCAGATTTGAACCCAGGTCCTCCTGACTTAGGGCTCTATCCACTGCACCACCTAGCTGCCCCTCTAGCATCTTTTTAAATCTCAGCCTCCACTCTGAACAGAGAACTTTTTTCCCCCCCATTCCCTCAGAATTGGGAAAGACCTATAGTTTGATTTCTGAATCCAGATCCTGTTCATCTGCTATCTCTATGATCCATAGTAGTGCCATTTGAAATGGTTGGAACAGTGTTAGTTTCACAAATCGTGGGGAAAGCTGACTAGGTCAGTGTTTGAGATCAGAGCTGTGTGTAGCTGTGGAGTGGCCTTGGAAGAGATGGACAGGCTTAAGGATTTGATGTTGCAGGGTATTTTTTTTTTTAATACTTTAATATTCTTCAATAGTTTGTGTTCCATTATTATATTTGCTTAATTCAGTGATTTCATTCAAAACTAAATCTGCTTAGATTAGTATCAGTGCTATTGGAAAAGTTATACTTTTTTCTTTCCTTTTTCTAGTTGTGCCTCACATCACAGATGCAATACAAGAATGGGTAATGAGACAGGCATTAATTCCTGTAGATGAAGATGGTGTACAGCCTCAAGTGTGTGTGATTGAGGTTTGTATATGCTAATCTTCCTTAGTCTATCTTTTTTATCTCCCTAAGCAGCCCTGGACATCTAGCTAAACACTCCAGTGAAAGACCTGAAACCTGCTTGTCCCTAACTCTGGATTACACTGTGTCAGTTGAAAGGAAAATAGCACTAGTCATGTTTGGGGATTGCTGGCTCAGACACTTGCAACTCAAATGTTACAATGAATAAGTGACTTTTTCTCCTTTTATGAAATAAGGATGATAACATATACTACCTACTCCACTGTGAGAAAAGCCCCTTGTAAATTTTAAGGAGCTTTAGAAATGGGAGCTCTTAGTGTTGCACAAGTCCATTATCTTATTGTGGAAGTGATGCTGAGTTTTAGAAAGGCTTTTGGGTCCAGATGAGGCAGTGTATTATATACATCTGTCCAAGACAAGTTATCAAAAAGGTTGGGCATAGGTGATTGTTTTGGCCACAATTACTCACAAAGACTGAGTGGTTGATATAACCCTGGTTATCCACATTAATGAAATCATTGATCTTAGAATTTTTACTGTAGCAACAAATAGACGGTACACAGTAAAATCAGTCATTAAAGAATGAGAAGCGGGTATTGATAGTAGATGTTTGCTTGAATGAAAACATAATTTATAGTATCATTTCTTTAATTAGACATAGGAATGTTGAAAAACTATTGCTATTTATTGTCAAATTAATAATTACCCCAACTGTTATCTCGATGTAATTTCAAAGGTAGCTTGAGCATTGGTTTGCCTTTGGCAGTCATTGAGAGAAGAATTAGGCACCTCTCTTTGTGATTGAAAATCACTTAACCTTTTTTTTTTTTTTTTTTTTTTTTTTTTTTTTTTTGTGATTTTAGATTTTTACCTGACATAGATATGGAGAGAACCAGAATACCTTTGGGGAAGCATAATTTTGTCTAAAATAATGTTCATGATTAACCTGTCAAGATTGCTTGCTGTCTTGGAGAAGGGGAAAGTCAGGAGGGAAGGGAGAAAATTTTGGAACACAAGTTTACAGAAACGTATATTGGAAATTTGTGCATGTGTTTACAAAAACTTGTACATGTGTTTACAAAAACTTGTACATGTGTTTACAAAAACAAATACTGTTTTAAAAAATGAAAAAAGGGACATGATAGCTCTTGATGATCTTGATAATTGACATTGTATACTATATGGAGAATCCACTGCTATGCTGCTTGTTTGATATAACAATTTGGAGCTGCCTTTCCAAAAGAGGAAGGGAATGGGTAAATGGAGGAAGATTTAATAATGTACTTCAAAATTACTTTGTGCTTCCAGCTCGGAGGGACAGTGGGAGATATAGAAAGCATGCACTTCATTGAAGCCTTCCGCCAGTTTCAATTTAAAGTCAAACGAGAAAACTTCTGCAACATTCACGTCAGCTTAGTTCCACAGGTAAGGTGCTAGAAATTTCAGGGGGAGCCAGAGGAAGTGGAGAGCAATGTTTGTGCACTAAGTACTAGTTAGATTTTTGTCTTCTGTTCTATAGAAAAAAGGAAAAAAAGAACTGATTCATTTGGGTATTAGAACAAATGGGAACCATGCCCATAATCAAATTATTTTCCCTACTTTTAACATTTAAGGGAAATGTCAATTTTCAAGTGCATATATTAAAAATTTTTTTCCCCTTGTAAAATAGCCAAGCTCTACAGGTGAACAGAAGACTAAACCTACCCAGAATAGTGTTCGGGAACTCAGAGGACTTGGACTTTCACCAGATTTGGTAATTTTAAAAAATCCTTTGTACTAGATTAAATTTTAGTCTTAAATGTATGGCCAAAATTATTAGTTAGAAATGAACAAACTTTTGTAGAGTGGAATAATTTGAATATCTCTTAATAGAAATGCCCTCTTTTAAAGTTAGCGGCTCAGCTCTTGAAGTTCTGTACCAGCTTTGGCTGTGGCATATCTTCATGACCCCATTTTAGGGATTTTCTTGGGAAAGCTATTGAGTGGTTTGCCATTTCCTTCTCATTTTACAGACTAGGAAACTGAGGCAAATGGGGTGATGGGACTTTCTGACTCCAGTCCTGGCAATCTGTCCACTGTGCTAGCTTCTCTTAGTAACATATCTTATCAGGATAGAAAGATTTCGGGATGGATCTGATAGTGGGCTTTTTAGTTAGGGACCATTGCCTCTGGAGCAGCCAAGCTAAGCACACAATGTCCCAATCAACAGAATGGCAGATTGTTTGACTGCATTACTGTATAATGGTATGAATCAATTCACACATGCTTATAATATTGTAGATCCTTGAACTATAAGTATAGTTGTTGATAGAAATTTATTTCAGTGACATACTTAATGCAAATTAATTTTGTACGGGATTGAGGATGAAGAATATCGCTAGACAAAGGTGGATTGGTGAAATTTTGGAGCAAAATAGAGATATTAACCTTATCTTTCTATTCCTCTTGACAAAAGAGATTTAAAAATAATAAGATTGTAGAAGGCAATATATTCTCTTAACATTCTGCTTTCCCCACACAAAATTTCCCTTTCTATTGTGGGAACCACTCAGTCCACAGAATATATTTTGGAAAGCATATTGTAACTAGTGTTGTGTTGTGTTGTGAACTTTTTTCTCTTTTTTCTCTATTATATCACAAAGTAATGGGCATTTCACTGTTGTAGCTCATTAAGCAGTCTTGTTTTGAATTCTCATTTCTCGGTTTGTCTCCACTTTTGGAGCTGCAAAATTTAGTTGAAAAGAGACAAGGGGGCGTTTTCAAGTTTCTCCAGAATCTGGCAGGGACATTTATACACTGTAATGAAATGATTCCTGTTTGCTTCAGCTCGAATGACAGTGTTTGTGTATTTTTAATTTTCTCTGCTAAATTGTGCCCTCATCTTTTGGAGTAGGTGGTGTGCAGATGCTCCAATCCTCTTGACACCTCAGTGAAGGAAAAGATATCCATGTTCTGTCATGTTGAGCCAGAGCAAGTAAGTGTTCGGTCCCAGATTTTTTCATTTGGGAAATTGATAATTAGGATAAAAGGTAGTTAAAGACTTATTTCCTAGAATTACTGTTTTAACTTTATACATACTTTTGGCTTAAAGGATTCTTGATCTCTTTTCATGTATGGAGTGATAATAGAAGGAATACTGGATTCTCAATTAGAGAATCCCCTTCCATGGTGGGTAAATCACTGTTCCATCTACATCTCACATGGCTGGTATCCAGTGAAAAAAATCCTTTGCAAAGACTGTTGGGAGCAAGAGTTATTTTCTGTTAATGGAGGGGCCATTGCTGTTGCCCTGACTGATTGCCATCAGTTATTCCTAGGAGTCCCTTGATTGCTGTGAGAGACTGCCATATCTGACCCTGGGACCTCTTGGGCCTCAGTTCCTCCATATATAAAATAAAGGGATTAAAGTATGAGTAATCCTCAAGGATCCTTCCAGCCTCAACGTTTTGTGTGTTTAACTTCATCACATTGAATTTTGGATTGTGTTTGTGCATTTGCAAATGGGTGTTTGATAGAATTTATACCATTTCAGAGTAATGAAGCTCTGCTAAAGCATTCCAGAGAGATGGAAAGCTGTCCAGCTTTTCTATTAGCAGACATTTCTTGACTGTCTACCACATGTGAGATACTTTGTGCACTGTGCAATACAAAGCTGTTTACTTCCAAGTTTCTTCTATCTAGGTAGCAGGAGGGATGATAGGGAGGAATCAGAGTAATAGTGAATCAATCTTGGAGATAATGCGATCTCATTTAAATTTCAGTTTAATTGGATCTCTTAATTGTAATTTCTTTTGTGTATTCCAAATGAAGTCTTGTGGGTGGTTTGGGTCACTTTTGGATTATTAGAGTTTATATAGATTGACTTTGATTTTCAGTATTTTAAGATCTCTTCCTCTCGTTTTTCAGCATAAAATAATCTGCATTTTCTGTAGTTCTTAGGAGATGGATGTGCCAAAAGTGGGTCTGAGCTCTTCCTAGTCCAGATAGTTTTTATCTGGATGATAAATGAGAAACTTATCTGATGAGAAATGATTTTCTGCCAGCCTCCCTCAAATGATGCATTTCTGCAGAGGTTGTTAAATGATTGTCCCATGTGTACATATGTACAATGTGACTTTTTTATCTAACAGTTTTTTAAGCTGATATAAGTGATTTGATTGCTCATCCCAGCCACTGACTAGCAGTGAGCCTTATTTCAGATATTAACTGGTATATCTCTTGCTTTGAAAATCTTTCTAATTCTCAGTTTCCTCAGTTTTAAAGTGAAGGGATCATTTAAATGATTCCCTTCCAACTGTAACAAAATATAGATAAGCCTGTGCTTGAAGACTTTCAAGTAGAGGCATCCCACCACTTCTAAGCAGCCTATTCAGCCTTCGGAGGAAGTAACTTAATCTCTGCACCCCATTTTCCTCATGTAACTCTGTACTGTCCTACTTGGGAAGAAAGAACTTCAGTGGACTACTAAAGTCCACTGTTACAGCTAGAAAAAATTCAGTCATTTTTCCTTATAAAGGACCGTATGTGGTTTATTAACATTAAATCGAAATAGCAAGATATTATTTGCATTCATCTAATTGTACTTTATAATTTGGAGAGAAAGGCATTACCCGTCTGATCCTCCCCATGTAGATGAAATGCAATTCCTGGCAAGAAGTAGTTCCCTAGTTCTGTTTTCCCTAGTTTTCCCTAGTTCTGTGATGCTATACTATAAAAATGTCCCAAGGCTGGAAGAAGACCAGCTCTTTAATTCTCATTACTGTGCCTGTACTCTAGTAGCCATTTCGATTCTTTGAAGATTTACAGTAATGGGAAACTTGTTTCTAAGGCAGCTTAGTCTACTTTTGGGAGTCTCTCATTATTAGACTTCTTTCCCCCCATCCCCTTTTATTCCTGTCTAAATTCCATTATTCTTCTCTGAGGCTGGTCCAAACTGATAATTATCTGGGTCCAATTAAACACTTAATTAGGAAAAATCATCTAGGGGCATATGCATCAGAAGCTCCTGATATCACATGTCTAAGGACATGTTTTTCCAGCATAGTAAGGGAAAGTTCATTATGTCCTAGAAAAGGGAAATACTGCCCTTAGACTGTGTCAAAGCAGAAGGTCTCTGATAGATACTTAATATTAAATAGCAGTTATATATAGTGTTTTGTGTTACCAAGCTCCTTAAAAATATTATCTTAAATGGGAAGTAGATGTTTTTTTACAGATTTTACATTTTACAGATGAGAAAACTGAGTTAGGAGTTAAGTCACAAAAATGGTAAATATTTGAGACAGGATTCCAACTCAGGTTTTCTTGAAGGCCTGTTTTTTATCGTTCCACATTGCTGCTCTGCTGTATGTAGGTTGGCAGGCTAACTAGATTATTTCAAAGATAAGCAAGAAAGACTAAAACATTTAGCATGTAATACATGGAGCCAGGCATCAGGGAAAGTCATCAAATATTGTTTATAATAAGTGTTTGCTCTGTGCCAGACTATGCTAAGCTAAGCCAAGCTAAGTACTAGGGATGCAAAGAAAGGTGAAAACAGACCTTGCCTTCAAGGAGCTCCCATTCTAATTGGAGAGACAGCATGTGAATGATCTATGTACAGACAGAATATGGTAATTTGGAAGTAATTTCAGAGGAAAGATACTTGGCATAAGGATGGGGAAGGAGCTTCAAAATCTGAAAGAAGCCTGATGAGAAGAGAACACATTCCAGGCCTGGGGGACAGCCACTGAAAAGGCATTGTCTTGTGTTAGGAAAACAAGGAGGCTGGTGTTACAGAATTGTAGGGCATGTAGAGGGGAATACGTGTTAAGAAAATGGAGGTTGGAAGGATTGGAATCAGTGAAGGACTTTTAAAAGCCAAGCAGGATTTTATATCTGAATCTAGAGATAATAGAGAGCCACTGGAGTTTAATGAGTGGAGAATGGATTGGAAAAGATCTAGGTAGGAAGACCAACCAGAAATCTCTCCCAATAGACCAGGCAGTAATGAGGCCTATATACCAGGGTGGTATCTGTATTGGAGAAGAGAAAGATAGGAAGAGGAAGTTGCCAAGATAGCAACATGTATTGGATATGAGATGGAGAGAAAGGGAAGAATTGAATATGATACCTAGATTAGGACACAGAATCTTAGAGGATACCCATGGTTTACAGTTGGTTTCTTTTATTTATTTTTTAATTTTAATTTTATTTTTTGCCCCTTTTTTCTCCTTACCCCACCACAAGCAGGTTGGACCTAAGCAGATATATTCATGAATGCGTGTGCATGTATACACATGTGTATGTGTATACACAAATCTATGTGTACACATAGATATATTTACATATATATATACACATGCATATACACATATCTAAAACAGTATTAATATGGCTGGCATATAATGTAGATTTCTCTCTTGAATTTGATGTTGTCTAAGACCAATGGTTACTATCCCTATTAAAAAAAAACCCAAATTCTGTTCTTGAGCTGTTATTGTCTTTGTTGTATATATCATTGCCTCTTCCTTCTAACTCTTCTATTTTACCCATTAACCTCTCACTTAACCTCTCATCTGCCTTCCCCATTCCCAATGGATCCTTTCATTCCATTCTTCCCGCATCCTTCCCTCTTCTTACCTTTTCCCATCTACACATTTTATCCCATTTCCACACTCTTCTATATCCCACCTTATTCTTTTCCCCTTTTCTTTGTAGATTTTGGAAGGTATTTTACCTTTTGGATATGTATTGTTCCTCCTTTAACCATTTCAAATGTGAAGAGCATTTCAGAACTACTAGCCCTCTTTCTCTAATTCCTATATAAATCACTACTTGTTCTTTCTTCACATAATTATCATTTTACTTTCTCCTACATGGTTTTGCTTTTAGAGTCACATCGTACTTGGCTCTATCCCAATCTTTTAGACTCCCAGTTACTAGTGACAATACATATGCTTTACATTTTTTTGTATAACAGTTTTTAAAGTTAGTATTTGATATTGGGTCCTATGTTAAATTTTCTATTGAATTTGTTTGAGACAAAGTCCTGGAAGTTTGACAGTTCATTGAATGTCCTTTTTTGTTCTTTTCAATATTATACTCAGGTTTGCTGGATATATTTTCATCTGCAATCTTAATTCTTTTGATTGTTGAAATACAGTATTTTAGGACCTGAAGTCTTTTATTGGAGCTGCTAATAGCGTGTACAATTCTAAATGTAGTTCCAACATATGTGAATTTTGTTATTGTTGCTTGTAAAATTTTTGATCTGGGGATTTCAAAATTCAGCAGTGATGCTGCTCAGTTTTCCTTGTAAGATCTATTTGATGATGGGTGGATTTTTTCTGCTTTTTACTTTGCCTTCTTATTCTATCACCTCAAGACAATGCTTAATTATTTCTTGTATTGTCAAGATTCTTTTTTTGGTCACAGTTGTATTTCTATACATATACATCACATATCTGGGGTCCAGTTTCCCTAACTAGAAAGAACATTGCCTTTCATGGTCTCTTTGACTCTAGGACCAGTAGTATTTGACCAGGGCCCAATCTACTCCCATGGTGCTTACAGCCTTAGTGTTCCTTTTGTGTTTAGCAAGGGCAGCATTTGGCTTTTGCGGTTTCTCTAGGCTAGAGCATAGTAGCTCTTGCTCATCTGTATAGTCAAGGACACTTCTGATTATAGTGTTCTTGGCCAGCAGAGCCACCTCTCCCACAGAACTTCCTAAAAGATAATCCCAAAGGCCCAAGAGGCGGACTGACATGGCCTTGTAAGTGAGCAGGTGTTTTGGGCCTGGGTCAGTTGAGGGAGAGCTCAAGTCATTGGTTTCCAGAGTCCTGGAAAAGTTCCAGACTTTTTGCAAGCATATATTATGTGGATATCACAAAACACCCTCCCAGGGGAGGGAGAAAAATGGGGAAAAATGCTTATTCTTTACATGTTAAGGATCATGCCCAAGTTTCAAGGGGCAGGTTAGTTCTCTGAAAGCTTCAATAGCTTGAAAGATTTGCAAATCAGTCTATACTGATGCAGAAGTTCCTTGTGAATTGGGAGTGAAATAAATCAGAGGCAAGAGGAAAGAGGTCAAAGAACAGTAACTGCTTCTCGGTCTACTCGTATTATCCTCTCACGTGAAATGATATGTTCTGCTGGTCCAAATTAGATGCCCAGCAGCCACTGGGGGTTAAGGGAGCAGGTGGCTCTTGTAGCATTTATATGTATTTTGCACAGCAGAGAAGATAGGAACCACTGAGAGACAAGTGCAAGTCAGCCATATGTGTTGCCAGGCATGAGTTATACACATGCAGGTAGATATATATCTGCCATCCCTGAAAATAATGGCCAGTTCACCTCAAATCTTCTGTCTCTAATAGCCTTTTCAGCTAGGTATACTTGAACTGCTTGTGTTTTTCCATGATTTTTAGAATGGCACAATCTAAGTGGAACTATATTTACTTTATTGTGACTAAGAAAAATACGTAAGAATGTGACATTTTAATAATCTCATTATAGAGCACGTTTGACTATAACTAGAAGAGCAGCTCTGGTATGAGCTACTTGGTCATGAGCTTGTAGTCTCATTTCATATAGAAGATATGAAATGTCAAGGATGTTCTGATGTTCTTTGTCTTTGGCAACTTTGATTCCTACTTTATTCCTATTCTTGGTGCTATTCCATACCATTAACAAAGAGTAGCTTTTGGTGAAATTCCTGCTAAAGAAAGATTTATATAGATTTCAAAATTCTTGTAGAATTTTTAACATGACTCAGTTAATAAATGCTGAGGACAGAGTTCCTTAAAACAGTCGAGTACTTGTGAAATATGGGGAACTTGGGGTCGATTGCAAAAGAGGAGGAATCAACCTTTCAAGGAGGCTATAACCTACTTCTTCCTGAAAGGGTCTGTATTCCTTGGTCTCCTCCCCCAGGAGTTGATGCTTACCTGAGCTGTGCATTATTGGACATTTATGTAGATATAAAGGTCACAAGTTCACATTTGGAGAATGAGAGAAGAGGAAATTTTATCCCCAAGTGAATTAACTCTAGTAATGAAGTTTCCAACTACAAAATAACTTATTGGAGTTCCCTTGGTTAAAACTTTTAAAATCTTTTTAAAAACTTAAAAATTATTTTTTTCCAGCAACATATCTGTATATATGGCAGTCAATTGAATGCAGAAGCAGAAGTCTCATGAACAAAAGCTGTTGGAGGGAGTAAATGTAAATTTACTGGGGGTTTTACAATGTAAAACGGGGGATGGTCCTGAGACTAATAAGTTTGAGAACCACTGTTTCCTTCTCAGTCACCCCTATTTTCTTATGCTTTATTTTAAAATTCTACTGATTCTGTATTTTAACAGGTGATCTGTGTCCATGATGTTTCTTCCATTTACCGAGTCCCTCTGTTACTAGAAGAGCAGGGTGTTGTAGATTACTTCCTACGCAGACTTGACCTTCCAATTGAGAGGCAGCCAAGAAAGATGCTGATGAAATGGAAGGAGATGGCTGACAGGTAAGTATCACAAGTAGAAAGAATTTTGGTTATCCAGTCTTATTTTTCTGCCTTATGTCCCATAGGACTGGTATCCTTTTATAATTGTAATCGGTTACTTACACCATTGTTACTTTTTTCTTTTGAAAAAAATCTAGTAACCTTTTTTAATGGCTATTGCTCATTCTCCCCACCCCCCCCCCCACCCCCACGCCCCCACCCCTAGGCAATTGGGGTTAAGTGACTTGCCCAGGATCACATAGCTAGGTAGTGTTAACTGACACCAGGTTTGAACTCGGGTCTTCCTAAATTAAGGGCTGGTGCTCTATCTACTGCACCAACTAGCTGCCTCCTGTTGCTCCTTTATTCCCCAGTGCTCATTCTTCCAGTCACATAATAGTGATTCTGAGATCTTGTTTATATAAAGAGCTAGTAACTAGACTGAATTTTTCCTGTATTTGGAGCCCTGAGATGTACTTGAAGAATTTATTCTTGACCTATTATCCTCTCATGAGTTGCTTTTTCAGTACCAGTCAAGGGCTTATATTCATCCATTCATCTGTGACCAGTTAAGGAATTTGCCATACGGATTACTGAGATGAAGGTCTTGCACATGGAACAAAGCAATGATTCTACAAAAGAATAGAGCTTGAAGCCATAACTAAATGTTTCCCAACTATAGGAAAGACTTAAATAAACTGAAATTTATTTGAAATGAGACACAGCATTGGAAAAGTTAAGAAGAGATTATTTTTTGCAAAGAATTAAATCAGATTGAAGTCATCTATTGATGAAAACCTATTCTGGCTTTAATCTGATTGTATTTAAATATACACTCCCCTTGTTCATTTGATTTTGAGAGAAGCTGAATAACAGTTCTTTGAGATTTTTGGACCTTTGCTGAGGTCCTAAAGCTTTATTTTCAATATAAGAATGAAGTGGCAGAACTAGCATTCAGACTTGTCTTTCATTCCAGATTTGGGGATCTTTTTGTTATCAGACTGCTTCTTGGAACCAAGGCTTTGTCTTTCATTAATTGCTAAACTTTGGCTTATGTTAGGATTCTCAGCCCCCTGATCTGGTTAGGTTCTCTGGCTTCAGAGCTTTGTGATACTTGAATATCCCACTTATGTACCTGCTGGCTTTTTATTATCCAGTTTTAGGGATAATACAGAGGACTGTACACTATGAACCATCTTCCCCAATGTGCTCTGTAAGACGGCCAGGGGGATCCAGTGAGGGAGCTCTTATTGTTCTGTCCTTTTTCGTTATCCCAGTCATATTGGGTTAGAGCTGTTTTCTCTCACCTTAGCATGGCGTACAGAGCACCTCTTGTTTTAGAATGTACTCATTTTCTGCCTTTTCTTCCCACGTACTTGTGTTTAGTGTTGGCTTTTGGACTTGCAGGTATGATCGTTTGCTGGAAACCTGCTCTATTGCTTTGGTTGGCAAATACACCAAGTTCTCAGACTCCTATGCCTCTGTCATTAAAGCCTTGGAGCATTCTGCCCTAGCCATCAACCACAAGCTGGAGATAAAGGTGGGTGAGTTGGTTCCAGGGTGGACATGTAGAGACTCATGGTATTAAAATAGCTTCCTAATCAAGGGTTCATAGTTTCTTAAACAAGTGTTGGAAAGTCGCTGATTTAAAAGAGGAAAGGGACTTTAGAGATGATTTGGCCCTCAGTTTTATGCCCAAGGACAGTGTTCCATCTTATTTTTTTGGGGGGAGGCATTGTTTCCTTCCCTAAAAGCACTTTAGATTTCTAGTTGGCACTGGGCATTCATTATGCAGCTGGTCATCTTCAGAAATAATGAATAAGGAAGGAAGAGATGTAATTTTGGTTTAAGTCTAGGGGGCAGGAAGTGTCAGGTGACCAGATGGAAATAGAGCAGGCCTGGGTTGGCAGAAAACGCTGATATGCTGGTGATATGCTCCTGAATGTGGCATATCCCTCTCCCAACTGCTAGCATCCTTCGGATAGCTTGTTTCCCAAAAATCCACTTTTGCTGGAATAATTGTGGTCCTCCTTCATCTCCCATCCAGAGCCCATCATGAGGCAATAATAGATAGAAATGAGTTTGTTAGAAGCCTAATGTAGAGGAGGGCCCCTTCCCAGCCAGGGTACCAGAAGACTTGTTATGCCTGATCATGGTGGGGAGAAAGAAATGATCTATCACCTAGCTTATCAACCCCGAAAGCAAAAATGGCTTCTGATTTTTGAATTGGGATTGAATTTTCCCATTTCTGTGTTGCCAGTTCTCTAGTAGGTCCTAATTATGTCCTAATTCTACTTCACTCCCTCTGCCATCTTCAGGTCTGGCATCTTCAGCTGCCTTTTGACATCCTGAACTGGATATCTGTCTAATAGGCCTCCAAATTAAACATGTCCAAAATTTCATCTCTTCCCCTAAATCTCCTTACCTCCTACCTTCTTAGTTACTGTAATGGCATTCTCCCTGTCCCTCAGGCTCACAACCCAGGAGCCCATACTTCATGCCTCACTATCTCATCCCATGTGTCTGAGCTATTGTCAAGACCTATGGATTTCACTTTGGCAACATTTGAGTTCTCTCTCTCCTCTCCTGTGGGAGGCCACCACCCCTGCACCCTGGTGCAGGCCCTCATCTGTCACCTCATGCATGGACAATGAAGCTGTCTGCCTCAGGTCTTTCCTCTGGATTATCCTCCATTTAGCTATTAAAGTGATCTTCCTGAAATGGAGGTCTGACCACATCATTCCTTCCTCCCCACTCCCATTCAGTAAACTCCAGTGATCCGCCACATCAAATACAGAATGTTCTTTTCTAATTCAAATCCTTCATGACCTAATCTCCTTTTTCAGTCTTATACTTTACACCACCCCTATATATGCCCACTGACACTGTGGTCTCCCAGCTGTTCTTAAGACCCTCCATCTCTCTGCTCCAAGCTTATTCTCTGCTATCATCCATGCCTGGAATGCTCCTTCCTCTGCTCAGACAACCCACCTCTCGCTGGTTTCCTTTAAGTTGCAATCGAAATCCCCTTTTATAGGAAGCCTTCCCCAGCTCTTAATTATTTGTTATCCTATACCTAGTTTGTAGTTAATTTGATACAGATGTTTTTGCCTCTTTGTATCCCTAGTGCTTAAAGCACTACCTGACAATAGCAAGTTCTTAATGCTTGCCTGCCTCGATTCCTTGGCCAGCTCCCATTATACTCCAGCTGCCAATACTCTTAATTCCTGCTGGCATAGGTTTGCAAGAGAATTTTTGATTGTGTTAGAAAGGAGAAGATGGGAAACATAAGTGATGTCAAAGCCAAACAACTAGTTTCATATGTCTGCTTTTAAAAAAAAAATTCCTCCTTTTCTGGCTTTTTCCCTAGTA
Organism: Sarcophilus harrisii; assembly: GCF_902635505.1. Lineage (NCBI taxonomy): Eukaryota > Metazoa > Chordata > Mammalia > Dasyuromorphia > Dasyuridae > Sarcophilus > Sarcophilus harrisii. The sequence continues at coordinate 547,861,741 of NC_045428.1, forward strand.
TATCGATTCAGCTGACTTGGAGCCGAGTACTTTACAAGAGGAACCTGTCCGTTATCATGAAGCTTGGCAGAAACTCTGTAGTGCCAAGTAAGGAGTACTTTGTGCTTTGGGTTTTAAGAGGAGCTATTCTCAGGAAATGCTTTATCATCAAAGCCTTCACGAATTGAAGGTAGGGTGGACGGGGAAGAAAGGCGGGTAGTCTGCTTTCTTGACATCAGCAACACATCGAGACTGGAGTCTGACACAGTAATTGATGTATGAGAAATTTCATAGCATCACAGTAGGTACCATGCTTATCCAGAAATGAAATTGATTAAATACAGCTTTGCAGATCCTGGGCCTTTTTTGCCCATTGGCCCCAGCAGGGTTCTTTTAGAGACTTCGTGGGTTGGAAGTGTCTGTTTAATCCAAATGCCCCATTTTACCAGAGGATGTCAAATGACTGGCTTGAAGTCACAGCTTACTGCAAGGGGTGAAGCCCAGTCTCAAACCTGTATTTTTGGCTCTAAAGCCAATGGATGCCCTTTCTCACTTCTGCAAAAGATGCATCAGTATTTTAGTGTCTCTATTGGGATTCCTAGAATATTAAACCTGTGGAAGAAATATAAGCAAGGAGATGCTATCTGCATTTGCTTTTATTTCATGCAGTGGAGTGCTGGTTCCTGGGGGGTTTGGTGTTCGAGGAACAGAAGGGAAAATTCAAGCCATCTCCTGGGCACGGAAACAGAAAAAGCCATTCTTAGGTAAGAGGTTAGATAAAATTATAATGTAGGACTTACCTGGAGCAGGGAAAGGGCTGGAGAGGTGCACATTGGGAGCCTGTAGATAAAGTATGGGTGTTTACTACACAAGTGCCTCATTCCCATAGCACAGTTAGATTCTAGGATTGTAGGAGAAACTTCATTTCTGCTTGGGAGAAATCCAAACTGCCTTTTAGAATTGAATTTCTTGGCTTGGGACTTAGCTTCTTTTCTCGCCAAGGAAAGGGGTGTGGGTTTTAGGAGAGCCTGGGGAGAGGGAAATATCAATTGAGAGCTCCCTCCTCTTTCCCCCTCCCAAATAAATGCAGTTGTTTTACAGTGCTCAGGAGACCTAATGTATTATTTGCTCCTAAATTGAGATACAATTTGCCTCTAATTGCAAGGCTTCTTAGTGCATCAAGTTGTAGTAATTTTCAGCTTGATTAGTTGCAAATGGGAAGCTTAATGAAAGGAAAGAAACTTGAATTTCCAAAAACCCTTTATGGTAAGAACACTGTGTTCAGTGAAGTTGAAGTTCCTTTGACGGATGCTCTCAAGGTCATATGGGCCGATGATGCTTGTTTGACTCAGAAAATTGTGATGTTCAAAGAACTTTCACAGGTAGCCATTACTGACTATATGTGTGGTCTTTTCTCCTTTGTCCTGTGAAAGGTGTGTGCTTAGGAATGCAGCTGGCAGTGGTTGAATTTTCACGAAGCGTTCTGGGTTGGCAAGGTATGGCTAGAAATCCATCTCGTTTCCCTAACCGTTTACTGAGATAGAGGCAGCCCATTGGCCTGACTTGGGTAGCTTTGTGTTATACCCTGGACATTCTGGGCTCTGATGTTCACAATCAAGGACAGGGCTATCTGGAGGGAAGCTCTTGTTATAGTAGTAGCAATAGTAATAATTCCTATTTGGGGGATATAGTGACTTATAAAGGCAACAGCTCTGTCACATGAGAGAAGATTGTAAATGAGGAAGCAGCTTCCTCCAAGTTACACAAATGGTAATGGGTGAAGCAGGGTCCTCTTGGCTCAGTCCCCATGGCTCTTTTCACAACACTTGGCTGCCTAAAAAGACACATCAGACACATTTGCTGTCATAGATTTTACAAAGCTAGCTGCGGATACAAAAGACACGCATAAAAAGTTGCTCAAGAGACATTTCCAAGCTGCTTTGGTCACAGATTTGAGAAAAAGATTTTAGTTATTCCTTTTTTTGTTTTGTTCTTTAGTTAAAAATAGTAAAGTATCTGATGCTTATACACACATATATGCATATATGTAATGTGAGTGTATACATTTTCATAGCTATAAACATCTACCTACCTATTTAAATATAGTTTAATTTGGTCCTCATAACCATGCTGTGAGGTTGAATAGGCACTCTTACTATTTTCATTTGATAGATTAGGAAATAGGATCAGGGAGAATTATTCTGAAATCATCTCTGCTCATGCTGAGAGCAACGAAAAGTTCTAGCTAAAGAATAAGATTACCAGGAACTGAATTTCTTGCAACTAGCTGATTTTGGTTTTTACAGATGCCAATTCAACAGAATTTGACCCTAAGACAAGTCATCCTGTGGTAAGCCTCTCATGTTGACCTTCTGAAACCCCGTTTTGACTGAGGTTCTTTTGTGAATGAATTGGGAAGCAAGCCCTTGTCCTCATCCCACCCTCTTATGGTTCTATGGAGGCCGAGAGTGGTATCCCTGATCTTTTCACCGTTATCCAAAAAAGCACAGGCACTTTTGGTAAGATAGTGGATAGCTAAAAATCTTCCAAATTTAATTTGACCACCACTTTTAGTGGCCAGGAAAGTCGTTTTCCTCACTTAACAGTGCCATAATGTCAGAGCAGCATTCTCTGTGTTTGCCAAGAAGGAAAGGATGAAAATAGCTGCCAACCTGGTGGCCACTTCTGTGTTCTCAAGGAGATGATGTGTTGCCTAATTTCCAGGTAATTGACATGCCAGAACACAATCCTGGACAAATGGGCGGTACCATGAGACTTGGCAAGAGGAGGACCCTCTTCCAAACGAAGAACTCAATCATGAGTAAGAAGAGCTTCTCTTTTTGACCTGACCTTTCAGCTTGAGGCAAGCTGGGATAGAGCCAAGGGGCCTTCTGGCCCGAAAAGATGCCTGAAACAGATGTGCTGCTCTTGCTGATGGGACTTGTTCTTGCTGAAACTTGGTTACTAAGAGTGGACTTTTTATAGCAGGAGATGGGGCAGAACTATGGCTGCAAGCTCTATGGAGGCAGATTTTCGTTCAATATAAAAACTTCTCCCATTGCTATAGTGTATTCCAAAGTGAAATGGGATTCTTTCTGGAATTGTTGAGCATGAGATTAGACCACCACTTGATGGTTTTGAGTTACTTAATGCTTTGGATGACACATGGCCTGTGGTTCCACCAAACCAGTCTAAAATATGTCCTGCCTGCCATTTTCAGCCTAGAGAAGTAATAAGCCCTTTCTGCTGCTTAAGTGTCCAGTTATTGTGTCTTCATATTTGTACACTTCAGGAAAGTGACAGACACCACTGAAAGATGGGGGGGGGGGTCACTGAACATACCTGCCTAGCTCATTCAGGGACAGATGAATAAATGGGCATATCCCACTCTGTTGGTGAAACAGTTTTAATATGACATGATGCTTTGACATGGAGTGGATGCCTGTGTACTGGCCTCAGGGGCATTCTCTCAAAGTGAGATATTTGCCCTATCGGTAGCCTGAAGATGGCAAAAGTCGTAAAGTCTTGGGACTGGACCCTAGAAGGAAATGTGTATTCATGGAGACCTAGATGTTGAAAGAAGGGTTGTGAATAAATTGACTGTGGGAATTGAGGCTCTTGCAGGAGTGTGAGAAATTATAGCCTGCACTCTGTTTCCTTTCTAGGAAAGCTGTATGGGGATCCTGATTACTTGGAGGAAAGACATCGGCACAGGTTTGAGGTACGCATCGGGGCTTCTGCAGCCTCCTTTCTATCTTCCTAGAAGCACCATGTCATTGAAGGAGCGTTCTGTACCCTCAGGTGAATCCAGTCTTAAAGAAGTGTTTGGAAGAACAAGGCTTGAAGTTTGTGGGCCAAGATGTTGAAGGAGAACGAATGGAGATTGTGGAGCTGGAGGGTAAGGACTTGGGTAGTTGGATTAATTGCAGGTTCATAAGTTCTCATATTTGACCATTTCTTTTTAATCTCTGGAGGGTTTTTTTTTTTTTTTTTTTTTTTAAACCATAAAACTTTTTTTGTGTGTAGAGAGCTCAATTACAATTCCTTTAATCAGTGCAATCTGGCACCTTCTCTAATAGGTGCCTGTCAAAAGAAACAACTGGAAACTAAGCTAAGGCTTTGAGACTCTTAGGTTGGATTTGTTTACTAGACTCCTGCCACATATATAAACTAACCAGAAACAAAATTAATCACATATAAAAATAAGCAGAAAAATCTTCTGTAGACTCCTCAGCATTTAATAAAGTAGACCTAAAGACCAAGAGAGTTAGTACAACAAGTAGAAATGCTCTGCGTTAGTCTTGGAAAGGGCAAGAAAGAAGAAAAGAATTCTGCAGGACGTTAGAAGCAGTGATGTTGGTAAATCCCTAAATTTGTTTTACTCCCTCTTCAGAATAGTATAAAAATCATTTTGGAAAGTTTCAGGTTTTTTGGAAGGTTTTTTTTTTGGGGGAGGGGGTGGGAGCAGGTCTAACTTTTTACTTCCTTTTCCTTAGACTTGAGATCTGGATTATTAATCCATTTTCAAAAACTTGTTTCATTCACACATAAGGCATTGTACTCTGAACTGAGGTCTCTGTACTTAAGAAACTTGCAATCATATTAGGGTTAAAAGACATGTAAAACACATGTACAATATTACATATGGGGCAGAATGTGACTTGAAAATGGCATCTAATGCAGGAAAGAAGACTTTCTATTTAGGAGAGAGTAGCATTAAAGGAAAAGAGTGGGTTTAGTACTTCTGATGAGGAAAGGATGATTTTAGGCACTAGTAGGGTATGGGTAGGTCAGCATTGAATGGTGGAACGAGATTGAAACAGTTTGCCTGAAATGGTAAAAATAAAGGGATGTTCCCTCATTCTTTGTGCCCAATTCTTCCTAACCCCACTTGGGGTTTTCTTGGCAAGATACTGGCATAGTATCTTATTTGATCCTATCCTGTAAGGTGGGTGCTATTATCCATATTTTATATTTGAATAAACTGCTTTCAGACAAGTGACTGTGCTATAATCATTTAACTACTAAGTGTCTGAGGCTAGATTTAAACTCTGGTCTCCTGACTGCAGTTCGGAAAAATAGTTTGGAAGAGTTGTGGAGGTCTTTAAATGTCAGGATAATGAATTTGTGGATTGGGGTGCTTTTTTTTTTTCTAGGTATTTAACCTTTAGAGTGTTTCAGTGACATTCTTTTATTCATCTTTTTGGAGGAGGGGCAATACTATTGCCACTTTGCCCCAAATAAAAAGGGATAAATAAAATTCTTGTAACAACTATAATCAAACAAAACACATCTACAGATTTGCCATGTCTAAGATATTTTCTTGTTCTATACCTTGGGTCCATAAGCATCCTTCAAGGTGAGTGATCCTATATCCTTTAACCCATAGTTGGTTAGTGTATTGATCCAGATTCTTGAGTGCTTCCATCTTATTGTTCTTTAAGGTATTGTTACTGTATAAACTGTTCTTCTGGTTGTTCTATTTCATTCTGCATCAGTTCATACAAGTCTCATTTGGAGGACAATTGAGGATGGGTTGGAATGGGAAGAAACTAGAATTCACAGATATCAGTTAGGAGGCATTTATGATAACCCAGTTTTTCACCTGGTGAATGTGATAGCACAAGTGGTAGAGGGCAAGAGAACACATACATGTAAGAATGGAAATAGAATCAGCAAATTTGGTAATTACACAAATGTTCATAATATAAGTTGCTTTTAATTTGTTTTTCAGATCATCCATTTTTTGTTGGTGTTCAGTATCATCCTGAGTTTTTGTCCAGACCAATCAAACCATCTCCCCCTTACTTTGGCCTCCTGTTGGCCTCGGCTGGAAGGCTCACTCACTATCTCCAGAAAGGCTGCAGACTCTCTCCCAGGTGCGAAATCTTCCTTGCTTCCTTGCTTATCTTTGGTGCCTTAGAGTTGGTTGTTGATGAAGCCAGAAGTAGAAGGCAACCAGAAGGAACACGTGAGCTATCATAATGGCCTTTTTTCCATGGATAACTTTGTAATTTATTATATAGGTTTTTCCTCTATGATCTGGATTTTTTTCTTATCCAAATTTAGTTTTTCTTTGTGAAGCACTTTTCGCTTTGACTCATGATCTTTGGTTGTCTCTCCTCTATGCCACAGTTTTGGGGACATGGTGTCCTATTAGTGCCCTGATCTCCATATCTGGGAAGGATTTATTGCTCCAAGGAGCCCAGAAATAACTCTTTATGCATTCCTCTTCATCTTTATAGAAGGCCTAGAAAGGATATGACTTGACTGAGGTTGTGTAGTTACTAAGTGGCAAAGACAAGACTTGAATTTCCAGCTGGGCAACAACAAAATAGCTGTAGATTTTTGGGGAGCGCAGGACACACATAAGTCATGTCTTATCTGATACTATTCTTGCCCCCATATTTAAAAGGCAAGTACCTTAGGAGACAAAACTAAGAATATAGGAAGAGGCCTGAGGTCTGTACTTGGGTATGTGTCTGGAACAGATGGAGACCATGAATAAATGAAGTAAGGCCTTTATAGAAGATCTTTAATAGAATTTCTGGATTCTGCAGGGATACCTACAGTGACCGGAGTGGGAGCAGCTCCCCTGACTCTGAAATCACCGAATTGAAGTTCCCATCAATAAATCATGACTGATGCCTGGTAATGTCTCTTAACACTGTTGGGTTTGCTCACTTGGGTTTGTATAAAGACATGATGCACAGGACAGTGTTGGACATTCTCTGGGTGGGAACGCCATGCTTCTGGCACTAGGAATGACGATCTTATTACTACATATACTTCTGTACTACAGTACAGAAATTCGGGAGGCATTGAGAATTGGGATATGTGACTCATTAGACACATGTCTGAAGAAGACAGAGGAGTAGGAATTCAATTGCCTTTTTTTTTTCCTGAGGCAATTGGGGTTAAGTGGGTCACCCAGCTAGAAAATGTTAAGTGTCTGAGGTCAAAACTCGGGTCCTCCCGACCACAGGGCTGGTACTCTATCCACTGCACCAATTAGCTGCCCCTAGTAGGTTTTACTTCTGCCTGAGTGGTTTCAGATTTTCAGTGTGATGGGTGGAGTGTGTATTTATTGGTTTAGCTCAGGGGTCCTTTTTAAATAAGGCCCAGTTCACTGTCCCTCAGACTGTTGAAGGGCCGGACTATTGTAAAAACAAAAACTTTGTTTGTGGGCCTTTAAATAAAGAAACTTCATAACCCTGGGTGAGGGGGATGAACCTCCTCAGCTGCTGCATTTGGCCCGCGGGCCATAGTTAGAGGACCCCTGATAGCTTTTCTAAATGTCTGAATTCTGGCACCTTCTGCTTTGCTTTGCCTATATAACTATCTGAGATAACAGGGATAGATACTTGGCTATCTAGAAGATTGATGCTACAATTAGAAAGAAATTAAAACTTGATAAAATCATAGAATGTTAGAGGTAGAAGAGAAACTTCGAGAACATTTCCTCATTTTACAGAAAAGGAAACTAATTGATGGAGCTTGGTCAGGAGAGAATCTTTCCCATGATATGGGATAGACCGTGACTACTCTTTCCCTAGACTACCCTGCTTCAATCAGAGGGATACTTCTGCAGACAGAAATGGAACCAGTTCATGTGACAGGAATAGATGGAACTCCTGACCAAGCTCTATCAATTAGAGGCTGTTTGTATGACAAAGAAGAAATAAGAGTAGGATATAAATCCACCTTGGAGACTTATTGTCTTCTAGGGAGGAAGAGCATAAGAACGAAAGGTGTCTGACAAAAGGATACCTCTTGTTAAGAAGTGGGCTTCTGTTGCTTAAAGCATTCAAGCAGCAGCTAGATGACTTTCTGTCAGGGATGCTCTGCTGGAGAGTTTATTTAGACTAGTTCCCAGAGATTCTAGACTCCTCTGAACATTGTAAATTCAGTCTTTCCTGAACTAGGGCTTGAATTCAGATTTGTTGCTAATAGTGTTGGGGGCAGGAGCAGGGGGAAGAGGAGGTACGGCCTCTACCATGCTAGAGGTTATCCCTCACTACTCCCTGTCTAGACCATCTCACAAAGTGACTAACATATCTTTCTCTTTGTCCAGGAACAACTCTGCCATGAGATCCATTGGATTTGGATGGAATTTACAGTCGAATTCACTCTCAACATTTATGTTTTTTAATTAAAATTATTTTATTACGGGGAAAAAAAACAATTCCCAAACTTTGTCAGTTATTGCATGTCCCATCATGTAGACTTGGATGTTCCCCTCCTTCCCCCTTCTGTAATACACTGCCCTATTCCCAGGCCCTGTTTAGCAAGTTGGGGCTCCTAGGGAGAAAACAGAAGGAAAGCTTCAGAGGCAATGGGTGGCAAGGATGACTTAGATAGTCTTTTGCTTGAAAAAGTTTTTTTCTTTCTCCTCCTGCCACTGGTGGAGAAGCTGATAGGTCCCAGATGGGATGGGCCACAGGACTTTTTGAAAGTTATGCTTTATGATAGGTAGTTCAGGTGACTTGAGACTGTCTCATGCCATCAAGGGAGGAGAAATCCAAGAAAGAATTGTGATCTGCTGTGAGCTAGGAAGGGGATCAGCCCCACCTGGGCTTAATGTACTTCGTATGAAATCATGTGAAATGCCATTAACCCCAAAGCCTTGGGCTGCCTGTTCCAACCTACCTCTAAGACCAGGGGAGTCCCTCCTTGCATCAAGGGGTGGCTTTTAAAAGGGACATAGAACTGCCTCTTAAGCCCTTGGAGGAGGGTGACAAGCTTTGCCTTTTTAAAAAACAAAAAAGTCAGGGGAGCTCTTCCTAAATGGTGTTAATGCAAGTATGAGATGCTATTTTCTTATGTGCTGTAACTAGGGATGGAGCTGCCTTCCCATAATCCTCTAGCCAGACTTCATGTATTTTGTCAATGGAATAAAAAAAAAATTACCCTGCCCTTGTTTTGTGTCTTCAATGATTGCCTTTTTCTTCACCTGACAAAAATGTCTGTTACCATATAGGCCAAAATGTATCAATATCAGTTATCTGTAGACATGATGGGATTCTGATTGAACTGACTCCTCATGAAGAGATGACTATGTATGTGTCCTTTCCAGAACAGTGTTGACACTTGGAAGGAGCTTGGTCCCACTGGGGATAGGGGATAGTTGAAAAAAAGACAACTTGGCTTAAAAACTTAAAAAGTGTTTATTAATAAGCAAGCTCCTGCTGGAGTAAACATTCTTTTCAGCAAGACGGTACATACATACACATAGGAAATACGGAATAATGGGGTGGAGTGGGGAGGGAGGAGTCCGGGAAGCCTTATTGGGAGAGGCAGCACTATTGCCAAGCTGTGAGGGAAACAGAAGAGATCAAGGTGTTCACAGAAGGCAAAGAAAAGGAGGCAACATGACAACATATGTGAGAACTGGTGGGAAGGAGAGTAGAATGGAGAAGGCTGGAAAGAAGTTGCAGCTAGGTTGTGAAGGGCTCTAAATGTAAAAGAAACGGAGAGTAATTTGAGTAGGACAGTGACATGATTAAATCCCTGCTTTAGGAAAATAAGACAGTTGGCTAGAGAACAGATTCGAGCAGGGAGAATAGGTGACATGCAATCTAATCCAGGTGAGATGATGGTCTGTCACTCATCCCTGGAGGCCACAGAGTCATAAACACCTGGCAAGTCTTCAAGTGGACTTGGATGCTTCCCTTGCTGGATGTGCCATGGAGGATCGCACTGCCTGAATATGAATTGGGCTTGAGGGATTCCAAGTTAACGTAATCTAGTCTGTCCCATAATGGATCACAGTTCTAAAGCTAGGAGGGATTTCAGGAGTCGTTAGATCCAACCTCATTTAAAGTTGACTTTAAAGTTTAAAGATGGCCAGGAAGGTTATGACTTGTCCCAGGATACACCAGTAGTATCTGTCAAACTTGGGATTTGAATCTAGTCCTTCTGACTAGCCTGTTTTCACTGGACTGTCCAACCTATGACGTTCCCCATATAACTTTTTGTCCAAGACGGCTATCTTTAGAGATGATTTGATCTTTGGAAAGCAGATTTACACTCGATCCCATTTCTTTATTTTATGAGGCAGTTGGGTTAAGTGACTTGCCCAGGGTCACACAGCTAGGAAGTGTTGTGTCTGAGGGTCATATTTGAATTCATGTCACCCTGACTTCAGGGCTGCTGCCTTATCTACTGCGCCACATAGCTGCCCCTTCCGACCCCAATTCTTTATAACATCACTCCTCTCCGGCTACCTCCCCACTCCTGGCGTTTGGTTAATTCCTGCATATGTGCCTTGAATCTCATCCCCTCCCATTCCAAGGACCTTGCCCCACTATCTCATGCATCTTAAATCCTTTGCCACTGACCCTTTCTCATGTACTTTCAAATGGACTGGAGCCTGCCCATTCTGGAAAGATCTTCCCTTGAATATCCTATCCAGCTTCTACCCTTTCTCTTCATGACTAAATGTGAAAAAGTTTTCTATCCAGCACTCTTAGTAGCAGCTAGGTAGTACAATGGATGGCGCACTTGGTCTAGGCCGAGTTAAAATCCAGCCTCAGATACTTACTAGCCAATCCTAGGCAAGTCACAACCCAGTTTAACTCAGTTTCCTCAACTATGAAAGGAGCTGGAGAAGGAAATGGCAGCCTTGTACCTTTGCCAAGAAAACCCAAAATGGGGTCAGAGATGGTCATGATAGAAACAAACTGAACAACAAATTCTTAGTTCCTATTTTTCTTTTAACCCTTTGCCAAGGTGGCTTCCCCTCGCTGCTCTACTGAAACTTCAAAGATCTCTAGAGATGACATTCTGAACAGTCAAATCCAATGTCATTTTCATTCCTCATTCTCCCAATCTCTGGCCATCTTCCCACAAATGCTTTTCTCCCTTGCCTTCAAAAAATACTATGCTCCCATCCCTCCATTTCTGACTACTACTTTCCCTGCCTCTGCTAACTTCTTGTAAACTTCCTAATGGGTGCTCCTTAGTTAAAGATCCAATCTTGGCAGTTTCATTCCTGTCACTTCAGCTACCATTTCTACACATCCTCTATCTAGTACCACCGAGTCCTTTCTTCTAAACTTCAGACCTGAATTTATTTCTGTTTGCTTTCAGAACAATCCTGCCTGGATGCCAGCATCTCACTCATGTTGAAAACTGAACTCGCCTTTCCCCCAAAACTTGTTCCATCTATTGTGGTGCCTCTTAATTCGGTTTTCTGTTTAAACTCTTTGTCTCTTCCCCCCACCTCCTAAGCCCCCACGTCAGCTATATGAATTTGGTAGCATCCCTTCGCATTTCTCACTTCAACCGCCTTAGTACAAGGCTCCATATTGCCACTGACGTGAACTATTACAATAACACTGTTTAAGCAGGGTTTTCTTGCCTCCACTCTGCCCTATGTTGTCACAATAATTTTTCTGACACGTCTTAATTTCATTCTTTGGCTCAAAAATCTTTCATGGTTGCTCTAAGTTCAAACTTTTCTGACATTCAGAGCCCTTGGGAATCTGGAGTGCTCCTACCTTTCTAGCTCTCATTCTTCTCTCTCTACCCGTTACTCTTCAATTAACCCGGATCATTCACTTCCTCTTCAATGTGCCCCATATCTCACTATCCATCAGGGATAGTCTTCCACCCCAGACTCCATCTAACTTTGTGCCTCTCTTTATTTAGGTAATATTTTGTGCTGCTATCCTCCTCCCCGCCCCTCCCACCAGCCTTCGAAGTCCATGAGAACAGTATCATATCTAAATTTTGTTAGGGCCAGAGTCTAAGTTCCTGGGCCATCAAGACTCACAGTAAATGTTAGACGGGCCTGCTACCTGGGTAACTTAAAGCTCGGTTTAAGGGATATCGCTGAGCATGGTTCAAGTTCAGAAGGGACAATTATACCTGAAACCCTCTTCTTGGAAGTCTGGACCACCCCAGGACCACCTTGCCTTTTCTCATGTTTAGAAGGGAGCTTCTGGCTGGGCCCGAGTGCGCCCTGCGGCCCTGGATCTAGGACTAGTTCAGCTGCCAGTGAAGTCACAACCATTGCTGGCCCAGATATGACTGACTTTATTAAAGAGCTTTGCAAAGAACAATTCCCAGCAGGCCTGTGTAGGGAGCAGGTTAATGATGGCTATCACATGAGAACATAAGTGCTTCATGGACAAACCTATGCTTGCTTGCTAGCTTCCTAGCTTCCTCCCTCAGGGGGCTCCGGGATCCCGATGTTGTTGCTTGAAGATGAAGGAAAATTGACAGGCAGTGCCAGCTTTCTCAGAGCTGAGGCTGGGAGAAGTTTCCCCTGAAGTGGAGGATTGATAATGAGTCATTTCAAAAGGGATTTTTGCATGCCCCCCACCTGTGCCTGCCTGGGACAGCACTTCACCAGCGCTGGTTTCAAACAGCTGAGAACCATCAGGGAGGGGCCAGTGGGGGAGCCTGCCTAAGGGCTTCCCTCGAGGGTCCTGAGCATGGGTTCGAGCACAAGGACAAAGTGCGCTTTTGGACGAGATGCATGATCCGGTTTGTGGCCGCCCCCGCCTCTGGGGTGTGGCTCGCAAGGCCTGTCACATGATGCAGCAGATGCAGGAGGAGGGCTGCTGGCACAGCTGTTGGCACAGGCCCCGATTCAGCTCTTCCTGGAGATGCTCCTTCTCCATGGTCAAGGCACTGACCCTTTTTTGCAGCTTGTTCAGCTCTGCGATCCATTTCTGAGGATATACAAGTCAGTTAGGGGCGGGCAGCCAGGGGGCCCATGTGCCTAACGAGCTCGCTCTTCACTGCCACTGCCAGCCTGCTAGCTCTAGCTGGGAGGGGCTGCCTTCTCTTCTGGCCTGGCCTGCTGGGAAGCCTCCTACCTGTTCTGCCTCCACCTCTCCTTTCTTCCCCCGCCATCCTTCACAGGCTGCGCTCCTCACTACACACTAGTCAGACCCACTTGCTCTAGGTCACTCTTCTCAAGTGCTCTCAGAGGCTCCCTACTGCCCCCCGAGCCAGGCAGACACTGCTGATCTTGCACTCCAGGCTCTGTGCCATCTACTTCCGAGCTTTGTAGTCAACCTCACTTTACAAACCCCTTCCAGGCTGGCCGTGCTCCTCACCACGGCCTGACTCCACTTCCTGTCCTCCTCCTGCCCTCCTCCCTAGGTGTGTCCCTGCCACCCCCCTCCTGGAGTGACTTCCTCCCCTCCCCCACTGTTCTGGCTGCTCCTTTCTACCCGCCCGACTTCTACCTGGTGAAGTCCGTGCTTTCAAGTCTTAAGTGCTCCAACCTATCTTCTACTGGAGCCCTAGGTGACAAACTGACAGACTCGGGGCCACTGAGAGAGAAGGGACTTGTTCAAGGTCACGCGGCCCCCCGCAGCCCTGAGGGCCGGGCCTCCTGAGGCCCGGGCAGATTTTCTTCGCCCCCTAACCCTGTCAGGCCTCAAGCTGAAGCCTCGGCTCCCCCGTGACAGCTGCCCACAGCAGACTGGGCTGCCCTTACGGATGCAAGACCTCGCTTCGCAGCGACTCCCCTCCTCCGGGAGGGCTTCCCTGACATTGTGGCGAGAAGCGCCTTCTCCCTCGGAGCGAGCAGTCCTTGGCTCGCGCCTCCGTGGGGCGGTCTGCCCATGTTGCGCGTTAAGATTACTGGTGGGTGTAGGTGATGTCACAGCCGTGCCTTCAGGTCCTAGCTGCACGCAGAGAAGGCGGCAGGAGTGTCGAATGAATGTCTAGACTAACACTGGCCGTGGCGGGGAAGGGGCCCAGGGGCTGGAGAGGGAACCATTTGTGGTGTCCTCTATGGGAAGTGGGAGTCACAGGGCCTAGGCTTGAATCTATGTGACCTTGGATAAATCCCTTCTCTCGGGGCCTCAGTTTCTTCATCTGTAAAATGAGGCGCTTGGACTAAGGTCCCATCTAGCTCTAAGGCCTTACGAGTCTAGGATGATCCCGTCACCTCTGCTCAGGGCCAGGCCGCCAGTTACCTGCCTGCACCACTCCTGAATGGCACTGCCAGAGAGCGGGCCCTGGATGCTGCCATCCCGCCGCAGGAACACTTCTCCCAGGTCTGTCTCGTAGAGGAGCGGCTCCGAGCGGGCCTTGGGCCTGTGCACCGTGAGGCGGATCACCTTGAGCAGGTTGTTTTTGCTGCCTCCGGCCTTTATCACAGGAACGAAGGAGAGTGTGTAGGCCTCGGGAAACACCTGGGGCTTGAAACCCTGCAGGATGGAGTCCACCAGCAGGCGCACTCGGTCCTCCTCCTGGTGGTCGCAGTGGATGCCACGCACTTGCCCGCTGTCCTCGACGCCCACAAAGAGGCTGCCCCCCTCGCTGTTGAGGAAGGCGCAGACATAGCGGCGGACGTGGTGCTTCAGGGCCAGACTCAGGTATTCGCCGCCCCCGCGTTTGAACTCCATGTTGCGTGTCTCGTTGCCTAGGAAGGCGCCATGGAAGAGCTTCTCCTGCCCCACGATCTCTTGGTGCACAATGGCACTGTCTGAGCGGGCGGCCCAGGGCAAGCTGGGGGAGTGGGGCCGGAGGGCCCTGGAAGGTGGGGTGGAGGCGGTGGGGGCAGAAGGCCAGTCTGCCGAGAGCCCAGCGCTGGGCCGGGCTGGGACTGGTCGGGAGGCCTGGTTGTGGCTGTGGTCGTAAGAGTCACAGTTGTGGGTGCTGTCATCATCTGTGGGCTGGAAGCTCTGGAGGGACAGGAGGGGAAGGAGGCCTGGGGAACAAGCAGGGAGTTCCCGTTCTCCAGAGCATGCAGGGAGGGGCTTAGCTGCCAGAAATATCCTCTGGGATGAGGCTCATTCCTCCCCCTCTTTAGATTCTGGCTGGGAAGGAATAAACTAGAGAGGCTTCTGATCGCCAGCCAGGCCTGTTTCTTGAAGGGCCAACAGGGACAGTTACACTGTTAGAATTTCCCTGGGAAGGTCCTTCAAGGTGAGGAGGGAGGGTCCAGTTTATGCAACCTGGGATTTATAGTGGTGTGGATTGGGAGTGAGTGGGAGGTTGGGGAGGGATTTTTACAGAATATCAAGCCTTGAACCAGTCTAGGTTAAGGTCTTCGAGAAATTAGGCTAGTGTGCCTCTTCACAAGGGAGTGTCATGAATGGGAGTACTTAGATCCAATGTATAAATTAGATCTTATCTCTTTTCTTGGACTCCCTTATACCCCCAGAAAGGATAAAAGAATGAAAGGGCACAAATGGCACTCTTCTTGGGGACCTAGATGGTGAAACTATCTTCTGAGGCAGCCTGCTCCACTCTGCAATAGCTCTATTAAGAAGTTTTTTCTTCCATCAAGCCTAAATTTACTTTATAGCAACTTCCATCCAATTGAATTGATTCTTAAAATTCCCTTCAGGTCTGGGCCATAGCTTTCCCCCATGTGGGATAAGATCATATCAGCCAGAAAGGATGTTACAGAGACTGTCACAAATGACAATCCCACATCCGTGCAATGAGCACAAACCCCTATGATGCTGGAATTCTGCAATCTCAGGTCATCTATTCCTACTTCCAGCTAAAGAAGGAATTCTCCCTAAAATGTCCCAGATGACCCTGAGTGATCTTTTAGGTTCTGTTTAAACATTTCTGGTATGGGCAACTTTCTGTATCTCAAGGAATTCCTTTCTGTCTTTAGGCATCCTATCGCTAATCAAAGGTGGGAGAGCACAAGAGATGAAGCAAGCATGTACTAGTGTATCTCAGTCTGGGCCCAAGAAGCTTCCTAAGTATGTGTGCCAGTATGTTGAGGCTGCTCATTGAGGGGATTCAGTGTGGACACTCTTCATTTCTGAGGGCCAAAAAGAAATGAGTTTGAATTCCACCTCAAAGCCTTATATGATCATAGACAAGGCATTTACAACTGCCTGAATCCTAGCTTCCTCAGCATTTTTTGAGCATCTCATAGTTTTGTTTTGATGGTCAAATAGGAGGATTCACACTGAGTGGTTCATTATCTTAAAGCACTGGAAAATTTGACAGTCACTGTTATCACTTAGGCTTGATCTAAAGAAAAATCTGTAACTTTGAGCCAACCCAAAATGGAATGGGCTGCTCCAGGAGACAATGGGATCTTTCCCCTTAGAGGTCTCAAATAAACATAAAATCAGTCTGGATGACCATTTGCTGGAGTTATAATTTTTGTCAGTTATAGAACAGACTAGATAGCTTGTCTTCCAACTTCCTGAGACTGTTACAGATGGGGGCTCGCTTATACCTTGGTTTCAAATGGTCAGTGACCACTGGATGAGTAGCAAATTGCCTGCTCTAGGATCAGGCTTTCTGAGTCCCCCTCATGGCACCAGCAACACCCGTAAGTTGCCACCCCATTTCCCCTATTGATCCCAGAATGCTCTTTAGGTGATAATAAGAACTATCTCTAATCCCTCTGATCTTAAGAGCATATGCTTCAGCCTCTCAATGCCTGCCAATGAGGCCTGTGAGAAAGTGCCAAAGCTGAATCCTCCAGACCTAGAAACTTTTAGAGGACAGAGTTGGGAAATACCAGAAGTGAGCAACTGACGCATCCTCTTATCAAGCTCTGACCTGAAAAGGATTATGAGAGTGGACAGAAGTTGCTGAAGTGAAAATTGAGGCATGATATAAGAACCTACAAATCAAGCGCTGGGTTTTGGGAGTGGGCTAGCTTTGGGAGGTAGTGGGCATTCCCATTGAGTTGGTGCTGGATGACTGCTTATCAGGAATACTATGAGGGATTCTTCTCCAGATGTGGTTGGAACTAGAGGGTCTGTGAGTACTTTTTCAATCTGAGATGTAGTTTTATGAAGTTTTTCCTTACATTAAGCCAAAATCTGTTTTCTGGTACTTTATACTCATTGCTTCTAGGTCATCCCGCTGGGACCGAGAAGGGCAAGCCTAATCCTTCTTTTATATGACAGCCATCCAACTATTTGAACTCTTCTATTGTTTCCTGGCATCCTTCCTGCCCAAGAGCTGCTTGAGCTATGCCCTACTACTGAGAAGTTTTCCTTGAAATGATTCCTTCCTGTCTTCCTTATTGTCCACTGTGCCCTCCTCCCTGGATGACCTTGTTCTCCCTTTTTCCATTTCATGGCTGAATCTTCCTGTCCCTTCCCCTCACTTGCACCTGGCCCAATATGATTTCTCTGTTTTTAGGATACTGACAAGTTGGGATCAAAATTCAGACATAACCTGGACTCTGAAAGTTCAGTCATTTAGAACAGAGCAGGAGACTCCCCTCCCCTCTACCACCCATCTACATTCCTCTTTCTTTAGAGATGGGGTAACTAGGAATAGACCAAGGTGAGAGCCTGAGGGAGGCAAGAAATGGTTGCCTTTACTCCAGTTATCAGACAGCCAGGTAAGGTAGGATTAGGGGTGTCCACTTGGGGAATGTGGGCCTTCTGATTCCATAATATTCTCCATTATAGAAGAAAAATTTTTCCTGAAGCTAGCCTCATTCCTCAACAAGGCCCCAAGCCTTTATCAAAATCCCTATCTCCATTTACAGAACTTTCACTTTTCCACAGTGCTCATGGGCTACAGATGCCAATACACATAGCTGCAGGTTGAGCTCATGCTTTCTCCCTGCCTTCCCCAACATCCCGCCATGGCCCCGCCCTGCCCATCCTACCTCTCTGCTGAAGAGGATCCGTGGGCCCTCACTCACTGCCAGCATCTTGCCCCTTGCCACGAGGTCCTTCAGAAGCACGTGCTCCTCGGCAGCTTGCTGAAGCTGCTGGGCCACAGTACTGGAAGCTATCGAGGTGGGCACCTGTATCAGGGCATGGGCACGACGATGCTTCTTTACCACCCTAATGGCCTCCCTCTCCAGTGGCAGGTGCAGACGCTCAAACATGTCCCGCAGCAGACAGGAGAGTACTGCTCCTGAGAATTGTGGGTTCAAGTGATTCACATACAGGGTGTGCAAAGGTGGGGGCATCTTGGAGAGGGGGCCCTCAGGAGGTGGCTCTTCTGGTGGGGGCTGCACATGTAGGGGCTCCCCTGAGGGTCTTCCTTCGAGGGTCTCTTTTGAGATTGATTCTTCTGCCAGCACCTTCAAGGAAGGCTCTCCCTTTGAGTTCCTGAAGGGAGATTCTCCAATGGGATTTTCTGTTAACATCTCATCTAGAGCTGTCCCTGCTATAGGTATCTCTTTGAGGGACTCCCAGGAGAGAGTATCTGATAGGGTTTCTACTGCTGAAATCTCTACTTGCTGTGTTTCTCTGGGAATTTTTGAGGGAGTTTCTTTGGGTATCTCCTCTAGGGGTTCCTCTGTGTAGGTCTTTTCCATGAGTATTTTCATAAAGGACTCCCAAGAGTCTGTTCTGGTCTCTTCTGTTTGAGTCTGTACTTGGGATGTATCTGTGGGAGTCTCTTTGGAGGTGGCCTCCCCTATTGAAGTTGGTCTCCAGAGTGTTTCTTTGGGGATCAGACCCTGAGATGTTTCCATAAGGGTCTCTTTTGGGGAGGGCTTTGTGGAGCTCATCTCCAAGGGTGATTTTTGGTTCTGGAGAATGCCCACTAGTTCCTCTCCTACAGTCACCTTCTTCATTCCCCAGTCCTCCTACCCTTAAGGACTGTGCTCTGTGCCTCTGGGTCTCAAGGATTCAGAGATGACTGAAGTAGACGAGCAGCTGGGCCCTGGACTGGGACCAGCAGGACAGGGAAGTTTTCTGGGGGAAGCCCACACACTTTCCAGGGACGGTGAGGCTGCCAAGTGACAGGTTGGAAGGAGCAAGGATGGGCCCCAGCTGGGCCTGGCCCCTTTCGGCTCCCAATCTCGGATGCGGAAAAAGTAGAAGGGGAGAAATGATGGCCTGATGGGGAGGCCCTGCAGTGTGGGGCCTTGCTCCGGCTTGGGTCCTAAAGAACAAAAGAAGACAGCATAAAGCTCAGGAGGCTTTAAACTTTCTCCAGCATAGCAGAGAGAGATGGTGTGATATTCTCAAAAGAAAGCTGATCTTAAGGATCAGATATCACTAGGACCTTGGGCAAATCATTTAAGGAATCTGAGCGGTTATTAGTAGGTTATTGGTAAAGTTAGTGATTTGAAATAGATGAATCTCAAAGATAGAATAGATAGAATCTCATAGTTGGAAGGGAACTTGGATATTTTCTAGTCAAACTTGTATTTGAATAGTAGCTACCAGTTTTTGCTTGAAAACTTCTAGTGATGGGGAATCCACTATTTCCCAAAGCAATCTATTTTCTCTTTGGATCGCTCGGATTGTCAGACACTTTCTCTTATACCAAACAGGCATGTAGTAATATTAGACAAAGAAGTAGATTTGGAGTAGGCAGAGACATGCATGACAGAGTGAAAAGATCACTGACTACGGAGTTTGATGACATGGATTCAATCCTACTTCAGACACTATGACTAAAGGCAAGTTAAATACTCTTCCAGAACTTGTTTCTTGAACTGTAAAATTAAGAGGCTTATATTTGTCCTGGGTTTGGATCACACTTCCAAGTGGAAGACTCCACTTCTGCTACTTGTGTGTGTGTGTGTGTGTGTGTGTGTGTGTGTATATATATGTATATATATATACACATATATATGTATGTGTATACACATTTTGTGTATAAATGTGTATACACACACATATATTTATCTGTATGACTATGGACAAGCCATTCAACTATTTTAGATTTCAGATGGATTAGATGATCTTTTAAATTCCCTGCCAGTTTTAAATCTTTGTTCTATGACTTGAAAAGTGTTTGTAGCTGTTGTTAATAGTGTTGCCCTCCAAGGCTAAGCAAAAAAAGTCTAATCCTTCTTCCTTAGGGCATTTTATATGCCTCCACCACCCCATCCCGAGTGCCTTGTCATGATGGAGGGCCTTGAATATGCCAGTGAAACTATGAGCTATCCTATGCAGGGTTACCAAGATGAACAGATCCTGGTGGAATGTTCTGACAAAAGGTGATCCACTGGAGAAGCAAATGAGAAACTGCTCCAGTATCTCTGCCAAGAAAACATCATGGACAGTATTAAAATGATAGAAGAGATGACATCAGAAGATGAGCCTCTGAGGTCAGAAAGGTTTCAGGAGCAGAGGACAATTACAAGTAGTTCCAGAATTAATGAAGTAGCTGGGCCAAAATCAAAAGGAAGCTCAGCTGCAGCATCCACTGACCAAAGGAAAATCCGATCCTGTGAAGATCAGTATTACATAGGAACCTGGAATATAGGATCTATGAACCAAGTAAGCTACAAATAGGAGACAGAAAGATTAAAACAATTTAGTTGTCAGTGAACTTAAAAATAGATGGAAATGGGTAAATTTAATTTGAATGATGATTACATATACTGTTGTGGGCAAGAATCTCTTAGAAGAAATGCAGTAGCCTTCAAAGTTGTTTTTTTAAAGGGTAAGCAACAAAGTACTCAAAAATAACAGAATGAGGTCTATCAGATCCAAGGCAAACCTTTCAACATCATAGTAATTACAAGTCTATGTCCCAATGACTGATGCTGAAAAAGCCATAGTTGCTCAGTTCTATGAAAACCTACATCATCTTCTAGAAATAACTCTAAAAAATATTACATTCATCATAAGGTTGTGGAAAGCTAATGTAGGAAATCAACAGATAATTGGAATAAGCAGTTTGGCCTTAGAGTACAAAATGAAGAAGGGCAGAAACTAATAGAGTTTTGTCAAGATGCCTTGATGGTCATACCAAACACTCTTTTAACAACCCAAAAAGCAACTCTATATATGGACATCACCAGATGGTCAATATTGATATCAGATTGATTATATACTTTGCAGCCAAAACTGGAGAAGTCCTATACAGTCAGTTAAAACAAGACTTAGAGCTTACTGTAGCTTCTTATTGCAAAGTTCATACTTAATTGGAGAAAGCAGGGAAAACCATCAAACCATATAGGTATGACCTAAATAATATCCCTGATGAATCTGAAATAGAAATAAGGAATATATTTAAAGGATTAGATTTGGTAAATAGAGGGCCTGAAAAATTGTGGTCAGAGGTTTGTAATACTGTGCAGAAGGAAGTAACAAAAAAAACCTCCCAAGGGTTACTGATACATTGTTGGTGGAATTGTGAATACATCCAGCCATTCTGGAGAGCAATTTGGAACCATGCTCAAAAAATTATCAAACTGTGCATACCCTTTGATCCAGCAGTGTTACTACTGGGCTTATATCCCAAAGAGATATTAATGAAGGGAAAGGGACCTGTATGTGCAAGAATGTTTGTGGCAGGTCTCTTTGTAGTGGCGAGAAACTGGAAAATGAATGGATGCCCATCAATTGGAGAATGGCTGAATAAATTGTCTATATGAATGTTATGGAATATTATTGTTCTGTAAGAAATGACCAGCAGGATGATTTCAGAAAGACCTGGAGAGACTTACATGAACAGATGCTGAGTGAAATGAGCAAGACTAGGAGATCATTATATACTTCAACAACAATTCTATATGATGATGAATTCTGATGGACGTGGCCCTCTCTTCAACAATGAGATGAACCAAATCAATTCCAATAGAGCAGGAATGAATTGAACCAGCCGTGAAAGGCCTCTGGGAGATAGACTATGAATCACTACATAGAATTCCCAATCCCTCTATTTTGTCCGCCTGCATTTTTGATTTCCTTCACAGGCTAATTGTACACTATTTCAAAGTCCGATTCTTTTTGTACAGCAAAATACGTTTGGACATGTATACATATATTGTATTTAACTTATACTTTAACATATTTAACATGTATTGGTCAACCTGCCATCTGGGGGAAGAGATGGGGGGAAGAAGGGAAAAAGTTGGAACAAAAGGATTTGCAACTGTCAATGCTGAAAAATTACCTATGCATATATCTTGTAAATAAAAAGCTATAATAAAAAAAAATCCCAAGAAAAAGAAGAATAAGAAAAGCAAAATGCTGTCTGATGAAACTTTACAAGTAGCTGTGGAAAAAAGGAAAATAAAAAGAAAAGGAGAAAGGCAAAGATGTAGACAATTAAATGCAGGATTCTAGAGAATAGCAAAGAGGGATAAAGTTTTCTTAAATGAACAATGCAAAGAAACACAAGAAAAATTGTATAGGAAAAGGACAAGAGAACTCTCTTCAAGAAAATTAAAGAGAGCAAAGGAACATTTCATGCCAAAAATAAGCATGCTAAAAGACAAAAATGGTAGGGATTTAACAGAAGTAGAAGAACTTAATAAAAGGTGATAAGATGATACATGAGAATTTTATAGGAAATATCTTAATATCCCTAATAACTATGATGGTGTAGTTACTGATCTGGAGTGAGACAACCTAGAGAAAGTAGTCAAATGGGTCTTAAGAAGCACTGCTAACAATAAAAAAGGTGATATAAAATCCAACACATGATGATGTTATAGAGTTGCATTCAATATGCCAGAAAATTTAGAAAACTCAACAGTAGCCACCAGATTGGAAAAAGATCTGTATATGTCCCAAACTTAAATAAGGGCGATGCCTAGGGATGTTAAAAAAAAAAAAAGTACTGAAAAAATGAACTTATTTCACATGTAGTAAGGTTGTGCTTAAGATTTCTGCAAGCAGGGATTCAGCAATATGTGAAATGAGAATTAGAAGAAGAGCAGACTGGTTTTCAAAGAGATGGAAGAACTAGAGAGCAAATTGCTATCATTTGCTAGATTTTGGGAAAAAACAAAGAAATTTCAGAGAAGCATCTGCTTCTGATTCATTGACTACACTAAAATCTTTTACTGTGTGGATCATAACAAAAATGTGCCAAGTTCTTAAAGAGATGAGAATACCAGATCATCTTGTCTCCTAAAAAGGAACTGATTGGTTTAAGATTGGAAAAGGATTATGACAAAGCTATATATTTTCACCTTATTTGAGTTGGATGTAGAGTACACCATGAGCAATGTCAGCCTGGATGAATCAAGTCAGAATTAAGGTTTCCAGGAAAAAATACAATCTCAGATATATAGATGATACCATTCTGATGGTAGAAAGTGAAGTATTAAGAAATCTCTTGATGAGGGTGAAAGAGGTGAATATAAAAGTTGATTTGAAGCTTAACATCCAAATAAACTAAGATCCTGGCAATTGGTTCCATCACTTCTTGACAAATAGAGGGAGAAGAAATGGAAGTGTCAGATTTTTTATTCTTGGGTGGATCACTGAAGATGGCAACTGTAGCCATTAAATTAAAAGCCACTTGCTACTTGAAAGCTATAGCAAATCATAGTCCATGGGAGTTACAAAAAGTATTCATGACTGAAAGCAGGACAATTCTTCCTCTCTTAAGTTTCCTCTTTTGCAGGTGAAATACCCCTAGTTCCTTCAGAGGATTTTTATATGGTTATTGGAATAGCCTTTCTAAATTACAGCTTTCTAAATTCTAAATTTAAAAAATTTCATTTTTTAAAAATCAGCAACAATCTGCCTTTTTACCCTTCCCAGGAAAAACAAAATACATAACATGTATAATTAATCTGAACCAATGTCTGCACTGACCGTGTCCAAACAGTATTTTTCTCATTCTGCCACTTTATCATGAAGTAGAGAGCATGCTTTAACATTAACCTTCAGTAATCAAAGTTGGTTATTTTACTGATTAGAATTACTAATTTTTCCAAAATGAATTATATTTACTGGGTCATTGTGATTGCATAAATTGTTTTCCTGGTTCTCTCACTTCATGATAAATTCATAAAATACTTTCAGATTTCAATAAAACTATCTCATCATTTTATATAGCACAATATTATCCTATCACATTTACATACCAAAAGTTGTCCTGCTATTGCCTAAGTTGTGGGCAGCTCCTCAGCTCCCCATTCTTTGCCAATTCAAAGAGGGCTATAGATATTTTTGTGAATATTAGTTTTTTTTTTTTTTGCAGGACTAATCCCATAAATCTACCTAGTTTTCCTCTAATTCTTGCTCTCCCCTTCTCCTGTTTCTCTCGTATTCCCCTCTTGAGTGAGATTTATTTCTGTATCTATGTGTGTGTGTGTATTTTTCCTTTCTTGAATCAATTTGGATGAGAAGTGTCCACTGCTTCTTCCATATTCTTTTCCTTGTTTGAACAGTTTAGTTGAATATCCTATGTAAGATAATTTTCAATGATCTTCTTTGTCCTTTTTCTTTCCTTTCCTTAAGATCATCAAAACATAACATGACCACAATTAAGACTTTATGACCTCTCATGATGATGGGGATCAGAGAGAATGTATATTTTATCTCCCATATTTGAATGTAAGTAATTTATCCTTGCTAAGTCACTTTATTCTTTTATGTTTACCTTTTTTATGTTTCTCTTCATTTCTGGGTTTGAACTTCAAATCTCTTCACTTCTGGGTTTGAACTTCAAAATTTGTCTGCAGTTCTGGCCTTTTCATCTGGAATGAGTGGAACTCCTTATGGAATATTTTATTTCAAGTTCTCTGATACTTTATAGCTGCAAAATTGTGTGTGATCCTGACTGTGGCTTTCTTGACACTTGATTTTTTCCTCTTGGCTATTCTCAGTCAGTAATTTTGGTAATAATGTTTCTGTTTTCCTTTGGGGGTTTCTTTGAGAATGTTGATTGATGGATTCTTTCTATTTCAACTTGTCCTCTTAGATCAAAATCTAAGAGATTTGGGCTTGTTTATCGTGGCATTCAGATATGATTCTTAAATTTTCTTCTCAATGTTTTCCAGGCAAGTTATTTTTGCTATGAGATATCTACCCTATAGGTGTTTTCCCCATCCAGTGCTCTCATTTAATTAAAAACATTTAAATGCTATTTTTAATATTCTTGCTTTGTCTCATCCAAGAATTCTAGTTGAATTTGGTTTGAACTGAGTTTTCTCTGGGGCTTGCTTTGTAGATGTTTTGGAATCATTCTCTTTTCAGTTTGTTTTTTGAGGATCCCTGCCACTATAATAGCTCATTATTATTGGATTCTTTTGGTTTGTCCATTTTTCCAGCCTACTTTTTAATTTCAGGCTTGGTGTTAAGGGTGGGCTCTATAGCATTTCTCGAGGGAAAGTCTGCACTGTTCTGTTACAGTTGTTTTCTTGTGTCCAGGATTTCAGGGACAGGCTGGGGACCTGCAAGCTTTCAGTGCTCCTAAAGTGGTCTGATCCTGTAAAGTCTTGACTGCTGGTATTCTGGTCTAAGTCGAATGCTCCTGAACTCAGTCCCTATCAGTCAGATAGAAAGCTCTCTATTGGTTCAGAATTAAAGAATTATAGGCTCCCCTTTGGTCTTAGATTCCTGTTCTTGTTATTCCTTTGCAGGTTGGGTTAGATGCTGTAAATGAACCTCTGTTTTGCTCCTGGGATTTGAGTCACATAGCTGAGGTTTGCTTCTGAATTTCCTTCTTTAGACAGCATAATTGTCTAAGGCCTCCCTATTCAGGAAAACTACCTACCTCAGATAACACTACTCCCAATTCAACATCCCCTTTTCAATATGCTCTGGATCTGTATCTCAGAATTATTGCCCAGAAACAGTCAAAGCTTCCATTTGTCACCTCTTTCCATTACAGTGCTCTGCTATGGGTCTGGCAGTGTTTCAGCATAGATCTGAAACTTCCTCTTGTCCTAGGGCATAGCTTCTCCCTTGGTGTTGGAGTGCTACATGAGCAGAATGGTCTTGCCCCAATACTGTTCACATTGTCCATGAACTTCTCTGTATATGAACTTGGGTTGGACAAATAACTCACTATAAACTTTTTCTGGATTTCCCATCACAATTGGATTTGGTCCCTTTTCTAAATCTATTTTGAGTAGTTTTGCAGAGGAGAGCTTGGCTGTATTGCTTCTGTTACTCCACCATCTTGGATCCATTTTGAATTGACATAGTCTTGAGATTTCTTACCTTGCTAATCCTTCTCTACTTTCTAGTTTATAGATCGCTTTCTAAAAATGGGACATTGGAAAATTAATATGATATCCCAAATTTTTTTGATCTAGGCAAAGTATATATAGCAGGACACTCACACCTTTCTAGAAATCATACCTCTCTTGATATAGGTAACAATCATATTAGCTTTTTTTTGGTCTGTTCTGTCATATTGTTAACATGGAGCTTGTCCATAAAAATTCCCTGTTATTGAGTATTTCCCTCCCCCAAAATTGTTGCTTAGTCAAACTTCCCCCAAAAAAGAAACAGCCTGAACAAGTAAGTGTAGAATTTGACATTTATCTCTATGAAATTTCATCTGTGATAAAGTCAGTCCATCAATATCATTTTGGATTCTGACTTGCCATTTGAAGGTTAGCTATCTCTTCCCAGTTTCATGTCATACAAAATAGATAAGCATGAGAGACGCACAGACAAGAATTGGTATGCAGAAAGATAAATGCTTAGATTCCATTAGCATGAGAAAAATCTAAGAGTTTTAGCCGACCACAGGGTTGATATGAATATGATATGAACACCACAGTGTTATGTGACATCTCCCAAAGCTACTACAATCTTAGGTTCTATTATGAGAAGCATACTGTCATACAAAGGATGGTGGTTCTACTCAACTCTGTCCTTGTCAGATTAACCCTGGAATATTTATTGTGTCCAATTTTTGGTCTCTTATGTTTTAAGGAAGATTCATTTTGGGGGATGATACAGAGGGGACTTTGGCTAAGCATAATTTGGATGGGATGGTAGCTGGTGTCCCTTATGATCTTTACCCAAATGCTTTTTCCTTCCCCCCCTCTATTTTGTATTTCCTCATATAAGCATATCTTTTTACTATAAATACTTCCTGAACTATTTCATTTTATTTTTGTTCCTTCTGAATAAGAAAAAAATGACAATATCAAAGTCATAAGTACCATCCCACCAAGATCTCTAGTTCTTTCTCCCATTCTTTGTGCTCTGGAGTCATCAGGCTATGGACATCTGAAGTGCATAGAATATATTGCTGAATTTTTTTCCCCGCTGTACTCGCTAAATAATTAGTGGCTCTCTTTATTGCTTTTTTATCTGTTATATGCAAGTATTTGGTGGGGCAGGTCTATGTGGATGGTTTTCTTCTTTCCTTTTCATCTTTAAAGTCCTTGTTATTACAGATTTGTAAGACTCTATCAGTTTCTTTGGGTTTCTACCACGCCCCTTCCCAGGAACTTACTCTTTCTATATCTTAAACTATGGCCCAGAAATTCAAATCCCCCTCTGAGAGGACATTTTAACTAGGTGTTCATTTTCAAATCAAATTTTTTCTTGTTAAACAATCTAAATCTATGATGAAATTGCCCTTTTCTTCTAAAGCCTCCATTTTTAATTTAATTTTTTGTCCAGGATTCATAGTCCCTAATAATGCTTTCTGGGTTCCTTGTGATGGTATCATTTGTTCCACCCAAGAATCACCAGGAATGGGCATTGTAGTCAGGTTTAACAAATATTGTGGTTATTTCTGTCAAATCCTGGACAAATACCTTAAGACCTCTTTATTCTTTATATGAAGTCAACAAAAATTCATTTTCTCAACAAAGTCACATTCTCTTACTCCACTCTTATTGGAGATTTCTTATTCATGACTTCTGTGGATACATATAATCATTCCTTAAGAGCACAAAAAGGCTGCTTCATTTGGGGGAAGTCCAGCTCTCACCCCTAGAGAAAAACAACCTCTCTCATAGGACATAGGACATAGCTCCATAGGAGCAATGGTCCTTCCTTTTTCTAAATATTCTAACTTCCTAACACAAACTAGATTTCACCTTTGTTTTTTCTGGTTTCCTTCCTTCTCCTCACCCTCACCTCACATTTTTCCCTTCTGAAGCATAACTATTCTTTCAAGAATACTATATTATCTCTGAAAGACAGGAAAGTAGAGAAATCGTCCTACTTCCCTTTCATCTTTTTCCTCTATTAGGGGAAAATAAATTGTATTTTGAGTATACATAGCTGTATTTTCATAGCTGAAACAAATGTAGAGCATTCTCTGATCACTACAAAGTTCTCCTTGCCCTCCATACTTTTTAGAATTGAGAGCCTTACCCTTCTGCTGTTCCTGTGGATTCTTACAGCAATCTGATTGCTGTAGTTATTCAATATGCTCACAGTGTTTGGACACTGCCATTTCTGCAGATGTGATAGCGGCATGCTTAGTTGCCTGTGATCAGTAACTACAACAGATTTCTGCCAAAGTTCTAATGCAAACAAAAGCTGCCCTCCTGTTGTCTCTGAGGTCTTCAGTAAAGTTAAATTTCCAAATATTTCTTTTTTTTTCCTTATTAGAATTTAGTAGTTTCCTGACTTTCCCACTTTACTACTTTAGGGTTTTCTGTGGCTAAGGGTCATTTCTAGTTGCAAATTCTATAGGCTCACAAGTAATTTAAATTCCCCAAACCTCAATTTCCTGATGTATAAAATTAGATAATACAATTTACCTCAGAGGGTTATGAAGAATGTATTTTATAAATCTTAAAGCCAATAGAAATGGGGATTAATAACAAATAACAAGACTGAGGAGGTGGTAACTAGATCTTCAGAATCTCTAGAACCCTTTGGTTCCTGAAAGCCATGCACACCTCCATATTTTCAGACTCCTGACCTTTATGAAATCTTGACATCTATTCCTTGTTCTTTTCCTTCAAGGCTAATCTGAAGCATTTTACAAACCTGTTTATGTTCTCACCACCATTGTTAAAAGATTTGGGATGGTGATGGGTTGATGTATCCTATTAAAACTTCCCTGCCCCAACTTTGCTGGCAAGGCTTAGACTATATATACAGGATCTTCTGGAGATAATGCTTTAACATAAAGGGTAGTAAATGGATAAAATAGGTAGAAGGTAGAGAGGATTAATTTGGGAGAAAGCAAGAACCCTAAAATTGAAGGATAATTTTCCACTGTGGGACAGGTTCTGGTTGGGAACTAAAATTTAGAGGTACCCCGGAGTGTTAGAGCAGAAAGGGCCCTTTTGTTTATAAAGAGGGAAAAAGCAGAATGGGGTCCTCTAACTCACAGAATATTAAAGTGGGAAAGGCTGAAATAAGTTCATCTAGTGAAACTTCTCATTTTACAGAGGAGAAAACTGAAATCAGTGAAGGGAAAGACACTTATCCAAGGTCACAGAGTAACTCTGTGTGACTTGGAGGCCTCAGAGAGCTAGAGGGAAGAAAGAGGAGAAAGCAAGATAGCAAAGAATCAATTCTCAACCGTCACATTTCTTGGTCACATGTACATCCTGACCCTTCTACATACACATGCATATACAATGGGAAAACATAGGACTAGAACTTGGGAGATGTAGTTTAAGTCTTCATTTTTGTATTTCCTAATGGTGTGGGGTAAATCAAAATAACCATCTGAATTTCAGTTTTCTCATAGGTAAACCAGAGATGATAATGATCCTATTTTACATTATATAATTATAATATATATTACATATATGTTGTAAAAAAGGCCTTTTATAAACTTTAAAGATCTTTAGTTATAGAAACAAGATATTAGCTTACTCAGACACATACAATCAGACACATAAAAACCAGTCCTCTGTGTATACATGTACACACACGTACACAACAAAAACAGACATGAAATCATAGAATTTGAGAGCTGGAAGATACCCACAAGGCTGTCTACTTTAGCCCTCGCCCAAAAAGAACTCCCTAAATTTGCCCACTAAGCCTCAGTTTGGAGACCTCTGAGGAGAGGAATGAGCTATCCTTGACTCCTATTTTCTCCAGGTAGCCATTCCACTCAGGGCAGCTCTAATTGCTAGGAGCTTTCTCTTAAATACCTATTTACGATTTCAACACATTATTTCTGGTTTTGTCCGTTGAGCCAAGTAAAACAAGTCTATTTAAATAAATATTCTTCCACATGACAGCCCTTTAAATACTTGACCACAATGATCAGGTCTGCCTTGAGTGTTCTTTTCTCCAGGGTAAACATCCCCTGTCCCTTCAACCAGTCCTCATGTGGCAGGGACTCTTGAAAGCACTTTTTCCCCCTGGTTGCCTGCCCCGGATATGCTCTCAAGCTTATTAAGGTCCTTCTTAGTTTGAGAGATGTTTAGAAATGAACATAATTCTGCAGCATCCCAGGCCTGACAAGAGCTTTGCTTCTCTATGTAGCCATTTTGGCTGACATCACATTGCTGGCTCATGTGAAGCTTTCCTCATCCACTAAAAACAACAAACTGCTTTCCAACTATGCTTCCTGTCCAGTATTCATAGAGATCATTTTTAAAAATCCAAAATTTAAGATTTTAAATTTATTCCTATTAAATTTCTTATTATTGGGATCAGTTAGTGAATCTTTTGCTTCCAACTTGGTGTCATTTGCAAATCTCATGAGCATGCCATCTATTTCTTTACACAAGTCATCGATAATGTTAAACACCTCCTGATCATGAATAGTTGCTTACAATACTCTATTGAAAAAGATTTCTCACCAAGCTATTTTTATATATATTTATATATGCTTGTAGAGTCATCCCATTTCCTGCCCTTATTTCCATCTTCTATACATTTCTTTTTAAAATTTAAAGTTGCTTGGTAAGTTCCCTGTGCATACATATCGGTTTTTCATACAACTCTCCCTCTTTTCCTCCTTACAATTGTTTTTCTTTGTGCTCATTTCAGAGCAATTTCACCATCCCTCCAAGGGCTCACTTCTGTAGAATTTTATTCTTTGGGATTTTAACCTATCTTTTCTCTCAAGCATTTTAAATGTTTTCTCAAATCTAGGATTTATGTCAGACTGTTCTCAAATCTTCTGTCCTTTTCTAGCACAAACTTGATGATGATGATAATAATAACAATAAAATTTATGTAATATCTACTACTTGAAGCATTTCTCATTTGATCCTCACAAGAACCTGGGAAGGTAGGTACTGTTATCATTCCCATTTTATATTTGAAACAGAGGTAGTCAGAGGTTATGTGACTTGTACAGGACACACCATTCCTTAGTGTCTAGGATCTAACTCCAGGCTCAGTGATTTATCTACCACAGGAGCTGAGGAGGGAGCCACTGCTCCTTACTACCCACCCAAATATATGTAATTTTCTTTTCATCCGATAAACTAAATTTTATGTTAGCAAGAATCAGATCCTATATAGAACTTCTCCTTTACTTTTTGTATGATGAAATTAATATTAAGAAATATCAAGAAGTTATTGATTGCCCTTTTTTGGCATTTTTGGTAGAGAGCTCTAAAAGATGTCTAGATAATTGAAGTTCCCTATAACTACTAGACGATGCCTTTCTGCCAGCCTTGTGACATTTCCCATACCCCTCTCTTCAACTACTTCTTCTTTTCATTCAGGTGGTATGTGGTATACTCCAAAGACCAAATCACCTTTGTTTCTCCCTCCATTAACCTTCACCCAAATGCTCTTTACCATGCCTCTCTCCTCTCTCTCTGGTGGATTTCATCACAAGAATACTCATCTTCCTCTTTACCTATAGTATTTTTTAAAGGAAAAAAGTTATTTCCATCCAAAATCATATTCCAAAACATATGTTTTAACCACCACAATTCAGGGGAATCTTTGAGGTCAAATTTGCCAAGCATGCTCAAAAATATATAAAAGTTCATAGTTTATTCTTAAGATACTACCAGACTTAACTTAGATTCTCTGTGGACAACCTTGTAAAAACATTGCTCTCAATTGAACCTCTTCAACTATCGTGACTCACATCAGCAAACAAACCATGGAGAAGTATATCTGATATGTACCTGCTATCTCACCATAATCAGTCAACCTCCATGTTCTTAAACTCTGAAGTTCCCTTTTCCGATAATTATCTCCTAGTTTGTTCCTCTCCCCTTTTCCCTCCCTCCCACTCCCCCCCCACCCCCCCTTCCCCCATTTTTCTTCTTCTGCCTCATTCCTCTTAAACTTCTTGTCCTGGATTCTCATCTCCTCTATGTATTCTTGCTGTTCATGCAGCTCATATGGGTTCAATTATCATCTCTACCAAAAGCAAATTGGCAAAGATGACAAAAATGGAAAGGCAATTTTGGAGGTTCAACTATGGGAAAACAGGAAAACTTAATATAGTATTGGTAGCATTATGAATTGGTCCAATCATCCTGAAAAACAATTTAAAGTCATGTAAAAAAAAAGTAAGAAAACTATCTATATTCCTTGACCCAATAATCCAATTATAGATATATGCTCCAAGGAAGTTAAGGACAAAAAGGTAGGTCCAATAATATACCAGCCTATTCACAGCAGAATAGGTAGCAACACTGGAAACAAATAAGATACTCATCAGTTTACAATTAACAAACTTATTTATGAATAATGGATTATTACTTTATAGGAAAGAAATGAATATGAGGAATTCAGAAAATCATAGGCTGCCTAAGTGAACTAATGCAGAGTAAAATGTAAAAGAAAAAAATCACTAAGAAGAAAGAATATAATGGATTTACAACAATAATGTTAATTGTTAAAAACAAGCCAAAAATCACTAAGAGGAAGCCCTTTCCAAATAACAGTAAAGAATAGTAAATAACAGCTATTAGAGAATAGATAATATTTTTTCTTTTTTCTTGGCAGAGAAGTATGGGACTATGAGAGCAGAATGTTGCATGCATTGTTAGATGCAATCACTAGAATAGTTATTTTTGTTTACAAATTTATAATGTGTTACCATTTGGAGATTATAAGCAGAAAAGACTGATAAAAAACAAAAAGCTGACAATAAAAACCTATCAACTTTTTAAAAATAAGCAAGTAAACTTGGCAATTA
This sequence comes from Sarcophilus harrisii, assembly GCF_902635505.1. Taxonomy (NCBI): domain Eukaryota; kingdom Metazoa; phylum Chordata; class Mammalia; order Dasyuromorphia; family Dasyuridae; genus Sarcophilus; species Sarcophilus harrisii. Next base: position 547,894,351 of record NC_045428.1, read on the forward strand.
TTATTTCTATATAAATAGCTCTCAAATCTATAAATCTAGTCCTGATCATTCTTTTATATAAATTTCATCTTATATAATCTATAGCAACCTACAACCTTGCATGGACTTCAAATTCCTTATGTCTAAAACAGAACTGATCATCTTTCCTTTTAAATCTACTCTTCAAGCTTCCTTCTTTTCAACTGAGGGCATGATTACCTTCCCAGTAAACCAGTTTTGTAACCTAAGAGGTCCTAAAATTCACTCTGTCATTCTCACTCTCTTTTTCTCCCTCCCTCCAATTACTTACCAAGCCCTGTTGATTCTGCTTTCACAATATCTCTTTTATCATCTCATTCACCTGGCTTACCCCCCCCCCCCCATTTGAACAGCTCTTATTACTCCTCACATGCTATTGTAATATTGCATCTAACTGGTCTTCCTTATGATCTCTAACCTCCAAACAGCTGCCAAAAATAACCTATAATATTCCACTGCTCAAAAAGTCTCAGTAGATTTTCATGGTCTCTGGGATAGATACAACTGAGCCTGCTTGCCAGTTAAGATCTTCTACAATTTGACTCTAATCTACTTTTCCAGCTTTGGAAGCATGGAAACTTAGTCCCTTCACAAGCATTTACATTCAGGTGAACTGGCCCTATGACCAACAGGTCTCTTGACCTGTTCCCTTTTCCAAATAGGTTTTTTGAACTGGACATTCAATCTTCCTACACTCTGCCTTTGTATACAGGCTGTTTCCTAAGCCTGGAATTCATCATTTCCCTTCATTTTGGCTACTCATAATCAAGACTCATCTCAAGTACCACCATTCCAGTGAAGGGTTCTTTCCTCCCTCCATTTGTTAAGGGCCTCCCTCCCTCTTCCTCATATTATACTGTATTTACTTATCTGTGTTATACATCTTCCCTAATCCAGCGGAATGTAAACCCTGGAAAGGAGGTGGTCTGTTTTTGTCTTTATCTCAGCAACAAGCACAAGATCTTGTATGTAGTAGACGGTTAATAAATGCTAAATGGCAATGAAAACAGGCATCCAGATAATTCCTCTCCTATCTAAGGAAACTCAGTCCCCTCTCCCTGCTGCCTCTCTAGCCTCTACCTCCCCCTTCTCCCATAGAAAGTGGAGCAGTGTTCTTAGAAGCCTCATCTAGAATGAGAGTTGGGTTGGGGGAGGGACCCAGTAGTCTCTAGTGATCTCTGTGATTAGGGCAAGGGGGATAGGGCAGAAAAACAGGTAGAGGAGGGCTAGTATGAGGGCCAAGAACCCATTTAAGTCATCATTCCTCCTATTCCAAACCTCCCCCCAGCTGGCTAACTCCCACACACATGACAAACTGTCCCTAGGACCCAGCTAGAGCTCCTACTGCCCTGACTCCCCAGCTGAAATTAAAGTGCTCAGGGGCAGTTGGGGCTCAAACTCACTCAGCTCCCTGGTGGGCAGCAGTGGATGAAATAGGAAGTGGGTGCCTCCCTGTCAAGACCCCTACTGTGATCTCACAGAAAGATGGAAACATCAGTATAGGGCTGTGCTCAGTGGTCAGGGAAAAGGTAGGGTCTGTGCCTTTAAAACCTACCCTATATGGAGGCAAATGTCCAGGGCCCACTAAGGAACTCAGCATGTCCCAAAATCTGGGAGCAAGAATGTCTTCTCAGATCCAAGCTTTACTTCATCTAGAACTCATATTTTCTTCATTTGGATGGTCTAAAAGCCCAAACCACAAAAAAACCCAAGTCCTAGCCTATCACACCCTTGCCCTAGGTGCCTGCCCTTACCTGTCCAGAACCCAGCAGCCTGGAAGTACCCACACCCCCATCCCCTGCCATCATCAAGTATTTGCAATGTTGGAACCTCGAGCCAGCCTGCTGAGGTCCATTTCAGGGAGCTTGGTGCCCTGGTGTCTCAAAACCAGCCTCCACTCGGCTGGTGCCCAGCGCCAGGGTGTATTAGAATGCCTGAAGCTGGTCCCCCAGGTGACAATGCCATGGGTTCTGTGGCTCTTTGCTGTACTCCATGCAGCTGGTGGAGAGTGAAGAAGAATTTCTCTGATCAAAAAGTAAGGTATAACTTACTATTTCAACAAATCCAAGACTTTTTGACTATTGGGTTTATTTTCCATTAGGGCATTTTATTTTCATTTTAGGAACTTGGGAGTTGGGGTCCACAGTCAGGGAAAGGAAATGGAAGGACGGTGTCTTATTGCACATACATATAATACAAACTTAGAAAAAGATCAGAATGTGTAGAAATGAGAGCTGAATTTGGAATCAAAATATATGGATTCCATCAATCTTCAGCAAATCACTTCCCCACTCTGGTCTACACTTTCCCAAACTGTAAAATGGAATGGGGAGGAAGAAAAAATCAATTAGGTGACTTCTAGGGTCCTTTTTCCTCTAAATTTAAAATTTTATGGTCATGGATGGAACCTCCTGGGAAAAGGTTTTATATTCCCAGCCAAGGGGCAGCTAACTCAGCAGAGCTGATAGAACACTGGACTTGTAATCAAGATGACTCATTTAAATCAATTCAAATCCAGCCTCAGACACTTCCTAGATGTGTGATTCTGGGCAAATCAATTAACTCTGTTTTGCCTCATTTCTCATCTATAAAATGAGCTGAGGAAGGAAATAGCCAATTACTCTAATGTCTCTACCCAGAAAAAGCTCCAGCTTTCCTCCCCACCATGGGGTTGTCTCCCAGGGTTCTGAGTACATACATTTTTTCAATATATTTTATTAGTTGCGTATGGTGTGGAGAACATGGTGCTAGAGGAGACAGAGTTCCCTAGACTCATGAAATTTTAACAGTCTAGTAAGGAATAAGAAATATAATACTACTAGCAGAATTTTACACAATAAAAGCATTGGATAATTCTACTAGCAGAATTTTACACAATAAAAGCATTAGAAAGACTCAAATAAAGCACTATGTGAGAACCAAGTGGGAAAACACCTTCACTAAATTGGGGCATAGTGGAGTTCAAAGAAGCCTTCCTAGAGGCCCAGGGGTTAGACTGTAGTGGATAGGTAAAAGTGAAGAAGGAAAACATTTCTAGCACAAGGAACAGGATGAGCAAAGGCACACATGTGAGGAAAGCAAAGGAATTTTTCAAGGTACAGAAGAGCAAATTTCCCAGGCTTTAATATTCATGGAAGGGATTCATAATAGGCAAGAGCAGAGCAGTGGAATTGTCCTGAAGCATCATCTGGGGCTAATAGTTAAAATTTATGTAGCATTTTAAGGTTTGCTAAGTGCTTTATATAAGTTATCTCATTTGAACATCACAACAATACTGTGAAGCAGGTGCTACTATTCTTCTTATTTCATAGATGAAGAAACCGAGGCACAGGTTAAATGACATACCCATGATCACACAGCTAGGAAGCATCTGAGAGAAGGACAAAATACAGATGTTGAAAAAAGTGGAGGTGACAGCAGATTATTCTGGAAGGAAAAGTCTTTAAGGCATTTTAGAGACCCTGCAAGAACTCATCTGGCTCAGCAAAATCATCTGCTACCTGCTACCGTCCTGCCCAACTTGTGGCTCTATTTTTATCCATTTCCCTATCACCTCAATACCAGACTGGGCAGATGCAAGCAATATGAATCAATAATATGACATGTTTGCAAAATCTAAGTAAAGTATATCTATACCAGGGATGCCAAATTCATTGTCGGCAAAAAAACCTCTGAAACAAGAATCTGATTAAAATGTAATTGGGAAATATTTAACAAAATTAATAAAAATACAATTATAACACAGATATTAATTTGTTCCCTTATCCTGCCCTGCCAAACTCCAGCCCTTTATTACTCCTATCATTTACTACCTTTCTTCCTACTTACATTCTATGGAATGAAGCTATAGAAAAATCATGAATTTGTGTTAACTAAATACAAATTTGTTATGTAATCTCAACTTGATTGTCACTGGTTCTTTTTTACACTCCCCTAATTGATTCAATATCCTATTCAGCATTAGCAATTCCAAGTCTTTGTCACCCCTTCTCAAGTCTCACATAGTGCCTCCCAATTTAGCTTAGAGTCTTGTCTCATATTTCCCTGAGGGGAAAAACCACTAAGCTGTTTCCCTTCCTCTTTACATCTCTCAGCTGCCTTCTACTACTATCTCCACCTTTACTTCTCACTTCACATGAGGTGGCTCTTTTCCTTGCCAAGGCAAACTTTTCTTCATGCCCAAGTGATGCCATTCCATTCTGTATTCTCCAGGAGACTTCATCCTTTATCATCTCCACTCTCTCACAAACTGTCAATCTCTTTTTGTCTACTGACCACTTCCCTACTGTCTATAGTCATGTTCATGTTTTCCATCCTCAAAAAATTCACTTGATCTAGCCATCTGTGCTAACTATTGTCATAGATTTGCTGCCTTTTGTGGTCAAATTCTTTAATAAGACTGACTATATTATATTCCTCCATTTTTTTTTCTCTTCTCACTCTCTTTTAAATTTTCTATAGGCTCGCTTCCTACTTCATTATTCACTGAAACGTTTTTTTCTGAAGTTTTCAATGATCTCTTAATTGCCAAATCCAATTTCCTCTCTTTTATTATTATGCTCAAGCATATGTTCAGGTCTTAGAAAACTTGAACCCTGATTCAGATTCTGTGAGAAATGGATGGGTATTTGGTTTCCAGTTATGAAAATTAAATCAGAGAAATGCAACCTAAATAAGAAAACTGAAACCTACAAGAACACCAAAGAATAATCAAACGTGGAGTTTATCTTCCTTAAAAAGAATGTAAGCTCTTTGGGGGCAGAGACTGATTTTTGTAATGGGGGTAGTGGCCTGAGATTAAAAAGAATCTTTTGTTCTTTGCCCTTAACCCTGCTCTGTTACCTCCCCCTTCTAGAATGGAAGCTCCTTGGGAGCAAGGATAGGCGATGCAATGACAAGTGGAGATTCATGTCATGTAATTTCTGTAACATTCAATTAATGGGGAATCAGAGGAGGGACTTGTACTTCAGGACAGGAAATAAAATGCTGCCTTTGGAGTTTCAAAGTGTGTCTACTCATCTAGTAACTCATTCTTGCAAGAATGTAAAACAAACTTCCTGCATTCATGAGTGAGTCAGTGGATTTCTCGGTAAGATAATTTGTTTCTTACAAATGGGGGATCATCCGGGATATAGACATTATGAGTTGGGGCTAGCTCCAATTGAAGCACAAATTGACGCATCCCACTGATCTTTCAACATCCTTGTGGTTCAGCTCCAGTGTCCCTCAATCATAGACTAACTTAAATCCCAGGACCACACTGAAAGGCACTGATGAATCTAGTAAATCAGGAAGGGAAACAGAGTATGTTCTGCAGCAGCCGAGTAAGAACACAGACTATCTAGTATTGCCTTTTATAGCTGGGGCCATCTTATAAAATTTGAGATATCAAACAGGTTAGGGAATTTAATGGTACCAAGGAGTGGGAACTCCTGGGACATACCTCATATAGTTCTGGAAGAGAGGTGATGTTAGGAAATCTAGAATTGAGTAACAAAAAATTCTAGTAAAGAAACAAGTGAAGTTCCAAAAGAGAAGAGGTTCTTCAGAAAGTAGAAACAACTCTGTACTAGACAGAAAGAAAAGGAATTTAAAAGCAGTTTATGTTTGTGTATATGTGTTTTCTATGTTTCTCTCAGCTGATATGCAAAGGAAAAAATATAGCAATTTTAGGATTTAAAAGTGCTTAGAAGGTATCTTAACGCAAACTAATCTCAGTTTTTCTTAAGTTTTCAAGCTTCTCTTCCTAAAGGGGACTGAGAATGAAAGGGTTTAAATTTAGTCCAGCCTCTCCAAAGAATGGTAGTCTCCCCCAAACCCCATGCTTGGAAGTCTGCCTGTTTCTCTCTAGATGGGTCCCTGTTCCTCAATATTCCAGAGTCCCAAGACTCTTCTCAGGGAACTCTGGATTCTGTAAAAGGGTATGGTCTATCACCACATGACTTGGGAAAATCTAGGGAGATTCATTTTATACTTTAAAATCTTCCCCCCTTCCCAATATAGCAGTCCACATAAGGAATAGTACAAAATTTGGGGGAGAGGGAGATAGGAGCTATTGTCATCTTGTTTCCAGGGGCTTGTGTCTCCATTTCAGGTCTCAAACAGTTTACTGCCATTTCAAAAATTTTAGGCAGTCTAGAAGAAAGACATTTTTGAGGTAGAATTAGTTTTCTCCCAAAAATATGACCTAAATTACTGTGTATTTAAATTTAAATTGTATATGATAGAATTACTTTCAGTTGATGCATTTGGGAATAAGATTTTAGAAATATGTATACATTAATAATGAAGTATTGCTACTAGAAGTTTAAACCTGCATTTGATTTGATTTTAAGCAAAAAAATAGTTATTAAAAAAAGTTCTCTGGTAACTTACCTAAAGAGGTCATATGTTTGTATCTCCTAATTAGATAAAATATATTGCTTTCTAAATTGTATACTGGGCAATTTGTAAAAAGCTATGCTTTAAAATTTTATCAGCTCTGCTAGACATATGTATATGTAGACATATAATATAGATATTATGTATCTAATAAGTAATATTAGATATTACCTATATTGTGTATCTTAAAGTTTAAAAAAGATGGTTTTAAAAACAAGGGACAAGATCAATTTGCAAAAGCAATCAATAGTTTGAATGGAATCTCATAAGCTAAAATATTGATTTTAAAAATAATTTTTTCAATTGGTATATATAATTGGAAATGTGATTGTAAATTACATGAGATTCCTATCCATTTTTGTGGTAGGTTATGTTATGTCTATTGAGCACAGAGAGAGGAGAGAGATACTGGGTTGGCACCAACTGATATGGTTCAAGTGTGTGAGATGGAAAGATGAAGAACTTACAAGATAAGTATTTTATGAATTTCCCCCTTTTTTGTTATTTCCCTGTATCCTGCATAAGTATAAAATATGCAGACATATTTACTTAATATCAGGCAGTGACATTTATCAGTGTTTGACATTTATCAATATTTAGTCTATTAGCTTGACCACTGTCAGCTTGATTATCTAAAACCTGAAGGCCTAAACCAGAAACCTTCCATTCCAATCTCTCCGGACAGCAACAACCAATTAGATGCTCTCTCCTCCCCCACTCTGCCCCCCCTTCCCCACCAATGCTCTCTTGATTGTGATGTAATCTCTTGTAACAAAATCTATAAAAGCTGTGTATATTCACTAATTCTTTGGCTCTCCTGCCGTGAGTACTTTCACTTCCCTTTATCTCTCACAGCTGGACTGCCTACCTCCCATGAGAAGCTATAATAAACACGTTTTCTACTTTTTACTTTGAATGATCTCTGAGTAGTCAACTTAGGTAAGGGTCTTTTACTTCCCACAGTTGGGGGCTCATCTGGGATCGGGAGGTCTTTGGGAGAGATGGCTGTGCACCCTGAACGGGGACAGGTGCACCCATGGAGTAGTTCTCTCTGTGGTCTCTGGCTCTGAGTGTACAGTCTCCCTCCCCTCTTAAGACAATGACCTGAGGGAGAGGTACTCAGTAGAAAGTAGAATTGAAGACTGGAAGGAAATAGAATCCTGATGGCAAGCCAAGCGCAGTCTGAAAGACTTAGAAGTGTAACTCGAGGTAAAGTTCTCAGGAGTAGAAAGTAGGAAGGAACAACTCTGTACTAGACAGAAAGAAAAAGAATTTAAAAGCAGTTTATGTTTGTGTATGTGAGTGTGTTTTCTCTTCTATGTTTCTCTCAGCTGATGTGCAAAGGAAAAAATATGGCCATTTTAGGATTTAAAAGTGCTTGTAAGGCATCTTGATGCAAACTAATCTGAATTTTTCTTAAGCTTTCAAGCTTCTCTCCCTAAAGGGGACTGAGAATGATAGGGTTTAAATTTAGTCCAGTCTCTCCTGGAAGTCTATTGGCTGGGTCAAGGGAGACCCGAGGGATTAGCCCTCCTAAATTTGTTTTTGGTGGGGACTGCTGTCGACTCCAGTGATAAAGAACTTTCCCGAGAAAGCTCTCAGGTGACTACTGGTGTGAGGGTAACGGGGACCTCTGCTGACACCTGGTTTGGGGTCAGGTTGATTTTACAATGTCAGGACCTTAGTCAAGGAATTCTAGTCGACAGCCCTCTTGAGAGTTGACTTAAAGACTGGGATGAAATTCCCAGATATAAAAGGGAAGAAAACTGGGACGATGTTCCCAGGACTATTTGGGTCTATCAGAATTAAATCTGTATGTAAAAGGTGAAAATAGAGTTCTGTGTGTATCTGTATGTGTATATCTGCTTTGCATTCTATGTTCTGTGTTAAAAGTTAGCAAGCTTGTAAGAGATAAGAATTCAGTTTCTGTGTTGCAGGCTTAGAAAAATATCAGGCTGAATTATTGAAACTGGACTTCATTCAGAGTGGTAATTTTTCAGAGTGGCTCAGAATGTATTGGTCTTTGATCATGGTAAGGTAATTTGGGAGCTAATTTTGGGCTTCTCAAGATTAGGCTAGTGCAAGAAAAGAAAATCTTTTTCTTTCTCTCCCTCTGCCTCTGGCTGTCTGCAGCAGCTCTGCGGGAAAGGGGGAGAGAAGGAGGGAAATATATCTAATATAGTGAAATGAGAAATTTTAAGCATGTAGAAGTGAGAAAAATATAGATTGAAAGGGATTTGAAAGTTTGAAAAGTTTTGAGAAAACAAAAGAGCAGTGTGCTATCATTTTAAAAACTCCTCTAAGCAAGGAGCCCATAACTTTGTTATCAGAACTTGAGTTTGTGGAATCATGCTAGGAAGAATCTCAAGGCAAAATGAAGCAAAAAAAAAAAAAAATTGGCACTTAACTCTCCTGACTTACTCAAGAAAAGAAGTTTGAATGGAATATCTAGATAGAGTTTAGGAAATCTCACAAACTAAAGTACTGGTTAATTTTAAAATAATTTTAAATTGGTATGTGTATTAAAATTGGAAACTTAACACAATGGTAGCATGTCTAATAAATTAAACAAATGACATCTCCAATTCATGGCTAGTCATAAATAAGAAATTGCAGACATTGGAAGGATGGAATAATAAGTCAATTTGGGGAATTACTGAAAGAAGCAATGAAGGTATATGTGAGGAGAGATTGGGAAAGAGAAAAGAAAGAGGATCAAAAAATTAAAATGCTAATACAGACTTAAAGAAGGACAGGGAAAAGGGTGGAATAAAAATAAAAAGGGGTAAATAGCTGAACATGGGGGGAGGCCCTCTGACCTGCTGGACCTGTGGGAAAACTAGGTTTGCTTCTAAAAAATTTATCCCAGGAGAAGAAAGAAAAATCATTATTAACAAGTTTGCTTTCATGGAATTAGAAAACAGAAAGTTTAAAGGAGTTAAACTGGGATGGGAGAATTGGTAATTGTCTGCAACATTTGATTAAGCATTTTGGGAACTTACTATATTTTAAAAAGATACTATAATTTTGATTTTGAAGGAAAAAGAAGAATGAAGGTGATTTAAGAAGGATTGATTAGTAGGAGCAACTTAAAAACGAATGATTTCAAGAAGGAATAAGTGGGGAAAAAAAGAAAGAAGGAACTGGTTGGGAAGGGTAGCCAAAAAGAGACAGAGACAGGATGTGTTTCTGGGGAGATAATGTTGGTAAGAGAAACAGAAGGAAAAGTATGTAGCAAGAGAAGGAGAAAGTTGGGAAGCCTGGTGGACTTGGGAAGAAACTTGAAATTGGGAGAAAGTTAATAAACTGATTGGCTAAATCCTGAGAAGGATTCCTGCATGGGAAAAGAATTTTTTTTTTTTTCTTTCTTCAAGGGTAAAGATTTAGCTGACTTCCCCTTCATTCCTTGAGGCTGCTTCTTTGGAAGTGAGGTGAGAGGAAGGGCAACAGTGGAAAGGTGCAGCAGCTGCTTGGTTCCTTTTGCTGAAGAAAGCAATCTAATCTTTTAAAGGGACAGGCTGTTCTTACAAGATGTTAATTGAATATTTGTTTCTTTAAATACATAATGGCTTCCTTGTTTAAGGAATACGATCATAAATGTGATCTAGAGTTTGAAAGAGTTATTTCAAAAAATTTAATTGATGTTTTTAAGAACTTTTCAGATTCTTTTATGTGAAAATAAGAAGTTTTAATTAATTGCATTGATGCCAATTATTTAAAGGGACTCCAAGAATAATAGTTTTTTGCCTTCATCCTTTTGAAAATGTTTTTGTTATGGACAATATGTATTTTGGGTATTGTGTATTGGGTATTTTAAAAGCAAAATGACTGGTATAATGTTCAACTTATGAAACATCTACTTGGGTATGTAAGAATTGTGTGAAGTTTCTGAGATAAATTTCTTACTGTTATCAACATATGGTCATGATAAATAACTGCTTGGGATTTATCTGAAACTTTGGTTAATGGGATTTATTATTGGAGATAAAATTTCTTGGGCTTATAGTTAATTAGTTAATGCTATTTGGGAGTTTTAAAGCTCCACCCTCTGACAGTTAGTGTGACAATTATCTGGAGTAAAACTGGGTTAAGACTATGAGCTTAGGGATCAGTTTTGATTGCTTATGTTATAGTTATATCCCTGCATTTTTTCCTCCTATGATTGATTTCTATAATCAGAGCAATGGTCAATAGAAACTGTTAATGCACTCCAATTATGTCATACGTTGCTGTTTCCAATCTGGTTATATGTAATCATTATATCCTAAATGCTTAGGCAAATAAGTATTTAGGCAAATCTATTACTGGATATTTGTGTGTGTGTGTGTGTGTGTGTGTGTGTGTTTTAAAGGTTTCTAAATGATAAGAGGACAATTAACAATGGTCTGTGAAATCTGTTTTATTTATTGGGAATATAGCTAACAGCTGTTTGCCTGTCCTGTAAAGCAAACTCATCTCTTCACATAGGAAGCTGCTGGCTCTTCACATTTTGCAGCAGTCTTGTGAACCAAGTCTTTTTATCTCAGACTACTCTAAACTTTGTTAGATTTAGTTTTTTTTTTTTTTTTGTTGTTGTTGTTCTAGATTTTGGTCAAATTACAGATTATTGAACCTCTTCTGGGACATGGATTGGCCCATCTGAACCTTTGATAGCTGTCAGCATGTCACACCTATCCCTTGCATGGACTGAAGAGCCTTCACCCATTCTCAGCCTGAAGCAGCTTAGATTGAGACCATGGTCCCTGAAGCTGATGTAATTTGAACTGATATGGGGGAGTGGGAAAGTGGTTGATGAATTATTGTTAAAATTTTAACTGTATTATTATGTGTTTAAGATTTGGGATGGAAATTGTTAAATTGTGTAACTATTGCTGTTATTGATGTATAGGAACTTTATATGTGGGATGGTTGTTTGATGCTTTAGTTTTGAAATACCTTATTCTGTTGGAATTGCTCTGGCAGACTATTTTCTGATTGCCTGTTTTTAGGAAATCTCCAAGATATAGATATTTGTCCTGGGATGGTAGTCTCCAGCCCTATAACCCCAGTTTCTTAATTGGTATCTCAGCATTCTCAAAGGACATTGCAATTTTGAGATCAGGCCTCTAAAGTTCAAGGTTTGCCTGCTTTCATGGTTTGTGCATATTCCCTTTAATCTGTAAAATTATCATTCTGAAATTGTGTCCCCTTTTGATCTGTAAAAGAAGGGAGATTCCTGGTCTTCCAGGCTCCATAGACTCTATGAGAAAAGGCTGGGCCTGAGAAGGCAAATCATATCCTCCCTCCTCCCACTGACAGCTGGATCCCCATTCAAATTCTATTGGGAGATCTGGGCCTGATATTGAGTGACAAACTCCAAGATGAGTATCTAGGCCTGGGAGGTTGGGGGTGGGCACTGGCCTTCTATTCAACCTGAAACCTGAGTCTCAGATTTCCTATTAAAGGACAATTTGGGGCTCATTTCTTTGCAGAGGCCCAAAGCAGGACCATGCCTTGTCAAGGAACCTCTCTCCTTGGCATAGCTGCCTGTCAGAACTCCTGCCCTCTGTGAAGACATTCTCTTCTCTCTCTCTCTTTTTAAAAAAATTTAATAGCCTTTTATTTACAGGTTATATGTTTAGGTAACTTTACAGCATTGACAACTGCCAAACCTCTTGTTCCAATTTTTCCTCTCCTTCCCCTCACTCCCTCCCCCAGATGGCAGGATGATCAGTAGATGTTAAATATATTAAAATATAAATTAGATACACAATAAGTATACATGACCAAACCATTATTTTGCTGTACAAAAAGAATTGGACTCTGAAATATTATACAATTAGCCTGTGAAGGAAATCAAAAATGCAGGTGGGCAAAAATATAGGGATTAGGAATTCAATGTAATGGTTTTTAGTCATTTCCCAGAATTCTTTAGCTGGGTGTAGCTGGTTCAGTTCATTACTGCTCCATTGGAACTGATTTGGCTGATCTCATTGCTGAGGATGGCCAGATCCATCAGAATTGGTCATCATATAGTATCGTTGTTGAAGTATATAATGATCTCTTGGCCCTGCTCGTTTCACTCAGCATCAGTTCGTGTAAGTCTCTCCAGGCCTTTCTGAAATCATCCTGTTGCTCATTTCTTACAGAACAATAATATTCCATAATATTCACATACCACAATTTATTCAGCCATTCTCCAATTGATGGGCATCCACTCAGTTTCCAGCCACTACAAAAAGGACTGCCACAAATATTTTGGCACATGTGGATCCCTTTCCCTTCTTTGTGATCTCTTTGGGATATAAGTCCAACAGTAACACTGCTGGATCAAAGGGTATACACAGTTTGATAACTTTTTGAGCATAGTTCCAAATTGCTCTCCAGAATGGTTGGATGTATTCACAGTTCCACCAACAATGTATTAAGTGTCCCTGTTTTCCCACATCCCCTGCAACATTCCACATTCTTTCCCTGTCATTCTAGCCAGTCTGACAGGTATGTAGTAGTATCTCAGAGTTGTCTTAATTTGCATTTCTCTGATTAATAATGACTTGGAGCATCTTTTCATATGGCTAGAAATAGTTTCAATTTCTTCATCTAAGAATTGTCTGTTCATATCCTTTGACCATTTATCAGAGAATGTTGGAAAACGGCTTGATTTCTTATAGAGTCAATTCTCTATATATTTTGGAAATGAGGCCTTTATCAGAACCTTTGATTGTAAAAATATTTTCCCAATTTATTGCTTCCCTTCTAATCTGAAGACATTCTCTTCTCAGTGTTAACACCTCTGTTTATTTCTTTGCCAGAATAGATATCTTTATCTCTTTGCCAGGATTGACTTCTCAGTGTCAATAAAACTTCCCTTTTGCCACTCAAACTTTTTGGGTTCATGAATTCTTTCATGTTGGACTTGTGCTGACCAGAAGGGGATTCTGACACCCCAATTCTCTGCACTGTCACTAATCACATCAGTTTCATTCCAGTACAGAAGAATTAGCAGAAAATTCAGGGATTAATTATCCAGCCTGTGTAAAGAGATCTATGCAGAGGTTAATAAACTTCTATGAAGTGGAATGTAAAAAAAATTAGCCAAATTTGAGGGGGTTAGAAAAGGATGTGGAAACCAAATTATAAAAAAAAAGAAAAAAGAGGGGAAATTGTGAGAAATGGATAGACATTTGGTTTCCACAAGTATGAAAATTAAATTGGAGAAATGAAACTCAAATTAGAAAACTAAAACCCAGAAGGACATCAAGGAATAACCAAGGGTGAAGGTTATCTTCCCTTAAAAGAATGTAAGCTCCTTGGGGACAGCGATTGACTTTTGTAATTGGGGTGGTGGCCTGTGCTTTGAAAAGAATCTTTTGTTCTTTGCCCTTAGCCCTACTCTATGTAAGCTCCTTTGAGGCAGGGACTGGCTATGTAATGAGGGATGGAGATTCATGTCATGTAACTTCTGTAACATCCAATTAATGGGGAATCATGTAATGGGCTGAGGTTTGAGTTGATGCACTGAGGTCCCAAGTACATGAGGCTAAATAGTAATTGGGCTATACTCTATTAATATACATGATTGGATAAAGAATGGTCCCTGCCCACTCTCCGTGAAAATCCTGATGTGTTGTATAGGAAATGACGATTTTGGTGGGTGGAGGCAGAGAGAGAGACAGGAAGAGAAGCTGGGAGAGATTGGGCCTGGGTTCGAGACTCCGAGCTGCTGGTTGTGTGGCTGCTGGTCGAGCTAGCTTCTTGACTCAGCTGCACACACTGCTATCGCCGATTCTCTTCCATCTCCGATCTTTCTTCACTGAGAATAAAGACTGACGATTTTCCCCTAACCTGAATTCCTGACTTGTGCCGATTTTAAAATACGCGATCTTCACAGAATCAGGGGAGGGACTTGTACTTCAGGAAAGGAAATAAAATGCTACCTTTGAAGTTTCAAAAGTGTGTCTACTCATCTAGTGACCCATTCTTGAAAGAATGTAAAATAAATCTTTCTTGAATTCATCAGTGAGTCAGTGGTGTTTTTGTTAAGATATTTTGTTTTTTACAATTCCAACAAGGTTTCTTAACAAGCAAAATTACATCAGAGTGTCAGAGAAATAATTCTTTTACATATTTCAGTCTTGTACATTCCTCCTAGGCCATATAAGTTAAAGAGAAGCATAATGCCATGCTTCCTTCAATATCAAAAATTGAACATACTTAAATTCACACATTGCCTAAGGAAACAAATCTCATCAAACAAACTGTAGAGAAGGTAAATCAGATTATAAATTAAATTACATTTAGAGGATTCACAAACAGGCTGGGTGAAGAGGAAGACTTTTACTTGTAACTGAACAAGATGGAGTGAGATCTCTCAAGACAGTTGTGAAAATCAAGTAAGGCTTCATCTACCCCAGAGTTAGTGCAGACCTGAAGTTCCTTGGGCATTGACTCAAGGGCATACCTAAGTCTCCTTCCTGCTACTCTCCCATGAAATAATTTTCTTCCTACCTCAATCAAATATGGGCAGTTATGTACTTATTGGCCAAAGTTCAATTTTCTGGGTAGTTTTAGAATTTAGAATGTAAGACCCTCAGCCAGTGAAGATTAGGGTCAGTGGTGGGAGAGGTATTTGCGTAAGGGACTATTTAAAGTGTAAAACCTATCCCAAAGGTGCCTCCTCCTTTCGATTTGTCCAACTGGAGGGACACCCACTTCTCTGGAGAACATAGAATAAACTTTGGTTTTGTTCCTAGAGAGCTCGACAGCTTTTTGTATTAAGTGGTGATCACTCGCTATTCTGAGCCACAAAACTAAAGAATCAGGTACAAATGAGATTCTTCCTCAGGTTTCTTTATCTAAGAAATGTTTTAAGGCTTTAAGTAAAATTTTGCATCCCAAAGAACAGATTTTGATCAGGTGAGCTTAATGTTAATACAGATCTTTGGTTAACCAAAATTTTTAAGAGTTATTATCGAGAATCCTGAATAATAAAAGGAAATAAAAAATTTCCATAACAATTTCTTAGTTGACAAATCCAACGGCCCTGTTTTATCCTTTATTTGAATACTCTGTAATTTTTGACACGGTTAATCTCTAATCCTTATCTAACTTTTCACAAGAAACCTTTCCAAATCTCCCTTAATTCTGTGGATTTTCTTCTGTTGATTATTTCTAATTTATCTTGTATATATCTTGTTTGTACATAATTTTTGCATCTTATCTTTTCCATTAGACAGTGAGCTCTTTGAAAATGAGAAATATTTTGTCTTCATATTTCCAAACCTTAGGTAAATTTAATAAATGTTCCTTGACTGACATCAATCAGTAATGCTGCCAAAAAACTTAGTAAATAAGGTTATTTTGTTCTTATTGAAGCTATTGGCTTTTTGTGGTCATTGCTTTCTTTTCTAGATGTTCTTTAATCTTTTTTAAAAAATTCATCCTAGAAATTTCCCAGAATAATAAAAGGGATGTCTATTGGAGAATAGACAACAAATAATAATATTCTGTTACATACACATACTATAATGTTGTCAACAAATGATGAAGAGAATAGTTTCATAGAAACCCAGGAAGATCTGGGTTTCTGACACAAAGTAAGCAGAACCAAAAGAATAATTTATAGTATAAAATCAACATTGTCAAAGCAAATAATTTTTAGAAACTTAAAAACTCTAACCAAATGCATGATACCAGAAGAACCGATGATGAAGCATGCTATCTGCTTCATGACAAAGAGATGATGCCTTCAGGGTAAAAAATGTTTTATATTCCCTTTGCAGGGAATGTGTGTGTGTGTGTGTGTGTGGCTTAACTATACTTATCTGTTATAAGGGTTTTGTTTTTGTTCTTATTCTTTTCCCAATGGAGGAGGGAGAATTTAGGGTAGAAAAAAATTTTTCAATAGAAAATTCCCAGGAATTGGGAAGGATTGAGGAAGTTGGTTTGAATGGAGACAACACAGACAGGAAACAACCAGGAAGTTATAAGCAGAAACTTCTTTGATCCAGAAATTCCACAATCAGCTGAAATATGTTGTTCATATGATCCAAATTAACTAAACTTATCAAAGACATTGAAGTTCCATCTTACTGTATCCTTACCTATAATTATTCATTTTGTATTAGACATTTTTGTTTTGTCATTCTCAAATATCATTCAATGTGTAGATATACATATAAAGTAAATTCAGAGGGAAAAGATAGTAACAGCAGAATACTTAGGAAAGGCCTCTGTAGAAGGGTAGTGTTTGAGGCGAATCTTGAAGAAATCTAGGGATTCTCAGAGGCAGAACTAAGGAAGGAGAGTATTACAGGCATGAGAAACAGACAATGCAAAGGTAGAGGGATGGGAGATGAAATATTGGGTATAAGGAATAGCAAATGGGTCAATGCAGCTGGAGTACAGAATGCATGAAGAGAACATATAGAAAGACCGCACAGGTTGTGAAGAGCTTTAAAATGCCAAGTGAAGCAGTTTATACTTGATGTTAGAGGGAAAAGGGATCCACTGAACATCACTGAATAGATGAGTGGCATGGTCAAGGAAATCAACCCAGCAGAGGAAAAACTCTGAAGATGAAATTCTGAAGACAAAAAAGGAAAAAAAAATTTTGAGGAAGAAAAACAGGAATGATGTGAAAAAAATGATACAGATGTATAGAGAACTCAACAACCAATAATTTTTTTCCCCCAACTTGGATTTTTAAAGATATATACAGAAGATAGAAGCAACGGAAGATGAATTTTAAAAACAAAGGAACAGTCATGTAAGAATAGTATCAAGAGTGATAAAATGAAGAATGAATTAAGATTCACAGTTCTCAGGAATAAAGAGTTAAAGATTCAGTGGTACTACATCCTGAACAGACTGCTGTTCTGGAATTCTAACCACTAGAAGACAGAAAGTACAATGATAAACTAAAGAATGACCAAAGGATGATACCCAGGATAGGCAAGGGTCTCAGATGAAGGGATTAGGCAGATTTGTTGTTCACTCATTTCTGTCAACTCTTTGTAACCCCATTTGTGGTTTTCTTGGCACAGATACTGGAGTGGCTTGCCATTTCCTTCTCCAGCTCATTTTACATGTGAGGAAAATAAGGCAAACAGGGTTAAATGTCCAAGGTCACATAGTAAGTGCCTGAAGCTTAGCCTGGAGATTCAGGGGACATAATATTAGTTCTTTACATATTTAAAGGGCTGTAATGTG
The DNA here is from genome assembly GCF_902635505.1 of Sarcophilus harrisii. Lineage (NCBI taxonomy): Eukaryota > Metazoa > Chordata > Mammalia > Dasyuromorphia > Dasyuridae > Sarcophilus > Sarcophilus harrisii. The sequence goes on from NC_045428.1 coordinate 547,911,940, forward strand.
AAAGAGGAATTAAGCTTGTTCTGTTTTGTATCAGAGGTCACAAGAAGGAACAGTTGGCAGAAGTAATTTAGTTCTTGATACTAAAAAATGAGAGAGCTGGAGGAAATGATAATCATTATAATAATTTCATATATAATTTCATCAATCTAGATCATTCAGCAGAATGAGGACAGCAAAAGAGTCCACAAAACTGTAACCATCAAAGAGATAATAACTTAGTTATCAAGTTGGGAGATAAAGAGTTTTAAGTGCAAAAATGATTGGCAATAGAGACTTGTTTACAATATCTTATGGATAGTGGGAAATTTATGAACAGTATCACCTTTTGAAATAGTATTCAGTGGGAGTAAAAAAAATGTTTAAAGAAGCTTGATGAGAGATCCAACTCAGGGTAAGAAAGAAGATGAAGAATATCTATTGTCTAGACTATGATATTCAGTTGGATAAAAAACTATAGAAGTCATTCATTGCTGAATGTTTACATGTAAAATAGACACAGGGTTTCTAGCTCTGAATCCTTCTGATTTTACTATTATCTAGCTACAGCTGTGCATCTTTTTCATTTGATTTTGTTGTGTTTTGGTCCTATCTTAGGTAAATTATGTAGAAAGCATTCTTCTCACTAGGCCCCAGTAAGTATTGAATACTCTTAGAGGAGAATAACAATTGTACACTCCATATCCCATAGGGCTTTGGGAAATTGGCATACGTGTCTCTTGCCAATTTTCTTTTTGGGGAGTGAGATGGGATTGGTTGTAGTGGTGGTGAAAGACTTACCTTAGTTGGTTGTCACAGTAAGAAGTCCTGCCAACAGCAGAGGAGTTGGGACCAATGTCACTGTTCCACTGAGATCTCTCTGAAAGGCAAACGTTAGCTGGTGGAAAGCAGCTGTAGAGAGGAGTAACTAAGGATGCTAAGCCTTTCCTCTCCCCCAAGAGATCTATACGTACCTGATTATAAAGTTGTTCTCATCAACTCCAAAACCCATTTTCATTTTATGGTTCTATAGGTTATGAGTGCTCAGCTCTGTCACCACTTGCTTTCCCATTAAAGGGAGCTGATTCGATACCCTCTGGGCAGATATGATCCAGGGCATCTTCATAGCTTCACCTCACAAAGCAGGCAGAGTTCAGCCCAGTCTATTTCCTTCCGTCATCTCCCACCCTCCAATTCACTTAAAGTAAGTCTTCTCAAGGCCAAGTTTTGGAAAGCAGTGCTAATCTTCCCAAATCCTCTGAGGCCCAAGTGGAAAGTATCTGTTTCCTTTTCACAATATCCCTAAAGCAGCGTTTCTCCTTTGCCCTTATCACATTCCATCTTGAATTATATTAATCTCATATTAATCTACATACATATTACTATTATTATGAAAACTCCTTGGAATTGCACTGAGACCAGGCTGATTTGTTTTCAGTGCTAAATAAATGTTCTATGAAATGAACTGAATGGAGCCATATCCCAGAGAAAACTTGATTCTTTGGCTTCGGTCTGTGACTTTTTATTTACTCCATTATTGTCAGAAAAAAATTATCCTGATATACCTCTCTGCTCTTCTCCATTTAGCCAAATTTTCTCTTTTATCAAGTGGCACCTTCAAAACACTCTGATCTGCTCCATCTCTAAACTCCGTTTTCTTTCACACACCTCTTATTCCTTAACTATTTTGTCACACATCTTTTTTTCCCCTGAGGCAATTGGGGTTAAGTGACTTTAACTCCACACAGGTATCACATATCTTAACCAGACTGCAAACTTCCTCAGGGCTTTTTTGTTTTCACCTGACATAAAGTAAGCTTCAAAATGATTTGATTGATGATTAGTGAGACCAATATCCTTTTTTTAATTTTTTTTATTTCTTCTTTATAAACAAATTGACATAAAAGGAATCTGGGTGAGAGCATCAGTGAGACCATGGGTAGCACTCTGATCTATTAACCCAGTGACAAATGATGTTTATGGACAGCTTGTGAAATCAAACTCTTGGACTGGGAGACCAATGCTGGCAGCAAGGCTGCTTCAGAGGTGCTGGCAGTCATGTTGCCTTGCTTGTGTTGGAAGGGGAGGGGTGGTGAGAGAAGAATGAAAGGAGGTGAGGGAAGATGAGAAGAAAGAGGGATGTCTGGCCAAGCCAGAGGCAAGTTCATTGCTCGGTGCCAACTGACTATTCTCCCTAAACTTGGGAATACCTGAAAGGATTTACCTTTCTTAGACATCTATTGGGTACCCCCTCTTCCTACCTCAGTTTTCTTGATTCTTACAAATCATCTGGTTCAAATCCCAGAGAGGCAGCTAAGGAGCAGAGGATGATGTGAAAGGGAATATACAGAAGCAGGACCCCTTGATGCCTTAAGCACTCTCTTTCTTTGGGGATTTTTCTCATCAGATTGAGTAAAAGAGAATCAGGACTGAAGGTAGAAAAGTGAATGGTCCTCTCTATTGACTAGGGAGTTAGATCCTAGACTGCCCTTGAACTTCTTCTACAGGGGCCTCTGGGGACTGTAGCTGGCTTTCCAGTCCTTCCAGAAGAAAAATGTTTAACCTTCTGAAGTCCTCTGGAAACGGGCTAAGACCTTTCAGGGCTGGGAGAGAGAAATGGGAGGTGAAGGGGAAGATTATTGGTAGTTTTAAGTCTTATTCCTCCTCCTGCCTACTTCCTAGCCTCTAGGTTGGAATGGATGAGATCTGTGGATCACTGCACAGGTGCTGGAAAAAAATAAATAACAATAGAAAAGACTTACAAAAAGAAAACATTTGCACCATTAGTAGGGAGTATGTAGCAGGGGGAAGGGTTGTGGTGCACTGGGGAGGCCCCATGGGATGATGTAGGGTAGGGCCATGCTGCTAACTTGATGGAAAACTCCCAAAGTCTGCACCTCTCAGGGTAGAGCTACTGGCAGTGGAGCTGGCTAGCACCACCACAAGGCCTAGTACTCTTGTTCTTTAAGCAGTGCCCACAATATGTAAGTGCCTGGTCTCAGCTCCTTGGTCTGGGGCTCAGTCTATTCCCTCCATGCAAAGCCACACTACCCGGAATAAATACAATGGGATGTGGGCCTCTGAATCAAATGTTGCTTCACTAGCTCCAGGTACCTTCTCCCTGTAGGGAAGGGTTGGGGTCCAGCAGATCTGGGGAAAGAGGAAGAGCAATACCAATCCCGGATGAGAAGGTGGCAAACTCCCCTGTCCCTCCAGAGGAATGGGTGTAACAGGTGAATGGACAGTTCCTTCTCCTCTCCTTAGCCCTTCATGGAAGGGCATGTCATTGGAGGGAAAAGCACACATTTCAGAGTGACCAGCCTCAGTGAGGAAAGGGAGAGGGCAGAGGAACAGACTGGTCAATGTGGGGAGGGGAGGGAAGAAAAAAGAAGGAGACTGCTCCTTAAACAGCCTCCTGGAGTCTTATAGCCCTCTGCCAAGACAACCAGCCCAGGAGTAGCACAAGAAGAAAGCCAGCTTGGAAGAAAGAAGCCAGGCATTTCCGATCAGGCAATAAAGGATCCAGGTGGCCAAACCAGCTATCCAATGCATTCCGGTCTGGAGTCTTCCATCAGCACAGAAATGGGATAGCTCTGCAAACTTCCCCGGGAGCTGCCCATGAGCAAAACCATTAAATTCACCTTTGTGGTTGGACAGCCCTATTCAGGGCCAGGGGCAGAGCTTGTTTTTCCAGAAACCTGCTGGGTGCTGGGCAGGGGTCCGGAGGTGTGCGTGCGTGTGTGCGTGCATACAAGGGGCAGGGAGGGGTGCCTGTTTGACTTGGAGGCCCCCAGAATGGTGCTGCATTGTGCTGGGCTGCACTGAGCCATGGGGGCCTCAAGCAGATGTGAGCTGGGCCTCTGAGCTAGGCAGATGGGAAAGATATCCTTCTCCAGGGGTTCCTCAGAACTTCCCTTGCTTTAGTCTGTCAATGTGGTAGGTGAGCTTCAGCGCTGGGCCCAGCTTTAGACCCATGTACTTCATCATCATGTCACTGCGGAGGAGGAGCAGGGCCTTTCCGTCGATTTCCTGCCACCAGAGAAAGGGGGGTTAAGAGAAGTCAGATAGTAGTTCCCTTAAAATTAAAAGCAAAGCATAACAGTTATAGGAGACTTCAAAAACCAAACAGAGATATTAAGGTGCTGCCTGGTGTAGCAGACATCACATACGGATTACTCAGGTTTCAAGTCCTCCTTGAGGCAATTTAAGTGCTGGAGAAATAATCTGACCAGAGGCCACATCAAAAATAATCTTAATCATGGCAGCATATTTAACACTAAGAGCTTAGTGTTTGGTGTCTAAACTCGAAATTTAGACTTGGAGTCAGGAAATATGAGTCCAAATCATGCTTCCAACACTTATTGTGTTTAACCCTGGGTAAATTTATCTTTCTTCCCTTCTGTGAGATCACATGTAAAATGGAAATGATATAATTTGTACCACTTTCTGAACAGGGTCCTTTACAAACCTTAGTGTGCTATGTTAAAGGGTTTACAAAGTACAGTTCTTATCTGACATTTAAGGGCTTCTATTATGCCCCACTTTACCAACTCCACCTTGTCTTCCAGTGATTGGCTTTTCTCCTCATAGTCACATGAACACTCTGCTCTTCTCTTGCCCCGGAATGCCCTCTTCTTTTCATTGAGCCTCTTCAAATCCCATTTGTCCTTTTGGGCACAGCTTAAGCCCAATTTGTACTGGAGTCTATGCTAATCTGTTGCTTCCTTACTATTTAGAATTTGTATACCAATGAATTACATATCCTCTCACATGAAGAGACAGCAACAGTGTGGGAAGAGTGTCAGACCTGGGAGACAGGAAAGGGGACTATGGATCCTAGCCTAGCCACTTACTAAGTGGTTCTGGGAAAGCTTTTGGGGTTCTTGAAGCCTTAGTTTCCTTATCCACAAAATAAGGATAACACTTACTTCAAAGAAATGCTTGGTAATTCCTAAAGTGCTGCACACATGAAAAATTTTATTATTATTGTTTTCCTTACTGTTTTGTATGTATTTCATCTCCCCAACTAGACTATGAAGTTTATGTCAGCAGAAGCTGGGTCTTTTCCCCTTGCATTTCTCATGGTGTCTGTCTAGCTCTAAGATGCTAACAGGTGCTCAACAGAGTATCTGTTAATAAACTGGCTGACAGAACTTTGGACCCAGTTAGAGGGCCACTGTTTCCTCTATAATTTAAGAAAAATGAGTCAATTAATAAATAAGGATTACTGGGAACTTACTATGCACCTAGACTTGTACCAGGTTTTAGAAAAAAAATCTTTTCTGAGTCAGAGGCTCTTTTGACAGACTAATAAAGCCTTTGGATGCTTTCTCAGAATAATGGTTTGTTGCCCATAATTGAATGGAATGCTAAATATCAGTTATATATTTATGAAAAGAAAGATGTAAGTCTTCTCTCACCATTCCAATTTATTCCCAGATCCCTTGGGGGTTCTTGGACCCCGGGTTAAGAACCTCTGTTGTAGACAATGCCATCCAAAAGCTTACTGTCAAATTGCTAAGATAAAACTAATACACATAAACCAAATTCCATCTGAGATAGGCCCAAGAGGAGAATTACATGTTTTCGAAAGAGGTCAGCATGGGGTCCCAGCTGAGGATCAGCTTCTCTGACGAACTTCATCACATCTTCTACTGTCCAAGAGGAGGGGTCCCGGCTGCTCAAGCGTGATGGATCTCGGGATCCCAAATATCGATCAGAACCTATCAGATAGTAATATGAAATATGAAAGTCACATCTTCTGCTTAGTCACACACAAACATGAAAATGTTATAAACTAATAATTACTAATTTACTAATTTTTTAAAAAGACCAGAATTTATACTAAATTTTTTTAAAAGACCAGAATTTATAGATCCAAGAGTATTCATAGACTCTCAAAGTTTAAATGAATCTAAGAAGTCATCTAATCTAAGCTCACATACCTCTATAGGAATTCACTCTATAATATAATTGTATAATGTGACAGCTGTTAGCCTTCCTTAGTTTTAAGGTCTTACTTAAGTGATGGAGAACTCTTTAGTTTCCAAGTCAGTTCATTTTAAATCTGAAAAATGCTTTTTAATACTTGGAAATTTTTCTTTATATCAAACTGAAATCTATTTTTCTGTAATTTCTGCCCTCTGGAATCAAGGTGAGCAAATCTAATCCCTCTTCTACATGACAATCCTTCAAATACATGGAAAAAACCTGAACGTCAACCAAGTCTTCTTTTCTCTAAACTATGTATAATACTCTTATATGGTCTTTATCATGAAGCTGAAGCTTTTCATTACTCTGGTTACCCTCTAGCTTGTCTATCTTAAAAGATCCCTTTGAAGCGCATTCTTTTGAATTTCCTGTGGGAGGATTCCCAGAAGCATTGATTTAAGGCAAAAGGGCTCTTAGAGAAGTCAGTCATAATATCATGCCAGCCTACATTATGATTTGGGACACAGGATCAAAGAAAGCCTTTTACAAATGCAGGTTTAAACAGCTGGTCCAGTTTCCCACAAAAGTGACTCCTCTTCAGGGGGTAACCTATTCCTCCAACTTACTTATTTTTTTTTTTTTTAAAGGGCATCACTCTTCTTCCAGTTAGTTATCAATGCAAGCTCTTGCAAGGAGGGATTGCTTCATTCTTTGTATCTTTTTCCCCAGAGTGACACAGTGTCTGGTGCTTAGTAGTAAATGCTTAATAAATGCTTATAGACCAACTGATTGATGGAGTTGAAAGGGATCTCGAGACCATCTAGTCCAAATCCTAATTTTATAGATCAAAAAACTGAAGTTCAGCGTAGCGAAATGATTTAGATAAATTTAAGCATCTTGATTTATGAGAGGAATTATGGCAGGTATAGCCTAGAAGTCAGAATGATACATGTTTAGGTCCTCACTCCAGCACATTCTGAGTGTGCAACCATGAATGAGTTACTTAGCCTCTCATTGCCTCAGGCAATTCTCTTAAGATGCTAAATCGCAGTAAATTGCAGATGTTGATCTGCATTGGTAGGAGATTCCTATACCAGAGAAATCATATAGGTCAGGAGTCCCCCTCCCAAAAACAGAAAAGATTGATATCATACTAATAAAGTTTAGGGAATGTCAATTCATATGAACACAACATTCACTTACTTAGTGTCTATTATGTGCAGGGCACTGTGCTAGCTGTTTCTAGAAATAAACCATACAGCCCCTAATGCAGGAAAAGAGAGGTAACTATAATATATAAATATCACATTTAGTCAACCATTGTATGCAGAGTCCTGGAGTTCTCTAACAATCTGAAGTTGATCTCATAGTGAGCTGCTACATTCTACTACTTGATACTCTTTTGTCAGAGACAGAATCTTGGACATCATTGGCTAAGTCTGGAAATACTTCTTGTCCTCTCTCTGGACACTCTTTTCTCATTCTTTACTGCCACTTGCACTCTGCCTTTATAATATCCGTCCAGGTTTTTCCCTATTCTATCAAATGACCTGGTAGCAGTGGTGAAACTAGTCTTTGGCATGTGTTGCAATTACATAGGTGTAATAGAAATAAGACTGTTCCAATGCCTGGATCTGAAGGCTTGGAGTTTGAGCTTTTTATTAGGTGGGTATCTTGCCTAAGAAATCCACTCAGGGCCCTTCAACATCTCCTACTAGAGAAGGAGACAGAGCATCTAGTAAACAGAACAGGTTTGAAATAAGTGTAGGGTCTACTCTGCCCATTCTACCAAGTCTGTTTGAACCTGACCTTCAAAGCACTGAACCATAGAATGTCAGTTTTTTGAGATCATCTAGTCTAATTACTTCCAAACTGTCTTTATTTCAGAATGCCACCTCTGTTCCTGATCTGAGTATGTCAGGAGAGCTCTTAAGCAGACAGTGGGGAACCTTTATTTATCAGAGTTTGAAAACAGCTTGAAATCTCAGCCCCATTTAGAGAAAGGTCTGTTACTCAACTCTATCCCAGTTCCTTCAGTCCCATCAAACATGCCTCCAAAATAATTGTAACTTAGGTATTGGTTCCTATACCTATGCTCTAGTCTTGTTCAAATACTATACTATACTACCACACTATAACATTTCTGGTCCTATGCCTAGAAATAGCAGAAAATGGTATCAAGTGGCTTCCCTGGTTATTAATTTCTAACACAATGGTTGCTATGTTGTTTGAAATGTTCAATATTACTTACTCTTTTGCCAGAAGATTCTTGGTCAATTACCTTTAGTTTCTTGAAAGTATGATTATATTAAATAATTGTCAATTACACATCAAAATTACAGAATAATGAAATTGGACAAGACCTCAGAAACATCTATCCTAACCTTTTTATCTGTCTCACACTCCACATATGAAGAGAGAAATTAGTGATTTGTCCTGGGTCATACTATTAGTAAATGGCATAGAAAGGCCTTTAACTCTGAACTTTTAACTCAAAACTCTGCATTATTCTACAAGCTCATGCTTCCTTTTGGGAGTTCTAATCACTCAGTCATCCCTTCACCATGGGAGAATTTCTAAATTTTGGTTTAACTTGGATTCTTCCTCTTCCTCACTTACATCCAATCAAGAAGTCCTACTAATATTGCTTCTGAAATATTTCTTCAAGAAAAGAACCCTAGCAGTCCCTGACTTTAATATGTTATATATTAATATATTATAAAATTGTAATTATCAAAACAATTAGGTACCAGGTAAGAAACAGGAAGTCAGAATGATACACAATAGTTTAGATACATAATATATGGAATATATGAAATTAGTATTTGATAAGTTCCCAAATGCCCAGATACTAGGGCAACAACTGACTCTTGTCACATTCTCTTGATTCTACTCATGTCATTTAGCGTAAGTCTTTCCAGGCTTTTCTGAAATCTAGTTTCTTGCTATTACAAAAAAGACTGATATAAACATTTTTATACATATGAGTCCTTTTCCCTTTTTTATGATCTCTTTGGGATACAGACAGACCCAAACTAGAGTAGAAAAAATGCTGAATCAAAGGGTATGCACAACCTTTGGGCATAGCTTCATATTGCTCTCCAGAATGATTAGATCAATTCACAATAGTGTCCCAGTTTTCACACATCCTCTCCAACATTCATCATTATCTTTTTTTGTTATCCAGTCTGAGAAGTGTAAAGTGGTACCTCAAAGTTGCCTTAATTTGCATTTCTTCTAATCAATAGTGATTTAAAGCATTTTTTTCATATGACTAGAAGTGGCTTTAATTACTGTCTTAAATTGTCTGTTTGCATCCTTTGATCATTTATCAACTGTGGAATGGCTAGTATTTGTATACATTTGAGTCAATTCTATATTTTAAAAATGAGGCCTTTTCAGTTCCTAGTCTTGTGATAGAAATAGCCATCTGCCCCCAGAGAGAGGACTGTTAGGATTGAGTGTGGATCACAACACAGTATTTTTACTTTTTTGTTGTTGTTCGCTTGCATTTTGTTTTCTTTCTCATTTTTTCCCTTTTTGATCTGATTTTTTTTGTGCAGCATGATAATTGTGGAAATATGTATAGAAGAATTGCACATGTTTAACAAATATTGGATTACTTGCCATCTAGGGGAGGGAATGCGGGAAGGGAGGGAGAAAAAAATTTGGAACACAAGGTTTTGGCAAAGGTGAAAATTGAAATTATCTATACATATGTTTTTGAAAATAAAAAATCTTTAAAAAAAGAAAGAAATGAGGCCTTTTATCAGAAACATTAGCTGTAACCCTCCCTTCCCACCCAGTTTTCTGTACTCTTTTAATCTTGACTGCACTGGTTTTGTTTGTGCAAAACTTTTTAAATTTAATATAATCAAAATTATCCATTTTACATATCATAATGTTCTTTAGGGACTATAAATTCTTCCCTTCTCCACTGATCTGAGAGGTATACTATGTCTTGTTCTCCTAATGTGCTTTTAGTATCACCCTTTAGGTCTAAATCATGAAACCATTTCAACCTTATTTTGATATAGAGTGTTAGATATTGGTCACTGCCTAGTTTTTGCCATACTATTTTTGCAGGGAAAAGAATAACTTTAATAATACAGCTGTGATCTGTGATCCATTCATTTTGGAAAGCAATTTGGAACTATGCCTCCCCAAATTATAAAATTGCACCATACTCTTTGACTCAGCAATATCAATAGTAGATCTATACTCCAAAGACATTAAAAGGAAATAGACTCCTATGTACAAAAATGTCTGTACATCTTTTTTTGTGTTAGCAAACAATTGGAAATTGCAGTACTAACTATCAATAGGGAAATAACCAAACAAGTAATGGTTATATGAATGTGATGAAGTACTATTGTGCTATAAGAAATAAAAAAAGATGGTTTAAGAAAAACACTGGAAAAACAGATTCAAAGTGAAGTGGCCATAACAAGGAAGACAATTTGTACTATAACAACAATACTGTAAAGCTAATTAACTTGTTTCTCTTTCCTTATTTTTGATTTTATTTTCAGTTCCAATTTTTTTCCCTCCTTTTACTCACTCCCCCAACCACTGAGAAAGAAATAAGATGCAAAATGATGCAAAATATATTTTCATAGTAACCATGTTGCAAAAAAAAAAAAAAAGAAGAAGAAGAAAAAAAAGAAAAAGAAAAAGAAAGGAAAAAATGCTACATTCTACAGAGTACATCAGTTCTCTATCTGAGATGTGGTGGATAGCACTTTGAAATTATTATGGATCATCATATTGATCAGAATTGCTAAATCTTTCACAGTTGACTACATTACAATATCACTATTGTATACATTGTTTTCTTGGTTCTATTCATTTCACTTTGCATCAGTTCATATAAGTCTGAATTCAGGTTTTTCTGAAATAATCCCCTTCATTATTTCTTATAGCACAATAATATTCCATCACAACCATCATAATTTAATTGTTCTCCAATTGATGTATATCCTTTCATTTTTTAATTCTTTGCCACCACAAAAAGAACTGTCATCAGTATTTTTGTACATATTTTTTTTTTTTTCCCAAAGAAGATCTCTTTAGGGTATAGATCTAGAAGCCATATTCCTGGGTCAAATGGTATGCAGTTTTGTAGCCCTCTGGTAATAGTTCCAAATTGTTCTCCAGAATGGTTGGACTAATTCACAATTCTACAAACAGTATATCAGTGTACCTAAAGATAATCAACTCTGAAAGACCTAGAAATGCTGATGAGCACAATGAATAACCCACAATTCCAAATAACTCATGATGAAACATGCCATTCACCTTCAGATGGCTAACTGATGGACTCAGAGTAGAGACTCAGAATGAAACATATTTTGTTCTATTTCTTCCTGTTCCTATTTTTGGACATGGCTAATGTGGGAATTTGTTTTTTGCCAGACTATACATATTTATCATGGATTTGATTTTTTCATCAGTTCAAAGTGTGATGAAAGAGGAGGAAAAAAAGAAAACTCAGAACTGAAAATAAAATTGAACTAAAAATAAAAACAATTCAATAAGCACTTATTAAGTACCACTTTATATCAGGTATTGGAGATACAATGACAAAAATCCTACTGAAATGGAATCTCCTTTATAAAGTGTTCCTAGAACTTAAATCGGTAATGCATTCCCCAGCACTAAACTCACATAGTACTTTGTACCTCTTATATACTAGTACTAGTACACACGCGCCCGCACACACACACACACACACACACACACACACACACACACACAGATATGTATCATTTATTTCTCTATTATAGCCTTCTATAAACTATCAGATCCATGGGGATCTGATTTTCTATCAGGGAATGATTTTCTAATCATTCCTAGCACAGTAGTACCACCACATAGTAAGTAGTTAATAAAAGACACTAGGCTAAGTTATCACAAGCCTCACCTGCAGATACTGTGTAGACTCCAGAATTGGCAACTTAATCTTTTGTCTTTCACCTTCCTTGGGGCATCCTCAGAGTCAAAGCTGACATATATGGAGGCAGGGCACAGGGAGGAAGCAAAAGCAAGGGCTCCTCAACTATTACTAACATGTCACAGTACTCTTTCCTTTCCAAAACCCATTTACTCCTTGGTTTAATGTCTCTTATTAAATACCTATTATGTACCAGGCATTATTCTAGGTGATGCAGATTAAAAAAAAAAAAAGGTGAAACAATCTCTCCTCTTACGCAGATTATATTCTATTAAGGAAGACAATAACTGTGTGTGTGTGTGTATGTGTGTGTGCATTTGCGTGCTTGTATAACACATACAAAATAAATACAAGTTACAAGATAGGTGGGGAGAAAGGAACCAGTGATTGATGGCAGGATAAAAGTTGGGGAGTAAATCAGGAAAAGTTTCATATAGAAGATGATTCTTCAGCTGTTGTTTTAAAGAGAGAATTTTATTAAGTAAAGATAAGAAAGGAATACATTCCAGGCATGAGAGATAATCAGTGAAAAGTCAATGAGACAGGAAATGGAAGTTCCATGTTTAAAGAACAAAAAGGTCATTCTATTTGAATTATAGGATGCAGAAAGGGGAGTGAGATATGAGATTGGAAAGAGCTTGAGTACAGTACATAAAGAACATTAAAAGCAAAATAGGAGAGCTCATATTGTGTTCCAGAGACAAGAGGGAACAAATGGAACTTTTTGCCTGTAGAAAGCAACATAATAGAACTGAATTTTGGATCCTAGATATTCTTCTTATGGTCTTGAATAAATCATTTAAAGATTAGAGAAGGAGGAACTTGAAATATAGTTGGGAAACTAAGATGGTAACCAAATGAACAGAGAAAAGGGATCTGATCTAAGTGAATGGAAGGGAGAAAAATCAAGATATGGTAAATGATTGAATATGTGATAGATCATAGAATTTAGAGTAGGAAGAATTCTTCCAACTCAATCATTTTACAGATTAGGAAAATGAGGTCCAGAGCATTTAAATGATTTATTCAAGACCATAAGAAGAATATCTAGGATCCAAAATTCAGTTCTATTATGTTGCTTTCTACAGGCAAAAATATGATCCCCTTTGCTGTGAACAGAAGACATGGAAAAGTTCTATAATATACCTGAAAAAATTCAATAAATTGGTGGGGGAGGTAGGAAATGATATACCACATAGGAAAAACATTGGGTTTTATAGTCTTAGGACAACAGGACGCTAAACACTGACCAGGAAGAAAATGTGAAGAGATCTTTTAGCCTAACTGCTTCATCTTTGAGATACTGACATGGAGTCTCAGAGAGTGATTTCTTTGAAGTCATGTAACCTGATCCTAAGTGAAGCACTCTTTTCATGACTTTGTTTTCCTAGCTCTGCTATTTGCCACCTATGACTTGGGATATTTTCCCTCTCTGGGCCTCAGGTTTTCTCTTTTATGGAATGAAAGGATTAGAATGGAATGATTTATAATAGGGTCCCAGCTAGTTCTAAATGCTAAGATTGTATAATTTCCACACTCTAGCTATATTAATTTCTTTTGCTATTTTTGCAGATAACATTTAGAGATTCAGATGGAGGTTTGGAGTTTCCCTAGGAATCAATGAACCCAAAGTGTCCCGAAAACTATGCTATAAATCCTTGTTGAGCTGTGGGGCTCTTAATGATTACGTCCTAATAACTTACAAGAGGAGGCAGAGCAACGATGGCAAAAAGAAGGCAAAGATTTGCTGAACTCTCCCCCAAACTGCTTCTTCAAATTCCTTTAAATAATGACTCTAAACAGATTTTAGAGCATCAAAACCCCCCAAAAGATGGAGTAGAACATTTCCTTGTTGAAGACAACTTGGAAGATCAGCAGGATACGTTTATGGCATAAGGGTGGGAGTGCAGTGTGCAGTTCCAGTGTAAGCTGCGTCAGCACAGCCTCAGTCTCAGCCCTGGATCCGGCCCTAGCACTCCAAACCATGAATGGGCCTTGGGCCTCTGAATCAGTAGCAGTACTGATGGTTTCCAGATTCTCAGCACAGAGACACCAAAAATGACTTGGAAGATCAACAAGAAAAGTCTGTTTGTAGAGTGAAAAGACCTTGAGAAACCAGCAAATGAGGAATAGGTCTGGATGATGGCGACAGTGGCAGCTTTTGGAGACTTCAGCTCACAGTAAATCTTTTGATAGCACTGGAGGACTCTTACTTTAGCACACTAGATCTTATAGTTACAATGGGCCAGGGGCAGAAAAGAGTGCTTGTGGTCAGGTCCCTAGAATGATTTCTAAAAATAGTTTGGGACAGCACCCTCCACCTTAGAAACAGAGCCCTACTTTAACAGAGAGTTAAAAGCCAAATAATAGGCTGGGAAAATGAACAGATCATAGAAAGTTACTATGGTGACAAGAAAGATCAAAACACACTCAGAAGAATATAAAGTCAAAGTTCCTACATTCAAAGCCTCCAAAAAAAATAAGAATTGATCTTAGATCATGGAAGAGAGCAAAAGGGATTTGTAAATCAAATAAGAGAAATAGAAGAAAAATTGGGAAAAGAATTGAGAGGGATGCAAAACCAAAACCAAACCAAACCACACCCATAAAAAGCTAATAATAAAAGTGTCTTAAAAAAAAAACAAAATTTGCCAAATGGGATAGGAGGCACAAAGCTCATTGAGGAAAATAATTCCTTCAAAGTTAGAATTGAGTAAATGGAAGCTAATGACTTTATGAGAAATCAAGAAATAATCAGATAAAACTAAGAATGAAAAAATATAAAATAATGTGAAATATCTCACTGGAAAAAAACAATTGCTCTGGAAAATAGATCCAGGAGAAATAATTTAAAAATTATTGGTCTACCTGAAAACCATGATAAAAAAAAGCCTCGATATTATCTTTCAAGATATTATCGAGGAAAACTATCCTGATATTCTAGAATCTGAGGGTAAAATAGAAAGTGAAAGAATCTACTGATTACCTCCTGAAAGAAATCCCAAAATGAAAACTCCCAGGAATATTATAGCCAAACTCCAGAGCTCTCAGGTCAAGAAAAAAATATTGCAAGCATTCAGAAAGAAACAATTCAAGTATAGTGAAACTACAGTCAGGATAATATAATATTTTAGCAGTTTCTACATTAAAGGATCTGAGGACTTGGAATATAATATTCCAGAAAGTAATGGGGCTAGCATTACAACTAAGAATCACATATCCAGCAAAATTGAGTATGATTATTTAGGAGAAAAGGTGGACATTTAATGAAATAGAGTATTTTCAAGCATTCATGATGAAAGACCAGAGCTGAATAGAAAATTTGATTTTCATATATAAGATTCATGAAAAGAATAAGGAGGCAATCAGGAAAGTGATATAAGGGACTTAAAAAGATTTATATGTTTACATTCTTACATGAGAGGATGATACTTGAAACTCAATAGCGTTTTCTCATTATTATGCAGTTTGAAAGAGTATATATAGACAGAGGGAATAGGTGTGAGTTGATTATGAGGTAATGATATCTAAAAAAATAAAATTAAGGGGTCAAAGACGAATGTGCTAGGAATATGGGAAAGGGAAAGGTGGAATGGCATAAATTATCTGCCATAAAAGAGGCAAGAGAAAACTTTTACAAGGGAAGGGAAGGACTGAGTGAACCTTACCCTCATAAGAATTGGCTCAAAGAGGAAATAACACATACATTCAATATGGGTATAAAATCTGTCTTACCCTGCAGCAAAGTAGGAAGGGAAGAGCATACTGGAAGAGGGGGAGGGGGATAGAAGAGTGGCTATTTTGGGGAAGGAGATGGCTAGTAGCAACACTTTGGAGGAAGGTCAAGGTGAAAGGAAAGAAAGAACAGAATAGGATAGCAATAGTAATTTTGAAAAGAATTTTGAAGCAAGTTTTTTTTTTTTTTTTGATGAAAGCTTCATTTCTCAAATATATAGAGAACTGAATCAAATTTAATTTTTTTTAAAAAAGAGCCATTCCCTAATCTATAAATGATCAAAAGATATGAACTATGCCTAAAAGGTTATAAAATCATGTATATCCTTTGACCTAATAGTACCATTAATAAGCATGAATCTCAAAAAAGATTTTTTAAAAAATGAATAGGATCTATATATGAAAAATATTTATAGTAGCTCTCGTGTCAGGGCAAACAATTGGAAATTGAATGGATGTCCAACAATTTGGGAATGGCTGAATAAATTGTGGTATATAATTGTCATGGAATATTCTTTTTTTTTTTTTAGTTCAATAGTATTTTATTTTTCCAATTAGACGTAAAGGTAGTTTTCAACAATTAATTTTTGTAAGATTTTGAGTTCTAAAATTTTTTTCTCTCTCCCTCCTTTCCCTAAGAGACAGCAAGCAATCTGATACAGGTTATACAAGTACAACTGTTTTAAACATATTTCTGTATTAGTCATTTTATGAAAGAAAAAAAAAGGGAAAAAAGCAAATTAAAAAAAAGTAAAAATAGTATGTTTTGATCCACATTCAGTCTCCATATGATTGCATATGGATGCAGATGACATTTTCCATTCCAAGTCTATTGGAACTGTCTTGGATCAGTGTTTTGCTGAGAAGAACCAAATCTATAATGGTTGATTATCACATAATCTTGCTGTTGCCATGTATAGTGTTCTATTGGTTCTGTTCATTTCACTTAGCATCAGTTTATATAAGTCTTTCCAAGCTTTTTGAAATCAGCTTGCTAATCAGAATATTATTGTTCTATGGGAAATGATGAACAGGATGCTCTCAGAAAACTCAAGAAAGTCCTCCGTGAACTCAAGCAAAATAAAATGTACTATGTATCAAGTAATAGCAATGTTGTGGGATGATCAGCTATGAATGATTTTGCTATTCTGAGCAAAACAATGATCCATGGCTATACTGAAGGATTTATCATAAAAAATGCCATCCATATCTTGAGAAAGAACTGATTGTGTTTGAATACAAACTGAAGCATACTCTTTTTATTTTTTTTAACTTTACTTTTCTTGAGTTTTTTTGGGGGGGAATGGAGATGTATGTTTCTTTCACAACATGACTTTTATAGAAATATTTTGTATATCTTCACATGTGCCCTCTTAAAAGGGGGGGGGGAGGAAGGGAGAGAATCTGAAACTCAAAGTTTTAAAAACAAATGTAACCAGTAAACTCTTTGAGTAGGTAACAAGTTCTTTAAGCCTCAACCATAAAATGGAGAATGGAATATTATTTTGAAAATGAAATGAGATATCAATAAAGTACTTTGTAAAATGTAAAGTTCTACACAAAAGAGTTACTATTATGCAAGGTAGATCCATTTCAGACTCTATACAAGGGGACTCTATCTAAAATACTGTGTTAGGGAAATTGCATAGTACAAATACTAAAAAGAATAAAAGTCCTATTATATTTTAGTAGATACACATATAATGTGCCTAATATATCAAAGTACCCATACTCTACTTATTAACCCATTGTCTACCACTGTTTTCTCACAGAAAGGGAACAAAGACTGTTTCTGCCTTGTAGGTGAGGTTCCTGAGGCAGTGACTGACTTATTACACTGGGGCATTGGCTCTGAGCCCACCAGAAGTTGCTTCTTAGCTTTGCTCATTTTTTGTACTTAGTCTAATTCTACCACGTATCTAGTTGGGGGTAACTATTATTTCAATTCCTGTTTTATGATTCAATGTGTTCTAAAGAGCAAGACTACCTGTGATAAATTATGCAGACACATTCCAACTTGTATAAAGGAAAAGCTCTTACTTTAAAGAAGCCAGTCCACCAGGGTACTACAGTGTTCTGCTACTCTCAGCACCAATGGAATAAAGTACTGGCTGGACCTTTAGAGGACCATATAAGATCTGTACTTGATGGGAATATGATTTCTGTCTGACCCTAGGCCTCTGCCCATTAGCAAGGCTATTCTAGTATAAAATGTACCTAACTCTGCTTTTGGAAAGATGACAAAATTTTTATCTATACTACAAAGCAATTGAAGTTCAGCTTGCCAGGAAAATTCATTGATGTAACCAGTGATAACGTTCAATTTCCCCCCCTGCCCCCCTTTTTTCTGAAATGCTGCTACTTTTTTGGGGGGGAGTATTTTGAGTATATAAGGCACATTTTGAATGAGACTGCTTTATGGAAACTCAATCTCAGACTGATATTTTCTTCTGTATCTCAGTAGAGGGCACCAATTCCAAGCAGTTAGTAAAGCCAGTTTGTGAGGGACAAATCCTCAGAGTTTTCCAGAGAGACCAGCTATCCAAATCTAAACTCTTCTGTGGAGGGTGGAGATCAGGTGATCGCATGCCTAACCTGCTGACGGATAAAATCTTTAGTAAGCATTAATCTCCTCTTCCCTGTGAGACTGACTGGTCCTCCCACTGTGACAGATCCACAACAAAACCAGATTTGTATCCTTCCTCAGAAAGGGATCCAAAGCAAAGCAGTGAGGATGACCTCCAGGGTATAGAGGATTCAAACTGGGGTTACTCTGAGAAAAAAAAACACAGATCTGAATACATAACACACCCAACTCAGATTTTGGTAGCACTTTGAGGTTTACAAAATACTCTAGTAACAACATAGTGAGATATTTAACACAAATGATCTCTAGTCTCCAAACCCAGCCCTCTTTCTACTACTTCAGGCTGCCATCACTGGGATGCAAGGACAGAAACCTCTGTGATTTTAAGCAACTTTATGATTCTGAGGGTAGGGGTGCTTGCATATAGTATGCACCTAATTGATGTTTGTTGAATAGTACTGAAAAGAGCAATTTTGAGAAAATCATTTCAAGAGAGAAGTTGACAATATAGTTTATTCAGAAGACACCAGGGCAGGATGCTGGTACTTGTCACAGGAAGAACACCCTAGAGGCAATAAGCCTGAAAGACCAAGGGAGAAGTTAGATCTGTGGCTTAACTGGGCCAAGTCCTGAAGAGAAAAACTCCCTCTCTTAATGTATATCAGCACCTACTGGCAATTAGTTTGATAATTATAAAATAGGGACAATAGTATCTGTAATACCTAGCTGATTGTATTATTGTAAAATTCTAATGAGATAATGCACTGGAAGCCCTTTGCAAACATTAAAGTATTCAACAGAATCAATTAACAATTACCTCAGGCAGAGGAACAAACACTGGGCCTATGATTTCATTAATACAGAGTGCTATCTACTGGGTGAGGAAACTCCCTTAATAGGTCAGGACCAGTTGCCAGGTCTATGACTTAGTCTATGACTAAGAGGTCATATAGCCAGGAAGTATATCCTCGGGGTTGAGAGTAAAAGTCTCCTGCTTCTAGCCATTGCTGGGACCAGGGCTTAGCAGTTCCTTGCACAGTATCTCAAGGTCTCTCTTAACTTTAAAATCAGTTGTATGACATGGGAGACACTGGCCTAGGACTGCCCAGTACATCATGTCCTCATCAGAGAAGGAATTGTGCTCTATGAGCAAAGCAGGATTGAATTAGCCTAAAGGAAATGCAAAATACGCAGAAGCCGCCCCAAATATTCATATTCATTTGTGCCTGACCTGTGGCTCAGCCTTCCAAACTCACTGGTCTGATCAGCCACAGTCAGATACACAGTCAGATTCTAACATGGTGATGTCATTTTGATCCTCTTCAAGAACAAAGAACAACCAATTCAAAGTAGGCATTCAACAGATAGCGAAGGTCTAACTAGTGGCTCCTAGTCCAAGGCAAATCCCAGAAAAGGCAGTATGGGGAAGAGAAGAGGCTGGGTGGGAAAAGTGCCGCCCCCAGGTTAACATCCATCTCCACATAAGACTGAGGAATTCTGCTTCGTTAAATGTAGAAGGCAGGAACTCTGAAAAGGTATACTTAAGATTCAGTATAGTTGATGAGATAATAATTGTCTTGCTAATGATGTATTCACTCTAGTTAAGTACATATATTTAAGGTAATAGGGTGATGTAATAGCTCTCCTGACAAGTTGCTCAAATGTGGTTGGGCATGCTCTGTGTGAGGTAGTGACATGATTGTACTGGAGTGTTTAAAGGAGTCACAGAGGACTCTCATTCTCTCGGCCTCCAATGATCTCAGCCACAGAGAATACTTCAGAGGCCAGACTCCATCATTGACCAGCCATGTACCTGCCTTCTTCACTTCACTCCCCTACTAAGCCTAAGGCCTCGGGTTGATCCCGAGGTCCACCAGAGAGCTAGTCTGGACATTAGTTAAAGGGCGTGGCTCTCAGGACCAGATGAGAAGGCTCTGTAACTCTTCTGTTTCCTCAGCCTATCTTTTCTTGGATGATGGTGTACCTTATACCAGTGAAGAAGTAGATTTTGGAACTAATTTTGCTCAGAGACCCAGAAAGCTTATATATGATGGAACTGAAGTAAGGTAATTCTATAAGATGCAACATGGTATATAGTAGGAAAAACTCTAGATCTGATACCAAAAGAAGTTCAAATTTCTGCTCTGCTACTTACTACATATATGATCTTGAACATGACATTGAAGTTCTCTCCATTGCAATTTTTTCTTGTAAAATTAAAGAGGATTTTTAAGGTCCTAGTTTTAATCTTGTGATCCAAATGAGTGCTATCCCTTTTAAAGGAATACACTTGAGTACTTTTAGAAATCAGAATCTCTGTATTGGAAAGGATATCAGGGTCATTCACTATCTGAACAAAAATTCCTTCTATAGTATCTCCAATAAGTGATGTAACTAAAAATTCAATTACTTCCTGAAAGTTTATTTCACTTTGGGGTAGCTTTAATTTTCTGGAAGTTTCTTTTTCTATCGAGCCCAAATCTGCCTCTCTTCAACTTCTATCCACTGGTCCTAGCTCTTCTCTGTGGCCTCTTCACATACTTAAACACAGGTATCGACTTTCCACCTCTTATCTCCAAATACTTCAAATTAGTCCTTATATGGCATATTCTCCAGATCTCTCATCATTCCTGGCCATTCTCCTCTGGAAATGCTCCAGCTCCGCAATATTCTTTCCAAAAAATCTGCTTGTTCATCCATTAATAGAGGAGAATGTGACTATCACCTTTATAAACATGGTGTCTACAATTTACGGTGCATTTGGAACAACTGCAATATGACTAGAATTAATGTGTAATAGCTAAGGTGATCATTTTGATGGAGACAATGTTCTCCTTACTTTTAATTACAGTGCATCTAATGGAACTGTTTTGCTCCCATTTCTTTAGTGCCTTAAGGTTTACAAGCATGTTTCTCTAAAGTAGTTGTAATATTACTATGATCCTCATTTTACAGATAAAGAAGCTGAGGCTCAGAGACAAAATGTGATATTTCCACATATGGGAAGTATGAGGGCCACATTTTCCAATTCAGATTGCTGTGCTCTTTTTCACACCATTACACTGCCTCAGATAGTTTGGTACAAAAGCTGCTCTAGCTTCTCCAAATGGTACGGATACTATGAAAGGTCTAATGCAGAGAAAAGCCAGTCATTTGTCCAGGAAAGAAAGTTTATATTTGGACATTGCAAGCTATTGAAAAATCTAAATTATAAACTGAGGAACATTTTTCTGCCACAAAAATATCCAAACTCTAAAATGAAAACAACTACAAAGAATGAAAGCAGTGGGGATCACAATATATAATTATGTTGGTGTTGACTTTATAACTTGTAGGGCTTCTCCAGATCAATGAAGATAATGGGAAAGATAGCTGTCTTATGATAGTCAATGAAGTTTATGGTTCTATCTTGGAAGCTCATAAATGTAGTAAGGCATTGAACAATACAATATCAAAGTTCAGAGCTGGAAGAGACTTTCTAGCCCAACCCCTTCATTTTATAAATGAGGAAACTGAGGCCCTGAAAGAAGAAATGACTTTCCCCAAGACTGTGTTATAGCTGATACTAAAAAAAAAAAAAGCTGAGACTAGAATCCAGGTCTTTTCATTTCCATTGCAGGTCCATTCTCCTATTACACTGCCTTCCAAAGAATAGCAATGTTGAAAAATTAAAGAAATAGAGGGAGAATGACAAGCAGTCAAAGAAAGGAATAAGGCATAAAATTAAAATTCTGAACCGAGAATTTTGTCCTCTAGGGAAAAGGTCTTATATTGCCAAATCACGAGTGAACACCTATCTACAGCTCAAAGAATATCATCTTAAAAGAAAATCTTTGCACTAATCAGACTAGGAAGTAGCACATTCATGTACATTAACACACACATACACAGATACTCACTTCTGAGTTTCCACTTGGATGACAGCCAAGAAAATGCCATTACTGAAAGGACTGAGAGTCAGGTTTGCTTGGATAGTAGGGAGGTAGAAGAGAAAGAGAAGTACATACTCAGTGGTTTCAACTCTTAATAAGAATTTGGTCAACTCATGAAACTAACTCTACTAGTTAACTCTAAGAAATAGCTTTCAATGATTTTTAGGAAACAAATCATTATAATTTTAATAAGATTCTTATGAGAGAAAATGAAAAATTACAGACATATACACATATTCTAACACTATAAGTTATTGTACGGAAACCTTTGTTAGGCACTCAAGAAATTATGCAGTAGTTATCTGCTATTAGTTGCTATAGGATTTCAGTACCTTGACAAGAAAAATGCTTAGAAACTCTCTTGGGAATCATCCCTGATGATATCCAGACAGAAATGGTGTATAACATTTTATTTCAGGAGACAAATGAATGGTGTCTTTTATCTGAAAGGAACCAAGGAAATCCCCGTCCTGGGAAGGCTGTGAGTAGGATGAAATCCAGAAAGCTAGACAAACACCAGGCTGGGTAATTTTATAGCTATGATAATAACTATTCTAAGACACCTCAGAATGCCTAAGATCACCTCTACTATAAAGTGCCCCTTGATTCCCTGATCCAGAAGTGATTTCTTCCTCCTTGCCATTCATATAACACTTTTCAATATTCTTAATACATTCTCACCCTCTACCTTTTGTTACCTATGCCTCTACCTTTTGGACATTCCATTGTCAGTCAAACTGATCTGTCTCTGATTCTCCCATTTCCCATCCTCTGATCTTCACAATGGCTATCTCTCATTCCTAGAATATACTCCCTTGTTCTCCTCTGTCCCTCTTTAAAATGAAATTTAAGCACAAGCATCTACTTGAAGCCTCTTCTAATCTGCCAACTGTTGGTATCCTCCATCCCTAACTACTATGTACAGACTTTGTATTTATTCCATGTGTGGATATATACATATGCACATATACACACATAAATGTATACATGTGAATTTATGTTGTCTTCTTCTTTAGAATTTCATTTTTTTGTACCTACCTAGCATATAGTATGTACCTGAAAATGATTGACCTCATCTTCCCTGTTAAGAATGTGAGATCAGGGCAGAAGATCATGTTTTATTTTCCTTTCAATTACACAAAGCACTAGGCACAAGACTTGGTACATAATCAGTATTCAGTAAGTATCTATTAAATGAATGAATTAAGTTCTGTTAGCCAGAAAACCAGAAGGATTCAAAACCTCCTCAAAACTTCTCAGTACAGGTGACTGGAGTCTGACTTCTGGGAAATGGAATTTCCCAAATGAAAATAGCAGAGAAGATATTAGACACAGTTTACATTCCAAGGTATGCTGATAATTCATTGACAAGTGAGCCTTGAGAGCATCATGAAACACTTTTGGACGATTATTTAAGGATATGACCCTATTTTACCAATTCAGCTCAGCCTTTATGTGGGACAGTTCATGCCTGATCTGTAGGAAACATGGTCAGAACAGATTCTTCTTCTCCCACTTGATTCTGATGCTAAAGAAATGCTTCTTTATACTACCATGAAGTAAAGGAGAAACTGATGAGAAAATGTGTCCTTCCACTTCAAAGAAAGAAAACAGTGAAGAATCAAAGGAATGACTGAAGTGGCAACATAATGATCTTGTCCTCCTATTAAACATTTGAAAGTCAGAAGCCTTTTTTCCCAAAGCATATTCAGTTGGGAAGGACGTTCCAAGAAACTTTTGAAGGATCTTACCTCTCTCCTGAATTAAGATGAGCCCAATGTTTTCAGAGTTCTGGCTTCCCTCTGAGTGGTTCAGTACGCGGGGCCTCAGAGTGTAGCAGTCTAGCCCCCTGCCTCCTCGGACCTCTCTTAGATGTGCTTAGTCACTTAGACGGCCACGTGGCACATGCTGCCCTGCTATGAGCCTGGTAGGTTAACTTTAAAAAGTGATTTTCCAGCCCAGTCAAAGATAGTAGGAACATGAATTGGCTTGCATGAAGTGGAGAAAGTTTATTTGGTATATGCCAAAAGAAACATAGGACAGCCAATCATTAGGGAATAAGTTTCTCAATCTGTATTCTGAGACTAATTTTCTTGTTGGAGAGAAGTATCTATTCTAGTTCACAACTGCCAAAGTTAGGAGTGAAATAATTTTGGTGGCTTAAAAAGAAATGTGTCTTCCAGATTCTCAGCATGAGATTCACTGAGTCGCCTATTTGTGTCTATGCAGACCCAGAGGTAATGAGAGGAAGCCCAAAGAGTTGAGAAGATTAAAGTTCAAGAGAAAGCAAAAGATGGGCATAAGACTTACTTCCCCAGGCATGGCAACAGTAAAGGGACAACAAGAAAGGCCTGACATGGAGTCAGAAAACCTAGCTTCATGTCCCAGCTTGGCAACACAGTGAGTATGAGCAAGGCACTTACCCTTTTGGGGCCTTAGTGTTCTTCTCTGTAAAATGAGGGGGTTGGATTAGATGATCTGTTAGGCCCCTCCCTTCCAGCTCTGTGATTATTCTGTGATCTGCCCCTAGAAAGTAAAGCTCTCCTCTAGGCATAGATGCCCTGTAACTATGCCAACCCAGGGCCGCCTCCAGCCTCCTGACTCCTTCCACCATCCCGCAGGTGCTCTCCAGGCCTAGGCCCATCCCAGCTCCTACCTGGTAGGTACCTGTCGTGGTCGTACTCAGTGGTGGGCAGCTGCATGTGATTCTGCGTGAAGGGCTGGTTGCCGAACAGGTTGCTACTCCGGAGGTTTCGGCACAGCTTCTCCAGGAAGCGAAGGACGAAGGTAATGCTGTTGACCGCTGGCAGGTTGAGGGTATGCTGCTCCCGGTCAAACACAGCTACAGAGTTAAGCAAACACGGCAGAACACATAAGCCCCTGGTGCAGGAGGAGCTGGGGCCGCACTGCTGCCAACGCCTGCCTTTCAGTGTCACCTGGTTAAACAAAGGCAAGTCAGTGCCACTGATATCCACCCCGCTGATGGGCTTCGATTTGAGGGAGGGGACCTCCTGCTCCAGCATTCATGGATCTGTGATAATGGGAAGAGTCAGGACAGGTCTGTTACACCTCAGGTTGCAAATCAAGTCTACTCAGCTGTAAAAACAACTAGAAATATATCTGGTTCTCCATCAGCTAAGTTGAGCCTCAAGGGAAAAATATCTGTTTTTTCTGGAGCTGTCTACACAAGTAGCACTCAGAAGATAAGACATACTGCAGGGAGAAGATAATCCACAAAAGGCAGAAGGAATTGTAGCAATTTCCAGTACAGATTATTTAAAAAGGGCTCATTTGTATAGCATTTTAAAGTTTACAAAAAGACTTTGTCACAATAACTCTATAAACTAAGGAAAGCATTCTATGATCATGTCCATTTGACAGATGAGCAAACCAAGTCACAAAGCTAACTCAGCAGAAGTTGAGGGCTGTCCAGTAGGAAGAGACTGGGTTTGAAGACATAAGACAAGAGTTCAGAAGGCAGGTTTGCTACTTCTAGGCAAACTCCTTTACCTCTTAGTATTCTCTATAAAACATGGACAATGATACCTTAAGTGCCTACTGCATGGTGCTATTGTGAAAATTAAAAAACAGCTACAACTCAAACCCAGAATTATTCCCAAATCAGTGATTTTGCTATTGCATCGTGTTCCAGCTGGGTGTCTGGACAGTCTAATGGCTACGTGCTTATGTTCTGCTGTTTGTTAAGATGGCATCAAGGCACTGAAGGCTCTGCCAGGAACCAGTGGGGGCTTCTCAGGGCTAAAGGTTGCTGTCAAATGGGGAGAGAAAATGAGAGAGACGAGGGGAGGCCAAGTAGTATTTAGAGAGCAAAAGATGTCTCTGTCTCTCTCCTTGTTGGTTTTCATCAGAGTTGCTAAAGGGGAAAGAGAAGGCGTGTGTGTGGAGGGAAAATCAAGGAGTTTTATCATGTTGATCCAGATGCTAAAGTGAGTCCATAGCAGGAAAAAAGAAGGAACTGCTTTTCTTTCCTTAGCGCAGGACACAACCTCTCTTGTGCCTAGGAAGAGCTCTGCTTTGGAGAAGAAGGACAAAGCAAAGCTAGGTGAGAGGTACTGTAGTCCTCTGAGGGTAGGACTGGAAACTCCCAAATAACTTGGGAGAAATTCCCCTACTGATTCTCATTTTAGGAGAAATCTGCTAAGTGATATATTTATGTATGAGCAGGAAAAGTTGACATTCACTGAAGCATGCTTGGGGCAGAGGCAGGTGAAAGTGGACTAAGTGGAGGGAGAACATAGGTGTTATTTAGAGGCCTATTCACTGAGGAAAAAACCATCAATGTATTGGCTCTACAACTGACAAAAAAGTCCATGAATGTGACCAGTGGAGACTTGGGAAGCTGGATGCTTCTCAGTGGGGAAAAGGAAGACACAAATCTGAGCAAGGACCCTCTTTCCTACAACCATCCCACTCCCTAAGGAATCTTATCCAAATTTTTTTCTGAAAATTAGGGAAATGAGGCAGATTAAGACAACATGAAGAAGGAAAACCCTGCCCATCTAGCTGCCTGGGGCCCTGGCCATACGTGTTCAGTGACGAAGGGCAAGGCTAGGGCCCCAGGCAGCTGGGAGAGGGTGCTTACCTGAGATGACTTCTCCGCCATGGCCTTGCTTGAGGAAGCTGAAGACAGTCTTCTGGTGGTAAGCACAGTCAATACAGGCCTGTACTGCCTGCTGCAGGACCACTGACGCCCGTGCTGGTCCAAAGTGGTCAGGCAACTGCTGGACCTTCTTTTTGTCCAAGTGGGGGCCAGTGCTGCCATTCTTGTTCAAGTAGATGCAAACTGCAAGAGACAAAAAAGCAATAGGACTCAGCAAGATCCCAGAGAAATCAGAGTTCTTCTACCTTCACCTTCAGCTTCTCAGCCCTAACATATTCTTGCCCAGTGCAATACCACAGAAGATGAGGGTGGCTTGGGGGAGGGGTAGAGTAGGGAGGAGAAAAGGAAGCATATACCCAGCTGTTAATGGCCTGGGCCACAAGACCAAAAGTTCTGGGAATAATGCCTACTGGGGAAAACGATGCTGTCAAAATGCCAAGGCCCGAAAACAAGTTTATCTTTATTGTGCTGAAAACAAAATTCCTAACATTCCCCCAAATATACATTCTTACATATCCTTCCTGTTCCCCTCCAAGTTTTCTCCCTATCTCTTGATCATTGTCTTTTTCCTTATACAGTGTCTATTCTTCTGCTTTTGTACTTCCTGAAAAGGGGATTGAAAGTGGGAGGAGGAGAGGAGAGGAGACCAGAGCATCAGGGACAAGGTGAAGTAGTAGATTCAGTGAGAAAAGAGTGGGATTAAGAGGTCCTTCTGTTAGCCATCTGCTCCATCCTTTGACCTAGAATTCCTTGCTGAAAAGGTCAAAGAGGGCGGTAATAAAATGACAACTGGCTTAGGCTTCTAGCTCAAATCATTACTAATCCTCTCTGAGATAAGAATGTGTGCAATAGGCTTAAAATCAACTTCGAAATGCACAAAAATCACTCATTCTTTCAATCATGAGAATATTTATACTGAAAAAAGTTAGAAAAACATTCAGTTGAATAAAAAATGCAAATTCCATCTTCTTTTTCAGTACATTATTTTTATTTTCATGTATCTTTTTATTTGTTTTTTAATGACTTGGTCCTCAAAGGGTGAAAGTAGCCCTGACTACTCTGCCCACTGTTGGCACATTGGTCAGGAGAGAAAAATAAAAATAAAGGACACACAAAATGACAAGGAAGATTCTGGATTTGTCAAAAAGACTACTTCTGCCCTTGTGGTACAGTCATACTATTTCCATGGCACGAAGTCTTATCCCCTAGCACTGCACAAAGGCACACTAGGGAGGAAGAGGCATGAGACCAACCTAGGAGATCTCTTCTTCAATCTTTTAAGAGGAACTCAAACCAAGTCAGTTGCTATCCTAATCAAAAACACTTTCAGGACTTCCAAATGGTAAGCATTAATGCTTGCTCAGCTTCTTGTCTTTCCAAAACAAGGCCAAAGTATTCTCTAATCTTGCCACTTTCCAGAACCCAAAGGTGAAGGGCCTGGGAACTGTTGTCTGAAAACATCTTTTTTCCTGGTTCATCAGCTTATAAGCAAGAACAGGACTGAAATTCAAATCTGGCCTCAGATACTTACTAATTGTGTGACCCTGGGCAAAACCATATTTGCCTCAGTTTCTTCATCTATAAAATGAGCTGGAGAAGGAAATATCAAATCACTCTAGTATCTTTGCCAAGAAAACCAAACTGGGGCTATAAAGAGTCAGAAACAACTGAAATGACTAAACAACAACAACATTTATGGTAAAAAAAAAACCCCAAAAAACAAAAACCTACTCTCAATAAGAACCTGACACTACTGAGAATATTCAAAAGGCTGTGATCACTTCTGAAGGCAATTTTAAAAGGAGTTCCAAAATTACTTCTGCAATGGCAACTTTACTGGAATGAGCTCATAGCTTTTGAGGATGACAGTTAAAGGATATCTCATTTGTATATGTTCTTGTATCTTGTTAAAAAATTAGTCATGTTACTTTACATGCAGACCTTTTCAGCTGAGTTTTTTTCACTGTATTTCTATTTTTTTTTTCATTAAATATTCTTTTTTTTTTTTCCAATCAGGATTATGCTTAACATTTTCTGGATGTGATATATTTTTTTTTTTTTAATTTAATAGCCTTTTATTTACAGGATATATATATATGGGTAACTTTACAGCATTAACAATTGCCAAACCTCTTGTTCCATTTCACTGTATTTCTAAACCTAATAGAGAACCACCTTGGCCTAGAGTGGGTACTTCATGAAGGTTTATTAAATTGAACTGAGTTTATTTTACATTGCCCTCCTTCACAAGTTCCATTGTCTAGTCCAGCAGAGCTCCTTGCTGTTTCTTGCTCTCTCTTGTCTCTGTGACTCCTTGCAGGTTCTCTAGGCATTGAAAGCATTTCATCCACACCTCTGCTTATGAAGTTCTTTATCTTCCTTCAAGGCCCAATTTGGATAATGACTCCTTTAAGAAGCTTCCTGAATTCTCTCAAATTAAAACGATGTCTTCTTTCTACTTAAAAATTTTTTAGAGCATTCTGTACTTATCTATGTTATTACTCGACTTCAGTCAAAAACTTCTCTGTGTACATACTTTATCTGTCTTATTAGATTGTAAATTTTTTGAGGCTAAGTGTTATTTTTGATTTTCACATTTGCAGCAATAAGCACAGGGCATTGGATATAGTGAGTATTTAATATTTGTTGGATGAATAAATATGTTGGGAAAAATCTGTTGTTCCTACAACTCATAGAACCTCTTGAAATTTCTATGTCTTAGAGACTGACTGTTTCAGTACATATAAGGTTAAAAGTTTTGGACCCCAAATGGTGCAAAACTCAAAAAAGTCACAGAATCACTTATTATAGCTAGGTTACTCAGATGTACTTTTGTCTAATCCCCTCATGTTATAGAGAAAGAAACTGAGGCTCAGAGAGGGAAAGTGAGTTGGCCAAGTCATACAATACAAGACAAAAGCAAGTCTAAATCTTAGACAGATTCTTAGGCAAGCGCTCCTGTGATGACCTCAGAAACCAAGCCAAAAAATTAGTGCAAAAAAAAAAAAAAAAAAAAAGGCACTAGCCTTGGGATATTTGATCTATAATTGGGTCTTTTACCTGTGGGAGCCTGCATGGCTGAGCTGGGTATGGTGGCAGCATCCTGGGGCACAGTGCTGGTGTCTGGTTCAGGGGTACTGGTGGTCGGCGAGGTGGGTGCTGGGTTTAACAAAGTCCGTGGTTTTCGCTGCCAAAACAAAGGGAGAAAAGTTTGCCAACTGTATGTATTATCAGTATGTCTTTTTCTCTCTTTAACCCAAGCATTTACTCTCCTGACAGACTAAAAGCTCCTTGAGGCAGGAAATCACATTTTATACTTTTGAATTCTTTACAGAACCTTACAAATGGTAGATACACAATACATATTTAATGAATAAACAAACAAATGAACAATAATCCTTTCCTTCCATGCCTGTACATGAAGCCAGAGGTTAGCTAACCACAAAGGAAAATCCCCAACACTGTCATAGTGAAGTTGAAGCTGGAACATGTATTTTTGATCTTGCCTCTGTTTATAATGCCATCACCATATTATAGGTACTCATCACCATCTGCCTAGAATATGAAACTATTACTCTAGCAACAACCTATCACTCTCAGGTCTTTCTTCCTCCCCTGTGCTCTCTCCTTTCCAATTCATCTCTCTCAAACCATCATATTAATTTATGTTACTCTTTTGTTTAAAAATTGTCAGAGTTTCCAGTGGTTGCTGATTGTTCAAATGTTTTGCCTAGCCTTCAAAGCCCTCTACAATTCGGTGCTACCTTACCTTTCCAGCTTTACCTCTTAATCTCCTAAAACAATTCTATTCCAATTAAAATGAATGTAGTTTGCAATCTACTGCCTCCATTTTAATTCCCATGGTGTCTACAAACATCCCTCCATTCTCTTCCTTTGTTTGCTGAAGTTCAAGCTCCTGAAAGAATCCTTTCCTAATCTCCCATAAATATGACTTTTATTACATATCACTTTGTTTCATAATTCTTTAAAGCACATCATCAAGTATTACGTTATATGTATTAGACCAGTCTCCTAGACTGAACTCCAAGGGAAAGCGTTCGAGTCTTATCTTTCCATCTATCTAATACCTAGTTACAATGCTCTGCATATAGTAAGTACTTACTTAACAAAAATGATGAAAATCCATTCTTTCTGATTCCAAATCTAATGCCTTATCCACTGCTATACTGCCTTTTACCATTCCATTTACAAACCTCATCATTTCTGTTGAAGGCAGCACATTTTTCCAGTCTTTCAGGTTCATAATTCGACATCCCTCTCACCTCAACATATCTAATCAGCAGCCAAATATTGTTGTTTATAATTCTAGAGTATCTTCCAAATTCAATTCCTTCTCTCTTTTCACATAGGTACCATCTTAGTTTGGATCCTAATTATTCTTTGTCTGTACTTTCCCCAAAAATCTTAGTCTCCCTAACTCAAATCTCTCCTTACTCCAGTCCCTCCCTAAATTATTAAAATAATTTTCCTTAATTATAGATCTGATCATAGTAATTATAGTACTACCTTACTCATTCACTTTTAGTGGCTTAGTAGTACCTCTAGAACTCTATAAACACTCTATCAGGGCAGGGAAAAAAAGGAGGTCAGGTCATCCCACTACCCTGGTGAGGGGCCTTACGGTTGAAAATGCATTGTCCAACTGCTGATAAACCAGGCAGCAAAATGACTATTCAGGGTATTCAGGAATATAAACAGAGAAGTAATCAGGCAAACCAATGAAAAGATAGTTTTAATAAATGAAAACAGGAATAATTCAAGCATATATTAGGAAGAAAGATACAGTGGATGATGTTTTCTGAATTTTCTCAGCTCAAAATAGTTATTCTGTTGAATGAATGACTCAATGTATGAATAAAATGTAGGAAAATGCAATAGACTTTAGTAACAGACTGGATGTGAAAAATGAAGGAAATGAAGAAGTAACAACAAGGTTTCTTGCTTGAGTGAGGTAAAAGTGAAGCACCATACAACATAATATACTTGTTGCTTGTCCTTCATTCCTGAAGAGGGCCATGACATAAGGGAAGTGATATTATGACAGGTAAGTGAATTGGACTGAAGTGAGGGAGGGCTGGGCAAGGTCACCAACCTCACTTTCTCCTCCAAGTCTCTGGACCCAGTAGCCAAAATAGATCAAGACAACTAGAAATGGCCCTGGATACAGTGGGAAACCTTGGCCTTTTTAAGCTAAGGTCAAGGTTTCCCACTGTATCCAGGTCTCAATTTGACTGAAACAAATCTAGATAGGAAGGGATTTCAAAGAGGTACTTCAGTGGCAGAGACAAAGTGCTTTTTTTTTTTTTTTTTTTTTTTTACAATATTCCTACAGGGGGTCACCAGATAGATGGTGGGAATATGTGGAGCAGACATACAATAAGTGAACCAGACTTTGAATCAAAAAAACTGGACACCATAATTCTGCCTTTTACTCACTAACTGTATGTCTGTTGAGCAAGTCATTTCATCTTAGAATCCTCATATATACAATGAAGGGATTAGAATAGATAGCTTTTACAGAATCCTTTGTCATTATAAATTTGTGGACTTTTTTTTTTTTTTTAAACCAAATCTTCCTATACATAACTGCCACTGTGATCTTCCTTAAAGCACAGATCTGACTAGGTCACCTTCTTATTCAATAACCTTTGGTGGCTGTCTGTTCCTACTAAAATATAAACTCCTTTGGCATTAAGCCCTTCAAAGATATGAGGGTAGAATGGGAGAAGAGAACCGATTCACTCAGAACCTCCATCTATCTGTAAAACCTTATGCCCAGAGCACTGGGGTACAAAAAGGTTTACCAGATATAGGTTCTGGTTTTAAATAATTAAGGAAGTCAGTAGAAGGGAAAAAAAGCACAACAGAAGAAGCACAACAGAAGACTTTCAAATAGCTTTAATCTTACCAAATAATTCAGAGTTAGTGAAGAAATCCTGTGTTTAGATTAAGTCCTAAGAGGGACTGAACTAAAGGAAAGTATATAAAGTGTGATAAAAGCAATTGGCTATCAGTCTCATATCGATGGACCCAGGATTTATAAAATCAGAGCTAATCCAGAGTCTAGAAGCATAGAAGAAAATATAAGAAGAGAGCCCTGGGAGCCCCAGGGGCTAGCAGGAGGTAAATAGTGAAGGGGCCTTCAATATTCTATAATATCATTTTATCTTCAACCGATATGAACAAGTATCTTTAAGTGAGGGAAGGGAAGGAAAATAAGGGCAATCAGTGTTTTTAACAGGTGACCTGGACTGGAATCATCCCAGGAAGAGGGAGAAGCTCAGCAACCTTTGCTTCCTGGTCACATCAGCAGCCTATCTCAGAAGATTTGGAAGAAAGAAAATGCAGCAGGAAAGATGATATTTGCTACCTTTCTACCTCCTGCACATGCCTATGTCTTTGTCCAAGAACTGACAAAAAGCTACTGCTATCATCCCAGGAAGGATGAATTATACCCCAAATTCATGAAATCTGTTGAGTGTTAAAGACTCAAAACCCAGGAGATCATCATTCCCCAGAAACCGATCTCCATTACTGGATCAAGTTGGCACTACCAAAAAAAAAAAAAAAAACCCAACTCCACAATAATTCCAACCACATCAATTAAATTCAACAGACATCTATTAAGCATCTCCTGTGTGCAAGACCACACATGGTCTTGTGTGCTAAGCATAAGGTGGTTCCTTTAAAAAACAGAGGGACAGTCACACATGAAAATGTTCCCTCTCCCACCCCTCGCCACAAACTTGCCAGAGGTATGTTTACATGGCCCATTTTGCTTGCCTACCTTACTGCCAGGCTTAGGTCCCCTCTTCTTTGGGAATTTCAAAGGTTCCACTGACTTGGATGGGGTGGAGATGGGGTGATGAATCAGAGTCTTAGGTGTTCGGCCTCGCTTCTTGCCTGGTTTGCGGCCCCTTTGCCCTGGCTGATGCCCCAAGACAGCTTTGGTGCCACTGTGCATGCTGGGTTTCTCAGCACTCGCATCAGAGGTGGGAAAAGGGTTCTTTGGAATCACAACTGTAAGAAAAAGACTGTGTCACCCCTCTTTTTGAATGCTATACTCCATCTTTGATGGAGTAAGACCTTGTCATTCCTATAAGAGATGACAATAAGAACCTCTATCCAAACAGAACAGATCTCCATTCTTCTCCCTTGCAAAATCTCTCATCACTTAGAAAAGCAAATCCATCAGGAGCTACTGAACCCTTCAGACAGGCTCCATTCAAACTTTTACAGTTCTCAAATAACTCAGGAATATTGTTCTTATTCTCTTCCATTCCTGCCTTTCCAAGATGCCAAGTAATTTTTGACTGGGACATTTTAAGTTCTTCCTCTGCTTTCATTTCAAATATGAAGCAAAAGTGGCATCTGGACCTCAATTTTTCTCATCTACAAAATGAGTAAGTGGAATAGACCATCTCTAAGGCCCCTTACAGTTTCTCTAGTCTATGGATCCACATTAAAATACTGAAAAAATTCACAAATTTATCCATGTTGGTAATTTCTCCACTGCTGCAGATCACCATACATCCCTCTGATGCGTTAGCAGATGTTGCGAAAAGTCTTCTGCTGATGAACCTTTCTAAATTTGGCTCAGTCAGTCCACTAACAACCAGTACTCAAAGACTTTCCAGCTTGGTAGAACCTAATGACAGACAAGTTTGTGTTCTGCCGGTATTGCTTTTGAAAACCTGCTGATCACTTCCATAACATGATGAGATATTGGAGAAGAATTATGATGGGGATTCAAGTCAATATATAAAGGAAAGAATTTTATTTGATCTGACTATTCAAAGGTCAATATTGTTCTTTACATGGGAGCATCCCCAATAGCCTCATTTCATACTTTAATTAAGTTTATTTTACTAATATATTTTCATCAGGTTCTCTCAAATAAAGAATCTACATTCAATTAGGAATCTGGTCAGGGCTTCATTCTTTATGGGCAAAGAAGGCAATCCAAAATTTTCTTTCCTTGCTGCATTTCTTACTGTACTAAAATAGATGTGTGCCAAAAAAGCATCCTCTTTAATTAATAATGAAAATTTGTTAGTAATACAAGATTGCACTATTTAGCCTAAGCAAGCTATGCTCAGAGAAGCAACAAACCAAACAACTCTAGTTTTTTCCCATTTCAGCTCATGTGTGCTCACATGCTACTAAGCATAGAAAACACTCAATCTAACAGAGACTACCTTTAATACTGATTTTAAAATACTTAATATATGGATTTTTCATCTACTTGAGAGGTTTCAAGAAATATATAGTTTTTCTCATTGGGATATAGGTTTCCCTTATCTGATATTCTGTCTAAATTATTAGGGTACAGAAAGAATGCTGGGAAGGTTGTTAGGAAACTTAGATAGCTATGGTCTTAGGAAAAGAACCATAATTTCACAAATGAAAATTTTTGGTTTGAATTTTGGCTCTATCAGGTACTAGGTGTGAACTTGGGCAAGCCCCTTCACTTCATCCAACTTATTTTCTAATTTGAAAAATAAAGTTATCAATACTCATGATAATAATAATACAATGTTCTTTTTCACGAAGATCAAAGGGGATAATCTGGGTAAAACATGTTCTAAACTATGAAGCATGATGTAAATATTTCTTGCTCCTTTTCTGCATCCTTGTTTTCTGACCATCTTTGTTTGGATAGGGCATTTTTCTCAGTTCACTTTGATAATGATTGGACAATAAGTAAGGTTTGCTCCACTGACAATTATTATCTCTGCTGATGAGGTTGTGCTAGGTACAAAGAGTTGGTGATAATGGCTGCCTCTTAGTAACTATTTCTTGCTTGGGCCTTCATTTAGGCTAACTCCAGCTCATGGTAAGCTAGCTCTATTCTTTGCAGTCTAAGCTTGTTCTTAAATTTTGGCCTGTGAGAACCCAATCATAGGAATAGGGCAGAAGAAGGATAAATTCTGGAGAAAATAGTTAGGAATTTAGAAGAGAAGGATAAAGGAGGAGGGGTGTAGCAGAAATCAAAGGAGAAAAAGCAATTAAGTCCATTATATTTTCCAGACCCAACTTTGTACCAGCAGAAATTTGTCTTTAGGCCCAAATCTACTCCTGGCAGCTAAGCATTACTGATGTGACAGAGATGGCCCCAGGAATTCAATACAAGGATACTCCTCCTGATCTGGGAAGGGAAGAAAGAAGGCCTGAGAATTAGGGCAGACTTTATCCTAATACACTCTAATAAAATGGGTGTGGGTAATTCATACCTTTCCAGAAGAGAATAAGGCATATGGATACACAAGCCAAGTGTGGTAATAAAAGAAAGGCAGAAATGTAATGGACACAGGATAAATACAACAGCTCTCCAGGTAGAACATGGGTCTTGCTACCTCTAGCTAAACCTCCTGTTTACCCCTGTATCATCCTCTCTACCTTCCACATGTTTAGTACTAATTATGCCTCAAAAGAAGGAGCAGAAAAAAGACTGGGGAAAGAGTTAGCTAGAAAGAATGAACAGATTTCCCAGCACTACAACTGCTATCATTATTACTAAGTCACATTTCTATAACACTTTAAAGTTGACAGAGGAACACTTTCCTCATAATAATACTTCCAAGTAATGAAGGTGAGGTTCAGATTCATGAGGTGAGATTCACCCATGACATAGGCCAAGTGCTTTTGTTTCCTTTTCCCTGTAATACACTGGAAACCTACAAATTCCAGAGAGACAACACTCCACCAATGTTTGTAGGAAATACTCTCTTTCCAGGGCATTTTAAAATGGAACAATTTGGAAAATTGTTCTCCCCCCAAAAAATCATGCAAATACTAAGTAACTTTTTGGTTCACTTTAACTGTTAAATTGTACGATCCTGGTCCTGCTGTATACTCTGATAAGCAGTGTCCATAGGATAGGCATATATGTTCAGTTCTGCAAGCTTTCAGTCTTATTCCTGGAAACTCCTGTGCATTATATTTCACCTGAGCCCTCATATTTTTCCACCTTTTCTAGTTGCTGACACAGGAATGTTTGAAAGTGGACAAGGTGAAAGTCTTGCAAATAAGAATGTGAATATACTTCATTGACAGAACCAGGCCCTGAGAAACCTACACCAGACAATTGCTCTTATAATATTTCTTCAAGGGACTACAAGAAAGGCACCAGTGGGATGACAACATGTTTAAGCAGTTTAAGGCTGCTAAGGATGGGAATCATTTCCTAGCCCTGGGGAAGGGAGAAGCAGACTTGAAATAGGAAACTAGGGTTAGATATTTCCAATAGTATATGCATATTTACTATAATAGTTACATAGTTCCAAAATCTTTTTTCCTCCTCTCAAGTACTAGAATCTCATCAGTTCTAAGATTTTGAAATCTGTGACTAGAGGTTAATAGACTATAATCTCTAGTTATGGGCTTAGCCTTTCTTTAGCACATATCTCAATTGGTCTAAAAACTTGGCATTTTAGGGGAAAAAAAAGTGTGAGGATATGGAAGTTAACAGAACCACACTATATACTGGAAGGGCCGTTAGATGGCCACATTGGCCATCTAGTTCACATCTTTGAAAATAGATTTCTGAAGCAGCTAGATGGCACATCAGCCCTGAAATCAGGAGGATCTGAGTTCAAATCTGACCTCACATACTTGACACTTCCTAGCTGTATGACCCTGGGCAAGTTACTTCACCCCAATTGCCTCAGCAAAAAAAAAAAAAAAAAAAAAAAAAAAAAAAAAAAAAAAGAAAAAAGAAAAAGAAAATGAATTCCTATAAAACATACTGGTCAAGTGCTCATCCAGATAAAGTTTAAAGACTTCCTTTTCAGTGAGGAGAAGCCTACTCTTTCCTGAGGCTGCCCATTCCACTTGGGGCAGCACTTCTTGTTAGACTAAATCTGCCCCTTTGCAATGTCCAATTAATGATTCTAGTTCTGCTTTCTGAAACCCAATACTATAGCTCTACTCCCTTTCCCACAAGACAACCCTCCAGATACTTAAGAGACTGCTATCATGCTCCCTAATCATCTCTAAGACTAAACATCTGTAGTTCCTTCAGTTAATCCCCATATGGCATGATTTCTGGGTCTTTTACCAACTGTTCTTCTGGATCATTTCCATTTCAGTCCTAAAATGGGGCACTGGGACATGAATATACATTCCAAATAGTTTCTGACCAGAGCAAATGACAGCAGTCATTTGGCCCAGTCATTCAACTAAATCCAAATCTAACTAACTGGACTACTGTCTAGCTCACAACTCTTTTTATCTTATTTTATTTTTATTGTAATAGCGTCTTTCCCCCACTTAATAGTATTTTTAAAGATAGTTTTAAATATGCATTTTTATAAGATTTTGAGTTCCAAACTTTTCTCTTTCCTCCCTCCTTTCTCTCTTCATCAGATAGCAAGCAATATGTTTTACATATACAATCATGCTAAACATATTTCCACAGTAGTCATGTTATGAAAAAAACACCAGAACAAAAGAAAAAACCATGAGGAAGAAGCCCCCCACTCCCCCCCAAAAAAGCAAAAATAGTATGCTTCGATCTGTATTCATACTCTATAGTTCTTTCTCTGGATGTGGTAAGTACATTCCATCACGAGTCCTTTGGAATTGTCTTGGATCATTGTATTGCTGAGAAAAGCTAAGTCCATCATAGCTGACCATTGTACAATATTGTTGTTACTGTGTACAATGCTCTTCTGGTTCTGTTCATTTCACTCATCAGTTCATGTAAGCCTTTCCAGAATTTTCTGAAATCTGCCAGCTCATCACTTTTTATGGCACAATAATATTTGACTACATTCATATACCACAACTTGTTTAGTCATTCCCCAATGGATATATCCTTATTCACAGAACATAAAAAGAATATTATACATGAATTTATGGATTACTATTATGTACAATTTGCTTTTTAAGTATATAAGTTCAACATCTAGCTTTAAAAATTATCCTACTGCTTTGTCTAAAATTCTTTTTCTTCTATTTCTTCTATTTTCTTCTCTGCATAAAAAAAATGCTTGTTCTTGATGAAACCATGCTGGATTTTTTTCTATATATTCATTAACCATCTCTTTAATGCAATGTTTTATAATTTTGTCAGGAACTGAAGTCCTCAGATGGTGCTGAATGGAAACTGATTATGATGTTGATAGAATCCACCACTAATATTGACATAGTGTTGATCAAAGCCTAGGAATGTCTCTTTCCTAGGAATGTGTCTTTCCTAGGCATGGAAACCTGGCACCACAAATGCTCTTCTGCTGGTTGGAAGCACATATGAATGTTCTTGCAATCTGTGAATGATGCTGGGATCTTAATTAGCTGCAGTATAGGTCTGGACTAGGTTGTATTAGTACAACCCTGGCTTTGCAGAATTACTTACAATCTGGAGAATGAATCCTCAGAAGAAGTATGTATGTTTTCAATATACCCAACTCAAAGTGCTGATTATGCTCCAGTTTTCTTCCTGATTTCCAGAATTCAATCTTTATCCCCAAACTACCAAGATTATTTGTACTGGGATTTCCAATAAGCACACCAAATTATATAAATAAAAAAATTAAACATTACCTCCCTCCCCCAAACCAGTTCCTTTGTTTTTTCCATTTTTTTCAAAGATATTATCATTTTACCAGTCCTTAAATACTGAATTAACTTCTTCTTCTTTTTTTTTTAAATTATAGTAACTTTTTATTGACAGAATCCATGCCAGGGTAATTTTTTTTACAACATTATCCCTTGCACTCACTTCTGTTCCGATTTTTCCCTCCCACCCTCCACCCCCCTCCCCTAGATGGCAAGCAGTCCTATATATGTTGAATATGTCCTAGTATATCCTAGATACAATGTATGTGTGCAGATCCAAACAGTTTTCTTGTTGCACAGGGAGAATTGGATTCAGAAGGTAGAAATAACCCGGGAAGAAAAACAAAAATGCAAACAGTTTACATTCATTTCCCAGTGTTTTTTTCTTTGGGTGTAGCTGCTTCTGTCCATCATTGATCAACTGAAACTGAATTAGGTCTCTTTGTCAAAGAAATCCACTTCCATCAGATTACATCTTCATACAGTATCGTTGTTGACGTCTATAATGATCTCTTGGTTCTGCTCATTTCACTTAGCATCAGTTCATGTAATTCTCTCCAAGCTTCTCTGTATTCATCTTGCTGGTTATTTCTTACAGAACAATAATATTCCATAACATTCATATACCACAATTTACCCAACCATTCTCCAATTGATGGGCATCCGCTCAGTTTCCAGCTTCTAGCCACTACAAACAGGGCTGCCACAAACATTTTGGCACATACTGGTCCCTTTCCCTTCTTTAGTATCTCCTTGGGGTATAAGCCCAGTAGAAACACTGCTGGATCATGAATTAACTTCTTTAGCCCATAAAAATTTCTTTTCACTTAATTCCTTTAGCAAAAGGCATTGTGGTAGAGTACAAAGAGGTCTGGTTTTAGAGTCAATGGTCCTCAATAAACATAGCAGCCTTGACAGTTAGCACTTATGTAATCTTGGGCAACCTAACCTCTTTGGGTCTTAGTTTTCTTATCTATAAAATAAATAGGCTGGAAAAAATGATTTCTAAGAGTATATTCTAGATCTGTGACTATGGGATTATGATACTACAATCTATACTAGGTAAGCTAGCACAATTACATATTTCCTTGTAAGTGATGAAACTTCTAAGGACCCTTTTATACAGAAGGCTTCTCATGTTTACCATTGATCATTTTTGTTGCCATGACCCAGAAAAGGAAGGGATAGAGTCAGAAAATCCTAATAATCCTAATCCTAATCTTGGGTTTGGCTACTTAATGCTTATGAGATCTTGGACAAGGCAGTTCATCCCTCTGGGCCCCAATGTCTTTAAATTCAAAATGAAGGAATGGGACCAAATGATTTATAAAGTATCTTCCAACTTTATGTTCCATGATAAAAAGTCTTCTCTTCTTATAATCACAATGCGTGTAGCCTATGGCTCCTTATTTAACTACTTTTCCTTCCAGAATGAATTTTCAAATACCTGAATTCTAACCCTGCTAGCTCTAGAGACTGGCAACTGCAGGTACATAGGAGTCAGAATCTAGCAAAGACTGATACACTGCATAAAGCACTTGAAAGGTGGTAATAGGCTTTAACAAGTAGATAGCCCAGTGAATAGAGTATGAAGCCTGGAGTCAGGAAGATCTGAGTTCAAATCTGACTTCAGGCATTCACTAGCTGTGTGAACCTGGTCAAGTCACTTTATCATTGTTTGCTTTAATCTACTAGAAGAGGAAATGGAGAACTTCTCTAGTATTTTTGCCAAGAAAATCCCATGAACAGTGTGGTCTGTAGGATCATGAAGAACTGGACATGAATGAACAAGAGACACTAGTCATTAACATCTAGATCAAACTGAGACTATGTGAAATGATACCCTAATTATTCTATCTTCCTTGATTTTCACATTGCAAAACTATGGAATTAGTAATCTGTTTCAAGCTGTATTCTCTTGATTATTTCACAGCTCCTACTTTCAACTGATTAAAAAATACTCTCTCTCTTTTCCTTCTCTTGCCCCATACATCCTTTAGTTCTTTTCCCAAATATTTCTTCATTCTTCCTTTACTTGGAAGATACCAAGTTCCATGGTCTACAAACACTGGAGAGCACATTAACACAATGCCTGGGGTTGGGTAGGGAAATAGTACAATATGCATAATACTTAGATTAGTTATCTTGTAGTTCCAATTGTATTGGTACATTATACCCTCAGTATTCTTATTTCCCCAGATAGACTTTAAGTTTTTTCATTGCTTTTATCTGTCATATTCTCCTTTTGTGTTCTATCCAGATTGGGACACAGAGTAGATATTAAACAAATACTTATTGAACAAATGATTTCCTATTTCTAGGTCTAATAGGATCTTTAGATTTGGAGGTGGAGGAAACTTTAGAGATCTCATCTAATGCCCTAATTTTACAAATGAGGAAACTGAGGACTAAAGAGAAGAAGAATTTGTCCAAGATGGCATCCTTAGACTGCAATAGGGGAGGCCTATGTCCAGGACTAGGGTTTTGTTAGTGCTATTGTACTGATCAAATCTAGATCATATTGCTCAGATCTATAATCTTGTGAAATGTGGAATATTGTTCTCAGTTCTGGCCATCGCATTTTTACCACTAATGAACTGTAGATCATTTTGAGAAGAATGACTAAGATGATGAAAGACCCTAAAGTCATGTCACATGACTAATTGGTGAAGGAACTGGAGATGTTTAGACTAGAGAAGAAAAAGCAGGGTCAATCAGTAATATATATTTACTAAGTGCCTAATATATGTTAGGCATTGTGCTAAGTGCTAAGGATACAAAAGAAGACAAAAAGAAATCCTTGTCCTCAAGGAGCTCATAATTTAATGGGAAAGGACAACAAATAAAAAAGGTGCTGAAAAGAAAAAAAGATTTAAAGAGGGGAGAGGAGAGAGAGGGAAAGGAAGGTCCCTAAATGGGGCATGGTAAAGTTCTATATTCACATGAGAAATTATGGGGTGTCTGCCCCATAGCTCCTCCTTAAATAGAGTATCTGGAAGGATCTCTGCAATGTCCATCATCTACCTTCTGTAATCAAAGCAGGAGAGAGAGGAGCCTAAGGGAAAGGGAGTGTTGAGGAGGAATAAGTTTCAGAAGTGCTTTGCTTTCAGGAAGAGGAATTTCTAGAGACAGCGATAAAATCTAGATGAGCAGTCAAGTGGGAAACGATGAGGGGAAATATAATGACTATCTTCAAGAATCTGAGAAGCTCTCAATGGAAAAGAGAGAATTGAGAGAGAGGAAGATTTCAGATACAACATGTCATAATGAATAGAGCGGGAAAGTTAAGACCTTAGATAAAATCCCACTTCTGACACTTGCTAGTTGTATAGTCACAGGCAAGACATTTAACCTCTTTGGCCCTCAATTTTCTTTTTCTCTTT
This sequence comes from Sarcophilus harrisii, assembly GCF_902635505.1. NCBI lineage: Eukaryota > Metazoa > Chordata > Mammalia > Dasyuromorphia > Dasyuridae > Sarcophilus > Sarcophilus harrisii. The sequence continues at coordinate 547,954,640 of NC_045428.1, forward strand.
TTTTTTTGCTGAGGCAGTTTGGAGTTAAATGGCTTGCCAGAGTCACAAAGCTAGGAAGTGTTATGTATCTGAGGACAGATTTGAACTCGGGTCCTCCTGACTGCAGGGCTGGTGTTCTATTCACTTTGGCACCTAGCTGCCCTGATCCTCAATTTTCTCATCTGCAAAATGGGAATAATATCTATAGTAAATGCCTCAGATGGCTTTTGTTCCTAGGCTCAAATGAATGAAAAGGCATTTGCTAAGCACTTACTATCTAAAAAGCACTGTGAGATAAAGTATATAAGGCTATTGAAAATCTTTTTTTTTAAATTATTATTACAGCTTCTTATATATAAAACATATGCATGGGAAATTTTTCAACAATGACCCTTGCAAAAACTTCTGTTCCAACTTTTCCCCTCCTCTTCATCCCCTTCCCTAGATGGCAGGCAGTCCCATACATGTTAAATATGTTAAAGTATATGTTAAATATAATATATTTATACATAATTTATACAGTCATCTTGTTGCACAAGAAAAATCGGATTTAGAAAGAAGGCTGTTGAAAATCTTAAGGTGCTTTGCACAATTTAGCTATTATGAAATCAGATATAGACATAAATTATCATTTTAATAATGAGAATTATTCTTTAGGCTTGATGCAAATAAAAACGTCATAACAATTAATCTTAAAATGGGATGGGTCTGCACTGAGGAGTTTATGTTCCCCCTAGAAATCTCTGAGCAACGACTAAATGACTAGTTGTTGGGAGTTCTTGTTTAGGTACCAGAGGGTCTGTAGAGGTCATGTTGCCCCTTCCAACTCCAAAACACAGTACAGCCAAGATTCAAAATTCACTCCTCTAATTCAAAGTTCATTGCTTTCACTTTATATTCAATATATTGAAAATAAGTAGATTAGACTAGAAGATTTCTGCAGTGCTTTTCAGTTTTCACATGCTATGGAGTTTTTCACATGCTATGAGTCCATCAATTAATTCAATTTTGTTTTTTTTCTGAGTACCCAGAATGGTTAGACTTAGGAATAAGAATATGGGGGTCATCTTAAAGCCATGATTGGCCTGGAAACAAGGAAATCACTCACTTCCCTTCTCAACAATTTTTCATTAAGTAGTCAGTCACAGCAAAAAAAAATAAAGAGCATGAACAACCTTTTCTCCTTGAATGTTTCCATGGAAACAGATGACAGCTCCTTAGGATACGAAGTCATCAGCAAAAAGCTAAACAAAGCAAAATTCATTTAAGTAAAAATTGTGAGCCAGGTGAGGCCTCAGTATGTATAGAGGCCACATTCCATAAGGTCCTAGACCAAACCAAAGTTGTCAAAAGTTATGGGTGAGACATGGGGGTGAAATGGGGAGTTTGTTGGCAGAAGGAGGAGAAGATAAGATAAAATCAATTCTAATCAGCCTAGCAGTTTTTACATGCTGATATAGGGAAAAGAGCACTCAATATAGGTAGGAGACCTGAGTCCCACCTATCTATATGACCTTGGATAATTTATAGACCATAACATATAATCTACTCCTTATTTTACAGATAGAGAAAGTGAAATCCAAGAGGCTATCAGAAATTTAAGTGGAATTTTTTCCTTCTTGAACAGTTTCCTTCTTGAACACTGAAATGAACAGTGGGGTTCATTTGATAAATGAGCTAACACAGACTCTCAGAATTGATATTCCTAAAGTATAGATAGGTCTGACCAAATTATCCTTCAATTCTACTGCTTTTAGGACAGATAAAAATTCCTCTGTTCAGCATTTAATAAACTTCAAATTAGAGCACAGTCTACCTTTCCAATCTTTTCATGCATTACTCTTCTCCTCCTCACCTCCCATCCCCAACATATGCTGAGTGACAGCCAGACTGGCCAAGTTGCCACATTCCCCATACATGATACTCTGAATCCATACCTCTCTTGCTTTTTCTTTTTATCTGGGGTTCTTGGAACCCTTAGTTCCCTTCAAGAATGAGCTCAAGAGCCACCTTCTTCAAGATGCTTTTTTCTTGTTTTCCCAAGTTGCTATTGTCCATCATCAAATAATTCTACATTTACTTTATATATAACCACTCTCCCAGGTTCACAAATTCAGTATTATTCTGGACTCCTCATTCTCCCTCACCCCACAAATCCAATCAGTTGCTAAATCTTGATGATTCTTTCTCCACAATACACAACCCTTTATCACTCTTCCATAGTCTTCACTTCTCACTTGAACTACTATGATCATCTAATTGTCCCCTCAAGGCTTTCCTCTCTCAAATCCATCTTCTATATAGCTACTAAAGAGATTTTTTAAAAACTTGGTTTGAACATATCAGTCCCTTACTCAATAAACTCCAGTGACTCTTTTCACGTTTAAGATGGAACACAAACTATTGTTTGGCATTTAAAGCCCTGCTCAACCTAACTTCAAACTCCCTTTTCAGACTTCCATCATTTCTACGGTTCAGCCAACTTAACCTTCTTGCTGTACTCCTACATGGTACTATGTCACTCATCTCTGGGCCTTAATATTGGTTATTTTCACACTTTCTCACTTCTGCCATGTGGAATCCCTGGTTTCTTTCATAAATTGGTTCAAACACTGCAAGAAGTATATACACTGAGCTCTTGGTACCCTCAATCTAATGTTTTGTCTCTGTTGTGTATATATTCTGTATGCAGTTATATAAATTATTTGTGCCTCAAATGTATATATTGAATATATACAACATGTACACATAGACATGTTTCTCTCTATATATGTGTGCATCTGTCTACATGTATATATATATTTATATATGTGTATATATATATATATATACACACATACATATATACCTATATCTATGAAATTACATATGTGCTTGCTGTTTTCACTGGCAGAGGCAGGTAGGCGGTCCATTAGAACACTGGCTTTAAAGTCAGGAAGATATGAATTCCAATCTGATTTAAAACACTTACTAGCTGTGTGACCCTTGGCTTAATCTGTTTGCCTCATTTTCCTCAGCTATAACATGGCATGATAATACCAAATACCTCTCAGAATTGTTGTGAGGATCAAATGAAATATTTGTAAAAGTGCTTAGGATAGTTCCTGGCATATAACAGATGTTTACTCCATCTTTCCTTCCTTCCTTTACTCTATCCTCTTCCTCCCTCCCTCTGATAGCTTCTGGAAGAAAGAGTTCCCTTTGTACCCCTAGTACCCATCACAATGTCTGGTAAATACTAAGTGCTTAATGAATACTTGTTGAATGACTGGATATTTACTCAACTGTGAGTATGTACAGTATTCCTCCAGTAGAACCTTGAGGACAAGAACCATTTAACATTTTTATGTAATGGCTAGCACAATGCTAGGTAATGAAGATGCTTGATACATACTTGTTAATTGACTGAATGAGGATCATAGAAAAAGTCCATAAAAAGCATCCACAACATGAAAGATATTGTACCAGATACTAGGGAAAAGAGGATGGATAAAGCACAAGCTGGTGGAGGGGGAGAGAGAGACAGAGAAGGAAGAGAGGAAGGGAGGGGGTGAGAGAGAAAGAGAGGGAGACAAAGTGGGGGGGAGAGGGGGATGGGAAGAGAGGGAAGGGAAAGGGGGGGGGAAGAAGGGGAGGGGAAGAGGGGATGCTTTGAATAGGGGTTTAACAGTAGATGAGCACTAAAGTTCCTATTTCAAGTCTTCTCATTTTAAAAATGAGAAACTGAAACCTAGAGCGGTTTTTCACTAAGGTTATAGGGCAAGTTATAGTCACAGTTTTCTTGACTTTCAGGTCAGTATTCTTTTCACTAAACATCTTCAAAATTCTGAACAGAGTTGGCAAATATTATTTCAGAGGTTCTCCTCCTCATTCCCCTCCCCTGCATTAATGGAAAGAAAAGGAAGTGCTGAATAGAAACATTTCCAATAAATTCCTCAGGCCCTGAACACAAAGCTTTAGAGTTTAGAGAACAAAAGTTTTAAGATGCCATTGACAAACAAGACAAAGGCCTGATGATGAGTAGGAAATTTTCAATTGGACAAAAGTCTATGGGTTGTCTATATTTTCTGGATGGTTAGATTAGACAATTAGGTAATTAGAAGGTAATAATTTGCACCAGTTTGGTGGTTTTCACATTGCATTCTAGGAGGCATCTCTAAATATTAAACTGGGAAGCATAGTTCTGACTAACACCAAGCATTCTCATATCAAAAGGTTGCCATCGTCCTCCTCTTCCCTCCATGAGCCCAGGAATAATAGCTATCATCTGGACTTGGGACTTCGGTGCAAGGTGGATTTAAAAAAAAAAAAAGGAGTTTCCACATGAAGCACTGAGGCTCTGATTCCTCAACAATAATCTCTTATATTTATATTGTACTTTGTACTTTCAAAAGCATTTTCACATTCATTATTTTCACAGGATTCTAATAGCTAAAGTATCACACGTATAGGGGAAGGATTATATAATGCTTTTCATAATGGGAAACTGAGATAAAGACATCTGTCAGAAGGCAAAAAGCTAGGAAGAGTCAGGACAGTAATCTGAGCCAGTGACTTCTAGCCTATTGCTCTCACTATAGAACTATGCTACCTCAGAGCTTTTAAGTTCTGGGAGTCATCATGCCCTAACATACTTGGCATACCAAATTCCCATATGCCTTATGAGCCTTCTATATAATAATTCTTACTGATGCTATCGACATTCATAATTCAACAAATATTGATTAGGTACTGACTACCTACAAGAAACTATATAAAGTGTTGCTATAGATTTAAAAAAAAAAAAAAAAAAGAGGCAAGATATGGTCTCTAACCTCAAGGAGCTTACTCTGTTGGCCTCATTCTTGTTATTTATAAAACAGAATAATCTCTATTCTATCTACCTCAAAGGATGGTCAAATCATGTGAAATTGCTTCAAAAATTGCAAACATTATATGCATGTGAATTATTCTTATTTTAAACATTAGGGTAGCTTCAGCTTATAGGAAGATTACAGAATTTAGGGTTGGAAGAGATCTTAGTGATATCATAATTTTATCATCTTATTTTTACAGATGAGAAAACTGAGGCTTGGAGGGAAGTGATTTATTCAAGGCCACATGGATAACCAGTCGATAAAAAAGTTAATATTTGAGTCTAGATCCCTTAGCTCAAAATCCAATCCATGTTTTAGCTCCAAGATTGTTTCTCATCTACTATATCAATGGCCATGACACTAGCTAAGCTCGTTAATTGGGAAGCTATATCTGCTTTTATTTCTAGTTTTCTACAGTGTGGCACAGGGGCAAAGAAAGTTGGATTTGAAATCAGGAGCCCTGGTCTCGAATCTAAACTCTGACATTTATGACTCTTTGATCTAGGGAATAACATTACTTACTCCAGTTTCTTTACCTGAAAAATGAGTGATTAGATAGACTAAATAACTAGACTAGATAACATAAATCTAAAGTTATGATTGTGTTTCTTTTTTTAAATTCAATTTTATTTTATTTTCAGCTCTGAATTCTCTTTCCCATTTCTCTTCTACATTGAGAAAGAAAAATAAAATCTTTTGTAAACATATCAAGAAAAATGAATTTCTGCATTAGCCACGTTTTTAAAAAAACCCAAAATACAACATATGTTTTGATCTGTACTCTGGGTATATCGGTTCTCTATCTGGAAACAAGCAGCATGTTTCACCATAAATCCTTTGGAATTCTGGCTGGCTGTCACTCAGAGTTTCTGAGTCTTTCAGTTATTTGTCTTTACAATATGGTTATTGTTGTACACTCCTAGTTCTGCACACTTCATAAAGGCATTCCCAGGTATTTTTGAAATAATTGCCTTCATCATTTCTTACAGTACAAAAGTATTCTATTACCTTTACATATCATAACTTGTTCAGTCATTCTCAAATTGATGGGTCATCCCTCAGTTTTCAATTCTTAGCCACCACAAAAAGAGCTGCTATAAATATTTTTGTACATTTGGGTATTTTTCTTCTTTTGATCTCGTTAAGTGTAGACCTAGTAGCAATATTTTTTGGTCAAAGGGTATGCATAGTTGAATAGCTTTGGAGGCATAGTTCCAAAAACCTTCTAGAATGGCTAGATCAGTTCACAGCTTTACTACTATTACATTGATATACTTGTTTTCCCACAGATGCTCCAGCATTTGTCATTTTCCTTTCCTTTTTTTTCCCCCAACTTTACTAAATGGATGACTGTGAGGTAGTATTTCATATGTGTTTTGTCACATTTCTTTAATAATAATTTAGAACAATTTTTCATATGATCTTATTCTTATAAATTTGAATCAGTTCCCTATATATTTTGGAAATGAATTCTTGTTGCAAAGATCAAAGAAACTTGCAGTAAAGAATTTTTCCCCTTAATTTCCCACTTTTTCCTAATTTTAGCTGCACTGGTTTTGTTTCCATAAAAACTTTAAAAGTTTATGTAATCAAAATTGTCCATTTTACCTCCAGTGAAGCTATATTTTGTTTGTTCACGAATTGATCTTATGTTTCATAATGGGAGAGGTATCGCTAGCTCTCGCTTTCTCTTATTAAATTGCATGGTAGTTGGGATAGGAGAAATTAAAAAAAAAAACAGAAAAAAGTTAGACTATGTTCTGCTCAGAAAGTCAATCATTAATTCTGCTCTTAGTGCCTGTTAGCACTCTTCTTAAACAACCCTGAGTATATTATTAATTTAGAGTTTAAAGGCTATTTAGTTCAGAGTTCTCAAAGCATAGGGATAACTTAATTTAATATCACAACAAATACAGTGATATATATATATATATATATATATATATATATATATATATATATATTTTTTAATATTTATATATATATATATATATATATATATATATAAATTTTGAAAGATTCTGCTTGGTCACTTCTAATCACAGAAAATTTACTACTTATAAAGCAGATAGTTTCATTATTGGCATAGCTCTAATTGTGAAAATTTTTTCTTTTGTATATTATACTGAAATATGCTTCCCTCTACTATCATTCATTCATTCAAGAAATATTAAGATATATGCTATCTATATGCAATTAAGAACAAGTGTAATCTCTTTTCCTTAGGACATCCTGGTTGCTCTTCTCTAGGTCCTTCAATTTGTCAATATCCCTTCAAAACACTGTACTACCCATAACTTATACAACATAAACTTTTCCAAAACCTTTGAAGAACCAGTACTTGCCAGGTCTATGCTTATAATCAAGAAGCTACAAAAAAAGGGTATATCAGTGGAGTACACAGTCTGAATACATGAAAAATTGAAGGGTGACAGGTACCAGTCACCAGGATCTCTTTCTATATCTGAGAGAGAGCTACCATACTCTTGTTAATAGCTCATATTCATACAGAGCTTTAAGAGTTACACTTTACATAAAACCGTGCATATCCTTTGATCCAGCATTGTTACTACTGAGTTTCAAAGAGATCATAAAAGAGGGAAAAGAACCCACATGTGCAAAAATGTAGCAGCTCTTTTTGTGATGGCAAGGAATTAGAAATGAAGTGGAGGCCCATCAATTGAGGAATGGTTGAATAAATTATGGTACATGAATGTAATAGAACATAATGTTCTATAAGAAATGATCAGCAGACTGATTTCAGAAAAGCCTGAAAAGACTTATATGAACTGATGTGAAGGTAGCAGAATCAGGAGAACCCTGTACACAGTAACAACAAGATTGTGTGATGATCAACTATGATAGACTTAACTCTTCTCAACAATACAGTGATTTCAATAGACTTGGGATGGAAAATGCCATCCTCCTCCAGAGAGACAACTATGGAGACTGAATGTGGAAGGAAACATATTATTTTCACTTTGCTGTTGTTCATTTTTTCTCATGATTTTTCCTTTTGCAACATGACACTTAACCCCAACTGCCTCAGCATCCCCCCCCCCCCAAAAAAAAAAAAAAAGTTAAATGGATCCAAGATGGTGGAGTAGAGGCAGGAACTCAACTAACCTCTACCTTAAACTGTTCCAAATTCCTTTAAATAAATATTTTAAACAAATTTTAGAGCATCAAAACATCCAAAAAGATGGAGAATATTTTCCAACTAAGGGTAATTTAGAAAGGCAGCAGAAAAGTTCTGCAAAACCAGGGTGGGAGTCCAGTGCTGGTGCAGAGTGAACCAGCACAGTCCCAGTCCCAGAACCTGTACCAGCAAAGCAGAAGTCTGTGGCTTTAACACACTAGATCTTACAGCTACAGCAGGGCGGGGATATTCCTAACAGTTTCAGGGCAGAGAAGAGTGCTTGTGGTCAGTCAGGTCCCTAGAAGGATCTCTGACAACAGTTACACAAACCCTGAAGCTTGGGACAATGCACCCACCACTCTGGAAATAGAACCCTACTTTGACAAGGAGTTAAAAGCCAAATAGGCTAGGAAAATGAGCAGAAAACAAAATTTCTGTGATGAAAAGAAAGATCAAAACACCACTCATAAGATAAAAAAGTCAAAGCTCACACATCCAAAGGCTTCATGAAAAATAAAAATTGGGCTCAGGCCATGGAAGAGCTCAAGTAAACTATAAGATCAGGTAACTGAGGCAGAGGGAAAATTAGAAAAAGAATTCAGAGGTGTGCAAAAGGAAATACAAAAAGCTAATAAGGTAGAAGAATGCCTTAAAAAGCAAAAGGGAAAGAAGGTACAAAAGCTCACTGAGGAAAATAATTCCTTCAAAATTTTCAGAACTGAGCAAATAGAAGCATGTGACTTTATGAGAAATCAAGACACAATAAAGCAAAATATTGGATGGCCATTCAGTCCAATTCATACCTGAAACAAATCCCAATATGACATGTCCATAGAAATGGTCATCCAGCTCATTTCACTTTTGGATACAAAGTATTCCCTGTCATAACTTAAATTTGCTTCTTTCCAACTTTTACGTTGTTACAGGTTCTGATCAAATGGAACAATTCATCTGAATGGCTGCTTTGCTAAGAGAAATATCTTTTTGTTTGTAGTCTTTAATCTACATGGAAAATAGAAGCTGATTTCTGTAAGATGTCCATTCTTCATAGTTGTTTGCAAACCATTGAAGCAACTTTGCCTTTTCTTTTATTTGACCTATGTGTTTATGATATACTATTCCACAGATTCAGGCATTCTTTCAACTTTCTCCCTTGTTACTAGTTCTGGACCAAACAGAACAAATGGCTATTGTCTGCACTGAAAGGCTATACAACTACCAATCATTTCCAGTTGTTTGATGGTAACATAAAAAAGCATAGATTACCAATGCTATTTCTAAAAGATTAGGTTTCAATCCAGCTGCTGAAAAATACTGCAAGAATAACAATACTGCATTTAAAATACTCTTAATTTTAGAGAATGCCCTCAGTAATTCAACTATACTTGATTCATTGCATGGGAACACGAGATGTGCAAATTTGCTGATATGTAGATAAAGCTCTCTGCATATACCAGTGTATGTATGAATGTTTTTCTAAAAAAAAAAGAGTCCAGTCTATGCTGCTTAACAATAGCACTAGATTTTAATATATTTTAAAGAACAATATTTTTATATAATCAACATAAGATTATCTTTAGATACTATATTTATTTAAACTTTTTCTTTATATAACTATTCTGTTATTTTGTAATAAACCTGAATCAGAAATATATTTTCTTATCCTTTGCTATTTTATTAACAAAAAACTTATTTTTAAAAACATTTTATTGCATATTTTTATTGGGCTAGAATCAATTACAACATTTTACATAAAATCATAACTCTGAATAGCAAAATTTTGAATAATGTGACTCCTTTAAAGTATTCTTCACATGGGATTCATTACTCACAATAATCAAGACCAACCTGTAGATAAATTTAAACTTCATCTGTGGATCAATTCCATAGCTACATAGGGGATGGACTGGAGTAGGGAGAGACCTGAGGCTACAGACAATCAAGAGACTATTACAGTTAACTGGACAAGAAGTAATGAAGGCCTGAACTAGGGTTAACAGCCATAAAAGTGGGAAGAAAGGGACATGAGTGATATTTTGGAAGAAGAAAGTGCCAAAATTTGGATGTATATAGAGATAGAGTCAGCAATATAATGTAGCAGACAAAAAAAGCTAATGTCATTTTGTATTGTAGTGAGACGTCTAGCTTTTATGTACAAGAAGATGATAAGTCTTTTTATAATCTGCTCTCTTGGACAATCTAGAATACTGTGTTCAGTTCTGAATATCAAAATTTGAGAAGACATCAGCCAGGTACTATCCAGTCAATCACTATGGTAAAGAGCTTGTATTTAGCCATATTAACAATGGTAGGAAGAACTGGGGATATTTAGCTTGGAGAAGACAAAATAGCAGAAGGTGGGGGCTAACAGTTATCTTCAAATGTCTGAAGCACTAAAAACTGCTGGGATAACTGGAAATTAGTATGGCAGAAATTAGGCATGGACCCATACTTAACACCATATACCAAGATAAGATCAAAATGGGTCCATGATTTAGGCATAAAGAACAAGATTATAAATAAATTAGAGGAACATAGGATAGTTTACCTCTCAGACCTGTGGAAGAGGAAGAAATTTGTGACCAAAGATGAACTAGAGACCATTATTGATTACAAAATAGAAAATTTTGATTACATCAAATTAAAAAGATTTTGTACAACCAAAACTAATGCAAACAAGATTAGAAGGGAACAACAAACTGGGAAAACATCTTCACAGTTAAAGGTTCTGATAAAGGCCTCATTTCCAAAATATATAGAGAACTGACTCTAACTTATAAGAAACCAAGCCATTCTCCAATTGATAAATGGTCAAAGGATATGAACAGACAATTTTCAGATGATGAAATTGAAACTATTACCACTCATATGAAAGAGTGCTCCAAATCACTATTAATCAGAGAAATGCAAATTAAGACAACTCTGAGATACCACTACACACCTGTCAGATTGGCTAAGATGACAGGAAAAAATAATGATGAATGTTGGAGGGGATGCAGGAAAACTGGGACACTGATTCATTGTTGGTGGAGTTGTGAATGAATCCAACCATTCTGGAGAGCAATCTGGAATTATGCTCAAAAAGTTATCAAACTGTGCATACCCTTTGACCCAGCAGTGCTACTACTGGGTTTATACCCCAAGGAGATACTAAAGAAGAGAAAGAGACCTGTATGTACCAAAATGTTTGTGGCAGCCCTGTTTGTAGTGGTTAGAAACTGGAAAATGAATGGATGCCCTTCAATTGGAGAATGGTTGAGTAAATTGTGGTATATGAATGTTATGGAATATTATTATTCTGTAAGAAATGACCAGCAGGATGAATACAGAGAGGCTTGGAGAGACTTACATGAACTGATGCTAAGTGAAATGAGCAGAACCAGGAGATCATTATGTACTTCAACAACGATACTGTATGAGGATGTATTCTGATGGAAGTGGATTTCTTTGACAAAGAGAAGATCTAACTCAGTTTCAATTGATCAATGATGGACAGAAGCAGCACCCAGAGAAGGAACACTGGGAAATGAGTGTAAACTGTTTGCATTTTTGTTTTGCTTCCCAGGTTATTTTTACCTTCTGAATCCAACAACTGTGCAACAAGAGAACTGTTTGGTTCTGCACATATATGTTGTATCTAGGATATACTGTGACATATTCAACATATATAGGACTGCTTGCCATATAGGGGAAAGGGTGGAGGGAGAGAGGGGAAAAATCGGAACAGAAGTGAGTGCAAGGGATAATGTTGTAAAAAATTATCGTGGCATGGGTTCTATCAATAAAAAGTTATTATAATAAAAATTTTTAAAAATTAAATTAAAAAAATGTCTGAAGCACTGTCATGTGAAAGGCAATAGATTTATTCCTCTTGGTCCAGAACCAATAACAATGGAGAAAGTTGGAAAGAAGCAAATTAAAAACAAACAAACAAAGAAAACTTCCTATCCAAAAGTAAAAAGACCTGGATAACCACTTCCATGGATATGTCATATTGGGATTTGTTAGACTAGGTGACTCAAACACAGAATCAGGTAGAATCACATATTTAAAGCTAAGAAGCGTTTTAGAAACCATCTAGTCCAATTTAATGAAGAGGACACTGAAGCATATGGGAGTTTTAATTTGCCCAAGGTAAGCATCAGATTTGAGATTTGAATCCAAGTCTCTGACTCCAAAACCAAGTTTTGTTGTTTTGTTTTTTTCTACCAAACCACACTGTCTCAGATAGGTAGAGAGAGAACTATAATATAATTATATATAATATATATATTCATATATATATATGTATTATATATAAATATAATATCAAGAAAATCCAGGAAGCATATCCAGAAGGAAGTATTAAGTCAATAGTGTCAAATGCTTTAGACAAGACAAAAAAGGAAGAAGAGTGAGAAAGCTATTTGATTTAGCTAAAAGGAAATCATTGGTGACTACAAAAAGGACATTTTCATTAGAGTGGTGGGGTGAAAAACCTGATTGCAAAGCATTGAAAAGTGAAAAACTGAAGTCAATGAGATAACTTTTCCTAGACATTTGGTGATGAAAAAGATAGATACTGGTCAAGAAATCGAGGTATTTGTAGGCTCAAGAGAATGTTTTGTTTAAAAGAAAAAAAACTATTGAAATCTTTTTTTTTTTTAATATCACCTGGATTTCTCATTGTATTCCTCCTTCTCCCTAGAAAGTCATCTCTTATAAATAAACAATTTTTTAAAAAAATCAACAAAACAAAAAAAAAATGCATTGAAAATTAAAGCAACAACATATATTCAAAGTTCTACACTTCTGGACCAGGCAAATCTACAAATGATTGGAAAGAGGTATCTCTTCTTACCTCATTGTTGAAGTCTAGTTTTATAACATTCAAACATTCATTTTTGAGTGTTATATGGCTGCTGTTCCTTTCATTTAGATTATCACAGTCATCATGAATGTTGTTTTCCTCTCTTGGCTTGCTTATCTTTGCATTAACTCATGTATGCTTTTCCATGCTTCTTTTCATTATCATGTTTCTCATTTCTTGTAGCACTGTAATATTCCATTATATTAATGCACCATACTGTGTTTGCCATTGCTCAATTAGCAGACACCTATTTTGTTTCCGATTCTTTACTACTGTAGTACTGCTATAAATATTTTAGTGTATATAAAGCCTTTCTTTTTGTCACTGATATCCTTGGGATAAATGGGAACAATGAAATCTCTGGGTCAAAAGGTATCAAGATTTTAGTTATTTTATTTACATAATTCCAAATTGCTTTCCATGATGGCTCTACTGGTCCACAACTTCACCTATGCATTGGTGTGCCTATCTCCTCACAATCCTTTTACTATTAACTATTTTCATGTTTTCATATTTTGTAATTGTTGCCATTTTCTTGAGTGTGAGATGAAACTAGGTTTTTTTTTTTCCATTTTGAAATATTCTCTCACATGATTGTTAATAGTTTGCAATTACTCTTTTGAGAACTATTTGTTCTGATTCTCTAACCAACTGAATGCATTTGAATGATGGAAGAGATAAGGAAATGTTAATAGGCAATGGAAAAGGCACAAGTGGAGAAAGAAAGATTAAAGATTAGGAAGAGAAAGGGAATGCTTGAAGGGGCAAACTCATAGAGGAAATTAAAAGAAATGGAATCAAGGGCCTAAGGAGAGTTATTGGTGTTGGTATGGAAAAGGACTATCTTATTATTTGAGATGGGAACAAAAGAGAAGAGAATGGGGGATGCAGTTGTTGAGATTTGAAATGTACAGGGGCTGAAGTTTGTGCGAGGAATGAAGTTGATGAGATTGGAATTGTGCAGGACAGGAATGGATTCATCTTTTGCTAAGGGAGAGAGGGAGGGTTTGGTATAAATAGCCTGAGGAAAGAAAATAATTGCTGGTACAGGTCCTGGGTGGAATATAATAGCCAATCAGGAAAAGATAAAAAGACTGGCATACAGCTGTGAGATCCCAGATTGGATGATATAAATTTGTAGTGGATCTATCCCTTTCCCAACAACATATCTGTATAATACTGAATTTTCTTCACAGACTTAAACTAAAACAACATATCACAATAGATTGAAATCAATAGCAATATGAAAATATCTTTCATTAGGCCTAACATTAAGTTTTGCAAAAATATGTAAAATGATATTTTTCTCATTAAATTAATTTTGTTTTAGGAAATAGTTATTTTTCATAAATGTCATTTATGTTAATATGTAACAGGTCCACCATTATTTAAAAATAAATTACTATTTTAAAATTTTATCAGTTTTAGTTTTTAACAGTAAATAATAAAGATATAATTCATGCAAATAATAATCTTTGAGGTCCTCAAAAAATTTTAAGACTGGGGTCCTGAGACCTTATGAAATACTTTAATATCAGAAAATGAAGTTTAAATTTTATGCTACAGACATAAAAGAGCTACTGTAGGCTCTTAACAATATACAAAGTGAAAAGAAAAGAAAATTTAAAAAAATATACAAAGTGACTTACAAAGGTTACTCTGACAAAAGTACATAGATTGATTGATGGAGAGAAACCAGAAGGAAACTGATGAAAAGATTTTATAGGACAATTGAAGAACCCGAGGAGAAAGTGATTCTGCCCAAAATTATAGTTAATTGGCAAAAACGTGAGATTAGAACCCTATATGAATACATCTACAGAGGCAATATGGTATAGTAAAAAGTTGGAGCAAGATATATGACATGTGATACACACATACACACACACAGAGTCAATAGTGTCAGTCCCTATAAGTACTGACACAGTAAGCCCAATTTCTCACCTTGACTATTTTGCTACCAATGAAGAAAAATCTTCATTCTGATGTAATTTCCTAGACAACTCTAAGCAAAGAGAGTTTGGCTTAATGCTTACGGCTCACATTGGTCAAAAAACAAAACAAAACAAAAAAATCAAGAGACCATGTTCTCAATGCTCTATGATAATTTACATGTATTCTTATTTAATGGCTGAAGCAGAGTTTTTAATTAAGTCTTTTCCAAATTAATCCATACCATGCATTTTTATTCCAATATTCATTTTCACTCATATGTGTGCATTCCTTTCAGTGATGCAGATCCAACCTACCCATGCCTAGTCACCCTGTGCAAATATTGCCTTTGTCCTCTCATAGAAAGCACATGGGTTCTTTGGTTAGCACATATTTTCTTGATTATAGACTAATGAATTCTCTGATTGCTTTACTGAGGGCTGCTCTTTCCCTGCAATCTCAAAAGCTCAGGGGGTAGGAATCTAGGAGTTGAGGAGGAGAGATCTAGAGAAGTCTTTATTTTTTAAGTACATAACATTTAAAAAAAACAAATAAGAACTTTTGTTAATAAATAATATTGCAGGTTTTAGACCAGCAATGATACATGGCTCAGCAGTTGGTAAACAACAGTTTGAGTTTCTGAGCCTCAAAAGCTGACCCTCAGCCTAATTTCATTTATCCCTTGAAGCAAGTACCAAAATGATACGTTAATGCCATTTTATAGGGAAAAGTGTATATTTAATATACCTATTTTATAGACAAGAACACTAGATATCTATATGAATGAAAGATGGGAAGGGCAATTCTGTTTGCATAAGAGCAGGAAACAAATTACTGGAAACCAGATGTATGTACCAAGAGGGCTTAATATCTTATTTCATTAATAGGTACCATTGTATAATACATAATGTTTAAGTTGGGAGAAATTTTGTGTGGGAGAGAAGAAAATACAGTCATCACCTTCAATTATTTGGAGGATTGTAATGTAATATTATGCAGGAGAAATCTGTTTTATATAGTTCCAGGGGGTAGAACTACACAAATGGAAATTCCAGATTTCTATTTCAGCTCAATAAAAGGAAGAACTTTCTAATAATTACAGCTATCCAAAAATGAACTAGGTAAACTGATTAGGTAATGACCACCCTGTCAATGTAAAGGTTAATTAAGCAAAGGCTGGTTGACTTTGGTCATGGATGTTGCAGAAGGATCTGGGTTCAAATCCTAATTATGCTCATTGTATAATCTTAGGCCAGTTGTAACCTCTTTCTAAGCATCAGTTAACCAATAAAAGAAGGAAATTGGATCAGATAATCAGTAAGTTCTTTCCAGACCTGGAAAAGTGTTCTTTCTGAAGGATCTGAATTCCATACTTACAGAAGATAAAGGCACAAGATTCAGTTTTGTAATCAACCCAGAAACTCCCTTCTACCTTAGTGTCAGCAGGGCTTTAACTTATTAGCATCCACTAGAGCTATTGATTTAGAAGCACATTTGGCATACCTACTATGTCTTAGGCTCTACAGAGGAACACAAAAGGAAGAAAAGCTCCCCGTCTTCCTCAAAGCCTAGTAGGGATCAGTGCATTCTATAGCAACTGCTTGAACCTCAGCCAAAGCATTTCAGACAGTAATTATCTCTTTAGATTAATCCTCATCAACTTCCTAGCTGTTCCCTTGAAGCTGGATGCTGATAGAAGCCTCATTACTGTTCTAAGCTTGGTTTTTCCTCTGTCTCTTCAGCATTTATAATCCCTATCTTGTGCTTTACCCCAAACTCCTCTTTAGAGAGAAATGTAAGATGAGAAATGTTTTCCCAACATCACTGTCTTTGTCCAATTTCAAAGCCCAACTTCTAGTTGGCTCACTAAATATAGGATTTTTGTGAAGATCAAATTAGATTTTATACACACACAATACATATAAATGTTTACATATACACATATAACTTTATATATAATATATAGCACATATATGTAATATATAATATATAACATATATTTACATATAATAAATAATATATGTAACATAATATTCATTTAATTATACATAACAACACGTTATATTGTCTCCTCACTGTCACATTGGCTGTCAATGTAATCCTAACCCCAGTTTAGAAATCATAACGGTTCAACTTGGCAATTCACAGTATTTGAGTTGGCCTGATGCTTGTGTGTGTGTATTTATATGTGTGTACATGAGTCCCTGCACACTCATATTTTGTCTAAATCTATGATTTCATTGGTACATAGAGCTCTGGAAGAAAATTCAGTCTTTGCTAACAACCAGTATAGCAGGAAGATGGTACAATGAGTAGAATGCATGACTGGGAGTCGGGAAGACCTGAGTTCAAATTTGGCCTCCACCTGACTAGCTGTGTGACCCTGGGAAAGTCATTTAACCCTTTTTGCTTCAGTTTACTCATCTGTGAATGAACTGAAGAAGGAAATGGTAAACCACTTTACTATCTTTGCCAAGAAAATCCTAAATGAGGTCATGAAGAGTCACCACCACCACAACAAAAGATTAACAACTTATGCTCAGAAAGTTGCCTGTGGTTAAACCATTTGCCCAGTCATACAGCTAACATATGGTAAAAAGTGGATTTGAACTCAGGAGGTCCTAATTCTGAGGTTGGTTTCTATTTTGCCTTGTAATTTTCTTAGCCTTGTAATCTTACAAGTTGGCTTGTTCCCTGTCTAAGGTACTGGCCAAGCAGATGCTACCCTTCCAGCATTACCAGTGCCCTAAGACTGAACCAAGACTTGGAGAAAGGCAATCATTGAAACCACCTAAGTCAGAGAGGGGTGATGTCTTCCCCACTAAAAGAGGAAAACAAAGAACCAAATGTGCTTACAGCGGGAGTGACAAAGGGCAGTGGGGCACTTCCTTCACTTCCTACAGTTGCTTTTGGCTTCCCCTTGACATTCCTTGGTTTTGATGCCTTGGCAGACCTAGAGAATGAAACAGTTTGCCAGGCCAAGCCCCTCTACTCTCTAGCCTCTCAATGCTTGTAGTTGGAAACAGATTTGTAGGAAGCACACAAGAATTAGCAAGTCCAATAGGGTTGTATGGTGTTGTGCAACTTATGTATGCAGGTATGTATACATGTGTGAGCACACACCAACTTAATCAATCTCCATGATAACTATTATTGACAGATTACTTTGCAAGCCTGACAGGACTTTCTAAATGAAGTCTGCTTGGTACAGAGGGTGAAAGAGGTGGAAAAAAACAGAGGGAAATTAATTTGGTTTATCAGTTTCCCAAACCAGGGTTTTGTCTATCCTCCCTGCTGTGTTCCACTAGCCTTGGCATGGTAACTGAGAGGATGTGCTCTTTATTAGCTTTCCTTGACCAAGATGGTTCGGCTCCCTGATGCCAGTTGGGCACAGGCCAACACAGAAACTCCTTTCCTTCAGATTCCAGCATAGTCAACAAAGTATACGCTGCCCCCAAACTGGGGTTCTGCCCAAAGACAGTTAACACTTCCAATTCTCTATCATCAAGGCAAATCCCTCCCTCAGTATCTATCCAGGCTGCTAGAACGTGGCTACTTTGGGCACTAGAGCCAGATTTCATGTTCCCTGTTCCCAGGAGAAGCTGAGAAGCCTGGGAGGAGGGGTATATGGTAGGGAAATGGAAGGAGGGAAGTATAAGGAAAGAAAGAGGAGAAAGGAGTTTTATGGAGAAATTAAAACCATGAGCTTTAGGATGAGAAACCAACTTCAAAAGATATTTGCTGCCTGAAGCTATAAGGAAAGGGTGACCTCAGGCCAGGGACAACAGGATGTATGACCAATTTCAGGAAAGGGAAGTTTTATTTTTGAGGAAGTTGGCTTGCTGATGAGGAGGGGGTGACTGTAATTTTCTTGGGGAGAAGCACAATAAAAATTTTAAAACAGTGCCTTAGACAACGCTTTAAGGGCTGCAAAACACTTTATAAGCATCACATTTTACTCAGACAAAAAACCCCAAAGGTAGGTGCAATTTTTATCCTCATTTTACCAATGAGCAAAGTGAGACAGGCTGAGATTAAGTGACATTCCCAAGGTCACAGACAGGGTCAGTGTCAAAGGCCTGATGTGAATGCAGGTCTTCCTGAACTTTGACCCTGGGTCTCTATCTACTGTTCCCATTAGCTGTTTCACACACAACTGTATCATAATAAAACAGAAAAAAAAAGTCTTTGTCAGCCTGTCAGTCCTACACACAGACAAACCAATATCTATTCAATCTGGAGATAGAGATAGAGAGAGAGAGAGAGAGAAAGAGAGAGAGAGAGAGAGAGAGAGAGAGAGAGAGAGAGAGAGAGAGAAGAAGAAGAAGGGAGGAGGAGGAGGAGGAGGAGGAGGAGGAGGAGGAGGAGGAGGAGGAGGAGGAGGAGGAGGAGGAGGAGGAGGAGGAGGAGGAGGAGGAGGAGGAGAGGGGAGAGAGAATATGTCATTGGAAGAGACCATCTTCACTCAAAAAACACAAAGCACTGGAATTCCTGTAGTCATTACAACTTTTCTGGTTAACTGGCCTACTAAATTCTTTCTCCACAAAGACAATTAAATTTATTTCTTTTCTTGTTGTCAGGTACAAGACAACCTCACAGAATCTCTTATTTGGAAGGGATCACTTCCTTTCCCCAAGATGATCAAGAGGTCATCTTGAGTCTGCCTATCTAGGACAAGTTAACCCAATTAGAACCTGAAATATAAATTTTTAATTTTGTCAAATAGCCAGCAAGTTCAGCTTTAAGATTTCTAGTGACAGGGAACTCCATATTGCCCAAAGCAGCTCATCCACTTTTGATAATTCCAATTGCAGTCACTGCAAATTAGAACAATATAACTTTTCCTCAAAGTCTAAGGATTTAAGAAAAAAAAAAAAGCTATACGAATTCCACTTAGTTTATACAATAGGACCACATAGACTTGTTTGAAAAAGGAGATGCATGTTCATTTCTGGGTGTGTTTGTGAAGATTACAGACAACTTGTGATTTCCTTTTTGCTTATATTTTAATCTCTAATGTTAAGCACAAAGCTTGGCACAAGTAAGCACTTAAAGAAAACTTGTCAGCTTGTAACTGGGTAATTTGGGAACTGGGAAGAAATATAGACAAACTTTCTGATTAAGCCACATCTGGCAACTTCTAAATGTTTACAGAGCTAAGAAATATATTCAGTCTTTAGAATAGCCTTTAAAAATTACTATCTCCTGATCACTTGTTCTTTCTCACACAGAGTTTCCACATGTTCCTAACTCTCAATATTAAAACTCTGGAAATGGTTGCTGCCCAAACCTTTGTCATATTTTTTTTTCTTCTGAGACTTGTGAGGGCTAGAGAAGTCAGGAAAGATAACAGAGCCAAGAAACATCAGAAGGAATTTAGAAATAGGGAGAATGGGCTGAGGCAAGATTTTTCTGGGCCCTGGATACATTTCACAAAGTTGGAACCATTATATGAGAAGCCAAAGATCCTTAATCCCAACTAAATTGGGATTACAATTTCTAAGGTGATTTTTTTCCAAGGCAATTTAAGAATGTTCACAGCATATACATAGCTTGTTTACTTTGTTCTTTCTCCTTGGCTAAAAGCCAGACCCCTCTGAAGGATGCCTGCATGTACCCAGTACCATCTAAGGTTAGTTCAGAAATATAACAAGGGTATAGGTTAAGGATATCCCACAGCAAAAGCCTAAAACTATTTTATGCATTTTTATCATTGAAAAGATAAGTGCTTCCATGTAATGTTAATATATAATAATTTTTGTCACTACTCAATCAATCAGCAGTTATTAGGCACTTATTTTGTGTCAGGCACTGTACAAAGTGCTGAGAATAGAAAAAAAGGCAAAAGAAAGTCCCTATTCTAAAGGAGCTTACAATCAAATGGGGGAGAAAACAACTAAATAAATATGTACAAACAAGCTACATACAAGACAAATAGGAAATAATTAAAAGAAATAAGGCATTAGAATTAAGAGGAATTGGGGAAGGCTTCCTGTATAGGGTGGGATTTTAATTGGGCCTCAAAGAAAGTCAGAGAAATCAATAGACAGAGTTGAGGAGGACGAGTGTTCTAGGTACTGGTGAGCCAGAAAAAAACATCCAGAGTGATAGTTTTGCTCATTGAACAGCCCAGAGGCCCTTGTCACTGGACTGCAGAGTAAGTAACAAGGATTAAGGTGAAAGAAGACTGGAAAAGTAGAAGGGAGCTAGGCTATGAAGGGATTTGAATTTCAAATATAGCATTTTGAATTTGGTCCTGGAGGCAAACAGGGAGTCACTGGAATTGGCTAAAGAGATTGGCATGGTTGGACCTGTGTGGTAGGAAACAGTTTCTTATGACCTGCGCCAGGACTAAGCTTGCACATGCTAGGCATGCAAGCTATGCTTGAGGGCAACACCACATACAAAGAATAAACTGGTTCCAATCCTGCCAGGTAGTCTTAGCTTTTGCTAGACACTGTGAACTAATCTGTTTCAAATCCTCCCTACATGATCCATCCTAGACCTGCAGCCACCCTGATTTAGCCATCCGATCCTATGGATTTTGATGTTAAACCTGAAAAATGCCAGTCCTGCTGCTCTTTGGCTACCTTGGGGAAGTGAAATAGTTGATAAGATGGCATTTCCTTTCAAATGTGATTTCTCTAAGGCTTTTAAAGGTAAGAGTGAACTTTACTCAGTGCTCATATGATATATCAGAAAGGAAAAAAAATATATATACAAATACAAAAGAGTAAAAAGAAAGGAGAGAGCAAAAGAAAAAAAAAGAAAGAGGGAGGAAGGAAGGAAGGAAGGAAGGAAGGGAAAGAGGGAGGGACGGACGAGGGAGGGAGGGAGAAAGAAAGGGAAGGAGGGAGGGAAGGAAGGAAGGAAGAAAGAAAGGAAGACCTAGAATGCATACCTAAGACAGTAAACCAAGTGGAAACATGACAATTAAATATGATCATTAGGGCTCAGTCAACTTTGCTAGTCTTACTGAGAGATGTCTTTCATTAGGTAAAAGTACAGAAAGTCCTTAATATATGAGGTATTTCTAAGCAAGTTTCTAAATAGCCATTCTACCATATATAACAGTACACAGTGCACAAAGAAGTTGCTTAAGATTTTTTAATGTATTGAGGCATGTTTAATAAACCTTTCAAAGCCACCTTGGGAAAATGACATTTTGTAGGAAACATATAATGAGGAAGAGACATCGAGAGAGAAAGAAAACACCCAGCACAGAGTATAAATATTGAAAATAAATTAATTTGGATAGACATGGGATATCCAACTTCAATCCAGTTTTTGACAAACATTTATTAAGCACTTAACTCTGCAAAAATCCTTATGCCTGGAACTAGGCAAATAAGGTATAGTCACACAAAGAACGATACAATTTTATGAGTTGGACACCTGAGTTTACCTTTACGGAGTACATAATCTTGTTGTGGGGGGGAGTAGTATAATGAGTGAGGTGTGTGTGAAGGAATTACTCAATGGAAACTGCTCTTTCCAAATCTCCTAATTGCCAAATCTATTCTTTTCTTCTCAATCTGTCTGATAATATTTGATATTTTTGACTACCCTCTCTTGGATTTTTGAGATACTTCTCTCTCTTGGTTCCCTTCTTCCTTATCTGAATGCTGTATCTCAGTCTCTTTTATTGGCCTACCATCTATATAGCACATAACCTAGCTGCACATATTCCCCAAGATTCTGCCCTAGCACCTCTCTTTTTCTCTCTCTATACTCTCTTGATAATCTCATTGGCTTTCATGGATTTAATTATCATTTTTATACAAATGACTCTCAGATTAATACAGAGTGTGCCAAAAGTCCATTAAGCTATTAAAGCTTAAAACTGCACTAAGACTTTGGGGACAACAATTATCCAAGTTCCCAGGTGTGTAACCTCATAATTATCTTGTTCTCTTTCCATCCCACAGATCTGATCAGTTGCTAAGCTTTGCTGTTTTTGCCTTCACAACCTCTTCTCTCTATTCACAAAGCTACCATTCTAGTTCAGACCTTTATCATCTCTTACCTAAATTACTGTAATAGTCTCCTAATTGGTTTTCCTGAAAACTATTTCCCCACCACCCTTCTTTATATCTGTTAGTGCCCTCTCTGCTAAACTACTTTATACTTCACTACTTTGTATACATTTGTATTCATTAACTTTATAACTTTACTGAATGTATATTTTATATGTACTTGCTTGCCTCTTTCATTAAAATGTAAGCTTGTTGGGAATAGAGATTGTTCCATACACTAACTTGTATCCCCAGTGCTTAGTTCCAGTCCTGTGGTCCTGTGATCTTTGAGAAAAGTGTGGTCCTAGGTTAGAGAAACCCCAAAAATCTCAAACCCCTCCTGACCTTTGGGAGCAGTCCCACTCCCCTGTTTATAGGGATAAACTCCCAATTCAATTGGAGATCTTGGCCTGGGGCACAATCACAACCCTTTACTGAGTCCCTTAAATTGCTCCCTAGCTCCAGGCAACCAAAAGTCTGTAAACTCATCTCTGCAAAAAATCCTAACAGGATTTTGCCCCATGAGAAAGTTGTTTTCTCAGTGTAATAAACACATTTTTTTGCCACAAACCTCAACTCATTCATTCAGGACTGGAATTCTTTCACAAAGTCTGCACCAATGGCCAGGGGCCCCCAGTGCTGTAAATCCTTCAGGTGTTCACAACTGTGAGGCTCTTGGAGAACTAACCTGCCCCTTACAGTGCACTTAGGCAGGGTCCTTAACAATTCCCCGTTTGTAATGTTCTTTTTTTTTTCTAAAACATGATGGTTCTCTGGGAGCAGGTTTCTTGGGGAGATTTCTGGAGGCAGCCTTAGTTTCAGTTCACCTCAAATACAGCTAGGAGTTAAAATCCAATCCTTTATTGTCTCAAAATAGCCCGATTAGTTTTCTTAGAGGCCTGTCTCCTTCCTTGGTCCCAAGAGTTCTTGCAGCTTGTCTTTTTAGTGCTTCCAGCTTCTGCCTCTAGCTCAACTCCGAATCTTGGTTCTCCTCCCGACTGAATTCTGGCTCTCAATCTCTTTAACTGACTCTTCCACTGACTCCTGGCTCCCAATATCTCCAACTGACCCTCGCTGAGACTGAGAGCTTCTTATATATAATCTCTTAAAGGTGTGAACCCAAAGGTTGACTCCTCCTCTGAGACAGTGGGATTGTGGGAGGTCTAAACTTGAATATCTCCCAACTTGTGAACTCCAATGTGTGAGCCAATGTGTGAACTCTCAAAGGTGTAAACAGAAGCATTTTTTCTATCAATTCCATTGAGTTAACACCTTGTTTCAAGTTCTGGCTCATAACACCCATTTTTTGTTTTAAACGCGATTATTTTCCTCCTACGGCATGGTCAGTAACTTTCCGCATGCTAAGGAGTGCAAACAGCACTATAGCAGGTGCTGAATCTTGTGAAATGTCATGTAAGAAAACTTTCAATGGACTATAATCAGAACAGGCATTTAAGTCTCTCATCAGTCTCCTGGCTTGGCTCTTTGATGTACTGGCCCATTTAATTACCCGACTACTGGGTCTCTCCTCCCTTTCCTTCCCTGTGGGTTATTGAAGGAATGCTACTCACTAAAAGCTCTCGAATGCTGCTGGTTCTTCTTGCCCCATGTTGGGTGCCAACATGCAGCTAGCTCTATTTTTAAAAGGGTTTTTGGATCATAAGATTATAGATATAGAGCTGAAAGAGACGTCAAAAACCCTAGTCCTAGTCTCTCAATTTATAAATAACAAAACAGGTCCAAGGAAGTCACTTGTCCAAGGTCACACAGAAAGTGAGGTCCTTAGGTAAGAAGTCTATACAACTGTGATTTCATGTCATCAGAGCCTTTCAAAAATCACTCCTTCCCACTGACCCTAAAACAATAATCACAAAGTAGATATATGACCTGTCCATGGTCTCAAAGGAGAATCTCAAGTGAAGCTTTGTGGATTTCATGAAAATGAAGACCATTTTAAAAGAAAGCTTCATGTGAAATGACAAAAATAAAGGAAAACAACTTCTAGAATGTTATTTTTCTGAGGCTATCTTTAGTCCAAAGTGTATTCTGAATCTTCTATTACAAAGATATTCTGGCTCCCTACCAGTTGTCCACACATAAGCCGAGGTCTCCCTATTCTTAAAAAAATGGCTCTTATGTTAAGTCATCATCTTAAATTAAGGTCCTATAGCTCTCAATCTCTTTATGGTCAAACATCTAGAAAAAGTTATTTACTTTACTTACTTTTACTTCTTCCCCCTTCTTTTCATTTCTGTTCTCTTAGCAATTTGGAACTATGCCCAAATGATTATCAAACTGTGCATACTCTTTGATCCAGCAGTGTCTCTATTGGGAATGTATCCCAAAGAGATCATAAAAAAGGGGAAAGGACCCACATGTGCAAAAATGTTTGTAGCAGCCCTTTTTGTAGGCAAGGAACTGGAGATTAAGTGGATATCCATCAATTGGGGAATGACTGAACAAGTAATGATTTATGAATACAAGGGAATATTATTGTTCTATAAGAAATATCATCAGGCTGATTTGAAAAAGGCCTGGAAAGATTTACCTGAACTGATGCTAAATGAAATGAGTAGAACCAAGAGAACACTGTACACAGCACAACAAGATTTTGTGATGATCAACTGTGATGGACTTGGCTCTTTTCAACAATGAGGTGATTCAGCCCAGTTTCAATAGACTCGTGATGGAGAGAGCCATCTGCATCTAGAAAGAAGGTTACCGGGACTGAATATAGATCACCACATAGTATTTTCACTTTTTTTTTTTTTTGTCTCATTTTTTTTCCTTCTGGGTCTGATTTTTCTTGTGCAGCATGATAAATGTGGAAATACGGTTAGAAGAACTGCACATGTTTAGCCTATTTTGGATTACTTGCTGTCTAAGGAAGGGAGTGAGGGGAATGGAGGAAGAAAAATTTGGAACATAAGATTTTGCAAGAGTGAATACTGAAAACTATCCTTGCATGTATTTTGAAAATAAAAAGATATTTTCATTTCTTTTCTCTTGTAGTCTTGCTAACACTACCACCATTTTAAAAAATTGTGTTCTTCATAAGATAGTTTACCTCTCAGACCTGTGGAAGAGGAAGGAATTTATGACCAAAGAAGAAATTATTGATTTCATTATTGATCACAAAATAGAAAATTTTGATTATATCAAACTGAAAAGTTTTTGTACAAAGAAAACTAATGCAGACAAGATTAGAAGGGAAGCAATAAACTGGGAAAACATTTTTACAGTCAAAGGTTCTGATAAAAGCCTCATTTCCAAAATATATAGAGAATTGACTCTAATTTAAAAGAAATCAAGCCATTCTCCAATTGATAAATGGTCAAAGGATACAAACAGACAATTCTCAGACGAAGAAATTGAAACTATTTCTATCTAGCCATATGAAAAGATACTCCAAGTCATTATTAATCAGAGAAATGCAAATTAAGGCAACTCTGCGATAATACTACACACCTGCCAGATTGGCTAGAATGACAGGGAAAGATAATGTGGAATATTGGGGGGGATGTGGGAAAACTGGGACACTGATACATTGTTGGTGGAATTGTGAATACATCCAGCCATTCTGGAGAGCTATTTGGAACTATGCTCAAAAAGTTATCAAACTGTGCATACCCTTTGATCCAGCAGTGTTACTATTGGGCTTATATCCCAAAGAGATCTTAAAGAAGGGAAAGGGGCCTGTATGTGCAAGAATGTTTGTGGCAGCCTTCTTTGTAGTGGCCAGAAAATGGAAACTGAGTGGGATGCCCATCAATTGGAAAATGGCTGAATAAATTGTGGTATATGAATATTATGGAATATTATTATTCTGTAAGAAATGACCAGCAGGATGATTTCAGAAAGGCCTGGAGAGACTAACATGAGCTGATGCTGAGTGAAATGAGCAGGACCAGGAAAACATTATATACTTCAACAACAGTACTATATGATGATCAATTCTGATGGATGTGGCCTTCTTCAACAATGAGATGAATCAAATCAGTTCCAATAGAGCAGTAATAAATTGAACCAGCTATACTCAGCAAAAGAACTCTGGGAAATGAGTATGAGCCACTACATAGAATTCCCAATCTCCTCTATTTTTGTCCACTTGCATTTTTGATTTTCTTCATAGGTTAATTGTACACTATTTCAAAGTCCGATTCTTTTTGTACAGCAAAATAACTATATGTTCATGTATACATATATTGTATTTAACTTATACTTTAACATATTTAACATGTATTGGTCAATCTGCCATCTTGGGGAGGGAGTAGGGGTAAGGAGCGGAAAAATTGGAACAAAAGGTTTTGCAATTGTCAATGCTGAAACATTACCTATGCATATATCTTGTAACTAAAAAGCTATAATAAAAAAAATTGTGTTCTTTTAGGCTACTAAATTCCATTCTGCTTCTTGTTCTACCCATCTGATCCTTCTTTAGCTCCTCTTATGAGATCATCTATCATTGTATTTAACTAGTTGCATTCATTCTCTTTACATTCTTTATATAACTTCTTTATATAACTTCATATGTACTTGATGTGTCCTTGTTGTCTCCTCCATTAGAATGAAAGCTTCTTGCATTTTAATTCTAATTCTGTTTCACTTATTGTATTTGTATCTCCAGTGCTGTGACTGGCACACTGAAAAGAGCTTAATAAATGTTTATTAACTGATAATCCTCTTGAGGGCTCTACTATTAGCAAGCTTGGAGTTATCCTCAACTTTTCACTCTTCTTCACCTCCTTCCTCAATCTAACCAATTGCCAAATTTCATCAATTCTCCCTAACGTTTCTTGTATCCACCCCTTTTTCCTCTTATAATTTAGGCCCCTCAATAATTCTCATCTAGATTACTGTAAGTAACTGCCTTCAAATTGGTCTTCTTGCTTCTATTCCCTTCTTCCTTCAATCCATTCTCCATACAGTTGCCAAAATTGTCTTCCAAAGCAGAGGTCTCATCATGTCACTCCCCTGCTTAAAAATCTTCAGTGGTTCCCTATTTCATTAAGATAAAATAGATACTCCACAGCTTGGCATTTAAACCTTCTTTTCATAGTGCAGTTCAAGCTTGTTTTCCTGCTTTCATATTACTGCACTTCACACATTTCATGGTTCAACCAAACTAGCCTGCTTTATTTATACTGTCCAAAGTTGGCATTTAAAATTTTTTTAAAATGGTATCTGTCTTTGACTGACATCTTGTTTATCTTAGCTTTGCTGAAAACTGCACTGACTTCTCCAATCCAATAAATACTTATTTTTTTAATCAATAGTATTTTTATTTTTCCAAATACATGTAAAGTTAGTTTTCAACAGTATTTGTATTCTAAATTTTTCTTCCTTCTTTCTTTACTCCTTTTCCCCAAAATAGCAAGTACTCTGATATAGGTTAAACATGTGTAATTCTTTAAAACATATTTCCATATTTTTCATGTTGTACATAATCTTAAACATATTTCCATATTTTGTTATGTTGTGTGAGAAAAATTAGATCAAAAAGGGAAAAAAAACATGAGAAGGAAAACAAACAAAAAATGTGAAAAAACTGTGCTTCAATCCACATTCAGTGGAGGGCATTTACCATCCCAAGTTAGCAATTAATATTTATTAAGCACCATATTGCTTCATACAAGTCTAGATATCTGAAAAGGGTAATAATGCTTTTACCAAAGAAATTAAGAAGATAAAGTTGTTTGATTCTCTTAGCTGAATCTCTTCTTTCTCATCATCTGAAATCAGCTAGGTGAACAGCCACCCAAGCAAATACAGAGTAATGAGTAGGTAAAATACACTGGATTATGCATAGAAAAGATACTCAATAAATGTTTGTTGAATTAAACTGAATGTGAAACCAAATGGCAAGCAAGCAAACTCAAAGTACTGCTCATTCCCCAAAATTTCTTCTTAATATCAGTGTTTGGAGACCAATATACTGAATCTTTTTAAGGTAGCAGCTTATAGAGGGATATTAACTATATAACATGAAGTCAGTAGAGTTTTAAGGAGAGTGAGGCACATTAGGAGACTACCACATGCTCTTCTTTCGATCTCAAATAAAAACATGGCCAATAAGAATGATTACCTCAATGTGCATCTCTCCAAGCTGCTCCTCATATATAGGGTTGGTCTACTCATTTAGCTACAGTTCACCTACAAGAGTGAAGTGTAGGAGTAGAAAAACCCACTGTAGTCGTGCATTCTTTGAGGGAAGGTAACCCAGAATCACCACAAATGGAGAGAATGAGTATCTCAGCACAGCTCTCTTCACAACGGAAAACTAAATTCCAAGCTGATAAATTAGGCATTCATTCTCCTTGCTCTTCCCCTTACAATCTATCTCTACTAGAAATCTGGCTCCCCTCCCAGCCTAGGGTCAACTCCCCCCTCAAAAGAGGCTGTTTAGCAGCTGCTGAGTACATTCTTGCAGCAGCTTTCAGGCAACTGGAAGTGGCGGCTGCCAACTGGGCAGATTCTGGTCAACAGATGGCAATTTGCTCTCTCTCCATACATCACTGGCATCCTCTGTCTAGGCCATAGTAAGTTAAAATTTCTACATGTGCTTACGTCACATTGGCCAATTGACACACTATAAAACTGAGATCTATAGTTGAATATCATTCATAATTGAATTATCCTCATTCTTTTAAGTCTTTCTATATAATTCTTCTCCATTTTACCTGTCCAAGTTTAGTTTCTACAACAAACTACAAAACCAAAAAACTATTAGCTAGTTATGCTAATCTTCTCCTTTTATCCTCAAATATTTAATCTTACCTTCAAATTTTGCTCATGGTATTCTTACCATATGGAAGGACCTTCTTGAACACAAATGCACATAACTCTACACAAATTGCAACATTTCAGTCAAATGGAAAATTTATGTCATATATTACATTTCCTACCTAGATTAAATACAGGCTAAAATAAGCCACAAAAATAATTATAATATACAATATTTAAGTACATTTAAAGACATTAAAAAATAAAATACTCTATGAGGAAGAAGGCTATTACTGATGATGGCAGTAATGGGGAATGGAGCATCATATTGGATGGCAGAAGAGGCAGCATTTAAGTGGGGCTTTAACTGGCAGATAAAAATTCATTCATTCAGTAATTAGTGAAAACTGAAAGCCACAAGTGGATAATTACATAGGGATTTCAATTTTCAACTCTTGCTTGGACCACAAAAAAGTTTTGTTGTGGTTTTTAAAGTTTCTGATTGGGGACTGAAGCTCACAAAAGGCAAGAACTACACTGCATATTTCTATGTCTCACAGCACAGACCTTAATACTATAGTTATAGAAAGCACTAACAAATAGTTATTGAATTTAACTAAAATTCTAAAAATGCGGTCTTTTTAGTACCTGTAGGCCCCCCCAAAAGAGAAAGATCTAAATATTTCCTCTTATTTTGTGGATATTTGTGGATAAACAGGTTTAATCTGCCTGTCTTTTTAAAAAGTTTACCTTCTAAGTATTAAGATACTGGATCTTTTCTATTACAATTTTCATCTCCTCACTAAATTCTAGCATAATTAGCTTTAATAATTTATCTTTATCTTTTTATAAATCTAGCATGGGAGTTGAGGAACTAAACATACACTGTATATATCAACAATGGGACTACATTTTTTTTTTTTTTTGCGTAAAATCACAGAAACTCTGGAAGAATCCTTAGAAATTAGTCAATACATCCTAAATTATGAATCAACTCTACAGCAGTCCAAATAAGGTCTTTCTGTCTCTAAACATTTTCAGCTTGCTGCCTCATAGGAAGGCCTATTCCAATGTTAGAAAGTTCTTTTTATTATCAAGTTCTTCTTTATTTTGGAAAATTGCCTTCCTGAAACTTTTTTTAAATCATCCTATGTCTGCCCTTTGTAGCCACAGACAAACAAATTTCTCTTCCACCAAACAGCTTTTCAGGTGTTTAAAAGTTAGTTCATATCTCTCCCTTCTTTTTATAGTTTTCCTCATTTTATTTTGTTTAATATTTTTTCTTATCAACTATTTATTAGATGGAGTCAGAGGAAACGCTCAGAAGTTACAGTAATTTCACTAAGAAATAACCCCAGCTTAACTTGCAAATGTTAAAAATTCAAATGAACAACTAGGGGTGGGAAGAAGGCAATAGGATGATAGAAACAAGAACCCATGTGTGTGTGTTACAAGCATGCATGTGTGTGCACATACACACACTCATAAACATACACACACACACAACCACACAAGAATATCTTGTTTTATCTGGCTGAATTGAGTAACTACATTTTTTCCATATTTTGTCACTCTCTCTTAAGCCAGCACTAAGGGGGAGGGAGGACGGTTGGAACAAATGGCCTAGCTGCTACTCTGATGATTGAAAGTCTCAGTCTGTATGTAGAGAGGTCCACATTCAGATCTGTAAGGCTGAGCCTTGTGTTTCCGAGGTACCTTCTAGTAAAAACCTAATCATAGCTGTAGGGAAAAAAGGATCCACTCTGTGCTGCAGATACAGAAAAAGACAAAAGGGAAAAAAGGTATCTGAAGAGACTCCTCTAAAAACACTAAATACACAGTGTCTTTTTCTTCCTATGTACTCAGTTGCTCCCCACCTAGAGAATTATCCATGGTTGCTTCAGAAGTCCAGCACTTAGAATCACAAAGGCTTTCTTACACAGAAACAGTCAACATCCTAACAGACTCCAATGGACATCATAACCTATATCCCTGGTTTAACTTGAAAAGACTGATCCTGATGCAAAGAGACTCCCTAAAGCATCACTACTGCCAGCCAGCAGGTAGTCATTAGGGAACTTTGGTTGGTCAGAGATTTATTTAATGACCTGGGCTCTCAGGGGGTCAGAGGTTTTCTTATCCCCAAAGTGTATGAAGAAAGGATGTTTTACTGAACTAAGAGAGGTTGAAAGAATATTGATAGCCTGGGGACCAGTGGTGGCTCTAAACCCCAGCCTCCAAACACTTGGGCACTTGCAGAAATATGAGGTTTGGGCCTTCACGTAAGGTCCAGAAGTCAACTCTTCACAAACACTACAAGAACAATCACAACAGAAAAGCATAATCAATTCATGGTTTCAATGTCCAATCTAATGCAGATAGTTTTGTTCAAGTTTAAAGTAAAATATTTTCAAATGTGTAATTGTACCAAAATCCAAGAAAGGCAATACTCACTCTCCTATTATACCTCTAGCATTTTCATTTTCCCCTTCATTCTTCTCAGCAAAGTAAGAGAAAATGGCTTTTGGTTCACTTGAATTTGGATGTATTATCATTTTTAATCTAATTCCTAATTAGATTCCTAATCTCATTCCTAATGACTCGGGCTTTCCAAGGAGATCTAGAGGTCAGGAAGGAGGACAAAGTACGTCACCCTGATGTCTAGATTTATAAATTCAAAGAAGGTTAGATCTAGAAGGATCTTTCAATCATCTCCTTTCACAAACTAGAAATTTGTGGCTTATATAGAAGGCACTTGTCCAAAATCACAGCAAGTAAACTAGGGAATAGGCCACTAGTCAAGACAGAGTCTTAAATCTCCTCCACTTTAACCATTCCACTTGGTTGCATCACATAAACAAAGGAGGTTATATAATGATTATTATTTCCTTCAAAGAGGTACATTTATAAAACCACTGAGCCAAACTATTTTTAAATTGTGTCAACAGAGAAATAAGGAAACAAGGTACTAAGTTAGTTGTCCCTTAACAAGCCAGAATGTTTAAGTACAGGTTTTTAGTAGCCTTTCTGGCCTCAACTAATTTTTCTGTCAATCTGCCCTTTTGTGTGCTGGAGATGTTACCTTTTCTTCCAAGACAGAGAAAATGCATTGAAAATGAAAGAGGCCAACTAAACCCATAATTCAGTTCTCTAGACTCTCAATCTTAGTAATGGCAACACACCTTGGGCAGTTCTTACCTTTTGTGCCAGGGGGCTGTAGGTTGTCTCCCGTCAGAGAGCACCAGCCCACAGGAAAGATGTCCCTGGAGTCATAGCGACACCAGTAGTCAAAGGCACCTCGCCACCCATCAAATGTGACGAGGACCTCAGAGCCTCGGACTTCCCCAATGGTGGCTGGACAGATGAAATGTGGGTTCTTCCTATCCACAGCTTCAAGTTTCATTCCCAACTTAAAGAAGTTGTGAGAGGGAGATGGTGGTTCCTAAATGAAGAAGTTAAATACATAGACATAGAAAGGGAAATAACAGGCTTAGGGTAAGCCAAGCCACTTGTACCTACTTGTGCCCTGTGGTTCACAAGCAATCATTGTGTGAGATTTACAACATTCCTTAAATCTAAAATGGCAACATTAGCAGCCTGACTCATCCCATGTAAAGAGTAACTCAGGTTCCCCTGTTTGCCCATCAGTGAAGTAGCACAGAGATTCTTCACAAGGTCTATAATAACAATAACATCTTGCATGAGTATGTCTCTTAAGTTTCCAAACTGTTTTTGAAGCTAGTGTTCTATTTGGTTGCCCCAACATACTGTGAGGTAAATAGGGCACAGGATTATTATTTTCATTTTATAATTGAGTAAATTGAAACAGTGAAATAAAGTGATTTTCTCAAGGACAAAGCCCAAGTTGATGGCAGAGTGGCTGAATCGTCTTTCTTCACATACTACCATGATCACTCTTCTAAAGAAACAGCTTTAGTGATTCATTTCTGCTTTCCAAAAAAAGAATGAACTCCTTTGGCTGAAGCATTTGAAGAACAATATGGTTCTAACCTCCTTGTCCAGCTTTGTTTCACAGCACTGCCCTCCATGCACATTACATTTTAGCCAAATTGGACTATCCTGTACTTCCTGTTCTGGAATTGCCTTCTCTACTTTCTTAGCCTTTGTTTCTTTTCTCTCTTCCTTGCTCCCACCCCCCCATTCACTGGGTGGGGGTTCTTCAATCTCTACCTGGTTTTAAGGCCTAACTCAAAAACTACCTCTGTACTTTAATTCTCTCTCAGCTCCTTAAGATGCTTTGTGCTTGAACCTTTTCTCTGTACTCAACTCACTCTTTCTTGGGTACCATGGTGCTTTATGGAAGCTCTTATACATAATAAGTCAATATTTGTTGAATTAAATTAAGTCTGGAAATCCTAACTAGCCCAGTGGTCTCCCCATTAGAAGTCTAGTGTCACCACTTTGAAAAAAATTGTCACTAGCCCAAAAAGTATCATGAGGTAGTATGTACATTTGTATAGGATACATGTATCAGATCTTGACAATCTGAGGGCACTGCAAGCATCCACCCAAGGAAAGCCAAAGGCTGGGTTCTCTGAAGATCACCATACCTTATGGAAAATCCGGACAGGAGCCATCTCTGCTCCATTTAGCGTCTTCAAGAGAAACATAGGCCAAGAGGAGGCATTCAGTCGAAATCCTGAAGCAACAGAACAGAAATGGATAAGAAGCATGTCAAACAATGTGATGTTATCATATCTTTTTTTCTGTGAGACTCAAGAATCATGACAGGTATCATGATATTTCCAAGCCATTGTCCTATCATTCCTATTCATATCTTAGATTCTTTTTCTCATAAAATTCCAAAGAAAGGTTGTATAGGGATAGCAAGTAGTGTCAAACTGGACATTACTCTAAGAAAAATGACATTCCGATCATTTAGGCTGATGTGCAATGGTTGTGAAATTTCTTTTTGATTTATGTTAGTACAAATGACAAATGTCTAGCTCTATAAAGACCTTTCTGGTATTCAGTGTTTGTTCAGGGAACTCAGAATCAAATAAAAATAAAAAAGTTGAAGGAGGCCTTGGATCAACATATTCAATCTCCTTTCACCAGTGAGGAAAATGAGTACCAGAAATGTGATCTGCCTATGGTTCTAGGGTGGCAGAACTTGATTGAGGCTCTCCTCCCTTCTTTATTCCTAGTACTTCCCAAGAGCTCCCCAGATCTTTTTATCCTTATCAACTTTAGTAGATTAATTAAACCAAAGCTGCTGAGGACTATAGATAAGTGTACAAATAGAACTTCAGAAAGGGAATAACTTTAAGAACAGGCACTGTGAATTGAAATTATGTACACACACACAGATGCAAAGACAGACAGACAGACACACACCAAATACATGAAATTCAAAGGCGGGGTTTAAGGAGGGAAAGGTATAACTTTCTGCTTTCCTTAAGCCCCAAGTCATGCTTTTTGAGCTCTAAAGAGATTTCCTATTTTTTCTCTCCATGAGGGATTGAGAAATGGGCTCCTTCTCCTCTGTACAAGATTCATTCACCTGGGCTTTCTTTATCCTACATCTATTGCAGAATGGAAAAAAGCTCCCAACTTCTCCCTATCCCATCCCAAGCCTAAGTAAACCGTCCCATTTCTGGTTTTCTACTGCAAGTAATTATAGAGATGGGTATAAAAATAACAAACATGGGAAAGTTATAGTGATAAGAAAAAGTTAAAAGCCTCTGATGTTAGTCATTAACTTACATTCAAGTGCACATGGAATCAGGCCTGCTTTTTCATAATTCCTTTCCTACTCTTTCACTAATTTATCTTGGTTCACCTTAGAACTCAGTCCAGCCCAAACCCTCTAGCTCTTTTACTCTGGGACTGGTGCCCTTAGACTTCAACTATTGTCTTTGAACAAAGAGAATAAGAGTGCAGGTTTTTTCTGCATTTTTCTCTCCCATGGTGAGTGTACAGCTATTAAATAGTGATCACATGGGCCCACAAAGTCTCAAATATGCTTAGTTCTAGTTCAAGAAAGATACCAATATTTGGTCAGGCAACTGAGAATCAAAGAGCATTGAATTTCCTCAGTAGGAAGGGAAGAGAAAACTGTTACCTTGGGCATCCTGACAACAAGGAGAATTGGCTGATAAAACAGAAGTGGCAGAAGCCTTGGATGAAAGTGACTGTTATTTTTAAGAGTCCATGATAAGCCAGCAAGGAAACACTGGGCACTCCCAAATGTCATAATCTAGATTTTAGGAAGTCCAATTTCTAAAAATTCAGGAACAAAAGTAAGTAATCCCAAGCCATTTTCTTTTCAAGTCAGAGAAGGAATCCTAAAAGGAATATTTTTGGCTGTTACTGCCAGTTTTCCCTAAACTGGGAATAATAAGCCCAATCTTTAAAGCTTCCTTCTTTCAATTTTTGCCACCCTTTATAGCAATGTGTCTATAACAATGACCAAAGTGACAATTATCCCCTTCTATCGCTTATCCTATTGAGTTTGGGCCAAGGCTTTCTGTGCTTAGCCAATTTCTCAAAGTGATTTTTTTAAAAAAACAATGATAGTAGCAATGATATAGACACTTCTATCACTCTTCTTATTTATGATCATAAAGAATACTCTTGGAATTTAGGCCTCTCTTATATATGAAAATCTAATGTGAAGATATAGGCTTTGTGGCCTTATTGCTTCTGGGTAAAGAAGACAAGGGCACTCAAAGCCCTTCTGAAGTGACACTGTATCCCTGCCCTATTTCCACATTTCCAAAGGACATTACTGGAAGGAAGAATTGTTGGGATAGGAGTCAGGGATGATCAGATAGTAGCCTGTTTCAAAACAGAATTACAAGGTATTGTTAGTGTTTTTCTGCCACCAGGATCTTCATGAACATTATAATAACTTGGAGATAAGTTTAAATGGCTTCTCCTTAAGTTTTATCTATGAAGGGAAATTTCATATGGTACACATGGTTTGTTTGAATTAAGTATTAAAAAGTATGTGCATGTAGGATGAGGGGGAGAGGATTTTTATCTATGTCTATTTTCAAGAAGCAGATAGATGAATATTTAAGAACAGAAAGAGGTTGCAGTCAATACTAGCCACAAACAACATCCTAGCAAGTACCCCACAGAGAACTAGGAAAGAGAAAAAGCTAAGAAAAGGATAAGGATTCTTTATTCTTCAAAGCAAATGTTGAGGAGGAATGTTATCTGATTCTATAAAATCAAGAATGGTATATAAAATCAAGAATGAGAAGAATAAGGTTCAAATCCCAATATACTAAGGTAATGGAACCTCCTTTGAAACATAAACAAGGTAAACTCAGGACAAATAAAAATATATCTTATTTGACAGTGGATAATAACATCTATAGAACTTATTGCCCCCGAAGTTAGTAAGAATAGAGAATAAGTTCATTCAGAAAGAGTTAAACTATTTCATGAAGATCCATAAGATTAGGAAATATATCTAATTTTCAAGAATGACAACTAGACCCTTCCATGGAACATCTCTTGAGTCCACTGTTGGTTAGAGTGTTCTGGACTATAGAAACAAGATGCCTGACCTGGTATGACAATCCTTATAGTCCAGTAGTACAGCTGAGTTCAGACACTCAGGATCTATGTAAGAGGTTCTTAATTTCTAGTACATAAACTTGTTTTAAAAAATATTTTAATATATATCAATATAATTGCTTGCTTTTGTAACCCTATGTATTTATTTCATACAAAATACGAACAAAGATCTTCCTGATTCCAATTCTAGCACTCTATTCGCTGTACTAGCTACTCTGAAGGGGTCCATGACACCAAAAAGGTTAAAAACCTCTATCCTGGACCATGAAAGTTTTAACCTAACTTCAAAACTAATAGTAAGCAATATGAAGACAAAGTACCAGACTATATGGTGTGTTTGATCCAATTAGCAGTTTCCATCTCTACCTTGATCTTGTTTCTTAAAGAGCACAGGAGCCATATATTGGCATGAGAAGTTGAATCAAGTCAGAGCAATCATCTCTCTCTGCTCATTAGACAAGAACCTCTAGTGAAAAGAGGACCATTTTTTAAAAGGCTGATTAAATAATACTTGGCCTATATGTATAAGTCCTAGTCTTTCCTCCAAACTCAATGCCCTGTCAATGGCTTAGAGAAGAAAGGTGGGAGGGCTCCATCGGATTTCTTTCTACCCTTTAAGAACTAAATATATATATATATATATATATATATATATATATATATATATTCAAGAGAAGAGAGGATTGATGATGGACCAAGGTTCTACAGAAGTTTAGAAAGATTAGAATCAAGGAACAATTAGTAAAGAATTTAAGCTTAAAAATAAATGAGTTGGTTAATTAACATTTATTAAATGTCTATGATGTATCAGGCTCTATGCTGAGATCTGAGAATATAAAGAAAAGCAAAAGGTGATCCCTGTTTTTAAGGGACTCACA
This sequence comes from Sarcophilus harrisii, assembly GCF_902635505.1. Taxonomy (NCBI): domain Eukaryota; kingdom Metazoa; phylum Chordata; class Mammalia; order Dasyuromorphia; family Dasyuridae; genus Sarcophilus; species Sarcophilus harrisii. The sequence continues at coordinate 547,992,562 of NC_045428.1, forward strand.
AACAATGCGCAAATAACTATGATTAAATAAGACATTTGTTTTTCAGTCATAAAAAAAAAAAAAAAAAGAACTTCCAGGTACTCTGTAATCTATTGCCATGAAATAGTACTGGTGAGCTAGTGTCCTCAGTAACCTCAGCCCTAGGATAGGGCTGTCATTTTACTATCCTTGGTGCCCTCAAGTGGTAGGTATTAGAATAGCATTTGCAGAAAGGAATTGCCATGTTTTTTCCATGGCCATTCCTATAGTAATTCTCAATCAAATGTCTTTGGAAAGGTGATTATACTATCACTGCTTCATTTTGTAACCCTCCTGGGGTGTGTGTGTGTGGGGGGTGGTGGAAATCATCATAATCTTGTTGTTCCTGTGTATAATGTTCTCTTAGTTCTGCTCAGTTCACTCAGCATCAGTTCATGTATGTCTTTTCAGGCTTTTCTGAAATTAGCCTGCTCATCACTTCTTACAGAACAATAATATTTCATTACATTGATATATCACAACTTATTCAGTCGTTCCTCAGTTGATGGGCATCCATCCCCAATTTCCAATTTCTTGCCACCACAAAAAGAGCTGCTACAAACATTTTTGCACAAGTGGATCCTTTTCTTTCTTTTATTATCTCTTAGGATTACAGACCCAGTAGTGTCCAAACGACCAAAGGAGGTATGGTTAGTATAAATTACACTGTGAGTTGGTTGCATTATTCAAATTCACAATATTTGATATTGCAATTATATGTAAAATATAGTAATTAGTTTCAGTCCAATAGAAGCATGCAATTTGAGTTCCAAATGGGATTACTTTCATAGGCTTTGTTGTTCACACTAATCAAGATGTAGATATAATGGAATATATTACTATATCATAAAAATGGTAACTATAAAGAAATCATAGAAGCATAAGCAGTCATATAAACAGATACAAGCTGTTATATAAGTATACAGGGAAAATAATATATATATATATGTATATATGTGAGTATAACTATATAATTAGAAAGAACAAAAAAGAATCTAAATGTATAAATACATATGACCAAGTACGAACCCTAAGAATTGAAAAAAAATTACCTCCCTCTTTTATTTGTTTAAGTGGGAAATTATGGGTATAGAGTATTGTACATACTGTAGGCCAGGTTGATATGCTGCTTGGTTTTGTTAAACTAATTAATTTTCTCTCTTTCAGAGACATCTAGATATAACTATGGTTAGAGAACTGGTCCTAGAATCAAAGAGACCAAGTTCAGATTTGATCTTAGATACTTAACTAGCTGTGTGATATTAGACAAGTAACTTAACTTTTGTCTGTTTCTTTAAAATGAGAATAATAATAGTCCCTACTTCCCAGAATTGATTTTTTCCCCTATATTTGGTAGGCAATCGCCTTCAAAAACCCAGTTATTTTAAGGATCAAATACGATAATATTTGCAAAGTGTTTTAGCTCAGTGACTGGCACAAGTAGATACTTATTTCCTTCCTTCCTTCCTTTCTTTTTTATTCTTTATTATAAGAGGTGTTCACAGGGCAGGAGAGGAGAGGATATTTCAGAAATTAAAAGCATATAAAAATAAGATCAATAAAATATTTTTCAAAAAATAAAGTGAGTTAAGATTAACTTGTTTATTAGATTTTGTGGAAGAATTTTGGATGCCCACAAAGCCAAGGCTGAGAACTAAAAGAAGGAGAAAATGCAGACTATCCAAAGCAGTTGGTCCTGCTCAAATATCACAGGTCTATCCAGTGTTCCCCCCTCTATTGGGGGAGGGACTGGGTCTCTCTATCTTTTCCATGTTGGAGGTACAACAGCTCCTCATAGACCTGATCCCACTACTGATCAGTCTGGGAGCTTTGAACTTAGTTCAACCCAGGCCTGTTCACCTCTCCTCAGTTAGTCTGGTGGCTTTTCTTTTGCAGGTTCACCATATTTATGCCAGACTTGGTGCTTTAATCACTCCTGAGCTATACCAGTCTTAGCCATCCCAACAGCAAGGATCACAGACCTGTGCCACCATATCTGGCCTCCCTTTCTTATTGAAGAGTTTTTAGGGGCTTTCAGGTCTCCAAAGATAAGTGATAGGAATGTCATAAAAGGCTTCAAATTAATTTATTGAATGCCTACTTTGTTATAAGCCCCTCCTGAGCTGGCAATTTTTCACTCAGGGCTGTGGATGATTTATTAAGGAAGGACCTCTCTAGAAACTTTTCCTCTACTAGAAGGAATTCATCAATTTAAGAAACAGACCAAAACAATACATAGAAGAGAATATAGAAAAAGTCAGCAGTTCAGAGATATAAACACATCAACGAGGAGTTACATCCTTTCAGCCTCCAGGCTGAAAAGGAAGAGGCTTTCCTTAGAAAGAGAAAGCCTTTGGTCCCATGCACATCCTACAGGTTGCTAGGGAGATACAGATTATGAAGTTCATTAGGAAGATCACTTCCCTTTTCTTGGGGTAGCTCAAGAGAAGAGAAGGCCTTTTACCCAAGCCTCAAATAAAAAGTGTGCACTTGTTTGATCTTCAATTACATTCAAAGGAAAAATCCAACAGGACACTGAACTTGCTATTCTAATACCTTCACTAATTTAAGTAGCCAGATAATCTGTCTAGGAGAGGCTGGGATAACTGGACACTCACCTAGAGGAGGCTGAAGCATTCCTCCATTTTTCTCACAGTTACCAATGGGCTGGATTTCAGCCGAGTCAACTAGCCTCCAGAAGTCATTCTTATTGTCACTGCCATCCAGGCGTAGTCGGAGTCGAGCACCAGTCAGTCCAACCACTGTTGCAATGCAGGTGGAAGTGGTGTTCCTTGGGTCCTGAGCTTCCAACTTCATGCTTATCTTAAACTCGTTGCTTGGGGGAGTGTAGGACTGAGAAGAACAAATCAAGAAGATAATATAGAATGTCATTGGTAAAGTATTCATTCACCTCATGAAATGCTTAAAAATGTGAAATCCTACAATTGCCTAGTCTGAGACCCGAGTTGATCACATGCAGTACTGAGGAGAAGTGGCTCTGAGCTCCTACTATATTTTATGTAATTTTTAAAGCAGAATTTCTTGGAAATGGGATAATGATAGATGACATAAGGGAAGATATTCTGTCCCTCAAGGCCTCAAATTCTACTTTTCATTAGGAAACAAAGTTCATGGTGAACTGACAGATTCTCATCTGGCTTAACAAATCCAAATGTATCTATTATACCTACACAATTTACCCCACACATTCTTTCAATACTTTCTGAAACTAGCACATTAATCAGCAACAACACTGCTAATCTCCTTTGGAGATTCAGTCTGCTACCTCTCCAATTACAGATTAATTTTCAGAGGCTTTTAGTTTTTTCTATCTGAAATAAACTTAAATACTGGTCTATTCTTTGGTTTTTTTTTTTTTTTTTAATATAAAATTCTGGCCTCAATAAAATTAATTTATATCAAAACTTAATGATAGCAATGGGAGAGAAGAGACAAGCTCTACACAGAGGAAAAGGATTTTGCTCCTCTACCAAGCATCAATCCACCATCACCCATTCTCCCAACTCTTAACGCCTCCTAGGACAGGGTCAACATCATCTGCTTAACTTGATGGAGCACTGAGGATACTCTGTGGCAGGTGAAGTATCAATGACTCCAATGCCTTCTTCAAAGACCTGAGAATGATTCCATGGCCTGTATACCCTTGGGTGTCAATTTTTTAATTTAAGACTGAGAGGGAAGTGGATGATATATAAAAGGAAAGTAATATTTTTTTCCCTTTGCTAGCCACGTTTAAGATTATAGAATGTGGTCCCGTTTATCCCAATTAAAGGGAAAAGACAGAATTGATGTCTCTGCCGAACTATCTCTAAGGGCCTACAGAGGATAGTGAGGCTGTCCCTTGGGACAGGACTAATGTTTGAATGGCTGTGGGGAATGTCTTTGCTGTGATTCAGGTGACTATCACTGTCCCTCTTAATGTATTTTCCTACCAAGATCATTGTTTTCTGGTGGTCTTTTGAGAAGTCTAAGGTGGCAGGATCCTATCCTCTATTTACCCAAGGATCACAAGTGAAATCCTTTCCCCTACCCAATGATTATACTATGCAATCAATTACCTGCTTGAAGCAATGGGCAGGCGCTGGGATGGAACATGTTTCTTTTAGGTATTTGTCCCAAGTGAAATGACCTGCAGAGGAAATAGACATTTCTAGTATACTTAACTCTCTAAAACAGCAATCCTCAAGTTCTTACACAGTGTCTTGTATGCTCTTGCATACTCACATTAGTCAAATGTTTTAGAGCTGGAAGTGATTTAGACTCAATATTCAACCTTCTGCACAGAGGCTGCTTTCATTTTCAATCACAGGAACCATATTCTCCTTGTTAGCCAAGGAATTAGGAAATGAAACTTTTGTACCCAAAGGGTTGATACCCTCAGTAACCAGAGAATGCCATTCTAAGGCATTGGCTTTCTTGGTTGTTTCCAAAAATGTCTCCAATATAAAAATGTCTCCAAATGTAAGGACCAGATTGCTATTGTTCAGACAAGGTTTTCAACCATCATAGGACAAAAGAGAAGAGTTAGGTCCATTCTAACTGACTCAACTACTTATAAACACTCTGACCATAGTCTAAGTAGTCGATAATTCCTGCACTAAAAGCAACGTTACTGCCAACTTAAATGGGAAATGTGACAGTGAGATGGCACAATGACAAGTATGGACTTGTCTTTTCCAAAAGCTTTTTACAAAGGCAGAGGATGGAAGGACTGAAGGGATGGAGAGTGGTAGCCTGGAAAGTCTAGAGAAAGTAGAACAAACATGACGCTCCCTTTGGTTTTAACCTCTCTGAACTGCTCTTTTTCTTTTCCTATTAGAAGTCTCTAGTACTTGGATGACTAAAATGACATGTACTGAAAAATATATGGTCTGGATGTCTTTGGCTTTGCTGAAGTTAGTTAGTCATGGCCCCAAGTTTATGATTAGTCCTAGATATAACCTGAAATGTTAGCAATGACACTGGAGTCCATGGACAACAGTAGTAGAGATAAAATCAGATAAAAACAAATTTCTTTCTCATGAGAATAGAAGAACTCAATGATTCTTTACTTCCAAGGTCAAGTCATTTCCAAATATCCAACAAGAAATGACCCCAGGATGAATGAGGAAGTTTCCAGAGGAGGCAGAAGTAGGTACATGGTATGTCCCTCACAAACTAACCCAACACTGCGGTACAGCAACATCTCCTGAAATTTCTTTTGTAGCTGCTGATCAGCACAGGCCCTCTTTGGGCCAAGCAAAAGCACTCGATGCTAGGAATAAAAATGAGTCACTGAATGATGCAATCTAAATCATTCCAAAGATGATGTCAAGACTTTATACTCTATTGACTTTATAGCTTTGCCTTTAAAACACCAAGCCAAATGGATCTGGACAAGAATCACACAGTAAGTCCTAAATCATTTCATGAACTGGTCACCAATTAATCATCTCTACTAGACAGCCCGCAGGGTAAGTGAGGTGGATGGGTCCTCAAGACAGGGATTTAAAAAGCTGATCGGATTTAAGACAGAGGCAGCTCCTAGCTGAGGGGGCCCATGGGTAAGAGCTGAATACATTTTATCACTATCTGCTATCACTGAAAGGCAGGAGAAAACAATAAAAGAAAATGCAATTTTCCCCAAAAGAGGCTAATCCTTACAAATGAGGGATTTGGTGGAGAATGTGTCTGTGAACTGACCAGACCCTGATTCTGGAAAGCTAGTTTGTTCAGATTCAAGTAATTGCTTGCATTAGCTTGTGTCCTGATGAACAGCACCCAAGAGACTCTGGTTTTCAAGTAATTATAAAAGCAGCAGGGGTGCCACAATAATTAGAATCAGTTACAGTTTGCTAGTCCACACCTCGATGACTTTAATCAATTACCATGTGATGATAAAGATGGTCCAGAAACCCCAGTCCTTCAAACTCCTTAGGATTCTCTATTACCAGCTGAGAGGAAAAAAAATGCTTCTCCCTTTTCAAGACCATCCCAGCTACTGTGTAGGTTAGAAAAGCTACATCATAAACTCATTTTTATTTTTACTTAATCTAAGAATAAATCCCAAATCCAAAGATAGAACAAACATTATAATTTCCAAATAATTCCAAATAGGAAATTGAGGCTCAGACATGTAAATAGAGAGTTGCATATAGCTGCTGAAGTGGTAATACAACTCAGAGCTAAGACTAGATTAATTTGTAACACTTTTATTATCCAAGATTTGATCCCCTATCATATTAGCAAAAATACCTAAATGAGATAAAATTCATTTTCTTAACAAGAATTTTTCAAGCACCTAGTAAGTGTTAACATGACACTAGGCACTACATTTTTCTAGTACTCTATTTGGGAAAAGATGTAGAAGACATGAGTCCTGCCCTCAAAGAGCTCGTCTAAATAATGTATGTGAAAGTGCTCTGAATAAGTAAGAATTCTTATTTGTAAAAAAAGGATGAAATCATCCTTTATCCTTTATCCATGTGAGCAAGGCATGTAAGTATCTTCTTCAGTATATACAGTGAAATCTCAAACATAAAGAATGTTTATCAAATGTAATGAAAAACAGCTATACAAATAAGCATTAATCCAAAGTCTAAAAAGTGGAGCCACAAAATAGAATTAGTTTTGGATGAAGTAAGAACTTTAACAAAAACCTAAATGCACAGATCTAAAGTACTGATATATAAATCTCATGGTATTAAAAATTTGAATTCAGAAGATGCTTTAAAAATCACTTTGGGAGCAGCTAGATGGCTCAGTAGATAAAGCACTGGCCCTCAAGTCAGGCGGACCTGAAGTCAAATTCAACTTCAGACACTTAACATTAACTAGCAGTATGACTGTAGGCAAGTCAGCATTAGTTCTTGTAAGTCTTTTGAGGCTTTCCCTGGCTCCTTTTTCTTCTTTTTTGATCTCTTGGGGATACATATCTGTAGAGACACTGCTGGATCAAGGGTATGCACAGTGTGATAACCCTTTGGGCATAGTTCCAAATTGCCTCACAAAAAACAAAAGAATGAATGAATGAACGAACAAATAAAGATAGTGGGCTCCAAGCTCCATAAAAAATAAATTAAAAAAATAAAAATCATTTTGTTCATGATGCTGAACCAGGAGAATATTGTACAAAGTAACAGAAAAATTATATGATGATCAACTATGATAGACTTAGCTCTACTCACCAATATGGTAATCTAAGACAATTCCAATAGATATGGGATAGAAAATGCATCTGTATCCAGAAGGACATCTATGGTGAATGAATGTGAAAAGAAGCATACTATTTTCACTTTTTTTTTTTTTTTTTTAGTTTTTCTTTCTTGTGTTTTTTCCCTTTTGTTCTGCTTTTTCTTTCACAACATGACAAATATGGAAATATGTTCAAAATAAATATAAAAAAAATAAAATAAAAGAAGTTGAAAACTTCTTTCCATGTAATTGGAAAAATAAAATATTATTGAGGGGAAAAAAGATCATCTTCTTCAATGCTCTCAATCAAAGGAAGAATGGAATCTTAGCTAAAAGGAAGCTAAAAAAGTTCATCTAGTTCAATCTACACCTGCCTTATAAGAATTTTCCCTAATATTCTCTAACAGGTGATCAGTCCCTCTAGAGTACTTCTAACAAAAAGCCATTCAATTTCTGTCTGAACACTTCAAGTGATAGAAAACTTAGTGGTTTAACAAAAATCTCATTTTTTAATAACTAGAATTAATTCACTAATAAAAATCAAATACCACTTGATGCCTATAAAACATGGTATTTCATTGAAATAGTGAATAATGATGATATCAATGCAAAGGAAAAGTTGAAATAGCCATACATGTCTACCTATTTTATATCAACACTAAATAAGCAAAAGCTCATTTTTTTCCCCAATTCGGGATATGTTGGAAAAATATTCTATTATATAGGACTATTCCCAACCCCTCCAAAAGTTTGGAGAATTCAAGCTGTGATGATTTAAATATCATCCTGCAATGAATTAATAAGTATTTAAGTGCCCACTATGTGCCAGATATTGTACTAAGTGCCAGGAATACAAACAAAACAACATATACACATAAGTATATACAGACTATCTATAGGATAAAAACAAGATAGTTTTATGAGAGGGCACTGGCAGTTGGGGTGGTGGGAGAAATTGTCAGGAAAGGCTTCTTGTAGGACATAGTTCTTGAATTGAATCTTGAAGGAAATCAAATGTTAAAAGAGATGAAGGTAAAGAAAGAATGTGTCTCAGGCATAGAGAATGGCCTGTATAAAGAAGCAGAGATGGGATAAGGAATGGTATATTTGAAGAATAGCATGTAGGTCATTTAAAAAAATATAAAAACTATAATACAAAATGAAAGACAAGTGCATAAAAGAATGACAAAGAATTCATAGGAAGGAAAAACATTTGTCGAAGGGAAAGAAGATGCTCAAGGAGGGCTTCATGGAAGAATTTTTGAAATGAGTCTTAGAAATAAGTAGTACTTCAAGAGGAAGAGGAGGAGAAGGTTTGTGAGGGCAAGGGTAAAATACATGAGATACATTCTGGGAATGAGGTATGATTCTGTTTGGCTATATTTTAGAAAATATAAAAGACTTACAGAGTTAAAAGAAACAGGGTTGTGAAGAATTTTGAACAGTACAGGAGTCTGATGTAAGTTGGAAGGCACTAAAGGCTTTCTGAGCAGGAAAATAATGTTTATACTATGTTCACTAGAGCTATATATGAGGAAGATTAACCTAGCAGTGGATGGACTTGCAAGGGAGGCACAAAGAACAGTTAGGTGACTCCTGATGGAAGGCCTGTGTTTAGCATCCAGTTCTGCTCTAATTACCCATACAACTTTAGGCAAGTCATTTTACCTATCTGAACCTCAACTTCCTCTCCAAAAAATGAGAGGGTTAGACTAGATGACCAAAAAGCTCCTATTAATCAGTTAAACAAGGCAAGAGTAAGCCTTTGCCAACAACAGAAGTGGAGACCAAAAAGAACAAGGAAATGAAAGCTATACAGGCACAGAATCAGTTGGATTTAGCCATTATAGGTTGGGACAGGTAGGGATCAGATGGCTCTAGTTTCAAGTCTGGGTAGTTAGTGAGCTGGTGTTACTATAAATAGAAAAGTCAAAAGCAGGTTTTAGGGGAAGAAATGATGAATTTTGCCTCGATAACTGTCCCTTAAATTTGCAATTCCATGAACTCCATGAGTCCACAAACTAAGGTTCAGGATGATTAAGTGACTTGTCCATGGTCACAGAGACAGCAAATATGGGACTGGAAATCTATTCTTCCAAACTTCGATGTAGTACCTGACATGGTACTATGGTACTATGGTACCATAGTGGTACTATGATATAGCAGGGTAATTCCCATGGAAGGAAGCTTAGGGCAGCTGAATGACCTGCCTGTGGCAGAAACCTATTAAATTTCAGAGCCAAGATGGCAACCTGCATTTCTTGGCTCTAGGCTCTTAGCACTCTTCCCACTGCATTACAGGTGTCTCACTCTTAGGGAGAGAGGATTCAGTTTATATCAAGAAAAACTAGTCCAATGGATAGGAATTGTTTTCTTAGGTACTAAGTTCCCCATTAATGAAGATCTTCAAATGGGAGTCTGGTGACCACTTGTCAGGAATAGGTTTGTGCATTAATCTCCAAAGTCAATCTCCGATCTGAGCCTATAATTTGAATGTGACAAAGTAAAAAGCTGAGCTAGACTTGCAGTCAGGAACCTGGGTTCAGATCCCAGCTCTGATGCTAACTGTCTCTCTACAGAACCCAGAATAGAAGAGCTGCAGGCTATTTTAGGGATCTTAGGGGTCCTTGAGTCTGAACTCAATTAATGAATTAATGAATGGGGTAATTGAGGGGAAAAGAGGCTAAAGGACTTGCCCAAGGTCTCACACAGCCAGTTAGTGCCAGAAACAGGACTAAATTTCAAGCTTTCTGGACACTGTTAGTTTTCCACTATGCTATATTTTCTTTTTTCTGATTCCTAATGTTTCAACCACAACCCTAAGGTAATCGAAGAATGGAGAGATAGGTGGTCTGCACAAGTTCGAATCCTACCTCTCACACAGACTGGCTATGGGATCTTGAGAATGCCATTGAATACTTCTGTATTCCATCCAACTCCTTAAGAGTGGATATTGCAGGGATGGATTAGAAAAGTTCTTCACCATGAGTTTCCTACACCAATGAAAGTACAGATCCTTCAGCTCAAAGACACAAGATTGAATTAATGTGTGTGTGTGTGTATGAACGAAATGTGGAAAATTGGTTATAATTAATTATAAAGAAATTTTGATGATTTATATTTAGAGTTTTAACTCGGTTTCCTCTGTTATGAGCCATTTTTAATCAGTGTAGAAAATAAAGCAGATACATTCAGCTGTGTTAATACAAAGGAAATGTGGACCCTGCACTGCCCCAGACTCAAAATTAAACTTCATGACCCTACCTTCTCTCTGACGTTCTTCTGCACGTCCTCAACAACAAAAAGCAGCCTGTGAGAGTAGGGTCATCTAAGGCACATCCTTACAGCAAGTGAAAAGAGTAGCTGTTCCAGTAGGGCTATGGGAAGAGTGCAACATGGAGAAGCTCATCTGACAGTGGTCTTACTAGCACAAAATGTTTTCTAGCCATATTCTCCAATGATTCTATCAATAATTTTCCAATAGTTCTGATGTGATCTACAATCCTTTCCACAACTATATGTGTTTTATATGTAAATTCCTTTTTCTGCTAAAAATAAACAGGTGCTATTTGTAAAACCCTTGCAAATTTTAAAGAGCTAAACAAATCCTAGCTACTAGTATTACTGTTATAAACAAGTGAATACTATTTTGTACCATGTTCAATGTAAATGTAGACACATGTCAGCACTAATTGGAGATGGAGCAGACTTGTTTTGAGAAAAGAGATTACATGATTATTGTCTTCTAATAATGTAAAAGGTAATAATAATAATTTAGTGGGTTTTCCATGAAAGTAAAAGACTGCTTGTTATGCTTGATTCAGGAAGTAGAACTAGAAGCAATAGGTGAAAACTCTGAGGCAGATTTAAGTTTATCATGAAAAACCTCTAAATAAGCAGCATGATTCAAAAGTGAAATGGGCTACTTGAGGAAGTATTGAGTTTCACATGACTAAAGATTTTCAGGTTGGAGGATGTCTGAATATTTATCAGGAATGCTACAGAGAAAATTCCTATTAAAATACACATAAAAGTTAGACTAAATAAACTTTGTGAATCTTAAAAACACTATTATCAATTTGACTTAATAATATTGTTATAATCCTTGAAAGTTCTTTCAGTCCCAAGATTTGTTGATCCTGTGAAGGTAGAGCAGCAAGAGTGGACAACCTATTTAATGCATTAGTGACTATGGGGAGAAAAGCATGACCAAAGAAACACATGGGAGGATACATCCTCAAAGTCACTGCTAAGGCTGCCTGAACAGTGAGGAAGAATTGATACCTAGTTTGAATAGTCTTCAGTGATCCAAATCAGAAATTCATGTAGATATTATAACCTAACATTTGGTTATGAAATGAAGAGAAAACCCCATAGATTAAAAGCATTTTTATAGGCAATGATGAGATATACAAACTCACTAGCATTCACTAACATACAATTCAGGGCTAATATTAGGTAGAGTAACATTTATAGGAAAAGCTATGAAAATACTAAAATCCCTCTCATTCTTTTTGTTGTTGTTGTTGTTGTTGAGGCAATTGGGGTCAAGTGACTTGCCCAGGGTCCCACAGCTAGGAAGTGTTAAATGTCTGAAATCACATTTGAACTCGGGTCCCCCTGACTTCAGGGCTGATGCTCTATCCACTGCACCACTTAGCTGCCCCAAGCCACCTCATTCTTTTAGTTCATATACCAAAAGGAACTCTAGAGCAAGGGAGGAGGAGAGGATGAGGTGGTGGAGTATGAAAACCATTTAGCTATTTATATGCCAATTCACAGAAATAGATTACATATGACCACAAGTTTTTAAAGCCCTAAAAAGAAAAAGCAGTATCCCATATCTTCTTTATTGGATTTGATATAATCCCATTTAAAGCATTTTTCTCTGACTAGAAATTATAGAATATCCTCCTTGATACTTGAATAAATTTTTGAATAGAACTTAGTCCTCTTGGCTTCTATTCCTGATGGCTTTTCCATATTCTAAGCACCAAGAAAAAATAGAGAAAAGTAAATGGTTGCGAGATGATGGGAGCAAATTGAGCTGACAAAAGCAGAAGTTAGTAAAGAGATGATCAAAAATCAGAAGAGGGAGGTAAGTTGGTTTGATTAGTTGACTGAAAGCATCTGCTCTAAATATGGCACCACAAAACATCTACAAATCTACTAAGAGGAAAATGTACCCCATTTATCTTTATGAGCTGGTGTGAAGAACATATACTTTTGAGTCTTCTACTAACTTGTCCTTCTACTAACTTACTTTATGACACTGGGTAAATTATTTGACCTCTGGGGGTTTCAGCTTCTTATTCAGTAAAATAAACTAATAAAATGCTGTACAGGTTAAAAATTCTGTGATTTGATGCTTCTAGTCACTTTAGACTTATTCACTGTGGAACAAGAGTTATACAACTGTTCAAATCACTTTGCCTCAGGAAGTTTTGTAAATATGCCTCAAAGAGACTAGGAGAATTTCTAAGACCCCTTCCAAGTTGAAATTCTGATATCTTTTTGAAAAACTCCAAAGGAATAAAAAAGTAACTAATACAAAGATATTCACAATCATTCTCTAACAGGAAAAGTCTCTAAATTCAATAATGAAGAAATGGCTAAACAAATAATGGCATAATAGCTCCTATTAAATTATTAAACTTGTTTCTTGACTATGCTGATATCTAAAAATGAAGTTCTAAAATAATGTTAATTGAAAAAGGCAACTATAAAATATTATTTATATATAAATTATAATTTACACCAAAAGATGAATAAATGGAGAGTTTAGAGGGATAAAAACTTAATTATCTACTCTTCTTTGTATCAATTTAAAAAAATGCAAAATTTTTTAAGGGGGAAAAAAATTGTGAGCCATCATAGGGCAAAGTTGTTAGTGTCTTTTAAATATTAAAACAGTTTCTGACGTTGAGAAAGTATTCTATTAAATCATCACATTAAGGTGCACAGAAAATAACTTTCTAATACATAACCAATTCTTTACCTTTTCTTATCAAAGCGGCAAATCTCCAGTCCAAGAAATTTACTAAAGTAGCAGTCAAAGCCCATGGCAATGAGTATTTCTCTCTTCCTAAGGAACACATGGCGAAATGAATTGCTTGCTACCCAGTTTGAATAATTCTCTCATATGACCATAAATCCTACAAGGTATATATGGGGTGAGGACAGTTCAGTCTCAACATTTTATAGATGAAGAAACTAAAGCCCAGAAAAACTAAGTGACTTGCCTGCCCAAATAACTAGAGAGATTGAATAATTAGAACAGCTAGAAAGGTCAAATAACTAGAAAGAAGCAAAACAAAGATTTGAATCCTGATCCAGATACAATACTCTTGGCACTAATATGCTTCACTAACTATTTTGTAGGAGGTCCAGAGGGTTACTGCTGTGTTTGTTTATAAGTTTGCTTTATAGGCTCTATTTCAAATCAACACATTGTTAATATCAGAAGCCAAAATCCATATTTAAGAAAATCACTTTCCTACTCATAGAAAATTCTGAACACAAAAGAAAGGACAGTAAATTCCAAACAGATGCCTTAGCTTAACTACAGTAAATGGTGTCATAAGAGTGACAGAAGAATATACATCACGTGTAAGGCCTGCATCCAAGTTTTAGCAAACATGTATTTATGAGTACAACAATTTTGGATCTCAATATGGAGAAAGCCCTAGAGGCAAAGTAAACATATAGGATATGTTATTATAACTAGTCATGGGAGAAAGAGCCTTGCCAAATATCATCTGTATTACCAAGGAGCATTGCTACTCTAGGGCACAAAGTCTCTATCACTACCTAATAATCCTGATGTAGAGATGCAGCTAAGCCCAGAGGCACGTAATTGCTTACAAGGAGAACAGGTTTTTTTTGTTTGTTTGTTTGGTTTTTTTTTTTAAATTTAAAGCCTTTTATTTTAAAACATATGCATAGATAATTTTCAACATTCACCCCTGCAAAACCTTGTGTTCCAAATTTTTTTTTCTCTCTCTTTTACCTCTCTTCCTTTCCCCTCCACCCCCTGCCATGGCAAGCAATCCAATATATTAAACATGTGCAATTCTTCTACATGCGCAATTCTTCTACACATAGTTCTGCAATTATCATGCTGCACAAGAAAAATCAGATCAAAAAGAGAAAAAATGAGAAAGAAAAAAAATGGAAGGAAACAACAAAGAGAGTAAAAATACTATGTTGTGATCCACCCTTAGTCCCCAGTCTCTCTCTGGGTACAGATGGCTCTCTTTTTCACAAGACCATTGGAACTGGTCTGAATCAACTCGTTGTTGAACAGAACCATGTCTGTCAGAATTGATTATCACATAATCAATCTTGTTGCCATGTACAATGTTCTCCTGCTTCTACTCACTTTACTTAGTATCAGTTCATGTAAATCTCTCCAGGCCTCTCTGAAATCATCCTGCTGATCATTTCTTATAGAATAATAACAGTCCATTACGTTCATATACCATAGTTTATTCAGCCTTTTTCCAATTGATGGGTACCTACTCAGTTTGCCACTACAAAAAGGGCTGCCACAAACATTACTGTACATGTAGGTCCTTTTCCCTTTTTGTATAATCAAGAAGAACAATTTCTGATTGTGTTCTATAGTTAGGAATTTAAGTAATTATTTTTGTTAATCACCTGAAAGTAAAACTCAGGCTAAAAACACATATGGGGAGCAAGTGTTAGTTCTTAAATATATCATTGATATTCTTTCAAAAGCAACATTAGAGAAGAGTCTGAGACGATGGCAGAGTAGGTCAGAAAATTTTCAGTTCAAATTTTCTGGGCAAAAATAAAAAAGACAAAACAAAAACAAACCCAGAACATTGCCTCAGAGGAAATGTAGAGTAATGGAAATAAATAAAAGTTAGGATTAAGCAGTTGTTCTCCTAGGACAACTTGAGAAGACCTTAAGAAAGACCTGACCTCCAGGGGTGAAGGTTCAGCCCAAAAAAAGTGCAAACATCTTCAGGACGATTCTGTAGAATCAACAAATAAAGTTGGGGGCAGCTGGATTGGGAAGTAACCTATCTTGGAAACTATAATCTCACAGACAGTATAGAATTCTGACCACTGAATAAGAGAAGACAAGAGGGACTTTTCACAGCTGAAGAACACCAAGCACAGCTGTGCTAAGCAGATACATCCAAGGCATCCAAGGCTGTGCTGCAGGACAGAAGGACACATACCTGGTGAGTGCAGCAATAACAGCTGCTGGCTCATGGGGGCTTGCAGGAGAGCAGAGTCCCTAGTTTCAGGTCCAGGGAAGAGAGGAGAGCTGAAGCTTGCAGTTACCCGAGGGTCCTCAGAGAACAAGATTATCTGCAAAACAGTGTAACTAGGGGCCCTAGTCAGGGTGTAGAGTAGACAGGAAAGCCAAGACAGACCTCAGAAAATAACAATAAGAAGGACCTGAGAATTAGGGCATCAGTCCCCTTCCTTCAGAACCGAAACTTGATTATAGTAATAGATGCTAAAAACAAAATACCACAAAAAATAAAAAAAAAATGAGTAAGTAAAGGAGAAAGAACCCAACCATAGATACCTATTATGAGAATAGAAAATTTCTTAGTTCATATTCAGAGGAAGATAATGAAACAAAAAAAGTCACTCCTTTTTCAGTGAAAAATGTCAAATGGTCCCAACCACAAAAAGATTTCTTGGAGGAAGTTTAAAAAAGAATCAGATAAATCATATAAGAGAAATTGAGGAAAAAGTAGGGGAAAATGAGAACAATGTAAGAAAATCAAGAAAATTATGAAAAGAAAATCAACCAACTTGAAATAGAGAATCAAAAACTTTAGGAAGAAAACAATCCTAAAACTAGAATTGAGCAAAAGGAAGCTAATGACATTCTAAGATAATAAGAAATAATAAAACAAAACCAAAAGAATGAAGAAATAGAAGAGCATCTGAAACATTTCATCAGAAAAACAAATGATCTGGAGAGCACATTGAGGATAAAAAATATAAAATTATTTGTACTATCTGAAAATTACAATAAAAAGAATCTTGATGCAATATTATAAGAAAGTATTATGGAAAATTACCCTAATGTTTTAGAACAAGAAGACAAAGCAGAAATAGAAAAGAAAATTCACTGATCACTACCTTAAAGAGATCCTAGGAGGAAAATACAACCAAGTTTCAAAGCTCCCAGATTAAGGAGAAAATATTGGAAGCAACAAGAAAAAAAATGTAAATATCATGGAGCTACAACAAGGATTACACAAGACCTAACAACTACTATACTGAAAGACTGTTGTTCTTGGAATACTCTATTTTGTAAAACAACAGAGCTAGAGTAATGACCAAGGGTAACTTACTCAGCAAAGTTAACTACAATCTTGACTGAGATTAAAAATGGATAGTTAATGAACTGAAGACTTTCAGGGATTTATGATAAAAACAGCAAAACTTAAGGGAAAATTCAACATCTAAGATAAATATAAGATAAATGTTAAAGACCAATTTATAAAGGACTCAATGAGAGCAAATTGTTTACTTCTTATATGTGAAAATATTATCAGTACTCTTATGACTGTCATTATTTGGGAAGTTTATAAAAAGGTTTGGGCTGAGCTGTGTATGATGAGGTGATTCTAAAAAAATAAAACTGTATAGATAGAAGTTTCCAAAAGGAGTAATTATCTCATACAAATGAGATATAACATGAAAAATTGATACTGAAAAGCTATGGAGAGGATAGGGAGCAATGGACTCTTACTCTCATTGAGAATGAATTAAAGAGGGAACAACATATATATCTAGAAAGGTATAAAAGGCTTCTAAGTACAGAAAGAAATAAGAGGACACGAGGATAGGGTGAGGAAGAAGATAAGGAAAGGGATTCTTGAAGGTGAGTAAGATAAAAGAGTAGGAGGACAAGGTAGTGGATAGAAGTAAATCCGAGGAGTGAGGATGAATAGGGATAAAATGAAAAGAATAATGAGGAAAAATAGGAAGGAGGAAAAAAATAACAAATAATTATAGCTTAGAATGTGAATGGGATGAATTTACCCATAAAATGGAAATTGACAACAGATTAAAAATTTTAATTCAATAGTAAGTTGCTTTCAGAAAACATTATAAAAATGAGAAATATGCACAAAGAAAAAATAAAGGTCAGGAGTAGAATTTATTATGTAAAAAAAGCAGGGATAGCAATCATGATCTCAAAAAAAGTCAAAGCAAAAATATATTTAATCAAAAGAAAAAAAAAAGAAACTACACTGTATGTAATCAATATTATTTAATATTATTTTGGATCAATTAAAATAACTAGGCAGTATAAAATATCTGGGAGTATACCAACCAAAACAGACCCAGTAACTATATGAACATGAACATAAGATATTTTTACACAAAGAAGATATAAATATTTGAATTAATTATATTGAATAATACATCTGAATATATATTGAATATTGAATAATATAATTGAATAAATTATATTGGCTTTACTTACCCATGAACAATTAATATTAATTTAAATATGAAAATTAATTGTTCATGGGTAAGGCCAATATAATTTTTTAAAAGAACAATTTTACATTACTTATCTATATACTCAATGCCATTCCAATTAAATTACTAAAAAATTAATCTCGCTAAGTTAGATAAATTAATAACAAAGTTCATATGGAAAAACAAAAGGCCAGGGATGTCAAAGAAACCAGGGGAAAAAGATGTAAAAGAAGCAGATTCAGCAATATCAGACCTTAAATTATATCATAAGGTAAAAGCAGTGTTGAAATAAAAAATGGATAATTTTAATTATTTTAAGTTAAAATTTTAGAAAGCACAGAAAATTAGGGGAAACTTTCAGATAATCTCTTAGATAGAGTGTGGTTGGGATGGAATATTGCTGTGATGAAGGAAATTATGAGCTGGCTGATTTAGAAAAACATGGGAAGACTTAGACTTATAAATTTAGAAAGATGCTATCCCACCTTCAGAGAAGGAAATAAGTATAATATCATCTTATATATGTATATGTTTATAGATATTTATGTGTGTATGTGTGTGTGCATGCTTAAGTGTATCCTTCTTTAAGATAGGAGAAAAGTGAGAGGGAAGGGAAAAAATAAAAGTAAAAAAATGCACAGCAGAGAACAAAAGAAAATCTACAAGGAATAAAAAGAAAAGTTGGACAGTTTTGAAAAAAAAATGTGAAGTGTTTAGTATGTAGATTTTCTTGAAATGGAAATTTCTTGCTTTATATTGAATTCTCTCTCATGTTCTGCTAAGTAGATGGCAATTTTTTTCTTTTCTCATTTTGTATATTTTCTATTCTCATTTTATAAATAAAATTTACCAAAAAACCAAATGTATAAGCAAACACAAAAGCAACACTCAACCACACTCTGGCTAAATGTAAGAAATCCTATTCACAAAATGTCTGAGTTGACAAAGGGCAACTCCAGAACAGGACCAGCGGAAAGCTCTCAGCCTCCAAGGAGAAGATGCCTGCCTATATGATCTGTACCATCCAATTTCTCCAATTTAAGAACATGTGTACAAGGGAGCAAGACAAGGGTTAATCTGAAAATATTAACTTTTAATTTCTTGTGATTGGTGGAAGGCAAGAAAGGAAAGCAGTACAATTTCAAGTGGGATATCATATAATGTATTCAAAAGCAATGTTCTTTTTTCATTAAAAATATTTAAAACTGAAAGGGAAAGCTACTTGGTGGCTGTTTCAGTCTAGGAATGGGATCAATTTTTTTTATTTTTTTTTTTTTTTACTGAGGCAATTGGGGTTAAGTGACTTGTCCAGGGTCACACACCTAGAATGTATTAAGTGTTTGAGATCAGATTTGAATTCAGGTCCTCCTGACTTCAGTGGGGTCAATTTTCATTATTAATCAGAGCCATCTATAGTTGTTCTGATCTATATCTGGCCACTGGATCCAGATAACTCTGAAGGAAAAAGTGAGGGAGGTGACTTTGCACAGGTCACCCTCACTCAAATCCAATTCATTTGTATGTCATGGCAACACCTTCCTGACATTATGACCCTCTTTGGGAAAGTAGGACAAACAACAAACAATAAGAAGACAGAATATGAAAACTCTGATATGTGCTGGATTGAGGCCAACATTAGGGTGAGTTCCCACTGATATAATTTAGTACAAGCAGGAGGACCTATAAATAAGGAATGGTTATCAGATTAAAATCACTAAGGGACTAGAAATGTAATAAAGACTCATGTAGACACTGCAATTCAATTCAATAAACTTTTATTGGCCACAATATGCCAGGCACTTTGCTAAGCCTTTAAGATACTTGTCATTCAAGAATTAGTAAAGATCAAAACAATGTTGTGCTATTTTTTATTAAAGGATGATTTCTCAGTAAGAGTTGTTTTTATATTTAAAAAGGCCACATTCCCCATTAAAGATGATTTCTATTTCAGGTTAATTCTCAGTGAAATTCTAGAATAGATGATTAAAAATAGATGGTTTATGAACTCTTAGAAAAGAATGAAATGATCACTAGAACACAAAATGGGTTCACCCAATTATAAAAAACTTCATATTCTTTGCACATGGTATCACTAGCTTAGTTAGGGAAACAGTGGACATAAAACATTTTGATCTTAGCAAAGCTTCTGATGAAATTTACAAAAATAGTTTGAAGATGCTAAAATGTGGGCTGAATGATAATGCAATCATGTACATTCACAGCCGCATATAACAGTATCCAAAATGATTTCAGTTTAACAGTAAAAGATCTCTAGAAAAGGGCCATGTGGTTTTGTTTTTTTACTTTTTGCTAAAAATTTTAAACTGTATCTTGGAAGAAGAAAGAGAAAGGATGCTTATTAAAATCTTTCATTGACACAAAAGAATTTCCACCACAATTTAAACTCTAAACGATTCTGAATGGAATACTAAAGGAAAACCTAATAAGATAGAATTTGCTGCTAATAAAACCTAAGAGTCTATATTAGGCTAAAAACACTGCACAACTAGAGGATAGAAGAGACCAGGATTGGAAGCCATACTTGTGAAAAACGGTCAAGGGCATTTAGTCTTTCCAGTCCTCAAAAAACTCTTACTTGATCGATTCATCCCCATTAGCTATTGTTCCATATATATCTCTCCTCCCTTTTGTGGTTAAACTTCTTCCAAAGGCCATCTACAACTAGTGCTTTTATTTTCTTCCCTCTTACTTTCTTTTTAATTCTCTACAATCCAGCTTCTAACTTTAGCATTTCAATTGAAACCGAAAAAGTTATTAATGATCTCTTAATGGCAAGCCTTTCTAAAAGCCTTTTCTCAATACTCAATCCTTGGCCTTTCTGAACATTTTGACTCTTGATCACCATATTTTCCTTAATACTTTCTTTTCTAGGTTTTTTTGGTGACAATACTCTCTTCGTGTTTTTCTCCTACCTTTTTGGCTATTCTTTCCCCCCTCAGTCTCCTTTGCTGGATCTTCATCCAGGTTATCATCACTAACCATGGTGTCCCATAGGATTCTGTCCTAAGTCCTCTTCTTTTTTTCCTTCATACTGTTTCACTCAGTGATCTCATCAGCTTCTCAATTTACTAATCCTAATATAAATTCTGATGATCTCCAACAAGCATTTCCAAGTGGATGTTTTATAGATATCTTAAACTCAAAATGTTCAAAACTGAACTATTATCTTTCTCCCCATCCCCACCCCAGCCCTGCTTCTAAATTGCCATATTACAAATAGGATACCATTATTCTCCTAATCACTCACACTAGCATACTAGATGTTAGCTTCAATTCCTCAATTCTTCCATTCCTCCTCATTCAAGATGTTGCTTATCAATTTTATATAATATTTCTCATTTATACTATCTTCTCTCTTTTGACATTGCCATCACCCTAGTACAGACCCTTATCATCTCTTACCCAGATTCTTGCACTAGCCTGTTGGTCAATCTCCCTTACACAAATTATCCTCATTTCAATTTAGCCTCTATTTAGATCTGACCATGTCATCCCTCTACTCAGTAAACTCTAATGACTCCCTATCATCTCCAGTATCAAATATAAAATCCACTCTTTTTTCATTAAAAGCCCTTCATATTCTGTCTCCTCTCTACCCTGCCAGAATTTTTTTATCTTACATTGTAGCATTTCTTTTTTCCTACTCTTCACCCCAACATGTAATGTGTGATTCAGTGACATTGCTTTTATCATTTCCCACACAAGATATTCCATCTCCTAACTCTGGGTATTTCCATGCTTCCTGGATCCTTTTGCCTTCTTTAAGTCTCAGCTAAAATTCTAATTTCTATAGAAAGCCTTTCCTAATTCCTTTTAATGTTAGTGCATTCCTTCTGTTGATTATTTCCAATTTATCCTGCATACAGCTTGTCTGTACATAATTATTTGCATATTTCTCTCTCCATTAAACTGTGTGCTCCTTGACAACAGAGGCTGTCTTTTGCTTTCTTTATATTCCTATATGGTAGAGTATACTTCTATGTACTTTACAAGGCATAAAGTGGAATCTTAATAAATATTCACTATTTGAACATGAATTCAATGAATCATCACCATGATGTAATTATTTAAAAAACTAATGAGATTATATACTACTTTAATTAAATTAGGTATAGTAATAATAATAGCTAGAATCTAGATAGTGCTTTGAAAATTTGCAAACACTATCTAATTTGATCTTCACAATATCCTTCAGAGATAAGCTCTATTATTATTCTCATTTTGAACGGCAAGAAAACTGAGGCAGAAGTTAAGTAACTTGTCCAGGGTTGTAGAAGTAATAATTGTACTGTATATATATATATATTGTTTTGATCTAGAAATAAAACATAATGTCCACTTCTGAGCACAAAAATTTAAGAGGTCCACTGGAAAAAAAAAATACATTCAGAAGTAAACAATGAGGGTGTCAAAGAGTCTAGAAAACATATCACATTGGTTGGGAAAAGTAAATTTTTTAAAAAGTCTATAAAACAGAAAATTAAAGAAACAAATCACAGAATTTTAAAGCTAAAAGAGCCTTAGATATCATCTAACTCAATTAGATTACTTTACATATGAAGAAAGTGAGGTTCAAGATCACAACTCTGGAGCACTAGCATATGAAAGCTTTATTTAAATATCTAAAAGGCTGCTATACAGAAAAGGAGACAGATAAACTATTTCATTTCAGATACTCCATAAGAGTTTACAAGTAAATTTACAAGGAGTAAATTATGGATAAATATACAGAAGAAAATTGTGATCAGTTGAATGAACTGTCTAGTAAGCTCTCTATAACTGAGAATATTGAAGAGGTCAGATGCCACAAGCCTGTGGTAGAAAGGATACTTTATTAAATGGGAATTTGGTCAAGAGAGGACTCTTAGTTGTTTTTTGATCCCAGTTCCAATCGCAATTAACCTTGATATTTTGACCCTAAAATTTTGTTAATTTCATAATTTTTGAACAAAAGTCACTAAGGCTAACAAAAAGGAACTGAGTCAGAATCTTTGAGAACTGTTAGATTGTAAAACCAAAGTAAAAAAATGGGTTTTCTAGAAATTGATCATGAAGTTATATTCCATGTGAGCTGTAAGTTCAAGCTGAATGTGTCAAGTCATTATTGGGAATGTGCTGAGAAATGTCTAAATAATAAAAAGGATAGATTTTTCAAAGGCCTTGTACAACACTCTGAATTGGCAAAAAGGGATTTAAGTTAATACAATTTCCCCCTACAAATCTGCTAGAGAAAAATCTGTGTTCTCCTTTTTAGTTCACCAATGAAGTAAATCCTTCATTGGAATTAGCCGCCAGCTTATTCAGGTCTATCAAAGCCAATGATTCTGTTGGGATAAGGAATCATCATCCCCTAAGTCACTATGGTACTCTTAGGAAGAAGAAAATGTTAACAGATTATCCAAACATGTTTTAGATTTAGATTTTACAAAGTTATTTCATTAACTTCTTCAGCTCACATCCAGTTTTTTAACTTGGACATTGCCATAGGATTGTCTAACATTCTTCAGGCCCTAACAGTTATCTACAATCTGACTAGGGTAAATAGTGTGCAGCATTGTTAAGATCGTATATTTTAAGATCAGCACGAGACAGGAATTCAGGTTAGGGGAAAATCGTCAGTCTTTATTCTCAGTGAAGAAGGATCGGAGGTGGAAGAGAATCAGCAATAGCAATGTGTGCAGCTGAGTCAAGAAGCTAGCTCGACCAGCAGCCACACAACCAGCAGCTCGGAGTCTCGAACTCAGCCCAATCTCTCCCACTTGTCTTCTTCCCTCTCTGCCTCCACCCACCAAAATCGTCATTTCCTATACAACACATCAGGACTTGCAAGGAGAGTGGGCAGGGACCATTCTTTATCCAATCATGTATATTAGTAGAGTATAGCCCAATTACTATCTAGCCTCATGTACTTGGGACCTCAGTGCATCAGCTCAAACCTCAGCCCATTACACAGCATGAAGAACAGATTGAACCCATAGGTGATGACTATATCAAATGTGGACTATACTAAATGCTAGCTTTCTTAAGAGAAATTTGCAATATGTAATATGAAAGATGAAATACCTCAATTAGAAGAGACCAGGAGACTTGAATCCTAATTGCTATTTTATGTTAAGTATGCAGGGATGTTAAGGGACTCTAAATAGTGAAGCCTATGATTTTAAAGCTTATATCTTAAAAGTTGAGGATGGAATTATCAAAGCTATTAATTCTGTTCCTCAATTTCTAGTCACTCAGTTAAGTCTCTACTTAAACTTTGATTGGGTAGGCTCAGAACTCTGGGATTTAATCATCAATGGAACTCAGAAATAGCTTATTCTGAATCTTGGTTCAAGATTTAGTTCTATTCAAGATTCTTATTTTTCTTAAGGTAATTATGCCTTTTTTCCCAGTTAGTTTTGTTTATAAAAAGGTCATTTGGTCTTCTAGGAGGTAACCATTTCCTAATTTGATTTCCTGTCTTCATTCAAGACAAATTGATAGTACAAATGAACTACAAAGGCTTCTATTAGACAAAGGAAAATATGGGTTTCTTCAGCTTGGTACAAAGTACATTGAATTCTTGGTGTAAGTGACTTACATCATGTTATGACTTCTTTGTTTTGTAAAAATGTAGGTGAAATAGCTTACCTAGTTCTAGATTATCAGCAGCTTCTGTTAAAGAAGAGATGTTGCAACATAAGTCAACAAACCACCACATAAAATAAAATATACAGAGCCCTGCAGTAACAGCCCATTCTAGGTATAGTTAACTAGCCCTAGTAAGCTCATTCATCCCCTTATATACAAACAAGTCTTGTGATAACTGATGTCAAATAAACATCTTCCCAAATCTGCCATTCCCCCTAACTTTTCCATATGGTACCTTTATCCCTACAGTTACCACCAAACATCAGGATGATTGATCTTCCTTCTCTATCACCCCAAAACTAATCAAATGCCAAACCCTGTTAATTCTACATATAACAATGTCTCTTGCATCTGTCTCTTCACTTCCCTACTTCAGAACCTTCCTAGTTCAGATCCTCAACTTTTCTTGATAGATCCTCTCCAACAGCCTCCTAAGTGGACTTTCTACCTCCATTTTTTTCCCTAAATCCCTTCTAGTTCTATTATTTATGGATCTACAAGCCTATCAACTCCAACTTATCCTTCATTAACTGCTTGAATAATCTTTATAATTTAGTCTTCTGACAATGGTACTCTTCTTTAAAACTTTTAGTGGCTCCCCAATATCAAGTGAAAAAAGTATAAATTTATTCTGGTATTTCTGTGCACAATATGGTTCCAATTTCCTTTACCTCGTGCTTCTATTCCCTTTCATATTCTTTATATTCTAAGCAAATTAGATTCCCCTGTTTAACCCTCTATATAGCTTGCTTTCTCTAGTTTCCATGCTTTCCCCATGTTCTCATACTTGGAAAAGACTTCCTCCTTCATTAGGAAATGGATGATCCCTTCCTTAAAGGCCTAAATCAGTCACAACTTTCTCCATAAACTCTTCCATAAACCTCAGGGGGAAAGTGGTTATTCCTTACTTGAATTTTTCCTGGCATTTTGCTAGACCTCTCTTTTGCATTTATTTCATTTTTCCTTATAGCAAAATTATGTGTGTACATTTCATTTCCCAATATTAGATCACATTTCCTTGAGAGTAGGATCTTTGTCAAGTCTGTATGTGTATACCCAACAATGGCAGAGGGCCTCGCACAAAATAATCCCTTAATAAATGTTTATTGAATTGAACTGAACATCTTTATGCTTCGGAGATATTCCATAGGCTAGGAATGGAGATATTCACAGATATTTCATAGGTTAGGAAGCAGCAAAAGGAGATTTTCTTACCTTGGAACTGGGATGTGGGCTCTGATGGGCGGCCATATTTGTGCTTTCTACCATCTTTCCAGTCTATTGCTAAGGGAAAAGAAAAAGTATACAAATGAAAAAGAAATTCAAAATATATAGAATTTAGAATTGGAAAAGAATGAAAAATCATTTAATCTAACTCTCTTATTTAACAGATAAGAAAGCTTAAGGCCAAAGAAAGAAAGGGTCTTATTCAAGGTCAGAAAGGTAGTAAGAGGTAGTAGAGCTAAGATTCAGCCCATCTCAAACACAATAATGCTTTGCTTTAAACAAAGCCAGTATCTAAATATTCAGACAACACAAAAGATAAGAAGTACCAGATGCTTAGTCAAAAGAAGTCTAAAGAAGATTTTTCCAAAAATTCTTTTAAACACTTCCCCAGTGTATATTATTTCCAACATAAAAATATTTGTTTTATACAAAACTTTTCGGAAACACATCTCTTACATGACAAAAAGCATACATGAAATAACCAAAGAATGCTTATCCTTCTGAACTTTTTAAAGTAGCATATATTTCACTAATATGAGAGCACATTCTAGCATACAGGTAAATACCTCACCATCCCAGCTCAATATGAGTTTCTGAAAACAGGGACTGTTTCTGCCTTTCTATCTATTTATTTCTATCTATCTATTGTTTGCCATATAATAGGTGCTTAATAAATGTTTTGATTTAAAATAATGTCTCTATTTTACTGTAAGCAACATGCAAAGTGGAGTGGTGGTATAATATAAAGAACACTAGATTTAGGCTTAGAAAATCTGAGTTCAAATCTTACCTATGTCAAATGATTCAAGATGAAATTTCAGACAAGTCCATCTCCCTTTCAGGAGATGAATTTCCTCCTATGACTAAATATTCTTTCAAATTCCTTCTAGTCCCCATCTGTACCTTTATTTGGCTTTTTTTTTTTTTTTAAACGGATACACAGGATCTCTTAAGGTTAGGCTCTGCATTTCTACTCCCACAATGACAAAAATGATGCCAAATTAATAACCTTTCCCTACCACTTCAATACTTAACTTACAATCTTTGAATGGCCAGTATTAGCTGGCCATATAATCAATTAACTCCTCTATATAGTCTATTCTCTTATGAGATGCTGTAATAAAAAAGTAGAAACACATGGCGCTCAATCTTCTGTGTTATAAAGATTCCTAGATTTGGAGGGGGGAGATGTAGGTCCTAGCCCTGGTTCTGCCATTAATTTCCATAATATATAATCTTATATAAGTCACTTTTTTTCCTGTTCCTAAATTTCCTTTCTGGTTTAGAAGATCTCCAAATATTTTCCAATTCTAACACTCTCTGATTCCATATTTGTAGTGACAAAGACCTCACACTTAAAGTAAATCAGATTTTGATTTTTTTAATATTCAAAAATATTTGCTTATTCAAAGAAAATGGCATTTTAGAGAGATATATTTTTAATCTCTGGAAGTTAAACACAAGACCATTTCACATTTCATATCTGTCATATATGTCCACTACCTATAAATAAACTTTGAAATTACTCATAATAATAAGAATTGTGGGGACAGAAATATGACTCTGAAATCCTAAAAAAAAAAGTTCAATGACAATGCTCTTGTGGAAAACTTTAGAAATATTTCATCTTATTTACCACATTTATTTACCATTTAAAGAAGAGAGCAGATTAACAGAATGGACCAAAGACTGCATGAGAAGATAAGGCATATATACTAAGATAATCATCAAAAAGACATATTACTTAGATATAAATACATCAGAGGAATAAAGACAAAATTACCTGTAAGATCAGTGGAGAGGGGAAGAGTTCATGACCAGACAAGGAATAGAGATGATCACAGAAGAGAAAATGGACAATTCCGATTACATAAAATTAAAAAGCCTTTGCACAACAAAATATGCAGCTAAAACTAGGAGAGAAACAGTTACTTGGGGGAAAAAAATCTTCACACTAAATTTCTCTGAAAAAAGTCTCATTTCCTATATATAAAGAACTAATTCATATTTATAAGGATATTCCAACTGATAAATGGTCAAAGGATATAAACAGGTGGTTTTCAAAGGAAGAAAGCAAAGCTATCAATAGCCACACATCCCAAATCACTAATAAAGAAATGCAAATTAAAGCAACTCTAAGACTTATTCTACCTCATACCCATCAAATTGATAGAGATGATAAAAAAGAAAAATGCCCAGTGTTACAGGAAAATTGGTGTCCTTAATGAACTGTTAGTGTAATTGTGAATTAGTCCAGTCACTCTGGAAAGCAAACTGAAATTAAGTCTAAAAGGTCACTAAACTGACTAACTTTTGCCCCACAAAAGTTGTGATCCCACAACTAGATCTATTGTATCCAAAAAGAGAACAAAGGAAGTGGAAAAGAACCCATTATGTACAAAAAGTGTTTGTAATAACTACTACTGTGGTGGCAAAGAAATGGAAAGAAAGGGGGTACCCATCAGTTGGAAAATAGCTAAAGAAATTATGATTTGTAATGTAAGATACTACTACTGTGCCCTAAGAAATGATCAAAAGGATTGTTTCAAAGAAATTGCAGAAGGTTGTATGAATTGATGCAAAGCAAACTGAACAGAAAAAGGAGGAATAATTCATACAACAACAACACTGTAAAGACAAATATCTTTGAAAGACTTAAGAACTTTGACATTAAGAACAATGACAACCATGTCCTCTCATGGTAGGAACAATGAAGCATGCTACTCACCTCCTGTTAGAAAAGTGTTAACTGATACAAGATGCAGAATAAAATATGAAATTGTTTTCCTGGTCTCACTTTTTTTTTAATGGCTTTTTATTTTTCCAAATACATGCAAAGACAGTTTTCAACATTCACCTTTGCAAAACCTTGTGTTTCAAATTTTTCTCCCTTCCTCCCTCCTCTAGACAGCAAGCAATACAACATAGGTTAAACATATGCAATTTGAAGACTGAATTTTTAAACATGAGCAATGTGGAAATTTGTTTTACTTTTCTATTTTTCTTTTTCAATGGTGCCTAGGAAGGGAAAAGAGGGGAAGGGAAGGGAGAGAAAATAAATACTTGTTAATTTTTTTTAATTTGGAGAAAGAGCAAAGTGAGCAGAACCAGGAAAACAATTTATACAATAACAATGTTAAAAAATACGCTGAAAGATTTAAGGACTCTGAACAATGCAATTACCAACCATGATTCCAATAGACAGAAGATGAGATATATCTCACAGAGAGGTGATAGACTCAAGATGCTGAATAAGACACTTATTTTTTGGATGTGGCCAATATGGGAATTTATTTTGCTTTGCTTTGTAAATTTTATAGAAGAGTTTTTTTCTTTTTTCCAATGGAATGTATGTATAGGAGAGAGAAGGGGTTAGAGGTAGGCTCCTCTGATTCTCCCCTTGCCCCCTAAAAAAAAAAAAGAAGGGTGAGAGAAGAAAGACAGAGACAGAGAGACAAAGAGAGAGAGAAGTTTTACATAAAAAATTAGCAGTTTCACGAACAAGCTCTTCCTTCTGTCCTAAAGTAGTAGTGTCCATTTTATTTGTTGCCAAATTTAAATGAAAACAAAGGGGCTCCCCCTCAAAAATAAAGAGAAATAAAGGAAGACCCACCAATAGTGAAAAAAAAAATAGCACAAACATACAGTCAAGGATTTGGATTTGCAAGAAACCTTTGGAGGCTATGTAGTACAAACCTCTTATTCACAGATGAGGGAACTAAGGCCCATAGAGTTTTAAGTGACTTGATTAAGGTCACACATGTGCTAAGAATAGAGGTGGGAATCAAACCCTATCTTTTGACTACAAATCCCAAATTCTTTCACAGCACCACACTCCGATCCGATAGGGCAGCAAAATAGACCCAGAAATTAATAAGCTGAGAAGAACAAAATATAATAATAACCACAGATTTATGGTGGCAATAATAACAGCTCACATTCATACAGGTTTTTATGGGTGATATGGCATTTCCTTCACAGCAATTCTATAAAGCGAGTTGTATACAGTAATTTATAAGTAAAGAACAATTTAAATACATGCTCTCATTTGATCTTCCCCAAAGCTCTGTGAGAGTATTTTGTGCAATGAATTTCTTTTTTTTTTTCCCTGTCAATGGCACTTTATTAAAGGGTCCATGATTTCCTCTAATGAAGAGGACCTCAGATTTTCCTCATGATCTGAGTTGCCTCTTCCTTCCAGAGTATGACACATTCTTAAGCAATTTTGATAGACTCATAGAATAGTGAGCTGAAGGGAACTTAAAAATCATATAGTCCAAACTTTTCATTTTATGGAGGGGAAATGGTCTAACACACTTTCTAAGAGGTTCAATCATAATAAGCCATACAGTCATTGAATGCTCAGAACCTAAGGATCCTAGAGTGAAAGGGTCTCTTGGAGGCAACTAGTCCAAAGTTTCTTAAACTATGAGTTACAACCCCACATGGGTTAACAAAATGTGGGGATCATGAAATTATGACTTATTATCAGTAAATGTTTAATTTGTATGCCAGGATTATGTAAAAATTTCTCAGGCAAAAAAGAGTTGCAAGTGGGAAAAGTTTGTTTTTTCTATTTCAACTTTTATTTTTTCAATTTAATTATTTTATTTTTTGTGGTTATACAGCTATATTAACTTTTAAAATATACGTTTCTTCATGAATCATGTTGGGAGAGAAAAATGAGAACAAAAGGGAAAAACCATAAGAGGAAAAAAAAAACACAGAAAAAAGTGTACATAGCATGTGTTGATTTATATTCAATCTCCACAGTTCTCTTTCTGGATGCAAATGATGTTTTCTATCAAAAGTTTATTAGGATTGCCTTGGATCACTGAACTGCTGAGAAGAACCAAGTCTTTCATAGCTGATCATTGCACAATCTTGCTGTTATTGTGTACAATATATTCCTGGTTCTGCTTGTTTCATTCAACATCATTAATGTAAATCTTTCCAGGACTTTCTAAAATCAGCTTGTTTATTTATCATTTTTTATAGAACAGTAATATTCCACTTTCATATGCAGGTGGAAAAATTTTAAGAAGCCCTAATCTTGTTCAGTCCATAACTCTAGGAGACTTAAAAGACAGCAAAAGATAGAGGAGGGAAAAAAAAAAACACCTTTCTAGGCTCCAATTCCAGATCTGATACTTATTAGCTATGTAAAATTGAACAAGTTTCTCTACCTTTCTGAGCCTCTTAAGTGCTCTATGAAAATAATAAAGGATAATAAACACTTAAGGATGTGGATACAAAATATATTATTTATCATAAGGGTGTTGTGAGAAAAGCACTTTGTAAATCTATTCTACTATATCATACCTACCAACAATAATTAATAAAGTGCTTATTGTGTCAAGTACTATGCCTGCACACTAAGTATGTAATATTTTCTTTTTCTTTTTAAAAAATATAATAGTTATTTTGTTCTTTCCGTTTTCTTACCTAAAAGAAAAAGCTGGCATTGGAAAATCTAGTTCTATAGGCAATGGCATTAGCATAGAAGGCATCTCCCTTTAAGAGTGAATCTAACTGTGCCCCAAAGTTATTAAATCATGCATATCCTCTGATACAGCAATATCATTACCACTACTATTATTACTAATTATAAAAATAGTTAGAATTTATATAATGCTTACTTCATGCCAAGGCTAAACACTTTATAAATATCTCATTTTATTTATGTATGTATTTTATTTTACCAGGTCTATAGCCCTATGAGATTAAAAAGAGAAAGGATACATATATACAAAATATTTACAATAACTCTGTTTGAGGTGGCAAATCACAAAGCAAAGAATTAGAAAATGAGAGAAGTGCCCATCAAATGGTAAATGGCTGTACAAATTATGGTATATGAATGTGATAGAATATGGTTATGCCATAAGAAAATCTGAAGGAGGTGGTTTCTGAGAAATCTTAGAAGACTTGAATGAACTGATGCAGAGTGCAGTAAACATAACTAGGAAAACAATTTCTACAATACCAGTAATATTGTAAAAACAATTCCAAAAGACTAATGATGAAATAGGCCCATCTCCTGAGACTTTTTTTGGACATGGCCAATGTGGGAATTTTTGTTTGATTATACATATTTGTAACAGAGGTTTGGGGTCTCTTTCTTAATAGGGATAAAAGGGGAGCAGTGAGAAAGAAGGCAGATCTTAATTTGGAAAAAAAAATTGTTTAAAAATGAATCAGTCTATCTCTCTCTATTCCCTCCTCAATCTAAAATCCTCCCTACATTTTTCAAATATTGGGTAGAAATCTGCAAAGTCAACTGCTTCTTATTAAATCTGGCACAATTAAGCATTTAAATTCCAAATCTATCACAGTAAACCACTTTCATTCTCTGTGTGAACTAAAATACACCAATATAAAAAAGCCATTGCTTTACGCATTCATGATTCTGTAACTGCAAATAAGAACTTAGTACCTACCTACCTTATAGGTTGTTAGAAGAAAAGAATTTAAGTCCTGTAATTTTTTGAGAGGTAGGACAATGTGGTATAAGTAGAAGTGCTGTACTCAAGAATCAGGGAAATTTGTGCTCAACTGGTGGCTCTGACAAATAATACCTATATTACTTTAGGTAATCTAGTTCTCAGTTTCCTTATCTACAAAACAAGGAAAATAACTTTTATACTAACTCTTTTCACAAGATCATTGTAAAGAGACACTCTGGAAACCTATATTAAAATGCTGTAGAAGTTTTGACAGAAAGCCAGGCCCAAAGCTTTCTATGTATGAATCAATCACAAGCAACAAGAAAAGTAATAGCAAACTCTAAGGCTGTTTATGTTTAAACATAAAGAATTATTAAGCTTAAAAGATTTCTATTATGCTCTTACTTTCCAGAGAACTTAAATCTGGCAAATTAAAATCTCAAACTTGCAAAAGATGTGTCCAATAAATCTAACTACTTTTGCTAAAAATGTATGACATAAAGCAAAAGAAGATTCTTACCTTTCAGACAGGGCTACACGTTCTAAGGACAGATGGTAATGGTTTGTAGAGCAGCTAAACTGTTTTAAGAATCCTTTTAGGTATCTGAGCAAAGCTTCAAGCTGCCCCACCCTACCTTGAAAAGTCATACTCCTGATGGAGATGATGTCATGGCTTTATAGAAACAAAGCCAAGGTGCAGTCCAAGGGTAACAGCACCACGAAGAAAGCAATTCTTTAATTCATTTCCCCAGGCAAGTCCTTCACTCACAGTGCCTCAGCATTCCCATCTGCAAAAGAGGGACAAGAAATCCTCATTACTAGGCAGATCTAATGAACTGAATATTGAATAGGGATTCACAACTGACTTCCTACATTAGACTTTAAGTGTAGATTTTAAGATTTTGGGATTTCTCATATGGCAGAAACTAGGCATCGGCCCACACTTAAAACCGTACACCAAAATAAGGTCAAAATGGGTTCATGACCTAGGCATAAAGAATAAGATTATAAATAAATTGGAAGAACATAGGATAGTTTACCTTTCAGACCTGTGGAAGAGGAAGGAATTTATGGCCAAAGAACTAGAGATCATTATTGATTACAAAATAGAAAATTTTGATTATATCAAATTGAAAATTTTTTGTACAAACAAAACTAATACAGACAAGATTAGAAGGGAAGCAATCTGGGAAAACATTTTTTACAGTTAAAGGTTCTGATAAAGGTCTCATTTCCAAAATATATAGAGAATTGACTCTAATTTATAAGAAATCAAGCCATTCTCCAATTGATAAATGGTCAAAGGATATGAACAGACAATTCTCAGATGAAGAAATTGAAACTATTTCTAGCCATATGAAAAGATGCTCCAAGTCATTATTAATCAGAGAAATGCAAATTAAGACAACTCTGAGATACCAGTACACACCTGTCAGATTGGCTAGAATGACAGGGAAAGATAATGTGCAATGCTGCAGAGGATGTGGGAAAATGGGGACACTGATACACTGGTGGTGGAATTATGACTACATCCAGCCATTCTGGAGAGCAATTTGGAACTATGCTCAAAAAGTTATCAAACTGTGCGAACTCTTTGATCCAGCAGTGTTTCTACTGGGCTTATACCCCAAAGAGATACTAAAGAAGGGAAAGGGGCCTGTATGTGCAAGAATGTTTGTGGCAGCCTTCTTTGTAGTGGCCAGAAAATAGAAACTGAGTGGACGCCCATCAACTGGAGAATGGTTGGGTAAATTGTGGTATAAGAATGTTTTGGAATATTATTGTTCTGTAAGAAATGACCAGCAGGATCAATACAGAGAGGCTTGGAGAGACTTACATGAAATGATGCTAAGTGAAATGAGCAGAACCAGGAGATCATTATATACCTCAACAACAATACTGTATGAGGATGTATTCTGATGGAAGTGGATTTCTTCGATAAAGAGAAGATCTAACTCAGTTTCATTTGATCAATGATGGACAGAAGCAGCTACACCCAAAGAAAGAACACTGGGAAATGATTGTAAACTGTTTGCATTTTTGTTTTTCTTCCCGGGTTATTTTTACCTTCTGAATCTGTGATGACTGCGTATTTTAAAATCAGCTGGAGTCAGGAATTCAGGTTATGGGAAAATCGTCAATCTTTATTCTTAGCAGAGATGAAGAAAGGTCGGAGGTAGAAGGGAATCAGCAATAGCAATGTCAGCAGCTGAGTCAAGAAGCTAGACCAGAAGCTACAAGACCAGCAGCTACCAGAATCGAATCCCCAGCAATCTCTCTCAGCCTCTCTTCCTGTCTCCTTGCCTCCACCCACCAAAATCATCATTTCCTATACAACACATCAGGACTTGCACAGAGAGTGGGCGGGGGCCATTCTTTATCCAAGCATGTATATTAATAGAGTATAGTCCAATTACTATTTAGCCTCAAGTGCTTGGGACCTCAGTGCATCAACTCAAGCCTCAGCCCATCACATGAATCCAATTCTTCCTGTGCAACAAGAGAACTCTTCGCTTCTGCACACGTATATTGTATCTAGGATATACTGTGACATATTTAACAGGTATAAGACTGCTTGCCATCTAAGGGGGGGGGGGGGGGAGGGAGGGAGGGGAAAAGTTGGAACAGAAGTGAGTGCAAGGAATAATGTAAAAAATTACCCAGGCATGGGTTCTGTCAATAAAAAGTTATAATTATGAAAAAAAATTTAGGATTTCCTCTATTTCATTTAAGATTCCCTATCTTTCAGTTTCTCTATCTATAACATGGGGAGATTAATACATAATGAATTATAGAACTTCAGAGGTGGAAGGGATAGACCATCTAATTGCATAGAGGAAGAAACCAGAGCATGTAGCAAGATTGTGACAGACTTAGGAGAAGATTCCAGGTTTCTTGACTCATCATTATTTAAGTCTGTAAAGTGCTAAGACACTCAAATAAATAAACACTATATAATACTAAAAGTCAATGACAATCATAGCAAGATGTAGTGGTAACTAGATGGCTCAATGGATAGAGTGCTGGACCTAGAGGCAGGAAAACCTGAGTTTAAGTTGAATTTCAGACCCTCACTAGCTTGTGTGACTCTGGGCAAGTCATTTAACTTCTGTTTGCCTTTATCTACTGGAAGAGGAACTTGGCAAAGCACTATTGTATCTTTGCCAAGAAAACTCCAAACCAGTCACCCTGTTCATGACTGAACAACTAAACAACACCTCTGAGAATAACACATGGGTTTAATAAATATTTCAAAGGCTTTTACAATGTGTCAAAAGAGTAGTTTTTAAAGATATAACTTATTTTTACTTAAAATGATATTATGTTATAAGAAGATAATTGCTACCACAAACTGTTCCTTAACTTTGGAAACTAATTAAGATTTACAGGGATAAAATAAAGTCAACTAACTCTGTTCATCTTAAATAAATACACACTGCTCATACAAGATATATTTGACCATATAAAAATACAAAACAAATATTACCAGCCAGATAAGCAAGACACAAACTGGGTCAAGAAATCCCAGCTATCTCTCAAGGGGCCTTAGGACATCACAGTCACAGTTCTCCACCTAGAAGTTTTCCTGACTCTGACAATAGCTTTATGACCATGTTACCTATCTTTCATGAAACCTCAACTACTACTTGCTATAAAAGTGAAAGAAATAGGACTTGTGCTACCTATCTTAAAGGAACATTAGGAGGAAAGCACTTTGTATACCTATAAGCTTTAACTTTTGGTTACTGCTATTATAAAAATGTGAATCATTTTTATTGCTTCCTAATACTGTATCACAGACTCTAACAGAAAATGATAACTTTTGACAACAAAAGTTGCCAGAAGCTCATGGAAGCTAAAGGTCTATTTAACTCTTACAAGACCCTACAAAGAATATGTTGGACAATTTTGATTAAGATGAGAATGGAAATACTGTTATACATAAACCTGAACAACCATTCACATCAAGAACTCTTGGCTGAATCCCTGTGCACTGCTGAGGAAGGAACAGAGTAGAATAAAGTCCAATCACTGGACTCAAAATAGTTACAATGCAAGAGTAGCACAGATGGTAGTTAGGATTGCCTGTCTCTTTTAACACAGCTATTGTTTTTTGCCAACTATTAAGTTCAGGTAACTTAATTGAAAGAAATGAGGCTTTCGTTCATTCATTTATTTTAGGCAAGAGACAAGAAGGAACAAGAAAAGAGAGAAGTCAAGGCTGTTTCATTCAAAGTTCTTTAAGGTATAGATGTTTTTGAAGATATAGACCAGAGGTCCTCGAACTACGGTTCGCGGGCCAGATGCAGCAGCTGAGGACGTTTATCCCCCTCACCCAGGAATATGAAGTTTCTTTATTTAAAGGCCCACAAAACAAAGTTTTTGATTTTACTATAGTCCGGCCCTCCAATAGTCTAAGGGACAGTGAACTGGCCCCCTATTTAAAAAGTTTGAGGACCCCTGATAGACCAAAGGAAAGGAGGCAATGTGATATAGTGGAAATAATAACTTTATTCATATGTTGTTATATAATTTGCAAAGCTCTTTAAATATAGTACCTAATTTAAACTACATAACAATACTATGAGATGAGTGTACATCTCACAATACATTGTACATCTCAATGTACAGGCATTATTACTCCCATTACACAGATGAGGAAACTTGGGCTGGGAGAGGTTCATTAACTTGTCTGTGTTCATATAGTTTAGTAAGAGTCAAAGGCAGGCTATGAATCCTGTTCTTTCTGCCTACAAATCCAGCTGAATAGAGGTTTAGGAGTCAGAAAACCTGGATTCATATTCCAACTTTATTACATTTAAGACCACAGATTTAGAGCTGGGGGAGTCTGTGCCAGTTAACCCAATTATAACACTTTAAGAGTTGTGTGACCTTGAATAAGTTACTTAACCTACTGATCTCAAAGATGACAGGGGTGAACTTACTAGCTGATCTTTGAGCCTCCTCTCCTCTCTAGTCCTAAATCCTATGATCCTCAAGGAGAGAGATTTTGTCATATGTAAATATGGTGCCTGCCTCAGCATCTAGAAGCATTTTACTCAAAGTAAACATTTGATAAATGTTTGTTATACTCTATTACATTTACATTGTACACTATAACTAGCTAACATAGAGTCCTTCAAGTACGAACTTATATATACATAAGAGAAAGAACTATACTCTCCTGATTTGACACATTAAGAAATGCAGGACAGTGAACAGAGTTGCCCAAAGCTAGTCAGTAGCAGCCTAGAACTAGAACATAGGTCTCTTGGTCCCCAGAGTGGGTACTTTCTACTAGACTGTGCTTCCTCTCATTTGTTCCATTGTGGCCAGACCAAATGAATGAGAAATAAGAGTTGTGGGCTGGGTCAGGAGGCTGGCTGATTGATCTCCCTGCCTTCTTTTATGAGCAGATTCACCAGGCCCAGCTTTCCCTCATTTCCTTTCACTTCATTAAAGGATGAGCAGTAATAAAGAGAGGATAATTCTCCTTTGAGATGATCCATCAGAAGACAGGGGAGGAGGAGAATTGAGCCAAGAGATCTTCTCACAGCAGGCAGGCAATAAGCCTCGTATGGATGTGGCAGATGTGAACAAAGAAGACTGAGCAGATCCCCTCTCCTTGGCTGCATTCCCTGCCCCCACTCCCTGTGCTGCAGTTGCGCAGCTTGACGTGCACACAGATAGGATGGCACTGGAGAACATCAATATTGCCTTTAACAAGAAAGACACCCAGGAATAAATGGATAACAAAGATGCTGAGAGACTGGGGCATGTCCTTTGTTTCCATGAGAGCAGTGCCTGTAAGACAGCCCTTTCTGAAAGCAAACAGGCAGCCCTAGCTGTTGTGGGAAACAAGATGAGTTACAGGATTTTTGGTGGAGGTTAACTGGGGAGTCATTAGACAGCTCCTTGGCCGATGCCAGGCAGGCAGATGCACAGCAGAAGTAGTGCTCAGCTCACAGGGAGCAGTGTCGTGGGAAAAATACAAGCCAGGCAGGATCAAACTCTTGACACTAACAGAGAGACTTTTAAAAAAGGGATCACATAAAACTTATCCCACCTACTTTAACAGTGAGGGGGCACTGTGAGGATCAAATGAGTGAACCTATAGAAGGGGCTTTTTCAGAACTCTGACAAGCAAGCATTTCTTCCCCCCCTCTCCCCCAGTTCCTTTCCCTTAAATCTTAACTGCTTTATTTCTTTGCAGAGTAAACAATACAGGTGTATAGAGTACATGAAAAAGATGAGGATAAAATGGATTTATATACATTCAAATGCTTTATAAATGTACTGTTGGGGCTGGCCATTTCAAGAAAACCTCTAAGGATCTTTTTTGGAAGTAAATAATCAAATTGATCTCTTCTCTAGGTCTGATTTTTATGTACTCCATTTTCTTTACTTTGTCAATTTTATCTGAGGTCAAAGAGTCTGGATTCAAGTCCTGGCTCTATCATTTACTAACTAGAAGAATCATGGAAAATTATGTACATAATCTCCCTCCTTAAACCTCCATTTTTCTCATTATAAAATGAGGGGACTTTGATGGGATGATATCTCAAGTTTGTTCTCATAAATGTTATGATCTTGTCATCTAAAATCACCTAACTTCTTCGTGTTATGGAATCTTACCTGCAAAAGAGAGGAACTGGAAAAGAAGCTATGTCATGTCTGTTCCAGATATAGGCTAATTCAATAAGTCTGCCTTATCCTTTGCTCTTAACAGGTAGCCTATGGTTTATGACTAGATATGACTAGATATAGCATGTCTGCTATATCTTTTCCTTTCAATTCTTACAGGTAAATCTTGGATCAAGTCCTTAAACATCCCTCTGCATTATGTATGACCTGGCTTTTCTGTCTTTTCATACTGTTTTCCCAGAATCTAATCTTGTTGATTCTACCTCCAGAACATCTCTTGCATATATATACACCCTTCTTTCCACTCACACATTTAGTTCTTCATTGGTTCTCACCTGAACTACTGCAATAACCTCTTAAATGGGCTCCCTGACTCCAGTCTTTATCTGCTATGTTCCATCCTCCACACAGCTGCCAAAGTGATATTGCTAAAATCAAATTCTGACCATATCACCTCAAAAATCTTCAAAAATCCTATTGTCTCTAGGAGAAAATACAAAATATTCAGTCTAATATTTAAAGCTCTCTATAATATGGCTTCTACTTCCATTTGCAATCTTGTGTTACACCACACTTCCCTTACAAAGAATATTATTCATATAAAGAATATTGCTCCAAACATTGTCCAGTCAAATTAGTATGCTATTGTTACTCATTTCTAACATTCCATTTTCTATCTCTGGTGTATTTAACATATATAGGATTACTTGCTGTCTAGGGAAGGTTTGGTGGGAAAGGAAGAAGAAAAATTTGGAACATAGGGTTTTGGAAGGGTGAATGTTGAAAACTATCTTTGCATGTATTTTGAAAATAAAAAGCAGGGGCAGCTAGATGGCACAGTGGATAGAGCACTAGCCCTGAAGTCAGGAGGACTTGAGGTCAAATCTGGCCTCAGACATTTAACACTTCCTGGCTATGTGACCCTGGGCAAGTCACTTAACCCCAATTGCCTCAGCAAAAAATAAATAAAAGCTATTACTTTTAAAAATAATGATGATGATGATGATTACTATTCATATAATCCTTTAAGGTTTGCAATGTGCTTCAAATATTAGCTCATTTTATCCTCACAACATCTCTAGGAAGTAAGTGCTATTATGATCACTATTTTATAGAAGAAGAAATGAGGTTGATGGAAGTTCAGTGACTTGTCCATGGTCACAGAACTAAGAAGTGTCTAAGTTAGGATCTGAACTCAGGTCTTTCTGATGCCAACTCTAACACTCTATCCACTGTATTGTTAACATTTTGCCATCATTTCATTGTTTTAAACAATATGAGATAGTGAATGGAGGCATTATTACACCCATTTTTCAGATAAGCATTCTGAGGCTCAATAGAGTTAAAAGTCTTGTCCATAATCACACATGGAATTAAATGCCCAAACAATTCATTTTCACCCAGATCTTCTAACCCCAAGTGCTCTTTTTATTGTGGTTCAATGTTTCCCAAGGCATGTCCTACTGTTTCAAACCTCACTCCCTCTGAGAATCTTGATCCTCTCTGGTCTCCTTATTCTCTTCTTCTACTCCCTTTTATGTTCAAATCTACCTTATATTCATTCATAGTTGTCTCCAGTTTGAAGATTTCTGGCTTAAAGTTCTATGCCTCCCATGGGTATTTTAAAAGTAATCCAAACTTAAAGCTAAAGAAATGACACTTTTATGACAGAATGTAATAGATACTTTACAATAGGGGCCACTTGTTTTCTGTTTCTAGTGGCTTTTTCCACATTATCAGTCTTATCCCATAGCAGACACTTACATTCAACCAACTAGTTTAAGAGTTCACATTAGTACAATACTTTTAACTTTTTCCTCCTTACTTGCACATACATGTCTCCCTTTGCTAGTGGTTATAAAGCATCTACACCTGGTGTTGCATGCTTGTCCCTGGCTTAGATGTTGATGTTAGTCTGTGACTCTCAGAGGGTGGACACTACATCTCTAGGACTGTTAGGACAAAGCCAACCACATTCCATGAGAACAAGGTTCCATCATTCTGCATATTCTGTGACTTCCATGATTCAAACATTCAGACACAAGACAAAACGGGGAATTCTGTTGCTCCCTCATGTGTATACTGACCTTTTTGAGGGCTGGCTTTTCTCATGACACCACCAGTTATACTAAATAAGAGATTGTTTCTCCTTAGCAAGATGAAGAAATCTAGAATGAAAGAAAGAAAAATTAGAAATGTAAACTCTCCTTCCAAGTTATTTACAAAAATGTCTAGATAACGAAAAGTAACTAGGGGTCAATTTATCTTCTGTCCCATTCAGAAACTTGAAGTCTTTCTCCTACCAGATAGGAGCCCCTTTGAAAGCAAAGACTGAACATACACATCTTTTCTAAAGTACTACTAAAAGAATGGAAGAGTAAGAAGTACTGGCTGAATTCTTGACAATTTTAAATTTATGACAACTTTTTTGTTGTTGTTGTTTGTTTTTGTTTTTTTAAAGTAAGCGTGCTACACATTGACCTTTGTGTTCAGTTGGGAGCAGACAGACTCTTTAACAGGTAACTGTAACACTGTTAGAATAATGAGCCATAGAAAAATCAACTAGTCAAACCTCCTTCCTTTTACAGATGAGAAAACTGAGGGAAAGGGACTTGTTCAAGGTCTAACAACAAGTCATTGGTCAGCTCAGGGCTACTCAACAACAAATAATCCCCAGGAGGACTGGTAGAAACTGCAAACAGACTAATTTAGACTTAGTAAAAAGAAAACTTTTTTTTTTTAAATGATAGCTTTTCAACCATGAAATGAATTGCCACAGGAGGCATTCAACCACTCCCTACTGGTCTTCAAGCAAAGGCTGAGTGACCACTTGCCTGATATGCTGGAACAGAGATTCTTTTTCAGCTGTCAGGACTAGATTTTTGTCAAGTCTCCTTCCACCTCTGAAATTCTGCCTAACACAAGCCTAAAACTGAAGAAACACCAAAGTGCAAAAAAATTTTTTTAAAACTATGTTTTTATTGTATCTAGGATATACTGTGACATATTTAACATGCATAGTACTGCTTGCCATCTGGGGGAGGGGGTGGAGAGAGGGAGGGAAAAAGTCGGAACAGAAGTGAGTGCAAGGGACAGTGTTGTAAAGAAATTTTTTTCAAAATAAAACAAAAACAAAAACACAACAAAAAAAACTATATGTTTTATGATAAAGAAAAATTATTCAGGAACAATTTATACTAAAGAGTACTAAATTCTATGGCATTCCAAATTTTCTTCTGATCTTGTTTAAAATACTCATATTTTAATCAGTGTGTATTTTTGCTTACTTTACATGTACCACAGCCATAATACTTCATCACATGTTGGCTAACCTCTTAGCCAGGAGCTTCTTCAAGCATAGCAAGTCTAGTTTTCAGATGACAGATACACATATTCAATTGCTAGGCCACACATGAAGCTCTTTCAGTTGAGTAAGACCCACTAGGGCTTCTACTCTACTGATAGAGCTTTTGAAAACCCGGATCACAACTAAACCAGGATGAGATTTATACACAGATTTTGATATATGAATAAAGTTTCCATACTTGACACTATTCTAAACATTAACATTTGGATGACTATAATTCCTCAACTAACTTTAGGATCTAAAATAGCTACATTTGGAAAGCATGAAATAAGCAAATACGTTAAGAGGCTTTTTCCGAGTATTTAATATGTCATTTTGTTTAGTAATTAAAACTAAATTCATCTGAGTTCACATAAAATTATATTATGCAAAATCAAAAATGTGATATCCTTAAAATATGTAATCATTGATTATTAAAATGGAATGGAAGGAGCATGAAAGGTGTATTGGTGATATGGTAATAAAATATCGGAACTTTAAAGAAAAAGCTAAGCAAAGATTTTTAAATCTGATTTATTACCAAAGATCCCAGTCATTCTAAAATAGTAATATAAAACTCACATAGTAGGTGATCAAAAAATGTGATTGAATGAATGAACTAAAAGTTGGAAATAGAAAACAATAAACTAAGAAGCAGTATGAGATATTGAAATCCTTGGGTTCCATCTTCCTTCATACCATAAAGTTCCACTGTAGATGTGTTTTTCACTTAGAGATGGAGTTTTCTATGTCTCTAGATGAGACAATGTCAATGCAACAGACTCATAGGAACCATGGGGGAAAACAAAGAGGCAGAGCCTTGGTCCCTGACATAAGGAGATTCCCATTTTCTCTGGGTAGAGCTGTGGGATAGAAAAGGGGAGAACACAGGCAAGAGAAAAAGACAGAATACATACGAAAAAATGTAACTGTACAAAGCAAAAGACATGTCTTAAAGAGCTCTTGTTTTGTGCAATCAGGACAGTCCTCAATGCAATAGGACAGGTGTATCAATGTCTGTTCAATGCCCGAAATGAAGAGTATTGTATACTTACATTTAGAACAAGGACAGAAAAAGAATACTGACAGCAGACTTATCTACAAAAACAAGGGAATATTATTTTTCCTGGGGATTTGAAATTGAATGAAAATCTATCTCCAAAGTGAAATCTGAAACATATTTAATGATCAAAGACATATTTTTCCTATTGCCCAAAAGACAGAGCTATTTAAAGGAGATTAAACCAAGCTTAAATCATCTTACTAACATTGTTATTGTGACTGTGTGTGTGTGTGTGTGTGTGTGTGTGTGTGTAAGTGTATATAAATATGTCTATGATTGACTTTACCCTGCTTGGAGGATATAGTCAATATAAGGGAAGTGTAGAAAATAAAGTAAAAAACAAAGTGTGTAGCAGAGAACAAAGAACAAGTTACAAGGAAGCAAAGAAAAGATGTATACTCATGAATATAATTTCTTTTACTAATAATAGTACTTCTACTAATAATAAATATATCCTTCCTTGAACTGCTAATTTATTATTATATATTTTGAATCCTCCTTATGTTCTGCCAGATATGTTCTGCTTTGTTTTTGTTTTGTTTTGTTTTATGTTATTTTCCTTTTCTGTTTTTTATTCATTTTTTTTAATAAAAAAGAAAAAAAAAGATCATGCAATCATCCTTCAACAATGGCCATGGTTAGTTACCCTCTTAGCACTCATCAAGAATAATATAATGTTATGACAATGCTCCTAGAACTGCTCCTAGAATTACATTTCAAACTCTGAAGTCACCTCAGGGATAATATAGTTAGTAAACAATCACTTACCAAACAATCATAGAGAGAAGAACCCTCTCTATGATATCCCTTAGAGGAGTCAAGAGGTGGGATTGTTAAGTCTTTGTTCCATATTTCTAGTGATGAGAAGTTTACAATCCCCTAAGACAGCCAGTTACATGGTAAGACAGCTAGAATTGTTAGGTTTTTCTTATGTTAAGCTGAATCATTTATATTCATTTATTCTACTTCTGTCCTCTGAGGCAACACTAAACAAGCCTGCTCCCCTTAATGCGTTTTAAGAAATTTAAAGACAAGAATCATGTCCCTTCCCTCATCACCTTTTTCTCCTACCAACAGGATCTTCTTTTCTTTAGGTTAAACATGTTCTTTCAACTTCTCTTCATATGGCATGATTTCAATATTCCTTTGTCATCCTCTAAACATGTTCTAAGCCATCAGTTTTCCATTCACTTTGATCTACTAAGACATGCTATAAGACCTAGCTAGCACTCGAGAGCCTGACATACAGAAAACAATAGGTAAATTCTTATTGATTGACCAATGAAAAATTTTCTAATTAGAACTGTCCAAAAAAAATAGAATGTGTTGTTTCAAGAGGATTCCTCTCTAATTAAGAGGTCTTTAAGGAGAGGAAGGATGATCACACTTGTTAAAGGGGATACCTGCTTAAGCTTGAATTAGAGGCTTCAAATTCTCTTCTAGATCAGACAACTAAAAAAATCCCCTTAAGATGATAAACTATGACTCTTTGCAATAAGCACAAAATGATTTAAACGTCAGTAGATAGATGGGCCACATGGGCTGATTCCTTCAGTAAATACATCCTCTTGG
The DNA here is from genome assembly GCF_902635505.1 of Sarcophilus harrisii. Taxonomy (NCBI): domain Eukaryota; kingdom Metazoa; phylum Chordata; class Mammalia; order Dasyuromorphia; family Dasyuridae; genus Sarcophilus; species Sarcophilus harrisii. The sequence continues at coordinate 548,037,212 of NC_045428.1, forward strand.
ACCAAGCTTAGGAGTATGGGTCAGGAAAAGTAGATCTATTTATACATGCTTTTTGCCCTCAGATTTCACTAAAATCAAAAAATTTTCCCTAAAGCTTATTTATGGGTTTGGGCTATGAAAACACAGTTCTTAAGTCATTATTTAGCAATCCTAAAGCATTCTCTTTTGGTCAAATGATGTAACAATCACCAGCTAAATTACATAATGATAAGCACCTATCATGTCCCATGCTATATAGTACACAGATATCAAATACTCAGTCTGCTGGGACTGCATTTGGCCTGTAATACTCCAAAGTACAGCCAGAACCAGGTTAAAATGTAATTTAGAAATAGTTAATAAAAGGAATAAAAATACAACAAAACCAGTAATACTAATATATGGTTTTCTAAGTCAATATGCAGTCTTCAGGGATCCTTCCCTAATGTTTATTTCTCTCCTCTGCTGCCTCTCTCCAAGTACAGATAAATACAAGAAATAATAACTGTTCCAATGGCATTCATTTGGAAAAATACATATAACTACCATTTAATATTACATGGCTTTAAATAGCAATTAAAAAGGATTTGATAGACAATACAGGTTAACAGTAAATAAAGTGTAAGTGTAAGAAATGGTGAAAAGTTGGGTTTTCACATGTTGCAAGCTTTGAGGTAGTATGGGATAATGGGATACCACTGACCTAGGGATCTGAGAGGTTAAAGAAAGTTAAGATTCCACAGAACAATTAAGTAATCAATAGAAATCTTGAGCAAACAAGGAATTGAAGGGCTAGGAAGGCATAAAGGGATTCAGCCAATCAGGAAGGCCGATGGTTTTGAGAAAACCACAAATTTAAGATACTAGCCAATCCAGCCCAAACTAATTAGGGTCAATGACCAGACTTGACTAAATCACTACAGCATCTGCTTAATAGACTAACTGAATATTAAACAACACACTCCATAGGAGGAGTTTCCTTCCATTTTTGAACATGGAGTGTATGATGAGGAAGGAACATGTTTTATATATATTAAGGAGAAACATGTAATGAATGTCCTTATCAGAAAGACTGTAACCTGGAAGAAATGAACCAATTCATTCTCTGAAGGAAGGGGCTGCACCACATTAGCAAGTATAAAAGTTCTCTCACTTATATGTACAATGCTCCCTCTTCCTGAAGAGGAGTGGGGCTCGCTTCAGGCCAGGAATGTTAAGACGATTCCTTAAGATTTTTCTTTAATACATTTTCCTCTTATCTGATTTTCAATATCAAGAGTGTACTTCTAACATTAGTATTTAAAGACTTTGGAGCTTAAAAAGAATTTATATATCTCATTTGATATTCAACAATAGCTACTTATGAGGTAGCTATAATAATAACAAAAATAATGATTAAAAATAAAGCTCTATAGCTTTAAGGTCTGTAAATGTTATATTATCTCATTGTCCTCACAACAACCCTGGGAAGTAGATGCTATTATTATTCCCATTTTATGATGAAGGAAACCAAGACTGAGAGTTATACAGGGTCATATAACTAATAAATACCTAAGAAGGGATCTGAACCCTTCTGAAATATAGTAAATCCTATGAGGCACTGAACTGGGGTGACTATAGAAGAATTCACAGAGGAAATGACAGAAATGGCTCACTATCACCTTCATGATCATATGTAAAATCCTGTTATCCATCCAAAAGTCTGTCATTTCCTAATTTCCTCCTGTTGGAAATAACATTCTTGATATTGAAAATCAGGAAAATTTATTAAAGAAGAATCTTAAGAAATCATCTTATCCTTTTTGGTCAGAAGCAGACCCCATTCCTATTCAGGAAGAGGGAGCACTACTCTGTGGGGGAACTTTTATACTTGCTAGTGTGGCACAGTGACTCCCTTCAGAGAATGGATTGGTCCTTTTCATCTGGATTACAATCTTTTTGATATGACCACTACATGTTTCCCCTTCATATGTATAAAACATGTTCTCCCCCATCATCATACATCCCATGTTCAAAAATGGCGAAAAATTCCTCTTCTAGGATGTGTTGTTTAATATTCAATTAGCCTATTAAGCAGGGCAGTAGTGATTTGGTTAATTCCTGTCATTGACCCCAACTAGTTTGGGCTGAATAGGCCAGTATCTTAAATTTGTGGTTTTCTCAAAACCACAAGACTCTGATTGGCTCAATCCACCTGTGCCTTCCTAGTCCAGCAATCCCTTGTTTACTCAAGGTTTCTATTGATCGCTTCATTGTTCTGTGAATCCTAACCTTCCTTAACCTCTCACATTCTGAAAATCTGTAGGTCAGTGGTACCCACTATCCCACACCATCTCAAAGCTTGCAACACTGTGGAAACCCAACTTTTCAACATTTCTCACACTCCTATCTTTCTGGCCTTCTTATACCTTACACTGTATTCCCCCCCCCCCCCCAACCCCCAACATGTACTCTAGCATATAGTGACAGGTCATCTTATTACCCCTAGAAGACCTGATTGTGGGTATTTTCAGTAGCCATCTCCCATGCCTCCTGGCTTTTCCAGCCTCCGTTAAGATCCAGCTAAAATTCCACTTTCTATAGGAAGCTTTTCCTGGTTCCTTTTAAAACTAGTACCTTCTTTTGGTTAATTATCTTCAATTTATCCTGTCTAATAGTTTGTTTATATACAGATGTTCACATGCTGTCTCCCCATATCTGAGAGGAGGGATTGTCTTTTGGGTTCTTTTATTCCCAAAGTTTATCACAATGGCTAACACATAGCTACTAAGCACTAATCCTAGGTCTGCCACTAACTAGCTGTGGGACCTCAAGTAAGATGATTTCTCTCAAAGGACCTGTTTTTTCTTCTCTAAAAGATCAGGGGTTCTTAACATTTTTTGTGCTATGAATGTCTCCACCATTCTGATGTAGGCATTCATAGCCCACCATTCTGATGTAGTTTATGGAATCTTTTCAGAATACATAGGAATACAGAAGAAATCAAAGGTTTGTCAAAATAAAGATGTACGTTTTTTCCTATCCAAATTCCTGACTCCTTGGAAGGAATCCATGTTCTCTGGATTAAGAACCACTGAACTAGATAATCTCTAAAGGCCATTCTAGTTCTAACATAAAGAATTATAAAAGCTCCTTGGAAGCTTTTATAGCAGATCCTATGGCTAGTAAAAAAAAAATAAAAAAATAAAAAAATAAATCAATGAATAATTCAGCTCTTGGGTACAACCAACAGTCTATTTATTGCCTACAGAGTATTTTCAGATTGGGACACATGTCTCCTTTAGGGCTATTCTTCTTTTTGTGTATTAATAAAGCTACAGATTAAGTGTGAAGCTTCCTTGGCCTTTAACCAGAGAGGATATGAAGCAACTAAATTCTCAGTAAAGATCTTTCTCCTTCTAGAAAGAGTTTTTTGAGTTGATCTAATGAGGACTGAAGAGGATGATCTTTAGAATCAATCATTCAATTACTCAATAATCTAGAACATAGGAGTTAGCTGTTAAGAAGTTTGATTTCACTGACACAATTTTTTGGTTTGTTAATTTGGGGAGAGTAACGATATAATAAGATATCATACAATGAGAAATAATAAATGTGTCTAAGCAATTCCAAACCATTTAGGCACAAGAGCATTAAAATCTGTTCTCAATCAACAGCATCTAGTGAATACCTTCTATGTATAAAAGCACTTGTCAATAAGTATCATGAATTATTACACAAGGAAATGTAAGTTCCTCCCCTCTAGGAGTTAACAATCTAGTTCCAAAAAATAGCTATATATATATATATATATATATATATATACCACAAAAATCCAACTCATAATAAGGAAATAAATGAGTGATAGAAACAATAAGGCCTATAGGGAATAGCAAGAAATGGGGAAGGGGAGAGTGATTTTAAAGATTTTCATGAAGGAGGGACAGTCCAAATTGGATTTTAAAAAATAACTAAGATTGAATAGGTGGAAAGGAAAACCATAATAGCAACAGTCATGATACAGTTCACTATGTATCAACCCAAGGCCTAGCACAATGAACTATATAAGAATCAAATAAATGAATAATTTCCAAGACAAGAGAATGGTATGTGCAAAAATGACAAAAAAGCACAAAGCCAATTCAATAGATAAGGTTTGTATAAGAGAAGGTGGAAAGTTAATGAGCCTTGAATCCCAGGCCAAGAAGTATAGACTTCGTCCCATAAAGAGCAGGGAGTGCCTAGAGATTAAATGGAAGTAAGGTAGTAATATAAGTGATAAGGTACGATGCAGTGCAGGGACTTGTGGGAACCCCCTTCTGGTCCTTCGTAATATGAATTTATGAACCCAAAAAGCCAAACTGGCAAAAGAAGTTTATTATTAGAACTGAGAAGTCAGTTTTTGCTAGGAAGACTGACTTCCTTAGTGGCAGGTCCCGACAGAGAGGTAAAGATCTAGCAGAGAAATCTCAAAAGAGAGGTGAAGAGGGATAGGGTCCTGTTAGGGAAATAGGTGAGAGAGATAAAGAGGGAGTAGTAATGCGGAAAGAGAATGTCTTTGCAGTGGGCAGAGGGTTGAAGCTATGCTAAGGGGAGAGAGAGGTTGCTTGGCATGATTAGGTCCTTTGCAAGGAGTTGGGCTGGAGGAAGCTTGTTACATGGGCAGCTCTTTGTGGGGAATGGAAGCAGTTCAAGTTGAAATCAGAATAGAGAATCTTAGAATTGAATGAGTGTCCCTGGAAAAACTCTATAATAGAGTCCAATTTTATCTCCAACTCAATAGAGTTGGACAGAAATCTCAATCTCCAGCTCAGGATAAGTAGGAGTGGTCCTGGACTCAACTAATCCATCCAGATAACAGAATGAAAATCACTTTATCTTGATTCCCTGGGGCTGGTCTTTCAGGGATTTTCTCTAAGGGATTTTCCCAGGCTTTCCCCACAAAGTCCAAGAGAGAGTGAGAGTGTTTTGGGGCTCCCCTCATCATAAGGAAAGCAATGCTTATGGAAGATTAATCTGTTAGTATGAAAGATGAAAACCAGGAGGGAGCTAAGTCTGAAACTGGCTATCACACTGGAATGGAATAATTGAAAAGGCACCCATGAAATACCAAATGACAAAATCCTTTATAGGAGAAATTCTTTATCTCATAGGCCATATGGGCACCATTCTCCTGGAACATACCCTGGGCTTCCAGTCAGGACACCTGGTCTCTAATATAAACTCCTCCCTAAACATGCTGCCAGATCAATATTTCAAATGTACTTTTTTGATCATATTACTCTCCAGAAATCTTCAATGGCTCTCAAAATGATGCAGGGAAAGATTCCAATCTTTGATTCCCAAACCCCCCCCACCCCTAGTTAATGTAAATTACCCTTTGACTTACAAATCCTGGTCCCTTTGAATTCCAATAGAAGATCTGGACCTGTCCCAGCCCCACCCGGATCTGAGCCAACTTTGGGGCTATACCCAAAAGCCCCTTGAGCTAAGTCTCCGCCTTAAAAGGGCCATGCTGGGAACCTCTCTTTGCAGAGATTCCAAACATGCCAGCCATGTGAGGACCCTCTGTCCACTGGACCATCTGTCCAGTGCCCTCCTTATCTCTACCTACACCTATCTCCTACTTCTAAACTCAATAATAAATCTCTTTTATCAATCTAGCTCTCCGGGCCAATAAATGCTTTTATTGGGAATTCGCGCCGCTACTAGACCTCATTTACCGCTGTATCCTTGTGCCGAATCCAAGGGGGTTGCAGGGGAGCTCTGTTTGACTTCCTGTACCCCAAACCTGCCACTAGACCTCAACTAAATCCTAATTTCAGTTAGGTACCCCAAATCTAGACCTCAACATTTGGACTATACCTCAACAGAATGTCTGACAAGTAAGGTATAAACTAAATGAGCCTGGCATCAAAATCTCTCCTATTCTGGTTCTCAATGGTCTTTCCAGATAATCTCCCACGATTCCCCTTCCCACACTCACTTTCTGGTTATTCAGAAAAATCATTAATTCACAAAAATTAATTCTTTATTATTTTAAATACCTAATATGTGCCAAGAACTGTGTTGGGATACAAAAACAACCACAAGAACAAAAAATTATTCCTGATCTGAACAAGTTTACAATCTATCAAGGGTTGGTGCATATATCCAAACATAGCCAGAAAAAATGTATATACAATAAATTAAAAACCAATATAAATTAGTTAGGGAGGAGGGCACTGAGAATTGGGAAGGGGGACTGTGAAAGGCCAGAAGAACATTGTACTTAATCTAAGACTTGAAGGAATTAAGGGAAGCAGAGGGGAAGAGAGTTAATTTCAAACATAAAAGGCTGCAAAATGGCTACCTGCTAGTTGTTCCCTGTATATATTATATCTCCCATTTCTGTATCCTTGGATATGTTATTCACATGCCTGGAATGCATTCCCTTTTCTAGCTTGACTTGTTAAATAAAATACTTCCCATATTCAATTCAATTCAAATATTATTTATTAAGTGCCTACTATATGCAAGTGCCTACTATTAGCATAGTTACAAAGATAAAAATCAATGACCACTCTGCAGTCAGACAATAGCCTGATGAATTCATTGGGGAAATACAACAGGTACATAAATAAATAAAGAGTAATTTCAAGAGGAAGTAAGCTCTAATAATTCAGGAAAAGCCCCATGTAAGAGATGACACCTAAGCTGTCTTTAAACTTAAAAGTAGGCATGTTACAAAGTAGAAGTAAGAAGAGGGCACATTTCATATCTGGGGAATCACTTGTGAAAAGACAGAGGTAGAAGATAGAATTGAAGAGGGGACCCCAAAACTCTAAAAATCCTTGAAGGAGAAAATCTCCTTCAACTCTGCCTCACTTAGGGACCCTGCCCGAGGGACAAACAGTTTCATTCTTGTTAGCTTGGTGGGGTCAGTCTTAAAACTCATTGAATTTTATTCAAATTCAGCTCAAGCTGAATCACAGATCGCAGAACTCCACCCATGAGTTCCCTTCAGCTTGTACCTAAAACTTCTCTATTATAAAAGAACCAATCTAAAATCCTCTCTTTGCAGAGATTCCAAACATGCCAGCTATGCCATGCTTGCTATGCCAAGGAGGCTCTGTCCACTGGAATATTCTTTTCCAGTGTTATCCTCTCTTTATCCAAACCTATTTCCCTAACGAAACTTTATGCCACTCTGACAGGATTTCTAACCTTCCCCATAATAAACCTCTTTTATCAATCTAGGTTTTTGGATCTGTAAATTGCTTTACAGAGAATCTCTGCACTGCCAGAAAGGAGTCCCCAAAACTCCCTACCCTTGTACCAAATCCCAAGGCGGTGCAGGGGAGCCAAACTCCATTTGGATCCCTGAACCCTGAACCTGTCACTAGACCTTATCATTTAATTCCCTGACAACCAGAAACCCTAATTTCATTTTGGTTCCCTAAAGCTAGACCTTATCAAAATGTTATATGTGGGGAAGAGCCAGAAGGCTAGTGTGATTAGAACAGAATATATGAAGAGAAGTAATATGAAATAATACCAGAAATAGGAAGGATGGATTTTAAATGCTAGATTTAAATTATGACATTTTATCTTACAATAAAAAGAAAGCCACAGAACATTTTTGTGTAGATGAGAAGGTGTCACAGTTAGATCTGTGTTGGACAGGAATATAGAGGATGAATTGGAGCAGGTGGAAAGGCAGAGAGGAGGCAAAGGACACTGATCAGGAGGTTACTGCAGTAGTCCAAGTGAGAACTAATGAGCACTTGAACTAAGGTAGAGAGATATGAGTGAAGAAAGGAAGATGGATGCAAAAGATGTTGAGGAAGTAGTATCAATAAGACTTGTTAAATGACTGGCTATGGTAGTGAAATGGTGAGAAATCACAGAACATTCCAAGGCGCAAATGTGAATTAGGGGAAACTTAGCATCTACTGCAGTAGATGATGGGAGTGCAGTAAATAACATTTCCGTCCAAACAACTTTAAAATAATGCTGCAAATAAAATTCTGGCGTTTCGGAGCCAAGAAAAGGTTAGATTGGAACATTTTTCAAGTCTAAGACAACTTAGGAAGGTGGTACCGACCTAGTCCATGCCTGTTGCAGCATCTGCAGCAGTAATTCAGGGAGCTCTCTACCTAGAGGAGTCAGGGGATCAGACACCTGGTCAGAAAGAGATTATAAGGGACCCTTTGCTGGCACTGGGAAATGGACCTTGTTGCACTGCTTCTATTCAAGTTTTGGGTCTCAGGGCCAGGATAATGGGAAATACTAGTGCTTGTGGTTGCAGGGAAATGCTTGTGGTCACTCACAGGGACTAGCAGCTCTTGGCTCAATTCCAAGGCAGAAAAGAGCATTAGCACTTGCAGCTGCAGGGAAACAAGGTCCTTGGTTAAAGAGCAAAGGTCAAAAAAGTAGTGGCTATATTTCTATTTGGATCAGACCACCTTGGAAGCACCAGTCAATCCTGCTTTCCTCAGTTCCCTCATCTGTAAAATGGACTGAAAAAGGAAACAGTAAACTACTTCAGAATCTTTCCTAAAAAACCCCAACTGGGGTCATAAAGAGTCAAACATGACAGAAACAACTGAACAAAAAGTCAAGAAATAGGCTAGGGAAACCAACCAGATGGTCTGGATGGAGACCTGTTCAGGGTACAGCAGCCAGCTAAGCCTTATGATGAAGCCACCTTCTCAGCAAGAGGAACTGAAGATTTCTAACCTATCTTCTCACTAAATATCCACCAAACAGGATTAATTTTCCTTTGTCAAAGGCATTCCATTTCTTTCTCCTTTCTTTTTGAGTCAATTGAGGTTAAATAACTTACCCAGAGTCACATACCTGTAAGTGACTGAGAATTTGAATTCAGGTCTTCCTACTCCAGGGATGATGCTTTAACTACTGTGCCACCTAGCAGCCCCAGCACTCCTTTTCAAAAAGTATTTAAGGCTTTCAGTTACTCCATGAGATTCTCTTTGGTTACTATTAATTTATTAATTGCCAGCTAACCTGGGAGACAGGGAAGAGAGAAATAGAGAGACAGAGACAGAGACAGAGAGAGACACAGAGAGACAGACAGAGAGAGAGAGAGAGAGAGAGAGAGAGAGAGAGAGAGAGAGAGAGAGAGAGAGAAAGAGAAAGAGAGAGACAGACAGAGAGAGAGCAGACAGAAGAATGGATCAGAAACCAGAATCCAATAATATGCTATTTACAAGAAACACATTTGAAATAGATAGACACACAGAGAGTAAAAATAAGGGGTTGGAACAGAACCTATCATGCTTCAGTTGAAATTTTAAAAAGCATGATCTCAGACAAAAGAAAAGCCAAAAAAAAAAAAAAAAAAAATAGACCTAATTAAAAGAGATCAGGAGGGAACTCACATTTTGCTAAAGAGTACCACAGTCAATGAAGTAGTATCAAAATTGAACATATATTCAACAAACATGCATATGGCATAGCATCCAAATTAAAGTAAAAGTTAAGTGAGTTACAGAAAGAAATAGACAGTAAAAATATATTAGTGAGGGACCTTAACTTTCCCCTCTCAAAACTAGATAAATCTAACCATAAACAAGAAAAAAGTTAAGGGGATGAATACAATTTTTTAAAAAGTTAGATACAATGGACCTCTGGAGTAAATTGAATGAAATTTTGTCAGCTGTACATTATACTTACATAAAAACTGACCATGAAACAGGGCATTACAAAATCTCAAAAACAAATGCAAAAAAGCAGAAATATTACATACATCTTTTTCAGATCATAAGGTAACAAAAATTACATTCAATAAAGGGCTACAGAAATGTAGATGAAAAATTAATTGGAAACTAAATAATTTAAACCCAAGGAATGAGTCAAAAAACAAATGATAGAAACAATAAATAATTTAAGAGAAAGACAAGGAGGCAACACATCAAAATTTGTGGAATGATGATATAATTGTACTGCAGAATTTAAGGGCTGGGATAACTGGGAACGCTCTCTCAGCCACAGACACAAGAGAAGATGCCAGATTCCAAACTCCATCTTTGACCAGCTACTTGGTAGCTCTCCTGCCTCCTTCACTTTTCCACTAAGACCAAGGACTTGGGCTAATCCCAAGGTCCTCCAGAGAGCTAGTCTGGACTTTACAATTTAGCTTTGTGCAACATATTTTAATATATTTTAAATGTCCAAAATTAATGTTATCTTGTACAATCATAAATTTGAAAACATTTATATAAGGAAGCATGTGTCTGTGACAATCAATCAACAAGTCTTTATTAAATGCCTAATGTATGCTAGGCACTAAGATAGAAGCTGAGAATACACTGTCCAAAAAGAAATTGTTTCTACCTTCCAAGAACTTAGCAGACACTTTGTACGTATGTAAGTGGCAAAGTAAAAAGAACTAATTGCTAACAAGGAGCCCTAACAGGTCTGTCAATAACTGTGTGACCTTGCAAATGTTACTTAAGTAGATCTGTGAGCCCTCACTTCCTTATCTGCAAAGTGAGAAGCTCATGATACATAGGCTATGAGGTCCTTGACAACTGGCATTAAATGATTCCAGAGGAAATGACAATAGGGGAGAAATCATGAAATCTGCTGCTAATTTGCCATGTGACCTTGAGTAAGTCACTTCTCTCTCAGTTTCAGTTTCTTCACCTACAAAAGAAAGTGGTTGCACTAAATAATCTCAAGTTCCTTCCAGTTCAGATATTCTAAGATATTTTTTCATCTAGACCAGTGCTTTTATCAGTATAATGTAGAGACAGAAATTTTCTCCACTAATGTAGCTCTGCTCATCACTCAGCTATTATTTTTAATATTCACAAAGTTGCCCGAAGTACTACAAAGTGCGGGCTTGCCATGAAATGGCAAATACATATATGTTCTCAGTCTTCATTAACCTTTCAAAGGCTGGGGGTTAGAAAGCATATATATGTATGTAAGGAAATATGAAGATGTTGGGTGCCTTGGTCCTAAGCTTAGAGAAGCTCCTTTCTCACTCTTGTCTGTTGTTGTTATGAAGAACAATAAAACAATATGAAGCAAAGGTTCTTCCTAGAATCCAGGGTCCAAATGTGATCTTTCCTACTACTTTGTGCCTGTCTTATATTGCTATGTTCTATACTGGTATTTTTGGATATTGTTGAACATTTATGTATTTGTTATATGCTTACTTGTTAAAAACTTGCTTCTGTTTTCTCTACCAAGAAAAATTATCTTCAGATTGAGGACAGAATAAAATAAAGAATCCAACACAGTTATCAGAGATAGTAATTTCCATACTGTTGTATGAATAATCTTTCTAATGTGGGGAGAGGATTCTGGGAAGATGGTGAAGTAGGTTGGTAAATTTCAAGGTCTCCCAATTTCCCCACAAATAGAACTTACACCTCAAGGCAAACACAGACTGATGAAAAATAAAGAAGAGTTGGGCAGAACTGGGTCTTCCTTAATACAATCTGAGAAGATCTGAAGAAAGACCTCTAGCCAGGATTTACCTGTCTGAGGGTAGTTCTACAAACACCAAGTGTTAATCCCTCAAGCTAAATGAGTGTGCCTGGAGCCTCAGCAGGAATCACATAGACTTTTACTTCCCAGACTGTTTGTCAGTGGGGGTTAGAGTCCAGGGAGGTAGAGTGAACTTTGGTTGATTGGGAACTCCAGATCCAGCTATGCTGCTAAGAGAAGGCCCTGGGCAAGAAGGAACCAGCACCTGGGGAGTGCGGAGGCAGTGGGGCAGGGACACTGCTGGCTATGGGCACCCTAGAGAGTGGAGTTCCTAGTTTGGGGTCCCAGGTCAGAGAGGAGAGTTGAAGGGAAGTTTAAGGCACTATCATCCCATCCCAATCACCACCTCAAAAAGATCCTTCACGGAAAACACATAGGAATATTATTGCTAAATTTCAAAATCCCTATCAAAGAGAAAATTTTGCAAGAAACAAGAAAGAAACAATTCAAATACACTGGAGCTATAATTAGAATTGTATAAGCCTTATCAGCAGCTACAATAAAAGACCATAGGTCTTGGAATCATATCTACAGACAAGCAAAAGAACTAGGCTGAGAGGCAGCTAGGTGGTGCAGTAGATAGAGCACCAACCCTGAAGTCAGGAGGACCTGAATTCAAATTTGATCTCAGACATTTAACACTTCCTAGCTGTGTGATTCTGCACAACTCACTTAAACCCAATTGCCTCATCAAAAAAATTAAAAAAAAAAGAAAAAAAAAAAAAGAAAGAAAGAAAGAAAGAAAGAAAGTAAAAGAACTAGGCCTGTGGTCAAAAATATCATATCAGTAAATTGTCTATAATTTTGAATGAGGAAAAATGGACATTCAATGAACTTGAAGATTTTCAAGACTTTCTATCAACCAAACCCAAACTTAATATCAAAGAGCAATTTTAAGGAACTCAGCATGGACAAACTGTTTAAACATGGACAAATTATGTTATTTTTTTTTTAACACTGAAAATGTATATTTTATGTTTAAGATTTACATCAACAACATGGTAAGCTCAAAAAAAAGAATAACAAAGTAAAGGTAAAAATAGTAATCATGTTATACAAATGAAGTACAGAAGAAGAAGTGCAAAGGCATTACAGGGGGGAGGAGGGCTACTGAAAACTTATTCATATTGGAAATAGGTTCAAGGCATATATACTACATATATACCATAAAGGGTATAGCACCTTCCAAACTCTATAAAGAAATAAGAGGGGAATGATAGGTAGATGAGAAAGCAAAGGGTGAGGGAAGAAGACAAGGGAGGGATCTCTGGGTGGGAGGGAGGTTACACTATAGAGCAGAATTTAATGAGTCAGAAGGGATAGGAAAGACATATGTATATGGGTTATGTATGTGTGTGTATGTATGTATATATCTACATATGTATATATAAATATATCTTTTCTTAATTATAGCTTATTTGGGGATGGTAGGAAGGTGAAAGGGAGATATATGTATGTGTGTATATATATATATATATATGTATGTGTATATATAAATGTATACATACATAAAGAATGAGAAAATAGGACAGAATGTGAAACATCTCATAAGAAAAACAACAGATCTGGAGAACAGATCAAGAAAAGAAAAAAAATATATATATATATATCTTTTCTTAATATAACCTGCTTGAGGGTAGGGGGGATGGAAGGGGGAAAAAAAGAATAAAGTAAATAAGGTGCGCAGCAGAGAACCAAAGAACAATTTACAAGGAAGTAAAGAAAAGATGGTCACTTATGAATATAATTTCTTCTACTAATATATATACATTCTTAAATTGGTATTTGTTGTTACATATTTTGAATTCTTCCTGATGTTCTGCTGAGCATATGATAATGTTCTCTTTTATTTTGTTTCATTTTGTTTTGTATTACTTTTCTGTTTTTCTTTTTGCTTATTCCATTTCTTCAAATGAAATAAATTTGGGGGCGGGGGGAGTCTTCAGTGGCTCCCTAATGATTATACCAGGAAAGGCCAAAGTCTTTTGCCTGGCATTCAAGGAACATCATAAGTAAGTGCTAGCCCAACTTTCCATCACCAGGCATTTCATACTACAAAATGATCTACTATCTGTGATTCAAAGGCTAATGAACACTCTAGCCTCTATAATACTTTTCCTTTTGCTTATAATGTTCTTCCTCTCCATTTTCTTTCTGTATTCCTCTGTCTCCCTTAAAGCCAATTCAAATGTCACCTCCAATGCAATCTTTCTTTTGCAAATATCATTTAGTAGACAAATATTATTAGATAGTCACACATTGACAGAGCTGACTGGGTTGGCTTGTCAATTACAAAAAACACGACACCTATAAAATGTAGCCTTAAAGGTTCTCTTCCAAAAAGTTATCTCATGAATATGTTAAGATCACACAAGGTTATTTGATGGACACAACTACTAAGATAAGTGCTCAGTGGCCATTTGTATATCAATATTCAGTGAGATGGATATTAAATAGGTATCCATATTCTTGCCAATCATGTGCAAAGTTCAAATAGAAGAGAAACTTCTTATGAATGATGAGGTAGATGCTCTCTTGACTGTGAAAGATCCTGTGCTAACTGCATCAAGTCCTAAAACATTATAGGGATTCTCCAATGACATGTATAGTTGCTCAAGGAAAACTGGCTTAGTAAATCATACAGGAAAAACCACATGGATGAAGAATGCACATTGTTCAAACTATGACATACAATTAAATTAACAGTCTCCTGAGTTAATTTATGGGTACATATATCTTGGACAGGCACACCAGATGTATAATGAGCTAGATGGAGAATTAGAATAAGAAAGCATGGAAGATCACAGTTGGGAAATTGTTTAACATTTTCAATGATCTCAAACTGCTCCCTACCTCCAAAGCCTAGTTTTTTAAATACTAATACTCTTCTGGTAATGTCAAAGGACTGCAAAATCACGGACACTATAATATTCAAAGAATTGCAAGTGAATATTCAAATAGCAAATGAACAAAGGATAATAGAAAGATACATGGTGAGTGTAAGTAGGCTGCATAGTAATGATTTAAAGGCTAAAAGTGCCATGTGACATCCAAAGAAGTAGAGAGGTCAATCACGTAGCAAGCATGAGATATAATAGAGAGACAGTATAAGTGTTGTACTATGTACAATAAATATTAAAAGATCCAATACATTAGATATATTCTCTGTGGAGGATTTAGAGAAAAGTATAGACTGGAAATGCACATGATGATAATTCATTGTTGTAGTCTGTACCGCTAGAAGCAGTGCCCACACTAATGAGATCACTGATCTATCCAAGTATCAAAGCAGAAATTTATTATTGTTATCTGGGCTTCTGCCATCCCTCCTCCTGGACTGAAAGTTTCATCATGTATAAGACAATGTCTCATTTACATTTTGTTATCTTGCCTAGCACTTAGCAGAGTACTTTTTGTTTAAAAAAAAATCTAAATAATAGTTATTAAATAAACGAATTAATGAATGAATGGTAAAAGAATACAACCAGAAACTAATAAACTACATTCTAGAGTACTGAAAGAAATTGGAGGTGTGAGTTTTGAGTTTCCTTCAGTGATCTGTGAAGATTTTTGAAGAATGGAGAAGATGGTCAAGAACCAAAGACTGAAAAGCACTGATTTTGATTCTCAAAAAGGGGAAGAAGATGAATATAGTAAGCTTGAATTCAATTGCTGGAAAAATTCTAGAATACATTATTAAAGAAATAATCTCTGAGTGAAAGAAAGACAGAGTAGCTGAATGGAAAGAGAGCCTGTCTGGCACTCAGAAAGATGTGGATTCAAGTTGTATTTCATCTTTTGTCTTAGACAATCCTCTAAGATTTAGTTGAAGACAATTGCTGATCTGCATTATTTAAAAGTTGATTACTCACTAGGCATAATCTCCATCAAAGAAATAAAAAATTAACTAGCATGGGGTTCACAAAAGACAAGTCATGCTAAAATGACCTCACTTCCTTTCCTGACAGGTTCACTAGACTGACTAATCAAGTAGGCTCTAGGATCTTAGAGACAATAATGTTTATTCTTCTCAACAACCTGATTATCCTTCTATGAACATGTTCTAAATGTTAATATTCTTCCTATAATGTGCCAATCAGAATAAAAGAAATAAGATAAGATCTAACAGAATGTAATGGTGATCTCCTCTCCCTTATTCTGGACATTATGTAATTCTATACATGCATCTTATGACATTAGCTTTTTGAGCTGTCAAATAATTCTTTGAATTCCTGTTGATCTAAAGACAGCACAATTATAGATGAGAAGTAACTAAGCTAAACAGCAACATTCAATCTAGGGGCCTAACTCGAAGATAGAAGGGCCTACACTAGAGAGTGTAAGATTCCTCGGGGTAATTAATTTACCACTAGTGAAGAAACCAAAACGGGGAAGCTGAGATTTTGCTAAATTAAGAAGCACTTCAAAACTCAATTCTGAGTTTTTATCTGAATTAGAAATTATTTATTTATTTTTATTTTTTTGCTGAGGCAAGTTAAGTGACTTGCCCAGGGTCACATAGCTAGAAAGTGTTAAGTGTCTGAGATCAGATTTGAACTCTGGTTCTCCTGACTTCAGGGCTGGTACTCTATCCACTGGACAACCTAGGTGCCCTCCTGAGAGTTTTTAGAGAGAGAGAAAAAAAAGGTTTATCAAAACCTACACACTTAAAACCTGCTAAGGATTATTGTGAATGATTAATAAATAAATCAGAAAATAGACACAGATTAAATATTTAAAGAATATGTATGGAATGAATATGGCATGAAACACAAATGTTGGAAAAACAATACAACATTTTAAGTCCTTCACATATAAGTGTATGTTGCCATTTTTGTGCCTATCCCCAAGGACCTCCCTTGCACTACACAGTTCCATAGCCCAACACAACCCCTTTGGACTTCATTATTTTCATATTACCATGATGCTAATTTATTATTCAGTAGGCAAAACAAATTGAGCTGACAATTCTGAAGATTCACATCTCATATTCATCATCAGAGCCAGTACCTCACAACTACTCCAAGGCTCATTTCTCCAATTCATTAAGTACTTACTCAACATCTCTAAAGTTCTTTCTGGTTCTAATCTAGGATGTGATGATCCTATTATGTAACTGGCCTCCCAAACACTGAGCTTTGGCAACGTGTCCATCACCTTCATTGTCAAAGTGTATATCCCTGGAGAGTATATTGCCAAGGTAAGTGAATTTATCCACAGCATTCAAAATTTCTTCATTTGCTATCACCAATGGTTCCACATATGATGGTGTGGTGCTGGCTGATGGGAGTACCATGTTTTCATGGTGTTAACTGTTAGGCCAAAATTAGCATAAGCAGCAGAGAATTGATTCATACCTTGTCCCAAAAGAAAGTGTGAGAGCAGACTACTTTAAGCTGCTACAAAACTGAAGGTCTATAGAGCTGTTGTGTCGACTTCATTGTTGTAGGCCTATGAAACCTGGATAGTCCAACTGAATCTCCTTCATCTGAACTGTCTTAGAAAGATTCTGAAGATCACCTGGCAGGATAAGATACCAGGCACTAAGGTCCTTTCTCAAACTAAACTGCTAAGCATTCAACTATACTGCAAAGAACACAAGTCCATTGGGCTAACTACACTGTTCGAATGCCAAATGTATATTTGTCAAAAAAGATTACATTATGGAGAATTCAGTCTCTCTGAAGAACTTTGGAATCGACTATATGACATGGGAGACATTAGCACAGGAGACTGCCCAGCATGGCGTGCACTCCTCAGAGAAGATGTTGTGCTCTATGCTCTATGAGCAAAGCAAAATGAATTAGCTCAGAAAAAAACCTGAGATGCATAAAGTTAGAGAAACCACCCCAAATTTTCATAGGAACTAATTGTGTACAATCTGTGGCATAGCATTCTGAGAACATATTGGTTTAATCAGCCATTGTCAGACACATTAACTTGATTTTAACATAATGATGTCATTCTGGTCCTCTCTGAAAATGAAAGACACAACCAGCCATGTAACTGGCACCAGGTCAGGCCCTGAGGCACTGAGAGAGTTCCATAAGAGGCCTATGATATAGTCAATAGCCTTGATTTATTTAGTTTTTATTATAAGCTAGGTACTATCCTAGGAATACAGCAACAAAACAAAATAGAACCTAAAATCAAGAAACGTATATTCTGAAAATTATCAGTAAGTACAATGATAATCTTTTTGATATATACATAAAAATGTCTTGATAGAGGAACTAGAAAGGGGAAAACACGAATGAGGAGGATCAAAAAACCTTATAAAGGAGGTGCCACTTGGACTGAATCTTAAAGAGAGTTAGGAATTCAAAGAGGCAAAAGTGAGGAGAAATGGCATCTTAGGTAGGGGATACAAAACTATGCAAAGGCATGGAGGAAAGAGATGGTACATCATGTAATACCAAGTAATAGGTAAAAGCAAATAAGTCAGTTTACCTGGAACTCAGATTGTGAGAGGATTATTAACATGAAATTTATCTAGAAAATCAAACTGTAAATTCCAAACAGAGGAGTGGTGGTTTTTTTTTTTTTTTTAAATCCTAAAGGCAACAGGAAACCACTATGATTTCTTAAGCAAGAGAATGACATGGTAATTCTTATACTTTAGGAATACCAACTGGAATTTTTGTTGAGAATGGATTGGAAAAAAGCAAGACTAGAGCCGGGTATACCAATTAGGGAACAGCCTAAGTGAAACGTAATAAGGGCTTGGGTTAATATGGTTGCCATGTGAATAGAGACATTTTTGATAGACTGGACAAGACTGAACATGAGTAATTTGTTTTTTCTTCTCTTAGTTAAATTGATGAGATTCTGATTGCTGCTCCCAGCCCACTCCAACCCAAACCTGCCCCCAGGTCCAAGTCCCACAGAACTAATTAATCATGGATCTTACTAGAACAATGAGCAGATCAGCATATTCTGTAACCACATCACTAGGGTTATCACGTGATGGTTACCACAAAATATAACAGATATCAGTGCATTGACTTTGCACTGAAGAATAAGACATTGGACTGCAAACCTCAATAAATCTTTCAACATGGCACCTGCACAGTTCCCCCTTCTTTGCTGTCTTTGGGTGAATCCATGTTAGTTATACTATGGTTGCCATAAATTAATACCCCACAAGTAGGCTTTTCTGTATGCATTTAGAATAACCAGATGCCACCAAGATTTAAGGACCTTCCCAAGTTGGCAAACTCCTTCTATAAGCTCAAAATCTATATTTCTTGTGATGTAATATTTGGGAGTCAATTTATCACAGGAATTTCAAGTACTATGTGGCTATAATTACAAAATGTTCCTTAAAGAAAAAAAAATTGCATATTTATCTGGCGAAATAGTCAATGTTCATGGCTAGGCAGCACCAATAAAGCAATATAAAAAAATCCACATTTTGTGCTATTTCAAAAAACTAAGGAGACATTTTATTGGACTAGACAAACTAATAACTACATTTATTTGGAGAAACAAAAAGTCTTGAATCTCAAGGAAAATTATGAAAAAAAGGAATTTGGAGGTTTGCAAACCAGATGTCAAATAATATTATAAAGTAGTATTCATTAAAAGTATTTTAGAGACTCTACAATGAATCAGAAATAAATTAATTCAATTCAGTTAACAGACTCAAAACTATAAATTGAGGAAGAACACCCTATATCAAAAAATTACAGGGATTATTAGAAGGAGTTTGGCAAAAATTATGTTTAGAATAACTTCTTAAGTTCAACTTGACTTGAATATTAGTTAGGTGGTACAGTAAATAGAGTGCTGGACCTGAAAGAAAACCTAAATTAAAATCTGACTTCAGACACTAGTTGTGTGACCCTGGACAAGTCACTTATCCTCTATCTGCTTCAGTTTCCTCAATTCTAAAATGAGGATCATAATAGTAACTACCTTACAGGATTGCTGTGAGGTTTAAATTAAATATTATCCATAAAGTACTTAGCAAAGAGCCTAGAGCATAGTAGGCATTTACTAAATGCATATTCTTTTTGTCCCTTTTCCTTCTCTTCTCATATTAAAAAATTAGAAGAGAACAAAATCAGGTACTATTTTATTCCCATAGACCAGAGGGAGAATTCTTAACCAAATAAGGGATAGTAGTAATTTAAAAAATATAAAAATCATATGAAACAGAAAAGATTTTGCATGAACAAAATTAACAGATAGTTGAGAAAATAAGCACTCAACTGAGAAAAAGCTTTTGTAATTAGATAATCAAGATAAAAGGAACACAAATAATATGACCAAAAGTTATTCCCCAGTGAGAAATATTTCATATCAAAAGATATGAAAAACAATACAAAAAAATTACAAATTATTATGAACATATGATTGTTCCAAAACACTCTCACTAAATTGACAAAAGTGAGAAACTCATGAATTATTCATGCAGGAGGATCTGTGGAAAGATAGGTACATTAATACAATGTTGAATTGTATGAATTTGTCTAACTATATTGTATGAATTTGTCTAACTATCCTGGAAATTAATTTGTAATTTTTTAAAGAAAATGATTAGAACCTTTGATGCAGGGATATCTGCTGGACAAATATTCCAAGAAAGTCAATGCTAAAAAGATAAGTCCTAAAATATTCACAGAAGCATTTCTTATACAAGCAATGCACTGAAAACAAAGCAATTGAGTATTGATTTGGAAAGGGCCAAATAAATAATGGAAAATCACTGTGATATAAGAAAAGATGAATATCATGAACTCAGATAAGCACAGGTAGAAACAGATGAACTAAAAGAGAAATTAACAGAATTGTGAAAAAATATAAACTACCAAAATGTAAACAGAAAAACAACTAAACAATCAAAACTGAATGCTATCAAATTATAAAGACTAAGTTTAGCCTGAAAGAAGATGTTTGAGAATGTACTTGCCTTCTTATAATGACGACTATTTGGTGTAAAATAATTCAGATAGAGCCAGATTCAGACACCTATTGTGCCTGGTCTTCCTATCTTCCCTACCCCAATCCAACCACCATGGATTGACTGAGATAAGAAAGGTAAGACAAGTATTATTTTTCCTATTTTGCAAATGTGGAAATCTGGACTTAGACATATATATGTACAACTAGTGAATGGCAAATTAGGGAATTTAACCCAGATCTTACCAAAGCAGGATTTTGGTAATATGTAGTGCATAATCTAATGGAGATATAAAACAAAGATAATACTATATAATAAAACAAAGATAAATACAAAAGAATTTAAGTACATCAGAAAACATAAACTATGTACTTGTAAAACTGGGGTGGTAGTCATTATCATCCTAGGGTCAAAGAAATATGCATAAAGCAGGTAGTATTGGAGTTAGATTTAAAAGGATAGATAGGAAATTAAAATCAATAGATGAAAGTAGGAAAAGAGGATACTGCATGCATACAGAATTGTGAAGGCAAACATACAGAAGCAGAAAGGCACAGAAAATATTTTAAAGCTCTTTTTCTTTTGAATGATAATACCAAAAATTCCTAACTGGTTCCTTTACCTCCAGTTTCTCCTTACCCTAATGCATACAATATACCATTGACCAAACTTTGGGCACTACAACTCTCTCATGTCAAATCAAAATTCTTCAATCTCACATTCAAGCTGGACTTAATTTACCTAAAGTAGTTTAAAATAGAATGTATACAATCTTGAAGACCTAGTTTTAGGTCTAATTTGGATACTTACCAATTGGGTGATCCTGGGCAAATCACTTAATTTCTGTGAATCTCAGTTTTCTCATCTGCAATATAAAAATAATAACATTTGTATTATCTATCTTAGAGTTATTGTGAAAAAAATAGTTCTAACTTTAAGAACCTATATAAATATAAGTGATAACTATCATTTTCAACTAAACAGACCATAAACTTTCCCCTCTACTCAGGTCTAGCTCCTTACTGTCATCAAAGACACAGTTAACACTGCTGGCTCAGAAGGCCCCCTGTGTCTTGATCACCCTCTCATACTCATGCCCACACATACTCATTACCTCTCCCATCCCCACAGAGTTGAAAAGCTCTATATGACATCCATTAAGATGCAAGTGGAAATCTAGACCAGAGATGTTCTTCATCTTTTTGATCCTTCCCAAGTGGATAGATGGGCCAAAATCCTTTGAAATATTACAAATCTTTTACAGGAGCCTCTGCAAGTTTTAGGAAGTGAGAGGCAATCAGTACAGTATCATTTGCACACAGGAACTTCTGGAGCATCTCATCATCCATAGGAAATCCTTCCTACACTTGGGACTCTGTATTGAATATGTATGTATCTCTCAGATTTATATTTTGTATGATGTTTATTAATAGAAGGTTAATAAATATGGTTATTCCTGTTATTACATCTTCCAAGGTACACTGAGTGATACTGATATATGTACTGGAATACAGCTTGTAAAAGGCAGTTTTTTTTTTTTTTACAAGTCCAGTATTTCTGAATAATTAATGAACAAAAAGTACAAAATCTTACATTCTCTATATCTTTTAGTCAATTGTGAGGTGGTGAAGATGCAGTGTACAATTAAATATTACTTACTAAAGCCTAATGGTTCCCTAATAACCCTCATCAAAGATATCTTCAGTTAATTTTTCATAAAGTTTCTATATTGGTGGGGTTCTCTTGGAAGTTTTTGGCAGTATTAACAAAGTTTGAGAGTTTTTTCCCCGCCAGGGTCTTAGTATCTTTCTTTCCTTCAATATATCAGCTCAGATATCAGTGCCTCAATGCCCTTACAACTGTTTTGCTTCTAGCACAAACCTCCTCTCTATATACTTTTTCCAATCCAATTATTTTTCTGGTCTTCTTTCTTTTTAATACTATTTCTTCCTCCTCTGAAAACACTTCAAAGAATGTGACATTCAAGTCTAAGTATGGTGGTTTCACTATTCTTGATGAAAAAGAAAATGTTTTCCTGCAAAGTAGAAAAAAGATTGGCAGAAATGAGGCATAGACCAATACCTAACACAATACCAAGATAAGCTCAAAATGGATAAATGATTTAAACACAAAGGATATCATGAGTAAATTAGTGGAACGTGGAAAAATGTATTTTTGGGTTTATGGATAAGGGAAGAGTTTATGAATGAACAAGAGACAAAGGATCAGAAAGGAAATAAAATAGATAATTCTGATTACATGAAAATTTAAAAGCTTTTACATAAACAAAAAGAATGTAGGCAAAAGTAGAAGGAAAACAAGACATTGTGGGAAAAATTTACAGCAAAATTCTGATAAAGGTCTCATTTCTCAAATATGTAGAGAACTGAATCAAAAATTTCTTACAGAAATAAGAGCCACTCCCCAGTTGATAAACAAAAGTTCAAAGGATAAGAACAGGTAGAATAAATCAAAGTTATCAAGTCACATGAAAAAATGTTCTATATCATTATTGATACAGAAATGGAAATTAAAACAACTCTGAAAGCAGTGATACTACTGGGCTTATACCCCAAAGAGATACTAAAGAAGGGAAAGGGACCTGTATGTGCCAAAATGTTTGTGGTGGCCCTGTTTGTAGTGGCTAGAAACTGGAAAATGAATGGATGTCCATCAATTGGAGAATGGTTGGGTAAATTGTGGTATATGAATGTTATGGAATATTATTATTCTGTAAAAAATAGTTTGGTTAACATGACAGAAAAAAAAATGACAAATGCTAGAGAGGATATGGAAAAGGCACTACTGCACTGGTTGATAGTCTAACTATTCTGGAGCTCAATTTAAAATGAGGCCCAAAGGGTTATAAAACAGCATAATCTTTGACATAGCAATTTGACTACTAGGTCTGTATACCAAAGAGATCAAGAACAGAACCCACTTGTACAAAAACATTTATAGCAATTCTTTTTGTGGTGCAAAGAATTGGAAATTAAAGGATGCCCATCAACTGTGAAATATCTGAACAAGTTGTGGTATATGAATGTGATAGAATACTATTGCCACATTAAGAAATGATAAGCAAGGGGCAGGTAGGTGGCACAGTGGATAGATCACCAGCCCTAAGTCAGGAAAACCTGTTCAAATTTGACCTCAGACACTTAACACTTTCTAGCTGTATGACCCTGTGCAAGTCACAACCCCAATTGCCTCAGCAAAAAGCAAAAACAAACAAGCAAACAAAAAATTATGAGCAAAGGAGGGTGGCCTTTCAGTTATAAAACTGTGACTTATAATTCTGTTCTATTCCACATTGTAATTAGTGACTTGAATGAAGGCCTAGATGCCATATGTATAAAACTTATGAGTAATATGAAACTTAGAGGGATAGTTAATGGATAGCATATCTGAATTAAAAAAGAAAAAGAAATGATGAGCAGTATTATTTCAGAAAAAAAAAACCTGGGAAGACTCAAAAGAACTGATGTAAGATGAAATGAGTAGAACCAGGAGAACACTGTACCTAGTAACAACAGTATTGTAAGGATGTAATAACAATGATCCAAGACAGACCCATGATAAAAAATGTTATCTATTTCCAAAAAGATAAATCATGAACTCTGAATGCAGATTGAAATATATTCTTTTGCTTGCTTTGTTTTTTTTGTCTGTGTTTTCCTTTGCAACATATCTAATATGGAAAAAACATTTTTTTTACTTCACATGTATAATTGACATCAAACTGTTTGCTTTCTCAAGAGGTTGGGCAGAATTGAAGGAGAGAATCTGAAACTCAAAAATTTGAAAAATGATTGTTAATTATCACCAAACTTTGGCTTCAGTTCATTCCTGTAATACTTCAACCTCACAAACCACTGTGTTTCACTCCCAGTTTCTGGACACTACTCAACAAGTATCCCATGATTTGGCCCTAAAATTTCAGCACTGGTCTGTTAGACCACCTTCTGTTTAGGGACCCCCAGCCCACTTTTCAAAAGATTTCTTTAATAAATTAAAAGAGTGGGGAATGATGAGGTCCTGAATGGCATTGGACAGAAAGAAACTAAAGAATTGATTTCTTAGGCAAGCAGGAAGAAGACTGATAGAGATCAATTTAGTTTTGTGGTCCCACCCACTGAGGAGGTAGTCCAGTTTGAAATCCAAGTTAAACCCCTGAGATCCACCCTCTGTATGAGTCTCAAGAAGTCTCACCTTCCCTTGCCCTGTCACATGGCATAGGGGAAGGGTAAGGGGAAAGACACCATGAGGCAGAGTACTATGGCAGACTGACCCAAAGGAAGCCGCCATGGGATGGGCCATAAGTAGATTTTATAGAGAAAATTTAATCTCAAGGACATGACAGCAAGGTGAGACTGCTTGAGACCTCTACAGAGGATGGATCTCAAGGTTTTTAAAAATTTCTTTCACTGAAAAAAAAAAAAAATTTTAATGTAGAGGGCTGGAAGATGCAGAGAGCTGGAACTCTGAAAAGGTGTACTGGAATCCAGAACAGCAGAGTACTTAAGGCTAAGTACCTACTCAATGTGATGTAATGGTTCTATAAACATATATTTAGATGATATGGTGACGTGATGGCTCTCCTCACTAAAAATGTTTTCTTGCAAATTGTTTCTTCCCCCCATTTGAATACTCTCTACATTTTTTTCCTTGAATGCCCTTGGGATGATTTGCTTAGTTGGATATCTTGCCTCTTTCTTGTGAGATTTTATAGAATGAGTTTACATCCATTACTGCTTCTGGTGGTCATCTCTTTCCCACTGGCAAGCTAGTATCATTTGACATGATAAAGTGATCATGTCACTTTTGGGAATCTTTTGATTTCTCTGTTAAAGCAATTAATTTTCATTGTTGTAACTTCTGGATGAAATTATTATAATTAGTACTGATAATGCTTCTGTTGTCTATTTCTCATTTTTTATTTTTAACAACTTAAATTCTGATGAATGGGTTTATAATATAGAATATGAGGCTTTTGTATGATCTACAAGTCTTTGGCCTTTCTCATTTCTTTCTTCTGAATGATCTTCCCTATCATTTCTCTACTTTTTCATCTTTTTTTCACTTTTGTGTGGTCAACAAGAATATTTTAGCAAGTTCTTCATGGAATTTTTATTTATTTTTAAAAATAATTTTATCCTTACCAACCATAAGCTGAAGTTATTTTCACAGTTCTCTTTTAGAAAATGCTTATTTTTAGTACTACAATACATGATAAGGCAATGGCCTATAAAATAATGTTTCTTGTAGTTTGAGAGCATATAATTTACCTCTCCAAAGGGTATCTGTGAGGCATCCTTCCACTTGGTTAAAACTTTCTTCTGGCTTAATTTATAGCAAGAATGTCAAGCTCCTCTCTCTACCAGTCAACTCACTAGTCACTAAGCAAAGATCTCTCATTTACATAATCAACAAGCATGTTAAAGTTTTTTTGATAATTTAAAACTGTGATTCTTAATACCCTCTGACCTCTTTCCTATCAGTCTGATATTGTAACAGAAAGAATGGAAGAGTTACAAAGGATTGAGGGCAGTTTTTCATTTTTCTTTGTTTGGTAGATTGCCATGGCCAAAAAAATTTCATCACCAAGTGACCAGCAAGTAACATATACATATATGTGAAATCTTGATATTAGATATGATATTAATGATCAGACATTAAATGCAAATTAAGTCAATTTCAATGCTCTGTGTTACTGTTATAGTTTTCTAGTTTCAATTCCCAACTCTTAATAGCCCATTCAATGAAGGGCTACATAAAGACAAATTTGTGAAAAGAGCTTTGCCTGCATCTTTCTAAAGTGTATTCCATTTGCATTAAATAATCACAGAGAACTTCCCACTTTTCACATACTGTGAAAGAAAAACTATGTACTTAGTATAATTCTCATCATAACGGTAGTGGCAGTCACAGTTCTCTCACTCTAAGGATTCTTTAAAGTAGGATGCACTAAAAATGTTTGTAGCAGCCCTTTTTGTGGTAGCAAAGATTTGGAAAACGAGTAGATGCCCATCAATTGGGGAATGGCTGAATAAGTTGTGGCATATGAAGGTAATAGAATATAATTGTTCTTTAAAAAGTCCTGGAAATATTTACACAAACTGAAGCTGAGTGAAACAAACAGAACCAGAGATACATTATACACAATAACAGCAAGAATGTGCAATGATCAACTATGAAAGACGTGGTTTTCAGTGGTTCACTGATCCAATCCCAATAGACTTTGGACAGAAAATGCCATCTGCATCCAGAGGAAAAAAAATCTAAGGAGACACTAATGTAAATCAACACATGCTATGTTCACTTCTTTTTTCTGTTTTTTTTTTTAATCTTTCCATCTTTCTACACTTTTGAAAGATTCAGGTAAAACTCTCTTTCATGGATGTCTTTATGTAGCTCTTCATTGAATCTCCTATTAAGAGTTGGGGATTGAAACTAGAGAGCTACAACAGTATCACAGAAGCACTGAAATTGACATATTTTTTCCCTTTTGCTCTGATTTTTCTCTCTAACATGATTAATAAAGAAGTGTATATTTTAAAAAAGCAAGCAAATACTTAAAAATAAATAAAGTAGGATACACTAACCCAGATGTACAATCCACAGAAGGAGTTCTCAGGTATAGAAAAAAAAATACCAAATACCTGATGATCATCTACTGTGTATAAAGCACTGAATTAGCTGTTGTGGAGTTAAATTGTATTGTAATCTGTTGTGAAAGTTAGAAAAGTGATTGTGAAGTCTAGTTTCACTTGACTACAAGATAATTTCAAAAATTAAACAACCCCAAAAGATTTTTTAAAAAGCAATAAAAACTAAAGATACAGGATATAAAGAAATAACATTATTAACTGCTAAATGAATAATATAAATATCATTATGATTTCAAAGGGGAAAGGGATTACTATGAGCAACAATGACACAGAATTTTAGAGTTAGTGGCTTATTAGACACACAATCCAATCTTTTTATACTACAGATGAAGAGACTGTTTAAGTCTCTTTGCTCAAAGACCAAAAGCAAATGATTGGTATAACCTCCACTAAACTCAGGTTTACTTTCTTCTACTTAAGCTTCTTTCATTTAGGAAGGCTTCACAGAGGGATCTGAATTGATTCTTAAGTTATAATATGGCCACAAGGTTTAATAAATTGAGGACACTATTGCTGGGAAGAAAAGAGAAAGAATAAACAAAAATGGCTCAGTTTTGCATAAGGTTTACAAGAAATAATTTTTTAAATCACTCTGAAAATTTCAGAGGTACTCTCAGGACTCAGGCCTAATATAGGATTTGAGTTCTTGGAAACACTAGGTTGTATTTTGTTTCATACATATTCTAAAAAAATATATTTTCTTTTCATTAGCTCTTTATGTATTAAGTACCATGAAAGAAGGATTTCAACCCCAAAAAGGCCTGTTTTGGAGTGACACAACTTTAGTTCAGTTAAGTCTCTTAAGGGGTTCAATAAGTTGTTAGTTGCTTACTGTTTTTACATCATCTTCCAGAAAGAATAAATTGGGCCACGTTGGAGAGAAAGCAGGAGAAATGCTTGTATTCTGCATTCTCAGTTAAACTGCTAACTTCACTTTTTAAAACAAACATATAAAAATTTCAACCCAGTAAGGCAGCCTTACACACATATACAGATTTATGTTGATGGGATAGGCAAAGAACAAATATAGCTCCTATCCTAATCTTCCCACTCTCTTATTCAAAAACCTTCTACGACTCTTCATTGCCTATTAAATAAATGAGGAATATAAGAGATAAGAGCTGAAAGTGACCAAGAAATCATACAATTCTATCCTTGTGCTTTACAGATGAGAAAAATAAAGCCTAGAAAACTTAAATCTTTGCCCAAAGTCACAGAGGAAGTATCAAGAGTTGGTATTTTCTAAGTTGTCTTAGCTTGGCATTCAAGGTCTTCCATGCTTTAATCCTAAATTCACTCTTCCACTTCTCTTCCACTTGTCCCACACTCACTTTCTGTCTCTGTCTCTCTCCTCCTCCATCCCCTACCCTCCACATACCAGCTAACCTGACCTGCTTGCTATTCTCCATTCTATGATTTCCTATGTGTAAATGATTCCCCCCATAAGTTCTTCTTGATCAATTTTTTTTACCAATGATTCTCAAGGCCCAGTTCAAAGGCCATCTCCTCAATGAAGCCTTCCTAGTTCCCTCTAGAAAGAAATGTTTCCCTGCTCTAAATTTTCACAATACTTTGTATTTTTCTTATTGTTCCTCCTTCTTAGTATTATGATTATAGGTGTCTATGTTTAATATTCCCTCCTAGACTATAAACTCCTGGAGTACAAGAACAAATCTTAGGAATTTTTATTTCTCCTATAGGTACTATACCTAAGACTTTAGTAAATACTTTTGGAATGAACCAGTAAAATAAAGGTCAAACGCAGTACTGAAAAAGTTTGGATTACAAATTACAGATTGTACTCATCAACACACCTAGGATGGCAAGGCAGGAAGAATGCCACAACCAGGGGCACCCTACCTCTTTATCTTCTCGTAGTTGAATATCCTTACAGGGTTCTTTTGTTTTTATTTATTTATTTATTTTTTTATTTAATAGCCTTTTATTTACAGGTTATATGTATGGGTAACTTTACAGCATTAACAATTGCCAAACCTCTTGTTCCAATTTTTCACCTCTTATCCCCCACCCCCTCCCCCAGATGGCAGGATGACCAGTAGATATTAAATATATTAAAATATAGGTTAGATACACAATAAGTATACATGACCAAACCGTTATTTTGCTGTACAAAAAGAATCAGACTCTGAAATATTGTAAAATTAGCTTGTGAAGGAAATCAAAAATGCTGGTGGGCATGAATATAGGGATTGGGAATTCAATGTAATGGTTTTTAGTCATCACCCAGAGTTCTTTCTCTGGGTGTAGCTGGTTCAGTTCATTCCTGCTCCATTGGAAATGATTTGGTTGATCTCGTTGCTGAGGATGGCTAGGTCCATCAGAACTGGTCATCATATAGTATTGTTGTTAATGATCTCCTGGTCCTGCTCATTTCACTCAGCATCAATTCGTGTAAGTCTCTTCAGGCTATAGAGTTCTTTTGACAAGAGAGGTACCATTTGCTCTGCTGTAGCCTCCTAACATTTTTTATCTGGCTTTCCCTCTAAGCCCTACAGTCCCCTGGCCTCATCATCTTTAACTCAAGGACTTTCAGGTTTTTCCATCTGCCCTAAGGCTTAACTTTCTTTTATGTATTTTCTCCCCTGAATAAAACATGAGTTCCAGGAGAACAGGGGGTGTCTAGCTTTTTCTATTTCCATCCCCAGTACTTAGCACATAGTCAAGTATTTAATAATGATTCATTCATTCATTTATGAACTATCTGTATGACTTGTGAAAAAAATTAATAGATAATGTTTAGGTTGACCCTTTTATTTTTAGACTAATGGTTTCTTTAACTGTCAAAAAGATGTGTGTGTGTGTGTGTGTGTGTGTGTGTGTGTGTGTTTTAATTCAGTAGGCAATAAAAGAATATAATTTGACCCTGAAATTCTTCCATTCCTTAGAGATCCAAATTAAGTACTACTAATTCTATGAAATATTGTTTGATTATCTGGGCTAAAAGAAATCTCCCCCTTGCAATTTTTCTCTCCTAGAATTTCTAATAACATTGTTGCCTTTTTCTTTGTAAGTAATTATATGATATAATCATAATTATCACATTCTAATTTATAGCATTATTATATGTGCACAGGCTTTGTTTCTTCATCAAGATGATAAGCAAAGAATGTGTTTTATTTCAGAATCATCTTGTTTAATTTGAATAACTTTTTCACTTTTTCTCCTAGGTGACTGAGAAGAATAAAGGGAAGAGATTTTTATGCTTGGGAAGGTCACAGAATGTTTTTAAAAATAAAGAAGGGTTTCGAAAGGGGAAACGAAGTGAGGGTAACATGGAATAATGAAAAGAATACCTGATTAGAAATTAGAAAATCTGTGGGGTTTTTTGTCCTAACTATCTAAATGGTTAACTTCATAGGGTTATTTCCTTTTTGGTTTTTCCATCTGCAAAGTAAGTAATATTTGTTTAAAGAATTACATCACTTTTAGGCTAATCCTAATAGACTTGTCATGGAAAGAGCCATCTGTATCTAGAGAGAGGACTATGAAAACTGAGTGTGAATCACAACATAATATAATAAACCTTTTTTGTTGGTTTGCTTGCTTTTTTTTCTTTCTCATTTTTTTTTCCCTTTTTGAGCTGATTTTTCTTGAGCAGCATGCTAAATATGGAAATAGGTTTAGAAGAATTATACATGTTTAATTTATATTGAATTACTTGCTGTCTAGGAAAAGGAAGGTAGGGGGAAGGTAGGGAGGAAAATCTGGAACACAAGGTTTTATAAGGGTAAATGTAGAAAACTCTCTGATATATTTTGAAAATAAAAATTGCTATCAAAATAAAAAAGAATTTTTTAAAAAGAATTACATGACTGACTAAGGGAGCAAAACAGAAGAGTTCATATCAAATAAAAGGGGAAAAAACTTAAAACTTTGACTGGAATTTTTTTTTTTAATTTTTGATTTTATTTTTTCAATGAACAAAAATCTACTTTGTTTGCTTCCCAATTCCATTCCTCATTGAAAAAAAAGAAAAACAAAACACGTATTATATATACGCAAAAATCAATCAAAGCAAATTCTTGAAATGGCTATATCTAAATAAATCTTAGTCTGTATCTTGAGACTATCAGATCTTTGTTAGGAGACAGGGTGTTTCATCATGGATTCTCTGGAATGATGGTTGGTCATTATACTAATCAATTCTTAAGTGTCTTGTTTGTCTTTTCAACATTGTTATTATGCAAGTTGTTTTAAGCCTGCTTACATTAATTTTAAAGATTCAAATTTATAAATATAAGGACTACTTCCTAACTGATTAAATGGCCAAAGGATATAAAAAAGCAGTTTTCTAAGAAAAAAAATTCAAACTTCCAATACTCATATGAAAACAATTTTCGTCATCATTATCACTAATATCGCTTACTACTTGGCAGGCATTTTATCTAATGTGAACCTCAGAGCAATCCTGGGATATAAGGTATGTATATTAGATCTCCATTTTACAGATAAGAAAACTGAGACAAACAAGTAAAGGGCCTTGCTCAGGATCACACAAATATTTGAGGCTGGATTTGAACTCAGGTATTCCTGATTCCAGGCCCAGTATTCTATATTCCAGTACTCCACCTAGTAATCTAATCTCTAAAAATAAGAAAAATGAAAATTTTAAAAATTCTGAGAGGATATATCTCCTACCCATCAGAAAAACTGACATAAAGTAAAATGACAAGTATTGTAAGGGCTTTAAGAAAACAGGCTCATCAGTGTACTATAGGCAGAGCTGGAAAATGGTCTATCCCAAAACTACCTAAATTAATCTACTTATTCAGTGCCATACCAATCAAACTCCCAAGAAATTATTTCACAGAGCTAGAAAAAATAATAACAAAATATATCTGGAAAAACAAAAGGTCAAGAATTTCAAGAGAATTAATTTAAGAAAATGCAAATGAAGGTAGCCTAGCTATGTCAGACCTAAAACTATATTGCAAAGCAGCAGTCATCAAAACCATTTGGAACTGGCTAAGAAATAGAGTAGTCAATCAGTGGAATAGGTTAGGTTCACAGGACAAAATAGTCAATGACTACAGTAATATAGTATTTGACAAACCCAAAGACCCCAGCTTTTGGGATAAGAACTCATTACTTGACAAACAGCTAGGAAAATTGGAAATTAGTATGGCAGAAACTAGGCATTGACCCACACTTAACACCATATCAAGATAAGATTGAAATGGGTTCATGCTTTTGATATAGTGATATTATAAACAAATCAGAAGAACAAAGAGAAGTTTACCTCTAAGATCTGTACAGAAGGAAGAAATTTGTGGCCAAAGAAGAACTTTAGTACATTATTGAATGCAAAATGGATAATTTTGATTATATCAAGTTAAAAAAAGTTTTTGTACAAACAAAACCAATACAGACAAAATTAGAAGGGAAGCAATAAACTGGGGGAAAAATTTACTTTCAAGGGTTCTGATAAAGAATCCTTTTCTAAAATATATAAAGAACTAATTCAAATTTATAAGAATCCAAGTCATTCTTCAATTGATAAACAGTCAAAGGATATGAACAAGACAATTTTCAGATGAAGAAATTAAAACCATTTCTAATCATATGAAAAGGTGCTCTAAATAATTACTGATCAGAGAAATGCAACTTAAGACAACTCTGAGATACCACTATATACCTCTTAGACTGGCTAATGACAGGAAAAGATAATGATGAATGTTGGAGGAGAGGTGGGAAAACTGGGACACTAATACATTGTTAGTGGAGTTGTGAACTGATCCAATCATTTTGAAGAGCAATTTGGCTATGTATGGCTATGGCTAAAGGGCTATCAAATTGTTCATACCCTTTGATTCAACAGTGTTTTTACTGGGCTTGTATCCTAAAGAAATCATAAAGGACGCAAAGGGACCCCACATGTACAAAAATGTTTGTGGCAGCTCTTTTTTGTAGTGTCAAAAAACTGAAAACTGAGTGGATGCCCATCAATTGGAGAATGGATGAATAAGTTATGGTATATGAATGTTATGGAATATTATTGTTCTATAAGAAAGGATAAGCAATATGATTTCAGAGAGACTTGGAGAGACTTACATGAACTGATCTTAAGTGAAATGAGCAGAACTAGAAGATATTATACACAGGAGCAGCAAATGATCAAATTCTGATGGATGTGGCTCTCATCAAGAATAAGCTGATTCAAAGCAGGTCCAACGGTCTTATGATGAAGAGAGCCATCTGCACCCAGAGAGAAGACAGTGGAAACTGAATGTGGACCACAACATAGTATTTTCACTCTTTTTGTTGTTTCCTTGCATTTTGTTTTTTCTCATTTTTTTTCCCTTTTGGATCTGATTTTTCTTGTGCAGCATGATATTTGTGGAAATATGTATAGAGGAACTGCACATGTTTAACATATATTGGATCACTTGCCTACTGGGGAGGAGGGAAGGAAAAAATTAGAACACAGAGTTTTGTAAGAATGAACCTCGAAAATTATCCATGTATATATTTTGAAAATAAAAAGCCATAATTAAAAAAAGAATGACATTTGTTCTGCTCTCACAAATTGCTTTCTTTTCTTGTCTTTTTCTTCTCTATGATAAACTCATTTTTAACACAAACCAACAATGTTTTATTACAAGATTACTATTTTTCCTTTAGTTTTCTTACCATATTCTAAAATTAAAATTACATGGCAAAGAATAAACAACAACAAAAAAAACCCTGTTACATTCAAAAAAAAATTAAGAAATAAAAATGGTCTAGCCATTCTAGAACATAATCTGGAACTATGTTCAATAAGTTACTAAACTAAGCATACACTCTAACTCTACATTATCACTACTGTAAGATCTATATCTTGTAGAAATGAAAGAAAAAAGACTCCCATGTACAAAGATATTTATAGCAGGAATGGTTGTGGTGGCAAATTAATTAGAAACTAAGGGGAGTATCCATCTATTGGGGAATGGCTAAACAAATGGTGTATGAATGTAATGGAATTCTTACTTTGATAAAAGATATAAAAAAAGGGAGAGTTTCTGAGAAACTTGCAAAGATTTATATGAACTGATGCAGAGTGAAAGGAACAGGACCAGAGAACAACCTATACAATATCAACATTATAAAGTCAAACAATTTTGAAAGACTTCAGGGTTTTGATCAATATAATGACCAACCACAATTCTAGAGGACACTCACGAAGAAGCATGTCACCCACTTTCTGACAAATAGGTAATATTCTCAGGGTGTACAATGAGAAATATATTAGGGTGGTGAGGGAAGTTAAGAAGGAAAAAAATTAGATTTCTTTTAACTAAAAATTTAAAGTTCAGAAAAAAAAATTGGACCAAATCATCACCTAAAATTTATTTTCCCCAAGGATTCTATAATTCTGATTGTAATGATTTCATACAAGCATAATATTGGGAGAATGAGGAACAATGCAGACAGGAAGGGGTTGGGGGAAATCATCTGAATTTCAGTCAGTGATTTTTGAATATTTTTATATTCTGGTAGTTTGTTAAAGAATCTGATAATTTGACTTTTATAGATCATTAAGAGGATTCAAAGACCGTCTAGTCCAATCTTTTTTTTTTTTTTTCAATTGAGGAAATTTGGCCCTAGGGAGTTTGAATGAATTGCCTAAGGCCACACAGGTAGAAGACAAGAAGCAGGATATTAGTCCAGTCAGTACTCTTTGAATTAAAGTTTAGTTAATTTCAGTTTGAAGCCTTTCATAATCCTCTTGAGTTAACTGGAGACACCATGAGATATCACAAAATTTGGATCAGAACCTAATCTAAATCATTTAGGCCAGTTGACTCTCTCTTTTTAAAGATTTTCAGTACCACAGAATCATAGAATATTAGAACTAAAAGAAACTTTAGGTATCATGCGGCCAAAAATCATAGATTTAGAACTACAAAACCTTAGAAAGGTTATTTAGGTTCAGAGTGGGGAAGTGATTTCCCCAAAAGTCAATTCGTCAGTGATCATTCTGGAACTCAAGTTCAAGTATTTTAATTCCAAGTAAAGGTTTCTTTCCATCACATCACATCTATACTTCTGTCCATGTTTCCTATTACACACTGTGAGGCATAATGACAAAAATCATTTTTCTTTTCATCATACTTAAGTGCTTCAGAGTAAAAGCACTAGCAGGAGTAACTATAAAGCAATAATACATCTGTAATTGTGTCCATAAGTGAATAAATGCTAAAAACAACCAATAAAAGCATATGTAATGTATATATAAGCTTTCATTCTGAGAGTAGAAGCTCTACATAATTACTTTAGTAGAGTCACCAAAAATGATGTTTGGATAGTATTAGGTCTTGAAAAATTGCTGGTAGTACTTTGGTCTAAGACCCTTAGCTATATTACTATCATAACATACTTTTTTTAAAAAAGCTTTTTATTTACAAAATATATGCATAGATAATTTTCAACATTCACCCTTGCAAACCCTTGTGTTCCAATTTTTTATTTTTTTTATTTTTATAACTTTTTATTGACAGAACATGCATGGGTAATTTTTTTTTACATTATCCCTTGCACTCACTTGTGTTCCAACTTTTTCCCTTCCCTCCCTCCACTCCCTCCCCTAGATGGCAGGCAGTCTTATACATGTTAAATATGTTACAGTATATCCTAGATACAATATATGTGTGCAGAACCATACAGTTCTCTTGTTGCACAAGAAGAATTGGATTCAGAAGGTAAAAAACCTGGGAAGAAAAACAAAAATGCAAACAGTTTACACTCATTTCCTAGTGTTCCTTCTCTGGGTGTAGCTGATTCTGTCCATCACTGATCAATTGGAGCTGAATTAGATCTTCTCTTTGTCGAAGATACCCCCTTCCATCAGAATACATCCTCATGCAGTATTGTTGTTGAAGTGTATAATGATCTCCTGGTTCTGCTCATTTCACTCAGCATCAGTTCATGTAAGTCTTTCTAAGCCTCTCTGTATTCATCCTGCTGGTCATTTCTTACAGGTGTTGCAATTTTTTTTCTCCCTCCCTTCCCTCCTCCCCCTCCCTTGGATGGAAAGTAATCCAATATATGTTAAACATGTGCAAATCTATAAATATTTTCACAATTATTAATCTTAGCACTTTATGAGTGGAAAACCACACAAAAAGATTGTTTGGATTCTATTGTAGTTTGTATTATTCTCACCTGAGGCCCTTATTATTTTCTCTCTAAATAATCTCCCATATACACAGTTCTGATTATTTCGTTTCCCTGTTCAGAAACCTTTAATAGGACACATCAAACTCCTGAATCTTGAAAAAGGCCTTCCACATTCTGACCCCCTTATTTTCCAGCTCTATTTTTCTACATGAATAATGTATGTCAGTAATTACTCATTGTTCCATAAACATTAGCCAGGCTTACTTCCCATTCAACAAAATCCAATTAAATAAATTGAATTAGACATCTAGACCAGCCTGAAGGCACAATGTAGCCAAGTCCGGCTTTTCTGGCTTTCTCTATTGAGACAAACTACCTCCTACTCGCTAGTAGGTTTTTGGACCTGCCCAGAAGCACAAACAAAAAAAAAAAAAAAAAAAAAGAAATCTCCTAAAATAAAACCAAGTTTGCCACAAGTCACAGTAACAGGGCAGGTTGGGAAGTTTAGGGACTGTATTAACACAAGTCCTCAATCTTGAACCATCATTCATATGATTATCTGCCTTCATTAGTGGTCCTCACTACTGCACTGCCTGGATTCATTCCCCCAAAGTTAGCATACTCTCATTTCTTTCTACTATTCTCTGTGACACTGAACCCCACTGAGGCTGACCAAATCCTTTCATTACTAACCTCGGGTGTCCATTCCCTCATCTCCAATCCTTTCAGTCCTCACTTTCCCAAAGTTCCACTCCAAATCTCCCCACCTCTTCCACCATGCCTTTTGGGATGCTTTTTTTCCCTCTAACTAAATTAACCTGCTTTCACTTTAAACCTCTTGCTTTTGCCTCATTTCATCTTCTGTAATTCCCTAAATCCTTTCTGCCCTCAATGACACTGTTCCCCCAGGCATCGTTTCTAGTCAAGACTGCACTTCATTCATACTCTGACTCAACTGGTTATGTTGGTGGAGTGTGAATATTCTTTGCTTCTCACTCCCATTTCAGACTCTCTACTCCCATCATATGGCATTCTCTCTTTCTTCAGAAATCTTTCAGTCCAAATTTATTATCCAATCCAGATTCTGGTAGTTGTTACTGATGCCCAAAATATCCTCCCCACCTTTCTCAATGAAGTCAGTACCTACTTCAAAGTCTTTTTCTTTACCTTAATTCCTTTCAATCTGAAGAACTTCACCATACACACATCCTGAAATACCCTAACTTTCTAATTACTTAATCTACTCAATTCCCATATAACTACTCCTTTACTCCATTTCAGCTACACAAAGGAATATTTATCCTCTCCCTCCCCACTCTTGCAACATATTCCCAACAGCCTCTTTCTGCCTCAAGTCTCTCAACAATGCAATACATCCCAAATACTACCACCAAAGAAAATTTCCTTAATCATGTGATATCCCTCTCTCCCCCAATTCAAACAACTCCAGTGGCTTTCTACTGCTTCTAGGATAAAACATAAAACTTTTCTGTTTAGCTTTTAAAGTCAAATAACATCCCATCCCCCCAACCAACTTTTTGGCCTCATTGGATATTACTCTTCCTCCAGAACATTGCAATCCAGCCAAATAGGCCTGATTCTCCATGCCTGAAACATACTTCTTTCTTATCTCTGCCTCACAGAACACCTCTCTTTAAGCCAAAGCAGTATCTTCTACAAGAAAACTTTTCTAAACTTCTCAACTGCTAGTGCCCTTTCCTCCAAACTACCTTGTTTAATTATTTTTATATTTATATTATTTACAAATTCATATATTATACATATTTAGTTATTAACTTTATATTTATAGTGTATATAAATTTTATATGTACTTGTCTCTTCCATTAGAATGTAAAATCAGTGTGAATAGAGATTGTTTTAATGCTGTGTATTTTTATCTCCAGTGCCTAAAATATAAGTGCTTGTACACAGCAGGTACTTATTAAGTGTATATTGATGGACTGATCCTTTGGTCTATTCAACCCTAAGTTATCTACTACTCTTAAGTCTCTATTCCATCCTATTAGTGATCATACTTTTCCATTATTTACTTCATTTATTCCTACTCATATGACACTTAACAAAACTTGAAGATACCACAAAATTGAACTGCTTGGGTCCACTACAAATTTGCACTAACTAATCTCAACTGGGACTACTATAATTTCTTATTACTTTCCTTACCCCACTAGAGGGCTATCCCTAGTTGTCCTGATCTGTATCTTATCACTGGGCCTAGAGGGCTCAGGAGGAGAGAGTGAGGCTGGTGACTTTGCATAGTGCTCCTGCACATCAATCCAATTCACTTGCATGTCATAGTGTCACCTCCCTGCTGATATGGTCCTCTTTGAGAATGAAGGACAAACAATATCTCTTCTCATCTTAGCATCTACATTGTGCCATATTTTCCTCTGTCAAACCTCCTATGACATCTTTTGCTCCAACTATTTAAAATTTTTAATAGTATTTTATTTTTCCAAATACAAGCAAAGACAGTTTTTAACATTCACCTTTGCAAAATCGTGTGTTCCAAATTTTTCTCCTTCTTCCCCTCCTCCTGCCAAGACAACATTGCTCTAACTTTTGAAGTTGAACACCACACCTCATTTCATACTTGAATGAAAAATTTGAGACCAAAATTAAAGAGCTTCTTTTCTTCATCTCCAATCCCTTTCACATTGTCCCTCTCAAATACTGGCTCCTTCACATGGTCTACAAATGCACACAGGTCTCCTCAATTCTTAAAAAAGCCTCTACTTGATCCTACCCTGTCTTTCAGCTATCATTCTATATTTCTCCTTCCTTTCTCAGCTAACCTCTTTGACTTTACTTCTTTTCACCTTATGGAATTTGGCTTCCAATTCCTTTTTTCAATTGAAATTGCTCTATCCAAAGTTAGCAGTGATGCCTTGATTGCCAAATCTAATGACCTCTTCTCAATCCTCATCCTTTTTGATCTCCTTGAAACCTTGACACTATCTACTTCTCCTGACTGCTCTTTTCTCTAGCTTTTGGTAACACTGATCTTAATTGGTTCTTCTAAAACTTAGCTGAATTCTCTTTCTCAGTTATCCTTTTTGGATCTTCTTCCAGATCATTCCCACTAATCATGGGTATCATTCTCTAAGAATTTTCCTTACCCCCTCTTCTAATCGTTATACTACTAAGCTTGTTGAACTTTCATGGATTCATTATCATCTCTACCCTGATAATTCTGAGATCTTGCATCATCAACTGCCTATCAGACATCTTGAACTGGATGTCCCATATACATCTTAAAATTAACATATTTTAAACTGTATATATTATCTTTATACCCTTACTCTTTTTCTAATTTTCTCTATTAATGTCAAGGGGATCACTAACCTCCCAATTATCCCGATTAACAATCTTGATGTCTTCTTCATTTCCTCATCCTAAATATCCAATCTATTGTCAAATCTTGTCAATTTTACTTTCTTAAACCTATTTTATATATACTCCCTTCTCTCCACTCACACAACTACCATATGGTATAAACCCCTATCACTTCATACCTAGGGTTAGTGAGATAACCTTTTAATTGTTCTTCCTGCCTTAACACTAGGTCCATCTTCCAGTTAGCTACTGATTTTCTGAAAGCACAGAACTGGGCACATAATTTTATCATTCATTCAACATTATCAATGACTTATATTACTTTCAGGATTAAATATAAAATCCTCTGCCATTTAAAGCAAATTAGGCAGTTAAGTGGCATAATGGATATTATGCCTAAACTATTAAACCTAAACTCAGAATACTCTTCTTCTCATGATCAAATCTAGCTTAATACTTACTAGCTGTATGAACCTAGGCAAGTCACTTAATCCTGTTTACCTCAGTCCTTCATCTGCATAAAGAGTTGAAGAAGAAAATGGCAAACCATTTCATTATCTCTATCAATAAAACTGCAAACAGTGTCACAAAGAGCTGGACACAACTGAAATAGCTGAACAGTCAGGAAGATCTGAGTTCAAAAGTAGCCTCAAACACCATCTGTGTATGACACTAGGCAAGATGCTTAATTTCTGTTTGCTTTAGTTTTTCAAGTGTAAAATAGGGTTAATAATACCTAATATAATGCCAAAGAAACTGAGGCAAGATAGAGATTAGAGAGTATTTAATAATTTATTTAAAGGGAGAGATTTACTGGGACCAAATGGATCCATGGTTTGGTCCCCAGGCTGAATGAGA
Source organism: Sarcophilus harrisii (assembly GCF_902635505.1). Lineage (NCBI taxonomy): Eukaryota > Metazoa > Chordata > Mammalia > Dasyuromorphia > Dasyuridae > Sarcophilus > Sarcophilus harrisii. The sequence goes on from NC_045428.1 coordinate 548,077,583, forward strand.
CTATCTTCTCCAAAAATCCAGCATTTAACAGCCAATGAGAGTTCTCAATGACATATTTATACACAGTAGCTAAACAAAGGTAGGGGTAGGGGGGTGGGGAGGTGGAGTCCAAACTCTGGTGAGTGGGAATCTCCAGGCAGGAACTATCAATTGGGTTCTGACAGGTTGAGGGGTAGGACCATAAATTTTAACAAACTGGGAGTTAAGAAAGTGTCTAAGAGACAGAATGTCTAGATTCCCCCCTTTTGAGTTTACATATTGACAATTTATAACCTTAGAGCAAAAAGCCCTAAGTTATATCAGTCTTTACGAACCAGAGCGGGGTTTGTAACTAAGGGGATTGAGGTATAACAATTAGGGAAACTGAGGCAGAGTAAATGAGGGAAACTGAGTCAGAACAATAAAAGAGAACTGTGGCACAATTCTACTTCCTGGGATTCCTGTGAAAATCAAATGAAATGATCTTTGTAAAGTGCTTAGTACATATATTAATACACATTTAATAAATCAATCCTTCCTTCCTTCTTTGAACATGATATTCTATCTTCCTACTCTATGCCTTTCCACTGGCTGAGGCGCAAGCTTTCAATGTTCTCCTTCCTCATTTCTACTTGGCTTCCTAGATTTGGCTCAAATCCCATCTTTTCTATTCCTGCTCCTTCTGCCTTCCAAGACCTTTTCTCTGAGATTCCCTCTAATTTACATTGTTATATCTTTTTTTAAATTTTTATTTAAAATTTTTTTTATTATAACTTTTTATTGACAGAACAATGCCTGGGTAATTTTTTACATTATCCCTTGCACTCACTTCTGTTCCAACTTTTCCCTTTCCTCCCTCTACCTCCTCCCCTAGATGGCAAGCAGTCCTATACATGTTAAATAAGTTATAGTATATCCTAGATACAATATATACATGTATGCAGAATCGAACAGTTTTCTTGTTGCACAGGGAGAATTGGATTCAGAAGGTAAAAATAACCTGGGAAGAAAAACAAAAATGCAAACAGTTTATACTCATTTCCCAGTGTTCCTTCTCTGGGTGTAGCTGCTTCTGTCCATCATTGATCAATTGGAACTGAGTTAGATCTTCTCTTTGTCAAAGATATCCACTTCCATAAGAATACATTCTCATACAGTATCATTGTTGAAGTATATATACATTCTATATATCTCGTAAATATAAACCATACATAGTTATTGGCACAATGTAAAGAGCAGGACCTTGAATCTGGAAGATCTGAGATCAAAGATGGCCTCAGACTCTTCCCAGTTGTGTCATCCTAGACAAGTCACCTAATTGTACTCTGCCTTAGTTTCCTCATCTATAAAATAGGAATAATGTTAACACCTATTTCCCAGGGTGGTTGTGAAAATAATACTGGTAAAGTATTTTGCAAATCTCAAAGCACCATATAAATGCTAGTTATCATTTCCAGATATTTGTATGTTGTATCCCCCATTAAAATGTGAATTTCTGAAGAACAAGTACTGGTTTTGCCTTCCATTGTATCAATACTGTCCAGCACAAAGTAAGAACTTATTAGATGCTTAGTGATTAACTGAATGCAGCTGGGGTAGTCAGGGCTTGAACTAAAATCATAGTCATGGAGTTAAGAAGGAGAATGGATGTAGGAAACATTAGGGTCATACACTGAACTGACAGGACTTCACAAATGATTGAAAATAAAAAATAAGGGAGAAGAAAGCATGAGAAAAAAGTTAAGTTTTTGAGTCGCAGTAGGCCATCTATAGATGGTAATGCCATCTATAGAAACTGGGAGGATGGTAAGAAGGGTGGGTTTAGGGATACGATGACAAGTAGAGTTTTAGACTGAGTCAAATTCATTCATTTAATTAAAATTCATTAATTTATTAATCAAAACATTTCTTCCACATCTATGAAGTGTTTTTCCCGTGCTAAATGATCAAATAAATAAAAAGATAAGGCAGTAGTATGGGTCCTCCAGGAAATTCCAGTTTACTAAGAGATAAAAGGATTATGCAAATAGCAGTAAAAGGCAGTACAATTTAAGTACAAAGAGAAAGGTGAAAGGTACAAAAGTAGTTCAAAGCTGTGAAGGATGATCCCTAGTAGGGGTGAGCAAGGAAGGCTTCAAGAAAGAAACAGCCTTTAAACTGACATTTGAGAATAGGAAACATTTCAACAGGTTAAGTAAAGGATGACATCATGTGCAAAGACAAAGTGACAGACAAGAGAGATATTTGGGGAATTGTAGTTCATTTTGGATTAGATCACAGGGCAGGTGGAAGGAAATGATGAGATCAAGATGAAAGCATAGACTGAAGTCAAATGGAGCCAGTCTTAGATTACAGGTCAAGGACTTTACAGAATAAGTCATTGGATGATTCTAAGTAAAGGAATGACATCATATGTGGTAGTTGCTAGAGCTGATGGGCTGATGTAAGGAAGAATTTCCTTACAATAAGAACTGCTCAAAAATTGATAAGGTCAATCACCACTGGACACTGGGAGCCCAAATGGTAAGGTAATACTGTATTGGGGAATTCTTCTATTTGGTACTAGTTAATTAGATAATCTTTGGGGTTCCTTCCAAAACCACAATTCTGTGATAACCAAATTTATAACTTCAATGTGAAAATCTGTAGAAATCATTCTTTTTTCCCTCAATTTCCTAACAACAGAACTAACAGACTTTATCTTATAAGGCTCTAGCCTTTGGATTTTTATTGAAATGAACTGAAAAAGCATTCATTCCTCCACACACACACACTCTCTATTTAAAGTTCTCAGGCAAGTCAACTTTTGTAAAAAAAAATTCAACTTGAAAGTAAAAGAGATTGGAGGGCAAGGGATCTGGGTTCTATTCCAGCTCTGCAAACCTGGGTAATAACAAGAATAATGTGTTATTTCTATAGTACTTTAAGGTTTGCAAATCCATTGTTGCACATCAAGCCTAAAAGAGGTACTTTAAATAACAGTCCTGTTTTACAAGGAAAGATGATGAGATTCAGAAAGTTTAAGTGACACCCACAATCACAGTGCTGGCAGAACTCTTTAAGTATTTCGGGGCCCCAAAACTCATTCCCCGAAAAATGAGGGCACTGAATTACATTATTTATATTAGATATCTATATATATCTATATAGATATCTATGAATTAGATTATATATATATATATATATAATATATATACACACATATTTTTAAACTCTCAAATCTTCTCATTCTATGATTATAATCCTTCCCTTATCTGAAGCAACTTACTAGTAGAGCCCCTTTATATCAGTTATGTCAACAAACAAGGAATACGTACTCCCTTCAGTGACAAATGCTAAAAGCACAAAGAAAGACAAAAATAGTCACTGGCCTAAGAAGCTCACCTACTAAGAGAGACTGCAAGCAAACATTTCTGTATATCCTGGATATATAAAGCATAAATAAGAGATCATCTTAGAAGGAAGACACTATATTAAGGGACCCCAGGAAAGGCTTCTGGTAAAAGGGGAGAGTTTTGAAGGAAACAAAGTTCTTGGGGCATTCAAGGCATGAGGATAGGCATCTTTGTGCCCAGAAGTATGAGAGAATTAGTAAGCAGGCCTGTGTACCTGGATCATCCCAGGAGGGAAAGGCAAAAAGGGGCCAGGTTTTGAATGGCTTTAAAAAATCAAACAGAAACCAAGGATTCTTAAGTAAATCTTTAATTTTATATACTTAGTGTTTAGCACCAAACCCAGCACACCACAGGTGCTTAACAAGTACTTATTGTTTCTGACAGATCCCCCAGATAGGTGCTGTAGCACTGGATTTAGTCAGAAATTACTTTGATATGGCCGATACTGGCTCTCATCCTTCTCTAGTTCCAAGGAGAGCATTTCTGATTTCAATGCTTTAGAGAAATCCAGTATAGTGGCAGGGCTGGATTTAGCTTCTACTTTCAGCTCTACTACTTACTAGGTATGTGATCCTGTCAGGTCATTTTTCCTTTTCAGGGATCTCAGTGAACTTCTCTGTAAAATGAAGGAGTTGGGTTCAATGATTTCTAAGGTGTGTTTCAGCTCTAACATTCCCTGATTTATGATAATAGTACTTCCTCATGAAAAGTCTAGAAATTTTTACTTTAAATTGTACAACAAAAAAAGTAGTAATCACAAACTTCGGTAAAATGTTCCATATTAGAACTATGTACTTGAATATGCAATTTTTAAAAATGATTTAAAGGAAACAAGAATCTAAAAAAAAAAACCCTTAAGATCTCAAAATGTTAGTTGTCCTAGACATACCAGTAAAAGTTCAAAATCACAATCAATTTTAAGAATGAAGAAATGAGGACAATGTTAAAAATACCAGTTCTAATACTAGGCTCACGTAGCTTCTGTTTGGTTGTCTTATACAGAGTGAAACTTTGCTTAGAAGTTGAAACTGGTCCCAGAAACAAGTTTGGCATTTTATCCACAAGGCCATCATATTTCCCAAGGAAAGAGAGAGAAGAGAAAGGGGGGTGGGTGCAGACTGATGCTGTCCAATTCACTGTTTAGAGATTTGGGAGTTTGGGAAAAGGGCCTCTCATAAAAATGACAACAAAAAACCAACCCATCTACTACCACACGCTAACTGAAAGCAAATGAGGGTTAATAATGAAAGCAAACAACACACATACCAACTTTTTTTTCATACTAAAGTTCTGTATGAGCAGCTAGCTGAGATTGAACAAAGACAAATCAACCTGATAAATCAATGTCCCTCCAGCTGAATATCAAATTGAAGGCTTGGGGACAAAGTTAGGCATTAAACTAGAAGGTCTTGTTATTTCCCTAAAGCACTGTTAAGCAGAGGTATGTTTAAAAACAGCAACCTATTTCCTCTATAAAAACAAATCTCTCTCTTGCTCTTTTGACCTCCCCAGCAGAGTAAAGGACACCTGGGTTCACAGCTTGTTTACTAGTAAGAAACATGACAGTACATAAATGAAGAAATAAAGTGCTTTTTATTTATTAAACTGCCCTCCTCCTCCCCCCATGTGGGAGACAAGTCAGAAAAAAAAAAAAATAACCACAATTCTGTCACCTCACCTACAGGGAGTTCTGTTCTCTGATTTTACTAGCCTTGACACATGTCCATTAGATATCCCTCTCAATCCTCAAAATACTGTACAGATTGTTAAGATCATATTCATGCAGAAGGCTTGTTATGTTCCTTTCCCCCATTCTTAGGATGTTGCTTGTTTACCTACTTTAACTGGAGGAGCTCTCTCCCGCTCAGCTCCCCTTCACCCACACCAATTTTCAATTCTGAAAATTCATTCAAGCAACCAATGTCCTGAGGAATGCAGAAGATGTGAGCATCCTCATGAAGCTCCATAGATACAAACTGTCTAATGTTGGGACCACTTGATGGTCACAATTTTATTTATTTCAAGTTTTGGGACAGACAGACATAATCTTCCAGAGACAGGCTGGGGTGGGAATACACTGACACACTCCATAATGATTCTGACAAAACCCTAGTCTGAACTCCCAGAGGTATGGAAATTTTCTCTCTACATCCCCAGTCCAAACCACAGAGTAGGTAAAGAGGGTCATCCTCTTAGAATGTCCAGACTTAATACTTAGTAATATAGCTTAATACTCAAAATGGCGAGAGAAGATCATATTCTTTGGATCCCCACCCAGACACCACAATGGAGAAGTTAGGGTCAACTCTCAGGAAAGATTACATATGGAGAGTCATCCCTTTCTGCAATGATACCTTAGCCCCTCTAAAATGGGGGGGCAAATACCCCTTTCTGTATCTCACATGCAGAAGAGGGGTCATTCTCTGTATCTTATCTCAGGTTCTATGGGATAGATTTGTATCCCTGCATCCTCTTCAAATGAGGGATTGTTCTATATCCCAGTCCAGACATTATAAAGAATGTGAGGGGTTTCTTTCCTTATGTCCCATATGGAGGAGTCATCCTCTCTATATCCCTCTGCATCTTACTCAAGGGGAGATCATCTCTGTGTGCCTATTAAGAATAGAAGGAGATTGTTGTCAGTCCTTTCTCAAAGAAGACCATGAGATGGGGAGATGATGCCATGCCATATAAGTGAATTGGATTTAAATGAGGAAGGGCTCATTAAGAGTGGGGGAAGGGAGTAGGGTTGTCATTATTTAGGGGAGTGCTAACCCCTCTTAGTTGCTCAGTCCCTAAAGGGAGTGGGGGACACTGCCTTGTATGCCTCTTCAGATCCTGTCTATGTGTGGGGACATTTCACTATGTCCGATGTGGGAAGGAGCCGTCACTCCTTTTGGGTCCTAGTGTCACAGCCCAGAGAAGGATGTCATCTCCACTTATTCCAGTGGTTAAATCCTAGAGGAAGGGGTTATCAGTCAGAGCCTATGGGGGTGGAGAATTGATGTCTCCTCTGGATTCCAAGTCAGATGCCTGAGGAGATGGGGAATAATCAAGTCTCAGCACGTTCAGGGTTATCCCTTTTTCATCTTCCCTCAGACCCTGGGGGAGAGGGGACCTTGCCCCTTCTGAATCCCAGTATCAGGCAGTGAGGATGGAGAGAGGAGTAGAGGAGAAATCAATCACCAAATCAGAAATCAATCTGAACCCCAGGGAAGAGGGCTATTCCACCCTAGGGGAGGGTTGCCACCCTTCTGGGTCCTGCTCTGACTTCATGGGACAGGGGGTGTCATTCCTCTGGGTCCCTATCTGACCCCATCATGGGGGAGGGATGTCATCCCTCTGGGTCCCCGTCTGATCCCATGGGGGAGGGGGTGTCACTCCTCTGGGTCCCTATCTGACCCCCATGGGGGAGGGGGTGTCACTCCTCTGGGTCCCTATCTGACCCTATGGGGGAGGGGGTGTCATCCCTCTGGGTCCCCGTCTGACCCCATGGGGGAGGGGGTGTCACTCCTCTGGGTCCCCATCTGCCCCCCCCATGGGGGAGGGGGTGTCACTCCTCTGGGTCCCCGTCTGACCCCATGGGGGAGGGGGTGTCATCCCTCTGGGTCCCCGTCTGACCCCATGGGGGAGGGGGTGTTACTCCTCTGGGTCCCCATCTGCCCCCCCCATGGGGGAGGGGGTGTCATCCCTCTGGGTCCCCGTCTGACCCCATGGGGGAGGGGGTGTCACTCCTCTGGGTCCCCATCTGACCCCATGGGGGAGGGGGTATCACTCCTCTGGGTCCCCGTCTGACCCCATGGGGGAGGGGGTGTCACTCCTCTGGGTCCCTATCTGACCCCATGGGGGAGGGGGTGTCACTCCTCTGGGTCCCTATCTGACCCCATGGGGGAGGGGTGTCACTCCTCTGGGTCCCTATCTGACCCCCATGGGGGAGGGGGTGTCACTCCTCTGGGTCCCTATCTGACCCCATGGGGGAGGGGGTGTCACCCCTCTGGGTCCCCGTCTGACCCCATGGGGGAGGGGGTGTCACTCCTCTGGGTCCCTATCTGACCCCATGGGGAGGGGTTCACCTTGGGTCCCCGCCTGACCCCGGGGGGGGGTGCACCCCTTGTCCCCATCTCCCCCATGGGGGGGGGTTACCCTCTGGGTCCCTATTACCCCATGGGGGGGGTGTCACCCCTGGGTCCCATCTGACCCCATGGGGAGGGGGCACCCCTCGTCCCTATCTGACCCCCATGGGGGGGGTTTACCCTCTTCCCATTGGACCCTATGGGGGAGGGGGGCATCCCTGGGTCCCGTCTGACCCATGGGGAGGGGGTCACCCTCCTTCCCTTCTGACCCCATGGGGAGGGGTGTCACCCTCTGGGTCCCTATCTGACCCCCCATGGGGAGGGGGTGTCACTCCTTGGGTCCCTTCTGACCCCATGGGGAGGGGTGTCCCTCTGGGTCCCGTCTGACCCCATGGGGGAGGGGGGTGCACCTCTGGGTCCCCATCTGCCCCCCCATGGGGAGGGGGTACCCCTGGGTCCCTATCTGACCCCATGGGGAGGGGTGTCACCTCTTCCCTATCTGACCCCCTGGGGAGGGGGTGTCACCCTCTGGGTCCCTATCTGACCCTATGGGGAGGGGGGTCATCCCTGGGTCCCTGTCTGACCTGGGGGAGGGGGGTGTCACTCTGGGTCCCTATCTGACCCAGGGGAGGGGTGTCATCCCTCTGTCCCTGTCTGACCCCATGGGGAGGGGGTGCCCCTCTTCCTCATCTGCCTTCCCATGGGGAGGGGTTTTCCTTGGGTCCTGTTTACCCTAGGGGAAAAGGGGTGTACGTTTGGGTGTTAGGGGGCCCCCCAGGGGCCGTTGCTGTCCCGGGGGGTCACTTTCCCCTCCTGGGCGCGGGGCGGGGCTCCCCGGGGCCTCGGGCCTGGGCCGGGACAGCGCCTGAAGTGACAGGCGGGACCCTACAGGTGGGGGCGGGAGGCCTCCAGGTGGCTGGGCCAGGCCGGGCAGGCCGGACGGCCCCGGGCTTACCTGAGGGGTGGAGGGGAGGGGAGGCAGGGCTGAGGGGCGGAGGGCTGAGGAGCTCAACCTGCCCCTTCCCCGCCCCATGTTTCCCGGGTGGGGGGGGGGGGGCGGGAGGGGGGAGGGGGGCCCGCCCCTCTTTGTCCCCGCCCGCCGCCTTCACTCCCCACCCACCGCGGCCCGGGAGGGGAAGGCGCCGCCTAGCGACCGGGGAGTGACCATGCAGCCTCTCCTGGAGCCCGGCCAAGAGAGCCTCAGCCAGCGCCAACGTCGCCTGCAAAGCGCAGCCAGCCCGCGGGCCCCGCGCCGCCGCGCCCCCGGCACACCCCCGCGCTCCCTCCACCCCCGGCACGTCGGGCGGCGCGCGCGGCCTGACGCCCCCCGGCCGTCCCCCTCCCGCCGCAGAGCCTCGGGCGCGGTCCCGGCCCCCGCCCCTCTCTCCGCGCCCCGCGCCCCGCGCCCCGCTATGCCCGGAGCCAGAGTCCCGGGCCCCCCCTGGACCAGCGGTCCGGAACGCCTGCAAGGGCCCTCAGAGGCCGAGCAGTCCCGCCCGCGCTTTTTAATGGATGAGCAAACTGAGGCCCTGGGAGCCTCAGGGACCTGGCCCGGGTCAGAAGCGGAAGTAGGGCCGGACCTAGGACTCTAGCGCCCATTCACTTTGCCGGGACGCACAGACCGGAAGCAGCAGTCCTGGGTTCAAATGCTGCTACCGAGCCTCCCGTGTGGCCTTAGGCCAGCCATTTCCTCCGGAAAATGGGGCGGGTGGGTGAGACGCCCTAAGCCAACCCCTGCGGGGGCGTGACGTCACCCCGCGCTCCCTGGGAGCCCCCTCCGAGAAAGGGTGCGTTCTGTGGCCGTCCCAAGCCCCTTGCAGCGGAAAATCCGTGACCCCCTGCCGGCTCCAAGCGTCCCGGGCACCCTTGTCTTAGAGCCCGGCGTGTGCAAGGAGGACAAGCGTGTAAGGGACGAACCCTTCTTCCTAACCCTGATCTTTCCCAGCCCGCCTCCGGCGCGTCCCCCGCCGGACCCCCGCCTCCCCCCGCCAAAGCCAAGCTGCTAAGCGCAGAAGGGGTCCTAGGACTGGAGCTTTCCCGCTCCCCGTTTCACGGCTCTCCCTCTCCGAAAGCCAGACGCGCTCTCGTCTAATTCCGAGTTCCCGCGGTTCTTGGCAGCTCCCCTCTGTAACTAGGCAGCCCCACGCTGTTTTTTATTCCCTTTATTTCCCCGTGATGTACCTGTTAGGCAAAGTCCTTCACGGTCCGTCTGAGGCGTCACCCTCTCCAGGAAAGCCTCCCTTAATCGCCAAGCTGAGGGCGAGCGCTCCCCCCATCTTTCCTTTCACCTTGCTTCGACCTCAGGCTTCATTTCATTCCGGGCACTCGTTTGTCTGCAGTGATTTAGCCTCGTCATTCTGCTTAGCACCTTCCGCGGCTCCCTTTGGTCTACTCAGTGAAGTTCAGATTCTTGCCTGACATTTCGGGACCATATTTATTTAACCCGACACCAGTTTTGGCTCACCCTAAACCTACTCTTTTGCTTGCTCTCCTCCCCAGCCAAACTATTTAAGTCAGTCACTGGAACACACCCTGTTCTCATGCCTTCATCCCTTTAACCGTACTATTCTCTTTCCTTCCTCATCTATAGATTTCCCCAAAGCCCAATTCAAATTCTGCTTCCTCCAGGAAGTTTTCCCTAATCCACTGATCGTTACAGTTACAATTATTCCCCTTATATTGCACTTTGTATGTCTCTAATTTATTTCTCATTTTTTATTTGTTTTGATTTAGTTAAAATTATTTTAAAGTGAATTATCCCCTCTGGGTCCTCTACCATTGCTGTATGTATGAGGGGAACCTTTTAACAAATATGCATATCAATCAAAATGAATTCCCACAATGACTGTTATCTAAATAATATATCTTCTTCTGCACCCCAAATCCATTACTCTCTGCCAGGAAATGAGTAGAACGTTTCATTGTCAGTCCTTTGGAAACTTCATCATTAAGTTGATCAGAGTTCTTAAATCTTTCAAAGTTGTTTGTCATTATATAATCATTTTTATTGTATGAATTGTTTTCCGGGTCCTGCTCACTTCACTCTATGTCAATTTGTGCAAATCTTTGCAGTTTTCTCTGAAATCGTACCCTTCATCATTTCTTACAATGGCAATAGGAAAGTTTTCTAAAGAGACTATCCTATCATCTGCAAAAATTGTAAATATGTTTCTTTATTTATGGTTATTCCCTCAACTTTTCCCCATGTTTTATTGTAGTTGCTATTTCTAGTGCTATATCAAATAGGAATAGCGATAACAGACATCCCCCAATTTTCCTGGAAAGGCCACTTAATTTACTAATTAATTTCTATATTATAATTTGTTCAACCATTCCACAGTGAATGGCCATCTCTTTATTTTCTTGTTCTTTCTTCCTGGAAAACATTGCTATAAGCATATTTTGCATATTTTAGAAATATATATATATTTAGTATAGATAGGTTTAAAATTCAGTAACTTTGGGGGCATAATTTCAAAATGCTTTTTAGAATGACTGGACCAATAATTCATGGAACCACCAATAATGCTTGTTTTCCCTGAAGCCATGGTCATTTTTTTTTTTTTTTTTTTTTGTTATTGACTTTGCCAATCTGACAGGTGAAACCTCAGAATTGTTTTAATTTGAATATCTCTAATTATTAGTAATATGGATATTTTTTTCACATGGCTATTATTGGTAGCTTGTATTTCTTAGATAACTAACTGCCTCTTCCTATCTTTGACCATTTGTCACTAGTGGCTCTTATAGATTTTAATCACTTCATTAAACCTTGGAAAAGAGACCTTATCAGTGAAAACATTACATAAAGATTTTACCAAGTTACCTGTTTCTCTTCTAATTTTAGCTGTATTGGTTTTGTTTGTATAAACTCTTTTTGATTATATGTAGTTAACATTGTCCTTTATTTGGTTATAAATTTTCTATTAGTTATAGATCTGAAATGTGGTTTCTTCCTGGATCCTATAATTTATTCATGATGTCATCCTAAAGTTCTAAGCCATATATCCATTCAGAGTTTATCCTGGTTTATGGTATAAGGTGTTAATCTACATCTAGTTTCTGCCAGACCACTTTCTAGTTTTTCCAGTAGTGATTTCTTATCCCAACACTGTGGGTCTTTGGGCTGATCCATATCCACTAGGCTAGTGGATTTATTTGATTCTGTGTTGCATGCCGATCTGTTTCACTGATTGACCTCATTTCTTAAGCATGTTAATTATTACTATTTTGATGTATAGGTTGAAATATATTACTGCTAGGCCCCTTCTTTTCCACTTCTTTTTCATTATTTCCCTTGGAGATTCTTGATTTGTTCCTTCATTTAAATTACATTATGTTTTCTAGCCTAATAAAGCAATTGTCTGGTATTTTAATAGTATGTCATTGAATAAGTAAATTACGTTAGGAGACTGTCATTTTTAATGAATAAGTTTAGTATATTTATTAGCAATTAATATTTCTCTATTTAGCTCCATTTATCTTTTTGTAAAGAGCATTATAAAATGAAAAGTTATATTCATAGAATTCTTGTAGGTGTCTTAATATGTAGACTTCTATGCATAGTTATATCAAATGGCATTTTTCTTCCTATTTCTTCTTGCTGAGTTTAATGGGTAATGTGCAAAAATGCTGATGATTTATATGGATTTATTTTAGATCCTGCTACTTTGCAAAAGTTATTAACTGTTTCAATTAATTTTTGTTGACTTTGGAATTTTCTATCCATCTGCAAACAGCTTTGAATTTGTCTTTTTTTGGTCTATATTTATTCCCTTAATTTTTTCTTGTTTCATTGTTACAATTGCCATTTCTAGCACTATATCACGTAGTGATCATGACAATTGGAAAGGCCATTTCTTAATTCCATTATATACAATGTTGGATCTTGGGTTTAGATATATATTACTTGCTATATTAAAGAAAGGTCTATTTACTCCTATATTTTCTGGTGTTTTTATGAGAAATTAAAATTATATCTTCTCAAAATTATTTCTATACCTTTGATTTATGGTGAATTATGTCTATAATTTTTCTTATATTAAGTCTTCCTGGTATAAATGTAAGCTAGACATGATGTTTAATCTTTGTGATATATTGCTATAGCTATTTTGATAACATTTTATTTAAAATTTTTGCTTTGATGCTCCAAGTCATTATTAATCAGAGAAATGCAAATCAAGACAACTCTAAAATACCACTACACACCTGTCAGATTGGCTAAGATGACAGGAAAAAATAATGATGATTGTTGGAGGGGATGCGGGAAAACTGGGACATTGTTGCATTGTTGGTGGAGTTGTGAACGAATCCAACCATTTTGGAGAGTAGTTTGGAACTATGCTCAAAAAGTTATCAAACTGTGCATACCCTTTGATCCAGCAGTGTTACTACTGGGATTATATCCCAAAGAGATTATAAAGAAGGGAAAGGGACCTGTATGTGCACGAATGTTTGTGGCAGCCCTTTTTGTAGTGGCTAAAAACTGGAAACTGAATGGATGTCCATCAGTTGGAGAATGGCTGAATAAATTGTGGTATATGAATATTATGGAATATTACTGTTCTGTAAGAAATGACCAACAGGATGATTTCAGAAAGGCCTGGAGAGACTTACACGAACTGATGCTGAGTGAAATGAGCAGGACCAGGAGATCATTATATACTTCAACAACAATACTAGATGATGACCAGTTCTGATGGAACCAGGCCATCCTCAGCAACGAGATCAACCAAATCATTTCCAATGGAGCAGTAATGAACTGAACCAGCTACGCCCAGAAAAAGAACTCTGGGAGATGACTAAAAACCATTACATTGAATTCCCAATCCCTATATTTATGCACACCTGCATTTTTGATTTCCTTCACAAGCTAATTGTACAATATTTCAGAGTCTGATTCTTTTTGTACAGCAAAATAACGTTTTGGTCATGTATACTTATTGTGTATCTAATTTATATTTTAATATATTTAACATCTACTGGTTATCCTGCCATCTAGGGGAGGGGGTGGGAGGGTAAGAGGTGAAAAATTGGAACAAGAGGTTTGGCAATTGTTAATGCTGTAAAGTTACCCATGCATATATCCTGTAAATAAAAAGCTATTAAAAAAAAAAAAAAGAATATCTACTTCGCGGATATAACAAAAAAAAAATAAAAAAATAAAAAAAATAAAATTTTTGCTTTGGTGTTCATTCGGGATATTGTTCTATACCTTTCTTTCTTTGTTTTAACTCTCCTTTGCTTAGGAATCAGTCATAGTTGTATCAAAGTTGCAATTTGGTTTGATCTCTTCTTTTCCTATTTTTTTCTTTTTTAAAAACATTTTTATTTATTTTGTTAAATACTTCCCAATTGCATTCTTTTCCTATTTTTGCAAACAATTTATGTAATATTGGAATTGATCATGCTTTGAATATTTGATATAATTTGCTTGTAAAGCCATTTGTTCCTGGCTTTTTTTTTTCTCCCTTTAGGAGTTCATCTATAGTTTGTTCAACTTTTTTCCCCCCAAGATTGGGTTGTTTAAACCCCATATTTCTTGTTCTGTTAATCTTGGTATTGTGAACATTTTTGTAAATATTCATCCATTTTATTTAGATGATCCATTTTATTTTTATTAAAGCTATTTTTTCCCCCAACATTAACACTTGTAAAATCTTGTGTTCCAAATTTTCCTGTTCTTCCCCCACAACCTCTCCTAGATGGCAAGTAATCCAGTATATATTAAACATGTTAAAATATTTGTTAAATCCAATATATGCATACATATTTATACAATAATCTTGCTGCATAAGAAAAATCAGATTAAAAAGGAAAAAATGAGAAAAAAATGCAAGCAAACAACAACAACAAAAGTGAAAATGCTATGTTGTGATCCAGAACACTTCTTGTAGCCCTCTCTCTGGGTCTCCATCACAAGATCATTGGAACTGGCCTCAGTCATTTCATTGTTGGAAAGAGTCACATCCATCGGAATTGATCTAGATGATCCATTTTATGGGCACATTGTTGGACAAAATAATTTCTATCACTTTCTTTTATTTATTTTTTTTTGATCTCTCCTTTTTCATTTTTGTGGAGGAAAAAAAGAAATGATTTTAGGCTATTGTCATTTGTGCATGTCTCTTATACTTCTACTAGACCATAAATGCCTTGAGGATATAAACCACATCTTTACTAAGCTTTACACCTCTCCTTCTGCTCTTCACATGATAGGTATTCCATAAATATTTGTTGAATGAATGGTTTCCTCTCCTTCTATTAGATTTGAAAGACAAGAACTGAGATTTTCATCCTGTGTATATCCTTGCACATAGAATTGAATAAATCAGTCCAAATATGATATTGATATCGTTGAGATAACAAGATTCCAGCACATTGGATAGACTATCTGAAATGAACTTTGGGGCCGACACAGATAACAAACCTTGAGGACAGGCAGGCATGGGTGGGTTTTAATCTGCATTGTTGGAAAGAACTACTGAATCAATGAGATCCTATCAGGGGTCTTCAAACTTTTAAAATAGGGGGCCAGTTCACTGAACCTCAGACTGTTGGAGGGCCAGACTATAATAAAAATAAAAACTTTATTTTGTGGGCCTTTAAATAAAGAAACTTCATAGCCCTGGGTGAGGGGGAAAAACATCCTCAGCTGCTGCATCTGGCCTGCGGGCTGTAGTTTGAGGACCTGTATAGATCTCTTTAAACCTTTGAGATATTGAGGAAAAGCTTTTAACAGTTAGAGTGGGTCAAAAAGTTTATTGGACTGACCCAAGGAGGGGTGGGTTCCTCTTCATTGGAGGTCTCCAAACAGAAGTTAGACAACTACTTCTCAAAGATGGATTGTATAAGTGTATGTGTGCATGTAGGATATATAAGATTTATTATATATATTTCTTATATAATTATATTATAATTTGTAATATGTTATATATTATGATATATAATTTAATATATATTATATAATATCTTATTATCTATATATCAAAGATAATTACATTTCTATTTTAACATATCACCATATAATATATAATACAGTCTATAATATTTTATATAATATAATTATATCTTTATGAACATTATTGTGATTATATATATTATATATGATTCCTTCTAGTGATGCTTTGGATTAGATGGCTTCTGAGGTCTCTTTTAATATGGAATTTTGTAATTCTCCAATTCTTTCAAGTTCCTGGTATGATGAGGGCTATCCCATAGAGCATTTCCAGCATTGTATTTCCTGGTTCTGATTCATCACTAGAAAATTTTGGGGGCTGCTTCTAGCCATGTGTGACTCCACTGCTGAAAGACTTGAGCTTTGAGATGACTAAGGGATCCTTTCACTAACTACTGAGCCAGATGAGAGAACGATTTAGAGGATTTTTAAAAAGGAATGACAACTTCTGGCTTGGTCTCTCTTACTTCAACTCTCACAAATGGCAAGTAGCACTCAGTTTACAGAAAGAAATGAGGTCAGAATGAAATAGGGAGAAGTCTATGGTGAGCCCCCTTCTTTTTTTTTTTTTTTTTTCAGTTAATCAGTAAACCTTTATTGAGTGTCTACTATGTGCCAGGCACTGTACTTTTTTGTTTTGTTTTGTTTTTGTTTTTGTTTTTGTTTATTTATTTATTTATTTTATTATTATAGTAACTTTTTATTGACAGAATCCGTGCCAGGGTAATTTTTTTTTACAACATTATCCCTTGCACTCACTTCTGTTCCGGAGACCCCTTCTTAAATAGAAGCCCTGGAAGCTGTGACCTTATCCTCTAGTTGGAGGGTACAATCAGAGATGGCAGAGGATACAGATGAGATGTGATTGTACCAAGTTCATGTCCAAATGTAGCACTGCTGTTGTGTAATTGCTCATCACCTTGGGGCTGAATCTCCAAGGTTGAAACTTGTGGCATTGATGCTGAGCAAGGTATAAAACATGGCCAAACTTTTGGATTTCATGACTTTTTTGGAAACTCACAAGATTATGGTCTCCAGATTAATCTCCATTACTTAAAATGAAAATAAATCCTAAAGACAAAAATTGAGGTTATATTCAGAAAGTCACATGTCAGTGTAGAGAAAAAGGGCCTAAGGGTTCTTCCCTTATAGCATTGCCACTAACCAGACACTATCAAGCGGGACGAAGAAAGAAAGAGAGAGAGAGAGAGAGAGAGAGAGAGAAAGAAAAAGAGACATAGAGACAGAGACAGAGAGAGACAGACAGACAAATGAAGAGAGAGGGATGGAAAGGGAGGGAGAGTGAGAGGGAAGAGGGGAAAGACAGAGACAGAGACAGAGACACACATAGAGAGAAAGTCCAAGATTCTGTCAAACCGGTGCTTTGAGAATGCACCTCCCAGTTCTGGCTCAGCAATTGCCAGACGTGCTTCTATTCACATAGTCAGTAGACTACAGCCAGTTACAGAACGTCTACCCAATGTTCCAAAGTCTCTCAAGACACTTTCATTACACAGCAGTCCAACTTCCTTGGAAGTAGGCTCTCCAGCATCTGTGGCATCCTGGATTTGTTCACTGTACTAGTCACTAATTATGCTGGAAACAATTTACTTTTCTCATATTACTCAATCTGAATTCTAGCTCCAATATCCACTCCAACATTCTCAAATCCCTAGCTTTTCACATCTGTGATACTGAGAGTTTTATTTACATAGGAAAAGTATATGTAACAAGGGACAGTTGCGTTCTTAATACTAATCACTATTATATGTCTGGCACCTAACTGGATGCTTCTCAATTGAATTCAATTAATTACTTTTAGTTTTAGCTTTTTATTTATTTTTAAAGTTTTAATGTTGCTTTTGTTTTTACCACAGTCATTTTCAGTTAGCTATCAACACTGCCTTAACCACTGGAGCCTTTCTTTTAATAAAGAAAGAAATTTAATTAACCAACCAACACCGAAAAAGAAAAATGCCTGAATTGGTAAAGTGCTGGTCTAAAAGTAATTTCTGCCAAACTTACTTCCAATTTCCCAGCAGTTCTTGTCAAATTGATTCCTTCCCCGGGTAGTTTTTGTTCTCAAGTTTTCAACTCATTTTAATAAGGACTTGTTAAATGACTGTTATAGGCAAGACCCTCCTCAGGAGCTTCACATCCAGGTTTTTGAAGGCTATGCCAGTGGAACATAAGTTCTAGAAGAGATTTTGAATTCATGTTATTGTCATTCAGTCGTCTCAGTCACTTTCAACTCTTTCTAACCCTTTTTGGGGTTTTCTTGACAAAGATACTGGAATGGTTTGCCATTTCCTCCTCCAGTTCATTTTACAGTTGAGGAAACTGAGGCAAACAGGGTAAAGTGATTTACCCAGGGTCACACAGCTAGAGAGTGTTTGAGGCTGGATTTGAACTCAGGTTTTTCTGACTCTACACTCTATTCACAGTACCATCTCACTGCCTGGAGTCACATAGATGTTTTTAATTATAAAGGACCTTAGAGAGTATAGGATCATAGATTTGAAACTGGAAAGAATCTTAAAGGTCATCTAGTCTAATGCCTGATTTTCCAGATGAGGAAGTGACTTGTCTACAGTCATACAGAAGTGGGATTTGAACACACGTCCTCTGATTCTAAAGCTTGTGCCACAATTCTGCTATACCCCATTACCATGATCAGGGGATCATAAGTACAGGATTGGGAGGGACCTTAGAGAGCTTCAAGGTCAAACCCCTAATTTTATAGATGAGGAAACTGATGAAAAATCCCAGAGAAGGTCACTTGGAAAATTAATGGCAGGGAAATGACTGGAACTCACTTCTCTTTGTCTCTAGACCATCCTCTGCCATGTGGCTAGATAGGCTTTGAGTACATGCTCAATGGTTACTAGTGCCTGCCTTCCAAGAACCAGATGCAATGAACTTTGGGGAATTCATCAGATGATGGACTTCTAGGTGATGATTTTAAAAAATCTACAACTGACAAAGGCTGTTTACCAAGGCATAAAGAGCCTGTGTTCTTTGGAAGCTATACCCATAGCAATGAAATCATAGATCTTTTGAAATATTAAAATTAAAAGTATTTGTCAGACAAATTTGAGTTGTGTTACTTCTTTACAACATGTACTCTGTATGCTTGAACCTACATTCCCATGAACACTATCTATACTTGTGGAAAAATGTGCACTTGGTTTTGTGTGTGTGTGTTGTATCAATTGTTCTTTCTATATAACATTAATAAGTACCTGTTTCTAAAAGCTAATTAAATCTGAATGGCTAACTGCTATCAGCTAGTGCTGGTAGGGGTTTATGAATACTAGGAACATTAGCCATAGTTCCTCAGTATTAGTCTTAGAACCCAATCCCAAGGAGAGAAATAGTAACCACTTTATGGAAATGCAACCTGCCTGTTGGTAGAGGAAGAAAAGGGTTTGATATTGTTAGTAACTTTTGCACAAAAATCATTTTTGGGAATATGCTGCAGTTAACTTTTACAGTTAATATCCTGAATTTTTCTATTATATTCCAATTTTGTCAAGATATTAAGGTAAGTAGTACAAGTATTATCTTCATTTAATAGATAAGGATGCCAAAGCTAAATGATATTAAGTGCTTGAAGTAACAGGGCATGAATCCAGGTCCCCTGATTAAAAATAAATCTAGCCCTTCTTCCACTACACTATGCTATACTCTGAGGTCTTCCTAACTCTGAGATTCTATGTCTGTGAAATAATGAACTTTTGAAATATTGATGTCAGCCACATTCCAAAAATTAATTCTACTCTACCACAAATGTCACCCCAGAGTTCATAAAATTCTTCATTACTTATCTATAGCCAACTCCCCAATTAATTTAAACATATTTATAGAATATCAATTAGTATGGGAAGATTCAGGAAACAGAGCAACAGTTAGTCAGAGACCAATCAGAAAGGAAAGTCAAGTCTCTGAAATTATAATGTAAGTCTGTGGGAAAATAGTATTCAATTGTCAAATTTTCACTTTATGTGCAATTTGCTGGGAACAAGTCTATTACCCAAAGTGCACTGCACAGCTGGAATTCTGCATTTTTCAGCACAGCTCAAAGGTTCACAGATTTACACAGATTGTCTAAATTAGAAGGGATTTCAACATAGGCTATTAGAACTGGAAGAATCCTTAGAATATAGAATGTTTGAACTAGGAGGGGTCTTACAACATAGAATGTCAGAGCTAGGAGGGGCTTTAGAGCAATGAATGTTAGAAATGGGTCCTAGAACATAGAATGTCAGATCTGGGAAGGACCTTAAAACACAGAATGACAGAGCCATTTAAGACCATACAACACAGAATAATACCTTAGAATGAATATAGAATATAGAATGTCAAAAGTGGAAGAGGACTTGGAACATAGAATGTCAGAGTTATAAGGTTTCTTAGAACATAAGAATGTCAGAGCTAGGAGGGCTCTTGGAACACAGGATGTCAGAGCTGGGAGGGCCCTTTAGAACCCAGGATGTCAGAGCTAGTAGAGCCTTTAGAATACAGAATATCAGCTCTGGAGGGCCTTAGAACACAAAAAAGTAAAACTAGGTGGGACCTTAGAACACAAATAGTGGAACTAGTTGGGGCCTTAGAAAAAAAGCATTTCAAAAGTAGGAGGGTGCTAGAACATAGAATTATCAGAGTTGCAAAAGGCATCTTAGAAAATAGAATATCATAACTGGGAGGGCCCCTAGACTATAGAATGTTAGGGTTGGGAGAGACTAAAAATATGGGATGTCAGAGGCAGGAGGCACCTAAGAACTTTGAAGAAATGTTAGTTTGTCCTTTCTACATCCTCATTTTACAAATGAAGAGATTGTAATCCAATTGGCTACTCCAAGGCCAGTGTGCAAGTCTGTGGTACTCACCCAAGTCAGGACCTGTTTCATTGTTCTTCAATCTTTTTTTCAGAAACCAAATAACAACATTCTTCCAGAGTCTTAGACTCTACCTGAGTTTACAGATCTCTGAGGCTGTTAAGGAATCTCTCCAGGAAGCCTTTGTTGGTTCTGTGCTCCTTTGTTTAGTGTTTTTCCAATTATTCTGGTTCTCGAGCGAGGAAATGCTTGAATGTGCCCAACCTATATACTTAAGACTTGCTTATGAGACATGGCTGGGCAGAAGTACTTGTGATTAAAGATCTGGGGCTTTGAACTGACCATAACCTTAATATAAGCCAACAGGTAATGTATTAAAACTCCCAAAGAGCTGTGATCTCATGGATTTAGAAATTGCTTACCAGGGAGCAGATCCCAACCTATCCATGCCTTTGTTCATATCCTTCACAGATTTGTCATGTGGTGTGCACCCAATGTGCTGGAGATCTTCCTAGCTTTCTTTTGATAAGACAAAAATGTTGGTAAGTCATTCTGGCTGGTACCTCCTGTCCTTTCTTTTGAACATGTGACCCCTGGTCTCATCATACATTTCCTTCCTATCATGCATTCCCTTGATAACATCTTTTGCTCTCTTCTTCTTCCTCATCCTCATCTTTGTCCTTCAATAAATATCTATACATCTATACATTAATATTATTCAAAATGTATTGAAAACTGTGACAACAGAAGTAACTCAATTTAATACCCCCTCTCTTTATAAAATAAGGTGAAGCATGAGACAGGGAGATAAGTGTATATTTGCCAAAATTGTTCATCACTGCCATGGATGAAATCCAGGGCAGGGATGGTGAGGTCCTTCAGATATTCCTAATTGTGGGATGACATTGAACTGACTACATGGTGGCCTGGAATACTTCAGAGCTTCCTAAGTGAGATCTGTAACTATTTAAAAGGTGTTGGTCTGACCCTCTACAGAGGAAAGACCAAGTGGGTGAAAATATCTATGGCCTAGATTACAACATGCATTTATACGGAATAAACCGCTTATCGTATTTGTCCCCAGTGTGTATATGTGGGGCAGAAGTAAAGTTGGGCTCAGAATGAAATAACAAAACAGGTTAGATTGCCTTCAGAAAATTATAAAGTTCATTTAATGACTCCAAGCTTCCTAAGGAAACAAAGGCCTAACATCTTAATACTGATATTCTACAAATGTTGTCCTATGGCAGAGTGACTTGGAATATGACCGTCTGAAGAATTAAAAATGAACAGCACACAATGGTAGGGAATGAGGTGACATATGGTGGGTGGGAGCTGGCTTCAACTTACAAACAATGTGATAAAATTTATAAAAAAATACTAACATGGTTTTAGGCTGCATGAATGGACTTATTACGCCCAGAGCAAGGGAGGTGATAGTTATATTATCCTCTTCCTGGGTGAACCCTATGTAGAGGACCTTTAAAAATAAAGGATCTTGACAAACTGGAAGACACTCAGAAAAAGATGAATGTTGGAGATTGTGCAAAAATTAGGTAAAGGAACTGTAAAGATGAAGCCTGGAGAAGAAAAGTCATGGAGGGACAGGGGAAGATGACGCAATTTTTTGGACTTGTGCGAAGGAAAGCAGACTTGCTTTGTTTAGTTTCATAGTATAAGATTAGGTTTAATGGAGGAAAAATTCCAGTTGATGCATATTTTGGCTCAGAATAAAGAAGAATTACCTTATGATCAGGATTGTCAAATAACTGGACTGGGTTTACTCATCAAATAATGAATTCCTTGTCACAATTAGCATTCAAGCAGGGAGGCAGTTTGGTTTGGAGTAATGGATAGAATACTTGAACTGGAATCAGAAAAATTTGGCTTGGGTGATCTGGGAAAGGACACACACAAGTTCTGGAGAAGGATTTGGGTTTATGGCTCATCTTTGACACAGAATGCAAAGTAAACAATGTCCCTTAACCTCTGCAGCTTGGTTTCCTCATCTGCAGAATCAAAGTGTTGGACTAGATGGCATCTGACATCCTTGGAACTCTATGAGCCTGTGTGGGAGAAGAGAGGTTCCCTCCAGCTCAGAAATCTTGTGATTCAGTGACAACATACTTAGAAAGCCCTTAAAAGGATGTCAAGAAATTGTAATTTAAAGTAACCTTGCACACTATATGTTAGCCATAGTAATCAATATTGTTTTAGACTATTCAGAATAACTAGACAGTACAAAGTTGGAATATTGCTGTGGTATAGGAAATGATGGATTGGTGGATTAAGAAAAATATGGAAAGACTTGGGTTTATGAAAGATGATGCTATTCATCTTCAGAGAAACTGAAGTCAAACAATCATAGTATCTCCTTACATTGTTATTGTTTTGTCCTTCATCTTCCAAGAGGACCATGACATCAGGAAGGTGACTCCATGACATACGAGTGAATTGTATTTAAGTGGGGGAGGGCTGGGCAAGGTCATCTGTCAGACTTTTCCCTTCAGAGAGATCTGGATCCCATAACCAAATATAGATCAGGACAACTGGAGATGGCCCTGGATGCAGTGGGAGACCTTGGCCTTTGTAAGCTAAGATCTTCAACAGGTATCAGTATGACTGAGGCTGCTCCTATTCCATGATTAAAACTAGGCAGTAATTGAGGCAAAGAATGGCCCCTTCCATGGCTGCCTTATATAGATATGCATTAATGCATATATATATATATATGACTATAGATATCTATTTGTATATGTATGTATGGTTATATATATGTATATATAAATATATCTGCAGTTAATTGGGGAAGATGGGGGGAAGAAAGAAGGGAAAAAGAATAAAAAGTGCACATCATAGAACAAAAGAAAATCTACAAGGAAGCAAAGAAAAGATGAACAGCTCTGAATATAATGTATAGTATTTATTATATAGGCTTTCTTGAAATGAAAATTTATTTCATAGTTTGGAAACTCTGGTTCTGCTGTATATATAGGAATGATTTTTTTCTGTTTTGTATTTGTTTTAAATAAATAAGTAAATATTTTTCTTTTTAAATTTTTATTTTCCCCAGTTATATGTAGAAACAACACTTCTGGGTTATACATATACATTAATTTTTTATATATTTCTTTATGAATCAACTTGGGAGAGAAAAATCAAAGCAAAAGGGGAAAACCAGGAGAGGGAAAAAAAAACAGAAGGAAAAAAAAGTGAACTTAGCATGTGTTGATTAACATTCAGTCTTTATAGTTCTATGCATTTGGATGGCATTTCCCATCCAAAGTTTATTGGGATTTCCTGGGATTACTGAACTGCTGAGAAGAAGCAAGTTTGTCATAGCTGATCATTGCACAATCTTGCTGTTGCTTTTCCCTCTTTTTTTGATTTTTTTTTTGGATATGGATCTAGTAAGGGTACTGCTGGATCAAAGAGTTTTGTAGCCCTTTGGCTATAATTCCAAATTGCTCTCGAGAATGGTTGGATCATTACACAAATCCAAAAATACATTAATGTCCCAGTTTTCCCACATCCTCTCCAACATTTATTATTATTTTTTCCTTTCATCTTAGATAATCTGAGAAGTGTGAGGTGGTACCTCAGAGTTATTTTAATTTGTATTTTTCTAATCAATAGTAATTTAAAGCATTTTTTCATATGACTATAAATGACTTTAATTTCTTTATTGAAAATTGTTTATTCATATCTTCATATCTTGTAATAAATAAGTAAATGTAATAAAAAAAACAAAAGAATTAACCTTGCAGTATCGTAAATATCATAAACACCATGCCAAGCCCAAAGAAGGGAGGGCTAGTTTCTTCTTCTCCTTCTTTCTTTTTCTTCTTCTTCTTTTATTATTAAATATTTTCATTTAAAATTTAAAGAACAGTGCAAGAGAGACAGTCTAAAACCTAGGAAAATCTGGGCTCAAGCCTGCCTCTGCCACATCTTGGACAAGTCATTTAACTTGTCGGTGTCTGGGAAACTCTAAGACTACAAATAAGAAGGTGCCACTTTTCATTGCTGAAGGAAGTTTCTCACTAGGAGCTGGTGTAGGAAGTTTTTATATTGATCATATTGATTAAACTATAAGTCAAATCCCTATTCCTATTGAAAATTCAATATTGAACATTAGTCCAACCAGTTAAATTTAAGTCCCATCAAGATTCTTTATTTGTGGTTTCATTTTCATTCATTTCTATGGTCATAGTGTATATTTTCTCCTTCAGATTCTCTTTTACAATTTATTTCATAAAATTCTCTTTGTATTTCATATATTTGTCTGTCTCAATGGTATCATAGTATTCCATTCAATAATGCACTACAATTAATTTATTATGGACAACTAGAAATTAAGATTGCTTTCAGGTTTTTTTAAAATTGTAATTACAAATATGGAAATCTTTGAATAGTTATTTTTGTTTTCTGGTGTTTTTGGTAACACTTTGGGGGTATATTACTCCCTACTTAAAAGTAATTTTTTTTCAATTACATGTAAAAATAGTTTTCAACATTCATTTTTTTAAGATTGAGTTCCAGATTTTTCTTCCTCCTTCCCTTTTCTCTCCCCTTTCCAAGACAGCAAGCAATCCAATATAGATTATACACGTGCAATCATGTTAAACATATTTCCATGTTAGCCATGATATGAAAGAGGAATCAGAAAAAATGGAGAAACCTCAAAAAAGAAGAAACAAAAAACAAATTGAAAAACTGAAAATAGTATACTTCAATTTTCATTTAGTCTCCATAGTTTCTTCTCTGGGTATGGATGACATTTTCCATCACAAGTCTTTTGGAATTGTCTTAGATTTCTGAGAAGAATTAAGTCTTTCATAGTTAACCATTACACAATGTTGCTATTACTGTGTATAATGGTCTCCTGGTTCTGCTCACTTCACTCAGCATCAGTTCGTGTAAGTATTTCCAGTTTTTTTTCCTGAAATCTACCTGCTCATTAATTCTTATACAACAATAGTATTTCATTATATGAATGAATTATATGAATTATGAATATATATTCATATAAATATAAGAATCATATATATATGATATATGAATTACATTCATATACCACAATTTGTTCAGCTATATCTTAGTTAATGGACAGCCTTTCAATTTCTAGTATTTTGCTATTGGGTTATATTCCTAATGGAATCATTGAGTTTGATTATATTTTCAGCTTTTATTATGTACGACAGATTGCTCTCCAAAAAAATTCTACAAATTTGCAATCTCAACTGCAATTAATGAGTTCACCTATTTCTTCTCACCTCTACCAGCAATGAGTTTCATTATTTTTAATTATTTTGCAGAATTTAAAGAAACTTCATTTCTTTAAAAAAGTACAATTTTGCTTTAAAAAAATTTAAATCCTCTCAAATGTAATACATCTTCAAAAATCATTGAGATAAAAACCATTAAGGATACAGGATTTTAGGAAATTACAAAAGTTCTCAGCAATGTTATCATCCACACTGTACATATGGTTCTGTAAGCAACCTCAATCCAAAAACATGTCAGTAGTGGCACTGAGACTGATAAATGAGTTGACTTAAAGCTTGAACTTTTGAATTTTGATTTCAATTCTCAGCGCAATTTTCTTTCTGAACTAGATTGTCCAGGGTCCTTGGAAGAAAGAGGTTTTGCAGAGATAAAAGGAGAAAATGTTCTGATTTTCACAGATGTTAAAGAGAGAGTAGGGCCCTGTCTGTCCCTCCTCTAGAAGCAGAAGTCTGTATAGATGTCTCACAGCACATTTGCGCAGTGAAGACCAGTCATAGAATCTCAGAATGTCAGGGGTGGAATGAGCCTCAAGGGACCAACCCAGTACTTGGGCTGCAACAACTTTTAATCTCTGACAACTGGTCCTCCAGCCTTATTATGAAGACCTTCAGGGACAGGAAATTGAGGCAAGTGAGTGGTGAGCAGCCTAAGGTATCAGATGTTTTTGCCTCCCCTCTCCATTCTTGGAACCTCACTTGAATCTCACCTAGGCCTTGCCCATTTCATCCAAACCTTCACTGATTTTCATTCTGTCTCTCTCCCCTTTTCTCATTTCTGAGGCTGGGGAGTTAATGAGGTATACCCTGTTATAATAGCTTACTCAGCTCATATTTAGCCTGTGGGCAATATAATGGCTCTCTTGCTCTGTTGCCTTATGAAGTTTATATGCAATGAAAAACTATTAATAATTAGTACAATCACAATTGCCCAGAGCTTAGGAAAAACATTCTGCCAGAGGTATGACTTTCTGACCAAATTTAAAATTTTACATATCTACCCACTGACATGTCTTCCTCCTCCCTCCCCCACCATTATAAATTTAAGCTCTTTGATATCAGAGACCATTTTTTGCCTCTTTTTTTTTTTTATAGTTCTAATACTTAGCAATATGTCT
Organism: Sarcophilus harrisii; assembly: GCF_902635505.1. Classification (NCBI taxonomy): domain Eukaryota; kingdom Metazoa; phylum Chordata; class Mammalia; order Dasyuromorphia; family Dasyuridae; genus Sarcophilus; species Sarcophilus harrisii. The sequence continues at coordinate 548,104,228 of NC_045428.1, forward strand.
GGTACATAGTAAGCACTTAAAAAAGTTTATGAATGGTGTTAAAAGAAATTTTGATTCAGACCTTGCTCTGATCAATAACACAAACTCAGAAAAAGAAAGGTAAAAAATATTTTGTCACCATTCCAAATAAGCAAGCAGTTGGGTGTAGAGAAATTCACGTTAGGATTTTGATGCTTGATGTTTTTATCAATGGGAGTAAACAATTTCCATATAAAGGCAAAAATATGCTGATTAGTACATGTCAAATGAGGAGATGGGATTTGTGCTGCCTTAGTTCCTCCCCCATGTCATATATAGGGTCTTTTCAGAACAATATCTCCTGAAGACTGGCTGTACATGTACCCAAAGTTTAAAAAGGGTTTTAACATGGGGTTATTCAGGCTGACTTTGCACAATAGACTTATTGAGTCAATATTTGAAGCAAAATCAGGATATAGAAAACATTTAAGAGGAAAAAATGAACAAAGTATACTTTGTTATCTGCTACCAGACAGACACAGGGAAGGGGAAGTTGGGAAAAGGGCAGAGCTTTGGTGAGAAGTTCCCTCAGTCCCTAAGAAGGTAAATATAACAGATAGCTTCCATACAAATGCTTTCAAGACATGATGGCCTCCCTTAATCTTTACTTTCTCTTCCACAGCTCAGTCCTCCCTTTAGTGTTGCTTACTCATTGTCTCTTTTTGTTTTCTTATTATTGTAATTTCTTCCTTCAATTGTTTCCTTCAGTCAGTCAACAAGCATTTATTAAGTTCTTACTAAGTGTTTAGCAAAAACATGATCCCTGCCTTCAAGAAGACTACATTCTAATGGAAAGGACAACACTCAAATAAATATAGTATAAATGGAAGACAATCTCAGGATTGCAGCAATACAAACATAATATAGAGATTTGAGGAAGGGAAATGAGACCAAGAAAGGCTTTCCCCCCACTTTGGCAATTGGTGTTAAGTGACTTATCCAGGGTCACACAGCTAGGATGTGTTAAGTGTCTGAGACCAGATTTTAACTCAGGTCCTCCTGACTTTAGGCTTGGTGCTCTGTCCACTGTGCCACCTACCTGCCCCCAGGAAAAAGGGAAAGAAAGGGGAGACTTGAGCTGGATGTTAAAGAACATCAGGAAATTTAAGAGGCAGTAGTGAGGAGAAAGAACATTCCAAGAATATGAAGCCAGCCAGCAAAAAGGCAGGGAGATGGGAGATGGAATCTGGTGTTTGAGAACTAGTAAGATCAGTATCACTGGATCACAAAGTACTAGAAGGGAAGTGATTTGTGAGAAAGAGATAAAAGTAGAAAGGGACAATGTTGTGAAGGGCTTTAAATCCCAGAGTGTTTTGTGTTTTTTATATTTGATTCTAAAGGTAACAGGGAGACACTGGTGTTTATTGAGTAGTCTGTCAAACCTGGTCAAACCCAGTCAAACCCATGCTTTGCAACTGAGTGGAGACAGTAGTGAGTAGAGATTTGAGGTAGGGACATCAATTAGGAGGCTATTCCAAGCAGGAGAAGATGAGGATCTGAATTAGGGTGGTGACAGTGTGAGAGGAGAGAAGGATGGAAGATGTTGTGAAAGTAGAAATGACAACATTTGACATATATAGAATATGTGGGGTGAGTGAAGAGTCAATGATAACACCAAAGTGATAAGCATGGAAAATTAGAACTTCTGTGCCATCTATGATAAAAGGAAGGTCGAGAAGATAGAAGAAGCATTTGAGGAGGAAGGACAATGTGTTGTTCTAGACACCCTGAGTTTATGATGTGTACATATAGTTCAGGATGTCTAGTGGGCAGCTGGAGATTAGAGACTGGAGGTAATAAAAGAGGCTGGGGCTTAATCTACAGATAAGTCAATCAGTCAATAAAGATTTATTAAATGGCTACTATGTGCTAGGAATTGTGCTAAATACTGGTGATCCAAAGAAAGATAAGGCAGTTCCCCAATCTCAAGGTTCTCACAGTTTAATTGGGGGAGACAACATGCAAAGAACTCTGTACAGATAAGCTATAGACAGGATAAATAGGAAATAATTAAGAAGGAAGGCAGTAGAATTAAGGGAGATTGAAAAAGGCTTCATGCATATTAGCTGTAATTATTCCAGGCAATAGAGTTCAGAAAGGTAAGAGATGAACCAGGAAAGAATAGTGTCCCCAAAATCTAGAGAGAAGAGAGTGTCAAGAAAGGCTGCAGAGATGTCAAGAAGAATGAAAACTGAGAAAACATCATTACATTTGAGATTAAGAGATCTTAGTAACTTTGAAGAAAAATAATAGTTTTGATTGAATGATGAGATCAGAAATTAAACTGTGGAGAGTTAAGAAAAAAGTGACAGGAAGGAAAATGGAGGCACCTTATAAATAACCTCAAGGAGTTTAGCCACAAAAAAAGGAGAGATATGGGGTGATAATGGGAATAGGTGGATCAAATGAGGGTCTCTTGAGAGTAGGAGTGACATGTTTGTTGTACGCAGTAAGGAAGCAGCTAGTTGTCATGAAGAGATTGAAAAATGTGAGAGAATGGAGATAATAGAAAAGGCACTTTGCTGGAGAAGATGGGATGGAATGGGATCACTTGTGTGTGTAGATGAGTTTGCCTTAACAGGGAGAAGGGCCACATCTTCATAAAAGACAGGAATAAAGGAGAGCATAATGGCATAAGGCATCTGGATGATGTGAGAGGGGAAAAGGAAAAGAGAAGGCTCTTGGTGAATACCCTCAATTTTTTTCAATAAAAAATGAGCAATATTTCTCAAATGTATGGGAAATTGAGCCAAATTTATAAAAAAATGAGTCATTCCCCAATTGATAATTAGTCAGAAGATATTAACAGGCAGTTGTTAGAAGAAGCAATAAAAGCTATCAATAGTCATATGAAAAAAATGTTCTAAATCACTATTGATTGGAGAAATGAAAAGTAAAAACAACTTTGAGCTACCAACTTACACATGTCACATAATCTAACATGACAGAAAAGGAAAATGACAACTGTTTGAAGGAAGTGTGGAAAATTGGGACACTAATGTATTGTTGGTGGATTTGTGATCTAGTTCAACCATTCTGGAGAACAGCTTGGAACTATACCCAAAGGGATATAAAACTTTGAATACCCTTTATACCATATACCATATACCATATACTATTACTAGATCTGCATCCCAGAGAAATCAAAGAAAAGGGAAAATGACCTGTTTATAAAAATGTATAGTAGCTCTTTTTGTGGTCACAGAGAATTAGAAATTGAGATGGTCTGTTAAATGGGGAATGGTTGAATAACTTGTATATGATTGTAATAAAACACTACTGTGATATAAGAAATGGTGAGCAGTGTGGCTTTAGAAGAACTTGGGAAGACTCATATGAATTGATATGAACTGATACAAAGCATTAGTAAGTAAGCAGAATCAGGAGAATATTGTATACAGTAAAGGCAATATTGTAAGGATGAAAGACCACTGTGATTAAGACAATGATACAATTTCAAAGAACACATGGTGAAAAATGCCATCTATCTCCAGAGAACTGATGAATTCTGAGTGTTGATTGAAGCATAATTGTTTTCAAACTTTATTTGTGTGTGTTTATGCTTTCTTTTTGAAATATGGCTTACATGGTAAGCATGACTTCACATATAATTAAATATTGGGTGGTGGGAGAAAGAATTTGGAACTCAAAAGTTTTAAAATGAATATTAAATTATTTTTACATACAACTGAGAAATGTTTAATGAAATAAATAAAAATACATTTTAAAAATAAAATAAGTAAAGGTTCTTAGCTTAAAGAATAAGAGAAAGCCATGAGAGGCTTGAGTAGTAGTGAACAGTTTGGAAAAGGCATTGTGATAAGTAGGACAATGAACTAACTGGGAAAGTGTAGAAGCAGTGAGGTCCTGACTGAAGTTGTGTAACATAAATTTGTGGTGGACCAAGTCAACATGGTTTTGTGATTTTCTCCAGCTTCATTCAGTAGCAAGTATATAGGATAAAAGTTAGGGATATTGGAAGTGATTCAAGGCAGAATCGTGGCAAGACGTGATCAACCATAGGAAAGGGGGGCAAGGGTTCACCAGGAATCAAGATGGAGAAAGAAAGAGAGTGTAGCTAATGCCAGGATGAAAGCTTGAGCAGGAACTGAAGAGTAGAAGATTGGAGGTTACAGTGTGTAAAGAACATGATTTGGGGAGTAGCAGGGCAAGGGGAGAAACGTGATCAGATAAGGCAATTTTTAGAGTTCATAAACATGGAAACAGAACACTTGTGGGCTAGATCTGGGAACCATCTGCATGGAAGTTAAACCTAAAAGAGCTAGTGGAATCACCAAGTAAATTATAGAGACAGAAGAAAAGAAACCTTTGGGGGACATTCTTGGTTCGTAAACACAGCACCGGTGAAAATCCAACCAGACACTCAAAAGAAGTAGTCAGACTTTTCAGATGTTCACAAAGTAAATTCTTGGTTGTCATTCAAGGAGCCCAACAATCTTCCAGGATCCTATTTTTCTAACCTTACACTACTTCCCATCTCAAATCAATGCTCTAGCCAAAAGAGATTATTTTCTTCCCCTGGACTATATCACACATTCTCCCACTTCTGTATTTTTGCTCAGGATGCTCAAAACCCAGATTGCCTTTTCTCTCCCTTTTTATTCCCCGAATTCCAAAATAATTCTTTAAAGCTTGATCAAAATGTCACTATTCCTTCCCCTCTCCTTCCCTGATCAAAGACCCCAAAAGCCTTTCTTGGACATTACATAGCATTTCATTTGTGCTCCCTAATGTATCTGTGACCCACATAATCTCTAAGGATCTTTATCCCAGCTTCCACTTGCACTGACAGGTGATTGACTACCTAGGGTTTGATTCCATCTCCCTGTCAGGATTCTAAGGATATCCCTGAGGGTTAAAGAGTGATATTTTCATTGTCTTCCATATTTGAGGGTTTCTCCCCAAGACTGTAAGAGAACCATTTAGTCAGTCAGCTTCAAGTATTTTTTCAGACAGTAAAGATGGTGGATACAAAATATCTTTTCTTCTAAAAGCAAGTAACAGATTCTTCCACAAATATAAACAGAGTCCAAGTGAAAATAAGTCTGAAGCTTAGAAAGCACATGGAATACAGGGGTAACTCATGCTTCTTGGTTGTTGGAAATCCTTTCCCATTTGTCAAGTGCCCAGAAAGTTCCCTTTGAGCATGGAAGGTGTGTTTCCATTTATCCTAGACTCTAGCTGAAGACATTGTTACTAGCTGATCCAGGGATGCCATTGAAGACCCTGATGGGAACACAAAAAGTTCAGTACATTTAAGCTCCTTTGAAGTTGATGAGTCTTTCTCTGGTGAAAGTGGGTAAGTTGAGGCAGGATAAAAGAAGCTTGATCCAGGAAGCTGAAACCACTCCTTCATCCTCTCTTCCCCAAGGCTGTTTCTCCTCAGGGATGTGCTAAAAAAAGTCACATGCTCCCATTTTAGACAACTTTGGAGGAATGTTCTAGGCTACCAGACTATGTTCTGGGTACCCTTCTAATTTTGACATTCTATGTTCTAAAGTCCCTCACAGTTTAAAAATCGTATGTTCTGATGACCATCTTCCAACTCTGATATTCTTTTTCCTAAGCTTCCTTCCAGTTCTGATATTCCACATAAGATGACATATGATATATCCCATACACATCCTAGATATATAATGTCCTAAAGGCCTCCCCATTTCTGAATTCTCTGTTCTAATATCCCCTCCAGCTCTGACATTTTCTGTTCTAAGGTCTCTTCCTGCTCTAACATTTTGTGTTCTAAGGTCTTGCCTTGCTCTGACAGGCTGTGATAAATATTTATGGAAGTAAGGAATGAACAAATGTGAATCTGACCTGGAATGACCTTCATTCTTCAGGGATTTCTCTGGCTGGAGTTTGTCCTTTATTCTCCTGGGGTTTTTTGGCTCTAAGTCTTTTTCTGACTCTGCTTTTAGTTCCTACTCCTGTTCCCTCCTCCTACCCCTTCTGGCAGCATAGTTCTCTAGGGATTTCTCCTTTTCTCCTAGCTCTAGGAAGGGCTCCTTTTATAACAGTTTCCAGTTCAGGTCCTATAAATTATCTGACAGCCATCCTCAAGTGTCCTTTCCAGTTCTGCCTTTCTTCCCCCAACAACTTTATACTAACCTAAAATCACTGCAGCTGAGGTATATTCTACAGAGAATTTAGGACTTGACTCTAAACCTAGAAGAAGGGACACTTATTCCTCTGAATTCTCCTTTTTCAGGAGACCTTTCCTCCAGGTCTGGATCTTCTGCTTATTGGCTCAGTCCCTTCTGTTCTCTGAATGTCAACTTCCTTATCTGTAAAATAATGTATGTACCATTTATCTCTAAGAGTTGTGGCTGGGAATGTGTATTCTAAGTCATAGAGAACTCTTCTCAAGTCATCAGTCCTATTCCTGCCCTCCCTCCCTGAACCTCTGGAAATTTCTCTTGCCAAATTTCTGACTTCAATGGTACTTCAAGCACTCCTCTAGCTGTGATACACCCAGTGCATTCTGGACTTTTTCACTCCCCTCACTTCTAGCTCCATTTCATGTGCTGTCTTCTTCATTAGGGTATAGTCTTCTTGAGAGAGACTGGAAGCTTTATTTGCATCCTTAATATCTAGCAGAATGCCCAATCTGTCTCTAATCAGACATCCATATCTATCTGACTACCTACCTACCTATCTACCTACCTACCTATTGATCTATCTCTCTATCTAGCTATCTCTGTCTTTGTCCACACATCCATATCTATCTATTCATCTATTTATTGATCCATCTGTCTATCCATCCATATCTATCTATCCTTTCACCCCTCCCTATCCATTCATCCATCTATCTGTCTCTCTCTGTCTTTCTCTACCTTTTCATATCTACCTATCTCTATTTTCTATCTACCTAGTCATCTATCTATATACCTATCTGTCTCTATAACTATTATCTATCTATCCATTCATCTATTTATAAACCTAATTATCTATCTCCATCTCTATCTACCTATCTTTTGAAATGTAACCTCACTTTGTGGTGGTAAGAAGCTGCTAAACTGTCATTTAGGTTCAAAGACCATCAGTGGTAAAACTGACCTCAGAGACAATTTCATTTAATACTTTTATTTCATGGTGGGAAAATTGAGTCTCAGAGAGGTGAAGTCACTTGCTTAAGGATGCATAGTAAGTCAGTGACAGTTGCCTTTAAAGTATGTTTCTTTACTCTCATTTCAAAGATCTTTCTCCCATCCTATACTTTCTCCACATCCTTCCCATTAGGCATCCAGAGCGTTGTTTCACTGAAATGCCCATCTAGTCTTTCATTCTTATTATTGCCCTTTCTCAGTTGTCGTGCCTATTCCTCTGAGTCTGCCTTGCTCGCTCTCTGTGTGGTGAGTGGCTCTCTAGTTAATGTCATCCTTCCTAATGCTCAGAAGGTAATTTTCATTCTGGGATAATAGTGACATGCTAGGGAAGAGGTTTTGGGGAGGAGTCCTAGTGGTCCCATGAGTAAGTCTGCTCCTAATTAGGAAGTCAGAGCCAACCTGACTTCAGCTGGGGTTCTTCAGGGAGAGCAGGAAAGTTTGCTTTCCCACATTGGTCCAGTGGGAGTTTTTGCCCTTTGATGACTCCCTCCAGATGCCTATAGAAATTGAGCTGCAGAGATTATAACAGTCAGGAAGGCAGGGCAACTGGGCTGGAGGAGCGGGGGGGGGGGGTAGCAGCTGCTTCCAAGAGACATAATGGAGATACTAGTCTACTACTCTGAAACTGCCTGTGGACTGCAAATAAATCCAAGAAAGCCTCAATCTCTGGGCTTGTGTTTACTAAATTGACGTAATATTTTGAGAAAGAGAGAGAGAGAGAGAGAGAGAGAGAGAGAGAGAGAGAGAGACAGAGACAGAGACAGAGAGACAGAGTCAGACAGACAGAGATAGAGAGACAGAGACACACAGAGAGAAAGACAGACAGACAAAGGGAAGGAGAAAGAAGGAGAGAGGAAAAAAGCTCTCATTTACACCATTTAAGCAAGAGATTCTGGGTTCTGTGTAGCTTTCCTGTGTATCTCCGTGTATTCTTAGCCAAGGATTATGTACTAGATAGAGTATACCACAGTCTGCCTGAAACTTTAAGAAAAGTAACCCAGAGGGTGGAATGAGCAGGGCTTGACTCTGTGTAAGAAGTCCAGTGACAGACATATTCTTGATAACTTCTTCTGAACCCTTCTTTTTCTTCTCCCGAAGGCCAGCATCAGTAGAGTGGTCTTGACAAACTAGTTACTGTATTGTCTTTTCTCTGCTTTCTCACGCCATAAGATGAGGGAGTTTCTTGATTTGCCTGGTCCTTTTTTGCATAGTTGTGGCTGCCACCTTGTCTGTTTCATTCTCCCTATGCTCATTGTCCAATGGCAGCTATAGTAGCTCACACAATTACAAACTGAAATGCTGGTTTTCAATTTCCAAAAATTCTGTTTTTTTTTCTATTCAGTTCAACTCACCAAATCTTTATTAAGTGATGATGATGTTCAGGATAAGGTGTTAGAGCTACAAAGACAGGTATGACAAAACGATTTCTCTCAAAGATCTTAAAATGTAGTCCTGGGGGTAGAGATGTGAGCCTCCTATAAATATGGTACAAGAGAAAGTGAAATAAATGCGAAGGCATGAGTGTATGTGTGTGTGTGTGTGTGTGTGTGTGTGTGGAGGGGAGGAGGTGAGCAAAAATCGGAAGAAAAGTGAAGTTGAAGAAATCTCTTAAAATTTCATTTTATTTTGGTTTTTACATTAATTTCATTTCCTAATAAACACTTTCCTTTCTTATATCATAAGAGCTATTTCTTATAACAAGGGGAGGGAAAGAGGGAAAAGCAATTCAGTAGAATCAATAATTTCATTATTCAAGATTGATAGTATGTGTAATATTCTGTACCCATAGGTCCTCAGTTTGGCAAAGAAGAGAGAAAGATGTCTTTAGGAAAGATTCTTTTCACATGAGAGTTAAAGAATTCTGGCCTCATATTAGCTGTGTGATCCTAGCAAGTCACAACCCAGTTTGCCTTAGTTTCCTCATCTGTAAAATGAGTTGGAGAAGGAAATGGCAAATCCCTCCAGTATCTTTGCCAAAAAATAAAAACAAAACTCCAAAAAGGGTTGGCCACAATTGAACAAAACAAGATACTACATTCCATCTATAGCGTCCATTTGTCTGTCCCCATGCCTGGAATGTCCTCTTCCTTCATTTCTACCTCTTAGAATTTTTCCTTTTCTTCAAAGCTGAATTTAAATGCTCCCTCTTTTGGGGCTTTTCCTTACTCTACCAGCTGCTAGTGACTTCTCAAATTACTTTTTACTTACTCTGTAAACATTTTGTATACATTCTCTATATATTATATATGTCCACAGTATACATGATTTCTTTGAATAGCATATAAACTCCTCGAAGGCAGTAACTTTTATCAGCACTTAGCGTAGTGTCTGGTCCAGAATTTAGACTTAACAGATGCTTGACAAGGTGGACCAGTATCAATTAAGAATTAGGAAGATTGGAGCTCAAACCTTCATTCTTTCATTGACATTTCCATGACTGAATAAATCACTTAACTTTTCTTTCCATTGTAAAATGAGGATAATTCTTGTACTAACCTACCTCTTAGAAGAGAAAGCATGTGAAGAAAGCATGCTACAAATTTTATGAGACTATAGAAATAGGAATTAATATAATTACATAGTGAGAGGTTGACATATATAGCATACCTCATGGAAAACACATGAGGATGGACCTTCAGGGGTCATTTCATAGAATAAAATGTGAAACTGTGCTTGGACCTGTTTACTTCTAGTGATAACTGGTTTTGGATCGGATACTTCCCATTCAGAGTTTCAAGATACAGCACGTTCTCTAAAGGACATGTGCAACAAGAGATTTCTGGTTTGTTCCCCATGGTTCATGTCGCTATGGGATATGGAATATTAGTTGCTTACTGAACCAGGAAAGCCAGTTCACACAGCACACTTTTAAAAAATGACCCTGTCTTATCTCTGTCCCTGTTTCTTCCCATCCATTTAACATGTTCAGACTCTAAGAGCTCTCCCCTGAACTCCCACTGAAGGGGGGAGGGAATGTTCCTTCCCTCCTTCCAGCTTGCTCATGATAGCAAGAGCATGTCCTTGTCTAAGTAAGGTAAGGTAGAAAGAACTTTTAAAACCAAATGGTTTTAAATGTGATTGGATCTCAAGCTGACTTTCAGCTTTATGTTTCTTTTTCTGAAAACAGGTGACAGAAAAATAATCTTGAGGTAGAGATGCTCCTGGCCTTGGTGGCAGCCTCATGAGTTTAAGAGTTTGAGAACTCTTGGGTTCAGATCCAGGTTGTTTAACAAAATGTGAGCTACACAATTATTTTTCAGGGAAGAAAATGTCAACCACCAATCAACTACCAAAGATGAAAGGATTAAAAAAACCCAAGCTATGACAGCTCATCAGAAAATATATCAGAACATATCTCAGGGCCGAACTAAGGTAAAAGTGAAATATATGTCCAGCAGTCACACAAAGGGTTTCATGTTTTAATAATTTATATATCAGCCAACAAAGAGAGGATAATGGCAGTGATGGATTATTGATTGTAAGTTTTAATTATTTATTAGTGCATGCTCATAAGGCTTTCACATTTTAGGATTTTTTTTTGGTGAAAGAAGAAATAAATAGCTTTCCTATACCTGATTGGCTTTGGATATTGAGTATCTTTTTTAGAAGGAACCCTGCCTTATAGGACTAAATGTAAGCTTTAATTTAAGAGTTTTTCCCAGAGTGTTTTTGCATACATGTGGAGTTGGGAGAGAGAGGATATTATAGTAAAGATAATTGGCTACTGAGGCTTAGCATTCATTGAGCCTTTCCTGTGTGCCCGGTTCTGAGCTGAGGGCCAGCTGGAACATATGTAAAAGCTGGATGAGGGAAGAGGTACAGTGGAAGCAGGAAGACCTTTCAGGAGGTTACTGGAATGATCCAGGTGGGAATGAAGTCTCAGACTTAGTGTGGTGACTCGGAGAATATGGAGAAAGGGGATAACACAAGAGATATTATAGCTATAGATTGACCAGAATAGGTAATTATTAAATCTGGGAAATTATGGAAAGAAGAGTTTCAAGATAACTAAACTTTTGAGATAGCAAGAAAGTTCCACAGAAAGAGATCTGGGCCTGGAGTCTGGATGCTTTGAATTCAAAGAAAGTCTCAGATACTAATTAGATGGGTGACCCTGAGCAAAAAATTTATCCTCAGTTTCCTTAACTATGAAATGGAGACACTAGCAGCACCTACCTCCCAGATTGTTATGAGGATTCAATGAGATAATATTTGTCAAGTACTTAGCATGTAGTAGATTATTAATAAATATTTGTTTCCTTCTTTCCTTTTGATCCTGGGTAACTAGGAAGTTGGTGGTACATTTAAGAAAAATAGATTAGCCGAAGGAAGTAGTCAGTTTAGGGAAAGTTTAGGTTTAAGGCTAAAGATTCAGGGTATATCTGGGGAGTTTTTTCTATAGAGTGGCTAAGGTATAAAGGCAAGAGGATTAGATATTAGAAATCTTTCCTTTAATTCCCAGGTTCCTATTTATATGTGACTTTACCTCCCCGGGACTCAGTTTCCACAGGTATTAATGAAGCAGTTGGACTAAACCAGGCATTCTTAACCCCTTGGGCAGTCTGCTGAAATCTATGGACCCCTTCCCAGGATGTTCTTAAATTCATACAATAAAATATACAGGATTAAAAAGAAAAATAATTATATTGAAAATTAATTTATATTGAAATATAGTTATCAAAATATTTTTAAAAATAAGCTCAAGAATTTTAGGTTAAGAACAATTGCAGGAAATGATCTTTAAGGTTGCTTCTAGCTCAAAATTCTTAGCCGTGGTTGAAACAGTATGAAAAATGAAACATCAAGGGAGAGAATGTAGAGAAAAGAGAATAATGTCAAGGGCAGAGTCTTAGGAGACCTGAAGGCAAAGGGGCTGGGCCGGCCTGGGCAGGGACTTACTGACTCAGTGGTAGCCTAGAGCAGGAGGGTACCACCAATTTGCTGACCTGGGCTGGCATCCCTGGGGAGCTGCTGAGGGTCTGGGGAGCTGCTGAGGGTCTGACAAAGAACGAGTGAAAAAGAGCTCGGTTGGCCCCTAGGTGGCGCTGGTGGCTCACTTGGGAATCCGGAGACACTAAAAGGAGAGCTTTGCTCAGAACTGCCGGGATGCTGCTGCTTTGGGACCGAGCTCCTGGAGCACCAACGTGCTCTGCCTAGACAGTGTGGCTCACTTCCCAAGTCAAACCCATCTATTTAGAGTTAGAAGGAAGCTTAGAGGTCTTCTGGTCCTACTCTCTCATTTTATGGATGAGAAAACCGAGGTCAAGAGATAGAGACTTGTATAAGATCACACAGATAGCAAGAAGCAGTCAGATTTTGAACCCAGATCCTCTGACTCCAGACCCAGCGTTCCTCCTGGGATCACACCATTTATGGAGACACTAAATCTAAGACCTAAATGGGAAATCCAAACACAGATCATCAGGTGTTGGAAAGTTGCCCAGAGAGAAGCATTTCCTTCACCTCCTTCATTTAATAGATGGGGAAACTGAGGGCTGGAAAGAAGAAAAGGAATTACCTAAGTCTTCTAATTAGGGACAATTTCTGGGCTTCCAGTCAGATTTCCTGACTCCAAAATCACAATGTCAAGTGGCTTTAAGAGTTATTTAATTCAACCTATGACTGAATAGGAATCCCCTTTATCACATCCCTAATGGTGAGACTTCTGTCCTGGGCACGGACACTTCTAGATAATCTCTGCCCAGGGAGCTCATTCCTTTTTAGGACGAGATTGTCAGGAAACCGTTTTTTAATTTTGAGTTAAAATTTACTTGTTTGTGATTTCTATCCTTTGATCCTCTGGAACCAAGAAGAAAAAGTCTAATCCTTTTTCATTGGCTTCATCTGGACAAGAGGACGTAGTTAATGAAGGAACCTTTCATGTTTTGTGTTTCTGCTTTTTGATTTGTATCTTTGGACAGAGAAGAGCTTAATAGATTTTTTTCATTCATTCATTCCCAGTTCCTTCAGTGATCCTCCCAGGGATCAGTTCGTATTTTTTGTCTTTATATCTCCAGAGCTTTGCACAGTGACTGGCAAATAATACCTACTTAACATCTACTTAATAAATGCTTGTTGATTGATTGACTGATCCAATCTCTACTCATTTTTCTGTCCTGGTTAATGGAGCTCATCCCTTTTGGATGAGCTCCATTTGTCACTATCTTCCTAAAATGTGGCATCTAGAATTGAACAGAATTCTCAAAATGGATTCTAATTAGGGCAAAAGGCAGCAGGGTTGGAAATCTGGAATCCTGGATTCCCATCCAACTCTTCCATAGGAAGCTCCCCAGTTAGGCTGTTTCTCTAATATCACCTTTTCTTTTCAGTCCCTCCCCACTGACTCTGCTCTTTCCTGGTGTTAACATGTTAGAAGCTGGGAAATGAGAGAGAGAGGGGGGGAGAGGGAGAGAAGGAGAGAGAGAGAGAGAGAGAGAGAGAGAGAGAGAGAGGGAGTGGGAGAGGGAGAGGGAGGGAGGAAAGGAGAGAAGGAGAGGGAGGGAGGAAAGGAGAGAGACAGAAAGATAGACAAAGACAAGATAAGAGAAACAGAGGATTAGATGGGCTTTTGGGTTACTTTCCATCTCTAATGTTTTGTGACCTGGATGACCTCAGCTGAATTTTGGAGTGAGCCCTGGATGTAAGAACTTCTTCCAGGGAGATAAATCTTGATGTCTATGAAGAGAGGTAATGAGAAGGACTGCCTAAAGTGTTGGAGATATTTGAAAACAGTTAGTCAACAAGCATTTATTAAGTGCTTCCTTAATAAGCTTGTGTTAAGTGCTGGTGACACAAATATGAAGAAGAAAGAAGAAAGAAGAAGAAGAAGAAGAAGAAGAAGAAGAAGAAGAAGAAGAAGAAGAAGAAGAAGAAGAAGAAGGAAGAGGAGGAGGAGAAGAAAGAAGAAGAAGAAGAAGAAGAAGAAGAAGAAGAAGAAGAAGAAGAAGAAGAAGAAGAAGAAGAAGGAGGAGGAGGAGGAGAAGGAAGAGGAGGAGGAGGAGGAGAAGAAGAAGGAAGAGGAGGAGGAAGAAGAGAAGGAGGAAGGAGAAAGAAGAAAGAAAGAAAGAAGAAGAAAAAGAAAAGACTGTTGCCCTCAAGAAGCTTACCTTTCCATTAAAAAAAAATAAAAGGAGAGCTGAAAAGTGGGTGGTTATAGTGTCAAGAGAGAATGAAAGACAGTTTTTCTAGGCCCTTCCTCAAAAAAGAGGTTCCAGGAAGATTTTTCCCAATGGGAGAAGGCAGTCATAGGGATGGAGAAAGAAGGCAGCTGAGTTATGGTGTTATAACGAATGAAAGATGATTAGTCTGGGTTATCCAATCTAAGGATGAATCCTTATCTTGCCTCTGCATAGCTTGCCACTGGGCACTAAATGAACTCTCCAGGAGGGTGGAAAGTGTAGAGCATTCAGTCTTCAGCTCATACCTCTACTAGGGTCTTCTGTCTCCTTTCAGGGCAATCAGAGGTCCTAAACCTGGCCTCGTTTACCTCAGAACTATCCCTATCCTCCCCACAAATCTGCCTTTGGGGGCTTTGAATCCTCACTTTTCCACACCTACATTTCAGTGAAGGATTTCTCCAACAAAGCATTTTAATTATCAAGACTCAATCTAATGAATTTTAAACAGTAATATGACCAATTGAAAAGGCAACAAAATCTCACTAAATGGATGGACAGAAAGAATTGTCTACCTCAGCTCTGGATTATCAGAACAGTTGACTTCATTCTGTTTAGTATCTGTGTGAGCTTAGGCAAGCCACTTCCCTTACTTTGATCTTCTGTTAAAATGAGGGGGCAATTGGACCAGATGGTGTCAGGGACCCCTTCCAGCCCTTATATTCTATGGCACGATGGAACATGTCACATCCTTGGATAGTGAGCTGTCCATCTCTGGAAGTGTTCTAACAGTGGTTGTGTGATCCCCTGTTAGGGAGGTTGGAAAGGGGGGGGCAGTGGTTCATTTGGAAGGTTCAACTCTGAAAGATCTAAGGACCCTTACAGCTCTGAAATTCTACGTGCTAAGATTTAGTTACTGTTTTCAACCTCCTGCCGTGTCATCTCCAGTGGTGTGGGATGGAGGTTGCAGCTTCTGCCTTCAAAGTCTGTTACCCTCCCACCCCCTCTGGCTTCCTTCTTTCCTGCTCGAGGGTTCCATCTGGCTCTGCTCTCTCGCTCACTCTCTTTCTAAGTTTTCATCTATGTCTCTCTCTGAATTTCTCTCACTCTCATCTCCCTGTGTGTCTCCATCTGTCTGTCTCTGAACCTCTCTCATTTCTCAAATCTCCCCCCATAAGGCAGCCAAATGCAGTACCCCTCCCACCCCCCACTCAGTGCACTGTCTTGTATCTGCCATGCATTATTCTGTCTGGATTTTGTGTATGTTTTTAATTGCAAAATTCCCCTCCTTCAACATTTTCTCCCCAAGACTTTCTCCCACATAGCCTGAGCATTTGGGGACCAGCTTTTGACTGTTCTGCCTTTTAAAGTTAGAACAGAGGACTGAGTGCCTCTTTCAGTTCCAAGTTCCACTCCAATCAGGCTCCAGAGACACAATTTCAGTTCAATCCAATTCAATTTAAGAGAGACGGTATAGTGAAGTATCTAGAGTACTGAATTTGGAGTCAGAAAGCTTGGAATCTGTTAGTCAGTCAGTCAGTAAGAATTTCTTAGTCCCTACTATGTGCTAGCCACTCAGTTAAGCCCTAGAGATACTTCTTGTTCAGTTGTGTATAACTTTTTGTGATCCATTTGGGATTTTCTTTGCAAAGATACCAAAGGGGTTTGCAATTTCCTTCTCTAGCTCATTTTTACAAATGAGGAAACTGAGGCAAATAGGGGTAAGTGATTTGCTCAGGGTCACAGTAAAAGTCAGGTCAGATTTGAACTCAGGTCTTTTTGATTTCAGATCCAAGTAGCTGATCCACTGTGCCACCCAGATGTCCCATGAGGATATAAAGAAAGGCAACTCCTCCTTGAAGAGTTCATAGTTTAATGAGAGAGACAACATACAATCCAATCTATGTGAACAAGTTTT
Source organism: Sarcophilus harrisii (assembly GCF_902635505.1). NCBI lineage: Eukaryota > Metazoa > Chordata > Mammalia > Dasyuromorphia > Dasyuridae > Sarcophilus > Sarcophilus harrisii. Next base: position 548,120,403 of record NC_045428.1, read on the forward strand.
ATATAGGATGAATTGGAGATAATCAGTAGAGAAGAGACATTACAATTAAGAAGAATTGGAAAGGCTTCCTATAGAAGATAGGATTTTTTGCTATGAATCAAACCTTAGTTCTGCAATAAATGACCTGTGTGACATTGGACCTACATAGGGTTCAATTTCCATATTTTATAAAATTGCAGTGTTAGAATTTAGGATCCCTGTAGCTCTAAATCTGCGACCCAACAACCTTATGATTATATTGAAATTGGTTAAATGTATTTTCCCCTCTAAATCTTTTGATGAACAGTCTTGAATCCATGTCATGTGAGGATGGATTGAAGGAACAAAGGAACTAGTGACCTTTGGCCAGGAAACCAGAAGATCCATGAGGGGTATGACAGCTATCTTCAAGTATTTTTTAAATACTTTTTGTGGCTTTTTGTGGGGGAGAAGATTAAGATTTGTTCAGTTTGGCTCTAGAGAGAAGAGCCAGGAATAATAGTTACAAGTTGTCATGGGACAAATTTAGGCTCAACGACAGGAAAACTTTCCTGTCATTTCCTGGGATGCCCCAAATTGGAATGGGCTGCTGCAGATGGTAATGAATTTCCCCTTAATTGGAGGTTTTCAAGCAAAGCATCACTAGTTAGATATGTTACAATGGCAATTTCTTTGGGGTATGGATTGATTAGATGTTCAGTGAGATCTTTTTTTTTTTTAATTTCAATAGTATTTTTATTTTTCCAAATACATGTAAAGGTAGTTTTTTTTTCAGCACTCATTTTTGTAAGACTTTGTGTTTCAAATTTTTCTCCTTCCTTCCCACCTTTTCCTCTCCCTCCTCAAGACAAGTATAAAGATTAAATATGTACAATTCTCTTAAACATATTTCCATATTTGTCATGTTGTGCCAAAAAGAAGAAAAAAACATGAGGAAGAAAAAACAAACAAACAAAAAAGAAGGTAAAAATACTATGTTTTGATCCATGTTCAGTGTCCATAGTTCTCTCTCTGGATGTGATTGATATTTTCCATCCCAAGTCTATTGGAATTGCCTTAAATCACTGCATTGTTGAGAAGAATCAAATTCAGTACAGTTGGAGATTCTTTTCAATTCTAAAATTCTGTAGTTCTGTGATTACATGCCCAATAGAATTTTAGGGTTAACTTTCAAGTATAGCATAGGTGGTAATCATCTTTCCCTCTGTCTTCTATTAGCTATTTTTCCTTATTTATTCTCATCCTGGTATATGGTTAATTACTAACAATTGTAATATTCCTCTAATTAATCAATCAGCTTTGAGCCCATTCCAGTTTATTAAATAAATCTGAAAAGGCTATATTTGCTCATAAGGCTTGTTAAATTTCTTTATAATATCATCTCTCCATCTCCAATTTTCTAAGCTAAATAAACATAAAGATTAATGGCTAAAACAATACTTGTTGAAAGTGTAACAAACAATGAAACAAAAACAGATAATTATTTATAAGTATTAGAAAGATCAAAGCAAAAGTCATCTTTAAACATCATTATAATTGCCAATTTCTCTTCAATTCTGGAAACAATCCCACCATTTAGTACTTTTTGGGACATCAATTAAAGTATCTTCTCAAGAATTCTCTGTGCTTTGTTGCTTTTATGAAAGGCAAACTCAGTTCTTTCAGGAAATAAGTTCTCTTAGTCCTTTTCTTCTATTTTCTTTTCAGTCATCACTGATAATCGTTGCCTGAATAATAGTTAAAACTCTGCTCTTCACAGATTCCTCAAGGAACGACAAATTTAAACAACACTCCAAGATTCTGTTGTCTTTTAAAGATATGAAAACAATTTCCATAGTCACTATGGGAGAAGCTATTGAAATTGAGGTTATATGTAAATTCAGCCCAACATTTATTTATAGAACCTCAGATATGGAAAGAACCTCAGAGGGCATCTGGTTTAAATCATAACTGAACAGAAATCTTTTCTATATTATCTCTATCAGTCATCATACCTTTGGTTAAATACCTCAGACAAGGATTAGACTTCTTCTTCACTCTAGATGCCAGAACCAGGACCAAGGAGTAAAATTGCAAAGTCACATATTTAGGGAAGGTACTTCCTAACAAATAGAACTGCCCCAAAGTCACATGGGACATGGGACAGGGGTTCGGGGCTGGGGAAAGGTGGGGTGGGGTGGGAGGAAACATCATTGAAATTCTGCAAGTGGAGTCTGGGTAACTGCTTGTTAGTTAGCATTTTTGCAAGCTCAGAGAGTTTTGTTGACCTGATCCCAACACCCCTAAGAAGATAGGATGAAATAGGAATAGCTGTTCATTTGGTAAACAAAACAATAGCATCAAGAATAATTGATTTCTTTAAGATTACCAAAAACCATGGTGAAACAAAAACCTAGTCAACTAGTTAAAATGTATCACCATGGGGATGAATAACATTATATTGAAATGGTAAGCAACAAATGAAGTTTAGACATCGTGTCTACTCTCAAGAGCTTGACAATCTAATAGGAGAGCTTATTCAAACATTCATCAAAATGTGCAGCCATTACAAGTTTATGTTGAGTGGCTGAAGAGCTGATTATGATTTGTCATTGAGTTGGAACAATGAGCGATATTAGACAAGGATAGATTCCTGAAAGATCCAATATTGTAGAAGGAATCCTTATTCAGATTTAAATTTGACTTGGACTCTGAATTCCCTTTTGACGACTATGCTGCTGTGAACTCATTACCTCCCAGTAACTGAAATTTTCTTAGACTTTTGAAGTTGAAAAACACTTGCTATCTATAAAACTAACTTGACTTTCATGGCAATCTTGAGAGGAAAGTCTTATAGCTATTATTATCCATATTTTATAGATCATAAGATCATAGCACTAGAACTGAAGAGATCTTAAAGACAATCTAGTCTAATTCTATTATTTTACAGATGAGGAGACTGATGTGTATCCTTATTTTACAATGCTCCTTGATCTGCTTTCTAGGGAAAAGCATAATAAGTCTATCCCTCATCTGCCAGATCTTCAAATATTGGAAGGTAACTGATGGTACAATGGCCAGAGCTCAGGTTCTGAGTTCTCTGGCCCCAGCTGTGTGAGCCTTCACAAGTCACTTAACTGCTGCCTGCCTCAGTTTCTCCAGTTGTAAAATAGGGATAATATTGACTCTTAGCTTGTGGGATTGTTATAAGGATAGAATGAGATAATGTATGTAAAGTGCCTTGCAAACTCTAAAATTCAATATAAAGTATCTCTCACACTTTTTTTTTCTCTTCAGGCTAATCATCACTAGTTTCAACTAGTTTTTTATACAACAGGACCTCTAGAGCAGGATTTATTAAATTTTTCCTATTTGCAACCCCTTTTTGCCTGAAAATTTTTTACACAACTCCTGATATAGAGATATATAAATCCAACATTTACTGACAACAAATCATAAAGAAATTTATTTTAGGGGGCAGCTAGATGGTGCAGTGGACAGAGCACTGGCCCTGGAGTCAGAAGGACCCGAATTCAAGTCAGACATTTAACACTTACTAGCTGTCTGACCCTGGGCAAGTCACTTAACCTAATTGCCTCGCACATGAAGAAATTTATTTTAAAACAATTCTTTATCATCTTTTAAAGAAGAAAGCAAATTTGCATAAAAATGAGATGGCTGTGCTCATTTATTTTTACATAAAGAATTAAATCTTGGTAGAATATTTGATGCCTTTGACTATTGTCAAATTTTTCATGACCCCACCTTCAGTTATATGAGACCCTATATGGGGTCACAACCCACACATTAAGAAGCTTTGTTCTAGACCATCCTGGTGTCCTTCCCTTTGGTGCTCTTATTTATATGAAGGGACTATATGTTCCAAATCCTGTGGTTGGCTCTGAGGCTACAAACATAAAAAGGTCTAGAGTTCCTGATCTCAATGAACTTATAATCTAGTGGGTGGAATATGATATACACAAAAGTCAATATGGTACAAGGTAGAATGGGATGGAGCAAGGGAAAGATGCAGACAATTTGAAAGGAAATTTTGAAGAGATTGAGATCACCAGTTGATGAGGGAGTGGGAATCAAGGAAGGCTTTATGTTGGAAGTGATGCTTGGACTGGATCTGCTGCAGGATATACTCCAAAGATGTTAGTCTGGCATTCAAGGTCCCCTTCAATAATCATATTTATTTAGCATTTATATAGTACTTTAAGGTTTGAAAGTTTTTTACAAATATAATCTAGTTTTATTTTTTCCTGGGATGTAAGTACTATTACTATTCCATTTTATAATGAAGAAACTAAGACTGGAATGACTCGCTCAGGGTCACAGTTAGTGTGTGTTTGAAGCTAGATTTTAACTCAGGTCCAGTGATCTATCCACCACATGACCAATCTATTTTTCAAGCCTTATTTCACTCCATCACCTTCTTGGACACTGCATTTGAGCCAAACTGCACTACTTGTTCTTATCATTCAGTCTTATCCTTCCCCCTCCTATCTCTGAGAAGACCATCCTCTGTGATTAGAACCCATCCCCTTCTCATCTTTGTCAATGGAATCTTCATTTCTTCAAGTTCCAGTTTAGATGCTAATGGCTCCCTGCAGTATTCCTCAAACCTTTTTCCAATTTGAAAGTAATCTTTCCAACCTAGAATTGTTAAAAACTTTTGTCTAGATTTTCCCTTAGAGGTATAGACATATCTTATTTTCTAGATCATAATCTCCTTGAGGGAAGGGATTGCATTATTTTCCATTTTATTTCTTTGTTGGGAATCCAGGACCTTCCCTGCATACATAAGGATTTAACAAACTATTTGTTGAATGAATGAATAAATAAAAACTATGTCACAGATATCCCTGAAGTATGGTGTGGTTAAAAATTTCGTGATAAGGAATCACCCACTAATGGAAATAATGATTGGCCCAGAATGATTTTCAGAGCAGTCATCAAAAGTTCTTGGACACCATGAGGAAGAGCAGCTAGACTCACACCTTGATACTTTGCTATGAGAGGTCTGCAGAGGAGAATAGGAGAGGGAGAAAAGCTCAGGGAAGGGATTGAGTTAGGTTTCCCCAAGGTCTCCGAGAGTGCCTTTTTTTTTTTTTAAGAAGAGAAGGAATCTGGGCCCTGTTCCCTACGGGATTTGCAGGGAAAAGGCACAAGCAAGAGCTCTGGCTAACCAGGAGTACCAGGGAGACTGAAAGACACTGGGCAGAGACATCAAGGCAGGAGTGAAAAGTAGGTCAGTCATCAGTGAGATGAAGCATGAAATTAATGAGCATTCAGAGACTGAGTTAGAAAAACTCATCCTTTGGGGGATGAGAGAAATGTGATCCCATTGTAGAGGGGATAGAAGGGGCTTGAGTGAGGTGAAAGGGAAGGGAAGTGAAAGAGAAAAGCATCATTTTTCTATCTGTCTATTGGTTCATCTAGCTCTCTATCCATCAGATTGTCTATTTATTAGTATTCATTCAGTCCATCTGTCCAGCCAGCCTTACTTGCTGTTATCTAACTTACAGCATAGCTTGAGACAAAATGGACAAAATTAAGTAAAGCTAGTCACTTATTTCTAGCCAGTCAATGTGAATGGGAAAATGGGACAATCCTTGGGGATAGATAGGTTTGAGATCAATAGATCCACAGAACATCCTAGTTGAAAGGCCTTTTAGAATACAAAACATAGAACATCAGAACTTGAGGTGGGAATATTTCAGCATATAGAATGTCAGAACTGGAAAAATCCTACAAAAGAGACTTTCAAAGTTGGAAAAGGCATAGAACATGGAGAATTAGAATTGTGAAGGACCTCAGAATAGAGGAGATCATAGCTAGACATGACTTTAGAACCTAGGAGACCAAATTTGGAAGGAATCTCCAGCAGCTGGAGGTCAGAGCTGGAAAGAGTGTTAGAACTAAGAGGTCAGAGTGAGAAGGACCTTAGAAAGAAGAAAGTCAGAGCTGGAAGAGACATGGAACTAGAACTTAGAACACAGAATGTCCAAACTGGTGAGGTAACTTAGACAATAGAATATTAGAACTGAAAGATACCTAAGCATAGAGCATAGAATGCTCAAAGAGTTCAGAAAGCCCTTAGAGACTCTTCTTATTCAATAATATAATTCTATAGGTGAAAAACACTGAATGTTGGAGATGAAAAGGGTAATTTACTCAACCTCTATTTACTGTAATTAAAAGTACCATTCAATTGCCCAAGGTATTCCATTTCAGCCTCCATTGATTCAAATTCTTTTCCCATTCCCATTAAATATGGAAGTCCCAAGCACATAAAAATAGCCAGACCAATCTGATCCTTAATGTCTTCTAAAGCTCTATCTTTGCTCTGGGGTAATATGCCCTGGAAAACCTTATTAATGATGGACAGTCAGGAAAAGAACTTGGTCTATGAGACCAGTTTGAGATCTCACAGTTCTATGGTTACAGACTTGTTAATATTGTTAATGCCCAAGGTCAGACCTACTCTAGATTTGCCCAAACCTCCTTCCCCCTTTCCTCCTTCTCCAGAAGCTTAAGTTGGTAGGGGTAGGAGTGAGGAGAGCCCACTCAAAACCCTGGCTCTCAAAACTTGGCTGCTCTCTTTTTTTAAATGTTAAATATATGCAATTCTTCTATACATATTTCCATAATTATCATGCTGCACAAGAAAAATCAGATTAAAAAGGGAAAAAATGAGAAAGAAAACAAAAAGCAAGCAAACAACAACAAAAAGGTGAAAATACTATTGTGATCCATATTCAGTTGCCATAATCTTTTTCTGGATGCAGATGGTGATCTCCATCACAAAGTCTATTGGAATTGGCCTGAATCACTTCATTGTTGAAAAGAACCACGTCCATCAGAATTGATCATCACAAAATCTTGTTATTGCTGTATACAATGTCCTCTTGGTTCTACTTACTTCACTTAGCATCCATTCATGCAATTCTCTCCAGCACTTTTTGAAATCATCTTGCTGATCATTTCTTATAGAACAATAATATTCAATAACATTCATATACCATAACTCATTCAACCATTCCCCATCTGATGGGCATCCACTCAGTTTCCAGTTCTTTGCCTCTACAAAAAGAGCTGCACTTGTGGGTGCTTTTCCCTCTTGTATGATCTCTTTGGGATACAACCCCAGTAGTGACACTGCCGGATCAAAGGATAGTTCCAAATTGCTCTACAGAATGGTTGATTAGTTCACAATTCCACCAACAATGTATTGTGTCCCAGTTTTTCCATAGCCCCTCCAGCATTTGTCATTATCCTTTCTTGTCATCTGTAGGCTGTTCTTTTTAATTACTGTGTAAAAATGATCAGAAAGAGTGTTATTTTGACTTAGATGTCTGATTCTAAGACCCTGAATAAGTCCACTCTGAAAGATTCTAGAGTGGATGATCTGTTAATGGTCTGCTTAATTGATCTGTTTTTCAGGGAGTCTCACTCATTGGAGTTCAGCCCTGGGGTTGGGATGGGGAGAATGGGGAATGGGTGGGATGGGTGGATGGCAGGAATCTCTCTTCCTTGCCTTCTCAGCTCTACCCGAATGGCTTCCCTAGCTCCCATCTCACTCAGGTGCCCTTGGATATGTGGGATTTATCCCAGCCCCTTTATAGCTCTTTCTTCCTTCTGTGTTTTGGAGTGAGTATAGTTGAAAGATCCATCCTTTTCCCTCATCTGTTCAACATTTTTATCAACGATTTGTATAACAGTACTGACAGCCTGCTTATCAAATTTATAAATGTCCAAAAGCTTCAGGAATTGTTAACCTGATGGGCATCTGTGTCAGGATCCAGAGAGATCGGAGTAAGCTCCATCTAACAAGATGAAATTGGGAAACACTTCACATTTTAATAAAATCCAATGTGCAGAAAGTAATAGAGAGAAATTTGGATAAGCATAGTTCCTGTGAAAAAGATCTGTGTGTCTTAGTGGACTCAAGATGAATTAGTAGTGTGATGTAGCACCCTCCCCCCAAAGGCTAATGCAATCTAGGATGCGTTAATAAAACCTGTGTCCAAAACAGAGGTGGAGGAGTGTTCTTGTCCTCAGATCACATCTGAGCTGTGAGGACCACAGCTTAACAGAACACATCTGAAGGAGGGGTGCTGGAATGGGAAGAGCATGCCATGTGAAAATCAGGAGAAAGAACTGAAGTCTTAAGGAGGACTTGCTAGTTATCTTTTAAGTATATGAAGAATTTCAAGTGAAAGAAAAATTAGATTTGCTCTCCTTAATCCCAGAGGACCAAACCAAGAGGAGGAAAGGCAGAAGCTGCAGAGAAGAGAATTTCAGACTCGAGAGAAGCTTCTTAATCACTAGAACTTTCTCTAAAAGTCTTGGGCTGCCCCCGTAGGTAATGAGCTTCCACTTTGAGGATGGGTGACCACTTGTCAGAAATGCTGTAGAAAGGATTCCTTTTCAGGTACAGAGTTAGACTAGATGGCCTCTGAGGGCCTTTCCAGCCCTGAGCTTCTCTGAAAAGGAGTTTGAGCATCAAAGACTCCCTGCTGGGTCCATTAGAGTGAATTAGTGCCTACAGATGTTAATCTATCCCACCAAGAATATCTACTTTGACTGCTGCATATTTAAATGCTAATGAAGGCAGAATCATTTTTTTTTTTTTTTTGAAGAGAAAGTGAGAGATTCCTTTTTGCTTTTTACTGAAAATCTTAAATGGACAACTAGGCTTAGTGTAGTTGAATTAAATAATTCAACTCAATTAACATCAATTCAGAACCGACAGTGTGTAAAGAACCTACTGTGCCTTAAAACTATGGGAGACACAAAGCAAATAAGATATAACTTCTGCCCTGAGCCTACAGTTTAGTAGAGGACTAGGACACAACCAGAATACACAGTCTAGCAAGCTATCAACAAAACAGAACACATCTGGAAGAAGGGTGCTTAAAGACGTGTAAACAGTGTTCTATGAATGTTCGTGATGGCGGGCATGGAAGGCTTCCTGGAGGAGGTTGTATTTTCCAAAAATCACAGAATTTCAGAGTTGGACAATCATCTAGGCCTCTCTAACCCTTCCCCCCAACACCTCCCCACCAAAGAATCCCCACTAAAATATCCCTGACAAGTGATAGTACAGAATTTGTTTGAAGACCTCCTCGACTGGTCCATTGGCCATTGGAGAGCTGGAGAGCTCTCATAGTCGGGAAATCTTTTCCAACAGCAAACCCAAATTTTACTTCTCCTGCCCCTCATTCCTCATCTGGCTCTTTGAAGTCAAACAGAAGTCTATTGATTTCTCTTCCCTAAGACAGCCAGCCCTTCAAATCCTCAAACAAATTATCATAGCCCTGTTGTCTTCTCTAACCAACTCATCTTCAATGACCTCAACTGATCGGGTTTGAGGTCCTTCACCATTCTTCTGGACCTTCTCTAATTTATCGGTGTCTTCCCTAAACAGTAGTCTGTAAGAGATGTGGGATGATCAAGACAGAATATAATGGGACATACGAAGGAAGACACTATCTGAATCCAGAGAAAGAACTGATTTTTAAAAATATGTCTAGAATGAATTTACATTATATATGTGTATATATATATATATATATATATATATATATATAATAGCATATATATGTATATATAGCCACACAGTTGTGTCTAATGGTACATCTCTAGGGTTAGGGGGTGGGAGAGAGGGAAGAAAAAAAGAAATTCATACAACTTTATTATATATTTAAAAGAAATAGCAAGTTGTACATAATAGATTTGCAGTTTTATGTGCAATCTTTTTTTTTATTATACTATATTATGGAAATGTTTGTTTTATCCCATAAATTAAAAAGAAAATAAATAAACATTTCAGAAAAAAACCATAATGGAATTATCACCTCCTCTTGCTTCCTGGAAGCTTTTCCTGCCTCTCTTAATCTTAAGATACTATTAGTATTTTTGGGGGGGTACCACATCACATCACTCATTTTCAGTATACTAAAGCCTCAGATTTTTTTTCAGACAAAGTGCTGTTTAACTGAGTTTCTCATCTACCTTGTTCTTGAGTTAGGCCACCGTTGAAAGTGCCAAGGAAGGTATTCCAAGCAGGGGGAGTCACCCAGAGAAAGACACAGAAGCAGGTTGAGTTTGGACTAGTGAATCATCCAGTTTTCTTGAAATGTAGAATCTTTTTAAGAGATTAAAATGATATGAGACTGAAAGTGAAAGGAGGTGCTAGATTGTGGAGGGTTTGGAAGGAGAGTAACAGAAGTTTAGATCAATGGGGAGCCATAGGTGAGCTTTTTTAGTAGAAGGGGTGACATGTCTAAAAACATCAGGCTGCCAGCTTGGGGAGGATGGAATGGAATAAAGATTATGATGCTGGGAAGATCTATTAGGAGGCCCTAAAAGTTGTAATAGACTAGGGACATGGTAATTAAGGTCTGGACCAAGAGAAGCCATTGACAACAGATCAGTAATTTAAGGAATAAGGAGTTGGGATAGCTAAGTGCCTCAATGAATAGAGTACCAGCCTTGGAATCAGGAGGTCCTGAGTTCAATGTCTTGGACATTAGTAACTGTGTGATGTTGCGCAAGTCACTTCATCCATAAAAATGAGGAGGAGGAACAAGAGGAAAAGGAGGATGAGGAAGAGGAAGAGGGAGAGAAGGAAGAGGAGGAGGAGGAGAAAAAAGAGGAGGAAGAAGAAGAGGAAGAAGAGGTGGAAGAGCAGAATCTGGAGAATGTAAAGGCCAAAGGAAGAGCTTGAAACCAAGCATTCAAAAGGTGGCCAATAGTATCCAAAGCTGTGGGGAGGTTTAGGAGAGTGCCCTTTTGTAGGAAAAAAAAAGACTACAAAATTTTGGTGATTAAGGGGTATAGTGACCTTGGGGAGAACAGTTTCATTGTGCTAGTGGACATGGAAGTCAACATGAAATGGGGTTAATGAGAGAGCAGGTGGTGAGGAAGTGGAGGCATTGGGGTAGACAACTTTTTCAAGGAATTTGGCCACATAGAGGAATGAAAGGATAGGGTGATAATGGGATTGGGTTGGGCTGTCCATCTGCTTGTCCTTACTGCTGGACAGCCTGGGCTCTGGGCAGAATAAAAATGGCCACCCAGGGAGTCTGGCTTCCATGGTCCCTCCTTCTGCCCCACCCTGACAAGATGCCTTCCCCAGATGGTCTTCACCAAATGGAAATCAGGGAAGAAAGAGGCATTTCTCCAAATGCTTTGATTTTTTGGATATTTGCCTAAATATGTCAGTCAGCCAAAAATACCATTCCCCATAGCTAGTACCTGTCTCCTGCTTAAGTTTCCCTCTTCACCTCTATCTTCTCTCCCTTTCTGATTGCCAGTCCCCTTCCTTCATTATCTCCTCTGTAACTTCTCTCAGCAATGATCCTTCCTTCCTTCCTTCCTTCCTTCCTTCCTTCCTTCCTTCCTTCCTTCCTTCCTTCCTTCCTTCCTTCCTTCCTTTCTTTCCTTTCTTTCCTTTCTTTCTTTCTTTCTTTCTTTCTTTCTTTCTTTCTTTCTTTCTTTCTTTCTTTCTTTCTTTCTTTCTTTTTTTTCTTTCTTTCTTCCTTCCTTCCTTCCTTCCTTCCTTCATTCCTTCCTTCCTTCCTTCCTTCCTTTCTTTCTTTCTTTCTTTCTTTCTTTCTTCCTTCCTTCCTCCCTCCCTACCTCTCTTCCTTCCTCCTTCCCCTCCTTCCCTTCCTCCCTCCTTTTCTTCCTTCCTTCCTCCCTCCCTCCCTCTTTTCCTTCCTTCCTTCCTTCCTTCCTTCCTTCCTTCCTTCCTTCCTTCCTTCCTTCCTTCCTTTCTTTCCTTTCTTTCCTTTCTTCTTTCTTTCTTTCTTTGTCTTTCCTTTTCTTCTTTCTATAATTTTGTTTAATGACTTGCCCAGCATTACACCTCTAGTAAGTGCCTGAGACCAGATTTGAATTCAGGTCTTCCTGATTCTGGAGCTAGAGCTCTACCCACGCCAATGACTTTTCCTTCTTATTCTCTCACTCTCACTTCTCCTCTTTCCCCTTGTTCCAACAATTCTGTTGTCCTCTCCACTTGACTCTTGTTGTTAGTGTTGTGGTTAATTTGCCTGCTTCTAGTTTCTTCCCTGAAGAGAAATCATGCTGCCATAGTCATCTTTCTAATGGACAGGTTTGCTGTCGCTCTCTTACTCAGAAAGATCACCTTCTGTGACTCTAATGACTGGTCAGATAAATTCCAGACATTTTAGCCTGGCATTCTGGGCTTCCATAGAATTGTCTGGCCATTAGTGGGGTTGGTTGCTGCAGATTTAGATGAATACATTCAGATCCACCATTCAAACTGAGAAGAATAATAGTCTCTGTGTATCCTCTTCTCCAGCCTTTTCTGTTCTTCCCATACACTCTGTCATTCAGCATCCTTGATGTTACTCAGACTACATACTCCATCTTCTGACGCTGGGTCTTTTCACTAACCACCATGCTTAGAACACACACATATATACATGCACATACACACACACACACACACACACACACACACACACACACTGTGTCTCTGTTTCTGCCTCTCCCTCTCTTCCTCCCTCCCTCTCTCTCTCTCTTCCTCTTTTCTTCTCTCTCCCTCACTTCCTCCCTCCTTCCCTCCCTCCCTCCTTCTCCCTCCCTCTCTTCCTTCTTCTCCTTCCCCACTTCTCTCTCTCCCTTCCTCCCTCCTTCTCTCTCTCTCTCTCTCTCTTCCTCCCTCCTTCTCTTTCTCTCTCTCCCTTCCTCCTTCCCTGTCTCTGTCTCTGTTTCTCTCTCTGCCTGTCTCTCCCTCTCTTTCTTTGTCTGTTTCTCTCTCTCTCTCTCTCCTTATCTCTGCTTTTTAACTTCCCTGGCTTCCTTTATGTCCCCGCTGAAGTTCCACTGCCTTCCCTCTGTTGATTACCTCTAAAACTCAGAGTGACTGTGAATAGGAATTGTTTCTGTTTTGACCTGAAATCCTGAGGATCTTCCCCTACCAGATTGGATTTTTTTTTGAATAGATAAAAGTGGCCATTTTGGGGTCTCATTTCTTACTTAGCCTTAATCACTGAATGGGTGTTGCCTCAGCCAAACTGAGACTTTTTCAAGACTTGAGCTTAAAACCCACAAGATCTCTGCATTTCCAGTAGTCCTGATCTATATATCTTGATATTTAGACCTAGATGGCTCAGGAAGAGAAAGTGAGACTGGTGACCTTGCACAGTCCTCTCTCACTGAAATCCAAGTCACTTACTTGTCATAAGATCACCTTAATGGCATCATGGTCCTCCTCAAGAACGAAGGATAATGTATCCCCTCTATAGCTTGTTTATACATGGCGCTTTGCACCTTGCATCTTGAGGACAGGTACCGACTTTTGCCTTTCTTTGCATCCCCAGTGCTTTCAGCCAAGTGCCTGGCTTGTAATAGGCTTAGCAAATGCTTGCTAACTGGCTGACTAACTCCAGCTTCACATGGAGTATCATATTCTGCCCTGGGCATCGCATTTCAGGAAGGACATTGACAAATAGGAGGCTGGAGAGGAAGGTGACAGGATGGTGAGGGGACTGGAGACCTTGTTGTAGGAGGACTAATTGGAGGACCCAGGGATGTTTTTCCTGGAGGAGAGAAAATCTGGGGGAGTGCCGCTGTTTCGAGGAATATGAAAGGCAGACACAGACAAAAGGACATAAACTCGCTGTGTTTGACCCCAAGGGAAAGAACTAGGGACAACGAGGAGGGGTTGAGAGGAGTTGCGGGGAGCGGACTTTATGCTCAATGTAAGGAGAATTTCCTAACAATTCAAATTACTCCAAAGTGGAATGGGCTGTTTTGGGGAGTACTGTGTTCTTGACCACTGGAGTTTTTCCAAGTAAATGGATGGCTATTTATCCAACAGTAGAGGGAAAGAAAAACAGACTGGGGATTCATTGATGGGGAAGGGAAGGGCAGCAGCTGAGAGTCCTGGGCATTGGACACTGGGCAAAAGAAAGGAGCAAAAAGAGAGGAGAAGATCAAAAAAGAGCAGGGAGGGCAGGGGAAAGTGGGGGTGAAGTGAGGAGTGAAGAGAAGAGGAAAGGTTGAAGAGGAGATAGAGAAAGGATGGAGGGCAAGAGAGAAAAGGTGCAGAGAGAGGGAAAGGAGGAGAGGAGGAAAGGAAGATGGCTCCACTTCTCTCATTCTCTGATCTGAAAAGGAACATGATGGGGGCGGGGGAGGGGGGGAAGGGCCAGGGGGAGGAAGATGCCCGAGTTCCATGTGGGAGCTGGCTTGAGCTGAGCTGAGCTGAGCTACAAGAAGCTGGCTGGGCTGAGCCAGGCATGTTCCTGCCACTGGCTCTATCTCTGATGCTCTTCATTCTCCAGTGACCTTGTTGACGGCTCTGTATTTGCCGTCTGCATTTTAATGAGGCCGGGAGAGAAGGGCTGAGATACCGCAGAGATTCCAGCTCAGAATCAACTCCAAATCCTCCCCAGCCCCATCTTAGACCCCCAGAGCCGCCTGAGACCCAAGGATGCGCACTTGGGCACATCCCCTGCCACAGGGGCACCAGCCACCAGAGGGCATCATGGGGGAAACCCTTTTCGGGAGAAAGGTGGGCAAACCTTCCCTGGGTGAACAAACTTTTACCCCTAAGCTGGGGGTTCCTCTACAGATACAGGCCCAGCGATCCCCATTAAATCTCTTCTCTTTGGGCAGTTACGTGCACAGAACCCTGGGTCTGGAGTCAAGGACACCTGAGTTCAAATATGGCCTGAGATACTTCCTAGCTTTGTGATCCTAATCAAGTCATTAATTTCCTCCTGCCTCAGTTTCCTCAACTGCAAAAACTACCTCTCAAATGAAATAGTGTTTGGCCTGGCCTAGACACTTAATAAATGTTGATCACTTCCCCTTCTCTTGTTGTGCTAACTCTGACCGTCTAGGCTTAAAGAATTCAATTCAGTTCTTAAATAATTTCTATGCTTTAGGGAATGTTGATGAAACTGAAGCACTCCTGGCCCTCACTTTGTATATTCTACAAAATTTAGTTTATGGCTGAGTGACTCTTTTTATATCTTGAGTTCCACAATAGGTAGGTGTCACAATCACCCCCATTTTACAGATGGGGAAACTGAGGTCCAACAAAATGACATGACCTGCTCAGGGTCACATAGCAAGTAAATGTTTCAGGCAGGATTTGATTACAACCTGGATCTTCCTGGCTCTAACTCCAGCTCTCTATCTGGGACACCAATATAGGCAACATAATCCACTTTCTGGGGAATGATGTACACTGGAATGGGATTCCTTCTGGGCTATATCTCTATCTCCCTCCTCTTCCTTTTCTCCTTTTTCCTCCTCCTCCTTCTTGTTTTCCTCTTCCTCCTCCTCCTCCTCCTCTTCCTCCTCTTCCTCCTTCTCCTCCTCCTATTCTTCTTCCTTTTCCTCTTTATTCCTCCTAGGAGTAAGGAATAGTTATAACCAGGAATTGGATCTCTCTCCCACTGAGTCATTGGAGGGAATTTCCAGGGTACCTTAGAAGTGAGCCATCCCTTTCTCTCCTTTCTTCCCATCCTCAACATTCCTCTGGCAGCCTTTTACCCCCTCATTCTTTTCCCATCCATTCAAATGTGGAAATCCTGACATAGGATGGCTAGTGGGTGGAGTGCTGGACTTACAATTAGGAAGATGTGGATACAGATCTTGTTTCCTATATTTACTAGCCTCTCTAGCCTCAGTTTACTCTTATCTATAAAATGGGTTTGGTACTTCTTGCAGTGTCTACTTACAGGGTTATTGTGAGGTTCAATGAGATTTTATATATACTTAGTCAACCTTAAAACACCATTAAAATGTCAGTTATTATTACTCTTATTACCTTCACCTCTCCAAATCTATCCTTCAAGGCTCAGTTTGGGATTGCCCCCCACCACCAAGGAAGATGTTCCCAATCCTAACTCCCTTCAGATCTCCCCAATCCTCTGTCCTTCCCCCATGCTCCTGATCCTGTCTCCTGACTGTCTGTCTGTCTGTCTGTCTCCTGCATCTGATTGTGACCATGTCCGAGCTCATGTCCCTGAGAGGATGGCAGAGCAGAGACTGTGCCCCATTCCTCTCTCACCCCACGTCCCTTGTATAGGACCCTGGACACAGGCTTTTATTGACTTCTTGAATAAATGAAGCCAAAGGAATAAATATCTAAAGGCGAGTCTGAGTGTCAGAGGAGGTTTAGGGCCAGACGCCCTTCCCAGGCCCCCTCCCCTGCTCCTTCCCTTCTTTAGTGTAAGGCGAAGGGTTCTGGACTTGGAGCTGGAACTCAGAGGCTGCTTCCTCCAGGAAGACTCTCCCGAGTCTCCTCAGGGATGGAAGTTCGGTCTCACCTTGAGTTACCACGTGTATATGTATGGATTACAGGCGAGCTCCTTGTCTCTGCAGCTCAGCCCAGCACCTGGCAGATAGTGGACACTTACTAGCTGCTTTTGATTTTAATCAGATTAGTCAGAAGACTTGGTTTTGGATTCTAGGTAGATCAGTTGGGGGAAATCATTGCTCTTTGTGGAACTTCTCCCGCTAAAAAATGAGGGGATGAGACTGGATGGGAAAACCTTCCTTGTCCAGCACTCTAAAGGGACAGAGCACTTTATTGGCAACAAATATATATGTATATATACTTATTGCAATATCATTATAATAATTCAAGAACATGTGTGATCAGTGGGAGAAACTGAGACTTAGAAGAATTGATTCATTTGCCAGGGGCCACACTGCTAGGAAGGGACCTCCAACCCAAGATAATCTTTAAGGTTCCTTCCAGCTCTGAATCCTAAGACTGGAGGAGACCCCCTTCCCTATCCAGGTTCCTCCTCTCAAGGCCCAATTTCCAGGTCACCCCAAGGCTGACTGGAGGGATGATGGCAGTATTCTCCCAGGCCCACCAGGGGGCACTGTGATTATACCTAAAAAGCCCGGGGAAGGCAGGAAAGTCAATGAGGCTTGAAGTGGATCAGGATGGGGAAGTGGAGCCTGGGGGTCAAATGGTCTTTAGAGCAGCCTGGGGCATCTCAGCCCTCCTGGAGGCCGCAGAGAGACCCCGAGCCGTGGGCTGTGCCAGCCTAAAGCCCCAGCCAGGGGGCAGGAGCAGGGAAGCCAGGAATCCCCTGGGGCTCAAAATAGACATCAAGGAAAAGTCCCTCATCTACTGTCCTTCTCTGAGCCACGGAAGACTTCCTGGGGAAGGGCGAGCTTGCCCCGGCTCTGAGGGATGAGGAGGAGCTGAGCTGTCCTCGCCATCCTGCCCCCCCCCTCCCCATCACATCCAGCTCCTTTGCCTTCCTGCATTTCTTATGTCCCTCATTCCTATCTTGCCATCGCTGCCGCTCCCTTTCCCCCAGAATCTTGGCTTTGATCTTTCTCTCTGTTTCTCTGTGTGTCTTTGTCTCTGTCTGTGTGTGACTCTTTATCTCTCTTTCTCTCTGTCTCATTGTCTTCATCTCTCTCTTCTCTCTCCTATCTGTATCTCTCGCTCTCTGTTTCTGCTTTTCTCTCTCCCCTTTCTCTCTGTATGTTTCTCTTTCTTCTCTCTCCTCTCTGTCTCTCTCTGTCTCTCCCTCTGTCTTCTCTCTCCTCTCTCTCTTCCCTTTCCCTTCTCTCTCTCTCTCTCTCTCTCTCTCTCTCTGTCTCTCTTTCTGTCCGTCTCTCTCCTGTCTCTGCTCTCTCTCTCTCTCCTGTCTCTGCTCTCTCTCTCTCTCCTGTCTCTGCTCTCTCTCTCTCTCTCTCCCATTCTTCCTCTCTCTCTGCTTCCTATTTCTGCCTCTCATTGCCCTTCCCCCAGCTTCCTCCCTCTGTCCTGCCTATGTCTCTTTATTTTATGCCTTTCCCTACCCTTCTCTTCCTCTAGTCCCCATGTTTCCCCCTCTTTGCCTCTATGTCTCCTTCTCTGTCCCTCTCACTCTCCCTGTTGTGCTCGTCATCTCTTTATTTCTCCTTTCCTATTCCTGATTCTTCCTTAACCTTGTCTCTGTGTGTCTGTCTGTCTCTCCCTATTCTTATCTCTTCTCCTTATCTCTGTATCTCTCTTCTCACCCTTTATTTCCTTCCCATTCCCTTGTGAGGAAGATGCCTCCCAAAGTTTTTCCCCAAGTCTGCCTAGGCAGGAGTTAAGGACTCATTCTAGGGATGAGGTCATTTGGGAGAAGTCCTTTTAGTGCCAGAGCATAGCCCGTAAGACAGAGAGCAGAAACCGACCACCTTGTGATGCTACCATTCAGTATCTTCATGTGGCGGGAGTGATGAGGGGGAGATAAATAAAGGGCTGGTGGTTTGGGGCTATTACTTCCCTTCTGGGAAGTAGAAGGGGGCAGAGCCTTCCTGGCAGACTGGAGAAAGGGCCAGACCTAGATGGAGCACTTTGAGCACAGAACAGTGAGGAGTTGGGGCAGACAGGGGCAGTGGTAGGGAGAAGACAGGGGGAAGGCTAGGGTCCTGGGACATCGTGGCTGGAGCCACCTGGCCACACTGCATGGATTTCTGTCTGCACAGCTTTACTTACTATAACCTGATTGATGCTATTTCTGCAATTACACTTTCCTCTTGTGAATATTGTCAACAAGCAGTACATAGACAAACTCCGGTGACTGTGTGTGTGTGTGTGTGTGTGTGTGTGTGTGTGCCTATGCAAACATGGAAAGGGAGAAGGGAAGGGCCAGGGGAACAGGAGATGGAGCTTTTTTGATCAGAGAATTTAAATCTGAAAGAGACCTTAGAGGCCTTTCAATATGACATCCTCCTGTTACAAAGGGACTCAGGTAGGAAAAATGAATTACTCAGTGCCCCACAAATAGAATGTGCAATGGCAGAGCCAAAATCCAAACCTAGATCCCCCTGCAATAATGTGGACCCCCATCACCCTCCTCTTTATCTGGAGCCCCTCTTTCGGGTCTATGGATTCTCCAGATCATCAAATTCCAAATCCTATCTTCTACCATGTGGCCTCTTGTTAGCTGTGTGACCTTAGTCATTTGACCTCTCTAGTCATGTGTTTTTTTATTTGTCAAATTGGTGGGGATAGAGTGGAAAGAGTAGGGAGGGACTGGATGAATTCTTGGATCTCTTCTATGATCTAAATATCTATGATCTAAATCTATGATCTGCCACATCTTCACCTGGGGTTTACAGACCTTCCTCCAACCACAGGGGTCCCGAGCTAAAAGATTTAGAGGTAGACCAGAGAGTGGAAGTCACACAATCAGAAATTGGTGATATTATAAATCTAATAATGATATAAGAATAGAGCTATGGGGCCTTGAGACTTAGAAAGTACTCTCCTCATAACAATCCAAGGAAATATATGGTATAAGTTTATCCCTATTTCCGTGATGGGAACACTGAGACTTAGAAAGTTAGAAGTGTTTTGCACAATGATACCCATTGTAAATAAGTGAGTCTGAATTTGAATTCAAGGCCTATGATTCTAAAGTCTAGGACCCTGCACTGCACATAAACTATACCTGTGTTTCATAGACTCAGAATGCTATAGCTAGAAAGAACCTTAGAGACTAGATGAGATAATAGATGATGTAAAGGAGTTTGCAAGCCTTAAGGTACAATATAAATATAAATTATTATTACCAATCATTATTATTCCCATGATAACTTGCCTCCTTTTCTTTTACCCAGGCCCAGGGAGAAAGGGCTTGGGAGGAGGGGATGGGGCGGGAGGGAGCCATCAATTAGCAGCTGAGCCAGAAATAGAACCCTGGTTTCCTAACTTCCAGGCCAGAGTTCATTCATGCATGACCGAGTCAGGATTGAAGGATTTAGGATTTGTCGAGTTTCCAGGGCAATTACCTCTAGCAGGTGTTCTCTTTGAGATAGACCTGGTCTTTTTTGAAAAGAAAGACAGAAAGCATACTTATTTCTTCTTCCTCTATCTTATAAGGGAAGAGGGTGGAGGCAGGGGGCTGATCATGAAGATCCCCACCCCAGACCTTTCCCAGCATGGATATTCTCTGTCTTCCTTTACTCCCACGGCTAGACAGCTGGCTCCATGCTTCCTCCACCTCCCTGCCCCCAACACTTACTTGATCAGGCTGTGGGCTTCCCCCAGGGTTCCTCTGTAGACAGGGCTTCCCCAGGAGACCTGTTGCTAGGAGAACCCAGCCTTGGACCCAGCCTGCTCCACCTCCCACCCCCTACCACTCCAGGTCTCCCAGAGGTCTCTTGAGGTGGTGATGATAAGGGAGGGAGAATCGGAGAAACCCTTTTTTAAACTACATTGCCTGATTCCTAATGACTCTAGTACTTCTCTGTGTCTCACAGCTGACACTGATGGACCAGGTCTGGAGAGCCAGGCAAGAACAGTCTTAGAAGCAAGGGCCCAGGGATCCCCAGGAAACTGCCAAGTTCTGAGAGGGCCGGGACACAGATGTGGGAGAGAGGCTTTAGAGAGATGGGAGGGTATTGGGGAGCACAGTCATATGGGGGGAGTACTCGGCTCTGACCAGATCATATCTAGAGACTTGTGCTCAGCTCTGATGGGGAGGGAGCCATAGTTTAGGGAATGTTGATATGCTGGAAGGTCCATCAGAGGAGGAGAGCAGGAATATCCAAGCCTAGGGATCATGCTGTACAAAGATTAGCCAAAGAATCGGAGATATTTGGCCTGAAGGATGGAAGGCTGAGGGTGGGGTTGGGGGACGGACAGATTCACAGTAGCTGTCTGTATTTAAAGGCCTTGGGACAGAGCCCTGCCAATGGAATCAGGAGGAAACAATCTCAAATCCTGTCTCAGACACTCGTTGGCTGTGTGAACCTGGGCAAGTCACTTAATCCTAATGCTTCCGACAACAAAAAAAAGCTATTGGTGGAAGAAAGGTTATATTTATTCTGCTTGGCCCTAATGGGCAGAACTAGGAGTTTAGGATGGAGGGAAAGGATTGTAGAGAGGCAGATTTAAGCTTGTTACAGGGGGCAACCGTCCTAAGTATTAGATTATTCACAATATTAACTAGGTTGCTGGGGAGACATTAGGTTCAGAAGTGTTCAAACAAGGGCTAGATGACCACTTATGGAAGGTGTGGTAACAAGGACCTTTAAATGTGGATTGAACCAGAGGATCTGGGGCTGAGGGAGGCAGGTAGGGGAGTCCCAGCTCTTCCAGGCTTTGATCCTTATATTCTAGGTTTTATGACATTTCCTATGAACTGAAACCGGGGAGATGGAGATATTCAGCATTTCTAGGTCCCAGAGAGAAGCATGATGGCTGCACCATCTGTGGCGACCCAAAGGAGAAGAAAGACCAGAAATTTGTGTGAAACCTGGAGCAGTCCAGACCCGATTCTTTTGACAGTATTTTTAATCACATGAATTGTAAGGATCTAAAAGAAAGGTGGGACCAATTCTTGGGGTGGGGGGAAGAGGGAGAAAGGGGAAGGGCTGCTTAATATCTTCAGGGAAAAGGAGGGAGAGTTCTGTGTACTGAGGGGCTCTGGTAGGAGCCTATTCTTTGTCTCTCCCCTCCCTCTTCAGGTTAAATAAAACCTGTCCTAAATCCAATGCCTTGTTAGCTTGAATGCTTGCAGAGGAGCTGGCCAAATCCTGATATTCTCAGGGGAAATCCTCACCGGGGACAAAACGAATCATAGAGATTATTATTAGACAAGAGGCCCCTAAGGTGAAACCACTTATATATCTATGAAATGGGAGGGCACCTGGAGGTGGGAATGAGATCATAGAATTCAGAGCTGGAAGGAACATTAGACATTGGGTCCAAATCTTTCATTTAACTGATGAATAAACGGGCCCCGAGAGGGAAGGCATCTTGCCCAAGGTCACACAGGTAATGGGAGCCAAAACTGAAGCTCAGGTGCTCTGAATTTAGATCTATTATTTTTTCCATTGTGCCACAATGGGCAGAAAATTGGACTAGACGGGTTCCAAAGTCCCTCCCAACTCTGTGTCCTCTCACAAGGTCTTGCCCTGGGGACAGAGGAGGAAGAATCTGGAGAGAAGCAGAAAGGTCGGTCTGGGGAAGAGGAAGGCTGGCACTCTGAGCTCTGAGAGGGGGTGAGGGGAAGCTGCTGACATCAAGGAGCCACCAGCCGCCGCTAAGAGGGTGTGGGAATGTCGCTTGTATGTGGGGTGTGTGTGTGTGGTGGGCGTGCGCACGTGTGCAAGAGGTTTCTGTGCCAGCCGTCACCCGTCCTTAGTCTGTCCTGAAATTTCCCTTCTTCTCCCTTTGGGATCAGTGAGGAGTGTGGGAGGTGGAGGGAGAGCTGCACGGGTTCCCTTTCCCTGAAGGCAGCCCCCCTTCACTCCCCCATCCTTTTGATGTCATCTCTTTGATTCACCAGCAAATGCCAGGCTCCTGCTGGGCATCCACACTGGGTCTGAGCCTCCCCATCCTGGCCACTGACAGCCCTCCATGCCCCTCCCTTCTCCCCCAGACTCTCTTTGTAGGAAGCCCGAATTCACATGCTCCCGTGCTTGGGCCCACGTGGAAACGCTGCATAGCCAGGGATGCACAGGTACCTCACAGGAACAGGTACACGGAGCGCACGGATACGCTGACACACTCACAGAGAGACACTTTCTGCTTTGTCACACACTTACACATTGGGAGTGCACACACACACACACACACACACACACACCCTAATGCAGGAGCCCAGAAAATGCGAATTATCCATCGTGGCAGCAGGTGTCCCACCGATCCCAGTGCAGACATGGATCCCCTGCCCCATACATACACACAAAACAACAACTCATAGAACTTCATACAATCCTCCAGCACTGCTATGCTCAACCTGAGGGATACAGACAATGAAAAGTCCCTGCCTGCTCAGAGCTTACAATCTAGCTGGGGGAGAAGATAAGTACCCATAGAAACGTACATGGAATGGATACAAGGGGATGGGAAGGAGCGGAGGAAGACAAACTTCTGGGGTGGGGGAGTGGAAGGAATCTGGAAAGACCTTGTGGCAGCAGGTGGTGCAGGGGCTAGAGCTTGGGGACTGGAGTCAGGAATATCCAAACTCAAATCTGGCCTCAGATACTTAGAAACCATGTGACTGGGCAAGTCACTTACCCTGTTTCCCTCAGTTTCCTCATCTGTAAAATAGATATAATAATAGCACCTACTTCCCGGGATCATGAAGAAAGAATGGAATAATAATGATAAAGTGTCTGGCATATAGTAAATGCTATATGCATATTAGTTGTTATTATTATCTCCATTTAGTAGCCCTTGGGCTGAACTTCGAGAAGAACTAGGTATCCTCACAAGCAGAGGTGAGGAGGGAGGATGTGTATTCCAAGATTTTATATATTCTTATGCATGTTCCATTAACTCAGTAGCCTCTGCAAATGGCCTCTAGTCAGCTCTGCTGTCATCCCATCCTAAGTCAGAGCTCGGTGCACAGTTTCCTGGAGCCATTTTTACATCTTCTATTTTCCATCTCTTACTTTGCTTTTCAACACCCTAATTTGCATTGTCTTCTCCAGTTAGAATGCCAGTCTCATGAGGGCAGAAAATAATTTGCTTGCTTGCATTTGCTCTTAGTACAACATGAAATTTAATCACCAATAAATACTTCAGTCAATCTATTTATATCTATCTTCTATCTATCCATGTTTATGTCTATCTATCCATTTATCTATTTATTCATTCACATATCTATCCATCCATTCATCCATCCAAGTCCAGCCATCCAGCCATTCACCCATCTAATCAATCCATCTGTCCGTCTATCTATCTATCTAATCTTATCTATCCATCTATCTATATATCTATGCATCAATCCATTCATCCATCCATCTGTTGGGCTATTCATCTATGTGTCTATCTATCTATCCATCCATGTACCTATCCATCCACCCACTCATCTATCTATCCATCCATCCATCCATTCATCCATCAATCTAGTCATCTATTTACCTATCTCTATCTCTTTCTAACATCTGTCCATCTATTTATATCTCTTTCTAGCACAGTGCTCTCTTCCTCCTTCTCAAATAATCACATACATATCCACCTATTTACATGTTGTGACACCAGTAGAATGTAAGATTCTTGAAGACAGAGACTATATATTGTTTTCTCTCTGTATCCCCAGCCCCTAGGACAATACTAGTAGGTGCTTAACAAATGCTTATAGGATTGAAAATTGCAGAGAGGCACATTTTGATTTGATGTCAAGAAAAAATTCCTTCTAATGAAAGCTGTCCCAAAGTCTGTCTCAGGAGAGAACAGGTTTCCTTTCACTGAAAGTCTTCAAGCAAAGGCTGCTTGTCAAGGTATGTTATAAAAAGAATTATTTTTTAAAATAGATCTGATTGATGCCTTTTTTCTTTACTCATCTCCCACTACCACCTTAGAATGATCCCTCCCATATTTCAAAGAAAAATAAGCAAAAATATAGAGACTTTTCTAATTGTCCCATCCATTATCAAACAAGAGAACATTTGTTAAACACTTAGCACAGCATTTGGCATATAGTAGGTGTTTAATAAATGCTTATTCTTTCTCCTCCTGTATATAATATTCAGCCCTAGTAGTACTCAATCTTACAGATAATTCTTACTCAGGCACAGGTCGGATTGGATTATCTTTGAGGTCCCTTTTAGTTTTAGAGTCTGTGCTTAAGAAGATTGACTCCAATTTATTTAAGGAGTCAAGGTTCATAAAACTCTCCACCCCTGTTATGTGAGGTAAGTAGTACAAGTGTGATAACTCCTATCTTACTGAGGTTGAAATTGAGACTCAGAGAAAGGTCATTGGAAGGGTCCCATGCCCTAAACAATATACTATAAGTTACAGTCACTCCAGGTCTCACACAGCTTGAAAGAAGTGGACAAGATGGTCACAAAGCTACTAATCACAATGTACATAGCCCTTTGCTTAATTAGATGGTATCAGTGGCTTCAGAGAAGTATCTCCAGGGTTAGGATGATTGTTCATTCATGTCCAACTATTCATGACCCCATTTGGGATTTTCTTGGCAAAGACACTGGAGTATTTTCCATTCCTTTCTCCAGGCAAATAGGGTTAAGTAACTTGATCAGGGTCACACAGTAAGTGTCTGAGGCAGGATTTGAACTCATGAAGATGATGAATCTGTTTACCTCCAGTCTGGTGCTCTACCCATTGAGCCACTCAGTTGCCCTAAAAGGCTAGGATAGTGTGTGTGTATGGATATGTGTGTGTATGTATGACAGAGACAGAGACAAAGCTGGGAGTAGTCTTAGCTAAGGAGCTGGAATGAGATAATAGAGCACTTGCCTTGGAATCAAAGGACCTGGATTCAATAATCCTTCAAATACTTGGATCCAGCAATTCTGTTTTCCCAGAGTCTTCTTTGTACCTTCAGCAGGGTTTTGTACAGCATTATGTTGAGGCACTTCAGCATGTTGGCTGCCCTTCTCTTGTCTATCTCTGACTTGCCAGTGTCCTTCCTGACACTGGTACTTACTACATGTATGAACTCATGGAGCCTCAGATTCCTTATCTGTAAAATGAGGGGGTTGTATGGACAGATGGAAGACCAGCTAGTGTAAGCTTTGGTAATCAGAGATCAGCAATGTGAGGAAGAGGAGGGTAATATAGAGTAGGAGATTCGTTCTCTGTCTGTTTCTGTCTCTGTCTGTCTCTGTCTCCCTCCCTCTTTCCTATATCAATCTATGTATCTATCTATCTATCTATCTATCTACCCATTAATAAATTATCCATTCATCTATTTTTCTACCTACCTATCTCTTAATTCACCCATCCATTTATCTACCCATCGCCTATATATCTTATCTATTTATCTATATCTATCATCTATCTATGTATCTATCTACTTATCTATCTATTCTATATCTGTCTATCATCTATCAATATGTCTATCCATTTTATCTATCTATTATCTATCAATCTATTTATCCCGTCTATCTATCTATCTATCTAATCTAATCTAATCTATATCTATCTATCTAATCTATGTCTGTCTAACATCTATCTATCTATCTATTCCCTATACCAATGGTGAGGGGAATCATCTTTGCAAAAATTTTGGACATTTTGATGTTTTTACCTTAGGGTGGGATCCCTACCTGCTGTGGTAATCAGGATTGGGTAAAGCAGACAATTTTTAGGGCACTTTTTAGAGAGCCTTCCTCATGGCAGGAGTTGAACAGTACAGTAGTTGAAAAAGACTGCTCAGTTCCCTAGGGGGCCGGTGAATTTCTACTGCTGTTTTAATCCCATAAAAAACCAATGCTGTGTCCTGTACTACCTGTGTGCAGGGTTATGACTACAGTTCTTAGTGCATCCATCATCACTTGCCTGTCACCACAGGACTGTGAGATAGGCAAAAATGGTTAAGTGGTAAGGGTAATATTTTTTGACTCGAGCATAAATTGTATTTAAGTGAGACACAGTTGGTCAAAGTCTTCAGACTCATTTTCGCTTCCTTTGGAGACCAGTGGCGAGACAAATCAAGATGACCCTTACAAAGCTCTAAGTGCTTCAAGTGCCTTTGTGACCACTGGAACAAAATGTTCTTATCTTCCCATTCTGTTGGGGAAGTCTTCACATGCTTGGAATAGATTCCTCCCACCCTCCATCTCAACTCACATCTGGGTTTGTGGCCCCTACGTTATTCTCAATCTGATTTAGCCTGTCTGCTGAAACTGTTTGCTGGGATGTGGCTACTGCTCCTCCTGCAGCTTCTTAGAGTCACAGGTGAGAGCCAAATGGCTGGTAAACACTAAAGGTGGAAAGCAGTCCTGAAAAGGCTCAGCAAACCCTCACATCAGAGGTGCTAGTCTTCCCTGACTCCTGAACACTCTATCCCTCTTCCTGATTTTGATTACTGCTTCTGACACTTCTTAGATGTGTAATCTTGACTAAGTTGCTTTATCTTAGCCTTAGTTTTCTCATCTGTGAACTGGGGATTAGAACATCTATAGCACCTCCCTCATAAAGCTGCTGTAAATTCCTTCAAGTAGCAATTGTTTCATTCCTTATGTCTATATTCTCAGCACTCAGAAGAGTAGTAATAGGCACTTAATAAATGATGGTTGTAAAAAAGGGAAAATGACTCACCTGTGCAAAAATGTTTGTGGCAGCCCTCTTAGTAGTGGCTAGAAACTGAAAACTGAGTGGATGCTCATTAGTTGGAGAATGGCTAAATAAGTTATGGTATATGAATGTTATGGAATATTATTGTTCTGTAAGAAATGACCAGCAGGATGATCTCAGAGAAACCTGGAGAGACTTACAGTAACTGATGCTGAGTGAAATGAGCAGGACCAGGAGAACATTGTACATGACAACAGCAAGATTATATGATAATCAATTCTTTTTTTATTATAGCTTTTTATTGACAGAACATATGCATGGGTAATTTTTCAACATTGACCCTTGCAAACACTTTTGTCCGGACTTTTCCCTTCCCTCCCTCCACCTCCTCCTCTAGATGGCAGGAAGTCTCATACATGCTAAACATGTTAAAGTTTATATGATAATCAATTCTGATGAACGTGGCTCTTCAGCAGTGAGGTGACTCATGTCAATTCCAATAGACCTATGATGGAGAGAGCCATCTGCACCCAGAGAGAGGAGTGTGGGGATTGAGTGTGGATCACAACATAATATTTTCATTCTTTTTGTTGTTTGCTTGCATTTTGTTTTTTTTTTCTCTCATTTTTTCCTTTTTGATCTGATTTTTCTTGTGCATCATAATTGTGGAAATATATATATATATATACATATATATATATATATATATATAAAAGAATTGCACATGTTTAACATATATTGGATTACTTGCCATGTGGGGAGAGGATGGAGGAAGAGAAGAAGAAAAAAAGTTGGAACACAAGGTTTTGCAAGGGTGAATTTTGAAAATTATCTATGCATATGTTTTGAAAATAAAAAGCTTTAATTAAAATAAATTATTGTTTATAGAGACATCAGACATTAGTACTGAATAAATAAGACATGGACAAATTCTAGTTGAAGAGGTTAAGAGCTGGAGGGGAAGAAAACACTCATGAGATTTATAGATGGGGGAAACTTAGAAGTCACAGGGTCATCAGCTTCAATTAGAAGGGATCTTCAAGGTTACCTAGTCATAGAACCAGAACCTCAGGAAGGTCATTTAGCCCACTCCCTTATTTTACAGGTAAGGGAATTGACGTGCTCAAGCTCACACAAGGAGTATGCATCAGAGGTGAGATTTGAACCCTGGTCTTTTAAGCCCATTCTTTCATACTACATGGCCATCTAGTCCAGCAATCTGATTTTAAACTCCAGAGGTGAAGAATATTGCAAAAGTTTTGAACATTTTTTTGTGTAGTTTTACCTCAAGATGGGATCCCCACCTGCTATGGTAATCGGACCAGGCTGGGGTAAAGCAGACAATTTTTAGGGCACTTTTTTAAGTGCCCTCATGCCACAAGTGGAACGGTGCAGTAGTTGAAAAAGGCTGCTCAGTTGTCCAGGGGGCTAATCCTGTATTTTAGGCTATCTGTGTCCAGAGTTGTGACTGGGTGCAGAGTAGCAAATCCTTCATCACTTGCCTGATTAAGGTCATGCACCTTTGCCCATCCATCTGCCCCACTGGACTGGTTCTGGGTAGCCTCTGGCTAAAAAGGGGTTAAGGAGCCTGCTTTCTTCCCCTCCAGGCCCTGGGCTGTTTTTCAACAGCAAAGAGTGCCTGGTCTGAAGCTCCCGCACTACAGCTCCTGTGGACTCAAGCCAGTCTCCTATCTGTCCACCAGGCCAGCTGCAGCAGTTTTTCTTGCCCCTGTTTCCATCCAAAGGGCCGATGCTCAGGAGCCTTGGGCAGTAGACACCCAGTCCCAGTGGTCTCTCCTGCAGGGGGAAGGAAGGGAGGGGCACCGCTGGCAGGAAATGTAGGCAGCCCCTGGCCCAGGAGATGAGTCAGGTTGGGTGTGGGAGCCAGGGACAACCCCATGGCCAAGCCTAGGGGCCTTCTGGGGAGGCTAGCTGGCAGTGCTATTCCTCACAGCTGCTCCTGGAGCCTGGGCTGGGAGCTTCCCCTACCCTCAGCCTTGTCTGGGTCTGATCTCTGAGTGACACAGGGGAACCACCACAGAGGACCAGAGGAGACATAAGGAATGGAGACTGTTACTCTTTATTCTGAGCTCATGGCTTCCATCCCATCCCACGACCACTGCTTAGCATAAAGTGAAGGCTCCTTGGGGTTGGAGAAATCCAGATCTAGGTTCCCCAGGGCTGGAATGGGGCTCTGGCTGCCCACTTCTCCTTTCCCATCTTCCTCTGCCAAAGATGCATCCCCTTGAGGAAGTAAACGTCAACTCAACTTGCAGGAAAAAGGGAAAAAAACCCAGTAAGGGTATCAGTTGATCTGGTTTTGAGTTCTAGAAAACCATTTTGGCTTTGGGCAAATTATTTAGGCTCTCTGGGTCTCAATTCTGTCATCCATAAAATGAAAGGTTTAGATCGAAACATCTTGGAACCCCTTCTGAATCCTAGATTCTTTGATTCCTTCTGTGAAATGGTCCCCATCCTTCACCAGCTCCTCCTTTTCCCCTCCCTCCTTGGCCAAAGGGATTGGAACAGGGCCAGGGAAGCCTATGGGGAAGAGATTAAATGCCAAACACCTTATTTCCCCCCATTTCCCTATCCTGAGCCTGAGGGGTATAGAGGAATTTGGACAGCCGGGCAGACAGAGAGACAACCACATGGCTGTACAGAGAGGGGCAGGGAGAAAGACTAGGGGAGGCCAGGTGAATGCTAGAGCAGTAGCTTGTTGAGGTAGGAAGCAATAGAATGATGAATCATAGAGTTTGCAACTCATCTGGTCTAAATCTATTATTTCATGATAGGAGAAACTGAGGCTCAGAAAAAGGAAGAGAAAGAATAAGAAATCTGGAGTGGGAGATAGGGAGAAAGTTTTTTTTTTGGGGGGGCAGAGGGGACCAAAGAATCATATAGTTGAAAAGATTTTAACCTCAAGTTACAAAAAGGGAAACTGAGGCTTAGAGAGGAAGAGAAAGGGTAAGAAACCTAGAGGTGGGGGTGTTGTGGAGAGAAAGGCTTTCTTGGGGCAGGGGCAATCATGGAATTTTATAACTGAAAGGATCTCATCATCTTTAATTTAGAGGGAGAAACTGAGGTGCAGAGAAGAGAAAGAACTTGCTGGTCATGCTGCCAAGTGACAGAGATGGGATTTGCACTCAGGTCTCCTGACTCTGGGGTCAGTGATCTGTCTCCTGTTCTACACTGTCTCTGACTCAGGGCCTCCTGAGGCCTGGACCTAGGCTCAGGGTGGGCAGCCAAGGTCCCCAGCTCCTGGTCCTTCTCCATTTCTGGCTCTGGCTCTGCCTTGGGCTCAGTTCCAGCCCTGGCTTGGAGCCTAATGGGCTGGCAGGAGGCTAGAGCTTTTGACTGGGGTGGCTGTAGGCAGGTGTTGCAGCCTCCGGGAAGGGGAGGGAAGAGAAGAGAAGGGAAGGGAGGGGTACAGTTCCAAGTTACCGGCACTGGGCATGGAGCAGCTGCCCACACACCCAAACCCACTCCACTCTCCTGCTCAAGGCAGACAATCCCGCTGGGACAGGGGCAGGGACGGAGGGAGGAGGGGGAGCAGGATTGGGGCAGAGCGGGTTGGAGAGGAGGGTCAGCTGTGGCTCTGGCCTAGGGACCCCAGCTGCATTTTGGGGGACAATGAACCTCAATGAACCTTTATTAACATTCAAAAGACACCCGTGTTTAATAGAATAGAGCTTCAGAGCTGGAAGAATTAGAAGGAAGGAAGTGTGGATTTATTAAGCTCTGACTATGTACCAGGGTAGCCCAGCACTGTAGTGAATAGAGTGCTGGGTCTGGGGTGGGGCAGATTCATTCATCTTCATGAGTTCAAATCTGGTTTCAGATATAGGCCATGTGACCCTGGGCAAGTCCCTTAATCCTGTTTGCCTCAGTTTCCTCATCTGTAAAATGAGCTAGAGAAAGGAAAATCACTCCAGTATTTCTGCCAAGAAACCCCAGATGGGATCACAAAGTCAGACACTCCTGAAATGACTGAATAACAACAAATGTCCTAAGTATTATACTAAACTCTGGATATAAAAGCAAACAAAAGAAAAGACAGTCCCTACAGCTTATATCTGAATGGGATGGGACCACCTGAACTTGAAGTTGAGTTGGGCAGCCAAAGGATGGAGGTGGGGATGGGAGGAAGGAAAGGAAACGGAGAGGTGGGGAATAAATTTGCCCAACCCAGAGGCATGATTTTGAAGTCCAGAGAACAGAAAAAGGAAGGAAAATGAAGGCAGGGCTCCCCGAGATCCTTCACTGGATCTCCCCCACTGAGAATGATGAAACAAGGAGAAGAAACTTTACTGACAAGACAGAAAGCTAAGAAATTAAAAGCAGGCTTGGGCAATACAGATGGTGGGGTGCCTCGTAAGGGCAGGGTAGCTAGACAGGGGTGACCCAAGAAAGGAAAAGACCAGATGGGGGAGGAAAGGGAAAATCAGGCTAAGACAACAAAGATTCAGGGGCGTGAAATGTCCAGGGCAGAGGAGCTGCAGTCGGAGCTCAGAAATCACCCCGTTTGGCTGCTATATGTTATGGATGGGGAAACTGCACATGGGAGGGAAATGATCAATATCACATGCTAAAGTAGGAGCTATGGCTCAAGAGTCAGTCAGTCCTCAGGATTTTCATCCAGAAGGAAGCTCAGCCATCACCCAATCCAAGCAGCCCCTCTCCACTGCCCTTGCCTTCTATCCTTTGGACAGGTGAAAGGTGAGAGGTGAAAGAACTGTCCTGGGAGGTAAAGACACTTAAGAAGAAAAATCAGACTACACAATGACTTCAGGGGCTGGAGCAGACACAACCCTAGGAAGATGACTGGGATCTGGTACAATGGTCTAATCTTACAGGGGAGAAAACTGATTCTCAGAGAAGGCAAGTAAGTGCCCAAGGTTACACATATGTAATAGATGAATTGTCCACATTGTGAATATGTGATATGGGGCTGGGTGCTCATGTGAGCACCCAATGGCGCGTATGAATCACAGAAAGCTCTTCGTGACTCCATGGGTATTCTGGAGCATCTGTAGGAGTGGAAGCCCTGGTCAAGGAATGTGTGTGTGTGTGTGTGTGTGTGTGTGTGTGTGTGTGTGTGTGAAAGAGATAGAGACAGAGACAGAGAGAGAGAGAGAGAGAGAGAGACAGAGACAGAGAGACAGAGACAGAGACAGAAAGACAGACAGAGACAGAGAGACAGACAGAGACAGAGAGAGACAGAGACAAAGAGACAGAAACAGAGACAGAAAGAGAGAGAGAGAGACAGAGAGACAGGGACAGAGACAGAGAGAGACAAAGAGACAGAGACAGAGACAGAGACAGGCAGAGACAGAGAGACAGAGACAGAGACAGACAGAAACAGAGGTTACTTCTCAACTCCTTCCCTCCACCTTAGTGGAGTGCCATTAGTGGAAATGCCAGAAGCATTCTTGGTGCTCACAAGAACCCTTAGTTCCCACTTAATCTCCCCCTCCTCTCCTCCATCAGATCCCTGCTCAGTTCTGCTGCCTGCTCCCTGGGTTGTAAGCGTGTGCTTTTCGGCCTTAGCTTCACAAACCCATCTAGGGGTGCTGGCCCTTAAATAAGTAGCCTTCTTCATCTGCTACACGAGGGGCTAAAAAGAAATTTTTCTTCTGCCCGATTCCTCCTCTGCCTTACCCTATCATGGGGTACAGTGTGCTTCTCGAAGATTGTTTCAGTAGATTGAGATTTCAGGTAAGTCTTCCCAAGGTGGAAAGGCATTGAAAATAGGTCAGATAATGGATTAGGTCTTTGACCAGACTGGTCAAATTTGGGAGGCTCATCATGGTCAAAGGGTTTGCTACTACAGCGTGAATTTTAATTTTGTTCATAGCAACTCCTGAAACATTCCACCAAAGCATGCAGAGAATGCGGGAACCACAGAGGCTACAATGCGGAAGGCGAGCCACTGACCTTGTTTTGATGAGCTCAGAGATCCTGGCCATAGGTCTATATACCAATGAGGTCAAAGGCTGAAAGAAAGGTCTTGTTGACTCTATTTATAGTGGCAAGTTTTGCAATAGCAGTGAATTATAAGCAAAGTAGATGCCCACTGATTGTAGAATGGCTAAGCAAATTATGTACATGAATATAATGGACTTACATTCAATTACTATGCTATAAAACAGGATGAATATGAAGACTTGAGAAAAGTATGGGAGAATATATATGAACAGATGCTGAATGAAACAAGGCAAATAATATATACAATAACAATGATGTAAACGTGAAGAAAAAATTGATGCCATATAATTATAATGACTCAGTGGCCCTTCCTCTCTGAAAGAGATAAGAAAATGCATCTCTCTTTTTTCTTTGCAGAAATGGGGGACTATGGGGACAGAACACTGCATTTACTACCAGACTCAGTTGATGTATTGGTTAGTTTTGCAGAATTGCTTTCCTACCTCCCAGCCCCATCTCTTTCTTTTTTATTCTTGGTTACAAGGGATAAATCTCTGGGTAAGATACTGGGGAAGGATCTATTCAGGCATGAAGGGGATATAAAAAGAAATAATATCAACATGTTTTTAAACAATAACAAGCTCCAGAAAAAAAAAAAAAAAAAGATGTTCTGAACCAATACAGGGAAGAACAGAGCTTCTGGGTCAGGTGACTATGCTGATTTTCCGGGAGTGAGCAATGACCTGGATCTGAGTGGTGATACTTGGCTTAAGCAAGAAAAGCCAGAGGTCTCGACCACCAACCAAGGAATACAGTGGGAGCCAGTTAACTTGGGAATGAAGCAGAGGGGTCGACTATGGAATAAGCTTAGCACAGTGTCTGGCAGATACTAGGCAACTAAAAGTGCTTATTGACTTAAGTTGAAGTCTAATCATTGTGTCAGTCTTAGTCAGGTTGGATTTAGTAACTTTGCTGTGTGCTGATGCTCTATTTCTACTGGGTGGTCAGCTACCCAGTAAATGATCCAAACTCTTGTATAGTTGGTGAGGGCCCCGAAATCAGGAAAGATGGGAAAAAAATCAATGAACAAGCATTTGTTAAGCACCTACTATGTGCTAGACACATGTTGGGCGCTGTGAAATAGTCCTTGACTTCAAGGCACTCCATACTATCATGGGAAGCAATATGTACATATACATATAAATACTGAGATAAATAATTATTAATAACCAATGATTTGGGGAGATCCAAGTTCTTCCTTTTTCTGACGTCCTCATTTCAAAAACTCAAACTCTCAAGGTTGAACTAACTTTCTCTTCTACCAGACCCCACCCCATCTTATAAGGAATCTTTAAGATGAATTCTATTCAATTAAGCTTGGACAGAGCTAGAAACTTTGTCTAGATTGCCCAAGGCTGGAGGTGGTCCAGGTATAGAGATAGTCTCTTTGTCCAGGAGTGACATGATGTCACTCTCAGTCTCTCACTGGAGTGAGTTCACTTCTATTGTAAAGTCCACTTTTCATTAATTGTCACAAATCAGAGTTGATTGCTACCCTCTAGAACATCCACTTTTCTTTCTTTTTTTGTCATTTTTTGGAGTCATTTTGGGGTTTATTTATTTTTTTAAAATTTTTATTAAAGCTTTTTATTTACAAAACACATGCAGGGATAATTTTTCAGCATTGACACTTGCAACTTTCTGTTCCAAATTTTTTCCTCCTTCCCCCCACCCTCTCCCCTAGATGGCAGGTAGTCCAATACATGTTAAATATGTTAAAATATAGAAATCCACTTTTCTAAGGCCAGATAAGTCTTGTGCCTGCTACTCTGAATCCAAGAGTGCAACTGACTCCTTTTATTAATATGCTAATATTGTTAATAAAATGACTAATTACCCAGAAATTATGTTTCTCGAATTTTTTAAATATCACAATACACAAATGTTTATATACATATATACATATATATATGCATATATATATGTATGTATGCGTTGTTACAATAGGTACAAGAGAATTTGGTGAAGAAAATGCCAGCCACTGGAGAGATCAGGAAAGGTTTTATGTGGAAGATGGCTTTTGAATTGGATCTTGAAGGTGATTGGGGATTCTAAGACGTAGAGGTGAAGATGGAGTTCATTTCAGGCATGAAATGTGCCAGTGCAAAGTGACTGGCAATGAAGAGCGGAGTAAGAAGGCCAGTTTGGTTGAACTATCAAGGATGTGTATGGGAGGATGTCTTATAAGACTGGAAAGACTGTTGGGGACAGATGTGGAAAGTGTCCTATTGAGGAGTTACTATTTTATCTTAGAGGCAATAGGAAGCCACTGAAGTTTATTGAGAAGAGGAAGGACCTACACTTTAGGAAAATCATTTTGGCAACTCTGAAGGATAGAATAGAAAGGGAAGAAAGTTGAGGTAGGGAAGCTAATGAGAAAGTCTAGAAAAGAAGGTTTGAAAGGACTGGGATAGAAAATCATCAATTATGGAGAAGTAGAAACATTACTTTGCTACAGAGTGGGTCTCGTTGAGATTTGATAACACGTATTTGAGATGGACCCAGTTAGCAAGGTTGGGTGACTTTCTTAGGTTCTATTCAGGAATATATGAGTGGGAACAAAGGAGGTAGATGTGGAAGTAATCAGGGTTAGGGTATTGCGAAGTGTGAATTAGGTGTATAATGGATAGAGAAATAACTCTAGAGTCAGGAAGACTCATCTTTCTGAGTTCAAATTCCATCTCAGATACTTACTAGCTGTGTGACCCTGGTCAAGTCACTTAATCCTGTTTGCCTCAGTTTCCTCATCTGTAAATGACCTAGAGAAGGAAAAATGATGAATTATTTACTAAAAAAAACCCTCAAAGAGGGTCACAAAAAGCTGGAGACAACTGAAAAATGACTCAGTAACTACAAGGTATTGAGCATCAATGGAGAGGGCAAAGGAGCAAGGGATTAAAAAATAGAAGACTGTGCAGTGTCAAATTGGCTAACTAAAGATTAATTAGAGGGGCCAGCTGTAATAGTGGAGATAAGGGGATCTATTTGAGAGAGATTGTGGAAGTAGGAACAAGAAGATTCTCAGAATGACAAGAGAGGAAAGTAAATGACTTGGAAAAATACTAGGGTCAGAGATACTTGAGATCATGGTAGGGTCAGAGAACAGGTTTAGAAGGATAAGGCATTGGGAGAGACAGAATGTTAGTAAGTTGGGATTGGGTAAAAAGAGTTCCAGTGATTTTGACCAAGGAAGTTGAATATTTATGGGTAATAGCAATATCCAAGATACAATGTAAGACTGTAGAAAGTAATTTAACAACAAGTTGGGATCATTTCATTCTTTATACTTGTATCCCTAGCATCTAACATATAGTAATATTTATTATTACTTGTTAATAAATACTTATTAGTTGGTTGATTGGAGGATGACATCCCAGTCTGTAGCTCAGATGGAGTAAAGGAAGCAGGTCATGGGAACTGAGCAATGTTTCTACTCTTCCGTAATCGATGATTTTCTATCCCAATCCTTTGAGAGGCTATTCCAAAACTTCTCTTCTCTCTTCAATACTCCCATGCTACCCCCTGCCCTCTTCTGAAGACCTTCCCTTATACTTTACTGAAAAAAAAATAAGGTCATTAGCCCTGAACCCTTTTCTCCCCACCACTGCATTTCATAATCCTTGGGCATTGTGCCCCATTCTTTCCTCCTTTACTGAGTAATTTGAAGAAATGGAAGGTTAGGAATATCAACATGTATATTGAAATCTCCTAAAATAAGAGAGGGGCATTGGGGTTCAGACTGAAATGTGATATTAGTACTGAACCCTCTAAGAAAGGAGGAGGCTGATAGATAAATGTGACCAAGATCTGCATTGAGGGATAAATATGAATTTAGTGAACATCAAAAGAGAAGGGGTCACTAAGGGATGCTGGTGGCAAGGGGAGGGTCTGGAAGTGGCAATACAGAGCAGGGGGAGTTAGGAAAAAATCATCCATCAAAGAATGTGGAGATATTATTAGAGAGTCCTAGGGCTTGGAGTGTTAATAGACTAATTCTGGATTCCTGGGCTTAACTGTTTGAGGAGACAAAAAGTCAGCAACTGGTGACATGGTGTGTCCACCATGCCCAAGATAGGTCCCCTTCTCCCTTGCTGCTGGCCCTCTGGGATAGAGGGGGCAGCACAAACTCAGGACACGCTGCCTGGAGACAAAGGCCCAGGGGGGAGGCTCTACTATGAGACAATGGTTAGGAGTCCAAGAGCAGCAATTGGACAGCCAATCCCTGAAGGACTCTACTGGAAGAGAATTAGTCATGAGGGACTTTCATCACAGCCTCTGCCTCTCCTGCTAAAAGAATAGTCACTAGATACCCCATAATATCTACTGGCTACCATATTAAATTGAGTACATGCTTTAAAAAAAAATCCAAACTGTATGTAACATGTTTATAGTTCAATACACAATCTTCTTTTAATAAAAAAAAATTTAATT
Source organism: Sarcophilus harrisii (assembly GCF_902635505.1). Classification (NCBI taxonomy): domain Eukaryota; kingdom Metazoa; phylum Chordata; class Mammalia; order Dasyuromorphia; family Dasyuridae; genus Sarcophilus; species Sarcophilus harrisii. The sequence goes on from NC_045428.1 coordinate 548,157,784, forward strand.
AAAAAAGAAAGGTCAGGAGTGAATATCGTAGTAGAAGTAGGTAGTGGGAATAATAGTGATAAGAATCTTGGAATCTTGAAATTTTGTCAAAAGACCTGGTCTCAGAATTGGGAAGACTAGCGACTAAAACAAGATCCATTCCTTCCTAGCTCAAACATCTTCCATTGCTTTCTTTTGCCTCTGGGATTACATGCAAGCTCCTCATCTCATCTCTGACACTACCTATGGGACTCTGAGTCAATCACTTAAACTGCTGGGGACTCAGTTTCTTCTTCTGTAAAAGGAGGGCTTGGATCAGATGGAGTCTGAGGCCCTTAAATCCTTCTCAGTTTTCCTATCTGATTTCATATTCCTAGTCAAGCTCTCTATCCGCCAGCCAAATTGAATTACAAAAGCTTCTCTAGCCTCATTGTGCCCTCAGAGAATTTCAGAATTTCTCTGGGGAAGATGGACCTCAGCCACTATCTAGTCCAACCTATAATCTCTAAAGAATACCCTTTACTATAGAGCCCAGGGTTTATGAAGCCTTTGCTTGCAGCCACCCATTGAAGGGGAGCTCCTTGCCCCTCCTCCCAGAAGTCCATTCCATCTCTGGATAGCTCTAGCGATTGTGAAGCTTTTATTTCCAGGGCTCCTCATTTTTCTTTTTGTATCTTCCACCCATTTAATTTGGTTCTGCTCCGGGGCCAAACAGAATAAAGGGAATTCCTCTTCCACATGCCAGTCCTTCGGGTTCTTGAAGCCAGCCAGCTCTTAGATTATTTTAGGAGCAATGTTGTTGTTCAGCCGTATCTGACACTTTGTGACCCAGTTTGGGGTTTTCTTGGCAAAGATACTGGAGGTGCTTTGCCATTTCCTTCTCCAGCTCATTTGTCACATGAGGAAACTGAGGCACACAGAGTGAAGGTGAGATTCGAACTCAGGGAAATGATTCTTTCTTAATTCAGGTTTGCATTCTGTACACCTAGTTGCCCTAGAAGTAATAGGAGTCAAAACAATGGGCTCAGATTCATGTTTTAGGAATATTAGAGAAAGCAGTGTAGTCTAGGGGAAAGAGTAATCGGTCTAGAGTTAAAGGATCTGGATACAAATCTCATCTTTGATATTTATTGTTTATGTTGAGCAAATCTCAGTTTCCTATCTGTAAAATGGGTTAGGGAGTATTAAGCCTCTGAGGTCCCGCCAGTTCTAGGTAGATAATTCTGGGATCTTTTATCACAAGTTTCTCCCACCTCTACACATTTGAGTATATCTCCCTTACCTGGAATGTATTTCCTCCTCACCTCTGACTGTTGAAATTCTCTTCCTTCAAAGGTGTCCAGTTCAGTGAAATCTCCTGATCCCCAGCTGAAAGTGGCTGGTACCTCCTCAAACCTTCTTCGGGTGCTTTGTCTGGCTCTCTCCATTGTTCCCATCACAGTCTACCTTTCATATTGATTTATGGACTTATTATATTCCCCGCTAGACTTTAAACTTCTTGAGAGCAGGAGTGTCATTTTTCATCTTTGTAGCCACGCTGCTTAGCAAGGGACTTGCTATACACAGAGAGTGTTTGATAGGGGCAATTAGGTGGCACAGGGGAATCATCTTCTTGAGTTCAAATCGACCTCAGATGCTAGCTGTGTAACTAGTCACTTTGCCCTGTTTGCCTCAGTTTCCTTATCTATAAAAAGAGCTACAGAAGGAAATGGCAAACTACTCCAGTATCTTCTCCAAGAAAACCAGCACAAAGAATCAAATAGGATTAACAACCATAACGACACAATAAGTTATTCAGTAATGATAGTTCCCATTTACATGGTACTCTAAAGATTACAAAACACTCTAGTGTTCCAACAAGTCTGGGAGGACAAATATCATACCAGTTTTATAGATAAGGAGACTGAGGTTCTGAGAGATGCCTGGGACCACCCCTACTTAGGAAGTGTCAGAGACAAAGTCATAGCATCAAGTCCAGTCATTATTTCCAGGCTTCCTTATCTTCCTGAATCCCGGTTCAGCTGGTCCCAGCTCAGCATATGGGCCTAATGGGTACCACAGTTCTTATGTGTCCTTTCTGCCCCAGCCCAGCACAGGAGGAGGAGATGGGCAGTAGCTCTGGGGGTGACCCTGTCTAAAAATAAACCTCCCTTCCTTCCTTCTCTATTTTTTGGTCTTTTTCACAGAAATGGCATAATTAGGGGATTCAACATTCTGCTGCTGAAATCTTCATTTTCTAGGGTAATTTCCACCATTTCATCAAGGAATAATTAATTGTATTGTCTCTAATCAATTGTTTGACAAATTCAGCAGCAGGAGGAATTCTCCCACAATCTCGGCAGCTGCTCTCCCTGGGGTGCTCTGCGGCTCCAGCGGGGAGGAGTCAGCCACAGGCTTATCGGGGGCATCCATCACCCTCTCCCTCCTCCCTGCAGCCTATGGAGTAGGGCAGGAGATACATCTGGGGCCAGAGACCAGAGGATAACAGAATCTCTGAATTGGAAGAGATTGGTAACATCATGTAATAAACCTATTTCCAAACACGACTCCCCTCTGCTAGAACAATAACTTTGGGGTGACTTTGCTAATGGCTGGGAAGTCTTCCCTCATAAAGAACAGAAGTATGAGTCTCTATGACTTCCACCCACTGGCCCTTGTCATGCCTTGTGGGGCCAAGCAGAACAATGAGGCTAATTGCTTTCCCATATGACAGCCTCCACAGAGAATGGTTGTCTTTTGTGAACTTTGGGGGTGGCCTATGTGTTGAGTTGCCTTATTTGGAAATTTGAGGTCATCAGCTTCAGAGCTAGAAGGGAGTTAGGGTTTAATTAGTCTAACATTTTGTTTTACAGATGAGACACACTGAGATCAAGTGGTTTGCCTGAGATGGCACCAAGAAGGCTGGAAGCGGGGACCGCGTTTTTGCCCCCAGAACCTGAGAGGCAGGATGTGCAGTGGAGAGAGAATGGAAGCTCCTTAAGGATGGGGGAGCCATTTCCCAAGCACCTAGCAGAGTGCTTTGTATTTACTGTATGCTTGTTAATATATGTATATTTGCTAAATATACTAATATGTATATTTCTGCACATAGTGGTTGTTTATGTAATTCTGGGCAAGTCACTCAAAGTCTTGGTGCCCTGGGTCAGGGCTTTTAAAACTTTTTCCACTCATGACTCCTTTTTTTTTAGATGGATTTTTTTTATTAAAGCTTTTTATTTTCAAAACATATGCATGGATAATTTTTCAACATTAACCCTTGCAAAACCTTGTGTTCCAAATTTTCTTCTCCTTCCCCCCACTCCTCCCCTAGATGGCAAGCAGTTATTATACATGTTAAAAATATATGTTAAATTTAATATATGTAAACATATTTATACAATTCTCTTGCTGAACAAGAAAAATCAGATCAAAAAGGGAAGAAAATGAATAAGAAAACAAAATGCAAGCGAACAACAACAAAAAGAGTAAGAATGTTGTGTTGTGATCCACACTCTCTCTGGGTGTAAATGCTCTCTTTATCACAAGATCATTGGAACTGGCCTCAATCATATCATTGTTGGAAAGAGTCAGGTCATGACTCCTTTTCACCTGAGAAATTTTTAGGTGATCCCAGATATATATGTATATAAAATAGATATATAAATCAAACATTTATTGATAATAAATCATAATTTCATGACCTCCACATTCAGTTAGGAGACCCCATATGGGTTTAAGAACCACAGTTTATTTGGAACACTGATACATTATTGGTGGAGTTGTGAAATGATCCAACCATTCTGGAGAGTAATTTGGAATTATGCCCAAAGAGTTATAAAACTGTGCATATCCTTTGATCCAGCTGTCTCACTACATAAAAAAGGGAAAAGGACCCACATGTGCAAAAGTAGCAGCCCTTATTGTAGTGGCAAGGATCTGAAGTGGACACCCATAAGTTGGGGAATGACTAAATAAATTATGATATATGAAGGTAATGTAATATTATTGCTGTATAAGAAATGATGAGCAGGCTGATTTTAGAAAAGCCTGGAAAGATTTACATGCTAAGTGAAGTGAGCAGAACCAGGAGAACCAAGATTATGTGATGCTCAACTATGACGGATTTGTCTCTTTTCAATAATGAAGTGATTCAAGGCAATTTCAATAGACTGCAATCACATCCAGAGAGAGAACTATAGAGACTGAATGTGATGGAAACACAGTATTATTACCTTTTTGTTTGTCTTTTTCTCTCTCATAGTTTTTTTTCCCTTTTGGTTTTTTCTTGTATGACATGATAAATATGGAAATATGTTTAAAAGAATTGCACATATTTAACCTGTATCAGATTGCCTGCTGTTTTGGGGAGGAGGAAGGTGAGGGAGAGAGGAAGAAAAATTTGGAAAACAAAGTCTTACAAAAATGAATGTGGAATACTATCTTTACATGTATTTGTAAAAATAAAATATTATTGAGAACCACAGTTTAAAGAGCTGGACCCTAAGCAACTGTCTAAAACCTGTCAGTCTGTCTTGGTTGAAGGAGTTCCCTCTTGGAGAGCTGTCCACACTAGTAAAATCAAAGATCTAGATCTCCTGCCAAACTTACAGTACTTGACACATAGTAGGTACTTAAGAAGTACTTGTTTAGAGGTCATTTCATCCACCCCATTTTACTGGGACTTTGAGTTCCGAAGAGGCTAAATGGCTTGCCCAGGTAGTCAACGTGCCCCACAAGACACTACAAGGGCCAGTGGGTGGAAGTCATAGAGAGAATCATATTTCTGTTCTTCATGAAGGAAGACTTCCCGGCCATTAGCAAAATAACCCCAAAGTTATTGTTCTAGCAGAGGGGAGTCATGTTTGGAAATAGGTTTATTACATGGTGTTTGAACAAAATCTCCCCACTCCAGTCTTTCCTCTGTACCATTTCCTTCCCTCCCTACTCAGTCTTTACCTGGTCAACAATTTCAATAGTGCTCTCATCTCTTCCCTTCAATCCCTGGCCCTCTTGAGCCCCCACTGGTTCTGCCTTGCTGACCTCCAAACCTGGATTGCCTCCAACATCACCTCCTCTGCTCCTGCTTCCAAGCTGCAAAACATTATCTGGAGGAAATGACAAAATCATGATGACTGGCACTCCTGCAAATTCGTAGTGTCTAATTTCAACTGAGTTTTAACTGCAGCACAGCATCCCTTTTATTCATCCCTAATGGACTCTCTATTGCATTCTCCAAATGATTGTTCCATACCTTTTCTCTTCTCAAGTCCTGAGCTCTCTGCACAAAATCCCCCTAACTCTAAGCTGATGACCTTAATGTCTTTTTACTGAGGTCAAAGCCACCCACCTTGAATCTCTCATTCAATTAACATTCTTCCTCCAAATTTCTCTATATTTTTGTCCATTCTGTGCTTCTCTCCAGTCTCAGAGGCTGAAGCAATTTATATACTTGTACTCTAGATCCTATATTCTCTGGTTTCCTTCAAGTTCATATCCCAGGAATCCTTGCCTTTCTTCCCTGAATCTTCACAGTTTCCCTCTTTATTGACTCCTTTTCCAATACCTACAAAACAGAGGTTTCCTCTATCTTAAAATGAAAAAAAAACTTCCTTTAATCTTGCCATATCCTCAGGCTATTGTTATATTTCTCACCGCCTAGTCATTGTGAAGTATCCAAAAAGATATCTACCCTTGCTGCCCCCAAATGACTCCCTCTCACTTAATTCTCAACACCCTGAAATCCAGCTTCCATTCATCTCCACCTCTCTACCGAAGCAGCTCTCCCAGAGGTCACCAGTGATCTTGCCACTGACTCCAGCGAGCTCTTTCTGTCTTTATCCTTGGACATTCTTTGGCCTATGACATATTCTGATTTTTTGATAATTTCTTATTATATACCAGATACTGTACTAGGTGCTGGCTATATAAATACAAAAAAATGAAATAGTTTCTCTCCACATACATTCTAACAAGGGAAGTAAGTATTTATATATGGGCACTACATAACTAAAAATGAAGGATAATATATAGAAGTAGCTTAACATTTTGGGAGAAAGGGTTTGAAGGATCAGAAAAGGCTTCATGCAGAAGATGGTATTGAGCTCTTCTAAAAGATGAGAAGGATTACATGAAATGGAGGTGGGAAGGGAGAACGTTTCAGGTATAGGAGAAATCCAGTATAAAGACAGAGATTGGTGAGGAAAGAAAGGGATGAGAAACAGAGGGAAGGCGTTTGGCTAGACTGCAGGGTGCAGGAGAGACGACCATGTCTATGGCAATAAACATATTATAATAATATATACTATAATAATATATAATAATAGACATAAATAAGGCAAGAAATATAAATTGGGACCAGGTTGTAAAAGAGCTTTAATAGTTAAACAATGGAATTTATGTAAAAGGAAATCACTGGTCTTTGTTGAATAGGGGAGAGATATGCTCAGATTCACATTAAAGAAAATAATATTAGTAGCAGCGCATAGGAGAGATGGAATCAAGGACTGAGTTAGGGAAGCTGAGGACCTAAACTAAGGTATGATTGGTTAGAAGGAGTGTTGAATGTGAGAGGTGGAGTTTTTTTATTTGTTTGTTTTGTTTTTTTCCGAGGCAATTGGGGTTAAGTGACTTGCCTAGAGTCACACAGCTAGGAAGTGTTAAGTGTCTGAGAACAGATTTGAACTCAACTCCTCCTGATTTCAGGGCTGGTGCTCTACCCACTGCACTACCTACCTGCCCCATGAGGGGTGTTTTAAAGGTAGAAAGAGCAAGATTTGGCAAGATTTGATTGGATATGTGGACTGATGGAGAGTAAGTTGCTGCACATAACTCCAATGTTATGATCTTGGAATCAGGACTCATGGTGGTGCTTTTGACAGAAAAAGGCAGGGGAGGAAGAAAGTCGGCTTAGATGGAAAGATGAGTATGGCTTTGGATATATTGGGGTGAAGGTGTCTTTGGGACATCTTGTTTGAAATGTTCAAGAGGTAGTTGGTTATGAAGAACTGAAGTTCAAGAGAGAGAGAGAGAGAGAGAGAGAGAGAGAAAGAGAGAGAGAGAGAGTGGAGCTGAATATGTATATCTAGGAATCATCTGTCTCAAGACAATAATGTTTAATTATCATTAATTAAGAGTGAGAATATAGAAGGTGAAGAGGAGAGGGTCTAGGACAGAACCTTGGGGAGCACACACTGTGGGGATGCTAGGAAGGATAAGCCTGCAAAGGAGACTCTCCTTTGGAGCCAATTATGGTCATAATTTCACAGCTGTTTCAATTGTTTTGTTAATAGCCTTTTGAATATTTGAATTTAGCTGTCATATCCCCCTCTGCCTCTTCTCCCAAGTAAACAACCTCAGGTCCTTCCAGCTGACTTCATCTCGTGTGGATCCGAGGTCCTTCAGCATTCTACCAGACCTTTGGCTTCTCAATGTCCTTTCTAAACCGTGTCATTCCATATACTTGATGTCTCCTGACCAGGGCAGAATACAGAGGGGTAATTGCCTTTTAAATGGCAGAAGCCAGGCTTCTTATAATACAGCCCAACATCGCATTGTTTCTTGGTTTTTGCTTTTGTCTACCGTATCATACTGTCAGCTCAAGTTGCACTTGTAATCTATGAAACCCCCTGGATCTTTTCCAGACAAAATGATTGGTCTTCTTCAAGAATGAAGGATGGATAACAACATCTAATCATGTGTCTTCCATGTTATAATAGTGGAATTGATTTTTTAAAGACAAGAGTAATATACTTATCCCCACTAAGTTTCTTCTTGTTAGATTTGGTCCAAAGTTCTAGGCTGTCAAGATCTTTTTGGATTCTGACTGGCATGTGGCATAGGAATTAACTGTCTCTTGGTTTCTGAACCACTGAATTCTCATTTTCCCACCTATTAGACCGTTTTTCTGTTTTCTCCTCTGCCTTCTCTTAAACACAAGTGCCCACCTAGATTCTGCTCTCAGCCCTTTTCTATTGCTACCCTTTTCTTTGATGATCTCAGTCATTCCCACGACTTCAATTATTACCAATTTGTAGATGACCTCTGATCTCTATATATTCATCCATCTATCTCTTTATTCATTCCCTCTCTGGAATATTTCTTTCATTTATGCTCTCAAAGTTTTAAAAAGCTGTAGTCACCCTTCTATCTCTGGCGCTCATCACCTCTTACTTGGCTTATTGTAATAATCTCCAAGCTGGACTGCTGGCCTCCAGTATCTCCCTTCTCCATTTCATCAACTGAGCCACTGTCTGAATAATCTTCATAAAGCATTACTCTCAATACATCATTTCTTTTCCTCCCCTAAATCTTCAGGAGTTCCCAGGGACTCCTGAATAAATCATAAAATCCTGATCCTGGCTTTCAAGGCCTTCCCAAATCTCGCTTTAACCTATCTGCCCGGCCTTACTTAATACTATTTCCTTTCTCAGTCTGCATTTTGACAAAACTGGATTATTGAGTCTTTACTGTTTTCATCCTGCTAATTTCTCATTTCTGAGCCTTTGTTCAAGTCTACAAGGATATTCCCATTGCTCTTCTTCATTCAAGGCCCACTTAAAGTGCCAACAGGTTCAGGAAGTCACCTTAGTCAAGAGATCTCTCTTTAAAAATTCTATCTAGCGTTTAGCCTAGGCTTTCCTTTTTTTAGTCATGTCTCTTGAATCTTGAAAATTTGAGCCTTGTTTGCAAGACATGTGTTGTATCCCTTTAGTCAAGAATGGTGTTCAGGAAATAAGAAATTTAACTGGCAATGGGAGATACTGGTTGGAACTGCCTGCACTAGTTCTCTGGAGAAAGGTTCAAAACCTGGACTAGGATGGGGATAATGGGAAAGAGGCAGAGGAAAGTGAAGGGTATTGTTTCTGAGTGTTGCTAGTTAAGAATACAGACATTGAGTATCTCACTTATACCTCCCTCCTACCCCTAATACACTCAGTGTAAATGTCCTTCGGCAGGTCTTAAGTTCTCTCTTCTTATCTCAAACACAAGCCTTTGCACCTGCTCTCAAGGCTGTCTTATCAACTCCATCCAAGCTTTCAGTACTTTGCAAGCTCTCCTTCACATTTTTTTTTTCTCTCTCTCTCTTTCCTCCCTCCCTTCCTTTTCCTCTCTGTCTCCCTCCCTTCCTCCCTTTCCCCCCTCTCTTTTTCTCTCTGTTTTTAGTCCCTCTCATTCTTTCTGACTGTTTCTCACTGTCTCTGTCTCTGTCTCTCTCTATTTTTAGCTTCTCTCATTCTTTCTGACTGTTTCTCACTGTCTCTGTCTCTATCTCTCTGTCTCTCTATTTTTAGCTTCTCTCATTCTTTCTGACTGTTTCTCACTGTCTCTGTCTCTTATCTCTCTATCTCTCTATTTTTAGCCTCTCATTCTTTCTGACTCTGTTTCTCTCTGTTTTTAGTCCCTCTCATTCTTTCTGTTTCTCACTGTCTCTGTCTCTGTCTATTTTTAGCTTCTCTCATTCTTTCTGACTGTTTTTCACTGTCTCTGTGTCTCTGTCTCTTTCTATAATGTGTTTATATATGTAAATACACATACTTTCTTTTGTCTTTTTTTGTGTCTTGAGTGCTTAGCATATTGCCTGGCCCATCATATTCATTTAAGAAATGCTGGTTGACTGACATTTATACTTATATAATGTGTATAACAAACATATATGTGTATATATTTATGTACACATAATATACAACAAACATATATGGATGGATTGTATATTTACATGTTTGTTATATATTTATGTACATATAATGTATATATCAAACATATGGATGCATTGTATATTTATGCATGTGTATATATATTTATGTACACATAATGCAAATATCAAACCTATAGGAATGCATGTGTATATTTATGCATAATATGCATGTATACATATATTTATGTAATATAATATATCAAACACATACAGTACATTGCATATCTTTGTGAATTTACATGTGTGCATATATACATATACATACCTACACATATGTGTATGTATATGTATATACATCTCTTTCTGTCTCTGTCTCTGACTCTGGGATCTGTCTGTCTCTTTCCCCCATCTCCTCTCTTCTTATTTCTCCCCCAACCATGACTCTAAATGCCTTTCTCTATACCCTAGCTGTTCCTGACTCCCTCACTCAGGGGTATCCCTGGAGGATAATATAAGCAAATCTTTCTCTCTCTCTCTCTCTCTCTCTCTCTCTCTCTCTCTCTCTCTCTCTCTCTCTCTCTCTTCCTTCCTTTCTCCCTTCTTCTTTTCCTTTCTTTCTTTCTTTCTTTCTTTCTTTCTTTCTTTCTTTCTTTCTTTCTTTCTTTCTTTCTCTCTTTCTCTCTTTCTTTCTTTCCTTCCTTCCTTCTTTCTTTCCTTCTTTCTTTCTCTTTCTTTCTCTTTCTTTCTTTCTTTCTTTCTTTCTTTCTTTCTTTCTTTCTTTCTTTCTTTCTTCCTTTCTTCAATTGGGATTAAGTGACTTGCCCAGGATCACATAACTAGGGTGTTAAGTGTCTGAGGCCAGATTTGAGCTCAGGTCCTTCTGACTTCAGGGCTGGTGCCCTACCCATTGCACCATCCAGCTGCCCCCAAACAAAATTTTTTCAAAGGGGCTAGGCCCCTATTCCTTGGACACAAACATAGCAGAAAATGAGTGTAGAAAGATGTTTTCACAAGAACATTTGTACTGCAGATGTGGCAGGCATGTGTATTGGGGCTGAGTGGATTGGGCATTGATAGGAGTTTGTCTTAGGGAGAAGATAAGTCTGAGTTTCATGTCCCTGGCTTCACTTAGGCTGAGAAAGGTGCTGTTTCAGTTGACCAATGGCCCAAGCCAGCTCCTTTAGTAGGCCTTTCCTAGGGAAAGTTTGACAAAGTCCTGCAGCTGCTACAAGAGGTTTAGAAGGATTTCTGAGACTGGGACCTTGGGCCTAGTTTGTATGCAGGCCACTGCCCACAGAGCCCCGAAGGTGTGATGCTCAAGCTGCTGGGGGAGGAGGTGGGACCTCACTAGGGTTGCCTCCCTCCCTCTTCCTGTGCTGCAGAGATGTGGGGTTTTTTGGTGGGGCCTGGGGAAGGGAATGTGGTTGTCCAGAAATGTAAGAAACTAAGGGGAAGATGAGGAGAGAGGGGGAGGTAAATAAAGAAAGGGGGGAGGGAGAGGACCATGACAATCACAGGTGCCAGGGGCAAGGAGTGTCTGAGGAGGGATGAGTTTTCCCGGCAGGGTCTCTGCAGCTTAGGGACCACTGCTGCCTTTCTAGTCCTGGAATTTGGGGAAGGGGGAGAGGTCCTCAGAACAGAGACAGGGAAGCCCCCTCTTTCTCGAGGATCAGCTGGCTGCGAGGGGCTACCTCTCCTCATTCTGTTGTCATGGCAGCGGTAGCCCAGGCCCCCACCCCCCTGAAACGGCCCCCTCCCAGGCAGGCAGTAGCAGCCCTCACCTTCCCAGAATCAGAGCACTGACACTGGGGCCGGGCCTGTGAAGTGCTTGGAAATCACAGAATACTTGGTCCATATATGATCCTCCCCCCAAGCAGGACTTACTTCTAGTCAGGGAAGCTGAGGCTCAGATGGGGCACTAATTTGTCCAAGATCACCCACATGTAAAGTCAGTGGCAGATCTGGGGCCCAATTCTCAGGCCAGGCCTCTTTCCTTGTGATCTGGTGGGTAATACACGCCCCAGCTCCTTTGCCACAAACCCGTCTGAAACCCTAACCCTAACCCCTCACCATGGTCTCTTCCCCTGGTTCTCTGACCACACAGACCTTACTCTGGCCCTTCTCAGAGGGCTCCCTCCCCTTAGGGCTCCAGAAACCCTCCTGGTTCCCAGAGCCTCCTGGATCTGGATCTCCCCCCGCCCAGGCTGGACTTGTGCCACGATGCGTGTGCCAGCCTGTGCCAGCCTGTGCCAACCCTGGGAGCCGGCAGCACGTGTGAGGAGGAGGAGGAAAGAGGAGATGTTTCCGAACCCCCAGCACTGGTTCCCTGAGCCAGGCATGAGGGATGACGCAGGAACTGCCTGCCCGGCGTAAACAACCAGAAGGCTGGGACCATGTGCTCCTCACCAGAGCCAGAGCCAGTGCCAAGCCCCTCTCCTCGGGGCCCCCAGCACCCGTGTCCCACACTGCCTGTCAGACGCAGCCCCTCCACTGAGGACCACCGGGCTTGGGGGCGCGCCCCAGCGGGGACTTTCTCCTACCTCATGGCCCTGCATCCTCCTTGGGGCTGGCACAGGAGCTCCTTCCCTGAGGCTGGCTGAGCTGGGGGGCCTTCCTTCTCCCGACCCTTTCAGCTCAGGACACCTCTTGCCCATGTCTCTGAGGGACTGGGGTTTGGGAAGGGTGGGGGGAGCACAGGAGAGGTCAGGGACTGGGGAGGAATCGAAGGGTTCCCCTAGCTCTAGCCGGAGCCCCATCCTCCCCAGCCATTGAGCCTTCCCTGCTTCCCTGCCTCTATGGCAAATGAGTCCAGGCATTAGCCCAACCTGGCCACAACCACTCAGCTGGGGAAAGGGAGGCCGGGGTCTAATGCTGAGTGAGGGAGACAGCTATTGTTGGCTAATAAAATCCTCCATCCTTCATTAGCAGAAACTGTCTTTTCAGCTGAGCTTCAGCAGCCATGTACACGCTTCTCCCCAGCTGCTGCCAGGCAGTTCTCTCCATAAAAAGACTCAGGACTGGATTTAGGTTCTACTGAGTCTGTCATACCCCCTCCCCCTCGCCTCGATTTCCCCATCTGTAAAAGGAACACACTGGATGAGGGACCCCGAATTTCTGTATGTGCTTTTTGTGTTTACAGGGCACTTTCCTTGCAACAATCCTGTGAAGCAAGCATTATAATATGCATTTTACAAGGGGGGAAACTGAGGCCGAGAGAGTGATTTTTCTCAGGATTTTTTTTTCCTCAGGCTTCTACCTAAAGCCAGGTCTCCTGACTATCAGCACAGAGAGCCCTTTCTACTCTATCACATCTGCCCAGGTGTTAGCTCCAGTGTTCTGTGATTTCTTTCTCTTTTCTCCATATACTATCCCTAAGTGTTGCACCTTTGTGGTAGCCAAGGGCCTCGAGCCCATTCCTACATACAGGGTCCCGCCTTGGTGAGTGATCTCAGCCAGTTACCAAACTTGGCAGGAACTGAAAAGGTTAAAAGGGAGGAAGCAGGGTCAAATAACAAGACTTTTACCATTCAGATCAGAAGACTTGGGTTAGAGTCCTCTCCCTTCCACTCACTAGCGAGGTGACCTTGTAAAATGAAAAATCTTTAGCATCCCTTCCAGCTGTAGCATTCTGTGATTCTACAGATGGGTTGGGGGAGGGAGGCAGGCAGGCAGTTCCCTTTTTTGGCTGAGGACCCCAGAAAACAGAGAGCTTGGAGACTGAAAGTCAGGATGCTTGGGTTTTAGGCAGAACTATGGCAGCTGGACCTTGGTTTTTTCCCATCTGTGAAAGGGGGAAGAACAGGAAAGGGGAGAGCTGGGAGGTAAAAGTGAGCACAGGAGCTCAGAAAGAACAAGAAGAGTCCATACTCCTGGCCAGGAAAGGAGTAGGGTTATTCCTTAATCACAAACTCAGCATCACAGAACATAAAAACTAGAAGGCCAGGCTGTCAAGTCCAACCTGGACCTGGACCCACTCCAGCAGTACCAATGATTGGTCTAGCCATGGTCATCTTGGTGAGGGGAAACACACTCCCACCCCAGACCTTCCATTCTGCTCTTGCACACCTCAGATTGTTAGCAAGTTTCCCATAATCTGGACCATAAATCTGCCTTCAGATCTCCTACTTCTGTCCTCCGAACTCAAGCAGGACAAGTCTAACCTTCCTTCCTAGCCAGCCTTTGAAGTACTTGAAGATGATGACCAGATCCTACTGTGTCTTTTCTTCTCCATTCTGAACACCCCTTGTTCCTTCAGCTGACCATCATGGGTCATGGGCTCCTCCATTGCTTTTTGGCCACATCACTGGACTTCCTCCTACGTGGCCAATGCCCCTTGACTCATCTGAGCTTCCCTATGCATTTCAACTACAATTCACACCACAACTTGGCTCATAGGGATGCTGAAAAGCGATCAACTAGAGCTTCAGCTTCACTTTTCAGACAGGGAAACTGAGACCCAGGAAGAGGTTAATTAGCTGACCCAATGTTACTGAAGTAAGTCAAAGTTCCCTATCTTAGCTGAAAGTCCTATCACCCCAATTGAGCTCTGTTCCTCTCATCACCTCTCATATGCTTGAGTAAATGATCTCTCTTCTGACCTACAGCCCAGAGTTCTGAATGAAGCCATAGTGTCTCTTGAACTGAATAGGGAGGGTAGGAATCAGAATTCCCATGTTTCAGGTGAGGCACTAAGAAAGAGTAAAAGACCTCCCTGAGAGACAGCATGATATAATGGCTAGAATTTTGGTCTTCTTGGCAGGAAGATCTGAGTTCAACTTCTTCCTCAGATTCTGTATAATTCTGGGATGTTGGGCAAATTGCTTAACTTCTCTGAGCCTCAGTTTCTTGATCTGTAAAAATAAGGAGGGGTTTTTAATTGATGGCCTCTAAGGTCCCATCTAGCTGTAAATCTATGCTCTTTATGGATTGCCATGAAAAGGATCCCAAGTTCCCAAGGGCCATCCAACGGGCACAAGCCCTAACAAGTCTTAATCAAGACTGGCAAAATGTCTGTCATCTGAAGAAGGCTCATTACCAGGTGATGATTTTTTTTTGGCTATCTCAACCCATGGAACCATCTGCTAAAATGTTCTGATCTGTATCCATGGAGGGAGTGTCCACAATGGAGAAATCACACACACACAGAGATATGTATTCATCTGTATATATCTTTATAGAGAGGGATTCTGATTTTTACAAGCAAAGGGAAGATCCACGTTCATCAACGGTAATTCCTTTGAGGAATTTCATTATCAGCCTCGATAAGGTGGAGGTCCATAGTGGACAAGTGCCTGGCCCCAGGGCACATGCAGAGCCAGGAGCAGAACTAGGTGGTCCTCTTCTCTCTTCAAGGCTCCTCGATCCAGCTGGGAGAGATCTCTGGGCTCCCGAATTTGAACCTTTTCTGTTCCACGTGAAGATTCAGAGATCGAGGGAGTGGGATTTGAACAGAGTTCCTCTGATTCCGAAGCAAGCGCCCTTTGTATTGCACCAGGCAATTTCTTGAAGTCACGAAATACCATTGGTGGAAAGGACTTTAGGGAGCATCTTGCGCAGAATCCCATTTTAGAGATGAGAAAACTGAGCTCTAGGGTAGGAGCTTGCCTAAGGCGGGTCCTCCCTTTGGGTCTGTGGTAAATCCAAGACCCAAACCCGGAGCCTCCCGACTCGGTCCCAGTGGGTCTATCTCCACGGCATGATGGAGCCATCTGCTCTTCCCTGGTCCCTTCCTCCCCACCCCCATTCCACCCAGGGACGGAAACTCACCCCCTCCCAGCCCCCACTCCCACCCCAGCTTCCAGCCCAGATGGTGGGAAAGAAATGCCAAGTGGATTCGGGCAGGGAGGGGCCGCGAGCCGCTCCCGCTGCCAGAGCCAGCCTCCCCGAGGAGGAAGCAGCAGCAACCCCTTCCCCCACCTCCACCCTCCCAGTGGCAGCACTGCCCCGAGGAGCCCCAAGCTGGGGATGCCAGTGTGGCTTGCATCACGTTGCCCTGGCAACCGGGAAAGGCTTGTGTGACAACAGGCAGACCTGGGAGCTGCTGCCGTATGAATCACTTGAACTTGATGTGACAGACACAGGCGGAGAGGCCAGGGAATCAACCTCCGGCCCCCACTCGCTTCTCCCCACCCGGGCGGGGGGGGGGGAGAGGGGGTTGGGGGGGCTGGGTTGGCTCCCACGGTAGAAGGGCTTGGCTCCGGCCCCCAGGGAAGCTGCCTCGTGTCCCACTGCTGCTACTTCTGGGCTTCTCAGAGCCCTGGGCGAGCTCTGCAGGAAGGGAGGGGGCAGCTCCGGCCCCGAGGCTGCAGCCGAAGCTCAGGGTTGCAGAGGGAGGAGGCGTCTCCGGTCCGGGCAGTCCTGGGAAGGACTATTTCCCAGGGCAAGAGGCCGCCAGTGATGGGGGAGGAACTCATTTACTTCTCTTACATTCTCTAGCTGGATGGTCTTCCTCAGTAGGATGTAAACTCCATGAGGGCAGGGATATCCTTTATGTCCTTGGGACTTTCTCTTAAATGCTAAATGATTTTATTTATTTATTTATTTATTTTTGCTGAGACAATTGGGGTTAAGTGACTTGCCCAGGGACACACAGCCAGCAAGTGTTCAGTGTTTAAGGTCACATTTGAACTCAAGTCCTCCTGACTTCAGGGCTGGTGCTCTAACCACTGCCCCACCTAACTGCCCCTGGGTAAATGATTTTAAATTGCATTGTTTTGCATTGATGTCTCACCAGCACCTCAGACTCAAACAGGAGAGACAGGGCTGAATTTTGGAAAGATGAGGACCTGAGTTCCAATCCTTATTCTATCAATGATTACTTGTAAAAATTGGAAAAGTCTTTTTGTTTCTCTGGGCTTGTTTCCTCCTCTGTAAAATGCAAGAGGTGGTTTTAGATCAGATCTAAAGTCTCTTTGACCTTGATAAACCTCTGATCCTTTGTCACTGCCCAAGCTTATTATCTTGTCCCTTAAACCTGTTCTTCCCCATGACTTTACTATATCTGTCTGTGACACCATTTAACTCGTTTCAGATGTTGAAGTCATCCTTCATTTCCTAAGCCAACCAGCTACTGAGCCCTGTAAAGTCTTCCCTCCACTCTTGTCTCTTTTATCTCTCTCCCCTACAGCTCCTTCTCTGGCAGACATCCTCACTACCACCCATTTACCCATCATTTATAGTAAGAGTTTCTCCATGGTCTCATCTTCACCCCCCCCCCCAAATATCCCACCCATAAATTTTCTTATGCACAGATCCAACCATGTCATCCCTTTGTTCAAAAACCTTCAGGAGCTTCCAACTAAAATCCCATCTTCTCCAGGAAGCCTTTCCCAATCTCTCTTAGCTTTAGCATCTTCCCTCTCTTGACTATTTCCTATTTATACTGTTCATTGTTCTTTATTTTTCGAAGAGACCAATGATATCACGGAGTGACGTCTTGACTTAGGTGTCAATTGGATTTAAGTGAGACAGAGCTGTGCAAAGTCATCCTCCTCATTCTCTCTTCCTGAGAAGTTTAGTAGCAAGACAGAAGTCAAGATGATCGTCGATGGCTCAGCTGGGTGACTTTGGCGGCTTCTATGTCTGATACGAGATTCATCTTGTAACTGAAGGTGGTGGGGTCATGAAATTATGATTTATTGTTAGTAAGTGGTTGCCTTGTGTGCCTAGGTATATAGGTATACCTAAGTCACATAAAAATTTCTAGAGTCAAGAGGGGAAAAAATTTAAGAAGCCCTGATTGTACATTTTTGTTTGTTTGTTGTCTTCTCTGTTAGCATAATGCCCGACATAGAGTAAATATTTAATAAATGCTTATGTCCTGACTGACTATGGCCTAGCAAGTCAAATTTGAATTTTCCTCCATCTTTTCAGACTTACCTCATATCACTGTTCTTTGTGAATTCTATGATGTGGTCAAACTAAAGTGTTCTCTGTCCTGGGGAGAAGGAGGGGAGTAAAAAGGAAGAAACATTTTTATAATGTCTATTATAAGTCAGGTAACTGGGATAAACCCTTTACAATGTTATCTCACTTAATTCTCACAACTGCTCTTTGAGGTAGGTGCTATTATTATCGCCAAGTTACTGTTTAGGCATACCAAGGTTAAATGATTAGCCCAGGGTTATGCAGTTAGTAAGTATCTAATTCTGGATTTGAACTCGGGTCTCCCTAACTCTTAGCCCAGCACTCCCCCCCAAATACACTCCCCTCCAAATACATGTAAAGATCATCATTTTTTTTTTGTAAAATTGTGTGTTCCAATTTTTTCTCCCTCTCTCCCTTGCCTTCCTCTCCCCAAGACAGCAAGCAATCTGATATAAGTAAAATAGGTGCAATTCTTTAAAACATATTTCCAATATTTGTCATGTTGTGCAAGAAAAATAAGATCAAAAGAAAGAAAAACCATGAAAAAGAAAAAAAAACCAAGCAAACAAACGAACAACAATAACAAAGGTGAAGATACTATGCTTTGATCCATATTCAGTCTCTATAGTTCTCTCTCTGGATGTGGATGACATTTTCTATCCCAAATCTATGGCATTACCTTGAATCACCTTATTGTTGAGAAGAGCCACGTCCATCACAGTTATCACACAACCTTGTCCTTACTATGTTCAATGTTCTCCTGCTTCTGCTCACTTTACTCAGCATCAGTCCATGTAGGTCTTCCCCCTCCCCCCCATTTTATTTATATACTGTAGCTCATTCAGCAGATCAGCCTGATCTGCTCAATTTCCAGTTCCTTGTTACTGCAAAAGGGCCGTTACAAACATTTTTGCTCAGGTGGATCCCTTCCCTCTTTTATGATCTCTTTGGAATACAGACTCAGTGGTGATACTACTGGATCAAAAGATATGCACAGTTCTATAACTCTTTGGCCATAGTTCCAAATTTCTCTCCAGAATGGTTGGATCATTGCACAACTCCACCAATAATGCATCAGTGTCCCAGTTTTCCCACATCTCCTCCAATATTAATCATTATCTTTTCCTGTCATCTTAGCCATTCTGAGAGGTATGAGGTGGTACCTCAGAGTGCCCAGAACTTTTTTTTACCTGCACTACCTGGCTACTCCAAACATGTCCTGGAATTTCCCACTGCCACACCTTTGTCCACACTATTCTTAAGCTTGTGGATACATAGACTTGGAGCTGTAAGACCCCTTCAAGATCCTCTAATCCAATCCCCTCATTTTACAGAAGAGGAACCCAGTGAATCCAATAGCTGGATGAGGATTTGAACGTAAATATTCTCACTTTAAATTTAGCACTGTTTCCTTTATCTTCCCTTCAGCTCTTTGTTGACTTTCTTCCTATTCTTGGTAACCTAACTTGACTATCACCCTCTTCCAGAGTGACTTCATCACCCTCCTCCCTTGACTCTGTTTTTCCTCCCTTCACCTTTTTTCCAGCACTTTACTGTATATCTCTCTTAGGTGCAATAGATCCTATATTACGCTGTCTCATAATTATTTGTGTGTGTGTCATATCATCCTAAGAAACTAAATTCCACGAAGATGAAGAACAAAGCTGTAACTAAGTAGTTGGAATTTTGTAACATCATGGTACCTACATATCCTCCCTGTGGCAGTCTAGATGCTACTGTCCCCATACCTTGTGTCCTCTCCATGGCCTGCACTGCCCTGTGAGACCCTGCTCTCTCCCCTGGCCCCAAAGCCACTCTGCTTGAAGACTCCATTATCATGATAACAAGTCACTTTCTCCAGGACACGGGCTGCTCCCTCTTTTGGAACAACTGTCGACATAGTGGACAATTATCTGCTCCCCCCACACCATCTTCTCATTAATTATGTCTCTGGTCTGGACCTTATTCATCTTATCTAAGTATTTTTTGCCTCCCCCAGCACTGAGCTCAATGATCAATCTGCACATAGTGAATACTTAATCAATCAAGTATTTATTAAGCATTTATTAAGTACCAGGCACTATGCTAATACGGAGAAGGAAATAATTTTCATTCACCATGAGCTTACATCTAATGGGGGAAGACAAAAATGCAAACAAGATAAATGTAACCTGGGTATAAAGTTAATAAACACATACGTAGATACCATGTAGCTAAATTCAGTCAGGAAAAGCTTCTTATAGAAGATGGCACCTGAGCTTCATCTCAAAGGAAGATGATATTATTCTATAATAGTTAACACTTATCTAGTGCTTACTATGTGCCAGGAACTGTGCCAAGTACTTTGTAATTATTAACTTGTTTGAATCCCACAACAATTTTCAGAAGCAGGTGCTATTATGCCCCCTATTTACAGATGAGGAAACTGAGGCAAACAAGGGTAAAGTGACCTTCCTCTTACTGAGAGTGGAGATATCACTAGAAGGGTCACTAGAAGTAGGGGGAGGGGTGGCAGGGGAAGCTTCTGTTGGGGGTCTCTGTGGGTCTGACCTGTCATCAAGAGGTGGATCCTTGAATTCAAGGCTTTCTGTATGTTTGTGTGTGTGTTTTAGGGGAGGGATGCTGGTTTCGGCTCTGACCTTGAGGGTTACCCTTAACCTTCACTCCTTGCATCTCTCTCTGTGTCTCTGTCTTTATCTCTGTCTCTGTCTCTGTCTCTCTCTCTCTCTCTGTGTATTTCTGCCTCTGTCTTTCTCTCTTATGTAATGGAGGAGTTCTCCATTTGTTGAACACATGAAAAAGAAGAAAAATGGGGACTTTAAAAGCCTGGTCGGGGAACTGAATTATCTGTGTGAGGTATCTTTGAGTGACTAAGCTATACCTGTAATTTACCCACCTGCACACAGCCAGCATCCCTACATTTCCTCACATGCAGAGTAACCAAATAGTTGTTGTGTCCTAATGGACTGATAAGGGAATCTGTGCTGCATAGGAGGAGGAGGAGGAGAATGATGAGAAAGAGGAGACTGAGGAGGAAGAAAAAGGGGGGGGGAGCATGAAGGGGAAGGCAAAAAGAGAAGAGGGAAGGAAGAAAAAGGAAAGGAGGAAGGAGAAGAATGGAAGAGGGAGAAGGAGGAAGAAAAAAGAACAGAAGGGGAGGAGGGGAGGAGGGACGAGGAACAGAGGGGAAGAGGGAGAAAAATAGAAGGGGGAGAAAAAAGAGGATGAGGAGGAAGGAGGAAGCAGGTACTGAGGAAAAGTGATATCAGAATACAGGATGAGTTCCCAAGGAGAAGAAGAATCCTCCTTGAGGCTTTGACTGGAGTAATGATATCACTAGCAGGGTCACTTGGGGTAGGTGGAGGGATGTCAGGAAGAACTTCTGTTGGGAACTCTGTGGTCCTGCTTTGTCGCCAAGAAGTGGACCCTTGAATTCAAGGCTGTGTGTGTGTGTGTGTGTGTGTGTGTGTTTTAAGGGGGAGAAGGTTGTTTTAGGCTCTGACCTTGAGAACCTGTCCTTAACCCTCACTCTTCCTCTCCTCTTAAAGAGAGCCCTCTGCAGCCTTCCTTGTCTTTTAGAATGGGAGTCATTATTTTATTAGAGAACTGGGACAAATATTCCCCCTCCCAAGTTATTATTGTTATTCAATATTTGAAATGATCCATGATATTAGCAGTGCCGGGGGTCCTGCCCTGTTTTAGGAGATGGCTTGCTGAGTCACTGTGGCCAAAAGATTCATGTCCTGGTGGCCAACCCATTGGTAATGAACCACCCCCCTCATAGCTTTGATGGTCATTGGACGACAGATATCCAGACTGTTACCAGGCTGTACTTGAAGCTCTTCCAGACTGGAAAAGCCGGTAGAACTTTAGCTTTGTTGGCAAAGGTATTGAGAGAACCGAGGGTCATCTCCCTGCCCTGCTGCAGCCTGGATATGGGGTGGAGGGGAGGGAAGGAAGCCCTGGTAGAGGATCAGTCTCACTTATTATTATATATGCATATGGAAAGTTCATTACAGTTATAATGTGCTATCACGCCTACCCCTGGGAGACAGGCAAGGCCGGGATTAGAACAATAATAGTTAGCATTTAGATAGAGCTTTAAAGTTTGCAGAGTGCTTTACATACATTATCTCCTTTTATCCTCACAATTCTGGGAAGTCTTACTGTCCCCATTCACAGATGAAGGAATTGAGGCTGAGGAATAATATCTGATAAAGGAAACAGTGAGGAAGTGTCAGAGGCCAGATTTCTAGATTCCAAGTCTATCGTGTTATCTGGCTGCCTAGATTTTCAGCTCCATTTTGAAGGGAACAGATCAGAGCAAAGAACTTGAACAAACTTGCTCTGATTTTATTGGGGTAGGTCAGGCTTCAGAGAAAGACATTGCTGTCTCCCTCCAGCACCCTTCAGGGATGATTGGAAGAGAGGAGAATACAGGCACAGAAAACAGAAGGTAAGTTAGTTGTCCTTTGTTCTTGAAGAGGACCGAAATGTCATCACCATGCTTGGTGTGAGAACTAAAAGCCTCTCGAGAAGTCCTGGACCAGGAAAAATTTGGATTCTGAAGGTGAGAAGGACTGGGGATTTCAATCCTATTCCTGATTTATACTGGTCCCATGATGCTCTCATCCCTAGTCCTGGACCTATACTTGATTTGGTACCTCTTTAGGAGTCAGAAGTCCCCCCCTGATTCTAGGGCATTCAGTGGGTCCTTGAACCTGAAATGTTGAGTAGAAGGAAGAAAATGCATAGGAGGCAAGTCCTAGGAGGGAGCCTGGGAGATAGGGAAGAGCCGGAGTCTGACCCGAAGTCGCAGAGAGAAATTCTAGAGCTCTCCAGTTGGGATGTGTTTTAAGATTTTTCAAAGGAGGCTCCATTCATTTCAAGTGATCTGGGGGAATGTTGGATAAGAGACTGAAAAGAGATGACATTTGAGATAAAAGAGGGCAAGGGAGGGGGAGAGTCCAGATTGGTACCCTCCTTCATAGTGATCCCCAATGCCAACTTGACCAAATTCAACTCACCTTGTCTGGCGTCCACTCCGTGGCTCTGGCTCCCCCTTCTCCAGTCTTTGGCTTCCAGGGCCAGAAACTGAGAGCACATCTGTGCCCGACAGAGGCAGCTGGTGCCAAAACCAGCCTCAGGGGCTCCCTCTCATCTGCCTCCCTTTGAGGGGAGCAAATAAGAAGAGCAATTAGTTCAGGCCCTGAGAGGGAAGAGTCCTTTAGCCCTTTGATGCTGGTGGGATTTGGGGACCCCTAGCCTTGGGGCTGCTCCTCGTCTGCCCCACCTCTCCTCCCCTGAGCCTGTGACTCATGCTGTCTGTGCCCAGCATCCTGAGCTCCCGCCAGCGGGCAGCCAAGTCAGACTAACTGGCACACTTCTCAGGGGAGGCCCATTTTTCTTTGCTCTCAAAAGCCATAAACGGGACATAGGATTAAACCTTAGGATCCTTCGTCCTTTAAGGAAGCTTCCTGACTCCCTCCAGGCTCAGCTTCTGGGACCAGGTAGAAATGGAGGTCTGGGTGGTGGCTTTGCTCCTTGTTTTCATCATCTTGTTCCCTGCATCCTTCCATTCCAAGAAAGTGTGCTGGATAATCAGTCTTAGACAATGGCCATGCTTTGAAGCTGGGACAATGGGAAAAGCCAGGAGTCATGATTCGGTCTGTGGAAGGAGAATATAAATGACTTGTAGGACTAGAGGAAAAAAAAAACAAATAATCTGAGACCCCAAGAATGACTGGTGATTAATGGAGAGGTATCAACAAAGAGGAAAGTCTCCAATGAAGTATCCAAGGGCGCTTGGCTCCCTTCTGCTCCACATTTGGATCAATGACTTGGATGAAGTCACACATGTCGGGTTTATTCAAATCTACAAATGACAAGAAGCTGGGATGAATTGTAGACAAATTGAATGACAGAATCAGAATCCAAAAAAATTTGGGCAGGCTGGGATATAGGTTAAACTATTTTACGAGGATGAGTGTAAAGTTTTATACTAGAGATTTAAAAAGTCCATTGCCAAAATATAAGATGAGAAAGGAATGGTTAGATAATAGTTTGTGAGAAAGATCAGGAGGTTCAAAGTGAATTGCAAGATTAATATGAGTCAACAGTGCCACATAGCAGCCGAGAAATCTCTGCCCAGTTAGATTGTGCATTAGAAGCATAATGTCTCAGATAGAGTAGGTGATAAACCCTTTGTACTTTATCCTACCCAGACCATATTTGGGGCATCTTGCATGGGGTCTGGGCACTAACACTTACAAAAAGTCATTGACTAAGGTGAATTGAATCCCAGAAGAAGGAAACCAGGATGATAAAGAGACAGGAAACCATGTCATAGGACAGACAATTGGTTGAATTGAAATGTAGCCTAGAGAAGGTAAGATCAATATCTTCAAATATTTAAAAGGCTAACGTGGAAGAGGGATTAGTTTTATCCTACTTGGCCCTAGAGGCCAGAACTAGGAGCCATGGGGCAGGAGGGAGAGGGAGGAAGAGTTCAGCTCAATATGTAGAAAAACATTCTAGCAATTAGAGCTGTCCAGCAAAAGGATAGCTATTTAGCAAGACAGCAACTCCCCGGTATCAGCATAGCAGGGGCCAGATGTCCATTTACTGGAGGTGCTGTAAAGGGGTGGGAATTCTATTTAGGGACTCACTTGCTTCATTTCAGCTCTAAGATTCTGTGTTCCCACGTTAAGAAGATAGAAGAGAAAATGGAGCCACCCACCCATCCATCCATCCATCCACCAATTCACTTTTTTATTTTATTTTTTGGAGTGAAGAAAGATTTTTTACTCTAATTTTTTATTTTCCTTTTTTTGCTTTGCTTTCTTTTTCTGATTATATATGTACATTAAAATTTTTAATACACATTTCTTTACGAGTCATGTTGGGAGAGAAAAATCAGAATAAAAGGGAAAAACAATGAGGAAAAAAGTGAACAAAGAAATGTGTTGATTTACATTCAGTCATTCGTTCACTTTAACAAGTATTTAAATACTATATTGCTAGGTGCAAAATTGAGTAGCAGAGTCACAAAGACTAAAATAACACAGTCCCTGACCTTATGGAGCTTATATTTTAGTGGCGGGTGGAAGGAGTTTAGAGAAGTAAACACAGAGCAGTTAGGGAATAGGGCAGTAGAGAGCCACTTTGCCTCCTTTCAAAGTCCTGAATTCAAATCCCTATAAAACTAACTTCATGACCACAAGTAACTGACATCTCTCTGTTTTTAAAGGATTGATTTTGGGGAATCATTAAACATGAAAAGAGCATCCTAACATCCCTTTGTCTCATCTAGGAGAAGTCTCAAGAAGCTCCATTGTGGGTAGAGAGTGCCTTGGCTTGGGAGTCAGGGGACTTGAGTTATAGTCTGTTTTCTTATGTGTAAATTGAAAGGGGAGGAAATATACAGAGAGGAAGGGGTTTGCCCAAGGACACTCCCCCCCCCCCCAAACTGTTAAATGGTGGAGCTAGCACAGGAAGCCAATTTTCCTTATTTCCAGTTTCCAGAATCTTAGGATTTAAAACTGGAAGGGATATGGGAGATTATCTTTTAAATAAAAACTTCATTTTAATAGGCAGGAAACAATACATGGAGAGGGAAGGGACTTGTCTAAGTTCCCATAGTAGCTGAATCAGGATTCAAACTCAGATCTTCTGTTGGCAGATTTAATGTTCTTTCCATATTATTCTATAGTTTAAGGGAAGAGCAGTCAGGAGAAAAGTCCAGAGGCCCATTGCCCCAGCTCCCAACCCCACCCCATTGTTGAAAGTGCTTTGGAGTTCTAGGGAATTAAGCTCTTTGTAAAGAGAGAAGCTGCTGCCAACACAGAGCCCCTAGAAAGTCTCAAGGCAGGATTAGCCAGCACTTTAACTGAGTATAGGATTGCCTATAGGCTATAGGGAAACTCCTCTTCTATCCCCACCCCACCAAATCTTCTCCCCTCTACTTTCTCTGCTCCCCTCCCCCAATTCAATTTCCTTTGCCTCCTCTTTATTCACATTGAGATTTCATTTTAGGCAAGAGAGCCCAGGAGTACACTTTATATTAGGGAACTTTCTTCAGGGATGATCCATATCAAGAAAAGGGACTGAGTCCCTTAGGGCCTTGGGTGCCTTTGGGGTAAGGTTTGAGAAAGGTAGGCAGGACCTGACCTCTCTGACTGAATTTGAGACTAGATCTTGGAGCTGTGATGACAGGAGACAGGGTGGATTTTGCCTCACTCTTTCCCCCCCTTCTCTGTCTCCAGAACCCATTGCCTTCCATAGTATCCGAGCATTCCTCCCCCAGTAACATCAGCGTTTCTCTGTCTCCCCATCACTATTTTCTGTCTCTGTCTTCTCCCTTGGTCTTTGCTCCATCATTTCTGTGGGAGTACGTCTCCTCCTTGTCTTTTGGCCCAGACTTCTGTCTCTGTCTCTCTGTCCTGGGGTTTTGTTTTTTCTTTTTTGGGTTTTTTTTTTTTTTAATTTTGCCTTTCTGTTTCTGTCTCAATTTCATTTCTCTGCCCCTATTTCTGTATCTTTAGGGCCAGATTTTGGACTAGAAGAGAGCATCTGAATAAGTCCAACCCCCTCATTTCATGGATAAGGAAACTGAGGCTAAGGAAAGTGACTTACCCACCATTTGAGCAAGGAACAAATCTGAATTCAAATGCAGGTTTTACTTTTTATTTGAAATCCAGTATTCTTTCCAACATTCCATGGTGCTGTTTCTTTCTCTACCCCAATCTGGCCACCAATCTCTGTTTCTGTACCTGTCTCTAACCCATCTCAATTTCCATCGCTGTTCCTGTCCATGTCTCTGGATAAATCTCTACAGATTCCATCCAAGGGTTGAGTCATCCCCTTCCCTCCCCCCACCCCCAGCAAGACCTCCCTATGAGTGGCCAAGGAAGCAGATGGCCCATCCCTCTGCCAAAATGGAGATAGGGAAAGGTGTGGGGGAGGGAGGGAAAGGGGAGGAGTTCCCCCCACAGGAGTGTCCTGTAAGATGGAGTGATTGGGTCTCATAGCCTGGACCTGAGGCATGAGGTGACTAAGAGGGCAGGGCTTTGTACCCCTAATCCTCCCTCCAGCTTCCCCTCCACCCCATCCCATACTTTTAACTCAGTCTATTCTAAATGCCCACTGGGAGCCGAGTCTTCCTGCTTCCACTTCCCACCCCTCCCTCCTCTGGGAATATTTCACTCCCAGGAGGGACCCACTCTGATGAACTGACCTGTGCTAACAGGAGAGGGCTGAAAGTGCCTCTCCCAGTCACATTTTCACAGACATCCTTCCAGAGAAAGCAGCCGTCTTCTTCTGAGATCTAACCCAGAAGTGACTTTATACAGGAGAAAGGGGAGGGGATTTAGACTTAGATGGAGAGGAGGGACAACTTATGGGTGAGATCCCTCAGGGCCAGTGAGGGTCAGATGGGCACTTCTGCCTCATAAGATGGAGCTAGGGGGTAGTGAGACCTAGATCAGGCTCCCTTTCTCCTGCCCCATCAGCACCTTTTGGGAAGGAAAGCTTGCTGTTTCCCCCAGTCAATTCTACAGTTCTAGGAATGGGTCTGCCCTCTGGTCCCTTAGTCTTCTCTTTTTCTGTATTTCTTCTTTCTTGCTTCTTCTTAGTGTTCCCGCCTGTGGGTGACTCTTTGTCCTGGCCATGTCTGGCCTGTCTGTGCCATTTCTATACCTCTGTCTGTCTACCTCTCAACCTTCATCTGAATGTCTGTGTTATTTGGGCACCATTTAGGTCCCTCACTCTGACAGTCCTTCCCTGTGTCTGTCCCCCTGGCTATCTGTCCAGCTCTGCCTCTGGCCTCTCTGTGTAGTCTTTTTTTGTTCTGCCTTTGTTTATTTGCCTCTGGGTTTGGATCGTGCTCCACCTTTGGGAGTGCTAGAAGCACATGGAACCAGGAACCCATAAGTTTGTCTATCTGTCTCTCTGTGTGCCTCTGAGTCTACCTCTGCTTGATTTCCATATCTTTTCCTTCTCTGCTTCTCTAGTTGAGCTCAGTGTGTGTGTGTGTGTGTGTGTGTGTGTGTGTGTGTGTCTGCATCTCTGTACCCTGGTCTGCTCTATTTCTGTCTCTCTGCCCATCTCTGATCTCTGGCTGGGCTCAGTGTCTGTCTGTCTGTCTGTCTGTCTGTGTGACTCTGGTCTGCCCGTCTCTGATCTCTGGCTGGACTCAGCGTCTGTCTGTCTGTCTGTGTGACCCTGGTCTGCCCGATTTCCGTTTTTCTGCCAGCCTCTGATCTCCGGCTGGGCTCAGCGTCTGTCTGTCTGTCTGTCTGTCTGTGTGACCCTGGTCTGCCCGTCTCCGATCTTGGGCTGGGCTCAGTGTCTGTCTGTCTGTCTGTCTGTGTGACTCTGGTCTGCCCTATTTCCATCTCTCTGCCAGCCTCCGATCTCGGGCTGGGCTCAGCGTCTGTCTGTCTGTCTGTGTGACTCTGGTCTGCCCTATTTCCATCTCTCTGCCAGCCTCTGATCTCGGGCTGGGCTCAGCGTCTGTCTGTCTGTCCGTCTCTCTGACCCTAGTCTGCCCGTCTCCGATCTCGGGCTGGGCTCAGCGTCTGTCTGTCTGTCTGTCTGTCCGTCTCTGTGACCCTGGTCTGCCCGGTTTCCGCCTCTCTGCCCGTCTCCGATCTCGGGCTGGGCTCAGCGTCTCTGCCTCCGAGTCTGTGTCTTTGTCCCCGTCTCTCCGTTTTTCTCTGCCTCAGCCTCAGTGCCCGCCCGCCTGCCTTCCGTCTGCGCGCCTCCCCCTCCCCCGCCCCGCCCGCCTTCCTCCACCCTGCCACCTTCCTCTCTCTCTCTGCCCAGGGAGAGGCTCCGCCGCCCCCGCGTCTCTCCCCGCTCCCCGCGCGCCTGTCAGAGGCTGGGGGAGAAGGGGGGGGTCCTCCCTGTCAGTCTCGGGAGCGGCTGCTCCGCGCGCTTCATTAACATGCAAATTAGCGAGTTGTGACTGGCTCTGTCTGGGCTCAGGCTCTTCAGCCTGGCCGGGGGGCGGGGGCTGCGCCCGGGCTCCCTCCCGAGCCTCCTTGGAGATGGCAGCGCTGGCTCGTGTGCAGACGCGGGCACACTCGCGGGCACACACGCGGGCACACTCGCGCGCGCGGCACCAGGTGCACAGACGTACCCACAATCACGGACGCGCACACTCCCAGGCACAGATCAACAAACCCACGCCGCGTCACCCACCGCCACACGTTCTCCCTCCACAGTCACCTACGGGCTCAAATAAGCACCGAGTCACCCAGGAGTGGTCCCGGGGGCGCGGAGACCCCGATCCCCGTAACGCAGGGGCGCGGAGAGACGCGCTCAGTCACGCAGTCCCAGAGCCACAAGCCCGCAGATAGATAGGATCTCACCCAGACAGAGGCCGTCGCTTACGCGATACACAGACATGCGTGGGGGCAGTTTCACACGCGCCGCCACAGAAAAATGACCCACACAAGTTTCCACAGTCGCACTGTAGACTCACAGGTACACAATAATCACGCGATTCCCAGCCCGCCACTGGACGCGTCCTCCTCTTTCGTTCCTTGCCGTCCTCCTTGACGTGCCCTCCTCAGGGATCTGGGCAGAGGACTCGGCTCTCCGAGACCCAAGGCTATCCATCCCCTAGTTCTCTCCCCACAGGCTCATTCATTAGCTTCTCCATCCGGGCTGGGCCCCGGGATGGGCGGGAGTGGGATTGTCCGGGAGTGGGGGCCAGCAATGGCTGGGAATCAAGGAATAAGCCACACGGAAAGAGGGCAGGAGCTGGGGGAGAGACAGCCTTCAGTGCTGTGGCGAGGCAGCGGGCCCCTGCCTACTGTACCCCAGGCATGGAAGCGGGATGACTGCTCCAGGTCAGCCTAGGGATGTCACAGAATCCCAGCATGCCGCTGGTAGAAAGTCCTGCTTCCACATAGTACCAGAGGACACTGGGTCCGTAGGGCAAAAGAAGCTTGCCCAAGCAGACTCCGCAGGTTGGGGTTCCGATCCACATCCACAATTTCTGATTGAAAATCTGGAAATTGCACAGCACATCGTTCTGTCTCTCCTTTCTCCGAGTCAGACACAGCCCAGGATGGGCCGTCCCTTGAGGGCCAGCCTTCGGGGTATGGTTTTTCTGTTGCTATATACTTCAGTGAAGATTCTGAGTGCAGCTGGCATAGGAGATGGGATGGGAGAAGGAAGAGTAAAGTAATTCTGTTTCTCACGACTCATATTCTCCCAGGGTCTCGATTTCCTTATCAGTAAAATTAGTCAGTCGAATTAATGTCTAAGTTCTTTTCCAGCTCTGAATTTAAGATCCTCTGATTCCAGGGCAGGAGAGGCTCTGGTCCCGGCATTTGGAGACGCCATGAGTTTCTGTCTCCAAAGAGAAAGCTGGGTAGAACGCAGAGAGAAGGACTGGGAATCACAGCGCTACCATTGGCTCAATGGGGGACCTTAGGCAGCTTTTCTTCTCTCTTTATGTAACAGTCCCTGGCTCAGCTTCCCGCCTAAGGCTACAGGACAGGCAATTATGGCTGGCTGGTGAAAAGAGCGCTGATCCTCCTCCCAGAACATAGAAGCTCCACTCTTCCCTCTGCCATTTTCTTAGCTGTATGACCTTGGATAATCCCATGAACTCAACCAACTTCAGTGGCTCTTTTACCTTCAGGACCAAATAAAAAGTCTTTTGTTTGACTTCACAGCCTGACTCCTTATCTTTCCAGCCTTCTCATGCTTTACTCCCATTCATGAACTCTGCAATCCAGTTGGGTTGGTCGACTTGCTGTTCCTTGCACATAATCACTCATTTTTCACTCCTCTGCCTTTGTGCTGGCCATTGTCCTGACCAAGAGGGCTCTCTCTCCTCATCTGGTGGGATGACATAGTAGGGAATAGTATTTTGGGAATGATGTCCTTCCCAAAGCATTTATCCACCTGGATACAGGTGTTAATCTTTGGGAAACTTAACCTTCTCTTTGGGTTCACATTCCCAGGACACACACATACACACACAGAGAGACACACACAAACACATATAGACACACATACATTCATATATCATTAATATAGTCAGAGACTCAAAGAGATACAGATGCAGAAATCTATTCCTACTCCTGGATTTCTTTCTTTCCTCCCAGAATTTCTCTCCGTCTCTTTTTGTCTATCTTTGATTCTGTCATTATGTCTTCTTCCTTCCCTCCCTCCCTTCTTCCCTCTTTTTTTCTCCCTCTTCTTCTTCCTTCTCCTCTCTCTCTCTCTCTCTCTGATTACCCACATCCCCACAGGAAGATGTCATCTCTCTAGGGAAGCTTTGGGAGGTTTCTAAACTTGCCTCTGTCTGGTCTTGTCTCCGAGAAGATGTGCTCATCAACTTTATTTATTCATTTGACAATATTTATTAAGCACCCTTCTCTCAGAGTAAAGCCCTGGGCTCTCTCTTCCTACCTGACTATCAAGCCCGGTAAAACCCACAGGACTTTTGACTATCTGTGCAGCTCAGTGTTAAGAATGTCCTTTTAGCCTCCTCAAAAATGTGTTCTCTGGGGCTTGATTCTCTGCCTCCATCTACCTCTGTCTATCTCTTTAGAAGCTCTCTGGTCTTTATGTTTCTGTTTGTTCCTGTCTCTCTGCCCCAGCCCTGCCCATCTCTTACTTGCCCTTTTGTCCCAAAGCCTGTGTCTCTGTTTCTCTGTCTCCGTCTCTCTCCCATCTTCTGCCTACCTCATACTTGTCTCTCTATCCCAGAGTCTCTATCTGTTCCCATTTCTTTGCCTGTCTCTTAGGCTCTGTCAAGCTCTCTATGCCCTATCTCTAGGTGCTCTTGTCTCTGTATTTCTAACTCTGTCTTGCTTTCATCTGTTCCAAACATCTCACCTCCACCCCACCCCAAGCTCCCAGGGCAGAGGAGCAGGTGTGTGTGGAGAAGATTGGTGCAAGGGGATTGGGGGGAGGGGGAATGATAGGACCATTTAGGACCAGCCGGCAGATCAGGAGCTTCAGTTTGATGTAGCCTCCACTGCACAGGGACAAAGCCAACCTGGGCAGGACCCTGGCCTTAGTCTCAAGAGGCCATGGATGGGATACCCCAGTCCAGGCTGTGGGCTGGGGTCCCTGGCATCAGTTGGCCCAGGACCCAGGAGACCCAACTGCCTCTCTCCTTGCGACTAAGGGCAAGGGGAGCAGGTGAGGGCCCCTTGGGGCCCAGTTCTCCCCTCCCCAGGGAAGCCGCAGGTGAGAGGAGAGAAACATGCAATCAATACTGTTAATTGCAAAGGAGATGTCTGGCAGAAATAAGGTGGCTTTCTGCTTCAGTGAATACTGTTACAATCAAATTGTCCACAGACAATTAGCTGAGTGGGAGAAAGAAGAATTAGATTTCTAATTATTTTCCCAGTAAAAGCCTTGCTGGACTCTGGTGGGTGAGGGACCGGCTTCTATAAAGTCCTGGGAGCTTCGATGTCCCAGCTCCCCCTGGTCTAGGACAATTGTGGGTAGAGAAGAAGGGGGTACCTAGTGCTCTTCCCCTCCCTTCCTTTGGAGGCTGCTAAAGAGTGATGGCTCTGAAGTGAGATGTCTGGGGGGTCTAACTCTGCCTCTAATGCCGACTACAGGATCTGTGGGATCTTACCTATTCTGGGGTTCAGTTCCTCATTCGAAAAATGATGGGGTTGGACTCCATGGTGCCCAAGGTGATCCCTTCTAGCTCAAGATCCATATCATTTCTAACTTCTGTCCTCTTGGACACCAAGCACCAAGGGAGGAAAGACCTTGAACAATGGCTCTCTGAGCCTCAGTTTCCTTATCTGCAATGTGAGTGAAGTGGATGAGATGACTTCTCAGAACCCTTTCAGCTCCTTATTTCAATGAGTTCTATCCTAGTAGCAAGAATCCTAGATTTAGGCTATTGGCTTTGTTGCTGACTTGTTCTGTGACCTTGGTGAGTCCCTTGCTCATTATGGGCAAGGATCTAGCAGGAGAAAGTCAGAATCTGGGCTTTAGCTGGATGGTCTTTAAGGTTTCTTCTAGTTCTCTGGCTCTGAGTCCTGTAAGAATGTCTTTCCAAGGATTGGCTTGCAGCTAAATGGTAGAGGCTTCTTGGTATAGCCAAGTAGAAACTTCTTGACTAGCATTGGAGATTCATAAAAATACAAAAAATACATCTAGAAGCAAAGGACAATTAATGGAAGAATCAGATTATCAAAGGACAAAGGGGGTTCATCTAATGAGAATACTTATTTCAGAGTCTGATTCTTTTTGTACAGCAAAATAACGTTTTGGTCATGTATACTTATTGTGTATCTAAGTTATATTTTAATATATTTAACATCTACTGGTCATCCTGCCATCTAGGGGAGGGGGTGGGGGGGTAAGAGGTGAAAAATTGGAACAAGAGGCTTGGCAATTGTTAATGCTGTAAAGTTACCCATGTATATATCCTGTAAATAAAAGGCTATTAAATAAAAAAAAATAAAATAAAATAAAATAAAAAAAAGAGAATACTTAATTAAAAGGTTGTGGGAAATAGAATTTCCAGCTAGAAAGGACTCTTAGTTTAATGATCTTTTTTTGTCAGATAAAAAACTGAGACCTGAATAAGGTAATTGACAGGGTTACAGGAATTAAGTAGCAGAGTCTAGATTCAATCTGTGACTCCAAGTCCACTTGTTACAAACTTATTTTGTGGCACAAAAAAATTCCATAGTTAAAAGTGTCTAGGGAACTGGAGTTCTATTTGTGTATGTCCTCAACTCCTTTAGTAGTTTGGACAAGTCTATGAATCCTTTCTCAGGATCATACTTTTAAATGCACAAAATAAAATACAAGGGAAACCAATTCTATTGAAATACACAGTTAACTCTCTCTGTGTGTATTCCTTTCAAATAAAAATTCACACACTCACAGGTCAAGAAATCCTACCATGGAGAATGTTTTCTATAAATTTAGGCATCTACTCTATGGTTTCATTGAGAAATGAAGCCTCTGTTTAAACACTTCCAATATTAATGGAGAGCTTGCTACCTTCCAATCAATGTCAACAGGCATTTATTACAAAAGTGTAACAATCTTTGCTCTCAAAAGGCTTATTTTATTAAGAGAGAGACAATGTGTACCTATATAAGCATATACTGAAGGAATGGAATACAAGATGGTTGGGGTGTGCTGGTAAATGTTTTAATAACTCTCTCTGAAAATAAAAAGTGTGACACGTTTTTAAGTTTAATCAGCATTATTAGCATTTTCTTCATCTGGAGTCTAGACAATCAACAAAACAATAAACCAAGCCCTAATTTGTGGTATTTGCAGTTTTTCCAAGGTGTAAATAAGTGCTCATACTGAACATTTAACAATCAGCTCTCAGGATCTATTAGAGTTGGCTCCAGCAAATCACTGAAAATAATAAAAGAGAGTTTCATGAAGAAAGACACTGGAGAATTTTGGGTGGGTAAGTGAGGATGGTGGAGTCTTAAGTATAAAGTGCTACCTGAGCTAAGGAAACCACGGATTCTAAAAAGTAGAGATGAGGATGAAGAACATTCCAGGCATGGGAGCCAGATATCTCCTTTTATTGCTGGATAAATTGAATGATCAGGAAATTCTTTCCACTTGAAATCAGCTTTCCAGTTATTTTCACCTAGTGCTGCTCCAAGCAGTCATATGGGACTAGCAGAACAAGTTTAATTCCTCATTCATTTAAAGGTTCATTAATTCTAAGAGTTGGAAGGTACCTAAGACTCCAATCCAATAAACATTTATTAAGCCCATCCTCAGACAGACATTGAGGTAGATGGTAGGAACACGAACATAAAATGAAGAACAGTTCCTGCCTTCAAAGAGTTTACTTTCTGTCATGAGGCAGAAAAGGGGAGAGGCATGGGATTTAATAGGTTTAGAAATAGTCATAACGATCATGTGATTCAATTTCCTCATATAAAGAAATGTTTTGTTGGTGTTTGGATCAAACACAATTGTGTCTGGATCTCTCATACTCCTTTTTCCTGATCCCTCATTTAACCCTCTCCTATGCCTATGAAAAAACAATTAAGCACAAGCATTCACAGTGATCACATAAAACAGAGTACAATATGCAGCCCTAGTAGATAGACCCCTACCTCACCTTCTACTTTGAGGAAGAAGGTATTCAGCTCTTTCACTTTGTATATGGGAAAGTTGAAGCCCAGAAGGAATAAGTGAAATCTGGCCAAGGTCATACAGCTTTGAGATGACTTGATAGACTTTCAAATATTTGAAGGAAATAATCATATCCTCCTTTAAATCTTCTTTTCTATAGGTCTTTCCTAGTCAATCATCTCTGGATAAGCTCCTTTCTAAAATGTACTCCCAGATGTGAACACAATACTCCCGATGTTATTTGAACAAGGCAGAGATATGTAGGAGTATTATTTTCCTTATTTTATTTCTGTAACTGTGAATTAAGATCCCATTATCTTTTGTTTTTGGCTGTCAAGTCATGTTAAACTTGCAGTTCACTAAGATAGTCAGACCTTTTTTCATATGAACTGTTGTCTAGCCACACTGGCCTCAACCTATAGTTATGCAAAATATAGGACTCTAAATTTATTTTTATTTATTTCAGGAGGCTAAAAGTAAGAAGAGGTCAGACTTAGGGAAGATAATGTAAAACAGTGAAAAGATCACTAGCTTGAGAAATCTTGACCTTGAGCATAGAGACTGAAAGAATTTTGTATTCAAAGGGAAGTAGATGAAAGGATTCCACCCAGAGGACTGGATTTGAGATGTACTTGGACATATTCATCCAAGAAGAAGCAGAAAACAGTGTGAGCTAAATTCAAAAATGGACTCTATTCTATTAGCCTGGGATTACTTATTACTCATCTGCCAAATTGATCTTCCTAATATTCCAGTCTGACCATGTCATCCCCTCACTCAATAACCTACTGGCTTCTTATTATCTTTATTATTCAAAGATAATGCTCTTTGTTTGGTTTTTAAAGCATTTTGTAACCTTCCTTTCTCCCTTTCTCTAGCTTTCTTACTCCTGGTGATACGGGTCTCTTCACTGTCCTTCACACAAGATGCTCTATCTCCCAAATTTCTGTATTTATTCTGATTGAGGATAATTCTTTTCCTCCTCATGTTGGTCTCTTGCCTCTCTGGATTTCTTCAGTTGCTCTATTAACCAGAACCATACCATCGATACATGGAACCATCAGTGACAGCAAATGAAAAGTTTTGAATGCTGTGATTAGATTCATGTACCTTGGCAGTAAACTTCCCAGAGATGTTCACATAGATGATGTGATTGATGCACAAATTACTAGAGTTAGCTCAATGTTTGGGAGGAAAGTGTGGAAGAAAAGAGACATTACATTGACTATCAACTGAAGATCTATATAGCTGTTGTGCTGACCGCACTGTCACATGCCTCTGAAACCTGGACAGTACACCAGTGCCACAAATCAACAACAAATAAGCATTAATTAATCATTTGATATGGATCAGGTTAAGTGGAGGGGGGGGTAGAAGAGGTATACAACAAAAATTCTGACCTCAAGGAACTTAGGTTCTAATGAGAGACAATATAGGAATAGGATCATGTAAAATAAATATGGGGGAGATGGAAGACAAGCTTAAGGGAATGACACCAGTATCTAGGAGCAGGAAAGGAGAAAATGATGCTTGAATTGTCCTAAAAGATCCCAGGGACTCAATACTGGTATGCAGTTACTTGGGCTAAGCATTAATTTTGATGCGGTTTCATATTGTGACAGTACTGTCCATTTATATGTGATTCTGGTAACATTAGACTGACTTAAAATATATGACTTTGACCATTTGAGCTGATTTCCCCATCTTTAGATCGTTTCATGGTGATTTTGTGCCATACACATTTTTATCACTCCCTTTTTATTCTGTTTCTAATTCTGTGGGTTTTAAGAAAGGATTATTACTTTAAGAAAACAAAAAAAAATGTTTCAGCTCTTAAAGAGCACACTAAAAATTATTAGGGATAGTGTAGTGGCTGTTGGTGTGGACAATTCAAGCACTTCAATATTCATTCAAGCACATAATGAAATAGGATCAGTCACACTGAAGCACAAAGTACAGTTAAAAACGAAGAGCAGTGCTAAGAACCGACAAATTAGTGGGACAAAACGGCCAAACCAATCCTTTAAAAACAAGCAATTCTTTCTTCAGAACAGTGTTGCAACTCAAGGAGTATATTATTGAGTCCTTGATCATGTAGTGTCAACCTCCTGAAGTTGGAATAACAGCAGGAAGACCAGTTTAAAAAAAAAAACCCACAAACAGCTGGCAACTGTTGCTCTGAAGAAAGAACACTTGTTATGAGCCAGACAATACAAAGACTGGAGTACTGAAATGAGGAGGCAGTAATTTTTACTGCTGAAACTCACTTTTTCATTCAAGGTCATACTAATACTACCATCACATTTGTAGATGAGACTGTGTAAGATGTGAAGTTCTTTGTCAGACGATAAAATATCCTTTTGGCTGTTGTTCAATTATTTCTGACTTTCAAGATCCAACTAATCTTGTGACCTCATTTGGGGTTTTCTTGGCAGAAACACTGGAATGCTTTGCCATTTCTTTCTCCAATTCATTTTACAGATGAGGAAACTGAGGGATAAAGGATGAAGTGAATTGCCCAGTGTCACAGAGCTAGTAAGTATTTGAGACCCAGGTTGGAACTCAGAAGGATGTCTTCCTGACTGCAGCCTTAGTTCTCTATCTACTGTGCCATCTCGCTGCACATATAAAATACTTACTTAAACACATATTTAGAACATTTTTTAAAATGTCCCATGGGCCTGGAAGTCTTTCTCCCATTGAGGGACTAATAAACTTTGAGAACCTGGAGGGACTAATAAACTCTGAGAACATATTAATATACTGAGAAGCAGAAATATTCCAGAATTATAGAATTTACCAGATGAAAATGAACTATGGTACATGATCATGCATCATATCACACAAGAAATGAAGATGAATATGTGTCAATGACCCAGGATTATTCCTGATTTAAACTTCATTCAAAACCTGTGGGTGAGAATCAAAATTAGACATAGAAAAATGGATAGCTTTTTTAAAAAAAATATGCTTAATACCCAGTGTGTATGGGTAAGAGTTTAGCAAATAGGGCTTAAAAATCTTTTGAATTCAATGGCAGATTATATAAAACAAGGAATGCAACAAGAGGGGGGATACATTTATTAAAGTTTTGTTTAAAGATATAAGAAGTTGTAAGTTTTATTGAATGTCATACATTTCATTATTTTTGTGTCAGTTAAATTGTACACCATTATTGGCAATTGAGAGAGAGAATTCCAAGTGTGGATAGTATCCAAAATAAGGAGAAGGTAATATACTGAGAGTAGCATGGAGCCTAGTATTGTTAGATCTTGGTGTGTGACAGGGAATAGAAGGAAAGAAAATTGGGAAGATAGGAAAGGACATACTTACACAAACTTTAAATGCCAAACAAAGGACATTGTGGCTAATAGGGAACCACTGGAATTTATTGATTAGTGGAGTGATATAGTGAAACCTATGCTTTGGGAAAATCACTTTGGCAGCTGAATCGAAGATGGATTGGAGTGGGGAGAAACTTGAGGAAGGGGAGGTCATTTCAATAACCCAGGTAAGAGGTGATAGGTTCTCAACTAAAGGTGTGTCCAGGTGTGGAGATTAGAGGACAAATATATGTGAGAGATGATAGAGAGAAAGGAATTACAAGACTTGGCAACTGAGATGAGTGGGAAGGAGGTTGGGAATGTCATCAAAGTTGCCATCGTGGATGATTGGAAGGATGGCGGTACCCTTGACAGAAGTAGGAAAGTGCAAATGAAGGAAGAATTTGGGGGACTCTCCTGAATCCCTATCTTTGAATTTTTGGTCCAAATCTTCTCTTTCCTTTCCTTCTCCCATTCCTTTTTTCAAAGCCTTACTTCTTCAAGGAAATATTCTACTATTATTCCAACCCCGAATGAGCTCTCTCTCTAGCCCTTAACGGCTACCCTTCACTCTATATATTTTGAGATTGAAATTTCTTACATTTTAGTATCTCCCTCAGACTGAATTTCAGGAGGGTAGGACCTAGTTCTTTTTCTTTTTTGTCTAGTTTTCCGACTGTAAGTTCCTTGAAGTCAGGACCTGACTCTATTCTTCTCTTTTGTCTCAAAATTGTAAACTCCTTGAGAGGAAGGCCTGGGCTTAGTTCCTTCTCTGTCTCACTTCAAGATTTTGTAGAACTAGGATGAGGAAATGTGACTCCTGATTCCCAATTTCAGAACTTTTCATGTGTGTGCGTGTGTGTGCGTGTGCGTGTGTGTGTGTGTGTGTGTGTGTGTGAAACTCTCTGGGGCTCCTGTACCTCAAAGATGTGTTAGCTGGTCAACCAGGATTGGAAAGTTTCTCTCTGCTAAATCTCCTCACTAATCACTCCCTGCTCTGCCTTTGTGTCTTTCTCTCTCTCGTTCTATACACAATGAAATCTGAAGAGCTAAGACTCAGTCGTAGCAATAAATGTGCTATGTAATATTGAGTAGATCACTTCCTTCTCTGGGTGTTATTTCCTTATCTGTAAAATGAAAAGATGGGATTGGATAATAGATTTAGATCTGGAAAAGCCACAAGACATCATCAGGCTCGAGCCCCTAAGCCCCTTTATTTACAGGTGAGAAAACTGACAGGTAAGATGACTTATCTAAGATCATCCAGGTAGTAAGGAACTGAGCCAGCATTTGACCCAGCTCCTCTCTGACTCCAAATCCAGCCCTCTTTGTGGTGTATCCCATTACTTATGAGCTCAAAGGTTCCTTCTAAGTTTGAATCTGCAACTTGATGTCTGCCACATACAAAATATATGAGCCTAGACAAGGTCTTCCTCTTCTGTGGGGCTCAGTTTCCTCATCTGTAGAATGGGGGTGTTAGAGTTAGCTCAGATGGTCTCTCCATGAAGATTCCTTCCCGAGCCTCTGAGTCCCTGTCATCTCAGACATTTTATCTTCATCTCTGTTAGATCCACGAACAGGGACCTCCGGAAGTCACAGGGACCTCAGAGGAAATACCAGTCAGCTCAGTTGTCTCTTGATCTCCTAACACCTTGGTGGGAGGAGAGAAAAAAACATGGAGGAGGGGCTGGAAAGGTAGGATGGAGGAGGGGAGAGGAGACAAAAGAGCTAGGAGGGAGAAGAAAAGGAAGGGCCTGGAATCTAAGGCCAGCTCTGGAACTGGAAGACTACCTCTTTGTCCCCATCCCCCCACCCGGTATTACATTTAATCTGCATGGGCAGTGCCCCTCTAGGAAAATATAGGCTCACTGGGATCAGGGATTGTTCCACTTTACACCTTTGTGCCTCTGGTACCCAGCAGAGAACCTCAAACATAGTGGGTGCTTAATAAATATGTGGAATTCAGTTTCCCTTTCTCCTCAAACTCATAATGAAAGAAAAATGAAAAGCCTGCAGCCAGAAACTAGACAGAATCGAGCAGATCTTGGGTTACAGGTTCAAAGCAGATCCCGTTGGGGTTCCCAGGAGCTCCTAATGTTTTCCAGAGTTGTTTTCAGTCCTCTTCCATTCAGAG
Organism: Sarcophilus harrisii; assembly: GCF_902635505.1. Taxonomy (NCBI): domain Eukaryota; kingdom Metazoa; phylum Chordata; class Mammalia; order Dasyuromorphia; family Dasyuridae; genus Sarcophilus; species Sarcophilus harrisii. Next base: position 548,197,814 of record NC_045428.1, read on the forward strand.
ATTTTCTGAAGAGGTCAGCTGTAGCTCAGAGAAGAGCAAGAGCAGTGGGGGGTCACACAGCCCAGGGATGGGAGTGGGAGAGAATCCTGATCTCCAGTAGCTCACTCATTTCAGCCCCCACTTGGTGGGAGGGGGCTGGGTATTCGAGTCTGGATGCTAACATCCTCCCCAATATACATATTTATGCTCCAAAAAGGAAAAGAGAAGGCTCCCCCCATCCTCTCTCCCCCATGTCCTCCGGTGACTCAGCTGCCTGCCCGGTGATATGAGGACAAGAGGAGCTCAGTTTCCCTCCCTCTCTGCCTCCTTCTTTCTCTCCTGCCCATTGCATGAACTAATGAATTCCTCAGCCCTGAGAAGAGGCTGAGCGGCCTCTGAGCCTACGTGAGGGGAATGGGAAACAGGGTAAGGGAAGAAGCTCAGCCTGAGCTCTGATTAGGAGGAGAACGAGAGCTCCCCGCTCCCCTCTCCCCTCTGGGGATTCTATCCGGGCCTAGCCTGGACCAGGCCACCTTTCAGGGAAAGGGGCTCAATTCTGGGCTGCCCCAACCAGGGCTGCTGCCCCGGGGGCCACATGGAAAAACTGAAGCCCCCAGGGAGCCTGGTAGGGACTGGGTTTTGGTGAATCCTGGGCCAGAGCTGGAAATTCAACCCTATGTTGCAGCTCTATGAAGAAACTGAAGATTTAATGGGCAGGACACTCGCCCAAAATGATAGGTAGTGAGCTCCTGGTCATTGCTGATACTCAGGTAAAGTCTGGATCACCACTTGTCCCGGATGTTACAGAAGGGATTTCTGCTTGGCTCTGGGCGCTGAAATCACTTTTGGCTCCAAAATCCTGAGATTCTTCAGATTGATCAGTCACTTTTAAAAGGGAGGGGCTTCACTTCCCTGGGCGTCAGTTTTCTCACCTGTAAAGTGAGGAGGTTTAGGACGTAAAGTCCCTTCCAGCTGGAAGTCTCCGATCCTAGGGATTGAAATCACCCTGACCTTATAGAAATGTAGGAAGATGAGGAGCCCCAGTAAGCGATGGAAGGGCTGCCTGGAGAGGGAGGGACAGTGCATCCTCGGGGGACACTTGTGTCCAAGAGCCTCTGTGCACACAATCACAGGACATGTGGGGGCTCCCCTTCCCCCAACCAGCTAGGGATCAGCGAACCGTGGCGAGCAACCTTCCTTTAGCTCACCTGATCAGAGACTGAAGCCAAATCCGGAAAGGAACAGCAGACTGAGCCCACATTCAAAGGTTGGCTGAGGGATAGAGCTCCATCTTGGAGACCGTGGACTGGTGCAAGGACATGGATGAGTGGTTGTGAACATCACCTCCCACCTCACCCTGCTGCTTCCCTGAGTGACTCTCTAGCCCCCAGAAGCCTCTGGGAATGCATGAAAAGGACCCCCAAGATAAGCAAAGTCATGATGGCCAAGGAGCTAGTTGACCTCAATGACTTCGAGTCACTTTGACCAAACCAACTGCAGTCCGGAGTGCTGAACAAACCAACAGAGGCTGTCTCTGAGCTATGCACAGGGGTCTCTGAAAAAGAATGGTTCGGGGAGGTGGAAAATGTCGGGATGTTCCCCCAAAGGGGAGGGAGCAGAACCACGGGCTTTTCTTCCCGATAACATTCGGGAACGTGTTATTGAAGAGACAGTTTACGGGCATTTACCATCTGTTTTGCCATTGCACCCAGAGGACAGCGGGACCTTTATGCCTGACTTGTAGCAAAAGTCTCTAATACATGTTGTCTCCACCATTAGAACATACACTCCTAGAGAGCAGGGACTATCTCCATTTTCTTATTTGTCCCCTCAGTACTTTGTACATAAGATGTGCTGAATAAATGTTTCCCTCCCTCTTTCCCTGCCTTCTTCCTTCCTTCCTTCCTTCCTTCCTTCCTTCCTTCCTTCCTTCCTTCCTCCCTCTCTCTCTCCCTTCCTTCCTTCTTTCCTTCCCTCCTTCCTTTCCTCTTTCCTTCCTTCCTTCCCTCCCTCCTTCTCTTTCTCTCTTTCTTTCTCTCTCCCTTTCTTTCTTCCTTCTTTTCTTCCCTCCCTTCCTCACTCTCTCTCCTTTTCTTCCTTTCCTTCCTACAGGTAGAAATCACTTATCTATCACATTAATATGTAGGGGAGAGGAAGGAAGGAAAAATGCATTTATTAATTACTCTACATACCAGGTACTGTGCTAAGCACTTTACAAATATTATCTCATTTTATCCTCACAAGAACCTTGGGAGGTAGGTACCATCATTATCACCATTTTTATAATTGAGGAAACTGAGGCAGACAGTGTTAAGTAAGCAATTTATGTTCACAAAGCAAGCAAGTAGTGAGACCAGATTTGAACTCAGATGTCCAGGTCCAGCCACTCTGTGGACAGCTATGCCACCTAATTGCCCTGATAGCACTAAGAGGAATAATTACTACATGTGTGATCTCAGATAAGCCAATCTCTCAGGATCTCAGTTTCCTCCACTATAAAATGGAGAGACTACATTAGATTATATGGTCCCACTCATCTCTATATTTGTCATAACCTTGAGATAACAAGTACTTTTAAATCCCTGAAAGTTTCTTTTCATTAGAGCTTTTTTAGTGGCGGCTGGAAGACCACTTGTTGAAGCTATTTTCGAGTAGATTCCTGGTTGAGAGGTAGAAACAGCCACATGTTTTAGAGATTCTCTGATCCAGCCTTCTACCCTAATACAGAAATATCTTAAACATCATCTCTAGCAAATGGGTATCCAGCCTCTCCTTTAATACTTCCACTAGTCTGGAGTGATACATATGTTTGTAATCCCTGCTAAAGGGAGAAGCTGAGTCCAGTGGATTGTTTTAAGATCAGGAGTTCTAAACTCTTATCAGGAGTCCGTATCAACCCAATACAAATATGGTGAGCACTTTGGAGTAGAGGACCTCTATATTGCTTAAGAAAGGAAGATTTTATGATGCTTTCCTACAGAAGAGGGATGATGATTTCCTGCCTAAACAGTCATTCAACAAATTATTTGCACCAAAGAGGTCATGAATCCATGGAAGAGCTTCCTAACAATTATAGCTGCTTAACTGTGGAATGGTCTACTTTTAAAAATAGTAACTACCTATTACTGGATTTTATTTTGTTGTTGTTTGTTTTTGAGACTGGTTTCCCCTATCTTGTTCGGGTTGGAATTATGAGAGACTTTTGTGAGCTGGTGATCAGCATGGAAGCTTTGACTTTTTCTGTTTTTCAAACTGGGCCAATTTCTCACTCCTTAAGCAACATGGTGGACTTCTATTCCTGATGGTTTACCATTTTTTTCCCTGAGGCAATTGGGGTTAAGTAGTTTGCCCAGGGTCACACAGCTAGGACAAGTTAAATGTCTGAATTCAAATTTGAACTCAGGTCCTCCTGCCTTCAGGTCTAGTGCTCTATCCACTGCACCACCTGGCTGCCCCAGCTCATCATGTTTGTACTAGATTAGTTTGGACTCCTGATTGGCTTTAGTTTCTCTATATTAGTTCAGAATTCCTGAGCTCAACCAATCTACTAGCCTCAGCCTGCCCCAGTGGCAAGGATCACGAGCCACATGTACCACACTGAACTCGTGGAGGTATTAAAGAAGAGGCTGGCTACCCACTAACAGAGATACTGTTTAAGGTATTTCTGTATTGGGGTAGAAGGTTGGATTGGAGAATCTCTAAAACATGTGGCTATCCTCCCTCCCCCCCCCCAATTTGAAATACTTTAATATTGGTGCTGTTTACTTTATATACGATATTGTCCACTGCTAAGCTTCTTTGGGCCCATAGAGAATAATAAATGTTTGATGAATGAACGAATAAATGGATAAATAGAACAAATTTTCTTGTTGACCTTCAGCCAACAGAGGAGGAAAAAAAAGAATGAATCAGGCTCTGAAGGAAAAGGACTTCTTCCTTTTCATGTACCGGAAGCTACATATTCTCCAAGTGGGACCCAGGGATAGAAGTTCGTCATTATGTACTCAGAATAAGATGCTTCTAGTTATCTGAGGGTGAGTGTATAGAGTGGGTCAGAGGACCAAATTTCTAATCCTGCTTCTATCTCTGACTACTTGTGTGATCTTGGGCTTAACCCCTCTGGGTCTCAATTTTCTCATTTGTGAAATGGGGTGGTTGGACTGGATGTTCTGAGAGGTCCCTTCCAACTGTAAGTCTATGATCCTAAGCTCATTAAAGTAGTGAACTTTAAGGCCCTTCTAAATCAAATGTTCTTTGTGTCTGCAAAATTAATCTATGGGCCCCTTTTGACAACGGTGAACCAGCATTGCCTAATCTCCTAACCAGCACAAGGCATCTGCTATAAAGTAAGCACTATCAAGCCCTTGACTTGACAATCAAAACCCATAGCACCTCTGCTTTTCTTTTTCTTTTTCTTTTTCTTTCTTTCTTTCTTTCTTTCTTTCTTTCTTTCTTTCTTTCTTTCTTTCTTTCTTTCTTTCTTTCTTTCTTTCTTTCTTTCTTTCTTTTTTTCTTCCTTCCTTCCTTCCTTTCTCTTTCTTCCTTCCTTCCTTTCTCTTTCTTTCTTTCTTTCTTTTTCTCCTTCCTTCCTTCCTTCCTTCCTTCCTTCCTTCCTTCCTTCCTTCCTTCCTTCCTTCCTTCCTTCCTTCCTTCCTTTCTTTTTTCTTCCTTCTCTCCCTCCCTCTCTCTCTCCTCCATTCTTTCATTCTTTCTCTCCTCTTTTCTATGTCTTTGTCTCTTTTGTCTTTCTGTCTGTATCTCTCTCATACAGTTACCTCTACCCCTACAACACTCACACCATGACACCTCAAATCTCTCTGGATCAAGCTATTATAGTTTCTTAGGTGATGCAAAGCATCTCCTTGGCCCTCATTCACTAGGCAGAAAATTGTCATCTCAGAATTGTTGGATAAACTTTTTCTGTGTTGAGCTGGAGTATATCCCATTCCCCAGCTCCTGCTCTTCCCATCCCCAGAGGCTCACACCTATCCAACCATGGGCACACAAAAGCACGAAATACACATGCCCACGAAGTCATGGGGACATGCATAAATACAGATAAACACAGTCATCCAAACACAGTTCCACACACGCAAATACCCCTCCCTCCATTCACTCCATCCTTCTAGATAGGCAGAAACCCCAGGAGAGAAGCAAAGAAGGAAAGGGAGGTTCTGTGTCCCTTGAGTTCTGTCCCAGGAGTCTGCACGAATGTCCCAGCATGAACTTTGGGGAGAATAGAACGCCATCTCCATACGCTGACCCCACCCGGCAGTGGAGAGGAGGCAGCTGTGCTCCGGCTGTTGGGGGTTGGGAGGGGCTGGGGTCCAGCTGTTGGAGGCTGGAAAGGAGAGTGAGCCCCAGCTGTCGGGGCTTGGTGGGGGGTATGCATTAAGTTCCAGCTGAAGGGGCAGGGGAGGGGTTGCTGCAGTTCTGGGGGTTTGAAGCATGGTGTAAACTTCAGCTGGACTATTCAAACTACTTGACAATCCTAGTCTATCCTTGCAGGCTCTTCAGGCTCCTCCCCATGGTAACTATTCCCTACATTTTCCTCTTTTCTCTCCTCAGATGACCCCTAGCCACGCTCTACTTCTTAGGGGTAATAACCTTGACTCCTTCCCTAAGAAGACCAAGGTCCTCAGCTCCTCTCAAGCATAGACCCTGGGAGAGCACCCACATATCAAGACTCGAGAAGAGAATTAGAAGCAAAAAAAAGTTAGCAAGGGAGGAAGAGAATCAGTAGTACACATTCCTGTAAGGAGTAAGAATTTATGTAAGGGTTCTGAAACTGAGGGAGGAGAGAGGATCCAGTAAAGGATAAAGGGAATGAATGTATCAGTAGAAAGATGGAGGGTAAAGCCCAAAATGGAACCATTGGATTTGGTGACTTGGAGAGCACCACAATCTTGAAGACAGCAGTTTCTGGTTCTCCCAAAATATTCTTTGCATCAGTCATCTTCCATCTTCCCTAAGGGCACAGAAGATAAGTTTTCCCTTTTCTAACGCTAATCCCTTTAACTGGATCCCATTCTCTCCAGTTTCCCAAAAGATTTCCAGTATTTTTCTTTGTTTCTTTCTCTGTTTTCTTCTCCCCTAGGTTCTTTGTACCTGCATTCAAGCATCTTCTTCAGTCCTGACAAAATCCTTTCTTTGACCCTTCTAGTCTATCTGGTCACACATTTATCTGTCTCCCTTTTCCATGTTCACTGATAAAGCTCTCGAAAGCAGTCTATACTCAGCATCTCCAATTTCTTAGTATCGTTTCTCACCTCAACTCCTTGCAACAAGACATTTATTCCTACTACTTGACAGAAACTGTTCTATTGTCACTAATGATTACCAAATCCACTCGCTCTTAAAAAAAATCAGTTCTCATCTTCCTTGAGTTCTCTGGATCATTTGACGTTCTGAAACCACCCTCACTATGGTATAGTCTCTCTTTTCATGGTTTTTAGAAATGCATTGTCTAAATTCTCCTACCTGAGGACTTTAAAAGTTCAGCATGAACTCTTCCTAGTTCTTCAATGTGGGTGTCATCCATGTCTGTATTTGACTTCATCCTCTCATTTCCCCCCTTACCATTCCTCTTCCCTCCCCTCTCCTCTCCTCCCTTTCCTTTCCCTTCTTTTTCTTTCCCTTCCCTTCCCTATCCTTCCCTATCCTTCCCTTATCTTCTCTTCCTTTCCCTTCCTTTGTTTTGTCTTTCCTTCCCTTTCCCTTCTCTTCCCTTCCCTTCTTTCTTTCTTTTTCTCTACTATTTTCTTTTAGTAACATTGATTCCTCAGGATTCAATGACCACAACCATACAAATGCTTCTCACACCTTTATCTGCAGTGTAAAGAACTTTGGATTTGGGGTCAAAGGACCTGGATGGTTCAAATCCTAGCTCTGCCATTCATTAGCTATGTGATCTCAGGCAAGTAAACCAATCTCTCTGTGCCTTATCTGTAAAGTTTCCTCATTTGTAAAGTGAAAGAGTAGGATTAGATGATTTCCAGGGTTCTTCTTAGCTTCCCACCTCTCTTGTAAGACCCAAACCCATCACCTCCAGCTTCTAGAGAAGATCTCCATGAATGTCCATGAACATATTGTGCTCAGCATTTTCCAAGCACTGTACCTTCTCCAAACCTGCTCCTCCTTATGTCCGAGGTACCACCATTCACTGCCTCCATGCCGTGATCTTGAACTCCTGGACTCTTCCCTTTCCCTCCCTTTTCCCCTCCATCAAGCCCCCCATATTTTTGCCATCTTACTATATCTTGCACCCATCCCTCCTCCACTGTCATGCCCACCACCGAGGGACCTGCACTCACTCCCACAAGCCCATGGCCTCCTTCTGGAAATACTCACCTCAAGCTTGCTTGTCTCCAAGTCATCCTTCCCAGGACGGCCGAACATCATTAGCTTTTATGCCTTAATCGAAGCTTTTATGCCTTAAACTTCTCAAAACACTGAAGAGCTTCCTCACGGATATCACTCTTTGGCCTGGCACTCAAGGCCCTCCAAGCATGACACCCCATTCTTTTTAGACTTATTACTGCTTTCTTTCATGCCTTGTACCCTCCAGACAAACTGGACTGCTCCATCTCTGTTCCTCCCTCCAGCTCTGCCCTACACCAGCTTTCAGTTTCCAAGCTTTTGCTCAAACCTGTATCTTATAACATAATCTTCCTCCCTTCACCCTTTGCTGAATCCTTAGCTAGCCTTGAAAGCCCATCTGAAATGCTATATTTACTGGGAAACCTTCCCTGATTTCCACTGTCAGTGAACATCTTCTCAGGGCTCATATTTTCACTTTTCTAGTGCATCTTATCATGTCCTATTATGCTCCCATTGCAATAGAGTCTGGGATATATTTTTATTTTTGCTTTTCTCCCTTATCCTTTCAAAAGACAGGAGATAATAGATGGGCATATTTAAGGGCACAGATTCTAGCTCCAGGGCTAGAAACTGGTAGAGACTAGAATGTGGAAAAAGAGAAGAGAGGAATCTATAGACATAGCCTTTGGAAGAGGAGGAGAACCTTTGAGATTCTGCAGTTGTCTTAAACAGGGGAGGTAACCAGACCCTGGAGGCTAAGAAACTGGGGGACTGGATAGCCTTGCTAAGGATCTGGGAACCCTTGGATTCAGAGTATGTGAACTTGGGTGCAAATCCAAATTTCTACCTTACTTCTATTCACCGGCTGATATTGTTCACTTTTTCTTTCCGGGTCTCCGTTCCTTCATCTGTAAAAATGAGGAGATATGACCAAATGGTCTCAAAGGCCCTTTTCAGCTTTAAATCCTGTAATCCCATGGTTAGAAGATGGAAAATTCACTCTCTTCTCTCTCCATCATATCTGACTAGGAGAGGGAAGAAAGCCAAGAAAGGATATGTGTGTGTGTGTGGGCCTTGCACATAGTAGGCACTTAACAAATGTTTATTGATTAATTGATTGTGTATTGTTGCCAAAATGCAAGATGTCCTCTGACAGAAGATCCCTTCATAATCATGACTTGGGAGGGTCTCTGTTGATGTACAGACATCTTTGGGACTAATAGTCACTCAACCCAAGTTGATTTTTGTTTTCTTCCTTTCGATAAAGCTTCTTTTTAATATAATGAACTGCAGCCTTGCTTGTAGCCAGCTTGTGTCAGCATTCCCCCAGTGGATGCCTTTCATACACTTCCCCAGGTTCTCTGTGGAGATGGGGGGAGGTGTGAGGCAGAAAAGCGAGAGGATTGAGGAAATTCTCTAACATATGGCCGGACCCTTCATCTCAGGAGAATGGCCAATTGCATGTATTTTTTTTGACACATCTAGAATATAAGCTTTTTGATGGCAGGGACTATTTTTGCAAAGACTATTTGGGTCTTTGTACTTCTAGTAATTAGTACGATGCTTGGAACATAGTGATTGATTAATTAATGCTTGTTGATTAGCTAATTGACAAGTGCTATGTAGTTATCTGTGTATTTTCTCTCCCTGTTCAAGAGCAAACTCCTTGAGAGGAGAGGCCTTTTTCTCCCTAGAACCAAACCAAGGGGTCCAAATAAGTTGATTTCTGGTGTTGTGGGATGGGGACGAGGTCACAGATTTCCAGTTTTGAGGATGGAGGTGAGGGGCTATGCTCCAATTATTGGTAACTGGGGAGTAGCAGTCCAGACTGGGGAGCTCTGAGGTGACTGGACCATGTCTTTAAGCTCCAGTCCCAGGGCATCCTCATTAGGTAAGGGACAGAGCAGTTGTCCTAACATTGGGCTGAGTGGTTGCTGGACATCTGGGCCATCTCAGGGCTGGAGATGGACCAGGACAAACCACATCACCCCCATGAGTGTCATAAAGACTGAGGGGCAGGAGTGGTGGGGAGTGCCCTGAGAAGCAAGGATCCTTAGGGAGTCTTTCTGGGCAGGGCTCTTCCAGCCTGACTTCATTCTGGGCCTGGGACTGAGCCAGAAATTTGGTCTCAAGAATGTCACAGCCCACTGGAGAGAAGGAATGTTTTTCTGCCTCTGGGTCTCACTCCTCCGTCTCTCTAATATGATTAATCATGATAGCAGCTAATTTTCCAATCCAGGGATTTAGTGAGTATGGATGACATTCTCTCTGCACAACAGTGCTGGGAAGGAGGGAATAAAGTGTTCCCATTTTGTAGATGAGAAAAACCAAGGTTTAAAAAGGGGAAGTGTTTTGTCCAGAGTCCAGTGCTCTTTCCATTATACCATGCTACCTATTTCTGATGGTTTTTTTTTTTATTTTATGGCTATCTCTCTCTCTCTTCCTTTTTCATCATTTATATGTTTCCCTCTATGTTTGTCTTGTTCCTTGTCATTCTGTCTTTCACTTTCACTTTATATGTGTCTTTGTCTCCCTCAATCTCCCTTTCAGCTCCCTCTTTTCTCTGTCTCTGTTTCTCTTTGTCTCTCTCTGTCTCTGTCTTTCTCTTTGTCTGATTCTGTCTATCTCTATCAGTCTCTCTTTTTCTGTCTCTCAGTTTCTCTGGATCTCTGTCTCTTTCTGCCTATCTGAATCTCTCTCTGTCTTTCTGTCTCTGTCTGTCTGTCTGTTTCTCTCTGTGTCTCTGTCTTTCTCTTTGTCTGACTCTCTGTCTATCTCTATCAGTCTCTGTCTCTTTTTCTCAGTCTGTCTCTCAGTTTCTCTGGATCTCTGTCTGTCTGTCTGAATCTCTCTCTGTGTCTTTCTCTGTCTCTGTCAGTCTCTTTGTGTCTCCATCTCTTTCTCTGTCTCTGTCTCCATCCTCCTTCTCTGTGTCTCTCCTTTTCTTTCTGCTGTAGGAATCGGTGACTCTCTGCCTCTGTTTCTCTGCTTCCCCCTATCTCTCTGTTTCTCAGCCAGTGTCTCTGAGTCCCTAATGCCCACAAATGCTAAGATATTTAAATGTGGTATTTTCCAATCTAATCAGGGAGCAGGGGCTGCTGAGTGAGGCTCACATTTAATTTGATCTGTCGCAGGCTAGAGGAGGAACCGCTCATCACACAGGGAGACAATTAGGAGAATGTCAGGGCTACCCAGACCTCTCCAACCCTCCCCAGCTCCCTCCCTCTTGACTGAGGTCTATGGGTAATAAAGCCTTCCAATCGGGCCTATCCCCTGCACCTCCTCCCCCAATCTTAACAGGACTATAAAATCTTGGAATCTCAGAGGTTATCCCATATAAACCTGTACATGAGTTAGATTCTCCCCTATAACCTCACTGACAAATAAGTGGTCACTGAGGCCTTTTAATAAAGGGAACCTCAATTTTCTCCCTGTTGGATTTTTGTAGCTAACCCCTGCCCAGGCCCCAGCCTTGTGATGGTGCTAGAGAAAAAGACATGGTGGGGGACCTACCTGAAACACCCCCTCCCCACACCCAATGCACATACACACACAGAGTCCTCTGATCCGTTTTCTGAACTTTCATCAACCAATACTTCTAGTTAAGGCTTAGTCCAGAACTGAGGCCCAGGACTGAGCCCATTTGGGTACCGAGGCTTCCTGGAGGAGGTGTTTGAGCACAGAGTTAAGAGACTGGAAGTTAAGGATCAGCACTGGCTTGAAAATTTAGGGACTGGGCTCCATTTTGGGGTGAAGATTGGGAATCAGGTGAGGGTTATTATGAAGTTTGGGGCTACTCTATACAAGCTTCAGATTCAGGGGAGGGCCATGGTTAAGGTCAAGTCCAAAGAAGCTGGCTAAGGTAAGAAAATTCTGACAGAGTTACCTGCGGGGGCACTTACACTTTGGGGAGCCTGTTTTTCCCTCTTCTCTGAAGCTGTCTTTCTTCTCAGCCCCCTCTCCAGAGTACATACCTCATCTTTTCCAGATTCTATTCAACTTCATTATTTGCTGGCTCTCTGCTCACCTCCTGTAATTCAATCTACTCAACACCCTGGTCCTTCATTTATCATCTGGCTCATTCAGACATTTGCAGCATCTCTCCCCATCCATCCTCCTCCATCTCTCCCTTCTCTCTTTTTTCCCTTTGTTCTCTGTTATTCTCTTTATCTCTGTCTCTAATTGTCTGTCTCTATGTCTCACTCCCTTTTACCCCTTTTTTTCCCCTCTCTTTATCATCCCTCTGAATCTCCTACCATTTTCATCTCTCTCTGTCTCTATCACTATTTCTTGTCTTTTATGATCTCTGGCTCTTTCCCTGTATTTTAAACTATTTCTGTGTCTCTGGTTATTTCAATTTCTCATTATTTCTCTTTTTCTTCATTTCTCTGTTCTTTTCTTTGTAACTTCTATGTCTCTTTCTCTGATTCTTTGGGTTTACCTGTTTATCTCCATGTTCATGCTCTCTCTTTGCTGCCTTTCACCTGCTGCCACTAAGAGCCTCTGCCCTTGCAGTTCCCCTCCTTCCCTAGCTGGACACTTACCAGGATCGAAGTTCTTTGCTCTCTGTCTCTGTTTCTCTCTCTCTCTGTGTCTGTCTGTCTCTCTCTGTCTCTGTCTCTGTCTCTGTCTCTGTCTCTGTCTCTCTCTCTCTCTCTCTCTCTCTCTCTCTCTCTCTCTCTGTCTGTGTCTCTCTCTCCTACCCATCTAGATCAAAGCTTCTTAAACTGTGAGTTGTAAATAAAAATTTCTTGGCCAAAAAGGGGTCACAAGTTTAAAAAGTTTAAGAAGCACTGGTCTAGACCAATAAAATCTCAAATCTAGTCCCTAGACTTACCAACTTCACAGAACTGGGGGGATCAAATAAATGAATGTATATAAAGTCCTTTGCAAACTTTAAAGGGATAAATTATTATCATCAGTAATCCAATGCCTTCTTTTCAGACACCATTAGATCTCCTTCTGGATACTGACGCTGTTTCTTTGGTTTCCTGGCTCTTTCCTGTCCCCACGTCAACATGTGTTTGACATCTCCACCTGTACCCAATTAACGGTCAATTGTTGCATCTCTAGTGTGTATTCCCCTCCACTCCCACAGCTCCTTCTCTAACTTAGGCCCTGTTTAACCTTTGCCTGGACTAATGCAACAACCTGCTAACTAGATTCTAACTAGAAATTACTTCTAACCAGTAACAACGGCCAGCATTGTATAGTGCTTGAAGGCTTACAAAGTGCTTTACCCAAATTATCTCTTCTGATTCTCTCAGAAACAACTGAATAAGGCAGAGGTTAAGTCACTTGCCAGAATCACAGGCTTGGCTTCTTCCTGGCTCCAAGGCATTGATCCTCATCAATGATACACCAGTGCATCAAAGTCAAATAGGAATGAATGGTCTCATAAGAAGGATCCATGGAGCTGCATATTAACTTAGAAAAGCACATATTAACACTATCTAAGGGCTATTGTATTTTTATTTATTTTGTCAAATTATTTTCCCAATTACATTTTTGGGAGAGGCAATCATGGTTAAATTGACTTGCCTATGATCACACAGCTAATAAATGTGGGAGGCCAAATTTGAACTCAGGTTTTCCTCACTCCAGGGCCAGTATTCTATCCACTGGGACACCTATTACATATACAATTATTTATAAAATATATGAATATATGGGTATATATATATATATTGGGGGGCAAGCAGTTGGGGCTTTGTGACTTGTACAGGGTCACACTAGTAAGTGTCTGAAGTCAAATTTAAACTCAGGTCCTCCTCACTCCAGGGCCAGTGTTCTATCCACTGTGTCATCTAGTTGCCCTTTCTAATTACTATATATCTATATACTTATTTATTCTTATTTAATTCTAATTTTAGGAATTAAATTAAATTAATTTAATATTTTCCCTCAGTTACATTCAAAACAAAATTTTTAACGTTTGTTTTTAAAGTTTTTTGAATTTTAAATTCTCTCCTTATTTTCACCCGCAATTAAGAAACCACATGTAAAGTTATTTTTGCCAGGCAATTGGGGTTAAGTGACTTGCCCAGGGTCACACAGCTAGGAAGTATTAAGTGATTTGAACTCAGGTCCTTCTGACTTCAGGGCTGGTGTTCTATCCACTGCACCACCTGGCTGCCTCCCATCCCCAATAATGTTTTAATTTGATTATGGCCACAGTAGGAAATGTGTGGATGTTCACCACCTCTGTCTTTCACTATACCATCTGAAGCCTTGATTTATACATAGTAGGTCCTTAATAAAAGTTTGCTGAAATTGGATTACTAAATCATCTTCCTCCCCAAACTTGCCCTTCTCTGCTACTTCATAGTTTCGGTTGATGGGACCACTAGCTTCCTTGTGATCTTAGCATCACTCCTGATTCTGTTTCCTCTCTCATCCCTATCATCCCATTCTACCTCTTCATATATGCTAATGGAACAGACAGTACTTATAGATGGATCCATTGTCTTCCCCATTACAAAGGTGCAGACAATGGGAGTTTGCCAGGGTGGGAGAAGAACAGCCATTGCAATTTGGTAATCATGGAATTTTGAGTCAGGAGGAACCTCAATGTCTTTTTTCCTTGGGAAAACCAATCCAGAGACAGTAATTTGACCAAAATCTTAGAGATAATGAACATGATACTGAGATCCAAACCCAGCTCCTCTGAATCACAAATGATAGCAACGCCGTGTTTATGGGATCATTTTTATTAGATTATGGTACCTCAAACTGGAAGGGATCTTAAATCTCAGGCCACTAATTTTTTTTGGATGAGAAAAACTGGGACTGAGAAGTATCAAGTATCTTGCTCCAAATGATACAGATGAACTGCTGCAAGCTGGGATTTGAATCCATTTTCCTTGATTCCAAATCAATGTTTTTGGATCCACTTTCTTTTTAGATTATGCTTAGTCTGCTCTTTCTCCATCTTTGTATCTGTTCATCTTGCCTTCTTCTGTTCCTGCTTGTTTTTTCTTCTATTCCTGATTAATTAACGATTCATTAACAATAAGAATTGGGGGCAGCTAGGTGGTGCAGTGGATAGAGCACCAGCCTTGAAGTTAGGAGGACCCGAGTTCAAATCTGGTCTCAGATAATTAATATTTCCCATCTGTGTGACTCTGGGCAAGTCACTTAACCCCAATTGCCTCAGCAAAAAACAATAACAACAAAACCCAAAATAATCATGTGAATTATTATTACTTCAATACAAAAAGAATTTGTGATTCCATCCATGAGGGTATTTTCCCCACTACAGATTACAGACCTCTCCATCAGGTATATCGTTTTGGAAAGCTGTTTGAGACAAAAAGTGCCATCTCTGGTGATCCGGGTGATCCCAGGAAGGCTGGTAGTTCTTGGTGGACAGACAGACAGGAAGTCTTTTGTTGGACTTCTACTCAAAGTTTTTCCAGCTTGATAGCATCTATTAGAGCTTTCTCTCTGAAAATGTAGGTTCCTTGAGGTCAGGAACTGGGGAGCAAAGGGGTGTCTGCAAAGTTTGTCCAATGGCATGGAACTGAGGCATCAGAGGAGTTGCATGGAAGATTTATTATTTAGAATTGACTAATTACTACTGTGAACAATTAATCAGTATTTGTTGAATCTCTGCCAATTGATGGGGAGACTGAGGAGCAGGCTCAGCTTCTCTCCTCAGGGAGCACTCAGTCTGGGGAAGATAGTGGAGGAGCACATCCAGACCCAACCCTTGCAGAGCTTATCGTGCAGGGAAGCCTGAGAAGAACAGACCCAAGCTCTGTCCTTTGGCTTATGTGTAAGGGAAGAGCCAAACTTTGCACAAGAAAGAGGCCGGGCTATGTGTGCTTAGGGAACAGACCATAAGGACTCAGAGGAGGAAGAGCTTCCTAGAGAAGGGTGGGTCCTGACAAACAGACTGGGTCAGCATGAGGGAGAAAGTGGGAGAGGCAGAGAAGGGAACAATGGTCTGCTCAGCCCAGCCAGAACCTAATATGCAAGATGGGAAAATATAGGCCCAATGTGTGTGTGTGTGTGTGTGTGTGTGTGTGAGAGAGAGAGAGAGAGAGACAGAGACAGAGACAGAGAGAGACAGAGAAAGAGAGAGAGAGAGAGAGAGAGAGAGAGAGAGAGAGAGAGAGAGAGAGAGAGAAAGAAGAGAGGAGAGGAGAAGAGAGAGAGAGGGAGGGAGGGAAGTACCACTCTTTCTGACCAGGTCTTGCTTCCACAAGCCCGGCTTTAAGGTGTCTTAGTGCGGGCAGGCTCCCTCACCAAGCCAGTCTGGGCTATAAACAGGAATGTGACCTAATCTTTAGTTTGAAGCCTGCCTCTGGCACAAGGACAGGAGGGAGAGGTGAGGCTGACCCCCCTTTCCCCACACACACACTGAAGGTGGACAGTCCCCTGAGCTGGATCATAGCAAACATAGGTCTTTGATTTGGACTTAGGAGAAGACCCTGTAGGACTCACCTCTCCATTTCCTTCTTCCCCTTCTATAATATTACTAACAATTATAGTTATGGATGAATTAATATGACATTTTGGGTCATAAAGGGTCTTACAAACAGTATTTTCTTTGTGCTTCACAACACCCTTGGGAATGAGAAGTATAGGTTGTATTTGTTGCCATTTTAGAGATACCTAAATTAAGACTTTCCCCTCTCTGGATCTGTTACCTCATTTTATTAAAAAAAAAAAAAGATTCCTTCCAATGTAAATCCTCTAAGAACCAACAAAGTGCAGTGAATAGTAATGTAGCTGGAAAGACATGTGAGTCTGAGCAAGTCACTTAACCTCAACCGATCTCAGTTTCTTCATCTGTAGAATCAGCGTAATAATAATCATACCCACTTCCCGGATGAGATATCATTTCCTCATGAAGAACATTACTTACTTTAAAGTGTTCCAAAAATGCTTGTTGCGATGATTATATTCACACTCCAACCCTTAATATTTGCCAGCTGGGTGGGCAATGGATTCAGATCTCCGACTTCCCGGTGAGGAGGATGGGGCTCATCACAAATCACCTCCTAGCAGCGCGATGATAATCAATGAGACAATTCGTGGAAAATGTTTTGTGAAATGATAAAGGAACGTCAGGGATGATGATGACAAAAGCCTCCTGAAGTCGCCTAAAGGAATCCAGGAAGCCAGGGCAGAGGCGGGGCTGGGGCTCTCTCTGTCCCGCCCCGGAGAGGACTCCTCCCTGCCTCTCCCCAGTCCTGGGCTCTTCAGCCATCCTGGCAGAGCCAGCCCGGGCCTATGTGTGTGAGCGTGGCTAGGCCCCGGGGACTTCCACATCCGCCTCCCCTCCCCCTTCCCCCGGAGAAGCTCCCTGGTGTGTGGGGCTGGGCTGTGAAGGGCCTGGGGGGGGCGGACGGCCCCCCTTCCAGCCGGCGCCTCATCCTTCCTGGAGGCTTCCTTCCCCCTGGCCGGGGCCCCCAGAGTCAGGGCCCCGGGGCTGTGTGTATGGGGGGGAAGGGGAGGAGGTGGCCCCCGGAGATACACTTGGCAGCCCCTCTGCCCTGGAAGCCTGGGAGCCGACGTGTGGGGCTCCAATTGCCAAGAAAGGCCTCCCCCGTTCCAGGGACAGAAGGGGGACTTTTATGTGCAATCTGCCCTGCTCTCCAGAAACCACTTACGTTTATGATGTTCATGAAATTTATCGCCAGTTGGCAAAGGCAGCTTCCCGGGCTCCTTGGCGGCGGAGCTGGCAGGCAGGCAGGGGGAGGGAGGAGGGGGAGACAGCCGACATCCCCGCACTCGAGTGGCATCAAAGGCTCAGCAACTTCCCCTCCCGTCCGTCCTCCTCAGCTCTAATGAGTCCCTAACAAGATGGCAAGGTTTCTCCTCCGGGGAGGGGGGAGCCGGGACTGGGAAACCCCTCACTCCTGCACTTCAGAGCGGGCCCGGGCTTCCGGGCGGCACAACGGGCCCTCCCCGTTCCGTTCCTTCCTGCCTTCCCCCCCCCCCCCCCCCCCCCCCCCCCCCCCCGGCCCGCTCTGGAAGCCAGGAAAGGCGCCGGCCGATCCCCTCACCTGGCCGCGATCTCCTCACCTGGCTGAGATCCCCCGGGGGCGAGTCTGTCCTGCAGGCTACGCGGCCCCCTGCGGGAGGGTGGGGGGAAGCATTTATCTCCGCAGGAGGCTCAGGGAGCTCCGATTGGGCTACAGGTGAGAAGGGAGTGATGGAGCAGCAGCATATGGTGACTCAGTGGTGAGGTTAATAATCGATGAGTATGGATTAATGAGCACGAATAAGTTCGTGGTGATGGGAGCGAGGACAGCTCTGAGGAAGCACAAAGCTGGGAAACTGGAGGGACTCCGGCTGCCATCTTGTCCGAACCACAGTGTGGAGGCTTGAGGTTGACCAGTGGATGAAGATGGGCAAATTAATGAGTGAAAGCGGGATATTGGATGAGGAGGGATCCATAGTCCCTCTCCTTCCCTTCCCATAGCCCCTCCTCCGTTGGCCCTTTTTGTTCATTTTCACTTGTGAAAGCCCGAGGGCGCAACAACCTGCAAGGAGATCCCGGATCTTAGTTGGGGAGAGTGAGGGAGTCTCTGGGAATGGCTGGAAGGCGCTTCCTACCTCCTTCATGGGTGCTCACTGACCCCACTTCTAAGGCAGCCATACCCCGCTCACGAGGAAGATTCTCATGTCGTTTCTGGCAGAACCAGCCATTAATGGACAATTCCTGACTTCTACCGGGGCCCTGAAGAGGTGTCCTAGAAAGAAACTGACACCCCTCCTTCTCCGGGGCCACTGGCCTGGAAACAAGGACTGAGATCTCTCGCCCCCAACTCTGGGGTTTGAGGGTCCCGAGGTCTCGAAGGATGCTTTGATCCCCCCAGCTCCAGGCCCGCACTAGGACTTCTTCTGGAGGCCGCAAGGATACGAGGCCATCATTGTGCTCGGGAAAGGTGGACATCATTCCCATCAACCCCCCCCCCCCCCCCCCCCCCCCCCCCCCCCTCCCCCGCCGGGCCCCCCATTCCAACCGGCCCCTCCGTGGTCTAGGGCTCTCCCCGGGTGGGTTCTACAGAGGCAGCCTTGCTCATCCGGCTCCTGAAATGGGCCGCTTGTGCTCCACATGATCTCGACCCGATGACCTGTGTCTCTCCTACTCCCTCCCCTCTTCTCTCCCCTCCTCCATCCCCGGCCTGGAGGGCCCTACCAGCTGGGCCCGTCACAGGGAGGCCCGAGAGGCGGCCTCGGGGCCGGGGAACAGCGGGGCGGGAGCAAGGAGCGAGCTGCCTGCGAGCTCCCCGGGCCCCTCGCTGGCCCCCGCACTGCCGGGCTTCCAGGAAGCTCATTAATTGCAGGGCACCGTTCAACAAGAAGGATGAGGCCCCGGAGTTCTGCAGCTCATTAGCCGGGGAGCTGAACAGTATGTGTGAGATTAGCAGTCACCTGAGCACCTTGATAATTTCATAATTATTGGGCCTAATGGCTCTGGCTCTGCCACCAAATGGCTTTAACCCCTTGTCTGCCGGGGCCAGAGACGCCTGGCTGCTGGAGTGGGGGGGGAGCGGCCTGCCTGAAGGGAGCCGCCCCACCCCCCTCCAACCCAGGCTCACCGGAGAACAGGTTCTCACCCCAGAGGGGAGGAGGGGGAGAGTTTGTGAGCACGATGCGACTTCCTAAGTGTGCCTGTGTGTGAGCCTGCAGTGTGTGTATGGGTTTGTGTGTGTGAGAAAGAGACAGAGACAGAGAGAAACAGAGACACACACACACACAGAGAGAGAGAGAGAGAGAGAGAGACAGAGAGAGAGAGAGACAGAGAGACAGAGAGACAGAGAGAAACAGAGACACACACACACACAGAGAGAGAGACAGAGACAGAGAGAGACAGAGACAGAGAGACACCCAGAGAGAGAGACAGAGAGAGATAGAGAGACAGAGACAGACAGAAAGAAACAGACACTGTCAGAGACACAGAAAGGAGAGGAAAGAAGAATATATGATAGATTGGGAAAGATGGTCTCTAATTTCTCTTTCTCTCTCTCTTGGCTTTCATATTTCATTTATA
The DNA here is from genome assembly GCF_902635505.1 of Sarcophilus harrisii. Taxonomy (NCBI): domain Eukaryota; kingdom Metazoa; phylum Chordata; class Mammalia; order Dasyuromorphia; family Dasyuridae; genus Sarcophilus; species Sarcophilus harrisii. The sequence goes on from NC_045428.1 coordinate 548,217,123, forward strand.
TTCTACCACTCTTTTAGTCCAAGACTTCTCTCAGTTCTAACATTTTATATTCTAAGGTGCCTCCAAGCTCTAACATTCTAAGGGCCCTTTTATCTCTGACATTCTGAGTTCCAAGGTTCTCTCCCAGGACTGATATTCTGCGTTCTAAAGTTCCCTCCCACCTCTGACATTCTCTATCGCTTCCATCCCAGTAATTCTGTTTTCCAAGCACCTTTTCAATCTGATACTCATGCTCTAAGGTCCTCTCCTGCTCTGGCACCCTGTGTTCTAGAAGCTGTCTAGAGCTGACATTTGGTGTTCTAAGTGTGGGGGGAATATCTGTGCAAGCATGACTGTATCTGCAGTGGGATAAGGGGATGGATCTTGCCAAGCGTTATTATCTCCTGGCATCCTCCGGCAGCCCTGTCTGTGTACTCCTCCTCTCCCACCTGCTCCAAGGGTTCTAGTTCCAGCTTGCCTGGTATGTGGGAGACCAGACTCTCGTGGGGAGAGCCCGGTGCTTGGGGAGGTGGATCTGGAAATAACATTGAGTTCTCTCTGGGATTCTTGTTCCTGAAATGGGATTTGCTGGGAGTGGGGAGAGAGGGTTTCCTGGGAGAGAGAGAAGGGATTTCGGAAATTCTCTATTCTGGGGTGATGGATGTGCCGAATAGGGCAGGCCATAGGCCGAGCCGGATTCTGTGTTCAGGACTCAGCAGTGGGAGGGCAGAGCTTAGAAAGTGGCTGGGCTGCGCCTAGCCAGGTAATGACAATAGAACAGAACCTGTGAACTGAAATCTCCTATCCCTCCTGAACACTCCCCAACACAAGGTGAGAGAACGTTATGTCTTGGTTCATCTTTCCTCCAACATGGATCTCGTTTGTAGGGAGAGCAGAAAGCTAGGGGAGGCTCTGGCTCCCCAGTATTGGGATCCCCAGGTTAAGGAAAGGTTCTAAAAGCTGGACTGAAAGAATAGAGGGAGTGGTTTTAGAAGGGCCTTAAATGGACAGATAGGAGAAGGGGACCAGCACGTGCTCCCCAATAACCATACCCAGCTGCCAACAAATACCTGTATCCTGTGTCCTCAGTCTGGGCCTGAAGGCAAAAGATGTGATGAAAAGGGAGCTACATCTCGTTGGAAAGGAACACCCAGAATGTCAGAGTTGGGAGGACCCTTAAAGTAGAAAATATTGGAGGTGACAGAAATCTTAGAATAGAGAATGTCAAAGTTGGGAGGGCCTTTAGAACCCAGGATGTCAGAGCTGGGAGGGCCCTTAGAACCCAGGAGGTCAGAGCTGGGAGAGCCCTTAGAACCCATGATGTCAGAGCTGGGAGGGCCCTTAGAACCCGGGAGGTCAGAGCTGGAAGGGCCCTTAGAACCTGGGATGTCAGAGCTGGGAGGGAGCTTAGAACCCAGGAGGTCAGAGCTGGGAGAGCCCTTAGAATCCAGGAGGTCAGAGCCGAGAGGGCCCTTGGAACCTGGATGTCAGAGGGAAAGTCCTTAGAACCCAGGAGGTCAGAGCCGGGAGGGCCCTTAGAACCTGGGATGTCAGAGCTGGAGGGCCCTTGGAACCTGGGATGTCAGAGCTGGGAAAGTCCTTAGAACCCAGGAGGTCAGAGCTGGGAGGGCCCTTGGAACCCGGGATGTCAGAGCTGGGAGGGCCCTTGGAACCCGGGATGTCAGAGCTGGGAGGGCCCTTAGAACCCGGGATGTCAGAGATGGGAGGGCCCTTAGAACCCGGGATGTCAGAGCTGGGAGGGCCCTTAGAACCCGGGATGTCAGAGCTGGGAGGGTCCTTAGAACATATGGAATAGTAGAGCTAGGGGTACTTTTAGAGCACCTTGAACCCCTTCATGTAGGCAGCTAGGTGATATAGTGGAGGGTGAAGAAGACCTTAGTTCACTCACTAACTGTGCATTGCTGGGCAAATCCTTTAACTTTTTTTTTTCCTTTTTTCAGCCTCAGTTTCCTAATGTATAAAATGGGGATAATAAAAGCCTTTACCTCCTAGGGTTATGAAGATCAAATGAGATCTCAAACAGCAAGTGCTTTGGAAACTTTAAAAGCTCTGTATGTTTATTATTTTGAAGAGGAGAGACCTGAAACCCAGAGGAAAGGAAATTACCTCTCCAAGGTCACCCCCTAAGTGAGTGGCAGAGGCAGAACCAGGTGTCCTGGCTCAGAATCTTGGGCTCTTTCCGCTGCATGAATTGCCTCTTGAGGAAGAGTCTGGGCTGCAGGACCAGTGAATGCATTATAGGCACTTAAAAAGCCAACCCATCCTGTCTTCTCTCTTTGGCATAAATAATGGCTTTTTTATGAATAAATCATGCAGCTGAGGCTCCAGGGAGAAGGTACTTGGTGTGTGGAGTGGGGGGAGCGGCTGCTTGGGTTTGCAGCCCTTCTCTTCCTTGGACACCCCTGCCCTGAAGGACGTGGGGGTGGAGGGAGTGGGCAGCCATGCGCTCTCCCCTCTCCTCTCCTCAGCCTGCATGCCAACAGACCCTCGGAGGTCCCAGGCTGCACCTGGCTTTGGGGCCTGCATGTGTGTAAGGGGCGGCAGGCAAGGGGAGCGGGGAGAAGACCTTCCCCTTCTGGAACCCCTCACAGAAGAACTGCTTCCTCCCAGATCGGATCCTGTCCAGGACCCCATGGAGCCCATACACACAGACGCAGATGTACGAGCTTGGGCTGGGGTGCTGGGGTCCGGGGGAGCCCAGAGTTCCCATGGCACACCCTCGGATGTCTGGGTAATGCTGGGCCAGACCCACAACTTGCTCCTCCCACTCTCCTCCTCTACCCCCCCGGGAGTGCTAGAAGCCCCCCATCAGCAAGTCCAACGCCCTGAGAATATTTAAAACAATTTTATTCATGAAAATATGCTGTACAATGCACTATACACGGCCTTTACATGATACACACGCACACGCACACACACGCTAACGGCACGGCCACGGTACACTGCCTACGATATTTGCGCGGGGAACGACCGCGCCCACCCTCCCCCCCAGACCCAGACTGGACACTTATAAATATGGGGGAGGGTTGGTGTTGAGGGGAGTTGGGGAAGGGGCATTTTGGAGGAGGGCCTGGCAGGACTAGCCAAGGGAGAGCTGAGTGTGAACGGGCAGGGGGCCTGGCCACGGGGGCGGCTTGGGGAGGGACCCACAAAGTGGGGAGCTTCCTGAGGGGCACAGGGCCGCCAGCTCTAGGGTGCGCTCCCCAGCCCCTCCTTTCTCCCGGCCCACCAGCCTCTTCAGCCTTTCCTGACCCAAGGGGGAACACAACGCTGATCACCACACAAAGCAGACATGACAATCCCACTGTACTGCACAGCGGCACAAGACGGGCCCGTTGGGGGGTGAGGCCGAGGGTGAGGGGGAGGCGGGGGCCTGGGAACCTCCCTCCTGCCTGCAGCCTCTTGGGGTCTGGCTCTCTAGGACCCAAGCGTCGGGGCTCCTAGGGCTTGGACCAAGCGTTCCCTTGTCAGGGCTGGGGGAGTCTGGCGGCAGGGAAGAGACAGGGGATCCTTGAGGGGTGTGCAGGGTAGCTGGGAAAGTGGAGCTAGGCCCCTCTCTTCCCCATGGCAGCAGCAAGACAGAGTCTCCCAAGCCCAGCCCGGCCCACAGGCCCTTCCCGGAGCAGGCGCAGTCCGGGTGGTGAGACGCGGGGCCCAGGAGGGAGGGCCCAGCTCCTGTGCTGTTCCCAGGAGCCCCCTCCTCGGGGCCACCTTCAGCCGGGCACCCAGCTCTGGTTGGGCGGCGGGGGCCCGCTGGGCAGGGCGGCCACAGCTAGGCCGCTGGGCGGCGGGGGCAGAGTCGAGTCGAAGTTGAAGTCCATCTCGTCGCTGTCCATGAAGTCGTTGAGGATGATGGACTCCACGTCACACTCCAGGCTGCCGCTGAACATGTCCAGGTCAAGGTCAGCAGGGAAGCGGTCCTGGCCGGCCAGCGGCATGTGGCCCCCGGCGCCTGCCGCGTAAGGGCTCTGCAGTGCTGCCTCCAGCAGGCCCGGGGGCCCCGCCGGCCCGCCCCCACTCCCATACGGGGCCGGGTGGCCCGGGGGGGCCAGGCCTCCGAGACCGCAGGCATCGCCAGGCAGCGTCATAAGGCTGATGGGGTGAGCTAAGGCACTGTGGCTGGGCGGGGGGTGGCCGTGCGCCGGGTACACCGCCGCCGCCGGGAGTCCCAGCTCCCCGGGGCCCCCACCCAGGAGGGAGCCCGATCTGTGCGGCCTGGCGGGGGGCAGCGGCGGCGGCCCGGCGGGGGAGCCCAGCAGGCCCTGCAGGGGGCCGGGACGGAAGGGGGCGAAGGCTGCCTGCTTGTTCTCCTGGATGGTCTGCATGGGCAGGCGGCGCAGCGGGCCCAGGGCCGGCTGGCTGTAGATGGTCCCACAGTAGGAGCCCCCCAGGCCACCGCCGCCACCAGCCGCCCCCCCGCACTTGGCACTGAAGGCGTAGCCGTGGGCCGGGGGGATGCGAGCCCGTAAGCCAGGCGGGGGCTGGGGCGGCGGGCTCAAACCGTAACTGTCCCGGAGGTCGTCTAGGAGGCTGTCGGCCAGGCCCGGCTCGTGGAGGCTGAGAGGCCCGGCCAGGTCGGTGAGGCGGGGCAGCTCCACAGAGCAGCGGGCACCCAGGGCCGGGGACAGCGCACTTGAGGGGCTGGGGTACATGAGCGGAGAGGAAGGGGTTGCTTCCTCGTCCTCCAGCTCGTCCGGCTGCCCCCCGCCCGCCAGCAGTGGGGAGATGCGCGAGCCCAGGCCTGGTGGGGGCGGAGGCGGGGGCCGACCCCTGAAGTCAGTCCAGGGCTCGAAGTCGTCATTGCCGGCTGGGCCAGGGCCTGGGCCATGTGAGGCGGGGCTGGAGGACCACTTTGTGGCGGGTGGGGGTGCACCCGGGGGGCTGTGGGGCCCCCGCTCCGGCCCAACCGCCTGAATCTGCTTCTTCTTGCTGGCCTTACCCTTGATGCGCAGAAACTTGCTGGCGTTGTCCATAGACACAGCCCGGCGCCGGGGCGTCTTGCCCGTCTTGCCACCCTCTGGGTTCAGCATCCACCAAGAACTCTTGCCTGTGCCCTCATTCTGGACGCGGATAAAACGAGTGTGCAGAGACAGGTTGTGCCGAATGGAGTTCTGCGGGAGCAAGGGCGGAAGAAAGTGGGGAAAGATGGAGACAGGGAAAAATGAGAGAGCATGAGAAGAGATTTGGGGAGAGATAGGAAGCGAATGAGAAAGAAGGAGGGAAATAGAGAGAGGAGATGGAGAGAAAGATGAAGAAAGGGAGTCGGGAGGGGAGAGAAGGAAGATGAAGTGATGGAGAAAAGATGGGAGAGATGGGAGAAAGATGAGTTGGAGAAAGGAGGGGAGAGAAGGAGAGAAAGGTAAAGAGATGGGGGGGAAAGGGGATAAATGGAGATGAAGAAATAGAAAAAAGAGAAGCGAGATGGAAAGAAAGATGGAGATAAAGGAAAAGGGGGAGGTAAAGAGATGAGGAGATGGAGAAAGAAAGGAGAGATAAAAAGATGAAGAGATGGAGAAAAATGGGGAAAGATGGAAAGATGAGATGGAGAAAGGAGGGGAGAGATGGAGAGAAAGGTAAAGCGATGGAGAAAAAAGGGGAGAAATGGAGATGAAGAAATAAAGAAAAGATGGGAGAGATGGAAAGAAAGATGGAGATAAAGGAAAAGGGGGAGGTAAAGAGATGAGGAGATGGAGAAAGGAAGGGAGAGATAGAAAGATGAAGAGATGAGGAAAGGAAGAGAGATGGAGAGAAAGATGAAGAAATGGAGAAAAGAAGGGAGAGATGGAAGATGAAAAGAGAGAGAAAAGAGGGGGAGAGACAGAAAGATAAAATGGAGAAAAGGAGGGGAGAGATGGAAAGATGAGGAGACAGAAAGAGGGGAGAGATGGAGAGAAAGATGAAGAGATGGAGAAAGGATGGGAGAGATGGAGATGAAAAGGAGAAAAGAGGGGAGAAATGGAAAAGTGAAGAGATGAAGAAAGGGGGAAAAAGATAGGGAGAGAGGGAGAAAGAAAGGGAGAATTATAGAGAGATGGGAAGAAGAGAGTTGGTGAGAAAGATCGAAAGATATTAGATGGGAGAGAAATGGAAGATGGGGATAAGGAGAGGAAGAGAAGTAAAAGGGAGAAAGAAGAGCTGTGGTTAGCAGGGGATCAGGAGAGTGAAGGCTGTCCCCACCTCCCTTCCCCTACCCTCAGTAGTCTGTAGTCTGAACACCAGGTCTCTCTTCCCCCATACGGGCCTCCCCTTGACCAAGGAGGGAGCATGGAGGAGCAGAACCACAGGGATGTTCCTGTTCCTTACAGAACCTGCCTTTCCCTCAGTCCATGGGACACAAATAAGAGGCGTGTCCCACAGCCACCCAGGGGAGCCTTCCTAAAGGAGCTGGGTCCTGGGGAGAAGGGCAGAGTGTGACAGCTCCAGATGGCTCACCCAGGAGCACTCTGCCTCCTCCTCCTCCATCCCTCCTCCACATACATATGAATACCTAGAGACTACCAGAGAGGTCATTTAGTCCTGTTTCTCTTTTTTTTCCTTTTCTCTGTATCCCCAGGGCTTAGTGCAATGGTGGGAATACAGTAAGCACTTAATAGATGCTTAGTTGCCTGATAGTAAGGAAACTGAGAAATTAGGCAGTAGGTGAGCTTGGTCCTAAAAACCTTATTAACAAAATTGTTCTTGGACCTCATCTTGGAAGGGGATATTGTGGGTATGTGGGGATCTAGAGGGGAGGGTGAGGGCAGGATCCCTGGATTTCTGGGAGCCTCCATGACCCCAGGCTCCATACAGGGCCTGGAGACCCGAATTCTTCTCATTGCCACATTCACAGGGACATCCTGGATCTATGGGGAGAAGTGGGAGGGCAGCTCTTCTCCTTGGCAAACTGGGGATTCCCTGAAGACAGGGCGAGGAGATGGCGATTTGACCTCATGTGTGTCCAGAGGCAGGAGGGTGCCACGTGGGAGTGCTTTCCACATTAAGGAGGGTCAGGAATTGAGGGGCAGTGGGTCAGCTCTGTTCTCACAGCCCTTTGTGATCCCGGGGACCTTCGGGTTAGCCGCAGAGGTGTGGGGAACTGAGCCCAGGGGGCCAAACCAGAGTTAAGCAGGGGACTGTGGGCAGAGAGGCCGATACCTGGGACAGCTCCCTGTCTCCTGCCACAAACGCGGGATTCCTCCCACCCCAGCAGAGGGGAGCTGACCGGTGAGTGGGAGTCCTGAGGGAAAAGTTTCAGCCCCTTCCTTTCCCCGGCCATCAAGGGCCCCGGGCCCCGACCTGGCAGTGGGGTTTCCTGAGGGACCCTCTCCCCAGCCTCCCTACATAGATACACCGTACAGCACATTATGTAATGGTTCCCGACTCCCACCCGATGCCTCCCTCTCCTTGCCTGGCACAGTGCCAGCAGCCCGCAAATCCGGGCTCCAGAAATCAATCTCGCAGTGACTGATTAAGCCCTGTTTAGAACTAATTGCTCCTTCGTGTGTGGGGAGAATAAATTACGTGCTTTAATTTCACAGCTTTAAAATGCAACTGCAGGTAGGGAAGACCATTAACCCTTTGCAGGAGAGGCCAGAGAGGTGGGGGGCCATAGGAAAGGAGGAAAAGGGAGAAGACACTGGATGGGCGTTTTGGGAAGGGTCAAGGCCAGCCTAGGAGGCTCTGAAGATTCCCAATCCAAAGAGGTCCTAGATCCAGGTCCCACCCAAGGGGTCCAAACACGCCCGGATCTTGGGGAGAATCCCATTCCCCACATAGACTCAGACTGATGGCTCCTCCTTATGGAGCTACCTCCATCCCAATGTGATCTGCTGGACCCCAGAAGACAACCCAGTTCTCCCAACCTCCCAGAGAGCTCTCAGTTCCCAGAGACAATACATGATCGCAACACATCTAGTGTTCGGGGAAGGACATTGAATGGGTGGAACTTATCCCAAGAAAAATAACCGGGCTAGTGAAAGGATGGGAAGCCAAGGGTTGTGGGAGATTGAGCTTGGAGAAGAGAAGGTTTGGGGACGTTAAATCTGGCCTGAAGTGACTGAAGATCTTCCATAGGAAAGAGTAGTCAGATGGGTTCTGTTTGGCCTCGGAAGGCAGGACCAGAAGTAACAGGTGGAAGGTACAGGGGAGCAAGAAGATTTAGGCTCATTATAGTGAAGGACAAATTATCTCCACAGAGAGTGAGCTCCCTGTCATTGAAGGTACCCGAACAGATTGAAAGACAACTTGTAGGGGGTGCCCTAGAGGGGCTTCTGGTAATAACTAAATTAAATGCCAATTGAAATGAGAGGACTGTAGATCTGGCTCTTGACCTATCCACACCCCTTACTTAATAGAGGAGGAAACTGATGCCCATGGAAGTGGGGACTTTGCCCAAATTCACACAGTAACATGGCATCAAGAAGTGAGAACTGAACTGAAGTGCTCTGACTCTCGTCCTGAGAACTCCCTTCTAACCCTGAGATCTACAAGTCAGATGCCCCTATTCCTACAAAGGGGTCCTAATGTCCAAGTTTTAACTGAACTTCCATCTCCAATAACCCCTTTCTTCCCACCTGTAATCCTACTGTGCTCCACTTGAGCCCCCCACAGGGAATAAGCATTTATTATGCACTTACTATGTACCAGTAAGTGTCTAAGACTAGATTTGAACTTAAGATTTTCTCCCTCCACTATCCACTGTACTGCCCAGCTGCCTCATAGTAAAACTCCACTGTCCCTACTGATCCCCAGAGACCCCATCTTAGTATTAACTTACATTTTCCTGAGAGGTGGGGTGCAGTGGCTATGACTCTCTCTGGGACTTGATTTTCTCTATTGACCTTACTGACCTCTAAGGTCCTTTCTACTTCTAAATCTCTTTGCATAACTGTTTAATGGTTTACACAGCCCAAGACCTCTGGGGAGGGAGCACTGTGGCCAGCAAAGTCCAGGGTCTGGGACGTGGACTTTCACAGTAACGCCTCTCCCTCCCTTTCCCCCCAGTGAAGCCTGGAGATGCCTGATGATCTGAGAAGTCATCACTAACTCATTGACCCCTAGATCTGGAAGGGACATTTACAGAGAAGGAAGCTTACCCAAGGTCACATGGGCAATAAAAAGCCAAGTTCCCCCAGATTTCCACCTCTTCCACTGGTTCTGCCCATGGGAGAAACCGAATCCCCCTTTTCCATTATAGTTTTTCAAATTCTTTAAGATTTAGATTTCAAAAGTTCAATAGTCAGATCCAGGTCTTGGGACTCATCCCTCTCTATCACACTGTTTCTCTGTCCCTTAGAATGCCAGAATCCCAAGATCTGGCACTGGAGCATTGGGGGCTGCTGATCCAATGCATGCAAATCGTCTCCCTGGAGGAGTCGGATCCCAGACTTTGCTTCAGTTCTGCCAGTGAAGGGGAGCTCACTACTTTCCCTAAGGCAGCCTACTCCAATTTTTAATAACTGTCATTATTAGGAACTTATCCGTACATGGAACCAAAATCTATTTCTCTGCAACATTCCCCAATGCCTTTACTTCTGTCCTCAGGGACCATACAGAACAAGGGCTAATTCCTCTTCCCATGACAGCCCTTCAGATACCAGAAGACACTTATCATGTTCCTCCTAAGTCTTCTTCTGAAAGAAGGTAAAGATTCCAATTTTCTTCAGCTGATCCCCATAGGACAAGGGACACCTCATCATTTTTGTTGTTCTCCACAGTTGAGGTCTAAGTGATTCCTGCTTCCTTCTCTTTTGCCTACCAACCACAATCTCTTTCCTCCAGGTCTCAGAAGAGTTGTCCCTCCTTGATGAAGGAGACCCCTCTATTTGTGTTCCATGTGTCCCGGTGATCAAAGGAGCTAACATAGATGGACCTCTAGATAGCCCAGTGGATAGAGCCCTGGTTTTCGAGTCAAGAAGACCAGAATTCAAATCTAGCCTAAGACACTAGCTGGGTGACCCTATCCAAGTTACTCTGAAGGGTTACATAAGGAAAGCACTTTGCAAACATCAAAGGGACAGATCAGTGTGAGTTAAACCATGATTATTTTCTCTACTTTCTTTTTTCCTCTTTCTTGTAGTCTCAGAGGAGACCTACTTGCTGAAACTAACTCTTTAACCTTGCAGCTAAAGTATATCCATAGATTAGAACATCCTATATGAAATGGAAAAAAATCTGCATTTGAATTCTCATTTGATAGATACTATATGATGCTGGGCAAGTCACATAATTCATCTAAAGCCTTAATTTCTTGAACTGGAAAATGGGGAGAACAATAGCATCTACTTTATAATGATTGTTGTAAGAATCAAGTGAGGTAATGTATATAGTCTGAAGCAAACCCTAAAATGCTGCACAATGAGCTTTATATTCTATATGAAAATATGTGTGTATGTATATGCGTGCATATTAGGGCAGCTAGGTAGTACAGTAAATAGAGAACTGGACTTGGAGTTAGGAACACTCCTCTTCCTGAATTCAAATCTGGTTTCAGACATTTTCTAGTTGTGTGATTCTGGGCAAGTCACTCTACTCTGCCTCAGTTTCCTCATCTGAACTAGAGAGGAAAATGACAAATTACCTCACAATCTTTGCCAAGAAAATCTCAAATAGATCATGACATGATCATGAAAAAGATAAAAAACAAATACTATATATTAAGATATTATATAAGAATCTCATATATAAGGATGCTATAATTACCATCCACATATACTCCAAGTCTCAGCTCAACACAGTTTTAATCTCTCCCTTCCCCATGCCTGTAAAGAAGGGGTTTCTAATCCTTTTAAGCAGCAAAGTAAAAACCCACTAGCACCTTCTCTTGACCCTGTTAGTCCTTGAAGCCCTCATCCTCTCCACTCCTTCTTCTAATGCAGCTACACTCTCTGCCTCCACTTCTTCATCACTCACTCTGCAAGTCCTTTCGAGCTGGTTCCTTTCCCCACTGGCATATGACATCTTTCACTGCCTCGATTCTTGGTCTTCCCTCCTCCCCCTTGCCTTTTGTGACAAAACCACCTTTCCGTTCCTTCCCTGTCTTCTTTTTTCTTACACTCTAAATGTGGGCCCATTTTCCCCTATTCTAAAGGCTTCCAAATTTTACCCTCTCCACCTCTCCACCCTCACCTGCTTTGGCTTTAGCCACAATTCCAGACCTTTATCTCCAGCTTCTTGTAGCATGCTTTCCCTTGGGTGTCCCACCAAAAAAATAAATAAATAAATAAATAAAACTCAACATGTCCATTTACTGTTCGGTCATTTCAGTTGTGTCCAACTCCTCATGACCCCATTTGGATTTTTTTGGGGGAGTGGTTTGCCATCATAATCCTCTCAAACCGGCTCCTCCTAACTTCCAGGCACCCAAGCTTCCTCCTCAAAGGCATCAAAGGTTCCTCCCTCTTCTGCATCCACCATATCCAATCACTCACTAAAGTCTTCCTCCAAAACAATCCTCCCATCTGTCCCTTCTCTTCTCTGTTCTCACAGCCACCACTTAATGCCGTCCATCATTTCTCCCTTCTAATACTGTAACCGTCTTTCAGTTGACTTCCCTTCCTCCTATTTATCTGGCACACGGCAGCCAGAGATGTCTTCCTCAGATCCACATCTGACCTCTTCATACAGGGCTCAACAATCTTTGTGGCTCCTACTCTAGGATAAACTCTGAAACTCTTCAGTTCTGGTTCTAAGACTTTTCATCTTCTGGATACATGGTCAAGAGCCCTGGGTCTCCACCACTTATAGCGTGACTTTGAGAAATCACTTAACTTCTCTGAGATGGCTTCCTTGTATGTAAAATGAGAATATTGGGCTAAGGTCGAGAGTCAGTTCTGACAGCCTATGAATTGTGGTATGATGGAAAGCCCTGGAATTGTAGTCAAGGATGCCCCTGACTAGAGTCCATTAGTTACTATGCAACTTCAGATATGGCATATTTCCTCTCTCAGACTTTTTTTCCTCATCAGTAAGATGGGGGAGAGACTACATCTAACTACAGGATGATTGTAAGAAAAATGCTCTGTAAAACTTGAAGGGCTATAGAAATATAAGTTATATTGTGCTCTCCAGCACCCTTAGTGAGAGGGGAACAGGAGCAGGTTGCAGCCTGGCTCGCTTGCTCAGGCTGGCTGCTGGTTGGGGATGACACTTCCCAGAAGGCTTGAGCTCCCTCAGGACAGACTCAGAGATGAGCTTCGGTGCCTGGCAACCCTTCCCCCATACACTGAGCCCTTAGGGGCTGCTCACTCCACCCCTTCCCCCTCCCTAACTAGCACCTGGCTACCCTTACTCTCTGCAAGTGATCCCCTAGGAGCTCCCCATACTCACCACCGTCCCTCCAGGGGGCATCCCTATGCAAGCTGCCTTCATCCTTGACTTGCTATAGAAGCCACAGGATGCATTCAGACATCTCATCCAAACCCCTCATTTTACAGGGAGAGAAACTGAGACCCAGAGAGGAAAAACGTGCTCCATGTCACGTGACAGGATTTGGATCATGACTCACATCTTCTTACTCCTTGCCCAAAGCTCGGTTCCCAGGTTACATAGGGCCTGTGGGAGCTGAAGCCAGGTCCCCAGAACCCCTGCTTCCCCCCCAGGCCCAGAGCTTCTGGGCTTCCACTCAGGGCTCCTTCCTCCTCAGCCATCTGGGCTCCTCTCCCTTCCCATTCTCCCAGCCCCTTCAGGACCGGAAGCTCCAGGAGAAGGAGGAGGAGGGAGACCTTCTAGACTCATAGCCTCTTCCAGGCAGCTGTAAGCAAGGTTCCCTAGTGCCGTTGTCTAGCAACCTGCCAACCTGCCACCATGAAGGGCAGAGGGCTCAGAGGGCCCAGATTTCAGGGCCCTCAGGCGGTGGGAGCTGGAATGTAGGGGGAGGGTCTTGGGAAGAAGAAACTGAACCTTGTCTCGGTATATAACTGGGAGAGGGTGATGGGGGGAGAGAGTGGGGGAGAACACAGCCCCCGACAGAGAGGAAGCTCTCCCCTGAGTCTGTGCAGAGGTGGAGGAAAGAGATGCCCTTGCACCCAAGCCTTCACCCAGGTGTGAACAAACTTAGGCCTCGAATCCTATCCTTCAATGGCATTATAGCCTAGTGTACCCTGGGAATAAAAGGCAGGACTTCCTTTACCTGATCCTACCTCCTCATCTATTTGACAGCATCATATTTACTCAACAGCAAAAGCCTTTTACACTTAAGAGTGATAGGATCCTACAGTTAAGAGCCCCGCCTTATTTTACAGATAAAAAAATTGATGCCCCTAGTAGAAAAACTCAACCAAGATCATACAGCTGGTAAGGAATCAGGAGGATTCCAACCCAGGGTCTGTGCCTCCAATTTCTCTTCCATCACATCACGATGGCTCTTTTGTTCAACAGTCCAACCTCATTTACCCAGCAGCAGGACTTCATTTATCCAATAACACCATAATCCCATTTACCTGACTATGGGACTTTATTTTAAGGCGGTGTGGTGTAATGGTTAAAAATGAGACTTGTAGTCAGGAATACTGAGTTCAAACTCCAACTTGGATACTTCCTGGACCTCAGTTTCCTCATCTATAAAATGGGAATAATAATAGCACCTACCTCCTAGGGCTATGTGAATCAAATGAGCTATCTGTAAAGTGCTTAGCACAGTACCTAGTGCAAAATAGTTGCTATATGAATGTTAACTACTTATCTAATCTTTAAGGAGTGAAATTAATCTTCTCTTTAAGGGAATTCCCATTCCTGGAGTTGATGGATGAGGCAGAGGGTGAGGATGGCAGATATAGCGGGCAAGTTTACTGATTAAAAACAGGGAACTTGAGACTATGGGAAGCCAACCAGAAGCCAGGTAGACTGACGTCTGGAACATCTTAAAATGTCACAACCTGAGACCACCTTAGAGATTAGGGAAAAAAGAACTGGGTTTTTGGTTCCTATGAGTTGGTTTGGTTCTGAAGGGAGGTTCAGTAGAGATTAGGAAGAGGAGAGGAAACTGACAACCGAAATTAATCAAAATTGACAACTGAAATTGATCACTGAAATTAATTGACAACTGAAATTGATCACTGAAATTGACAACTGAAACTGACAACTGAAATAGCCCTCCCCTCTGCCAGGGAACTTTTGCCTGCTTCTGGCTGGGCAGAAGCCTGGGGTGCAGACAGGGAACATTCAGCAAATCCCCACAATGTGCCGAGAACTGCATAGGTCTTTGCTTACTGATCCTCACCCTGACACAAGGTTGACACCCTGTTGCAAGGCAATGCAACAAACAGGTGCATCTCAAGGAGCTGAAGACAGATTTTGGATCACCTCGGACCTATCTGGCCTAAACTTTTCATGTTAGAGAGGAGGAAACTGAGGCTAGAGTAAGACAGGCGCTTTCCCCCAAGTCCCTCAGGCATCAGAGCTGGGATCTGAGCTCACGCCCTGCACCTCCCTGTTCAGGGCTCTCTCCCACTGCTACCAAAAGGAGAAACGGGGATTAAGAACCAAGGATGGCAGCCCGCCAGGAAAAGGCTGACTGGTGTGTGAGGGGGCTCACTCCCAAGGCCCTGCCCCGGTTTTATTTCCCTCCTGCATCTGGGGCAGGTTTATACTCAATCCCAGGCCTCTCAGAATTCTCAGAAAAATGAAAAAGTGGCTTGGGAACTTTGGAAGGGATAAAGGTTTGGAACACAACTTGGAGAGCTTCCTCTGAGCCCAGTGTCTGTGTGTGTGTGTGGGAGATCAGCGAAGTTCTCAGGCTGAGCTGGGGACGGAGAACTTTGTCCTGGACCCAGAGGCTCCAGGGAAGGAGAGGCGGCAGCCAGGGATTCTGCTGAGTTGGTATTTGAGAGAAGATCTGCAGGTCAGAGGAAGAACAGTGACCTTGTTTCAGAGCAGGCTCAGTGGAAATATACAGGTTTTAGGACGAGGAGGCCAGAGTTTGTGGGTTCTAGTCCCTGCATTGTTGCTTAAGTGACAGAGCTTTGGGAAATCCCTTCTTTATGGCCCTCTATGAGCAAGGTTCTTAGACTAAGACACAGTGGTTCTTAACCCAAGGTCTGTGGATTAGTTTTTTAAACAATGTGTACTTAGATAACTGTAATTCAATATGATTAGTTTCCTTTGTAATTCTATATATTTTATTTTATGTGTTTCAAAGCATTATTCTGAGAAGCAACTTAAGAGCCCCCTGGTAAGGATCTTTGAGGTCCCTCCCAGCTCTGATATTGTGTCCTAAGGTCCATCCCACCTCTGACATTCTGTGTTGTGAGTGCCTCCCCTCCCAGCTCTGACATTCTCCAAAGGCCCTCAAAGTTTTGATGTTCTCTGCTCTAAAGGTCCTCCCAAACATGGCATTTCTATTTTAAGGGCTCTCCCAGCCCTGACCTCCTGGGTTCTAAGGGCCCTCCAGGCTCTGACCTCCTGGGTTCTAAGGGCCCTTCCAGCTCTGACATTCCGGGTTCTAAGGGCCCTCCCAGCTCTAGATCCTTCTAGATTTACCCTCTGGAGTACTTAACCATGGGGCGGTGATGGTGTTGGGGAGCTCAAGCCTACTTTTGCCTGCCCAAGTGTCCGGGGTCCGGCTCTCAGGCACCAGGCCCTGCCCCCCTCCCTCTCCGGCCCCTCTCTCGGCTCCTCCCTCTCTCTAACAGTTCACCCTCTGGGGATCTTGGACCTTAGAGCAGCTGCTGTGACCTCACCCTCCCCTGCCATGCGGCCGGCTCTGGGGTGGGGCCTGGCAGCTGCTGCTCAGCCCCACAGGGCCTGGGTTCCTGTGGATTATGGGTCTGAGCCATTGGCTCAGAGCCAGTGAGAACCATCTGCTCTCCTGGGGCCCAGCCACCCAGGGAAGGCAGGCAACCCCCCAGGTCTAATGGCCAAGGGACAGGGGGAGTGGGAGCTAAGAGGAGGCAACCAGGGCAAGGTCCAATGTCTGCCTGCTGGCCGGGCGGGCACTCTGGGCCTTCAGCTGCTGGAGCAGAAAGGGGGAGGGCAGGAACCCAGCAGAAGCCCCCACCAGGGAGCATGACGGGAGGAGGAATACTGCCTCCCAGCTTCCTTGGATCAGCCCCAATTTTCCTGCCCTGCCTGGACCCACCCAGGCACATCTGCTCCAGGGCAGGTGCCACCCACAGAGCGGAGCTGACCCGCTCCCCTAACTCAGGTTACAAATAGGAGGACGGGGGCAGCTGAGGACAGAGGTCCCCCCAGAGGGAAGTGAGGGGAGAGAGGGGGAAGCAGAGGCTGAGAGCAGCATGGAAAAGCTCACCGAGGGACCTCCCCAATCCAATCAGCTCCTGTCAGACTGGGGCTGTCTCAGGCTCCGGCCACCATTGTCCCTCCCGCTCTGAAATGCTCTGGGCCCACCTGGGCAGGCCCCAGACAAGGCCCTGAGGAAGCTGGTAGTCAGACAGGCCCAAGGGAGAGGTAGCTGGTGGGTGGGTGGGTGGGAAAGGAGGAAATTATACACCCCCCCTGCCAGCTGGTGCTAGGCAGCCCCCACCCCAAATACCCATGCACCTATATCAGTGCCTGCCTTTAACCTTTGGGGGAAGACTTTGCTCTGTCACCAGCCTCACTTTGTGCATTGTCTTAAAGACCTACTCTCATTTCTTATAGGATCACAGAATCCAGAACTGCCAGGGACTGTAGAGATCAAGCCAGACCCCTTATTTTAGAGCTGAGGAAACTGAAGCTCGGAGAAGGAAAAGGGCTAGCACCTTCCACGTAGCCATAGGTACCTGTTTGTTAAATGAATCTCCACTACAATATTTCCCAATTGAGCAAGGATCTTCTCCCCAATATCCCCCGACAAGCTTCCTTAGCCTCTGCTTGAGAGCTTCTAGTGACACGGCATTCAGTTCCCCATGAGAAAGAGTCCGTTCTATTTCTGAATAGCTCTTCATCTTCTGAACTCAAGACTCCCGCTTGGTCTGCTGCACAGGGGATACACCCGAGCCGTCCCTGTGCCCCTGGATCAATCACAGACACAGCCCAAGGGAGAAGGGGCCGTTTGGGGCCCAGGCTCCCCCAGGCTCGCCCCTGCCCGGTACCTTCCAGGCTCTTTCACCCGCCAGCCTGCCCAAGAATGCTTTAGGAGGCACAAAGACCTGGACACGAGGGCAGGGGGATATCGGGGTCACCTGAGCTCCACATAGGCTGGGTAGGCATCTCCTGTATATGCTCTCCCTTCTGCCTGGCTTCCTAGGCCTGCTCCTGCCTCAGCTCCTCTGGAGACTCCCCCAGCCCATCCCCAAAATTCACGTTAGATCTTCACATTTGTTTTTATGAACTCTGAAAGCCCCCTAGACCAACAGATCCCCCAAAATTCAGGAGAGACTTTCCAACAGAGCTTCCGATCCTATCCCCAACTTCCCCATCATGACAAGTCTTTCACTGCTTTGGATCCCATCACTCTTTTACCCTTTCGAAGGGGGGAAGGGAGCAAGCACAGAGTGACTGACAATCTGGAGGGATTGGGGCAGCTGGAAGGCTTTCAGAGCCCCAAGGGAATATGTGTAACCAGGAATCTGGGGGTGGGTACAGGAGGTTTCTGTCCAGCCCAGGAGTCTTAGTCATGTATGTGTGAAATGACTGTGTGTGTGAGATTCCCAAGTTCCTGATGGTGGGGACTGCAGTAATTCCTGGTGGGTTCCTCACATGGCACGGCCTAGAACAAGGCTGGGTTTACAATGGGTAGAGAAAGGCAGCTTGGTTAATGGAAAAGGACACTAGAAAAGAGAACACGAGTTCAAATTCTACTTCTGCAACCTTGAGCAGGTGCCTTTATTGCCTCAGTTTCCTTATCTGTAAAACAAAACTCCCATGCTTTCATTTGTGTCTCTCCTCTTGTCTGTCTCATGTTTCTCTGTCTCTCCTTCCCTCTCTGGCTCTCATATCTGTCTCTATCTCTGTGTCTTTCATCTCTTTTCTCATGTATCTTCTCTTTCTCCTGTTTGTCTTCTCTTTCCTCTGTGTTGCCCTGTCTCTTCTCTTCTCCCTCTCTTGTCTCTATCTCTGTGTCTCCCTCTCATCTCTTCTCTTTCATCCCTTTCTCTGTATCTCTCCTCTTTCCCCCTCTTTTCTTTCTCCTCTAGATCTCTGTGAGCATTCCTTTCATCTCTTCTGTGTGTCTTTCTTTGCCTCTCTGTCTCTGTTTCTCTCCTCTCTTTCTCTGTGTCTGTCTCTCTGCCTCTCTGTCTCTGTCTCTCTCTGCCTCTCTGTCTGTCTCTGTCTCTGTCTCTCTGTGTCTGTCTTTCTCTCTGTCTCTGTCTCTCTGTCTCTAACACACACACACGCTTCTCTGCCTCACATAGCTGTTGTAAGGAGCAAATGAACAAATGAGAAAGTGGAAAAGAGGAAACTTGGCAACCTGTAAGCAGCCATCTGCACCCTTGTGAGGGGCTGTTGTTAGTCAAGACTTAGTGAATCATTTGAGTCAATTCAGCAGACAAAAGTGTGTCCAGTGTGCTGGGCCTCTCCCAGCGGTCTCTGGGCAGGCAGGGCAGTGCCTAATTAAAGCCTGCTCTATGAGGGCCCGGGTGTGGGTATAGCCTAACAGAGTTTGTCTGGGGGAGAACCGGGGTCTTGGGAGAACACATTCACCATACCGGGTGATGTTGTGCCCTGCGGATTACGAGGTTAAGCTGGGAGAAAGCTTCCTGGGAGAGTTGGAGCCCAGGCTGGGTCTTAAAAGGATGAGAAGGATGAGACTGAGAGTGAACACGGGAGCAAGAAATGGGAGGTAGGAGGGGCGAGTTAGGTGGGTGGGAGTCATTCGCTGGGCACAGGGTGTGGCCCTGAGACATTCGGAGAATGTCAGAGCTGGAAAGATCCCTGGGCAGATGTCTTCATTCTGCAGAAGAGCAGAGCTGTTGGTTAGGGAGGAAAGGAAATGGCAGGCAAAGGTCACCTCAAGTCAGCAGCCAGTAGTAGTCGGGCCTGGAACCCAGAGTCTCAACTACCACCAGCAGCAGTGAAAAGATCTGAACCCCGGCTCGGCTGCTAGCTGAGGTGGTGTTTTGAGGGGGAAAAGTTGGCCAAAGGCCTCCAAATGCCAGGTTGGGGAGTTGGGATTCCATCCAAAAAGAGACTGCAGGTTTGGCTTTTTTGTTTTTTTGGCAAAGGCCAATGACCCAGGGAAGCTGTATTTTTGGGGGGTGGATCTCCAGATTCTAGCAGGTGAATAAAGAAGGAAATCTGGGGGATGTAGCTGGGGGGAGAGGGGAAGGCGTGGTCTGTCGAAGAGGGACTCAGTGACCAGAGACTGGTCTTCTCTGTGGAAGGGAATGTCTGAAGCCCTACCCCATGCCCCAAACTTCAACTGCGTTTACAGGAAAGAGAGGATCAGGGCTAGAAGTGACCTTTCTTACAGGAGAGAGAACTGAAACCCAGAGAGTAGAGGGAATTTGCCCAATATCACACAGCATGTCCTCTTGCACTGCTGGGACTGGAACCCAGGGCTTCTGACTCAGAGAGAGGCCCCTCCCACACAGGCCACCTGGGCCCCCTCCCACCTCCACATATGGGGAGGGGGAGCATTAACAGCTGAACCCATCCCAAACAGGAGGGTTTCCATGGCAACTGGGGTGTCTAGAAGTAGGGGGAGGGGCTCTAAATACAGCGCTCTCCAGGGGGAGATTTTCCCTTCATACCCCTCCCTCTTCAGCAACAAGATGCAGGAGTGAAGGTTCCACCTTTTTCTCTTGTCCTCCACCTACCTCCATCCCCTCCCCCTAAGGCACCAGAACCTATCTGCACGCCCTCAGCAGCTCATATGCCCCAGCTCAGAGGGGCCATAGGATAAAGGGGGTAAAGATTCTCTTTAAACACTCTTTCCCAAAAGGCCGGTTGCCCCCTCCCCTTTTGTGTCCAGTCCTGAGGGCAGCCTCCACGTCTCTCAGGTTCTGTGGGAAAACAGAGGCCAAGCTCAGGTCCCCCCCAGCACTCAAGGCCCACATCCCAGGTCTGCGTGTCACACAGGACCTCCAGCTGTGTCACATGGAAAACCTCTGGGCCGCTCTCGCTTCTCACACTCAATCGGGACCCCAAGTCATGTGGATCTCGGCTTTGGAACCATCCGATTATTCATCCCTTCCTCTCCACTCCCACAGCCACTGTTCTCCAGGGTACAAGGCACCCGCCATCACCCTCCTGGACCATTGGAAAAGTCCCCACGGGGCCTCCTGCCCCCGGTCGCTACCGCCCCCCTAACTCGTCCTTCCTACACTGACAGAATCCGCTTATTTTTGCCTGAAATCTGGCCCTGTTAACTCCTCTGATAAAAACCTTCCCCAAACCAACCAATTAAAGATCAAATCCCATCTGGCATTAAAGGCCTCTACATATGACTGCCAGCCTAACTCTGTGGTCTGATCTCATCAAGGGAGGAGAAGGTGGCGCAAACGGGCCTGGTCCTTAAGTACCTGGGGAAGGTGGTATAAACAGTCATCTGTCCTTAAGTACCTGGGGAAGGTGGTGTAAACAGGCCTGGGTCCTTAAGTACCTGGGGAAGATGGTGGCAAACAGGCCTCTGTCCTTAAGTACCTGAGGAAGATGGTGGCAAACAGGCCTCTGTCAAATACCTAGGGAAGATGGTGGCAAACAGGCCTCTGTCCTTACGTACCTAAGGACAGAAAATGGCAAATAGGCCTCTGTCCTTAAATACCTGGGGAAGATGGTAGCAAACAGGCCTGGTCCTTAAGTACCTGGGGAAGGTGGTATAAACAGTCATCTGTCCTTAAGTACCTGGGGAAGGTGGTGTAAACAGGCCTGGGTCCTTAAGTACCTGGGGAAGGTAGTGGCAAACAGGCCTCTGTCCTTAAGTACCTGAGGAAGATGGTGGCAAACAGGCCTCTGTCAAATACCTAGGGAAGATGGTGACAAACAGGCCTCTGTCTTTAAGTACCTAAGGACAGAAGATGGTGGCAAACAGGCTTCTGTCTTTAAGTACCTAAAGACAGAAAATGGTCGCAAGCAGGCTTCTGTCTTTAAGTACCTAAGGACAGAAAATGGTGGCAAATAGACCTTTGTCTTTAAGTATCTAGGAAAGATGGTGGCAAATACCTAGGAAAGATGGTGGCAAACAGGCTTCTGTACTTAAGTATCTAGGGATGGTGGCGGCAAACAGGCCTCTATCCTTAAATATCTAGGGAGAAAATTGGTGATCTAAGATTCGTCCATGATCATGTAAGTATTAAGGAGTAGCTCAAGGATTTGAACTCATGTCATCTGGATTCAAATCCAGTATTCCTTCCCCAGCTCCACACGCTTACCAGAAATATTATGGATTAATTTTTTCTTTCTACTGCTACCAAGAGGTAGCTATGTCCTATCTATACTCCTCCACTGAATAAAAAGCTCTGCAGAGATTTGCTTCTGAAGACATGGTGGCTATTAAATGAGTGAATGAATGAATATTGAAAGTGGGACCAAGGGGGACATTTCAGCTCCTAGGAAGCAGAAAACAGAGGCTGGACTACAGTGGCAGCTCTGTTACAAGGCTAGCAACAGAGAGGTGGTTAATAGGGTCACCATGAGCAGATCCAAGTTCCTTTCTCAAGGTCTCCATGGGTTTGGCATCTCTCTCACACACATTCACTCACATATCCATATAGGATGGAATAAAGGAGCTTTGGTCATAGCTCTTCTTCCCACTATGTCCCTATCCTTCAGCCTCTGTCCTTGTCCTATCTAACAGTGGAGAGCTGGGAAAGGAGCAGGGCGGAGTCCAGAATTCTGACGGAACTGGAGGCATTTAGCTTGGAAAACTCATGAGGGGAGCATACAGAATTATGGGAAAGATCAGATTGGTTCTTGGCTGTGGTGGGCAGCACTAGGATCCAGGAGATGCTGATAGAGGCTAAAATTGGGCTTCACATTGAAGGCAACAAGCATGGAACTTCCTAGCTCCAACAGTCTTAGATGAAGGAGTACTGAGTGGAGCCCAGGGGTGGGAAGTAGGGGATGAGTTGGGAACCTTTGGTCCAGATCCCAGTTGTGACACATACTACTTATGTGATCTGAACCCTCTCTGGGCTCTGCTTTTTTCATCTCTAAAATCAAAGGGTCAGATGAGATGCTCTAACATTCAGCAGTCTAGCTCAAAGCTTCTTAACTCGGAGTCTGTAAAGTTGCATTTAATATATATTTCTATGTTATATATTAAGACTATTTCAGTATGACTGTTTTCCTTTGTAATCTTATTATGCTATGCCTTTAAAAACATTTTTTGCAAGAAGGGATCCACACAGACTTCAGCACACTCTGTGGAAAGGGCCATGGCATAAAACGGTTGAGAACCTTGGGTTTCAGCCCAGTGGTGAGTACCCCATTTAGAGAGAATATTCAAGGAAAGGCTGGAGGGCATCTACGGATCAGGGATGGATTAGAGATGGATCACATGACCTCTGAGGGTCTCCCTGATCTGAAAGTCTGAACTCATGAGGTGAATAACTCTCCCTTCCCCTTTTAACCAAGACTGAGATCCTTCTGTTCCTCTCTCTGAGCACATTTAGGAGTCAGTGGGGGGACCATAACTAAAGGGGAGAGGGCTCTCTAGATGTAAGGCTGACAAATTCCTCTCTGAGGTAAAGCTGTCCCTCTTTCTCCCTGAGTCCCGTGGCTGTGCTCGAGTGTTTGAACCTGATGGGACCCCACAGACACAGAGAAGCCTGCATCCCTTGGAGGGAGGATGGAGCAGCCCCTCGGAGGAGCCCAGAGCCTGGCAGGAAGTGGGGAGCACTGGCTAGCCCCTTCTCTCCCCCACAATTTTGGTCTCCCTGTCCTGGCGGGGTGGAGTCCTGCCCAGCTCCACAGTTCCCAGGGCCCTCAGTCCCAGGGCTCAGCTCCTCTGATAGGGAAGGAAGCCACATCAGCACCCCTCCACCCCCCCCCCCCCAAACTCTAAAGGAGAGGTTGGTCCTGGAAAGGGAGATGGTGGGTTGAGAGGAGGAGGATAAGGGGGTGTATCTTGGGGGGTGGGGGGCTGAACTTTTGAACCCTCAGCTTGGAGATCGGTTCATTACCTTAGCATGAGTTAAAAATAACTGTCTCGTCTCTTTAAATTAGTCTGTCTGCAATTACCGCCTGGCACGGCCGCCCGCCCTCCAGCGTCCCCAGCGCTTGGAGCCTCGCCAGGTGGCAGGCGGGGGCCCCGGCAGCCCCCCCTCTTCTCCTTACCCCAGCCCCGGGGGGCTCCCTGGCTTCCAGTCTGTCTGCCTCCCACCCCCAGGCAGAGCAGAGGCATCCGTGGGCTTCCACTCCCTCCCCACTATCGACCCCCACCCACGGCTCTCCCAGACCAAGGGAGAAGCAAGGGCGAAAGGCAGGTGCCCCAAAGGGGACTGGGGAGCAATGGGGGGAGGGGAGCGAGGACCCAGAGCCTCCCGGGGGAAGAGGAGGGAGGGCCCTGGGAGCGCCACCGGGCGTGGGTGGGTGTGAGCAGGTGGTTGTGGGAGTCTGCTGGGCACACCAGCCCATGTGCCAGGAGTGGCGGGCACAGGCCCAGGAGGCTGCCAGGCCCCTGCTCAGTACAGTGTGTGAGGACGCCCTCGGAGCCTCCCCCCACCCCCAGGCTCTCCAGAGCCCCAGCCAGCAGGGAAACACGCGCTGCCTTTGGGGGTGGGGGGAGGGAGAGAACCAGACAGATGGATGAGGTGAGGGAACCCGGCTCAGAGTCGGGCTGAGGGGAAGGGAGGCGGTGCCCCCACCAACCCGGAGCTGGCACACTTTCCCACAGCCTTGTCAATCCCAGCAAGCCCCACCCCCACAAACACACCAGAGTCTGAACGCATTATCTGCGGGGAGGAGGAGTCCAGCCCCCTCCCCCAACCCCCACTCACTCCTAAGGAACTGAGGCAGTCCCCAACTCGGAGCCGGCCTCTGCCGGAGGAGGGGGGAGGGAGACAGGGGATGACATCACGGGGGCTGGAGAGAGAGGGTGGAAGGGAAATACAAAGCAGCCTAGATGTGGAGGCTTGGGTTCAAGTTCTAAGGGCGCTTAATCCACAGAAGATCAAAGGAGAGAGAGAGAAAGGTCATTCAGTCTAAAGCTCATTTTCCCCTCATGAGGAAAGAAACGCTGGAACTCTCTATTTCATAGGAATGTCCTGTGCAACAACAACAATAGTAATAATAAAATAACTCACATACGTCAGGGCTTTAAGCCAACAAAACATCATCTCAACTAAACCCTCCAGCCCCCGGGGAGGGGGTACCACCCTTATCATCCCCAGGAGGAGGAAGCTGCTGTTATCCAGCCAGCAAGTGTCAGAATCGACATCTGACCCTTTTCTCTGGACTTCCAGTCACAACATCTACCCATTTTTGCGTGTATAAGAAGCACCACCCCCCTTCATTTTAGAGTTGGAGACACTTGGGCCAGCTTTGTCCAAAGTCACACATGTAACAGCCAAGATTTAAACCTTTTTTCTGATGTCTAACCTATGCTCCCTGGGACCCTATATGATTCCCCCAGTCCTTTATCTCTTAAGGAACGCCCAAGGAGGCAGAGGAGGAATTCAGGGTCAGAGAAGGAAGGAATCCCTTGCCTTGGTTCACCACATGGGAGGCTCTGCATGGTTCTTTGACCTCAGAGAGGATACATGCTGAGGAAAAGCTCGGAGATGGGGGTGTCTGGGTTTTCCTACTTTCTCCTTCTTCCTCGCTCCTACTCGCACACACACCCCACACCCACTCCAAATTCATTCTGCTGCTCCGTTTCTGGGAGCAGCTGCACTAGCAAACCGGCTGGCCCAGCAGGCTGGCACCCTGCCCCAGCTACACCTGGGGAAGAAGGGAATCCTGGCCCCAAGTTGGCATGATGCCCCCTGGCCCTGCCCATTCCCTCAGGCTGTGGGCATGAGGCCCCTTTGTCCCACTCCAGGGGGCCGGCTGTGGGCATAGGGCCCAGGCATTGGATCTGGCCTGGTCCTGGATTTCTCCAGAACAGTCGGCAGCTGCCCATGGGCCATTTCTCCTAGTCCCTGATTGGTGCTTGACCTTGGGGCTAGACTGGGTAAAGGTTGAGCTGAGCCTGACTTAATAAATCAGGGGGAGGTGGGGAGGAAGAGGGAAACAGGGTTTCTTCCCTTCTTCCCCTCAGTGGGGATGGGAAAGAAGCAAGAGAGCTGCAACACTGGGGAAGAGGATGCAACAAAGACTTACTCCCTCATCAAATACTGACTGAGCACCTCCTGTGGGTAGAGCCTAGTAAGGAAAAGTCCTGGGCTTCCTGGGCAGCCGGATCCTGCCAGGCAGAGTCTTCCCAGCGATGTACTCAGAGGGGGCCCCTCTGCCTCAAACACCCCTTCCAGGGACTCTGGCAGTGGTGGGCTCGGTTAACGAGCCTGGAGCCAGACAGCCTCATGCCTGAGCAGAAGAGGATTTTTTTACCCTATTCTCGTATTTTTCATTCTATCATTCTTTATCCCTGGAAATAAATGAGAAAAAGACACCCAGAGCCTCTCAAGGGGGAAGGGAAAGAGCGTTTGGGTACCTTAGGAAGGGAGAAGAACAGTAGGAGGGGGGGAAGGTACTTTGGGACAGGATTGAATGGTCCTTTCTGAATCCTAAGAGAAAGCAACCAGGTCGAGAGATCCCACAAGGGTCATAGTGTGGGCTCCTGGAGCTCTGGTGTAAAGAATAGCAAGGGAGGATTAGACGATGCTATCCAGCAGAGGCACTTTTTTTGGGTAATGAAACCCTTGGGAAATTTGGTGAAACTTATGGATCCTTTCTCAGAATTCTGTTCTTAAATATATGAAACAAAATCCAAGGATTAACCATATTAACCCTATTAACCATACGGTTACAAAAGGAAACCAAAGGTTATTGATGAAATCCATATTATTTACTATATAACCCTATTAACCATATGGTTACAAAAGGAAACCAAAAGTTATTGATGAAATTCATAGGATTTACTATATAACCCTATTAACCATAAGGTTACAAAAGGAAATCAAAAATTATTGATGAAACTTATGGATCCTTTCTGAGAATTCTGTTCTTAAATATATGAAATAAAATCCAGGTGGTCACAAAGGGAAACCAAAGGTTATTGAAAATAAAGATTGGAATGAGACCTCCTGTGGACAAATTCCTGTGCTGATGGTTAGGGAAAGAAGTTGACCATGAAAAATTGAAGACCTTAGCAGGCCCAGGTTAGGAAAACTCCTAAAAAAGAAAGCATAGTGAATTCGGAGTGAAAAGAACCTGAATTCTCAAGCTAGCTATGACAATTTACTTCTGTGTGACACTGGGTAAATCATAATCCCTTTTTCCCATCTCTCTAGACCTCAATTTCCTCCTCTACATAATGGGAATATTAGAATTGATGATGCTATAAGGGTTCTTTCCAGATCTATCCTATTACCCTATGGATCCCTGCATAGAAAGGTGAGGTAAAAAATGGACCAGTTTCTAGCTTGTTCTCAGGGAAGTCTCCTAGAAGGGAACATAAACAAGAAAAACGGCACAACAACCCGAAGAAGAGATTCCACTTACACAATTAAGAGAGTGGATATTATATAGAAGATTACCCTGCCCCCTTGATGATTTGGTAGTTTAAAAGCATGGTGGAGATTCAGAGGAGAGTTCTATGCAAGGTGGATGGATGGGGAAAGGGTGGAAGGAGGCAGATACACCATGGAAGACTTCCTGGAGGACTGGATCTGAGACCACCTGGTATGGTCCCAGGAGCCCCAGCTTCTTTGGACCCTCTTAATCCCAATTACAAGAAGAGAAGAATCAATGCCAAGAGAATTTTGGTTAAGAACCAAAGACTGAGTTCAAATCCTACCCTGATTATTTCCCTTCTTTTGGGCCTCCGTTTTCCCATCTGTAAAATCAGGAGGTTGGATTGGATGATCTTCCATATCCCTTCCATAAGTAACATCTCATAAACAGAGACACAGCAAGAAAGAAGAGACCCTGGAGTGGCCAGAACAGTACTCCCCCTCTCTCCATATATCCCCTTCTCTCCACTTCCAGTGAACTGCACCCTCCTGAACCAGCTCAGTTCCCCATCACTGCTTGCCTGGCTTCCACAACTGGCATTTTTACCTCTAATCTCTTGCCCTTCAATCCATCCTTGACATATATATCCATCATCTTCCTAACATGCTGCTCAGCCATAGCACCCCAGCTCCAGCCTTTATTATCTTAATGACTATCGACAAATCATTTCACCTAAGCCTCAAGTTTCATCTGCAAATTGGGGATAATACTAATTCCTGGAGCATTTGCCTCATACGGTTCTTGTGAGGATAATGTATATAAAGTGATGACTTCTCTCAACCATTATTTTCAGCTCATAACTCAGAGGGTGGCTTAATAAATATTTGTTAGACAAGCATATCAGTTCACTAGCCTGCTTGGAAGCCTCAGTGGCTCCCACTAGTTCCAGATTAAATTCCCAACTCCTGTGCTTAGCACTTAAGCCCCTTCATCACAGGCTGGCTTCAAACTAGCTGCCTTTCCAGATTTCCCTCTCCCTGTCCCCAGCTTCGTGCACGGTTTGCTCCACAGTCCCTTTACTATACACAAAACAGGCTTTTTGCTTTACCTCCTTTCTGGAGTGCCCGGAGGGCCAGAGGCCTATGCCAGCCAGCCCTATTCATCTTTCTGAGCAGAAGCCCAGGACTGCTTCACCTAGGCAACTTTCCCCAATTTAATAATTTCTCTCCTCATCATATTCAGCACCTGATTATACTTGGCCTAATATTCTCCTTGGCTCTCTAACCTGGACAGCTTCTTTTTCCAACTAGATTTGGAGGGAAGGGGTCCAGTCTGTTCCTCCTATGTGCCCTACAGTACCTGGCACCAAAATAGGAACACAGGAAGGGCCCTATAAATATTTGATGGGAAAAAAATGAAATTGTAAAAAACAGAGTGGAGAAAAAAGAGATCGGTAGGAACACAGAGGAGGGATCTTCTGGGCCCAGGATTCTTTTCCAGGATCCAACCAGCTATTAGCAACTGACTAGGGAGACATCCTTCTCTTCCACCTGACAGAATTCACCAGCTTGAATTTTCTCCCTCAGGAGTCTTCCCTTCTGGCAGGTGCTAGAGCACACACACTGGGTAATTCATCCCATCTCATCCCATTCTACTCTCAACAAGGATGGAGGCAGGTGAGGTCCAGTGATCTAGGGCGCCAGTTCCCAACATGAGTCACCCAGGCTTCTCCTATAGACTGGGAAGGAGGAAGTCTGGATTCTCTCATGAGGCATAGAAAAGGGAAATCTACTTCTAGGCAGTTGAAGGTAAACTGATGCTCCACAGACCAGATTGGGAGTCAGGGGTCCTTGCTCCACCATGATTCTTAATATGACCTTGGGTTAAGTCCCATCAAAAATACTTGTACAAATAAAGAAAATGTATGCCCTTATCAATACAACAGTCCGTTTGGAAGCTCTTACACCTGAATAGGGTTAAGCTTCATATACCCTGAATAAGGTAAGCTTCATATACCTCGATAATCCTTTTGAAGGATAGCCCAGGATAATGGACGGAGCCTAGACTGGCAGCCAGGAAACCTGGCTCCCATTCTCAGCTCTGCTATTAATTTGTCACGTGACCTTGGACTGATAATTTCCTTCTCTCTGGGCCTTGATTTCCTTCTCAGGAAAAAAAAAAGAGCTTGGACTAGATGTTCCCTCCCAGCTCTGATACTGAGTCTATCGCCTCCCTTCTAAAACACCGTTAGTGACTTCCCCCTTCCAACAGGATAGAGTACCAATCCCCCCAAGTCTAGCATTCATGTTCCAACCAGTCTGTTACCCAGCTACCTTTCCAGCTCCCCACCACAGACACCCTCTGCTCCAGCCAGCCTCTGATTTTTAGACTTTCCTATCTCTGCTCACACCTATCCCCCTTCTCTCCCTTGCTTGCCATATCCTTCCACCCCATCCCATCATTCCAGACCTTACTTCCTACAGAAAGAAAGCCTTCCCCTACTCTGAGTCCTTCCAGTTGGGCTGTATCTCACATCTCTCCCCGAGCATATACATCCTCTGTGGCTAGCTCTTTTGGCTTTGCTGATTGTCACCCAACCATTTTAATCAGAAGGTCCCAGAAGGCAGGGACTCTGTTCTTTCCTTCTCTGCTTTCCTGAGATGTTGAGCTCAGGGCCCAGTCCCCAGCAAACCTCAGCACCAAAGCTGCTGACTGAGTGGTACATGGAGCACCTTTGGTTTGGGAGCCAATGCAGGGCATGGGTCAAACCAGGCTCTGGGCTCATGTCCTGGCTCCTACGCTTGCTGTGTGAACCAGTGACAAATTACCATCCAAGCCTTAATTTCCTCATGTGTAATATAGAATAATAACACTCAATATCTATACCTCACCTACATAATGAGGAAGTCTATTTGCAAACCTTAAATCACTAATGAAATGAGAGCTATTATGTACATGAGTGTATGTGTGTGTGCACACGTGTGCTCGAAAACATTATACCATTATACCACCACTACCACCAAATGCATTTGCCCCTGCTTACTCTGGACATACCCAGCATCCTTTTCATGACCTTGTCCTTTTCTTTCTGGACTCCAGGAACCAGAGGCATGACCAAGGGGAAAGGTATGGACCAGTGCCAGATTCTAATGGGGAGATTAGCAGGAGAGTCTACCAATGCTCTTGTGTTTGGGGGAGGGTCAATGGCCACTGTCCCAGGAAGTTAGTCTCCCCAATCGAGGAGGTGCCTATGATTAGACCTGAGAAAACACATAGACCTCTGTATCCCTCTCCACAGACCTCAGAACTCTGAGAGGTGGTTCCTGAATGTAAACTCAGGGCCTTTTTCTAAACCTAATGATGCAGTCCTCTATACTTGTAAGCACTTTCCAATCCCCCAATTAAAGCATGTTAATTCCAAGAGATGCTAGCAGGGTCAGTAAGGCTATCAGAGAGAATGGAATGAGATGTTGGCTCCAATCCTCTGTGTAAACCTTTGATTTTCTCTGTGCCTCAGTTTCTCTGCCTCTCATGTTAACTATGCCATCTGCTGGCAGGCAACTGGACACTCAAAGCTTTAACACAGGCAGATAGGAGGGGGCTCCTTTCTTACAGGGTCAGCTTCTCCTTTTCCTCCCAAAGTTGCCCTCTTACTATCTCCCTCCCCAAATTTGGGAAGTGCCACTCCTGTGGTCTAAAGCTGTGTCTTCCTTATACCTAGATCTAGGGTCCTGCTCCAACCCCTTTCAAGGAGACTGCCCCTCTTTAAAAAAAGAACAATAATCCATATATACACAATTCTAGGCACAAAGCTGAGGAATAGGAGGATGTCAACAGGCAGCACCTGATTTCCATCCTCTCAGTCAAGGAAAAAAAAAAAGATCTATTGGGTCTATAAGGAAGTAAGGTTCCCAATTCTCCGCATTTCCACCTCACCTCCCCTTCTTCAGGTAAGGGAACTGGACGCCCATCCACCTGGGGCCTGACCCACCCCTACCTTTCATCACACTGGGCATGAGCTCTGGGGGGCTGTGAACTTGTCCTGAACCTAGTATCTTAGCCCCCTCCCCCAGCTTCAGTCTCCAGTCACATTCCTCCATGCACTGGCTAGCTGGGTACAATTCCCCCCTCCCCCTACAGACACACGCACTAGAACTGCTAGTGCCCGCTGCCAGCTAGCCTTCCCACCTCAGACCCAACCCAGGCAAGCTACTGTAGCCCAAGCACGCCGGGGGCTCTCACCTTCCAGCCAGCAGAGCTGTTACTGTCACCCTTATCCTTGAAATAGGGCACGTATCGAACCATCCAGTCATAGATCTGGGAGAGCGTGAGCCGCTTGTCCGGGGCGCTCTCAATGGCTTTGGTGATGAGGTCAGCGTAGGACAGGTTGCCCCAGGCGTTTCGCCGAGAGGTTTTAGCCTTACGGAGCTGTCCAGCGTCCCCACCCAGCACCGGTAGAGCCGCCGTCCCGGGAGCGGGGGCCCCAGCCACCACCACCGCTTTGCGCTCCCCAACGCCCGCCCCAGCCCCTCCGTTCTCGGTGCTTTCAGTGCCGCCGCCGCCGCCACCGGGCCCGGCCGCCCCATCCTCTTCCTCGCCGCCGCCTGCAAAGTCGGGTTGCGGTAGCGGCCAGGTGCAAGAGCGCGGCCGGCTCTGCGGCTCGAAGTCTGGGTCGATGTCCACCTGATGCGCTCCTCGTAGCTTCTCGGCCATGATCCCGGCCCGGGGGGCGGCGGCCACGGGCCAGGTGATTCCGGTCCCCGAGCAGTGGACACAGGAGTGAGAGATTCTGGTCGCAGAGCGGAGAGCACTGGGCGGATGAGTCCGGCCACCCGACGGAGGGAACAGCGGGTGGCACCAGCGAACCCAGCGGTGGCGACGGCGCGCTCAGAGGGGAGGGGGAAGGGGAAGCCCTCCGGGCGGCATGCGTCCCCGGGGGCGATGGGCCACGGGGGCACCCCTCGGGGAAGACGGGAAGGCCCAGGGAGTCCCCGCGGTTCAGGTTCCGGGTGGGGTTGGGGTTCAGGCGCACCGGCTGAGAAGAGCCATGGTCACTAGGAGCTGCTCTGGGTACCGGGCGGGGCGGGGCAGCACAGGGAAGGGGCAAGGGGCGCTTAGGTCTGCGGGCAGCGCTGGCCTAGGGCTCCCGGACGTCTGGCACTAGGGGCAGCTCCCCTTATGACCCGGGAGGTAGGGCGGTAGTGGGGAAGTGGAAGACGATGGAGAAACCGAGAGCGGTGGCTGCTGCGCCCCACGCCGGAGCCTGGTGCCTCAGTCCAGGTGGGCGCACACCTTGGCCGGCCGTTCTAGCACCTGCAGCCCACAGGAGACGGAGCCTGAGTCTCTTGCTCTCGCTGCTCGCGCTGCCGCCACTGCCGCTGCTGCTGCTGCTCCCGCCGCCGTCGCCGCCGCTCCCCGGGCGCTGGCCCCGCGCGCCGCCTCCGCTCCCCCGGGATGGGGCCGGGCTGCACCATGCTGGAGCCGGAGCCGGAGCCGGAGCCGGAGCCGGCGCTCCTGCTGCTGCTACTGCTGCTGCTGCTGCGGCCGCCGCCGCCCCCTGCACCCCGCGCGCTGCCAAGGCAGCCGCCACCGCCGCTCCGGCTCCTGCTCCTGCTCCTCCCGCGCCCGCCGCGCTCAGCGCCGGCTGCACCTCCGGGGGAGGGGGGGAGCTGGGGAGAGGAGGGAAGAGAAGGGAAGGGGAGGGGGAGCTGGGGAGGGGGCGGGCCCGGCGCGGCGCGGGGAGGGAAGAGGGGAGCTGGGAGCCGGGAGCGGGGGGCGGGGGCGTGCTCGCTCCCGGCGCCGCGGGCACCTCCCCCCCCCTTTCCCCCCGCCCGGTCCCGCCGGGTGCGGCGTTCTCAGAGTCGGAGCCGAGGTTGCAGCGCCCCACAGGGCCGAGAACGCTGGCTAGGAGGGGCGGGGCGGGGCGGGGCGGGCGCGCCCCGGGGAGAACCCGTACCTGGGGACCGGGTTTGGGAAAGGAGGCTGCCAGCCACGCCCGGGAGAGTTGTGGGGGGCTGAGGGGGGTGGGGCGTGCACCATGGCAGCCCTTGAGGCCCGGGGTGACCCCGAGCTCTTCCTGAACCCGGTGTCCAGCTCTCCACATGGCTACCTTAGTCTTACAGCGCCATCGCCCCCTCCCCTTTAAAAAAATTGGAAGACGGCGCGCGGACTTGGGGCGCGCGACCGCCCGGGGCGGGGGTGTAGAGAAGGCCCGGTCTGCTCCCATTGGCCGGAGGCGGGGCTGACACGCCTCGTGGGCACAGGAGAATCCCTACTCACCCCTACCCTTCCCGGGCCCCTGGGCTTAGCCTAGCTTCACCCCCTCATTGTTATGACTGAGGGTTTCCCGGGGCAACCGAGGGCGGGGCCAGATGCCCAGAATCCCGCCCTCCGGCCCCCTACAGTCAGCTTTGGGGTACCTTTTGAGGACCACTGCAAAAAGAGAAGTAGGGGGCCCTAGGGCTGGGGATGGAGCTGGGAGTAAGCTCCTTTTTTTTTTTTTTTTTTTTTTTTTTTTTTTTTTTTTAATACTGTACTTTCGGTTCGGTCCACGCAGGAGGCCTTACAAGGTATGAAACCAGTTGAGGAACTTTAAATTCCAGGTTTCCAAAATTTTGCTCCTCGTCCTCTCTCTCCCCAACTCCCAGTGGTTATTTCAGCAGAAGTGTCGAAGGCCAGGCCAGGCCAGGCCAGGCTGTGAGGGTTTCTGCTGCCAACCAAGCCAGTTCTTAGGATTATAGATTTACAGCTGGAAGGAACTTTGGAAGACACTTGGTCCAACTCTTTCATTTTAGTGATGATGAAATATCAAGAAAGAAATCTCAGCAAAAGTGGGGAGGACCTCTTGTGATGAACTTGTGGGAGGACATGGACACAACCTTTCTTAGGCTGAGCAGAGTTGCTAGGGCAGCTCCCTTAACTTCTCAGCCCTAAAGAGAGGGACTGACTTTTGAGATCATATTTGAATATTTGAACCTGGTTTCATAGAGAGGTTAAGTGACCAAGGCCCCACACTTTGAAACTGACAAAGAGCTGACTGGAATATTAGTCTTCTGACATCAAATCCAGGTCCCTGTTTCCATCAAAGTCCTTTTAGGATTCAATAATATTTACTGGTTGGAAGTTCTTCTCCAAAACTAAGTCTAGTCCTTTCTCTTATAGCTTGTCTGTTTACTTCTATCCATCAAGGAAGGATTCAGTGGAAGGTGGGAATTGAATTGACCTTGTTGTGTCATTCCCCTGCAGAAAAACCATCTTTGGCTTTCTATTGCCTGCCAAGTGAGGATCAGACTGCTTTGTTTTGCATTCAAGACCCTCCAGGATCTGGCACACTTCACCTTCCCTTGTATTATTTCCTAATATGCATTCTAGGCTTGAACTAAACCTGGAATATTCCCTGCCTTCTCAATTTATCCTGGGCACTTTTTCCTCCACACTTTTGCCCATGCTGTTCCCAATGCCAGGGATGCCTTCTCCTTTCACCGATTCTACCTGCTGCCTTCTTACACATCCTTAAAAGACATAATCAAAGGCCACCTCCGAAAACCTTTACAGATCTTTATTTCCTGTCAACAATCTTTACTCTTGGTTTTCATGTAAAACTTGCTGCAATAAAAATATTATATAGTTCTGCTTTTGTGTCATCCTCCTGGGAGTTCCAAGAAGGTAAAGACTACACCTTATCTAAATTATAGTTCTCACAAAACCAAACAACAGTCTGCACACAGTGGGTGCTTTGCAAGTATTTGGTGAACGAATGAATGAAAAACCATGTGTTAAACACTTATTATATATGTTGGAATAAATTTTTCTGCCACCTTCTTGCCTAGCTTCAGGCTGAAGCCTCTCCTCCCTCCTGCCTTTACTCTTTCCCACTTAATTTATAAGGTTGATCTTTTTTTTTTTTTCTGGAAAAATTAAATAGCATGAAAATCTGTCATGGCCTGTAGCCAACCCACAGATCTTAGACCTGGGAATCACTGTCCAGCTTCACCCTCAATCCCAAATTCTATAACTCAGAACTAATGTCCCCCAGGAATCCACCCAAATGGGTAAGTTCTCTTACAAACAACACAAAGGCA
Organism: Sarcophilus harrisii; assembly: GCF_902635505.1. Classification (NCBI taxonomy): domain Eukaryota; kingdom Metazoa; phylum Chordata; class Mammalia; order Dasyuromorphia; family Dasyuridae; genus Sarcophilus; species Sarcophilus harrisii. Next base: position 548,251,619 of record NC_045428.1, read on the forward strand.
CCAAGGAATAGCAATAGTACTTCATGCATGGCAGCATTGATCTCAGAGTTATATGACCTGAATTCCTCTCTTGGCTCTGATAAAGATGGGTTATGTTACCATGGTAAGACTTTGAAACTCAGTTTCTTCATCTGTAAAATGGGGATAATAATGAGCTACAAATTCTGTATAAGAGTCAAGAGGACTAGGCTTCCATGTCTGAACCTTGCCTGCTAACTTACTGTATGACCTTGACTAACTTACCACTAAAACTTCAGTTTTTTTATCTTCAACATGGGGGTAAATGTCCTTTCCCTGTTTCCCTCATAGTCTTGTGAGGCTCAAAAACAATATTTAACAATTTAATTCTCACAAATTTTATTAGGTGCTTATCTCAAGTCGATAAACATTTATTAAATATCTACTATATGCTAGGTACTTTAACTATTATGTGCTAGGGTCTTTGAGTCCAAAAAATATATACCATCCATCCATCTAGGAGGTTCTAGATGTAGATCATTTTACAGTTGAAGAACTGGAGGCAAAGATTAAGTGATTTGCTCAGGGTCACACAGCTGGTGTGTCTGAAGTGGAATTTGTACTCAGGTCTGAACTCCACGCTGAGCACTTTATTCACCATTCTATCTGACCATCTCACCTAGTTATACACAGATCGCGATGGAAACAATACTAACAACAGAAAAGAGGAGGATGGACCTCTTATAGGATGTGGCGCCCGAGAAGAGCTTCCAAGGAAACAGCATTCTAGTATGTGGGGACACAGGAAAGGAATGCATTCCAGGAATGGGGGAACAGCCTGTGCAAAGACTTGAGAAGGAAGACATGGCATGTTGATTTCACAGAACAGCCAGGAGGCCAGTATGGTTTGGCTAGAATCTAAAGTATGTGAAAGGGAGTAACAAGAACTATCTGGAAAAGGTAGATGGGATCCAGATTGGGGGAGGCTTTAAAGGCCAGGCTGAGATGTTTGTATTTTATTCTAGAGGCAATAGGAAGGCAGGGAACATTTATGGGACATAATCAGACATGTGTCATAGGAAGATTGGGCAATACCTTGAGGAGGGGACAGACTGGAAGCAAAGACACCAATTAGAGACACATGGCAATAGTTCAGGCAAGAAAAGGTTATGTCTAGTCTCATGAATAGAGAAACTTGGGGAACGGAGAGGGAGAGACCGGAGATTGGTGGGTTAGAACTGGGAAGTGCCCTCAGAGGGACTGTTTGGAGTCAGAGATAATTTGGAGACTTTGAACTTGAGTGACTAGAAAGATAGTGTTGCCCTGAACAGTTAAGAGGAAGGAAGCAGGGAGAGACGAGCTGGGGGGGGGGGGGAATGTATGAGTTTTTAGACATTTGAGATGCTAGTTGGACAGCTATGGAGATGTATACACAAGCAGTTGGCAGTGCAGGTTTGGAGCTCCAGAGAGGCAAAGGCTGGATGTATAGGTTTGGGAATTTTTTGTATAGAAGTGATAATTGAACTCATGGGAGCTATGAATGATATCAGAAAGAGACACACGGAGATAGACAGACAGACTGAAAGAGACAGAAAAACAGAAAGACAGGTACAGAAAGGCAGACAGAGATACAGACATACTGAGATGTTAACAGACACAGAAATAGATACAGAGAAACAGGGAGGCAGAGCCACAGACAGAGATACAGATGCAGAGAAACAGAGATACAAAGAGACAGATATAGAGATACATAGAAACACAGACAGACAGAGACAGGGAAGAGGACCCAAGACAGAGTCTTACGGGCCATGAACACCGGCTGGATTGAAAATAGATGATAATACAGCATAGGGACACTGAGGCCAGGATTAAACAGGTAAGAGGAAGATCAAGGATAAGCCACATCACAGAAACCAGAAGAGCACTGCAGAGCAGACAGGATAAGAACTAAGAAACAGTCCCTGGGTTTAGTAGTCAAGATCTTACTGACACAGAGAGAATTCAGCTGATTGATAAATTCAGAAGTCACATTGCAAGGAATGTAGGATCAGTGACCTAGAACCGGGATCTGATACGACAACTAGTTCAATCCTCTCATTACAGATGGGGAAACTGAGGAAGGAAAAGTTGCCAAGGCCAGGCCCTTTCATCCCGACCCCTTTGACCTCCCTAATGGTGTAGACTTGAACCCTGAGGGGGGAAAGGATTTTTTCAAGCTCACACAGCTACTAAGTGACAGAGGTGGCATTCAAACAGAATAAAGGATCATTGGTTATTCCCATGAGTTTTTGGAGTTTACACTTTACTCTTTCATTCTGTATGATGGCAGTGCAGACATTTTACAAAGGAGGAAACTGAGGCATAGAGAAGTTAAGTGACTTGGAATCAGTCAATCATTGAACTAACCTTTATTTTTGGATTTAAATCTGCAAGGAAGATTAGAGATTGAGTCCAATGGTTCTTAATCCTAAACCATCCATAGATAGACTTCAAGGAGTATATGAACTTGGATGGGAAAAAGTTACATGATTATTTCAATTTAATTGGCTTCCTTTATAATTCCACGAATTTTTAATCATAGGGGATTTCCAATCCTGTTAATTACACATTAAAAATATTCTAAGTAGTATTTCGCCAGACTGCTGAGGAATACCATGATTTACAAAGGGTTAAGACCCCCCCTATCTGATCTAACCCTTTTTTACTAATGAGGAAATAGAGGCCGGAGGAAATGAGGGTCACTTGTATACTAAGTAGCAGTGGGATAGCAGACTATAGCATCTTACCCCATATCAGAGAGTATTCCAGAACTCTTTTCACCAACCTGCTGAACCCCAGGTCTGCTAGTGTCCTGGTTACCCAGTACTGATGTACTGGGGGGAAAGTGGACAGAGAAAGAACTGAGGAAAGGGAAGGAGGATTCAGCCTCATTCTCTTTTCTGGGATCCCAGGAGGAGGGTGGGGCACATGGAGTAGAGGGGGACACATGGGGGAGCTCTCAGGAACTCCCCCAGGGAAAGTCTGGGGTGTGAAGGGCCCAGATCCCCAGCAGCTCCAGAGCTCCTACTTGCCTCTGTCCTTTGGGAGAGGAGAAGGGAGGGGGTGAGGACGCCTTGGCTCCATTACTGGGATGGCTCACATAGCATCTGCCTGAGTCAGAGCGCTGCACCAGAAGGTCCTGAGTTCCCCCCAGCAGCCCCACCTCCTTGTCCATGTGGTTCTCATTAAGGTCAGGTCAGGTCTGGGCCAGTAACTCATTCTTGGCCCCTTCTCTTCTTCCCTCCACCTCCTCCTCCAATAGGCGTACAAAGGGACCCAATACTCATGAGCACACACACATTATACAGGGGATGTGACTCACAAATATGCAGACCCCGGCTCTCTGCTTTCTTGCCACACATATGAGGCTTTATTGGTGACAAGGACTCCTAGTATGGAAAACTTCTCCAGGGATGTGAATAGGCATCCATTCTACAGCTTGACAGTCTTAGTTCCCTGAGATGATAAATAATTTGTCCAGGATCCCGCAGACAAGATGTGTCAAGTTGGCACACGAGCCCAGGACTTTCTGGCTCCCAGATTGGCTCTTTAGCCACAACGGTCCCATAATATATGTATGCCAGACATAAATACATATATAAAGTAAAAATACATAGCACCTCCAATATGAACAAAATATAGATATATGATATACCGAACTATGTCATAGGCAGCTATGGTGGCTCAGTGAATAGAGTGCTGCTTTGGAGTCAGGAAAAGTAGAGTTCAAATCTGGCCTTGGACATACCCTAGCTATGTGTGGACAAGTCACATCACTTCACTCAGGCTCAGTTTCCTCATCTGTAAAATGGGGATAATATTAATTCCCAATGTTGTTATGAGATAACATAGTTTCTCCCTGCTCCAATTCATCCTCCATTTGGTCACTAAAGTACTTTTCCTTACATACAAGTCTGACCATGTCATCTCGCCCACATTCAGTAAACTGCAGTAGCTCCCTATCACCTCCAGGATAAAATTTAAAAATCTGTTGGGCATTCAAAGCTCTTGATAATCTAACACCCTTTTACCTTTCCAGTCTTCTCATATCTTACTCCCTGTTAATACTCTGGCTGTTCCAGAAATAGGACACTCCGTTTTTGCCCTGACATTTTCTCTGGATGTCTGTCCCTCCTTGTCTCCCCCTCCTGGCTTCCCTGGTTTGCATCAAGTCCCAGCTAAAATCCCAACTTCTGCAGGAAACTTTTCCCAACTCCTCTTAATTCCCGTGCCTTCCCTCTGCTAATGATTTCCTATTTATCCTATTCCTTATTTGTACATATCTGCTTCCCCATTAGGTTGTCTTTTGTAGGAACTATTTTTTTTTTTTGCCTCTTCTTACATCTCTAAAACTTAGCATACTACCTGATACATAATAGCACTTACTAAATGCTTATTGACTGACTAACTGAAAGTGTTTTGCAAACCTTGAAGGACTATATGAATATTCTTAATTCATACCCAATACCCAGATTTACAACTATGTACAAATGTAACATACACAGAGACTCATAAATACACATGTACACACCTAGGCCATAGATTCTAGCTCTGCTGGGTATTTAATTCAACAATAGTCTTCCCTTCTCTTTCTCCCTCTTTTTACTTTTCTCTTTTGCAAAATGAAGAGTATGAAAAAGTGATCTCTAAGGTACCTTCCAGTTCTAAATTTTCAATTTTTTCAATCCTATGGACTCATAGTCACTTGGGTTTAGATGGCACATTTCAGATATGAGGGAAGGGAGAGAAGAAAAGCTGATGGTAAGGCTGAGGAAATGAGGCCCCAACATGGCAGAACCTCAAGAAACTAGCTTAGGATCCTATGGGAAGAATTGAGTTCCCCAGTCTGGAGATCTTCCCACAGAGCTTGGATGACCCATGTTGTTGAGAGGAGTCTTGCTCAGGCATTGTCTAGACTCTGATAACTGTTGAGGTCACTTACAACCTTGCCATTCTTCCCATTGGACCTGAGACCCTCGGTGTTCCTTCCGGGGATGCCCAAGAGTTTTAAGCAGACTTTTCTGTGAAGATTCTAATGGCAGAAGTATAACGAAGTGATGAAAATAGCACTGCTTTGAGAGTAAGCTGTGGAGAGAATGAGGGCTAAGGACTAGGGACTCAATTGGAAACTGGGAGCTCACCCTACTATATCCCCTATTTTCCTTCTGGGACCATGTTTTGCCACCTTTCCTATACTTTAAAATCCAGAAGAATCAGCCCTTCTGCCCTGCCGCCTTCCCATCAGGAGCCAAATTAGAGCAATCAACACCCTGCTCCCCCCCACATCACCTCACACAGGCTATATTACCCATCCAATTATTCATATACACACACACACACACACACACACACACACATTTACACATAAACTCTGAGTCCCAATGCTGAATCCCACATATGCTTATGGATTGTCAGTGATATGCCATATACATATTGACCATATGGCCAGGTGAGTACTGGCAGGCACTCATGGGAACACATGCTAGCACATACGTGTGCTGACATAAGTCCCCTATTCACAGCAGCACATAGAGATATACGCATGCACATTGGATGACTATTTTCCTAGGGAGTTCCTGGTCAGGAAAGGTTCGTCCTAGATCAATGACCTTTGGGGTTCCTTTTTCTAGCGGTTCTTAACCATAGATCTCTTCCCACCTTGGGTGGGAGAGAGTTCCATAGATTTCAGTGAGTTCCTAAATTCAGATGGGAAAAGAATTCCATTTTTATTTTCACTAACCTTTGGTTTCCTTTGTAATCTGCTTTTTATTTGATCATTTAAAAACATGATTCAAAGCTGTCCAGAGGCTTCGCCAGACTTCCAAAGTACTCAGGCTGTACAAAAAGGTTCAGAACTCCTGGCTTCTGGGACTTTCTGCACTTTGGCATACAAACATTAAGCAGCCAGCTAGACATAAGCTCTGGTATGGACACGCCTCATACACACAGCCTGGCATACACACGTGCACATACATGTTTGTTGGCTCACAGACCATCTCTCTGCTCCCCCCTTCCCTTCCCTCCTCCAGACTCTGCTCCTGGCTCCTCCCTGCTCCCAGAATAGCAGCTGCTGTCAGAGTTACAGACTGGGGAGTCAGTGCTGCACAGTCCCTGGCCTTTGTCTTTGGGGACTTCCTCAGGCTACAGCCCTGGTAGATCCTCCAGTGTTGGGGGCCCGCTCGCCATGGGACTGGATTGCAGCCACTCCTAAAAGACATCACCTAGGAGCAGAGAAAAGGAAAAGGGTAGGGGGCAGGGCAAGAGAGAGAGGCAGGGACAGGGATGGAGGAGGAGATGAAGAGAGTGCCCAGATAAGCATAAAGGGGCAGGGGCAAGAGATTGGTAAGGACAAGGTTCAAAGCAGAGAGGGCCAAGTTTGGGACAGGCAGGAAGTTCATTGACTTCCTAAAGCAAATATAGTCAGACTCCTAGCTGAGTTCCAGTAGCATCTGTCCTGAGCTGTGTCAACCCCCAGTCCCCTCCCCCAATCTGTCCCACCCAGCACTTGCCTCCTGTTTGATCTCTAAGTTCCTACAGAGCTGGCAGGGAAGCAAATCTTATTGAACCTGAGAACCTCAGGTGTAATGGGGTTGGTAATGAGCTGTTCAGAGCTAAATAGAATGATGATAATGAACATATTCCAGAATACAAGCTCCCCTAGAAAGGGATTGTTTTCTCTTTGCTAGTAATTCAGAGCTTACTGAATGCTGTTGATATTGAATTGAATTGGAAGATATTATTGTCCCCATTTTGCGGATGAGCAAACCGAGGCAGATAGAAGATAAAGGGACTTGCTCCAGGATCCCAACAGCTAGGAAATGTCTGAGTTAGAATTGGGACTCAGGTTGGCCTGACTCCAAAGCTCTCACTCTATCTGCCATCTTGCTGCTGAATGTCAGTCAGGACCTGTCAAACACAGTCATTTAAGACAGCTGCTTGATGGAAATCGTGACAGCTGATCTTAGGGACTAGACACCCAGGAAAGAAGTTTAGGGCAGAGGATTTCTGTGGGCAGAGCACGAGGAGCAGTTTTAATATGGGATTGAGCAATGGACTTGGGTTCTAGACAGAAGTCTCCTTCTGTCCCTCTATGTATAGATTTGTCTTTTCCTTTGTTCCTCTTCTGTCCTCATTCTTGTACTCTCTATGTATGTGTCTATATGTCTACCCTAGATTTCTGCTCCTTCTTATTCGTGTTCCTACTCCATTCTCCATCCCTGTCCTTTCTTCTTTTCCTGTTCATCTCTTCTCTATTCTTTGTCCTTCCCCCTGTTCCTGTCCCTGTCTCTGTCCCTGACCTTCAGGAGAGAGCATTGCTTTAAATTAGAATAATGTTAAAAGAGGATTTCCAGGAGAATTTTCGAATTATGGGATCTCAGATTTGGAAGGGAAGCCTCAGAAGGTGTTTTATCCTTCCAGAAGCTAGATTCTCTGCAAAAAATGCAAACTGAGAATCTCTGAAGATTTCCAGTGATAGAGAACTCTCTATCTTCTCCTCTTCTTTTCATAGAACCTCAGAGTTATGAGACACCCCAGAAGGCCCCTGGCCCAGTCTGCTCCTGAATAGGATTCTTTCTCCCATGTTCCCAACAAATGGCCAGCCATCATCTGGCTGAAGACCTCTCACAATACTTGTATTTCCTTCTAAGGCAGTTCATTCTACTTTGGGACAGTTTAAATTTTGCCTTTCGTGAAACTGAAATCTGCCTGCTGTCTGCAACCTTCCTGTAATTCTCCCAGATCTTCCCTCTGGGGCAAAGCTGAACATGGCTAATCCTTCTTTCACGTGACAGCCCTTTAGATGCTTGAAGACAACTCTCAGCTTCTCCTGGCCAAACATCCCAAGTTCCAGCCAACAGTGTTGCTGTGCTCCTGTTTTCACCATCACCCTCCTCTGGATGCCCTGCCCTCATTTATCATTATCCTTCCTGGACTGTGACCAAGAATTGAATCTAGTCATAGTGATATGATCTGATCAGGACAGCAAGGGATGGTGAAACTACAATCACGTCCCTAATTCTAGTAGGCATCTCTTCTTTTAAGGGGCATCCTAGATGCCAACTTATCCATCAAATCCTCCCTGATTCTTCTAGCTCAAGATTCTATGTATTCTCAAATGCTCCTGGAGCATTTGGTGTGGTCCTTTCCTTTGTCTCTTTCATATTCTACCTTATCTCATACTTAGCTCCATAAATGTTATCTTCCCCTATCAAATTATAAGCTCCCTAAAGGCAGAAACTATCTTGTCTTTCATCTTTGTATTCTCAGTAGCAAATACTGTACTTTGCATATTTGTTATTGCTATAGTCATTTTTTAAGTCATATCTGATTGTCTATTACCCCCTCCAAGGTTTTCTTGACAGAGATACTGGAGTGGTTTATCATTTTCTTCTCCAGCTCATTTTACAGATGAGGAAACTGAGTCAGAGTTACGTGATTTGCCAGGGGTCACACAGCTAGCAAGAATCTGAGGTCAGATTTGAACTCAGGAACATTTTTATAGCATTTAATAGTGCCTAGAGATTTACAATTATTATCTTATTTGATCTTCACAACAACCCTGAGAAGTAGGTGTTATTTTTTTCCCCATTATACAGATGAGGGAACTGAGGCAAACAGAAGTTAAATCATATAACTAAAAAATATCTGAGACTAGATTTGAACTCAAGGCAAATCCAGCCTTAGACAATTTCTATCTGTGTGATACTGGACAAGTCACAACCTTTTTTTGTCTCAGTTTCTTCATCTGTAAAAATGGAGATAATAACATTCTCCTCCAAGGGTTCCTGTGAGAATCAAATGAAATAAGATTTGCAAAGTGTTTAACACTAATAGTACCTGGCACATAGTAAGTGCTATGTCAGGATTCGCTATTATTATTACTAATAAGGGAAAGACAACATGTATAAGGGAATAATAACCAATGAAAACAATGATTTGTTTTGGACAGCAAAGTCAAGGTTAGTGAGTGGATCCCTAGGGCAATTGATTGACATGAATTTTTCAGGAATGTTAATGTTAGATTACTGTTCCTAAAGCTAGAGGTGGAAGAGAGAAGGAGGTGGGAAATGTAGGATAGATGGAAAAGGGGTACTTTAACTATAGTAAGACATGAAAAAGGCCAGAAAGCAAACCCATGGGGAGTCTGGGCTAGACTAGCTTTGGAGATATCTCATTAATCAGACCTTAATTTCCCTGGGCCTCAGTTTCTTCGGCTATAAAATGGGTGATTTGGACAGGAAAGCTTCTAAGGACTCTCCCAGTTCTGGAGCTAAGACATTTGAATTCTTGTCCCTCTTCTAACTCATCGTATTTTTTTCATATTGATTCTGCTCACCATCCCTTAATATCATCCACAAATTTGATAAGCATATTGGGAGAGGAGAGGCAGTAGTAAACTATCTTGAAAAGAATGTTACTGAATTCTAAGTCCAAGGTTCTAAGTTCCAGTTTGGGTCTTCCACTTACTCATTAGCTGATCTTGAGCAAATGCCTTAGCTGTTTTGGGATCTTAGTTTTTCTTTTTGGAAAATGAAGGAGTTAGACTTGTTGAACTTTAAAGTTCTTATAAATTCTAAATCTATTATATTATGACTCATCTATGGCTTCATCCAAGTGGTTGATAAAAACCATTGATCAGCAGACTGAGAATAGAGCCATGTGGCAATCCACTAGAGACAACCAATGATCTCAATGACTAAATTCAGTCCTTTTCTCAGTTCTCAACATTCTTGACCGCTCAACAGCGTTTGACAAGTTTTGACCAATCCCTTCCCCTGAATCTACTCTTCCCTCCTGCTTCTCCTCCTAAAAGTCTGATCACTTCTTTATCGTCTTTTCTGGATCTTCATCTGTGTTATGTCAATCAACTGTGGGTGTCCCACAAGGGAACACACTTTTCTCCCTTGGTCTCTATGACCCTGATTTCTCTTGGTTCTCCTCCTATCTGACTGCTTTTTCTCATTCTCCTTTCTTGTATCTTCATCTATGTCAAGCCCATTGACTGTGAGAATGCCCCTGAGCTCTGTCTTGGTCCATCTCTCTTTTTTTTTCTTGACAATATCTCACTTGGTGATGTCATCAGCTCCTGTGAGTTCAGTAAACCATCTCTGGACAGATAATTCCCATGTCTATTCAGTTATATCTCTTCAGTCCTAACCTTTCTTTTGAGCTCCACTCCCACAGTGCCAACTGCCTGCTGAACATTTCCATCTGGACATCCCAAACAACTGAAATTCAACATAACCAAAACCCGACTCCAGAATAAAATCTCGCTGTCATCTCCTTCAAGTTCCAGGTTTTTCCTATCCCATGAGGAACCTCAGGTGGAATCTCTATGTAGGCTAGAAATGCCATTCTAGTCATTGAAAACTAGCATTTGCTTTTATAGACTCTTAAGATTTTCTCTACACCTTGATTTACTCAAGATTTATTTTAAGTTTATGTTCACAACAACTCTGTGAGGGTAAGTAGTGAAAATATTATGATCCTCATTTTTAGGGGGGAAATTGAGGTTTAGAAATTGACTTGCTTAGGATCACACCACTAAGGAGTATGGGAGTCAGAATTTGAACCCAGAGATCTTTGTGTTACACTATGCTGTATATAAGCCAGTACCTGCCTCAAAATATGCCTGGTCATAGAGAAACCTCAGCTGCAAGAGAGAGTGCCTTCAGAGTGCCTTCTTATTTGCAGTTTTACCCTAAATGAAATGTGTTCACTTTTTTTGGCAGCACATGTCTCTAATTTCTCCTTTTTTCAGAACAATTAGAAAAGGGGTTGAAAGCTAAATCAACTTCTACTTCACAGTTGTTCCATATGTATATATGTATGTATGTATATCTTTGTATATACATGGATGAATATATACATATGTAGTGTACATTTATAATCTAGAGAAATATAGCGTATATATGTCTTTGTATACATGTATATGTGTACATACATATGTATGTGAATATACACAATCTAGAGAGATAGATGTATATATGTATACATGACAATATTTTTGTGTACACGTATCTAAATACACATATATATTTGCATGTGCATATGTACAATATAGAGAAATATATGTACATAGATTTGTTACAATATCTTCATATACACATCTACACATATATATGCATACGCATGTATATGTATAATCTAGAGAGATACATATATGTGTGTATGAATATATAATCTCTTTGCTTACACATGTGTGTAATATAAATGTGTTTGTCTATATGTATAATCTAGAGGCACACACTTGCATGTGTATATATACATATATGTAGGTATATATGTGTAATTTATCTCTATATATGTATATGTTTCCCCATATCTTACTCTTTCCATATGTTTATGTATATATGAATACACATTGATATATGTATATACATAAAATATATTCTATATATGTATAGATTTATTTACATACACATATAATAGCTGACATATAGTACTTTCAGGTTTGCAAAGCAGTTTACAAATATCATTTTATTTTATCATCATAACAACTCTGGGAAATAGGAGCTTATTATCCTTATTTTAAGGTCACATGGCTAAGAAGAGTCTGAAATCAGATTTGAATTCATATATTTCTGACTCCAGGACCAATACTCTATCTACGGTACCATTATCTCCCTCTATAATAAGTTAATAATAATAATAAATATAATATGATATAATATATAGTAATATGTATACATATGTGTGTGTGCACTAAGCTCTACTAAGTGCCTCTACAGCTCTCCCCATTTCCCCCTCAGTCCATCCTAGATTCTTTTCATGGCCCCCAGATCCTCAGCTCTTCTATTCTCATTAGATCTTTGGAATAAAAATGAAAGATTTTTCTTTAATTCTTCTTTAATCAATTAACAAACATTTATTAAGTACCTACTATGTGCTAGGCACTGTCTTACACACTAGGGATGCAGATACAACAACAGAAATAATGTCTCTTCTCATTTTATTGAGGGAGTTGATTTTGGAGTATATAAGTATATACAGAACACATGCATAACAAACACAAGGTAGTCTGAGAGGGAGGGCACAAACAGTTGGTGGGGAGGGATCAGGAAAGGCTTTGTATAGAAGGTGATATATTTAGTACACTTATTGCTCTGCATGTATCCTTTGCCTGGTATTGCAATTAGTTTCTCCAAACCAAGGCTGCCCTTGGGCTGCCGGTCAGCTCTATTTTCTCTGTTGGCCACAGGGTGTCATAACTTGGGTGGTACAATAGAATTTATTCCCAAGGCATCAATATTTGGAGGGTGAACTTGTATTCCTTCAGCTTCATAGACTTAAGAGCTTAGCACCAAGTTAGTGAGAATATTTAAAGTAGGAACTACCAGATGGCACTGTACACTTCTTCTCCATAGTCACACCCCCAGGTGAGTTCTGGCATTGTTCCCTCTTCTCCATCCCACTCAGCTGAATTTATCTTGAAAAGTTGAATTAAGGGCCCATTTCATATTATTTGCCTTGGATACCAAAATTGCTGGTGTATCTGATGTTTCCTGCTACCCCTAAATAGGGATTAAGATAAGGGGAATGAGAATTCTGGATACTGTCTTTGCAGATAGTCTCTTACTGTTGATCAAATATATTCAACAAAGTCACTATATCCTCATGGAAAATGTGGGAAGATATGGTTCAGATGAAAGTACAAAGATGGATTTAGAATTGGTTTTTAATGCTTTTGTTCAATCATATTGTCATTTTTTTTTTGTCCAGCTCATTTTTACAAATAAGGAAACCAAGGCAAACAAGGTTACATGACATGTTCAAGATCACACTGCTAGTAAGTGAGGCTGGATTTGAACTCATGAAAATAAGTCTTCCTGATTCCAAGCCCAGTATTCTAACCACTTCACCACCCAAATGCCCTTAGTAACTAGCTAAGAGAAAGTCATTAATGGATCAACATCAACTGGACGGGCGGTCTCTATTAGAGTCTTTTAAGGCTCTTGTCCTTGGCCTCTACTATTAATTATTTCTTAATGTTTCAAATGAAGGCAGAAATGACCTAGTCTCCAGCTTAAATCAAGGGATAACTTATTGGATAAGAGTCAATTCTAAAAAAAAATCTCAATATGCTAGAAGGATAGGCTCCAAATTAACCAAATTCAGTTCAATAGAGAACAATACAGGTCCTAATCTTGAGTTTTAAAAAACAGCTACATGTGCATATGATGGAGGGGGCCTAGTCAGATAACAGTTTGCATGAAAAAAGATCTGGAGGTTTCAATGGACTACAGGGTTTTCTGAATTAAAAGAGTAATATGGGGGCAAAAAAAGATGGAGACACAGTTCATGGGGGGCTGTAAGGGGAGGAATCATAATTCCAATACCCCTTTGTCTTAATTGTTTGGAGTTTTGTGTTCAATTCTGGGAATAAGATTTTAGGAAAGACATCCATAAATTAAACCAGGTCCAGAGAAGGGTGGTGGTGGTGCGGGGCGAGGGGAGAGGAACGATGAAAAGAGGATTGTAGACTATGCTATAGAAGCAACTGGGTCTGCTTTGCCTGGATAAAAGACTTATAAGGGACAGAACAGCTGTGTTTAAGTAAGTGAAGGGTCATCATGTGGGAGGATTAGCCGTCTTTGAACTGGCTGTAAAAGGCAAAAATATGACCAGTGAGTGGGAGCTGCAGAGAGCTAGATTTGGGCTTGCAAGAAGGAAAAACTCTAAAAATGAGTGCTATTTAAAAGTCGAATGGATGGTCTTTGGGGAAGCAATGGGTTTCTCTTCACTGAAGAGTAGTGTTCATTTGTTGGGGGGGCTAAAGTAGAGTCCAAAGGATCCAGCTTCAATCTTTTCCTAGATACTATATGACTATGGGAAAAGCACTCAACCTCCCAGCTCAGTGTCCTCATTTGTAAAATGATACTTGACTAGAACCTATCTGATGAGGTTATAGCAAAGAAAATACTTTGCAAACTTTCAAGTACTTTATGCTGTAGAGGGGACGCTTGTTCAGGTATGAAGGCACAGATCTCTGAGGTTTCCTTCCAACCCTGATATTCTGTGAAAATTGTTCTGCTAGTCCTGCCACTCAAGCTATCTGTCTCCAACCAATATTTGCACTTTTCTGTCCTACTGTCCCCTTCATAAACTTTATGCTTAAGGCATATGGAACATACTCAGTATATTCCCATTTATAAGACAATATTTACACTGTCTCTTACATCTATAATCCCGCTCCCCTTCCATCATGGCATGTTGACAAACTATTTGTCTTTCAAGGTCCAATTCAAATAGCATCGTATTGAAGACGTGATCTTCCAATTAGAAGTGCTTTGACTCTCTTATCTGTTTTCAATGCATTAAGCATACACATATTAAATTTGTATTTTGCACATCTTTGGATCATCTCTGCTACTAAATTGCAGGCTTCTTGGGTGCAGAGACTGGGTATTGTCTCATCTTTGTATTTCTTCCATTGTCTAACAAAGGATCTCCCACATAGTAGGTGCTTAATAAGCATGCTCATGAATGGATGAATGCCTTTTGATATTTGAAATTCTCTTGAATTTTACAACCTTAACACATTTCTTACTGGAGGTCTACCCTTTATTTTAAAAACATTAAATTAAATAGAACAAGAATAAAACTAAACTTATATAGTGATTTTGTCACATGGGTAAATTATAGGCACTCGGCTTAGTTACTGAACCCAGCCTGCCATGGCTTGACAACAAAGATTTGATTTCATATTCCAACCTCTTTTAATTCCCAGAGATGACTGGCTTTCTAGCCTCAGCCCTTGGGGATATCAAGGCCTTTATGGCTGAGCTCTGCATCTAACATCAAGAGACAGCATGACACGAGAGAAAGGTCTGGAGTCAGAGAATCTGCATAGTGGATTCTAACACTCTATTATGAACATGTACAATTTCCTTAACCTCTATGAGCCTCAGTTTCCACACCTATAGGATGAATCTGATAATACTTGCTTATTCTGCAGTCCAGGGTTATTGCTTTGTAAACCTTGTAGTACTCTAGGCATGGGAGTTATCATAATAATCATCATTACCTTTAAGAGTCCTTTCCAGCACTGATGTTCGCTGATTGTCTGGAATTGTTCTCCTCAGCACAAACCTGGTATGGTGATTGGTTGTTCTCTCTCCTCCATTCTTGGCTGAGAAGCCCCTGGACTCCTTTCTCTTCCAAGGCTCAGACTGGGCTCAATTTCATTAGATTAGCTCTCCTGCTTCTTCTTGTCTTCCCTGTCTCTGACTTTCCTCCCTCCTCCTCCCGGTGAAGTCTGGCTCCCATGCCAAGGACTGCACTGACAATGTTCTCCAAGGACATCTGGAAAGTCCTTATCCCAAACCCAAAGGCTTCTAAGTTCTCATCTTTCTTAATTCCCCTGCTGTGTTTGCCACTGTTGATCACCCCCACTTTCTGAGCACCCTTCTCTACTTTCAGCTATTCCATTTGTCTTCTTAAATTGATTTTTTCTCTTCCTTTTCATCCTCCTTCTCTCCTACTCCTTTTTTCCTCTCCCCTCCTTCCTTTCTCCTCTCTCTCTCTCCCTTGCTTCCTTCATCTTTCTTTCTCCTTTCCTCTTCTCTTCCCCCTCCTTTCCTTCCCCCCTTTCCCTTCCTCCTCTCTTTTCCTTCCTTCTTCCTTTTTCCTCTCTTCTCTCCCAATCCTCTCTATTCCTCCCTTCCCTCCTTTCCTATTCTTTCCTCATCCTCTTTTCTTCTCTATTACTCTCTCCTCCTCTCTCTTCTCCTCCTTTCTCCCCCTCTTCCAATATGATCATCTCCTCAGACTCCCTCCCCAGACCCTGGCTCTCTGATATCTTCTCTATTTTGCCACCATCCCCAAGTGGTTCTGGAAGCAGGTGTAGTAAGGAAAGAGCTCTGGATTTAGAGTCACAATAAAAATAACTGCTATTTTAAAGCACTTTTCAGTGAATGAAATACTTTATTACCATTATCTCATTTGAGTTTTACAGCAGCGCTCTGAAATAGGTACCAGACAATTTGCACTCCCATTTTACAGATGAAGGAATTGTCACAGAGGTGAAAGTGACTTGCATTTGGCCACATGGCTAATAAATATTAGGACTAGGATATGGATGTCGATCTTATCCTGGCTCTTATTATGGATAATAATGATAGCTAGAGTCACACTTTAAAATTTGTGTAGCACTTCACAAATGTTATTTTATTTTAACCATAATTGCTCTGTAAGAGAGGTGCTATTATTGTGCTCATTTTAGAGATGAGAAAGCGGAGGCTAAAATGTAAAGTAAAAGTCTTTGACAGTGGATTTTTTTTCCTATTCAGCCATCCATCCATTCATTCATTTATCTATCTGTCCATTCATTTGCTTGTATTTTAGAAGCTGAATTTGAACTCAGGTTTTCCTGACTCCAGCACTAGCATTCTATCCACTCCACAACTGAATGCCTTTAACATCTTGGGGAGAAGGGAGATTAGACAATATTCATATCAACCTCTTTCATTTTACACATGAGAATATCAAAGCCCATTAAAGTGGAATGCTTGTTACTTGGGCATTAATGGCAGAGATTCTATTCAAGCTCAGATCTTCTGACTCCAAAAATCTGATCTTTCCATCACACCAGGGTGAAGGGACTCAGGTAACAAAGTGGCAAAGCCTTGGTTCTCTGATTTCAAACTAACTCTCTTTTCACACATACACACAACCTCAGCAACATTTACCAAGACTATAAATTATAGAAAAGATGTTGCCCTGCATGAGTGGAATCACCTCTTCCTGCCTCCAGACCCAACTCTGATTCTATTCACTTTATGACAAAGTTCTCAAGACCGGGGTTCACATTCCTATACTGATAAATGGTCAAAAGATAGGAAGAGACAATTTTCAGAAGAAGAAATCAAAACTATCTATACTCATATGAAAAAGTGATCAAAAGCTATGGATTAGAGAAATACAAATCAAAAACAACTCTAAGGTAGTGCCTCATATTATCAGATTGGTTAAAATGAAAAAGAGTAAAAGAAAAATGCTACAAGAGATACAGGGATACAAATGCACTGTTGGTGGGGTTGTGAATTGGTCTAATCATTCTGGGGAATAATTTGGAATCATTATAAAAGGGTTATAAAATTGAGCAGGCTCTCTGACCCAGCAATAACACTTCTAGGTCTGCGTTCCTAAGAGACTGAAGAAAAAGGAAAAGGACCTATATGTGCAAAAATAAGTACAACAGGTCTCTTTGTGGGGGCAAAGAGTTGGAAATTGAAAGGATGTCCATCAGTTAAGGAATGGCTGAACAAATTGTAGTATATGATTGTGATGAAGAACTATTGTGCTATAGAAATAATGAGGGTGATGGTTTCAGACAAAGAAAACTTACAGGTACCGATGCAGAGTGAAGTCAGCAGAACCCAAAGGACATTTTACACACAGTGACAGCAGAACTGTAACAACGATCAACTGTGACTTAGCTACTGTGATCAGTACAATGATTCACAATTCCGAAGGATTCATAATGAGAAAACTATCTACCTCTAAAGAGAGAACTGAAGGACTCCAAGTACAGATTGAAGCATATTTTTAAAATTTTATTTTTCTTTCTTTTTTCAACATGCTTAATATAGAATATGTTTTGCATGGCTTCACATGTATAATGGGTAACATATTGCTTCTTTCTCAATGGGTGGAGGAGGAGCTAGAGGGAGGGAGAAAATTTGACAATCAAAATGATGACTGAAAAATTAAACTGTAAAAAAAATGAAATTAAAAAAAAAAAGATCAGGACTTAACCCCTTGCTCTGCTATTACTGCCTTTGTAACTTTGGGCAAGTCACCCTAAGCTTCCGTTGAAAAAAGGAAGGGGTTAAATTAGATGAATGCTAGTTTTAAGTCTAGAATGACTTCCCCATGTAGGTGACACCCAAATCTCTGTCCATTGTCCTGATTTTTCTCTTGAGCTTCTCTTCCACTAGTGAGCATGCTAGTTTTCTATTTCTTGTTCTAGCTCCCATGGAGAATGGAATGCTAGAGAAACCACTGACTTGGGAGTAAGGCAACTTGAATTTAAGCCCCAACCCTGTCATTTACTAGCCTTGTCACTTTGGACAAGTCACTTTACCACAAAGTTCTTCCTTTATCAAATGAGCAGGAGGGACTAGTTGATCTTCCAATTCTGGTGCTTTCTGATTCTCTGATTTACTAGATTGCATGATCTGGGACAAGTAATTTAATAATTTTGAAATTCAGTTTCCTCATCTGTAAAATGGGAGTAATACTTTCACTACTTATTTCCCTGTAGGTACATGGAATTGTAGATCAAAAACAGGTCTTGAAGTCAGGAAGACCTGGGTTCAAACAGAACTTCTTGAATTTGCTTTGTGACCCTGGGCAAGTTACTTAGCTTCTCCAACCCTTAGTTTACTCATCTCTAAAATGGAGGTAATAGCAGTTAGTGAGGAGTAGCATGGTATAACAAATAATAGAGACCTGGTCCCAGTCAGGAAGGTCTGGTTTCAGGTCTTCCCTCTGTATACTATGTGGCCAAGGTTGAGTTCTTTCATCTCAATGCCTCCGGTGACTCAAACTACAGATGAATTTCGTTTATAAGTATTTGCATTGTTGAAATCATAGGTCCCAAGCAATAAGAGCAACAGCAGCAACAATCCTGCCCATGGCTATTGTGAAGTTCCAAGGAAACAAGGCATATAGAGCACTTTGCTAGCCTTACAATGTTATGGAAATATCAATTTTCAGTTTTAGATGTTGCAAGATTTTTTATGAATTTTAAAGTATTTTTAGAAATAGTTGTAGTAGTAGCAGTAGCAGCAGCACAGTAACAGCAGCTACTCCCTGATGTCAATGGTCCTCTTCAAAAATAAAGGACAAGGCACAACTAGGTGCAGTGGATAGAGCACCAGCCCTGAAGTCAGGAGGACCTGAGTTCAAATCTGGTCTCAGACACTTAACACTTCCTTAGTGAAACTCACAATTACTCAATGGAAAGGGAGCACCCCATGAAGTTGGGACATGCTCTTAGCTGGCAGGCTAAATCCTGAAAGATACTTAGCACCCTAAAAAAGTTAGTTAGCTATAAAGAGGAGAAGTAGAATTGAGAGGCATAGTGGAATTAAGGGAGATACCACGTAGTGGGAGAATGGGTAAGGAGAAAGATACCACAAGGCTGATGAATTGACCCAAGGAAGGCAGCAGTTGGAAGATGGTCCATAAGTAGATTTTATAGAGAGAATTTAACCTCAGGGACATGACAGGGCATGGCAAAGTGAGATTGCTCGAGACCTTTACAGAGGGTGAGTCTCAAGAATTTGACAAAACTTGGATTTCAGACTGGATTACTTCCCCCAAAGGGTGGGACCATGGTGCTAAACTGATGTCTATCAGTGCCTTCTCCCTGCTTGCCTCAGGAGAAGGCTAACCTCTGCTAACCACACTTAACAGTGAAGACCTCATCAGTACCCATCTTATAGACACACCATTATTTGTAGTTTTCCTCCTCCATCAGAATGTGAGTTCTTTGAAGGCTGTTGTTCTTTGAGTTTTTAGAGTAACCTTAGACAACACTCACCAAGACCATAAATTATAGAAAAGATGTTGCCCTGCATGGGTGGAGAAAGTTCCTCCCCAGGAGCTCCCTACATCAGTGAAATTACAAATCTAATATAAATAATGAACTATATAAATAAAAATAATATTAATTGTATGATTCCTATTCTAGACTGAGCTCCCTGGAGCTGGGAATTGTATTTTGTCCACTTCTGCGTCCCCAGTACCAAACACTGGGTCTTGCATGTTGTTAGATCTAATTGGTGGTCTTGAAATGAATGCATGAAGACACAAATGAGTGGCAAACCCCGAGTTACCTGGAAAATCTGCTGGTGTGGGAAAGCTTATTCCCTGAGGATGCCTAAGCGATGAGCTATCACCCTGTGTTCAGGAATGAATTATATCTTGAGAGAAATCAGGCACAAATAATTGTCCTTATCTTACAGATGGGGAAACTGAGGCTTCCAGAAGGGAAATGACTTAAAAGTCACACAAATGAATATCAGAAACATTCATTGGAATCTTGCTACTGAGATGGATAACATCTAAGTGCTCATCTCTAGTCTCATCTGCTTTCTCAGGGACCGGTACAGCCTTGATATGTGGCTTCCTCATCTGAAGGGAGACTCCCTCCCCACTCCTGACCAAAGGACTGAAAACCCAGTGAATCCCATGCTTCCGGTGGTTTGTCATGTATACCACACAGCCTGGGGAGAAGAAAAGTGGCAGAATGAATGCCCTGGCTTCGGCCTTGGAGGATCTGGGGTCAGATCCCATCTGTTACCTACACACACTCTCTCTGGACCTCGGTTTCTTTACCTGTTAAGGGAAGGGGTTGGACTAGGAAGTTCTTTCCAGCCCTAAATCCAGAGTACTTCATGTTCCACCCAAGACAAGAACAAGGATATTTGTGAACGACCCAGCCAGCTCTGGTAGAGTGGCTCCATCGGTGATCCCCCAGTTTTTACATGCCTGAGGTAGGCACTTGCCTGGTGGACATTGTCATGGCACTGAGCCCACGAAGGGGGTGAACCTGACTGGGTCCAGGGGTGGCAGCTGTGAGCCCACAGCCCAGGGAAAGCTCGAGCCCATCCAGCAGGACCCATCTTCCGGAGCTTTAACCAGCAGGGCAGGGCGGGAGGTCAGTAGCCAAGCAGGGAAGCCTGGGCCTGGCAGTGCCCTGGGCTCTGGCCTGGGAGTGGGGGCCACAGTGGGCTCTCCAATTAGTGGGAGCAGAGGAATAGAAGGCAGCAACAAGCTTTGCTAATGAGCTGACACATTAAACAATGAGTCACACTTCCATACGGAGCCGTTGGAGCTCTAACCCAGAACAAACAAGCTGTGAGAAACAGTTTACAAAATAGGAGGGTGTCACTTTTCTCCAGGCTGCCGGGAAGCCAGAGCCCAGCCCTGAGAGGTATTTAAAGGCTCTCCCATCGTCAGAGAGCCTGCCTGCTGGCCGGGTCCCTGAGGAGGACCTGAGAGCCGGCTGTCCTATAGCTTCTCACCCACCCACACAGCTCGCTGGGCCCAAGCAAGGGCTGCCTCGAAGCTTCTGGAAGTGGGGACCCCCTGAAAAGCCCAAGATTCTATTTCCAGTATAGCCGCTAGGCTGGCCCACATCTTCCCTCCATGTTTTACCCCTCCCTTCTTTATCCCGATTCATCAAATCACAGCATTCAGAGCTCCAAGGGACCTTAAAGATCATTTGACAAATGCTAAAGCAGAAACTCACAAACCTGGGAAAGCCCCATAGTTCCACTGAGAAGGGGGTGAATCAGTATTTGAACCTCTCACATCTCTGGCTCCAAAGCCTGCTTCAATGTATTTCTCCTGTTTGTCCAGGCTCTCTGCCCTGAACTTGACTTTTTCCAGATAGAGAATAATTCTTCTCATCTGCCTAAGTTGTTCCTGCTCTCACCTCCATGCTCTACCAGGGGTCCTCAAACTTTTTAAATAGGGGGTCAGTTCACTGTCCCTCAGACTGTTGGAGGGCCGGACTATAGTAAAAACAAAATCTTTGTTTTGTGGACCTTTAAATAAACTTCATAACCCTGGGTGAGAGGGATAATCGTCCTCAGCTGCTGTGTCTGGCCTGCGGGCCGTAGTTTGAGGACCCCTGTGGAAAGCAGACCTTCCTCTGACCACTGGCTTTCCCAAAGGAAGCCTGAACTCCATGTGTGGGCAGCCCCTTCCTGCCCTCACCCACTGACTATTCCTGTGCTTTGACCCTGTGGCAGGGCCGCGGGCTGCCTCCCTCTTGGCCCTAACAGGATCTGACTCTGATTTCCTTCACTTAGGTTGCTCTTGGTGCTTCACAGGTGCCTGAATTTGGAATCAGGAGAGACCTGTGAATCCCAGCTCTGTATTTAGTTCCTTAGGAGCTGGAGAGCTCCAGGGAAGCTATCTAACCTCTCTGGGCCTTAGCTGAAAAGGAGGAAAATGGCTTCACTGACTATGTCCTAGGAGCATAGACCTAAAGCAGGAGGGTACTCCACCCATCTTACAGATGAGGAAATAAAGGCACTGGAGATAAAATACTTTGCCCAAAGTTCCAGGGCCACAACAGAGGGCCTCACATTCCAAAGCTGGTGCCTTGTCCCCTGCAAGGTGCTCTGTAAACTTTAAAGAGCGACAGAAATGGACTCTGTTATTGTTAGGCAGCTAACAGGGCTCAGTGGTTAGAGCCCTGGGCCTGGAGTCAGGAGGACCTGCGTCCAAAGCCAGTCTCAGACACTATCTGTATGACGCTGGGCAAGCTGCTCACTCAATCTCCCTTGCCTTAATCCACTGGAGAAGGAAATGGCAAGCTAGCCCAGTGTCTCTGCCAAGAAAATCCTATAGACAGTATGGTCCTCGGGGTCACGAAGAGCTGGACACCACTGAATGACTTAATATTATACCGATTTACAAATTAAACCTAGGAAAGGTATTGGCTCCATGCGGGACTGCAGCCATCCCACAGGAACCCCACACAGGGCACCCAGCTCCAAACTTCTCCACCTCCTCCCCAGGAACCCTGCTCCAGGCAGATACCCTTCTCCCACATCCCCCCAGCTTTTCTGCTCCTTTTTCTATCTTGTCTTTCCCTGTTAGAATGGAGAAAAGGTATCTGAAGGTAGGGACTGCCTCTTTTGTTTGGATTTGTGTAGTCTTGGTTCTTAGCACAGTGTCTGGTACAAAGTAAATGCTTAATAAATATGCTGTAATCTTTTTTCCTTTCCTCTCCTCTCCCCTCCTCTTCTCTTCTTTCTTCTCCTCTTCCCTCCCTTATTCCTTCTTTCCTCCCTCCCTCTCTCTCTCTGTCCATCTCTCTCTCTCTCTCTCTCTCTTATCTCTCTGTCTCTCTTCCCCCCCTCTGTCTTTCTGTCTCTCTTCCCTCTCTTCTCTCCTTCCCTCCCTACCCTGTTCTCTGTTTCTCTATCTCTTTCTGTATTTGTCTCTCCTCTTTCCTTCCCCCCTTCCCTCCACTTCCTTCTTTTCTCTATCTCTGTTTGTGTCTGTGTGTGTCTGTGTCACTCTCTGTGTCTCTATCTCCTTTTCCTACTCTCTTTCTCTGCATCTCTCTTTCTCTATATCTCTTCTTTGTTTCTCTCCACTCCTTCCCTTCCGTCTCTTTTTTCTCCTACCCATCCTCTTCTCTTTCCACCTACCTACCTAACTATATCTCTTTGTCTTCCCTCTCTGCTGTCCACTCCCCCTCTATCGCCTCCCCAATAAAGTGACTTGCTTAGGGTTACGGAGCTACTTTCAGAGATAGAATTCAAGCCCAAGTCTCCCTGATTCCCAGTCTACCAATCCATCTAATTCACCATGATGCCCCTTGGGATAATGAGCTTCATACTGGTGAGAGTAAGACAAAAAAGGGGAACAGGAAATTGGATCCTAAAATAAGGAGGCAAGAAAGGAGCCAGATGCTCTCTATGACTTCCAATCATTTGGTTAAAATCACTTAGATCCCAGGATAGTTAACATGGGTAGATAATTATTGCTGAGCTAATGTTATCAATTTTTTAAAAGCCACAAAGAATGGGAAGAATACATCCAGAACCAGAAATGACCAAATAGCCCAAATATCAAAAAAGAAGGTAGTTTCTTCTTAAACAATAGCCTGGTATACTCAAATTCAATTCCTGGAAAATCTTCCGCTAGGTTGTGAAAAAGAAAGTTTATGGGAGTTCAGATAGGGAAATGGTGATCGCTAAGAACCAAAAGGGATTCATGAAGACTACATGGAGCTGTCCAACAATGGAATGATGAATATTAGGAGTTCACCAGTCCTTCCCTGCAGCAGATGTTCAGGTGGAAGCTGTGTGCCCATTTCTTGGGCACTTCAAACTGTAAGGTCCCTTCCATGTCTGAGATTGTATGATTTTCTGACCGAATCATCTTCCTAAAACACTTCGTAAATGTGAATTATTATTATTATTGTTGCTGTTGTTCTTCCCTCACACTAGGAATGACGGTTATATGACGGGTTCAGTTTTTAAGATACTTTACTGATTTAACTGTGGGAATGTGACAATACCTGAAATAAATCTTGGCAGTCCAGGGTTGATCCTGGCCCCATAAACAGCTCACTGAGGCTTCATAAATCAGAAAGCTTTCATTTGTGACAAGATGTCACACCTCAACAGGTTATCAGACATCTCACAGCTCACCAAGCTGCCTCTAATCTTCACCCCAGACCTCACTGGGCTCCTCTCACAGAATGCTTCTGTCCTGAAGTCACCTCAGCTCCCTCCTCAAAAAGGTGTTTGTTTTAGAAGTCCTCATCTTTTCTGAAGTTGGACTTGCTCAGAGATACCCTAGCCTCCCTTTATCCCTAGCCACAACCCCACTGGGAAACCTAGAGTTTCCATTCATAATTTCAGGGCTAGAAGTTGGAGAACACTGCTCCTCTGATCTTTATTGAACTTAAACTTAAATAAGCAGCTACCCTTCCTTCTCCAGCTAGGACTTCCCATAAAGCCTTTAGGCTGCCCAGAGACTCTAGATACACGAAAGATTCTTGCCCAGGGTTACAAAAGTAGCTCTTTATGGACCTGTGTTATTTACATAACGTTCAATATTAATAATAATTGCCAGTAAGAGTTATTACTGCACAAGAATGGAACCGGGGGGAGTCGCTCCCTATCACTGCATCCCCATCCATCTAGAGAATGATGGACAAGGGATTCCTGTTCACTTTAGGGAAGACCGGCTTCCTTCCATGGCCCCCTTCCAGTTCTGAGATTTTATGGTTCATACAGCACTCTACTATCTTACAAAGGGTTTCAAACAATCTTGTGAGGGAAGCAGGCCAGATATATTATAACCTTATTTTACAGATGTGAAGATTGAGGTCAAGGGCTGGGCAGTGACTTTTATAGCATCACACCTGGAATATAGCAGAGCTGGACCTTCAGCCCAGCTCCTCTGACTCTAAGGCCATTGTTTATCTGTGACATCCAGGTAATGCAGTCAAGAGAATGCTGGGCTTGGTGTCCAGAAGAGCTGAGTTTAAAACCTGCCTCAGCCACTTAATAGCCCCAGTTTACTCTTCTGTAAAATGGGGATAACAAGAGCTTCTGCCTGCCAGGGTTGTTATGAGGAGTATCAAGATTTGATTCCAGATCTCTCCTTACTCTGAATCCATTGTTGAAAAACATAGGTAGTATAACATATGTAAGTACTTAAATAAAAACTGTTGTTAGTATTACTATCCCACTTTACCACAGCTATAGGGTAACTTATTCAGGGTCAAAGAGAAGTCTTTTTCCCACCTTTTCCACAAAGTAATCTAATGCTTAACTCTGAGGTTGTATGATTTTCTGACTGAATCATCTTCCTAAAACACTTCGTAAATGTGATTATTATTGTTATTGCTGTTGTTCTTCCCTCACACTAGGAATGATGGTTATATGACTGGTTCAGTTTTTAAGATACTTCACTGATTTAACTGTAGGAATGTGACAATACCTGAAATAAGTCTTGGCAGTCCAGGGTTGATCCTGGCCCCATAAGCAGCTCACTGAGGTAAGCTCCTAGGGTGTTCCACAGACTTGATTGGGTACTCACCTCCTGCATTTGGGAGTCTGATGCTGGCACTCTGAGGGGAGGCAAAAAAGAAAAGCCTCCACATCCTGGGGCCAGGGGACTTAAAGGATCAGAATCATACACAGAAATGAAGTCACATTATGAATGGACATTTAGAGTTAACACTGCTTTGAAGGTCCAGAATCAGGCACAAGCTCAATTGGCATAGATCAGCTAGTCCTGGAGTAGATCTGGTTCCACACAGAGACACTGCAATAGGATTAAGAGTGCTGCTTGGAGCTAAAAAGACCTGAGTTCAAATCCTGCCTCTGATCCAATTAGCTGTGTGAGTCTGGGTAAATCTCTCACTCTCTAAATCCATTGTTGTGTTATTTCCCACTTTACAGATGAGGAAACTAGGAGTAAAGAGAAATCCAGGTTCAAATCCTCATGCTTTCTCATTTTATGATTCTGGACCAGTCATTTGCACTTTGTTGAATCTGTTTCCTCCTGTGTGAAGCAGGGATAACGCCCCACAATCCTAGTATCTGTCCCCCACCCCCACCCCAGGGATGTGAGATAATGGAAATGAGGCACTTTGTGCATGTTAAAGCTCAGCAGAAATGCCGACTATTATCAGGATTCAAGGAACAGGTCCCCCATTTCCTCTTTCTGAGCTCCCTCCTCCTCCTACTCTTGTGAATCTCCAGGATGGAGGAGCTCCTTTCTAGGGTGTGGGTGTCAGCCTGGCTCCTGTTTCCCTTCCCTTTCTGTCCTGGGCTTAGCCCTGGGCATCCGAAAATTTGCTCCAAATGTGGGAGGTCTTGCCCAGGCTCTTACCCCCGATTCTTGGCTCTATTTGCTGCTCCTGGGGCACTCTCCCTTCCTGGGCTCGTCCTCATCCAACCCCAGGCAGAGCAAAGGAGGGGACAGTCCCCAGGGTGCCCACTGTCCCCCTCCAAGCGCCGAGGTTCTAGGGCCCAAGGCTACTCTCCCCTCTGCAGCTGCTGCCTCTGGAGGAGAAGAAACAGTTGGGCCAGGGTAAGTGATGGAGGGGGGTGGGTAGGAGAAGAGAAGGGGGCTGCTAGCTCATGGGCCCCGGGAGCTATTGGGGTCCTCCTGGGAAAACGTGCACAAGCCCAGCAGGCAGACGGGTGGGAGCCGGGGAGAGACAGTTGCAAGTGGCTGTGATTCACAGGCAGGGCGGGAGGTGAAGGATTAAGGGCTCTCTGGGGCCTCATTAGCTTGTCTTCTCCCTCACCAGCCACCAGCTCCCCCCTCCCTCTCCAGTTACTGTTCCCTGGCACTGAGGCTCTCTCAGGACCTGGAGGCTCTTCCGTGGCCCTGTCTGAGCCTGGGGAGCAGACAGAATCATGAGGAACCAGGTTGCCCCCCCTCTGAGTTCTGCCCCCCAATTCCCCATAGATGATCATGCTGTTTCTGCATTGTGAGAGCCTTAACAGGGTGGCTTAAGGCCCCTGGGCCTCCCCAGCAGCCTTAGGGCTGCAGTAGTCTGGTCATCTTCGGTGTCATTACTGGCATCCCGAGTACCTGTGGGTTCCCAGATCAGGTGCTGAGAAAAGAAAACCTTGGAGAACAAACTCCTGGCCCATGGCCCATTTGTATAATATAGAGAAAGCTACATGGCTCTGGATCATAGGATTTTAATAGTCAAAGGTGAAAAAATTCTTAGGAGCCACTTGGCTCATTACTTTCATTTTACAGACCAAGCCATTGAGGCTCAGGGAGTTTGAAGGGACTTTTAAAGATTATATGGCATATAGTTCCAATGGTCTTGTGATGAAGAGAGCCATCTATACCCAAAGAGAAGACTGTGGGAAACTGAGTGTGGATCCCAACATAGCATTTTTTTCTTTTTGTTGTTGTTTGCTTGCATTTTATTTTCTTTCTAATTTTTTTCCTTTTTGATCTGATTTTTCTTGTGCAGCAAAATAATTGTATAAATGTACATAATATGTCAGATTTAACATCTATTTTAACATGTTTAACATATATTGGATTACTTGCCATCTAGGGGAGGGGTAAGGGGGGAAATTTGGAACACAAGGTTTTGCAAGGGTCAATGTTGAAAAATTATCCAGGCATTTGTTTTGAAAAAAAAAAACTTTAATTAAAAAAAAAAGATTATGCGCCATAGAGAAAAGCCAGAATTCAAATTCAAACTTTACTCTGCAACCCAGTCTGACATCAAAAGGTCTGTAATGGAGTGCAATAGGGATCCATCCTGCCTCTCTCAGTGTGTTTATCACATTGGGACCATGTATTGTGTGGTACGGAAAAAAAGAAAAAACACATTTTTCTGTTCTGAGTTTCCATGAAACGCAGAGCCAAGTCTGGCAGGGCCATAGCAGAGCCAGCTTTGGATAAAGAGTCAATGGTCAGGGTGACTGGCAAGAAACCAGGAGCATTCCACAAACCCAGGATAGGCTATATTTCTTTGGGGATTTCAAGAGACCTCAGACACACAGATGCATATGTTGGTTAACGAGTAAGCACTTATTAAGCAACTACTATGTGCCAACTGGGCGGCTAAATGGCACCACAAATAGATCGACAGCCTTAGAGTTAGGAAGACCGAGGAAACCCCTAGATGGAGTCACATCTCTTCAAATCTTAATTTAAGCACCAATTCTTCTACATGTGGACTTCATTGACCTTTCCAGTTACTAGAGCCTCCTTCCCATTCTTTTATTTATGTTCAGTTTATATATATGCTGTTTCCCCAAAATGAATATCTGCAACTTCAGGGCAGGGATTGCTTCATCTTGGTTCTTGCATTTCGTATCCAGCTCTCCATGACTCCCTTTGGGGTTTTCTTGGGAAAGATGACTGACCATTTCCTTCTCCAGCTCATTTTAAAGATAAGGAAACTGAGGCAAGCAGAGTGAAGTGGCTTGTCCCAGGATCACTCAACTAATAAGGGTCTGGGGCTGAATTTAAATTCAGGAAGACAACTTTTCCTGACTCCAGGTGCAGGGTTCTATCCACTGCACTATCTAGCCACTCCACAGGATGATAAGAATTCTAAAAGGCGATAGTAAGGATGAAAGGCATTCCAGGAATAGAGAATATACCATGTAAAGGCATGAAGGTAGGAGAACAAATAGAGCAATTTAGTGATACTATAGAATACTATGGAAGAGAAATAACGTATGCTCAACTCAGAAAGGAAGGCAATAAACAGTTAGCAAAGGGCTTTAAGGGCCAAAAACGGGATTTTGGATTTTATCCTAAAAGTCACCGGGAGCCACTGCAGCTCCTTGATCCAGACAATCTATGCTTTAGAAATATAACTTTGGGGGGGGGGGGTGCAGTGGATAGAGCACCAGCCTGAAATTAGGAGGATCTGAGTTCAAATCCAACCTCAGGCACTTAACGCTTCCTAGCTGTGTGACCCTGGGCAAGTCACTTAACCCCAATTGCTTCAGCAAAAAAGAAAAGAAAATAAAAGAAAGAAATATAGCTTTGTCACCCATTATATGCTTTTACACCATAGCATTTGCAACAGAATATAAATATATATGAGTGTATGTGTATGTGGGAATATGGGCAGCTAGGTTGGTGCCGTAGTGCACAGAGCATTGGAGGACTCCAGTTTAAATGCAGCCTCAGACATTTACTAGCCGTGTGATCCTGGGCAAGTCACTTAACCCTGTTTGCCTCAGTGTCCCCATCTCTAAAATGGGAGAAAGAAGAGAAATCATTTCAGTGTCTTTGTCAAAGAAAAATCCAAATGGGGTCACAAAAAGAGTTGGACACGACTGAAAAATGACTGAACAGAATATACAATATATATATTTATATATGCATACACATGCAAAGGAACCATAGGAAATACATAATTAGGCCCATCTAAGCCCAGATAGATAAGCTTCATCTTTGCATCTTCCTCCTTCCTTCCACTGCTATGAATTTCTCAGCTTTTGCTCTTTAAGTTTCCATGTGCTGGAGCTTCTGTTCCTAAAGCCCTTCCATTAGTCCTTCCTTTCCGGCACTCTTAGGAGTGCAGGCTTCCCTCCCCTTTGTCCTCCAGACTCATCTCCTCCTCACTCTCTCTTCCCATCACTAACTAAATTGGGGATTACTCAGTGTCTGGCTTGGGGACTGGCCCCCGTTCAGGATGGACTCCGGAATCCTTAGTGTCCTGCCCGGCTGGGGGGAGGGAGGAGAGCTTCGCCACTGAGCTGACCTTTAAGCTGCCTCACTTCCAGGGCTTTAGGTCCTTTCTCACCCTCCAGCCAGGGAATGCCCCTGGGGGGAATGGCTGGGGAAAACCTTGGATTTCCGGGGAATTTATACTTAATTCAGGCCATAGGGGAGAAGAGTTTCTGTTTCTGAGGTTAGCGGCAACAACCAGGTTAACAGCAGCAACAGCCTAGGATTTAATGACCCTCCATCTCTATCCTCATTCAAGTTCATCTTCATTAGCTGAGCAATTCATTACAAGGGCTTCTCACATCCAAATCAGAATGGGGAATATTAAAAAAGTGATTATATTTCTCACAGTGCAGCTTTCTGGGTAAATTATATGTAAATCACTGTCTAAATCTGGATAACACAGCAGAGGCAAAGGTATCCAGGCTGGGCCACATCCCCAGGATAATCAGCAGCAGGTGAAGGGAATAGACTCCTGATGGACAGACAGGCTGATGGAAGGACTGACTGACAACAGGCTGATGGCTTGTGAATGACAGATTGAACAGTGAATGTGAAAGGTGAATGTGATAGACTGACAGGCAGATGGTCCAATTGACAGACTGACCTATGGACAGGTAGGCTGTCTAACAGGCTGATGCAGGAACTGCCCAGTTAGTGGATAGATGGACTAACAGATAAACCAACTGATGACGGACTGCCGGACACTTTGATTGACAGTCTTATAAACAGACTACCTGACAGCAAAAGTGATTGACAAAGGACTGAGGTAGAAGAATAGGACCATATCCAAGGAGGACACTGGTGTTGTTCCTAATGATTGAGGGGATTGGGACTAAACTGGCTTAAAGCCTAGGCATTGGAGTTGGATTTCTTAAACTTGGAGGTACTTTCCAGTTCTAAGATGCTAGAGAGAGCCCCAGCCCAGGTCCAGGATTCAGCCCTCAGGTTTGGAAAGCATAGGTCATCCCTTTTTCTCCATCCCCTTGAAGGACACTCAATTTTTCTCTTTTTCTGCCCTTGTCACCCCTCCTGATCTTTGTCCCTGTCCCTTTCCCTCACCATCCATCTCCATTCCCTAGGATCCTCTTCTTGACTAAGGCTCCCTGAGAGGAACCCAGATACAGACACTATAAGTGGGAGTTGAAATAGGAGACAGGATGTCCCAGGAACAATTAGTTTGGGAAGTAGAGTGAAAGAGGGAGAATGCAGATCAGGCAGGACTGGAAGGCAGCCATGCTCTCTCTCCCCAGACCAAACTGAACTCACCCTGTCTGTGTGGGAAAAGACAACAGTTAGAGTCGAACCCTGGGCTGACCTCCACCTCATCGTGAAAAGCAAAGATAAGCCACACTGTAACTGAATCCAAAGTGTTTCCAGGAGAAATAGGTCCATGGAATCTACACATATGTGGAACAATAGATGCATATTCATAGGGACAGAGAAGTACACATGTGATCACATATGTGCACACATGGAATTACTGTGATGACAGAGGTGAAAGAGACCTCTTAGAAGATATTTAGTGCAATATCCCTCCTTATGAAACACCCCCTTCCAGAATCTGTCAATGGTCTTCTGCTTGGATACCATAAATGATGGAAAATGCATTACCCACAAGGTACCCAGTTCCATGTTAGAATGGCTCTGGTTACAAGGAGAGTATTCCTAATATCAAGCTTAAATCTATATCCTGACTTCATTAACACTCCCTGTTCCCCTAGTTTTTCTCTCTTGGGTCAAGCAGAACAAGTATAACCCCTCTATCCCATGGTAATTCCTCACATAACCAAATTTAATTCAACAAATGGTTATTTATAGAAATACGTTAAAAATGATTGTTCATGTATGAACTATATCAGATTGCTTGATGTCTTGGGAAGGGGGGAGGCAAGAGAGGGAGGGAAAAAATTAGAACTCAAAATCTAACAAAAATGAATCTTGAAAACTATCTTTACATGTATTTGTAAAAACACCATTAAAATATTTTTAATGATTATTAAGTGACCCCCCTTTTAGGGTACAGAAATTTGTTGCAGAAACTGCTCCTTCCCAGGGAGTTTTGTGGGCTTGAAGATGAGGATGGGGAGAGAGATATGTATATAAATTATTCTGATAATGGGGCCAGTGTATGTGTGAATAAGAGAGGGACTTCAGAGAGGTGGAAAGGGTGAAATACCTTTTCATCATAGGGGCAGAGGGTGAGGGTGAAGACACTAACTACGGAGCTGATAGATTTATAAGCAAAATACTAGCTTTATTATAAACAAAGGGGCCGGTTCAAGCCCTACCTCTTCCACTTATTACCCTGTTACTTTGGCACATCTTATCTTCTGTGTCACTCCATTTCCTCATCTGTAAGATGAAGGGTCTGTACTAGATGACCTGTAAGGTCATTTCTTGCTTTCAATGCTACATTTCCTCCCTTCTTTTCTCGGGGTTTAATATCCTTGTTTTTTCCACTGCTTTTTGTATGTTGTGGGTCTTCCCCTGGTTACTTCCTCTAAATCAGATCCATGAGGTTACTGAACTTGGTTTTGAAAAAAAATCTTTTGATAATTGTATTTCAATAAATTGTTTTCCTTTATAATCTTATGCCCTTTCTCCAGATACGATCTGCTTTGTTTCCGCTCCTCTTAAAAGGAGACAGAAGTCTCCCTTTTCCCCTACGCAGACCAGGTCCTCCCAGTGGCTGCTCAGCCCACTGTTCCCAAGAGGCTAGGTTTTCTCCAACCTGCCTGCTGTGTCCAGCTCCCTCCCCTCCACCGCAACCCCCAAACCTGATGCTCTGGATCCCACTGTTTCTCTGCTGCCCTCAGTGGGGGGAAGGGATCCTGTCTCCCAGAAGGTACATTATGAGAATCATCCCCCCCTCCGCCCCCCTACCATGTGTCAGGGCCCCCGGGTGACATGCAAGAATCCATCACACGCCACCCCCGTGTCAGGCCGTGTCACAACATAATTAAAACATTATATCTTCTTGATGAAGCTGTTGCCATCAATTCTGGGAGTGACTGATCCAATCTGCAAAAAGGGGAAATTTCTCTGCTCGGTGCTTGAGGCAGCTGGCAGCCCTGGGTTGGGAGCTGATATTTCATGTTCTATTTAGGGCTCCCGAGCTGCTTCCAGCCTCCTAGCCGTGGAAGGCACCCACCTCATCTGGACAAGCTATCACCTCACCCAGGAGCCTTTAGATTGGGTTCCTCCTAGTCTCCAGCAGTCAATTAGTGGCCTTTTAACTTATGGTGGGGGCATTCTTGATCCAATGTATTTTACATGAAGGCCAACATCAGGAATTGGCCAGAGAGCAGACTGCAGGAGTTTCTTCATAGGACCATTTCCTGATAAAGTTGGTGTTTGGCACTTTCCCACCCTCCTTTCCAAGCCGTGGGCTCTCTCTCTCTCTCTTTCTCCCTTCCCAGGATTTATCCTGCCTCTTTCCTACAAAGTCTTCCTCTTATCTGGCTGACTTATGTGCTTCCCTCTCTGAGGTATAGTGTGGGGGAACCTTGTCCCAGCTCTGTCACTACTTCATTCTACAACCTCTGGGCAAGTTATTTTTTTCCAGTTGTGACTCAGTTTCCCCAACTATAAGATGAGAATATGACCAAGGCCTTTTCTTATATGAACAACACAAACTTCTGGAGTATTTCATTTTAACCATGTATTTTGAAATCCTGAAAACTTCTAAACCCAAAGGAAATATTCACTAATGATAAAATTACAATCATTGTGATAGAAATGTTGCTTTATAATGAAGGACTTGGGCCAGAGAGCATCTCAAGTCTTTATGGTCTTGTGTACCCGAGTTACAGTGTCCTTTTGTTCCAGAGCTTACAATCCAGTTGTCCACTACATACACTTGCAATATTTAACTTAACAATACCCTATTCATTACTTCATGGAACCATTCATTTATTAATGTACTCATTCATTCATTTATTCAATCATTCACACATTCATTTAATCATTCAAGATATTCATTTAATAAATTCATTCTCTCAATCATTCATTTAATGATTAATTTAATCATTCAATCTTCCATTCAGTCAGTAAAAATTTATTGTGTCTACTTATATGTTAGGCACTATGCTAAGCATAGGGGTTACAAAGAAAGGCAAAAGGAAAAGGCAAAAGCTGCCTCAAGGAGCTCACAGGCTAACTGGGAAGAAAACTACTTACAAACAAGATAGAGACATAAACTGGGGATTTAAAAGAGGGGAGGCATTACTATTAAGGAAGATTAGGGAAAGCTTCTTGAGATTTTGACTGGGACTTGAAGGAAGCCAGGAGATGGAGATGAAGAAAGAGGCTGGAGGGCAATCTGGAGTAAAAAGATGGGGGGAGGTTCTCTTTCAAGGAACAGAAGTCCAGTGTCAGTAGATGGAAGTGGGGGAAATAGATCAGTAAAATGTAAGAAGACTGAGAAAATGGGGGGGGGGAGTTTTGGAGGGAGGGAAAGACATGAAAGACTAAACACAAAACAGAGGATTTTATATTTGATCTTGGAGGCAATAAGGAGCTACTGGAGTTTATTGAAAAAGGGAATGACATGATCCATTTGTGCTTTAGAAAGATCACTTTAGCAGCTGAATGGAGGAATGAATTAGATTGGAAAGACTTGCAGGCAGACCAATCAGCAGGCTTTTGCCTTAGTCTAGGCAGAATCCACGAAGAACCTGCACTGGGAGGGTGGGAGTGTTAGAGAAGAAAAGGGGATGTATATGAGAGATGTTACCATTCAGTCAAAAGGATTGAATATGAGAGGACCGAGAAGGATGAGAGAGTGAAAGGTCCAGGGTCACAACCAGGTAGTGAGTCTTGGTGAATGGGAGGATGATGGTATTAGGGAAGTTAGGAAGTAGGTTTGAGGGGGAGGGGAGATAATGAGTTCCATTTTGGACATGTTAAGTATAAGATATCTATGGGACATCTAATAGATAGTTGGAGATGTGGGTTCAGAGGCCAAAAGACAGATTAGGACTGGATAAGTAAAGCTGAGAATCATCAGTAAAAAGATAATTAAATCCATGGGAGCTAATGTAACTTCCTAGTGAAATAATATAAAGGGAGAAAAGAGGGCCCAGGATGGTCATTCATTCAATAAATGGGAAATTTCCCTTGGGTGCCAGGATGAACTGATAAGGACAAAGGATATACTGACTGGTAGAGTTAATAAATGCTATAAGAAATAAGGGAGGGGTTCAGTAGATAGATTACCATCCCTGGAATCAGGAGGACCTGAATTCAGATCCAATTTCAGACACATGCTAGATGTGTGACCCACTCAACTCTGATTGCCTCAAAAGGACAAGAAGTAAGGGAAAGGACAGTTTAAGTCAAGGCATCTTGGTTGAACTAACTTTCTAGCTTTTCTGGATAACTTGCTGGATAACTCAAAATCCTTGAAAGGATAGTGTCAGCAGTATAAATCTATTATGGCAGATAACAGGGAAATTCATGGTACCATAGTATTTAAAGCTGGAAGATATCCTAGAAATTATTGAGACATTTTACTATTTTACAAATGTGGAAACTGGGGACTAAAGAAGACGAATGTCTAATGTCACACAGTTTGTAAATAGTAAAACAGAAATTTGAACATTGGTCTTTGGACTGGAAGTTGACTTTCCTATTTAGTTGTTTTTCAGTCGTTGTCTGACTCTTCATGATCCTGCTTAAAGAATTCATTCATTCTCTCTCTCTCTCTCTCTCTCTCTCTCTCCACCACACACACACACACACACACACACACACACACAAAGCCAGGAAGCTGAAACTCTTTCTCACTACATCTACACAGCTCTTTTTGCCTGCTTTGCATGTTCTCACTTTGCTTTTGCAGAATTATAAGAAGTCAATTTCATAAATACTAATCATTGGACTGTCTCCTGCTTAAATGAGCTGTCTGCAGGAGGCCAGAAATGCCACTGACCTCTCCGGAGCACTCGGGGTAGTTACTCTGTGTTAGCACTACAGGGACAGGCAATGCAGCTGAGCTTTGGAGGCAAAAAGGAACTTGTACATCAGTTGGCACAACTGAACATGCTCACTGGCTGAGGTCCCTGCTGGAAACTGTTAGCCAGAGTCCATAAGAACCAGTGTCACAGACATCTCTAGCTGTCTTTTTCAGTCTCGCTGGAAGGAATTTTGTGGAGCAGGAACCTTGTAATTTCCCTGCTAGATTGCTCATACATGATGTGCTCTGGGGAATCCTCCTCCTTGCAATATCTGTAGCCTTCCTTCAGCTGGGTTATTATATGAGTTTGTGTGTCTCCTTTGGGACTGGCACAGGGGAAATAGACAGTATCTTGTCTTTGGGATCCCAGGTGAGCAAGGACTCTTGGATGAGAAATCTTCAAGTCTCTTACTGTCTGTGGGTAGCAGAGAAGAATCAGAAAACAGACCAGAACTGATCTGCTAGAGCTGATGTCCAGTGGGAAGAATTCTCTCCCAATCAACTAATCTGAAAGTACAACTATGAGATTTCCCATGTCTTAACTCTCAAAGATCAACAACTGGGGGAAGAAAGTAGAATCCTCTCAGGTGGAGAGGATCTTGCTATTTTTATTGCAATTTAAGCAAAGTTCCGATAGAGGGACACATGACCAACTACACAGTAAATAAATACTCATCATGGGCAAGCTGAATGAAGGAATGGGGCCTCCATTTTCAGAAATGGAGGAAGAGAGACGGAGCATTCTAAAGGAAAAGAAAATGGCCAAGGGCCAAATCCCTGATCTTGGCGGTCCTCAGAGCACCCAAGCAGTAATCCACCACACAATGCTGCTCTCCTTCCCCCACTCCACTTGCAGGATTATCCTTGGGGACAAGGTGGTGAGAGAACTTTTGTATCTAAAAACATCTTTTTATGACTTACAATTTTAGGAAAACAACATCAAAATTGAAAGGGGCCCTCAACTATAGAACACAGAGCTAGAAGGAAAGTTGGAATAGAGGACATCATAGGGGAGAGACTGTTTAGAACAGAGATCAGTCCTGGGAGGGACCTCAGAATGGAGCATTCAAGGGCTAGTAGGGGCTTTTTAGAGATCTAGTTCAACTCTTTCATTTACAGACTGAGAACTCAAGGCGGCACCGGAAGAGAAGACGCTCGTCTAGGGTCCCACGCTTGAGTCAGAGGGAGAACAGTCCCGGGTTCTATCCACTGCACCAAGTCCCCTGCACTTTGGGAGAGCTTGGGAACCTGCTTCCCCTTATGGGGATTCCCCCCCCCCCCAGAGCAGCTCCTACACCCCCCCCACTCTCCACCCGGTCCCAGGACCTCATTCAGCAAGACTCCGAATTCTCTAGTTTGGGCTCCACCCCCTTCACCCAGTCACCAGGTAACAAGCAGCGCCAGGACGGCTCCAGACCAGCCTGACCTTCTCCCTTCCCCCTCCCTCTGAATGGTGCTAACTGGAGCAGAGCGGGCAGCGCCAGGCGCTTTGGGGCTCGGCCCCCTCCACTAGGTCGGCTCTCGATCTACGCTTCCTTTTCTCCCATGTTTCTCCGTGGCCCCGGGTCCTCCGTCGGTCCGCGGGCGTCCTGTGGACCATACGCCGTGCCCACTGTGCGCGTAGACTGCGCGCCCGGGCTGCCCTCCCCGGAGGAGCCGCGCCGCCCCCGCCCGCTGCGCAGCCGCGCGATCTTAATAGGCGGCATTAGAGGAATAATGGGAACACTTGAGACGAGGAGGCCCAGCCAGGGCTGAGCGATCGCAGCCAGCGCCGCCGCCGCCGCCGGAAAGCCCCAAGCGCGCGGATGAAGATGTCTGCTCCGGGGCCGCCTCCAGCCCCGACCAGAGCAGCTCCTACATTTCGGATTAAGATGGCGCGGGGAGACCTTGCCCAGGGACCTCGCTTAGCTTCTTTCCCCCCAACCCCCAACCCCAACCCCTCCCCCAGCTTCTCTCCCTGCCCCCAACTCGGCCGGACGCGACCCCGGCCCCAGATGGCTCACCCCACCCCCAGCCACGGACGCACACACGTCCCGCCAACACACGCTCGCACGCGCGCACACATAACATACACACATTCACACAGACGCACGCCACCCCTCAGCACAATCCACACGCACGCGTATACACCCAACAATCCAGTACACACACATACACAGAACACAATGCGCATACAGCACAATACACACACGCGTATACACCCAACAGTCCAGTACACACACATACAGAACACAATGCGCACACACACAGCACAATACACACGCGTATACACCCAACAGTCCAGTACGCACGCACACACAGCACAATGCACACGCAGGCATATACACCCAACAGGGTCCAGTTACACACACACACACACACACACACAGCACAAATCACAAGCAAAACAGTCATATTTTACACATGCTGAATTCAATACACAGACACACAAATGGAGCCAGTCTAGCACAGTCCACATAAACACAGACTAACTGAAAGGATGACAGTTACAGTCAAAGACAGAGAGTGATACATACCCAGCCACAGTAGCCAACACAGCCACAATAGCAGATACTTACACAGAGTCAGTTACACATCCCTGTCCTCTCTCACACACACATTCATTGGAACTCAAAGTTGCCACAGTTGCAAAACCCTACAGAAACAGTCACAACAGGCAGTCACACACACACACACACACACACACACACACACACACACACACTCCCCTCCAAAGTGTCATTCACAGAACTTTCATACACATTTACATGTGATAGATACATGCACAGCCTCCCCCAGACACTTTCACTTTTTCATACGCATTTACAAAAGTCACAGACTCATGTTTCACATACACCTTCACAGTCACAGTCACACACACCCCGATACACATCCAGGTCATACACACAATTGCTGCTCCAGACAGATGCTTACACAATCATTCATAGATGCCTACAGATTCACAGCTTTAGTCTCTACATACTGCCTTCCATCCAATGCAACACTTAGCCTGGTGCACACACATGTATACTCCCAGAGCAATGCACACTCACCCAGCCCAACACAGACACAGCCGCACCCAGAGCGATACACAGCTAGGTCTGTGTCTAGGATCGGGGATCAATCTATACTGAGGGCATCAGTCTGGAGACACAGAACAGAATGAGACTAATTTTCCCACAAGGAAACTGAACCCGGGACACCGGCATCCCTGGAAACACTAGTTTATTGAAGTGCTTTCTAAAATGTGGTGATTCCCAGGACTAGACTCAATACTTCAAGTGCAATCCAACCAGCGCAGAAGGCTGAAACAGCCTAGCAAATCATCTTTGTTTGCTGGTTTTGCACTCCACATTATCACGCTTGCAGTCCACTAGAACCTCTAGATCTTTTTTACACCATCTACTCTCTAGTCACTCACTGATGGCTTCAGAAGAGGTATCAGCTGTGAGCAAAAGAGGGATCACAGCTGTCTGTAGTTACTGATTATCCACTGGGAAATAAAAGAATGGCAAGGACATTTTCCTGAACTGATAATTAGCAGAGTAGGTATAGTTAGGAAATCAGCCCCTGGGTATTTCTGCCACAAACTTTTGAGAGCCTGTAGAGAATAGGAGTGGAATGCTATTGAAGAACGATTTGTAGTCTCAGTGTCTGGGACAAGAGAAAGTGTGATTAGGGAATGACTCTGGCTATTGGGAAGCTGAGAAGCAGTGAAAGTGTGAGTGTACTTGGCTATGGACCCCTCCATGTTTTGTGGGTGTGTCTGGGTTCAGATTCCTTGTCAGTTGATTGGTTTGAGATTGTATATGGGTGAAAATCCTTGGACAAATTCTGGCTTAAAGGTTGTAGGAGGGAAATTTGGCAAAATTTAAGCCATCATTCAGTAGTAGGTTCATTGAGCCTGTGGGTCAGTTAATAAGTCTGGCATAATGGTAGCTCTCACAGAGCACTTCTAACACTTGATGATTTTTAGCATAGTGATGAAGGAGTTCTCAAATTTTAATCACAGGCCCAAATTCCCAGTAGTTTCTTCCCCCCAAAAATACAGATGGATGAAGGGGGAAAAGGGGAGATAGAGAGGGAGAGAGAAAGGGAGGGAGAAGGAAAAGGAAGAAGAGAAAGAGGGAGACAGAAGGACAGAAACAGAGAAGGTTTTGTGTGTGTCCATAACAGCTACATCACTTATTTCATTGTGTTGCTGAATTGTTTCAGTAGTGCCTGATTCTTTATGATGTCATTTGGGGTTTCTTGGCAGAGATCCTGGAATGGTTTGCCCTTTCCTTCTCCAGCTCATTTTACAGGTGAGGAAACTGAGGAAAATAGGGTTAAGTGTCTTGCTCAGGGTCACACAGCTAGTACGTATCTGAGATGGGATTTGAACTCAAAAAGATGAGTCTTCTTGACTTCAGAACTCTATCCACTTCACCATCCAGCTACTCTTTCATCTTATTTCCCTCAGTAAACTCTTGGTGAGCAAAGACTGTCTTTGTATCCTTATCAGCTAGCACAATGTCGTGCATATATTAAAATTTTTGTTGAATTAAATCTTATTAGGTTTGGCCCATATTTCTAGCTTCTTGAGATTTTTGGATCTCAACTCTATCTTCATTTGTGTTCCTTCCCAGTTTTATGTCAACTGCAAACTTGCCTGCCATCCATTCCTTCATCCAAATCATTGATAAAGCCTGAATTGCAACACATGGCCAAAATTAGATTCCTGGAGTATTCCATTAGAGACCTTTTCATGAGCTGACATTGACCTATTCATGATGCCTCTCCAAGTTTCATCATTCAATCCATCTGGCTATCAAGCCCCCCCCCCTCATCTTTTTATCTCTTTCATAAGAATTGGAGAAGAGGCTTTATTTAGTTCTTCCCTCAAATCTAGGCAAGCTATATCCACAGATCTCCAGTATTCCTCTCACGAACCAGGCTAATAACCCTGAGAAAAAAGGTAAATAAAGTGAGTTTTTCCTTGAAGCTACCCTGCCTCTTTGTCATCATTTCTCCCCTTTCTAAATTAATGAACATTTATTAAACACCTACTATATGCCAAGTTCAGGGAATAAAAAAAAGAAATGAAAGATAGTCCCTGTTCTTGAGGAATTCACAATCTAAATGCTCATGTAGACTATTCTCTTAATAACATGCCCCACAATTTTTCCAGGGTCAGAGGATCATAGATATAGACTGAAAGGGATCTTATCTGTCACTAGTCCAATCCTCTCATTTTACAGATAAGGAAACAGATACATCTAGAGAGGTGAAGTGACGTGTTCATGGTCCCACTGGTAGTAAGAGGCAGAAATGGGATTTGAACCCAGGTTTATCAGAGTCAAAACTACCCCTTTGCTTTATTAAAAAGAATGACAACATTGTTATTGCATCATTTCCGTCATGTCTGACTCTTTGGGACCCCATTTGGAGTTTCTTGGCAAAGATACTGGAATTATTTGAGATTTCCTCTTTGGTTAATTTTACAGATGAGAAAACTGAGGCAAACAGGGTTAAGTGACTTGCCCATGGTCATACAGCTAGTAATTATCTGAGGTTTAATTTGAATTCATGAAGATGAACCGTCCTGATTTCAAGCCCAGTGCTCTCTATCCACTGGGTGACCCAGCTGCCCCATGGCAATGTGTTTGTGTTATTGTTGCTTTTTGTTCATTTTATTGTTAACGGCAACATTGTGATGTGGCTCAGTGGATAGAGCGTAAGACAAGACAGGAAGATCTTTGTTTAAATCCTGCAGTGTATACTTCTTATGTGTATGACCCCAAGCTTAACATTTCTGTGCTTCAGTTTCCTCATCTGTAAAATAGAAATGATAATAATAGCATTTACCTCTGAGCGGTCTTAGGAGGATCAAATAAGATAACATCTGTAAAAGGTTTTGTAAATCTTAAAAAATTATCCAAATGCTAAATATTATGTGTTTAGTGTGTGTCCAGATAGGGAGGTAAAAAGTACACAGGTTCTCTGCCCTGCTCAGATCCCTTCTGTGTTCAGGGGTGTTCATTATGTTTAGGAAAGATAATAACAAGTTGGGGAGCGTCCAGAATAGAGAGATCACTATGAAGAAGGGACTAGCAATTCCATGAACATGGACACCAAAAATGAGAAGGAATTGACAATGTTTAGCATAGAAAGAAGTTTAAGAAGACAAGATAATTACCTTTAAGTATCTGAAAAGATGTAATGGGGAAGAAAAACCAATGATATTTATATGGAAGTTTGAAGGTTTGCAAAGCATTTAACATATGTTATTTTCATCTTCACTAAAACTATCGGAGATAGGTGCTATTCACCCCAGTCAATGGATAAAGAGACTGAGGAACATAAAAGGTATAAATAAATTGCTTATGAATATGAAATACCAGAAGCAGGATTTAAACCTAAATTGCAAGGAGATTTCTATTGATTCAATGTAGTGCCTCTTACAGTGAGAACTGGCCAGTGGACTGCTTCAAGAAGTAGGGAGTTCCTCATTGATAATCCTAGAATTCTTTCAGAATTATCTCTCCTTTTTCACGCTTTCCTTCCCCTTCATCCCTCTTCCTACACCTAGCAACAACTGCCCTCCCCCCATAGTTCTGGCTCTTTTCAGACCGTCTCTGACTCATCCTAAGTTCCAATGGACAAGAGTTGACATTTACATGAAATGTACAGAAAGGTTCCATTTTCAGCAAAGGGAGGCAGAGACTGGCTGCTTCATCCCTCACCTTTCATCCTGCTTCTAGCCCACTGATGGAAGTTGTACCCAGCTTCACCAACTTTCAGGTCAGGCTTCTGCCACAGAATTACAAAACTGGAAGGTTTGAAAGGACCTTTTAGCCATCCTTGACAGGAATTCCCATGGCAACTGATGGTCCAGTCTCAACTTGAAGACCTCTAAGGAGCGTCTCCTCCAGACATCAAGCCTAGATTTTCCCCATTGCAACATCCACCTGTTGTTTTCTATTCTGTGGTCAAAGGCAAAATAGAACAAGCTTCATCCCTTTTCCACTTGATTTTTCAAATGCTTGAAGATAACTAGCACATATTCTGCCACCCCTCCACACAGTCTTCTCTTTTCTAGGCTAAAGTTATCTAGTTTCCCTCAAGTGGTCTTCATATGTCACATGCTCGAATGTCCTTCGGACACTCCAAATAATCAATGTTCTTACATTGTGTCTGTCAAAGGTGAACGCGACACTCCAGAGGAGGTATGATGTGACCAGAGAACAATGAAATTATTACCTCCCAATTCCTGGAAGCCCCATTCCTCTTAAGGAAACCTAAAGTTTAATCAGTAGTTTGGCATTTTCACAATTCGCCACTTCATGTTAAATTTGCAGTCCCCTAAAATTCTCAGTTTCTTTTCAGGATTACTGCTGCCTATCTAGGTCTCCCCCATCTGACTGTGAAGTTGAATTTTTGTATCTAAGTGAAAGACTTCATATATTTATCCCTATTGAAACTCATCCCATTCAACTCAGCCCAGTGCTCCAACCCAGGAGATTCATTCTGCAGCCAGAGCACCATCTACTGCATTAGATTTCCTTCCTAGACTTGCATCACCTGCAAATTTTTTGAGTATATCATCTATTCCTTTATCCAGATAATTGATAGAAATATTAAATAGCCCAAGGCTCAGCACAGATCCCTGAGGCATTTCACTAGAGACTTCCTCCCCTGGGACACTGAATCATTAAAAACTATCTGGTCATCCAACCACTTCTGCATCCATCTGAGCATTTTATCGTTGAATTCATATTTT
Source organism: Sarcophilus harrisii (assembly GCF_902635505.1). NCBI lineage: Eukaryota > Metazoa > Chordata > Mammalia > Dasyuromorphia > Dasyuridae > Sarcophilus > Sarcophilus harrisii. The sequence goes on from NC_045428.1 coordinate 548,295,040, forward strand.
TAAATTGTGTCAAGACAGAAAATTCAGAGAGCTGGAGGGGACAAATGGGGAAAGAAAAAGACTGGAAGAAGTTGAAGGGAGAATAATGTAGAGAGCTGGCCAGTTGGATTGAGAGGCAAAGCATTTTAGGAGGTGATGGTCCTACTCTGCTCAGATACTCTCTGTTGTTTGGTTCTAAGAAGACAATTAGAAAGGTGAATTCCTTGAGCCTATGAATCTCTTGAAGGAATGGGAATGTTTAATTCGTCTAAATGTGGTCTCCCTACTTTAGTCTTTCCTTTCTCTAGCCCCTTTTCCACATAGCCAACAAACTGATATTATGAAGACGTAGGTTTGACAGTGTTACTCTCCTGCTCAAGAATATTGAATGACTCCCTATTGCTTTTAGTATAAAATACAAATATCTCTATTTATCATGAACATCAGCATACTTTTCCAGGTGATGCATCTTGCTTCACTATATTTGTTCTACTTTCCAGTCAAACTACTCACTTTTTTCCCCTATATACCTCAATCCATCCCCTGTCTCTGTGTCTGTGTATAATCTGTCCCTCTATGTGTAGAATGGGCATCCTCCTCACTTTTGTGTCACAGAATTCCTAGTCTGACTTGTCAGTTGCCTTATTTCTAAAATAGGTTTAAAAGTAATACCTATCTCATACACTGAAAATTGTTGTGAGGATCAAATGATATCATATATGTAAACCTGAAAGTGCTATATAAATGACGCTGCCACTACCACCACCACTAATACTCCCACCATTACTACAACTACAACAATAACAATTACTTCAGCAACGACTACTGTTATTACTTCTCCTATAGATTATAAGCTCCATGAGGGCTGGGGTTGTTTCTTTTGTGTTTCTCTTTCCCCGGTGCCCAACAGAGCATTTGGCAATGGGAGTTCAATAAATGCTTGTTGAATTTATGTGTAGTTCAGAACTCAGAAGATTTAGGAGGGAAATAATAGCTGTCTTCAAGTATGTCACAATGAAGAGAAACCGGATTTGTTCTGCCTGGTCCCAGAGGACAGAATGGAAAGAAATTGCAAAGAGGCAAATGTAGGTTTGACCTGAAGGAAAACTTCCAAACAATTAAAGTGCTCCATAATGAAGATAAGCAGCCTCAGAAAGCAATGGATTTCCATAGAAGCTATTGGAGGTCTTCTAGGGTGACCAGTTGGCCAGTATAATCCCAAATGGAGTTCTTTTCAGGTTGGTCAAGTCAATAAGCTTTTTATTAAGTACTTATTATGTGACAGAACTGTCTTTGGCCTCTTTTTGTATCTCTAATTCTTTTCACAATAGCACTTAAGTACAATAAGTACTTAATAATCTCTCAGTCTCTATTCACCACTTTCCATCCTCCCAGTTCCTTGTGTCCCAGTTCCTCATATTCCAGCCTAATCCTTCAACCAACCCATCAAGAAGCATTTCAGTATTTAATAAGTACTTACCATGAGCCAGGGATTGGAGATATAAAAGCAACAATGAAATAGTGCCTGCCCTCAAGGAACTAGCATTTCATGGGGAAAAACACCTTGTCCGCCTAAATAAATAAAATACAAAATATATGCAAGGTATATGCAAAATTGTTTTTGAGGGATGCTCATAGCTGGGAGAATCAGGAAACATCTCATATGGGAAGTGGCACCTGAGTTTTGAAGGGAACTAGGAGTCCTAAGAAGTGACAGGGAAGAAGCAATACATTCCAGGAACAAAGGCATGGGGATAAGAAATGGAATGCCATTTTGTGAGCAGACAGAAGGTGGGAAAGTGGTGACAGTAAAGGCAATAATATGTAATAAGTCTAGAAGAGGCAAGAAGTACAAGCATTTATAAAACACCTACTATTTACCTGATACTGTTCTAAGAGCTTTACAAATATTATCTCAAATGATCCTTACAGCAACCTCAGGAGGTAGGAGCTGTCATTATCACTCCCATGATGAAGAACTGAGGCAAATAGAATTATGTGACTTGCCCAGGGTGACATAGCTAGTAAATATCTGAGGCTGGATTTTATCTCAGTCCCTGTTTCCAGGTCCAGGATTCTATCCACTGTGTCAACAAATGACTGGTAAATTGGAGTCAGTCTATAAAGGGCTTTAAAAGCCATGTGTAAGAGTTTTATTTGATCATAAAGGCCATATTGAGCAGAAGAGTGATGTGAATGCCTTGTGCTTTTGGAATATCTCTCTATTGGCTGTGTGGAGGCTAAATTAGAGATGGGAGATACTAGAGGCTGGGAGGCCAATTACAAAGTTTTTGCAAATAATTCAGGGGAGAGTGATATGAACCTGAACTAAGGTATGAAAAAAGAAGACGTGTTCCAGATGTTGATGGGAGAATTGAAAAGGCTTTAGAGTTATTTGGATATGGAGGATGAGAGAAAATGAAGAATGGATGATGTCTGTAAGGTTTCAGATTTGGATGATTCAAAGAAACATGGTACCTTGGACATAGAGGGGAAAATTCAAAAAAAGATTTTGGGGAGAAAGATGAGTTCTATTTTAGATATGTTGAGTTTCCAAGGAGAAATGTCCCATAGTCAGTTGTTGATATGGGATGAGAGTTTAGGAGAAAGATGAAGGCTGGACGTGGAAATTATTGGCAAAGAGAGGATGACTGAGCCTAGGGGATCTGATGAGAAAAGATGTATTGAGAAGAGGACCCAGGACAGATCCTTAGGGTATACTCTCAGGTGGGGATGCGATATGAATGTCACTGCTGCAAAAGAGACTTATGACAACTCAGTAGGAAGCCAATATACAGCAGCTTCATAAACACGGAGAAGTTAAGATATCCAGGAAGAAAGTTCAACTGGACAAGTCACCCTGTGAACATGGCCTCAGACTCCACCTTGGCTCATACTGTGCTCCTCACCTGCCTCTTCTTCAGCACTGTTGAAAAATTTGTTCCATCCTTTATGGCTCAGCTCAAATGCTCTCCTCCAGGATGCCCATCTTGTATGATACAAGATGGCAATTCTCCCACCCCTGACTCCCCTGGTACATTATTCTGATTTCTCTCATGACCAAGATCTCTTCCTCTCCTGGCGTTACCATTTTATGAGTCTCAGAAAGTAAGCTTCAGAAAGGCAACACCCATGAATCTCTTCCTGTCTCCCCTCCCCTTCCCCCTTCCAGATGTCTGTTGAATGAATGAATGTTGAATGGATAAAAGTGCCGCTCCCTTTCCAAATTCTCAAGATCAGAGTCAGGGATGGGATTCGAAACCCAAACCACAGAGATGTCAGACTTCAAATAGAGAACAATTGGGAATGAGAGGCTGGCACTTGGAGACCTCCAGAGAGCCCAGCCAGAAAGAAGGGCATAAATGCAGAGATGAGGCCATGGTCACAAAGGTCTTGAGGAAGTGAGAGAAGAGAAGGGAGGCTGGGCAAGGAAGCTGGAGAGACAGGAGCAGAAACAGTGGTGGGATGGGGGGGGGGGGGAATGTGTGTACAAGGACATGCAAAGAGATACAGAAACAGACGTGGAAAAAGGAGGTTGGGGAAGATACCGAGCAGAGCTAGAGATGCGGAGACGGGCAGAGACGCTGGGACAGCAGATAAGAGATATCGGGACAGAGTTGCTGAGACCTACAAAAATCGAGACAGAGATACAGAGATATCAGAGAGACACAGAATCAGAAATATGGAAGCAAGCAGAGGCATAGACCGAAAAGCAGACGGATATACCCAGACAGCGGAGGAGAAAATCCTAAAACGGTTAGACGGAGCAAGGGAGGAACAGAGAACAAGACAGACAGAGATGCTGCTGCGGGCAGAGGCGAGGTTTGGGGAGCCCCTGTCCTGGCAAAGGGAAGGGGTCGGGGGTCGGGGCGGGCCCTACGGCCCAAGGGCCGGCTCAGGCTGTCCCGTATCACCGCGGCTGCCGCTGCACTCGGCGGCGGAGGCAACCCAGCTTGTCCTGTTAATGAAGTGAGTGAGTAATTGCCCGGGGAGCACAGAGCCAGGGCCGAGACTAATCCGAGCTAATGAATCCATTGTTGCCGATGCTAAATGGTGACCCGGGGTTGGCCGCCACCCGGAGCCTCCTCCGCGGCCCAGTCCGGATCTGGGGAGGACGGGGGTGGGAAAGCCAAAGTAGCTGCTAGCCAGGGGCAGGGAAAGCAAGGGAAAAGATGGGGGAGAGGAGCAGAGACATTAGGAAGGCGAGCGAGGAGGACCTGGGGCATTAGGGAGGGGGGGGAGGAAGGAGCAGGGACATTTAAGTATGGGGGTAGTCAATGAGCCTAGTCCTCTAAGCATGTCTCCCTCCTCCCCGCCCCCCCCCCCACACACACACTCAAAGACTTCTCTACCCAAACTGTTGCCCATCCAGGGCTTATTCCTTGGATCATAAGAACTTGGGGAAAGAGAATTCTGGGATATACAGGACTACATTCGAGTTAGAAGAGGCTTTAGAGGTCACCAGCCCAACTGTCTCCTTCAGAGAAGAAAACGGAGACCCAGAGAGACACCAGTTTTGGTAAGTGGCAGAGATAGGCACCGAACCTCATCCTCTGCCTCGAAATCCAGTTTTCCTTCCTGCTAGCCTTCCTCAAAGGGGAGCAGTAAGGAGTGACTTGCATCACTGGTTTTAGCCTTTCTTGTAGAGACTTCAGGAATGACTGCAAAGGCGCTGGTCTCCACTGACCCTTAATTTCTCATTCTGCAAGGCAGCCCCCAATTCTCCTCCCTCTCCCTCTGGGATCATAGAAGCACATTCAGGGATGGGCGGGACTTTGGAGGTGTGACCACACCATTCTTTGTATATATTTACAATCAAGTAAGGACACTTGCCACTTGTTGCTCGGGCATGTGTCCCTCTGTACATGCTCACACATGCCAAGACATACTCAGACCATCTCTATAGTCTTGGTTACACATTGCATTGCTGTTAGGTTGTGTCTGACTCTTCGTGACTCTATTTTGGGCTTTTCTTGGCAAAGTTACTAGAGTGGTTTACTGTTTCCTTCACCAGATCATTTTACAGATGAGGAAACTGAGGCAGGCAGGTTTGCCTCAGACTTGCCCAGGATCACAGAGATTGTTAGTGTCTAAGGCCAGATTTGAACTCATTTTTTTGGCTCCAGACCCAGCCTTCTATCCACTATGCTCCTGCTTCTCAAAATGTGGTCCAGAGAATTATGGGGGGGGGGTCTCCTTTAAGAGAGTCTAAAAATGGGACATCTAGGTGGCACAGACACTTAATACTTCCCAGCTGTGTGACCCTGGGCAAGGCATTTAACCCCACTTGCCTCAGCAAAAAAAAAGTCTACAAATATTTAGCTATTATTTCAAATATGGTAAATATTTATAAATATAAGCCACATAAACAAAAATTTTTGGACAGATCTTCAATAGTAAAAAGATATTAAGAACAAAAGTTTGAGAATCATTGCACTATGTCACCTAGATACCCCACATAAGGCATTGGGGTTGAGAAAACATGAATCCATTGTTAAATATGGTAGACTCTAGAAGGGAGGTATGAAACAAGAGATGCTCAGTCTCTTTTCGAAAACAGCCAGGGGAAAGAGGTGGACTGCTCCCAGCTGGGTGAGAAGGCATCATGTGAATTTTTGCCCAACAGTCTGGTATGGTGACTGGTGGGGTTTCACCAATGGTAAGGCACAGAATCACATCATTTCTAAGCTAAATGGGACCTGCAACTTGACTGGGAATACTCTCCACTATCTTTGCTGTTGTTTGTCCTTCACACCCAGAGAGGACCATGTCATCAGGGAGGGGATGCCATGACATGCAAGTGAATTGGATTGAAGTGAGGGAGGGCTGGGCAAGGTCACCTGCCTCACTTTCTCCTCCAGAGCCACCTGGGTCCAGTGGCCAGATATAGATCACGATGTCTGGGGATGGCCCTGGATGAAATGGGAGACCTTGGCCTTTGTAAACTAAGGTCTTGGGTTGTCATCATCCATCCTCCTATGGAAGAACTCAGGTAATGGGAACTCACCACCTCCTTTGGAGGCAGCTCTCAGCATTAGGAAGCTTTCCCTTATTTAGACCCAATTCTGCCTCTTTGAGACTTTCTCCCTTTGTTTTCTGTTTCATCCTCCAGGACCAAGCCGAACCAAGCTAAGCCCCCTCCCCTTTGACAGACAGCCTTTCAAATACTTAAAGACAGATGTCTTGGATCAAGTCCCACCTTAAGTCTTCTCTAGGCTAGCCCTCCCCTCCCCCAGCTTTTCCAATCAATTATATGGCTTGGTTTTTAATTCTCTCGAGCCTGGCTGCCCTCCTCTGGACACATGCAAGCTCCTTAATGGACTTCCTAGAATGTGACCCCCAGAGCCGAGTGAAGACACCGGCTGGGGGCTGACACAGACAGAGATTCCACCTCACATGCTCCCTTATGAATGAATGGCTGCATGGGGGGAGGGGAGGCAGGGAATGTGGCCATGGTTACATGATCTAGAGCAGTAGGAGCCACGAGTACCTGCTGATACACACGTACATGCACATATACACACACATATATACATATATAAATACTTAGATGTAATTTGTGTGTTTAGCATACAGGAGGCATCTGAAGAGAAGGGAAATGGCTTCTCGGTGGCAGAGCCATTGATTTCTAATGGGCTCAAATCCCACCCTCCCTCTTGTTACCTCTGTCCATGCCCTAGGTGCTGACCCACCGCAAGCATTTTGGATCCTGGTCTGCCTTCTGTCTGTCCCTCCCTCCTGGGCTTCTTCCCTTGTCCAAAAGAGCCTGTCCCCATGGTCACAGTGTGTAACTGACCAGTGGTGAAAACTTCAAAAGACAGAAAGATTGGACACAGAGGGACAGGAACCGTTCCTGGCTGGTCTGTATAGAGTATCATAGGAAAACAGTCTGGAAAAAGGGCTGGCTGTATGGGGTCAGGGATGGATTTGGGAGGGCTTCAAATGCTGGCTGGAGTAGTGTGTACTTGGTGCAGCAGGAAATAGGGAGCCAAGGTAGTTCTGGAGTAAGAGAGGGACAGAAGGAAAATGTTTAGAGATAGTTAACCCTGGATGAACAAGAACTGCTCCTGTGCTGTCCCCATCCCCCACTCCAGTGGAGAAAGAGAAGTGGGTCGGGGAGAGGGAGTAGGGAGAAGGAAGAGGGAGAAGGCAGATGAGGAGGAAAGGGAGGGGAGAGCCCAGTGGTTGAGGAGGGGCTGCCAGCTCCCCTCACAGCCAGGAGCAGGGACCAGGCTGGGAAACAGGGATGGCTCGGTTGCCATGGAGACAGCGGGTTCCTCTCTCCATCACAGTGGGAATCACAGTGTATTTCGGGGTGGGGGGTGGGGGAGATTTTTTCCCCATGGCTCCCCTCATCTGGACAGAAGGGAGGCAGGTACAGGCTCTGGATCACGAAACCATGGCCACATCCCCTATCTCCCCTCCCCCCATACAGCCATACATCCTCCCGGTTGGGGTTTAATTTCCCCCTCAACCTCCTAAAGTCACCAGGCTTTATCTTCTCTCCCCTTGCATTTAGGGCTGATTACAGGAGGAAGAACTGTGCTTGGAGTCTGGGGTCACTCTGCTGGGGCCAGCACTAAACCCTGTCCCCCCCTAGGCCCCGAGGTCCACAGGGAGCTATGGAGGTTAAGAGCATGTGAGAGGTCATGAAGAGATCTTGGAAAATAGGAAGTCATTTCTGAGAGACCCTTTAGAACTGAGAATGCCACAGATGGGGAGGACCCTAATGTCTGCTAGCCACTCCCTTATTTTGTTGGGAAAAAAAAAAAGGATTAGAGAGGGCAGAAGTCAAGGTCATACAGTTAAGAGCTTCATAATAGGCGATAAGATCATAGATTTAGTTAGAAGGAACTTCAGAGATGGAGCCCCTCCCATTACAGCTGGGGAAACTTGGCCCTCTGAGGTTGAGTGACTTGTCCAGAGTTGCACAGCTACTAAGCAGGATTTGAACCCACCTCCTCGACTTCAAATCCAGGATCCTGACCACTGATCCCGACATGGTCAGAAAAACAGGTGGATCAGGTTCCCTCAAACTCTCATCATTCCAGATGGGATAGAAGTTCAAGCCCACATCTAAACTCTGTGAAAAGTCTTTTATGGGACTAGGAAGGCTCTCTTCTGATCAAGGGATGTGGAGCAAGGGAAAGTGGCTAAGGCCATGAGGGAGGAAGGTCACTGACCCTACCAGAGGCACTGGAGGGGAGCTGGCGCCTGGAACCTGAGGGGACAAAGCCTGGAGGAGGAACCAAGGAGAACCCTGCAGGGAAGTGAGGCTCTGAGGAGGAGGAGGGGCAGATGAAGTAAGGAGCTGCCTCCACGGGAGGGTGGGTACTGGTGGAGATACACTGGGTAGTCACAAAGTGACCCTGACCCTGGCCCTGACCTTGACACGAAGCTGTGCCCCCGATCACCTCCCTCCCCCTTGCACTCATTCACACCCATTCAATGGAAGTCACAATTCAACATACCGTATTTCTCTCCTGCTCACATCACTCTTTCTCTGTTTTCCCCTTCCCCTCTTCTCCTTTCTCTCCCTCCCTTCCCCTTTCCTCCTTTTTAATTTTCTCTCTTTCTTTTCCCCTCTCCCTTTCTCTCCTTTCTCTCTCTTTCTCTGTATTTTTCTCTTCTTTTTTTGTCTCCCCTTCCTTCCTGTTTCCCCTGTTCTCCTCTTTCTACCCCCCTTCTTCCTTTTCTCTCCATCTCTCTCCCTTTTCTTCTGTCTCCCTCTACCTGTTCCTTTCCCTTCCTTTCTTCTCTCTAAATCTTCCTCCATTTCTTCTTTATCCCTTTCTTCTTCCCCCTCTGTCTGTGTCCTCTCATCCTCCTTCTTTTTCTTTGCCTCTCTTCCTTTTCCTCTCCCTCTCTCTCCTTCCCTGTTCCTTTCCCCCCTGTCTTCTTTCTTCTTCTCTCTATATGTCATTCTCTTCTTTCTCTGCCTCCTTTCCTACTTCTTTTCTTCCTTCTCTTTCCTCTCCTCCTCCTCTCATCTTCTTCTTTTGCCTCTCTGTTCCTGTCTCCCTCTCTGTCTCTGTCTCTCTGTCTGTCTCTCTCTCTCCCTCTGTCTTTGTCTCTCTCACACACATACACAGAGGATATTTTGCCAATTTCAGAGGAATCTACTGGACATAAAAACATAGAAGCACAGACTGGACTCTGTCTTTGATGACCATGAAGGGGACTTCAATGTCACGAGCTGATGATAGGAAGCTCCTAGCCCAGGATCTGCTTCCCCCCTCCCCTCCTCCATCACCTCATTGCCTTCCTTTCATCCTTGTTCCCCAGGCCCCTACTTTGAAGACAACAGGAGCCCCTCCAAAGCAAAGCCATGTCTGAACCCCTAGCCTGCTTTGTATTCTAACATTGGGGCTTCTAGGGGATCATGGGATGAGGTCTGTGTTGAAGTCCTCCCCTGGGGAAGGGAGGGAGGGAGCCCCTGGTTAGCTGCCATCCTCCAGAGGAGGGCTCAGTGATTTAGAGTGTGGAAAAGCTGTTGGACAAGGATAGAGATGTTTAGCAGTTCTGATGAGGAGTCCTGGCCCAGCCAAAAGTGGCATTTAAAGGGGCAGTGACTGGTTTCTGAATGACCAGTCAAGGAGGATAATTTGAGGGAGAATAAAGGCTGTCACCACCAAGGGAAGCCACTCTAGGGTAGAGAACCAGGAAAGCACATGGGAAGAAAGTTCTTAGCAAACCTTAAAGCATTTTGGAAGTAAGAACTATTATGATGATTAATATCCTCCTATTCAATTCAGTCCAACTCAGCACAAATTCAACCACAAAACACCCTGGAACTACCTCCCACCCACCCTCGCTGCCAAGCCCCCTGGAGCTGCCAGATACTCTGAGTAGCCTTTAGTAGGAGGGAGCTGGGGCAGGCATCCTGATAGGAGTGGAGGTGGGGACAGTTGACCCATTCCCGGCCCAATAGCCATCCTCGCCTGAGCTCTCAGAGGAGTCCGTGAAGGGCCTTCCCATGATCAAGCCTAGGTGCACAGGTTCAGGACCTTAGAGACCATCCCGATGGCTTGGCTCAAGTGCCATCTTCTTTCTATAGAATCTAAGTCCATTTACACATTAGGAAACTGAGTCACAAACAAGTGAAGTGACATTCCTACAGTCACACAGCTGGTATGAAGGCAGAACTCAAACCCTTTACTCCAAGTCTAGCATTCTCTCCAGTACATCCCCTGGCCACCTCTGGATTTTCTGAACTTTCTACCAGCCTTTGGGCTTTAAGCTTCACACTGACCTCTGGGGTCTGAGCTGAATCCAAGCTCCCGCCTTCCTATTTTGCTTCCTTTGGTTCTGGTTCTGAACCCCTGGGTCTTAGCTCCCAGATTCTGGACTCTGAGCTCTGATCCCGGATTCAGAAAGAGCCCCCAGAACTGCTTGGGTTTTAGTTTGGGCTCTGGGCTGGCCTTTAGTCTTTGGGGTCCGGTTCTCAGTCCTTGGGCTTTTTTGCTTCCTGGGGCTCCTGACCTCTTTGGGGTTCTCAGCTGAGATAGGGATTCTAGAGCACCCTGGCCCTTTGGCTCTGTTCTGACTCAGGCTGTTTTGCTTTAGTGTCCGCTCATGACCTGGAGGCAGCAGAATGGAGTTTGTGCCAGCCAACTGGCTTGCCTATCCAAGCAATAGGGAATTGAGCACCCTGGGCCTCTCCACAATGCTGATGCAACCCTTTGGGCAGCTTACACTGAGCTTTGGTGCCAGGCAGGAGGGCCTGGCCAAGGAAACAGTAGCCCCTCTCTCTGCCCCTCCTGCCCAAGCTGGGCAGTGCCCAGCGATGGTCCTAACGAGCTGAGAGGGCTCTTCACGCTGTAGGGCCCATAATCATTGCCTCACAGCAAGATGCTGCATCAGCATCCCTGGTGTTAAGGGAGAGGCGAGGTAGGGGGCCGTCTGCCTTCAGACCAGGAAGCCCCGAGCAGCCAAGTCCAAGAGAGCAGCAAAGGAGCAAAGCCATAGTTATAGGGCATGGCTTGGGGAGAGGCTGGAGTGCTGGAAAGGAAGAGGCCATCTTTTAGCTGGGTCTTGAAGGAGGAGTAAGATCTCAGTAGGGGTAGACTGTTGTTCATTTATTTCAATCATGTCCAATTCTTCATGACCCCAGTTGGGGTTTTCTTGGCAGAGACACTGGAGTGGTTTGCCATTCTCTTCTCCAGCTCATTTTACTGATGAGGAAACTGAGGCAAGTGGAGGTAAGGCACTTGCCCAGGGTCACCTAGCTAGTGTCCAGATTTGAACTCAGGAATGTAAGTCTTTCTGACTTTGGGTCCCTCACTCTGGACACTATCCCCTTTCAGAGGGAAGGAACTACCCAGACCTCAGGGCTCCAGGGCTAAGAGAATTAAAAAAGGAGGAATCATGAGACCAGAAACTCATGAGATTTAGAAGTCATAGGAGCTCAGTTGGAGGGAACCTCAATGTCCTCTGGGTGGTACCAGGACAAAGGGTTCTCTAACATGCTTGGCCAGTGAGCAGCTGGTTAGAATTGGGTGGGCAGGTGGGCAGTCCGTCAATCAATAAGCATATATTAAATGCCCATCGTGTTCCTGGTCCTGGGCAAGTAGGTACCAAGAATGAAATAATCCCTACATGCAGAGTTCTAGAAGTATATATATATATATATATATATATATATATATATATATACATATTTTAATGGTGATGATGATGATGATGATGATGACCTTGGTGACAATGAAAATGATGATGGTGGTGGTGGTGATGATGATGAGGACCACAGTGACAATGACAACAATGACACTGAAGATTATGACAATGTGACAATGAAGATGATGATGATGACATTGATAATAAAGAAGATGATGATGGTGATAGAGATGATGACAGCTAGCACTGACAATGCTTTAAGGCTTTATGGCTATTACCTCTTCTGATGCTCCCACCATCCCTGGGAAGCAGGTGCTGGTTTATCCTTGGCCCTCTTTCTCACAGGACTGGCTTCATGGCCAGATCAGAGCTCTGACTGTGTGAGTGTGGGGATGAGGCAGAGCCTTATTCTCCCCCATGGACCCATCCCTGTCCTCTCACAAAGTATCCAGGGGCTTCCTCCACCCAGGAAAAAGTCTCTGCCACTGACTTGCTGTTTAACTTTGGATAAATCCATACCATTCTCTTGTCCTAGGTTTCCCTATCTATAAAATGAGGGGATTGGTCCAATCAAATCCAGAGGTGTTAAACTCGAATAGAACCATTGAGCCATCCATAGGCATCCCTAAGGGGCCCAGATTGACGGAAAGTCACATATTAGGATCTATACTTCATGGCATTTCTTTTACTCATTTTATGAAATATTTCCCAATTCCATTATAATCTGGTTCAGTCCCACCCAATGTGCTGTGGGCTGCACACAGCCAGCTGACATCCTGCCTTAGATGACCTCCAAAGTTCCTTCAAAATTAAACCCTATGTTTTAGAGATTAGAGAATTCCTACAGGGAAAGTAAAGGGGTGGGGGTGGGGATTAGGATGTAAGGGGAAGGAACAGATAAGAATCATATTGGTTATGGTTAAGGAACCTGGAGGAGACCTTCCAGACTGGAGGGGATGGTGAGGGCATTCTGAATTTCAGTCCTTGGGAGGCTGGACATGTGGCCAGGTTGCTCATGGCATTCCCTTCTCATGTGAATTAGGATAAAAAATCTTGTCCAGAGGTAGGATGAGAAGGGTGGGGAAGAAGGTCAAGGGAACTGGGCGTAGGGAGGGGAAGGAGCAAACCTGCAGTTAGGCAGGAAAGAGACTATCCTAGGAGTCAGAGCACTAGACCAACATCCAGTATAACTCACTTTTTTTTCTCCTGGTTTCCTTTTCCCCAATGATAAAATGAGTCCCTAAGTCCGCTGGACAGCTGGTGGTACAGTGGATAGAGCGCCAGGCTTGGAATAAAGAAGATCCTCTTCCTGAATTCAAATCCTTCCTTAGACACTTACCAGCTGTGTGACTCCGGGCAAACCTCTTAATCCTGTCTGCCTCAGTTTCTTCAGATAGCAGACCACCCTGTATCTTTGCCAAGAAAACCCCAAAGGGGGCCAAGAAGAGTTGGACACAGTGACTAAAAAAAAGCCCCTTATGTCTGTGGCAGATATGACTTCAGATTACAATTATACCACTTATTACTTAAGTGATATTAGGAAAATCAGTCCTTCTGACCTCAGTTTCCCTATCTGTACATAGGGGTAGGGGCAGGACCCCACATACCCCCTAAGCCTTCATTGAACAGATGAGGACCCAAGGTCCAGGAAGGTGAGAGACTTGCCTAAAATGATAGGATACCTGAACCCAGATCCTCCGTCACCAGAACCAGGGCTCTGCCCACTGCATCTTGTGACCACCCGGAGTGGGGGGCAGGACTCTGCTACCGTCCACTTACCCGGGGTGTGACCTTAAATAAGTCCCTTCACCTCTCTGGGTCTCGGTGACCCAGACTGGGCGGAGCGGACCGGACAAGATGGCCTTTAGGGTCCCTTCCAGCCCTAAATGTGGGAATTGTAAATCAAGAGAACCTCCCAGGAGATGGGGAGCTGTGCCATGCTGAGTATTGCCTGAGCTCCCTCTAGTGGTTCTTGTTCAGGATCACATCTTGTGCTTCCACGGCAGGCAAAGGTGATTAACACCTATTTCCCAGGGAAACCAGATGAAAAGTTGCTGGTGGGGACTCTCTGCCATTTCCCCAGACATTTATCTGGACCATAGTGGATAGTGTTAGATACAGAGCCATGTCTGACTTTGACTTCAAGTCCCACCTACTACACTAACAGCTCTGTGACTGAATAATTTGCTTTTCTGTGCCTCAGTTTCCTTATTTGTAAAATAATAAAAAGAACAGAATCTTTAAAATGCGCTTGCTGGACTCTAAGATCCCTAAAGCCACGAGCTTACGGTCAAGGACGGGGAGGAATTAACAGAAATACAGACTGGGACAGGGTAAGTGGAATGGGATCAGCACATTGGAGAAGGGCAGACAGCACTGTGTCAGGTCCTCCTGGGGAACCAGGGAAGGTCTCCTGGAGGACGGGACCATGTCCTCTCAGTTAAGAATGGGTTAAAGGGGGCAGCTAGGTGGTGCAGTGGATAGAGCACCATCCCTGAAGTCAGGAGGACCTGAGTTCAAATCTAGCCACAGATACTTGTCACTTACAGGCTACGGTAAGTCACTTAGCCCCAATTTCTTCCAGGGGGTAAGGGGAATCAAACCCAAAAGATCAATAGTCTAGCTATGTGGGAATGGGGTGGGGGTATACTAAAGGTGGTAGAAAGAAAGAAGGACCAGATGGGAGAGATATTGTGGAAGTGGAAATAAAATAAATGACTGCAGAATCTAACTGGTATTTTTTGTGCCTGGACAAATACTCCAAACCATGCTGGATTTGTGGCATCCGTGGCCTCCTAAGTAGAGTGAGGTATAGGGATGGTTGGGGTCCTGCCTTGAGATGAGGACTCAGAGTACCTGTAATAACAGCAGCTATTGAGGAGGTTGAAGGAAAATAGGTTGGGGTAAAGGAGGAGCTCACCCTATTTTAACTAATTATCCTTACTAAATTGGGCTCAAATTTTCTGGGTTTGTTTGTTTCCTATGCTTTAGTCAGTGACTAACAAGTGAGTACCCTGGGAAAAAGTCCTGGTTGCCTAGTCCTAGTTGGAGCTCTGCTAATTGAATCTGAACGATGAAGGAATAGTAAGATCCAACTGACATTTGTACACGGCAGAGTGAGTGAGTAAGGGTGCCATAGAGAGAAATGATGGGGTCTGAAGGAGGGTCACCTTTGTAATCATAGTAAGAATAACTAAAAAATGGCCAACTACCACAAGCCCTTTCCTTCCCTCTCCCTTGGATTCCCCATCTCATGGCAGTGTGCTCAGGGGGCCTTTGCCCAGAGTCCTCCAGTCCCCTTGCCTGGAATGGTGTTTGGCATTTGCCCTCTGTGCAACAATCCTTAGGTATAACTGATGGTATAACCCATCAGTGTCAGATGTCTGAAGGGCGTTTCCACTGCCAAGTGCTCTGACCTTCGCCTGCTGACTCTTCTCTCCGTATCATTCTTGTGGAAGGCAGAGACATCCTGATTCACAGATGCCCTGACCTAAGAGCAGAGCTCCAAGCGGGGCTCATTCTTGCTCAACATTGCCCTTGAGCCTTTGAAGTATTTGATATCCTCTCTTAAAGGACAGTTTTAAAAAAGTAAGTCTTAAGAATCGCTTTTCTGTGCTGAATTACTTGCAGGATGTCTTCCCCAGCAGACTGTGAGCTTCTTGGAAGCAAGGACTATTTTTGTCTTTCTTTGCATACCTAGCACTTAACACAGAGCCTGGAACAGTCGGTGCTTAATAAGTGCTTGTGGTCTGACTGATTAACTGAAAGGTTTGGAAAGTAGGAACCGTAGAATGACCCAGGATGCATCTTGTCCAACATCTCTAATTTAATAAAATAGGCATTGAGACTCAGGGAAGTTAAATAATTTGCCCCCAGATTCCCATCTCCTTCCTCATTTTCCATTCTTTGCTCTTCCCCTCTTCCCAATGTCCCCAATATCAAGAACAGCCTGAGAGTTGGAAGATTTATGATGGAAGGGGGGACACTAGTGAAAGGCTGAGGGTTAGGTTATGGTTGTTAGAATGAGAAATCCTTATGAGTGGGGATTGCTTCATTCTTGCTATCTGCTTCCCCTAGTGCCTGGCACAGAACAGGTGCTTAATAAATGCTTGTTGACTGATTGATTGACTGACTTACTGATTGATATCTAGGTAGCTCAGGGCTTTTCAATATCAGTTCTGCTCCAACTGCTTCCCTGGTTCAGAGCCATCAACACTGAATGAGTGGGAGAAGGTATGAAAAATAGACTAGAGGTGTAAATTAGGAAGGGCTGAATGAGCTCAGGATGAACAACCAGTGCTGAGAAGCAGATATCACCCACACAGGATTCCGAGATCTTCCAGCTGGAGCTAGACAGGAGCTTGGAGGTTATTGAGTCTAACTCCTTCATTTTGCACAAAGGAAACCGAGACTCAGGAAGGTGGTTAAGTGATTTGCTCAAGATCAGTAGGACCTTGTTAAGTCCTGGTCAGCTTGTGATTCACTCTGACCCCCTGGACCTTCATCTGCAGCATGTGGGCTGAGGATACTTGATAATGGGGCAATGGGGAGCTTCTTCCTAGAATAGTACTATTGTGAATAGGAAGATCCTTGCAGAGTCAAATAAAAAGGTGCTAATACGGCATATGTGCAAAATAATAGACAATAATTAGAGTGGAAGGTGGATGGAAAACTGAGAGTATGAGGGAAAATCTCTTGAAGAATGACTCTAAAGTTGTCAGCCTGGGTTACTAGTAGGATGGTGGTGCCCCGAAGAGAAAGAGAGAGATTTGGAAGAAGGATAAGTTTGGAAGAAAAATAAGAAGCTCTATTTTGGATTTATTGAGTTTAAGGTATAAGGGAGAAATACCCAGCAGATATGGCACCTGGGTGGAATAATGATTAGAATGCCTTGCCTGGAGTTAGGAAAATCTGAGTTCAAATCCAGCCTCAGACACTTACTAGTTGTGTGATCTGGGACAAATCACTTTATTTGGCTTAGTTTCCTCATTGGTAAGATGGGTACAATAATATCACCTCTCCCCCATTTGTCATGGGTTGTCATGAAGATCGAATGAGATAGTAATTGTAAATCATTTAGCACGATGCACACAGAAATTACTATATACATGTCAATAATTTTTTTAAAAATCATTGGTGACATGAGATGAGCTTGGGAGAGAGATGAGGGCTGAGTAGATAGATTTGGGGGATCATCTGCATAGACATGAAAAATAAGTTTGTAGGAAGTGATGAAGGAAGATTATGATACTATAATAATAATTATATATAATTTATAATAATAATAATAATAAATAAAACTCCCCAAACAGTAAGAAATGTAGAAGAAGAACCAGGAAACTTTGGAGATGTGGTATAACCAAAGTTCAGAGGGGATGGTGTCCAGGAGAAGGAGGAGTCGCTGTGAATGTTGAAGGTGAGTCACATGGAATAAGGACTGAGAAAAGGCCACTGGATTGAGTGGGTAAGAGGTCATCTTGGAAGGAATAGTTTCATTCCAGGGGTGAGGTCAATAGTGATTACAAGATGTTGAGAAGAGAGTGGGAGGGGAGAAAAAGGAGATAAAGAGCCTGGTTTAGACTCTTTCTAGGAGGTGAGCTGGAAATGGGAGAAGAGACAGAAATACACAGAAACAGAGACAGAGACAGAGAGACAGAAAGAAAGGGGGAGAAAGGAAGAAAGAGACAGAGACAGAGAAAGGGGGAGAAATAAGAGAGAAAGACAGGCACAGAGAGATGGAGAGACAATTTTTTAAAGAACTTGCTATGTTAGGGTAGCTAAGTTGTTCAGTGGATCTCTAGAGCACAAGCCCTGAAATCAGGAGGACCTGAGTTCAAATTCAGTATTTGACACTTGACACTAGCTGTGTGACTGTGGGTAAGTCATTTAAACCTGATCGCCTTGCCAAAAAGAAAGAAAGAACTTACTAGTGCTAAACCTGTCTTCAAGGAGCTTACATTGTCATGGGGAAGAAAAGACAAAAAAGGGCAGATGTGAAAGAGGAAGATTCTGGAGAGAATGTAGGTATACAAGAAATGAAGAGAGCATTTCCTAAGATGGAGGTCTTGGGGAGGGAGTCACTAAGACTAGAGGAGTAAGTAAGCCATGGCAGAGGTTTCTCAGAATGGCAATAAAGCAAATGAGGAGGTGGGTCCTTGACAGAATCCAGACATGGATGAAGATTTCATTTCATTATTATTTTTTTTTTTTTGCTGAGAAAACAGGAGCTAAGTGACCTGCCCAAGGTCACACAGCTAGGAAGTTTTAAGTGTCTGAGGTCAGAATTGAACTCAGGTACTCCTGACTTCAGGGCTGCTGCTCTGTCTAATGTTATTCCATTTTTAAGGATGGGGGAGACCTTGGCATGTTTGTGGGTGGTAAAGATAGGTCAGTGGATAAAGGAAGATTAAAGACAAGAGGAAGAGAAGGAATAGTCATAGAGGAAAGCCCCCAGGTGAAACAGGAGGGCCTGAGATCAAGAATACATCTGAAGAGGCGGCCCTTGATAGACAGACTAACCTCTCAATCAAAGACTGGAGCAAAGAGGAAGAAATAAGTTATAATAAAGAGGGGTGTGGAAGTATGGATGGGGGAGAAGGGCATGAGGTCCTCAGCCAAGAGGGATAAAGGAGGTAGTGATGTAGGGCACTTTGGGAGAAAGGAGAAGATCTGGAAGAGTGGATGGAGAGAGGGACAGGGAGCTGATCAGGAGAGGAGTAAAAAATGACTCCGCAGCAGTTAGAGCCTAGTTGAGATTAGGGAATATAAATTTGTCATGAATTCAGTCAGTTAATTTGAGTGAATCTGCTTATAAAACTCTTCCCTGAATTTTTCATCTGCCTCAGGATGGGTATATTCTAGCTGTACTTCCAGAAGTCTTTCTGGACAAGTTCTTGTTCACTTCTCCTTTTCCTCTGCAGTCTAACCCTTAATCAAATCCTGTGCTCTGTTCTTCAAATAACTGTTTATTGGATCACAGATTTAGATCTCAAAGAGATCACTGAGAGCATTAAAACCAACCCTCTTATTTCACAATGACAAAACTGAGAATCAGAAAAGGTTATTTATCCAGGATTGCACACCTACTAATCTGAACACAATCCTTCCTGACTCGGGGTCCAGTGAGTACATACTGGGAGCTACCTGAGGGCAAGGATTGGGTCTTCTGTGGCCTCCACAGCCCAAGAACAGACAGAGAATAGCTCCTTTATAAGCATTAGTTGATAAGAAAAAGAGATGCAATCCCTACCCTCAAGCAGCTTATGAGCTAACTAAACATACAAATACTCTATACACTAACATGCCAACACACCTACAAACCAAACTAACACAAGACACACTAGTAGCACAAAAAGAACCATTACATCTATAACAAACACACCATAAGGAATATTATTGTTCTGTAAGAAATGACCAACAGGATGATTTCAGAAAGGCCTGGAGAGACTTACACGAACTGATGCTAAGTGAAGTGAGCAGGACCAGGAGATCATTATATACTTCAACAACAATACTATATGATGACCAGTTCTGATGGACCTGGCCATCCTCAGCAATGAGATCAACCAAATCATTTCCAATGGAGCAGTAATGAACCAAACCAGCTACACCCAGAGAAAGAACTCTGGGAGATGACTAAAAACCATTACATTGAATTCACAATCCCTATATTTATGCCCACGTGCATTTTTGATCTCCTTCACAAGCTAATTGTACAATATTTCAGAGTCTGATTCTTTTTGTACAGCAAAATAACGGTTTGGTCATGTATACTTATTGTATATCTAATTTATATTTTAATGTATTTAACATCTACTGGTCATCCTGCCATCTGGGGGAGGGGGTGGGGAGTAAGACGTGAAAAACTGGAACAAGAGGTTTGGCAATTGTTAATGCTGTAAAGTTACCCATGCATATATCCTGTAAATAAAAGGCTATTAAATAAAAAAAAAAAGAAAAAAAAACAAAAAACAAAAAAACAAACACACCATAAAACATATTCAATAAATACATAGGAAAGAAGGAAAAAGGAAGGAGGGAAGGAAAAAAGAAAGGAAAGAAGGAAGGAAGGAAGAGAAGAGGAGGGAACAAAGGAGGGAAGGGATGAAGAAAGGAAGGAGGGAAAGAGGGAAGAACATGAAAAAGGAAGGGAGAGAGGGAGGAAATAAAGAAGGAAAGAGGGAAGAAGGAAAGAAATAAGAAAGGAGGGAAGAAAGAAAAGAAGGAAAAAAGGAAGAAGAAAGGAAGGAAGGAAGGAAAGAAGGCAGAAGGGAGGGATGAAGCATTAATTAAACTTACTGTGGGCCAAGCACTGTGCTAAATGCTTTTCAAATACTTGTATGAGCTTCACAATAATCTAGGGAGGTGTATTGTTATACACTTACAACACAAAATGCAATATACACACAGCACATGAAACATGATTTGAGAAACACATGCTGGAGAAAGAGACTCTGAGGGTCAGAGTTACCACTGAGCCCACTGTTAGCTGTGTGACATTTGTGCCTGGGTCTCTGAGTCAGAGTCAGGGGCACACAGACAAGAGGTCACAAGGCAGGGAGCACTCCCATGTCCTTGGGCCTGGTAAGACTCTTTGCCCATCTCTGACCGTCCCCGTCTCCTTGGAGACCAAGGCTGAACCTGTCGGGTCCCTGGGGGAGATGGGGAAGAAACATGGCAGGACTTCTGACCCACTGGCTCAGTTCTCCCCACTCTGCCCTTGGTCACACCCATGGACGTCCCGGGCCCTTGCATAAGTTCGGCCTCTGCCCTCCTGGGGCACATCCCAGAGGAGGGAGCTGTCCAGCCTTCTCTCCAGGGCTGGAAGCCACCGGCATCTTCCCGAGGGCTGGTAGGCACCATTCCCATACTCTCGCTAAGAGCTGGGCCCTTGCTTGCGTGGGAACATTTTGCTATCCAGCAGGAGGCTTTTTCTTCCTGGCAGGCCTGGGCTTGGGGTCATCCCAGGGCACGGTGGCTCCTGCCAGCCTGTGGGCACAGGCTCGGCAGTACCGGAAACCAGCTGCTCACATGGGTGGGCGTTTGGTGGGCACTGCCAGGCCCGTGACACTCACCAGCTGGCAGGATGAGCCTAGCATCCCATCTCGGATCCAGTCCCGGATCCCTACTCCAGAGCTGGCCTTCTCTTGGCTAAAGCTCCTGGGCTACCGTGGCTGAGCCCTGTGCCCCCTTGCCGTGATCTCTGGTCTAAATCCTTCTGTATCTATGGGGGCAGAGCCCAGAAAACCCCGGGGGAGGTCAGACAGCATCACAGAATCCCAGACCTCACGGATGTCCCTTCTACCTCCTCCCCTGCTGCAGGCCCAGCACTGGTCGAGCAAGCCTGTGCCATGGGAGCCACTGGAGCCATGGGAGCCATGTAAGCCACAGAAGCCACGGGAGCCACGGAAACCACGGGAGCCACAGAAACCACAGGAGCCACGGAAACCACGGGAGCCACAGAAACCATAGGAGCCACAGAAGCCACGGAAGTCACGGAACCACCAAGAGTCAAAAGAAAGACAATTTGGGTGCTGACGCTCACTTTGTGGCAATGGGCAAAGTTCCGGGCTCTCTGAGTCTGTGAGAAGAGGTTAACAATACTCAGGGTTATTGGGAAGAAAAGACTTATAAAATTTAAAGCTCTCTAAAAATGAATTTATTATTAATAACATTATTATTTATGTAATTATAGAAAATGATTAAAATAGTTATGGAAATATAAAAATTATAGAAAATCACATAGAAAGCAACTACTATAGAAAAATTCTCCATTTTACTGATGAATTTCAGGTTGAAATGATTCTAAGACAAATCCCTATCTTTCAATTATTCTTCCGTTCTTGAAACCTTCTGGTGGCAATGAAAGCAGAGCACCCCACTTTGAGGTAGCTCGCTCTCTCATTGTTAGGATTTTTTTTCTCATAGATCCTTAATTTCCTCCTACCATTCCACTGTTTTTCTTTCCACCTTCTGGGACCAAGAAGTTGAGTCTCTCTTCCTTGTGACAATCCATCAAATTCTGAGGCAGTAAGAACTGAGAGAGATCGAATCTGACCTCAGATATTTAATAGCTGTATGACCACAGAGAAGTCACTAATCTCTGCCTGTTTGTTGGGAGGATCAAATGAAATTATAATTATTAAAAAATACTTTATAGGGGCAGCTAGATGGCACAGTGGATAGAGCACCAGCCCT
Organism: Sarcophilus harrisii; assembly: GCF_902635505.1. Classification (NCBI taxonomy): domain Eukaryota; kingdom Metazoa; phylum Chordata; class Mammalia; order Dasyuromorphia; family Dasyuridae; genus Sarcophilus; species Sarcophilus harrisii. The sequence continues at coordinate 548,316,832 of NC_045428.1, forward strand.
GAAGTCAGGAGGATCTGAGTTCAAATTTGACCTCAGACACTTAACACTTCCTAGCTGTGTGACATTGGGCAAGTCACTTAACCCCAATTGCCTCAGGGAAAAAAAGTACTTCATACAATGGCATGTAGTAGGTACTATGGAAATAACAGCTATTATTACTTAAATTCTCTGTGCCTCAGTTTCCTCATCTGTAAAATGAATATAAATGGGTAAATTATAAAAAAGAAAAAAAAGGAGATAATAATAGCACTACCTCCTCTCAGGGGTGTAGTGAGGTAAACATCAGAAAATATTTGTAAAATGAAGACCTTGGAGTGCTCTAGAAATGTCAGCTATTACTCTTACTTGAAAGTAGACATGTCATTCTCTTTCCTGTCTCTCTCCATCTAGTCCAATCTAAATCTTTTCTCCTCTCTACTCAATAATTTGAGTAATTTTAATTAATTTTAGGAAACGATCTTGAGATCTGTTAACATTATGGATGCCTTCTTTGGAATGCTTTACAACATGTCAGTATCGTCTTTAAAATTTTGGACCCAGAACCAAATGCATCCCCAGATGTGATCTGATAGAGCAGGAAACAACAGTGAGGTCACCTGTCTGCAGATATCCTTCCTGGAGCAAATGACATGTGGAGGACAGCAGTGGAAGTACTATGTATAACTGGGATGGGGTCAGATGATGGAAGGCCTTGTATATCTGGCTAAGGAGGAAAGCATAGAAAAAAATAAAGAATAGAAAGAGAAAAAAAATAAGAATAGAAAAAAATAGAAATAAAAAATAGAAAGAAGAATAGAAAGAGAACATAAAGAATAGAAAGAAACTAGGCCAAACTCAATGGGGAGAAATAAAAGAACATTTCAGTCTGTACAAGTGATAAAAGAGGTCCCATGATGTGTTGGTGTTTTTTTTTTTTTGTTTTTGCTTTTTATTTGAAATGTTTTATTGGTGCTTTTGGTTTTTACATCAATCATTTCAGAATGTCTGCCCCATTCTCGGCCCCCACCAATTGAGTCCTCTCTTTAATTTGTGAGAACCAATTAAACAAAACCAGTGGCTTCATCTTGCAGCATATGCAATTTTCCTCACCAACTATTTCCTACTGTATCTGGAAAGACAAGATATACTTAACTCCAGAGCTAAGATCATTCATTTCAATTCTTCATTGGGTTTCATTTTGCAATTAGACGTATTATGATCAATATGTCCGTTGTTCTCCTGGATCCTCTTCTGTCATTCTGCATCGGTTGATATGTCTTCCCAGGTTTCTCTGAATTCCTCAGATTTGTTAGTTTTTTGTTGTGCAATAACATTCATTTTTTTCCAATGCCACATAGGCCCCCACTTTGAATCCACTTTTTATGGCATGAAAAGAACAGCTATGAATACTTTGGTAGGTGTGCATTCTCCTTCTCATTCTCATTTTTAGAGTTGTGCTCATTATTGCCTGTTACTGCTCAGATGGTTCATCACCCACACTTTTAACTGAGCTCATCATTTTGCCGCACCCAAAACTACCCCCCTCTTGACTATTTCTGTGAATCCCATTAGTTTCTTCTCATCATCTCTGCCCAAAAACATTGTGATCATCGTTGACTCCTCTTTCTACTTTTTTACACTTCTCCTTCTCCAAATAGCTATTGGAAAAATAGCAAGCGCTCATGGGTAGGCTGAGAGAATATAATAAAAATGACAATACTACCTAAATTAATCTACTTATTCAGTGCCATCCCAATCAAACTCCCAAGAAATTATTTTACAGAAATAGAAAAAATCTGGAAGAACAAAAGGCAAAGAATTTCAAGGGAATTAATGGAAAAAATGCAAATGAAGGTAGCCTAGCTGTACTAGACCTATAACTATATCATAAAGCAGTGGTCATCAAAACCATTTGGTACTGGCTAAGAAATAAAGTAGTCCATCAGTGGAATAGGCTAGGTTCACAAGACACAATAGTCAATAACTATAGTAATCTAGTATTTGATAAACTCAAAGACCCCAGCTTCTGGATGAGAACTCACTATTTGACAAAAATTGCTGGGAAATTTGGAAATTAGGATGGCAGAAACTAGCCATTCACCCACATCTAACACTCTCTACCAAAATAAGGTCAAAATGGGTTCATGATTTAGACATAAAGAGTGATAGTATAAGGAGATTAAAAGAAAAAAGGATAGTCTACCTCTTAGATCTTTGGAGAAGGAAGGAATTTGTGGCCAAAGAAGAACTTGAGTACATTATGGAATACAAAATGGATAGTTTTGTTTATATTAATTTAAAAAGGTTCTGTACAAACAAAACCAATGCAGACAAGATTAGAAGGGAAGCAATAAATTGGTAAAATATCTTTACATTCAAGAGTTCTGATAAAGACCTCATTTCTAAAACATATAGAAAATTGACTCAAATTTATAAGATTCAAGCCATTCTCCAATTGACAAATGGTCAAAGAATATGAACAGAACAATTTTCAGATGAGGAAACTGAAACCATTTCTAGTCATATGAAAAGTCACTACTGATTAAAGAAATGCAAACTAAGACAACTCTGAGATACTATTACACATCTCTCAGATTGGCTAAGATGACAGGAAAAGATAATGATGATTGCTGGAGGAGATATGGGAAAACTGGGACACTGATACATTGTTGGTGGAGTTGTGAACTGATTCAATAATTTTGGAGAGCAATTTGAAACTATGGCCAAAGAGTTATCAAACTGCATATTCTTTGATCCAGTAGAGGGCTTGTAAATCATAAAGGAAGGAAAAGGACCCGCATGGACAAAAATGTTTGTGGCAGCTCTTTTTTGTAGTGTCAAGGAACTGGAAACTGAGTGGATGCCCATCAATTGGAGAATGGCTAAATAAGTTATATTGTATGAATGTTATGGAATATTATTGTTCTTTTTTTATTTAATAGCCTTTTATTTACAGGTTATATTTATGGGTAACTTTACAGCATTAACAATTGCCAAACCTCTTGTTCCAATTTTTCACCTCTTACCCCCCACCCCCTCCCCCAGATGGCAGGATGACCAGTAGATGTTAAATATATTTAAATATAAATTAGATACACAATAAGTATACATGACCAAACCGTTATTTTGCTGTACAAAAAGAATCAGACTCTGAAATATTGTACAATTAGCTTGTGAAGGAAATCAAAAATGCAGGTGGGCATAAATATAGGGATTGGGAATTCAATGTAATGGTTTTTAGTCATCCCCCAGAGTTCTTTCTCTGGGCATAGCTGGTTCAGTTCATTCCTGCTCCATTGGAAATGATTTGGTTGATCTCATTGCTGAGGATGGCCAGGTCCATCAGAACTGGTCATCATATAGTATTGTTGTTGAAGTATATAATGATCTCCTGGTCCTGCTCATTTCCCTCAGCATCAGTTCGTGTAAGTCTCTCCAGGCCTTTCTGAAATCATCCTGTTGGTCATTTCTTACAGAACAATATAATATTATTGTTCTATAAGTAACAACCAGTAGGAAGATTTTGGGAAGACCTGAAGAGACTTACATGAACTGATGCTAAATGAAATGAGGAGAACCAGGAAATCAGTGTATACAGCAACAAGATTTTATGATGATCAATTCTGATGGACATGACTCTTCAACAATGAGATGATTCCGGCCAGTTCCAGTGGTTTTTGATGTAGAGAACCATCTACATCCAAAGAGAGAGCTGTGGGATCTGAGTGTGGATCACAACATAGCATTTTCACTCTTTTTGTTGTTGTTTGCTTGCATTTTGTTTTCATTCTTATTTTTTCCCTTTTTGATCTGATTTTTCTTGTGCAGCATGATAATTGTGGAAATCTGTACAGGAATTGCACATGCTTAACATATATTGGATTATTTGCCACCTAAGGGTGGGGGTAGGGAGAAGGGAGAGAAAATTTGGAACACAAGTTTTTGCAAAGGTGAATGTTGAAAATTATCTATGCCTATGTTTTGAAAATAAGCTTTAATAATAAAAAAAATCTCAACTATCTGCTCAGAAAAAACATTCATCTGCTCAAGTAAAGCATTAGGGTGATCCTTGGGGGGGGGGTCACGAATCTTTATGAAAAGGCTTTATTTGAGCTCAAGTCCTTTGGCTTCAAATTTAACGCTCTTTCTGTGTATGTGAGCACATTTTCCAGACTATCAGAATCACCTGGAATCTCCATGAATTGATAGCCCCCTTAGGGATTCCATTCTGAGGAGGAGTCTAGGCTGTCAGTCCCCATTCCCTTCCTTGTCCTGTGTCTGCTTCTTTAGAAGCCACACCATGCTGTTTACTCCTTACCGTCTTTTGAATTTCCTTTTGTGTGTTCAAGTAATCAGTAAACATTTATTAAGTGCCAACTGCATGCCAATTACTAAAAAAAGGTAAAAGATAGTTCCTGTCATTGAGGAGCTTAAAACTTAATGGGGGAAACAACATACAAAGAAAAATACACAAAGCAAGTTATATACAAGATAAATTGAAAGTAATTAAAAGAAGAAAGGCACTGGAACTGAGAGGGTTTAGAGAAGACTTGGTGAAATTTGAGTTGGGATTTAAAGGCCATAGTAATAGTCACAGTGGAGGTGGGTGAGTGTTCAAGGCTTGGGACACACTCAGAGGTATCTCCCCCCTTTAGACCGAAAGCTTCTTATTTCTTGTATTTCTACCCCCAGAATTTAGCAAAATGATTAGCATGTGGTAAGCAGAGTGGGAAAAGACTAGGGTCTTTCCGATGGGGCCAGAGGGCCATGACTCCAGCCCCAGAGAGAGGGGGCCTCCGTCTACCATGGATAGAAGCAAGTCAAGGGCTCCAATATGGCAGTGGGAGACCAGACTGGGTCTACCCTAGGTGGAAATGGATTGGGATGAGTAAAATGGAGCAGGCAAGTCCAATAAGCAGAAGGGTTTAACCTTGCCTTAGGGGAGGCAGTTTCCTTATGTTTCTACTCGGTGAAAGGGAGGGAATCTTTGGGGATGGTGAGGGGAGAGGACCCCTCCTCAGGAGCTTGTTGTGATCTCTTTGGCTGTGAAAGGCCCTTGAGGCCTCTATAGGCTACTACTCCCCTACCTGGCCCAGTGCCAAGCCCAATAATTCCCTTCTAATGAAGTGATCAGCTGGGATGCAAATGAACTTAGATTAGCTGGCTGGCAGAACAGCCAATGCTGCTCCAGGCACCCTTCCCTATTCTTGGCATCCAGAAGGCACTGGGCACCTCTTGGCTCCTTCCCCTCCTCTCTCAACAATAGCTTTGACATCCTGAGGGACTGAGAAATGGTCAAATTCAGGTCAATTCGACGTAGCAAACATTTATGAAGTGTCTACTGTTTACCCTATATTGTGCTACATCCCAGGATACATGGGTAATGATTCTGTCCCTACTTTAAAAGAGCTTTTAGATAATATATATATATATATATATATTTATATATATATATATAAATATATATATATATATATATATATATATATATATATATATATATGCTGAGGCAGTTGGGGTTAAGTGACTTGCCCAGGGTCACTTAGCTAGGAAGTGTTAAGTGTCAGAGGTCAGATTTGAACTCAGGTCCTTCTGACTTCTCTATCCATTGCACCACCTAGCTGCCCCAAAGTCCTTATATTTTAATAGGGGTGGGTGGTGGGTAGTGGGTGTGGCCGGGCTCAGATAAATTATTTTTATTTTCATTTTCATATGCTTTAGATGTACTTAGGTATGTACTCACTGTTTAGAATGAAAACTCTTTGAGGGCAGGGGGAGTTTGTCTTAGCCTGCCAGGTAGTACAACTGCTTAATCAATGCTTTACTATTAAGTAAGTAGGGTTATTTCATACATCATAGATTTAGGGCTGGAAAGGACCTTAGAAGTCTTTGAATTCAAGCCTTCCATTTTATAGATGTGGAACGAAGTTCAATTTTCAGGATTTTCAGAATTTGAACCCAGGTCCTCTGATCCAAATTCCGGCTTTTTCTCCATTGCATTATGATGATCTTCTATAAAGGAAATGTGACTCTTTGAGAGCAGAGGTCGATCCTTGTGTGTTTGGTACCTGCATCAGAACCTGTTCACAGTAGATATTTAGTACATTCTCATCGATTACCCAACAAATGAAGATTTTTTTAAATCAAAGCAAGCCATGAAGACATATGCTAGGATGTGGGGTGTGGCTATCAGCATCAGTGGAGGGAATAGATAGTTGAATGATTGTACCTCTAACAGGAGACATCAGCAGTTACTGTAGAAAGAGAACTAACAACAAGGGGAAGTTGGGAATGCTTCTTACAGAAGGTGGCACTTGAGTTGATCTTTGAAGCTTCCCCAAAGCTATGTACAAAGGTCTTTTCCAATTCGTTTGATTCTGTCAATAATTTGGGTGAACTCTTACTTCTCCAACCACCCCATTCTGCCCACCTCCACCTCTATTATTATATCTGTTTTACAGATGAAGAAACTGAGGTTCAAGGGAAGAGAGACACAGCAAAAAGAGTCCTGGTAGTTAGGAATTTTCACAACTTAAACTGTGGTTCTCGATTCCACATGGAGCCTCGTAATTAATACCAAGGTCATGAAGGTATGATTTATTGTCAATAAATGTTTGATTTGTTTACCTGTTTTACATATCTATACACCCCGGGATCATGTAAAAATTTCTTGGGTGAAAAGAGGTTGCAAATGGGAAAAGTTTAAGAAGTTCCAGTTATGGGACCTTGGTCTTTGGCTCTCAATTGTCTCTTCTCTAAACTGATAGCTAGGTGGTTCAGTAGGTAGAACTCTGCGCTTCTGGATCATTTCACCTACTTGCCTTGTTTTACTCATCTGTAAAATGGGGACAGTTATAGCACCTCCTGGGGCTGTTGTGAAGAGCCAGTGAGATAATGTTTGTAAGACTGAGACTCAGTACCGTGCCTGGAACACATAGAAATACTTGTTTCCCTCTTTCTCCTGCAGGGTCAGGACTAGATAATCTCTTGAGTCCTGTGCCATGCTCTTGTAGGACAAGGAAGACTTTCTGGAGGAGGTGGGGGCTGAGCTGGGCAGGAGAAGGGGAGGGCAGAGGGTTAGAGCATGGTAAATCTGGGAGTTACGGGGGTAGGGGATGGGGAATGATGCCAGCTTTGGGGCAGGGAGTTTGGGGTTTGAACCCCCTTTTGTTTTACAGATGAGAACTCCTAGGTCCCACCCATGGGTGTCTTGTCTGAAGTCTCACAGAGATTTGTCACAGGTTTCAGCACTCTCTCCACCACACCTGCCGCTATTATATCTGTTCAGTAATACAAATCTGGGGCAGGAATCCCTCTGGACCTCAATTGGAGAATGGGATTATGACACCCATAGCCTTTACCCATAGAACTGTTGGGATCAAATGAGATAAGATTTGCAAAGTGCTTTGTAAATTACTTCTAATTATTTTTCTAGTCCAATCCTCCCCTTTTACAGGTGGGGAAAGTAAGACCCAGAGAGGCGAACCTGACTGGATCCAGATCACAGATAATAAACACAATGGGGTATAGTGAAGTGGGAAGACAACGGGATTTGAATCTCACCTCTGCTGCTTACCCCGTGACTCCTCGGGACTCAGTGAAGTCATCCATAAAACGAGAGGGTTGGACAATCTGGCCTCCCTAACCCTTTGCCTCCAATTACAATTTTCTTTTCAGGTTTAGGGAATTATATTCTTGACTAAAATGGGAAGTGAGAACGAGCCCCGCCTCTGATGCCCCAACTCCCCCCCCCCCCATACAGGACCTGGCACGGTCCCCCACTCCCCGCACCCCCTTCCCTCCAGAGCTTCCGGCATCATCTGCCAACACCTCCCAGGGCCGCCCAGCTCGGGGCCACCAGAGCAGGGGTGCCGGGACTCAGGCTCCGGAGGAGGGAGGGGCTGCAGGCAGGGTGGTCCGATCTACCCCACCCACCCCATCTCAGCAATGGCATTAGAAGGATGCTGGGGGTGGGGGGAGCCCAGATCAGGAGGCTCTCCCTCCTGCAGCCAGCCTCTTCCTGCTGGGCCTCTGAGCCCCCTCAGAGCTCCATGCGCCTAGCACTGGCCTTGGAGAATATTAGCAGTGGCAATACCAGCACTAGAGGGCTTCCAAGTTCCCAAACTTTTTATGGGTTAACCTGCTGGAATATCCCAGCAGCCCTCTGAGGGCAGCTCCACAGGGACCTTGCTCTAGAAATTAGGAAGCAGTTTTAGAGAGGCTGAGTGATTTAGCCACAGTCCCACAGAGAGTTGGTGTTCAGTTTCCTGAAAATGAGTTCAATTTGGGTCTTGGATATTTGCCTCTATTTATCTCAGTTTCTCCATCTGTAAAATGGGTATAACAATCCCCATGATTGTTTCAAGAATCAAATGAAATCGCAAATGTACAGTGCTTTCTAAGTGCTAGTTATGATCATTTTTATTAGTCACAAGATTGGAACTCCCTTTTCCTGATTTAAAATGTAGCATTATGCCATGACAAATGGGGAAACTGAGGTTCAGAGAAGCAGGTGGGTTGATTAAGATCACACAGTGAGCAGTTGATTATAGGAAAGAGAATATTGGGCTTGGAGCAAAGTATTAGTCCTGGGCTTTGACACTTATCAGTGTGATCTCAGGTAAGTTACCTTAGGCTCAGTTTCTTCATCTGTAAAATGGGAACCTTGACACTTGAACTACCTACTTGAAAGGGCTATAAGGAAAGTATTCGGTAAATAATACTAGAAGAGTTGTTATTGGAAACGATCATAGTTTAATAATGTGGGAGGCTGCATGGAAGGATAGAAACCAGGAAGACCAAGGTTTAAGCCTTGCCTCTGGTTGTGTGACCCTGACCAAGTTACTTAACCTCCATTCTCTAAAGCTAGAAGGGGCCAACCTGCATTAATAAATGGAGTTTCCTCATGCCAGCTTCCCTAAACCAATGAAGTCACAAACTGAGTTGCTATCCCTAATGATGATGTCACACCCATGCTAGAATCCCCCATAGTGATCTCCCCTGCCCCAGGAATGGCTTTGGATAGATGTTTGCTTATTTGCATACAAGCTTTTATTCCAAGTAGTATGTAAACTCCTTGAAGGCAGGGATTTTTTTTTATTGCCTTTGAGGGAAGGAAAGAAGGAAGGAAGGAAGGAAGAGAGGAAGGAAGGAAGGAAGGAGGAAGGGAGGGAGGAAGGAAGGAGGAAGGGAGGGAGGGAGGGAGGGAGGGAGGGAGGGATTATTATTAAGCTCCTACTATGTGCTGGGTACTGTGCTAAACACTTTCCAGATACTATCATTTGATCCTCATAACAAATCTGGGAGGTAGGTGCTATCATTATCTCCATTTTACAGTTGAGGAAACTGAGACAGAGAGTGATGAAGTGACTTACCTAGGATTATATAGCTAGTAAATGTCTGAGACAAGATTTGAATATAGATAGGACTTCTTGATTTCAGGCCTAACACTATTCACTGAACCATCTAGTTGCTCTTAAACACCTGTAATAAAAATATATTAAACATATATTAAATTGAATTCTATGTCGGTGTCTTTTCTGCTATAAAAATGAATGAGTTAATGAATACATGACTGACTGACTGAATAAATGAAAATGCATTTCTGAAACGCTTAAGAGGGCCAAGCACAATGCTGAGTGCTGGAGGAGGGCATCCATCCCCTGATTTCTTGTGGCTCCAGCTCATAGGAGGCAGTTTCTGTGGTTTTCTGGGAGGGGAAGGCAACGCTTGTGTGGTCTCCCTCAATCATACCTCCCTGGGTGACCCTTCCCTTGGCACCCCTCTTTGTCAGAAAATTCTGAGGATGGAATCCGGAGTTCACAGAAATTACACTTGATTCCACAATTGCCTATTTCTAGAGGCCGAGTGCTCCTGGGAGAGAGGAGGTCAGTGATGGAAGGGGGAGGTGGGGGAAGGAGAGTGGGGGAGGGAAGAGGGCCAAATACAGGGGAGAGGCTTGAAGGCTGACGGGGAGACTGATGGGGTAGGGGTGGAGAACTGCCGGGAAAGAGGTAGGAGCGTTTGTTAATTGAACTATTCATTGAACCTGTTCTCTCACCGACTCTTGCTCAGCCAAGGCTGGGTCAGGAACTCCAAGATTTGAGCCTAGTCAGCAGCAGAATTTGAGAAGCTGTGGAAATACTTCCCTCTGACCCTTGTTCAGGCCAAAGAGAGACATTTAACTCCAGGCACCGGGGCCAAGGAGAGGAGATGGCGGACTCCTTCACCCAGGGCTTGCCCATCTCCAGCCTCCTCCTGCCAAGAGGAGTAGAAAAGGGAAGAGCTGAAGATCTTGGGTGGCTCCACAGCAGCCCTGATACCCATTCACACACACACACATACATACACACACACACACACACACACACACACACACATCAGTGCATGGAAACACAAAGTTGTACAGAATCCTGGGCATGAAAATCAAGAAACTCAACGCTGAGTTCCACTTCTGCCCTGACTTTTCTAAGCCTTGGTTTCCCCATTCATAGGATGATGTCACAATAGGAAGACCATTTGCTTGGATTTAGGGTATCTGGCTTTAAATCCTATCCTTGCCACTTATTACTCATTATTTTAGACAATCAATCAATCAATCACCAAGCATTTATTAAGCGTCTACTGAGTGCCAGGTGCCAAGAATACAGAGAAAGACTTTCTGAGCCTCAGTTTTTCCATCTGTAAAACCAAGTGGCTGAATTAGATGGTCTCTAAAAATCTCTTCCAGTTCAGCTGTTCTTTCTCTCCTTCCTCTCTCTCTATATATATATATATATATATATATATTTCTCTCTCTCTCTCTCTCTCTCTATATATATATATATATTTCTCTCTCTATATATATATTATTCTTTTTTTTTTGCTGAGGCAATTGGGGTTAAGTGACTTGCCTGGAGTCACACAGCTAGGAAGTGTTAAGTGCCTGAGGCCAGATTTGAACTCAAGTCCTGCTGACTCTAGGGCTGGTGCTCTACCCACTGCACCAACCAGCTGCCCCAGATGTTCTATATTCCAAGGAGGCCCTCAACATCTCTGTCATTCTCTGTCCTAAAATCCCCTTGAGGGCTGTTCGTTGAACACACAGTTCTTCACACACGCTCCCATGTGCACCCTTCCAACACACGTTTCCTCGCACACACAGGGAGTCACATCCACAAACGAACCCCACAGAGATAGATGCAAAAACATGCACACGCACGAAAGCACAAACATGCAGGTTCCCACATATGCTGGCATTCCAGGGCGCTGACACAGGCCTGGGGAGCAGGAGGGGCAAGGAGCCGCCTGGAGCTAATTCCCCTAACAAGTGTCTATCCACCATGTCTTGATGCCTCCATGTGGGCTTGTGAATAAACACTGGGAAATGTGAGTGCAGTCTGGACCTGGAGGTCGGCTGGGTGGGTGGAGATAAGAGAAAGAGGAAAAGGAGTGTTGGGAAAAGATGCTGGAGGCTGGGACTGTGGCGATGGCAGAGTCCGAGAGTCGGACGGCAAGGTCATTAGAGGTGTTGGAGATGGCGGGTTCCCAACCCTGGGAGGTGGGGAAGTGGGGAGCGCTGGCAGAGGGCGTCAGGGGAGTTTTATGAAACTGAGGTGAAGGAGCCCTGGGGATGGCATTGCGCTGAGGGCTTGGGGGGTCAGTGAGGTTCAAATGCTCCACGCTAGCCCTGGCGCCGGGGCCGGAGCACCAGTCTCAGATTCTGTTTCTTCTCCTTGAAGCCCTGCCATCCCCTCTACCCCCACGCCCCATCTGTCGGAATGGAATAATGGAGAGTGCCTTCTCTCCGTGAATTATCTCCTCTTGATCCTCTTTCTAGTTCACTTCCTGTATACTTGCTTGCATGTGGTCCCCCTCGAGGGCAGGGACTATTTGTGAGCTCTTTTTGGGACCCTGGAGCACGGCACAGACACAGCGGACAGCGCAGAAGAGATCCTTACTAAGTTACTGGCTGGCTGAGAAGGCGTCTTGGTGGAAGAGAAGTTTCTGAGGCTTCGGCCGATTCTGTCATCACATGAAGAAGAGAGAAGAATCCCCCCTCGACTTGCCATCCTGACAGGCACAGGGGGTCAAGTAAATTTGAAAACACTAGAATATTGGGGTGTGAGAAATCAGGTCAGCAACCCCAGGGACCCACAGAACCATGGTCCGTCTCTTACCATGTGGGCTGTACCCCAAGACAAGGAAGCACCACCTTGGGCTAGTTAGAATGTATTCCATCCCTCAAACCTTTTGCCGGCTGTGGTGTCCCCATCCATTCCAGAAGTCTCCTGCAAAAGACAGAGTAGAGCTTCTAGGCTAGGGACCCCAAGGGTATGGGAGGTAGGGGAGAGAGACAAGGACATCTTGAAATCCCAGAATTTCAGAATTGGAAGGGACTGCAGGGCCATCTAGTCCAACAGAAATGTGAACCACAGCATTGCTGATAAGTGGGTAATCAGCCTTTGCTCAAAGAATCCCCATTGACAGGTAACTCACTACCTCCATTTTTTGGATGCCTTGTTCTGCTTCCTTCGACCTAGAACACTAGTGAGTATTGTGCTATCAAAGGTGTAGAAATGGGAACAAATCCGACATATGGGGAGGAGGTGATGAGATGGGAAATAATAATGCAGCTGGATACACAGACACTTCTAAGGGCTGAATTCTGAATCCTTGTCTTGGAGGTTTTGATTTCAGTGTAGGTCAACAGAGGGATGGGACAACATGGAGTATGCCTTGGAATCTCTTAGGATGCTTCACTAGGGCATGATTCCGGGTCTAGAAAGTCACTCTAATACACGGCGTCCTCTGGCAGTCCCTAACCCAAAGCTCTTAGCACAGGCTTGAGCTGTCCACCATCCAAGGACTGCAAGTCTGCCATCCAAGCCAACCTTCCTCAGCCTGGCTCACTACCAGATTAGCCACAGGCTTAAGAAATTTTTTGGCCACAGCAAGCCTTAAAAATCATCCACGAAGTCAGAGGAGTTTTGAATTGTACCAGGGAAGGGAAGTCTCCACACTGATGAAATCAGCTTGAAAGAACCATTTTCCCATGGGTAAGTAAACAAGGGATATGAGCCAAAAGTGCTCAAAAGAATTGTAAACCATTAACAACCACATGAAAGACGGTTCTAAATCACGAATAACAAAAGAAATGAAAGTCAAAACTGAGGTTTCATCTCACCTCCAGGAAACTGGTAAAGATAACAAATAATAGGAATAAGTATTGGGAGGGCTATGTAAAAATAGACACAGTAATACACTGTTGCTGGAGCAGTAAATGGATCCAAGTATTTAGAAACAATTTGGAATTATGACTTTTTAAAAAGTGACTAAGATGTCCATACTCTTTAATCCAGAGATCCCAGTACTGGGGATATACTCCAAGGGGAGTAAAGATAGAAAGAAAGGTGTCATTTACCCCAAAATATTTGGTGGTGTGATTTTGGTTGTGGCAAAGAACTAGAACCAAAAAAAATTCCCATTGACTGGGGTAAACAAAAGATAGGAAGAATTCAGAGCATCCTGGGAAGACTTCTATGAACTGACCCAGAGTGAAGTAAGCAGTGAAGCAGGAAAACAATATGGTGGATAAAGTAATGGATTTGTATTCAGGAAGACTCGAGTTCAAATTCTGCTTCAGACATTAGCTGTGTGACTAGTCATTTTACCTTTTAATCTTAACTTCCTCATTTCTAAAATGGGGATAATAGTTGTTAGGAGATTTAAGTGAGATAATATATGTAACAATATTAAATAATATACATTTTGAAAAACTTAAAGCAATATATAAATGTTGACTATCATTATTCTCATATCCACAAAAACTACAACAATGTAAATAGAAAGAACCAAAAGCAATGGCAATGACAATAATTATAATAACTAAGCTTTGCCTTAAAGCAGAATTGAGAAGAAGCATTTTTTCCCCTCATTGTAGAGGTGGGAGACCTGGATGCAGAATGTTGTACATATGGTCAGAAATGGTCAATGTGTCAGTTACTTTTACTGACTTTTCTTTTATAAATCTTTATTACAAGGGGTGGCTCATTGAGTAGGGAAAGGGCATCTATTCAGAAGTGAATGAATTACAAAAACAAAATGTATCAATAAAAATGGGATAATTAAACAAAGAAATCATAGGTCATTGAAGAGGTCTAGATGGGGAAGAGAATAGAAGTGAGGAGAGAGGGAGGTAGGTTTTTACTAGGGAAGATGAGAAACTAGAGAAGAAATCAGATGAATAATCATATGAGGACTTAGCAGAATTGTGATCATTTTCAATTTGGAGTTTGAATATGTGGGTTCTCAATCTTTAGGGATGGGTATAGACATGGAGAAAAGAGAGAAGAGAAACTTCTTTAATTGTCTGTAGTTCCCTCCCTATTTTTATCTCTTCTCTAATCCCTAAACCCTTTGGGGGAAATGCTCTTTCCTCCTCTTTCTTAAAGTCATCACTAAAGGGCTTATGCCATGGTTCATGGTAATAGTGTGGGTAGGGCTGCCACCAAGCAGCACCAAAAATTGATTTAACATTCTTTCTGTAGGTGGTACAGTGAATAGAATTCCAGGCCTGGAGTCAGGAAGACTCATCTTCATGAATTCAAATCTTACCTCAGATACTTACTAGCTTGGGCAAGTTATTTTACCCTGTTTGCCCTAGTTTCCTCATCTATAAAATGAATTGGAAAAGGAAATGGCAAACCCCTTCAGTATCTTTGCCAAGAAAACCCCAAATAGGGTCACAAAAAATTGGACACAACTGAAAAACAACTCAACAACTCTATTCCCAACCCTAGACTCTTCCCTGACTTCGTTCAATCTCCCAGGCACTGGACTGATACTTTACAATTATTGTCTTCATTTGATCCTCATAACAACTCTTGGAGGTGGGAGTGATTATTATCATTCTCATTTTATAGATATGAAGGCAAATGAAGTTTAAATGACATATGCCTATGTGATTTACATATATTTATTGTATATTGGTATTTATATATCAAAATAGTATTTTGATAAGAAAGACCTCAGTTCTTTTGTTTGCATCTCTGTGTATTGGGAGTTTGTCCACTTCCCCTCCCCCTTTCTACCTTTCTTAAATCTGATTTGGAATTTCATATGTAGAATCCCATAGGAAAAAATCCGTAAACATTTCCCTATCAGAGGCCTTTGATTGTCAATGGAGAGAAGGTTAGTGATTTCAGGACTTGCCAAATTATTTAAGAGGCAAAACTGTCTGAAGATTCATATTCCTAGAACTTGGCTCATATCCTATAAGTATTCATTCCTCTTTGGGCTTCTTTTACCCCTAAATTTAGTTAAGAATGCCCTTTATTTCTTTAATGACAACTACATATTTCCATTTGAGCTCAGGTGGTCCCATAGTACTAGAATCACAGATAGGACCTTCTACACATCCTTAGCTAACTTCAACTAAATCTAGGAACAATCCTGTCCTTTACGCCCATTCCCTTCAAACTACTAAGCCTGTCTATGATCCCACCAACTAGATCTAGACATGGATGTAGCAGGTAACAACTTGCTCCATAGTAGTCACCATCCTGGAGTCCCCTCTGAAGGCAGGAGAATCTCTAATGCACACCAGAAATGGCCTTGCCTTACACAAGGAGTAAGAGCTGGAAAGCCATCTTTGGAATTACCAACTATCCCAATTCAGGGATTTTCCACACCATTTCTCCAATCTGGACACAGATTTGGAAGCCCTCTTCTCCTTTCCACTTGTCTTCAATAAGTCTCCTATATACAAATCTCTTATGTGAACTATTTTTTCTCTTTCCTAATATGGACATGAGGTCCTACAAATTTATTATGTTAGAGAGGCATTGACTTCCAAATTCCATTCCTCTTCTGAGTCTGCTTCTGAATCTCTGTGCTTTTCCATCTTATTCCAAAAGATTCCCTTCACTCCAAAATCTCCTCTTCTCATTGGTTAGTTCCTCCCAGATTCTCCATTGAGGAAGAGCCCAAGCCCCAGAGATGGCCATCTTTGATTCTCCAGCTCCACTAATGGCTCTATACTTTACACCTGGTCCCATGACAAATATGTTTTCCCCTTCCCCTTTTCAGCTTCTCTTTATGAGTTATGTTCTTTTATTAGAATTTAAGGTCCTTAAGGGCAGGAATTGTGGGTTTCTTTTGTTGTTTTGTTTGTATTTGTATCAGCACTTAACACAGTGCTTGACACATGGTAAACATTTACTACGTGCTTGCTGAATGTTGACTGATGAAAATAAAATGATTAAAATGGATGAGAAAAGATGATTAATTTAAAATTCCTTAAATTCTAAGAGTCCACATTCTAATTGCTGTGATGATTGCTAAGTTTTAGAAATCTCCCATCATCCCTTCAACCCAACACACAACAAAATCATAGGGTCTCAGCCTGTCAGAGGTAGAAGGAACCTCAGAGACCTCAGTACAACCCATACCTGCACAGGGATTCCCTCTATAGTAATCATCAACAACTGGACATGCAACCTCCACTTGAAGGTTTCCTATGACCAAGGAATCCGATGAGGAAGTCCATTACACTTTTGGATAACCCTCATTATTTGAAAGTTGGTTTTTTTTTGCCTTCTTTAGATTGAGTGATTGGTTCTAGTGAATAATTTGTCTTCTTGGACCAAGCAAAATAAAGTCTACTCCCTTTTCTGGGCATATCCCAACTTGTCAACGTCCTTCCTAAATTTAAGAACCAAGAACTTTAACAGAGCACTTGCAGTGCATAGAGTGCTGAATTGGGAAGTGAGGATGACCTGAGTTCAAATATGACCTCTCACTTACTAGCTGTGAAACTCTAGGCAATCATTCGACTATTGTCTGCCTCAGTTTTCTCATCTGTCAAATAGGAATAATAATAGCACCTATCCCTCAGGATTGTTGTGAGGATAGAGTGAAGTAATATTTGTAAAGTGTTGCAAACTTTAAATAACAATATAAATGCCAATTATTATTATTATTATTATTTATGTAGGTGTGATCTGACTAAAGTAGCATCCAGGATTTCTGCTAACTATCATGTCTGAACACTGTTCCTCTCAATGCAGCCTAAAATCAAATTAGCCTTTTTGGTTGCCATATCTTCCAGATGACTCATAATGAGCTTGCTTTCATTAAATACCCCAATCATTTTTGCATGAACTGCCATACCTCCCCCATCTTGTGGAGTCAGTTTTTAAGCCCAATTTCAGGATGTTAGATTTATCTCTATTAAATTTTATCTAATTAGATTTGGCCCATCATTCTAATCTATCAAGTTTTTTTTTTTTTTTAATTTCTTACCCTGCCATGCAATATGTTATCTATCTTTCCTAGCTTTGTGTCATTTGAGAATTTGATAAGCATTTAAATCTTTGGTGAAAAAAAAAACTGCTGACCACCACACAGCCCAGGAGAAAACCTTGGGTCACTTCATAGAGACCTCCCTCCAAGTTGACACTGAGCCATTAGTTATATACAACTCTTTGGATCTATTCATTCAATCAATTTCAAATCTAATTATACTATGGTTTAAGTAGTAGATGTCCATTGACTGGGGAATGACTAAGCAAATGACTACATGAATATAATGAACTATTATTATGATAGATATATGAATAATGGACTATTTTATGAGAAATGATGAATGTGAAGAATATAGAGAAGCATGGGAAAATTTATGTGAACTAAATCAAAGTGAAGTAAGTCAAACTAGGAAACCGTATATACAATGGCTACCATAATGTAAATGAAAGAACAGTAATAACAAAAATGAAATGGAGAATTACACTCAAAATGAAATTATAATAATTGAACTTACCCCAAATAAGAGAAGACAAAATGCATCTCTTCCTTCTTTTCAGAAGTGGAGACTGTGGGTGTAGAACATTGTACATATTGTCAGACTTGGCTCATGTGTTCATTGGTTTTGTTGAAATGCCTTCCTTTGTCTCCTCTTTTGTTATTATTGTTATTAATATTTGGAAATGATTATAAAAAAGAAAATATACTCATAATTTTAAATAAAAATGTATTGTATTCTAGCTGACATTTTTCATCTGATCCATAAAATTAAAGACTGCAAAGTACTTTGCTTAAATCTTGTAAACTTTATCTATATTATTTCTCTTATAGACTCCAAGTATTTAGTACTGTACCTGGCACATAGTAGAGATGTATTAAATGCTTATTGTTTGAATGATTGGTTCCTATACTCTGTTCCAGTCAAACTATTTCCCAAAGTCAACTTTCCATCCTCCTCCTCCATATATGCACACAAGCCCCATCTCCATGTCTGAAATATGTCTTTTTTCCCCTCTGTCTTATAGAATCTTTATCTCCTTTTGAGGATCAGCCCAAGTGTCTTTCTCTTCATAATGTTTTTCTCCTTCAAGCTCACCAGCTGAAAGTTTCTTAGACCCCTAAGAAAATCTGAATCTGTCCTTTGCCTCTTTCATCTGCTACCTTGTATTATTCTGACATATATCTTGAATCCCACCTCTCTTATACTCATGGTAGAATATGAGCATCTTGAGGTCAGGGATTGCTTTATTTTTTAATCTTTATATTCCCATTGTGTTACAAAGGGCCTTACCTACACCTTGGTGATACTTAATAATTTGCAGAATCACAGAATCAGAAGATGGTTTGGAACAACAATACTGAGTAATAATATCTTTCTACAGTATCTCCAACAATTAGCCATTCAAAATTTAATCTTAAGCAATTGTTCTCTTTCCAAATCTTTCTTTCTCCTTTAAAATCTTTGCCTCTGGTCAATAACAGTGATGAAAACACCATCTATGTCCTTTAACCCGATTTTCTTGCTCAATACCTCCACTGATAGAGAACTTGCTATATTTCAAAACAGCCCATTCCATTTTGGGCAGCTCTAATTACTAGGGAGTTTTTCCTGACATTCATCTTCAGTGTGTGTTTTTGTACCTTCTATCCGGTGCTCATAATTCCACTTTCTGGGGACATGTAGAATAGGGTTGATCACTCTGCCACATGGTAGCCTTCAAATGCTTGAGTACAATTATCACGAACACCCCCCAATAAAGTTAAACATCCCCAACTGAACTTCATGAGAAATAAATTTGAGGCCCTTCACTAGCCACCCTTCTCTGCATGAGCTTCACTTAGCAATTTCCTTCAACACCTAGCAAGGAATCCCAAAGTCCAGATGGAATTTGCCTAGGCAGAGCACAACAAATCTATGACAGTCTTTATTCTAGTCACTAGTCCTTTCTCAATATAGACTATTATTGAGAGTTGTAGACTCCATTCTCTTCCTTTTCCCTCAAACTGGGATATTTGTCCTTTCTTCAGTCTTATGGTACCTTTTCCAGTTTCCATGATCTTTCCAAGAGAGTGACTCAGCAACCACTTCTGCCAGGACTTTAAGTGCCCTTGGGTATAATTTATCCGGGCCTGATGCTTTGAGCTCATCAAGGACAGCTAGATCCTTTCTCTGTATTTCCTTACTTATCTGGTGTATAAAATCCCCATTAGTCTTTTTTTTTTTTTGTTATCCTTTCAAGCACTTTGCAGCAAGGTTCTTTATTTTCTCTCCTAGCCCCCATGTGCACTTATGAATCAGGTCTCTAGAGTATGACTGGCTACATTTTCTCTTCAGAGTTCTAGGAGTCAAACATCATCAGTTATCCTTCCCTTAAGGAATTGAACCCCTTTCTAGGACTATCTGCTTTAAACACTATTCCAGTATGTTCCTCTCAAAATTAATTTCCGATTGATTTTTATTCAATATTGATTAACCAATGAACATTAGTTAATTTTTACAGAAACATACGATACAAAAACATCTCCCGGAACCAGGGGCATTGAGCCCTAAGGAAAGTAGGTTCAGATTTAAAGTACTTTGTTTCAAAGCATTCTCCCCACTAAATTCATTTCCAAATAAGGCGTAGCAACTAGATAAATTATTCCTTTGTCATAGAATATGACATCTTGATGTTTGGCTACTAGACTGATCCACTACTGGGCTGGATCAAGCAGATCACTTCTCCAGTCTTGGCTACCATTTAGTTGCTGGTGTAGACACACGTCATTGAATATCTTGCTTTTTTGGCATTTCAGAATCTCAGCGGTCCTGTACCAAAGGAGAGAAGTCCCCAACAGGCCCAATTCCAGGTGCAAACTTGACTAGGTCATTTACTCTCTGGCTGGCCCAATGGAGGCAGAGATGGAGACAGGGGGAAGCTACCTGCCAGCCCTCTAGAGCTCAGAGTTGTCTTTATTCTATATTTCCCTACTGGGTCTTTTGTATGAACTCTCAGTTCTACCTCATCCCAAAGTTTCCACTTCAATCCAAAGTAACCAGGCAGGAACAACCATAGAACACCTGTGCACGCCCTGGAATGGACTGCTCTCTCTTCCTTCTCATCTTCAGGAACTTGCAGAAAAATACTCATTCAGCTTTGACATAGAAGATTGCATCAGGCAGAGTGTTTGTTCTGTATTTTGCCGAGTATTATACTGTGTCCCTAAAGACCAGGCTTCCCAGGGACCGGTCCCCCATTCCACAGAAATGAATGGAACAGTTGTGCTTTCTCTTCATCATCAATTATCATCATTCCATTCATCTGAGCAACAGACCTATCCCTTCTCTGATCCCGAAGTACATTCCCTCCTTGCTTCCCTCTTTCATAATCCCTCATTTCTTTGAAAACCTGTTTCAAGCACTATCTCTGATCTGAATTCTCTCCTAGTCCATCCCAGCCCGTACCCCAACTCTGAGGTGTGGTCAGGAAGTCAGGAAGCCAAAAGGAAGTTCAAATCTGGCCTCAGAGACTTAGTAGCTAGGTAGGTGATCTTGGGCTAGTGTCTTAACTAATATCTACCTAGGTTTCCTCAACTGTAAAATGGAAATAATAACACCTGTCTCTAAGGCAGTTGTCAGAATCAAATGAGATAAAAATTAAAAAGTGCTTGACAGTATCTGGCACATAGAAAGCACTATTTAAAAGTTGATTATTATTATATTTTTAAAAAGCACTTAGCACAGCGCCTGGCTCATAATAAACACTTTTAAAATGTTAACTATTATTATTATATTTGTTAAAAAAAACCACTTAGCACAGTGTTTATATTTGTAAAAAGCACTTAGCACAGTGCCTGGTAAGGCCTTAGTAAGGGCTATATAGATACTTCTTCCCTTCCCTTCACACTGTGCACCTTACCTTGTATCTGTTTTGCATATAGCCTTATGTGAACATGCCTGACAGATAATAGTTGCTTAATGAATGATTGATTCCTCCTTTTTTCTCCTCTATTTAGTTTTTTTTTTTTTTTTTTTTGCAGAGGCAATTGGGGGTTAAGTGGCTTGCCCAGGGTCACACAGTCAGGAAGTATTACATATCTGAGATCAGATTTGAACTTAGGTCCTCCTGACTTCAGGGCTGGTGCTCTATCCACTGGGCCACCCAGCTGCCCTTCTATACAGCTTTTAAAAAGTCACTTTGCTGTCTTAAGTCAGATTCAGTTCAATGTAATCTGTAGAGCTCCGACATCATTCTTACACAGCCAAGCCACCATTTTTAATCCTTTATTACTTCCATATTATGTCCATGTCTTCTTTTATTATTATTATTATTATTATTATTATTATTATAGCTTTTTATTTACAAGATATATGCATGGGTAATTTTTCAGCATTGACAATTGCAAAACCTTTTGTTCCAATTTTTCCCCTCCTTCTCCCTACCCCCTCCCCCAGATGGCAGGTTGACAAATATATGTTAAATATGTTAAAGTATAAGTTAAATACAATATATGTGTACATAGCCATAGTTATTTTGCTGTACAAAAAGAATCAGTATGTCCATGTCTTCTAAAAGTCTAAGTTGCTTTCTTATTATCCAAATCTGTTTCTGGAGCCAAGCCCTCTTTCCTTCTCATTGGAATAGTTTCTTTTTGTACAGAATTTCTCTCTTGAGAGTTTATTATCTTATCTGGGCTCTTTAGAACAGGGAGCTATGGGGACCTGCTTATTTCTGAACCTTTGAAATCTGCTCTCTTAAAAGCCAGGATGTTTATTATCCTGGCTCTATCCTTCTCTCTTCTATCACAAATTCTCAAGACAGAGTGGACCCTTCCCTTCAAGGTAGCCATTCTTTCTGGCAGCAGGCTTCTTGTTGTTGGTGAGAGCCAAGTCTAGAAGAGAATTTTCTAATGCTGCTTCCTCTACCATTTGGAGGATTAAATCATCACTAAGGCAAATAAATAGTTGTTTTGCTTTAGGAAGAGGGAAAGCTTGCTTTAGCATCGATAATTGAAATCTCCCATCAGTACCATATCACGCCTCCATAGCAAGCCTTGGGTATTTTCTTTCGATTTCTCTTTCTGTTCAGATGGTCAGCAGCCTCTGCCCCATCATTAACTACCCTATCTGACCTCCTTCTTCTCACTCACAACTCTCTTGAATTTGTTTTTTTTGACATGAACATATCTTAATACACAATGCTGCTAAATGATCTCCCTATCCCATTTATCTTGTTGGTTAATAATAATAATAGTTGCTATTATTATTATATCTAGCATTTATATAGTATTTTAAGATTTACAGAACTATTTACAAACATCTCATTTTCCCTACCACACACACATACATCACAATCATGGGATGGAGATATTATTACTATCCTTAGTTCACAGGAAAGGAAACTAAGACACACTGAGGTTATTACATGGTAACAGAGATGGGATTCGAACTTAGATCTTCCTGACTAAATTCAATGTTTTATCGATTGTACCACCTAACTGTCTTTTGAATAGACTGTGTCCCTCTAGAGACATAATCTATAATATATTATAATTCCCACCAAATCTCAATAATACATATAAGATCACATTTTTCTCCTTGAATTTGAGAGTTCTAGCTCACCTATACTTTGTGCCTTTGAGTAGTGATCATTAAGACCTTGAATTTTATTGGGGCTATTGGATTTTGTCTCCTATAGATTTCTGTGACTGGCTATTTTTCTTCCTATATTATAACTACCCTCTATGTTATCTAGTATGGTTATCTATTCATTGGTAATCTCCTTCCCCTTTCCTCTTCAGTTTAAAACCCTTTAATTAGATTTTCAAGGCTTCAGGCATACACATAAACATTATATTATATATATACAGTGTTTACATATTCATGTATGTGTATATGTGATTATATAGATAGAGAGGGGGGATTGGGGTTAAGTGACTTGCCCAGGATCACACAGCTAGTAAATGTCAAGTGTCTGAGGCTGAATTTGAACTCAGGTCCTCTGGACTCCAGGACCAGTTCTCTATCTGCTATGCTATCCAGCTGTTCCAAGCTTCTGACCACTCACCATTAAGTCTACTTCATCCCTGACCAGGAGCTGGTTATTCCTCTATTTTAAACAGAAATACACAGATCCATGTCTCCTTTTTGGATCCATCTTCCTAACCAGATGTTCACTTTCCAAATCCTGCTTCTCTTTTGAAGTCTTTGCCTTCAGTCAGTATAATTAATAAAAATGCCATCTGTCTCCCTTAGTCCTCAGTTTCTTGAGCAAGACGTCATAATCTTAGCAAAATTCTCTATCAACAAGTGCAAATTTTACCAACAAAAGGATTGACAAGTGCTGCTCCTCCTCATTGTGTCTTTCTGCCGTTCTGATCCTTCTTTCCCTTTGGAACTGTTTAGATGGTGTGGCCCACAGCCTGTCTCTAGGTCTCAGTAAGGCTGGACTTCTCCATCTTTATCCACACCAAAGTTCTGCCTCTTGACCCATCTCTCTCTCTGTCTATCTGTCTGTCTCTCTGTCTCTCTGTCTTTTTCTCTGTCTCTGTCTGTCTCTGGCTCTCTGTCTGTCTCTATGTCTCTGTCTCTGTCTCTCTCTCTGTCTTTGTCTCTCTGTCTCTCTCTGTCTCTGTCTCTGTCTTTGTCTCTGTCTTTCTTTGTCTCTCTGTCTGTCTCTCTGTCTGTCTCTATCTCTGTCTCTCTGTCTCTGTCTATTCTTCCCCCCTCTTCCCTTCCTCCCCCTCCTGACTTTCTAGTGGTCACTTTCTACAACTCCAGTCGCTCCATGTTTCCATCTAGTGCCAATTGTTTATTTTTTTGGGGGGGTTGCTTTTTTTGCTTGTTTTTTAATGTGTGTGGTTTTCTGGAGGCATTGGAAGGATGCACAAGCTTTTTATACTCCTGCCATGTTCTCTCCCTTAGCAAATTTCTGTGTTTAAAAGGAGAGGGCCTGACAAGGTCAGCAGGATCAGAGGGAGTCAGACAGGGTCAGAGAAAAGTGACCAGAATCAGGCATGGCAAGAGCGAGGGTCATAGAGTCCCGAGGGGTCTCTGAGGGATGAGAAAGGACTAAGAGAGAGGTCAGAGGAAGGAAGGGTCTGAGAAGGTCAGATGGGGTCAGGTAAGATTAAGCAGAGTTTTAGATCTAGACCCCCTAAAGGAGTCACAAAGATCAAGCAGGGGTAGAAAAGGGTCACAGAAGTCCATGCAGGTGACTCTCTGGTCAGGCTAAATCCCAGAGGATGAGATAGGGTCAGAGGGGATAAAGCAGGGTCAGGGCATGGGAAAGGTTGGACAGGCTCATGAGGCGCACAGGAGCCACATCCCAGGAATACTTGGGGGAGGGTCTTCCCTCCCCCTGGGCCAGGGCCCATAGTCTGTGCACGGATGGACACCAGGGGAGATCTGAGAAGGGTCAGACAAGTTAAAGACCTCGGAAAACATGCCTCCACAGGCTTTGTAATTCTCATTGACATGACTTTCCCCCCCTAATAATAATAATTACCACAGTAACTTTTACATTTATACAGCTTTTTACTCACTACGATTCCTCAGTAAGAGACATCCTCCCCTTGGGCCAGCAGAGCTAGGTGGGATGGAGAATGGAGTCTGGGGGACCCTGGAGGCCAGGCAGCTCTCCAGGGAACTGGAGCATGAGAGACCCCAGGCGATAGCCCACTCAGGAGCAAGAACACCTTCCCGAGCGAGGTCCCTGGGGTCTGGCAGTGGGAGCTGCCCCTTCCCACTGGAATGTGTCAGGATGCCATCCTCTTGCTTTCCTCTGGATCCACTCCAGATTGCGGATTTCCTTCCCCTAATGTGCTTCTGGACACTGGACACAAGCCTCTGGCTGGGCTGGCAGAGCCAGCAGCCCTCATTAACAGAATAACGGCTATTTTAACGGTTATTTCACAGCAGCAGGGGGACTCCGACTTCCTCCCTGTGGTCCCTGGTGATCCCATCTTAGCTAGGGGCTGGCTCTTTTAGGGCCCTGTCTGACACAGCCAGGCCTTCCGCAGGCTATTTTACTCAGCGTCTGAGCTCATCCCTGTCATCTACCTCTGTTTTCAAACTTTTCCCTAACTTTCCCTCCCCACCTGCCCTATTTTATCCTCTCCCTGTCACTGAATTATAGGGTAAGGCTTAGTCAAGGTCACATAGGAGCCATCATTTATATGGTATCTTAAGTTTGAAAACTCTTTACATGAGCAGCTGGGTGGAGCAGTGGATAGAACACCAGCCCTGGAGTCAGGAGGACCCGAGTTCAAATGTGGTCTCAGACACTTGACACTTCCTTGCTGTGTGACACTGGGCAAGTCACTTAACCCCAATTGCCTCAGCAAAAAACAAAACAAAAAAATTTTTTTTACAAATATTATCTAATTTTATATAGTATCCCATTAATATTGTTAATTGATTGATTATTAAATTTATATTATCATCCCCCCTTTACAGATGAGAAAACTGAGACAGATTTAAGTTAAGTGACTTGCCCAGGTTCTCACAACTATCACATTTCTGAGACCAGATTTGAATTCAGGTCTTCCTGATTCTAGTCTTAATGTGTCACGTATAAGAGCCAGGATTCAAAATGGGTGATTTCAGATTCAGTGCTTTCCCATAATAATAATGCATTGACAATCATTTAGTCAGTCAACAAGCATATGTTACTGTGATGAATGCTGGGGATATGAAAAAAGGCAAATGTGTTTGTCCTCAAAATGCTCACAGTCTAATGGGAGAGAAAACATGCAAACAACTATGTGCAAGCAGATTTTAACAGGATAAATTGGGGATAGTCTCAGAGGGAAGGCACTAAGGAAGACTGGGAAAAGCTTCTTGTAGAAGGTGGCATTCTATGTTATTTATTTATTTTTAAGAATAGCTTTTTATTTTCAAAATGCATGCAAAGATAGTTTTCACCATTCATCTTTGCAAAACCTAGTGTTGCAAATTTTCTTCTTCCTTTCTCTCAACCTTGCTCTTTTAGACAGCAATTAATCCAATGCAGGGGTCCTCAAACTTTTTAAATAGGGGACCAGTTCACTGTCCCTCAGACTGTTGGAGGGCCGGACTATAGTAAAAACAAAACCTTTGTTTTGTGGGCCTTTAAATAAAGAAATTTCATAGCCCTGGGTGAGGGGGATAATCGTCCTCAGCTGCTGCATCTGGCCTGTGGGCAGTAGTTTGAGGACCCTTGCAATATAGGTTAAACACATCTAATTCTTCTATATATATTTCCACATTTATCATGCTACACAAGAAAAATCAGATCAAAAAGGAAAAAAAATGAGAAAGAAAAAAAACCAAGTAAACAACAACAAAAAAGGTGAAAATATCATGGTATGATCCATACTCAGTCCCCACAGTTCTCTCTCTGGGTACAGATAGCTTTCTCCATCCCAAATCTATTGGAATTGGTTTGAATCATCTTATTAATGAAAAGAGCCACATCCATCAGAATTGATCATCACATAATCTTGTTGTATAATGTTTTCTTGTTTTGACTCACTTTACTTAGCATCAGTTCAGGCTTTTCTGAAATCATCCTGCTGACCGTTTCTTACAGAACAATAATATTCCATAACATTCATATACCACAATTTATTCAGCCATTTTCCAATTGATGGGCACCCACTCAGTTTTCACTCAGCCTACAAAAAGGGCTGCCACAAACATTTTGCACACATGGGCCTTTTCCTTTTTTAATGATCTTTTTGGGATACAGACTCAGTAGAAACACTGCTGGGTCAAAGGGTAGATATAGACTCTTAGTTCTTTGGGCATAGGTTTTGTATTGCTCTCCAGAATGATTGGTTCAATTCACAACTCCATCAACAATGTATTAGTGTTTCATTTTTCCCACATTCTTTACAACATTTATCATTATCTTTTCCTGTCATCTTAGCCAATCTGAGATATATGTAGTTGTACCTCAGAGTTGTCTTGATCTAATCAATAGTGATCTAGAACACTTTTTTGTATGACTAGAAATGGCTTTAATTTCTTTATCTGAAAATTAGCTATTCATATTCTATAATCACTTATCAATTGGAGAATGGCTTGTTTTTTTATAAATTTGAAATAATTCTTTATATTTTAGAAATGAAGCCTTTATCATAACCCTTGAACATAAATTTTTTCCCAGTTTATTGCTTTCCTTCTAATCTTGTCTGCATTGGTTTTGTTAAATATAATCAAAATCATCCATTTTGCATTTCAGACTGTACCCTAGTTTTTCTTTGGTCATGAATTCCTTCAGAAAGTGGGATTTTAGCTGAGACTTGAAGGAAGTCAGGAAGTGGACATAAGGAGGGAGAGAGTGGCAGATATAGTTCAGTCAGCAAAAACTTTGAGTGAGGTGAATTATAGCATGTGGGGTGGAAAGTAAAGTGTGAGCAGATTGGAAAGGCAAGAAGGAGGGCCAAGTAGGAAGGGTTTTTAAAGTCACACAGAAGATTTCGTATTTGATCCTGGAGGTGATGGGAAGCAGCTAGGAGGCATAGTGGGATAGAGCACTGAGTTTGGAAAAATGGAACACATCTTCATGAGTTAGAATCTGGCCTCAGATATGTACCCATTGTGTGACTCTGGGCAAGTCATTTCACCCTTCTTGCCTCAGTTTCCTCATTTGCAAAATAAGTTGGACAAGGAAATGGCAAACCACTTCAGCATCCTTGCTGAACATGGAGTCACGAGGAGTTGGGTATGACTAAAATGACTCAAAAAGAAAAGGAGACCATAGGAAACCAGTGGACTTTTGGGGGTAAGGATCAGGTTTGCTTTTTAGGAGGAACAATTTCACAGCTGTATGGAGGATGGATGGGGGAGAGAGACACTTGAAGCAGGCAGATCTTCCAGTGGCTATTGTTATAGTCCAGGCGTGAGGTGATGAAGATCTGAACCAGGATAGTAGCAGTGTCAGAGGAGGCAGAATAGATGGAAGGCAATCTGGGAGAGGAAGGCACTAGCAACCAGGACACTGGGAAAGGCCATGCGCTAGTGATGGTAATTGAGCTGAGTTTTGAAGGAAGCCAGGGAAACTGAAAGGTGGCAAAGCATTCCAGGAAGAGGAAGCTATAAGGGGAAATGGCCATAACAAAGGCAAGGGGTTGAGTGATGGAGGAAAGGACTGTTGGAGGAACTGTGAGCGGAAAAGTATAGCCAGATGGTAGCGTGTCATGGGGCGAAGAAAGGGTCAAGAAACTGGAAAGGTAGGAAGGGTGAAGAGTAACTTTATAATAGAGGAAATTATATTTGATTCTTCATGTGGGGAGCAGAAAAATCACTTTGGTGTATGTGTGAAAAGGATTCCAGTAGTTTGGGCAACCAGAAGGCTGTTGTAATAGTTCAGGTGAGAAGAGAAGGAGAATAGGGATTTGTGAGTGCCCCAGAGGGACCTCTTCTGCCTTGATCCCTGCCAGGTGCTAGCCATGTCTCATTAACATTCAGTACCTACAGCAAAAAATGGGACGAGGGCCACTGACATTGTCCCTAGTACCTATGAGAGCTGGGCAAGGGCAAGTGTCTCCTCTCTCTTCCCCATATCCATCATTAGTCACCCTGGTGGAGTTCCCAGCTCTCGTGTTTGCTGAAGAGACCATGGAATTGGGAGAAGCTTGGTGGGGAAACAAAGAAGTCGGACTCCTTGGTCCCACCGCAGCCCAAACTAAGCGTCCCTGGGTGTCTCCCACCAACCCCAGACATGGAGCTCACAGAGGAACCTTTCCCTTCTTTGTGATATCCTGACTTTGGCCTTCGCTTCCATGAGGTCTTTTCTCCTATAACTCATCCTGGAGACATTGGCTCAGAAGACATTGGTTTCCTTTGCCTTCAGCTCCTCCCTGATTTTTATAGAGGAGTAAAACAGAAATGATTTTTAAAAACCCACATCTCGTGGTTCCTTTCTCCTTCCCAAGGATGCAAGAAGGGGCATTTCTTACTCTGGAAACAACTAGAATAGACTTTGAAATCCATCCCCTTCCCTTTATAGATGAGCATGTTGTCCAGAGTTAACAGCTGTAAGTACCTGAGCAGGATTTGAACCCAAAGCTTCCTGACTCTAGTTAGGGCCTCCAAACTATGGCAGTACTTCCTCTCTTTATCTTCCTTTCTTCTGATCCTACAGTTTCCCTCAAAGCTCCCAACCTCTTCATAATTCTTCCACAATTCCCCTGCAACACCATCTGTGGCTTCCAATTAATTCTCCATCTGGGAATCTAAGATCATTTCTGGTCCCCAGAGAGGATCTCCTGGGAGTCCCCTTCCCCAAGAGTGCTGTCCCCAGACACTCACCTCATCAGAGAATCAGTGAATACTCATGGCTTAGAGGGGATACAGATCTCAGGGGACACCTTAATCCAACCCTTACCTGAACAGGTGTTCCTCTGACTGCCCCAAGGCAATATGGGATAGTGGGAGGAGCATCATACCTGAAATCAGAGGGTTTAGGTTTAGATTTCAGCTCTGTCACTCATTATCTCAGTGACTTGGAACTAGTTAATTTACTTCTCTGACTTTCAATTCCCTGATCTGTAAAATGGTATTTCATGATCTCTAAAGTCCCTTCTGGCTGTACAATTCTATAAAATCTGGCTTTTATTTGAGCACCTCTCATGTTGAGGAACTTAGTACCTGGAGGTCACTTTTCTGCCCTGGGACATAACCCAGTTATGACTTCATCTCTCCTGAGCCCCTCTGGGAATTCCATCCACAACTGATGGGGGAAGGTAACTGGGGGAAGTGCATAGTGGGCCCAAAGCAGAGGAGGCTATCAGCCTAGGGCAGAGATTGGTGGACTGTTCCAGATTCCTGTTGCTCCTTTCTGGGCTCGTCTAAAGAGAAATGTGGCATTGTACTCAGGATCCAGATCAGATATAATCCAGAGCCCAGAAGCTAGAATTTAGGATCCAGAGCTCAGAACCAAGATCCTAGGACCTCAACCTTAAATGTCTATAATCCAAAGCTCAGAGCTTAAAATCCATAATTCGGAACTTGGATTCCAGAGTCTAAATTTTAATGCCTAGAACCAAGAACCAGGAGCCTAGAAGCTTACAGCTTAGAGCTTGGAACCCAGAACTCAGAACCCAAACCCTAGAGCCCAAAGTCTGAGGTGCTGAATTCAGAATGGGGGATTCAGACATCCGAGACGTGCTCAGAGGCATGTACAAGGCTTAAAAAAAGGTCTGGAATTCTCTTTTTATGCATGAGTTACCAATCCCCATTTTTACATTTTGTAAAATTCAGGTCCTATCTCTTCTACTCTCCTTATCCTTCCCTTTTCTTGTCTTTCTATTTTCCCTGGTTTTCTGCCCTTTTCCCTTGTCGATTTCCCCTGAAACCCTCCCTTCTTGCTTCCTCCCTCCTCCCCTCTCCCCCTATTCCCTAGCTGCCTCCCCTCCTCAGCCTCAAAACCCGTGGGCCAGGGCTGGGTGGGGCTAGGGATTTTGGCTGGGTTGGGGCTGGGCCTGCAGCTGCAGGCCTCAGTACCCACTGCCATCTCCCCCCAGGACTGAAGCAGGACTCTGATTGGAAAGAAGGGATCTGTCTGTGGCCCCAGTCTTGACTATCAGGACTGGGTCCTCATAGAGCCATGAGTATTTTTGGGGAGTAGGGGAGATGGATATGTATGGGGAGGAGAAGGGAGTGCATGTAGAGGGTGATGGGTGGAAGAGGGAGAGGAGAGGTACTGGGAGAAAATTTAGTCAATAAAAGAGACTCCTACTACATTTTTAAAGCATAGAGGAAGAATAGGGGCGAGAATAAAGATAGAGGTCTGAGAACCATCCCAGGAGAGAACAAGTCCATAAATTGATGTAGAAAGGATTTAGGATAGACAAAAGATAGAACTGGGTGAAAGTGAAAGTCATTGATAGAAGGAGTGATCAAGGGATGAGTTGATGAGGGTGGGGGTGGGGTAGGATGGGTACCCCCTTTGTCTGGTTGGGGTATCTAACTTATTTTAATCCTTTATGGAAGTGGGGAAGTGATAAAATGACTTATGTCACTGATAACCCTGGGAAGTATTGGAGAGTGTAAGTGTGTATCCTAATGCCTGACTGGGTCTCCATTATTTCTCTCTGCCCAGATCACCTGCATGAGAATAGAAACCCCATCTGGCACAGTGACCTCTCTGTTCTGTCTGGAGGCTCACTAGGATCACCTTGAGGTTTCAGGGGCTTGTAAAAGGTAGGGATAAAGGGCTAGCAAACTGGAACAGTTTGGAGAAGTGAAAAAGTACCAAATTCCCCACCATTAGAGAGGACTTTGGGGAAGGAAGCACTGAGACCCACTAACTAGGTGATTCTGTGAATACCCCTTAGTCATGTACTGTCGTATCTTAGTCATATCTCTCCTTGATTAATAACAGATAAGACTTCTGATTTAATTAGTTCAAGAACTCTTGAATGACAACATTCTTTTTACCAATCTAGGCTCTCAATTATTCTGCAACTGTAAGACTTAGAGAGCTGTCTAGAGCAGGGCTTCTCAAACTTTCCACTCACAACCACTGAGGAATTTTTACACAACTCTGCAACCTATACCCAGGCATAGAAAATAGGCATACAAAAATAGATATACAAATCAACCACTTAGTCATAATAGGTGTACAAAAATAGGTATACAAATCAACCATTCGTTTATAACAGATGCACAAAAATAGATATACAAATCAACCATTTACTGATAATAGATATACAAAAACAAGTATACAAATCAACCATTTACTGATAATAAATCATAATTTCATGATCCCCACATTCAGTTATATGAACCCATATGGGGTCACAACCTACAATTTAAGAATTTGATCTAGAAGCTTCAGAAATGAAATGAATTGCCCAGGATAACACAGTCAGAAGGGACTTGGGCACAGGCCTTTAAGACAATCTCAGTTCCTTCCTCTTCATTACTTAGTATTTCTTAATTCCTTGAAATCTGACTCCTATCTGCCTCTCTCTGCCATATGCCCTGGGCCCCACATTATCTTTATCTCCTAATCCATCCAGCTTTAGGCACTTAGTACCCAGAGTGTTTCATCTTAGACATTCCTAGCTCACAGAAAAGAAGGTGGCCCAGGAAGTCTTAGGATCTTTAGATAGTTTGGATTCCTTTGGGTCAGGGAGCATTTGGTCTTAATCCATTTCTGTACCTATAAAATTGAGGAATGTTTTCTTCTTTTTCTTCTCCTCCTTCTTCTTCTCCTCCTTCTTTCTTCTTCTCCTTCTTCTTCTTCTTCTTCTTCTTCTTCTTCTTCTTCTTCTTCTTCTTCTTCTTCTTCTTCTTCTTCTTCTTCTTCTTCTTCTTCTTCTTCTTCTTCTTCTTCTTCTTTCTCCTCTTCCTCCCGATTACTTTTTCTGTAGTCCCTCTCTATTCCATAGTCCTGGGGTTTCTATTTCCTTTCCACTCCCTAGCTTGAGGCACTGCTGTTGACTTGTCTTCCTCCCCTTCCCACAGCCCTGACCCCAGCATCCCTCTATCCCCTTAATCTATACCCCAGGTACCGTCTCCTTCCAGCTCCAATCTCTCCTGCTCCTTCCACACTGCCAATGCCCGGAGTGATGAGGAGCCACAAGAAATGTCTTGCTGCTTGGTCTGGGCTCAAGGGTGACCCCTTGTGGACAGAGAAGGTCTGGATACAAATGGAGTAAACTAATTTCCCTGAGTGTGTTCTGCACCCATAGTGGGGTTTAGACCGGGAACATTATGTATTGTTCATTACATCACCCCCTTGAAAGGAATAAAATAAGTGTTTTGGAAAGAACCTTGGATTTGGAGTCAGGAGGCTTGGCTTTGGATGCTGGATCATCAGACCTTAAGCAGATCTCCCTGCTGTATTTTTCTGCTGTAAAATGAGAGGGTCGAATTAAATTACCTCAGTGGTCTCTTCTGGTTTACAATAAATCCTGCAGGCGATAATCGGTCCTCCTGCCCTACTTCTCCCTCCCTCTGATTAAATAATCTACAAGTACTTCCTATAGCATTGTGTTAATCAACATTAATAGGGAGACGAGAGCTTTGTCTGAACCTTTGTGGTCACAGGACCATGAGCCTTGTCCTCAAGGTGGGAAGACCCGGATTCAAATCCTGATTTGAATACATTAGTGTAACTGTGTGACCAGAGGCAACATCTCTGGGCTTCACTTGCCTTCAGTGTAAAATGAGGCGGTTGGACTCTGCCTTCTGAGATCATTCCCAGTTGAAATGTCTGATCCGATGATTTGGAAAAAGGACCTTAGTATTGTTTATCCATGCCCTTTAATTTTACGCAGGGGTTAGGCTTGCCCAACATCATATTACTGGGGATTGTCAGAGTTGACACTTGGACACCGGTCTTCTGACCCAGGATCAGAAAACCTGTATTTGAATCCAGTTTCCAATACTTGCTGACTGTGTGGCCACTGCCAAATAATTCATCCTCTCCGAGGCTCAGTTTCATTTCCTCATCTGTAAAATGGGGATAATAATATTATCAAAATATGCCTCAAAGGACTGGCATGAGGTAAGCATGTGGTAAACCATAAAGCATTACACAAATGTAACTCGGGCTTCTTTGGGCATATTTTGAACATGCCGGTTTGCTTAACACAGAATCTGCTGCATCCCCAGCAATGTGGGCAGGGGTGGCCTCTGATTGGCTGGCTGTACCTCCCCACCTGGAATCGTGGCTCTAAGGTTACTGTGGCCCCAGTTGCTGGTTCTGTGAAGACCACCTCCAGCCCCTGGCACCAGGGAGGACAAACGACACAGAGAAGGAACAAATATCCCAGAGCCCGTGGCTCAGAGCTGGAGTGAAAGAGGGGTGGTGAGGAAAAGTCCTTCCCCTCTCACTGTTCAATTCAGGGTATCCACAGTGGGTGAAACTAGGAGTCCCCGAAAAGAGAGCTGCCAAAACATAGCAGAAAAGAGAGCCAATGGCTTGTCACTTTAAAGAAGCAGGCACCAATCAAAGGAAATTCCCCCACCCATGGAGTAGGGGATGGAGCAGGCTCCATGTTAGGTAAACTGCACACGCTCCAAACATGCCCAGAAAAGCCCAGGTTACACAAATGTGAGTTATTATTATTTTCTCTCCCAGATTCCTAAGATCCGAGAGAACGGATTCTCTCTCTCCTTTCCTTTCTCTCTCCCTTCTCCCTTCCCCACCTCCCTTCCACCCTCTCTCTGTCTTATCTCCTTCTCTGGAATCAGAGGGCCTGGGTTCAGGTTCCATCTCTGTCATCTCTTGTGTTACCTTATACAACTCCACTTCCTCTCAGTTTCCTTATCTGTAAAATAAGAGGGTTGAACTGGGGACTTCTGAGTCTCTTCCACTTCACAGTCGATGCCCCTATGATTTGCATGATCTTTCTCTCTTTCTCTTTTTCCTCCTCCTTCTGACACAATAGTCAGGATCCTGTGCACAAAAATTATCAAATAAATGTTTTCTTCAGTGGACAAGATGACCTCACCTTTTAGCCTTCTCAGAAGAATCCCCTCCCCTCACAAAATTCCATTCTTTCTATCTCGGAACCTCTCAAAGTCCTTGTCCATTCTCTCCTCCTGTACTCTGGTCAAGGGGCTGATGTTACTCCTCCTTGCCAAAGCAAATGCTATTTTCCTTTATTCTTCTTGGATCTCAGGCTTTTCAATCTTCTTTGGGACTTTGTTTCACAATTTTTCATTTTCAGATCTAACCCTGTTAACTTCTTCCTTTCTCCCCATTTATATACAGCTCCCTTAAAACAGCCTTTCCTTAACCTTCAACTATAATCCACTCTACCATATTTTGTGGTCTACCTTCTATTCTCATGGGAAACCTTCTGAATTTATTTGGTGTTCTTGTCACCAATAAATTAATTCCCCCCACCAGTTATCATTCACATTACACTTTCTTAAGTGATCAAAACTTTGATGACTTGGCCCTCCCCTTTCCCCTGCTCCCATTCTTGATATTCTCTGCTTTTTGTTGTCGGTCTGTTTTTATATCTGGGACACTGATTCTCTGACTAGTACTTCTCAGCTTCCTAACTGTCAGTAACAAACTTTCCCTTCTACCCTACCTTGCAGCTTTGTCCTTGGTTTTCTGCTTTTCTCTCTTTATTATACTCTCGTGGTGGACCCATGTTACATCTATCTTTGTATCCCCAAACAAAGCAGAGAGCTAGATGGAGTATAGTCAGGCTTGAGAAAATGAAATAAATGGAAGTGAACAAGCACATTTTCATTTATTCATTGAATTGAATTGAATGAATTCAATTATCTCCCCACTACTGATGATTCCTGTCTTTCTTTCATCTCAAATTCTCTTTCTTTGTACTGTATCTCCAACCAACTGCTCAACCCTTCTATTTGGATGTTTTTGCTAGTCCCACAAACCCAGCACATTAAGAAACAAACTCCTTGCCTTCCCTTTCAAACATTCTCTTTCTTCAAACTTCCCCATTTCTGTGGATAGTGCCATCATCCTTCCAGTTGCCAAGTTCAAAACCTCAAGTCATCTTTGACTGTTTTCTTCCTCTTTATCCCCACCCTCACAATACATTTATGGATTAATAAATCCTGGCCATCCTAGTTCCACAATATCTTTTGAATCTAGTCCATTGATGAGGCCACGAATTTTCATCATCTCTTCCCTGAATTTTTTTAATCACCTGGATAGCAATGCAAGATGTATAAAGCATTTTCCTCAGAATTCTTGAACCTGGACCTTTGCAATCTGGTTCTACTCTACCTGTCTAGCTTGCTCAGTATTATGGCTAGACTGTACTACTAGGTATGTCCCAATCTCTTGCTGCTTTTGGTTCCATATATTTTTTTTCCACAAACTTCTCTTTGAGAAAAAGACTTATATGTACAAAAACATTTATGGCCTCTCTCTTCTTAGAACAAGGAACTGGAAATTGATAGGGATGCCTATCAAATGGGGAATGGCTGAATAAATTGTGATATGTGATAATGATGGAATATTATTGTTTCTGGAAAATGATGAGCAGGATGCTCTCAGAAAAACTTGGAAAGTTCTCCATGAACTCAAGCAAAATGAAATGTATTGTGTACAAAGTAATAGCAAAGTTGTGGGATGATCAGCTGTGAATGACTTTGCTATTCTCAGCAATAGAATGCTCCACAATTATTCTGAAAGACTTATGATGAAAAATTCTACCCATTTTCAGAGAAGGAACTGATGGTGTCTGAATGCAAATTGAAGCATAGTGTTTTTTTAAACTTTATTTTTCTGGAGGTTGTGTGTGTGTATGTGTGTGTGTGTGGAGATCTATGTTTTCTTTCACACCATGACTTTTATGGAAATGTTTTGCATAACTTCAGCTATGCCTTCTTAAAGGGAGGTGGGGATGGAAAGGAAGGGAGAGAATCTGAAAGTCAAAGTTTTAGAAACAAATGTAAAAAATTGTTTTACATGTAGCTGGGAAAATAAAAAACATTAGATACAAAACAACAACAACAACAACAAAAAGCAAGCTCTCTTTGATATATCTGGCTCTTGAAAATTTCTTCCTCTAAAATCCAGGAGGTGTGGCTTCTTCCGTGAAATCTCACAGTATTCTTCCATTTAGAAGCCACATTTCTTCCCCTATCTTTTAACCCTCTTTGAATCCTATTAGGTAGCTTTGTGGAGTTTTGGATATGTGGTATGTTTGGAATGTGGTTATCCAAATACCAGTGACTACCTCTTACTACTGGCTCATTTCCTTACTGTCTCTTAATTAGTTCAAATTTGTCTAGTGGGCATGGATATCTCAGATTATCAACATTTTAGAAATTCTCTTTAATTAGCTTACTTTGTCATAGTCCAAGCTGAGGAGAAATTCTTCTCCCTTTGGGTTTAACTTTCCCTCTCTCAACTTAAATCAAACTTATTGGTTCAGAATAAAATCATTACAAATGCTTATATACTTAATAGCAATTTCAAGTAGCACAGGAACATAAATAAACATTAATATAAAGCATAGCAGACTGAATTATAAATGGCAATGGACTAGATCACAAAGGAACTATGGACTAGACTCTACTTCAGTTGCTGATTTCTGGCCAGCTCCCTAGTCTGGAGTCTAGTCAACTTTTGTAGGTCCACTCAGTCATGTTTCTCTCCACTTTCATGCATAATATACCAAATCACATGTATAGACATGACATATCCCCAGCCCATCAGGTTTCCTAGGCAATGTTTCTGGAGGAGGGTTACATGTCATTCAGTTATTTGTATGTATATTTACATGTGCATACATATATATGTGAATATATGTATAGTTATGTATGGATATGTTTATACACGCAGTCTATTTCTGTGAGAACAGATGGGATAATAGTAGGAGGTAATGGAGAGGACAACTACTAGATTTCTATTTTGTTTCTCTATTGTTTCAAGTATTCTTTGCCAAGGGGAATGGTCCTTAAGCTGGGAAGAGGAAAATAAAAATTGTTAATAGGTAATTGAAACCCAACTAAGTGTTAAGTTCATCATGGATGACTTAGCTACCTTCATTGAGTTTAAATAAGAAACCCAGGCGAACTACTCCACAGAGTACTGAAATAATTTGCCGGTATAATTTCAAAGCCATTTAACATTCATCTTTTATAATCATGTAGACCATGAAAGGTTCTGCAAGACAGGGAACTGTTTAAAAAAAAAAAAAAAAAAAAAAGATGATATTGAACGCTTTAACACAGGTTGGTGAACTCGATTTTCCAAGGAAAATTCCAAACAAAATTCTAGAAAAATTCTTAAAGGGATGGTTTCTGAGCATTTAGAAGGGAAGCAGCGATCATTAAAAAGTGGAATAGATTGAGTGAGAATAAATCATCTAGTCTATCCTCACCTGGACAAATCTGCCATGAAGCCTAATTACCACTACTATTATCAATAGTTAGCTTTAGCGATAAGAGAAGAAAAAGATATTGAAGGAATTAGAATAGAAAATGAAGAAACTAAGCTATCATTCCTTGTACTCTATGATAGTATATTTAGAGAATTCTAGACAATCAACTAAAAAACTACTCGAAGCAATTAACTTTAGCAAAGTTGCAGGATATAAAATAAATCTACAAAAATCATCAGCATTTCTATATTACTAACAAAGCCCAGCAACAAGAGATAAAAATTACATTTAAAATTACTGTAAACAATATAAAATACCTGGGAGTCTATCTGCCAAGACAAACCTAGGAACTACACGAACGCAATTTAAAAACACTTTTCACACAAATAAACTCAGATTTAAATAATTAGAGAAATATCAATTGCTCATGGGTAGGCCAAGCTCCTAAATTTATTTTCACTCATTGTCCTAGTTCTCTCTGGGGCCAAGCTGA
This sequence comes from Sarcophilus harrisii, assembly GCF_902635505.1. NCBI lineage: Eukaryota > Metazoa > Chordata > Mammalia > Dasyuromorphia > Dasyuridae > Sarcophilus > Sarcophilus harrisii. The sequence goes on from NC_045428.1 coordinate 548,355,389, forward strand.
ACAAAGCTAATCTTTCGTCCTTATGACTGCCTCTCAAATACTTGAAGACAATTATTGTACTCTGTTCCTCAAGTCTTTTCTTGCCTAGGCTACACATTTCTAGGTCCTTCAACCATCACTACTACTACCACTTTCTCCTCCTCCCCTTCTTTTCTCTTTTGTTCTTTTCTTCCTCCTCCTCATTATCCAGCTATATTCAAGTCAAGACCTTTCCTCATTCTACTTGCTCTTCTCTAGATCCTATCAATGTCCACCCAAAAATAGGCCATCTGGATTGCAGAGTCTAGGGTTTTACTAGAATGTAAGCTCCTTGAGATTAGGAATTATCGATTTTCACCCTGACCCCTAGTATCCAACAGGTGCTCAATGTTTATCAAGTTAGATTGAATGTAAGGAAGGAGTCAGTGGCTTGATTGCCTTCTGTCTGAATCTTCAGCCTAGAACCATGACTCAGGAAGCCATAGTCAAGAGATCTATTGTCTGGCTGTGGTGAACATACCAGGGGCTAGCCTGGGGGCCCTGGAGCCTGACTTGGCAGGAAGACTTGGAGGGCACATAGCTGGATTATCTTGTTTGCAGATGGCTAAGCTATTTCATCAGCTGCCCTGGGTCTGGCAACAAAGTGCTGTCATGCCTGACTCTGGGAAGAATCTGGGCAAGATTCAGGCAGGATCTAGAACTAATGAGATGCTAATAAGAGCTGACACAGACCCTTTGACTCATGACACTCCCTCCAGTCTTTTCCCCAAACCTCAGAAAGACAACCCAGGGAATGAGTCTGGGTTCAGGCATCCCTGGGCCAAAGTGGGGGAAGTAGATATTAAGGATGAGGATTAGAATAAGAGTCTCAGGCATCTGAGTCTCCACTTTCTATTGATCAACTATCACTACTGTCACCTAAGATTTCAGGCTTTCTTCTCTCCATCCCAGTCATAGTCAGACTAGTCCTGTTCAGGGCCAATACTCAAAAAAGAAAAAGAAGAAGGAAAAGAAAGAACCCTAGAGCTGGTAATCTTGTTTCTCAGAAAGTAGGTTCTTTACATTTCAACCTGGCTGAAGTTGTCCTTTCATTCCCATTCCGATAAAATTTGTAATCACAGCATTGAGGATTATGTCTGGGGGGGGGGAATCCCCAAACCAGGGAATAAGCTTACGGAATCAATATGGGCCCTATATCAGGACATAGATTCTCAGCTCCTTGGGGTAGGTGGCACAAACATCTGCACTTCCATTTAGAGCCTCCATTCTTGCCATGATCTGAAGACCCTCCAGGAAACTGGCAGGTTCAGGCCCTTGGCAGCTAGACATCAGTCTTAGGGAGGCAGGTGAGGGATAATAGAAAGAAGGGAACTGAGTTCAAATGCTGGGTCAACTAATAATAATTCCTGTGTAACCTGGGCAAATCTTAGCTCTTTGAGTATCTGTTTATCATTTAATTAAAGGGTTGTCTAGATTATCTTTCCAGTCTCTTCGAACCAAATTCTTCATCCTTCCTTATACTTATATATTTCTTATGCTTCCTACACTTCAATGGATTTTTATTCTTATCAACATAGGTATTTCTTCCATCAGTGTAGCTTGCAACTCATTCATGCATATTTTCACCTTTGGAGTTGCTTTTTCTACATCCTCAGAGGCTTCACAAGCAGAGAATGGTGAACATGCCTTAGAGGACTCTGAAGATTCAGAATGAAATCCCATCCTAGTCTGAATTCTCCATCTTATCTCCTCCACTCAGGAAATCCTAGATTATCAGAGTCAGAAAGAATATTGAATCCCCATTCAATGGTGGAGACATAGAATGTTAGGGCTGGAAGGGACTTCAGAATATAGACTATTAGGCCTGGGATGTTTCTTTTTTTTTATTAAACCTTTTTATTTTCAAAACATATACATGGATAATTTTTCAACATCAATCCTCGCAAAACCTGTGTTCCAAATTTTCCCCCTTTCCCCCTCCCCCTCCCCTAGATGGCAAATAATCCAATATATGTTAAACATGTTAAAATATGTTAAATCCAATATATGTATAGATATTTATACAATTATCATGCTGCACAAGAAAAATCAGATCAAAAAGGGAAAAAAAGTGAAAAAGAAAAGAAAATGCAAGCAAACAACAACAAAAAGAGTGAGAATGCTATGTTGTGATCCACACTCTGTTCCCACAGTCCTCTTTCTGGTTGCAGGTGGCTCTCTTTATCCCTGGTCTGGATCATCTCATTGTTGGAAAGAGCCACATCTATCAAAATTGATTATTGTATAATCTTGTTTTGCCCTGTACAATGATCTCCTGGTTCTGCTCATTTCACTTAGCATCAGTTAAGTCTTTCCAGGCCTCTCTAAAATCATCCTGCTGATCATTTCTTAAAGAACAATAATATTCCATAACATTCATATACCCTAATTTATTCAGCCATTCTCCACCTGATGGGCATCCACTCAGTTTCCACTTTCTTGCCACTACAAAAAGGGCTGCCACAAACATTTTTGCACATGTGGGTCCCTTTCTCTCCTTTAAGATCTCTTTGGGGTATGAGCCCAGCAGAAACACTGCTGGATCAAAGGGTATGCATAGTTTGATAGCCTTTTGAGCATAGTTCCAGATTGTTCTCCAGAATGGTTGAATCAGAGAAACATTTCTTAGAACATAGAGTATCTAAGACATTTGTAAAAAGAAGTAAATGCTGGAAGAGACTTTAGAAACATAAGATGTTAGGGCTAAAAAGAATTTTCACATAATCACCAGAAGGGGTATTATATATTATTTAGTCCAAGCCCTCATTTTATCAAATGGGGAAATTGAGACCTAGAAAAGGGAGGTAAATTGCCTCAAAAGTTAGTGTCAGAAACAGGATCAAGACCTTGGGCTTGTATTTCTTCCATCCTATCTCATTGCCTTTCCTAAACTTTAGCTCTGTCTCTGTCTCTTTGTCTGTCTTTGTCTCTCACTCTTTCTCTGTCTTTCTGTATCTCTCCTTTTTTATCTCTTTATATCATTCTGTCTTTCCATCTTTGTGTCTCTATTTCTCTCTGTGTCTCTGTTTCTCCAACTCCTCCCCCAAATCTTCAGCTCACCCTTCTACCATCGACTCTGCCTGCTCTCAGTCTTCTGCATTGAGGACTGGTGTATGTGAGTTGGACAGGCCTCCTCCATGTCTCTCAGATTTCAGGTGAAAACTTTGGTCAAGGATTCTAAAATAATGTCCCATAGCTAGCTCATGTATGACCCTGGACCCCTATCCTACTGGGTGATATTCTAGGGGCTGTCTGCTCTCTCCTCCCAAAGTGAAATGAACAGACAATGCTGCTATTCAGTGGGTGAAAACTGCATTTCATAGAATGGTGGGAAGGAATTAGTGAATCCTTAAACCAATCCCCCTCTGCCCCGTTCCTTTCCCTGTCACAGAATCCAGAGACCTTGAGCTGTCTTTTTGCAGAACTGGTGACCTTCAGGCTGCATTAGCTGGCTCCTTTCTGCTCTCTTGTAATTAGTCCCCTGATTGGTATTCTGGCTGTTGTGAGATTATTACACATTGTCATGTTAATGAGCCCCCCTTTCTCTATCCCCCCCACACTTCAGCTGCTCCTTCAGCATAAAGACTTCTTTCCTCTTCTTTCCCTCACACTCACAGCAGTCACCCAGGGAAATAGCCCCCATATAGAAAAAAATCACCCAATATCTATCTCTCCAGTCGCTGCCCCTACCAACATCAGGGTCCAAGCTGGTTTAGAGATCCAGAAGCCTCCAGGGATACCCCCATACACACACTTCCTTTCTTAGACTGAGGAGATTCTGAATCCTGTTATTTCTGTGAAAAGATATTCCAGGAATGGCTGAACAGATTGTGGTATAGGAATAGTATGGAATAATGTTGCATTGTGAGAAACGTGAAAGAGATAATTTCAGAAAATATTGAGTATTAGGAATTTGTCACAAAGTGAATATGAACGGACACAGGAGAACAATGTATAAGAGAGACAGCAACATTGTAAAGACAAAGAATTCTGATCAGTGCAACAATAACTATGTCTCCAGAAGCCCTCCGATGAAGCATGAGACCCCTCTTCTGGCCAATTCAGGGCACAGAAAGAGACAGACATCATTGGACAGGCCATAGAGTGGATTCATTCTGCTGGGCTATACCTATTGCTCACAAAACATTGTTTTTCTTTTTTCCCCCTTTTTTTAGGGGTGTTTGGGATGGGGTGTTAGTAATAATGATATTGGGGGGGGAGAGGTCCATTTTTAAAGGATAATAACATTTCCAAAGGGAGCACAGATAAACAGGACAGCTTTGAAAGTAATGTATGGAAATTATTATATACTTTTTTTAAAGCAAGCAGTAGATAGTGAAATGGATTTCGCAGAGAATCTTTTTTGCCTTCTTTTTTGTATGGAAGTACTTTTTTTGGTCTTTAAGTTAGGAATTAAACTATATTTTTTTTAAAAAAAGGAAAGATACAAGAAAGGTACTCCAAATCTAGCTAGAGCACAGGAACCTAAGACTTGGAACTGGAAGGAGGAATTTAGAGGCCATTTGGTCCAAACCTCTCATTATTTTACAGATGTGGAAACTGAAGCCCAGAGAAGTGAGGTTACTCACCCCAAACCACACAAGTTAGCATGTAGCAAAGCCCGGATCCAAATCCAGGCTTTCTGATTTCAAATCCAATGTTGTTTTTACTGAATAGGGTTACTCAAAAGACTTATGTAACTCAAGGACCCTTTCAGGTTTTTCTCCACCTTTTGGGGGCCTATGAGCTGAATCCTGTGTGGACTGAGGCACTCAAGGCTTTCCATAATCTGACTGCAATCCATTTTTCTAGGTTTATTTCACATGGCTTCTCTCTCTGGTCACACTAGACCCTCTTTGATTGACATCTGTTCTATGTCCTATCTTCAGCCTATCTTTTCAGAAAGTTCTCAGTTGAGCAGGAAAGGCCTCAGAGGTTACCTAGTCCGACTCTGATATGTTCAGATGAGGAAACTGAAATCCTGGGAAACTGAGTGATTGCTGAAGGTCTCATCATGAAGGTGGGGTTTGAGCCTGTACCTTTTGATTCCAGAGTCAGAATCCTTTCCTTGGGACTTGCTTTATCACATTCTGCCTTATGTCACACAGATTATGTCTTGTTTCCCAATTATAAATCCAGAACAGGGACTATACTGCTATTTTGGTCATCTTTGTATCTCTTGAGCTTCCTTACAATACTGGGACAAAGAGTGGGGTCCTGGATTAGGATAAGAGTTTGAGAGAACTTGAAGTAAGGAAAAGAGAACAGTTCTGATATCAATGGATCTGAGTTTGAATCCTCAAGATCCCTTGACACATTGTCACACAGTGACAATGGTTGTCACCCAATCTCTCTAGGTCTCCGTTTCCTCATTTGTCAAATGAGCTCTAGATCCCTTTCTTAATTAAGGTACCTAAGTGATTCTGGGAAAGAGATCTGGATTTGGAAGTCAGAAATCCTGGAGGTTGGAAAAGACAGAGCATGATTGAGGGAGGGGGAAAGACAATGCCCAAGGAGACTTGGACCAGATGATTCCCACTCATTACTCTCTCAGTCTCCACCCTGCCTGGGCCACCTGACTTGGGTAAGTGACTTATACTGAAGTCCTTGGCTCCACTGTAGCCTCAGGCTCTCATACCACCCAAGCAACCCGTCTCAGGGGCCACCTCTTTCACCTCTCTGTCTTCCCTTCTCCCATTCTTCCCCCACCAACCTTTTGCACCGAGTTGAAGTTCCCAGGGGAAGGACAAACATTCAGAGGGAACCAGACGCTGGGTTGGTAGATGTCATCACCATCCCAGACGCCAGTGCTCCCCCACCAAGCCTTCGCTGTACCTAGGGCCTGAGGATTGCTGGTTCTGGGTGTTTTCTTTTTGTTCTCAGAAACTTTATCTAGTCTGGGATCTGCAAGTCTGGCTCTGCTCTGACTTTACCATTCCTGCCGCAGATTTCCCCACCCCCTCTCAGGCTTGCTTTCCCTTGTGCTCTCCCCTAGAGGCAAGGGCACCGGGTTAGAACTCAGGCACTAGTTTCTGCTTTGCCACTGACTAGTTGGACTTGGATTCTGAGCCATAGTTTTTTCCTCTGTAAAGTGAGGGGGGTTAACTGGAGTACCTCTATGTAAGGTCCCCTCTAGCTGATGTAGTAGGGAAAAAAGCACTGGGTTTGGAGTCAGATAATCTAAATTAAAATCCTGAGCCTGCTATTTACTAGTCATGTGAACCTGGGTATATCACCTCTCTGGGGTCACTTTCCCTATATAGAAAATTAAAGGGTTTTTTTTGGTTGTTGTTTGTTTGTTTGTTTGTTAGGTGATCTCCAGAATGCTGACAGCTGAGTGACTTCAAGTTTCTTGAATTCTTCTCTTGCCTCCAATCCCATTCTCTCCAAACACAAGATATTATTTACCTTTCAAAACATGGGCCACTCATACAATGACATGCTAGCCCTGAAGGTGACAGAGTTTTGGTTAAATATTTCTTAGCTTCCTACCTAGCACATAGTAGGTACTTAATACATTGTTGCTATGTGAATTAATTGATTGAATCCTATCTCTTCCTCAGTGGAGATATGGGTAAAACTGGGAGGGTCATCTCTAACCATCGCAGATGCATTCTTCTGTCTGACCTCTCTTGCTCCTTCATCAACCCTGCTGCTAATAAGTCATCTGTATGTAGCCCCAAGACCACTTTGAGTTTGGAAGTCTTCAGAAGGATCACCTCTTCTGAATTCTGAGTACCTGTTAGGAGTTGTGACTCCAGACTGGTGAAGAGAAAAGCAGAGAGGAAAAAGAGAAAGAAAGAGAGGGAGAAAAGGGAATGCTACTGGGCAATAGCAGCTTTTTTTTCATCCTGGAAGTCCATTCTGTCATTTCAGCCTCTTTGCCCCTTCTGTGGCATAGTAGAGAAATTATGGAGAGTCAAGAGCAGAATCTGAAGATGTAGGTTACATCAAGGCAGGATATTTGAGCCTATGGCTGAATGCATGGATGTATGGATGAACGGATGCACATAGGAGATGGTTACAGAGATGTAAGTGGAGGCAGGTAAACATTTGCCAAGGATGCTGAAGAAAATCTGAATCAGATTTGGACTGGCCCATGGGCACATTTCTAACTTCTGTATCTTTACAATGTCTCCTCCCACCATTGAGGTCCTGATGAGTTATATGACAAAAATTATACTTAGGAACAGGTGGAATAAGAACATAGAGCCTAGAACTGACAAGATGACTAAGAAATGGAAATTTCAGAAGGGAAAGCTAGGGGAATAGGTAAGGGATTGAATTTGTATGTTGGTATAAGAATCCAGCATATAACATTAGATCAGCCTGGACAATTGGGAATTAGAGATGGGAACATGGGTTTAAAAAAAATACAATTCCTCATGGACTAGATAGCCTCCAAGATTTTTCTAACTAATTATGGGAAATACAACTATTATATGAGATGACCAGAAACTACAGCAAGTTAGACATACAGAGGAACTTCTCCTAAAGTAAAATTGCTGTGGGTTTCCTAGATCTTATTCCTGGAGGAAAGATCAGTGGGGGAAATCTTGAGTTGAAATTGAGGAAGAAGTCTATATATCTCTAGGAGATTCCAGAGAGAGTCAGGACTCTTAAGGAAAGCCAGAGGAAGATGAGAGAATGAAGGAAGGTGGTCTTCAATAGCCTTCCCTACAAAGAAGAAACTAAGATAGACAAACTCAAAACTAAAAAAAAAAAAAAAAGCCATAACATATAAGAAGGAGCCAGTTTCTAAGCTAGAATGTTGGCCTGTCACCAATCCAAGTTGGAATCCTGGGGCTTTGGAGGTACAGAATTAAGAAAAGCCTACATCAGACCAAGACCAGAAGGGGGAAGCCACAGCTGAAGGACTACATGATGAAATTCATACTTTTCATTTTGTGATTCAAGGCTTTCTCAAGCCAATTGCCTTTCTCCATAGAACCTCTTATCTCAGTCCCCAACACTACTAACCTCTATTCTGAATAGGAATTCTGTCTCTGACATGATCGACTTATTGTTGTTCAGTTGTTTTGTCGTCATGTCTGACTCCTCTTGACCCCATGTGAAGTTTTCTTGGCAAAGATACCAGAGTGATTTAACTTCTGCTTAAAGACCTCCAGTGTTAGGGAACTCTCTACTTCCTGAGAGAGCCCATCATATCTTTGGATAGCCTTAATCTGCTCATCCTGACTTCAGTGGACAGAGAGATAAACCAGGAACCCTCCTTCATGTCAGAGACTTTGTAGAGTAAAAGACTAGTAGATAGTCTTTAGCCTTTTCTACTTTCTCCAAGCCAATAATCTGTGCTGCTTTGACCTTTGGCCCCTGTCATATATGTCCTTGCCATTAATAAACCTGGTTATTCTATCAGCTTCCTCTCCTATTTCCCTCTCCTACTATTTGGAGGAATAATAAGGCAAGCAGGGAAGGGATTACTGAGCTAAGTTAACAGGGGAAAATGATGCAAAGCTTGGCAAAGTGACCTGCTTGAGGTCTCATAGCAAACTAAATGGCCCAGAGAAGTCTTCTAATTTCCAGTTCATGGTTATTTCCACTTTTCTTTTGATGCAATTTTATTAGTGTATTAAACTTACTATGTGAAATTTCCGAGCAATGTAGATGGCAAGGCACCTGTGATTTGCGATCTCTGAGACCTGCCTGGATCACAGAAAGGTTCGGTGACTAGCTTTTATCACATAGTTAGTATGTGTCGGAGGTAGAGCTTTAACCAAGGTCTAGCTCAGTCTGTTGGGATGAATAAAATTTCTCAGGTCAATTGAGCAAACATTTATTGGTTCCAAACAAACTAAGATTTCTGTAGCCCTTCAGAATCTACAAAGGGCTCTCTTCATAGCAATGTGATGAGACAAGTGGTTCACATGGCATTATCCCCATTTGGCAGGAAACGGAGGCCCAAGAGAGTCCCCTGATTTGCCCAGGCTACTAAACAGGTAGGCTCTGAAGGAGACAGAGGTGGACAGAGATGCCCTCATGAAGCTAATAATCTTAGAGGGAAAAGAGGCTGCAGTCTGAAATAGTTATACATGCTTCTGACTTTTTTATTCAGAATTCAGAATTAATGACTTAAAAAAATAACAACTTTACATGAATTTAGTCGTCAACACACATGGACATTTCAATATGCAAAGAACAACAACAAAAAAGGATTCTGTCTGAACTCATCAAATTCTATTACGTACAGTTTGCTTTTAAGTGTATGTTAAAATTTAACAAGGCAGTAAAATAATTATACTTGCTCATGTCCTGTTTTTTGTTTTATTCTGTTACATGCTGTCTCTGGCACATAGTAAGCGCTTAATAAATGTTTGTTGCTGACTGGTGTTGACTGACCTTATTTTTAAAATACTTTTTCCTTCTTTTTTATTTGTTAATTCTTCTTTCTCACTGGATTTCCCTCTTTTTCCGACCCAACATAATCCTTTCTCCCTCTATCCTCTCTCTCTTCAGTTGTGCTTTTTCTTTTTTTTCTTTGCTTTCCTTCTCTCTCTTTCTCTTCCTTCCTTCCTTCCTTCCTTCCTTCCTTCCTTCCTTCCTTCCTTCCTTCCTTCCTTCCTTCCTTCTTTTTTCCTCCTTCCCTCCTCTCTCCCTCCCTCCCTCCCTTCCTCTCTCTCTCTTCCTTCCTTTCTTTTTTTCACATCTATAACTACTAACTCATTCTTTACCTTTTCTTGAAGCAATTAAATATAATCAAGCAAAAACAAGTCAATACATTTGCTATCTGAAAAGATATGTTTCATTCTGTATTATAGTTTATTACTTCTCTGTCAAGAAGTGGGAGGAAGACCTCACATGGCTTCTGATATGATTGGTCACTAAATTGATTAGAGTCTTAAGTCTTTCAAAGTTTTTTTTTTCCCCTTTATATTACTGTAATAATTGTGTAAATTGTTTTCATTTCACTCACTTCACTCTGCATCAGTTAATCTCTATCTTTCAAGTTTCTCTGAATCCTTTGAGTGTATACTTTTTTTTTTTTTTTTTTTTTTTGCTGAGGCAATTGAAGTTAAGTGACTTACCCAGGATGACACAGCCAGGACTTGTTAAGTGACTGAGGTCAGATTTGAACTCAGATCCTCCTGACTTCAGGGCTAGTGCTCTATTCACTATACCAACTAGCTGCCCCTGCATGTGTACTTTCTTACAGTAAATCATATTCCATTATATTCACATTCTACAATTTGTTCAGTCTGTTCCTGATTGATGGTTAACCACATTGTTTTTAGTTCTTTGCGCAAAAAGAAAAAAAAATTCTGCTACATACTAATACTTTAATTGGCACGGGGATTCTCCCCATATCCTGATGGTTTAATTGGTGTGGGGAAATACATTTCACCATTGTCTAGTTCTATATGAAACTATGATAATGCCTAGAATGAACTATTTCCTTTCTCTTGGTTTTGGGATTTCCTGTAGACTCCAGACACAGAGCTTCCTGTGAAATTCTGGACTCTGTGCCTTGGCAGCACTGGTAGCTCTGGAGAGAGCGGTTTCAGCAGAATGATAATGTTGGAAGCCAGATTGTGAGGGATTAAAAAGAGAATGAGAGGGAAAAAAAGTTTCTGGCTCTGGTGTTATTAAAAAAAAATAAAAGATTGGGTTTGAAGTCACAGGCTCTGAGTTAAAAGTTAGGCTCTTTCTATTGGTGTGACCTTAGGAAAATCTCTATTTCTCTGGGTCTTCATTTCCTAAACTTTGAGGTTACACTACATAGCCCCTGAAGCCTTGCAGTTCTAAAGCTATGATCTTCTTAGTCAATGACTCCTGAAAAGTCAATTAACTCTTTGAGCCTCAGTTTCCTCCTCTGTAAAAGGAAGTAGGTAGACTAAGTGTCATTGAAAGTCTCCCTCTTAGTTCTAAGGGTATGAGACTATGACTTTAGCTCATCTTTATCAGCTTTCAAGAATGTCTTTTCATGGGGAAATCAGAATTTAACTCAAGGCTTTCTCTTTTCACAACCCTCTAAACTATCTTTGGGTACAGGCTCCCAAGCCCATGAGCCTATTATCTTTTAGGTCTTTAGATTGGTTTAATTCCCTGGGCTCAAAGCTCATAATAGCATAGAGTCATCAAGTTAATGCAAGAAAGGATTTTTATGTTCATCCTCAATCTAAGTTCCTCATTTTACAAATGAGGAAAGGCTTAGCCACTTCCCCCTTTGTCTCACCCAGGATACCATAGCTAAATGTCCAATTCTAGCACCATCCTTCTTCATCATTCCCACTCCAGACCACAGGAACTCATCGTTAAGACTGATTCACAAATGAAAATAAAACATACAAAGTCAGGACTAATATATTGCACTTATGGTAATTCTCTCCCCAAAATCCTCTTCATCGATTTCCCCTTTGAGTAGAAATGGTCTGATTTGGGGAGTGGGATTTCTCAAAGATCCTAGTGGCAGCTGGGTAGAACAGTGGATAACATACCAGTCCTAGAATCAGGAAGACATTTACTAGCTGTGTGATCCTGAGGCAGTCATTCTGCCTGCCTCAGTTTCTCCACTGTAAAATGGAGATAAGAACATCACCTGGTTTACAGAGCTGTTGTCAGGATCAAATGAGACAATATTTGTAAAAGTACTTAGCACAGTGTCTGTCACTAATAAGTAGTAGGCATTAATAAATGCATATTCCTTCTCTCCCCAAATCTTATGACAAACTGGAGCTCTGTTTTCTAAGGACTAGCCTAGCTTAGTGCAGGAAGGATTAAGCTTGTTTTGCTTGGCACAAGAGAACGAGGAACAATGGAGGAAGTTGAAGAGAAACAGATCTCAGCTTGGCAAGATGAAAAACTTCCTAACAATTGGAGCTAGTCAAACAAGGAATGTGCTGCCCTGGGAACTTGTGGCTTCTCCCTCCTCAGAGATGCAAGCACAGGCTGGATGATTATATGCTGGGGAAATTATCAAAGGGATTCTTTTCCCATATAGTGAAATGGATGTCCTTTGAGACCCTGAGATCCCTTGAGACGCTTCACTAGATTAGACAACATCAGATAAATTTTGAAGCCATAACAACTCATGAAAACTATCTATTAAGAGGAGGAAAGGATTGAGATTTGCATCACTGGAGAGTTGCCATTCTCCTCCCTCCCATACATTGATGAAATCACAAATCTCAACCTTTTGAAGTATTGCTGAGGGGATAGTAGCTCAATAACATCAGCTTTTGTTGGTATTTAGTCATGGTGACTGTTTGTGATCCAATTTGAGGTCTTCTTGGCCAAGATGCTAGAGTGGTTTGCTATTTCCTTTTCCAGTTCATTTTACAGATAAGGAAACTGAAGGAAACAGGGTTAAAAATGACTTGCCCAGGGTCATGCAGCTAGTAACTGTCTAAAGTTAGATTTGAACTCAAGTCTTTCTGATTCCAGGACCAGGACTGTTACCTACTGGACCTCCTAACTGCCCATCATCTGCTTTACATTGACCTAAAGAGGCTGAGGTAGAGTTGGAATCTGAATTTGCCACCAGATGGCGCTCCGAGGTTGAGCTGCTCTAGCTCCCTTCCTCTGCATGGGCACAAGCTGCCCCAAGACCAGAGTCTCGCTTCAATTTCTAGGCACAAGAGCTGGCCAGACTTCCCAGGGTCCCCTGGAAGGTTCTCTACCACTAGTCCCACTTAATTCTATTGCCTGCTTTGTGTAGATTATTTCCAATTTATCTGGTCTATAGCTTGTTTGTACCTAGTTGTTTGCCAATTATCTCTTGTTTCTTATCTCTTGTTCTCAAGAACAAGGACTTTCTTTTGTATCCCCAGTGCTTAGCATAGTATCCAGTATATAGTAGGTGCTTAATAAATGTTATTGACTAACTGAATCTCAATGATATTTTATAATGATTTAGCTTGTATTCTCTCTTATCTTCCTTTTTTTTCCTGAGGCAATTGGGGTTAAGTGACTTGCCCAGGGTCACACAGCTGGGAAGTGTTAAGTGTCTGAGGCCAGATTTGAACTCAGGTCCCCTGACTTCAGGACTGGTGCTCTATCCACTGCCCCACGTATCCGTCCCCCTCGCTTATCTTTCAATTCTGAAGTTCTACGTAATACCTCTCAGGAAAGGCTAGCTTGAGACCATCATAAACCCATGCAGCATCTCAAAGAGATCACTCATTCATATCAATGAAATCATGAATAAGCATTTATTAAGTACCTACTAAGTGCCAGGAACTAGAAATGCCAGGTGTTAAAGACACAAAGACAAAAAAAAAAATGCTCCAATCCCTGCCCTCAAAGGCCTTATATTCTATTGTGATATATATTAAATGAACTATTTATATTACTCATATAAGGACCGAAACCTACTATAGGGACCGGAGAAGTGATTTCTTTGGCACTGGGAGCTCCCAGATGAACAAACTTCCTTTACGATATAGACTGGCATCCTTCCTTCAACTCTCTCACCTTGACCTGTAGTCAATTCAAACTTCCCAAAGACTTTTCAGTGCCCTTCTAACTATCAGGGAGGAAAAGACTTGCTGGCTATCTCAGTCTCTTCAGATTTTATTTAGCATCTATGCTTAGCATTGTTTTCTGTAGCATCTTACAACATCTTCCAAAAGTTCAGAAATAATCCCTTTTCAAATGTTTCTCTCCCAGCTTGACATTATTATGATGACCGCAGGCAGTTGCTTTAAAGATAAATTGGCAGCATCTCATACATTTTCTGATCTTCTCTGTCTAGAAATTATAGGGAAATATTGTGTCTTTATGTATGTCCTTGCTCTTTCTCCCCCTACAGTGTGAGTTCCAGGTAATTGTGAATTGTTTCATTCTTCTATTTAGAATCCCAAGTCTAGCACCATGCTTGACACATAGTGGGTACTTGATAAATGCTTCTTGATTATGAGACCAGGAAAATGGAGGTTAAAGATAAATAAGGAAGTAGAAGAAAATGATTCAGATCCCAGATAGGTGGTTCTTAAATTTCAAAGCTAATTCTTTCTTCTACAGTTCATAGGATCATCCAAAGAGAATTGGAAGGGACCTCAGAAACTATCCAGTCCAACTCCTTCATTTTACACATTGGGAAATTAAGTCCCAAAGGCTTACTCAGGTCACACTAGGTTTGAAGTTAATTGACCTGAGTGCCATTCTTGGTTCTGAATGCCAATCAGTTCAATCAGCTCTAAAATCTAGTCCTCTTGTCATTGTACCAGGCCAATTTGGCTCTCAAATGTCTCTGAAGCATCAGATGACCTCCAGGACCTGACTGTGGAATGGGGACTTTCTCTAGAATATTCCCCCTGCTGATTTGGGGGTTCGCCTAGGATTGAGTTCATTGGTCTATTCTACAATCCTATGCTCATTTGCAGCCAATCAGAAAGTTCCTTTGTCTTGGGCTGGGGGTAGAGGTGGGGCAAGATTGTGATGCCTTTGAATTGCTGAGCTAACTAGACATCTTTCCAAGAAGAAAAGTATTGCAAGAACTGTCACATAGAATTAAGATGTTTTCCTTCCCATCTCAAAAATAGAATATGACTCCACCCTGAAAGTATACAGTGACCAGCCCTGACCTCACGCCTCCAGGAGCTAGGGTGTAGTCTATCCTCCATCTTAGTGTTTTCCAGTATTCTCTCTGGACTCACACCAACCCCAGTGTCTCCCCCATGTGATTCTCCCCTCTCCTTTCTTTCCTGTGACACACAAGACACCCTTGAGTTCTTGTGAAAAGAACTCTGGATTGGTAGTTGAGAGACCTGGGTTCCAACATGGCCCCGCCACTACCTAGCCCTGTCACTTCGGGCAAGTTAACTAATTTCTCCAAGCCTTTCCTTGCTCAGCTACTCAAATGGGGATAATAATCAGCTTCTCCCTTCGCCCACAAAGCTGTTGTGAGGATCAGGAAAGATAAAGCTGTGGAAAGCTTTTGGAAGTCACAAAACTAAACAAATGTGGGGGGCTATTATGATTCCCCATTATTACTAGTATTTTTCAGCTCCCTGTTATTTCCTGGGTGTGAGTGAGTCTTGTCTCCCTAAGCAGATGGAGATCTCCCTGGGGCCAAGGCCTTGATCTTCCTGTTCTGTCTTACTTCCCAGATTCTGTTCCAGTGCTGAGCATAGGACAGGGCTCTGGACCCTCTGTTTATATACCTGGAGAAGATGGGTTGCGGTCCTGAAGATTTTTGGCCACAGAGCCCCAGTGTCCACTGTCTGAACCCCTGGCACCTCCTTCCTCAGCTCCCCTTGGGCATCCTCACCCCTCAGCTGGGACTCTCTTAGTTCAGTAATTGAGTACATCCATTGCCAACGCCCCAACTCTACATTTTTGTGAGTAATTATCCAGTCGGGCACTGGCCAGGAAGACTGAGCATTTCCAGCCATCTGAAGGATGAACAAGTAGTGGCAGACCCCGCCAAGGGCCTCCAATCACCCTCGGAGCCCAAGAAGGCATCTGTGGGAGATCCTGGTTTCTGATAATCTCCTTGACAACTCACCAACCCACCTCTTCCCTGGGCCTATTCCTTTTCTCTTTCAGCTGGGTCCCTGGTAGATCGGAGTACTTCAGAATAAATATTAGAATGAAAAAGGATCTTAGAGCTTGTGCAGTCACAAGATCAGTGATTGGAGCTGAAAAAGACCTTGGAGATCATCTGGCCTAACCCTCTTACCTTTTAAATGAGGCAACTGAAACCTGTGTAGCAGGTAATAAGACTCATCTAAGAGCATACATGCAGGAAAAGGCAAATTCAGGAGCTGAACCCAGATGCTTTGACATAATAGTTAGCATTGATCTAGAATTTTAAGGTTAAAAAAATGCTTTAATTATGTTATTTCCTCTGTTCCTCATGTGCTATTGTTATTTCCATTTTTCAGATGAAAAACCGAGGCAGGTAGAGATTAAGTGACTTGCCTAACTTCACACAACTAGTAAGTGTTTGAAAAGGGATTTTAACTCAAGTTTTCTTGGTCACAAATTCATTGGGCTACCCAGCTCTCTGGTCCCAGTTTCCTACCCTTGTACTAGACTCTGAACTCCACTGAGCGCCAGCCTCTGCCTTAATTCCCTATTCCATTCTACTCAATATTTCTTTGAATGAAGTCCTGTGCTCCAGCTTTTGGGGAGAAATAGATGACTAAGACACAGCTTTATGTAGATAGGTGGTACAGTAATAAAGTTTTGAGTATGGAATCAGGAAGACCTGAGTTCAAATCCTCCCTTGGATGTTTCTTCATTTGTAAAATGAGTGAGTCAGACTTAATGTCCTGCTCTAAATTACAGCTCGATATCCATCTAAATTCATCATTCTAAAATCCTCTAGTTTTTGTTCTCCATGAGGCTCAGGGTCTAGGGGAGGAAAAAGATGAAAACATGTATTGATGATATAGAATGGCACTTATTTTCTTACATAAGAGTGGCCTAAATACAGAAATATGGGGGTTTTGGAAAGGAAGAGAGCATAATTTGAGAGGAAACAATGAAGACAAACCAACATTTGAGCCTCCAAGGAAGGGGTTTATTGGTAAATATTTAACAACTGAACTCTCTGGTAGTGGTGGTAGGGAAGTATACCTACACACCATTAAGTGTCATTTGCATAATGAACAATTTCTTAAGTCTCGCCAATCAACAAGACTATAAGTTGAGCCCTGGTTTGTAGTAATTGCTGATTCTTGAGATGAAATGCTTATGGAGAAAATTTAACAATTAGCTGCTTAGAGCTGGCTCCAGCACACCCCCTGCTTTAAAGGGAAGTTCACTATTCAAAGCAGCCAGTTGCCTTGTTGGCTAATTCCTTTGATTAGAGAGCTCTTTTTTGTACTGAAAAATCTCCTCCCTTAATGAGGGAGAGACAAAGGTGTCACCCCTAAGATACTAACATTTAGAAAATACTGAAAGGGCTTGTCCTCTTTTAGCAGGGTGAAAGCAACTGTACTTAACATCCAAGTTTTAGTTGTTCAATTATTTCAGCCATGTTTGACTCTTTGTGACCCTATTTGGGGTTTTCTTGGTAGAAATACTGGATTGATTTGTCATTTTCTTCTTCAGCTCATTTTACAGATGAGGAACTGAGGCAAACAGGGTTAAGTGACTTGTCCAGAGCCACACAGCTAGTGTTTAAGGTTGGATTTGAATTTTAGGCTCTCCTGATTTCAGGGCTGGAACTCTATCCACTGTACTGCCTAATGGCATCATCGACTAAGTAGCAATAATAAGTTTAAATAGGACATTTTCAATTGGCTGTTGTTTGTTGTCTTTCATTCTGTAAGAGGACCATGACATCAGGGAGGTGATGCTGTGACATGCAAATGAGTTGGATTGAAGTGAGGGAGGGTTGGATCAGGTCACCTGCCTCACTTTTCCTTCCAGAACCACCTGAGTCTAATGGCCAGATATAGATCAGGACGACTGAGGGTGGGTACAATGGGAGAGACCTTGATTTTTTAAGCTAACGTCTTCAACAGGTCGAAGTTTCACTGAAGCTGCACCCATTAAGACTGGTAGCAATTGAGGCAAAGAATATCCTCTTTCACCCATCAAAAAAAATCTAAATAAATGAATGAATGAATGATTCTGGGAGGGAAACATCCTCAGGGTTTCTGGCCAAAGCAGAAAGGACTGCTATTTATATTTGATCTGAGTCAATCAGGATCCAAATAATGATCAAATGGGATTTGACCTAGGACTTATCGATGACCAATTAAAATCAGAATGATTTGGGCTTAAAGCCTGGTTTTTTTTAAGCAGGCAATGATTTATATTTTTATTAAAGCTTTTTATTTCCAAAACATATGCATGGATAATTTTTCAACACTAACCCTTGCAAAACTTCATGTTTCAATTTTCCTTCTCCTTCCCTTACCCCCTCCCCTAGGTGGCAAGTAATCCAATATATATTAAACATGGCAAAATATATATGTTAAATCCAATATATGTATACATATTTATACAATTCTCTTGCTGCACAAGAAAAATCAGATCAAAAAGGGAAAAATAAGAAAGAAAACAATACAAGCAAACAACAAAAAGAGTGAAATGCTAAGTTGTGATCCACATTCAGTTCCCACAATCTTCTCTTTGGGTGTAGATGGCTCTCTTGATCACAAGATCATTGGAATTTAAGGCCTGTTTTTTGTTTTTTTTTTTTGGTTGTTGTTGTTGTTGTTGTTGTTTTTACTGAGGCAATTGGGGTTAGGTGACTTGCCCAGGGTCACACAGCTAGTAAGTGTTAAGTGTCTGAGGTCACATTTGAACTCAGAACCTCCTGACTTCAGGGCTTGTGTCCTATCCACCTAGCTGTTCATGTACTGGTCTTTAAAAAAGAACTCTAGGCAATAAACCCCAAGATATCTTGAGAATGTTCAGACTTGGAAAAGAGGAAAAAAAGCCTTTTTTTCCCCAATTGGCTAAGCTTCTTCCCACGGTTGGTTTACATCCTAGGTGCTCCCCAGTCCTGTTTTACTCCCTCCCCTGGCAGCCTTTCTACTAGCAGTCTCATGGTATCTTGAAGTCTCTTCCCTTACAAATCTTTGTGACCTGAGGTCTAAGTACCTTCCTTCCTGATGCCCTTGAGTCTTCTTCCTGCCTATTCCTTACTGCTCAGCCTGCTCCCATTCAGAAGATGAAAAGCAACCCAGCAGTCGCCAGGTTTCCAAGACCTTCTCTGGCTCATCATTCAAAGCTGTCCCATGAGAGAGGGGTTAGATTTTTTTTGTCCAATAGAACAAATGGCCGCACACTGTAGTTAAACTTCTGTTTGATGGAAGGAAAAACTTTCTGATGAGTAGTACTGCTCCAAAGTGATATGGACCCCCTCTGGAGGTTGTAGGATTTCAAGCCAAGGTTAGGTAACCTTTTGTTGGATATGTCAAAGTGGGAGAGGATGTCTGCTCAGTATGGGTGGGACTAAGGACCTCTGACATCCTTCAAACTCTGAGTCTCTCTCAAGTGATCAAGTGGTAGAGATTAGAGAAAGGGACATTTTGGCTCAATATAAGCTCCATCCAAACAAAGCTTCACCAAATAGCCATCACTGGAGGGTTTCCCTTCAAAGCTGATGGACCGTTTGTCAGGGACATTGTAGTGGAGAGCTGCTCTTCAGATAGGGCTTGAACCAAGTGGTTGATTGCATCTCTGTTTCTCTGAATTTGATAATGAAAGTTCAAGGCTAGGGGAGGAGGGATAGGAATGGGAGAGGCTTGGCGAGACTGGCAGGACCCGTTCTCTAAGATCCTGGAAGATAATAATGACTATGGCATTATGACTGTCTCCTGCCAATATTCAAGGATTATAAAAGTCATTCAGCTCAGATTCTACTGGGACTCGATGGATGAGCAATTTTCTAACCTGGCACCATTTATTGGCATAAAACTGCTGAGGGGCAAGGATGATCTCTGGAGGAGCTCAATGGCAAGAGTTTTTGGTTCTCGTTAAGTTGTTTCAGTCATGTCTAATTCTCTGTGACCCTGTTTGGGGGTTTCTTGGCAGAAGTACCAGAATGGTCATTTTCCTCTCCAGATCATTTTACAGATGAGGAAACTGAGTATTCTGGAGAACCCCTGATATGAGTAATTGCAAGTTAGTGGCTTGCTAACCTTGGATGAGTTCCTTCCTATTCCTGATCCTTAATCTTCCCCAATATATCGGGGAGCAGGATTTTGAAAGCAAGAATTGTTTTCTTTTTTTGCTTCTGTATATCTCTAATGCCCCAATGCTTAGTGCTTGGTATGTGGTGAGTGTTTAATGAATGTTTGTTGATTGATTGATGGACTGATAAATTGATTTTTCCATCTGTCAAATGAAGAGGTTGTACCAGATGATATCTGTCTCAATTATGAGATTTTCTGTTCCCAGCTTTGACACCTTAGGTTCAAAGATCTTTTTTCTGATTGGCCAATAAAGCCATTCACATTCTTGCCCCTTTCTAGCTACGTAGGTTTATCTTTTATTCCCTACCATTTATTGTATGGCAATATCTCTCTTCTTACTTCTCCCATTCACGTCCTGATCCTGTGACCTTTCCACTTATTGTCCCCCATGCCCGGAATGCTCTCCCTTTTCCCCTCTGCCTCCTGACTTCTCTGGATTCCTTCAGTCCAAGATGCAGCTCAAATCTTTCCTATAGGAGATCTTGATTGGTCTCATTGTTGGTGCTTTCCTTCCGTGATGATTTTTCATTTTCTCTATCTTTTATATGTACATAGTTGTATGTTGTATCTGTGAACTCCTTAAGGAACCAGACTATTTCTACCTTCTTTTGTATACTTAACACTGTGCCAGGTACATGTTCTCTGACTCACTGAGGTTATTCTTTGGATATTCTTTGCTCTAAGGTGTCTTCTAGCTTTTATATTCTATATTCTAACATCCCACTCACTGGGCATTTGTTCTAAGTTCCTTTCCAGCTTTGGCATTTCATGTGACATTTTATTTGATTCTCATCTCTCTCTGTTCTAAGTTCCTTCTTAGCTCTGAAATTCAATGTTCTAAAGTCCTTCTCCTTCCTAGGTCATTCTGTATGTTATGTTCTAAGTTCTCTCTGATATCTTTCATTGTATGATTGTTATAAGGTTTTGCTCAGGCTATTAATCTATTTTCTAAAGTTTATTCTAAGTCTTATATTCTCTATTCTTTATTCTAAGGCCTTCTTAGCCAGGGCATTCTATGAGCTAAGATCCTAAACCTGACATTCTGTGTTCTAAAGACTTTCTTAGCTCTAACATTATATTCTTTATTATCATTATTATTATAGCTTTTTATTTATAAGACATGTATGGGTAATTTTTCAGCATTGACCCTTGCAAAACCTTCTGTCCAACTTTTCCCCTCCTTCCCCCCATCCCCTCCCCTAGCTGTCAGGTAGTCCCATACGCGTTAAATATGTTACACTATATTCTAAGATCCCTCCCAGCTTTGACATTCTATTGTTCTAGAGCCTCCTGACTCTGATATGTCCTAAGGGCTCTCTCAGCTCTGACATCTTGTATTCTAAGGGCCCTCCCGGCTCATGTATTCCACGTTCTAAAGTCCTTCTCAGTCCCGACATTCTGCGTTCTAAGGGACTCCTTTGAGTTTTGGCAGACTGAATTCACCGCTCTAAAACAGCCTCCGAGACGCTTCCTTACTCGACACTCTCTGTTTCCAGGTCTCTTTCAGTTCTGAGATGGCATTGCTCTTTCACACAAACCATCCATGCTTCTGTAACTTTAAGAAATTTCTGTCTGTTTCTGCAGCAGCTTCTGAAGGAACTGGCAGAGCCCGCTGTTATACTTCAGCTAATGAGAACTGGATGTTAAAGAAGGTTCCTTCCAACTCTCAATTCTAAGTCAAACAGGCTCGTGCCTGAGAGAGCATATTGGAGGGGGGAGTAATTAGGGTGATTTCTTGTACATGGAACAATGCCTCCTTCCTCTGGGGAAGATCAGTCAATCAACAAATATTTATTGGGCACTGGCTCTTAGAGCTGTCTCTAATGGATGGAATGGACTGAAGTAGAAAAGAGTGAGCTTCTGATCCCTGGAAGAATCCAAGCAGAACTGGGTGGCCATCTCTCAGAAAGTCTGAAGAGGTGGGTAAGAAAGCCGGACCTTCTTAGGCCCCTCTCTAGTCTGACATCCTGTGGGAAAACCAGCAGTTACACAGTCCTGGGCTTTAGAAGTCTCCGTTCCACCAAAATTCCCTTGCTGTGTGACCCAGGTAGGCTGCTTCCCTTCTCTGACATATCACAAGAGGATAATCGCCTGTGCCCTGCCTCCCTCTTGGAGCTGTTGTGAGGATCAGTTAGCTAATGCCTGTGAAAGTCCTTTGTAAGCGGTAATGTGTAATTAAAAAAAGCATCATCTTGCAATGTTTCTTGGATCTGAGATCTCCTCAGGGCAGTTAGTCAGTCAGTCAACAAGTATTTATTATTATGAAGCAACTTACTATGTGCATAGTAAATGCTAGGGAAACAAAGAAAGGCAAGACACATGGTCCCTGCTTTCAAAGAGCTCACAGTCTAATGGTGGAAAGGGAACAAATGAATAAAGGAAGGGGAAGGAGCATTTGTTACTTGCCTACTATGTGCCAGGCACTGTGCTAAGTATTTTACAAATATCACAGCTAAAACCTCTCTCTCTCTCTCTCTCTCTCTCTCTCTCTCTTTTTATCTCTCTCTCTCTCTCTCTGTCTCTGTCTCTCTCTTTCTCTCTCTCTCTCTCTGTCTCTCTCTGTCTCTCTCTCTCTCTCTCTTTTCTCTCTCTCTCTTTCTCTCTGTCTCTCTGTCTCTCTGTCTCTCTCTCTCTCTCTGTCTCTCTGTCTCTGTCTCTCTCTTTCTCTCTCTCTCTCTCTCTCTCTTTTTTTCTCTCTCTCTCTTTCTCTTTCTGTCTCTCTGTCTGTTTCTGTGTCTCTATCTCTCTCAAATATATATGTATGCATGTATGTGAGTGTATGTGGTGTGCGTGTGTGTATGTGATAAATATAGAAAAAAAGGCATATATTTGTCTATATACAAGATGGCTAAATTGTTGTTTTTCCTTCATGTCTGAATCTTTGTGACCCCATTTGAGGTTTTCTTGGTAGAAATACTAAAGAGACTTGCCATTTCCTTCTCCAATTCATTTTACAGAAGAGAAGACTTCATAGATATATAGGGTTAAGTGACTTGCCCAGAGTCACACAGTTATTTAGTGAGGTTGAATTTGAACTCAGGTCCTCCAGGCCCAGTACTCTGTTCACTATGCAATCTAGATCCCCTAGATATCTTTAAGGTTCTGAAAGATAATGACAACTTTACTATAATTACCTTCTCTTGCCAATATTCCAGGGTCACATTGCTTTTTTAGCCTGAATTCTATTGGATTTCAGCGTGTGTGTGTATTTGTGTGAATGAGGTAATTTCAGAAGGAAGGGGTAGGGAAGGGACAAGAAAAGGAGCAATCAGGATGGATGACCAGGAAAGACTTCCTTTAGAAAGTAGGAATTTAACTAAATCTCGAAAGAAACTATGAAAACTAAGAGACACAGAGGAGGAGGAAGAGCATTCGAAGCATGGAGGATTACCAGTACAAAGACACCGAGGTGGGAGATGGAGTGTGATATGCTAAGGACATTAAGAGCAGCAAAAAAGGCCTTTGGGGCCTTACTCCTTCTATGTCCTAGGAGTTTTCTTGGTATTTTAACCAAATCCATCTCTTGCTGACCAAGACACCGGAGATAGACCTTTCCTTTCCAGTTTGTGTCTACGTCCATCTCTGAAGACTTTCTAACTTGGTAGAACCTGATACGGCTCTGCTTTTCTGAAGGTGTCTAGAAATGTTATATTTTATATTGAGGGAATAATAAAAGTGCTTTGATCACAATGATCTTGTGAGAGAAGGAAGAGCACAATTATCCTCATAATACAGTTAGGGAAAATAAGGCCCAGTGAGTTGAAATGACTTATTATAAACACAGAGATTTTTTTTTTTTCTTTGATGTGAGTTATTTAGTCTAGGAAACTTCCGATGTTTCAAAATTTCTAGTTTCCAGTGAGGAAATTCCTGTTAGTCCTGCTAGAGCATGAGCTCTGAAATTTAAGGTTTTAGAGAGCTGCCTTTGGTAACAAACTGATGAGTGACCTACTCAGGGGCACACAGCCAGTATATATTAGCAGTGGGATTTGAAGCCAATTCTTCTTATATGTGGCTTACTACTCTGTGCTGTTCCTAAGCATAGTCACATGTATACCCAGATGCACGCACGAACTCACATAACACATTGACATTGAGAATAGGAAAAGATCCTATCCTTTCCCCTAAATATTAAAGAGAACTGTCATAACCATTAAGCCTTTTATCAGAATATTACTGATGTCCCATTTTACTTTGGGACAGCTCTGATTATTAGAATCTTTCCTTTATATCAAGTCACTGCAATTTCAATTCAAGTAGGACAATTCTAATCCCTCTTCTACACTGATAGCTTTTCAAATGCTTGAAGATAGTAATCATATCCTAGTTCCTTTAAGTAGTCCTTGGAAAGCACGGTGTACCATTTATTTGCTATCTAGTAATCCTCCTCTAGGTCATCGATGTGTTTCCTAAAAAGAAGCACTAAGAATGTTGAAAATTTCTTAGCATGCATTTGGAAAAATAAAATACTTTAAATTTTCATTTATTTATTTATTGCTGAGGCAATTGGGGTTAAGTGATTTGCCCAGGGTCACACAGCTAGGAAGTGTTAAGTGTCTGAGGTCAGATTTGAATTCAGGTCCTCCTGACTTCAGGACTGGTGCTCTATCCACTGCACCACCTACCTGCCCCCACTTAAAAAAATTTTTTTTAAAGAAATGATGATTTCAAAAAAGCCTGGAAAGACAAAGTGAAGTGAGCACAACCAGGAGAAGAGGAACAATAAGATTACGTGATGATCAACTGTGATGGATTTGTCTCTTTTTAACAATGAGATGAGTTAAGGCAATTCCAATGGACTTGTGATAAATGTCATCAGCATTCAGAGAGAGAATTATGGAACTTGAATGTGTATCAAAGGATAATATTTTCACTTTTTTGTTGTTTTATTTGCTTGGTTTTTTTTCTTTCTCATGTTTTTCCCCTTTTGATCTGATTTTTTCTTGTACAACATGACAAATATGGAAATAGGCTCAGAAGAATTGCACTTGTTTAACCTAAAAAAAAGCAGCACCAAGAACTGAATAGAACTGATGGTTGGGCAGATA
This sequence comes from Sarcophilus harrisii, assembly GCF_902635505.1. NCBI lineage: Eukaryota > Metazoa > Chordata > Mammalia > Dasyuromorphia > Dasyuridae > Sarcophilus > Sarcophilus harrisii. Next base: position 548,380,074 of record NC_045428.1, read on the forward strand.
ACAGTGGGATTCTCACCTCCTGAGTCATGGACATTATAGCCTTCTGCTAAGATAACCTAAGATCAAATTGGCTTTTTCAGTTTCCTTCATACACAATTGATTGATATTGAGTTTAGAGTCCACCAAACCTTCCTAGAACTTTTTGTATTTACTATTGTCCAGTCTTGTCATCTCCATTTTGTATTTGTGTAATTGATTATTTGATAGGGACCTTTACATTTATCCCTATTTGATTTTATCTTAGTAGATGCTACCTATCATTCTAGCATTTTGCTCTTTTTGAATCACAACCCAGTCAATTATCCTTCCTAGTTATATGTATTATGCAAATTTGATAAGTATATTATCTATAGCTTTATTGAGTCACTGATAAAAATGATCCCATACTCTAATAGCAAAGGTCCAGTCCTTCTCCTTATCTTTAAGATCCTTGCTGTTGTTTATTTACTTCAGTTGTGTCTGACTCTTTATGAATCCTTTCTTTTTTGGGGAGTAGTGTTTGTTGGCAGAGATATTGGATTGGTTTATCCTTTCTTCTCCAGTTCATTTTGCAGATGAGGAAACTGAGGCAAACACGGTTAAGTGATTTGCCTAGGATCATGCAAGAAGTAAGTTTTTGAGGCTGGATTTTAACTTGGGTCTTTCTGATTCCACATCTGGCTTTCTATGTAATGTACCATCTAGATGCTCCCCATTAAGATCTCTTATAGTTGGGAAGTATCATATTTTAGCATTTCTTGTTCTAAGGTCTTTTTAAGCTCTAAATTCTATGTACTTCCAACATTTTATGTTTGACTCAGTTCTGAAATTTTATATTTTTTTCTAGAGTCTAGAATTTCTAGATCTGCCACAATTTTGTGCTTTTTGTGGGCAGTGGGAACCCATGAAGGGTTTGAGATCAGGAGAAAGGCAAAGTTAGAACTAGATTTTTAAGAAGGGTAAACACAACAACAATACAACATTTATATAATGCTTGCTACGTTAAAAAAATCATAAAATACTGAGTTTTGTTTAGGACCATATGAGTGGTTATAGTCAATAAATATGGAAGTCACAAAAGGGGAATAGCTCTCTTTTAAATGTAGCTAGAAAGACTAGAGAAGGACAGCTTTGAGCAGAGTCTTGGAGATAGTATTTTGGACAACTATACTAATTGGGAACTATAATGTGAGCAAAGGTATGGAGGCTGGAAGAGAAGAATGAGTAGACAGTGTTGCTTGGAATTTGGATTATTTTGTGAAAGGCTTTGAATGCTAAGAGGAAGGCCGTTCTTTTGCTAAGCTTTGATTTCCTTCTCTAAAAGTGAGCTGGACAAGATGAACTTTATTGATGATGATGATTTTGAGGAGGGATACTCATCTTAAACAATCAACAAATATTTATTAAATTACAACTGTGCCAGACACCATGGGAGGCACTATGGCTACAAGTACAAAGAATGAAATGATCCCTATTTGTAATGAGCTCCCTTTTAGTGTATAGACAACTGGTTTGGGATTCAGGAAAAGCTGGGTTCAAGTACTACCTCTGATGTGTATTGGCTTTGTGATCCCTACTTTAGTGATTTTACCTCAAAATGTTTCAGGCAGTTCCTAAAAATGTTAAGTGTTTTGAAGACTTTCTGGGATCACTCTCTCAGAACCAGGCAAGCTATTCCTGGTCCTTGGGGTCTTGGAAAGGGCTTCTTTTTCTACTTGTGATTCCTTGAACCCTGAAAAATATTTACGCGGACCCTGAGTATATAATTATATAAAATAGGTGTACAAATTAAACATTTACTGATAATAAATCATAAAGAAATTTATTGCAAAACAATTCTTTGATATACATACACATACTTTTATCATTTATTTAAGACAAAAGCAAATTTGCATACTAATGAGAGGGAGGTTCTTGTTTGTTTTTATATAATGAATTAAATCTTGGCAGAACATTTGCTACTTTTTACTATTGCCAATTTCTTCTTGACCCCCACATTGAGTTGTAACCTCATGTGGGGTTGAGATCCAGAGTTTAAGAAGCTTTGCTCTAGGGGGACCTTGAGTGATTTGGAGTATTTCTTCTCTGTTGCCATTGGCTCAAGCTCCATTTGATTGTGTTCCTCTTACTGTTATACATAAGTAGCTAGTGCTCCAGTTCTGTTTAACTATTTTATATCAATTAGTTTTTATAAAGTGATATTTAGTTTAACTATAGAACAATTAATTAGAAAAGTACAAAATGTTTTCTCCAATACCTCAGAGATACACTCTCTCTTATCCTAAACCAGTCTCTATGGAGAGTATGGCTCATTCTTAGTATGACTTCCACATAACATTGGTCTTACCGAAATGACCAACAGGATGATTTCAGAAAGGCCTGGAGAGACTTACACGAACTGATGCTGAGTGAAATGAGCAGGACCAGGAGATCATTATATACTTCAACAACAATACTATATGATGACCAGTTCTGATGGACCTGGCTATCCTCAGCAACGAGATCAACCAAATCATTTCCAATGGAGCAGTAATGAACTGAACCAGCTACGCCCAGAGAAAGAACTCTGGGAGATGACTAAAAACCATTACATTGAATTCCCAAGCCCTATATTTATGCCCACCTGCATTTTTGATTTCCTTCACAAGCTAACTGTACAATATTTCAGAGTCCGATTCTTTTCGTACAGCAAAATAATGGTTTGGTCATGTATACTTACTGTGTATCTAATTTATATTTTAATGTATTTAACATCTACTGGTCATCCTGCCATCTAGGGGAGGGGGTTGGGGGTAAGAGGTGAAAAATTGGAACAAGAGGTTTGGCAATTGTTAATGCTGTAAAGTTGCATATAACCTGTAAATAAAAGGCTATTAAATTAAAAAAAAAAAACAAAAAAACATTGGTCTTACCATGTTCATCTCTAGGTACAGCATAATTTCTATTTGTCCTAGGCTGGCCCCAAAGGGCATGTTTTGCCCTACAAAGGCATCAATACATGGCAGCAGAAGCTGGACGCTGGGACACTAGGATGTTAGGACCTTGGGGGCTTGTATTCTGATCTTTCCAAACACACAAGATGGAAGTCTCCAATATCTTTACCTAAAATGGAAAAAGAAAAATTCAGAGGCAAAAAACTAAGACCCCATTTCATGACCTTGGTGGGAAGAACCCAAGGTTACTTCTTTTAGATTATTCCCTCTCATCAGATACGAATCTTGGAGTCAAATCAAGGGTCAGTAGCCAAAGAGGAAGGGCCAAGATGGATGAAGGCCTCCAATTCTCCCTATGCTACAATTTGAGAGAGTAGATGTTTCTTAGCTACATGGTTAGCAGAGTGAAACCAGGGACAGAACACAGAGGTATGCTTAAGTCTCCCCAAGGCCCCTTTCATTACATATCATCACTGACTCTCCTGGAAGCAGGCTACCCAGACTCTTCCATATGGCAAGGAATATCAGAGATGCTCTGTTCATATGCCAGACTGTTTTATTAGCTACATAAGTTACTGATCTATGTCTTTGGAAGACATTTCCATACTGGAAGCTCCCCATAGACTGAAATCATCTCTTCTTCCAAGACATAATATCTTTAAGATCCTTTACTATTCTGAAGCTTTTTGAAGCATTCCTTCTTCTAAAGGCACTTCTAGCTCTGAATTCTATGCACTTCTAACATTTTATGTTCTATCCAATTCTGATATTTTATGTTCTGTGTTCTAGAGTCTAGATTTTCCAGGTTTAGATTTGTATTATGCTATAATTTTGTGACTTCTCTGGGCAGTAGGGATCCATGAAAAGTTTGAGATCAGAAACAAAAGTTGAGCTGAATTCTTAAGGAGGGCAAACAGAATAATAATAATAACAACAACAACATTTATATAGCACTTGCTATGTCCGGGGCACTCTTCTAAGCATTTTACAATTATTAACTCATTTGTTCCTCACAATAACCCTGAGAGGCAGGTGCTATTATCATCTTATTTTACAGATAAGGAGATTGAGGCAGAGATTTAAATAAACCTGCCTATAGGGTCACATTGCTAGTAAATGTCTAAAGCTGGATTTGAACTCACATCTTCCAGGTTTTATGCTTTTTTCATCACACAACCTAGCTGCCTAATGGTATTATTGGACCTAAGATTTCCGAGGGTATCCACTTAAGCCATTGGAGAATTAACTGAAGGAAATAGTAATTTTAGGAAGGAGAAAACTCAGGTGTAAATAAGATCACCTGTCTCCAAACATTTAAAGTGCTGTCCTGTGGAAAGGGAATTAGATTGATGCTGCTTAGCCTCAGAGGAAGAACAGTGGGTAGAAATTACATTGAAAATGAACAGAAACAGAATAATAATTGCTAACATTTTTACAGTACTTGCCAACAGTCACTGTTCTAAGTGCTTTACAATTATTTTCTTATTTGATTCCCTCAACAACCATAGAAAGTAAGTGCTTTTATTACCTCCATTTTAAAGATGGGGAGACTGAGTCAGAAAATAGTTATTTTCCATGGTAATCATATACAGAAGCATCTAAGACTGATTCTAGGACTAGTGCTGGGGCACTGAGCCATCTAGCTTCCTAAACAACATTGTAAAGACAGCCACCTTTGAAAGGCCCAAGAACAATAAAAAACCATGATTGCAGAGATCTGATAATGAAAAATGCTCCCCTTAACGGAGAGGGGATGGATCCAGGATACAAATATAGCATTTGGGTTTTTGGACATGGCTAAAACAGGGACTTGATTTAATTTTGTTGCTGTTTTTGAATTTTTTCAGTTACATGAGACTCTTCATGAGCCCATTTGGAGTTTTTTTTTTTTTTGGCAAAGATACAGGAATAGTTTGCCAATTCCTTCTCCAGCTCATTTTACAGATCAGGAAACTGAGGAAAACAGGATTAAGTAAGTGTCTGAAGCCAGATTTGAACTCATGAAGATGATTCTTCCTGATTTTAAGTCCACTGCTCTTCACAATGTGCCTATCTAGCTGCTCCCTTGTTCTCATTAACTATATTTTGATTACATTTTCTTTCTTTTTTCATGGGGAGGAATTATGGGTAAGAAAAATAATTGACTGCTAATTAAAAATAAATTAAATTTTTTAAAAATTAAGAAATTCTAGACAAGCAAATTTGGGTTTGACATAAGGAAGAACTGAACATTTGGAGGCTATCCAGAACTCCAGCGGAGGTGACACTTTTCCCACTGGAATTCTTCCAGAGAAGATTGGATGACCACTTGGAGGGGTTGAGAAGGGAACTCTTGATCTGTCTTGGGTTGGACTGCTCTGACACTCTATACCAAGTATAATAGATTTATGATCGTTGATCATGAATCTGGCAGTATAAGGAGGATGACCTGGCAATAGAGGAGAGACCAGTGTCTCCCAAGCGCAGTGGTTGGCATTCCATCAGCCTTGGTACTTCTTTCCCCTTCCCCCTCCTTCCCTCTTTTCCCACTCTTCCCCTGAAGCCACAGACCCCCCCTGCAGAACTTGCCGCCCACCTCCTACTCCTGCTCCAGGCCTGGGGAAGGGGAGGGAGGCCTCTGAGACATCTCAGCTCCTGATGGGCTGGGACATGTCAACCAGGTATTTGTTTCTTCAGGCCTTTGTTTTCTATTTACCAATTGATTTCTCTCTTGGCTCCAGCTGGGGGTGGGTGGTGGATGGGTTGGGGGTGTGTATTGGAGGGATTGTGCAAGCCTCTCCCAACCCAGCCCAGATCACTGCCTAGGGGGCTCTGCCAGGTGGGAGGCACAGGGCTCCCTGCCCCCAACTTAACTGCTTAGCGCCCACTCTCACCCAGATGCCCTGATAATAATAAATATTATTATAACAGTTCGCATTTCTTTAGTGACAAAATTCATCCCCCACAATCATGAGATATAGGGAGTACAGGAATTATTGTCCCCATTTTGTGGATGAGAAAGCTGAAGCTCAGAGAGGTCGAGTGAATTCCTTAGAATTATCCTGCTAGTATGATTATTAATTATTATTATTATTAAATATTATTAATCCCTTAGTCAGAAAGACCTGGTCTGGTTCAGCTCCTGAGCTAAAGTCATCTAAGGCTGACTATCCTGGCTGTTTGAAAATGTTAATTGTAAACTCACTCCCTTATGTAGATGTAATATATAAGCTTTACATTTTCAGGCAACCCTCATAAAAATCCTAGGAGTGAGTCACAGCATACCCATTTTACAGATGAGGAAAATAAAGTTGACAGTGGATGGTCACTGTAGCAAAAACAGTGCTGGATTTTGTATCCAGGAAAGGCTCAGTTTCAAATCCAGTCTCCTATATCTTCAACCTGTGTGACCACTTAACAATATCTTTACCTCCCTAGTCCTCATTTTTCAGATTTGTAAAATGGGGAAGAGAAGGAAGAGGGACTAAATAGGTCATGGATCATTTTTTTTCCTTTCTTGCTGGGGAATCCTATGATTTAAGATAATGTACATAAACATGTATTGAAAACACTTGGCAAATCTTAAAATGCTACATAAAAATACCGTATGAATTAATACTTGTCAAATGACTCACCCAAGGTCAAACAGCTCATACTTAAGGGTTTGTGAAACACTTTATGTATATTATCTCTTTTGAGAAAGACAATAACTCTATGAAGAAGGTGCTATTTTTGTAATTGGGGAAACTAAGACGGAGTGGGTGCCTTGCTCAGGATCACATGATTACTAAGTGCTGGAAGTGGGATGTGAACCCAAATTTTCCTGACTCTCTGTTCAGTGTTCTAACTATCACATTTCAGAATCCTGTGATTCAGATTCCTTTAGGCAGAGAAATAATCTGCATGTGGGGGAATGTTACCTGGGAGCCTAAAGTGATGGCTGATTACTTGGCCCTTGTGTGCTTATGTATATACATCAGAGAGACAGACAGAGAGGCAGAGAGCTTGTGAATCAGAGCTGTAAATAGCATTTTTTCCCAGATCTAGGATTAGCTTCATTAAACATGATTTCAAATCAACAATTTAAAACAATTTAAAAACAAATTTATTTGGGGGTGGGGAGGAGAAACCCCCCCCCCCCCGGAACACAGTAAGATTAGTCTGCCAAGGGTGCCAGGGAAGAAATTCAGAGCTTGGCTGAGAACGTGTCACCCACTGGCTTCGCATTTTAACTTATCTTGCCAACTAGGTGCTAAACTTACTTATTTCTATTCTGATGAAAGGAAGAAAGTGCTGCCAGTGCCCTCTAAATGTCAGCACTCTGGGCCTAGGACCCAGTCACGCTAGCCTAGTTATAGCACTCCATGCATTCAGACATATTGGCTGTGGCTATTCCCAACGTCTGAGATGCCATCTCACCAATCACACTGATGTGACAAGTATTTGATCTACATTTAAGCAACATTTTAAAATCATTTTCTCATGTGATTCTCTGGGAGGGAGACAGGACAAGACTTATTAATGGGATAAATCAATCAAAAAACTGTGATTCTGTATTTACTCTGGAGCAGGCATTATGAAAAGTGCAGGAATATAAAGATGGGGGAAAATGGTCCCTGCTCTCCTAGAGTTCACATACTAATTGGGAGACAATTACAAATGAGTAGACTCGCTCTCTGTGTCTCTCTTTTTCTGTCTCTGTCTCTATATTTCTCTGTGTCTTTGCCTCTCTCTGTATCTCTCTGTTCCTCTATTTTGTTTCTCTATGTCTATCATCTATCTGTCTATCAATCTATCTATCTATCTATCTGTTTATTTGTCTGTCTATTAACTCTCCTCCTCTATTTTGTTCCTCTGTTTCTCTGTCACTGCATGTATATTGTATACACACATGTATCTATCATCTATCAATCTATTTATCCATTCTATCATCTATTTATCTATTAACTCTCTCTGCTCTTCTATCTTGTCCCTCTGTTTCTTTGTCACTGTATGTATTTGTATACACACACATTTGTCTATTTACCCTCGATCTATCCTTCTATCATCTATCTATCTATCCATTCTATGCATCTATGTATCTATCTATCTACCTATCATCTATCAATCTATGTATCCATTCTATCATCTATCTATCTATTAACTCTCTCTGCTCCTCTATTTTGTTCCTCTGTTTCTCTGTCACTATATGTATATGTATACACACATGTGTCTGTCATCTATCTATCAACTGTCTATAACTATAACTAACTCTAGAGAAACTCTAAGGGGATAGGAAGCAAAGAGGCAGAACCAGAAATATCATCATAGAGAAGGGAGCTGGTAAGCCAAGAGACAGAGGTCAGAAGGGAGAGCAATCTAGACACTGGGAAAGCCAGTACAAAGGCACTGAGTCTGGAAATAAAGATGTTGTATGTGAAGAAGAGCAAAGAGGCTGTTGTATCATGGGGAACATGGAGTAGAACCAAGTATAAAAAGACTAGAAAGGTAGGGAAGAAGCCAAGTTGTAAAGAGCTTTAAATTTCAGACAAAGGCTTTATATTCAATACTGCTGTTAACTGGGAAGCTATGTAGTAGCACCATGAGGCATAGAGTGCCAGTCCTGGAGTCTGAAAGACCTGAATTCAAATCTGGCCTCAGATAGGCCAGTGTGGGCCTGGGCAAATCACTTATCCCTGTTTGCTTCAGTTTCTGCATCTGTAAAATGAGCTGGAGAAGAAAATGGTCAACCATGCTAGTACTGTCGTCAAGAAAACTCCAAAAGGGGTCGTAAAAAATTGGACATGACCAAAATAACTGAACAGCAACAACAATAGGACTCTCCAAGGGAGTGACTTGGCTAGACCCAAACTTTAGGGAAATCACTTTAGCAGACAAATAAATGATTAAACAGGGGAGAGGCTTGAGGCAGGAAGACCAATTAGAAGGTCATTGAAATAGTCTAGATAAGAGATGAAGACCAGATTCAGGATGGTGGTTTTGAGTGGAGAAAAGGGGACTTAGAAATACAAAGGTCTGACAACACATTTTATATGTGGGGTAAGTTCAATGAGGAATCAAGAATGACCCTAAGGTTAGCTGCCTGGGAGGGTGTTAGTGGCTTTGATAGTAATGTAGATATTGGGAACGAGGCAAAGGTTAGGGACAGTGATGTCAAACCCACAAAGTAACCAGGGCCATTAAATCATACATAATGATCCCTATGGGATGCTTATTGGCTTAGAAAACCCCATATGTTTTTATCTTTATTTTTTATTAATATACCAATACATTACAATAAGATAGGAACAACATGTGATTTGAATCCACAATCTGGATGTGGGTTACATGTGACCTAGGACTGAATGCTTAACACTTTTGGTTTGAAGAAAAGATAATGCAATCTGTTTTGGACATGCTTATGAGATATCCAATAAAATGTTTACGGAACAATTGGTGATGTGGGGCTGAAGATCAGAAGAGATAATAGGGCTATGTTCATAGTAATGATCATTGAACCCATGGGAGCTGATGAGATCAATAAGTGAGATAATAGAAAGGGGAAAGAGAAGAGAGTCTAGGATAGAGGCTTGGGGGACATCCACAGTTATCAGACTTGACTGAATGAAGAACCAATAAAAGACTGAGAATTAGAGAGATGGATGAGAGACCCAGGAGAGATCAGTGTCATTTAAAATCAGAGAGGAGAGACCCTCCAGGAAAAGATGATGGTTGACAATAGCAAATGGTACATAGAGTTTAGGAAGCATGAAGACTGAAGAAAGACCACTGGATTTGGCCAGAGATCACTAATAACTTTGTAGAGTGATTTCAGTTGGATAATGAGGTTGGATATCAGATGGCAGAGATTTTAGAAAGATGAGCTGAGAAAAAAGTGGAGACTCCAAGTATAGATGACTTTCTCAGGGAGGTTAGCCAAGAAGGGTAGGAGAGATATAGGATGCAAGTGGTAAGATCAAATGAGGATTTTTGTGAGGGAGAGGAAAACATAGTCATGTTTGTAGGCAGTAGGGAAGAAGTTGGGAGAAGGAGAAAGAAAGAGGAAGTAGAGATGATAGTGGGCCAATCTTCTGGAGAAGACAGAAGGATATAGAATCAAGAAGCCTGTAGAGAATTGGTCTTGGCAAAGAGAAGTGTCACCTCTCCATCTGAAATGAGAGTAATGGAGGACACATAGGGGGAAGATGTCTGAGTGATGTAAAATGAGGAGGAGGGGAGAAGGGAATGCTCTTGTAAAATATCCTCAATTTTGGGGGAGGAGAAAAGGCTCTTAGTGGAGAGAGTGAAGAAAGGGATTCCATGGGAGGCATGGGAAGAAAAGAAAAAAGTTTGGACTAGCCACTATGGGGAGAGGTGTAGCAAATTGATTAGAGAGGCATAATAATCATAGCTAGCATTTATTTAGCTCTTTAAGGTTTAAAGCTTTTCTTATAAGTGATCTAGTCAGTGTCTGAGTTAGAATTCAAACTCAAATCTTCCTGATTCCAAGTTCAACCTTTTGTTCATTACAATACCTAGATGTCTAGTAGAATGATTGCCTTGATGCAGTGAGGGCCCAATAGAGATTAGATAATACAAAATTAGAGTGATCAAGTCAGCACAGTTCTGTAATTTGCTCCAGTTCCTGTAAATAAGATTGAGGGAAGCAGATGGTGAAAGTAGTCTGGGGTTAGGGTTTATCAAGGAGAAGAGGATAGGATAGAAATGAATTTGTTCACCAAGGAGCAAAGATAGGGAGAAGTTATCACTCCTATTTTATAGCAAGGTTTTGAGAGATAACGACAAACCAAATTTGTAAAAGATCTGGTTCTTATGAGACATCTTCTTGGTTACTGGCTTCTACTTGGAGATGATCCCTGGGATCTTCATCCTAGACTCAGGGCTTCCACTTTTTATTTCTTTCTAAATCTTCCTTCATATCTTCTCCAGATCCCAACCTAATAAGAGCACCTCTCCATAGACACAGACAGACATACAGGCACACACACACACATACATACACACAACTGACACAGACATGTACATACCCCTTTTTAACCCTTTAATGTCCTTAGTTCCTAAATTCAGAAGTTTAACATATGTGATCCTAAATTATCTCCCCCCCCCCTTTTTTTTTCTGACACTCTTTCCAATATGTACTTTCATCATTTCCTCTTACCCCTTGCCTCCAAATTCTCTGGACCATAAGAGTCTTTTTCTAAGATATTTTTGTAAAAGTGAGGTATTGTGACATAACTGAGAGAAATGGTCTATGTTTCTTTCTTGCTTCAGTCTTTTTTATCCCATTCAATAACCTCCAGTGGCTCCCTATTACCTCCAGGATCAAATATAAAAATCTGGTTATGTCTTAATGACCTTCATGATCTGGCCCCTTCCTACCTTTCCAGGCCTCTTATATTTTCCTCCCTGTTGTATACTTTGTGATCTAGTTAATATTTGTCTCCTTGCTATTCCTCAAATATCATGCTCCAAGCAGTTTTACTGACTGTCCCTTCTCCTCACTGCCTCCTGACTTCTTCAAATCACAGATTGAACCCTACTCTCTTCAAAAGCCTTTTGTACTAATACCTTTCCTCTGTTCATTATCTCCATTGTATCCTGTACGTAGCTTGTTTGTCACTAGCTGTTTGCATACTTTCTCTCCCATTAGATAGTGAGATTCCTGAGGTCAGAAACTGCTTTTGCCTTTCTTTGTGTCACTGCCACATAGCACAGAGCCTGGCCCATAATAAATGCTTGTTGATGTGACTGTAGTGTGAGGAAGATCTGGTTTCATGCCCTCCTCTGATCCTAAGGGAGAATAACATTGTATTAGGGTGTGCACCCAGGAAATGCTTTGTAATGTATAAACATCGAATAAATATTTACTGGGTCATAAAAATGTTATTTTTAGTCACCTAAAAAAAGAAACTGAAACTGAAAAATAAAAACTAAACTTTACTTTGAAAATACACATTTTCTCAAAGTGTTGGGAAGGGGCTAGAGGAAAGGAGAAAATTTGGAATAGAAATGTTGTAAGAGCTCCTTTTATTTACCCCCCCTCCCCTCCCATACAACACAACCTTTTCAGTCTTACCTTCTTGACTACAAAAGTATCTTTCCAATTGGACCTTTCTTCCCTTATCCCAGCTGGAAGGGGCCAAAAAGGCCAAAGGTGAAATTTAAAGACTGGTGATTACCATGTATTCTTAGACTGTTTAAGAATTTAATTTTTTCATGTTATGAAATATTATTGTTCTGTAAGAAATGACCAGCAGGATGAATACAGAGAGGCTTGGAGAGACTTACATGAACTGATGCTGAGTGAAATGAGCAGAACCAAGAGATCATTATATAAGTCAACAAGGATACTGTATGAGGATGTATTCTGATGGAAACGGATTTCTTTGACAAAGAGAAGACCTAACTCAGTTTCAATTGATCAATGATTAGACAGAAGCAGCTACACCCAAAGAAAAAAAATACTGGGAAATGAATGTAAACTGTTTGCATTTTTGTTTTTCTTCCCGGGTTATTTTTACCTTCTGAATCCAATTCTCCCTGTGCAAGAAGAGAACTGTTCGGTTCTGCACACATATATTGTATCTAGGATATACTGTAACCTATTTAACATGTATAGGACTGCTTGCCATCTGGGGGAGGGGTGGAGGGAGAGAGGGGAAAAATCGGAATAGATGTGAGTGCAAGGGATAATGTTGTAAAAAATTATCCTGGCATGGGTTCTGTCAATAAAAAGTTATAATTTAAAAAAAAAAGAGAATTTAATTTTTTCCCTTTCTATACCTGAGCTAACCAGTACCCAGGACCATATACCACATGATCTGAGTCAAGAAAAAAGAAAGAAAGATAGAAAAAGAAAGAAAAAGAGAGAGAGAGAGAGGAAGGGAGGAAAAGAAGGAAGGAGGAAGGGAAGGAGGAAAGAAGGAGGGAAAGAAGGAGGGAAGGAAGGAAGGAGGGAAAGAAGGAAGGAAGGAAGGAAGGAAGGAAGGAAGGAAGGAAGGAAGGAAGGAAGGAAGGAAGAGAAAGAAAATGGCCAGAGAAACCAAAATCTAGTTGGCTTTTTAATGTTCTAGTGGCATCTAGGTAGATGGGGTCCTCTTGAGGGCAGGAGGAAAGCAGACAGTCTGCTTGACCTTGGCGTGAACTTGGCTTTGCCAACAAAAGTGCCTTGGAGCAGGTAGGCAGTATCATAGAGATAGTCAGGAAGAAATGTATAGAGGGTCTTCAGTCATAGGATGTGACTCCTTCCTTACAAATCAGAGCTTCCTGGAACTGAAGGGAAGCAAGTGGGGAAAGAAGCCTAGAAAATCCTGGCAGCCCCAAGAGATGACTATTAGCACACCATGGTGTGCCTGGGCACCCCTGGCACACTCCACTGGCATGGTTATCTCTGACAAATCCTGGCAGCAGGACCCTGGGCAAATCCCTTAATCTCCGTGCCCCTGGGCAATTCTATAAAACTATAGATGACAGAACAATTGTAGCTTTGCATGGGCGTTTTTTTTAACTGGGGTTGTCTAGCCTATTCCAATTAAATCATGTCTAGAACAATTTAAAAGGACTGCCAGGGCAAAAAAAAAAAAAAAAAAAAAAAAAAAAAAAAAAAAGTACTCAAATAGGCAAATATACAAAATAATCCAACAAATAGTTACTAAAGATTTATGGGGTATAAAACTGGGCTAGGTCCTACAGGAGCCGAAGGAGAGGCACCTGCTTTTTACCTGAGCAGGTTTCCTTTAAGGGATTGGGGCCGTTCATGTAAGTATCATTTGGCTTCCTCTCTACCTGAGGTAGGTTCAGACTATGGAGAATTGCCGTCAGAGGATTTTGGGAATTCCCGATGCCTCTCTAGGATGCCTTTTTGACCTTAGGTAGATGGAACCAGCCATTTCATCTGAATTTACTAATTTTTTTAACCTTAGAAATCCCATCCTTTTTATTCTTTGTGATTTGTAAAGTTATTTTTATTGCATTTTATGGTCCAGAAATGTTTCTTATGTTCCAGCCCTGAGCTTGAATCAATGGACAGGCTTGAATTAGACCTACTGAATAAAATAAATACAAAAAAAACCAACCAACCAAACAAACAAACCTTCCTGCATGGAAGTTACAGTCTGATAGAGAATAATGTAACTCTTTTACAGAGGATGAAAGCTGCCTCCTAACTGATGCCTTCCCTCACTGTGAGTCTTTGAGGGGGACTTAGCATTAGCACCTATCCAGTGACAGATTATTCATCAGTCATTTGAAGATCAGCCTCATTCAATAGGGAGGCTCATTACCAGCTTCTCCCAAAGAACATCTCTCAGGGAAGGGAAGTCTGAGTCAGGGTTGGTGGAGAGAGAGCCCACATTTGCTTGACATGTTATAAAGTGACTTACAAAACTTTATTTATTTCACTCTTCATAGTAATCCCATGAATTAGGCCCTCTATGTATTTTTATAGAGGTGGAATGAGACCTGTCCAAGGTGACACAGTCTGGAAATAGCACAGAGAAAGAAGATCCAACCTGGTGCTCTTAACCCTACCCTACCTCTAAATGAAAACTAATAAAGGGGAAGGTTGTTAGAAATGTGCATGAAATAAATGTGCCAGATTCAGGCTGGGATATCTTAACGTCTAAACTATTATGTCTCCCTATGGGTAGCTGAGTGGAACAGAAGATAGATCACTGGAACCAGTCAGGGACACTTATCTTCCTAAGTTCTAACCTGACCTTACTGACTAGCTGTGACCCTGGACAAGTCATTTAACCCTGTCTGCCTCAGTTTCCTCATCTATAAAATCATCTGGAGAAGGAAATGGCCAACCATTTTGTGCTAAGAAAACACATACTTTATGTATATTATTCCCCATAAAAATGATGGAAATCACAATTAGAACTTGGAACTAAATTCAGGACTCTATGCAAGGGAAACAGATATGAATATCTGGTGTCAGATCTAGATGCAGATGCAAAATGCTAGACTTGAAATCAGGAAAACCTGAGTTCAAAACCTGCCTCAGACATTTACCAATTGTGTGACTATGGGCCAGCCATTTAACCTCTCTTGGTCTGTTTCCTCATGTGTAAAAAAGAGGGGGGGTTAGATAATATGGCTTTTAAGACTCCAGTTTTGCATCTATGACTTAAACTAGCCCTTGTCCTTAGGGAACTCAGAGTCTGAGAGGAGAGATAAGATGCATAAACAAACCTTCACAATTTGTGATAAGAGTCACAAGGGTAGGGCTTGACCTCCTGACTGTTGTCCTTAAACTGTTTCCCTACTTCTGCCCTGTCTGCTTTTAGTCTCAGATTCAGAACTTGTCACTTTTGTACCTATGGCACAGACAGAAGCATGAAACACCATCAGTTCAATTCAGATAGAGATGGAGTAAGAGTTGGGGGGCAGTGATGTTAGGATGTAAATAGGCGGGGAAAGGTACTTCCTTGGGGTGCAGAGTTGGGGAAGCAACCTTGAGCTTTCCTTTAAAAATCATGCTTGCTAACTAAAGATTACTAAGGATGACAACTCAGCTGCCTCATTGTTTCAGATACTGACAAGTTTATATAGGATTTGGACTCAGCACACATTTTGTTTATGTTTATATTTTATTTTTGAAATTTATTTTTATTTATTTTAGAAAATTTTATATTTCCTTTTATTTTCTAATTATATGTAAAAACATTTTTAACATTTTTTTTTTATTTTGAGCCTTAAATTCTCTTTCTCCTTCCTCTATCTCCTTCCCCTCCTTGCCTTGAAAAGACAATTTGCTATTGATTATACATGTTAGCACACATTTATTTTTTAAAGGTCTATTTTATTGGGGTAGCTAGATAACACAGTGGATAGAGCACCAGCCCTAGAGATTCTGAGCTCAGATTTGATCTCAGACACTTAACATTTACTAGCTGTGTGATCCTGAGCAAGTCATTTAATCCCAATCGCCTCAAAGAAAAAGAAAAATATATTTTATTCCCCCCTCCCATTACATTTTTCTCCTTCTTTCACTTCCTTCCTCCAAGACATCAAGGATTCTGATATAGGTTATACATGTACAATCATTTAACAATATTTCCATATCAGTCATGTTGCGAAAGAAGAATCAGGAACAAAAAGGGAAAAATCATAAGAAAGAAAAAAAAAAAAACCCAACCTGAAAATAGTATCCCCAAATATATGTTAAAAAAATTTTAAGCAACTTTTAAAAAGTTTTTAGTTCCAAATTCTAGTTCTTTCTCCCATTTTCCCTCTCTGACATGCTAAGTAATCAGATATAGGTTATACATGTGCAATTGTGTAAAACATTTCTATATTATTCATTTTGTTCAAGAAGACTCGAATAAGTGTAAAAAGAAAAAAGAAAGAAAGTGGAAATAGCATGCTTCAATCTGTAGTCAAACAATATCATTTCTCCAGTGGTAGAAAGTATGCTGCATGGCTAGTCTTTTGAATTTTCTTGGATCATTTTATTGCTGAGAATAGCTCAGTAATTCAGTTTTTCATAAAAAAATGTTGGTTACTGTGTACAACATTCTCCTGGTTCTGTTCACTTCACTTTAATCCATTCTTTTTTGTCTTTCCAGGTTTTTCTGAAATCATCCTACTTATTCTATCACGTTCATATACCATAACTTGTTTAGGGATTATCCAATTGATGGGCATAAATATTTTTGTACATATGGGCCCTTTCCCCTTTTTATGATCTCTTTGGGATTCAGATCTAACAGTCATATTATTGGATCAAAGGGTATGCATTATTTCATAACCCTTTGGGCCTAGTTCCAAATTGCTCTCTAGAATGGTTGGATCAGTTCACATCTCTACTAACAATGCATTAATATCCCAGTTTTCCCAAATACCCTCCAATATCCATCATTTTCCTTTTTTTGTCATATTAGTCAACCTGATAGGTATGAAGTGGTACCTTAGAGTTGTTTTAATTTGCATTTCTCTAATCTAATCTAATAATAAATCAATAATGATTTAAATCTGTCTAAAACCTGTCTGTTCATATCTTTTGACCATTTATCAATTGGGGGATGACATGTATTTTTATAAATTAGACTCATTTAACTATATATCTGAGAAATGAGACCTTTATCAAGATACTTGTTGCAAGATTTCCCTCCAATTTTCTTATAATTTTGTTTGCATTGTTTTTGTCAGCACACATTTATTAGAACTTATTTTGTGCAAGACACTGGACACCCATAGTCAAACAATCATCTCTCTCAAATTGATCCTTCCTCCACAGTGTCTATTCCCTTGTCTCCTCTCACTTGAACTGCCTCAACTGTCTCTAATCTCTGAATTTCAAGTCTCTCTCTTCCAATATAGTCTCCCCACAGCTGCCAAAATGATTTCTCTGAAGTGTTAAGTATAATAATGTCACTTCCCTGCCCAAAGAGCTCTGGCCCTATTACTTCTGGGATCAAATACCAGCTCTTCTCTTTGGCATTTATAGCCTTTCCATTTTCTGGGCTTATGAGGTATTACTCCTTTTCACAAACTCTTGTATTCTAGCCAGACTGGTCTATTTGCTGCTCCTCTTACATGACAAATCATCACCAATTTTACAGTCACCATTTAGAAAAATGAGTCTCTTCCTCACAGAATCCCCACCTTCCTTCAAAATTCATCTCAAGGGTCACCTCCTACATAAAGCCTTAGTTATATTCCCTCTCTACTCACAGCTGTAATGTCTTCTTACATTAAAAAAAATTTTTAAAGACCGAGTCTTATCTGCCATCTAGGGGAGGGGATAGAGGGAAGGAGGGGAAAAGTTGGAACAGAAGTTTTTGCAAGAGTCAATGTTGAAAAATTATCCATGACATGGCCCTCTTCAACAATGTGATGAACCAAATCAGTTCCTATAGAACAGTAATGAATTGAACCAGCTACACCCAACGAAAGAACTCAGAGAAATAAGTGTGAATCACAGAATTCCCAATCTCTCTCTTTTTGTCCGCCTACATTTTTGATTTCCTTCACAGGTTAATTGTACATTTTTCAAAGTCTGACTCTTTTTGTACAGCAAAATAACTGTATGGGCATGTATACATATATTGTATTAAACATGTATTGGTCAATCTGCTATCTGGGGGAGGGGGTGGGGAGAAGGAGGAGAAAAACTGGAACAAAAGGTTTTGCAATTGTCAATGTTGAAAAGTACCCATGCATATATCTTGTAAATAAAAAGCTATAATTAAAAAAAAAAAAAGACCAAAAAAAAAAAAAAAAAAGAAAAAGAAAAATTACCCATGCATATGTTTTGTCAATAAAAAGCTCTAAAATAAAATACTGAGTCTTTCCACTTGATGGTTAGAAGTGAAGGGGCTACTTACCAGACCCTTCTCACTACTTACAAGCACAGGACTTGTTACCTGTTTCATTTGTGACTTTGTCTGGACGAGGGAAAGGACTATGATTAATCTCTATTTTGAATCTCTCCCAGCTCAGTGCTATGAATGTAGTAATTAATTAATCAATCAGTCAACTAACATTGATTAAGCATCTACCATGTGACAGGCACTTTGCTAAACACTGAGGATATAAAAGTAAAAGTCACTCTGTTCAGTAGGAGAGAGAACATGCAAACAACTATATGTACAAAATAACTTGGGAGAAGTGTCAGAAGGAAGGCACTAAGATTAAGGAGGGTCAAAAGTCTTCTTGTAGAAAGTGGGGCTTTAGAAAACTAGGGAAGGCAGGAGACAGAGATGAGGAGGGAGAACACTTCAAATCAAGCATAGGTTTAGCCAGACGAAAAACTTTGGAGTAAGAATATGAAATACCATATAGGAAAAGATCAATGATACTGGACTCTAGACTATGGGCGATGGGTATAAGATATAAGAGAGGGAAGAAAGTTATGAAGGGCTTTAAAAACCAAACAAAGAATTTTCTATTTAATCCTGGAGGTAATAGTGAAGCACAGGAATTTATTGAATAGGAGAGTGATGTGGTCAGCCCTGAATTTTATGAAGATCAATTTAACAGCTGAGTGGAGGTTGGATTGGAATGGGAAGAGATGAGGCAGGGAGACCAACCAGTACGTATGTAATAAATGTTGATTAAATGAATATTGGATGCTCATTGATTCAAGAAATACTTTGCTGGTGCTTGCTGTGTACATGGGCCTGTGCTGTAGGGCTTATAGTGATGAGTTAAAGCCATCTCTGTCCTTTGGAAGTTTGTGAGGCTGAAGGGATACAAACACAAGTATCTGCAACACAACATCATAAGGTCCCTAAAAAAGAGGCTATAGACAATCAGTGGAGGGATAGGTGCAAAAGGAGGAGGGTTGTGCATAAAGGAAAACTTTTGAGGACTTAGTTTTGGAACTGAGTTTTGCAAGTGGGGGAGAATTTCAAGAGGAGTGCCCTTTTTTTGTAGGAAGGGCACTTCAGGTAGAAGAAACAGGTTGACAGAAGCAAAATACCATTTACAGTAACTATATCAATTTCTTGGTCTATCAATATACATATAACCTAGATAAAATAACTGCTAAACAGCTTTTATGGATATAAAGAAGTAAATAATTAGAAAGATGTATAATAGAGCCAACATAGCAGAAGATAACATTTACTTCAGGACTTCAAGGATCTGTGGTTTCCTTGGTGAGAATACTCCTACCAATATAGATTAGCACAGATCTATGAATATGTGGCTACTTATCCTCTCTGGTTCTCAGATTTCTCATCTGTAAAATGAGGTAAATGAATGAACTAAATAACCTCAAGATGATCTTCCAGCTCTGCATTTTCCAATTCTACTTTGCCAATCACTCTATGACTTGATATAGTCTTGAGAATTTCTGTAGCCAAAATATTCATCTTTCTGGGACTCATTTGGTGATCAGGGTCTTTGAACCAAGGCAAGCTGGTTGTCAGATGATTGATACATAGTTTGTCTCCTGCCACTCATTCAAAACCTTTTTAGGCTGATAGAACCTTTGAGGCATTGCCTTTGATAATTGGTAATTCAGGGTCACATCCATGCTGCAACTAGGAGGATTTAGATGAAGATGTTCAGATTTTGCCCAAAGTAATATATAACTTGCTGCAATATTAGTCAAAATTGATTTCACTGAATTATACAAAATTATGAATTATTTCGTTGATACAAAATTATGTATACAATTAATACAAATTATACAAAATTATGTATACAAAGTACATATTTATACATTATATACATTATACATATACACATATGTATACAAAATACATAAAATACAAAAATACAAATTATACAATAATACACAATTATGAATTTTGTGTGAATAAAGAACAGTTAAAACTACTTTTAACCCTCATTAAGCTTCATTTTATTCATCTGTAAAATGAAAACAATAATAGCACATATCCAACAGAGTTATTTTGAGGATCAAATCAGATAATGTTAGCGTAAGGGTGGGTGGCAATTAAATCAATTACCCTACCTCAATTTATGCAAGTGACATGATGTTATACCATAATTCCCTCTTTCTGTCTCAAAGATAAAAATGGGAATAATAATAACACCTACTTCCCTGGGCTGTTGTCAGGATGAAATATTTGAAATAATATTTATAAAGCATTTAGCATATTGCCTGACACGTAGTAGGTGGTTAATAAATGTTTATTCCCCTCCTTTTGTCAGGTAAAAGCAATCAGTGTAGATGTGAACAAGTTTTAGGTCTCAATCGATCCATCACAGGTTCTAGAATATGTGAAAAGCCTTTGATCAGTTTAGAAGTTCTTGAAAGCTATTGGATGAAATAAAAATTCCTGAACTTCTTGTCTCTGAGGATTATGGTAGGGAAAGTAAGGGATATATAAATCTTAAAGCATTATAGAGACAGGAATGTTGTTGACAGGCTATGGGAGATGTGGAAACCCTCTGGGTTTGGAACAGCTAGGTAGTGAAGACAG
This sequence comes from Sarcophilus harrisii, assembly GCF_902635505.1. Classification (NCBI taxonomy): domain Eukaryota; kingdom Metazoa; phylum Chordata; class Mammalia; order Dasyuromorphia; family Dasyuridae; genus Sarcophilus; species Sarcophilus harrisii. Next base: position 548,400,868 of record NC_045428.1, read on the forward strand.
AGTACTAGTTCTGAGGTCAGGGGGACTTTAGTTCAAATCTGGCTTCAGAGACTTAGTAGTTGTGTGACTCTGGGCAAGTCATTTTACTCCTCTATTCTGTCATAAATTTGGAACAGGAAGAGACCTCAGAAGTCATTGAGTCCAAGTCCCTCATTTTCCAGATGAGGAAACTCAGGCCTAGTTACAGTGATTTGTCTAGAATGTCACAGTTAATAAGTAGAAGAAGTAGGATTTGAAGCCATGGCCTCTGGTTGCAGATTCCCTGCTCTTCCTTCCACTTCTACCACACTAGCTTATTCTTTGGTAAAACAGAGTACTGATTCCTGCATTTCCTACTCACAAAGTGGGCTGTATGGAAAGTGTTTTGCAAAGGTTAAAGTGAAATAAAAAAGGGAACTCTCATCAGAATCACAAGAGGTTTTAGAGATTGTTTAGAAATTAGTAATGAGTAGATCCTAGGAAAGAAAGGGATGCCTTCAAGTCCCAGAGGAAGTTTTTGGCAAAGCCAGAATCTAACTTTCAGCCCAAAGTTCTTGCTGCTGCTTGGGATGCTTTATTTCCCACCGTACCAGACTTTCGAGAGAGCCCTTGGCTCTGGCTACCCGCCAGCCACATCCTCTTGAGATGGATGGGTTTACAGCACTGAGGTTGAGCTGGTGTGAGCCATCCCCACTTCCCTCGTATATACCCTGTCATGCAATCATCCACTCATAGACCTAGGGTTGGGAGAGAGCCTAGGAGTCATTTAGTCAGTGACAGCAGACTCAAATAGGGTCCCTGCCTGTGCTTAGAAAAACCTATGCTTTGTTGTATTTTTATTTTGTTAAATATTTTGTTATTAACAAAATATTGTTAAGTATTTTGATCTGCTTTGATCCCAATCTGTGCGAGGCTCAAAGGTCACAAGTTTGTCACTTATGGTCTACTCCAAGCTTTCCATTGCTACCACTTCCAAATCCCTTTGGGACCTCTGAGACAGCCAAGCTGGACCCCGGAGCTCTTTGTACCCCCTCCTTGTCTCATATATCATATCTATGAATAATGGTAATGCTGGGGGTGGGGGTGGGGTGGGGGTGGGTGGGAAGACTTTCTGTTTCCACAACTCTGTTAATAGCCACATCCTAAGCTCCAGGTTAATTTGTAAGCTCTGGTGCATTCCTGGGGACATTTCACTCTGGTGTTCTTCATTCCTCTGAACTGAACTTAGGCTAGCACTCTTTTTTTTTTTTTTTTTTTTTTTTTTTCTGAGACAATTGGGCTAAGGGACTTGCCCAGGGTCACACAGCTAGGAAGTGATTAAGTATCTGACTCAGGTCCTCCTGACTTCTGGGCTGGTGATCTATCCACTGCACCACCCAGCTGCCCCCAGGCTAGTACTCTCTGAAGGTGGCTGATGGCACGGGTTCCTTCCAAGAGTTTCTGGATATCATCTTTGCCTGGATGATGCAGCTTAGGTTTGGTCAGAGATCAGTCCAACCTAGCTCAATGCAGCCCAGTCCCAGAGCAGAAATAGCTAAATTAACCTGGAAGAACATAAAATCAGAAAGAAGAATGAGTAGAAAATCTACAAAGGGAACATAAACTCTCCTAATAATTATTAAATAAATAAAGGAAATAATGAATGAAATACAGAATCCTATGACTTCTCAAGCAGCATGGAACAATATATTCCAGAATAGTTCAAAAGAGTAATGAAATCCAGAAAAGAAGAATTTAGAAATATGGGTACAAATTTAGGCCTTTAAATGAAGAATTTTAAAACTCATTAAGTAGATTAGAAAAGGAAGTGAGAGATAAACATATTTGGAATTCAACAATATTGAAATGGAGAAAAAAATTATAGAAGGTAAAGGTAAAAAGTTTAAAGAAGATATGAACTCTGTACAGGGCAAAATGGTGACTTTGAAAACAGGATCACAGAGATAACTAAAGGTTCAAAGTTCTCCCAGAAGAAAGCAAAGTATAAGAATTTGAATATAATAATGCAGGAAATAATAAAGAAGACTATGCAGAACTTTTTGCATAGAGAAAATAAAGCACCAATTAAGAGACTGCCCTAATTATCTACAGAAAAAAAAAAAACCAAACAAAACCAAATCTACATTAAAAATACCAAGACATAGAATAATTAAATTAAATGATTTTAATGACTAATAGCAAATTCTGCAAGCAACTAGGGCATGTTTTAAAGATAAAGAAGGGTACTTTGAATGATATAATTCCACAATCATGAAAACAAATCTGTAGGGAAGGACATAGTGTAGTCTGAAAAGAGATAGAAATCAAGATGCAGTCCACAATGACATACCACACCCTGCAAACTTGAAGTCAATTAAAAACAACAACAACAAAAAAAGATGGACATTCAAGAAAAGAAAGATATTTGAGGCATTCCTACATAAATAAAACAATATAAGCAGAATATCAGCTTGCAAATAATTCAAATAACAGAACAACAGGAACACAAGGAGAGTTAAAAAAAAAAAAAAAGTATGACTGCTAAGGAAAAATAACATATTTAAGAGCTGTTTTAAAAAGAGAGAAAGAAGATTGACCTTGAGATAATAGATTGGGAAGAAGATCAGGAGCAGAGTGGCAAGGGTGGAGATAGAATTGAAACAACTGAACCTGGGAATTTGGAATATTGTAATTTCTACCATATTGATGAGTTTGAGATTTAGCATCAAATGTTGGGGTTTGGTCATGTGATCAATTCACAATGGGGTTTCTCTTTGCTAAAAAACCATCATGAGACAAAACAATCCCAAAAGAGATTCAGCAAAGATGGTGTGAACCATGAGCAGATTTAAAGAAGAAATTTAACCTCATGGGTCTGATATATCTAACTCTCATAATTGTAAAAGTGAATGACTTAAACAATTCAAGAAAATAAAAGAATTAATAAGAAAATACAACCCCACAATTTGTCACTCACAAAAAATACATTTAGAAAGCAAAACCACTTAGAATCAAAGTAAAAGAATAGTGTGAAATTTATTACATATGTATTATGTAAAAAAAACAACAGCAGGAATTCAATTTATGGTATCAAAAGAGATAAAGTAATTAAAGTATACTAAAGGAATTCTAGACAGTAAGCTGATACTGTTTTTTAATGTTTCCTCATACACACAATTCCATTTCCATTTACTAAGCTTTTTTAAAAAATACAAATTTAAATATACAAATTTACAAAATATATATAATATGCAAAAATACAAATACAAATATAAAAGTACAAAAATACATATTTATTTATACACAATAGGATAGGGACTGGACCTATGATTTCATTGGGAACAGGGAATTCTGTGATAACTAAGCTCTATGAACATAATTTGGTAACTTCACTGATACTCTTAGATGTCTAGAGCAAAGCTTCTTAAACCATGGGTTGTAACTCCATATGGGACCACATCACAAAACGTTGGGGGAGGGTCATGAAATTATGGTTTTTTAACAGTAAATGTTACATTTGTATATTTATCATACATAACTATATTCCTGGGGTATATAAATTTTTTTCAGGTGAAAAGGGTAGCAAGAGGAAAAAGTTTTAAGCAGTTCTGATCTAGAGCACCCAGAGCCTAAAAATCTTATTTAAGTTCATTCTCACAAATATTAAAGGCAGGTCTTGAACCCAAATCTTCCTAAGTCTAAGGCCAGGTTTCTATCCACTTTCTAGCCACTATGTGCCTTTCATATTTCCTCACAGATCATAATTCACCAAAAATTGTATTAAATATGGAGAACAAAAGCAAATGCCATAAATAAAGTCTTAATGGTGACATCCTAAACAATAAATCATAGGAATAATAATTATTGAATCAAATATTCAAAGATATTTGAAAGATAATGATAATGATGTGACAATATATCAAACTTTATGATATGCAGCCCAAAGCAGTCCTCAAAGTGAAGAAAATAAATGTAACACAATAAAAAAATTAAAAAAGATAAAATATAAAGTATTTCATTAACTTTAGAATGCTATGGAAATGGCAGTCACCATTTATTCAACTTTCCTTTCCCACATAGCAATGATGACTTGTAACTACAGAACCTCAGGTTTAGAAAAGACTCTAGAAGTCCAACCTACAGATGAAAAGGACTCTTTTCTAATCCATCCAAGATATATCATTATAGAGTCACTGAATTTTGAGTCTAAGGATGTGGGTTTGAATCCTGCTGTGCTGCTTATTAATAAATTACATACCGGGATAAATTATTTATTTATTTTTTGGCCTTCAGTTCCCTCATTTATAAAATTTAAAAATTTGATTAATATTTCTTCCAGTTCTAAAACCTGCAAACCCAGAAAACTTGCTGTTGATTACTCACAAATTCTAACAAAAATTTTTCAACAGTGATTTCTTGTTACTTCGAAAGAAAAGTAGTAGTCAGCATAGGTTCATTAAGAAGCCATATGAGCTCATCACTTTCTATTGCTAACAGAATTACTATATTGGTGAATAGGAGAAATGTCATTGTATAACATATATCCATACTCAAATACTTAATTTAATTCAGCTTAATAAACATTGTAAAATTACCTTTTCTTTCTAATTAATAAACTTCTATTTTCTTTCCTTTCTACTTTCTTCCCACCCTAAAATTGAGAAGGAAAAACAAAATCCTAATAACAAATAAGCCTAATCAAGCAACAATGCATTAGTATCCCAGTTTTTCCACATCCCCTCCAACATTTATCATCATCTTTTTCTGTCATCTTAACCAATCTGAGAAATGTGTGGTGGTACCTCAGAGCTGTCTTAATTTGCATTTCTCTAATCAAAAGTGATTTAGAGCATTTTTTCATACGACTAGAAATGATTTTAATTTCTTTGTCTGAAAACTAACCTCATATCCTTTGACCATTTATCAATTGCAGAATGACTTGAATTCTTATAAATGTGAGTCAGTTCTCTCTATATTTTAAAAATGAGGCATATATTAGAACCCTTAGATATAAAGATTATTTCCTGGTTTTCTTCTTTCTGTCTAATCATGTCTGCATTGGTTTTATTTGTACAAAACCCTTTTAATTTAATATAATCAAAATTATCCATTTTTCATTTCATACTGTACTCTAGTTTTTCTTTGATCATAAATTCCTTCCTTCTCCACAGATCTGAGAAGTAGACTATCCTTTGTCCTTCTAATTTGCTTATAGTATCACTCTGTGTCTAAATCATGAACTCATCTTTACCTTATTTTGGTATAGGGTGTTAGGTGCTGATTGATGCCTAGTTTCTGCCATTCTATTTTCCAATTTTCCCAGAACTTTTTGTCATAGAGTGAGTTCTTATCCCAGAAGCTGGGATCTTTGAGTTTATCAAAAACTAGATTACTGGGGCAGCTAGGTGGTGCAATGGCTAGATCACCAGCCCTTAAGTCAGGAGGACCTGAGTTCAATTCTGGCCTCTGACACTTCCTAGCTGTGTGACCCTGGGCAAGTCACTTAATCTCAATTGCCTCAGCAAACAAACAAAAAAAAAAAATGAAAAACCTAGATTATTATACTCATTGACTATTGTGTTTTGTGAACCTAACCTATTCCACTTTCTTGTGGCTGGTCATCGATGCTCACTTTTTTCTCTTGATTTTGCTCACTTCACTCTGCATCAGTTCATCCAAGTCTTCCTGGGTTTCTCTGAAACCATTGTTTTCATAATTTCTTATGCCCACTTATATTCCATCATATTTCTACACCATCATTTGTTCTACACCATTATCCATTTATCATTTGTGTCAATGATGGGCACTCTCTTACTTTCCAGTTCTTTGCTATCACATACAAAGTTGCAATAAAGATTTTTGTACCTGTGGGTTGTTTCCCCCATCTTTGATTTCTTTGGGTCACCAGGCATTTGTCAAGTGCCCACTATGTGCCCGGTGCCATGCTAGACATTGGAAGATACGGAGACAAAACCAAAGTGGTCTCTGGACTAGAGGACTTTGTTTTCTTCTGATGAACTCAGTCCAAGTCCTTTTGCAGTTGGATTTTAGCCAAATGTCCTGTGATGTTACTAGGGAAAGAAATATCGCTTTGACCAGCTTTCCTACAAGACCATTGTGAGAATCCGATGAAGACCAGGATGGCGAAGAACTATGAAAAGGTTTCTGTCCCCTGCAAATACCAGGAGAAATGCCAGATGGTGTTATTCTCTGCTTCCCCTTTAAGACTAAAAGCCCTGGGCTGAGTATAATCACTTTTCCTGGTCAAAGGGTACTCAGGTAAGCACCTTATCTACTCAGCTAGGAAGCTGCCTGCCTAGGAGTCTGGATGGACTGGATAGGAGGATGGGGGAGGGAAACAGGAATGAAATGAGGGCACTTAGTCGGCCTCTGCCCTCTTCACTTTCTTCCCTGAGACAACTGTGGGTGAAAGGAGAAAAGTCTGTTTGAATTGTAGGTTGAGCTTAGACATGAAAGTGGATGGAGAGTGTGGCATCTGAGGCTGGGATCCCTGGGTGCAAGTCTTATGACCAGTCAGAATTGCTTGGACTCATTGAAGAGGAGGAAGAGGAAACAGGAGCCATGGTTAAGTCTTAGAGACCAGGATTCGAATCCTAGTTATTGTATTGGTCAATTACTTTTCTCCTCTGGGACTCAGTTTCCTTATCTGTAAAACGGGGGGGAGGGATATCCAGTCAATGGCCCTGGGGTCTGCTCCTGGACTGCAGAGTGGGAAGGGCCCGTGCACTTAAGTGTTAGATCCTTGAAGGCAAATACCAGGGCTGATGTGTGCCCACTTTTCTAAGACCCTTGGCCATGGCCTCCATAGTGCTAAGTCTAGAATTCTAGGCTGTCAGAAAAGCATATTTCTACACTTCTTCCCACTCATAGCGTGACATGAAACAAGCACTTGGTCCTGAGGGGAGAACATCCCTGACTTCAGCCCTCTGTCTAGGGAGGAGGGGAACCCCATTCTGGGTTTCCCCGGTGACGGACCAAGATTAATGAATGGTCAGCCTGAAACCTGGCCTGGTGAAAGTGACAGAGGTCAACAGTAGGGAGGGGAGGGAGAGTGGGAGGCCTTTTGCGGGAGTGATCCAGGGGGTAGGAGGCAGGTCCTGGTTGTTAATTGACTTTGAGATAGGCAGACAGATAAGGACCTTTATCCCTATGGTGACTCCCCTGAGCAAGCACATTCATAGAAGGGCACACACCCAGGCCTCCACCTGGAACTGGGCGTTGTGCATGTGCAGCGCAAACAACAGGGTTCCCCAGGCAGGCACAGGCAGACACTCCATCCAGGGGATTGTCTATGGGGCAGGAGGGGGAGCTGGGAGTGAGGGGCACAGCTTGCTGGTTTTGATGGGCAGCGAGACAAACAGCAGCTGGAATGGAGGGCAGAGCCCTAGCTGGGGGAGGAGGAGCAAGGAAGAAGTTGTGCTCTTGGTGAAGAGAAGGTGGAGGTCTAAGTTGGTGGGGGGCTGCCCTATTTATCTTCCCTTAGGCAAAGATAATAGAAAATTGGGTCCAGGGGAATTCAGTAAAACTCAATGTCTGTGGAGCACCTAATTGGTGCTAGAGGCTGGCATCCAAGAGTCGCTGTCCCTAATGCACATCTCTGGTTGTCCCCAGGCAAATCTCTGGGAGGGGTCTAGTTGCAGAGTGCTAGGCTGGGGGCAGAAAGACCTGCGTTTAGGTTTTGCCTCAGACACTTACTGGGTAACCTTTGGCAAAGCCCTTAATTTCCCTCCCTCTTGGTTTTCTCTTCTATAAAATGGGTATAACTATAACACATACCTCACAGGATTGTTGTGAGGGTTAACACATATGAAGCACTTAAGTGTAAATGATGATGATGATGATGATGATGGGTGGGTGATCAGCGATGGTGGATGGAGTTTCAATGCCTAGAATTCTCCACACGCTGAAATCATAAAGTGGATGTTGGGAAAGCATGTTTAATTCTGAAACGGTCCCTGCCCTGAAGGAGGTGACAGCCTCCTAAGGAGATGAGACCTGGGGACTAAATAATCATAATTGAAAGCAAATCACAACAACTGCTGACTGTCTTCACAACCACACTGGAAGGTAGGGTTCATATGCCATCCTCTCCACTTAACAGACAAGGACACTGAGGTACACAGAGACAGGAAGCGATTTTCCCAGGATTCTACATGGAGTGAGCAGCAGAGTCAATGGGATTTGACTGTGAATGCCCCACAACAAAGGATGAGGGGTCTCTTGAGTATATGAAGTGATTTGCCTAAGACAAACAGGTAAGTAATCATTCCTGGTGGGATTCAATCTCAAGTCCTTCTCACTCCCTGCCAGTGGTCCTGAGTCTTTTCAGTGGGTAGGATCCCAGATGTCTTTATGAGAAAAGCAGTCCCTGAGCTGGGACTTGGAGAAGGGGCAGAATCTCAATAGGTAAATGCAAATGGGGGTACATCCCAAATACAGAAGGTTTTATTTGGGAATACATGGAAGTTGGAAAGGGCAGGACCAGATTGTTGTTGCTGTTGTTCATTCATGTCTGATTCTTTGTGAACCCATTTGGGGTTTTCTTGGTGAAGATACTAGAGTGGTTTATCACTTTCTTCTGACTCTTTCTGACTTCAGGCCTGGCACTCCATCCACTGCAGCACCAAGAACCAGATTAAGAAAAAGTTGATCGTGATCCAAGCATTCTAGATAGCAAATTGGAACGATGCCCAAAGCGCTATAAAACTGTGTCTAGCCTTTGATCCAGTGATATTACTACCAAGTAATAGCAAAGAGATCATAAAAAGAGAAAGGAAGCCCCAGGTACAAAAATATTTGTGGGAGCTCTGTTTGTGGTGGCAAAGAATTGGAAATTGAGAGGGCGCTCATCAGTTGGGGAATGGCTGAACAAGTTGGGCTTTGTGATTATGATGGAATAGTATTGTTCTGTAAGAAATGAAGAGCTATACTTATATAACCTATCTGGAATTACTTGCATTATCAATGGGGGCGGTGGAGAGGGAGGAAGGGAGAGAATCTGGAATTCGAAATTTTAAAAATGAATGTTAAAAATTGTTTTTGCCTATAACTGGGGAATTTTTTTTTTTAAATAAAATGTTAGAATTTTTGTCTTAAAAAAAAATGAAATAATGAGCAGGTAGATTTTAGAAAACCCAGAAAGACTTAATGAACTGATGCTGAACGAAGTGAGAGAACATTGCACACAGTAACAGCAACATTGTGTGATGATCAATTGTGACGACTTCGCTCTTCTCAGCAATATAATGGTCCCAGATAATTCTGAAAGACTCATGATAGAAAATTTCACTGGAAAACGAACTGATGGAGTCTGAATGCAGATAGAAGCATACTATTTTCGCTTTCTTTTTCCCTTCTCTTGTTTTTCCCTTTTTGTTCTGATTCTTCTTTCACAATACGACTAAAGTGGAAATATGTTTAACATGATTGTACATGTATAACCTATATCAGATTGCTTACTGTCTTGGGGAGGGGGGAGGAAAGGAAAGAAAGAAGACAAAAAAAAAAATTTGGAACTTGAAATCTTACAGATGTATGAATGTTGAAAACTATGTTTACATGTAATGAGAAAAAAATACTATAAGTAAAAAAAAAAAAAAAAAAAAAAAAGAAAAGAAAAGGTTAATCATCCAAGGTGTACAATATAATATATGAAGGTTTTTGAATAAGAACAGGAACTAGTCAGATCTTTGTGCTAGATACATTATTTTGATAACTATAAAGATGAACTGGAGAAGAAAAGAAACTGGAACCACAGAGAAAATTTAAGAGAGTTGTTACAATAGCCCAGGAGAGGGTTTGGGAGAAAGCAGGGCATTCAAAGACATATTATGGAGGTAGGGTCTATGGGCAGGACTTACCGACAATAGTACACTTCCCAATTTCTTTCCTTACAATAATATATTCAAGATACAAGCTGAAATGTTATTGTTAATCATTTTAAATAGAAAGTTGGTCTGTTCTGCCAAGGAGAATATTGGGAGAATGGGAATCCCTCACAAATGTCAGAGTATTTTTTCCTTTTTTTTTTTTTTGCCAGGCTTGAGGGGGTGTGAGACCCCTTTTCCTCTTTCATCTCAAATTTTTGTCAGGACTATTCTTCCCTTAGGCTCTGCAACAGCCCTAAGAGGTTTGGGGGGGGGGCAGTCATTTCCTACACTGATCGAAGTGTTATTGCCCCAAATTTGTGGTTTGAGAAAATTTGGGAGAAGGAGGAGCAAGAGATCAGATGCACAGTCTCAGGTCATCCCCACAACTGTCAGGAAAAGAGAAAAAATTAGACAGTGACAGAAGAAGGAGAAAACAGTAAAATGAAGGGAATAAAGGAAAGAGCAGTTATTGCAACTCGTTTGGTCCTCAGAACAACTCTGGGAGGTAGATGCTGTTATTATCCTTGTTTGCTTTTTTCAGTTTACAATTGAGGAAGATGAGGCAGACAGAGGTTAAATAACTTGTCTGAGTTCAGATTTGAATTGAGGTGTTCTTGACTGGAGACCTAGGGCTCTAACCACTGCTCTGCCTCAGTTTCCCAAGATCACCTAGAACCAAGCCAAGATTTCTCGACTCCAGATCCAGTGCTTTTCCCATTCTAGCTCCATGCTGGAGATTGGAACAATGTGAGTTTTAGGAAAACTGTTAGAAATCAAGGATGACTCTTTGCAAGGCCTTCTGCAAACTGGATATCCTGGGGCTCCCCCAGGCTCTTTGCCCCCAGACCTTCGTGGGAGCTGTCCTCCTCAGGTGGAACACCCTCCTTGTGTCCTTGCTCTCACCGATGCTCTGCAGCTCGGGCCCAAGGCCCTGGTTCATCCACGGAGCCTTCCTTCCCTGACTGTTTCAGCCTGAACTGTATTCTTCCCTTCCTGACCTCTCATAATATTCTCAGCCAGACCTGCACAAGTCGACACTTGATCCTCTCCCGACTGGGATTGTTCTCTCATTAACAAAGTTATGGAACTTTCTACCCTGGAGGGGCTCTAGGGATCATCGGGTCCACCCCCCTCCATTTTACAGATGGGGAAATCAAGGCCCAAGAAGCTAAAATCAATTGCCCAAGGCCTTAGAGGAGGCGAGGAACAGGATTGGGATTAGAAGGTAGGTCTGATTTTTTATCCAATTCCACAGGCATGAGTCATACCAAGTCTCTGTGAGGTCTCTGAGGATGGGGACTCTGCCTACTTCCTTCTGGGTCCTCCTCGGTGCCCCACAGGACTGGGGACATTGCCGGTGATTGCTTGCTAATTGGCTGGGAAGGGGACTGCTTGGCTGTCTGGTCCGAGGCCTGGACAGACCTCAGGAGCACGGGCCTGCAAAGTGCCTGGTGAGCGCCTGGCCCATTGCATCAACCTGGTACCCCGAGGCTGCTGAATGTTGTCTGGCAGGCCCCAGTCGCTCAACACTTCCCAGTCAGGGTGGGAGGGATGCAGCCAGGGGGGGATTAATTAGGCCTCGTGCCTGTCTCCCTGCCTGGCTGCCTGTTCCTGGGGTGGCTGGGGGAGACCTTCTGGGCCTCATTATGGAGGCAGATCCCCCCTTCTGGCTCTGCTCCCTGGAAGCAGAGATGATCAGCCTTTGATTGTAGCCTGCAGCCTGCTGGGCTGGGCTCCCTGGTTTGTGGAGTTTTACAGGCAGCCAGAGAAATTTAACCCTTCCAACAGGCAGGCACCTTGTGGAGAACAGAGGCCCTGAGCTGAGACCCAGCAGGGGCTCCAGCTAGAAGTGGGGGAGGTCCCCTCGGGAGCTGTGTGATGGGGGACAAACCTCTCCAAGCTTTGAGGACAATCCTTGAGCTTCCTCTGTCTGAGATTTCTGTCATGAAAACACTCGGTCAGTCAATCAATTGACAGTACATTTATTAAGCACCTACTATGTGCCGGGCATTGTGCTGAGCCCTAGAATATAAAGAAAAGCAAAAACATGGTCCCTGGTCTCAAGGAACTTACTACCTAATGGGAGAGAGAACTTGCAAATGACTATATTCATGCAAGAGAAAGGGAAAATGTAGGGTAAAACCTTATACTGTTCTGGAAAATGGGGATTATCCTTTTTATTAATTCATGCCTCTGGGAGTTCCATTAAGTCAAGCAACAGAAAGAAGGCAAGATTTCCTTCAGAAGTCTGGCTAGCTGAGGGGGTCTTGTTTAGGGAAGAGGGACCTTCCTCTTGGTCAAGAGCCCTCATTCTCATGGCAGGGGGTTACTCTGGGACTCTCAGTGCCACCAGAGAGAGGACATGTCTTCATGGAGCAGTTTGTTGTTCCTCAGTAGTTTTAGTCATGAATGACTCTTTGTGATCCGATTTGAAAACTCCACATGGGATCACCAAGAGTCAGATACAGCTGAAACATGACTAATCAGCTATTGGAAAAGACACTGGAATGGTTTGTCATTTCCTTCTGCTCATTACAGATGAGGAAACTGAGGCAAGTAGAGTTAAATGACCTTCCCAGGCTCACGTGGCTAACGTCTGAACTCACATTTGAACTTAAGTTTTGCTGACTCAAGGCTGGGTGCTCCGACCACCCAGGCTTCCTTGGGCAGTTGCTACTTTTCCTGCTGCAGCTTAGTCTTATAGACTGTTCCTGTAATACAGATCCTGGGTTCAAATCCTGTTTCTGATGCTCAGTGTCATTTTGGGCAAATTAGTCAATCTCTTTAAGCCTCAGTTTTCTCATCTGTAAAATGAGAGAGCTGGATTACATGACCTTCAAGGTCCCTTCTTGCCTTGATCTTGGGTCCAGAATTCTCCCTCACAGGCACAGCCTCTCAGCATCCCCCAGACTGGGTGATCCCACTCTTGGACACACTGAGTACTTCTGGGAGTCCAGGAACTTGGCATCTAGTCTTCGGTCTGCCACTAAAGGGCTGTGTGACTTTGGGTAAAGCCTGTCTACTCTCTGGGACTCAGTTTTCCTATCTGTAAAATGAAGGGGTCAGACTCAGTGGTCACTCAGATCCCTTCTAGTTTTCACAGCCTCTGCTCCCCTGGGTCCTGCCTCCTCTCAGCTCTCTCTCTCCTCTCCCCGGGGACTCCTACAGTATTCAGAGGGAGAAAGAGGATCCCCCTCTTCTTCCCCTCCCTTCTGTATGAAAACCATAGCATAGAAATCTTCCTTGGGGACAGGTTGGAGGTTTGCCAGGGACTGCTTGCCAAGTTTTGCTTCTCGCTCCCTTGGGGGGAGGTGAGGAGAGGGAGGAGGCTCTTCCTGGGCTGTGGAGGAGGGGTTTGAGTGGTGGATGCCTTGGGCTACCCTCACCCCTACTCTGATCCCCCTCAAGAACTCATGTAGTACAGAGCAGGCTGTCAGAGCCCCAGGGAAGAGAGACCTGCCTGGAGACGAGGGTGCGGGGTGCCAGTCCAGCCCCTGGCTCTCGGAACAGAGCAGAGCAGGAGGGCAGAGTCACCCCCCATCTCCCTACTTCAAACATGAAGATCCCCTTAGGAAGGAGGGTCCCACCTTAGGCACTAGTGAAGCTCAGGAATTTGGGGCCTAACGGCTGAGAGGAGCTGGGAGGCCCAAGACTTTAGTTCTAGCCTTAGCACCTTTCCCCATCTCTGATTATCTAAGAGTTCTTGGAATCAGAGGATCTGGAGCTGGCCTTAGTCCTATATTCTCAGGAAACTGAGGCTCAGGCAGAGAAGAGCACACAACTGGTAAGTAGCTAAGTCAGAATTCGAATCTAGGGCTCTTTTAAATTTTTTTATGCTTCATGTATTAAAGTAATTTTGGGGCTAAAGGATCTCTAAACCTTCCTGACTGATCCTCTAGGTCAGAATGTACATTTAGGAAGAGATTGAGATTGAGAAGATTTGGATTCATTTTGAATCTGCCACTGAGTAGCTTGGAGACCTTGGAAAAGTGACTTGATTTTTCTGAGATAAAATCAGAGGCTCTGGAGAATGAATGTAAATCAACACATACTATGCTCACTTTTTTTTTCATTTTCTTCTGTTTTTTTTCTTTCTGTTTCCCTTTTGTTTTGATTTTTCTATCCCAATATGATTCATAAAGAAATGTGTATTTAAAAAAAAAAATGAATGTACATGTATAACCAGAAAAAAAACAATAAAAAGGAAAAACAATAAAATCAGAGACACTAATATTTTATATTCCAAGGCTCCTCTTAGTTCTGACATTCCATGTTCTAATGCCCCATCCTGGGTTCTTGTTCCAAGGGCCCTCCCAACTCTGGACCCCATTAGTGAGTTCCATTTTCTTTTTCTTAATGAGTGGGTGAAGTTTCAAGTCTTCCTTTAGTAGCCCTAGTTCTGGTTATTGCCTAGAAACTAAGAAGTGGGATTCTAGCTAAAACATTTCTTGTGATCTGCACAGGAGAGATGTCCTCTCCTTCTTAACCAAAATGGGAGAAACACAGGTAAATGGCCTGGAGAGATCATCTGGTCCAGTTTTCAGGAAGAATTTACCAACCAGGATGGAAGTTCTGCTCCTTTATTAAATCCCACTCAGAATTTAAAGTTGGAAGGAACGCTAAATATCATCACTTCTAATCCTCCCCATTTTTTTTTTTTTTTTTTTTTTTACAAATCCTGTGAATTCTTTTTATTTAGAATGGAAAAACTGAGAGCCACTAAGGGAAACAACTTGACTGAGCTTATAACTCTTTAAGTATGAGTTTTCCATCCACACTGTATACATTTTGTATACATGCACATGGAAGACAACTTGCACATATCTCCCCCATTATAATGTGACTTCAGTAAAGGCACACACAGATTATGTTATCTTTTTAAACTTTGTATCCCAGGTGCTGAACACAGTTCCTGACACATGGTAAGTACTTATTAAATGTTTGTTGAATGATCCAAGATCATTCTAAAGGATTCATAATGATAAATGCTGCCCACTTCAGGAGGGAGAACTGAACAATTCTGAATGCCTATTGTTTCTATTTCTTAATTTTTCTTGTTTTCTTTTTCTTTTTTTTGTTTTGTTTTGTTTTCACAACATGGCTAATGTGGAAATAGTAAATGTTTTGCATGGCATTATCTGTATAATTTTACATACATAGAAACATGGATCATAGCATGGAACAAAATGAAAAAAAAAATTCCTTTAAAAATTAGTTTATTGGGGCAGCTAGGTGGCGCAGTGGATAGAGCACCAGCCCTGAAGTCAGGAGGACCTGAATTCAAATTTGACTTCAGACACTTAACATTTCCTAGCTGTGTGACCCTGGGCAAGTCACTTAACCCCAAATGCCTTAGCAAAAAAAAAAAAAAAAAAAAAAAAAAAAGTTTATTGATGATTTTTAACAATCATTTCTAGAATAAAACATTACATTTTAGATCATTCTCATCATTCAAACAATTGTTAAAAAAAATAAATTAAAAAAAATAATTGTTGATTGACCACAGCACATTGCTTTTCCCTAGGAAGGGAGATCCTAGGAAGTCCCTGAGGGGCCCATTCTGATATGCCTGTCTAGAAAAGGCTTTTCAGTGCCTCTTTAATTAAAGCCCACTTCCCTTTCCTTTGACTTCCCTTGGGGGAGCAGAACTTGGCCTCCTCCTTCAGGAGCTGGTGGGCTCCTCCCTCAGGCCTTCAAACATCTGGGGGGCCCCTGGCTGCACTCATAGACTGACTGGATTCCAAATGAAGGGAGTAACTGAGAGACTGAAACACAGTGAATCACCCTTCCACCACCATCACCACCTCTTCTCCAGGCAAAACAATCCTAGCATTCTCTTATACTTTCCTCCCAAGAGCCATTTTCAATCCCTTTAATCATCCCTGTTCATCCTCTCTGGAGCCGCCCCAGCTCCTCAGAGTCCTTTCCAGAGCTCAGTGAGTGACCAAAAGACTATTAAGGACTGACTCATAGAGGACATGAGGGATAGCACCTCTGACTTCATCCCAGAAGCATGTTGGCTTTCCTCCCAAGGGAACCACATCGCTGACTCATAGACCACTTGTGGTCAACTAGGACCCCAAGTCTTACTCTTTAGTAGTGATAACTGGCATTTATATGGCCCTTCAGTTGGCAAAGTGCTTTTTATTATCATTATCTCATTTGTGTTTCACAACAATCCTGGGAGATAGGAACCGTATTTTTATCCCATTTTACAGATGGGGAAACTGAGTCTAGTGACTTGTATATGGTCACATATCTAGCAAGTGTCAGAGACAGGATTTGAATCCTCATGCAAGTCTAGCAGTCCTGCTATACTGTAGTGCCACCTACTGTACCTAGTCAACCTCTTAGCATCTTGTCTTTGGATCCTTGGGTCTTTGGTCCCCTAAGTACCACCCTTAGTCCTCACTGCCATTGTATTTCAGCCTGGTTTGTAGAGCCATTTTTCTGTCAGTCAAGAATCCATCTGAAGAGGCAAGGCAAAAAGCACATGTGCAAATACCTGCACGTGATTTGGAATCAGGAGCCCTGGGTTTAAAGTCTAGCTTGGCTGTTGGACTACTGAGTCCCTTCCCTTCTCTCTGCCTCGGTTCCTTCCTCTTTTCAATAGACTAAGATGAATAGTCACACAGAACTACATAGAATGCAGTCAGGAAGACTTGAGTTCAGATTTGGTCTCAATCTATTAGCCTCAGTTTCCTCAACTGTAAAATGGGGTTAATAATAGCACCTACTTCCCAGGGTTGTTGTGAGGATCAAATGATGATAATTTTTAAAGTGCTCGGCACAGTGTCAGGCATATAGTAAGTGCTATATAAGTGTTAGTAGTCATGATGATGATGATAATGATGTTGATAATGATGATGACTTTTAAGGCACTTTCTTACTCTCATACTCTATAAATCATTGAATATTATTATTTTCTTCTAGGAACTGGATGCAGGTTAGAAGAACACATCTTGGCTTGAGTCTTCAATACAGAAAAAGGAAGATAGACTTGCCCTAACCAATATACCAAACCTTGTCTCCCATTCTATCCCTCCCTGGATTCTTCTCGCTGGCCAGAAGTCCTCCTGGACCCCAGAACACAAATTAGCTCATGCACATCTGCCTATCTGGAAGTCTCTCCTGTGTTTTCTTCTTCTTTGATTTCTTGCTATCCCATCCCACATCTTCTTAAGTCCCAGATCAAGTATCTCTCCTTTAAGATTCCCAGATCTTCTAGCCCTCAGGGACCTCTCCCTCCTGGGAACACCCAGAGCCCTCGCTGTCTCCCACACCTGCCACATGATATTTGAGCAATCTTTTTATACATCTCTAGTATTCAAGACTTTCTATACTCTGACTCCCACCTACCTTCGTGGTTTCATTTAGTAGTGCTCCCTACACATACTTTCCAGTACTGTCCAATTAAGTCTACTAGCTTTTCTTTAAACATGACATTCCATCTTCCTCCTTCATATCCTTATATAAGTATTTCCCTGGCCCTACAGTGCACTCCCTCCTCCCTTCCACATCCCAGAATCCTTAGCTTTCTTCAAAACACAGTCTAGGAAAAAAAAAAAAAACACACACAGTCTAGGTGCTACCTAGGACTAGGCATGTAATAAAGACTTAAATGCCTTTTATTCATTCATTTTTTTCACTCATTCATGTAATCATTTCTTCCTCCATGAGAAATTTTCCGAGCCTCCCATTAGTAGCTTTTTCTCTTAAAATTACTTTGTGTGACTTAGTATTTACTTACTGTAAAACATGTTTTTGCACTGGATAGAATGTAAGGAACTCGAGGGGAGGGGCTGTTTTTCATCTCGCCTTTTTAGCTCCAGCACTTACTGGGCTGCTTGGCAATTTGCTGAATTAGTATTAATTTAATCTCCTTTCCTGCAATCATGGTATATTGAATTAGAAGATCAACTTCAAAAAAAGCTTAGAGAGCACAATGCCTACTTGGAATACACTAGGCGCTTAATAAATGCTGATGTACAGATGGATTGATTATCTAATTGAAATTCCTCCCCTCATTTTGCAGAGGAGGAAACTGCGATTCTCAAATAGGAAAATTTTTGTCCAAAATAACATAGGGAGTCAGTCACAAGGTTTTTACTCAGACTTAGGACTCTCTGAATTTCATTTGGGAATCTGTTCTTTGGTGGTCACAGGGCTTCAGTAGTCCTGGGCAAAGGGCCAGGAGTTAAAGTTAGGAGTCCCAGGTTTGAATCAGAGCCTTGACATTTGCTATCTCGGTGAATTGGAAGAAATCCCTTCAGTGGTCTCGTTTCCCCTCACCTGAAAACACCATGTCACCTCTCTGAGAGTTGTAATAAATATAAATATAAATGCAGCATACTACATTTGAGCATATGCAGTAAATGCAGGGCAGTTCTAAGCCTGGTGGGCTAGGTCCCAACAAGGATGTGGAGTAAAGGATGAAGTTTTAGAGCTGTGTCTCCCTCTACTTGTTTTGTTTTGGTTTGGTTTTTTTTGTCTCTTTCCTTCCCTTTGCATGGGAGACCCAAAGGATCCCAGAAAACTGGAAAACAGCAACAATAACAGCAACCCAGAACAGCTAAGGGGATTCAGATCCAGACAGTTCTCAGCTGGGTATGTTGAAAGTCAATCCCTAAAAACGACCCCAAAAGGATATAGACTGGCAAAAATTTGGAGTAAAAGACTTCCTAATCCTAGGTCAGTTAAAGGCTTGGACCATAGAGACATTGCTCAAGGTGAACAACAACAACAACAAAAACAGGTTCAGAATTAAACTAAATGATCTGTGAGTTGACCCTTCTGTAGTCCAAAAAACTGGAGTCTTAGAGATGAAGACTTTTCTTCTGGAGAATAAAGCCTCACAGAGCTAAGCCTCTATGGACTGACAGATTTCTCCACTTTTGGAAGAAAAGCAGCTGAAGGGTTTTTCTCTAGTCTGCTGACTGGCTATGTGAAGGGCCTTCACTAAAAAAGCTGATGTTTAAGTATCTGGGCTCCAGATTAAATTAGAGATGCTGTTTGGAGAAGAGATACCTCTCTGATGAGGATTCTTTTTTTTTTTTTCCTGAGGCAATTGGGGTTAAGTGACTTGCCCAGGGTCCCACAGCTAGAAAGCATTAAGTGTCTGAGGTCATATTTGAACTCACATCCTCCTGATTTCAGGGCTGGTGCTCTATGCACTGCACCACTTAGCTGTCCCACTGCTGAGGATTCTAATTGAAACTTCAGAAGCTGGTAGCCAAAAGAAATTCCATAGCCCTATACCCAAGCATGACAAACACAAGAGAGTCCTTCCTGGCAGACTACACACCATTTATGGGCTGTGTGACCCTAGGAAAGTCATTTAACCTGTTTGTCTCAGTTTTTTCAATAATACGACAACATAAGGTTTGTGAGGATTAAATGGAATAATATTTGTGAAATGCTAAGCACAGTACCTGGCACATTATTCATAAATAATATAGAATTGTTTATTCCATTCCCTTTCTCCTTCTCCATCTCAGAGGAAGCAGGTCCAAGAGGATCTTACTGGGTATTAATTAAAAAACAAACCAACCAACCCCAAACACCAGCAGCTTTAGAGGCACAAGTTGTCCCTCCACACATGCATCCTGGTCCTGTGTATTTCCTATTCGTATACCCCATTCATGTAAGTTCATCATAGACATAACCTGTGCTTCCTAAACATGTTGACTTTTCCCTTGGATACTAAGTATACCTATGGGAGAATGTGTGGTGGGTTTTTGGGAGAAACTGTTCTATTGCTACTTTTGTAACCATGCTATTTCATTAAAAAATCTTTGCTTTGAACTAATTGTATCCTCTGGCTGACTAGAAAAAGCAAACACTTGGTGGGGGCTCCTGAGCAATGATTGTTTTTGTGTGGATGCAGACCCACAGAGCACCTTGCACCTGGGTTTAGCTTTTTGGAGGGCCCCATGCAGGGGGGAAGAGGAGGTGCCCTCAGGTAGAAATAAAGCGTGTTGTGACATTGTGACTCTGATCCCTGAGTTACTCAATCCTGCATGCCGATGGAGCGGGGAGAGGGAAGGGGAATCCTTATTTTCCATGTGATGAAAACCGGGGCTCCAGAAGCAATTTGCTTAAGGTCACACAGTAAATTGGTGATAATTCTAAGACTGAAGCCTGGGCCTTTTGCTTCTCAGATCGGAGGGCTTGCACAGATACTCTGTAAACTCAAAAACTATATAAATATGTATAAGTGTCTACTTCCCTGGGCAGCCAATCCGCCCAGGCTCCTCCCTTCTACAGAACATGCTTTTGTTTGTACCTCTCATAAATGTCAGGGCTCAAAGAAGAACCTCACTCAGAGACCCTCTCCTTATTTGGCAGATGAGGAAACTGAGGTTCAGAGAGGGAAAGGGACTTGTTCAATGTTAGAGTGGCAGAGCTTGGATGAAAGAACTTTGCTCTGCAGTCCCAGGATCTGGGTTCAATAGTTACCTACTATCTTGGGGGTTTGGTAAATTCCTAAATTTCTTTCAGTCTATAATAAGGGGCTAGACTAGAGGGCTGCTACGGTTACCTAGTTCTAGCTCCAAATAGATAAGGATCACCCTGTGTTTTCCTGACTCCCAGACCAGTCTTTTCCATCACATCCCAGTCTCATACATTTTCCCTTCACATCTTATCAGAGCTGTGACTAGGAAGGTGACACCGGGGCTTTGTCCTATGGCACTGACAAATTAAGGAGATTCTCTTCCTCATGGAATTCTCAAGACCACAGTTGCCAAGCAAGATTAGCCTCTCAGAGCTCTCTCTCTCCCAACCTGTGCTTTATAGTGTGACCTAGCTCCTTCACCCAGCCCTATCCCATAGTTCATAGTTGCACTCAGCTCCTGGGAACCTCCCTCCCCTCAGCCCACTATGGAAGGAGGTATTGTGATAGAGCTCTTGGCAACTATCCATCCTCTCCTGACACAGCTGTTGTTACTGTGCTGCTACTGTGGCCTCTGAGCCGTGGAAATTGGACCATACCTTCACCCATGGTTTTTACCTGAGAGAGCGGGGAGGGGTTCCTAATTCTTTTTCCTCATCCCTGATCTTAAGTTTCCAGGGAAAGGTTTCTACACCTTCTCCCTCTTTCCCCACCCTCAGCCCAAGCAGAACCTTGCCCACTGGAGGCCCCTGGTAAATGTTTGCTGAATATAACCCAGGTGAGCTCCTTCCTTCACCATCCACCCTTCCTCCTCCCACTCTCTTCACCTCAAGAAAGGCCAAGAAAATCGTTTTCTATTTATTACAAACAGAGTTTTTATGTAAACAATCCAGTCATTTACAAAAAATAAATATTTGGAATGATTGTAGTGTTGTAACAAATAATTTATATACAGGCAGGGGAGATAAGGCACTTTTTACTTCATGCCAGTCTTTGGTTTAGTTTAAGGAAAAGGTAACAGTGTCTTGGAGGACGAAACAAGAATAGAATTGTGCAAAGATGCCAGATAGGGAGATGGATGGACAAGGGGCAGATGATGGGTAGACTTGAGCCTGGACAAGCAAAGCCTTCTGGCTCTGGGGGCTGGGGTGACTTTGGTACCCAGTATTTCCCCCTACCAACTTCTTTTACATTTTAAAATGAACACAGAGGTGGAGTAGATGGAATACAGGAGACTCAGAGGGCAGCCCTGGACTTCCTGCTCAGTCTGTGCTGAGATCAACTGCCCCCCAGTGAAGAGTAAAGAGGGGCTACCATGAGTGGTTGTCACTGTTGCTGGTGAGCGTCAGACAGGTCCTGGCCCAAGGCTGCAGCTTACCTCCCTGATTTTCTCTCTCTTTCATCTTATTTCTCTCATTCTTTCTCTTTTCTTTCTCTCTTTCTCTTTTTCATTTTCTGTCTATCTGCCCCCTCCTCTCTCCCCAAGAGTTGTAGCTAGAACAATATCCATTATTCAGAATGGAAGTGAGGTCTGGCTAGTCCAGGAAGGACAGGATGCTCCAAGTGATCAGAGTCTCCTACCTAGCTCTGTGTCTCCTACTCACAGCCTGGCACAGACATAGTAGAACCTCAGCAGGATAGAACATCTAGGACTGAAAGATTCCTTAGAGGCTGTCTGGTTCATCCAAGCCCCTCCCTTTTGATGTTTCAGAAGAAGAAACTGAAGTCTGAGGAGTCTTGCCCCAGTGTAAGTAGAAGAGTCAGGATTTGAACCCAAGGTCTTGTGCTTCCAATTGAATGCTTCTTCCACTGTATCACATTGTCCTCTGAAGGAATGAAAGAAGGAACACGGGGCAGAAAAGCATCTTGGTTGATGAGCAACGTTGGAAGAAGGGCAAGGAAGAAAACTAACACTCCAGGATAGGCCTTCCTGCTGCAGTCTGAGCCTGGGATGGAATGACTTTGGGCTTCCAGGCCAAATTGTCCAAGTGTACCCCATGAGTTGGCACAATCCACCGTGGACCCCTCTAAGAGTTGCCCAGGATGACGTTACAGGTCCCCAGCAGCAACAGCAGTTTGGAGGTGGGGAGCTAGGGTGTTCAGTGTCCAGCACCGTGTCCACCCTCCATGTCAGGCTCCATTGTCCCACATGCCCTCATGCTGCTTTTCCAACTTTCTTCCTACATACATCTAACTGGACCAGGAGTCTGGAAGCCCTTGGACACCTGGGTTTTTTCAGGCCAATGCTGCATTCCCTTTTTATCGCTTCCTCCTGTGAGACAGAAGGTTGGGTCTGGCACCTCCTAAAGACTTGCGTTGCCACAAATGCTCTTGGGATTTGGCGATGTCCCTGTGGATTGAAAAGAGCTGACTTAGAAGTTTGTACATTCAGACCCTGGAAATAGTACAAGCAAAACATCTTAAACTTAATTCTAGGAAGAAGCCCAGCCTATAGAGGCAGTGAAGTCAGAACCTTTTCTTCCCAAGAATATGTTAGAAGTGACCCAAGGTCACAACTGGAATGCCAAGTTTGAGTTGGGACCTGGACATTTCCTAAATAAGTGTACATGAGCCAGGGTTTGAGGTAGGTCTTCTTTCCATTAATATTATGGAGATATGAGAAGGGGAGATAACACTGGAGCAACTCTTTGAAGTCATTACAGAGGGCCTTGAATGCCAAATTTTGGGATTTGGACTGAAAATAGAGTTTCTTAAGGACAAAAATGATTTCTTTGTTTTCTTTTTTTTTAAAACGTTCTTTTTTTTTTTATCCCTTGTGCCTAGATGTTTTTTTTTTTTCTTTTTGGTGTAAAGATCCATAAGATGAAGAAACCCTCTCTATCAATACTGAACGGTAATTACTCAGCCTTTTCAGAGTCCTAAAGAGTTGTCTGGGAGCAGCGAGAGGTTAAGTGAGCTGTCCAGAATCAGAGTCACTATTTATCAGAGATGGGATCAAACCCTGTTTTTTTTAACTCCAAGGTCAGTTTTTTGTATATAATACATGATAGAGTCTCTATACCCAGCCCATACTAGGTAATTCAGTTCAATAAACATTTATTAAGCATTGTGCTAAACGATGGGGATACAAAGACAGGCAAAAGATAGTCCCTGACTTCGAGGAGCTTAATAAATGTTTGTTAACTTCATTTGAATTAACCTTTTCCTTTGGGACAGGGGAACCTTGGATCTGGGAGAGCCAAGGAAAATAGTGAGTCATTGAATAGAATCACGAAATCTCTGAGGTCAATTGGTCTGATCTGAAGGTAAATCCCCTCTGCAACATTTATAACAAGAGGTCATTCAAATACATTTTGAATACCTCTAGAAATGGGAACACTCACCATCTCCTGACCTAATCCAGTCTTAGAACAGCTCAAATTGTTAGGATTGTTAAAAAATTGTTGCATCAACCCAGTTTTTGCCTCTCTGCTGTTTCAATTTAATTGAAAAAGCATTTGTTGTTCTTACTACAACAAATTAAGAATTATGAAAGTTCTTAGGATACAAAGACAAAACTGGTTATTGCCATCCTTCAGGGAGTTTACATATTATCTGGGGAATCCCTGTACACAAAAATGTAAATATTCTACATATCTATCCATCCATCCATCCCTCTATCTAGATAATGTGCATATTTTGCAAATGTGTATATTTGCAAAATTTGTGTGCAGATATGCATGTGTAAATATATATACAGATATACATATATACTCTCTCTGTGTGTAGGTGTGTGTATAATGAAGTAATTTTGTGGCATTAGGGAAATAGCTCAAAAATAAGGGTTTACAGAAAAGCCATCTCTAAAATGGAGCAGTCCCTTCAATTGCTCTTATTTCTTTCTTCTGGGGTCAAACAAAACAAATCTTATTCACTTTCCATGGTAGCTAGGTGGCTCAGTGGCCAAAGCAGAAGACCTGAGTTCAAGCCCAGCCTCAGAAACTTAAATACTTGGCAAATCACCTCAGTTTTATCATTCGTAAAATAGGGGATAATAACAGTCCATCCCAGGGTTATTGGGAGGAAAAAATAAGAGAATATTTGTAAAGAATTTTGTGATCCTTTAAATGTTATATAGGATATAACTGCTCAGGATAATTATTATTAAATCCACATGAGAGCTTTTCTAATATTAGAATACAAGTTTTACGGCTTCCCTGAGTCTTCTCTACTTCAGACTCAGCACCCCTGGAAGCTCATCTTCATCTAATCCCCATGAGCTAATCTGGCTCTACCTTCTCTGGACACCCAGACACTCCTCAGGGACCTTTCCAAAACTCAGCAGTCAGACTGTCATGGAGTTGAAGGTGTTCCAAGCAGAGCTGAGCCAAGCAGGGGCCATCACAACTCACCTTAGTGCCCTGAGGAGCCGGCTGCCGGCAGCCGCCCTTGGATCCTGAAGAAGAGAGGTTGCGGGAGGCCCGCTATGGAAGGTCATCTTTGGCTTAGCCAGGTACCTGAGGGAAAGAGAGTCTGTGTGACTGACTGTTGCTATGATCACCTGGCATCGGGCCTGGAGCTTAGGGCAGCCCTGGCCCTAGGCAGCTCAGGCAGTTTGGGAGCTCCAGCCCTTGGCTACCCAGTACACGTGAACTCTTCCCTGCACCTGAGAACCCTCCCAGGTGTGTGTGTATTCACTGAGAAGTGGAGGGGGGGGGCAGGAGGGAGAAGGAAGAAATCCTGAATTACTAAGAATTTGTTTTCTATTTCTAAAAAAGGAAGGTCATTCCTTATCCTTCCCATAATCTGTCTACAAAGGCAGCTTCCAGCCTGGGCTGCCTCCCTAGGCCAACTGATCTGCTTGTTTATTCCCTCCAGGAGAGAAAGTGTAGTGGATTTGGACTCAGCAAAAGTGAGTTCAAATCCCATTTCTACCCCTTAATATCTCTGGGATCTCAGCAACTCACTTAACCATCCTGGGTCTTAATTTCCTCATCTGTAAAATGGGTGGGTTGGACTAGATGACTTCTGAGATCCCTTTCTGCCCTTGTAACATTGTAATAGAGATGGTCAGAGATGGAGTCTCGAGCAGGTGTCCAAAGCCGGCCCCAGGAAAGGTCTGCTCCTCCATTAGCCCCTAACACGTGACCTGTTATGGTAGGCTCTTTTAAAATACTTGTTGATTTAAATTGGCTTGATTTTTTTTCTTGTTTGCAATGAGGAAACAGACACAGAGCTACAGTGAGCTTGTGACAGAGCTAGTGGCCAGCCCGAAAAAAGGCGATCTGAACCCTGACCTAGGACTCTCCAAGGGAATGCTCTCAAGTCCTGGTTCCTTTCTCCTCCACTCCCTCCATCCCTCTCCCTGAGGCTCCTGAGGACTTCCTGGAGGAGGCAGAGAAAGCCAATAGTTCTGAGATCCCATGGACCTCCCTACTACCCCTCCCATTCACTTGAGTCATAGAGGGCTTTTCCAGCCTTCTCATGCAATGGCGATTATGCTAGTCTTAGAATCAAGAAGCTCTCAGTACAAATCTTGCCTTAGATATGCAATGTGACCTTAAGCCAAGTCACCCTTTGGGTGTCAGTTTACTCATCAAATGAGAATATTTGTAAAGTGCTTTGTAAATGTTACAATAAGAATGAAGAGGATGGCAACTAATGTTTATACAACACTTGCCATGTGCCAGGCACTGTGCTACTTTATAATCACTATCTCATTAAATCCTTGCAACTATCTACATTCTACATTTGAGGAAACTGAGGCAGACAGCAGTTAACTAATTTTTCTGGGAGTCACAGAACTAGTACATTTCTGAGGCTGGACTTGAAACAGGTCTTCTTGCCTCGAAACCAGCCCTCTTTCCATCGGACCACCTAGCTGCCATCATTATTATTGTTATTGTTCTTATTATTATCACTGGCACCCTCCTCCTTCCAGCATGTTTGTGAGCCAGCTGGGGCAGGGCCTGTCAGCTTCCTTTGACAGAAAAGGAGCTGTTGGGTGATTTGTCCTGCAGCTAAGTGGAGGAGCTGGGATGAGAATCCAGGCCTTTTGATCCCTACTGTTGCAAGTGAAGCACAGGATGCTCATTGGATGTGCCTCAGATATCGACATTCTCTCCTCAGCTCCGTTCCCTCAGGTTCTGTAAGAGCCCTGAAGTCAGTGCTGAGGAAGCTGGGTCCTAACCTCCCGGGGGAGGGGGGCTGACTTTTGCCAAGGCTAACACTCTACCTGGGCTCCCCACTTCCAGAATAGGGTACTAACACGAACCTTATGGCCCATAAGTGGATAAGACTCCTGGCGTCCAAATACAAAAGTTTCTACTTCCATACAGAAGGGGACCTCAGCTCTGAGTCCCCAGTGAGCCCCTTTCCGGGCCTCGGGAGGCCGGCCCTACCCTTGACTTTGGGGCCCAGGGACCAGCCTTCCCTGCAGAGCTCCCCGCTGATTTTCCCTCCCTGCAGCAGGTCCTCACCTTGGCTGGGGAAGGTGACAGAAGGTGGCACAGGTGTGGTCTCTGGAGCTGGCACACTCACACCTGCTCAGGGCTCGGCGGCGGCGGCGTCTTGGCGGGTTTCCCAGGCCGTAAGGAGTGGTCTGTCTGTTAGCATGGGGAGAAGGGGAGAGGAAGAGAAGACAGGGGGAAAGGAGAGAGAAGGGGAGAATCCAGTAAGCCGGGGTTCTGTAAGTAAAGGCACATCTGCCCAAGAACCCTTCCATTCTGCCAACAGGGTAGCCAGGGAAATGGAGGAAGGGTGGCAAAGCGGGCATGGACCTCACAGGCTCACTAGGGCACTCCTGGATCCTGCTGGCACTGAGACAGCCTGAGGAGTAAGGAGAAGAGGGTTCCAATCTTACATTGGAAGCTCACTACCTGCAATACCCGAGGGTCATAGAGTCATAAAAGCAGTTCAGACACTATCTAGCCAAACCTCATTTTACAGATGAGGAAACTGAGACCAAAGAGTTTAAATGACTTGCCCAGACACACAGGTAACAGGTAATTCATGGTGGTGGGATCTGAACTCACTTTATGTTCCTTGGACTCAATTTGCTCTTCTAAAAAATGAGAGGATTATATTAGATGAACTTTGAGGTCTTTACATTTCAGTGCGACAGATCTGGGGCACTGGAACCATGAACTCTCAACTGCTGTGACTGGCTATGTGACCATGAATGAGCCATATGCCTCTGTGGGGCCTCAGTATTCTCATCTGTGCAGTGGGGAGAGGCAAGCTAGATCCTGGGTTTAGAGCTAGAAAAGACCTTAGAGATTCATCTCATCCAGTTTACAAATGAGTAAACTGAGGCCCAGAGAGATCAAGTCACTTGCCCATAGCATCAGGAAGGAAGTATCCGGGATGGATTCGAACCCATTTCTAAGAGTGCTGTCAACTCTGAGACTCATGCATTCCATGAACACCAGAGGGAGCCCAGACTCAGCCCCAGTCACTGCCCCAGGCTATATTGGAGGGAATTCTCCAGCTCCTGGGTGGCCACCTTCCCCAGCAACGCTCAGGTCAGGGGTCAGGGGCTATTCGCCTACATTAACTTGCCAGTCTGGGCCTTCTAGTCACTCAGGGCTCCCAGGGTAACCTTACCATCTGGTGGGAGAGGGGGGAGGTGCAGTAATGACTCAAAGAATCACTGATCAATCAAGCATTGATTAATTATGATAACCGGAATTTACTCGCCCCAGGCCAACCCTCTCCCTATTGCACAGAAGGGAGAATCAGCAATTCAGCACCTCTCCCCAACCCACCTCCGGTGGTGGGCATGCTGGCTCCCAGACAGAGCTCTGCCTTCTCATTACTGCCGGAAAGAAAGCAGCCAAGTTCCCTGCCGAGTTTCTCTCTCAACTCTCACCCTGGCAAACAGGGAACTCCTGGCAGCCCAGGTGAGCCCACACCCAGGGTGCTGGGCCTCTGTTTGGTCTGCGAGGGCAGAGACAACAACAGAGTCACGTGGGTCGGCAAGGTCGCCCAGGCTGGGCTGGCAGGGAGCTGGGGTGGGTGGAGACAGGGCAGTGAGTTGGGCTGGCTTTCTCACACTGAGGCTGGGCCGGGCTCTGCTGGGAGGCGGTCACCAGATTTTGCCCTTGCCAGGGATGTGTGTGTGTGTGTGTGTGTGTGTGTGTGTGTGTGTGTGTGTATGTGAGAGAGAGAGAGAGAGAGAGAGAGAGAGAGAGAGAGAGAGAGAGAGAGAGTTCCATGGCCCGTGGGTCAAGGAAAGGCCAGAGGAGACCACCCTCTCACAGCCCGCAGACCCACAGAAATTGGCCTGGAACTTTCTGTCCACAGAATTGGCATCCGATATAGCCAGAATCACTTAGACAGTAAGCAGAGACTGGCAAAAGCATTCTCCAAGAGTAAAAGGGTTTTGAATGAGATTAAGTATATCTAGAGGGAAGCTAAGAGCTTCTTCTTAGTCAAGTGACAGTGGCTGCCTTTTGCAAATAGGAAGAAAGCTACTTAAGTATGGTCTCTCAGAGTTCATCTTATTTAGTCAGTATTGTGGAGAGAGCACTGGCCTAGAGTCGGGAGGACAGACACTTACTAGCTCTGTGACCCTGGCTAAGTCATTTAAACTATCTACCTCAGTTTCCTCAATTGTAAAAACGTGTATAATAAAAGTACCAACATTGCAGGATTGTTGTAAGAATCAAATATATGTTTAACGTTCTGCAAACCTCAAAGTGACATATATATGCTAACTATTAATAGGATTATTTCTGTGATTATTATTTACAGATCAGTAAATTTTGTCCCACAAAAAAGAAATTTACTTGCCCAAGGTCAAAACTTTAATCAAGTAGCAAGTAGATCCAATATCCTAGGTTCTTGGTATTATTGCCTCAGTGGGATAAAATTTAAAGAAAGTCTGTCAGGAGACCATGAATCCCATCTCTGATGTTTAGAACAGAGGGTGAAAGATTTAGAAAAAAAGCTTAGAGTTATCTAGTCCAAACCTTTCATATTACATATAGGGAAACTGAGGCTCAGAGTAGTTAAGTGATTTGTCCAAGGTTCCACAGGGAGTAAGTACTAAAGTCAGCATTGGAACTCAGACCTTTTGCATAGCCATGATTTCAGTCTGAGCCTGTTTTCCTAGCCAGTGGGGGATATTAATCCATGTAGTATCTTCCTCACAGGAATATTGTGAAAAGGTGAGAGTTGTGTTACTATTCTTATTTTCCAGGGCTTTGAATTTCAGGAGCCTTTGTATCTCTTTTCTTCTCTAATAAGAGTCTTTGAGGCAGCCGAGCCTGAGCCTGACGAAGCCCTGCTCTAAAGGCCAGCTCCAGAGGGGACCCACGGCTCTCTCTAGTCTCTCCATCCCAGGCCCCTCGCACCTCCAGTCCCCAGATCCACCAGCTTGCTGTGGCCGTCCACTTACCCTGGCGTGTTCACCCAGATGATGTCCAAGTGACAAAAGTAGACGCATTCCTTGTCCAGCCAGCTGTTGCAGGAACATCTCTTGATGCGCAAGTGGCTGCTTTGGTCTCCCTTGGCAGGTACGGATCCTGGAGGCAGATGGCCCTCCCCTACACAGGTGAACCGAGGATTGGAGAAGAAAAACAACTTAGATGTCTATGGTTTTGTCAAATGTACAAAGTGCTTTCTTCCAAGCTGTGGCCCGGGCTGGGGAGTACTAGTTCTCCCATTTTACAAAGGAGGGAACTGAGGTTAGGTAGGACCTGTATTTTGCCCACCATTACTTTCCAAACTAACGAGCTGCCTCCAAGCCCAGCACTGTTTCTGCTGAACCCAAGCTGTCTCTCTGGGAGAAATGGGTCAGGTCTGGTGGCTCCTCCCTTTGCCAACCCTGGAATGTAAATGGGGCTGGAGCCTCCCTGCAGAGGATTAGGGCCATCTCGGCCTGCCTGGCAGGTCTGATTGTAGCAGCCAGCAACATGCTGGCTCTGTCAGGGCTCTGAAGGCCCTCCCTTGCATAATCTAGGAAGTTAGAAAGTTCACATTAAGTGGAGGGAGGAAGACACCCTAGTAGTACCTGAGACCAGGAAATGGGCAACAGGCAGCAAAGGAGCCCAGGGAAGGAGGGCATGCTGATGCCTTATGCCTGAGGGTCCGGGAGGGAGGGGTGGCCGGCCACTCATTTCTGGCACACATCTTTACATGCATGTATACAGAAGAACCCTGGGCCAGGAACAGGATCACCCCATTCTACACAACTGGGGGATTCCGGTGCTGCATTACTGATGGCCCCAGCTTCTTCCCAGGAGTGTATTCTCCCCCTCACGGGCACCAGATCTGTGTACTGGTCATGAGGGTGCAAGGGACACCATGCATTCTCCCCCTCACCGAAGCTCAGTTTGTGCACTGGCCACAAGGGTGCAAGGGGCACCCAGAACACCTGGGACCCCCCAGCTAGGCTAGATGGTCCTTGTTCTCCTCCCCCACTCAGATGGTAGACTGCTGAGGTTCCAAGGGAGTAGAAGGCTGGGTTGCAGCCTCATGAGATTAAGTAGCACTGGTGTAAATGCAAGGGGAGCAACTATGGCTGGTGGAGGTGGGATAGAAACTGCAAACAAGAGAGCAGGAGGGAGAGACACCGAGATAATCGGGGCGCAGACTGCACCAGACATATGCACAGACACAAAGCCCAGCAAATGCAGGAAACACAGGGGCTTCCAGACACAGGTAGACACAGAGAAAGAAGCAAATGGACAGATGCAGAGACGCACAGAGACAGATGCGCAGACACACAGAGAGGGAAACCCGGAGCCAGACAGATGCAGAGGAATGGAGAGACAGGCGCAGAGACACACCAAGACAGATGCGCAGACAGTGAAGGAGAAGGAAACAGAGACAGACGAGTTCAGAGACGTGGAGAGAGGGTGAGACACGCAGAGACAGACAAATGCAGAGACATGCGGAGAGAGGCACAGAGATATACACAGACACACACAGGGAGTGAGACATGCAGAGACAGACAGATGCAGAGACAAATGGCCAGACATGCAGAGAGTGAAACACAGAGACAGATGCAGAAACACGGAGAGACAGGTACAGAGATACACACAGACATGCAGACACACACAGAGACAGAGACAGAGACACAGAGACAGACAGGCATAGAGACAGCTGCGCAGAGAGTGAGACAGAGAGGTGCAGAGACACGGAGAGAGACTCGCAGAGACATGCGCAGAGAGTGAGACATAGAGACAGAAAGATGCAGAGATATGGAGAGAGAGCAGAGAGCAGAAGCAGAGACAGAGACAGATGCACAGACACACAGAGAGTGAGACATAGAGATAGAAAGATGCAGAGACATGGAGAGAGAGAGAGCAGAGACAGAAGCAGAGACAGAGACAGATGCGCAGACACACAGAGAGTGAGACTTAGACAGAAAGATGCAGAGACATACGCAGAGACACAGAGACAGGCGCAGACACACAGAAAGTGAGAGATAGAGCTAGAGAGACGCAGAGACAGAGAGTGAGACACGCAGAGACAAATGCGGGGACGAACACGGACTGAGATAGATGCATAGACAGGGGCAGGCAGAAATGCACTGACGGGCAGCAGCAGCAGCACAAGGAAGACAGGGCAGAGACATGCAGAGACCCGCGCACACGCGGAGAGAGACACGGAGCGCGGAGTCAGGGAGAACCTCTGGCCGCCGGGGATGGCGAGCACACGAGGTGTGGGGAGGCATGACGGGGGCGCAGCAGGGGGCCGGGGCCGGGGCCCAGGTTCCCGAGCCCTCCCCGGGAATGCGGCTCTGGGAGCCGGATCTCACCTTCGTGCAGGAAGAAGAGGAGGGTGAGCGCCACGGAGCACCAGCGGGCCGAAGGGGTGACCATGGCGAGCCCAGGAGCGGGACGGGAGCGGGAGATCTGCAGGGAGAGAGCGCGGCGGGCAGGCGAGGCTGGCGGCAGCCACCTGTCACTCTCAGAGCCCGGAGCCCTCTCTGAGAGCCTAGGCTGCACCTCTCGATCTCTTATAGCCGCGCGTGCGGGGAGAGCGCCCCGCCCCTGCCGTGGGCTGGGGCTCGCCCTGCAAACCTGGCTCTCGAGCCAGTCCGGGCAGCCCCCCCCTTCCCCTCCCACCGGGCTCATTCCAGCGCCACAGCTCACCCAGCCCGCACCGCCTCCCCTCCCCTCCCTCCTTCCCCTCTCCTACCCCAGCTCGCCCTGGGCCCCAGGAGCTCAGCACCTCCCTATGCACCCGGGCTCACCAACCCATCTGTCCACACGCTAGTTGGAGGCCCCTGGGTGGGTGGGAGGGGGTGCAGAGGCAGCAAACCTGTCCTGGAAAGCCCGTGGGACTTCCAAAAAGGAGGTCTGCGGGGGCCCAGCGGGACCTTGGGCCTCAGTTTCTTCATCTGTCAAATGCTGAGCTTGAATGGAATGCTCCCTAAGCACCTTTCCAGATTTGATTTTCTGTGTTCCATTCTAAGATCTCTCCCAGGCTTGGCCTGCTAAGTGCTTAATGGGAGGGTCCTTCTAACCTTCTACTTTCTAGATGCTAAAGTCCCTTCTATATTTAACATTCTAAGTTCTGAGACTTTCCAGCTCTGACAGTCTGTGTAAGGCAAGGGGTTCCAGATCAAGAAGCAGATTTCAGGAGGTTTATGAACTTGTAAACCTTCAAAAAAAGGAAAAGTTCTTCCCTAACTTTTGGCTTTGTAATTCTGTGTGTGTGTGTGTTTTTAAAGAGGTACATAGACTTTACCAGTCTGCCAAAGTCTACAAGTCTGCCAACCTCACAACACACAGAAATCAAGAATCCTTGATTTAAGGGGTCTCTTCCACTGGCTTTCTTGGTTTTGTGTTCTAAGGGCCTTTCCAGTTCAGATGAATTCCCTAATCCTGAGTCTGGAGAGGGCAAGGAAAGCACATGGGGAGAACCTCTTCTCTTATGATGAGGGCTCAGGGATCTATAAAGGAAAAGGTTCTTTCAGTGTCCCTCAGGAAGTTTAAACCTTCCATCATTCATGGAAAGCTCACTGATTTAAGAGTAGGGAGTCTTGGCTCCTTTCCCATTGACAAGAGGACACGAAAACTGCCCATGTCCCCCTGTATAAATCATGGCTGCTCTCTGGGCCTCAGTTTCTCAGTATCCATCCCATTGGATCATATGTTCCTTGAAAGCAAGGAATGTATTGATTTGTCTCTTCCTGTCTCCCAGGGCTCAGAACAGCATCTGGCACATGGCAGGGAATCGCTGTTTATTGAGTTAAGCTGAGAGGATTGGACATGCTTTATAGTTCAAACTTTCTCAATCTATCCCAGTTTTTGAGGGAAGGAGAGCTTGTGGGAGAAAGAAGAGAATTGTAGGGGAAAACTAGGGAAGGGCAGAGATGAGAGAAGGACAATCTAGAGGAAAGATGTGGGCTGTGAGATAGAGAGGATGTGAGCTTCAGGGAGAAGAAGAAGGGTTGTCTATGGGTAACAGGAAGAGCTCTAATGGAAAATTTAAAAAGGGAAGTTGTATGAAAGGGGATGAAGGACAGAAGCATTATTATTCCCATTTTAGAGAGGAGGATATTGAGCCCAGGTTAACTACGGGTGAGTGCCTGAGCCAAGAATCAGATTCAGGTTCCCCTTACTCACCAAATGATACCATAGGCTGTCCCTATAATGATCTTTGGAAAGACTTGAACTGAGGAAGAAAATCTATTCTGAGTTTCTTTGAAAAAGAGAAATCTGAGGGACAAAGAAGAGCTTTCCTCTCTCTCAGTCCCGCAGATTTGCGTGGACATAGCAGACAATCGCTGTTCTAGGGGATAGGAATTGGTAAAGTATGGGTCAAGGAAGAACATTCCAACAAATTCTATGGGGAAATGATCCTGCTCAAGGAGGAAGACCAAAGTTAGAAAGAAAAGGGGGATTGTTGGGTCTGGATCTGTGGATGTGATGCCTCCCAGAGACAGCTGCTCCTGCTCCTTGGGGCTCCATGGGGGAGGGAGAATCAGGCCCCGGGGGTTGGGCTGGGAGAGGAGCCAGTCCTACCAGGCTGGGCTGACCCTAGTGCATCAATAACTTTTATTTGCCTTTGTCATTTATGAGGGGAGTGTTTATGGCAACAAATACATGGGAGAATCCAGTTCTTCTAGATAAGGCAGCTAGGGGGCGTAGTGAATGGAACCTTAAAATTGAAATATTCCGATCTAAGTGTGAATCTCATGAAGTATCTTCATATAAACAAGATACTTGTTTACTCACTGGCCCTTAATAAATGTGCATTCACTCTCTCTCTCTCTTTTTCTCTCTCTCTCCTTCCTTCCCTTTTGTTCTCTTCCCTCCTTTCTTACTCCCTCCTCTTCTCTCTCTCTCTCTCTCTCTCTCTCTCTCTCTCTCTCTCTCTCCTTCCTCTCTCTCCCCTTCCTCTACTTTTCTCCTCTCTTCTCCTTCCTTCTTTTTCTTCCCCCTTCTTTCCCCTCCTTTTCTCTCCTTGCCTTTCCTTTCTTCTTTTCTATTTCTCTCCTCCTTTTTGTCTTCTTCTCCTCCTCCTCCTTCTTTCCTTCTCCTTCTCCTCCTCCTTCTTCTTTTTCTTCTCTTCCTCCTTCTTCTCCTCCTTCTTCTTTTTCTTCTCTTCCTCCTTCTTCTCCTCCTCCTCCTCCTTCTCCTCTTCTTCCTTCTCTTTCTCCTTCTTTTCTTCCTCCTTTTTCCTCCTCCTCCTCCTCTCTAAATCACTTTATGTGTCTTTCTTTCTGTGTGTCTCTTGTTTCTGTATGTCTCTGTCTCTGTCTCTCTATCTGTAAATCAGTTAATCTCCCTGTGTTTTATTTTCCTCCCCTGTAAAATGATGGAATTGGACCAATGTTCCATGGCCTCTGAGATTCATTCTGGCTCTATGATAAACCTTGCATGTATGTATGTGTTTGTGTGTCTGTCCATGTGGGCAGGGTGGGCCTGGTTTGGCAAAGGAGTGTGGAACATTATTAAGCAGCAATGTTCTGGTGCAGAGCTGGTAATATTTAAAAGAGGGGGGTACCTTGGCTGAAGTGAGGATAAGGTGGGTCTTCTTGGGCAGTGGGGGAGAATACGTTTGCAGTGTGTTTAGCAATAGGGTTGGGAAGTCTAATCCAGGCCAGGCAGCCTGGAAAAGGGAGTAAGTAGGGATAGGGCTCTAAGACAGACCGACCTAGGAATACAGCAAAAGCAGCTAGTCTTTGACCAGCCTTTCAGCTAGGCTGTGAGGTGCTAGAGGAAGACCATGTTTAGGTGGTCTTTCTCTTCTGGTATCAGTTCAGGATTCTGCATGCCTCCAAAATTATATCCAACAGTTGCCTTCTTGTGAGGATCCCTCCTCTTCGTGCTGGGGGTACAATATCTCTTTGTCTCTCCCTGTGGAAACCCTTCCCTCCTTTCCTGGTTCAATTCAGGTGCTGTCGTCTCCTGGTGAAGCCTTTGCTGAGAGATACTGAAGGGAGAAGAGACCAGAGACATGGAGATATTTATCTTGAAGAAGAGAAGCTGGGGTCAGAAGGTTCTGATGGCTGTCCTCGAGTCTTTGAAGGGCTTTCATGGAGAAGACAAGAATGGAATGGACAGAGCTGGCCTCTAAACCAGGAAAAGGCTGGGTTCAAGTCTCATTTCTGACATATCCCGGGTGGGTAATCTGAAACTCAATTTCTTGGGTACTTTCTAAGACTATCAGTTGTCAAGAAGGAGCTGTCTTGCCTTGGTAGAGGGATCTTCCTCTTCTGAGAGTTCCTTTTATGAGTGAAATAGCTCCAGATCTAATCCCAATGCCTCATGTAGAAGAGGGATTAACTATATATATATATATATTTTTTTTTTTTCTGAGGCAATTGGGGTTAAGTGACTTGCCTAAGATCACACAGCTAGGAAATGTTAAGTGCCTGAGATCAGATTTGAACTCAGGTCCTCCTGACTTCAGGGCTGGTGCTCTATTCACTGCGCCACTTAGCTCTCCCTGGGATTAACTATATTCTGCTGATCCCACAGGGCAAAATTATACCTTTATTAACATTTGGGGCTATCTAAAAATTCTGTGAAGCAGTGAGGTCTCCATCTTTGGTAGAGGGAGCTTCCTCTCCGGGAAGTTCCTTGTGCCAGTAAAATATCTGCAGATCATGGAGAAGAAGAATTAGCCAAATTCTACTTGGCCCCACAGGGCAAAAACTAGGAGCAGGGGTAGAAATTACACCCTTATTAACAATTGGAGCTGTCCAAAAATGCTCTGTGAAGTAGTGAGGTCGCCATCATTGGAGGTCTGTAAGAGTAAAGTGATTGACCACTTGGCAGGTATGTTGTGGGGGGATTCTTGGTCAGGCTTAGTTCAGTCCTCTGAAGAACCTTTCCACTCAGGGATTCTGGAATCCCCTTGTTTTGAATGAGATCTCTTGGGGGCAGCGAGGTGGTACAGAGGATAGAGACTAACCCTAGACACAGGAAGAAATGCATTCAAATATGACCTCAGACAGTTGACATTTACTAGCTGTGTGACTCTGGGCAAATCATCTAAATCAGTTTAAAAACAAAGAAACCAAAAGAAAGAAGTGATCTTTCTTAAATTTTCCTAGAGTCTGGATCTTGCCTTTGTCTTCACTCCAAACTACTTTGTTCTATACTCACTGGTTTATATTTCACATCTTCTCTCTTAACCTATAAGCTCTTTGAGGGTAAGGAATATTCCATTTCTCATCTTTGCATGCTTGATGGCAAACATTGGGCTTAGTGCATAATAGGTGTTAATAAATGCTTAAGAACACATTAGATTGTAAGCTCTTTGAGGGGAGGGACAGTTCTTTGCTTTTTTTATTTTTTGGTATCTTCTGCACTTAGAGCAGTGCTGGACACATAGTAGGTGCTTACTAAATGTCTATTGAATTGAATTGATCTGTTAGTGACCCATGGGGTCTGAGCTAGCTGCTCTGAGCTCTCTACTCTAGCTCCTGTTTTGTTTCCCACATGCTGTGTGATTTTGAGCAATCCCCTTGCCCTCTCTGGGGCTCAGTAAAGAGGCCTCTGTGAAGAGAAGCTTAGTGGGAGAACAGAAATCCTTTCAGGACATGAAGAACCAATGGCCAAACCGGGAGGAGGGCCAGAGGGAAGGCTGTGTAGCGTCTAATCTTGGGACAAATGCTTCAAGCTTGGAGAGTACAATAGAGGTGCTGGAAGCACAGAGTCTGGGAAACATAAT
Organism: Sarcophilus harrisii; assembly: GCF_902635505.1. Lineage (NCBI taxonomy): Eukaryota > Metazoa > Chordata > Mammalia > Dasyuromorphia > Dasyuridae > Sarcophilus > Sarcophilus harrisii. Next base: position 548,438,191 of record NC_045428.1, read on the forward strand.
AGGAGATTTAATTCCTGGGAGAGGAGGGGAGGAAAGCCTGGCCCGGCTTGGAGGGGGTGACGCCACTGGCACTGGTGATACCAGCTTGCTGGCCCCCAGAGCCTTGTAGGGGATGGACCTGAGCTCTGGGCTGGCCCGGCCCAGCTCCGATTTCCCTTCTTCTGTCCCACTCCAGGTGATTGGGTGAAGAAAGAATATTCTTGAAATGGAGATGGCAAAGCTGAGCTGAGCAGGCCTTATAAGACAGAAAAGTTATGGGAAAAGGACTCAGGCTATTGGAGACAGGAGACTTCCAGGTAGAGGGAATTAAATAGAGTTAAATATATATCCTACAGCACCTGAGTGCTTTCGAGGTCCATGTGGGAGCTGAACAAAGGGGCAGGAACACGGGCAGCTTATGTCTACCAGAACAAAGATAGGATTTCTTTGCACCCAAAATAGTTCACTCTGTGGATGTGGCTCCTAAGTGCCAAAGGGGTGGTGCTCTTAAGGAGAAAGTTGGCTGAAAAAATCCTGGGCAGAAAATCCAGGTTCAAATCATGACTCGGCTGTTTGCTTAGTTATGGGATCTTTACCAGTTCACATTTCCACCATGAGTCTCAGTGAGAACTCTGTAAAATGAGGGGATCCAACCTACTCATCTTTGATGTCCTTTTCTCTAAGCTGTATGCATGTTTTCTATGCAAATGGTTGATTGCATGTTGTCTCCCCCATTAAAATGTGAGCTCATTGAAATCAAGGACGTGGGGGGGGGGGCTTTCTTTGTATCTCTAGTTTAGTACAATGACTGGTATACAGTAAGTGCTTAATAAATTTAATAATTAATAAATGCTTGATAACTGAATGACTGAGTGAACCCTTGGAAGAGAATGCTACGGATGTGTTCTTAAAGTCTGACTGGACCACATTTCAAAGACTGGCCTTAACTTATATGCTAAGGACCCCATGATTTCCTAAGAAGGCTATGCTAAACCCTATTCTGTGCCATGGTGTTGATTGGGAAAGAAAACAAAGACTGACTCGTTTCCCCAAATCCCCTCTATGGGTGGGGCCCCCTGCGATTCCCAAGTATTTGTCAGATTTGGGGCAGACAGATGTCACAGAGTCCCAAAGGACAAATACATTGATAAATCAACCCATGGAGAAAGGACTCCATTCACAACTATGGACAGTCAAGTCCTTGGAAGGGTCCGTGGAGAACATTGAGATTCTGGTGAGAGAAGGAACTTAATGTCTTGCTGGCTACTTGGAACTACATTTCCCATTCCACTCATCTCTGAGAACTAGGCTGTCCTCCCAAAGAGTCATTTCCCCCCAAATCTCACAACACTTACGTCTTACAGATAGGGACCCGAGACCCAGGGAAAGGAAAGAATTTGACAAATTTACATTGCTTAGTAAATTATGAGGGTAGAAGTCACATGCATTTACATTCACTCACTTACCAATCAAGACAGCTCAGCTGCAGAAGGGGCTTAAACAGCCAAGCCAGTGAATCCCCCAGGCAGTGGAGACTTTTTTTTTTTTAATTTCTGGTGATCTGGTCCAGAGGTACTTTTATGGAGAGAGCAGGAAGTGAGGTTCCCTGCCTCAGTAGGGAAGATGGGCAGAGAGAACCATTTCTGTGAGGTAAATAGCATGACAGCCAGGTAGATCACAAAGCCAGTGGTTTGGTTTCTGGGAACAGAAAACAGACCAGGAAAGTGCTCTTGAGGTGCCTGGTGGAGTGGGCACAAGGACCTAAACTTGCGAAGAAGTTACATGTGTTGGGCAAAGCTTCTGGTCGGGTATTAGAACATTTAGATTCTAGGCTCAGCTCTGTCCCTGGCTCAAATAATAATACCTGGCATTTCTATAGTCCTTGAAAGTTTCCAAAGTACTTTATCTAGGTTCACTCAAGCAAGCCATTTTCTTTTTCTGGGCCTCAGTAAAAATCCTCTATTAAATGAAGGTGTTGAAATCTAACTCAGTTTCAACTGATCAATGATGGACAGAAGCAGCTACACCCAAAGAAAGAACACCGGGAAATGAATGTAAACTGCTTGCATTTTGGTTTTTCTTCCCGGGTTATTTTTACCTTCTGAATCCAATTCTTCCTGTGCAACAAGAGAACTGTTCGGTCCTGCACACATATATTGTATCTAGGATATGCTGTGACATATTTAACATGTATAGGACTGCTTGCCATCTGGGGGAGGGGGTGGAGGGAGGGAGGGGAAAAGTTGGAACAGAAGTGAATGCAAGGGATAATGTTGTAAAAAATTACCAAGCATGGGCTCTGTCAATAAAAAGTTATTTAAAAAAAGAATGAAGAACAAATAACAACAATAAAAAAATAAAAATAAAATAAATTAAGGTGTTGCCAGTAGATATGTGGTCAGAAGATATTAGTAAAGAGTTTCCTAGACATGAAAACATCCTTATGAAAAAATGCTCTAAAGCAAAAACAAGAAGATAAATGTAAATGAAAACTACTCTGAGAGGCAAAGGTGATAAATGACAAACAGTGTAGAGAGAAGGGTCCATGGGGAATCAGGCATACCAATACATCATTGGTGGAATGGTGACTCAGCATAACATTTCTGGAAAACAACTTTGAACTACTAGATAAAAGTCACTAGAGTTGATGTCATTTACTCTAGTGATCCCACGGTGGTGCATTTACCCTAAAAAGACTAAAGAGAGAAGAAAGTTCCACACATACCAAAATATTAACAGCAATACTCTCTATGTTAGCAAGAAACTAAAAACAAGAAGGCAGGCTCCTATTGATTGGCTAAAAAAAAATGTACATATGAAAGTGTTAGACCATAAAGTAAAGAGATGGCTGGATAAAGTATTTATTAAGTACTTAGCTCTGTACTAAGTGTTGGTAATAAAATACAAGTAAATAAGTTGGTCCGTGCTTCCAAGGAGTTTACATTCTAGTGAGGAAAGAGAGATGTTTAGGAGAAATGCAGATGTTTAATCTATAGCAGATTGCTTGCTGGCTTGAGGAGGGGGGAGAGAGGAAAAATGTGGAACACAAAGTTTTGCAGAGGTGAACGTTGATAACTATCTTTAAATTGTACCATGTTTTACCTATTATATTACTTGTTGTCTGGGAGGGGAGGAAGGGAAGGAGAGAGAAAAATTTGGAACACAAGATTTTGTAAGAATTAATGTTGAAAATTATCTTTGCATGTATTTTGAAAAATCAAAATCTAGAAGAAGGAGGAGGAGGAGGAGGAGGAGGAGGAGGAGGAAAAGGAGGAGAAGGAGGAGGAGGAGGAGGAGGAGAAGAAGAAGAAGAAGAAGAAGAAGAAGAAGAAGAAGAAGAAGAAGAAGAAGAAGAAGAAGAAGAAGAAGAAGAAGAAGAAGAAGAAGTAATTCTGAGGGCGGATTGTTGGGCAATGCAGGAATGTAAAAAAAAAAATCAGTAAGACATCTCAGAAAAAAATGAAAGGGTTCATTTGTCCCACAAACATTTCTTCAGGGCCTGTACTGTCTTAAACATTGGGAATTCAAACACAAAAAAGGAAACAGGTCTTGCCCTCAGGGAGTTTATATTCTATTGAGACACAAGCGCATATGTGATCACACAAGTCATATATGACACAGAAGAAAAGACTCCTTTATTTGGCGTCAGAAGATCTGGGATAAAATCTTGGCTCTTCTATTTATTACTTATCCAATCCTGTATAAGCCACTTGGGCCTCAGTTTTCTCATTTGTAAAATGAGGGGACTAGACCAGGTGATCCTAAGGTCCCTTTCAGCTTTAATGCTACGATGTGATACTATGCTAGTTATCAGGTATCTGCTAAGCCAGCTCATCATACCCAGATGGTGAGAGCTAAGTGTGAAATTTTCCAGGTGAGCATTTATACCTCAGAAATTAGCAAACTCTATAAAGTGGCTCTTGATTTATTGCTTTGTTGATTTTCAGACTTCCAAAAGTGATGAAGAAAATATTAACGATGCAGATGAAATTTTAAAATGTTCTCTGTGTACTTTCTGGAAAGCCAGATGTTCAACATTGACCAGCATATCCACGATGATGATCCATGTATGCACACAAATTCATGCAGATCAAGAGAGAGGGACTAGATTTGTGAGTTCACTGCTATGAGGAACTCCCAGGTGAGACAATTCTCTCTCCCAATACAGGCTAGCGCTTTCTCTGCAACTTATAGTTTCAGAGACATGCCAGAAACAAAGTTTCTTTCATTGACTTGCCATAATCATAGAGTTTAGTCTCTGGCAAAGACTGCATTTGAACCCAAGTGTCCCTGGCTCTGAGTCCCATTCTCTATCCATTATGGTCCGCTGCCTCTGATAGAACCATATGAACACACACAAACATGCATATCAGGTGCATTTGCATGCACACTTAGACACACGTGACCACGTTGAGGTTTTTTTTTCCTTTTCCAAGATCGCACCTGCCCAGAGAGTAAAGAACACAGGTTTTCACTGGCTCATCCCTTTCCCCAGCAAGGCTGCCCTTCCCCTTCCCCTCTGGGAAAAGGTGAGCTATGGGCAGGTCAAAAGAAAGCATTTCGTTTTCAAATTAAATGCCAGCTAAAAATATTCCCAGTGCAGTGGAGTCATTAATGCAGATTCCTACCCAGAGGGCAGGAAAAACCTCCTGGCCTGGCAGACCTATAACTCCATAAAGGCATTCTGGGTGTCACTGGGTGCACTCCACCCACCCCACGGAGCTGGTCCCAGATGCCCACGGTGCTCCAGCAGGAGCCAGCCTGGTATGGAGGGAGAGGGCGGGAGGAGGAGTGGATAACCTAGATTTGCCTCCCAGCTTGGCCCTTTTCTGCTTGTGTGACTGCAGGCAAGTTGCCTCCACAGGCTGAGTCTTATTTTGCCCATCCACCCATGAAAGGGCTGGATTAGAGGCTCCCTCCCTTGTCTTCTTGTTGATGAGTCTGTGAGGGAGTAGGGAGGTGCAGTTACAACAGGGTGTGAGGCGGTTCATTGCCAGCCCTGCTGTTGTCATGGATCTCGGGGGGTTTATGATGCTGAGCCCATGGGAGAGTGCGGCAAAGGAGCTTATTATGTAAGTTGCATGGAGAGCAGCTTCCAGCTGGGACAAGCTCTGGGCTGCTCACACTCTCCCAGAGGGGCTTGGGCAAGGAGTCTCCTGGGTTCACCTGCTACAGCTGCTATAGTCAAAGCCCTCTGACTCACCTTGAGACCATGAAAGCCTAGTAAGGGAGAGGGCCTTCCCCTTGCTCTCTCAGCTGCTGCCACTGCCTCCAACCTGGATAACCTCAGGGACGAGCCGGTGGCCATCCCATCCCTTCTATGCGGTTCCATTTTGCCTTGGCCAGAGTCCTCCTTCTCCCATTCCAAAGCAGTCAAGAGAGAAAGGCCGGCCCTTTGAGGAAGGAACAGCAACTTCTCAGATGTTCACCAAGGTCCAAAATGGCTCCATCATTCCATGATCCTTGGACTGCTGCTCTGGACCTGTTTCTTTCTTTTATTTATTTTGTTTAATAGTATTATTTTCCCCAAATATGTGCAAAGATAGTTTTCAATATTCACCTTTGTAAAACCTTGTATTCTTGGACCTATTTGTGGGGTATCATTAAAGGGAGAGGATACCCATATCCTCTGGTCTTCTGTCACTGGCTAGATGAAATATCAATCATCCTTGCACTAGCCAGTGATGTTCAACTAGGCACTGGCCCTGGTAGAGAGAATGAAGGGGATGGGATGAGTGAAGGAATGGTCTCCTTGTTCTTCAAATGAAAAGACCTTTGGAATCAGAGGATCTGAGTCTATGTGGTCTGGCTTCGAATCTAGCCTCTGATTATTACAATTAAAATGACCTAACCTCTGTAGTTTCCTAGGCAGCCAGACAGTGCAATGGGTAGAGCAGCCATCCTAGAGTAAGGAAGATCTGAATTCAAATCTGCCTTCAGCTACTTATTATGCAACTAGAGCATAATGTCTGTATCAGTTTCCTTAGCTGTAAAGGGAGGGGGGAATTATAATAGCATCTACCTCCCAGGACTGTTTTGAGGATCGAATGAGATAATAATTATAAAGCATTCAGCCCAATGTCTGACACACAGCAGACACCACATAAATGCATATTCTCTTTTTCATTTGTTCTTTTCTATAAAATCTCAGTTTCCTTTTCTGTAAAATGGGAGGGTTGGACTAAATGGCTCCTGAGATCCCTTGATCTTTTTGAGGTCTAGTTGTATGAGCTTAGGAACCTCCCCTGGGTATAATTTACCCTTCTGCAAGATGAGGGTGCTGGATTCAGGGATCACCAAAGTGCCTTGTCTCTGACATTCTATGAATTCACAGAATGAGCCTCACCAAGCGGAGATGGGTGGGTCACTGCTTAGAGATGTCTCAGAAGAGAGATCTGCTCAAAGATACCCTTGATGAAGTGGGATGAGATTCCTTGCAACTTTGAGATCCTGTGGCCAAGATGAAATCCTTCCAGACATTGCTGACCCAGCCTTATCTCTCAGGGCCACAACTGCCTCCTCTCAGGAGGATTTGGATGGTACCAGGCAAAGGGTAAAATGGTGCCTTAGTCCAAGGGAATTCATCTTTAATGGAAGGGAGGGCAGAGATTTTTAGGATTGGTAATAGGCTGGTGGGAGACTTAATTCGGAGGGCATCAGGATTTCATTAGGATTCATATCAAAGGCCTACTTTATGTGAGAATAATATTCAAAAAGTAGGCATTTATCAAGCTTCTCCTATGTGCTGAGAGACAGGGGCCTTAGATCTCTCTCTACTCAGCCCACCCTAAAAACAAAAGGGTTCATCACACTCTTCTCCATCCCCTTCTCTGTCAACAGGGCAAGAAACAAAGTTGAGTTTGAACTACTGCAAGTGACTCAATACTCATGGGAGATTGGAGTCAAGGAGTCAATGAACATCACTCTCTCAGATCTTCTCCATCCATTTCTCCCCCCCCACTTTTAAAGCAATTCAGTCAATCTGAGTTTCCTGAGTACCCACAGAACAGAAGGCCCCTGGGCTTCCTTGCACGGGGAGGGAGACATGATGAACAAGAATCTTCTTGTTCATGGGAGACACAAATGGAGCAGATGCACAAGCTCTGGTCTGGGATTAAGAAGCCTGGATTTGTAGCCCCAGCTCCCCTGGATGACCGGTGTGTGAGTGACTTCCTTTTCTGGGTCTCAGTTTCTGCCTCTTTAAAGTGGAGAAGTGGGACTGGATACCTGAGGGTCCTGCCAGATTTTGCAATCTGTTAATGTGTGAAAAGAGAAGTAGTCAGAAAAGATCAGTCAGATGAAGGTTACAAGAGTCAAGGAGGACTTTTTGAAAGAGGCAAGAGATAGAACAGAGAGAAGGGAGAGCCTTCAAGCTGGAGAAGTCTTAGTCTTACCTAATTAAATCCTTGTATTTGACAGAGGAGATTGAAAGGAAGAGGAAGAGGAGATAGAAAAGATGAAGAAGTAGAAGAGGAAAATGAAAGGATAAGAAGACAAAGAGAATGAAGAAAAAGAGGAAGAAAAATAGAGGAAAAAGAGGGAAGGAGGAAGAGGAGGCGGTGGAAGAGTAAAAGGAAGAAGAAAGGGAAAAAGAAGAAAAAGGAAAAGAGGAGGAAGAAGAGAATGAGAAAAAGAAAGAAGAGGAAGAAGAGAGAGAAAAAGAAAAGAAAAAAGAGGAAGGAGAAGAAAAATAAGAGAATAGAAGAAAGGGGAAGGAAAGAGTTTATTTCTGTTCAGAAATTAATGTCTAAAGTCACACAAGAAGGTAAATACAAATGGTCATGGGATGAGGAGAATGGCTGGGGTAGAAAGCTTATAGATGGAAATAAGGGGAAATTAGGCTGGAAAGTTAGTAGGGAGACTTGAATGTCAAACTCAGAAGGGTTGACTTTAATTGGCAGGCAGTGGGGAGTCACTGAAGGCTCCTGAAGGAGACGGGTATCTCTTCAGAAGTGGAATCAATACTGGGTTTTATTAAGGGAGATAACATCACTAAAGAAGGAAGCCTGAGTTTTAGGCCCAGCTTGGAAAAAACTAGATGACTTTAGGCTAGTTTACTTTCCTCCTAAGAGCCTCTCATATTCACCATCCATAAAATTTAGGACTTCAACCAGATGATCTCTAAGGATCTTCCAGCCCTGCTATTGTCTGTTCTAAGGCCCTTCCCAGCTCTGACATTCCATGATCTAAGACTCTCAGTTCTGACATTCCATGTTCTACATACAGTCCCTCCCAGCTCTAAGGGCCCTTCTGGAGCTGACCATGTTCTAAGGGCCCTCCCGGTTTTGACTCCCAGTGTTCTAAAACCCTTTTTAGCTCTGACATTCTATATTCTTAGAGGATCTGGTGATAAGGAATGGTTCGAGTATACAAGACTAATCTGTAAAGACCAGTAGAGATCCTGTAGATAACACACGGGATCACAGGATTTGTAGCATCAGCTGGTTTGGACCTACTTCTTGTTTTACGTGATGGAGCCAGAGGCCCAAAGTCACAGAATCTATACACGGAGCAGGATCAGAATTCAAACCGGGTGTGACGAGAGACTCCCAGAGGCCCCAGGAATGGTCCTTCCTGACACGGAAGGCCCAGGTCCATGATTGGGCGGCCGTGATCAGCCCAGGCCCTCCCTGGCTAAGGCCTGCCGGCACCCCGGGAGGAGCAGATGGCAGGGAGAAGCGTCAGTGCGAGAGGCTCCTGTTTATGGGTATGGGCAGATGAATAGGCCCAAGTTTGTCTGGTGAGGTGAGGGATGACTAAAGGGCCTGTTGGGGGAATGAGATGGGTGTGGTCCCCCAGAAAGGGGAGGAATTCTCTGGAGTGGTACAAAGGAGGCTTAGTGGGCTGGGATGGACCCATGGCCAGAGGAGGGCCAGCTGGGGATCCCTGCCCTCCCAGGCAGCTGCCTGCCAGAGTGTCCCCTGGAGAGGGGAGCTGAGGAAGGCCCCAGGCCTGAGTCATCCCAACGAGACCGGACAGGGCTCAGGGCAAGTCTGTGGCTGAGGGGTGGCTCTGATGACCTCATGGCGCTTTTCATCTGGGACGTGTAAGGAGTTGCCAGCCAGGGTGGGATCTAGAGAAAGACCATTATCTCCTGATGGGGTCCCCTTGGGAGTTCTTGTTGCCAGGGTGGGGCCTTGTCTTCCTCCCTTCCCTCTGGCCCGCTCCTTGAGTCCTGAGATGATTGTCCTCTTGGACAAAACCTTTCATTGGATTCCCCAACGCTTCATGGGGGACCCCCCCAGGATGCTTGTGTGGAAGTGTGGGGTCCCAGCCTCCACTCTGCTGCTTATAGAGGTAGGGGATTCCATACTAGGAGAGCTCTCAGACACATTCTGGTCCAAATATTCATTTGTCAAATGGGGAAACAGACTTTGAGAAGTCCCCAAAGACAACTGAATTGACCTATCCAGGAGATAAATATCAGAGCTGTGATTCAAAACCAAATTCTCTCATTCCAAAGCTAAGCACTAAGCTAAGTCAGTTCCTTCCTTTCCTTTCATTTTCTCCATCTATAAAATAACCTGGTCCCTCAGGTCATTTCCTCCTCCTATGTTTTAGCATTCTTCCTTGCCTCTTGTTTCCGATAACCAGAGACCAGATCTCCTGATGGCTTTTATGGGATCCTCCCAATATCTCGGGCCTTCCTTATAACTGGACTTTGCCCCTGGGAAGAAGCAATCCAATCCCCTGTGTGATGGTGGGGAGGGAGGGGAAGGAAGTCCCCCTGTCTTCTCTTCAGCACGTTCTGAATTTCTAAGAAGAAATTAGTTGAGGAGTCTGGGAGGCTAAGGAGTGTGTGTGTGTGTGTGTGTGTGTGTGTGTGTACCCAGCATGTAAGCCTTTCCTCCCACTATCTAGTCCCACCCTTCTTGACAAGCCTTATAGCCCATTCCCCCTCATATAGGGCATAGACCCATGACCTTCCTCAGCACCTTCTCAGAGACACAGAGAGTTGCCTGTACCACTAAGAACCTCACTGACTTGTGGGGAGTCACAGCCAATGTGTTTCAGAGGCAACATTTGAACCTTGTCCTGGCTGGCTCCAAGTCCAACTCTCTCTGCTCTATCCCTGTGATGTGTTCCCTTTTCTTTACCTGTCCCAAATGGGCCAGTCTGCTCATGTGCTCTAGATGCTCTCCTGCCTCCCATTTCTGCCACCCAGTTACACAGACCTGGAATGCTCCGTGCACCTCCTCCTTCTCTACTTGCCAGAGACTTCCTCTACTGTCTTACTGTTTGCCTTCTTGATGGGTCAGGGAGGGAGAAAATTTGGAGCCCAAAGTTTAAAAAGTGAATTTTAAATGAGCAAATGATAAAGAAAATAGAATCTTAAAAACAGAACAGCCATCCCCCCTTCAAGGCTCAATTCTCTTGCTGCTTCCTCCAGGAAGCCTTCATTGATTTTTTCCCCAAGCCCAGTTAAGAAGTTCCCTCTCCTTGCTCTGAACCTCTATAGCGCATTAACTTCCTCTTCCGTTTCAGTGTCTGATTCCTGATCCCGCCCTCCTAACTGTGACCTCCCTATGGATGGGGACCCGTTGTCTTCTGTTATAACATCTCTCCTGCCCCGAGTTCAGAATCCGACACCCGCAAATGCTGAATGGATATTGTGGAAGAAGTGTGGAAAGAGCAGCTAAGATGGGCAGGACCCCAACTCAGTTCTAGTAATACAAAAGACCCTGTCTTCAGAGATCTTAACTTTCAATAGCAGGAAAATTTGGACACAACAATGGCCTGTGGGAGAAGGAAATAGACTCAAGTGTACATTGGAGGGATTATTACATTTTTGGGGTGAGCATTTACTTCTCCAAAATCAGCAAACACTACCCATGACAGTAGGCTGTTGCCTGCCTATGTTTAAGAAAGTGATAGAAAAAATAGGAATAATTCTATTTAAATCTAAAAATGTATAATACTTTTTAGAGAGCCAGTTAGTTGTTAAATAAATATTTACCAGTGCCACAGTGGTTAGAACTTAATTTCATGGATCATACGCTCTTTGATATAAAGAGGCCAAGGCACTGAGAAAAATGAAAAAGCAGGAGTGTGCTGATGTATGTTTAACAACTAGCTTTCCAAAAAAAGGATGCACCATACATTTTAAAGTTTAATGTGTACTATTACTAGTCTCTCCATCACTTTTTAAAGTCTGGATGATTCACAAAGCAAGAATCAGGCCTTGACTGGTAGCATCTGTTGATTTCTGAGGTGTAAATGCTCATGCTGAAAATTTAACAATAGGTTCTAGCAGATCCCTTGTGAGAAAGAAGTTGTTTTTTATCTGAGGATATGTGGAGGTGGGGTCTAATTAGGGGAGGTTTTGCAGGGAGGTGATCTGAGATTTGAAGAAATAAAAGGACTTCAGTAATGGAGGGGAGAGAATGAAATGAGGAGGAAGACTTCACAGGACTCAGAGAAGGAAAAAGGAAAAGTAGTCAAGTTGCTAGAATTATGGGACACAGCTGAGACAGCAGGTCAGTGTTGAGTGATGGAAGGCCTTGAATGCCAAGATAGAGAGAGAATCTTTTATTTGGGTAGCTGCTGGAAGGTACTGAGGAGAGGAGAGATGAGTTTAGAATAGGAGGATGAGCCTTGGGTAGCTAGATGGTGAACTGTGAACTGAATGGAGCAGCCTCAGATACTTAACACTTACTAGCTGTGTGACCCTGGGCAAGCCCCTTAAGCCCAATTGCCTGAAAAAAAAGGAGAAGAAGAAGAGGAAAAAAGGAGGAGGAGGAGAGGAAGAGAAGAAGGAGGAGAAGGAAGAGGAAAAGGAAGAGGAGGAGAAGGAGAAGAAGGAAGAGGAGGAGGAGGAAGAGAAGAAAGAGAAGAAGGAGGAGGAGGAGAAAAGAAAGGAGGAGAAGAGGAAGAAGAAGGAGATGAAGGAGGAGAGGGAGAAGAATGAGGAGAAGGAGGGGGAGAGGAAGAAGAAGGAGGAGGTTTTCTTTGATCAGGGGAGAGCCTCCCTGCTTCTTTAAACCGCCACTTTTCTTCTACAGGGGGGGCCCATCCTTACACCAAGACTGCCTGGGCTCAAAGCCAGAGCTGGGTCCTCGGCTTCCCTGTGTATCCTTTGGTGACTAGAAGGAGAGGATGGATCCTGAGGAAGGAAGTTCTCCAGGGAGGACTCGGTGCACCCACTACTAGGCCAGCAGCCCTCTCCCAGTGTCCGACCATGCATGCTGAGCTCCCATCCCATCAGCCAGCGGTGCAAACATACTCCCCCAGAACGGGTCTGGGCTCTTTCACTCCCACACCCACTGCCATAGAGTCCCTGAAAGAGCATCCAGCAGCCTCTAACCTCCTCACAGCCACCCCCAAGTTCACCCCGACCAGAGTTAAGTGAAGGCTGCCGAGGTATCCTGGAAAAAGTCAGAACCCAAGGTCAGAGGGCATGGCTTCTGTTTGTACCATTTCTCTGGAGCCTCAGTTATCCCTGCTGAAAAATGGGAATAATGATAATTATCAGTAAAACTCACGCTTTCTGCATTAAGGAATCGTTGTCCCAGAGCGCGTGAATTTGAAGAGATGGCTCCGTGGCGTAGCAGATGTAGTAACACTGTTTCTGGAGGCAAGAGCCCAGTTCAAATCTTAGCCTTTTCTAGGAAATGGGGTCGATAATCATACCTCACGAAGTTGTTGGGAGGGTCACGTGAGACAGAAGATAAAAACTTCATAAATATCAGCCATTAGTGTTATCCAATTCCACCTCTTTGGGACTCAGTTTTTGAATCTGGAAAGTGGGGACAGCAATATTGGGGATACCTGCCTGCCCCACTATTGCTGTGAGAAAAGTGTTTTGGAAACTGCCAAGTGTTCCAGGAGTGTGGGTTATAATCCCAACAGCCATTATCATGATGAGGGTAATGGACTTGTTCAGGGCCACCCAATCAGTCCTGGGTATCCACCCAGAGTTGGGCTTAATGTTCCTTATGAGTCAACGACTAATAGAGTTAATTTAGTCTGGAGCAAGAGGAGGGAGCATCCTGCTCCCCTTATCCCTGGTTAGAATATATACAGGATTTCACACTTGGGTCCTGGATTTTAGTAGGATGCTGGCAAGCTGACTCCCTACTGAGGAGGCTGAGCAGAACCGTGGGGAGCTCTGAGAACAGCGAATGTATGCGGCTTTGTACAAGACCCGAGCAGACTTTTGTTTTTACAAAGAGTGTCATTTAATGACAATAATCTTAATTGTTAGCACTTATAGTGTTCTAGAGCTTTCTAAAATGTCATATTTGATCCCTCAACAACCCTGGCAAGTAAGTGCTATTATTATTCCCATTTTATAGATGGGAAGATGGAGATAGACAGAATAAGTGATGTGGCCTGAGGTCACCCAGTCAGGAATTATCTGAGGTCGAATTTCAATCCAAGTCTTCTTGATTCCTAGAAGCACCAAGCAGCCTCACCCTGAACAAGCCAATTTAAACGCTCCTGATCCAAAGAAAGGCTGCTCTCAAGGAACAAACTCACATGGCTCGGGATCCAAAACCGCCATCTCCAACTCCAAAGGAGGCAGCATGGCCCAGTGGAAAGAGCACCAGTTCATAGGCCAGAAGGGTCACCTCTGGGGCCTGCTACCCCTGTGACCTGGGGCAAAGCGCCCACCCCCAATCCCCCGTCCTTATTTGTAAAATGAACTGATTGGATTCCATGATTTTTGAACAAAACTATCGCCCTCACCATTATAGTGGTTGTTATTGGGATTATAACCCACACTCCTGGAACCCTCAGCAGTTTACAAAACACTTTCTTCACAGCATCAGTGGGGTAGGTAGATACTGAGAATATTATTATCCCCATTTTCCAGATAAGGAAACTGAATTCCAAAGAGAGGGAATTGAATTATAACAACAATGACTAATATTTATGGATGAAGTTTTAAAGTTGGTATATTTTAGAGTTAAAATCATCTGGTTCCAGACCAAGAGTTCTTTTTGTTGCTCCATTGTGGTTGGGGTTCTTTGGGAGAGCAGGAGATATAATTTCATTGGTAGAAAAAACTCCCTTTATCAGTGCACGTCATCCCCTTTCTGTAATGACTTAGAGAGTCCCCCGGGAGCACTGCAGGGTAAGTGACATGGTCATACAACCAGTATAGGGCAAAGGCAGGATTTGAATCCAGGTCTTCTGCCACTAAAGCCTCTCCTTTATCCACTAGACTGTCCTGCCTCTTCCGAATTCTGAAACAAAATTGTAGAGAAAAGCAGAGAATAATTGAGATTTACTATCCCCACAGTACCGATGACTCTTTGTCCTCATCAATTTATCAGGGTGTTTACTGTGTGCCAGCTGGGCTGGGGCGTTGGGGAGGGGAGACAAAAAAGGCAGAAGTGTACATCTGGTTCGAAGGGAGCCGGAGGGGGCAGGCAGGGTGGTCCTGGATGAGGAGACAAGACGGACACACAAAACACCGAAAGAACAAGATGAAACAGACTGTGCTCAGGGCTGATGAGGAGGACAGACAGTTCCGAAGCAGTTCCAGAGGGAGATCCTGGAGATTTAAAAAAAAATTGTAAACTATCAGGAAAGGCCCTGAAAATTGTGGTCGTGCTTGACCCAGAGGGCTTGAATCTATCATTGCTCTTCAGGCAGAGCTCCCTCTGTAAAAGGAGACACAGGAGAGCAGAAGGAGCCGGCGAAGGGGAAGCTTTGGATTGTATCCATGTGGGTCAGTGAGCCCCCAGCAGTGGGACTACTACTGTATAGGGAAGCAGAGAACGGGAGAACAGAAGAGACGCATCCTTTCGGGGATGGGTCTGGGCAAGACGACAGTGCTGGTGACAGAGAGGGAGGAGCATCCTCAGGGTCTTTTTAGGCTTTGAGAATAGCTGCCTGGTCTGTGGGAGCTAAAGATTCGATTGGCCAGCAGGCTGAGGGCCTGAGTGCAGGACAGAGAGAATCTATTACTTGGAGGCAGCATGGTACCATGGGATTAGCAGGGGGCAGAGGGCCTGGGTTCGAATCCCTGTCTGCCTTACACTACATAAAACAAGTGTTTTAGTCTCCCTTCCTCCATCGCAAGAAGAGACTGACCTAAAAGGTGCCTTCCATTTCTATATCTAAGGGCTTGTGGTTCTCAATTACCAGCAACTTTCACCAACCCTACGCCTGTGGTGGGGAGGAAGTAAGAACAGAGAACACATATACAGTGTTTCAAGATTTGTGAAACATTTTTTATACAAATTATTTCATTTGACTCTCACTACAGCCGTCTGGGGCAGGTTCTATAGCCCTGTTTTACAGATAAGAAAACTGAGCTTGGGAAGTAAAAAAGACATGCTCTTAATCATAGCTAGTGAATGGCAGAGCCAGAACTTCAACTCTAGTCTTTTTTGACCCCCAAGTGCAGCTCTTTTTCCCCAATCCCTTGTCAAGGAAGAAAAGAAGGAGCACATTTAGGTGGTGCAGTAGAGGGAGCAGCAGGACTAGAATCAGGAGAGACACCGAGAGAAGCAGAAAGACAGACAGAGAAGGCTTGCCCGGGGATACACAGAGAGAAAATAGAAGGTGTAGGAAGTGGCATTTGAACCCAGGTTCTCCAGAGCCAGTGTTTTTTAGGATAAAGGCATCTGCCTTCTGGAGATAGGAGTTCTAAAACTTGGGGAGGGTGAGGACCTGGGACACCAGGGTCTTTGAAGAGGGTAGAGGAGAAGACTTTGCACTTGGTACTGAACTTGGAGGGGAAGAAACAGTGAGCTGGAGGTCCCCTGGTGACAGTGACCAGAATCTGAACAGGAGGAGTGACTGTGAAAGGATATGGATGTCTAGCAACAGTGGCGGAGGGGGGCTCTGAAAGCAGCGGGTGCAGTACAGAAAACGGCCATCTCTTCTGGGGCTGCGATGGCATGAGAAACGTGCCCAGAAGAGAGTGCCAGGAGAAAGGGTGTCTTTGAGTGGCAGGGAGAATCCCTGTAACTATAACCACTGAGGGGGGTCCTGGTGGGGAGAGAGCACAAGAGGACAGGCCAGAGAAGGGCCAGAGCTATATTTATCATGGATTCAATAGAGAGGTGACGGATGCTGGCATCCTGAGGACTTTCCCATGGTCTCTTTGTCTGGCCCTGAGCTGATCCTCGGTATCCATCCAGAGGGCACAGTTTTCCAGGCAACCTGTTGGGGATGGAAGAATCTGCTCAGGGTGAGCAAGGACTTAGGAGATGGGGGTGACAATCACAGGTCCTTGGGGAAGTAAGGCAGCAGTCTAAGGGGTGTCCACTGTTTCCCTGTGGTGATCGTGAGAAGAGAGAACTGTGCAGCTCTGTGGATATTAGTGCCTGGGGCAAAGCCCCCACTACCCCATGCTAGTTCCAGCTTTCTGTGTGTACTTTGGTCCAGGTCTCCCCGAAGGTCAGTGTTGTAAAGCTGATCTGGGGATGCCTAAAGAGCCAAATGACCCCTCTTTGGTTCAGAGAAAAACAAAAAGGTCCCGGGTCTAGGAGAAACAATTCTGAGTGAAATAAATACATGCATCATGTATGTTCTAGGAAGGTGAATCTTAGTCCTGCCCACACTTGGAGACTTAGATCAAGAGCCACCTCTTTCTGGGAGCTCTCCCCAATTTCCCCCAGAGCATCTTGTGGTCTCCCTCCTCTGGCCTCTCACCTCCCTTTTTGCCCGGACCATGTTCCTGGCCCTCCACACACCTGGCCTGGAATCACTATCAGCTCAGCTAAATTCTCTCAAACAGTGACTCTATCTGGCTCCTCTCCATGTCTTTCTCACTCAGAGCAGAGGCAGCGTGGGATCAGGCCCACAGAGTGTACATAGTGAGGAATCTTTGTGCCTTAAGAAAGTTGTCTTGGAGCCAGAAGGGACCTCGGAGACCCCAGAGTCCAATTTCCTTCTTTAACGGGGAGGAAACTGAGATTTGGAGCAGGGAAGAGAATTGTCCAAGGTCACACAGCTGGTGAGCATCATAAGAAACAGGATTCCAATCAATGGCCGACTCGCACGCAAGCCACCAGTTGTGGGCAGACCACCGGACCTTGTCCTTGCTGTTTGTAAAATGGGGGAGGGGAGGTCCTGATTTTGTGTAAATAAGTGCTCGTTGATTGACTGGTTCGAGTCCTTTAAGCTCTGAATCTCTTGACACTGTGAGAAGATGCTCAGTTCATTTTTTCAGTGCACATGTGTGTCCATGTGTTCATGTGTGTGCTTGTGCAGGAACACACGTGCTTATTTATACACATGTGCTGCTGTACATGGTTGAGTGTGTGCAATGGCAGAGCCAGGAGTCAGGGGACCCCAGTCCAAGCCCTCGGTCGGGGTCTGCCACCAGCTCCCTGCGCCGTCCTCTTCTATCTCCACCATTGCGCCTGGCTCTGCCGTCCAAGACGAACTCGCCTTCCCCTAAAAGGCAGATGTCTGCCCGAGAGGCCCCCAGCCCCCAGCCCCCTTCCCCACCTGTGTCATCACAGACAAAAGGCTGTTTTAAGTCTTTGTTCCCCAGGAGATGGGCGGGCAGAGGCGGGCAGAGGGAAAACCAACACAAAGGCTGTGGAGTGAGCAGGAGGCCCCAGGAGAAGGAGCATCTCGCGGGAAGGGGAGCGGGGGCCCTTCGGCCCTCCTGGGGAGAGGAGCGGCCTCCTCGTCCCCAGCTGCCGGGAGGCCGGCTGGCCGCCGGGCAGCCCTGGCTGGCGGGGAACCTCCTCGTACCAATTTTGGTAATAGCGCGCTACGTGACTGGAGGCTGAGTCAGCCCAGAGGAATGAGTGGGGACGCTTTGTTCTCCCAGCCGTGCTGTAATATGAACGTGCCCAATGGACCAAGCCAGCTCTTGGCAGAGAGGGAGCCGGAGGTTAATGAGTGACATAATTGTGTATCTAGCAGTACCACACAGCCAGGTATGAGAGCGATGCGGGGCAGAGACAATGTGCCCTGCAGTCCCGCTGTTCCTGGGGAAAACGGAGGCCCGGCTCCGAGGCCTGGCTCCAGCAGGGGGCCTGCTTCGGCCTCCCCCCGCTCCCGCCCTGGACGAGCTGAGGGAAGGGGCCGGATGGAACAGGAAGGAGATCCCGGGCCTTGGGGTGGGAGAAGGACCCCCTTCCCTTTGGCCGAGACATCCCAATCTGGACCAAGCGGCCGCTAAAGGCTGAGTCAGCAGTGATGGGCTCTCACTCTGTTAGTCATAGGTGACTAATCCCTTTCCAGCCTGGGTCCTTAATTTTAGCATCTGAAAAATGGGCATAACCCATCCCTGTCCTGGCTTCCTCCCAGGGATGCTTTGAGTCAGATAATCAGCACCTAGTGTTGTGGAATCATAGAACGTTAGTCCTTTAGAAACCCACTTTCCCATCCCCTTCACTTTACAGAGAGGCCCAAACAAGAAAAATGGCCTCAAGGACGCACAATTTATAAATGGCAGAGCCGGGATGAAATCCAGCCATGGGATCAGGGGCTTTCGAGCCAGAGGGGACCTTTAGATGCCAGGAAGGCTCCCTCCCTTATTTAGAGATGGACCCTTTGACCCTAAATCTAGCATCGTTCCCAATATACTACAGGTGGCTTCACCTCCAGAATATCTCCTCTTGACCTGGGGCTTTGGGTCATGCCCCCATAAGCTTTATGGGGACATCTCCCCAGCAGAGCACTTCACGTAGAAGTAGCTTCATCCACTTATGGCTGTATGATCATTGGTAAAAGGGGACAAGAAAGCAGGATCCTTGGAATCAGGAGAGCTGGGGGCAAATTCTGCTCAGTGTCCTGTGATCCCCAGAATTTTTCTTTCTTAGCCAACTAGAAGGCAATATGGAGTTGGAGGTATGTGGGGGGGGGGCTTGGTTCTGGTTTAGTCCCAGTAATTCCATTTACCCTAAGGTCAGGGTTCAGGAGGGAAGTGCTTCAGGATTAGGGGAAAAGTTTGGGTTTAAAAATTCTTGGCTTCAAATCCTAATAATTTCTCCCACCTCAGTTTCCTCAGATGTAAAATGTGAGGGCTCAACTTCAATACCTCTGTGGTTCCCTCCAGTCCCAAATGGATGATCTCACATCCCCTGATCACTTTCTTTTCCCCTTTTATCTGGACTTCCCTTTTATATAGCAGAGTGTCAGAGCGGGCTCCCTCCCCAGGCCAGGATTGGTTACAAGGAATAAACACTTTTCTCCATAAAAAGCACCCCTGAGGGCTGCCTCAACCCCACTCTGAGAGAGCTAAAGATTCACCTGGGAATGTCCTTTCTGGCCTTTGGGCCCAGAGAACCAGCAGAACCTTCTAGAACTTCTGAGTCACAGCTAGGGAGGGACATAGGCCCCGAAGGGGGAGAATCTGAATTACTCCTAGCATCTATTCACTCCACTCCAAATGGTCCTATAGGAATAGGCAATATAACTTCCATCAGGCTGAGGCTTGGGGAGTGGAGGTGAATTATCCATCTGGTGGCTGAGCTGTGACTAAGACTTTAGAGTCAGGGAGGACCTAGTCCAACCTTCTCTCTAAGCCTCAGTAGAGGGCGGGGGGAGGGGGGGGGGAACTGACATAACACCATTTTTGGCTCTAAATCGACAATCCCTCTCTCCTAGGTTCAGGCTATGGCTGGGCTGGGCTGCTCTCTCAGACCCCCAGTAACCCTCTGTCTCCTCATCCAGGACCCATTCAGTTCTCCAGGGACCACGGCCCAGGATGCTCATGGGTGGAGTGCCCCTCTTTTCCTTTCTTCTCCCCATTAGGCAGGAAAGGAGATGCAACAGGAGAAGCATCAGGTGGGCCACCATCCCCAGCCACAAATATCTTCCCACTACTGGCACTTGTCACTTTGCCTCCAATTTGACCTTTATAGAGAAATATATTATTATAGAGAATTATTAATTATTGAGAATAATTACACGAAAGCCAGCATTGCTTCTTAGAAAATTTCTGCCCCATGTAGTTGCCTAACTAACAGGGGAGTGTGGACTTGCAGAGTTGGAAAGATTATACAGTAGAAAATTTTACCCAAAGCTCAAGGATCTGGGCTCAAATCTTAGCTCTACCACTTCCTACATATGTAAACTAGGACAAGTCATTATGGTCCTTTGTTCCTACCTTTGTAAAGTAAGAAAATTTCAGCCCCAAGCTTAGGTCTATGATCCAAATTCCCACTGATCCATGCACCAGTCCTTCCTATAGCACTCCTGAAGAGGAGGCTCCCCCAGCAATAAGAATGGGCACCCTAGAAGCTTCCTCAGCCCTGAAGGTGTCAATGCCGAGGAACCCACCAGGATGCTTTTTCTATTGCCGGACAGCTCTGATGGACCAAACTTTCTTCCTCACACAGTGGTGAAATCTACCTTTAACTTCCATCCAGGTCCAAAGGCAAGGATTTGGAGGCCCCAGAAATGATTCTAAGAACATGCAGCTGTAGTGGGAAGGCAGAGACTTCCTGGGCAGTTCTTCTGAATGCTCCCAAGTCACTCAATGGGCATCTCAATTGATTCCTTCTTTTTTTCCTCCTCTTCTCTTCTAACAGTAATGGATGCAAAATTGACATCCCATGAAATAATATATCAGCCAAGTTCAAGAACTTGGGTTCCAGGGGAGGGGGAAATGGAGGAGAAGAGGAAGGGAAAGAGATTTAGTTCTGAGTTTTTCCCCAGATAAGGAGAGGGAATATGGATGAGGATGGCATTAAGGATGGGCAATCTTTCAAGAAGAGACCAAGGTTTCTCTTTATCTGATGGGCCTGCCCGTATATTGAGATCTGTGGGTGCCCCAATTGGTAGGTGGGAGCAGCAGCTCTCACGGATTTCTGGGAAAGGAAAAGATGATAGAGAAGCTAAGGGCCAGTGGGCGGAGATCTAACTAACATGGGACGACTAGGATATTGACCCAGGGTGCCTGTTTCCCAAGTGGAGAAGATACTTTATTCCTTTGATATAGTACTAAGTTGATTGATAGACAGGAAACATTATCTTATTCATCTCCTAGCCTCTGCTCACTCATTCGGATCTTGCCATTCATGGAAGCTCTTTTCACCATCACACCTTTCCTTCAGGTCTGCCTTTCCCAACTAAGGAACCTGCTGGCCATTGCAGCTAACCGGGGCAGACAACCAGGGGGATGAAGCTCAAGGATGACAGTGGCATCCATGGACCTTGAGTTGCCTTGGGGTAGTGCCATTCCAGAGTATCTCTGAACCCGCCCCTGTTCATGTAGCCTTTCTCTGGGCGAGGTGGTCCCTTAGTGGGAGATGGATCAAGGCTGATCGAGACTCAGGGGTCTCCAGGAGCTGGAAGGGAAGCTGGGATTCCCTGATCATAGTGGACCAATGAAAGGCCCATATGTAGCACTTCTGAATTTCAGCAAGGACCAGCTGGAGGAACAAAGGATGGTTACTTCAGAGAAAAGAACCTGCTGGTGACGGGGTCACTGATTTCATGTATATGCAGAGCTATTATGTGTAAGAGATGCTCTGGACAGAATTCCAGGTAGATGCTTGGGTAGTCAGTCACTCAGTAAGTAAGCATTAAGCACCTACTATGTGCTGCAGACCTTGAAACAACAGGTGTAAATGAAGGTCTCCTTAAGGGGAAAAAAACCTTCCTGCTACCTCAGGGGGTGGTGAGTCCTCCCCATCTCTTAGAGGGCTTCCCTTGACAGGGGAATAGAGGAGGGGTCCTCTCCTCTCCAGGTACTTCCAGGTCTGGAATCTAATTTAATTCTGTGTTCCCCAAGGATGGGAAGCTGAATCTGGGGGGGTTTGGAGGGGACAGTCAATCCCTGTTCCCGAGAACAGACCATGTGCAGGAAGGAATAGGAATCCATGTGGGATGTGGACTGGAACCACTTCAAGTTCTGTTAAGCAGCCACCAGGGGGCAGCGGTGCACAGAGCAAGCTGCCATTCCCACCCATTTACACTGGAGGGGGAAAAGTCTACAAAAAGCAGGGGATCTAAGCTCTGTTCTCTGCTGGGTCGCTGACTATCCCTGTGGGCTTTGGGCAGACTCTTTCCACTCTCTGGGACTCAGTTTCTTCCTCTGTCAAATGGGGATGGCAATCCCCCCTTCTCTCCCCAGAAAGTAGCTAACACCGTGATCCTACGTGTTTTAAAAGTCATAATCCTTGACCCACAAGAATATCTTTTTGCCTCTTTTTCACAGCGCCTGGAATACAGTAAGCACTTACTAAATGTTTATTGATCGATTGATTGATATCAGAAGCCATCTAGTTTAGCCTCCTTTTTTTTACAGATGAGGAAATTGAGCCCCAGAGAGCTTGTCAGTCAATCAACAAGCAACAAACACTTATTAAATACTACTGTATGCACTTTGCTAAATGTGGGGAAGGCAAAGAAAGGCAAAAAATATTCCCTGTTTTCAGGGAATTATGGGAGAAGGCAACGTGTTAACTGCTATGTACGAACAAACCACTGGAGATGTTGGGAAAACCTTTGGAGCTTTTAGCTGAGACGTCATGAATCATCCAGAATTAGAGAGGGAAGTGAAAGTCCTGCCACCCAGGCCAAGGACTCTGCTGCTGCGCCACTTAGCTGCCCCTCATAACTTTTATAGCTAGCATTTATGGAGCACTTTGGGGCTTGCAAAGTACTTTACAAATACCCCCTGATTTTATCATTTAGGTGCTCCTATCACACTCATTTTACAGATGAGGAAACTGAGGAAGATGGTAAGTGACTTGCCCAGTCACAACACTTGTAAGTGTCTGAGAGCAGATTTGAAGAAGTTCTTCCTGACTTAAGACCCAACGTTTTATATATGATGTCACTTAGATAACTTGGCAGTAGGAGTGGGGGAAACATAGGAGTTACCTAGGCCTGAGGGCTGGTCGAGGAGAAATAAGGAAGTTCATGAGGGGAGGAATTAATGGGGTGGAGGAGAGAATAATGTTGTCAGGCAATAAATATCTCTTGGGATTTTCAAATACCAAGAGTGAAACAATACCTCCTCCTGGGGAGTTAGCCTGACCCCATCAACTTCCCAAGAGGGGGTATTTGGGAAATTAGCCTAACCCCATCACTTTCCAAAGGAGGAAACTGAGACTCCAGTCAATGTCTGGGCCAGGGTTCCATTCTAGGACTTCCTGAACAAATCATCCCCTATTAACTATGGACACTGAAGGGACTGTTTTTGAGTGCGATTAGGAGGAGCAGAGGGTAGAGCTCCCAGGGTACCTGCCTCCTCACACCTTCCCCTCCCACTGTAAGCCGGTGGAAAAGTGGCTGTGGATTCACAGAATTTGGAAGGATCCTTGGTGGCCATTTAGTTTTCTGAAAAAAAAAAAAATCCCTTTTTGAGTATATCTGACCAATGATTGGTCCAGCCCCTGTTGGAAGATATATAACAGCAGGGAACTTACTATCAGCCCAGGAGGCCTGTTTCTCTTTGGAAAGCCCCCATTGTTAGGGAGTCTTTCTAGTATCAAGCTTAAATTTGCTTCTTTGCTCCTGTCCCTCCTGATTTCAACATGGGGGCAGGTCACAGCAATTATCCAGGATAAGGACAACAACAATAATAAACAGCTAGTACTTTAGCAATATTACCTCTTGATCTTCATAACAATCTCGGCAGGTAGGGGCTATTATCATTCCCATTTTATAGGTGAGGAAACTGAGGCAAATAATGTGAAATGACTTTTCAGGGTCATAAAGTTAGCAAGAGTCTGAAGCTGTATTTAAAATCAGGTCTTCCTGACTCCAGGCCCAATATTTGCTCCCCTGTGCCACCTTGTAGCCATATCCTTTGTTTTCATAGATGAGGAAATAGAGAGACTGGAACTCAGGCCCTTTTCCTCTGCAATCCAGGACCCAGAGAACAAGACAAGCCGTTCTTCCATATGATGGTTCCCCCAATAATTAGACAGTCATCATATCTGTTCTAGGCTAAATTTCCCTTTTTCCTTCAACCAGTTCTCAGATGGCATGAATTCCAGCCCTTCCCCAGAGTTTCTGTCCCAGCTGAAAAGCCAGGCTAAGATTATAACTAAGCAGAGGGGTGGGCCGAGGAAGGGGCTGGCCCGCCACTTTCCCATCCAGGGTCTATCCTATGATATTATGGACAAGGTCCGTCTCTTAGCTGAGTTTCAGTTTCCCTATCTGTAAAATGGGGTTAATAGATCCCTAAAAAACATTTCATAAACCTCAAAGGACCAGAGAAATTCGAGTCATTAACATGATTCCTATTAGTCCTTGCATTAGCACATGGCATACTCCAATTAAGCTTCTCTGACCCAATCACCGGTTTTCACACTTGCAGTAATTGAGGTTGGGAGAAGCCGGATGGCTTCTGCAGGCTCACACAGCTACTAAGCTGCCGACCCGGCCCGGGAACCGGGGGCTCTCTCCAGGATCCGAAGGCGATGCGGATAAGGAGGCCGATTGTTCTCCCCTCCCCTGGGCTTGGTCGGCTCTTCTCCCCTCTTGCCCTCGGGGTTGGGCCCCGGACAAATTCCTCGACTACTTGGGCCCACACCTCCCCGCGGCTGGCAGCCTCGCTGCCAGCTGCCGCCGTTTCTCACGTAGGCCTGGGCCACAGGCCCCGGCTGCCACCGCCTCCCCAGGAGCCCGAGTCCTAAAAAGGAGCGAGCTCCGGCTGTCTCACCTGGCGGTTTGTGTCCCGCCCCGCCGGGCCAGCCTGCCAGCCCTCGGCGGCCGGGTGAGGAGCGGGGCCGGTGGCGGGGCGGGTGCAGCCTGGCCCCCCGCCTGGGGCTTCCTGCATTCTTGTCCCATGAGGCCCCGGCCGACTGTTCCACTAAACAAACAAACAGGTGGGAGCAGCAGGCGCTGGGGGAAGCCGGGCTGAGGCTGGGCTGCCCTGTCTCTGCTCAGCGTGCCGGCAGACACGGACTCGCTGCCCCGGCCTCAGAGAGTGTGCTGGGGCTCTGGGGGCAGAGAGGCCAGAACGGAAGCCGGGACTAACTCCCCTCCTCTCTCTCCTACTGACCCTGAGCCTGTGAGTCCTCGCCCCTTGCCGAACTTCACTCTCTTCATCTATAAAATGGAGGTGGTGATACTTGTACTACTTTGTGCTACAGAGCCATGGGGAAGAAATCATAACCATAATTATAAATTTTTCATTTTAATTTTTAAATCATAAAATATAATGAACATGGGAGCTATTGTTCTTATTATTGCTCTCCTAAAATCTGTGGAGGGCCGCATCCTACAGTTGTCTTACTTCTACCATTAGCTGTCCAGCTAGGACAAGGTCGTGGTCATTGATAGGTCTAAAGCAAAGCCCTGGACATTAGCACTAGGGGGACCCTAGACAGGAAGGGCAAATCCTTGCCCAAAGTTACACAGCGAGTTACTGGCAGAGATGCTGCTCAAACGGGGTCTTGGACCCAAGTCTAGGATTGATTTCTGTCTCTGCTGAGAAAAAGGTGCATGTGTCCACACATGAACATATATGTGATTGTGTGTAAGCATGAGCAGCACTCAGATTATGTACCATACAGACACACATGTATCCATGTGTATACTGTGTTCCTGCATGTATACATATATGTTGGTGAGCATTGTGTGGTGATCATGGCCATCCCCCACTTCTATGCACTTAAACAAGCAATTGAATAAATGGTGTAATGATTTGCACAAATGGGGACATACGCAGAGTATCCCAAAAGTATCAGTGTAGTCTTAAGCTTTAAAAAAATAAAATTCACTAGGACTTTGGGGGCATTCCCTATGGGCCACACAGAGTTTCATTAGTTACCTCTGCTGAATCCTGTGTTTGTCCATATGTGGACCCATGTGTGATTACACACATTATTTTTCATTTGTTTCACTTGTGACTTACTCTGCATGATCTTGTCTGGGGGTTTCTTGGCAGAAATACTGGAGCGGTTTGCCATTTCCTTCTCCAGCTCATTTTACAGGTGAAGAAACTGAGGAAAACATGTTACTCGACTTGCCCAGGGCCCCACAGCTAGTAAGTATCTGAGGCTACAGGACAGCCAGGTGACACGGTAGGACTGGGAGCAAGGAGACCCAGTTCTGTGTGCTGAGTGTGAGTATATATGTCAAATATATGTGTACTGAGCTGGGAGCCGAACCAGGAGGAGAGCAGGGGTCCTTGAGCCGCTCGCCCCTTGCCCTTGTCCCAGGATGGGGGTAGCTGGACCCGGATGTTGCATTCCAAGTGTCCGGAGAGACATCAGGGCAGCCTGACTCACTCCTGACTCCTGAGGGATCCCCAGTCCCAGACATGGCCAGGCAGGGGAAGTGGGGGCCTTGGGGCCACAGTGGGAGGTTCTGGAGATGGAGGCCCCCCTTTAGGCCCAGGGATGTGCCCATCAGAGCCGGGAGCATGACAGTGGCTGACTGGAGACGACGAGATAGGGGTGGGAGAGGTGAGGGAAGAAGCTTGCTTCTGAGCACCTGCCCTCGGCAATGAGAAGGAGCCCGGCGGATGTGATTGGACATTGATGAGGAAGAGGATGGTGAGTTTTCCTTCTGAAAGTACCTTCCCCTCAAAGCTCTCTTCAGCCCCATGAGCCAAGTGGGGGGAGATTATCCACCCCATTTTAAGGATGAAGAAACTGAGGTTTCTGGAGGAGAAATGGCCCACCCCGGCTCTCCTGACTCCCAGGCTGAGGCCGATGAAGGAAGGAAGGTGACAGAAAGGGCTGAGGCCTGCCAGCGAAAGCTGTGAGTCTTGGCCAGGCCCACGGCAGGAGGGAGCCAGCTCAAGGTTTCACCAGGTTTTCCCAGGCCGCCTCTGCATAATCCTGTGTCTATATTTAACCTGCCTCCCTCCCTCGCTGCCCCACGTCCCCAGGTAAGCAAACAGCGCCGCTGCCAGCCGTCCTTCTGTCACGTTTCTTGCCTGCCCGCCAGGCCCGGCCCCACCAGGGACTCAGCCTTTGGCTGCTCCCGGCCCGGCAGGGTGAGGTAAGCAGAGGAGTATCTGGTGTGTGTGCCGGGCGGGGAGGAGCTTACGACACCCCCAGCTCCGCTCGGAGCTCCTCCCGTCATGCCTTGGAGGAGCCTAAGCCGGCTGCGGGGTGTGCAGACATGTAGGGAAGAGGGCCCCATCGGCCAGGCTGGACACGGGCTCCCCCTTCCCTGGTCCGGACGCGGTCTGGGCTCCCCCTCGCCTGCCAGACACGACCCAGGCTCCCCCTCAGGCTCCCCCTTCCCTGACCTGGACATGGCTCGGAGCTCTTGGGTTACAGCCTGTCCGCTCCCAGACTCTGGCCGGCTTGGGGGGGCTCACCCCTGTGCTCAGTGTGACCTGGGGAAGCTCACCCACCTTCTCTGAGAGTCGGGCCCCCAACGAAGGCCACGTCCAGCTCTGATGTATTATAACCCTGTGGATGCACATGCAGTGTGCAGCTAAAAATGGGATCCAGAAGTATAACATGTATGTGCATGTATACAGGTGGATAGCATATACATGTGCGTGCATGTATATACACATGTGTGCGGTGCATATATGTATGTGCATGTCTGTATGTTTATATATGAATGTATATCTCTGTGTGTATAGGAATACATGTATATATACATATAGACACACACCTACACACACAGAGGCCCCCCTCATAAAGGCCCTCCTTCTGTCTCCCAGCCACCCCACGTCGCATCCCACAGAAGCCAGGGGCGGCCTTGGAGGTGCTTGTGACTCGGGCAGCTTAGAGTCTCGGGGTCCGGGAGAAAGGAGATGGGAGCAGGGGTTGCTCGGCTCAGCCCGACTTGGGTCAGGAGGGTATTGCTCGGTGGGAGGGCTTACACTCGGGCAGACGCTGCCCACCGAGGCTCGATCCATCATTTTGTTGATAACCTGGATGGAGAAGATGCCAGTGATACTGATCAGAGTCAGGATGTGTGGGACTGGTGGTTGGACGTGTCCCAGGACCCCCCCCCCCGGGGGGGGGGGGACACATGCCCCCCAGCCTCTCTCGCCTCTCTGGCCTTGGTTTCCTTCTGTGCCTGAGGCCTTTGGGCCCTGAAGCCATCCTTGCTCTCCCTCCAGCCTCCCTTGCGCTTCCCCTCAGTGGTCTCCCTTTCTCTGACATTATTTTGTATCATTATTTATGCTTTTGTACTTCTCTGCACATCTATGTAAGAAGGGCACAGGCAGTAGTTTTTATCCTTTAGATTTAAGGGGCAATGAGTTGGTGCCAGAGCACCTAAAACACCAGACCCAAAGTCTGCAAGATTCATCTCCCCAAGTTCAGATCTGACCTTAGACACCTACTGGCTGTGTGACCCTGGTCAAGTCACCCAACCTCAGTTTGCCTCAGCTCCTCATCTGTAAAACGGGGCAATAATAGCACCCCCCCCTCCCCCTCCAGGGTCATTGTGAGGACTGAGATAATACACTCTTTGCAAACCTGAAGTTGCTATATAAGGACTAGCTGTTGTGATGGAATCTAAGTGTCTCATCCTACAAGGAAGGAACAGACCCAAGGGAGAAGGGAAGTGCTGAGGTGGGCCCAGCCTTTTGTGGAGGCATGTGGGACTCCACACCCTGGGCTGCCAAGTCTGGGCCTCCCAGGTTGGGATTAGGAGGACGTGCAGACTGGAGAGAAGGGAGCAGGGGGTGGGGCGGGTGCCAGGCCCGCCTGAGTGCCACCGCCCGTGGCCGACAGCCTTGTATGGCTCTGGATGCAGACCGAAACCAGCACGCTGATTGGGCCGGCCCGGCTCACCGCTCTTCCTCAAAACACCTGGTAACCGGATCCGGCCTCCCTGCCAAGGGAACCGGGGCAGAAGGATTAGGAGGCCCGGGACTGCTCTTTTCTTCCCCTAAAAGGGAAAAGCCAGGCCCGCTGCCTCCAGGAAGGAACAGGGTGGCCAGCTGGGGAGCACCAAGTGTGTTTGGGAGGAGGCAGGGCCGCAGGAGGGGTGGGACGGCGGGAGCACAGGCACAGGGTCCCCGAGAGGGAAGAGGGTCAAGAATGGGCAAGGGAGGAGAAAGGCCGTCTGGCCTGGTCGGGGCCCAAACTCTGGACCCCCAGAGCTCTGGTAGGGGGAAGGCTGCTGGCTCTTCTGTAAGAGGAGAGGGGCTTCCGGAAGCTCTTCAGTCCTCAGCCCAGGGTCACTGAAGCAAGCTGGGAGAGGAGGCAGCCTGGCCTAGCAGGAGGGCACTGGACCTGGTCACACACACTGGCTAAAGGGGTGACCCTGCTCGAGTCACTGGACCGCTGTGCCTCAGCTGGGACAATGGTTGGGGTGGGGACAGGGGACTGGGCTGGACTTCTAAAGTCTCTTCCGATCCAGGAAGTGGTGAATCCTAGCCCAAGAATAGCTTTTGTTTTTAGAGAGGTATAAAAAAATGAAGGAAGGGAAGAAGGAAGGAAAAAGGGAGAGGAAAGAAGGAAGGAAGAGGGAAGTGAAGAAAGAAGGGAGGGAGGGAGGAAAGAAAGAAGAAAAAAAGGAAAAAAGGAAGGAAATGTGGAGAGAGGAAGAGAAGAAAGAAGGAAAGACAAAGGGAAGGAAGGAAGAAAAAGAGGAAGGAAAGAAGGAAGGAAGAAAAGGAAGGAAGGGAAGGTGGGAAGGAGAGAAGAAGAGAGGAAAGAAGGAAAGGAGGGAAGGAAAGAAAGAAATAAGTATTTATTAAGTGCCTACAACATGCCAGGCACTGTTTAAGCATCTAACAAATGTTATCTCAGCCGATCTTCACAACAATTTTGGGAGAAAGGTTCTATTATTATCCCCATTTTATAGTTGAGGAAACTGAGGCAGATAGAGGTTAAGTGAATTGCCCAATATCACACAATTAGTCAGGCTGAATTTGAACACAGGTTTTCTGACCCCAGGCCCAGCACTCTAGCTGCCAAGCCAAGGGAGTGATAGTGTTATGTTGAAGAGGAAGAGGAGGAAGAAGAGGAGGAGGAAAAGGAGGAGGAGGAGAGGAACAGGGAGGAAGATGATGATGGTAAACAGACAGAGCACTGCTTCTGGAGCCAGAGGACCTGGGTGTTAAATCTGACCTTTGATACTTATTACCTGTGACTTAACTTCTTGGGTCTTATCTGGAAAATAAGGGAGTTCCTTGAAGGCCTTGAGGACTCCACTTAGAAGAACTTAGAAGTGATTTGCTCAAGGTTTCCCAGGAAGCCAGTGGCAGAGCTGGCTATAGAGCCCAGGTATCCTCTTCAAATTCTGTATTCCTCCCCCCGGGACCTTCCAGTTCTCCAGAGCCAAGCTCTCCAGGCCCTGAGGACAACAGCTCCTCCCTGGGCTAGAAGTTAAGAGGGCCATGAGGTGCTGGGGAAAGTGGAAACTCCAAAGTCAGGGTCAAGGTCAAGGCCAAATCAGTTCCTGAGAGCAGGGCCCACTGGCTTTGCTGATGAAGTCTTCCAGACCCTTGAGGGCAGCAGTTGCTTTGGGTCAACATAAGGAGGCTGGCTGAGATGGGGGTGGGAGGGCTGAGGAGTTTCTGGTAAACTGAGGAATTGCTCAGGGACAGAAGGGAAAGGGAAAGAGCTTCAAGTCTGCAAGGGAAAGGTGTTGATGGGAGAATAGGGACTAGTAATAACAAGAAGAACTCCCATTTTGTAGCACTTTAAACTTTACAAAGAGATTTTCTTCTTCTTCCTCCCCACAGTATCCCTGTGAGAAAGGCAACAGCACTATCATCCCCACTTTACAGATGGGAAAAGTGTTAAAGGGGAAATATGATTTGTTCACAAACACACGTCTCCAGAAGGAGCTCATGCACCCTCACTTATGATTCCTTCAGTTCTCAATTTAGAAGCAGAGGCCATCAAGGCAGGGAGTGCCTTGTCTGATGAGAGGCAAGGGCAGGATTCGGATCCAAATCTTCTGGCTCACTGTCCCTTTCACTCGCAGGTGGTTTGGCTGCCCATATACTACTGGCCAAGCCTGGTGTGATTCCCACATCCGAAGGTATGAGATCCCAAGATCGCTATAAAAGTTCCATAGTCACCCCCTTTGGCTCCTCTGGGAGGGCCTAGAACAGTGGGGTGAAAGGGAAGGAATCCTAGGTGAACTAGGCTCAAGGTCCTGCGTCCAACACTCCTTGTTATGACCACAGGTCAAAGTATTTCCTCTTTCTGGAACTCCCCACGTGTTTACTGAGTGTTGGACTGAAGCTTTTCCCCAGCTCTGACATTCTCTGTTCTAAATCCCTCTCAGCTCTGAGATTTAATTTGAATTTAATTAAAATTTAGTTAACACCTTACTGGGTGGCAGAATAAACAGAAGGGAGTAAGCACT
This sequence comes from Sarcophilus harrisii, assembly GCF_902635505.1. Taxonomy (NCBI): domain Eukaryota; kingdom Metazoa; phylum Chordata; class Mammalia; order Dasyuromorphia; family Dasyuridae; genus Sarcophilus; species Sarcophilus harrisii. Next base: position 548,469,298 of record NC_045428.1, read on the forward strand.
GAGTAATTAAACTGCCTTTGCTCTGAGGTCCCTCCGAGCTCAGACATTCTCTGTTCTAAGCTTTCTTCTAGTACTAATCTTCTCTGTTCTAAGGCAACTCCCAGCTCTGATATTCTATATTCTAGCATCCTTTTCAGCTCTGACATTTTAGGTTCTAAGCTTTCTTCCAGCACTAATATTCACTGTTCTAAGGACCGTCCCAGCACTGACAGACTCTCAGTTTTTTCTAGCACCAATATTCTTTGTTCTAAGTACCCTCTCAACCCTGAAATTATCTTCTAAGCTTTCTCCCAGCACTGATATTCTCCGTTCTAAGGTCATCCCTGCCCTCATATTCTTATATTCCAAGCTTTCTCCCAGCACTAATATTTTCTGTTCTAAGAACTCTCCCAGTTTTGATATTCTATATTCTAAGGTTTTTTCTAGCCCTGACTTTCTTTGTTCTGAGTCCATTCTGGCTCTGACATTTCTATGTTCTAAGTTTTCTCCCATCACTAACATTCTCTGTTCTAAAAGCTTTCCCAACCCTGAAATTCTGTGTTCTAAGCTTTCTCCCAGCACTAATATGGTCTGTTCTAAGGGCCCTTCTAGCTTGTGTTCTAAGTCACAGGTTAGGCATTTGGCTCTACAGAGCATGAATTTAGGGATGGGAAATTTTTCTCTTATTCACCAGTCAGCAAAAGGCCCAGATTTCCTGTTTATCCAAGGAGATACATTGTCCTTTTAAGGGTAATTAAATGCTTCCCTTTTAGGTCCTTCTGGGCATGTAGCTCAATCCCCCTCATTTTGGGGAAGAGACAGCTGATATCCAAGACTGACCAGTCTGGGAAAAGCCCTGCATTTACAGCTGGACAAACTGGTTCTGAATCCTGACTTTTGGCATTTGCTATTTGTGTGAACTTGGGCAAAAAGTAACCTATTTCTCTGGGCTGATCCTTCTTTTTCTTTTCTTTCTTTCTCTCTCTCTTTCTCTTCTTTCTTTCTTTCTTTCTTTCTTTCTTTCTTTCTTTCTCTCTTCCTCTCTCTCTCTCTCTCTCTCTCTCTCTCTCTCTCTTTCTATGTGAATTTAAGCAATTCAATCTATTTTCTCTGCACCTGAGTCTCTTCATCTAGAGGCAGATAGAAGGGCCCAATGGATACCATGCTGGGCCTGGAGGAAGAAAGATCTGTATTCAAATTTGACCCTAGGCACTTACTATCATACTTCATCTTCTTAAGCATCAGTTTCCCTATCTGCAAAATGGGAATGACAACATCTATCTCCTGGTGCTGTTTTGAGGACCAAAAGAAATAACATTGGTAAAGCATTTTATGATCTTAAAATACTACATGCAAACTAGTTACTATTTTCTATAAAATAAGGTCCCTTTAGCTCCAAATGTATGGTCCTAAAAGTGATTTGGGTGGCATGGTAGTGGTGCTGGGTTCTAGTCTCAGTTCTGAGTCTCTCCCTCAAGTAGAGAGATCTTGTCTCTCTGAACCTCAGTTTCGCCATCTGGGAAAACGAGAGGGCTTGACATGATGACGCTAAAGGCTCTTTCCAGCTCTCATGTTCAGTGAGTAAAGGTCAGCAGCCAGGCAAGGAGGGCTATGTTGGGACTTAGAAAATTTATTCCAACATGCTGTTTAAAAAAAAATAGGCTCAGACTGAACAGCCAGCCTGAACTGTAATAAATTATTATACTTGTAAAAACTTCTCATTCACAGTCCAGACGTCATTTACAAGGAGAGTCAGGAACATCACACATGGAATATAGTTTTCCTCATTTGTACATAAAGAGGCTGTGCTTTAAACCTGGGTGGGCTCGTTGTTGTGGGGTTTTTGCACCGATATATACCATACAGACATTGCAAGATGCAACTGTGGAAACCAGAGTTTAAATAAAATTACAGGCAACTCCCCCCTCCCCAACCCCTCTGTACATATATAGCATATATCTACAGAGTTCTTTTGGAATGATTACTATTGCCATTGTAAGAACACAGAAATCATCTGGAGACATGCCCACTTCCAGAATACCTGCACACTTTAACACAGAGACAAAGCATGGCATGAACTTCTAGGAGGGGCCTTTGTTCCCCGATGTGACCACCGGTGCCATCAGATTTCTCCTAATGATAAACAGATGGGGCGTGTGGCCTTGGAACTTCAGTCTTCCCCTCTCCCAGGGCCCCTGAAGGTCTTAAAACAGAGCAGAAGCCCAGGGGCAAAAAGAGGATGAGAACAGGGAGGGGAAAGGGGTACCCAGGTGAATCAGGCTCTATTGGGTGGCCAAATCCAGGGAAAGGAGTTAGCATTTTGAAACACCCACTGCACCTCCCCACCCAAGAAAATTTACCAGATGGAAATTTCTAGGTATTGTGCATTCCCAATTGATCTCAGAGGGTATGAAAATGCCACAGGGCCACATCTGAGGAAAGTGGAACAGGTGGGGGGGAGGGCAGCTAGGAGGATAAGGAATAAATACCATGCTGGACAAAGATATATTGAACCCGGAGAAGAGAGGACCCAATGGGGCACATCATCGCTATTTTTAAGGATTTAAGGAGATGCCATAGGGGAGAGATGGACTCTGATCCCAGAAAAAGGAACTAGGGGCATTTGGGGGCAGATTTCACTTAGATTTCCTTCTGTTCCAAGTTTGCAAAGGGCTGCCTCAGGAGGTAGTGAGCTTCCCTTCACCGGAGAGATTCGAGTCAAGGTCAGATGATGACTTGTCAGAGATATTGGCTATAAAATGACTGGTCTGGTTAAGGTGATCTCTTTCAGTTCTACAACCTATGGTCTTATAATTGATAATCTATCCCTGTCCCTGACCTCTCCATTCACCCTTGACCAAATCACATTTTAACCAAAGAGTCCTCATTTACCCCAAGGGGGAGAAAGGGATCATGTAATTTTGGCCTGCTGGTCTCTAACCTACAAACTCCTTTCTCGGATCCTTGGATAGTTCATGCCAGCAGAAGAAAAAGAGTTTGGAATTGGTGACCAAATAGTGGGGCAGAGGATACGAACACCTACCTTTTAATGGTGTTGGCACTCCTGATTACTGGTCAGGAGCAGAGCTGGCCACAAAAATCAAGGTCAAGTGGACGGGCAGCAAAATGCACCCTGATCTCAACTATAACCATCACTTCCTGGAGAGATGACAACTGAAAAAGACCCAGCCTGGCTGGCCTTCTCAAAGAGGCTTCAAATTCTTAAAACAAGAAGGAACTTTAGAGAAGGTCTATTCCACTCCCTCATTCTGCAAAGGAGGAAACTGAGGTCCATCAAGGAGCAGGGATGCTAAGTGACAGAGCTGAGATTTGTATCCAGATCCTTGGGCTCCAAAAACACGGCTCATCCTACTGCAGCAAACTGCTCAAGTCAAGTCAACAATGAGCCAGCCAAACCTGAATGCTTCCCAATACTGGAACGTTCATATGAGCACAGTGGGCATCACAAGGGATATGTAGTTAAATGTTTAACAATCAGCTCTCTCGATAGCAGGACAAAGCTTTACATTTAATTTGCATTATTAATATTTTATCTATAACTTTCTGAAGTTTAGACAATGAACAAAACAATAAATCAGCCTGATTTGTAGTGTTTGCTGGTTTCTGAGTTGTAAATGTTCATACTGGAAATTTAACAATCGACTTTCTTGGGAGATGGTTAAGGCTGGCTCTAGCACATCCCTGACACTAAGTTTCCTTTCCACTCACACTCTCTTTGGTTGCTTTCTGCTTTTTATTTTTATTTATTTATTTTTTGGTTGAGGCAATTGGGGTTAAGTGACTTGCCCAGGGTCACACAGTTAGGAAATATTAAGTGTCTGAGGCCAGATTTGAACTCAGGTCCTCCTGACTTCAGAGCTGGTGCTCCATCCACTATCTAGCTGCCCTATGCTTTCTGCTTTTTATGTGAGCTTCTGAAGACATTAAATACAGATAAATTAGAAAACAGCTTCTGGATAGCAGGTAGCCTAGCATAAGGAACCTCCAGGCCAGGGAAAAATGTTAGAACCAAAAAAAAAAAATTGGGAAATTGAAACTGAGCTCAGCAGAGCCCATTCCAAGTCCCGGGAGTGCTAATATCCTTTCTTCATATCCCTGTTGGTATGGCAGGCAATTTACTACAAAAGGTACAAAAGCCCACTTCTTGATCCTAACTCTGTAAGACTAAGTGCTTCTGTTCTGTCACTAAAGAAAACGGGAAGCTCTGCTGGATGATTTTGGATATGTCACTTGGTCCTTTGGACCTTGGTCACCTCACCTGAAACATGAATGAGTTGGAATACTTGTGACCTTTAAAGTGCCTTCTAGCTCTACGGCTGATCAATGATCCCACAGCCGCCTAGACCCCAGGGAGGTATAAGGCCAGAGTTTTATGAGGTAAGGGGCCAACAGCTCTGATCCCAAAAGATCTCCCCGAAGGCTTTCCTCTGGAAATAATTCCCTGTCCTCTCTGACACGGGCAGCAGATGTGAGGCTCCGACATCAAGAGGACAGCTCAGCTTTTGGGGGAAGGAGAGAGAGGAAGATGGGCAAATGTTCAAAGCCCAGACTTTCATATTTGGTCCAGGATAGGGAGGAGGATGGGTTCTACACCTCCTTAGCCAGCATCCCCAGCATCATCAGCATCCTCAGCATCCCCACCATTACGAAAGCCAGAACAAGAATTTCATGGCCCTAAGAAGCACCATTCAGATACTAGCCCCTCCATCTGATTGTTTTCTGTATCTTGAAAGTAAATGCTCAAAGGTGAAGTTTCTTTCCCTTTCTAAAATCATTAAAATAGACAGAAAAGGATGCTTTCTGTGATTGATGGGAAGAGCTAAGTTTGGGGGGGGGTCCTCAATCTGTCTGCTGGCTACTCACAACCTGGGGGCTGGGAGGAGTCAAGAAGAAGGCATTTCCAAACTGTCTGAGGGGGAGGGTGGGGGAAGGCCACCCAAAAAAGGGACAAGCAGACAAGTGCTTGGTGGAAGATTAAATAGAGCCTGCAATAAATAGGAACCATAAACATCTGTACAGAGGAACTTTTTTTTTCATTTAATCAGTATAAAAAAAGGTTTCTTGGGTTTGTTTTTTTCAGTGCATAACCTCCCGCAGTAAACAGTTGCCTCTCCCCAGCCCTGGCAAGGGGGGCCCCATGACGCCAGAGGACACCACTCAACCAACCCCTTTGAAAAACTCTACAAAAATATTCACAGCCTTAAACACCTCATTTGTTTTTCCTTTTAAACATTTCAAGCAAAAAAAGGTATCAGAAAAGGCACAAGTAACTGCATACATGGGAAGATAATATCAGACAGGACGACTCAACAAGGGGTGTTTCTGTGAGTTTGGTCGGAAGTGAGAGTGCGTCTGCGTGTGATGACTATACTGCAGGAAATAGTGTTGGAAAGGTCTGTTCCTTTACGTTGGAAGCCTGACGCTGATGCAGATGGGGGAGACTAGGAGCTTGCTTCGTCCCCGTCCTCTGGCCTCCTGGGACTTTGTCCAGACCCCTCACTCTCCAAGGGCGGGGAGCCCAGCGGGCGACAAGGGCTGGCCGCCGGCCGGAGCTCTCCCGACAGGTTCCTCCTGCGGGTGGCCAGGCACCGGGCGGGCTCCATGAGGCAGCCTGTGGAGCTGCTTCGGTCCAACGGCTGGGAAGGAAACACCGAGGGGAAAGTGCGTGGTGTCTCAGAGTCAGTGCAGGGGCTGCTGCGGGCTGCCTTCGGGCTGGGCCTCTTGGCCTGCCGGGGAGGCTGCTCAGAGCTCGGGCTGGGGCTGTCTGGGGGGGCGGGAGCCTTGGTCTCCGAGGACATCCCTCCGATCCTGGGCTGCTCCCAGTCCGGCACAACCTGACCCTCACTAGTCCTGGCTCTCTCTATGGAATAGCTGCTACTCTCCAGCTCTGAGGATAGAGTAAACTTGGAGACCTTGGCCACAGGGGACACAGATGCTGAGGAGGTCTCCGGCGGGCCTTCTCGACTTCTCTCCTGAGCCTGCCGGGAGTCGGTCAGGTCGCTGCCCCCACCAAAGAAGCAGGTGGCCCACGGTGCCCCAGCTCCGGGCATCAGCGTGGGATGGGTGCTGGGCCGGGCCTGGACCATCTGGATCCCCCCAATGGGGATCATGGGGCACGGGGTCCTGGCTAAGTGCTGGGAATGCAGAGGGAGGTGACTAAAGAGGTTCTCTCCTGTCCGGCCTGGGAGGTGGCCATGGAATTCATGAAGTGAAGAGAAGGGTCTGGAGGGAAACGGGTGAGCAGGACCTGGTGAGCAGGCTGGGCTTCTGGGCTCCAACTTCTGCATGGGGTAACAAACACACACACACATATACACACGAGGGGTAAGCACAACAGCAGGCTCAGAACTAGAGGGAACAACAGGGGATCCCAGGGCGCTGAAGGTCACAAGCCTGCCATAAAGCAGAGGTCATATAACCTAGGCCATTGGGCTGGACTGGACATCACATCCAGCCAGAAATGCTCAGGGATGCCGCTGTGGGTGGGGCAACATCCAAGATTACAGGTCTCCTTGCAGCTTCCCCAGGACCTCCTGCCAATGGTTATGTGCCATTGGAGGGAAAACAAAACTGCCATATTGTCTGCATACAGCTCTGAAATCCACTCACTTCATCTATTCTCCCCACCACCCAACCCACACCCATCTTACCCAAGATCTCTATTGTAAACAAAAAGATATACTGAATAAATTAAGGGGGAAAAGATTCCCTGATCAGAGATCAGGCAAAATATTATTTTACAATGTTAGGTTTTAGACAAGGGCTGTTATGCTTAACTGGATCCCTGTTGGTTGCATATAGATTTAGAATGCCACAAATTGAACATTATCTAAGTTGTGCTGTATTTTTATTTATTTTGTTACCCAATTACATTTTAATCTGGTTCAAAACCTATTGGGAGTGCTGACTCAGGGCATGAGTTTGATACACTCTGTTCTAAACAATAGGAACCATATGCATGTAGCAGACCATACACCAACAGACAATTGAAAAAGATCTAGTAAGTGGCAATAGTGGTGGTGATGGTAATGGGGACAGTGATGGTAATGGTGATTGTGGTGATAGTTGTGATGGTGATGGTAATAGTGTGAAGATATTAGTGGAAGCAATGAGCATCATAATGACAGTGATAGTGACTGGGATAGTGAGGGTGATGGGGGCAGTGGTGATGAGGGTAGTAGTGATGAGGGTAGTGGCGATGGGGGCAGTGGTGATGGGGATAGTGGTGATGGGGTTGCAAAATTCAATTTATATACTATCTCAGTATTAATTTTTTTTGTAAAAACTCATAAATACAATCTCAATGTATTTACAAACATTTATGTATATAGAGCATACATGATGCTATAGGAGGACAGGGTGATGGGGGTAGTGGTGATGGGGGTAGTGGTGATGAGGATAGTGATGATGGAAGCAGTGATGATGGGGGGTAGTGGTGATGGGGTAGTGGTGATGGGGGTAGTGATGATGGGGGCAGTGATAATGGGGGCATTGGTGATAGGGATGGTCATGGTGCTATAGGAGGAGAGGGTAATGAGGATAGTGGTGATGGGTTAGTGATGATGGTAGTTGGGGTAAATAGATGGCGATGCTCAGAGTGATAAGGGAATTAGTAGTCATGTTCTGGGGGATAAATTTTATTTTGGCAGTGATGGTCCTACAGGTCCTAATGATGAGGGCAATGGTAATGGTTATGGTGGTTATAGTGTTGATAGTGACAGTGATGGGGCTAGAGATGATGTGATAGGAGGATGGCCATCATGATGATGGTAATGGGGATGATAATAAGGATGCTTAAAGTGGGAGTGATAGTGAGGGTATAGAAGGTGATCACGGTGTTGGTAATAGTTTTAGGATACGGCCTTAATCCTTGAACATATCTACAGGAGCAATTAAGACCTGGAAACCTAATTTCACAGACTGAATACTCAATCTGTGGAAAGGAATCATTATTGTGCTTTTGTCCAAGGGAGACAGAACTTTCGAGAGAGACTCCACTCTCCCTAACTTCTTTTTCCTTTTATATCCCTAAGGGGTAATGTCTTGAATGATGGGGGAAAAATACCGCCCTTAAGGAAACCCCGGGAAGACGCACTGAAAGAGTGTACCAACTCACCGTCTTAGATTCAGAGGTCTCCACGTTTTTGCCAAGGAGCTTGTGAGGTAGAGGCTTTTGAGAGAAGAGGCCACGCTGAGCGACTGTGAGACTGCCCAGGGTTTGCTCATCCGCTGCTGTGCCACTTCTGAACACTAAGTCATTTTTCCCTGGCAGTGGGTACCGTGGGGGGGACTCAGAAAGTCCTGGAGACATTTTCTTGGGGGATGAGTGTCTCAGGGGTATCATCTCCTGGCTAGGAGACAAGTTCCTCTCTGGAGAGACCCCGCCCTCTGGTGGGAGATAGGCTCGTGGGGACAGTTCTCTTCTTGGGGACAAGTGAGTTGAGGGTGACATGCACCTGAGAGGAGATGCCATCCATGGACCGGGGGAAGCCCCTCTCCCAGGAGAGCCACCCTGGAAGGATGGCATTTCTCCAGCTGGTGCAAAGCGCTGGGAAGGACTTTCATTTTTGGTTAGTGCGTGTTTTCGGGGGACCATGGGTCTGCTGCTGCAGGGCTCTTTGCCAGGGGACCACGGCCTTCTTGGGGATGGGGCCTGGGAGCTCAACAACGGGCCCATGGCTAAGATCCCCCCCTGCTGGTTTGGGGCCAGTTCCTGCTCACCAGGAGCTAAGGGCTCCCGGGAAATCAGAGCTGGCTGGTGGAGACACAAGTGGCTCTGACAGGTGGCAGCTTCACTCCAGTCTGCTGGCCATCTCGCCTCCCATCTCGAGCTTGCTGTGGGCTGGTTACGCGAGGTAACGTCTTGGGGCAAAGATGGGGTTGCTCGGGGGCTTTTGTCCTGAGCTGGTGGAGAGCTAGCCTTTGAGTGTCCAGAAGGTGGTGGCCCTTCTGAGGGCTTCAGAGTGGGCTCGTCCTGGCTCTCCTCCTCATCCTCATCATCTTCATCATCTTCATTATCCTCATCCTCGTCGGATTCTTCCAAATCAGAAAACTGGTGCTCTTCCACTGCCTCAGAGCCCTCCCGCCCCTCGGAATCCTGGAAGGGGTCATCGCTGGCTCCTGAAGGAGAGACAGACTAAACTCAGGGGCAAGGACAAGGCCGAGTGGACCAGGCTTACCCACCCACCAGATCCCAGGCCCCCAGATACAGGGAGAGGGCCCGACTCACAAAAGGGTGTATGTCCTTGGGCAAAGGACTTCTCCTCCCAGACGCCTTTCCTTCTCTGTACCCTGGAAGGATTGGCTTGGAAGGTCCCAAAGGTCCTTCTAACTTAGATATTCTGGTCATTGTGAGGACCTCTCCTAGCCAGAGAGAGTACAACCTGTAGCTCACTGAGCTCTGGCCTAGAGGGCAAGTAGCCACTAGCAATTAGAGGCCTATGGGTGCAATACAAAGGGTCCTGGGCTTGGAATCAAGGTTTGGGTTTTCTTCCGGCTCTAACTCGCTGTGTGACTTTTGGCTATTTACCTAAACTCCCTGGTCTCACTTTCCTTATTTATAAATGGGATCTGGGGAAGGGTTGGATGATGAGGATTATTAGAGCTTTGAGTTGGGAGAAATCTTATTACTATTATATTATATATGTAACACTGCTGGATCAAAGGGTATGCACAGTTTGATAACTTTTTGAGCATAGTTCCAAACTACTCTCCAAAATGGTTGGATTCGTTCACAACTCCACCAACAATGCATCAATGTCCCAGTTTTCCCGCATCCCCTCCAACAATCATCATTATTTTTTCCTGTCATCTTAGCCAATCTGACAGGTGTGTAGTGGTATTTTAGAGTTGTCTTAATTTGCATTTCTCTGATTAATAATAATAGCAGTGTTACTACTCGGATTATATCCCAAAGAGATTATAAAGAAGGAAAGGGACCTGTATGTGCACGAATGTTTGTGGCAGCCCTTTTGTAGTGGCTAAAACTGGAAACTGAATGGATGTCCATCAGTTGGAGAATGGCTGAATAAATTGTGGTTATGAATATTATGGAATATTACTGTTCTGTAAGAAATGACCAACAGGATGATTTCAGAAAGGCCTGGAGAGACTTACACGAACTGATGCTGAGTGAAATGAGCAGGACCAGGAGATCATTATATATTTCAACAAAATACTATATGATGACCAGTTCTGATGGACCAGCCATCCTCAGCAACGAGATCAACCAAATCATTTCCAATGGAGCAGTAATGAACTGAACCAGCTATGCCAGAAAAAGAACTCTGGGAGATGACTAAAACCATTACATTAAATTCCAATCCCTATATTTATGCACACCTGCATTTTGATTTCACAAGCTAATTGTACAATATTTCAGAGTCTGATTCTTTTGTACAGCAAAATAACGTTTTGGTCATGTATACTTATTGTGTATCTAATTTATATTTTAAATATTTAAACATCTACTGTCATCCTGCCATCTGGGGAGGGGGGGGGGTAAGAGGTGAAAAATTGGAACAAGAGGTTTGGCAATTGTTAATGCTGTAGTTACCCATGCATATATCCTGTAAATAAAAGGCTATTAAATAAAAAATATTATATATGTAATAATTATACTATTACTAATAATATTAGCGATCATCAAAATGAACTTCCATTTGTGCCACAGGATAATCATAGACCTTAAAGGTAATGTTAAATAAATAAACAAATAAAATTTGTGAAACCTGAAGGCCTCTAAAAATGCCAGTTATTACAATCAGCATCACCATCAGCATTTATTCCAAGCCTTATAGATGGGGAAAATTGAGGTTTAGGAAAATGATTTCACAGAATCACAAAATTTCATCATCAAAGAGACCTGAGAGGGCATATATTCTGGCTCATATTTCAGTGGGAAAATTTTTATTCCAATTCCAGCAAATTGTCATTCAATCTACGCTTTTTTTTTTTGGAAGCATCTGGTTATTAGCAATCTGGGTTAAGTGGCTTGTTCAAGGTCACAAAGCTAGAATTGAATCTGGATTTGAACTCACACTCTTCTGACTCCAGGCCTAGTGCTTTAGATGTTCCAATCAATCTATACTTAAAGATGACCATTAATGAGAAACCTGCCTTTCTCCCCAGGCAGAACATCCCACTTTTGGACAGTTCTGTTAATTAGTTTGCCTTTCTATGCAATTGAAAATTTCCCTTAAGTGCTCCTAGTCCTTCCTTTTTGAGTCCAAGAAAAACAAGTTGAATCCCTTTTCCACCAATAGCCCTTTGGGACACCTGAGACAGGGACCGTGTTCCCATTTTCTCTCTCCCCTCCCTCCCCGTTTTCTTTTCTCCAGGTTAAACATCTTCGGTTCCTTCGCCCAATCCTCATTTGGCCACTAGTCCCCTCCCCATCCTGGCTGGCCTCCGCTGGCCCTGCATCAGACTATAAACCCCCCTCCTCACGTGGCCTCATAAGTGAACACCACAGTTGGGAACAGGAGGCAGCCAGGCCAAGGTGAAGTTGCTTAGGACTCGGAAGGAGGAGACTCCTAATCCAAATCACCATTTTGACTCTTGTAGCTATGTGTCCTGGACAGAAGGGAAGGAATCCGTCCCTTATTTTCTCCTCTGTAACATTAAAGGATTGAACAAGACTGTTTCTAAGGGTCCATCCCACTCGTAATTCTTTGATTCTGCATTCTGGCAAACAGATGGCTCCTGAGGCCTCTGGATTGGGATGGATTGCTCACAGCTGCCCTCCCTCCACCCCCCACCCATCCTCCTCCACCCATAATTTCAGAAAGAAAAGCCGATGATCCTGGAGGAGAGCTTCAGGGATGCTACCACTGGAGGGCACTCATGCTCAATTCAAGATAATCCCATTCGCTGGGACTTGCTCAACAAGGCAGGTTTTAAGTGAAGAGGAAGCTTGCTTAGAGATATCAGAATGAGTTTCCCACTTGTGCCACAGATTTGAAGCACGAACAGAAAGAGGCCTTAGATAGAGTGTCTGATCCATAGAGCCATGAACTGTCAATAGGGAAAAATGGGGCACAAAGAGGGGAAGGGACTTAGAGTCATAGTCACAGAGTATCTGAGCTGGATATTAGCAATATCTGTTTGTCTTTTGTTCTCAGAAAGGGCCATGATGACATCAGAGAAGGGATACCATGACATGCTAATAAGCTGGATTTCACTGAAGGAGGGCTGTGCAAGGTCACCTTGCCTCATTTTTTTTTTTTTTTCTGGAACCCTCTGAGTCCAGTGGCCAGATGTAGATCAGGATGATAGGAGATGGTCCTGGGTGCAGTGGGAGACCTTGGCCTTTTTAAGCTAAGATCTTTAACAAGTCTCACTTTGATGAGGCAACACCCATTCAGTGATTCTGGCTAGGTAAGAAATGGGACAGAGGATGGCTTTTCTTTTTTTTAAACTTAGTCAAAAAAATAGAAAACTGGGAGGGAAAGACCCTCAGTGTTTCTGGCCAAAACAGAAACAATCTGTTCTTTACATTTACTCTGAGATAGGCCCAAACCAGGGCCAAGTCAGCTTGGCCTGGGACTTACTTTTACTCAGTCAGTGATAATGGTTTGAGTGATTTGGGTTTAAGGCAGGTTTTTAAAGAAAGAGATGTAGCCTATAGGAGGAAAGGAAAGAAAAGAAGAAAGGAGAAAGAAGGAAGAACGGGAGGGAGAGGAAGGGAGGAAAGAAAGAAGGAAGGAAGGAAGAAGGGAGGGAGGGAACGAGGGAGAAAAGAAGGAAGGAAAAGAGGAAGGAAGGAAGGAAGGAGAAAAGGAAAGAAGAAAGGAAAGAAGAAGGAAAGGAAAGGAAAGGAAAGGAAAGGAAAGGAAAGGAAAGGAAAGGAAAGGAAAGGAAAGGAAAGGAAAGGAAAGGAAAGGAAAGGAAAGGAAAGGAAAGGAAAGGAAAGGAAGGGAAGAAGAAAGGGAGGGAGGAAGGGAGGGAGGAAGGGAGAGGAAAAGAAGGAGGGAAAGAGGGAGAGAAGAAGAAAAGAAGATGGGAAGGAAGCAAGGAAAAAAAGAAGGAAAGAAGGAAGAAAGAAGGGAAAGAGGAAGGGAAGGAGGAAGGAAGTTTGGTTGCCTGATCCTCAGTGGGACAGCTCCTACTCATTGAGGTTTCTGTTTGTCCTTCATTTTCAAAAATGACTGTGACATCAGGGAGGTGATACCAAAACCAAACCAAATTCACTTGCATGTCGTGGAGTTGTCTAGGGGGTCATAGGGCCATCCAGGATTCCCTATCCCACTCCCAGGCTGTGCCATGAGCCAATGACATAGCTCCGACCAAGATCCCAGGGCAGGCAGGCACAGGCAGGCCCTGTAGGGATCATACCTTCCTCGGCTTCCAGCTCCACCAGCAGCCCCATCTCCTGGCACTTTTTGCTGTGAGCCTTGGACTTCATGTGCTTAGTCAGATTCCCTAGAAGGAAGCACAGACAGATAGAGGCAAAGGTCAGAGTGTCTCTTTCCCAAGGGGCTGGTGGAGAGTCAGAGATGGGGTGAGTTGGTATGGGGGAGGGAAGTCCCAGCAGAGCCAGTCCTAGGAATATCTGCAGAGCTGGGGCTAGCCCAGAGCATGGTACAAGGGAAGTAGGGGATGGGGACACAAGGATGAGGGGGACTTGCAGTAAGTGAGCAGACCAGAGACTGCTTTGAAGGCATCATCTCTAAATGTGGAAATTTAGCCACAGCTACCACCCAGAAAAAAGGCTGCAGCCTAGGAAGGATGGAATGAGGGAAGTCAAGGAGGAGGGAAATTGGGAACAGGATGAGGGGAGGTGGGATGAGGTAGGATGACATTTGAACAGGAGAGACCAGGGATAGAAAGAGGAAAAGCTAAAATGACAATAGTATCAGATGACCATGGAATTGGGATGCGGTGGGGTGGAATGGGAGAAGAGTGGGTTGAGGATAAGAAGTAGGTTCATGGTGGGGTAGTGAGATAGGGATATGAATGCTGATGAAAGGGTAGAAACAAGATGTTGATGTAATGAGATGAGGTGAGTTTTCGGTAGGTGGGATGAAGTCAGAATGGGATGAGGGTGGGGGAGTATGAGATGGTTAGAGCTGGAGGATGGAAGGAGAAGGGGAGATTGGGGTGGAATGATAACTGGATATCGCAGAGTGAATAAAGGATTTTGATGGAGTGGAATCAGGAAGGATGGATAATGGGTTGAGGCAAAGTTCTATGAGGCTGGGAGGAGGTAGTGGTAGGAAAAATATGGAGTGGGATGGGATAAGGTAGCATGAGGATGGAGATAAGGGTCAGATTATGAAATAAGAAAACAAAATAAGAAGAAACAAGATACAGGTTACAAAGTTCTCCTGCTATGAACTTGTTGCCCATTGCCACCATGGTCAGTGAAGCCATCATCTTCCCTTATGGAGTCCCTCCAATGGCCAAGATCTGTTCCTATAAAGTTTTCCCATAGCCCAAGACATACATCCCCAAAGTCCAGATCTGGGGAAACACCCAGGGATGTAACCCCCAATTAAAGCTAAGTGTTGGGGGTTGGGGTGGGATAGGGAGGAAGGTATCCTGGCCCACTGTCAGAGCAGAGAAAGGCAGATCAAGCCAGCAAACAAAGCCCCAAGCTTCTTCTCTGGGTCCCCCTGCTATAGTTCTGGGGAAGTGGGTCCTTCAAGGACAGTCTCCCAGACCAAGGATAATATGCCACGACCAGGTCTAGGACCAAGGTCTTTTTCCCTCCCTGGGCTGTGCATCCCTGAAATCTCTCTGCTAAGGTGGAACTGGGACATGATTGCTTGCAAGGGAGAAGTGGAAGGGGAGGCAGAGAAAAACAGAAAGAGAACTTCAAATTGTTTTTCTCATTCCACCTTTACCGGTAAATTAATTAATGCTTAATGAAGCATTATCTCCGACCAAGGCTCCAGGGCCCTGGTGAGATCGGGATGTCCTGGGGATCAGATCTGAAATGCATTTGTCTTCAAAGCTAAGCTTTCTGTGTAAGATGCTAGGCTTTTTCTTGGTGTCAATTTAGGTCCATAAGTCTTGTCCCCCTTTCTCTCCCCTCTTTCCCATCTAAGGTGACCAGCCCAGCCCTATTACAGTTTTTGTAGTGAGAGGATATATATTCCAGAAAGGTAATAGAGTTCTTTTGGTATCAGTATTACTGCAGATAAACTGTGAAGTGTGTCATTTACTCTGTGAATGACCACATCCAATCCAAGCCAATAGTATGGTTATTCACAAAGTTATTGAGTTACTTCACAGTTGTTTATATCTTAGATATAAAACATGAGGGCTCACAGGGAATTCCAACCTAAGGGGGCCAAATGAACTCTCTTAGATTGGAATTCCTTGTGACTCCAAAGTCCTATGGAGGGAAGAGGAGGGGAACAATTTCCTCTCATCACCTCTTCTATCAGTTCCATCTACCACAGGCTGGAGATTGGGGAGAAGGAAGAAGAAATTAATTTTTTCTCTTTATCTGATTCCCCTTCACTTTTCAACCAGCTCATCTCTTTTCTATCCTTTTCACTCTGGCTGATGAGAAATCTAATCACTTTTAGTTGAAAATGGCTATAGTACTTCTCTTCCTTTCCCCTTCCCCCATAATTCTCACAACCTCTCTTTTCTCTGGGTCATCATCCCCTCGGTTTACTATCTATTGTGACTTTTTGGCACCAGAGGGATTCTTCCTCCCCAACCCAGAGCCCAAGATTTTTAATGTGGCTCCTCACTTAAGGTGAAAGCAGGGACTATGGCTTATTTGACCCTGTATCTCCCTCCCAGAAGGCTTAGAGATCATCCAGGTTAGTCTCTTAATCAGTGTTTGCTGAACTGGATGGAACTAACCAGAATCATCTGTGTCTGAAGTAGCTCGGAACCAGGTTTTTGAACTGAGCCCAATGGAAACTTCAAAGGGATTCTCCCATCATGGCGGAAGGGACCCTTGGGTTAGAAGGAAAAAGGAAAAGTTGGCCATGGATTTTGGGGTGAGAATGGCTGCACTAAGCACATGGAGACCTGGTGTTTCCAGGAGAGGGTGAGAGAGAGGGGGGGCAGACCTTGGAAAACTAATGGAGGAAGAATGCTAGGGAGCAATAGGGAAGGAAAGGAATGATTGGAAAATGGTGCAGATGGTGAAGGGAGAAACATTTCTCTCCTTCTAGGAATGCTAAGCTCAGGGATGATTTCAAAATGGCCTCATTCTTCCTCAGTAACAAAACTGTTTACATTCTTTTCCAGAAAATAAATTTAGCTTGCATCCTTTTGTCTTTTGGGAATTTACAAAAAAATAAAGTTTGAGTTTTCCGCTCCTATCCCTCTTCTTGCCACCCCCCTTTCTTCTTTATTTGCATTTTTAAACTTTCTTTCTTATCTCTCCTAATACACCTGGCCTAATCTCACCTCCATGGCTTTAGACACACTATTCCCTGCCTGGGATGCCCTCCCCTGTTCACAGTTTATTTAAATTCTACCCAAGTTTCAAGGTCCAGTCCAAATTCCAGCTCCTATGGGAAGTCTTCTCTCACCATCTCAGATCTCAATAACTACTCTTGTTTCTCAGTTCCCATATCCCACAAGATTCTGAGCAGGAAATAAAATTAGTGATCATTGACTCCAAGATCAAAAATCAGTGAAGCTCAAAGAGAAGGGACCAGACAGATATTAATAGTAGGAAGGCAAGGATATGAGTCCAGGCTTATATTCAGGACTCTTTCCTACTTTCATCTGTGCATTTGTTCCTTGGATAACTCGTTGGATCCCCTGGTCAATCAGCTCAGCACCCAATTGGGTAGAAAGAGTCAAGAGTCTCTTGACTATGAGAGAGAATTCCAAAT
This sequence comes from Sarcophilus harrisii, assembly GCF_902635505.1. NCBI lineage: Eukaryota > Metazoa > Chordata > Mammalia > Dasyuromorphia > Dasyuridae > Sarcophilus > Sarcophilus harrisii. The sequence continues at coordinate 548,486,109 of NC_045428.1, forward strand.
TCTCATTCCAAATCTGCCACAGTGCCCATCCCCAAGCTTTTGGTGCTATCCCTGACATATAGGCTACATGGTAGGAGTCCCGGAGGTCAACAGGACCATGGCTGCCTCTGACCAAAGCAAAGGGACTTCTTTGCTTCCCACTCATTCTTCTTTTCTTGGATTCTCCCTTCATGGGGCAGCTCAAGAGATCAAGTGCTTACCCTAGTCGTAAAGCTGGGGAGGGTCAACAAAAGCACAGCCTAGGAGTATGGTGGGGTGATATTCATACACTGTGAGAGCCAGAAGAGACCTTAGAGATCTTCTAGCTCAGCCTCTTCATTTTATAGTGTAGGAAACTGAGGCTTGGAGAGAAAGAAGGACCAAGGTCACACAGCTGAAGAATGGAAGAGCTGAGATTTGACTCATATCTTCTTATTCTGAATTCACTGCTATTGAACCAAAGCAACACCAAGTATTACCCTCAGCTTCCTTCTAGGGTGGCCCCCAGCTAGAGAGGAGGATAATGAAATTGGGATGGGTCTATTAAATGATTGATCTACCAGGACCACCAGAATTCAGAAGAGGAAGCAGGAGAAGGTGCTAATGTCAATATTGAGATCCATGAATTTGTAAGCTACCAGAGTTAGAAAGGACATAAGGGGAAACTGAGGCCCAGGAAAGGGAAGTGATTTGTTCAAGGCCTTAGAGCTAGCAGATGAGTAGAAGCAGGACTGAAAATCTGGGACTCAAGAGACCCAGGCCAGTACTATTATTTTTTGTGTCCAATTGCCAATATCCAAGAACAATATGGCACCAGCCCCAGGTCAGATAGATTAGGTGGTACCAATTTCTTTTGCTAAGACTCCAGTCGGGTGTCTGGTGATTGAATTGTTAAAGAAAGGGGACCAGGATTAGACTGGGGTTAAGGAATGACAGTAGGCACCTGAGAAAATTGGAGGAAGTGGGTCCGATGAATTATAGCCTCAGTTTCCCCTTCCTCTCTTCCCTTCACCATCATCCAGGAGTGGGCCCCATTGGGCCTATGGCCCTTTGACTGAGAAGCACAATTATGATTTTCAATTACTCCTTTTTTTGGGATGGAGATAGGCTCTAATTTTCAGGAAAGAGAGATTTCAGGGACTTGGGTCTTTTGTGCTCATCCCAGAACTCCATCACAAGGGTGGAGATAGAAGTCAAGAAATTAGAGAAAGGATGGGGTGTCTGGAACAAGGAGACCACTCTTGACTTAACTCAACTCAAAGACCTGCATACCAGCCCAAAGGTAGGATCTTCCTAGATCTAGGAAAAAGTCCATGGTCAACTGTCGTATGGTACCTGTGGACCAGAACCCAAAGGGCTATATACCAGCCTCAAGGTTCTGCTCCTTTCTTGTTGCCCCAACACTTGCTGGAGGAATCAGGTCCCCAGTGTTCTGTCCTCCCCCGGGGCCACTACCATTGGCTTCATAATTCTTTGCCAAGAGCTCTTCCCTCAACTCTTTGAGAAACCAAGTCAGTCTTACTTTATCTGAACGCAGAGACCAGGACAGGAAAGCAGACATACAGACAAGCAGACAGGGGAAAGAAGCAGACCAACAAGCAAAGACAGACAGAGCCAGGAGAATGCAAGATCTTCCAAGAAACCGTAAGCTTCTCGAGGACAGGTACTGTTTTCCCGATGTCATCCCCTTTTTCATTTTTGCATCTCTCGGGACCAGCAACTAGTAGGGGCTTAATAAATGCTTATTTAATGGAGTTGCATTGAGTCCAGGAAGAAAGAGTAATAGAGATGTCTGAAGAAAGAAGACTTGATGGATGTCAGTTCAGTACTGGGGAATCACTTGAGCTCTACGTCCTTGTTGTGGGCTCTCAAGAATGTGTCAAACACGCTTCCCAGAGAAGAATAGGATACTTGATGAAGATAGAGCCAGTGACTTCAATGTGTGGATGTTGACTTCCCCAAACAGGGCTGTCCTTAGCCAGAGTCATTGGTCATCTATAGGGTCTGATCCAAGGGATTCCTTTTCTGTCACTACCTGTGACAGTGCCATTCAAGATTCATTCTTTTAAAGTCTCAAAAGCATTTCAATCTTTCAGAATCCCCTATTAAATTTAACCTCCTCTGGGGGGTAGGGGGACATGTTATAAGTCAATATCTTATCTAATTTGCTAATAGTAACCTTCCCCCCCAAAAGAAAGTAGCCTATGGGAAAAGGGCAGAAGATAGAAGGGATGATGTATGTAGTAGTGAGGTACACAAAAGAGCTGGGATGAATTTAGTTTGTGGAGGCAGGTCTGAATTCCACCAGGAAGAACTGAAGTGGTTTTGGCTCCTTTGGAAACATGACTTCTTTGATGAAATTCTGGGAAGGAAGCAAACCCAGAGGCTCTCAAGGCAGAAATGGTCAGCTTGGAAATTGGGCCCAGGCTCAGCCAGAAGGGGTGCTCCAGTGGAGAGGGATGGGAAAGATAACTTGTCCATCCCAAACCCCCAGGAAGGCTAGTGGTGCTTGTGGGAAGAGTCACACACTCTGGGGGGAAGAAGTTGAGAGAAGGCTGGCCCAATCATTAAGGTCCACCAAGAGCAGGGTTCATTGCTTCAGGCCCTCTCTCTCCCCAAGAAACAAGGGGGAAGAAATTATTTCAAGGGCAGTGTGTGATGTCCTGGAAGCTGGAGAAGAGCAATGGGTGGGAGATTTTGAATAAGTCCCTTCCCCTAGCTGTTTGCCAATATCGGTCAATAGCCCAGGGAAGAGATTTGGCTTGAACCCAGAAGAAAAAAAAAAACCTGCTGACATGACTCTACTTGTAAAAAACGTGGGGAAAAAAGGAATGTGGGCAAAGAGATCCATGGCCATATCTATTCTATTAAAAAGAACCCAAACTTAGGTAACCAAAACTTAAGCCAAGTGAAAGCTAGAGAACTGAGGAGAGCAAAGGAGGTCCCAGGAAGTCAAAAGAATCCTGAAACGTTGAGGGAAACCAGAAAATATGAAAATATCCCAGAAGCTCTAAAAAGAAATGAAGGGAAAAGAAAGACAACCAAGAAATGGAACTAAATGGGCTAAAGAGTGATGGCAGGAACCACAAAGCCGCCATCTTTTTCAGTTTCAGGGAGTTGTTTGTCTAATGAGAGAAGACAGCCAGTCAGCAATATGGCTGAAACTTCTTCGTGACAAATAAAGATTGAGAAACTTTCACAGAACGGCTGCTCGTTGGGCTCTGAGGCTGATCCTGAGTGTGTGTAGCTTCTTGCCTCTCTCCTCTTCCCTTCCACCTTATATGACCTCCTGGAAGTCATGATCTGAAATGTTGAGAGCCTCTTTTGGGGTACTGAGAGGTACTTTGCATGCATCATCTCATTTGACTCCCCACTCCCCTTACTGCCCTGTGAATTAATTCTACAAATAACATTATCTGGGTTGTTTGTTTTTTTGTTTGTTTTGTTTTTTCAAGGCCGTTAGGGTTAAGTGCCCATAGTCACACAGCTAGTAAGGGTTAAGTGTCTGAGGCCGTATTTGAACTTAGGTCTTCCTGAGTCCAGAGCTAGTTTTCTACCCACTATATTAACTAGCTGCCCCTTACAGGTGTCATCATTATCCCCACTTTGTGAATGAGGAAACTGAGAAGAGTTAAGTGATCTGCCACATAGCTTCTGTCAGAGGTAGAATTTGAATCCAGATCTGTCCTGACTCAAAATCCAGAGCTCTGCCCAATGCTGCCTAATTTAAGAAAGAAAAGCCCTACTCCAGGCAGATCTAAGCTTATTCTATATTTCCTGATGATACACAGATTATTAAGGTTAGAAGGGCCCTTGAGGACCATCTGGCCCAGGTTCCTCAGTTTACAGATGGGCATGTTGTGGCTCAAGGGCAGACAGCTGGTGGATGGCAGAGTACCAAGCCTGAGAATACAAGGCAAAGGTTATTTCCACTGCACCACCCTATCTAACTTATACCATGCAAAGGCCGCCGGCAGCACCAGCAGCCACATAGACATGAATCCTATAACCTGCAGGGTCCTCAGTTCCACTCTCCTGAAGCCCTGGGAATCAGCTACCTGCTGTTGCCATTAGCAGAAGAGCCCAGAGCCTGCCTTTGCCACCATCGGGTTCTTCTCTCTGCCTTGATAGACCCAGGTGCTGTCTAGAATGCTGGCCCCAACTGTCCCATTTCCTGTCTCTCCCTCTTGTCTCCCCTCCATCCCAGCCCAGGCACGAGTTACCTCCTGCAAGTTGTAGCCACACCAAGGAAGTGAGTTGTGGTTGGTAATGGGGAGGATGAGGCTGTGTGTGTGGAGGAGAGAAGTGGGGGACTGAGAAGGGGAAGAGGAGACACGGGCATTTCTGGGTGGGGAGACGGGGCAGAGAAAAGGCGAGTTGGGGATGGTGAGGCAGATGGAACATGGGAGTGGGTGAAACTGGGGCAAACCTTGTTTGCCATGAGTAGTGATCATGTGGGAGCTTTGTGGATCTGAGCAGAATGACTTCTGACAACAGTAAGATTTCTGTGACTGAGTATGGATGCCAGGCTTAATCGGTCCTTTGGGGAAATCGCTATCATGCTATGCCAAAGGAAAGGAATGATGAGGAAAAAGCTGCAGCCATTTCCAAGAGAATGATGGCGAATGCCCTTGCCACAATGGCTTCCAACCTGAGAGGATGGAATGAATGGATCAGGGGCTGGTTTCTGGGAATGGGGAGTACTCCTGCCTGCTTTTCTTTTCCTTCTTCCCTGATGGTGGTTGGAAGCCCCCTCCTGGAACATGGCTGGAGAACCAAAGGGATGCCTCGGGCCGGTGCCCGCTGCCTAGGGCACCATCCAGAGCTGAGGCTCGGCAACGCGAGTACTCGGCTGGAGCCCTAGGAGAAGCGAGCCTGGCTGGTCCGGCGAGACCGGGGCTCACTTACTGCCAGGAACGGCCTGGACACAGGAAGGGAGCGGGAGCCTCCCATCTCTTACCTTTGGTTTTAAAAGCAAAGTGACAATGCTTGCAGACATAGGGCCTGACGTCAGTGTGCGTGCGAATGTGTTTCTTCAGCATGCTTGGTTTCCTGCAGCGAATTCCACATTCCTCACAAACATATTTCCCTCGTCCGCGGCCTCTCACATACACATATTCTTCATTTGATTTGTACCTATGAGCAACAGGCGTCATGATAAAAAAAAAATAAAAGGAAGAAGAAGAAGGAGGAGAAGAGGAAGATCCCCCACCTGAGAAGAAGTGGCCCCCTAGGTTCGTTCAGCAGGTTAGGGTTACCCAAAGGCAAAGATGCATGATTATGGGAGGACACAGAGAGCTGAGGCAAACACAAAACACAGCAGGGAAGCCGTACACTCTGGGGGGAATTCAACACTTGGCCTTCTGGGGAAGCAGAGTTTGTCCCTGCTCCTTGGGCCTCTGCCTTGGGGCTCTGGGAAAAGCAGGGGCAACTCCACACCTACCAGAAGGAGGGCAGGATGCAGCAATGACTGCCCTCTCTGACTCAGAGAAAGCAGGTGACTAAACTGGTCTTCAGTGGTTTAAGAATGGTACCCCCTGCCATTCCTCCTCCTCCCCACAAGTCACTATCTCTGGGTCCCCAGGAGACAGGTTCCTGAGCAATGTTCTCTAAATCTAGTTTTGAACTCTGGGGTCAAGCAGATAAGTCTGATCCTCCTTCCAGTGTGACAGCACAGCCCTTCAAATATTCGAAGGACAGCCATTTACTCCCTCTCAAACCTTCTCTTCTTTCAACTAAACCACTTCCGAAATGCTCTCAATCTCAAAGCTCTTCTTCAGGCTCTTCTTTACCTTATCAAAGTCCTGCCTAAAACTCACTGTCCACACAATAGATTTGGTTCAATTCAATCTTCAAAGATTCTAAATTTATTTACATTTTGAAGAGTTTGAGCATGAGCTACTTGAGGCTTATAATTTCTATTTATAACTTTCCCACATCTTGCATTATTCATTCACATTTTCTGACATTGGACACAACCATCACACATTTCTCCTTTATGTTGATATCTGCACTGTATACCACCTATAGGATAAAAGAGATGCTAGAGGGACATTTTGAAAATAACTGAAAAGATCTTATATTTAGTACCAGAAGGGACTTCACAAGCCTCCTAGTCCTAGGTTCTTCCTTTTATAGATAAGGGAATTGATGATCATAGAAGTCATGTAGTTTGTCATCTGGAGGTGAGGAGCAGAGTTGGCATTTGTACCCAGGTCCTGGACCCCAGATTCAGGACATCTCCTGCCATACCATGCTCTGATCAGGACTGAATACAACAGGTCTCTCTCCCCCTTCTTGCACATGGCACTTCTAAATGTAGCCTAAGAGATCATATTAACTTTTCCCTCTCTATCACTTTGTACTGATTTACTTGTCACATAGACAGACTTCAAGAAACAACTCAAGCACCAGATTCCCCCCCAAAAAAAAATCCCTCCCTAATTATCTTACATTTATTCTATATGTTTTTAAATAAGCACATGTTGTCTCTTTCAATAGAATGTAAGTTTCTTGAGAGTAAGAATTGTTTCATTATTTGTATTTATATTGCCAGTTCCTAGTATAGTGTCAAATATGCAGGAGGCACTTAATAAATGCTTACTTTTATGCTCCTATTGTTGTAGTTAATTCAATATTCAGATAAATAAAGAGTTCAGTAGCAAAGAGAAAAAATACTTTTATGCTCCTAGTTCTCTAAAACCCTTTGAACTTTTTCAGATGAATTACTTGTGATTCAGTTACAACTAATGCATCTTATGCCTGTGAGATTGATTGTGTAGAATTCATAGAACAATAGAGATAGAAGAGTCTCCCATTTTGTAGAGAATACATAGGCCTAAATGGGAAAAATGATCTAAGGTTATATAGCACATGTTTGGTAGAGGCTAGGACTCAAATCCAGGTCTTTTGACTATGAAGATTTTTCTTATGATGATGATGATGATGATGGCTTCTATTTTAAGATACATAGAAGTGATTTTACCATAATAGTCCCATGTAGAAGACAGTGGAAGATCCGACATTCCCATAAGATAGATAGAGAAACTGAGATTCAGAAAAGTTCAACAATCAACAAATGCCATAATGTTTTCCCAAGAATTGATCAAGTCTTCCTTTAATGCAGTGATTCTCAAAGTATGGTCTAGAGAATCCTGGGGATCTCTGAAACCCTTTTAGAGGTTCAAAATTCAATTCAAAAATAGTTTTTATTTTCAATATGGTAAATGTCTATAAATATAATTCAGATAAACAAAAAACTCTATGGAAAGATCCTTAATAATTTTTAATAGGCTAAAGGTACTGAAAACAAAAGTTTGAGAACCACTACTCTAATGTCTTAAGGAGGTGCCCACATGACAAGAGCAACTATGTAAAATGGTCATCAGCTTTTTATGGCAGCCTGGAACCTTTGGATCATTTCTATGCCTTCATGGGAATGAAAGGAAGATCTCCTGGCATTGCCAGATATTTTCATGCTTAAAAGAAAAATTGTCTCATGAGGCTTTGTTAGAACACTATCACAATGACTGGCTAATCAAATATCCCAGGATCTGAAGCTGGATTTTAAAACTTTAAAGATCACTACAATCCAGTCCAGAAATAGGAAGACTGAAAGAGTTTGTGGAACTTTCAATCAATAAGTATAGGGAGATGAAATTTGAACTCAGCTCTCTTGATGCCAAGTTAGTGATCTTTCCACTAAAATGTTTACAAATTTTAGGGTGGCTGAGAAGAGATAAGAGTGATAGTATCTTTGGGCGAAAAAGCTTTCACCTAATAAAATAACTTCCCTTTGACTCCTCTAGGTTGAGGAAGAGTGATGGACCTTAGACTTGGAGATGCTGGGTCTCCACTCCCATGACCTTTCTCATTGGTTGCTCCAGTTAGTCAGATACTCCATGAAACGAATCTGTCTCACTAACATTCAATGCCAAGGGCCTCAGGCACTCTGGTCTTACACAATGGCCATAGGACCATTCCTTCTGAGTTTTATATTATCTTCATTTCTCTTTGTCCCAAGGAATAACACACAATGGTCCTGGGGAGCTGTTTGCAAAGGATGAGGTACAATAATTCCATGGTGTTGACAGGGATGGGTTCTAAGGATGATGCTCTCTCAGACAGTGATTCATGATCTCTCTGGTAAACGCCATCAGGGAATTAGCAGGGCTTCTTTAGATGAGTGTAAACAGAATGGTGAGACTTTCTTAAGCCATGTTTCTATTAGCTTTTCAATATTATTCTATTATTATTCAATTATTATTATTCTATCTATTATTATTCAATATTCTATTAGCTTTTCAAGAAATGGGGGTGTGCTGATAAATATTTAATTGGCACTCAAGGAAAAAAATTACTTTCAAGTGAATATTTATGATATTAACATTTTAACCATCACATTATTAAGTTTAGAAATCAACAAAAATGATAAACCAAACTCTGATTTGTACCATTTACCATTTTGGGGAGTGTAGATGTTCACACTGGAAATTGAACAATTAGTTCTCCTCACCTATACATGATAGCTCCAGCATACCCTTGGATATTTACCCCCAACTGTTACCAGTATCTTGAAAAATAAATAATAACTACATAAGTCAATACAACAGAAACGAGTCAAATTTTCTTTTAAAAGCATGTGTGAATAAAACCAACTCAGTTTAAAAAAAAAAGCATGTGTGAAAAAGGGAAATAACTTCTAAGAAGAAAAAAGTATACTTTGTCACTTAAGTATAATAAGGTTCAATTTCCAACCTGTGCTTTGTTTATCCTATTTCATTTTGGCTCTGTCTCTTCCGGATTATTCTGAGGTTAAGTAGTCTAAGTGATTTTTATCAATATATAGATGGAAGAATGTAGCGTTGGGCTGAAGATAATGGTTCTTTGAGGCAGGAAGCTATTGTCTGTTCTTCAGTTTCCTGGTTGATAAAATGATAGGAATAGTAATTTTCAGTTGTCTGTCAGTTATAAGAGTCCAGGTTACCAAAGCAATTAGGGCAGCGTATTAGGTAGAAGATACAGCAGAAAGAACCAGGATGACATCTCATCAATAGTAGATGCCTTGAATATCCAGGAAGCTTTTGCTGATAGGACAAGATGAACAAATCCTTAATTTTTTGTTTTGCACTCCTCAAGACGGTTTGACAAGTGAAAAGAGATGTGAATGAACTGTTCCATGGGAGATAAATAGAACTTTAAAATCAGCAGAGATTCACCTTTCTGTATTCTTCTTTATAGTCCTAAGGACTTTCATCAATGGTTTATCCCATCTCCGAGTTCCTCCAACACTTAATTAAAGATCAAGTCTTTAATTTTATTTTTTCTCCTCAAATTGTAGGAATTTTTATTCCTCTTATTTGATTATAAACTCCCTGAGAGCAGGGCATTCAAAGAGATTTATAACAACTAGCCATTGATTGATGGAACTTTTGCCATCTTCTGATAATAATTACTCTAACTGGAAAGTAGCTGCGATTCACGATTCTATCTCTGCTTCTGACTGTGACCATGGATATTTTACTTCCCCCTAGATCTCTCAGTCTTCAAAGCAAAGATCATGGATCCCAGTCCTCCCTTCTTCACAAAGTTGAAAGGTCTAATTGATACAGGAGACATGGCAACACTTTGTAATGTTTTCAAAGTGCCATTCATCAGGAGGTTTCATCAGTTTTCCAGTTTGCCCCCAAGAGTCCCCAAAAATAAATTCCTGGAGGCTAAGCATTTACCAATGAAGCAGTGAGTGAGTTCTCAAATGTCTGTTTCTTTTTTATAGTGCGGGGAATGAAAGGAATTAAATTATAACTCTGTTTCCATTTATGTATAGGTGCCACCACTGCTTTTTACCACTTGATTTACTTTGTTTCAGGTCTTAAGTGCTTTTGCTTATAGAAAAAAATAGAAAATTCATTCATTCACTCACTAAACAAATAATGAACAAGAAAACACTGTTAGCTCCAGGGAGATACGAAGTATCAATAAGACATGATTCCTGCTTTCATGGCCTTACAAATTAGTTGCAGATGGGATACAGGAAAGTCTTAAACCAAAGCGTCACATGATTAGTGAAATTCGCAAAACAAAATGATCCGTGAATTTTCTAGGGGAATGTCATTATTGACAAATAAGAATAAATCCAATAAACCTAGGCCTATAGCCTAAGTAGTTTATTTTTTTAATGTCTATTTTATATTTGAAGAAATGAAGGCACTAAAGACTGAATTGACTTCCTGAATTGAGTGTGTACATTGAATTTATACAGATAGTATGTATCAGAGCCAAAACTTGAACCCACATCTTCTGACTCTGGCTCTAGTGCTTTTAATATTACATAATACTATTCCAGCATCTGCCCATATGGGGATTCCACGGAATGGTTCTAACCATGGAAGTAGGCAGGGATGGACATGTCCCACCAAAGATGACCAATGCAATTAACCAGTTTGTTATTAAGTTGTTTCAATTGTGTCTAATTCTTCAGAATACCATTTGGGGTTTTCTTGGCAAAGATACTGGAGTGATTTGCCATTCCCATCTCCAGTTCTCCAGTTGCCTCAGGAAACTGAGGCAAATAGGATCACACAGCTAGTGTGGATTTAGAAGCTGGATTTAAACTCAGGAAGATGAGTCTTCCTGACTCCAAGCCTGGTGCACAATTCACCCACTATGTCATCTAGCTGCCCCCAGACAGAATTGCTACTGTCCCATCTGACAAGATAAACAGAGAACCTAACTCAGACATTGCGGATGGACAGTTACAACCTAGAAAGTGTCACCTACCACAAAAGACTTTTTGCTGGGCTGCATTCCCTGATTCTCCTAGAATTCCCATAATGACAACAACATCCACTCACATTTCTATAAGTACCAAAATATACTTACTGAACAGTATTGAAATGTACAGAAGAGGATAGGGGTTCACATAGCACTTCCTAACATCCCTGCGAGGTAAGTAGGACCCGTATAATTATTCCCATTTATAATAAAAACAAACTCCTAGCTCATGATCACACAACTAGTTCTTCTGAAGAAGAATTTGAACTCAGATTTCCTGGCTCCTTGCTTTGTGTTCTACTCACTTTGCTCCAGTGCCAGAGTCTGGCTCTCACAGCTAGTAAGTAGCAGAGTGAACAGGGACCAGGTCTGTGATTTCAGCGGCATAGAGAGCTCCATGGTGAGAGAGCTCCTAGCAGTGCAATTTGGAATCTTTTCTACACCTCCTAGTCTTAGAGCTGTCTGGGGCACTGAGAGGTTACACAGCTGGAATGTTCAAGAGGTGGGACTAGCACTCAAGTCTTTCGGGTTTCACGGTCTGGCTCTGTCTTTCAGTAGCTCATCTGAGCTTCAAATCCCTTTCTATGAACTGCAAGACCTTCCCCACACACCAGTCTGCTAGGAGCAAAGATCTGGGAAAGACCATTGCCAGAGTGTATTGTGGGGCAGACAACAGCTGAGGCGTCTAGTCTGGGCCTGTTTTAACGACTCCCTGGGCACAGATCAAGTTCTTAGAGCTCTAGCGCCTTATGTATTTCTGGTGTAGTTACCAGCTGGGCTTTTTGGACTGTCCTGATGTTTCTGTTTTTGCTTTTTTTAACGATTGGGAACCATGCATAGGAACAGAGATCCGGAGGCTTATGGCCCTCTTGTCCAGTGCGCTCATCTTACAGTGGAAGAGACACAGGTTAAGTGACTTGCTCAACATCAAACAGATGGGTAGTTAGAGATGGAGTTTAACCTAGATCCTTCTAATTCCCAATTCTTCAGCCCAATTTATCAGTCAGGTCTCTGAGAGAAAGGGCAGCTATTTCTTCCTGAGGAGGCATGAACCAGATAAACCTTAAATACTATGGCAAGAAGTGGAAGGGATAGGTGAGTAGAGTTAAACATATCTCAAGTGAGTTAAATAGCAGATCCCAAAGAGTGGCAATTATTAGAACAAAGTCTCTAATAGAGTGCCTCAGAAATCTGTTAACATTTTTTTAAATCAATGACTTGGATGAAAGGGTTCCCATTTGAGTGCATTTGTCAAATTATCTGCAAATATCCCAAAGACAGAAAGGAATGGATATCTAACTCACTGGATGGGGTCAGGTAAGATTTTGAATAGGTTGGGATGATGAGCCCAATCTAAAAAGATCTAGATGATTAATTAGAGCTTGCATTTATATAGTACTTTAAGGTGTACAAAGCACTTTATAAATATTATTTCATTTGATCCTAACAATAACTCTAGGGGATAGATGCTATTATTGTGCCCATTTAGAGGAAAGAGGTTGAGAGACCAGGACTAGAATTCTGTTCATTGCCCCACCTAGCTGCTAGTAAGTGTACATAGAGAAGATGGGAGAGATGAGATTAGACAGAAATTTTGTGAAAAAGACCTGGTGGGGCTAGTGGACTACCAGCTCCATATAAATCAATACCATCATGTAAAAACCAAGAAAGCTAATGCAAAACTAAAGACAAATTGCAGGAGGCATAGGTGATGGGAGGATGAGTACAGTAATGCTGCTGTTTTCAATCCTAGATGGACCACATCTAGGGCCCCACAGATTGAGGATATTTACAAACTGGAACCTGTTTGGAGGAAGGTAATCTGGATGGGGGAGTTACTGGACACCACGCCATGGCTGAAGGAACTGGGTATGTTTATCCAAAAGAAAAGAAGACTATAGGAAAGAGATGGTGGGCAAGGAAATGGGATTGTGCTTGTTAGATCTGATCTAGAGGCAGACTAGAGCCAACATGTAAAAGTTGCCAATAGTGCAATGTAAGGAAAAGCTCAGTGCAATATAAGGAAAAGCTCTCAAATAATCAGCTTTATATATAAATGTTGTGGGTTGCCTTGGAGATAGTGAGTTCCCCATCAGTGGAAGTCCTCAAGAAGAGGACTTGTTAGAAATATGGATGGGGCATCCCATCAGAGTATTCCAGATCTGGCCTGAATGAGGCAGGATGCCAGGAATCTGATACCTGATAGCTCTGTCACCTGAGGATTCTTCCCCTCCAAAATTTGAGGGCCAGTGACGCGTATCTGACTGCTGCCACACAGTAACCCATCTTGAGTCCTATACCTTCTGAGGCTTCTTCTGGCCTCTTCATTTTTAAGGGATTTCTCCCTCCTCTGGGTCCTTAGTATCTGTCCCCATTATCTGGCCATTAAGACATAGTGCCCAGTTTGGGAATGGAGATAGGAAACAAGCATTGGATTTGGGGTCAAGAGGTTTGGGGTTAAATTCCAGATCTGACACTTATTATTGAGATTATCTTGGACAAGTCTTTCTGAAAATCAGCTTCCTAATCCATAAAATGGGGATATTTATATTTGCATTTCCAATTCACAAAAAAAGAACTTCATAAACCTTCTATGGATGTGTGTTCCATTATGATCAGACCTGTAACTATCAATTTTGACACCTAGAGCAAGGAATCAAAATACTTCCTCAAATCAACTCTAGAATTCAGGATGTGAAAATAATACAATAAGTAATAAAGACAAATTCAGTTGAGGCAAAGCAGAAATTACTCTAGTGACTCATAAATGAGTGCTATTAACAATGTATGCCATCTGGTAGCTTGGTATTTTAACTAATTATTCTTGTTAACGAGGTGCTAAACTCAAGTCATTTCTACAATGCTGAAGGAGTGCGTGTACCATCAATAAATGATTTTTTTAAAAAAGTACAATGTTTCAAAATAATTATTTTTTAAAAATGTTTAAATATCTACCTGCTACTTATTTGAAATTTTAGTGCTCTGGGGCAAATCTCTGATTGCTCTACCCTGGTTACAACTCTGATTGTTGTTATTATAAGCCATTCGCTCTTCATTTACATGCCTGGTTTTGCAGTTCCAACTAGAGTATTTGAATGTACATTTTAAAGGTCAGATTAAAATGATAAAGGCTGAGAGAGAGATTATAATTCATGTCTATAAACTCATGAAAGAAATAGACAGGGATAGCACAATGAGCTGTTTTCCAAACCACAGAATCTCAGGAGTCAATTAGTCAATACCAAATGCCTATGTGATCCGAAATCTTCCCTGTGATAATTCATGCATAATTCTGGAATTTTGAAAAAGGAACATTTAAGATAAACAAAGGAAAATGCATTTTTGCATACAGCATGTAATAAACTCCTGGGACTCATTAACTACCCTAAGAAGTGGTGTGAGCTGAAAGCGGAAATAATTTTTTTAAGGTTTAATTAAACTCATGGAGCCATACCCTATTACTGGAAATGACAATGTTCTAGACAAGTACAGAATATAATTGGAAGGGACCTAAGAGACCAACTAAGCTACTACTATTATTTTTTTCCTAAAAGAGGACTGTTTTAAGGACCCCTTTCCCATATGAGAAGCCTGGGCTCTCTGTTTTTGTCAGCATCCTGCAGGCAGCCTAGAAAGGCTGGTTTCCTGAGGGTTGCAAGAGCAGCTGTTACTTTCCTACTTAACAGATCTACAGAACCATACATTGTCAGAGATGGAAGGAGGGAGTTCAGTGAGCAGCTGACTAGGCAAATCTGTACTGGGAAGGAATAATGCCTACAAGATATCCACATGGTCATGCAGTGGTTGTGCTTGAAGTACTGTGCTGGAAGACTCCCAGAGAAATTGGGAAAGAACTGAAGAGCCAGTCAACATGCAATATCTAAAGAAAGGAAAGATACCAAATGCATGGGAAAAAATCTTGAATCTTCTTAATAGTGAAAAAAAGGTAACTGAGAAAAAGATACACACGAATGATTGAATAAAGCATTTATCATGTGCAAAAAAGTGATTTGCTCAAGGTCACATGGCTAAAAAGTGACAGGACCTAGGCCCCCCAACATCACATCTAGTTTCTTTCTACACCCACACATTATGTTATTGGCTTAGAATGAGGAAGGACTATTCATTTCCTAAGTGCATCAAAGGTGTTCAGGTAATTCTCAGAGGTTCATGGAGCTGTGAGGATCTTAGAGATCATTTCATCTAAACCCCGTATTTCACAGATGAGGAAACAGGGGCCCAGAAAGGTCCCAGAAAGGGTGACTTGCTCAGTCACATAGTGACACAGTTGGCATTCATCTTACACATCCCTCTAAATCAAATCCTTGATTTTACCTTCCTAACGTATTCAACTTTCAGCTCTGGAAATTCTTCAGTTAATAATGAACCTAAAAAAATCATAATCATAGTTGACATTAACAATTTACTATTATATGTCAGATGCTGTACTAAGTGTTTTATAAGTATTACCCTACTGGGCCCTCACAATAACCCTGGGAGAGAGGGGCTTTTGCTATGCCCATTTTACAGATGAGGAAACTAAAGCAAGCAGAGGTGAAATGACTTGCCTAGGATCACACAGCCAATCTCAGGCCATGGCTGAACTCAGATTTTCCTGCCTCCAGGCCCACCACTCTACCTACCACCTTGCTGTTCAAGAAGCAGAGAAGTAGATTACAACCAGACTTCCCAGCAATCAGTGCTGTCCCAAAGTGGAATGAGCTGTCTTGGGAAGTAGAGTTTCTCATCCCTGTCGATCTTCAAGTAAAAACAAGATGTCTATTTGTCAGGGACAAGAGACCAAAATAGGTTTCAAATACTGCCATGAACACTTGCCAGCTGAGAGGTCCTGGACAAGCTATTTAACTCTCTGGCTCTCAGTTTCCTCATTTATAAAATGGGAATAAGGAAAACCCCTGCCAGGTGTTGTGAGGCTTAAGTGAGAAAAGACACATAAAATTCTTTGGAAAGCTTAGAATGTCCTTAAATATGCTAGCTTAGAATATTATGCTCATTCTTTAGAGAAGATTCTTTATGGGATGGGCTGTATGTAGAGGTCCTGAAAGCTCCTGTCCCCGGAGATAGCAGAGGCTACAAGAAAGATTCCTGCATTTGGCAGGTGATTAGACCTTTCAGATCTAAGATGCTTTCTCTTGGCAAGATGAATTCTATAAATTATTATATGTCGCCAAAGGTTGTACATCTTCTTTTTGTCTGAAATTGGACATTTTCATGCTGATCCAAATAGTTTTCTCCTTTGGGGACATAGCAAACCAATCTATCATGTTCAGCTGAGCCGTGAACTCTTCCTGATCTCCATGACTGAAAGACCCCTCTCCTTCCCTCAATCTCTCTTTCTACAGCATTCCATCTGGACACTTTGCCTGCCTCATCATGCCCTTCTTTGTAGCTCGCTCCTGTGTGTGATTATCAATTAGATGGGAAACTCCCTGAGAGCAGACGCTGTGTCCTTTTTTATTTTTGCATGACCAGAGCCTAGTGCAAGGTCCAACACTCGTGTCATTGAACTTTTCTACTTGATACTTGTTTTACTGATTTAACAGTAATTTTTTTTAACAGAAAATCATCATCTTATCATTTTAGGAAGAGCCTCAATAAGCCATGACCAGAGAAAAGAAGCTGGACCTCAGACCCAGGGAACCTAGGTTCAAATTCTACTTTTGCCACTTATTCCTTGTATGATCTTGGGCATGTCATTGAGCTGTTCCAGGCCTCCATTCCCTCATCTGTAAAATGCAAGGCTTGAACCAAATGGTCACCAAGTTACTTCCAGTTCTAACTCTAGAATCCTCAGGTGTATGGTATCTAGAGCAAGGTGAAGTAGACATCATATATAGATGGGTGGAAGGAACTGGGGACGTTTAGATTAGAGAAGAGAAGACTCAAGGACACATGCTGGATGTCTGAAATTATTGAGAGAACTGTTGGATGGAAGAGGAATCAGGCTTGTTCTGCATGGACCCAGAGGGAAGAACTAGGAGCCAAGAGTGTTAAGCTGTTGAAAATACCTAATAAGCACTATATACACATTAGTTATTATTATTAATTATTATTATTGTTTAAGAGAAAACAAATTCCTAACAATTTGAACTTTATAAAAGCAGCTTGGGTTATCTTGGGAGTAAGTGGGTTCCTCTTTACTCAAGGATGACTGCTTGTCTGGTACGTTACAAAAAAGATGATTTTTCTGGTAGGGCAGACTCAGTTTCCTTATCTGTAAAATGAGGAAAATAATATCTCACAGGATTGTTGTGAGGATCAAATGAGATAATAATTGTAAAGTATTTAACATACTACTTGGCACATAATAGGCTAATTATTATAACATGTCAGTTATTATATATAATATTATATCATACAACATACATTATGTTATAATGTATTTTATGTTATTATATAGCTTTATTATTATTATTAATTGTTATTTAAGGGAATACTACCTAACAATTCAAATTCTCTAAAAGTGTCCTAGACTGTTTTGGGACTAAGTGAGGTCCTACTCATGGGAGGATGGCTGTTTGTGTGATATGATATAAGGGAGATTCTTTTTCAAGTTAGACAATCCCTCAAGTCCCTTCCAACTCTGAAATTCTATATAATCACTAATTCAAGCATGCAGTTTAAGAACAATTACTGATGTTTGCTGCCAAACATTTCCCCCTACTACAGGAAGAGAACAGAGATTGGATTTGGAAGAAAGGAAAACCTGAACTGGACTCCTTCCTGTGTGACCCCAGGCAAATCTTTTAACCTTTTTGAACCTCAGTGTTCTTTTTTTTTCCCCTCTGAGGCAATTGGGTGACTTGCCCAGGGTCACACAAGACATATTAAGTGTCTGAGGCCAGATTTGAACTCAAGTCCTCCTGACTTGAGAACTGGTGTTCTATCCACTGCACCACCTAGCCACCCCCCAACCTTGGTGTTCTTATAAGCAAATGAAGCTTTTGAATTTGGGTTGGGTTTGGTTCCTTCCAGTTCTAAATTTATGATTGTATGAAACTAGCATTTTTTATATGGGGTCCATGTATGCATGACTTGTGTTTGGAATTCGGGGGATTTTTGAACTTGGATAGAAATAAAAAAATCACATCTTTATTTTTACTAATTTTATAATTACTACTTTAATTTTTACTAACTAAAATTTAGTGTTTCCTCAATTATGAATTTAAAAAAAAAACATTCTCCTAAGAGGGATCTGTATATTGCACCTGACTGCTAGAAGGGGTCAACCACATAGACATAGACACAGGCGCGCGCACACACACACACACACACACAGAGTTTATAAACTCTTGTTATAAACAATCTCTGATTTTATTATGCAAGCCAGTGGAAGTCCCAAGTCATGGAAGCACATTTTCCCAGAGATTTCAGTTCCATATAGTACCTGCTCTCATTAGTCTTCCTGTCTTGGGTGGCTGCAAGAACGTGACTATCTGCTTGGCTTCCAAGCATTAGGGCAAAAGTTGCTATAGGAAGAGGAAGAAAGGAGAAGGAAAGTCTTTAGGGAGAGGAGCTCCCCATTAGAGGGGAGCAAGATGCTAGGGATGTGCTGAAACATGCCAGGTTGCCAGGAGGGCAACCTCCTCCTTTTTCAGATGGGGAAACTGAGACTTAGAGAGATGAAGAGTTTTGCCTAAGGTAATGTAGGCAGTAAGTGGCAGATCTGGAATTCAAATCCAGGTCCTCTGACTCCAAATCCCATGCCCATATTGGAAAGAGAATTAACTCTGAAAGACAGTAACTGATTGACAGCAATGATGTGCCATGACCAAACGTGGACATAGCCATGTCCAAAGGACTCGTCATGAGAAATGTTCTCCATCTCCAGAGAGAGAACTGAGGGACTCAGTGTAGACCAAAGCATGTTTTTTTCTCTTTCTTTCCTTTTCTTTTTCTTGGAACATGACTCATATGAAAATGTTTTGCATGACTTCATGTGTATACCCATTGGTGTCATATTTCTTGCCTTCTCAGTAGGAGGGGTGAAAAGAGAGAAAATTTGGAACTGAAAATGAAAATAAAATTGTCTTTTAAAAAAAACCTCAAAAAACCTTCTACTGAATCATTCTATAGTTATTCCCCTTTCTCAGCCCCAGTTTCCTCATCTGTAAAATTAGAATGACAACACATAGTAGGGTTTTTCATGAGAAGCAAACGAGTGCATGTAAAATGTAGGGCAAACACTATCAACGTATATCATTGTTAATTATTGTTAGTAGCAAAGCATCACAGATCTGGAACTTTAACTTGGAAGAGGTCTACTTCAACTTATTTTATAGTTGGGAAACTGAGGCTCCAGAGAAGCAAGTCAAATGGCACAGATAAAAAGTACAAGAGCCAGAATTTCATCCCAGGACCTCCAACTCCAAACTTGGTGTTTTTCCCTTGTCCTTTGAACACCTATCACTACTAGAACTTCATTCTTTTGGGTCTTCACAGTCTCCTAAAAATGCTCTCAGAGCAGATGGGATGTAATTGAACTATTAACACCTGAGGCAGAATTATGACAAAGGCAGTTTAGACCAAGGTCTTGTGGGAATGACCATAGGATTAGAGAGAGGAGGAAAAGAGTCTCTGACAGAGACAGATTTTGAAATTTTTCCACTTGGGAAAACACAGAACTAGGTGCACAAAATGTAGCCTCAGGAGAGTAGGTAAGGGTAAGTACTGGGGACTGGGGTTGGAAGCTAAGAAACAGGATGGGTCGGAAAGGAATTCCTAGCAGCTCACTTGCCAGTA
Organism: Sarcophilus harrisii; assembly: GCF_902635505.1. Taxonomy (NCBI): domain Eukaryota; kingdom Metazoa; phylum Chordata; class Mammalia; order Dasyuromorphia; family Dasyuridae; genus Sarcophilus; species Sarcophilus harrisii. Next base: position 548,505,624 of record NC_045428.1, read on the forward strand.
GCATCCATTTTAACTAAGTATTCTTTCTAGATACTAAGCTCTAGCTGAAAGCAATACTGTTAATTGCCATTTAAATTTAGCACTCTGGGACAAAGCTCCGATTTCCCCACCTTAGCTGCATCTCTGTTCACTGGACTGGGGATTCTGGTAACTACCGTTGGCAAGTATTCCCTTCAGAAGCATTGACAATCTGCAGTTGGAGTCTGGAGTGTAGAATTCATCTGCTGGACCTTTTGCTGGTTGGAACCATGTGGACTCAGCTTTAGTGTGGAGTATTCTAGCATGTAGCAATCCCAGACCCCTAGGAGGGAGCTTAAGATCATTGTCTTCCTCATTGTCCAAGTAAAAGGGGTATACCCACATTGACCCAGTAACTCTAACACACTAGGGTCAGAATAATGGCTTAGGTCCTCTGTTTGCTAATGCCAGCTCTTACACTGGCCATGTGCTATATTCGTTTTAAATTCAGCCAGTCTCAGTTCTCTCACCTGTGAAATGGGGGTAAATAATCTTTTCACCCTCTTCACAAGAGGAAAATACTTTGTAAACCTGAAAGTGCTGTATAAATAGGAATCATGGTTACCGTGCTATTTTCTGGTGTAACCTGCTTGTGACCTGCTCCCATCCCTCATGACTGTTCCCTGACTGGGAATTTCCATCATGGGGCTGGTTTTAGGGACACAGCTTGACAAGCCAAGTGCAGATACTGGGGGTGTCCTGGGGAATGCCCTGGACCGCTTGGACCACATGTGGCTCAAAGCAAGGTCAGGTTCCCCCAATCTATATGTCTTCCTTTATTAAGACTCTAAATGGCTGGCTCATCAAAAACCCAGGCAGGCCTGGTGGGGGTGGGGGCCCTTCCCCACAATCTGAGGACTATTCTCAGGCTGGACTTCCTGCATGGGGAAGTCAGAGTAAAAGTGAGAAGTTGAAAGTTTTCGTTTTACTGTACCCACAAAAATACAGCAGGATGTGGGGATTTCTCAAACTCCCACAGAATTTCAGTTGGGAGAGACTTCAGAAGCTATCTCATATGTAAACTGGAATCCCATCTACAATTTGCCCCAAAGTAGTCTTCCAGTCTCCACTTCAACACTCCCTTTTTCTCCTGCCTTCCTAGATGGGGAACTCACTACTTCCCAAACCAGCCCATTTTCCTGCTGGATCTAATGTTTGGGAAGCTTTTCCCTACCATTAAACTTGCCTTTGCAAAATTCATTCACTGCTCCTGACCTTGACCTCTGAGATCAAACAGAATAATGGTCCATTTCCCATGTGATGAAATAGCACTTGGCTATCCCATCCCCTGAGTCTTCTCCTATCTAAGCTAAACATCCTCTGATTCTAATATGGCATGAACTCAAGCCCTCCATGGTAGAAATCAAATCAAATCAATAGGCATTTATTAAGCACTTACTATGTGTTGAACACTATGCTAAGCACGGTACCAGCTCCAACACTGGTCAAGTGCTTTTGCCTATATCAGCCTCTTAAACTCTGAAAGTCTCAATTCCCTCATCTGTGAAATATTCATACTCTCCTTCACAAGAGGAAAATATAAATCTGAAAGTGCTTTATAGATGGGAATCATTATTACTTTGCCATTTTCTGCTATGACCTGCTAGTTACCCTGCTCCCATCCCCCATAATAGGACAAGCAAATGCTGCGACAAGCAAAAATAAAGATATTTTTCAGAATTTCAATGTCTCTCCTAAATGGGGATAACCAGAACTAAACATATGACTGTGGTTGTGGTATGAAACTGGGTTTCTCCAATTTGCTGTCTGAAAGCGAGTCTTCACAAAGGTAGCCATCCTCTGAAGGAAGCCTGAGACAGAATCTTTAGCTGAGGAATACCAGGAGAAAATTCAACCAATCCACCAATCAATCAATAAGTAATTGATTTAATTGATAGGGTAACAAAATGTATATAACATAATGTATATAAGAAAATAAACTCAAGGTATATACCAAGTAATAGAAAGTAGATAAGATAGAAAGAGACAGATGGTCAGACTGAGTTCTAATATCTAAGAGAACAGGAAAAGTCTCATGTTGGGGGTTACAGCTGAATTGGGCTTTGATAGAAGTTGGGGATTTTAGGATTCAGAGGCAAGGAAAAATACATCCCAGAAGATCATGGAGGTGGGAAATGGAAGTTTGGGTACAGGAAACCCTAACCCTAAATTCTTGAACTTTCTAACCAACATTTCCACATCCTGACTCTAATGGAAGTTCATCTCTCCTACAAGGATATCATCTCCCTTACAGCCATCTTCATTAGGGCTCATCCCTCCCACTTCTCCTGATTCACAATGATGAAGGGGAGAGGGAAGATGGTCTCTTTGGGAGATTCTAGACCTCTCCTTTTAAGGCTCATTAAATGTACACAAACTCCTGTAAGTAGCCTCCTAAAACATCGGAATGGCTAGAAAAATTAGAAAAGTCACGTGATGGATTATAAAATGGATTCTTTTAAGACACTGTGTTCCAAATTTTTCTCTTTCTCTCCCTTACTTTCCCTCTCCCCAAGAAAGCAAGCAATTTAAGTTAAATATGTGCAATTCTTTAAACATATTTCCATATTTATGAAATGGATTCTTTGTATCCCATCTAAGATGCCTTCTACAGCAGAGATGGCATTTCCCAGGAAGTAACCATCCAGCCAGGCCTGTGATCTGGATCTGAATTGGTCAGATCATCATCTATCACCTGGACTTTTGTCTTATCTTGGACTTGGATGATTCTGGAGGAGACAGGTTGATGACTTTGCATGACTCTACCTCACTTCAATCCAATTTACACACAAGTTAAGATGTTCTTGATCCTCTTAGAGAATGAAGGCCACAACTTGGCCAACGTGAGGGGTTCTGTCTATCACCACCCACAAACTGGCTCTGTCTGCCCACCCTGGCCTGCTCCTGTGGCTAATGCAGCATGTACAAAGATGGTCCATGGCAGCCTTAGGTGGGGAGACACTGGAAGTAGCATCCAATGGGAAGACCATTGGGCTTGGAATTGAAGAACCTGGATTCAAAAATTCCCATTTCTGCTAACTTATTATGTGATTTGAAGGAATCTCTGATTCTCAGTGCCTTCACCTATAATAGCAGGAGACGGTACTGTTCTCCTTCCCACCCATTTCAATAACCTGATCAATTATCCTGCAGGATCCCATATAGAAGCTTTCCTCTGAACCCTTAAGGCCCCCTCATGTCACCATTCATCGAGACCTTCAATGCTGCCTCCTCTCATGGTCAGGACTGGCCATGAGGATGACATTAAGGGAGGAGGTATAACTACTGTGAGGATGACGGAAGTAGAGCCCTCAAAGGGGTCAGGAACCTGGAATATGGAGCCAAATCTGATAAGGTGAAAAGAAATGGGAATATAAGTGGTATCCACTTGGGTTTAACTGATTATGCAAATTTAGGGTGAGGGAAGGCCAGCTAGGCTATATTTCTTGCTTAAAAAGTCCAGGGGAACTGATCAGAGAAATGCAAATTAAGACAACTCTGAGATACCACCACACACCTGTCAGATTGGCTAAGATGACAGGAAAAGATAATGCGGAATGTTGGAGGAAATGTGGGAAAAGTGCCCCAGTTTGTTGTTTGGTGGAGTTGTGAACTGTTCCAGCCATTCTGGAGAGCAATTTGGAACTATGCTCAAAAAATTATCAAACTGTGTATACCCTTTGATCCAGCAGTGTTTCTACTGGGCTTATATCCCAGAGAGATACTAAAGAAGGGAAAGGGACCTGTATGTGCCAAAATGTTTGTGGCAGCTCTCTTTGTAGTAGCTAAAATCTGGAAACTGAGTGAATGCCCCTCAACTGGAGAATGACTGAGTAAATTGTGATATATGAATGTTATGGAATATTATTGTTCTGTACGAAATGACCAGCAGGATGATTTCAGAGAGGCCTGGAAAGACTTACAGGTGCTAAAGCTAAGTGAAATGAGCAGAACCAGGAGATCATTATATATAACAACAACAAGATTATATGATGATCAATTCTGATGGATGTGGCTCTCCTCAACAATGAGATGATTCAAAACAATTTCAATGAAGAGAGCCATCTGCACCCAGAGAGAGAACCATGGGAACACAACATAGCATTTCCACTCTTTCTGTTGTTTGCTTGAATTTTGTTTTCTTTCTCAGGTTTTTTTTTCCTTCTTGGTCTGATTTTTCTTGTGCAGCAAAGTAACTGTATAAATATGTATACATATATTGGATTTAACATATACTTTAACATATTTAACATGTATTAGACTACCTGCCATCTAGAGGAGGGGATGGGGGGGAAGAGGAAAAAAGTTGGAACAGAAGGTTTTACAAGGGTCAGTGTTGAAAAATTACTGATGCATGCTTTGTAAATAAAAAAATTTAAAAAATGTCCAGGGGAGAAATGGTCTAACCATCTTTGATAAGCATGTAGAATGAGACAAGAAAAACATTGAATTGTCCATTCCCCCTACTCTACATTATATTCCAAGAAGTCAAAGATAAGAGACAAATTAGTAGCTATTATCTGTGTCAAGCTTTAAGATTTGCAAAGAACATTACATATATAAACACAATATTATATATAAAATCTCATATGATCTTCACAACAACCTTGTGAGGTAGGTGCTATTACTATTACTCCTATTTTACAGATAAGGAAACTGAGGCTGAGAAAGGTAAGTTACATAGCTACTTAAAGTCTAAGGAAGGATTTTAACTCATCCCTTTCTGATTCAGAATTTATTATTCTCTTGGACATTCTACTTAGCTACCTCTATTGACAAAGATTTCATATAGACCCAAATGTGTCTCTCATCCCTTCTTGTGGTAACAGAGTAGACCTCCCATCATTTGGGGAATAACTGAACAGTAATATAGGAATGTTAATGAATGTTAGCTTGCAATTAGAAATGGCAAATAGGAAGAATTCAGAGACAATGGAAAGAACTGTAGGAAATGAATGAAATAAGGACTTTACCATGACTACAATATTCACCATGACTACAACAATGGAAATGAATTGATCATTTCAAAGGAACTAAACCAGAAGTTACTGAAAAACCAATCCTTATTCTGGAGCAAGGACAGCTAGCTTCTCTTCTCTCAGCAGAGGAGTAGAGGCTATTAGGGCAGAGTATGAGATAGTATGAGATCTGGGCACCATATTGGGTGTTTTGTTTAATGATTTTGTTGTTATTGTTGTCACGAGGGAGAATTAAATTTGGCGATGGAAGGAGGAAATTTTCAGAATAACTGAAATAATGTAAAAACAAAAGGCATTGATAAAATAGATGTAAAAGAAAAAAGTCAATCACTCAACATTTATTATGTGGCTATCATGTGCTAGACTCTATACAAGGCATAGAATACAAAGACAATAATGACATGTTTGCCCTCACAGAGCTGACATTATTACAGGGAGAAGCTAACGTGTGTACCACATAAACACCAGATAGTTTTTAGGGAGAAGGTGGAAGGATGAAAGAAAACTTTAGAAGAGAGTGCTTGAGTTCAATTTTGAAGTTAATCAGGGATTCCAAAAGGCTGAGATGAGGTAAAGGGACCTTCTAACTATAGAGGAAATTGAGTCTGCATAGAAATGAGTTTGTGTATGTGATCAGTAAGAAGGTGAGTGCAGCTAGGAGAGAAGCAATGTAAAATAAGACTTGAAAGAGAAGTTGGGGGTCTGGTTGTGAAGACCTTTAAGTACCAGACAAAGGCATTTATGTTATCCTACAAATAATAGGAAGCCATTGAAGTTTATAGACTAAGGGTTTGATATGGTCAGATCTACTCATTAGGAAAATCACTATGGCAATTATGTGAGAGGTGGATTGTTATAAAGAAAGATCTGAGGCAGGGGGACCAATTGAGGGCCTACAATAATAGTTCAAGTGAGAGGTGATGAGGGCCTGAGTTAAAGTGATTGCTGTGTGAGCAGAGAGAAGGCAACAGGTATGAATGAAGGTCCAATCGGAAAGATCTGGAGATTGACTACAGATAGACCAGGAAAGATGAGAAGTATAAGATGACTCTAATGTTGAGAGGCTGGGCACCTGAAAGGATGGTGGTACTCTTGTCAGAAACATGAGTGTCTAAAAAAAGTGGATATATAAAAGATGCTGGAAATTTTGTTTTAAAAAAGAAAGAGGTCTAGAGGTCTTAGTGAACTGAAAGCTCAGTATTTGACAATATAAAATCTTGATAAATGGCCATCCAGCCCCTGTGAAAAACCTCCAGCCGATTCCACTTCAGAAAGCATCTCTTAAATTGAGCCCAAATAACCCTTTTTTGAAATCCCCTCTTCTTGTTCCTAGAATCTAGCCCCTGGACCCAGACCCTACAACCTCAGCCTAACTGTATCACTTTGCTAGTTCAGCTAGCCACTAACTGTCCAAGCCAGGAAGGCTGCAGGAATACATCATTATTTTTTCTTCATAGCATCCCTATGGGAAACCCAATAAATGCATATAATCAAGCCATTTTATGTATGAGGGAAAAAAGTCTGAGAACTTCATGGCCATCAAGTTAAACAACAGGAGAACTAGGACCTGCCCTAGAAGATTATTCCAATTACAATCTGCACTTCCTCCAGCCACAGTGGTTATCCAGGGTCTCCTGAACGAGACCTAGGATTTTCCACTTTGGATCACACTGCTATCTCTACTGACAATGTCTTCCCAATTTGATTCAATCCCAGATGATATTAAGTGCCTACTAGGAGCAAGGTGAGTTTCTGGGTGATGAGAATACAAAGGGAAAATGAAACAATCCCTGTCTTCAAAGAGCTCACGCTCTAGTGGGTGTGAGATGTGGGGTGGTATATAATATGCATACACATAGTAATTAGAAGAGGCAAAGATCACTAAAGGGCATAGTACCTGGCACAAAGTAAGTGCTTAATAAATGTTTGTTAACCATTGACTGACTGACTGATAGCTCGGGGAATCAGAAAAGACTTTCAAGAGAAGATAGCACCTGAGCTGAACTTCGAAGAGGCAAATGATTCTAAGAGGCAGAAGTGAGGAAGGAAGGCACTGAGATACTGAGTCAGTACTCCCAAATCAGTAGGCACATGAAACAAGACTACAAAGGAAGGGGCTTTAAGTGCCCAATTGGAGAGTTTATATTTTATTTTAGGGAATATTATTTTAGGAGCTTGGGAATAATAGGGAGCCCCTGAAGATTCTTGAGCATGGGGTGCTATGATCAGACTTGTATTTTCACAAGATCAATATTAGCAGCTACACGGAAGATAGATTGGAGGAAAGAGAGGCTGGAAGCTAAGAATCCAATTAGGAAGCAGTGCACTGGTCCAGCCTACTTTATTCATATAAAAAGCATGACATCATTTATAGCATGCTGGTGTTTGCAGTTAGAAAGAACTAAGTTCAAATCCTACTCTGACACTTTTCTTTGTAACCATTGGAGTACTTCTTTATTTCTTTAAAATCTCACTTATTTCAAATATACTTAAGCTTGTTGCTAGGCCCAAATGAGATCTGGGGGCTAAAGTGATTTGCAGACCTTAAAGCGTTATTTTGACTATTATCGCCTTCATGGCTGGAAGACTAGGCTCAGAGACAATAAGACTTTCGTTCATGCTGTGCTTCTGACATATACTGGCTTGTGTGGTTCTGGCCAAAACCTCAGGTGCCTCAAATGGCTCTTGTTGCAGAGAAGATCCTGGTCTGCTTTGTTAAGAGAGTTTCCTCACCTAGGAGCTCGCTCCTTACACTGATGAAACCTCAGGCTGATAAGTAAATCAATAAGCAAATAAATAAATTGATATCTACATATTTATATATTATAGAATTATATAATATGAAACATATTAATACCATATATTAGAATATTATTGGCATTCTATTATAATATTATTGTAATGTTATTACATTATTAAATATTAATAGCTTCAAACTGAACTAAGACTTTGGGGACTTTTTTGTGTATGTGTGTGTACATAAATGTGCACATACATATACAACCACATATGTACATGACATCTAGACATATGTATATTATTCAGAAGGCAGAGGTGAATGGATAAGTATTTAGGGGAGAATAAAAAGATTTTAAAAGTTTCATTCAGGCTTTTAAAGCTTTTTAATCCAAGTGCAATGGGCCCCAAATCGAGCTATTCTCCACTGGCACTTTGAAAAATAACTGACTCCCTCCAGCATCTGTTTACAAACCATGAAACACTACAATCTTCCAGGGATTAAAATGGCTGGTGACGTTTATGGCTATGGAGAGACACATGGAAGGGGATGAGTGTATGATGAGCTTTGTGCCTGAAGCAACATCACAGATAAATCCATCACTAGGAAAAGATGTGGGTCAGTCGTGAGGCAATGGAGTGGTCCCATGTCCCATATAGCACTTACTATTCCCACTGAGAAACCCTCTCCCTACCTCACCCTTTCTGCCAACCCAAACCCTTCCTATTCTTAAAGATCAAGGTTTTTCTGATTTTGAGCTGGCCCTCAATCCCTTGGGCCACATTGCCTTTCAAGTAACAACCACCATGACCATAGCAATATCAATACCAACATCAAAAATAACAACAATAATAATGGACATTTCTATAGCTCTTTAAAGTTAAGAAGAACACTTGTCCACTTGAGTTTCATAGCAAATCCTGAAGGGAGGTATGAGCTATTATGATCCCCATTTAAAAATAACGCTTTTCTCTTTGAGGGACAAATGAACCTCCCCCTGACAATCCCATTGCTAATTCTGTAGTTTTTCTCTTAGAAACATCCATGTGTTAATTCTGATTTTTATTTAAAAAAAACTTTTTTATTGTGAATTTTTAAAAAAAAATCCCAATGTTACAGATGAAACTGAGGTTTAGAGAAATGACAGATCCATTCCTGGTCACACATTTGGCAATTTGAATATGGGTCTTCTTATTTCCAAGTCCAACCCTTTTCTTCCTGTGTCACTGGGACCTGAGATCATATTTCCTATGCTTTTTATAGACAGAAATTATGGCTCAAGTATAGATTGCTTTGCGAAATCTTTTCCTCCTCCTTCCAAGCTAGACTTTTTTCATTACAAAATTTTCTACTCTATTGTGTTTGCCAAGGAAATGTTTATGTTGACTCTGTTCAAGTGGAATAATATATACAAAAATGCTTCTTCCTAACTTTTAAAAAAACTATAAATGTCCATTTTTGTTGTCTTTATTGCTGATACTGGTATTGATATTGGTATTATTGTGCTGATTATTATTTGAGAGGCAACGTAATTTAAGGGATTGAGAGTTAGCTCAAAGTCAGAGTTAAATTTAGTTAATACTTTTCTGAATTATATAAGAAAGCTTAGTTTTTTTTAAAAGTAAGATTATTAAATATGAAGATTTGTGAAACTGTGAACATTCACAAAATGCACCAGAACTGTCCAATGGAATTAAAATTTGAAAAAGTCTGAATGTAATAAAGTCCAAAATTTAAAAGGTTAATTTTTTAAATCTTTATAACAACCCCGAGAGATAGGTGCTATTATTGTTCCCATTTTACAGTTGAGGAAACTGAGGCAAATGATGTTAAGTAACTTTTCTGTGTATGTATACACACATATAAATATATACCTGTATAACATATATATGTATATACATATATATTATGCAGAAGGCAGAGGTGGATGAATAAATATTTAGGGGAAAGTAAAGAGAACCTCACATTTTAAAATTTCATTCAGACTTTATAAGCTAAAGTGAGATGGGGTTTAGGGTTAGGGTCAAGTGATTCCCTCCACCACAACAGCTGGTCCAGCACTGGGCATATAAACAGATGCTTCAGAAGGATTTATCTGATGGTTGTGCAAACACAGTCCGAGCTGCCAAGTCCAGCTTCCTGGGGATGTCACCAGGATCCACGTGAGAGAGGAGCTGTCGAAGGGCCCTGGGAAATGTCAGCAGGCTTCCCATGAATGCCGGGCATTGTCGTTAAAAGGGGATCGTTGCCGGGTCAGCCCATCCTTTTATTCACAGAAATATGGCAAGAATCTCCCAACATTCAAAACGGCTCTTTTGATGGAGGCTGGGGACCTGAATCAGCAAGAAGTACAGACCCTTTGAATAGCCAGTTGCTGGGAAGTTAAGACTGCTCTAGGAGGCTAAGAACACAGAGAATAAATTTCCAAGCTGGCTCCGGAGTCACCCCCTGCCAATTTTTTCAAGAGGCTGATGGGTATTGTAGGATGTTGTAAAAAAAATGCTGGACCTGTAGACCCAGATTCTAATCCTATCCCCAATACTTATTTGCTGTATGATCATAGGAAAGTCCCTTATTAAACCTCTCTGAAACTCAGTTTCCTTATCTGCAAAATGGAAGATTGGACCCAACAAGCTCTAAATTTGTAAGCCTTTGTACATATGATCATGTTTGATAATGCATGCAGCATTTCGTACCTGTCGTCCCCCACCTAGTTAGAATCTAGTTTATCTGTCCCTGGTGATTAAAAGTCACTTAAGTGTTCTTTTTCTGCTTTTTTTTTTCACTTTTCCTGTGTTTCAACTCCCCATAACCCATCTCTGTTCTATCCTGCCCTTCTCAGCTCGCACTATTCTACCAGCAGCACATTCTGAGGTCAAATGCTCATTGCTGTTCAGTCCCTGAGTTATGCCCAATTTTTCATGACCCCAGGCCCACCTATCCTTCACATCTCCTGAAGTCTGTCAGGCTTTAGAGCCAGTGCTTCCGTGGCATTCTTTCCATCTCATCCTCTGCCATTCCCTTTGCCTTTTGCCTTCAATCTTTCCCCACATCAGGGTCTGTCCCGGTGACTCCTGTCTTCCCACTACGTGGCCAAAGTATTTCAGCCTCAGCTTCAGCATTTGCCCTTCCAGTGAACAACCCGAGGTAATTTCTTTCAATATTGACCGACAGGATCTCCTTACAATCCAAGAGATTCTCAAGTCTTCTCCAGCACCATGATCGAAAGCATCCGTTCAGTGGTTCTCACCTTTCCTTGTGGTCCAATTCTCCCATTGCTGGTGGGAAAGCCAGAGCTTTGACTATATGGGCCTTAGTGAGCAAGGTGATGTCTCTGCTTTTTAGCAGGCAGTTCATAGTTGCCTTAGCTTTCCTCCCAAGGAGCAAGCCTCTTTTAATCCCATGACCATCGCTGCTGTCTGCAATGATCCTTGAGCCTAAGAATATGAAATCTGATATTGCTTCTATTTCTTGTCCCTCTCTCTGTTGAGGAGTGATGGACTAATGACCACAACCTTAGTTTTGTTTTCTTTAAGTTTTTTTTTAATGTTAAGCTTTGAGCCAGTTATTAATACACTCTCCTCTCTCACCCTCATCAAGAGGCTCCTTAATTCTTCCTCACTGAGTACCTAACTGCTCAAGCCAATGAGAATGCTAAGGGCTTTGTTTCTGGAGAGTAAAAATCAGCTGGGATCTCATCTCAGATCAGTTTGTTGGAAGAGCCTGCCCCATCCTTTGCAATCACCTTTGGGGAGCATCAATATTTGTGCTGACAGCCCCTCTGTCCAATCTGACCATATGATTGGTTCCTCAGCATCCTCAGCCCCACCCTCTCCCATCCTTACAAGTCTAAGATCCCAGGACAGAAAATTCTCATCCCAGACTTCTGGGGGCTGGAGGGGACTGGGATGGGACAGGAGGCCATTTGAGTGCTTAAGGTTGGGGTACCTAATAAGCTGGATGACGGCAGGCTTGTGAAGTTTCAGAAACAGTCTATTACTCAATCTAGCTTATCTAGCCACACTGATCTGCCTGTAGCACACATCTCTTGCAATTACTGATATGATGTGTCTCATGTCTGTCTCCCTAACTTCCCTTAGAACCTTAGAGGACCTTCAAGGTCCTCTTTGATGACCACATAACACTCCCATTACCTCATTTTCTTGTCTCTAGACTAACAACCAGAGACTTCCTTAGGAAGAGAATTTGTTGTGAGTCTTAGCTTTATACTTTTTATCCCAGAATCTAGCACAGTGCCTGACACTCAGTAGGAGCTTAATAAATGCTTGTTGATTGATTGAGGCGCCACTTACTACACAAGGTCCTTCCTTATCTCAAATCAAATTAGCTTTTCCTTTATATTTATTTACACTTGTAAAAATCATTTACCCTAATTGCACATAAGCTTCTTGAAAGCAGAAAGTTTCTGTTTTTGTTTGGGACCTAGCCTATACTTGAAACCACTGGTCTTCCGACCCGATAGCCACATCTCCCCTTCCTTTGTAGTGTAATTAATGCTTGTTGGATTGAATCGAATTCTGGTTTGTGGATCAGGAGTCAAGGAGGAAGCTGTCTGCCTCAGAGGGGGTAAGAGAGCATCCTAATCCATGACCTGACAGGATGCCTTCCTTGCCACAGGTCCCTTCCCACCCTGAGGTTCTGGACATCCGAGCTTGCCCAGAAGGCCCTGCTGGTGGGCACCTTGGTGCTGCTTACTGCCCTCCTCTCTTTACCCCTCCCAAAGCGGAATGGGGGCTTGGTGCTGGTAAGTGATGCTTGATGGTGCATTTAATAGCCAGGACAGAAATGTCACATACATGTACATACACAGACAGTTCGTTATTTACAGTTTTTTAAGGTTCACAAAAGGCTTTACATAGATTATCTCTGTTATATAGATGATGACCCTATGAACCAGGTATTTATTATTATTATTATTATTATTATTATTATTATTGGCAGTTGGTGGCTTAGTAGATAGTATGCTGGTTCTGAAGTCACAAAGTCTGATTCAATCCAATAAGTATCAATTATACATTTACAAAATAGGTGGTCTGACCACAAGTTCAGGAAGACCGGTGGCTGCAAGCCTCTGACACATTACTGCAATGGATTATAAGTAAGTCTCTAGACTCCTAATATCCCGCCCCCTCACTCCACCCCAACTAGTTTACTAGCTGGACATAATTGTCAGAGCAGCACTTTTTCCATGAACACCAAAGAACCTATAAAGGTTGGAGAATCGGGGGCTCAAGTAACATTGAACTAGTTTCCCTTCGTTGACAAGGATTATTTCCTTTTGGTCTTGTTACATCCATTGCTTAGTCCAATGCCCATAGAAGACATCTCGAAAGCTTATAATTTCCTGGTTAGAAAAATAAATCTTTAATGTGGCTCTCTTCAGCAGTGAGATGATTCAACCAGTTCCACTAGTGCAGTAATGAAGAGAGCCATCCACACCCAGAGAGAGAACCATGGGAACAGAGTGTGGACCATAATGTATCATTCTCACTCTTTATGTTATTTGCTTGCATTTTATTTTCTTTCTCATTTGTCTTCTTTTTTGATCAGATTTTTCTTGTGCAGCAAGGTAACTGTATAGATATGTATGCATATGTTGGATTTAACATATATTTTAACATATATTGTTATGGATGTATTGGACTACCTGCCATCTAGGGGAGGGAGTGGGGGGAAGGAGGGGATAATTTGGAACAAAAGGTTTCGCAAGGGTCAATGCTGAAAAATTACCCATGCATATGTTTTGTAAATAAAAAAGCTTTGATAAAAAATTTAAAAAATAAAATAAAAATATAAAATAATAAGATAAAATAAAATAAATTTTAAAAAGAAAAGAAAAGAAATCTTGAAAGGATGCATTTTTCCAGCCTTCCTCCAACCTCGGTTTTGGACCACAGCACGTTGCATGAAGACAAAACCATATAGAAAGCCAGTGTCCTCTAGTGGTCATGGCTCAATACTGCAGACAGGAATCAAGCCAAGTAGTTTGTTTTTAAGCATGACCTGCATCCCAGTCCCTCCATCTCACTCCTAGCAGAATCTGCAGCCCGTGCATGATCTTAAAGTCACTAGATCAAGCTTGTTCTGAGGATAATTACTTGTGTGCCTTTGTGGACGTGGACAAATAACTCAGCCTCTCTGGGATGGTTTGGAAAATTCTCACCTCAGTTTCTTCATTTATAAATAGGGATACAAAAAATACATCCCTTTACCCTACAGGATTGGGCTTTTGGGGGGAGGGACACAATCAAGTGGTGAAAAGAATGTTTTGTAAACCTTAGAGCCTTAGACACTTGAGTTATTATTATTATTATTATTATTAATAATAATAAACCTATACTAAGGTCCTCTGTTGTGATTTGGAGGTGATCCTAAGGTCTTAGAGGCTATTCAGATAAAGCAGACATTCTAGTAAGCTTCTAGAGCCAGGACTCTAAGTGTGGGTGCAGGTTATATGTCCAAGAGTTTGACCAGCAGAGCCATAACAGGACAATGCTGTCATTATCATCTACAACAGGGTCTCCCAGGGTGAAAATCCCCTCTTTTGATACAGATTATAATTTAGAGTCTTAGAGAGTTGTGGGGTGGGATGAGGGGGACAGGGACTGAAGGGTCTTGAGACTTGTTTATAATCCACAGCAATAATGTGTCAGAGACTTGAAACCACTGGTCTTCCGACCCGATAGCCACATCTCCCCTTCCTTTGTAGTGTAATTAATGCTTGTTGGATTGAATCGAATTCTGGTTTGTGGATCAGGAGTCAAGGAGGAAGCTGTCTGCCTCAGAGGGGGTAAGAGAGCATCCTAATCCATGATGACATCATGAAAAGTCTGAGGGGTAAAGTTCATAAAACCCTGGGTGTGTGCTATCCTCCCGGGGATGGGCATTGAGGTCTGCTAAGGATCCATGAAGCTGACTGAATTGAACCTTCCTCCTCATTTTTATCCCTTCCCCCAAGAGAATGTTAGCTTGAGGGCATATTTTTTCATTTTTGTCTTCAACCTCCAGTTCCTAGATTAGAAATACGGTTTATTAGGCACTAGGTCAAATTTTATTGGATTGAATCAAGTTGAATTGCCTGGTTTGGGATGAGAGGAGGAAGGGAGGTGTCCACATAACTGAGAAATTCCTGCATGAAAAGGGATGGGAACCACAGGGGGCCACACTGGGGTCAAGTGGCCAGAAGATGAATTATTTACGTCAAAGGGTCAAAGGCAGGAAATGTCTATGGGAGAAGCTGGGTCAAAACCAGGAATCACAACACGAGGAGGGACGACAGTTTGGAACCCGGCAGATAACGGGGTTCTAAGCCAGATCAATCGGTCCATTTAGCTGGGCTTCTCTATCCACACGTTCCAGTTTCTTCTGAAGCTCCTGCTACTCGTAAAAGATAAACTTGACAAGGAGAGAAGCTTTTTTTTTGTTTTTAATTTCTTTTACCTAGTTTTTAAAATCCTGATATGTGATATAAAGTAAAAGGTCCTTTGCGCAGGTAGGGTTGGTTTTGTCCCAATCCAGGTCTGCCTTTATCCGCTAACTACAAGTGTCACTGAGAGGCAGTGGCCAAGCCAGGCCTGGGTAATGTAGCAGGAGGAATGGGGGCTCAGGCAGCAGAATTCGTGGCAGATGTGGAGGACAAGGAGACTAGAAGGGAGGAGGATTCTCGCACTTGCTGAAGGTCATGCAGTCAGTTCAAAATCGCATCCTCAGGTTCATCCTAGAGGGAGAGTGTCCAGGGACACCAGAGAGTTGGTGGGCTCCGGGCTTCCAAAAGAGCCCCCCGATTCAGTTCTCCTTCTCCCTGCCTTTGTAGCAGGTCTTCCTGGGCCACAAATGCTCCAGATGCAAACGGCTCCTTCACGCACTCCCCAGGGTTTACATCTGGCTCAGGACGGGGCAGGGCTGAGCAGACTTGATACCTCCAGCCACCCGTCACGTACAGTCGAAGCCTGGCCAGCATCTGTGCTTGTGACTTTGTGTTCTCATTCCCAGGGCCATGTTTCCCACAGGAACTTTGAGCTTTAGGCAAAAGGTCCTTTACTCTGCTGCAGTTGGTTCCCTCCCAATCCTGCTGTCACAAAGTAGGTCTGCCTCCAGCTCCCTTCTTTAAAGATGAGGAAATGAAGGCAAAGGACAGCTCAGAACCACTAACGCTCAGGCTTGGAAGTGACTTCAGTGACTACCCAGACCAAATTCCTGTTGTTGCGCTTCCATCCCTTCAGTTGTATCTTGGCAAAGATACTGGAGTTTTTGGCCATTTTCTTCTCTGGCTCGTTTTACAGATGAGGAAACTGAGGCAAACAGGGGGAAGTGACCTGCCCAGGGTCACAGCTGGGGAGAGTCTGAGACCAAGTTTGAACTCAGATTTTGCTGACTCCAGGCCCCACATTCTGCCCACTGTCCCAGCAAGCCTCTGCCAACGCAGAATTCTGTCTCAAGCATTCTTCACAAGGGGTCATCCCCCCTGTACTTTAGAGATCAGCATATAAAAAACATCTGCTCTTAAGTTCTAGAACCACAGAACAGAAACTTGCAGGGACTCCAGAGGCCTTCCAGGCCACATCCCTCCTACAGTCTGGAGAAACCCATGGATTCCTTTTCAGAATCATGTTTGTAAGTGAACAAAACAAAATATTTACAAAGGAAATGAATCCTATTGGAATACAGGGAACAAAGTATTTAAAAAAAAACACATAAGTTCCCTGATCCCAGTTAGAACCTCTGCTCTGGGCCATTCTGGATCTGACCAAGAATTCTCTCTCCAGAATCTCTAACAAGAGGCCATTCAGTCTCTGCTTGAACAGCACTAACAAGTGGGAACCACCCTTTCTCTGGGAAGCCTGGGTCACTTGTGGACAGCTCTAATGAGGAAGTTTTTCATTACCTCAAGCCTAAATCTGCATCTTTGTAAGTTAGTACAGTGCCTGGTACATAGTAGTGCTTAATAAATGCTTTCTTCTTCCTTCCTTCCCCTTTTCCCTCCTTTCTTTCCTTTCTTTCTCCTTCCTTCCTCCTTCCTTTTCTCTTTCCTTCCTTCTCTTTCTTTCCTTCTTTATTTCTTTCCTTTTTCTCTTCCTTCTTCCTTTCTCTACTTTCCCTCCTTCCTTCCTTCACTCCTTCTTTCCACTCACTAGTCTTCCTTCTGCTTTCTGGAGTCAGGAGGTACCCTAATCCCACCTTCACACAGCAGCTCTTCACATTAAATCAGTAATCAAATTTGCCCGCGCCTTCTCCAGACGAAACATCTCTAGTCTTTTCCAATAATAGCAGAGTCTTTACTCCTTTTCTCAACCTGGTTGCTCTCCTCTGGACAGCATTGATTGTCAACATCATCTCTAAAATATGGAGCCAAGAGCAGCGTCAGAACTCCAGATGGGGATAAACCAGGCTGCGGACGTCACCTCTGCTTTATGGGCATCACCTGTTTGTTAACACGGCCTCAGTTCTTGATGTGATTTTTGAACCAGGAACCCAAAGCACCATGAAAAGACCGAGTGAGCCTCTACAAGGTCAGGAAATGACAGCTGCATGGCTGGGAAAGGGACCTCAGGGACCAAAATCTGGCCCCTTCATTTTACAGATAAAGGAAGAGTACCTGTGACTCGCCCAAAGCCAAGGTCAGCAAGAGGAAGAACCAGGATTCAAAGGCAGAGCTTTATAAAAGGCCTCATTAAGGACAGGTGCCCTGGAGGAGAGTCGGGGGTAAGAGCCCACAAGCTTATTTCTACCAAACGTTGAAAGGATCCGAGGACAGCCTCTGGCATGGAAGAAACATGGGACAATAGGGGGTTTTGCTGGCCACCTTCTGACTGCTCTTAAAAATGAAGACAATGTTTTCCTGTCTGCGGTGCTCTCCTCGTCTCTAGCCCCAGGTATGATGGCCAGCTGTACAGCAGCCACATTCTTGAGTCACTTCAGGGCCAGAGGCCTGGCTGGGTCTCTGGCCCTGAAGTCAGGGAGGCTGGCTCAGTCCTCCCTTACCATGTCCTCACTTCTCTGGGGTTTCAGTTTCCTGTTGAAAGGATCTCTGTTCTTTCCTCTCCCTCTACAGAGGCTAAAAGCCAAGAGGAGTCTGTGTGTGTGTGTGTGTGTGTGTCTGTGTGTCTGTGTGTGTCTGTGTAAGTGTGTCTGTGTGAGTGTGTATGTGAGTGTCTGTGTGTATGTGTGTGTGAATCTGAGAAGCAGCGGGAGGCAAGGGAGAGGCAGGACAGACTCACAGTCACTCAGTCAGTCAACTAGCATTTTATTAAATCTCCATTATGTGCCAGGTACTGAGCAAAATGCTGGGAACAAAAACAGGAAAAAAACAAATACCCTGTTTTCAAGAAGCGCACAGTCTAAGAGGGCGTCAAAATGCCAAGAACGAAGCACAAACAAGATTTGTGCAGGTTATATTGAAAAGAACCAAGATTAAGGGGAAACGGGCAAGACTTCTTGCAGGGGCGGGTTTTAGCGAAGACTTAAAGGAAGTTGGCAAAGCAGGAGCTGGCAACGAGGAGGAAGAGCATCCCAGGGAGGAGGGGCGCCCAGTACAAATGCTCAGAGTTGGGAGGAGGAACATCACAAGGGACGGGGGACCAGGACCAGCAGATTGCAGAATACACGGAGGGAAGGAAGGTGGGAGGGAAGGAATAGCCATCAGGAAGTCAGAAGGGCCAAGTTCTAGTGCAGTCTCTGACCCTGGGAAATGCATTTAATCCCTTCTTGCCCCAAGCAATGTAGACTCAATTATAACTGATCTACAAGGTGAGGGAGTTTTCCCCTGGGCGCTCCTTACTCTGATGAAATCATGGTCCGTGGTCCAATGCACTCATTATCTTCAGTGTGAGTATGTCCCCCTTTCTTTCTGTTGAACATGTCCTTGGGGGTACTTCAGTGAAGTTAGGAAGCGATTTAGGAAGAAATGAGGCAGAGGGAGAGGAGACTGGGAAAGACAGGAATTTCCAAATTCTGAATGGTCCCTGTCATCAATGCTGGTGAGATCAAAGGTAAGCTGTCTGGAGGCAGCTGGGGGTGCAGCAGATAGATCCCTATATCTAGAGTCAGGAAAAGTTCAAATATGACCTCAGATACTTCCTGGCTCTGTGGTCCTAGGAAAGTCACTTAACTCCTCCTGCCTTGATTTTCTCAATTCTAAAATGGGTATAATTTTATCTCCTCTATTCCAGGGTGTTTGTGAAGATCAAATAATATTAATTAATTAATATAACTAAATAATAATAATAAAAAATAATAAAGTGCCTAGTAAATGGTAGGCACTTGTAAATGCTTGTTTCCTTTCTTCCTGTGTGTGGGGTTAAATAGAGACGGAGTTCATGGATGCTGAAGAGGCTAAACTGGGCAGAGAGGAGAAGTGAGAAAATATCATTGCATATATTGAAGCCCTTGAATATGAGAGCAGAGGTTGTGATACAGAGGAATAGTGTGAGAAAGATTATGAACCCCCTGGCAAAGGATGGAAATGTCCTGGGTCCTGAAAGATGATAGCAAAGTCTTTCTTATGTATCCTTCCCTGTGCCCTTGGTACTACCTATCTAGACCCTCCCAGTGGTCTTTGCTTGAAGGTCAGAGTCTTAATGGGTCCTTATTTCTTTAGTATATTCTTCATAAACCAGTTAGTTAATCTTCAAAATGCCCATCTCTGATGTCATTTCCCTATTCAAAAGTCTTCAATGGATGCCCATTACTTACAAGATAAAGGTCAAATTCCTTAATCTGGAGTTCTACAATCTCCAAACTACATTTTCAGCCTAATCCCTCTTTGTACTTATAAAGAGATTGTATGGTAGATCTGAATATTTATATTACTCAAAATAGCTAAAAGAAAAAGAAATTATCTGGTTCAGCCAAACGGGAATTTGCTATTCTCTAAACATACTCTGTTCTTTATCTACCTCTGAACTTTTGCTCATACTATTTTCTCTATTTGCAAAATCTCCACAGTCATCACTGAAAATAAAAATACTATTTATTCTTCAAGGCCCAGATCAAATGCCATCTCTTGCAGGAAGCCTTCCCTGATCTCTAGAGTTAGGAAATTAGGAAAGCGCTCTCTCTCTCTCTCTCTCTCTCTCTCTCTCTCTCTCTCTCTCTCTCTCTCTCTGTCTCTCTCTGTCTGTCTCTCTCTCTCTCTCTCTCCTCTCTTTCTCTTTCCCTTCCTCTCTCTGCCCACCCCTTTCTCTTTTTCTTTCCCCTCCTTCCTACTGCCTTCTGCCTTCTCCCTCTCTCCTTTCTTTTATTCCAACATCATACAGTGCTTCCCTCATGGCATTTATTACATTTGTTGCATTAATATCTTTCTTCACATGGGCAGGGATCTTAAGCTTCTTTTCATCTGATGCAATAACAAGTCCAGGACTTGCTGTGCACATAGTGGAAGCTCAGTGAATCCTGAATGAATGGACAGTGACTACCAGGCTAAGGCTTAAGTGGTAAAAGGCTGATGGCTGAGGGCAGACCTGGGAGTTTCTACACACAGGAAGGAGGTTGGCAAAAGCCTCAGGTTAGGCAGACCAGAGATCCAGAGAGGGAGACAAAGGCATAATAAAGGAGCAAGCAGGTACTGGGCAGGCAAATGGTCTAGAGTCCAGGGAAGTCAAACACTTCAATTCACAGAATCACAGTGTTGGATAGGACCTCAGAGGGCATCTAGTCCAACTCGTACCTGAGCAGGAATCCCATCTATAATATCCATGATAAGGCCATCCCGCACTCACTTGAAAATCTCATACAGGCTGAAGAATACAGAGAAGCACGGAAAAGATTTATATGAACTGATGCAAAGTGAAGACAGCAGAACCAGGAAAACAATATTTGCAAATGACTGCAACAATAATTGAAATTATAAAAATAATTGAAAAGAATAACAATAATCAACTAAAATTGGATGCTATGAAATGATAATGACCAAGTTTGACTTTAAAGACGAATAAAAATGCACTTCTCTCCCTTCTTTATAGAGATAGGGAATCATGGTATGGAAGATTGCAAAATATGTTGGATATAATTGGTGTATAGGTTAGTGTAGCTGAACTGTTTTTTTCCTCATTTTTTATTCTTTGTCATACAGCATGGTTTTCTGGGAAGAGGATGGGAGAGAAAGACATTAGGAAATAAAGGTGACATAAGCAAAATATGTCAACAAAACATTTAAAAATTGAAATATCCTACTTAACCCTAAATTTGCTTTTATTGAACTTATATAATATTAGTATTCTAGTTACTTGTATGGACGTCCTATCTCCCCACTGAGTTCCATGAAGACTGTGTCATATACATTTTATATCTCTTCCAGTTCCTAATTCAGTACTCTATACTCAATGGGTGCTTAATAAATACTTAATAAATAAGTAATCTAGAAATAGAGAAATGTGTGAATAAATGCATGAAGGAAGGGGAAACTGTTGAGAGGCCTTTGGTTCAGCTCTCAAACCCCAGGACTTCTTTGCAGCTGCTGACCTCCCTACAAAGAAGAGGAAAACTATGGAAATGAAGGTCCCAGACAAAAGTCCTGGATGATACCTGTGGCTCCTATTTCTGAAGGTTGAAGTGCTTTCCTTCCCAATTTCCTGAGGAATTAGATTTTTTTGTTTTTGGTGGGGGGAGGAAGAAGAGAGGAATCTGGCCTTGTGATCGCATCAGTTTGAGGAACTCTTGGGTAGAAACTTCCTCCACTGATACAAACGAATTAACTCGGTGATTTTTAATAGGGTTTTAACTCAGCCCTTCCTGACTCCAACTCTGGTTCCTTAACAGTTAGCTAATAACAGTCTGCCAAGCCACCCCATATAGCCCCATCACAGCTGCATGTGTATCAGGAATTCAGAGAGGGGAAAGAGCAGTCACTATGGGTAGAGTTACAGGAAGCTTCCTGGAAGACTTGGTCTTGAAGGATGGAAAGGTTTGGATTGGAAGAAAAGTTTGAGGTCTTCTAGATTTAGAAGTGAGTATGTATGTAGTTGCTTTAGGCATGAGTTCTCAGACCTTTGTGACCTGCATCTTCCACCCTAGTGAGTGATGGTTTAGGCTCACGAGGGAAAAAGAGAAGGGGCAGCTCCTGGATCACCCCGCCCTGACCCCTTCCTCTCCTCATTTTTGGGAGGGAACCTTTTCCTAAGTCTACTGAGGCTGAGTCTCTAAACCTACAGTGTGGGATGCTGATTCGCAAGAATGAAGATTTACAAATGAGGAAGAAAAATGACTTGCTCCAAACCACTCAGATAATGAATAATAGTAGAGGCTCAAGCTCAGATTTTCCAACTTGAAATCAGTATCCTTTTCATCACAGTTCTGCAATGTGCTCCAATTCTTTACTCTGTATTTATGTTGCAAATATTTGGTGTAGAGAAATGGTGTGTTGTTATTAACAAGCTGGTCTCAGATCTGGATTCAAGTCCTGTTGCTGACATAGACTAGCTGGGCAAGTCAGGCCTCTGAGTAGGACTTTTAAGGGTGGGGAAGGTAGCCTTTGACTTTGATAGAAGGAGTTTCCTCATCCACGTTTATCAGTAAGATCACAGGCCCAATCTCCATTCTAATTTTTGGTATTTACTCCTCCATATACATCTTGTTTCTCTGCAGAAGAATGTAAGTCACTTAAGATCAGGGATTGTTTCCTTTTTTGTTCCACATCCCCAGTGCCTACTTAGTGCCCAGCACACAGTAGGCATTTCATAAGTGCTTAGAATGGGGGTCCGAAGGGTCTGAGGGTGAGTGAATGGCCAAGGGCCTGGCTGCTGGGGGCTTCCTGCCCGGGGCTCAGGGCCGGTCTGTCTGCGTGTCTGTGGCAGACCCCACAGAAGGAGGCAGGCGGGCCCAGGTGGACGGGCCAGAGAGCCAGGGAGTTAAGGTTCGGGTCAAGCTGCTGTGACAGTGGGAGCTCGCTTTGGCCAAGCGGCCCAAGTCCCTCCCTCCCTTTCCCGCTGGAAGAAAGTGGTCTCTCTCTCCGGGTTGGCCGGGCTGGGCTGCCCAGAGCCAGAGACAGTCAGACAGACACAGAGAAAGGCCGGCTCTTCCGCTCTAACACACCAGGCACGTCTGCGGACAGGCCTCGGAATCCTGAGCCTCTCTCTGTTTCTTCCTACAGAGACCAAAAGCTTGAATCGGGTCCAGGTTTCTAATTATTTGTACTAGAAAGAAGAGCATGTGGGCTGAGCCGGGCTCCTGCCACCCCCCTCACTCCCCTCCCAGCCCGGCCTGGCCCCGGGGAACCCTGGGGGAGACCACAACTTGCTGCTTTCAAGCCCGAGATCCGGCTTGCCGGGGAGGGTGTGGGAGCGCTGACGGCGGGGCCATCTGTCACTGGCTAACAGGAGCTTGCTCAAGCACCACGGGCAGAGGAAAGCAAACAGGAAGGTGAGAAGTAGGGGGTTGGGGGGGGGTCATGGGCTGGCCACAATCTCAAGCCACAGAGAACTCGCGCATCCTGGGGTGCTGACTCCAGCAGGCTGCAGAGATGACTCTCCGCCCAGAACAACAGCAAGTATTAACCAGTCCTGCCTCCTGGAGCCTTTATCACAACTCTGAGACTAAGGAACTGTGCTCTCCCATTTGACAGATGAGAAAACTGAGACTCAGAGATGCTACTAAATATCGCCTGAAGTCAGGACCAAGGGTGTTTTCCCTGCTGGTATGGGTTAGGGAATGGAAAATATAAATCCCATGCTATTCTCAGCTGTCACCCCTCCTTCTCTTCCCCCCACTCCCCACATATACATATGAATCTCTGAGTTTTCAGAGCTTCCTACAGCAAGGAGGATGGGAAGAATGATCATTGGAAACCCCCTCGCTGGTCTCTTCCTCTCCTGCTCCCAACTAGTGGTTCAAGGGCTTCCTCTCCTAACCCTGAAAATGGTTTCCCCTAAACTTCTGTGCCCAGTCTCAAGACAAATCTTCGGTAACTGCAGACAAGAACTCGTGGGAAGGCTCCCATTCTGCAGTTATGGGAGATGCAGGTTTGAAGTCCTTGATCTAATACTTAGTACTTCTGTGACTTATGACAGATCTCTGTGAGAACCCATTAACTTCATCAGGTCCCTTGCAGTGCTCGTTGCAATTCTACAACGAAGAAACTGATTATTGACAAGTTAAGTGAAAGTGGATATAGATCCTGACTGTTCTGACAGTTTTCACAGGGAGGTTCTTCCTTTGGCCCGGGTCAGCTCTTCTGGAAAGCAATCATTTCCTTGGGTTCTTTCCATGTCACATTTGGGATGAACAAACGAAAGGAAAACTGCTTTGAGTGTCATAGAAAGAGGGGACACAGTGAGGGATTCTGTATATATGCATATATTTCCAATGCCAGAAAAATGTTTTTCTCCCTGAAAGGAGCAGAAAGGAGAGCCCAAAATGCTTGTGTAATCTTGGGTAGCCTCAACAGGAAGATGGTGTTCAGAGCAAAGGTGGTGATAATTCTGGTTCTGGTCATTCTGTAGCGAGAAGACTACTAGGCTCAGTTCTGGGAACCATACTTTAGGAGGGATACTAGGAAACTGTCAGAGAAGAGAAACTGGGATACTGAGGACACTAGAGACTATGGCATAGGATGAAAGAACTAGAGATATTTATCTTAGAGAAGAGAAGGTCATGGCCAAGATTAAAGTCAGAGGGGGAGGAAATATAATTGCTCTTTCCAAGGTTTGGAAAGATTGTCACATGGAAAAGGAATCAGGCTTCTATTGCTTGACTCCACAGGGTAGAACTAGTTGCCATGGGAGGGAAATGGAGGGAGACAGATTTTATAGAAGCAAAATAACAAGATTTGAGAGTTGGAAGGGACCCCAGAAATCACCTTGTCCATCCCACACACAAAAAAGAGATCTGAGCTACGGCATCCTCAACAAGAAGTCATCCAACCTCTGCTCCAAGACTCCATGAGGGATAATAATACTATACTTTCAGGGAATCTCTAATGTAAATTGTGCCTGAACAAGGATTATCTTCCTTCAACATCCTCAAAGAATGGTCATTTAGGCTTTGAAGACCTCCATTGAGAGGGAATCATCTATCTGATGACACAGCCTGTTTCATTCCAGGATAGCACTAATTATTTAAAAAGGTTTTCTGTACAAAAAGCTAAAATCTGACTTTATTTTAAGCCTAACTCTGAACCTTAGATGCTCCAATGTCTTCTCCTTCTCTCCCAGTGACTGGACCTCCCCCAAATCCACATTTAATTGAACAACATTCATGATTATCTTATTTCCAGATCTGTCTCTTTGAAGAAGGAAGAGGAAGAGAAGAAGGAAGAGAAAGAGATGAAGGAGGAGGAAGAGGAGGAAAAGGAGGAGGAAGAAGAAGAAGAGGAGGAGAAGAAAAGAAGGATGAAAAAAAGGAAGAAGAAGGAAAAAGAGAAGGAGAAGAAATGGAGTAGCCTCACATATTTATTAGTCATATGATCATGGGCAAGTCACTTAGCCGATGCCTACTTCACTTTGCTCAATGATAAAATGGGAATAATAATAGCATCTATCTCACAGGGTTGTTGTAAGGCTCAATGACATTTAAAATACTTAGAACAGTGTTTCACTCATGGTAGGCCCTTAATAAATCTTGTTTCATCCCTCTCTTTCCCCTTAGCCTTTCTATGACCACCAGAGTCTATCTCATAGCCAAATTCAAGAGAGGAACATAGCCCTGAAGACCCAAGTGGCTCTGCTCCAACCTAAGAATATAATTTTGCAGGGCTGGGTAACAACCTTGAAACATGAAAATGGGTATTAGGTATTAGGACCCTTTCCTATTCGGGCCATTTAGGAAGATGAGTTTCCTGGCTTCTTGGCCCAAACCTGGCTCTTTCTGGAAAGTGAGCTTTAGAGCTTTCTTACTCACTAAGCCAAGATCGGGTTTGTGTTATTGTGGCTCTGGCCTATGTCCCACAGGCAGGAAATGGAGCAGCAGCTGTGTGATTATGAGATATTCTTTCAGGTCAAGAGTCTTTGACACTTGAAGCCATGAATTGGACACCAGGAAACTCCACCGCAACTAAGAATCTTCCTTGGAAAGAGAGGGCACTTGGACCAGTTTATGGAGGGATTGTTGACCCTGGCTAAGCTTGAACCAGCACTGCTGGCCTGCCTTCATACAGAAATGTCTAGGACTTGAGGAGTAACTCAACTGGGAGGAATCCCCACTTGGGGAAGATGGAGCTACCTCTCTTGGCTATTTGTAATAGGGTAAAGCCCTGACTAAAGGGGCAGATGGGGTAACCCTACTACAACTGATTTCCTATCTCTTGGCTGAGGGCCTCAGTCTATACTGTAGCAAGTGTGGGCCACTTTACCATGAGCTATTTGGGCAAGAGGTAAGTGCCAAGGCACAAGGAAAGGTGAAAACATGCTATTCCAAGTGGTTGGGACAACCACTCGACTCTTGGTCTGTACCTGGGATTGGCCATCTATGTTTGCCTTTAATCTTGACCTCCTCCTCCCTTCCAACTGTCAAGTACCACATACCCTGAGTGTGGAGATCATTTAACAAAATCTAATAACTCCCTATCAGCTCCAGGATCAAATTTAAAACTCTCCATTTGACTTTTAAGACCTTTAGTATCCTATTCCTTCCCAGCCTTCCATTCTTCTTCTATTTCTTCTATTCTACTTCCCACCATGTCTTCTCTTTGGTTCAATGACAAAACACAAACAAAAACTCTCCATCTCTCAGCTCCAGACGTTTCCTCCATCTGTCTCCCAGGCTTGGGATGCTCTGTCCTTTCTGTCTCCTAGCATCCTTCGAGTCTCAGTTGAAGTCCCTTCTTGTGCAAGGTCTTGTCTGGTCCTCAACCTTAATGTCTCCCCTCAGAGGTTATCTCCAGTTCATTGTGTCTCTGTATCTTATCTGTATGTAGTTATTTGCACATTGTCTCCTCCTTTACACTGGAAGCTCCTTCGCTGAAAGGACTAGTTTTTGCCTTTTTTTTTTTTTTTAATATATTCCTAGGGGTTAACACAGTGCCTTTCACAAAAGGCTTAGTGAAAATTTGTAGACTTGACTAAACTAGAAGCCTAACTTCCAGTCAAAGTGTTTGATCCCTAAATCCCAGCCTTCCATCTTCCACTTCTGTATCTTTATCTATTTATTATCAATGTGCAGAACATTGAGGTTACCAGGGCAAAAAAACCAAACAGTCCCTACCCTCAAGAAGCTTGCATCTACTGGATTCTTACACATAGAATTCTTACTGAGGGAGAGGCCCCCAACCCAACAAAAGGCAGGTCTTCGGGGCCAGTCTCCATCCCTCCCCAAAGAAGGTTTTCATGACCTTTCATAATTGTGCTGTTACCATCTACTTGGATAACATTTGAGCTTGCCCTTGAGATTCTAAGCAGCCCGCCCCATGAATCTATTATGGTCTGTACTCATCTTTGTGAGCGCTAAATCTCCACGGCCAGCTTAACAAGTATCACTGTTAGGAGGTAAAAATTTTTCAGGCATCTGATTTGTAGGTAGAGAGCCAGGATGGATTCCCAGAAAGCAAATATGGTGGGAATTTTGAGGGATGGCAAAAAGTTTCCCAGGAACACAAAAAAATCTATAGTGATACCTGGAGTTTGGGGTTCATCACCAAAGAGTTGGCTTCTAGGGCTCTGTTCATGAGTATGTTAGAAACCCACCCCACCTATCTTAATTCTCTGACATGTCAAGTGAGCAAATGCTACCCAAGATGTAGTGCCCAAATTGCAACAGGCGATTCTCTCCTTTGACATGCCCCAGACCTAAATGCGAGCTCTTCTTGGGAACTGATGACTCTAAGTTAGTGACGTTGGGTTATCTTTACAGAGGGAAAATATAAGAGGCAGAGTACAAATAAGCTACGGGGGTGGGAGTGGAGGTGGGGAAGGAATAACCAGTGGTGGTCTCTGAACAAGGGCAATGTCTCATGGAAGGAACAGTCTATGCCCACAGTAATTATTTAAATTTAAAGTTTCTTCAGTCTTCAAATAAGCTAAGTCCCTACCAGTCTGGTGGGCTCTGTTCTTCAGCCAACTCAACTCGAAAGTCAAACTCTTCCTCAGAAAGCAGAACTGATGAGCAGAGACCTCCACCAGGAAGCTGGAGGCCCCGAGCAGGGGCCACCCCTGCAAGCTTTCCTCCAAAATGAGAACTGGCGAGTCACCCAATTGTCTAACCAACCTCGGGTCTAGGAACAGCAGAGGGGAGTCTAACTGCCCCCCATGTTCTTATCAGGAGGAAAGCACCAATTCCTAAGCACGGAGGTCTTACACACACACCACAGGACACAGGGGGCTGTCAATTCAATTCAAGTCAGTTCAGTTCAGTTCAGTTCAAAGTATTTATTAAGCACCCGTTATGTGTCAGGCACTGTGCTTGGTGCTGAAGATACAAAAAGACAAAAACAAAACAGTTCCTGCCCTCAAGGGCTTCCATTCTACTGGATGGAATCGACATATATGCAAATAAGTACAAATATATACAAAGTAAATACAAATTTCTCGAAAGGGCCGGAGAATGGTAATGACCGGGGAGGCAGCTTGATGCCATGGAAAGAATGCTCGCTCTAATGAAAGGACCTGGGTTCCTCTGACTCTTAATACTGGTGTGACTTTGGACAAATCACTTTAATTAACATCAATTACCTTA
Organism: Sarcophilus harrisii; assembly: GCF_902635505.1. Classification (NCBI taxonomy): domain Eukaryota; kingdom Metazoa; phylum Chordata; class Mammalia; order Dasyuromorphia; family Dasyuridae; genus Sarcophilus; species Sarcophilus harrisii. The sequence continues at coordinate 548,533,977 of NC_045428.1, forward strand.
ACTCTCAAAAGAGCAGGTGGAACTCATTTCAGTTCTAGAAGTATGAAATATAAGCAGATCAGGAAAGGCTTCCAGGAGGAGGTCTTTAAGCCTTTCTGGGAAATAGGGATTCAAAGAGAGAAGTGAAAGTGGGAGAGAAATGGAGGTGGGGCACACAATATTCTGCCATGAATGGTGGGAAGCTGAGCATGTTGGAGGATTCAGGACACCTTTGGAAAGCCAGCTGAGTGGCTCCAGCTGTTTTCTATCCCTTGGAAATCCCTTGGACTTTTTTTTGTGATCAAAGACCTTTTGAGGTCAAATGGGCCATCTTCATAGTGGTCAATATTTTGATGAAGAAAGTTCCAATTCTTCCCCATGCCATAAACTTTTCTATTGTCAAAAGGATTGGATTATTTTTCCTAAGGGATTTCCTCTTTTTCAGGGATTTCCCTCCTGACTCAACTCAAACTGAGGACATGAGTTTATATAAGACACCTGGAATACCCTGTTTCCTGAACACCAAGTCCAAAGTCTGTTGCTTCCCACCACAACAATAGCAGCAGTAGATGTTTATATAACATTTTAAAGTTTACAAAGTGCTTTACACTTATCTCATTTTACAATAACACTGGAAGATGGGTGCTATTTATTTCTATTTTATAGATGGGGAAACTAAGTTAGGTGACTTAGCCAGGACATACTAAGTCAGTCTAAGGCTGGATTTGAACTTGGTTCTTCCTCACTTCAAGTCAAGCTCTCTATCTACTAGCACCTCCTGGTGCCCTCTGGGTAGATGGTACGTATGAATCTAGTCTCACTCTTCCAGGGTAAGTAAGGACGGCACTCCTTGCTACGGAGTTCTGCTATAACCATTCTATCCTTTTTCCTTTCTTCCTTTTCCCTTCTAGCTTTCTTCCAATACTGGTCTAGGGGATATGTCGGCAACAGTCTCCTCTGCTCCAGCTCCAACAAGCACTAAGAAAGAGGATGGGGCAGAAATGTACACAGACAGACCCAGCAAAGCAGGACTGGCAAGTCAGAGGAGCAGTTCGGCCCATCTGGTTCAGCATCCTGCTCCAAGTTGGGTTGTTTGGAATTCTCAGTGTTCCTCGCCATGTTTGGGTCTCCCTAGTACTCTACCCTCAGTTGATGTTCCGGCTTGCCACAGTTCCAGATCTCATTTGCTTCCCCTGCAGGCAGTGAATGTTCCTTCTCTGGACTACCCCTCAGAAGAGCCTCTTTTGAAGAGGTTTCAGTTGGCTCCCATCCTGCCTTCTGTTTTTTGTTTTTATTTTTTTTTTAAATTCCAGTTGCCTCTGAATGAGGAACTTCTATTTGGCCATTATCTTGTCTGCCTAGTTTACATCTCCTAGTATCCCTTGTGAAAGGGGTTTCCAGCTATGACCAACCAGGAACCGCAGTGGTCAGGAGATTTTTGAAGAGACGTGAAGATTTCTTATAATTTACAATTAATCAAAGCACCTAGGATGCTAACAGAAAAATGTGGCCTTTACTGTCCTTGGTAGTTTATACTAATGAATTCCTACTTATTGCCACTGTCACAGCTTGTGAATCAAGGATGCTTTCTTATTGTGTATTACTCATTCACTGAATGCTGCTACAATCAAGAAAAAAGGTCAGTTTGGGTGGGAAAGGAGGAAATCTGCCTTTGCTAATAACTGTAGGGAAGGTATCAGCCTCTTCTACTCCGAGGCTTCCTCTAGGCCATTTACAAAAAACAGAGATAGTCCAGACCCTTGAGTTGAGATTACTGTAAGCAGCTCTTCTATTTGGGCTATAAAGAGATAGAAGGGAAAGGAGACTTGAGGAACACTGCTGATGGCAGAACAACGCGTCTGTGGGGAGCCTGGCTATCTGCAGGGGGTTTTCCTTGCACTGACCTGTGCTGTGTGTGTTCCTGGGGAAAAGTCTTAAGCATTGGACTGTGCTATAAGATGCTTGAGGTCTCAGGGAGAGTATACACTGTGGACAGGGTGATCGCAATTCAGCAATGACTACGTCCTCTATAGCACCTTCTAAGACTGTCTTTTTGGGCCAGCCAGAGGCCATGGGACCCTGACACTCTGCCACCTGATACAGGTGTGCATGAGCTTAAGGCTAACTCTGGAAAGTCTTTTGAGTTAGTTAGAAAAAGAAAGACATTATGGAATTAATTTTTTTAAAAAGTCAGCTTAAATAGAATATTTAAAATCCAGTGTTTTTATTGTGAAGAGTGTCTTGCCAAGGAATAACGTTTACCAAATGCCAAGCAAACTCTTCAGTTCTGAAATTCCGTGTCCTCTTGCTTTGAACACAGCCATCAGGCACTGTCAAATACATGGTCGATAGGTAATAATCGTCCACTTTAGCACTGACATCTGCCTCTTTCCAAGGCCGGCCGTTCTCGGAACTTCAGATGGTGACGCGGCAAGGCCACTGGGCACTGGGGAGCTCTGGGCCAAGGGAAGAGGACCCCACACAGCCACCTGTGGATAAGCACTCCCCTTATCAGCAGAGTCCAGCAGGCCAGTCCTGACCACAGAAGCCAGCAGACGGTCCCACCCTTTGCTGGTTGTAACTCTTGTGGTTCTGGAGGCTCTCCAAGGTACTAGAATCCCACGCTATAGGGAAAGCAAACTTAGCAGAGTCTTGTCACCTGTGGGGCACCACCCCCGCTGCCGTGGGTTTCCTGTCCCTTCTTCGTATGTGATGTGAGTTAAGTAGGCCTTGTTCCAGGACAGAGCCATCATGGTCTTTGTATTCCCGGGAGAGCAGGATCTTGGTGTAGGGGCCCTCTGGTCTGCATCTGTTGTAGCATGTTGAAGGTCCCCAGGTCCTGAGTTAGTAGAGCCACAGGTAAGTCAGTGACCAAGGAGGAGAGTTGACTCACAGACTCTTGTCTGAGACATACTTATTTGAGACCCCACCTTTACAAACAACTAGAGGGAGGTAGTGGGGCGGCTACTACAATAACTGTAAGCAATGTAACTAGTGACTCTAGAAGAGCATTTAGAATTGGGGAGAGATTGAGGGAGGGAGTTGCTCAGACGGGGAACTTGGCCAAGAATCTAGTTGCCCCTGGTCTCAGTGTGGGGAAAAGGAGGGAGTAAGCTGAAGTTCCAAGATGGGGAAGGATTTCTATATGGAAGACTTTATTTTTTAACTGGAAAGAAAAAAAAACATCCCATCCATTTTTCCTCTCTTGCTTCCCTATCTTCCGCAGAATCCCATTATTTCAAGCTAGAAGGAATCTCGGAGATTGTCTAGTGTCTCTCTCCCATGACCCCATTTTACAGATAAAAAATCTGAGCTCTCAAGAAGGGAATGACTTTCCCCTTGTCACCTCTGGCAGACAGTCTAGAAAGTAGCAGAGCCAGCCCTGACTGCAAATCTAGTCTTAGAGAAGTCATATTGCTTAATTGCCAGATTAGAGATCTAGGGCAGACTCCTCTTCTCCTTCTCTCCTTGCTTCACCACAGACTGAGCTATCACCAGTGTGCCTTATCACACATGTCCTGCAGGGACCAGGCAGAATTACAGAATCACAGTGTTGGAAGGGACCAAAGCAGCCCCCTAGGCCAACTTCTAAATGAACAAAAGTCCCCTTTATAACACACATAATTCTTGTTGTGAGAGGGTTGTCTCTCAAAGCAACCCCTTCTACATTTTGGGATCCTGAACTATAAGGAAGTCTTCCCTTTTATCAGACTTTAATCTGGCTTCTCATCCTGCCTCCCACTTAGTGGCCAGGGACAACTGAGCCTAATTGCTCTTCTGAGCAACAGTCTTTTAAATACTTAGAGATGCCAAGTTCTTTCAGAGATGCTGCTAAATAAGAAGGATTGACAGAACTAAGAATAATGTTTAGTCAAGGGCCAAGTTGCTTCTTAACAGATTAGATAGCAGAGAATTATAGAATTTGTAGAGTTGGAAGCCATCCCCAAGTTCAGTCTGTTCATAACATGACTGGCAAAAGATTATCCAGCTTCTGTTTGAAGATCACCCGTGATCTTCCTCCTGAGGCAGCCCTTCCACTTAGAGTTCTACTTGTTATTTTTTCCTAATATCAAGCCTTTTGTAACATCACTGCCCTGGTTCTACCTCCCTGCCTGGGGCCAAACAGAACAAATCTAATACTTCTTCCATCTGACAGTACTTCGAAGACCCTAAGATACCTGCCTAGCTATCACATTTCCTCTGAGTTTTCTCTTTTTCAGGGAAAATTAACTGAACCTCATTCTTGAGGGACTCAAGATTCTTGGTCTTTTTTATTTCTGTCCTCTGAATCCTTTCCAGCTGACCAGTGTCCTTCTAAAAACATGGTGCCGACAACTGTCCCTAATATTCTGGGAGGTGTGAACAGGGCAGAGGGAAGTGATAGGAGCACTTCCTTATTCCTGGAAGCTCTGCTTTAGTGTAGACTAAGATTATAGCGGGGGGTTGAGAACTACATTATCACAGACATTGAGTCACGAGCCCTCTGTTGACTAATAGAATGTGGGAGAGGCACATAGCATGTGGGTCAATAAGTCATAATTTGGTTTGTTGAATAAATAGCATCTTATCGCAGGAAACCTTTTCCCATCTCTTACATGCTTATAACAACCACTGCTATAACAGAGCACTACTTTCTGGAACCAACACCATCTATCTCTTTCAAATGTCAACAATATTTGCCAAACAATAAGAATAGCCAGCATTTATACATTCTCCTCTGTGCTGGGCACTGTGCTAAGGGCTTTACAAATATTATCCTATTTAATCCTTACAACAATCTGGGAACTAGCTGCATTTATTACCCCCATTTTACAGTTGAGGAAACTAAGACAGAGAGAAGTTAAGTGACTTGTTCAAGATCCCATAGGTGGTAAGCTTCTGAAGTCAGTTTTGAATTCAGGTCTTCCTGATTCCAGGTCAGCACTCTATCCTTTGCACACTCAGCTGCCTTAAAATGCCAACTATTTAACCCTGTCCTGTCACAGGAGGACATAAGAGACAGCAGAATTGAACTGTTCTTTCCCTCAAAAATATAAGGGCAACAGAACATACAAACAGACTTGCTTTCCCTATCTGGACTTGTCTCATTGGTGAGTTCTTTTTGGAGCCTCCATTCTGGGGAAGGGCATCAGACCCAGTATCCCTTCTCTCTGAACTCAGCTTCCCAGTAGAGACTTTCTATCCTCTCCTCTCACCCCCAACACTTTCCAGTTCCCCTTTTATGTATTGTGTTACCCTACTAGAATTAAGTTTCTAAAGGGCAGGCTTGCATGCTCAGTGTTTGGCACAGTGCTTGGCTCATGGTGAGCCATTGAATAAATGCTTGTCGGTTGACTAAGTAACTTGCTCTCCCAAAACAAAGGACTCTTGCAAAAAGCATCCTGACAAGAGGTATAAATTAATCATATGATCTAGGTACAGAAACTGTACCTAGAAAGGAGGTCAGAGGGAAGCGAACCATTTCAAGTGGGTCAAGGGGCGCTGCTCCCTGCCAGCTTTGGTGGCAGTTTCAGTACAAAAGATGCAGGCAGATGTGGCTCGACTGGGAGTGTCTCACTAGAAATAAGGCTAGAAGTCACCCAGTTGGAATTTAGGTTTGAAAATAAGTCCGAGGAATTTAGATTTTTTTTTTTGAGGAAGAAGAAATCTGTCCATGTAAATTTTTGACTACAGAGAAGTGAGATGAAGGAGGATGAGCCCAGCAGTGTCTAAAGTGGGCTGGTGAGAGAAGACCCTGGGAGATGAGGAAGAAGTGAATGGCCTGGAAGGTGAGAGTAGATACAGAAAAGAAAGACTGGGCCTTAGGAAAAATGGGTAGAATCCAGAGATTAATTAGATGGAGGAAGTAAAGAGATAACAGGGAAAAGAATCAGGAGAGGTTGCAAGGTTGAAAATTTGATAAGGGGAAGAAGGTTAGGGCTATTGATCATAACATGGAATCTGGTCCACAAGGCTCCAAGGTTATAGTCATAGATCTCCAACTGGAAAGGCCATTTGGAAGGGATACCTGCTAGTTGGGAAGAAAGAACTGTAACAACTCAATCTCTATCATGCTTTAAGAGTGACAAATGTTATTAACTTCATTTTATAAGGAGGAGACTGAGATTAAAGAGCTCAAATGATTTGTACCTGACCATAGTCAGAAAATGGCAGAGCGGAGATTTGAACCCAGGTGACCAAACTTTAGACTGAGCACACTTTTCATTGTTCTGTGTTGTTCTTTCTAGATGATGAACTCAGCCGTAGGGAGTTAAGTTTCTGGGACGGCGGGACATCTGCACTAAGATGTAGCCATCTAGGAATATGGAACCAGAAAGCAAGAACTGAAGATGGAGACAGGGAAAGAGATCCATTGAAGGTGACAGCAGAAACTGTAGGAGCCGAGGGGAAATCAAGGATTCCTTGAGAGGGGCTAAAAAAGAAGCAGGGGCTCCTAGAGTATATCTATAGCAAAGACTTGGGAGAAAGAGAAGTCAGAGAGAATTAGTACAGGAGCACAGGATTTGTGGAAATAGAGTTTGGAGAAGGAGGGCAAGAGCTCTCTCCTGACTGAGGCTCTGTGTGTTATGGAAAAATGGCAGAATGAGGATAATAGCAGCCTAGAAGAGTGAGTTTTTAAGGCAGAAACAAAGACATCTCTCATGTCCACAAGGAAATCCTCTGCTGCCTTCTGCCATTCTAAAGACTCTGAGATATGAAGGTTGTCACACCCTTTGGACCATGGACCTAACTACCCCTTGGGAGACAAGACTTCAGTCTGGAACATCCTCCATCCTCTCAAAAGCCCAGGCGAGGTACATCAGAGCCATTCTGTGGCCTTCCCATGTGGATCTTCAAACCAACTGGGAGGACAAGAGAGGGCTGCCACAGAGCTGTATTCATTCTGCCAAGACAACGAGGGTAACTCTGCCCAGTAGCAATGCAGTACATGGGTATCTGGCCTAAATGAGTGGACATGGACATTTCCAGAGGTTTGTGACCTTCTGACAATGACATGAATGACTTTGGCTACTGACCCTTACTCTTTCACCCCTCTTTGTTCTATCATAACGATTGTACCAAGTACGTAGTGCTTCATTATGAGCTGTATTTCTCCATCCTGGGGTCTATTATACACATGATAAATACTAATAAAGCAATCTATTTAGATTCCACTGAGATGACAGTCTGTCATTGCAAGCTCAGTCCTTTGATCTGGACTACGGGCTAACTTATGTATACAGGGATGGGCAAGGGATGGCAGTACCAGATACTATGTGTTCAAGAGGGGTCAACTCATGGACACCCAGAATCCTTAAGGTATAGCGGTCCTGCACCCGGGTTTCAATAAATCTTTCTATGTAGCCTATTCAATATTATAGGTAATAAAATCTAGAATTCACCCATGCTTAGGAATATAAGAAATAAAAGAAACAATTAATTTCAAAAGGATAATATAATTATTTATCAAATACTTTTTATAACCATACTCTAAATGGAATCTCTGAATTAAATGATAAACAAATACTCTCAGTCATGTATATGGGACTAAGAGAAAACATTATTCAATGCCTTCTGGGGAGACATGTCCTTCCAAACTTTGGAAGAAAAATGAAGGAGACATTTTGAGACATTTGGATTGTCACATTTTCAAAGTCACAAATGTTAGACAATGGGTGAGTGGACAGTGTCCCTCAAAGAGAACTGGGTATTGGAAATCTCTTCTCAAGGTTTTCAAGTTGCCACTGGGGCAACAGAAGAGTTATTAATCTTTGGCTGGCCAGAGGAGCACTTTCATGGAAATGGCCATTCAGACCCAGTCTTTCCCTTTTATCTCAAACCATCCTGAAGGCTGGTACCACCCCTTCCCCCAATTTACACGTGATGGTGAAATCTGGGAGCAGTACTAGTCACAAACAAGGCAGCTTGTCCTCCCTGCAGTGATCCCCATGGCCAGAGTCATGGGGACCCCACTAGCTGTTCTCCATCCTTGGCCTAACAGGAAGCCCTCCTGAGGTTTGCTGAAAGCTGAAACATTGGAAGCCCAGGAAGCCTATGGCGGCGGGCAGCAGCAACCGAGGGCCAGTGTGGTTCGGAAAGGCACCTCTGAGCACCAGCTCCACAGAAGCCTTCTTGGCCAGACTCAGGCTCCTCTTCTCCACCCCCAATCCACATCAAAGACAGAGTGCATCTCCCCTCCACAGGAAGAGCCTCAAGACAAATCAGCATCTTACCCTCCTTCGAAGATTTTGATCCTCGCCGGCTCCCCTCTTTTGGAGGCAGGGGCATCCTCCTCAGGCTTCCCTCTCTTTTCCTCTTCCTTCTTGGTTCGAGTTAGGTCTTTCCGACCCTCGCTGGAGACCATCGAAGGCAGATGAGCCTGTAGCACCAGAGAAATAACAAAGATGGTTAAGTTTTCAGGTGCAGACACCACCTGCTTATTCAATCAGAAATGCAAAAGCCACAGGGTGCAAAGGAAGCCAAAGACAGCAGACCTTGGTACAACCCTAAGCAAAGTGAATGACCTAGTGAGAATTAAGAAGTCAGTCCCTGATTAGCTCTTGGCACACAGTATGTCCTGTTGGTGGAGTTAGAAAATATGATGAGAGTCCTTTGTCATCATCATCATGGCCATTGTAACACTTAAATGTTTACAAAGTGAGATATATATATATATATTTTTTTTTTTGTTTTGTTTTTGTTTCATTTGGCCCTTATAACAACTCTGAGAGGTGGTACTATTATTATTCCCATTTTACAGGATGGGGAAACTGAGGTTGAGTGAGATTAAGTTGACTTGCACAAAATCACACAGCTACCACATAGGGCCAAACAGAAAAATGGCAAGAGCTCTTCTACTCTTTTGCTCATCAGATACTCAAAGGTCGCTGTCATGCTCCTCTCCCCAAGGCTTCTCTTCTCCAGCTTAAATATCTGAACTGTGGTGAAGAACGGACCTCAGGAGCTTAGGAGAGATGCCATATAAATGGAGGAGCTTTGTGAGGATTCCACGAGAGAAACAGTTCTGGAGTTGTCAATGTCTTGGGAATATATTTTTTATATGCGGGCCTCATAACTACAGTCTGTCTCATGGAAGTTGTATTTAATTATAGGAGAAATATTTGAACTCGGTTCTTGATCCATTGTGCCACCAATCATAAATCCATTTAATACTTCACCTAATACTAATACTTCATCTAATAATCAGGCAGCCAGCAGGATTCTAGTTTTGTGGGGAGGGGCTCCTGGTTGCATCTGTTGGAGAAGATTAAAAACCCCCAGAGGCTGGACCTGAGTTAGTAAAGTAAGTCAGTGACAGGAGGTGAGAAATGACTCTAAGATTTTTCTGAAAGAGGGAATGGGGATCCAGGGGAAATTGTGAAGCCATTACAATACCCATCACTAGAGTAACAAACAATGGGAAGCTTCAGGGGACTCATCTCTAAAATGGGTATAATAATATTGATCCTATTTAACCTCATAGGATAGTTGTGAGGATCAAACATGATAAAGATTATATAATTCCTTCATAACTATTAAGGATATGTATAAATGAAGTCAGAAAGACATCAGTTAAAATTTTGTCTTACATCCTTAGTAGCCATCATTCTGGGCAAATGACTTCATCTGTAAAATGAGTATAATGAAAATAGCACTGTTCTAAGCACTAAGGATACAAAGGTAAGACAGGCAACCACTTCTCAGAATTGTTGTAAAGATAAAATAAATTATCTGTAAAGCGCTGGCAAATCCTTAGAACAATATATAAATGCTTTTTATCTAGCACTTAGTATAATTTCTGGAACACAGTAGGTGCTTAATAAATACTTGTTGACTGATTGGCTGAAAGATGACCCTGGATTTCTGACCATACCAGTACAGAGCTTTAAATGCTGTCCTACCAAGGTAGACAAGCTCAGGTAAGGTTCTCAAGACAGAATGTGTGTCTGTTATCCAAGGACCAGCTTAAAGAAGTGTAGCAGTGGGATAAAGAGTAGAGTTATTTTCAGCATCACTCAGAGGCCATCTCAAACCTACAAGTGGAAAAAATTCCCACACCAACAAAATCACAGGATCCTGATGTCAGGAAGTAGGTACAAAAATAATATTGACTTCGTGATCCAAAGAAGTTTTTTTTTTTCAGTGCTTATTAAGTGCCCAAGCATTGTTCTAAGTGCTAGGGATATGAAAATGACACAGGACCTGCCCTCCAGGAGCTTACTTTCTAAGTAAATCCAGGTCTACGATTTCATCAGTGTGGATTTTCCCTGAATGAAGCAGGTTGAAGCTTTTCCATAGGGTCTTCATGTGTGGAGGGTGTCAAAGAAAATGGATTATAGGGGAATTCATTCTTTAGTAGAATATCAGCTCACTTTGCCTTTGTATTCCCATTCATATCATAATGTCTTGCATATAGTCACATATGCAAGACAATACTTATTGGATTGGAGTCTGGGTTAGTAACGAATTTCTTCAGATTTAAGTGCCACCTTGAGTAGAAGGTGTATAATCTATGGGCCAGATATGTTTAAAGTCCTTCTAGTTCAGAAGGACCTGTCAAAGCTTATGCTTCATTGGTCTAGTCTTTGAAAACCACAGCATAAGAGGACTTAATATAATTATTATTATGATCAGTCATAATTACCAAATATTATTGTATTTGATGTCAGTATTAGTGAAATTAATAAATTATTAAAATTTAAAATTAAAATTAGTAAATTAGTAAAATCAGCATTAGTAATAGCCTGATTTACAAAGAACTTTTCACAGAACAGTTCTGTAAGGCAGGTAATAAAATTACTATCTTCATTTCATAGATGAAGAAGGGATGCTCAGAGAGGTAAAATTACTTGCTCTCAGTCAAATGAATGGGAAATGGAAGACCTGAGACTTAGTCAAAGACAGATAAGTCTTTAGACGCCAAAGTCCTTGTTGTTTCTATTATATCCCTAGAGTAAGAGTTGTTAACTTTTTTTGTGTGTCATGGACCCTTTATGACAGTTTGGTGAAGACTAGGAACCCTGTTTCAGAATTGAGTTTTAAATATATAAAACAAAATTCATAGTATTACCAAAGAAATCAATTATGTTGAAACACAATTAACAAAATAGTCTAAAAAGAAATTCAGGGCCTCTATACCAAGAATTCCTGCTGTAGTGTCTCAAATAATGTGCAAATATGATACCGACCAGATTATGATTTAGGTGGGTGTAATTCAGCACCCACACAGACAGTACCCAATAGGTGAGGTCTTGGTTTCCAACTGGTCTTTTCTCTAGGAGAGTTGACTAATATAAGCTTTCATAGGGCTAAGATCAAGATCAGGGTGAAGAATACCATAAGAGCCTGAATTTCACCTACCATTTAAATAGGAAGGTCCATTGGGCAGAATTTTGGAAAGCTAGGGCTTGGAGAACACAGTTACACTCAGGCAGAGGTCAGTCCCTGTAGCTAGAACAAAGTCATGGCATGTGGTCCTGATGTGACTCACTCCCTCACCTGGTGCACTGATGAATTATCAGTGGATCAAACAGTTTGGTGATCATTTCTGAGTATGTTAAAAGAGCTGGTTTATAATCCCTTGAAGGCAGACACTGCTTTTTAAAATAGTCTTATGCATCTTGTACACAATAAAAATTTGACAAATTCTGAGTGGATTGGATTGGGCGCTTCATTTATGAACACTTAGAGAGGGGCACGATGATCATTATGGGTTCATCAAGAGATGGGCATGCAGATTCACCTTATTTCTCATTTTAACTGAGTTTTAAGAATGCACCTGGATTTTTAGCAAGGCAGGTCACTTATTGCTATCATCAACATTATTATAATTATTATTCTACAATTGTGGAGAAGATGGGGAGATGTGGCATAGATAGCATATAATGGATTTGTAACTAGTTGCATAATTGAAACCAAGGAAGAGATTAATGGATCTCTGCCAGTCTTGAAGGAGTTAAACAGAGCAGTACTCTAGGCTCTTATTCCTAGCCTTTTTTAGTTTAATTTCTTCATCAGTGACTTAAATGAAAGCATATCAATGGAATGCTTTTGGGAGCTGGAAATGGCATGAAGCGAGTTGTGACTAGTAAAGTGAATAGCGGAACTGGGATCTAAAAAAAGTAATGAGCTGAAATTTTTAAAAAAATCATTGAATATGGAAGATGAGTTAAAAAAATTTAACTGCAGAAGAATAAGATGGTAGATGCCCAGTGGGACTAGGGAGGAGAACACAGGAAAGAGACTGGTAGGTTGGGTAGATGATAAACTCATCATCATCCACAATGGGATACAGCAACAGAAAAAGCCAACATGGCAGCCCTTACATGGCCTGACATCCAGATTGGGAGAAGTGTTCATCCCACTTTTTCTGCCCTGGTCAGGCCATATCTCAAATGCCCTGCTCAGCACTGGATGATACATTATAGAAAGGATGGTGACAATATGGAGGGTGTACAGAGGAAGGATGATAAGGAGACGAGAGAGCCAATGTCATAATGAGTCTTGGGCAAGGCAATTGGGGATTATTAGCACAGAGAAGAAAAGGCTGAGAGAGTGACATAATTACTGGTAATTGGGTAAAATATTGGACTTGTTCTGTTGATATCAAGAGAGCAGGGCAGAGTAAAAAATAGAAGTTATAGAAGCAGATTGCCGTTTATCTTAAAGGGCAAAACCCCACTTTTCTACCATAGAGCTGTCCAGCAGTCTTATGGGCTGCACTGGGAGGACAGTTGGTCTCCAGAAGTAGAAGATGAATGAGAACCACTTGTTACAAGTGGAATAAAAGGGACTGTCACTGCTCAGGTAGGGCGTGGATCAGGTTCCTTTCAATAGCTGATATTCTGTGGCTTGATGAATAATACCTGCTTTTTTCTAACATGCTGTAAAAGGCACTGCTTTGAATGAAGAAGGAATCATTGGTTCTGATATCTGGAATCTTCCTCTACTCAAACCCACTCGCACAGTCTCAGGGATGTGATCATTCAGAGTCAGGATCAAATGTAGAAGGATGCACCAAGAAGGGAGGGTACAGTTCCTAGTGTTCCAAGTCTGATCCCTATCGCTCTGCATCTGGATAACTTAAATGAGATCTACTTCTATTTCAGTCCATAACAGAAAAAGAAATCAACTTTTCCTTGTAGATCTATCTGGAAACTTGAAGGGCTAGGGATGGCAGCACATAGCTGATGTCCCTGCTACCAGAGGAGGCTGACTGGTGGGTCACTTAAGTTTGGAAGTTCAGAGGGACCAAAGCTGATTGAGGGGTCTGCACTAAGTCTGGCACCAGTGTGATGAGCCCATACTGTGAGTTAGAAAAAGGAGAAGTAAAACAGGTCAGAAGGGGAGCAGGTGAAAGCTCCCATGTCAATTAGCAATGGGGATGGAGTCTGGGAATGGTTCCTGCACTTAGACAATATGGGGATATTCTATTGAGGAGGAGGAGGAAGATGAAAAGGGAGAGGAGAGGGAAGGGAGGAGGAGAAGAAAAGAGGAAGAGGTGGAGAGGAAGGGAAGAAAAGAAAAAGGGGAGAGGAAGAAGAGAAAGGAAGAAAAAAGTCAAAAGGGAAAAGAGAAAGGAAAAAAAAAGGTAAAAGAATGCTCTAGAGCAGGTGCAGAGAGATGGCATGGGATAGGATGGGATGAAGAGACAGACCTACCTTGGGTGAGATGGCATGGGATAGGATGGGAGGAGGAGACAGGCCTACTATACAGGAACTCAGCCACAGATACATTGGATCTTAGCTGAAAAGGATCCAAGCATATACTGTAACATATTTAACATATATAGGACTGCTTGCCATCTAGGGGAGGGGGTGGAGGGAGGGAGGGGAAAAATCGGAACAGAAGTGAGTGCAAGGGATAATGTTGTAAAAAATTACCCTGGCATGGGTTCTGTCAATAAAAAGTTATTATAATTTAAAAAATAAATAAATAAAGCTGGAAAAAATTAAAAAAAAAAAAGAAAAGGATCCAAGCATGGGTTCATCTTGTCTACCTTCTACCTGTTATTGGGGATCTTCTCTATAAAATTCCCAATCAGTGGTCATCCACTTCCCCTTGAAGACCTCCAGTGACAGGGAGTTCACTTCAGGCAGCCCAGGCTACTTTGAAACAGCTCAACTTGTTTGAAGGTTTTTCCAAGCTGGGTCCCATGTATGTCACACCCACTATCCCTAATTCTGCCCTGAAGTGTTCCTAGAAGGATAAATCCAATCCTTCTCTCATGTGGCCTAGCTTCAAATACTAGAAGATAGACCTCATTTCTCCTCTTCATCCTCTTTTCTCCAGGCTAAACACTCTCCATTTCCCTCGAGGATAGTCTGGGTATATAAAATTGTGATTTTTAGATGTGATCTGATTTGAGCAGAGGACAATGGGACCATTCACTCTGGATGCTATGTTGCTTGTAATGCAGTCTTTTGGGCTCCAGAAGAAAGGGAAGTGCTATCTCAATATCTTTGGCCCTAGTCAGACTACACCTAAAGAGAGTACTGTATCTACTTCTGGCTACCACATTGCATTGTAGAGGGGGTGTTGACAAACTCAAGAAAGGGACAGTCAGGAATGAATCCTGTTCGGAAATCAGTCACCAGAAGAGAGCCAAGGAACTGGGAAGGGAGCATCAAAAAAGATTAGGGAGTTTGTACCTATCTAGATTATAATAAGTCTTACTTGTGATAGGACAAAGGGGCAGTGGGAAAGAGCTGGCTGGCCTTCCTGGCTTGTTTTTGCCTTTAAATGTCCTCTTGACTATGACTTTTAAGATGGGAATACATCGTTTCATCGCCATGAAAGACAAGAGGTTTCCTGCCTTCTTTAACTCTATGGGCTCATTCCTTATTAAAAAATGGATCACGAATGGCCTAGCCACTGGAACCTGGGAATAATGTGATGCTGACCTGTGAAGTCCTCGTGATGGCGTTCATAGGCAGTTGTATGAGCGTCAAAGAGCCCTGACCTTCCAAAGCTCTTTAAAAAGGAAAGAGATGATTGTGGAAAAACAAAAAGGAAGAAGCTTATTTTGAATGGTTTCCATATGAATAGATGAGGGGCCACTGAAAGCATTTGCTTCTGACCAGCAGGGCCAGGGCAAGACATTTCTGTGCCTCTAGGCAGGTTTTAACATTGTACTCCCTTGGGTTATTCCACACTGGAGATTCTGAATCATTCCTGTGATACACAGCAAGATGATTTATTACAACATAAACCCCGTTGTGAAGGTCATGGAGAGTGGAATTTTCCGGAATTAAAAATAGGTATATTTGTTCTCTAATCATTTGAGAAATCAAAATTAAAGCAACTCTGAGGATCCACCCCACACTGATCCGATTGGCAAAGATGACAAAAGCGGAAAATGATAAATGTTAGAAGAGCTGTGGGAAGCCAAGTACACTACTGGTACACTGTTGGTGGAACTGCAACAAGTCTAGCCACTTGGAAAGTAATTTTGAACCATACCCCAAAAGCCTTTGTGACATCAAACCAGTGATACCACTGTGAAGCCTAGGCTTTGGAGAGATCAAAGAAAGCAGGAAAAAACCCATACATACAGAAATATTTATAGTAGTTCTTTTTTGTAGAAGCCAAAAAGTGGAAACTCTGAGGGTACTCATCTATTGGGTAATGGCTGAGAAAAAAAAATGTGGTACATAAATGTAATGAGCTCCTATTGCACCATAAAAAATGATGAAATGGACAATTTCTGAGAAAACTGGGAAGACCTTTATGTCATACCGACTCAGAGTGAGGTTATGACAATATTACCAAAAATAAAAAAACACACACAAAAAAAACTACCCTACTTTGAGAGACTTGGGAAAACTCTTCACTACCTAGTAATAAGCCATAAATCTAAGAACTGATGAGGAAACATTGAACTCTTCCCGGTCAGAGAGACAATAATTAGAATTAAAAATGAAGAATGAAGGACACATTGTAGGATATGGCCAATGGAGGAATTTGTTCTGTTGGAGCTAGCATATTTGTTATAAGAATTTTGGGGTAGGGGGAGAAGCAGTGGGAAAGAGAGATAATAATATGCTTTTCAAATTAAACAGATTTTTAAAACAAAAAAATACAAGTGCTTTATCAAGAATCAGATTTTTTAAAATGTCCTTCATTGTACTTTCCATGTGTGTTGAGTTTGAGGCATTTACCAGCTTTGGCTACCACAAGCCCCGGCTCTGCTCCCTAGGGATATTTCTGGCATTGGGCAATCTGGTAAATCAACAAAGGGGGTGAGGATTAGGAATTTTGGAAAGGTAGGGTTCCCAAAGAAATCTTTCTGGGTACAGTTCCTCTTGGAAAAAACAATATTTATTTAACAGGGCATTTGCCAGATCAAATAGGACTAAATTAGCTCTCTCATTCAATTTTCTTCAATTAGCTGCTTGCCCCTCAGTTTTCTATTGGTACAAAAGTAAGTGGGGAATCACCCATCTTGGCAAAACCCAGTGATTCTACTTTGTAACTTTCCCTGGAAAAGTGGATAATATGGCCCCTTTGGCAGGGGTTAGGAACCCCTACATAGTGACATGGGCATTCATTCCTATGGCTAACCATTCAGCAAACAAACAGCATGCGAGGCCTTCAGCTATATTTCCCAAAGGGGGCTCTCCAGGCAAGGCTAGGGTCCTGACCAAGATACATTCAATAAGCAAGGAAGAAAGTGAGCCCAGGACACAGAAAGCAGAGCACCAAGTGCAGCTATGCCCATGGCATTGTGAAAAGAGCTCTGGCTCTTGAGTGAGAGGAGCTGGGTTCAAATCCTTTCATGCTCATTAACTGCATGATCTTGTGCAAATCACCTAACTTCCCTCTACCTTAGTCTTTTCAGTTGTAGAATAGGGGAAATAATAGCACCTACCTTCCTTATTATGAGGATCAAATTGGATACAATTTGTAAAGCACTTAGTACATATGTACCTGATATGTAGTAAAGAAATTAATAAATATTTGTTCTCCCTCCCTACATCTCTTTGTCTCTGTCTCTCTCTGATTTTCCTCTCTGTCTCTCTCTCCCCCTCATCCCTCTCTCTCTTCCTCTGCTTCTCTCTTCTCTCTGTCTCTGTCTGTCTGTATGTATCTTTTTCTTTTTCTCTTCTCCGCCCCCCCACTTTCCTTCTTATGATCCTGGATTTGCATTGAAAGAATCCTAGGAATACAGAATTTTTGAACTAGACAAAACTTTAGAAGGCATCAAATTCACTCCTGACATTTTACAGGGGGAGCAACTGAGCCTCAAAGAAATCTAATTACTTGACCAAAGTCACATAATTAGTAAAGGGGAAAGGACTTAAACTCAGGGTCAGGAATGTATGTCTGCGTCAGGGGATGTCCTCTAACTTGGGATCTTTTGAGGTTCCCCTTTTTTTTTCTAACAACAGCTTAGAGGAAGAGGAGGAAGGACCCCCATCCACCCAAACAGGGCTGCTTTCCTCAAACAGTAGTTCCCTATTTACTTAGTCGGCTGATTAGCCGACTCAGCAGACCTTCCAATGGCCTCATCCCTTATAGCCATCTCATCATTTTCTGGAGCAAAGCCGCTAACTCAAGTAACAGAACTCTGAGCACACAGAATTTGTCAAGTAGGAAATGAGTTCATTTTACTGAACCTAGAGCCTCACTGTTAAGGAATTCTCAGCCTGGAGTTACTCCATGTGTCAGATGGCGGCCCCACCTAAAAAAACAGAAGCCAGCTCTATTAAGAGGAGAACCAAATACCAGAAGGGATGAGGATGAAGGTTAGGAGTTTATGGGAATAGAAAATACTTCAGGGATTCTAGGGGATAGTTGGAGCAAAGTGGGGAGGGTAAAAGGAGGATTAGGGAAGAAAGAAGACAGCAAAAGCATTGATGAGAAAGGGTATGATTTTGGATTCAGGAAAGAGCTAAGAATTTTGAAACCACTGCAAAGCAGTCCCATTAACCAAACTTTCCAGCTCAGTCTGCTGGGGGAGTCATATCCTGTTTCCCTTGCCATCCACCCCCCATAATGCACCTCTACTTGGATAATGGAAGTCAATGGGAAAACAGTGTTTTCTTTTATAGAGAGCCAGCTCTGCTAGGATGCATATTCATACCTATCCAGAGAAGAAGCATAAACTTCTTTTATATGGGGACTCTCTATCAGGAGAGAAAGTTTACACTGGGAACTCACTGATGCATGCATGGGCCCTGGGGTTGTGGAGAGACATGTTGGACTAAGTAACACGACTTAAAGTCCCTTTTAATTGCATGAGTCTGTGAGCCTTTGCTCTTTCCGTCACATCTTTGTAGCATGGGAAAAATTCCAGAGCCACTTATTAACCTTGTAATGACCTTGGATAGATCCCTTCCCTGGACCTAAGTATCTCCATCTATAAAATGAAGGGAGCGAGCCTGATGGTCTCTACAGTCTTACCGTTCTTAGCATAATTCTATGCAATCCCCTTTCCTGACCCAAGGCCCCCTAGGGAGATCACATTATCAGACTAGTTAGAGATGACAGAAACAAACATGATGGTTCTTACCTCTGTCATTCGGGGCTTTCGGGAGCTGGACGGGACAAGCCTTCCTGTCTCAGGATGTGGAGCCATGGCCATGGTGTAGGTCTCTTTGCTGACCTTCTGCTTGGACCTCAGGAGGGACAGAGCTGCTTTAGTAGATACCCCAGGCAGGTTGGGGTTGTACAGACTTATACACCAACCAGCATAAACAGAGGACCTCCTGTCTGCCTGCTGGACGGGATTTGGCTTAATGTAGTTTAAATAGCACCAACTGACATTAGTGGTCGTATGGAGACTGGGGAACTGTAGTACCTTCTTGGTGTCCGTACCTTCCCGGGATTTGGCTGTCCTAGGAGAAGTGGAGGAGGAGGTGGGAGGAGTCTTCGGTGGATGGTCAGTTAGGTCCTTGGAGTCTTCTTTCTTCACTCCCTGCAGTGGTGACGGTCGCCGGGATGACTTTCCAGGTGGCTGTTTTGATGCCTCCAAACCCGGAGCTCCTGAATGAGGCACCCCGGAATAATGACAGGGAGGGCTTTCCTTGGGAAGGGGCTGAGCCAACGATGAGCTAGGGAGCGTCTCTTCCTCCCCACGGCCCTGACTGGGGCCCCCAAACTGGACCCTCTCTTGCCGCTTGCCAGCTTCAGCGCTGGCAAGGATGGTGCTGGCTGGCCTGAGCAGTTCGAGCTTCTCTTCGGCTTTGGAGCCCTCCTCCTCTTTGACCCTCTTCTGCTGCTGGGTCTCTGTGGTCAGTTCTAGGCTACCGGCAGGGGACAGCACACGCTTGCTGCCTCCTGCGGTGGAAGGGCTTCCCTCCAAGCCCAAGATGCTTTCCGAGGACAGAGAAGAGCCTTTCCTCTCTGCTAAGGGCAGAGGCACCCTCAGATAGGGGGTTGGGAATCCCCTTCTTTGCTCCTCGCTAATGTGGGCCAGCTCTAGACCTACCCCGGGAGCTTCTACACTGCCGACCAGCGTTCCTTTGGCCGGGTAGTCATCGAACTTGGGGAGCACGAGGGAGGACGGGCTGCACTGGGACTGAGTGACCAAGATCTGAGAAAGAGTTGTATACATCACGCTTCCATAGGAGGGCATGTGGGTCTGGATTCGGACAGGAACGACCAGAGAAACTGCAGGGTCCGGGCAGGAAGGAACGGCCAGCTGGGGGGCTGATGTCGATACTGGAGGGCTGGCGGCACGGGTCACTGGATGCAACCGGACGTCGGTGCCGTACTCTGTGCTAGGGGAGAGGCCGGAGGGCCCCGTGAGAGGGGACAGGCTGGATTTCACCGGGGGCAGATGGGCACCAACCTCCCCGGGCAGATGAAGGGCAAACTGAGATTGCAGAGGAAGGAAGAAGCCTGAAGAGAGAGAGGAGGAGCTGGGATGGGGCATGGGAAGGAAGGAGGGGTGCTGACGGAAAGGGAGATCAGCTGGATGAGGTATGAGCTGGTGAGGCATGTGGAGCTGACCTGGATGGAGGACAGCTGGCTGGAGGGGAATCGGTGGGGTCTGAAATAAGGAAGGGGGGAGTGGGGGCATAGAGTACGGAGCGGGGAAGAGCTCTGGCATAGCTGGCGTGGAGAATAGCTCTGAGGTCTGTCCCGGTGGCGGGAGAAAGTGTTGAAAAGAGAAGAGGGAGACCGGAGGAGGCAGGTACGGTTTTTCATGCAGGGAGAGCTGTGGAATGGGTGGGTGGAACACTTGGAGGGCTTCGGTGTAAGGCGGGCTGGACACCAGCTGGGGACTGTCCTTCTGCTGGCTCTTAGCACTGAGGTACCCACCATGGGAGGAGGAGGAAGAAGAGGAGGAAGTGGTGGTGGTAGAAGCTGGGCAGGTAGAGGAAGAGGAAGGTTGATGAAGCAGACTTTTGGCAGAAGATTTACTGGATGAAGGGAGCAGCTCCTCCACTTCGGATCTCCCTTTGGGAGCTGACTCTGGCTCGTGCTCTGGATGCCGACTCAGGGAAGCCTGTCTCACCAGAAAGCATTTTCTTCTTTCGGGGGGCGCTGATGGGGTGGGGATGCCTGGGGTTGGAGGTGGGGCCAGAGACAAACTCCCATAGTCGAAGGACTTGCTGCGCGTCTCAGATATCTGAGAAGGATGTGACACATTGGGGGACTGCTCAGAGGCCGACCTGCGCATTTCTCTGGAGTGGTGAGGGTAGCTCGGAACAGTCAACATGTGGCTGCCGAAAGACTTGGGGTGGCTTTCAGAGGAAGGACCTGGAGCTTCTGTCTTCCCATGCTCTTCCCTTTCAAAGGATGCTGAATGGCTGGAGCCATGGGACACACTGCTTTCCAGGCTGGGGCTTCGGGTCAGGGAGACTGACTCAAAGCTGGACTCCCCCGAAGACTGGGCCATTTCCGCCAGGCGCAGTCTCTTTTTCTTGGGGGGGAGCTTCTCTGCGGGGAGCTGGGCAAGCGTTTGGCTCCGCTGAGGCCACTGAAATTCCTCAGTCTTTTCGGGTTCTTTCGGCAGGGGTTCGGGGTCTGTGTCCGGCCTGTCAGGTTCTTCAGTCACCAAGATTTCAGGAACCTGGATATTAGGCTGGCGGACTAACCTCGGCTGCAGGGAGTGGGAAGAGCGACTATGAGGAGCGGCTGCTGGCTGTGATGGGAACTGGGACAAAGCCTTGTCCTCTCCTTCCTGGTGGCTCTGCTGCTCCGGAGGGTCAGGTTTTTCAAAGGAGCTGGTGTGCTGGATGACTGAAATTTCCGTGGAGATTTTTCTTCTCTCCTTCCCAGACTCAGAAGTCGCCACTGGTTTGGGAGTCCTCGGATGGAAGGCCATGGTCCCCTCCAGGGATGGCACCGATGGAGCTGGCTCTGCTGGTGGCTTGGTGGGCTCCTGCGGGAGGTTCAAAGCAGCTTCTGAGAGGGGCGGATTGGCGAATTGGCTCCCAGGCCCCACGGAGGAGTGACCTTTTGTTGACTCAAAGGAGGGAGGGTCTTCGTCATCCCCAAGGCTCTTTTCTTTCCGTCTCTTCCTCAATGGTGTAAGTTCTAAACTGGTCCCCAACTTATAGTGCATCATCTGAGACCAAGACTCGGGCTCCCCTTGACTCTTTTCCACTTCTGAGGATGGATGGGCACCTGTGGCAGTGGGCTTGGCCAGCTGCAGCTCTGAACAATAGTATTTTTTATGGGCCTCATAATTGTCCCGTTTCTTGTACCGAGCCCCGCATATGTTACACTCGAAGGTTATCCCTTTGGCTTTGGAGCCTTTCCGGGACTTTTTGGTGAGTTCGCTCTCCTTAACTTCTTTCTCTTCTGTCGGTTTGGAAGTCATGTCCTTGGGGCCTAGCCCAATGTCCTCCGAGCTGTATTCCCCTCCCAAAGGGAGCTCGAAGGCAGGTTGGCGTTTCAGCGTGCGAGGGTGGGAGGTGAAGACCTGGCTGCGGCTCAGGGTGTCGGACTCACTGATGTGGTCGTCGAAGGAGTAGCTACCTCTGAAGGTGTGCGGGGAGCTGATGGTGCAGGTGGCGGAAGGCATGGAGTGACTCCTCAGGAGGGGCGCAGGCTCGCTGGAGCTGGAGGGCAGCTGCTGCAGGGAGAGGAGTGATTGTTCCGCCTTGCCTTTCTCCCCGTGAGAGAGCAGAGTTTTGGTCGGGTCCAGCTGAAACGGGTCTCGGAAAATCCCGGCCTTGGGGGACTCGATGCTGCTCCGGCGGGACAGAGAGCTCCTCCTCGGCTTCACGCTGTCTATTTCGCTGGTGTCCACAACTGCTTCGTTAATCGTGATCAGCTTCGTGATGTGTTCGATGACCTGCGTCCGGGGCACGGAGATGGGGCCCAGGCTGGGTTTGTCATCCGCTGAGAGGGGCAGCAGAGGCTGGGTGGCCGCGGCCGTCAGCATGGCCGTCCGCTGCCCGATCCGGCCACATTTGCCAAAGATGATCTCGGCGTAGGATTTGGCGTTGGTGTTGGGAGGACTGATCTGCTGCTCTGCACTCTCTGACCGCGAGAAGTAGCCCGACTCGGTGCTCCCCTTGCTCCCGGGACTGAGGAAAGCCTGCTCATCCATCACTTTCTTCCTCTCGCTGAGCCTCAGGGCGAGTTTCTGTTTGATGGTGTGAGTGTCCTCCGCTTTGTGGCTCCCTGAATGCTCCGATGATGACGACAACGGTTCTGCAAACTGGGGGCTCTCCTCGAGGGACTGGGAGGTGCCAGAATGGGACGAGGAGCACCGGTCGTGGCCGGTCCCGTGGCTGCCCGCCACCCCGTAGAGGCTGCTGCCGAGGAGGGTGTGCTTTTGTCTGGGAGACAGGTCGGCTGCGTGGCTGGACGTGGTCCCCGTTTCCTCCTCGGAGTCCGTACTCTCTCCTTCAGTGGGCTCCTCGAATTCCTCTCCTCCGATCCTTTCCATCTCCAGGCCCGGAGGGTACATCTCAGCCCCGATTCCCGAAGCCAGGCCCGCTTTGATCCGGTGTGCATGGGACTTCCGATGTTTGTACAGATTGCTTTTGGTTTTGAAGGAGAAGCCGCAAGGGATGCAGGGGTAGGGCCGCTCGCCCGTGTGAGAGCGGATGTGCTTCTGGAGCACGCTGGGCTTGGCGCAGGGCCGGCTGCAGTACTGACAGATGTACTTGCCCGGCTTCTGAGGTTTCTTCTCCTTTTTGGGCGGTTCCTCGGCCTGTTTCATAGACATGTGCGAGGCACGAGGGATGTAGACTTTGGGGAGGGACTGCAGTTCCTCGGGAGGGATGATGGTCGGGTGGGCGGGGAGGAGCTGGCTCTGAGAATGGAGCCCGGGAGTTACAAAAGAGGGACCTGCTCTGATTGGCTCCACTAGCTGCCACGTGGGCCCTTCCAGGAGGTGCTCAGGTTTGCCTGGCGACATAAATGCTGGTGACAGAGGGTGTTGAGGGAGCTGCGGGATGTGGGGTGGGCCTTCCACAGTAGATCTTTTGGGGGGCTTCTGGTGCCCCGTTTTCTCCTGAGACCCCTCCCTCAGAACCAGCGGAGGCCCCTGAAAGTGCTGCTGCTGGGAAAGGAGCTCATGAAGGGGTGTGGCCGGGGAGGAAGTAGAGCTGCCCTGGAATGGAGCTGGAGTTGGGGCCGGAGGCGGAACCGGGGCGGGAGCCAGGGATGGAGCTGAGACCGCAGCCAGGGATGGGGCCGAGGCTGGAGCCGTGGAGGGGCCACAGGCTTGCACGGCTTCTCCTTTGGGAAGCCTCTTTCTGGGACTGTCCTCCGGTGTCTGAGCACTCTTGACACTTGGCTCAGGATCCATGGCCTTATCAGAGAGGCTGGGGATAATGCTATTTGGGGAAGGGTGGACGGGGCTTCATTTACAAATGGCCCACATGCCCCGGCTCTGCCTGCATTGGAGGAGAGATGGGAAGCCAGAGGTGCTTCCAGAGGGTCTCTTACTGAAGTGTTGCTGGCTACTATTGAACTAAAAAATGCATGAGAGTCAGAAAAAAGCTCCCCCTGGCGAAGCTACTTCAACGCCTGGCAATAGGCCAGAACTGTGAGGCCGAAGAGTTTCCTCATGAGCTTGGTTAACGGTTTGAACCTGGCCATCTTGTTTCTGGTGACAGCAGCACCCTCAGAGTCAGGAGGCAGCCCACGACATGTCTGTCTCCTTGGTCTTGGCAAGTCTTTGTAAATTCAGGACAGTCCAGCTCATGTCATTAGCGAAGCTCTTTCCCACAGGATAAGCAAAATAACACTGAATGGTGAGGGCTGGTCCCTTTGGATTGGTATTGGGAACTGGTGGTCTTGGGCAAGAACGTCACACTCTTCTGGAATCATAGGATCCACAGTGTACACAGGCAGACCCACGTGTGAACACATATTCCACAGACACAGACATACACAGACATACACAGATGCATCACATCCAGATCCCACACAGACATATAGCACACATACAGAAGCATATGTATCCCATGGAGGAAATGTATACCATGGAGGTATATTATACCACACACCCATCAAACAGGTAAAAACACACACCGTCCACAGGATACACAAAGACACAAACACAAAAACAGTCAGGGACATTGACACAATACATACACATAGACACACAAACAAAAACACACCAGAGAGAGAAGGGGATGGGGGAGGAAAAAAGAAATCATTATAACATCTTTAAAAGAGTTCTGAAGTTATGACTTTGTTCTTATAAATTTTTGTCCTCTACAACCCTCACAGATACAATAGGATACTCTCAACTGTATCCTGCCTTCTCCTGCCCATGTCCCTTCTTCCCCTCCCAGCCCTCACTGGCTTTACCATGAGTGATTCACACATTGCTAGAAGCTCCCAAGTCCAAGGTTGGGAGAGCTGGGGACAAATGAAAGCCACCATTCTGTCCTCCTTCCCTCCCACCGGTGCAGGTGGAGCCACCCATGGTTCCCTTCTGCAGAAGATACTGGCCATGTGATCCCAGCCAAATTATTTAATCTCTTAGCTTCAGTTTCTATCTTTGAAAAATGGGGATAATAATAACACCCACCCCATAGGATTATTGTAAGGATTGCAAGAGATGATGTAGGAGAAATGCTTTGCCAGTTTTCAAGCTCTATGGAAACCAGAACTGCCATTATTAGAATGATGAATTTACCTCCATGTGTATTCCTAATCCCAACTCCTGGATGATCCCAGG
Organism: Sarcophilus harrisii; assembly: GCF_902635505.1. Lineage (NCBI taxonomy): Eukaryota > Metazoa > Chordata > Mammalia > Dasyuromorphia > Dasyuridae > Sarcophilus > Sarcophilus harrisii. The sequence goes on from NC_045428.1 coordinate 548,559,037, forward strand.
AGCCTTAGGATCTGAGGATCTAGACTGGAAGTCTATAATTCATCCTCCTTAGTTAGAGTTGAGGAAACTGAAGCTCGGATATAGGATGGGATTTGACCAAGATCACAGTGGCAGGCTCAGGTAAGTCTCAGAATGAGCCAAATTTAGAACCCCGTTTTCCCAAAGTTTAGAGTCCTGCTGTGGTCAGGAGAGCACATGGCAGAAGAAGCCCCATGGGCACAATTTTGCCCTTATTGGGCACAAGACAGGACTTAGGGCCACCTTCATAAGGGCTGGGCATTTGAGTAGGGAAGAGAGACATCATGCAATGAGTGACTCACTCACTGTCAAGAGTATAGCCAGCCAGGGATTAGCTTTCTGCTTCTTTCTAGCACCACTGAACATTCCTCCCTGTCTTGCTCTCCATTATCCAGTCCAACTGGTCTTTCCTCCATCCCTCACATCAGAAGTCACCTCCCATCTCCTCCTCCTGGGCCTTTGCACTGAGATTCTCCCTGCTTGCAGTACACTCCCTCTTCACCTCCATGTTACAGAAAACCTTTCTCTTCCAGACTGCTCAAACACCCCCTTCTAGGTGAAACCTTTCCTGGTCTTCCCCAGCCTCCCCGCCCCCCAAACTGCCACCTAGTGAAGCACTTTGTGCTAGTTTTGTGTTGATTCTCTTTACATGTCATCTATGTTTCTACATCTATACACTGGATTCTCTGAGAGGCTCTAAGCCCTCTGAGAACGGGACGACTTCATTCTTTGTACTTGTTTGTCCGGGCTCATTCCTGGCATTGGGAAATGCTTATTGATCGGTTGATTGATTGATTGAACTTACGCCCATGGGTCACGACCTGGTCCCTGCCTCTGGTTCCTGTGGGCTGGGGGCAGTCAGAGGCTGCATCCCTGAAGAACTCTGTGGGGATGAAGCGAACAGAAGCTGTTAACATCAGACTCAGGAGAAACTAGAAGGTTCTTTACACATGGAGAAAGGAATGAGGAACAAGGGAGGCAGCCTGGAAGAGGCAGCGTGGTGCACGAGCCAACAACACCCAGATCCATGGGAGTCCAGGATTTCAATTTGCAAGTGACCCAACCCCTTTGTTCTACAGGGCAGGATGCCACGGATCAGTGAGAAGACTCGATCTAGATCCTCAATGACACCTTTCTTTTGGTCCCCTGGGATGACCTCCTTGTCACAATGCTGAAGACAGGGGGTGATGCTGATAGCATTTATTGTTATATTTTAAGGCATTCAAGGCACTTTACTCATATGATCTCATACCATCCTGGGAGGAAGGTTCTGTTATTATACCCATTTTACAGAGAGCACTGAAACAAACTGAGATCAAGTGCTTGCCCAGAGTCACACAGCTATTAAGTGTCTGAGGCAGGATTTGAACTCACCTCCCTGATTCCAGGTCCAGGACCCTATCCACTGAGCCACCTAACTGCCATCTACATAGAGAATTCTAGTCTCAGACTTGTTCTTCCCTTCAGGCAACATCATCAATCCCCAGCAATGAAGCACCACGTGCAAAATCCCCTGGGAAATGTTGCAATCATAATTGTGTTGGAGAGAAAGTGTGATTTAGTAGTTAGAGATCTGAATTCAAAGCCAGAAATGCCTGACTGGCCATGTGACCAGGAGGGTCATTTCACTTCCAGCTGCTCCTTTAGTTAAGGGGTCTTCCCTTCTTGTGGGTACCTTGATGCCCTTGGACTCCCTGGGGAAGCCCATGAACCCCTCCCTTCTCAGAGCAATATTGTTAAAGGTAAAAAATAAAACACATCGGGAACCAAAATTGGTGGAAATAAAGATGTCATTTTGGTGCCTCAGGATCTTGGCTATTTTCTCCCAACCCTGGCTCTTATCACAGGGTAATTGCTAAATCATGAGTTCTTCATCTGTAAAATGGAGATTTTTCTTACACTTGCACCCTCCAAGTGTGGCTGTGAAGAACACAAAGGGCAAACCGTCCCACGTGTGGGTGAGATGGGAGAGAGACAGCATGGAGGAGGGCAGAGGGTGGGGGGTAGCATCCATCTGTTCCTCTTCAGATCTAGGTGCTATTATCCTTACTCCTCCCTAGGTCAGGGAGGGTTGGGGAGCAGCATTTGTTAAACACTTAGCTCAGTGCCGAGGCACTGTGCCTAGCACCAGGGATACAGAAAAAGGCCTTTCAAAGGGCAGTGTCTGCTCTCAAGGAACTTACATTTTAATGGGAGAGGCAAGATGCAAAGGACTGTGTACCTGTGAGATATAGTATAAATGTAAGTAATCTTAGAGGGTTACAACTGGAATCATGCCTCTTGACCAATCAGGAGGGTTCTTCCCTTGGCCCATTAAGGTGTAGCATTCTCTATTCTGTCCCCTTGAGGGGTCCTGATGTAGCAGAAAGAGAGAAGGACATGGAGTCAGGGGAGAACCACAATTGCTCCGATCTTCACTAAATAAAAGACCATAATCCAATCATAAAACTTTGCGCCTCAGTTCCCTCATCTGCAAAATGGGCATAATAATACCTACAGGACCTACCTTTCGTGGTCCTCCTGTTGCTAGGATTTCCATATGGTAACTTCAGAATTATGCTGTATATATCTAATCTCTTCTAGCTCTGATACTCTCTGTCCCAAGGTCCTTTTTAGCTATAATATGTTCCGAGAATCTACGTTTGATTTCTGGAGCGGCTGAAGGAGTGTTCAAGGTGCCATTATTCTGCTGAGTACAGCTTTAAGTGATCCAGATTATGAGACAAAGAGCCAGAAATAGGAGCTGGTCTTTCCCCAAGTGTGGAAGCAGGGCTCTCGGGAAGTCTGGGCTTTCCCTTGCTCAAGGGTATTCTGCGTCTCCAGAAGTGGTTTCCTTGGCTCCACACTGTGGGGACTCAGGTGTGTGGAGCTAAGAAGGAGATGAAATGTTGATATCACACAGCCCATGGAGATGCAACTGTCACTGTCTGCTGAGGGCCGTGGAAGCCGCTTTATGGAAGGCATCAGAGTACCAACATTTATAAAGGGAAGTCACTTAGATTTAATGAGGGCTCTCCCCGTCATTTCCATTCAGGGCAGTGGCCAGAGCTGGGGGGCTTCCTTCAGAACCCCTAGAAACAGAAACTGCTGTCGCTTCTCTATAGATACTGAAGGGAGAGGCTCTGGTCATCCCGCCCTACACTTTGGGGTATGATCTCCAGGAAAAATGATCCTTAATTTTGTCTGTGTCCCTGCCCTCTCAGGCAAGCTGTTGAAGCATACAAACCACTTCTGGGAACATTGGTTTTCAATGCATAAAAATACAATAATACATGGGATGATAAAGGAAATCAATTATATTCAAATAGTTATCAAATTAAAGGGGAAAAAAAGGTCACAGACCCCAAGTGAAGAATTCCTGCAAGTTAAAGTCTCCTAGTCACACACATCTATGTGTTCTCATAGAACATATGGTAACTGTAGAATTATGCTGTATATATCTAATCTCTTCTAGCTCTGATACTCTCTGTCCCAAGGTCCTTTTTAGCTGTAATATGTTCCAAGAATCTATGTTTGACAGAATTTCTGGAACGGCTGACAGAGTGTTCAAGGTGCCATTATTCTGCTGATGGCAGCTGGGTGGAACAGTTGATACAGCCCTGGGTCTGAAGTCAGGGAGACTCATCTTGCTGATTTTTTCCCCAATGACAATTTGATCTAGGGCAGCTAGATAGTACAATAGACAGAGCATGGGACCTGGAGCCGGAGCACCCGAGTTCAAATCCAGCCCCACTCTTGGGAGACAACTCCTCCCAAGCTGTTCTAGGACTTAGCTGTCCTTCACAAATGCTTCTAGACTCATTGTTGATTGGTGGAGTGTCCTCTCATGCACTTAAGTGTTTCTAGCCCTTCCCAGGTCTATCTTATTTCCCTTTATTTTCCCTCACAGGTCTGTCTAGTGCTAAGCACAGTAACTGGCACATGAGGCTTTTGATAAATGTTCATTGATTGGTTAATTGTCATACATATAAGCACTTTTTTCTCCTCACTAAGAGGTGTGTCTGATAGTTTGAAATAGAGAGAAAACAATCAAAATCATTATTGGAAGATCCTAATAAAGACATCTTTTTGGCAGCCCTTTTCTTCATAAGTTTGTTATGGGGAGTTCCAGAACATGGAGGCAGATGGGGAAAGGCCTTTTAACTATCTGGCTCGGATTTGGGGAAGAATGGAACGTAACTGGGAGATCCTTTGAACAATGTTGGCCACAGCTCTTAGGCTGAGCAGAAAGAATCCCTGAGGAGAAAATCCAATTCCACTCTTTTCTCTGCTCAGGCCAGAGGACAATACCTTTGGCTTGGCTGCACAGAACTAAAATTGAAATGGCTTACAGCGAGATGTATTTCCTGGGCTCCCGGATGTGCACATTCTCTGCCAGTAGCAAATTTAACTCCACCTGTGAAAACAACAGCATCAGTTACTAGAGAAGCTGAAACAAGTGTGGCTGGAGGAGTCCCCTTGAAACATCCCCCTCACCTGGACCCCCAAGGATGTGGTAGGTCCTTCCATGTGTGTTGCCGAACTCTTAGGTCAAGTTTCTATCCCAAGCTCTGGTCCCATGGGCTACTCTCCTTTCTGGATGACAGTGACAAAAATGAAACATTTCTATGGTTTTAAAGATTGTCAAGTACTTTTCTGCAAGGGCTATTATCCCCATGTTACAGATAAAGGCCTGGTACATGGTAAGTGCTTAAAAAGTACTTTATCTCCCTCCCTCCCTCTCTCTCTTTCTTTTTTTTCTCTCTCTCTCTCTCTTTCTGTTTCTCTCTCTCTCTCTCTCTCTCTCTCTCTCTCTCTCTGTCTCTGTCTCTGTCTCTCTGTCTCTCTCTCTGTCTTTCTCTGTCTCTGTTTCTCTCTGTGTGTGTGTCTCTGTCTCTGTCTCTCTGTCTCTGTCTCTCTGTCTCTCTCTGTCTCTGTTTGTCTCTCGTCTCTCTCTCTCTCTCTCTCTCTCTCTCTCTCTCTCTCTCTGTCTTTCTCTGTCTCTGTTTTTCTGTGTGTGTGTGTGTGTGTCTGTCTCTGTCTCTGTCTCTCTGTCTCTGTTTCTCTGTCTCTGTCTCTCGTCTTTCTCTCTCTCATTCTCTTTCTCTGTCTCTCTCTCTCTGTCTCTCTGTCTCTCTCTCTGTCTGTCTGTCTCTCTCTCTCTCTGTCTGTCTCTCTGTCTCTCTCCCTCTATGTATCCATCTACCTCTATCAATCACCTATCCTCTACATCTTAATCTGTCTTGATATCTCTATTTAAATATCCTCATTTATATGTATCTATCTAAATATATATTCATCTCTCTTTCTATAGCTATCCACCTACTTCTATCTGGGTCTCTCTGAGTCTCTCTATCCATCTCTATCTATGTATCCATATACCATTATCATTTATCAGTATCTATCTAAATGCCTATTTATCTTCTTTTATATACCTATTTATCCATCCATCTCTATCATCTCTCAATATTTCTATTCACCCACCTCTTTCTTTCTCCACCTCAATCTCTACTTCTTTATATATCTATTTATCTCTTTGCTCTTTCCTTCTCTCCCCCCAGTCTATTCATAAAGGGAACAGAAGCCAAAAGTTAAATGGCTTGACTAAGGTTACATCATAAGTAGCAGAGTCAGGATTTAAAGATGAGCCTCTCAATTCTAAGTCCAATGCTCATTTCTCTCAATACTTTTTTCAATCAATAAACATGCCATTAGTGCCTCCTTTGGGCCGGGTTCTGTGCCTGGCACTGAGGAAGCAAAGACAAACCCAAAGTGTTCCTGCCTTCAGGAAGCTTACATTGTAATGAAGGAGACAATACATACGTATACAAGCAGATACAAAGCTCCCCCTTCCCCCTCCTACATCTTCCCCAGGAAATCTTTTCTAATTAATTAGCTCTAACTCCAATGGTACCAAGCTCTCCTCAGCACTTGGAAACCACTCTGATGGTGAAATATCTGTGGTCCAGGGAAAGCAGCCCTGGATTCAGAGGACAAGAATTTGGGTTTAAATCCCAGGTGTCTGCCAGGTACCACTTCTCACTTGTGAATTTTATCAAAGGTTTGGGACACTGACCCCAGAGCCCCGCAGCTACACCCCTAGGTTCTTGCACTTGCTGACACATTGTAGGCAATGTGAGCTGGAGGTCAGGGATGCCCCAGCCCTCTTCCTTGTGTGCTGACTCGCTGTGTGACCACGGCTCAAGTAACTTCCTCCCTCCAAGCTTTCTTCACCCTCAGATGGGGCTAGGCCCTGCACGACCAGCTGGTAGGGCTGCTGGGATGAGATCATGTCTGGTAAAAAGCTCTCGTTCTCTTCCAGATCTAATGACATTTGGTGAATCTGAGCTGAGGCTGGGGGAGCTCAGGCCTAGGCTGTCAGGAGCCCTGGATTGCCGATGACATCAGCCCTGAGCAGCGGGGAAGGCTTCCAGAGTCCAGCCTCAATTAGGGAACACTCAGACCTCGTTGAAAGCTAAGGAGGGACAACCCCGGCAGCTTTTGGGCTGTGGAAAGAAGGTCAGGCAGCAAGACACAGGAGGATTCGGGTACTCTCAAGTCCTTCTAGAGTGGTTCACAAACATTTTTGTTTCAGAATCGTTCTTACGTTCTTAAAAATTATCAAGAACCACTTCTCCTCTTCCCCAAGAACTTTTACGTATATGGGCTTCATCTGTCAATATTTATAGGCTTAGAAAATAAACAAAACATCTTAGTATTATTGCCTTGGAATGCCTTGGAAAGACTGAGGGGATCACCAGTGGTCATCAAATCACACTTTAAGAACTGTTAATATAGTGGAAAGTACACCGGCCTTGACATCATGAAAAATGAGAGTTTAAGTCCTGTCTTAGATATTGACTAACTGTGTGATTTTGGGTGTTATTTTCCCTCCTCCCAGCCTCAATTTCCTTTTCTGTAAAATGGGAATAATATCCCTACTTCCCAGAGTGGTTGTGAGGATCAAGTGAAATAATCTATATTTAGTGCTTTGCAAACCTTACAGCATTTTATAAATACCTATTATTTATGTTTTATTTATCATTGTTATCTTAAAATAAAATTTCTTCCCACCTTTTTGATAAATTTCAAATAGATAAGGTCTTGGTCGATGTTATTTTCTGTTATTATTCTATTATATTTAATGACCTATAGATTATTGTAGCTGGGTGGCACAATGGACAAAACACAGGGTATGAAATCAGGAATACTTGAGTTCAAATCCAACCCCATACACTTACTAGCTGTGTGACCCTGGTCAAATCATTTAGCCCCATTTGCCTCATCTATAAAATGAAATGGATCCAATGATCTTGTGATGGAGAGAGTTTTCTGCACTTAGAGACTACTGTGGTGGTGGTGTTTGCTTGCATTTTGTTTTCTTTCTCATTTTGTTTTCCTTTTTGATCTGATTTTTTCTTGTGCACCATTATAATTGTGGACATATGTATAGAAGAATTGCACATGTTTAACATATATCAGATTACTTGTCATCTAGGGGAGGGGATGAAGGGAAGGGAGGGGAAAAAAATTTGGAACGCAAAGTCTTGCAAGGGTGAATGTTGAAATGAGATAATTGAGGCCAGTTCCAATGATCTTATGATGAATAGAGCCATCTATACCCAGAAGACTGTGGGAACTGAGCATAGATCACAACATAGCATTTTCACTTTTTGTTGTGGTTCACTTGCATTTTATTTTCTTACTCATTTTTCCCTTTTTGATCGGATTTTTCTTGTGCAGAAACATAATTGCATAAATATGTTTACATGTGTTAAATTTAACATATTTTAACACATATAAGATATATTGGATTACTTGCAATATAGGGGAGGGGTTGGGGGCAAGGAAGGGAAAATTTGCAACACAGGATTTTGCAAGGGTCAATGTTGAAAAATTATCTGTGCATATGTTTTGAAAATAAAAAGCTTTAATAAAAAAGGGTGAATGGTGAAAACTATCTATGAATTTGTTTTGAAAATAAAAAGCTTTGCAAAAAAAAAATTTCTTCTAAATAAATAAAAAATGGAATGAACTGGAGAAGGAAGTATCAGACCATTCTAGTATCTTTGCTAAGAAAACCCCAATTGGGATCACAGAGAGTTAGACAGGACTGAAATGACTGAATAAAAACGGATTACATGTGTAAATAAAATAAGTGCTTCCTGTAGTTAAATAAAACATATGTACAAATACATGTACATCCATGAGTATCTAATAAACATCAGATATATCAAATTATAATATATAATGTGTTTATTATAATATAAGAATATCTAATAAAGAAATGATTTGATTAATTTATTATAAGAAGTGAATATATGAATATATTATTATTATTATTATTATTATTATTGCTGTGGTTATTAAAGAGTCACTTCAGATACTTCCAAAATCTGAGCCAAGTGACTTGGTGACCTTGAGCTGTTGTTCTTGGAACAAGAAACCTGGGCTTCATTTAAAAAAAACAAACATTCTAGACAAATGTTTGGGGGGTGTCTGCCTTCTCTCCCCATCCATATTCAGGGGTTCTTAATTGGGGGTCCATGGGCTACTTACTATGGATATATTTCAGGGGATCTGTGGATTTGAATGAGGAAAAAATGGTGTCATTATTTTTACTAAACTTTCATTGACATTAGACATTTCCTTCAATTCTTTAGGAACATAATTGCCAGGATTCCATAGACTTCTCCAAATTGACAAAGGGGTCCATGACCCATAAAGGTGAAGAATTTCTTTCTTAGGATGTTGGAACCGTATCCATTTTTCTCCTTTCCATCCCCCTCCCTACTGCCCCATGTTCAGTTAGACACGGAGTAAGAAGGACTTCATAAATATTTATGAACTTGACTTCATAGTATGGTGAATCAGAAAACCAATTGGCTGACAACTCAAGAATGCGGTGATGGAATTACGGAATGTCAGAGATCCAAGGGCCCTGAGAGATCATCTCGTGTTACCCCTAACATGGGAAGAGCCAGAGGGGGAAGTGGTTTGCTCAGTCATGCAGAGAAATGGCTGAGTCAGGATTGAAACCCAGATTCTAACCGCACTGGAATAGTCTTGCTGTACTAAAATCCCTGTCCAAACTGAGATGATGGGTCTGACAGAGGATCTTTCTTGTGCAAAGTTTTGTGTCCTTTGTCATTGGGATTGTCCCAGAAAATCTAGGAAACACTTTTGGGTGAGATAGTCAACGGAAAAGGAAAATGTACAAGTAGGGCCATTGACAACTGCTTTCTGCTGCTGCCCGTGACCCTGGGCTTTCTCACTTTCCCACTTTCAGGTGGGAGTTATCACAGTCACCAACTATCTGAGTTCAATGGGAAATTAAAATTATCTAGTCTAGGATTCTTAAACCTGAGATTCTTGAACTTTTAAGAGCAATATTCTGAGAAAGGGGCCACAGGTTTTACCAAACTGCCAAAGAAGTTTGGACACAAGAAGCTAAAGAGCCCTAGAGCTCATCCAATCCCCTCCTCTGACAGATGGGGAAACTGAGGCAGCAGTGTGGTATAGTGATACATGCAGTGCATCTGGAGGCTGAGGACTTAGACGCGAGTCTTCTCTTTGCATCTTGGACAAGTTGCTTGGGTCTCAGCTTTGTCATTTTGGACTTGATGCCCTCAAAGGGGTGCTTCCAGCTCAGAGTCAATGAGGACCAGAAGGAGTAGGGACTTTGCCTCTGGTCACACAAATTCTTGCTTCCAAAAACTCCCTGCACACTTGATGAGAGACCCAGCGCCACTGGTGATAGCCCTGAATGAATTTCCTTACACACGGACTTCTGGGTCATAGAACCAGAGACCCCAGATTTAGGGCTGAAAGGGTCCTTTGAGGCCAGGGAGACCACACTCCTAAGGCTGAGAAAAGTGAGAGGATGTGCCCAGTATGGCAATTAGAAAGTACCTGAGGAAGGATTTGAACTCAATTCTTCCTGATTCCAAGCCCACTCTGGGTACTATGGCAACATATGACAAGCCTATTCCAGTACTATGTCTTAGAGCTGCCAAAATTCCACAAATAGATTTCAGCAAGTCTATGAATCTGCTTAGGAAATTATTTCTTCTTTGTTTTCATTCATTTCTGATTTTCTCTATAATCCAATGGATTTTATTTTATGCATTTAATGACATGACTCTAAAAAAGGTTTCATTCATTCAGGTGGTCAAAGAGATCCAGGGCAAAAATAATTTAAGAACAATGCTCGTCTTAGAGGAAAGGGGATTTTGTTTTTATGCAAATGGTAGAGACCCCATCAACACTGACAATGAGTCTGACAAAGAATAAGGAAACTGAGGCAGAGAAGTCACTGGGTTTGAATCCCATCTTCGCCACGGAGGCACTGGGAGCACATTGGCTAGAGCTGGACTCGGAGGTGGACAGACATCTCTGTTCAAATCTGGCCTCAGATACTTCCTAGCTGTGTGACCCCAGGCAAGTCACTTAAACCAGTTTGCCTCAGTTTCCTTATGGAAATGATATAAGCATTTCCATCCCAGTGGAACTGTGAGGACCCAACAAGATAATATTGGAATACCAGTAAAGTGCTTGGCACTTAATAATTTCTTTTTCCTTTGACTGAATACTGATGTCATATGGAGAAAGTTATTTCATCTCCCTGGGTCTCTTTGTAAAACAGGGAATTGAGATTAGATGGCCTCTCAGCAGCCTCTTAACTCTAAACATGATCTAATGACATTTTCCCCCAAAATAATCTCATTTAAAAAGTAAGTTTTCTCTTGTGGAAGTTAGGTCTGTGCTTGCATTTGGGCAATACTTGTCCCTCTGAGGGAAAGAACTTGGGGAGGGAAACTGCAGTCAGAGTTATTTACATAGGCCTCTGGGTGGTGCAATAGATACATTATTGAGTCTAATCAGGAAGATCTGAATTCCAATTCAACCTCACTCACCAGCTATTTGACAAATTGCCTCATCTCACCTCTGTCTGCTTCAGTTTCCTTAAACTGTAAAATGAACAGTAAATCTCACAGTGGGTAGAGAGCAGGGCCTGGAATCAAAAAGATCATCTTCCTGAATTTAAATTTGGCCTTAGACACTTCTTAGCTGGGTGACCCCGGATAAGCCACTTAACTTTGTTTGCCTCAGTCTCTTTCTCTGTCAAATGATCTGGAGAAAGAAATGGCAAACCATTCCGGTATCTCTGCCAAGAGTCACTCACGGAGAGTTGGACGCGATGATTGAACAACAAAAACAAAAAAATGGAAATAATAACAGCATCTAACTCTCAGGGTTGTGGTAAGGATCAAATGAAAGAGTATTTGTAAAGTGCTTAGCCTAGAACTTGGCACACTGTGGGTGCTTAATACTTGTTTGTTTTAGCCGATTCAATGTTAGAGGCAGGATTCCAACTCAGATATTTGTATACCAAATCCAGGTTTCACTCAACACAGTTGAATTTAGGGAGAGAACAGAAGAACAGCTGAAATGCACGCAGCGGAGGAGGTTGCTGCCCTACCTGGTTCAGTCCAGTTAAAATGATCACAGAAAATAATGGATAGAAAATGGGTAGAAAACAGAAGTTACAATCAATCCCTTCACAAATTGCTGCCTGATGAAACTGGAAAGACCTCTTGCCATGGGCTGATGGAAGACTGGCTGGAGCTCTGCTGGCCTTGATAAAAAGGTAAGTTTCCCAGGTCTGTGCACACAGTGGAGGCAGCAGCTTAGAGAATGTGGAGGGCATCATGGAGGAAGGGAATCCCCCCCACACTCCCATCATAATGGCAGCTTGCTGGAGAGTTGGGAAGATACAACACATTTCTCTGGGAGCAGAAGAAGAGGAAGCAGCTTCAGGGAGCGTCATCTCCAAGAGCTGAGAATAGAGATCCTCTGTTCTTTTCTTATATAGAGTTCTTCATGCTGCTCCCTGATGGGCCCAGTCTTTCTCACATCACTCCATTGCCTATCTTGGTCAGCTCCTCTCTATGGTTTAGCACAGCTCATGGTGGGGAGAGAGAAGAGAGAAATATCTCCCCTGCTTGCTACTCCTAGGTAGGAATATTGTCATTCTCCATAAAGCAGCTACTTTGTGTCCAAGGCTGGCAAGTTAAGATTTTAAAAGGTCACCAGGGACACAGACAACCCTTGACTCACGGAAGGCAAGCTGCCCTTCCTAGTCCACCAGGTAAAGCTCTGCATCTTTTGTAATGAGCTACCAAGGCAAACACATTGCATGAGATGTAACAAGTTGCTTCTAGTTGTATACTCTTTACTCTTCCCTATGGAATGCGTATGGTTCTTTCAACTTTGTATGTTCTTTCCCATTTGTTCTTACAACTCTGTTAATCAAGTATTGTTGTTGTTTTTCTATTTTTTTTTTAAACCAGGCGTGTGATTTCATCAGAGTAGGGAGATTCCTATGAGGAACTTCCTCTTCCAATACGAGTCAGCACCTTCTCTATAATTTGTAGTTTTCCCACCCAACCCCCCTTCCCAAACTTAGAGTCTTAGATATTTGCCCAGGACAATGAGAGGATAAATGACTATGGGATTTGAACTCAGAGCTTAATGATTTCAAGTCCAGGATTCTTATCCAGTATACTACACTCCCTCTACTATAAGAATGACATACTCAGAAAGAATCTCCAGAAGCTCCTTAAGGAGTGCATTCCATTTTAATGGAATGACTGACCTTGGAGGCACAGGGAGTGAAAGCTCACCCTTTATCCTGCTGCTTTCCACGTCTGCTTTCCATAAACTCACACTGTGGCAAAGACTGGGGAAGACCTATGGCCTCTACAATGTAGCCCTCGAGGCAGGATGGCAATTCCAACCCTGCAATCATAATAATGGTATAATTATCATTACAAGCTGCCATGTATTAAACAGGCCACAATGCATATGCAAACACACTCGCCCTGGCTCTTGCCACACACAGGCTCTGGCTGTAACCTTATAGAACATCTGGCCATAATATGTGGGATCAATCAATGGTCAACCAACCAGCAGTTGTTAAACACCCACCATATGCAAAGTGCTGAAGGTACAAATATGAAAGCAAGATGGTCCCTGTCCTCAAAATGCTGATATCCAAATGGGGAAACAATATGTTCACACAAAAGCAAAAAAAAAAAAAATATATATATATGTATGTGTATGTTTATATATATATATACATATACATACATGTATATGCACACAGAATATATACATATAAGTATGTATATGTGTGTCTATGTTTACATATTCATTTAGGTATTCATGTGAATATATTTACATATAATATATAAACACATAAACATACACATGTATACATATAATATATGCTTATATTTGAATCTGTCTATAAAAATACATAAATGTATGTATATATTCATAATGAGCTATGTGTGCGTGTTTAGCAAAGTAATTTTTAAGAAAGATGAAATACTAGGGGAAATTCTCTTTAAAGAGATAGAAATGACCTCAGAGGGACTCTAGTCCAATCACACCTAAGCAGGGATTTTCTTTAAAACACTCCCACGAAGCAGTTTTCCAGCATTCACTTGAAGAGCTCAGTGATGGGGAATTCACTACATCCCAAGCAGTCCATTCCTCTTTGGGGGGGGGTACTTATAACTGTTAAGAAGTCTTTCCTTATGTAACATATTTTAAGATTGCCAAGAATATATGGATGCTGGTTAAGAACAGAAATCCTCTGTGTTCCCATCCTTAACTCCACCCCTTATTCCCCCTGCCTGAGATTGACTTCTATCCCAGGTTAGTGAACTAGAATGATCATGGAGCAAGACAAAAGGAGATAGGAGGTTAGGGAAGGGGGCGGCCACAGTGAACTACCATTGGAATTAGCTCAGTATGAGAAAGAACAGCCCAGGAGCTATGGTGAGCATACATTGAGTCACCAAGGCAAAGACTAGACTATGAAGAAACCACTTGAGAAAGACACAGAATTGTTGGAACTGTTCCTGCTGAGAACAGAATGGGTGATTCCTTACTTCTGCCATCCTCTGCTTCCTCCTCTTCCTCCTCCTCCTTCTTCTTTTCTCTGTCGATGACCCTGTTCCCCAAACTTTATTTCTTAAGAGTTTGTTGGCTTTCTGGTTTGCTGATTTCCCTTAAGATAAATGTGGTTAACCATTGCATTACTGTCTATGTGTATATTGCGCAAATGTGACAAAGGGAGAAGCAATCTAGCCAGCGAAGGGAGAGACAGAGACAGAGAGACAGAGAAAGACTGACAGACAGAAACAGCAATAGAAAGAGAGACAGAGACAGATAGCTAAACCCAGAGACAGACATACAGAAAGAGACAAAGATAGAGAGATAGAGCCAGAGAGAGGAAAGAGATTCTTTTGGGTTTGAGAACATTTCCTGGCATGGACTCTTAGAATGAACAAAAAAGAGAATTATTGATTCATTTTATATAACACTCAGAATAGTAAGAAAACATGGATCCAGATCTTAGATTACTGGATTAGCAGCTTTACTTGGAGGAGAGATTGTAATGAGCAGGAGAGGTGGCCCCTCAACCATTTCCCTTTCCCATTGTCTTCCCTGGGAGTTGGAAGGGAAACCCTTCTTCCTGAAGGAATAAACTAGAGAGAATGTCATCCTCAAAGGGTAGGACAAAGGAATGATTAAGAAGGAGTTGTCCAATCCACAAGAAGAAAAGGGCCAGCAAGGGAGAGTAACTTGGCATTTGCTCCTTAGCCCAACCGATCCCTCTCCATACCACTGTCATATGTGCTGGGCCAATTATTGCCACTCGGTGACTTCTTTTACCCATGGTTCCTGGTTTAACTTTCTAAAGAAACAGAGAAATATGGTGGAAGGAACTCTGGAGAGAAAGTGTAAATTAAAAACACTGGCTTTGTCATTTAACAGCTGTATGACTTTGGTCAAGTCATATAATCTTTGTTGGCCTCAGTTTCTTCATTTGTAAAATGAGAGGCTGGCCAAGATGACTTAAGTCAGTTAATAAGCCTATATTAAACTTCTACTATATGCCAGCCATAATGCTAAGCACTGAAGACACAAAGAAAGGCAAAAAGCAATCCCTGTATTCAAGGAGAGAGAACATGCAAAGAGCTATGTTTAAACATGATATAGACAAGATAAGTGGAGATAATCAGTAGCGGGGGAGCACAGAGTTAAAGGAGTTCAGGAAAGACTTCTTGTGGAAGGTGGGAATTTATCTGAAGCTAAGGAATAAGGAGGAATAAAGAGAAAGAGCATTTCAGGCTTGTGAAGTAGCCAGAGAAAATATATGGAGTTGGGAGATGGATTATTTTCCTTAAAATCCTACACTGTAACTGTCTTGGTTGAAGAGCTGTCAAGAAGAATAGATTAGATTGTAAGAAGTCCTCTGGAACTGGTTCATTTTTGTCTTTGTGTTTCCAATGCTTCATATAGTGTATGTGGTAAATACTTGTGAATTGATTTATTGGCTAATTTCCTGTATGGTTTAAAAGGACAGAACTAGAAACATTAAGTACAAGTTGCAGAGAGAAAATTTTGGAATGAACATAAGGAAAAATTGCCTATCATAGCTCTCCCAATATGGAAGGGATTGCAGTGAGAAACAGTGAGCTTCCCTTTGCTGGAGTCCTTGTCATGGATGATGGCAAAAGATTTCCCAGGACTGATGAACCTTTGAAATCTGTTCCAGATCTTGTTTCACCTTCTCTCATTTCCAGCCTATGGGTGGGCCAACACTACCCTGGTCACTTCTCAGGTTCGTTTATAACTTTCCCTGGATAGTCTCCTGCAATGATATTGAAAACTTCTCATTTTTAGGTTAAATCAACCCATCAGCAAGTCCACAAGATGCAGGCTCTTTGGTGCTGGGTTGGGTGGACAGGAGTAAGGTGTCAGCGACTGCTCTGTTTTCCCAGTGCCCTTGACCCCTGAGTTAACCAGTGCTACCCTTCCTGCCTTCCCTGTTAGACTCTGCTGCCTGCCCCTCCTAGGCTAGACAAAGAGCCCAGAAGGAGCCTCTGCCTCCAAAGTTTCTTTTCTCATTACTTTCAGGTTGGCCACCTGTGGACTCTGTCTTACTTTCACTTTCCTTGCTAAGTCCGTAGTTCTGGGTGGATTTCTTTCACAATTTCTTGAAACTAAGATTGCCAGATTTTCTGCTTTATATGATTTTCAGGGAGTCCAGGGGTTATAATTCTCTCTTTTCATTCTATTTTCTTGGGCAGTTGTTTTTAATATTAGATACATATGAATTCTTCTAGATGGCACAGTAAATAGAGCCCTAGATCTGCAATCAAGAAGACCTGAGTTTAAATATAGCCATAGATGCTTATAGTGTGACCTCAGGCAGGTCAATTTCTTCATGATAAGGATAATAATAGAATAGAAAATGAGGATAATAATAGAACATATCTCAAAGTATTGCTAGGAGATAATATTTGTAAAGTGATTTGCAAATCTTAAAACAATATAGAAAAGTTATTATTATTATTATTATTTTTATTGTCTGGATCCAATAAGTTCTGTTGTATCATTTCATTTTTGAGTTCTGTTTGCCCCATTCTATTTTTCATATATCTACCACTAGAATAAAGTGGTAAAAGAAGCCAGGAGCTGATGTCTTCCTGTCCAAGGATCCTAAGGTAAGGACCATGTTCCCTATGCCTTGACCCCTTCCAAAAAGTAGGGCTATAGATGGGATTATGGAGGAGGGATAGGAATACCTTGGTACTGGCTCTAATCCAGAATTTCTAGTGGTCTGTATTTTAGTCTTTTTGTATGTGTAGAGGATTATATCAGAGGTTTTCCCCATAGTTCATCTCCCATATTGGATTCTCTGCTTCATTTGATACTGTCTTTCAGTGTTCCCACGGGACTCTAGAGGTAGGGAGATTCAACTGGAGCTTTTCTTTCATGTTGCCATCTTGGTCTGGGCAGTTAATTACTAAGAGGGTCTGCTTTGAGATCTTTTCTTTTTGGTTCCAGTTTCTATTCCTAGATTGTCCAGTCCCTTTGGTCTCATTCCTTTGTTGCCTATCCTGAGTCTTCATTGTCATTGCCTGACATCTTTGGATTCTGGATTTCTTGTCTGGCTGGACTCACAATATCTAATTGCTTCTCTCTTGGCCTTGACTTTTTCCTTGCTGACCCAAAGATAATTCACAGATGTCAATAACTAGAAGAATAAATAGAACATGGTAATTTCACAAGAGTTGTGAAAAGTATGCAATACATGTCCATAAGAAGAGAAAGAAAACACTTTAGGCTGGAAATGCAAAAATGTAGCACTTATTGAATACTTGTCAAACACTAGCTGTGTGACCCTATGCAAATTATCCAACCATTCTCTAGGTCAGATTTCTCAACTGCAAAATGAGGATAATAATGACACCTACTTCCCACAATTGTGATGATCCAATGATATATTTTTAAGATGCTTAGCACTGGCATTTAGTGCCTATCATACAGTGAGTGCTTGATAAGTGCTTTTTCTCTTCCTCTGCTTTCCTATAAAGACATGGCCTAGAAGCTAGAATTATAACTCAGAACTTCACTATCCTTCATAAACTAATATGTATTGAATCCTTCTATTATAAATAAAAACCTCAAAACATCTAAGAGAATTCAACCAATAAATTATGAAAACCAGACCATTATCACAGATAGAAATAAAATCCCTAATCTTCTGAACAAAACTAATGCACAAAAAATTTTTAATGAAAAATGCTGTTTTTTTAAAAATAGATATCATTATGTCAAGTACTCAGTATCCAAACTACATGAAATGAAATACTTTCAAAATATAGAGACCCAGTCAAGGAGATCCAATTTCTATAGGGACAAGAAGAGAGGCACATCAATTTTCTCATCCTGCCGGCTGCTCAAGTTTTTCCATGAAGCTTTCAGTGAGTCTGCAGAAAGAACATAATTTCTATCTCCTTCTTTTAATTCAGCGACCAAAAACATCTATTTTATCCATCTGTACACATCAGACAATACAAGAATAACAGCAGAATAGCAAGTTGTCCCAGTACCATTTTCATATGGACTCTATTGAAAGATGAGAATGACATTTATAAGGTTGATAATACTGATGAGCATGATAATGATAATTAGTAACTGACCCTTAAATAGTCCTTTAAGGCTTGCAAAGCCCTTTACCTACATCATCTGATTAGATCCTTAGAACAAGGACTGTATGTAGGAGGTGCTCTCATTATTATTGTCTTACAGATAAGGAAACTGAGGCTCAGACAGATTAAATGACTTGCTTAGTCAGATAGTATGTGTAAAAGGTGTGATTCCAACCCAGTACTAAACCCAGTAAGAAAGAAAGAAAGAAAGAAAGAAAGAAGGAAGGAAGGAAGGAAGGAAGGAAGGAAGGAAGGAAAGAAAGAAAGAAAGAAAAAAGAAAGAAAGAAAGAAAGTAAAAGAGAGAGAGAGAAGAAGAAGAAGGAGGGAGGGAGGGAGGGAGGGAAGAAGGAAGGAAGGAAGGTAGAAAACACTGGTATAGAAAATAAGAAACTGAAGTAGGATAGGGTGGACAGCTTCGAGATACAGTTTACAATTCCAATTCAAGATCATTACTTGAGAATGGATCACAAGGGAGTAGAAACTCAAATTATATTCAGGAGTCTGGGACTGGATTGGGATCTGGTAATATTAAAGGATCAGGTAAAATACCAAGGAAGCTTCAAAGGGCCTTGGTTTAATGTGCAGTTCTGCTGTCAGTGTGTCCTTGGACAAAACTCTTCTCTCTCTCTCTAGATCTTGGTTTCTTCATCTGTTAAATGGGATGGGGGTGGGGTCAGACATATTGACTTCTAAGATTTTTTTCCTCTTTTAGCCATCACTAGGTTTAAGACCCTCTGGTTCTCACTTCTCTTACGTTTTCTCTCTTTCTATCACACTCAGCACAGTTCATCACTCTTGAATCCACCATTGCATCCCATTTTGGGAGCCCATGGTACCTAGGATGGAGCCTCTGCCCCATCTCCTAGAGAGCCATGAAGAGGCCACAGAGGAGGCTTTTCCCTTTGGTCAGTCTGTAAGGGAGTCCCTCCCTGCCCCTCCCTTCCTCACAACCCATCTCCCAAGTGGCCAACCAGCAAGCTGAGCAAAGTCAAGATCAGACCTGGGCTGGGAAGACGAACGAGGTACCTTCTCCTGCGGCTGAGGCAGGACAGAGGGTAGGGCCAAGAACCCACAAGGAGATTGACCTTTTGTCAAGAGTCACTATTGACACAGGTACAGAGGCATGGAACAAGGGTCCCTTCTGCAGCCACTCACATAATTTTGGAGTTAGACGGGCTTTTGAGGGGATGATAACAATGAGCAGGATGGCAGACTGGAAGGGAAGCCTTAGAGTCAGACCTGGATTGAGATCCTGCTTCTGTCATATACTGGCTGGGTGACCTTGGGCAGGACTGATTATACATCACTTAACCTTTATTGCCCTTTCTTTAGGTCCAAAAGGAGGATTCCTGTCATTGATCTGCTAGATGTATATATGTGTATGCCTACATGTATGTATGTATGTGGATGTGTGTGTGTCTGTGTGTGTGTGTGTGTGTGTGTGTGTGTGTGCTGCACACTGGACCACACCGGAGCCTTGTGGGAGGGATTTATGCCTGGGTACATGGTAAAAGCGGATGGGTGTGGGGAGGGCTGTTGATCTTGGAGAACAAGTCTCAGCCATGGTCCCAGGCACAGGCATCCCTGACCTCCTGGGCAGACATCCAGCCCCTTGGTGGAATGGATCCAGCCCCTGTTCACTTCCTGTGCCGGAGATGTCAGAGCACAGGCTATGGAGGGGACCTGGCTCTGGCCCAGAAGTCAAGAGACAGAAGTGGGGGTTGGGGGGGAAGGGGGTATTCCTGGTCTGATTTTTGCTCCTAGTCAGCTATGTGGCTCTGGGCAGGCGCACATCTTGTGCTTCTTCATGCCCTGCTTCCCCATAGTCAATTGGGAATAATGGCCTCTACCCTGAAGGGGTGAAAAAAAAGAATAAGCGAATAATATCTTTTTATTGATTCATTTATTTATCCAATTTCTCTACCATCAAATGAAGATGATAACTTTGGGGCTAAATGAATGAAAGAATGGATGAATGAGTGAATATTTTTTGTTCATTTATTCAATTTCCCATCATTAAATGAAGATAATAATCCTCACCCTGAATTAATGAATAACTTATTTTCATTCATTCATTAGTTCATTTATCCCTTCATAGTCCCACATGGGGATCACTAGGCCCATACTTAAAGTTATTCCAGGTGAGATTTGTGGTTTATTGGCCAAGCTTTTGAGGGTCATCTCCATACCATGTTGAGATATTAGAGGAGGAGCTTAAAGAGTGTTGACAACTCCCATTCTGCCTCAACTACCTGTCCATGCTATGAAGGAATTCTACTATTAAAGATTCACTTCTTTAGCTAGAGATATAAAAATTCTATGGAATGGTTGGATAGAAAATGTCATCTGCATCCAGAAAAATAACCAAGAAGACTGAATGTAAATCAACACATTCTTTTTTATGGTTTTTTCCCTCTCCCATGGTTTTTCCTTTATACACTTATTTTTCTCTCCCAACATGATTCATGAATTTATGAAATAAGAAAATTTAAAAATTTTATTAAAAAAAGATTCAATGGAATGGGAAAGCAGAGAGGACTATGGTCTTCATTGGTGGAGAGAAGACCCATGAGTTGACAATATTATCAATGGAAGCATGGATTCAGGACAAAAAAAAATGCTAATAACTAACTTTGGTTCTTATTTCCAGAATGTTTTCATGTTTACAAAGTCTTTTTCTCACAACATCCCTGTAAGCCAGGTAGGCCAAATACTATTAGCTCAACTTTGCTTTCTCACTTATTGGTATGGGACACCAACTCTCTTCTCAGTTTCCCTACACATAAAATAGAAGTGGAATGTTAACTATCTCTCAGGGCTTTAGGGGGCAGCCCTGGAGTCAGGAAGATTCATTTTCAGTTCCAATCTGAAGGATTATTTATATTTAACCTATATCAGATTGCTTGTTGTCCTTGGGGACAAAGGAGGTAAAAGAGGGAGGAAGAAAAATTAAGAACAGAAAAGTTTTGCCAAAATGTATATTGAAAACTATCTTTACGTGTATTTGGAAAAAATGATACTATTAATTTTTTTTTAAATCGGACCTCAGACAATTCCTAGCTATGTGATCCTGGGCAAGTCACTTAACCCTGTCTGCTTCAGTTTCCTCATCTGTCAAATGAGCTGGAGAAGGAAATGGCAAAGTACTCCAGTATCTTTGCCAAGAAAAACTCAAATGGGACCCCAAAGAATTGACTGTAATTGAACAGCAACAACAAAACTCCAAATGAGATCCCAAAGAATTGACTGTAATTGAACAGCAACAACAACAGGGCTCTTTCAACTCTATGATATACAATATTTTCTTCCTGCTCTGCCTTGCTGGGGCCTTCTCCCAAGCCTGGAAGGGCTTCCCTCCTCTTTACCTTTTGGAATCCCCTACCTCTTCTAGGTGAAACTTGTAGTTATCCTTTCTGATCTCAATGTTATCTGCAACCCATCCCAAATTACAGTTATCTCTTCTATGCTGCAACTTTTCCCAACCTAGTTTTAATATATTATGTGTCAGGAATTTTGTGGAAGCCATATACGACATGTGAAGGCCAGCAGATAACAGAGTAAAAATTTAGAAACTCAAAAATGCATAAAACATATGCATATAATTATATATCAACCCAAATTTTACAATGAGGTACTGTAAATATCTCATAGAGAAAAAATTTTTTGAACTTCCTTCTTGGTACAAAGGGAAGGCCAAAAGAATTTTACACGGATTTTCCAGATCCCAGAAATTGCCACATCCCTAGCCCCCATGATGTGGAGGGGATACCTTGTAGTTACTTTTCCCTGAATGCATTGTTTCTGTCCAGGAGAATGTAAGTTTATTGGGGATCCTTTGAGCTTTGGCTTTGTATCTCCAGGAAGCAATGTTACTTATCAGAGAGCAAGGTGGCCTCCGAGCTAGAAAGACCAGCACACACTGACTTGTATGACCTGGAAGTCACTTTCCAACCTTTTGACAGCTCTCTAGGTCTATAAGCTGTGGAGAAGATGGCGACTTGCATTTCTAAAAGGAATTTCTTGCTTGGAAGTTCTCTCTACCAATGAAAGCAATAATTCCCTTGTGGATATGGCATAATGCCTGCAATTCACATAAGAAGTGACTGTTGATGTGAATTGAACTGAATTTGATCCTGAAGCTTCTCCCTTCATGTTGTCACTGTGATACAGAAGGGTGGTTACTGTTGTCCATATTGCTCTGGATTACATTGTGGATTATATGCATCTAACAAGTATACAGTGGTACCTACTATATTGTATGGTATTATGCTAGGAGGAAAGGAGAGGAGAGGAGAGGAGAGGAGAGGAGAGGAGAGGAGAGGAGGGGAAAGGAGAAGAGGGGAAAGGAGAGGAGGGGAAAGGAAAGGAGAGGAGAAGAGGGGAAAGGAGAGGAGAGGAGGGGAAAGGAGAGGAGAGGAGAGGAGGGGAAAGGAGAGGAGAGGAGAGGAGGGGAAAGGAGAGGAGAGGAGGGGAAAGGAAAGGAAAGAAAGGGAGAGAAAGAAAGAAAGGAAGGAAGGAAGAAAGATGAAAGAAAGGAAGGAAGAAAGATGAAAGAAAGGAAGGAAGAAAGATGAAAGAAAGAAAGAAAGAAAGAAAGAAAGAAAGAAAGAAAGAAAGAAAGAAAGAAAGAAAGAAAGAAAGAAAGAAAGAAAGAAAAAGAAAGAAAGAAAGAAAGAAGGAAGGAAGGAAGGAAGGAAGGAAGGAAGGAAGGAAGGAAGGAAGGAAGGAAGGAAGGAAGGAAGAGGTAAAACAATTTTCCAGCCTAAGACAATTTAGAAGGTTGGGAATAAAAGCTTATTACATCAAAGTGAAAATGGAGCACAGTCCAACATGCTGGGCTCCAGCAAATCAGCAGCAGGTCTTGGGGGTAAGAGTGGTGGAGCTCTCAGCCCACAGATAGTAAGAGGGTCAGACAACAATCAGAAGGAGATCGCAGGGTTCCCTTTGCTGGCACTGGGTGCATCACTATTTCATTGTCCATATTGGGATTTGGGTTACAGTCCCAGAGTGGAGGAGCACTAGCACACCAGAGCTTGCAGTTGTAGGAAGAGAGGAGATCACAGTTTCAGGGTAGGAAAGACTGCTTGTGGTCACAGTCCAGGGTACAGGCCAGGAGAGCATTGACCATACTTTTCCTTAGATCATACCACCTTGGAAAAATTGAAAATTTACCAACCCCTAAAACTAGCTAGAAAATAGCTTCACAAATAACCTGAAGTTTGGGACAGTGCCTCCTCTACCCTGGAAGCACAGTCCAATTTAATATTAAAATTAAAACTCAAGAAATAGGTTGAGAAATAAGCAAACAATAACAACAACAAAGAATCTGACCATAAAAAGTTACTATGGTGACTAGGAAAATCAAAACAGAAACTCAGAAGTCAACAACAAGGCAAAACTGCTATAACTAAAGCCTTAGAGGGGAAAAAAAAGTGAATTGGTTTCAGGCCCAAAAAGAATCCCTGAAAGTACACAAAAAGGATTTTAAAAATCAAATAAGAAAGGAAAAATAGGGAATAGACAGATTCATGGTTCAGTCATCCTGTGTCGTGGAAAAACCCCCATAGTGTTCCTTCAAGGATTATCATTCATCAGCTAGTTCACAAGGGTAAGATGGACATCTGATTAAACCATTTTTGGAGAGGCTGGAGCAGTTGCTTTATGATCCATAAGGTAATCTGTACTTTCTATCAACTGATGAGGTGAGTTCCCCTTTCACTGGAAGCATGAACAGAGGCTAAATGCCTACTTTGCTCACGATTCCTGCAGCTAACCTCTTATTCATTTCTCCTTTTTCTTCCTCAAAATTCTGTACTTTGGCCTGGGATCAAGAAGATTCCATCATCATGATGGACAAAATGAAGTCAGACCCCAGGACACCTACCCAGAGGAATGATCTGCCAAAAAGATGGAGAATATTTCTGATTGTGCTCGACAAAAATCCTGCCCAAGTTATGATGAGCAAGGAACAGAGTCACAGGATCACAATATAACATGTCTAGGGCTAGAGAGACTCTACGGCCATCTAGGTCCAATATTTTCACTTTATGAAAAAGGAAATTGAGTCTCAGATTTTAGATGACTTGCCTAAAATCACAGTTAATGAACATCAGAAGTGAGATTTGAACCCAGATCCATTAAAATTTCCATCAACTTCCTCACTTCTTTTAGTGGTGGTCAGGGGAAAAGAACAACAAGGGGATGGCATCTTTTCCACTGTCAATACTCCACACCTGGGGTCCAGAGCGCCAGCAAAATGAGTGGGCTGCCTCATGACAGCATCCTGCAGAGGGGTCAAACATTGTTTCTATCTTGGGTTGTCGCTCAGTGTACCTGGGACCAGATGCTAGCCCTGACACTTAGGAGCTGTGTGACCAGGGATAAGTCCCTTTACTGCTTCTACAATGGAGGGAGGCGACCTTTCAGGTCTCTTCTACCTGATCCCAGAGTCATTCAAACTCCCACTCCTGTGGAGAAGGGACCTTCTTGACCACAGCTGGATAGCTCCAAGCCTCAGCTTCTTCCTCTGTAAAACGGAATAATAGGACTTGCAGACCTATCTCACTGATTTGTGATCAGGTATATGTACAGTTTTATAGAAATGACCATTATTATTATTATTATTGAAAGAGCATAGACTTAGATCTGCTAGGTGCCCAGAGCTGAGCTTCTTCAACTGTGCTTTGTGACCCCATATGAGTCTCTTAACTGAATGAGGGGGTTATGAAATTATGATTTATTATAAGTCTGATTTGTATATCCTTTTAGACACCTATATAAATGGTGTCATGTAAAAATTTCTTGAGTGAAATGGGGTCACAAGTAGAAAAAATTTTAAGATGCCCTGGCTTAGAGAACAGCTAGTCCTTTATTTTCACTAAGGGAGGAAACTGAGGTCTAAAGACTGGAAGTAATTTGCTTAAGGTCAATCAGCATCAATGTGCATTTATTTAGTTATTCTTTTTTAGGTGTGGGGAATAGAAAGTCCCCAATAGGGGCCCAGCCCTCAAGGAGCTCACCACCCCATGAAGGAGATAGCATGCAAACAGGGTAAACCCAGGATAAATGTGGGGGGTAATCTCAGTAGGAAGGTGCTAGTAGTTGGAGAAGGCAGGGCTGGGAGGCACTCTTACAGGATGGGATATAAACTCAAAGAAAGCCAGAGAAGTTAGGAGGGAGAAGGGATGCATGGGAGAGAGCACTCTAAGTATGGTGGGGAGGGTGTTCTAGGCATGTGGGAGAGAGTTCTAGGGCATGGGGGGGAGTGTTCTAGGCACAAGGAAGAGCATTCTAAATATGGGGAGGGCATTTAGGCATGGGGAAGTGCATCCTAGGCATGGGAAGAGCCAGAGAAAAGTCCAGAGATGGAGATTTGTGTAAGAAGGCTGGTGTTGCTGGATCCTAGAGTATGTGGAGCAGGGAAAAGTGGAAGAAGGTAGGAAGGTGCCAATTTGGGGAAGACTTAGATGGCAGAATTTGAACCCAGACTTCTAACTCCAAAGTCAGTGATTTTTCCAGAGAGTTCTGCCGAGGAACCCCTGGAGGAGCAGGACAGGGCAGACTCCTAAAACAATTGGGTGACTTTGGTCCCCACTCCTGGCACAGCATAGGTTGCCATGGCAACCACCATCACAGTGCAGGGATAACCAGAGTGTAAGATTTTCCAGCTTCCAACAAGGCAGCTGGTGCAGGGATTTTCTTATTGGGATCTCTATTTTACAAACCGAGGCAACAGATTTGGCAAGTGATTTCCCCGGATTTCCAGAGCAAGTGAGGGGGACGGAGCTGGCTAGGACTCCTAATTGAGTGCCAACCTCAGGCTGTTTTCCCTGCTTCCAACCCCACCTTAAAAAAAAAAAAAAAGATGGAACTCACTTATCTTGGAGTTTCCTAAGTGCTGGGACCTTCCCTTCCCTGGAGGGCACTCCTTCCACAACATTTCAGCACCTGATCTGCAACTAAACCACCTAAGGAGAGTCCAGAAGTATGGAGAAGCTGTAGCACGGCCACAGCCACAAAGCCAGAGGCAGGATTTGAATCCAGATCTTCCTGACGCCAGCACTGCCTCTCTCCATCTGAGAAGGCACCGTAAGTTAGAATGGGAGGGGCCTTTAAGCCCGGCTCCCTCCATTTACAGAAGCAGAGACTGAGACTCAGAGAGAAGGAATTTCCTCAAAGGGCAGAGCCAAGACAGGAACCCAGGTGTCCTGATTCCCAGCCCAGGGCTCCTTCCAGGGGCTGCAGTCAGCTCTCCAGCTGGCTGAAGGCTTTGGCTGAGCTGGGCCGGCTACTCAGTGCTGGCAAGAGAGGCAGCGGCCGCGTCCAAGCGGAGCGCAGGAGAACAGGGCCAGGGCGGGAGCGTGCTGCCATCCCTCCCTGTTTGTGCCCGCGAGCTCTTCTACCTGAAGCCGCTGGGTAGATATTTGGTCCAGCTGGAGAGGCGGATGCCCCTGACCCTGCAGACCTGGGCCCCGATGGCTCCTGGACGCGAGGCCGGAGGCCAGCGCCGGGAGAACGGCTGCGTATTCCAGATCCCAGACCCACTGTTCCGGCTGGCAAATGTACCGAAGCTTCGCCCTCCCGCTCCCCTGCTCTTCCTCCCTTCACTCCTTCCCTCTCTCCTCCTTGCTCCTCTCTTCCCTCTACTCCTTTCTTAGCTCCATTTTGCCATTCCTGCACTTCTATCTCTTCTTTCTCCCTCTCCCATTTCTCTTCTCCTTTCTCTAGTCTTGCTTTTTGCCTCTCTTTTCTACTCCTTCTATTCCCTTTCCCTCCACTATAATTCCCCTTTCTCTCTTCATTTCCCTCTCTCCTTTGCTCTTCTTTCTATCTCCTCCTCTTTTCTTCTCTCTTCTTCTCCCTCTCTCCTCCTTTCCTCTCCTTCCTCTTTTCGCTTCTCCCTATCTCTCTCCTCATCTCCCTCTCTTCTCCTTTCTTTCCTCACTTCTCCCTATTTCTCTCCTTTTCCTCCTCTCCCTCTTCTTTCCTCTCCTTCCTTCACTTTTCCTTTCACTCTTCTCCTCTCCTCTTCATTTTCTGTCTTCTTAGGGAAAAGGGTGGCAAGGAAGAAGAAAAGGAGATGAGATGCAATCAGGAGGCAACTCCTAATGGGAAGTTAACTCTGCCAGAACCAAGACTGAAACACACTCTCTCTCTCTCTCTCTCTCTCTCTTTCTCTCTCTCTCTCTCTCTCTCTCTCTCTCTCTCTCTCTCTCTCTCTCTCTCTCCCTCCCTCCCTCTCTCTCTCTCCCTCCCTCCTTTCTCCGCCCTTCCCCCGCAGAAGATGAATTGCCTTGAGGGTCCAACAGTTCCAGAGAGCAGAATCCTCCAGAGCCTGTGCCCCTCAGATGAATCTGATTGTATCTTCAGGAGGAACAAAGCTTATGACAGAGTAATCCATACTTTAGAATCAGGAGCCCTCAGCTCAAATCAGAACTGCCGCTTCCTCTGACTTTAGAGAAATCCCTTAGCCTTTTGAGGTGTTTTTTCCTCTGTAAAATGGGCACAATGCTTATTTCTTTATCTCACACAAAAAAATAGTCATGGCTTCAGCAAGAATTGACCACATTAGGATTAACCTAATTTCTTTTTGGTTGAGATTCCTAAACCCAGAGAAAACGGGAATGCTGTGGATATAGTTTCCTTTAAACGCAAAGCTTATGGTGAAGTATCTCAAGCAAAAACTATTCTTATGAAGAAGAGTTGGGTAGGAAACACTTTGTAAACCTGGAAGTGTCATACAAAGGTAGGATAGTTTTCTTCCCACCAGTGGGACCACCACTTATATATTTTTACCTATTGCTTCCATTATCAGAATGCCCAAGATGCTGCAGTGGTCAGAACATGAAACCTGAAGTCAAAGAGGCTTGGCTTTGGGTCCCAGCTTTGCAACATAGGTGACTCTGGACCAGTCTCTTTACTCCCCTGAAATTCAGTCTCTTCATCTGTAAAATGAACTAGTTGGCCTCTCAAGTCCCTCCTACCTGTCACTCTATGTTGTGATGTTATGACCTTCTTGGGCACCTCCTATGCAGACAGAAGCATCCTTAGGATTATGAATGGGCCTCATTTCCCACAAATAGATGAGAAACAGAAAGGAAGGGTGATGTCACTGCAGAGCATGGATTTTTAGAACAGAGCACCTTGAGAGGCTACAGTGGATTGGATGCTAGATGTGGAGTCAGGAAAACCTGGATTCAAATACCAGCCCTCACACTAACTAGCTGGGTGACCATGGTTAAGTCCTTCTACCTCTGCCTCAGTCTCCTCAATTGTAAAATGAGCTTAATAATAGTATAGAATCAGATTTACAACAGTCTCTTCAATGGCAGAGACTTCAGAGATCTATTCCTGACAGTCCTTTACCAAGAATTCCTTCTGTCATATCCCCAACAAGTGATCTTTTATCCTGTTAAAAACCAGCATTAAAGGGGGAAATCCACTAACGCCAGAGGCTCAACATACCTCTTTTTAGAGAGCTCTCATTATTAAAAATTTTGCTTTACAATCTTCCTCTCTGAAAATTCTACCCACTGTTCATAATTCTGCCTTTTGGGGTCAAACAGGTCACTTCTATGAAAGTAGACCTTTTTTTCAGACACTAGTCCTTCAAATAATCAGACAAGTGACATGTCCCCTCAAAGTCTTCTCTTTTCAAGGCTAAAGATCCCAGTCTAATTGATCCTTACTAATCCCTTTCACCATGTTCCTTGCCTTCCTTATGATATGTTAATATCTATCCAAGTCATTCTTAAATTGTGACAACCAAAACTGAAGGTTCAAAGGTCATAAAGGTCTGACTGCTCAAAAAATTTTCCATGGCTCCCTATTACTCTCAGGATCAAATGTATACACACCTTTGACTAGCCTTCATGGCCTGCCTTTCCAGAATGATTTCACAATACTCCTCTTCCTGGATTCTGTCCTTTCCCAAGTGCTATTTATTGGAGGTCTCCTCCCTTCTTCTCGATATATGATAATATGATTCCAAGTTTGACCAAAACCTGGTAGGGAGGAATGGAAGCAGACAGTGTTGCATTGAGTCCTGGGGATCTGCCCTTTATACATCTCTCCCACATACAAAGAACATGCCATTGTGGGAAAAACAACTTCAGAAGTGAGATTCCTCAGGAGAGATGGACTAAATTAGTAATGTCAAACTCAAATAAATATAGATCCATAGGGGCCACATATTGGCTTAGAAAACCACAAATTAACATTATCAGTGTATATTCACTTATTTTGTTAAATATATTACAACTACATTTTAATCTAGGGCAGCTAGGTATCCTGGTGGATAAAGCATTGGACCTGGAATCAGGAAGACCAGAGTTCAAATGTGATCTCAGACACTTATTTACTAGCTATGTGACCTTGAGCAAATCCCTCAATCCTGTTTGCCTCAGTTTTCTCATCTGTAAAATGAGTTGTGAAAGGACATGGAAAACCGCTATAGAATCTTTGCCAAAACAATCAAACAAACAAACAAACTCACTGGGGTTAGGAAGAGTCAGACATGACTGAACAACCAAAAATGCTATTTTGAATATTTATTTTGTTCAATATTTCCCAATTACATTTAAACCTAATTCAGACCACACTTGTTGAGTTTTGCCAGCTGGCTCTGAGTCTGACACCTTTGGACAAGATGATATCTAAGGGAGCTGTGTGGCCTTAAACTAGTTATTTACATTCTAAGTCTCATTTTTCTTTCTTAGAAAATCAAGGATTGGATTGGATGACCTCAGAAATTCCTCCTACAACCAAAGATCCTTTATGGATAGGAACCAGGATCCTGAATGTGAAACAGCTCACCTTTGTGAAAGCTTCGCCCCACCCACCATTCCCTCACCCCACAAGTCAGCAGCATGTTGAGTTAGCACCAGCAGGTACATACTAGCTCCACCTCAGGGCATCTGTATACACATTCTCCTCCAGTAATGGCTTTCGACCCTGGAGCTAAGGAGAGACTTATTTGGATGGTAGAAATGCCAGAAAGTCCGATGGAGCCTCCAAGGTTCAAAATTATTAGACTGAAGAAGGTGACTTAGTAAGTAGAGGCTCAGGAATCAGGAAGACCTGGATTCAATACCACCTGAACCCGAGACAGATTGAACTGAGGAACATTGGACAATTCATTTACTCTCTGAGTCAGTTTCTTTGGTCATAAAATGAAGGAATGGGACTCAATGGTCAATAAAGTCTAAACCTATGATCTTCTGACCACACACAGTCTTACCTCCTCCCACATACCACTCTACCACAAGGAATTCAAAGAATCTTCATGCCCACCCATGATATGACTCTGAAGTCCATTCCAAAGCTTGCCGGCATGAAGTTGGGAGGAATGGAGTGACAGTGAGTAGGATGCAAGGGAAATGAGTGCTCTGTTTGGGAGAAAGGAGACTAGGGGTCTGTCACTGATAGCAACAAGATGCTTATATGGACTTTGAGGTTTGAAGCCCATGACAAACTTGGAAGGTAGATCTCGAGGGTATTATTAACCACAGCTGGGAACCGGGAGTGAGAAGAAGGGGACCATCCTCTGATTTCATCAGAGTAGGGAACTTCTAACAAGAAAACTTCCTTTACAATGCAGTTTAGCACTTTTTCATCGATTTAATAATATTAAGAAATAATTAAATATCACTTATTATGTGCCAGGCACTGTGCTAAGTATTTCACAATTATGATCTAATTCACCACCATCCTAAGTGATAGGTGTGCTATTTATTATTATTCCCCTTTTGCAGATGGAGAAACTGAGTAGACAGAGATTAAATGACTTAACCACAGTCAGCCCAGCTAGTAAGTGTAAGGAGCAGTATTTGAACCATCTCTTCTGAACACCATCTCTAGCACTTAACCCACTGTAGCCCTCACCTCTCAAGGTACTCTGTAATTCTAAAAAGCCAGGCTCTAAAGTGATTTTCTAAGCTGAGAGGCCTTGTCTTTATCCCTTTCCATTCCCTATCTGTTTGCAGGAACTTGGCCAGCCTATTCATAGCTCTAAGGGTGCTTCCTTCTGCACAGTAGGTGTGCAGATGGTAGGCCTGGGAATGATGGAAAACATTCTTTGCTTGGTGCACTTCAGCTATTTTCAAGGAACCATGTAAACAAACTGCACTATGTTAATAAGAAGGAATGAGGTCATCTTTTGAAAAGTCAAAAATCCTTTTAAAAAAATTTTACAATCATGAAACATCTCAAATCAGCATTTTAAAATTTTAATGAGGGTCTGCTCTGTTCGAGAAGCCTCCCAGAGTTAACTTCCCCCTTCCTTGGCCTAAAACCCTGCCTCAGAAAGAGACCCTTTCTCAAGAATGATAGCAGGACAATAGCTGAACTTCACTGAAAAGGATGATAATGGGGGGGTCAATAACAGTAATAGCTAACATGGATATAGGAGCTTTAAGGTTGCAAATATTATCTCATGTAATCTTCATAAGGACTCTAAAAGGTAGGGAGTACTAAGGTCTCCATTTCACAGATGAGAAAACTGAAGCTGACAAAGAGGGTCAGTAAAGTCAATAAGCAATTATTAAGTGATTACTATGCAAGTTGGGTGACTTGTCCAGGATCATACAGCTAAGCATTTATGGCCAGATTTGAATTTGTCTTCTTGACTCCATGTTTAGTGCTGTATAGATTATATAATAATACTAATTTAATAATACTAACAACAGCAATCATCTTGATCTGGAAATCAGATCTTAGGATTTATACTCCTTGGTTCTGTTGATATTTCCTGACCCCACTGCCAAAGCATCTCCTCTGGGGTTCTAAACCTGAAGAGATTTCAGATCTGTGACTTTTTGAAATTTTAATAATATTTAATATTAATTTTTGATATTTTATAATATTTTAATCATCTTATTTCAATATAATTGGTTGCTTATATAAATATATGGAATTTATTTTGTTGTATGTAAAAACCTTATTCTGAGAATGGAATTTGTATTTGAAGAAAAGAAGTCACATGAAATAAGGCTCAAAAAGTAGAAAGCATGGAAAACATTATGGCAGAAAGTAGGCACTGACCAACATCTAACATCCTATACCAAGATAAGCTCCAATTGGGTTCATGAATTAGACATAAAGGGTGATACCATTAGCAGCTTAGAAGAACAAAGAATAGTCTACCTTTCAGATCTTAAAGAAGGAAGGAATTTCCTCCAGCTAAAGTACACATTTATGAAAACAAAATGGATAATTTTGATTATATTAAATTAAAAAGGAAACCAATGCAGCCAAGATTAGAAGGAAAGCACAAAACTGGGGGGGGGGGGAAATTTGCATTCAAGGGCCTTATTTAAATGTTTCATTTCTAAAATATATAGATAATTGACTCAAATTTATAAGACTACAAGCCACAATTGTCAATGCTATAAAATTACCCATGCATATAACTTCTAAATAAAAAGCTATAATAAAAAAGACTACAAGCCATTCTGCAAATAATAAATGGTTAAAGGATATGAACAGTCAATTTTCAGATGAAGACATTAAAACCATTTCTAGTCATATGAAAAAAAATGCTCTAAATCACTATTGATTAGAGAAATTCAAATTAAGACAACTCTGAGGTACCATTATACATCTCTCAGGTTGGCTAAGATGATGGGAAAAGATTCTGCTAAATGTTGGAGGAGATGTGGGAAAACTGGGACACTAATACATTGTTGGTGGAGTTGTGAACGGATCCAGCCATTCTGGAGAACAATTTGGAACTATACTCAAAAAGTTATCAAATTGTGCATACCCTTTGATCCAGCAGTGTTTCTGCTGGGCTTATATCCCAAAGAGATATTAAAGAAGGGAAAGGGACCCACATATGCAAAAATGTTTGTGTTAGCCCTTTTTGTAGTGGCCAGAAACTGGAAACTGAGTGGATGCCCATCAATTGAAGAATGGCTGAATAAATTGTGGAATACGAATGTTATGGAATATTATTGTTCTGTAAGAAACGACCAGCAGGATAATTTCAGAAAGGCCTGTAGAGAACTACATGAATTGACGCTGAGTGAAATGAGCAGAACCAGAAGATGATTATACACCACTACAACAAGCTTATGCAAAGATCAATTCTGATGGACGTGACTCTCTTCAACAATGAGATGATTCAAACCATTTCCAATTGTTCAGTGATGAAGAAAGCCATATACACCCAGAGAGAGGACTGTGGGAACTGAGTGTGGTTCACAACATAGCATTTTCATTTTTTGTTGTTGTTGTTTGCTTGCATTTTGTTTTGCTTCTTTTTTAAAAAACTGTTTTGATTGGATTTTTCTTATGTGGCACAAAAATTGTATATGTATATGTTAGATTTAATATATATTTCTACCATTTTTTTATTATAATAATTTTTTATTGACAGAACCCATGCCAGGGTAATTTTTTACAATCCCTTGCACTCATTTCTGTTCCAATTTTTCCCCTCTCCCACTCCACCCCCTCCCCTAGATGGCAAGCAGTCCTATATATGTTAAATACGTAGCAGTATATCCTAGATACAATGTATGTGTGCAGAACCAAACAGTTCTCTTGTTGCACAGGAAGAATTGGATTCAGAAGGTATAAATAATCCAGGAGGAAAAACAAAAATGCAAGCAGTTTACATTCATTTCCTAGTGTTCTTTCTTTGGGTGTAGCTGCTTCTGTCCATCCTTGATCAATTGAAACTGAGTTAGGTCTCTGTCAAAGAAATCCACTTCCATCAGAATACAGCTTCATACAGTATCGTTGTTGAAGTATATAATAATCTACTGGTTCTGCTCATTTCACTTAGCATCAGTTCATGTAAGTCTCTCCAAGCCTCTCTGTATTCATCCTGCTGGTCCTTTCTTACAGAACAATAATATTCCATAACATTCATATACCACAACTTACCCAACCATTCTCCAATTGATGGGCATCCATTCATTTTCCAGCTTCTAGCCACTACAAAAAGGGCTGCCACAAACATTTTGGCACATACAGGTCACTTTCCCTTCTTTAGTATCTCCTTGGGGTATAAGCCCAATAGTAGCACTGCTGGGTCAAAGGGTATGCACAGTTTGATAACTTTTGGGGCATAGTTCCAGATTGCTCTCCAGAATGGTTGGATTCGTTCACAATTCCACCAACAATGTATCAGTGTCCCAGTTTTCCCGCATCCCCTCCAACATTCATCATAATTTTTTCCTGTCATTTTAGCCAATCTGACAGGTATGTAGTGGTATCTCAGAGTTGTCTTAATTTGCATTTCTCTGATCAATAGTGATTTGGAACACTCTTTCATAACAGTGGTAATAGTTTCAATTTCATCATCTGAAAATTGTCTGTTCATATCCTTTGATCATTTATCAATTGGACAATGGCTTGATTTCTTATAAATTAGAGTCAATTCTCTATATATTTTGGAAATGAGGCCTTTATCAGAACCTTTAACTGTGAAGATGTTTTCCCAGTTTGTTGCTTCCCTTCTAATCTTGTTTGCATTAGTTTTGTTTGTATAAAAGCTTTTTAATTTGATGTAACCAAAATTTTCTATTTTGTGATCAATAATGGTCTCTAGTTCATCTTTGGTCACAAATTTCTTCCTCCTCCACAGGTCTGAGAGATAAACTATCCTATGTTCCACTAATTTATTTATAATTTCATTCTTTATGCCTAAATCATGGACCCATTTTGATCTTATCTTGGTGTACGGTGTTAA
Source organism: Sarcophilus harrisii (assembly GCF_902635505.1). NCBI lineage: Eukaryota > Metazoa > Chordata > Mammalia > Dasyuromorphia > Dasyuridae > Sarcophilus > Sarcophilus harrisii. The sequence continues at coordinate 548,593,808 of NC_045428.1, forward strand.
GTATGGGTCCATGCCTAATTTCTGCCATACTAATTTCCAGTTATCCCAGCAGTATTTGTCAAATAATGAATTCTTATCCCAAAAGTTAGGATCTTTGGGTTTGTCAAACACTAGATTGCTATAGTTGACTATTCTGTCTTGTGAACCTAACCTGTTCCACTGATCAACTAATCTATTTCTTAGCCAATACCAAATGGTTTTGGTGACTGCTGCTTTATAATATAGTTTTAGATCAGGTACAACAAGGCCAAAAAATCATTTGATTTTTTTTATTAATTCCCTTGAGATTCTTGACTTTTTATTATTCCATATGAATTTTGTTGTTATTTTTTCTAGATCATTAAAATATTTTCTTGGAAGTTTGATTGGTATAGCACTAAATAAATAGATAAGTTTAGGGAGTATTGTCATCTTTATTATATTCGTTCGGCCTATCTAAGAGCACTTAATATTTTTCCAATTATTTAAGTCTGATTTTATTTGTGTGGAAAGTTTTTTGTAATTTTGCTCATATAATTCCTGATTTTCCTTTGATAGATAGATTCCCAAATATTTTATGCTGTTGACAGTTATTTTGAATGGAATTTCTCTTTGTATCTCTTGCTGTTGAATTTTGTTGGTGATGTATAAAAATGCTGAGGATTTATGGGGATTTATTTTATATCCTGCAACTTTGCTAAAGTTATGAATTATTTCTAATAGCTTTTATCTCTGGGGTTCTCTAAGTATACCATCATAATCATCTGCTATTTCTACCATGTTTAACATGTATTGGACTACTTGCCATCTAGGGGAGGGTGTGGGGGAAGGGGGGAACTGGAACACAAGGTTTTGCAAGGGCTAATGTTGAAGAATTGTCCACACATATGTTTTGAAAAATAAAAAGGTTTAATAAAAATGAAAGAAAGAGAGAGAGAAAGAAAGAGAGAAAGAGAGAGAGAAAGAAAGAAAGAAAGAAAGAAAGAAAGAAAGAAAGAAAGAAAGGAAGGAAGGAAGGAAGGAAGGAAGGAAGGAAGGAAGGAAGGAAGGAAGGAAGGAAGAAAGAAAGAAAGAAAGAAAGAAAGAAAGAAAGAAAGAAAGAAAGAAAGAAAGAAAGAAAGAAAGAAAAGAAAAGAAAAGAAATGATCAGCAGGATGATTTCAGAGAGGCCTGAAGAGATTTATATGAACCTGATGCTAAGTGAAGTGAGTAGAACTAAGAGAACATTGTATATAGCAACAAGATTATATGATGATCAATTCTAATGGACATGGCTTTTTTCAACAATGAGGTGATTCAGGCCTATTCCAATGAACTTGTGATGAAAAGAGTCAGCTGCACACAGAGAGAGGATTGTGGGGATTGAGTATGGATCACAACATAGTATTTTTCACCCTTTTGTTTGGTTTTGTTTTCTTTTTCTCATTTTTTTCCCTTTTTGATCTGATTTTTCTTGTGCAGCATGATAAATGTGAAAGTATGTACAGTAGAATTACACATTCTTAACTTATTTTGAATTATTTGCTTTCTAGGGGAAGGGGTGGAGAGAAGGGAGGGACAAAAATTTGGAGCACAAGATTTTGCAAGGGTGAATGTTGAAAGCTACCTTTGCATGTATTTGGAAAATAAAACGCCAGATTTGAAGAACCTTCAATGTCAAGGTAAGAACTTATATTCAATTCTATAGGCAATAAAAAGCTACTAAAGATTTTCAAATAGCGACAGGTCTGTACTTTAGATTCCTATTGTGCCTGGGAATAAAAGATTAGAAAGGAAAGAGAGTATAGGCATAGGCGCAAGTTACAAAGATATTACAATTGTCCAGGGAAATGGTGATAAATATATGTGGTATTGTGAGTACAGAGAAGGGATGGATGCAAATGATATTACAGAAATTGGATGCCGGGGGTTGCATCATCAACAATGACTCCACAATTTTGATCCTGGGAGACTGCATGGATGGGGTTGTCATAGACTGGAAATAGTATTTCACTCATGGGCTGCCTTCCAGATATTTACTGAATTATAGTCTCAGATCTAATCCCAGTGTAGAATCCTTTCTACTAAATCCCTGACAATGGGGTTATCTGCAGCAAGATGACAATGAGGTTAGAGTCAAGAACAGGTGAGTGCAAATCTGGTCTTAGATAATTCATGTGTGACCCAGAGCAAATCTGAGACAAGCCTGCCTCAGTTTCCTTAACTGTAAAATGGTGAACATTAATAACACCTACTTCCTAGAGATACTATCAAGATCAAATGAGATAATATCTGTAAAGCAGTTAGTACAGTGCCTGACACATAATGGTATTTAATAAATGCTTATTTCTGTCCTTCCTTTCCACACTTCCAGCGATAGGAATCAGTCAAGCATTTAAGTATTTACTATGTTCCAGACATTGAGTTAAGAGCAGGAGACACAAAGAAAAGCCAAAAGAATGCCAGCCCTCAGGGAGGGCTTCTAATGGAGGAAGAGACACGTACATAAACTGGACAGGAATGTATGAGAGATGCAAACAAAGTAGCTAGAAGGTAATCTTAGATGAAAAGGCAGTGGCGGTTAAAAAAAAAAAGTTTATTTTTGCTTCGGATTCTAAAAGGTAGAAGTGAGGAGGAAAATCATTACATTACATACATGAGGGACATCTAGTGTGAAGGTATGGAAACAGGACTCATTTTAACTTTGTGGGCCACAAAGACACCCAGATCTTTTTTTTTTTTTTTTTACGTGAACATCCTTGTTTTCTGGCCACGCCTCCCTCACCAGTGCCTGCAAAGCTGATTATCTGAACATCAGCAGTACAAGACTATGTCCACTCTTGCTGTTTGCATGGTGTCTCCCCACTACAATGTGAACTCCTTGAGGGCAGGGATGGTAGATTTTGTTTTTTTCATGTAGTAAGTACTTAATAAATACTTGTTAAATGACTGATTTTGTTTCATCTCGTTGTTCCAGCTTGCCAAGATTCTTTTGGATCCCTGTTGTCATTCCCCTTCTCACCCTCTCTCTCTCTCTTATCCGGCAGAAGTGCCAGACACCTACTTGGGGCCCATAGCAGTTTCCAGTGTGGCTGAATCAGATTAAAATGCAACTGGAAAATTCTTTTTAAAAAATTAAATAAAAGCACAATTAAAACCAGACAATATTTTAATTTAAAATTTTAATTTTAAAACTAAGTTAATATGTGGCCCACAGGGATGCTGATATATGGTCTAGTGGTCCCCGTTTTTATTTGGCTTGATATAGCTAGTATATAGAACATTCCCTGTGGATGTCAAGCTGCTATCTGAAATTTAACTCATCACCTCCATCCTGTCTTCCCCTGTTTTTCCATGAATTCCTTAAATTGGTCTCTTTCCTTTGTGTAGAGACCTCCTGGATTGTGACACCAGGCAGCATGCTGCAGCAATATTGGGGCCAAATAGAAGACGAGAGACCTGTCTGTCCCAGAATCTTATGGGCCAGCTCCTAAGGACTCTGCTCTCTAAATGACTACTGCTGAGAGTTGTTCTAGCCTGCTTGGTGATAGGGGTGGCAGGGCGGGGGATATGGAGGGAGGGTGTGGAGAGGGGGATGCTCGTGCTCCTGTTCAGGAAATTATCCTTAATTATGCTCCCAGCTGCAGTGCTTGGTAATTTGGACCTAGAGAATGGCAGCAAGAGATGCTGGATTTGCAAAGCAACTAGGGAGGGTTGAACCAAGACTCAGAAAATATGGGTTCTGGGACCATCTTTGCCACTTAGTAGCTATGTCCTTGGACAAGAAAATCCCCCTTCTCTGGGAACCAGGCTCTTCTTATATAAAATGAAGGTGTTGAAATAAGGACTTTAAGGACTTTCCCAGTTCAGTTCTAAATTCTGAGTCTATATGGAGAGTTTTCATTTAACAGCAGATTTGGGGTAGTCACATGCATGAGCACTGTGGCGTCTCCAAACTCAGACTGCCTCCCTCCCTGCATCCATTCATTCATCCAGAAAGCATTTATTTATTCAACTGTTGTCTGGCATTTTTCAGTCGTTTCTGACTCTTTGTGACCCCATTAAGGTTTTAGGGTTTTATTTTAGGCAAAGATACTGACTTGGTTTGTCATTTCCTTCCCCAGATCATTTTACATATGAGGAAACTGAGGCAAACTGGGTGAAGCGACTTGCTTGGGCTGGGAAATGACTGAAGCTAGATTGGAACGCTTTCTGACTCCATATCCAGCAATCTATCCATTTTGCCACTTAGCTGCCCCAAGCATGTATTAAGTTCCTGCTAAGTTCAGATACTTTGTTACAGTTCAATCTATCCACTTTGCCACTTAGCTACCCCAAGCATGTATTTAACACCTGCTAAATACAGACACTTTGTTACAGTTCAAAAACAAAAATGAAACTTCAAGGAGTTTACATTGTTTTGAACATAAACACACACACACACACACACACACACACACACAAATACAAATTGTATGCAAAGTAACTAGAAATTTTCTGGGCAAGAGATAAGGCATAAGACTGGGCTTCCTGTAAGAGGTACCTGAGCTGATCTCTGATGGGAGCTAGAGATTGTAACAGGCAGAGGTACATTCCAGAAATCAGGCCCAATCTCTGCAGAAGCCCAGAGATGAGATGGAATGTCACATAGAGAGATCAATTGGACTCTTGGGGCAGAGACCCTTGGTATCTCCATTCCTAGCAAGGTTGCTTGGAGCCTAGCAATCACACATAAGCACACATAGTAGGCAGCTTAATAAATCATTATTCAATAATTAAATAAATTACTCTTAAAATATATTATAAAAGTCATTTTAAAATTAAATTAAATTTATTAAGTGCCCACTCAGATTACGTCAATAGACACATAGAAATATAGACAAATATCAAAATAGACACAGGCACAAACCCTATGCTTTGGATCCAGGGAGGTTCTCCAAGCTCCAGCTCCTTCATTTTACAACTGACGTGCAATAATTTGCACAGAATTATGCTCTTCCCATCAGATCACCTGAGGAGGACCACATCTGTGGAGGACTTTTGGTTCTGACAGCCACATTTTAGGAAGGACATCAATAAAATGTGAGAGAATCAGGAGAGTGATGATGAAAAGGGAAGGATAATAAAAAGTTATTGCAAGAGGAACAGCAGAAAGAACTGATTAGATAGTCTGGAGAGAAGTCACAGACCACAGAGACAGGGACAAGATAGTTGCCTTCAAGTACCTGAAGAGTCAGTCTGTTTGACCCTCAAGGGCAGAACTGGAAATAATGGTAGGGTTGGAGAATGGGGTTGGAGGATTTTATAGACGAATTTCCCTGATTACAGGTGACTAGATTTAGAGCTAAAGGGGACAACATAGTCCAAACTTCATTTTACAGGAGAGGAAACTGAGGTTCAGAGAGATTAGAGAGGTTTAGTTAGTTAAGCTTGCCCAGAGTCTCGTGGTGTCAGAAATGAGATTTGAGCCTAGGTCCCTTGATTCTAATTCCAGTGCTCTTTCCATGATACCCATGTTGTTCTCCTACAGTCTCTCCCTGAGATTCTGTGATCCTCTGAATGTCTCTACTCCAATTCCGCTCATTCATGTTCCTAATCTGGAAGAGCTGAATCACTTTGGAATTTCCCATCTTCCCCTCCCCCACCCCCATTTACACAAGCAGAAAAATGTCCATTTTAAAAATGGATCATAAGACAGACCTAAGTTATAGATCATGCATAAAACAGCTGAGAAAAGCTCAATTAGAATTTTCTTTTCCAAAAGGCAATACCTTCGTGGGATTTCCCCCGGCTCTCCCGGGTACCCTATAACCGGCCACCATGAGCAAAAAAAAAAAAAAAAAAAAAAAAAAAAAAAAAAAAAAAAAGATACTTTTCAATGATCCCAGGAATTGTCTGAAACAAATCAGAAAGTGGGATTACATAGACATGCTGAGAATGCAGAGTCTCTCTTTTGCACCTTAGAGTCCCTTTTCCTCTACTGTCAAGGCAAAGAGGTTACCATTTCTGCCCACTTGGTTCCAACAGACCACACAACAACAATAAACAACTTTAATTCTGGTATTCCTGAGATGCCAAGAAAGTTGCCATCATGGTGAGTGGATAATGAGCGATGAATTTATGGGAAAATGTGGAAAATGTGGACAACGGTTAAACAGGAATGGGCAGACATGAATGGGCAGCGACCAGTTTTGTTGGAGGATATACCCACATCCATAAGGTCACGAATCCATTGGAGTAGGCTTAAAACTACATTAAGATTTTGGGGACACCCTTTACAAGATTTACAAGGTGCTTTACAGACATTATCTCATTTGAGAGATAAAGTATTATATGGAACACATTTTCCCAAATATCAGGACTATAGATATTATTATCCTCATTTTACAAATAAGGAAACTGAGGGGCCACATAGTTATTAAGACACCTTGGCAGGATTTGAACTCAGAGATTTCTGCTTCCAAGTCCATCATGTTTACCTACACATTATGTTGCCTCTCATGCAAAGAGGCTGTTGTCACTCAGCCCCTTATCTAGGGGCACTGTGGAAATGTGTTCCCCACCACTGGGGCTTGTCCCTGGCTTGTACCTGAGAAGACACCACTGCCTCTTCTTCCATTTCCGTTACACTGACTCAGCACTGAGGAGGCCAGAACTTTTCCCAGCCCTCTCCCCTCACTATCCTCATCCTCTGGGCCAACTTGGTTCAATGGAGCCCTGTTCTCAGAAGAGATGTTAAGTGAAGTATCCTCTATCTATGGGGTGACTGGTTTAAGGAGTGGATGTTCTGCTTTTTTTCAGAAATACACTGATGCTCTCTTTGGCCACCTGCATCCATGTGGTGTCTCCCAGGGTGGAGGGATGGGAAAAGCATGTTTGCGTTCCTGCCCACCCACACAGAACCTGTCTCTACTTACATTACACTTGGCTGAAAAGGGCAAAGAGCAGCTCTTCTCCAGCCCGGGTCCTTACTGGGAAACTTGTGTGGTATCATGAAAAGGGCTCTGGTTTTGAAGCCAAAAGACCAGGGTTAAAATCTTTGCTCTACTATGTTCTTTAAGGATGGATGGATGGATAGATAGATAGATAGATAGATAGATAGAATCAGCAAGGCAGTTGGGGTTAAATGACTTGCCTGGGGGTCACACAGCTAGTAAGTGTTAAGTAAGTAATCTGAGGTTGGATTTGCACTTAGGTTTTCTGACTTCAGAGATGGGGCTAGCTGTCTTGGATATGCTATTTTTTAGCTACGTGGCCTTAGAAATCATTTCTTTCCTCTAGGATGAGGAGGAGGAGGAGGAGGAGGACGAAGAGGATGGTGATCTCTAAGGGCTCTTTGTAGTAATAAATAAATACTACTTTGTAGTATGACTGAAAGATCATGAAGAAAAACAGTAGAGAGGCAGTGGGGTACAGTAGATTTCAAGGATGAGGATCTAGTTTGGATCTTGGTTTGGCTACTTGTGATCTGCTTGATTCTAAGGCAATCATTTCCATTCTCTAAGTCTCATTTTCCTCTTCTATAAAATGGGTTCCCTGTCTGTGGTTCTAGGATTTCTGAGCTATAACTGGAGGAGCTCTACCAGACCATTCTTTCTACCACTTAAGTGGGAGACCTTGGCAGAACCTAAGATAGCTAATCTCTAAAGATAAAGACTTCTTTTTTTAAAATTTAATTTAATTTAATTTTTTATTGAAGCTTTTTATTTTCAAAACATATACATGGATAATTTTCAACACTGACCCTTGCAAATTTGTGTAAGGAACTTGTGTTCCAAATTTTTTCCTCCCTTCCCACTACCTCCTCTCCTCAAAGGCAAGTAATCCAATATATGTTAAACACGTGCAATTCTTCTAAATATATTTTCACAATTATCATGCTGCACAAGAAGAATCAGATCAAAAAGGGAAAAAATGAGAAAGAAAACAAAATGCAAGCAAACAACAACAAAAAGAGTGAAAATGCTATGTTGTGATCCACCCTCAGTTCCCACAAGATAAAGACTTCTTGAAGTCCTATAGCGGGGAGTGAGCAGAGAAAATCTTTCCCTAGCATGATTCCAAGGCATGTCAACAAAACTTTCAAGAAGTTAAGAGTTTTAAAAAATAAACACATTTTAAAAAAGGAGTTAAGAGTTTTCATACAGGGTCAGCTACATGTGGATACAGTGGATAGAGGGCTGGACCTAGAGTCAGGAGAACTTGAGTTCAAATCTGGCCTCAGACATTTAACACTTTCTAGCTGTGTGACCCAAAGCAAGTCACTTAACCCCAGTTGCCTAGTCAACAATAAAATAAAATAGCAAAAAAAAAGGTTTTCATACAAAGATTATTATTATTGCTAACAACAATAACAATAATACCAATGGATAATTAATAGTAATGATCACATTATGGAATAAGGGCCAGAAAGCTGATCTCCAAGTCAGAAAGTAATGAATTCAGATCCTAGTCTGGCCTATGCAAGCTATAGCATCCTGAGAAAATCAAGCAAGCGCTCAGTGTCCCCTGGGAAAGAGACTTTAGGTCACGGAACCGGTGAAAACCTGTAATGGGAGAAGGGAATTCCTCACAGGGAGCTCCCCAGACCAACAAAACCATAGGTCCTGACTCCCAAAGTTCTGGTAAAGTTATATTGTTATTACTCACAACAAGAGTTAGTCTGAACTTGGCCAGTGATTTCATCAAGCAGGGAGTTCCCAGTGAAGAAATTCCCTCTACCAAAGCAGATCAGAACGGGTTCCACAACTTATGATCTAACAGTATTGCTCCAGGCACTGAGAGGTTGTTTTGCTTGCCGGATCAAAGAGCTGGGGCAGAAGCTGGTCTTTTTTCTAGGCAATCAGGATTAAGTGACTTATCCAGGGTCACAAAATTAATAACTATCTGGAACTTAGGTCTTCCTGATTCCAAGGCTGGTACTTGATCCATTGTGCCATGGAGCTGCTCCCAGAGGCAGGACTTGAACTCACCTTGTCCTGAGTAGAGGCCAGGCTTCCATTCATTCTACTGTCCTGACTATAATAACTCTGATAACACTTATTTTCTTGAAAATTTACAAAGCCTTTTCCTCAATCTAGCAGGTAAGTAGCATGGTCATTATCATTCCCATTTTACAGATGGAGAGATTGAGAGGTTCAATGACTTGTCCCATCTTTTAAATGGCAGGGCTGGGAATCAAACTCAGATTTCCTTAGTCTAATGTCAGAGCACTTTTCTCTAATATCAAATGTCAGAGAAGGGACTCAGGCACCATTTAGACTAACCCTATCATTTTACAGCTGGGGAAACTGAGGCCCAGAGTCAGGAAAGGCACTGAATTCACCAAGATCACAAAGTACAAAGGTGTCAGGGCCAGACTAGAACTCAACGAGAATGATCCTTAACCCCAACCTCAAAGCCTCCTTGGAGAAGAAAAAAAAAAAAGAAAGAAAGGAAGGAAGGAAGGAAGGAAGGAAGGAAGGAAGGAAGGAGGGTCCCAGTAGAATCCTCTGGCCTTCCCCCAATTCCATAGGCTTTCTGGGAGTTCTGAGTTGACCAGCTCCAGACCCCCTGCCCTCACCCACACCCAAGACTCTGGCAAGGTCCCAGAGGGTGACAGGCAACAGGAGGGATTCCTGAGCCTTAGAAAGTCTCCAGCAAGAACCCATGAGCCAAGCCAGCCCAGCTGGTCAGAGCAAGCCGAGCCAAGTGGAACCTCATCACGGGCCAGGCCAGGGCGCCTCGGGCCAGGGCCCCGAGCCTTCCCAGCCCTGCCTCCGGCCAGGACCCAAGCCTCCCCCGAGCCTCCCCAGCCCTGCCTCTGGCGCTGCCTCTCGGCTGTCACAGCCCCCACGCTTGGCCTGGAGGGGGACACCCGCCTTGCAGCAGGCGGTGATTACACTGCCACTCAAGAGGGGCTTTGTCAGCAGTTCATTCAGTGGTCCCCAATGCAGCTCTGATTACAAATAATCCATTCTTCCCTCCCAAGAGGAAGAGAAAGAGAAAGAGGGCCCGCCAATATTTCTGGCTGCAATTTACAAACTGTCTGAAGGCAGCATTTCCCTTCAGGCAGGGCCCCTCCCCTGAATCCCAATTTAGAAGAGGCGAAGCCCACCCGCCTAGAATCCACAGCTCCCCCGTGCACGTACTGGGTCCCTGGAGCATAGGCTATGATTTTTAAGGGCTCAGAGCCTCCTTGTACCCCTTCAATGCCATCTCAAGATTCCACAGTTAGAAAGTCATTCTTTTGGCCTAAACAGACTTTGATCATACCAGAATGCCAGACTCGAAGCTAGGACGACCCGCATTCAAATTCTGCCTCGGTATCTTTGTGATCCTGGGTAAGTCACTTAACCGACTGGCCTCAAGTTACTCATCTAGAAAATGGGGATAATAATAACACCTTTCTCCCGGGGTTGTCGTTCTGGATCCAATGAGACCGTAATTGTAAAGTGTTTAGCACGGTTCCCAGCTATAGTAATGCTATAGAAATATTAGCTATTTTCTAGGCAAGTCCTCCAAGAGGTGTCTTGATCTCCTCCTCTGTGATATAAGGAGTTTGATCTCTGGAGTCTCACCCATAGCGGTCAAGATCTGGTGATTCTATTTTTGTGCCACCTCTCACATCTTGGGGATCATAACTGTAGAACCAGAAGGGATCTTAGAGGTTGTCTGATCTAAATCTTTCATTACAAATGGGGGAACTGAGGCCCTAAGAGTACAACATCACACACAGGAAGGGAAGGAAAGGAAGGGAACAAGCATTTATTTAGTGCCTCCTATGTGCTGAGCTCATTTACAAATATTATGCCATTTTACCCTCAATCCTATTACAACCCCCATTTTACAGTTGAAAAAACTGAGGCAAACATTTGTTGTTTTCTTGGCAGAGATACTGGTATGGCTTGCCATTTCCTTCTGCAGCTCATTTGCAAGGCAGATAGAGTTAAGTGACTTGACCAGGGTCACCTAGCTAGGAAAGATCTGAGACCATATTTGAACTCAGGTCCTTTTGACTCTGGCCTAGATGCTTTATCCGCTGTGCCATCTAGCTGTTCCCTTCCAAACTTTAGGCCCAGTGTTTGTCCACTTGCCCACTTAAGTGGGATTTGAAATTTGATCCTTTGTCTTCCTTCTATTAGCACTGCTATCCGGGTCCCGGACCACTGTAACAGCCTCTTAACAGATCTTTCTGCCTCCTTCCAATTTATATCACACACACACACACACACACACACACACACACACACACACCCTTACTAGAATGTTGTCTTCACAGAAAGATTTGGTCATATTACTGCTTAAAATTCTTCAGTACCTCCCGAATGCTTTCAAAAAGTTCAAAAGCTCCTTTTCTGGCATTCAAAGCCTTCCATAACCTAATCTAAATAATTTAATTAATTAATCATTTAATAGAAATAATCCATTTCCTCTCAGCTTTCATTAGACTCCTCCACACACTCCCTGCTCCAGGAAAATGAGATGACTTACTCCATCATACCTGCTTTTGTTCCCCATGCCCGCAATGTCTACCTTGTGTTGGTTAGTCACTAAGCCCTCTGGATTTCTCTAAAGCACAAATAATGCAACAGCGTGCGTTTGACTCATCCTAACGTAACTGAGGCAGGAGTTGTTAAGCTGGATCTTTTAAAAAAAATCTGATGACAATATCCTAATGGAATTGGCTTCCATTGTAATCCTATGTATTTCATTTTATGCATTTACAACCATATCTGAGGAGGAGTCCAAGGCTTCGCCAAACTTCTCAGAAAAGATGCAGGGAGGGCCCTGAGCTAGCCAGGTAAAGGACAGCATCTTATTTGCACTTTGTATCTACCAACCTAGAACTGTGCTTACAGCAAAATCATTGGAAACATTGCTTGATTTTGAATTTGAATTCTGGAAGGGCTCTCAGTACTTCAGGACTCGGTTTTCCCTCCTCCGTTCTTGGGATAGGTGGAAGGAAGGGTCACAGGAGAAGCAGGAAGACTTGTTGGGAGAAAGGGAGTGATTTGAACTCAGTTCTTCCTGGCGTCAGTCCAGAATTTCAGCCAGGAAGCCTTTGTAACTAGAGGTGACAGATTATTCACTGAACCATGGAGGAGAAGCGATCTGTAATGATGGAGGGAAAACCCACATCACTGAAATCATGGATAATAAGCTATTATCGAAGGGTCCCCAGAGAGCCTTCTCTTTCTCAGGCTCTCCTCCTCCTCTTCTCCTTCTCCTTCTTTTTCTATCACTCTCTCCCTCTGTCTCCCTTTGTCTCTCCCTCCCTTTCACTTCTCTGTCTACACACACACACACACACACACACACTGCCGAGTTATGGGTAGAAACACAGCCCCTGGGCAGGGAGTTGGGGCATAACGAAAGGAAATGGCCAGAAAGCTGAGTAGTTAGTTATCCCTAGAGAACCCCCATCCCTGAGGGCTGCCTCCATTTCTTTCTTAATCCCCCCAGTTTTCTGCCCTGTGCCCCAACAACAGCCAGGTCTACCCTTCTCCCAGATGACGATAGGCACATAGATCCTGAGCCCATTGTTTTCTGATTTGGTATCTCAGTTTTTTCCTCAAAGAAAAGGGCTAATGGGCCATTTTAATCCTTCTTGCTCATTGCTCTGCCATTTTCCTGCTTAAAAACTGGTTGGAGTCATGGGATCATAGAATCCTCAACAAATCCAACCCTCTTATTTTACAGATGAAGTCACTGAGACCTGGAAAGGAAAAAGAATTCTAAAAGCAGATTCTTTCCTCCCAGACCCAGGCGGCTGTCCTTCCTGTGTCTGCCTTCCATCTCATGCAGCCTGGGATGATGGGAAGATCACTGAGCCTACCTTGCTTAAGGAGACTTGGGTGTGAATCCTGCCTTTGCCAGGCTGTACAATCTGGGCACATGAGTCAACCTCTCTGAATCACAGTTTCACTATTTACTCTATTGGGAGGGAAGCGCTGTGTAACCTTAAAGTTATTCAGCAATGGGAGAAGGCAGGATAATCCCAGTCAGTGTTATTTTTCATTATTATAACTGACCCAGGACAGTCTTGGGAATAGAATAATCCCCCGTTTGCTTTCTCAGTTACAACTAGAGCTTTACATATGAGGTACCTGAAAAGGACCTTAAGGAATGCCCCCTTTCAACCCTTCATTTTGCAGATGGAGAAACTGAGGCCCAGGGAGCTTGTGACTTGTTCAGGTGCTAAATGACTAAAGTAGTTCTTCTAATTCCAGAGACATTTCTCTCCTGCCCCTGACCCCCACTGTATTTCGCTGGCTCTTTGTTTCCAGGAAACAGGTAAGCATCAATCAGTAATTCAGGAGACTTAGGGGAAAGATCTGGGTCAAAAGGAACTGAATCAGTCAGATCAGCAGGCTGCAAAAATACATCTGAACACTTCAGTATGGCCCAAACCAGATTAAAATGTCACTGGGAAATGTTTAATAAAATAAATAAAAACACAATACAATATAGGTGATGTTTTAATTTGTGGGTTCTTTCCTAAGTCACTAGGCAGCACAAGGGGGTCTATTTCTACCACCAATTATTCAATGACCTCTAAAGATTTGGAGTTTAGCTCTAAATCCAAGTGGGAAAAGGCTGCCTTTGGAGTTGGGAGCTTGGGTCTCAATCCCCACTCCGGTGTTTACCATTTGTGACACTGTAGCCAAGTCCTGGAGCTTTGGCTCCTCTCTAGAATAAAGAAGTTTAGGAGATTCAATGATCTCTACAACTCCTCCCAGCTTAATCTTATGAACTGAGGTCTCACCTGTATCCCCAAATCTTGGGTCCTAGTCAGCAGACATCCCTGCAGGCAAACCTGGGGAAGCAGTGGCCAAGGGCTCCAGTCACTCACAATGACCCCAAACTATACTACCATGATCCTCTGCCCACATAGCAGAAAGGGCCTTCTGGAGCATCCAAGCAGTGCCGCTACTAAGGGGAAACCCCAACAACCCATCAGGCTTTTGATTGGCCTTTGGAGAATATAATTCAAATCAAGACAAAAGACAAAAAGATTTAGAAAAAGAAAGGACATCAGAGCTCATATAGACCAATCCCTTTGTTTTACAGAGAAGGCAAGGGAGGTCCAGAGAGTTTGAGTGACTTACTTTTAAAAAGACCCACAGTAAGTCATAACACTGAGGGCCTCTGAGGTCAAAGTAAGCAGTTTTTCCACTGTCCCAAACTTGGGCAGAGACTTCTAAGTCCCTTAGTCCCCATATACCCCACTGGCCTTGGCAATGGGTCTTTCTTTCCCCTAACCCTCTGTACCATACTCCTGCCCTTAAAATGCAACAATAGGGAATAAAGTTTTCTGCTTTTACGTTCTAGGCCACAGACCACATGAGGCCAGGAATTATATTATTTTCCTTTGGCATTGATGAGCATTCATTGCACACAGTGTATGTTAAGTCAGGAAGACATGGATTCAAATCCTGCCTTTGACACTTAGTGGCTGTGTGACCCTTGGTAAGTCACATACCTGCTTCTGGGTCTCAGTTTTCCCATTTGTAAAATGAAGCTATTGGGCAAGATGATCATGGGATCATTTTTTGGAGAGTTGGAACAGATCTGGGAGATCATCTAAGTCAATCTCTTCATTTTACAAATGGGGAAACTGAGGCCCAGAGAAGGGAAGTGATCTGGCCAAGATAGTTTGGATGATAAGTAGTACAGTCGGCATTCAAACTCAGATTCTCTGACTCCAAATCCAGGGATGAACTAGACCTGGAGTCAGGAGAGAAAGTTGAGTTCCAAGCCTTCTACTGATATGTATTAATTTTGTTACTATGGACAAGTCATAGTACCTCTCTGTATTTCAGTCTCCTCCTCTATATAAAATAAAGCATAATAATAATGGCTTTAGAAGCTATCCTTGCACTTAGCATGAGACTGAAATGAGATATACCCGAAATCTCAGCACACTAGAGAAAATGCCAGCTGGGACTCTATGCTCCGCATTTGGTGACATGGAGGGAAGTGGGTGAGGGAAATGAGAGCGATAGTGGAGGAGGATAGATGGACAGACAGAGAAAGGAAAACTGAACCAATCAATGGGTTTATGTCACCCAATCTTTGTGAATCACAGCTGGATAGGGGGTTATGTAGTTAGGAGATATGGCCTGGTTCAAAAATGCTCTTAGATCTAGGGCAATAAGGGCAAGAAAAGGTCCTGTGGCGGGGGGGGGGGGGGGTCTTCTAAGAACCAATAAATCAGATGGAAAATTCTGTGAGGTTGCAGGGATTGCCAGAAAGGTCATTGATAATAACGGCCAATATTTATACAGCACCTACTATGCGTCAGGCACCGTGAGTTGGAAAGAGCTACAGAGATCACTTTGCCAGTCACTTCACTGTATATAAGGAGAAATTAAAGCCCTAAGAAGAGAGAAATCAAGGGCATAACCATATTGCCTGCTAGTTCATTTTTTCTTACTTGCCACTATTTCCTTTATATAAATCAGATCTCCAGAGTAGGCATTTCCCAACCTCTAATAGGTCCCCAACATCAGCACAATTTTTAGACAGGGAGACCATGGCTAAAGAGAATCCGGACTTTCCAGGTTAATCAAGGGGCTCAAACAGCAACTTAAGGATATGAGTCCCCAGAAAAACACCCATTGTTTGGTTAACTTATACTCCATCACACTTCCTGAGTCTTACACAAAACTCAAGTATTGTAGTCAACAGGTAATCTCTCTCAACAACTTGGGAATTATTTCCATTCCATTCGGATCACTGCCCATCCAACCTGCCCATTCTGGGTGATTTTTGTCACCCAAGTCTTGCCATAAATTCTCCAGGGCAGGGGAAAAGGGAGCATGATAAAAGAGTAGACAATGTAGGATACTGTAATACTGGATAAATATTTAAATAGCAGCACTGATACTCATGGTCCATTGGATTTTGGAGCTGGTCGGCCCTGAGAAATTTTTCCAGGGACGGGAGTAAGAGGTTTCTTACTTGTTAGTAGTTTAAGAGATATTTAATGGATATTAATGCTTTGATTGTGTTGCAACCTGTGAACCTCCCTAATCTTGACCCTTGAGCCAATGACAAGCTAGCCTGTAGATTGCCCAGAGCCAAAATTCCAAGCTCACAAGCTAAGAGCTAGGATCATAAGTAGATCCAGTACTCCAATAGTCCATGTTGTCTACCTGAGAAAAATGGGCTTAGACCCTTTAAAACTTTAAAATTTTGTGCAGGATGAGGGATCAAAAATGCTAGGGTCTGTGTATTCGTAGGCATGGCAGAGAGGGGAATAATAGACAGCATTTTTATAGTCCTTTAACTGGATAGGGGGTTATGTAGTTACATTTGCCATCTTTTACAAATATGGAGCAGCTAGGTGGTACAGAAGAGCACTGGGCCTGCGGTCAGGAATACTCATTTTCCTGAGTTAAAATCCAGCCTCAGGACCTGAGTTCAAATCTGATCTCAGACACAACACTTTCTATCTGTGTGACCCTGAGCAAGTCATTTAACCCCAATTGCCTTAGCAAAAAAAAAAAAAAAAAAAAAAAAAATCCAGTTTCAGACACTTATTAGTCATGTGATCCTGGACAAGTCACTTAATCCTGTTTGCCTCAGTTTCCTTATCTGTAAAAATGAACTGGAGAAGAAATGGCAAATCATTCTATATCTTTTCCAGGAAAACCCCAAATAGGGTCATAAAGAGTCAAGTGCAACTGAAAAAAATGGCTTAACAACTTACACATATTAACTAATCTGAATCTCACAATAATCCTGTGAGATGGGGACTGTTATTAATATCATCTCCATATTTAGAGATAAGGAAACTGAGGCAGAAGTTAAGTGACTTGTCCAAGTTCATACAACTAGTATCTGAGAATAGAATTTGAACTCAGGTTTTTTTGACTTGGGCACTAATCTTTGAAACCCTATTCTACTTAAGGGTTTAAGTTCCCCTCTA
This sequence comes from Sarcophilus harrisii, assembly GCF_902635505.1. Classification (NCBI taxonomy): domain Eukaryota; kingdom Metazoa; phylum Chordata; class Mammalia; order Dasyuromorphia; family Dasyuridae; genus Sarcophilus; species Sarcophilus harrisii. Next base: position 548,610,681 of record NC_045428.1, read on the forward strand.
CAGACACGTGACATGAGTTAGGTGAGGAAGGTCTGGGTTGTCTTACAATGCCTCCAGAGGCTGGAAAATTAGATTCAATTCAAGCATTGCCCCATCCCTGCCCCACCATGGATGAGCATCGAGCTGCAAGGCAGACAGAAGATCACATGCCAAAGGACACAGTTTTCTACAAAGCCCATTTTGTTCGGTGCCTTTGTCTTTTGATTGCCAGGCTCGGCAAGCTGGTACCTTCTTTCCATAGGAAGTTTCCAGTGTATCACATCAAGACAGTCACTGGCCCACCCACAGTCATACTCTTAGAGTGGGGCCTTTGGGAACTTAAAAAAAAAATGAAAAGGAGTTCTACCCTAAGGGAAAAAAAATTGTCTCTGGATCAGAGCCATCATCCTTCCAGGTCAATATTCACACACACACAGGAGTCCAAGGGATGCTCTCTGCTGATGGAGGGGGTGGGGCGGGGCAGGGACGGAGAATCAGTGAATCACACAGAAGGTCAGAGGGCATCTTGTCCAAACTGTGCCAATCAAGAATCCCTTCCATGACAGCTCGAACGGGACATCATCCATTCAACCACGGGAAGAGAGCATTCCATTACTAAACTCCTACTAAGTACCAGGCATTGGGGATTCAAGTGTGAAGAATTAAATAATCACTGCTACAAGGAGCAGACATTTCAAAGGGGAAGACAACAAGTGTGTATAAAAATATACAAAGCACAAATATAAATATTTCTGTGAATGAAAAAAACCCCTAAAAGGAAATCCAATTTTGAGTTATTCTCAAAACCAATGTTAGTCCTAGAAAATAAATGATGAAATATAACCTGGGGAGGGAGGCGTCAGGGAACCACAGGGGTAGAGCATAGTATCCACTGGCAGAGGGGGCACAGTCCTGGCTGTTTTGTACTTAACTGCACAATAGTGACAGTATATTCAGAAATGAGGTCAATGTCAGAAACAAAATAAAACATTAAAAATCAAGGAATAAGTAGTCCCCAAGATCATCTGAACCCACCGTGGGAAAAGGGACTCAGTTTGGGAGAGGGCCATTCCCTTCCAGGAAAACTCACATCGTTAGGAAGCATTTACTCCCATCTATCCTAAATTGTCTCTGTAGCTTCCTCCCAATCCCAGCCTTGTCCTGCCTTGCAGGGTCAAGCAGAACCCTCTTCCCATAGGTAGCTGTCTGTTATCCAGGCTCCCTTTCTCCAGGTTAAACAGCATCATGGAAACAATGACTGTGAACTTGAACAGACTTTGAGACTCAGTGGAGGACAGAAGGGCTTGACGTGCCACGGTCCATGGGGTCACAAAGAATCGGACACGACTCAACAACCACAACCACAGCAACAAAAACAAACCAGCTTCAGTTCCCTTAACTGATTCTCCTACAGAAAAGTCTCCTCATCTTCCGGGCAGATGATGACAATGATGATGACGGAGATGACAATAATAGCGACAATAACTGACATTCACGCATACTTTAAGACTGGAAAAGCACTTCACTGAGATGAATAGATCTGAACCTGACAACACCCCAATGAGGTAAGTAGCAGAGGTATTATTGTCCCCACTTTACAGAGGTCCAAAAACTCTCGAAGTCACACAGGGAACCATTTACGTGGCATAGCTGGAACAAACAGAGGTCTTTGGAGTCGAAATCAATCCTCGACACAGGGGTCAGGGAGAATAGGTACGCATTAAACACTTGCTATGTGTCAAATCCTCTGCTAAATGCTTCACATGTATCATCTCATTTGATCTTCACAACAATCCTGGGAAGTGGGTACCATTATTTTTCCTACATTACAGATGGGAAAATTGAGGCAAATAGGAAATAAATGACTTAGCCTGAGTCACATAGCTAGTAAATGTCTGAGGCCGGGTTTAAACTCAGATCTAGTCATCTGTTCACTGGCCATCCAGCTGCCTGTACACATGATGGATGTTAGCAGTAGCAAACTCACACTGACCTCCCCTACAACTTAATTTCGGGGATCAGAACACACCTGCCTCGAGGGCTGTGTCCAATGGTCCTCTTTTTTAAAGAACCTAATTCTGCTCCCTTCCTTCCTCGCTCACACCTGAACCCAGGGACCCCTGTCATTTGGGCCTGTGATGATATTAAGCAGTAACCTTGGGTTTCCTATGGATGCTTGTCCCCAGGCAAGGAATTAAGACCACTACTAGCAACTGTATTTCTTTAAAACTAGTTAATGACATAATAAAAATATTTGTGGGAAACTATGAGGCAGGAGTAGATGATAAGTAGAGCGTAAGCCCTTCTGGAACTGCGACTAATTTACATTTTCATTTCTATATCGCCAATATCTGTTTGCATGTTGTTCCCCCTTAGACTAGAAGCTCCAAGAGAATTGAAACTACCTTTTTTTTTTTTTAAATCCCTAGCATCGTAGGCACTTAAATATTTACTGAGTGCTTCAGCCAAATTTCAAAGGAAGTCAGGGATTCTAGGAGATAGAGGTGACAAGAGATCACCTGGCAGGCTTGGGAGAACAGCCAGCCTGTGCAAAAATCCAGGGATGGGAAATGGAGATTTGGGTTCATACCCAACATACCCAACAGCAGGTGGTCCAATCTGACTAGAACAGAGGATAGGAAAAGAGAAGCAATGTGGAAATAAGCCTGGAAGGATCAGCAAGAGAAAGGCCAGGAAAGAGATGAAGGTCAACTGTAGTCACAGCGAGCCTGTGAGCTTCTCAAGGAAGGAATGAAGGAAGGAAAAAAGGTATTTAGGGAGCATCCACCTATTTAACATTCCAAGCACTGAGCTAAGCAGTTTCAGTGTTATCTCCTTTAATCCTCATAACAAGGCTGTAGGTAGATGCTATTATTATCTCCATTTTACAGTTGGAGAAACTGAGGCAAACAAAAGTGAATTTGCCCCGGATCAAAAAGTAAGCATCCTAGGTCACATTTGAACTCAAATCTTCCTGATTCCAGGACCAGCTTTCTATCCACTACATCAAAGCTTCTCAAACTGTGGGTTGTAATCCCATATTGGGTCTATCTCATTAGCATACAAATTAGCTTTCATTTTTAATAAATGGTAAAGTTATATGTATACCAAAGAATTGTTTTATTATTATCAGTAAATGTTTGATTTGTATACCTGTTTTACATAAATATATTTATATACTCATAAAATATACTTTTTATATTTATAAAAAATATTATTTTATATATTTATACATACTGGGGCTGTGTAAAAATTTCTCAGGTAAAAAGGAGTTACAAATGGAAAAAGTTGAGGTTTCTTCAAAGCCCTGTACTACACTACCTCATTGTATGAACAGTATAACCCTCAATCCCATTTCACAGATGGGGAAGCTGAGGCCGAGAGAGGGAAAATCATTTGCCCATAATCACATGGTTAATAAATGACAGGAAATATACAGAATTGAGGTCGCTAAGACTTATGATCCCATCTTCAATTATGCAGCAGGGTCTCCCAATGTTCCGTCCTCAGTAACCTTGGATTGTAGCCTTCTAGAGGGAAAACAAAAGGCTATGTTTTTTCCTCTACCACTTGGCTTGAGACCTTTATTTAATAACCCTATTCCCTCCTTCATCTTATTTCTGCATTTATAAAAGAAAATGGTTTTGGTCTGCGTTGAAATAAGCTCTCCGAGGAGAAAGGGAATGGAAGGGGGAGGTAACAAGATCACAGAGTTTAGAATGAGAAGAGGCCTTAAGTGCCATAGAGTCCAATCTCCTCCTCAGCGTGCAGAAAAGCAACACAAGGGGGAGGGTTGGGGTGGAGTACTTAGCTCAGGGTCACATCGACTGGGAGACCACAATTGCCTTGATACCGAGTGCTGGCCCAAAGAATCATTTATGTGCTCAACCTAATGTTTTATAGAAAATGTAAGTCTTTGGGGGCAAATACTGGCTTATGTATTGTCAGCACCTAGCACGGAACCTTATAAATCTTGGGCACTTAAAAATGTCTGTTTAGATAAAACAAATGAAATGGAATGTTCTGAAATTATAACAATCAAGCTTGATCCCAAATAAGGATTCTGGGAAGGTACTTCTTTCATTTTGCAGAAGTGGAAGACTAAAGGTATGAAAAACTACACATAATAATAGCTATATTGTTTAGTTTTGCCAAGGATGGCTCTCTAGGAAGAAGGGGGAACGTAGGTGACATAAAATTAAAAGATAGTAATAAAAATCTTAAAAATGCTTACTGAACTGAATTGGAACCTTCCACTAAGCCTAATGCTAAAGTTTTGTTTCACTACCTGTAACTGTCTGTGGGAAGGCTTCTACTTGTTTCATATGCTGCAAAAAGCTCTTCCCTTTAAGAAAACTGCCTCGAGTGGCTTACAGAAAGCATCCAGAGACCCAAAATCAGTTATATTTCTGGTGTGCCCAGAAGCTCAGGGTTCCCCCCCCCCACCTCCACCAGAGTATCCATTCAGGACTAGTATGGCAAAGGAGTCTAGGTTATAGGATCAAAGTTCTAGTCCTGAAAAGGAACCTAGAGGCCATCTAGTCTAACCTCCTTCTTTTACAGAAAAGGAAACTGTGTCCCAGAGAGGTAACTGACTGTTAAGGTTATACAAAGTGACCTGGAATTCAAATTCAAATCCCATGACTCCATCCCACCATCCATCCGTCAATGAGCATTTATGCAATTATTCTATGCCATGACTCCCAAGTTCAGTCCCTTCAGTATTCCTTCCATGGCACTCCAGTGGCACGATTTTCAGCTGAATCCATAGGAGTACGTATGTTGGGGAGAGAGAATAATACTGAAGGCCCCACTGTAAAAGCCAGTCAGGTATGTGTGTGTTAGACCATCATAAAGAAGTTCCTCTTCTGACCTTCTCTGTTCTTCAGTATGCCAGGAATTGTGAGGGCATTCAGCTCTAGCACTGAGACTCAATTTCTCCACCTAGTTTCTAGATTTGATATCTGTGATTATAACTAAGGTCTTAAGATTTTAAAGCTAGAAGAGACCATGCAGTTTCCAGAACAGGAGACTGACGTCTGAGAAATGGTCCAAGGTTACACAGTTTATAGGTGTCAGGGTTTGAAGCTGGGGCACTGGGTTTTAAATCCAATGTATTTTCTGGGCTACTGTTCCGCCTCTTGGCTAATTATTGTGGGAGATTTTAAGATTGGGTCTATGAATTTCCTTGACCCTGACATCGTGGTGGGGCCATCCCAGCCCTACTTCCTCTGGGATGGTCAAGTCTCTTACTTCCTGGGCTAGTCATTTGTTAGTCACTGCATTGTGGAAATAATCACTAGCATTGTTACAGACGTGGGACTCAGTTTCCTAAACTCTGCCAGGTAAGTCTTCCTCCCTAATGGCACTCCCATCTGTCTCCTCCTTTCTCCTTTTACAACAGTATGAAATTGGGCTTTTATCACCTTTTGTCTGAACCATTGTTAGCCTACCTGGTCTCCCTCCCTCTTCCAGTTTCTTCCCTCTCTCATCCATTGTTCGTAAGCAACCTAGGAAATCTTCCAAACACATGGGTCTGAGCCTGTCAACCCTGTTTAAAAACCTTCACTGGCTCCCCTACTGCCCAGCTAAACTAGCTCTTTATCTTGTCATTCAAGGCCCTCTTAAATCTCTCCAACCTCTATTACTAATCCCATTTCTCACTACTTTTATTTCCTTTACACATTCTACAAGCCAGCCAAGTAATCAAGTACTAGTCCAAGGCTAGTACTTGCCTGTACTAGTAGACTTCTCGGTGTTTCTGTTTTTATTCTTTCCCTTCATGCCTCCCTGCAATTGTGCCATCTTTTCTCCATACCTGGCTTGGGATCTACCCTACCGTCCTTAAAGATTTAATACAGCTGTCACTTGATCCCTGAAACCTTCCTTAATCTTTCCAGCTGATTGAAATCTCTTTCCTTAGATAATCATCTCCTCCTCTTTAGTCTTATTGGAATGCCCAGGCCCAGAAGCATAGTAGGCATTTAAATGTTTACTGTCCAGGGATCACACTTGGCCTACAATTATTCATGTACATAAATTATGTACATAAGCTTTTTGCATCCCCAGAAATCCTAGGGCCGGACTCTTGGACTTTATAGATGCAGATGGACTTAAACTCTGGAATATCCATCCAGAGGTGAGGCTCCCATACTAGAACTTTCACTAGGAAGTCCAGTTTCCCCATAGCAGTTCTGCTGAAGGGCCCTGCTTTTATTAATTGCTTACTGTGTTGACATCTGGCTCTCTCCACTCAATTTTCCTTTTCATGCAGTTTGCTTCCCAGCAGGGTCACTCTTTGAAACCCAAATTCTAGTGCTCTGCTCCAGAGGCAGTTCAGCAGGACTGGGCTCAATCTGCTGATTTGTAGCAGTTTAAGCCAGGGGGGGAATCTGTCCTTCCCAAAGGGGAGAAGGTGACATAGGTATCTGTGGAAGCAAACTGCTGTTACCCAGGGTGGTTAACTGGGGGGGGGGGTACAGGACTGGGGGGAAGGGGAGAGAGAATGGTAAACTTGAAGTGAGCAGAAACCTGGCTGCAATACATGCCTTTGCTATCTCCCAAGTAGGTGAACTTCACTACTCTTACACTGTAAAATGGGGATAATTTTTTAGAGAGAGAGAAACAGAGATAGAGACAGACAGAGACAGAGAGACAGAGAAAGAGAAAGACAGACAGAGACAGACACAGAGAAACAGAGACAGACAGAGAGAGACAGACAGAGAGACAGAGACAGACAGACAGACAGCCAGAGAGACAGAGAGAGAGAAAGACAGAATCAGACAGAGAGAATCACACACAGAAAGAGAGAGAGACAGAGACACTCACAGAGAGAGACAGAGATAGGGACAGACAGAGACACAAAGAGAAAAAGAAAAAGACATACAAATATTGGTTCTTGTATAGGCTGGGAGATCTGTGAATATGTATATTTCATTAACATTATTTCAGCACAATAGATTTTCCCTCTGATCCTCTGTATTTTATTTTATGCATTTAAAAATCTTTTTCTAAGAAGGAGTCTAGCATACAAAAATTGTTAAGAAGCCCTGATTTAGAAACAGGTCTTAGTTGTTGCTTATTTGTTTGTTGTTGTGCAAGTGAATTCCAGGAAACTCAAGAACACTAATAACAAGAACTGCCATGTTTATGCTATTTTCCTCCTAACCTGTGAGGTAAATGGTGCTAAAATTATTGTGCTCATTTTACAGATGAGAAGACTGAGACTCAGGGGACTGAAGCCACTTTCCTAAAATCAATAAGGACATAAACAGGATCGGAATTCATCCAGCAGAGGAGAGAGCTCTGGATGGTGAAAAGGTACATAAGGTCACACTCTACCAAGGACTGCTTGTGGAATTGGGAATGTTTAACCTGGGGTAGAGAGGATTAAGGAGAAAGATCCCATTCAAGTATGGGAAGGACTTACACAAGGAGGAAAGGTATGATAGCCCCAGATGCCTGAGCCACGAACAATAGATAGAAGTAGGAAGAGAAGCAGATTTAAACTCCAAGTCAGCAAATGCTTCTTAACAATTAGGGCTGGCCTTGGGGCAGCTAGGTGGCTCACTGGAGAGAGAACCAGCCCCCGAGTTCAAAACTGGCCTCCTGCCTCAGACTTACTAGTTGTGTGATCTGGGCATTCTTTTAACCCTAACTGCCACCCCCCAAAAAAAACAAAATAAAACAAAACAAATACAATCAAGAATTACATATTATATATTTTTGTTGTCATTATTAAATATTATTAATATATAATTAATTATTATATATAATGTATATCATATATTATATGGTATTAGTAATTGATATAATTAATAATTATATATTATTATAGCTCTCCTAAAGTGAGCTGACGAGATCCAAGGGGATGGCCTTCACTGGAGGTCTTCAAGTTTTTCAGCTACTTCCCTCCTCTTAAAGAGGGAATCCTCATTGCTGCCTGGACTGTATTAGTCTTAGGGGTCTCTTTCAACCCTGAGATCTAATTCATGTCTTCAAAGAACAATGCTCTAGGTACTACTTCTGGGGGAGAAGGAACCACAAGAGGGATAACAGTGGTCAGGGAGATGCTAGTAAAATGTTTAACAATCAGCTCTCCCCCCCCAAAAAAAAAATTGTGTATGATACACTTTTGAGTTGAATCTGCATTATTAATATTTTCTCCATAATTTGAAATCTAGAAATCAACAAAATATTAAATCAAGGTCTGTTTTATAGTGTTTGCTGATTTCTGAGGTGTAAATGAATATATTCACATTGAAAATTTCATAATCAACTCCCAAGCCTGTTATGAATCAGTGCCAACATACCATAGCCATACTTTTATTCTTGTGGATTCTCTTAAAGATTCTGCTCTTTCTCAGATCATCTGAGATCAGATCATTTCTTCAGTTCATCTGTGACTTATAGATCCTGAATGCACTGAGAGTTGTGACTTGCCCAGAGTCACCCAGACCAATAATGTCAAAAGTGAGACTGTTTTGGGTCTTCCTGCCTCCAAGGCTGGCTCTCTATTGGCTGTTCCTAGACTCAGATTTGAGGCCATGACCCCTCCCCCCCGGCCCCTATGGTTGGCAGAAGGTCTATCAACTGCCGATCTTGCAGGGATTCAATGGCTTCTGAGGTCAAGGCAATTGCTTGGAGAGTACGCTAGCAGGGCTGGGATGAGCTGAATGTCCAGATCAGCAGAGATTTACCAAGTGTCTATTTAGAGCAAGGGCCAAGCGTACCAAAACCTAGTTCTAAGGAGCTCATGGTCAACATGAAGGGGGCAGATGGGGAGAAGAGGAGCATCTAACAAATACAAAATGACAGAGAACGAGAAAAATGCAAAGGGGAAGTTCCCGAAGACTTCTAGGGGAACCCTGAGGAGGGAGGGAGGAAGGGAGAGAGGCAGCAGGGTACTCTGGAGTCAGAGGAACTTGACTGACTATCAAGGAAATCTCAGGTCCATTCCCCTTCCTTATTCTATTGTATGCCAGGATTTGCACAAAAATCAAAGCATTCCCCCATCTTAGGGAGCTTCTGTATTCCTGGGGATAGGAATGGAGGGAACAACATGTAAACAGATAAGTATATACAAAAAATTATATTAAGTAAATATAATTTGGGATGTGCAGGAGGGAACACTACAATTAGAGGGCAATCAGGAAAGCATTCCTATGGGGTGGCAAAAACTCTGAAGAATGTTGGGGAATCTGTAAAGTTGAGATATGGAGAGAGAGAATCATCATCAAGGATCACAGCTTTTACAAAGATATGGGGGTGGGAAATTGAATGTTGTGTACAGGAAGCAAGAAATAGGCCAATCTGGCTGGAATACAGAGTTAATTATAGTGAATAATGTATAGTCCAGAGAATGAAGTTGGAGGCAGATTGTGAAATATTTTAAATAGCTGATAGTGAGATTTATATTTTATCCTGGAGCAAAATGGGGTAGTCATAGAGGTTTCTTGAGCCATGGAGTGGCACAATCATTCCTGCATTGATAAGAATATCAATTTGGAACTCTTTTCACATGAGTAAAAGTTTCCCAGAGGAAGTAAACAATTAAGCAAGAGCTTAGAAGGAGGGTAGGAGAAGGAACCTAATTCTAGTTAAAGAGAACAGCATAGACAAAGGCAGAACAAGCATGGGGGTCAGGAGGGCAGGAAAGAAGTATGGAATAAGACTGAAAAGAGAGGTTGAAGAACGATATTAGGATTAGTGTTTATATTTCTTGGGTGAGCAATGGAGAGCTATAGAGGATTTCTGAGCAGGTGAGCCACTATGAGAGCTGAGCTTTGGCAAGATTATCATGCAGAGAGATGAAATGGAGAGAGAAAACGGAGGCAAAGAGATCAGTTAGGAAGCTATTTCAGGAGTCCAGGCAAAGGATGGTGATGTGAATGGAGAGGAGGCAGCAGGTAGGATACCTTGTCTGCTGCCATTCTATCACAGAATTCCTGAACTGGAAGGAAACTCAATTGGGATGGGATACTTGAGCAAGAATCATCTCTCCAACAAAGGCTCATTGGGCTTTAGCCTAAAGATCTCCTCCCTTCTACTACCTGCATTCTAGGTTAACTATAATTAATTAAAAAGTTTTTTCTTACATCAATTTTCAATTGAGCTCCTTTTACAACTTCTCCCTGTTACTAGTTTTGCCCTTTTGAGTTCAAGAGAGTACATGTATGCCTTCATCTAAGAGTCAACCTTTCAAATACTTGGAAACATCCTGCTATCTCTCCCTGACTCAGATAACTAGAGATATGTATGTATATATACACACATATGTATGTAATGTATATATATAGTGTGTATAGTATATATGTAGTATGTATAAAAATATATGTAGTATATATAAAACACATTAAATGTGAGAGGACATATGAAAAATACTGAACTACATTATATACACATACATATATGTTTATAATGTGTATATTTACTATGTATAGCATTATGCATTATAAAATATACATAGTATATATATAAAAACACATTAAATATGAGAGAACATATGAAAATTACTGAATTAGATTATATAGACATACATATATGTGTATAATTATATATAGCATATATGCCATATGTATAGCATGTATGTAGTATAGATAAAACAAATTAAATATGAAAAGACATATGAAAAATGCTGATGTTTATACATTATATGCTTATAATGTATATATATATTATATGTTTATATAATACATATGTTTATAATGTATATATAGTATGTATAGCATATATGTAGTATGTATAAAATATATGTCATTTGTATAAAACACATTAAATATGAGAGAATATTTGGGAAAATATTGAACTAGATTAGAGAAAATGATATTCCAAGTATTTGTAAGTGCTTTACACCACGAGATATATATTTGGAATGTGTGGGAGGGAGTACTAACAATCGGAGGCCAATCAGGAAAGCCCTTTTGTAGAAGGTGGCAACTTATGCCAGCTCTTCTCCAATTTGTTTAGCTGGACTTCATCTGGCATGAATTCAAGGTCTTTTACCAAAGTGGTGACCTTCCTTCAGACAACTCCTTGTTATCCTTCCCCAAAATGTGGTACCCATAACTCAGCACGATACTCTGAATTGCCTGGCCAGAACAGGGGACGCTGGGACTCTCACCCCCTTGTTCCTTTTATCAACAGGGATCATGATTATACCATGCACTGCACTCCACCATTTAACCCCCAAATAGGGGCTGATAAGGGAATTTGCCCAGGATGAATTCCCTCACCAATAACTTAAATGAAAAACAACGGCCCCAGGATGCAGGGCTAAAAGACAGCCAAAAGACAGAACAACACATATCATGAAAGTCATTGATGTAAGTGTACCACTGGTGAAAACATCCCAAAATACAAAGAAAAAAACCAGACATGTGTAGCCCCTAGAGAGTAGCTGTTACAGCCCATGTGACAACTGGGAAAGCTGATGCAAAGACAGTAATTGTCACCTCCATAACTCGAGGAATCTGCCATGTGTTCTTCACTTTACAGAACCAAAGACAAACAGGCGGGTGCTTTGGGTAACAGTTTAAAAGATGGCCCTTCTAGAAACCTGCCAAATCCACAGGAAATTTCTTACAACAATTTAATTCAATAATAGAGAGCCAACTTGGGTCTCCAGTATAACCTGGCTTCCAGTCCTATCTCTGACACATGCTGGCAAATCACCTCACCTCTCCGGCCCCCAGGCAACTCTCCAAGACTCCAAGTTATATAACAGGTGCCAACCTGCCTTGGTAGAGGGAGCTTCCTCACCGGGGGCTCCTCATACCAATGAAATCATAGGTCTATGTATACAAAGTTATTTATAGCAGCCCTTTTGATGATAGCCAAATATTAGAAACTTAAGGAGTTGTCTTCCCACTGGGGAGTAGCTAAACAAATTGTGGCACAGTAATGCAATGGAATATCATTATGAAGAAATGTATCATTTCAGAGGAAATTAAGGTGTTTATTAACTGTTGCGGACAAAAAAGAAGCAGAACTCAGAGAATATCTTATACAATGTTAACACCACCATAAACAAAAACATCTTTAAAAAACTTTGGGGCTCTGATCAATGCAATGGTTAAGTAAAGGATCCAGAAGAACGATGAACTATACCATTCACCTCCTAAACAGAGAAATGATAAATTTAAAATACAGAAGGAGATACAGTTTTGGTCAGAGCAAACGTGGGAATTTGTTTTGCCAGACAACTTTGCATATCAAAATACATAGATACATATAAATACATATTTTTTTTTCTTTTGCTTAATGGTAATGAAACAAATTGATTAAAAAAAAACACTGTTACTTAAAAAAATGTTTTGTATTTTAAAATAAGAGAGAGAGAGAGAGAGAGAGAGAGAGAGAGAGAGAGAGAGAGAGAGAGAGAGATCACAAATATGGTCTCCAAAATGCTACATACAATTGTATGGATCATAAGATCATAGATTTGTGTCTTAAAGGGAACTCAAAAGTAATCTAACTCTATTTTACAGATAAGGAAACTGAGACCCAGAACATCAAATATGCCCCAAAACATACTAGCCAGTAGCAGAGCACACTAACTCAAATTCAGCTTTGGCTTCTAAGTAAGAAAAAACCTAGTTCAAATCTTGCCCTCAAACATTTTCTGTTATATGATCCAGGATCAGTCATTTAACCTTTGTGCCTCAGTAATCCTATCTGTAAAATGAAGGGGTTGGACTTAATTGCCTCTAAAGTCTTGTCTATATCTCAAAATCTCTGATGTTTTGATCTCTGATTCCAAATGTAGGGTTCTTTCCACAGCGCCATCCGGTTTCTTTGTAAGCTTTGGGAAAGGGATCTTTTTGAATCTGTCTTCCCTCCCCCCCACTCCCTTCCCAACGTATCACAGGACAATCGCTGAGAAAGGCACTTAAAACAAGTGCTTGTTGGAGTATTGTTATTCTTATCCTTAATGTAGTTCATATATTATCTCATATCTTGTGCAGTCTTCCCAACAATGTTCTGATGGCATCTATCCTATTTTTCGGATGAGAAAAGTGAGAGCCAAAGCTTGGTTTCCCCAGTCCCACACGGTTAATTAGTGGCAGGGAACTAGTTGGATTACTTTTAAATAGAACCTCTCATTCAGTCAGTCTACAACACGGGTGCCTACTGGGTGCATCTGAGGCACGCCTGGTGCTGAGACCCGAATGCTTGCTTCTGACTTCTCCAGCTCCTGCCACTCCAACCTGACGCTGGATTCCCCCCTCCCTTGCACACACAGCTGGGAGGAAGCACCCGAAAGCCGCCTTTAGACTAGCAGCCCAGAACGGTGAAGGGTGCCAGGGGCAGGGCTGCGTTTCCCACCCAGTCCTGCCAGTCCCTGCTTCCTCGGGCTCTCAGGGAAAGGCAGGGCTCCCTGTTTGCCCATTCACGGCAGAGAGTTTCTTTGGCTTACTCAGAAGCAGGCTGACAGCCACCCTGCTGGGGCTGTTCTGTCTGACAGTGGGAAAGTGCCCACACCTAACGGGAAATACACCCGGGAGAGGCAGAGGGGGATTTGCCCGGCTGCCTGGCTCCGTGTGCCCTGTAAGGGTACGCGGCTAGATCTGTCTGTGCGCTGGCTTGCCGTGTGTGAACGTCTAGGAGGGTGACTGCATTTGTCTATGTATGTATCTGGGTGTCTACGTGTGTCCCTGTGTCTTTGTGACTATCTGCTTGTGTTTCGCTCTTATCCGTGAGTCCGTTTATCTCGGTATCTTTGTGACTTTGGGAGCGTGTGCCTGGGTGGCTGGGAGTGCGCCCGCGTCCAGAAGCACGCGTGTGTGTCTATGTGTACGTCTGTGTCGCTGTGTGTGTCCAGGTGTTTCCCCATGGAAACAAGGTGGCTCTCGGCTCCTCGCAAGCTCTGGCGGCAGCGGCAGCGCTAGCCCCAGCCTTGCTCCCGGTGAGGGGAAGCTCCCAGTGGCAGCCTCCTCCTCCTCTCCTCCAGCCCGACATGCCCATTGTCCCTATCCCTGTCCCGGTCCCGGACCAGCTGGGCGCGCCCGCTCCGACACACAGGGCATCCCGCCTCACCTCGCCCGCCTCTCGGCTCAGGCATCCCCTCCGGTGCCGTGGGGCTGTGTCAGGCTCTGCCCTCTCTTCCCTTTCCTTCCCAGCTTTCCTCTCCCCTCTCCTACAGCTCACAGCTCTGCTCCGTCCGTCTGGGGCCACTCTGGCTCCTGACCAAAGCCCCCCGCCCCTCTCCCGGCCCGGGGGTGCCCCCCGCTCTCTCTCCCTAGCCTGGGTTCCCCCGGACTGCCCGTGCCCCATCGCAATCGCGGCCCCGCGGCGCCTCCCTCACCTGACAGCGGCGCGCTGGCTGCTCCAGCCTGGGGCTGGCGGCTGCTCTGGCCTTGCCTGTCCCGTCCGCCCGGTCCGGGTCCAGATCCCCGCCGGTGCGCCCGAGCGGCTCGGAGAGCGCGGAGCCGGAGCCGGAGCCCGAGGCGCACTCGGAGCAGGAGCTGGGGGCCGGCGCCACGCACCAGGGCGCTAGCTGCTCCCGGGGCCGGCCCGGGGCCGAAGCAGTTAATTGGAAGCTCCTTATTTGGGCAGTGATGTAAAGGGAAGTCGTTTAGCCGGGGCCACCCACTTCTTTCCATTCACTACACATTGTTTCCTGTTGTCAGGCAGCTGCGGGCGGCGCTCGGCCCCGGCGAGGGAATCCTTCAGCCCTTGGCTGCCTCTCAAGCATTGCACAAGGATGTGCCTGCCGCCCTCCCGAGCCAGCCCCGCTCCAAGAGAGCGAGGAGGGAGCGCCCAGCTCCCAGCGCCTCCCGCCGCCGCCACCAGCCTCACTGGTGCTGGCCCCAGGAGCTCCCGGCCCGGGCTCCTCCCTCTCTCGTCCTCCTCTGTCCTCCTCCTCCTCCTCCTCCTCCTCCTCCTCCTCCTCCTCCTCTTCCCCAGTCTCTTCCTCCGCTTCTGCCTTCCTCCCCCTCTCCCCTCCTCCTCTCACTTCTTCCTCCACCTTCCTCCTCCTCCTCCCTGCCTTCTTCCCCCTTCCCCCATCTTCCTCCTCTTTCCTAGCCTCTTCTTCCTCTTCTCCTCCTCCTCTATCTTCCTCCCTCCTCCTCCCTGACCTTTTTCCTCTTTGCTCCCCTTCTCTTTCCCCTCCTGTTCTTCATCCTCCCCCTCACTCTACCTCTTTTCCCACCCGTCTTTTTCCTCTAGGTCCCCCCAGCACAACCACGGGGACCGGGTGCCCGGGTCACCGCTGGGTCAGCGCTCAGCAGGAGGGAGGACAGAAAGGGAGAGCGAGAGAGGGAGGGGTCTCCTTGTCAGGGGAATCCCTGCGTGGGAATTATACCCCCCCCCCCCCCAGGTCTGTCTCCTTCCAGGCAAACACCGGGAACTGGAGGGAGGGGGAGACTCCAGAGTAAGGAAGAGAGAGGGGAGGGGGCCAGGCCCGAGCGGGCCGGCGAGAGGCCGCGGCTGAGCTTGTGCGCTCCTTCCGCTCCCTCAGTGACAGGCGGTGTCAGTCTGTGCTCCTGGGCAGCTGCACCCCTCCCTCCCCGCCTCCCTCACCCCACCCCTCCTCCAGGATCATTTCCTCCGGGAGGGAAGGGAGGGGGAAAGAGGAAGGTCTGAAAGGCAGCAGCTGATGCTTCTGTCTTACCTCGAACAGCACCCGCTGGAAAGGGCTGAAAGTCCTGCCCTAGTCCCAGCCTGTCTGACCAGTCAAATGGAGCTCTAGTCCTGAATTGGCCGCCCCGGCAAATTAGGATTCCTGGGGCTGGATGTGTATAATGCGGCTTCCCCTCACCTTCCCGAAATTCTGTTCTCTTCTCTCCATCTATCTGCCCACACAGAATTTCCTAGCGGTATGGATGGGACCTCTGATCCTTTCTTTTTAAAGATGGAGAACCTGAGGTTCAAATAGCAGGGAGTGATTTGCAGGGTCAGACTTGGACCGGGAATTTGTCTTCATTTCTCTGGCATTTCTTTCCTCCTCTCTTCCACAGGTCCTGCATTTCATTTCATCCCCTCTTGCACCTCCTGGGGATTCTGCTCCTTCACTCAGCCCTTGAAAAGGGGAACAGCATAGGGCAAAGCACTGAATTTGAAATCAAGAGGGCCTGAATTTGAACCCCAGCAAGCACGATCTGTGAGCTTGGGCTAATCCTCACCTTCACTGACCCTCAGTTTCCTCATCTTTAAATGGGGTAGTTGGTGGCCTCTGAGGTCCCTTCCAGATCCAGATGTGTCAGCTCAGCGTCCCAAGTCACTGACTCCAAGCCCAATGCTCCTTTGAAGTTCTTCCCTCCCCTTCTACTCTCTTCTTGCCGATGCTGTCCTAGTTGGCAGGATCCTCTCCCAAGAGCCCATGAATAAGCTCCTTGTGGCACACAGCCTCCAGTGAGCCCTTCAGGATATCCTGGGGCAGAAACTAAGGGCAGCTTGCTGGGAGAGACTCTGGATGAACAGGGCATGGCTCCATAGTACTCAGCTTCCTGGATCCCTGACCAGGAGAGGAATCTTTACACCCACAAGATCTTTCCAAAGGATGATATTTGCTAGAAGCACCGTGGACCTCATTATCCTCATGGCATGAATCACTTCTGAATCTCGAACTTGGATGTGCAGAACAGTGGGGAAAATGGGAATGTGGGACATAGAAGGGATCCAAAGGAGCCAGCAAGCCAAGATATACCAATATTCGCAATTCAGCAATACTCAGGGGAGCCTGGAGCTGAAAGGAACATTTGGAACTATATAGTCATTTTTACAGATGAGAAAACTAAGGCTCAGAAATGCAAAGTGACTTAACCCAGAGTCCAGATTGGAGTATAGGTAGTCGCTTACCAGATCTACATTTTCCCCCACAGTGCTTCACTGACAGATAATATACACAGAGCACCTCAATGAGGAAATCACTTCTCTACCAAGGCAAATCAATCAACACTCATAATGCACATGGCAGAGATTCTTAACCTAAGACCCGAAGACACCCTCCCTCACACTCTTCACTAAGGTCTGTGAGTTTGGGGGGTTCATGAAGTTGGATGGGAAAAATATGTTAATTTCAATATAATTGAAATATAAGCAATATAATCCTTTTGTGATCCCGTGTGTTTTAGTTCATGCATTTAAAAATATACTTCTAAGGAAAGATCCACAGGTTTCACTGCTTAGGTGGTTGATTGGTTGGTGGTTGTCCTTAGTTCTTGAAGAGAACCAAAATGACATGATTATTAGTGTCAAGTTACAGAGTTTGACTGTGGCTGATCAGATCAATACGAGGTGGGAATGCTCTGCCACAGGTCTGACACCCCTGTGAACATTTGGGGTGGCTTCTCTAGTTATGCACATTTTGTGTTTCTTCTGGATTAATTCAATTTGGCTTTGCTCATAAAGCACAGCACCTTCTTTGATGAGGGCACGGCATGCTGGGTGGCCCTGTGCCAGTGTCCCCATGTCATACGATTGATTCTAAAGTTCTTAAGCGAGACCTTGAGTGTCCTTGTATCACTTTTTTTCACTAGATCTGGCCAAAGGAGTACATGATACAGGAATAGTTAAGAACCTTTGGCTTATGAGACTTCTTGGAGACTGTAGGAAATTATGAGATTTTCCTAACCGAAATGTACCAAAAACAAGACCTGAACCCATGTCTTCCGGGCTGTCTATTCATCCCCATCTATCTAAGATAGCTTTCAGATACAGTACAAGCATTATCCCATTTTACGGATGGAGCTCAAATATATCAAGTGACTTGCCCAGATTCACCCAACTAGTAAACATCAGAGTTAGGATCCAAAACCATGTCTCCTAATTCCAAGCCCTTAAGTACAGTACTCTTCCCAACACAGCTTGTTGTATCTTATATAGGGCATGGAAATCAAGGATGTTAGGACAGAGAGGTATTAAAAGACTGCACAAGTCAACATCTCTCCCTGAGAGGCTCTTAGATAGCCTCAAAAGCCAGGGAAGAGAGGAGGAAATGATGACAGGGCAAAGACAGCCTCAGAATAAAGCCACAGCCATATTCATCCAATCCGATGGGCTTTCCAAGAGGGGAGAGAGAGAGAGAGAGAGAGAGAGAGAGAGAGAGAGAGAGAGAGAGAGAGAGAAGTGTGTATGTGTTTTTTTCTTTGGGGAAAAAAAAAAGCCCTTTGCTCTCTAATAAAAGGCAAACACAAAATGAGCTAAATCAGGACACTGCCCTGGAGTGACATAGAGAAAATCACCACCACAGCAGGGATGGTGGTGGAACCCTGAACTTCCAGGTCTTTGCCCAAAGGTCTCAAAACAAACCTAGGAAGCCTTCTGCCCTGCCCAGAGCCTTCCTTATCCTGCCAGGGGCTGCCTTGAAGAAATAGATCACAATTAATGGATTAGGCTGGCAAAATATTATGATCTCCATTTTTACAAATGAGGAAACTGAGGCTAAAAAGGGCTAATTGACTTGTTTGGGGTCATAGAATCAAAGCTTTGGAGAGACTTGATAAGACTAATCCAATCCCATATCATGTGTCACTTGTCCAAGGTTGTTGGATCATTCAGAGGTGGAAGACACAGTAGAAATGATCTCATTACAGATCTTGAGCTAGAAAGATTCTCATCCACCTAGCCCCCTGTAGTCCATTTTATGGATAAAGAAATAAAGGCCAGAAGTTAAATGATTCGCCCCAGTGTCACAGAGTCAGCAAGTGGCTGAGGCCATATATAAACTTAGTTTCTCTTATTCCAAACTCAGCCCTCCCCTCCATCATCATCATCACCACCACCACCACCCCCTCTCACCATGCTGCAGTTAGAAAGTATCTTAGGCAGTATTTCAAATCAAGTCTGTGATTCCAAGACCAGTCAGTGTTCTATATACTATGAGATGCTTCCAAAAGCACTCTCCAGCCTTCTGGAGAGTGAGCGAGTATTGAGTCCTTGTCTAGGCAGAGAACTGACAATCTCCAGGTTCCAACTTATCCTAGTTCTGTGGTATTGGGCAAACTACCTTTCCTTCCTGAGTCTCAGCCTCCTCATCTGTAAAATGGGAACATAAGGCTCTTTTGTTCTAGAGAAAAATCTTGCTGTTGCTACTGTTAGTGTGTTGATTTACAGTTCAGCAAATCTGCAATTTTCCCACATTTTGTTGGCAGTGAAAATGTTTTGCGTGGTTTCCAAAGTTTGGCACTGGCTACATTGAAAGAAAAACTGAAATTCTCTAAGGAACTAGTATTAACCAAGGCTGAACTTCCACAGCTTTCCTATCAGGTCAGTAGAAGCAGAAGCCTGAGAGCATTTCCTAGGGTCCTAGGACTCTACGTATATTGAAGAGGCCATTTAGTCCAGGGGAATAACAGAAAGACACTGAATTGTTCAAGGTCACACAATATTAAAAGTTGGATTTCAACCCAAAGTCCTCTGCCTCCAAAGCCTGGGTTCTTAGGTAAAGGATAAACAGGATGAATGAAATGAACCTACTAAAATAGAAAGGCAGTGATCCCCAGTGAAAGATAAACTCCTCCAGGGCATTCTGAGGACCTAGGATAGTGCATATAGTATATGATTAATGAATGCTGTTGAATAAACAAATGGAATGTTTAATAACTGATTAATACCTGTTCTTGAATAAACAAATGAAATGTATCTTGAAAGATAGAACTGGATAGTGATATATATGGATACTGGAAAGAGCTCTGGGAGTCAGAAGACCTGGAAACTGAAGGTCAGAGACTTGGCCCCATTCACCCAGGGAGTGACAGAATCAGGACTTAAATCCAGGTTCCCTGACTCTAAATTCTCTGCTCTTTCTATCATACTAGTTTGAGAAGCACATAGAAATAATTTCATTGCCATATATCTGGAGAAAGCTGTAGAGTTTTCAAAGTGCTTTCATATATACATATACTTTCCAAGTAACTCTGAAAGGTAAGCAGGGCATGTATTGTTGTATTTCTATTCTGTAGATAGTCCAGTAAACTGGGCCCTAGAGAGATGAGTTCCTTAAAATTAAACAGCTAGGGTAGCTAGATGGCACAGCAGACAGAGGAGGATCTGAGTTCAAATCCGACCTCAGACACTTATTTGTGTGACCTCAGGGAAGGCACTTAACTGTAGGATTTGGTAAAATGAGCTTGACTAGGAAATGGCAAACCATATCAGTATCTCTATGAAGAAAACCCTAAATGGGGTCATGAAGAGTTGGACAAGACTGAAAAATGACTGACTAACAACAATCAAAATATGTGTTAGGCATTGTGCTAAGCTTCAGAGCTACCGGGGGAAAAAAAGGCAAAAGACAGTCCTTGTCCTCAAAGAGCTTTATAGTCAAATGGGGGAGAAAACATGTAAACATGTCATCAATAGCCCAAAATCCTACAAGCAAGAGGATGAGAAAACTATCAGTGGAAAGAATTATAACAGAAGACACACAGATGGTTCTACTATCACCTTCTGCCAATTCATCTTTAGTTATTAAGATCATCTTTCTGACCTACAAGTCTGACTTTGTGAAAACTTTAATGGTAACCTGCACTCTCTAGGACAAAATACAAACTCCTTGACCTAGCACTCAACAATCTCTACATTGTGACTCCAACTCTACCTTTGTACATCACAGCCAACTAAAACTCTCACATGTAAACTGGGGTAGAAGGTCTTCTCATTTCTCTCTGGCTTTCCTTCAGAGTCTAGAGTCAGGTATCTTGATTTCCAACTTAGGTTTCATTCTGTTCTAGGGCTACTTCTCCTGGGAACCATGGAGTACAAATGAGCACATTCACCATGGTCAGAAAGGAACAGAGGCAAAGGGTATCTTTTCCCTGCCTTTTCGGGGGTTGAGTCGCCCTAGTTACACCGTAGTTTTCAAGAATTTTTGTGGGTTTCAAAATAGTCATCAAAGGCTCTGGAAGGGGAAACAAGAACAGAAATGAAAGAAAGTCGCTCAAGATCATACAAGCAAGAGGATGAGACAAGTATCAGCGGAAAGAATCACAACAGAAGACATGTGGATGGTTCTACTGTCACTTTCCTCCAATTCATCCTTCACCCAACTGTTAAGAGCATCTTTCTGACCTACAGGTCTGACCTTATAGCTTCCCTAGTGACACCTTTAATAGAAACATGTGCCCTCTAGGATAAAATACCTACTTCTTGGCTTAGCACTCAGGTATCTCTACATGGCTTTGTACCCCATAGACAACTAAAATATTCACATAGTTGGTCTCCCTATTTCAACTTCTCCTTCACCCAACTGTCAAATTAATTTTCATAAAACGAAGGTCTGACCATACCATTCCCCTATTCAATAAACTCCAATGGTTCTCTTTACCTGCCAGGATCAAATAAAAAATCTTCTGTTTGGGTTTTCCGATCTTTCATACCTGACTCATTCCTACTTTCCCAATCTTCTCAGTCTTTATCACTCTCTACTCTGAAATCTAGTAACAACTGATCACCTATCTTGCTATCCCTTACCCATGACCCTCCAATTTCTGATTGGGGGCACTTCAATGACTGTCCTCCATGGCTGGAATTCTTTCCTTCCTCATTTCTGTATCTGGGTCTCCTTGGCTTCCCCAGAAGCTTCTCCCAATTCTCCTTAAGTCTAGAGCCTGTCCCTCTGTGATGAGACACTTGTTTGTACATAGCTGTTTGTATTTACCTCTCCCCACATACTCACTGTAAGCTTCTTGAAGGCTGAGACTATCTACTTGTTGACTAACTGCCACCCTGATCTTAAGGATAATGATAATGTGGGGATGAACGTTATCACTTTTATTCCTGTATCTCCAGTGCCTAGTACAGAGCCTGGCAAAAATTCCTCACTTAAAAAATATTTTTGAGTAATTTTGCCTCTGAAGACTTACATCTTTGTAGGAGTGACTTAAATAAATACCTGTTTAATTCAGTTTTCCAAAGGCTCAGAAATGGGAGAGAAAGATAAACTTATGGATCTCGACTGAGAAGGTATCTTAGAGACTATTAAGACTAATTCCTTCATTTTTAAATTGTGGAACTGAAGTCCAGAGAAGGTAAGTCACAAGTCACCTGCCCAGGGTCACAAAGTGATGACATTTGAATTGAAGTTTTCCTAATTCCAAGCTCAGTATTCTCTCTGTTACCCCTCATTTCCTTCCTGTTGTGTTTTTAGTGTGGGCTTCTCAAAATTTTTTCATGGGCAGGTGAAAGGCAAAAGAAAGAGAGAGAGAGAGCAGAGAGAGAGAAAGAGAGAGAGAGAGAGAGAGAGAGAGAGAGAAAGCAAAGACTTCCTAGAGAAGGTGACATTTGAAAGGAGCCTTGAAGGTCAAGGCAAGGTTTTAGAAGTAGGTTCAGACTTGGAGTTCCTGACTCTGAGAAAGTCCAGCCATACATCCCAAGTTTCCAAAGGGAAATGGGCACTTATAGCAAGCATAGAGGAAAGAAGATGTGGACAATTCAGCCCTAACTGCCTGTGGTCTTCCTGATCCTTCCCTCCTCCTATGGGGAAGAACACCAGGGCTTCTCTTCCCAGCCCCTGGTGACCGCTGTGGATAAGCAGAGTCCTGGGGTACCGGGGACCTAAGCCCTCACATTCTGGATTGTAATTGGACAGGTTTTGCTTTTAAGCTATAAAACAATGGCTGAGGTAACATTAAATACCCAGCCTGGGTAAAAGAAGCTGTTATTGATCCTTCAGAAATACCAAGCAGTTAACACGGGCCTGCAGGGAGAGGCAGGGCCATTATCCCAGAAAGCAAATACTTGGTTGAGAGTCAGCTGGGAGGGTGTGAGGGAGCAAGGCAGGGTCCAACCCCACTGACATCTGAGCCTCTGAGGCCCCCTTCCAGCTTCTATCAATCAATCAACAAACAAGCAGCTATTAAGTATTCACTATGGGCCAGGCATTATGCTAGGCACTAGTGAATCAAAGATACAAATGTGATACAGTTCTTGCCCTCCTGAAGCTTACATTTGTCTACATTCATTGACAAGTATAAGGCAAAATATACGCCATTTAATTTCAAAAGGAAGAGAGCACCCAGGAGTTGGGGAGGGAAGGAAAGATCAGGGCAACAATCAGGAGGGCAGCTGAACTATACGTGGAAGGAAGTGGGGGATTCTGAGGCAGCAGGGAAGGCACTCTGGACAGGGAATACAAATTAGATGGAGGTGGGCAGAAGCAACATTGAAACAGGCCCTGCTCTCAAAGAGTTTACATTCTATCAGGGTACCCAACATTCAGCTTGGTTGTTCAATTGATACAAGCCAATAAATCCTGAGCTGGAATTGAGCTTCAACCACTTACAGGCTGTATGATCCTGGGTAAGTCACATAACCTAATTTAACCTCCTATAACCTCCTATTCCTTATCTGTGAAATTATGATAATAATAGCACTCATCTTATCTATTATGGAGATCAAATCTGATAATATAAATCTTTTGCAAACCTTAGACTTATAAATGCTAGCTGTTATATGCACATAGAAGGAAAGAGGAAGGAGAAGAACAAAGGGAAGGGAAGAGGAAGGAAAAGAAGAAGAATTATATAGCATCTACTCTATATTTCATCTCTCTCAGGTTCAGTTTCCTCATCTGCAAAATGGGGATACTAATAATACCTACCTCATGGGGTTTTTATGAGAATCAAGTAAGATGTTTACAAGGCATACTGCAGAACTGAAAGTACCCCAGTTTAAGCCTTCCACATCTGGGGGTTGAGGCACAGTGCCCTCATCGATCTAGAAAATCTGAATAAAATTGTTTGACCCTCCCTTCATACCAAAGAAGAAGCCTGAATTTTTTTAATAAGGTATTTACAGTACCTTATTGTAAAATCTGGGTTAAGTATTTGGTCACAGGCTCTATGTCATCTGCTGGCTTTTGCCTGCTGCCTGTGGCTTCCGTAGAATTCCCCCAAAATTCCCATTTAATTTCTTATGCCAATCCATGATATATCAAAACTGTGATGGAGAAAGTCAGGATGTGGAAAGGATAACTATACAAATGATAGCTGTTATTAATGTTATTATATTCTTAATGTATCAATAATACCAATATTTAATTAATATTTTGATTGTCAAGGTTTCCTCCTCTACACAGAACAAACTACTGTTTTCAAAGTGCTTTTACATCCATCACACCCATCAGATCCCCTTTGAGTGGAAAGGAGCCAGGCTATGGATGATTTTCCATGATGGAGAGCTAAGATACCACTTGCCAATTGGTCCTATCTATGGACAAGTTATAGTCTCCGAGGAGCTGATAGTTAGCTCGGGGACAATCAGTCCATCCCAGACCTGAATGAGGATACCTTTTAGGACATCCTGGGACAAATGGTCATTCAGCCAGCCCTTCAGGAATTATGGAGCCACTCCCTCGCTGGTGCAGCCCATTGTACTTTTGGACAATGACAATGGTTAGGAAGTTTTTGCTTAGATCAAGTGTGAGTCTGCCTCCATTATCCCTGCCCCCAGGTCTTTTTCCTGCCCTGAAATTAAGCCAAATAAATCTAATTTTTGCCTCATCATAGCCCTTTAAATCCTTATAGGATCACAAACTGAAGGGCTGAGAAAGACCTTGCAAATCATCTCACTCTAGCTCATAACTTTTTTTTTTTTTAAAGATGAGGAAACAGAATCCCAGACTTGCCTGAAGTCCCTTACATATAATCTGAGTATTTTGTTCCTCAGTGGCAGGTTTTGTCCCAGACACTTGGAATCAAGAGGACCTGAATTCAAATCTGGTCTCGGACCAGACCTTGGGCAAGTGATTTTATCTCAATTTACCTTGGTTTCTCCAAATGTAAAATGGGGCCAATAATTGCACCTACTTCCAGGGATTTTATGAGGATCAAAGTGGGTCTGACACATAGTGGGCACTCTTGAGTGCTATTATCATCACTATCACCTCTACCTTCTTGAGATAAGCTTGAACCCATATTTTAGGATTCTAGTCCCAATTGTTCTTTCACAACAATGTAGCACCCATTCCTTGAAAATAGCTATCATGACCTCTCCCCCACCTTTCTGTCTTCTCTGCCTAAACATCCCCAGTTCTTTCAACCAATATTTATATGCCATAGACTAGAGGTGCCATACCTTCAATTTGTTAGTACCCTTCCTTACTGAACACAACGTTCTAAGTGTATTGCCTAGGTCTGACCAGGGCAGAGTTATTTCTATTGGACTAAGCACTAGACTGTTATAAACAGTGACTGAGATGGCCTAGTGCCATTTTGTTGGCACTATTGTTATTTTCTTGTCCCACTTTATTGACTTATAGTGAGTTTACAATCCACTAAGAGCCCTAGAGTCTTTTCAACCAATTGTTCCCTAGTCACACTTCCCCCATTTTGTATTCATACAGACCTTTTCCCTTTATGAGACTCAGTTTCCTCTTCTGTAAAACAGAAATCATACTAATTTCTCCCTCCCTTCCTCAAGGTGTTTGGAAGATCATACATTTCTAAAAGGGTTTTGGAAGCCATGGGATGGAAAGAGTACAGGTGAAAGATGAAGACAATGTCACTGTTTTTAATCTCCTTCCCTCTTTCCCTGATCTTTCCCCCATAGCTGGGCCTAGAGAGGTTATGACCCTGGCTTGGCTAAGAAGGCTTACTGTCCATTAACAGATGTAAGAAGAAGATAAACTAAAACATCCTTAATGTAAGTAACTGGCACTAGGAAGCAACAGACTAATTTTAGATTTAGCATCTGCTGCTCAGTATCAAAGATGCAAGTCTGTTTTCGGTTGCCAAAAAAGACAAATCATGTTCCCTCTGAACAGATGCTCTCAGCTCCCAAACCTGAGCTGGCCAATGTCTCCCCACCACCGGGGCTGTCCAGCAAATGTAGGCCCAGGGAAAAGCAGAACGAGAGGGCCCATGCTTTGGGATTCACCTTGGTCTTGCAAAAAAAAAAAGAAGTGAATAAGTGAATGAAAATGCACTAAGTGTTTATTATGTGCCAAGTACTGTGTAAGTAGAAGCTAGATATTCCCTGCTCTTAGGGAGCTCATACTCTAAGTGGAGGAAGCAACATACAAAAGAAAGTAAATTCAATTTCGGAGAGAACGAAAAAAACCAGTTCTAAATGGGTGGTAGTGGGGCAGATAATGTCTGACTCATTGTAACCTCATTTGGGGTTTTCTTGGCTAAGATACTGGAGTGTTTAGCCATTTCCTTCTTCAGCTCATTTGACAGATGAGGAAACTGAGAAAAACAGGGTTAAATGACTTGACCAGGGTCACACAGGAAGTATGTGAGGCTGGATCAAACTGACGCCAGGCCCAGTTCTCTATCCACTGCACCACCCAGTTGTCCCTAGCTACCAAGGTGCTATCTAGATGTCCTAATGGCACCTAGCTGCCCAGATGGCAAGGCCCAAAGGTTGTTTATATCAGTAGCAGATGATTATACTGGAAGGCTTCAGTGCATAAGGACAAAATAGTAAGGTTTGGAGGTCCTCCATCTCATCCAAGCTACCTGAGTAGACAAACAACCTGGATGGATTGTGGGTGGTCCTTGATTGGGGGTGGGGAAAGGCAAGCGGGAAGGTACCCATAGTGGGAGCTGGTCTTTCTGTCAACCGGCTACTACCATCTTTTTTGTGTGCAATCTGAAAGGTCAACTGTTAGACTGTAATGTCTAATCCTTGTTCAATCACTGAGTGACTTTGGACTACTCATCTGTCCACTGTGTACTTCAAGTTATCTCTAAAATACAATTTTTAAAAAATTATTTGATTTCAATGGTTTAGGGCAAGGGTGCTAAACACATACCTCAGGTAGCTATAACACTCCCCAGTACATCCTGATCCAGATGAAAATGGGAATAATAGGACAAAAGAAGTAAAAATACAACAAAACATAAATAATCTTGCATTTTAAGGCTATGTCAATAAGTGACCTGTAGGGATCTTTATGTACAGATTAGTGCTGTCTCTCCACCCTACCCTGCCCTTTCCTATTTCAGTTTGATACCACCTGTACAGGGAAATTCCTGTATACAACCTCTTTCACTGTCCCCTTCTTTAACAGCTCTGCAACTTAGTCTTTTTTTCTCTCTCTCTCTCTTTTTTTTTTTTTTTTTTTTTTTTTGCTGACACTATTGGGGTTAAGTGACTTGCCCAGGGTCACACAGCTAGGAAGTGTTAAGTGTCTGAGGCCAGATTTGAACTCAGGTCCTCCTGACTCCAGAGGTGGTGCTCTATCCATTGCAGCATCTAGTCATCCTGCAACTTAGTCTTAAAGAGCTATCTTGGATGTTGTGAATTGGGGATTTGATCAAGGTCACACAACCAGATAATGTCAGAGGTAAATTTTGAACCAGGTATTTCCTAAGGCCAGCTCTCACCATCACCACCAACACTATCACCATTATCATGATGATGCTGACCATGATTCACAGGTGTAGACATGCTTTAAAATTTACAAAATACCTTTGTTCGAGTATTTCCTCAGAATAATGCTAAATAGTGAGGAAAGTGATACAAAATTTATGATTCACCATTCACAAAGAGAAAAAAAATGATGCTCAGAGAGAAAAAAAGGCTCAAATTTTGGTTCAATGTCAAAAGTCGGGATTAGAAGCGGGATTCAAAAGCAAGCCTCCTCATCTTAAGAGCTCTATCCTTCTATCCACTATATTGTTTCCCTAATAATACCTGCTCTGTCTGCCTCTCAGGGTTGCTGAGAGATTACAAGAAAATAAAGAGGAAAAGGGATATGGATTCTGCACCATATCTGAATTTCTTTTCACCAGGGACTGAGATGGTAGAAGAGAGAGTTTAATTACTTGAGTGGAATGTGTGAGGAGGTGTTTTCCTGACTTTCCATATGATATCTTAGCTGCTCTCTCAATCTAAAATTTCCCTCAGTTGTCTGGGGCCTCTTTAACCTCCAACCACCTCTGCAGCCTTCTCATTCTGGAATATTCTTTGGTTAGACCTGACCCTTTTCTCATTCTCCTGTGGAAAGGCCCAGGATACTCAGCCTTCATTCCCCTCCTGGCTCTGATTCTGATTTCTGGACTTTCACAGTAAGCTCTTAGACTTGGTACTTCCATTACCCATCTACCCTACTCCCTTTAACTTCCTTTTATATGTGGTCTTCTCCCTTTAGCAAGTAAGATCCTTGAGGACATTATGTATCTTTTTTTGGTTGTTGTTTATTTGTTTATATTTGTTTTCTCTAGTACTTATCAGAGTACTTGGTCCTCTCCTCCCTTTTCCACCCTTCCCCTCCCCCTTCCTTTCTCTTATCCTCCTTTCCTTTCTTCCTGTCCTCCCCTCATCTCTTCTTTCCTCTCTTTTCTCCCCCCACAAATCACCTTGTATCTATTTTGCATATTATAATAAATAACAAGAATAAACAACTAATACTTGTTTAGAACTTACTATATGCCAGGTACTGTGCTTCTAACTATTATCTCACTTCTGGGAGGTAAATGCTATCTTTATTCCTATTTTACAGATGAGGAAACTGAAGCAAACAGTGTTTAAGTGATTGGCCCAGGGTCACATAGCTAGTAAGTGTCTTAAGCCCAGATTTGAACTCTGGTCTTCCTGATTCCAGGTCTGTCACTCCAGGACAATAAATGTATGTGCAATTGCTTATGTGCAGTATCTACCTACTGCAATCCAGTGTGGAGGGCTGGTGATCCTCCTTGAAACTCAAGATAAAAGGGCCCTTTCCCTCCCTGATTCAGAGCATGCACAAATAGCCTGTTTTCCTCTCAGCTTATTGGGTAGTGACAAAAAGCCTTTTGATTGACGCTGAGACAGAACTAAATGTACATGCAATAGGCTCCAAGAGATGAAACTCTCACTCTGTCTTCTCTTGGGTGGTGAGGAAGCAAGAATTGTTGTTAAGCCTCTAAGTAGGGAGAAACCAAGCAATTATGGAAGTGGAAGCA
Source organism: Sarcophilus harrisii (assembly GCF_902635505.1). Lineage (NCBI taxonomy): Eukaryota > Metazoa > Chordata > Mammalia > Dasyuromorphia > Dasyuridae > Sarcophilus > Sarcophilus harrisii. The sequence goes on from NC_045428.1 coordinate 548,639,495, forward strand.
ACCTGCAATGTGCTGTCCGTGGCCTGATCGCCTCATCCCGTTGCCACATGGCTATGAACACCCGGTATCTTTGATTTTTCTGCTCCTGTCCCTGCTACTTTCCTGATTTTAGGTGAATGTATATTAGATAGTGATGGACCAGCCTGAAACCATGTTAACCTCAAAAAGTTGGAAAAGCCATGAGAGATCCAGTAATTATAATCCACACTGGAGTGTGAGCAGTCACAGCCCCTGAATCCAGTGAAGAGCCCTGAAAAGTGACCTGCTTGACCCAGTGCCAGATGATGCAGCAGGGGAGACAATACGTCTTATGTCTTGATTATGGTAGGGAGAATAGCAACCACTTTACATTTAAGTCCATTCTTCCATGGACTAAGGCGGCATTCAGAGGGCTGTCCCCACCCTCACCTCTACCCACTACCCTGCATTTGGGATGGTGGTGGATATTTTTATACTGACGTCCCTACTATACTTCTCTCAGTAAATATCCCTTGGTAAAATCTAATTGATGGTAACTGGTTAATTGATATTGGGGAGAAATCAACTCCTTAATTGATGATAATTGGTAATTAGGGATAGTGACTGCTTAATAAATGCTGTTGATTAGTTGATTGACAAAGACATAGACTCCGAGGACTTTTCTTTCACTGGGAGTGAGTGACCTTCCCTCCCACAAATGGGTGGAGGCCCCGGGCAGCAGGCGACTTTGGTCTTTTCTTGTGTAGAAAGATGATGATGGTGGGGAGAGACATAAGCCTCCTGGACCCTGCCATCATATGCTGGAGAAAGAAGGAGTTAAGTGTTTTTGTAAAGGGCTTTGCAAATATGTCTTACAAAACAACATTTGGCTGATTTAAGTGTTAAAGAATCAGAAACATATGGATTAAATGTCCCTGAAGTTACGTATGGCTTTAAAAATTAGAAGAAAATGTACTGGGAACACATACACACACACATATCAAATCCACGGAGCCAAACCACACGGTGAGATAGATGCGTGGAGGCAGAAAGAGGTCCCTTACATGCTTCAAAATCTCCTGATTCTGCCCTGTCCTCTCCCACCGAGACCTAATCCTACACTCCCTACGGGCCAAGGGAACTCTGTCTGTTTCCCCCCAACCAATTTTTCTAAAAGAAGAGAGAAAGAAAGAGATTCCCAGGACAGTGGCGCTAACCACAGGGCAGTTAATGCCAAACAGCTGGGAGGAGGAGCAAATGGCTAGGAGAATGACTGGCCAGATGGGTGGCCCCAGGTGGGGTGAAGCTGGGGATGCTAGTGTTGTCAAGGAGGAAACTAAGGGCATTTCACAAAAAAAAAAAAAAAAAAAAAGAAAAGAAAAGAAAAGAAAAATGAATGAGCGAATGAATGAATCTCTCCTTGGGATGGGTTCTGAGTGGCAGGGCACCCCTTTTGATTGGTTTGATTTGAGGGTGGAGTGGAGGAGGGCTGATAAAATACTTTGCTTCCACCTGGCTCTAACAGCATGTTCCTTCCAAAATTAGGAGACAGGCTGCCTGAATACAAATCAGAGTAGTTTGTGGCTCCAAACCAAACATGAGTATGGTCTAGAGGCTCATTGTTAGTTTTACTAGAGTCTCCGTGGGGTTGGGGTGGGGGTGGAGGAGTTGAGTTGTGAAAGTGAGAGGATGGCAGCCGATGCCCAGGGCCTTTAACAGGGCACTGATCTCTCCCACTCAGAAGGTGGAGCTTACAAAAGCAGTGGCAGCTCAGGTTCCTAGGTCTGTGTTTACTAAACTGGTTCTCCTATGGTGACTGTAGAGCTGAGTGGGTTGATGGGAGGAAAAGCAGGAAATCCAGGTGAGAGGTCTTTTTTTTTTTTTTTTTTAACCACCATAAGCAACTTCCCTTCAGGGCCAGCATTGACTGTGCAGATTTTCATTTTTTGAATGCCTGGGACCTAGCACGGTGCTTTTATATAGAAGAGATATTTAATAATAAATGTTTATTGAATTGAATTTGTCACAGAGCAGTGTGGCCCTGGGGAGTACACCAGCTGGTTCTCCTAGTATGTCTGTTTTCCCTTGAGTTGTATGTGACACTGGGGGAGGTTTATTCATCAGACTGTGCTGTGAGGAGCCTGAGGTTTTAGACACCAAAGGACGGGAAAGAGATGACTGTCATAATATTATTGACAATTCTGTCTTAACTTGTTTTCTGAGGCCAGTGTTTCACACAAGGTAAGAGATACTCATAGTCAATAGCCATGAGACCCAACAATGACTTCAGGAATCCCCTCCTAAAATGTCCACTTCCATCCAAGGTATTTAAGAGGAAGTTAGTGTGGACAGGAGTGGGGAGGATTAGGTTCACATAGAAGTAAGCTGTCAGGATGTGAGTCTTGGTTCTTACTGTCAGAAGTTATCTCCTTCTCTGTGCTTGCCCCTCTCCAGAAATCCCTCCCATTGGGCAACAAGCTTAGGGCATGGAAGTCCCTGATGAAATACACATAAATTACTAGATTGGAGGGTCCTGGTGACCTGTGAACACCTTAGTTTGAAGTAAATGATCAGATGAGACCAGTCAAGTCCCCAGAAGTAGCCGGTGGAACTCACCTCCAGTCTTTAATTTCATCTGTTGTAGGTGAGGAGGGAGATAGGAAACCTCTCTGGGACACCCTAGAGCAATGGAGGGGACTCTAGTATAAGGATTTTGAGTGCCTTCGAGACCATGCAGAGAGGGTGACAAATGGAAGGAAGGGAAGGGAAGTAAGGGGCCAACAAAGCTGCCTGCTTCCTAGATCTTTGTTCATCTGACCACCATCATCATAAAAAAAATAAAAAAAAAACCTAGCAGCTCATGCTTATGATGATGATTTTTAATATTTTCTAATAATATTAGTAATAACAAAAGTTGCTGGCTAGTGTAGGGTGGTAAAAAAGAATTGAACTCAAGAGTCAGAAGAACTGGATTTAAATATCACTGTTACTATTTACAAACTGTGTGGTCATGGACAAATCCTTTTGTGACAGTGAACCTCGATTTCCTCATCTACAAAATGGGAAAAATAATAGTTACATTACCTTAACTTCATCAAAAGGTTGTTGGGAGGGAAGTACCTTCTTGATCTTAAAGGCTTCAAAGAGGGGCAACTGGCCAGTGCAGTGGATAAAGCATTAGAACTGGGGTCAGGAAGACCTGAGTGCAAATGTGGCCCCCCACTAGCTATGTGACCCCGGATGAGTCACTTAATACTGTTTGCCACATCTGTAAAATGGGAAAGCAAAGCGTAGAAAAGGAAGGGCCCTAGACATAGAATCCCAAGTCTTGGGTTTGAATCCTGCCTCTGGCACGTCCTAATTGGATGAGCTTCAGTCTCTTGGCTTCCAGTGCTTCCCCTCTCCAATCCATCCTCCACTCCACTGGCTATGTCCCCTCCTCGTTCAAGGAGCTTTTGTGGTTCTCAGTGATTGCTTCTAGGATAAAGTACAGACTCCTCAGCTTGGCATTTAAAGGACCTTGCCATCTGATTCCACATTTATTTCACATTTCACGTTATCAACCTTTCCATGGCAATATTCCAGTCAAACTGGCTTACTGCTGTCCATCAAAATTGGTATCCCCTTCCCTATTTTGGAGCCATGTCCAGATTAGCATCCGTGGCTGGAATTTGTGCCTTCCTGATCTGTGTCTCTTCGAATCCCTTACTCACTTTCACGACAGCCTTTCCCCATGCTCCAAGCCTACGTTCTCTCCCTCCTCGTGTTATAGCCTAGTTACTTCTCTGTGTAAACGGCACAGATGCTCAGTAGAATCAATCAGTCAATCAAGGAAAATGTATCAAGTGCCTACCATGTGGCAGATACTGTTCTAGGTGCTGGGACACAAAAGAAAAAAAATGGAAGTTCCCATCTTCAAGGAGCAGGAACCATCTTTTATATTGTCCTGGTAGCTCCTCATGTGTCTAGCCTGGCACTTAGTACTTTAACAGATGATTCATGAATGAATAAATGAAGGGAGTGAAGGGTGGGAGAGGAGGGTGATCATACTTGTATTTCCTATTGCTTATTGATGTAAAGAAATTACTTTCTAGACACTAGAAAGCCACACAGATGACAGTTGTGATGAGGTTAGATGTCATTGAAAATGATGAGCTTTGGGGGCCAGGGATGGCAGAGGTTTCTCCTTTATGGGAAAAAATCTTAAGAACTGGACTTAAAGCTAATAAAACTTTCTTTATTTTTATTATTATTTTGCTGAGGCAATTGGGGTTAAGTGATTTGCCCAGGGTCACACAGCTAGGAAGTGTCTTAGGCAAGATTTATTTCAGGGCTGGTGCTCTATCCATTGCACCACCTAGCTGCCCCACTAATAGAACTTTCACTAGGGTAGTTTTGGTGAGAGATCTGTGAAGTTCCTTTGTTATTCCAATTGACTTCACCATGATGACCCAAGACTTTTGGATAGGATTTTCTTACTCCTTTTGGAGCAAAAGGGTATTGGCCAAGCCTGAGTGATGGGGCAGAGCAATAAGACAGCAATAAGAGATTCAGCCCACAGTCCTAGAGTCTGCCATAAACTTACCAGGCGACATTGAAAAAGTCATTTGCCCCTTTAGAGCCTCCATTTCCCCCTCTCTAAAATGGGGGGACTTGGACTAGAACAGAGATATCAAACTTATAGCCCTGACCCTCTGCTGCCACCATTTTCTAAGTGTAGCCTGAGCCAGATTAAAATGTAGTTAGGAAATAGTTAACAAAATAAAAATACAACAAGAAAACATAAATAATATGAACATGTGATTTTCTAAGTCACTATCCCTTTCACAAAAATCCTTGTATAATGTATTGGACTACCTGCCATCCAGGGGTGGGAGTGGGGGGAAGGAGAGGATAATTTGGAACAGAAGACTTTGCAAGGGCCATTGTTAAAAAAATTACCCATAAATATGTTTTTTAAATAAAAAACTTTAAAAATTTAATTTTTTTAAAAAATCATTGTATATATGATCTAGTGACCTCCATTTCTATTTGACATCACTAGTCCAGAAGTTTTCCAAGACCCCTCTTCAAGTTAACATTTTAGGATTCCCAGTCTATGAGGTCAGGATAATGAGGAGAGAGGGAGGGGAGGGGCTGGTATATCTACACCCGTCCGGTTATAGAGGAATGCCCACATGTGCCTGCTGATTATCAATGGGAAGAGGAGCAAAGGATCCTGGTTGCTTTCCTCAGCACACACAGGAGATCCGGAACGGGTCCTGATCCTGTTCTTGCTGGGCTGCTGAGCCAGGAATCCCAGATCCCCATTCTCCAAGTGAGATCTGATGGACAGAGGCTGTTTCTATGTTTCTAATTCCACCCAGGGCCCCGTGCCCAGCGGATGGGCTGGGGCTAGAGAAACACTCCATTCTGACCATGAATGCTGGGCAAGAGGGTTCCGGGGGAGGCAGAAAGGTGGGATTGGGAGAGGAGGGCACCCCACCCCTGACACTGCTCTGCCTTTCCTGGGAAATTACACAATGCATGTTGCCTTCCAAAGAGCAGATTTCGAAAACTGCTGCTTTTAATAACTACTCAGGCTCTGTTTTGCGATGGCACCGTGGGGGAGGTTTCCAATCCAGTGCGGTCTGGGAGGTGGCTTTACTAGGCTGTTTACACAGCAGCCCTGACGTGCTCGCCAGACACTCTCGGTCCCCACAGCCTATTCCTGGCAGTCGACTGGGCTGAGTTCTGACTTCAGTTCGGAGGCGGGGCAGGGGGCAGGGGCTGCTGGCTCCTTCTCTACCAGCTTTCAGCTAGTGGGCCTCGGAGAGTCCTGAAGGAAGCCCCTTCTCACCAACAACCGATGAGCAAAATGCCACGTCTGCCCCCACTATCACTCCCGGCCCAACAGGCCTGGCTCTGGCTCAGAGACAAAAGCTTCCTCAGTGTCAGGGTCCAGAAGGTTCTGACAGAGGTCTGCTTGGGACAAGAAAGAAGGGACCAAAAGGCATCAGCTGCAGCTGTTGCTGATTTTGTGACCCAGAGGAATCATGGGCTGGGGAACCTCTGTCTAAAACATCCAGCAGCTCCCAGTCCAGCCAGTCTCGGGCACAAGACTTTCCCATTGGGCAACACTGACCTAGAGAGAGCCGTCCTGATACTAGCTGTTTCATCAACCACAAAGAGCTCTTTCCTCACCACTGGGTCCCAATGAGGCAGTTTAGGAAACACTGATCCAAAGCCTTGGGGAATCCCTGTTTTTATAAGCTGCCTACCAGAATCGAGATTATCATCTCCATTAGCATTATTGCTGATAAAATCCTTGTCTGCACTCCGGAGCCCAATTACTCTGCCTCCCAGATTAGTCACACCTGGTATATAATGCAAAAAGGGTCCCTTAAAAAAAAGGAAAAGAGAGGTGAATGTGATGGTAGCGATTAGGATGGGCAGAATGTGGGCAGGTAAGGGAAATGGTTCCAGAATGGAGTTAAGTGTTTGGAGTTCTCAGGATCTCATTCTGGGTAAGAGAGATCTGACAAGCTGGGAAATGAGGAACAAGAAAGAAGTTAGGTAAGGGGATGCCTTGGGAAAATATGGATGGGTAGGGAATATCCCAGAATGAGAAGGGCTGAAAAGTGTCGAGCTGTGTAAGTTCAGGCAAGTCATTTTATCTCTGAGCCTCAATTTTCTCATCTTAAAAATGGGGATGACAATACTTCCATGGTCCATTAGCTATTTCTCAAGGTCATTTCAAGGATTAAATGAGATGGTATCTACAAAATACTTTATAATCCGTTAAAATGTTAACAATCATTTGCCAAAGTTTCTTCCACAGGCCCCTAGGTCTGTTCTTATTCCTTTTTTTCTCCTAATTCTCCCTCACCTCCACAATGTCTCCTCACTGCTCTCCACTGATATATAGTCAGTTTCTGAGCAACTTCTAGGGTTCCTTAATGGCTACCCTTAATGGAAGGAGGTCAGTAAAATGCTGGTGACTACATTTCTAGTGCGTGATGTTGAGTCTGTTTCCTCATATATAAAATAGGGATATAATGATATCTGACTCACAACGATATTATAAAGCTCAGATGAAGCAGTCTATATGAAGTGACATAAACTTATCAATGAGATACAGAAATGTCATTTGCTATTAATATTTTGATGACAATGCCCTTTAGCCCTTTTTTCCACTAAGTTTTTGAGAGATGCCTTAAAGGGCTTTATGGACTTAACCATAAATTAAGGCTCTTGACTTTCTGACAAGGAGGCCAGAACATATATAGTCAAAGAAGTGTTGTTCCCTTCAGAGACGTCTCTGTGGGGAGACATACCTTGACTCCAGTAATTTCAAGGCCCAGTGACTTTTATAGAATCCCAGCTTCTTTGACAGCAGCTAAATTGTCCTGTCCCTTGGAATACCTGCTACAGCATCCCCAGAAAGGGACCAAGAAGTCTTTGCATGAAGACTAGCAGTAATGAGGAGCCCACCATCTCCAGAGGCCTTGCCAGCAACTTTGAGACGCCTTAATTATTAGGCAGATTTGCTTTATCTCTAATTGAATCTTACTTCTTTTCAACTCACTGCTAGTTCTGTGCTTGGGGGAGGGTCAAGTGGGATAAATTCATCCTCTTCAAGTACTTTAAGCCAGTTCTCAGGTAAACTCCAGAAGATTTATCTTCTCCGGGTTATACATCTTGAGTCCCTTCAATTAATCAGTTTCAATTAACTAGTTTCCAGTTTTCTCCCTATCCTGTAGATGGGAGGGAGGGGGAGAAGAGAAAGAATAAACATTTGTTTGTTGTTGGTTGGTAATTTTTCAATCATGTCTGATTCTTTGTGACTCCTTTTGGGGTTTGCTTGGCAAAGTTTATAAAATAGTTTGCCATTTCCTTCTCCAGCTCATTTTATAGATGAGGAAACTGAGGCAAACAGGATTAAGTGACTTGTCCAGAGTCACATAGCTAGTGTCTGAAGCCAGATTTTAATTTATAAAGATGAATCTTTCTCATTTCAAGCTCATCACTCTATCCACTGTGTCAACTGTGCTAAGAATTTGCACCCCTACTCTGTGTCAGGGACTATACTCTTTTACAAATATTCTCTCAATTTGATATTCAAAACAACCCTGTGAGGTAGATACTGTTCTTTTAAAAAAAATTTTAATTAAAACTTTTTTTTATTTTCAAGATATATGCATGGATAATTTTCAACGTTCATTCTTGCAAAACCTTGTGTTCCAATTTTCCCCCTCCCTTCCTCCCATCTCTCCCCAAGTAATCCAATATATGTTAAACATGTGCAATTCTTCTATACATATTTCCACAAATAAGCTGCACAAGAAAAATCAGATCAAAAAGGGAAAAAATGAGAAAACAACAACAAAAAGAGGAAAATACTATGTTGTGATCCACACTTAGTTTCTACAAGTCCTCTCTGGGTGTAGATGACTCTCTTCATCACAAGAGCATTGGAAATGGCCTGTTCTTATCCCCATTTTATAATTAAGGAAATTGAGGCAGAAGTGAAGTGACATATCTAGGTGACACAACTAGGAAGTATCCGAGGCTGTATTTGAACTTGGATCTACCTGAATAACAACCCAGTGCTCTAGCTATGGTGCATGGGAGTCCAGTTTGTCAACATTCTTTTCACAAATGTGAGGCTCAGAAATGAATACAGTACTCCAGATGGGATCTATAATCAGAGGTGTGATGGAACCAGCTCTCAAGAGACAATAATTAAATTTTTGGTGTGAGCATTTCTACCTTGCAAATTGGCAAACATTACAAATTAGGACTTTATTGCTTTGTTGATTGTTTAGACTTAAGAGAGTAATGGAGAAAATGTTAATAATGAAGCTTGAATTAAAAAGCATGTTCTGCTTTTCAAGAGCTGGATGTTAAACATCTATCAACATACCTCTGTCTATATCTAACCTTGTTCTGGACATCATGCTTTTATTAACTGTCTCTAGTTTGGGGGATTGCAAGGTTACACTGTTGATGCAATTTGACTTTATAGACAACTAGTCCCCCACCTCATTGATTTTTTTAACCCTAATGTAGAATTTCACATTTGACACTATTAAATTTCACCTTCTTAATCAACTAGCCTGTCAATAAGTATTTAGTAAGCTCCTACTATGTACCAGACACTGTGCTAAGTACTGAATATACAAAAAAGGCAAAAAAAGACAATCTTTTTCCTCAAGGAATTCACAGCCTAATGCTTTCATCCATCTTCATACACTGTCAAGAATTTTCTTTATTTTCTTATCCTAATCCTGTCATCTAACATATCAGTTCTCCCTTCCTTCTAATTTCATGCAATTTATGAATTTAATAAACATGTTATTTGTGTATTCATGAAAATTATTGATAAAAATTCTAAACAAGCCAAGACCAGAGGAAGATCCTTGGGGAACTCTGCTAGATGCCTCCATCCGGGCTGACATTGATCTACTAATCATCGCTCTATGGATCTGGTTATTTTTTTTTTTTGCCAGTTCTGAATCTACCTAATCAGTCATCCAGCCCACATCTCCCCGTCTCGCCTACAAGGACTGCAAGAGAGACTCTATTACATGCTTTGTCAAATCCTTCTAAGATAACTGCAAAAGACAACACACATGTGAGAATTATCTAAATAGAACCCTTAAGAATATTCTTTACAGAGATTAAGACCTCAATAAGGGGAGAGACATTCTCTAAACATGATTGAACCACATCTATATAATAAAAATGATAATATTCAGGTTCATTTACATTTTTGGTGCTATAGAAATCAAATTACAAATAGGTTGCTTTTCTAGAACTAAAGAAAATAAAAATACAAAATCCAGAATTTTAAGGGAAGCAGAAAAAAGAGCAGGTATGAAGGGGTCCTAGACTATTAAATTTAAAATTCTATCATAAAAGTGTAACCATAAAAATTAATTGGTGCTGGTTAAAAAATAGATAAGTAGATGAGTGGAACAGATTAGATAAGCAGAAACTAAATGGAATTAAATGTAGCAGCCCAATGTTAATAAACCCAAGAACACAAACTACACTGGTGAGTGCACCTTATTAACCAAGAATTTCTAGGAAAATTGGAAAACAGATTGACAGAAAATAAATTTAGACCATTATCTAACACTATATGCCACATTAAGCTCCAAATGGAAACCTCAATGCCAAAGGCCACATAATTTTTTAAAAAAATGAAGAAAAAAAGAGCTTTGAGACCTATGGAGAGAAGGAAAATCCTTAGTCAAAGGATTATATAAATGATAAAACAGACAATTTCAATTATTAAAACATTAAAAACTTTTACATGAACCAAACAAACATACAATAAAAAGGAAAAATTAGAAAGTAGAAATGAATCTTGGCATCAAATATCTCTAGTAAACACATATCTTTATACACACATTATGCCCTTAGTCATTTTCCAATAAATAAAGGGTCAAAGGACACAGACAGTTTTTAAAAGAAGAAATGCAATGGAAAATCTTATATTAAGTGATATAGAGTAAAATAAGCAGGACCAGAAAAACAATGTATATAGTAACTATAATGATGTAAATAGAAAAAAAAAATGAAAAGTGAACCCTACATAATTTTAGTGATCTTACATCCTGGAAAGAAATGAGAAAATTGCTTCTTTGAAGAGGTGATGGGACCATGGGTATGGAATGTTGTTGTGTTGTTTGTCCTTTCTTGGAGAAGATCATGACATCAGGGAGGTAATGCATGAAATGCAAGTGAATTGAATTTGAGGGAGGAAGGGAGGGCAGTGGAAGGTCACCAGCCTCACTTTTTCCTCTGGAGCCATTTGGATCCAGTGGCCAGGTACAGATCAGGACAACTGGAGATTGTGCATGAAATGTGCATATGCTGTTAGACAAGTTGGTTGGTCTTGCTAAATTGTCTTGTAATTTTTTTTTGTTTTTTATTTTTTGCTGAGACAATTAGGGTTAAATGACTTGGCCAGGGTCACACAGGTAGGAATTGTTAAGTGTCTGAGGCTAGCTTTAAACTCAGGTCCTCCTGACTTCAGGGCTGGCACTCTATCTACTGTAACACCTAGCTACCCTCTGTCTTGGATTTTTTTTTTCTTTTTCTTTTTTCATTACAAGTAATAGCTCACTAGATGGGCGAGGAGAAAGACACTTGGAAACAAACATTATATACATACAAATGATATGAGTAAATACTTTTAAAAAAAGAAAATGATGATGTTAAAAAGAGGGAATGAAAAACTATTACCAATACATAAAAAGGCTCTAATTCACCCACAAAAGTTAAAACAACTTTCAGATTTCCCCTTACACCCATCAAATTGTCAACAATGATAAAAGAGACACAGAGTCAATGGAAAAGGGATTGTGGGAAGATAAACACTCTAGCACATTTTTGATGGAACTGTGAAAAATGGTCCCACTCTTCTGGAAAACAAAATGAAATTACATGAGAAAAGGGATGAATATTCAAATCATCTGATCCAGTATTATAACTGCTTTGTTTGTACATACCTGATGTGAAAGACGAGCAAGATACAGCACAACTTTTTGTGGTAGCCAAAAAAGAAAAAAAAAGGAAAAAAATAATCGGAGCATGGCTAAACAAATATCGGCACATAATGAGAGACAGTGTGTCTTTAGTGGATAGAGAAATGGCTTTAGATTCAGGGATGTCTAGGTTCAAACCCTGCCTCTTACATATGTACTGGCTAAGCGACTTAAGACAAATCACTTAAGCTCCATGCCAATGGCAATTGTCCAAGTCTATAAATCCCAGAATGGTTGCTGATGGATGTGGATAGAAGGAGTTCCCCTGCTCTAAAACAGTACTTAAACTTGTTTTGCATGTGCCTGAGATCCTTCGACAGTCTGGTGAAGACCAAGGACCCCTTTTCTGAAAAATGTTTTTAAATGAACAAAAAATACATAAGATTATAAAGAAAACAAATTATAGTGAAACATAATTACTTATATACATGTATATGTAAGTACCAATTTATCCAACAGCATATATATGTATATATAAATACTTTAAAGTTCATGAACCCCAAGTTAGACTCCCTACTTTGAGGCAGCTTCATGGTATAGGGAATAGACCACTTGCCCTAAAGTTAGAAAGATTTGAGTTCAAATCTAGTCTCAGACACTTATTAGCTGCGTGACCTTGGGCAAGTCACTTAACTCCCAAACTAAATAAGTAATTTAACATCCAAAGAAAAAGAAAAGGACCCCTATTTTTAAGAACTTGAAGTTGTAGATTCTCTTTCACCCCAAATAAATATTATTTTTATTATATATGGGAGTTTTTTGTTTGTTTGTTTTTGGTTTTTGCTGAGGCAATTGTGGTTAAGTGACTTGCCCAGGGTTACACGGCTAGGAAGTATTTGAGACTGAAATGGAACTCGGGTGCTCCTGACTTCAGGGCTGGTGCTCTATCCCCTGTGTCACCTAGCTGCCCCTCATCATATATGTTTAAAACAGTGTCTGGCACATAGTAGGCACTTAATAATTGATTGATATGAGATGATGCATATGGGAAATTCAGAAAAACTTGGGAAGATATACATACTGATCAAGAGAAGAATAACGATCATAATAACATAAAGGAAAATGGCACTAAAAGACATCACAATTCAGGTGGACTGATGAAACATATATCCCTCCTCTTGATAGAAAGGTGGTGGACTATGGACATGGAATGGTACATGACATATTCGGTTCATATTTGTTTACCTGGTTTTTTTTGTTAAAAGAGACAGGGTTTGTTATTATTATTTGCTTTTTAGCGGAGTTACTGAAAAGCAGCAGCTAACAGGTGCCACAGTGCTCTAAGACTGGAGTCAGGAAGATCCATTTTTCTTAGTTCAAATCCCCTTGGACACTCACTAGCTGTGTGACCCTGGGCAAGTCACTTAATCCTGTCTGCCTCAGTTTCCTCATCTCTAAAATGAGCTCTGGAGAAGGACATGGGAAACCACTCTAAGATCTCTGCCAAGAAAACCCCAAATGGGGTCACAGAGAGAGCGATGCCAAAAGATACACATACACACAAATATTTACACTCACATGTGTATGTGCATATAAATACACACATTAAGAAAACATTAAGAAAAACAGTAACAAGATCAGGGCATTCCAAGCTAGCGGCCTCCCTGACCTCCTCCTAGGCCAGTAGCTCCATCACAAAAGCCGCCCTCTTTGGTTACGGCCTTGAGAGCTGTTGAGAAACCACCCAAGAAAGCTGGTCCTTCTCTTGGGCCGAGGCCTCCCCAAACAGACGCTCCCTTATGCTCCCATCGGCACAGAGCCGCCCTGTTTCCTCCCGCTGCTCTGACTTCCTCCTCTGTTTCTGTCCATCCCAATATCCTGCAGCAGCCGGCACCAGAGAAGCAGCTGGCGGGAGTGGGGACCACAGACAGGCTCCGGGAGGGGAGGGAGGCTAGCCAAGGGTGCCGAGCCCCACCCCGGAGGCGTTCGGCTCCCCATGGTAAGTCTCAGAAAAGGTGAGGCGGCTGTACCTTGGAGCCCTCGTTTCTTCAGTGGCTACAGCCGCTGGATCTCGGGGTGGGGGAAGTCACAGCCTGGGTCTGTCGGAAACCAAGCTCCTGCTCCGTCTCCCTCCACCCTTGCCTGGAAAACGGCTCCCCGGATCACCAGCCTTTTCATGAAAATGTAGACAGCTCCTGGACACAGCACGGAGAATGCTGGGCTTGTCAGGAAGTTGAGTTTGGAGCTGCCCCAGAGACCTCTGCCTGCCTCAGTTTCCCCATCTACCAAATGGGGATCGTGATAGAAACGACTTCCTAGGGTTGTGAGAATCAAATGACTAATGTAGAGATCTTTGCAAACCTTAAAGGGCCCTATAAATGGTAGGTAATCTTATTATAGATTTCACTAGCAACCACAAGTATCTCATTATAAAGTTCTTTCCCAGGATGCTGGTGGAAGCCAACCTGTGCCACACTGGGCTCCCCCAGTAGCATCCGTTCCTCCTGCACACCCCCAGCCACCACTGCAAGCCCCTGATCGCTGACCCCCTGCCTCCACTGTTAGCCACATCCACATTGTGCAAGGGCAGCTAGGTGGTGCAGGATAGAGCACCAGGCCGGAAGTCAGGAGGACCTGAGTGCCAATCTGGCCTCAGACATTTAACACTCCCTAACTGTGTGATCCTGGGCGAGACACTTAACCCCAATTGCCTTGCAAGAACAAACAAACAAACAAAAACACCCACATCCCCATTGTGCTATTTCTTCAGATGAGAAAAATGAACAGGTGGTTCTCATATCAGAAGACCTGGATTTCCCCCCCTCCCTTTTTTTTTAACTACCTCTTTGCAAATCCCCTAAATCTCTCTGGGCCTCAGCTCCTAAACAGGATTGGATAAGACCATCCCTCCAGTCCTTTCCACCTCTAGCCTATGATCACTGAAATAATGAACCCCAGATAAATGTCTCAGGCTGGAGAGGCAGTGTATGGCAATGCAAAGGTATTAGTAGCATTAATATCTTGGACAAGAAGCATGAGGTGGGCCCTCAAATCATTTCTTTTTTTATTAAAGCCTTTTATTTTCAAAACATACACATGGACAATTTTTCAACATTGACCTTACAAAACCTTGTGTTCCAAATTTTACCCCTTTCCCCCCATCTATCCTCCCCTAGATGGCAAGTAACCCAATATATGTTAAACAAATGTTAAATCCAATACATATTTCTACAATTATCGTGCTGCACAAGAAAAATCAGATCAAAAAGGGAAAAAATGAGAAAGAAAACAAAATGCAAGCAAACAATAAAAAGAGTGAAAATATTTTCAACATTGATCCTTGTGAAATCTTATGTTCCAAATTTTCCCCCTTTTCCCCCTACTCCCTCCCCTAGATGGAAAGTAATCCAATATATGTTAAACATGTTAAAATATATGTTAAATCCAATATATGTATACATATTCCTATAATTATTGTGTCACACAAGAAAAATCAGATCAAAAAGGGAAAAAGGAAAAAGAAAATGTAGACAAATAACAAAAATAGTGAAAATTCAACATTAATCCTTACAAAACCTTATGTTCCAAATTTTTCCCCTTTCCCCCACCCCTCCTCCCCTAGATAGCAAGTAATCCAAAATATGTTAAACATGTTAAAATATATGTTACATCCAATATATGTAAGCCTATTTCTACAATTATTGTGCTGCACAAGAAGAATCAGATTAAAAAGGGGGGAAAATGAGAAAGGAAACAAAATGCAAGCAAACAACAACAAAAAGAGTGAGAATGTTATGTTGTGATCCACACTCAGTTCCCACAGTCCTCTCTCTGGGTACAGATGATCTCTCCATCACAAGATCATCCGAACTGACCTTAATCATCTCATTGTTGAAAAGAGCCAAGTCCATCAGAATTGATCTTCGTATAATCTTCCTCAAATCATTTCTCAAGACAAATTCTACTGAGAGGGGTTGTAGAGACCTTTGAGTACTGAACTGTAGAAGAGAGGTGGATTCTAAAACAACTCAAGCCACATTTGGGATCTGTCCAATTGATTTTATTCTTTAGAATCCCAGGGCTTAGCACAGTGCTTGGACCATAGGAGATGCTAAACACTGAGAGCAGGGTATGGTGGGGCAGGGATGGGCCCTAGAATTGCTGCCTACCTTAGCTAATTATGCTTGCTAATTGGGGAGTAAGATTAGTGGTTTTTACACTGCTGAAAGGATGCTGGTTATGAAAGAGCCCTTTAAAAAACCCTGGGGCAAAGCCTCCTCTTGTGCTGACTTATTATAGTCTGTGAATAGTCACTCTGGAGTAGTTGGAATAAGGGGACATGAGGTCTGCTCCCAGCACTGCCCTAGCTGTGTGATGGTGTGCTCTCTCTGGGCTTCAGTTTATTCCCCTGTAAGACAAAAGGATTGGGTTTCCATGCATCTGTCCTGCTCTGATGCCCTGGCCATTTCCATCTCCTATCTATTCCAAATAGGACCTTTCCCCACAAGGCTGATAAGAACAAAGTCTCCTGAGACTTATAGTAGGAGATCTCTCATTTCTACCACACTCTCAGGTTTACCAAAAATTTTTCTTCACAACAGCCCTGGGAGAAAGGTGGAATGTTATTATCTCCATTTCACAGATGAGTAAGTTGAGGTCCAGATTTGTGAGGTAATGGAGAGAGCTATGGATTTGCACTCAGAAGACTTGGGCTTGGAAACCAGCTCTGCCATCTCCTTTCTCTCCCCTCTTGACCTCAGGCATTTTATTCAAATAAGGCCATTAAATTAAATAGTCTTTAAGATTCAGGGGTCTGCTGTTTAAGTACCAGATCTCTGGTGAGAAAATGGATGTGACATAAATTTAATCTGCATTATCAATGGCTTTCTATCACTTTCTTAAATCTAGAAAATCACAAGATGAGGAATCAAGCCCTGGTTTGTGTCATTGGCAGATTTCTGAAGTAAAAGCATATGTTGAAAATAATTACAATTGGCTCCCAGAAGGAGCTGGACTCAGTGTCTTCCTGGATCCCTTCCAGTTGTAGTTACTTTGACCTCACGACTTGCCCAAGGTCACTCAGCTGGTGGGTGTTGGAGCACAGATTAGAACCCAGGCCTTCTGACTCCAAGGCTGACACATGGAAGGGATTAGCAGAAACAAAACAAAATAAAACGCTGAGGCTCAAGGGAAATCCCCCACTACGTAATGAGAAGCAGGGTCTAAAAGGAATTTAAACGAGAAGTTAGCAAGTCAAGAACCAGGGTTTTCTCAGGATGCTAAACTCTGAGCAGAAACAGAAGTAAAGCCTGAAGTGGGAGCAGAGATCTCAAGCCAAAAAAGTTTGTGCTATATAAATTATTATTAAATCATCATTATTACACTTTATTACTGACTCACATCAAGCTTTGGTCCATTCAAACCACCAGATCTTTTTCAGAACACTTACTGTGCCTTCCATTACCCTCTGATTTCTCTGATCTAAGTGTGGATGAGTTAGGGTTAGACGGGGACAGATCGTCCCTGGATGGAAGGATGGAAAAAGGTTTTCATAGCAGGGATACCGGGCCACCAGAAGCCAATATGAAGACATTTGGGGTAAGGACAGGGGGGTGGTGGAGTATCACCAAGAGGGACAAGAGACAACAGAGGGGGATTGAAAAGAAAATTTTTCCTACCTGCTGGAGTAGAAAGCAAGTGAAATTCAGAGAGTTTAGCCCTGATCATATAGCTAAATGTCATGGGTAGTATTTGAACCCAAGATGGCTCCCTAGGAATCATTACCCTATCCTATTATTTGGAGTCATTGCCAATCAGTATTCACATCAGTCTGCATTAATTGAGAGTTTGAAGGGAGAGAGGTGAGCCCCTGGTATCCCCTTATCTTGGGGCCTGTTCTGGGGCCACATTTCAAGAGGAGCTGGTATGGAAATGGCCTTGCCCTTGTGTATTCTAGCGATGGAGACCTATTGGCCAGCTCAGAGCAGCAGGTTGCGAACCTGTTCAGGGAAATGTAATTTGTCTTTGAAGATAGATTCAAATCTTTAATTCTAACCTTGGCTTATAGACGGCACTAGAAGGGATCCAAGTTATTTTATAGGTAAAGAAACTGAGACCTGTGGAGGTAAAGTGATTTCCTCAAGTTTACGCAGGCAGCAAAGTAGCAGAGGTCATCTGATGTTCCGGGAGCCACCTGCCAGTGGCTGCTGGGGATCTAATTCTGACCAGCAGAAGAGATCCCTTCATGTGAGAGGATGATAACGATACAAGGAGACCGAAAGAAAGTTGCGTTCTCTGATCTCTCTCCTCTTCCCCCTTGCCTCTGATTTATTTCATTCCCAGTAAAGGCTGCTTTGCAATTCCTTCAAGTGTGTTAGGATTCACAGCTGTGGGGGCTTTCGGAGAACCCACCAGCCCCTTAATGGTAAAGTCCCCTTTAACCCTTTACAGGCTTTCTGGTTTTCGCCTTAAGCGTGGTCCTTAACAATTTGAGTCCACTGTCAGAGCTCTTTCCACGGAATCAGGCACTACATCTAACCCATGGTTAAGTGCTTATGGCTTTTATTCTTTTTCTAATTTTATCATTATTGCCATTAGATAGTGTTTACAGAGCACTTTAAGGTTTGAAAAATGCTTTACAATTATTATCTTATTTGATTTTCATCACAACCTTGGGAGATACTGCTATTACCCCCATCTTACAGATGAGGAAACTGAGGCAGAGATGAAGTTTGTTGCCAAGGTCACACAGCTAATAAGTCATAATAATGAACTAATGAATACTTGTTGGTAGACTGATCGAGTGCCCCTAAAAGATGGGAACAAGGATCATGTCTTCCATTCACTTTTCTTTTTCTTAGTCCTAAGGACTCCCCCCCCCAATTTAAACATCAGTTGAGTGAGCTTCAAACTGATGGAAAACAGAAGGAAGGTCTGAAATCTTTCTCTGACTTTGCCACTAACTAGCTGTGTGACTTGAACCAAATCACTTCACATCTCTGAGCCAGGATATATATATTATACATATATATATATATATATATATATATATATATATGTGTGTGTGTGTGTATATGTATAATATAGATATATGTTATATTTCTTGGGGATATAATGAGGACAAATGCAATCATGTGGAAGGAGCTATCTTGAGCCATCAATTGAAATACAAATGTTAGTAATTATTATTCTTATTTTTGGACCATCTCTAGGAGTTAATCCACGTGGAGCAATAATTCCTGGTGAATCTAGCAGTAAAAATCATCAACCTGCTCTGCAGCTACAAATGCAGGAAGTTACAATGGTGAGACTTAGGTGATGAACAGAGGAAAGAAAGCACTGTTTTGGATTATGACTCTCCCACTCAAACACCTTCCATGGCTCACCATTACCAAGCAAATAAACTGACTTCCTTAAACCAGCCTTCAAGTGCTTTGTAATTTAACTCCAAATGGTATTTTCAGTTTTTTCTTAACGCTCCTTTGCACACTCCTTATGCTTCAGCCAAACTGAAGTGACCAAACACTAGTTGGGCACGTGTATTTTCCTACTTTTATGCCTTTGTCATACCTTCTAACCGAAAGATCTTATTTAAACCCAATTTTGACTCTGATTCTAAATGACCACTTGTATGGGATCTGGTACCACTTATGGACCTCAATATTCTCATCTGTAAAATGAGACCACTGGACTCAATGACTTCTAACTCTAAATTTTACAGTTGTATGATCCCTCCAATAGGATAGAAGTTCCTGGAGAGCAGGAACAATTTCCTTTTATTCCTAACCTTTATCACAATGTCTGGCACAGTGGGAGAGGGCCTCCACCCCATATATAAAAAAGAATGTTAGAACTGAGAGGAAAGCTCAGAGAGCCTTGGATGGGACCAATGACTCAGAGGATCAGGAGAGCCCCAAGCCTCCTGGAGGGTCATTCCATTTCAGCCGGGACAGGGAACCAGAGAAAAGTCTCAACTTGTAGCCCTTGGGAAGTGGGGTGGGGGTGGAGAGCTCAGGGAAATCTGTCTGGCGGGAGGGGAGAAACAGGAAGAGGAAGCTTAAGGCAGCACATTCTTTGGTCAGGCCTAGTATAAGGCCTGGGTCCCAGAATAGGCAGGCCCAAAGTTCTTGTATATTTGAGAAATGAGGCCTTTACAGAAACATCGACTGTAAAAATTGCTTCCCAGTTTCTGCGTTCCTCCTAATCTTGGTTGCTCTGGTTTATGGCCCAAGGTTCTTGCATCCAGGGATCTGTCAGCCCTGCTCATCTCTTCTTAACTCCAACAAAAACCTCACAAAACCTCTGGGCTCTCTATTGATGCTCTGAATCCTGCATCAGAGTAGAGATTAGGCGGACCTTCAGTCTTGGAAAAGAAAAGTTTCAAAGACCAGGAGGAGGAGGATGTGTCTCTTTTATAACTGAGCAGGGCAACAGAGGATAAAGGACAGAAAATGGGACAGAGGCCCAAGGGAAGTGCAGGAAGGCCACAGGTGGTGGTCAGAACAAGGTCTGGTCAGTCCATGACTGTCTTGGGCCTTAGCCTGGGCCCAGGAATCTAGTCTCATTCAGGGTTTTTGTTTTTGTTTTTGCTTTTAATAAGAGACTCACTGACTAATCCTATGGGGTAGCTGAATCTGACTCCTAGCTTCAGAAAGAGCTATTGGTCCATGTTGCCATGGGGAGGTAGAAACCAAGGGAACTGGGGGAACCACACAGGACAGAATGACCCCAGGAACACTGCTCAGACCTGCCTAGAAAAATACCCTTTCCCCCTATTTGCTGAAATGAGCCTCTGAAATCACATATCAAACATTTCACCAGTTTACTCATCTGTAAAATGGGGTTAACACCCATTTTACTATCTACCTCACAGATAAATTGTTTATGAGCCCATTTGGGAGTCTCGGGGGTTGTGCAATTATTATTTATTTTCAGTAAATGTTTGATTTGTATACTTATTTATATGCCTAAATACATGGGGTCATGTGGAAATTTCTCAGGAGAAAAGGGGTTGTGAGTGGAAAAAGTCAAAATAGCCCTCGCTGCCTCCCAGGGATATATGAAGAAAGTACTTTTCAACTAAAGGGTGTAGAATCTGAAGACAGGAGACGTGGGTCCGAAGTTTGCTTCTGCTACTTACAAACAGGTAGATTGCTTAACTCTCTAGAGCCTCGGTTGTTCTCACCTGCAAAATTCAAGGGCCAGCTCTTTGACTCCATGACAGAGGGTCCCAGATCTAGAAAAGAGCCCCCTGAAGTCACCTCTCCTTCATGTTGTAGGTAAGAAAATGTTTAGACTTTGCTCAAGGGCCTCATCCTAGGAAATCTTTGCTGATTCCCCTATTCCAGTTCATAGCTCTAGACTTGGAAGAAACCTCAAAAATCACTTCAACTCCTTCCTTTTACAGAGGAGGTAGCTGAGGTGATTAAGTGACTTGGCCACGATCACACATGAGAAATAAGTAGCAGACCCTGGATTGGAACCCAAGATCTTTAAAACCTGGCTAATCCCACTGCACTTGCTGCCTATTTCTTCCATACTAAGTAGACATCATCTAGCCTTATTGCACAGAGGGGAAACTGAGGCTCAGAACAAGGAAGTGACTTGTCACTGAGTTAGGACTTCAGTGTTTGAATCCAAACCTGGTTAATAGACCTTCCCACAACACCTTCTTGTTGCCAGGACCATCCCAACTGCTGCTGAAAATTCCCTTTTGTATCTCTGATACTCATAGTACTCTGATTGGTACATAATAGACACTTATTAAGTGCATTGTGACTAGTTCGACACAGGTTGTAGGTTAGATGTAGAGCTGGAAGGGACCTCAGAGTCCCCCTAGTTCAATTCCCTTATTTGCATTTTAGGATTTCTTGCGTTCACTAACTTCAGCATAGAAATGGTGAGTCCCTGGGAATAGGGGGCCCTGATGTTGCCTAAGGAAGGACTGACAGACAGAGTTCCCACACTGATCAGTAATGGGTGAATAGCCCTTGTATTTCAAGCTTGGGCAAGATGGGAAGAGAAAAGGGCAGGAAAGGAGGAGAAGAAGAGGAGAGGAGATAGCAGGGAGAAAAGGGGAGGAAAGAAGAGAGTTGAGGAGAAGAGAGGAGGGAAAAGGTGAGGAAAGGAGAGGAGAGGAAATGAATAGAAAGCAGGGGAGAGAAGAGGAGGGTAAGAGAAGAGAAAAGAGAGGGAGAAAAGAAGGGAGAAAAGGAAAGTTATATTTAATACAAGCTCCATAACCGCTACTTAATGAACCAGATGGCAAAAATAATGCTAGTGTGTCAAATAATTATGAAAGGAATAAAAGCATACTTAGAATGGAATTTTGAAAAACCCATTTCAAGTTGTATGGCATGAATCCAACTAAAAGACAGATCCAAACAGAGTAATTAAAATCAGCTAATACCTTCTATAAACATCACTATAAGGAGGGAACGCAATACTATTAGTAAAGAACAGGTGTCAAAAACTACTGGAGCAGAAATTTCTTGAGAAAAAACATTAAAAACCCATGGATATCATCAACACCTGGCCAGTCCAAGAAGTAAAAAATTCTAGCGTTTTGTCACCCAAGTAAGAGCAGCAAAAAAAAGATATGGGGAGTAGGATCTGGGAAATAAAAGGCTAGTGGGTGTTCCCAATGCCTTTAATAATTAAAAGCAAAAATCCAAAAGCTCTGGTGATTTAAGGAGTCAAAGCAGCCCACAGAAGAGTAGAACCAGTCAAGAATGCATCGATAAGGTGGCCCCCTTTGTCAGTGTGGAAGTCTATGAGCCAGTTCTCAGAAGGAGGCTTTTAAAGACATGAAATATGATACATAGGATTACAACAGATTACAATATATTACAATATAATACAACAAGATCACAACAATGTTACAGAAATACAGCGATTAAAACAATTTTCCCACCCAAATTTACAAATCCTGGCTTGGGAAACTTTGCCACAGAGGCTTGAGAAGTGAACAAGACCGG
Organism: Sarcophilus harrisii; assembly: GCF_902635505.1. Classification (NCBI taxonomy): domain Eukaryota; kingdom Metazoa; phylum Chordata; class Mammalia; order Dasyuromorphia; family Dasyuridae; genus Sarcophilus; species Sarcophilus harrisii. Next base: position 548,661,906 of record NC_045428.1, read on the forward strand.
GCAGAGAATGCACAGATGGAAGGCGGGGACAATGACAATGTCTGATCGTTGATCTATGATTGAAAAAGAAAAACCCAACAAAAACTCAAGTTGGATCATATCTAAAGCATTATGTTTTTGTATTATTTACTAGAATGAATAACAGAATAGTTACAGAAAAGGGCGTGTAGTTTTACAATACTAGTGGAAACTGGTAAGTCCACACCAGATCTAAAATTAATAGTGAACTAGCTAGCATGTACATAGTTTTGTTTGTTTTAAGGTTTGCAGAGTGCATTGCAAATATTCTCTCATTTGGTCCTTATGGCAACCCTGGGATATAGGTGTTATGATTATTACTATCTCTATTTTACAGATGAGGAAACTGAGGCAGTGGGAAAGTAACTTGCTTGGTGTCACATAGCTGAGGCAGAATTTAAACTCAGGTTTTCCTGAACAGCAGCCTAACTGTTACAACATTTTTTCCTCATGACAACCCTGTGACATAGGTAGTATATGGAATATTATTCCCAATTTATGGAGAAAGAAAGTAAGATTTAGAGTAGCCAAGTGATTTATTCCCAATCACATAGTAAGTGTTGGAGATTGAACTTGAACACAGGTTTCTTGGATGCTGATCCAGGGCTCTTTCCAATGGACCATGTTTCCTTATAGTTCCTTTCCTTGGTTGATTATCACCATTTTGTCCTTAATTGTTTGCATTTCATTAGATTGTGAGCTTCTTGAGGGACTTTCTTTGGACCCTCACAGCTTAGCACAATGTCTGACACACAGTAAGTGCTTAATAAATGCTTATTGACAGACTTTACTTTTTCTGTCTCCCCCTTCACTGTCAGTCCATCAATCGTCCATCTTCATTGCTCTACTTTTGCTGCTTTTAATCTGCTGTGGACTTGGATAGTCAATCACTGAGCTTGTTAGAAGAGTGTGTGAAAATATAAGATCTAGGCAAGGGCCTGAGGAGCTCCCTGTTTGAGTAATGTCCATTAGATTTTAGTGCATTGGCTGTCGGATGCCCAGTTGGATGGAGCAGAGACCTCGCAGGTTTCCTTCCTGCCTTCTCTGGAGCACAGTACTCAAAGAAGTGAATTTGGAATGAGAGAGGAATTGCTATCTCCAGTTTTGTGTACAGTGCTGGACTTGATATCAAGAAGACATGAATTCAAGTTCTGCCTTAAATGTATACTAGTTGTGTGCTTATACATCATAACCCCTTTAAACATTAATCTATAGAATGGGAATAATAATAGTAATTATCTCCCAGGGTTGTTGTGAGGATAAACCTGAACAATTTGTGTAAAAGGCTTCACAAAACTTTGGATTATTCTTTTTTCTTCTTCTTAAGAGCCCATAATATAGACAATCATTTTGCCATCATGGATCCTAAAGCGGGAGGAAGCGTTGGTGGGGTGGAAGGGGAAGAGCCCATCCGAGGGCTGGGAACACTGTCCCTTCCTCACCTTTCCTCCTGACAAGCCCATGTTCTGTGGCTGCAGGGCAGGTACCATTCTGGGCTGACATTTCAGCCAAAGCTGCTAAAAATAGTGCTTTGGTTCCCCTTCCCCAGGAACTGAATATGCATGAGACTATTTTCAAAAAGTCTTCCCCGGTCCAGCTAAGAAAACATGCACCCTTCTCTCAGTGCAAGGAAGCTGAGCTCAACCTTTCTTTCCCTTAGGCAGGAAGGAGGGAAATTAGGAGCTAAGGAAGAAATGCCTTCCTGGAGCTCCATGCTAGGAGGACCCCAGAGATCCCCGAGTCTAGCTCCTACCCAGAACATTGATCCCTGGGACAAGGGCTTGCCCCGCTTGGGCTTGTGGGGAACTCATTTCTTCCAGAGGCTTCCTGGGACAGTCGGGAAGGTTTAGAAGGGGAGCTCCCCCAGAGCTTTTCCCCACTACTCCTGGCTCTACTCTGGGGGCCAAGCAGTACAAGTCTGATCCCTCTGACCTGTACACGTACTTCAGGTAAAAGGCAAAGACATCAGTAAGTTACTGTGCCCTCCCACCTCCAGCCAAGGCTTCTCCATTCCAGACTAACCATCCAGTGTTCCCTCAACCGATCCTTAGTGGGACTAAATGTTCCAAACCTCTAAAGCATGCTAGAAGTGAAATGTGGCCCAATCAGCAACATCCGGAGAACTGTAGATCCAGAAATCTCCCCTTGGACTTTTTCACTGAGAGCTCCTGTGGGAACCTAACTCGGGGACTGGCAAGATGCTCTGCCCTGCCCTGCTCATCACCGAATTTAACTGAATATATACAATTCCCCATTCATTCAGCACCTGTCCTACTGTGTGCAGAGCTCCTGCATTTGGCTCTGTGGGTTTCATACATCCTCAGTCATCCTTAGGGGTCTCACAGCTGGGATTCCTGCCTTTGGCCTTGGAAAATAATTTGCTTGATGTGTCGGATCCCCAGGGCTGACTAAAGCCCTTGTTTTCTGATCATCATCGCTTGGATGCTCCTGCTACAGCTCAAGGTTGCTTTACATTCAAATATTATTATTTCCTCATTACTGAAGAAGACACGCAGTCTCAGAGTGGGTCAGTGACTTGCCCAGTCACCCAGCTGCCTCATGGGTTTGTGGAGAGGAAAGTCTACTGTCAGTCTTGAAATCAATCAGTCAACTAGCATTTATTAAGTGCCTGCTATGTTCCAGGAACTGGGCCAAGTACTGGGGATACAAAGAAAGGTGTGATAACAGCAACAAAAAAATAAAAACAAATGCAACTTGGTCTCCCAAAGCAACAAAATCTCTAAAAGAGATGGGATGAGGTAATGTATTCCAAGGGAAAAGGGCTGAATTGGGAGTCAAAGGTTCAAATCAGGTCTTGAATCTTTTATTAATTTTTCTTCCAATAAAATATTTGTATTAATTTTTTTACTTGTCTTTATCCTTTTTGGGTCTCAGTTTCCTCAGTTATAAAATGAGCAGCTGGACTAGTTGACCTTTAAGATTCCTTCTAACTTCAAGTCTATGATTTTATGAATATCTTCACCTTAATATTAAATAAAATATATAACATTTGTAAAGTACTTAGCACAGGGCCTGACACTTAGTAACCACTTCATAAGTACCAATTTCCTTCCCCTTCCCTAACAGCAAAAGCACTTATGTCTGAAGGACTCTGAATCTGAAAAAGTGATTTCCTTATAAAGGCTTCACAAGAGAAATGAAGCAAGCATGATTATCCCCGTTTTAGAGATTAGAAAACTGAGGCTCAAAAAAATTAGGCAACTTGCTCAGTTGGGGCCACAGAAACCTTAAGAAGAGACAGTATTCAAACCCAGGTCCTCCAGCTCTAAACATAGGATTCTTGCAATGTTGGTGGTGTTCGTTGTTCAGTCATTTTTCCAGTTATGTCTGATTCTTTATGATCCCATCTAGGGTTTTCTTGGCAAACATACTGAAGTGATTTGCCACTTCTTTCTCCAGCTTATTTTATAGATGAGGAAACTGAGGTAAACAGGGTTAAGTGACTTGCCCAGGGTCACACAGCTCAGATTTGAACTCAGGAAGATGAGTATTTCTGACTCTCAGCCTGGAGCTCTATCCACTGTACCACCTAGTCTTTTCATGGCTCCATCACATGGATTTTAACTTGAGAAAGAGAGAACTAATGGGCCCCATTTAAGGGTATAATTTTGAAAACTGAAGAAGAATCTAAGACCTGTAAGTATCCTGAAATATATGAATGTGAAAAAAAAACCATATGAGAATGGGGAAGTCCCTAAAATAAAATTACATTTATCAAAACTCCCTTTTATATTGATTCTCATATATAAAATTCACTCATCCATCCATGAATCTATTTGTCCGTCCATGCATCTTTCCAGCTAGCAGCTACCCATCCAACAAACATTTATTGAGCAATCTGTTAGAAGCAGAACCCTGCGTATGGGTGTGGATACAGAAACAATTAAGAAACCCTGCCCTTTATAGATCTATTATATAACAGGGCACTAAGACACGGCCACAAACAACACTAGTACAAATTAGAATACAATAAGCCAATAAAGGAGCCACACAAAAGAATTATGAGAATCTGTGAAAGGAAAAATCATTTCCAACCAGAAGGAATCAGACAGGGCTTCCTGAAAAAGGACTGCACAGAGCTGGGTTTTAAAGCAGCATTTGAACTGGTCAGGATGAAACCAGGACATCTTCAGGCAGATAAGAAAGAGAAAATTGGAAAGCACAGAATTAATTAGAAAATTCAGGCAGAGGGAGGAGGACATGGGTCGTGTTCTCAGCATGACAGGGATTGTCTGGCCTGAGCCTCCCTTCCATGTAACTCTTTCTTCTGCTGAAGGAATGACTTACCCGGAGAGGAGAATTTTGGGAGAGGGGAGAGAAGGGGACATTATTGAGGTTTTTAAGTTGGCCACCCGAAGCGGTAGGAAATCAAATTAGAAAGAGATATTGGAGGCAGGCTATAAAGGTAGCCTTGAATGCCAGATTAAGAAATTTGGACTTCATTTGGTAGGCTTTCTAGGGTCCTGAATCAAATGAGATATTAGAAATCAAATACTTTGCAAATTTTAGAATGTCAATTATTATTGTTATTACTAGTAATAGTATTCAGTAGGGGTACTACTCCTACTATTCCTCTTCCTCCTCCTTCTTTCTTCTCTTCCTCCTCCTCCTCCTACGGGACAGATTCTAGGATTCTGTAAATGGAATAAAAACTTGATTCCATGATCATTAGGAGAAAAGATATCTCCCAGAGTAGATTTTTTCTTGAAACTTTTTGAGCTCCAAAGGAGCAGGGTTTGAAAGACCCAAAGGTATCTGTCCCATCATGATGGGCTAAACAATAAACTGGGAGTGGTAGAGACTAGATTAGACAAGGAAAAGTCTGGAGGTGGGGAGGCTGGTTCCATATATTATTTCATTCATATGTCACCAATTCCCTGAGAAAAAGGAACTATTATTATCCCCATTTTAGAGATGAAGAAACAGCATTCCAAGACCTTAAATGCCTTGCCCAAAGTCACCACGCCAGAAAGTCTCTGAGTCGGGATCCAAATCTAGGTCTAACTGGCTCCATATTCCAGGACCTTATTACTGGGTCACTAGCGACTCTCCTAGTCAACATGGCCAGGCTCACACCCACGACTGTTTTAAAACTGCACACCCCCACCCACCACCCACCCAATCCTATATTAAGGAAAAACACCCCTTGCCCACTGAGCCACCTTCCACGTGATGCCGATGAATCTATGCACACGGCCTCGACCTGCGGGGCCCTGAAACGTCAATAGACGAGCCCTCCCTGGCTCTTAGGGGAAACAGTGACCGTGCTTGTTCTCTGGGCTGCCCGGGACTGAGCTGTTTAGAGATCGGGAACATTTTAAGGTGGGACCCTTCTTCCTCCACATTTGGCAGAGCTCGGCATAAGACATCCATTATGTACGGGGCTCAGGATAGCACACCCGTGAGGTTAACCTAAAATTAGTGTGAAATGTGCCATGGGAGCACTGAACTATTCGAAGGCGGAATGCTTCCAGCCCACGGGGGTGGGGGGAATGGGAGCATGGAACACAGCCCAGAGGGGTGGAGGGGACAGCACTGGGGAAGCATCTGCCTGGCTTGTGGCCACCTTGGTCCATTTCTTGTGAACCAGCATCACTGACCTGGAGAGAAAATGGGGTAATGGCTGTGTTTAGCCCATCATGGTGGGACAGATGCCCTTGATTCTTTCAAACCTTGTTCCTTTGGAGCTCAAAAAGTTTCCAAAAGAAATCCATTCTGGGAGTGATCGTCTTATCTCTGTAGAATCAAGCTTTTATTCAATTTACAGAATCCTAGAGTCTCAGAACGGGGAGAGGTCAAGGTCAAATTCATATTGAGACAGGCCACATTTTTGATTTAGAAAAGAACAAATTAACATCTTCTACATTTTATTGTATTTTTATTTATTTTTGCTAAATATTTCCCAATTAACGTTTTAACCTGTTTGGGCTGGGAGTGTTGCAGGCAGCATGTGACCCACTGGCTACGTGTTGGATAGGATGCCTTATAGGCTATCTACAGGTAATACCTTTTACAATATTGCTGATAAGGGACTGACCAACCTAGAGACTTCTAGAGACAGAGAGTCAAAGGAGATGGCCAGTCCATTTTGGAATTTATCTCATGAATAGGATGAGGCATTTAGGTGGTTCAGTGGGTAGAGTGTAAAACCTGGACCCAGGAAGACCCAAATTCAAACATTTAAAAGCTGTGTAGCCTTGGACAAATAACTCAACTGGTTTGCCTCAGTTCCCTCACCTGTAAAAAGTAAACTGGAGAAGGAAATGCCAAACCACTGCAAAATCTTTGCCAAAAGAACCCCAAAATGGGGTAACAAAGATTCCTATATGACTGAAATAACTGAACAATAAAACAAAGATGCTTTTCCTTACCTTGAATCAAAACCTGTCTGTCTGTGCCTTTTGGAATGCTGGGAGGAATCCTCGCTCTGTCATTCATTACCTGTGTGACTTGTTAAGTGGCTCACCTGTCTGGACCTCGTTTTTTCTCTTTGTTAAAATCAGGGGGTTGGATTGAACGGCCTCTGGGGTTCTTTCCAATCCTCTATCTAGGATTACGTGATAGGATATGATATATGAGAAAGTGCTCCGAGTCCTGCCAGGAGAGGAAACTATAAAAATCCAAAGCATTGCTGTTTGAAATGATTATTTATTCCGGACAGGAAGAGGTTGATAGGGGACTTAATACTTTCAACCATGTAGAGGATAGTGACCAATTGTTCTCCAATGAGGAAAGACCAGAGGAAGTATGCATGCATTGGAACAGGAAGAAGTTAAGTTAAAAATATTATTTTGAGAGTCTGAAGACAGCTAGCAAGCTAAAACCACAGTCAATTCAATTTGACAAGTTTTTACTTAAGCCTACTATGTGTGAGGGAAAGAAGTGTTGAGTGGTAGAAAGGGAGCTGATGTGGGAGCCAGGAAGATTTGGGGTCAAGTCTAGCTTCTGACCCATCCTGGCTGTGGGACCTGGCAAGATCATCCCCTGACCTCTCAGAACCCGAGGCAACTCACTGACTATAAATTACAGAACAGTTGCCAGACTGCACTGGAAAAGGGAGTTTCTTCAAGAGAATTTCCCTATAATCAATGAAATCATAGCTCTGTTCTCAAATTTTAAAAAATAAAACATAGTAGACATTGTGCTAGGCTGAGAATAAAGAGACAAAACAGTTCTTTCCCCTCCCTCAAAGGGTTTTCATTTAATGAGGAGGGGGGTGGAGGACAATATGTACCCAGAGAAGTGAATATGAAACAAACACAACATTTTTGGGGAGAAGTTCCTGACAAATGGGAGAATTGGGGAATACTTTTTATAAGAAATTACATTAGAATTGAGCTTAGGGATTCTAAAAAGCAAAGGTGAAGAAGGTAAGCATTTCAAGCCAGGGATACAGCCTATGGAAAGGCATGGAGGTGGAAACAGAATATAACATAGACAGGGAAGTCAAATATCAATTTGTTTCAAAAGCTGTTGTTTTAAATAAGCTTGAAATTTAAAAACTATTTTTTAAAAAATCCTTGTGTTTCTGTTACATTAATCAATAGGCAGATTTTATCAATTATTTAATCGAGAAACTTTTTAAGTCCTTAATACATACCTAGTGCCATATAAGAGGCGGACACCATAAAGACCAAAATGAAGCAATCCTTGCCCTCAGAAGGCTTAAATTCTATTGGAAGATACACACAACTTATACATATATGAACTCACCAAATACACACTAAGTGAGTGTCAACATTTTATATACTAATATATATACTATATATTTTATATACTAAAACTACAGTGTTAATAGTTGACTTGCACAGAACCCCAAAACTTCTGGCCAGGGGAGGAGATTAAATTCAATAACCTCTAAAATCCTTTTTGACTGGAAGAAATGCTAAGTCATCAGTGAAGGTTTCTGGAAGGAAGCTTGAGACTTGAAGGATCGGCAGAGGCAGTAAGGAGTCAGGAGACCTGGATTCAAGTGTGGCTTCTGTCACCAATGGGCTATATGTGACTCTGGGTCAGCCTCTTATCTGCATGGTCTAGGGGAGACAGTTATTTTCTAGCCATGTGACTTGGATAAATCACTTAACTTCTTAGTATCTATTTCCTCATCTGTAAAATGGGGGTCATAATAGACCCAGATCACGGGGTTGTTGTGAGGATCAAATGAGATAAGATTTATAAAGTGTTTTGCAAACCTAAAAGCATTATGTAAATGCTACTTATTATTACTGCTATCTTCTATCTTCCTTTGTAAATGAGGGTACCAGTTTAGATGGCCTGGAAGGTCCTTTTCAGCTCTAATGGCCCATGATCCTATGAGGGAAGAGGAGTTTGGGGTCCAGCCAGACACCAAGGTCCAGAAGGAGTTAATGTGTCTAATTCCTGTCTTGCCAGGAGAGCTGTTCCCATGCTCAGCACATGGGCAAGAGGCCAGTGATCACTTAAGAGCCCAGACCATAGGCAGGAAGGGCCTCTCAGTGCTTGGAAGGAACAAAAGGGATGCTACTTTATCCTCTGGATTCACTCGGCACAACCCAGGGATGTTATGAAACACCTAGAGCAAGCCACGTGCAAAGAGGATGTCTGATAAACGACCAGCAAAGGAATTGGTGACGTGAGACTTAAGTTTCTGGGGGAGGTAAGTCTTCCCCCACTGAGGAGCCCTTCCTAGGGGAGACAAGCTCATATCATAGAGTGAGTACTATACTGGAAATCAGGAAGAAAGAGCTGGGTTCGAAGCTCAGCTCTACTGCTTATTAGATGGGTCTGAGTTTCTGCTAAATCTAAAATCTTGTTGTTTCTTGCTCATTTATATCTGATTCTTTATGATCCCATTTGGGATTTTTGTTGTTGTTGTTTTTAGTAAAGATACTGGAGTGATTGGTCATTTCCTTCTCCATCTCATTTTACAACTGAAGAAACTGAGGCAAACAGGGTGAGCCACACAGCTAGGAAGTGTCTAAGGCCAGATTTGAACTCAGGAAGATGCATTCCCTGACTCCAGGCCAAGCACGTTATCCATGGCACTATCTAGCTGTCCCCTAAAATCCTATGTACTTAATCAATTAAATTGTTATTTCCTAAAAATAAAATCACCTCTAGATCTGGTTCTCATGTTACAAATGGCTTTTGAAAATATGGAGTATCCCAAAAGTCAGTATCATTTTAAGCTTTAATAGCTTATTAATAAACTTAATAACTAAATAATATAAAAATGAATAAACAATAAGTTTGATAGTTAATAATTAATAAGCTTAAATGCTCATTAATGTGCTTAAAACTGCACTAAGACTTGAGTCATCCTGGATATTGTATATACTTATATGTGTCCACATATGTAAGCTCTTTGCGGGTAGGGTCTGTTTCATTTCCATCACTGTATTCCTAGGGCCTTGGTGTTTAACAAATGCTTGTTGATTGATTGATTGGAATGCCCATTCACTGAGAGCAAGGATGGACTAGATCTCAAGTACACACTGCCTGAAACTGGACACTGACAGCTGTCAGGAAAGAGTAGCGAGCTCCTAAATGAGATCCAAAGCCTAGGACACCATGGAAGGGTCTGGGAGGCAGAGTTGGAACCAGGTCATAGCTAGAGAAAGCTTCCTTTTGTAGCTTTCCTCATTGCAGAGTTGCTGATGTATTGATTACCCTGGGGGATTATGGGTGGCAGGGAATAATAAGAATCTAAAAGCAGCTAACACAGAGCCCTTCAAATTAATATAAATGATACCTATCTTAGTCAAACTTCTCTCTGTCCTACTCTTCATTTAAGATCACACTAGAAATTAGTTCTTTATATGTCTATGTCTATATGTACAACATATCCTTTCCCACACACATATATTATGTTAATCTCACCCCAGCCCTATAAATGACCCAGTAAAATTGTTGATAAATGTATTGTCTTGACTTTACAAATTTTCTCTTCAAGAAGTTAAGTGATTTGGCCACAGTCACAAATATAGTAAATGTTGGATATGAATTTGAACCCATCTTTCCTGACATTAAGTTCAGTGCGTTTTTAACCTATAATAATGTTGTGTTGGCAATAATAGCTAACATTTTTGCAGAGCTTTAAGATTTTTAAAGTGGTTTCTATATGTTAATTCACTTGATCTTCACAACTACCTTGGGAAATGGGCCCAATTATTATTCCCACTTTACAGATGAGGAAACTGAGGCTGGAGGATATAAAATGACTTGCTCAGACTTACACATCCAGGGAATATCTGAGGCTGGATTCCAACTCAGATCTTGTTCACTCCAGCTCTATCCATTACAACATCAAGCTTAACAAGAAGGCTGCTGGTACACATGATTTGATTGGCTGGTAATGAGAAAGTTTGGTGTGAGGAGAACCTAGGGAAGGCTTGGTGATGCAGTGGGTTCTTTGGGAGGAGTAAGGGTGGAAGGAGGCTGGAAGGGGATGAGGAGGCGACATCTTTGGTCTTAGCTCTCTTGTGTTCTCACTGTGTGTGTGTGTGTGTACATGTGATGACTTCATGGCCCTGGTATCCTGGATCTCAGCCGCCCCTTCTCCAGTCACCAAGCCCACATGTGCACCTGGGAGAGGGGCAGACAATAATGGAGCAGTGATACCCACACAGTCCAGAGCAGCCTGCCTGGACCCCCCCAGCTGCTGACTTGTCCTTCCTCCTCGGGCTTCAGCGATGGCTTTGGGAACCCATAAGTTGGCCAGCCTAATGGGGGGATTCATGTCAGCAGCACATCCTGCCCCATTATGGGCTCTCTCCCTTAGCTTCCATTCATCCAGGCTGTCAGAAAAGCAGTATTGGCTGTCAGAAGACAAGTTTGGTTGGGAGGTGAGTAGAGCAGGAGGGGCCATTAGCACGAGGGAAGGAACTGGTTGGAGAGCCGAGCAGGGCATTCTGAACCCCCACATCCCCAGAAGGCTAAGAGGCAGCCTAGTGTTTGCAAAGGGGTGGGAGAGGTGAGCAGACAGAAGGGAAGTGTGGCTACCTTCTGCCGACACCCTCCAGCAGACTCCTGTTTCCTCCTGCTGGTTATGGCACGGCTACCACCACAACATTCCTCAGTCTTCCTTCTAATGGGCACAGAGGGCGAGGGAGGGGCGAGGGAAGGAAGCGTCAGTTCTCTCTCCAAGACCCACCAAGCTGCCAACCACATCACAGAGGGGGCGCAGTGCCAGCCAGCGAGTCTTCTTCCAGACGCGCTCCTCTCCCCAGGCCGGGGCAGCCCGGCCGGCCGGGCCCCAGTGGGGCAGCCAGGCGCCCCCCAGCCCGACTGAGCGGACAGGAGGGGGAGCAGCATGCACGATGGACAGGCTGAGCCCTCAGAAATCTCCGCGGGGCTGCTCTCCTGGCCCTCACCGACTCAGATTAGCCAGACCTGATGCAGTGATTACGCGCCTACTGAGAGCGAGGCCCCGCACTGAGCACCAGGAACACAAAGCCAGACATGGCAGGGCGGAATTAGGGAGAGAGCCGTGGATGTAAGGGGACAGAAGCTGGATTCCTCCGCTCCACATGACTCCTCTGGGAAGCCTTCCGGATTCCTCCTTCACAGGAGTTACTTTCTCCAACCTTGCGTTTGGGGACAGATTCATCCAGAATATATTTTGCATATATTTCTCAAGTGCCTGTTGTCTTTGCCAATGGAACGGAGGCTCCCTGAGGGCAGATACTGCTTCTTTTAATCCTTAGTGTCTAGCACAGAGGGAAACACTTAAATCCCTTTTTTTCCTTTTTTTTTTTTGCTGAGGCAATTGGGGTTATGTTGACTTGCCCAGGGTCATATAGCTAGTAAGAATTAAGTGTCTGAGGCTGGATTTGAACAGGTCCTCCTGACTTCAGGGGTAGTGCTTTATCTCCTGCACCATCTAGTTGCCCCAACAAATCCTTTTCAATTGGCTGATACTGCTGTATGACTATGAAATGATGAGTGTCATTTTTCTCTGATCCACCTGCTCTAAGTTCTTCTGAAAGACAGCTGAATCTGGCATGGGGTTCGAATCCTACCTCTAAAACTAGATGTGTGGGCCTAGACAAGTCTCATCTGTAAAATGGGAATGATAATATCAGTAATCCTTAGGTAATAGGCTATAGGGTGGTTGTGAGACTCCAATGAGTCTCCAATCATCCAAACATGCACATACTATAAAATACATACATATATACATACATATGTAAATGAATACAGTGGAGTTTTTAACTTCCTGAAGTATGAATAGTGACTTTGACCTAAAACTAGGGCAGGGCATCTGAGGCTTTGCCTGAGGACATCAACATTTAGAGGGTAATGGTTTGTATTTCTTCAGCAGCATAAAAACAAGGGGAGCTAAAATTTAATAATTTAAAACACACACAACACACATAAACACAGAACACTTGACAAACTTGAAAGTGCTATATAGATGATAAACGCCACATTTGAAGCTGTCATTGTAACCATCACAATCAAGCATCTTTATTTCTCCTTTTAGGTTCTCTTCTTACAACCCAGTTCTCTAGAACAAAACTTCTTAAACTATGGGTCAAAACTCCATATGGGGATCACAAAAAATTTGGCAGTAATAAAAGGTTTCTGAATTCTTTACATCCTTCAGTATCAAATGTTCCACCAAGATTTATAACTGTATAAATTTTTAAATGTAAAAATAAACAAGCACGCCTATCTCATTAGTAAGTAAATTTGTTTTCATCTTTAATAAATGGTAAAATTATACATATAGATAAAAGAAATGTTTTTAAAATAAATTTCTTTATGACTTATTATTAATAAACATTTGATTGGTATACCTCTCTTATATACCTATATATCTGGGTTCTTGGAAAAAATTTCTCAGGTGAAAAGGGTTCATCATTGGAAAAAAGTTTAAGAAGCCCTGACCTAGTACATAAGGCCAGATTGCCTGAGGTCCTCCATGGAAGAAAGAAAATGGGCCACAAAATTACATAACCTTAGAGAGGAAGGGAGTTCAGAGGTCATTCTCTCTAGTACTATTCCTAGCTGATCTACAACATCTCTGCTAGAAAGTTTTTCCTTATATTCAGCTAAAATCGGATTCCTATGACTTCTATCCATTGTTCCTTCTTCTGCCCTCCAGGGCCAAGCAGAGTGAGATGCTTTTTGTTTTTGAGACAGTATCTCCTCATCTGATCTGATCTGAAAGCATAGTGACCACTCACAAGTTCCGATCCCACTGCTGATATTCAAAGAAGTTTTAGCCTTTTCTATTCCTAACCTGGACTGATTCATTCTTTCCTGGTCAACCTGATGGTCTACTGCTCTGGGGGACTTAACATACTTGGGACAGGTTTAGTGTGTTTACCTGATTAGTTTTAGCACTTCTGTAGCTTGGGACTCCTGAACACCATCGATCCACCAGTCCTTAGGTTCCCTTAGTAGCAGAAAGAGTCATCCCACTTAATCTCATTCCTTTTTCTTCTCACAAGCCTTTAAATATTTGAAAACAGCTGACATGTTCCCTTTAGATCTTCTCTTCTCTAAATGCATCCAGTTCATTTGATGGATCCTCAGGGAATTTCCAGTTCTCCTTCTCTAACCTAGATATTCTTCCAGGGCCAGATTCTAGCTTGTCAATATTATCCCATAAGAAGTTGTGTCCAGACAGATTTATAATATTCTATAATAATAAATATTAAATTTATGATATGATATGATATAATTAATGTAATATAATATAATATAATAATTGGGATCTGAGGGGTGGGAGATTACCTCCCTCATTCTGAATGCTAAATTTATGTTGCCCAGCACAAGATCACACGAGTTGTTTGGGCAGCAAATATTCCCATGCTGACTCATGTTGGACTTGTGGAGTGGCAAAAATTCCAGAGACTTGTTACATGGACTGTTATCTAGCCATGTGTCCCTTATCCCATGTTCAGTTGATTTTGAAAGAAAAACTCAAGTGTATATCTTTACGTATACCTCTATTAAATTTTATCTTATGAGATTTTGCCCATCATTCTAGCCTGTCAGGGCAGCTAGGTGATCTAGTAGAGAGAGTAAATATAAAGCCTGGAGTCACAAAGATCTGAATTTATAGCTAGCCTCAGATACTTACTAGCCATGTGAACTTGGGCAAGTCACTTCATCCTGTTTTCTTCAGTTTCATCATCAGTGAAAATGAGCTAGAGAAGGAAATGCCAAATCTTCCCATTATCTTTGCAAAGAAAAACCCAGAGGAGGTCATGAAGAGTCAGACTAACCATAAAATAACAATAAATCTAGCCTGTCAAGGATTGTTTGGGTTTCTAATTCTATCATATTAGTTATCTCTTCCACTTTCAAGACAACCCTAAATTTGAAAAGCTTTCCATCTGAGTCACTTATATAAAATGTTGATGAGAACAGGACCAAGGACAGATCCTTGTGGCACTCTACTAGAGACAGCCACTCCTCCCCTATCCTTCCCGCCTCAATCTATTTTAAATCAGAATGTTGGGTTATTCATCCAATTCTGAATCTATCTATTTGCACTATAACTCATTCCAAATCCGTTTGGGATTCAGACACTGTGACATCTTGCTTTCCCTCCTTTAAGTAAGCTCCAGTTTGCCTCTGTCTTTGATATAGGGTGTTCAAATCTCCAAAATAATACGAAATTAATCCTGCAGAATACTGTGTGGTTATCACCCCCTGAAGGATGGACACTATGCCCAGAGCTGAAACTAGGGTGAGGTACCTGGGGCTTTCTCCCTGAGGCTACCAACATTTAGAGGGCAGTAGAGAAATAAGAGAAATTCAAGTTACCCTTAAAAAGTGGTGCACGGGAAGGGACTTTAGAGATCATTTAGTCTAGTCCAATACCCCACATATATAAATACACAAGTCCAGAGGGGTCAAGGGACCTGTCCAAAGTTACATAGAGACTATAAGTGTCAGTAGCAGGGCTAGAAATCAAATCTAGAACCTCTGACTCCAAATGAAGTGCTGATTCCATTGTAACACACCAATTCCCGCTATACCAATCAGACTCCCAAAAAACTATTTTAATGACCTAGAAAAAATAACAACAAAGTTCATATGGAAAAACAAAAGGTCAAGAATTTCAAGGAATTAATGAAAAAAAATCAAATGATGGTGGCTTAGCTGTACCAGATCTAAAATTATATTATAGAGCAGCAGTTACCAAAACTATTTGGTATTGGCTAAGGAACAGATTAGTTGATCAGTGGAATAGATTAGGTTCAAGGGATAAAACAGTCAACAAATATAGCAACCTAGTCTTTGACAAACCCAAAGATCCCAGCTTTTGGGATAAGAACTTACTGTTTGATAAAAATTGCTGGGAAAATTGGAAACTAATATGGCAGAAACTAGGCATTGATCCATACTTAACGCCGTACACCAAGATAAGGTCAAAATGGGTTCATGACCTAGGCATAAAGAATGAAATTATTAATAAATTAGAGGAACATAGGATAGTTTACCTCTCAGACCTGTGGAAGGGAAGGTCTTTATGACCAAAGCAGAACTAGAGATCATTACTGATCACAAAATAGAAAATTTCGATTATACTAAACTGAAAAGTTTTTGTACAAACAAAACTAATGCAGACAAGATTAGAAGGGAAGCAATAAACTGGGAAAATATTTTTACAGTCAAAGGTTCTGATAAGGCCTCATTTCCAAAATATATAGAGAATTAACTCTAATTTATAAAAAATCAAGCCATTCTCCAATTGAAAAATGGTCAAAGGATATGAACAGACAATTCTCAGATGAAGAAATTGAAACTATTTCTAGTCATATGAAAAGATGCTCCAAGTCATTATTAATCAGAGCAATGCAAATTAAGACAACTCTAAGATACCACTACACACCTGTCAGATTGGCTAAGATGACAGGAAAAAATAATGATGATTGTTGGAGGGGATGTGGGAAAACTGGGACATTGATTCATTGTTGGTGGAGTTGTGAACGAATCCAACCATTTTGGAGAGTAGTTTGGATCTATGCTCAAAAAGTTATCAAACTGTGCATACCCTTTGATCCAGCAGTGTTACTACTGGGATTATATCCCAAAGAGATTATAAAGAAGGGAAAGGGACCTGTATGTGCACGAATGTTTGTGGCAGCCCTTTTGTAGTGGTAGAAACTGAAACTGAATGGATGTCCATCAGTTGGAGAATGGCTGAATAAATTGTGGTATATGAAAATTATGGAATATTACTGTTCTGTAAGAAATGACCAACAGGATGATTTCAGAAAGGCCTGGAGAGACTTACACGAACTGATGCTGAGTGAAATGAGCAGGACCAGGAGATCATTATATACTTCAACAACAATACTAGATGATGACCAGTTCTGATGGATCAGGCCATCCTCAGCAACAGATCAACCAAATCATTTCTAATGGAGCAGTAATGAACTGAACTAGCTATACCCAGAAAAAGAACTCTGGGAGATGACTAAAACCATTACATTGAATTCCTCAATCCCTATAGTTATGCCCACCTGCATTTTGATTTCCTTCACAAGCTAATTGTACAATAATTCAGAGTCTGATTCTTTTTGTACAGCAAAATAATGTTTTGGTCATGTATACTTATTGTGTATCTAAGTTATATTTTAATATATTTTAACATCTACTGGTCATCCTGACATTTAGGGAGGGGTGGGGGGTAAGAGGTGAAAAATTGGAACAAGAGGTTTGGCAATTGTTAATGCTGTAAAGTTACCTATGTATATATCCTGTAAATAAAAGGCTATTAAATAAAAAAAATTAAAAAAAAAAGTAACACACCAATTCCAAAGCCACCTAATTATCCCACGGTCTAGTCTGTATTTCTCCATCTTGCACATGAGAATACTCTGGCAAGTCTCAGTAAATTGCATGTCTACATTCCTTGGTGATGGTGTGAGTGAAGAAAGGGGGGATTTTTGTTTCTAGAACTATGACTTCACAATTTTATTCTTAA
The DNA here is from genome assembly GCF_902635505.1 of Sarcophilus harrisii. NCBI lineage: Eukaryota > Metazoa > Chordata > Mammalia > Dasyuromorphia > Dasyuridae > Sarcophilus > Sarcophilus harrisii. The sequence continues at coordinate 548,678,875 of NC_045428.1, forward strand.
GAATTACTCATCCCTCATGGGCTGGATTCCCTCCTCTAGAATTTTAGTCCATGGGATCTGATTTGTCCTTCCTCTGAGCATTTTGAATCTGCCCTCCTCAAATCCAAGATACATTTTGGCCAATGTCTGGCTTTGCTTCTCTATTAGAAATCTAAGATGAAGCAGTCACTTCTCATGGTTTCCGTCATATTCCTTCTGGTTGATTAGAATCAGCCTAGCTGTTTGCCTTCTCTTCTACCTATTAAAATAGGAAATTATCATGGACATTAGTTCTTCTGTTGTTGGCAGAGAAATAGAAATGCCCCCTTTATTACTTTCCCATGCTTCCATGCCATTCAGGGTCTTTTTATCCTGAACTTATCTATTAACTCCTTGGGTTTAAGAGGTCTGTAGTCTACTCCCAAGACAGTATCATTTTTATTTCTCCCTTTGATAACCTTCCTCCCAAAGCTTAGAGGAAGGGTTTATGCAGAGCCTTTGTCAATTCTGCCTTGATTTCTCATTAATGACTCTTTCCATACCCTCATCCTTTTAGGCACACTTTTTTGTCACTCAGCCAGGAAATATTAAGTGTCTGAGGTCAGATTTGAACTCAGGTCATCCTGACTCTATCCACTGCACCGACTAGCTGCTTCTGGGCTTATCACTTTTATAAAGGTTTCTTCATTTATCCTGTGTACACTTACAGTGATCCCTTGTCTTCCTCTGAGTTTGACAGCATGATGTAGATCAAAGATTAGTAGTCAGGGGTCAGGAGATTAGAATTCAAATCCTCATTCTACTTACTATCTAGCTCTGTGACTCTCATTAAGTCATACCAACTCTTAGTTTCTTCATTTCTAAGATAGGAATGATAAGATTTGGATTCACCAGATAGGGAGGAAAATACTTTCAAATCTTCAAGTGTCATAAATGTGGGAAATGACAAGGATTTCAGGGAAACAGATCACAAGAATGGCATGAAGGCATGATGGACAAGTGATGGGGCACTTCACTTATCTAGATATCTTCCAGCACTTTCTTTTTCTTCCAATTCTTATCACTTATCTTGCTCTTTATCACTTGGGACCCATCATCATATTGTGTGTGTGTGTGTGTGTGTGTGTGTCTGTGTGTGTGTCTGTGTGTGTGTGTGTCTTCTTGAGACAAAACAGACAGGTGAGATGCTCCCTGAAATTGGTTGAATTCAATTCAAAGGAATGAATCCCAAACAGGGAAATTGGGGCATCAGGGAATGAATGAATGAAATAGCATTTACTAAGTGCTTAATAAAAGCAATAAGTAGCACAGTGGATAGAGTATTGGGCCTGGAGTCATCGTCCTGAGTTCAGATCTGACCCCAGAACACTTACTAGCTGTGTGATCCTGGGCCAGACACTTAACCTTGTTTACCTCAGTTTCTTTGTCTGTAAAAATGAGCTAGAGAAAGAAAACCTCTCCAATTTCTCCCATATCTTTGCCAGGAAAACCCCAAATTGGGTCACAGAGAGCTAGGTGCAACTGAAAAGCAACTGAACAATAACCACAAAGAGGAGGAGAGAACATTGGTTTAAGAATCTGGTTTTGAATCTCAGCTCTACAAATATTTCCCCAGGAGACGTTAAGCAAGGTGCTTCCCCTCTCTGGTATTGTTTTGTCTTCTGGCAAACGAGGTGGTTGGTCTAGATAGTCTCGAAAGTCCACTGCAGTTCTGACACTTTATAAAGTATATAACTTTGGAGTAGAGGGCTTTCCTGGCGTCTCCAAAAGTCCCCCATTGTAGATGACTCCTTATCTCTCCACGTGCCCTGCACTTCCTAGATTTCTCCAGGCTACAGAAAGCCAAACTTTCCAAATCCCTCTGTCTCTACACATTTCCATGATACCCTCAGTCTCTTGTATTAGCTCCAAGGTGGCTTTAATTGGGACTTGTTCTTCATTCCTACTATCCCCCAAATTCTTTTTTTAAATTTGCTTTTAATTTTTAATTTTGCTTTTAATTCTCTCCTGCTCCTCAAGTCCTGGAACCTATCCTCTCCATGATATTCAGGAAGAGAGGGGGGCGGGTCACAGTCAATTCAGTTTCCAGAAATACTATTTCAGACACAGAACCTGGGAGGGCAGAAAGAACTGCCCATGTCCCCACTCTGAGCCTCAGTTTTTACCTCTGCCAAATGGGAATAAGATAATAATAGTTGGCCTGCCTACCCCCAAAAGGCTACCGTGAGCAGCAGAACAAATGGGAGTGAGGATGAGGATGATGACTTTAATCCCTTAGGAGCTCTGTCCCTCCAGAGCCCCAACTCTTACAAATGATCAGGCTGATGGTAGCCAAAGAAGAGAAGAGCCAACAGACTATGTGTAGGTGGCCACACTGGAGGCTGGAAGCGGCTCCCCAAGGGGCCCACTACCTCCTTCCCATCTCTCAGACTCACAGGAAGAAAGCCTGGCAGCCCTGGCCAGTGAAGGAGCTCGGCAAGTGCAGGCTCTGTTTGGGAAGTCCCTAGCCAGGGCTGACTGGGCACTGAGCTCCAATAGGATGGGAGCCGGGGAAGTGCCCACTAAGTCAGAGCCTCACTGCCAACAGATGCTCATGGATGAAGGCTCAGGGCCCAGTGCGCTGGGGTTCCTGGGCCTCCTGGGGCCTCCTGGGGACAGGCCTTCCAGGACGCTTGCCTGATTGTGGTCGGACAGTCTAGAGGAAAGACTTGAACTTAGAGTCTGAAGTCCAGGGTTCTAGTCCTGACTGCCACTGAACTGGCAGCTGGGGAGGTGCTGTAGCACACAGAGCACTGGAGCATCTTCCTGGGATCTGAAATGGCCTCAGACACTTACTCGCCCCTGATTGCCTCAGTATATTATACTAAGAGAGATTAAATACCCATTGTCCTCCTATCACTGAGCCAAATTAAAATATAATTGAAAAATATTTAACAGAATCAATAAAAATACCATAGGACACAGGTCATGGGAACATGAGGTTTTCTAAGCTTACAACCCACTTGTGTGGTTGGGTTTAGGGGCCCCCGTTGACACCCCTGCTCTGGGCTGCCTCTGTGGATCTGCTTTGCATCATTAATTACATAATCATGGTGGGATGTTATATCACGATAACCCTCAAGAGTCTGGAAGTCATCAAGAGCCGAGTTCAAGTCCCGCCTTTGACCTATCCTGGCTTAGTGAGGCAAGCCCTGGGATCCTCTCAGTGCCCGCAGGAGAGCAGTTTGTGAGTCGAGTTCCTCCCCAGGGATTCTCTCCCCCAGTCTGGACTAATAGTAATAATAGCGGTTGTTCCTACATTTTACCATCCCCAAGTTGGCAGCACATGAAGAAGGGCATCTGTCCCTTTCAGGGAAGCTCTGTATTGTGTGCACACTTATATAGCTCCGTCTGTTTTCCTTTTACTTGAGGAAGGGGCTATGGCCTGATACAGACCCTTGTGAGCCAAGCTAAGGTCAAGGTCAGGGCCAGGATCTACCTTCCTGGGGCAGCTAACAGGGACCAAGAAGCAAATAGTCTCTGCCAGGGCCCACAGGGCCTCGATTCTAGAGATGTGGGCTGAGGTCCAAACAACAGAAACTGATGGCAGAGAGTAAAACTGAGCAGAAATCTCTTATGAGCCAAGAGTTATACTTGCCTGGAACACAGACCGGAGAGGAGCAGCCCCAGGGTTACACCTAGCTCCGAGGGATAGGAGCCAGACTGAGCCATCAGATAAGCTGGTAAGCCCAGACTGGCAGGCAGAAGGAAGGCTGACTTTTCATTTCTGGGAAGGCTTAATACATCCGAAAAAAACATGCAATGGAAGGGCATGGAAGGGCAGATAAGGCATCCTGAGGGTGATGGAGCTTCAGGGCTAGTCCATCCTCTCCCCAGCCAAGAATCCCCTGCACGCCAGGTCAAACAGGTGATCAATTGAATTCCCTTGACATTTATTATGTGCCTACTGTGTACAAAACATTCTGCTAGACTCTGGCATTCCAGCTTGGGAGTTTTCACTGTTGGGAAACACCTCTGTATCTTGGGCCAAAATCATGTCTCTGCAACATCTCTTCTGTGGGAGAATCCTTTGAATATTTTAAGACAGTTATTATGTCCCTTTCACACCTTCTTTTCTCTGGGCTAATTATCTGCAAGTTTCCTCAACTGATCTTCACACTATATGGCCTCCAGTCGCCATCCATCCTGGTCGTCTTCCCCGGGACACCCCTCAGATTGATTGATAATGCTCTTCCTAAAATGTGTTATCAAGAACAAAAATACACTCTGCTGAATGAAAGTCAGTCGGGGCAGAAGGCAGGGGGTCACCAGCTACTTTGCTCTGAATTCTAGGATTCTATTGGTGTGGTCTTGGGTCCCCACACAGCCCTGGAAACACCAGGAGAGCAGCTGAAGGCTTCCTTTCTCAGGGAAGCTCAATCACACAAGCCTGCCACTGACCTCTTGCACAGGACAGCAATGCAAGAGACCCAAGGCCAGGAGAGGAAGGGCCATCCAATGCAAAACTGCCTTTGTACTGTCGGGAAAATAATGGGCTGTGGGGAGCCATGCATTCGATGGCAGAGGCACAGAACCCTCAGCCTACCCGACACTTCCTGACCATCTGCTAGCAGAAAAGCAGCAGCAGAGAGACACATTTATAGCATACCAGAGCTGAGGGGACTTAGAACACAGAATATCAGTGCTGAGAAGTCCCTTAGAACCCAGGATGTCAGAGCCAGAAGGACCCTTAGAACCCAAGATGTCAGAGCTAGGAGTTAACCTTAGAACCCAGGATGTCAGAGCTGGGAAAGTCCTTAGAACCCAGGATGTCAGAGATGGTGGGGAGGGAAACATTAGAACACAGAATGTCAGGGCTTGGAGGACCTCATCTAATCCAAGCCTCTTATTTTACAGATGTGTAAAGTGAGTCCCAGGGAGAAGAAATGAATCTGCTAGAGTCACACAAGGGGATTTAGTGGCAGAATCAAGACCAGAACCTAGGATTTCCGGGCCAGAGTTTATTCTCTTCCCCCATGGGTGCCTTCCTGGCATCAGAATTGGCCTTCTAGGTTTGGGAACACCCAGGGAAAGACAGCTGACTTTCCTCTGCCACATATGAGATATCCTGGGCTCTGGCCCCCCAGAGTAAGATTCTCTTCCCTCCCCCAGTCAGCTCCTCTCCAACCCTCTGCCACCTCCCCCTTCCTCTGTGACCCCCTGGCATTTCTGTTGCCTTAGAATTCCTTGAAACTCAAAGAGACTCTTACCTGCCAACAGCCAACACTGAGCTCATAGTCTAGAGGTTTTGGAGATTCCTGGAAGCTGAGACAACCATGCTCGTAAAAAGCCTACAAGGAAGAGAGAGAGAGAAGATGAGAACGCCTCATCTGTCACAACGCCATGCTCCAATTCTTTAGTTTTGAACAATTAACATCCCCCACCCCATCCCCCAAATAAAAACAAAAAACCATGAGCAGTAACCGGGGGACCCTAGCCCCAGATATCACAGCCTCCTCCCTTAGCCAGGCTGCAATTCCCTGGCAGTCACTTGCTCAATCAAATTTTGGCCAAACTGGCTTGCTTCTTGCATGACATTCCATTTCCTTAGCTTTGCACATCCCTGCTCTTGTCCAAAAAAATCTCAGAGCCTGAAACCCCGGGGGGTTTATGGGATCCCCCTCCCCCAGCTGAATCCGAACAAGGGACCCCAGAGAGCATCGCTGACCTCACAGGGATGGCTGGATCCCAGACATCAGTGGGGAAGATAATTTTAAGGCAGGTCAGTCTCCCAGCATCCCTCAAGTCATTCCAGGGAGGTTTATACTGGAATTCTGATAGAATCCTATAGAATGTGAGAGCTAGGAGGGCCCTTGGAACATAGAGAGTCAGAGTTGGAAGGGCCTTAGAGTCAGACTCAGGGTCAGGGCTGGAAAATCCCTCGGAGAACATCTAGCCCAGGGACAGATACTTTCTTCAGTAGTAAGCCACATGATCAGAAATCCCTATGTATGTGGGCTGCATGAATTTAATTATGTAATTGCTTACATTCAGCTTTAATTACAGTCACTAACTGAGCCGAGCTTCCAGATTGATTATCCATGACTCCCCCTCACACAAGCTACCTTCCAGGCAAGCTACCTCACTGCTCATTCTCCCTCTCCTGTCTCCCGCCTTCACCCAGGCCATTCCCACTCCCAAAAGCACCTTCCTTTAGCTTCTGCTTCTCCGACTCCCATCAAGACTCAGCCCAAGTCATAAAAACTTCTCCTGATTCTTAAGTGTCAGGGACCATAACAAGCAATGAAGACAGAGTCAAAAATGAAAGTTTCTGCCCTCAAGGAACTTAGATTTCCTCGGAAGGTCAGGGAAAAACACAGAGAAGTCAGTACACAAGATGTAAGAAATGGGTTGTTTTGTTACTGTCCTGGGAGTGTGGGATTATGGGAGCAGCTATTCCAGCTGACATTTCTCCTGGGAGAGGGAAGAGTGACAGGAAATAGGAAAGTTAGTGATGTTTGAGTGGATGCAGAGACCTGCTGTAATCAATGGTGTCTGGTAGAGAAGTAGAGTGTTAATTAATGAAAATCAGAGGAAGGTGTGTTGAATTCAGCTGAAATGAGGTTAGGAGACTTTTTTAAAAAAAGGAAAAATAACAAGGGGTGGGGAGGAAGCTTCAGAGCAGGAAGGCACAAGGCGTTTGGGTTTCTTCTTTGCCCTTTCTGTCGTGTGTGGTAGATGTCCATGAGTGCTGGTTCTGTCCCAGTTTGGGCCTATTGTCTCTGACCCGTAGTGTGCATCATCAGTACAAGGGGCAGAGAAGGATACCGCTGCTTGTTAGAATTCAATCTCCAGCCTCGCTTCTGATCCCGATCCCTTGATCAGGATGGCACTGGAGATACCGGGCACCGGTAACTCAGGCAACCTAATGCTCTTCTGTTTTCTCACATCCTGTGCAACTATTTCTATCCATCCCCAAGTGCACAGCACCTGTCGCTGTGTGCCTGCCTGTGGGTGTTTGTGGGGGTGTGTGGAAGCACTCAGAAAGTCTGTCACATTTCAGATCATAGACCAAGAGAGAGAATGCCAGGAGGAGGGGGAGATAGGCCCATTTTGGAGACGCAGAAACTGAGGCTGAGCGTCTTAGCCAAGGTTGTGCAGCTATTAAGGACACAGCTGATAGCCAAATCCTCAGATCCTCTCATGCTCTTTGCATTCAATAATGATGCTGAATGGAAATTCTCCCAATAAATTTAAAGGCTAAGTCTTTGTTCACTTGCCCGGAACATAGTAGGCACTTAATAAATATTGGCTGAGTGACTGATTAAATTATTGAAAAACTTACTTAAGGCTTACCGATTGCTTTTCTTTTCTTTTTTTTTTTAAATTTTAATAGTATTTTGTTTTCTTCCAAATACATGCAAAGATATTTCACCTTTGCAAAACCCTGCGATCCATATTTTTCTCACTCTCCTCTCCCTTCCTCCTCCTCAAGGCAGCGAGTGATCTGAGATAGGTTAAACATGTGAAATTCTCCTAAACATATTTCCATATTTGTCACTAAACACTTTTCTGACAGCAGCCCTGGAGAGTGAGACAGAGAAGGCACATATTATCAGCTCCTTATTTACAAATAAGAAAACCACTTTTGAGAGGAAAGTGCTTGAGGGTCACAGAGGATACAGAGAGAAGTAATCTTAGAAGCCATCAGATCCAATGCTCCATTTTACAGATGGGGAAACTGAGATTAGGGAACAAACCCAAGGTCATCCAACTGGTGAGTGGCAGGTATTCAAACCCAAACCCGCTGATTTCAGATCCTGTGATCTTTTCACCATGCTGGAGGCAGGATCTTAACTCAAGTTTTCCAATTCCAGTTTTCTCCAGAACATTTTGACAAAGAGTAATGAGCTAAGCAGGGACAAGAGCGTGGGGGTGGGCCGAGGAAGGCGTGGCTGCAGCCCCAGTTCCAGAAAACAGGAACCCAAGGACTTCTTAGCGGCTTCTCCCAAATTACTTGGTTGCTTTCTTGTTCCCTCCCCCTCCTATAGAAGTCTCTCCATCCCAGGCCTTTTCAAGATACCTCCTACTTTGAAAATGACTTTTGCAAAGCCATCGGCTGTCTATGGAGCCTTAGGATGGCCCCTGCCAGCTCAAGGCACAGCTCGGCCCCATTTTGGGGAAGGGGCGGAGGGGACTTATCCCTGAGGCCCCAAGGGTCACGGCAGCAGGCCTGTCCTCTCCTGCTCAAACCCAAACCGAGCTTTAGCAGACCCGGCAGCTGGGCTTGAGGAAGTCTCCTCTGGGGACCGGGGTTTGCCAGAGAATCTGCCTGGAGAAAAACCTTCCAAATGCCAATTCTGGGGGCCAAGAAGGCTGGAGCAGCTGCTTCCGAGCCTATGATTACAGGCAGATTCTGGGAGCCTCCTCCCATCATGCACCAGATCCCTGGAGTCTGACCTCACCACTGTGTGGCAACCTCAGCACTTCCATGCTTGGAAGTCCCCACAACTGGGCAAGACTCACCAGGGACCCTCGCCTCCCTCTGACGGTCATTCACTCGGGTCAACGCGGTAGGAACCAGCAAGTGGGGGGTGGGGGTCAACGGAGGCCAAGGGGAGTAGCAAAAAAAGATGTTCTGGGAAATAGGGATGGAGTCGAAGGAGAGTGGGAGTGAGGCTAGGCCAAGGAGGAGCTTATATCAGGAGAGAGGAAGCATGTACCATCTGGTTGCTTCCTATAATAACTAATTATTCATCCCAACTAGGTGCTGAGCTTGCCTGTTTGTAAGCAACCAAGAGACTACAAATACCGTTGGCACTCTCGAAACTCAGCACCTTGGGTCAAAGTCCCAACTGCCATACCCTAGTTGCACGTCTGCTTATTGAACTGTGATCTCTGAGAGGGCCGGGGCCATCATCACTTGTAGCTGAGTCAGTTCCGTGGCACTGATAGAAATCTTCCAGGTTTGGGGAAGTGGGGCAATGAGAGCAGAGGAATGTAGGGCTGCACACAGACTCAGTGCCCTGGAGGGAAACCTACACAGTCTGGGGACCCTCCGGGGAATAATGGGATTCCAGAGATGGCAATGGATGAAAGAAAGCAATGGAACACAGGTCCTGGACCAATAATAACAGCTGACATTTAGAAGGTGCTTTACACTTTGCCAAATGCTTTACATATATTATCCAGTGTCTATTGAGATGTAAGCAGAGAGAAATGTAGCAATAATGGTAAAGTGATGGAAAAGTTCCCAGATCAAGTGGGAGCTGGAGCTGAGGAATAGCAGACAGAGCCATGATGTGGAAGGGCAAATCTGGGTGTTATCTCATTGATGTTCTGAATGATGTGAGCTGTGTTGATTTGAGGAATAAAAAATAACTTCTAGCATTTATACAGCACTTTCCAGTGGCAAAGCACTTTACAAATATTATCTGTGATTCTTACAACAATTCTTCAAGGGAGGTACTGTGATTATCTGCATTTACAGATGAGGAAACTGAGGCAGGCAGAAATGAAGTGACTTACCCAGTATTATACAGCTAATAAGTGTCTGAAGTCAGATTTTAACTCAGAGTTTCCTGACTCTAGGGGTCACCTATCTGCCTCTCCGGTGACCCCAATGAGGTCTCAACTTCATAATGTCATGTGTGGGTTCACCAGAGTAGAGAGTTACTTGATTCTAGAAAACCCAAGAGCTTATGGGGAACACGGCCTTAAGTATTGTTGGAATTGGTTTCCATTGCTCACTACAGAGTGAAGGCGAATCATCTTGACCATTCATGGGTTAAGGTGAAAACCTTTTGTGTTTTTCCGTTGGGTTAAAAAACAACACAGTGTCCTACAATTGACACTCTGTTAAGCTAAGTACCAGCAATAAGAGCTGATGGCCTTTTCCCTTTTTCCCCCCTCTTCTTTTCTTTTTCTTTGTTTTTCCTCTCCTCTCCTCTCCTCTTCTCTCCTCTCCTCTCCTTCTCTCCTCTCCTTCTCTCCTCTCCTTCTCTCCTCTCCTTCTCTCCTCTCCTTCTCTCCTCTCCTTCTCTCCTCTCCTTCTCTCCTCTCCTTCTCTCCTCTCCTTCTCTCCTCTCCTTCTCTCCTCTCCTTCTCTCCTCTCCTTCTCTCCTCTCCTTTCCTTGCAGAGACTTAGACGAGTTAAATTCCAATCTTCCCAGGGGAAACCAAGGGCGGGGGCAAACAAGTCAGACACTGATGTCTCCAGAAAAAAATCTTGAGGGACGGCATGAACCGAAGGGAGAATTGGAAGATACCTCCAAGGCTGGACCCAGTCCGTGTAAACCCAGAGTCTCCCCAGAGAGGTGAAGATTGTCCAAACTCCCTGACAGACAGATGGTAAGTCGCCAGGTCGGATCTTCTTAAACAACAGAAAGCTGCTTTTTATAGTTCCCTGGCCTTATGTTTTGAACTTTGGAGTTCTCAAAGTCGCCACAGCAATGGAGAAAGGCCTTGGTCTGGCACCCGAGGCCCTCCACAATCCTAACCCGACTGACTCCCCTGTCAAAGCCACACATTAAACCTTGATGTGCAGACTTCCAATCCAGGCCTCTGGCCACCAAACCCAGCGGCCTTCCCTGTGGCTGGGGCCTGGAAGAACTGGTTTGGGTCCCAACTCTACTACTGCTTTGGGGCGTGACCCTGGGCACATCCCACAGCGTCTCTGGGTCTCAGTTTCCTTATCCGTAAAGCACAGGGATCGGACTGTGTGCTCTTTAAACCCTTTTTGGCTTCTGACGTTTGGTGAGATTGATGAGGGCCCCAGCTGCGAGGCTGACAGGGAGTGCAGCTCCTGCTGAGGGTGGGAACGAGGGAGGGGAAGCGCAGGCCAGATCCCCTAGGAGGGCCGAGAGGCTTGGTGCATGAGGCAAGGTTTCAAAGAGCTAAATATAGGCTGACCCTCCGTGTGGCTGCTGTGGGGGTGGGGGGCATGAGAGTGGCCAAGAGCTGTTTGGGAGGTTCTGAGGCCAGAGAGGGGAAGAAGTGATTTCACCTGACTCAGAGATTGCTGACAGGAAGTGCTGGCACCCAGCACAGCAGGGAAAGTTCAAGACAGACTTCGGGATCCATTTTCTGGCAGCCAGAGGCATTAGGTCATGGAGAAATCTCCTCTCTAGGAGGAGGGAAGGAGCCGCTCTCACAGCAGACACCAGGAGGAAGCCGGCCCAAACCCCCCACCCCATCTTCTTGCCAAACACTCTCTGCTCCTTGGAGATACAGGCCCCATTCAAGGGAAGGAGCATCCTCTCCATTCCTGATCAGATGCTCACTGGCCCACGGCAGCCGGACATAAAGGGGCTCCCCATCCTCCCCTCACATGCTGCTGAGCAGCTTCCAGAATTATCTCAATAGGTTCAAAATCTCATGGACCAGAGAGCCCTTCCCCAAAGGCAAAGAGCTGTTCTCCAGGAGATAAACTAATAAACGCAGAAGGGTGAGGCTTGGAGGCCTTAACAACTAGGCTGGAACTCTGCCCGGATCTCTTATTAACTATAACTCTGGGGCCTCGGTTTCCTCATTTGTAAGGCTTGATGTAATCAATGACCTCCTTCCAACCTCTAAATCCAGGTCTCTATAATATTGCACATTAGTCAGGGCTCAAAGTTGGAAAACTTGGAGGGTCTTAAAGACTCTCTATCAGTACCCAAGTAGTTATTCCTTCCCAGGGCCAGCCAGTCTCTACTTGAAGAGTAAGAGCGATTGAGGGGTGGGAGTGAGAGGAGGGAACAGGAGCATCTCTACTTTCTGAGGCAAACCCATTCTACTTTGGGACAATGAGGAAATTTATTCCTTATATTGTCCCCACATCTCCCTCTCTGAAAGTGCAAAAGCTCTTTCACGTATATAATTTCATTGAGCCAAAGGTCAGGAGTAATTATCCCCATCTTCCTGGTAGGGAAATGAAGGTTCATGCCAGTCAAAGGAAGCATCCAAACTCTTACAGTTGGTAAGACAAGAGCCCTGTTGGAAGGACAAAGACACCGCCCCTACTCTGCCTCACAGTCAGAAAAAGGACATTCTGGACCATACCTGACGTCCCCCAGAATTCAGTTCAAGGCAGCTATCCATCCTTCATCTTAATAGATGCCTACAAATAAACATAGTGCATTTGATTTTGCCAAGAGAAAGAGATGTAAATTGCAGAATTCTGGAGCTACAAGGACCCTCAAGGCTAACTCATCTCTACCTGATCAGAAATATTTCCCATACCATTTCAGTGATGGATCAGCATGGTAGTGCAATGGATAGAGTCAGTCTTAGATTCAGAAGTATTTGAGTTCAAATCTGACCTTAGATATTTACTAGCTGTATGATCCTGAACAAGTCACTTAACCCTGTTTAGATCAGTTTTCTCATCTATAAAATGAGCTAGAGAAGGAAATTGCAAACCACTCCAAGATCTTTGCCAAGAAAACTCCAAATGGGATTATGAAAGTTTGGATATGACTGGAAGATGACTGAACCACTTTCCAATTCTAGATCTCTAGATACTGCTCCACCTAGCTTCCCCTACTGGGGATATAGAAAAAAAATCAACAGGTATTTATTAAGCATTTATTATTTGCCAGGTACTGTAATAGACACTGGAGACTCAAAGGCAAAAATAATTCCTGCCTTCAAGAAGCTTATGTTCTAATGGAGGAGCTATATATATATATATATATATATGTATGTATGTTTGTGTATATTTATATGGATACATTCAAGATTCAGCTAGCATAGAACTAAACAGCTCCTGCCCTCAAGAAGTTTTTTTTCATTCAGCTGAAAAGAGAATTTGTGCTGGATTAATGACTCTCAAAAGTAGACTCTTTGAAGAGACCAGGAGAACACAGGAACATGTGTTTGGAGCCAGAAATTATCACAAAAGCTGTCCAGTTCAACCTCCTCATTTGAGAATTGAGGAAACTGAGTCACTAAGAGATGAAATAACAGAGTTCAGTCAGCAGAAGTGTGACTTAAATCCAGGTCCCCTGACAAAACCAATACTTTTCCACCTGCTCCACTCTGAGCTCAAGGGCTATGTGCTGCCTGGCTTAAACCAGAGCATATACTCAAGTGTATCTTACACAAACTATTGCCAGAGAATGCTTTTCCAGTCTATGGAGGAATAAGTGAATAAGAGGGAAGCTGTGGAAGAAAAAGTTAGGCATAAAACCAAAATGTCACCCATAATCCTTCAACAAATATTTACTAAGTCACAGCCTTTGTGAGACACTGGGGTAGGGGAATGGGGTATAAGTGTTTGTGTAGGGAGAGAAGTCCTGTTCTTCTAGCCTGCTCTTCAACTTGGGTAAGTGGTGCAGTGGATAGAGTACAACTAGGAAGACTCATTTTCCTGAGTTTATCCATAGGTGGATGAATAGATAGATAGATAGATTGATAGACAGATAGATGATAGATAGAGAGGTAGGTAGGTAGATAAGTTAAATAGATGGATAGATGGATGAGTGGATGGATGGATGGAGAGATAAATGCAGAGATAGATAAAGATAATAGATAGATAGATGGATGGATGGATAGATAGGTCAAGGAAATGGCAAAACACTTTAGTATCTTTGCCAAGAAAACCCCAAATGAGGAAGAGTCATATATCCCTGAAAACAACTGAGCAATCACACATTTCTTCTTGCCCTGATCTAAAGGAGTTTACAGACATAGCCCAGAGCCTCAGATTTAGATAGGAACTGGAAGGACAGCTTATCCCATCGCTACTCAAAAGAGGTGTCTCCTTTAGAGCAACAGGGATCTGGCTCCAAGTCTGACGTGTTACTAGAGATACCTTTGGTAAGCCCTTTCTGGCCTAGCCTTACTATCCTTGTCTGTAAAAGGAGGACTTGGGACTAAATGTTATCCAAGATCCCTCCCAGATCCTGATGGAGGATATTCTGATGGCAAATCATTGTGTAGCATCTGCCTGAGGACTTGTAGTCAAAGGGAAACTACTACTTCCCAAGGCAGTTCATTCCTTTTTTGGACAGCTCTGATTGATAGACGGTGACACAGAAGGATGGATAAATACGCAGAGGGACAGACCATATCACATGTCCTGCCTTTGATTCCTTTTCCTTAGAAAGAGGGATTGGGTATAGAAAGTCATCATTGTCCCTTCCAGCTCTACATCATCGGAGCTCTAACCATTTGCTGGAATTGAGGGTATTGTCTATAGGGTGGATAGGGATAGGTAAAGAGATAGAGAGAGAGAGCGTTCTTTGCATAGAGAGAGATGAGAAGCAAGACATTAAATTGTAAGCTCCTTGAAGGAAGGGACTGTCTGTTGCTTCTTTTTTATCCCCAGCACTCAGCACAGTGCCTGGCACATCGTGGGCACTTAATAAATATTGATTAAGAAAGGAAGGACCAGAACAAGTTGGCTGTCTTATTAACTTATTCATGTACACACAAAGAATAGAGAGAATGGGAAACTCCTTGAGAGAGGGCACCCTTGTTATTTTGATCTTTGTATCCCCAGATACTGTGTCCAGGGCACAATAAGTGCTAAATAGCACAAAAAGAGCTAGATTATAGAGAAATTGATTAGCTGACTTATACTGGAGTTTGGTTGCACCAGAGAAAGCAGTATGAATGGAAAGAGAAAGAAATGGTATGATTCTGATGAGCTCAGGAGTGAGATCTGCCCCCAAGAAGATCTGCTAAAAATTCCCACCAGAGCATATGCTTCAGTTTTGACAGAAACATTAGATGCATGATGCTGAAATCAGAGTTGGTTCATGGGTCAGAGAAGCAATGAATGTCAGCACCTACAGGGACCCAGAGAGCTAAGCTTTTGAGGGGGCTCAAGCCCAAGCCTCCTGATGCCCTGTGTCTTCCTCTGCCCCACAATCCATCCTGAGACTAGAGACAGTCTCTTCCTTCCTTCCTTCCTTTCCTCCTTCCTTCCTTCCTTCCTTCCTTCCTTCCTTCCTTCCTTCCTTCCTTCCTTCCTTCTTTCCTTCCTTCCTTCCTACTTTCCTTCCTTTCTTCCTTCCTTCCTTCCTTCCTACTTTCCTTCCTTCCTTTTCCCTCTTTTTTCTTTCTCTTTTTTTCATCTTCTTTCTTTCCTCTCCTTCCTCCTCCCTATCTTCCTCTCGCTCCTCCTCCTTCATCTTAGGACTGTGTATGAGGAGATTACCCAAGTTGAAGAGCAGACTAGAAATCATGCCAGGAGAACATTCAGGGCTAATACATTCTGGGAAACATGTATCAGAGTGAAATCATCAGATCATAGATTTAGAGCTGGAAAAAGTCTTCTGAGTCACTGAGACCAACCCCTTCCTTTTACAGATGAGTAGTGAGGTCCAGTGAGGTTAAAAGACTTTCCCAGGAACACACAACAAGAAAAAGCATTTATTAATGCCTACTATGTGTCAGGCCCTGCGCTGAGCACTGGGGATACAAAGAAAGGCCAAAACAGTAATTGCTCTGAAAGAGCTGCCAGTCTTATGGGGGAGACGACATACAGACAACCATATACAAACAACATCTGTTGGAGAAAAAACTGGATGTATTCTCAAAAGGAAAGCATTAGCCATTAGGGGAATCAAGAAATGTCTCTTGCAGAAGGTGGGATATAAATAGTAAATGTTTCAGGTAGGATTCAAACCCAGAGCTCTATCCACAACATGACTGCTATCTTCAAGTATTTAGAGCCATGAAGAATTTGGCTGCAGAAAACAGAACCTTAGACAATGCTGTGGACATTACAGAGAGGCAGGTTTTAATGCAACATAAGGAAAAAATTGCTAACAATTATAGCTTCCTAAAATTGAATGGGCAGCCTCTGATGGCAGTGAACTCTCCATTTCTGGAGGTCTTCAAGCAAAGGCTGAATGACCTGAAGGCTGGGGGATGGGAAGTCCCCTTTGGATGAGGAGGGGCTGCCCTTTGAGAGCTCATTATAACTCTGAGATATTCAGGCTTGGAAGGCTAAGTATACAGTAGGTATTTAATAAATATTCGTGGGAATAGACCTCACGTTGGTTACAGAGATGGGATGGTGGGGGCTGGGGAAGCTAGAATTCCCAATCCCCTGAAGCAATGCTTATGGCTGGGAGCTGAAGGGGACTCTTCCAGAGCTGGCCTGGAAGCAGGATTTTAGCTCTTCTCTCATTCCCAGAAAAGCAAGCTGGAGCTCGCCTTTCTAGCTGTTCTCCACTCTCTCCTCTTCCATGGCACCAGTCCTGACACCAGGCTCTTTCCTGCCCAGGGGCTCATCTCCAATTGTTTTCTGGCCTGCCGGGCCCTTGGCTCTCCAACAGCGATCTATGATTTATGACTGATGAGCTCGACATCTGTGGGAAAAGAAAGGTCCAAGGGGAGGAGGGAGGAGTATAGGCTCTTCTATGATTCTGACTGGATATTTTAAATCAATAATTCAAAGAGGAACGGGGATATGGGGAAGATGGGCTTGGAACACTTCTTGGGGATTTTCAGAGAAGAAGCTCCCTCCCAACTCTCTGTTCCCCGGGGACTTTCTCAGAGGCAATGTCAGTATGACCCTGGATATCAGCCGTCCCAGAGCACACCTTGGGGGAGGACTTAGGCCTCAAAGGGCATTAAAATCAGGCATTTGGCCTGGCAAGGGGGATCTTAAATGACAGGAGACAAAACAGCTGTCTGCCTCCTGGACGGGTTAGAACTCTGTTGCCTCAGCCTGAAAAATTAACTGCTATATTTAAAAGCATTGTTCGGTTGTTATGGCAACGAAGGGCCTAAGAATAATATAAAAAGAAAATGATATGCCAGGTTGTCATAGGCAACCAGATTTTAAAGGGAGGGGGGTATATGGTAAAGTGGGCAATGTTGAAATTCAAACTCCCTCCCTGCTACCCCCCTCCCTGTGCCATCTGCCCCTCCTCCATCACTGAGGCACCTGAACTAAGGGCACCACTGTGTGGCCCCACACTTGGGCTCTGGACCCAGGCCCAGAGCAAAAGGGAAATCACTCTCCCTTGGCTATTGAGCCCGAAGACAAAAGTAGTTTCCTTTTCCTTTTCCTATTTGCTAGGCACCTGACCCCACCTTCGAAACCTGAGCCTGAGGCTCCCTCCCAAACAGATGGCCAGGGAAATGGTCCAAAAATGACCTCCCAACCCCCAACCTGGGGACATTACCTCTACCCCAAGCCTGGCAGACTCCCTAAGGACCACCAAAGGCAGCAGATGGGCAAGGTACAGCTAAGTGCTGGAGACGAGCTTATTGATCCCGAGCTCTAGATTTTTAAAGCTGGAACCCAGCCCAGGATGGAATAGAGACAATGTGGAGGGATGCAGAGGACTGGACTCGAGGTCAGGAAGAATTGGGTTTGAATACCATCTCAGATACTTGCTGTTCCACTCCTAGGTGAAACACTTCAATTTCCACGCCTGACTCAGTGGCCTCTGACATTCCTTTCAGCTCTAAATCTATGAAGCTAGAGAGTCTTTGGCGCTGGAGCTATTTCCAAAAGAAGGGATGGGGGGAGGAAGACTCCTACTAGGTGGGGTTCGTGGTTTGGGATACTCTGATGTTCCTTTTCTTATGCTGTTCTTTCAGGAAGTTTCTCCTCAGTCTAGAGAGAATGGGGAAGGAAATCATAGCATCTTATGTATGAAAGGGACCACAGAGTCCAGCTTATGAATGGCCCTTCTACATCTTCCTCCTCAAAGTACACAGCTGGCTTCCATCTGAAGAACTTACACGAGGCAGATCTACTATTTTCTAACCAGTGGTATTTTCTCCCATTACAGCTCTACCTATTAAAAAAAGTAGGTTTTGACATCATTCTGCCTCTTGGTAACTTCTTCCTGCTGTTCCTGGTTCTATGGACCAAGCATGGTCCATATTGATTTCTCCTCACTCTGATAGTTCTTTGGGTCCTTGAATATATTGATCACATCCCTCACCTCTAAATCATCACTTTCTTGGCCCAGGAAAGTCTTTTCAGTAGCTGGCACACAGAAGACACTTAAGTGTTTATTGACTTAACTTGACTTGACTTTACAGGCCAAATATGCCCAGGGGATCCTTCAGTAGATATGGTACCCGTATGGTAGGGATTCAAAGAGCCTATGGCCCTACTCTGCTGGGGCATGTCAGTAGTCTGAGTCCTTCACTTAATGCAATTGGCAGGAACGCAAAAAGTTAGGACAAAATTGCTATCTCCCGTGGCAGAAAGGGACAGAAAAAATGGGAAAGGCAGAGACAAAGACAGAGATAGAGAGACAGAGGCAAAGACAGAGACAGAGAGATGGACACCAAAGTCCAATATCAGTAGCAGCCTCTTGTAAATGAGGTGAGCCAACCATACCAGTAGAGTTAATATGGCCATTAACTCCAGTGATCTAAACAGACCCTGAACACCAAGATCAGGGGTAGGCAGACATATTCCGAGAGAATCAGAAAATCTAAGAATTGGGAAGGAGTTTAAAAGCACCCAGACCTAACCAAGAGTTCCTCCTAAGAGTGATATTGGTTCGTATTTACATATAGGTACATATATAAACACACAAATGTACAAGCACAATACATTTGTGCATAGATATACATGCATATATTTATATGTGTACATAGCACATACATAAATGTACATAATACTTATGCGGCACCTTTGTGTGATATACATATACCTCCACATATGTGAGTGTGTATGTAGCTTCAAGGTTTGAAAGTCTTTTACAAGCACTTTTGATCCTTGTAACAATTCTAAGAGGAGGGAGGTGCTACTGTTATAGATTAGATAGATGATAGATAGTAGCTAGATAGAACATTTGTTAAGGATTTACTACGTCTCAGGAGCCAATACAAATACAAGCAAAATACAGCAGTCCCGTTTCAAGGAGTTGAAATTCTAATGGGGGAGAAGGGTAACACCTAAAGGAGAGCTTGAAAACTGGGGGAGAAAATTAGGACTGATTAGGGAGCAAGTCTTCTTGAATGAAAAGAGAAAAAGAGAGGTGAAAGTGAAGTGATCCGATCCCAGGAACATCGTTTTGAAAAATGGCCCATTTTATAGCCAAAGAAACTGAGGCTCATGCCTGAGGTGGGATCTCAATTTAGGTGTGAACTCCAAATTCAGCATTGGATTCTTCTACATTATTGACACGTGAGAATTCACTTGTGAGGAACAATCACACTCCTTCTCAGGCAGCCCATTCCATTTTGGTAGCTAATTGTCAAGTTATCCCTATCTGATTTCTAACCCAAATTTGCCTTTTTTGCAAATCCCACTTATGCTTCCCCTTATGCTCTCTGGGGCCAAGTGGATCAAGGCGCATCTGGGTTCTATATGAAGTACTCTAAATACCCCAAGACACTTGCTGTGTCTTCCAGCCTCTAAATCATCTCTTCTCCAAGCTAAAAACTTCTAGATCCTTCGCTTGATCCCCATTTACCTTTAGGTCCTTAACCATTCTGGAAACAAGTGGCCAACCCTCATAGGGTTTGTGATCTGAGAGCGGGGACAGATGTCCCATACACCACCCAGGCATAGAATTACAGACTCTTGTGGCCAGAATGGGCCTCGAGGAGCACCTGGTCCAACCCCTACCCAAACAAGAGTCCTTCCCATTGTACCTCTTTCAAGAGACCACCCAGCTTCCCTAATTCCTAGCTAAGGACTCTTTTCACACATTTCTACTTAAATGAGACTGTGTGTAGAGTCATGGGTCCTTGGATTCAGTCCCCAGATCTAACAATTAGAGCTATCCTAAAATCAAGGGGGCACCCTAAGATCATGGATTCTTCATCACAGGAGGTCCTGGGGCAGAGGTGGGATGATCACATATTGGGGATGTTATGTAGGAGATTCCCATTCAGAGAATTAAAATTTCCCTAAGGCCTCCGTTAGCTCCAGGATACAGAAGCAAATCCCTTCTCCTACATAATTTTAAGTCACTATTTGACCACAGTTTGGGTTTGAGCCTTCATCTAGGGGTTCTTAGCCACATTTTGGGTCCTGGGCCCCTTTGGCAGCCTGGTAAAGCTGGACAATGCCTCTGCAGAATCATCTTTTTTCAATGTATAGGATCATAAAAAACCCAAATATATTGAAATAAAAATGTATCTTCTCCATCCAAGTTCATGGGCTCCATGACATTTTCCATAGACTCCTTAAGAGTCTGTGGATCCCAAGTTAAATAGTCTCCTCATCTGTCAGATGAATAATCAGAGAATCAGAAAGGAGAAATAATGTGCCTGAGATAATGCAGAGAATCGAGCCACATTTATTCAATATCTTCTTTGGGCTAAACATTGTGCCAGAGACTGGTGAGAAAAGGGCAAAAACACAACATTCTTTGCCCACAAGGAGCTTACGTTCCATGGAAGGGATATGACATGGACTCAGATGGGTAAATACAAAGTAACTTAAAGAGTTAAGTAAAGAGTGCTGATAACTGTGATTAGGAATGACCTCCAATAGGTGGGGGAAACTGAGCTGAGTTTTGAAGGAAGCAAGATATTCTAGGAAATAGAGGTGAGAAGGGGGTGCATCCCAAGTACAGTGGACGATGTGAACAAAGGCATACAGGTGGGAAATTAAATGCAGATACAAGGAACCAAAAAGTCAGCAGACCATTTTGAAAGGGAGTAATATAACTGGAAAGGTAGGCAGGATCCTAACTGGCAGACTGAAGATTTCGTATTTTCTCCCCTAGCTTTCAAACTCCTCTTAAGATATTATCCTCCCCACCCCCAACAGAATTTAAATTTCTTGAAATGGGACCACTGTTTTTTGCTTGTATTTGTATTGCCTTAGCTCAGTGCCTGATACATAGTAAAAAATAAGAACAGCAATAATTATGTGTGTATATACAGTCCACACACTAACTCAGTGCTTTAAGCATCCCTGGTTTCAGGAGTATGGGGGCTGTCTCTCCTCTGCAGAATGTACAGCCTTCCTGCAG
This sequence comes from Sarcophilus harrisii, assembly GCF_902635505.1. NCBI lineage: Eukaryota > Metazoa > Chordata > Mammalia > Dasyuromorphia > Dasyuridae > Sarcophilus > Sarcophilus harrisii. Next base: position 548,699,730 of record NC_045428.1, read on the forward strand.
GTTATCATTGCTGGGGCTGTAATAATTTATCTCCCAGGGCCCAATCAGCTGGTGACGAGCTCCTTTGAACCTAGCTGGGTTGGTGCTCGGACAAGAGCCTCACAGTCCATTGCCGAGCCCCCACTAGGAGCCTTTTCAACTGGGTAGGCCCTGCCAGAATGAGATATCTGTTGGCAAAGCTTTGAAAACTCAAGGTCAGCTCCACCTCCATGAGGCATCGAAGGAGGACTTGAGCAGAGGATTATTAATATTGTGTTTCCTTAATTCACTGGATCCATGAGCTCATAGCTGTGGGTCAGGCTTATGTCTACCTGGCACTTTACAGTTTCTGAAGGATGAAACCGATGCTCCAAAGAGAAGGGACTAGGCTACCGTCACACTGTGAGTTGGCTGAAAAGCTTGGGCTGGAATCTAGGTCTCCTGCTTCTGACTGTTCTATAAATTGTCTCTCTTGGGGAAAAGGAAAAGAGGCTGTTGGAATCTGAAAAGCAGAGTTTCCTCCATCAGTAGAAAAGCTCAGGGAATAGCTTAGGCTCCTCCCAGAAGGCCAGAAGAGCTCCTAGACAATGGGGGAGACCCAGCTGGTTAAAAGAAAATGAGGGCTATTGAACCCTCACCTTAAAACAAAAATAGTCTGGGGAGTCTCTTGGGTATCTTCTAAACACATACCTGCAGAAACTCAGAAATAGAGTTATATGAGACACACACAGAGAAACGGGCAAATACAGACACATACGACTCTCTAGCTCTGCCCTGCCCTGGCCCTGCCCCTAAGGAAGGAAACTTTCTCATTAGGGATATTCTCTCTCCAGAGGATTTGAAAGGCATTTGTAAACATGGGTGAATCCTAGCAATCTCTGTCTCTGCTCAGCAGAAGTGTGGTCTCATTGTTAACAGCTGTGGGACAGAGGCACCCGCACCAGCCTCCAGAGCCACAATATTTACAAAGCACCCGCTGTGTGCCAGCTTCTTGCCCCCCTCTCCCATCCCATCCCCATTTTGGCACTAGATTGAAGACAGGGAAGAAGTTGAGGGCCCAAGCCCTGAGATGCTCCCCATCTGGCTGAGAGGATAGATTATCACAGGCTGGGTGTTGGGACGTAGGCTATTTATACCAGAATTGGTTTTCTGAGGAACAAAATAATCTGGCTCTGCTTCCTGGAGGAGGTGGAACATGACCTAGACCCTTAAGGATTTCCATAAATGGGATATTTGTCTTCCTGCTCCATGTCTATACAGTATCCTAGGCCCCAGCTTCTTGAACTGTGGATCCATGGGATCTTGTAATTGAATGTGTGGGGTATAAAATTATGATTTATTATCTGTAAATATTTAATTTGTGTACCCATTTTGGGTCCCTATATATCCAGGGTCACGTAAAAATTTCTCAGATGAAAAGAAGCACTGTCCTAGGCAAGTGATTTCTCCTTTTGGCACCTCCCTTTCTCTATCTGCCAAACAGATTCAATATGCTTCAAGAGACACAAAACTCCTGATCAAGGAAGTGGAATTAGAGCTGTCAACACCAGTTGGGGGGGGAAGGGTTTGGGTGTTTGGCAATAATCATGTTTCTTCTGCTCCTTTCCCCCAGGAGCAAGTGTCCTAGATGAATGTAATAGATTTCAACGTGGTTCTGAATGGGACTCCACTCCATAAATCCCCAGAGCAGGATTTCCCAGAACTTAATGTGGCACACAGGAGAGATTTAATACGTGCTTACGGACTGACTGACTATAACATCCCCAATAAGTTGTCATCCGATACTCAAAGACTTCTGCTGATGGAAGCTCATTACTTTGGGAGGCAGTCTGCAGGCATTTATTAATCATTTACTATGAGCCAGGTGGGCATTTAGGTGGTGCAGTGGTTAGAGCTCATCATCCTGAGCTCAAATCTGGCCTCAGATACTTGTTAACTGTGTGACTCTGGGAAAATCACTTAACCTTGTTTACCTCAGTTTCCTCATTGGTAAAATGAGCTGGACAAGGAAATGACAAATCACTCCAGTATCTTTGCCAAGAACATCCAAATGGGGTCACAAAGAGTTAAAAATGACTGAACATATGCCAGGTACTATGCTAAATATAAAGGGATTGAGTGTGAGACATCTGTACTTGATGTAAGGAACTCCCGATGAGGAAATTCCCTCCCCTGATGAAGATAGGCAATTATCTGTGCTTTAGTCTTAGAGTCATCTGGAGGTATTGAGAAATCAAATGATTTGCTTGCAGACAGCAGACAGCTGATGTCAAAGTGAGGTCTCCCTGAGTTCATTCCTCTATATTTTCTATCACTCTTCCCTTCCAGTGTCCAGACAATGTAGATAAAAAAGCTTCCCATTCTAGGGAGCAAAAGGAAAAGGCCTCTGAGATGATGAGCTTTTCCCTACAAGATAAGGCAGGATTCACAAGCAGCTAGGACAGCAGCTAAGAGAGAGATATTTGCTTCAAGGCACCCAGCAATTCCCAGCCTGGGAGCACAACCTAACTCCCAACCACATGTTCCAACCTGAAGAATTGAGTCCTTGGCATGTTAGCAGAGGTGGCTTCCTAACCAGGATGTCTGCTTTGGCAAACTGGCTTCTTGTAGGCCAGCCTATTTGTTACTATTCACTCTCCCTTTGTTCCCCATCAATGGTTCCTATACCAACCCATTTCAGAAGCTCCTGAGAGCTTTTCAAAGAATGGCCCGAGTTTAAATCTGGCCTCAGACACCTAACACTTCCTAGTTGTGTGATCCTGGGCAAGTCATTTAGCCCCAATTGCCTCAGAAAAAAAAGAATTGCCTGAGGAGGACCCCAGCCTCCCAATCTGTTGGCATCCAACTCAACAGATATTTATTAGGCAACTGCAACACGCAAAGCATTGTAATCGACTCTTGCAGCATTGAGAAGTCCAGCCAGTTGGCTGGCATTGCCTTTTTTTTTTTGGCAGTACCACCTAAAGAGAGATGATTCACCCAAAGGTCTATTTTTTTTGCAACAAGTCTGCTAAAAAGGAGAGGGGAAACTTTCAGTCCTTCCTATTAAGAGTCCCATGACTGCTGACTGTCAAGATCCTGTAAATTCAGGCCCACTTAAGAGGGAGGCTGGGTTCAGAAGGATCATCCAAGAATGCAGCTGTCACTGACTATGACATATTTATCCATCACAATCCAACCCTGTAGTGTTCTCTGTCCTTAAGACCTCAGGCACCTCTCAGCACAGCCCAGTTTACAAGACTCCTTGAGAATGCACATAATATTGGGTGACACAAAAGGAGACAGGAAAACCACCCAAGTCACCAGACTTCCACAAGCCACTCAGTTCTCCTCAAACCAGGATTGCCCCTCCCCTGTTTCTTTTTTTCTCTTTCTTCTGGCACCCTCAGCTCCATGATGATAGGATAAGGATCAATGTAGATGACACAGGCACGAAGATCTGGGCTCACCTTTTGCTTTTATCTATACCTCTAAGCAGTCTCATAGGAAGAGACAGGCTAGGGTCTTTTTTAGGACTGACAGTGACTATTTCCTTTCCCTTTTCAGAAATAACTTCTTCCCTTCCTGTTTGTGGAAATACTTGAGAAAATAAGCAAGGTAGCCATTCACTACTTTGCCAGCCTGCATCAAAAACAGGAGACTTTATTCCAAACTCCAGGCTTTTCCAACATTTGTAAACAAGCGGTGTAGTTTTGGGCACCAAAAATTCATTGTGGATCTAAAAAGTCCTAAATTCAAAGCTCAACTTCAATACTCTGCTACCCAATGTCACTTAAATCTCTCCAAGCCTCAGTTTTTTCATCTGTAAAATAGAGATAATAATACCTATTAAACCTAGCTCATAGGACTGCTGAGCAAATCAACTTGCATTACTGTGTTTGGGGCACTATATTAAGCTTGGTGTGTCTCAAATGAGATCTCAATAAAGTACGTCACGAATCTTAAAATACTATGTAAATAGTTACAATTGTTATTATTTTTATTCTAGGCTTCTAGGCTAGCCAGAGTTAAGTGACTCCCATAGAATTTCAGGATGACCATCACAAAGGTATTCCTCCATCCCAGGCATGGCCCATCATCGACTTTCCCTAAACCCAGGCCATTGTTGAGGTCCATAAGCCACCTGATCCATCTATTTTTTCCTTCTGTCTACTCCAATGAACAGATCACTTATACACGGCTAGGTGCTTGGTACCAAGATCAAAGAGAAGCCCACGATCAAAGCTTTCTATCATGCTCTTCTATTACCTCTGGGTTAGTAAACCAACACTGATGATTCTCAGTAGGCATTTGGGAGCTTTATGGTTACCCAGATGGTCCTCCTCCTTAGCGGGTCCATGGGCTGCCCCATATTGCCCCCGGAACACATCCACCCACAGGTTCTGTTCCATGTGGTTCTGACTAGCTGAAGGTCATCTGGTATGTGAAAGTCTGGCATAGAAACCTAGGACTCCAAATCCCAATCCCACTCCCATGAAATCAAGCTGCTACCTTTTCTTTTTTTAAACATTCATTCACTCATTTATTTTTACTTTAACATTTTATTGACTTTTTTTTACATCACAATTATTTCTGAATGTACCCACCCTAACTCTCCTCTACTGAGCCTGCCCTTGTAACAAAAGAAAATTGTACTTAAAAAAAAAAAGGCTAAAGAAAAATAGTTCAACAAATCCAATGGAAATAGTGACCACATGTGAAGATGTGTATAATGTTCTGCCCCCCCCACACACACATACACACTTCCCCCAGTCCTCCACCTGTCTAAGGATTGGAAGGAGGTGATTGATTTCATTTCTATCAAGGCTAGTCTTGACCCAGTTGGGAGGTTAAGTCTGCCTTTAGCATGGGTGGGGGGTGGGAGTCAAATTTGGGGTGGGAGAAGGGAGTCAAATCTTTAATCAGTAATTATGGTACTTGAAGATTCAATTGAGTGTTAGGGAAGATGGGAGACACAGGAACTATTTCTGTTGAACCTAGCCCTAATAGAAGCCTTAACATCCCCAGGCCAGTTAGCGTACTAGGAAGAGAATTGAATCACAGGGACATGAAGTGCTTCCCTTGGGTCCTCTTCTTGTTGTGGCAGTGACTGGGATGGTGCACAATCATGCACAGTTTCCCTTGGTTAGATGGTCAGACCCCATGAATGAAAACATTTGTGTGTATGGGGGACACCAATACACATGTCCACAGGCAAGGCCAGGATCCGGTACACAGCCTTTTTTCCACTTTAGTCTTACTGGCCTTCAGATCTGGCTAGAGGACAGCTAGATAGTACCAAATTGCACAAGGTCAGGAAAGACTGGATTCAAAACCCACCTTAGCCACTAGCTGTGTAACTCTGGGCAAATCCCCCAGCCTCAGTTTCTCTATCTGTAAAATGGGGGTAATAACAGCATCCACCTCACAGGGCTATCTATAAGGCACAAGCAACTTTTTAAAGCAAAAACATTTGTGAGGTATTTCCAACCCTTATAAATACATCTGGAATGGAAGCCATAATTTATTTGTATTTTGATAGCCTGCCCAGGCTATCTCAGAACTGGGAAGTATTTCAGAGGTCAAATTCAGCCCAGGCCCGAATAGGAATCCCCCCTCTGTAACTTCCCCACTAAGTGATGTATCAGACTCTGCTTGAAGACCTCCAGTGATGGGGAACTCACTCTCTCCCAAGACAGCACATTTCCCTTTTGGATAGCTCAAATGATTAAGAAATGTTTCCCCACATCAAGCTTAAGTCTGCTTCTCAGTCACTCCCCACTCCGCCCTCGCCTCTCTGCCAAACTGAACAAATTCCTCTTCTATATAACAACTCTCTTCAAATATGTGACGGCGATCACGGCTGGTAACGTGAATGTGGCAGGTGAATGGACACTGAGAGTTTAGCTGAGAAGAGATTTGAATCACAGGGGCATGAGATGCTTCCCTTGGGTCCTCTTGCTGTGGAAGTAGCTACAATGGGGAGTTTTAGACTGTGGCCATGCTAAGGGAAGGTTTAGGGCATATCAGAAAAAACACAAAAGACTGGTATATGTCACTAAGGATACCTGAAAGTTGGTCCTGGTGTTTTCATAATAATAACAATATTTACTTGGCCCTTTAAGTTTTGCAAAGTGCTTTACAAATATCTTATTTTATCCTCACAAAAAGAGCAATAATAACCACCACAGCAATAATAATAGCTAACATTTATGTAATATTTATTATGTCCAAGCACTGTGCTATGTTCTTTGCAAATATTATCTCCCTTTGATCTTTACAACAATCCTGGGAGGTAGGAGCTATTACCATCCTCATTTTGTAAATAAGGAAACTGAGGCAGACGAAGGTTAAGGTCTTGCCCAAGGTCACACATCTGCAGCTGGATTTGAATTCAGGTCTTTCAGAGTCCAAGTCTAGTACTCTCTCCTCTGATTTACTAAGCTGAAAGATCATATTCTGTCTAGAATGTAACTAATCACAAATTCCAACTTCTGCTTCTCAAGGGGAATTTTGGGATGGGAGAAAGGTAGGGCAAAGTGATCTCCCCTCTTCTAAGGAACCTTCTCTCTTTTCATAGGATATTTGGGGGACTCTTGGGATGGGGGAAAGGTGGGGCAAAATGATCTCTCCTCCTCCAAGAAATCTTTTATTTTCATAGGATATTTGGGGGAATGTTGGGATGGGGGAAAAGTAGAACAAAGTGATCTCTCTTTTCTTCTAAGAAATCTTCTCTCTTTTCTTTCTTTTCCTTTCCTTTTCTTTTTTTTTCCTGAGGCAATTGGGATTAAATGACTTGCCCAGGGTCACACAGCTAGGGAGTGTTAAGTGTCTGAGGCCAGACTTGAACTCAGGTCCTTCTGACTTCAGGGCTGGTGCTCTATCCACTGTTCCACCTAGCTGCCCCATCTCCTCTCTTTTCATAGGATATTTGGGGGAATCCTGGGACGGGGGAAAGGTAGAACAAAGTAGATCTCCCCTCTTCCAAGGAATCTTCTCTTTTCATAGGATACTTGGGGAGTCTTTCCAACTCTCCAAACCCAACAAAAGAATTTTTAAAGATAGCATGTCAGCTGTTGAGGACAGAATGATTTATTTCGGTGGTGGCGAGGAGGGGGGGTTAGAGCATAAAAAGAGAAAGCCTCTCTGAGATACCTCACCTTATACTATGTAGACATCTGCCCAGAATATTAGCATATGGGACTAGTTCCAAGGGACCTGACATTTCCTGGTGAGCAATAATAGAAGTGACACACTCTCCCCAAACTGTGGCAGTCATAGGGCAGCCTCAGGTGGCTGACAGCCAGCCCCTCTTCTCCACCCTGGGAGGAGAGTTTCCCCTGTGAAAAGGCTCTTCTTCTTGGGGGATGGGATGGGGAAGAACGATTCCTTCTGTCTGTTCCATCTGCTTTCCACCCAGAGGGTACCATATGAATGAGAAAAGGAGGTTGGGTATGACTTATGACTGTTGTCAGTGAGGAGTGAACAGTCAACCATCCTGGGTAGCCAGATGCCTAAAATAATGGAACCTCAATGAGGTTATCTCACTTCACCTTCTTGTTTAATATATCTAGAAACAGGGATCTGCAGGAGACAGCATCCAGGACAGGAAGACAGAAGACCCAAGGATTAGTTCTGGCTCTGTCACCTCCAACAAGTGATTGTCCTGCTCTCATCTCCAGCTTCCTCCTCCGTAAAGGGAGGATTGATTGGACAAGAATTTTGTGTATCTGGAAACCCTTTAGTAGCCTGATGAAACCTAATGATTCCCCAACAGATACATCCCTTTGTGACAAATCTATTAAAAATGAGTGGGACAGACCCCTTCACAGAATAGTTTTTGTTTAAAATCTGTAATAAAAAATGCCACATTTCAATTAGAGGTTAGTAAAAATTCATCGCAGGGCATGGGCCCCCCTGAAATCTAGTCACAATATTCTGTGGAACCCAGACTAAGAACTCCTGGATTAGATACTCCTGCTCTAATACCTCTATTTTCTGTTCTAATATCCCTTTTAGATCTGATATTTGACATTCCAAAAACCCTTCTAGCTCTGGTTTGAGTGGCAACCTGGCATGATGGCTGGAGTCCTGAATCTGGAGTGAGGAAAACCAAAGTTCAAATCCTGCCTTAGATACTTATTGGTTGTATGAATTACTTAATCTCTTAGTCTCAGTTTCCTCAATTATAAAATGGGAAAGTCATGGATTTAGTGATATCTAAAGTCTCTTCCAGCTTTAAACCTATAATCCAACATTCTAGTCTTTTTATTTTCCTGAGGCAATTGGGGTTAAGTGACTTGCCCAGGGTCACACAGCTAGGAAGTATTAAGTGTCTGAAGTTGGATTTGAACTCAGGTCCTCCTGATTTCAGGGCCAGTGCTCTATCCACTGTGTCATCTAACTGCTCCTATTCTATTCTTTAAAGTTTCTGCTCTGACATTCTGAATTCTCAGGGATTTTCCAGCTTTGAAATCCTGGGTTCTAAGAGCCCTCTCAGACCCAACATCCTGTGTTCTAACTGTTCCCCCCTCCCAACTCTGACACTCTATGTTCTAAGGCCCCTCCCAGCTCTGACACTCTCTGCGCTAAGGGTCTTCCCAGCTCTAACCTCCTGTGTTTTAAGGGCCCACCTAGCTCTGACATTTTGTGTTCTAAGGATCCTTTAAGCTTTAGCAAATTATATTCTAAGATCTAAGAAAAACATTGTGTTTTCTAAACTTTCTCTCAATTCTATCATCCAGGTCTTCTATCATCCAGGTCCCTTCTAGCTCTAAAAGTTAAAGATTTGATTGAGGGATGGGGATTCCCTGAGTGAAAGGGGAAACAGCAAAAATGACTATCTGTGCTTGAGTTTTAGAACTTTTCTTTATAGTTATGGGTTTGTTCTTTAGATGATAAGGTTTTTTAATTGCCAAATTCTAGATGAAGTGATTGGGTTTCAAAAAGGTACCTGTGACAAGTGGCCCATCCACACTTCCCCAAGATCCCATGTCCTACTATGGTTGAGACCAGCTGACTTGGTTAGTTTCCCTGGACTCTGACCACATCTCCAGCCTTAACCAACTATCTCTCCAAAATGTGGGGCCAAGAAAAGAATAGCTGGACGGGGATACTTTCACTTCAGCCCCAATGTCTTGTGGTTTGGTTGTTCTTATCACTCCAATGCAAGTGAACTGCTACTGATCAACATGTCAGGAATGACACAATGATGGGAGAAGGGCAGGAGGCAATTCTAAAAAAAAAAGGGTGAACAGGGTTCTATATCCCATCTTCTTGATGGGCAGATACAGATAGCTACTCAAAACACATTGTCCTATCGCCTAAAACCAAGAGAGTTATGGGAAGGCACTAATAGTGCTCGAGGAAAACCACTACAATTAGAAACCAGCACGACTTTGTCACCCATAGTACTCTGCATGTTTGGAAGAGAGCTCCCTGGATCATTAAAATATGTGATGGTCTCATCTGAGTCATAATAAAATGATTTATGAAACTCTTCCCAAGTGATTATAGGAGCTTGGAGTATCTAAACTGGCAGGGGCTTTGGAGGCAAGCTCCTAGGCTTCTCCTTTCACAAAGGCAGATACTGAGGCTCACACAAGGGAAAAGACTTGTTTAAGATGACACAACCGGTAGCAGTGTCCAAGTCTCCTGGCTCCAAATTTTGAAACACAGCTTTTGGCTGATGGTCCCATAAGCATTGCCAGTAAGTCTTGCTCACGGCAGTTTAAAAGGAGACTCTCACAGGAAGTCTGCCCCTAATAATTGGGCTCCTCAGTCTGAATTAGAAATTGCTAATGAGAAAAAGTAGATTTAGCTGGCACAGTCCCAGGCTGGGGTGTCTACTCTTAGCTATAATCCCATTCTGTCATGTACTCTGTCAGAGCCAGAGGATAAATGATCTGCCCTGGATCACACAAGCAGAATATGTCAAAAATGGGGCTTGAATTAAGGTCTCTTCTTGGCTTTGGACCAGCTTGCTTTCCACTAGCAAATCTATGCTGCCTTTCTCTCTTTCACTCATGCAGAAACCAGGGCTCAGAGGGATCAGGTGACTTGCCCATGATACCACAGCTAGAGGCAGTGAGTTGAAATCAGGGGAAAGGGCACTGGGCTTGGAGTCACAGAACCTGGTTTCAAATATCAATTCTATTATTTGACTATTGGTATTATCTGAGATATGACACTTCCAGCTCTGAACCTCAGTGTCCTATACGTAATGACCCCATGTGGGGTCATGTAACTGAACATGGGGATAATTATCAATAAATGTTTGATTTCCATACCTATTTTATATACCTATATATCTACAGCTACGTAAAAATTTCTCGAGCAAAAAGCAGTCAGAAGTGGGAAAAGTTTAAGAAGTCCTGGATTGGTGACCTTTGAGTTCTCTTCTGTCTCTAAAATCTGTAATCCTAGTCTTGATGATATCCAAAAATGCCATGCCCTTTCTTACCTCTATGCCAGGCTATTCTCCATGCCTGAAAGGTTTCCTTCCATCTCCTTCCCCCAATTCCTATTTCTCAAAACTGAAATTCTACAAGACTTTGGAGTCCTTCTCAAATGTCATCTCTTCCATCGAATCTTCTCAAGAGCCAGATAAGGGTGACCTCCCTCTCCCTCTCCAATGAGAACTCCCAGAGTGCTTTATTCTTTTATGCTTCTTCATACTCTGCTTTGTGTGGACAGTTCTAAGGATTCAATCAACCAACATTTATAAACCACTGACAGTGAACCAGGCGCTGATTTAGAAACTAAGGATACCAGATTTCAAGATGCTTCCATCTTGAACTGGAGGGGACAATTTGTCCATACACACACACACACACACACACACACACACACACACCACCAACAACAATAACATAGGTAGGGAATATGAAAAAATAAGGGGAAAGCCTGTATGAATCAAGACTTCATGAAGGAAGTGACACTTGATTGGAGTTTTGAATGAAGCTAGGGATCTTAAGAAAGAGAGGTGAGGGGGAGGAGGGCATTGCAGATATTGGAGTCAGCCTGTGCAAAGGCTAATGGGTAGCAGCATTTAGATCTCCTAGCTTCCCAGGTAAAGTGAGGTAGAAGAATGATTATGTTGTCATGGGATGCTGTCAAAGCTGAGAATCATGAGACAAGGCATGATTTATCAATGTCTCATATCTTCCTGTCCTTCCTGACCTACTATGTGCTGATCTTGACCCAATGACTCCTATGACCATCTAGATGCATTGTTGACAATTTGGCCCGACTGTGGCATGGTGTTACAGGATAGGACACTGCCCGTCCTTGCCTCACTGGGACCTCTCCATCTAGCCATATCTGCCCCTAATCCCTAATGCTGTCCCTGTGTGACGTAAAGAGCATAGGGCAAAGGGATTGGACTGCAGCTCCATTCTGACCCCAGGCAGTTGATCTTCTGACAGTGATCTTATAGAAAGGGTTCATTCTCAAAGGGGAGGCTTGAGGGTTCAACCAAATCAAGAAGTACGTAATGGGTTCTAGAGCTAGAGCAGAGGCAATCTATTAGCCCTAGCAAGGGATCCTGGCTGGAGCAGTCCAAGTTTACAGGGGAAAGGGCTCCAAGAGCCCCAAATGGGGGAAGTGAAAGAGGACCAGAGACAAAGGAAGAGGGACAAAGAAAAGCAGAACCTGAAATAAGAGATAGAGCCCATGTGAGCACCTGGAGTGGCAGCTGAGGACAGAAGGAATCTCCCAGCCCAGAGCTGGGGGGAAGGGCAGGGTACTTCCTTTACAAGAAGTACTTTACTAAGTACAAGGGTACTTGTACTCTTCCTGTCTACACTGGTGGGGAGTTGGGGGGGAGGGGGACAGCAGTCTAGCTGATTCAGCTTTCCACTTGCCCTCCAAGTCCAAGAGGAGACAATGGGGCTAGTTAACAGTAGCAGCAGTGGCGGCAACAATAACAATAATAGTAACAATTCCCAGAAGGAAAAATATACTAGGTGTCTGGCGCTTTATTATTCACAAAGCTCCTTCCCACAAACTCTCTCATCACGGGAGGGTTGTTCACCCTTCAGAGAGATCAATGACATCACAAGTGTGGTGTCCTGGCTTGCCCAGGAATTAAAAGTGAGGCAGAAATGCACAAAGTCATCAGAGTCATTGAAATCCAGTGACAAAAGTCAAGATGACTGGGATGGCCAGGGATATAATGGATGACCTTGGGCTTCCTCCATCAAGGCTGTTTCCCAGGCCTCAGTTTGCCAAGGTGATGCCCATTTGATGACTAAAGGAGGGCAAGAATTGAGACCAAAGATGGCCTAAGTGACCATCATGAAATGTCCAAGTGAACGCACTATCAAACATGGAGTTGAGTTGGCCCTGGGTTCGAATCCCACCTCTAAAGTCTACAAACTGTAGGATCTCAGGCAAAGTGTTGAACCTCTCTTCCAACCTGCTCCATCATCCAAAAAATAAAAATAAAAAAATAAAAATGCAATACTTGTAAACCTTAGAGCCTTGTGATGAATGATGATGATTATCCCCGTTTTATAGATGAGGTTTAGAGCCTAAGGTCACCCAAGTATAAACCTGTGGAATGAAAACTGAAGCCTGGGACTTCTCGCTCCAGATCTAGGGTCTCTTTCTGGTAGTGAACGGTACTATACCAACTTTTGGGTAAATAATCTGCCAGAAATAGAAGGGGGGAGTATTATGACTAAGGGTTTCCCGATATTCTTCAGGTAGACTAAAGGATAGATGCTTAGATTTACGAATTATGTTTTTTAAAGCTTTTTTTTTTCCAAACTATATACATAGTTTTCAACATTTACCCTTGCAAAACCTTGTTTTTCAAAAGAAATTCTCCCTTCTTTTCCCCCACCCCTTCCCCTAGACAGTAAGTAATCCAATATATGTTAAACATGCAATTCTCCTATACATATTCCCATAATTATCATGCTGCACAAGACAAATCAAGACCTTAGAATTAAGGATGAGCTGGACTATACAGTCAATTTTGTCTCCAGCTGCAGAATACAAACTGTCCCAAAAGTTTAGTGCATTTTTAGCTTTAAATATATTAGTGTTAATAGCTTAGAACTGCACTAAGACACTTTGGGACATCCTACACAACTACCATTCTCTCCACAGAATTCACACCAGCAATAACAATAATCTTTTACATCTTCTAATGCTTTTCTTTTTTAGATTCTCAAAGCACAACTACCAAGCACAGTATCACGAATCTTGATCTGAAAAGGACCTTAGATGTCATTTACTCCATCCCCCTCATCTTGGAGATGGAGACACGGGGGTCGACAGATTACAAGTGACTTACCTAGGGTCATACAGACAGCAGGCATTAAGAGGTACGATTGATTTACCCATCTACCCTGAAAGTAAGAAGCAGCCCTGAACTCCAGGCATCTGCCTGAGTGTCGAGCAGACCTTCTGCAAGAGAACGGTCTATAGCCATACTCTTCAAGGCTGAGAATTTAAAAATCTGCCTTCCTGATACTTTACTCCTCACTCTCTCATTCTTTGCCACACTCATAAACTCTCACTCAAAGAGTAGGAGAGAAAGCTTTGGTCTTTGATCCAGAGTAATGTGCAGCTGGTATTGGTGAGCTATCACAAGGTTTACTTTGGTGCCCAAGAGGGAAGGAATGGGGGTTTCCTCTCTGTTTTTGCTCAAGTCACAGGCAGCCTCAATTTGCATTCCCCTAGCCCACTTCCCCCATGGGGCCACACTCTCACTCTCAGGAACAGGCCAGGGAAGGGAGGCCCTACCCACAGATTCAGGGAACTCTCACCCATCCCCAGTTCCCATGGACTTTACAAGAGATGGACTTGAGAAACATGGTCATAGTCCGGCTCTTTGAGACAGATACTATCATTCTCCTCATTTACGCAAAAGAAAACTGGAACCCATGAAAGTAAAGTGATTTGCCTAATGTCATAAAGCTAAGTAGAAAAGCCAGAATTTGAACTCAGACCTCTGATTTCACATTCAAGCCTTTTTTTTCTTCTTAATTTCAATTTAAATGAGTAGAAACCCTAGGAAAGGAACCCCTAGGACTCAAAGTCAGGAGACTTGAGTCCATTTGTCCTTATTTGACCATGAATAGGTAATCTAATAAGAGCAAAAACAAAACAAAGCATCAGTTCTGGATGATTCCTCCCTATGTGACCTTGGACAAGTAACTTAACCCATGTGAGCCTCAGTTTCCTCATCTGCAAAGTGAGAAGGCGGAATTAGAAAGCCCTCGAGGGTCTCTCCCAGACCTAAATCTCTGATCCTGACATGCAATGTGATATTAAAGCTAGGGGAGTCAGAAAAGGCTTTGGGAGAGAGAAAGTGAGATCATGAATTCATAGATTTGGGAAACAGAGAGACTTTAGAGATCTTCCAATGCAACTCCATTGTTTTTCAGTTGAGGAACTGAGGTGGAGAAGTAACAAGCCCAAGGTCATGCAGGTTAAAAAAAAAAGGATTTGAACCAAGGTCCTCTGACTCAAAGTTTTGATTTAATAAAAAAAAGTTCTGGATTTGGAGTCAAATTATCATTCTTCCATTGGCTACTTGTACGACCTGGCTTCAGTTACCTCTTAGAGCCTCAGTTTCCTCATCTTAAAAATGATGATAGATTAAAATGGGTCTTAAAAGCTGTATAAAAACTTGCCCATATGGTTCTCTATCCAAGTATGGTACTTCCCATTCTTCCAAGGGAAAAGATGGGCTGGCCCCAGCCAGAAGAGCGGCTGTAATGTCGGCTACGGTTGTCTTGTTCCTGTTCCATCGGCCAGCCGGTGTCAGGAGACCCATTTCCCCTCGATTAGCTCTCCTATCTGACAGATGGGCCTGGTATAATAAGAATGCTGGGCTGGGGCAGGCCAGCACTGAGGGCTGGGGGGAAGGGAAGGATTCTAAGTGGGCTCATCAGGGTAATGTTAACGGACTGACTAATGCATCAGCTAAACCAGGGTTCAATACATAAAAGTTTTTATCCACTAGCTCCTTCAATAATGAATGTTTACCAAGAGCTAGGAAACCATCAAGTTGACTAGGTAAGAGTCAATCCTTGATAATTCATTGTAATGGCCTTGCTCAGAGGCCCATAGGCTGCTCCCTGGCAGGAAGAGAAAGAACCAGAGCAGGCCAGGTTTCCAGGCACTTAAAACCACTGACCAGAGATGGGAAATTTGGGGCCAATGAGTCTGAAGGAAAAAGGAGGCTTCTAAGTGCTAGCCTGGGGCTGCTTGCCGGGAATCAGTGCTTGAGGGTTTCCTGAGAGGCTCTAAGAAGTATCAGGAGTGGGTTAGGGATGTGGGGGGTGGGTGAGGTGATTGCAAAGGCCCTAGGTCCCAATTCCCATCACCCAGAGGACCAGAGGGGAGGGGCCATTAAATATCACTCAGGAAGGTTCCTATTCCCTCTGCCTTGTCACCTTGGCTCAGCCCAAGGACATAGCTTGACACGGTGCCTAAATTCCCAGAAGATTTCAAGGGAGAAATTCTGGCTTGGGCCATACTGTTGTAGACGTACCTGAGGGGGCTTGCTCAGTCTGCTCTAGTCTTTGGAGGCTGCCCCGTCAAAGTCAATTCCAAGTTTGAAATTGAAGCCAACAGGTAAGGCTCAAAAAAAAGAGAATGGAAAGATTCTAGGAGTGTTTAACTGTTAAAGGAAGAGCTGGATTCGAGATTTCTCTCTTCCATTCTAGCTGTGTGACTTGCTACAAACCACTTTTTGTCTTTCCTGAGTTTCAACTCTTTTATCTGCAAGATGAGGTTGAACTAACTGATCACTAAAGTCCCTGTCAACTCTAATGGCCAGGTGAGGATACCTGGCACAGTGGAAAGAAAAAAGGAAATAAGTATCTCTTGAGTACCTGCTGAATGCCAGTCATGATGCTAAGGACTTTATAAATAGTATCTCATTTGATCCTCACAACAACCTCAGGAGATAATGGTATTATTATCATCCTCCTTTTTAATGAAATTGAGTCAGACACATTAAATGACTTACCCACAGTCACACAGCCAATGTCTAAGACCAGATTTGAACTCTAAGTCCATCACCACCATTGTACCACCTGGGTATCTCTTATCTGGACCACTGGATATAGAGTTAGGGGTCCTGGGTTTGAATTCTGATTCTGTTCTTTCTTACCCATGTGACTTTGGTTAATTCATTTAATCCATCTCAACCTCAATTTGCTCATCTGTAAAATAGGAAGTTCAATAAGTTTTGTTTTTAATCCTTGTATGCATAGAATCTATCAGAGTGCCTGGCATATGACAGGTGCTGGATAAATGCTCATTGTTTGATGACCCCTAACCTAGTATTTATTTCAGCTCTTAGTTCTATGATTTTAGGGGTCTCTTTTGGAAAGTATTCCAGAAAGTGGGTCTGGAGTTGAGCTCTGAAGGAATAAAAGGGAGTGTGGGGACAAGGAGGAAAAAAAGGCTGCCAAAAGAAATATTGGGTAGGGAAAAGGTAAAGGGAAATGTCAGGTTGGGGAAAGATGAGGAGGCATGGAGATGGAAAGGAAAGAAAGAAGGTGGGAGACTGAACCTCCTGGCTGGCTTTAGAACTTTCTTTGGTTGGATTGGGGGCTGCATCTCTTGGAGAAAGGCCTGGAAATATGATTCCATCTCCCCTCCTTTGTGCTCTTGTTCCTATCCAAGGCTTGCTGAGTTCAAAAAATACCTTGAAAAGCCTAACCCAATGCTGTTATAACTACCTTAAGCAATTTCTACTCTATCCCATT
This sequence comes from Sarcophilus harrisii, assembly GCF_902635505.1. Classification (NCBI taxonomy): domain Eukaryota; kingdom Metazoa; phylum Chordata; class Mammalia; order Dasyuromorphia; family Dasyuridae; genus Sarcophilus; species Sarcophilus harrisii. The sequence continues at coordinate 548,716,424 of NC_045428.1, forward strand.
CACATTGGTTATTCTTAATATTTATATGTGTTAGTTAAACAAAGGTGGTTCCTTTTTTACTCAACCACTGAGAGGGACCATACTCTGGAGTTCTGGCAGCATTCAGCACTATTAACCATCTTCTCCTTAATACTGGTTTTTTTCTCTCCAAGTTTTGGTGGCAGTGTTTTGTTTGGTTCCCGTTACTTGTCTGACTGATCCTTTTCCCTCTCCTTTGCTAGTTCTTCATCTGGATCATGTTCCTTAAACATGAGCATCTCCCAAACTTCTTTTTTGTGGCCTTTTCTCTCTAGTTTCTCTTACTTAGGATCTCATCAACTCATACAGATTCAATTATCATCTCTATTGAAATGATTCCTAGATCTAGATGTCCAGTGTCAATTCTTTCCTGAGTTCCAATTCAGTCGAAAATGCCTTTTGGAATCAAATCATTTCCAATGGAGCAGTAATGAACTGAACCAGCTACGCCCAGCGAAAGAACTCTGGGAGATGACTAAAAACCATTACATTGAATTCCCAATCCCTATATTTTTGCCCACCTGCATTTTGGATTTCCTTCACAGGCTAATTGCACATTATTTCAGAGTCCGATTCTTTTTGTACAGCAAAATAACGGTTTGGTCATGTATACTTATTGTGTATCTAATTTATATTTTAATATATTTAACATCTACTGGTCATCCTGCCATCTGGGGGAGGAGGTGGGGGGAAGGAGGGGAAAAATTGGAACAAGGGTTTGGCAATTGTCAATGCTGTAAAGTTACCCATACATATAACCTGTAAATAAAAGGCTATTAAAAATAAATTAAAAAAAACCAAAATGCCTTTTGGATATTTTGAACTCAGGGGTAAGAGGTATTTTAAACTCAACATATCCAAAACAATACCCAAAGAAAAAAATAGAGAGGACTTTAAAAATAAATAATAATATATAATACATAATAATATAACTCCAATTCATCATCCACTTGGCTGTCAAAGTGACTTTTCTAAAGCACAAGTCACAATCCCTCCCTCCCCCACCCCAGTGCCCTTACTCAAGAAACTCAAGAAATAGTGGATCCCTATTACTTTCAAGATCAACTACAAAACTTTTGGTTACAATTCAGCCCCTTTCTACCTTTCCAGTATTCTTATGTCTTATGTCTTATGTCTCCCTATACTCTGCAATCGGTAACATAGATCTCCTTGCTCACACACTCCATCTCCCAATTCTGAATAATTGTACTGGTTTTCCACCAGGCCTGAGAAGTTCTCTACCTTTGCTTCTGCCACTGAGAATCCCTGGCTTCTTTCAAGGCTCAGTTCAAGCACTACTTTCTTGAGGAGATGTTTCCAGGATTCTCCAGCTCCCAGTGGCCCCACTTTTAAGGTTATCTTGTATACACTGTGTGATGGATATTGTATTTACCTGTTTATCTGCATGTTGTCTCTGCTATTTGAAGATAAACTCCTTGAGGGCAGGGACTATTTTTTGCTTTTCCTTGACTCTCCAACACTAAGCACATGGTACTTGATTACTCTGTGCTTAATGATTGATCAATTCTGAATTCTCTTACCACATACAATAGAGAAACATGTGTAGCAATCCTTCTAGGTAACAACCCAGACATGACTGCATGCCAGGGGAATCCACCATTCTCAGCTCCTCTGGGGAAGCCCCAGCTGCTTACTCAGCTCTGTAGCAGGGCCAGGAGTCCCCGACAGCTTTCCAGCAACCAGCCCAGAGGTGAGAGAGTTCATGGATTCTCCAGGGCAGAGGCCCCAGGTCTGGGTTGTGCTACCCTTGCATCCCTTTCCTGGAGTCTGCTCACAAATGAAAGGACCTTGGAAGTTTAAAGCTAACAAAGGCCAGAAGGCTCTTAGCACAGTGCTTGGCACACTGCAGGCATTTCATAACTGCTTACTGATTGACTATAAAGCACCAGGGATGTTCAATCCTGGCTTTCCTGAAGATGCCCACTGTAAGGCCAGTCCTGGGCTGACTGGCAATATAGGAAAGGCTAAATGACAGATTTAAGTCCAGCACTCAAGAGTTTACATGCCAGGGAGAGTTAGGGCTCTTGTGAATGAAAAATAAGACAATAAATGTTAAATGTTGCAGGCTCTCAGAGCAAGGAAGTCTATGAAGGCAACAGGTCTACCTTGAGAGGGATTCCTAGTGCTCTTATATTAAGAGTAGTTAACTCCTGGAGCTGTCTTACATTGAGTTTGTATGGGATTCCTGGAGCTGTCTTACATTGAGTTTGTATGGGATTCCTGGAGCTGCCTTACATTGAGTTTGTATGGGATTCCTGGAGCTGTTTTATATTGAGTAGATATGGGATTCCTGGAGCTACAATGATTTATGTTAAGTGTAGGTGTGGGATTCCTGAAGGTCATATTAAGAATAGGCAAGATTTGGAGGGGATAGAAGGGAGCCTGGACCATACAGAAAGGGATATGGGGGCTGTGACTAAAGGGAAGTGGGTGGAGAGAATGGGTTCAGATTTCAGAGAGCCTTGAAGGCCAGGTAGGGGAGTTTCATTTCAATAAGATAGAGTGGGAAGAGGGAGAGCCAGATTTAGGCTAATTATTAGCTTCTCCTTAGGGAAAGGCACCAAGAGAAGCAATCCATCAGCAGAGGTTCCCAAGCTTGGTTCTGCTTGGCTCCACTATACCAGGGACTGCCAAGAACTCCCTATTCCCAGGGGAGTCTGAGAATTTACTACGTACTTACTGATTGTACTGTCAATCATGGAACTGGAACTGGAACTCTGAGCTAGGAGGGGCTGTTGAGTACAGCTAGTTCAGCCTCCTTATGGGATGGTTGGGGAAACTGAGGATCACAGAGGGGAAGTTCACATAGATAGTTAATAACAGATCTAGTCCTCATCCCAGATCTTCTAACTCAGCAATCTAACTTAACATCTCTTTTAGCTGGACAGACACACTCCTGAGGAGATCACTCTGAACAATGACTAAGGAAGGTAGGAAGACTTCCTCTGCAAACATTAATCTGGCCCTTTTCTGACCCTCCACCTTAGACATATAACTATTCCCATGTCAAAAGAGCTATAAGGCTTTACAAAATCACTTCCTCACAATAACTCCATGGGAAGTGATACAAACAATATGAAGCAGCTAGGTACTACAATGCAGAGAGCAATGAGCTTGAATTCGAGAACACCTGAATTTGAATCCTGCCTCAGAGACTCGCTAATTGTGCAAATTTGGAACATGAAAATGGCCATTTGCAAACAAGATGTGTCAGAGAAACTGGAGATAATCAATAGAGAAAAGTCATCAGCATTAAGGAGGTTCAGGAAAGTCTTCTTATAGAAGATGACACTTTGTTAAGTGGATGCCCATCAGTTAGAGAATGGCTAAACAAGTTATGTACATGAATGTAATGGAATATTATTGTTCTGCAAGAAACAATGAGCAGACCAACTTCAGAAAAACCTGGAAAGACTTACAGGAACTGATGTTGAGCGAAATGAGTAGAATTAAGAGAACATTGTACACAGCAAGAAGATTATGTGATGATCAACTGTGATGGACGTGGCTCTTTTCAACAATGAGGTGATTCAGGACAATTCTAATAGATCTGGAATGGAAAGAGCCTTCCACATCCAGAGAGAGAACTATGGAGACTGAATGTGGATCACAACATAGAACTTTCACTTTTTTATTATTGTTTATTTGCTTTTTCCCCTTTTTTCATTTTTCTCCCTTTAAATCTGATTTTTCTTACATAACATGGTAAATGTGGAAATATGTTTAATCTACACTGAATTACTTGCTGTCTGGGGGGAAGAAAGAGGGAGAAAAATTTGGAACACAAAGTTTACAACGGTGAATATTGAAAACTATCTTTGTAGATATTTTGAAAAATAAAAAGCTATTATTAAAAAAGGTAATTTCCAAACCATGACAAAAGATCTTAACAAGAAAAAAGGGTACCCCCAAGGGTTTGGGGATCTGGAGGGCTGAGAAGGCTTCTCTTTCTGTGTTCTTGCAATTAGCTAGGAGAGGCGTTTTCAACAGAGGATTGATCTAGGGTGCAGGATGCTGCTGAATCAATAAGCATTCCTAGTGCATGTTCAGCTCCCCCCAAATAGGGCTGAAGGAGGGAGGGAGATGGGGGGACTTTCCTTTTGGATGCCACATGGCCTGTGTGTTGCAGTTCTCAGCAAGGTTCCTGGCAGCTGTCAGGGGCTGGGTAACCCCAGTTAGTTCTCTTTGGCAAACAGGAAATGAGCCTGCAACTCTTAACAAGGGCACTAGTATTCAAGGTAGCCTTTGGAGGAAAGGCTAAGAAGGGCCTATCAGGAGAATGAGAGCTGATATTGCAGCTGCCTGAATCTTACCGATCATCAAATCCTGTTTGTCACCTCTCAGAAGAGTCAGTTCACCAAATTCAAAGGCAATGTTCTAGAGCAAACACTTTTCTTTCCCAATGGGTCCTGTGGAAAGAACCCTGGGTCTGGAGACTGATAACCTGCCAGACACTGATGTTTACTAAGGTTCGTGCCTTAGACAATATCTCAGACCCCCAAGCACCTCAGCTTCCCGATCAAGTCCATAGTCTACCAGTTTGGGCCCAGACATGAGTGGGCAGGGACTGTTCTGGCTTTTTGGCTTTGTTTTCCCTAGTGTCTTGCACAGTGACTGCTCCTTACTTCAATATTCACATTGCTCTATTATCCCACTAAGGTGAATACCTCTCCCACTGATGAATATCACAATTTAATCCTTGTCATTTTCCCCCACAAGGAATTGGTCCTAGAGCCTCCATTTCTGAGAATATTTAGGCTGCTCTGTCTTTATTCTTCTGATCCTACCTGTAACTTTCTGGTCTTCAAAATCATGCCTTCCTTCCTGTGGTTCATCCTGAACTTCTCTCAACTGGGGTTGCCTTCCTTCTTTCCTTCTCCCCTTCTTTTTTTCCTTCCCTAACTCCCTTCCTCTTTCTCTCCTTCCCTCCTTCCTTCTTCCCTCCTTCCTCCTTCCCTACTCCATTCTTCTGTCTTTTCCCTTCCTTTCCTTCTTTTCTTCCTTCCTGAGACTCAGAAAGGATGTGATTTACTCAAGGTTTTATGGTTAATAATAGAACAGAGACTCAAACCAAATCCATTCCTTCCTTCCTTCCTTCCTTTCTTCCTTCCTTCCTTCCTTCCTTCCTTCCTTCCTTCCTTCCTTCCTTCCTTCCTTTACCATTCTTGTCTATCTCCTCTCATAAATTCACCACAAGGAGTCTGCCCTATGTGCTGGCTGGGCAGTAGGATGAGCAGGTTCTTTGCTTTTGCCAGTACAGACCCTGTGGTTGATGAGTCTGGAGTTGGACTTTTTGCTCTGTCACTGCCTTGTATAACCTTGGACAAGAGTCTTAATTTCTCTGAACCCCAGTTTCCTTTTCTGAAGATAAGTACATTAGATTGGATCAAGGCTCTTTTCTAAATCCAGTTCTGTGATCACTTTATCTTGATATCATGAAGAAATTGGGGGCATCCAAGAATTGTTCATACATCATCCCTTGCTCTGGCCATAGGATCACCTCATTTTTCTTGCACATACATTTCCTTGGTAATAGCCTTTGTACCAGAATACCTTTATACCTTCTCCTCTGCCATTTCCGGTTTGTCCTACAACATGTTCCTGGCCATCACACACATCTCCATTGCCCTTTCCTGATCCTCCATTCTTCAGATACCAGAGCAGTCTATGACTCATCCCCCCAGACATACAACCACCCATGCAACAAAGCTTTGAACCAAATAGACAATTAATATATATTTATAAAATCCAGTAGTTCCAGTGTAGGAGAGGAAGGCTGGAAGCCTATAAGGGAGGATTTTTTTTCCTTAGGCAATTGGGGTTAAGTGACTTGCCCAGGGTCACACTGCTAGGATGTGTTAAGTGTCTGAGGCCAGATTGGCACTCAGGTCCTTCCCACTTCAGGGCTAGTGCTCTATCCACTGTGCCGACTAGCTGCCTCAGGGAGGGAAATGTTTTAGGAAGGAGCAGGAAAGATGGTGACACAATCAAGAAGGCAAAGGCTTGGCAGAAGACCACAAGTTCTGTCTAAGAGGAATTTGGGGCCAGCTTGACTAAAATGTGGGTGAAAGGGACTTAGATGAGACAAAGCCAGGCCTAGTAGATTGGAGCTAGATTATGGAGGAAGAGTTTGCATTTTGCCTCTGAGGAAATGGGAAGGCGCTGGTTTTTGACCAGAGAAGTAGGACAGGCAGAGTCATGTCTGGGGAATTCCTTGATGACCTGTCCCCAAATGGCGAGTACAGAACATTCAGTATCTAATTTACTGATTTCTATAGAGAGGATTCTGAAGAGGACTTATCCTTTGCCTGGTTCACCAAGACCCAGTGGGAGGAGTGGTTGTGTAGCTATCCCGGTGCCTTTCTTCCTTTTAAGGTCTGACAACACATGTAACATTTGTTACTTCATAACCTCCCCAAAAGTGAAAATGAAGGGTAGAGAGGTAGAGAGAGAAGATCATAGAAATGAAAACTTTGATCTTTACAGTTATTTACTCCAATCTTCTCATTTTACAAAGAAGGAAACTGAGAGTCAGGAAGGATGTGATTTACTCAAGGTCGTATGGCTAGTAATAAAACAGAGACTTAAACCAAATTCATTGAGTCCAAAGCCAGTGCTTTTCCCATTACTCTGTACTGTCAGCCAGATCTACAAGAGAGTACCTGGATTTGGGAATGGCTTGATCTCTGGGATTTCATTTTAGTTCTATACAGCAGGCTAAAGGACCATCAGTTCAGAATTGGAATTCAGCAGTTCAAAAGCCTTTATTTTTACAAAGAAGGAAACTAATGTCTATACTAGAAAAGTGACTTGTTTGAAGTCCCCTAGGTAGCAAGTAAAAACCCACTCCTCTAACTCTAAATTCAGCATTTTTTCTTCTGCCCCTTCTCCCAACCAAACATGGAACTGCCTCCATACTTATTTTAAGAGGAAGCCCAGGAAAATAAGTGACTTATTCAAAGTCAAATAGGCAGCAAGTGACTAATAAATTTTTAAAAATAAATGCCTATTTTGTGCCATGCACAGTGCTAAGCACTTTACAAATATTACCTCATTTGATCTTTGCAATAACATCATTTCCATTTCACAAAGGAGGAAATCAAGGCAGAGGTGAAATGAGTTTCCTAGGATCACATAGCCAGTGTCTGAGGCCAAATTTAAACTGACTGCAAGTACAGGGAGCTATCCATGGTTCCCCTACTATATCATGGAATCATAGGATCACAGGATTAGAGCTACATGAACCTAAGAGGCCATCTAGTTCAATTAGTCCCCATAACATTATAGATAAGTAAACTTAAATCCATTAGAGATAAAATGATTTGTTCAATGTTCAAAGTAGTGGAGATGACATTCAAGCCCAGGTCCTCTGTCTCCAATTCCCACGTATCATGTTTCTTTTTCTCTTGTCATGATCACAGAATGTCAGAGGGAGAAAGGACCTCACAAATGATCTACTCCAAATCCATCCTTTTATAGTTCAGTGAGCATTTATCAAAAACTTTCTATGGACAGAATACTCTGCTAATCATTCAGAACGCAAGACAAAAATATATTATATCTCCTGCCCTAAAGGAGCTTCCATTCTACTGAAGGAAAAGGAGGCTAAGAAAGACAGAATGTCTTGCCAAGGAGCAGAGAGAACCAGGACTTGAATCTGAGTTTTCTGGCTCTTGGTCCAGTATTCTTTCTTCTATACCATGCCTTACAAAGAAATCTTTCCTCCTCAAATCACTTGCAGAAGGCTTCCTTCTTTCCATTGTTTTCAATAAAGAAGTATAATATAGAAGGTGGTGGGAAGGAGCCTCAGGAAGCCCTTTACACAGCCTATCTGGACTACTACTTAGGATTCCTTTTGATAAAAGCACAACATCTCTCAATTGTAGTCCCACACATAATCCAGAGTCTGAAAGGCACAGGATTTGAAGAACAAACAGCGTCTGTCATCCCCTTGCCAGCCTCTCTGGGTCTGGGAACACCTTCATTCCCTGCCAGTGAATTCACCTGATCATCCTTCCTCACCCCTGTCTGTCTGTGTGCAGTGTCTTACTGAAGAGAGCTTCTCTGGTTTCCATGGCAGCCTTCAGCTTAACGGCAGCCTTCCCTGGATTCTTGCTAGCCTATTACCTCCCTGTGCCAGCTAGCATGCATAGGGGGCTGCTGTACAGACCCTACCAGACAGTAGTACTGAGGCAAGGGCACTGCAGCTGGGCTCAGAGAGCCACATAGGATCTGTGTAGCCTCTGGGAAGCCATTCATTTCTCTGAACCTCAGTTTCCCCCCTCTATAAAATGAGGGGCTGCTCTTCAAGTACCATCTATCTCTAAATCTGTACTACCATGATGTTATCCACTATGAAAACTGTAAAAGGAAGGAGAAATATCTCGTGGGGAATTCTCATTCTCATGAAGGAAGATCCTGATTTTTGACATTCATGATCTCATGAGAGCTACACAACCATCCTGGGAGAGAGAGATACAACAGATATTATTATATCCATTCTACAGATGGAGATGCTGTGACTCAGAGATTAAATGACTTGGCCGTGGATTTGAAGATTTGAAGATTCTTTATTAAAAGAAATTGGGGATAAGCTTTGAGTAAATGGAAGGAAACCTTCTGAAACTTGGAGCTAAAAGAGATCTCAGAGGTCATCTAATCCAACTTCCTCCTTATTTAACAGATAAGGAAACTAAGGCCCAGAGAAGTGAAGTAAAGCAGAAAGAATCAGAGGCAGTAATTGAACCCAGATTCTGCAACTTGAGCCAGTACTTTTTCCACCATAACAAGATGAAGCTAATAAATGTTAGAGGCAGGATTTCAATCTAGGCTTTCCTCTCTCTGATTTTAAAATTCTATCTAAAAACATATGCTGCTCCCTCCCTCATTTACAAATTACAAATGGATTATGGCCTAAAAGTTGGTGTATCCCTCACTCATGGAGAACTCTGAACTCACAGAGAAGTCATCATGTGGTAATAGCAAAACAAGCATCAGATTTTCAGGAGAGAATTTGATCACTCCCTCTGATCCTAACTATGAGATTCCCATGCAAATTGTTTAATCTCTGAGCCTCATTTTCCACCTCTGAACCATGGTGATAAGAATACCTGTAGCATCAGCTTCATGGAGATGCTCGCTGTTGCCAAGATCAAATAAAATCATGCATCTAAAGCATTCTAAAAACTTTGAACCAGCAGAGAAATGTCAGCTGCTATTACGGAAAATGACATGTAGAGCTATCTTCTAGGAGCTGAAGGCTGGTGACAGGGAAGAGTAATTAGATTTGTCTTCCTTGATTCTGGAGGGTGGAACTCTGAGCAGTGGGTGGAAGTGACAGGGAGGCAGATTTTGTTTCATAGAAAGAACTTCCCAATAATCCCAGCTGCCCCCAAGTAAATGGGCTTCAGTGGAATCTGATAATCTCCTTCGTTCAGTGGAGGTCATCCAGCAGAGGCTAAAGGACTACTTCTTGGGGAGAGTTTATGAATGGAATCATAGAATCCCACCCAGAAGGGACTTCATGGTTTGAGTTCAATCCTTCCACCTGACCTTCCAGGTGAGCTCCTGGGAGGAAGCAGGAAAAGGCAGGAATCCATACATGTAGGATACTAATAACAGCTGATATATATATATATATATATATATATATATATATATATATATATATACTACATATACTATATATATGTATATATATATACACATATATATAGCACATAATATGGTATATCTCTTATATACTATATATATATAAATATATATATATATATATATATATATATATACTATTATATAATTTATAACCCTTATTAGCTTTCTCTCCAAAGCCATCCCTCTTCTGAACTTCCTTATTTCTGTCCAAGGAACTACCATCCTCCTAAATCCCCCAACTCTGAAACCTCAGTATTCTAAATTTTGTGCTCTCCCTCACCCTAAATTATCTAATCATTCATCACTGTTGTGTGGTCTAGACTTCTACAATGTTTCTCACAGCTGTTCCCTTCTTTTTGTTCATATGGCTGCCACCTTGGTTCAGGCTTTAATTAATCACTTCTCCCCAGGACTACTACAATAGCCTCCTAAATGGACTCCTGCCTTAATTATTTCTCCAATTCAATTCACCCCCCTATAGTTGCCAAAATAATATTCCTAAATCACAGACCTGGCTATTGAATTCTCTGGCTTAAGAAACTTCACAAGTTCCATATTTTCTCTGTGATATAAACTGCTCCGTATAGCATTTAAAGATCTTCACAACCTCCCTCCAATCTAACTGTGGTCAGTGGCACAGTGGATAGAATTGTAGGCCTGGAGGCAAGAAGACCTGAATTCAAATCTGCCCTCAGACATTTATTAGCTGTGTGACTCTGGGCAAGTCACTTAATTGTTATGTGTCTCAGTTTTTTCAACTGTAAAGTGGGGATAATAATAATACCTATCTTGAAGGATTATTGTGAAGCTCAAATGAGATCATATTTGTAAAGTGCTAAGCACAGTGTCTGGCACATAGTAGGTGCTAAATAAATGCTTCCCTTCCCTTTCTAGGTTTATTATAGATTGTCTTCCTTCATGCACTCTACCATCCAGTTAGTCAATTCATACTGTTTGTCACATCCCATGTCCATGCTTCTGCAGAAGTTATCTCCTAAGACTAGAATGCATTCCCTCTTCACTTCCCCCTCTTAGAACCCCCAATTCTCCTTCAAAATTCAATTCAAAAGCTACCTCTAAAAGACATTTTTGCTAATACTTCCTACTACTGGTGCCTTCCCATAAAAATTACTTTGTAGTTTTGGGTTTTTTCCCCTAACTCTTTGGATGTATACATGCTGTTTCCCCCAGAGAATATAAGTTCCTTGAGGACAGACACTATTTCATTTTTGTCTTCTTATACACAGCCTCTGACACATTTCTTGGTAAACATGCTAGATTCTTAAGAAAAGCCTGATTGATATAAAAGTATAATTATCCTCATTTTACAGAGGGGGAAACTGAGGCAAGGAGCTGGAGCTGTTTAGTGACTTGTCCATAACCATATAAGTGTAAATCGAGTTGGAATTCAAATTCTTTTGCCTCTGGATCCAGCATTCTTTCCACTTAGATGTGCCATTTTCCTAAATCAACCTATCAACAGACATAGGTTAGCAACAAAGCCAAGAACTATGTGTGCCAGGAGTGAGGTTACCAAAACAAAAGTGAGATAGTCCCTGCGCTCAGAAGACTACCAAATGACCTCTGAGGTCCCTTCCAGTTTGGAAATTCTGCAACTCCACAATTCTCTGTTTTCTGTGACCATCTGATAACATAGCAGGCAGGTTCCCATGATAGTATCCAAGAGTCTCTTCTGTCCATAGTGGATTTGTCAGAGATTGTAAAACTAGAGTTCTGGGTCCTGGGAACAAATGAGAAGCCATGTAGGATAGGATTTGGGGGAGGGGAAGGAGATGGAGAAGGAAGAGTGTTCCCTGCTCTTTCCTGGGCACAGGGCCAGCAAAAGTTATGAAACAGGGGAATTTTGACTAAATATCCTTCGCTCCTCTTCCCCTTTCCACAGTATTGCACACTGTCCAGGGTCCCTCGCTCACCTGCTCTCTCCCACTCCTCTGAATGGGTTCTATATTCTCCATTTCCTATGGAGGTGCCTCCCCTCGTTTCAGCTTGCCCCCCTCTTTCAAAGCATTTCATGCTCCAGAATTAGCCACTTCCACCCCCAAACCCAATTCCACCCCTTCCCCCATGCTCTCAATATGCAATTTAATTGAACAAACCTTTAGTAAGCCCCATCTGAGTGCAGAGCATTGTCCTCAGAGTCAAGGAAGTTAAAACATTTTAGGGAAGGCAAGGTCCCTGCCTTCATTCAGCTCATGGTTCAGTAAGCCTCAGACAGAAATGACTAGAATACACAAGAATACATAATAAACCAACTGGAGAGGTACAAACAGTGATGTGGGAGGGAAGCTGATCTCCACTAGGCTGTGGGAGGAAAAGAATCCAATTAGACTCATTCACACCAATGTGAGTGGGAGGCATGGGGTATAGTAGGAAGTGCTGAAGACTCGGAGACAGAGAGATCTTCAATTCAGGTCTTGCCACTTACTGTGTGATTCTGGGCAGCTCACTCCAAATCCTAATTTGACCCAATCCAATCCAAGAAGCATTTTTTAAAAGAGCCTACTGTGTGCAGCACTGGAGATACAAAGACAATTTTTTTTAAAAGGAGTTTGCATTTTATTGTGGGGATATAATGTGGATATAGATAAGGAAATACCATAATAAATACAAACTAATTGAGGGAGAATCCAGAACATTAGTAACTGGGAAAATCGAGATTATTTCTTTATAAGAGGTTGTGTTCGAGCTGAGCTTTGAAAGGGGGACTGGGGAAGCTTCCTTGAGGTGGAAATTAGATATGGGGGGAGGGGAAGGGGCAGATTTTACAAATACTAGGAGGTAGGAAATGGAATATCTCATACAGTGGTATATTGAAGAGATCTGCTAGAATGTATCATACACACACACACACACACACAATACACAATAAGTCTGGAAAGGAAGTCAGACTATGAAGAGTTTAAAATTTTCCCATCACACACAGCCTGAGAGCCATCTTTAGCTAACTTGAAGGTAGAAGAAGATAGAATGAGATGGGGGAAGGGGCGGGTGGTTTCCATTAGTAGTCCTTGATTCATTCCTTCTTGGTGTACTTTGTCCGTCTTCACTGTTCCTTTTTCCCCTCATGGGTAGGTGATCAGTCATTAAATCCTTCCTTTGATGACTCACCAGCCTTCTCATTCCTTGCCTCTGCCCCCTTCCCCTCCTCTTCACACTCACTCCCATTCTTAGTGCCCTCACTCTCTTGCCCACCCCCTGATGCCCTCTCTCCTCCTCCTCTTTCCCTGTTCATCTCTCCCTTACCTCACCCTTCCCTGACGGACACTTTACTCCCACCCCCTTTGGCACCAGCTTCATGATGAATGTTAACTCTCAGTGTAACAGAATCCAAAAAGGACAATTATTTTCAAACTGTTTTTTTCAAAATATTATGTCTTTCCTCAGGTTTCAAACAGGCTTATAAACAGCAGCACTGTATGACCCGGCATCAAATATGTGTTCTCCCTGGAGGGTAAAAATAATGAGGAGGCTGACCAGGATGTGTCTCAAGAGAAGCGCAGATCCTGAAATGTTTTCTGAGCACATTTAGAAGTCATATCAGGGCTGGAAGGGGCCAGAGTCCCCTCACATGTGACACAAACTACCTAAGAGAACACAGCATCCCAGAAGGATGGTCAAGGATGGAGCTGTCCATGACCTGATAACGGGAGCCATCACCCGCCATTCCTCTAGTTTCTCTGTGCTAAGGACCCCAGGAAGCTCACAACTTGTCCTCAATCATAAGATCCTTAGGATGCCTTTTGCAGAAAACAGACCATCCGGTTACCCAGGCTACCTGGGGGAGCCCTGTTCTGCCCCAGAGAGCCTCACCTGCTCCTCTTGCTCTCATCTCCAGAAACAAACAGCTCTGACACCAGAGTGATAAGACAGCTAATATCACCCCAGAAGCCCCAGTTCCTCCTAATTTCATCAGTTATTTACAGCCTCCAAGCAGGAGACTATTGTCCTCATTAGGGCTATTAACAATAGCTGCTCCCTTCCTGGCTCCCACCAACTGAGCTGTACCTCCCAGATTTTGGAAGCAGCTAGCTCAGCCCGTTGCTCTTGCGCCTGGGAAAACTGAGGCCCAAGGAGATGGAGTCGGCTTGCTTAAGGTCTCCCAGTTAGTTGTAAGTGGCAGATCTCAGACTTAATCTCCTCACTCCCATGTCCCTGTTCTTCCTCTTACATGCCACTGCCATGAAATGCAGCATCCCTGAAAACCCAGCCCTCAATGCTTTTTCTCCTTGAAGAAAATGAGTTTGGCGAGCTCCAGAAACGCATTCTCCACGAAGGCCCCTCTGGGGTGAGATGGAAACTGAAGGGGAAGCTTGAATCAGCTTCTCTGGGGGGTCCCGGGGAGAAATGGATAAAAAGGAGGGCAGGTCAGCTGGTGGGGCTCAGTGGCCAGGACCAAAGGACCACTCGGCTCACCAAAAGCCGCAGTCCCAGCCGGAGCATCACAGGGGAGGAGCTCAGGGCATTAAATGTTAATGTTTGCACTTGATACCCCTGGGCTATGCTAGTCTCTATCCCGGGATCCACAGCTTCTCTGGATACACTGGGGCTAATTGGCCGCCAGAGACTGCATGGAGCCCAGCCCAAAGCCAGTTCCCGCCTCCCTCCATCCTCCACTCCAACAGACAGGGAAAAAAGAAAGACAGCAGGAAGTGAGGCACAGTGCACTGTCTCTGTCTTTGTCTCTCTCTTGCTCTCTATCTCGCCTCCTCCTCTTGTCTGTCTCTCTGTCTCCTCCTTCCCTCCCTCCATTTCTTCTTCTTCTTCTTCCTCATCTTCCTCCTCCTCCTCCTCTTCTCCCCTCTCTCTCTTTCTGTTTCATGTGTGTATATTTCTCTGTCTCTGTGTGTCTTTCTGTCTCTATCTCTCTGTGTCTTTGTTTCTCTTCATGTCTCTGTCTCTGTGTCTCTGTTTCTGTCTCTCTGTCTCCCTCCCTCTCTTCACTTTCTCTTTCACTTTCCTCCTCCTACTGCTCCTCCTCCTCCTTCCTCTTTCTCTCATATATATTTCTGTGTCTCTGTCTCCATGTGTTTCTCTATCTCCATTTCTCTATCTCTTTCTGTGTCTGTATCTGTCTCTCTTTGTGTGTCTGTCTCCATCTCTCTGTCTGTCTCTATCTTTGTCTATCTCTACCTCTGTCTCTCTGTCTGTCTGTCTCTGTCTTTGTCTCTCTCTGTCTCTTTGTATGTCTCTCTGTGTGTGTCTGTCTCTCTCTGTCTCTCTGGCTCTCTCTTCCTCTCTCTCTCTCTCTCTCTTCCTCTCTCTCTCTTCCACCTCTCCCCCTCTCTCTCTCTTCCTACCCCCAGGGGAGATTTCCTTAAACTCTGAAACACAAGCACTGACAGTCAAACATCTCATTCCAGAGCTCTGAGTGAGACTAACCAAAAGAGGAAGGCACCTGAAATGGGTGAGAGGTGAAATAGAGCCAAGGGTTTGGAATCTGGAGCCCTGCCTTCACGTCCTGGCTGAGCTGGGAAGCTGTGTGGTGTTAGACAAGTCCCTTCCCTCTCCCGGCCTCAGTTTCTCTCTTGGTAAATGAGGGGGCTGTGCTTGCTTCTCTCTAAAGTCCCTTCTGGGTTTCTTCCAGCTCCATCTCTGTGCCTGAGTCTGCCAGTCCCCAGCGCCAGCAAAACCTTCCCCTGTGTCTGCCCAGATTCCTGGAACAGCCAAGCCTGGGGCCCAGATTCCAGGCCTTGAGCCAGAGCCCACATCTGCTGGTTCTGACCTGTTCCTGTGTCACCCCAAGGATTCAGATGGAACCGGGCCAACCCATGCACATTCCTCCCCCGGCTTTGCTCTGCCATTTATCCCCCGTTGTCACTTCTTTCTTGGAGAATAACTGTACCGCGAGCCCCCCACTGCAGCGGACGGAGTCATATGGCCTCAGAGTCAGGAAAACTCGGGTCCAAGTCCAGTCTAGAGCACATGCTTGTTATGCAGCCTTGGGCAAATCATATAACCTGACAACGTGTGTCCCAAGCAACTGCCTAAGAACAACCACTGTCTGTGGAGAAAAAGGTACTCATCCATAGTTCTCTACATTAATAAAATCATAGGTCTGAACAATACCCTCCTCTTCAAAGTGAACAGAGCACCATATTGTGAGCCAGGATACCTGGGTCCAAATCCCATTTCCGTTATTTACTGCCTATGGAGCTCTTGACCAAATCATGTCCCTTCCTATAAACCTCAGTCTCTTCATCTGTGAAATAAGGACGTGGGCTCCTCCATTCCCGTGGAGAAGATTCTATGACATACGGCATAAGATTTATCCAATGCTTTTTGCCCACTAGATTATTTCATTTGATCCTTATGAGAGCTCTCTGTAAATTAAGCAGAGCTACTTTTCCATTTTACAGGTGAGAAACTTGAGACTCAGACATAAGGGAGTGACTTGTCCAAGATCACACAACCAGTAAATGACACAACCCAGACTTACCCCTCTCCTCATTTCTCCCCCTCTGCTCTGCCCTAGAACACACTCTCATCCCCTCACAACCTGTAATGCTGCAGTGACTTTCTCCCATCTCTCATTGTGAGAGCTTCAGGACCTTCCTTCAAAGAAACATGACGTCGCAGAGATCATTTTGCCCACTGCACGGCCAGAATCCTCTCTATAACATTCAAGGCATAATGGTCGTCCAGCCCCTGTTTGAACACCCCGGGGGCAGGAAGCTCCCTGCGGGTCAGACAGCCTATTCCCTTTTTTGTCTTTTGGTTTTGTTTGTTTTTTGGAGCCTGGTTCCCTGTGCCATCCGGACTGGCCCCCGCTGTGAGCAGCACACTCACTTTGATCTGCTCCATTTCTGATGTGGGCCAGTGCGTCGCCCCGGATCTCACAGGCTCACATACTGGTGCTAGGCTTAGTGCTGGCAAAGAAAATGAAGCTCAGAGACGCTGCACAGCCAGTAGGTATTGGAGGTGGGATTTGAACTCAGGTCTGCTCATTCCCTGCTCTGTTACTTTTCTACCACACTAAACTACCTGGACCAGATTGTCCGACTGGTAAGTAAGCATCAGAGAGCTGGGAGTTGCCTTCAAGGACGGGCTGCTATTTTCTGAGATCTGGAGTAGTTAATCGACTTATCCATTCTCATACACACAGTAGGTGCGGGGGTGGTCTTGAGCCTGGAACTCTCCAACTCTAAATCTACCCTTTGGAGGAGCGAGAGCTCCCTTTCAGGCAGAGCCAGATTTAATCCTAGGACAGGTCGGATCCAAATCTGACCTCACCCCCATCTGTCCTGGATGCTCTGACCCAAGGATCCCCGTCCCCCTGGCTGGAAGCACTGATCTGGATCTCTCCCTCGCCCTCTTCACCTTCGACCTCCTATCACAGTAATTTGTTGAGCTGTCAGACCCTTTCCCTCCCATTAGCCTGCAAGGCCCCTTATGGCCTCTGTGTTCTTCATCTTTAACTGGAGCAGACAGTACCTTGTACATGGAGTAGGTGCTAAATAAGTAATGAATCCAAGGCCCATTCACTCCATTCATTCTAGGATTCTGTGACTAAGGTGGAGGGGGTGGGGAAGATTAAAAAATCTCTGAAACTCATGACCTTCTACCCACATCCCACCCCCACTGGCCACCAATCACCAAGACAGGGCAAGCAGCCCGCCCCCTCCCCCACACAGCCCGCAAAGTGCTCTCCTTTCTCCTTCAAGCTAACGTGGGTGTTCCCTGTTCCTTGTGTCACCTGCAGTCATGGCTGGGGGATTGGGGGAAAACACAAGCACATCATGTGACCTATACTTCATCCCCAGCCCCTTGATATGGGCATGGACCGGGAGATGGGGCAGACCCCTGCTGATGGCTGCAGAGTCTTGTCGGTGTCCCCTGCCTCTGACCCACTCACTCCTGTGAGCAGTAGGGGAGGGATGGGGAGGAGGAGAGACAATCAGTCAGAGACACAGAGATAGAGAGATGGAGGGGAGAGGAGAAGATGGGGAGGGGAAGGAAGAGAGAGAGAGAGACAGATGGAAACAGAGAGACAGACAGAGATAAAGACACAGAGAGAGATAGAGGAGAGGAGAAGAGGGGAGGGGAGGAGAAAAAAGAGAAGGGAAGGAAAGAGATACAGAGAGATAGAGACAGAGTGCTATAGAGGGGCAGAGAGGGAGAGAGACAGAGAGACAGACAGAAAAATAGACAGACAGAGATAGAGAAACAGAGAGACAGAGACAGAGAAACAGATACAGAGGGGCAGATAGAGACAGTGAGAGACAGAGACAGAGGAGAAGAAAGAGAGGAGGGGGGGAGAGAGATACAGGGAGGGAGAGACAGAGAGAGAAACAGACACAGACAGAGACAAAGAAACAGAAACAGGAGAGAGACAGTGACATAGAGAGACAGAGACAGCAAGACAGAGACAGAGAGAGAGAGAGAGAGAGAGACAGAGAGAGAGAGACAGAGACAGAGAGAGAGAAGGAGCAAGAGCCAGGGAACCAGCAGGGGCTCAAGGGCAAGTTTCAGGGCAGCTAGGCCAAGCCTAGGCTTGCTTCTCTCTCCCCCTCCCCCAAATGATGAAATCCCCTCTCCCTGTAATGAGATTACCTTCAATCCAACAAATAAGTGTTGTTGTTATTTCCTACCGGATTCCCTTCCTGATTTCCCCAGGTGCCAGAACCCTCACCCACTATGGGGTGTGTGTGTGTGATGGGAAATACCTCGGTTCTTGTGGAGTGCTTGGTTTTCAGGGCCTTCCAGTGTAACGGGGAATTAGAGGGTCACAGATTTAGGGTTGGAACAGGATCTGAGAATGATGGGATCCAATCTCCTCATTTTACAGATCACATAACCAAGATCCAAAGAATTTATGATATCCGTGTAAGGTAGCAAGGGGCAGGGGAGGGATTTGAAGCCAGGTCCTTCAATCCCAGATATGCAGGGAACCCAATAACCCCATAGGAAGGAGCGTGAGATAAGTGCAAAAGAAAGAACAGGCAAAATGCTCTGAGAAACTAAAGGAGGGAGCCTTCCTTCTCAGTTGGAAGGTTTGAGCTTGGTTGAGGCCAGATCATTGGATGTTAGAGGTGGCAGGAATCATAAAGACAGTTTGCTTTAAGCCTCACATTTTACAGTTGAAAAAAAATGAGATTCAGAAAAGGAGAGTTGTTTAGAGAAACTGAGGACAGGTAGAGATCGTTGGTGACAAGGGCAGTAAGATTCAATTATAATTTACCAAGAAGTAGGCAGGCATTGTCTTAAGTTCTGGGGCTACAAAAAAGGAACATTCCCCACAGTCTACATAGGAGGAAAAAATATAGACGCATTTAAGTGACTATCAAATGTATAGGAAGAAAATAAGAATATCCAGCATTCATATAGCATTTTAAGGTTTGCAAAACAAACCTTAGGTCATTTGGTCTTCATAACAACCCTATGAAGTAGCTGCTTTTTATTTTTCCTATTTTAGATGAGGAAACCAAGGCAAATAGAAGTGTTTTTTTTAAGTAACTTACCCATGGGGCAGCTAGGTGGTGAAGTAGATAGACCACCAGCCCTAGTCAGGAGGACCCGAGTTCAAATCCGCCCCTAGACACTTAATACTTCCTAGCTGTGTGACCCTGGGCAAGCCACTTAACTTCAATTGCCTCAGGGGGAAAAAGAAAAGAAAGAAAGTGACATTTGAACTGAGGTCTTCTTGATTCCCAAATCCAACACTCTATCCAGTGAGGATGGTACTAGCAACTTTTTTTTTTTAACTTTAGTTATTTTTAATAATAGCTTTTTAATTTTCAAAATACATGCAAAGATAGTTTTCAACATTTACCCTTGCAAGACCTTTGTGTTCCAAATTTTTCTCCCTCCCCACTCCCCTAGGTTAAACATGTGCAATTCTTCTAAACATATTTCCGCATTTATCATGCTGCACAAGAAAAATTAGACCAAAAGGCAAAAAATAAGGAAAAAAACAAGTAAGCAAACAACAACAGCAAAAAGATGAAAATACTCTGCTTTGATCCACATTCACTCTCCATAATTCTCTTTCTGGATGCAGATGGCATTTTCCATTCAAAGAATATTAGAATTGCCTTGAATCACCTCCTTGTTGGAAAGAGCCAAGAAGCCTCCAGTAAGAGATGTCTCCTGAACTGTGCTTTAAAGAAACCTGGGTATTCTATGAGATGGAGGTGAGTCAGGAGCTGGGATGGAGCACAGGTCTTTTGGAGTAGAAGGAAGTGTTGCAAAAAAGAGGAGAAATGGGTGATGAATCAGAAAAGAGCCATGTGATCAGAAGGGCCCACCCCTAGGAGTATTGTCTCCCCTGATGCTCATTTGGGAGGCAGGTGCTATCGTTATTTCTCTTTGAGAATTAAGGAAACCGAGGCAAACAGAAGATAAGCCCAGCTCTCTCATTTTGCAGGTGAGGAAACTGAGCTGAGAGGAGATGAGACTTGCTCAGTCACCCAGCCAGCCAGTCACAGAGCCAAGATTGGAACTCAGATCCCCAGCCCCCACACATAGGGCCCTTTCCACTCTGACCAATTCTTCCCTGCTGGGAACTGTATCCCTCACCTTTTAAGCGTGTGTGTGTGTGTGTGTGTGTGTGTGTGTTAGGGATACAGGATAAAGATTAGCTCTCACCTGCAGTTGTTGCTGATTTGTATCCCGCCCGACTGCACCCAGAAAGGTGGCTTTACAGAGCTCTGTATGGCACCCACACAATACACAAATCAATTTTTTTAATGAGTTGTCATGTTGACAATGGGGCTAAGTCTCGGGCCTGATGAAATGGGTTGGGTTTTTTTCCCCTCTCTTTCTCTCGACTGCTTACTGGAAGCGATATCTCACAGGGGATGAATGGCAGGGAGGGAGCCACAGGCAGAGACAAAGAGATGGCTTTGTCTGGCAATGAATTTAGATAGCATGTGGGTGGCTGGTGAATAGCACAGACTTCCTTCAGCCTCCTGTCACCGAGCCTTTCTAGTGCTGGCAGAGAAAGAGACTGCTCTGGCCCACAAACACCCCAGGATACCAAAGGAGGGGCTGACTAGGAAACCCCGGCCCCGAGCCCTTCCCTGGGGTCAAGTGTGAGGAGAAGGAGGAAGAAGAGAAAGTCAGTAGCGACCAGAATTTATATTACTCTCTCAGATGGGTACTGGGCTGAATAATAGAAATCCTGATTCGAAAGTCCAAGGACCTGAGTTCAAATTGCAGGATGGCTTACTTTCCACTTGTGTAATTGCAGCCAAATCACTTCTCTCCCCCTTCCGCTTCAATTTCCTCAACTGCAAAATGGGGAAGGAGGTTGGACTAGATGATATCTGAGATCTAAGTCAACGATCCTATGATCCCCCAACAGAGGAGGGAATAAAGTCACTTGCCCATGTCAATAATTCAGTAAGAGAGACTCCATCTCTTGTGGGGTGAGATTCCATCCCAGGTCTCCTTATTGAAGGGTCAGGAACTATCCTCTTCTGTCTCTTTTCTAACTCTAGAGAAAACTTTGGGGGCAGAAACAGAGCCTGGAATACAGTCATCAGTATTGATTAGGCTGCGGAGGACCTTGCATGAGACCAGCAGGCAGGGAGGAGTCTTGGTCTCTAATCCCATCCTCAAAACTAATTTTCTATGTGACATGGGACAAATGGCCTTCTCAGCTCTGGGCTGTGAAAAGAGGGGGTCGGATTGGAAGCTTCCCAGGGTTAGAGAAACCCAGCACGCAATGGTGGGCCTGGCCTAGAGGAAGCAATGGTTTTAGATCTTCCCTGGTGCACACACACACACACACACACACACACACACACAACCATACCTGTACTGAGTCCTACTCCTCAGGAACCAAGCGAGGGAACTGACTAACTGAAGGGATAAGTTAATTAGAGCTGAGGTGTTAATGGGTGATAATGGCTTATGCCAGATAATGTTTGCATTTTAACTGGGGCCTTCTGTGCTTTCTGCTAAAGGAGTGAGTAATAAAAATAACTCACATTTCTATAGGCTTCAGGGAACCAGGACTTCAGGCTCCAAATCTAATGCTCTTGCCACTAAACACCACATGAGATCTCTAATGATAAGAGTAAAAATGGGGGAATGCCAGACAAGGCAGCTTGCTGGGGGAGAGAATTTAGGGTAGGGGGACTTTTAGCACCCTTCAAAATGTACCCAATCGGCAGCCGGCCAGAACTAACACGCACAATTCTAACACAGAGAGCGATTTCGGAGCCACCTTTGGGCCCACCAAAGGTCTGGGAGCTTTAGAAACATTTTCTGTGTGGTTTCTTTCATTCTAAAAGTACTGATTAAGAGTTTCTCCCTCTGTGCCTCGTGCTATGCTCTGGGACTCCTTCCCCTCAACCACATCCTTTCCTTTTATCCTCCACTCTTCCTATCTGCCTTTCCCCTTGCTATCCAAGAGAGATTTATGTGTCTGATAGGAATTCAACATCATCAATAGGAAGAAAAACGGAAACCACAGGGTCAATGCCCATCAAAGCTGGTCTGTTCCTTAGGACAACAGAATGTTGCAGTCAGGCGGCACCTAAGAACATGAGTGTCAGATCTGGGACCTTGGAATCCAGACAAACTATCAGAAAGGGAGAGGGCCTCAGAAAGTGGGATGTCAGATCTGGGAGCAGAGATGGGAAGGCCCTTAAAGCCTGGAATGTCAGAGTTGGAAGGGAAACTAGGTCTTACGTCCTCATTCTGCCGGGAAACACTCTGTGACCTCATTATTTTAGGGACCACAGAGATCTCCAGAAATCAGATAGGTCCCTTCTGGGAGAACTCATACCCATATTTCTACCAGGACTACTTGATAACATCCTAGAATACAATGGCTAAGTGAGACTGACTGTTGCTCAGTCCAGTGCTAGACACTTTGCCTGGGACTAATGATGTTGCAGCATTGATAATCCTGTTCATCCTTCATCCTTCATCCTTTAAGGATGTTTGATTCTGCTTTGAGGGCTATCTCTTATTAGCTTTAAAACAGCCTGGGCTCTGAAGCCTCCTCCATATGAGGAAGATCATGGGCTTCTGGGGCTAGAAGGAAGCTAATGAGTCATCTAACACAGTCTCTTTATTTTACAGATAAGAAAACTTCCAGGGAGGGGACTGGCGTATCCAAGTTTTACAGCTGTGGAGAGTGGGATAGGCAGGTTCTCTCACTCCAAACTTGACTCTTTCCAGGATATCACCTGGCCTTGCCTGGCTCACATATTTTTGGGAGGAATAACAGCTTTGTTAAACTGTCCCAAACTGCCCATATATTGGGTAGAATCATCATGACCATCATCACCATGTTTTTAAACATACACATAAAATAGGGCATGATAAAAGTATTGATTATAAGTGCCAAAGACCTTTAGAAATGGATCAAGGAATGTACGATTCATGGAGAAGGTGGGCTTATGTTCATCTCTGCAGTAATAAATAATGATAGAATCACATAAAAATGTTAAGTTCCTTTTAATCCAACACCTTTTTTTCCCCCTGAGGCAGTTGGGGTGAAGTGACTTGCCCAGGGTCACATTGCTAGGAAGTGTTAAGTGTCTGAGGCCAGATTTGAACTCAGGTCCTCACTGACTTCATCAGTGGAGATGTCTCTGAATGAGCACATCTCATGTTTCTTTTAAGAGACTAATTCCATGCTGCTCATAGAGCACGGTGCCTTCTTTCACATGGGCACAACATGCTGGGCTGTCCTGTGTCAGTGTCTCTCGTGTCTCATAATCGATTCCAAAGTTCTTCAGAGACACCTTAAGTTTGACCTTCTACTCCTTCTTCTGTCCTCCATGGGACTGCTTGCCTCTGTGATAGGCAAACATTTTGCCATTTGAATAATGTGACCAGCCTACTGAAGTTGCATTCTCTGCAGTAGAGTTTGAATACTTAGCAGTTAAATTCAAGAGAGGACCTCAGTGTCCAGTATCTCATTCTGCCAGGTGATCTTCAGAATCTTGCAAATTCAAATGGAAGTAATTCAATTTCTTGACATGGTGCTAGTGTGCTGTCCAGTTTCGCAGGAATACAACAATGATGTCAGCACAATAGCTTTGTAGATCTTCAGTTTGGTAGGAGCCTAATAGTTCCCCTTCATGCTTTCATATAGAGCATCCCAAACAATGAGCTAGCTCTGGCAATGTGTGTCTACCTCATCTATGTTGACATCCCTGAAAGGTATACTGCCAAGGTAAGTGAACTTATCTACAGCATTCCAAATTTCTTTATTTGCTTGTATCCAATGGGTCCACATATGGATGATGTGGTGCTGGCTGATGGAGAAGCTCTGTTTTGTTGACATGAATTGTTAGGTCAAAATTAGCACAAGTGGCAGAGAATTAATCCATACTCTGTTGCATCTCAGTCTCAGAGGCTGCATTGAGTGTACAATCATCTGTAAACAAGAAGTCAAGCACCAACTCTCTCTCCACTTCAGTTTTGGTTTGTAGTCTTTTCAAATTAAATAATTTACTGCCAGTACAGTAGCTGATCTTGATGTCTTTTTTTGCCTTTGTTGAAGGTTTCTGATAATCATTGAAAACATAGTGCTAAAAATCAGGGGAGCAAGCATACAACTTTGTTGTGTACTCAGAAAGTACAAAGCAATGTTCATTATCCAGAATCTGGGCAAGTTTTCTTGTATAATACGGATGAATTCCAGGCAACCAAATTTTGCCATGATCTTCCACAAGCCCTCCCTACAGACAGTATTAAAGGCCTTAATCAGATCAATGAATATTGTGTACTGGCCTCTGTTCTGCTTTTGGCATTTTTCCTGCAGTTGTAGGGCAATAAACAACATAGGACTGTTTCTCATCCCTTTCTGAAACTATACTTGTTCTTAGGTGGATGAACATCTTCCAGATGAAGGATCAGCCTATTAAGGAGAACTATGGCAAGAGAGCCTCTCCCCATTCTGCTCCCCTGTGATTGTCATAGGACAACTTATTTTCTTTCACCTCTATAGAGATGGAAATGGAGGCATCCTTGAACTCCTAAGGGAAATAATGTTCTTTTGCCATATAACAAAGAAAATTTCAGTCAGCTTTTGGGTGATCAGGGGATCCTGCCTTGTAAATCTCAGCTGGGACAGAATCAGCATCAGGCACTTTGCCACATGAAAGGAGTCTAATGACATTAAAATAAAACCCTCTACTTGTTGGGAAGTTCAGCCTTGACATTGGTTGATGACAGTCTGTTCAGAACACTAGGGAAGTGTTCATCCTATCTCTCCCTATCTGTTTTATGTCCTTATCATTACAAAATGTGGCACCATCAGCACTGAATAGTTGAGATGTACCATAGGACTTTGGCCCATAAGTAGCTATCAGGGAATTATAAAAGCATTTTGGATTGTTACTATCACTACAAAAATGAATTTCCTCTGCCTTCTTCCTGAGTCAAGAATCCTGTATCTCTCTATTTCATAGTCTTACTTTCACTTTACTTTTGATGGAGTTAAATGCTATCTTCTTAGAGATGAAGAAACTATCCTGCTGGTAAATAAACTCTGTAAAATTCTCATTTTTCATTTAGTGACTTCTGAATTTTCCCATCATTTCTATCAAATCAATCTTGATGTTTGTGAAGATTCTGGCCCATGGGTAAATGTGGTGCTGTGTTATGGGAGCAACCCCCTAATGTTACATTCCCTTTTAACTCTTTATAGGCTTTCTGGGTTTTGTACTTAGGCATTGTCCTTAACAGTACTATACACCAAATTTTTGAAAGCTGCCCACTCCTTTTCTGTTCCACTGTTGCCAAACATGTGTTGGCTTAGCTTTCTCTCTAAGTTAACAACAAACTGTTTATATTAGGAGAAGCACTCTAATTTGTTGACATTAAGCCTTCTAGTAGTTGTCTTGTCTTGGAGTCACTGCTTTTGTTGAATATGATTATAAAACTTAAGAGGATAAGTCTATGATTGGTCCAGCACTCTATGATACAATTGTCTTTGCCACTCTCACATCCTGTATCCCTTCTCCTTAGGGTGACATAGTTTATTACAGTTTGTTGCAAAGATGCACCCACAAAGGTAGATTGCATTTTGGTAAGTGGAAGATGGTGTTAGTGATGAGAAAGTCACGAGAAGCATGGGTCTTCAATAGTAACACCTGTTGCTGTTTATGACTTCATTCTTTCCAAGGATTCCCTGCCATGTCTGATAGTCTGTCTCTGCTCTGACATTAAAAACACCCAGAAGTATAAACTTGTCCCTTTTTAGAATATTGATGGTCTCCAGGTCTTTATAAAATTTTTCCTGTCTCACCAGGGTTCATCATGGTGGGAACTTATGGACTGACAACGATGGTGTGGCACTTTCTTACAAGTGACAATCACATTGTCACGAGCCTGTCATTCATTCCTTTGGGAGGCCTATAAGCTTGTTGACTAGATTAATTTTGATTATGAAACTCCTGCCAGCTTTAGGGTACTTTCCATCACTGCGGTCACTCCAGAAAAAGTGTGTATTTAGCTCTCATATATCTAGCTGACCTTCATTTGCCAGCCTTGTCTCAGGGTTGCTATTTGGATGTGATATCTGCTGAGTTCTCTCACAACAAGAACTATTTGTCTTTCAGGTGTACTGGATTTACAGTTGCCCATAAGTGTGCACATATTCCTTGAACCGATGGTGAATGGAGTCATCTTCACAAAAATTTTTGTACCATTTTTCTTGTTTGTTTTTCACCTACAAGGTAGAATCCCCACCTGCTGCTGTAAGCAGTACAGGGTTAGATTAGGTGAAGCAGACAATTTTAAAGGCGCCTTTTCTTGTCCCTTCCTCATCCCAGGAAGTGAATACTTCCTGAGACTGCTCAGATACCCAGGAACTGCTGAATTCAGTGAAAAGAAGACCTTATGATCTGAGCCACCTGTGGGCAGGACTGTGACTACAACTTCCAGTGTATCCATACCTGTTGCTTTGCCACTTGCCTGTCACCATAGGACTTTGAAGGTCCTATGCTAAAATGCTAAAATAGAATGAGTGATTTCCTTTAACTGGCATGTTAATTGGATTTGAAAGACAGACTTATTATTATCTAGGCCCAAGTCCTAGACCCTAGACCACATGTTAGATTTTATAGAACCTAGAACATCAGAGCTGGTGGGAGAGGACTTAGCACTCATACAGTTTCCCCTCACTATACTATACTTATAAGAAACCTTAGACTCAGTGGCTAGGCAATATATCCAAAATATCATTCATTCATTCATCTGGCAGTATGTGGTCATAGAAAAGGAAATAGAAGGAGTGTTGAACATAGAATCAGGAGAACTAAATATAAATCCTCAAATATAAACCCCAGCTTAGACACTGACTAGCTGTGAGAGTCATCAGTAAGTCATTTACATTCTCATCTTTAAAATGGGGGCAATAATTCCCCTCCTTTGAAGAGCTATCTGTGATGAAGGAGTTCTGTAAACCTAGGGATGAGTCATAGAAAAAGTAACCTCAATTTCACAGTCTCAACATTCTCTAGTGTGGCCCAAACCAGATTGTTGCATAATTGGGGAAAATTAACATAATAAATAATTTGTGGTTTTCTAAGTCAATATGTAACCTTGAAGAAATCCTTTTGTATAGTTTAGTGGGACTATTTCTACTTGAATTTGATATTGCTGGTGTAGGGAACACAGAATTATAGAATTTAGAGCTGGGAGATATCTTGGACCATAGAATGTTAGAGCTTGGAGGGGCCTTAGAATCCAGGATGTCAGAACTGGGAGGGCCCTTAGAACCCGGGATGTCAGAGCTGGGAGGGCTCTTAGAACCCAGGAGGTCAGAGCTTGGAGGGTCTTACAACACAGAATATCAAAGCCTGACAGGCCCTTGGGATTTACCCTAAAATC
Organism: Sarcophilus harrisii; assembly: GCF_902635505.1. NCBI lineage: Eukaryota > Metazoa > Chordata > Mammalia > Dasyuromorphia > Dasyuridae > Sarcophilus > Sarcophilus harrisii. The sequence continues at coordinate 548,743,937 of NC_045428.1, forward strand.
TTCATTTCATAGATAACAAAAAAGCCGTATAGAAATTAAGTGATTTTTTGACATAAGTAGCAAGGAACAACCCTGGGATTTGAGTCTAAATCCTCCGATTTCAAAAGTCAGTAGGATTTATGCTGCTTTCCTCCCTGACCTGGTACAGTCAGACAGACAGGCCAACTAACTGAGGAGGGGGTTTCCTAGTCAGGGCAACAGGATCCTGCCATGTGGAGGGTGTCACATGTCATTAGCAGGGCCCAGATTACAAGTGGGGGAAATCCAGGAAGCCAGGCTGCTTCAGCAAACTGTTCAGAGGCGGCCAGGGCCTGGGCCAGGGGAGATCTAAGCTTTCTATTCAGTGGGAGCCAGGCCAGAACCTACAGTAGACAGTAATGAGATCAGCGAGTCTCCAGGACAGCCAAACCAGACGGACTCAGCGGCGGCAGTGCCATCACCCCTAGCAGCCGCAACAGCAGCAATCTGGGCTTGTGCAAGGAGCAAGACGAGTGCCCGGCAATCTGTTCATCCCTAGAGCAGGAGACAATTTATCTGCCTCGGAAAGAGCTGGCTTCCCAGAGCTCAGGAAGAACAGTAATAATGACCTCACCTTGGGAGTTGATAGAGCTCTGCTCATGTCTGACACACTTGCACAGACATCAATCAAACATCCCTTTTTTTGAAGTGGGTTGGGCAGGTGGTATCATCAGAATAATGGTACGATCGGGATGAAGGGGGCCTTAGAGATTTTCGACTCCAATCTCCAACTCGGGGGAGTCCCCTGTGTGCAGCCCTGAAAAGAGCCCACCCAGCTCGTGCCGGAAAACTTCCAGGGATGGGGAACTCACTATTTCACAAAACAATACGCCCTCCTCTCGCCCCAGCCCTGAGAAGGTCGTCAGACTTCAGACTGGTAAAAATGGGATTGTAGATAAGCATGCTGAGCTCATCGATCAATGCATGTGTTAAGCACTTATAGTGTACTAGCTACTAAGCTAAGAGGGGAGAATTTATGTGCCAAGTACTGTGCTATGGGCTTTACAGATATTTTGAATCTCACCACAATCCTGAGAGTAGGCGATATTATTATACCCATTTTACAGATGAAGAAACTAAGTGACTTGTCGAGGTCCAACAGCTAGAGTTTTAAGTTGTCTTCCATATTTTAAATGCAGCATTCTACCCGCCTTGCCTCCCTGATGTCTGTGAAATCTATGAGATGCTTCATGTGCAACCATCTTTTTTTTTTGTTGTTATTGTTCTTTTGTATTGTGGAAATATTTTTCTAGGAACTGAAAATGAAATAAATCAAAGTGGAAAAAAAGAAATGGGCTAGAGTAAGATCTGTGGTCCACCAGACTGAACAGAGTGAATTAGCTCTCACCTGTACTTATCAGGGACATGCATAGAGGGCACTCTCCAGAGTTGATCTTGCTATACCATGGCAGAAACACTTGTGAGATCATTAAAAAATATTATTGGATTGTTTCTATAGGAGAAGACCCGATGCTGCCAATAAAGGAACGGGCTGAGAGCAGATGGAAAAGGATGCTGTGAGGTGTGCAGTGTAGGTTTCTGGGCTTAACTTTGGAACTTCCAGCCTCCTGACACTGAATGGAGGCTTCACATGAAGTAGGAGGTCTGTGGGAAGGAAAGAGGCAAGAAGGGGCAAAACCCAGGTAAAAACCTTGGGGCATGTGGAAGTATGTGGGTGGGGAAGGGGAAAAGGTTTCAGGTGATAGAAATCAGCCTGCCTTAGGCTTCAGGTCCCCAGCTCCTGGGGGAGCATGTCAGTTCTTGGCTGAGTTCAAGAGATCATGAAAACCTGTTTGCTCAGGTTAAGGACCTCGAGACTGAAATGGTGTCTTTCTCTTCCTACTTCTGAGCTTTCAAGGGCTAGTGGCCTGAGGATAGCCCCCATATAGGAGTGGATTTCCCAGGCTCCCCTCAATAGGGCAAACCTGCCTCTTCGCTCAGTCTCTCAAGATATTCTCTGTCCTGCTACTCTTTACATGAACTTGGCCAAACCGGTCCACAGCCCACTGGGCTTCCATTTCCTTATGGATAAGCTCTGGGGTGATCACTGTGATATGGGACCCCAGTGAAGGCGTGAGGGACAGGGAGATCCAAAGAGATAGGAAAAGATAGAGAGAGAGTAACAGAGAAAGAGACTGGGAAAGACAGAGGCAGAAAGTGCTAGAGAGAGATAGAGAGACAGGGAAAGAGACGGAGAAAGACAGAGACAGAGAGGGACAGGGAAATCCAAAGAAATAGAGAAAGGCAGACAGAGATAGGGAGACAGACAGAGAAAGGCAGGGAAAGAGACTGGGAAAGACAGAGACAGAAAGACAGAATTAGAAGCACAGACAGAAGGTAACAGAGTGACAGGGAGAGAGAGAGAGAGAGAGAGAGAGAGAGAGAGAGAGAGAGAGAGAGACAAGGAAAGAGACAAACAAGGACAGATAGAAATATTGATGGAGATAGAGAGAGAGAATTGTTGAAATCAAACGTGCAACCTTACAAATGAAACCCCAGGAAAGCGATGATTTTTCACTAACTCACCAAGTCCCCAAAAGAGCAGCTCACTAATGATAAAAGCCAGACTGGCAGGGCCTCCATTTTGTAATTAACTCTTTTTCTCAAGTGGATTGATTACACCTGAGCTGTCACAGGCAAAGAGAAATCTTCATCTTGGCATGGGGCTCCTGCAGAGCTCCAACTTCTGGCAGAGGCTCCAGGAGAGCTTGTCACAGGGCCCACAAGCAGGCTGACCTGAAGAGTGAGTGTGGTGCCCTGAGGAAGGGGAAGGGAGGGAGGCGCTAAGGGAAGGAGAGGGATGGGGGTGAAGGAGGGGAGGGGGAAGAGCAAAGCAGGGACAGGGAAGGAAAGGAAAGGGGGAGAGGAAGGGGAAGGAAGGAAAAAGGGGAGGGTGAGGGGAAGGGAGAGACAGGGGAAAAAAGGAGAAGGGAAAGGAAGGAGAAGGAGAAGAAAAGAGGATGAAGGGAGGGGAGGAGATGAAGGGGGAATAGGAAGGGGGAGAGATAGGGGAGGGAAGGGGAAAGGAAAGGGAGGGGGAGTGGGAGGGTTGCTCACTCAGGAAGGCCTGGAACTACCAGAAGCTCCCAGAATGCCAGCAGACAGCTCTAGAGGGGATTCCTCTCCCAGCTTTGTGACTGTCTATTGCTCTCCATGTTGGTGACAACATGAGTCATAACCCAGAGGAGCCCCCTTGACCCTTCTCCCCATCCCTTCCACAGCACAATGATGACCCAGCCCAAGTCCACCAGAGAAGAACTACCTTGCATCTCCTAGCCTCATACTCACACTAAGCTCTGCCTCAGTCAGTTGATCCAAAAGCCTTTATTAAGTGCCAAATACATATGCCAGAGGCAGAGGCAGATGTTCCATGAAAGAATACAGGATGTGGAATCAGACCTGGGTTCAAATTACAGCTTGGTGAATTTATGTGCCTTCTTCTCTCTGGACCACAGTTTCTTCATCTATAAAATGAAATGTTATGAAATGAAGTTCCTGCCAAGCCTGCTTACTCATGTGCCAGGTGGCCTGAGTGCTGAGAGCCGTCTCCAGAAATGGGAGCTGGAGAGGAGGTCGCTTGACTCGTAACAGTTCAGTCCTGGGGAGAGTGCACTGCCCCAGCTCTGATCAGTGATGCTCTGTGGGAGACACAAAAAGCCCTCTTTCAGTGCTAGAGCTAGGATGCTCTGACTGTGGACAAGCAGCTTCCTCATCAAAGAAAGGGTGGCAATAATAACTCCAGGGCCCGCTTGCCCTCTTGTCTGCTTTCTGGGATGGTTGTAGGGCTCAGATCACGCAGCAGCAGCATAGCTCTTTACAAACCTGTGAGCTCTCTATAAATATCAGTTTTGTTTATTAAGGAGTGGAGAGGCTGGGAGGTGTGAGGATGGGTTGGTCTTTTCTCTTATTCTCCCTTCCCCTGGAGGATATGTTGGGGAGGGGGGTTGTCTGCAGGAGGACTGGATCTGGATGCCTACATATTCCCCACAGAGCATCTCCCAGTGCGGGTACAGAAAATGATGGAAGCTGGGGCAACACATTCTCCCAGGCACTAACGGTTTCATGTTGGCCAAGCCCCTTTCCAGCTTCCATTTCCAGAGAAGACTGTCAGCAGGGGTCATTTATGATATGAGTAAGCAGGTTTGGCAGGGAAGGATCAGCTCTACTCACTCTGATTCACCATCCGTCCACATTTACCAGAAACACCAGCTGACCCCAAAGTGCACCCCTCATTGCCATGCCCTGCCAACAGCCCAGAAAACACCTACTGACCTCAGCTGAATCAGGAAGCTCTTGAGGGCAGGGGCCATGTCACTTTGTGCCTGAAATACCCATCTAGCACAGGGTCCTAAGTAGGGTACAGTGTATATAGAAAAACCCAAGAATACCAGTGATCACTTATTGAGAACTATTTCTAAAAATAGCTTTTTTATTTTAAGTTTATATTATCAATTTGTTTTGCTCCTGATGCTGGTGTTATCTGGGATGACGGTGATAATAATAATTAATATTTATATAGCACTTTTAAGTTCACAAAATTCTTTACAAATATACCTATTAAAGCTTAAAATTGGATTAAGACTTTTGGGACATCCAGGAAGGTGAATGCTGTTATAATCCCCATTTGATCCATAAGGAAACTGAGGCAGAAGTGAAATGACTTTCTCCTGAGGCAGGATTTGAAGTCTCAAAGACTCTCCATTTTGCCACCCAATACTAACCACCTGCTTCTATACAGATTTAAAATTTGCATATAGATTTCCTCAAAACCATCTTCTGAGATGGGAGTGGGTGCAAAAATAGAGTCACCTCCCCCCCCCCCGTTTTATAGTTGAGGAAACTGAAACTTTAAGGGTTAAGAAACTAAGCTGAGAATAGAACCCAGGATCTAGAATCCAAGTTCTAGGGTCACAGATCTAAAGCTGGTAAAGAAACTAGAGGTTATTTACTTGAACCCCTTCATTTTATAGATGGAAAAACTAGTCTAAACTAGTGATATGCCCATAGTCACACGAGGGACAAAGGGCAGTGCTGAGGCTCAAATTCAGGCCTTCTGAGTGTTCTCAGCTCCTTTCCCAGACACGACTGGAATGGCTGCTGATCCCAAACGCCAGCCTGGTTGGGAGGATTCCCAACCCTGAGGCTGATTTCCTAACCAGTTTTTCTATCAGGAAACTTCACAACTACAGCCTTTTTCCTGAGACACAGAAGCAGCCACTTGTAGGAGGGAAGAGAGATTATCTCTGCTGGTCAGGAGGTCACTTGGTGACACTATTTCTAACAGATCAACCAGCCCTTAAGCAGTGTGAGTCACAACCTTGGAGTGAAAATGGGCAGCTGGGAGGCAGCATTTGGAATAGCCTTCCATCAAGGGGTCCCTAACAGGACAGTGAGAGTGAAGGAACCAGCGGTGAAGGAACCCTAATGGACTGTGAGATCTTGGAGAAGTCACTCCCCTTCTGGAGGGGAGCTGGGCTACAATGATCTTGCTGAGTCTTTCTAGTGCTAGAGTTTCATGACAGATGATCAGGGAAATCACAAGGATGGAGGAACGTGCAAATGTTTGGCTAAAATTTCTGATGCCTATTTGATAATTCAGCCACAAAACTCATCTTCTGACTCTGTGCCTTGGCTCTCCCCCACCTGTCCCCTAGCACATGCTCTCCCTTCTCAGTTGTACCTTTTGTCACCTTTCAAGGCTCAGAGGCCTACCCCTCCCCCCAACCAGTGCCTTCTCTCTGAGATTACCTCCCACTTCTCTCTTAAATCCAATTCACTTGCAAATCATGACATCACCATGCTAAAGTCATGGTCCAGTTTATGAATGAAAGGCAAACAACAACTTGAGAATAGTAGGAGCTGCCCCAATGGGAACCCAGCTGGGCATTTCCATTTGGGCAATATAAGTCCCTCCTTCCCTCCCTTTCCCCTCCTTCCTTCCTTCCTTCCTTCCTTCCTTCCTTCCTTCCTTCCTTCCTCCTTCCTTCTCTTCCCTCTCTCCCTCCCTTTCTTCCTTCTCTCCCTCCTTCCTATCTCCTTCTCTCCCTCCTTCTTTCTTCTGTCCTCTTTTTTCTTCCTCTATCCACATAAGGTATTATATCCTTATCTGTGGGTGCTCTGCACAAAGCAGTGTAAATTTGGATCACTGGAATCTTGCAAGATATCCTGGAATCCACAGGCTACATTTCTTTCTACACAGGACCTTGTCTTAAAAAGTCCAGGTCTCCCATTGCATCCAGGGCCATCTCCAGTCATCTTGATCTATATCTGGCCACTGGACCCAATTGACTCCAGAGGACAAAGTGAAACTGGTGAATTTGCACAGCCCATTCTCGCTTCAATCCAATCCACTTGCAAGTCATGACATCACCTTCCTGACATCATGGCCCTTTTCGAGAACAAAGGACACTTCCCACTTAGGTTGTACATATCTTATATCTCCTGTTTCTCCAAATTGCCTCCCCTATTGGTAAATAGGCTCTTCGAGGAACCAAATTTGGTCAGGCTTTGTATTTATTCAGTGCTTAACACAGTGCTTGAACATTTGTTACAGTTGCTTAGTCCAACTCTTCCTGACCCCAAGGACCATCTTGGCAAAGATACTGGAGAAGTTTGTCATTTCCTGCTCTAGAAGATTGATGCAAATAGAGTTGAAGTGACTTTCCTAAGGTCACACAGCTACTAAGTATCTGAGGCCACATTGAAACTCCAATTTTCCTGAGTAGCTCCAGTTCTCTATGCACTGGGCTGCCTCCAACAGCTGTAGGGCACATAGTAAGTAATTAATAAATGCTTAACTGGCTTGCTGATTTATTCTCTTTCTCCAGTTCCAACCCCTCTCTCTGGAACTCCAATTTGCACGAGTAAGAGTTTACTAGAATCAGAGAATATGAATCATCTATTTTAACACAGACAAATGAGACAAAGTATGTACTTTGCTTTGTAAACCTACATCAGGTACTATTATTTTATACTAGAAAGAGACACATGCATTGCTTACTTTATTGCTTTTGATACTAAATAGCCCTGGCTTTGGGCAAAAAGTCCTAGATTCAAGTTCATCTCTTTCACTAATTGGATTTTTGACAAGTCATTTCCCTTCTGTGCTTTGTAATTTCTAGATAAATGAGGGACTTTTATTCTCATTTTTCCACCTCTGACATTTGGTAATTCTGTAGCTGCCATTTGTCAAGCTAGAGAAATACAATGAGGCTTTCTTAATTAGAACTTCTGTTAACGGTCCTCCTTCTGAGACTGGGCTGGAGGTAAAGGCTGGTGTTTGATGCCCACTACCAGGAGGCTTGTCTCTCCTCCTCCCTCTTCCCTCCCATCTTGGTCCCTCTAGGTAAAATCTCAGATTCCTTTGCAAAGCCTAAATCAACTGAAATGTGCGTGCAATGAGAGAATTGATCCTTAGTGAAATAAAAGTATAGGCTTAAGAGCAGAAAAGGATGTTACAGACCATCTATTCCAACTGTCTCGTTTTACAGATGGGGAAACTGAGTTCCACAGCAGTGAAATGACTTTCTCAAAATCACACACACAAAAAACCAGGAATGGACTCGGGCTTTTTGACTCTGAATCTATTATCTCAAATCTCCATTCATTTTCCAAAGGGACATGTTGGCACCCCTTCCCCAGCTTGTCATTGTTGTTCAATAGTTTTCAGTAATATCCAACTCTTTGTGACCCCGTTTGGGGTTTTCTTGGGAAAGATACTGGAATACTTTGCTGTCCCCTTCCCCAGTTCATTTTTATAGGTAAACTGAGGCAAACAGGGTGAAGTGATTTGCCCAGGTTCACAGAGTTACTAAGTGTCTAAATCTGAATTTGAATTCAGGTCTCCCTGACCCAGCGCTCCATTTATTGCACCACCCAGCATCCCTTCCCCAGTGCCAGGGAGCATAAGGCTTTGTAGCTGCATATAAATTTGTCTCAGAACACTCATGGAGGATGGAGAAAAGACCTGCCTGTCTCTGGTCATCCAGGGCCATTGTGCTGCCACAAGGCTGTTTTTGAGGCTCCCTTCTTCAGTTGCAGCCCCAGGAGTTTGTTCTCTTAATCCATGTCCAAAATACACAGGAGAAGCACAGCAGTGCTGAGATTGGGAATTGGGTCCTGATCTTTTCCCTCAGTTTCCTCACTTGTAAAATTAGGTTGACAACAGTACCCAATTCCCAGGATTATGAGATTCAAATAAGAGAATGGCTGAAAACTCCCATCACCATTCTTTTTATTACAGCCAAGAATAGTAAAAACACCCGACCTCTGCAGTTCCTATTCATGGGCCAGGACAGTTTTCACTTTTATTTCTTTGTGGACCCAAATCTCTCCCTTTGGGTCACCCATTCCTCCAGCAAGATCTTACACAAGGATGTCTACCAAGCCCTCTGCTACTTCCCAGCTCCTGTGGCATGAAAGCCACTTACCTCACTGTCTCTACCTCAGACATTTCTGGGCCAGTTACCCATAGCACAGGTCTCACTGGATTACCTGTCTAAGGATACTTAGGCGACTAAAAGAGGCAAGTAGGATTTCCACCAAGCCTTTACTTCCCACACACTTGGTAAACGATAATGGTTTCAACCTTGCTCAGGAAATTATGGGACAAAAGCTAATGTAGTGGAAAGAGATTTGAAGGGGAAGAGATCTCATTTCAGCTCCTGGTTCTGACACTTCCTCCTTGTGCAAATTAGAATTTGCTCACCTGTAAGAGCCATGTGTCCTTGACACTATGAGCCCTGCTTCCTCATCTGTAAAATGGGAAGAATCAGAATGGTACTATATATTTCATAGAACTGAATGAGGAAAACCTAGTAAAAACCAGGGTAGAAGATAGTGAAAAGAGTTTAGAAAATAGAGAAGTAGAAAAAAGGTCTGGTGAATGCCAGATGATTAATAGGACTAATCTTGACCCTGAAAAAGAGACATGGAAATGTACTCCCCTCATGGCATTGGAATGGTGGGGGACAATGGGTGTGCCTTGTGTATGCTGTCAAATGTAGCTAGAATATCATTTGGTTTCATTGGGTTTTTTTTTCCCTAGTAATGAAGAATTGGTCAGTGAGAGCCTGACCAATAGTCTCGATGGGTTCAATCCAACACTTGGAAATTAGGAGAGTCAGCTTCAGAAACTAGCATTGGCAGGAGAAGAAATTTGGAATTGGCTCCTGAGCCAGAAACTAACTTTAGAATCGGAACTGAGTTTGAATACAGAAAATGACCTCTGAAATTCCATGAGCTTTGCTGTCTCTGAGAAGTTTTAAGTGAAAAAGATTGTTATGGGTCATCTCATAGCTGCCTTTTGAGTGCGTGCTGCCTGTATGTGTGTTGGGAGGGGGGGATTGTTCTTGAGTGAATGAATATATAGAGACAGATAGGACAGGGTTATAATTTCACAAACTTTGAAAGATTGAAGGAAGAATCTAAAATTCCTTCAATAGCCAGAGTCAGTGGTAGAAGGAGGTAGGTTGGGTCAGGAGTCAATATAGCAGAACAAAGAAGTCCCTTGTGCATGTTATGTCAAATCATATTTTCTTTGCATTGAATCCAAATGCAGATCTCTGCAACCTCCCCCACTGGTCCCAAGTTTATCTCACTGGGGATAAACAGATGACTTCAAAGGTCCTTTCCACCTCTATCAATCTGTTATTCTGTGAAAGTGCTTTGTAAGCCTCAATGTACTAGAGAAATGAGTTGGTATGATTAGTATATATTTATTCATGGGGTTTTAAAAAAATTCAAAGGGAACCCAAGAGTTTAGAGAACTGAATAGACATCTACATCTTGGGCATTGCTTCTTTAAAAATAGACTGAATGAGGGCAGGGCCTTTCATGTTTTACTCATCTCTGAGTTTCCACAGAGCCTAGCCCAACAAGGAACAAAGTAGGATTCAGTAGAGGGGACTGAGCTCACTGCTACTTTCCTTACCACAGTTCTTCTTGAGTGGTGGAACCTATTCTCCAGGATGGTAACAGTCAACAAATCTACAAGCAATGTAACCTACCTTCCCAGAGGCACAGAGTGGAAAGGACCCCAGAGGCCACCTAATCCCCCCAGTCCCCAGGAAGAACTTCTAAAACCATTCCAAAGAGATTCATCTAGTCTCTGCTTGAAGACCTCAGGTTGAGGAGGGCATTGAAAAGCCACATTTGGAACAGCTCTCAAATTTAGGAGCTTTATCCTATCCTGCCTAATTATACCTCCACAACTTCCACAAATTTTTCCTCGTTCTGCTCTTTGGAGCCAAGCAGAGCAAATCTGAAATTTCTTCCCTATGATGTCATCCCTTCAGATGCTTGAAGGCAACCCCAATTCTCTTAATCTCCCAGCTAAAAACATGTCTAGCTCCTCTTACTGATTTTTGTTCCAGCTAGTCTACAATTTCCTAGCAAGCCTGGTCACAAGTCAATGCCCTTTGCCAAATGGGATGCTCCTGGGGCACAGAATGCTCCTCCATAGAATTCTGATGGGGGAATGAGGTCTCTCCTGGTTACCATCATCACCTCTGCTCTATCTGCTAAACAGAGCTTCTCAAACTTTTTCCACTTGTGACTTTTTTCACCTGAGAAACTGTTACATGATCCCAGGTATATAGATATATAAAATAGGTTTATAAATCAAACATTTACTGATAATAAATCATAATTTCACAATACCCACATTCAATTACACAACCCTATATGGGATCCCAACCCACAGTTTAATAAGCTTTGTAAGAGACTATGGAAACAGCCCAAGATCCTTCCAAGGGTATTATCTTGTGGGGAACTCCAAGCTCTCAATGTAGTGTTGGGCACACAGTAAGCAAACATTTAAGGTATTTTCCCACCCTATTCCACTCCATTCCATTGCATTATATTCATTCCATTCCATTTCATTGTGTTCTAAAACACTTTATTCCATTTCATTCTATCCCACTTCACTTCATTCTATTCCAAGGTGCAAGACTTACAGAGAGTTATAGAGTCACTGAATTTCATTGGGAAGGGATCTCAATAACCATCTTATCAAGTCCATAATTGGACGAGAAGTCCTGCTATGACCCACTTGACAAAGGGCCATCCAGCCTTCCTCTTAAAACAGCTCATTTCACCTTTACGTCATTCTGATGATTAGCCAATAGTTTTTGTTTGTTTGGTTTGGTTTTTGTTCATTTTACTGTCCCTGAAAATAACAAGATCCACTTCAGAATCTAGCTCTAATTTGCACCTGCAACAACAGTATAAGGAAATGGCCTTTCCTTTCTGGGAACTCTCCTGACACCTTAATTGTACCTCTCTTAAGGCCTGTTCTACCTTAGGGTAGTTATTGCAGCTGTCATGCTCTCCACTCCATCTAAGACTAAGTTTCTTGAGGGCAGGGACAGAGCCCCTTTTGAGCTCAAAGTTATTATAACTAGAAGGGCCCTTAAGTGATGAACTTATTTGACTCCATTTTACAGAGGAGGAGACCAAAGGCCTGAGAACAGACTTTTCTAAGATCAGATCTACTGACACTAAATCCAGTCCAAAGTGTGGAATATAGCATTTGACACATAGAGGACTTATGGTAAATATCTGAGGAATGAGAGAAGGAGGGAAAAGGGAAGGGAACCAATAAAGAATATAAATGAACGAGAATTTTCTAATAAAACAAATGCAGAAAAGATTAATGTAAAACTGCATAGCACTCAAAATACTGTATTACACTGTACAATACTGTATAAAGCCATAGCCATATAAATGCTATTTATTATTATTAATTTAAAAAATCACACATAAAAAAAGATTCATAGTCAAATATAGAGCTTAGTCTAAAGTCTCTGAAACTCTGTCCTGCCTCAAATACCATAATAAAGGTACCACTCTTTATAGCTTTAACAATTCAATTTAATGCAACAAATATTTATTAAGGCTTATAGCAAGACCCCTGTGCTAGGTGCTAGAGTTGCAAAGATAGATAAGACAGACCCTGTCCTCAAGAAGCTTACATTCTAATAGGGGAAAAGACATAGCCAACTAACAGATGCTACAGAGAGGGCGATGAGTACTAAGAAGGGGTCTAGGCAAAGAGCTAGAAGACAGTAAGATGGACAGTCCATTTTCAGAAGGTATGGGGAATCAGGAAAAGCTTCAAGGAGTACATGACACCTGCGTTATGTATTGAAAGGAGAGATGGGCTTCAATAAATAGGGATGATGGGGAGGAAGTTGAATCCTGGGATGGGAAAAGGAGAAGGAGGTGGGATGGAGGGGCAAAGCAGCGTGAGCAAGGTCAAGGAAAGAAAGGGAAATAGTGAGTAGCCCTCTTTGGCTAGACTGTAGAAGAGCTATTAGTAAGATCGTAAAATAGACTGGAAGCAGATTTGAGCAGGCTTAGAATGCCAAGATCAGGAATTTAGATTCTGGACAAAGAGGAACTACTAAAGGAGTGATATAGTCCAAGAGATGGCATAGCAAGATTAGTCAGGAAATGATATAGTAATATGACTCCATTTTTCAGCAGCCTCCAATTCCTTTTGTCTTTCATACAAGTTAATTCTTTGATTTAACTTGTGTCACCTGCTACAACAGGCTATAACAACAACAATAATTGCATTTTAAAATTCATAAAAAATGCTTAATAAAATACCCCACTTTATCTTTACAACATCCCTGGGAAATAAATGCTATCATTATCCCTATTTTTACAGATGAGGAAACTGAGGTAGACAGGGGTTATGTGATTTGCCCAGAATCATACAACTATGAAAGTATCTGAGGTTAGATTTGAACTCAAGTCTTCCTGATGATAGGAACATCCGCTATGCAATCCACTGTGCTACCAGCCGCTATATTTATATGTTTTAAGGCTTATAAAGTGTTTTACATATGTTACCTCATTTGGACTTTGCAACAACTCTGAGAAGTATATACTATCATTATTCTCATTTTACAGATGAAGAAACCAAGGTTGAGAATAGTTACCTTGGCCAGAGTAATACAGCTAGTAAGTATCTGAAGCAAAATCTGAATTCAGGGCTTTCTGACTCTAAGCCTTGTGTTCTATCCTCAATACCACTTAGTTGCCTAATCCTCCCAAATGATAGCACTTTCCTCCCTCCTCACTTTCATTTTCCATGTCTTTCATCTATAATAAATTGCATACTTTTCTGTGTAGATACTGCTTTCTACTAGTAGAATATATGCTCTTGGAAGGCAGGACATTTTGGTTTTTGCCTCATACCAACAGGTTGCAGAACAGAGTAAGTGTTCCTGCACACAGCAAGTATTAAAGACTAATCAGAATGGAACTGAACTCGGGAAGTGGTTTTGCTGATTTCCATTAATTGATCTTGGACACATAAGGCATTTCTTGGATATTTTGGATCATTTCTCCTCTCAGGCTTCAGCTTTAAAGTCAGGGGTGGGGCCTTCGATAAATAGGTTAGGATTAACTAGGAGATTCTGAAGCCTTGTCTAGAAAACATACCACACAGTCTGCCCAGTCTCCTCTTTTTCCTCTTCCTCAGTCCATGGGGAAAGGAAGGCAACAGAACAGAACACAGTATTCTACTTTGTGGCACTAACAGAGGCAAGATACTCCAACCCCTCCACCCTCCAATGAACTGCCCCACCTTCCTGCTGCACCCACCAGCTCCCAAAATTTGTGGAATGTTTTTCTCCGGGATAAATTCAAGAATTCAGTTGCAGAATCATATGATTTCAGGAAAGAAGTCCAAACAGTCCCCACATTGCAAGGAAGAGGAAATTCAGACTAGGAGAAAGGGGAATGATTTGCTCACAATCACACAACTAGATGGAAAGCCTTCCCTTTGGAACTGGGCTAATAAACTGTTTAAGGTGAACCACCAGAATTACAGCTACTTTCCTTGACTCTCAGACTTCCCATCTTAAGCTAATCATTGCCACATCATCATCACAGTGACACTGCTGCTGCTGCTGCTGAGTTTAGCCTAAAACTGCACTGGGGACTCCCAGCATGGAAATTCCCTCCAGGGATACCAGGAAGCAACTCATATGTAATGCGATATTATCTTAGAGAGGGATCTGGGGACATTGATCAAGGTGAGTGGCAAACGATCACATAACAAGCATGAATTAGAGGCAAGCCTTATCTTCGAAGTCCAAGGATCCTATCCCATAGTGACTCTCATTATAACTGCCATATATATATATATATATATATATATCGTTAAAGGATTGCAAAGTGCCCGATACACAACCGCCCTATGAAGTCAATTCTGTAGGTATTACTCCTGGCGAGAAATTGAGCGTCAGAGAGCTTAAATGATCACCTAAGTCAGTAAGGTCAGGGGGCAAGCCTTATCTTCGAAGGCCGAGGCTCCTGTCCCATACTGACTCCATTATAACTGCCATTTATATAGTCCTCAAAGGATTGCAAAGTGCCTGATACACAACAACCCCATGAAATCAATTCTATAGGCATTACTCATTGAGCATCAGAGAGATTAAATGATCACCTAGCTCAGTAAGGTCTGATTCACAGAATGTTAGAAGTATCCAGGACCTAATTTAGAAACTATCTATTCCAAGTTTCTACCCTTGAATTTTTCTAGCTAAAGAAAGCAAGACCCAAGCCCCAGCTTATTCAGCTTACTCACTTAGCGCACTCCTAGCAAGTGGCAGAGGCAGGATTCAGATGCTTGATCTTCCTGCCTCCAAGTCCAGTGTGCTCTCCATTATTCTATATCACACCATCAGTTAAGCAGCTAATTAGTTCAGACAGAGCATGGGATTTGTTGTTTGAAAAATCTGGCTTTGAATTCTGTTTCAGCTCCTCAGTGCAATACCCTGGGCAAGTCACACTTAACTACTCAGTTTTTTCCATCTGCAAAATGGGCATAATAATAGCACCCACATCCCAGGGTTGTTTTGAAGGATGAAAGGAGAGGGTATTTGCAGTGTTTTGCAAAGCACTATATAAATGCTAGCTCTTAAGCAAGGTGAAGGACATAAAGTCACTTTTCTTCATCAATAGCTCATCTGTCCTCTAGCAGAGATTTCTGGAAAGTAGTGAGCAAGAATCACATGGGATAAGCAGGTGTGGATGTCGCAATCTTCCCAGGGAAGGAGCAGCCACCCACCACTAAGGTAATCAGGAATCCATCTCAGATCAAAGGACTGAATTCCAGACCTTCACTGACTCTCCCACTGGGATTTGAGGCTGCTTGGCGGTAATGGAAAGATTGGAGTCCGCCTTCCAATTCAGCCGCTGACTACCTGTGACCTTGAATAAACTTGACGGTTCTCAATTTCCTCATCTTTAAAATTCAAAATGGGGAGGGGGGCCCCTCGTGGATCGCTTTTCGAGGGCCCTGCCAGCTCGGGCAGCCTGGGAGTCTCTGGCTTTACTCACAAGGATGAAGTCATCCCCATCTAGCTGAGTGTGGAACCCGCTCACTCGCTAGCTCTCACAGAGCAGGGGACTGATTGCCATTTTTTTTTCATTCCCTCCTCCCTCCTCTCCCCCCCTCCCCGAATATTTCCCTCTGAGAAAGTCAAACAAGAAGAAATGTTTTTGCATAATGGCATGTACGGGGAGAGAAGAGGAAGTCGGACGGGCTAAATTTAGAAAGTGCTTACGCCCCCAGTCCTGGGGGCCGGCCCACGCACTTCACCCCGAGGAGGTGCTCTTCTAAATTTAACTCTCCGCCTGAAACCCTGCACTGGGGCCGTGACACCGAAAGCCCCAGCAGGATGTGGTGGTGGCCAGCCAAGGGAAGTTCACCCAACGTGAGCGCCCGCCCGCCCGCCCGGGGCTCTGACATCACCACACGCAGCTGCCCTACCGGAGCCCAAGGGTTTTCAGGTGTAACTTCTTCCTGGAAGAAACCAGAACATCTTCTTCAGCGTTTCACCCCTTCTTCCACCTTTCTAATCACAAGACTCCATCAGGTGGTCAAGCTGCGCCCCGGGGGATGGCCGGGAGGAAAAGTCGGGGTGGGGGTGGGGAGGCTTCACGGGCACCTGGCCTGCAAAAAAAGCCATCTCCTTCTGGCTTACCTTCGTGGGTCAGCCTGGCAAAGCCTCTGGAGCT
Source organism: Sarcophilus harrisii (assembly GCF_902635505.1). Lineage (NCBI taxonomy): Eukaryota > Metazoa > Chordata > Mammalia > Dasyuromorphia > Dasyuridae > Sarcophilus > Sarcophilus harrisii. The sequence goes on from NC_045428.1 coordinate 548,759,996, forward strand.
GGCCCATAAGGTCAGAGCTGACAGAGATCATGAGTCCAACCCTCCCAGAAAGATGAAGTGATTTAAGATCACATAGATAGTAAGTGTCTGAGGCAAGATTTGAAGCTGACTCTTCCCCCCCTTCCCCCCCCCCCCCACGTTGCTTCTGAGTTAAGGTATTGGAAACGGTTGGCCAGATTTAGGTAGTAGGAGTGTGTTCCTATGGTTACCCTAAGAAGGAATTCAGTTCAGTTCAACAAACATTTCTTTAAGTGTCTGCTCAGACATAAGGCACAACAAAGCAAAAATAAAAACAAAAACAAATAATTCCTGCCCTCAAGGAGCTTACATCCTACTGGGAAAATGCTGATGTCCATACAAGTTCTAAAACTAATTTCGAGGGAAAAAGCAGGAGGTAGTCCCTATGTATTCAGGCATTGATTGGCTGGGTGGAAAGTAGGGATCAGCGATGGAATAGGGGCATTCTCCATGGCATGGAAAGAGAAAAGGAAACTCCATTAATGGGGTCTATTTAGAGAATCAGTTTGACGGGAACAGAAAGGTGTGACAAAAGAGAGAGACTCATGTGAAAGGTAGGTAGGTGCTAGATCATGGAGAATTTCAACTTCCAGGCTAAGGATTGTGTAGTTCATCCTAGAGGCAAGAGGGAGCCACTGAAGATTTTTGAATACAGCAGTGACACAGTCATATCTGTGCTTTGGGCATAGTATTGCCTGAGTATTTGTATTGGATGATGAATTAAAGAGGTGGGACACTGGAGATAAGGAGCCCAGATTAGATAGCGTAATTGTAGTAACTCAAGGCAATGGATAGAAAGTTGCCTCTGTTCAAGTCCAGCCTTAGATATTGTAACAAACAAATCACACACTCTTGTCACTTAGTTTCCTAAAATGATAAATGAGGATTCTAGCACCTGCCTCACAGGGTAGTTAGGATTAAGTTACATGATATTTAATAGTGCCTGAGACAGAGAGTAGGTGCTTAATAAATACTTGTTTCTTTCCTTGGAACTCCCAGAAATGAGGTGAGGATCTGGAGTGGTGGCGGCCATGTACATGGAGAGAAGGGAATAGATGGGAGTGAGTGATACACAAGCAGCATCAACCAGTTGTCAATTTGGCAACAGTCAATCAAGATTAAGTTCTCCACTCACCTAATGCCATGAACCCAGGCCTCCTCTGAGAGGGGCCATACTGTGGCTGGGGCTATCAACCCGCTTTGACATGACCTGGCAGCTCAGAGTCCCAACCATCCTAGTTTCCCCAGGGGAAAAATGGTTCTTAGCCAGAGAGATGATCCATAATATATCTCCACCATCTACAAATTTAGCTCAAATAGTAATAGTTATTTGTATTTTCATTCTGAGCCACATCTATTTGAAACAGAGCTTCCTTTTACAGTATTAGTCAGTCTTAACCACCAAGCCTAACCCACCCCACCCCACCAAATCAAAACAGAACAAAACCAACTCATTTGGTATAAAACCTGGGTATGGTCAAAAACTGGACCTACTTACTTTTGTCTACCTTGCTTCTGATGATAAGGATTACAAACTTGTCAGGGGAAGAAACTGAGGTCCAAAAATGGTTCACAGAGCTAGCAATTGGCAAGACCCTTCTTTTTATTCCAAGTTTGGGGCTCCTTCCAAAGGAGAAAGCCAAGTGTGAAATTTGGAGCTCATTCCCACCATTGGAACTCAGTCTTTATTTTTCTTCCACCCTAATACAATTCCATGATTTTTTTAACCAATGATTCCTTCTAGCCTTCCATAGTGCCTGTGACTACTTCTTCAGCTCCCTCCTGAAGGGTAGCGGTTAAGCTATGGCACCTCCCCCTCCCCAATTACACACACCATGCCCCTCTCTCCTCAGACAGATTTTCAGGCAATTTGGCACGTGGGAAAGAACATTAGATTTACTTGGGTGACCCTATTCAAGCCACCTAACCATTCTGGGTCACAGTTTTTCCTTCCGTAAAAGGAGGCAATGGATTTTCCTAGGTCTCTTCCAGCTCTGACACTGTGTTCCTTACTAAGAGGCTGGAGGAGAGGCAGACTCTCCCAGAATTGTTTAGGGCCATTCAAAACCCAAGGGTAAACACACTCTGAGTGAGATATTTAAAGAAATATCAAATTATTCTGAAGTCACTGATTATAAGAGACCCAGCAATGCCTCTTCATGAAGGTCCTTGTGAGATCTTGAGGCTTTGAGAATTTTTCCCATGTAATTTTTCTGAAGGGTAGAGGAGGGCACAGAACTAAGCCCCACTTTGGTAGGAGTTGGCTCCTTCTGCATTATCTCAAGCCAAAGCATGAGGTTCCTCCTAGTTTTGAATGTAACTAAATGGTTATCTCTAACACTACTATTTTCCTGCAGATGCTACATGATTGTGAATCATGAAGCACCATGATCTACAGAGAAGCAGATCTGCAGATGACCCAATGGTAATAGGTCAGTGGAAAGACACAAAGGGGGTGAGCAGGTCTCAGTATATTCCAATAGGTGGATTGGTAGCATAATGGGAAAATTACTAGACTTGGAGTCAAGAAGACTTTCAAATTCCTTCTTCAGGCACTTATTAGCTGTGCGATCTCAGGCAAGTCACTCAATCTCTGCATACATCAGTCTCCTCCTTGACAAGATGGAGATAAGAATAGCACATACCTTACAAGGTTGTTGAGGGGATCAAATGATGTATACATTTTGCAAACCTTCAAGTGATATATAAATGCTTGGACTTATACACACATGCATGGTTCCTCTCTGTGGTCAGACTGGACATACTTTAAGACTCTTATTGATGCCAGTGCACTCAGACGTATATGGTCCTACTATATTTCCAATGACTTAGTACCTTAGTTCTTAGTAAGAGTAGATTTTGTGACAAATCTGTCATTATCTTTAGAGTTCACCCTCAGAAGACCCGTATTTGAATCTTAGTTCATCCTAGACACTAACTGTGTCAGCTTTCTTGACCTTGGTTTCCTCATCTGTAAAATGAAAGGATTGGACTCAATGTGGACTAAGTCTAAGGTACCTTTGAGCTCTGAATCTATAATCCTCAGGTCTTTGATAATAGTATCCATTTTTCCCAAATTCATTCCCTGATCCCATATCTGAAGCTGACTTCTGCATTCCAAAAAAGATTGAAAAATTTTTTAAATGTAGTTTGAGAGGTCTAGCTAATTGTGCCTTCTCAATGGTTGTCCATTCAGTTACATATCTTAGTCTGGAAGATAGACATTTTTCATCCACTTGTTTTTCCTAAGTGAATAGCATGACTGACTGCCTTTTTTTTCAGTGACTCTTTGGAGAGAGGTTCTACAACGTGACTGGATTCATCATCAAAACAATGTCTTCTGCAAATAGAAGTATCTGGAGAATCTCATTGTCTATCAATAGATCCATCTATATCAGGGATTCTCAACTTGGGGTCTGTGGACTTTTAAAAAAGATTTTGATAATGTATAATTGGTGTCTTTTATAATCCTATGTAGTTAATTGTATACAATTAACAATATGATTCAGAGGAGGGATCTTCACCAAGCTGCCCAAGGAGTCCAGAAAAACAAAAAAGATGAAGAACCTCTCTCTGTTTCAGAGCTAGGTCTTCTGTATAGCTTTAAGCAGACAATTAAACAAGAAGTGAAAATTGAATTGGATTGCTTTTGGGAAACCAGTTATTAAGGATTAAGCTTCTCCCTGGCACAAAAGCACATTTTTAAAAAACATTAAATTTTTATCAATAGCTTTTTTTTATCACCTATGTTTTCCAGTATGCCCCTCCCAGAGACCCACACTTTATCATTAAGAATTAAAAATGGGAAAAAATAACATTTCAGCAAAACTAGCTAGCACATGGAAAAAGTCTGATATATGTGCAGTGTTCTATATCTATAGTCCCCCACTTCTTCAGAGAAGTGGAGGGGGGCGAGAGGAAGAGGTAAAAGGCTCATTTTTTAACCAACACAATTTTTCCATGAAATCATGGGTCCAATCAATTTTTTTTTCTGGTGAAACTATATCTTCAAGTCACAGAACAGTGAAGTCTAAAAAGGGTTCAAGTTGAAAAAATACCCAAAGAGCAATGGAGAGGCCTATGGTAGACGTGAATGAATAACAAATTATTTATTATAAATTATACGAGACAAACAGCATAAACATCATGATCATATCAGTAGCAAAGACAATGGGCTGGTCACATGGCAAAAGCACCAATATATTCACCCAAGGCTAAGAAATCTAAAGGGAAAACCCCCCTCATTTTGTGTAGACTCCTCCATTGCAATTGATGTAAGAACACAAGAGTACCATAGGATAAAAAGTCTCCAATGGGCTGTTGGAGAGCTTACTCATATCAGAAATATCACAGCTCCATCCATGAACTGGAATAAATTGAGAGGAAACCTGGAGGGGACTGGACCTTGTCCTGATCAGGAGTCAAGAAAACCTTAGTTTGTACCTAAGTCTTGAATTTATCAATGGAGTGACCATTGATCTATTTCCTTATCTGTATTTTTCCTTGTCTTAGGCATAAGAATTCCTAAAGCAAGTATATCACAGCATTCTGGTGGGCTTAGAAGATTAAAAGATCATAGATTTAAAGCTACAAAGGGATCTCAGGATCACCTAGTCCAAACTCATTTGATGTGCTCATGGTCCCACATAGCCAGGATTCCAACCCAAGTCTCTGACTTCAGAGTCAGACCTCTTTCTACTATACCACATATATATAAAGTGCTTTGCAAACCTTAAATGGGTTTTTAGTGTGGATACTCTCATAGGATGCTAAAATTTAAGTTAGGATGCTTCAAAGATTTTCTAGAAAAGACCAGAACTTAACTGTTTTTTACAATGTGCTCCTGCAAACTCATGGTCAAGGAAAAAGGGTTGAAAATCCTAATCATTTATGAAGACCTGCAGTATGTAGAATACTGGGGAAGATACGAGATTATGAGGCATGATCTCTGCAAATCCTACATTGGTCATCGTCTACCAGAGGTAATCAAAAACACAAACAAGTTTCTTTTTTCTTTATTTCTATCCGAGAGTGACGCTTGGACCCAGAACTTGTCCATTGTTGGATTTGTGAAAAACAAAGCAATGCTCGTCATTCTGGTGATCTACTTTCCAAGTTACATATGGGCATACCACAATTGTCATTTATAAATAATCCAGAAAGCCAGAGCTTTCTTACTGTGGCCATTTAGAAATATTTTTAACGGACAAAAAGTCAATTAATCAATCAATAAACAAACAAATGAACAAACAATGAAGCAACAAATGAATGAAACAAGCAAATTTATTAAGCACCTCTTGTGTGCCAAGCCCTCTGCTAAGTGCTTTACAAATATTATCCTATGAGACCTAGGGCAATTTACCACTTGATTTGACTTTAATTTCTTCATATAAAAAATAAGTGAGTTGGATTTAATGACCTCTAAAGTCATGTCGAATGTGAGATCCATGATGTTAACACCAAAAGCTCTGGTTAAAAACCAATCACAAGAAAGGAAGGATCTGAAAGCAAGGGGACTGGTTTTGAGTAGAAGGGCCAATTCTGGAGTCAGGTGATCATGTCTGACCAGACCACTCACAAATGGCCTTCTGGGTCTCTAATGGATTATTAGGGCACTGAATATGACAGCAGATGAAATAGGATTATGAGGGTTCTGAAAATTTCCCCAGCATGCCATATACCTTACCTACAATTTGAGCATTCCCACCAGAGATTAATGATGAGTCCCTTTGATGGTGGATTGCAAGAGGAAGAGGAGGATTTGATATGGGATAAGGGATAAGGTCGATAAACTTTTCCTCGATGTGAGGAAAAGGGAGGGATCAGAAATGGCCCCAAGATTTTAAACATGAACTTTTAGCTTTTTCTTTCTCCCCAAGGCAGCTAGATAGTGCAGTAGATAGAATTTTGGAGTCAGGCAGACCTGAGTTCAAATTCGGCCTCCCAAACATTTGCTGTGTGACTCTAACCAAGTCATTTACCCTCCATCTGAGTTTCTTCAGCTATAAAATGGAGCTAGATAGCATCAATTATAAAGTGGAGATAATGATAGTGTCTACTTCCCAGGGTGGTTGTGAGGATCAAATGAGATAATACTTGTAAAGTGTTTAGCATCATTCCTATCATACAGTAAGTACTTAATAAATGCTTGTCTTTCCTTCTCCAATTCTATTTTTCCTCCTTTTGTTTACCAGAGAAGCACATTTCACTCTTTCCCCATCCCCACCCCAAACTAGGCTGATGCGTCACCAAACTCCAGATGTGGAGGATTTTAGTTTCATGTACGGGCTGTGTGAAATAGCTAAAAGTCATAGCATTAATTCAGCCTTTACTTCCTCCAGTCTTGGGTTTAACTCACCACTGAGGGGCAGCATGCCATACTGAATAGACTGCTGGACTAGATGTCAGGAATACTTTTTAGCTGTGTGAACATGAGTAAATCACTTAATCTCTGGGTCTTAGTTTCCTTATCTGTAAAATGGGGGTAGTAAATAAACTGTAGGGTCTAACTCACAGGGCTACTATGAAGCTCAGATGAGATTATGGATACGAAGCTCTCTGCAAACCTTAGAGCTCTGTAGAAAGGACAGTTATTATTACCACTTGAAAGGAAGTCAACAGCTGGTCTGTTTGGATTGGCTCCAAGAGATCTCTCCAAGCCTAAGACTGTAATAAAGAAAAATGTCAGTATTTTATTTTGCCTGTAGAGTTCACCTGATTGTCCTGACCCATTAGGAAGAAAGGCACCTCTCCTCTGTGGATTCTGAATCATCATCATCATCATCATCATCATCTTCATCATCATCATCACCGGTATTATTCAGATGATGATTTATAAATGTTTTAAAGTTTGCAAAGCACTTATCCAACAATAGTAGATGGTGCATAAAGTTCTGGGCCTGGAAACACAAAGAACTGAGTTCAAATCCAGCCTCAGACACTTACTAGCTATGGAAAGTCACTTAACTCTGTTTGCCTCCGTTTTCTCAACTGTAAAATGAATATAATAATAGCATCTTCTTTCCAGGGTTGTGAGGTGTCAATAAAATAATAATTGTAATGCATTTAGTGTAGAGTCTGGCACATAACAGATATCATACTAGTGTTTATCTTCTTCCCTTCCCAGACAGGTAGTATGCATATGATTATTCCCAGCTTACAGATGGATACATTGAAGTTCAGCAAGATGGCAAGGTCATACAGCTAGCAAGTGTAGTCCAAATCTATGGCCACCAAACTCAGCATTCATTTCACACCATTATAACCAGGCTACATGATCAAATTATTTCCTGTTTCCTTCCTCCTTCCTTTCCCATGTCCACTTTGGGAGGCTCAATATATCTTTATGTGCTCAAGTCATGATGAATTATTCCGAGTCTCTCTCTGCCCTAGGACTGAATCCAAAATCAACTCATACCAAATTAGAAGACAATATATTCCTGAGGAAGGAATAAGCATTTCAGAGTTGTACAGCACCATTCCAACAAATGTTCCCTCAAATGGGATAGGGGGAGGGTGTCTACCATATTTGTTTCAGGAAAAGAACTGGCTCTATCATTTCATCTCTAGCTATAAGGGCTATCTATGCAATATGGAATTATTTGTTCTTTCAAGGTCTGGAAAAGCCATTCATGCCTTTTTATGGGACACCCCATCAAATTGCTTGCCTGATTTCCCTTACTATGATTAGTACATTTAAATCACAGCCTTCATAGCCTGGTATAGAAAAAAAGACTATTATCCTTGGAATCAAAAAAAAAAGGAGGGAGTGGTTCCCAACCTTGGTTCCAACACTTCCTGGGTTTATGGCCATGGAAAGATTATGTCATCTCTCTAAGCCCTGGTTTTCTTTTTCTTTTTTTTTTTTTATCCCTGGTTTTCTCATCTGTAAAATGGGAATGTTGATGTCTATAGTAACTGATTCATAGGATTGTTGTGAAAATCAGAAGGGATGACATATGCAGTGTCCTTTCAGGAATAGCTTCTGACACAGTGTGGCTTCCTTGGGATAGCCCCTTCTCATTTCTCATTTTGGTCATTGGTGTTTTCTCTCTTTAGATCCCCTTCTTAGTGAAAGAGGAAGATTCTCCCAGGTACATCGTTTCAGATTACTTTCTTTCTGTTTCCTATATAAGAGTACTAACTCGGTCTTATAGTCAGATTTCAAATACTACCTCCGATGCCTGCCATCCATATGATTATGGATAAGACACTATACACCCCTGCGTCAAAGTGATCTTAAGTATAGAACAAGTGGGTTGGACTACATAGCCATTCTTGTTCCGTTTGGTTCTGAACCTATGATTCTAGGGTCCCATGTAATTAGCTGACATACTGAGGTGACATCAACTAGTTGTCTTTCTGTAAAACCAATGCTTTTATCCAAAATTGAAGAGACCACACTGTCTTTTCCTCATCCTGCTGCTTTTCTTCCCCATGGAAGTACAGGCAGGTCTAACTCCATCACCTTCTCTCCTTGCACAGAGTCCTAAAAGTCTCAGTGTAGCTTTCAGTTTTAATAGCTAAAACATTAATGTTTAAAACCACACCAAAACTTTAGGGACATTCTTGTATTGGGGTCTTTTTATTTATGGTTGTGCTCAGAATGTTCTCAAATATCATGATCAGTTCTGAGTACATTTTGGGAAAGAACTGACAAATTGGACATTATCCAAAGGAGAGGGACCGGTACAGTGATGGTTTTCAAACTAATGCCATATGAGGATGGAGACACTGAAGAAGTTTAGCTTGGACAGAAGAAAACTATTGGAGATAGTTATAGGATTGGGAAAGAATGAATGGATCAGCTGCATCCAAGGACTGTGAAGCAGAAAGGGAGGTTTGTCTTCCTTCTAAATGGTCCCAGAGGACAGAATAAGGGATGATGGATAAAAGTAGCCAGGAAGTCAATTTAGGCAGAATAGAAGGAAAAACTAGCTTACTGTCAGCACTGTCCCAAATCAGAATGGGCTATCTTGACAATTAGTGGTTTCCCCATTCTAGGAAGTGTTCCATTAGAGATTGGAGGACCATGTGGAGAAGGAGTGACTTGGAGAGAGAACTTTTCACTGAGGTAAGGGTTGCACGTCCCTTTGCAACTGGTCCTTCAGCTTCAGCTTCAATGAAAGGAAGACAATTCCCAAATGAGAGCCCCTCTTCCCATATTATGTTGATTACATAAGATGGGAGATGAAGACAGGTCTTACATCTGATTGAGTCTGCTCATGGACTAGTAATAATCTCATTACATTTAATTCCACAAATATTTATTAAGTGGATGCTTTATACAAAATACAATGCTAGCATTAGGTTCAGAGGCAATAAGGAGTAAAAAATGAAACTGTCTTTACCTCAAAGAGTTACATTCTCCTGGAGGATAGAGTCTTAACTTGGATAAATAAATGCAATATATGTATATACATATATATGTGTGTGTATGTATATATATATATATATATATATATATATACATACACACAATATATTCACAAACACATATATGTGTATATATATTTATATTTATATTTATGTATGTGTGTATGTGTGGGTATATATATTAAAGAAAATAACACTGGTGCACCTAGGTGACACAATGTATAGAGCAGGAAGATTTGAATTCAAATTCAGCCTTAGGCATTTACTCGTTGTGTGACTCTGGGAAAGTCACTTAACCCCACTGACTAACCATGCCCCCACCAAAAGAAAATAGCATTGACAACTGGGGGAATGGAAAGGTGGCATCAGAGCGAGGCTGAAGAAGCCTGGAGCTGGGGAGGGAGTGCATTCTAGGCATGGGATCTAGAGGTAGGAGAACGAGGGAAATAGGCCAGTTTGACTGGAACAGGGAGTACATGAAGGTGAGTCACAGGAAACAAGACTGGGAAGGTGGGTGGAAGCCAGATTGTGAAGGGCTTTAACTGTCAGGCTGAGGGTTTTGTATTTTATCTTAAAGACAACAGGAAACCACTGAAGATTTTGAGCAGGCAAGTGACATACATGGTCAAATCTGTTTTTTTAGGAATATCAAATTGATGATTCTATAAAGAAAGATAAGAGGAGAGAGGAGACTTGAAGGAGGGAGACCAATGATAATTATATTCATCCAGCAGAGAGAAAAATGGGTCCACATTAGGTTACACGAGTGAAGAGAAGGGGATAGATATTACCAGCCAAGTGCAAATAACACAGACAGAACTTGACAACTGAGTGGCAAACAGGGCATGAGAGAGGCAAGAATCAGGTGAGAAAACACTGGTGTGAACTGCTGTCACCCCTGGGCAACAAGAAGGATGCATTCTTTTCAACAGTTCATTTTCTCCCCCCCCCCAGACTAGAAGAAAGTACTTCATTCCCTGTATCTTCCTAGACTTCCAAAGAAGGAAAGATGGTACGTGCCTAGGTGACTCGATGATTAGAGAACTAAACCCAAAGTAAGAGAGACTTTGAATTTGAATCCTGCCCCAGATAATTATTAACTGAGAAAGTGACTTAATTTCTCTAAGGTTCTATCTCTTTATCTGTAAAATAATGATGATGATAGCATGTATCTTTAAGGGTTGTTGAGAAGATCAAATGAAATAACATATATAGCATTTTGCAAATTTAAAGAGTTTAGCAATTATCCTATTCTCTCTCATATTCTCTCTCTCTCTCTCTCTCTCTCTCTCTCTCTCTCACTCTCTCTCACACACACACACACACACACACACACACACACATGTTTCTACACTATTAGTTTTTCCATATGAATTTTGTTGTTTTTTTCTAGGTCATTAAAATAGTTTTTTGGGAGTCTGATTGGTATAGCGCTAAATAAATAGATTAGTTTAGGTAATATTGTCATCTTTATTATATTTGCTCGCCCTATCCAAGAGCATTTAATATTTTTCCAATTGGTTAGATCAGACTTAATTTGTGTGAAAAGTGGTCTGTAATTTTGCTCATAAAGTTTGTGATTTTCCCTTGGCAGATAGATTCCTAAATATTTTATATTATCAGTAGTTACTTTAAATGGAATTTCTCTTTGTAACTCTGACTGTTGGATTTTGTTAGTGATATATAAGAATGCTGATGACTTATGTGGGTTTATTTTATAACCAGCAACTTTGCTAAAGTTGTGGATTATTTCTAATAACTTTTTATTCTACACTATTAGTTGACAGTCATCAGATTTGGGGGCAGCTGGGTGATGCAGTGGGTAGAGTGCTAGGCCTGAAGACAGGAAGATACATCTTTAAGATTTCAAATCCAGCCTCAGACCCTTTCTAGCCAGATGACTCTGGGGAAGTCACTTTAACCCCATTTGCCTCAGTTTTCTCATCTGTAAAATGAGCTAGAGAATATGACAAATCACTTCAGTATCTTTGCCAAGAGAATCCTGAATGGGATCACAAGCATTGGATACAAGTGAAAAATGACTAAACAGTAACAAAAATTAAACTCATCTTTTCTTCAAAACCCTCCTCTCTTCTTAACTCCCTTAACAATTTTAAGGATACTGCATATTTCTAGTCACTCTGGTTCATAAGCTAAATGCCGTTCTCAAATCTTCATTCTTTTCTTCAACGTCCAATCTATTGTCATGTCTCTTGTATTTTTCTTTGTCAAAGCCAACATCCTGGTGTAGACCCTCAGAGATCACAATTGCCATGGGCTGCCCATTGGTTTTCTTGCATCAAGTCTCTCTCCACTCCAGTCCATTCTCCACTCAAGTGCCCAAGTCTGATCCTGTCACCTCTCTCCCACCCTCCCCCAAACATACTCAATAAACTTCCTTGACTCTTTCAAAAACCAGATATAAAGTCCCCTATTAAAGCATGTCATAACCCAGCCCATTCATAGATTTGTAGGCTTTTTCTCCCTTATCTCTTCCATGTACTCTGTGATCCAGACCTCCTTGCTACTGCTAGAATAAGACTCTCCATCTCTCGGTTCTGGGAATTTTCTCTGGCTATCCCTAATACCTGGAACCTCGTCTTTTCCCTAGCTTCCTTCATAACTATAATCTTCAAGGAGCCTTTCCCTACCTGGAAAGACTTACATGAACTGATGCAATCAAAGTGAGCAGAACCAGGAGATGTTAAATGTAGTAATAGTGATATTATATGATGAAAAACTATGAATGACTTAGCTATTCTCAGCAATATAATGATCCAAGACAATCCCATGATTAGACTCATGAAGCTTGCTATCTACCTTCAGAGAATGAATAAATACTGTCTGGATACACACTGAAGCATGCTATTTTTTACTTTCTTTTTTAACTCTTTTTTTAAAAATTCACATACAAAATGACCAATATGAAAATGTTTTATGTGACTGCACATGTATAATCCATGTCAAATTACATGTTGTCTTAAAGGAGGAGAAAAGATAGGGAAATTAAAAAAAAACTTTTTAAAAAGCTAAAAAAATTTAATTATATAATTGGGGGAAATATAAATTTAAAAAGAAACCTTTCCCAATCCCCCTTAATATCAATGCCTTCCTTCTATCAACTATCCCCTTGTACCTATCTTGTTTATATGTAGTTGTTTACATGTTGTCTCCCCATTAAACCATGAGCTCCTTGAGGGTGGGAACTTCTTGTATCCCCAGTACTTAGCACAGTACCTGGCACAGATTAAGAACCATAACAAATGCTTGTTGATTTGACTTGACTATCAGTTTCATTTTAATGATGTGAAAACAAGGCAGGAAAGCCAGCTTACTTCCTAGTCTCAGCTTTGAGCTTCCCAGGCTCATGGATCCCTTCCTCTAGGGCAGAGGGTCTGTCCTGTCTGCAACATCCCCTTGCTAACCAGTGTCAAGTCTGGATAAATAAAAAGAGCCTTCTACACTGAAGAAGGCAGTTACTGTAAGAATCACGAATAATTATTCCTAGTTGAAAACTGATGCTCGTTCTTCAAATTAATACTTTTGGAAACCTGCCCTATCAGCTGCCAGCAGAGCATTTCTAGCCAAACCCCAAAGAGGGAGCTGCCCCCTCCTCATCCACCCAAAGCTAGTTCAGCTTCACTCTCTAGGTGTTGGCTCAGGACAAGCTCTATCATCACTTACAGTTTCAAACAGGGTTGAAATATTTCCTTGGAAGCCTTAGCATGCCCAATACTAGCCCTGGGCTTGACATGCAAACTTCCAGGGAAGATATGATCTGGGACCAGGTTATCTAAAGAGCAAAATGGGGTCATGGAACAGGCTTACGATTTGTTTTCCCAGAAGAGTTCCTGAATTCCAGCTCTTACAAAGATATCCTAATCTCAAGTGGTGGTTCTAGCTTAACTGGTTTATGTTCTTTTGTTGACACTGTTGTCCAGTTTTCCTCCTCCCTCTCTGACCACTCTTCTTTTTTATTTTTTTTAAATTAGAGCTTTTTATTTTCAAAACATATGCATGGTTAATTTTTCAACATTGACCCTTACAAAACCTTGTGTTCCACATTTTTTCCCCTTTCCTCCACCCCTTCCCCTAGGTGGTAGGTAATCCAATATATGTTAAACATGTTAAAATATATGTTAAATCCAATATATGTATACATATTTATACAATTATCTTGCTGCATAAGAAAAATCAGATCAAAAAGTTTAAAAAATGAGAAAGAAAACAAAATGCAAGCAACAACAAAAAAAGTGAGAATGCTATGTTGTGATCCATACTCAGTTCCCATAATTCTCTCCCTGGGTGTAGATGGCTCTCTTCATTACAAGATCGTTGGAACTAGCCAGAACCGTCTCATTGTTAGAAAGGATCTGACCACTCTTCAATGTCCTTGCATACAGAAGGCACCTAATAAATGCTGACCTGAAATAATAAAATCTCTGCTACAGAACCACCCAGAACCCACCTCATCTACAAAGTCACTATGACCAATTTTTTTCCTAAGAGAATACAAGTTCGTTGAGCAGAAAGGAACTCTTATTTTTGTTCTTGCACCATCAGGATCAGCACAGTATCTATTGCCTATCAAGTAATTAACAAATCCTCATGGACTTACATGAATTGATGCTAAGTGAAATGAGCAGAACCAAGAGATTATTGTACATAGCAATAGCAATATTAGAAATAGTTGCAATTCTTCACCTGAAAATTGTATGTTTATATCTTTTGACCATTTATCAACCAGAGAAAGCTTAGCCTGGTATTGTTAAGCCCATTTATAAGCCACCATCAGCCTCACTTTAGTACCTTTATCTCAGTCTGCATTTCTCCAAATAGTCTCTTTACTAGTCCTACTCCTTCCTAAAATGGCAAAACCAGGCAAGAAAAGCAGAGTCCACAGTGCTCATCTTCTGCTCGCCTGTCCTTCTTACCTTCCTCCCAATCAGCCTCTTCTATTATCCCTGACCCTGAAAGGAGCTTCTGATAGTCTGGGATGTCCTTGGAAGAGATTGAAACAGAATCAGAGAAGCTGGATTTGAGTTCTGGCTCTGCTATTTGATACCTGGGCAACCTCAGTAATAAATTAGTCAATTGATAAGCAGTTATGAAGTGTTCACTAGGTGCCAGGTACCACAGTAAGTTCTGGAGATACAAAGGAAAGAACTTAACAGTCTCAGTCCTAGATGGCACGTGGATAGAGTGCAAGTTCTAGAGTCACAAGACCTTGAGTCTGAAGCCAGACCCAGACTTATCCTAGCTGTGTGACCCTAGGCAAGTCACTTCACTGCATTTTTCTCAACTGTAAAATGAGAGTGTGTTACTTCCCGGGTTTTGTATAAGGATTAAACAAGATACTATTTGTAAAGCACAAAAGCTGGTTCTTTGAACTTAACTCTGGATAATAGTCACTGAAGTTTTCTGAGCAACATCAAGTGACATAAGTGGACTTAGGGTATTGGAAAGATAAGAATTTCTTGTTGTTCAGTAGTTTTTGGTTTTGTCTGATTCTTTCTGACTCCATTTGGAATTTTCTTGGCAGAGGTACTGGAATGGCTTGCCATTTCCTTCTCCAACTCATTTTACAAATGAGGAAACTGAGGCAGACAGGATGAAGTGACTTGCCCAGAGTCACACAGCTATTAAGTGTCTAAGGCCAGATTTGAATTCAGGAAGATGTCTTCCTGACTCCAGATCCAGCACTGTGCCATCTAGCTGCCCTACCTGGCACATGGTAGGCACTTAATAAATGTTTATTCCTTTCTTTTCCTCAAGATCTTACATTTCTATTGGGAGAAACAGCAATGTATCCAAATACATGCAAGACCAGCCCCTTCTTTTCCCTGGCCTCCATTTCTTCATCTGTAAAAAGAAATTGGTTCTCATACTTTAGAACTTTTTATATTCTTAAAAATTATTGAGGATCCATAAAAGACCTTTTGTTTACATATGGCATAGTTATTAGTATTTACTGTTGTAGCAAGTAAAACATCTTAGTACGATTATGAAAATAGTTTTCTCAGGAAGGTATGTGGGTATCCTTGGGGATCCCCAAATGACACTATGAGACTATACTGAATTAGGCAATTTTGAGATCCCTTTCTACTCTAAATCTTATACTCTTATGGCCAACCAGCTCCTCTAAGGCCTTCCCTTTCTCCCACATCCCCCAAAAGAACTTCCCCACAATTATCAATCTCTTCTATTTCTCTCCCACAAGGAGCTTCCCTAGAGCTGCCTGACCCACTGCCCCTCTCCCTTTTCATTTCCCCTGAGTCTCATGATGGTCACTTGGGCAGAAAAGGAAGTAATGAGAGTGTGAGCCACTACCATACTTCCTAGCAGATGGGAATCCCCTGCAGCAGAGGAGAAGGTGTGCTCTGTGTGTGTGTGTGTGTGTGTGTGTGTGGTGGGAAAGGGAGCCACTGGCCAGGGAGAGGAATCAAGGCTTCCAGAGAGATAGCTTACACCCACAGTGCTAGGATCCCCTTTCCTAGCTCTAGCTCACCTCCCAAATTTACAAATGAACAATGTTCCAAAAAGGTGCTTTATAAATCAACTGTCTCCAGCTTAGCAATGAACTTCCCATAGAAGTGAGGATCTGAGCCAAAGAATCTTGGTTCCAAGCCCAGTTCTGCCACCTCTGACCTGGTGGCCCTTGCTGGGTCTCAGAGACTTGGACCACATGATCTCTTAGTTACAAATCCATGATCCTCCTGTTGTGAAGGTGAGGTTATCTGCCCAGGGCACCCCACAAATTCCACATTGGGAAGGAGGAAGGCAGAAGAATATTATGAAAAGAGAGCTAGATTTGGACGCAGACGATTTAGGTTCAAATTCTGGCTTTTACTTGTGTGAATTTACCATGTATCTTTCTAGACCTCAGGCTTCTCATGAGGGAAAGAGACCCTAAGGTTCCTTTTAGTTCTAAATCGATGATCCTGCCAACTATAAAATTAACCTTTATCCTAAAGGTAGGGGCCATCTGGTACAAGGTGGCGGGGAAGCAAGAGGAAATTAAGCTGCTTCTTTTCTTGAGACTAAGGCCAGTCCTGGGCCAAAAGCAACAGTTAACAGCAACAGCGGCAGCTACAACAATAATGGAAACCCTTTTTTGATAATTTCCCAACCTTTCCCCACCATCAACTGCTTCCTACTGTCCCAACATCTTGGCTCCCGGGATCTCCTTGCTCCCCTCACTGCAGCCCTGTACCAACTTCCACAGATCCATCTACTGCTCCCCAAAGACTTGTCATATGCTCAAATTATCTATTTTCTCTTTTCCCAATCAAATGCCCATTTGTTCCAACCTGAAAGCCAAGAAACATATACTTTGGAATTCCACTGAAATATGGGTTTTATTTGCTTCTGATAATACATAGATTCATGATATCAATATATCGTGATATCAGTGATAGGCAGCCAGGTGGCAAAGTGGATAGAGCGCTAGACCTGGAGTCAGGAAGGCTTGAATTCAAATTTTATCTCAGACACTTAAGTAGTCGTGTGATCCTGGGAACTCACTTGACCTTTCTGCTTCAGTTTCCTTATTTATAAAATGGGTATAATAATAGCACATAGCTCAAAGGGTTGTTGTGGGGATCAAATGAAGTAATATTTGCAAACTGCTTAACTTTAAAGTGCTTTGTAAATATTAGCTCTTACAATCATATCTTGATTTCTATTCAGACTCACCAGACATAGTGGAAAACAAGCATTACTATACTCATTTTGTAAGTAAAAAATATCAGAGAAGTTCCATGACTTGTCTGTGATCCCACAACTAGCAAGTGCTAGGATTGTGCCCTTTCTCTCATGCCATGGTCTTTCCTATAACCGTGACTAATTCATGGATTGTACCCCTAAACAGAACAACTCTGTAGAATCACACAGCTTGGCAGGATCGCAAAGGGTATCTGATGGAACTCATACCTAAGGGGAAATCCTTTCTATCTTTGACAAGTGGTTGTCCAATCTCTGTCTGAATCTCTCCAATGTTGGGAAATGTGCTTCTCCCTGAAGAGGCCCATCGCATTTTTGGACTGACCTAATTGGACCTTTGGGCAGCTAGGACAGAGCAGAGAATACAGGGCTGGATCTGGAGTCAGGGAGATTCACCTCCTGAATTCAAAACCAGTCTCAGACACTTATTAGTTGTGTGACCTGGGCGCGTCACTTAATTCTTTTTGCCTCAGTTTCCTCATCTGTAAAATGAGCTGGAGAAGGGAATAACCCGATGTTTTTGCAAAACAACAACAACAACAACAACAACAACAACAACAACAACAACAACAACAACCCAAATGGGATCACAAAAAATCAGACATGACTGAAATGACTAAACCACAACTGGACTTTTATTTCTCTGCAGAATGGCTAGTTTCAGCAGGATGCTAAGGGGAAAAAAAAACTTTTTGCCAGTTAGTTCTAAAATTCTAGGTCCTTTGATCCTTTCTAGCTCTGATGTTCTATAGTCTCAGGTTCTGAAATTGTATGATTAAAATAAGGTTTCTTTCAATTCAAACATTCTATGTTCTAAGGTCCCTCCCAACTCTGATATTCTGTGTTCTAAAGACCCTCCCAGCTCTGACATCCTGTGTTCTAAGATCTCTTTCAGCTCTGACATTCTGTGTTTTAAGGGCCCTCCCAGCTCTGACATTCTGTTTTCTAATAGCCTTCTCAGCTTTGACCTTCTCCATTCTATAATTGACATTGTGCTTTTTTAAGGGTATAGAAAGCACTATTAATAGCTTACTGCTTCCCTGAATGCTCTTTCTAGTACTGACTACATTTTCTTTTATTACCCTTCTCTTCCTCCTTCCCCCCACTAGTGGCTGTGGGGGAGGTAGCATCACTGAGTAATTTCTCCTCCTTTGAGGTGGATGCTAGCCAAAAGTATCACCCGATCCAGAATCCTGATAGATGGCGTCTAATGACCCATGAGATGGGGACAGTTCAACTCGACAGTGTCCTCTCTTCTTAAATTCCTTGACCCTTTGTCCTAATGCCAATCATACCTTGCCTAATTCCAACCCTGGATTGTTCCTTCCTATCAAAGGGTTATCTGTTTCAAAAGAAGCATGCTGTCATTTATAAAATACAAGCTTGCTTGGGCATTTCATGCTTTGTTGCATGTTTAAAGGCAGAGTAGATCCTTATAATCACAGTGAGAAACTTGTCTTTAAAACAGACATCTAAAAATAAAGTGAAAGTTCAAGCCTGTTCTCAGTTACCCAGAAGCCTCTCCTTCACCAGCTGCTGAATGGACTTAGAGGAAATAATGATACCCTGTTGATTTGGTCTACTAAAAATATGTAGGTAAAATATTACCTGCTCTCACTTTGATGCTCAATTCTGTGCAGCAATCCTACTCTTCCACTAGGTAGGTAGAGAGTAGCTCAGTGATAGAGCACTGCATTCAAGTCTACCCATAAACACTTGCTATTCATGTGATCCTGAGCAAGTCACTCAAACCTCTGTTTTTCTCACTTTCTTCATCTGTAAAATGGGATGTTAATAACTCCTACACCACAGTGTTATTCATACAATTAGGCCATTCCCCCAAACTCTTATCATTGGCCCTCCTCAACATCTTATAGTACTCAGACATCTTTCCCCACTATCTCCTCCTTTATTCCCACTTTAGGCAAAAGCAGCTCTCTTCATGTACCAATGATCCCATTTTTTCTTATCTTTTCTGGCAGATTCTTCCTGCTATCAATCCCATTCTCACTCTAATCTTCAGGAGAAAGGGAAGGAGGGATGGGAGAATTTGGAACTCAAAATTTTAAAAAATAAATGTTCAACA
This sequence comes from Sarcophilus harrisii, assembly GCF_902635505.1. Taxonomy (NCBI): domain Eukaryota; kingdom Metazoa; phylum Chordata; class Mammalia; order Dasyuromorphia; family Dasyuridae; genus Sarcophilus; species Sarcophilus harrisii. Next base: position 548,779,197 of record NC_045428.1, read on the forward strand.
CTGTTTTTACATGTAATTGAAGAAAAATAAAATAGTATTTTTCTAATCTTTATTGATTCCCTATATATTGGCTCCCATAAACATGTTCCTCTTTCCTTTATCCCATGAGTGGAGTACCATTGTCCCCACTTTCCAGGAACAAATCCCAGCACTCTGGCTACTTCCCAATTCCCATAAGTTTACCACTACAAAATAGTAATCACTTGTCCCATCTATCAGCCACCTCCAGAAAGATGATACATAATATAATCATAATTATAATGCATATCAAAGAAAGGTAAAAAATAGAGAAGAATCCTCAGACAGCATCTGCGTTTTTCCTTCTCTTTCAGCCCCACAGTAATATCCCAAGCTTCTGGACCAGGCAAATGGTCCAGAGACTAAGTATTAACCAGTAAAACAGTATTTGACCTAAAGGCAGGACCTCTGGTTTTCACATCTCATCGCAGGCCATTACCACGTCTGTGATCATAAAAATGTCACTTAACCTCACTGTATATCAGTTTCCTTATCTGTAAAATGAGGAGTAATTCATACACTAGCTACCTCATCATAGGCACTGATGGAAAATTGGAAGGGGCCTTAGAAGTCATTTAAGGTTTTCCTGGACTGGTCCTGGGCCTGGAGAATGACTTGTCTAAAATCATAATGGCAGAAAAGCTGAGATTTTAACTTCAGTTTTCTCACCCCAAGTTGAGCATCCTTGCCCACTAGATCACTGAGGGGAGAGAAGTGCAAATCTCAAAAAGCTAAAGAAACAGTAATTATTCTTCTTGATGCCATTCCAAACAGGCAGTAGTAGGAGAGCAGCAGCAGTATGGTACCTCTTGCTTGGGTAGCCCACTTCTAACCCTCATTTAGCGCAAGTAGGAGACATGCTGGGTTGTTCTCATGCCGGCATATAGTCATTTAACAAACGTTTAGTAATCGGCCCACTGGGTACAGAGCACTGTTTAAGGAACTTGAGGAAAGAGATCTTAGATTACTTTCTGAATAAATGTTCTTTATCACCAAATTCTCTCCCAGCCTTGACTTATAATAATAATGTCAACTCAACCTCCGCAATTCAACATTTCCTACCCACTGGCTTGTACTGGAGTTGCCTCCCTTTCAACAACTAGATGGCTAAAGACAACCTTCTCCCACAACGGTGAGGTCATCTTGCTTTCTGGGTCCCTGCCGCTCTACCGAGTTGTCCTACAGACCCCAAGGCAGGCAAGGAGAAAGATCACAAAAAAACCAGCTGCTGCAATCGCAAATGTGCTTTCCTGGTGGGTATAAGCTGTCAGTTCTTATGAAAGCAGCTGCTCAAGGAGGCTGACAGGACCAGAGAGGTGGGAAGGAAGAGTGTCAGACTGGAGAAAGCCCCTGTCTGGAGGTCTACCATCCCCCTAAATCCCTCTTAAAGGCAAAGTGCTCTTTTTCTGTAAACTCATACCAACAGCATGGTATTCTCCTTCTAGTTTCACCATTGGTGAAGCTACAGAGTTCCAACGAGGAAAAGCAAAGAGACCTTCCATGGAGAGGAAGAATTCTTTTCTTGAGGCATTTAGATACATCATTGGCAACCACTAATTTCTGATTTTGATTTATTTTACATGTTATGATTATACATGTGATTTTCCTCTAAATAAGAGAACAAAAAAGTGCTCGTTGTATAGCGTAGCTTCAGGCTAGCTTTTATTATGTCTTGAGTTCAACATTCTTTGTTAAAAAAAACACATCATCATAATTATAATGCAAACCAAAGGGAATACGCTATTTTATTTGAAAAAAAAATTATTCAAATGTAATAGTGTAATAGCGGTCTCCTTTCCTCATTCCTTGCTCTGTCCTTGGTACCTGACCTCTAGCCTCACCTCAGCACACTCATATCAGGGAGCAACCAAGCTGTTCCAGGCCTGTAGTGCCACCTAATGGCTGATGTGAGAACAGTATGAACTCATCAAAGGATGACATTTAAATAATGATTTAAATTTTCAAAGGCAATTTATATATATGACTTCATTCAAAGTCTATAACAATCCCATGAGGTAGTTACTGAAGGTATTATTATTGTCTCTGTTTTATAGATGATTAAATTTATAGACGAAATTTGGCAGTTTGGTTACATGACTATGAGCAGTGTCTGACAAATAGTAAGCATTCAATAAGTGTTTCTTGATTCATTGACTGTTAAAGGAAATATTCAAACCCAAGTTTTCCTAACTCTAAACACAATGCTTTTTTTCCATTATTCAATACTAACTAATGATGATAATTTTTATATAGAGTTTTAAGGATTACAGAGAATTTTACAAATATTGTCTTAGTTACAAATAATATTATTAATAGTAATTTATATAATTATATAATAATCATTAACATTGTTAATATAGGATGGGTGTTATTATTAATCATGTTTTACAGATGAAGAAACTATAGAAAGAAGCAAAAATCAAGTGACTTACCCAGAGTCACATAGCTAGTAAATGTCTGAGACCATATTTGAATTCAGGCACTCCTGACTCCAAGTCCAGTGCTCTATCCATTGTGCCATCTAGCTGTTCAATGGTTTTAGAGGAATCAGGAAAAAAAATTTACACATGATCTTTCTTTTTCCTGTCTTTCATCACTGATAGATCAGTTCCTTATACAATCTTTCTGTCACAAACATCTTTAGCCCCATCTTCTTCCTTCTCTTTCTTCTGATTCTTGTTCAAAAGTGTTCAAATATACTTTTCATTCTTTCCCTTTATCTTTTTCCTCTGTTCTTTCCATTTGAGATAAGACTGCAAAGTCAGTTAGCCAGTCAGTTGATAAGCATTTATTAAGCACCTACTATGTGTCAGCACCAGAGGTAAAAAGAAAGGCAAAGAGAAGGCAGTTATTGTGTTGGAGGTATAGGGTATGGCTAAGAATAAACCTGTTAGGATTTGAATTCCTATAAAGTCTCTGTCCTCAGGTCCCTAAAATCCAGGCTGAGGAGTTTTATGCTTTATCTAGTGGAATAAGGAAAGCTGACAGTTCTCTTTTCCAAATAATAATAATAATAATAATATGGTCATATACTTGTGCCTTAGGAGAAATGTTTTGGCCACTATTTGGAAAATGGCTTCAAGTGCTGTCTCTGACATGTATTGACTGTATGACCGTAGATAAGTTACTTAACCCCTTTTTTTCTTTCTCTTCCTGGTACTTAAAAGCCAAAATACTTCAAATGGGGAATTTGAAAGGAAATTCTTCTGCATAGGTCATAGCTAGCTAAGACTACATTCCAAAGATGCTAATATGTTGCCTGAAGCTGCTACTGGTCACCACAAAGTCTGATTTCAGAGGAAGGCCAGACTTTCTTTTTTTTTTTTTTTTTTTTTTTTTTTTTTTTGCTGAGGCAATTGGAGTCAAGTGATTTGCTTAGGGTTACGCAGCTAAGGAAGTGTTAAATGCCTAAAGTCAGATTTGAACTCTGGTCCTCCTGACTTCAGGGCTGGTACTCTATCCAGTACACCACTGAGCTGCCCCCAAGGCCAGACTTTTCAAACAAGGAGAGGGAAATGTGACTTTGAGGAGAAAGGCTACCCAATGAGAGTCGTAGCTGTTTCTTCTGTAAGGCTAGAGTCCAGGTATGTGCTGTATAACCCTAGGTACCTTGGGATGCTATCAGAGGTGCCCCTAAGCAGAATATACAGCATTTACACAGCAACTACTACATGCAAGCATTTGCTAAGTGCTTTGTAAATATCTTATTCGATCATCACAACAATCCCATGAGATAGTTTTGGATTATATAATCAATATTAGGTGTGATTGTTATTCTAATTTATACTTGAGGATAAGGAGACAAATAGAAATTAAGTGACTTGGCCAAGAACATCCAGCTAGAAAATGTCTGAGATCATACTTGAACTCAGGTATTCCTGCCTCCCTTAAAAACAGTCTGAAAAGCTGAAGGCAGTGTGACCTACAGAGATGACTAAAACATGGGAAGCTCCAATTATGAGAAGAGCAGTACTAAATGTCTGTAAGGAAAGAGATCCCACTGTGGGACCAGCTTGTGAGAAATGCAGGCAATGCACGGAGAGGAATCCAGAGAAGGACCAAGCCCTTCCAGCGGGTGAGGTTCCAGCAGACACTGTGAGGCACACTTGCTGCAGGAAACACACACGCTCAGTCCCCTTCAGCCTTCCTTTTTGGTCTTCTCCTAGGTGGCCTGGGGTGGGCCCAGATGCTGGAGGAGGAAAGCTCAGCCAGGCAAGGATGATGGAAAAGGAATGGCCTCTGCAAACAGTCATCACATGTTCTGCCACATGATGGTTGGAAGCTGAAAAATCCAGGATCAGTATCTCAAAGGGGAACCGGAGCTCATCCTCTCCTGCCCTCTCCAATCCCACTGTTCTCCAAGTCCCTTCTCCTTCACCTGATGCTACAGGACATAAGGAAATAGGGAGGACGGCTCCTGGGCATGGCTAGGAGTGAGGGGAGGTGGCCACGTCCAGGAGAAGTCCTTCCCATTCCACAGCACGGAATGATCTGCTGTGTAGCTCATGCAACTGATTAGTCAAAAAGCTACCACCGGGGGCAATATCCCTCCCATCCATAGGACTAGGTTGCTTCTTACAGGTAGCTGGGGGAAAATGTTGGTCCACATCAGCCCATGAGTCTCCTGGCCCTCCTCCCTGTGTGTACTCTGGCCATAGCCTTGGCCACTGCCTCTGGGAGGCCCAGATAGGTGAGCTTTTGTCTTTGCCTGGAGCCAGGCTTTCATGCTATTTCCTGACCATTTCCATGACAGGTGCTACTCTTCCCTCACTTCTAGCTTCCTTTTTATAAACTGTCTTCCCCCTTTAGAATGTAAGCTCCTTGAGAACAGAGACTGTATTGTTTGATTGTATCTTTATCTCCTGGGCTTAGCCTGATACAAACTAATGCAATTATCTATCTATCACAGGCTGTTAATGGATAGATAGACACCGTGCATAGAATGACAAACCTGGAGTCAGTAAGATTCATCTTCCTAGGCTCAAATCCAGTCTCAGACACTTGCTAGCTATGTGACTCTGGGCAAGTCACTTGACTGTTTGCCTCCATTTTCTCATCTGTAAAATGAACTAGGGGAGGAAATGGCAAACCACTCCAACATCTTTGTCAAGAAAATGCCAAAAAGGGTCACAAAGGGTTAGATACAATTGAAAAAACAATCGAACAACTCTCTTTCTTTGCTTCTCTCTCTGCTTATCTATATTTCTACTTATCTCTATCTCTATCTCTTTTTTCTACACCATCTTTCTATTTCTATCTATATCTTTTTTTCTCTATTATATATATATCATTCTTTTTCTCTCTCTCCCTATTTCTGTCTATGTATCTATACTTCTTTTTTATTCCCTCTCCCTATCTATATTTATGTTTCTCTTTGTCTCTGTCTTTGTCTCTCTGTCTCTCTGATTTTGTCTCTGTCTCTGTCTCTGTGGGTGTCTCTCTCTGTTTCCCCTTTCCTGTCTGTCTGCCTATCTGTATGTCTATTTTTCTTTCTATCTATTGCCCAGGCAACCATCTAAATCAAAACTCTAAGACTTAAAAAAGGATCTACCAATTTGAGTGGCAGAGAACGCTCTTTACCAGGAGCTTCCAAAACCAATTAAACCCCATAACCAACAGAATTAAAAATGGTTGGGGGAAAGAAAGACAAGAGGCAGGGGGAGCAGCTTTGGAGGCTGCTAATATAGCCCAGGCAAGACATGATAAAGGTTTGACACAGGATTTTTAATTGTGTGAGTGGACTGAGGTGGAAAAATGCCAGAACTAGTAGAGTCAACAGATTTAAGATGGTAGATGAAGAAGAGGGGAAGAGTCAAGGACAATGTCAAGATTGTGCAGCTGAGTGCCTGGAATAATGCTTATGTCCTCAAAAGACCGAGGGAAGTTCAGAGGAAGGCTGGATTTTAAGCAGAAGCTGGAGTGTTCTATTTTGGATGGAGATGCTAACAAGTTATCTGGGTATAAATATTAGCCCAGAATTGATGTCATGGCATATACAAACAGACCATAGGGCAATGGAGAGAGCACTGTATTTAGAGTTGGAAAATATGAATTTAATTTCCAGTTCTGCCTGCTACTCCTTGGGAGACCTTGGCCAAGTCATGTCGCCTCTGGACTTCAATGTCCATCTCTATAAAATGAGAAAGTAGGATTGGATGATCTCTGAGGTCTCTTCCAGATCTAGGAGCTCCCTACATTTGAGGGACTCAGGTTAGTAATGAAAGGGGAAAAATGTCTATTTTAATAAATGACAAGTGCAAAACAGGGCCCAAGTAGACAACTTATTGGATCATCCTACACAAATCATCTAATGGCTCTTTACCCTCGTTTCCTTATATGTAAAAATGGGGATAACATTATCACCTACTTCCCAACATTGTCATGAGGGTGAAATGAGACATTTGTAAAAATGTTTTACAAACTTTAAAGTGTTAAATGATAATTCTCATATTTTTACATTTAATGATTGAATCCTGATCAATATATTAGAGTTCGAGATTCTAGCTCAGTTCCGGCTGTATGGGATGGTCTTTAAGAGGCCTTCTGACACTGCAACTCTGATTCAACTTATTTTTGGTAGACAGCTCAGAGGTGAGTCACCTACAGTCAGTACAATAGAGTCAACTCTTAGTCATTTTAATGAAAAAGTGAAGAGGCAGAGATAACACCGAACAATAAATAATCAAATAATGATTTATATTATATTTAAAATGCAGCCAGATAGGTACATCTAGTCTGCTTCTACATTCTCCTCCCCCCCCCCCACTGACATCTCTCTGTCTCTGTCTCTTATCTCTCCTTCTGTCTTTCTGTGTGTCTTTGCCTCTGTCTCTCTTCTTTCTTTCTATCTGTCTTCTCTTCCTTTTGTCTCTCTGTGTCTCTGTGTGTATCTCTCTTCATCTCGCTGTCTCTTTCTGGGTTTCTCGGGCTCTCTGTCTCTCTCTCTGTCTCTGTTTTTGTCTCTGTCTTTATGTTTCTACTCCTTTTCTCTCTGTGTATGTGTGTCTGTCTGTCTGTCTGTCTCTGTCTCTCTCTCCCTCCCTCCCTCCTTCCTCCTCTTTTCTGTCTTTCCTCTCCCTTTGTCTATCTCTGTCTCTGTATGATCTTCTATCTTATCCCCTTTGTCTGTCTCTGTTCTCCTCCAAGAGAGCTATGATTCTGTGATTCTTTGCTTTGAGTCTTCCTCAAGTCTATCACTAGAAGGATATACCCAAAAGCCCAGACCTGGCTATTGTTCTTTTCAGGGAACACACACCCTGCATCCTTGTGCTGACCAGCAACAGAACAAAGGCTAAATGCTGGCAACGGAATTGAGACACCTCATTTCATGTTCCTCCCCTGGCAAGTGCTAGTGATGGGACCAACTCTGGGCAAGTCACTTAATTGCCTCAGTTACTTCATATGTAAAATGGAAACTAAAACTTGCCTCCCTCCCTTACTTACTTTGTCTGTTCTATAATTTTTCTAAAAATCTGAATTATTATTGTGCATCTCTGAGTTACTAATTGGTTCTCAGATTATTATTTGTTCAAGCAAGCAACAAGTATTTATTAATTGCCTGCTGCATATAGGCATGGAGAGTGCATGCAGTAGCATATACTACATGCATAGAATTCTACATTAAAGCAAATTATGAGGAAAAAGATCTCTTATTGGGGAGGAGGGGAAAGTGCTGCAGTGTGGCACAATGAAAAAATGATGCTGAGAAGATCTGATTTCAAATCTTATCTCTGCTACTTAATACCTTTTTTTTGGGGGGGGGCACAAATCACTTAATCTCTTTGGCTCTTATCTGTAAAATAAGGAAGCTGGACTAATTGGCCTCTAGGGTTCTTTCTCCCTCTAAATCTATGAATTTATTGTTGAGCAATGGCTTCTCAGATTGTTCCCCATGCTGGTGAGAGGGAGCTGTCCATAACTGAAGCTCCTTTAGAAAAAGAAGGGAAAGCATTAAAAGATGCTGGCATAGGGACAGCTAGATGGTGCGGTGGATAGAGCATCAGCCCTGAAATCAAGAAAACCTGAGTTCAAATCTGATCTCAGACACTTAACACTTCCTAGCTGTGGCACCTTGGGCAAGTCACTCAACCCCAATTGCCTCAATAACAACAACAAAAAAAGATGCTGGCATATTTGCCACATTGAAGAAATCAGATTGTACACAAAATTATTTTTATAAGCCCAATCCTCATTGGATACTTGGTTTCTTGACCTCACCTAATTATAAATTACATATTCCTGATAGTTGAATGTTGGACAGAGTGTCATATTTGAAGTCCCAGAGTCAAATCCTTCCTCAAAGGCTTGGGTTTCAGGTACCTCATCTATAAAATGGGTATAATAATAGCTCTTATACCAAAGTATTGTTGTAATCTTATATAGGTATTTTGCAGACCTTAAGTTCTATCTAAGGTGAATTATTGCAATTTTCATCCTATTAGCTTTAAATTGTCAAAGTTGGGATGTTTTAGAGGAGATTCTGAAATCTCCTCTAGATTCAATGACAGATTCAATGTTACATTGACAAAATCTTTCAAAGTCCTTGGATACAATTTTCTGACTTGTAAAAAGGCTTAGATGTTCTCTAAGCTTTAGACGACTTGCCAGCTCCATATTTATGATTTTCAGATCCTGCTTACCATTGCTTCCAACTGTGTTAATGTTATGCTTAGGTAATAGAAAGTGATTTAGTTAGAAACTATCTTATAAGGGAGGCAGCCTGGTGTTAGTCCTCTGGACCCTGTTTTCTTGGAACCTCATGGCAATTGACCTCTTTGTTCTGGCACCTCAAGGATTGAAGCATTTGGAATGTCCCATCTAGGCCAGGTGGGTCCATTGGCACTATTGCCACATACCATGCTGGGATGTTGTTCAGTCTTAGCATCTGCAAGTTTCTCATCCTTTGGCAGAGCCTGAGTCTACTAAAACAGTGAAAAGGGATCTGGGCAAATGACCAGGTTGAACAAGATGACCTAGAGGGTCCCTTCCAGTTCTGCACTGATCGTCTTATGACTTTATATCTTATTTGCAGCAGCAAATGTGGGTCAAGGAAGCCTTACAACCCAATGCCCCCCAGAGGAAGGGGAGGAAGGTCTAAGTAAGTCCTGATTTGAAGTTGTGGCATATGTGGCAGGTATGATATAGACTGGTCAACATTTCAGAACAGCAGGAAGAAGAGCAATAAAACTGAGAAAGACTATTCAAAGGGGCAATGTTCAAATTATTTTCCAAAACACATAAACCAAAACAACCCCAGTGTTTCATGGGGTCCTGGATCACTACCCTTATATATAAATCATGATGATATCCTATAGCATCTTTTGAAGCAAGAAAACAAAAAGGGAATACATAGTGTGTGTTTGTTTGTGTGTCTGTGTAGGGAGTATTCTCTAAAATTGAATTAACTCAATTCCACAAAAAAATTATTAAGTGGCCCACTTTGGCCTGAGCACCATTTATGTTGTCTGTCTGGGGCCAGAAAGGCAAACAATACCTTTAGCAGAAGCTTGTCCCATGGGGAAGATAGAATGGATTCTGCAACCTGTCTGAAACTTCCAGAATGCCCTCTCCCTCCCCCAAGGGTGTGTCAAGTCCCCAGGACTTTGGTTCTTATAATAACAACTTATAATAACACTTTCCATGTAAACTTTTCTAAAGAAGGGAGAAGTGTCAGTAAAATTCAAATCATCAGCCTTCCCCTAGTATTCTATAAATCTTTCCTGGGTAGTAGAGCTACCTTTTGGGACAGTGAGATTCAAATGTGACTTCAGATACTTACTAGCTGTGTGACTCTAGGCAAGTCGCTTAACCCTGTTTGCCTCAGTTTCCTCAGCTGTAAAATGATCTGGAAAAGAAAATGACAAACCACTCCAGAGTGTCTTCCAAGAAAACCCCAAATGGATGACATGACTAAAATGCCCAAACAACAACAAAAGAGATATCTCTGGTCCTCTCCCCTTGATGGCTATTTTCCCTCATATCCCCAGCACCTAACACAGTGCCTGTCACTGAGTAAGCACTTCATAAATACTTGTTGGCTTGCTGACTGACCTAACACTTAGCACAGTAGACTTATAATAAAAGTGTATGAATTAAGTAGGGACTGAAGACTTTTCTTTGACTTATCCTTTGTAATGTGTTCTTTTGTCCTTTCTTATCTCATTGGATCCCCTCTTTTACACTCACTCTTCAATGATCTGGCTTCATTTCCACTGTCTGTGGTTTTGGTCTTTACCCTTCAGCTCCATATATAGGACTGTGCTTAACCAGTTTGGTCTCTTATTTCTTTGTTTGTCCTTCTAATGTCTCGGTAGGGTTTGTTTCTGAGTCCTCAGAACTATTTCTTTGAACAGAAGCCAATTTGCTTGGATTTCTCTGTCTCCTTCTCTCACTTCCTCTCAAATAGCTCCATTCAGTGCCTAAAGTACAGTCAAATCTGTGGAATTTCTTAATTTTGCTTTTGCTTTTGCTTACAACTTTTCCTTTCACTTGGGGTCTTGAATCACATCCTTTTGTGGTTGCATCTTTCACAGTTTCTATCTTTCTGAATGGCACAGAGAATAAGCTGATCTGAAGGAAGGAAGGAAAATGGAGGGAAGGAGGGAAGAAAGGGCAAAAGGGAGGAGGGAAGGAAGAAGGTAGGAGAAAAAGAAAGAAGGAAGGATTGAGGGAGAGAGGGAAAGAAGAAGGAAAGGAAAGAAGGAAGGAAGGAGAGAAGGAAAGAAGAAAGAAAGAAAGAAGGAAGGAAGGAATGAAGGGAGGTAATTAGGGAAAGAGGGAGGGAGAGAGGAAGGAAGAAGAAAAGGAAAATAGAAAGGAAGGAAGGAGAGAAGAAAGGAAGGAAAGGAGGAAAGGACAGAGAGGGGAAAGAGAGAAAGGAAAGGAGGGAGGGAGGGAGAAAGGAAGGAAGGAAGGGAAGAAGGAAGGAAGGGAGGAAGGAAGGAAGGAAAGAAGGAAAAAAGGAGGGAGAAAATAAGGGAGGGAGGAAGAAAGGATAGAAGGGAAGGAGGGAGAAAGGAAAGTAGGGAGAAAAGAAGGGAGAGAGGGAGAAAAGAAAGGAGGGAAGGAGGAAGTTAGAAAGGGAGGGAGGAATTCTCTGTTCCCTCCAGGAGTTTACATTCTAACAGGTAAAGATAACACACAAAAGAGAAACATGAAAGCATGGAAGTGGCAAGAGAAGTACAATGGAAAGAACTCTGGAGTCAAGTAACCTGGGTTCAAATCCCATATCTTATGCTTGCTTCTCTGTGTAACCTTGGAAAAATCATTAAACCTCCCTTCAGTTTTCTCTTCTCGTTAAGGTCCAGATCAGATAGCCTTCCAGCTCTGGCTCACTGAACCTTCTCATACGAAGAGTCCAATCCCAGGTACCTGAATATGGCACTCATGTGCCAAGGCCTAAAGGAGCTTCCAAAGTATAAGAGAATTGACCAGTTTGATCCTAATGGTGACAGGTCAATGAAACAGCCCTGAAGGAGAGTTCATGGAAGGCCCTGGGGCTCAGGTTCTTTAGGCTCAGGCCTGTTTCCTGGATGAAGAAATCCCAGAAAGAGAAGAATGTGCCAGAACCAGAATCATACCTCTCTTGGCAAGACCCAGAAGATATAAAGAGGGCAAAGGGAATAACTGCCATGGCCTTTGGCCAAGTTCAGCCCTCTGAGATGAGGTCAGGAAGGAAGACCGTTGGAAGGAAACAATGGGACTCAGATTGCTGGGCTATGAGCTACTGAAAGGGGTCATAAAGACCTTTACTGTACTTATATGAACGACTTGACCAAGGGGAGGCAGTGGGCCAGCAGAGGCCCAGTGTGGCAAGGAAAGAGAGACCTCTGCTGGCCTTAATCATTCTTCATTCCCCACCCTGCAAGCCTTCAACACACAGCTGAGTTATTTTAATGATTAGGAAGGGAATCTCTCTAAAAGGGGTTGTCTTGGAGGTTCCAGATTACAAGTGGCAATAAATCTACTCCAACAGGTCCTTGGCACAGGACCCTAAGACAGGACCATGCACAAGGAAGTTGAATAGCTGTGTGATTTCAGTAGGTTTCTTTCCCTCTCTGAGCATCAGTTTCCATGTCTGTAACGTGAGCAGATGGTCTACAGTATCTAAATTCCTCTCAGTATCCCTAGAATTCTGTAAATCTTTGTTCCTGGCTCCTTAATATTTTCCAAATTAATCAATAAGAAGATTTTTTTAACCCTGGAGAGAGAGAAGAAAATTGAGGCGGAGAGAAAGAAGTAAATGAAGGTAAGAAAGAAAACAAAATGAGGGAACGAATATAAAGGAAGAAAAGGGGGATGGGTTCACTAAGTGTGGTTAACTTTCTCCCTGTGACTCCAGATCTAAGGCATACTTACAGAACAGACCATAATTTTTAGGAATGACAAAACAGATCATCATTCATTTCAAAAAAATCAGGAGCTTAATAATTTCTCTCCTGAAAACAGCACCAAATAGTTTGGAGGTTATGGCCATAAATCACTGACCACAAAGCAGAGCATAACTTCCCATCCAGCCCCTATTCCACACTGATGAAAAAATGAGAAGGAATTGAGATCAGGGTCTATGACAACCTACATGAGGATGAAGGTGCATTAGGTTAGTTCAAGGTCTCAGCTGCAGATTCTAGTCCTGTTACTCTAATATCCAAGAGTGTGGACGTCAACACCTTTGCAGAAAATGGCCAAAATCTGGCATTCCCCTGAATTTGAGCACAGGGGAACGAAGAGCAGGAACAAGGAAAGGGCCAAAGTTTCATATGAATCAGAGGGTGACATGGCAGCCTCTAAAGTCAGTATCTTCTTAGCTGGAATTAAAAGGGGCATAACACAAACATGACTAATAATATCATTGATGACAATGGTAGTCAGTCTTCCCTGAGAGTGACAGTCTCCCAAAGATTCTGAATACATCTGCCATGGCCAAGGTGACTAAAAGACAAATCATAAGCTCGAAAAAGACAGTCCATGAGCTCAGTCACTTTGTCCAAAGAGCCCCTCAACCTTCAATGTCATATCCAAAGTAAAACTTGGCTGTAATTCTCAATAGAAGCAAATAGATTGTTTTTTTCACATATAAGCATGACCAATCCAACATCAAAACACCCTTCTGATACCTATTCACCACTGTAAATGTGGGGCACAAAGACTCATGACACACTTGTGAATAACGTTGGAGGTAGTCAAGTTTAAACACCTTTCTCCATCATCTTGGGACCAGCCTAAATGAATTATATTCATTATACAATCCGTTGAGTTCTGCCCTTACCTTTAGTGGTGTGGCGGTAATATGTGCCACAAATCCAGTCATTTAGAGAGCATTTGATGCTATATTTTGGCAATTGATCACCTCTTGGGTCTCTGGAATTATCCCGCTCAAGCCAAGTACCATTCAACTGGGTGGGCAACATGGATTCTTCAGCTTCTCAGCTCAGAATCCCTTCCAAGTGGCCATGACAAATCTCCTTCAAGCACACTCTATTTTAGGCTGATTGACCTGATAGCCATTCCCTATACATGACATTCCATCTATTGGACAAGTCATTTTACTTGTTTGCCTCAGTTTTCTCATCTGTAAAATGGGGATAATAATAGCACATACTTCCCAGGTTTAATCTGAGTACAAAATGAGGCGTGTAAAATGCTTTAAAAACTTTAAAGTCCTATAGAATTGCTAATTATTGTTTATATCACATTACATTATATTACATTGTGTAATGTTTTATATATATGAGTACTAATTTTAATATTATATATAATTTTATTATTATATATAATATTAAAATTAGTTTTAATAATATATATGCATATGTAATATTAAAATTACTCCCATCTCCCAGAGTTACTGTGAGGATCAAATGAGATAATATTTGTAAAGTTCTTAGCATAGTGCTTGGTACATAATAGGAGCTACATAAATTCTTATTCCTTCCTTTTTCCTGTTATTGTCTTTGTATACTCAGCATCTAATTCAGGGCTTGTCACATAGCAAGAGCCACTTAATACATGTTTGTTAAGTTGAAATGGCCATGGAGCTCATGGAGAAGGCCCGGTGATATTCTGGAGACACAATTAAATCAGTACAATGACTGCCTTGATTTTGGCACTTGGGGATAGCTGAATACAGCTCTCTGGTTACAGGCAGCATTTGGGATTCTCCCACCTGGCTTCTTTGGATGGAGATCAACTTCCCATTCAACAATTCCAGGTTTCTCCAATCAGGAGCCTTCTTGGTGACATAAGGGCTTATGGCATTCCATCCAAAGTAATACAGGCTCCCTTAGTAAAGTAGACATATTTCTATAACATTTCCTATCAAGGAAAAACAAGGATATATCAATAGGTAAATAGAACATCATTTCATGAGTTAGTCAACTGGCATTTATTAAGTACCTAATATGTGCCAGCCACTACATTAACTACTGATTCATTTTTAGAATAATTCACCAACACATATCACGATCTAAGTTTACCTAACTCAGAGAGGAGGGAAGGATGACAGAAAGTCTGTATATCCGATATGCTGTGTGAAGGACACTAGTTCCTCCTCTGCCCCCCTTTATATTTACACCCACATCCTTCCACATTTTTTAGGCAATGAGAGCATAATTATTCATTTTCAATGCCAGGAATTTTTTTAAAGTAGCCTTAAGAAACTAGAGTTCAATAGCTAATATGTCTAATATACTTCCATACATTCATTTGATCCTTAAAATCACCCTATGAGATTGGCTCTATTTTCATACCCACTTTACAGATGACAAAACTGTCAAATTATCTCAAGTTGTCCCAAAGCTAATCCATAAGGGGAGTTTTAATCACTAGCGCACAAGCAATAAGAAAAGAGCTAGATTTAATTTGGATAGTCTGTGTGTGATCTAGGGCAGGCCATGTAACCTCTGTCAGCTTCAGTTTTCTTATCTTCAAAAATGTTTTTGGACCCGATAACATTCAGGGTCCTTTCAGCTCTAAATCTAAGTTGTTATGGTCTCAGAATGAAAAAACTCAAGGTTCAAGGTCAGGTTCTGACAGTTTACCTATGTGACTATGGACTAATAATAATCTCAATCTCAGTTTCTTGTGCCCTAAAATGGGGATCATAATACTTGAACTACATATTTTCCAGGGTTGTTAAGAAACATGCTTTCCAATTCTCAAAATGCAAGGTACACGTGAATTACTGTTATTGTATTACTCAGAATGGCAAGCACACAAATAACTACTAAAATCATCCCATCATCAGGGCCATAAGCGAAGTCTAAGCCAGATGCTTCTGAATTTTAGAAGAGAAAGTTCCTCACTAAGAAGATCAGAGAAGGCTTTATGGAAGATGCAGTTGAGCTTTTTTAAGGTAAGGTGGGAAATGTCAGCCAAGAAGAATCATTCTAGGTGGAGACGATAGGAAAGGCAAGAGAACATTAGCTTTGTGTCAGGAATAGGGAGGGATTTAGTCCAGCTGGAGCAGCTTCAATATAGCAAAACGAGGGGAGAAAAGTCTGAAAGGTAGTTTTATAGATTGGCTACAGAGCTCCTTAAATGCCAGTCTAAGGGGTTTGGAACCCATTCTTCAAGTACTAGGAATTGTTCTTCTCAGCCCCTTTTAATATCACTTCTGTTACTAGCCTCCATAGCTTGTCTTAACCACCAGACCTGTCTCTTGTGTCTGGAGGACATTGCCCCTCTTTCTACTTCTCACAAAAATCCAACTCCTTGAAGTTCTCTTCTCCCAGGGCTCAAACAACAAACTAACCTGAGCTAGAGTATTAATGACCAGCTTCTCCATCTCCCTCCCAAATGACACGCAAACACGAATATGTGAACACGTGGACAGAGGCCTTCAAGGTCTTTGACGATAACAACACAGATAAGAATATGTTTATAGATCACTTTAATATTTGCAGAGTGGCCCTCCCTGCAACAATCTTATGAGGCAGAGTGGTCAACCAAAGGAATGACTGACTAATGGCATAATTTCTAGTACCAGGTCAGGCTGTCTAGGGAGTCATTTAGGGGTAAAGGGATCTCCACTTACAGGAAAGCTTAAATGCCTTCTTGCCAGCAACACACTTCCTCCCCTAATCAGCGTTTGCAAATGTAAACCGCACAGCTGAGTTGCCTCCTCAGCAGCCTGGCCCCTTCCCCAAGTGAGATCACCACACTGAGTGGTATTCCTGACATGTGCCAAATGGATTTCGTTGTCTTGCCAACTACGAGGCCATCTGAGACAGTGTGGTGAGGAACTCTGGCCTGGGAGTCAGGTGGCCTGGAGGCAGCGGTCTCTAAGGTCTCTTTCAGCTCTGAGACAAAACCCTGAAACCTTTCTTCCACCTTCATCCTGCAATTTGGCCTCCCTGTGCCCAGCTCCATTATCTGTGGAATGGAGATGAGTTCAGTGAAGGTGGACATTTGCAAAAATGACTATGATGCAGCAAGAGGTCTGACACTGCCAAGAAATCCTAAGGTTTTCCTGTGTCTTGGGAGTCCTTCTCAGGTATTCCATGGAAGAGAAAGCCAGGGATAGACTTTGTGCGATCCAGCTGGGACAGTTTCCCCCCATCCTCCTGTCCCCTGCATACACATACCCCTGGATGTCAGGAAGCCTACATAGGCCAGCTGGGAGGGGGGCCAGGGCAGCCTCAGACAGCAATAACCACCCATTTTGCAACAAAACAGGAAACCAGTTTACCAGCCCCTGAAATAGAACAGACAAAAGCCTAGACTACATGGCTGGGAGAGTGGAGCAGCTCCCACTTTTCACATCATTTCCTAAAGCCTAGGATGGCTAGATTTATTCCTCTGATGCCCCTCTCAACCCCCATTCCAAGAGCAAAAAGCACTCGTTTTTTTCTAGTTCTGTGTTCAGTCATTCCACCCATATTTCCCCTTTCCAGGCAGAACATCTTTCCCTTAGCCGCGTACCCAGCAGTTCGGTGTATCTACAACAGAGGGCAGCAGGAGAGCTGAGATCAGAGCCACACAGAGCTGGAGGGAGCCTCGGAGGGCACTGAGTCCAATTCCAACCTGGCTGAGGATCCCCCCCTGCAGCATCCCGTAAAAGGGGGAGCCAGTCTGGGCCTGGAAGCTGGAAGTCCTCCAGATATCAGGAAAACAATATGCTTGCTCCGGCCTCAGCCAGCTCTGTGTTAGGAAGTCCCTCCTGGTATGGAGTGGGAATCTGCCTCCGGGTAACCTCTGCTTTGGCCATCTGGGTTCAAGCAGAGCACATGGCGATAAGCCTTTTCTTCTCCAAGCTATACATTTCTTCCTAGGAATCTTTCTTTGGCAAGGTCTTCAGTCCCTTCTCCAGCTTGATCACCCTCTTCTGGATCTGATCCAAATTGCCAAAGTCCTTCCTAAAATGTGACACCCAGGGCTAAACACAACCCCTCAGGTGTGATCTGATCAGGGCAGGGGCAGTGGTGGCTCATTCCTCCCTCATGCTGGGTTCTAGACTTCACCCTCCCTTTTTGTCTTATTTATGGCACACAGTCACTCTGCTGACTGTGAGCTTATAATCCATTAAAACCCCGAGATGCTTTCTTTTTGTTTTGTTTTCTTTCTACATAGACTGGATTTTCTCCTGAAAGCATACACCAAAAAATTGAAGTGGGCAAAGTTTGTCTGCAGTGTCCCTTGTTGGATCCATCCTTTTGCTCCTTCCCCTACTGGCAAGTAGGATCTCGTGTGATTACCACTGGTCCAGATGTGCTGCATTCCCACAATGATGCTCTGCAGCTTCTCCCCTATTCCCCCAGCAGAACATATCTGGTCCTGCTCCCTCAGGTTTGACTGACCAAGTAAGTATACTTTGAGCATGTCTTCCAAATAACATTTAAAATACTAGGGTTGGCTCATGGGGTGTGTGTGTGTGTGTGAGAATTTATTCAATGCCTTAGCCCCTAGATTCCCCACCCTTTTTTAAGTATGAGAATCCTCACCTGATAATAGTTACGGGATTAGTATCAATAGTTTGAGAAAAAGCTACTATGAATCCAGTGAAACTTTTAAATGAATTTGTATTAATAATGAATGCAATTATATATATATATATATATATATATATATATATGTATACTAAACAATTTAATTCCATTATAGACAGATAGGTATACATACATACATATATGTATATGTGTGTGTATGGTATATCCATTTGGAAAATGTATTATTCACCTTGCATTTTCAATTGTTCACCTTCAGTTTTCAGCTAAAGTTAAAAAGAGGTCCAACTAGCTTCTGAGATCTTTGGCAATAACTCTAAGGCCCCTACAAGCCCTCAGTCTTCTGCTTTAATCCAAAGTAATGACAATTGGGGAATTTCTAAACATCCAGGTTAGAGGAATAGAAGACAGTGGGGGAGGAAGGATTGGGTATTTCATTGGTCCTAAAAGTCACAACACATTCAAGTCAATGAAACAAACATTCATTGTTTAAGCACCTACTGAGTTCAGGCTTTCTTGAGAGGAAGATGCTGAGGCTGAACAGAATCAGGAGAGAGCAGTGTTACAAAGGCTCAGAGAGGAGGAGCAGATGGTCAGCAGCATCAAATAAAAAGAGAAAGGTCAAGAAGGATGAAGGCTGAGGAAAGGTCAGCAGATTTGGCAGTTGAGAAATCTGTGGTAACCTTTCAGTTGAGGCATGAGATTGGAAGCCAGGCTGAAAGGGGTTGAAAAAATGAGTGGGAAGTGAGAGAGTGGAGGTAATGGGAACAGACAGGTTTTTTTAACTTTATAAAGCATTTCCATACACATACCAGCTTGTATTGGAGAGGGATTAGCCTTGTTTTGCTTGGCACAAAAGGGCAAGACTAGGAACATTGGGTAGAAGTTGTATCAAAGCAGATCTGAGTTTGATGTAAGGAAAACCCAAAAATCATCAAGCTTCCTCAAAGTGGAATGGGTGGCCTGGGAGGTTCCCTGTTAGGATAAGTTTTCAGGCAGAGGCTGGATAACCACTTCTAGAGGAAGCAAAAGCTATTCCAGTAATAATCTACCACAAAAGGCTTTCCACATGTTAGTACAGTTGATTCTTATGACAACCCTATAGGACAGATATTTATTGCAATCATCATTTCACAAGTAAGTAAACTGAGGTTCAAAGAAGTTCAAGATTCCCTCCAAATTACACACCAAGGAAATACCTGACATAAGATTTTAATCAGATCTTCCAGACTGCCAGTCTAGTGTTATATGAAGAATGCTACACTGGCTTTCATAAACATATGCTTTGTATAAGATGCTTCTGAATTCTGTTTGAACTATGAGATTTCGTGACTTTATTAGATTCCAACAACAAGGGAACATTCTATAGACGGAGCGATTGAGGGCTTCTGAAAGAAAATGACTTGCTCACAACTTCATGAACAGTGAGTAGTAGGAATAAGACTTGAGCCCAGGATCCCAATTATCTAGGGATAATTCTCTCTCTAATATCGTTATCTCTTCCCTATACCACATTGCTTGGAGGATATCAGAGCACAAAATGAAACTAGAAGGAGCTTCTGGGAAAAGCTGGCTGAAGATAGAGAAACAAACTTTGCAGGACCAGATGTATGGGTGTTCTGCAAAAACATTTTCCCAAGGAGTTCTTCAAACAACAAACTAAAATAAACCAGATGTCACCACTGCACCAACTAGCCTAAAAAACCTGGGCAAGACCAGCAGTCTTGGGTCTGATTCATGGCTCTTCCTTCCACTAACTTCCTGTGTGACCCAGGGCATGTTTGCCACTCTAGCCCGAGCATGTTAAACTTCATATTACCAGGATCTGGAGACTTGTTTTTGCTCCCCCTGTGAAATGAGGGGCTTGGGCTAGATGAAGGGAGCAAAAGGAGGGCCCATGGTGGAATGGATTGGAAGTTAATGATTTGAGTTTCAAATCCTACCTCTGAGACTTCATTCGTTGCTATATTCTCTGGGCTGGTAAGAAATCTCAGACACCATGAAATTCAACCTCATATGTAAGCAGAAATACTTTAGTGAGGGAACTCACCAGAAGTAGCCCTTCCTATCTAGCTCTCAAGCTTAAGCAGTTTTTCCTTCTATTGAGAAGAAATCTACTACTCTGTCACTCTTTTCAAATTGTTCCTGGTTCCCTTGGCCCCTCTGGGGTCCAGCAAAACCTGTCAAAATTTCAAAAAATATAAAAGAATAGTGATAAGCTGAAGGGCATCCCCAGAGGATGCTGAGATCTCTTGTTTGTACCCCTCTCCACTTCTGTAATATTCCATAATGTGTTTGTCTTACTCTCTCTGGGAAATTCTAAGAGTAGAGACAGTCTTATTTAAACTTTGAGTCTCTCTCAACACCCAGAAGAATTTGTTGAATTTAATTGAGACAGTGTTAACATAGTAGAAAAGGTCAATGGACCAGGACCTGTTTATTTTGTATATATCCTCTATTTATTTATGTGAGAGACAGTTGTGTAGAATGTAAACTCCTTGAGGGTGGGAACTAGTTTATTTTTGTACTTGGATCCCAAATATCTAGGAGAGTGCCTGAAATATAGTAAATACTTAAAATAAACTTGTTGAGTGATTAATTGAAGTTAGAGTTTCAATTTCATCCTTTTGAACATATAATTATTATTTTGTTGTTTTTTTCAGTGGTGTTTGATTCTTTGGGATGCCATTTGGGATTTTCTTGGCAGAAATACTAGAGTGGTTTGCTATTCTTTCTCCAAATCATTTTACATCTTCCTCCAAGTCATTTTACACATGAGAAAACTGAGGTAGTTTTGGGTTAAATGACTTGCCCAATGTTACACAACTTGTAAGTATTTGAA
Source organism: Sarcophilus harrisii (assembly GCF_902635505.1). NCBI lineage: Eukaryota > Metazoa > Chordata > Mammalia > Dasyuromorphia > Dasyuridae > Sarcophilus > Sarcophilus harrisii. Next base: position 548,799,996 of record NC_045428.1, read on the forward strand.
GCACATTTGGGGTCACAAAGATGAGTCTTTTCTGACTCCAGGCCCAGTGGTCTGTCCATTGTGTCACCTAGATACCCTGGACATGTCACTGACCTTCTTTAAATCATCCTGATCTAAGCTTGGAAGATCTCCAAATCATGCTATATTCCTTTTAAGTGCTCCCTTAGCTTCATTCTGTTAGGCACTGCTTACTTTTCCATACACTATCAAAATGAGATCTCTTGTCTATTTTCCCTTAGGAGGCACGGACTAGCCCACAAGCCCTTAATGTGAGTGAATTATGAGAACTCTCCTGTCAACTGAAGGGCCTTTTGGCAGGATGAGAATACTGGACATCTGGACCAATTTCATAGCTTTCCATATCCCCTATGCCTGCCCAAAGCAAGTCCTTGGATAATATGTTTCAAATGAATGGTTTAAAAGGATGTTAAAGGGAAGATGAAAATCCTAAACACAAGACTGGACAACTACATAACAGATGAGAAGACTGTATGTCACTGCCACCAGCTCTAGAAACATATTTAATAAGTTCATTTCCCACAGATAGGGCTCTGGGTTCAAATCTTGGCTCTGACACTTACTTGTTGGGTGGCCAAGACCAAATAATTTAATGTCTCTGAGCCCAAAGTTTCTTCATACTAAAATAAGGATAATATCTTATACACTATTTAGGTCACAGCATTCCAAGCATTTTGTAAACCTTCCCCTGTTGTGGAAAATGGTCCTGAAGATGATGGGGATAATGAATTATTTCCCCTTCTTCCCTGATTCTCTGTTGTTCTTCACCTCAGGCCTTCCAACTCCCTCCCTGGATCCCAAAGTTCCTACTAGTATAAGTACTTCTGGCTGTCTTCCCATCATGCTGCCATGTAGTTACCTTGGGTACCACACCTCTTTCCCGAGCTCCACCCTCTGAAACTCACTCTGCTCCTCTGAGCACTCTTCAAATCAAAAAGATCAGTCCTGGTGGACAAACTTAAAGACTATTTGACAAAAATTGCTGGAAAAATTGGAAACTATTTGTATGGCAGAAACTAAGTATTGACCCACACCTAACACCATTTACCAAAATAAGGTCGAAATGGGTTGATGATTTAGACATAAAGAGTGATGTTATGAGCAAATTAGAAGACTATAGGATAGTTTGCCTCTCAGATTTGTGGAAGATGAAGGAATGTGTGATCAAAGAAGAATTGGAACTCATAACTGAACATCAAATAGATAATTTTGATTTTATTAAACTAAAAGATTTTGTACAAACAAACTAACTAGATAAAGAGAAGCAAAAATTGGGAAAAATTTTTACATTTAGATTCTGATAAAGGTTCATTTAAAATATAGAGAGAATTGACTCAAATTTATAAGAATTCGCCATTCTCCACTTGATAAATGGGAAAGGATAGGACATTTTCAGATGAAGAAATTAAAATATTTCTAGTCATAAGAAAAGGTGCTCAAATCACCATTGATGAGAGAAATGCAAATTAACAATTGAAATCCACTACATACCTCTCAGATTCAAAGATGAAGGAAAAGATAAAAATGTTGAGGAGGTGGGAAAAGACACAATACATTGTTGTTTTCAGCCTACCTTGGTTTAGGTATCAGTCCATGTTGGTATAGAAGGAATTTGGTAGGACCCATTCCCCTTTTTATCAAATAATTTATAAGCATTGGGGCCAATTGTTCTTAAATGTTTAAAATCACATGTAAACCATCTGGTCCTGGGATTTTTCTTAGGGAGTTGTTTAATTGCCTGTTCTATTTCTTTTTCTGAAATGGGACTTTCAACAATTTACTTCCTCCTCTGTTAGTCTGGGAAGTCTATATTTTTAGGTAGTCCCATTTAATTTGTTATCAAATTTATTGGCATAAAGTTACAAAATAACTCCTTATTATTTCTTAACCTCTTTCATTTGGAAAGTTCTCCTTTTCATTTTAAGACTACTAATTTCATTTTCCCCTCCTTTTTCTAATCAGATTTACCAAATTATCTATTTTATTTTTTTTCATAGAATCAACTCTTAGTTTTATTAATTAGTTCAAAATTTTTTTTTTCAATTTTTTAATTTCTCCTTTTTAATTTTAGAATTTTAAATTTAGTATTTGATTGGGGTTTTTAATTTGGTCTTTTTTTAGTTTTTTAGTTGCAAGCCCAATTCATTAATCTTTTCTTTCTTGTTTTATTAAGTGTCTGGATATAAAATTCTCTTATTACCCACTTTGGCTGCATCCCACAATTTTGGTATGATGTCTATCATTGTATTATCTTGAGGAAATTATTAATTGTATCTATAATTTGTTGCTTACCCAATCATTCTTTAAGATGAGATTGTTAGTTTCCAATTACTTTTTGGCATTTCCTAATTTTTGTTGAATGTAGTTTTATTGCATATGATCTGAAAAGAAAGCATTTATATTTCGCTTTCGCATTTAATTTTGAGGTCTTTATGTCCTAATATATGGTCAAATTTTGAATAGGTTCCATAACTGGAGAAGAAAGTATATTCCTTTCTATCTCCATTCAATTTTCTCCAAAGATCTAAATACCTAATTTTTCTAATATTCTATTTACTTTTTAATTTTTTCTTATTTTTTTTGGTTTGATTTGTCTAATTCTGAGAGTGCAAGGTTAGATCTCCACTTTACATTTTGTTTCTATTTCTTCTTGCAACTCTCTTAATTCCCTTTTAGGAAGTTGGATGCCATACTATTTGGTATATATGTTTAATATTGATATTGCTTGTTTATTACCCTTTAGCAGGATGGCCTTCCTTATCTCTTTTAATTAGATCAATTTTGCTTTTGCTTGATCTGAGATAAGGATGGCACCCCTGTTTTTGACTTCACCTGGAAGATAATAGATTTTTGCCCAGCCTTTTACCTTTTTACTTCTATATTATTCCCTGTTTAAATGTGTTTCTTGTAAACAAAATATTGTGGGGCTCCTTTTGATCCAGTCTGCTATCTGCCTCCTCTTTATGGGGGGGAGTTCATCCCATTCACATTTACGGGTTAGAATTATTAAATCTGTATTTCCTGCCATCCTAATAACCCCAGATTATGCTTTACTTATTCTTGCCTCCCCAACCCTCTTTCCCCCTTTTAAACTTATGTACCCCTCTTGTATCACGATGCTTACCCTCTTTATAATCTTACCCTCTTTATAATGAATATTGATGCTAAAATCTTAAATAAGATATTAGCAAAAAGACTACAGAAAATCATCTCCAAGATAATACACTATGATCAAGTAAAATTTATACCAAGAAGGGGTTGGTTCAATATTAGAAAACTATCAATATAATTCCATGTTAATAACCAAATTAAAAAACCTTTATGATCATCTCAATAGATGCAGAAAAGCATTTGATAAAAACCCAAATCCATTCCTATTAAAACACTTGAGAGTATAGGAAAATGGACTTTTCCTTAAAATAACAGCAGATCTATTTAAAACCATCAGTAACATCATATGTAAGGAAAAAATGCAACCATTCCCAAAAATCTGGAGGAAACAAGGTCCCATATCACCCTTATTTAATATTGTATTAGAAACGCTTAGCTTTAGCAATAAGAGCGAGAAAGAGATTGGAATAAGAATAGGCAATGAGGAAACCAAATTATCACCTTTTGCCGGGACATGATGGTATACTTAGAGAACCCCAGAGATTTACTAAAAGTTATTAGAAATAATACACAACTTTAGAAAGTTGGGTTTAAAAATAAGCCCACATAAGTCAATAGCATTCTTATATATCATAACAAAATCCAACAGTCAGAGTTACAAAGAGAAATTCCATTTAAAGTAACTACTGAAATATAAAATATTTGGAACATCTCCAAGGGAAAATCAAAACTTTATGAGCAAAATTAAGACCATTTTCACAAAATTAAGTCTGATCTAACCAATTGAAAAATATTAAATGCTCTTGGATAGGGTGAGCAAAATAATAAAGATGACAATATTATAAACAATGTATTTATTTAGCGCATACCAACAGACCCCAAAACTATTTTAATGACCTAGAAAATAAAACAAAATTCATATGGAAAACAAAAGGTCAAGAATTTCAAGGAATTAATGAAAAAAAATCAAAAAGGTGGCTTATGTACCCAGATCTAAAATTTATTATAGAGCAGCAGTTACCAAAACTATTTGGTATTGGCTAAGGAACAGATTAGGACAGTGGAATAGATTAGGTTCAGGAAAAACAGTCAACAAATAAAACCTAGTCTTGACAAACCCAAAGACCCCAGCTTTGGGATAAGAACTTATTGTTTGATAAAAAATTGCTGGGAAAATTGAAACAATATGGCAGAAACAGGCATTGATCCATACAACATGCAACCAAGATAATAAAATGGGTTCATGACCTAGGATAAAGAATGAAATTATTAATAAATTAGAGGAACACAGGATAACCCCTCAGACCTGTGGAAGGGAAGGTCTTTATGACCAAAGAAGAACTAAGATCATTACTGACACAAAATAGAAAATTTCGATTATACCAAACTGAAAAGTTTTTGTACAAACAAACTAATGGATGAGATTAGAAGGGAAGCAAAAACTGGGAAAAATACTTTTACAGTCAAAGGTTCTGATAAAGGCCTATTTAAAATATATAGAGAATTAACCTAATTTATAAAAATCAAGCCATTCTCCAATTGAAAAACGGTCAAAGGATATGAACAGACAACCAGATGGAAATTAAACATTTCTATCATATGAAAAGATGCTCCAATATTATTAATCGAGAAATGCAAATTAAGACAACCTAAGATACCACTACACATCGTGATTGGCTAAGATGAAGGGAAAAAAATAATGATGATTGTTGGAAGGGGATGGGGAAAACTGGGACATTGATGCATTGTTGGTGGAGTTGGAAAATCCAACCATTTTGGGGAGTTTGGAACTATGCTCAAAAAGTTATCAAACTGTATACCCTTTTATCCAGCAGTGTTATATGGGATTATATCCCAAAGAGATTATAAAGAAGGGAAAGGGACCGTATGACGAATGTTTGTGGCACCCTTTGTAGTAGAAACTGAAACGAATGGATGTCCACGTTAGAGAATGGTGAATAAATTGGGTATAGGAAATATGGAATATTACTGTTCTGTAAAAATGACCAAAATGTTTCAGAAAGGCCTGGGAGACTTACACAACGATGCTGAGGAAATGAGAGGACCAGGACTTATATACTTCAACAAAAATAGATGATACCAGTTCATGGATCAGGCCCCCAACGACAACCAAAATTTTAATGGAGCAGAATAATTGAACAGCTTACCCAGAAAAAGAACCTGGGAGATGACTAAAACCATTACATTGAATTCAATCCCTATATTTATGCACACCTCTTTTTGATTTTTCAAAGAAAAAAATTGAGTCTGATTCTTTTTGTACAGCAAAAAATGTTTTGGTCATGTATATTATTGTGTATCTAAGTTATATTTTTAAATATTTAAATCTACTTATCCTGCCATTTAGGGAGGGGATGGGGGGGAAGAGGGAAAAAACAAGAGGTTTGGCAATTGTTAATGCTAAAGTTACCCAGTATATCCAAATAAAAGGCTATTAAATTAAAAAAAAAAGTTACAAACTGTGATACCCTTGATCCAGAGTGTTACATGGGATTATATCCCAAAGAGATTATAAAGAAGGGAAAGGACCCTATGTGCACGAATGTTTGTGGCAGCCCTTTGTAGTTTAAAAAACTGGAAACTGAATGGATGTCCATAGTTGAGAATGGCTAAAAATTGTGGTTATAATATTATGGAATATTACTGTTCTGTAAGAAATGACCCAGGATGATTTAGAAAGGCCTGAGAGACTTACACAACTGATGCTGAGGAAAAGGACCAGGAGATCATTATATACTTAACAACAAATTAGATGATGACCAGTTCTGATGGGAAGGCCATCCTCAGCAACGATCAACCAAACTTTCCAATGGAAAGAATGAACTGAACCAGCTACCCCAGAGAAAGAACTCTGGGAGATGACAAAACCATTACAAATTCTAACCCTTATATTTTGCACACTTGCATTTTGGATTTCCCTTCACAAGCTAATTGTAAATATTTGAGTTGATCCTTTTTGACAAAAAATAACGTTTTGGTCATGTATACTTATTGTATATCAATTTTATTTTAATGTACTTAACATCTATTGGTCATCCTGCCATCTGGGGGAGGGGGTGGGGGGTAAGAGGTGAAAAAATGGAACAAGAGGTTTGGCAATTGTTAATGCTGTAAAGTTACCCATGCATATATCCTGTAAATAAAAGACTATTAAATTAAAAAAAAAAACTAATACATTGTTGGTGGAGTTGTGAATGGATCCAGCCATTCTGGAAAGCAATTTGGAACTATGATCAAAAAATTATCAAACTATATATACTCTTTGATTCAGCCACTGCTTTCTACTGGGCTTATATCCCAAAGAGATCTTAAAAGAGGGAAAGGAACCCACATGTGCAAAAATGTTTGTGGCAGCCCTTTTTCTAGCGGCAAGAAACTGGAAACTGAGTGGATGCCCATCAGTTGGAGAATGGCTGAATAAATTATGGTATATGAATGTTATGGAATATTATTGTTCTATAAGAAACAACCCGCAGGATGATTTCAGAGAAACCTGGAGAGACTTACATGAACTGATGCTAAGTGAAATGAGCAGAACCAGGAGATTATTGTACATAGTAACAACAATATTATATAATGATCAATTCTGATGGACATGACTCTTTCCAACAATGAGATGATTAAGGCCAGTTTCAATGATCTTGTGATGAAGAGAACCATCTACATCCAGAGAGACTGTGGGAACCGAGTGTGGATCACAACATAACAGCATCACTCTTTTTGTTGTTGTTTACTTGCATTTTGTTTTCTTATTCACTTTCTTTCCTTTAGGACATGATTTTTCTTGTGCACCAAGATAATTATATAAATATGTTTACACATATTAGATTTAACATATATTTTAACATGTATAATATATATTGGATTGCTTGCCATCTGGGGGAAGGGGGGTGGAGTGAAGAAAGGGAAAATTTGGAACATAAGACTATGCAAGGGTCAGTGTTGAAAAATTATTCATGTATATGATTTGAAAATAAAAAACCTTTAATTAAAAAAAAGATCAGTCCTAGAAAGACCAAGTCTATCGGTTGCTCTGTGATTTTATATCCCTTTGACTTCCCAGTCTATACAAATTCCCTCCTTGGCCACCACTTCCTTAAATGTATTATTACCCTCATTAGTTAGTTCCTGGAGGACAGGCGCTCTATTGCTTTTTTGTATTGGTACCCCCAATTCTTGGTTCAGAGTCTGGCAAATAGCATATGCTTAATAAATATTTTTGTGTCTTGCTTTTATGTCATGTCATAATGGCATATGCTCTTTGGGATACCAGAGCAACCCAGTCATGAACCAGGACTGCCAGAGATACCCCAAATCGCCTTTAATAGACCACATTGACATCCCATAGAAAGGACTAAAAGCATGGACCCCACAAGTTGTTGTACCTCACACCTCTGTCAATTTCTTTCCCTACAGGCCTTCTTCTAATCTCTTCTTGCCATTCAAGCTGGTCTCTATATCACCAATTCATGCCTATCCCAGACATGACTCTTTTCTAAATACCACCAGATTCCTACTCCTCATTGGAAATGAGAATGTTACTCTGAAGTACTACATAGTGAATCTGTACTACCTTGGGTCAAGTCAGACCAAGTCAGACCACTGACATATAGAAGCCATTTATTTGATCCACAGCAAGTCACTCAGGGCCAAAAGTGACTTTCTGGACTAGAACTTATAGAACAAATATGGATTTGAATGAGTAGAGAGAGTTTTCTGCAAAGATAAAATCCGAGATTCAGTCCAAATTTTTTTTTAAATTGACATTTATAGAGCAATTTAAGCTTTGCAAAGTGCTTCATATACATTTATTTCCTTTGAGTCTCAAACACAGTGCAGCAAATATTAATGATATTACTATTTCCATTTTAGAAATAAGGAAATTGAGACATAAAAAAGTAAAACAACTTTCCCACAATAAAACGTCTATTAAATGTCAGAGAGAGGATTGGCTTTAAGGTCTCCATTAAGTCAAATGTTCTATCTACTGTATCCTCTGTCTCTCAGTAATGATAATGGCAGCCAATCATTGACTTCTCTCGTCAGCTGCTTCTTCAACCCACTTTTACTCACTCTTTACATTCCAGGCCCCCAGCATTTGAAATCCAGATATAACTAGTTCCTCATGGCCAACACTAGCTAGGGATTTTTGGGACCCATAAATGATTAAAAACAAAACCAAAGTCAAGGGATTATTTATTTCCAAAGAGAATCGTACAGAGAAAAGTCAAAACAACAGGCAGTCTGATTGAGGAGCATCCCACATACCCTATAAATACTATCCAACTATGTGCACCCATTACCCCAAATGGTGTGGGTCAAGTTTTACATCGCACTCAATTCGGCTTTGCCTTTCAAGGCCAGGAGCCAAACATAAACAGTTTGGTGCCAGACATTCCCCCTGTGCCTCCCAACAACTCTCTCAGGCTCCCATAAGCAAATAAATGACTTTACTGATTAATTGGAGAAATGCACGCACATTCAAGCCCGGGTTGGCTGCAGTTTAGGGACAGTGAGGATGGAGGGATCCTCTAGACTGGGGTCAACCAGTCAATCACCTTTCATTGACATGCAGTATCTACCTTACAGGACTGTTGTGAAGCCCCAAAGAGATAATGAATGGAAAGAGATAAGAAATGAACTTTGGGTTTCATTAGTACATGGAACTCCCTGAGTGAGAAGACTCTCTCTACCAATGCAGATAAATTCCTATTCTGCAACTTTCAGCCTCAGAGAATTGTCTAGAATATTAGTGGATCAAGGGATTTACCCAAGATTACAGTCATTATGCATCAACCACAGTTCTTCAACCCAAGTCTTTCTCACTTAAAGGACAGTCCTCCATTCACACTTCTCTCAATGAATATAAAGAATTAGTTTTTTTTCATTTTAAGGTTTTACTTATTCATATATTTTATATTGCTATCACTTTCCATACTGAGAGAAGAAAGGGCAAAGAGGATTAAAGGCTGGTAATCAATTAACTCCAGTCTTAAAGAGGCACCTGAAACTCAAAAATGCTAAGTTATTTGTTCAAATTCACAGAGCAAATAAGAGGCAGAGGCAGAATTCCAATTCATTTTTGCTTTTTACTCCATCCCTGTGAATATCACACCCTCAAACCTGAAAAAAACTATAGAAATGTCAGTCATATTCCATCTTGTCTTAGAGTGTAAGTTCCTGAAGGGTAAAGACCAATTTATTTTTACCTTTCTTTCCTCAAGAATAAATTCAGGCTGAATTGCATCCTCTTCTCCTACCTCAGCTGACAACACTTCAAACATCTGTCAAAGCCTTGTTTGGTTATTCCACTGAGGCAAATCCCAGTTCTTGGATAATGACAAGAAACTGTCTTCAAAAAGAGCTGAGAATGAAAAATGTATCAGCCTGAGCTAACCTATTGTGGCTAGCCCCCTCCACACTTGGTGAGACTGGTACTTCAGATCACAGATATTCAGTCCACTACAGGTTGGTATTCAAAACCTTTCCACCTTGAAAACTGCCCAAGCTTGAATTTCATTGAAAAAGACTTCAAGAACTCAGGGTCACCTCCTACTATGATGAAATAGAGCTTCATTTATTTTCATAAGAGAGGAGTACATTTGTTCTTATTCTCATTATGGATGAGGAAACTGAGGCTAACAAACTAAGTAAACTATAGTTACATACTTATACAACTTCTTTTACATAAGTACCCTTCTTTCTACTCACAGAGCCACCACCCAAAATCAGACCCTCATCACTTCTTGCCTGGACTATTACAATAGTTTTCTAATATGTCTTTTTGCCTCAAGTCTTTCTCCAGTCTGGCCCATGATATGCATAACTTTCAAAGATATCTTCCTAAAATCCAAGCCAAAGAATTTTACTTCTTTCCTCAATAAATTCCAGTAACTCCCTGTTATATACAGAATCAAATGTGAACTTTTCTGTATGGCATTTAAAATCCTTCACAGTATGGTCCTAACTTATTTTTTGACTGATTATGCATTAATCCCCTTTAAGGGGATTTATATAGTCTAGTCAACTCTCTTACTTACCCTTCCTCACACATATTTCATCTCTTCTTTCTGTGTCTTTGTACTAGATGTCCCCATGCTTGATTAATGTTATTTATTAATATTCACTTCTATAATTCCTAGTTTCCTCCAAGGTTCTATTCAGGCACCACCTATATTAAGGTGCTCTTGATCCTTCCTGAGAAGCTACTACTGTCTCTGTCCCTTCTCTGGTTGATATATATATATATATATATATATATATATATATATATCCTGGACTCAGGTAGAATCCTCTCCCTGAGTTAAAATCTGGCCTCAGACACTTACTATGTGAACCTGGATGAGTAACTTAATCCTGTTTGTCTCAATTTCCTAATTTGTAAAATGAACAAAAAATGAACTGATAGATGAATGAAATGGCAAACTATTCTAGCGTCTTTGGCAAGAAAACCCCAAATGGCATCACAAAGAATCAGATATAACTGAGATGACTAAACAATCACAATGATTACTTATTGAATAATTGACTAATGGCTAGTAAGTACAGACTTACATTCCTTGGTTTCAAATCTAGTGTTCTTTCCACTCTGCCCTACTGCCTCTTGTAACTAACCCAATGACCATGCTAGATTATGGATTATATAAAGCAGGACTAATTAATAAGGACCAGAAATTATTTTTTAACTTGGGGGGAAAAAACAACTCCCTATCCCAATTCTCCAACAATTCCTAAAACTAAGCAATTCAACAAAACATACTTGTTAGGGCCCTTGCTTAGAGAATTCCAGAACAACATGGTAACCATCACCAGAACTTTATACCTTGGGTAACAGGAACATAGGCAGCCTAAATCCCTCCACAACAGACCCAGATCACTGTTACTTCTAATGCTGAGGGAGGTTATATTGTATTCCTGGACTGCCAGGTACAAAAGATAGTCACACAGGTGATTTCCTTTTAAGTAAGAGGCACTAATCCTTTAAATCTTCAAAACTTTGAAAACAGGATGGGGAGGGACTAAGCTTAAGACTAGCTATATTAGAAGAACTCAGCTTCCTGCTAACACAAACCTCCACCCTCCTGGCCCAGCTCCAGTGGGAGCTCTCCATGGTACTGACCTTGACTCTTGGCTTAGACTTTACCCCCTTTCTCAAATCCACAGTATCATAGGATACTATGAAGAAAACCTTTCCTAACTGGAAAAAGCCTTAGAGATCGTCTAGCCCATCCCTTCTTATTCTACAAAGTGAAGAAACTTTGGTCCACAGAGAATTCACTAGGCTAAAGTCAAACAGCTAGAAAATGATTGAGCTGAGGGATAGAAACCAAAGTTCTTTGACTACAAATATCATATCAAGTTGCCTTTCTCATTTTTTCTAGTCCCTTCTCCTGTTTGATTCCTCATATTTCCTTCTCTATATAATCCCAGAAGCCCTAGATCACTTAAAGGCCACCAAAAGTTCCAGGATCCACATCTTTTCTGATGAAAGGGGCTGGGAGATATGCATGGCACCTCCCACCTTTCCTTATCATTCATCTATCCATTCAACAAGCATTTTAAGTGCCTTCCATGTTCAACACACTATCCCAAGTGTTAGGAATATCAAGACAAAAAAATAACCCACCTGGCAACATGAGGAAAAACTACCCAACAATTAGAGCTAACCCCAAGTAAGATGCTACCTAGGAAATATTGAGTTTCTTCTACGTCTTCAAGCAGAGGCTAGATGTCTACTTGTCAGGAAAATTACAGAGAGAATTTTATGGTCAGGTCAGTAGGGAATGAAATGATTTCTTAGAGCCATTCCATTTCTGATTCACAGAATCATCAACTCTCTCAGTTGTGAGACACTTCAGAGGTCACCTGGTCAAACTCAAACCTTAACAAGAATCCCAATGCACTGAGCACAAAGGATGAAAGTATGAAAATTTAATTGGGAAATTTCTACCAGTTTGGTGGCAAGGCCCCATTTAACAATTCAGGAACTTTTGTCACCCTATGGGCTCCCAAGTAACCACAAAGGTTCTGTTCTGTCTCTGACCATTGCTGCTGCTGATAACAGTTAACAGGACCAGGTCTGTAAATAGTCATCAGTAGAAGGATTCTTTCCTCCTCACCTTTTAATATGCAGTACAGTCTTTCACTTAAAGCCTTTATCTTGATATTTTATAGTAAATACCCTGAATAAATATCTTTTACCTCAGTTTCTTTATGTATAATAAAAATTATAATAATTGACATTGATATAATGCTATAAGGATTTACTATCACAACTACCCTGTAAGGTAAAGAATTATTATTAAGTATTTTTATAATAGTTACAATTATTTATTATTCCCATTTCATAAGAAACTGAAGATTAAAGATCTGAAGAGACTGGTTCATTTTATATGGCTAGGAAAATCAGAGTTAAAATTTGAACTCCGATCTTCTTGTCTAGTCAAGCATTCTAACTGTTTTATCAAATTGCCTCTTGCTAAGTGAAATTAAAGCTCCTTGAGATCAGGCATTGAGTTTGCCTTTGTCTTTGTATCACCAGTGCCTAACATATAATATTTTCTTAATAAATATTTAATGAATTGTATGCGATATTTAAAAAGAGATCACAATAAAACTCTCCAGAAGCACAAATACATAATGCAAGAGCATTTATCCATCACCTGCTCTTTTCAGAAAAATGGACTTAATAATACATATACTAGCTGATTGTAAGGACAGATCACTTTCTAAATATTGTTATAGAAATTTGAGTTAATAAGGTCCTCCACAATTCCTCAATTCCCCTTATAGAATCTGACATTTCTATAGAGCTTTAAGGTTTGCAAAGAGCTTTATTATATCCATAATCCCATTTGAGCCTCATCACAACTCTGTGAGGCAGGAAGTCTCCATTTTATAGAGAAAGGGCATCAAAGTGGAGAAATGGATAAAGTGTCTAGGTCTGAAGTCAGAAGACCTGAGTTCAAATTCAACACTTTCTAGTGGTATGAACCTGGGAAAGTCATTTAACCCTGTTTGCCTCAGTTTCCCTGTCTATAAAATGCGCTGGAGAAGGAAATGGCAAACCACTCCAGTATCTTTGCCAAGAAAACTGCAAAAAGGATCCCAAAGAGTTATATACAACTGAGATGACTGAACAACAACAAATTTCATAGAGAAGGAAACAGAGGTTGAGCACTTTGGCTAGTAAGTATCCATTGGAAGTTGAACCCAGGACTTCTTACTCCAAATCCCCCATTCTATCCATCATGACAAACAGTCCCTCTCTCTTACAAGTCAACTTCAACAAATGAACTCAAATCAATCAAATTTTTCTCCTACCAAAGGCACATCAGGATTGAACCAATAACACACACACACACACACACACACACACACATATGCAGAGTTAACCTCAAAAAACTGTCACAGCTATAGTGAAGTAAATAGACCACTTGACTTAGGATTCAGATGATTCAGATTCGGATTCATTTCAACTCTCTGAGCCTAAGTTGTTTTGTCTTTATAATGGAAATAAAAATACACTCAACCCATTGTAGAGTGTTTGGAAAGATCAACTGAGAAAACACATGTAAAGCACATCATAAACTAAAAAATCTTTCAGAAAATTAAGCTGTTATTATTAAAATGAGGATATAATCTCTTCCCATTGTTCTCCTTGTTGAATAGTATTGATATAGTTACATCAATCATTGAATCACAGAGTTAGGACCTGAGGAGACCATAGAACCCACTTAGTTCAACCCTCAATTTTCACAGATTAGGAAAATAAGGTACAGAGAAGTCAATTGATTTGTTTAAGGTCATAATATAGGAAGGAAGCAGCTGACCGGAATTTGAGCTCCTAGCCTGTGATTTCAAGTTCAAAATTCTTTCCATTGCATGATGCTTTCTCACACTGAATCCCAGAATTAGTAAAGTATTGGAGAGGGGATATATACCCATTCTCTTTATGGTGATTGAATCCCTATATTGCAATAAAAAGATTATAACCATCTTTCCCCTGTGGAAGGCCACTCTCTCCACCTTCCATGCCAAGAACAACAAAAGAATGAATATGGGGGCAGCAAGGTGGCACAGTAGATAGAATGCTGACCCAGGAGTTGAGAGGATTCCAATTTGGCCTCACACACTAACTAAATGTGTGACCCTGGACAAGTCACTTAACCCCAATTGCCTCCAAAAATCAAAACAAAAATAAATCCCAAAAAGGATGAATGTGTACTCTTACCATTCAACCCAAGAGCAATCAAGGCCTGAAAGGCTTACCAAGCACTTTTCTTTGCAACAAATTTGGCAGACAATATCATATGATCTCAGGACTTAGAAGTTGCAAGGGAATTTAGAAATAGCCTTTCTTTAATCAGTCTTTCTTTGGAACTAATAGATCTATGCCTTTTTTTATCTTAAATAAACAAAATTCAATAATTAAAATGAATAAAATTTTAAATAAATCAAGTTTTCTTCAGATTTTTTCTCAGCAAACACTAGTATTTTCTTATTTCAACAAAGATGGATCTCTTTCTTTTTGACAGTTTTTTCAAAATGGTACATCACAGTTTAATCAGATTGTTTTACAAAGTCAGAAACTGAGACTAAACAAGTGAATTTACCAAGTTTTCTGAAGCTGATCTGGAATTAGAGGCAAGGGCCTCAGGTACCTTTTACAATACCACACAGAGGGGCTGGGCCACAGTCAGGAAACTAGGAAGCATCTGAGCCATGACTCAAATCCAGATCTGGCCCTTAGCACATTGGTTACTGTATTAAGAGACATAGTCTACTATCACCAGAATATTCAAACTCCTTGGGTTATTTCAAGGGATTCAGATCAGAAATCACAGGCACCACAGCCGGAATGGATCTAAAGGCATCCTAGCCCAACCTTTTCATTTTGTTATAAATAAGAAAACTAAAAGCCACTAAGGTGGCTACTTGTCCAAGGTCACACAGGTGATGTGTAAGTGGCAGAGCTGGAAAATGAAAGCAGACCCTTTGATTCCAAAATCTTCCACCAGGGATGTCAAACACAGGCCCTCGATCCTCTTGAGTGAAGCCTGAGTCACATCAGATGTAATTGGGAAAGACTGAACAAGAACATAAATAATGATCAAACATAGTTTTTCTAAGTCAATACAGGCTTCAGGCATTCTTACCTAGGTTTAGTGATCCCCATCTCTATGAGTCTGACACTACTGTTCCATAAGGTCCCAAAGAAGGATTCTTATCTTTTCTGTCATGGACACTTTTTGGTGTCTTGTCGGGTGAGTAATGTTTTCAAAATCATAAAATAATATACATGGGATCATAATTAAAACCAAGTATGTTGAAGTAAAGTTGCCAAAATATTACAAAAATAAGTTCATCTCCTCCAGGTTAAGAACTCCAGAGGTAACTAGATAACATCCCACCCTACTTAGCTGTCCACATTCCTAAAATACTCTTGAAGCCAGCAAGTGGGTCCACACAGATGTATTCAATTCAACAAAAGATCAACAAATGCCTACAATGAGCAAGGTAATGCTGGCTCTGGGGTTGTTTTGCCCCGGCAGATCTCAACAACCCAGTACCCTTGAGGACTCATATGATTTCATTCATATGAGTATTAATTTCAAAGATGCTAGTCTCAACCCGATCATACCTGCCTATCCTGTGGGACTTTTATCCTGCTTTCACACATTCACCACAAGAAGTCCATGTGGGCTCTCCATTAGTTGTCCAGTCATTCATCTCTTTGCACAACTTCTCGTTTGTATGTTTTGTAGCCTGTTCATTGCCTACCATGTCCTGTTCAATTATCCTCTGGATGATACTGACATTGGCCATTTCTTCAGAGACTACAATGCAATGTAATTCAATTCAGCAAGTACTTACTAAGTGCTATGTGCGAAATAGTGAGTGCAATAGGGCTAGGGGATACACGCCCAGAAAATGAAATGCAACTTGTCCTCAAGAAGCTTAGTATTTCCTGATTCACAATCATGTTACATTCCTAGAAAAAACATGTGGGTCTTTGTTTCTGGGAAACGCTTGGAATTATTAAAAGCACTGGATAGCTTCCCAAAGGGTCTGCCCACTCTGCCCCTCCTCCTGTTTATTTTGAGCCTAATTCATTGCCTATTTTTCAGTCTCTGACCCAACTACATATACTGGAAAGCATGTCCTGCCCACAGGGAACTTAGGTTCCACTGGCCTGCCCCAGAACAATCACTATGAAAGGGTATTCTGCTGACCACTGACTCATGACGAAGCCTGCAACGAATGTCCCCTTCGCACAGAGAGCCTGGTTCCCCCAAAGCCTCACAAGCTTTGCAGTAACATCACCAGGACTGCCATGCTTTTGGTCTTATTGAATAAGGCTAAACCTTTATTCAATAAAAGCAACAAATACGGAAGAATATACTTCAGCTCCACATTAGAGTCAGTTAATTCAATTCCAGCTTTCCTGCAGGGCCCCACAATGTGCACAGCATCCCTTGGATGTCATCCATCTTGCCTCATATCTCAAAAACAGCTGCCGGGGCCTCGGCACCAAACGCTGTGGGGGTTGTTTCTTTAGGCTCCTGGCCTTGGGAGTTCTTGGTACGGTCATCTGAGGGGAATACCAAAAGCATGGTAAGAGAGAAACAGACAGGGGATTTTCTTTGTGTTCCTAGCCCAGTGCCAGGCACATAAGCCCAGCTGCTTAATAAGGGCTTCTGGATTCATTGACGAGTGGCTAGACATAATTATAGCAGCCCACTTTTCTATCATTCTTTGCAGTTTATAAGAGCTCTTCATTCTACAGTGTTCAAAGTTTACAAAGCGCTTTCCTTACATTGCAAGAATGCACACTACACTGTTATTCCTGTTTCACAGATAAGGAAACTAAGGCTCAAAAATGGGAAAGGGCTGAGGATCTTCTTACCCTAAAACCAGACTTTCTTTCATCTCACCATTCTTTTCTTCCACTAACCAACCATGTGAAGGAGGCAACCCAAGCAAAGTTATTCTCATGAGAGGAGGAAAAAGAGACCAGAGGTGAACAAAGTGACTAATCTGAGGTTGTATAAGTCATGTCAAAGCCAGCATTTATACCCCAGGTTTCTGGATGTAAGACCATATCACATTTCCTGTTAGATCTCTCATTAAAATGCAAAAATCCTGACCTTAAAGGAAAACTGATTAGAACAGGATTCCCACTCTACTGGGTACATGATGTGGCTCATGTAACCTGCATAGCCAACTTTGCAGAGTCCATTTCTCAGAATTAAGAGTTGTCTTAAAATGTGAATAATAAAGTTGGAAGATATATCAGAGCATTGAGTGTCAGCTCTGAGAAGGGACTCAGTAGAGGCCCCTCAGAGCTGGAAGGAACATTAGAAAAGAAAATGTCAGAGTTGGAGGGTCTTTAGAAGACAATGTCAGAGCTGGGGCCCTTAGAATACAGATTGTCCAAGCTGGGAGGGACCTTAGAACACAGGATTTTACATATATATGTGCACACATATATGTATGTATATATAAATATATGGAGCTTTAGACTAATCTTCCTTCCTCCCTCCCTCACTCCCTCCCCCTTCCTTTTCTTCCTTTCTTTCTTCTTTCTTTCTTTCTTTCTTTCTTTCTTTCTTTCTTTCTTTCTTTCTTTCTTTCTTTCTTTCTTTCTTTCTTTCTTTTTCTTTCTTTCTTTCTTTTCCCTTCCTTCTTTCCTTCCTTCCTTCTTTCTTTCCTTCCTACATTCTTTCCTTCCTTCCTCCTTTCCTCCTTCCTTCCTCCCTTATCACTTAACAATCTGGATCAAAACCTCTTAAACTGTGGGTTGCTACCCCACATGGGGTTGTGTAACTGAATGTAGGGATAGCAGTATTACGATTTGTTATCAGTAAATGTTTGGCTATTTTATATATCTTGGGCTATGTTAAAATTTCTTAGTAAAAAAGGGTCATGAGTGGAAAAAGTTTAGGGAGCTCTGATCTATGTACATAGCATAGTGTAACTGGGAGGAGGCTCTGAGTTGAAATCCTTCTATCACCATCTAGTGCTTGATAATATTAAGTAAGTTAGCTTTCCTCTCTGGACTTCAGTTTCTTCTTAAAAATTAAGGGATTGTTTTTGATGACTTCTGAGTTCCCTTCCAGGTCCTATTCAATGATCTTATGCCAAAGGACAGCTAGGAGTGTAAGAACCGGGCTTGGAGGCAAGAAGAACTGAGTTCAAGTCTGACCATAGATCACCAGTGATCCTGAACAAGTACTTAACTCTGTCTCTGTAAAACAGGGATAATATTTACACCTACTTCACAGGGTTATTGTGAGGATCAAATGATATATTTGGATAAAATGTTCAGTGCAGTACCTGGCACATAGGAAGTGGAGGCTTCCTACATATAATGCTATATAAATGCTTGTAGGCTTTCCTTCCCCTCTTCCTATACCCAAGTTCCATTCCTGGTCAAAGAGCTGGTTCAGAAAGAAAAGAGAAAGATGTTAAGGTTCCTTTATAACAATAACTGGGGAGATGTCAAGTAGGCTTGATGTTAGGAAAAATTTCTACATTTAAAGCTTTTCAAAAGGGGAATGGACTATCTCAGGAGGTGTTGGTCTCCCTCTCTTTAGCAAAGTCTCCAGACTTTGATGACTATTTGATGACTATTTGTTGCATGTGTTATAGCAACAATTCCTCTGGGATAAGGGATGGACAAGATGACCAGTAAGGTCCTTTCAGCTCTCAGGTTTGATAATTCTGAAATACCAAAGCCCGCCACCTAGAAGCTGCCATTCACCTCCAAAGGGAGAACTGTGGAGACTGAATATGGATCAAAGCACAATATTTTCACTTCCTTGTTGTTGTTTGTTTACTTGTTTTTTCTTCTTTTTTCCCTTTTGCTCTTATTTTTTTGCTCATCATGACAAAGATGGAAATACGTTTAGAAAATTGCACATATTTAATCTATATTGTATTACTTGCTATCTTGGGAGAAGAGAAGGGAGGAAAAGGGAGAAAAATTTGGGTTTGCAAAGGTGAATATTGAAAACTATCTTTGCATGTATTTGGAAAAATAAAATACTATTTAAAAAAAAAAAAACAAAGCATACCACCTCCTGATAGAAAAGTAATGGACTCAGGGTGTAAATTGAGATGGATATTTTTGGGTTATAGCCAATGGGAATTTGTTTTACTTGACATTGAACATTTGTTATTGTGTTTTGCTTTGCTTTGCTTTTCCACCCAATGTTAGGAAGGGAGAAATAGGAGAAAGAGAAAAAAGTTTTTTATAAAATAGAAATTAAAAAAATAAACAAGTTAAAAAATTTTAAAAAAAAAAAATCAAAGCACTTTTCCATAACAATTAACAATTCACAAAGCATTTTCTTCACAATGGTCATTGTGATCTCCCCCTTTTCTTGGGGTGGGGTACAGAAATTTTCACACTAGGGGACATCTCCTAGTAGAGAAAATGTAATTAAGCAACTCATCTAGGTTTCACTTTGAATCATAGAGCTGAAAGATCTCTAATCTAGTCTAACCCTCCCATTTTACAGATGAGGAGATTGAGACCTAAGAGATAAATGACTTGCCTATGAATACATAGGTAGTAAATGTCAGAGGGAAGATTTGAATACTGATCTTCTGACTCCAAATCTTTTGTGTACCAAGCTATCTTACAGGGCTGCCTCCATAGTCATACAGCAACCACATATTACAGGCAGGATGTAAATCTTCTGATACTAAAACTCTCTTTGATCCTCTGCATCATCTGCCACTCATCTCAGCCTTAAGGACAAGGAAACATAATCTGCCTGAGGTCACACAGTAAACAGCCACAGACTTGAACCTGGCCCCTCTGATTTTATTACACTGAGCTGTCCCATATGTGGAGAGTTTCTGCCAATTCTTCTCTCCCTCTCCCTGCCTGCCCCCCCCTCCTGCCCCAAATGCTTTTTACTCCTCACACTCAAGAGTCATTGGTGATCCAGGGATGACCTCGGGGGACGAGAGAAGAATTCTGCCTCTGTTGCACATTCCTTCCTCAACCTTTGGGAAAGGCCACAAAGGCAGCCAATTCCACTCACTCTGTGGGTGGGTGTTGAAGCAGGAGCATTTGTTTAAATGGAAGGGCTCTCCCTTCAAAGGTTCTGAGAGCACCAAAGCTCTGCCTTCTAAGTCCAGAGTTCTGTCCTAGGCTTCAAGAGGAACTTGGGATTCCATCCCCTTATTGAACTTGGGATTGCATCCTCTTATTCCAATGAGAAACATACATATCCCTAAACCACACCTAGGCTCTTAAGTCAGGGTTTCACTTCTCTCGGTACTTTGCTTTTTCAAAAAAGGATAGTCTGCTTCAGTGGAAGAAGGGCCAGTCTTGGAGTTAGGACAAAGTGGGATACATGATAGCTGTGGGAACATGGATAATTACTCATTAATTTCTCAATGCTCCAGGCAATCAAAACTCTAAATTTCAGATGAGTGGCTAATCTGCAGGGGGAGGAAAGTTTCCATACCATGAATTCCTCACAATGTACTCATTATGTCTCAAACTCCACCCCCTTCCCCCAAACAAACAAATTATTGGGTAGAACCTAGATATAGACTTAGGAAGTTACAGTTACTGTTAACTGCAGAGTAGGTTCTGAAGTTAAAATACTTGTCTAATGCTTTTTCCTAATCCCGATCTTATCTGTTTCAAATGTAATACTGCTCTCAATTACTTTGCGTCTTACTGTCATTTTTGCTTAATAAAAGTATGATATTGTGGCAGCTAGGTGGCAAATCTGATCTCAGACACTTAACACGTCCTGGTTGTGTGACCCTGGGCAAGTCACCCAATTGCCTCAGCAAAAAAAAAAAAAAAAATGATATTATAGTACCATGGCAGTAGGTAATACTTACTTTGTGGTTGTTCAGTCATGGCTGATTCTTTGTGACCCCATATGAGGTTTTCTTGGCAAAGATACTGGAGTGGTTTGTCATTTCCTGCTCTAGCTCATTTTACAGATGAGGAAACTGAGGCAAATAGGATTAAATGACTTGCTTAGGATCATCCAGCTAGTGTATGAGGTCAGATTTGAACTCGGGAAGACAAGTCTTCCTAACTCTATGTCTAGATGTTCTGTGCACTATAGAGCCACCTAGCTGCCCAACAATAATGGTGACAAGCATTAATAGAATACTTTAAAGATAGCAAAGTACTTTTTAAATATTATCTCATTTTATCCTCACAACAACCTTAGGAGGGAGGTACTATTATAATCCTCATTTTACAAATGAGAAAACTAAGGCATAAAAAGGTTAAACAACTTGCCTACAATCACAAACCAAATTATTTGGGGCTAGATTTGAACTCAGGACTTCCTGACCTTCAAATCTAACACTCTATGTACTGTGACACTTAAATGCAAGTAGGCAGACTCAATTTTCTAACCCCTTCCACATATTAGTGTTGTTTTTTTTATTTTCATGTAAAAATGGTTTTCAATATTCACTTTTGTAAGATTTTGAGTTCCAAATTCTTCTCCTTCCCTTCCCTTCTTTCCCTTTTCCCCCAAATAGTAAGCAATCTGATATAGGTTATATATATATATATATATATGCAATTATATTAACATATTTCCACATTATTAGTCATATTGTAAAATAAGAATTAGAACAAAAGGGTAAAATCATAAAAAAGAAAAGATAAAAACAAAATGAAAATAGCATGCTTCGATCTACATTCAGACTCCATAGTTCTTTTTCTGGAATTAGATAGTATTTTCCATCATGAATTTTTTGGATCATTGTATTGCTGAGAAAAACTAAGTCAATCGTAATTGATGATGACACTATGCTGAATAACCTCATTTTTCAAATGAGAAAACTCAAGTATGGAAATAAATCCCCAGATATGAACTCGGAGGCTCTGAGTTCAAATCTTATTTTGTCTACTTCCTTATTATTTGGGGGATGTTATTTCTTCTCTTTGGGTTTTAGTTTCTTCCTTGGACAAAAATAAAAGCTTACCCAGGTGATATCTGAGCTCTGGTCCAGCTCTAAATTCTATTTGCTGAGGGTCACACAGCTGACTAGAGAGTTGATGCTTCTAGCTGCAGTTTGACAAATAGAGATATTCAATTGGGAGCATACCCTGGGAATGATTTTGGTGTTCCATTTATACCTGGGTCTCCCAAAGAAGAAGAAGGATTTCAGATAAGTTGGCGCTGCATAGGGGCTGGGGCCCAACTGCCAAACTGATGTATTTTGTGTGGGAAAACATGAGTTACCGTCTATCTTGGGATAGATATATCAGATAAATTTGCACCTGCTCAGTTTGGCTGGATAGGGGTAGGGATGGGGATCCTGAATATCCCTCCCCTTTCTCTCTGTGTTTCTTTTGAGTAATCTTGGCTTCTGATCCTCTGAGAAAGGCAATCGGGAGTGTTTGCAGCAGCTCTCTGTTCCCATTATGACTGGGGGTACACCTTGGCTCAGAGTCTAGGCTGCTCTGGCATTGCTGGAAGGTGCTATAGATTCCAGACTAATAGTCAAGTGTCTGATCTTCCAAGCTCTGATATTTGATCTCTTCAATCCAGGGTGCAGGGGAGCCTGAATAGTATGTGGAAAGAGTACTGATTTAGAAGCAAAGGATCTGAATTTGAATTCTGGACCCAGCCAACAACCATCACAACAAGCACAGTCAGCATTTATGTAGGAGTGTCTAATTGGCAAAAATTTTTACATGTCATCTTAGGTAGATCCTCATATCAATCCTGGGACCTGGAAGCTATTATTCTGTCCATTTTAGAGAAGGGAGAACTGAGGTAGAGTGAGAATACAAGATGTATCCAGTATCATTAACTCAGCTAGTAAATTTCTAAGGTAGGATTCAAATTCAGGTTTCCCAGACTCTAAGGTTACCATACCACCCAACTTCCTTTCCTATATTCCCAACTGTGATTCCAGCAACCATTTATTCAGTACCAACTCTGTAAGGCATGATGGTAGGCACCAGGCACACAAAAATGAAACAAAAATCTTTCCCCTTTCGGAGCTGATTGTGGAGAGGGGTTGGAAGAGAGGGTGCAATATATAAATAGTAAGTATATAAAGGATCATTTGAAAAGAGGGAGGATATTCATAATTACATTGGTCTAGAAAGTTTCTCATAAAGGGGGATATGAGTTCAATCTTGAAGGCAGCCAGCTCCATCTTCACAACAGGTGAAGGTGAAGACCATTCATAAGGGGAGAGGAAGTATTTCATTCCTCTATGTCTTCAGTTTTTGCTTTTTTAAAATGAAGGAGATGAACCATGTGATCTCCAAGGTCTCTTTCAGCTCCAAAGTCTATGATGACCCTGTCAAATGAACAATGCACTTGTTGACAGGTATCATGCATGACAAAGGGCTAGAATCAGTGTGTCCTGGCTCCCAGCTCAGGCTTCATTCCATCCACCAGCCCCCACTCCATCATTATCTTTAGAAAAATGCTTCTATTTTGTATTCTGCATTACTGTTTTTTTTAATATATATATATATAACAGGATGGTTTGTGGGTTGATATCATTCACCTACTTGGAACATGAAAACAATTCCATTTTCAAATTAGAAGATCAATAGGGCACATAGAGCAGAAAGACTACTTTCATTAGCCAGATCTAGGGTATAAAATCATTCTGTCTGGGTCAGCAAGCCAAGTGGTTCCAAACTGGAAGCAATGTTACTAAAGTCCAAAAATTCAGTCCTTGACTCTTTGAGATCCCTAACACCCCCTGCTGTCAGATGTAATAAATACCTCTTCTGGAGGTAAAGATGATGTCATTGGATCATCAAGTGTTCCTAGTGTTTTAAGTTTCAACTTAATAAAGAATGTCATTGAGGAATAGTTAATGACAAATGTTGGAGGGAATGTGGGAAAACTGGAATACTATTATATTGGTGGTGGAGTTGTGAACTGACCCAACCATTCTGGAGAGCAATTTGGAACTATGCCCAAAGGGCTATCAAATTCTGCATACCCTTTGATGCAGCAGTGTTTCTACTGGGTTTATATCCCAAAGAGATTATAAAAAGGGAAAAGGGGAACCACATGTGCAAAAAATGTTTGTGGCAGCCCATCTTGTTAGTGGCAAGGAACTAGAAAGGATGCCCATCAGTTGGAGAATGGTGAATAAGTTATGGTATATGAATATTATGGAATATTATTGTTCTGTAAGAAATGACTAGCAAGATGATTTCAGAGAGACTTGGAGAGACTTGCAGGAACTGATACTAAGCAAAAGGAGCAGAACCAGATGATTGTATACGGCAACAAGATTATATGACAATCAGTTCTGATGGATGGCACTCTTTCCAACAATGAGATGATTGAGGCCAGTTCCAATGATCTTGTGATGAAGAGAGCCATCTACACCCAGAGAAAGGAATGTGGGGACGGAGTGTGGACCACAAGATAGCATTTTTACTCTTTTTGTTGTTGTTTGCTTGCATTTTGTTTTCTTTCTCACTTTTTTCCTTTTTGAGTTGATTTTTCTTGTGCAGCAAGATAATTGTATAAATATGTATGCATATATTGGATTTAATATATATTTTAACATGTTTGGCATATATTGGATTGCTTGCCATCTAGGGAAGGGAGTGGGAGAAGGGAAGAAAATTTGAAACACAAAGTTTTGCAAGGATCAATGTTGAAAAATTATCCACGCATATGCTTTGAAAATGAAAAGCTTTAATAAAAAATAAAGAATGTCATTAAAGACATGTATAAAAGTGACAAAGAAGACAAGCCAGATACATAGTGAGAGGAAGGGACAAAAAAATGAAGATCATGGCATCCTCTCAATGTCAACAACCAAGGAACTCCCCTTCCCCAACCCTGCATCATATTGGTTAGATCCTTGTGATAAACTTAAATGACATAATATGGGTCAGAGTCTAATGGAATAAGCAGGTAGGGATAACTTGCAGTCATCATTACTGGAGGGAAGATTTGCCTCAATGGGACCACAAATCCAGTGCAATGTTTGAACTCAAAGTCACTGATTCATACTTTCTCATTCTTTTGGCCCCTTTGGGGACCACAGAATATATCTATCTGTCTGGAACTGTGGGTGCTTTCAATGACCATAGCTCAGAAGAGGACAACTCCATCCACTCTCCAAACAGAACCTATAACCCTGAACACTAGGTCATCCCATCTTATCAAATGCTCCTGCTAAGCCCCTAGTTGCTCCAGCAAGGCTGGGGAGGTGGTGTGGGTTGCTAGGAATCTGCAAAGAAAGCCAGCCTATTGAAGTTATTAGAAAACCTTTCAGCTTTCCCAGAGCTATTATTTGGAGTCAAAAGCATGGACAGCAAATGCAGCTCCACAGGATGAGAAACACAAATTCAGAAATGTGTTCCTGCTGCTAGAGCAACAGCAACAGATAAAGACATGACATAATTGGATGTATTTAAGAGAGCTTTCCAGTTTGACAAATATATGCCTCTTTTGATACAGTTTCTATATCAAATCATAAAGGAAAGAGGGGGTGCTGATGACTAATATCTGTTTTAGTGTCACTTCTTCAATGAGTCTATTATCACTTCAGTGTGGGCAACTACCTCCCTTGGAACAGTTTGCAATCCACCCATGCCTTCACATTCTGTAGGATCCCTGTCTCTCTTCTTCCTTGGAGATGCTGTCCAACATTCTCAAGACCTTCTCTGGAATGTTAATGTTTGAGATCTATCCACTTTACCACCTAGCTGCCCCCTAGAATCTAGAAATCGCTAGTTTCCTTCACAGCCCAGCCCAAATATGTTCTCCCACAGAAGGAGATTGCCCAGGCTCTCCAGTCGTTAGCCTCGCCCTCTGGAAGTCACACTGCACTACTTTGTAAATATCTGGCATTTTTCTTAACTGTGGACATGATGTATGATCCCTCCCCCACGAGCTGAGACTTTTTCATTTCTGCATTTGTCTCCCTCATACCTGGCATATAGTAGGAATTTAATAAAGATTTGCTGAATTGAATTCAACAATCTGCCAAGCAAAAGGCCCTATCTATTCAGGGCTGATATTCTCATGGCTTCAATTCAGCTCTCACACTTACAGTAGGAAGCCAGGGAAGAGGAGCAGGAGGAGGAAAAGAAGGAGGAGAAGTAACAACGGCAAACAAAGCCTCTGTGTGGCGGCCATGTTGGATGCAATGAAAACACTGCCAATACTGTTATTGGGGCCATCTGGGTTACAAGAGAGGTCTTCCAGCTTGACGACTGTTTTTAGCACATTATCACTGTCGGAGCTAGTATTCATATAGTGTCTGAAGGCTGCAAAGCACTTTACAAATATTGTTTCATTTTATCCTGACAACAACCTTGGAAGGTAGGTGCTATTATTGTTCTTATTTTACAGCTGAAGAAACTGAGGCAGGTGATAGTTAAGTAACTGGCCCAGGGTCATACAGCTATTAAGCATCTGAAAAAGTCAGGATTCAAACCCAGGTCTTCTTGAATCCAAGTATGGTTCTCTATCCACTGAGCCAACTAGCTGTGGTTATGTGTATTTATAGCATATTTATAGTAAGGATATATGTTTGTTCCTCTGTGTGTGTGAGATAGAAAGACAGAGACAGAGAAGGCAGACAAATAAAAAGAGAGAGACAGAGATAGAGAGACAAAGAGACATAGAGAGACAGAGAGAGAAAAACAGAAACAGGGGCAGAGACAGACAGAAATAGACAGAAAGAAAGAGAGACAAAGAGAGAGACACACAGAGAAAGACAGACAGAGATAGAAAGAAAGACAGAGAGACACAGAGAGAAAGACAGAGAAACAGAGAGACAGACAGATAGAAAGAAAGAAACAGAGAAACAAAGGCGGGGAAGAGAGAGAAGACAGAGAGAGATAAAGAGAAAAAGAAACAGGGAGACAGAACGACAGAGAGAGGAAGAGGGGAGGAAGTGGGGGAAGAAAAGGGAAAGGAGAAGGGAAGGAAAGGGAAAGGGAGGAAGAGGGGGCTTGTAGTCAGGAAGACCCGAGTTCAAATCCAACTCCAGACATTTAAGTATGTAGTCTTGGGCAAGTAGTCTTGGGCAATTCACTTAACCTCTCTGCCTCAGTTTTCTTATCTATAAAATGGGGTAATAATAGCACCTTCTTCCCAGAACTGTTGTGAGAATAAAATGAAATAATATTTGTAAAGTGCTTTGGAAGCTTTCAAGAACTACAGAAATGTTATCTACTATTCTCATTATAACAGTTTGGATGTAAAATAATAATAACACAGTATCGGCCTCATAGAGTTCCTGTGAGATTCTAAATGAGATCATAAATATAAATGTTTTACAAAACTTGAAATACTATATAAATGTCAGTTATTATTATTATTAATTGTTATTATGTATAATTGCTTCCCTAATGAGCCACACTGAGTGCCTTTCCAGAATATTCTCTTAAAAACAAAATTAAGTAAAAACAAGTGGTCCATTTGTACTTGCTCTGTGTGATGGGTCTGACACTGTCCTCTGGAGCCTAACCCCACCTACCATGTTCTTTCTGAAAGGGCTTCAGTCATGGACAGTTTCCAGCTGACACTACTTATTTCCTGCAGGGGAAACAGCTGTGTTTGTGCCGGGTTGTGATGGACATTTCCCAACCCAAGGGGCTGAATCCTGGCAAAAGACTCTGGGTTAGACTTGGAAACAGCCCAACTCAGATCCCTCCTTGGTTCTTTGCACCTATGTTTCCTTCCCTTTCCCCCAATGCTGGAAAATATGGGGCTGATCTGGGCTATGGCATCTGGAGAAACTGTTCCGCCCCTCTGTCCACAGCAGTCATGAGTTAGAACATGACAGGCAAGAAGTGATCTTGGAGCAGAGTGACAGACTGTAAGAATACAGAGGGGGTATTAAGCATCCAAACATCATGATGAGGACAAAAAGTAGGTTTAAGAGCAATCTTAGGGTGGGAAAGATAGGACAACAGATTGTATAGTCTATGGTTGGGGGAAAATTCAATCTTCCAATAGTAGCAATGTCTAATATAAAAGGGGCATTAAGTAATTTGAAAGGTTACCTAAAAAAAGCAATATTAATAAAGTATTAATCACTGGATTTCTCACTCACTCTAAGGAAAAAGATGACTGGTAGATGTTCTTAGGATATAAACAAACAGGTTAAAAACTTAAAGAAATACTTTTGGAACAAGCAAGCATCAGCTCCCTAAGCAACAGTAAAGTTTGACAGTTTCATTTCACTGGATTTGTCAAATGTAACTAAAAGTGGTTTATTTCTGGAAGGAGCCTATATGACAGCTAAAATCCAAGAAAGGAATCAAAAGGTCCTCCATGAGTAACATCCACATAAGCTCAACCAAGAACAGATCAGCATAATGGCAAACAAGTGACTGAGTTCCATGGATTTGTTTACAGAAATGGAAGGATTTATGAGAGCGGTTCAGTACCAAATTGATCATTGTCACCAGAAATTCCAGAAACTTTATCTTTGCGGAGCCCAGAGTTCTTCATCAATGTTGCCTTTGTAAGGAAAAGGTTGCAACTATGTAACACATCATTACAAAAAATCACCAACTTTGAAATACCTAGAAAGACATGATCAGGTGGCCAGAATTATGTATCAGAAGCTAAATATGCCCTTGAGAAACAAAGATGACAAATCATTGTGTATTACAAATGTAGATCCCACGTACCCCGAATGATCCTTGAGAATTCAGCAAAACGCACTAAAATCAGAACATTATCCTAAATGAAACCGTTGCTCCAAATCACCCAGAAATGACATTGTTTTATAAAAAATTCAAAAATGGCATTTTAAATAATAGTCCTGATACCAAATATTCATAATATCCAGCTTTTAAAATACAGAGATTTAGCAGAGTGATGTACTTGAACATAGGACTTGGAGTGAAAAAGATCTGGGAGTTTAAACCCAGAACACTAGCAATATTATTCCCAGCAAATCATTCGATTTCTCTCATTTTTCCTCATCTGTAACTTTAAATTTTATCCAAACTAGCCTATTAAATGTTATAACTCCCTTCTCTGCACTGAGGTTGTCCCTCATGCCTGGAATGCTCAATCCCTTTACTTCTGCTTCATATGTCAGTTTCCTTCAAGCCTCAGTAAAAATGTCTTTTCCTAATATAGAGTCTTTTTCTGATCACCTTATTTGGAACCCTCCCCCATTATTATTTTGTACTTAACATCAGTGTCTGATAGAGTGTAATTGTTTAAATAATGTTCTTTGAATTGAACTAATTAGACAACTAGGCGACACAATAGATATAGTACTAGACAACGGGTCAGGTAGATATGAGTTCAAATCCAGTCTCAGATATTTACAAGCAGTGAAACCCTAGATAAAGCACTTAACTGCCATCCTTTTCAGTTTCTTCAATTGAAAAATGGAGATAAAAATAGCACCTACTTTTAGGGTTGTTGTGAGGTTCAAATGAGAGCATAATTCTTTGCAAGTTAGGAAGAATACTATCTAAGATGATGAAAACAAAAGGTCAAAAAAACTAAGGATGAAAAACCTGGAGAAGAAACAAGGAAGAAAAGACATGATAGGTATCTTCAACTGTTTGATAGGTTGTCCTATGAAAGCAACAAAAGATTTATTCTGTAGGGAATAGAACCTAGAGCATCAGGAGTCAGATTAAAGATTGATGTCAGGAAAAAATTCCTCACAATAGGAGCTTTCCAAAAGTGGGAGGGATTGCCTCAGGAGGGAGAGAGTTCTGCCTTGTTAGAGATCTTCAAGCAATGCTGGATGTCTACTTATTAGTATGACCAACTTGGAAATAAGCCGTTAGGAATGTTACAGATTGTCTATTATTTCAACTACTGGCTGGGCACCAGGGACCCTCTGATTCTGAAATTCTGGGATAGATAATGAGAAGAACAAGAAGGCAAATCTAAACAGAGAGAAATACAGATGGGGTGCATTTTGGGAGAAGTGCTAACTTGAGTTAGTTTCAGAGATCAGATCACTCATTATCTCCCACTTTCTTCGTTCATGGGAAGATTAACCCTGTTCACAGTTCCCCAAATGCTCTAAGTCAATATGACAAGCATTTTTTATTAAGTAATGACTAAGTTTAAAACTAGGTACTAAGACTGTAAGGAAAATACTAAGTAGTTCCTGCCTTTGAGGGTAGGCTCTAAATGAGAAAGCCAAAGCAGCCTTCATGTTCTATCAAAGACTAGGAGCAGGAATGGGGCTCAGAGGTAATCTACTTTGAATCCCTCATTTTAGAGGGGGTAAAAATGATACCAAGTGGGATTTGAACCCAGGTCCTCAGTCCTAGAGTCAGTTCTCAGTGTTGCATTTTATGCCAACAGTTTCAGCCCATTGAGCAAACCCACCTTTTAAAACAAACAAATATCTATTCCTTGAATTTTGTCTAGCTTTCTACAAGAAGGTGACTATTCTGCTATAACCTGTGACAAAGTACTGTCTTCAGTTCTGGCTAATGTATTTTTGCAAGGACATGATAAAAAGGAAAGTATCAGGAAAAGGTCAACCAGAATAGGGAAGAGCACCCAGACCAAGGCACAAATAGATTACCTGAAGCAGCTAGAGATGTTGACCCTGGAGCTTTGCCAGGAAGATTACTTCATGTGTTGTTGTGATGTTGAAAGAAGGTAAAGGATATAAAGTGCTTTGAAAATCTTAAAATTCTATCTACAAATCATCTATTGCATCTTGTTGTAGATAAAGAAGTATGATAGGAGTCTTGGAATTGAAGTCAAAGGATGATGGTTCAACCCCCCAAACCTGCTTGGAATCTTAGGTCTGATCATTTCCCAAGTGGGACCCTCCTGGGACCTCGGTTTCTTCATTTATGAAGTGATGAGGCTGAGCTAAATAACCTCTAAGGTACTTCCAACCTTCAAATCTATGATCCTATAATCTTATAGATTAACTGAAGCATGGTGGGGTAGAAGACGGATTAGGCTAGTGCTTTTTCATGACCAAAGGCAGACCTTGGGGACAAATGGGCATGGGAACAGAGCTTGGATCAATGATTGAATGCAAAAGCACTTATTACATATTCATTATAAGCCAGGCAAAATGCTAAACCCTGGGGATAGAAAAATAAGGGCAATCCTTGATTTCAAAATTTATATATTTTGATAAGGGGGGGGGAATATAACACAGAAAAGAGAACAAAAATTGGAAAACTTTGAGAGTGGGGAAGTGGGAAAAATAGGAAGGAAGGAGCAGTGGCGGCAAAATGATATGGTGGGTCTGGAACCAAGCAAAATAGGGTGAAAGCTCACCAATCAATGGCGGATGAAATAGAGGTCTTTCTAATAATCAAAACCAGATAAAAGTCAAAGAGAATCAGGGCAGCTAGATGGTACAGTGAATAGAGTACCAGCCCTGAAGTCAGGAGGACCTGAGTTCAAATTTGGTCTCAGACACTTAACACTTCCTAGCTGTGTGACCCTGGGCAAGTCACTTAATCCCAATTGCCTCAGGAAAAAAAAAGTTAAAGAGAATGATACAAGATGCAGTGGTCTCCAAATGGAGACTGGATGACTCCTTACTTGAGGATATGCTGGAAGAGCTTTCTGAACGAGTATGAGTTGAAGCAGGAGCCCTCCCCTCCCAAACGTCCTCTCCTGCTTTGAGATCCTGAAAACTAGTTCTCCACAGCTCAATTGGTTCTTCTCTTTGGCATGGTCTCCAGATGACACTGCCAATGCTACAAATGCCTTTTTCAAGATCCCACTACTGGCTGAATCATCTCAGTGAGGAACAGGGATTGTGCACATGTCACTTAGGCTTAAAATTAATGGAAGACAGCAAGGCACAATGGAAAAAACATTGGCTCTTGTGCCAGAGGATCTGAATTCAAATTTTATTTCTGGTACTAATTCAGGTGACCTCAATTGGACAAGTCACTTGATTTCCTTGGGCCTCAGTTCTTTCATCTGTAAAATGAGGAAATTAGACTCTGAAGTCCTTTCCAGCTCTAAAATTCCATTATGATGTGATTTGGAAAAGGAAAGAACATGAAAAGTCATTAAAGACCAGCAGGTCCCATCTCTTGATTATACAGGATGAGACACTCTCGGCAAAGTCAAATTCATTTCACTATCTGTGCTACAATGAGTTGACTACTAGCACCCACTGACTGATAAAATACACAATGACACAAAGCTTCTATGAATTCAATGGCATCTTTGAAAGTAAATCTCTGTTTCACTTAACTTGCACCTACTATATGTGAGATAATCAACCTGAGACCTGTTGAAGACCTTAGCTTAAAAAGGCCAAGGTCTCTCACTGCATCTAGGGCAATCACCAGTCATCCTGACCTATACCTGGCCATGGACCCAGAGGGGTTCCAGAGGAAGAAGTCAGCCAGGTGACTTTTCACAGCCCTCCCTCACTGAAATCCAACTCACTTGCAGGTCATCACCTCCCTAATGTCATGATCCTCTTTAAGTATGAAGGACAAACAACAACATGAGACAGTCATTTATTCTGCCTCCAGAGAGTGTGTTTGATTATGGTTTCATTAGATTAGATAGTGGCTAGGATGTTTTGAAAAAATGTTTAGTTTATATATCTATTTTACATATATCCTGGGTCATGGAAAATCTTCTCAGGTAAAAATGGGGCACAAGTGGAAAAGTTTAAGCTCTGCTCTAAGGGTAGCTAGATGGTGTAGAGGATAGAGCGCTGGCTCTGGAGTTAGGAGGACCTGATTTCAAATCCAGCCTCAGACACTAACTGTGTGACTTTAGGTAAGTCACTTAACCCCCAATTGCCCTGTAAACAAAAAACAAAGAGGCTTTGCTCTAGTCAACTCTCTAAGATCATATGATGCCAGGAGATTGCTGACCTGCATTGGTAAAGGGAATTTTTCTATACTGATGAAATAACAGAACAGGAACAAAACGGTACATACCATTCTCTTTCAACTATATGTAAATGTCCTGGTTATAATAATGACAATAACAAAACAACAACAAGAACAAGAATAGCTGACTTGTAAATCGAACTTTAAGATTTTTAAAATACTTTTATATCTTTTATCCTTTTTCAATCCTGACAATAGCATACGATGTAATTAGTCTTCCTGGCATTATTATCCCCATTTTGTGGAGGATGAAACTGAGTCCTCAGAAGAAGGTAAAAGGCTTCCAGTACATCCACTACACCATCTAGCTGTCCCTAGAACAGAGCTTAAACTTTTTCCACTTGTGACCCTTTTTTACCAGAGAAGATTTTCCATGACCCAGATATATAAACAAATCATAGTTTCGCGACCCTTCCATTCAGTTATAAAACCTCACACAAAGCCTCAGCCACAATTTTAGAAACTGGGGATTAGAGCACTGAGGTTACATGATTTATCATAGGGTTAGGATATGTTGGAGGCAGTATTTGAACCCAGGTGTTCTCATTCCAAATCGGGTCTTTATCTATTATACCATGCTGTCTCTCCAGACATCCAATGTGTGAAACCTGTTATTTATTTCCAAATTTTGTTTACCTGTGGACCCCTTTCACTGTGACAAATTACTGATCCAGTCCAAACCTCTCATTTGCAAATCATATGGTCGAAGGTTCAAAGAGAAAGGGATATCAGAGATCATCTAGTCCAAGGGCATCATTTTCCAGATGGAAAATCAAAACTCAAAGATGAAATGGGATTTGTCCAGGTTTATATAGCAAGTAAATGACAGAACTGCAGTTCAAACTCAAGTCTCTTAAATCTAGAGATTAGAATTCTTAATATATTTGTGAGGTCCTTGAATACCAAGGAAAAGCATAAAAAGATGAGTATGTATTTATATATATCCAAGAATAGCTGTGTCTTTTACTGGTGGTCCGATGAATCCATATTGGCTCTGCAATGAAGGGTTCACAAAGGCTCAGGATCACAGCTTTCCAGTTGGAAAAGACTCTTTGTTCTTGGATTGACAGGAGGCTAGGGAGTTGAGGCAACAATGTCTTCACTCCAGGTCTCACTGTCAGACCTCAAGCAAATTCCTAGAAATGAACTAGAGTTGCCCAGGCTGTGGGCATCAATGGAAAAATCTCAACCATGAGTCTTGGCAACAAAGCCATCCAGAGAGTATGCCAGAAACCAAATCAAGAAAGTTTTCAGCCTCTGCCTGGCTCAGGCAAGCCAAAAACCAAGGGGGCTTTCAAAGGCATTTCACAAAGTACTCTCTCTAAACAGGGAGCCTGTCCTGGCTACGGCCACCGAAAACAATGCTCACTTCCCTAGCTCTGAAGTTCCATTCAGTAAGGACTTATTAAGTGTTTTTTCTTTGCTCAACCTTGCACCGAGGAACTCAAAAGGCCCACTGACATCCCTACTGAATCCCTGGCCCCTGGGAAAGAATGGGGCTAACTGGTGAATAGGGATAATTAATATGGCCCAGAGGAAAGAAATCTACTGGGGAAATAGGATGTGGTCCAAATCTATACCAAAGGATAAAGACGCTAGACTGAGTTCACAAGGGAATTGAATGCCAACAACTCAGCCACAGGTAGGAAAGTAGTTCTCAGCAGCCGTCCAAAGCTGAGGAAGGGGGTCAGTTGACTTTCATGTCATCGTAGTTAATGTAGAGGCGATAATGGCTCATCTTACTGCAATTCTCCATTCAAGCCAGAATTTTTAAGGCAGCCATGCACTAGCCAAGTTCCCTTCTCATTCTATCGCATGGTTGTTGCCAAGGGCCATCAACAGGACTCACAATTACCACCAACTCAGGAAATAATCAGACAGAAGATCCTAGGAACAGGGATCTCAATTCCACAGAAAAGAGACAAACTGCAATATTTATAGCCCTTTCTCTCCAAGTACATTGCACTCCCCAGAGGGGAGGCAGTCTAGGAGAATGGAAAGAACACTAACCCTAAACTCGGGGGACCTGGATTCAAAGTCCATCTCCACTGGATCTTAGGAAAATTACTTACCTTCCCATAATATATTTCCTCATTTTGAAATAAGTCGATTGTATTGCATTTCAACCATCAATTACTCAGCACTTTTGTGTGTGTGTGTCAGTCACTGTGCTTAAGGCTGGGGATACAAGAGCAAAATCAAAGCTGTCCCTGATCTCAAGGAACTTGCAGTCTACTGAGAAGATATAACATATGCAAATAAGGAAATAGAAAATATACAAAAAACAAAGTGATTTCAGGAAGAGAAAGGAAGCATTAAGCACCAGGAAAAGAGGGTATCAGGAAAAATCTTTTGAGGGGGAGGGCCCCCTGAGCCAAAAGGAAAAACAACAATTTGAACATTGGTGATAAATCTAGATGATCTCCCTAGAACCCAACTTGATCCTGGGATTCATGTCTTAGGGGACAGAGAATAAGGGGAAACAGCAGACCGTAAAGAGAATTCAGTGGCAGGAAGAACCATACCAGTGGAGAAGGCTTTGAGTCAGGAAGAGGAGGTAATGACATGAGTTGGAATGATGAAGCACAAGAAGGGCAAATTGGGTCCATTCCTGCTTAGATGCCATGACCAAGCTAAGTGCACTGAGGTGTGAACAGTACAGGGTCAAGATGATTAAAGCCAAAGGAGGAGTTGAATGAGCATTCTGGGAAGAAGTAGATGAAACAAAATAAAAACTAAAATCAGGAACATAGGAGATCAGTCAGGTCAAGTTATATGAAACCTCAAACAGAGCAGCCAAGAAATAAACATGGAACTAGCAGATAGGAGGGTTCCCTGGACTCCTAAATCCTCGTTCCCATTGGGCCTGCCAGCTAAGCTCTTCGTGCATAGGATGGCTCCATCCCCAGGTTCTTCACACTGAATTTTGTTTATAGAGGAGATAGGCCCAGAGCTGGGCTTTGAGATGGGAGGAAGATACAAACAAAAGCAATATAGTATACAGGAAAGAATTCTAGGTTTGGAGTCAGAAAATCCAGATCTGAGTTCCAGACTGCTTACTGACTGAGTAAGTCATGATCTTAAGTGAATCATGTTTATTCTTCAGGCCTGTTTTCTCCTCTATGAATGGCAGCATCTATATAGGACTTTGAAGCACTTTAAATTTAAAGCAAAGCACTTTACAAATATCTTTTCATTTTCACCTCATAGCAGTCCTTAGAAATGCTATTATTATTCATTTTTATAGAAGAAAAAGAACAAGTGGAAGAGGAGGTGGAAGGAAGGAGAGGAGGAAGAAGAAGAGGAAGAGAAGAAAGAGGAGAAGCAGGAGGAAGAGCACACCAGACTTGAAGAACACCTCATGTAAAGGCATGGAATTCAAAAAGTCATAGCAATGTATGGAAAGAGAGTTGGGAGCTAGATGGAGAAGGCACATATAGGCCAAATAGAGCAGTTTAGTTTTCTCCTAACGCCCATAGGGAGCCACTGAAACTTTTTGTGCTGTGAAATGACATGGTTAGACCAGCATCTGAATACTTCAGCAGCTAGATCATTACAAATTCACATAATATAGGGCCTCTCCCACTTGAATGTTCTTTAGAATTTCAAGCGGCTTGTTTGATTTCCAGCCCTAACAACAAACAAGTTTCCAAAGAAAGTGATTTGTCTTCTATATGGTATCATTTAATTGACAAACATTTATTAAATACCCTCTATAGGCAGATTATTCTGTTAGGTATCGGTTTATATGCAAAGCTGAAGGAGATATGGAGAGGGCCAATGGGGAGAAGGAAGATAGTAACTGATTGATTGGATGTGATGAAATCACGGAAATGATGGGATGTGGCTCTTTGTTAGATGTGTCTCCCTAAACAACCAGGACATAGTCACTGGCTCTTTGATGATTAGGGCATAGGGAACTTTAGAAGATTGACTGACTGAGATTTAAGGGAACAGATTCTAACAGGAGAAATTGCCCCTCCCTAAGATATATCTTGTGAGACAATAAAGGGTGTGTTTGTGTTTTCTTGCTCATGTTCTCAGACTTAGAGAAGATAGACAAGATCTCAGTAGCATGGACCCAAGCCCATTTGCAGTTGCTTCCACCCAAGGTAATTCTTGGCAGTAGCATATGAAAAATGCTTCCTTTTGGCCCAGATGATCAAAGGAAACAAACAAACAAAAAAAAAAGCCAACGTGTGGCCATGCACAATTTGCACCCTGAAAGAGCTGGTCATGACAACTCTTGGCAGAAGAAACACATGGCAAGCTGTGTGTGTTTGCCCAGGTGGCCGGAGAGGGGAGTTCCTGGACCTTAAATTCCTGACTGGCTTCTGTCTTTTTGTTTTGATTTCTGAGCACAAGCCAAAAGATAGAAGACCTGAGAATGGACTTTCCCAGCTCAAGAGTTGGTGGCAACCAGCGATTTCCTGCAGAAGCACATGGCAGAAATAGACATGTGCAAGTTCACTTGGCCAACAGGGGAATTCCAGCTTTGGGAGATGCTTTGTGGGTAACCTCAAGTTTTCAAGTTTCAAAGTTGAAGGGCTGTAGATCTGTTAAAGAGAAAGGGGGATTTCCAGATATGGTATGATCCTTGGAGAAAGAAGATGATTGCCTGCTTCGAGAGAAAAACCAGTGAATGTTAGTTACCCAGATAAGACAGGCCTTATGGGAAGGGGCCAAAATCCGTTTACCTTCTAGAAGGCATTTAACTACAAAGTGATACTTTGAATCTTGAAGATGGGGTAGAGAGAGGAGTACTCCTATATATATGAATCTACGGGAAAGAAATATTCAACAGAATGGCAAAGAATTTGCCCAGTGACAACTCCAATTTCAATTCCCTTCCAGAGGAATATGATGGACTATTTAGTTTCTTTACATGTTTCTAAATGTAGTTCTGGACTCCTCTGAGTCTTTTGCATCTTATGATTTTAATTTTTTAACCTACTGAGATAATGATGAAAATATAATAGCTATCATTTCTATTCACCTTAAGGTTTACAAAGCATGTTACAAATATTATCTCATTTTAGCTTCACAACAACTCTGTAAAGTAGGTACTATTCTTAATCTCATTTTACAAATGAGAGAACTGAGGCTGAAGTAAAGTTTTTTCCCCAGGATTATGGATTAACAAAATACAAGCTCAAACTTTCTAACTCTAAATCCAGTGAATTTTTCCATTATATCACCTACCTGTGAGGGTGGTGAAACTAAGGCTATTCAGTGACTTGCTAGGGATCAAACAGCTAGTGTCAGAGGAAAAATTTGAATCTGCATCAGATAATAGAGTTTAAAATCCAGGTCTTCCAGACTAGAAATCAGCACTTTTCATACTATATCATCACTGTATCTAGAAAAAACAAACAAAAAATTCTAGAAAAATTTGTTCATTTTTAGAAAGAATGCCATTTGGGAATAGAATCTGAACAAAGATGAGCAGACAGGAGCCATACTTTGATCAATACTGGCCAGAAGATGTGTGCATGTGTCAGGGGGTTGGGGAAAGATAAGGGTAGGCTCAAATCTCAAATCATTCTGAAAAAAAGGCATATATTTGCTTTGTTTGGTCCCAATGGTGGAATTAGAATACAGAGAGATGAAGACAGAAAGAAAATCTTCGTGCCAATTAGAACTACATCTATCACTGTTGTTTTTGAGTGAAGGCTACATGATCACTTTCTTTGATGTTTTAAATCATTTTTCAGTCACGCCCAATTCTTTGTGATTTTTTTATGGGATTCTATTGAAATAAATAGTGGAGTGGTTTGCCATTTCCTCCTCCTGCTCTTTTTATAGATGAGAAAACTGAGGCAAACAGAGTTAAGTGACTTGCCTAGAGTCACATAGATTTTAAGAATCAAAGGCTGGACTCCAAACTCAGAAAGAAGGGTCTTCCTAACTCCAACCCAGAACTCTATACACTGTATCACCTAACTGCCCAACTCCTTAAGAATGTTTTGTAAAGAGGATTCTGGCTTAACCACATGCATTTCTATAGCCATTTATAGTGGATGGGCAATATGATTTACTGGAAAGAGCCCAGGACTTGCCTCTGATTCTCGCAAGAACCAGTTGACCTAGTGGGCAGGACTCTGATTTTGGAACCAGAGAATCTGAGTTGGAAAATTTCCTTCTTATGTTACATTGGACAAATTACTCTGTCTCTCTGAGCCTCCTCTCTTCAAATGAAGGGATGACTCAAATGATCCTGAAGGTGCCCTCCAGCTCTTAAACACACATTCTAAGTAAGTAGTAAAAGTATTATTATCTGTCTTCTCCCATTGAGAAAGTATGAGGCTCAGAGAAATTGTAATTCACCCATGGTCACAGAGCTAAGATATCTTCTGGGATAGTTAGATCATTCCAGAGATCTCTTCTAAACAGAGACACTCTCATTTGTGCTCCTTTCTTTGCACAGTCACTGATATGTTATGCTCACTTGCGTCCCCCATTCAAATGTAAATTCTTCAAGGATTTCTGTTTCCTATCTGCAATGAAGCCCAGATATACTGCCTTATATAGTAGATAGATACTCAGAGTATATTTGGTAGATGGGTGGGATAAATAGATGGATGAGTGAATGAATGGATGGATGAATGAATGGGTGTAGTTTTATTGGTAATATTACTTCTCCTGACAAGTTTATCCCCAATTTCTTAAACTGTGGGTTGATACCCCATATGGTATCTCATAACTGAATGTGGGGGTTGCAAATTATGCATTATTATCTGGAAATGTTCTATTTGTATACCTGTTTTATATATCTATATACCCAGGGTCACATAAATATTTCTTGGGGGAAAAATTTTACAAGTGGAAAAAGTTTAAAAATCCTTGGGTTACAAAGACTACAGATTCTGGGATAAGAACTCACTATTTGACAAAAATTGCTGGGAAAATTGGAAATGAGTATGGCAGAAACTAGGTAGTGACCCATACATAATACTCAAGATAAGGCCGAAATAGGCCAGTTCCAATGGTCTTGTGATGAAGAGAGCCATCTGCACTCAGAAAGAGACAGCTAGTCTTTGGGTAAATCATCCAGAGGGGTATCCAGTTGATTCTGAAGGACAAAACAGTCTACTCACTATGGATCTTTTTACTATTACTTGAGAAGTATATTCCACCTCAGTAAAACAAAAGCATACTTTCATATTCAAGTCAATGAATTGGTTTTCACAACACCAGATTATAACCTTACTTGGAAATCTGGTGAAGCTATCAGCCTATGGTCACCAGCCTTATGGTTCAGGAAGGTCAATAGAAGGACAGGTTCCCTGAATGCTGCATAACTCAAAGAAGTCACCAGACTTTTTACCCAAGAATTATAGAACCTATGGGATAAATCTCAACTATGGGACTGGGAAGGCTATCCATCTGAGCAAAAGAACATAGATTAACTTATCAGGGAAGAAGCCAGTAATATGGAGGAGACTCATTCTGGCCCCAAATTCCACTTACCCCCATCCTGACATAAGGTCTCCCATCTCCTAGGATGGTTTAAGC
Organism: Sarcophilus harrisii; assembly: GCF_902635505.1. Classification (NCBI taxonomy): domain Eukaryota; kingdom Metazoa; phylum Chordata; class Mammalia; order Dasyuromorphia; family Dasyuridae; genus Sarcophilus; species Sarcophilus harrisii. Next base: position 548,840,497 of record NC_045428.1, read on the forward strand.
CTGAATGAATCTGGGGGCACTGGACCTCTGCTCTACAAACCACATTGTCATGTTGTGCAGTTGTTGTCTCAGTGATATCTGACTCTTCTTGAACCCATGTGGAGTTTTCTTGGCAAAGATAACCTAGAATGATTTACCATTCCCTTCTCTTATTTTTATAGATGGGAAAACTAAGGCAAACAGGATTAAGTGACTTGTCCAGAGCCATAAAACTAATAAGTGTCTGAGGCCAGATATACTCAGGAAGATGAGTGTTCCTGACTCCAGGTTCAGTACTTTATACATTTTGGCACCTAGCTGCCCCACTGTCCTCCCTAAAACTTTTCAGAGCTAGATAAAAATCCATTTGGGGAAAGGGCAAGAGAAAAGAATATGGTAGTTGAGGAATTAGGTTAGATGGGGGTATAACATAGTCTAAGGAATATGGTAACTCAGGAATTAGGCTAGGCTAAAGTGAAGATATAACATAGTCCAAATTTAAATAAAGAACTCTCCTCAGATGGATGACCTGAATAAAGGTTCCGGAAGGCAATCATTCAACAGGTAGAGAGGGGCTTCCACTTTGGCACTGTTCTGGTGCTTCTCAAACCTGGCAGAGGGTCCCATTTGAGGAGCCCACCTCTTTTTCATAAAAAGCCTGTCTCTAATTCTTGTTATAGAGTGTATATTTTTTCCAGTAAAATATAAGTTCCTCATATAACATAAACTCCTTGAGGGCAAGAACTATTCCATTTTGGGTTTGTATCTCCAGCATCCAGCACAGTGCCTGAAAGATAATGGTGCTTCATAAAATTCAGCTGTTTGATGAAAGCCTCAGGGATTCAAAATCAGTTGCTTTTCTCCCAAGCAGATGGCCACAGAATCCTGGCCTTCTTTTACCAAGTTCTGAGGCTGCTGGACTGTTCAGGTAAAAGTAACAACAGTTAGCAGACTTTTCTCTGGCTTGCCACCAATCTCTTTAATCTATGATTTCTGGAGGCCAAGCCCAAGCAGAGCTGTTTTCAGTCATCCTGGTGGGGAGAAGTACTCGGTGTCATTATCTGTGAGCAATTCTCCACGGATTCCAAATAATCTCCCTGGACTGACAAGCTGCCGAGAAGATGCATTATTCACCAGCAGGGTGATTTCCCAGGTATGTAGAGCACATTTGACAGTTCGACAAAGCAAGTTAGAAGAACAATCTGCAGATTTCTGCAGACAGCACCAAGTCAGGAAACAGGAAGAAAAAAGCAGGGTAGCTGACACATTAAGCTTCCAGCTTCCAAACAGGGTTTTCTTTCCAATGAGAAACTTCATTCCCATAAAAATCTTGTCCAGAGCTGAAAGCTGCCTTCCCATCCAGAGAGCCAAACAAGATAGCCCCTATATTAAATTAATAGAATGACCTCTGCACACACCACTGGCCATGAATAGTAATGATATATTACATATGATGTATAGTTTATTTATTTATACACATCTTTATTTGTACATAAAAAGTCTATGCTTTTGTCTGTATGGTAAGCTATGCCCTCATTGATAATCCACATCTGACTTAGTAAGTGCTTGGAAGTTGGCCGACATTAAGAGAGGGAACTTGCTCAGGATCATAATCTCTTGGGGATCTGGAGCTGGAAGGAGATCTCCGAGAACATCTAGACTAAATTCCCCATTTTACACATGAGTAAACCAAGGTCCATGGGGGTTAGTGACATCTCCAACATCAAAGAATTAAATAGCAGAGACAGGATTTGAACCCAGAACCTTTGACTCTATAACTAGAGCTCTTCCTAGTATACTGTGTTGACTCCTTCACACAGTTAGTACATGCCAGAAGTGGAATTTGAACCCAAGCTTAGAACAATACAGAGATGAGTTACCTATAATTGATAGTAATAATAGTATCAATGGCAATCATACCAATGGCTTTCTAGTAAAGAGCCTTTTTTGGGGGGAGAAAGGGGGTTTAGCACTCAAAACCTTTCAAAACTTCATGACATGATTAATCAGTCAACAAACATTTATTCAGTGCTGACTATGTGCCAGTGCTAGGAATATGAAAAAAGGGTAGAAAGCATCTCTGCCATTAAGGAGATCCCATTCTACTGGAATTGCCTACAGTCATTTTACCCTTTCAGGTTTATTATGCATTGATACTCTACAGTCTGGCCTTCTCAGAGCCTTCTCCACTCTCCTCACATATGATATGTCATCGTCCTCTCTTTGTACCGACGGTTCCCCAGCCTGAGATGCATCTCTTCTTCCCTTCCTCTTAGAACCCCTATTTTCCTTCAAGTATCAGCTCAATCATCTCCTCCTACAGGATGCTTTTCCCAATTTCCCCAGCTGCTAGCACCTCCACTTTCTATACAATCTCACTTGGTGGATTCATTGGACTGCAAGTATTGTAATAGATATCTATTACAATACTTGCAGTCCAAGGAATCAATCCAACTCCAAAAGTGATATGATCCTTTCCACACTGATTTTTCTGCTCAGAACTTCCTTTCATTGCATGAAGAGATTGCCATTGATTGATCAGATACAATGAATCTGCACAGATTATGCTTGCTATCTTTCTTCTTCATGTTATTTTAAGACAATTCTTATTTTGTATCTTTTATGTCAATGCATCTTGGAATTCTATGACTTCCCCTTGATTTCATGGACTCCCATGGATTTAATAACCATCTCTAAATTGATGACTCTCAGATCTACCTTTCTAGCTGCCCCAAAATCTTTGCTGACTAATCCCCCAACTGTAAATCTCTCCAACTGCCTGTAATTTGAATGTATTAATTTTTATGCATTTTATACATTTTTGCATATATTCATATTGTTTCCCCACATAGAATCTGAGCTCCTTGAGAGTCGGGGACTATTTCATTTATGTCCTTATCTCCTCACCATCTAGCACAGTACCTGTTATATAACAGAAACTAAAAAATATTTTTTGAACAAGAAGATTATGTGATGATCAACTATGATGGACCTGGCTCTTTTCAACAATGAAGTGATTTAAGGCAATTCCAATAGACCTGGGATGGAAAGAGTCATCTGCATCCAGAGAGAGAAGTATGGAATCTGAATGTGGATCAAAGCATATTATTTTGTTTGTTTGCTTGGTTTTTTTCTTTGTATTTTTTCCCTTTTGATATGATATGTTTGTGCAGCATAATGAATATGGAATATGTTTAGAAGAATTGCACATGTATCTGTTTGTTGTCTTGAGGAAGGGAAGGAGGGAAGAGAGGGAGAAAAATTTGGAACACAAAATTTTGCAAAGGTGAATGTTGAAAACTATCTTTGCATGTATTTGGAAAAATAAAATGCTAATAAAAATAATTTTGTTGATCTGATTTCAGATAATCTCCTCCCAAGATTTAAAGATAGCTATCATTTCTCCCTTAGGTCTTATCTTCTCCAGGCCAACACCCTCATTTCCTTTAATTCACCCTTACAGGCACAGACTCACCCACGCCTTTCTGCATGCCTTTCATTCCAAAACTGAGTCTTAATCATTAGACCATCCAAGTTCAAGTCTGGCTTAAACAGCAAGGAAAAATCAAAGATTACAGGATTTTAAAATCTGGAAGAGGCCTAGAAGATCAATCCCTTCATTCAACAGAAGGGAAAATCCAAGAGCTGTGAAAAGATTTTGCCAAAGAACTTTTGCATAGTGGCAGAGGAAGAATTTAGACTCACCTCTGATGCCAAAATTAAGGCTCTACCACCCACTATAATATGCCGTCTGGAGGCAGAGTTCTCTGATTGGGGCAAGATCTGATTTTTTGGGTGAAGTGGGCCACTGGGGCAAGGAACAAACTCTATTTAGGTTCCAAGTACATGGAACAATGAAAGGGACCTCAATGATCACCCAATAGTATAAACTCAAATAGAAACGAAGGTCTTTCTTAAATAGCGTAAGGAAAGAAACCTTATATAAGGATCTCTATAGGCTACAGTAATGACTTAGAAAACCACATATTAACATTATTTATGTTTTGTGGTATTTTTATTTATTCTGTTAAATATATTCCAATTACATTTTTATCTGGTTCTGACCCCATGTAAGAGCTACAGGCCACATGCAGCCTGTAGGCTACATATATGACACCTCTGATCTAATTTGACTTTTCATTTTAGAAATGAGGAAATTAAATCCTAAAAGTAGTGTCTTGGTAAGGGTCACACAGTTAGTAAGAAACTACAGTTCTTTGTTGCCAAAACTCCACGTTCCTTCTATCACTAACAAATCCAAGATGCTATTGATGAAATCAAAGATCCCTAAGAGGTACCTACTTACACCAGTATGAACAAGTCAGCTCTGTCCAGTCCCTTCCTGATGGATGAAAAAAAAGTTCAGACATAAAGAGACCTTGACTGACCAATGACAAAGCTCTCTGATTACAGAATCAGAGTTATGGTAACAAACTAAAGGGATGGGAGTAAAAAGATATTGTTTGTGCCAGGGTCATTTCTGTTAACAGAGAGCAAAAAGTAGGGATGCTCTGGTCCAGGGCAGAGGAGGCAAGCTGATTCAAATCCCATTTTCCCCTTTGATTTTTGTTCCATTTCTAAAGCATATCAGCCAACAAGGCTCCCTTATGTTTACTTCTCAGTTTGGGTAAATCACAGAAGGGACATTCTGCTGCTTGATTCTGCCAACTGGGTTTGTTATGGAATCCATATTCCTCTTGGCCAGAATGTGTCAAAGAGAGAAACATAGAAGTGCCATTCATTTCACCTTTAGCCATTTTCATTGTGAAGCCAGTTCTGAAATGATGTGATCCCAGGGAGAGATATGATATGATAGAAAGAATGCTGGATTTAGAATCAGAGGTCCTGGATTCAAATATCACTTATGCTACTTCCTAATGACTTTGGACAAATCATTATCACTTCTGTGGATCTTAGTTTCTACACTATCTTGCTCATGTGCTTATTTATATTCCGAGTATTTGGAAAGTGCCTGGCATAAAGAGAATACTTAATGTGTACTTTATCTAGTTAATTTGTCTATGATCAAGCTCTGATCTTCACTACTGTGGGTGTTCTCTGTATCTTCTCTATTTAGTTTTAACATGTACTTTTCAAAAGGTGATGACCAAAGGCATGATCTAAGTCAGTTCAGTTCAACAAATCATTTATTAGATGCCTACATATTCTACAGCCCGGGCATGGGAGTACAAAGGAAAAACAAATAGTCCCGGCTCTCAAGTGCTTAAATTCACTAGGATTTGCACAGAAATCGGTGCTCAAGAAATGTTTGCTGAGAAGTGATTTTAACATAGTGGAGTGTTCAAGATCTAATTCTGCTAATTAATAATTGTGTACTCATGGGTAAGTCACTGAACATTTCTGAATCTCAGTTTTCTTAATCTGTAAAATGGGAATAATAATATTTATACTATCAATCTGATTAATTCTTCACTAATTCCTTTGATGGATCTTTCGCTGGATCATACCATGTAAATGTAAGTGTCCTTGGTCCTTTTCTCCCTCTATACTATCTCATTTAGCAATCTCATCAGATTTCATGGATTTAATTACCATCTCCATGTGATGATTCTCAGATCTACCTTTCCTCTCCCAATCTCTCTGCTAATCTCCAATCTTGAATCTCCATTTGCTTTTCAGACATCTTGAAATGGAATATCTTAAACTCAACATGTCCAAAATACCGGGGAAAAGACTCACTGTCTTTCCTCCTAAACCCTCTCCCTTCCTATTTTCTCTATTACTATAGAAGACAATACTATCTTCCCAGTCCCTCAGGTTTACAACCTAGGAAACATCCTGCATTCCTTACTGTCTCTCACCATCCACAACTTATATCTAATTTTTGGCCAAGGACAGCAGATTTCACCTCTGTAACATCTTTCAAATATATTCATTTCCTCTTCTGACACTACCATCACTCTAATGTAAGCCTTCATCATCTCATTATCACCTGGACTGTTGAAATAACCTGCTGATGAGTCTGTTTGCCTCAAGTTCTACCCACTCCAATTCATCTTCCCTTTAGCCACTACAGTGATTTTCCTAAAGTCCCCATTTGATCATATCATCCCCTTACTCAATAAACTCCAGTGGCTCCCTCTTGCCTCCAGGATCAAATACAAAGTGTTCTGTTTAGCATCAACAGCCCTTCATAACCTAGCCCTCTCCTTCCTTTCCAATCATTTTGCACCTTACTTCTGGACATGTACTCTCTGATACAATGACACTAGTCTCCTGGATTTTCTGAAGGTCCATCTCAAGACACTAGATTTCTCACCTCCAGGCATTTTCTCTGGCTATCTGTCATGGCTCGGATGATCTCTCTCTTCTAACTAAGGACCTCCTTAGCTTTCTTTTAGTACCAACTAAAACCCCACTTTCTTTAGGAAGCTTTTCCCAATCCTTTTTAATTCTAGTATCTTCCCTCTGTTACTTACCTCTGATTTATCCTGTCTATGACTTGTCTGGATCAAATTGTTTACATGTTGTCTCTCCTTTTAGATTGAATGTACTTTGAGGGCAAGAATTGTTTTTTGACTCTTTTTGTATCCCCAGTTCTTAGCACAGTGCCTCATACATATTACATGCTTAATAAATAAATACATAGTATTACATAATTATGTATATACATAATATTAAAATAAGTAAATACATAATGAATAAATAAAACATTTATAAATATTTCTTGATTTAAATCTTCAAGCTTTATAAAGATAAATGGAAGCTATTGTAATCTCTGGGTCTTCTCTTTCAACTTCTTTCATATCCATTAAAGGCACTGGCCAGAAGTAGGTAGTTTTCTTACTTAAGCCAGGACCATTGAGGGATAGAATGGAAGCTCAGGAAATACTTGGTGGCAGAGGAAGACATTATAAGGATCTGAGTAATAAAAAGAGTTTTCCCATGGATTATACCCCATTAAGTCCTAGGATCACATAATGAGAAGGACTCTCTTGCCCAGCCCAAAGCTGAATGAGAATGACCTCTACAGCAGAGCCAGAAAATAGTCATTCATACTTTGATTGAACATTTCCAATGTAGGGGAACTCACTACCTCTCCCAAGATAGATCATTCTATTAGGAATAGACTGTATTAGGAAATTTGTCCTTATCAAAGCTAAATTTACGCATTTGCAACTTTTGTCTCTTGTTCTATCTTCTGGAGCTAACCAGAACAAATCTAATCTCTTTTCTAAGTGGAAAAATAGATGAGAACTCTATCCTTGTTCCTAACTTTTTGAGTCTTCCTTATTCCAGATTAAGCACCCCTAATTTTTCCAATTTATTCTCATGTGGCATGAACTCAACATCCTTAATTATCCTATTAGTGTCTTTCCTAATATTTTGGGCCCAGTGCTGGACATGATTCTCCAGAAGGAGTCTGATGAGGGCAGAGAGCAGTGACTCAGAGACTTTTACTTCCTTGTCCACAGACAGTATGTTTCACTTCATAGAGATTAAGTTTTCATTCATTTTCTTAGCTGCCATATCATACTGCACAAAACTTTTCAAAACTTTTTCAGACTGTTCTCTAGGTATGGTTCCCCCATATTTATCTGGGAAGTTGATTATTTGAACCCAAATGTATGACTTTACATTTAACTCCTATGAAATTTCATCTTCTTTGATTCAACCTAACTTTCTAGCCTGTCAAGTTTCTTTTGAATCCTGACTTTGTTATCTATTGTGCTAGCTTCTTTCACTAGGGTCCAGCTACCAATTTAGATTCAGAATAAAAGAACCTCCAATTTTTGGCTCCAAAGAGTACAGAATTGTTTTAATTAGAGTAAGGAAAGAAGAAGTACAATGAAAATAGATTTATTTTGAAAATGCTTTGTATCTCTGTGAGGCTTGGAAAGAATTTCATTATTGGTCCTCCAAAGTTAACTTCAAAGTGGAGGCAAAGATGAAGAGAAAAAAGTTTATAAAATTATTTTTAATGCTAAAAACCAGAGGAAAAAATAAAGAGAGACAGAAGCAAAATTAAGCAGAAAATAACTAAATTCTTCAAGGGATAAAGAGATAAACTAGTCACTAAATACAAAGCTAACCATTTGAAAATTATGTCTATATGGCATTTTATTTTCTGTAATTTCTCTCACCAAAGTGACTTCCCAAAGAGAATAGGCCTTTTCCCTACTCCCTACTCCCTCTAACGATATCCTTGTATTTTTCCTTCTTAATTGTACACCATAATAATACTGATACTGATGATTATAATGATGCTAAATAACATTTCTATAGCACTGGAAGATTTATAAAATGCTTTCCTCACAACAACCTTGAGAAGGTGGTACAAATATTACCATGTTCATTTTATAGATAATGAAAGTAAGGTTTATATACTAAAAATTATTTCCTCTCACATCACTCAGCTAATATACAGCAGAGTTGAGGCTAAAACCCAAGGCTTTTGATTCTCTGTCTAGTGTTGTTTCTTTCTACAGTGTGTTCCTCTCTATTCAATGGAACATGGCATGGTCAATTGACCAGTGAAGATATTAGCATGAATACAATTCCATTATTGAAAAACCCCTAGATAATGAAAATTAGCACAAAAAGATTTTTTTTTTCAATTTGTCAAATATTTGTGTTTCTTTCAAGAATTATGTACTAGAGAAGATTCAACTACAGTAAAACTACACTTTGGAGTTTATTGCTTTTGTACATATTTAGGAATGGAAAGGATCTTAAAACTGTGATAGCTTATAGTGGGAAGGGAAATTTGGACACATTTTATCAGAGCTGGGAGGGACCTTAGAACACAGACTGTCAGATCTGCGAAGGGACTTTTAGAATGTCAGAGCAAGAAAGGTCCTTAGAACATACAATATCACAGCAGGGTGGAGATTTAGAACATAAAATGTCAGAGCAGGGAGGACCCTTAGAACATAAAATGTCAGAAATGGAAGGACTTTAGAACATAAGAATGTCAGAGCAGGGAGGCACCTTAGAACATAAAATGTCAGAGTAGGGAGAGAGCTTATTACACAGAATTTCATAACTAAAGAGCTTTAGAATATAGAATATCAAAACTAGGTGGGAACTTAGAATATGAAATATTAGAGGCAGAAGATATCCAGAGACACAGAATATTAGCGCTGGAGAGACTTCAGCCTTAGAAAGGGGAAATGACTTAACCAAAATCATCTAGTAAGTGCTTGGAAATGAGATGTAAACTCAAGTCTCTTGCCACCAAACCTAATATTCCTTCTATATCATACTGTTTAATCATCTGTACCCAGGAGCCCATGCTCACATAATTCTTATTAACTGTTTCATCTTAAACTTGACAATGTTCCTCTTCTTTGGATTATGGTAGGCCTGTGGGATGAATGTCCAAGGACTCTCCCCACATTACCCACCCCTTCCTACTCCACCCCACACCAGCTTCTTAGGTAGACCTGATTAAATAATTCTTAGGCAGAGTTTCCCACTATACAGCAACTTCACAAAAAAATTCAGATTTCTCTCATTTCCAACTTAATAGTATTTTATTTTTCCCAATTAATAATAAAGTTAGGTTTCAACATTCATTTTTGTGGCATTTTGAACTCCATTTTTTTTCTCCCTTCTCTTTCCTTCCAAGCTCCAAGACAGCAAGCAACCTGATATAGATTTTAATATATATATATATATATATACATATGTATATACACACACACAATCATTTTAAACATATTTACATGTTAATCATGTTGTGAAAGAAAAATCAGAACAAAAGGCAAAAGCCATAAGAAAGAAAAAAATGAAAATAGTCTGCTTCAATCTGCATTCAGTCATCATAGTTTTTTCTCTGGATGTAGATGCATTTTTCTATCACAAGTCTATCGGAATTGTCTTGGGTCACTGTATTTCTGAGAAAAGCTAAGTCTATCATAGTTGATCTACAGAAAATTTCTGAGCTCTTCATGGAAAAGGTGATGTGAAAGGTCAGTTATTATTCAATAGCATTTATTAGTCACCTACTGTGTGCCAGGCAGAATGCTAAGTACTATGGATGCAAAGAAAGGCAAAAAGCAGTCCCTGTTCTCAAGTTACTGCTCTCTTTTAACTGCCATGGTTTGCAGAAACTCCCGGTTTGCTTATTACTAATAACAATTTCAGACAACACAGCATCTGCTCATCAGCATTGCACTGCTGACTCATGTTGAGCTTGTGGTCAGCCAGGGCCTCCCAGGGGCCAGGCTGAATCACTGAAAGAATGAGAAAGAGAATTCAAGAATGCTAGGCAGATCCTCTCTGGCGGACTTACATGAAGACCCAGTCTAGAATTGTCTGGCATTGGGAAAGATGGCAGAGTTCAGTTCAATTTAATTCAATCCAAAAAGCATTTATTAAGCATGTACTTTGTGCCAGACGTCGGGATACAAAAGAGCTTATGACGTATTAGGATTTGTACTACTACTACTAGTGATGATAATAATGACAATAGCAGCACTAGTAACATAGCTCTCACTTATATATTGTTTTAAGGTTAATAAAAGCATAAATTATCTATTTTCAATTTAATAATTTGTTTATTTAAAATAAGCATCCCACTTGTCCACATAACAACCTTGGGAAGTAGGCACTAATTATTGACATCTTCATAAATGAAGAAACAGAGACAGACAAAAGTTAAGTGACCAGCCCAGAGTTACATAACTAATAAGAACCTAAGACTGAAGTCAGGTCTTCTTGACTCCAAATCTAGCACTCTATCATTCCAGCTGGGAGAGAAAAGGAGATCATGAATTAAAAATATCAATGTATCTCAGGAATCAGTCAAGTCATTACTCCATCTTGTACTTGTGTCAGTGTGTCTTTGTCTCTAAAATGGGATTCATTTTGCTAATTCCACCTTTCCCAAATACAAACCACCAAGCAATGGTGTTACTAGGACCCCCTTTTTTCTGACTTACTGGAATCATTCAATTTCTTCCTGTTCTCTGGTGTATTCAAGCACAGGATGGTCCATGAGTCTAATGTATAGTTTTTACTTTAACTTTGTCTCTGAGTATCTCTGAGCTGGTAAACCTATAGAACCAAAAAAACCACTCAGTGACCTTTATCATATGTTCTCTGAGTGCAGAGCTTGTATGATGGCTGGAGATTATAAAAGAAGAAAGAGGGAATAGAAGTCATGCTAGATCCATGCCCAAAAGGAGATTAAAATCTCATCTGGGGTACCACATCTATCCATCCCACCTGAGGGCCTCTTTCATAAAGAGGTCCAGTGACAAATGTGGATGAATATAGTCCAAGCTAAGTACAAAGTTAACAATTAAATAGAGATTTAGCTTCCCATCTCCATGCCTTTGTACAGGCTGGTCTCCATATTTAGAACGCACTCCCATCTCACCTCATTAAGGTTGTCGTTTACACCAGTCTAGCTTAGTCTCAAAAATCTCATCACCAATTGAACCAGAAAAGAGATAATTTTCCCCTAAAAAGTATTTATTAAAGAACTTCTACTAAGTCACAGAGAAGGTGTCAACTAAATTAGAGGAAGGTGTATCTAGCAATAAAATCACAAACCACTGATGTATATATTTTAACTGAAATAAATTGAAGGTAGGAAGTGGGTGAAGAAGGCACTGGAAGAACTAGGCAAGATCCTGCCCAAAGTGACCGAAAAAAGAGGAGAAGGAGTTGATTTGTGCAGTGTCAAGATGAAGAATCAATAGAACTTTCACAGTTCTGGATGTGAAGTCAAATGAACCTAGGTTTGAAGTTCTGGTCTGCTACTTACTAGCTGTGGGACTCTGAGTAAATCACTTAACTCTCCAGGTTGTATTTTCAAATCTGTAAAGTGATGGTGTTGGACAATATGACCTCTAAAAGTCCCTTTTAGTTATAAATCATATGATATGGAATAATAATAATTGGCACTAAAAAGTCAAGTGAATGATGGATAGAAAGCCAGCTTTGAAGCCAGGATGACCTTGGATTAAGGTTCTCCTCTGCCACATACTGACTTGGGAATGTCATTTAATTTCTGAACTTTATAGGCAATTTTAAAGACTAGATAATTGCAGATTATCTTTGTTGATTAAGTTTCTTTATTTGGGCATCCCCTATATTCATGAAATCACAAGTTCAATCTGTCTTCCCTATGTCTAAATGGTATTTATATAGCCTTTTAAAATTCACAAAGTATCTGACTGGACTTCAAACATACCTGTGAGGCAAGCATCATCACCTCAGTTTTACAGATAAGACAACTGAGGCTTGGAGAGATCAGGCAACTTGTTAAAGATCACACAACTTCCAAGTGTCAAAGGGCAGCATGTGAACCATTTTAAATAAACTAAATTACCTTTGAGATTACTTCAAACTGAGCTGCTGTGGATAAGATCATTTGCAGTGACTAAGGATTAATCAATCAATCACCAAGTATCTACTACGTGGCAGGCAGGATGCTGGGAATCAAAACTTAACCTGAAACTAGTTTCTACTCACAAGAAGCTTACATTCTAGCTAGGCAAAATAACATGAACAGATATACAAAGTAATTTGGGGGAGAAGACATTAGCAGCTAGATATAGGTTGATATAAAAGTATTGCCATTTTAGTCTACATACATCCTGTTTTAAAGATGAGAAAACTGAGATTCAATGAGATTTAGGCGGACTTACCCAGATCATAGAAACGGTATTAGAGAAGGGATTGTGATTCTAAAACTAAGGTTCTTGCTCCTGCTACTTCCTCTCTAGGTATATTTGGAGAGATGGAATATGATCATGTCATAACAATTCCAGGATTACCAGAACTTCAGGTCAGGAAATGTCAGAAAAGGCAGAGATAACTTTTTTAAAGTGCCACAAACTATTGAACAATGCAGGGGCTTCTCCCAAAGTGGGTGTTATTGGGGGCCCTCCCCTGCCTTAAATTTTGATACAGTTTAATTTTCTGTTTCCCTAGCTTTAAAAAAAAATGAGTATGACTGATGTGAAGGATGGCTCCATTGTGCTCCAATCTTACCAAAGTTCAACTCAATTCCTATCTCTTCCAAACATGTCTACCTCAGATCTTCACCTTTCTTCCTCCACATCCCAGTAGCTGGTTTTCTACTTCCTCAACATTCTTCTCATTTCCCAAGTGTTTAGCACTTTTCAGATGGTTACTTTCAGGCAAAATAAGTGTTGGCTCAACCACAAACTTCCCAAAACAGCCAGCTCTGGAACAAGAGTAATTTCAACAGGGACATTAAATGTGCTTATTATTATTCATGGCTGCATTTGGGCAGAGAAGCTGCTATAGCTAGAAACACAAATATTAACAAAAAGCAGAATTAAAGAAGCAGTTGTAGATGCTCCGATTTTCCCTCACTTTCCATGTCTTCTGGATTTAAACACACATTTTAATAGCTCACAAACAGAAACAGGCTCATCTTGCCCCATATCAGGCAGACAGAATTTAACTATAAGTTTCTCTGCCTCATTCTTAAATTACCAGATCAAAATATTATTAAAAGAACTATCTAGTTTCTCCAGGAAAAGTAATTAGATCATTGGACATCCTTTAATAAAATGGGGGAATATTTAATGGCTATAAATCTTACAGAGCTAATGCTTATTTCTTTTAAAATGCACCTATTCATTTTCCAGAAAAATCCTCCCCAGATTCCCCACATCTTTATACAGAAAACTCTTTTCTCTTTAAGATTTTTCGTTTTAGAGACATACAACACAGTTCTTAGGAGCTCTGTTTTTAAAACACCTCAAATTTCCCCTCCCAGACACAGATTTCCATTTAACTGCCCCAGGGGAGTTCACATACCATCTTCCCCCCCCCCCCCCATCATGGGTAAGTCCCAACCTCTTGAAGAACCCAAACAAAATGAAAAGTTTAAAAAACTGTTTAAAACTTTTAGGTTTATTGAGACAATGCAAAAGATGCAAAAATCCAAAGTATTTACAAAACATTTATGATGAGAAGAAAACACAGGCCAAAGGATGCAAAACATTGATACTGTGAAGTAGAACCCTGGAATCCTGATATGCCAGAGGTGATAACAGCTGGGATTCCCAACCCTCTCCCTCTCACCCACTTACATCCCTGTTCTGGCAAGATTTCCCTTCATGGGGTTAGATTTTAATGTCCACTTTGGGGCCTTTCATCCCTCCCTCTGTGAAGCAAAGAAAGAAGAGATCAGCTTGAGCATAAGCCTTTCATCATAGATTCACTGGATTTCCTTCAGTTGGAAAGGTCTTGAACACTCACTTAGACCAATTTATATCTGAACGAGAATGCTCCCCCTCCACAGATGGCCATCTAGTCTTTGCTTGAAGACCAGCAATGAGAGGAAGCTCACTATTTCCAGAGGATAACCCATTCAACTCTGGGAGAGCACTGATTCTCAGGATCTTCCTTGCAATGAGTTTAGATTTGTCTCATCCTAGCATCCACCCATTTTTCCCCTAGCTCTGGCCACTGGGGCCATGTAAAACAAGTCTAATCACTAAACTCTTTTAAAACTTAGATAAAGCTATCATGTTCTCACCCTACCCCCCAACACAGTCTCCTTCTCCTGCACAGAGACCTTAAGTGTGGCTGCAATTCATCCAGGTCAGATAGGCTGGCAAATAGCCAACCAGCCAAAGGAAAGATACATAAGGTTCCTCTGTTCCTGCCAACTACCCCCTCCTCCCATGGCAGTGGTAGCAGCATCAGTAGAGGAAGAAAAACTGAACAGGAGCATCCTGGAAGAGGAGCAGAGTCACCCTTAGAGGGGGAAGGGAGATCCCTTTTCTCCTGTGCAATATCCAAAGTATTCTGTAATAACCAGAGTCATTATAGTGTCACTATATTCCCAGTAACAAGCAGAAAGAAGTTCAAGTGGGAAAGTCCCGGCATAACAGTGTCATCGTTTAATTTAATTTAATTCAATCCATTTCAACAGACAATGCTATTTGCTGTTCCCCTTACACAATTATTCTATCTTCTAGTACAGGTTATCTCCCAGGCCTATACTGCACTCTGATTCCCAGAATCCCTTGCTTTCTTCAAGGATAGATCAGCTCAAGGGGTCACCTCTGTACATCCACCCTTTTCTGGCCGTCCGGTCACTAATGCTCTCCCCAAACCACTTAATATTAATTTTGTTTACTTCTCTGTATACAATTTCCCCCATAAAATATAAATTTTGTGTTTATTGTGTATATGGATTAGATTTTTAAGGTTACTTCTCAATATATACTGTGGCTTCCTGCTTCTTAAAGGCAGGAGCTGTTTTATTTTAGTCTTTATAATCCCAGAACCTAGGATAATGCCTGGAAGACAGTAGGTACTTCATAAATGCTTGTTGTCTGAAGGAATGAAAATGTAAGCAATAACGATTAGTCTGCCCTCCCACAGACCATATCAGGTTCCCCAAAGCACCACAACTACCACCAGACAAAGCTTACCACGGTGTCATTCTCGTATCCTAAAACAGAAGGTACACTGCCAAACTGAGCCAGATTTTTGGCAATCCATTCATCACTGCCCCTTCCTTGGCCCATGTAAAGATTGTCTGATTTATTTCTATGACTAGATTGGAATTTCCAACTGGGAGCTCCACTCCATTATGCTCCGTTACCACTCAGCCCCCATTTAAGCTATTAGCCTCATTTGCAATGGGCCTGGGGTGGGGGGGGGGAGGGCTCTGCAGCCCTGTTTCTATCAGGAAAGTTCCATGGCAAAGCCCTTCAAACTTTGCTTTTTGATACAGGGGCCCTGGTGGCAACATTTTAGCCTGAAAGCCCCTACCAGCTGAGGCTCTCAAAGTCAGGACCAAGCATCATTTCATGCTTGTTGCTAAGGACTAATGACCGAGATGCGGGGAGGTAGGAGGGAGGAGGAAGGGGAATGAAATCTGTACTGTACTTTCTCTTTCAGGTGGCTGAGGCAGATTCATTGTCCTTGCCTTGAAAACCTGAGATCTGGTAACAATTCTGGCCCCAGACAGAGCTCCTGTTACAATGACTTTCTGGGAAGCTGCCATGGCCAGAAGCCCCACAGTCCATCTGTGGTTCATTCTACAGCTGCGATCCTCCCTCATTGGCACAGACCCCTGTGTGACCTCCAAACTAGGTCATCGTGATGGCCTGGGGGCTGCTGCTCCTTCTGCTTGGAATCTTGATTTCTTGTAATTGTATCAAACTCAACTTTATTGGTAGCTGACGCGAGGACAGGCAGTATGGGACAGGACAGGAGGGAAAAGCCATGACACCAGCAAACAGTGCTGGCCTAATTTATTTTTCCTTAGAAGAAAAAGGAAAAACAAAACAAAAAAGAAAAAGAATCCCAAAAACTCCTCTACTGGTTTAGAGACTGAAAAACCTGATCCAACTTCAATGGGGGGCATGAGTACCCAGGGACTTCAGGCAAAGCCCCCAATTTCACAGCACGTGTGTCTTTCCAGACGATGCATGGATCTACTCCACAACACATTGTTAAAGTGATAATTAGTGATAGACTTGTTATGAATATTCCACATAAAATTTCCTTCTGCAACAGCCGATAGAGACAAAGTGCATACTGCAAGAGAGGCTGCATATATCCAAAGGGGGCACTTTTCCTTTAGGGAGAAAAAAACAGCCAAGGGGAGAGGCAAGGAAAAGGGAGGAAATTAGTAAACAAGAAAGCAGAAGCTGATCAAAATAAGTTCCTCATCTCTAAGCTTGTGACATCACAGAGACTTGTAATCTTATTCCAAAGCACTGAAGGAACTCAAAGTCCCTCTAAGGTCCACTTAAGAGGTTGAAACTCAGTCCTGAACTTGGGTATGCAGCTGCCCCAATGAAGGGTGGTTAGGAGATATCAGCTGTTGGTGGGATTAGGCAAGGAAGGGAGGGTGGATTCCTCAATGGGAGTGAATAACTGCACTTAAAGTGAACCCCCATTTTGGGAGATAAGGAAAAGGAGAAGAAGAAAAAGCTTCCATAGGAAAAAAAATAACTTGCTCTCTACCTCCTTCCCAAAATAAAATGAAATTACTTCAGTCCTCAAGTTCTCCACCTAATTCTGAGCTGTTGCTGTCATTTAACCCCCTGATGGTTTTGGTCCCCATGGAGCAAAGGGAATGTCACCAGCCAGCTCCATGCTCTCCCTCCTTCAAACCCTCTAACTGTCTGAGGCTAATGAAACATAATGGGGCTTCCCCTCGGTAGATGACTGGGAAAAGGGAAATCTTTTGAGGCTAAAAGGAGGAAGAAAGAGCCAGGTTCCAGCAGGGTCAATGCTTCCTGTGGATTAAGAGTCATCACAGCTACAGGCATCGGGAGAATAATCTTCGGAGGGTCTAAAATGTCCAAAGATTCATGGGGACAGAGGGAATATTGAAATTAGCAGTGTCATTGGAGCCCAGGCAGGTGGTTCTACCAACAACACCAGGGTTCCAGGCAGACCTTGCTCTTACAGTGGGCAGTTTTCAGATTGAAACACAGTTCTTTGATATTAGGTGGGACACAGAGAGAGGCACAGGAAATCAATGAGTGGCAAGCAATGTACCCAGCCTGAACCCTGAGCAAAGCAAAGAGCTGTATGACATTGGGGAAGTCATTTAATCTCTGCTTGCTCTGTTATTACTGATGAATTTCCTCAGCAGGCATTTGCTCTGGTCCTTTGCTAAAAGGGCAGGAATAATCAGAGGCTCTTAGATGGTCCCTTGATAGTAACACGTGGGAGTGGGAGAGGGAAAGGGAAATGCCAAAGGGGATTGGCACCTGAGTCCAAAGCCTCCTTTCACACATGCCCTTTAGCAAGGGGTCAAAACACTCCCTTCCCATGGAGCTGAGCCTATCCAATCCAATCAAATTCCCTAATATACTAGGGGCTTGTAAGCAGCTGTTTATCTGTACTGTAACTCCTGTCCTCAATGCTACCCCACCTACTGAGCTTCATCATCCCCTCAAGTCCTTTAGATATTTGTTTGGGAAGGACTTCGCTTTTTCGACTCAGAGTACCACCATAGAATTGGAACAAATCAATAAGAGGATCTGAAGGGAAGCAAGGAAAGAAATCAGCTCAGTTATGGCAGAAAATTTTATCTTTTATTATCTCAAGCTGACCTAGAATACCTATAGGAAGGTAAGAATATTAGAAAAGAAGGAAACAAATATTTATTCAGTGCTTACTATGTGTTCCTAATTGTGCAAAATGCTTTACAGATATATTATTTTATCCTTATAATAACCCTATGAGATAGATACTATTATCATTCCCATTGCTAGATATTCCCATTGATAGATATCATTCCCACAATTGAGGAAATTGAGGTAAACAGAGGTTAAGTGACTTGCCCGGAGTTACCTACCTAGTAAATGTCTAAGGACAGATTTGAACTCAGATTTTACTAACTCCAGACCAAGCACTCTGCACTGGGCAACCAGGTTGCCTCTATCAGGCAAGGGAGAGAGAACTTGTAATCACTAGAAGCTTTAATGACAGCAGAGGCAGCTGTCCATGGTTCCGTGTCCTTTTTCTCCTTTTCTCTCCTACCACTTTCCTTTTCCCATTACTACCTTTTTTGTTCCTTCTCTCCTGCCTTATTTCATCATTTAGACATAGACTCAAGATCTCCAGGGTTAAAAAGGTTGCCAGCCCCTACATTAAATTCATAATATGCCCACCCCCAGCTGCTACCTTGTTAACTACCTTGCCTTGCCTTTCTATCAAGCATAAGGAATTTCATGAAAGGGAAATTTATTAAGAGTATGTTTCAACTCATGAATTGCATAAGCTTTTCCCCCATGATCAGCTGAATTTTTCAGCTTAATTTTTCAAAATACCTGAAATATAAGGGCTAAATATAATCACACCTTAGGCATGTTCTCCTGATGCAAGGAAAGAGCATTAAATATGCTGGAAGAGAGGTTGAAACAGCATGGAGTAGAGCAGAGGTGTCAAACTCAGGGCTGCAAAATTTCTGATTGCTACCTGAGCCAGATTAAAATGCAGTTGGGAACTATTTAACAAAATAAGTAAAAATGCACCGAAGATAATGCTAATGTGCAGTTTTTTAAGTCAATATGCAATCTGAAAGGAAGCATTTCTATTTGAGTTTAATGAGTCTCCTTCACAGGACCCTGATTCAAAGCTTGATTCTACTAATTAACTACCTGTGGGGTTTTGGACAAATCCCTTAGCCTTCTGGGTCCAAATATTTCCATATGTAAATGGCATAAATCCTTTTGGTGCTAATATCCAGTGGTTTTCCAGGGCTTTTCATCCAGGACAAAGAGCACACTCATCTTCCTTATTTGCTCACTATTGACAGCAAAAATGTTTGTTTACTTCTCCGATATTATTGACAAAAAAGGTGGCCTAAATTTCAAAGACTAGACATATAAAAGTAAATAAGGAATATTTTCAAACCCCTTCTCTAACACATAATAATAATAATAGCTGACACTCAGCACTTAGAAAGGACTTTGGAAGTGCTTTACATGAAGTGTTTCCACTGAGTCTCAGAAAAGTCCTTTGTTTGAGGTTGCAAGTCTTTTTTCCCCTATGGAAGCCCAGACTTGTCCAGAATGAAAATAATAATAATAATAGTGATGGTGATATAACACCATTTATAACGATATGATATAACATTTATAACAATAAGGTTTATAAAGGACTTAACATACAGTATCTCATTTGATCCTCACAAAAATCCTGCTAGATAGGCATTATTATCATCCTTATTTTAAAGATGAGAAAACACAGGCTGGTAAATGGTTAAGTGACTTGCCCAGGAGCACACAGTTAATATGGGTCTGAGGCAGAGGCTCAAACTGAGGTCTTCCTGATTCCAATGAGCTACTCTATCCATTGCATCACCTAGGTGTTTCCATTACCCAGTTAACAAGAGTCAGAGAAAGCATCAGTAGGTCACGCTGCTGATGGGATTGTGGGGCTGGGGTAAGGATAAAGGGTAAGCCTTATCTGCTAATACATTTAGAGGTAATGCAATAAAAATTGGGCCATAATCTGGGACACTTTAATAGTTTATTTATAATATGATAGACCTTAGACAATCAATATTCAAAAGTAAAAGCCAAATTAAGGTAATTCTGCTTTGCTATCTGTGTGACTT
Source organism: Sarcophilus harrisii (assembly GCF_902635505.1). Classification (NCBI taxonomy): domain Eukaryota; kingdom Metazoa; phylum Chordata; class Mammalia; order Dasyuromorphia; family Dasyuridae; genus Sarcophilus; species Sarcophilus harrisii. The sequence goes on from NC_045428.1 coordinate 548,860,529, forward strand.
CCGATAAATCACTTCTCTTGGACCTTAATTTCCTTATCCATAGAATAAGGAGCGTAAACTAACTAGCCTCTGAGACCTCTTCAAACTCTTGGGCTATGATCCTATGTGTTTTCAAGTGACATCCTCATGGGCAAATGTTTACCTCTAGATTTATGAAGCTGCTACTTAAAACATTCTTTCCCAGTGATGCAACCCACCTACCCTTGTATACAACTTCACTAAGTTTACTGTTACCACCATCCATCTCTTGTTTTGTATGGGAGAGAAAAAGTGGGAGCAGAAGAAGTCCTTCAGGAGTCAGGTGGCTGGATCTGGGAAAAGCAGGCTTTCATTTTTCAGTCATAGATGAAGTAAAATGAATCTGGCAACTTTTATGGAGGAGGCACCTGAACACATTGAAAAAGTGGGTTTATAACAAGATAGGCCCCTGGGAAAGAAAGGGCTTCCCCATAGCACATCTCTTGGCAAAATGGTTCCTAGTTCACAAGATCATTTTCTTGATATCATTCAGGCTCACTTCAGGCATGGGCTGAATCTCTGCTTCTTTTCTTCCTCAGGGGTAGAAGAGGTAACAAGCATCCAACATTCATCTTCTAACTCATGAGTCCTGGTGTCATGCGCTCCTTGGAACAGATGGGGACTGGCTCTTGTGCCTATGTTTGGTTTAGGCTGGTTATCTGTGAAAAGTGAGTAAGCTTATCACAATTGGATTACATATTTCTCTAGTTTTCATTGTAAATTATCAGAACAAATTCAGCAGAACAGTTTTAATAAGAAAGGAATAAAGGGCAGGGAAAAGAAGTAGGGTTTTGATAGGGGAAGAGAGAAAAGATAAGAAGATATAAGGAAGATGGTTGCTTTTGAGAATTTTGTTTTGAGGGTATCATCAGTTAACTTATTTTTATTTTTCAGTGGCCTGTCTATTTTGTAGTGTCTTTATTTGTCCCATTGTTGAGGCCATGGGAAATTAGATAACAAATGATCACTCAATAATTAATGTGACTTTTTGCACCCCTTCCCCTCATCCATATATAAGCTAGTACCACTTTCTTAAGTTGATATTTTATTTACTGAGAGGTTAAGAAAAGTAGCTTGAGAAGAAACACAGAGTATGTTAATGGCTAAAATAAATAAATAAAATAAAAGCTGCTCCTAAGATAAAAGAGCTTGAAGAGACTCAGTCTGTGAGGCCCTGAGTAGAAGCAGTTCTTCAGAGGCAAAAGTACTGACTTATCCTAGAAATGACTGCAGTACATTGTTTTTCAGTAACTAATTTACATTTCAATTTTTTTAGGACTTATTATTTTTTCCCAAAAAAACAGGAATCAAAAGAATTATTTGGGAACTATAAAAATAATATATTGACTCTTTGTGTCATAAATGACTGAAGTATGCATCTTAGGATTCTCCACCTAAGTTAGAGGTAGGTCACTATAGATGAGGAAGCTTTAGTTTGAGAAGAAAGAGATAAGAAAAGCCAGTGAATTAGAGAGCATTTGTCAACATTAAAAGCTGCATGCAGAAACTAGAAAAAAAAGAAGCTGATGAAGTAAATAGAAGAGAAACGGAACAGAGAAAGAACAAAATAAAAGCAGCTCCTTTGAGCTAGATTAGAGAAAGACAGATTGCAGTTACTATGGGGAATTATTCTGACTGGAGGAAAGATCTGATGCTGAGAGCTGATTGGAGAAAGCACATTCTTCTGCTGTTTTAAAAACTGATGGGGAAAAGCTGCTCTCTAGTGCCATTCAAAGCTTGAGAAAAGAGAACTCCAACCTCCTCAGAGGCCAGGTTTTCTTTTAGTGCTCTCTTTGGTATCTCATTTGTACATAGTTTTGCATGTTGCTTCTTTCAATAAACTGTGAATTTCTTCAGAGGAGGAATTGCATTTTTGCCCCTTTTTTGAATCCCCAGTTCATACCAAAGTATTTGGAACACAGTAAGCATTTAATAAATGCTTTTACACTGATGACTTCATAGCCAGAAGGAGGTAAACTCACAGTCCAGAGAGCAGACCTGATTAGCTTTGTAGACCCCAGGCTTAAGGAAACTGCTTTTTAGTGAAAGAGTATATACACTAATTTATATTTTTATATATTTAACATCTACTGGTCATCCTGCCATCTAGGGGAGGGGGTGGGGGGGTAAGAGGTGAAAAATTGGAACAAGAGGTTTGGCATTTGTTAATGCTGTAAAGTTACCCATGCATATATCCTGTAAATAAAAGGCTATTAAATAAAAAAAATAAAAAAATAAAAAAAAAAGAAAGAGTATATACAGTGTTACAAGGAAACAAACCCAGGAAGCTTAAGAGCTTCTAATTTCTTCAGTAGTCTGAGAGCAGCAAAGAAGCATCTTTGTTCAGCAGAAGAGTGAAGAGGCCCAGAATAGGAGCATACCTGCATAGCAGATAGAAGATAGTGCAGACTGTCCCCTAAGGAAACTAAAGCTATTGAGACCTCTAGGCCAGAGTTGATTTAGGCACGTGAGTTTCCCTATTCATGTGCTGCTTTTCTAATTTTCTGTAAGCTTGTGCCTAGTTTCCCCCACAGAAATAGTCTGCACTAGTGAAAGAGTGTGACCTAAAATTATGGGTAAACTTTTATGTAATGCTATGATTAGTGTCTTCTATTAGAAAATGTTACATGTTTAAAGAATTATTAGAGTTATCTTAGTTGATTTTTTCAATGGAGAACACATTGGGCTTGGGAGCAAGAGTAAGCAGTGGATCTGTCTTCCCCAATACCAGATTACTTCCTAGAACCCTGAGATTAAGGAATACCTCAATCCCTCTGGGGCACTGCCTTGATTTGCTAGTGTGGATACATGCATTGAGCAAGTCAGACCCAACCCAGGAAGAGAGAGGATGAAAGTCACCCTCACCATAGGTTCCATAGGATATGAGGGAATTGAATTAGCTGACCTCTAAGTCTCTTCCAGCTCTAAATTTAAGATGATATGAAATTTTTTGCCATCCAGTCAAGAAGCTTCCTGATGGAATGAGAATGAGATTGGGGGTGGTAAAATCAATTCTCAAGGAAAAAGCTTGAGCCAGAGCACTCAAGTGGAACAATTCCAATTCAGCAGAGATGGGGGAAGGGGAGAGATGAGAGGGTATCCTCATCTAGAAACCACAAAGGAATATAAACTGAACTATCGAGAACTAGACTAGCCTGAGCCAGCTAGTTCCTTCAGAACGAAAGCTAGATACAATAGCTTGAAGAAATTATAGGGCCAACTGCTCTAAGATCAGTTAGTTTTGTTTTATATACATTGACAACTTCCTTTCATGGATATTGCCATTGCTTAATTTTCTTAATTTCTTTTTTCTTTGTCATTAAACCTTAGAAAACACATGTGGAGTATATTCATAAGAGGAGGAGAAGAGAAAGAGGGCAATGAAAGCTGAGCTTGGTAACAAATATTTGTAGCAGGAAGGAGGGGGAAGGTAATTGGGGATCAGTAGAGGCAACCTACTGATCAGGAAAGTCAGGAAATGCAGAGTTTAATAATCTATTATAATTTTAGAAGAGGTTCAAAAGGCCTGGAATCAAAGGCAAAGATCTTCTGGATGATATAGAAGGAGGATCTGGAAGCCCTAAGAAAATGGTCTTATATCAATCTAAACCCAGAACTAGACCCTTCAAAAGAATAAATGGGAAAGGAATAAGTGTAAGGAGAGAGAAATGAGATGAGGAACAAAGGTCTGGGGACCGTGGCTTCAGTTTACCGAATAGACCTTACTTTCTCATCCACAACTCCACATCTTCCTCTCATAGGGTGCCTCAAAAAAAGTCCCAGAAAGGCCCTTTCCTCAGCTCTGCCAAATCTAAGCCAATGCCTAACTCAGGTCTCCCTTTTCCATTGCTGAAAAAAATAAATTAAAAACAATAACAACAACTTACCACTTCTTGTGGCTGTCTCACAGGCCTCCAGCTCCAGTGGTCTCTTCAGGCATCCTTTCAACATCTGTGCTGTTGCCTCCAGCTCTGGCTCTGACTTCTCCCCTGAGTGAGTTCTGGCTCCTCTGTCTTTGGCATGATTTCCATGTCTCTGTTCTCAAAAACTCCTTTCTTGTTATTCTTCAGGAGGGTGTCAGGACATCTTGTCCTGTGTTTGGCCAGTAGCCAGCAGGACCACATCCAGGATACCAGACTAAGAGGGATATGAAGGTGAAATGTGGGACAGATCTGTGTAAGCTGGGGGCACTTGGTCACCTTAGTCTACATTCACTGGAGAGAATTTAGACACAGGGAACCAAAGCAGATCAGAGGCTGAAAGAAGAATTAATTTGAAGGGAGGGATGCTCTAAGGACAGCTGTCTATCCAGAATCATCACATGTCATTTATTTTGGATAAGAAAGCCTTTTCCTTCCTCTGTTTTCAAAGACATCGATGCAAACACAAGCAAGGAAAAGGACTTTATTATCAGTGATTTATAGGATCCCAAGCCCCATACTTTAAGATCCAATGTGTCCAAACATTGACTCAGTTCCAGTCCAATGAACATTTATTAAGTGCCTATTATGTGCAAGGCATTGTGGTAGACACTGAGGATTCATATTCAATTGAATTCAACAAACATAACGTACATTTGTTGAGAGTCCACCGTGTGTCAGGTATTGTGCTTGGTGCTGGAAATGCCAAGACAAAGTCCAAAGAACTCTTCATCTTAAGGATCTTACTTAATTCTGGGGAAAATCGATATGTCCCCAGTCAAACAAATGCAATGTTTACACACTAAACACAAAAGGATTTGGGAATACAGGGTTGGGGGTGCAGGTACTAACAACTGAGAGGATCAGCAAAGGCCTGAACACAGTCTTTGCTAGGTATAAGAACAAGTAAGGTAGAGATGTCAAGAAGTAGGATTGAAGAGGGAGAGCATTGTAGAGCATCCCAAACAAAGTCTTAAAGACAGGACAGGGGAATGTGAACATGCTGAAGAGAGGACAGAACAGTTTGGCAGAAACATAGGATTCATGAGGAAGAGGAATACATGATCAATCTGGAAAGAAAGATTGGAGGCTACCAAAAAAAGAGACAAAAATGAAAGAGTCCTTGCCCTCAAAGATCTTCCATTCCCTTAAGGATCTTCTGTTAGGCCCCCACAGTAGTACATGAAGACTAACCATACAGTTTCTGACTATATTGTCCCAGAAAGATCCACATGAAGTTTACCTCTTATTCCCATTCAGGACCACTTCCAGCTCTAACTCAATCTTAACAGGGACAAGTAAGCTTGATTATATTCTATAGGTAGAAGCTCTCCCCCTAAGCCAAGGAAGCAAGAGAAAGCTGGGATGGACTTGTACAAATTCATTCCCACTAGCCCCAAACCTCAGGGCCCAAGAAGCAGAAGAGATCTTGGAGTTGACTTTAGAGCAATTTTTGAGCTAAGACACTACAGGGAGACAGGATAGAGGAGTGGGTAGAGTGATAGACTTGGAGTCAGGGATCCTGGGATTCAATCAAATGCCATCTCTGATACTTGAACTCTTGGATCCTCATTTTCCTCATCTGTAAAATGGAACTCATAGTAGTACCTACTTTATAAAGTACATAGCAGTTTGAGAAGAAGAGCAGACAAACTGAATGATAGGGGTTACTCAAGGCTAAGGATTGAGAAATCTAGGAATAAGAACAGTGGTTGGTGAGTCATTTAAGTGGTAGACCATGAGATGAAGTATGGTATAGAAGAAGCCAGATGGGGGAGATAGACTGGGAGGACAGAAGGGATTAAGGGACAAAGAGGTCATAGAAAGGTATAAATATATACTGTGTTGTACTGTTTTATAATTGGTTTGCATACATATTTAACTTCTTCTGAGGCAGGTAATGCCCACCCTGGTTCCTAGCGATCTAAGTCCTAGAAGTTATGACTTGCCTTTGCTCCCCATTTCCTCAGATAGTGAGTTCCCATCACTAGAGATCTTTGAGAAAAGGCTGATATTGTAGAGGAGATTCCCATTCATGCATGGATTAGACTAGATGGCCCCTGAGGTCCCTTTGGATTTTTTATTCACTGTAATTACCTAACTAAGCTTATTAATTAAAAGCTGAGGGAGCAGGATAATTTTGGAATTTTTCTTTGGCACCACAGTCAATTCCCTAACCCGGCCCATGTGTCCAATTTTAAAAGAGCCAGTAGTTCTCAAACTTTCTGCACTGGTGGAATTCCTAAATTTGATCAAATATCTATAGTTCTTTATGGTAAAAATATTCACTTTTTTTTATGCTCACTGCTAGTGATACCAATCCTCTCCCTTCTAAGATGATTTTCTAAAATCTGTTTTTATATTGAGAGAGAATGACTTGGCTACGCTTTGACACATCCTAGCTGTGTGACTTTAGACAAGGCACTGGGTGACCTTTCAGGTTACCCAGACAACTCTTAAAAATTATAAACTGCAGAACCAAAGTGCTGAAGTGGAAGGTTCCTCATCATAAATTCCCTACACCCATGAAATCAAAGGTCCAGTAAAAGAAAATGTGATATTGCTTCTGTTCTGAATCTAACAATCTTACCAACATTTCTACTCAGTGAGAAGGCTGTAATTCTTTGAAATTAATACATATTTTAGACTTAGGAATGAGCATGTATTGAGAGCTCACCCTGGGAGGTGCTTCATGACAATTTCAATTCTTTCCTTTACTTCCATAAGTTAGTATTGGGGGGGTTGGGGGGGGGGAGGAGAGGAGGTTGCTGTTCTGTTCATCATCGTTTTCTTTAAAAACTTGACAGCTCTGATTGGCAGACAAACACACACAACATACATGTTGACTCTGCTTTTCCTGTCACTTGCCATTCCACTGCTCTCCATATCACGTGTGACTGACAGAAAGCAAAGTCCATTGAAAGATCCCTCTCTTGGTAGAGGGAGCTCTTTGCAGTGCCTTATAGAAATCAGAAGAACGCCAAAATAAGAACAAACTGAAAGTCCCCTGCTTGGAACTCAGACCATGTTTTATCCAAGAAGAAGTGCATGTGGGAAGTAGCGAGGAATTAAGTTCCCAGGCTGACTCACAAAAGTTACATTTGACCCATAATGGAGCTGAATTATGTCAGTTTTGACGGAGCTGTGATCGCATTCATATGAGGATTGCCCCCAATGATATGATTTCATCTGACCCATGCTAGGCAAATTTGGTCATATACACCAATGTATTTAAAACAAAGCCTTTTGTAGAAGCAAAGGAGTAGTAACAAAGCGAATGCTGATTGATTGAGGGAATAGCTAAACAAATTGTGGTCCATGAATGAAGGGGTAAGCTGGAGCCATGACTGCTAATTATTAAATGCTACAAAGTGGGGCTTGGATTTGTGGATTGCCTAGGCTCAAAAAAGTGATGGAAAATATTAATAATGTAGATTAATCATAAAAGAGTGTGCTACACACATGTATATATAATTTAATATTTTATATAAATACATATTTTTTAAAGCAGAGAGCTGGTTGTTAAATATTTGCCAATGCACTGCTGCCTGAATGAAATATATGAATTGCCCTTTACAATACATAAATAATTCTTAGCTCATGACTGTACAAAAACAGACAGCAGTCAGATTTGACCCTTAGGCCATAGCTCACTAACTCCCTGATATAATGGAACATTATTGTCCTGTAAGAAACAGAAAATACAATGAACACAAAGAAGGATGGGAAGACATATGAATTGATACAATGTGAAGGAAGCAGAATCATGGGGGAATAGGGAGGGTCTACCTTGAGAGGGAATGGATTCCCTGTCACTGAAAGTCTTCAAGGGGATGTCATATGATCATTTGTTAGAGGTAGCATATAGGGGACTTCTATTACAAACTGAGCCTGGGCTACACCATTGAAGTTCATTTCATTCTAAAATGTCATGATTATATAAATGGAACTTTGCCTCCATGCTGATTTCCTTACCTACAGTCTATATTCTTTTAATCATCCCCAAAATGCTGCTTTAATCCATCATCCAATGGTTGTACCATATGATAAGAATAACACTGAATCTTTTCCTCCAGTCCAGGTTGTTACCATCATTTCTACTCAAAGTTCTTCTCCATGAAACTTTCCCTTGTTAAATTGTATATAACCTGAATAGAAGATGAGAACAATGATAGAAGTTGACATTTATAAATCACTTCAAGGGTTACAAAAGACTTCATATATATTATATCCCCACAATTTTACAATATAGATACTATTCCCATTTTATAGATGAGGAAGATGAGGCTCTTTAAGACTGAGAAGCTTAGTCATGATCACATAGTGTCAGATCTTTCTGACCTGGTGCCATTTTCAAACTTCTGGACTTCAAAAACATACCTCTACTGCTATTTCATCCTGAAACTTCCATCAGCCTCTGGGGCTTCCTTACTCTGGATCATCCAACCACTTCTGCAGTTTACTCCCTCCTAGACTAGCCCTCTGCAAGACCTATCCCCCTTCTCTCACTGGGAAGGTCCTCTTGTGGACTGGCTTTTGTGAAGGCCCACTGCCTCTCTTCTCTTCCCATTCCTGTCCCTTCTTTCTCCAGTTCAAAATCATGCCTCCATACTGGCTACTTTCATCTCACATCCTACTTTCCAGGTCCCTCCTGTGTGATGTCTTCCCCACTTAGACTCTAAGTTAAGGACTGTCTTTTTTGTTTGTATTTGTATCCACATCACTCAGCACAACACTGGTACACAGTAAGCACTTAATAAATGCTTGTTTCCTTCCTTCTCTGAATCAACACTTTATCCACATTGCATTATCCTCAGTCTCAGCGCCTTACTCTGAGCTAAATAACAGTGGGTAGATCAAAAATCCCAGAGGGTCAGAAAGAAATTAAAAGGCTTAGAATTCAAACAGCTTAGAAGATTATGTTGTAAACATCTCTTGGGTCAGATGAACAGTCTGGAGAAATGTTCCCTTATAGAGAGGAGATGAAAAAGGAAAGTGGAGGAAAGGGGACAAAGGCAAGATGCTTGAACTCTAAGACACAGGTTCCATTATATCAAGAGGCCTGAGGGCCAAATCTAGTCAGACTCCTGTAATCTCAAGGTCAAATGGTGGTCATACTGTCTTGGGGTCAGACTGTCTTGGGGTGGAACCCAAATTGTGGACTGGTGAAAATTAAACCACAACTAGCTTTTTGGAACTATTTCTCCAAGATAACGGCTGGAGAAGCAGAGGGCAACTACTGGTAAATGACCTTCTGTTCAGCCTACATTGGGTTTGATGATTTTGGCTTCAGGCTGGACTTGCTTCAGACACTGATTGTGCCCTCTTAACATTTCCCTCTAGCATTGCCTTGGACCATAAGTTGCTAAGGCATGTTGAGGGGTTTGGGGAGGTAGCCACTGACCTCTACAGCTCCATAAAGGGATGGTAGGGAATTTTTCCAGGCGAGAATAATCCCCATTCTCCAGGCAGAAACTCCCTTCCTGCTGCCACTTCACTTCTCTAAGGCCTTTGTGAGAGCATAAATAAGCCCATGACACAACCAAGTTTTGGCTTCCAGCAACCCCCCAGGGAGAGCATGGTATGCATGGAGTCCATGTGGAATGCACGGGGTTGCAAAAGGAAAGTTATTTCAGGTTCAGCTAAGTTATAATTTATTTTTCTGACTGATCATTACTGCTGCTGTCTCTATAAATAACCACCTAGGGAGTCTGCTTTTTTGCTCCCAAATCCTCAGAAAGCACTGCCAGGTTCTATGTGGTTTCAAGCCTGCCAAGCACACAGAACAGTACTTTTCTATCCCACTCTTCAGGGAATCCTTTGGGAGCACATGCCAAGGAAGGACGCTGAGTTCTGCCCAACTCGCTCCTCAGGCACCCCAGTTCAATTCACCAATGTCCAAGCAGGATCCACTCAATTTAATAAGGATTTATTAAGCACCTACTATAATATAAGGTACTCTGCTAGATGCTTGGGATATAAAACCAAAAGTGATATAGTTCCCGCCCTTCAGAAGCTTATGTGGTGATGAGGGTAGTATATATAATCTACACATACACAGCTAGGTAGATAAGAAGTAAACATAAAATAACAACAGCCATAATAATAATCCGCACTCATAAAGTTTGCCAAGTGTTTTATATAGATCACTAGTTGGAAACTTATAACAACACTGTAAGATAGGAGATATTATTATACCCATTTTATAGATGAGGACACTGAGTCTCAGAAAGTTACAGCTACCAGGTATATGAGATGATATTCAAACCTAGGACTTCCTGATTTCAACTACAATGTGATTGCCTACTTCATCACATTGAGTATAATATAAAGTGTTTTCAAGATAGGGAAAGTATCTTTTACTTAGGGGAGAGGGGGAAGGAGGAGGAAGCAAGAAAGACCTTGTATAGGAAGGAGCAACTGAGCTGGAGTCTGAAAGAAGTCAGTGGCAGAGATGAAGAAGGAGCATATTCCAGACTCAGAGGACAAGGTGGGGGGAAGCACCAAGAAAGACACTGGGATGTTGGGTCTAGGGATGAGACAGCTGGCTAGTTTGACTAAACCAGGAAGTACCTTCATTTTCCATTATGGAACTTACTTATATATTCATAAAACTGCCCGATTTTACTGTCTCCCAGCCCAAGAGGTGGCCTTTTCTGTTTCAATACAATTACATCACCCCATCTGCAGTGAGTAGAGACAATCTAGTTAGTAATTATTCATGGAAGACATTCATCAATGAGACCTCTAGGGATTAGATCTTGGGAGATGGGGGAGGAGGAAATACAAAGTTCCTGGCAGGAGGAACAATGAGTAGATGGAATTCACAGAGAAGAAAACCTCATTATAAAGAAAACCTTCAAATAATCAGACCTGTTCACGGTCACATGAGCCACTCCTGTTCCTCACACACAGTATTTCATCTCTCTCATGCCCATGCCTTTGGACCGACTTTATGTATAATAGGTCTGTGATAGCCATATGTGCCCTCCTCACCTCCATTCTTAGCTCTTTTCAGGAATCGGTTTGATATTGCTACCTACATGAGGACTATCCCATACACTCTCTCCCTCCCAGTTTCTAGAGATATTTTGTTTTTATGTTTCAGTCATCTAGTACTTATTAAGTATCCAAGCAGCTAGATGATACAGTGGATAGAGCACCAGTCAGTCCTCGAGTTAGAAGGATCTGAATTCAAATCTCACTAATCCTTACAAATCTTTACTCTTACTTAATTTATATTCAATTGTCTCCCCTTAAAATAAAATGGAATGCAAAAAAAAAGTATCTAATATGTACCAGGGACTATATGAAGCACAAGGTATACAAAGAAAGGGGATGAGGGTGGAGGAAAGAAAGAGTTCTTGCTCTCAAGGAATTCAATCTAATAGAGATATCTAACATGCAAACAACTTCAGACAAACAAGACATACACAAGATAATTTGGAGCTAACTTCAGTGAGCTATCTTTTAGAGTAAGGAGGCTTCTTTGAGACTTGAACAAAGCAAGCCAGAGATGCCATGTGATAATGATGAGATAGGAGAGAATTTCAGGTTTGGGGAGCAGCAAGTGAAAATGCTTCAACTTGGGACTGGGAGTATCTTGTGTAAGGAATAGCAAGGAGACCACAAGATCACAGGGTACACGGAGGAGCTAAGGTATAAAAGGCTGGTAATGAAGGAAGGAATTAGATTATGGAGGGCTTTAAAATCCAAACAGAGAATTTTATTTGAGTCCTTAGAGTTTATGAAATGGGAAATGAATGGAGTGGCAACCCTGAGTTGAGGATGGATTGAAGTGGGGAGAGACTTGAGGCAGAGAAATCAGCCAGCAATATATGCTGACCCTTCTCTATTCCTACCCTCATGTTATGGTATATAAGCTCCTTGAAAGGAGGGACTGGTTTGCTTCTGAACACTTAGTATACTGTCCAACACACAACAGGTGGCTTAGAAATACTTGTTGAGTGAATGCAAACATGAGTATTGGGGGCAGGCTTTAAAAGTGACATTAAATTTAGCAATGATATGGACATCCAAAACAATTAATTTCAGAGTTGAGAGTAAAGCACTGAAGAAATATGTGTTGCCTGATAAGGCCATAAATAAGAGTCTGCCTGCAGAGCTAATCTTTCCCCCCCTGAGGCAATTATACTTAAGTGACTTGCCCAGGGTCACACAGCTAGGAAATATTAAGTGTCTGAGAACAGATTAGAACTCAGGTCCTTCTGACTTCAGGACTGGTGCTCTATCCACTGCACCACCTAGGCACCCCAGATCTTTCATTATTTAATAAAGAAGAACATGAAAATTGAATTACTTAGCCCTCTAAACCAGTACCAGAATTTCCCATTTTGACCTTGCTGAAATGTGGGTGCTCATGAGAGGTTACTGTTGTCTTTCACCCCAAACTCTCTGCTGTTCTGATCAGACTACAGCTCAAGACGTCTATCTAGTTTTGTATACAACATTTGAGCCAGAACATTACTAAAAGAGAAGATGAGGGAGCACTAGAAGCAGATAACACAAGCTCATCAAAGCCTACTGTTAAATTTTCAGTGTCAACACTTCCTCCTTGAAAATCAGAAAATGCAATAAATTAGAGCTTGATTAATTATTCTATTGATTGCTAGACTTAAAGTGATGGTAAAAACATCAATGATGCGGATTAAACTTCATAGTGTGTCATACACACACACACACACACACACACACACACACACACACCAGAGCCCATTGTTAAACATTTTCTAGCATTGCCTTGGAGAATGCTCAAGGAAAGGTGTCCAGTATGGTGAAAGACCTAGAACCCAAGTTCTCTGAGGATTCATTCAAGGGAACTAGTGTAATCATGATTACTCTGGTTAAGTATGTGAAGGTTTAGCCCATGGAAAAGGAGTTGATTATAGTATATGAATGTAATGGGATATTATTTTTCCATAAGAAATAATTAGCAGAAAGTTTCACAAAGGTCTGGAGAGACTTATGTGAATTGATGCTGCATGAAGTGAAGAGAACCAAGAGAACATTATACACAGCAACAAGATTATGTGATGATCAACTGTGATGGACTTGGCTCTTTTCAACAATGAGGTGATTCAAGGTAATTCCAACAGACTGTGACAAAAAAAGTCATGTGCATCCAGAAAGAGGTCTATGGGGACTGAATGTGAATCACAACATAGTATTTTCACCTTTTTTGTTGTTTGCTTGCATGCTTTTTTCTTTCTCATTTTTTCCCTTTTGATCTGATTTTTCTTATGAAGCACAATAAATGTGGAATTACATTAGAAGAATTACATATATTTAACCTATAATGTATGACTTCCTGTCTAGGGAGGGGAAAGAGGGGAGTAAAGGAGAAAATTTTGGAATACAAGGTTTTGCAAAGGTGAATGTTGAAAAATCTTTGCATGTAATTTGAAAAATAAAAAGCTATTATTATAAAAAAACAAAAATAAAAATAAATGTATTTCCCCATGTAAAAAGGGAAAAAAGAAAATCACAATATGACCCCAAAGTTCCCAAGGTGCAGAGGATGTTCTTATTTATTTCAAGGCATACATGGGAAACCTTAACCCACTCTGGATTCAATTCAGTTCTCCCATAGCAAAATAATACAGTCTCTTCCAGTGAACAGTAATGGCACTCAACTGACCACAGCAAATAACTACACAGTAGCTTTCTCCTGAACAAGTCAAACACCCTAATTCAGCTTCAGAGACTTTCACTGAATTTTAGGAAGCCGATTCCTGAAGCTAGACTTGTCAAATTCCTGCTCTCTGGGAAAGAAGGAATTCCTGGATTTGGAATCTGTTTGAATGTCTAGCTCTGGCTGAAACCTTTTTTTTTTTTTTTTTTTTGCTTTCAAAGGAGAGTCTACATTTTCACTGACAGCTGGGCTTTTTCTTCCTTTTTTTCCTAAAGCCTCGCTCATTTAAGCTGTCACACATAGAGACATGTGGGGCATGGCCCCCAAGATACAGCCGGCTGTACACCAATTATCCTAAGCAAAAGTCAGCCAAGTGCTCACCCTAACTTCTTAAATTACTTCTCTAAAGGAAGGGGTCAGAGACAGGGGTGAGCAGGAAGGCTGGTGTTTCTGTAGATGCACAACACACACAGACATACAAGCATGCACACACCTACCTTTGGCAAGCAGAGTAAAGCAACCACAAGTAAGGAAAAAAGAATATATTCTATTAGAAGGAAGAAAGGAGGAGGGGGGAATAGGAAGAGAAAAAGGAGATGGAAGACAAGGAGAACGAGCTAAAACTGGATTTCTGGCAAGGAGGGTACAGTCCAAGAAGAAGCAGTTCAGTCAGTCAAATCAACAAGCATTTATTAAGTGCCTAATGTGTGCCAGGCACTATGCTAAGCACTGAGGATACAAAGAAAGGCAAAAGACAGTTACTGCCTTTGAGGACCTCACTATTAATATGGAAGACAACATGAAAACAGCTATGTACAAGTGATCCCAGTACAGACTAAATTGGAGATGATCAACGAGGGAAGAGGCTAGGATAAAGAGGGATCGGAGAAGACTTCTTGCAGAAGGTGGAACTTGAAAGAAGCAGGAGTTCTAGAGTTAGGAAAAGAGAGATTTCCTGGCATGAGGAACAGCAAGTGAACATGCCAGAAGATGGGAGAAAGGAGGACAGTGTCACCGAATTGAAAAATATGTGAAGGGCAGAAAGATATGATGGGGGAAAAAGATAGATATGATTGGAAAAGCAGGAGACAGCCAGGTTATGAAGGACTTTAAATGCAAGATCCTCTATATGATTTGATGAGGAGCTATTAGAGCAGATTGAATGGGGTGAGAGATGGTGGGGGACACCTAGAAGGGGTCGGTAACTCTCCTTAGAATCATTCCCAGATGATTCTAAATTAGATTTAGGCTTTTGGGTGTCTCTGTAAGAAACCCCCATCCCCATTCCCACCCCTAACACACACACACACACACACACACACACACACACATACACACACACACACACACACACACACACACACACCATCACCTTCAATGACTAAATCTGACATGATTGCTAGTCTCTTAAAGAAACCCCCTACCAGATTATAAACCTGGGTCTTGTATTTAATTACTCCCAAATATTTATGACGTGTCTATATCACTATAGCACAATATCTGAAGGACTTAGGAAAGGGATGTTGACAGCTACTGACCCTAGAACTTTACAATTTGGTTGAAGTTTCAGACATAGTGAGTGACAGTATAGGCAACACTGAGGGGTACCTAGATGGTGTAGTGAATAGAGCATTGGCCCTGAAGTTAGAAGGACCTTGAGTTCAAATCCAGCCTCAGACACTTAACACTTCCTAGCTATGTGATCTTGGGCAAGTCACTTAACTCCAATTGCCTCACAAAAAAAGCAACACTGAACTGTGTTTAGAAAGTGAGGTGGGGTGAGGTAAGGGAAACAGTGCTATATCCAAATCCTAACTCCACTATCTATTACTTGGACCTTAGTTCCTTCTTGTGTAAAATGAGAGAACTGGATTCTATGTGGTCTAGATCCCATGATCCAAACCTAGATTCTTGGATTGGATCCTTTATGATACTGTTAATCCCAGGAGGCTGGCCAGATGCTGTACCACTTACCAACAGTTATTTGCAACTCGGAATGAATTTTCCTCCAGAAACATGTTTCTATGTGGAGACTCTGTTTTCCAGGCCAGCATCCTGTTTAACCTAAGATTTTCTTGAAGCACAGTAGGGTGGTAACAGTAACCATAATGTTTAACAATGTTTCATTCATCGATTTGTAGTAATAGTATAAAGATAGCTATAATATTTAACAATGTTTCTCATTCATTTTTGGAATGCTTATGAAGTATCTGCCACAAAGTTGAAATACTTGGGGATAAGAATTCCTCACATTTTATATTTGAGGATTTTGTAGTCCCCTTTTCCTTTGCCTTCCCTACCTGTTAGGTAGAGGGAAAAAAACATTCCCATTTTACAGAGAAGGAAACCGTGTGGCTCAGAGTAGTCGAGCAACGTGTCTATTATCAACAGCTACTATGAGTAAAAACATGAGCAAATGTTCAGGAAGCAAGACAAAATCTACTTTATTCTTTTTATTAAAGCTTTTTTTATTTACAAAAACATATGCACAGGTAATTTTTCAACATTGACCCTTGCAAAAGCTTCTGTTCCAAATTATCCCCTCCTTCCCCCCACCCCTTCCCCTAGATGGCAGGTAATCCAATACATGTTAAATATGTTAAAATATATGTTAACTCCAATATATGTATACATATTTATACAGTTATCTTGCTACACAAGAAAAATTGGATCAAGAAGGAAAAAAAATGAGAAAGAAAACAAAATGTAATCAAACAACAACAGAAAGAGTGAGAATGTTATGTTGTGGTACAGACTTAGTCGCCCCAGTCCTCTCCCTGTGCAGATGGCTTTCTTCATCACAAGATCATTGGAACTGGCCTAAATCATCTCATTGTTGAAAAGAGCCACATCCATCAGAATTGATATACGATGGTATAATCTTGTTGCCGCGTATAATGATGTCCTGGTTCTGCTCACTTCACTCAGCATCAGTTCATGTAAGTCTCTTCAGGCCTCTCTGTATTCATCCTGCTGGTCATTTTCTTACAGAGCAATAAGATTCCATAATATTCATATACCACAATTTACCCAACCATTCTCCAACTGATGGGCATCCATTCAGTTCTAGTTTCTTGTCAGTACAAAAAGGGCTGCCACAAACATTTTGGCACATGTGGGTCCCTTTCCCTTCTTTAGTATCTCTTTGGGATATAAGCCCAGTAGTTAACACTGCTCAATCAAAGGGTATGCACAGTTTGATAACTTTTTGAGCATAGTTCCAAACTGCTCTCCAGAATGATTGGATCCGTTCATAATTCCACAACAATGTATTAATGTCCCAGTTTTCCCACATCCCCTCCAACATTCATCATTATTTTGTCCTGTCATTTTAGCCAATCTGAGAAGTGTGTAGTGGTACCTCAGAGTTGTCTTAATTTGCATAAAATCCACTTTATTAAAGCATGGTGGAGAGCAGCATGACAAGAGGGATGGATAATTGGGCTGGTGTCATTTCTTGAAGGCCTTGATTTCCAGGCAAAGGATTTTCAAAGGTCATAGGAAGGCACTAAAGGATTTTTTGTTTGTTTTGTTTTGGCTTGGCTAAATCTAGCTGGTTTTTTTTTCCACCCTGGGGAAATTCACTTCAACTTAAGTTGAACTCCTATCTCCATAGCAGAAGGACTCCTCCTAGCCCTTCAACCTTCTAGACAAGGGAGATGAGCTCTCCTTCAATGCCAGGCCAGCAGCAGATGCTGACATGTCCCACAGTTAAGGCCTTAGCAGGGTGAGGCAAGCAACAAGCCAGGATGAAGGTGCTTAAGGATCAGGGAAAGGAGGAAGCAGTGAGAAGGGAAGGGCAGGGAGGCTTTAGGGTCCTTACCTTAGTCTGAAGAGGAAAAGCCTAGTTGAGATTTTCTAAGGACTTTTATTAATTATAACAATGAAATACAGACAGGTATCTATCAACTTTATTCATTTAGACTAATATCTTTCAAAGAAAGGTACTCTCTCTAGATTAGAGGGATCTATATCATTGGCCTTTCTTTTTATCCTCAGTGCTTGACATAATCTGGCATATAGTACATGCTTAACTAATGTTTATTGACTGAATGATTATCTAACCATTTTACAGATATAGAAACTAAGATCGAGGGAAGTTAAACCAAAAGACAAATGATTCTGTTTTTTCCAGATGAGGAAACTAAGACTGAAAAGACCAAAGTCACACAGCTAATAAGTAGTAAAATTTGAACTCACAATTTGTTAACTGCAAATCCACTGCTCTATCCATCATGCTATCTAGCTTTCTGCAAGAAGTCAGAATAAACCAGAATATGTCAGTTTTCTTTTCAGCCTTTGGTTCCAGATCTGCAGTGATAGGGAAAACACTGACTCCTCTAAGATGGCTTGAGACATTTCACATGGTCAGGAAGCTCCGCCCTTCTGTCATTCTCCCCACTGTCCCCAGGTCTGCTGAGACCAAGCTGAATGTGTCTAACCTGCCTTCCATAACATATCACCTCAAATACTTGAAGGCAAGTGACAAGTCTATGACTATTTTTCCCTGATACCTGTCAGAAGCTCCCCTTCATTGGGAGATTTCATGATACCATGACAACATCTCGTTCTTGAAAATACATTAAACTTCCCTCCTTCCCTTGTTGGGACCAGCAGGACTTTCTCTCTGGTCACTCTGATGGCTGCCACTCTACTATGCAGCTGGGAGCTGAGAGTTATCCTGTAGCTGCTTCCCCAACAACTAGCCCCCACAGAGGAACATAAGACCCAGCTAAAGCAGGCGGCATGTCACACCTACCTCTCATCACACTCAGGCACACACACACACACACACACACACACACACACACACACACATTTCAGAGCTGACTGTCTGACTTCAGGCCCTTACTCCACCCATTAGCCAGCATTCAGATAAGTAGAGCCCCTTCAAATAAGCTACTTCATCTGAGTTGCCAGGGAAGCTGGATGAAGATTAATGAGAGCATTATTCTTCTTGCCAGTTTTAGGGCCTGGGACAATTAAGCAGATAGAAAGCTGGGGTTTGCCAAGGGTTTAGAAACTTCCCCTTATCCCCCCTGGAAGCCCATCAGGCGTGAATTCAGCACTTTTATGACCTCCTCCACTGCTTTGAAAGCCCCTTTAAAAGGCCCAATTCCTTGGAAGCATAGTGCTCCCTAAACTATAACCTTCACTCCATCTAGTGCTCTGACCATCCTTTCTAGAATCATTTCTATCCAAGTCATCAAAAGAATTAAGACAAAGTAGGATCAATAGCAATTTAGCACCAGCCTCAGCAACTCCAACACCTCATTATTTTTGCCCCTAACCCTCTCTCTCTTCTCTCCTCTCTCTCTTTCTCTCTCTCTCTCTCTCTCTCTCTCTCTCTCTCTCTCTCTCTCTCTCTCACACACACACACACACACACACACACATGCATGCATGCACACATTCTCACCTTCCCTATTACTGTAGAAGGCAAAACTATCCTTGAAGTCCCTAGATTTGAAACCTAGGAGTTACCCTAGATTTCTCCCTCTTTCTCCCTTCCCATTTTTGATCTGTTGCCAAGGCCTGTCAATCTCACCTTTGCAACGTCTCTTCAATATGCTTTTTCCCCTCCCCCCCCCACTGCCACCACTCTGGTGCAGGCCCTCATTACCTCACGCCTAGACTATTTCAATAGCCTGCTGGTGGGTCTGTCTGCCTCAAGTCTCTCCCCACTCTGATCCATTCCCCATTCAGCTGTCAAAGTGATCTTCCTAAAGCTCAGGTCTGACTATGTCACCTCCCTCTACTCAATAAACTTCATTGACTGCTTATAACTTCTAGGTTCAAATATAAAAAGGTCTACTTAGTATTCAAGGCCCTTCATAACCTAGGTCCCTCCTACATTTCTAATCCTTTTTTATAGCTTTTTATTTACAAGACATATGCATGGGTAATTTTCCAGCATTGACCCTTGCAAAACCTTCTGTTCCAACTTTTCCCCTCCTTCCCCCCACTCTCTCCCCTACATGGCAGGTAGTCCAATACATGTTAAATATTATATTTCTAGTCTTACATATTACTTGCCAACATGTACTCTTTTTGATCCAATGACACTGGGCTCCTAGATGTGCCAGAAAGAAAACATTCAATAGCTCCAGACAATTTCACTGGCTATCCTCCATGCTTTAAACACTCTCCCTCCTCAATTCTACCACCAGCCTTTTGGTCTCCCTTAAGTCCCAACTGAAACCCCACCTCCTATAGGAAGCCCTTCCCAACTTCTTAACTCCATTGCTTTCTCTCTCAATAATTTTCTTCTTAGTCTCTATATAGCTTATTTCTACATAATTCTTTGCCTATTATCTCCCCCAGGAGAGTGTTAGTTTCTTGAGGGCAGGGATTGCCTTTTCTTCTTTCTGTATCTCCTGTCCTTAGCACAGTGCTGACACAAGGGAGACAATAATTGTTTACTGACTGACTAATAATGGAGATGAGTGAACAAAGCACCAGTATTAGCTTAAGAGATGCACAAGCACCCTAGACTGGAAACTTGATGGTCTAAGACCAAGTTCCTGTTCTGACACTTAGTAGTTGGGAGACTATAGAAAATTCCTTCCTTTCTTAAGTCTGTTGGTTCAGTTTGAAAATGGAAGTGATGGTATTTATACTTCCCTCACAGGGCCAGTCTTTATAAATTGTAAAGTACTACAGAAGCTTATTATCATCATTATCTAGCATTAATAACAAAATGCAACTTGAATTTTGGGCCTATGGAAAATGACAATAGAGATATTGACAAATATGGCTCATAGATTTAGTCAGAGAAGTGGCCTTTAAGGCCATTGTGGTTAATCTCCCCTCCCCGTTATTTTACAAATGAAGCAACTCAAACCTGGAAAGGGTCAATGACCTGCCCAGGATTATAGAGATTCTAGGTGACATCTTAGATTGGAACCCAGACCTTCCAATTCTTCTCTCTGCACTGGGATGATTAGGTCCTGTGACTTTCAGAATTCCCAATGAGGAAAAGTCTTCTCCCAATGTAAATCAACACCTACATTTAGATGTACAACTTAAAGAGTGCTGGAGAATTACCTTGGATCTTGAGAGTGGAGTGACTATCTTAGATATAGATAGACATAGACAGATATAGATATAAATAGACAGATATAAATAGATATAGAAATGGATAGACAGATGTAGCTATAGATAGATATAGAAATGTATAAATAGACAGATATAGATATAGATATGGATAGACAGATCATTATATTCCAATATGATTGGATTTCTTTGAAATCTCATATATTTTATTTTATGCATTTAAAAACATTATTCTGAGAAGGGATTCAGAAGCTTTACCAGACTAGCAAGAGGATGCATAACACAAAAAAGGTTAAGAACCCTTGATTGTACTAACACTTAACTCAGCTGGAAAATGAGCATAATAAAATATATACTATGGTTATAAAGAATGGGGTTTGTACCCTTTAAAGCCCCTATATATGAAAGTATGAATTATTATTATGCTTGCCCTAGAGTTAGGATCTTTTAGTGGGAGAGCTCTTGTCCCTCCTCTCTTTCTCATTTCCCTTCCCCCTCTTCTCTCTGTCCTCCTTCTTAATTCTATCTTCTCTTTTCCTTCTCCTTTCATCACTGCATGCTCACTGGTCTGCTCAATATTTTTCTCCAAAGAATATAATGAGTTCATTGCAAATGCCTTGGGTATGATTTTGCTATTATCATTCCCACCCTCATCCAAACAGCACTATTCAGGGCCCATAGAGATGCTGTGAACTCCTAAAGATCATTGGTAAATCATTCTCAGAGGTGAGACCAAAAGTGTCATCTCCCATTTTATAATTTCATGCCCTATTCTAGACCTCTTAACTTTGTTAAGGGCGAAACTGTTATAAATTTTAAAAGAAAGGGTATCTTCTCTGGGATCCTATTACTTTCAATCCAATTCAGTTGAACAACTATTCTTTGAACAAGGACTAACTGCAAGGTGTTGGGGAGAGAACAAGCAAAACAACAGAATAGGTAGAATATATGTAATGAAAGTCACTCTTCCAGACCCATCTGAGACAAGGGACCACACCAGGTAAGCACAGTGTCAATGCTTCAGAGGGACAGATCTATCCATCATTCCTCTGCTCCAAAATTTTTAGATCTTCTCCCAGTGCCTCCAGAATGAAATATGAATTCCCTAGCCTTTATGATCTGTTCCCAACTATCTTTCCAACTTGATACTCCATGAATCCTTTTCATTCAGTCTACATTTCAGTCAAACTGGAACACCAGCTGCTTTCTTATGTCCTCTCAATGAACTCCAGCTTCTGTACATTTGTGAATATCAGGTTGAACAGTGAAGAAAATATTGGGTCTGAAGTTATGAAGACCTGATTTCAAATCCTAGCTCAGAAACTGTATGCCCTTGGGAAGTCACTAACCCTTCTTTACCTCAATTTCCCCATCTGTAAAATGGGGATAATAATAACACTTAACTCCCAGTATTGTTGAGGATCAAAAGAGATTATTAGAAAGTGTTTTGCAGACTTTAAAGGATGTTCTTGTTCATGTTCTTTTTCCTCTTCTTCCTCTTCTTCCTCATCTTTTTCATCATCATCATCACCACCACAAACAGGACCTTAGCCTTTTGAACCAGAAGAGACCTTAGAAATCATTGAGTCCATCCTTTTTATTTTCAGAGAAGGATCAAGCACTAATGAGGAGAATGCTCACAGAGGCACTAAACAGCAGAGCTGGGATTTGAACTCTCTTTTCTGTCCCCCAAACCACTGCTCCTCCCACTCTACTATGCAGTCTTTCAAATTCTATTGAATGGAAAGTCCAAATGACAAAGAGAGCTGATGCTGAGGAAACTTTTTTCCAATTACTAACACTCTCTCCAAAGTGGAAAAAATCTTTTCTGAAACCTGATGCAGACAATCTTACCTGTGGCGGGGGATGGGGAAGGTGGGGGAGGCTTTTTTCTTTTTCTGTAAGTTGTCTCCATTTAAGTAACTTATTTATGAAATAAAAAAGAGATTTCCATTGCAAGAACTATACATAGTTCTGAACCCACCAGAAAGGCCTGACAAATATCAGGTCACAGGGTAACAGATTTAGAGTTTGAAGGGACCTCCCAAAAGCCACTTCTCCAGTTCCCTCATTAGTAAGGAAAGAAACTGAGGATCAATCAATTTAAATGACTTGGCCAAGATCACACAGATCCTCTGACTTCACAGCCAGTGGTTTGTTTTTTTTACTATATTAAATCATGTCAACAAGCAAGTAGTGACTTCCTGATGTCAGGCACTAAGCTAAGCTACAAAGAAAGGCAAAAAAGTGATCCCTGCTCTCAAGAAACTTATAGTCTAATGGGGGGAAAGACAATGCAAACAACCACATATAAATGAACTACATAAAGGATATTTTGGAGTTCATCTCAGAGTGAAGGCACTAAAATTTAGGAGGACCTAGAAGAACATCTTATTGAAGGTAGAATTTTAGCTGAAATTTGAATGAAGAAGAGAGGGAAGATGGAGGCAGAGACAAAAAGAGAGATAGATCCAGGCAATGGATGAAGGACACCACACTGCATTCCAGTAAATTTCACTATATAAAAACTTTCCCTATTTTCTCACCACTTTCCATTATTAGCATCACTATCATATATCATCATTGCCATCACTACCTGAATCATCATTATTACTATTATCATCATCATTATTATATTATCACCGTCATGATAATCACCATGATAACCATTGCAATCAATGTCACTACCATCATTTTTTCTATCATCACTATAACTATCATCATCACCATCATCATACCACCACCACCATCATAATCACTATGACTACCACTACCATCATCATCACTATCACCATAGTTACCACTATATTAAATCCAATTGATATGACACATTTAGGTTTGTGAAGATGTATTACATCATTGGATCCTCATCACAATCCTGGGAAGTAGGGAGTCTAAGTAGTATTATATAATCAAAGAGATTAAATGACTTGTCCATGGTTCCACAGCCAGTAAGTACCCAAAGAACGATTTAAATCCAGGATCCCAGTTCCAAGTCCAATACTCTGTCCATCATAACAGGTTGTCTCTGATAAGATCAGTGATGCATTCAACTAGAAAATCCCCCTGCCCTGGCTGTAATAATCACACTTCCAGTACAGGAAATTGATCTGAAAGGAAATGGAATGACTGATAAAATTTCAATAATACAATAATAAAAGTTAAAATGTCAACCACCCCAGGCCAGACTCAAGCTAAGTAACAGAATGAAAATACTGCCAGCAGAAATTCTAAGGTAGGAGCACTTGATGCTGTTGCCAGAGGATTCCTGAGGGACAGTTTATGTTATAGAGGCAGATTTAAGGCTTTCACTATATGTTTCAGCAGCATCAAACCTGCTGAACAATTCCCTAGTAATTTTGTCTATTACACATTTGTAGCCACTTGAATTTAATAGATCACAGATTCAGAAAGTATATTAAGGGTCATAAAGTACAATCCTCTCATCTTATAATTGAGGAAACTGAGGCACATAAAAGATAAGTGACTTGTTTAGGGTCCCATATAGTTAATAATTGGCTGATTAAAATTTGAACTCAGGTCTTGATTCCAAGTCCATAACTTCATCTTCTCTGCCTCTTTCCTAGAAACCATTTCTGAAAGATCTTTTAGAATGATGTAATGGAAATAATTTTGGGTTTGGAGTCAGAGATATGGATTTAAATTCAGTCACTTACAATAAAACCTTCCATCTCTGAGCAGTTTCTCTGATTATCTTTCATGTATAGAAAACTCTCCCTTCTCTGCTTCTATTACTGAAGCTTCCCCAGCTTTCTTTAAATCCCAGCTAAAATTCTATCTTGTACAAAAAGCCTTCCTTCCTCTTAATTCCATTTTTTTGCCACTTTTATTTATCCTATTTGTCCTGCATATATATTACTTGTATTTATTTGTTTGCATGTTGTCTATCCCATGTAAACTTCTTGAAGACAGGGACTATCTTTTGCTTTTTTTTTATTCCTAGTATTTAACTTAATAAATATTTATTGAATGAATGAATACCCAATTAAGAGACATACTTCCTCTTTTGTCTGATATATTCTTTTACTCAAGCCTACTCTTGATCACTGGTAAACAGCTGTCCATTTGCTTTTGGCCCCTTACATATACATGTTGTTTTTCCAGAAGGAAGATAAGCTTCTTGAGGACAGGGGCTATTTTTGGTTTTGCTTTTGTATCTCTAGTAACTACTACATGTTTGACATATAGTAAGTGCTTGTCGACTGATTTCTTGGGCAGTACTTTCCTCCTTCTTTTTCCTTTATCCCCATCTTCTTCCCTACTACCTCCTATGACCCACCTCACTTCCACTTAAGCACAGCCCCCAATTCTTCAAACATAAACAGGTTAGGACAATTGGTGGTAGCTCCTGCTCAGTATACTACATGGTCTATGGCCTGTGGTCTGTGGGACTCCCAAAATGAGGGACCACTCATCCCAAGCAAAATATGATGAGACCTGAAATTTTTCTTATCCTTAGGGAGAAGCACCAGGAACAATGAATATGTTAAACAGATAAAAAAGAAAATCTTCCTAACAATCAGAGGACTAGAAAAGTGAATCGAGCTTCCTTAGGACAGATGTTTCCAAGAGGAAGCTTGAACAATGACACATTGCAGAGGGGATTCCTGTTCAGGTATAAGCTGAACTCTTTGAGTCTTTCTGAGGCTCCAATTCTGACTCAATCAATATAGGATGCATAGCCCCAGTTCCAGAGTTACCTGAAACAGAATTTCTATCCACTTGACCTTGAATAAACACAGCAGTATAAAAGCCCTAAAACTCAGCACACTACAGAAGTAATTCAATTATCTTCCATTCTGGGCCAATCTCCTTTTCTCTAAGGAGGGATAAGACTACATTGCTGTAAATACAGGCCACCTCTCCTATATTTGAAGAGTTTTTTTTTTTTATTCTTTCCAATGCTATGAAAAAATTACTTTAATCCAATTTCCTCTTTTAGGGAGGAACAGCAGAGATATTGATGGCACAAGCCTTGTCTGACCATGCCTATGTTTAGAAGGCCTGAAGTAGTTCAAAGGATCACATCCCCCATGTACTTCAAAGGTCTCAACCTAACTAGGTTCTAGTTCTGAATGGGATAACCCTATAGTTTGCACTCCAAAGATCTGGTGTTTCCTTATTTATCTGAGGAATGCTTACCTGGGGGCACAGAAGACCAAGGCTAACACAAAGACAGCATCAAAAAATTTTGATACTGGCACAAATAGTGATTTTGAACCAAACTGTAATTCAAGGATATCTTGGGCTTGACTTATTCTGAATAAATCTTCCACTTCTTCCTCCCATTCCTGTTTTTAGACTTGTTCCTATGGACTCTGTTCTCTTTCTCTGCCTTTACTCACCTAGATTGGTTAGTTCTGTGACCTCATTCTGGTATTCACTTAAACACAGGATTTCTGTTTGTGCTTTTGGACTATGGGATTGAACTATGCATTTTCCCCATATATTCCCTTCCTTATGGAATGTAATCAATAGCATCTAGGTGAGTAACCCTACTCTACTGTTTTTGTAGGGAGCTGAAACAGACAATGTCATAACCACTTGACAAGGATTCAACTCACACCAAAAAAAAATGACTTTGATTGCAATAGGTCATGATAAAGTAATATTATTTTCACAGGGATTCAATGATTTCATTTAGAAAATTGGGTCAGTAAGGGTTACCCACTGATTGGGTAAGAAGGAGCTCAAGTACATAGTCCAGGGGTTCTTAAGGTAGAATATATACACACACACACATATGTATATATGATAATGGCATCTTAGTACAATTGAGGAGTCTATACATAGGCTTTAAAAGACTTCCAAAGGGAGATCCATGACACAAGATTGCAAATGTCTGATTTAGACTAAGTAGTTAGTCAACTACCAGAACTCAAATTCCCAGAAGAGGAATTGAGTGGATTTCTAATGACATCATATATGTGCTACTCAAAAGCAGGATCTAATTCTTAAGCTCTTGGCCCTCAAAATCCTCACATCTAAATATATAAATAATAAACCAGTTATTTCTAACATAAATAATAAACTTTTCTATTTTTAAGAAGACAAAGATTTGGACCAAAGATCTACTTGATGGTACAGTGTAAAGAGTGCTGGGTCTGAAATCACTTGGAACAGGTGAGTTCAAATCCAAACTTAGACATTTATAAGCTCTGTGACCCCAGATAAATTACCTCTACCTCAATTTCCTCAACTCCAAAATGGGGATGCTACTTCACAGGTTGTTAAAATGATAAAATGAGACAATATTTGTAAGTCATTTTGCATAGTGCCTGGTATATAGTAAGTATTGTTTAAATGTTTATTCTCTTCCTTTTCCCCTCTCCTTCCTATACAGCTAGATCCCCATCAAGACAAATAATGAATTCTGTAAAGTGATTCATTATTTGAATTTCCACAATATTATTTCCATTGGGCTAAAATGAGTAACCATAATTATAACTTCAAAGTCAAATACGTGTTTTAGACTATATAGAAAATTCTATGCCACTCAGAGTGCATGGGTTAGTATTGTGCATAGAGCTGGAACTCAGTGCCTTTTGAATAAAGAAATTTAAAAACCACAATATGAGACAGTATTGTATGTGTCCCATTATGGCTGAATTCTATTGCCCAATATTTTGAAGTAACTGCCAGGACAGCAGAGCAAAGAGGAAGCAGGCCATCAGGATGAGCAATTGAAAGGAATAGGACATAATCATTCATGAAATTTCCAAGCATTAAGAAATCAATTGAAAAAATAGATGCAATAAAGCCTCTGCTAATAATAATGACTCGAGAGAGGAAGACAGACCACCAAGCTGATGGCATCATTAGCAGCTGCATGAATAAGCAGATATTACCTCACTATCTAAATGAGCCACTAGGTCTGCCACACCACGTACCGCACACAGCTGCAGAAAGAAAAGCAATTCCTCCACAAACAATTCATTTTACAGCTTCAGTAAGAGCTCATTGAATGGGGTATGGCACAGGCCTAGAAGAAAAGGAGCACTAGGGGGAAAGGATGCCTATAAAGTCCATGGGAGCACAGGAAGCCCTCAGTGATACTGGCACATAGTCCACTGAGCCCTGTGAGCCAGCTCATAAATCTGCAAATGAAGGAAGCTCCAATCAATTAACAGAAATAATCAACAAAGCCACAATAATGTTAACTGCTTATTGAGTCAATTGGCAAAATAAAAGCAAGGCAGGATGACTCTCTAGGAAGGGGTAAAGGGAATGGATACATTGGGAAATACAGGTGATATTAAAATGAAAAATGTCAATAAATGTTTTTCTAAAAAAAAAGGCAAGGCAGAATAGAATGAAAAAAAAATTGAGTGGAACCTTCCAAATGACTCAAGTTACCAAATAATATATAGTTATAATAATAACTCTAATAAATAGTTATGGTGGGTCAGGAATGGTGCTAAGCTCTGGGGATATTTTTTTAAAAGGCAAAAAATAGTCCTGGTCTTAAAGAACTTATATTTCAAAAAATAGTAATTTTTTATATAACAAAATGTCCTTCTTAGCTTTTTTGTGCTTTTTTCCTCCTTTTCTTTTTTCTTTTCTTTTTTTTTTTTTGGAGACTGGGTCTCCCTATCTTATGCAGTAGATATTCATGGGTTTGATGCCGTGACTGATCAGCTAAAGAGATATATCCTGCTCCATTTCCAACATATATCAGTTTGTCCATCTTTAGGCAGCCTGGTGGCCATTCCTGTTTCCAGGTGACATCAGATTAGTACAGACTTAATGCAGATTCCAGATCTGTTTTAGCCTATGACAACTCAGAACTCCTGAACTCAAGCAATCAACCAGCCTCAGTCTCCCCAAAAGTAGGGATTGCAGCTATGTAATACTTACTATACCCAGATTACTATAGACTTTTCACACACACACACACAAAATTCCTGAAGGTGGCTATATATCATGATTGTCAGACTCAAGATACCAGAAGATAATCATCTGAAAGGTGCTCTAGGCCACATTCTCAATATATCTCTGATAAGGGCTTAGAGTCAATTTCAGAGCTTGAAAGATTCCCCTGAAATTACAATATAGAATATATAGTTAGATTTGATCTTGGGAATCATCTAATACAATCTTTATTTTCACAGATGAGGAAACTGAGGCTGGGGAAGTGATTTGCCCAAGATCATATAGAAGACAACACTAGTATTCAAACCTGGCTTTCTGATTCCAAATTCAGTGTTCTTTTCTCTCCATCACAACACCTCTTGTATAACCTGCACCTGAACAGAAATCTCTCCTCTACCACAGAGGTATCAAAGGAGGCACAAACTAGATTAAAATGTAATTGGCAAATAAAACTACAGCAACACATAGCTAATGTTAATGTGTGATTTTCTAAATCAACATGTGCATATAGGGATCCTTATATTCAATTTAGTAGCCTCTCATTTTATTTGAGTTTGATACCCTTATTTACAACATACCTAACAAGTTGTCATCCAGCTTTTTTGGAGATGTCCAATGAGAGGAATCTCCTACCATGAATGGAAAATCATGTATTGTGTATTTATTAAAATAGGGCAATTAAGATGAAATGAGAATCTAGCTATTGATTGATCAAATGATCAATCTACCAATTGATCTAGCTGTCCTTGCTTCTTTTTTCTATAAGATCTTTAAGAGATGGAGATGTGGATAAATAAAAGCAATCATCAATGAAAACAAACAAATAAAAAACTACAAGTTTTCTGAGACAATTTTTCCAGCAGACTAAAAGTTCCTAAAACTGCTTGAGAAGTATGTGAATACAACATTCAGTGCAATTCAGCACTGATTAAGCAATGGTTACTGTGCAAAGCCTTGGAAATACAAAGAGGAAAAAATGAAACAGCTTCTGCTCTCAAGAAACTCCCTTTTTATTGAAAGTCCTAACATGTGCAAAAAGGTCATTCAGAGAAGGAAAGACTCAATCAACCAATAAGCATTTATTAAATGACTATTAAATGTGTATTAGGAACTGGAGAGACAAGAAAAAAAAAGGGAAACAGTGTTGCTCTTATTCAATCAGGGGGAACAAAATGTAATGGGATATTATCATGCTGTAAGAAATAAGGAAAAACAAGGTTGGAGAGGGTGAAAAAAAAAATAGGGCTAGAGAGTCAAAAGCCTCAAAGACATGCAGTCACTTGGCCAAAGTCAAACAACCAGGAAATGGTAGAGAAGAGACTGTAATTCAAGTCCCCTGATGCCAAGGGAAAGCTCCAGTGTGTTTGCTAGATCCTCTGTGAAGGATTTAGAGAAAACTCAGATGAGAATCCCATAGGATTAAAAGCTATGGATTGCTTCGATGTGCAATGCCAGTAAAACAATTGATCCATGTGTCAGAAAGATGCCATAAGGTGTCCTCCTTCTCTCTCTCTCTCTCTCTCTCTCTCTCTCTCTCTCTCTCTCTCTCTCTCTTCCTCCTTCCCTCTCCCCTTTTTTCCCTCCCTCCTTCCACATCTGTCTCTGTCTCTGTCTGTCTCTGTCTCTTTCTGTCTCTCTGTTTCTCTCTCTCCTCCCTCCCTCCCCCACCCCTTGCTCTCTCTCTCTCTCTCTCTCTCTCTCTCTCTCTCTCTCTCTCTCTCTCTCTCAGCAAGTGGGATTAAGTGACTTCCCCAGCATCACACAGCTAGTAAATATTAAATGTCTGAGGACAGATTTGAACTCAGATCTTTTCACTTCAGGACCAGTGCTCTGTGCTCTCTAACTGCCTATCCTCCATTCTCTTCTGCCCACACTAGTTACAGACTATTCCTTATGGAAAAGAATTGAGCATGATCTCAAGGGGAATGCAAAATGCTAAGTAAGGATGAACTTGTTCTCATAGGCACCAATGAATCCCAAAGCAGCCCATAAAGTATCTGGGTTGCCTATGGCAGTGAGACTCAGAATACTGAACAGTACCATCTGCATATAGAGATAGTGCAAGTGGAAGACCTCTTATTTAATAAGATCAAAGCAATAGCTCTTCATGGACCTTTGGCAAGTCACAATTTGGGGGGCATTCAGTTTCTTTCTCTGTCAAACAAGGGAAATGGACTAGATGACTCCAAAGGTTCCTTTTCTAATGCTAACATTATAGGAATCTATCTAAAAGTGACATGGACTGCTCATGATGTAATGAGTTTCCCGTTACTATATGTCTTCAAGAAAATGCTGACTGACTGCTTGTCAAATATATAAACTTTTTCAGGTTGGATAAGGTTGTGTTTGCTTTCTTGGCTAAACTATCACACAGTTAATTCATATTGAGCTTATATTCCACTCAGATCCCCCGATCTTCTTCACCCATAATGTCCAGCTCTTTCTTCCCCATCCTATACTGGTGATTTATTTTTAACCCAAAAGCAAGAATTTGAATTGTCTTAATTAAATTTCCTCTTATAAAGGAATTCCCCAAACTATTTGTTTAGTGACACTATCTTAATATCAGAATGAGGGCATGGAAAAGCCATAGCCACCCAGAGCCTAGTACACATGAATTGTTTTAGATGATTGCTCTAAAAAGTTCTCCATATAATATGGGAAAAGCACCTTCCTCACAACAACCCTGCAAGGTAGGTAGGGCAAGTGCAATCATCCTCATTGTAAAGATAAAAAAATTGGGGATTGGGGATTGGGGATGGGGAGAGAAGAGGGGACAGCACAGAAGAATTTAAGTGACTTGCCCATTGTCCCAACACTAGTAAGTGTTGATTTGAAGACAGTAGTTCTGGGCTTAAGACCACTAGAGTTTCTATAATACACCATAGAAATCTTCTTGGAACTATTTCCCAATCTGTAAGAGAAGGAGAACACCCCCTGTTTTAGTTAACTTTCATGGTTTCTTAGAATCTAAAACAATGTAAGGAATATTAAAGGCCTTTGATGTGTTATACTAATGCAATACATTATTATTAATGTGACTATTAACAAAAAAGAAGTTCTTCAATTAGGATTCCCTAGGCAGATTCTTCTTTTCTTCCTAATTCCCCCTAAAAAGGGAACAGGGGACCAACTAGGAACAGCACATTATCATTCATGTTTATCATGTTTCCCTGTGAGTTTTGTGTAGAATGAATGATTTCCTGCGAGTGAAAATGTAGCTGATAAGCCTGACACCAGGGACAATCTATCATCTTTGCTATTCAGTTGGGTTGGCATTCTCACCATGAGGCAAGAGGGGCTTGAGAAATGGTCCTATTTCTGAGTTTAGAAATAGACAAATAAACCATTCTTCCCAAAAGACCTTCAGGATCTGATTTAAGTAAATTGTGACTGCATTCAAGATATACTTAAGAGAATGCTCTCCTTGAAGGAGAATGTTGTGAAGTCCACTCAAGGAGCTGGCTCCCCTGAATTCACATTCACAGCCAAGGGTTTCCAAACTTTTTGATGTCATAGAATCTTAAGTCTCCATTATTAACTAGCAGAACCTTGAGCTATGTGTGTATATACACATATATGTATGTACATATCATATATGTATATGTGTGTATATTTTATGTTTATGTGTGTGTGATATGTATGTAAAACAGAGACAGAGAGGAGAGCCTTGAAAAAAGAATATAGTACAATGGAAAGGGAACTAGATTCAGAGTTAGGAAGACTTGGATTCAAGTCCTACCATAGACACATACAAGGTATGTAATCCTGGGCAAGTACTTAACCTTTCAGTGTCCCAAGAAACGAATCAAAGACTGTGAGGGAAAAATTCCTCCCTTCCTCCCCTTTTTCCCTCCTTTCCCTACCTCTCTCCTTGCCTTTCTCCCTCCCTTTCATCCTCCCATTCTTCCTTCCTTCTTGCCTTCCTTCTCTCCTTCCTTCCTTCTTTTCTTCCTTCCCTCCTTCCTTTCTTCTTTCCTTTCATCCTGTCTTCCTTCCTTTTCTTTCTTCTTCTTTTTTTTTCCTCTTTCTTCTTATCTGCTCTTCCTCCCTCTCTCTCTTCCTATTTTGTTCTCTCTCTCCCTCACTCCCTCTCCCTTTCTCATTCTCTTCCTTCCTCCCTACCTCTCTCTCCCCCTCCCCTTCGCCTTCTCTTATTTCCCTCTTTCTATTCCCTTTTCCCACTCTCCCTATTCTTCTCTTTTTCCATCTTTCTTTACTCTATTCCCTTGACTACTTGGCAGGAGTGCTGGTGGACTTTGGAAGAAAAGTGATACAATGGAGACCCTTTATCCAGATAATGTCAAGCCCAAAGAAATGAACATAATCATGGCCTGCTTTAAACAATATTAGGATATAAGAATCTGAATCAATTCCCCCTCTTCCTAAAAGAAAAATCAAAAGGAGATTCTTGAGTAGGAGCCTTTTAAAGTGAACTCCTTTTGTGTGCTTGAAATATTATTCCAGTGGGAAATATAGAAAAGTATAACGCTAATTGATATTTCTATAGCATTGTAAGACATGAAAAACCCTTTACATGCATTACCTCACTTGTGTTTCATAACAACTCTAGAAAGTAAATTCTATAAACATTTTAATATCCATTTTACACATGAAGAAAATGAGGTTGAAGAAAATTAAATAAAATGCTCAGCATCATCTAGCTAGTTCATTTTTGAGGCAGAACTCAAACCCAGTTTTCCCTATCTCAAATCTTGTTTCATCTGTTCCATTATGCTGCCCTTCTACACACTAGGAATCAGGACAGTATGGCATTCTGGTGCTAGTTTTGACACTAACTAATATGTTTTTGGACAAATGATTTCAACTGTCTGAAGCTTAGTATCTTTATCTATAAGATGCAAATAATCTATCCAATTAAGTGGGGTGTGGACTCAATGGAAGTATCTCTGGAAGCAACTTGTAAAAAGTTATAAAGTACTATAAAATTGGAGAGATTGTCATCTCAGATTTCCAAAAATTCAATTTACATATGCCTTCTCAAGAGCACTTTTGTTGTGTAATGTGAAGTGAGTGAAAACCTAATCGTCTTTTTCTCAGACAATTTACAACTCTGCCCTTTCTCTAATCACGAGTTCCCAAAGATGCTGGTGGCAGAGGAGAGAACAGTGGCCACAAAAAGCCCTGGAAAGACGCCATCCAGAGGAGCAAATATGGCCCTACTTAGGGACTGGGCTGGAAAAAATTGGGAAAAGTGCCAATGAATGAGACTATTAGGGAGAGGAAGATGAAATCTTACAATGATTGGAGGAAGACAAGGCTATATTTGAAGGATATGGAGATTAGAACACAATCAGCTAATTTTGGGACTTCTTTCAGCCCTACTCAAATATGCGCCTATAATTAGGAGAATGAAAAGTAGAGAGACCTGGTCAGTGAGGTTATATGACTTGCATTAAAAATGAGTGTGTATGTATATAGATCTATTTCCATATCTATACATTTATTATATATAATATATTATAAAATTAAAGTACAATGTAAATTCTAGTTATTAATCTTAAAAGAAAAGAACAAAAAATACAACATCATCTCTTAAATTATCAACATTAAAGGTTGGTTATTAATATCTTAGATATATGAATAAAACCTCAAATGTCTGCCTAAGTTTTTGAATGTTCTAACTTTAATCCTCATTGTCTGACTAACTTTGAGATAAGCAAAAATAAGAATCCTAGCCATATCATACAGAATTTACATATATTCCAATAGGATTTCTGAGTAAGTGCTCTGAATAGTTCAATTGTTAATAACATAGAGTTTTGCATGTGGTAAGCACTTAATCCTTTTCATTCATTGATTTGTTAGATACCTTTTATTAATAATAATAACAATATCTACCATTTATATAGCATCCTAATGTTCTATAAATATTATCACATTTTTATTCTCACAAAAATCTTGGGAGGTAGATGCTATTATAATCTAAATTTTACAGATGCAGAAACTGAGGCAGAGGTTAAGTGACTTGTCCAGGATCACACAGCTAGTAAGTATCTGAAACAGGATTTGAACTCAGATCTCACTGAGTACAGGTCCAATATTTGGTAAATACAGTATCATGTAGCTGTTTACCTTTGTCCAATATTTAAAAGCCATGAAGAACTTATATATTCATGATCACATTTACTCCTCACAACCACCCTGTAAGGCTAAGATGAACATTATTAGCCCCATTTTTTTAGATAAACTAAGGTTCACAGGAGTTCAATGATTAATCCATGGCCTGAACATTGAATTGAAGTCATAAGATCATAAACTTTCTAACTAGAATCTAATCCACTTCCCTAATCATTACCTATAAAGATACAAGTTCAGAGTCATCCATGACAAAGCCTTGCAGATAAGTAAGAAGCAGAGCCAGAATTTGAGCCTAAGCCTTCTGATGCCAAACCCAGTTTTCTTCCTGAGGCGCTTTGTCACCTCTTGCTATAACATAGCTTTATTCCTCCTCCCAAAATAAGTATTTTTTTTACATATAAATGCACATTTCTTTATGAATCATATTGGGAAAGAAAAACCAGAACAAAAGGGGAAAATCATGACGAAAAGAACAGGAAAAAAAAGTGAATATAGTTGCTTTAACATTCAATTCCCATAGTTCTTTTTCTGGATGCAGATGGTGTTTTCTATCCAAAGTCTATTGGGATTGCGTTGGATCACTGAACAGCTCGAAGAACCAAGTTTTTAGTAGTTGATCATTGCATAATCTTGCTATTACTGTGTACAATGTATTTCTGGTTCTGCTTGTTTCGCTCAGATTTAGTTCATGTAAATATTTCCAGGCCTTTCTAAAATCAGCTTACTCATCATTTTTAATAGAATAATAATATTTCTTAGCTTTAATATACCATAGCTTATTCAGCCATTCTCCAGTTAATGAGCATCTACTCATTTTCCAATTCTTTACCACCACAAAAAGAGCTGCTACAAATGTTTTTGCACATGCGAGTTATTACATAGTTTTTACATACTGTTGATAAGGTGTTGATACTATAGTGCACAGAGCACTGGGTCTGGAGTCAGGTAGACTCATCTTCCTGAGTTCAAATCTGGCCTCAGACAATTACTTGCTGTGTGACTCTGAGCAAGTCACTTAACCCCGTTAAACTCAATTTCCCCATTTATAAAATGAACTGGAAATGGATATTTTTTTCCAAGAAAATCCCAAATGAGGTCACAAAGAATTGGACATGACTGAAACACCTGAACAAAGAAAAACTTAGAGGACAGGCAAGCTGGTTCCCCAGCCTCACCTATCCCCAAACAGGTACTGTATTACCACACAGTCCAAATTCAATGCTGAGCAGCTTACTCACTTGTGACTGAGCAGAAGGAAAATTTCAGCTTATTCTTTTTTATTATTAAAGCTTTTTATTTTCAAAACATATGCATAGATAATTTTCAACATTGTGTTCCAAATTGTTTTCTCCCTTCCTTCCCCTCCATCCCCTCCCCTACATAGCAAGTAATCCAATACATGTAAAACATTCAATTCTTCTATACATATTTCCACAATTAATCATGCTGCACAAGAAAAATCAGATCAAAAAAGGAATGAGAAAGAAAACAAAAATGCAAGCAAACAACAACAAAAAGAGTGAAAATATTATATTGTGATGCACACTCAGTTCCCACTGTCCTCTCTCTGACTTCAGATGCTCTCTCCATCACAAGACCATTGGAACTGGCCTGAATAATCTTATTGATGAAAAGAGCCACGTCCATCAGAATTGATCATCATATAATCTTGTTGTTGCCTGGTTCTACTCACTTCACTTAGCACCAGTTTATGTAAATCTCTCCAGGTGTCTCTGAAATCATCCTATTCAGCTTATTCTAATTCTCAAATAAAAGCTTTTTATCCCATTCCCAACTCATGTGACATAATAGACTTTTGAAGAACCTTATTGAACAAACGTTTATGAAGCACCTACTATATGTCGGCATTGTGCTAAGTCTAGAAGTATAGAGGAAGGCTCCTGAGATAGTCTCTGCAGGAAGGTATAAGCATTAAGGAGGATCCAGGAGAATTTCTTGGAAAATAGGATTTTATCTTAGAACTGAAGTGATCCACGGACCTAAGAGCTAAAGGTAAGAAAGGAGAAAATTCCAGGCCAGAATGGAGTGGGAATAAAGAGTGTCTTGCATGAGAAATATCGAAAAGAAGAATACCACCTAGGTACTCTGGATTGCATAACAGAGAGAAGAGAGTAAGAAAAATAGAAAGGTGGCTATAAACACAATTTTAAGTGCCTGAAAACAGGAAGCTTGAAAAGAACACCTCCTCACCCACGAGCAAAACAGAAAATAATTTGGTCTCTACCAGCATGAAGGCAACTCCAAAATTAGTTCCTTCCTAAGGGAATTGGGTGTGGGGATATTGAAAAATTATAGATTAGACCTTGTACCATCCCACACA
The DNA here is from genome assembly GCF_902635505.1 of Sarcophilus harrisii. Classification (NCBI taxonomy): domain Eukaryota; kingdom Metazoa; phylum Chordata; class Mammalia; order Dasyuromorphia; family Dasyuridae; genus Sarcophilus; species Sarcophilus harrisii. Next base: position 548,897,511 of record NC_045428.1, read on the forward strand.
AGGAATAGAAAGTCAGGTGATCATTTAGTGATGAAACCAGAAGGCAACAAACATGACTGATGAGTAGAGTGACATGAATGAGAAGGTGAAGTGAGGCTATTCAAGGACTAGGAATCCAAATTCAGCTGTGCCTTAACTCCATTATGCCTGGAATTATTCTAATGCCTAAATATGCCCATAAAGCCACTAGGTGGCATAATGGATAAGTGGAGAGGTTGATGGACTTGGGGTGAGGAAGACATGAATTCAAATCTTTCCCTGACACTTAACTAGCTGTCTATCCTTGATGATAGCATCTGGCTCCTATGAATATTGTGGTGATCAAATGGGATATTATATATAAAGCACTTTGCAAACCTTAAAGCAAAATAGATGCTAGCTTTCATCATAATTATTACCATTGTCTTCAAAATGTTATCTACAGGAAGTATCACCAATCTAGGAAGAAAAAATAAACCTCTCATATGACTGGAAGAAAAACTACAGAAGTAACAAGATGTCTTCTTCCAGTCCTTACAGAACCTAATCCTTACAATTTGGCCATAGTTCCCATTGAATTTAGTATATCTCCTTCTCTGAGAAGTTTTCCTTCCTCATCGCTGGTATCTTCCAACAGCCCTACCTCTTTTCCACACCACACAGAATGAACATCAGGGGTTCTAGTTTAGATTCACTTTTCCCTTTCATTGCCCACACTGAGTCAATCACCACATCCTATTAATACCTAGTCTTTTTTCCACTCTTTACTTTTTGTCCCCCTGCTACCACTCTAAACCAGCCCCCTCAATACCTTCTATCTGTGCTGTTAACACTGTCTAGCTTCCCTAATCCATCTCTTCCTCCACTAATCTACCCTTTACTTCATTACCAAACTAAACATTAGTTCATCAGTAATTCCTATAGTTTTGTGTTTGATGGCTTCCTGTTGGCTTTCAAAATGATTTCAAATCTGGTTCTATAGCACAGCTTTATCCGATCATTTTGAGGAGAAAAAGGGTGTCATGGGAAGAGCACTGGTCTTGGAGTCCATCAGGAGGATGAGAATCTGAGAACCAGAGAAAAGGGACTTTCCCCAAGATCACACAACATATTAATGTCAGAGCTAGACCTCAGGAAACTGATCCCTCATCCAGAATTCTCATCATTAAATTGTGTTGTACCTTATAGTGTAGACAGTTTAAATACTACTCAAAGATTTCCTAATCTCTCCTCTTCTGAAGTTGTAGAACTATAACTAAAAACTTTCTACTTATAGTTATTGCTGTACTCAAACACTCTGATGGATTCTGATGGTATTTGAGAGTTTATTCCACAGATGCAGAATACCACCTACCCATACCTACCCATCCTGTAAGACTCTTATCCATTCAGAAGTTTGTCAGGAAGGAAGAGACTGGATGATGGGGAGAGAGATGCTATCCACCCATATGCATCCAACATTCTAGAAAGACTTCCTTAATTTCTCTTGATATCTCAAAGATATCTTTGGATATATAGGCTAATTTTCATTCCTTGCCCTTACTGCAAGATCAACCCATCCATTTTTCCTACATCTTTTACTCCTGTTTTCTAAAGTTCCTTGTTGTTTATAGGTTGTAGTCTGCTTGCACATACTGCAAAATCTTTCTATTACTTTCTATGATGTTCATTTTCAGTTCTTCAGAGACTGCTATATTCCATGCTGTTATATGACAACTGCACCAAAAGAAAGTTGGAATTAGAAAGATAGACCTTGGTTTCCATGAGAACTTTGGGGTCATTAAAAGAGCTTTGCAGTTTCCTAGAGGCAATTGAGCCCAAAAAATCCAGATGGATAGGTTGGACTTAGAAGTGAACAGGAGGAGGAGACCAGACTGGATTGTCATCCATTTTAATCATACAAATCATACATTTCCTAATGTAGCTTTATTTTGTAACAAAAAGTTTCAGAGTCACCCTATGAGCACAACTTATATCAAAGGAAAAAGTATCATCATAAAATGGAAAGAACACTGGCTCTCTCTCAGAGAACCTAAGTTCAAATCCTCACTCCAGTGTTTCCTCTCTGATTTTGGCCAAATTACTTAATGTCCCTGGGCTTCGGTTTATTCCTATATAAAATGAGATGGTTGCCCTAGATGACCTCTGAAATCCTCTGAGCTATAGATCTATGATCCTGTGAGTCTAAAGATTACAATTTGGCAATAAGGCATGTATTTCTGGGCATTTCTCCAAAGTTGAAGCCAATCCTGTTCAAGGGGAGGGAAGCTGTTTTCTGAACATTGCTCTATACATGGAAGTTCAACCTTTTTGGAAGGGATTCTTAACTAGGGTTCTGTGAATTTTTAAAAATATTTTGATAACTTTGTTAACATAATTGGTTTCCATTGTAATCCTATATTTTTTATGCATTTGAACATTCTTCTGAGAAGAGGTCCATAGACTTTCCCAGTGTATGGCAAAGGTTAAGAACAACTGTTCCTTGGACCAAAATCCATGAGAATGTCTTGACAGAGGAGAGGAGCTATATTAAGAATCATCGATTCCTTTGGGCTTCTCCATTGTGCCCTAGGACTCTCATCATCCTTTGAGACCATCCTAGCTCTATACTCATGTCTTTTCACTACCTTCTGCTTCTGATCTATAACACAGAGCTGTTGTGAGGAAGCCATTTGCAAACATTAAAAGACTATAAAATGTGAATTTGTAAGAGAGAATTAAGCAGATTTCAAATCTAATTCTCCCTTCTTTGCCATCTTCACACTTCGGTTTATACTCCCATCAGTTTCCTATATCACCACCCATTGAAAGCTGGAATCTACCCTTGGGACCTTGGGCTTTGGTAGGTGAGTCTATTTATCACTAAAAGGCCATATATCAGTCATTTCCAAACCATGAAATTTATGCCCCAATCTTTGTTTTATTCCTCCACTGAAATGAAAGCAAATTTGATTGCTTATTTTTTAATGTCCAGGATTCTCACAGCATCAGCATTTGTTTAGTACCTAAGATATGCCAGGTACTGTACTAGGATCAGGGGATACAAAGAAAAGCAAACACACATAAAAACACATTCACACAAATCCTCATCAACCTCTCCAATAGGTCCCAGTCTAATGAAGAAACACGCAGTCTAATCCCAGTCTAATGAAGGAGATGATGAAAACAACTCTAATATTATACACAGCAACCACAAGATTATATGATGACCAACTCAGATGGACATGACTCTTTCCAACAATGAGATGATTTAGGTCAATGATCTTGTGATGGAGAGAACAGAGCATCAACACCCAGAGAGAGGACTGTGGGAACCAAATGTGAGTCACAACATAACATTCCCACTCTTTTTGTTGTTGTTCGCTTGCATTTTGTTTTCTTTCTCACTTTTTTCCTTTTTTATCTGATTTTTCTTGTGTAACAAGATAACTGCATAAATATGTATACATATATTGGCTTTAATATAAATTTTTAACATGTTTAGCATGTATTGGATTGTTTGTCATCTAGGGAAGGGGGTGGGGGAAGGAGGGGAAATTTGAAACACAAAGTTTTGCAAGGATCAATGTTGAAAAAAATATCCATGCAGATGTTTTGAAAATAAAAGGCTTTAATAAAAAAGAAGATCAAGAAGGACTGGGAAAAGCTTTTTGCAGAAGGTTGAGATTATAGCTGAGACATGAAGGCAGAGATGAGGAGGACCTTGGAATCTTGGGCTTTGATAGGTGAGTCGATTTATCACTAAAAGGCCACCTCTCAGTCATCTCCAAACCATGCAATCCATGCCCCAATCTTTATTTGTTTTCTTTCTCCAATGAAATGAAAGCAAATTGTTTTGAGAGGTGAAGAGCCCATAGAAAATGCACAGTTTGGACATAGGAAACCAATGTCATGGAAGAGTAGATGGAAGAGAGTAAAGTTTAAAAGACTGAAAAGACAGGAAAGAGGCAAAGTAATAAAGGACTTTGACAGTCAAAGAAGATTTTATAGTTGATCCTGGAAGTAATAGGGAACCACTAGAGTTCATTGAACACAGAGGTGATATGGTTTGGGAAGGTCAGTTTGACAGCTTAGTGGAGGATAGACTGGTGTGAAAAGTCTTGAGGAAGAGTTATCAACCAATGAACTATTGCTTTGAACTATTATTGTCCCCCATATTACAGAGGAAGAAATTGAGGCTTGCCCACAGTCACACAATGTCTGACGTTGGATTTAAATGTGGGTCTTCCTGATTCCAGGCCCAACATTTTATCCACTGGACTAGCAGCTGCCCTGGGCATAGTAATGTCTCCTTATTTTTCTTTATGCTGCTGTTCAATATATTTCTCCATCCTTCCTTCTTCTCTCCAGGATATCCTTCATCATCTTGCCTCTAGTCTCCCTTTGTTATGAAAGCACAGCTCACCAACTTTCTCTGGTCCGGTTCTGTCTGTGAAACTTTTGCCCACTTCCTGTTCTAGCTGTTGGTGTGTAAAGAGCCTCAGTCTGGACCTTTGGTCCATTCCTTAGCAGTTCAGGGGGAGTTCAGAACCAGAGCAGTAACTGGAAATGTAAAGTATCTATGTGGGAGTGCCAAGAAGCTAACAAACAATGTGGTCTGAGCCAACAAGCCCTGATTGCACCCAACTGCATTCAAGGCATTAGTACCTATTATCTTAGTATTAACACGCCAGCATTCTCACTGTGGTTTGGCCAGGGAATTTCTGGTCTTAAGTGAGAGATTCCTAATAATATTTTAAAACTGATGTTTACCTCATGCCTTTAAAGTCAGACAAAGTATCTTACATCTATAACCTCATGTGAGCCTCTCAAGAGTCCTGTGTGGTCAACACAAGGGGTATTTTACAGATAACTAATAACATTAAGTCACATTAATATAGCATTTCAGGGTTTGCAAAGGGCTTAACATCAATTATCCCATTTGATGCTCCCCGCAGCACTGAAAAGTAATCAATAGTAGTGTTATCCCCATTTTACAGAGGAAAAGACTAATGCCCAGAAAAAGCTAGATAGTGTCAGAGGGTGGGGCTCAAGACCTAGGTCTTCCCAATCCCGAGTTCAGCATTCTATTCACAATTTCACACCACCTCTCACAAAACATTCTGTGTTCATTTTTATCAACACTGAAAAGAATTATGAATCATATTTCAAGATCTGGTTTTGAAGATCTCCATATGAAAGGCAGCCATTTGAACTCAATCATCATTTATTAAGTGCCTACTATGTGCCAGGAAATGTGCTAATTTCTGGGGATACAGAGAGAGGCAAAAAAGAAAGTCCCTGACTTCAAAGAGCTCATAGTTCAGTGGGGGAGACAACAAGCAAACAACTGTGTACAACAAAGCTACATACAGGATAAATAAGAAACAATAAGTGGAAGATACTAGAATAAAAAGGGTTTGGAAATGGCTTCCTGTAAAAAAAATGTGGATTTTAGTTGCACCTTACAGGAATTCAGAGAAATCAGCTGGCAGAGATGATGGAGATAGCCAATGTTCAAAGCCAAGAAATGGACTGGCTTATTCCTGTAACAGCCAGAAGGCCAGTGTCACTAGATCAAAGAGTATGTGGTGAAGAATAAGGTAGAGAAGTGGAAAGGTAGGAAGGGAATAGGTTACAAAGGGCTTTGAATGTCAAACAGATGATTATGTATTTGATCTTGGAGGTGACAGGGAGCCACTGGAGTTTATTGAGTGAGGGGCATAAAGTGAAATTAACTAACCTTGGAAAGTGAGTAAATGGGGGACCAGGGAGAGAGAGTGAAGAATCAAGGATAGCTTGATATGTGGGTTGAGATCCTGAGGGACTAGAACTATGCTGTTCTATGTTTGCAATAATAGGGAAGGTAGAAGGGGTAGTAAAAAACTTTAGGGAGAAAGATAATGAATTGTCCATGGAAAAAAATACTAGATTTGGAATCCTTCAATTCTAGTTCAGTTGCTTTCTTAGTTGTGTAACCTTGGGCAGATAAATTATCTGGATCCCAGTTTCCTCACTGGAAAAATTAGTGGGTTGCACTGGATGAATTAAAGCCTCCTTTAGCTCCAAAGCTACAGTTCTGTAAATTTTCCCAAAAGTTGACCATAGTCAAAGTCTTGCTGTCAAGAATAACATAGAACAGAGATACCCTCATTAATACTCTAAGAATGAGTTTTTTGGCTACCTGAATTTTTAGTTAACAGATACATAATATCAAAAAAAAGCTTTTGCTGAAAACTTTCCTAAAGTATATTAATCCATCCATTTGCTTTAGTAAGCATGAGTAAACCTTCCTTCACAAAAGGTCAATGGAAATGTTTCTTTTTTTGTACTTTTATCCTCAGCATCTGACACCATACCTGTACATAGCAGGTGCTTAATAAATGGTTGACAGTTGATTGATTGACCTTTCTTTGATGATTCAGGATCTTTTAAAGAGTACCTCTAAGTTACCACTATGGATATAGTTTTCTTTATTGATTCCCTAAAATTTAGCTTCTGTTCTCATCTACCTCTTTGTCCTCCCAGCTGATATAAGAAAAGATTCTGATTAATTGAGCATGCTAGCTAATTAGGTTCCAGTTAAGAGAGGCTTTGGTGAGTAGAGAGCATGAAGCATCCTCAGAAAGGCCTGAGGCAGAGCAGAGTCAAGGCAGGAAACATTACGAAATACAGTATCCACCCAGATGAACCCAACTCTGGTGGAAAGTCCAGTGTCACACAGGAGACAGGTGATGTATTTTTATCTTATGGCCTGGTGTTTGTGCAGACACATTAAATCATAAAAATTCAAGAAAACACACCTCGCCCCCAAAACCACACAGTGTGTATTTTAGGGAATGAATGCCCTTTTTCTAAGAAAATGCTTGATTTGCAGGAAGTTGCAAAGTGGCAGGTGTGTCCTCATGATCCACCAAAGAAACAAAACAGACACACTACTTGGCAAACCTGTTTCTCTCAGATAAACAGCTGTCTGCTGAACTAAGAGGAAAGAGAAGAGGGGGAGAATCAAGGAACTTTTCCTGGGGTGTAAACAGGATACAAGCCAAAGAGGGAGAAGATGGAATTGGGGTAGTAGCTTTTGCTGGAACTTCGGGTCAAACCCTCTAACTAGAAGTACCTCACAGGGCTCTGCCCTGAATTCTCTTCCTTTTCCCCTCTATATTACTTCATTTGATGATCTCATCTACTCTCATGTATTTAATTATCATCACTATGAAGATGATTCTCAAATTTATCTAGTGTGCCCTCATCTCTCCACTGACTTGCAGTCTCCCATCTCTAGCTGCCTTTCAAACATTCCAAACTGGAGCTCTACTAGTTATCTTAAAGCCCAAACTGAACTTATCTTCCCCGTAAAACCTTCCAAACTTGCTTATTACCATTGAAGAAACCAGCATCCTTTCTGTCCCTCAGATTTTTTTTTAATGAAAATATCATCCTCAACCCTACACTATCTCTCACTCCCTATATGCAATCTGACACCAAAATCTTTGGGTTTTACCTTTGCAACATATTTTGAATATACTTTTTTTCTTTTCTAATACTGCCAGCACTCTGATGAAGGCTCTCACTTTCTTGTACCCGTACTATTGCAATAGCCTGCTGGTTAGTCTGGCCGCCTCTAGTCTCTCCCCGCTCCAACTCAACTTCCTTTTAATCATCAAAATGATTTTCCTAAAGTTCAGGTTCAACATATGTCACCTGTCCCTTCCTCAATGGCCTCCTCTCATCTCATCAAGGTCATATACAAAATTTGGGATTTGGTATTCAAAGCACCTTCCCCATCTTTCCAGGCTTCTTAAACCTTATTCTCTGCCATGACCAATGACATTGGTCTCCTTCTATTCCACAAACAAGAAGCTCCACCTCTCACTCTGGCCATTTTTTCTAGCTGTGCACCATACACAATATTGTATAATCCTTCTACAACTTTCTACCTCCCCTTGTCTTTTTTTAAGTGTCGACTAAAATCTAATCTTCTACAAGAAGATTCCCAACCACTCTTAATTCTAGTGCCTTTCCTCTATTAATTACTTATTTATCCTGCAAAGAGTTTATTTGTACATACTTGTTTGCTTGTTGACTTTCCCATTAGATCATGAGCTTCTTGGGAGCAAGGGACTGAGGAATGGAATCTCCAGTATATTAAGGAGGGGTGTCTCTTATTCTTTATGTCTTTCACACCCACTCCCATCCCAGGAGGCATTTGAACTCTAGGGGAAAGTATAGATAATTTTTAAAAATCTTATGACTTTGAGGGAAGGGACATAGGAAGCCTTGGGCCTGTTGGGAACTCAGTGGCACCCCAACTTTCTCATTGGAAGGAGGGAGGGGAGAAGGATGTCAATTTGTTTTTTATTTCCTTTTTTTCTGAAATAAAAGGAATATCATTGGGGAAGGGGGTGTTGTCCTACATACTTAGAATTTCCTCCCTCCTCATCTCATTCAGTCTCTGAGAATCCTTTGGCTTGTTCAAAGTTCAGTTTCTAGAACTGAGTTCTAGAACTCTCCCACAGAAGAGAGTTTCTTCCTACCAGCTATCAGTATTCAGGGTCTTGTACATAGTAGGAACTTAACAAATAATTGTTGAACTGAATTTTACCTGATCAGCTATTGAATTCAGATATCACATTTTTGAAACTTCTAAAAGAACAGTTTTTCTAAGGAGGATAATATTTTTAAAACTTCACAAAAAGAAAGATGTGCTCAGTAATAGAAGGAAATAGTACTGTGAGAAGAAAGGAAAAATGGAAAGAAGGCTTAATAAGAGAGGAAAACAGAAGAAGGGGGCAGAGTGATGGTGGTAGGAGGCACAGAGATAGTTGGACAGACCAAAGATGGCAAGAAGAATTGAGAAATGGGCCATGTTGTAGAGCCCTCATACAAAGCATGAAGGGTTTGAGGTTGCCTTCAAAGATCTCTATACCTAATCCCTCCCTACCTTTGCAATCTTCTCCAACATTAATCCCCAACAAGATACTCTTCCATTCAGGGACTGTCCCATAAACAAGACTCTCCATCTCTCATCTCAGGGCATTTTTTGGCTGTCCCCCATCACTCCTTCTTCATTTCTGCTGACTGTCTTTGCTGGCTTCCCTAAGTCCCAACTAAAATTCCATCTCTTACTGAAAACCTTCCCTACTCCTTCTGAATTCTAGTGCCTGCCCTCTTATAATTGCTTCCTATTTATTCTGTGAGCAGCTAGATGGTCACAGTGGATTGAGCACCAGGCTAGAAGTCAGGAAGATGGAAGTTCAAATTCAACCTCAGACACTTATTAGTTGTGTGACCCTGGACAAGGCACCCTATTTGCTTCCATTCCTCATCTGTAAGATGAGCTGAAGAAGGAAATGGCAGATCATTCTGCTATGTTTGCAAAGAAATCCCCAAATGGGGTCACAAAGAGTTGGACATGACTAAAATGACTAAACAACAAAATGTATCCTGTACATAGCTGACTGCACATATTTGTTTGCTTGTTGCCTTCTCCATTAGAATGTAAAGCCCCTGAAAGAAGGAATTGTCTGTTGTCTCTTTATATTACTAATGCTTAGCATAGTACCTGGCACATAGGAGACATTTAATAAATGTTTATTAACTTGTTGTGAAAATCCAGTGAAATAATACATGTAAATATTGTCATCAGGACTCTCTCTGGAATGGAGCAATACCAATCTTAGACACACAAACCCTTATAGCATCCCAATCATCCCTAGCACTGAAGGAGGACAGCTGCCCTGTATGTACACGTCACACTAGTCTACTGAACCCAACTCTTGAACACATCCCAATCCTTGAGGGTCCTCAGATCAAAAACAACTTCTTCCCAGGGACCTCAGAATCAATTATTGTGAGAGCTGTCAGGATAACAGGGCCTGGATGTGCAGAATAAACATCGCCAGTGGCCATATCCCTCCCCAGGTCCTAGTGCCTGCCTGCCTTCTGGGAGGTGTGGGGACAATGAGGATCAGAACCACCAATCAGCAACTGCAGAGTAATTGCCATGGGTCAGAATAAGCAATAGGCCTGCACAAAGGAATTGTCCAGGCTCAGAACAACGAATCAGCAATTGCAAAGCAGCATGAAGGGACATTTTTTTTTTTTGAAAGGTGTCCAGAGGTAAAACATGGCACTTTTTAATTCTATTCAAAAGAACTTTTCTAAAAGCCGTGAGCTTAAACATCAGCGATTCAAAGATGAAAAGGACTGTCCCTCTCCTTTAGAAGTTCATGAACTTTTAAAAGGGAGGAGGGATTAATATATACAAAATCATCCTTATCATTATTATTAGTACAAGCTGACACAGAATAAGTAAGTGCTTAATAAACAGAATAAAAGTAAGTGTATGCTGATAGATTTATTCCATATTGATTAGTGACAATCCTTATATTTATATAATGTGGAAGATGAGGAAACTGAGGCTTACAGAGTCTAAGTGACAGTACTCCACCGGTGTCTCGGGATTCACGGGGATGGGAGGATCTCCTTTCCCCAAATCTCAGTCTCTTTTAGCAACAACACAACACCTTTTATATACAAGCAGAGCAAATGAGTTCGATTGCGATGACATTTTAAAATGATTACTTATGATTCTCCTGTACTCTCACAACTGGAAGGGTTATTCCCAGACCATAGCTCATCCTTCAGGTGCATCCCACATTCTTTTCAGGAATATTTTTATTGTTGCGATAGAACCTTTGAGTTCACCCATCACCTGTTTTCTTCCTCTACTTTAGGATAAGAAAGAGTATGGAAAACCTGTTATCCCAGCCTTCTGCAAGCTGTGACACAGAACAAACCTAAAGGGAAGGAGGGCATGGGCAGATTAGTTTCTCTCTTCACTCCTCATTGCCCACCCCAATGAGATGCACTGTGGTCCACCCTTATCCAGAAGATAAAAGGGGACAAATAAGGGCTGAAGTACAGAAGGGGTACATCCAAGTGCAAAGTAAAGCTTTGCTTAAAAACTTGTAGTATTATGCCTGGTCAGACCTTTTTCTTCTGTTACTTCAGCTTTTCTATTTAAGAACAGAAATAAAAGGCATGGGACTGGACACGGTTTAACTGACCTGGTGTACTTCTCAATAAGGAAATCCTCTGTGCCAGCTTAGGTAAAGTCTAAGAAAATTTCTATGGCACTAAGATCTGAAGATGCTTGTTCAGGGTCACAAAGTTAGTAGGTGTCAATGGATAGGAGGATGGGAAACAGGAAAGGACTCTAGAGTGACAAAGGAAAGCTCCCTGACTTCTATGATTCTGTCTCTAAGAGCAAGGCCCTTTTCCCACTTCATCACTTTTCTAAAATAGTTTATTAGACAAATGCCCTGTATGAACTGGTAAACCATACTCAGTTTCTTTCTAGGAAGAGTGCCGAGAATGAAGTTAGGAAGAATCACTTAACTGCTATCTGCCTCGGTTTCCTCAACTGTAAAATGAACATAATACTCTCCCTCACTTGTAATAAGGATGAAAGGAATGAGATAGCATGCATTAGACACTTGTTTCCTTCTTTTTTTCCCTTCCTCACATGATCTTTTATTTATCTGGCTTATTACACCATTCCTGGATGGCAGGAACTGATTTTTTTTTAGCAAGGGTTATCTTGGTAACCACAAAATCCAGTATATAGAGCTAGAAGAGACTGGCAAGGCCATGTAGGCAAAATCCCACATTTAGTTGGGTTTGGGGTTTTCCCCCAAACTGGGTCTCCTTCTTTTGCTCCAGCAGGTGCTCACAGGCAGATCACATAACTGATCAGAGGTTGTGACCTGTTCCATATTTCTAATTGCACTAGTTTACTTCCCCCTCAGACATTTCGGTGGTCTTCTGCCTTGTGGAGATCATCACATTTGTGCCAGACTGGATTTACTTTATTGCTGTTATGGCTCCGAACATTCCCAACAGCACTCAACAATCCACTATGATCTCTAAAAGCAAGGCCCTTTTCCCACTTCATCACTTTTCTAAAATAGTTTATTAGACAAATGCCCTGTATGAACTGGTAAACCATCCAATTAAGATCAGCTTTCTGGGGGGAGAGGCCAAAGGAATGATTTGTAGACTTCCACCTATGGAAGTGCATTTCACAAATTATTTATGAATATGATTGCTGGGGTTGCAGTATGACACAACCCAATTAGAACCAGTTATAGTTAATAAAAGTATGAGATTGGGGTGGGGAGGGAGAGCATGGGCACACAGTATCACACCTTGCCTTTAATAGATTCTAAATAAATTTAACAACCCCCTTCTGGGACAACTTTCCCAATCTGTACTTGCATTTTCAGTCTGGGATCCATAGGAAGGTGATTGACTATTCTCATATTCTAGAAGTAACTCTGAGGGATTTCACTTCTAACACTAGCTCATGAGCTCTGATTAGTGTGCTTCTCAGTAATAATCAGCCAATAGACTTAATTAGCTTTTAGTAAAAGCATTTACTCAAATGACAATGGTAAGAACTGGGAGTACACAACATTTCCCTCAAAAGCTTGAGATACACTGTCCCTCAAATACAGTGTCTATTAAAAGAGTAGGCTCAAACCTAAAGATTTTATAATAGTAACAAGGCACACATTTAAGATATATGTGAGGCAAAGGGTAAGGCATGACACCTGGCATTTCATTGCCTGAAAGGTCTTTTTTCAGTCTATAACTAGCATTCAAGGAGTCATGCTCCTCCAAGCTGCTTCTTCCCTCCAAAAACTGTCGTTACACATCCATCTGTCCTTGGTGCATCTTTCTGCTTCCAGCTGGATGTACCATCTGCTGCCACTGGTTATATCTCTCCAATGACATGGTCAGTGGGGCAGGGGGGGAGAAAGAATGTAACATTCCTTCTGTGTTCAGCTGCCTATATGAACCCACACACATACACACCAGCAGGTACACAAGGTTCCCCCACTCCCATTGCTGCCCTCTGGGTCAGGTCCTAGTGAATGCCTCAACAACTCATAAACTGATGACTTTCTGAAGTCAAGAACTTTTGTGCATGGATCCTTTACCATGGGACTGATGAAGTACTGAAATTCTCTGGCCATTTAGGAGCTGGTTGGATTTTTGGTTAGCCAATCAAAGGAGTTTCAGCTCTTAAATCGATTAAATGGTATATATCCATCTTGTTTACACATTTAAAACCTCATCATGTAGCTAGCTGGGAGTAGGTAATGAGGAGGACTCATACTGCTCATGCACATGCTTGTTGAATGTGTTGAAATGTTTGTTGGAAAAGAGCAAGTTATAAAACACACAAGTACAAAGTAACAGAGAGTTTCTGCCTTCATTGGTTCTGGACTGGGGTTTTCTGTAGGCATTTTCCTTTAGTCTGTAGAGAGAAAAGCCCAGCAGCCTTCTTGATTTCACTTCTCCTGTTATGCAGATCATCTGTTTGGTCTGAATAGAGAAAAATTCCATCATTAGCCCTTCTGTGTTGTTGTTGTTTATTTGTTAGTCCTTTGTTCTTGAAGAGGACCATGATGTCAGGGAGGTGATACCATAACATACAAGAGAATTGGATTTCAGTAAGGGAGGGTTGTGCAAGGTCACCTCCCTCACTTTCTCCTCTACAGTAAAAACCTTCGCTAAAAGCTATCTAAGTCTATTGGCTGATTATTAATGGAAAGGACACTAACCAGGGCTCATGAGTTACAGTGTTGGAAGCGAAGGAGAAGGATCCGATGGCCAGATATAGATCAGTATGACAGGCAATGGCCATGGATGTGGTGGGAGACATTGACCTTTGTAAGCCAAGTCTCAGTTTGACAGAGGGTGCCGTTATAGCTATCCATGATGGCAGGACTTACTCCAACTAGCTATTTCTCCTTTAACAACAATATTTCTCTTTTTAAAACAATAATAACCATAGCAACAGCTAAAGCAACTAGGTAGCAGAGCATCAGGAGTTGGTCTCTCTGGGTGAGAAGATCTGGGTTCCAGCCCTGCCCCTGACACATTCTGGCTATTCACCTTATGTCCACCTCTCAATATCCCCAGGCCTCTCTCTAAAACTATAAAATTTAAAAATTTTGACATTAATAGAAGGAATTTCTCCCATGAGATTTCCCTATGCCAATTAAATTTGATTCTAGATCCCAAACAATAACTTATGCTATATAGTTTTCAGATTTACAAAGCATTTTAGAGACATTATTTCACTTGAATCTCATAATAATCTCAGAAACTAGGTGCTATTGTTAGCTCCATTTTATTGATAAGAGAATTAATGTTAGAAGAGTCAAGTGATTTACTCTGTATCCCACAATTAGTATCACAGACGGGATTTGAACTCAGACCTGCCATCAAGTTTAGCACTCCATTCACCACACCACATTGATGTCAAGTCAAAATTCAAAGGCATATAACAGAAAGACTTGCAATTAACTTGGGAGCATCTTGCCCAAATGAAAAAGAAAGTGTCTCACTGAGGGGAAAAGGTAAAAACTAAAAAAGCAAAACAAAATAAAAATACCAGAAATGGTTCATAGTCTAGAATTAAAATAAATCACAGCAGCACCACCAGTGTGAGATAGAATAACCTGTGAAGGCTTCATGGAGGAGGTGGGATCTAACAGACCTTTGAAGAATGAATAGAAAGTAAGGGTTCTTAGTGTGTGTGTGTGTGTGTGTGTGTGTGTGTGATTGTCCCCTTTGGAAGTTTGATGAACACTATGTTTCTCTACATGTTGTTGCTAACATTCACAAATAAGGAAAATGCTAAATTCAGTTAGAGATGAGTGAAAATAAGGATGGATTTCTTTTTCTCATCCAAGTTCACTAAAACCTTGGCTAAGAACATCTGGTATAGACCCAGAGGAAAGCCGAGGCACATTCAAGTAGTGGGCACATAGATATCTCTGTAGAAAGAGTATACCCAGACAAGGTGATGAAAAACACAAAGGCAGTGAGGAGCCAGAGAGAGTTGGCCATTGCTAAGCAACAGGAAGGAGACAATAGCAATGTTTACAATTAACTTGAGGCATCCTGCCCTGAAAGAAAAAGGACATCAGGTTTGGATGAAGAAATTGTGACCTGACCAAGGATTGGGCCACCTTGAAACAGTCCTAGGAAGGGAGACTGCAACTCATCTAGCCATCCAAGGGGGGATTAGAGAAAAATCCCCGAATGCTGAGAGAGAGAACACAGCAAGAATGTAGCTCTCTGAGGTCACCCATCTGGGAAGGATGAATGGATACCAAAACCAAGCTGGCTCTGCACAGAGCCACTGGGACCCTCAGAGGTAAAGTGGATAGGTCTCACTGGAATCAGAGGACCTATGCGATCTTGGAAACTCACTTGCCTTTCTGGACCTCGATTTTTCTCTTACATGAAAGGAGAGATGGACAAGAAGATTTCTAAGGTCCCCTCTATCTCCAGATTTATACTGCTATGATTGATGACACTGTTATGATTTATGGTATTGTTATGCAAAGTATCCAAGTTGGCATCCTGGCACCCAGACTTCTTCTATGACCCTAGGCAAATCAGTTTTTTCTGAATTTCTTGCTTCTCACATATAAAATGGGAATGATGGCATTTATACAGGGTTGTGAAGAAAGCACTTTATAAACCTAAAAACACTATAGAAATGTGAGCTCATGTTGCCATGGTGACTAGGGAGCTTGATCGTTATAGGGCTGATAACTTGTTGGGGGAAAAACGCCCACAAATTTTCACAGTCCAGGGATAGATAAGTGATCTCACAACCCAGATACTAAGCTATTAAAAAAAAAAGACAATAACCCCATAGTTATAGTATAATAAAGGGCACCTGAGTTCGCCTTAAATAAAAGGACCAATCTTAATCCAGAGAATAAATGATGAAGTGCATGAGTAAAGGAGGAGACAAGAGTTACAGAACATCACTGTCAGATATGGTCATTTTGTTGATTGGTTTTGTTTAATTTTTCTGCTTTGTTACAAAGAAGAATTCAAAGCAAGGGTGTGGGGTACTGGGGAAAGACTAGAAAATATTGCATAACATTTAAAAGCATCAATAATTTCTTCAAAAGAAAAAGAAAGACTCTATGAAATCTCTTGGTCAATGCGATATATTTTCCTTTATAAGAAACCATGTATGAGGAACACCTCCTCCCCTTATATATCTGTCAGGGGTGCTACTCCACTTCCAACCTGGTCTAAGAGGCTAGATGCCACCTTTGAAATTGCCAGAATTGAATGAAGAACTAAACCAGATATGGCCAAAAATTGGTCAATAACAACACATTTTGGTCTTGGCCAAAACCTAGGATACAGGGCAGCTTCCACTGATCTGACCAGAAAATTATTCTATTGGATTCTCTTGGTCTTCTTGGTCCAAAAGAATTGAGGACAATAGAACAGGGGACTGGGATGCTCATATTTTAATCATTATTTATGGCATTGGTGCACACACAAAGGTTCTAAAGCTATATTTCTATGTTAATGGGAAGCATGCTATCTTTAATAGAATACTTTGAATCAGAAGGAAATTGGTTCATATCCTGTCTCTGACACCAACTATGTGATAATGGGTTCTAGCCTATCATGGATCATAGATTCATCTATGTCACATATGACTATAATTTTAAAGTCAGGTCACCCAGTCCAAGAAGCAATATGACTTGCCCCAAAGTCACAGAAAGGCTAAGTGGAAGAACCAGAGTTCATACTTCAGTTTTCTGATTCTAAATCAGCATCTTGCTACTGAACTATATTTTCCTAAACTTCCTGCAGCCACACTTTGCCCATCTGTAAAACAAGGAGTAGAATACCATAATATCATCATCAGTATTTTCAAAAGGAATGGAATATTACAAATCCCATTACAAAATGGAATAATACAAAGTGCTCTGCAAACCTTAAAATATATATTTGTCTTTACTGGCTTAACTGAGGTTTGGACAGTGAACTTGCTGCGGGAGAGCAAAGGGCACTCACCCAGAATTTTAATTTGACAATAAACTATTACAAAATGAAAAAAGGTAAAGGAGTAAAAGGAATGAGGTTGCAGGACTTATTGGAGCTAGGAAGGGAAACTGGAAGCTGAAACTAAGTAGAAAAACCTACCAAACCCTGAAAAAGAGGGCTCCAGTCAAGGAGGAAGAATTGTTAAGTGACAGTCAAAAAGGAACCAAAAGAAAAATAGCCAAAGATAGATAATGACAGATAAGGGATAGGGAGAAAATTGAGTGTGAGAAAGAAAAGAAACTTTCTGCAATACAATTTAACAATATATTTTTAGATTAATGAAGGTGATACTAAAATGCACAGAGCACCAGGTCTAGAGTCAGGAAGAACCATCTTTCTGAGTTCAAATCTATCCTCAGATAATTACTGATGTGTAATCCTGGGCAAGCTACTTAACCTTGTTTACCTCAATTTCCCCATCTATAAAATGAACCAAAGAAGCAAATAGTAAACTACTCCAGTGTTTTTGCTAAGAATGGGTAAGAATATCCCACATGGGGTGACAAAGAGTCAAATATAACTGACACGACTAAACAGCACAACAATATCATAAAAATTTTGTTTAACATAATATGCACTTATAACCAGAGTAACTTAAGTTTCATATGCTTGTGTATAGTAATAATATCTGCCCTGGAACCTGGGTCAAGCCCAGGTTCAAATCTCGCTCCAGGACTCAATAGCTAAGGGATTCTGGACATCTCCCTTGAGTCTCAGTTTTCTCATCTTTGAGAAGGAGATAATAATACCTTCAGCGACTACCTTATGTAGTTGTAGCCTCAATGAAGCTAAAGTGTGTAAAGAACTCGGCAAATTTTTAAAACATTCTATATAAAAGTCAGATACCACTATTCATCTGACTTTTAGCCTCAGTTTCCTCATCTGTTAAAAAAGGATAAAAATAACATAGGGTTGTTTTGAGGCTTAAATGAGATATTTATAAAGTGCTTTACAAACCAAAAAACACCTTATAAATGACAGTTATAATTACTACTATTAAACAGGTACTGTTTAATGGTACAACTCTGTATCTGTACAACTCCCTTCACCTGGCCTGTGTGATACAGTATAAATAACTCTAGATTTGTAGTTGCAGTGCAATTTAAAGTTGAAAGGGGTGTTAGAGATCTAGTTCAACCTCTCATTACACAGATGAGAAAAGGGAATATCAGAGAGGTTAAGACATTTGTCCAGAGTCACACAGCCAGTAAGAGTTTGAGGCAGGATCTGAACCCAGGGCTTACTGTTTCCAAAAACAGAGTCCTTCCCTGAATTGTTAGTTCTAAATTTGGGCTCTGACACTTGTGACCAAGGTCAAAGCTTCTTAAACTGTGGATTGTGACCCTAGATAGAGTCTCGTAACTAAATATGGTGGGTTGCAAAATTATAATTTATTATCAATAAAATGGTTGATTTATATATCTATGTAACTTGCCCCAGGTGACCTTCACCTCTCTGGTCAGGAGAGACTTGAGTTATGTCCTTTCAAGCTCTAAGCCATGATCCCATGAGCCTTCATTCTCCCAAGTCCTAGGATTCTAGATGGAAAAATAGCATGGCAATGGAAATGGGTTGGCTCCATTCTAGAAAGTTAGACCAGTCCTCTGAAACCCAGTTGCTTCCTGGCCTAATTAAGCCAGCCTTTATCTGGACTTCCAACAGAAACACAGCAGCTGAACAGGCCCGTGGACCCAATTCCTTTCAATTGAAACATAACCTCTCCAACTTGAATGGCCAAATATAGCTTGACACAAAAGAAAATGACCAGCTTAAAAAATGATCAGGCAAGCAGTAATGCTGGCTCCTGAGATTAACCAGCTACAGTCTATTCATAATATCAGCAATATTCATCTTGACCTTCCTGAGCCACCGTCTCTAGAAAGGGAAAAAGTAATGTATTTCCCTCTTTCTTCCAGCTGGATATTTCCATGAGAACTCAGACAATCTCTCTTTCCAGCAGTATTCATAGAGGTGAATGTCCTGCTCACCCAAAGTACAGACACCAATACTGAGCTAAATGTGGGGAAATGTCTCCCTTCTCCCTAGAGATTGAAGTGATATAAGGGTTCAGGGTATAAAGGTTCAGGGTATAGTGGGGAACTGTATGTTTGTTTTTGCTATACCCTTGAAATAACTATTCCTTTGCAAAAGTTAATCTGTTAAATGGAACTGGTTTTCAGGGGACCATTTATTAGGGAAACATAATCGGTAGGGGCTTGAAAAAATGGCAGAGAAATCAGACTACTATTAAGCCTACACATTTCCCTGCATTCTCAGAGATCTCTTAAAAGTAGTTCAAAAAGGACATATTATTTCCTATCAACACTAGTTTTGATTTGAAAATTATATCGGAGGTCTTCAAGTCCAACACGGTTCAAATATCATTTTTTTGAGATTGGATCCCCCTACTTCATCCAGGCTAAAACAAACATGAGAGAATGACTTCTCATATCCCAAAGTTCCAGTGCTTATCAACACAGAAGCTTCTACCTGTTCTTTTTGTGACCTGAACCAGTCCATTCTTCCATAGGTAACATAGTGATGCTCTGCTCCACAGTGCTTGGCAAATTGGTGCTAGGATATTAGTGAGGGTGCTTCATTGACTTTCATCCAATTGCATTTCAGAATTCCAAACTCAACTCTTCATTAGCCTCAACCTCAATAAAAGCAAGAATTACAGGCATATGGCATCTTACAACATGTCCAGCAAATCATTCATTTGCAATAAGGCTTTGCATTATTGTTCTATCCTTGAATGGGCTGTTTATTAGGCTACTGGGGCTTCAGAGAAAGAAATGAAAACTTCACCTTGTATTTCACCTGTAGCCAACTATACACAATTGATAATCATGGACTCTTAGAACTGAAAAAGATCACAATTGGACATATATAGACCAACCCTCCTTTAATCAAAACCTTTAAAACACTGTTGAAGAGGGGTCAACCTGCCATCTATTCCACCTAGGATCAGTTTTGTGATTAAGAACCCGAACTGCATTTTATACTGTGCTTTTTATTAAAATAGTCTTAGATTATATTTGGGATCTACCCCATTATACAGTAGACTCACATTGAACATCTAGCATTCAGCATTTACTATTTGCATAGGTTATAGTGGAAGCTTAGTTAATCCTTATTGAGTGGATAATTTTGATTACAATAAATTAAAAGGTTTTGGCACAAACAAAATCAATGTAACCAAAATTAGAATGAAAACAGAAAAATGTGGGGAAATTTCATATCAGGTTTCTCTGATAAAGGCCTCATTTCTCAAATATATAGAAAATTGAATCAAATTTATAGAAATATAAGCCATTCCTCAATTGATAAGTGGTCAAAGGCTACGAGCAGGTAATTTTTAGAAAAAAAACAAAGCCATCTATGGGATATGACAAAATACTCCAAATCACTATTGAATAGAGAGATGCAAATTAAAACAAATTTGGGGTACCATCTTACACTTATCAGAATGGTTAATGTGTCAGAAAGGGAAATGACAAAAAAGGAATATAGAAAAATTAGGGCACTAATGCACTGTTAGTGGAGTCATTCTGGAGAGCAATTTAGAACTATGCCCAGAGGGAGCTTATATCCCAAAGAGATCTTAAAGAAGGGAAAGGGACCTGTATGTGCAAGAATATTTGTGGCAGGTCTCTTCGTAGTGATCAGAAACTGGAAACTGAGTAGATACCCATCAACTGGAGAATGGCCAAATAAATTTGTAGTATATGAATATTATGGAATATTATTGTTCTGTAAGAAATGACCAACCGGATGATTTCAGAAAGGCCTAGAGAGACATGAACTGATGCTGAGTGAAATGAGCAGGACTTCAACAATAAGATTATATGATTATCAATTTTGATGGATGTGGCTCTCTCCAGCAATGAGATGTACCAAATCAGTTCCAATGGAGCAGTAATGAACTGAACCGGCTACACCCCAGCGAAAGAACTCTGGGAGATGACTAAGAATCATTACATAGAATTCCCAATCCCTATATTTTTGCCCACCTGCATTTTTGATTTCCTTCACAAGCTAATTGTACAATATTTCAGAGTCCGATTCTTCTTGTACAGCAAAATAATGGTTTGGACATGTATACTTATTTTGTATTTAATTTATACTTTAACATATTTAACATTTATTGGTCATCCTGCCATCTAGGGAAGGGGGTTGGGGGAAGGAGGGGAAAAATTGGAACAAAACGTTTGGCAATTGTCAATGCTGCAAAATTACCCATGCATATAACTTGTAAATAAAAAGTTATTAAAATTTTTTAAAAGAACTATGCCCAGAGGAATATATAACTGGGCCCACTCTTTTGACCAGCAATACTACTATGAGCTTCTTTTGTGGTGGCAAAGAATTGGAAATCAAGGGCATTTTCATCAATTAGGGAATGGCCAAATAAATTGTGGCTTATGATTGTGAGGAAATATTATTATGTTATAAGAAATTATGAGCATAATAGAAAACCTGAGAAGACTTATATCTATTGATGCAGTTATACATAAAATAAAATAAACACAATTAAAAGAACAGTTTATGTAATAATAACAATATTGGACAAGGATCAAGTACAAATTACTTAGCTATTCTGATCAATGCAATGATCCAAAATAATTCCAAAGGACTAATGATGAAAAGTACTATTCACTTCCAGAGAAAGGACTGGTGGAGTCTGAAAGTAGATTGAAGCATAATTTTTTCACTTTATTTTTCTTGCTTTTTTGCAACATAGCTAATAGGGAAATATGTTTTACATAATTTCACACATATAATTGATACCACATTTCTTGGCTTCTTAATGGATGGGAAAGAAAAAGAAAAGGGAGAAAGAATCTAGAACTCAGAAAAAAATTTAGATGAATATTTGAAAAAATATATAATATATTTTAAAAGAGCATAAGCTCCATGAGGTTGGAGACTTTCTTGTTTTCTTATATCTGTATCCCTACTGCTTATCCAAGTGCCTGGAAGATAATAACATTTAAGAAATGTTTTACTATTGCCTGCCTTCTCATATCTTAATTAAGTATCTCAGGAAGGAGAAAATTTGGAAGTCAAAATGTTAAAAAAAAAAGTTTAAAATAAATGAATAAAATATAAATCTTTTATCATTCACTTATTAATTCCTATAGATGATATGAAAAACATGAAATAAGTATTAGTAATAAGACTGAATCATTAGGTAACAGAATGTCCTATGGGAATAATAGTAAGAGATAGTTAGAAAGAACCATGCTATAAATTCAGGGAAAAAGTGAGTTCAAATCCCACATCTGAAGCATACCAATTGTGTAATCTTGGACAAATCCCTTATGTCCTAGACCTTAATTTTCTTGACTATAAAATGAGGAGGTCTTTGAGATCCTTCTTACCTGTAGATCTATGATCCTATGAGCATATGAGAAGAGACATTTTATTTGCTAAACACCACTGAAAAGCATCACCCTATTTCTAAGTAGCTTCCCAATAAGCCAAGTATTTATAAGATAATGTTAGCTATGGCAGTCACAATGGACAGCACAGACACAGCCATATGCATAAGTAAAATGAAAGTATCTAGCCAGGCTGAATTTATGAAAGCTAAAGAGTTTTGTGAAAGGATCATCAAGGGGATCCAACACCTAATGTTTGATAGACTAGCCATCAATCAGTCCCTAGCTATTTTCCTTACTTCTAAGTCAGGTAATATGACAGTAATTAACAATAATAATTCCTCCTTCTCTCTTTTTCCTTTTGCTACCAGATTTCTTCTAGATCTGTTCCTGTCCTGAATGCTCATCTGAATCTTCTTCCCAATATTCTCCCAAATTAATTGCATCCTATGACATAGAAGTCAAGAAAGTTAATATAACCTTGGGCACATTAAGAGAGACATAGCTTCCAGGACTAAGGAAGAGCCAGTCTGTTATAATGCAACATAGTCAGCCCCTCTCCAAAGTACTGGATTCCAGGTACCATATTGTAGGAAGGAGGCTGATAAGCTGAAGAGCATCCAGCCTCACAGGAGAGTTGGGAGTCCAATCAGAGGAGTAAAGAGCCTTAAGACCATGCTCTATGAAGATGAATTGAGTGAACAAGGGATGTTGGACCCGAAGGTGGGAAAGAGAGCCAAAGGATGATAGCTGTCCTCAAGTACCTCAAAGGTTGTTCCATGAAAGAGATCAGACTTGTTTTTCCTGGCCCCAAATGGGCAGCACTAGAAACAGTGGATGGAAATTATAGAAAGACAGATTTAGGAATGAAGGAAGGAGGAGCTTCCTAACACTATAGGTTTTATATATATACACAGAAGTATCACGGGCAGCTTTTGGAGCTTGTGACTTCCTCTGCAAGCAAAGGTTGAAGGACCATTTGCAGAGCATGTTGTTCTTTGGGTTTGGGCCAGGTTAGAGGTCCTTTCCAGCTCTGTAGTTCTACAGTTTTGTAGTTGCATTCCCTTCTGTCCTTCCCTTCTCTCAACTCTTCATCTCATAGGGCCTAGCTCTGACTCCATCTTTACAGTGTTAGGCCGAACCTGGCCCAGAAATAGATCTTACCAGCTGCTTATTTCAGAATGACACTTCAGGCCACACTGGTGCCCCCACAAAAGTTTGCTTCCCACCTGAAATTGTGAGATCGCTTTACTTAAGGAAGCAGAATCAGTGGAACCAATTGGGTATTCTACAAGAGGCCAGGAAAATCCCAAGGAAATGGATGGTAGTCCAAGATCTAGCTGGTGAGCTGAACTGAGAAAGGAGGAAGCAAGGTGGTTTGTAATACAAGAGGAACACATCAGTGTTGAGGGAGGGGAAAAACTGGAGAGTCAAGGAGTTATGCTGCCATAGCCGGGGATTAACACGATGCCCTGTATACAGTAAGCCCTCAAATATAGGCAGATTTTCTTTTTCATTTGGTTTAGTGTAAAAGAAAGGAGTCTAAGAAAAAGGAAGATATTAGGGTAGAGTGAAGACATCTTCTGGTATTGCAGAAGTAACTATATTTACTTCGAATATATTTTTTATTTATTTTTATCTGTGAGCATGGTAGAATTTAAGTTCCTTGAGAGTAGGGGCTGTTTTTATTTTTATCCTGCACAGTGCCTAGCACATGGTTGTCCTTAAAATACTTGCCTCAAGTTTCTCCCCAATCCATTCCATGCATTCAGCTGTCAAATTGATCTTCTGAAAGTTTAAATCTGACCATATCATCTCCCCAATTCAATAAACTTCAGTGGTTTCCTATTACAAAAGAAATAAGATCAAGGATATGAAACGGTTTGAATATCACACTGTTTCTATGATTATGAGGAACAACAAATGGCATTTCAGAATTAAAGCTAAATTTAGTTTAAGATCCACAATAATCAAGCCAGTTCATAGCAATATTTCCCCAAGTAAACTATGGATAACTTTGATCTCCTTTAATTACAGAGTGGGCTTAGGTCTATTTACCAGGTCTTGCTTTTCCTAGGAGGTATGATGTCAAGTGAGCAGTTAGTGGTACCTCACCCACCGATCTCTGCTGTGGCTATTTCTATTGTCCTGGGAGTGATCTCACTAGTTATCTCTTAATTCTAATTTAAGTACACTTGCCCTTCAAGTTTCTGAATTGCCATCTTCATTTCAAAGCATCCCTGGGTCCTTCAGGAATGATATCAGCCTTTAATACTTGTCCAGTTAAGGGACTTCAAAGGGTTAATTCACCTCAACTTAATGAAAACATCCCATCCTTACCACAACAGACCCCACACACATCCAAGTTCCACACAACGTCCCCCAAAGTATGGACTAAAGTCCACAGTCCACAAAGGACTGACCTCCAGAGTCAGCAATACTTTTGGGGGCATAACAGCACCCATCTACAAAACAAATTCTCTCCCAAAGAATCTGCCAAAGCATTAAAAAAAGATTTTGTTCTTCTGTGTTGGACCATAGAACAATGAAAGGGGAATACAAAACAAAATAGGGTTGCAGCTGCCACTCTACTCCCAGGTGGTCTCTGTCCTCAGATGAAGTCCAGGCACTTGTTCAGTCTCACTACATCCTCTGGTTGAGTCAGATTGGTTTTCTGCCCTTTTGGTATATTTTGTAATTACCTCAATTACCTCTTGTACTTTTGTAATTACCTCACTTTGTGGATTGAAAGCTTATTCAGGTTTTTTCATGTACAGAAAGCAGACCGAAGAAAAGGTGGTATCCATTAGGCTGAGGACTGAGGCAGACTAGGCAATGATGAGATGAGAAAGAACTTCCTCCCTCTGTAATCTTCCTCCATCAGGGTGACAAGAAAAGCAAGAAAGGTCAAGAGAAAATTCTTTAAAGAATGACCACAAAAGGAATGCTGACATCATCACCACCATCAGAAAGGTTTTATTAAGAGCTGATCTAAATGAAATATGATCCAAAGCAAACCAGCCTGGCCATCCTTGTCCCCTTAGTTCAGAGGCTTGCAACTCACATAGCACAAAGACACTGTCTCCTTAAAGCTTTACCTGGGCCAAATTGTTAGTCTGAAGCAATCATATTTTAAAAAATCAGTGTCCAAGTCGGACGCCTGTTCCAACGTATTTCCCCTGTTCTTCCTCATTGAAAGCAATGAAGCTTGCAGTGCTAGGTGTTTGCTCTTGAGTGATCTGAACTAATTTCCCTGTCAAACCTTCATTCGGGCCCTAATTACCTCTTGCCTGTACTACCATAATGGCCTTCTAAATGGCCTCCCTGCTTCTTGTCTTTCCTCACTCCAATACATTTTCTTCTCAGCTGCCAAAATGATCTATCTAAAGCATAGGACTGACCATGTCACTCTCCTGTTCAAGGAACTCCAAATGGCTGCCTGTTTTTAATAGAATCAAGTATAAAGTCCCCTATTTTTGGCATTTAAAGGTCTTCATCACTCTGTCCTTTTTTTCTTTTTCAGGTTCCTGAAAAAAGTATTTTTTAACACTTAACTCTGCTCATGAACTATGGTGTCTAGCTATATTAGTACATTTGAAGTACCTTGGACAGAGTACTCCATGTCCCAGTCTATGCCTTTAAACTCATTGCCTCCATGAATGGCATGTTCTGCCCCAGGCTCCTTCAAGTCTCATCTCAAAGCCAACCTATAGAGGAAATCTTTCCTGTTCACTCCTCTTACCCCTAACACACACACACACACACACACACACACACACACACAACACAACACAGAGAGAGAAAGCTCCTTCCTTCTGAGATTACCTTTCATTAAATGTATGTGTGTGTTATGTACCTAGTTATTTACGTGTTATTTGTGTTATCCACATTCACATTGAAATTTGAATTTCTTGAGTGAAGAGTTGGTTATTTCTACCTTTCTTTGTAGTTCAGAGCTTAACATGAGACCTGGCTTAATCAATGCTTGCTAATTAATTATACTGTTTCTTAATCTTTGAAATCTCTCCCCAAATCCAGGGTAAATCAAAATTTCCTCTTCCTTCTTTGTTTATCATTAACATTTCAGAAATCTAGTCTTCCTTATTGGCCAGAAAGAAATTATCAAATTATCAGACCATCTCAGCTTCTATGCTTTTTATTTTTATGTCAAGAAGCATTTATTAAATATTTACTATGTATATGAGCACTAAGTTTAGCTGCACTGGAGGGTCTTAAAGTCCTATGTAACACATGAATTGTTATCATTGTTCTTTCTCAAATTATCTAGTACCACATGGCCATAAATCCTGAGCCATTGCTAGGAAGAAAATGACTCAAGCTAATCTGGAATGTACTCACTCCTAGGAAGAGTAGTTTATCATTGCCCAATGAGCAATTGGGTATCAATTGGTGTTCAAGGATGAATGAGGTGTTTCTGCAAGCAAAGAAGCTGGTTCCTTACTTTGACCCAAATGAATGAATTCGATGTCCTGATGGCCTCATTTTGAGTTGGAAAGGGTACAGCTGAAGCTAAAGGGCTAGAACTTGGACCACTAGCAAGTGGTTCTATTCTTGGACAATTTTATATTTAAAGAAAAGAAAGGTTCAGATTCGATCGATTCAATTCAACGACTTTACAGAAAACCTGTGGTGCAGAAGGTCCTGAGTCTGGCTTCTCTGGGAAGCACTATAAGAGCTACAAAGACATCATGGCACCTCTATTTGTGGGGTTCACAATCTATGTACTTCCCAGACACCATTTTTATATCATGCTACCTCTGGACATCTTCCTCCTCCTCTCCCTGCCATCAAAATCTTGGCCTCCTTCCTTCTCACTGACCTGGGCTCTGATTTGGGTTAGTTTTTACCCCTTCTTGTCCGGAAATAAACATCCTCATTACTTCATGGCCATCTCATCACTCTGGCCATCTACTTCCATTATATTTTGTAACAAAATGTAATATAAGTTCTTAGATGGCAGTGACTGTCTTGCTTGCTTTTATTTATATCCTTGTCACTTATCTCTTTACCAAGAGAATAGAGACATAGATTAAATTCAAAAAATTATAAAGTGAAAGCTATAAAGAACCTCAGGGTCATTTAATCCAACCCCCTCCTCATTTTACAGATGAGGAAAGTGAGGCCTAAGGAGATTAAGTGATTGGAACCCAAGGTCTCTCACTCCAGAGACAATGCTCTAGCCATTGTACCACATTGCTGTTGTGGGCTGACAACTGACAAGGAAGTAACCTTAATACTGAGTATTATGAGGGAATTTTAAAAGATGCTATTTAAAAGATGCTCTCAACTATACAAGTTGAGAGAAGAGGGAGATCATTTTTAGTCTAGAAGATTAAAAAAGAATCATGGAATCCCAGAATCTAGAGTAGGAATTCCAAGGACTACCCAACCCAATTCCTAATTAACAAAAAGGCATGTAAGGTCCTTTCTATCTCTCAATCTTTTATCTTATTATTCCCTCCAATATTACTGGTAAATGGTCAGAATCCAAATAAAGTCCAATGATAGAGAATTCTGTAGTTGTTAGGACGTTTCTACTTGCCTCCTAAAATTTAAATCTCCAACTTCTATCCATTAATCCTAGTTTGATTCTCTAGAATTAAGCAAAAACTCAGAATATCTCTTCAATAGAACCACCTGCAAATGCTCAAAGAAGTCTATCATGTTCCCTTGATGTTTTCTCTTTCTTAGGATAACCATTACCAGCTTCTTTCATTGATACTCCTATAGCATGAGTTACAGTCCCATGTTCTCTCTCAAGCATCTGTGTTATATATACTCTACAACCTCACTTCATTCCTGAATTCTCATTCTCACTCACTCCAAACAAGCCACATTTTGACATTTCTATCTTTACAACATCTCTTATATATGCTTCCTTCTTTTCATTCACCACCCTGACAGAGGTCCCTAACAGCTCTCAAGTAGAAGGCATACTGAGTAGGAGGAGGAACACATGAAGCATGGAGACCAAATGACAGGCTTTTATAACAGTCTAGGTAAGACTTTTCTAAAACACAGGCTTTATTATGTCATCTTCTTGATCAATGCGAGCCAGTGGGTTCCTCATTTCCTCTAGGATCAAATAAAAAGACTTTTGACATGTGAAGATCTTTGAACCCTGATCCTTCCTCTCCACAGCCTCCACACACTCTCCTCCCCTCCTTGCACTCTGAAATGTGGCTTCACTGTGCTAAGGTTCCTAGTGTATGACATTTCATCTCCCATCTTATGCCTTTGTACCATCCTCCCCATGCCTGAAATGTTCTGCCTCTTATCTTCTCTGACTTACTTCAAGAGTCAGTTTAAACTCCACCTGTGGCGGATCTTTCACAGTTCCTCCTAGTGAATGGTGCCTACCCCTTGAAATGATTTCCCTTTAACCCTGTATTTATCCTGTATTAGTTCAGTTCAGTTCAGTCATTTTTCAATCATGTCCAGCTCTTCCTGATCCCATTTGAGGTTTTCTTGGCAAGACATTGGAGTGGTTTGCCTTTTTCTTCTTAAGAATGAGGAACTGATGCAAATAAGGATAAGTAATTTTCCTAGTGTCACACTAGTAATTGTCTGAGGCCAGATTTGAACTCAAGGCTTCCTGATTCCAGACCTGTAACTCGTGTACTGTGCCACCTAGCTTCCAAACATCCTGTATATGCTTGACTATGTCTCTCCTCATTATGATGGAAGCTTCTTAAAGGCAGGGACAATTTTTTGCCTTACTTTATATATTGCGCTAAGCCCAGTTAACTTACAGATAGAATTCAATTTATCAGTGTTCTCCCTAAAATGCTTCAACTTAAACTGAACATAATATTGCCAGTATGTTCTGCTAAACAGAAAGTGAAAAACTAACATGAGGCAGGGACCTCATGAGTTCTTCATTGTCCATAAGTTACCTTTACACTTCCTAAACTGGACTGCATCAACCCTCAGGGGCTACCCACTTTGTGAAAGCTTGTAGACAGCATAAATGTCATTGTCTAGAGAAGAGTGTCATCACAGATCAAAATTTTTTGAGTTAGGGCCTCTGTCAGAGAGACTTTTGGATCAAGTACCCTGACCTTAAGAATACTGTCCATCCAGGAATTTGACCATTTCAAAAAGATCTGCCCTAATTCCTTACCAATTCTGGCATAAAATACAAACTCAATATCTATGACATTTAAAGGCCTTCACCCTGTGACTCTGGTTACCAGGATTATTCTCCATTGCTTTCCTTCATGAACTCTACAAGTCAAAAGGACCTGAACCTTGATATACCTTCTCCTATTTGATATATACTTTGATATTAGGGATCAAGACTCTGAACATTTTAAATAATAACAACAATAAAATAATTATCATTTTAACTATATCTCATTTTAAGGCTTAAAAAGTACTTTACAAAAATTATTTCATTTGAGCTTCACAAAACCACAGGAGGTAGGTATGTGTGTGTTATTATTCCCATCATTTTGTGGGTAAAAAAATTAAGACAAACAGAGGTTATGTGATTTTTACACGGTCATGCAATTAGCAAGTGTCTAAAGAGAGTTTCGAACTCAGCTCTTTCTGACTGATTTCAGGCTCAATGTTCTGTCTTCATCCCCTCCCAGCTATTTTTATTAATCATAGTGTATTTTAAAGTTAGTGGGGCACTTTTGCATATATTATTTCACTTTAGTCTCACAACAACCTTGTGCAGTAGATATTTCAATTATTAATAGTAAATGAATAAACTAAGCTCAAAAAAAAAAAAAGACTTGGCCATGGTCACATAGCCACTGAGCAGCAGGATTTAAACCCAGGAATTCTTGCTCTTAGGCCCATCCTCTCTACATTACCCCATGCTTAGTATAGGCCTAGTACACAGTAAGCACCTAAGAAAGGCTTGCCTTCTTGGATGATGGATGGATTGATGGATGGATAGATTTGATGAACAGTCCTTTCCCACCCACCCTCATCTTCTCATGGGATCTGAACATTTGCCAGCCCCCTCCCCCTCTCAGGAGAGACTTGTCTTTGAATTCTGGGCCTTTGCAGCCTTCGTGGGACTACTGAGTGAGCTGAGCAGCCTGATCCTCCACCTGCCTTGGATGGGCAGACATGCTACAAAATAGCCAAGAACAAGGGAAGCTTGGCAAGCCTGCAGGGATCTCTCATCAACTCCCTCTGCCACTTCTATCACATATATAGAAGGCATGCATAAATTAGAAGCAAGGAAAGGTACACCTTTCCAAGAAATACTCTGCCTCCGGAAGGGCAGGGGTCACCTCTTGAGGGCCAAGAAAAATGCTCTTTCTGGATGAAGTTTGAGTTGTTTCCCCTCAGAACGTCTAGAAGAGAAAAGGGGGCCAGGAGGGCAGGCCCTCTGCTCCTGCCTCAGGTAAAAGACCATTGGGCCCTACAGCAACTTAGCCCATAGGGAGAGGGGTGGGTGAGGAGTCATTTTTATTTCAATGTACGTGAATTCTGCCTGAGACAGCACAGTCAGCTGCTAGTGCCTCTACAGAAAAGGGATGGTGAGTGCTAACAGCAGAGTCAGAGAAGAGAAAAGAATGGAGAAGGAAATAGTTACAAGAACAATAGTAATAACTATCATTGATACCGCACTTTTAAGTTTTGCAAAGCACTTTACAGATATCATCTCATTTGACCTCAACAATAAGCTGGTAATAGCGGTGCTGTGATTGCACCCAATTTGTGGATTACAAAACTGATGTTAAGAAGTGCTAAGTAACCAAGATAAGATCAAAAAGGGTCCATGATTTAGACATAAAGAATGAGATTATAAACAAATTGGAGGAACATAGGATAGTTTATCTCTCAGACTTGTGGAAGAGGAAGAAATTTGTGACTAAAGACGAACTAGAGACCATTATTGATCACAAAATAGAAAATTTTGATTACATCAAATTAAAAAGCCTTTGTACAAACAAAACTAATGCAAACAAGATTAGAAAAGAAGCAACAAACTGAGAAAACATCTTCACAGTTAAAGATTCTGATAAAGGCCTCATTTCCAAAATATATAGAGAGCTGACTCTAATTTATAAGAAACCAAGCCATTCTCCAATTGATAAATGGTCAAAGGATATGAACAATTTTCAGATGATGAAATTGAAATCATTACCACTCATATGAAAGAGAGTTCCAAATCATTATTAATCAGAGAAATGCAAATTAAGACAACTCTGAGATACCACTACATACCTGTCAGATTGGCTAAGATGACAGGAAAAAATAATGATGAGTGTTGGAGGGGATGCGGGAAAACTGGGACATTGATACATTGTTGGTGGAGCTGTGAACGAATCCAACCATTCTGGAGAGCAATCTGGAATTATGCCCAAAAAGTTATCAAACTGTGCATACCCTTTGATCCAGCAGTGTTTCTACTGGGCTTATACCCCAAGGAGATACTAAAGAAGGGAAAGGGACCAGTATGTGCCAAAATGTTTGTGGCAGCCCTGTTTGTAGTGGCTAGAAGCTGGAAACTGAGTGGATGCCCATCAATTGGAGAATGGTTGGGTAAATTGTGGTATATGAATGTTATGGAATATTATTGTTCTGTAAGAAATGACCAGCAAGATGAATACAGAGAAGCCTGGAGAGAATTACATGAACTGATGTTAAGTGAAATGAGCAGAACCAAGAGATCATTATATACGTCAACAACGATACCATATGAAGATATAATCTGATTGATGGAAGTGGATTTCTTTGACAAAGAGACCTAATTCAGTTTCATTTGATCAATGATGGACAGAAGCAGCTACACACAAAGAAAAAACACTGGGAAATGAATGTAAACTGTTTGCATTTTTGTTTTTCTCCCCGGGTTATTTCTACCTTCTGAATCCAATTCTCCCTGTGCAACTAGAAAACTGTTTGGATCTGCACACATACATTGTATCTAGGATATACTAGGACATATTCAACATATATAGGACTGCTTGCCATCTAGGGGAAGGGGTGGAGGGTGGGAGGAAAAATCGGAACAGAAGTGAGTGCAAGGGATAATGTTATAAAAAAAAATTACCCTGGCATGGATTCTGTCAATAAAAAGTTACTATAATAAAATTTAAAAAAAATAAAATAAAATAAAAAAAGAAGTGCTAAGAAACTTGGTCAGAGTCATTCAGCTAAAAAGTGTCAGAGTCAGAATTTGAACTCGGACCTTCCTTACTCCAAGTCCAACATTCTATTACCTGTTTAGTGGAAACAGAGAAGTTTCTGTAAAGATTTATATAAGTAGACAGTGAAGGGAAGTAGCCATCAAATCTGAACCCTCTTCCATCCACTAGAAGTTTTCTTCTCTAGTACAGTTGTATCTCCTGACTCGGGAGGGAGCTGGTTGGCAGTGGGAGCAATGGGCCTGCAGTTGGGGAAGACTTGAATTCAGTGCAGCCTTAGATACTTAATAATTGTGTGACAGAGGAAGTCACTTAATCCATCTGCCTCAGTTTCCTCGATTGTAAATGGAGATAATAATAGTACCCATCTCATAAGGATCAAATGAGATATTATTTTGTTATTCAGTTGTGTCCAAGTCTTCATGACCCCATGTACAATAGCATGTCACTACTGTCCATGGGGTTTTCTTGACAAAGCCTGAGACTGAATTTGAACTCAGGTCTTCCATGTCTAAGGCTGTATCCTGTGAGTCACCTAACTGCTTCTAGTAGGTGTATATAAATATATATTCTCTTTCCCTAGAGGCCAAAAATCCCTTGGCTTAGGCCAGGACAAAATTCTTCCTTCTTAACCCATTGACCTATCTTTCTGAATTTATTTATTATTATTTCTCTTCCATCCAGATTAGTCAACTAGCTGTTTCTTGTACTCAACATTTCTCCATCTTCACACTTTCCTGCTGTGTTTGGTACATGCCTTTTCATCTCCACTACTTGAACTTCCTTAAAGGCTTAATTCAGGTACCACTTCCTTCAAGAAATCTTTCCTGACCCTTCTAATGGCCAGATCTCACTTCTTTTTTTTCCTTTTTTTAGTTTTCAACATTTACCTTTATAAGATTTTGATTTCCATTTTTTCTCCCCCTCTCTCTTCCAAAGACAGCAAGCTATCTGATATGGGTTATACATGTACAATCATATTAAATATATTTCCACATTACTCATGTTGGAAAAGAAGAATCAGAACAAAAGGGAAAAACCTCAAAAAAAGAAAAAAAGGGGAAAAAGTATGTTTTGTTCTGCATTCAGATTTTGTAGAGGGTCACAGTGAGTGGGGGAACTCTGACTGAGGTATAAGACCCTTCAGCCCAGAGGGAACCTGCTGACAATGTCTGGTTTGACTCCCCATCTCCCTAAGGGTTCTCGGCCTTCCTGAGAAGTCAGGGGGTGGTGACAACCTGTGTTGAGATTGAAGCAGAGTGATAGCAGGTGGCAAACTACATACAATAGCAAGTTGTTTATGAGGTCCTACGTGCTCAAAGTTGTTTTTGTTACATTATAAAAAGGGGAAAGCCCTTGAAATAAACAGATTCCATTTTTCCACCATCCTTGGGAGTTCTGCCTCGTCATTTCTCTACTAGGAAGCTATATTTTAATCACCCGGGTGTGGGGGCTCTAGAAAGCAATGGTAGGTTTTGTCACCCAGCTTGGGGGCTCTAGAAAGCAGGACACAACAAGACTCCACAATCCATTCTCTGGATGCGTTAGCATTTTCCATCATTGAATCTTTTGAAATTGTCCTAGATCATTGTATTGCTAAGAAGAGCTATGTCTACCATGCTTGACCATTGTAACAACCTTGCTCCTATTGTACAATTTAATGCACTACACAGAATATATGTTTAGTAACTGATAGACCACAATTGGGTAGGTTGAAGCATTCTATTTTCATTTTTGTTTATGCTTTTGTTTTTCAGAAAGAAATTTCATAAAAACAACAAAGAAGGATGTAGATAGAGAAACAGGCAAATAGATGGATGGATAGCTGTCACAGTAAAGAGCATTATCACACTATTGTCCTATTCAGGATGACCTCCTGACTTTCCATT
The DNA here is from genome assembly GCF_902635505.1 of Sarcophilus harrisii. NCBI lineage: Eukaryota > Metazoa > Chordata > Mammalia > Dasyuromorphia > Dasyuridae > Sarcophilus > Sarcophilus harrisii. Next base: position 548,931,825 of record NC_045428.1, read on the forward strand.
TTCGATAACATTGGGGGAAAGGGAGATAGAACTCAATTCTATTGTAAATCTGTGGATTGGCTTGTACAGTTCTGGCAGTATGGTGAGCCACGGGAGAGGGTGCTAAGTCAGCGATTTGGGGTTTAGACTCCATTGCTGTTGTTGTTCACCAGGTATGTACTTTGTTTAGAATTTTTGGCATCCAATTCCATGAAGACAACTCAAATCACTTTGTATCTTATGTATAATTCCTATTTGAAAAGATTTATAGAGATTGTAAGGATCTGAGATGTCTAGTCTACCAGCTTATTGGTCCCATGACCTGGTAGTCCTATAAAACACTTTGCAAACAATTAAGTGCTATATAAAAATGATTATTATTAACTTTAACTAGAGATAAAGGACACAGTTTGCTGAGGAGAAAAGGTCAACACATAGCTATCCATTTATTTTCCTCAAATTACCCATCCAGACTAGCCTATTCTTACAATTGATGCCATCCTTGGGGCAAGGGAAAATACAGCAACCCTCCCTCATGTACCTAGCATACAAGTACGGACTTTACCACACACCTAAGTACCACAATCCTTAGACATAGTCCTGCTCCTCTCAGCAACTAAAACGGTCTCACTTTCATTTCTAGTTTTACCCTCAATCCCCCCATGATACCTCCCACCCAAGGGCCCCACCAGTCCCACGTTAGCTCTCAACGCATTCCCAGAACTAGAATGACTAACACAAGCTGGGTCCAAAAACCATGTCATGACTGTCTTGGCCCAGCTGCCAGTCCAACCCACTCCCCTATGTTTTCTAACTGCTGAGTTTTAACTAAGTGGTATGTGTTGTAAGTGCTGGGCTTGGGGTCAGAAAATCTGAGTTCAAATCCTACTTCAGATACTAATTTATTTAGCCTCTATTTCTTCATCTGTTAAATGAGGATTTGGGCTTAATGGTTTCCAAGGTCCCTTTTGGTTCTGAATCTATGATCCTCTGACCCCTATTCCTTACCTAGATCACCATTTTATGAGACGTACAGAGATGCCGGCTTCACTGATATGCCGGCTTTACTCCTCACTCACCAGACTTCTTCACTCTTTGTGGACAACCACGATACCCCTCTCAGTGTCTGGCTCCCCCTTATGTGATCTATCCGCCTTTTGAAATAGAAACTCCTTGAGGATAGAGACTGTCATTTCTGTATGTATTTGTATCCCTGGGGATTAGTATAGTGCCTTGAAGATAGTGAATACTCAATATAAGACCAAAAATACAAGACCAACAATAAAAGCATAGGCAAGCCTTTCTAACAGTAGGGGCAAGGTCATTTTATCACAGTGCCTCTTATCCCCAATTCTCAATTTAAATCATGGCTAGCGATATCTGTGGAATGCTTATATTTATGAGAGGGAAAGCTGAGCCTGGTTTTTATCAGACTTAGACTAGAGCACAGTACATAGAAACCAGCCAGAAGTGGTTTTTTTTTTTAATTCTCTAAAAAATAAAAAACAATAACAACAACAACCAGGGATTAATAATTCAGGGACCGCTGGGCAGCTAGGTAGTATAGTTAATGGAAAACCAGGCCTGGAATTCCAGGAATGGAAAACCAGAGTTCAAATCTAGCCTCAGATACTCACTAGTTGTGTGACTCTGGGCAAGCCACTTAACCCTGTTTGTCTCAGTACCTGCATAAAACGAGCTGAAAAAGGAAATGGCAAATCACTCTAGTATCTTTGCCAGGAAAACCTTAAATAGGATCATCAAGAACCAGACATAACTGAAACATGACTGAACAAAAATGTTCCTCACCCTTCAAAGATAAGTTTACTCTGGCAGGAGGTGTACTACCAGGAAAGAATAGACTATAGCAACATAGAAGAGAAAATCCTAGACAATAAGTGTTTTATGTTACTTATATCTTCCCCTTTATAGGAATGGTACTGGTTTCATTATCAGGATCATGACACCACGGAATCTATAGATAATGCTGTAGAATGTAAGCTCTCTGAGGAAAGAGAACATTTTACTTTTTTCCCTTTGTATTCATCAGAAACTAACATAGCATCTGTCTCAGTAGGGAGTTGATAACTTTTTGAATTGAATTTATTTATTATATTAATTATTTTTAAAATTTTTTTTCTTTTGCCTATAAGTCTTTAAGAATATCTGGATGACTATTAGGACTGTTATATAGAGCATTCTTCTTTCAAGGTTAGATAGGACAGCTAAGTAGCTCACTGAGTAGAACATTAGACCTTGGGTCAGGAAGACTTGAAGTTATATAAATGTTATCTATTATTTTTATTAGGTAGTCATTGTTAATCACTCCCCCCCCACCAAAAAAAATCACAATTCCATGAGACATAAATTGTAACTAGATTTTATTATAATAGAAATGAACATGGATGTAGAGCTCCTAACACTACTGAAGTCTCTTCCAAATCTGTGATTCTCTGGTGCTGTGATCTCTTTGTTATACTCCAGGTTTTGCTTTGGACCACCGCCTTGGCATACCAATGCATGATTCTGTTTCATACTGAGTCAATATCAGTCTGTCACAAGCCAAAGAATCCATATTGATAAACAACCAATTTGGGAATATTTCACTCATCTTCACTGATTCAATCTTAAGCACTTACAGTTACCAATGCAAAGGCTCATTGGCAGTTGTTAATGATAAAAATGAAATTAAACAAATCTCTGTCTTTATTCTTATAAAGAATACACACTTATACATACTCTTCTGAGGCTTTTAATTAGACTCTAAATTTATCTGAATCTATGAATTTTCAATGTTAATTTTTCATCATTATTATTTCTTCTGTTGCTTTTATTTCGGGGCTAATTGGAGGATGGGAAGTGAGCAAATCAAGTTGAGCAATAGTCCAGGACTCTGCACTGCTCATACAATATGGATAGCTTTCCTGTTCTGAGCATCCCCAGCTAAGAGAATTGAGTAAACACCACTCACTGCTCAGTGTGGGGGTTGCCATGACATCTCACACTTGTTTTTATATCAGAAGAGCACGTTGGTATTAGTGAGTCCATGCTCTGCACGCTGATTCAAGAGGATGTTGTGAGAATGACCTTGCCCTGTGCTTCCTCAGCTTTTTTTCAAGTATGGCACTAAAATTGCCAAGTAGGTGATTAGGAGATGAAATCTTCTTGGAACATCAGAAAGGTACAGGTTGAAACTAGAATATCCTCCCCTTAATTTTAGCAGCATGAATGTTAGAATACAAATGCCAAGGATGACATTACAATTGTTTCCTGCCCATTTTAGGCAGGAGACCCTAAGGCTTTTACTAATGCCAAGGGAAAAGAATGAAGGGGGATGGGAAACTGGAGTAAGGGGATATTACAAATTTCTAAAATAAATCTTTGGTTATCTAGAGTCCTCAGGGAGTGGATTGTTTAGAAAAGCTACTGAAGAAGAGTAGATGAAAAGGCAGGAGATCAGATGGAGTATCATAAGTAAGGAACAGCAGGAAGACCAATGTCTCTGGATCAAATAATATGTGAGGGAATAAAACATAATAAGACTGGAAATGTAGGAAGAAGCTGGGCTATGAAAGACTTTAAAAAAACAAATTTCATTCTTGCTCCTAAAAGTTAACAAGAAATTAATGAAGTTTATTATGTGTGTCGGAGAGGAGTGGTATGGTCAGAAGTGTGCTTTAGGAGGATCATTTTGGAAGTTGAATTGAGGAGGGACTAGAGAGAGAAGATCCCAGAGGGAGGGGGACCAAGCAGCATGCTATTGCAATACCATCAGTGAGAGGAAAGCAATAAGGGCCTGTTAATTGAGAAATACAAAGGATACTCCTTCAGAAGAAAGATGGTTGTCCACTCTGATCTCTGCTTACCAATTCAATTCAATCAAAATTTGTCAACATTACATCAAGGTGGCAAACTGAAATTTTTCAAAATCCTATGACACCATCTGCAGGGCAAAAGCTTTTTAAAAAAATTATTACTTTAACCAATGTATATGGAAATCTTTCCAAAATATATTACACAGTTCCATGCATTCTTTTTTCCTGCTGAAGGGTATTTTTTTCCAGTTACATGTAAAGATGGTTTTCAACATTAATTTTCATAAGTTTCTGAGTTCCAAATGTTTCTCCCTCTTCTTTCCCTTCCCCAAGACAACAAGCAATCCAACATAGTTCATAAATGTACAATGATATTAATCTTCACATTAGTTGTGCTGTGAGAGAAGAATCAGAACAACAGGGAAAAACTTTGAGAAAAAAATACAAAACAATGAAAACAGTATGCTTTAATCTGCATTCATATTCCATGATTCTTTTAAGTTTGACTCAGTTCTCTATATAGTTGAGAAATGAGATCTTTATCAGAAACACTGACTATAAAAATTGCTTCTCAGCTTTCTGCTTCCCATCTAATCTTGATTGCATTGGTTTTTTTGTATGCAAAACCTTTTCATTTAAAGTAATCAAAATTATTAATTTTGTATTTCACAATGTTCTTTATCTCTTATTTGGTAATAAATTCTTGTCTTCTCCATAGAGCTGACAGATAAACTATTCCTTGCTCTCCTAATTTATTAGGTATCACCTCTATGTCTAAATCATGTACCCATTTTGACCTTATCTTTGACCTTACCCACTTTGACCTTAACATAGTGTGATATATTGGTCTATACCTAGTTTCTGTCATACTATTTCTCTTTTTTCCCAGCAATTTTTGTCAAATAGTGAGTTATTATCCCAGAAGTTAAGTCTTTGGATTTATCAAATAGTAGATTACAATAGTCATTTACTACTGTGTCTTGTGTACCTAACATATTCTACTGATCCACCATTCTATTCCTTAACCAATACCAAATAGTTTTGTAATATAATTTTACATTTGATATGGGTAGGCTCCCCTTCCTTTGCATTTTTTTCATTAATTCCCCTGATATTCTTGACCTTTTGATCTTTCCAGATTAATTTTGTTATTATTTTTCCTTGATCTATAAAATAATTTGGGGAGTTTTATTGGTGTGACATTGAATAAATAAATAAATTTAGATAGAATTGTCATTTTTATTATATTAGCTCGGCCTATCCAAAAATTGATATTTTTCCAATTGCATAGATCTGACTTTATTTCTGTGAAAAGTGTTTTGTAATTATGTTCATATAGTTCCTAAGTTTATCTTGTCAGATAGACTACCAAATATTTTATATTGTCTACAATTATTTTAAATAGAATTGTTCTATCTCCTGTTTCTGGGCTTTATTAGTGATATACAGAAGTGCTGATGATTTATGTGGGTTTATTTTTATCCTGAAACTTTACAAAAGTTGTTCGTTATTTCAAATATGTTTTTAGTTGATTTCCTAGGATTCCCTAAGTATATCACTGTATCATTTGCAAAAAGTATTAGTTTGGTTTCCTCATTGCCTAGTCTAATTCCTTCCATTTCTAGTTCCCTACCTTCTTAAACAGAATATAAAGCCCCCAAGCTACCTTTTCCTGATGACTCAGAACCATAAAGCTGAGTATCCATTATCATACTGTGTTATATAGTAGGTATAGGGATGTTCACAGGGCCTCCAAAGAGTTAGAGCTCTAGGTCCTCCACTCTCTTCAGAGATTTTGAACCATCGTGCTTTTTGAATTCTTGTATTAGCTTTAAACATATTTTCTTCATCTTCTCTCTTGCTATGTCATTCCTCATTGCTGTCTGTGTGCTTCCCTCCAGCAGCCTTTTTCCTTACCTCACTTCTTTCTAATTTGACACATCTAATATGTTATGAGCTTAGGAAAGATATGGGACAGTGAAGGGTATTGGAAAGAGCCCTAAAATTGGAGTCTACTCAATCCTTACTTTCACACCTATCAACTCAGTCATAATCTGGGAGTTACTTAACTTCTCTGAGCATCAGTTTCTTCCTCTGTGAAATGGAAATAATATTCCTCAGAATATATATAATATGGTATAATTTTAAGGCAGGAGCTTCATAAACCTTAAAGTGCTCCATAAGAATAATAATGATGATAGGTCACATTCCCATAGCATTTTAAAATTTGCAGAATACTTATTTGATGCTAAATAATTGGAGTCTCCCAGTAATTCTGGGAAGTAGATACTATTAGTATTATTGGCCCCATGTCAATGAGGAAACTGGACTACAGAGAATTTGGGAGATTTGCTCATGGCTACATAACTAATAAGAGTCCCAGGTGAGATTAGGACAGAGGTTTCTTATCTACATTAGCATGTTACTTTATCCAGTCCAACCTAATCCAATCTAGCAAGCATTTATTTGCAACTACTTTGTAAAAGGCACCTCACTAGGTCTCTTCCTCTCCCCTCTCCCTTTCCTCCCTCTCTCCCTCCCTGTCTCTCTGTTTCTCTGTCCCTGTCTATCTCTGTCTCAATTTCCTTCTCTCTCTCCCTCTCCCTATCCCTCACTCTCCCTCTCCTTACCCCTCTTCTTCCCTCCCTCCCTCCCTCTCTCTTCTTCTTTCCCTTTTTCTCTGTTTCTCACTCTTTTTCCCATCTTTCTCTCTTTCTTCTTCACTGTCTCTCTCTGTGTATATCTGTAGGTTTTTCTGCCTCTGTCTCTCTGTCTCTCTGTCTCTCTGTGTGTGTCTGTCTCCATCTCTCTCTCTCCCTTCCTGCTCTTTCTCCTCCTCCTCTTCCTTCTCACCTCTCCTCTCTCTGCCTCTCTCTTTCTCCTATTCTTCCAACAAACTTCAATCCATACACAAAAAGATTTTTAAGTAATCATTCCAGGAGAGGAATGAGAATACTAACAATTAAGGGAAACAAAAAGATGTAGGCTGATAAAAAGCAGTGTGGTCCAGAGTCAGGGAGCCTTAGTTTCAAGTCGTACTTCTGATCTTGTCAAATGTGATCCAAGTCACTTGACCTCTCAGGGCCCCAGATAACTCTGACTATAAATTGCAGAACAGTTGTCAATATTTATTGGTAGAGGGAATTTTCTCACTGGAAATGTTCTTTTTTTGTGAAGTCACAAGACAAGAAATGATATATTACATTAATGCATACCCTAAAGATAATTCAAATTCAATATATCCAATATAGAACTCACTATGGTCCCTCTTCTAACTATGCTTCCTCTATACTTCCCTATATCTATCCCAGGTACTGCCATCTTTTTTGTAAACTCAGGTTTGGAGTCATATTTGACTCTCTATTATTACTCACCCCCAAATCCATTTATCTGCCAGGTCTTCTCCATTCTTCCCTCACAAAATACCTTGTATCCATCTGATTCTGCTCACTCACACACCATCTTATTTTAAGATCTGATCAATTTTCAAGTAGACTACTGCCAACTGTCAAGTCCTAGTTAGACTTCTTGGCTTCTAATCACTCTTTTCTCCAATTTGTCCTCCACACACCTTATCAAAATAATCTCCCTACATTCTGTCCACATCATTTCTTTGCCAAAGATCCTTAAGTGGCTCCCTACTGCCCCTAGGATAAAATATCAACTCCTCTGTTTGGCATTCAAATCCCTTAATAATCTGTCTTTACTCTACCTTTCCAGATGGCATGATGTAAGAGCAAAAGCATTTTCCTTAGCAGGTTAAACTTGGTACTAATTTTGAATTCTTATTCTAACAAGTACTATCACTGTGACCTGAGGAAAGTCATCTAACTAATCTGGGCCCCATATGTAAGATGAAGGGGGCTGGGATGGATGGTCGCTGATGGATCTTCTTAGTTTCCACTTTCTCTTCTTCCCACACTCTTCTCAACCCTTTGCTTACTCAAATAAGCACCTTCATTACTCAAATGAAAGTGCTTCTTCCAAAATATCAATGACTTCTTAGTTGCTAAATCTCATGTTCTTTTCTTTACCTGGGGTCTAAGAACTTTTTTATAAAGAGACAAAGATAAGTAGATAGTTAACCATATTTCAATATAATTGACTTCCTCTGTGATGCATATTATTTTATGTACTTAAAAACATTATTCTAAGAATAGATTCATTTCCACATCTCTTCTTCTTCTTCATATTTTGAAAGGAGTCAAAAACCTAAAGAGGTTAAGAATCCTGATTGAGACCTACCTGCAGCATCAAACACTGGTGTTAGACACACTCTTCTCTTGGGTACTCTTCCCTCAATGGGTTTTTGAGACAATGACCTCTATTGGTTCTCCTTCCTGACTGTGTGATGGCTCCTTCTCAGCCTTCTTTGCTGTATCATCAACCAAGTCACAAATTCCTGTCAGTGAATGGAACCTTAAGCTTCCATCCTGCTTTCTCTTTTCTCCATGTACTCTCTTACTTAGTAACCTGTTCATTTCCTATTGGTTTAATTATTTTCTTTATACCTATGGCTCCCAGGTCTACTTATCCAGTCTCAACTTTGCTAAGCTCAAACAATACATCACCAGCTGCCTATTGAACTTTTTAAACTGGATGCCCCAAAGACTCCTCAAATCCAAAATGTCCAAAACTAAACCAGTCATCTTTCTCCCACCTTACCCTCTTTCTGAATTTCCCTATTTCTATTGAGAGCATCACCATCCTTCCCATCATCTACATGTGCAACCTCAGTTGCATACTCAACTCCACCCCCACTCAACCCACATATCTAATCAGTTGCCAAAGCTCACTGATAATAATAACCACAACAATAATACATATAGTTCTCTGAATAAGTGATTTATCTGCAAAACACTTTAACAATATTGTATTTGCAAAGCACTTTACAAATGGTATATTATTGTTGTTTTAAATATATGTAATATATATTTATATATATATATATATATACACACACCAAGCATTTTGCAAATAGTATAATTTATATTTTAGTATAGTCTTTGATATTTGATATATCTATCTCCATAGCATCCACCTGTGTTTACTCATAAAACTGCCCTTCTAGTTTGGATTTTTATTGCCTCTAAACTGGGCTTTTAGAATAGTTTCCTAATTGCTCTCCCTCCCTCTCAAGTCTCTCCTCTAATCCAGGTCTTCTTAAACTTTTTTCATTCACTACCACTTTTCACCCAGGAAATTTTTACATGATTCCAGGTACATAGGTATATAAAATATGTATACAAATCAAACATTTACTGATAATAAATCACAATTTCACAACCCCCACTTCCATTATGTGACTCCCATAGGGAGTCATGAACCACAGTTTAAGAAGATTTACTTTAACTGACCTTCTGCGCAACTGCCAAAGTGATTTTTCCAAAGTACAGGTCTGACCATAACACTCTTCTCCTCTATAAACTCCAGTAGCTCCCTATTCTTTTCAGGAGAGGGAATTTAAAGCCCTTCCCAGTCTGGCTTCAAAATCAGAAGCTGTAAGTATCTAAGGCTGAATTTGCACTCAAGTCCTACTGCCATAGCACTCTACATGAAACAGAGTCAGAATTTCTAAGTACCTATTGATTTACTTCACCTTTGACCATTCTTCCTTCCAGTCAAAATGGGCTTCTTGCTGTTCACTGACCTTGACATTCCATTACCCACATTTTCCTTCCCCAGTGTACCCCTTAAGAGTCCCAAGATTCCCTGGAGGCTCAGCTTCTGCATCTCAGACTTTCCTGTTTTCATTATTAGCTCTAACAATTGATTTTGTGAAATGAGAAATGCTAAATACCAAATGCATATGATAACTCCAGTTATCATACATCGACTGATCTGTTCAGATGCTGTAAATCCCCAGGAGAATGGAAGCTCTATGGACTATTGTGCCGTATCCCCAGCTTACAGCCTAGAACCTCAGATAGAGTAGGTGTATAAGGTACTGGATACCAAATGACATAGTCGATAGAGAGCCAGGCTTGGAATCAGGAAAGAAAAGGAATTCAAATCTAGCCTTAGACATTTACTAGCTGTGTGACCCTGGACAAGTCAATTAACTTGTTTGCCTCAGTTCCTTCAACTGTCAAATGGGGATAACAATAGCATCTACCCTTAGAGGGTTGTTGTGAAAAATCAAATGGATGAATGTTTGTAAAGTACTTGGCTTAGTGCCTGGAATATAGTAGGCACTATATAGATTGTAGCCATTAGATTCCTAAGTGGTGCTGTGGATAGAGCTCTCAGATACTAAAAAGCTGTGTTATTCCCAGTAAGCATAATCTCAATCTGCCTTAGTTTCCTCATCTGTAAAATGGGAATACTAGAATATACCTCCCAGGACTCTTGTGAGAATCAAATGAATAATATATTTGTAAGGCACTTAACACAGACCTGGCATGTAGTAGATGCTTAATAAATGATTACTTCTTTAGACTGAGAACTTCTGGAAGAAAGCCTTATCTTTTGCCTTTTTTAATCCCTATAGTTTAGTGCCTGCTGCTATAAAAAATATTGACTGATTGATTTGCTGAGTAATGATCATGTCAAACTCCAGTTCATAAATTCCAAGAGCTCCCTATTACTTCTAGGATCAAACACAAATCTTTGTGTTAGGCATTTAAAACCATTCATAACCTGACCCCAAGCCACATTTCCTGGCTTGTTAAAGGTTACTTGCTTCCCCACACTCTATGGTCTATTCTATGTCCTTCTTGCTGCTCCTCAAATAGGATACTCTGTCTCCCATCTCCAGGCCATTGTACTGGTGGTGACCTAAGCCTGGAATGACTTCCCTACTCAGCTCTACTTCTCAGAATCTGCAATTTCCTTCAAAACCCAGCTCATTTACCATCTCCTCCATGAGGTCTTACCTCAGTCCTGCAGCTCTTCAAGTCTTTCCTCCAAAATCAGTTTGTATTTATTGTATATAAGCTCATAGGCACACATATTATTTTCTCCAAGAGAATTTGATCTTTAATCTAATCTAGCTCAGATCCTGGCACATAAATGTTTAATAAAATGTTAGTTGATTGATTAATAAACACTTAATGTATTGTCTTGGAAGTTTTTGTAACTAAACATAAAATAAGAGCAAGAGAGTACTCTGGGTGAGGGTCTGGGAGGTTCTGGCTCATGGACTTGGCAGAATCTCACTGGATTGCTGAGAGGCCATCTTCATTATTTCCTGGTGCTCAGCCATGCTTGGGTTGGGTAAAGTCCCCCAGTAGCTGCAATCCAAATTGAATGAAGCATTGCCATTCCAGTATCTCTACATTTGGAAATACTTTACTTTTCAATGAATCCCTTTTCATATTCACAACATCTTCATGAAGTTGATAAAGTATGGACTATCCGCCTTATTTTTTAAAGAATGAATCTAAGGTATAGAGACAGTAATCACAGTATGAGCTTGGACTAATGGGGAAAAAATGCTCTAAATCATTATTTATTAGAGAAATGCAAATTAAAACAACTCTAAGGTACCACCTCATACCTCTCAGATTGGCTAAGATGAAAAGGAAAGTTGGAGAGGATGTGGGAAAATCGGAATACTAATACATTGTTGGGAGAATTGTGAAATGATCTAACTATTCCAGAAAGCAACTTAGAACTATACCCAAAGAGCTATCAAACTGTGCATACCTTTTGGTCCAGCAGTCTCATTACTGGGTGAGATCATAAAAAATAAATAATTAAAAAAGGGGGAACGTGCAAAAATATTTGTGGCAGCTCTTTTTGTAGTGGAAAAAAACTAAAATTTGAGTGGATCCCCATCAGTTGGGGAATGGCTGAATAACTTGTGGTACATGACTGTAATGGAATATTATTATTCTATAAGAAATAATTAGCAGGCTGAATTCAGAAAAGCCTGGAAAGATCTACATGAATTAATACTGAGTGAAGTGAGCAGAACCAAGAGAACATTGTATATATTAACAAGATTAAGTCATGATTAACTATAATGGACTTGGTTCTTTGTAACAATGAGGTAATTTAAGGCAATTCCAATAGATTTGGGATGGAAGATTCTAATCACTTTCAGAGAGAGAAATATGGAAATTGAATGTGGGTTGAAGCATAGTATTTTCATCTTTTTGCTTTTTTTATTTCTCATTTTTTCCCCTTTTGGTCTCATTTTTCTTACACAATATGACAAATATATTTAAAGGATTGAACATATTTAACCTATATCAGATTGCTTGCTATCTTGAGGAGGGGGGAAATTTTGGAACACAAAGTTTTATAAAAATGTGAGGAGATTTCTGGGAAAATGGCAGAATAGGTTGGTAAATTTCAAGTTCTACCGATTTCCCCCTCAAATAGAACAAATTTGCACCTCAGGGCAAATGTAAAAAAATCAAGAAGACTTGGGGCAAAACTAGGGTCCTCTAGATACAACCTAAAATCTGAAGTAAGTCCTTGGTCTGGGGATTAACCTGTCTAAAGTATAAACACCTATGAGCTAACTCTGCAGAAACAGCAAGTGGGGATCCCTATGGCTACATAGGTGTGGCTAGAGCCTATGCAGGAACCACAGAGACTATGACCTCCCAGATTGTTTGTGGAGTCAGGGTTTGGATCTAAGAAGATAGAGTAAACCTCAACTGAATGGGAATGCTGGGCCCAGCTGTGCTGCTGAGACAAGGCCCTGGGTGAAAAAGAACCAGCATCTGTGAGTGCAGAAGCAGCAGGGCAGAGGTTTCTGGTAAGAGTGGAGAGCTGAAGGGAAGCTTGAGGTACCATCCCCTCAATTAGAGGTGCTTATATTAATACTTCTTATTTTAAAAAATGAACCAGCAAGAAGAAAGGACTCCACCACTGAAATATATTATGGGAACAGGGAAGACCAGGATTCATCTTCAGAGAAAGACACTTTAGTTAAAAAAAAAAATTTTTTTAAGCTTCTTTCCCAAAAAATAGCATGAAATGGCTCCCTGCCCAGAGAGAATTTATAGAAGAAATAAAAAAAGAATTTAAAAATCAAATGAGAGACACTGAGGAAAAACTAAAGAAAGAAATTAAAACCATCCAAGAAAAATAAGTTTATTTTTAAAAAGTTAACCAACTAGAGAAAGAGGTACAGAGTCTCAAAGATGAAAATAATGCTTTGAAACTAGAACTGGGCAAAAGGAAGCCAGTCAAGCTATGAGAGGCAAGAAATAACAGAACAAACTATAAAGAATGAGAAAACAAAAAGTATATGAAACATAAGAAAAATGACAGATTTGGAGAATAAATCAAGAACATAAAATATAAGAATAATTGGAGTGCCAGAAAGTTCTGACTAAAAAGAGAACCTTGACACAATAATGTAGCAAATAATCCAAGAAAATTGTCCTAAAGTGATAGAACATAAGGGGAAAGTAGAAATAGAAAAAGTCCACTGATCACCACTTCAAAGAGATCTTGTGTGGAAAACACAAAGGATATTATTGCCAAATTTCAAAACCCCCTCATCAAAGAGAAAATTTTGCAAAAAACTTGGAAAAAAACAATTCAAATATGCTGAGCTACAATTAGAATTATACAAGACTTATCAGCAGCTACAATAAAAGACCACAGGTCCTGGAATCATATCTACAACAATCAAATGAACCAGACTTGCAGCCAAAAATATCATATCCAGCAAAATTATCTATAATCCTGAATGAGAAAAAATAGACATTCAATGAACTTACAGATTTTCAGGACTTTCTATCAACAAAACCCAAACTTACAGAAAATTTAACTTATAAGAGCCAATATGAAAGATCAATTTTATGAAACTTGAACAAACTGTTTAAACATAAACAAAGTATTTATGTATTTATATATATGTATATATACATATATGTACATAAGATTCATGTCAACAATAGGGTAGCTCAAAAGAAAGATTAGAAGAGTTAAGGTAAAAATAACAATCATATACAAATGTGGTACAGAGGAAGAATAGTCACAGAAGCATTAGAGGGGTAAGGAGAGCTCATACTTTTGAAAAATTATTCATAACAAGAATGGGTTCAATAAGTAACACTACATATATACCATGAAAGGTATAGCATTCTCCAAAATCTGTAAAGAAATGAGGAAGTGATGGACAGATGGGGAAGAAGACAAGGAAGGGATCTTTGGGTGGGAGAAGGTAAGGTAATAACAATGCAAGTTATGGAGCAGAATTTAATTAAAGAGGCAGCAAGGATAGGAAAGACATGTGTGTATATGTGGGGTGGGGGTAGGTATGAGTATGTGTATGTTTTTATATATCTACATATGTATACATAAATATATATTTTCTTTTTTTTTGAAGAATATGCATTTATTATTTCTGCCTTTCTGCATTTAATATATATTTTCTTAAATGTAGCTTTGCTTGGGAGTGGGGGAAGGTTTGAAAAGGGGGAAAAAACAATAAAGTAAATAACGTGTACAGCAGAGAAACAAAGAATAATTTACAAGGAAGTAAAGAAAAAATGATCATTCATGAATATAATTTTACTCTGTTTTTTCAAATAAAAAAAGGAAAAAGAAAAAAAAGAAAAAATAAAAAATGTACATTGAAAACTTATCTTTACATGTATTTGGGAAAATAAACTACTACTGAAAAAAAAACATAAGAGCTGGAACTAAATCTTGGATGTCCTGACAATTGATCCAAGAATCCATCCTGCTAGATCTAAGGTTCTCCTTCTCACCCAATCACACCTTTGTAGAGTCAACTGGTTACAACACTCCAGGTGAACGAGAACTGGCATGGGGCAGTGGACAGAGTACCAATCACAAAGCCGGAATCACTTCAGTCTTCACTTTGATATGCTGTCAGTGCTCTATGGCAGAGGGTTAAAGATGTGTCCCCCACACACAACTAAGTGCAGACCATAACAGTCATGGCTATGGCCCAAACCAGATTAAAACAGAATTCTGAGCTTATTTTAGTTGTTGATATATTAACAAAAGAAGAAATCTATAAACATGTATAATCTTCTAAGTCAATTTAAGGCCCACAGAGGTACTTATGTATGGTTTACTAGCCCACAATTCCAATCAGGTTTGATACTGCTGCTCTCAGCAATTCTCTTTTATTGTAGAGAAGTTGCTGACCTGTATTTGTGGAAGGAGTGTCCTCATCTGGGAATTTCCTATATCAGTAAAATTACAGGTATCTATGGAACCCCAATAAGAGAGATAATGAGAAAGGAGTAGTCCAAGTTCACTGAGAAGGAAGAGAAGGGGTGTACTGATAATCTATCTGGTGGTAAGAAAGCAATATAAAATCCATCTGATTATTCAGTCAACTTTTATTCACATGTCTTTTTCTTCCAATCAACCATCCATTTTCCTGTGGACTGAAAATTGGATCCAGCCAGAATTTAAAGTCACTGTCTCTTCCTTCAGCCTGTCCCTTCCACAATTCTTTATTCCTACTGAGGGATTATGACATACAAATAGATTACTACAAAAATGAGAATAGAAGGCCCTGACAATTAGAGTGATCAGGAAAGGTTTCTTATAGGAGGTGGCTTAGGAGCAGATGCTGAGGGGGATCCCTTGTCCAAGGGGCTCACCAGGTGTGCTCCAACAAACACAGGAGAAGTAGCTGCTGCTCACAAGCAGCTTACTTCTCAAGCAGTATGGCCAGACTGCTGATCTATTCTTGCTACAATGAACAGTGGCTACTACAGCCAAGATGGAAGAATAGCCAGCCTCTTGATTCAACTATACCACAGAGAAGTTCACATGTAGCCTCAAAGATGAACATACTTGGTTCTGTCTCCAACCAAACCATCACATTGTGAAACCTAGACCTCGAGCAGCGTGGGATAGTAAACAACATACTACACTAAAGTCAGATATCCTGGGTCTCAGTCAAGGCTCTGCTACATATCAATATGACCAAATTGCTCCTTCTTAAGCCTGATCTTCTCATCTGCAAAATAAGCAGATGGTCTCCAAGACCCCTTCTAGTTCCTGGGCTATAACTGAATGAAGGCATGATCTCTATTTTTAAATTTAAAATTAAAATCCCCAGCTCTAGAGAAGATCCCCTTCTGAAGGATCCCACATATCAAAAATGCTTTGGTTCTCCAGGTACTGCATTGTTATTATTCAAAAAAGAAAAAGGATTGACATTCATGTCAATCCTTGTGAATCCATGTGAACATGGTGATGGATCTAAGTTTTACTAAATGGCTTCCATTGCTTATATCATCATCATTTCAGAAAGAATGCATTATTATTCCTCACATCCTAGAACCCTACATTTGGTACTAGAAGGAACCTTCAATAAGAGGAGCATGGAGCACTAGACTTGGAGACAATGGACCTGGCTTCAAAGTTTAGCTTTGCCTTTTGCTCCCTGTGCAATCTCGAACAAAAGAGTTCTGCTGGGGGCTCACTTTTGTTATTTCGTTGTTCAATCCTGTCTGGGGTTTTCTTGGCAAAGATACTAAAGTGGTTCGTCTTTTCCTTTTCTAGCTCATTTTACAGATGAGGAAACCAATCAAATAGGGTTAAGTGACTTGCCCAGGGTCACTTTTAGAGGCTGTGGGTGACAATGAGCTGAGTTCAAATATGGCCTTCCAGACGCCACGCCAGATACTCTATCTACTTCATCACTCAGCTGTTAAGGGCTCACTTTGCTTCTATTAAACAGAAAGGTTAAACTAGATGACCTTGAAGGTACTTACCTTTCAGGTTTCCATCTATCACAGATCTAGAAGTGAACTAGATCTGAATAGTTATCTAGTCCAATTTTTACTGAAGCATGGGGGAATTTAAGTGATTTGGCCAAGACCACACATATGGAGCATGGTGGGCCTGGGATTCAAACTCAAGTTCTATGACTCCAAGTTTGGCTCCCTCCCCACCACATCACATTCTCTCTTCTCCAAAGGCTCCATGATTTCTTGGTGTATGCTCTTCCCCTTGTTCAGGTTCCATGTCTATGTCATTTGTCCATCACATGCTTAGAGATTACTTCACATGTCACTGAAGCCTAAGTCTACCAGCTCATAGCTCAACTTTCTGATGGTGAGTTGTTTCCAGGCTCAGAGAGGCAAAGTCTCAGACAGATGCCTAATCCTGTTGCCA
Organism: Sarcophilus harrisii; assembly: GCF_902635505.1. Lineage (NCBI taxonomy): Eukaryota > Metazoa > Chordata > Mammalia > Dasyuromorphia > Dasyuridae > Sarcophilus > Sarcophilus harrisii. Next base: position 548,948,693 of record NC_045428.1, read on the forward strand.
AGTCCATACATTCAAGCCAGACAGGAAGCTTCCAAGGTTTTTACTCCATTGGCAAAACCTTCAGAAACCCAGCCAGGGTCATATACAGGCCACAACAAAGCATCAGAGGGAAACCGTTCAGGAGAAATAAGAAAATCTAACCTGTTTTCAGAGAATTTTTAGTGTACAACATGTCTTCCTCAGCATGCCCCTGTGGGGTAAGTACCACAAGGATTACTAGCTCATCAGACAGATGTGGAAACTCAATCCTAGACATGCAAGAGAAGAGATTTCACAAGAATGCTTTCATTTCTGAATGACGACAGCTCTCCTGCTTTAGACAAATAATAGGGGTGAGGGGGAGATCTCACCAAATTTTAAATCAATAACATTTAATGGCTCATTGTCACTCACAGCCTCTAAAAGTCTGTGGAAATAATCTGTTTAACTATTTAGCTGATGCTTAAGACCCATGTCCTAATGCTCTGGTTCTCTTGTTCAATTCATGACTGCAGCTAGGCTTTCCTGATACCAACTCAATTTAGACTAAGGAATAAAGCTATTATGGACCTCAAGGATGAACCAAGAGGGTCATCAATACAATTCTGAGGCAAGTTCTGAACTAGAGCAGAACATGAAGCTTCACAGAGTTGACTCCAGCCTTCTCCAGAGGCCAGAGTGGAGAGGCAGAGGAGCTTTGTGTGGGAAAGTAACAACTGAAAGATCAGATGAACAAGTCTGCTGCAAAGGGGAAGGAGGAGGAAAGAGAAGAGAGGGTGGCTAAGAGAATTATCCTTAGCCTAAAAGGAACTCAGATAGGTAGAATTTTCACATATAAAGATCCAAGTTCCTCAAATTTGTCTCTTCGTGAACACATCCTTATTCTCCTTGCCACTCGTTCCTCTCTTCCCCTGGCCCAAATTATAAAAAGAAATCTCAAAATTGCAGGATCAAACTTTCTCTGTTTGGGGAAGGTGTATAGGAATGAAATCCATAAGTGACATTTTAGCATGCATCTGGAATACAATTTTAGATTACATAATCACACAGTTTGAACTGAACCTTTTTTGCAGTGTTGAGCTCAGTGTAAAAAGAAATGTGTGTGTCCCTATCTCTCTTACACACACACACACACACACACACACACACACACACACATCAGATACAGACCCAGTTCAGCAATAGTGAAACCCAGAAACCCAGAACCTGACTAAGGGGGCCAAGGGCAACTGCCACCACAAACAACTGCCAATTGGTTCTAAAGAACAGAAGCACCAGAATCTGCAAAGAAAGGTGGCCAAAAGTACTACAAGAATATGGCAGAAGAGATGCCCCAGCAAATCTTCGGAGCCTGCCACATCCTAACCAAGGCACCAAAGTTCAAGGAGGGCTCAGTGGGTAAGGGAGCATTGATCTCTAAGGAGGAGACTGTGGCGTACAACGAATGTGCTCTCAATAACATTCCTACCCAAATGCTGTGTTACAGGACTTCTCTCAATCATAATCAAGGATCTTATAAAATAACGCCCCTTAGAACCTATTTCTCATTATCTAGTTTACTAGTCTTAGAAAACAGAAGAATATATTGCAGAAGCAGGGTGAAATACTCAACTGCTCCATACACATCCTTATGGGAAGTAAGGTGACACCATAATTTGCTTAAGGAAGTTGGGGTTGTTGTATTGAGGTTTTATTTAGGGGTGGGAGAGCTGGGGGAAGAAAGAGAAAAGAAAAAGAAAAAAAAAGTCTTCCTTGACAGTGCCCTGCTTTAGATTACAGAGCATCATGGGGAAATCATTTTCAACTAACCAGGGGACAGATCTCCCCGGACTCAGCCTAAACAATTCTCCAAGCAAAGCCCAGGAGCAGGAGAAGGAGATGCAGGTGCTGCCTGGGAGCAGTACATGTGTCCAACAGCTGAAGCTAATTAGGAAGGAGAGCCAACGGCAGCAAGCCGAGCACTAGAGCCCGGGGAGCTGCCTCTCCACTGCCACCGCCACTGCCGCCACCACAGCACACAGAGGGTTACAGTTCTGATGCACGCTGATTGACACCACTAAGGTTACTTGAGGCTTGCAAATCTCACCCATCACACCATGCAGAACAGTGAGATCAGCCCACCCAGGGAATACGGAGACACACACACACACACACACACACACACACACACACCACACACCAGGCTGCCCCAACCCCCCTACACCCATCCACACAAACAGACACGCAAACAGTTCAATGTCTCTGAAACCTGACACCTTTAATAAGAAAGGCAAGGACAAAATGGAATCTCATCTCACTAGTCTTATTTTCCCAGTGGCGGCAGCAAGGGAAGAAAAATAAATCCAAGGAAAGGAAAAGGAGGCACAGCTATGAAATAGAAAATCAAGAGTCCCTACCTTTGCTCTGGATGGGAAGCTGATCCTGTGGTCTCTGAAACACTGAGCTGGCCGTCCCCTCCTTCATGAACCAGTCCCATCTGTCAGGATTGTGTGCATTTTTTCATTAACACCTGTTTCAAGTGAGGGGTAAAGAAAAAAAAATCTCGTTTAAGGAATCTGCTTTAAAACAACAACAACAACAACAACAATCCTCTGTGCGCGTGCACCCACACACACATATGCACACACACATACATACACACAACTGGATGCCCATAGGCATTTGTGTCTGACTCCACACACATGAACGGTGAACAGATATGTACATCAAAGCACCAAACTGGGCAGTTGGATCATGGGAGAGCCTGTTGGTTGTGAGCATGCTCCGGCCGGGAACAAATCCATCCTCTGTTATTCCTCTGAATAAATATAAATCACGATCAGAAACCCAAACAGAAGCATCCCTCTCGAATTCCTGCTGCTGAAAAACACGGAATGAATTCAGCCCGCAGACGCAGAATCTAATCAGCAGCTGTTTTCTGAATCCAGAGCCAACCAAAGGCTTGCTTGTCTTTTCCACTATGAGTCCAGGCCTTTTTTTTTTTTTTCTGAAAGAGGTTTTAACCTTTTAAAGATACAGTACACCAATTATCACTTCTGAAGAGCTGTCACTCAGGGCCCAGGAAACAAGGGCCTGACAGAAGATACAAACTGCACTGCTTCCAGAGCTCCTTTTATCAATGCCTTTAAAATGCATGTGGAATATGAGTATAAAATATGCACACCTTCATCTTTCCCAGACAGCGTCTTTTGAGAGAGAAAATAGCATGTTATGTAAACAATGAAGATGCCACAAGTCTACAGCACACACATCCATCCATCACCACTGACAGCTGACAGTAGCACATGGCAGTCCACATTCCCCATCCCTCAAGGATGGATACAGAAACACAAAGTGATGGAGCCTAAACAGAAGTCATGGGTGGTCCATCAACGTCACACGGTTAAAAGTTTACCATATCTGAGCCTTCTGTCCTCAAGCAAAAGAATTTCCCCTATTTCTAAATAAAATTTTCCTCCAGGGTCAGGATCCTTGCTCCAAAAATTTCCTTCCAACAAGAATTTGTAATTGATATTTTCATCCAGAGGATCCTCAGATTTTAAGAGTCAAACTTTACTATTCTCAGTGGCTTTGTCAAAGTGACAGATTTAGAGAGTTGGGGAAGGGGCAGGATGGAGATAGGAGTGGGACCACAGGGACCTGACCCATGAGAAATAGCTATTTGCCAATGACTTTAGCTGTCTGGATGACATCAGATGCCAACAGCGTTTGTGGGGTTGAGGGTGATAAGGAGGAATAAAGAAAGAGCCCTAAATAAAAATTGAGATTTTTTTTTGTCTCTTATAATCTGCATAAAAAGCAGTAGTAATATACTTAGCCCTATAGAGTGGTACCCCCACACAGCTAAGTTGCCTACTTCTCACCTAATGCACATCTATCACCTTCTTACCTGAGCTGTCACATCAGAAATAGTCTCACTGCCAGCCCCTGAGGCAAAGTCATTTAGCACCTAGCCTTCTGGTAAGAACAGAGCCCTCTTTCTCCTTTGGCCAGCCTTGTCAGGCAGACAGACCACTGGAATCATGGAGCAATTCACTCTATTTCCCACCCACTTCAACCATTCCCCCTCCCCATTCCCTATATACACTCCTTCCCTCCCCCTCCCCTTCCAGGGCTCTTTAGCAGAAAATTATCATATTTCATGTGTCTTCACTCCAGCTAGCTGGCCATCTCACTGATTGGCTGGTCCCCTGCAAACAGAGATGCTAAGGGCCAATCAGCAGCAGGGCTGGCTCCCCGGAACATCTCCAGCACAGACCTGAGCTCAGCAGGCTCATAGTGCAGAGGGGCAGACCCACCAGCTGGGAGCCTGTCACACTCCCTCTCTTCTTGCTCCAGCCCCCAATGCCTGGGCCTGCCTGCTGCTCTATCAAGGGGATTTGGGCAACACAGGTAACTCTTGGGGTTCATCTTAGAGCAAAAAGGAAATTCTAGGAATTTCTCAACTGCAGCCAGAGGAGTCTTATGCCCTCCCATAAGTCAATGCTTTTATCCTTCCCATTACCAAGGTTCAGAAAAACCTTTGCTGGCAAAAAGGGGGCCCTTCTTTACCATTCTGCCCCTCCTTCTTAAAAAAGTCAGTAATGATGTGTGGAAAAATGAGGTTGTTTTGTCCATATAGAAGTCCAGCAGATGTTACTGACAGTCCATTTGATATCACATATTCAAAAATGCATCCACATCCACAAAGCTGGTCAGGGCTTCTAGAGGTCACCTAGTCTATCCCATCACATAACATGTCCTCCACCACCCCCCCAAGTGCTGGGCTGTAGTCAAATCACTTCACAGCAGTTGAAGTGCTCCTGGATAACTACTCCAGAAAAAGACAGCCTCTGTCCTCTCCTACAACCTTACATTCCAGTAGCAGACAACCCCTGTGATAAAAAATGTCTAACCTAAATCCTAAATGCTGAAAGTGGAGCCCATTCCATCTTATATTATCATCAGCAAGATATCCAGGCTCTGAGGCTCTGTGACAAATGGGAAGCCCTTCTAATGAGTCTCACCTAAGTCTATTCTCCTAAATGATTAGAACCAGTTTCCTTTGGCTTCTTTTGGTTTGTCAGAAGACATTATTTTTCAAAGTTTTAATTGGTCTATTGTTCTGCAGTGGACTTCTTCAAGCCTCATTTAATTGTGGGGCCTCAGTGAAGATGAAAATTCCCATGGAATACACAGAACGAACCCTGCCTCCTATGAGGAAGAGATAAAATATCCAAAAGCAGCAGCATGATCAATCTGATATTCTCTGCCCTGGTCAAACAAGATCTGAAACGTATTCAGGTTGGAGCATAGTATTCTAGAAAGGACATTGATGAACTGAAGTATATCCTAGATAGGATGAGCACCACAGAAAGGTGACTAAACCAGACATAGGGGAACGGAGCTTGGTTTAATGTCCTAGAGCAGGGTAGAAAATATCCGGCCCACAAGCCATTTAAGGCCTGTGAAATCATTTGCTAAGGCAACTGCAGATAATAAACTAGGTACAACCTCCCACTGCTTGACTTCTCTAAGTGGACCATTTTATGTGGCCCAAGAATGATGTTATAAGTATCCAAATGGCCCTTCTCAGAAAACGGGTTCCTCACCCCTGTCTAGAGTGAAGGAAAGCAGCATCTCCATTCAAGTCCTATAGCAAGGGTCACTATGTAGCAACCAAAAAGCTTCAGGATTTACTGTGTCACTAGGGGCTGGAAGGGAATGAGAGTGATAAAAAGACACAAATGAAACAGTCCTTGTCCTCAAGGAACTTGTATTCTCCTGGAGGAGAGAACATAGACACATAATACAACACTTACATATGTGTGTATACACATATCCATACATGTATGTATGTATTATATACATATATACTATATAAAAATATATAACATAAGTACATACATGTATGAGTATAAACACACACTTGTGTATCTGTTATCTCTTCCTGGACAATATAAGCTCCTTACATATATAAATATATACATAATATATATGTATATACACATGCAAATATATGTATATATATGTGTATATTTGGTTGTCTATGTTGTCTCCCCTTAGTGATAAACTACACATATAAATACACATAAATGTATATGTTATAAATGTATGGGTATATATACACGTGTTTGTTACATACAGAATAGATCTTAGGTAATAATGGGAGGGCAATTCTAATAACAACAGCATGGTTAGAAGAAACCTGCAAGAAGTGGTACCTGAGTTTAGAAAGAAATTGAGGATGAAACACAGGGCACGTCACTAAGGAGATCATCTTTTTAAGCAGAAAGGGAGATGGCTTGATCAATTATAGAATAGCAAATGAGCAGGGGTAACTAAGACAGTTATTAGGATAAATCTAATAAGCAACTAGCAACTGCCTAGAAGACAAAAGCTGTCTCACAGCCTTTTACACCCTAAGAGAAACTATGTTCCCTTTCAGCCCATACCCAGAGAGTAAATAAATATAAAGCAAGACAGTACATAACACAGGCAAGTAGAATAAATGGTACAGGGCTGTATCCTACTGACAGAATTAGAAGAAAAAAACTCCTGTCATGATATTTCACCCTTACCTGACTTCAGAAAAGATTAGCCTAAACAGGGGTTCTTAACAAGAAGTCTTATTAAAAGTATCTTGATCTCTGTAATCAATATAATTGATTTTTTGGTAATTCTATGTATTTCATTTTATTTAAAATTAAATTTTAATTTTAAAACAAAGTTCTGAAAAGGAGCTCATAGGCTTCTCCAGGCTGCCCAAGGGCCCAAGACACAAAGAAGCATTAAGAAGCTCTGGTCTAAAGGATGCACTAGCACATTTAAGCTGACACTGAATTTTTTTTCATTAAGTATTGGACTTTTTTGAGAGGGACACTTTATAAAAGATCTCAGATTCCTTCAGAATGATGCAATTACAGAATCAGTGTTTATTTGAGAGGTAGAAAGGACCTCTATGCCCATCTAGTCCAAATGGTATCCCAAAGAGCTCCCCATCATAGCCCACTCAACAAGTGGTCACCCAGGGTGTGCCTGAAAACCTGCAGCAAGAGGGGAACTCATCATCAATAAAAGCATGAAGTCCATTCCACTTGAGAACAGTTCAGCTGTTAGGGAAGCTTTCCTGACATCAAGCTTTAATCGGCCTCTAGGCTCTTAGCAGAAAACTCTCTGGAGCTAAAAAGAACAAATTCAATTCCTTTTCCACCTGACAAAATCCCCTCAAATCTTTGAATACAGCTATTATGTCCAGCCTAATTCCAATTTTCTCTTCTCTGGACTGACTATCCCCAAGTCCTTTAGTGATTTTCAAAGCAGAGAAATTCAATGCTATCTCATTCTAATTTCCTTCCTTTATATGTTTTTCAGTTTTATTCATGTTCTTCTAAATTGTGGTACCCACAACTGAACATAATTCCTAATAAATTGCTTGTTGACTGACTAACCAACTCAACTGACTCACCAGATGTAGTTTGATCAGAGAAGGAAAAATGCAGCAGGACTCCCAACTCCTTATTCCTCAGAAGCTCTCTTAATGCAGTTCAAGCACTCATTAGAGTTTGTCTGTTTGTTTTTTGCTGACTCATATTGAGCTTGCAGGCCACCAAAACCCCCAGATTTCTTTTTTTTCAGACCAACCACTTTCTTCCCATACCTCCTTCATCCTGTAGCTGGGAGGAAAGACAGGAGGCTCCCCCCCCTCGGTTGTCTACATCTTTAAAAGTATATTTAATATTTCTTCCCTAAAAGGTATAGCTGAGTGCTACCCATTTCAAGGGAGCCAAATTAAATTTATATAGTAAACTAATTTATCTTTGATCAATCCCAATTTTGGAGAGTGAGGGAAATCTACCCCCTGCAAAAGAACTCAAAGAATCTCAGTGGCCAACCTGGCCAACATTGTATCTCTGAAGTTGGTAACAAAGAATCTTTTCTTATAGAACATGATAGTTTTCATGAGGCCATTTTGAGAGGAGAAATTGTCCTCCAGGACTTCCACTGAATAGGAGGAGGAACTTCACCATGACTTCCTTTTAGGGATTCCCTCTGTGAATTTATCATTCATTGATTTATGTATGGCCTGTGACTTCCTTTGTGTAGGAAATCCCAGTGTTGGCAATCCCTTCATCAACAAAGATAAGCAATTTATCAGTAACTGAGTCCTAGATAATGCTTTGGTTCACTGGGAGATTGTGACTTGCTAACTTTGCTATAAAAGTAAAGCCATGAACTTGCTAAAAATTATACATACTACACACTTGTCCCATCCTGCAGAAAAGAGACTTCTACTGATACCTTTTGCATCATATATGATCTACTAGTATATCAATTCAAAGATCAGCCTACCAAAGATCGCAGTCATCTGGAATATTGTCAGAAATCCAGAAGTAGGTTGCTGGGAGAAGCTGTCACAAAGCCTATGGACTTAACTTGCAAAGAGAGATTGAATCACATTTGGGCCTTTAGCTAGATAATTGTATGTGAAGTAGGGTAGCAGAGAAGATGATGCTGATGCTGACAAAAGGAGATCACAAGAACTATAAATAGCAGTTGGGTTTATTTAGTAAAGGGGCAATAGATACATATATATATACTATGATATCCCCCAAAGGCCATTATTGTATCACATGGAATATGGTCCAATAATTAAGATTTATCATCATAATGTTGAATTGTTTAAAAAAATGTAAAGCATAATTGATAAGCTTTGCTTGAGAAGGCAAGAAACCCACCAAGCCATTTAAAAAATATCTAATTGGGGTCTTTTGTTTTTATATCATAGTCATTTTTCAAAATACTCTCTTATAGCCATACCTCCCTTCTCTACTTCTCCCGCCAAAAACTTAACTCCTGCCTCATGATAACAAAAAACTGTTAAGCCAAAAGATCAAATAGAGTAACCTCATTTGACAAAATTCTGCCCTATTTTCTGCCAAGAAGAGAGAGATTATTTCATTATCTATTCTTCCTAACCTTCACTGACTTTTCAGCAACCCAGACTGGATTCCTTTCAGTAATTTTTTCAGTTGTAATGATGTGGTCACGTCACAATTTTTTTCACATTTTTTTCTAGTTCAATTTATTTCATTCTGCATCAGTTCATACAAATCTTCCAAAGTTTCTCAAAGTTCTCCATATGTGTCATTCCATAGAGCACAAAAATATTGTCTAGCATTCACATATAGTCCATGTGAGCTTTAAGGATCCTTATCCCAAACTCTGCTTTCATGGAGGAATCTCAGGTCCTGAAACAAGACTGAATCTCCTTTTCTGAGATATAAGAGAATCACTGAGGGAAAGAGGGAATAAGGGAATTCTCTAAGGCCGCTGGTTTCAATAAGTACTCCCCACCAAGATTATCAATTGAAAATCATGATAGTCAGCCTTAAGTAGTTTTAGAAAGAGTGTGTTCACTAAGGCAGAATGGTATGAACAGTTGGTACAAAGCTCCCTCATGGTCTGTTACACTCATCTTCTCACAAGTACTAAAGTCCAGGAGATATGAAGCACAAGCTTAGCAAGAACATGTGGTAAAGGAATAACTTCTCCTGGTTACTGCAAGAATTTTCCATTCATAGGATGCTAAGAAAGTTCCCCTTCGACATAGTAGTTTCCTGGTGCATTCCTTGTGGATTTTGAATTAGCTCCCAATATAGACACTGCCATCAGTTGCTGCTCAGACACTGAAAGGAAGATAGGTGGGTAAATATTTTCTGGACCCTTCAAACTCCCTAAGATTCTCTTCTGGCCAAGGGGACAGAAAAGCAGGTAGAAGCTAGAGTGGAGGACTTTTATTTTCTACCCAAATAGTCTTTCTTAAGGGGGCAGTCATCTTTGAATGTCATCGTTGCTCTTTTTTAATGAATCCAGGTCTGACTGGCTTGCTCATTTATAGCCAATCTATAGGACACTGACAAATATCCTAACCTATCTGAAGAGATTTTTATGCAATAATGAAGGATATTTCTTTTCCCATTTAGCCTTAAAGTCTAAGAGTGATTGATGAATTGAGACATAGTCTCAGTTAAGGTATTAAGGCTAAAATGGGATGGAGAGGGTTTGATCCCACTCATATAAATAATACTTTGTTCAACCATTCCCTAAAGGGCATTTACTTTGCTCTCAGTTCTTTGCTTCACAGTTGATACATTGTAGGATTTCTTTCCAAACTGACTAATAAACCAACAGTTTTAAAAGGGATAGTGCTTCAAGAGCTAAATTTCAGTTGTCTAGAAAATAAATTTTTATGTGAAACACCTCATCTCCTGAAAATGCAGATAAATGAAGTGTCAATGAATTTCCTTTCAAGACTCTGAAAACAACTTTCAAATTCTTTGTGAGACACAGTGAATAGAACTATGCAGTATTCTAAGGGACAGACAAACCCTATTATTCTGAGGCTGCCATCATCAAATGGACCTCTCCTGAAGCAAATATTTACATAATCCCTAAGAATCCTTATACCATAAGGAAAGAGGAAGAGACAAGCTCTCTACATAGACAACTATGATCTAGCAAGAAACTCACATTCTGCATTTGCCAATTTAAATTAATGATACAATTCTAGAGCAATAATAATAAACCTTTATTTTGTTAGCAAGATGTAACAACTCACATTTCCACTGCATTTTTAAGAGTTTGTGAAGTGCTTTCTTCATACCTCCAAGAAGGTAACATCCTCATCCTCATTATAAAGGTAAGAAAATTAAGACTCTGCATGGTACAATGAGGTCACAGGGTGGCATATTGCCAGTTACCTAAACAAAGCATTGCAGATCCTTGGAACAAAAATTTTATTCACTCTGATCTTCAAAACAAATACTACATTTGCTCACATGATCTTAAACTTTCCATATTAGGGTAGGATTGCTTTTTTTTTTTCATTCTTTCACATGACTGTGGATTTTACAGAGAGATCTCCATAAGAAGGCTTTGTAGTTAGTATCTAATTTAATTCATACTCCATCCTAGGGAAACAGGAGTTTTTGGATAACATAGTCAGCTTTGTGTAGTGGAAAGAGCATAGACTAGGAGTCAGAAGACCAGTGTTTTAATTCCTACTAACAACCTCAAGGAATCTTTTTTTTCTTTCTTTTTCTTTTTAAGGTCAAGAGCTATGATTGCTTTGGAATAGAGATCTCTCAATGAGGAAATTTTTTTCTAACAATTCAGATCAGCAACTGATCTGTAACTTATAGTTTTTGTGAGCTGACCAAGTAACTGAGAATTTATTAAATATTTATGAAATGCATTCTACATGCCAGGAACTGTGTTGGGGACTGGGAATGCAAATATAATGAATTTAGCAATAACTTATTATCATTTATAATATAGGCATATAAAGAATAAACACAAAGAGGATAAATACAAAGCATTTAACCATAGGGTAGATAAAAGTAGAAGTATCCTGAATTTGAGAGATCAGTAAAAGTTTCATGGAAAAGATGATATTTGAACACAGTCCTCTAGAAAAAGAGGGATTCTATGAGGTAAGCATAAGGAAGGAGAGAGGGGATAAAAGGAGATGGAATATCATTTATGAGGAACAGAAACTAGTTTGACAGAATCACACAGTATATGAGGGGAGGTAAAATAGAAAAAAATATGGAAAAATAGGAAGGGGTTGGATTGTGAATGATTTTAAAAGATAAAAAGATTATATTATATTTACCGCCGAAGTTAATTGAGTAGGAGAGTGATATGGTCAGATTTGCAGTCATAAAAAAGTTTCTTAAACAGCAGGGTGAAGGATAGATTGGAATGGAGAGAGGCGAAGCAGAGACCAATTGGAAAACTATTGAAATGCTCTAGACAAGAGCATGGGAGTTGATCTAAGGTCATAGCCTTGCTGGACGAGGGAAAGGGATAGATATTAGAAATCTTAGGAAGGTAGAAGTAGCAAGATTAATTTATAGATTGAATATGTGAGCTAAGTAAAAGACAGGAGTCAAAAAAAATGCCAGTGATAAGAACTTGCATGACAGGAAAGATGATGGTACTTCCAAGAGTAGCAGGAAAGTTCCTAAGAGGAGAAAAAGGAATAAATTCTAATTTATTCTAATAATCTAAATAAATAAATTTAAGATGTTTACCCATCCAATTGAAAATATATATTAAGCAGTTTTTGATACAGGACTAGAGCAGGGAAGAAAAATTAATGTTACATGTGCATATATATATATATATATATATACACATATATATACACACATACACGTGTACATGTAAATATTTGGGGATATTTCTATATCATACATATATATGTGGGTGTCTATATATACACATAAACACATGCTTACCTAAAAGTTATAAGCATAGAGATGATTAAACCCATGGGAATTATGATATCACTGAGAAATAAGAGAAGCAAAAAAGGCCCAGGACAGAGCCTTGGGTTACACCCATAGTCAGGGGACAAGATATGAATGATGATCCAGCAAGGAATAATGAGGAGTGATCAGACAGTTAGGAGGAAAATTAGTGAGAACATTATTATGAAAACATTGGCAGAGAAAAGAGTGCTCAATTGTATTGAATATTGCAGAAAGGGCAAAAAAGATTGAAGACGAGACGAATAGGCAGAGAGACCAATTAGAAAGCCATTGAGGGGTAATTCAAGGCAGTTCCAATAGACTTGTTATGGAAAGATCCATCCACATCCAGAGATAGAACTATGCAGACTGAATGTGGATCAAAGCATAGTATTTTCACCATTTTTTGGTGGTGATGGTGTTTGCTTGTTTTTTTTTTCTCATGTTTTTTTTTCTCATTTTGATCTGATTTTTCTTGCATTGCATGACAGGTATGGAAATATGTTTAGAAAAATTGCACATGCTTAACCTATATTAGATTACTTCCTATCTAAGGGAAGGGAAAGAAAGGAGAAAGGGAAAGAATTTTGGAGTACAAGGTTTTGCAAAGGTGAATGTTGAAAAGTATCTTTGCATATATTTAGAAAAACAAAAAAACTTTTTTTAAACTATTATTTTTTTAAAAAAAGAAAGTCATTGAAATGATTTAGACAGGATCAGGACTTGAACTAAGATGATAGCTATGTTGGCAGAGGGAAGGGAACAGATACAAAAGATCTCATGAGAGATCCTATGGTGATTTAGAGATCACTGGTAACTGAGAAAAGCAGTTTCAACTGAGTAAAAATAAAACAATAAGAAGGGACTTGAGAATCTAGGAGCCTGGAAATTCATGCTTATAGTTCAGAAATTCAGAAGACAAGTAGATTTTAGGGAAAAGATAGTATAATAGTATAGTATAATGAATACCATGCATGGTTACTTAGTCTGTATTGCTTATTCATTCCTACCAAAAGATGAAAAGAAGAGGAAATGGAACTCTTTGTAGCTGTTGCAAGTGGAAAAGACCATATCCAGTGCCTCCACAGGAAGTGGGTTATGGGATAGGGATGAGTAAAGAAGTGTTGGAAACAAGCACATAATTGGTTGAGGGTGGGAAGAGGTAGGATGTGAGCCATCTTCCTACTCTCTGAGAGGTTGTTCACTCATTCCTTGAGATTAAGCTACATATCCATTGATTTGGAAAGCACAGGTCTAGTCTAACCTTCCCATATTACAGATGGGCTAATTAAGACCTTGAAAGATAAAAGATAGCCTTAAAGGATGTATATGAACAGACAAGAAAGCCAATTAATACTACAGTGATAATGTGAAACACTAGACAGTCCCAAGGACTACATTGGTTCTCTCAAGGTATAAAAAAGGAAGATATCCAGAGTATCAAATTAATACTTTATGCAATGGACTTAGAACTACTGAAAAAACATCCTTGTTAACTAATCTTTTTTTTGGCTTGCTGATCCCAGAAATCTAAAGCATCTGCATCCCTAGTTTCTGGTGTCACTGTCACAAAAAACAGTGACTACCCAGAGTTCACATCACAGGCCCTCAAGTTGTTGGAACTTAATCATAATGAAGATGAGTGGAATGAAGTTCCCTTTTCCATAAGTATTTTAGTTTTTTTTTTTTGCTAAGACAATTAGGGTTAAGTGACTTGCCCAGGGTCACACAGCTAGGAAGTGTTAAGTGTCTGAAGTCAGATTTGAACTCAGGTCCTCCTGACTTCAGGGCTGGTACTCTATCCACTGCGCCACTAGCTGCCCCTGATACTCTTTATATAGGACACTTTTTTAAACCTGTTTTTTCCCTCTCTAGGAATATAAATACAACTTTTATGATGGGAAAAAGGAATAACAGAATCCCATTTTTAAAAGTTCTTTTTAAAGAGATCATTTCCATGTTCTGCCCAAAAGCCACTACTAAGACTACTTGCTGATTTAGATAAAATAAATTATATTCCATGATGTTGGATAGAGACTTTTAAGAGTACATTTAAACAATAAGTCAATAACAAAGTCAGTCAATAAATGTTTATTAAGTGCCTCTACTTGCTAAGTGCTAAGCTAAGCCCTGGTCAGCCAACCTGTGTCATGGATTAACTGCATTTTGAGGGTAAAATCTCATGTAAAATACCCAGATTTGAATATTTAAAATGGCTTAAATTTAATTAGCAACATATAGTAGTTTTTTTAAATGTTACATTTCTTTTCTTCAGGACAAGGGATTTAAATATTTAGAAAGTGAATGGGAAAAAGTCTTTCCTGTTTGTTGTCCATGTAATCTGTAATAATAACTCCTTTAAAATCTGACATTACCTATATGGGGGTAGGGATGGGGCAGTAGTATGGCAACAGCAAAGTAGAAGAATATCTGCCAGTATTATGTTCAAGGGGACTTGATGTGCTCTAAGAGCTAGTAGGACCATGAAATGTCAATGAACTGGGGACTTGTGATATCACTAATGGGGTTAGCACCATGGTCCAGGGAACATAACTACTTCTAAGCATCAATCAAATAGTTGTGGTAGCATAGGACTGCAGGTTGATCCTAGTCAAAACCAAAGGGCTGATCAATTTAACATAGAGCATGGTAGAGTGAAAGGTTCTCCTTCTTGCTCTAGTGCCACAAGAAGACACGTTACACTGGAATAAATCAGAAATATCTATACTCCACCTGCTAGAAGTGCTTCTTGATAGATGGCAGTGGCCATGAAAGTAAGCAAACAATAAGTGAACATGAAATGAATTGGCAACATAAATGTTTTCATTATGTACCAGTTTTAGATAATAATAAAATTGGGATCATCTTTCATCAGTCTTAGTTAATGGTATCATGATTCTTTTTGTCAATGGAGCTGCAAGTGACACAATCATATAACAACAACCAGAAAAGGATCATCATAAAAAATTTTCAAACTTCATTTCCAAGCCTAGTTTAGATGAAATTAGATAAAATCTTTGAAATCACAGAGACACTAAAATTATTCAATGGTCAGAGTGCTGGAATCTTGAAGACCTGAGTTCAAATGTGACCTCAGACACTTACTAGCAGTGTGACCTTAGGGAACTCACTTAACCTCTATCTGTCTCAGTTTCCTCATCTCTAAAACAGAGGTAATATCACCTACCTCCTCCCAGGGCTGTTGTGAGGATCAGAAGAGATGATATTTTTGCAAAAGTATTAAATGGTGCCTGGCACATAATTGGCATTTAATAAATTGCTTGCTTTCTTCCTTTTTGGTTTATCTTAGAGGAAATAGAAAGCCAGTGTAGTTGACTGATCCCATCAGAGGCTTGTACCTCACCATGAGATTACCTTGAATGCATTTTATGTGTATTTTTGAAGACATATATGTAAACATTTTCTCAGACGAGACAGTAAATTCATTAAAGCCAGGGACTAATTTTTTTTTTACTATTTTCTTTGTATTTATAGCACCTGACACACTTGGGGGATACATGTTTGGCACTTCCTTTAGAAACCTTTTTTTCTTCTCCCTCCTGCCCCATCCTTCTCACAATCTGTTCTTCCCCTCCTCTTTACCCTGCAACCTATCAGATATTTATCAAAAAGAAGGCATTGGAAATTAAGACAACTCTGAGATACCACTATACACTTGTCAGATTGGCTAGAAGGACAGGGAAAACGGGGACACTGACACGTTGTTGGTGGAATTGTGAATACATCCAACCATTCTTGAGAGTGATTTGGAACTATGTTCAAAAAGTTATCAAACTGTGCATACCCTTTGATCCAGCAGTGCTACTACTGGACTTATATCCCAAAGAGATACTAAAGAAGGGAAAGGGACCTGTATGTGCCAAAATGTTTGTGGCAGCCTTATTTGCAGCAGCCAGAAACTGGAAACTGAAAGGATGCCCATCAATTGGAGAATGGCTGAATAAATGGAATATAATTGTTCTGTAAGAAATGACCAGCAGGATGATTTCAGAAAGGCCTGGAGAGACTTACATGAACTGATGCTGAGTGAAATGAGCAGGACCAGGAGATCATTATATACTTCAACAACAATACTATATGATGATCAATTCTGATGGAGGTGGCCATCTTCAACAATGCAATGAACCAAATCAGTCCCAATAGAGCAGTAATGAATTGAACCAGCTACACCCAGCGAAAAACCTCAGGGAAATAAGTGTGAACCACTACATAGAATTCCCAATCCCTCTATTTTGTCCAACTGCATTTTTGATTTCCTTCACAAGTTAATTGTACACTATTTCAAAGTCCAACTCTTTTTGTACAGCAAAATAAATGTCTGAACATGTATACATATATTGTATTTAACTTATACTTTAACATATTTAACATGTATTGGTCAACCTGCCATCTGGGGGAGGGGTGGGGAGAAGGAGGGAAAAAGTTGGAACAAAAGGTTTTGCAATTTTCAATGCTGAAAAATCACCCATGCATATATCTTGTAAATAAAAAGCTATAGTAAAAAAAAAATTTAAAGAAGGCATTGGGATGCTGTTGGATGGTAATAGATTCAGATTCACTAAATATCTTCAAGCAAAGGTATATGATCACTTGTCAGAGATGTGAATGAGGGATTCTTATTCAGGAAAAGATTGCTCTAAATGGCCCCTAAGAGTCCTTTCAACTGTAAAATTCAACAACTCTCCCACCAGCTCTATCAGTGCTATTGCCTTCACCCTTCCACTCCCATGCCCTGTCAACTTATTATTTTCTCTGTCCCCATTTCCCACCAAGTTTTTATCTTTACCCTCCTTTCCAAAAATGTATTATTCCTTGAAAATATTTTATAGGCATACAAGCAAAAAAGTTTTATTTATGCAAACATAAATTGCAAAACAGAATAGCATCATTACAAGCATACCTCATTCCATGCCAAGGATTTCAATCAAAGAACAAAATGAGAATCAAAACAAATTTACCAGACACATAGTTTAACTTTGATTAATGGATTAATTGGAGAATGGAACTTTTTAGCTATTAGAGTGGGGAAAAAAACCATGTCATAAAGCTTTTAAAGAAGCTACTACAGAATTTTAGAACTGAATGGGGTCTCAGGGCCTATCCATCCAAACTCATATAGGAACAAGAATCCTCTTCCATAACATATCCCAAATACTCATCCAGTCTTTGCTTAAGACCTCCAATGAGGAGGAATTCACTACCTCCTGGGGCAATCCATTCCACTTTTGAATAGCTCTGTTGTTAAGAAGTTTTTCCTTATAATAAGCCTTAAACTTTCTCCTTAAGATGTCTGTCAGCTATTTTTAGTTCTGCCTTCTTAGGCCCAGCAAATCAAGTTTAATCCTTCTTCCATATGATATCCTTTCAAATACTTGAGATATCACCTCCAACCCCAAACACAATTTTCTTTTCTCTAGGTTAATGATCCCCAGTTCCTTCAAGCAGGCCTCATAGAGTACATACTTATCACAAATTCCTAGAAATGCTCGTTTCTCCTAACCTTTGTTGTTGAACATTTATCTACATTATTCATTTACTTTCCTGCTAATACATGGGAAGCTGAAGAGAAAGGTATCTTTAATGGTCTTAGAGGAAATTACTTGGAATACCAAATTTGGATTGAACGCTATAAATAACATATGCAAAAGAAACACAATTGAGTCAAATGTATTGACCCCAGAACAGACTCCACAAAGTTGAGCTTTTTTAAAAAAATAAATTTCTGATCAGTATCTTTTGTTGAGATCTGCCTAGAAGTCAAATGTTAACAAAGTGTCAGATACATGAGAAATAAATGCTTGTAGAGTTGGTTAAACCAAAATGAAACTCTAATGTTTTCTAAAAACACTGAGTTGGAATCAAAACTAAATTGCATTTGGAAAGAAACCTGGCACCTTCCACTCAATAATGAACATCTTTGCACCTGGCCATACTCTTACAACTAGTGATTCTGAACTCCTGTAAGTCATCTAAAACTAATTCCCAAGCCCTGCCGCTTAATTCCTTATTCCTATCCCTTTCAAATCTCCCAAACTACAGTTTCACCTAAACACCACCCAGATCATCCACCGTACCCTTTGCAACACCTATTCCACAAACAACAAACTTCCTTTTATCCATTTTTTTCCTCTCACACTGTTATCTATTACTAAAACCTGGTTTACCCCAGATGTAATAGTCTTCCTGCCCATTCTTTCTAGTCCTGGCTAAACCTACACTCATTTTTCTCAGCTTATTGGTTGAAGTAGGAGAGTTGGAATATTCCTTGCTCCCCCAGTGATACTTCCCAGTTCTCTACTTACCTCCATCACTTAGTAAATTCTCCTTTGACATTCATACCTCAAATTTAAGAATTTCATTAAAAATTCTACTCTATATCCACACTGTGACCTCCAATCTATTGACCTCTCAATTCTCTCCCTAGCTTTCTCCCCTGCACTAACTACTTTTTTCCCCAATTTGAAATGCCTTTATCATTTCACTGTTTACATCCTACAAACTTCAGCCTTGGTTCACACCCTACATATGTGCTACTGAACAAAGATGGAGAAAATCATGTAATTGTTCCGATCGGATCCATTATGCAATTTATTAATACATTCCATCACTTGTTTTCAATCTCTGCCAGTTAACAGGTTCATTCTCTGCTGCCTAGAAACATTCCCATGTCTCCCCCATATTAAAAAAAAAAAACCTCATTTGATCCTTCCATCACCACTATCATCTTATAGATCTCTCCTGCTCTTTGTAGCTAAGCTTCTTGAAAAGGTCTACAATAGATGCTTCTATTTCTCCCCTCTCACTCTATTCTAACCCCTTATAATAGGGATTCTGATTTTATCATTCCACTGTAATTGCTCTAAGTGATTTTCTAGTTGCCAAATCCAATAGCTTTTTCTCAATCCTCATTCTCCTTGACCTCTCTGATGCTTTTGACACTATTGATCACCCTCCCCTCCTTGATGCTCTCTTCTCTCTAGATTTTCATGATACCACTCTTTACCAGCTCTCCTCCAACCCTGCTGACCACTTCTTCTTAGGTTCCTTTGGTAGATCCTCACGCCCTCTAACTATAAATGTCTCTCAGAGTTCTATACTGTGCCCTTTTCTCTTCTGTCTCTACCTAGTGATCTATCTCATCAGCTCCTATAGATCTAATTACCTCCGCTATACTAATTATATTCAGATCTATTTATCCTGTCCCAGCCTCTCTTTTGACCTCTAATCTCACATCTCCAACTGCATTTCAGGCATTTCAAACTGGATATTTAGTAGACATCTTAAACTAAACATATTCAAAATAGAACTTGTGTTTCCCCCTAAATTCTCATTCCCCACTTTTCTTTTGTTATACTTCAATATCCCTGCATTAGTTTCCCTATATTATAATATCTCAGTTTCACTAAGTTAGTATGCTATGACCTCCCATCCTGGTCATTAGGACTGAGAGAATTAGGGTTGTGGAGTTCTGGCCACTCTGGCATTCCAAAGAGTCATAAAACTCCAGATGACTTATCTCAAATGCCTAGATGACACCCTCTATCTTTCCTGGTCCAGACTTCCTGTCTCCTGTTTGATCATCTTCTTCACTCACCTCTTAATCCCTACTATCTACTCTTTGATCTAGTGACAATGAACTCCTGGCTATTCCAGGAACAAGACACTCCATTTCGAATCCCTTTTCCAACCCCCTCATTACTTTAGGACCTTCCCTATGTTAAATATATCTGCATATAGCGTGTGTATTTCTTTGCATGTTGCCATTAGATTGTGAGCCTCTTGAAGGTAGGGACTGGTTTATTTTTTCTTTGTGTCTTTAAATTAGCACAGTGTCTGGAATATAGTAGGTATTTTTATATCGGCCCTTCCTCAAGTTCTCCCTTGTCCCTGCTCTTTCCCCATTTCTCCCTCCTCCTCTTTTTGTGGCTCCTCTACAATAGAAATTTAATAAATATTGATACATTGATTTAGACATTTCTGTACATTCTAGAAATAAGCTTTCATATCAATAAATTTTGGTTATAGCAAAACAGTTTGATACTCTATGTCAGAGCCAAAAACAGTAATAAAATATGGAATCCAGAGCCAGGAGAAGATGAATCAAGCAATATGTGGGTATTCGAGGTTAAAACTGATTAACTAATATGTCAGGAACCAGGAAAACAGCATCCTGAGTTAAGGGAGGCATCATGTTTCAAATGAGGAAGACAATTCAATTGTCTTCTTGCCTGATCAAACCACATAGAAAAGATTGTATTCAATTATGGATACTCCATTTTAATTTTAGCCTAGTTAAATAGGAACTGAAGGGGGAGCTTACAAGTTGTAGGAAAGAGTCATAAAAGATTTTTTTCTAATATTTAAACAATAATCACATGGATAAGACTTTCTTTCTTTTTTTTTTTTTTTTTTTTTTTTTTGCTGAGGCAATAGGGGTTAAGTGAATTGCCCAGGGTCACACCTAGGCAGTATTAAGTGTTTGAGACCAGATTTGAACTCAGATCTTCCTGACTTCAGGACTGGTGCTCTATCTACTGTGCCACGGTAGCTGCCCTCAGAAGAGACTTTCTGTATATGGTTCCTAAGGTCAAATCTAAGCACAAGATGCAGGAGTTTGCAGGGAGGTTGACTTTGTCTTGATATAAGGAATTCAATCAGCATGTACATATTAAGAACCTATTATATATCAAACAGGGCAATTACAGATACAATAGATAGTGTCAGACTTGGAGTCAGGAAGATTAATCTTCCTGACTTCAATTTTAGCTTCAAATACTTAATAGCTGTGTGATTCCTGGCAAGTCACTTAACCTTATTTGCCTCAGTTTCTTCCATTGTAAAATGAGTTAGATAAGGAAATGGCAAACTTCTCCAATGTCTTTGCCAAGAAAATCCCAAATGGCATCACACAGACCCCCACAAAGAGTCAGACATGACTGACCAATAACAACAATGTACCAGCACCATGCTAAGTTATTAGAATAAAAAGACAAAAATGAGAAAAGCCAAGCTCTTAAAAAGCTTATGTACTATTAGAAGACATAATACACATACACATACACACACACACACACACACACACACACACACACACACACACATATATATATATATATATATACACAAAAAAATAACAAAATTAATGTAAATTATTTGAGGAATGGAGGGTACTATCAGTTAGGGCATATCAGGAAAGGCATCATATAGAAGGCAGCATTTGGACTGAATAAGAGGAATGGAGAGAGAGCAGTATTAAATATAATGATATATTCAAATAGAATATGTGCTTACCACAAGAAAGTCATCTTCCCATTCCTCTCCCCTCCAAAGTGACACAGTGAAAAAATATGCTGAATTTAAAATCAGAAGACTTGGGTACCATCAAGGCCCTAATATAAAATAGCTACATGACATTGGGCAATTAATTCCAACTAACTGGACCTCAATTTTCTTATTTGTAAAATCAGGTTACTGAACCAAATGATTTGTAATGTCCTTCCCAACACTAAATCTATGATTCTATTATGCTAAAATCCTTAGTTTTAAAATCAATGACTCCCTCCCTTTTGTGCAAAGCTCAGTAATAATTTATGAACTGAATAATAATTTTAGAACATGCAATACTGTGGTCCTCTAGGTCAATATATGTCCCTCCTGCCTCCTATTTGAGGGCATTATCAATAGTAAGATAGTGTTGTTCATTAGTTTCAGTCATAATCAACTCTTTATAATCCCATTTGGGGTTTTCTTGGCAAAGATAGTGGAATGTTCTGTCATTTCCTTCTCCAGCTCATTTTTCAGATAAGGAAACTAAGGCACCATAGATGACTTGCCCAGGATCATGCAACTATTGTATCTGAGACCAGATTTGAACTTATGTCTTCCTGACTGCACGCCTCATGATACATCTACTGCACTACTTAGCTGTCCTCCTAATAAAATACCAATGACATTCATTGCAGAAACCCCAGCAACCATCTTTAAATGTGAAGTTACCAATACAATTCAAGCAACATTTAACTATTTTGTGCAAAGAACTGTCCTGTGGGTCCTTACAAAGAAATAGAGGACAGTCTCAGCAGCTATCCTGCTTGTCCCTAAGCAAGGCAGGTGGTTTGTGGCCCCTCTGATCCTACCTGGCAATAGCGATATTATGTCAGCACCTACTCTATGGACAGCGCCACAGCAGTTAGAATTTCACACTCTTCCCTTCCCAGGTTGCCCAGCTCCCACAAATCCTGGAATTGTATTTGTCTTTATTCAAAACAGATTATCTTTCCAGAGGATTCTTTTATTATATTATCACCATATATGAGACCTGCTGGTACTCATTAATAAAGCTTTTGTTCTCTTAAGGTGAACTATGAGAGATAAGATCTTTAAAAAGTAAAACAAGAGAATGCAAAGTGTGTAGCAAGGAGCATCATCATATCTGCTTTGTTCCCTAAGCATGTTCCCAGCAGGGCTATGTGTTCTTTACACACACCATCTGCCTATGGCCTCCTGTGGCCCACTATCTACATCATATCTTATATAGCCAAAAGTTTTATGTATTCTAAAATTGCTTAAAAACATTCTTTTTGTAAGATTCTAATACTAAATGTGGATCATAGATAGTAATGTCAGTCTTTACTTGTCACCTTGGTGCTTTTTGTCTCCATAGAAGAATCATAGGAAAAATAAATTTCTACTTTGTGTCTGCTGCCAAGATGCCCTCTCAGGATAAGCACTTTGCTTCTAAACTTACCACCATGCTGCTGACTACACCTTCCATAGCTTCATTTCCATTCTCATTGGAGATCTGGATGGCAGAATACCAAATTCCTTCCAGTGCCTTTTTTATAGAGAGCAGAAACTGAACTCAGTTCACTCCACTTTGCATTTGTTATCTTGCCTGGTTTCAACTATGCATATTGAAGATATCATCAGGTTGGGTTATCCTCACCCTAATTTTCTGCCTCCTTTTGCATATTGTCTCCTCCTTTCAATTATAAGCTTTTTGAGGATAGTGCTCTATTTCTTTTTCTTAATGTATCCCTAGTTCTTGGTAGAGTGCCATGGAAGGTACTTAATAAATGTGTATTGGATTAGGTTGGGATTGGATTAGATAGGACTGGAATTATAGAACTTTAAAATTGGGAGGAATATTAAGGATGATTTAAGGCAGTTTCCAAAATCTTACAAATAATGAAATTAATGACCTTTCCTCTGATCATTGTACCATGGCTTCAGACTGAAAGGAGCCTTAGAATACACTTAATACAACCTTTTCATTTGACAGTCAAGCTAAAACTTGTTGAAGACCTTAGCTTTAAAAAAGGCCAAGATCTCCCATTTCATTTAGGGCTATCTCCATTCATTCTGATCTATAACTGGCCACTGGACCCAGATGGCTCTATAGGGGAAAGTGAGGCAGATGACCCTTACTTAAGGGTCTTAAGGGACTTAAATACAATTCACTTGCATGCCATGCATCACTTCCCTGATGTCATGGTCTTCTTCAAGAATGAAGGACAAACAACATTTGATAGATGAGGAAACTGAGTTCAGAGAGATGGTTTGCCTTGGTTCACACAGATGATAACACAGGTAGGATCTGAACACAATTTTTCCAATTCAAAATCAAATTCATTGCACTGAACTACCTCCATTAAGTGACTTGTTCAATAATACACAGGAAGCAGTTGGCAAAGGTAGCATTCTAATTCTGACCTTTTAATTCCATATTTGGTCTCCAAGACCTCAGTACTTAATAGTTATTTTTCCTTAGGTCACTTGATTTCTATTTTGACTTAGCTTTAACACTCTTGTACCACAAATTCTGTCAAATACTGTATAGCTAAGCCTACCAATACTATCATAGAAGTATACTCAATAAATTGGGTATTTGTTTAACCCGATTTAATGGGTAAATCATCTCTGGTCTGAAATTGGAAGGAGGCAATGTTGTGATAGTTAACCAATATTTATTAAGTGTCTACTATATGCACTTACTACCATGTGTCAGGCATTGTGACAAATTCTGAGGATCCAGTGAAAGGCAAAAGTTGTTTGCTACTCCCATCTAACAGGGAAACAACATGCAAACAACTATTTACAAACAAGATGTGGGTAGGATAAATTATAGATAATCAACACACAGCACCACTAGCGTTAAGGGAAATCAGAAAAGGCTTCTTGTAGAAGGTAGAACTAGCACCTATTTGACTGGATATATTTTAGGAGGAGGGGATTGGATACCTAGATTTCAAATCTCAAGGATTTTCCTTAATTCTCAATTCTAAATAACACAGAAAATCACCAAACATTGGTTAAATTCTCCAAATCAAGCCTCCATCTCTAGATGAAGCATGAGAAAGATTTTGCTTGAAAGAATGGAAACCTTGAACATAAGTGTAATTGGGCCCAAAAAAAGGAACCAGTAGAAACATTGTTCTCATATAATAAAGAGTTTCTGAAAGTACTTCTATCCCTGAAATCTTATAAGCCCTAAAGACTCTCTTCCCTTTTTGAATTCTCATATGATTTCTGTCTGCCTTCATGCTACTCCCACCTTAATTTTGGCAACAAGTGCATAAATCTGTTGAATGAATAACTCCAATTTCCCTAGACTTATAAAGTGCTTTTATCACAATTACCCAATAAAATAGATAATGCAAATATCAGTAGCCTCATTGTATTGATGAGGAAACCTATACTAACTGATATATCTAGGGTCACACAGCTAGTAAAAGAAAGAGCTTGAATTCAAATCTTGGTCTTCAACTGTCTAAACAAATATAAAAGAAAGAAGAAAAGAAGAAAGGAAGAAAGGAAGAAAGGAAGGAAGGAACGAAGGAAGGAAGGAACGAAGGAAGGAAGGAAGGAAGGAGGGAGGGTAGTTATATCACTCAATCTTCCTAAAACTCATTTTGCTAATCGGCATGTTAAAGATGTCCTTTACAGCTTTAATTCTATAATCCCAATTAGATGCACAGTAGATAGAATGCTAGACCTAGAGTCAGGAAAGCCTGGATTCAAACTCAGGCTCAGATACTTATTTAGTTATATGATCCTTGACAAAAATCACTGCTCATCTATAAAATGGGTATAATAGCATCTACATCTACTTGAGATTACCAATATGACCAAATTAGGTAATATTTGAAAAGTGCTTTCCAAATCTTAAAATGTTATATAACTGCTAGGTATTGCACTTGTTGTATTATAAAATTCTTGATTTTTGATATTATAATATTAAAAAAACAGAGGCAGGGTATTGATCATATAGGTTCAGCATCCATTCTTACTTATTTGGACATAGACCTAAGTATATCCCAAGAGCTTCCCAATCTTCCCACTTGCATAAGTGAAGACCTGTCCAAAAAGGGTGGCTCTGAAGCTAAAGAAGAGGCATTTGTGCTAATTTAGCAATAAGTTTGCAATGTAAACAGGGGAGACTTTAGGGAAGAGAAATTCAGGGTAGATAACAGATAGGAAAGTCTATTCTTGACCCAAGCCCCCTTCAGTGCCAACCACACATTAACTGTCAATGGCCACATCTTTGAATTACCAAGGACAACTGTAAAGGATTAGATATGTGGTCACCTTTTGTCACTTAACATGATTTAGCCGGTTGCCGTTTGGGTGTTTCCTTGTAACTGAAGAAGCTTCATTTTCAAGAGGAGTTTTCCCTGCTCCAGTTATTGTAGGACATAACTAACATCATCATCATTAATGACAAAGGGCATGTGGCCTGCTTTATTTCTCACAGAAATGGACAAATAAAGTTTCCCTTTTGATGATTAAGTAAGATATGGTGAGGGAGGGTTATTATTTATTTAAAATATTCATAATGTATAAAAATTAATTAATTTCCCTAAACTTTGTGCTCAATTTCAGACTAATGCCAAGCCCATACCTTCAGTTCCTATATAGGTCAGTTACCATGACCATCAACTAACCCAAACTCAGAATGCTCACTTTGCAAAAGTAAGTCACTGGTAATGTTGGAAGATAACCACAACACCCACATCTTGCCTTATTGATTGAATAGCCATAGAAGAATCATGGAATATCAGAAAAGGGACTACTGAATCCAACCTAACCCTGTTATATCCTTCACTAGTTCTCACCTGACTTTGACTTGAAAGCCTCTAATATGGGGCTTAAGACAGTGGATAAACCACTGAATCTGGAATCAGGAAGATTCGTCTTCCTGATTTCAAGTCCAATGTCAGAAACTTGCTAAGTGTGTAATCCTGGGCAAGTCACTTAACCCTGTCTACTTCACTTTTGTCATCTGTAAAATTATCTGGAGAAACAGTATCTCTACCAAGTAAACTCCTAAATAGGTTCATAGAGAGGCAGGACTAAACAACAACAGGACTAAACTACCACAAATAAGTGGCAACCTGCCACTTGCTTAAGTGGTAAGGGATTCTGGTAAGGGATAGCTTTCATTACTAAGAAGATTTTCTTTATGATAAGCTTTGGTACTTCATGCCAATTCCCACTATTGCTTCTAGTTCCTTCCCTGGGACCAAAGAGAATAAATCTAATCCTATTTTCAGGAAATAGAATTATGACTAATAAGAAAAGAATGCTATCATAATTGTTCCAGATTCATTTTGAGTAGTTTCTAGATCAGAAAATAAGAATCACAGAATCTCAGCTCTGGATGGAACTTCAGAGGCAATCTAGTACAACTTGTGCTTGGATAGAAATTCCTTGGAGTCATCCCCTGAATACCTCCAACAATGGAAATCTACCTTCTCCCAAAGACCTTCATTCCAATTTTTACTGTTAAGAAATACTACTCCTATTTCTACTGAGAAACATTTTGGGCAGTTATACCTCTTAAGAGTAATAGCTGGAATGAAGTCAAGTTGGAGGAGGAACAGCAGTCGCCCAGGTAAACCCTCACAATATTCCCTTGAAAACAACTTTAAAATAATACTTCAAATTGAATTTTGGAGAGACAACCAGCAAAAAGTCAAAATGAGACTCTTTTTCTAGATTAAGACAATTTTGGAGGTCAGTAGAAGGGTTTTTGATACCAGAGTAAGAGCTCGCTTAGAAGGCATATGCCTCAACAGCAGGTTTTGGAGCCAGTGACAACAAAGGTCATGGCAACAGCAGCAAATATTCTCAAGAGCCCTCAGTCCAGAGATGGTAAGAGAGTTGGATAACTGGTAAGAAAGAGATTATAGGGAACCCTTTGTTGACACCAAGTGCCGCTGATTCTGATTGGCAACATTATTGCCTATATGCAGTTCTGGATCACAGTTCCAGGACCAAAAGGAGTACTTGTGATCAATCACATGGAAGCAAAGGTCCTGGTTGCAATTCCAAGGCAGAAAGGAGCACTAGAATTTATAGCTACTGAAGAAAAGAGTCCCTGATCACAATTCCAGAGCCACAAGGAAAGCTAGGATTTATTGTGCAAGGGATCATGGGTCCTTTAAGATTAGAGCAGAAACCAGAAAGGCAATGACCACACCTCTACCCAGCTCACACCATCTTGGAAGCATTGAAAACTTAAATACCATCAGAACTAGTTCTGAAAATAGCAGTATTTTTTAAAAGCCAGCAGCTTGGGGCAGTGCCTCTCTATCTTTATGTGATCAGAGACCAATCTTAATATAACTTGACCCTCATTAAAACCATTTGGTAAATTAAAATCATTTCTAGTCATATAAAAAGGTGCTCTAAATCACTATTGATCAGAAAAATGCAAATTAAGACAACTCTGAGGTACCACTACACACCTCTCAGATTGGCTAAAATAACAGGAAAAGATAATGACGAATATTGGAGGGGATGTGGGAAAACTGGGATGTTGATGCATTGTTGGTGGAACTGTGAACAGATCCACTCATTCTGGAGAACAATTTGGAACTATGCCCAAAGGGCTATCAAAATGTGCATACTCTAATCCAGCAATGTTTCTACTGGACTTATATCCCAAAGAGATCATAAAGGAAAGAGAGACCTACATATTCAAAAATGTTTGTGGCAGCCTTCTTTGTAGTGTCAAGAAACTGGAAACTGAGTGGATGCCCAATAGTTGGAGAATGACTAAAGTTATAGTAATATTATTGTTCTGTAAGAAATGATCAGCAGGATGAGTTGAGAAAGGTCTGAGAGGCTTACATGAACTGATGCTGAGGGCATCATTATACATGGCAACAAGACTTTGTGATGATCAATTCTGATGGGCATAGCTCTTTTCAACAATTAAATGATTGAGGCCAGTTCCAGTGATCTTATGATAAAGAGAGCCATCTAAACCCAGAGAGAGGACTGTGGGAACTGAGTGTGGATCACATGGTATTTTCACTCTTTTTGTTGTTGTTTGCTTGCATTTTGTTTTCTTTCTCATTTTTTTCTCTTTGATTCTTCTTGTGCAGCAAGGTAATTGTATAAATATGTATACATATAGTGAAAAACATATATTTTAACATGTTTAAGATATATTGTATTGCTTGCCGTCTAGGGGAGAGGGTGGGAGGAAAGAGGGGAAATTTGTGACACAAAGTTTTCCAAGGATCAATGTTGAAAAATATCCATGCGTATGTTTTGAAAATTAAAAGCTTTAATAAATTTTTTAAAATATATAACTTGATCATTAAAAGCTACATCATCAGCATGGAAGATTGATATGCAAGCTCAGAAGAAAAGCTTCAATGAAAAATGCTAATTGGATACAAGTCAAACAAGAATTTTTAGAATCATTAAAGAAAAAAGTAAGAGGTAGAGGGAATACAAAGAAAAGAAATGAGAATGATCCAAAAAATTATGAAAAGGGAATTAATTCACAGTATGGTAAAAGAGGCAGAAAAAATACTGAAAAATTAAGACTTTAAAAACCAGAATTGGTCTAATGATATAAATGGCATGAAAATTCACTGAAGAAAAGAACTCCTTAAAAATCAGAATTGGACAAATGGAAAAAGAGATACAAAAGTTCACTAAAGAAAATAGTTCCTTAAAAATTAGAACTGGATAAGAGGAAGCTAGTAGTCACTAGCTTGAGACATCAAAAAACAATTTAAAAAATCAAAAGAATTCTTTAAAAAATAAGAAAATATGAAATATTGGGAAAAATCACTTACCTGGAAAATAGATTGAGGAGAGATCATTTAAGGATTATTGGTTTACCTGAAAGCCTTGATCCAAAAAAGAGTTTAGACATTATCTTTCAAGAAATTATCAATGAATACTGCCCCAATATCTGAAATCCAGAGAGTAAAACAAAAACTAAAAGTATTAACTGAACACTTTCTAGAAAAAAATTTCTAAATGTATATCCCTAGAATATTATCATTAAATGCCAAATTTCCCAGATCAAAGAGAAAATACAGCAAGGAGTCAGAAAGAAGTGATTCAAATATCATGGAACCAGAGTCAGAATCATCCAAAATTTAGTAGCTTTTATGGTAAAGGAGGAGGGGATTTGGAATATGATATTGTGGAAGGCAAAATTGCTAGGATTACAATTAAGAATAACCTACCCAGCAAAACTGAGCATAATACTTCAAGGAGGGTGGAGAGGGGAGTGAATATTTAATGAAATAAAGGACTTCCCTGATGAAAAGACCCTATAGAAAATTTGACATTCAACTATAAGCACTAAAGAAGCATACAGAGCTAAACATGAAAGAAAAATCATGAGACTTGTTAAAGTTAAATTATTTATATTTTCATGTGGGAAGATAAGACAAATTATATCTATGAATTATATCATTATTAGGGCAATTAGAGCAGTCTACATAGACAAAGGATACAGATCTAAGTTATGGTGGGATAATTCAAAAAAAATAAAGGTTTAAGAAAAAAGGACACACTGGAAAAAGAGGGAAGAGAGAGGTAGAATGGGGGAAAATTATTTCACATAAAGGAGGTAAGCTATTACAATACAGGGGGAAATAGAAGGTAGCAATTTCCCAATAGGGAAATAGGAAGGGAAAGGGATAAAAGAAAGGCAGAGGATGATAAGAGGAAGAGGCAAATAAGGGAAGCCATGATCAGAAGCAAAACATACTTTTGAGGAGGGACAGGATAAAAAGAGAAGATATTTGAAAACAAGATGGAGGGAAATAATCAATTAATTATCATAACTGTGAATGGGAATGGAATGAAGTCTTCTATGACACAGAACAACAGAATGGATTAGAAACTAGAATTGAATAAAATATTATGTATGAGACAGTCTTTGGAAAGAGAGAGAGAGAGAGAGAGAGAGAGAGAGAGAGAGAAAGATATTTAAAATAAGGGGATGGAACAGAATCTATTATACTTCAGTTGAAGTAAATAAGACAGTAATATCAGTCATGATCTCAGACAAAGCAAAGACAAAAATAGGTCTTATTAAAAGTGACAATCAAGGAAACTACATTTTGATTAAAGGGATCATAGACAATGAAATGATATCAAAAATTTTACAAGTTGCTCTAATAAATACCTCCTTTCTCAAATATATAGGGAACTGAGTCAAATTTATAAATTAAAAAAAAGAGAGAGCCATTCCTCAATTTAAAAATTGTCAAGGAATATGAACAGGCAGTTTTCAAAAGATTTTTAAGCTATCTATCATCATGTGAAAAAGTGTCCTAAAACACTATTGATTGGAGAAATACAAAATCAAACCATTGTGAGATATAACTTCATGCCTATCAAAAATGACAAATGCTCTGGAAGGGATAAGGGAAAACAGGTACTCTAATGAACTACTGGTGAAGTTGTGAACTGATCCAATCATTATGGAGAACAATTTAGAACTATTCTTAAAGGGTTATAAAGCTGTATTCACCCTTTAACACAGCAATACCATTCCTAGGTGTAAACCCCCAAAGAGACTTTTTTTTATTATAGCTTTTTATTTACAAGATATATGCATGGGTAATTTTTCAGCATTGACTCTTGCAAAACCTTCTGTTCCAACTTTTCCCCTCCTTCCCCCCACACCTTCACCCAGATGGCAGGTAGACCAATACATGTTAAATATGTTAAAGTATATGTTAAATACAATGTGTATATATATATATATATATATATATATATATATATATATATCCATGCAGTTATTTTGCTGCACAAGAAGAATCGGACTTTGAAATAAGGTAAAATTTACCTGAGAAGGAAATCTAAAATGCAGGTGGACAAAAACAGAGGGAGTGGAAATACTACGTAGTGGTTCCCACTCATTTCCCGGAGTTCTTTTGCTGGGTGTAGCTGGTTCTATTCATTATTGAACAAATGGAACTGATTTGGTTCATCTCATTGTTGAAGAGAGCCACGTCCATTAGAATTGATCATCCCACAGTATTGTTGTTGAAGCATATAATGATCTCCTGGTCCTGTTCATTTTACTCAGCATCAATTTGTGTCTCTCCAGGCCTTTCTGAAATCATCCTGCTGGTCATTTCTTACAGAACAATAATATCCAATAACATTCATATACCACAATTTATTCAGCCATTCTCCAATTGATAGGCATCCCTTAAGTTTCCAGTTTCAAAAAGACCTTTTTTTAAAAGGACCTCTATGTACAAAAACATTCATAGCAACTCTTTTGTGGTGTCAAAGAACTAGAAGTCTTGGGGATGCTCATAAATTAGGTAATGGCTAAATAAGTTGTGGCATATTATTGTGATGGGATAATATTGTGGTATAAGAAATGATGAGCAGGATAGTTTCAGAAAAACTATAATGAAGTAATTCAAAGTGAACTGAACTGAACAAGGTGGGCATTTGTTAGAATCCTAGTGTTAACTCAGTGGAATTGATACAATGCTTATTGGTTCACACATTAGATCAAATCCTTACAAGGTATTAAGTCATTAATATTGATAGAAACAATGCTTAAGTTAACACTTTTGAGAGTTCACACATTAGCTCACACATTAGTTCACACGTTTGGGAGATTTCAGGGTTCAGTATGAGATATCCAAATTCACACCTCCCATAAACCCACTCTCAGAGGAGGAGTCAACCTTTGAGTTTACACCTCTAAAAGAGCATAAAAACAGCTGAGCTCAGTCAGGAGAGTTCAGTTGAAAAGATTGAAAGGGGAGCGTCAGTTGGAGATTGAGAAGCCACAAATCGGAGTTGAGCTAGAGGCAGAAGCTGGCAGAGAAGCTGCAAGAACTCTTGGAATCAAGGAAGGAGAGAGGCCTCTAAGAAAGCTAACTGGGCCCAAGGAAAGAGATAAGACTTAGAAGGAGAAAATAAATGTTTGGATTTTATCAGCTGGCTGCATTTGAAGTGATTATTACTTTGAACTGAAACTAAGGCTGCCTCCAGAAACCTCCCCAAGAAACCTGCTCCCAGAGAACCATTATATATTAGAAAAAGAAAAAGAACACCACAAGCATTGTATCAAGTTACAGCAATACTGCAATGATGATCAGTTGTGAAAGACTTAGCTACTTGGATTAATATAATGATCCAAGAAAACTCCAAAGGATTCATGATAAAAAAAAAAAAAAATGCTATCTCCCTCTAGAGAAAGAACTGATTAACTCTGAACACAAATTGAAATATAATTTTCTCATGTTTATATCTCTTCTCTTTCTGTGATGATTTGACTAATAAAAATATGCTTTACATGATTTAAAATGTATAATTGATATATTGAATGCCTTCTCAATAGGTAGAAGAGAATTTGGAACTCAAAATTTAAAAATAAAAATAAACATTTTTTTACTAAGAATAATAGCAAAAATTTACAAATCTCTTCAGAAGAATGGTCCAGCACTGTCACAGTGGTAAGTATCTTCTCCTCTCACCCTGTTCTTCCAAACAACCCCATTTTTGTTAAAAACAGCACCATCCTTTCAACTCAAAACATCAAAGTTCTCTTTGATTTTGCCCTCTCTCTCATTGATTATATCCAACCAGTTGGGAAGTCTTATGGATTTTAATTTTTTAATAACTTCAAATTATTAAGCATTGTTTCCCCTTTCCCATCCTTCTTTCACTAGAAAAAATCCTTATAACAAATATGCATAGTCAAGCAAAATAAATTCCTGTATTAGCCATGTCTGAAAATGTGTATGCCATTCCACATCTTGCATTCATCCTGTCAGAAGGTGAATTTTGTTTCCACCATACCTCTCCCTTCAATGTTTTTATCTCCACTCCCATAATCCTATAATCCTTTTTCAGGTTCTCTTCATCTTGCCTGGAGTACTATAATTGTCTATGAACTGATCTCCCTGTTTCCAGACTCTCCCATGTCAAATTCTTTATCCATAAAGGTGCCAAAATGACCTTCTTAAGGCACAGATCTAATATTGCTATTCCCCTGCTCAAAAATCTTCAGTGATTTCTCACTGCCTGGAAGATCTTAAGTTTCTTCAATCTGGCTTCTATTTACTTATCATTCCTTATTTCATACTACTCTCCTTCATATATTCTTTATTTCAAACAATCTAGACATTTGGATTACCTGCTAGTCCCCAGATTTAACACTTCGTTCTTGGACTTCATGCATTTGCACAATTTGTTCTGTAAATGCAGGAACATTTGCCTAAAATGCAATTCCTCATGTCCACTTCTCATAATCGTCATCTTCCTTCAAGAAACAACTCTGGTGTATCCCAGAGATGCTGTAGTTTCAATCTATGTATCAATTATATCCTAGCCACATGCCTAGTGAAATATAAGTTCCTTAACGGGAGGGACTATTGTTTCCTTGCCAGTCTCAATACAGTGTCTTGTACATAGTGGGAACTTGATAAAGTTGGCTGGATTGGATTGAATTGAATCTGCAATACACTTCAGGGCTTTATGTGGGGGAAGGGAATCTCACTAATGTTGGCACAGTCTACAAATATTCAGCTACTACTCAACTCCAGTAATTTACCATGAAGTTTCTCCTGAGGCACAGATTCTTCTCAATGTCTCCTTTTTTCCCTTTCTTAAACAATGAACATGTGACTGAGACGTTTACCGAGTTACTGAAATAAGCAAACCAAAAGGAAAATCCATGGAGTAAACGCATAATTAAAAGAGTAATTGGACAGAGGAATACTGTCATTGTGTGCATGTGGGAGACAGGAATGCACAGGGATGACAATGGATGAAGTCGTTAGAGAGCTGTCTCACAGGCTGGCATGCTTTCTGGTGGGAAAAAAAGCATTCAGGATGTACAAGGAGAAGTCTGGGGGCCTTCCACAGCCACAGCAGTCCTTCTTTCTTCCCACAGGGTACCAAGGCTGATTTTTATTTTCCTCAGGGCTTCATAGGACACTAAAGGCCAAGAGTCCCCAGCTGGTTATACTAACAACATAGAAAGGTAAAGTCATTGAGGGTCTAATACGGTTCAAAGTTATCCCTGATCACTTCAATGGTGCTGGAAATGTCCCTACTCCTAAAAGGAGGTCTTGATACAAGTTGTCTCCAATATTTGATGGATACTTTCAACTCCTAATATCCCAATCTTCCTTCAAATAATAGCTCAAAAACAATTTCCTATGCTGGGACCTTTTCTGATCTCCTCAATTGAAAGTATTTTTTGCCACTTGAAATATGGCTTTGTGCACAGATTTTATATTTACTTTTCTGTTTGCCCAGCATATCTCCATACCTTCCCAGTAGAATGTAAACTCCTTGGAGGAAGAGAATATTTTATTTTTGTCTTAGTATCACCAGTGCCTAACAATGTCTTGCATACAATAAGTGCTTAATAAATGGAAACTAAGGATTCTAAGACATGAGAATAAGCACAGAGTACATCCCCAACATAGAGAAAGAAGGTGTGGCCACAACTTGTGGGTGAGTGATATGTTATGTTATGTATGAGAAAGAGCTAATAGGCCAGTTCAATGGGAATAGAGAGTGCAATAAAACAGTGTGATATAAAATAAAATTGATAATATAAATGGATGCCAGATACTGACAGGTTTCAAATGTCAGGCGAAAGATAGCCTGTCTCAGAAAATATGATGGGATTTCTGACCACTGATGCAAACAAAGGCAACCATCATCAAGGGGAACTAATTATGATAACATCCATGATCATGTAAAAGTTTCAATTCAGTAAGTCTTTATGAAGTACCTACTGCATGCAAAATAGCATAAATTTGAGAATAGAAAAATACCAAGTTAGAAAAAAATATCCTTATATTTTAACATGTGTAACATATATTAAATTGCTTGTCATCTAGGAGAGGGGTGTGGGGAAGGGAGAAAATCTGAAATACAGGGGTATGCAAGGGTCATTATTGTCAAATTATCCGTGCATATGTTTTGACAATAAAAAGCTTCATTTAAAAATTTAAGAAAGAAAAAAATGTCCTTTGAGCTGCTCTTTTGGAATGTTTCTTTCCTTATCCTTGCATACCAATAAGGATAAGCCAAGAAGAGAAACCCATGAAGACCACAGCTTTTCTATTGAGAGGACTTAGAACTTTAGTATTTAACGATAAAAGCAGTAAAAGTTGTCAGTTTAGGGGAAATAGAACAATATCAAATGAAAAATCAAAATCATTTACACTAAGGAAAATATGGCATAGTGAGGAAAGAATATCTTTCTAATTCTGTTCTAATTCTGACCCATGATGGCTGTATAACTCTCAACAAGTTGCTTTACTCCCAGTTGCCTAGGCAACCCTCTAAGACCATAAGTTGCAGGGAAGGTGCCAACCTGCATTGGTAAATGTACTTATCTCACCTGGGAGTTAGCTATGCCAATGAAATCATATTTCCAGTATTTATCCCTCACCCTAATGGAAAGGAACAGAGAATAGAATGATGGAGACTAAACAGATCATTTAGTCCAGTCCAACTTCTTCCCTTTACATATGAAAACACTGAGGCCAGTTAGGGGAAATTATCTATACAAAATCATACAGCTAGTAAGAAGCAGAGCAGGTCTTGAATCCAGGTCTTCTGGCTTCAGTTCCATAATTTTCTCCATATTTCTATGTAGCTAAGAATTCTTTTTCTCAGCAATCCAATTCAATAGTATTTATTAGGGGCACATAATATGCAAGACACAAGCTCAGTACTGAAAATACAAAGACAAAAAGAAAAAATAATCTCAGCCCTCAAAGAGCTTACATTCCACTGGGGCAGGGAGTATAACATATAAACAGGTATTTTATCTTGAAGAGGAACAGACTAGCATCAACAACCAAAAGGACCAGGAAGGATTTCCTTTGGGACAGGAGTTCTTAATCTTTTTTTTTTTTTTTTTTTTGTCACTGACCTCTTTGATGAACCCCACAGATGAACTCTTCACAGAATAATTGTTGTCCACATGCATAATTGAGGAAATGTTAAATTTCAGTTAGGGATTAGTGAAAATAAAGATGCATTTTTACCCATCCAAATTTACAACTCCCTTGAAGTTTCTCCATGGAAACCTGGCTAAGATCTCCTTCTTTAAGAGATATATCATGGATTTAGAGTTGGAAAAGATCTTAGAAGTCATCTTACTCAACAGACTCATTTTTTGGATAGGGAGATTAAGACTCAGGGAATTTTCCTAATTTACCCAAGATCACAGGATTGTGGAGCCAGAATCTGAACCCAGATATCCTTGACTTGAAAATCTAACATTCCTTCCAATGAAATCACACATAAACTAATCCTTGAAGACAGTGAGAGATTTTGAGAGACCCAGGTAAGGTTTTCTGTCTGAATATAGAGATAGATGTTCTGGGAATTCCAGCATTTAAGCAAGACACCAAAGACAGAGCTAGAAGGTATTCAGCATCCTTATCATGTGCACTTACACGATTGCTCTCTGCTCCCTACTCCATACTAAAAAGCACAAGAGCCTATCTAATCAAGGCCAAGAGCTAAATACTGCCATCCCAGAGGTCTTTGCTTAGGTGGGTTCAATTTTCCTTCTCTGCCAACTCCATATGGATTGTTGAAGGACAAACAACAATAACAGCAAAGCTGCTGCTTTCCAGTATGAGTAAGCAAGTAAACAGGGGAATGAGTCTATCAACAAAATCAAAACTATGGCAGTAAATGAAGTCTAAACAGACGATCCTGATGGCAAAAAACTGAGAGCTGAATGTCACAAATATAATGCAGCCAAAATCAGGGTCAGCCCTGATCCTAGCACTAACTAGTAATTAACTTCAAAAACAAGAGCTAATCTTGCTACCTTCCCTCCCCCATCTAAAAAATCACAGTTAACAAAACAATATATCTCTAAGAAACCATGTTCCCCAGTGGTTTTTCTAAAGTACAGATCTGATTATGTCACTCTCTAATTCAATAAACTTTAGTGTCTCCCTAACGCTTCTCAGGTCAAATTCCCCTGCACTACATTTAAAGCCTTTCACAAGTTGGGTCCAAGCTATCTTATTATATATATTGCTCCCCGGCATGCACTGTACAGGTTAGCCATGCTGGCCATCTTGTTGTTACTCACATGGGAAATCAAATCTTTTGCTTCTGTCCCTCTCCCACAATTGTAACACACTCCCTCCTCCCTCACTTCTGCCTCTTAAAATCACCAGTTTCCTACAAAGTACAGTCCCTGGAATCGGTGATCATCCTTTATCTCCCACCTGGCAGCCCCTCTCCGATAACATCAACTTGTTTTTATTTCACATATACTTACATGTATCTATGTTGCGTTCCTTGATAACTGTAAACTCCTTGAGAACAAAAACTGTTTCATTTTTGTCAGTCATGGAGTCGTAGACAACACTTTGGTCCTTTCAATGCTATGTGATAAGTGTCTGCTGAACTGTTTTTTGGAAGGAAGGGAATCCGGCCATTTGGCAACAAATACTGTTTTTCCCATTCCTAGGCCTAAGGAGGAATCCTAGAACTGCCACTTAGTATGTGAAACCTCTTTCACCTCACTCTTACTTCTCTGATTCTTAGTTTTCTTGTCTGCAGAATGGATTGGATTAGATGAATTCTAAGGTGCCTTCCATTTCTAAATGTGTGTGTGTGTATGTTTGTGTGTATGCACAGGCACATATACTTACAGTGTGGCTAGATTATTGTCTTATTATTCTAACCATTCTGATCTATTATATCTTGTCACTGGACCCAGAAGGTTCTGGAGGAGAAAGTACAACTGGTGACTTTGGACATCCTCTCTCACTTAAATCTTAGATATTATAAGCTACTTTTGTCAAATCACTCTCTCAGTTTGAACTTCCTCATGTGTAAAATCTAGATAATAATAACACCTACCTCACAGAATTATCACAAGGTTCAAATGAGACAATGTGAAAAGTGCTTGCAAAGTCTTAACTCGTTGTATAAATCCAAGCTATTGTGATTTTTATTGCTTATTCTTCCTAGCTCTTAAATACATATGGTTACCACACCTTGTTTTGACAATGTCATTTGATTGAAAGGTTATACATTACAGTGAAAAAAAGCATTGGGCATGGAGTATAGTATTATATTTTTAATATATATGTATATATATATAATAATTATACGTGTATATATTGGACAAGACCAATGTGGAATGTTTTGCTTCACCATATATGTATATAACAAAAGTTTTGCTTTTCTCTCAACT
Source organism: Sarcophilus harrisii (assembly GCF_902635505.1). Classification (NCBI taxonomy): domain Eukaryota; kingdom Metazoa; phylum Chordata; class Mammalia; order Dasyuromorphia; family Dasyuridae; genus Sarcophilus; species Sarcophilus harrisii. The sequence goes on from NC_045428.1 coordinate 548,987,483, forward strand.
TCGGTGTGTGGGGGCAAGTGGATGAGAAAGAGAGAAGGTAGATTTCTGCAGATTGAACATATGTATGTGTGTGTTTTTTTCAAGCTTTTTCAAGAGCCACTATGACCCCATGGGTATCCTTGCAATGTCAAGCAAACCCAAGACACCTGGACCCCAGGAAACCATTAGTAGACCCTTTATAGCAAATGTCCTAAAGACATGAATAAGAATTACACTAAATTGAGAAGACATGTGATTTTTGATGCCTCTGATTTGGAAGAATTAGTCACATTACTAAGACCCAGTAAGTAGGGAGCAAGTTAAATTGCTTGCAAGTTATTTGGGGTCTCTTGATCTTTTTATCTTTACTTCTATCAGTCACTAAATCCTATCAATTCTTACTACATAAAGGTTTCCTATCCATTCTTCCCCTTCAATTTCAGAAATTGAAATTTGAATAACAATATTATTGTTATTGAATTGAATTGAATAACAATAATAATCATGTTTCCCTGCCACCTTCCCTTGCTTGAGAGGCAGAAGAGCTGGGTTAGAATCCCAGAACTGCCACTTAATATGTGTTACGTGCTTTCCCTCATTCTTACTTCTCTGGGTCTTAGTTTTCTTGTCTGCAGAATGGATTGGATTAGATGAATTCTAAGATGCCTTCCATTTCTAAATGTGTGTGTGTGTGTGTGTGTGTGTGTGTGCATGTGCACACTTCTGTGCAAGCACAGGCACATATACTTACAGTGTAGCTAGGTTATTGTCTTATTATTCTAACTGTATAGTCATCCTGATCTATATCTTGCCTCTGGACCCAGAAGGCTCTGGAGAAAAAGTGAGACTGCTGACTTTGTACAGCCCTCTCTCACTTAATCTAATTCATTTGCAAATAATGTTATCATCTTCCTGATGTCATGGTCCTCTTTGAAAATGAAGGACAAATGGGGCAGCTAAGTGGAGCAGTGGATAGAGCACCAACCTTGACATCAGGAGGACCTGAGTTCAAATCTGACCTCAGACACTTAATACATCCTACCTGTGTGAACCTGGGCAAGTCACTTGACCCCAATTGCTTCAGCAAAAAAAATTTAAAAAAAAGAAAAAAAGAAAGAAAATGAAGGACAAACAACAGCCTGTGAGTAGCAGTACCATCTGCTCCCACTGGGGATCCAACTAGAACTGATCAATTGGACAACACAACTTCTTTTTTTCCCCTTTTTATCTTCCTTCCTTTCTTCCTTCCTTTTTTCCTTCCTTCTCTCCTTCCTTCCTTCCCTTCTTCTTTCCTTTCATTCTTCCTCTTCCCTCCTTCCCTCCTTCCATCTTCTTTCCTTCCTTCCTGCTTTCCTGCCTACTTTCCTTCCTTCCTTCTTTCTTTCCAGCTTTCTTTCCTGCCTTCTTGCCTCCCTTCTTGCCCTTCTTACTTTTTTCCTTTCTTCCTTCCTTCCTTCCTGCCTTCTTCTCCCTCATTCCACATATTGGTATACTTGTGAGTGCTCTACCCAAATAATGTATATTTGATCATAGACACCTTGTAAGATACCTTGGGGTTGACAGCTATATTTCTTCCTTAAGAACCACGCCTTAAACCCAAATTACTCTGACTTTCATAGTCTGGCCAACAATAGGTCCCAGATCAATCCTACTGGGTCATTGTTCAGATCCTGATTGCTCAGAATGAATGTAAATAACAATCATTTCTGTTTTGGCTGGAAACACTGAATATCTTCCCTTCCTGTATTGATTTTTTTTTTTTTGGACTAAGCAAAAGAGATCATTCTCTGCCTCATTTCTTACCTAGCCTTAAACACTGAATGAGTGTTACCTCAGTCAAAGTGAAACTGGAAAAGTCTTTAGTTTACAAAAGTCAAGGTCCCCCACTGCATCCAGAGCCATCTCCAGTCGTCCTGATCTTTATTGCCACTGGACCCAGATAAATCTGGAAAAGAAAGTGAGGCAGGTAACCTTGCAAAGCCCTCCCTTCCTTAAATCCAACTCATTTGCAAATCATGGCATCAGCTTCCTGATATCATGTTGGAGAAAGGACAAACAACAACTTCCTTTTCACCAACTTCCTGTCTTTTGAGGCTGAACTCACACATGGTAGTCAGAAGCATCCTCACATTGGACCAAAACATAGAATCTTTGGAGAATAGGACACTTGGGCACTCTTTGATTTAATCTTTTCCATTTCACAAATAAATAAAAAAAAAAAACCCAAGGCACCAAAAAGCTAAAGTAGTTGTTCAAAGTCATACAAAAATCAAGTTTCAAATCTAAGATGCAAATACTAGTCATCCAATATTGAGTCAAAAGCTCTTTCTGAATGAAGTCCTTTGATCCCAACCTCTGAAGTCTACAATCCTCCCACCTTGCATTTTGTGATCAGCAGCCACTGAGATCCCAGAGTATTTGCTTTTCCAAGGACTCTTATGAGAGACACTGTGGTATGTTAGAAAGAACAGTCTGTTGGTCAAGAAGCATTTATTGAGTAGTAACTTTGTTCCAGGCATTGTGCTGAGTACTATGGATAGAAAGAAACTCAGAAGACAATCCCTCATCCTCAAGGAGACAAGAAGCAAATAGTAAGGTACAAACTAGAAGTATATAGGATAAAATGGAGATAATCAACAGAGGGATGGCTCCTGAAGGTGGGATTTTAACTGAAACTTGGAAGGGAAACTAAGGAAGCAGAGATGAAGAGGAAGGGAGTTCCAGGATGTGAGATAGCAAGTATTGGATTTGCATTCCAAAAGACCTGTGTTCCAAGCCAATCTCAGACACTTACCAGCTCTGTTACTCTGGCTAAGACATTTAAGACCTCTGAGCCAAAGCTTCATCTATAGAAGGGTCATAGTGAGGATCCAATAAAATAAGCTACTGAAGGCTTTACACTCATGGAAGTGCCAGCTGTGGTTATTTGCTCCTCTCCAATATACTGATGTGACTTTTGCATTATAGTTGAAGGCATATGTGCCATAACCTCTGATCAGACAGTGAGCTGTTTAGAGCAGGGCTCCATCTAAGCAACACGACATCCCAACCACAAATACAATGCTGTGTGTGTGTATGCATGCATATATATATATATATATATATATATATATATATATATATATATATATATATATATATCAGGCATTTAATTAATGTCTCTTATTCTTTATTTTCTCCTGTATATATATCATATTGTAATGCTTAGCTTGTCTAAGCAAGTAGCATCCTGGAATCTCCCTCCAAAAAATCCTATAGTTATATGCCTCAGGTGTCTTGCTAGTCAGTATCTCTGTGATTAATACAGTTCATTCAAGTCTTAGTTAAAGATTTAAGGAAAATGTGGAAGAGATAGAGATACAGAATAAAGGAAGACAGAAACACATTTGCATGCATGGGCTCACACACAGGATCTGCCCTTAAAAAGCATAGATTTCCAACAAAACAAATAGACACAAAAAAATCTGGTGAGCTTTAATAGAGAAAGTGATATGAACAAGGATCTTCTTTCTCTTGGACTCAGTTTCTCCATTTATAAAATTGGGTTGTTGGATTGGATGACCTCACGATCATTTCCAGTTGGATCTAAAATTTTCTGGCTCTAAGACTTCCCACTCTAACATCCTTAATCTCCTAGGATTGACCATAGGAAAACAGTGACCAAAAGAGATCCCATATGTAATATATATATGTATGTATGTATATATATATGTGTGTGTGTACATATGTATATATACATATATAAATGTACATATAAATGTTATAATTTTTTTTTATAAATGCAAGCTATTGGTATTGTCCTTGCTGCTCTCAGAAAGAAAATCAGGGTACCCAGGAGAGGAGGGGTCTGTTTAGCATTCCCAACACAGGAACACCTTGTAAGACTACAAATAATTTTCATGACCCCAATTCTCTGTTGAAATTTCAGATAAATCTGCCTGCCCCAGCTCCATGAAGTTAGATAAAGGAATCAACAACTAAAAGCAGAAATTTAGGCCCCAAAAGAAGAGGAAGAACCCTGCAGGTAAGAGAAGCTCAGCAAGCTTTGGCAATCTCCTGGTATTACCAGGAGATTCTCCAGATTAAGGTAAATACAAGACAAAGAGCAGGTTATGCCAGATGAAGTTCCCTTGAAGAGAGCAGGGAAGACCAACCACTGGGAGGAGGGATGAACTAGAAGGGAAGAAAAAACATCTCCTTTAGGTTTAAGGATCACAGAATTTAGAGCTGGAAGAAATTTTAGAGATCATGTAGTCCAAGAGGCCCTTGAATTAACTTGGGGCCCATGATTTTTTTAAATTTTGATTGTTATATTTCAAGGTTATTATAATGTATTTTATTTTATGCTCTAAAAACATAATTCTGAGAAGGTGTTCATAGATAAGAGTCCATGTTACCAAAAAGATTCCCTTTATCTAGTCCAGTCCCCTCCTTTTAAAGGGGAAGAAGGTGAAGCCAAAGGTAGTCAAAAACCAAAGTCACCCAGTAAGTAACTAGCAGTGATAGAACTGAAATCCAGGCACTCAAAAATGTTTGTGGCAGTCCTCTTTGTAGTGGCCATAAACTGGAAAATGAGTGGATGCCCTCAATTGGAGAATGGCTGAATAAGTTATGGTATACAAATGTTATGGAATATTATTGTTCTGTAAGAAATGACCAGCAGGAGGATTTCCGAAAGGCCTGGAGAGACTTACATGAACTGATGCTGAGTGAAGTGAGCAAGATCAGGAGAACATTATATATTTCAACAACAATACTATATGATGATCAATTCTGATGGATATGGCTCTCTTCAACAATAAGAAGAACCAAATTAGTTCCATTTGTTCAATAATGAATAGAACCAGCTATACTCGGTGAAAAAATCTCTGGGAAATGAGTGTAAACCACTACATAGCATTTCCAATCCCTCTATTTTTGTCTGCCTGCATTTTTTATTTCCTTCACAGGTTAATTGTATGTTGGAATCTTTACAAAGTGTTAAGCCATTGGAGTTGATTTGATCTTAGAAAGAGATATTTTGGGCCAGAACTTGAAACAAGGTACTAAGTGGAACTGATAGAACAATGCTTGTGTTCACACCTTTAGAGAGCTCATAAGTATCTAAGTACTCAATGGAGTTCACACGTTTGGGAGAGTTCAGGGTTAGGGTTTTGCACTCTGGGAGATAACCCAGAATCCCTCTCCCTCCAGAAGACGGAGTTAACCTTTGGGAGATCACATATATAGAGGGAGCTCTTAGAGCTTGGGAACTTACTGGAGGTACTTACTTGAGGTACTTACTTGAGTTAGTTACTTAAGGAGTTACTAGAAACTCTGGGAGGTCGAGAGTTTTACTTGGAGTCGGAGAGAGCTCTTGGAACCCACAAGCCCTATCTTCGAGGCAAGAGATTCATTGCATCTTCTACCTTGGTGCTGGCTGGAGGCTGAAGAAAGCAGAGGCAGAAGCCAAGGACAAAGCTACAAGATCTCTTGGAACCTAGCAGAGAGTTAGGCCTCAACTAACCGGGCTATTTTGGAAGGAGAAATAAATGTTTGCATTTTTACCAGCTGGCTGCATTTTGGAGTAATTATTTATTTCAACTGAGACTAAGGCTGCCTCCAGAAAACCTCCACAATTGTACATTATTTTAAAGTCTGATTCTTTTTGTGCAGCAAAATAACTGTATGGATATATATACATATATTGTATTTAACATATACTTTAACATATTTAACATATATTGGTTTACTGCCATTTGGGGAAGGGAATGGGGGAAGGAAGGGGAAAATTGGAATAAAATGTTTGGCAATTGTCAATGCTGAAAAAAATTACCCATGTATATATCTTGTAAATAAAAAGCTATAATAAAAAAATAAAAAAGAAAGAAATCCAGACACTCCAGTAACAAATCTAGCCTTCTTTATCTATACCACACTGGAAAAATGGCCCATCAGCCAATGGAGAGGAACAAAAATGTTTTTCAAAGGAGTCTCATGGGGCCCCCTTGGCACTCCTAAAAATTCTAGTGTGAGGATTAGGACAGTCTATCACCCCACCTGTGTCCTGTCATAGCCAGGTCTCCTCAAAATATTCAGTCTTTGGGGATAGCACCTATCTCTATTGGGCGCAAGCAACCAGCCCACTATTCTTCTATGCTGTCACAGATCAAAGAACACTAAAGAAAGCTTCACAGATAAGAGCATTAAAGAAAATTGCAACTTTCAAGAAATAAATGGGTAAAAAGAAGACTGGATTTTTTTTCATTCAACAGTATAGACTGGACACAGAAATAGAAAGAACTTAGACATGTAAAGATGTAAGGCTCCAGGAGGATTTGATTCCTACCCAATCTTATTCTTAGCAAAAAGAGAGCATGCAAGCCTAAAAGAGTCTAAAAACAATTCACATATCCCACTAGAGTAAGCCAGCTCTCCAAATGAATCACTCATTGAGTCAGGGTAGGGTGTGTTGGCACTAGTTCCTGTCCTTGGTCGTTGCAGTTACTTGGGTCACAGCCTCCTTTCTGAAGAGCTAAAGATGGCCAACAGCTGGCATTCTCAAGGCTGAGCACATCTATCCACACTCATCACATAAATAGCTTTGCCTCTATAGTGATCTGGCAGAAAGGAAGTGGAAGTCAAATGATCTGACTTCTAGTCTTAGTTATGCTACTAGAAGTTAGGCTACTAGAAAAACAGGTGGATGTTTTTGTCTGAGTTTCCTCAGCTACAAAGTAACAATAATGATAACATATTAGTTCAAAGAGAACTAGCATTTTTGCCCCAAATACCTAGTTTACATGAAGCCTGAGCTCTTCCTATAATTGTAAATACTGATGACTGTAGCAAAGAATTAATATAGCATAAAGTGCGGGAAGAAGCACCCAATAATGAAAGTGTCAAAGAAAAAAGTCAGCAAGGCATAAGATTGCTCCAATGAGACAAGGTAATTTATGCTATGGCGAGAGCTATTTATCACCCGTTTCCAGCTCCAGGATCTGCGTTGGCCAAGAGGACTGAATTTGAAATCAGAGCCTGGGCTCAAATATTACTCTGACCAAGCCATCCTTCTACTCAATGAGCTTTAGTGACTCCCTATTACCTCCACCACCATCTCTGGATAAAATAAAAGTTTTAGTTCTTAATCTGACCTTTTCATACTTTTCCAGTCTTTTATTTTCCTGGTCCCCATGCCTTCTACAAGCCTGCTATTCCAGCATAGTTGCTATTTCTTGCATAAGCCTCTCTATTCCTGGTCCATGCCTGTGGACTCGCTGTCCTCATGCTTGGAATATTCTCCCTTCTAACCTTTGACGCTTAGAATCCTTGGCTTTCTGTGAGACTTGGAACAAGCTCCACCTCCTCAAGGAACCTATTCTGGCCCTCCCAGCTGCTAGTGCCTTCCACTTCCTCCATATTTATCTCATGTTCTAATTGAGATATGTTGTCTTCCCCACCAGTATAGAACCTCCTTGAGGGGAGAGCAGAGATTGATTTTGCTTTTTCTTAGTAATTTTGCTCAATTCCTGGAATAATATAAGTTTTAATAAATTGTTTCAATAATTCATTGATGATCTAATCCTTCCACCTATTATTTGCATGCCTTAAGCAAGTTAACCTCTCTAGGCTTGAGTTCCCTCCCCTTTAAATGCAAGAACTGGACTAGATGGTAGTTATGTATGGTCCCCTCTGCCTCTGAATCTATAATCCTAATATTCTAGATGAGAAATTTCAATTTTTCATCTGGAAAATGAAGGATGATGATGATGATGTCATAATTACAACAATTGTAATTATAGGCAGCTACAAATATTGCTAATTATATATAACTTATGTAAATCACTCATTAATATTTTAAGGTTTGCAAAGCACCTTACAAATATTATTTCATTTAATCCTTACAACTACTCTGGGAAGTAGGTGCTATCATTGTTCCTGTTTTACAGATGAGGAACTGAGGTAGAGAAAGATTAAGTGCACATAACTAGTAAGTATCTGAGACTGGATTTGAACTCAGGTTTCCCACCTTTAGACTCAGAATGCTATTCACCATTCTACCAGATTCTTTAGATAATCCCCAGAAGTTCCTTTCAGTTATGACACTCAATGATTTGATATTATTTATGTGTTAATAATAAAATACAGTAAATGGACAAGTATTTATTAAATACCTACTATGTGTCATCATTGCAGATAAAACAAATTAACTAGTTCCTGTTCTCAAGGAGCTCCTAGAGAAGTTTTCTATTAGCATTTAAAATAACATGGGACAGAAAATCAAGGACAGAAAGAATGGCCCCAGAAGGTAGAAGTTATGAGTTCTAGTCCATTCATGCCAGTGATTCAATGTATGACTTTAGGCAAGACCTACTTACCCTTGATGTGCTCCAGTTTCTGAAGCATTTAAGTAGGCCCAGCCAAATTAACACCCCATTGAGAACTTCAGTGAGAAATCAGAGTTTATGGAATACCAACAGAGTGTGAAGCATTATTAAACACCATGCGGAAAAACACTGGGAAAAATGCCTACTCCAAGGAGATTTTATGATTCCAAAGTACTAGATAAAATAGGTTACATTGTCACCATCATTGCTATTAGCATTATCATCACCATCATTATTAATGGCAATTATGAACATTATTAATACTGGGGACAGCTCGTCACATTTGTTTCCCTATTCCTGATAAGATTAGCACAAGAGAATTCAAGAGCTGGAAGGGACGTCAATGACCAATCTACTCCAACCTATACATGAAAGAAATATCTCACTATAATATGCCCCACGTGTAGTTGTCTGATCTTTTCTTAAATACCTCCAATGAAGGAAAGCCCATCACCCCTTTTTTATTTTTAAAGCTTTTTATTTTCAAAACATATGCATGGATAATTTTCCAACATTTACTCTTGCATAGCCTTGTGTTTCAGATTTTCCCTTCTTTGCCCCCACCTCCTCCTGTAGATAGCAAGCAATACAATATATGTTAACATGTTAAAATATGTGTTAAATCCAATATGTGTAAACATATTAATACAATTCTCTTGCTGCACAAGAAAAATCAGATCAAAAAGAAAAGTCAATGAGTAAGAAAATAAAATGCAAGTTAACAACAATAAAAAGAGTAAGAATGTTATGTTCTGATCCATATGCAGTTCCCACAATCCTCTCTCTGGGTGTAGGTATCTCTCATAAGATCACTGGAACTGGCATCAGTTATCTTATTGTTGGAAAGAGTCACGTTAATCAGAATTAATTGTTGTATAATATTGCTGTTGCCATGTGCAATGATCTCCTGGTTCTACTCATTTCACTTAGCATCAGTTCATGTAAGTCTCTCCAGGCTTCTCTGAAATCATCCTCCTGATTATTTCTTATAGAACAAAAATATTCCATAATATTCATATACCATAATTTATTCAGCCATTCTCTAATTGATGGGCATCCACTAAGTTTCCGGTTTCTGGCCACTACAAAAAGGGCGCTACAAACATTTTTGCACATGTGGGCCCCTTTCCTTCCTTTAAAATCTTTTTGGGATATAGGCCCAATTGAAACACTGCTGGATCAAAGGTTATACACTATTTGATAACTTTTTGAACATAGTTCCAAATTACTCTCCAAATTAAGCCCTCCACCTCTTGAGACAAACCATTCCACTCATAGCTGCTCTAATTGGTAGGTACTCCTTTGTGATTGGGTCTAAATGGGCCTCTTTGTAACTTTCACCCATGTCTGCTAGTTCAAGAACAAAACAAAATGAGTCTAATCCTTTCTTCATTTAATAGATCTTTAAATATCTGAATAGAGATATCATGACCCCCATGTATCTTTTCTCCAGGCCAAAATACATCCATTTCTTTTAGATGATCCTCTTATGTCATGAACTCAAAGCTTTCATTACCCTGGTTGCCCTCCCCTGGAACTTCTCCAAATTATTCATCTTAAACCACAGGGCCCAGAACTGAACACAAAACTCCACATGATGAGCTCTGACAAGGAAGGACAGAGGGCAGTGGGATTATCACCTCCCTATTCCTGGAAGCTATGCCCCCTCCTAAGGAAGCCCAAAATTGCCTTGGCTTTTTTAGCCGCTGCATCATACTGCAGACTCATACTGAGCCTGTACTTCATTAAAATCCCCAGATTGTTTTCAAAACAACTGCTGTCTAGCCATGTCTCTCCCATCTTGTATTTGTGGACTTGGCTTTTTGTACCCAAGTGAAAGACCGTCCCTTTATCTCTATTGAATTTCATCTTATCAGATTCAACTCAATGCCTAAGTCTGTTCATTTTGAATTCTGTCAACCAGTGGCTAATGATCCTTCCCAGTGTAGCGTCATCTATACATCAGATGATCATACCTTCTATACTTTTGTCAGAGTCATTGATAGAAATGTTAAATTGCGTAGGCAAATCTGGGCTACTCTAATGAAGATCCTTTATGTACTTATATTGAAGCCTTCTCTTTGGATTTTATCCCTGATTGATCCCACTTATTTCCTTTGACCCCCATGAAGGGTGAAGAATGACTTTACCAGCTACCAGGCACTTCAGTATATAAGATTGTGCAAGACTCTTTGACATAGGTCAAAAGATGCATGTAAATATTCAAGGTCATAACTATTTAATAGCAAAGGCACCAAAGGCCAGACAGAACTAGCAATTTTGGAACAAAGGAAATAAACATACCACAAAACACTCACCTTCTCCCATTAACTTTTAGAGACAAATTCAGTTAAAGTTAATGTACAAGAAAGACCATAAAATACCACCATCATCCTCCTCCCTGGGAGTGGAGGTTGGGAAAGAAAGTTTCCTATTTTAATTAATGATTCTCATTAATTAGATGTTGAGTTCATTTGTTCCTATATTTTTATAAATGCTTCCAGAGCACTCTGAATTTTGATGCCTTGATATCTTAATAATAACTCTGAAACTTTAGACCATTTACTAGTCCTTTGAGATAAGGGAATTTTAAAGGATCCCACCAAAACAGGAGGCAGGAAGAACATTCCCTCAAAACCATATATCAGAACTATAAAAAGGCAACAAGAGAAACACTGAAGTTAGGAAAATATGAAGATAAATCCTCACTCCAAGAGAGTAAAAACAACAAATATATGTGGACATTAGTTCAGAAACAAACCAAGATGTTCTACATATGAGAGAGACAGACACATCCTCCTCCATGGTGCCAAACCTCAAGCCCTAAACCCAGGGGATTATCCAGGTTGAAACTGACCCAGAAGGCCTGGCCTTCCCAGGATAAAAGATCTAAGTAAGAGTGTGGAACTTTCAAATAGTGTATTTCAAAGAAATGTTACCTAGCCAACCAGTTTTTATTTAAAATTTAAGTTGGATTGGAACAGAACATTTTATGAAAAATTCCTACAATTTGTGCTCCAATTTTAAAGTTAATCTCTCCCACTCGTACTCACCACAAATAGTGAAATTTTTTGAACTACAATTCACTGGGTACCAAATGAAGTAATATTTGTAAAGCACTTAGCACAGTGCCTGATAGAGAATAAGCATCAATCTTTGTTCCCCTGCTGCCTCATTGGACAACAAAACCACTCTGGACAGGAACAACTTCTGTTTTCTGTTTATGGAATACAAGTGTGGTTTTACATAACTAAAAAGCATCCAAAGAAGTGCCTAAGAAGGATGCTGGCACTCTCACCAAATTTGATGTAGGCAAGGCCTTTTGGCCTCCTCTCTATTTTAATGAATTCTTTTCATTAGGTCTGCATTAAGAGACAAACACATACAAAGACTAGAACTTAGAAGTATCTGGAAGATCATCATCTTTCAATCAACCAGAAGATTTAATGTTTATAAGTTAAGGATGACCTCAAATCAAACATTCTATAACTATTACACCAGGTTGGGAGCCAGAAGGAACCAATTTGTGTGAACTAACCTTAAAAGGATAGATTTCTTCAGGATAAGATTGGGAAGCTCACACAGTCTTCTGACAATGGGCAGCATTACCCAATCTTCCAACTAGATGTGGCTCTAAAAAATAATCTGTATCCATTCATTCAACGGTAACTACAATATGATCCTGCACCAGGATCAAATGAGTTAATATACATAAAACACTCTGCAAACCTTAAAGCATTAGAATAAATGCTAGCTATTACAAGTTTTAGGCTAAACAATCCCTGCCATCAAGTAGCCTACCATGTTAATACAAGCATGCAGAGAGGTTGAAGACTATATTAAATAACATAACAGAAATATGAACAATGTGCTATGGGTTTCTAGGGAGGAAGAAATCACATCTATTTTAGGATGGTTGGGGGGGGGAGGGGGCGCAGTTCTGAAAAGGCTTCCGGAAGAATTGTCATTGAAGCAGTATGGACAGAACTTCAATAGGAGCAGAGAAAGGGATATCATTCCAAGTGGAGTAGAAGGCATAAACTAAGATATAAAGGCAGGAAAGCAAAGAATATTTTTCAGAGAGCAGTGAATGGTTGAATTTGGCATGGGCATACAGCAGTGTACTTGTGCCCTGGGCGAAAATATGGATTATTATTATGTTAAACTGGTTGCAATTTGGATGGGGGCATCCCAACAAAAAGAACTTGGAACTGGCTTCTTTATGTGAAAATCACAAAAAGAAAACTTCCTTCTAGATTTTCATATTCAAAGATGCATTTCAATTATGTTTCTCAAAGGTCTGGGGAAACTACTACTTTTTCCTCTTGCTAGAATGAATTGATGAATTCAAGTCACAGATATAAGCATGGAAAGGAAAAATCCTTTCTTCAGGGGATTTATATACTGGTATCCAGATGGGGAAGGGTCTCTGGTGAGATCCCTAGAGAAAAATTAGAATCATGTTAAATATGAGTTTGTTTATTTTTGTCAAAACTCTTATCTAACCAAAAAAGCAGGTGTTGTAAGCTCAGACAATTTGTCTAGGTCATCTAGGTCATTAGCAGCACAGCCCAGGGATTACTTGTGTAACCCATAATATTCAGGTCTATTCTCAACCAAACTTTTAAAAATTATGACTTTATTGATTGGTTTTATTTCATTTAATGTAGGTTGAGGGCAGGAGAAAGGATTCATGTCATTTCTATAAAAACATGAAAAGAATCACATTTATAGTTTGATGGAAGAAGAGAATGTATCTTTTTGTGTGTGTACATGTATTTAATCACTATATTCACAGAATTATAGGCAATGGAAAAAAGAAAGGAAAGAAAAGAGGAAGGGGGAGTGAAAAGGAAGAAGGAAAGGAGAGAGAGGAAGGAAGGAAGGAAGGAAGGAAGGAAGGAAGGAAGGAAGGAAGGAAGGAAGGAAGGAAGGAAGGAAGGAAGGAAGGAAGGAAGGAAGGAAGGAAGGAAGGAAGGAAGGAAGGAAGGAAAAAAAAGAGAAAATCAGCATTTATTAAATGTCATTATGTTCCTGGCACTCTATTAAGCACTTCAATCTCACAACTTTAGGAGGTAGATGTCATTATTATCCCCATTTTACATTTGAGAAAACTGAGGCAGACAGAGGTTAAGTGACTTGCCTAAGGTCACAGAGTTACACACAGTATCTGAGGCTAGATTTTAACTCAGGGCTTCCTGACTCAAGTCCTGGCATTCTATCCATTATACCATCCAGGTGCAAATCATTTAACCTTTATGTATTTTAAGCACCTCCTCAGAATTATCAACTAATTCCCAAACAGGTTTTATGTTTTAGTGGATTTGCATAACAACAGAATGCCAGAAATTTAAGAGTCCTCCTCCCCACTTTTACAGAAAAAGATTTGAAGTCTAGAATGAAGAATGAGTTCAGAGGTCTTCTGCTGACAATTCCAGCACATTTTCCATGACCATATTTCCTGGTCTGTTTAAGTCAGTCAACTGTTCTCTGATATCAGGGCCCAGGACAGCAGCTCATTGCTATCATCAGCCATCTTGGCAATGGAGACCACTTACTCATGAGGAAGACCAGACAGGAAGAGCATGAATGGAAAAATAAAAATCTAGTCATGCTATCTGAAAAAATAATCAAAGAAAGATCCTGTTGGCTTCAGTTGAAAAGAATAAAACCAGTGTTCTCACTGATTGCACTCACTGTCTCAGTAATCACTGGTCACACAGACAAACCATAGGGTTTTATACAGAGCAGACAGTGTATTTGTTGACTACTGAAACAGTTATGGTGTATAGTAGAGTGCCTGGATTCAGTTCTGTCTCCAATACAAACTGGCTTTATGATCATGAACAAAGTTACTTCAACTTTTCAGTGCATGAGACAGCTCCCTAATGCTATCTGCATCTATGGAGGGAGTTTTCACACTAGTTACATCATCAATCTGATCCTTCCCTTCCCACATCCCCCACCCCATAACACACATACAATATAACTATAAGCAGTGCACCTGGTAGACATTGAGGAAAAGGTGCTCTTCTTACATGGAGATTTTGGAGCTCATTGCTTTGACCTCCAGTCAGAGGATCCAAGCAGAGGACTGAGATGTGAAGCCCAAGGCAGATTCAACTTAGCAAAATAAATAGATTTCCTGGGGCATGAAGGCATGATGAGAAGTCAAAGTAACAAGTACAAAGGTCCTATGCTGAGGTAGAAACAAAGAACAAGATGCTACCCTCCTGAAATTTACAGCATACTTATGAGTTTATTAAAGACACATACAAAATAACAAATCCCAATATTTCAAGTTTCTCATAGTCTGGTTCAAGTAGTATGATCTCTGGATTTGGAGGAAAGGGATATGGGTTTGAATCCTGTCCCTGCCATTTTCTCCTTGTGTGTGCTTGGGCAGGTCATTTCACTTCTCTGGGCTTCAGTTTCCTTCTCTGTAAAATGAGGCAGTTGGACAGGGTGACCTCCAAGATCCTTCCTAACTCTAAATCTATAATCCTAAAATCTATCTCCCAGGGGTGGTGTTCCCTCCCTTAAAGCAGATCACAGCCTCCCTGTGACTTAGTAAATGGTCCTTATGAGTTGTTTATCTTCCTGTGACCAACTTGCTCTTGATCCCCTCTAAGCCAAGCCAGGCTGATCCTCAAACAATACATAATCAATCAATTATTTTTTATAATAGCTTTTTATTTTCAAAATACATGCAAAGATAGTTTTCAACATAAACCCTTACAAAACCTTGTGTTCCAAATTTTTCTCCCTACTTTCCCACCTCACCCTCCCCTAGATAGCAAGTAATCCAATTTAGGATAACATGTACAATTCTTTTAAACATTTCCATATTTGTCATGCTGCACAAGAAAAATATGATCAAAAGGGGAAAAATAAAGAAAAAAGCAAGCAAGTAAACAACAACAAAAAGGTGAAAATACTATGCTATGATCTACATCCAGTCTCCTCTTTCTGGATTCAGATGGTTCTCTCCATCACAGCTCTAATGGAATTGACCTGAATCACCTTATTGTTGAAAAGAGCCACATCCCATCACAGCTGATCATCACATAATCTTGTTGTTGCTGTGTATGATGATCTCTTGGTTTTACTCACTTTACTTAGCATAAGTTCATAAGTGTCTCCAAGCCTTTCTGAAATCAGCCTGCTTATCATTTCTTATAGAACAATAATATGTCATTAAATTCATATATCATAACTTATTTAGCCATTCTCCCAACTGATGGGTATCCATTCACTTTCCACTTCCTTGCCATTACAAAAAGGACTGCTACAAACATTTTTGCACATGTGGGTCCTTTTCCCTTTTTTATGATCTCTTTGGGATACAGCCCAGTAGAGATACTGCTGTATCAAAGAGTATGCAAAGTTTTATGGTCTTTTGGGCATAGTTTCTAGATGAACTTTTAAGAGGAACACCTATGAAATCCAGTGGCAGTACACTTCAACCAATGTTTGTGCCAAATATAGGATAAATTCTGGCCAGAGCTAAGTTGCAATTTGTCTTTTTGCTATTTTTTTAAAAAGGTTTCCAAAGGAAATAACTGAACTATAGCCTCTTAGAAGAAGTCAGTTAAACAATGCATTCACAGTAAATAAAACAGATGAAAAATGCTTGCCATCTCAATTTTCAAACAGCTAAATAGGCAGCCCACCAAGCCAGGCCATCAATCTATATATCTTGGGACACACACTATAGATAAACAATGAACCAGGCCCCATATTGAAAGGAAAAGGGACAGTAGGTTAGGATTCCCTGAGGAAACTTTCAGCCTTTAAGTACTTCCCATCTTTCACATAAATAATCCACTGGGATTGCTACAAGGCTGTGTATCACAGGATATCAGAATCTAAGAGAATCTAAACCACAGGTGAAGTGAAAGGAGGGAGGGTGGAGGTAGGACTCTATTGGCAAGCTGTAGAATATTACAAAGAGGACCACTTGTATATTTGTATGAGATGGAACATAAAACCATCATCAAGGATGTATATGATCAGAAAAGGAGGTGGATCAGTCTATAGCAAGACTAAGAGACTAAGATTACTCAGAAGTCTGTGTTGCCCTGGTAACAAGATAAGCAATGACCTAGAGAAAGATCTCTTGGGAAGTAAGGATTTATGGAAAGATATGAAAGAAAATCCCATGGGAAGACAAAACCATGGGATCAGGTTGTGATCTCTACCAGGGGAGAGAATAGCCACAGAGAGATCACAGAACCATCTAATTAATTAGGGGGGGGGGGAATAATGAAGCATTTAAAGAAAACCTATTGCAGAACAATTTTTTTTTACTTTCTCATGATAAATCATTTTATCTGCTTTAGCAGGTTCCATGAGAATTTCTATTAAATTACAACTTATCAGAGTAATTTAAGATAAGGAGGAGTGGACCTGTGATTTCACTGGTATACAAAACTCCCAAGCAAGGAAACTTCTATCAAATCAAGTCAGCACCTTGTCTGTAACTTAGAATCTCAGAGAGTTGCCTGGGAGCAGTGAGATGAAAAGACTTGAAATGATTTCAAGATAACACCAACAGGATGTAAATGTGGCAGGACTTGAACCCAAGTCTTCCTGATTTCATTTACTCTCTAGCCACAACATCAGCTACCACTTTACTGCTTAATTTAAATAACTGTATCTGTCTAAAAGTATTGAGGTAACATTGAGTAGACTGAATGCTGAACTTGGAATCCCAGAGGCTTGAGTTCAAATTCCTCCTCTGATATTAACAAGAAAAAGGAAGAAAAAGGAAGGAAGGAAGGAAGGAAGGAAGGAAGGAAGGAAGGAAGGAAGGAAGGAAGGAAGGAAGGAAGGAAGGAAGGAAGGGAGGAAGGGAGGGAGGGAAAAAGGGAGGAAAGAAGGGAGGGAGGGAGGAAAGAAGGGAGGGAGGGAGGAAGGAAGGGAGGGAGGGAAGGAGAGAGGGAGGATAACAGGGAAGAAAAGGAGGGAAAGGAGGGGAGAAAGAAAGAACATCTATTAAACAGTGTGTGCCAAGTACTGTGGATTACAAACACAAAATCAAAAACAGTCTCTGTTCTCAAGAATCTTACATTCTCAAAGTAGAAAATAACACATATCTAGTACCGGAAATAGAGCATCCCATCTGGAGTCAGTAAAACTTGAATTCAAATCTGTTCTCAGATACTTATTAGCTATACGACACTAGACAAATCACTTAACCAGTTTGCCTCAGTTTCTTCATCTATAAAATGATATTGTTGTGAGAATCAAATGAGATAATATTTGTAAAGCGCTCAGCACAGTGCCAGGCACACGAAAGGGACTGTGTATATGTTAGCAATTATTATTACAGTTTTTTTGTGGCTATTATTAGCATAGGCAGACTGGCCAAGAAAGAATATTTTGTTTTGGAAAGTACCAGGGATGGTGAATGGAATCATCTGGGAGAAAAATGCCACGCCCTATTCAACAACCATGGGAATATTGATTTGATTATGGTCATCTTTGCCCACAAAGAAGTCAGGGAGCCACTTCGTGCCATCTCTGATCTCCCCCATCCCATCCTCCAGAAGAGAAGTAGGAAAAGAGTTCCACTCCCCTGCCAGACAAGAATCTCTGTCTTGAAACCTACCCACTACTGCTATTTAAGTTAGGTTACTTGCTCTTACTTGAGGACACTGGATTTCCTTTAGTTTCATTTTGTACATATCTTCTTTGTAGATAGCTATTTGCATGTATTTTTTGTTATTGTTTGTTTTGGTCAAAGGACTGTGAGCTCGGTATTTTACAAAATGCCTGAATTTTAAGTGCTTAATAAATGTTTGTTGATCTGAGATAATACTTCACATCTATCAGATTGGCTAAAATGACAGGAGAAGACAATGATGAATGTTGGAGGGGATGTGGGAACACTAGGACGCTGATACAATGTTGGTGCAGTTGTGAACTGATGTAAAGGGTGGAACTTTGGAGAAGTGTACTTGAAGGAAGTATACTAGAAACAAGGTGTCAACGCAGTGGAATTGATGAGACAATGGTTATCTAGTTTATATATACTTAGTACTTAGGTGGTGATGTAATAGTTCTACAGTTGATGTCATTGTAATAGGGTATTTAAACTGAGGAAAAAGTCAGCCACAGACATTCTATCTTTGACCAACCTTGTGGTGGTTCTCATGCCTCCTGCACTAAAATCAAGACTTGGCCAGAATAAAGAATCTAGACTCTATTCTTGACCTTCTCATGGTATGGAACTATGCCCAAAGGGCCATAAAACTGTGTGTACCCTTTGATCCGTATGGTAGGTCTGTGTCCCAAAGAGATCATAAAAGAGGGAAAAAGAACCAAATATGCAAAAATGTTTGTAGCAGCTCTTTTTGCAGTGGCAAGGAACTAAAAAGTTGAGTGGATGCACATCAGTTGGGAAATGGCTGAATAAGTTATAGTATATGAATGCTATGGAATATTATTGTTCTGTAAGAAACAATCAGCAGGATGCTTTCAGAGAGACCTAGAGAGACTTACAGGAACTGATGCTAAATGAAGTGAGTAGAACCAAGAGAACACTGGACACAGCAACAAGAAGGTTATATGATGATCAATTCTGCTAAACATGGCTCCTTTCTACAGTGAGGAGATTCAAGACAATCCCAATGGTCTTGTAATGGAGTGAGCTATCTACACTCAGAGAGAGGACTGTGGGAACTGAGTGTGGATCATAACATAGTATTTTCACTTTTTTGGTTGCTGCTTGCCTACATTTTGTTTTCTTTCTCATTTTTTTTTCCCTTTTTTGATCTTATTTTTCTTGTGCAGCATGATAATTGTGAAAATATACTGAGAGGAATTGTACATTTAACACATATTAGAGGGAATGGGGGGAAGGGAGGGAGAAAAAAATTGGAACACAAGGTTTTGCAAGGGTAAATGTTGAAAACTATGTGTCCATATATTTTTAAAATAAAAACCTTTTTTTAAAAAAGTATATGCTTGTTGACTTGACTCGTCCTGTCCGTTCTTGCTAGGATCCAAGGTTGCTTCCTCAAGGATGAATCAATATGTTGTCTACATTCCAAGCTCTATTAGGGATAATGGAAAAGGAGTCCCTTTCTCCAAGCAAAGTATTTATTTTTAATAGAAAAAGTCTTATTACATTAATGAAGGGCAAGCTTCATAATTCAGTCTGAATAATTTAGTGGGAACTATAGTTTTGAATTAAGGGGGAGCCCATTATAAAAAAATAGCCTTAATTCCTGATTCACTGGAGCTCATTCTTCTACTAGTTAAAAGCAGGAACTATTTGGAGCTATTTGTCTACTAGCTATTTGGGGGAGAAGTGAATTGTTCTGTCTTTCCAACCCTCAGTTTCGAATAACTAGGAGGCACCATGCTGTCAGATTTTAACTATGATCTTTCCTCCAAGATGACTAAGCTAAGGATATCTCACAACAGTATTGTTTACTTCATTGTTAACTGTGGCTGGAAACAAAAACAGAATGTCTGAGTCCCTTGATTATTTTTATCAACAAAGTCACTCCTATGAAATCCTGATTGAAAAGTTGGAAGTTCAAGGATTAAAGGAAAAAAATAAGGATGATGTGACCTAGGAATTCCAAGATTTTGGTCCTGGCATCAACTCACAGCCACTATATGAGAGTACACAAATAGATTCATTGATTCATTAGCTGACAAATATTCTATGGAAAAATGAAAAGAATGGAAGAATTCTATGGAAAGACAAGGAAATCAATCAGATGAATGTGGCGAGGCTGTGATTAGAGATCAAATGTCCTGACCACAAATATCTGAAGTAGAATCCAGTAGAAGGGGAACTGCAGAGCCTCAGTGACTGGCATACAGTCAGAAGTCACACAAGGTTAAATTGTTTTCATATGAAAAGTTGAAGGGCACAATCTCTAAATGGACTACCACACACTAGCTATTTTTCCACCATCATGCATATACAACCATACAAAGCTATTGCCTGACTAGTTATTATTGCATCTTCATCTTCTGTCTATATCATGATACATTGTGCAAGTTATCTTGGGATTTATTGGCTAGATTTTTTGTCTTAAGGACCATGCTCTAAACTCAAATCACTCTGACTCTCTTTGATTGGCCAACAATAGGTCTTAGGTCAAGCCCCATTTGATCATTGTTTGGCCCCATTGGCTCAGAGTGAATGTAAATATGAATTGTTTCTGTTTTGGCCAGAAGCTCTGAGGATCTTCCTCTCCCAGATTCATTTTTTTTACTAGGTAAAAGAGGCCATTCTCTATCTCATTTCCTATCTCAATCAAGCTGAGACCTGGGGAAAAACCTAAGCTCAAAAGGGCCAAGGTCTTCCATTGTATCCTGAACCAGTCTATGTCTTGCCACTGGATTTGGGTGACCTTGATGAGACCAATGACTTTGAATAGTTCCACCTCACTTAAATCCAATTTATAGGCAAATGGATACCTTCCTGATGTCTTTGGTCCTCTAAGAGAACTAAGGACAAACAACAATAACAACAATTTAGGACCTTCCTAGTGCTACCAACTTAACTGCCTCGGATAAAGCTAGAGGTTGGGAGAACAAGACCTTTGTTAAGCTCCTCCTTCTTCTCTTCAATGGCATGCAAATGTATACCAACGGGTGGTAAGGGAAAAACGGGGTTTGGATTATGGGCACACACACACACACACACACACACACACACACACACATTCTATCTAGTTCCACTGAAGTCTTTACCTAAATTCAAAACAGAAGAGATCAGTGGTATCAATACCACACCATATGACATATAAAAAGCAAATATTCACTGAGCCTTTACTGTACTAGGCATTATGAGGGACTAAAAGAATAAGGCAATCCATATCCAGAAAAAAATAAACAAATGGAGGGCCAGGGTGAATTGAGTAGATACAACACTAAGACACACATGTCAAAAGTTATACATTGGAGACTAATTGTAAGTCTCCTCTCCTTTCTCAATAATATTCTATTTATTTATCTGAATTAATGTGTTATCCCAGTAGAATGTAGGCCCCTTGAGGGAAGAGTCTATTTGTCATCTTGTCTTTATATCCCAGCACCTAGAATGTTGCCCACAATAGATGCTGAACAAATAAATATTTGTTGAATTGAATTAAATAACAAGACACAAGACATTTATGAATGAAAATGTCTTAATCTACCTATCCACATTGATAATAGTAGTCATTTTAACCCCAAATCTAAAATTTACCAATTTTTTAATCAATTCATCAATCAAAAGCATTAATTAAGCACTTACCACATGGCAAAGATTATGCTGTAACATGACAATCTCATTCATGGGTGAAATATCTGCTGGTAAGAGAAATAATTTAGGCCAAGGGAATAGGAGACCCTAATCTCTCTAGTACACAGCAGGTGTTTTGTGTTAGTATAATATGGACCAGGCTGGATTTGGGAAGTAGTATGGAATGGGGGAAAAATTAAAATCACAGTCTCAGAGTTGAAAAAGACCTCAAAGGCCATCTAGTCCAACCCTTATCAAGCAATAACCTAGTCTCTGTGCTGGAAGACTGTCAAATACCAGCCATATATGAAAGAACTTCTGGAATCTGATCAAAACATACTATTTTCACTTTTTATGCTTCTTTTCCTTTGGTCTACATGACTAATATGGAAATATGTTTTACACAATTGTGAATACATAATCTATATCAAATTGCTAACTAACTTAGGGAGTATGTTTCAAGGAAGGGAGGGAGAGAATTTGGGACTCAAAAAAAGAATTTTTGATTAATGCTAAAAATTGTCTTTACATATTATTAGAAAAAGAAATGAAATGCTATAGAAAAAATGAATTTTTATGAGGGCAGAGACTGCTTATTTTTGTCTTTGTATCCCCAATACCCAGCATGTTGATTGGTATAAAGAAGGAAGAAAGGAAGGAAGTAAGGAGGGAGGGAGGGAGGGAGAGAGAGAGGAAGGAAGGAAGGAAAGAAGGAAGGAAGGAAGGAAGGAAGGAAGGAAGGAAGGAAGGAAGGAAGGAAGGAAGGAAGGAAGGAAGAAAGGAAGAAGGGAGGGGAGGAAGGAAGGAGAGAATGAAGCAAGGAAGGGAGGGAGGATGGAAGGAAGTGAGAGAGGAAGAAAGGAATGAAAGAGAAAAGGAGGGAGTGAAGGAGGGAAAGAAGGAGTGAGAGAGGGGGACGAGGGATGAAGGAAAAAGGGAGGGAAGAAGGAAATAAACATTTATTAAACACCTATTATGTGCCAGGCATTTGCACTGAGTGCAGTAATTTGATCCTTGCAACAACCCTGGGAGGTGGGTGCTACTATCAAACCCATTTCCCATCTGAAGAAACAGGCAGAACAGAGTTAAGTGATTTGCCCAGGGTCATATAGTTAACAGGTGCTTAATGAAAATCCTTTATAAATTTTCCCTTTCATGACCTTCCCACTCTTTTTACACCTTACTCTCATATTGCATTTTACACTTCAGTGTCTTTGGTGATCCTCAACCAAAACACACCTTCCAGCTACATATCTTTTCCCTGGCCATTTTTCACACTTGTAATTCTCTCCCTCTTGGCTTCCTTCAGATGTAATTCCTTCTAAAAGAAGTCTTTTCTAGATTTCACTTAATACTAGTGCATTCCCTATTGATTATCTCCAATCTGTCCTTTCTATTTTTGTACGTAGTTGTTTCCATATTGTCTCAAGTAAACTCCTTGAGATTGGCTTTTTTTTCCTTGCATTTTTGTGTGTCCTCAGAGCTTAGTCCTGTGCCTAACCCATAGTAGGTGTTTAATAAATGTGTCTAATTGACTTGTTTATTTATTATTGCTACTTCTGCCTGATGGCAGCTTGATGGATCTCTGAAAATGAGAGAAGGGGAACATATTGTAAAATATAGGTGATATAAAAACAAAAATTATCAATTAAATTTTTTTTAATCATTTGAGTACAAGATTTCCAGAGGTCATACAATTTGGTGTGTTGTCTGTTTATTTAGTATCATTTTTCAGATGAGGAAATTAAGTGTCAGGAAAGATAAGTGACTGGACCAAAGTTATATTAGTAAGTGGTAGGGTTGTAATTCAACCATCTCTGATTCCAAACCTAGTATTCACTCTCCCCCAGGTGATTTGTTGGACCTGGAGCAGAGTGGGATGTATGACCAATCTCAAGGTCCTACAGGAAAAACAAGCATAGTACTGAACAAATCAATCCACAGGCAATGTAGGATAAAAAGAAAGATGGCTGCATATTAACAGGCAAAATGATCATTACTAATAAAATATTAATGGTGTTCAAAATAACTCATACAAATAACCACGCAAAGTACCTTGTTTTCATTTAAATGTCTGCCGAGAAGCATCTAAAGATTCAAAGGAAAAAATAATAAAGACACCTTTCCACAGCTGTTAACATGAAAGTAAGAAAAAGAACTGGTGTTTATCAACCACCTCCATTTCCCAATGTCATACCAAAATACCATCCGGTTTTCACTAAGTAGTATCAATCCTGTTCCCTAAGGTTTGGGATTTTAGAAATAAATGGCTTGACCTGAACTGAAGGGGGAGACACATGAACCCCTGGACTTGAGAAGAATGCATTTACTGGGATATCCATGAAAGAATATAAAAATGTGTAAAGTGAACTATCAAATGTTGCATATCAGATCAGTCTCCTTGGTTTTTAAATACTGTCACTTGGGATTTCTGAATATCACACCAAAGTCACAGAATTTCAACATTAGAAGGGACATATCTAATCTGAATGTCTCATTTTACAGTAATGTGATACAGGAAATACATCACAACATACTGTACAAATACCTCACAACAAACACAGACTTCTCCTTGCCCCTTGGGCTCTTCTTTCCTTGTCAGGGAGGATGGAGAGCAAAGGGAATGCAGACTCTCAAAGACAAGCTTTCCTCAGTGCACAAAGAGGAAAGTCAGAGTGGCTGAATTATTATCAATATCATCATTGTCAATCTCATTCTCATCTTTTTCTATAGCATTGAGGGAGGACTGGCTCTGAAAGTCTATCCTGCTGTGACTCTTTTATATTTAATATTTTTTCAGACCACTGCATGAGTAGATAAAATAATAAATGAACCTTTTAGTAAATTAATAAAGTGTTTATATGTCAACTCAGCCTCTGTAGGTTCTGTGAAATATATTTTAGGACAACTCTAATGGCAGACAGGATGACAGGGATATTTTATTCCTCTAAGTCTCTATACTTTTAAAGCTTTTCATTCTATGTAGTTTGGAAAATATGAGTGTTCGATATGACAACACCTAATTTAGAATGTTATTAGACTTTCATGGAGGGCAGTAGTTGGTACAATGGATAGAGCACTGGGCTTGGACTCATCTTCCCATGTTCAAATCTGATCTTAGATACTTCTAGCTAGCTGACGCTGGGCAAGTCACTTAACCTATTTACTTTAGTTCCTCATTTATAAAATGAGCTGGAGAAGGAAATAGCAAAGCACTCCTGTATATTTGCTAAGAAAACCCCAAATGAGGTTGCAAAGAATCAGACACAACTAAAATTCCCAAACAATAACAATAGATTTGAATTGGCCAATGTTATATATGGGTATTTGTGGGCAACAGGTTTATTTGTGATAATAACCTACTTCTAGTATGTTTGTTAAATTCTCAAGAGTACCCAAGGGGTCTATACTTGTCATCTTAATGTTAATGAAGGATGGCAAACTTTCAGTATATAATTCTGAATGCCTGACCATTTCTTTTTGAGTATTCAGTAGATGCTAAATTTTTTAGAATTGTAGTTATATAATGTAATTGAATAATTTGCATAAATTAAATAATCTAGGCTCCTTATTAATAAATTTCTTCTGGTGGTGCTGATATATGCTTAATTGGCATCATGATTTCCTCTTATTATCATAAAGTGCAGCATAAACTGCCTAGAAGACAGAAATCCATCCCCATTGGCAAAGACTTGGGTTCGAGTCCTCCCTCTGCCAATTACTGGCCATGTGATCCTAGGAACATCACTTATTGTCTCAGTGTGCCAGGGAACTCTAAGGCTCCAAGTTACAGAGCAGTCACTAAGCTATAGCTATATTGCTGAAAAGAGCTTCTGCATCAGGAGTTCGCTCCAGTGATGAAGTCACACGTCCTACCCAAAGTAATAACAATATAATTGTTATTATTATTATTATCATAGAGCAAAGCTTTCTGACTTTAAGTACTTTTACTTTAAGTATACTCAATCCATGCTATTCCTAACAATCGACCCACCAGAGTCCCTTCCTCTCTTCCCTCCTTCCTCTTCTCTATTGCAATGTCATTCTCTCCCCTACCTTGTATGCAACAGTTTTATGTACAAGAATGGGTTGAGTACAAACTAACTCCTGCATGAGCGAGCCACCAGCCATGGACTAACAAGCAAGGAATATCCACAGCACCATTTAATGCTGTACAGGGAATTGGTCCAGCTTAGGATACTTGGATGCAGCACTACTACTCCAAATGACAGTTCTAGTTTAAAAGACTAAATAGTTCCTGGCAGGAACCACCTAGCATTACTCCATGTTAGTCCTTGAGGATATACTGAGTCTGTCTCTTCAGCAAATGGATAAAACCAGACTGATTTTTTTTAATACTCCCTATCTCTCTACACAAGCCCCACCAAGACGGCTGGTATCCTAAGTTCCTCTGACCCCAAGAAATCAGTTCTGACTTCCCACTGCCTCCCCACTATAACTTCTGTGAGAAGTTCTGCATCATCACTCTCCCACTGTGGAGCCACCTTCTACTCCACCTGTTCTCTCCTACAGTCCCCCTTTCTCAATGTTTCCACAGCTCCACGCTTTTTTTTTTAAGGGTCTTCACCATCTGCCCCACTTGACTCATTTGGACACAGTTCACCTTTACGAGAACTTTCATATCAAGGACTTTACAAACATATGCATTTCAAACAACTCTTACAGTTTTCTACTCTATTATTGAATGACTAAGAGTCCCACATTCAGATAGGATTGAGTTATCTCCCCAAATTCACCATCATATTTTGGAGAAATTAAGTGTGCTTCCCCTTTATGGAAAGAGGAAGTCATAAAATCATCCAACAGATAAAGAGAAAGGGCCAGAAAAGATAAATATCCTTTTAAGGCAGAAATAGGGTTTGAATCTGGGTCTTTGAGCTTCTGATCCAACTGTGCACTACTCCATGCTACCTTCAATCAATCAGTGAAGCATCTTTTCCAGGCCAGTTCTAGGTTCTAGCAATACAAAGAAAGCAAATGAAATAATCCCTAATTGCTAAGAGTTTACATTATAATGCAGAAACAAGGACATGTATGAATAAACATTCTCAAAATGTATTTTTCTTCAGCTAAGTCCAATTAGTAAGAAAAATGAGCCCCCTAAAGCATTATTCAAATTCACACTACATATTTCCATGGAGCTGAAACCAATAACCATATGTTACATAATTATAACTTCAAATAGTGCTATTTCAGATACATATGAGCAGTTCAAGAAATTCATTATTCACAGTAATCGAGACCTAGCTGTATATTTTAATTTTCTAAGGAACTGTATACCTTGCATAAAGTAAGAAATTAGCAAGCAAGTGAACAAAATAATAGCTAGCATTTCTATATCATTTTAAAGTTTGTAAAGCACATTATATGTTATTAACTCATTTGATCCTTACAACAGATGCTATTATTATACACATTTTATAGATGAATAAAGAGAGGTCCAAAGAGATTAAGTGATGTCCATGATTACATAACTAGTAAGTATCTGAGTTTTCTTGACCTTGGTTCTATCACCTTATCCAGTTTTAAACTAGTTGCAGCACTATCCCTGGAATCAGGAGGACCTGATTTCAAATCCAGCTTCAAATAATTACTGTGTGACCTTGTACAAGTCATTTAACCATAATTACTTAAAAAAACTAGTCTATATGAATGAATAAATGGTGATTGAATGATGAATCAATAAAGGAACAAGCAAACAAATGAACAAGCAACTTAAGAAGAAAAGGCATTGTGCCCAGATGAACAGAAGAGATGCCCCCATAAATATGTCCATTTAATATTGACCTTTAACCAAAAAAGAGGGGGGAAATAATAAAGAAACAGAGTTATTTAAAGTTCATGAGTACCATTTGCTTAGGCCCAGGCCAAATGCTAATCAATCCTAACACAAGTAACAAAAAACCTAAAGGAGAGAGAACTGAGCACTTACCTAATATTTTCTCCATTTTAAAATCACTTGAAAGACAACCACTGGAGGTCCCACACAGACAGAACAGGAATTCTGCCAGTAGGCAAATACTACCTGAGGAATGTGAGACAGGAGCAAACCTGCACTCCTCCTCCACTAGAGATAGAAGCCAAGGAAAGGGCAATCAGATGTCCAGTGGGGGCAAGATGGGCAACAGCAATGGTCAGGTCTAAGAAATGCTACCAGAAAATCCCAAGATCCATGGCCTTCTGAAAAACACTGATGCCATTACAAATATTCTAGTATTAGCAAGTGGGGAAGATGCCATGAAGAGGTAGGATTGCTCCCCATGTGAGAGCAGGAGACCAAAGTTACATAAGGTCAGCAAAGAAAGGAAAATTGGGAGGTAGGCAGCTCCAGAGGGAGCAAGCTCCTACAGGTACTTGGCATCTGCTCAGTCCTACAAGAGGGAGTAGTACTCTTTGGGGAACACAATGCTTGATTACCATTTTTTCTTTAAAAGTTTATCCAAGCTTCAGAAAATGAATTCCTCTAATTCGACAACTCCAGCTTCAAGAAGGGCTTCAGGATGATCCAAGCTGGGGACAAAGGAAGAGACTGGGAATTGTCACTGCCAGCCATAGTCTTTGTGGAAGTAAACAGGGAGGAGGAGTGGTGACAAGGAACAGGCAGGGAAGAGAATGTCTCCAGAGGTATCTCAGGCAGTTATCAGTTTCAATAAATATTACTGGCTACCAACAGAGCACAGAGCTACTGTAAGGGCCCAAAGGGACATAGGAATTAAAGAAAGCAAGGTTTCTGCCCTTGGGGACTATATGGAGTCAGATGGAATCACAAGAAAAGCTTTGAAACTAAATAAATGAAAGGTATTAATATTAGGAAATAGGAACTCCTATTTATTTAGACTTTCCCAATTTACAGTTTTGGTTTTTTTGTAATGATAAGGTAAGAAGTGGCAAAACTACTCTCTTTTCACAGATAAATGAGAATGACTTGCTTATAGTTGCAAAGCAAATAAGTGATAGAGTTGGGACACAGAATCACGCCTTATTCCAGACATACAGAATTTTCTATTCTGTGACTGTTCTATCAACATAGTGGAAGGAGCTTTGGCAGTCAGTTCAAATTCTGGGTTCAAATTCAGTCTCTGATATTATCTGTGTAATTTGGGTAAGTGGTTTAACTTCCCCAGGTTAAAATGAGAGGGCTGATTTAGGGGAGGGGGTGGGGGGGTAAGAGGTGAAAAATTGGAACAAGAGGTTTGGCAATTGTTAATGCTGTAAAGTTACCCATATATATATATATATATCCTGTAAATAAAAGGCTAAAAAAAAAATGAGAGGGCTGAATCACAGGGTTTTGAGGGAAGTCCTCTCCATGTCTAGATATGTGATTCTGTGCCTTTCTTCTTCCCACCTCAGTGCTTTTGTACTGGTGGTCCTCCTCATGTCTGGAATCCACTCCATCTTAATTTCTGTTTTATATAATCCCTGAACTTCCTTTAAGACATAGAAAGTTCAGGTGCCACAATTTACACGAGGTCTTTTTCAGGTCTCTCCTCCTACCTCCACCCTCCAACTCAACTGTTGTTAATGGTCTTTCTCTCAAAAATATATCATATACATATATACCTGTTTTTTTGTTTACCTGTTTATTTGTTGTGCTCTGCCCCAGTAGAAATTAAGACCATTGAGGGATCAGACTTTTTTTAAGTTTTGTATCCCCAAAACCTAACAGTGTCTTATTACAAATGACTGTTGAAATCCTGCAATTTCACTTCACACCCTGCAAATTGACAAAGAAGGACAAAAATAGCAGTCATCAATGTTGGAGGGTTATAGAATAGTAGTCACATGGATGCATTATTGGTGGATCTGGGAAATTGTACATACAATTTGTAAAGTAATTTGAGATTATTCAAATAAATCCATTACTGGATTTATGCCCCAAAGAAAATAACAACTAACATTTATATAGCACTTATTATGTGCCAGGCCCTGTGCTAAATGCTTTACAATTATTATCTCATTTTATCCTCATAACAGCACTGGGAGATAGGTACTATTATTATCTCTATTTTATAGATAGGGAAACTGAGGCAAACAGAAGCTAAGTGACTTACCCAGGATCATACAGCTAGGAAATGCTTGAGGATGGATTTTAATTCAACTATTTCTGACTCCACACCCAGAATTCTATCTGCTGCACAGAACACTGTCAAAAGGAAAGGACCCATAAATGCCAATATAGAATCACAGTTTGTGAATGCAAAGAAGCAGAAACAAAGTAGATGCCCCTCATTTGAGAAATGGCTAAACCAAATGTGGTACACAAATGTAATGGAATATTAATTTGCTCTAAGAAATGACAAATGTGATGCATACACAGAAGCATGAAAACCATGGAAATTCCATGAATTAATGCAGAGTGAAGCAGAGTCAAGAAAATAATATACACAATATCTGAAAAATTGTGAATGGAAAAATCAACCACAAAAAAGCAAAAATGAATATGGTAAATTTATGAAGAACAAAATGAATTAGAAGATAAAAGACGATTCTACCACCCCATCTTTTGTAGAGGTAAGAGGCCCACAAGGACTACACATTGCATACTTTTTATATGTATCAATTCATTGTGATAATTTTTCTCCTTTTTTTGATTCTTAAAAAATAATTTTCATTATAGGGGATGGCTCTCTGGGAGGAGGAGGAGAGGGATCCTAGGGAAAACTACAGCAATATTAAAAATACATCCATGAAAAGGTATTTTTTAAGGTTGAATTTTAATTTACAAGAGGGATTTAGGCAGGTAGGTGGCTCATTAGCTAAAGTGCTGGGTCTGCACCCAAGAAGACCTGAATTCAAATCTAGCTTGTAGTTTTCCACAGGAAAGCCATTAACTGTTCATCTAATCCACTGAGAAGTAAATGGCAGACCACTTCAGGATTTTTGCCAAGAAAACCACAAATGGTATCACAAAGAATTAGAAACAACTGAAGAACAAAAGGGATATGACAAGTTTGCAAATAAATAAAATACAAGGTAGAGTATAATGGGCCAAAGAGATTCCTTTTAGGAAATAAATGGGAAGGGATCTTAGAGGCCATCTAGTCCAACCTATACCAAGAGGAATTCCCTTCACAATATCTACAGGGCTTCAGACTATACATCTAGGGCATCTCCCACTACGTAATGAAAGCTCCCATTTCTACAATGGTTGAAGGTTTCTAAGATGCTTTCTTCACAAGATTCCTGTGAAGGAGACAGGGCAAGAATTATGATCCTCAATTGAGGATCATAACTTAGTTCATAAATTAGATCATAAAGATGAAGAAACGGTGTCCAAGAGAGAGCTGCTTAGTTCCCATCTGGGACTCAAACTCAGATTCCTTTCAATTTTTATATCCATCATGGCCCACTATGCTGCACTGCCTTCTGCCTATGGGGAACAAACTAATTTCCCAATTACTAATTCTAGGATTCCCTATTTTCTACATGGATCTAGAGGTATAGGGAATAAAAAGGAAAATAAGCAGAATGAGACACCGTCATATCTGTACAACTACAATGTACATGTATAATGACTACTTTGATATAAGCATTAATACTAAGAAGCAGTAGAATTTGGGAGAATTTTAGTGAATAGTCTTGGTCCTAGAAAATTCAGAAAGAGTACAACCTCCTCCTCTCAATAGAGAGGTGGAACCTATGGATGTGAAAAAGGGAAATGCCCTTCCTGCCCAAGTTGATTTTGCTTCTAGCTGCTGCTATTATGTGACATGGCAGAATTTGGTATGGAACGAACCTTAGATTTAAGATACTCTTTCTTATGGGGCATGCTTGTGGGGAAAAATTAAAGGCATGAATTTTGAAAACTAAAGCTGTTAGGGTGCCTTTTCTATATAGTTTCCACTAGATCACAGATCGAGATCTGGAAAGATCTTTGAGTCCAATTGGTCCAACCCCTTCATTTTCCAGAAGAGGAAATCTGGAGTGTAAGAGACTAGATGACTTATCCAAAGTCACAAAGATCCCAAGTGGCAGATCCAGGATTCCTCTTCAGGTGCTCTGACTACCACACCATTAGAACTTTGGGAAGCAGGGCTAAAGGAATTCGATCCAAAGCTCTCTTTGGAAACCAGCATTCTAGTTAGAGAAAGACTGATGAGTATCAAGGTGTTGGATAATCTGAAAGGCATTCTGTATTCTTTGCCCATCTATTCCTGTCATGGAGCCTTGCAGAGGCCCTAGCTATATAATCCACCCCCAGAAGGAATTAAATTGTAAAAATTTAAACAACTTCATCTTGGCAGCTCCTCAAAATACACACCTACTATAACACATGCCTTTACTCTGGTTGTTGCCAAATACCTCCTAGGCATATGTAGAAGATAAAGATTTCCAAGAGGTTTTGGCTGTGTATGTGCTTTTTTTCTTATATCCTTTGGACCTAGAGACAATCTAGCAAAAGGCATCCTCAAGTATAGAGGCTGATGTACTCTTAAACAAACATGAAGTCCCAGTTCTACTAACTAGACAGGCCTCCAAGCTTCT
This sequence comes from Sarcophilus harrisii, assembly GCF_902635505.1. Lineage (NCBI taxonomy): Eukaryota > Metazoa > Chordata > Mammalia > Dasyuromorphia > Dasyuridae > Sarcophilus > Sarcophilus harrisii. Next base: position 549,019,589 of record NC_045428.1, read on the forward strand.
CAAGTCAAGTTATCCAGGGGCTGGCAAAAGGAGAGAGCACAAGTACCTGTCCCACCTTTTCCCCAGAGTGGAGTGAGATTATTTGTCATGGATGAAGAAAACAGGAGGGCCCCTGGCTCTTTAAATAAAAGCAATAAAAAGGTATGTTGTGATGCTGCTTGAAAGCAACAGGGCACTTCTGTCCTGTGATGCTGGACCCAAATAGTTCTTTCTAGTGTCTGCAGCAATTCACTAAAAAGAAGCAAATCTGGCAAAGAAAGGGAAAAAAAAATCTTATATCTCAAAAAGAAAAAAAATGCCATCAAACACCCACATGTAAGAAAACATTTTAAGTTGTTACATCTAAAATCTGCTGCTTCAGGATCCTACTTCAAAGTCTTATTAACAGATTGTGTCCAGTATTCCAACCAGAATTTCTGCCTACCACCCCTGTTCAGTCACCTTTACTGGATTATCACCCAGTGGGCATAAACACCCCAGAGCTCTAGCCTAGGCCCTCTCTCTTCTCTCTAAAATTTCTCTTAGTGATCTCCTCAGCTCCCAAGGATTCTACTATTGTCTCTATGGAGAGGACTCCAAGATGTATCTATGGGACCATTGGACCGTTGATTTAGAGACTTCACAGGTCACTGAGCCCTACTGTTCTCCCTCAATAATCAAAGAAACCAAAGGGAGGTTAGGGGCTTGCGCAATGTTACATAAGGAAATAAGTAGAAGAGCTGGTATTTGAACTTGGGTCCCTTAACTCCAAAGTCAAGATTCTTTCCACTGTACCACCCAGCTCTTATTTCTCTCCTGTCAGTCAACAAGTAACAAGGTTTACTCTGCGTGAAGCATGGTATCAAACCCCATAGATATAAATGACATCATCTTTACCATCAGAAGGTCATATTCATGGGTCAGTTAGATGGTACAGTGGATAGAGCACCAACCCTGGAGTCAGGAGGATCTGAGTTCAAATCCAACCTTAGACACTTAATACTAGTTGTGTGATTCCAGACAAACCACTTAACCCCAAATGCCACAAATACACACACACACACACACACACACACACACACACACACACACCAGATCACGTTCGAAGAGAGAAGAGATTATGAAAAAAAAAAAAACTCTAACAATATAAATCCAAGACATCTGTAATGTAAATGGGAGGTAATGGGAGATAATCCCACAGTGATGACCTTGGGAGGTGCTGTAAGCCTTATATAAAGGCTAAGGGGGGAACCAGAGACCTTCTGTGTAAGGAGGCCAAGGAAGACCTAGCAGCTATCTTCCCCTGGATGTCCCTGAAATATTTCTAACTCAATACAGGCAACCATTCCATCAGCTGATGTCTATCCAACCCTGCTTCACTTAAATCCAATTCATCCTCCTAATGTCATTGATCCTCTTCAAAAATAAAAGACCAACAACAAATAATAGCAGGCCATCACTCCCCTCCTTCCTAATCTCCATCTGTTATCAAACTTCTAGTCACTCTGCTCCTAACCTTTAAATCATCCTTATCTAGAAATCATCCTCAATTCATTCTTTTTTCTCACATCCCTACATCCAATATGCTTCCTAGTCTTATGCTTTCTCACTCTCCAATATCCTTCACAATCCTCTCCTCTCCATTCATAGTCACTAGAAGTTTGACCCTCAGCATCTCTCTCCTAGAGTATTTCAACAGGCTCCTAGTTTACCTCTTCCCTTCTAGTCTCTCCCCTCTCCAATTCATCCTCTATGTAGCTTTGATATTCCTAAACAAAGATCTGACCATATAAATCCCCTTCTCAGAAAACTTTACTAGCTCCCTATTGACTCTGGGATAAAATGTAAATTTCTGTTAGTTAATTTAGGATATTCATAATCTGGTGCCAAACTATGTTTCCAGATGAATTCACATTTCTCCTCCTCAAGATCTACATTCTATTAATGGAAAAAATACAACGAAAATGGACCTAACCATACCAGACCTAAAACTGTATTATAAAGCAGTGGTCATCAAAATCATTTGGTACTGGCTAAGAAATAAAGTAGTAGATCGGTGGAATAGGCTAGGTTCATAAGACACAGTAATCAATGACTATAGTAATATAGTGTTTGATTAAACTCAAAGATTCAAACTTCTGGGATAAGAACTCACTATTTGACAAAAATTGCTGGGGAAACTGAAAAACAGGCATTGATCAACATCTAACACCCTATGCCAACATTAGGTCAAAATGGGTTCATGATTTAGACATAAAGAGTGATGCTATAAGCAAATTAGAACAAAGAATAGTCTATCTCTCAGATATATGAAAAAGCAAGGATCAATGGCCAAATATGAAAGCCAAAATGGATAATTTTGATTACGTTCAATTTATTTTTATATATTATTTTGATTATAGCTTTTTATTTACAATATATATGCATGGATAATTTTTAACAATTGCAAAACCTTTTATTACAATTTTTCCCCTTTCCCCTCACTCCCTCCTCCAGATAGCAGGTAGACCAATACATGTTAAATATGTTAAAGTATATGTTAAATACAATATATGTATACATATCCATAGTTATTTTGCTGCACAAGAAGAATCGGACTTTGAAATAATGTACACTTAACTTGTGAAGGAAATCAAAAATGCAGGCAAACAAAAATAGAGGGATTGGAAATGCTATGTAGTGGTTCACACTCATTTCCCAGAGTTCTTTCACTGGGTGTAGCTGGTGCTATTCATTATTAAACAAATGGAACTGATTTGTTTCATCTCATTGTTGAAGAGGGCCATGTCCATCAGAATTGATCATCATATAGTTTTGTTGTTGAAGTATATAATGATCTCCTGGTCCTGCTCATTTCACTCAGCATCAGTTCATGTAAGTCTCTCCAGGCCTTTCTGAAATCATCCTGTTGGTCATTTCTTACTGAATAATAATATTCCATAATATTCATAAACCAAATTTACCCAACCATTCTCCAATTGATGGGCATCCACTCAGTTTCTAGTTTCTGGCCACTGCATAGAGGCTGACACAAACATTCTTGCACATACAGGTCCCTTTCCCTTCTTTAAGATCTCTTTGGGATATAAGCCTGGTAGTAACACTGCTAGATCAAAGGGTAGGCACAGTTTGATAATTTTTTGGGCATAGTTCCAAATTGCTCTTCAGAATGGTTGGATTTGTTCACAACCCCACCAGCAATGTATCAGTGTCTCAGTTTTCTCGCATCCCTTCCAACATTCATCACTATTTTTTCCTGTCATCTTAGCCAATCTGACAGGTGTGTAGTGGTATCTCAGAGTTGTCTTAATTTGCACTATTCTGATCAATAGTGCTTTGGAACACCCTTTCATATGAGTGGAAATAGTTTCAATTTCATCATTTGAAAATTGTCCGTTCATATCCTTTGACCATTTATCAATTAAAGAATGGCTTGATTTCTTATAAATTGGAGTCAGTTCTCTATATATTTTGGAAATGAGGCCTTTATCAGAACTTTTAACTGTGAAGATGTTTTCCCAGTTTGTTGCTTCCCTTCTAATCTTGTTTGCATTAGTTTTGTTTGTACAAAGGCTTTTTAATTTGATATAATCAAAATTTTCTATTTTGTGATCAATAATGATCTCTAGTTCTTCTTTGGTCACAAATTCCTTCCTCTTCCACAGGTCTAAGAGGTAAACTATCCTATGTTCTTCTAATTTATTTATAATCTCATTCTTTATCCCTAGATCATGAACCCATTTTGACCTTATCTTGGTGGGCAGTGTTAAGTGTGGATCAATGCCTAGTTTCTGCCATATTAATTTCCAATTTTCCCAGCAGTTTTTGTCAAACAGTGAATTCTTATTCCAAAAGCTGGGGTTTTTGGATTTTTCAAACACTAGATTATTAAAGTTATCGACTATTTTGCCCTTTGAATCTAACCTATTCCACTGATCAACTATTCTATTTCTTAGTCAATACCAAATGGTTTTGGTGACCACTGCTTTATAATATAGTTTTAAATCTGGTACAGCTATGCCACCTTCATTTGATTTTTTTTCATTAATTTCCTTGAAGTTTTGATCTTTTGTTCTTCCAGACTTCAAATCTGGGGCTCTCTCTCTGTAGCAACCCCAGTTCTGCTATTGTCTCCTCTATGTCATCTTGTGTAGCAACTAGCTCTACTTCAATATTACCTGATTAGCTGGTTAAATTGTTTCTTTAAATCATGGCTAAAGTCGTTGAAAAGAAATGGAGGGGGGAAGCATAAAGAACAGAAATATTACAAAATTGTGTAACTGCATTCTCCATGCTGTTCCATTGATGGTTTTTTCACCTCATAAACTAAATAGTTTTAATACTGACACATTTCAGAATATTCTGAGATCCAGCAAGAAGACTCCTGTTTACCTATTTTATTCATTTTTATATATCTCCTTGAACATTTCACATGTTTGGTTTTTTAGGCATAACTTGGACTACATAATATTCCAGGTCCCTTTCCTACTCTAAGCCTATATTGCTACATATTGTAACAATTGTCTTGTTAGACAATTCTGAGACTTCAAAACTGGAGCAGAAACAACAAATGAAATGTCTACCTTTAAATCTATAGATTTCCATCCAATCAGTTTTGCTTACAAATCTAGAATAGTACTAGAAAATATCATGAAAACTAATTTGCAAAGACTTAGAAAAATCTCAGAATACCAACAATAGAGGAATAGCGAAATGCATATGGCTAATGCATTTAGAATGCTCTTTTTTACTGCAATTGCATACTGCAATGAAACTGAAACCAACAAGTATGAGCAATAAAAAGAAACTAAGACTTTTGCAAAATAAAGCAAAGTTAAAAAAAAAAAAAAGTAGGGACAGCTAGATGGTACAATGGATAGAGAATATCTGACTTAGAGTCAGGAAGACTCATCTACCTGATTTCAAATCTAACTTCAGACTCTTACTTGCTGTGTGACCTTGGGCAAGTCACTTAACCTTGTTTGCCTCAATTTCCTTATCTGTAAAATAAGCTGGAAAAGAAAATGGCAAATCACTCCACTATCTTTGCCAAGAAAATCCCAAATGAGGTGGCAAAGAATCAGATATGACTGAAAACAACGAACAATAGCAAAATTAGAACCAAAACGGAACAACAACAAAATATAGAATACATTTTAATAGCAACTATGTAAAAGAGTTAAAGAATCCTGAGGAGAACTAGAGAGGATACTAAACATTCCAATGTACTGAAATAAATACACTTAGCTGTATATGGCTACAGATCAAATTTTGGTTGGTTATATTGATGCTCGATATTAAGACTTTAATAAAACCTTTAAATCATTTTTTTTTTTGCTGAGACATTTGAGGCAAAGTGACTTGCCCAAGGTCACATAGCTAGGAAATGTTAAGTGTCTGAGGCTAGATTTGAACTCAGGTCCTCCTGACTTCAGGGCTGGTGCTCTATCTACTGCGTCATCTACCTGCCCTAATTCCATTTTTAAAAATAGAAAAATAGTTAAAAACCAACATACCTTTATAGAGCAGAAATCTTATCAAACTTCTTATGGCATAAAAATATCTTTTCAAAAAAAAAGGACCTAAATTTTAGCTTGTATGACTTAGTTCAAGGCCCAATTTGTGAAGAGACCATTATTGATGTCTTCTTGGGGGAAGGAAACAAATGGAGTTCTACATGGGTCACATCCAAAGCAAAACACTTAACATTTTTATTAATTACTTAAACCAGAGGTGTCAAATACACAATTACTGGCCACATGTAGTTCATAGCACTCCCCAGTGTGGCCAGAAGCAAATTAAAATGTAATTCCTGATTTTAATGTGTTGATGTATTAATAAAAAAAGAAATATACCAATGTGTGATTTTCTAAGTCAATACATAGCCCACAGGGATTATTATGTACAATTTAGTGGTCTCTGGTTCCACCTAAGTTTGACAATACTGGCTTAGACAACAGAAGAATCAATGTGCAGCTGAATGAACCAGTAAGAAAACTGAATGGAAATGCTAAAGGACTTCATGCAAGAATCATTTATACAAAGAACACTGGAGTTGGAATCAGGAAGCCTTGAGTTCAAAGTCTGCTTCTAATACCAGCTCTGTGAACCTGGGCAATCACTAAATTCCTTTGGGCCTCAGTTCCTTCATCTTTAAAATAGAGAAAATAATATCTGTAATAACTATTCTCAGTGGATTATTGTTACTTAAAAGCTCAAATAATATAATGCATGCAAAGCACTTTGCAAACCATAAGTGAGCAAATAAATGTCGGTTAATATTATCCAAAATTATATCACTTTTCTCCTCCCTCCTAGAGGCTAAAAGATGATGTTCCTCCTTCCTAATTCCTTACCTTTGCTCCTTGGTGTTTCCTTCACTTTCCTCTGACAGATTCCCTTTATAATTTTTTAAAATTTTCAATGAACAAAAATCCATTTTTCTCCATCAAGTAATTACCTAACCCCTTCCCATTGAAAAATAAAAACAAAATTCTAAAACAAATATGCATAATCATCCAAACAAATTCCCATACTGCCATGTCCCAAAAGCATATAAATCTGCATGTGAATCCATCACCTCTCTGTTAGGAGATGGGTAGCATTCTCTGTCATGGAGTTCTCTAAAATCATGGCACAATAAATAGAGTGCTGGCCTGGAAACAGAAAGACTCATTTTTCTGAGTTTAAGTCTGGCCCTCAAATCCTAGGCAAGTCACTTACCCCTGTTACCCTCAGTTTCCTTATCTATACAACGAATTGAAGAAGGAAATGGCAAACTGCTTTAGTATCTTTGCTAAAACAACCCCAAATGGGGTCACAAAGAGTTGGACACAACTGAACAACATTGTATTGATCATTATAGTTCTTCTAAAATCCCTTTGGAGCCTATATTGCTATATGGTGGGAAGATGCAGGTCTCTTTTTTCAAACTGCTTTTCAGTTTTCCCAAAAGGTTTTGTCAAATAGTAAGTCCTTAACCAAGTAACTGGGGTTTCTGAGTTTGTCAAACAAATTGTTTTTCTGTTCTCTTTGCTCTGCCTCAGCTAAACAAGTCTTCCCAAGTTTCTCTAAAACCATCTCTGTCAACATTCTGAGAACACAACAAATTTGTTTAGCTATTTCCCAATGTATGGACAACCCTTTAGTTTTTAGTTCTGTATCACTGTAAAAAGAGCTATTGTAAATATTTTTATACATATAGGTCTTTTTCCACTTTCTCTAACTTATTAAGTAGTGGTATTTCTGGGTCAAAAGATATGCCTTGCTTAGTAACTTTTGAAGCAGTTTCAAATTGCTTTCCAGACTGGCTGGACCAATTTACAACTCCACTAATGGTGCATCCCACAGCCTCTCTGACATATATCATTTTCCTTTTTTGTAAACTTTGCTAATCTCATAAATATGAGGCAAGACCTCAGATTAGAATTGCTTTAATTTGCATGTCTCTATTTACAAGTAAATCTGGAGCATTTTTCCCCCCCATTTGGCTATTAATAGCTTAGATTTCTTCCTGCAAGGACTGCCTATCCATATCCTTTAACTATTTATAAGTTGGGAAATAGCTCTAAATCTTACAAATTTGTAAGTAGCTTGTAAAAAAAAAAAAAAAAAGATTTTTATCAGAGAAACTTTCTAGAATTTTTCCGCTACCTCAGTTGACTGTTTCCCTTCTAATCTTGGATGTATTGGTTCTGTTATATAACAACTTTTAAATTTGTAGAAAAAAAATAGTCTGTTTTTTTCTTCTGTGATCCTTTCTGTCCCATGTTTGTTCATGAAATGTTCTCCTATCAATAAATTTGATCCTTTACTTTATTCATATTATTTTTGATACCCAAGTCACACATCCCTCTGGAGTCTATGTTGGTATATAGTATAAGGTGCAGGTCTCTTTTTTTTTGAACTGCTTTCCAGTTTTTCCAGAAGTTTTTCCCAAATAATAAGCCCTTATTCAAGTAACTGGGGTCTGTAAGTTTGTCAATCACTAAGCTACTGATTTTATTTGCTTACATGAACTATGTTCCATTGATAAACTTTCATTTTTAACCAGTTCTAAAACATTTTGATGGTTATTACTTTATATCATAATTTAGTACTGCAAAACTCTCTTCTTTCTTACTTTTTTCATTATCCTTGAAATTCTTTACCATTTGTTCCTCCAGATGAATTTCATGATTTTTTCCTAGCTTTATTAAAATCATCCTTTGGTAATCTAATAGGTATCACTAGTTGTGTAAATTAATTTAGATGTTATTGTCATTTTCACTGTATTGCTTTATTCTATCCATAAGCAATTGCTGTGTCTCCAAGTGATTGCGTCTTTGTTACCAGAAAGTATTTTGTTGTGGTACACATATAGTTCTGCATGTATTTGAGTAGATTGCAATCTACTAATCTAACCTGATGAGCAGACAATTATCCAAGTCACTGGTCAAAATGTTAAGCCAACAGGACCAAGCAACGGAAACGTGTGTTTCCTCTGTAGAGTATCTGCTTATACTATTGCTCTTTCCCAAATTTTATAATCCATCCTCAGAACCCTCACACATATCTGGATGTTTTATTTCCTTACCTCTCTCCCTCTTTCTTTGGTCTTCTTACCCACAATGGTCTTCTTCTTCAAATCTGCAATACCCCCAGAACACTTCTCAAGGCCTCATTTCATTTCCTCTGTCTCCTGACTCCTTTCTGCAATTTGCTCCTTTAAGAAAGAATCTGTCTACATCCTCCCAGATCTACAAGCTATTCAGAAGCTTCCTTCTATACTGTTTATCCCACAGGAGCTGGTCTTAGTATTAAGTGATAAGCCGTAGTCATGGATATCCAGCCAAAAAAATGACTTTAAAAAATTGCAAAACTCAAAGTGGAGACGATATAAAACAGGAGAATAGTACACACAATGATTAAAAAAACATAAACGAAAGGACATAGAAGAGCTGCAAACCTCAGACTAGGTGCAATGGCCACTCAAGGTGCCAGAGAACAGGTGACAGAAACACACTTTTCTCTTCCCTGTGGAGGTGGGAAACCATAGGTGTGAAGTGTTGCTTATTCTGTCACATGGAGTCACCTTGTCACTTGTTTTTGCTTAGCTGATTTTCTTTATTAAAAGGGAGGTTTAATGGGGAGAAAGAGAGGAATATTAAAATGACTACTAGAAAAACAAGAAGCATCAATAAAACATCAAAAATAAACAAAATGAGAAAAATCCCAAAACTCATCATTGCTTTAAAAAATGATATTGACACATTTCAGTTGGATAAGTCTCCTGGCAAAGGGGAATCCCTTTCAGCTGGATCTTAGTTAACTGCTTCATCCTTTAAATAGTCACCAGCAGTTAAAAATTATTATTATTATTAACCAATTATTAAAGAGAGATGACTATTTGGATAGGTGAAGGAGAATGCAGAGAGAATGAAGTGTGGAGGAGATAAAAAAAGATGTTGGAGTGAGACTTCATAAAACATCAAGGCAGGAAGAGATCTAATCCCATTTTACAGATAGGAAAAACTGAGACCCAAGAACTAACATCTAGAATCAAGACAATAATTTATTTTAATATAGTTCTTTAAAGTTTTCAAAATAATTTATATACATTATCATCTTTTCTGAGTTTCACAGCATTCTGGGAAGCATTACAATCATCAAGTACTACAAGTATTACAATCATCTTACAGATGAGGCAATGTAGCCTCAGTGAGATTCCATTCTTGCCCTACCAGCTACCAGGGATAAAACTTAAATAGAGATTTTTTTTTAGACTCCAAGGCTCACACTCTATCTGCTATACCACAGATGTTAAATGCTATACAGTGGGGCTCCAAACAATTAAAATGTAATTAGGAAATATATAACAAAATAAATTATAGATACAGATATAAAAATACAGATAAAATATAGATAATGTTCATTTGATACTTCTTAAGTCAATATGCAGCCTATGGGAGATCCTTATATATGTTTTAGTAGTCCTGGTCTTTGAGTAAAATATCTCTGTCCTATGTCAGATTTCTTCATGGCCATCCTGCTGGGATTAGAACACAAGTCCCTGACTTTCTAATCTAATATTCTTTCCATTCACCACTTCATGCATCATGACCCTATATCCTGCCATCACTGTAATTCAATCCAACAAACATATATTAAGCCTCTACTATGTGCCGGGTACTGTACTAAGCCCATTTAATACAAAGAAAACCAGTTTTTGCCCTCAAGGAGTTTACAATCTAATGAGGGGAGAAGAGACAACATATACAAGGAGACAGAAAAGGAGAGGGATGGTCAGCAGAGCAGAGGCAGCTTGTTCCTTGGAATTAAAACCAGAGTAGTAGATACATAGTGAAGTGAACCCCACCATCCAGCCCTCCAATCAGAAAAGAGAAAAGGCTAGGGGAGATGTCATCAGTCAAGCCCAGAATTAGCAGTATGGAGATGAGCACAAAAAGAGGGAAGTAGGGAGGAACATGTGGTGGTACAAAAGGAAATGCTTTATTTACCAGTACCAAAGCAAAGCACTGTCTGAGATTATAATACAATCATAGCAGAAGGATAACAGAAAATAAAACAGCCTTAATTATGTATGACAGCTTTCAAAATGTTGTGCTGGTAATTCTTTGGGGTTTTGCATTTCTATTTAGAGTTTCTCTCTATCCCTCCCTCCTGCCCTATCCCATGCCCTTTCCTACAAACTGGAAAAGATACAATAGGGCATCATTCAGTTCAGAATAGAGATCTCTACTCATACAGGGTAGTAAATCATCCCATCCCAAACATCAAAGCAGCATTATGCTATTGCTTTGTGAATTATATCAACAGCTTAGATTTACAAAGCTTCTTGGCACTGAACAGTTTATACAAACTTGCAATTATGGAACTAAAATCACCAAGCATATTTTACACAGGTATTCTATGTGGTTGGACCAAAATCTGCTTCCTTAAGAATACTTAACACTATACAAATAGTGGGTAGAACACAATGAATAGAGCACCAAGCCTGGAGTTAAAGAGACCCGAATTTAAATCCAGTCTCAGATACTTACATTGTGACCCTAAATAAGTCACTTCATTTCTATCTGCCTTACTTTCTTCAACTGTAAAAGGTGGGGAGGGGTGTAATAGTAGCACTTCCTTTCCAGAGTTCTTGTCAGGATGAAATGCGATAATAGTTATAAAGGTCTGGCACATTGTTAGTGTTTAATAAAAGTTTGTTTCAAAAAAACACTGCCATTGTGTGCCATGTGCATATAATTAGCTACATAAACTATTCCTCTTATAAAATCATGATATATAAAGCCCTAAATTTTATTGAGAGTAATTAATACAATTGCTTCATTCCTTATTAGTAAAAACAATGTCATAGAACAACAAATGATGTCTGTCCCCTTAGATCAAGACTAGTTTTTTCAGAGAAACGTATCAACAGGAATAGCCATCAGGGAGTAATTTAATTTCTTATTACTTACAGAAACTCCTGATGATATTGTCCACTAACATGTGAGAGAGATATCAGTGGAACAAACAAGCACACCAAAAAAATGACTGATCTTTAAAATTAGGTTAAAGTACCCAATTTGTTTAGAGCTGTCTAGAGGTAGATTCTTTGACCATCCTCACCAAGGAACCTATGTTCCTCTTATAGACAAAAAAGTGAGAGAAGAATTAGAAAGTGATCTCAGAAATCAAAGGTAAGAAAGAACATCAAAGATGGTCAGCAGTGCTGCAAAGAATCAAGAAGAATGAGGGTTGAAAAAAAAATTGCCGGTTTGGAGATGTTTTGGAGAAAATGTTACTGGAGTAATGAAGACTAAATTAAACTTCAAAGGGATAAAGACTGAGAAGGCAAAGATCAAGTACATAGAAACAAATATAAACTACATATTCTCAAAATTATTTTCAGAATTCCGCTCAGAAAGAGAGGAAAGAGAAGGAAAGAGGCAAGGGGAAAAGGATTTGTTAGATGCATACTATGTACAAGTTGTCATGCTAAACATTTTATAAATATTATCTCATAAGGTCCCCACCACAATCTTGAGAAGTAGAAGCTATTGTGTTAGACCTGCTTAAGTGCTGAAGAAACTGAGGCAGCTATAGATTAAGTAACTTGCTCAGGATCACACATCAAGGGCCATCATTTGTGTAACTACTGCTATCCAAATAGGGTCACAAGAAAGAAGGATCATAGGATCAATCTAATTAACAAGATTTTTAAAATACCTACTATGTGTATCATATTGCTGAAAGGGACCTAAGAAGTCATCTAAGATAAGTCTTTTTATCTGCAGTCTGTAATTTTGGTTTTTAAAAATATTTTGATAGCTGCATGTCAAAATCAAGTAATAAGCATATTAAGTACCTACTATGTACCAGACATTGTCCTAAGAAACATATTCTATGTATCTTACTTTACACAATTAAAAACATTCTGAGAGGAACTCTACTGGTTCAGTGGACTTTCCAAAGAAGTCCATGATACAAAAAAGGTTGAGTAGCCCTGTCCTAAAGCCAAGGAAATCAAGTCTAATACCTCATTCATGGGATAGTCCTTTGAGTACTTCAAAACTACTATCATATCTCCCTCAAAGTCTCCTCTTCTCCAGAGTCAATAACATATCCAGCTCATTCAAATGATTCTGGTATTACACAATCTGTGGTTTTTACCATCCCTGTTGCTTCCTTCACATTGCACTTTGTCAATGTCCTTCCTAAACTATGATGCCTAAGATAGAACACGGTATTTTAGATGAGATCTTACCAGGAAGAATATGGTGAAACAAATAACTCCTTCATTCTGGACATTTAACTCCTTTAATAAAGGCTAATTTAACACTAGCTCTTTATGACAACCACATAATACTATTGGTTTATATTAAATTTGCAGTGCACTGAAAGCTCTCCAGATCCTTTGCACATAAAATGTTATCTAACTAAGCCCCTACCACCCATGCTTGTTAAATTGATTTTTTGAACCCAAGGGTAGAACTTGACATTTATCCCTAATGAATTTAATTTCATAATATTGGCATAGAATTGTAGCTTTCTAAGATCTTTTTGGCTCTTGGCAGTATCACTCATATGCTAGCTATCCCTCCCAGCTTTAATTCATCTATAAATTGAGAGGCATGCCATTTATGTCTTCATCTGAGCCCCTAATAAAACTGGACAAAGCCAACCATTGATCCCTGAGGCATTTCACTAGAAAGCTTCCTTCGAGCTGGCATCAATTCCTTAATGATCACTACTTGGTTCTGGTCATTCAATTAGTTTTGTGTAATGATACTATAATCAAGCTTGCTTTTTTTCTATTTTGTCCAGAGATAGCCTGAACTATGAAAAAAAAATTAAATGAGAATGAATAAACTAAGAACAGATGGAGACTTAGAGAGAGGGACTAGAAAGGTATCATAATCTTTTATGTGCTGAAATTAATCTTAATGTAAATAATTACCAAAGAAATATAGCTATAAATAATTACTAGAGAAGTTGGTTATTTGTCTTGATTTTTAATGTTGTTGCTATCACTAAATTAGGAAGCATTTATTAAGTGCTTACTATGTTCTGAGCACCATGCTAGGCATTTGGGATATAAATACAAAGAAAGAAATAATCTTTACTCTGAAAGAGATTTCATTCTAATGAAAGAGACAACAGGCACATAGTAAATTTATACAGAATAAATGTAAGAAGGGAAGTAGAAATAAATATAAGGTAGTCAAAACCAAAGTCATTTGGGAGAGGAAGACACTAGTAATCAAGGGACCAGAAAAGCTTTAGTGAAGAAGGTAGGGCTTAAGCTAAGTTTTGAAGGGAGGTGGTCTGTGAGATGGAAGTAATGAGGTAGTGTACTTCAGGAATGGAGAATAGCCAGTACAAATGCATGGAAACACTAGATGGAGTGTTATATGTGAGAAATAGAGAGAAGGGTGATTTAGCTAGATCTCAGAGTTTAGATCGGGGAGTAAAATATAATAAGCCTGGAAAGACAGATGAGGGACAGGTTGAGAAGGGCTTTAAAAGCTAAAAAGAATAACCTATTATATTTTATCTAAGAGGCATAGGGGCCACTAGAATTTATTGGGTAGGAGTCATGGTCAGATCTGCACTTTGGCAGCAGAGTGAAGGATGAACTGAAGTAGAGAGAGACCTGAGACAAATAGAGCAGTTAGGAGGTTGCTGCAATACTATAAGTGACAGGTGACAAGGGACTGAAATAAAAGAATGACTGAGTATAGAGAAGTCAATGAAAAAGAGGTTGTGGAGTTAGAAACAGCAAGATTTGGCAACTGATTGAATATGTAGAACGAGGGAGTAGAAGATGTCAAGGATGATACTGAGGTTCCAGATTTGAGAGACTTGAAGAATGATGGCACTTTTGACAAAATATTTAGGGGGAAAATCAATGAGTTTTGTTTTGTACATAGTGAATTTGATGTTTAGTTTAAATGTTTTATAGGAAATTGGTGGCACAGGACTGAAATGAGGAGGTGTGAGTGGAGCTAGATAGCTAAATCCTGGCATCTCTATGCAAAGAAAGTGATTAAATCCATAAAATATCAGAAAAATACACACAGTCAGGAGACATCAAATGGATGAAGATCTAAGAAAAGAGACTGAAAGGGAGCAGACAGAGAAGAAGACAATCCACTACAGTAATAATAAGTAAACCTAGAAAGAGAATATCCATGGTGCCATGATGTATCAGTTTCTTCTATAAAATGTATGATCACATTTAAGCAGCAAGATAGCACAGTGGATAATGTCTGTCGGGCCTGGAGGTTGTAGGACGCATCTTCCTGAGTTTAAAACTGGCCTCAGACACTTCCTAGACCCTGGGTAAGACACTTCCCCATCTGTAAAACAAAGTGGAAAAGAAAATGGCAAACTAATATCTTTGCCAAGAAATCCTCAAATGGGGTCATGAAGAGTCAGACACAATTTAAAATGACTAAAGAACAACAAATCACATTTGCACTACCTGATTCTGTTCAGGGTTGTTATAATATAGATATTTTTTTAAAACTTTGAAGTACTGTAGATATGAAAGTTATCATCATCAGTATCTCAAATTTGATCATGTCTCTGAGGGGGTTGGGAAAACTTCCCCCCCGCCCTGTATATTTCAGAAAGAAAAAAGAAAGTTTAATTCCCACAGTTCCTAGAAAGACTAGGGGAAAAACTGTACCACTAAAAATGTCCAAATAAATCTTCATTGATTCTAGGCCTTGGGAAGACAACAGTTTGAAAAAGACCTGGGAGTTTTAGTGAAGTTGATATAAATCAGATAGGTGACATAACAGCCAAAGAAGAAAATGTGCACTCATCTTCTGTCTTATCAAGAGCAGAGTGTCCAGAATGAGGAAGGGGATAAAGAATGTTGGCTCTAGAGCCAGAAGATACATGAGTTTGAAACCTAGTCCTGTTCGTTACATGACATTTTGATTTTTGATCTTATTGATCTCCTCTTTCAAATAAGAAGTTGACCTCTAGGGTCCCTTTTAGCTTTAAATCTACGAAGCTATGATAGTTCCACTTTTTTTTTTCTTTTTCTTTTTTTGGCAAAGCAGTTGGGGTTAAATAATTTGCCCAGGGTCAAACACCTAGGAAATGTTAATGTTTGAGGCCAAATTTGAACTCATGTCCTTCTGACTTCAGAACCAGTACTCTATCCCTCTGCCCCAAAAGTTCCACTTTCTTTTTCCCTCTTAGACTATATGGTGAAGGTTGTGTGACCATTTAGAGAAGGATATAGATAAGTTGTTTTGCATGCAGAGAAGAGTGAGAAAGATGAAGATCAACCCCTTTGATGGATAAGTTAGTTGAAGATTCATGCTGCCATTGAACAGGATACTAATGGACCTCACAAATCATTCTGTCCAGAAATATTTTATTTTAGAGAATAGGAAATGGACATCCAGGGAGTCTGAATTACTTGACTAAACTCACACCAGCCACAAAGTGCCAGTGCAGGGAATAGTCTGTAGAAAATAAACCTTGGTGAGGAGACAGATAGGATATGATTTCAGGCACTTGAAGACCATTATCCTGTGGAAGACAAATTAAATTTGCTCTGATTGTCTCCAGAGCTAATAATGAGTAAAAGCTACAGATTAAGACTGTAGGTAAAGGAATACTTTCCAACAATGATAGCAATCCATAGGTTGGATAGGCTTTCCTGGGAGGTAGTTAATCCTTGCCAAGTCCTTGGAAGAGTTGGATAATGACTTTCTGGGAATAGTGTAGCATGAATTTTTAAGTTACATCTTGTTCTAGATCAAGGATTCTAAGTCTGGTGAAAGACTTCAGATGGCCCCAGAACATGGATAGGAAAAAATTATACCTTTATTTTTCACTATCTTTAAAGTGAAATTTGATATTCCCTTCAATTTTTAAAAAATATTATTCTGAGATGTAGCCCATAGGCTTAACCAGACTGCCCAAGGAATGCATGATACAAAAAATGATTAAGAATCTCTAGTTTAGATGATCTCCCTCTCAGTTTTGAGTAACTGAGATTAAATCTCAAGTTGGAAAATTACTTATACTAACTTGTTCTGTCTAATATTTTATTCTCCAAAGATTTTTTAGGCTGGGGTTTATAGTTTGGTAAAATTATACCGAGGAATAAATCAGTGAAAAACCAGTCACAAAAAAGGAAAGAACACACAGAAAGAACAAAACACATCCTGAGAGGGCAATAAAACAGTTTTTAAAAAAAACCAGGATATTTAGGGGAATCCCTCAATGAAGAGGAAGTCATATGGACCTGGGATGCCCGCCATTTCTCACAAAGTTGTCCTAGAACATTGGTTGGGAAGATTCCAAGAAAAATAGGGCATTTCTCAAATACTAAATCCTTATGACTCTAAAACCATCCTGCACAGTAATGTTCAAGCTGAGAAAGTTCTGTCTCTAAACTAGCCAAAGATTTAACTTCTGAGAGCTTATTTTTCCTCAATCAGATTCTATCACTACAACCCAGATTAGCTATTTCTCATCCGTGATCTTGCCAGAGAGGCAAGAACAATACTACAACAAGGATTTCCTAAGAAGAATTCTAGATTACTAATATTTATGAGAATGGAAACTAGTTCTTATATAAACTTTGTCTCCAGTGCCCAAACCAAGACTCCATGTATACAACAAACACTCAATAAATCTTTGTTGAATAAATGAATCAAAATTTATTATTCCATCTGAAATTTCAGTAGTTTATTTTTTAATAATTAAATTTTCTTTTATCATGAATTTAATTACCAATAAACACAAACATTTCGATATAAAAAGATTACAAAAGAAATTGAACTGTTATATTTATATTCTGTTACAGTTTTGTTTTTAAAAAGAGAGGCAGATAGGTGGCATCCACCTGACTTTAATCAAATACAAAATACCTGGAATCCTCAATGAAATCAATCCCCCATATTTCAATTAGTTAACTAACAAAGTCCTAAAGGCGGATACCTTAATCAAGTCTCTTTGAGTTACAGAATCAAAGGTATAAAATAGGTATGAACAATTCCCTGATACCTCTATTGAATCAAACCAATAAACTAAATAAAGAAAAAAGTACCGATGATTTCAGAAAGGCCTGGAAAGACTTATATGAACTGATGCTAAGTAAAATGAGCAGAACCAGGAGATCATTATACACAGCAAGAAGACTATATTATGATCAATTCTGATGGACATGGCTCTCCTCAACAATGAGATGATTCAAACCAGTTCCAATTGTTCAGTGATGAAGAGAGCCATCTATATTAGAGAGAGGACTGTGGGAACTGAATATGGTTCACAACATAGCATTTTCACTCTTTCTGTTGTTGTTTGCTTGCATTTTGTTTTCTTTCTCAGGTTTTTTTTTCCTTCCTTGTGCAGCAAGATAACTGTATATATATTGGATTTAACATATTTAATATGTATTGGACTACCTGCCATCTAGGGGATGGGGTGGGGGAGCAGGAGGGGAAAATTTGGAACAAAAGGTTTTGCAAGGGTCAATATTGAAAAATTACCCATGCATATGTTTTGTCAATAAAAAGCTTTAATAAAAAAAAGAAAGAAAAAAGCACTGAATGTTTTGAAGGAGTGAAATGTTTCAGATCCCTGAATGAAATGAAAGGATGCTACACAGGAAATGTATTGTATGTCACAATTTCTAGTGATTAGATAAAAACAGCAAGTCAGTTCAGCATCCAGGATTTCAATCTCAGATTGAATGGAATGGAATAGCTCCAGCTAAGCCCAAGAAAAAATTGATCGAAAGCAAAGTGAGCAGAACCAGGAAAATATTGTACACAATAACAGCAACATTGGGCAGGGGTCAACTATGATCGACTTAGCTTTTCTCAACAATACAATGATTCAAGAGAATTCCAAGACATGTGATGAAAAATGCTAATCACATTCCAGAAAAAGAATTAATGGAATCTAAATGCAAATTGAAGCATACTATTTTCACTTTTTTTTTTTTCATTTTATTTCTTTTTTGTTCTGTTTCTTTCACAATTTGACCCATATGGAAATTTCTTTTACATGATTGCGCATACCTAACTTATATTAAATGTTTTACTGTCTTAAGAAGGAATGAGGGAAGAGAAGAAGAAAGAAAATTTGGAATTCAAAATTTTACATAAAATGAATGTTAAGAATTATCTTTACATGTAGTTAAAAAATAAAATGTTCTTTAAAGGGAATATTGTTTGGGACTAGGAAAAGGACAAAAGCAGAGACTCTCTGTCTCTTTTACTAACCCTTGACTAGAAGAAAAGCTTGTGACCTTCAAAAGGTTAGAAGTTGGATTTCCCAATAGTAATGGTAGCTGGGCTCTCCAATGGCTGCTACTACTGACAGCAATATCTGCATCAAAGATAATGTTTCTATCCACATGCTAACAAAGAAATTTTAGATTTAAAGTGCAGAGATAATTTTGTGTGTGCATATATATATATGGTATATATATATATATGATGGCCAATGAGAAAATTTGTTTTGCTTAATTTTGTGTATTTGTTACAAGTAATTCATTTTTTCTTTTCCTTTTTCAATAGGATAGTGAATATGAAGAAGAGAAAGCAAATTTCTGGAGGGTTTTTTTTAGAAACACTTAAAAACAGAGAGGTTGGAAAGAAGGAGGCTACCAATGTGAACTGTTAGATCCATTTTCAGATGAGATCACTGTATTGTTCATCTTACTTAATTGTTTCACTTAGTTGCAGGAGAGCTCTTGTGAAATGGAAAGTGATCTGGAAATGTTTGTAATGTAAAAAACAAAACACCTGGTTAAACTTTAAAAGGAAAAAAAGACTTCATGAAGGGAGAAAAGGACTTCCATCCAATTAGGATCTAGGAATTATCTCTTTACCATATGGGCTAAGTTTTGATGTATTTTCCTTTGAATGCTGTGTGTATTTATGAAAAAATACATCTCAGACTTTGGGGATAATGTTTTATAGCAACCACCATAAGTGTGAGCCCACTCTCCTCAGAGATCAAATGGGATATATCAAGAAGAGTGTCCTTGGAGTCAGGGGAAGTTTTTCTAAAGCATTGCTAAAACTTCACAGTAAATATCCTTTTATAAAAGATAGTTGCTATTAGTTGGTTAATTGGTATTGGAGAGATAACAGCTACTTAAATTATATTAGGAAAACATTGCATGGGATTTGCTAGAAGAAAAAAATTAATAAAACCCAAACTCAGTGGAAGAGTAAATAGCAATTCAATGGAGAATTGACTTGCCAAAGTCAGTGAGAATTGAGGATAATATCCCAAGAGCCCATGTTACATATTAACACAAGAGGCAACATGGCGAGGTAGATAGAGAGTTTACCACAAACCTAGGAAGTTCAGATCCTGACTCTGGAAAGACAATTACCTTCTAGTCAATTTGAGACTTTAAATTCCCTATACCAACAAAATCACGGGCCTACTCCCTTTCCACATAGACACATACATAAAGAAATTTAGAAAGACAGTAAAAAAAAAACTGCTCTATTGTGTTTATTTTTTGTTTGTTTTCTTCTATGCACGTAGAAGAATTTTATTGATGATCTCTACTTTCTGCATCATCTATCACTATCCATCAATATACCACCTCACACTCTCAACCTGAAACTTCCCTCATAACAAATATGTTTAGTCTAGCAAAATAAATCAACACATTGGCCATTTGTGGGAATACATGTTTCATTCTGTGTCTTTAATCTATTATTTCTCTGTCAAGAATGAGATCCAGAACACTAATACGCTATTGGGAGAAACAATTTGAATATCTGGAAAACAATTTGAACTATATTTCTTTGGGGCTGAATTTCAACATAGAATTTAAATTATCAAACAATTTAAGGGGCCAAGCTTGAAAAGACTAGCTAAGATCCTCTTAAAAAAATTGTCCATCAAAGAAGAGAGGCAGATTTAAAAGCAGAAGAAACCTTGGAGGTCACTTCGTCCCAGCCCCATATTATATAGACGAAGATGTTGGGGGTTAACAGAGATTAAATGACTTGTTTCCTACTTTCTTTTACATTTTCCATGTTTCAAAAGTCATGGATATTTGGGACCTCCCCATGAGGGCTTGCTGGCTTTAAGTCAGATAGCTTGTTATAATAATACTACTATTACTGTTACTATAATTGCTACTGTTATTGTTGCTACTACAACTATTACTACTAATAATAATAATAATAATGACATTTACATAGTGCTTAAAGGTTTGAAAAGTAAGAGGTTAATTAACTTGCCCCAGCTCAAACCCCTAAGTGTCTAAGATGGGATTTGACCTCAGGTTTTTGTATCTCTCAAACCAGTACTACCTAACCATTGTGCCACCTAACTGCTTTCACCTAGGGATTTATTTCCTTTGGAACTGACACACAACTTTCTTATACTAGGTGAGCTACCGGAGTAGCAGTAGGGAAAAGGCCAGACAATGGAACTTGGAAAAAAAAAAACCTTAATCCACAAAAGGTTTGTGATGGATCTTGCAGAGAAGAAAAGTCTATGGAATTGTGGAATTGAGAAAGGCTTCACTTCCTTCCAGCTTTCATGATTTTGAAGCATCAGGTATTCTGTTGATCAACACATCCTCTTCACCTTAAGTGATCTGTGAGTCTAGGGAAAAAATCCTGTTGACAGTCATCTGGTTCATTCATTCATTCAATAAATATTTATTAAAAGCCTATTTTGTATATTGGAGAGATACTCTATTAGGGACAAAAGACAAAAGTATCCCCCCATTATACAGTCAGGAAATAACTCATACACAGAGAAGTCAATAACAAGGATATACAAAGCTCATACAAAGTAATCTTGGGGCACTAGCAGCTCAGGCAGGGATGGGCAGGAAAAAATTCACTTTGTAGATTTTTATGGATAGCCTTTGCTTTTTAATCACCTAATTTTCTCCTATATTCCCCCCAACACCTACACACCCAATGGACATGCTTTATATCGAATAATTTTGGGGGAGGGAAAAGAAAGAAAAATATTCAACAAAACCTATCAATATATCAAAGAAAAAAACTCAACATTCCATCCAAGGCTAAAGGAGTAGTGGGAGGTGTCTTCTCCTACCTTTCCTTAGGACAAATCTTCAAGGGAACTAGTGATCTAAAAGGCATAGGGGACCAGAGGGCACATTCCAGGCAAGGCACACGGCCTTGGCAAAGGAAGAATAGTAGGAGACCAAATGTCCTACATAGGAAATAACCCTTCTGAATATAGCTAGACTGGTCTTTAAACAGAAATACTGTCTCACCAGACACCCAAAATGTTCTCCACTTAATAGGGCCTGCTGCAAAGCCTTTGAGAACAAGGTCATCTTAATGTGAGGAGGGAGTATTAGAGAAAGACTTTAGGAGAGAAAAGGCCTAACTATATATTTAAAGCCTAAAAAACCATACTATAATTATCAGCATCAAATAATTTTCAAATGTCAATATAAAAATCTATATTGGTTTTGTTTATTACTGGAAATGGGCTTTAAAAATAAGTAAGATGGCACAGTGGAGAGTCCTGGTATTGGAGTCATAGGATCTGGTACAGTGGAAAGGAATTGGGTATGAAGTTAGAGGGTCTAAGTTCAAATCCCAGCTCAACCACTTAGGAACTGCAAGTCACTTTATATCTCAAGGTTTTTATTTCCTCATTCATCAAATAAAGGAGTTGAACTTGAAAGTGGCCAAGGTCCCTAAATCTATAACTCTATAACCTAGCTTCAGATTCTGGCTCTACTTATGGGATTTGGGGCAAGTCACTTGTCTGTTAGGACCTCAGTTTCCTCATCTGTCAAATGAGGGAGTTATCCCTGATCCATTCAAAGATCTTAATATGTTTTGCATGACTTCACATGTATTGCTTGTTTTCTCAATGGAAGAGAGAATGTAGGGAGGGAAATAATTTGGAACTCAAAATTTTAAAAGTATATCAAAAATAAACAAATGAATAACAAAAAAAAAGAAAAATGTTAAGTGTGATGACTGCGTATTTTAAAATCAGCCGGAGTCAGGAATTGAGGTTAAGGGAAAATCTTCAATTTTTATTCTCAGTTGAGGAGAAGAAGGATCAGAGGTGAAGGGGGGATCGTGATAGCAATGTGTGCAGCTGCATCAAGAAGCCAGCCAGCAGTCTCTCTCCACTGTTCTCTCTGCCCCTCTGCCTCCACCCACCAAAATCATCATTTCCTATACAACACATCAGGACTTGCACAAAGAGTAGGCAGGGGCCATTCTTTCTCCAAGCATATATATTAATAGAGTGTAGTCCAATTACTATTTAGCCTCACATGCTTGGGTCCTCAGTCCATCAACTCAAGCTTCAGCCCATTATAGTGAGGGTCCCTTCCATCTCTCAATCTAGAATCTCATGGCTTCAGGTTATTCATTTCCTTTGTCACCTTGTCCTTCCCCCCAATAACTCCTGCTTGGAAGAGAGTCTCATCTTGGTTTGGCAGCCAGTCACAGGCATGGGATCTAGGCCAATCTTTTCCAACTGTAGGCCACAGAAAGACACTACTAGAATACCCCAAGCTCTCACAACATAACTCAAAGCAAGTGGTGATCAGAAAAATACACCCAACCTTGAGCCTCAGGATTAAAATTACAAAATGACTAAGTCCCCTCAAAATGCCCATTTTTCCTTGCTGTTTGAATGGAAGAAGTGGCTTTTTTACTGAAATTAAGCATTAGTAAACAGCAGTTGTAAGAACATGAAGTGGCTAAAATTGCAGGCTTTGTTAAAAAAACAGCCCTAAACAGCACATATTAGCATAAATTGTGTTTTTTATGGTTAAGTTGAAGCATTAAATATCAAACTGGGCTAAAGGGCTGTTCTCAATGCAGTGTCTTACTCTGAACTAACTACCTGTTTTTATCAGTTTAGCAAACTGCCAGAACTAAAGAAGTCAGCAATTTAAATGGATATGTTTATAAAATACCCTGCTGTCCCTTAGCCCCACGGTCAATGAACATAACACCCCTTGGAGCCATAACTAGGTTATTACAGAGAATGAAGCCAAAGTTACTATACATCAAAGGAGAAAATATTCTGGCATTCTGTTTAGAGGTAATGCAGGGCAATGGAAAGGGCACGAATTAGAAGACAATGAGCCTGAATTCAAAGCCTTTCTTTGCTTTTCATCTCTGTAATTTTGACCAAAGCAATGCAGCAAACACACAGACACACAAACACATACACATCCCATTGGATGCAAGGATAGGGAATAACTGAGGCAGATAAAGGTGAAACAATCTGTGTTGATTCATACAGCTAGTTAGTGACAGAAAATGGATTTGAACTCAAATCTCCTGGCTCTAGGTTTAGTGATCACCCTGTGATCTGTATCACCCTGTTGATAGTTAGGAGCAAAAGGTAGAAACTGCCAAACAGCAACTTTAGATTTAATGTAAAGAGTAACTTCTTCACAATTAAACTTATCCCAAAGTGAAATGGGCTAAAAGATAGTTCTTCCCCAAGCTTTCAAGCAGAAGCTAGATGAATTCTTGACATATATAGCATAAATAAAAGTATTTTCAGGTGTGGTTAAGAGTAGAAAGCTGCTGGTGCTCCTTCAAACTGAAATTCTATGATTAAATAATGTAGGTTTGAATCTCAACTCTGCTATTTATTAGCTGTGTAACTTCCAACTTTGGGACTTAATGCCTCCCTTTCCTCATTTGCAAAATAAGGAGATTACAGTAGATAGTAAATTTATATTCTTCCTTTAAAATTTGCAAGGCATCTTAAATTTATTATCTAATTTGAATCTCATAAAAACCCTGTGAGAGATGTGCTATAGGTATTTTTATATTCATCTGATGGTTAAGGAAACAGTTTCCAAGACTTGATCACCATTAGCATCAGAATTGAGATTAGAACCCAGCTATTCTGATTCCAAAGCCAAACTATAATAATTTGCAGTTTCATGAACAGGACTCTCCATCTCTCCAAGCCAGGCATTTTTCTTTGGCTGTCCCCCATACCTAGAATGCTCTCCCTTCTTACTTCTGCCTATTAGCTTCCCTGGCTTCCTTTAAGTTCTGCTTCTTTTTTTAAAAAAATGGCTTTTAATTTTTAAAATACATACAAATATAGTTTTCAACATTCACCCTTGCAAAACTTTATGTTCCAAATTTTTCTCCCTCCCTTCCCCCCCACCTCCTCCTCTAGACAGTAGAATTCAGGGGTTCTCAAACTAAGGACCACAGGCCAGATGCGGCAGCTGAGGACGCTTCTCCCCCTCACCCAGGGATATGAAGTTTCTTTATTTAAAGGCCCCAAAAACAAAGTTTTTGTTTTTACTATAGTCTGGCCCTCCAACAATCTGAGAGACAGTGAACTGGCCCCCTATTTAAAAAGTTTGAGGACCCCTGCAGGATAATCCTATATAAGTTAAACATGTACAATTCTTCTAAACATATTTCCACATTTATCATGCTGCAGAAGAAAAAATAGATTAAAAAAAAGAAAAAAAAACTTCCTCTAAGTTCACCTTCTACAGGAAACCTTTCCTACCTCTACTTTGCTCCTTAATTTTAATGCCTTTCCTATTTTAATTATTTCCTACTTATTCTATATCTATATCTAGGTGGTTAAATATGTAGAATATAGGACATGGAGTCAGGAATACTTGAGTTCAAATCCAATTTTAGACATTTATCAGCTGTGTGACTTTGGGCAAGTCACATAACCCTATTTGCCTCAGTTGCTCATTTGTAAAATGAGCTATAGAAGAAAAATGGCAAATGACTCCAGCATCTTTGCCAAGAAAACCCTGATGTGGAGTCATAAAATACTGGACATAACTGAAAAAAAGGCTGAACTTTAGCAACATAGCGTGTTTGTACATATTTGTTTTTTTGTTATCTATCAATGTATAGAATGTGAACTCCATCAAAAAAAAGAGAGAGAAAAGATAAAGGCAGATAAAATGAATAATTTTGATTATTCTAATTTAAAAGGGTTTGCACAAACAAAAGCAATTTAACCAAAATTAAAAGGAAAGAAAACTGCAAGGAAATTTTATAGCAAATTTATGAAGGTGTCATTTCTCAATCATATGGGGAACTAAGCCAAATTTATAAAATAAGAGCCATTCCTCAGTTCATAAGTGATCAAAGTATATGAACAAGCACTTTTCAGAAGAAAAAATAAAAACCATCAATAACTGTCTTATGAAAAAAATGGTCTAAACCACTATTGATTAGAGAAATTCAAATTGAAATAACTCTGACCTTACACTTTTCAGATTGGCTAACATGATAGCAAAGAAAAATAACAAATGCTAATGGGGGAGGAAGATGTACATTAATGCACTATTGATTGAGTTGTGAATTGCCTCAAACATTCTGGATAATAGTTTGGACTTATGCTCAAAAGCCTGTAAAACTATACACATCCTTTGACCCAGAAATTCCACTACTAAGTCTGTACCCCCAAAGAAATCAAACAAAGAAGAAAAGACCATGTGGTACAAAAGTATTTATAGCAGCTCTTTTAATGATGGCAATGAATTGGAAACTGGAGAGCTGCCCATCAATTAGGTAATGGCTGACCAAATTCTGGTATATTATTGTGATAAAGTATTATTGTGCTATAAAAAATTATGAGCAGAATGGTTTCAGAAAAACCTTGGAGGCAGCTAGGTAATGCAGGGCATAGCGCACCAGCCCTGAAGTCGAGTACCTGAGTTCAAATTTGGTCTCAGACACTTAACACTGTCTAGCTGTATGACCCTGGGCAAGTCACTTAACCTCAATTGCTAAACACAAAAAAAGAAAAGAAAAACTTGTGAAGACTTCCATGAACTGCTGCAAAATGAGCAGAACCAAGAGATCATTGTAACTGTAACATCATAATAATGATCAACTATGAAAGACTTAAACATTGTCATCAAGACAATAACCCAAGACAATTTCAAAGGACTCATGATTAAAAAAAATATATTATCCATCTCTAGAAAAAGAACTCACCGACAATGCAGACTGAAGCACTTTTTTCACTTTATTTTTCTTGCTTTCCCCCCCACACAACATGGCTAATATGGAAGTATATTTTGCATGTCTTGATATATATAATGAGTATCATATTGCTTGCCTTTTCAGTAAATGGCAGAGAGACTGGAAGAAGAGACAAAATCTGAAACTTTGGAATTTTAAATAATAATTTTAAAAAGATCTGTCTGTCTTAAATCTCTTTTTGCATCCCTAGTACTTAAAATCATCCCTGACACATAGTAAGGGCTTAATAAATCTTTGCTGTTGTTTGTCCTTCATTTTCAAAGAGAATCAATAATATTATAATATTGGAGTCAAGGTACAATGTGTCTGACTGGCTGAGGAGTCCAATATAAGCTTGGGAGGCTCTACTACAGGTCATGAGCAAATGATCTATTTGAACATTTGGGATGGAGACATCTCTAGATTTATGTATCTCAAGTTTCCTTTGTACTAGTAGAATTTTGCTTCATTTATGGGGCACAGTATCTTCTTCAATAGGGACATAACATGCTGGATGATCCTATAGCAGCATCTCCCCTGTCTCACAATCAATACCAAAGCTTTTCAGAGAGACTTTGAGAGTATTATTGTACCTCTTTTTTGACTTCTATCTGAATGCTTGCTTTGTGCAGGTTCTTTATAAAATAATCTTTTAGACAAGCATATATTTGGCATTCAAACAACATGGCCAATCCATTGGAGTTGTGTTCTCTGCAGTAGACTTTGAATGCTTGGCAGTTATGCTTGAGAGAGGACTTCAATGTCCAGTGCCTTATCTTGCCAAGTAATCTTCAGACTTTCCCAAAGACAATTCAAGTGGAAGCAATTCAATTTTCTTGCGTGGTGCTGATATACTGTTCACATTTCACAGGCCTACTACAACGAGGTCAGCACAATGGCTCTATAGACCTTCAATTTAGTATTCAATATTATATCTATTCTCTCCCACATTTTCTTTCAGAGCCTGTCAAACACTGAACTAGCTCTAGCATGTATAGTGTGTCAACCTTATCATTTATGTATACATTCCCAGAAAGTATACTGCCTAGATAAGTGAACTTATCTCTCCAACATTCCAATTTTTTCCATTTGCTGTAACTGATGATTTCACATATGGATGGTAGGGGGTTGGCTGATGAAACACCTGTGGTTTTTTGTGTTATACACTGCATCTTAATAAAAATGTGAACTTGCAATGATTTTCATCGCTCCTCAATATCATGAAGATAATATCATGAAGAAAATGTCCATCAAGTCTATACTTGATTCAGAGAGAGGACTACAGACTGTGAGTGGATCACAACATAGTATTTTCACTTTTTGTCATTGTTATTGTTTGTTTCCTTGGTTTTTTTCTTTCACATTTTTTCCCTTTTGATCTAGTTTTTCTTGTACAACATGATAAATGTAGAAATACCTTTAGAATAGTTGCATGTTTAATCTATATTGGATTACTTGCTGTCTAAGGGAGGGAGGATGGGAGAAGGAAGGAGAAAAATTTGGAACACAAAGTTTTGCAAAAATGAATATTGAAAACTATCTTTGCATATATTTTGAAAAATAAAAAGCTATTATTTTAAAAAGAAGGAAAAAAGCTGAAAAATAAAAGGGATAAAAGTTTTTTTAAAGACTTCCCAATGAGAGAAGACCCATCCTTTTCTGAGGCAACAATCCATTCTGCTTGGGAAAGCACTCAATGTTTTAGGATGCCTGAGTGCTTAGAAAACTTAGACTTAGAAAACCATGAATTAACTATGTTGTATTGTTTTTTTAATTTATTTTGTTAAACATTTCCCAATTACATTTTCATTTGGTTCCAACTATTGTCAAGTATTCTTGTTCAGGTATGGAAGTGAAGGTGATGACTTAGTAGATAGAGTGCTGAACCTGGAGTCAGGAAAACTTGAGTTCAAATTAAGCTCAAACACTTATTAATTGTGTGAGCTTGTGCAAGTCACTTAAACTCCATTTGCCTTACTCCACTGGAGAAAGAAATGGCAAACAGCATCACTATCTTTGCCAAGGAAAACTACAAAATGTTGGTGGTTTTCCTTAGTCTCAGTTGCAATAAATAATTAATCCAAAATCTCAGCCAGCTGCTAAAAATTGCAAACGTTTATTTCTCCTTACAAATTCACCCGGTTAGTTGATGCCTATCTCTCTGCCTGGCTCCAAGAGATCTTGTAGCTTTGTCCTTGGCTCCTGCCTCTGCTTTCTTCAGCCTCCAGCTCAACTCTGTCTCATGGCTTCTCAATCTCCAACTGAGGCGAGTAGTCTTTTCTTCCAGAGAGTTCTGTCTCAGAGCCCTGTTGATGTTCCCGGAGAAATTCCTATATATGGCTATATTCCACAAGATCATGAAGAATGAGACACAACTGAACAATAACAACAGGGTCTCTTTCAATTCTGATATTCATGGTTCAAGAAAGGAAATGAGGAAATCATATTCTTGATCATTTCAAATGGCCAAGATGTGTTTTTTGTTGGTTAATTAATTGATTGAAAGCAGCTTCATTTCTCTTTACTGAGGATTTATATTATGATTTCATTGTTTCCTGAAATGGACTTCTGCCTTAAATCAAACCAAACCCATATGAAAATATTAAAAAGGATTATTCCTTTAGGGCTCTCCATCAAGAATTGACTGGCCCACTTTAGAGAGTGGTTAGTTAGTATCTCATTTATTACCTGCCCCAGTGTGAGGTACTGCAATAAGTCTTCTGAAAGATACAAAAAAAAAAAGATAGGATAGGTTCCCTTTTGGAACTCACAAACTATCTGGGGAGAGAAAACACAGATAAGAAATGGCTAAGAGGGAATGGTGAAGAAATGGCCAGGGAAGAATAGTCTATGGGTCACTCTGAAGATCACATGGAGGTCTGGAAATATAGGGTCATCTGTTTTGAAATAAAGAGTGAAAAGGGATCAGTCCTAATATTCTGAAGGAGAAAAAATGGATCAGTGCTATTCTTTGAGAGAGGGAGTACCAGAATGGACTGGACTTGTTTAGCTTGTTTCCCAAAACCAGAACAAAGGAAATTTGGTGGAAGCTAGCAAGAGGCATATATAGGATGACTAAAAGGGAAAACTTCTTGGCAATTAAAGCAAATCCATATGAGAGCTGCCTGGGAAGATGGTGCTGTCCCTACCTTACTACAAATCTTAAAGTGAAGAATGTCATGGAGAGGCTTTCTGGTGAGATATAAATTGGATTAGATGCTATCTGAAGTCATACAAGTGAGTGTACACATATATGTATTCATGCCTATGATCACAGATTTAAAACTAGAAAGGACAATGAGGGCCTTCATTTAAATGACCTCTAATGGTTCTTTCAGCTCTGGTCCCAGGCTGTCCTTCCCCATCATTGCCATTTCCACCATCACATACCCATTTTATGGATGAGAAAGCAAAGTAGAGGGTTTAAGCTAACTAAGTGACTTGCCCAAGATCAAGATCACACACAGGTAGGAACTGGCCAGTCGGGATTCAAACCCAAGTTGCTGCCAAGACTCCAAGTCCAGCAGTATTGACACTGCCTTTTGCTGCCTCACCTTCGTATTCTAACAAACTATGGCACTCATCATTCTATACCAGGTAAAGATTTTCATCAGAAGTACAAATCAGAAGGCTACTCTCTGAATTCTACACACAGCCACACAGCTCATGCGCACATCCAATTAGCTGCCAAGTCTTATCAACTGTACTCCTCAACAGCTTTTTTATTTGTTCCCTTCTATTCACACAGCCACCACCCTAGTTCAGACCCTGATCACTTCTCCCATGAACTATGGTATTTTCTTCCTAATGCTCCTAATGCATACCCCCCTTCTCTCTGATCCACTTAGTCACTAAAGTGATATTCCTAAAGCACAGATCTGCCCATGTCATTCACCTACAGTCCCCATTGCCTTTATGTTTGACATTCAAAGCTCTCCACAATCTAGCTAGTCTATCAGACCAGTCTGATCCCTACTCTCCTTACCCCCATTTGCTGAATTATATCTAACCAAAGTAGCCCATTAAATGACATTCTAAACTCTTTTTAAATCTCAGCTCCAGTAGCAGCTTCAAGAGATCTCTCTTGACCTCTCTCACCCTAGTTGTTAGTCTCCCTTCCAAATCCTTTATATGTATTTTTATATAACCTATAAAGGAGCAGCCCAGAATAATAGCTAAAGGGCTAAATTGGAAGTCAAGAAGACCTGGTTTCAAACTTGTCTTCATCTTATACTAGTTGTATGACTCCAGGCAAGTTACTTAAATCCCTTAGGGTCCCAGAAACTGAAATATTAATCTTCAAAGTAGGTGTCAATTTGCATTAACAGAGGAAGTTTCTTTACTGGGAGTTCCCTATGAATCACAGGTTCCGTACCTCGCAAAAAAGTCCCAAAAAACAAAATAAAACAAAAGATAAAGATAAAATAATTTGAATTTACCTGGATATTTACATAAAACAAGTATTTATTTGTATACATTATATTCCCCAGATGAATATAAGCTCAATGAGAGTAGCGACTACTTAGTACTTGTCTTTATTATATCAGTGCCTTGCCCACAGTAGGTATTTGATAAATGCCTGCTGCTTGATGGAGGCACTGATGAGTAAAGAGCTCAGTAGCAGCTCCTCTAGGATAACCAACATTCCCTCTAGGAAGCTAACAAAGTCAGGCACTAAGACTGCCCATAGCTGCCAGACTACACAGGTCTATAGAAGCAGGACATTCTCTAGGAGGCAGAATCTGGGCTCATCCCACATAGCACATCCCAGTTTTCAGGGGCCACTTGAGAGCCCTAGTGAAGAACAGTTGACAGGAAGAGGGAAGAGGGCACCAGAAGGGAGTCAGAAGGACCAGTAGGAGTTAAAATAGCCACTTCAGACCCCCCCCAAGCAGTGCTGATCAGCAGGTAATACTTCCTTAATCTGACCCTTGGTCTCTCCTGCCCTCTCCTCAAGGCCTATTTTACTGAAGTACTCACTTATTGGAATTATAGGAGGGGAATCAGAAGAATTGGTTCACTCTCATCTCAATTACTCTGCCTGCATCTGTGAAGTCACTAAATTGAGTGTGCCTCTATCTTCAGTCCTGGGCACATTATAAAGCAAAAGAAAATAGGAAAACATTATTTAGGAAAAACATTTTGTGCTTTTCTCCTGAGAATACGGTGGGCAGAAGTGGAAGGAAATATGCTAGGGAAGAAAATAGATGAGGAAATACAGTAAATGAGTACAGAGATAAAGATGGCCAAGCAATTCTGGCTTTCAATTTTCTATTCCTTTTGAAAATATATCTCTTATGAACCTTTTCTGTTCTTGGAGTCCATTCCTTTCTTTCTCCCTCCCTTTCTCTTCTATTATATTCCTTTGTAAAGAGTCAAGGCTAAGCCAGAGCCATGCTATTTCCTATTCCACTGGACCTTTCTCTGCACAATGTATTTATCAGGTATTGAGGCACATCTCTGAAACATAACAGACACAGATAGAATTTAATTAGTATATGATAAGACTCAGTGCTACCTCACTCCATGATAGATCAATGGAAAGAGCACAACATTTGGGGGTTCAAGTCCTAACTTTGCAGTATACTACATAACTAATTAGAGCAAATCAGCATTAACTTCTCAGGAACTCAATGTCTCCTATAAATGTGAGGTAAAGAGCCTTTCCATCTCTAAATCTATGATAATATAATCCTAGCAACAGAAATATTATTATGTATTATACCAAGTTTTTTGTTGCTGCTTCCATCTCTCTTGATACAAATGAAAGAGGGAAGACCATTATCTTCAACTTCCAATAGTCTATATTTATAGACATGAGAGATCCATAGTTTCACCAAAGTAGGGAAATCCCTCCTCTAGTGCAGATGTCAAATCATGCTTAAAGGATTCCTTTAGAGGGAAAAAGACCCACATGGACAAAAATGTTTGTAGCATCTCTTTTGTGGTAGCAAAGATTTGGAAAACGATTAGATGCCCATCAATTGGGGAATAGCTAAATAAGTCATGGTATATGAAGGCAATGGAATATTATTGTTCTATAAAAAATGATGAACAAAGTGATTTTAGAAAGGCCTGAAAAGATTTACACAGCAGAAACAATCAGAATCAGGAATACATTGTACATAGTAACAGCAAGATTATACAATGGTCAACTATGAAAAACTTGATTCTTCTCAGTAGTTCAGTGATCCAAGAAAAAGCCCAATAAATTTTGAATGAAAAACACCATCTGCATCCTGAGAGAGAACCATGGACATTGAATGTAAATCAACAAATGTTTTGTTCACTTTTTCCCCTTCTGTTTTTTTTTCCTTCTCTTATGGATTTTCCCTTTTGTTCTGATTTTTTTCTCCCAAGTTGAATTATAAGAAAATATGTTTAAAATATATTTATAATCAGAAAATTTTTTTAACTTTTTGGAGCAATCATTTTGCATGCCTACTTGCAAAAAGACATATTTCTGTACATAGATTTCATATATATGTAGCACACTAGGCTTTCTATAGACAGTCACTGAAATAAATGAGGTAGTAGATTTAAAACAGTGAGCCCTGTGGTAACTTAGATGTAAATAATAAGAGTCATCATAATAAATGTTTTCTAACCATGTTTACAAAAGTTAATTCAATTGTAATTAGTGATACTTCATTTTTCCCCCACAACCAAGAAATTTGAACAGTTCCTTTTTCTCATATATCTTCACAAGACTTTTAGAAGAAGAATGGAAAAGAAATAAATCTGCTACAAAGATATTGTCGCCATTGTCATAATGTCAAGGTAAAAATCATATAGAAATGGCTTCAGAATGTACTCCAAATTTATTTTTCTACAAATGACTTTCCAAAATAAAAGTTTATTCATTTGTTTATAAACATTATTTTACAAAGAGAATCCCTTTAGGTACACAGAGGTTCAGCAGCCTGTCCAAGGCAGTCAGTAAGTTTCAGAGATGGGATTTGAATCCAGGTATTACCAACTTCAAGATCATCATTCTCTACTATATGACCCTGTACTATATATCATTCTTTCCAGTGGCTTTCTTCATGCTAGTCCTGTGAAGCGGGTAACACAAGTATTTCAGATGAGGTAACTGAGACAAAGAAGGAAAATAGTTTTCAAGTGCATAAGTGTCAGTCAGAACTTGAAATCTTGTAAAGCTTAACACCGGTACTTTCTGCACCAAACTCCTCCTATATAATTTCCACATCCAGGGCAAACCCAGTAAAAAGGACAAGATTCTCTAGGTTCCCAACTCCTTGTATTTGGCATTAACAAACATGAAATCTGGTCATTTTAATCTACAACCATTCAAGATACAATTGAATATGAAAGATGTACATATAGAAATTGAAAATGGCAACAATGGAAAAATGTGCTTTAATGCATCAAATCTAGTAAAATCTAATATATAATAAACTTGAAACCTTGCAATTGCAAAATGAAATTGACTCCCTAGAAACACCAGAGACAGAAATGCTAGTGCAAGCAAAAGACTATCTGGGAGAAGGGGACACCCTGTTTAGTGGATAAGAGTAATTTGGTTTTTTTTGGACACCTATGTTCTCTATGGCAGAGGAGACATTAGTTTCTACTATAGTTAAGAGGGTTCTGCCTCCAATCCAGGGATGTTTTTAGCCAGCATCATATTAATAAGAAATAACTCATTCAATAATCTTTTCAATCCATTAAAAGATTATTAAGCACCTCTGCACAAGGTATGGAGCTGAGCCCTGGGATTTGAAAAATAAAAAACCAACATAATTACTGATCTAAGGAAAATTACAATCTCATTGAGAGAGAGACAGAGAGAATACTAACAATATTTATATCCAAGCTATTTAGCACAAAATGTACCCTCCACTCAACTTAAAAAAAAAAATAAAAGATTGGGATGGAAGAAGAGATCCTAAAACAGAAATGCCCATGGGGGGAGGAGGCTATAAGACACAATAAGACTTTTGCCACGGAAAGCCTGAAGGCAAAAGTGTGGAAAGAGAAGGAGGAAGCTCACTTGGGGTAAGGTCATGGAAGATGAGGTAGGGGGAGAAGAAAAGAAAGGGCTGTTATAATTAGTCTTGGCAGAATTAGGGTTCTTGTTGTTCCAATTTTGGGGAGAGGGGGGAGAGGTATCGAGGCAATTGGGCTTAAATGACTAGCCCAGAATCACACAGTTAATAAATATTAAGTGTTTGAAGCCAGACTTAAACTCAGGTGATACTGATTTCAGGACTCTATCCATAATGCTATATAGCTACCCCAGATTTAGGATTCATAACCTGAGGTTCACAACAGATTTCAGGAGCTTCATGAACTTGGAAGGGGGAGGCAGAATCACATCTTTATTTTCACTAACCTTGAATTCACATTTCCTTCAATTATTTAAAGGGATTATTTTTTAAAGGGATCTATAAGCTTCACCAAACTGCCAAAAGGTGTCCATGACACACATAAAAAGGGGAAAACCTTAAATATACTTAAAGTCACATATATTGACTACATGATCTTAGACAAGTCATAATCTCTCAATGTCTCCAGCCAGCTTTCTTAAGACCACTCAGTTCCAGACAAGATGAATCATTTGCATTGACATTCTTCACTAGGAGTTCCAATCAGTATCCTCTAAATTTCAGTGCCCTGGAAAAACTTCCAGTCATCCCACCCTAGTTATGTCTCTGAGACAAGGGAAAATGTAATAGGAGCAAAAGAGACAAAGTGCCCTGATAGAAACCACTAATTCAAGAGAAAGTTCATCACATTTGGGACAGCTGTTGTGGGATACTGGCAAACATAAGATAGATTATTTATCAAAGAGTTATTGAGAGAGGGGGGAAAAAGAGGAGGATAAGGACAGGGGAGGAGAAGAGGGAGAGAGAGAAGAGAAAGAGAGAGAAGAGGAGAGAGGAGAGAGAAGAGAGGAGAGAAAGAGGAGAGAGAGAGAGAGATAAAAGAAGAGAGAGAAGAAGAAGAGAGAAAGGAAAAGAAGGAGAAGGAGAAGAGAGGGAGGAAGGGAAGAAGAAGGAAGGAGGAAAAGAGAAGTTACATAAGTTTGGAGGGGAAGTACATGGTGGTGATACACTATATATACAAATAAGGAGCTCATTTGAAGAAAAGGAAAAGGTTAACAGATGGGGGTAATAAGTATGGGACCCTCTTACTATATATTCAGTAGAAAAGCATACTCCTAGTATAGAAAAGAGGACCATGACCCTAGTGATGGCCCCACCACATCACCCTCACTACCTTGCTAATGGTTTAGAACTAGATCAGCCCTCAGAATTCATCTTGACTATCCTCCACATAACTTAGAAAAGAAACTGCCCTCTGCCCAAATCTTTCCTGAGTCAAGGTTCAATGTTTTTTTTTTTTTTCTGAGAGTCTTTTAATGTAGTTAGAAACTTGCAAACTTCTATCATTCTCTCTTCCCTATCCACCCCTCTCTCAATCACAAAGGAAAATAAATAATTCCCTCCCTACACAGTTGGCAGGCTGCCTGCCATATTTGCTTCAGTAGCTGGGGGACAAGACTTAGAACAAGTGGGACCATGAGATAAATTGGCCCAGTCACAAAGGAAACCCCCTCCTCCATATTTCAGCCGCTCTTTACCCAGCATTTTTAGCTTCTTTCATAAACACTGAAATTGTCCCAAATACAAAGGTGTCTTCCCCTTCAAGAGAACTTTTACACTCGGATTTTTCTGGATCAATGCCAGTCTTCTTTAGAAACAAGTAAGTCTTTATTTTTTAAACACACACACACAGATACACACAATGTGACAATCGGCAACTGTCTGAGTTACGGCCTGTTGACGCACAGGACATCATGCCAAGACAGGACTGAATTACATCCCCCTAGCCTGCCACCCACCTCAGTTCCTATCAACAGACAATGAACACTTTAGGGGTGGCTGCCCCAGTAAAATAAACCCAGATCGCCCAGCAGCCAAGGTAAATAGATGTGCCCAGCCATCCTACTCTGGACTCCAACCGGCTGAGGCTTCTGTTGGCTCCACCGATCAAGGAGGAATGACAAACAAAATTAGATCAAGGAGTTCACCAGCTTGCCTGTACAACAGAATCACTCACCCAGAAACTCCTTCCCCTGCCAAGATGCCCAGTCAGATTCATGCCAGGCAGTCCAAAGAAAAGCTATATGGCATTGTACATATTCTAAGGGAGAGATCCGTTTCCCCATCAGAACTTCTGACTTAGAGGCTGACGACATTGTTTGGTGAACAACAGCTCACAGAATCTCAGAGCTGGAAACAGTCACTTCAATCAGCCCACATCTAATCCCAAATCCCCCCTACAACATACCTGATAAATTGTTAGTAAGTAAGCCTTTGTTCAAAGGCCTCTGGTGATCAAGCTCCTAAAGAAAGCTATTCCACTTTTAGACAGGCTCATTGTTAGGAAATATTCCTGACAACAAACCTAAATTTACCTCTGCAACTTTTATTGATTACTCTGGTTCTGCCCTCTAGGTCCAAGCAGAACAAGTCTATTCTTTCTTCTAAGAACAGCTCTTCTACACTTAAAGGCAATTACCAAGTATCCCTTTAATTCTTCCCTTGTCTAGACAAAGCATCCCTAAATGATGTTTATGTTGCATGATCTCAAGGCCCCTTACTAATTGGTCACTCACCTTTGGACAAGGTCCAGCTCATACCCATCCCCAGTGTGCCCGATATAGCGAGGCTAGAGCACTACAAAATATTTTAAGTCAGATTAGGCAACTGCCTCTTCAATGTGTGTAAGCCCACCCCCAGCCCCAGGAGGAGCAGACTGTCCATCCATGCTCCTGGCACCATGATCCATGATCATCCGCCCACCCTCCCCTCTGTGGGCATACGGCACAGAGACAAATGAGAGGCGTCTCCCTTCTGTTTGCGCTCAGATCCTGTGGCAAAAGGCACTGGGCATCAAGCCTACCTCCAGGACTAGAGGAGCAGAGTTATGACCACAGAGATGCTATTATCAAAATGTAAACTGTGATTCAATGTTATCTCCTCAGGCAAGAAACTATTCAAATGATATTTCAAGAAAAATAGGAGAGTTGGACATGCTGAATACCAAATCAAGGAGTTCCTTTGGAGGGGGCAGGGAGGAGAGGGGTCTGGCGGGGGTCCAGGTCTTCTTCACGTGACCCCATCCTAGCAGAGGTCTGGCTCTGGAACACTGACCATGAGCAGAGGCAAAAAGGAGGGCAATGAAGAAAGAAAATGCCTGCCTGTGGAAGCCCATTCTCTCTACTCCCCTTGCCAGCCCTGTTCCTGAAATCTTGCTCCTCTCCTGGGGCCACCCAAGCTGGCAGGGACTCAGGATCTTCAACCCAAGAACCTCAAAGGGTCTTTATGAAGGAGTATTACATTCCCTGGCTCTGCTGGCAAGGCAACTAAGGTGTGGAGCAGTAATGTGAGCAGCTCAATGGGTGGCTATCTTTTTTAGGACAAAATCATGTCACTCTCCGAGACGAGAGAGAAGGAAATACCCAGAAGCATCCCTAAGAGATGCACAAACTTCAAACCCTATTCAAATTAAGTTTATGTCAAGGGGGTAATTTACTGCCCCATAAGTTTTTATAGTCTTACCAAATCAAAGCAAATAACTCAGGTTAAAATCTCAATTCAGGCAACACAACATGATATCTCAGGTTATAGGTCACCCTGTCAATCATGCCAACGAAGGCAAAAAGCAACTAAACCTCAGGCTCCAACCCACAGACTCTCAACTGTGCTAGCCAATTATACCTCATGGGACCAAGACAGCCAAGGGGCAGAAAGTCAGACTGTTAAAGTATCATCTCAGAGGAGGGGTTGGATGGACAGACATGAAGCTAAAAATGAAAGAAGATGGGGACAGGCAGAGGTCTGGACTATATATGGTCCATGCATGCCTTCCTGAAATAAACATTAGCCAATGGCATTAACACCCTGGGGATAAGGGCCTTTGGATTCTTCTCAATTTAATTCCAATGCTGCCACCAACCCATCCCTTACAAAATTTGGAAGGGGGGTGTTAAATTGACTTGTAAAAGCTGGGGTTATGAGGATTGAAAAGAGGAAAAAATTGGAGTACCATAATAACAACTTTCTTTTACAAAATAGATGGATTTCTGAATGTTTATCTATTTAGTGATACACATAGATATTTAAAATTACATTTTAAAAATCAGTACAATGTAGTGAACAGAGAAAATTATAGCGAATTTCCCATGAATACTAGATTTTTTAACCATCAGGACATGAGCTACCTTAAATTCATCGCTTCTGCCATGGCCAGAGTTGGAAATAGAAAGAAATGGCAAGCTGTGTTGATTTGTGTAACAGGACACATTTAGAACCTTGTTTTTCAACAAGACTCCAATGACTTCATGGCTTTTCCAGGGGATTTCCACTTCTGGACTGCTTTCTGTCTTTACTACAAGAGACATCTTGCCCAGAGATATCTAAGGTCAGATAAGAGTAAAAATGTTTTTCACAAGGTGTGAATTCAATAGTGTCTTGGGACTTTTGATCCCTGCTGGAGTTTCCCATCAGATTTCTGCATGGATGAATTGATTGGTTTCCCACTTCCTCTAAGTCATCAAAAAAATTTTTTTTAAGATTTGCTGAAATATCCCAAATCAATAAACCTGGGAAGTAGTCACATTTAAGTGTCAAAGACCACAGTAACTGTTCAGGTTTCTATATAGCAACTTTTCTATATAGCAACTCATAAAAACCAACTTCTCTTTAAAGGGAAATCCTGGAAAGAACAAGAGAATTTCATCACCAGGACAGGTTCATTCAGTCTCAAAGGCTGGCTAAATTGGGGACCCATCTCCAGTAGAGACCAGGTCACAGACCAAACTTTCCTTAACTAACAGTTTCCCTAAGACCATTAAACCTGATCTTCTCCTATCCTGAATCAGGCTGATCTGGGATATGACTTCTGCATAATTTCAGAAATTATCCATGATACCACTACAATGTAAATGGACTTGGAATCCTAATGCTGACACTTAAAAGTTACTTGAGCATTAGTTTGTCAGTTCATCTCTTCAATTCTAGTTTTCTTCTCTGTAAAATGAGAATAATAATAATACACATTAATATTAATGACAACACAGAAAGGTATCCAGGAAGATTTGATTCAAGCCTTGTCCTTGAACATGCTGACTGTTTGATGTTGGTCAAGTCACTTAACATCTGAGTGACACAAGTGATTCTCTAAGACTAAGTTTCAGAAAAGATACTCCGCTGTCTCTTTATCTGGGAGCTAATCTGATCTATTTTGTATTTGTCAGTACAGGTCACTCAAATTCTTCACCATCACCCCAATGTAATGAGAGCTTCTTGAAACCAAAGATTATCTCATTTTTGTTTTTGAATTCCTAAGTACTAGTCCATCGTCCAGCACACAGTAGCACGCACACACAGCACACACAGTTGCTTAATAAATGCTTGTCAATTGATTGAGCTCTTCAGGAGATAGCACCTCATTTATGTGTCTTGAGTCCCCAGTACCTAGTACTATGCTTGGCAATACAGCATAATGGACTTGGACTTGAACTATTGGACTTGGAGTCAAGGAGGATTAGTTCAAGTCCCACCTCAGATACCAGCTGTGTAACACTGGGCAAGTTACTTAATTTCTTCACATCTCAGTTTCTCCACTTGTAAAATGAAAGGGTTGAAATCAATGGCCTTTAAGGCCCCCTGTCCCCAGACTCTAAATGATGGTTGAATAAATGAATACTAGGATGAAAGCTTCTTAAGAACAGAATAGTATCTTATACATTTTTGCATCACCCTCTGACACATCTCTGATACTGTACATGGCAAGCACTCAATTATTAATATCATTCAAAATATTATTAATGAGGAAACTAGGTGGTAGATAGATTATTGAATTTAGAGTCAGGAAGATTCATCTTCCTGAGCCCAAATCTGGCTTTATTAATCATGTGACTAATGTGGGCAGGTCACTTCACCCTATTTGCCTCAGTTTCCTCATCTACAAAATGAGCTAGAAAAAGAAAGGACAAACTATTACAGTTTGCCAAGAAAACCCCAAATAGGGTCGCAAAGAGTTGGACATGATTAAAAACAACTGAACAACAAAAATAACATTAATGAATCATGCCTAAAGACAACCCCTTAGAATGCAAACAATCATTCTTATATAAAAAACAAACCTGGAGATTCAAATCCAGAGAACCCCAAATAGGATCAAAATTATATCAAAAATAAGTACACGTAACTATGAAAAAAATTAAAACTCCCTGAAACTCAAAAGGTCTCCCCACACAGTAAATGGAAGAGTACTGGATTTGGAGGTGGAGGACCTGGATTGGAATCTCAGCTGGAACAAGTCACTCCAGATCTCTGAGGTCAGTTTTATTTGTAAAAGGGAGGGGGGAGTTTAGTTCAATGTCTTCTGAGACTCTCTCAGCTCTAAATTTGTGACAGAAAAGTGTCCCTAAGACTGCTCCTCCCCCTAACCTCTCTGTTTCTAGCCATAGTATTCTAGGCTGGAAATCTCAAATTAAGACCTGATTTCTTCCCTTCTCCTTTGTCTCTCACATCCAGCCAGTTACTAAGTCCTGGCCTTTCTAACATAACAGCATCTCTTACATCTCAGTCTTATAGATTCCCTTCTATAGCACTCCTACTGAAAATATCTAGCTCAGGTTCTCATTTCTTCTTACCTAAACTGTTACAATCTCCAAATGGGGCATCCTGCTTCTAGCTGATTCCTGCTCCAATTCACCTTCCATTCGTTCATTCATTCAACTCCATATATATATATATATATATCAGATAATAAAGAGAAATGATGCTACAAGGATTCACTGGCCTCAGATCACAGAGGGCTCTAAGTGCCAGGCAGTGGAGATTGTATTTTCTCCCGAAGGCAACAGAGAACATAGCCAGTTCTAGAGATGAGGGAAGCAATCTCCCAGAGCATAACAAGGGACATGTTTAGCCTAATGTTTTATCTAATGCCAGAAAATGGTTCTGTATAAGTAGGCGTT
Source organism: Sarcophilus harrisii (assembly GCF_902635505.1). Lineage (NCBI taxonomy): Eukaryota > Metazoa > Chordata > Mammalia > Dasyuromorphia > Dasyuridae > Sarcophilus > Sarcophilus harrisii. The sequence continues at coordinate 549,061,079 of NC_045428.1, forward strand.
TATTTTGTTATAAGTTAAACTACATGCATTACAGTAACAGGTTAAAGCCTCCAGTGTCTCGACAGAGGGAGCTGCAATTTGCAAATCTTGCCTAGAAGGCACAAACGCCAAGTCTTGGTCTGTACCCAACCAGCCCGCCTGTGTTTCAGACCCTGAGCCTGTTCTTCACCTGTCAGGGCTGCATACTTCTTGGTGTTTGCCTTGACCCTCTGCCTGTTCCTGACCTCTGTCAACTTGAAGCTTCCCAAACGCTTATCTTGTCTGGTCGGCCTGAATTCCCAGACTGCCTTCTGCTCTGACCTCTAATCAATGCATGCTCCATTTGATAATATGGCTCTCCAGGTTCTGGCATTCACCCAAAGCCCTCTGCCCCAAGGCTACCCAGGGAGCCCAGAGGGATGTCTAAATGCACTATCACATTTTAGCAGCAGGTGCCACCTGGTAACTGTGAGAGCAACAAAAGTGGCCCGTATTGCCTTTCCTCAGAACATAAGGATGGGAGTACCTTCCTTGTACTACCCTAAAGCACTCTCCTCAGCCCCTTGGATGCCTCCAAATCAGTCAAAGCCTAATGGAGAATAATGAGGAATGGGGAAACTTCATATGGACACTGTAGGAAGAGTCTCTGGAAGAATACAGGGCCAGTCCTCCCATCTTAGAAAAGACTACAGATGCCAAATGAGGCTTGTTACTTCAAATGTGGCCCTATTGTCTTTGATTTCCTCCACTAAATGGGGCATCTTTGTAATAATCAAGGATTCTACTGGGAGAGAAAAATAATTTGACAATTGCAATGATGATTTTTTAAATCATCTATTAAAAATTTTCTTTAAAAATAAATACACAAAGGGAAGTATGAAACAACTCCTTGTAATTTCCTTTCTGCATGTGTGTGTGTGTGTGTGTGTGTGTGTGTGTGTGTGTCCAACTAGGGGTGTGTTGGAGTCAACTCTAATCAACATAAGAAAGCTAACTGTTAAATTTTCAGTGAGAATATTTACTACTCAGAAAGAGCCAAATCAGGGCTTTATTTATGCTTTAGTTGATTGACCAGACTTTTTTAAAATGGCAAATATTAATAAGATCAAACTTAAAAGTGTGTCACAACATATTTAACATGTATAGGATAGCTTGCCATCTGGGGGAGAGGGTGGAGAGAGGGAAGGGAAAAGTCGGAACAGAAGTGAGTGCAAGGGATAATGTTGTAAAAAATTACCCTGGCATGGGTTCTGTCAATAAAAAGTTATAATTATTTTTTTTTAAAAAAAGTGTGTCACAAATACAACTCCCTGTCTCCCAAGAGCTTGTTGTTAAATGTTTACCAGCATACCACTGTGGATCCCATAAGTGGAATGTTAAAATCCTTAAGGACAAGGCCTGTTTCAGATCCATTGTGTAATTAGCTGTTTGTGTGTTATCTCTTCCATGAGAATAGGACTTCTTTGTGGTCAGGAACTGTTCTTCCCTTTCTTTATTTCTCTTGTAGCCTTAGCACATGGTAGACACTTAATAAATGCCCACATGCTGACTGATTCTATCCCCATATGCAGTAGTAACCAGGAGATTAGGCTAGCCACAAGAAGGCCTGAATCCAAGTCCTTCATCTATGTTAAGTGGCTCGGGGCAAGTCCCTTCACCTCAGTGTTCCCAGAAATGAAGATTTTAAATGACGTGAGCTTTTGGCTCACCAGTATAATCACAAGGCCAGAGTTCTCCTCACCCTGCCCTCCCCACCAAAAAAGCCCCAACTCATGGCAGGGCTTTAGCAATAAAGGGACACTTAGTCTGTGTTGCCAGGGAGAAAAGAGTGAAATAGATAGATGCTGCCATGGTCTGAAGGTGATTAATGAAAACATAGGCCTTTAAGAGGACACCTTTCTAAGGTCATGATGATTTGCTTTTGATGGGATTTGACCTTTTAATTATAGTTATATTGTTTTTCTGTGTGGCCGCCAGGCCCATCTCAGACTCTCAAGCATTTCCTTGAAGCCACAGGGAACTCCAAAACTTGCCACTGGGCTATGCTGTGCCACAGAGAACATAACAGCCTCTTCATTGTGTGCCCCAAATACTTAATTGCTGTGCCCAGGATGGTGGGGAGGGGCTAGGACAAGAAGCATAAGTGCCCCCTGAGTCCCAGTGCCCCTGGTAGAGATGCAAACATCACACCAACTAGCTCTCTCCCCAACCACTTCTCTTGGACACATCCCTTTGTACACAGACTCCCAAGTTTTCAATTTTCTTCCACTTACAGGTTCTTCCTTTGTGGGTAATAAGAGTGGAAGACTCAGCTTTGAAATAGGAATAGGTGGTTGATGTGGGCAGCTGCATATCTCTGCAGTCTCAGGGGTACAGGCCAGAGGCCACTAGTTGGCTTGGGCTTGGTGTCAGGAAGACCTAAATTCAAAACTTATCTCAGACACTTACTCCCTATGGGACTCTGAGGAACTCATCTCAATTCCCTGGGCCTCAAAGGCCCAAACCATCTGGAAGCCATCATTCATCCTTTGTTCACATCCTCAACAGGTGGTCTCAGCTTTCTTACCTCTAAACTTAGGAAGTGAGACTAAGGAGAATATTTCTAAGTCTCCCTTCCGGCTCTAATAGTCTATGAAGCCAAGAATCGCTGATATATTTAGTTCTGCAAATTATTTAACCAATTCAAAATGAATTATCAATTACCTCAGGTGGAATTTCACTTTTACCCATTTAATTAATTACAGCTGGGGTTCAACTTCTATGGGATGGTGAAAAGAGCTTTAGATTTGGAGATCACTGCAGATTTAGCTACTCACTAGCAATTCCTCATCTGTAAAATGGGGATGATACTTGTTCTCCTCACTCACTAGGATTCAGAGGTCATCTACATTTTGGACAAGTGAGAGAAGAAATCTACTGCCTCTTGAGGAAGCCCAGGCTGCTTTTGGACAACTCTAATTGTCTGAAAGGTTTATTCCCTGCCCTGAAAAAAGCTTCAGTCTGCCTCAGTAACTTCCACCCACTGCTCCTACTTCCCCTACAACCCCATCAAAGTAAGATGAGTCTAATGTTTCTTCTGTGGGACAACTGGTAGGGAGTCCCTACATTTTATCTTTTCTAAGAAAGCATTTTGCTTAGAAAGAATATTCTATACCATTTCGTTACTGTGTGTTGTTATCTATACATTAAAAATTTTAAGTAGTGCCTGAAATGTCAAGTAGTTGGACTGCTAAAAATAAAAGTTCCTACCCCCAAGGAAGTTTATATTCTATTGAGGTAGTATATATCTCAGTAGGTATGTACTTTACAAAACTAAAGAGTACATACATAAACACACACACACACATACACACACATGACAGTCAAAGACAAGGTAATCAATATAGTGGCTTGTGTCACTGTGGGCAAGTCACAATCTCTAAGGACTTGTTGCAATGAAGTACCACATTGCTTTGGTACAAGGAGTTTTCTCGCCTGGGAGTTCCATGTATTAATGACATCACAAAATCAGTCCTTTTCCTTTTTCCAAATATAATTTTTGTAGAGAAAGAAAGCACTCATAAAGTAGGAGAAATCTTTCCCTCGCAGGGGTCCTCAAACTTTTTAAATAGGGGGCCAGTTCACTGTCCCTCAGACTGTTGGAGGGCTGGACCATAGTAAAAACAAAAACTTTGTTTTGTGGGCCTTTAAATAAAGAAACTTCATAGGCCTGGGGGAGGGGGATAAACGTCCTCAGCTGCTGCATCTGGTCAGTAGTTTGAGGACCCCTGCTCTAAAGGCTTCCTTTGGGAGGAAAATATTTAAAGGAAATTCTAAAAGGCCTGAGGAAGGAGACAGGATGAAAAGTTCTAGAAGCAGCCATTAATCCAGTGTAACTGGAAAGTAAACTGCTTGAAGGAGGATGACCTGAGTTAAACCTGAAAAGAAGGACTAGAGACAGACTGTGAGGAGTCTGCCAAGCTGAGGAGCTGGTACTGTAAATATACTGTCCTCCTTCTTGAAAGAAGTCCCCACTGAGAGTTCCCCACAGCTCAATCCTGGATGCTCTGTTTTTCTCTCCACATCCTAGCCCTTGCCCATTTCAAAGTCTACATTTAAGTCTCCTTGTATCACGGGACATTATTTAAAAGCCAGATAGGTATTACTATGACCACAATATCATACCATTTTAATTCTGCTCCAAAAAAAAGTCAAATTGAATTCTATTAAAAACTTCCCACAGAGAAAACTGGGACACTAATACATTGTTGGTGGAGTTGTGAACTGCTCCAACCATTCTGAAGAGCAATATGGAATTATACCCAAAGGGCTATCAAACTGTGTATATTCTTTGATCCAGCACTGTCTCTACTGGGCCTGTACCCCAAAAAGATCATAATAAAGGGAAATGGATCCACAAGTGCAAAAATCTTTGTAGCAGCCCTTTTTGTAGTGGCAAGGAAATGGAAACTGAGTGGATGCCCCTCAGTTGGAGGATGGCTAAATAAGTATGGTATACTTATGTATGGTATATGGTATATGAATGCTATGGAATATTATTGTTCTGTAAAAAACAATCAGGAGGATGATTTCAGAAAGACCTAGAGAGATTTACATGAACTGGTGCTAAGTGAAGTGAGTAGAACCAAGAGAACATTGTACACAGCAATAGCAAGATCATATGATGATCAATTCTGATGGACATGGCTCTTTCCAACAGCAAGGTGATTCAGACCAGTTCTTATGGTCTTGTGGTAGAAAGAGACATTTGCACCCAGAGAGAGGACTGTGGGGGATGAGAATAGATCACAACATAGTATTTTCACTTTTTTGTTGTTGTTTGCTTGCATTTTGTTTTCTTTCTCATTTTTTCCCTATTTGATCTGATTTTTCTTGTTCAGCATGATAATTGTAGAAATATGTATAGAATAATTGCACATGTTTAACATATATTGGATTACTTGCCATATAGAAGAGAGGGTAAGGGAAGGAAAAGAGAAAAAAATTTGGAACGCAAGGTTTTAAAGGATGAGTGTTGAAAACTAGTTATGCATGTTTTGAAAACAAAAAGGTTTAAAAAAATTTTTTAATAAAAAAGAACTTCTCATAGAGTTGGAGACCTAAAATCAAAATTAAAACATTGAAAAAATAAGGAAAGAAAGAATATCAATAGTCAGGCAAATGACCATATAGCTTCCAGACCTAGGGTCCTAGGAAATAAATTCTAAGAATACAGGTCAATTTTGCAAAGAGGTTTCACACCCAAGAAGCACCAATCCTATAGTCATGCAGAGCCATACATTTATTTGACATTCTTAGGGAAATTCCTTACACAATAAAACACCAAAGGTTTATTGTCTTGTTTGTTTTTTCATGAAAATGGCACATCATGAAATATAGCATTATTTGAGAATCAAGCAAAAATGAATTGTGGAAAAGCTCATGGTGGACCTTGGAAGGCTGCAATATCTTACAGATGAAGAATTAGGAAGAAACTATTAAAGAATGTCATCAGGAGAAGAACAGACCATAAAAGATTGTACCATATGTTTCCAGAGGAAGTGAGACATCTACTTTTTTTCTTTGCATCTTTTATCTGTAAGGTCTACTTATCCAAGGGGACTGTCATCTTTGATTTTGTAGTCTTATCAAAAGGGGATTGTCCCCTTTGATTTTTGTCAAGTGCCATCCATTTTTCCTTTTTTTCTTTTATATCATCTCCCCTCAAAAATTCCAAAAAACCTTTGATGAAGTATTTGTCTTTGGTCTGATCATCTTTGGTCTAAAACGGCCAAAAGGAACCAGAAACTGAGTGGATGCCCATGAATTGGGGAATGGCTCAATAAGTTATGGTATATGAATATTCTATAATATTACTGTTTTATATGAAATGATCAGCAGGTTGATTTCAGATTTACTTTCATGAGTGAGAACCAAAAGAACATTATACACAGTAAACAACAAGATTATATGATGATCATCTCTGATGGACATGGCTCTTTTCAACAATGAAGTGATTCAGGCCAATTCTAATAGACTCATGATAGAAAGAGCCATCTACATCCAAAGAAAGTATTATGGGACTAAATGTAGATCACAGTGTAGTATTTTCACTTTTTTGTTGTTTGCTTGCTTTTGTTTTCTTTCTCTCTTTTTTTTCTTTTTGATCTGATTTTTCTTGTTCAACATGATGAATATAGAAATATGTATAGAAGAATTGTACATGTTTAACATATATTGGATTGCTTGCTATCTGGGAGAAGAAATGGGGGCAAGAGAGGGAGAAAATTTGGTACATAAGGTTTTGTGAGAGTTAATGTTGGAAAACTATCTTTGCATATGTTTCGATAATAAAAAGGTATTTTTAAAAAATATATTTTAAAAAATAAAAGAGATGACCCAGTGACGATCCTTGTTGGCCTTGTTAATAAAAGGACAAAATCCCCCCCCCAGAAAAAGAATGTTATCAGAGAAATGTATGATTTATGGCTGAATAAATTGTGGTATATGAATATTATGGAATATTATTGGTCTGTAAGAAATGACCAACAGGATGATTTCAGAAAGGCCTGGAGAGACTTAAATGAATTGATGCTGAGTGAAATGAGCAGGACCAGGACGAGGAGATCATTATATACTTCAACAACAATACTATATGATGATCAATTCTGATGGACGTGGCCATCTTCAACAATGAGATGAACCAAATCAGTTCTAATGGAGCAGTAATGAACTGAACCAGCTACACCCAGCGAAAGAACTCTGGGAGATGACTAAGAACCATTACATAGAATTCCCAATCCCTATATTTTTGTCAGCCTGCACTTTTGATTTCCTTCACAAGCTAATTGTACACTATTTCAGAGTCCAATTTTTTTTATACAGCAAAATAACTATTTGGACATGTATACTTATTTTGTATTTAATTTATACTTTAATATATTTAACATGTATTGGTCAACCTGCCATCTGGGGGAGGGGGTGGGGGTGAGGAGGGGGAAAATTGGAACAAAAGGTTTGGCAATTGTCAATGCTGTAAAGTTACCCATACATATAACTTGTAAATAAAAAACTATCTTAAATTTTTTAAAATGTATGATTGAAAAAGACAAATCAATGATGTAGTGAGAATTAAGTCAATGGGGAGCTCACATGTTCCATGAGCATCCCTTCCCATGTCTAAAGAGTTGGAGGAAAGCTCCACAAACATTGAAAGGACATCTTGTGCTAAACTTTTGGGAAAACTTGGAGAAAGCCACAGAGGGATTGCAACCGGCATCATTGGAAGGAATGTCTATATTGATGAGATCATAGTTCCTTTGGCTATTCCAATATTTATAGAAAAAAAATTTAAATATATGTTTCACTGGCATTATAAACAGAGAGTTAACAAACAATTCAATAAGCATTTTTCAAGGGTCTAATAAATGATGAACAAAAAATATTAATCCCTGTCTCAAGGAGCTCATATTCTGTCTTATAAGTCATTTCAGTGAAACACATGTTTCAGTGTGTAACTTTTGTGACCCCACTTGGGTTTTTTTGGGTAGAGTTACATGAATGATTTGCCATGTCCTTTTCCAGGTCATTTGTCAAATAAGAAAACCGAGACAAACAGCTAGATATGAACTCAGGCCCTTCTGACTCCAGCGTTAGCATTCTCCTGACTCCACCTATAGAATATTCTATATTCTATAGGACAATACTTGCATAAAGCCATTAATTGATTAATAAACAATTATTAAACTTCTATTATGTGCCAGGCATTGTACTAAGCACTGAGGGTAGAAAGAAAGGCAAAAGTCAGCCACTGCCCTCAGAAAAGTGAGCCACTGCCTCACAGCCGATCTTCCTACAAACCAGCCACAGACAGGATAAAACAGAGACAGCAGGAAGGTACTAGAGTTAAGGGAGATCAGGAAAGGTTTCTGGCAGAAGGCGGGGCACTAGCTAAGACTTGAAGAAGGTCAGGAAAGTCAGGAGGCAAAGATGAGGTGAGAAAGCATCCCCTGCAGATGGGAGAGTCAGAGGAAATGCCCAGAGCCCAGAGATGCTGGAGGAGCAGCAGGGTCAGAGTTACTGGATCACGGAACACATGGGAGTGTTGGGATTAAGAAGACTGGAAAGTGATGGGAGGAAGGGGGAAGGCAGGGGATAAATTATGAAGGGCTTTCACCTCCAAGCAGATTTCCCTTTGATCCTAGAAGTGATATGCAAAAAGTAGAGTTTGTTGAATGGAGAGCAATGGGAGGAGAGTGGCAGGGTGAGATTTGGGCTTTAAGGAGACTTTGACAGCTGAACAGGAGGACTGGAGTGCAGACGCTGGGGGCAGGGAGACCACCCAGGAGGTGGGCATTGCAGTAGTCCAAGCATGGCATGATCAGGGCCTGCAGCTTGGTGAGAGAAGTATTAGGAAAGAGGAAGAAGGGAGGGTTGGGGGGGAAGAGAAGATGTTCCTTTTTGGATGTTTGGAATTTAAGATATCTTTGGACATCCAGCTTGAGATGCCCAGTGGGCAACTGGAGCTACACCAGTCTCCAGAGAACAGGTTAGAGCTTGATAAGTAGATGTGAGAATCGTCTGTACAGACATGATAATTGAATCCACTGGACCTGGTGAGATCACAAAATGAAATGTATTAGGTCACTATTGGTATGGGTAATACAGGAGTAGAAGGAAGGAAATCTCAGAGGGAAAGGCCTCCAGAAAAGAAAATAAGATTTGAGATGAATCTGGAAGGAAGCCAAGGAAATAAATGGATAGAGAACCATTTGTTAAAACAGTAGCACTTCTCCCCGCCCCTACCTGCCTATGATCCACCACCATCACCCCTTGCTCCCGCCACTACTCAGCAGGGCCTCTATCATTGCTCTGGCAGCAGCTTTTTGAGTCCTAGTGGGGCTGGCCAGATCCTCTACCAAGGCATTGGACTTCAAAACCTTCTCCTCAGTAGGTCCTCAATTGCCACTCCAAGGCTTGAGCACTATTAGGAATTAGTGCTTTGTATGGAAAGAATGGGGTAGAGTAATAATGCCAGGGATCCTGAGGCAAGCAGTTGTCATAGTGTCACAGTGGATAGAGCTATGGGTCTCAGTCAGGAACACAAAAGTTCAAATGCTACCTAGTTGTATGACTCTGAGCAGGTCATTTTACCTCAACCTGCCTCACTTCCTTCAACTGTTAAATGGGAATATTGAAAGTATCTTACCTCCAGGGTTGTTGTGAAGATCAACTGAAAGAATATTATAAAGTGTTTAGTACAGTATCTGGCATATAGTTGGCATTTAATAAATGCTTATTCCCTTCTTTTCTCCCCCTTCTTTTTTCTCACCACTGCCACAGACAGCCCCCCAACACAAGAGTTGAATTAACTTCTCTCTCTTCCCTGTCTCTCCCTCCATTCTCTCTCTTTTTTTTCTACCAACATGTTCCAGTTCCAAGAAGTCTCACAGTTAATATTCTTTGGTTTTCAAGGCGATGTAAATGCAGCTCAGTTGTGGACAGTCTCTAGGACTCAGGACCTCTTTGCTAAATCTGTTCTTCAGTTGGGGCTTCCTAACCTCCCCCAGGGGAACCCTGGTCTCTCACTAGCCTCAGTCTGCTCTTAGTCTGCTTTGTAATGTCTATTCTCCCAGGTGAGGCCTGAAAGAGCCTGGCCAGCTGGGGCCAGACCCAGACCAAGCTGAGGTCACATTCATTTGCATCACACAAGCCTGGGCTGCCCCTCTCCCCTCCTCACTCCTTCAGCTTCCTCCCCTAGAAGGTCACTAGAGGCCATTTCCTCTTATCCTTCCCAGCCCAACTGAAGACCCTGCTCCTGCCAGGACTGGAGCTCAGGGCAGCATCCCAAGCCCAAGTGGGCTCGGCAGCATCTACACAAACGGGGGAATTCCTTCTCTCTCAAGTGAAAAGAAAAATCCCTAGTAAGGGAGGACAGGGAAGAAATTTTCCCATTCTCTTATGAAAGGGACCTATGGAAGTCAGAGCTACTGGTGTTTGCCCAGCTGTGACCACTCCTGCAATTTTCTAAAAAAACAGTTTTTCTCCTTTATCCAAAAGATGGGCAATTCTGAATTTAATTCAATTCAACTAGTTACCTCCTATGTGCAAAGCTTTAGGGGTACAAAGACCAATATGAAACAATATCTATCTTCCTAGAACATTCTATTGAATGATACAACCTGTACTGGCAAGTAAGTACATTAGCAACTAAATGGAATAAGAAAGGTCTCTAGTAGAAGGTAGTTCTACCATGCAGAGCCTTGAAGGATGCTAAAGATGATGCTAAGAAGAAAGTGAAAAAGAAGCACATCTCATTCAGAAATGAGAGACCATCTACACAGAGGCTAGCAGGAAGGAAACTGAATTCAAGAAATAGCAAATGGGCCATTATGACTAGAATGTAGAATATGTAAGAGGTAATACGAAATAAGTCTGGATGGTTAGGTTGGTACCAGACTTTAAATGTCAAGCTGAGGATTTGAAATTTATTACCAAGATGGAAGATTCTGGAGCAGGATAATGATATGGTTGGACTTTGCTTTCAGGGAGGGTGGATTGGAAAGGGGAGAAAATAGAACCCCTACGTTTCATTAAGAAACGTAGCAACTCATCCAAGGGATGAGTGACAAGGGCATGAACCGAGGTAGCTATAGTGATTGTGACAGCTATCACAGCAGTAGAATCTACAAGATATGAGTCAAGGATGACTCAAAAATTACAACATAGGTAACTGGAGAGATAGTGGTGCCCTTAATATAAGCAAGTAAGTTTATAAGAGGGGGTGAATGAAGTAGAAGATATAAGATAGTCAGTAAGCATTTACTAAGGATTTTTTTTTTAATATTCCAGGGACTATGCTAAACCCTGGGAACACAAAAGAAGGCAAAACCAGTCCTTGCCTTCAAGGAGTTTACATTCCCCATTATGTGGAGGACCTGACATTCTCTAAAAGCCACATTTTCACTTTCAACTTTCACTATCTCACACTAAAAGGAAGCTATCAATCCAAAGGAAACAAATAAATAACCAATATGTAATTGGTTTTTAACTATGTCCCTATGAAAAGGTCACTAGCTATTAGAGTCTAAGAATACAGTCTTGAATCCCTGTGTAACCCTAAGCAAGTCACTTTATCTCTCTCGGAATCAGTTTTTTTCATATGCAAAATGAAGTGCATTAAGTCACTTAATAACCTCTCAGGTCCCTTTTAGTTCTAAATTTAAGGCTATAATATATATGTTGGTATAGTTTTGTTTTTGCATATTTTCTCTCAAATAAATATGGATTAAATCCATTCCTAAAATGGAAATAATAATCTATTTTCCCATTAAACTCAAGAGAGAGTAGTGGAGAACAAGAAATAATATTAATCAAAAATCCTGGCCTTTTAGAAATACAGCAAACTTTTCAAGACATCAAGAAGAAAATATTTTGTTCCAAAATAAATTATACAGTATGACTATAATTCTCAAAAGAGAAAATAAAATTGCTGAAACCCAAAAGTATCTGAAACCATTAGGATGGAACTGTGCAAGAAGCAGTTTTCCCAATTGAAAATACCTTAACTGCCCTAACATTAAAGAGAATTTCTTTACAATCTCCTCTTGTACTTCTGCTATTTTTTGCACATTTCTAGACAATCTGAGTCCTATGACAGCTCAATCTCATTTAGATTTTAGAGTATCTTTGAGTAGGAGGCAAATGAAAACTAATGGGATCAATTCTGGCTAAGAATTAGTAATGGAGAAACTTCCAACAGAGCAGAATTTCATACTGGATGCAGAAGTTATCAAAAAGAGAAGAGCAAATATCTCAATGTCACATCTCTGTCAATCTGTCTCTCCCTCTCTCCTCTTTCCCTTCCCCTTCTCTTTCCTCCCTCTTTCATTATTCTCCTCTCCCTCCCTCTCACCTTTTTTACTTTTCCTCCTCTTCTCTCTTTCTTCCCCTCATTCCCTTCTTCCCCTTACCTCTTCCTCACTCTCTCCTTTTCATTCCCCCTTTCTCCTCCTTTCCTTCTTTCTCTGGAATTCCAACATTGTTTTTAATAAAAATTTTTACAAAAAAGGGGGGACTTTCCTAAAACAGGGGCCTCAAACTCAAAAACTGTTTCGAGTATCATATTTTCTTTTAACAAGAAGCATGGGAAAGAAAAAAAATACTTTCAAGTTCCCATCTCTACTAAAGACTTCTTAATCTTTGTTGAATTCTAGATTCCTATGATAGATAAAGACAATGGAAACTTTCACAAAATCATGTTTTTAAATGCATAAAATAAAATGGGATCACAAAAAAAAACAATTACCCTGGAATATAAAAATATGAATTCACTGTTTAAGTCCATGTACCTTAGATTAAAAATCTCTGACCCTTTGATCCAGCAGTGCCACTACTGGGTCTTATCCCAAGGAAATCTTAAAACAGGGGAAAGGCCCCGTATGTGCAAAAAAATTTATAGCAACTCTTTTTGTGGTGGCAAAGAATTGGAAAATGAGTACATGCTCATCAAGTGGGTAATAGCTGAATAAGTTGTGATATCTGAAAGTAATAGAATATTATTGCTCTAAAAATGATGAACAAGCTAATTTTACAAAGGTCTGGAAAGATTTGCATAAACTGATGCTGAGCGAAACAAGCAGAGAACCAGGAATACATTGTACACAGTAACCACAAAGATTGTGCAGTGATCAACTATAAAAGACCTAGTTTTTCTCAGCAGTTCAGTGATCCAAAGCAATTCTGATAGATTTTGGGTAGAAAACACCATCTGAATCCAGAGAAAGAACTATAGACACTGAACATAAACCAACACATGCTATGTTCCCTTTTTTTTTCCTTTTTCTTCTGGCTTTTTTTTCTCTCTTGTTTTTCCCTTTTGTTCTGATTTTTCTCTCCCAACATGATTCATAAGAAAATGTGTTTTTTTAAATTACACTTATAACTAGAAGTAATTAATTATTTATTTTACAAAAAGAACCTCTGACCTAGGAAAAAGTGAAAGCACCTGGCAGAGCTGGAAGTGAAAAGATGGAATGAGGAAAAGCTTCATAATCTTTACGATCATCTTCCTACCACTATCCCCCTCTCACAATAATTCCTTATTAATAAATTCCAATCAGCCAATCTCCTATTCTTCATTTTAATACTGTCCTTAGCCTTTTTTAGTGGGATAGAGGGGGGAAAGTATTAAATTTAGAACCAGAGGATCTGGATTTGAATCCCTTGTCTGCTTCTTCTGTGACCTTAGTAGAGTCATTTCAGTCTTTCTGAAGATAGCTTTCTTCATCTATAATATAAGAGGATTGTATGACTTCTAAGATATCTTTTAGCCCTATATCTGTGACTTACAGCATCTCATCAGCCCCCAAATAATGCTTCAAATCCCACTGGGTCATCTAATGGGAAATCAAGGCCCACTAGGGCATCTTGTTATCTGTTTTAGCATTGCTCCGTTTCTGCCCACCTGGAACAATAACCCTACTGATCAAACCTTCGGAGACTATCCTGCCTTTTCCCTGGGAGAGGGAAGACACTCAGTTTCAGAACTCTGGTCTTTACTGGTGAATGAGTGCAAACTCACCCAACCTATCACATCTAAGCAGCCCTGGACCATGCTTCACATCCCATCCAGTCATCCATTAAGAAACCCAGCCCTGAACCAGGATCTGGGCATTTTGCCATCTGTCTTGCCAACATGTGCAGCCCACCTCCTTCTTAGCTCATATATACATTTCTTTGATGATGATATTGTTTCTTGCTGGCAATTTGTCCTTGGCAATTGCAACCAACCTCAATATATATCTCACTATAAACTCATATATTGGCAGTGTTAATTTTCCAGAACTTGAAAAAAAATCTATCTCATCATCATACAATTAGCCCATAAACACACATCAATACCAAAGCAAAAATAGCATAACTAACCCCACCCCCATGGCCTTTTGTGACTTATTTCTCCTTTCAAGGATTCTGTCCATTCAGCCCACCCCCACCTCCAGCAAGAAACAATCTTTTCCTTTGTCTCTACTTTTCTTCCCCTATGCTCCATTCTGTATTCTTGTTCTATAGATACAAGGTACCCACCCCAGCACACACACACACACACACACACACACTCAAACGTATAGGTCAAGACTAGTAGGGCAGCATGTCTTATTTATCCTTCCATGAATCTTGGCAGTTGGTATCATTTTACTTCTAGTATGTTAATAATAATAACAATAGCATTTATGGGGCATTTTAAAGTGTATAAAGCATTTCATAAATATTTCATTTTATCCCCACAACATCCCTGGAAGGTAGGTGCTGTTATGGTCACCCTTTTACAAATAGGAAAACTGAAGCCAAAAAAAAAAAAGAAAAGAAAAGAAAAGAAAGAAAAGATTAAGTTACTTGCGCAGGGTCACACATTCCTAGTAAGTATCTGAGAGTGGATTTTAACTGAGGGCTTCCTCACTCCAGGTCCAATGCTCTACCCCCTGAGAAGCAGGCAGAACACTGGACTCAGAGACTTAGGTTCCAAAGCCTCCACTTTAAACTATTTGTTAGCTTCATGGTCTGAACAAGTAGCCTTACCTCTCTGGGGCTCAATTTCCTCATCTGTAAAATGGAACTAATGCTGTTTTCATAACTTATATCCCCACAGGATGATTGAGAGGAAAATTATTTTTCTACTTCCAAGCACTCCATAAATGTGAATTGCTGAGCTTGTTATTATTATAATTTGTATTAATGGTGATGGCAAGTATCACTTTTTGCCTTTTATTGTTTCTCCAGGACTTATACAGTGCTTGACACACAGTAAGGACTTAAAAAATGCTTGTTGACTGACTGATAAACATCTTACTATAAATAAAGACAGCAGCAGAAATAAAATGAACCCAAGACTAGACTAATGAATGAGAATAAGTCACCTTGAGAACTTCACTCAAAAGTCCTTAATTAGACCTTCCAAACTTCAAACTATGGCTATTTTTTTTCATTATTATTTTTTTTTATTTAATAGCCTTTTATTTACAGGTTATATGTATGAGTAACTTTACAGCATTAACAATTGCCAAACCTCTTGTACCAATTTTTCACCTCTTACCCCCCCACCCTCTCCCCCAGATGGCAGGATGACCAGTAGATGTTAAATATATTAAAATATAAATTAGATACACAATAAGTATACATGACCAAACTGTTATTTTGCTGTACAAAAAGAATCAGACTCTGAAATATTGTACAATTAGCTTGTGAAGGAAATCAAAAATGCAGGTGGGCATAAATATAGGGATTAGGAATTCAATGTAATGGTTTTTAGTCATCACCCAGAGTTCTTTCTCTGGGAGTAGCTGGTTCAGTTCATTACTGCTCCATTGGAAATGATTTGGTTGATCTCATTGCTGAGGATGGTCAGGTCCATCAGAACTGGTCATCATATAGTATTGTTGTTGAAGTATATAATGATCTCCTGGTCCTGCTCATTTCACTCAGCATCAATTCATGTAAGTCTCTCCAGGCCTTTCTGAAATCATCCTGTTGGTCATTTCTTACAGAACAATAATATTCCATAATATTCATATACCACAATTTATTCAGCCATTCTCCAACTGATGGGCATCCACTCAGTTTCCAGTTTCTAGCCACTACAAAGAGGGCTTATGGCTATTTTTTTTAAAGAATTGTCATATATTTAAAATCTAGTCTAAGGACAAAGGGTGACTATAAGAAAATTGATGGCAAACTTCTCTTGAACAGATAAAAGAGGAAAAAAAGACAGAGGGGGGCACAGTAAGGGAAGGAGGGAGAGAGAGGGGGAAGGACAGGGATAAGGAGAAGGTCATAGAGAAGAAGAAGAGGCAGTGGGAATGGGAAATCGAGGAAAGGGCGGGAGGAAGAAAAAAGACAATAAATTTAGTCCATTTAAGCCCCATCCCCACCTTCATCCCCCCCCCAAAAAAAGTGAAATCCCTTTTAAATCTGAAAAAGTCAAGAAAAGATGCTATTAATTAAATTTTTAAAATTATAGGTAGTATATATAGATAAACCAAATTGATGATATCAGAAGGCTATGTTTTAATATCCTATATAGGCACTTTATAATTATTAGAGTCCATTATATAATCACACAAAGAATGGGTGTGCCTATTTTATAGAACATAGAATCATATCACTTTATTAACGATGAAAGGTTCACAGTTGGTCTATCTATGTTATGATGGCATATGAGGTATCCCAGAAATCTTAGAGCAATGAGAACACTCCAATTATTAGCGACTTTTTTCAAGGATTTTTGAAAATTATACCCACTATTCTGCCTTTGGAGGTCAAGCAGAATAGTGGATCCCTCTTTGACTTGAAAGCCCCTTAAATATGTGAAGACAGTGTTCAGGTCTCCAAAAAGTCTTCATTTTTCCATGCTGAAGAAATGCCCAGTTCCTTCAAGCCATGTTCAGCTGGCATGAATTCAGATGGCATGATTGGCCCTTCACCACCCAAAATGCATTCCAGTTTCTCTATATCCTCCCCTTTAATAGTAGCAGGGAGAACTGAATACAGTACTCTAGTTGGAGAAAAGTAAGACCATCCCTCTTTCCGGATACACTCTGCTTCTCAATGCATCCTAAGGACACATTCACAGAGTCTTGGGATTACAAAGGACCCTCTCCCCCCCCAAAAAAAAAAGCTAGCTCATCAATTTTTTGGCTAATATTACTAGGAGTTTACAAGCCACTAAAATATCCATATTTCTCTGCCCTAATTCTTTTCAAGCCTCATCTCTTCCATTCTGCTGACTGTTCAACACGCAGTGGTTCTAAACTCCTGGCCACCATTCAATCAACAAATATTTATTGAACCCTTTCTATGCCCTAGGCATTGTGGAGAGACAAAAAAATGATTATCTTAGTCCCTGCCTCCCCATCCTTGACTCCACTGGAGTCAGTCCTCTCAGAACTAACTTCTCTCCTCACTGGCTCTCTCCACCCTTCTTCTCCTTTGGCTTACTCCCACCATCAGCTCGATCTGCTTGGCTGTGGAGTACTGTTGGAGAAAATCCCAATGCTGAACAGACCTGGCTTTCTAGAAGTAAATGCTTTCCAGCTACAATTTGGCCCCATCCACCACAAGACAAGCTTACTCTATCCCTCATCAATTCCCTGGCTCCCTCCCCGTGGATGCTCTCCCAAGCCTTCCCCGTCATTAAACCCCCTCCACCCTACCCCAATCCCCAATTCCTACTGCTTGCAGCAAACAACTTTGAATCCTGCATCTTGCCCAGATGGAACAGGTTTAATTTGGTGAAAAGATCTGTGAGCTAGGAGTCAAAAAGCTGAGATTCTCGTCCTCAGTTCTGTTGCTAACTAGAAACATGAAGCTGAGCAAATCATTTGCCTTCTCTGTACTGGAATTTTCCTTACCAAGTAAAAGAAGTTCAGCTAGAAATTCAGAAGGCAGGATATCAAATGGAGGAAATTTTGCTAAATCATGACTGGGCTTTGGTTCTCAGTACATTACCACTTCACCCCAACAGATACAGTGCAAGAACTTCAGATTCTTTTGGTTTTGTATGTTTGTTAGCTGTACATCAATATGTTATATTGATTACTTTGAATAGTAAACTTTGTGATTCTGTGTATACTAAAAAGTCTATTTTTTTAGAGACCAACCTATTAGGATTGTTTTTCCTAATTTTGCATC
This sequence comes from Sarcophilus harrisii, assembly GCF_902635505.1. Lineage (NCBI taxonomy): Eukaryota > Metazoa > Chordata > Mammalia > Dasyuromorphia > Dasyuridae > Sarcophilus > Sarcophilus harrisii. Next base: position 549,078,722 of record NC_045428.1, read on the forward strand.
TAAGGGAATTTCTTTATAATTTCTCCCTATAATTTTGGTCTCCTTGGTCTTTCCCATACCCATTTCCCATCAACCTCAATCCAAAGCCCTCTGACACTAAATGCTACATTAATTAGATCATATCACCAACCCAACCTGATGTCCAATTATTCATCAAAACTTTCATATTTCTAACTTTCATATTTCAAACAGGCTTGTGTCCTTACCAATCTCCACGTGATAATAATGGGCACTTATAGAGTTCCTGGCACTATAAGGTACTTAATCAATGTTGATTGAGTGATGGAGGGTTTTTGCAAAGTGCTTTAGAAACAAAATTCTTGTCCTTATGACTGCTGTATGGAACAACTATCATTCACTAGAAGGAGAATCACCTGTTGGAAGATGTGGTGAGAGAGGAAGGAATGACTCATTGTTAGGTTTACCACAAGCACTGAACAATCTAGTGAGAACTAAATCTAAGAAGCCAGATATTTTGGATCTTGTGTGTATATGGGGTATGGGGAGGGAGATATTTAATGGTAATATTCTCTAAAACTTTCTGAGCATTGAATGACTATTGATAGATTGATATGAATATTGAATGATATTTAGGTATCTGAGAACTGAAAAATCAGTATAGTATAGGGGGAAGCACACTGGATTTAGGAAGACATTGATTCATGTTCTGCTTCTGGCAACTTGTATAACAATGAGCAAGCTTCCCTGAACCTCTGTTTCCTAATCTGTAGGGACAAAAATGCCTTCTTACATGGTTGTGGAGACTCAGATGAAATAATATTGTATATAAAGTGCTTTGAAAACCATTAAGGTACCAAAGAAATGTCAAATGACCTCATTAAGAGGCCTTTGCTCTGCCTGTCCTCATACAACACACCTCTTCCCAAGAAAGGCTCCAGGCCTGTAATGGACTGAATTTCCAATATAAACACCCGAATGGCCTGGAACCTGCCTTGTCTTTGTCTTTGGGTCTCCAGCATTTAGAACAGGGTTGCGCACACAGTAGGTGTGAGATAAATGACCGCTTCTGGATTGATAAGGGCCTGGGCACCTTTATGAGCTCTGGAAAACAAGAAAAATAAAAATAAATAATTTTCACAGAGGAGAGCATCTTGAAGGGCCATTTAATTAGATGAGGCTAGATCCCAACCCCCACTCCCATGGAACAGGTAAGCAATCTCTCTCTAAGTACTCTCTGTAGATTGGTTGAGGAACTTAATCTCACCATTTCTTAGCTCACTGAATACTAAAACTGTTATCTCTATCTCCTTCCCATCAGTAGTAAACAGGGCTCTAACCCCAAGATCCCTCAGACCTCAAGGTCCCTCAGCTCAACAGGACAGTTTTTGTGTTATCTTGCCAGAGCCCACCCTTCCCTAGATATGCCAAATTGCCTGACCTAACCTCCTGCTTTTGTTGTTCAGTCATGTCCCACTCTCTTGACCCCCATTTGAGATTTTCTTGGCAAGGTTACTGTAGTGATTTATCATTTTCTTTTCCAATTCATTTTATAGATGAGGAAACTGAGGCAAACAGAATGAAGTGACTCACACAGCTAGGAAATGTCTGAGGCCAAATTTGAACACATGAAGAGGAGGCTTCCCGACTCCACGTCTGATGCTCTATCCACTAGACCACCTCACTATCCAGTCCCTTTCTAACTCCTCTTTATAATAGCAACAACAGCCAGAATATTTTTTTTCAAGTTTGTGAAATACTTTATAACTATTACCTGACTTTCTTCTCATAACAACCTTAGGAAGTAGGTATTTTATTATCCCCATTTTACACATGAAGAAACTGAGGCAAAGAAAGATTAATTTTCTGCCAGGGTTACATATCCAATAAGTGTATGAGGCAGGAGTCAAATTCATGCCTTCTTGATTTTAGATCCAGCACTCAATCTAACTCAGTAACTCTCCCAGGTTTATTCATTGTCTTCTCTTCTTACCTCCATTAGAAGGCAAGTTCCTTGAGGAGGAGGGTCTGCCTTCCATGCTTGGCACAAAATAAGCAATAAATAAATACTCTATCCAGCTTAGGATCTAGTCCTGTGCCCAGTACAGAGCAGGAATTTTAAAAATACTTGATTGATTTATACAATTCTCAGATTACCAACTGTGGTTGGTAACTATCCTTGTCTATGGTGAATGAAGCCCCTCCCAGATCCTGATCTATAAGAATTAGAGGGAGCCTACCTCTTCACAAAATTATTTTCATTATCCCAAGATAAGGAGCTTTAGAGCATCTAAGAAATCATATGAAGCTCAAATTGTTCCAACAAGAAAGAATCCCAAGTTACCTTTGCTATTACCTTGCTGATTAATTGATGCTGATTACTAATTGCCATTAACCTTACTGACAGATCTGTTGGTCTGGCCTGGTAACATAAGACTGGTCCATCCGCCTGCCCGAGTTGGTGATTACTAGGAAGTCTTGACTGCAGACTTTCCAGGCTTCCTGGGGCTCTCTTGGATGTTCAGAGTATGATGGCTAATACTATATAAGCCATTCCTGGACAGCAGGTAGATTATCCCAGCTGTGATTCCAACTTTTCTAAGGTACCACCAGCCCCCCCCCCCATCATGGGGATAGGAGTTTTAGATAAGGTTGGAGCAATTCTCCTCCTCTGCCAGTGCCTTGCCCCATACTGTGCCCTGGTATATACATTCATTCAACACAGGTCCTACCAAAATTCTAAGAGATCATTACTCAGCATGGTTTATTCCACCAGTGTTTATACCTGCCCTGCCAAGGCTTTAGTACTAGGGATATTTAGCCTGGAGAAGGAAAGATTTGGGAGTGTGGAGAGGGATTATAATATCTGTCTTCAAGTATTTGGAAGGCAGTCATGAGGAAGAGAGATTAGTCTTGCTCTGCATGGCCTCAAAGGGCAGAACTGGGAGTGATGTGTCCAACTTTCAAAGAAACAGGTCTAGGTTTGGTATCAGGAAAAAAAATTCCTAAAAATTAGCATTTAAAAGTTGGAATGGAATGTTTTGGTGGTAGTGGTGAGTCAGTAAGGTGAGCAAAGAAAGGTTGGATGGATACCCACTTGACGGGAATGTTGTAGAAAGGATTTTTGTTTAGTTTTTGATTGGACTAGATGGCTTCTGTGATTCTGTGACTCTATATCACTACTGGGAAAGAAGAAAAACAGGGGATTCATCCTATGTAAATTCCAGATTGCTCCTAGATTCCCAGGCTATTCCCCATATTACCAAAGTTATTCCCCGATTACCAAACTATTACCGTTTGGGCAAGTAAGGTCCCAGAATTGATCTAGAAAAGTTAAGGGAAGCCAAGTTTTTCACAAAATTAGACCTGGAGAGATGGGGGAAAGGGCAGAACTTAGAACCACCTAACCAAGATTCCAAGGATATAAGAAATGGAAGTCTTCATTGCTGAAGCAGTGTGAATAGCAACAAACAAGCCATTTAGTCATTCTACTCATTTCAATATTTCCTGCATCTTCTCTTCCTGGAGTTACCAACCCAGGGGGAGATAAGATATCTGGGCAAACTATCCTGCTCTACTCTGCTGACCTCATGCCACATGCTCAAGCAAAAGCAGAGATTACTGGCAGCAAAAACTCGGCAGACACCAAGTAGACACTAAGCTGAAGACTACTATTGAATCAGCACTAACAGCAGCTGATTGACAGAGAGTGTTAGCCTTTACAAAGTGCTGCCCTCAACAGAACCCTGTGAATTATGCCAGACGAATAGATCATTGATCAAGGATTTCAAGCCTATTAGGTCCTTAGAGATCCTCTTCAATCCCATGCAAGATTCTTAACCTTCTCAGTGTTCTGGACCCCTTGGCAGTCTGGTAAAGACCAGAATCTCAGAATTATAGTTTTCAATGTATAGGATTAAATACATTGGATGACAAAGGAAACAAATTCCAGTAGAGTTACCAAAATAGTTTTTTTTAATAAATTCATAAACCTAAGATAAACAAACCCTAATCTAATCTGATCCTTTTATTTTACAGCTAAGGAAACTGAGACTCAGCTGAGAACATGGTATGACTAAACTCACAAAGCTAAGAAATGGAGAAACTAGGACAGGCCCTCAAAAACTAGCATTTTTTTTTCCAATAGGCTACAGCTGCCTCAAGACTCTTATTCCCATTTTAAACAACAGGAAACAGATTTCTTGAAGTTAAAATGTTTCATCCAGGGTCACTAAAGTAAAGCACTGAAGCTCAGCCTTGGAAATGCAGGCCCAGTGTTGTTTTCACTATATCGCACACAGTGTTTCTTTGTTAGAAATGAACTTTAAAACACATTCAGGGACCTCAAAGAGCTTACATTTTCAAGGAAGAACAGTAAAGGCTAACTAGAATCAAGGTGAAAAACAATTCTTAAGAAGAACGATTAGAAAGGAAAGCTTGCCAAACGGGAAGGAGCCGAATCCCTCTAAGTCTTTTTCTGTGTTTTTATCCTCTCGACCTCTCTGCTGGGACACAATTAACCATCTCCCTCTGCTGTGGAATTCTCCTTCCAAATCTGCCAAGCCTTCCTAGACTCGGCTTCTTCCTGCCTAATGACTAGGACACCACAAAAACTTTTGATCCATGGATCCCACAGCTGGGTAGAAATCCCGAGGTCAATGACAGAAAGAAGGGGCCCAAATACAACAAACCAAAAAGAACAGCATTTTTATGTTGGGGGGGGGGAAACTGAAAACAAAAATAGATATCCATTTTTGGATTTTAAAAAAATGAATATATGGTATATTACTTGGGGGGGGGAGAATAAGAATATGAGGACTTCAGACACATGGGAAGACCTATATGAAATGATAGAGTAAAGTAAGCCAAAGAGAATATACAATCTGATTAGAAGTATAAATGAAAAAGAGAACTACTAAAATACAAACAAGACTCTGGAGAAGAGAGTAGAGCTGATGACTTTGCACTGCCCAGCTTCACTCCAATTCACTTGCAAGTCAAGAAATCACCCTTCTGATCTCTTCAATACTTTTGGAAAACAAAGGACAAACAACTATTTGCAATGTTATTGCAACTGAGGATTCAATAAGTGTATATGTTACTAAACAGGAAAAGGCTATAGTGAAAAATACAAGAGACTTCAGTAACATTATTTTTAATTTAAAAAAAAGACTTGGAGATCACTTACCTATGAAATGACCACTAGAAAAACTATCATCTTCACTTTACAAGGAAGGCCACACAATCACTTGCAAGGACATAAAGCATCAATAATATATGAAACCAGGATTATAACCCAAAGGGTCTTAAGGAGGCATGACTGTTACCCTGACACTTTTGTATATTTTGGCCTTTTGGAACTAATATGCCAGGGGAATTATCTTCCTCTCAAAAGGAAGGGGCTCCAGAGAAATAATCCTACAATGAGTGGAAAGAACATGGGATTTGGAGTCAGAAAGCCTTGGCTTCCAAATCTCAGTTTTGCTGATTAGTTCTTGTGTCCTTGGAAAAGCCATAGGAACTTCTCTAAGGTGTCAGTTCCCTCCTTTGTAAAAATAAGGGAATGAGATGTGGACTTCTGGAACATGGATAAGAAAAATGTACATTTTAATTTCACTATAATTAAAAGCATGACTTTATTATTTTACATAACTTCATAAGTGATTTCTTAATTGTGAGTGGGGATAAGGGAGAGAATCTAGAACTCAAAAATTTTAGAAACAAATATAATTTTTTTTGTTTTGAATGTAACGGGGGAGAGGGGGGATATTAAATAAATAAAACAAAACATAATTTTCAGAAGGGGTCCCTAGACTTTACCAGAGTTTCAAAGGGATCCAAATCACACACACAAAAAAGGGAAGGACACTGGACAAGAAGATATCTAAGCCACATTCATAAGTTATAAAACTCAACTATTAAACTTAACTGGCAATCATTCCTCTGCTGTGCTCCATTTTCCCAAATGGAACCAGAGTAGGTCCTCCCTTTAAGGGGTGAAATAAGAGTTTGATAGATAGTGATAGGCGATGTTGCCCAGGTGCAGACTAGGACAAAAATGCTGCATACTAATCCTATCACATGAGGATTTCTCTGTACCCTTCCCTATTTCCCCCTCATCCTTTACCCCACATCAATCCCAGCCAGAGTAACTTATGAAAGCATCTACTCTCTAAGGCACGACTTCTTAAACTTTTTTTGTTCTCGACTCCTTTCTGCCTGGAAAATTTTTATGCCACCCCAAATATACAGATATATAAAATAGACATACAAATCAAACATTTGCTGATGATAAATCATGAATAAATTTATTTTAAAACAATCTTTTATATATATAATTTTACCATTTATAAGACTAAAGCAAATTTGCATACTAATAAGATGGATGCTCTTGTTCATTTTTACATAAAGAATTAGATCTTGGTGGAATATTTGATATCTTTTACAACAGCCAAATTTTTTGAGACCTCAACATTCAGTTACAAGATCCAATATGGGATCTTCATCCACAGTTTAAGAAGCTCTGCTCTAAAGCAAAGGCCTGCAGTCTGCATCAGTGTTGGGAGGACCACCTCTGATGAAATCCTTGAAACTCAAAATATTTTCTAATCTAGTTGGGCAAAGTCATCCCCTTCCAATGCTCAGAAGCTGTGGATTCTGCCAAAATCCATCTTTCCCAGAAAGGCAGGAAAAGGCAAATGGAACAGCAGGGGGAGGGGGCAGCTTCCCATTCTTCCCATCAAGCTGCCTCTGTTTTACATGCACAAAGACTTCCAGGATTTCAAAGGAAACTTGAGAAAATTAGACCAGAACCTTAGACCATCCAGGGGGATGGATGGTCAAGTGAGTTCAGGACTTAGAAGGTTTATTCTCCAATCCTTTTTCCCACTCCCAATCCTCAAGAGACCAATTAAAAATATTTTTATGTTTCCTGAGCCCAAGAAGGAGAAGGAGTGTATGAATCCTGTGGTGCTGCATGAGAGAGCCACAGATATGGGTCTCCACAACAGGACTCCCTCACAAGATTAGGATGGCCAAAAAATAACAAGTATGCAGAGTACTTTACAAAGTGTTATGAAAATACAGGAAATTCAGAGTATCACATGAATCCAGATTTAGAGCTAGGAGGGACGTTAGAGGCCATTGAATTCAACCCCTTTATTACATGAGAAAACTGAGGCTTAGATAAGTGAGTTATCTATAGTCATACAACTGACAAGTGTCTCAAGAAGGATTAAGCTCCAAGACCTCTAGCCCTCTATCTATTGTACCATGTTGCTTCTCAGAAATCATCATTTTTATATACCTCACTGACCCATTTTCAATAGTGATATTTCTACTTTTAAAGTAAGGCTGTCCCACTATGTGAGGTACTTAGATAGAAATAATCAGTACCAAATATGAGTTGTATAAATGAAAAAGCCTTGAGACCTTCCCTTCTCCCTCCCAATTTTTCCTGACTTGCAAAGTCACAGAATCCTAAAACTGGAAGGGACTTTGGAGTCCCCTAGTCCAGCCTATTCCAGAACAAGACTATCCATCCACAATAATCTCAACAGGTGTACAGTTGCACTGCTCCTGAAAACCAGGTATTGCACTCTCCAACATCTCTTATTGCTAGAATATTTTCCTTACAAAGGAGGTGAAATCTGCCTTTCAACAACTTCCCTGAATTACTTATGATTCTGCCTTCTGGGATGAAACTGAGCCAGGCTTGTCCTTCTTCTCTATGACCGCCCCTTCCAACAGTCATCAAGTCTCATCCCCCTCTGCCAATCAGTCCCCAGACTTCTCTGATGCAGGCTGAATAAATCCAGTTCCTTCACAGATTTTCAAAAGGAAAGACTTCCAGGTTCCTCATGATCCTGGTGGCCATTCTCTAGACATAGTCCCCAAATTGAATATTCCAGATGTGGCCTGATCAGGGCAGGATATAGCAAACCTATCATTATTCTCCTATCATCATACTCTGCCCTCTTCCAAATCTTGGACATTATGTCCCTCCAAATCTTCAAGGGACACTAGGAGAAATAACTGCATGGTTATCACAATCCAATGAAATCACAGGTCTCAACCCACTTCTACTTAAAAATATGAGACAATCTGTCCCCATTAATTTATTAATCATATGGATTTAGCTTCCTGAAGAACACAGAGATTAAGTGACTTAGCTGGGATTTTGACTAATAAGTATCTGAGGCAAGGTCTGAATTCGGTCTGCTTGATTCCAAGCTGAGCTTCCTAACCACATACCATGATTCAAGGATCTCTCTAAGATACTGTAGCAATGGGAGAAGGTGAGCGATACTGAGTATGAACAATGTTTCTCAGATGCCCTGGGACAGAGACATCAAGTCCTATCCTATCTCTGCTACAGGTTTCTTCCTTACTTAAATTTCAAACTGAGTCTAGGGGCTGTGCTCTAGAATATTCTCAATAAGTCATCAACAAATGCAGAAAACCTCTTTACTTCAGAGTCAAACTGAGAAAATCTCTTCTCCCATGGTCTCACTCACACTTTCTCAATCCCAAACTATGAATTTATAGTCTTATCTTGGACAAAATCACTATCACTAGCCGTGTAATTTATTAGCAATATCAAATGACATAGAAATACAAATAAACATTTGAAGGAGATATGGAAGGCTATGACAGACTTAAAGCTACTGTTTTTACCTTCTCCCCTCATCTAGTCTACTATCAGTCACCACGTCAGCTGAAGAAAAGGATTTCATTTAAACTCAAAGAGAGTACTGGGGAGAGGAAGAGCAGAAAGGTATGAACTTCACTCTCACTATCTGCTCCATCTTCATTTCAACCTGATGTCAATTACAGTCCAGTCCTTCCACGTCCCTATTTTCTTGTTTATCATTCTCTAGTCTGTTCAAGTTCTGCTCTCTCTGTTTTACCTACCTCCTACCCTAAAATGTGCTAACAATTCTTTCTGTAAGGTCACTAGAATCTTCAACCAAATTCAACTTTCCTGAATTTCTTAGAATAGTCTAGGTCAAGGATTCTCTATATCCCAGAAATGTTCACCAAAGTTCCTACTTCCTGAAGTGGTCCTCCAAAATCTGTGATCATGCTGTAGCTAAATACCTCTATAAAAATTATTTTAATAGGCAATGGTCAGACAACATAGCTTTGCACAGACCAACAACATTATTAGTAAGAATAATAATAATCACATTCTATGATGCAGATTACTCTAGGCCCATCCTGATTTCCTAGCTTAGACTAGTTCCAATGATTTGAACCCTTGGAGACATTTTACTTTCAGATCTAGACAGACTTACAGTGAGGAGAGTGCATAATTTAGAATAAATGAAGAGGAAGAAATTTTAAAAAGGGAGCAAAAATTACATGTATGAACTTTTATGAAATCCTTAAAATTTTGTTTCAAATTGCCATTATTTTAAATCAGAATTATAAACAGAAATAATGTTGTATGCTTCTGAATGATGACAGAGCAATGAACTCTGATGGGACAACCAGCATTCATGTGATAAGCACCAGGCTACTACCATTAAGAAAGAATTCACATGATTTGCTTGGAATTTTTTTTATTTTAAAGTTCACAAGATCTATAATCACAAGATTATAGATTTAAGATTAAGAAAGAGCTTAGAATCACCTGGTTCAACCCTGAATTTTACAAAGGAGGAACCTGAAGCCAGAGGTTATGACTTGGCCAACATCACAAAGTAAAAGAGATAGGATCCATGGGACTTAGAACTGGAAGACTATAGTCTTCCAGATTGGTCATCTGACCCTTCATTTTAGAGATGAGTCTCCTAAGAGACTCTGAGAAATCAGGCAAATATGGCCAAAGCTACATAAATAATAACAAAATTGGGAGGTGAACTCAAGAACTCAAGATTCAGGGGGTTTCTACTAGACAACAATTATTCTCGCTCTCTCTCTTTCTCTCTCTCACACTCACACACACACACACACACACACACACACAAATAGCAATTCCACCGTTGTTCAAAATAGCCAGTCAGTAGTCCCAGTGGGATGGAAGGAGTATCAGAGTCACAGAAGACCTGAGTGAAGACCCCTGCCCTGCCATTTACCACCTGTGTCACCTCAATCAAGTCACTGAGCCTTAGTTTCCTCTTCTAAAAAAAGTGAAGATTTTAGACTAGATCATCTCTATCTCTCCTAGCTCTCAGTCCTATAACGAATCCTTCTAAACATAATTTTCTGTGTAAATACTCTTCTCTGAGGAACATCAAACATTTTCCTTTTACTTCTCTAACTTTACTTCTCTAAGTTATCTCTAAGTTCTCTAACCTATACCCTTGATTCCCTCCTATCATCTAAGGACCTTGACCTTTGGCTCTCTTACATCTTCCATTTTTCCCCATCTCCTGGTTCTTTTTCTTTGACCAAGCAAAATTCTTACCTCTCTGTTGTTATAAACAACAAGGAAAATTCTTGCCTTGATACTGTTCCTCCAAGCCAATGTCCCATCTTTGGTGCCCGATTTTCAGGATTCTCTAAACTAACCATCACCAATTCCTCAGCCCAGCTCACCATTCATTTTTCAATATCTGGCAATGCTACTTTGACCCATCCCATCTCCATTCCATTTAACCCTGCTGCTTAATCTATGTGACCTAATAGAATGGAAGTTCCCAAGAACAAAGCCTGTTCCCTTGTGGTTACCTAGCACAGAGCCTGTACATGTTGTTGCTTAGTAGGCTTTTTTTAGGCATGTCCAACTCATTGTGATCCTTTTTGATATTTTCTTGGCAAAGACACTTGAGTGATTTGCATTTTCCTTTTCCAGATCATTTTAAAGATGAGGAAACTGAGGCAAACCAAGTTAAGTAACTTGCCCAGGATCACACAACTAGCAAGTATCTGAGTCCTGACTCTGGTCTCCTGACTCCAGGTCCAGCACTCTATTCACTGTACCACCTAGCCACCTGCCTAGCACATAGTAGATACTTAATAAATGTTTATTGATTGATTGACCTTGATCTTGTTAACAACTGTGGATGTCAAAATGAACTGATTAGATGAAAGATGATTAGATGATTAGATGATCAGAGAAAAACTCTGAAAGTCCATTTTAGCTCTAACTCAAACAGACATCTGAATAAACATCCTTTTTCCAACTATCTATGAGATATCACTCTCCAATTTTCCTGCTGGCTTAGGAAAACTCTAATTCATCATATCCAGAATCAAATCCAACCTTCTCTTAAACCCTGTCCCCACTTCCAGTGTTTTCTATTAAAACATCTTTCTTTCCATCACCCAAGTTCAAAACTTGCATCTTCTCAAATGCCTTTCCTATTTCCCAAGACAATCAGTTGTCAATCCTGATTCTCCATCTGCAGCTTCTTTGCTTCCTCTCCCTCTTTTCCCCAGAGTCATTAACCTAAATCAGGACCTTATTATATAGCTCACTTGGACTACTGCACTGAACTTTACCTACCCTTCCTTCTTCCAATTCAAAATCTATAGTCTAATTTCAAAGATTGTCCACAATCAGCCTCTAACCTAACTGTATGCCAGACCGGTACCCAAAGAGCTAATTCCTCCAACTTGTTCTGCCTTTATGACAATTCCTACTTCTATAATAAACTTCCCCCCATTTCTACAAATTGAAATCCTACCCATCCTCCAAGGTCTAGCTCTAGTGCCAACTTCTTCTAGAGAATCATCATAATCTCCCCAACTTTAAATGATCTCCCATTTCCTGGATTTTTCACGGAAATTGGTTAATGATTAATTGATTGTGTCTTCCTTACTGAAATGTCAGGTCTTTGAGAAAGGGGATAGAGTGAATCAGGTGATACAGTTGATAGAGGACTGGACTTGGAATCAGGATACTTACTAGCTGTGTGACTTTGGACAAATCATTTAACTCCTCTAGGTCTCTGTTTCTCTAGCTCTAATATGGGGACCAACAGCTTCCCTGTTGTTGTGGAGCTCAAAGGAGATGACATGTAAAGCACTTTGCAAATCTTTCAAAACATATTCATAGACAATTTTCAACATTTACCCTGACAAAATCTTGTGTTCCAAAATTTTTCCCTCCCTTTTCCCTCCCCTATCCTCTAGATGGCAAGTAATCCAATATATATGAAACATGTACAATTCTTCTACACACATTTCCACAATTATCATGCTGCACAAGAAAAATCAGCTCAAAAAGGAAAAAATGAGAAAGAAAACAAAATGCAAGCAAACAACAACAAAAGTGTTAAATAGTATGTTGTGATCCACACTCAGTTCCCACAGTCCTCTCTCTGGGTGCAGATGACTCGCTTCATCACAAGACCATTGGAACTGGCCTGAATCATCTCATTATTGAAAAGAGCCATGTCCATCAAAATTCCTACTCCAAAAGTCAGTTGCCACAGGTGAACTAGCAAACAGATGCTAGTGGAGAGAAGGGTCAGGGAAGTGCTGATGTCAATAACTGCCGAGTTCCTTTGGCTAAACCTACCTCCTCTCTCCATTATTCTCCTCTTCTCCACAGTGAGTATGATCAATTGCTCAACAGGAAATTGTTGACCAGAAATCTTCTGATACTTCTGGAAGATCAGGAGCAAGAATCAAGAAACCATAGGGGGAAAAACACCTGATCTTGTCTATAGTTTTAGGATTCAGACAACCTCTTCTTCCTCTAAGTACCTGTTTTTTCCAATGACCTTTTAGGATTTTAACCTTTTTTTAGTCCCTAAATCCCTTTGGAGGTCTGAGAAAACTCATAGGCTCCCCAGGGTATCAAAATAAAATACTGATGATTACAAAGAAAATTAATTATATTGAAATTCAGTTGTTTTCCCAATTGGATATGGGAAAAATAGGAAGAGAAGGAAATTTGTTTTAAAAAAAAAACCTAATTAAAAAGGAATTATCAAACCATTCACTGAAAAAAGTTCACAGACCCCAGATTGAGAATCCTTGTGTTAAAGTAGAAAGAATGACAGTATTTCTTAACAAAGCGATCTGTACCCTAAGAACTGCTTCAGATAGTCATGAGTTACATCTCCCTAAAGGGTCTTCAAGGAGCAGGCTGCATGAACATATATATGTTAGGCAGTTGAATGGTTTAGTATATATTGTTGGAGCTGGAAGATCTAAGTTCAAATTCCTATGACTCTTTAGCTCTGTGTCTCTGAGCACTATTTCTCTTCTCTCAGCTTCAGTTTCCTCATCTATGAAAGGGGAACAAAGTCTCCACCTTCCAGGATCTGAAGAGATAGTATGTATGTAGCATTTTGTAAAGCTTTAAGGGCTAAATAAGTAATAGCTATTATTGCTGTTGTTATTTTTTAAACTATATTGGGAATTCCTGTTCAGCTGAGTAGGATTATCAATACACTCCAAAGTCCCTTATCCTGAGGTTCTGTTCTTCATTAGCTAGAATTTATTTTTAGCCTTGCCTATCCAACTGGAAAGTGAGGAAGATAAAAATACTTACAAGACACCACATTTTTCTTCACTTTAATTTGAAACACTTTAAAACATCACAATATGTTTTCCCTATTCATGCCCAAAGGGAATTCAAAACAACTATATAAGGCAACAGGTTAAATGGGTAGGAATAGAGGGCAGAAGGGGCTAAGTGTGGCTAGGGCAGAAGAATGAAGCAAAGTAATATAACCTACAAACTGGAGAAATTCAGGAAGTGACAATGTGCCCCTGGGATTGTTCCATTACACATGAGGGAAGAGGAGAGCTAATTTCTTTACTTAAAAGAAAAAGAGCAACTTTCCTCCTGAACAATGAAATCTCTAGGGCTTTTGGCTAGTGTGAAATGGAAACAATAAACAAGAATAGTCAACCTATTAACATGTTCAACCATAGCCTATAAAGGTCATTCAGGATGTTCCCACTATGTGCAAACTACAAAGTATTAATCTTTTCATAATATCCCATGTGGCTCTCACTATATTAGAAAATTCTGTCTATCTAATAATGATAGTACCAATATGTCTTTCTATCTCATGTAACCATCTTTTGAGCTCCCAGGGCTATGAATTCTCATTTTACACAGAGGTATGCTCTCCTTAAAAAGGAGATTCAACCTAGGATTATGAAAATAAATTATTGGAATGATATTTTAAATAAACCTTATACTCCTTTAAGAGAATAGATAAGCCAGCTTATCACCTATTAATTTATAGAAAGTATGAATGAAATAAAATGAATTTGCAAACAAATAGCTCGAAGAGCTATTAAAAACTGAGAGAGGCATGCTAAAATATTTTGGAGAAAGTTGTTAATGTTACTAAGGAAAAATAAGACTCAATTTCTTTTTTTAAAAAATATCATATTTTCAAATTAACTTTATTTTTTAGATCCAAGGTATAGATAGAAAACATAGAACCATAGATTTAAGGTTGGAAGGATCCAAAGTAGTAATTTATTTCTACTCATTTATCTCCTCTCATCCCATGAGGCTAGAAGATAAGAACAATGATAGCCAGCATAAAATAATTTATCTAAGTTCTCACAGCTGGTTAATGGAAGAGCTGGATCTCTATCCCTGGTCTCTCAACTGCTGGACTAGTGGTCTTTCTACTATCCTCTAAAACCAAGTAGAATAAGTCCAATGGTGACTGCATGTATTCAAGACAATAATAACTTTCCTAAGTTTTATCTTCTCCAGAGTAAATATCTCCCATTCCTCCATTTCATTCTCATATGACATGATTTAAAACTTTTCTGATTGCCCTCTAGTTTTTCAATGCCCAACCTAAAATATGGCACCCTAAAATGAATTCAACAGTCCATATGTGTTTTGAGCACAGTGAAAACATTATCTCCTTTATTCTAGACACTAACATGGTTTGAGATCACTGTTTGAGATTAGCTGCCCATGGACCACTGCTTATTCAATATGAACTCCTTGTGGTGAACTCAACTCCACTTCCCCATCCTCCTTCCCCATAACCAAGATTACTCAGATTTTAGACATCTCTGAATCATTATCTACTTATTTTGTAGTTTTGTCCCTTTTATCTATTAAAGGTTTATAGAAGAGATGGGGAGAACAAGACAAAGGGCAAAGCTGCAGCAGCACAGTAATTAGTAACAGCTCTTTTGAACTTAGGGATGGCAAATTCAATTAAACAAACATTGATTAAACATCTAGGAACAGCTAAAAAGCAGTTTAGAGATAAGCATCAACGTCAAGAAAAGCCCTTCAAGTTTTAACTATCAAGGGTTAAAAAAAAAAAAAAAAGGTTTTTATTATAAACAGCCATGGAAAAACTCTCCATGCAATCAAATAAAGATACAAGATAAGTGGTTACATTCTACAAAACTCTTAGCACCTAATATAGCAGAATCCAAACAACAATGTACTTTTGTTTTATATTTGAGGTTTAAAAACTCTTGCTCCCTCCCTTTTTCCCCTCCCTTCCTCTTTTTCTTCTCCCTCCCTCCTTTTCTTCCCTCTTTCTTTCCTTTCCCTCCCTGCCTTCTTCCTTCCTCCTTCCCTCTTTCTTTTTCTTTCTTTCATTCTTTCTATCTGTCTGTGTCTATCTTTCTTTCTTTTCTTCCTTCCTTCCTTCTTTTCTTTCCCTTCCTTCCTTCTTTCCTTCATTTCTTCCTTCCTACCTTCCTTCATTTCCTTTCTTCCTTTCCTTCCATTCTTATCTCCTCCCTCCCCTATTAGAGTTTAGCATATACAGTTCTGCTATCTTTGCTTTGAATCACTTCATATAAATATTTCCATTTGTAAAAAGTTAATGGCATTGTAATTTTCCCTTACATTAACATATTGTAATTTATTTAGCCATTTCCACTTGTTCCCCTTTAATCATTTCATTACTTTTGCTATTACAAAAAGAAAAGCTATGAATATTTTTGTTAATGTAGATCTTTTTCCCCTTCTTAATAAAGTTGGGTTTGGATTTTTTGGTTTCTTTTTTTGATGGAGGTGGATAAAATTAGCTTGACGCAGCTAAGAGGCTCATAGATAGAGAGCTGAGCCTGAAGACAGGAAGACTTGAGTTCAAGTCCAGTTTCAGACACTCACTAGCTATATGATCCTGGGTAAATCACTTAATCTCTGCTTCAATCCTGGAGGATGGAATGGCAAACCACTCCAGTATCTCCACCAAGAAAATCTCATAAAAAATCAGAAGTGACTGAACAATAACGTTAACTTAACACTGTGCTTGATATATAGTAGGTGCTTAATAAATGCTGATCAATTGCTTAATTGACATTATATCACTGAAATCACCAGGCCCAAAGCTAAAATCATTTTTGTGAATTTGACTGCATATTACTTCTCAAAATGTTGCTCCTAAAGTATCCTTAACTGGGGCACTGTTTCCATGTCTGCTTCCTTATAGCCCTAACCCCCAAGAATTTTCAGATGTAAAGTTCTCAAATCAGTGTTTTAGAATCTGATCATTAGGAAGAGCCTATCTTCTTTTTAAATACAAGGTTTAATTGAACTCAGAGACTCCTAGAATTCTAGAGCTAGAATTGCAAAAATATAGCAAAAATAGGTGAGGTTACCTGATTTCAGGAGTGATAGACAATCTGCCACTCCTTTCCTTCCCATTAGATTGATATAAACTACATGCCATCACAATTCCAATTGCTACTTGTCAATACAAACTTCCAAATTTGCATCTCTAGCCCACATTGCTTAGCTTTTCTCATATTCAATTATCTCTATCACATTTCTACTTCTATGTCTTGAAAATACTTGAAATTCATCAAATCTATAATTGAATTTGATTTCATCTACACTGACCCCCTCTGGGACCTGTCACATAACCTCCAAGGGTCTATGCTTTCTGCTCTGAAAAATAAGACAGTTGGATTTAATGACTTCAGAGTCATCAAATTTGCTCTAAACCTATGATTATCCTTACCAAATTAATATTCCTTCTCTATTATTCTCATTGGCACTAATATTCTCTCAGTTGACTAAGCATGCAATCATAAAACTATTTGGGACAATTTTTTTTGTAGTCCTCTATATCATGAGTCACTAAACCCTATTAGTCTTTTTTGGGGGGCTAATATTTCTTTTTTTCCTCTTTTTTATTATAGCTTTTTATTTACAAGATATATGCATGGGTAATTTTTCAGCATTGACCCTTTGCAAAACCTTCTGTTCCAACTTTTCCCCTCCTACCCTTCACCCCCTCCCCCAGATGGCAGGTAGACCAATACATGTTAAATATGTTAAAGTATATGTTAAATACAATATATGTATACATATCCATCCAGTTATTTTGCTGCACAAGAAGAATCAGACTTTGAAGTAATGTAAAATTAACCTGAGAAGGAAATCAAAAATGCAAGTGGACAAAAACAGAGTGATTAGAAATGCTATGGAGTGGTTCACACTCATTTCCCAGAGTTCTTTTGCTGGGTGTAGCTGGCTCTATTTATTATTGAACAAATGGAACTGATTTGGTTCATCTCATTGTTGAAGAGAGCCACATCCATCAGAATTGATCATCATATAATATTGTCCTGCTCATTTCACTCATCAGTTCATGTAAGTCTCTTCAGGTCTTTCTGAAATCCTCCTGTTGGTCATTTCTTACAGAACAATAATATTCTATAACATTCATATACCACAATTTATTCAGCCATTCTCCAATTGATGGGCATCCACTCAGTTTCCAGTTTCTGGCCACTACAAAGAGGGCTGCCACAAACATTCTGGACAAGTTTCTTAACCCCAGTTTGCTCATCTATAAAATGGGGAGGGCAGGTTAGATGATGTCTAAGGTCCCTACCAGCTCTAATTCTGTATACATTTTGTAATCTTTGCTTTTCAAAATTGGCAAAGCTAAGTCCTCAAAACCTGTGTCTAATATATATTTTCTTAGGGGGAAAAAGATCACTTTTTTATGCCATATTCATTTATGAATACTATATGTCCTTCCTTCCTCCCTTTTAATAAAGATTTTTTTTAAAGGGAGGGGAGGGAAATTGAGCAAATCAAAACCATGCAATCAACAAATCTTTATCAAAAACATACTATGTGCCAGACACATTTCTCCATCTAAGTCACACTAAGTCACACAAAGGCTAAGACATACATAGATATCAATCAGTGAAGGAAGTGGGGGAAAACCCCTACACAGGTAACAGCCAGCAATAACAACCAAATGTTACTATTACCAGAGCAGCCAAGAAACTTCATCTTGTCATATCTCAGAGATCCTTCCTGATTCTCTTACAAGGTAACCTCAGTTCCCAAAGTTTAACTCGGCAAATGTTTACATCTCAGGTAAAACTGGTTCATCAAAGCATGTAACTACATGACTGACTATTTAGTCTAAAAGACTCATAATGTAGCAAAGATAAAGGGGGAGATGGATGACAAAAGTCTGTTCCCTGAGATAAATCACAAATATTATAAACATCTATACATGGGGATGGATTATCAATATGCCGAGAAAGGGAGAATCCAGCATCAACTGGGAAATGCACAAGGACTGCAAAAGAAAATTTTCATAATCCCTTCCGAGATAGCAATCTCACTTCTCTACTTTCCAGGAAGAAGCTGGAGCCATTGCGGCAAGCTGAGTAAGGTCTGAAGAAAAATGCATACTTCTTTATACCAGACAGAACAAAGTAAGAAGCTACTGAATAGAACAGGGAGGGGTCACTCCCAAACCCAAAGAGTGAAGCAAATTATATAATCTTCAATCTCCTACATTTTCTAAAAGGAAGAAAATGCCTGACTACCCAGGCTACAGAGGGCACAGATATAGACATCAGGGCAATGGGGTAGGAAGCAGAGGATGGGAGATGGCCAAGGTCTCTTTACTGTCTACTCAGATCAACAAGGGTCATGAGAAATCCGAGATGATGCTGATGTTCCCAATGGGAAAGAACCCAAAAAGTATGAGTGCTTCTAGAGATATGTCTTCCAACTTAGAGAACAATGTCCTTAAACACCCATTAAGAGATTCAACTGAACTTTCAAAAAAATACTCTAATGTGACCTTTCTTCCCCTCTTGGCCTAAGAGCATTCTCTTGTCTCCCTGTATTACCCGGTAGGTTCTTTCTGCTTCAAGAGCACTTACTTCCTGTTCTAAGAAGCCAGACCTATGTACAGAGCTCTTGTATGTCCAGATTCTGACTTTTCAGCAGTAGGTCAGATCTCTCCTCTGGAAAGCTGAGGGACCCTTAGAATGCTGGCTATTCTAAAGGTTTCACCAACTCTCCCCCCTCAAAGTAGACTTCCTTTTTCTTCCAATTCTCTTTAATTAGAATCCTCTCCAAATAAGAATTTTTAATCATTCACAAGCTATTGAAGGGAAAATGCTTTGATAAATATTGAGTTGACAAGAAATAAGGCTTATAAAATTTATTTTAACACATTATTAGACATCATCTTCCAGCTTGTAAATTTATTATACAAACATCTAGGGAACATTGCATCCTGAGCCAAAGGCACAAAACAACAAGAGAAAAATAACCCTATAAAACTCCCAACTATTATTTCTCTGTCTTTGTGGTTTCCTGGGTAAATCTAATTTGTTTCCTCCAAATTATCCTGTTTTCTAGTCAACATGGTAATCAAAACATTTCCCCCCAAAACCCTCCTTCTAAATGCCATATAATCTGCATTTAAATTGGAAAAATGCTTCAAATTATGTTCCCAAGTCATTTTAGTGTGCTTCCCATGAAGTACCCTCCTTTGCTTGCTCTCCAGCATTTAACAGGTATCTTCCATAAGGCAGAGTCCTCCCCTCCCCTCAAAAAAAAATGCAATCCTACCAAAACTCAAGGGAAGTGTTGGAATTGGGGTTTTCCTGAAGCTACATCCCCATCCCCAAACAACTTGTCACTTGGGTCCTTTTCACAGCTTAAGGAAATAAAGGAAAAAAATTATTTCACATCCAAATTACATGCCTATTCCTGGAATAAGTAGTAGGAAGGCTGATATAGTCCCAGTCTTGTCATTTAATCTTGGATTCAAGAGAAAAATTTCTGTGGCCCAGTTTCTAACCCAATCCCTCAGATACAACAACAAGGGATATATAGAGATAGATATATGAATATACAAACACATGTAAAATAACACATTGACAAAGCATAATGTTTGATATGCAGTAAGTTCCTAATGGTGGATTTTTTTTCATATATAGCACTTTAAGGCTCACAAAGTGCTTTCCCCACAATGCAGTGCAGTAAACATTACAGATATTGCGATCCCATACCCTCAGAAGAAAGTTCACTCAAGAGAAGTGATTTATGGCTAGTAAGTGCCAAGACTAGGACTTGGAAGCTAGGTCCCTCTTCACTATAGGTCTATCAGACTTTTCCACAATGGAATAGCACAGTACATAGTATCCTAGATTTGGATTTGGGAAGACCAGAATTTTCAAATACAGTCTCAGACACTTAGTATCTGTGTAACCATGTGCAACTCATTTAACCTCTGTCTACACTTACCTGAGATTTATGGGATTGATTATCTCTAAGAGTCCCTATGATATCTTCTCAAAGAATAAAGCCTAAATTCTAACCCAACATTCAAGGTTATATGTAGTTGTAGTAGTTGTAGTAGTTGTTGTAGTAGTAGTAGTAGTAGTAGTAGTAGTAGTAGTAGTAGTAGTAGTAGTAATGTTTATTATTGCTATTGCTGTTGCTCTTTTCTTCATCATCATCATCATCAACAACAATTTATTAAATAGCTATTAAGTACCAGGCACTGTGCTGGGAGTTGGAGATAGAAAGATAAAAATGAAATAGTTCCTGCCTTCAAGGGGCTTATAATCAGGAACACAACATCTAAACTTAGAGATCCAAAATAAATACAAGTTGAATTTGTTGAGAGACAGGGTAGCATCTGGGAGAACAAGGTAAGGTTTCCTTCTTGTAAAAGGTGTTGCTTAAACAGAGTTTTGAAAGATACAAAAATCTTAAGGAGAGAGGAGGAAGTTCATTCCAGACCTAAACTATATAGCTATCAATGGTAGATTCAGACTGTTCTCTTTTCTATATGACTGATTCACTTACTTTTCCAGTTAGATATCTTTTCTATGCTATCCCTTAATTCAATGCTTCCTTGATCATACAAATTTATCAATAAAAAAAGTTTTTGAGCATGCCCCCAATATGTGAATATTTATTAATAATTAATTCTATTTATAAATTATATATATGCTACTATATTAATAGTGTGTTGCATAGAATTTGCAAAAGTAGAAATAAAAGGGGTGAGAAAGATGAAAAAACTTTTGATCTTAGAGTCAATAAGGAGCCACCAAAACTTATTGAGCAGGGAGTGACATAATCAGTCATCTATGCTTTAGGTAAATCATTTTGGTAGCTATATTGGAAAGGGGAAAGAATTGAGACAGGGAAATCAATTAGGGAGTTATTCCAATAGTCTAAGTAAGAGGTAACTGTTGAACTAGGATGTGAGCAGAGGGAAGGGGATAAATAATAATAAGAGCTAACATGTATATAGCACTTACTATGTACCAGGAACTGGTGCTAAGTGGTTTATAATTATCATCTCATTTCATAATCACAATAATTGGAAGATATAAGGGTTGTTATTATCTTCATTTTATAAATGAGGAGACTGAGGCAAATAGAGATTAAATGACTTTTTCAGGGTCACACAGCTAATAAGTATTTGAGGCCAAATTTGAACTCAAGTGTTCCTGACTCCAGGCCCAGAATTCTATCTTCTATGTCCTAATGTGAGAAATGTGTAAGCAGAACTGAGAAAATAAAGAAACTCACAGGATATATAAATGAGGTGTGAGATAAAGAGTTGAGTCTAACATAACAATGAAGCTGAGAGAACCTGGGTCACGAGAAGAATGTGGCATCCTTGATAGTAAAAAGGAAATCTGAAAGATGATTGGGTTTGGAGAGAAACAATGTGATGACAGGTCTTTTTTTAATTTAATAAATTATTATATTTATTATATTTTGATTTTGTTCTGTTATCAGAACAAAATAAAGTTCTCATTTTCTGAAAGATCTTCTTAAAAGAAATACATAATACAGATCACAAGCCCTCCATCTATGTCTGCTCCTTCTGTTCAACTTGCTCGATCCTACCCAATATGAAAATGGAAGAGTCACTGTTATATCCAAATCATGTCCTGAAGCAGAACCTACCCCAATAGGGGCTCTGTGCAGCCACTGAGGGTACAGAGGTTACAGATACCACTAGGGGCTGACATCTCACTCAAAAGGGGAGAGACTAGGAGCCTGAACAGCAGAGAGAGGGAGCAGAGTAGTAGAGGAATTAGAAATCAGCAAGAAGAAGCTGGGTTGGAAACAAGTCCCATGACTATCACAGCAAGGGTAGGATGTAATCTATTTTACACTTCACTGGGGTCAGACCACAGTCCCCTCTTGATAATGCCGTGGCTCCCTAAGGGCCCAAGCCCTGACTTTGGAGATAACAGCTTCAAGCTATTTTGTCCATGTAATTCTTCCATTACTTATAAGTTGGAATCTACTCCTGCCCACTATGCATTTCTCTCACTGTCGCCCTTTGAGTGACCCATGGAGACTGTGGTATTCTGTGACTCTCATGACCCAAAGATTACTGATGTGAAAAAGATGAACCTTTGTTTTAGGGAGAGACTTGTGGTCATGAAAAAAGAAGAAATGGGCAACATCCCAAAGGCAATTCAGCCTACTCTCCCATTCACTTTTGGGTCCAATTCATCTTCAGTACATAGTGCCTATTTAAGATTTACACGTCCCCACAGACTGAATCTGAGGATTATTAATACCGCTCCAAATGATCATCATCTGAACAATAGGAATTCTTCATCCACTTGATTTTTCCTTTATGCAAACTTATTGACTAAATGACTGTGACTACATTTAAAAAGCTCTGCCATGCTGGGACTTGCAATCAGAATAATATCATCTACCCCCAGGAGTATTTGAAAGCCCCCACTATCCACAGGGAATCCCTTTTCTTTGTGAACACTGAGCCAGACCTCCTACATCACAAAGCAAATATCACTGGCAAGCATGTGTCTCCTGTTTTGATCCTGCACTTGATATGAAGGCTACAAATTAAACTAGGCCCATTTTCTGGATTGGTGAGTGCCTGGTCCAGACCAGTTTCATAAGATAGACAGACCACCCCAGCTTTTGGGATAAGAACTTACTGTTTAATAAAAATTGCAGGGAAAATTGGAAACTAATATGGCAGAAACTAGGCATTGATCCATACTTAACGCCGTACACCAAGATAAGGTCAAAATGGGTTCATGACCTAGGCATAAAGAATGAAATTATTAATAAATTAGAGGAACATAGGATAGTTTACCTCTCAGACCTGTGGAAGGGGAAGGTCTTTATGACCAAAGCAGAACTAGAGATCATTACTGATCACAAAATAGAAAATTTCGATTATACCAAACTGAAAAGTTTTTGTACAAACAAAACTAATGCAGACAAGATTAGAAGGGAAGCAATAAACTGGGAAAATATTTTTACAGTCAAAGGTTCTGATAAAGGCCTCATTTCCAAAATATATAGAGAATTAACTCTAATTTATAAAAAATCAAGCCATTCTCCAATTGAAAAATGGTCAAAGGATATGAACAGACAATTCTCAGATGAAGAAATTGAAACTATTTCTAGTCATATGAAAAGATGCTCCAAGTCATTATTAATCAGAGAAATGCAAATTAAGACAACTCTAAGATACCACTACACACCTGTCAGATTGGCTAAGATGACAGGAAAAAATAATGATGATTGTTGGAGGGGATGCGGGAAAACTGGGACATTGATGCATTGTTGGTGGAGTTGTGAACGAATCCAACCATTTTGGAGAGTAGTTTGGAACTATGCTCAAAAAGTTATCAAACTGTGCATATCCTTTGATCCAGCAGTGTTACTACTGGGATTATATCCCAAAGAGATTATAAAGAAGGGAAAGGGACCTGTATGTGCACGAATGTTTGTGGCAGCCCTTTTTGTAGTGGCTAGAAACTGGAAACTGAATGGATGTCCATCAGTTGGAGAATGGCTGAATAAATTGTGGTATATGAAAATTATGGAATATTACTGTTCTGTAAGAAATGACCAACAGGATGATTTCAGAAAGGCCTGGAGAGACTTACACGAACTGATGCTGAGTGAAATGAGCAGGACCAGGAGATCATTATATACTTCAACAACAATACTATATGATGACCAGTTCTGATGGATCAGGCCATCCTCAGCAACGAGATCAACCAAATCATTTCTAATGGAGCAGTAATAAACTGAACCAGCTATGCCCAGAGAAAGAACTCTGGGAGATGACTAAAAACCATTACATTGAATTCCCAATCCCTATATTTATGCACACCTGCATTTTTGATTTCCTTCACAAGCTAATTGTACAATATTTCAGAGTCTGATTCTTTTTGTACAGCAAAATAACGTTTTGGTCATGTATACTTATTGTGTATCTAAGTTATATTTTAATATATTTAACATCTACTGGTCATCCTGCCATCTAGGGGAGGGGGTGGGGGGGTAAGAGGTGAAAAATTGGAACAAGAGGTTTGGCAATTGTTAATGCTGTAAAGTTACCCATGTATATATCCTGTAAATAAAGGGCTATTAAATTAAAAAAAAAAAAAGATAGACAGACCATGTACACTTCACTTCTAGTTCCATTTCTCAGGTTCCATTCTTCATTAAGTTCTCAACTCCCGTCCATCAGCCTTGCCCTCAAGCTGGTACCTATCCCATCCTGTTTCTAGTTCTATTTAATATGCTGTTTTACCCTTGGAATATCATCTCTTTGCAGTTAGGAACTACCTTTTGGAGCTTGAATTTGAACCCTCCATTTTTAGCATAGGTCCTTCCCACTGTGGGACTTCCCCCAGCTCCTGAGACGATCTCATCCTGGACTGTACTTTGTGAGCTCTTTTTGAATTCAATATTTTGTGGATAGGACAGGCTGGGCAAGCTTCATTCCCTTCTCAACTGTATTCTTGTCTCTCTGGACTTCATTTACCATGTCTCCACACAAGTTCCTTCTCTTCCCATTTCCCACTCCTCACTTTTAAGTCTAGTTTTAAATCTAGCTTCCTATGCCTATTCGATGTGGACCAGGAGTGTAATGTTCAGAATCTCTGAGAGCATTAGCTTCCTCAGCTCATAGCATTGTTGCAAGTCTCAGATGAGATAATGTATATGAAGCTGCCTATTATTAACCAATGAACAGTTATTATTTACTAAATGAAAAGGATGGTGGGAAGCAGTAAGGGAAATAAAAAACAATTTTAATATAATTTAGAACTATTAGGTAAGAAACTGTATCCCCTTTGACTCAGCAATATAATTCTTAGGCCTATGTACCAAAGAAATTAAAGAAAACAGAAAAGCACCCAGAGGTACAAAGTACTTATAGCAAGTCTTTTTATGGTGGCAAAGAACTGGAAACTACAAGGGAATCTATCAACTGAGTAAGGGCTAAACAAATTATGGTACACAAACATAATGGAATACTATTTTGTGGTAAAAAAAAAAAAATTACACAGGAAAAGATTTCAGAGAAACCTGAGAAGATTTGTATGAAGTGATATACAAGGAAGTGAACAGAACCAGGAGAATAATTTATACAATGACAACAATATTGTAAAAAAAATCTACTCTGGAAAGATTTGAGAACTCTAATGAATGCTATGACCAATCATGAGTCCTTTGGATGGATGATAAAACATACTGCCCACCTCCTGACAGAGAAGTAATTCATTCAAGAGTACAAATTGAGACATATTTCCTTTTTACATAGTCAATATAGGAATTTGTTTGTTTGTTTTTTTGACCGCACATATTTATTATAGGAGTTTTGCTTTCTTTTTCGGTTGGAAAGAAGAGGAGAAAAGGCAGTTTTGTAAATACAAAAAAAAATTTAAGATAAAAAAGATTGAAATATCCTGTTCTAAAAATAAACACTTGTCTCATACCTAATGTGGTATGAAGAGGAAAAGTATCCTATCCTCAAGGAGATTAGATTGTAACAGAGGAGATACAAAGAACAATAATCCAAAATAAACTATACGAAGAGGAACAATACACCTATGTGACATTAGGAAGATAATCAAAACTCTCTGAGCCTGAGTTTCCTCAACTGTAAAATGGGTAGGGAGAGGGTAGAAAGAAGATCTTTAAGGTACTTCCTAACTCTAAATTTTATAATACTTAACTATATTGGATTGCTTAACATTTCAAGGAGGAGAGAGGAGAGGAAGGAAAGGAAAGATAAGATTTTGGAACTCAAAAAAAGTTTTAAAGTGCTTAAAATAGTTTTAACATGTAATTGGAGGGATTTATATAAGTGTGTGTATGTATACATGTATATATACATAAATCAATATAAAAATCATAAAAAGAAAGGCATTTGTGCTAATAAATAACTTAATATTATAATACTAAATCGAGACCCAAAAATAGTTAACATTTTTTCCCTTTTCTAATAAAGGCCACATTTCTAAAACATATAGAGAACTGACTCAAATTTATAAGAATTCAAGCCAATTTCCAACTGATAAATGGTCAAAGAATATGAACAATTTTCAGATAAAGAAATTAAAACCATTTCTAGTCATGAAAAGGTGCTCTAAATCACTACTGATCAGAAAAATGCAAATTAAGACAACTCTGAGACCCCACTACACACCTCTCAGATTGGCTAAGATGGGCTTATATCCCAAAGAAATCTTAAAGGAGGAAAAAGGATCCACATGTGCAAAAATGTTTGTGGCAGCCCTTTTTGTACTGGTAAGAAACTGGAAACTTAATGGATGCCCATCACTTGGAGAATGGCTGAATAAATTATGATATATGAATGTTACTGAATATTATTGTTCTATAAGAAATGATCAGCAGGATGATTTTAGAGAGGCCTGGAGAGACTCACATGAACTGATGCTGAGTGAAATGAACAGAATCAGGAGATCATTCTACAACAATAAGACTATATGAGGATCAATTCTAATGGAGATGACTCTTTCCAACAATGAGATGATGGAGGCCAGTTCCAATGATCTTGTGATGAAGAGAGCCATTTACACCCAGAGAAAGGACTGTGGGAACTGAGTGTGGATCACAACATAGTATTTTCACTCTTTTTGTTATTGTTTGTTTGCATTTTGTTTTCTTTCTCTCTCTCTTTTTTTTTTTTTTTTTTTTTTTGCTTTTTGATCTGATTTTTCTTGTCCAGCAAGGTGATTATATAAATATGTTTACATATATTAGATTTAATGTATATTTTAACATGATTAACATATATTGAATTACTTACCATCTAGGGAAGGGGGTGGGGAAAGGAGGGGAAGATTTGGAACATAAGGTTTTTTAAGGGTCAATGTTGAAAAATTACCCATGCATATGTTTTTAAAATAAAAAGCTTTAAGTAAAAAAAAAAAAAATTCCCTCAATAGTATTTGGTTTTTCCAAATACATGTAAATACAGTTTTCAACATTCATTTTTATAAAATTTTGTGTTACAAATTTTCCCCCTTTTTTTTAACCTCCCACCCCCAAGACAGCAAGCAATTTGATAAAGGTTATACATGTACAAGACTTTTAAACATATTTCCATATTTGCCATGTTGTGCAAGAAAAATCAGACCAAAGGGAGAAAAACTATGAGACAGAAAAAGCAAATAAACAAACAAACAAAAAAGGTGAAAATAGTATGCTTCAATCCACATTCAGTCTCCATAGCTCTCTCTCTAGATGCAGATGGTATTTTCCATACCAAGTCAATTGGTATGGAAAAGTCATTATTGGATCACTTGCTAAGAAGAGCTAAGTCTATTGCAGCTGATCATCACCTAATCTTGCTGTTAGTATGTACCTTATCTTCCTGGTTCTGCTCACTTCACTCAGTATCAGTTCAGGTAAGTCTTTCCAAACTTTTCTGAAATCAGCCTGCTCGTCATTTCTTATAGAACAATAATATTCCCTTATATCCATATTCCATATATTATTCAGCCATTCCCCAACTGATGGGAAAGCACTCAATTTCTCATTCCTTGACACTACAAAAAGATCTGCTACTAACATTTTTGCACATGTGGGTCCTTTTTCATCTTTTATGATCTCTCTGGAACACAAATACAGGAGAGACACTGTTGAATCAAAGGGTATGCATAGTTTTATAACCCTTTGAGCATAATTCCAAATTGCTCTCTAGAATGATTGAATCAGTTCACAATTCTACCATCAATAAAGGTAACTTGGTCAAGGGAATACTGTTCATGGCAAAGATAAGAGAACCTAAGTTTCTTGATTTAATCTAGCCAGAAGTTCTTTCTACTTTTCCATAGTACCTCCTCATTCTTTGCTTCAATTCTTACCTAGCTTTAATCACCGAATGGGCATTATCTCAGTCAGGGACCTGCAACAGACCTTAATTTAAAAAGGCCAAAGTCTCTCACTACACCCACAGCCATCTCCAATCATGCTGGTCTATATCTTGCCTCTGAACCCAGATGGGTCAAGAGAAGAAAGTGAGGCTAGTGACTTTGTTCAGCCCAACCTAACTTAAATCCAACATCATGCCGTGGCATCACTTCCTTGATATCATGGTCCTCTTCAAGAACAAAGGACAAACAACAGTACCTATAGAATGCACTTTTCAGTGTTTGGCAAATAAATAATGGAGCACCAGGTGGCACAGTGCATAGAGTGCCAGGCCTGTCAGGAAGACTTAAGTTCAAATCTGGCCTCAGATACTTACTAGCTGTGGGACCCTGGACAAGTCATTCAATCCTGTTTGCCTCAGTTTCCTCATCTGTAAAATGAGCTGGAGAAAGAAATGGCAATGGAAATAGTATTTTTGTCAAGAAAACCCCAAAGGGAGGTGGAGGTATGAAGAGTCAGATACAATTGAAAAACTACTCAACAAAGGCAAATGATAAACATTTGTTACAAGAATAAAGCCTCCATTGCATCCCCTAAATTACAACAAACACTATTGTTTAAGGCAGCTAGGTCACTTTGGATAAAGCACTGGCCTTGAGTCAGGGAGACCCGAGTTCAAATTCACAGTTACTCCCTAGCTGAGTGACCCTGGGCAAGTCACTTAATCTCTATTTGTTTCTGCTGCAAAATGGGGATAATAATAACATCTACCACCCACAGTTGTTTGAGGATCAAACAAAATAATATTTGTAAAGTGCTTAGCCCAGTGCCTGGCATATAGTAAGTAATAAATAAATGCTAGTACTGTCATTTTCATTAAGTTTCAACTTGGATCTTTGTAGCAGAGTAGTATCTATAATATACTGTCTAAAAAGTAGCAGAATAGTATCTGTAGTATAGTATCTGTCTATAAAGAAATATGAAAGTGGAGTAGTTAGCTCTCTCAACACTAAGTCTTCACAGTGAAAAGGTGGATGTTTATTTGTTTGGAATAATATACAGGGAATCCTGCTCAGGTGCTAGTTGAAGTAGAATCCCTTAGAAACTTCTTCCAAATCTAAAATCCTGTTATTCTGAAAAATCTCGTTTTAGATATTAATCCAGGTTAAAATATTTAGGTGGTACAGTCACAGTAGAAGCTTAGATCTAGAGCTGAGAAAAACTTTTTAACTTGTCCAACCTCTATTGTTTTGAAGACAAAGAAACCGAGGCCTTAAGAGGCTGACTTGGTCAAGCGGCAGAGCCAAACTGTGAACTTAGGCCTTTCCCATCCTACAACTAAGCTACCACCACAATGACAAGGAGAAAATCTATGATAGCTCCAATATGACCTCGAAGATCAAAAGCCTGAGCATATCTATTAAACAAAATAACTTTTTTCCATTAAAAAAAACTTTAACAGTCTTTAGCAATAATTATCCAAGTAAAATGGGCTGCAAATCTGTTACAGAATTGTTTCTGCAATAATACTTCTAGTAAATTGCTGCTTGGAGTACTGGTATGGCAGACCAAGCTGTGTAATAGATGGATTATTATAGAAACACTTAAAATGAATTAGAGATTATTAAAGATTCAACATTATGACCCAATCTGATTGCAAGGGATCTTCAGTTGGATTGCTTAATGGACAGATAAAAGTGCTAATTAAGCCCCCCTTTAGAAGACATCCCTAGGCAGGTCTATAAACCACAAGTTGCATGAAGTCTATAGACTATATGATGATGCAGTAATGCCAGTCTAATTACAGAACAATTGGGGGCAGTGAGATCCTGGTTAGATGTCCCAGCTCTTCCTTGGGTTTCTCGTTTCCTTATTTTCTTCTTTAGTCTCTTTATTTTTCTTATTTCTAATTCCTTGCTTGAAATAATATAAGTAACCCATCAAAAATTCTATTATCAAGCCTCAAAAAAAATGCAATAAAAGGGCAAAAGGGGAAAAAGGAAGGAAAACACTTGTCCTTAATATTAAAGCTTTTTCAAGCAATTAGAGAGGACTGAGCGGCCCTCTTCCTAGTCAATCAGTCCATAAATATTTATCAAGCAGCCAATTACTACATGCCAGGTACCGTGTTAAGTAATGACTAGGGGTGCAAAGAAAGGTAAAAAAACAGTTCCTGCTCTCAGAAAGCTCACAGTCTAATGGAAGAAATAGCATTTAAAGTAACAAGCTTATATGCAATTGGAGATAATTAACAGAAAAGGCACTAGAATGAAAAGGAAATAAGAAAGACTTGCAGAAGACAGAATTTTAGCTGGGACTTGAAATATGTCAGGGAATACAAGAGACTAAGAGGAGAGAGAAAATTCTAGGATTAGGGAACCATCAGTGAAAAAATGCCCTAGAATGAGTAGCTTCATTGGCCAAAGGAATCTGCCACCTCAGAGATAGCTTAGCGTTTCCATTATTTCTTCAAGACCCAAGAGTCTAAGTCTGACATCTCAGTATCTATCTACTATGCTTCTCTGCCTGATTAATTAATCAAGGATTGCAAAGCACCTTACAAATATAAATCGCCTTGCAAATGCTCTAAATGTCAGCGTTAAATTAAGAAGGGGGGAGGGGAGGAGTGGAAGACGGAGATCTCTACCTGACTTCCGACACTATTATAATTCAGCCGTAACCTTAAGACTACGCATCCTGACATACACCTGCGGCTGGGTCCCTATAAAAGAAACCTAGAACGGGAAAATCAGTGAAGGGAAAGGAAACCACACTGAGGTCGCAAGGAGCCAGGCCCCCTGCTACCTGCATCCTTTCACTGACAACAAATCCAAGCTATGAAGTAAAACTTTCCACCCAGTCGCGGGCTGGGCTACGTCTTTGCCAGTATGGCCCACTCCCCATTCGAGGAACCTGGGAAGCTCTTGGACAGGTGCAGTGATTTGGGGGAAGCACTCTCCCCAATTCCGGCGATTATATAACCACAGACATTCCAGCGCCGGGGAGGAGCCGAACAACGGCCTCCCAAGACCAGGATGCAGCCCCCTCCTCCCTATCCCCACAGGTAGAGGGCAAATCCTCTCGTCCCCCCAACCCCCGGGGGTGGAGAGGGGAGGCTACTCAACACGTAGTGAGGGGAGCAGAGTCCCCAGGCCACAAGCTCTCCAGTGACGCGACTTAAAGAGAGAACATTCTCCCCGCCTGGGGAAGAACGTTGGGGGTGGGGGTGGGGGGGCCAGGAGCCCTTCGGGAGTAAGGAGGAGGAAAAGGGTTTTGGAAGGAGGGTAGTGGTGGGAGAAGAGAGGGGGCGGGGGCGGGGGGGGGGGGGGGGGTAGCCATAGCAGGGGGAGGGGGGCGGGGGGGGAGGGAGAAGAGAGGCTCCTGAAGGGCTTGGGGGCAGCAATTGAGGACACAGCCCAAGGTGGGGTACAACAACAAGGGGAAGGCGACCACCAATGAGAGTTGGGGGCAGCAATAAGAGTTTGGGGCAGCAATGAAGGGTAAAGGAGGTAGCCGCAGTGGGGCTTTGGGGTCCACAGCATAAGGCAGAGCGAGAAGACGGCCACCAACGGGGGCGGATGGCAGAAATAGGGCTCTGGGGCAGATGGAGGTTCAAACAGCAGAAGGAGGAGAGGGAAAGGTGGCCACCAATGGGGGAGGGGCAGCGATAGTGGCTTGGGGATGGGTGGGGGGCAGATGGCAAAATGGGGAGGGGGCGGCGGTGGGGGGAAAGAGGCGGAGACAGCAGCCGGGTATCGTGGCGGATCAGGGTCCCGGCAGTGGCCGAGTCAGGCAGCGCAGCAGGACAGCT
Organism: Sarcophilus harrisii; assembly: GCF_902635505.1. Taxonomy (NCBI): domain Eukaryota; kingdom Metazoa; phylum Chordata; class Mammalia; order Dasyuromorphia; family Dasyuridae; genus Sarcophilus; species Sarcophilus harrisii. Next base: position 549,110,821 of record NC_045428.1, read on the forward strand.
TGGCAGGACAGACGGGCACGGGACCGGCCCCCGTGGGACTGGTCCGGGGAGACAGCTGGCAGCCCGCGCCCCAAGGGCAGGGACGCTGCGGCCGCCCGGCCGGCCTTACCTGGGCGCGGAAACAGCGGGCTGTCTGCATGCCCGAGGCTGGGGACGGGCAGCGGCGGGAGGCCGGGCGGACTGGCGGGCTGGCAGCCACCGGGGCCACTGGCACCGCCAGCATGTGAGTGAGCGAGCGAGGAGGAGCCGCGGCGGCGGCGGCGGCCCAGGCAGCCAGCGCGAGACTGACACCTCCCCCGCCCCCGACCCCGCCCCAAGCCCGCCAGCCCCGCCCCCGCCCCGCCCCTCCTCCTCCTCTCCCCCGAGGCCGAGCCCGGGAGCCGGAGGGGACAACGCGAGACGTATTAGCCCCGCCCGCGCTCCTCGAGGCTCCTCCTCCGCCTCCTCACCGGGGTCAAACTGGGTCCACGGAAAGGGGGCGGGGCTTCCAGGAGCCTCCTCTTTCTCCCCATTGGCCCTGGGGGAGGTCCGCCCCGCCCACTCTCACCCCTCCCCTTCGTGCCAAGAAGGCTGGCGCTTGCGCAGTAACCGAGGCGCGTTTTAGGACGTCCACTGGCAGGTTCAACGCTTAGCGGTCCCGTCACCCTGGCCCTGTTGCTGCCGCCGCTCCTCCTTAGTCCCGGTCTTAGGCCCGCCGGACTGCGGGACGTGAGCGCCGGCTGCCTGATCACCGGGCAGGAGACAGAGGGGCCGCGACGCGTCGTGGAGACGTCCCCGGGGACCCCGGCCTGGCCGCCCGGGTCCCGTCAGGCCGGGCACCCCGGAAGTGACCCCCTCGAGGGATGACAAGCAGTGTTCTTGTTAGAATTAAGCTCAGCCTCGGAACTGCGAGCGAGAAACAAAAAGAAGCACCGAGGGTCTGGCCCAGCTCTCTCAAGCGCCCAGGAGAGCTGCGGGGAAGGCAGCCGGGAAGCTCAGTCTGAATCCCGCCTCAGGACGGCTAACGCTGTGCCTCAGGCCTAGGGGACTTCCCTCTGAGACTTCCCGCGTCTGAAAAACGGCAGGGCCGCGCTGAATAACGAGCGGTACGAGTGCGGAGCGGGAATCGGCTCCTAAGGTTTCGTGGGAAACGACGAATTTGTTGCGCAGGATTGTTGAAAGGATAAATGGAAAAGGACTTGATGGGTGTTCACTACGTACAGGCATCGAACTAAATTCTGGTGTATGCAAATGCAAAAAGAGCACGGCCTCTGCCTTCGAGGGGATTGCGTTTTAATAAAAGAAGACAGTGGTAAAGGAATGAGGCGGCCGGTTTTGCTTAGAAAAGTCACAGGAGTGATCGGTAACATTACAGGATCTTGATTTGACAGGTTCTTCCCAGGATCGTTAAATTAACTTGATTGCTGTTCTTAGAGTTTGAGGTAGAAGGAGGAAGGCTGAGCACAAAATAGTATTTTATTTTTCCAAATACATGTGAAAATAGTTTTATCCAGAATTCATTTTTGTAACACTTTGTGTACCAAGTTTTTTCTCCCTCTCTCCCCCTCCCAAGACAGCAGGCAATCTGATACAGATTATACATGTACAAGACTGTTAAACATATTTCCATATTTGTCATATTGTGAGAAAAAAAAACCAGGCCAAAAGATGAAAAAACACACACACACACACAAAAAAAAGCAAATAAACAAAAAAGGTAAAAATGCTATGCTTTGATCCACATTTAGTCTCCAATGTCTCTCTCTGGATGCAGATGGTATTTTACATCCCAGGTCTATTGGAATTGTCTTGGATCACTGCATTGCTGAGAAGACCTAAATTTGTAATAGTTGATTATCCCGGAATCTTGCTATTACTATGTGCAGTGTTTTCCTGGTTCTGCTCACTTCATTCAGCATCAGTTCATGTAAGTCTTTTCCATATTTTTCTGAAATCAGTCTGCTCATCATTTCTTAGAGAACAATAGCATTCTATTACATTCATTTATCATAATTTATTCAGTCATTTCCCCAACTGATGAGCATCCACTCAATTTCCAATCCCTTCCACTACAAAAAGTGTCCTTTTCCCTCTTTTATGGTCTCTTTGGGATACAGACCTCTTAGTGAGAATACTGGATCAAAAGGTGTATGCACACAGTTTTATAGCCTTTTGGTCTCCAGAATGGTTGGATCAGTTCACAACATCCACTCAATTTCCAATTCCTTCCACTACAAAAAGTGTCCTTTTCCCTCTTTTATGGTCTCTTTTTGATACAGACCCCTTAGTGAGACTACTGGATCAAAAGGTATATACACACAGTTTTATAGCCCTTTGGTCTCCAGAATGGTTAGATCAGTTCACAACTCCACCAACAATACATTAATCAGCAAAATAACTGTATACATATATTGTATTTAACATATACTTTAACATATTTAACATGTATTAGTCTACCTGCCATCTAGGGGAGGAGGTAGGGGGAAGGAAGGGAAAAGTTGGAACAGAAAGTTTTGCAAGGGTCAATGCTGAAAAATTACCCATGCATATATTTTATAAATAAAAAGCTATAATAAAAAAAATTTTTAATGCATTAATGTCCCCAGTTTTCCCACCCCCCCCCAACTTTTTTCACCATTTTTTCCTGTCATCTTAACCAATCTAAGAGGTGTCAGGTAGTAATTCAATGTTGTCTTAATATGCATTTCTTTAATCAATGGTGATTTAGGACATTTTTTCATATGACTATAAATTACTTTAATTTCTTCATCTGGAAATTGTCTATTCATATCCTTTGACCATTTATGATTTCTGAATTCATAATCAGTAGCAAGGCATATCGGGACAGAATTTGGAGTCAGAAAATGTTAGTTCAGCACCTTCCTTTATTACTTGTGTGACCACCTTCCCTATTACTTTCCTTGACTAGGACTCAGTTTCTTTCTCTATAAAGTGAAGAATAGTGGGGTGAGAAGCTTGATCCTTAAAGTTTCTTTTGGTCAGGGTGACCATGAACTAGCTTACAAAATACTTATATTAAAACTAGAGTGTACTTCCTAAAACTTGAAAGCCAGGTTTAAGAGAAATAAGTAGGAAAACGGCCATATATGAAATAAGAAGGCCTCAGTGCAAGTGCTAGTTCTGTTCTTTAATATCTTGGGTCTTGGGTATTATGATAAAATTCTCTGGATTTTCTCATCTATTGTATAATATGACTTCTGAGGTCCTTTCTGGGTCTAAATCTATAATCTTGTGAAAAGGGGAAATTTAATAGAAAAAAATACTGGCTTAGACCAACTGAGTTTCAGTTTCTGTTCTACCAAGTTGTGACCATTGGTAAGTCATGTCACACATATGGGCTTCGGTTTCCTCATCTGTAAAGATACTGGACTAGGCTTCTAAAGAAAGGCCCCTTTCATCTCTAGCAATCTGATTGTATAAACCTAACTTTGGGGCTAGAAGTAGTCTTAGTTTGCTGGAAGTCTACGTGTAGCTCAACTTCTTTATTTTACAGAAGAGGACATGTATCAGAGAAGATAAATGACTAATCTAAAGTTACATAATAGTGACAGGGCTAGGCTTTAGCCCATTCATCCCAGCTTGCAAATCCAGCTCTCTTTTCCACTGTACCATGCTACTTCTCACTCTGTCTTTTTTCTTCTGGTAACCTTTCCTAACTATAATTAGGAACAAACTTAAATCTCTCATGCTCAACACAGTGTATAAATAGTCATACATGTGTGCAATTTATGTATACATACACAATCATAGCTAGAAACAGAACAGAGAAGGATTAACAAATTTATAAATCAGAGCTCTATTTATATTTCTGTTGTGAAAGGTAATTATTTATTAACAAGTCTACATGGTTAACTGTCATAATGTAAAAATAATGACTGCCTAGGTTCAGGTTTCAAGAAATTACACAAATCTTTGGAAATTCAAACATACAGTTTACTGACAGACACTAATACCAAACAAATGCATGGACCTTTAGAATTGAATAAGATCTTAGAGGTCAACTAATCCAATTCCCTCATTTTCAGAAATAGGGAACAAGTCAAGAGAAGAGACTTTGCAACTTACCAAAACTACTACTAGTGGATAGTATAGTTGAACCTAAATTTTCTAAAATTAAATCTAGTTATCTTTCAAAGAAATCATAATCTATTCCCTTATTTAAAGGGGATAAACAGGTAGCTAAGAAGTGATACTAAAAATGTCAATAGTATATCATGTGTTTTGTACCTCATAGGCCCTTAATACATGGTTAAGTGAATGGATGGACCAATGGCATTTAGCTAGTTTGGGGCTCTGTTTGGGCCTTTACTATTCTGCTACTCCTAGTTACATATATTCACCTCCACCTTTAAGTCCAGGGTCACCCATACATCCTTTTTTTGAGGCAATTGAGCTTAAGTGACTTGTCCAGGTTCACACAGTAAATGACTGAGACCAGATTTGAACTCAGCTCTAGCCACTGTGCCACCTAGCCAAACCAATCCTTACTTTTGAGAACAGTTTTGGCTCTAGGCAGGAAGCATATAAAGAAACTGGTTTAGTAGAAATTTTCTAGAGAAAGATGACTAGGTTTAAAAGGAGATCATGTATTTAATCCATATCTTAAGAAGAAAGGAACCAAAGATGTTTAGCCTTGAAGAAAGAAGAGTGGACTGAGAGAAATATCATATGTTCCTTAAAATATCTGAATTTGGCATTAGGCCTTGATTCAAATTTCACCCCTAATACTTTATACCCTTGTGACCATAACTAAATCATGACCTCTGTCTTCACCAGACTGCCCAAGGGATCCATGACATACAAAAAATATTAAGAATCCTTATCCTAAATAATAACATAGAAAGTAGTTAGAGTTACTGTGTCCGGTCCAGTCTGATTAACTATTCTTTATACTATATTCTATATATAAGTATCCTGAATCTGCTGCCTTGCCTGTTTTTAACTCCATATAACAAGATGCCCTTTCTGGTATAAATTCATTACTCTTAAAGTCACTACCATGCAGCTAACTCAAACTTTAAGTTTCCACTGCCCTGATTAGAGGGCTATGGGATGGAGTTCCAAATTTCTTTCAATGTTTTCCTTTATAGAGGGCTGGAACTGGGCTTAGCTCACTCCACTTTGCTGCTGCCCTGCCTGGTTTCAACTCCACTGAACAAATGCTCCTGAGCTGAATAGCTCAGGTGTCTTGTCTTCCTTCTTCCTTTCCGGCTTTCTTTTGCATGTTGTCTTCCCTTTAGAATGTAAGTTTCCAAAGGAAGGGGCTGTCTTTATTAATTATATCCCCAGAATTTAGCAGAGTTATAAAACTGTGCATATCCTTTGATTCAGCAGTATCTCTATGGGGTCTATATCTCAAAGAGATCATAAAAAAGCAAAAGGATCCACATGTATAAAAACATTTGTAGCAGTCTTTTTTGTAGTGGCAAGAAACTAGAAATTAATTGGGTGCCCATCAGTTGGTGAATGATTGAATAAGTTATAGTACATGAATATAATGGAATATTATTGTTCTATAAGAAATGATGAAAAGGATGTTTTCAAAAAGGCCTGGAGAAGTATATATGAACTGATACTAAGCAAAGTAAGTAGAATCAAGGGAACACTGTACATAGCAACAAGATTATATGAGGATCAGCTGTGATGGACTTGACTGTTTTCAACAATGAGGTAATTTAAGGCAATTCCAATAGACTTGTGGTGGAGCCATCTCATATCAAGAGAGAACTATGAAGACTGAATGTGTCAAAGCATACTTTTTTAATTAAAAAAAAACAATGAAATGTGTTATCAATTTCACCAAAAATGTTCAGATAAAGTGTGGTTGATCAGCTTTCGGGGGTGTTGCAGAGGATTCCTTTACAATATAGATCCTAGTTTACAAAATTTTCCAGGATGCTTCTAATTTCATAATTTTTTGTTAGTCTTAAACATCTCCAAGGCATGCTATAAACTAAACTACAAATTTAGAAGCCTGGGCTCCAGTGCTGGCTTTTCTACCATCCAACAGTGTGACTTTGGGCAACACTTTACCTCTCAAGGTCTCCTATATCAGTTTATGTAAAAGAGAGGATTGGCCTGGATTATCTCTAAGATTCCATGAAGTATTAAATCAAATTCTGTGATCCTGTGAAAAAACAGCATGGTGCTATGGAAAGAATTCAGCATTGGGAGTGTAAAGATCTGAAGTCAAACACTGAACTCTGCCTATGTGACCTTGGCCAAATCATCTATTCTCTCTGGGCCTGTGTTTCATCTATAAAAATGAGAGGTTTGGACTACATGGTGGAGAATAAAGTAAGCTCATGTTCTTAAGTGCTCTGCAAACAATCTCTGTAAGAAAAGCTGGCCCACAAATGAATTGGTCAGATGGAAGACGCCTTCTTTCTTTTTTCTTTCTTTCTTTCCTTCCTTTTTTCCTTCCTTCCATTCCCCCTTCCCTCCTTTTTTCCCTGTGTCCACATAGGCTATCATACCCTTATCTACAAATGCTCTTAAAAGTATTTATTTTCTCTCTTGCACCTCTGAACCTTTCCAAGATATCTTGGAGTTTACTGGCTAAATTTCTTTCTTAAGGACCATGCCTTAAACTAAAACCAATTAAATCTGATTTTAATTGGCTACCAATAGGTCCTAGACCAAGCCCCAATTTGTGGTCATTGTTTGAGTACTGATTGATTCAGATTGAATGTAAATAGCAATCTTTTCTGCTTTTGCCAGAAACTCTGAGGGTCTTCCACTCCCAAATTCATTTATTTAGCCAGTGTTAATAGAAGAAAGAAGGATGAGAATAAAAGTAGTATTCCTTCCTTAAGCCCACTGTGACTCCTTTTCTCCCCACTATCACAACTGAGAACTTTGACTTATATTTCACCAAAAAAAATTGAAGCTATTCACCAAAAGCTCCTTTTTCTATTTTTCTCCTTTTGTATCACTCAATTGCTTTCCCCTATTATCTCCTTCTTTACCCTATCTCACATGAAGAGGTGATATTTCTCCTTGCCAAGGAAAATCCTTCTCCATGCTCCCAATTCCATCTTATCTTCTCAAGCAAATCATCCCCTCTATCATCCTAACTCTTTCACTAATTTTCTCTACTGTCTAAAGTTTTACCTATAGCTCCTCCAGCCTCAAAAAATTCATTTGATCTATCCATCCTAGCTAGCTAACATCTCATATCTCTCCTCCCTTTTGTGACTCAATTTCTCGGGAAGGCCATCTATAATCAATACTTTTGCTTCCTCTCTTCTAAGTCTTATTAGCTCCCTGCAGACTTACTTAAGACCTCATTATTCAACTGATCTCCCAAAGATTACCAATGATCCTAGAATCAACAAATCTAATGGCCCTGTCTCAATTCTCATCCTTCTTGAGGTCTCTAAAATATCCGATACTTGATCACTCTCTTCTTGACACTCTTTTCTCTCTAGATTTCCATGAGTTCTTCTCTTATCTACTTCTTCTCAATTTCCTTTGATGGATCTTTTGCCAGACCAGATCAGGCCCACTAACTATCTTCTCTACTTTCCCCTCTCTACTGTTTTTCTTGGTGATCTCATCAGTTCCTCTTTTATGTTCTCTATATGGTACAATGAATAAAACTCTGAACCTGGAATCAGGAAGATGTGAGCTCAATTCCAGCCTCAGACACTTACTGGCTGTGAGACCCTGGTCAAGTCACTGTCTGATCAAATCACTCAGTTTCATCATCTATAAAATTGACATAATAATAGCACCTACCTCCTAGGACTGTTATGAGATTAAAAGGAGATAATATTTGTAAAATACTTTGCACCCACCTTTCCAGTTTTATCTTATACTACTCTCCACTACATACACTATGTTCCAACCAGATTGGACCAATATCTGTCCGTCAACATACACCTTTGCTTACACTGTTCCTATAATGCTTTCATCCCACTGAGTCCTTACTGGCTAGGGGGGTAATTGATATAATGTATGTCTTGTCTCATACCTTCTCAAATGGACTATTACAATTGCCTCCTAGTTGGTCTCCCTCCTTTTTCCTCACTGGTCCACATAGCTTGCTAAGGTAATTGTCCTATAAGTCTGACCATATCAATCTCCTGGCCAAAAATTTTCAGTAATATCTTATTGCCTCTAGGATGAAAAAACATTTCTCAGCTGATCATTTAAGGCCCACATAGCCTGACTTCCTCCTACCATCCCAGGCTCATTTCCCATTACTTCCCTTCATGCATTTGACGGTACAGCCAAACTGATCTACTAATTGCTTTCTGCATCCAGCAATCTATTCTCAGCCTCCACATATTTTCACAAACTAGAAAGAACTCCTTCCCCACTTTAGAGTTTAGCTCAGATGTCACCTCCTCTACGAAGTTTTTCCTCATTCTCCTAATTATTAGTGTTCTCTCCCTCAAATAACCCTATATTCATTTATTTACATACGTACTGTAAACCCCAATCGAATGTAAACTTCATAGGATCATAGATCTAGAGCTGACAAGGACCTTAGAGATCTTTTAAGGCACTCCCTTCATTTTACAGATAGGAACAGAGAAATTGTGGCTTGCCACACAGGCAATAAATAGCAAAGGGAATATCTGAACCCAATTTTTTTTCCCTTTTGTTCTGTTTCTTCATTCACTACATGACTGATATGAAAATTGTTTTAGATGATTGACATGTATAACCTACATCAGATTGTTGTTGTCTTGGGGAGGGATGAGGGCATGGATGAAGGGAGAAAAATTTGGAACTCAAAATCTTTCCAAAAAATGAACATTGAAATTTTTCTTTACATGTGATTTAAAAAAATACTATTAATTTTTTTTTAAAAAAGGATTTGAATCCAGGTCCTCCAACCCCAAATCTAGAATTCTTTCTACCATGCCACATTCTCCCTCAGGAAACTGACCATTTCATCTTTGTGTTCCTCTCTTTGGTACCTTCTACATTGTCAGCACTAAATAAATAAATTAAATCTGTGATCTGCTTCTACTGTGACCATTAGTTTCATCAAAATCAGTAAATGAACTAAAAAAGGGATGTCTATAGGGGGCATTTCTGTCCAAAAAGATGACTTAGTACTCTCAGTGAAACTGAAGGCCCAGTAATCAACCTGATAGGCAGAATGATCAAATAGGCAGGAGTAATGCTGACTACATTGTTATCAGCCCCTCCATTTGAGACAGCATAAAGCCATGGAATGTGCACTTGACCTGGAGTCTGAAAAACTGAGTTGGAACGCTATACCTCTGGATCTGGAGCTGTTTGACTGTGGGCAAGACATTTATCCTTAGGAGCCTGAGTTTCTTCATGTTATTGTTGTTTCATCAAAACCCCATTGGGGGTTTTGTTGGCAAAAAATATTGCCGTAGTTTGCCATTTCCTTCTTCAGTTCATTGAGAGATGAGGAATCTGAGGCAAACAGGGTTAGGTGACTTGCAGGGTCACAAAGCTAGTGTCTGAGGCCAGAATTGAATTCCAGATGAAAACAGATGAGTCCTCCTGATTCTAAACCCTGTGCTCTATGCATTGCCCCACCCAGATGTTATTAGCATTGTGTTAATGAAACCATATGAATTAGCAAAACCCTCACAAAGTTTTTGCATTATTTATAAGAAGTTCAGAGTTTATGATGAGGATGAGTGCAATCCCATCACCCATACTAGAAAAACAATCCAAACCCAAATCCAACTTACTGTAGGAAAATGCTATCTGATAAAATGTAAGTTGTTTGAAGGCAGGGATTGTTTCATTTTTCCCTTTGTATTTTTTTTCACAGTGTCTGACATACAAGAGACATTTTTAAGTGCTATGTAAATGTCTCTTATTATTGCTTAACAACCATTTCACTGTCCTTTTTTCCCTCCTAGTTATAAACACTTAAAAGACAGGAATTTCTCATTTCTCATTATACTTCACTCTCACTCTTATTAAGGTCTCAGTAAACATTTATGGGAGAGAGTAATCTTATTCTCCTGTCCCAAGCTTTTTCAGAAAAGCTGCTCAGTAGTAAGAATACTAAATTAACAAAGGAAATAGGTCTGAGTCTTGGCTGTGTTCCTTGCTACCTGGGCAGTCACTTCTCTCTGGACCTGTTTCCTCTTCTATAAAATGAGGGGGGTTGATCTCTTAAATCTATCATCCTATGAACTTCCTACTTTGCCCTTCTTCACTGGATCAGAGTGAGTTGGGCCTGGAGAAGAGAACTTGTCAGGCAGAGTTTCCCAGGAGGACTGATGAAATGGACCAGAAAAAAATGTGAGGTTGGGGTAGAGAATATGTCAAGAGTAGAAGTGAGATTGAAACCAGGAGTGAAGCTGCATGTGGGGGCCAGGGCTGAGAGTAAGGGTAGAATAAGGTAAAGAAGCATAGGTAAAGACTGGAGTTCAGAGTCTCTGAGTGTTGACCTGTCCATCCCGCTGCATATAAAGGACACTCTTCAAAGGTGTATAGATAGCCCATCCCAACCCAGTAAGACTCTTTTATTGACAAATATAAACTGCTTATTTCTATGTATTCTCTATAGCTCATATTTCCAATGAGCTTAAATCCTTTTTCATGGCTTTTCCCAATTTCAGTTTACTGCTTTTTTGTTATATAATAGGTAGGAAGTGTATATTTTTTTATTCTCATATTACCTCACCCAAAGTGAAACTCAAATAAGGTACCAAAAACTTCCTGGAGATCTGAAGGGATATAGAATAGACACCTGGCTTATTTTGTGTATGTGACTTTAAGAACACCAGATTCCAAAATAATGCACTTTATTGTTGTTCTGTCACTATAGCAAGTACTGCTGAACACTTGAATATCACCAGGTTCAGCAAAAGCAATATTTTACATTAGCACCGTTCCCAGAGAAGAAATGCGTCTCCTCTACAAAGGGCTCCATCTGTTTCTGTATTATCCAGCTCAAACAAATTCAGTTGTTGGTCTTTTATGGATTAATAACCTACAACCTTGAAGACAAACACATGCAAAAATATAGCAGCCTGCTCTCCCCTGGGCCATGCTATCTGTGTAGTGTAGCTTGTACAATGCAGATGAGAAAAGGAGACCAAATTAGCATTCTTTACTAATACTGGTTCACCATGAATCTTTCCTAACCACTGGTAGCTAAAAAAGGGAAGAGAGATTTCTCTGTCTCTTGTTATCATTCTTCTTCTCTTTCTTCTTCTTTCTCCCTCTTTCTTTCTCTATCTCTATCTCTGATTCCCTGTCTCTGTCTCTGTCTCTTTCATTTCAATCCATTGCTCCTTTAAAAAAAATTATTGATATTTTTTGATTTTTACAACATTAGTTTCCCAACATCCAAACTTCCTTCTACCTGGCTCTTGTTAGATCACTCTAACAAAGTCAATCAATAGTCAATAAGTATATAATAAGTGCCAGGCATTGTATTAGGGTTTAGCAAGGCACCAAAAAGCACAAATATAGTGCCTGCAAAGAGCTCATGTTCTGATGTGGGAGGCAAGATGTAAATAATTATCTAAATATGAGATATATACAGAGGAGGTGGAAGATTATTTCAGAGGCAAAGGGCATGGGGGTGGAGGAAGGAGGCTTTCCTCAGAAGGTGGCATGTGAGCTGAATCTTGAAGGAAATGAGTGCTTCTAAGAGGTGGAAGTGAGAAGGGAGAGCATTCCAGATATTGGAGACAGGGAAAAAAAGAAATTCAGAGACAGTAGTATTTGCCCTCAAAATAAGCCAGCCAGTATGGGTGGAGCACTGAGTACATGGTGAATAGTAAAGTGTAAGAAGACCTTAAAGTAGGAAGGATGCAGGCTGAGAAGGGCTTTAAATGGCAAGTAAAGAATCTTATATCTCATGCAAGAGTAATAGGGAGCCAATGGAGTTTACTGAATGAAGAAAAGGGTAGGGGGAACAGTTATATGGTGAGATCTCTGCTTTAGGAAAAGTGCACTGACAGCTGAGTGGAAGTTGGATTTGAGTGGGGAAAGATAAGGTAAGTACTTCAATAAGAAGGCTCCTGTGATAATCCAAGAGATTGATGAGAAACTGTACTAAATGTTAGAGAAATGGAGGAGGGATGGTGGGAAGCTAAAAAGCTTGACAACACGTTAAGTATGGGAAAAGAGTTATAACTGTGAGTGAAGTTGTGAGACAGAGTGTCTGAGAGTATGGTTGTGCCCATAGTACCCATATCCTAGTAAAAGGCAAGTTGGGAAGATGGAGGGCATGAAGGAAAATATAATGTTCTGGATGTGTTGAATATGGCGTGCTTACTCAGTGCTGAATCTGGGAATCACTGCCATAGAAATGATAACTGAGATCTCCAGGTGATTAGGACAGTCTTGTTAAATACGCACAATTAAGGGACTGTCACTGATCTAGCAAAGGAGATTGAGAAGGAGTAACTATATGCCCAGGAGAAGATCCTGAAGAGAACAGTCATGAAACCTAGAGAGGAACAGCATCCATCAAAGAAATGGTGTGAAAAGATCATTAGAAATTAGGGAATCACTAGTAGCATTGGAGAGGGCAATTCAGTTGAATGATGAGGTTTGAAGTCAAATTGAAGAAAGATTAGAATCAAGTGAAACTATGACTAAAATAGAAAAATATTTAAAATGATTGTACATGTATAACTTTGCTTATATTATATACATAATATAATATACATTATATGTAGTATAATTATATTATATTATATCATATTGCTTACTATCTTGGGGGAAAGAGAGGGAAGGGAAGGAGGGAGAAAAAAAGTAACTCAAAATCTTATAAAAATAAATGTTGAAAAGTATCTTTGCATGTAAATGGAAAAATAAAATAATATTGTAATTAACAAAAAAAGAATCAAGTGAGAGAAAAAGATATGAAGACAGTGATTATAGAGTTTAACCAAAAAGGGGAAGAGAACTCTCCAGTGATAGTCAACAAGGATAATAGGATTAAGTGAGGGTATTTTTTTAGATGACATGTTTTTAGGCAGCAAAGCCAGTAAAGAGGAGGAGATGTGAAAGAGTAAGCAAAACAAAATTGACAAAATAACCAAGACACGAAATCCAAATTGACAAAATAGACATAGATAAGAGAGAAATCATTAATTAGATACTATGTACCAGCTAAAATCTTGAGATACAAAGGTGCTTATCTCTTAACAGAGAAAGATGGTACACAAAAAGGAGATGAAAGGAAGGTATGTTTGACTCCATGATATGGAGATTGCACAAGAGTGTCATGGAGTCCCAGTTCTAGGCAAGATAAGCAAAATCTCACCTGTCAGAGCCAAGCAGCTGAAAGGGGGAGTCTGGGAAGTTTCTGGTGGGGAGGAGCTGGAGTTGATGACTAGAATGGAAGTGGCAGGATGTAACATGTGATGATGAAAATCATTTCACTTCTCAGGGCCACAATTTCTTCATCTAGGACTGAGTGCTATATTTAGAGTCAGAAAGACAAGCTTAAATACTGCTTCAGATTCTTTACTAGCCACTATTATTCTGGGCAATTTATTTAATGTTGTTGAAACTCAGTTTCCTCATTTGTAAAATGTTGGTGATGGTAACACTCACCTCACAGTAATAAGGAAAAAATAAAACTGTATATGGAGTACTTCGCAGATCTTAAACCATTAAGTAAATACTAGATAATTTGCATAAAATTAAGAGATTAACCTTGGTGAATTCTAAGGGTCCTTCCAACTCTAACATTCCATGTACTCAAAGACCAGTAACTCAACCAGTAACTTCTCATCTAGACTAAACAGCTCCTTTCATCTTCCTCATAAATCCTGTTTGATCTTGGGCCTATCTAGGCCTTTCTGAATTTTCTGTTCTGTGAATAAGGGATCTGAACCACCTGATCTCCAGTTCTTCTTACATTTAACAGCAAGGATCTCCCAATCTTTGAGCATCCAGTCTCTTCCGGGTCTGATCAGGGATGAATACAGTGCAAGATTACTTTCCTTCTCTCTTCCTAACCTGAATCTTATTTTGACTGAAATACTTTCCCTTAGCTGTTTTAAGGAAGCAGAATGCCTTGTCTCTAGAAAGGAAGTTCAGTATATTAAATAGTTAGATAACTAGACTTGCAGTCAGGAAGAGCTGGATTCACATCCTATCTCTGACACTACTAGGTACATAATCCTTGGAAGGTAACTTAATCTCTTTGACCTTTAGTTTCCTCATCAGTAAAAAAAACCCAATAATCAGTAATAAAACCCACCTCCAGGGGATATTATGAAAGAGATAATATATATAAAGTACTTTGCAAACCTTAAAGCCCTGAATAAATGTCAGAAATCATATCATATCATATTATATATTCCATAGTAGGGGGTGTTAGGATATCTATCATTCACAGTATAGCTCCATTATTACCACAATAGGGGGATGAGGGTCAGGCACAGAATCCTAGAATTTCAGATCATAGGAACTCTCAAAATCTCTAATCAAGAGTAGTGCTGCAGAAGACAGATGGAAAATAGGAATTGTTCTTATCAGGAATTCTGTTCATTTCTGATTCTTCCAAAGGCTCATTAGCCAGTTTTCTAACCATCCTATCACAATCACTTAATCAGTTAACAAATATTAGTAAGTGCTATGTTCTAGGTGTTCTTCCTAGCTAAGTTCTGGGGATACAACCCCCAGAGTCCCTACCTTCAAGAAAGATACTTCCTTATGGGAGAGGCTACATACAAATAATTATGCACATACAATAAAAATACAAGGAAGGCATTAGCAATGGCAGAGACTGGGAAAGGCTTCCTGCAAAAGGTGGGATTTGATTTGAGTATTAAAGAGCAGGAAAGCTAAGGAGCAACAGTGAGGAAGGAGAACATTGCATGTAAGGTGAATAGCCATTACAAATGAATGTAGTCCAGAGATGGAGTATCATGTGCTAGGAGCAACAAGTAATCCACTATAACTAAATCATCTCTTCCTAAATCACTGTCTTGTCATGGAAGAGGGACTTGTGTAGATCAATTAAACTATGAACTATGTTATACAAGGTTACCCAAGATGGACAGATCATAGTGGAACGCTCTGACAAAAAGTCATCCACTAGAGAAGGAAATGGCAAACCACTCTAGTTAATTTTTGCCAAGAAAACCCCATTAACAGTATTAAAATGATAAAAGAGATGACATCATAAGATCATCCCTCAGGTTGGAAGGTATCCAACATGCTACTGAGGAAGAGTAGAGGATAATTACAAGTAGCTCCAGAACTAATGAAATAACTGGGTAGAAAAACCCTGAGCTGTGGATATGACTGATAACAAAAAGAAAAGATCAATGCTGTAAAGATCAATACTGAATATAAGGAATGTAAGATCTATGAACCACAGTAGGTTGGATGCACAAGAGATGGAAAGATTAAACATTGACAGTTTGAGTGTCAGTGACTTTATATTGATGGAAATAGGCTGAATTTAATTCAGGTGATGATTACATATACTACTATGCACAAGCATTCCTTAAAAGAAATCTAGTAACCCATCATACTAGATAAAAGGATGAGAAAAGCAGTATGTAAGAGAAAAAGCAGGGTATAATATCAAGATTGACAATGATATGTGTTCAAATCCAAGGCAAACCATTTAGCATTACAGTAATAGGTCTATGCTCCAACCACTGACGCCGAAGAGGCCAAAGTTGATCAGGTTTATAAAGACCTTCAACATCTTCTACAAATAATTCCACCAAAGATGTCATATTCATCAAAGGGAGTCAGAATGCTAATCAAAAGATAATTGGAATAACAGACAAATTTGGCCTTCGAATACAAAATGAGGCAGGCAGAGCAGAGACTAATAGAATTTTGTCAAGATGATTCACTGGTCATAACATTCTTTTTTTTTACTTAATAGTGTTTTTCCCAATTACATGTAAAAGTCAAAATTGACTTTTGTAAGATTTTGAGTTCCAAAAATTTTTTTTCTCTCCCTTTCTTTCCTTTACCCTCCCCAAGACTGCAAGCAATCTGATATAGGTTATGCATGTACACCATGTATACATATCATTTTAAACATATTTCCATATTAGTCATATTGTGAAAGAAAAATCAAAACTAAAAGGAACAATCATGAGAAAGAAAAAAGCTCCCCAAAAAGTAAATAGAATGCTTTGATCTGCATTCAGTTGCCATAGTTCTTTCTCTGGATGAAAACAGCATTTTCCATCCCAACTCTATTGGAATTGTCTTGGATTACTATATTGCTGAGAAAAGCTAAGGCCATCATAGTTGATCATTATACTTGCTGTTACTGTATATAACATTCTCCTGGTTTTGCTCACTTCACTCACCATTGTTTTCATATAAATCATTGTAGACTTTTCTGAAATCAGCCTGTTCATAATTTCTTATAGAAATTCAATGCGTTCCATTAAATTCAAATACCACAACTTACTCAGCCATCCCCCAATTGATGGGCATCCACTCAATTTCCAATTCCTTCCCATCATAAAAAGAGATGCTACAAAAATTTTTGCATATGTGAGTCCTTTTTTTCTCTTTTTTGATCTCTTTGGGACACAGACTCAGTTGTGCCACTGTTAGATCAAAGGGTAGCACACTTTTGTAGCCCTTTGGGCATAGTTCCAAATTATCTCCAGAATGATTGGATCAGTTCACAACTCCAACAATGAATTAGTGTCCCAGTTTTTTCACATCCTCTCCAACATTTAACATTATCTTTTTCTGTCATCTTAGCCAATCTGATAGGTATAAGGTGGTACTTCAGAGTTGTTTTAATTTGCATTTCTTTAACATAGCACTCTTCTTCCACAACCCAAAAAGCATCTCTACATATGGGCATCACAAGAAGGTTAATACTGAAATCAGATACACTTTGCAGCCAGAAATGGAGAAGTTCTATACAGTTAGTTAAAACAAGACCTGGAGCTGACTATGGCTCAAATCATGAGCTTCTTATTTCAAAATTCTGACAAAATTGAAGAAAACCATAAGGGAGAAACCATAAGACTATATAGGTTAATATCCCTTGTGAATATGAAGTAGAAGTGATGAATAGATTTAAAGATTAGATGTGGTAGATAGAGTACTTGAAGTACAATGGACAGAGGCTCACAATATAGTACAAGTGACAGCAGCAAAAAAACATTCCAAAGAAAAAGAAGAGCAAGAAAACTAAATGGTTAATGAGGCTTTGCAAATAGCTAAGGAAGAAGGAAAGAAGAAAGGTAAAAGAGAAAGGGAAATATATACCCAATTGAATACCGAATTCCAGAGAATACTAAATAGAGAAATTTTCTTAAATGAGCAATACAAAGAAATCGAAGAAAACAATAAAATGGGAAAGATAAGATATCGCTTCAAGAAAATTAGATATATCAAGGGAATATTTTGTGCAAAAATGGACATAATGAAAGATAAAAATGGTAGGGACTTAACTGAAGTAGAAGTGATGATGTGCTTACTGATTTAGAGCCACACATCCTGAAGAATGAAGTCAAATAGGCTTTAGGAAGTATTGCTAATAATAAGGCTAGTGAGAGATGAAATTCCTGCTGAGCTATTTAAAATCCTAAAAGATGATGCTAGTAAAGTGCTGCACTCAATATGTTAGCAAGTTTGGAAAACTCAACAGAGGCTACTTGATAGGAAAAAATCAATTTATTTCTCAATCCTAAAGAAGAACAATGCCAAAAATTGTTCAAATTACCAAACAACTGCATTCATTCCACATGCCAGGAAGGTTATATTCAAGATTCTACAAGCTAGGTTTTAGCAGTAAGTGAAGAATTATCAAAAGAGCAGGCTGGTTTTAAAAGAGGCAGAGAAACTAGAGACCAAATTGCCAACATTTGCTGGATTATGGACAAAGCAATGGGAGTTCTGCTTCATTGACTACACTATAGCTTTTGACTGTGTGGATCATAACAAAATATGCTAAATTCTCAAAAATCATCTTATTTGTCTGCTGAGGAACATACATGGACCAACAAGCAGCAGTTAGAATCAAATATGGAACAACTGATTGGTTTAAGATTGGCTGTATATTGTTACTTTATCTATTTAACTTGTATGCAGAGTGCATTATGTGAAATGCCAGAATTAATTAATCAAAAACTAGAATTAAGATTTCTGAGAGAAATATCAACAAATTCAGCTATCAGACAATACCTCTCTGATGGAGGCAGCTAGGTGGCTCAGTGGATAGAGCACTGGATCTGAGTTCAAGTTTAATATTAATAGCTGTGTAACCGAGTAAGTCACATAGCTTCTGTTTCTTAAGATCCTGGAGAAGGAAATGGCAGTATCTTTGCGAAGAAAATCCCATGGTGAATATGGTTCATGAGGTCATAAAGAGTTGAACATGACTGAACAACAACACCACTCTAATAATAAAAAATGGAAAATTGAATCTCTTGATGAAAGAATGTAAAGCTTACTTGAAGCTTAACATTAAAAAAACTAAGATTATGGCAACTGATTCTGTCACTTTATGACAAATAGAGAAGGAAGAAATTGAAATAGTGTCAGATTTTCAAAGATCACATTCAACAACCACAGCCATGAAATTAAATGACGCTTGCTCCTTGGAAATAGAATTATGGCAAATCTGGACATCACACTAAAAAGTAGAGACATTGCATTGCCCAACAAAAATCCATATGGCCAAAGCTATCATTTTTCCAGTAGTGGTACATGCCTGTGAGTTAGAATATAAAAAAAAGCTGATTGTCACAGAATCAGTGCTTTCAAATTGGTGCTAGAGGAGACTTTTGAGAATTCCATGGACAAGAAGGAGATCAAACCAATCCATACTTAAATTAATTCAGACTATTTACTGGAAGGTCAAATAATGAAGATGAAGATTAAATACTTGGTTATATAATAAGAAGATAGGACTCACTGGAAAAGCCTCTGATATTGGAAAAGATTGAAGGTAAAAGGAGAAGAGAATGGCAGAGAAAAAGATAGATAGTGTCATGGAAGCAACAAAAATGAGTTTAGATGAAGAAATAGTGGAAAATAATATGGTAGGTGCGGAGAGTCGAGCAGAACTGAGCAAATGAACGACTGGATCATAGAATAGATAGAAGGGATAGATGAACTCTGAAGGCCCTAACTCACCCAAATGTCTGATGGAGAAGACTTTTGTTAAACGACTAAATCTTGTCTTCTACCTGAAACCAACGTGGTTCACAGGTCACTTATATGAGATCTTGACTTCCTCTAATGTGACTTGCATTTATTTCTAGACAGCTTTCAGTTGCATCACTTAGGTCTAGGTAAGTAGAAGGGATAAAATTTGCATTTAATTCCCTTGCAGTGTTGATAGTATTGGCTGGGGAGTCCCATGTTTATTCTGGCCATTTGCACAGTCTCTGTTAAGCCAGAAATGTTAAGTTGTGTTTTCTCTATGGTTACTAAAGAGTATGAAATCAAATATTCTTTATTTTGAACTATGTGAAGATAAGGAACAGGAACAGCCCACGTGAGTAAAATAGGCATAGTGCATAGAGTAGTGGACTCTGTGTCAAGAAGATCTGAATTGAAATCTAGCCCCTGACACTATGTAACCCTAGTCTCTTAACCTCTATGTACCTCAGTTTCCTCATCTATAAAATGGGGGTAATAGTAGCAGCTATTTCCCAGATTTGTTGTGAGGATCAAATTAAATAATATTTGATTTTTTTGCCATTCCTGGTCCTATTTCCCACTACTCTGTGTACAAGGTAGGGCATAGAGGAAGACAGGATTAAGAGGAATATTACAATATTTAACAAAGTAAGATGTGATCTTCATGGAGAAGTGAATAAAGTTGTTAGAGAACTCAGTAGTGAGGCATCTCTTACAAAAAGCCAAATGGATCTGGGATGTTAACTATTCAGGATCTCTCTCCCATCAATCAACACATTCATGCTTTCCCCTTCTGTGGAGCTCTCATCAATGTCCTCCCAAAAGTTCACCACAGTGGGTCTCCAACATAAAGAGTGGGGCCCTCCCAACTACCCCACCCAACTAGGAGATCTAACTTCTGTCTAGAATATAAACAGAATCCGATCTGTGTAAGTTCTTGTCCTAAGGAACCCTGGTCCTTCTACTCCTCCGTTAGAGTTTAGGATGACCCAGCTCATGAAGGAGAAAACCAACCAGACTGATCTGGATAGACATGGATTCCTCTCTCTGGATTGCTAGAGGCAACCGAGTCTCATGCTCAAGCCATGTCCTCAGCAGGAGGAGCCAAAGACTTTTAGCCCACCTCCTTATTAAGTGTCCACCAATCAGGGTTGATTTTCAGTGGTCAAGAGAATTCCCCTTAAAGCTTTCAGGCTCCCCATGGCTTATCTTTGGTTACTGACAGAAACCACTGGCCATCAATATACTGATTGCTAGCTAGCCTAATTAATAAATAAATTATTAATTACCCAGAAACTGTCTCTGGTTTTTCATTTGTTTCACAACCCCAGATCAACACAATCACTTACCGACATAGATAGATATAGAGTGTAGGCTGGATATACAGCACAGGCCGGAGTGCCACCATTGGCCATTCACTTTGGACCCAACAGTTCTGCTATCCCCAGAGCATCATGTTCATTCGCTTCACTTTCAATGAACAACCACATTCATCATAATGATGATCATGAAAAAAAAGGGTTCCATATCCACATATGCTACAACTCCCCCAGGCTTCCAAACCTTGATCCATCTCTCCCTTCTCCACGTGCTCATCATCTCATATCAGCAGAATTCAAGAAATATCACCATTGCCATCTCCTCTAACATCCCCCTGTTGTCACACTCAGGAAGGCTGGCCAATGGTGCCATGGAACAAGAAATGAAGGGCTAGAGTCTTGTGGATTAGGAAGAATCTAAAAAGGCTCTTGTACTTCCCAACTAGTGTTAGCAGTGGATACAAGACTGGAAATGACAGCTGGAAGCATGAACAAGTGGGTCAGAGGCGTCCCCCACATCTAGTGAGGGAAAGAGCAGTTAAACTAAGCCATCCTTGTGCTGATTTCAGTGATCAGATCAGCCTCACTCCAATAGAAGTCTGTGAGAATGGGGAAATAAATGTCCAATATGGCCAGGGATGCAGCCAAACCAGCTCCCAAGAGCCAATAATTAAATGTTCAATGTGAGCATTTACACCTCAGAAATCAGCAAATATTACACACCAGAGTTTAACTTATTGTGTTGTTGATCGTATGGTCTCAACAAAATAATAGAGAAAATGTTCACTTAAAAATGTGTCATACATACTTTTTTTTTCTGAGACATGGTTATAAAACATTTATCCCCTGAAGTCAGGAGGAGCCGAGTTCAAATCTGGCCTCACACATTTAACACTTCCTAGCTGTATGACCCTGGGCAAATTTACCAACACATCCCTGGGGAAAAGCTTTAATAAGCTTACAATGTTCAAAGTTGTAGGGGCTCTGGGACTGAGAGAGAAAGGAGGTACAGTTACATACCTGAGATTGCAAGAGGAAAGCAGGGTGCTTACTATTGCCTAGAACAATTAAAGGGTATCAGAAACTAGAAACCTTGTGAGTATTGGTCTGGTCAAGAGGAGGTTGAGAGCCCAGTCTACAAGCAGTGATCATGGGAGTATAGGAAGATAGTGTTTACGGTAAAAGGTTGGAGTGGGGCTTGAGTGTAAGGAGAATGCCTTTGGAGCTTTTGGGAAATTATTTCAGTGGGATAAGAATTCAGTAGTCATCAAGGAAGGGGAACTCCACCAGAACAAAGGACTAAGACTTGATTTCACAACATATACTTGTAGAGAGTCACAGTTAGTGGGGAAACTCTGGGTGAGGTATAAGACCCTTCAGCCCAGAGGGAACCTGCTGACAATGTCTGGTTCAGCTCCCCATCTCCCCTAAGGGAGCCCCTAAGGGCTCTCAGTCTTTCTGAGAAATCAGGGGGAAGTGACAACCTGTGGTGAGCAAGTTATTTATGAGGTCCCACGTGCTCAGTGTTGTTTTTGTTACATTATATAAAGGAGAAAGCCCTTGAAATAAACAGACTCCATTTTTCCACCATCCTCGGGAATCCCATCTCATCACTTCTCCACTAGGAAGGTATATTTTAATCACCCCGGTGTGGGGGCTCTAGAAAGCAACGGTACATTTTGTCACCCCAACTTGGGGGCTCTAGAAAGCAGGACAACAATACTCAGCTATGGATAGGAGATGCATTTTTCCCTCAGTAAATAGTATTTTTTCAACTGTATGTAAACATAGTTTTCAACATTAATTTTTGTAAAATTTTGGTTCCAAATTTCTTTCCCTTCCCTTGCCTCCAGTCTCCTCACAACAGCAAGCAGTATGATATAGGTTATATGTGGACAGTCATTTTAAACATTTCTAAATTTGTCATGTGCAAGAAAAATCAGACCAAAAGGAGGAAGAAACATGAAAAAGAGAAAACAATGGTTCAGTCAATAGTTCTCTACAGTTTTTCCTCTGGAGGCAGATGGCATTTTCTAAGGAGATCTATTCTCTTTTGATCTTTTTAATTTTATTTTTTTCTTAATAATATTTTATTTTTCCAGATGCATATAAAGATAATTTTCAACAACAAAAAGTCTTGATTTCAAAGAGATTGTATAGCAAAGGACAGACACCTTCAATACAATGACACAAAGAAAAGATATGAACTATAATGAAACACTGTGAGGTCAGGAATTGTCCTGGACTTATCAGGAATGTTGCTGAATTATGGATTTCTGATGTCTTCCTGATTCTGTTTTGGGAAAAATTACCCCCAGGAGTACTGGTGAACTGAGAATAATCCTCCCCCAAAAAGAGAATGACCCAAAATGTTGGTCATGAATGACAGGAGCATGACAGTAGTGTGGATTCATTTTCTGAACTTCCCTTGGTGTTATGTATAGCCCTACCAGCTATATTTTGGGAAAAGTTATGGGATTCATGTTGTATGTTGGTGTTCTATCATCCCCAGGTGATTTGTGGGAGAAGAGGAATGAGAAATGGTCTCCTGGAATGTTATAGAGACAGGACAAAATACATCTAAGAGGACATCTGAATGGTCATGAAGCATCTTGCAGTTGTGGTCTGTCTCTTATCTATACAACTGAGTTTAATCCCCCATCCCTCAAGAAGATTGCCCAGTATTCACAGTGTCTCCATGGCAACCAGGACTGCAGTCCGATCTGCATGTATTCAACATGCTGGACAATATCATAGACTCATAGGATGGAGGGCCAGATGAGTCTTAGAGGAAAATATATGCATATAGAGATTTTTTTGTGGGTATGTATACTTAAAGAAACAGGATCCTCTAAAAGAGAGTTGGCCCAGAAAAATCTGGATTCAATTCCTGCCTCTGATACCTGCTAAGAGTGTCACTTAACTCCATTCCCCAGGTTTATACTTGTTAGCCTGTGTATGTATGTATGTACACACAGAGCCAGAGCCAGAGATAAAGAAACAGAGACAGAGATAAAGAAGGAAAGAGATAGAGGGAGATGGAGATGAAGAGAGAGGAAGAGACAGACACACAGAGAGAGGCAGAGAGAGATAGAGAGACACAGAAAGACAGAGACAGAGCCTAATAGAGGGAGTTGAGGATGGAAAGAGAGCAAGAGACAAAGACATACAGAGAAAGAAAGGAAGATAGAGACACACAAAAAGAGGCAGAAACAGAGAGAGAGGCAAAGAGACACAGAGAGATAGAGAGACACAGAGAGACAAAGAGACACAGAGAGACAGAAACAGAGACAAAGAAGCAAATAGATAGAAGGAGATGGAGATGGAGGGAGAGAAAGAGACAGACACAAAGAGAGAGACAGAGAGTCACACAGAGAGATAGAGACATATGAAGGGAGACAGAAACAGGCAAAGAGACATACAGAGAGATAAAGAGACACAGAGAGACACAGAGACAGAGAGAAAGAGACAGAAACAGAGAAAGAAAGAGACACACAGAGAGAAAAAAACAGAGACAAAGACAGATAGACACATAGGGAGACAAATACATACATACACGTGGGTTGAGAGGGGAGGCAGACTGAGACAGGCACAAGGACAGGGAGAAAGAGAAGGAGAGGGAGAGAGAAAGGAAGAAAAAGAGAGCAGTAATGGAAGAATTAGACTCATGACCAGTAACAAGAATTGGCAACTTGCTTGGCCTATATAGCCCTAGAGAATTTCTTGGAGTATTGAGAGGTTATATCTCCCTCATGTTCACACAGATAATATTTACGTGAGGGGACCTCAAACCCAGTTCTTCCTGAATCCACAGCTGGCACTCTATCTCCTCTGCAAAGATGCTTAAATTTTTAATCTACAGCTACCTATGGTCCTTCTCTCCCTTACTCCTCCTGCATGTTTGGAGAACAGTTACCTGCCCTTCATCTGTAAGTATTTTCAGATTATAGACATGGACAGAAAGGAGCTTCGGTACTTTGCAGATATCTAACTTGTTATACATTGTGATCATTTGTTATCAAAACTTAATTGTTATTCAAATTTATGAGAATAAGAGATTCATTTAATGCATGAAAGGTCAAGGATAAAAATAGAGAGTTTTAAAAGAAACAAATCTAATTTTCAATAATCACTTAAAAAAACTCTAAATCACTAATAATTATTGTTGAGTCATGTCTGACTTTTTATTACACTTTGGGGGGGTTTTCTTGGCTAAGATACTGGAGTGGTTTGTCATTTACTTCTTTAACCCATTTTACAGATGAGGAAAGTAAGGCAAACAGGATTAAATGACTTGTCCAGATTCATACAGACTGTATTTGGATTCAGGTCTTCTTGATTCCAAGACCAGTTCTCTACTGAGCCATTTTTCTCCCCACTAATAATTAGAGTATTACAAAATAAAGTAACTTTGAGCTCATAGCTAGGTGACATAATGGATAGAGCATCCACATAAAGCAAGTAGAAATATTTATTAAGGATCTCCTAGGTGGCAGGGACTCTTCCAAATATTAGGAACATGGATACAAAGAATGAAAGTACTAAAACTGGGGTCCAGAAAAGTGAGTTGCTTGCCTAAGGTCACACAGTTGGTAAGGAGAAGTCTGTCCTCCACTGCCCTGTGATCTTTCCTGGCCCCCATGAATAAAAGACAAGGGTGTTCCAGAGCAAAAAACAATTTCCAATTATTTTCCTTATTGTGACCTTACAAAAACACACATCCCACCTCCCCATTCACAATCAGCAGGTCTGCAGAAGAGGGGAGCAGTACTTTCAAAGGTTTTTTTTAAAAAAAAGATGCATTTAAAGCCTGGTCCCCTGGGCCTAGCCCACAGTCCCTGGGTGCTTGGCTTTAAGAGCCTTGGGGGCCAAACAACTTAGCTCTAATTGTTTTTTTATTTAACTAGGCCACTTAAACCAGAGAGCCTTTGTCCAGCAACCCTGTAGTTATAGGCCTGGCTTTGTCACACTGTCCTACTGTTCTTTAAACTTCAGATTTGGTATTTGTTTGTTTGTCTTATTCAGGAAGAAAGAAATCATCTGTCTCTCACTTCTTGAAAACAACTGGTAATGAGTGGAATTCAGATTTGAGATGATCATGGCTGTTGAAAACAGAAAATCCCCTTTTTTTCTGGGCTAGCATTTAACTAAGGAAAGTCAAAATGTGTATTTGACAGGGAAGGGGGAAGGGGATGATGACATCACTTTGGCCATGAGAGAGTAAGGCACAGTGGAATAGCTAATAGGAAGGGGCAGAGGGCCCGGGGAGAGGGCCTCCTCTGACCTTTCCTAACTGTGTGACTGGTCACTTAATCTCTCTAAGCCTCCTTTGGAAAATGGGAATAATAATGGCATCCACCTCTCAGGGGTGTTGTGAAGATCAAGTGAGATATTTTTGTAAAAGTACTAGGTAAATGCTCCCTATCTGGTCTCTTACAATAATTCCCATAGATTAGACGCTGTTATTTCTAAGTGAAAAAACTGGTTAAGAGATTTGCCCAGAGTCATACCATTTGCACGTGTCTAAGGCAGGATTTGAACTCAGGTTTTCCTCACTCAGGAGGCAGTGAGGTAGTTTAGTGGAGAAAGCATCAGGCTTGGAATAGGTAAGCCCCAAGTTCCAATTTGGATTCAGACACATATACCCTAGGCAAGTCACTTTACTCTTTTTGCCTCAGTTACCTTATCTGTAAAATGAGCTGTAGAAGAAATGGCAAACCACTCCAGTATTTTTGCCAAGAAAACCTAGAGTAAGACACAACTAATTAACTCAAAAAAATGATTAAATTAATTTTACTTTTTTATTGTTTAATTTTAAATGAAAAAACAGTTAAATGCAGATTTTTACAAGTATTTTTTTTTCATTTTTTTAAATACACTTTTTTTTTGCTGAAGCAATTGAGGTTAAATGACTTGTCCAGGGCCACACAGCTAGGAAGTTAAATACATATTTCTTTATGAATCATATTGGGAGAGAAAAATTAGAGCAAAAGGAAAAACCATGGGAGAGGGAAAAAAACACAGAAAAAAGAAGTGAACATAATGTGTAAAATTTAAATTCAATCTCCATAGTTCTTTTTCTGGATGCAGATGGAATTTTCCATCCAAAGTCTATTGGGATTTCCTTGAATCACTGAACCACTGAGAAAAACCGAGTATTTCATAACACCTTTCATCGCACAATCTTGTTGTTACTGGGTACAATCTATTCCTGGTTCTGCTTGTTTCACTCAGGATCAGTTCATGTAAATCTTTCCAAGCCTTTCCAAAATCAGTCTGTTTATTATTTTTATAAATAATAATATTCCATTACTTTCACATACATAATTTATTCAACCATTCCCCAATTGATGGGCATCTCCTCATTTTCCAATTCTCTGCCACCACAAAAAGAGCTGCTACAAACATTTTTGTGTAGGTGGGTCCTTTCCCTCCTTTATGATTTCCTTGGGATATAGACCCTGTAATGGCAATACTTAATACTTTTGAAAATTAATTTCAACATGAAATAATTATAAAAACTTAACCATTCACTGTGGATACAGCACCAGCTCTACAGTCAGGAGAACTTGAGTTCAAATCCAATTTCAGACACTTAACACTTAGCTGTGTGACCCTGGGCAAGTTACTTAACCCCAACTGCCTCAAAAAGCGAATCTTAGCCATTGCTATCTTTCTCTTTCCTTTTCTGTGCAACTGTGTTCTGTGTCCTTCTTTAGACAGAACCATATTTGCTGTGTTCTCTGCTCAAGCTCTGGTTTTGTCTCTTTGTCCTCATTCCTGAGCATTTTCATGTTTCCTTATGTAATGGGGCTGAGGAGGCAGACCTACCAATTAGTGCCCAGTCCTAGGAGCATGTGTAACGGGCGCTGTCCACTGGTAACCCCCAAGGTCAAGGGTCTTTTGGAAACATGTGATGACATAGAATGGAAGGATCCTGTTCTCCCTTTCAGAGCATGGGCAAGTATTCTGTGACCGTTTGCTGTCTACTTACTGTGTGATGACCAAACAACTCACTGCAGAACCAAAAATACCCCCCCAAAGGTGTTGGGATGGGAGATAGATATAAAGTGCTATAATTTTAAGGGGTTGGGGGGGGCGAGTTGTCTGTAACGTGGTTCTTTCTATATTTTCCAGTATAGATACCTTTGCAAAAGCTAATGAATACTAACTGGTCTGATATTTTTATATGTTAATCCCTGGTCATTGATACTGGAAGGAACAAAGCAGAATGAAGCCTCCAGATGATTACATTAAGAAGCCATCCCAGTTCCCCAAGGTTACTCCAACAATGCTGAGGGGGCAGCACTGACATAGACACTCTCTGGGGACCCAATTTGTCATAGGAGTGGGAGTTTGGATAACCCCAGGGTGCCTTGTGGGTGACATGTAAGTTCCTCTTATCAGTCATTTGTAATAGAGTATTCTTTTATATGACCTGGCAACTGGGCATGGTAGCCAGAGGACTCTCCTTGGAGTCAGGAAAACCTGGATTCAGTTCTACTTCTCACACATAACAAATACTTTCCAGGCAATGCTAGGACTGTAAGTTAAAGATGCTTTATCTATCTGTATTGGTGTATAGGGGATTTATAATAGATGGTAATAATAATTTGCATTTATATAGCACTTTAGCAGCTAGGTGGTGCAGTAGATAGAGTGCCAGGCCTGGAGTCAGATAGACCTGAGCTCAAATGTGGATTCAGATATTTAATAGCTGTGTGACCCGGGTGAGTCACTTAATCCTGTTTGCCCCAGTTGACTCATCTGTAAAATGGACTGGAGAAGGAAATAGCAAACCGCTCCAGTATCTTTGCCAAGAAAACCCCAAATGGGGTCCCAAAGAACAGGTCATAATTGAAAAACTAAACAATTTGACACATAGGACTTTACGGTTTGCCAAATTAATTGTTTTTTCATATACTATTTCATCTCATTTCCATGACAATCCTAGGAGATAGGTTCTATTATTATCTACAATTTACAAATGGGGAAACTGAGGCAGGCAGTGATTATGTGATTTGCTAAGGGTCATACAACTAGTAAGTATCTAAGGATAGATTCAAGTGTTCTGGTAATATGGTGCCACCTACCTGAATGTCCGCAGCAGAAGGGTCCCACATGGATGAAATGACAGGTCCAGATTCCCCTCCCCTCTCCAAGAAAACCAAACACCTTTGCATGGATGTACCAAGCTTTGTCCATCATTCTCTAGCTAGCGTTTAGTTTATTTCCATTTTGGATTGTTGTTGTTTTTTAAACAAACAATGATCCTATAAACATCTTTGCATAGATAGTTCTTTTGTTCTTGATAGCAATATTCTATAGGAACATTCTTAAGAGTTTAATTATTTGGGCCAGATAATGTAATTTATTTTGTAGCATATAAATGTATGCTTATTTTAGAGCATATAGAGTATAAGCCTACTAGATTGCCATACCACTAACAATATGTGTTTCTCCATGACTTCTACCAGCACTGAGTGTTGCCTTAATTTTGATCTATGTGCATTTACCATTAGTAATATCAGCGTTGTTCCAATTTTGCACTTCTTCAGTTAGGATAAAGGTTGAAATTTTGCTCAAGTGATTACTTGAAATTGTGTATCCTTTCTTTAAATTGTCTGTATATATTATTTGACAAGTTATCAATTGAGCTTTGCTTTTCAATATTTTTATCAATTTTTTAAGAATGTTAAATGATTTTTTAATTTCATATCCTTACCCCCAATATTTTCTCAATCTTATATTTTTATCTTCATCACATTATTTTTGTTCTAATTTTTTTTATTTTTATATCATTAAACCCATCCAATTTGTCCCCAATAATCTCTTCCATTTGTTTCTCTGACTTCCACAATTGAGATTAACTATATCATTGCATTTTATTTTATGTGTATTTTATGTTTTACTCTTTGATCTAGCTAGACTTTATGTTATACACATATATGGTGTAAGACATATTAAATTTTTGTTGTATTGATAGCCAGTTTCCCTAATGACATTTGTGAAATATTTCTTCCCCCCTATTTAAAAATTATTCAGAAGTTCAGAGGAATAAAAATTATTTATTTTGGCTCAGTTTCTGGCAACTCAATTCTATTCCAAGGGTTTAGTTTTCTCTAGTACCAAATGGTTTGGATGAGTAACTGCTTTGTAATATGTTTTCAGATCACAGAGGATGAATTTTCTTTAATCATCTTCACTATCACCAAAAGAGTTCTTTTGATATTCCTGTCCATTTATATGTCTATGTAAATGTTATCCTATTTTATACAGTTCCTAATATAAACTCATTAGTCTTGTGTTGAACTTCTAAATTAATATGGGAGAAATGGCATTTGTACTATGTTTATCCATGGTAGGTCCTTCCATTATCCAAATCTACCTTTATTTCTGACAATATGCTTTAGTGTCATCTTTATAAAGGTCATATGTGCATTTTACTAATTCAATTTTAAATACTAGTAAGAGGTTCTTTTTCATATAAGTGAATTTTTTAAATTGGGTTTTTGCTAGTAGCATATAAAAGTATAAATTATTTTTGTGGCTTTATCTGGTTTCCTGAATGGTGTAGACTAAGGATGGAGAACTGACTTTCTAGTCACTTAGACCTGGATTAAAATCTCTCCTCTACTACAGACTAACCCATTACCCCAATAGGCAAGACACTTATACTTCCTAACGCTTTAGGCAAATCTGTAAGACTATGAGTTTTCCCCCTGTCTCAAATTATTTTTCTTTTCAAATTAACACATTCTTCTCCCAGCTTTCCCCCCATCCATGAGCAAATTGATTTTTTAAAACCTCATCTACATAATGTGGCAGAACATAATGTGATCTAAAAATGTACATATGACTATGTTTTTTGTTTTTTAAGGCAATCAGAGTTAAATGCCCAGGATCACACAGTGAGTAAGTGTCCAAAGTCACATTTGAATTCTCCTGACTCCAGACCGATGTGCTCTATCCACTGGAGAATATAGTTGCTCCCAAGACTAAGCTTCAGGGAAGATGCTAAACTGCATTCACAGTGGTAGTTTTCTCATCCCAATGTAGTTTCCTTCACCAGTGAAATCATAGGTTTATTCCCTGTCCTTACAAATTTGCTGAGCTCATTTATTATCTCAGTTAATTTTTTAATTGATATAGTTATTCCTCAACATTCAATCCTACCATCAGCAAATTAGAAAATTTTGGCCTCTTCATTTTAGGTGTGGATCCTTTTAATTTCCATTTTTTGTCTTGTGACTACATACATCTTAGATATAGTCAAATAGCAAAATCAAGAATGAGTTCTTCTAATCTATCTACACTTGCTTCTGATATATTAATACTTTATATAATTCTGACTCTGGAGCAAATTGGATATAATTTTCTAGTCCAGAATGTTCAACTTAATTCATTTCCCTCAAAAAGTACATTGTGACCTATTCTTCACAACTCTGAAATTGATATAGTTTCATTTGTAAAAGAAATATTCTCTAAATATCAGAGCAATGGTTTGTTTTTTATTTTTCAAATTAAACTTTTAATTATATGAGAAGACTCACAATTAATTACTTTATTCACCTAGGATCCTTGATAGGAGCACCTAGATGGTTCAGTGGATAAAGTGCCAGACCTACGTCAAGAAAATATATGTCTATATGTGTATACCTGTATAGGTATATGTGTATATCTACATATGTATGTAGGTATATGTTCACATAACCTATGTATTTGTATGTGTGAGCACACATATATGCACATATATACATATTCAGATATACTTGATATATATAAAGTATTTTTAATTAAATTCATTATTATTGAATACACACAATATCCATATCAGCACATGGATCCTTCTATGACATCTCTTTTTAAGTGTGATCTTTCTGCTTTACAATGTAAGCCCCTGGAAGTCAGAGATTATCCTTCTTTTGTCTTGTATTTGTAACCCCAGAGCCTACAATGATACCTGGCATATAAGAGGTGATTAATTAGTGCTTGTTGCCTTGGCTTGACTGTTTCCAAAAATACTCAGTCTGAGGAGCATTTAAAGCTTTCCACGATCTAACTCCCACCTACTTTTCCAGACTTGTTTCATCTATTACTCCTTTTCATGTACTCTCTGTTCCAGTCGAGCTGACCTGTCAGCTTTCTCTCTCTCTCTCTCTCTCTCTCTCTCTCTCTCTCTCTCTCTCTCTATCTCTCTCTATCTCTCTTTCTCTCTCTTTCTTTCTCTCTCTCTCAACAATGCATGTCCCACCTTCATGCTTTTGCATATAAGTGGTCCTCTGTATCTCCAGTGGAGTCCCTCCCATAGCATAATCATAACTAGCATAATCTCAGCTCCCTTAAAAACACAACTCAGCTCTCAATTCCTACATAACATCCTTTCTCATTTAGTTATTGTTGCTTTCTCCCTCTTAAAATTACTTTGTATTATTTGGTATGAACTTTGTATTTATATACTTGTGTACAAGAGCAGCTGGGGAGCACAGTGGATAGAACTCCAAGCCTGGAGTAAGGAAGAATTGAGTTCAAATTTGCCTCAGAAACGTAATAACTGTGTGATCCTGGGCATGTCACCTCATCTTGTCTGCCTCAGTTTCCTCATCTATAAAACTAGCTGGAGAAAGAAATGGCAAACCACTGTAGTATCTTTGCCAAGAAAACCCCAAAAGGCATCAAAAAGAGTTGGACATGACTGAATAAGAACAGCTTTGTATACATAATGCATCCTTCCACAATAATGTAAACTCCTTTAGAGCAAATATCATTTCTTTGTACATATCTCTCACCCACTGGCAAAATACTTTGTACATTGTAGGTGCTTAATAAATAAATAAATAAACACAAATAAATGAAATCTAATTTTTAAGAAGACCATTTTGGAACTATTTTTAAAATCACCTTGTACTGAATGCTATAAAACTAGACTTTCAAGCTTGCCACAAAGAAGAGTGAAAAGCACAAAAGGTGGTGGACTGTGGATGTGAACAAGGGATGATAGAATGCTGATTTTTCTGTTATGATGATTATATTTTTATTCACTGTCTATCCTTTGTTATAGGGACTTCTCTCTGGAAAGGGGACTGGGGAGAGATGCATTAAGAAACATAGATAATATGAAAAGGTGTCAATAAAATGAATTTTTTAAAAAACCACCTTGCAGCAAAACTCCTGCTTTTCACATTAATGTAACTAAAACCTATTAGAAGATGATGATGTATTAACATTTGAATGTAAAGATGATTGAATTCCATCTGCTCTCATATTTTCACTGGCAGACACTCAGGGGAATGAGATCATAATCTTTTTTTCTGCCATGTATATTTCAAGTATGGGCGGAAGGTGGAGATAATTAAATGATTGAAAAACTAATAAAATGGGGTGGGTCAAGTGAGATAATTTCAAATTTATTGTGTACCTTTTACCTTCATAAAAAATGGGAGATAAATAATTAAAGCCCATGAGAATAGAGTCAGAGAGCGCACTGAAGTTTAAGGTACTTGGGTATTTTAAGAATCTCACCTAGATTCTCCTGAGGCCTTAGAGAAATCAACATCCTCTTTATATGTCTATAGCATAATTATGCTTGATGAATATATATATATATATATATACACACACACATACATATATATATATATATATATATATATATATATATATATATATATGCTTATATATGGTCTAAGAGTCTTCATCCCAATTCCCATTGCCATTGACAAGTTGAATCCCCAGAATTTGGCCACATCTTCCTCTTAGGAGTCTAGGAATACCTCCTATGGATCTAAGGTCATTCTCAATATCAGCTCAAGCCCCCAGCAGTATGCTTTCCCCACCCTCAAGATTATGAGTTAAGAATCTATTTAATTAGTCGGCCTTAGTTAGTTCTTATAAAGGGGTATTTACTAAGAGAGTATAGGAATCGGTATAAATCATAACCATAATGCCTCCTACAAGGACATACCATATTCAGAGGAAAGTGAATTCAAATTAAAACACATGTGGCAAAGGGACAACTCACAACTCTAGATTTCCAGCAGTCCTTTTCACCCATTGATGGGGTGTTGAAGAAGTTCCCCTGGGCATAGTTTTTTTCCTGGGTTCATTATTGAGCTGTGAGTTGAGGTTATCCTTGGCTCCCAAAGCAGACACTAATACCAGTTAATTTCAGGAAGGACCTATTAGGAGGAGGAGGAGGTTTATCGTGTTCAGACATTTTTCATGTCCAACTCTTCATGGTGACTATTGGGGTTTTCTTGGCAAATATACTGGAATAGTTTGCCATTTTCTTCTCCAGCTCATTTTACAGATAAGGAAACTGAGGTAAAGAGAATTAAGTAACTTGCCCAGGATCACACAGCTAGTAAGCGTCTGAAGCCATATTTGAACTCAGGAAGATGAGTCTTTCTGACTCCAGGCCTGACAACCCCCATTCCATTTCACCATCTAGCTGCTCTAGGAGGGTGATGGAAAAGTCCAAAATCTTCCTAGCTCTGGCCAAAGTTGGCGGCTGAGGGATGGAAGATATGGTCGATGACAAATCAAAAGCTTCTCTTCTCCTACTTCCAAATGATTTCTTCTCAATGGATTCTTCTAGAATTGTCTTTCTCCAATTTTTGGAAATTAATTCCCTCTTATCTTGCTTGCTAATTTATAGTTGATCCTTAAGATGTGGCCAAGTTCCCTTAGACTACCTGAACACAATTCTCATGCAATTTCATTCCAGTTCAAAGACTTTTTGTCCATTGGTCTAAGGTCTATGGGAGATGGGTTGATTAAGAACTTATGCTCTATCATGTTAAGGTAGCAAAGCATTAAAATGATTTGGTTTTAACCTCATCTTTATAAATATATACTTAAATAGTTCAAGGACCTCTGATTTTGTTGGTGTAGGGATTCTTTTCACCCAGTGCTGATCTCGATGCCCAGGAGAAGCATTGTGGCATTTTTTAACTAGATGTTATCTAATGTCAAAATCTATAATCTTCTATGTTTGGGGAGATGACCTCAAGAGCGGCTGTGGCCAACATCCTGAAGTCAGCACACTGATGTGCCTGTCTGAGCTTATCTGGATTGGTCCTTTAATGACAGATAACTGCAGTACCATTTTTGAGCTTTTTTTAGTTTAGTGAGAACCCACTTACTTCTCAAGAGAATCTTTATTCACTCACTTCCAGGCTATAATGAAGCATCAAAAAAAATGACTTTGATGAAGAAATAAAAGAAACCTACTTTTATGGGTCTCTAAAGACTGTAAGAAGTCCTAAAAGGGGAGGAGGGCTTTAGGGTGGCTTCCAATCACAAATTTGCCCTTCTGTTTTGAAAATATGAGCATCAGCATTGCCATCATGGTCTTATTAGCCCCAGGAGGGAACATAATTTGGAGCCTTGAGTAGATGTTTCAAAGTGACAAATTTAGGATTATGACTTTCCAGTTGGATGGGACCTCAATGGCCATCTAGTCCAACCACCTCATTTTTTTCTTTTTTTTTATTATTATAGTTTTTTATTGACAGAACATATGCATGGGTAAATTTTCAACACTGACCCTTGCAAAAACTTTCTCTTCCCTCCCTCCACCCCCTCCCTTAGATGGCAGGAAGTCTTATACATGTTAAACATGTTAAAGTATATCTTAAATACAATATATGGTACATATTTATACAGTTCTCTTGTTGCACGAAAAATTGGATTTAGAAAGGTAAAAATAACCTGGGAAGAAAAACAAAGATGTAAGCAGCCCATACTCATTTCCCGTTGTTCTTTCACTGAGTGAAGCTGGTTCTATTCATCACTGATAATTGGAACTGAATTGGATCCTCTCATTGCCAAAGATAGCCACTTTCATCAGAATTGATCCTCATATAATATTGTTGTTGAAGTGTATAATGATCTCCTGGTTCTGCTCATTTCACTTAGCATCAGTTCATGTAAGTCTCTCCAAGTCTCTCTGTATTTATCCTGCTCTAACCACCTCATTTTAACAGAACCTAGGATGATAGACCCAAAGGGGACTTCCCAGGCTATCTAGTCCAATGCTTTCATTTTTATACATGAAGAAACTGAAGATTTAAGTGATCTACCCAAATTCACATAGATAAATTTCAGAGGTGGGATTGGAAACCAGGACATTTGAATACGAACCAGGTCTATTTCTGCAGTACAAACTTGCCAACGATTAGTGCTATCCCAAAGTGGGATTGTTGGATGGGATGCTTCAGAAAGTAGGGAAGAAGTCTTCAAAGGAAGTCTTCAAGCAGAAACAAGATAATACCTAGTCAGGTATGTTGTGGAAGGGAATCCTTAAAGAATATGAGCTGGACCCATGGCTCTAAGATCTCTTCTCATATTGAGATTCTAGAATTCTAAGTACCATTTACAAATCAAGTTAACAAGTATTTCTTAAGGACTTATTATTTGCCACACACTGTACTAAACTCTGGGAATACAAATATAAGCAAAAGGAAAGGCAGTCCCTGACAGCAAGGAGCTTACATTCTAATGGGGAAAGAAACTATTCTAATGGGAGATAGATTACTTGTGTGAGGACAAGATTGAAAGATGGAGGACTATAGACTGCAGCCTGGTGAGAAATGAAGTTGTGGCTAGCCTGGGCACCCTTAAATGCAAGTTCTAGAAGAAGCCAACTTCTGATTAGAAGAAGAGGTTTTAGGGGCTGAAGGTAATCCTGTAGAGTAAGCACCAGGGTTAAAGTGACCTCCCAGGATGAAGAGTTTTCTGGAGCAGGATAACATAGTCCAGAGCACCACTTGGTGAGATGCTTCAGTTGTAATTTGGAAACCCAGAACAAGGAGCAGATGAGAGAGAATTCACACATCCTCCCTCCTTCCCACTCCTATCCCATCCCAACAACTCACTTTCCAAAAGAGGCCACCCACCAGACTTGCGTACTGCCTTTTTAGCTGCACAAATCTTTTAAAAGTCATTAAAATTCCCCAAGCTCCAGTCTCTCCATCTGTAAAGTGAAGATAATGTTCATTCCACGTGACCTACATAGGTGCTATGAAGCTTAAGTAATTAATGTTTGCCTAGTGCTTTATATTCTGCTGATAAAAGTGACACATGAGATCTAATGCTTCTTGAAAAGTTTTGAATCATGAAAAAAGATTTTCCTTTGACACAGACATACTAGTAAAAGAGAAAAGGCCCTGAATTTGGAGGTAGAGGACATGGGTTCAAATCTCAGTTGCACCATCAATTATCTGTGCTTCTTGGACCATGACACTTTACCTCTTGCTCTGGGCTTCAGTCTCCACATCAGTAAAATTGTCAAGGTATTATCATCTCTAAATAGGTGATTCTATGAACACACATACTTCCATTTTTTTTTTTTTTTGTCTTAAATAAACAGTGAATATTTATACAGAGATATCCTGGAGCCCTCATGGGAGAACTGATTGTTTCATTTTCAGGGTAAGGATTTACACCTTGGAAATTAGCAAATAAATAAAGGGGGTAGCTAGATGGCACAGTAGATAGAGCACTGGCCCTGGAATCAGGAAGAGCTGAATTCAAATATGATTTCACAAGATTATTAGTTGTATAATCCTGGACAAGTCACTTAACCCCAATTGCTTTTTTTTAAAAAATGGAAATCAGCAAAAGCTATAAATTGGGGTTTCATGTATTGTTTTGTTAGTTGCTTAAACTTTAGGAAGTAATGGAGAAAATGTTAGTAATGCAAATTAAATGTGAATGTGTGTTTTATATATTTTTTTAATTCCAAAAGAGTGGAGAGCCAGTTGTTAAAACATTCACCAGCACACCACTGCTTATCTGTAAATTTTAGAAAACATTTTCTTCCCAACAACCTAGTACAAATGGGATTATCCCCACTTTGCAGATAAGGAGAAGGGTAGAGCGGATTATCTAAGGTAATCCAATAAGGGCCTGAAACCAGATTTCCACTGACTAATGTCCAGCTAACCCTTAAATCTGTAACATTTTGCACAGAATACAGAATCTGAGAATTGAAAAGGGACCTCAGTGGTCAGTTAGTCCAACCTATAGCATCTCTAAATAGGTGATCCTCTGAATGAATACACATACTTTCATACTTTTTTTTTACTTAAATATACAATAACTACTTATACAGGAATATGCTGGAGCCACCATCCCTGTAACAAGCAGACATCCAATCTTTGCTTAAAGACCTCTGAGGATAGGAAACTACATACCACCATCTGTGGAGGCAAACCATTCCACTTTTAGACAATTCTAATCGTTAGAAATTTTTCCAGGACTTCTTGTTCAGTCAGTTTCAGTCATGGGTGATTCTTTATGTCTCCATTTGGGGCTTTCTTAACAGATCCTGGAGTGGTTTTCCATCTTCCTCTCAAGCTCATTTTACAGAAGAGGAAACTGAGGTAAACGGGGTTGAATGACTTGCCCCAGGTCACATAGCTAATAAATGCTTAAAATCAAATTTGAACTCACAAAGATGAGTCCTCTTGATTCCAAGCCTAGTACTCTATCTGCTGCACGATCTCACTACATTTAAATATTATTAGCTCCAAAGTTGTTTTGTGGAGGGGGGAGGTAAGCAAGGCAATTAGAGTTAAGTGACTTGCCCAGGGTCACACAGCTAGTAAATGTTAAGTGTCTGAGGCTGAATTTGAACTCTGGTTCTTATAATTCCAACTTTCTTACCACTTTACAATGTCATGATGACGGGAGCAGCTCTTATAATCTTAAGCTCTCTGACCTGAAGATATTAGGAAGAAAGTCTCATTCATCATCAGGATCTGTTTTCGAAGGGGCCAAGAAAACTGAAGATTCAGTCCAATCCAATAAGCCTTGATTAAAGTCCTGCTATATAAACAAGACACTGGGAATTCAAAGACAAAACCAAGTAGTCTTTACTTTGTTGGAGCTTGCATTCTATTTGTGGAATGGAGGGTAGGGGGAACCAACCACATAAAACATGTATCAGTAACAAGTATATACATAAAAATTTGGAGAGAACAAAAGTGCTAATGACCTGGGGACTTCAGAAAGGACTTCCTTGTAAAAAAGAATTCTTTAAATGAAGTGGGGATTCTTAAGAGATAGAGGAATAAGAGCATTCTAGAGGGCATTCTAGTGGATAGTCTATGCAAAGGACATGGAGGTCGATTGCTATGTTGAAGGTACAGGGAGAAGGAAAAGGGCTCCATCGGCCCAGGCAGTGCAGGTTTTGTACCAATTTACTTCTTGACTAAAGTTTTTTTTTTTTTTTTTTTTTTTTTTTTTTTTCACGGAAAAGACTGCTTAGAGGAAAGGAGGTCTGATTTTGAATCTGAGATCCTGTATGCACATCCTGCTAGTTACCAGCTCTGTACCTCCTGGTAAGTTTTAGCTTGCTCATCTCTAACCAGAGTCTGCCCCAGAAAATTCATTGGATTTTCATAGACAGTGAATCAATAGAGGTTTCTTTGTGTGTGCTCTCCAGAGAAACAAGCACATTTTTAACTGGCCTATGGATTTGCAGGAAATGTCATTCCTACTTTAAAAAAAAAAAAAAAAAAAAAAAAGGAGTTAGCTTCAATAGGGATCATCGGTACCCAAACAGCCACATGCCACTGCTATACATTTGTTCTTATCATAAAAGGAGAACTATTACTAAATGGTCTCTAAGGTTCCTTCTTGTTCTTGATTCCTGCAGAGGTCCAGGTGCCCTTAGATCTCAAGATAACTTTTCCTCCTGAAATGTATGACATCATTCTCTGCTCTTTGGTAAGTATCTTTGCCAGCAACTTTTAGAATTTATAAATAGGGCAGAAAGAAGGACAGTCGCACCTAGACATCTTGAGAATAAAGGATATGGGGTAAAAAACAGTTAATAATGAATAAAAGTCTGTCATTTTGCTTATGTTTATTCCCTAGAAGTCCTTCCATATTCTATTTTTACAATTCCCACCTATTATTTAAGAATTCACAGTACTATAGAAAGAATTTTGGCTTTGGAAATAAAGGAGCTGGTTTCAAATTTCTCCTTTGCTAGTTGCTACCTACATGGGTTAGTCATTTCATTTCTCTGAGGAGGTTGGGCTAGAACCCTTCTAATACAGATTGGACTAAATGTCTCCTCACTACAGGTCTCAGATTCTATGAATTCCAAGATCAAGGTTGAAATCTTTTTTAACTATTCACTAATCTCCCCTTCTCTGGGCTTCTTAAGATCTTTATAAATAATGTCGGAATGCTTAAATACTGGTTTGAATTGTTTTTGACTAATGCTCTTGTTTTCTCACCCAATAGCTAGCTAGCATTTAGCTTTCATATAACACCTAATATATGCAATGCACTGTGCTAAATGCTTTACAAGTGTCTCATTTGGTCCTCACCACCCCACTATTATCCATATTTCAGAGTTGGAGTAACTGAGGCAAACAGGTTAAGTTATTTGCCCGGGGTCACAAAGCTAGCAAGTGTCCCAAAGCGCAATTTAAATTCACATCTTACTGACTTCAGGACTAAGGCTCTAGACTATGCCATCTAACTGCCTACATAACTTTTGGAAATCCTTTGAGGGGCCTTTTGACTTGTTACAGCAGTCCTGCTATGGTAGTTTCTTCAAACACACAGAAAACACTTATAAAGGGAAATCCTTTCTCCCTATCTGTTTAGAAAAGATGGGGACTGGGAGATAGAGATGTGAGTGGACCCAGAAGTGAAGGACAGGAGTCCTCAGGAGTTACTTTCTCATCTGAGGGGAGCATGGATCAGTCAGATGCCCTGATGCTCATAAAAGAATTAAGTCTAGTAGAGAATGACTACAAAATTTGCCATGAGACTGTTGCTTGGGTTCATAGGACTGTAGCCATAATGCTGAAAGAGACCTTTGAGGCCATCTAGTCATGAGATCCTCAGTTTAGAATGTCAGAGACTTCAGAGGGATATTACAGGTGGATAAACTGAGGCCTAGAGACTTATTTGAAGTCAAATTTAGACAGGAAGCAATAAAGTCAGGGTTTGAATCCAAATCTTCTGACTCCAAAGTCAATCCTTCCTATACACTACATTGCCTCCTAAATTTCTCATAGGAGAAGTTGAAGTTTATTTGAGTATGCTATTATTAATTATATTATGTATATAATATATTATTATTGATTACATAAATAAGTGGGCTAAGAGTTTGCTGGCAGTGTCCCTTAATTTTTTTTAATTTTATGTATCTGTGCTTTGTAGTTCATTAGACCCTACAGAACAACACTCAGATTTGGCTGCTTTGTGTTATTGAGAGAGAGAGAGCTACAAAGAGAGAAGAAAGAGGCCAACGGTCAGATGTCCTAATAAGACTGGAATTCCAATGGAATATAAGCTCCTTGAGGAGCCCAACTGCTTCCTTTTCTTCTGTCTCCACTGCCCAGCATAGTACCTTGCTGTTATTATCATTGTTATTTATTATTATTAGCTAGCACATAGTTGATGCTTCAAAGTTCGCAAAACATTTTACATAGATTATTTTATTTGATCCTCACAACCCCGAGAAGTAAGTTCTGTTATTCTCCCCATGTTACAAATAAGGAAACTGCATCTGAACAAGGCTAAAATGACTTGCCATGATAACACAGCTAGGAAGAATCAAAAGAGTAAAAATCAAACCCACATCTCTTTCATTCATTCAATAAGCTTTTACTTGGTGCTGTTCTTGAGACTTCAAGGGTTCTTTCCTCTTTATCAAATGAGAACTTTTGTTTTCATGATCTTTAAATTCTTTCTATTATTTCTCAGAACTTAACCAGGATATCATGACACACTGGCTACCAATCCAATATTCCAACAGATTTATAACTTAATGAAATATTCATTGTATTAACCTATTTAGATTGAATTGTGGTTATATAAAAGAAATCCTCCCATACATTGTTGTGAAAAGGGAGCCACTTGCCAGTGGCTGCTGGAGATCTAACTCAGACTTTGAATGGATCTTTTCACAGGAGAGAATGATGATGATACAAGGAGATTGAGAGGCAGTTGCATTGTCTGACCTCTCTACTCTTCCCTCTTGCCTCCAATTTATTTCATTCCCAATCCACAAGGGAAGGCTGCTTTGCAACTCCTTCAAGTGTTATGATTCACAGCTGTGGAGGCTCTCGGAGAATTGACCTGCCCCTTCATCTAGGCATGGTCCTTAACAATACATTTTTTTCCTGGACATTTAAAAACCTTTATCAATATTCCTTAAATAGATGTAGACATCATGATGATGATGATGATGATGATGATGATGATGATGATGATGATGATGATGATGATGATGAAATTGTTGTAGTCCCCAAAAATCAAACCAGGGACCAGTATTCTGGTGTTGAGAACATTTCCCATTTACTTGGATTAGTGCTTAAATGACAGATACATGGCTCATTACCCAGCCCCCTCCAGGGAAGTATCCACTTGATTAACCATTCACTAGGACACCGAGGTATCTTGCCATCTCCCCTGGGGATGTCTTCCTCTTCCAGGAATATCACCTCTCTAAACTCAACCTTTCCCTACTTTTTTTCCGCTCTCCCTCTGTACCCCATCCCAACCAGGAAATTAATCTACTCAGCTTTGTGACTGACATGGGATAAAACTGTTCAAGATTGGATGAGCAAAATCAGTTTTCATTTAGTCTTCTGTATGTAGCCCACTTCAAACTCTCCTTCATTGCATCTAGAGGCCCACCAGAAGACTAGGGCCCAAACACAGCAGAAATCTTGCCATCTTCCATGCTGCTATCTGTTTTTCTCATCCCAACTTTCCACCACTTGGATAATAATAAGAAAGGGTTCATAAGCTTCATCAGACTTCCAAAGATTTCTGTGACAAAAATGGTTAAGGATGCTTACTCTGGGAAATCCCTTCTTAATTTTCAAGTTAGAGAGGATTTTTTTTTACAGTTCTGATATCTTAAAGACCAATAGTCAGTCTAAAAGTACCTTGCTATAACCTCCTCCCTTCTAGATGAGAAGAAGAGGGACACAGGTGGCTTAATTTATGACAAACTGATACCCAGAAACAAGGGATTTTTTTGGTCATAGTTTGAGAAATCACCTAAAATGGTGTGGCTGATGTCTTTTGACTTGCACATAAATTGGATTTAAGTGAGGCAGAAGTTCATGAAGTTGTCAGTCTCATTCTCTCTCCCAGTCATCAGAGTCCAGTGGCAAGATAAAAGTCAAGATGATTGGTAATGTTCCAGGATGCAGTGAATGACATCAGTGTCTTCCATGTAACCAAGTTCTAAGCACTCCAAAGCACTCATTTATGTTTCTTTCATGGCCATTGGCACAGACTGTTCACATCCACCAATTTTTCTAGAGAAGTCTTCACGTGTTTGGGATAGACACTCTCCTAATTCACTGACAGATTCAAGGTCTGCAGGTTACCCTCAATCTGGTTCCCATCTGCCAAGATGATTTTACAAGGTTTAGCTATGGATGCATGTTACAGATGCTTCTTGGAGCCATAGGTGAGAGTTGGTTTAAGGTGGACATCAAAGGTAGATGAGAAACTCTGAAAAAGGGCCCGGAAGCCCTCATGTCAGAGGTACTAGTCTTCCCTGAACACCTATATACTCCAGAGGAGTCACCTAGTGACATGGCCAATACATGTGTTGTATATGTGCAGTAAGTCAAGGTTGTGAAGGGGCTTAAATCCCAAACAAACAAGTCAGCATGTGATCCTCAGGGAATAGGGAACCATTGAGCAGGGGAGTGATATGGTCATAGATATGTCCTAGTGATATCACTTTGTCATCTATGTGGAAGATGGGCTGGAGAGTAGAGAATTAGTCCAGGAAAGAAGTGATAAGGATTTTCAGATCTAAGAGACACTGCTTATTGTGAATCACAGAGATCATGAGTTACTTGAATGAGTTGAAGAAGGAATACAAAGGTATAAAAGTAGCAATGGCTCCCTAGATTCTCTTAAATCAGTTTTTATCAAAATATCCTCTTTTCATACTTCCACCACTCACTATTCTATATCAATTCAATTGTAATAGTCTGTATGGAAACTTTCTACTTGCCTTTGGACATATGATAAAACCAACCCCACTGATTCTTCAAAATGTTTCACCTAGGAGAAT
The DNA here is from genome assembly GCF_902635505.1 of Sarcophilus harrisii. Lineage (NCBI taxonomy): Eukaryota > Metazoa > Chordata > Mammalia > Dasyuromorphia > Dasyuridae > Sarcophilus > Sarcophilus harrisii. The sequence continues at coordinate 549,154,282 of NC_045428.1, forward strand.
ATGTGAGCCATCTTTCATATAGGCTTCAGTTTCCTTATTTCTTCTACAGATTTTTTTTTTGTATTCTGCAGGGAAGCAATTGGAGTTAAATAACTTGCCCAGGATCACACAGCTAATTAACTAGTGTGAGGTCAAATTTGAACTCAGGTCTTCCTAACTTCAGGGCTGTTGCTCTATCCATTGTGCTACCTAGCTTCACCCAGTTTTCTTATTTCTTCTGCTTTCATTGGTAAAGAGAATGTCAAGATTGTCATGATCAGTTCCTTCTTGAGGAAGTGGAAATATCATTGAAGAAAGCAAAGATGGAAGAAACAGCAGGAATAGATGAAGATGTTACAGAGAAAATCCATGCTAGAGGGAGAGTAATTTTGAGAATTTCAGGGGATTGGTTCTCAAGGTATCTGAAGGAAGGGAAGGTACCAAAAATATAGGAGAAAGGAAGAGGAAATGTCAGAAGTTCTTATAAAAAAGAGTATAAAAAACACTAAGAGAACAGTAATACCCATGATACCATATGCTTATTTTCCCATTTATCTAGAATTTTTATGAGAATCATTTATGCAGTATCAAGGGCATCCTTGATGAGGTTTAGAAAGGAACAGGTGAGCCTTCACAAATAACATTCCACACCTTTATCACCATGCTAGTATAGAAAAATATAGAGAATCACACATTTTACTGTGCTTATTGCTATGAAAAAATCTGGTTTTGTACATCAAGAAATCCCTTGAAAAGCCTCTCTCACCCAAGTTATGATTTATATATCTATCAGGATTACAAAATATAACATTATTTCATGATTTTCTGATTACTAATACCAAATGATGCATAAAACAGAGAGACATAGAGTTGTCCAAGGTACTTGTCATTGAATTGAAAAAAATCCAACATAGAGTTCAAATCAAAGAATAATTTACTAGAAAGGATGAGGTCTCCCAGATGTCCTTGTCTGCAGATGACAACATGACTATTACATCAAGCCCTTAAACATTTCAGAGTATTGTAAATAAAGTCCCTGATCGCTCAGAAGGGGTCAGCCTAACTTTCCCCATAGGAAAAACCAAGTGAATGAAAAATGACTATTATCTGGCCCACAATTTGCAGTAGAATAGGAACCCTATAGAACTACTTCATCACTATATGTAAATGTTGGGCGATGCTATCGGAGGACATGGCCAGAATTGAATAAGAGGAAGAAAGTGGGTTTCATTGCCTTTGAGAAATGGCAAAGTTCTTGTAAGAACCCCAAATTTCTTTCTCCAGTGGAATAGAAATGCATTGAATGAACACTTACTTTGTCCAAAGCATTATGCTAGTCACTGGAGATACAAATATAATATTGAGATAGTTCCTCCCCTCAGAGAGCTCCCATTTAAATTAGAAGTCATATTCATGTTCAGTTTATGGCAGATGGCAAGGCCAGCTTGTATTGAGGTTCAAACAGAAAATATTTCAGACCAAATGGCAAGGACCTGCCCTTGATAGTCATCCAAATTTTAAAAAATAAGAAAAAGGTTCTCAATAGTGAAACTCTGAACAGGTGAGACAGAGTTGCAGAGAATGAGCAAAGATAGATTGCAATCTGTATCATCAGAAGTGTAGTCTCCTTCTAGATTCACTCTCCTATCTCTGACTTTCACTGGTAGTTTGGGTCCCCAGAGGGTGGTTGAGGTTCTAAAGGATTGAAATTTATAATGTTATTGATCATGGATACCCATCTGGTGTACTCCCTCTAATACCTATCAGACAGTTATTATCAATTATCTTTTTTTATCAATTATCTTTTACAAAATTAAAACAATGCACAGTGTTTACAAAAAAGGGATAGCAAGAACAGAAATTACAAAATTATCCCCCAAACAGGAATGCACTCTCATGTATATTCAAGATTCCTTGGGGAAAGTGGGCTTAAAATAGCAAAATGGTGAGATACCCACTGAGAGAACTTGTGGAACTGAGATACCTTGTGACTCTTGAATCAGGGAATCCTTTTTTTTTTCTTCAAGGAATCCCTACCAAGTTTGCTTCAGGATATGGCATTGAGATGGACTCAGGATGTTAACATACACATGGTGGCTAGTCAGGAGATAGATTGCTGATGCTGCTTCCCCACCTGCATCTGTTACTCCTTTGGAATCTACCAAGGAAGAAGTAGAGTGAGATCATCTGCTGAAACTTCTCATATGTATATGTGTGTATGTATATACAACAGATATACATATAATATATGTGTATATATGTGTGTATAGTGATACATTTATGAGTATGTGTGTGTATGTATGTTACATGTATATGGTATATATAGGTGTGTGTGTATGTGTATGTACATATTCAGTCTGGTTTCATCAGACCTTCTGGGTCTTTAGCCAACCAGATGACTTTTCATTATTCTATCGTACCAGCCCCTTAGTCACTCAGGACTGGAAGAAGGCTCATTAAGTCTTTATGTGTTGGACTGAACAAGGCAGGAAATATCACACATGCTTTGTATAAACCACTAGGATTGGCAAATCCATGCATGCTCTAAGGGCTGAGTCCTCATTGACCCGTTCTTGTATTACAGCGGGAATATTCACAACAGTGAGATCACTGATCTAATGGAAAGTTGAAATCTTGTCAAAGGGTTCTTAAAAGGCATAGCATTGTCTGTCGGCTTCCCCTTGTCCTCATGATTATTTTATCCCTTTTTAAGAAGTCTAATGGTTTAATCAGCATAACTCTTTCTAGAAACCATGTCATTCCTCCTCCCCTCTCTCCCAGTCGAATGTTCGTGTGTGTGTGTGTGTGTGTGTGTGTGTGTGCCCTGACTCCAACTTAATCTAATTGGATGGATTGAGGAGGGAGGAGGGAGCAATAAATCCTGCTTTTCCCAGTAGGATACCTTTGCTGAGTACTCTTTGTTGCTATTATCAAGGCTTCAAAAAAAAATGCTAATAACAAACCAACTCAGACAAAATGTGAAGGCAAAGAGATCATGGCATGGCACAGCTTCTGAGCCTTCTGGGCTTCTGAGAACTGTAATTCCCCAAAGCAGTTGTGATATTTAGTGCTTTTCTCATTGTCTCATAAGATCTTTCTCCCTGCTTTATTAGAAGACAGTTGGTGGAACAATGATAGAGTACCATCCTGGAGTCAGGAAGATCTGAGTTCAAGTCCAACCTCAGACATTTACTAGCTGTATGACTTGAGCAACTTATTTAATTTCTGTTTGCCTCAGTTTCCTTAACTGTAAAATGGAGATTATAATAGCACCTGCCTTTCTAGGACTGCTGTGAGGGCTAAATGAGACAATATTTGTAAAACATTTTGTGCAGTGTTTGGTACATAATAGGCACTTAACAATTATTTGCTTTTAAGACACTTACTAGCTGGATGACAAGCATATCACTTAATCTTATTTGCCTTAGTTTCCTCATCTATAAAATGAGATGGAGAAGGAAATAGCAAACCATTCCGTATTTTTCCCAAGAAAACCCCAAATGGGGTCACAAAAAGTCAGACATGACTAACAACTGAACAACAAAATTATTTACTTTTTTCTTTTGTTAATGATGACACTAAATTCTTCTGAACAGTTAAATGTAGGAGGGACCACTTACATGGACATTACAGTGGCAAATGATTTGATGAGATATAAAGTCATGTGCTTGGAAGGAAAAGAATACCCCCAAACCACAATCACAGAAAAATAAACTCTGAATAAAGAGAGCATTGTACAGAGTAACAAGAAGATTATGTGATGATCAACTGTGATGCAATTGGCTCTTCTCAAAAATGCGATGATTCAAGGCAATCTCAATAGATTTGTAATGGAAAATGCCAGAGAGAACTATGAAGACTGAAAGTGAATCAAAGCATAGTATTTTCACCTTTTTGTCATTGTTTTCATTTGTTTGGTTTTTTCTTTCTAGTTTTTTTACCTTTTTATCTGATTTTTCTTGCACAGCATAATGAACATAGAAATGTTTAGAAGAATTGTACATGATTAATCAATATTGGGGGAGGAGGGAAGTGAGGAGAGAGGGAGGACTATTTAGAACACAAGGTTTTGCAAAGGTTAATGCTGAAAACTATCTTTACATGTATTTGGAAAAAATAAAATACTATTGAAAATGAAAAAAAAAAAATTCTGAAAAAAGGGAATTTGGAAGTCAACCTTATGAATCAGCCTTGGAGGATTAAGCATAAGGAACTGCTATAGCCCAAAAGATGCCCACTATCCAAATGCTGATATATGATACAATGAAGACTCAACCTGAATTCAAAAACTCTCGAGCCTCATTTCCTAACCTTGGTCTTGCCCTCACCCACAAGTGTTCTTCTATGTTTATGAACTCTAAAATTCTTTCATCTGATCATCAGTTTTTATCTTTCCATCCTTTCCTATGCTTTTCGACCCTAATTCTATTCTTTGTCCTTCCCAGGTCTTCCAATCCCTTCACCCCAAGTGCTTTCCCAGACCATCACCCATGCACTGACTATGTTTTCTTCCACTTGAATCTCAACCTCTAAGTGAGATAGTTCAACTATAAACTATCTTCTCCTCCCCAAATGTCTTGGCTCCAACTTTCCAACTGGCCTATTATTCACTATCCTCTCAGTCACTCTAAGCCACTCAGTGTGATAGTAATGGTGGTTTTAATCCAACTTTTGCTTCAGACACTGATTATGGCCTCTAGTCCTTCAGGTCCATTCCCATCTTCCCTGTTACTAATCGCTGTTTGTGTGTATACAGCTATGCCCTTGATCAAGAGCTTTTTGGCTACAATCTTCTCCCACACACCCTCATACAACTATCCTCCCTTTCCAAATTGAAAGACTATCCAACAAGGGACCCACTGATCCATAGCTGCTTTCAAAGCTGGAATGCAAGTAGGGGATAGATTCGATGGTTTTTCCCTTGAATTCCTAACAGTTTCTCAGTTGCATGCCTTTTGACCTACAGATGCATCCATGCTTATCTTAATGAAATCAAGTGACTCTGCTCTCATTGGTGCAACTATGAGAGAAGCAGTCTGATATAATGGTTATAAGACCATCCTGGGAGCCAAGGAACTGTATTTCTGACACATACTAGCTGTGTGAGTACAGACAAGTTATCTCAACAGTATCCCAGTCAACACTCAAAGACTGTTAGTTACAGAACAAATTCAGACCTGCTTTGGTGAAGAAAGTTTCCTATAATAATTGAAATCACAGATCTGGATAAACAAACAAATAAATGAGTGAATGAATGAATAAATAAATGAACAAACAAGCAAATAGTGTATAAGGTTTATTAATGCTCTAGTAATGACTAAGACCTGGAGAGTTGAGTGTTCAAAAGCTGGCAGAAATAGTCCAAAGTAAAGCATCCCTCCCTGCTAGATGCCCTTTCACTTCTCTTACATGCCTACATGCAACTGTCAACTATACAATTAATTCAGAACTTTAGGAAGCAGAGTGAACAATAAGATCAAATCCAGGCCAAGACATTTGCTGTTCTTGGAGATAAATCTGAAGAACATGGACTGTCCTGAGCCATTCAGGTTCCAAAGAACAACATGTCATGAATTTATTTCAATCTAGAGAGAAGTCTCTAGCAAAGGAAAGACCTCTTTCCTCAGTCTTCTTCCATTCAAATGTTTGTCAGTTGTTGTTTTTTAATCAGTAATTTGGGTCAAGAGAGAGTTGTCAGACTTCTCAAATCTGCAGGTGACACAAATCTAAGACAACTAATACATTGAATGGCACAACTGGGATCCAAAAATTAGGATCTAAAAAAGGTTTTGACAAGCGAAAATGATAAGCCTAATGAAAGATGATGAAATATAATAGGAATAAGTGGAAAGCATGGAAAAGTGGATATGTACAGTTCTGGGCTTAGAGTCAAGATAGGAAATCTAGGACTCAAATCCTGTGTTTAATATTTATTAGCTACCTGAACGCATTTTTTTAAACCTTTAGGCCATAACTAGCTTTATTTTGACTCTATAATATAAACTTTTACATTAGTCAAGTGTAATTATTGTAAAGACTTTTGCACTTGGATCCAAGAATTGGTTATGAATTGATTCAATCCTACCCAAGAGCAACTTGGAGCTATGCCCAAAGGGCCATACAAGACTTTGCTCTAACTTATCTCCCTACATGCAAATTTGACCTCAGATACTTACTAGCTATGTGACTCTGGACAAGTCTCTTAACCCTGTTTGCCTCAGTTTTCTCATCAATAAAATGAGCTAGAGAAGGAAATGGCAAACCAATCCAGTGTCTTTACCAGGAAAATCCCAAATGGGGTACAAATAATCAGATATGACTGAAACAACCAAATAACAACTTCCTGACTCCAAACCCAGTGCCCTATGCACTGTGCCACCTAGCTGCCTTAATAAAATGTAAAAGCCTCCAACCAGTAGACATCCCATTCATCAGAATTAGCTTTTAGGAGTATTTATTGAAGTAGAGCAAGGGAGAACACTCTCTCTCCACGTGTAAATAAGGTTCCTGGGTTAGTGAGCACAGACTTAGAGAGCTCATGTGGACAAAGGGTAAATTTGCAAATCCTAGTTTCTGAAAGTCCTTTTTGTTTGTTTGTTTGTGGAATCCACATATGAACTATCCTTTAGGTATAGCTTCCTACTATACTTCAGAACTAAGAGCTCTGAGATTTGGTATCTTTGTAGAGTCCCTAAATCTGTCTTTCCTGAGTGTGTTGCCTTTGTGTCTGATGGTTCTTTCAGCTCCCAAACCAAATGATTCCATCACCCATTACTGTTCCAGAGATATCTTTGGAATAGAGATATCACTACCAGTTCTGGTTGTCAATGTGACCTCTAATGGATCTTTGAAATTCACACAGTTTCTTGGGGTTGGGGAAATAGAAAAGGAAAAAGAAACATTCTCCTTTCTCAAAAGCCCTTGGCAGGAACGCCTTCACCATTAGGCTGGACTGCACAAAAGTATGTCTGATTCAATCAATTTAATCCTTCTCTGTGATAGTAAGCGAGTTGTGACATTACCTTCCTTATCACCTTTCCTCTTCCAGAATGAAGGACAAACAACAATAATCCTATGTCCATATAGGGCATCATACCTTTACCTGCAAATGCTCTTAAAAACTTTTGGGTTTTTTGGATCACTGAATCCTCTCAAAATATCTTGGGGTTTATTAGATAGGTTTCTTTCTCAAAGATCATGCCTTAAACCCAGACCACTCTGACTCAACAGGCCAAGCCCTGTTTGACTTTTGTTTGGGTCCAGATTGACTCAGAGTAAATATAAATAGAAATCATTTCTGTTTTGTCCAGAAACCCTGAAGGTCTTCCTCTCTGTTTTAGTCATTTATTCATCCATTCATTTACACATTTATTTATTTAATTTTTTTGGGGGGGGGGGTGGGAGGGCTAAGTGCTACTATTGCTACCTAACTTTAATCATTAAACTGACATTTAATCAGTCAAACTGAGATCTGTTTAAAGATCTTAGCTTAAAAATGCCAAGTCTCCTGCTACATCCAGGACCATCTCCATTTGGCCTAATCTACATCTGCGCATTGGACCCAGATGGCTCTGAAGGAGAAGGTAAAGCTGGTGGCCTTGTACAGCCCTCCTTCATTTAAATCCAATTCATTTGCATGTCGTGGCATCACTTTCCAAATGTCATGGTCGTCTTCAAGAGCAAAGAAAAAACAACTCTAGTTGTTCTAGGTTCTAGGATTATGGAGGAAAGTAGTCACTGCTCTCAAGAAGCTTCCATTCTTCTATGAAGAGAAGGCATTCCAGTGGCTTCCTACGTTACAGCACTGAAATTCTAGTGTCTTATAGTGACAGATAATTTTAATGCTGTCCTATTAAAAAGTCTAGAAATACAAGAGTGGTCCTTAAAACCTTCTGCTCAAATTTTCAAATGAAGAAACTGAAACTGTTTCTAGTCATATGAAAATATGCTCTAAATCATTGATCAGAGAAATGCAAATTAAGACAATTCTGAGATACCACTACCCACCTCTCAGATTGGTTAAGCTGATGGGAAAAGATAATGGTGAATGTTGGCGACTGTGGGAAAACTGGGACACTAATACATTGTTGGTGGAACTGTGAACGGATCCAACCATTCTGGAGAGCAATTTGGAACTAGGCCCAAAGGGCTATCAAAACTGTGCATAGCTTTTGATCCAGCAGTGATTTTACTGGGCTTGTATCCTAAAGAGATCATAAAGGAGGGAAAGGGACCCGAATGTGCAAAAATGTTGGTGGCAGCCCTCTTTGTAGTGGCAAGAAACTGGAAACTGAGTGGATGCCCATCAGTGGGGGAATGGCTGAATAAGTTATGGTATATGAATGTCTTATTCTTATTGTTCTATAAGAAACAATCATCAGTATGATTTTAGAAAGGCCTTGGGAAACTTACATGAACTGATGCTAAATGAAATCAGCAGAATCAGGAGATCATTATACATGGCAACAAGAAGATTATATGATGATCAATTCTGATGAACGTGGCTCTTGTCAACAATGAGATAATTCAGGCCAGGTCCAATGGTCTTGTGATGAAGAAAGCCATCTGCACCCAGAGAAAGGACTGTGGGAACTGAATGTGAACCACAACATAGTATTTTCATTCTTTTTGTTGTTGTTTGCTTGCATTTTATTTCCTTTCTTTTTTTTTTCTTTTTGATCTGATTTTTCTTGTGCATCATGATATTTGTGGAAATATGTATAGAATTGTACTTGTTTAACATATATTGTATCACTTGACATCTAGAGGAGTAGGTGGAGGAAGGGAGAGAAAAAATTAGAACACAAAATTTTGTAAGAGTGAATGCTGAAAATTATCCATGTATATATTTTGAAAATAAAAGTTTTTAATAAAAAATTTTTTTAAATCTTCTGCCCAAAACCTCTTTTCTCTGAACTCACGTCTCCTTGCCTGGCCCCAAATTTCTGGCCTTTACCTAACTCAGTCTTTAACTGTGCCAGAGGGGAGGAGACTAATAGGTAAGCTTAATAGGTTTCTTTTTTATTTTATTGTTTACTTAAACATCAACAAACATGAACACAACACAAAAAGACCCAAAGAAAGGAGAATTATTAGTGAAATCATGAGCTTCTTTTATGTAGAGTTTTTAAAAGTGCATTAAATTTAACATGGCACTAACAAAACTGCCTTTATTGTCTATATTTTCTTTGGTTCTTTTGGTTGTATGCTTTTTTTTTTGTTTGTTTCGTTGATTTTTTTCTTCTTTTTATTACTTCTTGGTATTACTACTACTATCCACCAATCCCCACCCTACCCTGTCCAATTTAAAAAAACTCTCCCTTACAACAAATAAATGTAGTCACGCGCAGTTAATTAACACATCCACCATATCTAAAAAGATTTTTATTCTAGACCTCAAGTCCACCACCCCTTGCAAAAGACAGGAAGTTTGCTTTTATCTTCAGGTTTCTGAAATTATAATTGATCATGACATTAATCAAAGGTTCTAAAGTCTTTGAATGCCATTTTCCTTTCATTTTTAATGATAAGTAGTTCTGATTTTGATCATTTAACTCTACATCAGTTCTCATAAGTCTTTTCAAGTTTCTCTGAATCATTCATATTTGGTCTTTTTTTGGCACAATAATATTCCATTATAGGCATGCATCCATTTGGTTTTGAGAGATTTAAAAATTTTTTTTTCAGTTTTCCCCTCCTTTCATTCCCTTCCTCACTCATTGAGAAGGCAAGAAGTATGATCCCCATTATAGTTGTGAAGTCATGTAAAATATATTTCCATTTTAACCATGTTGGGAAGGGAAAGGAAGAAAAATAAGTGAAAAAATATGCTTCAATATGCACTCAGAGTTCATCAGTTCTCTTTTTGGAGGTGAATAACATTTTTTATCTTGAGTACTTTGATATTAGAGCATTCTTGATAAGAGTAGTTAAGTCTTTCACAGTTGATCATCATTACAATGTTACTGTTACACAATATTGTATCATATACAATGTTCTCCTGGTTCTGGTTACATCAGGTCATAAAAGTCTTCCCAGGTTTGTTTGTTTTTTTTCTGAAACCGTTTCATTCATCATTTCTTACAGCACAATATTATTATTTACTATAACAACGGCTATAACTTCTATATTCATTTCCTAATTGATGAGCATCACCTCAGTTTTCATTTCTTTGCCACTACAAAAAGAGTTGCCATAAATTTTTTTGTACATATGGATCCTTTTTCTTTTTCTCTTTCTTTGGTCTCTTTCGAGGAATAAATAGATCTAATAGCATATTTGCCACCATTTGTGTGCCTACTGTGAAATTATGGAGTTGAAAGCTACATACACTTTAGTGACTTTAGAAATATAATTCTAAGTTATTTTTCAGAATAGTTAGAAAAATTCACAGCTCCAGAAATGCATCCATGTGTCTCTTCTCTCTTAGCCCCCTCTCTAACATTGCCATTTTCCTTTTCTGTCCGTCTTTACCCATTTGTTGAGTGTGTGGTGAAGCTTCAAAGTTAATTTAATTTTCATTTCTCTTATTAGTGATTTGGAATATTTATATCATTAGCTATAGCTTGCATTTCTTCTCTTAAGAATTATCTATTCACAGCCTTTAGTCACAACTATTGGGAGAAAGTTCTTATTTTTATATAGGATGTCCCAAAAGTCTTTTTCTTTATTTTAAGCCTTTAAACATTGGTTGTTAAAACTACATATTTGAAAACTATGTATTTGAATCCATTCCCTATAATAACTGCACAAAGACTTTCGGTACAACATATGCATCTAGGATATAAGATCCTCATTTGAGAAAGTTGTTACAAAGGTTCTTTCCCCACCCCCATCCCCAATAACTTTCCTTTTAATTCCCCCCAAGTCATGATGATGATAAGTTTTTCCTCTAATTTGTTTACATTTGGGTCATATATCCATTGGGCATTTCTTGTGGTACAGAGTGCAGAATCTTGTTCTAAATCTAATTTCTGCCAAACTTCTTTCTAGAGTTCTGAATGGTTTTTCTCATTCAGGGAATTGTTATCCCCTGTAGTTGGTGTTGGAATTTTATAGAGCACTGTGCTACTATGTTCAGTTACCTCTGGCTTTTGTTTTCCTCATCTCTTATCAAGCTTATTTCTTCAGGGAAATGAGATACTCATAATGAATGCTGACATATCCTTGCATACTCAAAAAGTGGGGAGGAAATAATTACAGTAAATTCTGCTTATAATTTAGTGTCAGGATTTGGAAAGGATAATCCTAAAATAAAGAGATGGCAGGATTTCTTTCACAGATTCTCAAATGGTTCCTTAGCTCCTATTTGGAATTGCATGATTTAAGTCTGATTGCCTTTCTGGAGGAACTAGACATGAAGCTACCCCCCCCCCCCCCCGACAGAATCATCAAGTGCCACAGCAATCCCCAACTACAAGCTTGACAATATAAATGACAGCTTTGGCCAAGGCATGAATCTTGCAAATGCTAGTGTACAGAACCTGCAGACTCTTCCACATAAATGAGTTCAGTGAGTCAGTTCCTTCCCTACTCTCAGATTAATCACTGAGAGTCTGCCATGTTCTTAGTGGTTTGTACCATTGAGCAGGCAGAGAATATCTTACTGAGTATATTTAGACCTAGGCACTGGACAATGGTCTAAAAAGAGACAGTGCAATATAACTCATGCACTCAATTCTATTCAACAAATATTTATTAGGTACTACATTCAAGTCCAAGTGGTAGGTACTTAAAATATAAAGACAAACAGAGCTCCTGCCCTTAAGAAACTTGCATTCTAATAAGGTAGGGAGTGAGGGGATGAGGTATAGGTAGGAATAACATATATACAACTAATAAAATACAAAAGTTAGACAAATAAATACAACAATTTGAGGGAATGAAGAGAAAAAGCTGAGAGAATCAGAGAGATCTTTTGTAAGAAGTACAATATGAGCCAAGCCCTGAAGAGAGTTGAAGGTATTAAGGGGTAGAAAAGAGAAGAGAAAGTATCCTGAGCATAGGGGACAACCTATGCAAAGGCATGGAGGTAGGAAATTGAATCATTGAGTAGGAACTGGTTGTTCTTTGTTCTTGAAAAGGCCAAAATGATATCACTATTTTGGGACCAATGTACATTGTATCAGACTATGGCTATTAAGATCAATATGATTTTGGAAAACTTTATCATAGGATCAGGCACAAATAGTTCATATGAACATTTGGAATAGAATTGTCTCTAAGTTTGAACATCTCACAGATCTCATGCATGGGGGTGAGGGAAGGTGTGAAGGGTAATATGTTAACTGCCTGGAAATATTGGCATTCATATCAAGTAAAAAGCATTTATTAAGCCCTCATCATATACTAGGCCCTGTGCTAAGTGCTGAAGATACAAAGAAAAGTGAAAAATGGTCTTTGCTGTCATGATTGAAATTAAGGTAAACTGAGGCACAAAATTTGAAGCACATTCAATTTATTGATAAAGCTAGCAGTTACCAATAATAAGGATCTTTCAGCTCCAACCAAAGGACCTTGGATGAAGGTAGGCAGAGCCTCCCTATCTTCTAAGAAGTAGGATTCAAAAACTAGAAAGCAGCTTCATAGATGGGGGAAACAATGTGATTAGTTACAAAGTCAGAAAATAGATGTGGCAGACAATATTATTGGCTGGAAATTTGGAATGCAGGACTAGCAAGCACTTCTTCTTCTATCTTATTGTTAATTGATTGTGTCCATCTGCAAGGTTAGTTGGTGCATGGATATTAAACCAGACTATGTTGAATAATGTAGGGTAGCTAAGTGATGCAGTAGATAGAGTGCTGGGCTTAAAGTCAGGAAGATTCATCTTCCTGAGTACAAATCTGGCCTTAATCACTTACTAGCGATGTAACCCTGGGAAAATTACTTCCTCTGTTTGTCTAAGTTTGCTCATCTGCAAAATGAACTGGAAAAGAAAATGGAAAACACTCCAGAGACTCTGCCAAGAAAACCCCAAATGGGTTCACAAAGAGTCAGACACAACTAAAATGGCACGACAACAAAATCTTGAAGAATAGCCAGTGGTGTAGAGATAGCAGACCAAACTCCCTACATCTACCTGCATCCTTCAAGGATAACAGATTTCCTTGCCACAAGAATAGAACAGCTATTAGCAGGAAAACATTTAAACTTAATTCAGAGACAATGCAACTGGATAGGTAGTTACACAAAATGTCTGTGGTGATACAAAATAAAATCAATTATAGGATAGAATCATTGATTTTCTCCATTTTAATTGCCCTCAAGGAGCTCACATACTAATGGAGGGGACAAGATCCCAGTCACTAAGTACACACAGGATAACTTGGAGGCAAATCTCAGAGGCAAGGCAATAGCAATGGTGGGATGGGGATTGAGAAAGGCTTTTTGCAGAAGGTGAGATTCTAACCCTTCACAATTTAACCTCAGCCTAACAGAGTAATTTGTGTTTTATCCTAATGTTAACAAGCCACTGAAGCTTCTTGAATAGGGAAGTGGCATAGTCAGACCTTTATTTTAGTAATATCAATTCATTAACTATATGAAGGATAGATTAAAGAGGGGAAAGGCTAGATGCAATGAGACCAAATAGTAGACTATTGCAGTAATCCAAGAAAGAGATGAAGAGAAACTGGGTCAGAATAATGGCTCCGTAAGTAGAAAGAAGACATTTAACAAGGAATGGCTGAACAGATAATGGTGTATGAATGTGATGGAATACTATTGCTATAAGGAATGATGAAAGAGACAATTTAGAGAAAGCTGGAAAACCTGAAGAAACCAATGCATAAAAATATGAATAGAGCTAAGATGATAATTTATATTATACTATCAACATTGTAAAAATGAACAATTTTGAAAGATTTAAGAACACACAATGAGCAATCATGATTTCCAAGGAACAATATTAAAGAATGTTTCCCAACTCCCAACATAAAGATGATGGATTAATATGCAGAATCTAAACATATTACTATATTTTGGCTGATGTAACAATTGTTTCACTTGGCTGTCTATATTTATTTGTTACAAAGTTGTTGGGGAGGAGTATTTAAGTCAGGCAAGGTTGAAGAGAGAAAAAAATAAATGTTTAAATATGTGACCATTAAAAGTTTTAAATTAAAAAAAAAGAAAGAAGATAATGGAATAAATATCAGAGATGCCATGGAGGTGGAATTAAGGAGACATGACAACTAATCGGATTTGAGGGGAGCAAGAGAATAAAAAATGACTCCAGGTCGCTATCTTGGGAAATGGGAGAATAGTGATGTTCTCAGTGGAAATGGGAAAGTTAAGAACAGGAATTCCTGTCCTTCCTCTGACATATATTAGCCATGTGACCAAAGGACAATTAACTTATCAATTCCCTGAGTAATTTTTTAAGACTCTTAGTTAATAGATATTTCACAAGGGCTCCTATAATACCATGGAAGCTTCCCACAAGACTGAAATCAAGATCTGGACTTACAATAAAATTAGTTTGGAACCATAGAATCATGGAACACTGGAACTAGATGAGCCTTTAGAGACCACAATCCCAATCCCTCGTTTTACAGAAGGGGAAAATGAGTCCCAGAGAGAAACAAATGACTTGCCCTGAGATCACTACCAATCCATTGCTCATCATTTCTAAGCACCTACAACTTCCTTTAACTCTCCCATTTTGAAGTTGTCTTCTATTTATGTAGCTAAAACATTTGAAAGCCCAAGACCTATATCTTTAAATTTCTGCTAGGCAGCTCCATTCAAATATTATATCAACTCAAACAAAGTCTTCACATCCAAATCTGAACTCATCATCTTTAAAACTTTGTTGTTCCCTCTAATTTCTCTATTCCTGTTTTGGGTACTACCACCCTCCTTTCCTAAGTTTCCAGATTTTAACTCCTTCTTCTCCCTCATCTCCTACATCCAATTAATAAGCTCTGCCAATTCTATCACCAAAATATCTCTCACAGAGAAGAACCAGCTTCCTCCTTTCTTTTCAGAAATGGGGCAGATTATGGGTGTGGAATGCTGCATATACCACCAGACTTAGCTGATGTCATGTTTAGTTTTGATGAATTATTATGTTTTCTCCTATTTGTTCTTTTTATACAGAATGGCTTTCTGGGGAGGGAAATATAAAAGGATATATTTGGAAAGGAGACTAATAATAATAATAATAAAAGGATTGTAATAATAAAAAAAAATCATGGCCAAAGTTGTCCCTGAAGAGAAGTGGGGGACTTTGGGTGTGATCACTGTATATATTGTCACACTTGGTTGATTAGTTTTGCTGAATTACACTTTTTCTTTTCTTTTTTTTTTTTTTTTTTTTTTTTTTGATACAAGTGATGGTGATAGAGAACAGGGCTGGAGGGAGGGATGGGGAGAGATGTGAAAACAAAAGATCAATACATTTAATTTTTTTCTTCTATTATGCCTACTTTTCTAGTCTGATTTTCCATTCACATGCCATACATTCTAATCTGACTAAAACTGAAGTTGGCATTCAATCTCCCAACTCCATGTTCATGCACAGCTTGTCCCACAGGCATCCGCTTCTCTAAGGAGTATTTCCTCTACCTTCCAGTTGTTAGTGTTGTCTTGAAGGCTCTTCAAACAATCTTGAAATTACTCATCCATTTTAGTGTTGTACTCCTCGATAGAATGTACACTTTTTGAAGGCAGAATTGGCTTTGCTTTTGACTGCTTCACAAATAGATGTCTAATAAATATTTATTGACTTCACTGATATTGACTTCAGAACAGTCTTTTATTGATAGGAGAGGAAAGCTGGCTTTGTAGAAAATTGCAGGAGTGACCCCAGCTAGGAAAACACCAGTAGCCCTGATTTCCACAGGTCTCTTTCATTAGATTGGATGGGGAAACTTCCCCTTCCCTGGGGATTTTTCTTTCCACTTGAGAGAGGAGAAATTCCCCTGTTTGTGTAGATGCTGCCGAGCCCACTTGGGCTTGGGATGCTGCCCTGAGCTCCAGTCCTGGCAGGAGCAGGGTCTTCAGTTGGGCTGGGAAGGATAGGAGGAAATGGCCTCTAGTTACCTTCTAGAGGAGGAAGCTGAAGGAGTGAGGAGGGCAGAGGGGCAGCCCAGGCTTGTGTGATGCAAATGAATGTGACCTCAGCCTGGTCTGGGTCTGGCCCCAGCTGGCCAGGCTCTTTCAGGCCTCACCTGGGAGAATACACATTACAAAGCAGACTAAGAGCAGACTGAGGCTAGTTAGAGACCAAGGTTCCCCTAGGGGAGGTTAGGAAGCCCCAACTGAAGAACAGATTAGCAAAGAGGTCCTGAGTCCTAGAGACTGTCCACAACTGAGCTGCATTTACATCGCCTTGAAAACCAAAGAATATTAACTGTGAGACTTCTTGGAACTGAAGCTTGTTGGGGTGGGGGAGAAAAAGAGAGAGACAGAGACAGAAAGACAGACAGAGAGAGAAGAAGAAGAGAGGGAGAGAAAGAGGGGAAAGAAAGAGAGAAGGGAGAGAGAGAGGAGAGAGGGAGAGAGAGAGAAAGAGAGGAATGGAGGAAGGGAGTGAATGAGAGACAGAGGGAGACAGAGAGAGATGCTTTATTGATTACCTTATCCCATTTAAACTTAATTATCCTTGTTAGGTAAAAACACTTCTTTTCTGCAACTATCAATCATATCTTGATGTGAAGACTTCTTGAATCTATCAAAAGACATTATTAGATAAGGGACTTGGTCATCCCCTGAGGAACTTACATGAAATGAGATCCTATCTGAAAGATGCTAAGGGTCTGGCAGCAAAGAGGAAAAAAATGGGGATTTCCAGAACCGAATTGACAAGTGGAAATAGAAAGAAAGTAGGAGTTATGGCAGAGAAAGAAGAGAGATCAAGGAAGTCATCAGCCTTACAGAAATATCAGAGCAAAAGACCCAGGCTGACCTTACCAATTGTACTCATCTACTTAAGGAGACTGAAGAAGGTTCCCCTCTCCCCCCCCAAAAAAGTCTCTTTCCCCCATCGCTAGCTCCTGGTGCCCAACTATCAATAGATATGATAATAAAATTATTTTTTCTAAATGCTTCCAGTAACCTGAATTTTGTCTCAACCACAAAGAGAATGGGAGTTAGATACAATTAGGGAGAAATATAATTTAAGGCAGAGATCCAAACCTCTGCCTAAATGTTAGCATTTTTCCTTACTAGGGGGAGGAGGGAACAGAATAACCATGATTGTCTTCTGAACTTTTTGTCTAAAAAAATTTCCCAAAGCAGTGGAGGAGGGAACCACATGGACCTGAGAGGCCATTATATTGCCTCTAGGCTTCAAATGAGCTAATTATTTTCACAGGAAGCTATTCGAACATGCTTTGGAAACAGGAGGGCAGGAAGAAATCTCTTTCCATTCTGCCATGGGCTAGAAGATAAAATAAAGATCCAAGTCTGGAACAGCTGCTGGGAGCTGTAAAAAGGGAAGCAGGATGACTAATTAAACCCTTGGGATTGAGGGTGGGGGTGGGGGTGGTGATGTCACCACTGGGTCATTTCTGAATCTTCTTCAGATCTGTCATATCTCCTTTGAGGGGTAGTGACTATTCTTATAGACAATGTTCCTGGAGGGAAGCCTTAAATAATAAGGGAAGAGGACTGCTTACCTGTTGTTAATTGTTCTTAGTGAGTTGTTGCTAAATTTTCTGTGATACCATTTGGGGTTTTCTTAGCAAAGATACTGGAGTAGTTTGCCATTTCCTTCTCCAGTTCATTTGACAGATGAGAAAACTGAGGCAAACACTGCTTACCTACCTCCTTTCTAAATTGGTATCTCTCACCAAGAGTTCCCTTCACAACCCAGCCCTTCATCCCTTTTCCAGTCTTTTTACACTTTTCTTCTCTCTGGCCCGCACTGGTCTCCATGCTGTCCCTCACACACAACCCTTTCTCACAACAAATTTCTCTCAACAAAAACACACAACAAATTTCTCAGTTCAGTGGCTGCCCACTGTTTGCCATACCTATGTTCTTTCTCTCTATCACTGATCCCTGGCTTTCCTAGCTGCCTTTAAGATTCAGATCAACTTCTACCTTCTGTAAGAAGCCTGCCCAGCAGCCCTCTTTGTAGTGGCTAGAAACTGGAAACTGAGTGGATGCCCTTCAGTTGGAGAATGGCTGAATAAATTGTGGTATATGAATATTATGGAATATTATTGTTCTGTAAGAAATGACCAACAGGATGATTTCAGAAAGGCCTGGAGAGACTAACACGAACTGATGCTGAGTGAAATGAGCAGGACCAGGAGATCATTATATACTTCAACCACAATACTATATGATGACCAGTTCTGATGGACCAGGCCATCCTCAGCAAGGAGATCAACCAAATCATTTCCAATGGAGCAGTAATGAACTGAACCAGCTACGCCCAGAGAAAGAACTCTGGGTGATGACTAAAAACCATTACATTGAACTCCCAATCCCTATATTTTTGCCCACCTGCATTTTGGATTTCCTTCACAGGCTAATTGTACACTATATCAGAGTCTGATTCTTTTTGTATAGCAAAATAACGGTTTGGTCATGTATACTTATTGTGTTTCTAATTTATATTTTAATATATTTAATATCTACTGGTCATCCTGCCATCTGGGGGAGGGGGTGGGGGCTAAGAGGTGAAAAATTGGAACAAGAGGTTTGGCAATTGTCAATGCTGTAAAATTACCTATACATATAAGCTGTAAATAAAAGGCTATTAAATAAAATAAAATAAAATAAAAAAAGAAGCCTGCCCAGGGCTCTCCCTGTTCCCCATTACTAGCACCTTCCCTTTGAGATTTCCTTCCATTTCCACTGTATGTATCATATACATAAATACTTGTTTGCATATTGTTCCCTCCATCAGACTGCAAGCTTCTTGAAGAAAGACTGTTTCTGCCTTTTTTTGTATCGCCAGCCCGTAGCACAGGACCCGGCACATATTGATGTTTAATAAATGACTGACTGGCTGTTCTTCATTTTCCCTTGACTTGTTCTAAAGAGACCTCTAACACTCTTCTCCAGCTCCTTGATTTATTCTCTCCATGATGTCAGCTACCTGGTGGTGAAAGTATTGGAGAAGCTGACTCATGAGAGGAAGATGAGACTTGTTCCAGCTACATGGTCTCAGAAGGCAGGACTAGGAGCAGTGAGCAGAAGAACCCTAGTCAGGCCACATCTAGAGCGTTGTATACAAGTCCAAAGGTATCGTATTTGAAAAAAGATGTCAGTTTGCTGGGGAATATCAAGAGGAGGCAAGCGCTGTAGACAAAGGCTCCTGGAAGGAACTATCAAAGATTGTTAAGTCCAACCTGTCCATTTTACAGATGAGTAAACGGAGACTCAAAGAAGTGACTTGTCCAAAGTTATATCAGCAGATAAGTGACACGAGTGAGATTTGAACCAAGATCCTCTCATCCCAGATCCATCTTTCCTGTCAGGAAAATTATCGTGTTCTTCTCCATGAGAATACAAGCTCTTCCAGGACAAAGACTTGTTTTGGTCTTCACAGTCCCATCATTAGCACAGTGTCTGGCACTTGGAAGGTACTTAATGAATATCTGTCTGCACGCATTGAGAGGTGATCATTCAGAGTGCTGTAACTGGTTCTGGGGGAGATGCACAGGAGATCAGGCAGGAACCCTGCCCCATCCCACCTTTGCTGGATCACAACATCACGGAGGTTCTCAGTTGGTTTGTGATTTGGGGAAATTTAGACTCCTTGGAAGCTGGTAGGACAGGGAAGGCATTGGGGTGGGGGTTGTGATCGAAGTTGGGAGATCGTTCGCTGCTCTTCCTCCCCATTTCATCTGCCCCTGGGTTTATAGGTAGCAAGGAAATTAATTGGCAGGGCTAGTCCTGCCTGCACTCTTCCCTGATGGTCACCAGGGGGCAGACATGGCTCACCAAATTACCCTCTTCCCCTCGGCCTCTAGAACTGCCTTGGAAACGCCCGTTTCTTTTTGGTTTGTTACTTTATTAATTTGAGATCAAAGAGAAATCTTCTGAATTCTAATTTTCACAGATGTCTGTAAAATGTGAACTTACATGTTTTCTCCTTTGGGCATGAACTCTTCTCACTGAATTCAGTCAAATCAGCCATTTTCCGTAATGATATTAATCAATAATCAGTCGAGCATTTCTATAACTTGAAGAACATTTTCACCACATCACACCAGCTGTCCAGTTGACTACTGTGGTCCAAGGATGTAAGCTACAGTCCCAGCGACCTTTACTGCCTGGGGGTTGTCTTGCCCACCTCCCTCTCAAATGTCCTCCTTCTTCTTGCCTGTTGCATTGTCAAAAACTTCTATTCTGGGGACTTCTCTCCCATTGGTGACTGTCTCTCAGGACAACCATCTTAGGAAGGGTCCTGGCTATACTTTTTCTCACACACACCTGGACCCTCTCCAAAGTCTTCCAGTTTCTCCTGGTCTGACATCTCTCTTCCCAGAAGTCCTTTCTGTGCTGTCTTCCCTCATTAAAAACATAAGTTCTTGAACAACAGGAGCTCTCCTGCTTGCTTGTATTAGAATTCAGAGGTCTTAGCACAGGGTAAATGCTTAATAAATGCTCTTTCTAGCTTCTTTTTATCATGCGTATCACCTCTATTTTCTCTGTCTATCTTCTCTCTCTCTTTTTTCCCCATTTCTCTCTCTCTCTCTCTCTCTCTCTCTCTCTCGCTCTCTCTCTCTCTCTGTGTGTGTGTGTGTGTCTGTCTGTCTGTCTGTCTGTCTCCTTCATCTCTCTCTCTCCTCTCTCTTTGTCTCCCTCTCTTCCCCCACCCTCCTCTCTGTCTCCCCCCTCTTCTCTTCTCTTCTCTTCTCTTCTCTTCTCTTCTCTTCTCTTCTCTTCTCTTCTCTCTCTCTGTTTCTGTCTCTCTCTATATATATGTATATATACATGCACCTCTCTTTAAATTTATCATCTATCTACCTATCTTTCAATCTATCTCACTATCTCCCCCTCTGATGATATCATCTATCTTCCTCTTAATCATTCATCTATCTGCTTTCTATCATCTCTATCTCCTTTTCATCTCTATCACCTCTGTTTATCTGACTATTTTTTCAGTGTTTCATATGCCTGGCTATACTACCAAACTCTGCAAAATCATAAAATATTTTTATCCCAGAACTGGAAGAAATCTTAGTACACATTAAGTATCTGTGAAAAAAGCTAGGGCTTCTTAAATCTTTTCCAATAACAACCTCTTTTCACCCAAGAAATTTTTACACAACTCTAGCTATATAGGTATATAAAATAGGTATAAAAATCAAATATTTAATAAATCGCAATTTCATGTAGACCACATTCAGTTACATGACCTCATGAAAGGTCATGACCCACAGTTTAGGAAGCTTTGCCCCAAACCATTGGTATCAAATTCAAGTAGAAATAGGGGTCAATAAGCTGTCCTTCAGGATCCCTGCAGACCACATGTAGACTGAATTTTTAAGTATGGTATTTTCTATGTTTTATTACATATTTACTTATTTTGTTACCTATTTACAAATTACAATTTAATCTGGTTCCAGCCAAGTCAGGAGTGTTGTGGAGCTGCATGCCATCTATAAGTTTGACATGTCTACCCTAGTCATTATCAATAATTGATCAGCCAGCTACCGGTTGAAGACTTCCATTGATGGGGAATGCACTATTGCCCAATAGAACCCTATTTCAGGTTGGACCTAATGGTTTAAAAGATTTTTCCCTTACAGAGTTGAAATTTTTGTGACTTTAACGCATTGCTCCTACTCATATGTCCTGTAGAAGCAAACAGGGAGAACTGAATCTCTATTCCCTGAAACAACAATTTGGATACTTTAAATCAGCTATTAATTACCCATCTCTAGACTTGTTTTTTCTAGGCTAAACCTTCCCAGTTTCTTCAGTTGACCCTTAGATCATAAACTAGAATCTCATTCCTATCCTAATCAGTCTTTTGTCAATGTGCTTCCTAAAATATAAACCCCGAAGCACACACAGTTCTCCAGATTTAATCTGCCCTTAGTAAAGAACAGAATTGTCATCTCCCTTGTTCTGAACATTGTGATTATATTGAGGCTACCTAAGCTCATGTTAGCTTTGGGAGCTTTCATACTATTATGAGGTTGCCTGGAGTTCTCAGTCCCAGGAAACTCTTTTAGGAATGTGAGCCTGAGGTAAACTCAGTTGTGCCCATAATTCAGACAGATGTCCAGACATCTCCTGTTGAATAATCGCTTGTTCTAGTTACAATTGAATTCTGATTCATCACTGCTTACTCTTCTGCTTATCTGAATCTGTAACTTCAGCGGTGTGAGTTTGTTTTGGATCAATAAAGGAACATTATTTAAACACCTACTATGTGCCAGGGAATAGCTAATGTGGGTGAAATGAAAATGAAAAATGAAACTTTTATTCTCAAAGAGCTTCTATTTATCAGATGTTGGCTAGAAGGTAGGGGTGGAATTAAATTATGAAGAATACTAATACTCCTAGGAGACAGCCATGTAGTATGCATCATGAATTCAGTTGCTTAATTAAGTCTCTTTGATTTACTTTGTTATCTGTTTCTAATGAAATAATTACTTTTTGTGATTTCATGTGTCATATCTGGAAGAGAATACCCTGGATGGGAGCTTGAGTCAGAAGTGTGAATCCCTACTGACCCAAGATTATGTCCTGAATCTTGGAAGTAGCCAGGGGTTCAAGAATCATGGTGGGGGAAGATCTCTGTAGGCTGCAAAAATAATTATGAAGTATCCTCTTACATCCATTAAATTAATAAATGTAATTTAAGGCAAGAGTCAAAGTAGTTGTGTCTTTGGGGAACCAGAGAGAGGAATTGGTGAAATTATTATGGAAAGACATCTGGAAATATGAGATGTAAACTCCCCTATCTGACCATTGACCCTAGTATTGTATCATAAGGATGTTATTAACAATGTCAGGGCCCCAACTTCAAGACCACTTCTCTTTTAATTACTCAGTTTTCTTATTATTAGAAGAAACCTTATTTTTCAGAACTAAGACCTAGCATGAAAGCTATGCCCTGAGCCTGGCATAGCAACAGTTCTTTGCACTCATTCTCTGCATGAAATCTGTTGCAGCTAAATCACAGAATTTGAGCTTTGACCAATCACCTAAAGGAACCACAGTCTGGTCATGAAATGTAGCTATGAAGAAAATTTTTCATCCAAGGCTTCTGAAAAAGGCCTAATTTCTAAACTATATAGAGAACTGACTCAAATTTATAAGAATACAAGCCATTCTCCAATTGATAAATGGTTGATAAAACAGACATGAACAGACAATTTTCAGATGAAGAGACTAAAGCCATTTCTAATCATATAAAAATACTCTAAATCACTATAGATTAGAGAAATGCACATTAAGACAACTCTGAAGTACAACTTGATACCTCTCAGATAGGCTAAGATGACAGGAAAAGATAATGATAAACACTGGAGAGCATTTGGGAAAATTGGAACACTAATATACTGTTGGTGGAGTTATGAATTGATTCAGTCATTCTAGAGAATACTTTGGAGCTATGCCCAAAGGACTATCAAACTGTGCATATCCTTTGACCCAGCAGTGTTTATACTGGGTCTGTATCCCAAAGAGATCATAAAAAAGGAAAAAGGACCCACATGTGCAAAAATGTTTGTGGCAGGTCTCTTTGTAGTGGCAAGGAACTGGAAACTGAGTGGATGCCCATCAGTTGGGGAATGGTTGAATAAGTTATGGTATATGAATGTTATGGAATATTATTGTTTTATAAGAAATGATCAACAGTGGACATGGCTCTTCAATAATAAGATGATTCAGGCCATTTTCAATGGACTTGTGATGAAGAGAACCATTGACACCCAGAGAGGACTGTGGGAACTGAAGGTGGATTACAACATAGCGTTTTCATTCTTTTTGTTGTGGTTTGCTTGCATTTTGTTTTCTTTCTCATTTTTTTCTTTTTGATCTAATTTCTTGTGCAGCAAGATAATTACAGAAATTTGTAATAGAAGAATTGTACATGTTTAACATATATTGGATTACTTGTAGTCTAGGAGATGGGGAAGTGAAGGAGGGAGAAAAATTTGGAACACAAGGTTTTGCAAGGGTGAATGTTGAAAACTATCTTTACATGTATTTTGAAAAATAAAAAGCTATAATTATTTTTAAAAGACATTTTGATACTAGACAAACTTACCTCATTGTTACTGTTACACCTCATTATATGTTTATTTAGTTATTACTATGTGTATCAAGGCTTAGCTTTGTTTCCTGGAGTCTCATGGGATCCTAGAGTAGATTCTGGTCAGTGTCTAGTTTGACTTCTCCAGTGGAATAAAGAAGGCTTGTTGCCTATAACCTTTGTGAGTTCTTTGGCTATTTTATTTTATTTTTCTGAGTTAACAGGTAGTGTATGATCTTTGTGACTCTTTGATCATTTTCTAGGGTTGAAAACAAGGAATAAAAAGACTCTTCTGCATACAAATTGTTCACAGCTATTCTATAAAAGCAGAATGCTAGAAATAATTTACATACCCAATAGCTAAATAACCTGTAATATATTGATGAAATGGAACTTTACTATTCTATGAGAAATGATAAGCATGAAGAATTCTAAGAAATATGGAAAAACCTAAATGAAGTGAGACAGAGCAAAGAAAGCAGAATCAGCTGTAATAAAATCAAATGAGTAATACCTACAATTACAAAATCTGTTAACTAGAAGAAAGAACAGAGGGGATACAGAAGTAAATAAGATATTATTATTATTGATTCATAGTTGTTTCCAGAATATTTTTAATTTAATTTCTCTTCATTTAACAACTTATTTTCTCTTCCTCTTACCTGCTGCCCCCAATTTAAAAGGAATCCTAATGTTACAACAAATATACATAGTCAAAAATGTTTATGGCTCTTTTGTGGTGGAAAGAATGGAAACTAAGGGGATGTTTATAAATTGGGGAATGACTAAAATTAATAGATATCAATATAATGCATTATATTATATTCTTTCCACCACAAAAGATCCATAAACAAAATGTTTATGGATCTTTTGTGGTGGAAAGAATATAATTAGTCCTTTCCTTCTTTGATTTTTTTAGGGTATGAGCCTAGTAGGTATATATATTACTAGTTCAAAGAGTATGTCAATTTCAGCAACTTTTTGAAATACGTTTACCTTTAAAATATATCATTTTGGATTTTAAAGAAATAAGAACAAGGATGTGAGGTACAATGTGCCAAGCATGGAGAATGGCTTTTACAAATTCATTAAGGCAAGATATGGTGGAGGGAACAATTAGGAAGTCAGTTTAACTACAACCTAATAAAAATAGTCATCATCATCATCATATCATCATCGATGACATTTCTATAGCACTTAAAGGCTCACAAAAGCTTTTTATATAACGTTTCATAACCTTTATGAAGTACTTTAGGTATTAATGTCCCCACTTAGGTGAAGAATTTGAAAGATTAAGTGATTCGTGTTTATACTGGTCAAAATCAATCAAGACTCAATTCCAGATCTCTCTCAATTCCAAATGTAGCATATATTCTATAACAATAAGCTCCATGAAAAAAGAACCAGCCTGTGAAATGAAGCTGGTTCAGGGTATTATACTCTAGGGAGTCCTGAGCTATGATCCATTGCCAGTCATCTTTACTTTTGTCTTCCCACTGGACTCCAGTGAGTGAAACTGATGACTTTGCACAGTTCCGCCTCATTCAAATGAAGTAAAGACATCATCTTCATGTCATAGACCCTCTTTAAGAAGGAAGGGTGAACAACAACAACAATTTTAGGGAATCACTGAAGGTTTTTAAAAGAAGATTGACTTGGTCATACCTGATATCTTAAGAGGATCACTTTGGTAGCCGTGTGGAAGAGAAATGCAAAAAGGGTGAGAAGAGACCTGGAATGTTTAGCAGATATTGACTCAGTAGAACATGAGCTCCTGGAAGTCAGTAACTATTTCTCTTTGTGCTGTAAGTAGGTATTTAATAACTGCTTATTGGATAAAACTGAACTTAATGGAGCCAGTTTAGACTGTTCCATTGACCTCTCTGTTCTGCCTCTGTAATGATCAAAAAAGACATTTATAAAGTCCTGTCAGTACCCGACATGTAGCAGCTACCAAATAAATGTCAGCTATTATAATTTTTCTTATTTTTCCCTGTGAATTTTTCATAGCATAGAGCATAGTGCTGTAGAAAATATCCTAGCTTCAAATCCCAGTTCTGCTGCTTCTTACTTACGTGGCCTTGGACAAATCACTTCTCCATGTGAATGTCAACTTCCTCATTTGTAAAATAAAAGAACGGAACTGGACAATCTATAATGTTTTCTTCTGGCTATAAATCTATGGTGATGACGAAAGAACTACTTGTGATAAAAGCAACCTTCAAAACTTGGCACCAGAAGCTGGAAGAAGCCCAATGTCCTGTTGTTGTTCAGCTGTGGTCACCAGAAACTCCCTAAAATGCTGGATTCCAGGACAAGATAAGGAATGTACTCTACCTTCCCCATGGGAGCAGAATTCCTGATACCAGTCAGACCATTCACATTGAGAATACCTCCAATCAGCCTGCACCCTGAGCCTGACAGATCCCATGAGCATTATTCTCCCTGTTACCTTGACTTCCTGCCCCAAGGGATCTGACCCACCAAACATTTCATACCTAAAGAATTTTGTGGCAATCCAGTGGTGGATGGAAAGAATTAAATCTATTTGGAAATATGAGCTATATTATAATTCTGAGGAATCTTATCTTAAAATTCTCACTTCCATAAATGAACAAGTAAGGCACTGTTCCCTTTCAGGGTTCCAGAAGTACCTCCTTAAGGGACAGTGTTAGTGGGTTTTCTAATCACCAGAGGTTCCCATTCTTTTGTGTTCTCCCCAATGTTAACTGTCAGTGATTAAAGTCCCAGAATCATTAAATCAAATAACATTCATTAGCTTTTACAAAGGGATGTTTACAAAGAAAATAGATCAAAACTATCAGCATAAAATAGTTCTCCCAAAATTTAAGGCACACTCTCTTCTATACCATATCATTTCCTAGGAAAAGTGGACTGACATTTAAAGTTCCTTTCAAAATGTGATATAGTCAGTGGATGAGATCACACAGTTCCTCAATTCATTTCCATGATTGCCTACCAAATTCAGCACAAAACGTGAAAGAAATTTCCTGAACTTCTGGTGGCTTGTCCTCCCAGTATTTCAAAATTCACAAAGGTACAGCCTATTCTAAAAGTAAGACCAGTAATGAACAGACACAACAAGGACAAAGGCAGAAACTAGGCCATACCTAAAGGCTTAGGGTTCTTCTCCTCATTCAATCATAGCCTTAAAAGTGGGACAAATCACCCAAGTAGAAAATATTCTTTAAGTGCATCTGACCATATCACTCTCCAGCTGAATAAATTTCCAAATCTCCCTTCTATCTCTCATATCAAAGTCTTTTAAAATCTTCCACAACTCGTCTCCAACTGACCTTTTCAATCTGATTATACATTAGTCCCTTTTACACACAAAAACTGCCATTTTGCTGTTTTTCATACCCTCCACTCCATCCCCTGCGTTGTTGACTTTGCAAAAGACATTCACCAGATCTGGAAGTGACTTCCTCTTCATTCCCAACTTCTAGAATTTCTTTTTTACCCCAAAACTCAACTCAAGTATCTCCTTAAACATTAAACTTTCCTTTATTATCCTCAACTATTAGTGTCTTTCCACCTTCAAATTATTTCACATTTTTCTTTGTATCTGTGAAAACTTATATATATATATATTTGTTGTCTTCTCTGATAGAATGTAGTCTCTTGAAAAGAAAGACTATTTCATGTCTTTGTATCATCAGGGTCCATCTTGGTACATAACACAGTAAGTACTTAGTAAATGCCTTTTTGGGTCTAATAGGGTTTTAGGCATAGTTACTCTTCAGAATGACTGAATCAGTTTACAACTCTACCAATAATGCATTAGTGTTCCAGTTTTCCCACATCTCATCCAATGTTATCATTTTCTCTTCCTATCATCTTAACCAATTTGATATGTGTGAAGTGGTACCTCAGAGTTTTAATTTGCATTTCTTTCATCAATAGGGATTTAGAGCATTTTTTTCATATGACTATAGGTGGCTTTGTTTTCTTCATCTGAAAATTCTTCATATCTTTTGACCATTTATCAATTGGAAAATTGGTATAAATTTGACTCAATTCTCCATTTTTTAAAATGAGACCTTTAGATTTAGGGGATTGAGCCAAGAAGGTGGACAGCAGACACAATTTACCATGACCTTCTCTGACTTTCTCTCAAATCAACAGTAGATTAAGTCTCTGAACTGGTTTTGGAGTCACAGAATCCACAAATATTTGGAGTACAACATATTTCCAGAAGAAGAAACCAGGGAAGAACTTCAGAACAGGTCTGTTTCAAATGGGCAGGGGGACAGTCTGATGTGCTCAGATCACAGCAGAGGGAGCCCAGGGCAAGGAGCTGGGACAGGGAGTTAGAGTGTTGCAGCTTCCATGCACTTGGGAATCTTCTGTGAGCCTCTTAGGCTACTCTGTCCTGGTTGCAAGCAGGTGGTTTGGCAGATTTGCTACAAAAGGCAAATTGTAAACCATTGAGCCTAAAAGGAATGTGATACCTAGCCATGATTACTCAGCACTGGAAATCAATTAGCAAAACTGCCCCAGAACAAACTAAAGCAGCTGCTGCTCCTTTGCTTTAAGAGCAGACCTCAAACCTTAAAAAAATGAGGAAAAAAATCCAAAAAGAACTCTCACCATAGATAGCTTTTATGGAGAGAGAGAAGAGGTTCCTAAAGGAAAATCAACTCTAGATGAAGTCCCAAAGGGAGATATGAACTTTCACAAGGCTTTCTTGGAAGATTTCATAAACTATCTTAAAAGAGAGTAAGAAGAAAAATGGGGAAAGGAAATGAAATCTTTGCAAGAAGGGATGGGAAAAGCATATAGCTCCCTACAAAATAGATTTAATGAAATGGAAAAAACATACAACTCCTTACAAAATAGATGTGAAAAGATACCAATTCATTGAAAAACAGAATTTGTGAAATGGAAAAAATGCAATGAACAAAACAATTTAATTGGCCAAATACAAAAGGAGCTAAAAAAGGTAACTAAAGAAAATAATATACTAAAAATTAGAATTGAACAAATGGGAAGTGAATGACTCAATAAGACTTCGAGAATCTGTCAAACAAAATAAAAATAATGAAAAAAATAGAAGAAATTATGAAATAACTCCTTTATTACATGAGACCTTTATCACAAATACTGACTGTAAATATTGTTTCCCAGCTTTCTACTTCACTTCTAATATTGTTTGCACAGATTTTACTTTTGCAAAACCTTTTTAATTTAATGTAATCAAAATGATCTATTTTGCATTTCATAATGTTTTATATTTTCTGTTTAATCATAAATTTCTTCTCCAAAGAACTGACAGGTAAACTATTCCTTTCCTAAATTGCTTATAGCATCACTCTTTACATCTAAATCATGAACCCATTTTAACCTTCTTTGGGATGTGAAATCCTGTTCTATGCTTAGTTTACACCATATTTTCCAGTTTTCCTAGCAATTTTTGTTAAATAGTGAGCTTTTATCCCAGAAGCTGGAGTCTTTGTGTTTGTCAAACAGTAGATTACTATAGTCATTAACTATTATGTCTTGTGTACCTAACTATTCTACTGATCCACCGCTTTATTTTTTAGCCAGTGCCAAATAGTTTTGATGACTGCCACTTTGTGATATAGTTAGTAAATGCTTCTTGATTGATTTATTGGCTTTGAAACTCCAAACCACCTGTCTTTATCAATGGACATAGATAATAGAAAGCAGCAGTAGCTAAAGTAGTATCATTGACAGTAGTATTCTGGGAGAAACATATGAAAACTGTTTTCACCCCCAGGTGTTAGATGACTCCTCTGCAACTATACAGAAAAGCCATTCCTGTGTTCCTCATATTATCAGCAGTTCCAAGGAAGGTACCTGGTGGAGGATAAGGGATGAGTAAGAAATAATTTCTTTTTTTATTAAAGCTTTTTATTTTCAAAACACATGCATAGATAATTTTCAACATTCACTCTTACAAAACTTTGTGTTCCAAAATTTTTTCTCCCTTCCTTCCTCCTACCCTCTCCCCTAGATGACAAGCAATCCAATATATGTTAAACATCTGCAATTCTTCTATCTATATTTCCACAATTATGCTGCACAAGAAAAATCAGATCAAAAAGGAAAAAAAACGAGAAAAAATAAATGTAAGCAAACTACAACAAAAATGTGAAAATAATTGTTATGATCCACACTCAATCTGGGTGCAGTTGGCTCTCCCCATCACAAGTCCATTGGACACCTCACTGAAACAGTTTCTTTCTTTCTTTTTTTTATTTAATAGCCTTTTATTTACAGGTTATATGCATGGATAACTTTATAGCGTTAACAATTGCCAAACCTCTTGTTCCAATTTTTCACCTCTTACCCCCCACCCTCTCCCCTAGATGGCAGGATGACCAGTAGATGTTAAATACATTAAAATATAAATTAGATACACAATAAGTATACATGACCAAAACAGTTTCTTAATGCTTAGAACTAATCAATAAAATGTAGAGGGTGCTACTTCTAGTTGGAGATAGTGAAACCTCCCTGGAGGTTTTTAAGAAGAGGGAAGAGGACCATCTATCAGGATTGTGGTAGGAGAGATCCCTGGTCAGGTATGGGTATACAGGATGACCTGCATGGTTCAGGCCAACTCTGAGGATCCATGATCCATGATCCAGGAAGGCAGCAGCTCTATAGAGTTGGTTACTCTAAAGAAAGTATGCCCATGTGAAAGCTGGCTCCAGCCAGCACATATAAGCTGGAAGAAGAACCATTAGTCTTTAGAAGCTATTCTTATTCCAAGGTCCATTTTCCTTAGATCTCCCCAGCCTCCCCACTCCCTAATCTTCTTCCCACTCCTCAAAATTCCCCAATCCAGTAGTATTAACATCTCTCAAACCTCCCTAGACTCTTCTGCTCCTCTGGACCTCCCAAATTTCTCCAAGTTCCTCCCTCCTAGCATTCTCTCCCCAGATTCCCCAGACTCTTAATATCCTTGTTTCTCGAAACCTTTCCAACTTTCTCATTCTCTTCTCCAAAAATTTTATACATATAATTAGTATACATCTCATGTGTACTGTTATCTCAGGATACCAACGTGAAGGGGGATCTTTTGGGGGACATACTGTACTGAATCTTCCTATCTTCTAGCAACTTATAGAATAAGCGTTTTTAACCTGGGATCTGTGAACTTTTTAAAACTGCGATCACTGTTTCAATACAATTGGTTTCTTTTGTAATCTTGTGTATTTTTTATTCATTTAAAATTATTATTCCTCTAAAGAATACATAGGCTTTACCTAAGGGATCTATGACACAAAAAAGTAAAAAGCTCTTATTGGAGCTCTCAGTTGCCTCTAAATGCTACTTCCATATACCCTGAACATGGCACCCCTTTCCTGGGTCCTCTTGGGGAGCAAAGTCCACATTCTCTGGGGAACAGCTGGCCCTACTTTGCTGCCACAACACGCCCTCTCCACCAAATGAATTTGCTTCAGTTACAGCTCTATTATGGCTCCACTCCCCACATCCTCCCCTCACCCCTTACCCTAAATCCTGACTCCTCCAGAAATTATCAAAAATGACAGTGAATGGATGGATGCCAACAGGAACCCTAGACCCCTACTGTCTGGGGAGCTGGCTTGGGCCATCCACCATATATCTCTGAAGAGATGCCCTGAACAAGGTTCAGCTGTGGACACAAGAAAGAACCACAAGACATTCAGCTAGAAGAGAGGGGGAAAGGGCAGGAGGGACAGAGCCTTCAGGAAGCAGGAGAGGTGCTCTTAGAACAAAGACTTGCTGCTGACCCCATTCTAAGGCTGTCTGATGTATTGACAATTCAGCTCATCTTAATGGCTAATTTGGATGGGGGCCCAGTTAATTGAATACTGTTGGTTACAGACTAGACAGCAAAGTTCAGATAAAGTGAAAAAGAATTCAGTCCTAGTCTCTCAGGCAGAGAGCTTGGTCTTGGTCTTGAGGAGGGGGGGTGGAAGGCCCCTAAATCTGGCTCCAGTTCAAGACCGTAGCTTTGCCATATGACTTGCTCTGGAGAAGTCCTTTCCCTTGTCTGAACCAGCTTGCTTCTCTGTGAAATGAGAGAGTAAGATTTGCCGATCTCTAAGAGTCCTCCCAGCTTAGGCAGTCTAAGCTTAGATTCCGCTGCTTGATTGAAAATATATGGCTATTTGTGGTGACCACCCTCTTTGGATCTCTCAATCAACAAGCCTTATTGGGTGCCTTGCTTCTGCTAGATGCTATGGATGAAAGACACAAATGAAGCGGATTCTACCCTAAGGGAGCTTATATACATTTGCCTAGGGGAAACAAGATGCTCATAGATAAGCAGTCTGTGAAAGAAAGAGTAAATAGAAATTAATTGGGTGAGAAGAACCCAGTGATGAAGTAACTGGGATGGGAATGTGATAAGTAGGGCAAATGGAAGAAGGGGAAGAAGGAGACTAGAAGATCAAATTTGAAGGTAACACTTGAGCTAGGTTTTGAAGGTAAATAGAGATTCTGAGAGACACAGGTAAGAAAGGACTACACTCTTGGTATGATGTTATAAACCCTGCAAAAATTGTAAGGAGCTAGAATAGCCTGAAGTGTGCATTAAGTTGAGAGAAGGAATAAGAACAAGCATTTATATAGAACCTACTGTGTGCCAGGCACTGTGCTGAGCACTTCACAAAATAGTATCTTCTTTGAGCCTCACAACAATCCTGGGAGGTAAATGCAATTATTATCCCCATTTTACAGGTGAGGAAATCAAGGCAAATAGAAATTAAATGATCTTATTTATATTCTGCCTGTTCTGAATAACAATACAGTGTCTGTTAACATTGGGGAAGATAGGACAGCTAGTTGGTGTAGTGTGGATAGAGCACCAGTCCTGAAGTCAAGAAGACCTGAGTTCAAATATGACTTCAGACACTTAACACTTCCTAGCTGTGGGACCCTGGGCAAGTCATTTAACCCCAGCTGCCTCAGCAAAAAACAAAACCAACAACAACAATGGGGAAAACACACTGGAATGGGGGCTCAAGGGTTGTACAATATTTCTCATTTTCCCCTATTAGATTGTAAGCTTTCTGGTCATGTGTAATAATCATATATATTACACACATATTCATTGTTTAAATACCTAAATGATTTTTCATTCATCTGCTTGTTGCTTGTACAGGGTCCTTTGTCTAGGAGGTGCTCACTTAAAAGCTGATTCACAGATTTAACTAAATGTTTATTTCTCTAAATGTAGACTTTGATACATGCAGGTACAATCTTTAAAGTAATAAGGTTTTTTTGTATTAACTTCTGCTTTCATTGGTGAGTCAGGTTCCCAGAGGTGAGGCTAATGAACTTCTCCTCCTCAGGGTTCTAAGGGTACCCCTATGGGATTAGAGTGCCTTTCTATTCTTTGCTTTAAGTCCCCATTTCAATGTGTTTTCCCCAGTATTACTTATTCCATTAACATCAGTTAATTTTACACAGATGTATTGATTAAGAAGATATAGTAAGACTGGGGGCAGCAGCAGGTAGAATACATAGTGGGCAGACATCTGAAAGGATGGGGCTCCCACTGGCCAGTATGATTGGAAGTCTTCAAGCAAAGATTGAATTGGGTGTTTGTGTCTCCAGTATTTAGCATAGGGTTTAGTATTTAGTAAATGCTTGTTGAAGAAATAGTAGTACACTGTAGAACTGTGAATTTGTCTTGCTATTCTGGAAAACAATTTAGAATCTGCCCGTCTCCCCTAAAAAAATCCCTAAACTGTGCATGCTTTTTGACCTATAAATCCACACCTGTGTCACCACTAAGCCCATATCCCAAAGAGATCAAAGAAAGAAGAAAAGAAATCATACTGCACAAAAATATTCATAGGGGCTCTTTTCATAGTAGGACAAAATTGGAAACAATGAAACTATCCTATAATTAGGGATTGGTTACATAAATCACAGTATGAAAATGTAATGAAATCTTATAGTAACATAAGAAATGATGAAGCAGACAGTTCAGGAGAAACTAGAAAGAATTCTATGAACTGATATTGATCAAAGTGAACAGAAGCAAGACAACAATTCATACAACTGCCACCATATTATAGAGAAAAACAACTTTGAAAGACTTTAGAACTCTGATCAATGTAATGATAAACTTTGAGATTGGAAGACTGAAAATGAATCAGACCACTCATTTCTTACCAGGGAGGTGATGAATTTGGAAAGCGAAGAAAGACACAAATTTGGAGTATGGCCAATTTCAGAATCTGTTTTGTTGCATCATATGTGTTTTATTTTTCAGAACATTTCTTTTAGTGATGTTTTTAATAGAGGTGGGATCAATTATAAGTGCATGACCACATAAATAAATTTAAATCTTTATAAAAGCTAAAACAACATAAAAAAATGACTCCTTTGGCCATCAGCTGAAAAATGATGGTGGAAATGCTGGAATAATTGATCGTTGTAGTGGGCGTTCTTTATCAGTTATAAGTAGGACTAAGTGGCTGTCATAGTCACTTCATCTCTGAAATGCGATGATTCTGCACAGACCTGCACTGTGCACGCGCGCACACACACACACACACACACACACACACCCCTATTATTTTTCAAGGGAAGAAGCTGAGGTCAAAGTGAAGAAAAAGTCTGCCTTATAAGGAATAGGGCCAGCCCCCTATGTCTTCCTCTTCTCCCTATCCATTTTACAGTTAAGGAAACCGAGGCCCAAGAACGTTGTGACTGGTGCCTAAGAGTCAACAGATAGTATCAACAGATAGTATTAGAGGTAAGTTTTGAACTCAGATCTTTTGACTTCAGAGTAACCTGCTCACCTGGAACAAGAGTTGGCTTTCTCACTTTACCTTTTGAAGAAATAAATTAATATGAAAGGTAAGTCAACTCTTTATCAGCTGCTGTGCTTTTGGCAGAGAGAGCAAGAGTACTGGCAGATGTTTGCCAGAGCAGACATAGACATTCCCACCAAATCCAGAGTTTCTTCCACCATCAGAACCACCAGAAAAAAATAGTTTGGCAGTGGCAGCATAGCCACCGTTCCCAAGTCCTGGAGTCAGTGATCACTATATCCAAGAAGTCAACGTTAGAATGCCCTGTGGGTGGGACAGGCAGGAAGAAACCCCAAACTAGAGGGAGGGGAATTGGTAGGGTCTATCCTGGGCTTGTACTCTGATGCCCATTTACATAACAGTGACACCATCAAAAGCGTCATCCTGTATAAAATTAGAAGTGTGTGCAAAGAGATTAGGTTCTAAGAGGGTAAGGACTGGGGAGAGTTCCATGATGTATAAATAACACAGTTACTTCCCCCAATAAAAGTCAGGTATATGATGGGCTGAGCAGTTTCCATTTCCAGCCAGGAACAAGTTTAGTTTGATAGATAGGAAGGCAGTTCCTATGAGAGATATGGGAACAGATTAGAAGGCAGTTTTGAATGATGTAGTAGGGCTATGCTGGGGCTCCCTGGCTGGGAAAGTCACATTGCAGGTGAAAGAAGGACACGTGGCTGAAGAGACACATGATGGGAGAGAGACGTCACCTCATAGCACTCAGACCTAGGGGACTGAAGTCTACGCTGGGCTGATCCTGCTGAAAGTGGCAAAAATAAGAATGAGGAAGCAAGGACAAGGCTATGAGGATAGGATTTCTGTTCTGGCCCCTAGGCCTCAGAATAGCTGACCGAATATGAAATCCCTTTAGATGTATAGTCATGAGTGGGCTAGAGAACAGAGACTTAGGGCTGGAGTTCTAGCTCTGTCCACAATCCAGTGTACTATCTTTGCATGTATTTGGGAAAATAAAATACTAAAAACAATTGTATATGGAAACGCCCATTTTATTTGGTGTTTGTTACGTCAAAAATGTTAGTCTTGGTTTTGGTTTAGTTTGTTTTGATTTTAGAACAAAACTATTGTATTTCTGCTGGTAGATATAGAGGATTTTGTAATATCAATGGATATTATAAATAGGAAATAATAGAAATATATGTTATTTTGGAAAAAAGTTTACTTAAATAAAGGGAACACTGTTGGGAACACTCTTGCTTAATCATTACTGAACAACAACAATGCTATTTTAAGCACAAACATCCTCCTCTTTAATGTATGTTTGGAGATAGAAAGATAGACTTTGGTTTAAAAAGAAAAAAACATATCACATTGAGGTTTGGTCACTTAAGTATAAAAAATATAGAATGAATTCACCATATAGTTCTGATACTGACTATAGCAAATCCATGGTATCTGTTCTGACATCTATAGAATGTATATCTTCACTCACCCTCCCGGAAGGGCTGTTGCATCCCTTGTTTAACTCACATTCTTGGCAGGCAGGACTAAAGAAGAATGTCAAACAAGTTTTACAAACCTTTTAGAATGAATTTCCATTGTTTCCTTTAAGTACATTAAGAAACAGGGAACAATAGAAAGACGCTGTTTAGAGTTATCTTTCTCACTTTGGTGCAAATCTTTTTTGTTTTTATTTTTGATTTATGTACTTGTCTGATTCATATATTCACAATACAAACTCTAGTAACCTGCCACAAAAGATTAAAGTATAATAAGCCTATTATACCTTAGGCATCTGCATTTCTCATGTTTTAACATTTATTCTTCTTTATCTAGACTGTCAGCAATTCTTGAATACAAAAAATTATAAATGGGGTTAACTATATTCTAAAAAATGCAAATGTCTGTAACAACCAGGCTACTGGGTAAGAGGGAATTTTCAGGAAAAGGAAGAAAACAAACAAGTTCACTTGGAGGGAATGTGGTTCAAGTCTTTGGATTAAAAACTAAACAACAACACAAAACCCACAAATATTACCCAGAGAAGCTGGCCATTATGGGATTTCCAGAACCCCCCTTTTATTTTTACCAAAGGGACCTTAAAAACCCCATTCCAAATATTTAAAAATCTACAGCCACCAGGATGCCATTAAGTAGCAATCAGCAGTTGGAAGAGAAGGGATATCTGTAGATATATTGTGCAACATATCAACTTCAGCTATTGGTTGATTAGTAAAAGCCACTTTTGTACCAGAAGTGCTATTAAGGATAAGGATGTGTTGAAAATATTACCTGCCTGTTTGTGAGAGGACTTTCATGGCTCAGAAATTTTCTAACCAGTAACAAATTCCAGGATATAGCTCTTTCATTTTCTTTTTTTTCAATTTTAAAAATAACTGAATTGTTTTTAAAATCCTACCAGTAGATCCAGTCACAAAAGAACATTATATGGCAAGGACCACACACACATCAAGATAATGCCATCGATTCAATGGAATTTCAAGAGATTAAAAACCTCTTTTAACTTTGAAAGCTCTAGCAAAACACCCCCCTTGTTTATAGACTCTCTACTTAAAAGACTATGATTTGAATCTTTTCCCATTTCTGTTCTTCTCTTCGGGGGGGGGGGGGGGGGGTTGGCCAATCTTGTAGCTGAGTCTTGTTCCAGTTGATTTTGGTGCAGGTGACTGGAAGCTGCCGGTACAAGATCTTGAGTGTGACATCTAACACAGTCTGATAGTTCTCATTAATTTCAGTTTGATACTCATTTTTGGTGTGTTCTATGAGTTTAATAAATTCCTTGACAACTTGTACATCATCAGTAATAGTTATTGAATCCTGTACATTTTTATAACTAACCATCTTCATGATAATGGACTTGAATCTATCTGTAGCACTCCCATCATCTGAGCCATAAGTGGTGTGATGGCCAATATCTACTCTGATCTTCAACAACCTTTTTAGGTTGAAATTAGTAGCTCTCAGTACAAGCAATAACAGTCTTCTGTCCATCTACAATTTCAGAATAAACAGTACAGAAGCCATTGATTGGAATAATGATTTTTCACATAGGTCCTTAATGCACAGTCACAGGATTCTCTCCATCTTATCATCTATGTGCTCAGGTGGGAGGTCATTTGCTTTTTTCCATAAGTGATCACATTTAAAGGAAACTATTTCTTGGATCTAAAAACCTGCTATGAACCAGGTCATCAGAGTTCTGTAATTAAAACCTGATCATCATATCCTTCTATCTTCACCAGTGTGAATGGATCCAAATTAAACTGGGCAAATAAATGCAGGCGCTTCCCCTTCCCTGAGAAGACTGTCATTGTTAAATAGTAACCAGACATCATTAAACATTTCATTACATTCTCTTGGGGAAGTATGAGTAATGAACTAGGAAGCTATCCATACTGTTAATTCATCTGAAACCTGATCCTTGAAGTCAGTCACCTTGAACTGCTCTAAGCATGTTTTTTAAGTGAAAAAAAATGAAACTGTTGGATTCAATGATCCTTATGGTATCTTCTGGTTCTGACATTCTTATGAAAGAGTCTTTAACTCAAATAACATCCAGCTTCCAAAAGGAGCTGATAGTCCAGAGAAGACCTTAGGTTGAGGCAATCATGTCTCAGAAAAAAAAAAAAGTTAAAACTAAAAAAAGTTTAAAAGGTTGAAAACCCATGGAGAAGCAAATTTGAGCTCAATATAAGAAAAATCTCTCTAATAATCAGATCAATCAAAACAACAACAACAACAACAAAGAAGCTTCCTTAGGAGACAGTATGCGTCCCCCAAAATTTCTCCAGAGATTGGATGCTCACCCAAGGATTTTGTAGCAAGTATTCCTTCTTTTGTATTGGTTGGACAAAATGTCCTCTCAAGTGCCTTCGCGTTAATTCAGAGATTCTGAAAACATAGCAATGCAAACATCTGCCAGTACTCTTGCTCTCTCTGCCAAAAGCACAGCAGCTGATAAAGAGTTGACTTACCTTTCATATTAATTTATTTCTTCAAAAGGTAAAGTGAGAAAGCCAACTCGTTCCAGGTGAGCAGGTTACTCCGAAGTCAAAAGATCGGAGTTCAAAACTTACCTCTAATACTATCTGTTGGGTCTTAGGCACCAGTCACAATGTTCTTGGGCCTCGGTTTCCTTAACTGTAAAATGGATAGGGAGAAGAGGAAGAGGATGACCTCTGAGGTCCCTTTCAGTTTAAGATTGCTGATTCTGTGACCTGAGATTTTGTGACATATACATACAGGTGTATAATGATATGTATGTATATGCATATAGATACCTATGAATATATACATTGTACATGTTCTCTATCTACCTACCCACCTACCTAATGCATTTAACAGGAGCCCCAGATTTGGGAAGATTGGATTTCAAAGAGTTTAGAGAAAAATTAGGTAGATTCTCTCTCAAAATCTATAGAACATGTTAGTAGTCAAGGAGGCAGGGGAGCTGAACTGTGAAAACAGGACAACACTCTCAGCTGCTAAGGGTCCTAACAAGGATATCAGCGTCTCTGTTCCTCTGAGAAATGTTCCTTAGGCGACAGCTATAAAGATGGTTGTGTTGGAAGAAAGAAAGAGGCAAAGGGCTGTTATGTCAAGCTGGAATCCCTTTGGAGAAGGTAATTTTTCTCAGCTAACAGGAGAGGAACTATTCAACAGAGGATTTTCTTCTAACATCAAGCAAGGGATTTGGAAGCTTATTTTGCTTCACAATAGCTAAGCACTCTAGGTGTACAGCAGGGTCAAGGACTGTACAATTGGGGTCCACCCAATCTGGTGGTAATATATAGAACTCATTCAGTTGGGGCTCAGTGTTCAATGGTGGACTCTACAGCAAAAGCATAGCTTATCCTCTGTGATGATTTAAACACCCAGTCCTTTGAAAGGAAGCAGATTAGCACATTAATAGCATATTAGGACATGCATTATCAAGGCATCCAAGGTAACCTGTGGCCTACATTTCAGTAGGGTTCCGCTGGTTTTCTGCCCAGTTTTCTGAGTCAATAAAAGAGGGGAACCTTTGGGAAATGATGAGCAAGATACAATTAGACCAAGAGAAATGGGCTGGAGAATCATTCTCCTAGGGCAATAGACTCTAAACTTTTCTGATTATGAATCTCATTAAATTTTTTGAATACTTCCCCAAATACATATATGTACATATTTTAATTTAATTTATTAATTTTAATTGATTAATAATTTAATTATTTGAATTAATAAATCAATTAGTTAAATTAATTTAAATTAATTATATAGGCATTTTAAAACATGAGATAAGATGAAATAATATTTGACCTTCACAACATTTATCTCCATTTTACAGATAAGGAAACTGAGGCTATAAGAAGTTAAGTAACTTACTCAGGGGTGCACAGTTAATAAATATCTGAGGCAGGATCCGAACTCAAGTCTTCGTGATTCTGTGTCTTATGCTTCTGTTCACAATATCACCTAGCTGCCAAAATGGTTTTTAAAAATTCCTCAAAGAAGCTGAAAGCATGGTGATGATTTATGTAAAGTGGTGACCTTATACTATAATGACTAATGATATATTATCAAAACAAAGCTAGAATACAATTCAGCAACTGAGTGACGGATGGGATAGAGGGAGAGACATGAGGCAGAGAGACCAAGTAGGAGTTTGCTGTGAAAGTTCAGGTGAGAGATGAGAGATCCTGAGTAAGAGTGATGGCTGTTGATTGGAGAGAGCAAGGGAGATGAGGAGTAGGAAATGATACTGAGTTGTGAACTTGAGAAACAAAGTAAAGTGACACCCATGACAAAAATATGGAAGGGGGAGGATTTGGCAAGAAATGAACCATAATGAGATCTGCTGTAAATATAGAAATCCATCTATACCTACTCATTATGCTCAACTCACTCCCTCACTGAAAGTAAAAAAGGGAATGAAATAAGACTCTTATTGACTAGCCATTGCCTAGGAATACTGAGCCTGACAAGACACATGTGCCACAGTCAGAGGGAACCTGCGAGAGACAAGAGCTGGGTACTTTGGAGGCTGGGGAGAATTTTGCCAGCAGAGCTACTGGTGAGAATGCCTGAATAGCAAATAGGCTAGTGAGGTCACTATATCCAGAGGGGGAAAAAAGGATCAAGTGGAAACCTACACAGCCACAAGAGGCTAAAGTGGCTTGGGTGGTAGGGAATGTTTGAGGGCCATAATGGATGAGAGAAAGGTGGAATTTTGCTGAAAACAAGATCTCCAGTTGTTTTTGTGGAGAAGTTGGAATGCCACCCATATCGCGTCCTTGCAATTGATTATAGCTGAGAATCCTGTTATGGCCTCTTAGGGTATGAAATTCCCACTCTGGAGTTCAATGCCTTTAAGGCATAGCGATACTGTTCCTACTTGGGGCCTTATTTGAGTGCCAAAGGTCTGCCCCAATGGTACAGGTAATACCATTCCCATTTCCACTGTAGAGCGTAACAACTGGCATCCCCTAGATCAGCGCTTCTTAAACTTTTTCTACTCATGACCCTTTTTTACCTGAGAAATTTTTACAGGACTCTGGGCATATAGGTATATAAAGTAGGTATACAAATCAAACATTTACTCCATTAAAGACCTTCTTCCCAATTGACATAAATGTACTCTTTGAATCTGGTCATCTGTCCAGTTCTAAATGGCTTAATATATCACAATTCTGCAACTCCCACATTCAGTTATGAGACCCCATATGGGATAGATAAATAGATAGATTAGAAATAGATTATAACACTAAATCCTAGATAAAGAGTCAATGACACTTAGAGCTCTCTAGCATCCCTGTTCATGAACATGTTTCATGGCAAATTTTTTGCGTGTGTAAAAAGTCTTTGAAGGACAAGACCATTCAGGAGAAAAGACTATAAGAAAATAAGATAAAGTTTATCCTACTTGGCAGAACCCTGAAAGGGTGATGAAAGAGCATAGGAAATAGGATAGTCTTTCATGTGAAAGCAGATGGAGGATTTATTAGAAGAGGCTATAGAGAGTGCTGATCATATGACCCTCAGAAGACCAGGAAGAGCCTGGCCATAAGGACAGCAAGGGAATATCAGTGGCCAACCCATGTGGTTCACTGATATCCCACAAAATGTGTGGCCAGTGTCATCAGTGGAAGGAGCAGTCACAGTAATTACATGGATTAAAAACCCTTGAAAATATTGCAAATTTGATAAATGTGCCTTCTCCATTTTTATCTGGGCAAATCAGAAACAATTTCTACTTACATTCATTCTGAGCCAATCAGAACCCAAATCAGAACCCAGGAGCTTGGCCTGGGACTTATTTTTGGTCAATGAAGGATAGACAGGGTGATTTGAATTTAAACTTGGTCCTAGGCTCAAGATATCAAGGTATATTTCAGCGACCAAATTTCAAATTCCTTTGGAGGAGTAGAGTAGCTTTCCCATTATATCTCAGTTTATTGAATATAGGTCTTCCTAACCCAGTTCCAATCCCAGTCTACCTACTACACGAAATAGCCCAAAATCCCTCCATCAAAGACCTTCCTCCCAACTGACATAAATGTACTCTTTGAATCTGATCGTTTGTCCAGTTAGTTCTAAATGGTTTAGTGGAAAGGGCACTGGATTATCCAATCCTGCTTTCTATCCTCACTAGCTGTGTGACCCATATAAGCAATTCACTGAAACTCTCTGTGCTTCAGTTGCTTCAACTATATAATGAAGAAGCTGAATTTGATAGTTTTAAATCTATGACCCCCTGATCTTTCTTTCCAAAATAATCATCTCCACAGCTGCAGCATAAAAGTTTGTGCAAGGAACACCAGCCTAGGGCTAGGCTCTCCTTGCCTACAGGCAGCCTCAGACCAGAAGACTGATTCCCTTGTTAGGGTTATTGGC
Source organism: Sarcophilus harrisii (assembly GCF_902635505.1). Taxonomy (NCBI): domain Eukaryota; kingdom Metazoa; phylum Chordata; class Mammalia; order Dasyuromorphia; family Dasyuridae; genus Sarcophilus; species Sarcophilus harrisii. Next base: position 549,197,098 of record NC_045428.1, read on the forward strand.
AGCAGCTGCTCCCAGCTTAATTTTGCTCAACTCTCTTACTTGGACACCAGGCCAAGAGGCATGAGAAGTTCTCCAGAATGGAACTTTGATTATTCTGATAGAGAAGTCAAGGAGATTAATATGGATGCAAATGAAACTTGACGCCTAGGATACAGGGAGAAGCCTGAATCCCCCTTGCTCCCTTCTGCCTCTGTCGCTCAATGACCTCTCCTCTGAGATTCATTCCATCCATCTATATCACTCTCTTCAAAATTTTATCATCATCCTCTATTATGATTTCCACATCATCTTCCTTTTTTATTTTGCCATTTTTTTGTGTGACTAAAAAGATAGAATGGTTAAAGACATTAAGAGCTTTAGGGAAGTAGGGAAATGGATTTTAAAGAACTCAAGTTCGATGGTCTCAGTCTTGAAATTATTTGCTGAAGTAAGAGGGAGAAATGGGTCTACAGACCATGAAAAAGAAAAAAAGTTTTAGAATATGGCTTATTAGGAATGTGCATGAAATGAATAAAAGGATAATCATGTGGTAGAAATGATCCAGTTGAATTCAGATATCATAATCAAACAAGGTTTTGTAATTTTCTCTAGCAGTATCTGGCCATCCAGGAATAAGAGCAAAGAAGGTAGATAGTGAGGATAACTCAAGGTAGAGTATTAGGATGGTGATAATTGTGGAAGATCAAGAGAGGAAGCATGGGAATTATTAATCATTAAAAATGGTTAATTGTAGAATCAAGACTGGGTAGAATTGATGGATTGGAGACTAGAAATCAAAATGAGTTTGTAAAGAACAAATTTGAGTTATCCACCTCCAGAGAAAGAGCTGATGAACTCTCAGTGCAAATTGAAGTATAATTTTCTCACTTTTTTTTTGCAATATGGCTAATATAGAAATATGTGGTATATGCCTTCACGTATATAATTAATATTATCTTGCTTATCTTCTCAGTGAGTTGAGGATTGAATGGCTGAGGGTATGAGAGGAAGAGAGACCTTGGAACTCAAAATTTAAATTTAAAAATAAAGAATAAATGTAAAAAAATTTAACTAATAATTTTTATTAATTTTTTAAAATGAGATTAATATAAAAGGGAAGAACAAGTTTGGAAAAAACTTGAAAGTAACTACATATGTTGATTTTTGGTTCATGAAATACAATCATTATAATTTCCTGACAGCACAATAGGTGAGAAATCCCCCCACTGGGGACAAAGCATGGTTAAAGAAAGAACAAGTATGGGAAAAGTTTGAAAGTGACTACATATCTTGATTTTTGTTTTATGAAATTGTTGCCTTTTCAGTGGGTTGAGGACTCAATGGGTGAGGTGGTAGGAAGAAGAGAGGATTTGGAACTGAAAATTTAAATTTAAAAATAAATAATAAATGTAAAAAAGTTAAACTAATAATTTTCATTAATTTTTTAAAATGAGATTTATAATATAAAAAGAAAACAAGTTAGGGGAAAGTTTGAAAGTGACTATGTATCTTGATTTTGGGTTCATGAAATACAATTATTATTATAATAATTTGCTGACAGCCCAATAGGTAAGAAATCCCCCTCCCGACACTAATACATTCTTGGTGGAATTGGGAATACATCCAGCCATTCTGGAGTGCAATCTGGAACTATGCTCAAAAAGTTATCAAACTGTGCATACCCTTTGACCCAGCAGTGCTACTACTGGGCTTATACCCCAAAGAGATACTCTAAAGAAGGGAAAGGGACCTGTATGCGCCAAAATGTTTGTGGCAGCCCTGTTTGTAGTGATTAGAAACTGGAAAATGAATGGATGCCCATCAATTGGAGAATGGTTGAGTAAATTGTGGTATATGAATGTTATGGAATATTATTATTCTGTAAGAAATGACCAGCAGGATGAATACAGAGAGGCTTGGAGAGAATTACATGAACTGATGCTGAGTGAAATGAGCAGAACCAAGAGATCATTATGTACTTCAACAACGATACTGTATGAAGATGTATTCTGATGGAAGTGGATTTCTTCGACAAAGAGACCTAACTCAGTTCCAATCTATCAATGATGGACAGAAGCAGCTACACCCAAAGAAAGAACACTGGGAAATGAATGTGGACTGCTTGCATTTTTGTTTTTCTTCCCAGGCTATTTTTACCTTCTGAATCCAATTCTCCCTGTGCAACAAGAGAACTGTTCGGTTCTGCACACATATATTGTATCTAGGATATACTGTGACATATTTAACATATATAGGACTGCTTGCCATCTGGAGGAGGGGGGTGGAGGGAAGGAGGGGAAAAGTCAGAACAGAAGTGAGTGCAAGGAATAATGTAAAAAATTACCCAGGCATGGGTTCTGTCAATAAAAAGTTATAATTATGAAAGAAAAAAGAAATAAAGAAAGAAAAAGAAATCCCCTCCCCCCAGTGGACAAGGCATATTAAGGTGGGGGTATAAGGCAGTGATACCAGAAACGAGGCAGAAAATGAAGGCACTGAGATCAGCTCTTATCACAATCGTGCTCCCCCTCAGGAACTCAGGTCTGTCTGGCCCAGAGCCAGCTTGGATGAACCCTGCCTCCCATCTGCCCCCCCCCCCTCCCCCCCACCCCCCCCCCCCCCCCCCCCCGCCCCCCCCCCCCCCCCCCCCCCGCGGGGGCCCCCCCCCCCCCCCCCCCCCCCCCCCCCCCCCCCGCCCCGGCACCGCCCTTAGAGGGACACTTCCCTCCTTCTTTGACGGAAAGATTAATAAGTTACCAAGAAGCCATTATCGGGACTTAAAAAGCCCCGGAGAGAAGTCAGGGTGGAAGTCAGGAGGTGAAGGAGAAGAGGAAGACCAGAGGCAAGCCGACTGTAAGCTGGCATGAAGGTCCCGGCGTTCCCCGTGGCTGTCGCTGCCATGCTCTTGATTCTGGCCCAGAGCACCCAGTCCGTCTTCATCAAGGTGAGACCTGCTGGGGTCTGGCTCCAGCCCTGCCCCTGTCCCGGGTTCTGAGGGAAGAGAGGGCGATGATCCTTGCGTAGCATCCGTCCGGAGAGCAGAGAGGAGGGGAAGAGAGTTTTCTAATAGGCAAAGGCAGGATCCTGGACAGCGACGCAGGTAGAATGGGGCAGGTAAGAACGACGGGAGGGAAGCCAGACTAACGTGCTCCTGCCCCAGGGAAGGCCGGAGCCCAGCTGGCCTGTATTCGTCGGGGCTGAGCCCCTGCTGGCACGGGGAGCTTCGGGACCCGGGCCTCCTGCTCTAAGACCATTTCCAGGACCGAGCTGGGCTTTTGCCTCCTTTTCCCTTCTCTGATAAACAAGGAGGGGAGGAGCCCGCCACAGCCTGGAACTGGCCCCACTAAAAGTCCTTCTTCCAAGGTCCGTGAGATCGAGACTTTGCTGCTTAGGAGGCTCCTGCCGTGGACTGCCCCACCCCCAGATCCTCACACATTCACCTTCAGCTTCCTCCCTGACTTTTCTTGAAGGCAATTAGGTAGCATAATGGTGGCTGACTTGGAGTTCAGAGATCCTGAGTTCAAATCCCAGCTCAGACTCTGTCACCCTGAGACTCACTCAGTTTCCACATCTATAAAGTGGGAGTGATATTCACACTTATTTCCCTGCTTTTTTGTGATAAGTGTTTGGCAGATCTTGAAGCCCTTATTATATAGGTCAAGGGCTAGTCCTTGGATCTGGGTATTTGGGGAAGGGGTTTGGAGGCAATAATAGTGGCTGGGGGAGTAATTCCCAGGAAGATCCTCCCTCCCTAGATCCTGAGGTTGGAGGGCTATAAACCTCATTCAAGAGTAGGAATCCCCTGCTTCCTAAAGGGAAAGTAGAAAGTGCAAGGGAAGGAGAGTCATAGTCAGAGTTCACCAGCTCTTTCTCTGAAGTGTGGATAACCCAAATTTGTTGTTTATAAATTCATTTTGATTTTTAGTCTCCAGTCTTAAGGCTGAAGGGGCCTAAGATGCTAGTGAGTCTAATTTTTCTCATTTGGCATGTGAGGAAACTGAGACTAAGGTGCTGTTACCTTCCCAGGGTTACATGACCAGTCCATTGGGTTTGAATCCAGCTTTTCCTGAATCCAAGTTCGGTTGGTGTCCTAACCATCCCACTATCTTGTCCTTCCTGGGGAAAGAGGGCAGCCTCTCCCCATCCCTGCACCTGTTTGTCTACTCTTGTCCTGTCATTGCCCTGAAGAGGCCTGGGGTTCCAACCTAGTCTTTCCAGGAAAAAACTAGGGTGTGTCCCTTGACTAGGGATGTCTACAATGCCCAAGCTGCCCAGATGCCCCGTTCTCTGCTCCTCAGTCCTGTCCCCATAGCCTCCCTGTTGGGCAGGGGGCTAGAAGCTAGAGAGGGTCTAATTCTTTTCTTCTCTGCCTTCAGTATGGAGACCACCAGGTGAGGCTGGAGTCTGTGAAGAAGTTGGATGAACTCTTGGAGCAGTCTCAGGATTTGAGTATCCAAATAAAAGCCCAGGGGGACCTGTCCATCCTGTGCAACAACCCAGCACTGCCCTCTGACCTCCAGCCAGTCTGTGAGAATCACCAAGCTGCCAACATCTTCAGAGCCCTGAGTATGTGCCTTTCCCACCCCACATATAGCCAAGATACTCCTCCTCAGGTGGCTGAGTTTGATGGATGAGCCCTTCTTCACTGCCTTTATTTCTCCTCATCTCATTATTTCCCCCTCTGGATAATGATAAAGCATCCTGGAGCTGGAGTGCTCAGAAACTGTCTCTTCTACCTGTGTGACCTTGGGCAAATCCCACTACCTCTTCTACCTCAGTTTCCCTATATGTATGATCTACATGTTCTGTATCTCTCCTTACCCTACTTCTGTTATCTTCAACTCACTATTTAGCTTTTCCCACATTTCCTCTTTCCAATTGCCTCCTCTTACTCTCCCCTAATTTACTATAATCCTCCTCCCATCCTCTCACCTCTTTATTCTTCCTCACTTCTCTTTCATCTTCTAGGTCCTCATTTCACCTCTCTACTATCCTCTAGCTTACCTATGGCTCATCCTTCTTTATCTCCTGCCTCTAACCCAAATCAGAGCTCTTCACCATCTTTGACTTACTCTTCTTCTTGCCTTGAGGGAGCATCATGTAGTGGATAGAATGTTGGGCTTGGAATTGAGGAAGACCTGTATTCAAATCTCATACCTGAAACTTACTTGCAAAGTGAACTTAAGCAAGTCACTGATCACCTTAGCTTCCTCATGTATAAAATAATAACTTCAAGGCTTTTTTTGGTTCAATCTATAACTTGACCTTCATTTCATCCCTCCCCATAAACCTTCTAGGTTTCATTTCATATCAATTTCTTTGCTCTCTTTACTTTAGTCAGCTTTCCCTGCCCAAATCCAGTCAATTTTTAATCCCCTTGACTTTCATTTTTTTATACCTTCTCCAGGAGACATCGCCCAAGATGACTGTGAAATTTGTGTAAATGTGGCCTGCACAGGCTGTTACTGAGACAGCATCAGTCCTCCTCCCCACTCCAGTGAATTTCTGCTGATTCTGCCTTTTCCCCAACCTGACCTCCCTTCCTACTCCCACCCCACTTCACACACATAAAAGTACAAATGTCTAAAGATGGAGACCTCCGGTCCACTTCATGGGAAACAGGGGAAAGTGCTGGACTCCTGTCTTCTCTAAGCTATGTCTGATGAGGGAGGGGCATCTCTCCATAAGTGATGTCTGAGGGCCCTACCAGGTCTGATCAGGAAGTACAAGCTGAGCCAAGTTGAGTCAAGATGCTAAACTGATACCTCACCCCCAACACTACCAGGAACCTGAAGCAAGGCCTGGAGGAAGCCACAGGTGGAGAAGTCCAAGGCCAGCCTCCATGTGGGGCAGCACAGCACCCCCTTCTCCCATGTTCCCATATCACCACAGCCCAGAGGAAGAAATATCCTCATGGTGATAGAAGGGCCTCCATCTCCATCACCACCCCCATTATCATCAGGACCAGCATCAGCATCCTTTGTGGGGAGTTCTCATCATTTGGAGCTGAACCTTGGACAAAGAAATTTAAGCAGTCACAACTCCTACCCTTGATGAGTTTTCCTCATGCAATCTCAGACAGACTTCCTGTAGAGCCCCAAACTCTTGGAACCCTGCTAGCCAGTGAATAAAGAATTTATAAATATGCTGAGAAATGAGGAAGTGTTTTCCATTGCTGGGGGCTAAGGGAGCAAGGAGACTGAAGCTTTGTGTAAACCAAAGGCCCAAGAGCATCTCTTGGTTTGATGAAGGAAGCACTAAAGACTCGTCGATTAGGATTAGAGGGATTAGACCAGAGAGAGCATTTCCTGTTCTCTTCCAATTATCCAAGAAGCCTTAATGGACTGCCCATTCCACTTGGGGAGTTTGCTAATGCTTAAGAAGTTTTCTCTTTATAGTAAACTAAAATCTGCCTTTCTGAAACTCCTAAGCATGGCTCCCAGGGGTACTGCAGGAGCTAGCTAGTGATGGGAGGGATAATTTATGGGCTGGAGGAGAGATGTTTCATTCATTCATATATACATATATTCATTTTTCCCTTCATTTACTCAACAAGTATTTAATAGCTACAAACCCAAGAGGCTATATAATTTCCATCTGGCCCTGTATGCAGCAGGCAAGTGAATAAATGAAATTGTTCCTCAGCACCTCACCCCATCTTACTTTCATTCCCTGAACCTTTTCCCTGACAGCATGGATCTCCTCATTCCTACCTATATAATACCCTTGCGCCATCCCATAACTCCTATTTTGGTAGCTAGTTCTGAATCCCCAACCTTCCTCCCGGAACCTCATTTTCCAAAGCTTACCTTCTTCTATGCTCTTAATTTTAACATTGGCCTTTGATGCATTCATCCAAAATTTCCTTGGAGAGGATGGACGCTCACATTATAACATCGAAGTGGTTCTTTATTGTGCTCCTGTGTAAAGACGTTCTTTGCTACGCACAGGCTCCCTAGAGAAGACTGGGAAAACTAGGGGGAGATGGGTTATCAGAAAAGGGGAGTATAATGATAATGTTGTTATTTCTCTACATGATGACTCCACGGACTTTGCCCATGTTGTTACTCTAAATGATGACTCCATGGACTTGGCAAAGATAATGGAACAGTTTGCCATTTCCTACTCCACTTCATTTTACAAATGAGAAAATTGAGCAGACAGGGGGAAGTGATTTGTCCAGGTTTACACAACTATTAAGTGTCTGAGGCCAGCTTTGAACTCGGGTTCTCCTAATTCCAGGTCCTCTCCACTGTCACCTAGCTGCTCATAACTATAATAGAAGGTAGCATTTATGTAGCACATTAAATTTTGTAAAACTCTTTCTGTATGTTAGCCCTTTTGATCAATCAAGTGGGTTCTGTCATTATTCCCCTATGGGACTCAGTGTTTCTCAATTCCAACTGACATTTCCCCCCAAAATGGCCCCTCCTCCTAACTTCCTAATTTCTACTAAAGACATCACTGCCCTTCTCAGACTCACTACAGAATCACAGAATCTTGGAGTTTGAAAGTTCTTCTAATGATATCTAATTAACCTGAACCTGAGCAGAAATTACCTTCGCAACATTTCCAACAAGTGGTCAGCCAGTCTTCTCTTAAAAATCTCTAGTGATGATTGCCTCACTACCATCTGGGACAATCAATTTCACTTTGAGATCGTTATAATAAAAGAAAGCCTAAATCTACCTCTTTGAAAAATGTACACTTTTAGCTACTTCAGGTCTTCCATTTAGGGGAAAATAGAGCACTTATTCCCTCTTCCTTAGAATAGTTTCAATATTAAATACATTTGCTTCTAGTTCTTATTTCTAGAGAAAAATAGAGCACTTACTCCCTCTTCCATAGGACAGTTACAAATACTTAAATAATCTAAATTGTCTAAGCTTTCTCTCCCTCTTAAATATTTTTATGTATTTTTTATGTCATATTAATTTCCAAAAATATCCTACCCTCTTCTATCCAGCAAACCATTCCTCTTGTAGTTTATGCTCTGGGGCAAATATCCTAACTCTCACTTACACTGTGGTTATTACATCCCCTCAGTAATCTAGTAAACACTGACGTGTTAGGTGTGGTGTTGTAATAGCTTGTAAGTTTTATTAGTGTACTTTTCCTCGTGATTATCAGTTTATAGGAAGAAGGGAACTGCACGCTAGAGTGCCCAGTGGGGCAATTACTCTTTCTCACAGTTTATTGTTTGTCCTTCCTTCTTGAAGAGGACCATAATACCAGAAAAAAGATGCCGTGTCTTATAAGTGAACTGCATTTAAGTCACCAGCCTCACTCCCTTGAGTGAGCCATCATCTTCTTCTGCTTGGTTCTTTATAGAGCTTTGAATCTATGTCCAGCCCATCCTTGGCTCCCCATGCAGATATTGCCATGAACTGTTCCAAGAAACTGCCCTACCTCTTGGCAGATGTAATTGCTGTTTGGATACCTAAGGGAAGATGGAAAGCCCCAATTTCTTTAGACTTATCAAAGCTTCCGACGTTCTCCCCTGACTTTGTGGGGAAGCCAAAGGCTGAAATGCTCTCCTCTCCCTCCCTGCCCCTCAAATGGTTCCTTCTCAGGCATTTGGCTGGAATACTCTCCACTAGATCACCACTAATTCCAACTAGTTTATACAGTCCCAAAGGGATGGAACCAAGACTTTCAGACAATCCAAACAGACTTCCTGAGAGACCCAGCCTTGTTCACATCTAGTGAATGACCAAAATATGTTCTTGGCTGCCAAATATATTGAGACTAAATGGGGTTGGTGTTTTAACCCTATTCTTAGATTCGTTATGATTTTTTAAAAGAAGCTGAGAAAAATAGCTCAGAAGAGCTAGCCGATACCTCAACCAAGTCTGACAGTATATAGAGTATTACACACCCATAGTCCACCACTGAGGTAGATATATTATCTCAACTCTTCACTTGGATGAAGTCTGGCCATTATATCTACATAAAATTGTAGATAATTAGGTTGTTCTTTGTATTTTGTTATTGTCATTGTATATCTTTTGTATATATTTGTACAATATACATTATATATATTTCTGGTTCTACCTGTGTTAGGCTGTATCAGTTCATATAAGTCTTCCTGTTTTTCCTATGTTCTTCATATTAGTTGTTTCTTAGGCACATTAATTCTAAGTTTAGTTATACACCAAATAGCATATTCTCACATTCTATGATTTTGTGGGGAGAGAATAGTGCCTAATGATAGTAATTCCCTCCTTTCCCTTCACCCAAAAGGGAGTAAAAGAGAAAAAGACAGAAACAGAGAGAGAAAGACACAGACAAAGCATTAATAAATTAAAATTAAATTAAAATTCATAGAAGAGAAAAGTTACTTCAAAAATAAGGAGCCATAGACAAGCAGAGTACTATATATACTGTTAAATAACATTACTTTTTTTGAAAAAATACAGTTCTCTTTTTTCTACTCTTCCTAGTATTTGGATGTGTTTAGATTTGTCAGATTCATAATTTTTTAAAATTTGAGTCTAATAAGAGAATACCAAGCTTGTACTGAAAGATTCAAGTCACTGGTCTCAGATGAACTATATCCTTGGGTCTTCAATAAACTAGCAGATGTGTTTACTAAGCTATGTCAGAGATCTTTGAAAGAATATAGGGAAGGAGAGCACAAGATCAGAGAAGGTCAAATGATATCACTGTTTTCAAAGAAGGGAAAAGGTCAGAATGCATAGTGTACAAGTCAGGGAGCTTGACATTAATTCCTGAGAAAACTCTACAATGAACAATTAAAGACATGGCTGTTGAACACCTAAAAAAAAAAGGAAGCAACGATTACAAAGGACCAGCATCACTTCATCAAGAACAGGTCATACCAGTCTAACCACATTCCTTTTTTTTTTTTTTTTTTGGACAGGATTGCTAAACTAGTAGATAAAAGAAATTCTGTGGATGGTTTGCCTACATTCAAGCAAAGCTATTGATAAAGTATCTCATGCTTGAGGGAATTAGATAGAGCAGTGGATAGAACACTGTACCTGGAACAGAAAAACTCTGAGTTCAAGTCTAGCTTCAGACACTTAACTAGCTGTGTGACCTGGGCAAGTCTCAGTTCCTCATTTATAAAATGTGGATAATAGTAATATCTCTCTCCCAGGATCATTGTGACAACTAAATGAGGTAATATTTATGACATATTTTGCAAATCTTAAGGTGCTATGTGAATGCTAGCTGTTGTTATACTATTCTTCTAGGGAATAGTTATTATACTATTCTTCTGGATACATACACACATACATACACATATAGTTAAGTAGGTAGGTATGTATACAAATGTGTATATAAACATGGATGGCTATAGTATGTAATAATATACACATAGATATAAATATATGTTAGATATGAATACAGTATGATATACTCAGAACTGGTTAGATGGCTAGATTTCAAGTAATTAAAAAATAATAGCTTTTTATTTTCAAAATACACCCAAGGATAGTTTTCAACATTCACCCTTGCAAAACCTTGCGTCCCAAATTTTTCTCCCTCTTTTTTCTCCTGCTCCTTCCCCTAAATAGTAAGTAATCCAACATATGATAAACATGGGCGATTCAAGTAATTCTTAATGGTTCAATGACAATATGGAGGAAAGTTTCCAGTAGAGTATTCCAGAGATCTTCTCTAAGTCCTATACTCCTTAATTTTTGTAATCAATGATTTAGATAGAGACATTGCCAATCAAATTTGCAGTTGATCCAAAGCAGGGAGGGATAGCAAGAACTCTGGATGACAATGTCAGGATCCCAAAGAATTTTGCCAGTTTAGTGCATTGGACTGAATTAATTAAATTAAATTCTATGGAGATAAATGTGAAGCTTTATCATAAAATCAAAATTCACATTTTGAATAGTTGTATAAATCTGAGTTATGCAGTTTAAGGAGAACACTGATAAACTGGAGAAGAACCATGGTGGTACAGGGCCTGGAGTCCATGTCATAGGAGGATTGGTTGAAGGAAGCAGACGTGCTTAACCTACAGAAGAAATACTTGAAAGGCTATAAGGAGAGGAGGGGATTAGACGTGTTCTGCTGGGCCTCAGAGGTAAGAACAAAGAGCAGTGGACAGGTGAGACAGCATGTGACATGCAAAAAGAACTTTGGCTTTGGAGTCAGAAGACCTGGCTTCAAATCCCACCTTTGACACTCCCCCTACCCCTTAACCACTTGATCTCTCTGGGCTCCAGTTTTCTGGTTTTTAAAATGAGGGGACTGATTTTGATCAGCTTTTAGTGTCAAGGCAGACTTAAATCAGTAGCGTGACACATCCCTACAAATGAATGTGATTCCCACGAATGTGGGAAGGGATGTGTTGTACTAGGGGGCTCCGAGGGAATTCTGCAATTCAGTGAAATTCATCTATGAGGGGAGAGATGTGGCTTGTATGTCAGAAGGAGTCTCGGGGTTACAGAGGACTACAAGCTCAGTATGAGTCAGCAGTGCGACCTGGCAACCCAGAGAGCCGGTTTCACCCTGGAGTGGCTTAGGAGAGGCTCGGGGCTGGGAGGGCAAGAACACTCAGCCCTGGGCCTCAATTCTAGGAAGGGCAATGATAAATGGAGTGAAGGCAGGAAAGGGCCTTGAAATCCAGGTTGTTGACCATTATTGTATTAGCTCACTCTCATAATAGTTAGTACTTTAAGGTTTATAAAACATTTTACATATATTACCTCATTTGATCCTCAGAGTAATCCTGCAAGGGACCTATTATAATTTTCTTTATTATTATTATATTTTTTGAGATGACAAAACCAAGGCTGAAAGGGATTAAATAGTTTGCTCAAGGCCACTCAGCTAGGAAGGTAGGATTTGAACTCAGGTCTTCCCTCAGATACTTACTAGCTGTGTGACTCTGGACAAGTCATTTAATCCCTTTTAGCCTCACTTTCCTCATCTGTAAAGAATGGAGAAGTAAATGGCAAAGCAACCCAGGATCTCTGCCAAGAAAAGCCAAGATGAGATGGAGAGTTAGACACAAGTGAAAAATAGCTCAACAACAACAATAAAAAGAGTGACATGGGCAGATCCTTTCCCTTTCGGGGGCAGCGAGGTGGTATAGTGGATAGAGTGCTGGGCCGAAAGGTAAGAAGACCCGCGTTTAAATCCAGTCTCAGAGGGATACTAGCTTCTGGCCTTGGCCAAGCCTCTTAATTTCTGTCTCAGTTTCCTCAACTGTAAAAATGGAGCTAATAACACCTATTAGGAGGGTTGTTGTGATGATCAAATGGGATAATATTTGTATAGAGCTTTGCAAACTTTAAAGCATTAAATACACACTAACTATTATTATTAGCAAAAGTGGAGCATGCTGCCTTGTGAGGCAGGGGTCCTCCCCTCTTGGAGATCTTCACGTAGAGGGTGGGTGTGGAGACAAGGGATTTCTGGTCAGGTATAGTCAGGATGGTTTTCATGGTTTCCTCCAACGCTGATATTCTGTGATGCTGCAAAGTATATGTAATATATGCAAAGAATGAAGAAGAAATTTTGCAAACAACTTGAAAAAATCCATCAAGTCGTGACAGACTTTGATATTTGTTGATATAAATGAAGTGACTACAAGATAACATGGCAAAAATATGGCACAGCTAAATGAAATAAAAAAAGGTCAGAGGCTCAGAGGTTTCATGTATATAAACCATGAATATTTTCCTCAAAAAGAACAGGAAGAGGTACTAAGAATGGTGATCACCAAATGACATCACCAAAAAAAAAAAAAATAAAAAGCATAATTAGGGGCAGTTAGTTGATGCAGTGGATAGAGCCCCAGCCCTGAAATCAGGAGGACCTGAGTTCAAATTTGATCTCAGATACTTAACACTTCCTGGCTGTGTGACCCTGGGCAAGTTACTTAATCCCGATTGCTTTAGGGGGAAAAAGAAAGAAAAGAAAAAGGGAAAAAAGGATAGTTGATTTTGTTTACAAGCAGGAATTGCCTATTTCTGATGTGGTCATCAAATTAGGATCAGCAGTCAACATTTAATCAAATTCACTATTTTGTTCAAAAGATAAAATCAAAGGCAAATTAGAAAAAAGGAATAGCATTGAATTATGTAGGAAAACAACTTTAGAACTCTGAACAATGCAATGATAAACCACAAATTCAGAGGACTAGAGATGGAGCATATCTGCCAGAATGGTGATGAGCTCAAATAGGACATACTTGGGGGGACATGGCTAATTCGTGTTGCTGAACTATATATATTGGTCATAAAGTTTTTGTTTTTCATTTTTAATGGTTCAGTTAGAGGGGGAATTGGAAGAAAGATGATAAAAGATTATAAAAATAGATGAATGATTGAATAAAAAAGGATAAAGCTAAGAAGACATTGTAAAGTTGGTAATAAAAACATCAACCTGACCTATTCAAACAAGATACTAACTCTCAAAAATGGGAAATAGAATAAAGATTGATATTGAACACAATAATTTTACTTGGGTTACAGTCATAGAATATTAGCTGGTGTAAAGTTTTCAAAACAATAAAGAGGCCTAAAATGAAATGTTATAAATAAAAGAACGCCTTATAATAATTGTTTATGACTCAATTTTAAAAGAACCCGGAAAATTGTTTTAGGCCACAAACACTTGCTCTTCTTGCCAAGAAAAGAGGCATCTCTAACCAAGAATAATCCTGTTTTATAGGACAAATTCATTTGTAAAACAATGGGGACAAAATACTTTCAAGGATCAAAAGATGCTTTCTGTTGTTTTTTTTTTTTTTTGGGGGGGGGGAATGGGAGGAGGGAGGCAATTAGGGTTAATGACTTGCTCAGAGTCACACAGCTAATAAGTGTCTGAGGCCAAATTTGAACTCTGGTCCTTCTAACTCCAGAACTAGTGTCCTATCCCAGGGCTTCCATTCATGACCCCCTTTTCACCTGAGAAATTTTTTTACATGACAGATATATAAAGATATAAAATAAGTTTATAAATCAAATATTTACTAGTAATAAATCATTTCTCAACTCCCACATTTAGTTACACAATCCCGTATGGAGTTACACCTCACAGTTTAAGAAGCTTTGCTCTATCCACTGTGCCATTTACCTGTTGCTCTATCTTTTTACTGTATTTTCACAGCAGAAAGGTGACATATCATAATCAGAGTCAAGGAGTCCCAAGTTCAAGTTCATCTGAAACATCAGGCTGTGACCTTAGTGATCCAGGCAGCTCTCTAAACTTCTCCAAATTCCTTGAAATAATGACTCTAAACAAATTTTAGAGCATCAGAACACCCCAAAAGATGAAGTAGGATATTTTCCACCTGAAAACAGCTTAGAAGGTCAAAAGAAAACGTCTGTGATACTAGGTTGGGAGTCCAGCATGTAATCCCAGTGCAAGTTACACCAGAACAGTCCCAGTCCAGGCCCCAACCCCAGCAAAGCAGGAATGGTTTAGGGATCTTTGAATCAGTGGTAGTACTGGCACTTTCTAGATCTCTCAGTCCAGGGACATGAAAGATGATTTGGAAGGTTGCCAGAAAAAGTAGAAACCAGCAAACCAAGAGTAGGTGCAACTGTGGCAGGGGTAGCCTCTAGAGGCCTCAGCCCACAGGAGCTGAGGAAGGACTTGGTTGCTCTAGCACTCTAGAATTTACAGCTACAATGGGTTGGGTACACTCCTAACACTTCCAGGGCAGAAGAGTGCTTGTGGTCTGGCTCCCTAGAAGGAACTCTGAAAATAGCTTCACAAAATCCCTGAAGCTTGGGGCAGTGCACTCTCCATCCTGGAAACAGAGTTCTATTTCAACAGAGTTAAAAGCCGAGCAATGGGCTGAGAAAATGGAGAAAGTTTCTGACCATAGAAAGTTACTGTGGTGACAAGGAAAATCAAAACACACACTCAGAAGATAACAAAGTCAAAGCTCCTACAGCCAAAGCCTCCAAGAAAAAATAAGGTTTGGTCTCAGGCTATGGATTAGCTCAAAAAGGATTGGGAAAATCAAGTAAGAGAGACAAAGGACAAATTAGGAATAGAATTAAGAGTGGTGCAGAAGGAAATACAAAAAGCTAATGAGGAGAAACATGCCTTAAAAAGAAAAATTGGTTAAATGGAAGAGGAGGTACAAAAGCTCACTGAGGAAAACAATTTCTTAAAATTTAGAATTGAGCAAATGAAAGCTAATAACTTTATGAGAAAATAAGATACAATAAAGCAAAAAAACCCCAAAAAGGGAAAAAATGTGAAATATCTCATTGGAAAAACAACTCACTTGGAAAACAGTTTCAGGAGACTTAATTTTAAAATTATTGGTCTACTTGAAAGTCATGATCAAAAAAAACAGAGCCTGAACACGTTCATCTTTCAAGAAATTGTCAAGAAAAGCTGGCCTGATAATCTAGAATCAGAATAGAAAGTAAAAGAATCCACCAATCACTTTTTGAAAACTCCGAGGAATATTATAGCTGAATTTCAAGTCAAGAAAAAATTATTGCAAGCATCCAGAAAGAAACAATTCAATGTAGTGGAGTCATAATCAGGATAATGTATGATTTAGCAGCTTCTACATTAAAGAATCAGAGGACTTGGAATGTGATATTTTGGAGAGCAATGGAGCTGGGATTATAACCAAGAATCATTTACCCAGCAAAACTGAGTATAATCCTACAGAGGAAAAAGTGAAAATTCAATGAAATACAGAATTTTCTTTTTTTATTATAGCTTTTTATTTATAAGACATATGCATGGGTAATTTTTCAGCACTGACCCTTGCAAAACCTTCTGTTCCAACTTTTCCTTTCCCCACTCTCTCCCCAGATGGCAGGTACACCAATACATGTTAAATCTGTTAAAGTTTATGTTAAATTATATATATGTATATATATATATAAATATATATATATATATATGATTTTCAAGCATTTGTGATGAAAAGACCAGAGCTAAATGGAAAATTTGATTATAAAATATAGGACTCAGGAGAAGCATAAGGAAGTAAGCAGGAAAGTGCTATCATAAGGGATTTAATAAGATTTATCTGTTTACATTCCCACATGGAAGAATGATACTTATAAGTCATCAGAACTTTCTCATTATAATGGCAGTTAGAAGGAGTATCTATAGATAGTCGGCACAGGTGTGAGTTGAATATGAAGGGATAATATCTTTTAAAATGAAATTAAGGTGTGAGAGAGGAATATGCTGGAAAAAAAGGGAGAGAAATGGAATAGTGTAAATCATCTTCCATAAAAAGAGGCAAGAAAAAATTTTTATAGTGGAGGGGAGGAAGGGGAGGAGAAAAGTAAACCTTACTTTTATCAGAATTAGCTCAAAGAGGAAATAACATACAGACTCAATATGGCTATAGAAATCTATCTTACTCTGCAGGAAAATAGGAAAGGAATGGAATATGAGAAGGGGGGAGATAAAAGAGAGGGCATAATAGGGTCAGGGAGTGGTTAGTAGAAAAACACTTTAGAGGAGGAGAAGGGTAAAAAGAGAGAGAAAATAGAATAAATTGGTGGGGAAATATAGTTAGCAATAGTAATTGTAAAGAAGAATTTTGAAACAAGTTTCTCTGATAAGGCCTCATTTGTCAAACATAGAGGAAACTGAGTTAAATTTATAAATAAGAACCATACCCCAATTGATAAATGATCAGAAGATATGATCTATGCCCAAAGGGCTATAAATTCATGCATATCCTTTGCCCTAACAATACTACTACTAGGCCTGATTCCCAAAGGAAATTTAAAAGAAAAAAAAAAAGGAAAAGGGCCTATATTTACAAAAATATTTATGGCCTCTCTTTTCAGGGCAAAAAATTGGAAATTGAGGGGTTGCCTATCAGTTGGGGAATAACTGAATAAATTGTGGATTATGTTGTGATTATGATGGAATGCTATTGTTTTATGGGAAATGATAAACAAGATGCTCTGAGAAAAAAGCCTAGAAAGTCCTCCATGAATTCAAGCAAAGTAACATATACTGTGGACAAAGTAATAGCAATGTTCTGGAATGATCAGCTGTAAATAACTTTGCTAGTCTCAGCAATACAATGATGCATGGTTTTGTTGAAAGATTTGTGATAAAAATTCTTAGACACACTCAGAGAAGGAACTGATTGAGTCAGAATACAGACTGAAGCATTAAAAAAGGAAAAATTGCTACCAAAGTCCTTTTCTCCATCAATTTTCCATTTTCAGGCATCAAGTTGGAATTGTTTTCATTGCACTTCATTTTTGTTGTTATTGCTCAGAATGCCACTGGCTTCAAATCAAGAAATATCAGTTTGTGAAGAATTGAAATTAAGGATCTTCCAAAGAGTAATGTAGAAATTTATGGAGAGTATGAGCATGTATAAGGTTCCAGCTAGTTTTCTGTCATATTCTGACTCAGTCTCAGTCTGACCCAGTCAACTCTAGCAGTCTGAACCACTCTCCCCCAGAGTACAGGAGGCATGAGAGCCACCACAAGGATGGTCAAAGAGAGAATGTCCTTCTTAGCCCTTATATACTTATTGTAATTACATCATTACAGCATACTGATTATGTGTGAATTAGAGAACCATTACATCACCATGCTAACTACTAAATATATATATGAACTAGAGAACCATCATCTCATCAATTCCGCTGAGTTAACATCTTGTTTCAAGGATACTTCTCCAGAGTTCCAGCCCTTTACATGAGCAGGCTACAATAATACATTGTTTAATCATTTCCAGTCATATTATAACTCTTCATTATTCCATTTAAAGTTTTGTTGGCAAAGATATTAGAATGGTTTGCCATTTCCTTCCCATTTAACAGCTCATTTGACAGACGAGGAAACTGAGGCAAGCAAGGGTGAAGTGACTTGCCAAGGTCACACATTTAATATGTGTCTGAGGTCAGATTAGAATTCAGGTCTACCTGACTCCAGTCCTGGTGCCAAGTTATCTAGCTTTCCATTGTATAGAATAGATCAGTACAAAATCTTTTTTTTTTTTTTTAGGAATCCCATGATTTAATTTATTTTTTTTAAATAATTATAACTTTTTATTGACAGAACCCATGCCAGGGTAATTTTTTACAAGAGTATCTCTTGCACTCACTTCTGTTCTGATTTTTCCCCTCCCTCCCTCTACCCCCTCCCCCAGATGGCAAGCAGTCTTATATATGTTAAATAGATCACAGTATATCCTAGATATAATATATATGTGCAGAACCAAACAGTTCTCTTGTTGCACAGGGAGAATTGGATTCAGAAGGTAAAAATAACCCGGGAAGAAAAACAAAAATGCAAACAGTTTACATTCATTTCCCAGTGTTCTTTCTTTGGGTGTAGCTGCTTCTGTCCATCCTTGGTCAATTGAAACTGAGTCAGATCTTCTCTTTGTCAAAGAAATCCACTTCCATCGGAATATATCCTCATACAGTATCGTTGTTGACGTATATAATGATCCCCTGGTTCTGCTCATTTCACTCAGCATCAGTTCCTGTAAGTCTCTCCAAGCCTCTCTGTATTCATCCTGCTGGTCATTTCTTACAGAAAATTAATATTCCATAACATTCATATACCACAATTTACTCAACCATTCTCCAATTGATGGGCATCCATTCATTTTCCAGCTTCTGGCCACTACAAACAGGGCTGCCACAAACATTTTGGCACATACAGGTCCCTTTCCCTTCTTTAGTATCTCTTTGGGGTATAAGCCCAGTAGTAGCACTACTGGATCAAAGGGTAGATCAGTACAAAATCTATGACAAAATAACATAAAGTAATTTCAAGAGGAAAAGAAAGTACTAATAATAGGAGAGATCAGAAAGGGCTTCCTGAAGGAAGTGGCATCTGAGCCTTTGCTTTTAAGGAACCTGGGATTCTGTGAAATGGAAATGAGAAGGTAGAAAGGTATGTATGAGGAGCAGCCTAGGGACTAGTCCGGCAAGAATGGTGCGTGAAGGAAAGTAATAGGAATTGAAATTGCCATGCTAGGTGGAAGTCTTTACATGTCCTTAGTCTGAGGATTTGTATTTTAACCTGGAGTATGAATTTAAATATGTATGTATGTATATCTTTTATATATATCTTTTTATGCTGGTTATCTTTGTAATCCTATGTAGTTTATGTATTTCTAATTCCAAGAAGGGGTACAGAGGCTTACCCAAACCGTCCAAGGGGCTATGTCACCAAAAAAGTTAAGAAGTTTGGTCAACTTTTTGTAGTGGCAAGAAACTGGAAACTGAGTGGAAGCCCATGGTACATGAATGTTATGGAATATTCATGTTCTACAAGAAATGATCAGCAGGATGATTTCAGAAAGACCTGGGGAGATTTACATGAACTGATGCTAAGTGAAATGAGCAAAATCAGGAGATCATTGTACACGACAATAGTAGGATTATACAATGATCAATTTTAATAGACTTAGGTCTTTTCAACAATGAGATGATTCAAGGCAGTTCCAATGGTTTTGTGATGAAGAGAGCCAACTGTACCCAGAGAAATATGGAGACTGAATATAGATCACAACATAGTATTTTCATTTTTTTGTTGTTGTTTTCTTGCATTTTGTTTTCTTTTTCATTCTTTCCTTTTTTGATCTGATTTTTATTGTGCAGCATCATAATTGTGGAAATATGTATAGAAGAATTGCACATGAATATATATTGGGATCACTTGCCATTTAGGGGAGGAAATGGGGAAAAGAGAACAACCACACAAAATAGAATACAAGGTTTTGTAAGGGTGAATGATGAAAATTATCCAAGCATATATTCTGAAAATAAAAAGCTTTAATAAAAAAACAAACAAACAAACAAACAATTCCTGGGCAAGAGACAAGAATGAGCTGAATTGAGAATTAGAGCATTGTCTTTGCTCCCAGGCTTGGCTTTTCTTCTCTGACAGGAGGACAATTCCTAGCATTGCTTCCATCTTTCTTCTGTCTGGCCAGGAGGGAGCAGCCCCTCAGTTCTTCTATGATATTCTCTCATAGAAGAAAGAGATCCTTGCTAGTCTTCCCTCTCCCCTCATTTCCTTAGGGTTGAACAGAAGACAGAAACTTTGACCCTAGCCTCCTTGTGTTCTTCCCCTTTCTCCATCTCTCTCTGTTTGTCCTTTGTGGGTCTGTCTCTGTCTCCTTCTCTATCATTCTCTCTGTCTCTGTCTGTCTGCCTCTGTCTCTGTTTCTCTCTCTCTCTTTCTCTCTCCTCTGTCCTTCTCCCTTTCTCTCTTTCCTCTGTCTCTCTGTCTTTCTTGTGTCTCTGTCTCTGTCTCTCTGTCTCTCATACAAGTCCTTCTAGGAACAAGTATTTCTGCAGTATTTCTACACAAGCCATGCTCATACGTGACATTTAAGGTCCCCCTCGCCTCTAAATCTGTAAACCCAACGAATAAATAAGAAAAACTAATCGGGAAAAATGGAGCTGTTAAAGAATAGGGGGATACCTTGATTGCTCCTTGGGCTCAGGACTTGCCAATCATCTCTGCCCCATGAATGCTGAAGGCCAGAGGTATTCCTTGTAGGAAACAAGAAGACCATCCTGTAGGCTGCCAGGCAGCAAAAGGGAAAAATGTAAAAGTGTCAGCCTTGGGAGCCATGAAGCTACTAGAGGGATGAGGCTCTCATGAAAGCCTGAAAGGACAAATGCAGAAGCTGAATAAAATCAGCCTTAACATCCGGGAAGAGAGGCTAGTTTAGATCCTGACTCTGTCACTAACTAGTTGTGGGAGTCTAGCCTGATCCCTCACCTTCTCTGGCCTCAGTTTTCTCATCTGGCAAATGACAGGGATCAGAATTAGTATCTAAAGGTTCTTCTAACACTTGCGTTCTATGGATTGAAGAATTCCCCCCCCCCCCAGCCCCAGGGCTCCAAGCAACCAACTTGGAGAAAAGGAAATGGACCAAGGTCTAGGCTATTCTTTCTTAGAGACCTCCCAAACGGCAAAGAGAGGGATTGCCAAGACAACCTGAAACCCAAGCTTGAATCTTTGAGGTCAGAGAAGAAAGCACCTGTCCTCTGAAGAAGGGCACACAGGGAACAGGCAGCTGCAGGACAGGAAGACTGGGGGGCTCACAGCAAGATGCAGGTTCTAGGAGGGACGGTGATCCCCTGAATCTCCTTGAGACCCACTGCCTCTCTGGATGTCTGTTTGGGCTCCACACTGATTCCGAAATCCAGTTTTATGTTCAGGGTTAGACTGGGTTGCTCTGTTGTGTTCACCTTGGGCTTCTGGTAAGCCATCCTCTCTCAACATTATATCATCTGTCAAAAGGAAGGTTTTCTTGCCTCCTGGTCATTATAGAGGAGAGAGGTACTCGTATAGGAATATGATGTGGGCAGCTGGGTTTTTTTTTTCTGGAACCTAATGAGAGCCATAGAAACCCAGCCCTACTGGGAGTCCCCCAAAGCACACACTGAGGCCATAATAATGGAGAAGCGGCTTTTATTTACGAAGTAGGTGAGTCACAGATCCAATCCGAGGCACTGGGTGCTGGCCCATTTCTCCTCCCCTCCCCGGGACCCCAACCCTGCCCTCTGCCTCAGCCGTGATCCCCTAGGTGGTGGGGAGGGGTCTCTGCCTGTAGCGGGCACTTTCCGGCCCCCAGGTCGGAGGGCATCTAGAGCTGAGGGTCACTGGCTGGGACACGTGAGCCCGCCTCGCCAGACTCCTGAGTGAACTGCAGACAGGGGGTAGAGGTGGTGGCCCAGAGAGGGACAGGAGGGCAGAAGCAGCGCGGAAGGGGCGAGAATCCAGCCACAGTTCCGCGGCTAACAGCCCGCACAGGCGGCGAAGGCACAGATCTCACACGAGTGCGAGTCCTCAGCGATGGCTCCTGAGCAAATAAGGCAGAAAGCGGGCTCTGGTGGGCTCTCGCGGCCTTCTCTCCCTCCACCCTCCCCATCCGCGTCCTTCCCCCAATCCCCGGCTTAGGGCCCCAGCATTTAACTCATCCTCGCCCCCAGGACCACCCCGGCCAAGAGGGCTGGCACCTATCCGCAGCCCAGCTCCAATCCGGGGCTTAATTGGGATTAAATGGGGGGGGGGGGTTAGGGCGGAAGGCGGCGCGAGGCTCCCTAGTTTCTACTCCAAGCGTCTCCGTACAAATAGAGCCCCTGAAAATGTTGTTCATCAGAGCAGAGAAACCGCTAACGCCTGACAAGGAGAGCGGAGCCACTGCCAAGGCCCGCTCTGAGAGGAGAAACCTACAAGGGACCTTTAACACCGAACCGGTAAGAGCCGGCCGGACCTTTAGTTCCCAGTCCCTGCAATCAGAGAAATAAAGCCCCTAAAAGGTGGCCAACCGAAACTGAGCCTGCGTCAAACCGGCCTCCGCATCCCACCAGTCAGAGAAAAGGCGGCTCCTTCCTTACCCAGTCTTTGGAAAATCGCTGCGGCGTCAGATTGGGCACAGATGGGTTTCAGGTCCTTGGGAAAATCCGGGTTGTTGCACAGGTAGACGTCATAGTCCTGGACCCTCCGGAACCTCAGCCCGCTCTGTTTCAGGTCCTTGAGTTTCTTCACAGACTCCAGCGGGTAGGAGAAGTCCCCATCCTGAAAGCCAGCGGAAGCATCCTTCAGCCTTGTTTTCCGAACTGATGCCCCGTCCCCGCCACTGGGCAGCGCTCCCCCGTTTCTTCCCCGACTTGCTCTAGTCTACTCGTGGCAAACTCAGGGACCTTACTCCTGGCAGGGTCCCTGGTTTCCAAAGGGAAGGAATAAGCTACAGTCTCAGTTTCTGAAAGGCAACTCCCATCACACCAAATTATTTAGAATTGGTAGGTGCCTTGGGACTCATCAGGCTCGCCCCTCTCCCTACAGATGAGGAAACTGAGCCTAGAGAAATTTAGTGATTCAAAGGTCACCCAAGCAGTAAGGGGCATCGTCAGGATTTGCACGTGGGTCTTGGTATTCCAAATTCAGGGCTTTTCTCACTAGGGCCGGAGGCTTCTGGGTACAAGGGAACGGGCACTCACTGTATTAAAGTTCCGGGGACCAGGTTTAGAAGTTCCTGGCTGTCTTAGACAAGTTGCTTCACTCATCTGGGCCT
The DNA here is from genome assembly GCF_902635505.1 of Sarcophilus harrisii. Lineage (NCBI taxonomy): Eukaryota > Metazoa > Chordata > Mammalia > Dasyuromorphia > Dasyuridae > Sarcophilus > Sarcophilus harrisii. Next base: position 549,220,079 of record NC_045428.1, read on the forward strand.
CATTTTCCCCTTATATAAACTGATTGGTTGAATTTCAGGGTTTTTTAAACTTTCCATTCTCTACACTATCTTAGGAAGCCGCCTATCCAATAAATTTGATCTAATAGAATTATCTCAGAGTAAATAAGCAGGTCAATCTCTCTTACACCCAGGGAGAGAGGGAGGGATCTATATCCTTCCTCAAACCCTAACAGAGCCCAATTCACAGCTGTGCTAACAGCTGCCCTGCCTGGCCCCAGCTTCAGCCCAGGGTCCTGCTGTTATTTGTGAAGTAATAAAATAAAATAATATCAGGAAGCAGTAATAGAGCGGCAAGATCACTGTTGCTGTTAAGCTGTACCAGGCTGGACCTGTCCCCCTTCTCCTGTTCCCCATCATCATCCCCCCACCCACATCCAAAGGCAAGGTTCTGCTCTTAAACTTTTCTTTCACTTCCAACTCATCCAGCCCAAGGATTCCCTTCACAACCGTAGGATTCAGCTTCTCCTCTCCATTCAGATTCATTAAATAAACTAATCCAGGCCAAGGTATTAATGGATGTAAGATTCTCTTAGCCATAGTTTTACATGTTAAAAGATCCCAAAGGCATAACACATTAAGAAATTGTTTCATTCAGCGTGGGCCAGTGACAGGATTTCAGCTGAACCTCCACTTTCCTTTCTCTCTCTCACTCCCCTCTCTCTCATTCCTTTTCCCTCCCCTTTTTCCTGTCCCTCCCTTATTCCTCTCTCATCATTGAGATTTTAAAAGCAGGTCTTCCAGACTTCAAGTTCACACTGTTGCTCATAGTGTATGTTATATGCAATACCATATATTTTACATAATTATCAATGGGTATTTAAATAGCTACGCAATTATATATGTATTATTGGAATATCCGATATACAGTTATATAAATGTTAGCACTCATTAGAATTTTTCTAAAGCTTCTTAAAGTTTAAGGGGAAGTGATGTTGGGAGGAAGGGACCACCTGACAGAGTGAAAGAGTTAGCATGGATGTGAAAATGTCACCAGGTCCCCACTAGTCCATCCACACCAAAGAGCAGCCCACCACTTGATTGTCCTGATTTTTTCTGATCTGTGAAGTATGGGGTTCCCCAGCCTGTCTTGGGGCACTGTAGGAAAGTCCTCCTTTATTATCTACTTCCTATCTCTCCTCCTTCACACAGCTGCAGCTCTAATTTCTGTACTGCCTTTGCCCCCAGGAAACAACAGCTTCAATTCAGAGTTCTTCCCCCCCACCCCGACTTTTGCTTCTTTCTGCCCTTCCTTTCCTTTCCTTGATCAAAGTTAGATGGTGAACTCCAAGAGTACAAAGCAGTCTAGCCCTCATTTCCTCTTCCATTTCTGGGGCTGAGCCCAGATTCTGGTTTTATCTCCCAGGGCTGAGTACAAGGCACTCAACAGTTACTTGAGTGAAATTTAATGGAGTGGAATTGCATTGGGTTTATGGAGGAAGTAATTGCATATCTGATGGAGCTTAAGGGGAAGTGAAATGAGAAAAGAGACAGATTCAGGCCCGTACCTGACTCACTTCCAGATCAGGAAAGGGATTTCTAGGAGAGCAAATGATCCCCTCTAATCTGGGGGCTGAAGGTTCTTCCTTAGGGAATGAGATGACAAAAGTTTGGGAGATTTGGGCTGGAAATGGGCACAGAACACATAACAGGAATCATCCGAGGATTGGCTAAGATGTGCTCAAATGGCATCCCAGGGTGCTAAGAGCTCTGGCCTTGCGGTCACAGGACCTGAGTCAGATCCTCCACCTGGGTGATCTTGGGCCTGTTTCTTCACCTGTATCATGAGGTTTTTGAATTAGATAGCTTCTAAAATCCTTTCCAGCTCTGAATTGATGATGCTGTCATGATTTAATAGCTGTCTTTGATAACTAAAGGGCTGTCATGAGATAGAAGCATTAGGCTTATTGAATCCCTGAATTTCAGAGCTCAGAGAGACCTTGGAGGTAATCTGGTTCTACCCGCACAAAAAAGAAAGCCTTCTACAGCATCCATGAGAAAAGAGAGAAATGAAATAGAAAAGGACAGAGCAGGAATTGGACAGAGACTGCTACCATCTCAACATAAATGCCAGGAAGTAGTGAGCTCCCCATTCCTGGAGGCACATGTGTGATTATGTTGTAGAGAAGTCTTCAGATTTAAGTTGGACTGGATTCCACGCAAATGCCCCTCACCCAGTTCTGAGATTTTAGGATTCTAGGACAGGGAAGAAGGTTGGGGCTGGAGGAAAGGGACTCACCTGAACTGTGATGCTGCCAACCAGAGTGGTCAGTCCACAGAGGCACAGAGCGGAGAGGAGGAAGATGTTCATGGTGACTGAGGACTCCGGTGCTTCTGCTGTGGGCTCTAGCTAACCAGATTTTTAAAGGGTGCCAGGGTTACTGAGTAATCCTATCGTCTGCGTCATTTATCTATCATAGCTGGACCTTATCTGATAAGAGTTAGCTGAAGTGAAGCAAATGGCTGAGAAAGGAAGCAGGAAGATCTAGCACCCCCATAACAAAGACAAGTACCCTCATTCTCTAGAAATCTCCTTTGTTCCTAACAAGACTGGAAAGTCATCTTCTCATAGATTGATGGACTCCAAACTCTTTAGGTTGTACACCGCTCCAGCAAATAAACAAATAAGCACATGCCTCCAATATGTGTATATTTGTTTAAGTATGTGATGTATAAGACATATACATAGAAAATAAAAGCATAGGATGAAATATTTGCCCTGGGGAGTGATAGGTGGCAACCTATTTTACTTAAGAAAAGAACAACATATTTAGACTTGTGCTTTGGAAAAATTATTTTGATAGCTGTATTGAGGATGTTTTAGAAAGGGAAAAGATTGAAGACAGGCCAATTAGAGGCTAGTGCAGAATTCCAAGGCAGAGATAATAAAGACCTGAACTAATATCTGCCACGTCTCTCTTTCCAGACTACTCATATTCTTTGAACAAGGTTTTCTATTTTCATCTTTTTGCTCAGAGTAGCTTCACCTGATATTCTTTTCTTTTGAAAGCTTATCTACCTGTCAGCTTCAGTGCCACATCTTTCATAAAATCTTTCCTGATCTTCTGGGCCAAAACTGAAGTCTCTTGCCTCTAAAGTCCTATAACATTTTATTGATTATTTGTCTTTGAACTTATAGCATCATTAATATGTAGCACTCCCTCTGAATTCCCCAAATCCTGCATATCGATGAATTGAATCCCCTCTAGCTGCTCTAGAGGTAACCTGAGAATCTGTGTGTCTAACACTATAATTCAGAGCCATTGCCCCTACAAGTGTGCATTAAAAGTGATGACAGTAGATACAATTAGATTTCAGGAAAGGCATTTCTCAGATGGCACAGAAGTTGTAAAACACACTTCCATAAGTTTGGGGCACCCTCATCCACACAGAAGGCGTCCATGAAGAAGAGTGATCTCAAACTTAGGTTCTTGTTCAATCATGTCTGATTCCTCTTGTCTCCCTTTGAGGTTTTCTTGGCAGAATCCTGGAATGCTTTGCCATTTCCTTCTGTAGCTCATTTCACAGGTGAGGAAACTGAGGCAAACAGAGTTAAGTGACTTGCCTGGCGAATACGTTGTCTGAGGCCATATTTGAACTCAGATCTTCCTGACTCCAATCCTGGTATTCTATCCACTGCACTATCTAGCTGCCCAAATTAACTAAGTACATACAAGATGTATACAGAGAAGATGGAAGGAAATCTGAGAGTAGAAGGGACTACTATCTGCTGAAGGAACTAGGAATAAGCTCTTACAGAAGGTAGCACTTTAATGTCTTAAAGGCAGTCAAGGAAACTGATAAAAACAATAGAAATAGTGAAAGTTAATCTACCTTCATAATGTGTTTTTCACAGTTTCATTATGTTTATACATATCTCATTTGACTTGATAATCCTAGGAAACCGAGGCTTAAAGTAGTTTCAGGTGACTTTTCCAGGATCACACAGCTAGTATGTGAGTAGGCAGAGAATTCCACTCATGGAGAGTACAGCAAGGGCAAAAATGCAGGGATATATTTGAGGAACAGCAAGAAGGCTGGGTCAGACTTACTTGCTTGTAGGGTGTACAGAGGAAAGTAAAGTGTAAAAGTACTGGAGGGAACAGAGCCAAGTCCTGAAAACCTTTAAATGCCAAAGAAGACTTTATCTTTGCTTCTGGAGGTAATCGGATGGCATTCATTGAGCAAAGGAATGACATGAGCAGACCTATCCTTTAAATAAATCCTTTAAATAAATATCCTTTAAGTAAATGTCAGTTGAGCTGTTTTTTCTTCTATAATTAAGTAGCAAAGACTCTCAACAAATGTCCCAGTCCAGTTCCTAGACCACATAGTAAAACACAGAAGATTTAAGTGAGCTAAGACAAAGAAAAAAGATCAGGGAGACTGACAATGCCAGCTAGAGATACCAGCCTCTGTTTTTTTGAAGCTGAAGACAAAACAGTGTTTTGGATAAGGATGAACTCTACAGTGAGTTCACCCATCAAGAGAGTTTTAGATCTGAGGTGGTAAGGAGGCTAGAATTAATCAAGCATGACCTCCTCTTGAATGAATTTTAAAAGGCAAGCCCAACCAAAAATGCACACACGCAAACTTTTGATTTGCAACTAGCACATAATATGGTTATACTTCTTTTAAATGAATTCATATTTATCCATCACAATAGCACCTAAAAAGATAGGTGCTATTAAATAATAAAGATACAGGACACTAGGAGATCATACAGATAAGGAAAACTAAATAAAACTAAATTAATAAAATAAAAAATAATAAAAACTAAATAAAATAAAAAAACTAAATACAGACAAGGACATTAAATAAAAAAGATACAGGGATGTTGGAATCTAGTATCAACTCAACTTAAAACAAGGTGAAAACTCAAGGGAGATGTCAGAATCCTCTATACAGGACACTAAGAGATCATGCAGATAAGGAAACTGAGGTAGAAGAGATAGTGGATTTGCATTTATTTCTTGCACTGAATGGTGATGCATTATTAAGGGCATGGTTTATAGAAACAAAAGTGGTGATCACTCAAATTCATCATGAATTTATTAAAAATCAAACTATGCCAGATTAATTTTATGTCCTTGATAGACAGGTCACAAGATAGGTAGATCAAGGAAATACTATTGATGTATATACATGGATTTCAGCCAGGCACTTGAGAAACTCTCTCATAATATTCTTGTGAACTAGGTGGAAAGATAAGAGTTGAATGATCTAGGCAAGTGTATTTGGAATTGCATGAATAATCAAACCCAAAGACATGAAATGACTCTAAAGAACTGTCCTTGGTCCTGTTCTGTACAACATTTTAATTTCTACTTAGGGCCCCACCTGATATGTAACCCTACAAACACAGATTCAAATTGTAAAGAATTCTTAATGATAATTTACCTATCTGATTCCAATTAGGAAATCTGGAATTATGAACTTAATTCAGGTTTACATATTCACTTACTCACGATGCTATTAAGCCCAGGTCAACGAAAAACTTTGAAACAATAACAATGTTTAATGAGACTTCTTAGCCTTTTCTCAAAAATATAGAATGTAGAATCTCAATGTCATAAGCAACATAAAGTACAAAGCAATAGAAAAGAAACTCATCCCTGGTTCCAAGTAAGATTTCTTTTTCCTTCCCTCCCCCCATAGTTTAGGACATGAATTCCTCCAAAAGCCTTATGTTTTGTTTTTTTTCTCTCTGCAACTGAAAACAAGATAGTGTGGATAGCCTTGATGCTGCTGTCTCAAATTTTCTTTTGCCAGTATTTACTGAATGCTACTTATTGCCTGCCTGGCTGTTCCTCAGAGTTTGTGAAGCCCTTGATTTGAACTGATCCTGGCTGCAGTTTGTATTTGCCAGCTTTCCACAGCAGGGATCTCTTTTCTTTGCTTTTCTCAAGACCACACTCACTGTGCTGAATCTCACAAGAGAAAAACTGTTGCTACTTCTGCTACTTCTTATTCTCTTTTCTACAGAGGTAAGGACCCCTATTTTCTCGGTCTCATTCCTCAATGTTCCTGCTACTGGCTTTTTAAAATAAGCAGTGCCTCCCTGATTCTGTCTTTGTATGAGAGGTTGCTTAATGGAGAGATTGCTGGGTTGGGAATCTGAAAAACATGGCTTCAAATCCTGCCTCAGACACACACTAGTGATCATGGAATCATGGAATTCTCAAAGTCTAGCTTTTCTCATCTGAAAAAAAAAGATAGCGTAGAACAACAAGGGTTATTTGGAAAATCGATGAAATAATGTGTATAAATTACTTTGCAAAGCAAGAGGTAGAGGTGGGGGCGGGCGGGGGGTGGACCTATCTGCTGCTGCTTTCTAGCAGGATGGGAATGGGGGAGATGATACATGGAAGGCTACCTCTTTTCATGTGTGGGAAAGAGGAAGTGGCCCCTCAGATTCAGGTCTCCACCCTGCACAGTGACGTCTTCCCTAGTCCTGGGAATGGGAATCAATTCACTTTCCCTTACCCCTTTCCCTCTACCTGGAGCATCCTCATCCACTATCTCCCAGGATGGGACTGGAGCCAATACTGGAAAATTTGATGTCAGGACTAAGATAGGGTCAAGTTGTTTTGTTTTTTTCTCTCTAAAGATGAATCGGGTGGTCTCCTTTGTGATCTTTTTCTATTGTTCTCATTCTCTCTAAAGAGATGTACATGTACTAACCTAGCAGGAGCTCTAAATCTTAATGATTCTGGGACAAGGTCAAAGTGGGGAATATTGCAGCCTGTTCTCAGCAACTCCAGCTCAGCAAAATTTACCCACTTTCTAATCAGTGCTGTCCCACTCTAACTCTCCATACCCAGTTATTCCCTCCTCTAACATTGTGGTTCCATGGAAAAAGTTCTCGATCTGGAGGACCTGGGCACAAATCTTGTCTCTGATGTTTACTAGCTACATAATCTTAGGCAAGTCCTTAACCTCCCTGGGTCTCAGTTTCCTCATCTGTAAAATGTGAATGTTGGACTAAATGGCCCTGCTGGTCCTTTTCAAATTCTTCCCAATTTTCTCTCCTGGTTCCCCCTTTTCTTGCTTTCCAACTCCCTGGGTTTTTTTTTCCACTTCTCATTCTTGTTCCTTTTCTCTTTCTCTTCTCTCTTTTTTCTCTTGATTTGTTTCTCTTTTTTCTCTTTTCCTCCTTCTCTCTATTCTTCTATGATATAATGGCTAGAGAGCTAAACTGAGTCAGGAAGACCTGAGTTTGAATTCTACCCATCTCAGATTCTTGATAGCTTTGTGACCCTCCCCCACCCTGCAACAAGTCAAATGAATCTCTCTGAGCCTGGTTCCTACCCTCACTTCCTAAAAACCAAGGGAACTTCCATCTCTCTCTTGTCTCTCCTTGTGAGAATGTGAGTTCCTTGAGAGAAGGGCTGCCTTGCTTTTAGATTCTAAGATCACCTAGAAAGATAAGGTATGAGACACTGAGGTCCTTTTTTCGTCCTTTTTAAAAACTGAACTGCCAAGCATAATGGGAGGATGCAGCCAATCAGTAGAATGGCCAGAGGAGTAATGTGTACTTCCAGTAGATTCAATTTGGAGGGTCCAACCTGCCTTAGCAAGCTTACTTCCCATTACTCAGCTGAAATCTCCCCACTGCCATGCCATTGCACAGGCTGTCCTCCACATCTGGATTATCTCAGTGCACTTCTCCATCCACCTTTTAGGATCTTCACCTACATTTTTTTAAAGCAGTCTTCTTTGGCCAGCGTTTCTTTACCCCCAAGAAGCTGCTGCTCTCTTTTCTCAAATTATCAGATGTGTACTTCTCTGTGTTCATGTTATTTCCTACTGGGAATATAAGTTCCTTGAAAGCAGGGATAGTCTCCCTTTTGTCTTTGTATCCCTAGTGCCTGGCACAGGAGCTGAATAATAATGATAACAGTAGTAGGTGCTTAAATGTTTGTTGAATTGAAAGCTATTCTTAGAACAGTCAGAGGACTAGAAGTCTCAGGTCCCACCAAATTTAAAGTTGGAAGTGACTTCAGTGACCATATAATCCAATCCATACTTGTAGCTTCAAATAGAATTCAGAGGGAAGAAACTCCCTGGGCCTGGCCTGGGCACCTGTGCCTCAGGGCCAGAACTAGAACAGGTTAATGTGTTATGATTTGTTCATTTGTTTGTTTTCCAGAGCCATCCATGCATGGACTTCTGGGCTGGGTCCAGGGGAAGGCGGGAGAGGAGGAGGAGGAGGAGGATGGTTGCCATATGCTTTCCTTATCACTCAAAGCCACCTCTCTCCCAGAGGCAGCACTAGAGATTAGGGGTGCAGAAAGTTTTCCCTTGCTTCCTCAGCATAACATCATCTCCCAGTTGCCAATGCCCCAAATTATCTCCCTTCCCCACCCACACCCCTTAGATATTCACTCCTTTGGATTAAATAATACCATCCTTCATAATTGCTCTTCACTGATATAAACTCCTTTTGGGAAGGGGGATAGTTTCGTATGTAGTTAAGTACTTAATTACTTCTTGACCAAGATTTTGAGTCAAGAAGATCTGAATTCAAATACAACCTTTAGTATTTACTAGTTGTGTGACATTAATCTCTCTTACAAGAGTTCCTCGAATCCAAAATGGGACAGTAGGGTTGGATGGCTTCTATGGTCCCTTCAAGATATAAATTTACAAGTCTTATGACTCTCCTCCATGCATACTTAGTCTAATCCAGTTTCTATGTTCTCTTTAGTGGTATTTCTATCTCCTCTTTAGGCAAGAGAGGGACAGTGATGAGCCCAAATGTGATGACTTTACTGTCCTCGATGATAAAAAAACAAACAAAAAGCCCACTTCGCAGATCTTAAAATACCATCATGCTTGGTTTTCTTATCAAGTTTTTTTCCCCTACTGCTTGTTTTTATGAGGTATGATTGCTTAAAACCTTCCATTATATTTCTCTGTGATGGTTTATACCAGAATGGTCTTTAGTTGTCACCTCTACTGGCAGTTGTGTTAACTGATTAAGTAAATTTTTAGGCTAATAGTCACTTGACCTGCATCGGTTAAACAAATGTATATATTTGTGTGTTACCTTTACCTGTTATTAGACACTGTCCATAACTTGTTTAAATAAATCAAGATTGAATTCAGTTCCACGCCTTATGTTTTTTGTCTTATCTTATTCCTTTGTCTAGCTTTTTAATAATTGAGATCATTGCTTTAAGTCTATATAGAAACAGCTAGTTCAAGAGTGACCAATAACAATGTTTTATTTTTTGGTATGTTATTCAGCTGGGTGGTGCAGTAGATAGTCATTCATGCCTGGAGTCATTAATACCTGCGTTTGTATTTAGCATCTCTTACTAGCTGTGATCTTGAACAAGTGACTCCTGTTTGCCTGTTTCCTCATCTGGAAAATGGATGATTGTGAGGATCAAATAAGAGAATATGCTTAGCACAATACCTGGCACATAATGTTATAATTATTGAGTGTGTTTTGTGCCTACCAATTCATTTTCCAGAATATTCATAAAGTTGGGAAACTTCTGTGTAATCTAGTTTCTCATTCCTTTTCTAGACCTAGCCTTTCAAATTTCCACCTTTCTGTAGAAATCATTAAGTATCAAAGTGTTATGTTTTTATATGGAGGTTGAGTTTTTCTTCAGTATTTTTCTGCCTTTGCAATGGATCTTGATGCTTCAATTGTCTTCATGTATTTTTATTTTTAACAAATACTTTTGAGCACAATATTCAGTGCAATGCTGTTTGCCTTTGAAAATGTGATAAAAAGCCAACTCTGCCAACTTTTTGTCTTTCTTGGGAGTTATCCTATTTAGCTACAATTAGCTGATTTTATTTACAATGAGAATGGCAAGATTGAGATAACTGAACTCATCAATCATTGAACAAGAACTTTATATTTCAAATATGAACAGCCAAGTTAAAGTTTATTGAACAATTTGAAACTGGCTGGAAGCAGGATTGAAGATGAGAAGATCAACACAAAAGACACTGTAGAGGGATACATGTTAAGATTTATCAACAAATTGAATGTGGGTAGGTGACTAGATGATGGGACCCTTAGAAGAAATAGGGAGGGCAGGCAGGCCGAGTGGTTCATTTTGCATATATTCTCCATAGTCTTATATAGGCAATCCTGTTTTGCTTGATAGAATATTAACTCCTTAGGAGCAAGGATCACTCCAAATTAGTCTTTCAATCTCCAGCACCTAAGATAGTAGCACACACAAAGCTAGGCAATGCAGCTATGATTTCACTAATTCAGGGAAATTCCAGGTAAGGAAACTCCCTCTTCCAGATGATTTCTTTGCAACAGGATAGTTGCCTAGAACACTGAAAGGTAAAATGATTTTTCTAACAGTCAATATGTTAGAAGCAGGACTTTATTATCTAGCTTGGATGAAACCAGCTCTTTCCACTCTGCCAGAGGTGTCAAATTCCCTGGAAGTAACCAGATTAACACGTAATTGGGAAATGTTTACAAAATCAATAAAAATGCAATAACACATAGTTTGTGGTTTTTCAAGTCAATTTGTGGCCCAGGGATCCATTTCTATTTGTGTGTCATCACACTGGCTGTATTATAGTGGATGCTTTAAAAAATGCCTATTGGTTGGTTGGGTATGAATAATTTTAGAAACATTTTAGGTATGTTGAGATTGGTTATCCTTCATACTCGAAGAGGACCAAAATGACATGACTGTAGTAGAATTGAGTTACAGTGTATCCGACTGATTAGACCAATACAAGCTCAGAATGCTCTGCCACAGGTCGGACACAAAAAAGATGAGTCCTGAGATATACATTTGGATGAAGATGTACTGATAGCAGCTGGAAATTGGGTTTGTGGTTTGGGAAAAATGTACATTTGGGAGACACCCGCACAGAGGTATTAATGCCAGGACAACGAATAAGATGGTAAAGGGAGTATAGTTAGAGATGATCTGAGGATAAAGCTGGGATGAGAATTATGAGCCAGCAAGAGACAAAGAAGGGTCAGTGGGAAAAGCAGCAGCAGGAAGAAGAGTAAATACAGAGAAACAAGAGATGCCAGTCAGTTATTCCCTCGTGAGAAAAGGGAAATGTGGAGACCCAACATTACCCACTTCCACTTTAAAAACAAAATAAAAAACCTCAACATTTTCTGACACTTAAGAGCAGGGCAAGGTTACATCCCAACTTTACAATTAGAACCGAGGAATTTCTGAGACACCCGTCAAAAGATTTGCATGGAGGATTCTTCATTGTTCAGGTCTAAGACAAATTGGACTTGGTGTTGAAAAATCTGGATTGAAGTTCCAGCTCTTCTCTCTGGACTGTCATTCATCTATATAAAATGAATAGGTTGGGTCAAATGATCTTCAAGACCTTTTCCAGCTCTAAAAGGAAGATAAAACATGTGCAACCACTAGGTTGCTAGATGGATTTGTGGATTTAAAAAGGTTTGTGGTCTTTACTCGATTGTTGGGTTCTTTTCTTAAGTCCTGGAAAATGTATTGAAAGGGTCAATGTGAAGCCACTGAAGGGAGAATGACTTTGAGCTGGAAATTCTCAGGGCAAAGGGGAAAGGGCTCACCAGGGATTTCATCTAACAATCTCCTGTAACAGCAGAATGCTTTAAGGTACCTAGTAGTACCCATGTATGAAACATTTGTCGAATGAAAAGGAGGCACACTCACAATCAGTAAGTGTTGAAACTCCATTTTACAGATGGAGGCCAGGAGAGGTCCAAGAACTTAGCCAAGTAAACAGTCAGTTTACAATCAGTAAACTAAGTTGGAAATTTGAAATTTAGTCCTTTGACTCCAACTTCCATAACATATCCTGGGAGTTTGGGGGGATTTCTGGGAGACTAGCCCAAAGCAGGGCTTAACACCCCATTTCCTATATCTTTAGGAGTTAATAGGCAAAGTGAACAAGGAAAACTAGTCTGATCCATGGCCCTAAGCCCTACAACAGGAAGGCACCCAGCAGTTTGCTTAGTGCCCTCTGGTGATCAGGAGGGGCCACCACAGGCGCTTACTCCTAACCAGTACCTACCCACACTTTGCAAGTTCTGACACTCACTCAAAGGGTCCCTTTCTCTTTAGTGGCTAATTTAGTAGATTCACGAACTGTACCAGGGCAAGATTACATCCCAACTTTACAATTAGCTGGAAGGGTAGCTACTCAGCACACAGAAGAATATGAAAGAGCTCAAAAAGTTATTGTTCTCTGATGTCAGGGGCCCTTTTTTGAAGCCCACTGGGCTTTAAGAGGTGAACCATAGAAAGAAACCAGTGCTTGCTGTTATAAGATCTATCTTGACTTCAGCAACTTTTGTTGTCCATATTCAAGGTTACCTCCTTCACGAAGTCCTTCCTGATCCTTCCCCTTTTTCCTCCTCCTCATTATTACAAAGTTACATGTATACATGTTTTAGTTCTTGACTAAAGGAGGGAAACTTTTACATCCCCTGGACCCTGCATACACACATTAGACATTTAGTAATGAAGCTTAAACAGCAAATGAATTTACTGCACTGATAGCCAGAAGGCATGAGTTCCTGTCTTTGTGCTGCCAATAAGGAATTCCATGTGTAATCTTGGGAGTTATATCCCCTTAGTTTTTCCATCTCCAAAATGAGAGTCAGTTGAAGATGCTCTGCTTCTAGCACTCTCTACATGGTTGGATCCCTTTCACTTTCTAGTGAGAAGACTCACTAGTGTGTTTCTAAGACATGAGAAGACAGGAAGGGAAGTAAAAGTTTTCTTGAGATTTCATTGCTGGATCCATTCTTGCTACATTTAAATTCGTAAAAATAATGATTACTACAACTCAGTAAATTCTGAAACACAAGTTAATTTTGCTTTAGAGAAGAGCCCCTTAACTCACCTGGAATACTCTCACGATTTAAAACCTGTATATGCTTTGAGAGTCAGCTTACAGAACACCTCCTCTGAGACCACTTCAGCAGTATTGCTTCCCTCTCTGACCACTTTCTACTTTTTTGACTGTTATGCGCCAGAACTTGAAACAAGGTGCTAACTCACTGGAAATGATAGAAACAATGCTTATGTACTTGGTTCACACCTTTGGGAGAGTTCACACATTAGCGTTCGCACCTTTGAGAGAGGATATATAAGGAGGAGCTCCCACAAGCCCACTGGGGACTTCAGGAGATTCACAAGTCAGGAACCCACAATCCCATTCTTGGAAGCGGAATCAAGATTCATTCCAACTTCTACTTTTGTGCTGGATGGAGGCTTTGGATTCAGAGAAAGGTAGAAGCTGGAGGCTTTGGATTCAGAGGGAGCAAGAGACTGAAGCTGGCAGGAGCAGAGGCAAAGGACTAGTGGCAAGAGCTCTTGGAACCAAGGAGAGAGATAGGCCTCTAAGAAAGCTAACCAGGCTATTTTGGAAGAGACAATAAAGGACTGGACTTTTAACAGCTGGCTGCATTTGAGTTGATTATTACTCTGAACTGAAAGGAAGGCTGCCTCCAGAAGCTCCCCAAGAAATCTGCTCCCGGAGAACATTATATATTTTAGAGAAGAGAACATTACCAGTTGGTGCTTAATCATATATTGCCTTTTTATACTTCTCATTTCCTATTATTGAGTCCCCATGGATGTAGCAGGTAACCTTGGGGAACACAAATTCTAGTAGGTCCTATCAAATTGGAATGGCTTGGAATGTTTGGAAGAGACTATTACAATTACATTATTAGACATCAGAGGGTGAATAGTCCTGACTGGACTCTTGAGCTCTGTGAGGAGGGTGGATCTTATAATCTTTTTCCTCTCTGTATCACTAATGTTCAGCAAAGCACATTGGGGTCTCCGGAAATGTTTGCTGATCTGAATTTTACTTCTGGCAAATGGCAAAGTTCTGAGACGGGTCCTTTCTTTCCTTTCTAAAGAGGTCCAGGTAGGATGGACCTTAAAGAAAAAAATTCTCACTCTGAACAATAGAACATGGGACAGTGACAAACACTTAGAAAACATTCAGACTACAAGGTACTGGTATGTTTTAATAGATTGTTTACGTGTTTCTGAATCTATTCTGAAGACGTTTTTAGATCTGTTCCATCAATTACAGCAAACATCTTATAAAAATCAATTAAAAAAAAAATGGAGTTAACATAATATCTTTATTTTAAGTGCCATTCATGCATATCAGTTCTGGCAGCAACAATCCTAATGACACTTGGAATATGTTCTACAGCACTAAACTGTTACAAAGAATCCGTGCCGTTCATCATAGAGGCAAAGTAGTAAACCGTGCAATAACAAAACGGTAGAAACATTAAAACACTGACTGTAGAACAGCAGTACAGATAAAAGGTTGTGATGCACAAAAAGCCAATGCATTTTCATCACATATATACAATATAGATATGTACACATCACCCTCTGAATGAACAATATCAAAATACTCTATTCCATTGGAAATAATCCCCAGGTCGATCCCTCCCACCCTAGAAGGACATGAGAGACAAATATTTACAAGAAAGCACATTGACACATTGACATTCAAAAAACCAGGCCACAAATGCCAGTTGCACTGTTCTCCTGGACAGGCTGCCCCACTGTGAGTTTTGCACATTTTTTTTAATGTTTCTAAAAAGTGTATGGTCAATTTAAGCACAAGGCATAACTTCTGAATTTGTAACTATGAAGTGCACCAACTACCCAGAGCATAGAGGGATAAAGACCCAGGTCCAGGCACAAAGGGATGGTTTTCTATTGAAACAAACAAACAAAAAAAACCTGTCCATGTTTCTGAACCACAAGATGGCAGAAGGGGAGTTATAAGACAGTATTGAGACTTCACCTCAGGATCCATTCTTGCTTATTCCAAATCCACAGAAATGAATCAACAAATTATTACTAAACTGGAAATTAACCTCACACAATTTGCTAAATTTCAGTCAGTGGTTAGCTAGAGCATACATTTCTAACCAAATTTTTCTGCATAAAATTGCATTCAAATATCTAAAATGGTTTTAAAGTGCATATTGCTACTTAATCATCTAAACAGACTGGAAGTTGCTACCAACAATGAAATGTTAAACCTGGCTTTGAACAAATTATCCAAACCTATCTTCAATGGGCTATATTATTACCTCTGCATTTTCTAAAAAGGGACCTCTCTAGGTTTTTTGCCATTAAAGGAAGAGGATCTAGGTAACTAGGTTACATTAAGATCCTCCTTCCTCTCCATCACTAGCCCAATGAACAGTCTCCTTGTGCTTCATTTGAGATAATGTTTCACTGTCTCTACATAAAAGTTAAGAAATTCTGCTGCCTAACTACAGAAAGACCATTTCTTTCAACTCCTGGACAGGTAAGAAACTTAGTTATGATGATTTGATCTCTTATAGAATGGTTGTTAGGCAGGTGTCCATTCATTCCTTGATTAGATGGAACCTATGGATATTTTATTGGTGAAGAGAGAATTTTTGGCAAATTCCTTTTCCCTTCACTGAAGATTCTAAATGTTTCAATTTTCAAAATTTGTTTCTGTAAGTTTTATTATAAAACTAAGAAAATAAGCAAACTTGTATTAAATAGGGAACAAAACAAAAACCTGAAAATGTCTGATTCCAAGGAATTGTCTAACAGTTTGTTTACTTCAAATTTGTCACATAGGAAAGGAAATCTATGGTTTTCTCATAGTTTCAGTGTAATTACAAAAGAAACTGACAGAGGTTAATTCTTCAACTTTCTAGGTTCTAGCAGGAATTCCGTTACTCAAATGAACTCTGAATTGAACGACTTTCTCTAACTACTAAGTTTCATACACCCAAAACAGAGAAATGGTAACCATTCCCAGAGCAAGTAACTACACAGAAGCCAATTTAAGTTCTTTTGGTTCATCCACAATCACTCAAGGTTGTAACCATGCTTTACTTTTAACTTTTGTATTTCTCCATAATGAGCCCAACTGAAGCTGAACTTTCACAGAAGGTAGTAGTAATAAATATTAAAATAAAATTTTATAATAATAAATACATTAGGAAGTGAAAGTATAAGCATTGACTGCTTAAAGCATCAGGCTGTACTCAATTTCATCTGGTTAAATGAATTTTATAGTTGTTATAGAGGATTTTAAAAAATTAACAAAGGCCACTGACAATATATGCTAAGAAAATGACAAAATTTCAAAAACTTAAATGACTTTGGTCTATTTTTTTCTTTAGCTACTCATGAAAAACTTGCCACTTTGGGCTTGTATACCAAGCTTTCAAACTGTGGATTCTGAATTCCTTTGCTTGCTGAACAGAAGTCACATGCACATGTACTATTTTGGCCTACAGAATGGTGAAGGAAGGGAAGGAGGGGAGTCTAAAGGAAACTGGGCTTAGAAAAGTTAATTTCTTAATAATTGCCTACACAAAAGAAAAGAATCTTAAGTAAAAGAGCCTAATTTTTCTTAAGACATTGTAACCCAATTAGGAAAAAAGTTTAATTTTCTTACTTTTGTACATATATTTACACAACATATGTATCTATAACTGTTTGCAGCAAAAGAGGCTCTGTCTAGAAATCAGTCTGGCACTTGTGGTCAACATCAAACCAACACAAGCTAAAAGCTGTCCAAATCACATGACAGTAATGAGCTACGGCAGCTGGCAGGGAGACAGACATGGAGTACTTGTTTGGGTCAAATAAAAGCCATAAGTTATCCTGCTAAATATTTTTGATTGTCTTCAAAGTAAATTTAGATAGCATCTTTATAGTGATTATAATCTTCACCTTGTCATTAGTGAATTCAGATTCACCCTTTCTTTTTAAACTGTATGGAAACAAGGCCAGTTCTTATACCCTCAAAAAGTCCTACACAATGGAATCCCAATCAAAGTCATCCTGAATGTCATCTGGAGGCAGAGCACGTCGCATCTGGAAGGCTGAAGAAGGCATCATATGCTGCTGGCTCATTGCTCCATGATGTCCTGTAAAAAATGGAAGCCATGTCATTTTTTCAGAGATCAGGAATAATGCAATAAACATACCACTCAATTTTCAGACAGTATAGGGCATCAGACAGTGAGCTGAGTTTTAATGATGTAAGCGAGAGTTGGGGAAATGAAGCCAAAATGTGAGCAGGGTGGGAGTCTTCTAGGACACCAGAAAAGGGGATCTATGTACAGAGAAAGTCAGTTTAGTAAATTTCTGACTTCTTACCCCCAAAACTGTAACTCCTCCTAAGCCCTTCTAAAGTGAGCTGACCTGTTATCTAATATGGCCTTGGGAAAGTCATTTAAATCTAAATTTAAATTAAAAAGTCATTAAAATCATTTAAATAGGGCTTCAACTTTCTGATCTTTAAGAGGACTGAACGCAACAGTTTCCTAAATCTCCTCCAACTCTAAATCCTATGCTTCTGTGATCTCCTCACGCCACTCTATTCCTTCTGGTACAAAAATCCATGGTAGCTATCATTAGGGGTGCATGTGTGTATATGTATATGTACACAGCCTTTGTTTTTCATGATCACAGGAAGATGTAATCTACAGGAGATGAAAGTTCTTCTACTTTGGGACTGCCAAACTGGAAATAATTTGGTGTACCCTATAGTCCCAAACCATAATGATTCCAGAAAGAGTGAGAAATATCTAAGACTGAGGTAAAATTAAGAGGGTAGAGAGTCCTCATTTCAATCATCTCAATCTACTCCATTTTACTGATGAAAATGTCCTTTGGCATAGTCAAAAGCCTTGCTAATACAAAAAGAAGATAATTCTCAATTTCTTATCTTTCCCTAAGCCTGTTGTGCTATTAAAAGATTATTAATCTGCCACAACTTGTGGTTTAGAGAATCATGTAACTTTCTAATAATAAGCTCCTTTCAAAGATAATCAATTGGCTTTAGTTCCCTATTCTGCTACTGATATTCTAAACTTTAATATTCCATAACATTAATAAGCATGGGGGGGAGGGGAAGTACCTCCTCAACTACTTGCACTTCTGGCTCAAATTATACTATTAGAATTATAAAAGGAAGACATCTTAGGGACACCTAATCCAACTTGCTGCTAGACAGAAACAACTCCCTACCCATATATCTAACAAATGACCATCCAACCTCTGCATGAAGGCCCCTAGAGATGGGACATTCTCTAACTTCAAACATAGCCCATTCTACTTTTGGATAGCTCACAACAAAAGTTTCTTCCTCATACCAAGCTGAAACTTGCATCCCTGAATGCAACTTCCCTCAGGAGTCAAGTAAAAGAAGATTAATTTTTCATATAAACTAGCCTATCAAAGGATCGAAGACAGTTATCCTATTTCTTCTAATGCATCTCTTCTAACCTCTGGTTTTTAAGAATTTTTCTCATTATCTTAGTCACTATCACCACTCTACCTCTCTTGCCATTCTCACATATCTATGTTAATGTGTCAATGTCCTTCCAAAAATATGGTGCCCAAAATCAAACAATGTTTTTGACTATAGTTCTCTGAAAATTATGACTTGGAGAATTTCCAAGTGCTAGATGACAAAATGAAGTCACAATGGCTTGATGAAAGTGTACAGCTCAACAGAATGATGAAAACTTCTGAGAGAGTTCTATGTGGATGCATGATTAGCTATAAAGAGATTATATATATCACACCTACACATACCTGCTCACACAAAAAGAGGGAAGCAACATTGAATTACCTGCAATTGTTGATCCTGGAGTGCTAAGTGATTGTGGGATGTGAGGATAACCAGGGGGAGGCATCACTGAAGGAGGGAGATTTTGCCTGGAGTCTATGTACAAGTTTCCTTTGGATAATAAAAAGGAAAACATTTATGTAAAGTTAGAAAATAGCATTAAACAATCAGTACAACTATAGTCAATATATATCAGTTTACATCAATACTACTTCTATCTACTTAAGGTTTCTTCACTCCAATCAAATGATTAATCAAGCACTTATTAAGAGTACTTATTACCAGTATCATGTTAGGCCCTGGGAATATAAAATCCTGATCCTCAAGGAGCTTACATTCTATTCAGAGACACACATGTAGATAAAAAGTGCCAGTGCCTGGGGAGGAGGCACTAACAACTAACTAGATTAGAAAAACTTCATGTAAAGCTAAGTAATAAAAGAAACCAGGAATTCTAAGAGGAAGAGGTGAGGGAATGTAATTTAAGCATGGGGGACAGCCAGTGAAGGCACAAAAGGTTGGGATGGTAAGATTGTAGAGTGTGAAGGGAAGTTGCGTGTATCAAGGCTGGAAAAGTGTGGGGTTAATAAAAAGTTACTGGGGTTTATTAGTAGGCAAGTGACATGGTCAAATCTGTGCTTTAGGGAAAACCGACTTGGCACATGTATGAAGGACTGACTGAAATGAGAAGAGACTTAAAGATGAATGAATAATTAGGAAGCTATTGCAATAGTGTAACTGGAAAATGAACTACCCTGAATTAGGGTAGTCTGTGTGACCGGAAAAGAAGATGCAATTATATGAGAAACTGTAGAAAGAGAAATTGGTAAATTTAGATTTAAAGCATAAGGAAGGGGAGTCATGGATGACAGTTTTAGAACCTGGGAAACTGGAAGGACAGTGGTGGTCTTGATAGTATAAGGGGCAAGCTGAGGAAGAGAAATATGTTCTGTTTTAAACATATTAACATGAGTGTGGGGATTCCAGCAGGAAATGCCTAAAAGGCAGTTAATAATGATTGGAGACCAGAACTTAGGAAAAAAACTAAAATAGATAACGTACACAGACAGTAGATAGATGGGCATATAGAAAGATAGAGACAGTAACTGAACCTACAGGAGCTGATATGGTCACCAAGTGAAAGAGTACTTAAAGAAAAGAGAACCTTGAACAGTCTTGGGGTATCCTCATAATTAGAGAGCACGGCATGGATGATGATTTCACAAATAAACCTGAAGAAAGTAGTCAGACAGGTAGAAGAGCCAAGAAAAAGCCATATTAGAAATAACCAGAGAAAACCAAAGAAAAAAGGGTAGTCGATGGTTTCAAAGACCACAGAAAGTTCAAGAAAAGTTCACTAAAAATAAGCTATTTAGATATAGTAATGAAAGGATCACTAGTAACCTTGGAGTGAGCACATTCGTTTGAGTAATGGAGCTGGAAGCCAGAAAGTTAAAGGTTAAAGAGATGTAGAGATAAAAGTGGCCAGCTTTTTCCTAGTTTGCCTGAGAAAGAGAGATAAAATGATAGAAATGAAGGGAAAGTAGGGTCTCATTTCTTTTCTATTTTTTTTTAAATGCATAGAAGCAATTTGCATGTTTTTATAGGCAGTAAGGATATAACTAGTAGATGGGGAGGGAGAAGGAAGATGACTGTTAGGCCTGATTTATCAAAACACAGGAGGGTATAATAATAAGAGTATAGGTGAAGTGATTGTTCTCCTTGAGAAAAGCCACTTCAGAATAAAAGAAAAAAGTAAATGGGGGAGGGAGAGAAAGAGAGGAAGAGGGAGAGAGATATCACTAACTAAAAAAAAAAAAATTTAAAAGAGGCAGAATGGGTTTCTATTATAAATGGAAGGAGTTCCAAACTAAACATCAGAAAAATCAGTTTCTAATGCTGACCTCAGGAGTAAATATACTTTTTATTACTTCATTTTTCCAAAACTATTAGTGTGACATTGTAGAAACAGCCAATGACATTGTAGAAACAGCCAGTGACACAAATTATAGGAAAATTTCACTGATGTAAATCAATTGCCATGAAGAAGAAACCAGAAGGGTTCTCAGTTGGCAAACACTGGTGGAATAGTCACCCTATATAAATAACTAGTTACAAAAGTCTGTCATGTTCCCTTAATCACATCGCCTACAATAGGAAATTCTCACATTACTTCACAGATGTGTGACCCTGGGTCAGTCATATAAGCTCTTAGGGTTCTGGAAAACTGTCAGACTAGCTGCAAAGAAGGTGCTGATTTGGATAGAGAGCTCCTCATCAGGCATTTCTATATCTATTTCCTATTCTTAGGATTCAAGGGGGGGAAATGAGAGCAGAATCCAAAATGGAGAGAATTTGTATAAGACAGACTAATGAACATTTAGGCATAGAAACCTAGTTGAAACAGGAAGAAAGGAAGGATCTACATGGTACAGTGGGTAAAATGCTAGACTTGAGAATTAGGAAGACCTGGTTCAAATCCAACTAGAGACACTTAATATAGCCTATGGAATCCTGTGCAAGTCACTTACTCTCCCAGTCTCAGTTTCCTCATCTGTAAAAATGGGCATAATAATAGAACTTCTCAAGATTATTTTGAGAATAAATTAAGACATTTATAAAGTGTTCTGCAAACCTTAAAGAACTATACAAAGTGCTATTATTATCATTAGCTAAAACAGAGGGAAATAAATCACCTTTAGAAATTATACGAATCTTAAGTTTTGCAGTATTTAATCACATTCTGGAGAAGATAGAGGTAAATAGCATCAGGTAAAGATTGCTCAGGAAAGAGAAATGATCTTTTTTTCCTTCTAAGAGTGATAAAGAAATCCCAGAATGCTTACGTTGACAAAGACTTTACATTACAGATCTTCTACTGTAACCTCCTTATTTTGGAGGAAGAAACTTATGCATTATGTTCTAAGAAGTAGCAGGGCCAAGATTTGATCCCAAGTTTTTGGCCTCCTGTTCTATGATGTATTCCTTCTGGAGATATGTCAGGCTATAGCACACCATTGAGAAGAACCTGGAGATGAATGACAGGTGGCACAAGAAACGAAGCAAAGAGATCTGGAGACATGGCAGCACACATAGGACTGACAGGAATAAAAGCAAAAATTACATGGCATAACTCTGAGGAAAACCCAAAGACAATGAGAAGCTGGGCAAAGTTGATTAAAATGGATTCATCAGAAATGATAATGATTAAAAAAGTAAAATTACCAAGGCATGACAATTAAGGGAGCTCCCACTTTAAAGGACCTTATGAAAATGAACCACTGCATTCAAGAAGAGAAGTCTAAGGAAAGACAACTAAGTTAAAATGTGGTCACACTTTTGCTAGGCTAGTTTAAAAATACCATCATGGTAGTTTCACAAATCCCTTCACCTGCTCTCTCCTTAGGAATTGTCAATCACAACTTCTTATCCTCTTTCCCCTGTGCCCATCTAACTTTTCCCATTTGATCCATGGAGTTACCATAGGGCTCCTAATCCTAACATCCCTTGAATCAAAGCATGGGCAAGACAACTTATAGGCAAGGAAAACTTTGCAAGCTGAAAGCAGTTTCCTTAAAGAAAGTGAAGATGGTATGCAAGACAATTTGAGGGATTGTGCTTTTCATTCTTTTTAAAGACAAAACACATTTTTAAAAAAAGCTGACCAGTAAGACAGACAGAACAAAGATGATAAAATGGAAAGGAACCTGGTGTTTATGCTTAGGTTAAATTAATTTTCATTTCTCCTTTAAAAAAATAATCGGGGGGGGGGGGGGGGGAAATATAAAACATTCAATAGAGTTTTAAAAAAACTAGAATATTTCAAGAAAAAGTGTTATAATAAAGTCAGTAAAGGCTATGAGCTGGATTCTAAGTGAGGTATGAATACTCTGAATGGGAGAGAGAGAAATTCAGGTCAACTTATACTACAATGGAGGCAATATTCAAGAAAGAGAAATGTTAACACACTAAATATTCCTAGAGGAAAGAATAAGAAATGTGAAATAAAATAGTGGTCAAAAGCTCATTAGATTATTTATTTTCAGTAACAGGTGAACAAGTGAACATGTTAAGAAATGCAAAAAATTAAGATTTAAAAGTAAAGAATATACATGTTTACACTTATACAATGTGGCAAATGTGAGGTCCAAAGAGCAGAAGAGATAATGAGGCCATTTGGAAGAACTAAGTTTTAGAGGTAAAAAGGAGAATAGATAATACTCGAATTTATTACTAATTACATTCAGAAAAAAATATTTTAGTGTCAAGAGTAAAATAGTTTCTTATTGCTCCACACTTCAAAGTAAATGATTTTGTGATCTTTTTCCAACTCTTCTGTACACCACAAGTTCACAGACGGAAGTACCCTTCGTGGTCACTACCCTTCTTTCATTTTACAGATGAAGAACCCAGGTCCAGAAAGGTTACTTGCACATCATGATAGATAACTAATAAAACTGGTATTTGAACAGGTCTTGACAACAGACAATACACCCAAGCTTTCTTTCCACTGTACCTTGTCAAATTTTGATACTTTAAAAAGTATTTTTTCAAATACATAAGGATGGTTTTCGACATTCATTTTTGTGTGCCAAATTTTTCTCCTTCCCTTCCCTTCCTTCCCTCCTCCCTAAGACAGGAAATAATCAGATATAGGTTAAATATATGCAATTCTTTTAAACATTTCCATATCTGTCATATTGGACAAGAAAAATAAGATCAGAAACAAAAACAAACAAACAAAAAAAACCCCCAAAAAACAAAAAACAAAAACCCCCATGAGAAAGGGGGGGAAAAAAAAAAAAGAGTGAAAATACTATACTTCGCTCCATATTCAGTCTCCATAGTGCTCTCTCTAGATGTGAATGGCATTTTCCATCACAAGTCTATTGGAAATGCCTTGTTGATTGCTACTTTTATTCCAAGTTAATAATCCCTAACAAATTAATAAAAATTTCGCAATTTTAAGTTGATGCCAAAATATAAAAAACGACTCAAGTACATCACATTCTGCTGGCACTTAAACTACTTGCTGACAGTTTTTAACTAACAAATAATAAAAGCGAAAGTAAAAAAGTTAAAAAGTAATTATCTAAGTGTTTTTACAGATTTATGATAAAATCTTATCAACATTACAAAGAATTGTATGCAAGAGTAGCTAAAATACATATTTTGTATTTAATGATTTGAACAGAGAATCTAAATGATTCATAATCAGAACATCAGTTACTAGACACTAAAATTTCAATTTAAAGTAAAGAGGTAAAAAAGAAAAAATTTATTTATTTTACTACACAGAAACTACTACACAGAAATTACTACACAGAAACTCCATACCTGTTCCAATGTGTTGGGAAGGTTTTGTTGGGTGCATGGCATTGTGACAAACACTTTGCTGAACATTACTCTGTGAATGGATAAGACCAGTTTGGGTAAAGAACTGATTAAGAGAAGAACAGAGATCTGCAAATTGGACCTGATCTAAAGACCAGTTCTTGAGATCAGCCTGTCTCATACTCTCCATCAAACCTGTGGGGGGGAAATTAAAAGAAATATTTAACACAGCCGTACAGACAATGGGGAGAGGAAAGGTTTAAGGGATCTGGCAAACAACTAAAAAGCCTTTTTCAGTCCAGAAACTTTCTACTGGCTTTCCCAGGGCAGTAGCAATGGGTACTTGGAGCAATTCTGGGGCCTAAAATATCTTACTTTTACTATTGTTAAGATTAAAAAAAAATTTTTTCCATTATCCACTTGATTTAAGTTCTGGCCTAATTTTTTCAGGCTCTAAGCTCATACCAATTTTACACAGCCACTGCAAAGTGTTAGTTTTCAAGCACAGAAGAATGTTACATGCTATAAGACATGTATGTTCTACTAGCTAAAGAAAATGAAATATATCCCAAATAGCAGGATAACATGTCTTCAGTTAAATGTCAAAAATATAGCCACAACTAACCTTGGAACTGTGAAAGATCCACGTCTGACCAATTAACACTGC
Organism: Sarcophilus harrisii; assembly: GCF_902635505.1. Taxonomy (NCBI): domain Eukaryota; kingdom Metazoa; phylum Chordata; class Mammalia; order Dasyuromorphia; family Dasyuridae; genus Sarcophilus; species Sarcophilus harrisii. The sequence goes on from NC_045428.1 coordinate 549,244,725, forward strand.
TAGCGATCCGACAGCTTTCTTTCAGCATATCCAGTGTTGCATACCAATCAGTAGAAACACCTGAAAAAGTTAAGGCGCAATTCTATAAATCTTAAGTGAAATGTTTAAAACTTAGAATTGGCAAAGACATAGATACAACACTGCTAATCAATGGTTTGGGGAGCCCTGAGATCCCAATTACTCTCAGATACCATGTCAGTTTCCTACATTATTTAACCAGTATCTCAAGTTAATTTGTGCATCTTGGGAATGTCTTCCCATTTTGGGTCCTTCAGGACCTTTTCTTAAGCTATTTTTCAAGTCCTTACCCCATAGATAAATTTTCGGTTTTCAGAATCCTTTTAAATATAAATTACTAGTGACTTCTCAAAGAAGCTTCCTTACTTCTATCTTATAGATGAGATAGTGAAAGCTGAAGAAGACTGTTAGAAAATAAAGATTCCTAAATTCTTAAAAGTTTGTTATCTTTCAACATTTATTCAACAAATATTTGAATGCCATGGGAAATACGAATAAAGTACAGTTCTTGCCTGTAGGAGCTTGAAATCTAAAAAATTATTGGTCATGTTTTTCTTCTTAAACAGAATATTGACAAAAGGTGTAACTTGTTTGCAAATGTATTGTGAATGTACTGATTATCACAGGGCCTGCCTGAATATGGTAATAATATATAACCTATAAATATTCCTATAAAATTCTATTGTTACCCTTTTTTCCCCCATTCTATTTCATTTCTAAAAAAAGTTGGGCAAAAAGGATGTATTTAAATTTCAGCAACAAGGATTAAAATTAAAAAGCAGAAAAAAGTTACTGAAACATATATTCCTAGAAGGTTGTAAACTGCTTTTTTGTAAACCAAGGGTTCTTAATCTGGAGTTCATGAATTCGTTTGAAATTATTTCAGCTGTATTTACTATTTAGCTGTGTTAACAATGACTCTGGCCTTGCTTACTGTTAACATTTTAATACATTTTGCATTTGCATACTAAATACTAAGCATTTTCACTGCTACTCTCCCAAGTCTAGAGTATTATGCCTCATCCTTGTCTTCTGGCCCCCTTGAAGTCTTATCAAAATCCCACCTTCCCAAAGACACCTTTCCAAGTCTTCCCCTAAAGCTTGTGCCTCTCTCTGAGATGGCCTCCAATATATCCTGTATATAAATTTATTTGTATATAGTTGTTAGAGATTTCCTTAGGAACAGAAATCTTTTTGCCTTTCTTTGTATCCCTATTATTTAGCATAGTACTCAACACATGTTAAGTGCTTAATAAAGCACCTATTGATCTGGCTGTATTTCCAATGCTATATATTTTATTTTACACATTTAAAACCATTACTCTGAAAAGAGGGTCCATGGGTATTAGTTATCAAACTGCCAAAAGAGTCCAAGCCTCAACAAAAGTTAAAAATTCCTATTTTAGACAAATTTAAGGTTCCTCCTGGAATAGTCTATGAAAAGGACAGGACATAACCCTTTTTATAAAATGTAACTAGGTAACTGGAATGGATAAAAATTTAAATTATTTTATATTTTATATTATTTTATGGTTATATATCATAATTATTATAGATTATGTAATATGTAACATAACATATTATGTATTTACATGGTTATTTTGCATTTATATTTTAATCTTTTTCTCTCATATAAATTGTTTTTGTTGTTTTAAGACTTAAAAATTTATTAAAGGAAGTTAGTTTTAAGAGCGATTTGTAAAACTCCAAAGTGATATAGAAGGAAAAGTATGGAGTTCAATTCTGAGTTCCAACTGCCACAGTAGTTCTGTGGCCCTGGCTAAGTCCTTTCCCCTCTCTGGGCCTCTGGACCCTTATCTGTTCAATGGGGGATGAGAAGGGTGAGGAGGGTCAAACTAGGTAATTTCTAAGGTTCCCTCTACATCTAAATATTCTGAGAGTCTGTGAAAAAATGTCAACATGAAATAAATATCATAATTATATTGGAAACAACATAACCTACAGATATCAAAATTCAAAACCTTAGCCAGAGGTTACCTGGGCCTATGCACCATTTGAGATCTATTAAAAAATCTTACCCATGGTGATGTCATCTAACAATTTAAAAGTCCATGGGCTTTTCATAAACAAAAATAATATTGTTTTTTAAAGAAAAATCAGTATACACAAATAATGCTTTTGGTGGCAATTTAATATGCTAAGATACTGGCCAAAATCTCCCCACATTTCTAGCTCATTCTGTTGGAACAAATAATAAGACACTACTATTTCTACAATACTTTAAAATTTATAAAGCATTTAAATAGCAATCTTGTGAGGTAGATAAGAGATGCTTCACTTCACTTCTTAATGCTAACATAAATATATGCATCAATTACACCTTTGGTCAAAAAAATTAACAAATCAAGTTGTCTGGAATTGTAAAATTATTTAAAAATTAGCTTACATCAGTACTTTAAAAATTAGTATCCAAAAATATGATCCACATCTCTCTGTTCAACAATGAATATGTATTAATATTCCACTGACATTCTATTAACAGAAAAAGCACCCTTTTGAGGGAAAAAAGTATTAAATGTACTGTCTAACCACTTAAATCAAACTAACTTGCTAATCCACAGCAAAACTGAAAAAGAATAAGAAATTCTAGAGCAGGTACTTGTGACAATATCACATTATTTAGACAAAAGTCTTCTGGTGTTCTGTTTTCTTTTTAATTTTCTAGAGGTCAAATTATTTAAAACTGAAAGGGATTTTTAAGAAAAAGAAAATAAGGTTGTATTTCTTAAAAGAAACCTTTTGTTTATAAAATGCAAGCTAAGGAAACACTACTTTACATAAATAATCTCTTTTGAGACCACTATGATAGTGTTAGTTTGTCCATTTTGCAGAAAACCAAGACTCAGAAGTTTCTGACTCCAGTTTCAATCCTCCATACAAAGCAGTGTATTGCTTCTCATTTTCTATTGAAAAAGTCACGACATAGAAAGTCATACTTCATAGATCATGAAGTGATCAAAACCATGACTGATCACAGCTCCAGAGGAGAAACAATAAAGCATGGTACCTACCCATCATCACCTGGCAGACAGGTGTGGGACTTGGATTTAAACATTTTCTGGCAATTGGTAGACTTGTTTTGTTTGACTATGTTAATCAATTATAAGATTTTTCTTCCCTTTAACAGGGAAGGAGGGGGAAATGAGAGAAACAGAGGAACCATCAATAATCAAAGCACTCTTAAAACTTCACAGAAGAGAACAGAATGAAGAGTGGAAGGAGACAAACAGTGACAGGCTGCTTTAATTAATGGTAACAAGTAGGATTTAAATAGCACTTTAAAATTTGCAAAATGTTTACAAATATTAATTCATTTGGTCTTCTCAACAACCCTGAGGGCAGGTGCTATTATAATATTCATTTTACAAATGAGGAAACTGAAGAAGATAGTGGTTAAGTGATATGCCATGGTCACACAGCTAGTTAAATGTGTGAGGCCACATCTGTGACAATATCAATTTATTCAAACAAAAGTCTATGGCTTTTTATTTTGTTTTTAATTTTCTAGAGGTCAAAATAAAACAAAGTGGATTTATAGGGAAAAGGAGAAAAGGTTATATTTCTTTTTTAAAAATCTTGTTTATAAAATGACATTTATATGCACATTAAGGAAATATTTTATGTAAATTATCTCTTTTGAGATCAACAACATTGTGATAAATGGCAATACAAGTATTAGTTGCCCATTTTACAGAAAACCAAGGCCTTGAGTGTTACTGAATCCAAATCCAGTACACCATTGTTCCTTCAGCTGCCTTTATCTAGTTGCCTAGCTTTGAAACCGTCGAACTTTCAAAAACTTCAATCTGTATATGATATTCATTCTTCATATACAATCCTCTTTTTCTGTTCCTGAGATACAAAAATGTTTATGTATCTTTGTGTTTTTCACATTTAAAATAAAAAGAAAAGGAACACTACTTTTCCTAAATATTAAGACTGTATGAGAAAAAAGTGAATAAACTTCAACAGACAATCTTAATCTTCACTACTGTTAACATGCTGGTGAAGTCTGTTACGTTTCTATTTAATAAGAAGAATGAAAAGTGGTAGCAAGTGTCCTCTGCTGACTCGCTACCCTTACTCATAAAGATATGCCATGAAAAAGTCTGGAAGAACTTTTGGCAAAAGGAGAAAATTTCTCTATAACCCACGTACTATTGCAAGACCCTAGAGGTCACCTACTCCAACCCCTTTATTTTTACAGATGAGGAAACTGAACACGAGAGAGGTCAAATGACTTACTCAAAGTTACACTGGTAAGTGGCAGAGGAGGATTTGAACTCAAGTCCTGTGACTCCAAGTTCAGCACTCTTCAGTACTCTTTCCACTGTAACCTTTTGCCTAATAAACCTCGGGTTCCTGGCAGCAGAAAAAATGAAGGGTTGGGAATACAGGAAGGGTCATTTCTACACCCCCCCCCCATCCCCACCCTCATTTCTCCAACGCTGCAACCCCAGACAATCTGACTCCGAGGACAGATGCACCTTATCCAAAACATCATTAATCTTCCTTGTGGTCATTGCAACATTTTAATTTCCTTTGGCCCAATGCCAATAGCCCTGGAGATATTTTCATGTGACATTATCATATCTCAATTATAAGTTAGAGCTTTCCAAGAAATTAAGAAAGGTGGTAGCATAGAGGGAAAGAAAGGAACAAGTCAAGAAAGACGGAGATTCTAGTGGAGAGAGTAGGTCAGCAAGGTTGATTTTGCCTAGGACTATGCAACTGAAAACCATGTCTCTAATAAGGATCTGATATCCAAGATAAACAGAAAAATAACACAAATATTTTTAAGTCCCAAAGTCATTTTAAGTGATTGTGGTCAAAGCATAGGTACAAATAGTTCTCTCCAAGATCTACATATGGAACACTGCTCCAAATCACTAAGAAAAGAAATGGAAATCAAAACAAGTTAGCGGCTTTACCTCTGGTCCAGTGAACTGGCAAATAAGATAAAAGAGAAAAACCACCCACCCAAGTGGTGTTGTGGAAAGATAGGCAAATTAATGGAAAGCAATTTGGAATTATGCTAAGAAAGCAGAAGGACAAGACTTGGAATTGTGATTTCCTTCATGTGGAGAAGGAAAAACATTCTCTTAACACTTGTGATATTTCCTGGAGTACTGAGATGTTCAATAATTTATCTAGTCACCTAATTAGTTTATATCAGAGCCAGCTTAAAGCCCTGTCTTCCTAGTACTGAGGTCATCTCTTAAACCATTATGCCACACTGCAGAGGGACTAAAATGTCCACATTCTTTAACCCAGCAACCCCGATGTTGGATATGTTCAATGTTAAAAATTAAAGTCCCATCAACACCAAAACATTCACAGCAGGACTTTTTTGGGGAGGAGGGAGCTGTGCCTGAAGTGTAGAAGAGATATGGAAACATGGCAGAGACTCAAATATTGGAAAAGGGCAAAATAAAATAAGTTACAAGAATGCAATGAAATAGTTATATGCCATAAGAAATAAGGAACAAAATGAAGTAAGCAGTCAATATTTTCTGTATCAAAAATAATATATAATTACAATATAATTTAAATGGAAATAATAACAATAGATTCAAACTGAATGCTGGGAAATTCTAATGACCAAGCTAAACTTCAAACAGTAGGAAGAGGACGTATCTCTTTTTATTTTTTGCTGAGATGGAGGATTATTGGCCTCCCATAGAATGATGGAAAATTCTGCATAACATTTTTTCCCTCTGAAAAGGGGAAGGAAAAGAAAAAACTAGAAAATGGAAGTGATACAAAAACAAAAGACAGGCTTTCTGCCAAGTAGTAGTCTGTTATCAGTAGCCTGAATCAGAGGTAGGTCCCCCCCCACCTCCTACAAACCCACTTCAGCAAAACCTTAACTTTTGCACGAAACAAACAATGATCAAAAAATCCAATGAGAAACTATAGTAAGTGACATAATCCACCTCAGAATATCACCAGAGGTCAGAAAACTTGAGCACAAAAGGAAAGGGATCCTGGCCCCTCACAAAGCAAGTACCAGCAGGACCAGACAACAATCTACAGTAAATGCAGAGGACTGTCCTGGCAAAGGCCCAAGATCTCTCATATTAATTTCACCTTAAGTCTGGGACTTTAAGATCTAGCAAGCTATCTCGAAATCCAGCACTCCACACTTAAAACATCAATGTTTCAGGGAGGCCAATAGGTCGAGGCCAGCACAAGTATCAAGAGAACAAAAGGTGATCGATACCAAAGAGGAGCTATCACAAGTGAAGCAGGGAAACAGTCTAGCCCTGGCACAAAATTACAATTCAGAAACTAAAGTTAAACAGATAAATAAATCAAAGAAAACACCTAACTCAAAAATCGTAAATTAATTCCATAACTATTCAACTATGCCCCAGAAGACTCCACCTTGAAAAATCACTTTAGAACTGGAATCCACAGCTTAGACCTGTTTTGCACCCAGGTCTCTTCCTGATTGGATCACTCCTCAAAGAACCTCAGCTTAAGAAGAGAGCCAGCCATCTCTTCACTTCTCACCAAATTATATATCTCTAGATTTCTCCATCATGTCTCTAAGTCGATTATCTTCTTTACCCTCTTTCTTTTCAGTTTATTTTTATATGTTGCCTCCCCAACAGAACATAAGTCTCGTAAGGAGGGACTGTCTTTCTTTTTGGTTTTGTCTCTGGAACATAGTTAAGAGCCTTAAAAATACTTGTTGACTAACAATTACAAACTGACTAAAAAGAAGGAAGGAAAGGAAAGAAAAAGAATTTCTACAAGGTCCATAAAAGCATTCAAAAATCTAATATAAATAAAGCATGACAAAAAAAATCTCTAGAGGAAAGGAGAATTAGTAATTTGCAAAGCAGTAATCTTAATCTTATATAAGAAATGGAATCCAAAAATATATCAAAATATAAGAAATCTGCTTTCAAAAATATCTGACTTGGAAAAGAGGTGGAAAGAGAACACTTAAAAATCACTGGACTACTTGAAAACTAAGAAAGGGAAGAACAGAGCCAAGAAGGAATAGAAAAGGCAGGGACTTGTGCCTGAGCTCTCCCTAATGTTTCTCTAGGAACCTTACTGGCTCTAAACATATTCTGGAGTAGCAGAATCCACAAAAGGATAAGGTGAAACAATTTCCCAGCTCAAAACAACATACTGAGTTGGCAAGAAAAGTTTGTTGTACTTTTCTTGAGTGCAACACCAGCAAATGAGCAGTAGACTTTGGAGGTAAATGAATCAAGAGGCAGCAGTGGACCACTAACCCACAGACAGTAAGGGGATCAGAGAACTGGTCAGAGAAGATTATAGGAGTCTTTGGCACAAAGTGGCACTGGGAACAGTATTTTGTTGCGCTGCCTATATTTGGATCTGGATAACAGTCCGGAATCTCATTTTCAGGACAAGGAGAGCAGCACTCCACCAGAGTTTACAGCCTCAGAGCAGCTGGGATCTTTGTCACAGACCAGAGCACAGTAGAATATTAAACACATCTTTCCCTACATTGTACCACAGAGAATTATCTGGGGACCTCTTAAGTCTTGAGAGGTCCCCAAAATTATCTCTGAAAACGACTACACAAAAAAACATTAAGTTTGGGATAGTACCTCCTCTTTTCTGGAAGCAGAGTTTCAATGTAGCAGACTTAAAACTCAACAAACAGGCTGGGATTGTGAGCAAACAGAAGAAAAATATCTTGACTATAGAAAGTTACTATGATGACAGGAGAGATCAAAATCCAAACAGTAGAAGATAAAATCAAAACTACAACATCCAAAGCTTCAAAGAAAAATATCAATTGGTCTCAAGACATGGAAGAGCTCAAAAAGGATTTTAAAAATCAAGTAAAAGAGGTAGAGGAAAAATTTAGAGGAGAGAGTGAAAGAAGAAAATCATGAAAAAAACAGGTTGGTAAAGGGGAACAAAAAAAAAAAAATACTAAGAATAACTTAAAACACAAAATAGGTGAAACAGTAAAAGAGGCACAAAAATCTAGTGAAGAAAAGAATACTTTAAAAAATTAAAGAGTTGGCTAAATGGAACAAGATGAATAAAAGTTCAATAAAAAGAGCAATTCATTAAAAAGCAAAATTTACCAAATGTAAAAAGATGTAAAATATTCACTGAAGAAAATAATTTTTAAAAAATTAGAACTGGACAAGTGGAAGCTAATGACTCTATAAGACATCAATAAACAATAAATCAAAAGAATGTGAAAATAGAAGAAAATGACATACTTTACTGGAAAATCAACTGACCTAGAAAAGATCCAGAAGAGAGAAATGAAGAATTATTGGTCTATCTACAAGCCATAATCAAAACAAACAAACAAAAAACCCTAGACATCACATTTCAAAGAATGATCAATGAAAACCCCTCTAATATCTTAGAAGCTGAGGGTTAAACAGAAATTGGAAAAAAAAAAATCTATTAACATCTCCTGAAAGAGATCCCCAAATGACAACTCTCAGGAATATTATGGATGAATCCCATTGTTACTAAGTCAAGAAGAAAACACTGCAAGCAGCCAGAAATAAGCAAATATCATGGAGCCATGGTTAGGATAATACAAGATTTAGCAGTTTTTACATTAAATGACTGAAGAGCTTGGAATATGATATTCCATGTGGCAAAAGAGCTAGATTATAATCAATAATTACTTATCCAGCAAAATTTATATTATACTCCTGTATTATTATTATTATTTTATTATACTTCCGGTCAAAAAAAAGGGGAGGGGCATTCAATGAAATAAAGGATTTTTCAAGCATTCATGTTAATACTAGAAGTGTACAGAAAATGTGACTTTAAAATACAAGATTCAAGAGATCCATCAAAAGGTAAACAGAAATGAGAAATCATAAGGGATTCAATAAGGTTAAACTGCTCACATTCCTACATGAGAAAAATGTATTTTTTAATTCTTAAAGAAAATTCTCATTAAGGACACAGGTATAAACTGAACACGATAGGAAGATTAGCTAAAAAGAAGTAATTTGAAGGGTGAAATGGGAGAGAGGAAGAGGGAGAGGCAGAGTGGGGTAAATTATATGACACAAAAAAAAAGGTTCAAAAGAGCCTTTATAGAGGAGGGGGAGATGGGGGGAATGAATGAGCCTTACTGTCATTAAAACTGGCTCAAAGAGCAATATCATACACACTCAATTGGGTAGAGAAATCTATCATACCATACAGGTAAGTAGGTGAGGAATGGGATGGGAGTAGGAGGTAAGGGAACTGATAGAAAGGTGGGCATATTGGGGAAGGTAAATAAGAAAAAACACCTCTTGAGAATGGGCAGGGGAAAAGGAGAGAATAGGACAAATTGAAAAATTAGATGGAGGGAAATCCATAATTAGCAATTATAATTTAGAGAAAATTATTTTATAGCAAAGACCTCATTTTTGAGTCAAAATTATGGAAACAAGAGCCATTCCTTAAAATGACAAATGGTCAAAGGATATCTATAGTCATCTGAAAAAAAATGTTCTAAATCACTATTGATTATAAAATTGCAAATTAAAACTGAGCTACTACCACATACACCTATCAGATCAGCTAATATGAGAGAGAAGGAAAATGACATATGTTGGCAGGGATGAGGGAAAATTGAGACATCAACTTACTGTTGGTGAAGTCAAGCCTTGAACTGATTTAACCATTCTGGAGAAGCAATTTGAAACTATACCCAAAAGATTATAAAAACCATTATGTTCTCTTTGATCAAGCAATACCATTATATGTCTATATACCAAAAAGATTTTTTTTTTAAAGTGGAAAAGAGTTTATCTCATAAAATTATGTATAATAGCTCTTTTCATGATGACAATGAATAGGAAATTGAGGGAATGTCCATCAATAGGATAATGACTGAAGAAGCTGTTGTATATGATTATGATGAAATACCACTACACTATAAGAAATGAGTAGTAGGATGCTCTCCAAAAACAAATAAATAAATGAATAAGTAAAAACCTTGGAAACCAGAAGAACATTATATACATTAACAGCAATATTATATAATGATCAGTTGTGAATGACTTAGCTATTCTCAGCAATACAGTGATCTAAGACAATTCTGGAGGACTTATGATGAAAAAAACCATTCATCCAAAGAACTGATAAGAGTCTGAATGTAGACTGAAGCATACTTTTTCTTTATTTTTCTGACAATTTTTGTCTGTGTTTTCTTTCACAACATGACTAACATGGACTATGTTTTACACAACCGTACAAGTATAACCAATACTGAATTGCTTACTTTTGTCAATGAAAGGAGGAAGGGAAGAGGGACAGAATTTAGAACTCAAAAACTTAAAAAACATGTGAAAATTATTTTCATATAACTGGGGAAAATACTAAGTTTTAATATATATCTTTAATATTTTAATGTCTTTTTAAAAATGACACTAATTCCCCAAATTATGTTAGAGAAGAGAAGGGTCTTATACTATATTTAAAGAAATCATGAATGAAAACTTCCCAGATTGATTAGAAGTAAAGTAAATTAAAAGATCTACCAATCACCTCCTTAAGAAACTCCAAAATTAAAAGTCAAATCCAGAAGTCCCCATATTAAAGCATTCAGAAGGAAGCATATTGAGTACCAGGAAACTACAATCAAGATCCACAAGACTAGCAATATTTTCTTTTGCAAAAAAAAAAAAATTTTTCCAATTAGCAAACAATTTTCTCTTCCATCTATTTTCTCCCTCTCTCCTGTTTGCCCTCATTGGGGGAAAAAAATGAAAACCTTGCAACAAATATGCACAGTCAAGCATGAGTCATGTCCAAAAAGTCTATATTTTTCATTTTGCATGTTAAGTTCATCACCTCTCTGGTGAGTAGCATGCTTCATCTTTCAACCTGTGACTGGTCATTTTATTGATCAGAACTCTTACGAGTTTCAAAGTTGTTTGTCTTTATAATGTTGTTGTTACTATATGGATTGTTCTCCTGGTTTTCATTTTCTATCAGTTCATTCAAGTTTTGCCAGGTTTTTTTCTTTTTCTTTCTGAGACCAGCCTATTATCAATTTAAAACATAGTTCATTTACATTCACATATCACTCTTCAACTGATAGGCACTCCCTTATTTTCCAAGTCTTTGCCCACCACAAAATAGCTATAAACTTTTTTTTTTTAAAAATCCCTGAAGGTCCATCTTTTTCTTTGACTTCTTTGGGTCAAAGGGTATACACAACTTACAAACTTTTAGCTTTCTAGACTGGTTGTATCGTTTTACAACTCTACAAACAGTGCATTATTGTGGTTTGTTTTTTCATAAATCCTCCAACATTTGTTTTTTCGAGTGATAATTTTGCCAATCTGATAAGTACAAGGAGGAATTCCTTTAATTTGCATTTCTGTAATGATTAGTCATTAGGAACTTTTTTCTAATGATATTTTGGATTTCTCTTCTTGAGAATTACTTATATGTATCTTGGACCATTTATCAACTGACAAATGGTTCTTATTCATATAAATTCTTATGTATTTTGGAAATTAAACAAAAATGAGCTAAATTTGTTGCAATGGATCCTTCCTCCCCCCTCCCCCCTCTTTTCCCTTTCTGCATTATTCTGGCGCAAATTTTTAAAAATTTACATAATCAAAATTATTCATTTTATCTCCTGTGATGCTTGCTATATCTTGTTTGGTCATGAACTTTTCTTCTATTCACAGATATAAAAGACAATTTTTTTTCTTGCTTCTCTTAATTTGGTTATGAGATCACCCTATGTGTGTAACTTGATGCAGGGTAAAATAAACAGAAACAGGAGAAAAATTTATACCAAGATAACAACAACGTAAAGAAAAATTTTGAAAGGACAATGATCAAAGCCGTAACTGTAATCATCATCATCTTAGAATTTATGTAGCATTTCAAGGTTTGAAAAGTTTTTTATTTAAATATTACCTAAATTGAGTAATCATGCTTACAGAGAACCTATAATGACACATTATCCTCCTCTTAACAGAGAAGTGAAGGATACAAGGCATACACATATATAGATATATAGATACATATAAGTCTTGGTAGGTAAAGGTATATAGAGAAGAGAAAAATAGTGATGACCAAAAAAAAAGGACATTATAACATTTAAAAAAAATATACAGGAGATAGAATGAAATCTGGAAAGGAAGCACCTACAAACACAAAAGCTTTGAGAGTAATGTATAGAATATATCATATATATTTTCAATTCCAGCACGGTTAAATGGAGACTAACAGTTTAATACAGAACCTTTTTTGTGATCTGCTATATGAATAGCAACATTTTTTTCAGTCTCTCAATTTATTCTCAATCCAAAGTTCAGAGTAAAAACATAAAATTAAAAAGAAGAGATGACTACAATCATTTTAAAGGGAAGAAAGGAAGAAAGCAATTATTGTTGCACATCATAATATTATCAAACTTTGGTTTAAAACAAGGTTCTCAAAGACTCCACCAGATCACTGTTTCAAAGGCTATTTTATTTGTAGCTCTATATACCTTCCAAATGCACATAAAGAAGAAACTTAACAAGAGCATCAGAGCAATCCAAAAGTTTTGACACAAAGATCTACAATACTTACTGAATATCCTATCTAAATATAAAGCAAAATGGATTCTAAATTGAGGCTCCAATTCAACCTACAGATGGATGGAATGCATTAAATGTAGTATTGTTAAGAAATAAAAGGAAAAAAGGGTACATGGGTGTGGGTGTAAATAGATGATCTCTAAGGTCCTTTAACTTGTAAAGCAAACACAAAGTTTTGGTCATAAATGTCACATGATTTCCATTACATGTATGACTCCCCATTTTTTTGTGGTTTTAAATACTTCAGAACAACCCCCTCACCCTATCCTCAAATATACAGACTATGAATAGCTAGGAATTGTTTCTGATATATAATTAGCTAAACACAAGTTAGAAGATGAGAACTTACCAGAATTACAGGATACCTGCTGTGGGGGTGGATGCGTCTGATGTGCTAACGACTGATGCTGATGATTCTGATGGTGCTGTATGTGTTGATGTGGAGACGGATGCTGGGGGTGTGGAGACTGCAGCTGGCTGTGTTGTTGTGGGTGTGGTGCTGGATGCTGAGGACGTTGTGGATGCTGTGATAAACCATGCGGTCGATGGGGAGGATGTGGAGATGGCTGTGTGTGCATCTGGGGGTGAGACAGAGAAACTTGTGCCACGGAATTATTGGCAGTAGCACCAAGACCACTGCTGTGGCTATTCGATAAGCTGCTTTGGCCACTGTGTTGGTGAGAGCTCACGGTATTGCTGGGAGAGTGCTGATAGGAACATGAAGTGTGGGGTGGTTGGGATGATTCAGAAGGGATGCTCATCAAACCTAAAAATAGTAAGGAGAAAGAAATTTTTGGTAAATTTTTTTTAATAAAGAATATTACTTTAAAATTTTTCTCTCTCTCTCTGACTGTCTCTCAATTTACTCTCAATCCAAAGATGCTGTGATCTTTGCTCAAGAAGCTTGACCACTTATTTTCAGGAAGACCTTTGGAAAGCAAAGAAGAACTTACCTTTACCAGGGATGGGGGAGGACAGTAGTAGATAGTCATAACCCACAAGGAGGAATCAAGATTTCTAAAACACTGGGATGAATATTTCATGTATCACATAGCTTCATCTTACTACACAAGGTTTAAGACCATGCATTAGAAGCTCACACACATTAGAAATCTCATTTCATATCCTCTAAACCAGATTTTAAATTTAGGAAGTACTAAGGTTATCTTAAGAGAGTTCATCTTCATCACACTTTCTTTGAGGCCATATGACTGTTAATTAATCTGTATATACATGTTTGGGATACGGAAAGAAGGAACTGGAATTTATTGTTCCTCCAAGTCAGTCTTGAGATACTTTTGCTTTTTAAAATACTTTTTAAATTTTTTGCATTTTTTCCAATTACCTGTAAAAACAATTTTTAACATTTTTTTTTATAGAATTTTGAGTTCCAAATTTCCTCCCCCCCCTTCTCCATCCTCGAGAGGAGAAATACTTTTCAAAAGAGAAATAATATCTAGAGCACATTCTGATAGAGCCTAAAGTATTAGGTATCCTGGGAAGCAGCCAGCTATTATACACATTAATCTTTTTTTGGGGGGTGGAGTGGGGGTAGGGAGGTGGGGGGATAAGAGAAATCAGTCTTGAGTGATCTGTCCAGGGTCACACAACTAGCTGAATGTCTGAAGCTAGATTTGAATTCAGTGCTTCTGACTCCAGGGCTGGCATTCTATCCACTGTACTACCTCGCTGCCCCTCTTTAACACATGGAAGACCAAGCATTTGTTAAGTTTGTTTTTATTTATTTACTCAAAATATGCATTCTAACTTCCCAACTTCTTATTTTCTTTTCTCTTTGCATAAAAAATATGTTCTTGGCTTTTTTCACCCTCTTAGCTATAGTTCCCTGAAAAAAATGTTTGTTGAACTAGGTCACTTCATATGTTTCAATTTAATGAGAAACAGGATATTATACCACACAAAAAAACAGCTTCATTCAAAAACTAAGGTAAGAGTAACTGATTCTTAATGTTCCTTCAGTGGATATTAATTGACAATTGAAAGCAACTAATATTTACATTATTTTTCAACTGCCAACCTGGTTTCCCATTATTTATTATGCTACATTCTATTGTTAAAACAAAATGCTCAGGGTTTTAATCTTCTTTCCATTTTTTCTTACTCCTTTTATGATAACACATATATTCTGCTTGTGTGCCCTCTCAAATTTCCATGTTACTGTGTAAGCTAGAAGCCACCTTCTGCTTACAAACTTAATCATTCACTCTGGAAAAATCCATGTCATTCCATGAAGCCATTCTTCAATCAGAGAATGTAAGGTCCATAAGACCAAGTAAAAGTAGATCAACCAAAGTCAAAGCTACTTTTATCCTTTGTCTCATTATATAATTGACATGTACCCAATTGTCTAAAGAACCTAGTATCAGACTAAACATATTTGGTTTATACAAAGAAGCACCATTTTAACAAACATCATCACCACAACATCTGGTTCATATAATAAGGCTATTTTCACATCCTAGCAGATGGACTATGACAACATTATTTTACTGATTGTATCATGTTATTTAAATAGAAAAAATATTGTGCAATGGCTCAAGTTCCTTCTGGAGTCAAGATATCTGATGAAGATATTGTTGCCATGATTTGTTGTATTTACCATAATATTTGAGTACAACATAAAATATTAAAACTGGCAGTTTTGGCAAAAGACTGTGTTAATACTCAAAAAAAGGTAAGAGCTGATTCTTGAAACTGGAGAGCTGATAGTTAAAAGTGATTATCAAGGTGATTCACAAAGGAGGGGAAAGAGAGGTGGATTACAGTTCAAGAGCTAGAAGGGATCTTAAAGATCATCCAGCTCTAGATGTCTTCATCTTAGATATGAAGAAATAGAGGCCCTGGAAGGTTCAGTGGCATCATTTGTTGGTGATAAAAATCAGAGTTATTAGAACTAAAAGAGACCTTAAAGATCTAATTTAACTTCCTTATTGTGTAAGTAAGGAAACTAAAGGACAGAGATGAGAAAGGATTGACACTAGGTACACAGAGCTCCTTAAGAGGACAAAGTCTGACTTGGAATGCCAATGCCAGTCATCTAATTTCTGACCCAAGGCTCTTTCCATTACACCACAATGAAATCATTATATATCCTTTGGGTATTGTCAATTCTGTCATTTTAAGATCAAGCTACTTAAATCATGGTTACCTAAAGAATCTGCATGTAAAAACAATTCCAAAAGGCATCTTTTATATATAAGCTAATTCAAACTTTAGCATTGAACTTGAACTTTAAACCTTGAAATCAGCTACTGAAGCAATTAAACTTGATTCACCTATTATCAACTCTCAATATTTTCCACTGACATGTAAAAAAATCATAAATAATATAAGTAGCTGAGCTGAAGCATAAACAGATACTCTGCAAAATAACAAATATACAGAATAGCATTAATTCTCTCATTTGATTTTATACCACTTGGCAAAAACCACATTAGATCTGTATATGGCTTTCAATGCTAAGCACAATTCAACTGCCTTGAAAGCCATCATCCTACATGTGCACATCTTCAAGGAAAAAGTGCTCTTGATGAGGCAGGGATTAGAACTCCTTTTTTTTTTTTTTTTTTTTTTTTTTAAAGCAAAGCCATGGTATGACCAGAAGCTAGCTTATTTGCTACTACACCTTAGGCAACAACAACACTATACTTACTGTTGTTTCAGTGGTGATGCAAAAAGAGCCCCAAAATGGGTACTACTAGATTCTTATGGCTCTACCTTTGCTAAGTCCTAACATACCACTAACTCTCACACACACACACACACACACACACACACACACACACACACACACACACGATGTACTTCTAATATCCTAATACCTCTTGTTCCTTAACTGCAGGTAAACTACTATGAAGAGTAGGAAAAGATACCAAATATCTGTGAAAATATTTCTTAAAATGCAAAAAACTCACCTTGTTGGCTAAGTGACTGCTCAAAAACTGACTTATAAAGGCTTCGAAATGAGGCACTAAGATCTTCAAAATTATATTCTGAGAAAAGTAGTTGTTTGTCTCGTTCTGGGATGCTGTATTGTGGCTGTGGCTGCTGCTGAGGAGTTAATGACTGAGAGACTGGTTCTGGATGGTTTGTCACCTAATATTAAAAGAAAATACTACTGATTCTAGACTTTACATTTGAGTTTATGCAATTACCAAAACAAAAACAAAAAAAAATTTACAAATAGTAGTTTGCATGCTAATACAATGTAATTCAAAGGGGGACAGAGAAGGGAGAGAAACACTCTTCTTAAATTGGCTGTCTATATCATTGAGATGATTCTATCTATCTCTGGCTTGGATGCCAAAGATGAAGCACAACTTGGATGTCATAGCCCTGTGAGTTAGTCACTATCCTACCCCAGAATCAGCACATATTCAAAATCAAGTACCTCTCACTCCCACATGCCTAAAGGCATTAAAATCCTGATATATATTACTTTTTGAATATGACTAGGTCTTGTTCTATTAGTTAGAGAAGTCAACTATACCAAAGTCCTTTCCTCTACTCAATAATGGCACTTATTTTTCTTAACTTTTTTAAAGTTAAGAAACTTTTATATGAAGTAGGATTTGTAAATTTCACTGTGACCAAAAAAATTACCTTAATATCTATTTTATGATTTCATTCAAATCTGAATGCTCAAGCACTTATAGGATGTAGGGTATTATACACTATAGGAAGGGTGAAAACTAATAAACACTGCTTTCTTGGCAAGCAGGAATGGAAGTTGTCACACTATTGGACAACTCAAATTTTGTGACTTCTATTTCTTATACAGCTGCTGAATTAAAAAAGCATTCATCCTTTATTTGTTTCCCTCTGAACTTCTGGGAGACAAAAGGAAACACCAAGGAGAAAACAAGAAAAAGGTGGGAGTAAAAACAAGGTAACTAGGTACAAACTCCAAGAGAAACAAAAAGAAATAGAAGGAAAATGGAAGAGATTAGTGCTTTGAAAATTTTAAATAATAATCCTGTATTACAAAGCAATGAATACCAGTTAGTTTTCATAAAAGAATTACTTATTTTTGAGTGTTTGAATTGAGAAATACAAACTGTGAGATACTTAAATGCATTTTAATATCATACTACAACAAAAACCAGTGGAAAAATATTTTGATTAAAAATTACAATTCTTATTTATTATATAGTCCATTATTTTTAAAGTTGTTGAAACTGAAACTAAGAAGAAGTGGACTCAACCAATACTTGAAAATGATCTATATTCAAGGCAATATGTTTTGAGTTATTTGAAAATAGTTATTTTAAAAATCGAGTTACAAATAATCTTCTAAGTAGCATTTGGGATCATCATCTAGGCAGGAAACAGTTTTCCAAAGCCTATTTATAATCTGTTAATTGTATATCTCTATATTTAAAGCCATCCCTTCTAAAATCTGTATCTTTCACTGAGTTTAGTTCTAAGTTCTGATTGTGAATTAAAATATAAAGAGCTGAAATATAAGCTTACTGGTGTATAGCTGTGCACACTTCCAACGCTGTTCAAATTAACAGATGCCAAACTCTGGTCTGAGAGACTGTTGTTAAGGCTACTGCGTGGACTGTCACTGCCATCCTGATCTGGATTATATAATGTTACCTAGAATGCAAAAAACAAATATTTGGGTAAAGATCAGCTAAAATTGCATATACTATTTTACATGGCAATTTTACCAAAGTACTCTTACCAAGAGAATCTACATGGCACAGCTATCAAAATCAGTGTAATCATTCAGTAAGATTAGCTTTCAAAAATAGGTTTGGATTACAAAATTTTTTGTAAACAAATACATATTTACAACTCACTCTGCTAAAGAATGTTTGGCTCTGATACAAAAAACAGGTACCAGAGGAGCACTGAAGTTAAACAAGGCAATACAAGCTAAAGAGTCTGTTATCACTCTATTATCTATTATCCACTCCCTCTTTTGCAGCACTTCTTATATTACTATTAAAATAGATAAAGCACCAGGCCTGGAGTAAGGAAGACCTGAGTTCATATTTGGCTTCAGACACTTACTAGCTCTGTGACTCTGAGCAAGTCATTTAACTCTGTTTCCCTCAGTTTCCTCATCTGTAAAACAAGGTAAAAAAGGAAATGGCAAACCACTCCAGTATATCTTTGCAAAAAACAAAAACAAAAACAAACAAAAAAGCCCTCATGGTGTCACAAAGGGTTGGATATGACTTAAAAACAACTTAATAACAATTTTCCAAGACAGCCCAACAAAGCAAGGCAGACCACAAGCAAGCCTTCCTATTAGGATTGGGATCCTATTAGGATCCCAAATACATTTCAAAAATACTCTGACTAATGTACAAGAGTTTTAGAAGAGTTAGTCAACATTTCCCAAGAACCTATTAGTATTCTTGTTGGCATTCAGACAGAAAGAGGATACCTAATTCAATGAATACAAGTGCAATTTGTTGGCAAAGTATGTTTAAAATATAATCTTCATTCCCCATTAATACACTAGCATTCTGGTTTATCCAACCAAGTTTATTTAAGCAGGTTAAGAATAGTTGGTTTGCCAGAGAAAAAATCATTCCAGAACTTCTGGTAAGTAGAGCTAAGAGTCTAAAATTTAGAATCCAGGTTGATAATCCAAAGACTGAAAAATATCTCAATATCCTGGAGAAATATGCTAAATTAACAAGATAAAACTTATTAGAGATAAATGAAAAGTCCTTCACTTCAGTATATCAACCACATATCAACTGTGACAGACCTATAGCAGATCTAATGAAAAAGGCTTAGAAGTTTTAATTAACTATTCAGGGATTCAGTGTGAAGATGATCCCCCAAAAGTTAATGTGACCTGAACTGATGCTGAGTGAAGTATGCAGAATCAAAAGAACACTGTACATAGTAACAACAAGATTGTGATGATCAGCTGTGATGAGCTTGGCTCTATTCAACAACATGGTGATTCAAGGCAATTCCAATAGACTGGGACAGAAAGTGCTATCCACACCCAGAAAGAGAACTATGGAGACTGAATATGGTTCAAAACATAGTATTTTCACCCTTGTTGCTGTCTGCTTGATTTTTTTCCTTGTGGTTTTTTTTCTTGCATAGCATGATGAATATGGGAAATAAGTTTAGAAGAATTGCATGTTTAACTTCTATCATCTTTTATATATAAGCTAATTCAAACTTTAGCATTGAACTTGAACTTTAAACCTTGAAATCAGCTACTGAAGCAATTCAATTTGATTTACCAATTATCAACTCTCAATATTTTCCACTGACATGTAAAAAATCTTAAATAATTTAAGTAGCTGAGCTGAAGCATAAACAGATACTCTGCAAAATAACAAATATACAGAATAGCATTAATTCTCTCATTTGATTTTATAACACTTGGCAAAAACCATATTAGATCTGTATATGGATGGGAGAGGGAGGGAGAAATTTTTATAATATAAAGTTCTGCAAAAGTGAATGCTGAAAACTAACTTTACTAAAAATGCCATAAAAAAATTAATGTGACCCATGCTAAGAGGAGGATACACAGAATGTAGAATAGAACAGCTTGTCCTTTTACCCTTTTTGTTACTACCAGTCAGATTACATAAAAAGTTGAATCCTGGAACAGCGAAATGGCACAGTGGATAGAGCACTAGCTTTAGAGTCAGGGAAACCCGAGTTCAAATCTGGCCTCAAACACTTACTATGTGACCCTGTGCAAATCACTTAGCCCCAACTGAACCCCTAACCCACAACAAAACCCAGAAAACTGTGTCCTGTTCTGGGTACCATATTTTATTAGAACCAGTGCCAAATTAGAGAATAGTAGAACTTAAAACGATGCCATTTAAGAATTGACTGGGGGGAAATGGACATATTTAGATAGAGAATAGAGAAAACCTAGGGGAAGGACTTGATCATATACTCAAATATTTGAAATGCTGTCTTCTGCAAATGAACTGAAGGTATTTTATATGGACAATGAAGCAGAACAAATTTACCCCACTATAAATTATTCTAACAAAGAGAACTCTTGAAATGGAAGATACTACACCTTATAACTAAAATATAGTGAGTTCTTTACTCTAGTAATATTCAAATAGAGGGCAGAACGTTAAACTAGATGACTTCTGATTCTCATTTCAACTCTAAAGATTCCAAAATTTACTTCAAAACTTTATAATACAGGTTACAAAAAGAAAATCAGAAAATAGATTGGCAAACTTATTCAATAAGCAATAATTAGAATTAAAATTTAATAGGCCAATGTTCAGTAAACTCAACAACATACATTATCTGGGAAAAGTTCCCCTATTTTAAAAGAAGTGGTGGATAAGCTGGGAAGAAGTTTGGAAGAAAATGAGTTTTAACCAATATTTTATGCCACATACATATAAATTTCCAAATGAATCATATAAAACTTAAATAAAAAAATCTCAAACAACTAAGGGATAGAGACTACAAAAAATAAAAACTCTTAATTAAAATATTTACATCACCAAAATCAATATATAGGATAAAGGAAATGAGCAAATAGGAAAAAAATTATCATTGCTTATCTTTTACCAAAACCACATTCCCATTTAGACGTATAATTAAAAAAAAATTTTAAACTAAGAGTCATTCTCCAAAAGTGTTCTCAAAAGAAGAATCACCAACTATTAGCAAGCATATAAAAGCTTGTTGGTAAGAAAAATGAGAATTTATAAAACTCTAAGGCTTTATTTCACATCCAGAAAACTGGTAAAGATGATTTAAAAAAAGCAGAAAGCATCACTGCTAATAAGGTTAAGGGGAATAAAACATGCTAATAATAGAACTATGAATTATTTGACCTTTTCTGGAAAACAACTTGAAATTAAGGAAACCACTAATGCCCTTTGACCCGGAGATCACATTGCTGGCATAGATTCCCCAAAACAATTAAAGAGAGTAAAGAAAAATTCCATAAAAATAAATATATGTATAGAATCACATTTTGGTAACAAAAAAATCAAACAAACTGGATAAACAAGGGAAAAAAATAAGGAAAAAGTTATCAGATATGCCATTTAAGAAAATGGAAAGGGCAAGTACAGTTGAGTGATGAGGTAGAAAATCAGGCAGTAAAAGGCTAAAATACAAATGAGAGAATAAGATTAAGCAATTTAAAGTATAGACAACTCTAAGAGTTAGGCTACGAAATGGATAGCTGGTACATAACATGTGAAATGGAACACACTTTGAGTGAAATATGGAAAGAAAGCATAAGACCTTGAATATCATACAAAAGAGTTTGAGCTTTACTTAGTTGAGAATATACGAAGACAACCCCTTACTCCTAAAAGTTTGATGAAGATGAATGATAACTCTAGAAAAAAAAAAAAAAAACAAATCTAGTAGTGATCAGAATTAAACAATAGGGGAAGGAAGCATAATGACAAAAAAGATTTGCTGAGAGACTATTGCAATAGTCTAGGAAGGTAGTAAAGAGCACTGACACTAAAGCTATGACTGAAAATAAGGATGAATTTGAGATATGTTAAAAAAGCAGAACTGACAGAACTTGAATTAAGTTAAATTAATTAATTTAAGAATTAAGTTGAAAATAAGTGAATTAGGTGATGAATTAGGAGATGTTGAGGTACTGGTGGGACAATCACACAAAGTTATTCTATAAATAGATGGAGATGTAGGAATGATCTATGTAGAGGTGACAAATGAAACCAAGGGAATGAAGGAGATAGTCAAGGCAAGTATAGAAAAATAAAAAGGAGGAGGAGCTCAAAAGAATTAATAAAATAAAAATAACTTTTTAGTACTTACTGTGTGCTAACTATGGAGACATAAAAAGAAAAGGAAGACAGAACTTACAGTCTAATTGGGAAAGGCATCACAAGTTTGAAAAAATTCCCTAGAAGACCAGATGGTAGGGTTCAGAGACTTTAAAGGTACAGAATAACTACAAGACCAATGGCAAGCTCCTGGAGTCCATAGTTAGAATGTCTTTTCTATCACCGCTAGAGAAGGCAGTGGGATTCAAGGTCAGTGGAGAGAGGGTTATGAGTTCCCATTTCAAAGGTCAGGAATAGAAGCAGAGGCAGAAAGAAATCCAGGAGTGACTTCTAAAACCAAGAGATGAGGAGAATATGTCCAAAAAGTACATATGAGTCCAATGCTGTCAAATGCCACAGAAGTCAAAGAAAGTGAGAACTGGGAAAAGGCCACCTGTGAAATAGGTCAGCTTAGGTAACCCTTTCGGTATAACAAAACTTGTTTTACCAAGGATTGAGGGGAAGAATCAATGGTGGGAAAATGCTTCCACTTCACACAATTTATGGATAACTCTTTAAAGAAGTTTGACATATAAAAGGAAAAGAACGATGGGATGATATTCAAATAGTGTAGAGCCACAGTTAAGGATGGAATCATATGGAAAAGCATCAAGCTTGTCATGCATCTGAGAAACTTGAGAATATTTGTAGAAAATCTGCCAGGAGAAAAGAAAAGACTGAAGATGCATACAAAAGGTATGACTGCTGAAACAAAATCTGGAAGGAGGTAAAACAGAATGGCACCAAAGGCATTGGTAGCTTTAGGAAGGAGTAAAAAGAACTTTTCTTCTAACAGAAGATGAATGACATTGCTGAGATGTTTTGAGGAGACAAAAATGGGAATTAGAAGGTATCACTGAAGTTTGAGAGGTAGGTTTACAGTTAAGAGTGTGAGAAAAAAAAACCAAACATTTTGGAATTGTAGGTAGACAATAAAATAGAGTAAAATTATTGAATAATAGTAAAGGCACAATTATAAAAATGGTTTCAAACAAACAAACAAAAAAGGCCATGAGAAAAATAAATACTTTGAGAGATGCTACAGAAAGGATTACTAGTTAGCTATATATTTAACTAAAGGACCTTTGAGGCCCTTTCTAAATAAAGTTCTCAGTTTTCAGTCCCCTAAAAAAAATGGAATGCAATTTTATTTTGTGGATACTAAATCAAATTTGGCAATTTTGTGTTTTGATATTTTAAAATCAACATATCAAAAGATTATACAAACTAAATACATTAATGGTAGTTATATGACTACTTTCAAGGCCAACAGAGGAATCAGCATTTGGTCTCTAACATCTTTGCTTATTCTAACAGGGAAATTTAAGGAAAACAACAACACAACTTATATTTCTAAGTTATATTTTTCACAAGGCCAAAAAGTGATCGAGAGAGAGAGAGAGATTGTGTGTGTGTGTGTGTGTGAGAGAGAGAGAGAGAGAGAGAGAGAGAGAGAGCGAGCGCACGCTCAAGTGTGTGATGTGTATTTACACGTGCTTCTTTGAATGAATTACATTTCTGAAAGAAATTGGAGATTAACAGCTGTTACAAACTTGCACAATTCTACTGCTACTGATAGTAGCAGCCAGTGTATACTGAAGAAAAAAAAAATGTCTCAAAAAAATTATATTTTAAACACACACATTCACACACACACCCAGAATTCTAATGGGAAGTCTCTAATGTCTCTGGAAAAAACTGAAGTATACTAAAAAGCTGGTTTCCCCACATTCTATACATTTACAAGGTTTCTTTTCAATATGAATTCTGACTTTCCAAAGTGATGGTCTAATGCCAATGCTATTTTGATCTTCATTACAAGAAAAATTAAATCAACTCAAATGTCATCTTCTACACCAAGTCTTCCTTCCCCCAAGGTACTTTGTATCTGTTTTGCATGTATTTGGTATATACCTATGTTCATAGTTTCCATTGCCACTACTTGAGTACAAGGATTGTTTCTCTTGGTCTTTGTATCTCCAGGGCCTAGCAGAATTCCTGGAATATGGCAGAAGCATAACAATAGTTTGCTAATTAACTTATTGAATGAATTAAAAGCTTATCCATTCTTTGCCCTGCAAGAGTGCCCATATAAATTTTGTGACCAAAGCAACTGAAATGCCTATGGAGAATACAATGTTACTAAAGTGAGCTCTTCTACTACAGGCATATGTAACTCAAATGCCAGGCAAAACAAAAGGTAGCACCCATTAATATGTTCTGGGTTTTCAACTTAGGGCTTTGAGAAAAGAATAAGGAATCCTGCACATGGGATACATGAATACCTACATTTTAGAATACTTCTAAAAGTCTGCCTCTTCTGACCTTGCACCACAATGAAAATAATTGGCCACCATGTGACTATATATACCTAGAGATATATGTTGTACGGGTGCAAACATATATGGGAAAAGATCAAAGTACATTCTAAGATGCTACTTAAAATAGTAATAATAGCTATTTATCTTTTACGTTAAAGTTCACAAATCAATTTATTCATAATAATCCTATGAAGTGTATAGATAGTATCCTCATGTAGGAAGTTAGAAAACTGAGGCTTGTGGACAAGTTATTTTTCAACAGGTTTCAAAGAGTTAGTGAGTTGTGAAGAAGGAACTTGACCAAGATCTTCTAAGGTCAAATCTAGCACTTTAAACTTTTAATATTACTATTACTCAATGAGGTGATTCAGGCTAATTCCAATAGACTTGTGATGGAGAAAAATCATCTGCATCCAGAGAGGGACTATGGGGACTGAATGTGGATCACAACATAGTATTTTCACTTTTTTTTATTGTTGTTGTTTGCTTGCTTGTTTTTTTCTCATTTTTTCTCCTTTTAATATGATTTTTCTTCACAGCATGATAAATGTAGAAGTATTTTTATAAGAATTGCACATATTTAACTTATATTGGATTACTTCCTGTCTAGAGGAGAGGGAATTAAAGGAGGAAGGGAGAAAAATTTGGAATACAAGGTTTTGCAAGGGTGAATACTGAAAACTATCTTGGTATATATTTTGAAAAAAAAAAAAACTATTACTTAAAAAATTTGTTACACAAAACATTACTTGAAATAAATGGATCAATTTGTCTTAATTTTTTTTTGGTGGGGGTTTTGGCCATAAAAAGATATGGGTAAAAACCTTATCATACAAACACCAGTATCATGGAAATCTCTGTGTTATGACTTCCAAATAATTTACAACTGTGAAAAGGAGAAGAAGGTATAAATAAATGGGGAGCCCCTTTCCAAGAATTAGCCAGATATTTTTTCCTTTCCTTCATCCTTATCAAAAAGTCTTCTCTGTAGCATCCAAAAGGAAGCAAACTATAAACCCAGAAAAATATCAACTATAATATTATCTTTTTTCACCCAAGAGGAACCCTCAAAGAAAAAAAGCCAATTAGCAGAGAATAAATAATTCTCAAAATTCTCAAAAAGTCATTATTGATACAGATTATAAGAATCCTTTTCTATCAAGTCCATTTCTATAAATTCAAGAGTTTTATTTCATCAGTGAAGATACTTTCTCTACTAACAGAATATTTCAATTATAACTTAATGGGGGCTCTTCAAGAAAACCCATTAATTTATGGTACACTTTAGTGACAAATTTCTTCATTATTAGCTGGATAGGGCCTCAATTGATAGACATTCAATTAATCACTAAGACCACAATTAAGAATTTCTACCTTGGCAAGAACAAAAAAAAATTGATGTTCTGTAGGTAATAACTTTCAAGAACCCAGAGTCACTTCTACCCATCAAGGCAATTCTATAGAGGAACCAGTCCACAAACCAAACTACTATTAATATCTCTATTGTGGTGCCATGTTTAAGAGATACAAGTTTGTACTATTTTCAAATTCAGTCATACAAAACATTTTAAAAGTATGATAAAGGGAAGTGAAATGAATTATGAAATAACATGTTGACATTAAAAAAAAAAAAAGAAAAGAAATTACTTTGTTAGTCACAGTGTTGATTGCCAGAGTTGGAGAGGCACTTCCCGAAATAATACACTCCATTCCCAAAGAATCTGAATCTATGCTATATGGAGTTGAGGCCTAAAATGCAAGAACAAAACAAATAATTAGCAGCTTATAATCTGAAACAAAGTTAATACAATTTTAAAGGATTTCACTAAGTTCTCCAGTTTCCAGGGCTGTATGTTTCTTTCTACTATTGGTTTAAAAAAAAAAAAAAAAAAAAAAGCTTAACTATATCCAGTGGAGCCTGATTTGGTCTTTATAACTTTGTATCTTGCTATAGCCTAATTCTATTTTAACATTATGAAGCTTAAGTTATAACTCATGCACTATCCATAAACCTGAAAATAGAATGTGGTATATCAGATATTTTTAAAAGCAGATGCTTCAGCCTCTATAGTGATACACAAACCTACCCACCCCACCCCACGGGTGGGTGGATGTTTGTGTGGGGGGATATGGGTATATGTTTTTCCCTGGACCTCAAATATTCACATTCTGGTTGTACTACAGAAAGATATATCAAAAAAGCTGGGTTTTCTACTAGTTGGGTCAGCATTTCTTCTGTAAATTTGGTTCAGTGGAGCATTAATTTTTAAATAGTTTTATTTACAGCGTTGTTAGGATCAAATGCACTTAAAAATCAATTACATACAAAGGTGTGAGGATGCAACCACTATAATATCAAAGGATTTCAGAACTAATAAGAACCATAGAGCTAACACAGGTCAACTATAACACTTTATAGAAGAGGAAACTCAAGACCACAGAGATCAAGTAACTTGCCTAAGGCCACACATCTTCTAAGTGACAGAGTTAAAAATCAAACTTGAAGTCTTTTAATTTGAAATCTTGTCCTCTTTAAGAACTAGATCAGAAGGAAAATGGGATATTTCACACCAAAAAACATAAAGGGGCAATAAGTATTATTATAACAAATTTAAGGGGGACACAGCATTTATTAAGACAATAAATATGTGGAACAGTGGATAAAGCACTGGACCCAGTGCTTTGGTTCATTTCTTTGGTTCAAATCCAGCCTCAGACACTTCTTAGTTGTTGTGTGACTCTGGATGAGTCACTTAACCCTGCTTGCCTCAGTGTTCTCAACTGTAAAATGAGCTAGAGAAAAAAATGACAAATCACTCCAGTATCTTTGTCAAGAAAACCCCAATGGGGCCAGAGAGAGTCAGACATAACAGAAACAAGCGAACAAGAACTGTAATATTAAGACATGACTATTTTATGAAGTTGTGTGGTAGCTCTTTTACAATGGAGACAGAAGGTAAAATATAAATTAGGATAATACAAATTACCCAGCTTTCAAATACAGATACCAGGTAAATTTTTCCTTAGCTACTAAAGAGAAAAATAAAGAGAAAAAAGAAAAACAGCATGTTGATATAAGCCCTTGGTTTCTAATTCTGTGTTAAGACTCAGATTAGGTATTTGGCACAAGAATCTGGAAGGAACTTCTAAAAGAAGGTCTAAAATAAAAAAGAAAATGAAGTCTACTTGGCAAAGTATTTACTGGGACATAACAAACTGCCTTTCCACTAAAAATCCTCTTCCAAGACCCCTCCAGGACCAGACTGCTATCTGCAGCAATTCCTATTATTGAAGAATGAGAAAGAATGACCTTTGAGGACCATAAGGGTCAGTCATACACTAGCTGTCTAAGTACTGGCTTCGCTGTATTTGGAAAGGATGATCACCACAAGATTAGTCATAGTAGGAATCAGAGCAACTCATGAAATGCCTTAAGACAAGGAGGGTCTATGATCTGCATTGGAAAAGCAATTACATATATCAACAAAACTATTATCTTTTAGAACTGAAGCAGTACAATTCCAAAACAGAACCATTCCTATAGTGTAGGATGAAATGAGGAGGAAAATAAAGTGTGTCAAGTCTCCTGGAATAACTAAGATTTACTGATCTTGGTATAAAAATAAACATAGCAGTAGACCTTCATAAAGTGCTTTATGGTTTACCAAGTGTTTTATATAAGTTATTTTTACAATAACTCTAAGACGAAGAAAGTAAAAGTATGTCTAGCTTCATTAACAAGAGATTGCTTCAAAGAAGTTAAAGAACTTGCTATAAATCACAAGTGTTGAAAATAGAATTAAAATCCAAATTGTAACATTTTAATGTAGTCATCTATTTACTATATCAAATTATCTTCTATTCTACTTCTATAGCTTCTTGTGATCCTGTGTATTTCTGCGGGGATTCAAGGGGACCCCCAAAATGTTAGGGTTCCAGACAAAAAGATGTCTCAAAAAGACTTTGCAGATCCATACCCACAGAAGAAACTGAATATAGATCAAAGCATTCTCTATTACTCTATCTCTCACTTTTATTTTTAACTTAATTTTTCTGGAGGGTTTTTTATTTTCATTAATGTGGGAGATGTTTTCTTGACTTTTATGAAATTGTTTTGCATAACTTTACATGTAGTTTCTTATTTGTGGGTGGGAATAAGGGAGCGAATCTAGAGCTCAAAAATGTTAAAAACAAATGTTTAAAAAAAAAAAAAAAAAAAAGAATTTGCAGGTTCAGACCCATCCCCTAATCCAGAGAGAAATTTATAATAATACAAGTGGGCTAAATTCCATAAAGGAACTAGCAATTGAGCATGCAACAAGCAAGTTGTTTTATAGGGGAAAGTGAGGAAAACCAGGTGTTTCATATATCACTGATATACTATATTGTGATTTTGAGATAGAATTGAGGAGTGGTCAGGTTCTTAAAAGAACATGCAATTTGGGCACTGTGTGTACAGGTGTTCTCCCCATATTCACTAGGTGAAAGGGGAGAAGTGGAGGGATGGGTAGGAGGGATTCTCAGGAGCTGTGTTTTCAGGCCTAACGTATCACTAGGTCAAGTAGCAGACACCCAATTTTGTATTTCTTCTGTGTTAATTTTAAGCATCCCATTGTCGCTGTTCATTAGTTTCAGGAATACTATTATGGCTGGCAAACAGTCAGCAATTTTTGGACTTTAACATCCTGACTGTATAAGGTAAACTAAGGCAAACTAGCTTAAGGGAAGTACTACATCATTCCTAAGGGGCTGCATTCCAGTAAGATGGCTTGAGATCTGCACTACATCATCCCTAAGGCCAGGTAGCCTGTGGGGATCACATCATTATGAAGACTAGGTATAAAAACAAAACTGTTTTACTTTATGATTTTCTCCAAGTGTTTTTGACGACAGGAAAGTTCTATGATAATAATCATCTAAATGTACCTTAATTTTCCCTAACAATCTAATTTCCCAATCTAGGCTAGCTTATTCTAATTTATCCATATAATTCGTAACTAATTTAAGAGAAATAAGAGAAATCAAAATTCATTAGCCTCACATTCAAAGTTACTCATAATCTAGTTCCAAATTATCTTTCCAGAATTCTAATATTATTTCCTTTCATGTGGTCTATACACCACATTCAAAAAAGTCATGTATTCTTTCAAATTGGTCTACTTATTATCCTTGAAATATATACTAATAGCATTTCATGTAAATAGAAAGCACTAAGGGCTTACAAAGCATTTAGACTGTTCTTTGGTCTTAAGCTGTCCTTCCTTCCTCTCCCCTCTTCTTGCTAATCTTCACAAGCTGAAATCTTATGGGGAAGGTTATTTACTGCTTCAAGGACCAACTCAAATTATAAGACACCATTTCCCAAATTTTCCCAGATTTTTGTAGTGGGAACGAATTTCTTCCTTCTTTGAATTCTAGCATTATATATTTATGCATATATATTTCATGTAGTACTAATGTGTAAATTAGTAAATTAGTACTTATAACTCCTCAAAAGTTCATTTTTGTAATAATCTCAGCAACTAGTATATAATCTTCTGCAGAACAAGTGGTTCAATAAAAAAAAAAAAAAAAGATTTTTGAATGTATTTCCCCCTGCTTCTTAGATTAATCAGATTTCTTTATTTCCGGAGAATTCTAGACAAGTACCTCATTTAAGTGCCTCCAATTTATCTGGTGTAAGAGAATTCAAAGGACATGCATTTTAGACATAAAAAGTAATTGGTTTGAAGACAAGAGATGGATTAGGGACTCTTAGAATAGCAAAATGGCCAATGTGGATGGAAAAAAAAAAAAAATCAAGCTAAATAGTTTCTACTTCAGCTTAGAGAAAATAAAAGAGACAGTGAAGCCACTTATATTCACTCTAGAATCATCTTGACCTGATACATAATTATGGTTTCCAGTTGGACACAAAGATAATGAGATGAAGAATCTTATTTTCTATCAAGGTTTATTGGTTCAAATTGTGAGGAGACATGGCTTTGGTGAGAGAACTTCAAAGACAGGATGGCTAGCTGTTCCTCTGGTTTTTCAAAGAAGAAATCTTTAGAATTAGAATAATTTAATTAATAAATCTGTATCTGGAAGATTTTTAACAAACAAACAAAAAAAAACCCACTAAGTTTTTTTTTTTTTTTTTAAACACTTCTTTGGAAAAGTCTAGGATCAAGAAATGAAAAGTATGGTGAATGTCTTCTTCAAAAAGAGCCAGAAGAGCCCTCTTTGTAGTGGCCAGAAACTGTTAAGTGAGAGGATGCCCATCAATTGGAGAATGGCTGAATAAATTGTGGTACACGAATATTATGGATTGTTACTGTTCTGTAAGAAATGACCATCAGGATGATTTCAGAAAGGCCTGGAGAGACTTACATGAACTGATGCTGAGTGAAATGAGCGGTACCAGGAGATCATTATATATTTCAACAACAATACTATATGATGATCAATTCTGATGGATGTGGCCCTCTTCAACAATGAGATGAACCAAATCAGTTCCAATAGAGCAGTAATGAACTGAACCAGCTACACCCAGCAAAAGAACTCTGGGAGATGACTATGAACCACTACATAGAATTCCCAATCCCTCTATTTTTGTTCACCTGCACTTTTGATTTCCTTCACAGGCTAATTGTAAACTATTTCAAAATCCGATTCTTTTTATACAACAAAATAACTGTTTGGACATGTATACATATATTGTATTTAACTTATACTTCAAAATATTTAACATGTATTGGTCAACCTGCTATCTGGTGGAAGGGGTGGGGGGAAGGAGGGGAAAAGTTGGAACAAAAGGTCTTGCAATTGTCAATGCTGAGAAATTATCCATGCATACATCTTGTAAATAAAAAGCTATAATAACAATAAAAAAAGAAAGTAATTGAGAAATACAACAGTCAAAATGGGATTATTATGATAAGGTGGAAAGATCATCAACATGTCTCAATATGTTCAAGATCTATGAAGCCTTAAAGAAAAAAGAGCTAATGAAAATAAACACTGATATAATTCTATCTGTACATATCCATTAAAATCTATTTTAAAAAAAGAGCCAGAAGGTTGTTAAATATGAAAAACAACAAATGAAAACTGACCACATCTTAAGAATAACTGATTATAAAAGTAATACTTATGTAAAGATCACCTATTGGAGTCAAAAATGAATGATCACTGGATAATCAGTGTAAACTAGAAAAATCAAGACAAAAAAGACAAAAATCAAAAGATTTTCTCTGCCACTACAACAGTTTCAATTGGAGCATTTTAAACAAACTATTGACTCTGATAGATAAGAAATAGCTAAAATGAAAACAATAACTCTATTATGACCTTTTTTTGAAAACCAATACAAAACAAGCTGACACAACAAAAAGCTTAAATCATTGAAATCACTGTAGCCAATAAATGTTTAATCTCTACTAAGCAGATATGTGGTACCCAAAAGTGACAGAGTCAATGTGTTAGAGCTTCTTTGCTATATACAGAAAAAAAAAAGTTGAAAAACTATCAATTTTTTTTTCTTAAACTGCATACATATATACAGACAAAACTGAGGAGAAAATGACCACCTGGAAAATTTGGCAAGAGAGCCAAGTAAATGTAGATTGTTTAGAGAGCATTTGTGGATAAAAACAGAAGTCAGATAACAAATAAATACGAGTTGCATTATAATGTTAACTCCAAAGATTCTATCAGCGAAGGTACTTCAACAAAAATTGCTATCACTCTATACTTTAACAAATTTTCTCTTCATAAGTTACTATGGGTGAAAAGAATTTTATTACCTAAGCCAACTTTTTGATGGTGACAAAGTAATTTATTAAGAAAGCTACCAAATATACTTTTCCCTCAATATGCAAAAAAGGGGGAAACTTACGAAAAGTTTGGAAAATAAAAAGTGTGCAAACTGATCCCTGTTTTCTTACTGATTTCCAAGTAAATTAATAACAAATTTCAACAAGGAAAACTTGCACATATTATATAAAGAGAAACTGTGCTAAAAACATAATAAACAAAGAACTTATGATCAAAGAGGTATATAGTTTTCAATCAATATCAGTCAGAATTGGGAGAAAAAAAAAGGAAAGTTCTAAGAATTACAAAAAGAAAAAGGGAGAAAGGGAGAACAACCCATAAGAGGGATATTATCTGCAAGAAGCATAGCTTTGGATCTTGGATGTAATTTGAATTTCTCCCCATCGTGATCCTCCCGTGATCCAATTTAGAATTTATATAACCTAATTCCATATACATATTCAAATAATAATAGATAGTATTTATGTAGCACTTTCAGATTCACAAAACACTTTACAAATATTGTCTCATTTTATTCTAACAATCCCATGAGATAAGTGCCATTATTTGCACTTGAACAAGAAGGCAGAAAAGAAGGCAGACAAAGGTGAAGTTACTTGTGCAGGGTTACATAGTCACTAAGTATCTGAGGTTGAATTTGAACTCAAATCTTCTTGATTCCAAGTGCAATATTTTCATCCACTGAGCTATTTAGTTTCCTTAGTAACAAATTATAAATATTATAAAACAACAAATGCTTTTGCACTTTTTGATTAATTCAAGATTCCACACACTGATTTAAAAAATGATAATTTATATATATGGTACTCGGGGCTAATGTATTTCTGGGGCAGTGCCGATCAAAATCTGTTGTCTCAGTTATTAAATTCTAAAAAGCTATTTTAAGCATGTATAGGTCTTTACCATGCTAGGCTTGAATATTGTCAACCAATCAAGTTATGTAAGCTACTTGGCTCTCAAGGTGGAAGTACAAATACAAGCTAACTAGATAGCTGTCCAGCTAAGAAGGAGATACATAATAACTTCCTACACCTTTGAAAACAGTGGTAAACCAGAAACTACTAGGTTTGTTGCCTAAGAGTTATTACACTTCAGGACCTTGATTTATAGAATCAAAGAATGTTACAATCAGCTTAATCCAATTTTTTCCTATTACAAATGAAGAAACTGAAGACCTGAGATGTAAAGGTGTCATGTCCAAAGCGATGAACAAGTAGTAAACAGCAGAGTCAAAGTTTGAATCCAACTCTTCTGGTTCTAACTTGGCTCTCTCTACACCTGGTATCTGGCCCCACTTTGTCTCCTAATAAACTTAGTTTGAGGTCTTGAAACTTTAGGTCAGAATGTTTTTCAATCAGGAATGGGCAACAAAATCTATTCATCTCTGTCCAACATCTTTCCAACATTTCTCCTGAACTTTCTTAGTTCTTCTCCTACCTTAATTCTTGCAAGGACTTTTCAAGGAGATTAAACATAGGGGAAGAGTTTGCTTTCTCTCTTATAGAAGCTACTATTATACTATATTCTACAGTTTAGGAATTACTAGATTTTGTTTATGAATCCAGTAATTCATCTACTGTGACACTTATCTGTAGAAACCAAGGGCTAAATTTTAGGTTAAGAGACTTACCACTGCTATAATGATACAGACATGGATAAAAATTAGGCTCAGCAAAGAGATAAACTGGAACACAGTTGGTACTAAGTATTAAAAGTTTAATATATACTTAACAAAAAACAAAGTAATAGAGATTCATTCACTCATATATAATTGTTCATGTTTGTCAAATTCATAATTTTCACAAAGACAAAGGAGAAAAAATACTATTCTCAAATCTTAAGGAGCTACTCCTAAATGGCAATTAATTTCCAAGTGAAAAGAAATGTTTCATAATAGAGTAGCCTCAGACCAAGGACAGCGTTGAAGAATAGAATACCTTAATTCTTGACACTTTCATCTCTCCTTCTCCAAGATCAACTATCCAAGTATACTTATTGGAGGGAATTTAATTTCTATTTGGGATGAGCGAAGTATGGAGGTAAAGGGATGGTGAAAAATAAAAAAAATTGTATAGATCTTAAATAAAGCTTGCTTTTCATAGCATATCAGCAAATTAAATTCTATAAAGTACACAACTAGGCATTTTGTTATACAATGTGATAGTAACATGGCTAAGTGCAGCAGAAAGGATTTCTTATATAAATTAAACTGTTGACTTTAGAGAATTTGCAGTAACCAGATAAACAAAAGGAAATAAACTTGATTATATAACACCTACCATATTAAATTGGTATAGTAATAAAAAGCAAAAACATTCATCACATCAGGAGTAAGAAGATCTAGGGGCTAGTCTCGTCTCTCCCTGTCTAATTGTGTTGACTAAGGCAAGATTTTTATTAACTTCTATTTCAGTAGCCTGATATGGAAAATATGGACAATCTCTTTGCCTAATTTCCTAATATTATTATTGTGAGGATCAAATGAAATAATGAATATGAAGAAATGATTTGAAAAGTGTGAAATGCTACACAAAAAGAAAAGAAAAATACTTAGGATACAAGAATTCAGTATTAGAAAGAACATGAATTCAATCTCCTTCACTATACAGATTATAATAATATTTTGCCTTTCATAAATTTACATTTGTGAAAACTGAGAAAATGATATTTTAACTCACATAACAACATTTATATTAAGCCTTAGACAAAGAACTTTACCCGTTCTACAGATCTTGCCCTCTTCTTTGGCCGTGAAGGCAGTGTGTCTTCCTTGGGATTGTTGTCTATTGCCCAATAAGAACCCTAAAAGTGAAGAAAAAATAAATAAGTTTAACATTTTTATTAAAGCAAAGATATTTTAGACTAGAAAACTTGGCTTTTATAATAAATGCTCCAATTGCAAAATTGAGTTTTTTGCCCTACCTATCTTTAAAAAAGTACATTATTTTTCTTTCTTTCCACTTAATATTTTATTTTTTCCAATTATATGTAAAGATTGTTTTGAACATTCATTTTTATGAGATTTTGAGTTCCAAATTTTTCTCTTTTCTTTCCTCTTCTAAGACAGTAAGCAATCTGATATGTTATTTCTGTATCAGTCAAGTTGTGAAAGAAAAATCACAAAAGGGAAAAATCACAAGAAAAAAAAAAACCCGACAAAAAAGTGAAAATGGTATACTTTAATCTACAATCAGTCTCCATAGTTCTTGCTTTAAATGTGGATGACATTTTCCATCCCAAATCTAGTGGAATTGTCTTAAATCACTGTATTGCTAAGAAGAGCTAAGTGTAATAGATCATCACACCATGTTGCTGTAACTATATGTAAGGTTCTCCTGGTTCTGCTCACTTCACTCAGCATGAGTTTGTATATATGTCTTTCCAGGCTTTTCTGAAACCTATCTGCTCATCATTTCTTATAGAAAAATAGTATTATTACATTCATATACCACACTTACTCATCATTCTCTAATTGATGGGCATCCTTCCCCAATTTCCAATTCCTTGCCAGCACAAAAAGGTCTGCTATAAACATTTTTATACATGTGAATCCTTTTCCCTCTTTTATGATCTCTTTGGAATTCAGACCAGTAGTGGTATTGCTGGACCAAAGGGTAGGCATAGTTTACAGCCCTTTGGGCATAGTTTCAAATTGTTCTCCAGAATGGCTGGATCAACATAATTACAATCCATTAATATTCCATTTTTCCCAAATCCCCTCCAACATTTATCATTTTTTTCAATTTTCTTTTCCTATAATTTTAGCTGATCAAATAGGTTTGAGATGGTACCTCTAAGTTGTTTTAACTTATATTTCTCTTATCAATAGTAATTTAAAGCATTTTCATATGATTATGGATGGCTTTATTTTCATCTGAAAATTGATTGTTCACCTTCTTTGATCATTTATCAATTGGGGTATGATTTGTATTCTTATAAATTTGATTCAATTCTCTATATATTTTAGAAATGAGGCCTGCATCAGAAATACTGTTTGTAAAAATAGTTTCCCAGCTTTATGCTTCCCTTCTAATGTTGGTTGTATTGGTTTGTTTGTGCAAAACTTTTTTTAACTTAATGCAACAAAATTATACATTTTACATTTCATGATGTTCTTTATTTCTTTTTGATCAGAAATTCCTCCCTTCTCTAAAAACCTAATAGTATACTATTCCTTGTTCTCCCAATTTGCTTATAGTACCACCCTTTATTTCTAAATCATAAATTCATAAGAAAAACAAATAAATAAACTGATAAATCATGAACCCATTTTGACCTGGTAAATAGTGTGAGATGTTGGTATATGCCTAGTTTCTGCCATTCTGTTTTCCAGGTTTCCCAGTAGTTTTTATCAAGTAGACTTATGTAAGAGGCTGGAGTTTTTTTCCAACAATTTTCTAATATTTTAATTTAACCAATGAAGAATCATTAAGCAACATAGCCAGATAAGCCTGTGTACAAGTTTTATATGTTGTCTTCTTACTCCCCATCCCCATTAGCAAACAGAGGACCTTAGAAAGAAGATGGACTCGGACAGAAAACCTGTGATCAATTAGGACCTGATCTAAATATATCCTAGACCAAGGAAGACCATTAAAATCTTGGAAGTGATATAATAAAAGCCTTTGCCAAATCTATCTGTATGCCCTGAACCTTGGCTATCACATTCAACACCTCTTGTTCCCCTATTCTGCATAATGACCTGTTGTCTCCCTCACAGTAATTCTTTCCCAGGTTCTCATCCTTATTCAATTCAGACAAACAATGCTCTGTGCAATCATTGTGCTCTATTCTTTAGGAATTTTACCATTAAAGTCTTCTCCCGAATTAATCTCTGCCACTTTCATAAACAAAACCTAGCTTTCTCTTGGGGACAAGAGTTTTCAACTTCTCCTACGTTACTCCCAAAACCCAACTCACAGAGTCAATGCTATACTACTTCCTAACCTCTTGTTCTTCTACCTTTCCTTCTATCTCATTGCTAAATCTATTCTTGGTCCATATTGCAACTTTATTCCCTCCACTTCTCTCTCTCCTAATTCATTGTGTCTTGTTTTAATCTCAATTACTTCCCTGTACAATCTTTACCCAAAGGATGATCAATTCAACTATTTACTTATTTCACTCTCATCAACCTTTAAAGCCTTTACTCCTATTGTCAATCACAATTTGCCAAAACCCCACCCATCACTTTCTTTGTTTCTACTGCCTAGATGCTTAATTAATAAAGTCACACAAATGAGACCACTTCCCCCAACATGGT
This sequence comes from Sarcophilus harrisii, assembly GCF_902635505.1. NCBI lineage: Eukaryota > Metazoa > Chordata > Mammalia > Dasyuromorphia > Dasyuridae > Sarcophilus > Sarcophilus harrisii. Next base: position 549,282,547 of record NC_045428.1, read on the forward strand.
CATATTCATGTCGATGGTCACTGGGCATGCTTCAGTTTGTTAAATTCATTGGTCTTCAAATGATAGGTCAGTGAGTTTGACTTTTAGTTCCTGGGAAAACCCTAAAACAGATCAGGTGCAAAGGTCATTCTTTGGGGAAACTTTTTCCCAAAGTTAACAGTGCCTTTTTCTTTCTAGGAATTTAAAAAAAACGTTGTTATTCTGATTTAGTTTTTCAAAGTCACGCCAACAAAATAGGTACTTACCTAAGTATTACTAGTTACTATACTAACTGCTGGGAACATAAAGAAAGAAAAAAAAAAAATCCTTGTTCTAAAGGGGCCTTTGGTCTAATGGAGAAGAGAACATGTAAACAACTATGTACAAACAAGGCATATACAAGATAAGGAGGAAATAATTGACAGAAGGAAGGCATTACAATTAAAGCAAATCAGGAAAATTTTGTATAGTACAAGATTTTAGCTGAGACTTAAAGGAAGCCAAAGAAGCCAGGAAATGATGATAAGAAGGGAGAGAAATTTAAGCATGTGGGACAGTCAGTGAAAATACTTGAACTGAAGAGATGGAACCCCTTGTTGTGAGGACCATCAGAGGCCAGTGTCAATGGATCTCAAAGGGGAAGGGGAAGAAAATGGAGGAGAACAACTTAAATATAAGATCAACAAGATAGGAGGAGGCCAGGTTATAAAAGACTGAATAAATATAAAAAGGCTTTAAATTTGATCCTGAGTAGGGGATCCACTAGAACTGAGTAGGAAGATAACATAGTAAAACCTGTGCTCTAGGAAGATTCACTATTCTTCTTTCACCAGCTATTTCAAACAATATGTCTTTTACCATAATTTCATTCCCTAACCTTCACTTCCAAAACTGAGGCCATTTGCTAAGAACTATTTTTTCTCTTCCTCATTTTAAATTACTTAGATATTTCATCCCAACATTTCTTTCATTCCTGTTTCTGATAAACATAGCAATGATCTCAATTCCTAAACCATATTTTTTTTTAATCTTCATCCTTCTTGACCTCTTTGCAGTTTTTGACACAACTAATCATTCGCTCCTCCTAAATATACTTTCTTTAGATTTCTATGACATTGTTCTTTTGATTCTTCTCTTACCTGTCTGATCATGCCTAAGTTTTCTTTGCTGATTCTTTTTTCCATATCATTCTTTCTTTCTGCAAGATTCCCAAGCTTTGTCCTGAGCCCTCTTCTCTTCTAAATTTCGGTCTCATTTTGTGATCTCATCAGATCCTACAGGTTCAATTATCTCCGATTTACTTAAACACACACACACACACACACACACGTCTCTCTGCTGAGTTATAATTCATTTATTTCAAACTGTTTCTTGGGCACCTCAAACCAGAAATCTTTCAGGTATTTCAAACTCAATGAGTCCAAAACTTAATTCATTATCCTCTTCCCCCTCCCTAAACATTCTCCTTTCTACAACTTTCCTGTAACTATTCAAGGCACCATTATTCTCTGAGTCATTCAAGGATGTAACATCAGTGTCATTCTTAACTTCTCACCTCTACACACCCCTTACAATCTGTTGCCAGATATTGTCATGTATATTTTGACAATATTTCTTGTATGCATCCCCCTCTCCATTCACAGTCACAATTCTTGTTCAGATCCTCATCAACTTTTACTTGGTCTTTTGCAAAAGACTAGTTTCAACTAGTTTCTCTCTGCTTCAATTCATTCTCCACTCAGCTACCAAAGCAATTTTTCTAAAGGAAAGAAACAGGCATTTATTAAGCAACCACTATGGGTAAGGCATTATACTAAACGTGTTACAATTATTATCTCATTTGACCCTCCAGCAACTCTAATAGGTAGGTGCTACTACCCCCATCTTACAGATAAAAAAAAAAAACCCAGGGTGACACAGCTATTAAGTGTCTGAGGCTAGATTTGAACTCAGATCTTCTTGACTTCCACAACAGCCCAGTACTTTTATCTACTGGATCACTTAGCTGTCTAAGCTTAAAGTACCTCCTGCCCCTTGGGAATTCAGTGTTTTCCTATTACCTCCAGAATCAAATATAAATTCCTGTTTAGAGTTTTAAAATTTCACAACTATAGCCTACTCCCTCCCATGCATTCAGTGCATGATCTGACTATGCTGGCCTACTGGCAGTTCCTCAAATAGGCCTCTCCATATCCATGCCTTCACATTGTTTTTACCCTATACTTATGATGCTGTATGACCTTGCTGCTGCCTCACATTCTACTGGGTTTCAAAACTCCTAACAAATTCTACTTTTGTGGAGGAAAAGTTCTGGTCTTCGCTGTTACTGCCTTTCTTGTTTAATACTTTCATATACTACTACTCTCTCTACATAGAAAATATTTATACTCCTAGAGAGCGGGGACTGCTTTTTGTCTTTACATCCCCAGTGCTTTTCAAAATGCTTAGCACAAAGTAACAGCTTAATAACTATTGGGTAAGGGACTGACTGACCAATTACCTTTATCTACCAGGGATAATAATATCACTTACCTCAACACAACTGTTGTGAGAACTAAATAAGATATAAAGCACTTTGCTAACTATAGAGTGATATATAAATATGAACTATCATAATCCAAAGCATTAACATGTATTTAACAATATATGTTTCTGACATACTACATTCATAGTACTTTACTTCAGTGAAAAAAGCAAAATACAAAGTAAAGAAAACATGGTCCCAACTTTATAGACTTAAAGGATAAAGAGATAAGCAGATTGGAATGGAAGTCCCAAGGTAACAAAATGAAATAAAACATGGAAAAATCCAGGGTCTGGAGAATGGCTAAATAAATTATGGTATATGAATGTTATGGAAAATTATCGTTATATAGTAAGAAATGACCAGCAGGACAATTTTAGAGAGACCTGTATGAACTAATGCTAAGTGAAATGAGCAGAACCAGGAGATCATTATACATGGCAACAAGATTATATGACAATCAATTTTAATGAACGTGGCTCATTCCAACAATGAGATGAGTGATGCCAATTCCAATGATCCTGTGATGAAGAGAGCCATCTACATTCTAAGAGAGGACTATGGGAACTAAGTGTGGATCACAACATAGCATTTTCACTCTTTTTGTTGTTGCTTGCTTGCTTTTGTTTTCTTACTCATTTACTTTCCTTTTTAATCTTATTTTTCTTGGGTAGGAAGAGAATTGTATAAATATGTTTACACATATTGGAATTAACATACATTGGATTGCTTGCCATCTAGGAAAGGAGGTAGGGGGAAGGAGGAGAAAATCTGAAACACAAGGCTATGCAAGGACCAATGTTAGCAAATCATCCGTGCCTATGTTTTGAAAATAGAAAGATTTAAAAATTAAAAAGAAAAGAAAAATCTAGGGTGTTAACACCTGGGCTCAAAAAAAAAAAAAATCATTTGTTAACATTCAGCATAGAACAGCTGTTGATATAAAAATTATATGAAGTTTTTTGCTGGTTCATAGCTGGAAGAAATCATCAAGATAGTTCTACTCACTTATTTTACAGGTTAGGAAATTAGAAACTCTAAGGGAACTTGATATAAGTTCAATATAAGATGGCAGATAAAACTCAAAAACAAAGCAAAACAAAAATCTATGTTAATAAAATACTTTCAGAAGAAATAGAAAATTGATCATATTCTTCTTGTTGGGAGACAATATGGTGTAATGGAAAGTGTCAAATTTGGCATCAGACAACCCAGGGTCAAATTCTGACTGAAATTTATTACCTATAAGCCTTTGGGCAAGTTAGACACTCACCATCTCAGTTTTGACTTCTACTAGACCCTATCTCCAAAATGAAATGGGCTGCTTAGGTCTTGGAAGGATTAAAAGAGACACTAAATTCTTCACCAAGAAAGGCCATTGAGCTAATGCTAAAGAACTATTTGGCAAGGATATCATGGAGTAGATTTTTGTTCAAGAAGTGCTTGGAATGAATAATCTATGAGATCTATTCCAAATCTGAAATTTTATGTCTATATTATAAATATTCAAAGTAGCTACACGGGTCATACCATTTCCTATAACACATTATGACTACAATTTTCATTTTAAGTCCTTAAGGATCTTGGGGTAGATGATTAACTGCATAAGGAAATGGCAAAACACTCCAGTATCTTTGCTAAGAAAACCTCAAAGACAATACTGATGTGCCATGGTCCACAGGGTTACAACGAGTCAGACACAATAGACCAACAACAGTTAATGTTAGCATGAAAGGCCAACCAACAAACTTCTACGCTAAATTCATTATAGATGAATTATATTCATCTGTTGAAATCTAAGATTAAAATAGAATTCTCTGTGATAGCAATGATATAGTTTGACAAATTTAGGAGTTTCTAAAAGACATATTTAGGTTTTTCTTCCAACAATGAAAATTTTAAAAAAAATTAATAATAGCTTTTTATTTTCAAATTACATGCAAAGATAGTTTTCAACAGTCACCCTTGCAAAACTCTGTGTTCTAGTTTTTTCTCCCTCCCTCTTTTACCGCCTCACTTTCCTAAACAGAAAGTAATCCAATATAAGTTAAATATGTGCAATTCTTTTAAGTATATTTCCACATTTATCATGCTGCACAAGAAAAACAAGATCAAAAAGGAAAAAATAAGTAAGCAAACAACATATTTAACTTGTATCAAGTTGCTTGCTATCTTGGGGAAGGGGTAAAGGAGGAGAAAAATTTGGAATATAAAGTCTTACAAAAATGAATGTTGAAACTTCCTTTACATATATTTGGGAAAATAAATAAATTTACATTGTACTTTGGAATCATTTAAATATATTATTTTGCCATTAACCAAATAATCGATTATCAAAAATGTTCAGATTTCTACTGTTTTGATTTTACATATTCTATATATATATGAAATATTTTATTGAATCATACATGTTTTATTTTTAAAAATACCTTTCAGAAAATACACTCAAATTTTGTTTTAATAAACTCCTTATTACTTAAAAAAAAAAAGAAAGAAAAAAAGTTATTCCCTTGTTCTCCCCAAAAAAAAAAAATTCCAGTTAAGTATAAGCTATCATTATTTATTTTACTGGGGTGGAGAAGTAGTGAAAGAATGTCTAACAAAGATCAAATTATAGTTTACTTATATTTTCTCAAGCAGCACTACAACAAAAGAGCACAAAATTCACAATTATTTAAATAGAGATATAATCATACGATGGATCAAGGTCAACTCAAATTAAAAATCTGGTTAAAGATGAATGAAAGAATAAGTGAATCAACGGGAATTTGTTAAATACTATATAACCAAAAACTACTGTGCTAGTTTCTGTTATAAACAGAAAAGTACAACAGTCTCAATACTACAGAACACAAAGAAAACAACAAAATATAAGAGTAACTAATCTTGGAACTTTAGCATTTACCTATTCAGCCACAGAATGTTATTTTTCAAGATAGTTTCCTTGGCAAGAACTTATTCAGGGGAAGGAAAATTTAGGGATAAAGAAATGACATATGATCTCACTGAAATAAAGAGCTCAAAAATGAGAAAATTCCCTCTCTCAATGTATCCATCTTTAACTTGCTTAAGAACAAGGCTTCTGATACTTTTTCCACTTATTGACTCTTGTTCACCAGAGAAATTTTTATATGACTGTGGATATATATATAAAGTAGGTATATAAATCAAGCATTTACTGATAATAAACCATGAAGAAATTTTGGTATACAAATCATTTTACCATTTATTAAAGAGAAAACCAAATTTGTATACTAATTAGATGGATTGTGTTTGTTTTGTTTTTATATAGAGAATGAAATACTGGTAGAATATTTGATAGCTTTTATTATTGCCAAATGCAGAAATTAGATTATTTTTTTATTCCTACATTTTACAAAATTTACATTAAAAGATGGACGCAAGATAGCAGGAAGCAATGCAGTCAGTAAAACACTTCCTAACATTTAGAAAATTCAGCAGTCTTATAAATCCTGATGGGGGAAATCTAGAAAAAACTAAAGGGAATCCTATTTTCAGCCCAGCTTTGCATAAGGACACAGATGAGATCTTTAAACAGTGGAACCAAGGTGGGCCATGGGAACAGTACATGTACATATCATTCCAACACCCATAGAAAGGCTATGTACCAAAAGATCTCAGACCCATATGAGTACCCTAAACCTACACTAGGACACGTTGATGGAACAGGAAACAAATGGCAGTTTTGTTATCTACCAACTAGTTCTAGGTAATAAAATCTAAGGCAGAATGAGAAATGTGTTTTGTTTAGCAGCTTGTTTGGAGTAGAGAGGTTCTGAGTAGATCAGAAAGAGTAAGTTCTAAAGCTGGTAGCAGCAGCAGTGTTGACTGCTCAGACCTGATGCATAAAAGTAGGGTCTAACATGACTAGCCCATCCTGCAAAGGAATAATCAGGGAAGACCTAACTAAAGAAGAATCAGGCTATAAAGTTACAGGAGAAAAAAGACAATTTCAACAAATGTAATTAAAAAGTTATATTGCTGTAGATGAGATGTAATAATATCAATGATTGGTCCTTTAACAAGCCTCAATGTGAAATAAAGAGTAGATTCTGTATATTATTCATATATATTTTAACTCAACAGAAACAGGGCCTCTGTTAACATTAGCTTCCTGTTTTGATTAATTCAGACTTATTTAGAAAATCCACAAAACTAAGCACAGAGATATGTTTATCCTGCTCTGATATGAGATGTTCATCTATGTCAATGAACATATAGGGGATGTACAAAAAACTACTTGTCCATAAATAATGTTTCAATTATCTGAGTGGCAAATAAGTAAATGAAAAATTTTCACTGATCTGGATCAGTAGTTCAGCTTGAATGACTCAAGTAAAAAAAAGAGTTACAGGCTTAAATTATTCTTTGGATTAGTCCAATAAGGTATAAGTTAAGTTCTCTATACTGATAATCTTTCAAATCTAATGACTGGTTATCAGACAGGAAATATTTACAATATGACAATCTCTGACTACACATCACAAAACAAATGATATCTTAAGGAGTGATAGTTATAAGGTAGTCAAGGGGCAGCTCCCAATTCCCACCAGACAGGCTCCTCCATCAGATAAATTTATATTTATCAGTTGAGGCAAGAGTATATTATAACCAGCAACTAAAGAACAGGCTAACACTTGGCCATTACTGAATCAGAAAATAGAGAAATATAATAACATTAAGTGTCCATTAAATGCCTACTGTGTGACAGGCACTATGTTAATTAAATAATAGGAATACCAATGAATTCTCTCTATGCTCAAGTAGTTTACAATCTAACAGGAGAAAGAACATTCATATCAAAGAAATTGAAAAGGAGGATCAGAGATTTGGGCACCACATTGATGGGAGTTGAAACTTACAGACCATAAGAAATGAAAAGTTCAAGTTTCTCTAAAAGAAGACTGGGAATTCTTTTGTTTTTATTTCTTCACTAGTTGTGAATTCACTTTTTTCATTTTTGATACTGGCAATCTGCTTTTCTTTTTAAAAAGTGAATTTAAGGCTTATCAATCTTACTTTGTTTCCTCATTCAAAAAACTAGTTGCTGATCTTATTAACTCAATGTTTTCTTTTTTGCTTTCAATCTTGTTAATATCTCTGATTTCGGTATTTCTATTTTAGTGTTTATTTGGGTTTTTTAATTTTTTTAAATTGATTTTTTTAAGTTGAATGTTCAATTTATTAATTTGTTCTTTCTATTATTGAAGAGTTTAGAAATATAAAATTTCCCCCAATTATTACTTTGGCTATATCCTCAAAATTTTGGCCTCATTGTTGTACTATCATTAATGATTATTTCTATGATTTATTCTTTGACCCAGTCATTCTTGAGTATTAACTTTCCAATTAATTTTTAATCTTTCCTTCAAAAATCTTTTATTAATATAATTGTATTGCCTTTGACTGATAAAGGATATGTTTAACATGTGTTTTTGAGATTTATGCCCTAATTCATCATCATTTTTATATGCCATGCACAGCTGAGAAACAGGTATATTATTCCTATTCAAAATTATTCAGTGGTCTATCATATTCCATATTTCTAAAATTCTATATAAGTCCTTTGTTTCTTTTGGATTTTTTGATCCAGTTAATCTAGGGCTGGGAGAGATATAGTAGTCTTCTACTATTTTGGTTTTACTTTCTACCTGTAACTCATTTAATTTTTCCTTAAAAAAAGTTAAATGTTGTGTCATTTGGTATGTTTATTTTTGATATAAATTCACTATGTACAGTACCATTTAGCAAAATGTAGTTTCCCTATTTTTCTTTATCAGATCTATTTTTGCTTTTTTTTTTTTTTTTTTTTGTCTAAGATCATGATGATAATCGTTACTTCTTTTTTTTTTTAACCAGTTTTAACAAATATTTTGCTTTGGGATTTCTAATCTACTCTATCTTCTTATTTTATAGGTGAGGCTAGCTTACTCACACATTACAGCTATGACACCAGTGGTGTATTTCATTTCATCCTATTCTTTTATACCTCCCCCTCATACACCCTTTTTTTCAGGGATTCTAAGAGTTTGAATTGGGAGGTAAAGCATTTTAGGCATAGGGAAATGCATTATAAAGAGAGATGAGGAGACAGGACTATCACTTGCTTCAAAGGCTAGACTGTCTTGCCTACTGGTGTCAAATTCAAATAAAAAGATTACCTGTATTGTATTGTACAGTATTTTTATTCATTTTGTTAAACATTTTCCAATCACATTTTAATGTCGCTCAGGCCTGTTCAACTGATAGCTGTAGTCTTGCCTAATAATGAAGACAAAAATCTCAAGAAGACTGAGGCACAGATTCCCTATACCCAAGAACAAGTACTGGGGAAACAGCAAGAATACATATGTACTAACACTATTAAAGTAAGAGTCAGATAAGATTATTTAATCATCCTCAAACACTGATTCATTATAACAATATTTGCTGAGCATCTCCTAGTAGACAAGACAAAGTGCTTGTGCTTTAAAGACCAGAGATAAAAGGAAATAAGGAATTTAACCTCTATCCTAAAGTAAAACACAGACACAAAAAATCAGCAACAAAACTTAAGGGCCAAAAGAGTATCACAGATAATTAGAATTCATGTGATAATTGGCAACTCTTGGTAAAGTTCTAAGTCGTGACAACCAATAACAATGTACAGAGAGAAAATCCATTGGCTCAAACATAATTAACAGATATTGTAATGCCAATACAGGACATAAAATATTCCAACATCAAGAAGAAATGATCTTTGGGTTATTCACATCACTGCTATTCTCTGGAAGTAGAATTAATAGAGTAGACTATAAAAAGCTAGTTTTTTATAGTGACAAATCAAACAATCACTTGCCTATAACCATTAAATATTTTGGGGATGAACATAAGTAGGCCCAACTTTGATGCCATATTTGTCTCTACTAAAGGTATTTGCTAAGATGACTATAAACAGGCCTAATTTAATTTAGAAAATGTCTTAATTAAAACCACATTAATACATCTATTGCTAAGATTAAGTACTTTGCCTGTAAGAACTGTTAAGTAGATTTTGCAAAAATACAAATGTTATTCCCATTTTACAGACTATTTTATTGACTAGAAGATGAAAATACAGGGTATATGTGCCAACAAGTAAATAACTTGTACATGGGGCACATACACCCTGTATTTTCATCTTCTAGTCATTTCCCCAGTTGATGATTTACTTTCCCTCCTCAAATTTTGGAATTAGCAATTTATCCACGTTTTAATACCCCAGAGAAGAATGTAACCTTCTTACAGGCAAGTGTTTTGTTTTTGTTTTTTTGGGGGGAAGGGTGGAAGATGCCTTGTGCTCTTCACATTCTAGGCCATTTAAAATGAAATCAGTATTTGATCCTATGTCTTCATTGCAGATCTCATGCTCTTTCTATCATTTCATATTGCCTCTCATTAAAGTGGCTATCTTTCATGAGCACTAATGAGTGGGATAGTACAATTCAGCCATAGAGTATAAATGCTAAATGATGGGAAGAAATGGCATCAAAATAAATTATTATATACCTAGAGGACCTAACTTAGAAGGTGAGCCTAAAATAACTAAATCATATTGGATGCCAACCACTCCTATAAGAGTTAAACACTTGGATACAAATTCTTGCCTGAAGGCTTTGACTACATGGAACTGTCAATGTATAATCTCTGTCAACTCTATACTCCAATATTTTTCCCCCTCAAGCATACTCACCTCCCTGCAAAATTTTATCACCACTAATATAATGGTACCCACTGTACATATACTTAGCAATGTATTAGGTGTGTGGCAAGAGAATTTCTGGATCAGGCCTTCTGCTGTCTTTGCAGTAAGAGAGACTGTGATGGAAAAGAAACTCTGGTTTAAACTTCTTGCTACCACTATGATAAGAACAAATCAATGCCCTGTTCTCTACTTTGAGCTTTCAGGCATTGTTCTCCCCTTGAAGGTCACAACATCTACAAACTCAAGGCTTGGAATGAAGCCATAGCTGCTGCCTTGGCCAAGTGGCAGATAAACAAATCTTCCCCTTTCTAAGATATGCATAACTTATACCCTTATCTTCCCTTTGTGAAAAAGTAAGTCCACTTATTTATACTGTTTATATATTTACATTCTATATAAGACCGCTGAAGCTCATAGTCTAAGCTCTCTGACTTTTTAGGCAGATGAGTGTGCCCAGAGCATAAAGTTACAGATTGCATCATCTCTGCATGTAATTATTAGCAGCAGTACCTAATCAGTAGATCCATAGATAATTCTTACACAGGTGTCATAAATTACTTAATGCATAAAATCATAAAATTTGTGACTGAAAAGGACTTTATAGGTTAAGTCTAATCCTCTCTTTTCACACATGAGGAAACCAAGGTCCAGAAAAAGTAAATGACTGTTGGAGTTCACACTGGTTACCAAGCAGCAAAAAAGGGATTTTAATCCCAAATCCTTTTTACCCAAAATCCAGCATTCTTTTCACTATCTACAACTAACTCTCCTTGAAGTTTTAATTTCTCTGCAGATTATCTTCAACTTTAAAGAAAACAGAAATAAGGGGGCAGCTAGGTGGCGCAGTGAATAGAGCACCAGCCCTGAAGTCAAGAGGATTTGAGTTCAAATCTGGTCTCAGAACACTGCCAAGCTGTGTGACCCTGGTCAAGTCACTTAACTCCAATTGCCAGAGAGAGCGGGAAAAAAAAAAAAGGAAAACAGAAAACAGAAACAAGTTGCTATAATTATCACAAAATAAGAATTTATAAAAAGGCATCAGAAGAGATAGACACACATATACATATATAAAATGGGGGGGGGGAAGGGAAAGAAAAGAGGAGAGAGATAGTAGCATTGGCAGAGGCATCAGAAGGCATGGATTTGAATCCTATTCTCATTAATTGTGCAACCATTTAGAAATCATTAACAATTCTGAACCTCAAGTTTATAACTATAAAATGATATTATTGTCTTCTACCCCTTATAGGGCTGTTGTGAGTAAAGTATTTTACAAGGTGTAAGTATGCCTATAAAGGTGAGATATATTTATTGTTCTGCATTTATTTTGGCCACATCTGGAAATTCAATGATATGGGGAGCTCTCAGTAGGGAAAAATCCCTTTGTTCTCAGTGCCAGTGGAGAGCTCACAAAGGTGATTTTTCCAAGCTAGAAATGTGTTATATCATGGGCCTGATGAAGGACTCTACATATATAATTTTTACTTAGTGGCCACTATGATCAAAAGGACTTGCCACAAATTAATTTCACTTCAATATGATAAGGAAAATCTCTCTACTCTCCAACTAAAGCAATTCTCAAAGAATTTACTATTTGACTTTTAAAGACCTTTATAAAGTGGTCCCTTAGCCCTTTCCAGTCTTATACTTTATTTCATTCCACTCTCAACATAACCCATGACCCAATAACTCCAGCCTTGCTGTAGACAAGACACTCCATTTCCCAACACTGCATTTTCACTGGCTGTCTCCCATGCCTGGAATTCTCTTCCTCCTCATTTCTTCTTTCAGGATTCCTTCAAAATCTCACCTAAAATTCCACCTTTTGCAAGAAGTCCTTCCTGATACTCTTTAATCGTTAAACCTTCTCAAATTATCTTCAATTTATCTAGAATATCTGGTTTACAGGTAGTTGTTTGCATACTATCTTTCCCTGTTAAAAATTTGGGGTCCTTAAAGACAGAAACTTTCAGATTTCCTTAGTATCCTCAGCACTTAGAAACATCTTACATATAAGAGGCATTTAGCAATATTTTTTGATTTAGCCATCCAATTCTGAAAGGATTTAAAATCTGCACATATGAAGTTACACTGATGAAACATTTAGATACTATAAAATTAAAACTAAGGAAAATGAGAGTCAGGAGTAGTAATCAGAATTATTAAGGGTAATGAAATCACAGATTCTAAATGAAGTAAAACAAAAAACTAAGGAAAAAAGAATATTAATAATATTCAAAGTTAAATAAGCTAATTGGAAAAAGATCTGCAGTATTTAGCTACATAAAAATTTAATGTCTTTCTGTTTTAGGAACATTAATGATACTAAGGAATGTCATTCTTGACACAAAAAGATACAAATAACATGAACAAATGATTGAATTTACAGTAAAACTAAGGTAACCATTATATAACTGAATGCTATAGCTTGGGAATTCCAAATATTTTTAAAACCCTGAAAATACCATTAACAAATAAAACAAGTGTTTTCCCCCTTCATGAAAGATAATTGCTGAGCTTTTGTTTTTGTTTTTAAACTGGTTATCTGCTGTTCTTCCTTCTTAAAGGACAAGACAATATAAAAATATTTGGAGTATCGATGATTGAGAAAAGATAATATTAATTGATTAAATTCATTTTTTTTCATTCAAATCTGTATACCAAAGCTGTTGTTACTACTACAAGTCTAGGTCAAACTAGAATCCTATAACTGGGAAATAATACATCCTCTTTTTAAAAAAAAAACAAAATAAAAAAGCTTTAGAATTTTTTACTTCCACTCAGCCTAAAAATCTTATTCCCACTGAAGGAAGGATGGTCTCTAATAAATATATTAATGTATTAAAAAGAACTGTTCCAAAACTAGAAAAATTCCTAAATGGAAATTTACAGCACAGTCTTTCACCATGTCATGAAAGGTTAAGAAATTTATCCAACATATGAAGATATACACGATTCAGTGATATGGAAATTTGTCTAATTTAAAACAATGAAAATAATGAACTATAATCAAGACTATACTTGGAAAGTTTGGATATCAAACATTTTTGGTATAATATGACTACTGTGCTAAAAAGTGTCATTTCATGATGAAGAATTTAAAAATGTGTCAAAAAACTCATGCACTCGATGCCAACCATGTAAAACAAGGGACTGCCACAAAAACAATACATTTGATTTTTTTTAAGACATAAAAATACATATTAATAATTTTTTTTAAGATGTAAAAAGTCACAAGATTTACTGTAGGAGTAGGAAAAAAATTTTTTTGCCATTTCACAAATGCACAACATGATAAAATATACCTCTCCTGATGATGACTACGGGAAAGACTACAGAATAGAACTGTGAGATGAAGCTGCTTCCCCTTTGGGGATTACAACCTTTAAAAAAGGAAAAAATGGTTAGAATCCTTTTATTTGGTGGTGGACGCAAAGGTAATCAGAAACAAGAAGGGGGGCAACTTTCAATTTGACAACTGCAGAAGTTACTACCATAATAAAGAGGTAAGCCAGAGTAGATCTGAAGGATTGTTAGGTGTGGAACAAAAGGGAATGAGCAATTGGCACGAGGTAACCTGTATTTAGCTCTGTGACAACTAACTGTGCCTTCCACAAAGCCAAGTCAACAAGAATCACAAGCACCTAACTATATGCCACATACTATCCTAAGCATTAGGAATATTTTAAAAAGGGCAAAAACTGTCCCTTATCTCAAGGAAATTACAATCTAAACTTGAAACAACTTGATGAATACTCAAAATTATACACATAACACAATGGAGGTAATCTCAAAAAAAAGTCATTAATATTCAAATAGACCTTAAAAATCTCAAAATGTGGATTTTACCCGAAATTTGAAGATAGGTATTTTAACAAATGTTTACTAAATAGAATGGTTACCTCAACTAGTTAGAGCACAGTATTAAAATAAAATTAAGATCATTATATTGATCTCATGTAGATAAATAGTTTCCTTTTATACCTAAAGCACTTAAAGGCTACACTACTTTCTTTGGAAATCCTCTGACTTCCCTACCAGGACCTAGGAAGTTAGTTATTGGGGAAACCTCCTCACCCTTCAAGATTCCATCAGCACTAAGTTCTTTGTCATCATCACTTCAGTCCTTGTGACTGGAGGGTAGAGCCATGAACTTGACAACCACCGTTTAAGGAGAAATCTTAGCTCTGATCTGCGTTCTCACTTGGTTGCACTGCTTTGGAATTTCTCTCACTTTTTCACCATGCCCCCTCGTTGGATACCTTCCCTGGTTCCCACTTCCCCTCCTTCCTCTTTTCAGCTTACTTTTATGTACTGTCTTCCTCCATTACATTGTAAGCTCCTTTAGGGTAGGGACTAATTGACTATATTGTTTTTGTTTTTGTTTTTTTTGATATCCCCAACACTTAGTGGTTGTCAAGTTCCTGGCTCTACCCTCCAGACACAAGGACTGAAGGTGATGATGACAAAGAACCTAGTGCTGATGGAATCTTGCAGGGTGAGGTGGTTTTTCCAATAACTAACTTCCTAGGGCCTGGTGGGGAAGTCAAAAATTCCCAAAGTACTGCAGCCAGGTGCTTTAGGTAGGAAAACTATTTGCCTTAATAAATGTTTAATGACTGACTGAGGTGCACAGCTCCCCAAACATAATAGCCTTACTTCATATCAATGCATACTTACTGATCACAAGTGAGACTATGCAAGATACTGTATTCACTGGTAACAGAAAAACAAGTCAACTGATGGTCAATCAGTAGTATCACTCCTGCAAATAAAGGCCAGCACTTTATAACAAGGTTTCAAATATATTCTAAAATTCTGTATAAGCTAATATATATTTCCACTTACTTCACATTATTTTCCTTTATACACTCTTATGTTTTACCCAAATCAGTGTAATTGCTATTCCTAGAACTCAGCATTCAGAACTTTTCCTTCATGCTTTTTCCCACACCTAGAATGAATGTCTTTCTGACACCCACCTCTTGGAATCCCTAGATTCCTTCTAGACTAAACTCAGAAACCACCTGCTAAAAGAAGCCTTTCTCTAACCCTGCTCTTTACTGGTGTTCTCCCTCCTCTGGTACATGCAAACTTATTAAATGTTATATGGTGGAGTGAGGATGAGGGAGCCAACATGGCAGTGTGATAATTTTAAGTGTGATAAGCTTCCATCCAAAGTCCTCTAAAAAGATCTAGGAAATGCACTAGACTGAATCTTGATGGGAAATCTAGAAAAGATTGCAAGAAGTCCTTTGTCCAATTCAGATTGGCATAGAGAGACAATCAGACATGTCCTAGAACACTAGAAAATGTGTCTGCCGGAAGCATTCCACACAAGGAGTACTCAAAGAGAAAGGACATACACCAGAGCAAAAGGAGGTTCTTGGACTCATAATGGAACACAACTAGACCATAGCAGGATACTGTTTATACTGACAGCTTTGTCATTCACGAGTAGAATAAAGAGATCTGTACCATACTATTTACAAAGAAAGGAGGAAATTCAGAAGCAAGCAGTAGTTGTTTGGCTCAAATTTCAAACTCAAAATAGGGCCTTGATTTCAGCATTTAACCCAGCCTGCAAAAAAACCCCAAAAAACAAGAAACAAAATCACCCCCCAAAAACTCAAGGCAAGAATCCCACATCAAATGTAGAAGCTTAAAATTCTGTCACTCTGAATCAAGAAAGCTTCTAGCTAGCTGAGAGGGGCAGAGTCCAGCAGCAATCTACTATCACTTAGCCTGAACCTAGGTCAGGAACTTGAAGAGATCAAAGGGAGTAAGGGGAGAGAAATAGGGAAAACCAATCAAATTTTGCTCAAGTTTAGACCACTGTAGGAAACACTGAAAGTATGCAAGTCTTTCAGACTGTTCTTGAGATCCTGATATAACACAAAACTCAATACCCCTGTATGCAGGCAACAGGACCATTCCAGACCTTCCCTCCAGAAGTGCTGCAGAGCCCAGCCCTAATATCAAGCCCAATGTCAAAAAGCAGAATGTAAGAATAAGGAAACCAAAAGAATCCAACCATAATGAGATATTAAAGTGACAATGGTATCAGGATGTTAAAACAGAAGAGAATGACTCCAAAACATCTACAAGCATTTTCGTTTCAGAGAAAAACACAACTTGTGGACACACTCAATTAGAATTTCCAGAAGATATGAGGCAAGAGTTTTAAAAGTTTAAAAAAAGTTTGGCTTTTTAAAAAAATAAATTGATTGAGAATGCTTGAGGGAAAAAAATTAGAAAAGAATTACAAAGTATGAAAGAAAGAATTAAAAAGGAAATTAACAGATTGGCACAAGGGGTACAAAATCTCGCCCAAGCAACAAATTCTGAAAATTTCGAGAAGTCAATGACTCCATGTTGACTCCAATAATCAAAAAGTTGAAAAAATAAAATATAAGGTAGATCTCACAGTAAAAATGAGAAGGAAAACTGATTGAGGGGAAAAAAATTTAAGGATCACTAGACTATCTGATCACAACTAAATAAAGAACCTAGAACTGGGGACAAACAGAATGAATCTACTGATTACCTCCTGAAAGAAACCTCAAAATGAAAATTCCTAGGAACATCATCACCAAAATCAAGGTCAAAGAAAAAACACTGCAAGCAGACAAAAAGAAAGAATTCAAATACTATGGAACAACAGACAAGATCCCAAACAATCCCAATATTGACAACATACTCCAAAGATGAAATTAAAAGGAAAAAAAATCTATATTTTTTGATATCTATAGTTATATTATTTCAGTTAAGAAAAATAATAACCTAAGAGTGCAAAATGCCTGAACCATAATATGAAATGGTATATTCTCATTAAAAACAGAAGCCATAATATAAAGTAATATGAAGGGAAAAACTAATATAAAACAGCAGTCTTAGAGTTATTCTAGGATATCACTATATATGGTATACTTAAAATAAAGAAAAGATGCAGTATGAGAAAATAAACTACTTGGAGAGGAAAGGAAATAAAAAAAAAATCAGAACACATATCAGGAACTTTAAAAAGCTTTTTTCTTTTAAAAGGCAATACACTGAAGGAAGGGAACAACAGAGATGAAAGTTGAATGGAAAATGAGAGAGCCACAAATAATAATTTCAAAGACATAGGCAAGAAAGAAGAGACAACAATATAGCACCACACAATGCCAAAGTATGGTGAACTTTTGACAAAAGGGTGTTGTTGGGTCCTCAACAACCTTAAAACCTGGGCAGAAAAGTCTTACAATATATCAAGGATAGTAAAAGAAACTGAGCCAACAAATAACCATTAACAACATGAGACTGCTTCATATGTCACCATCAAACCCCTGATGGACTCTTCATTCCCTAAATGAAGATTCAAGTTCTCTGAAGACAAAGCAGTTTCATTTTTTATTTGCATCCTCAGCACCAGTAGTGATTTGCACCTACCAGGCACTTTAACAATGTTTGACCTGAATGAATTCTATTAAAAACATTTTCATGCATGGGATGAATATATTCTTCCACATTTCCCATCTACAACTATTATAAAGCACAGACAACAACAGAAAGAGGTTGAATAAGGGCCTCCCCATTATTAAGCCAAATTACTACCCTAATTTGCCTTTTATAAAATGCTGTAAGGGAGAACAGTCAAACTGCTCAACAATGTAGTAACTGCATTCCACTCAGAGCCATCCTATAAATTAAGATGAGACCAATAAGATGCAATAATAGTGATAGATTGAGCTTAGAAATGGATCTTTGTCTTAGCTTTGTCACTAATTTAGTTACATGACCTCAAATAGATAATTTTATTTTGCTGGGTTTCACTTGTCTTATCAATAGCTATAGAACGTACCTAGAATTGACTTCAGGGTGGGTAAAAAAGTATCCTTGCCTTCACGAGGCCTACTAATTTAATTCACCAGGGGAGACAACATGTACAAACTAAGTTATACAAACAATACACGAAGTCAATACAATATTGGGGGTAAGGAGAATGTCAGTTCAAAGGTATTCGATGATGCTTTTCATTTGGAAAGCCCTATGTGAGAAACAGAAAGAAAGCTACTTGGCTGAGGACAGAATGAATGAATGGCAACCAAGGAGGAATAAGGTTGAGGTAGATGGAGAAAGGCTTTAAATGTCAGAGTGTAGGTGGCAGAGCCAAAATGAAGAATACACAGAACTTTGAGCTCTTCTGGCTTTCTTCAAATCAACACCAGATCAAACCTCTGAACTAGTTTTGGAGTGACAGAACCCACATGTAATAAATTTCCAGCAGAAAATATGTTGGAAGAATTCAGAAAGTGTCCGTTTCAATTGGGCACAGGGAAGGCGGTCAAGTACAGGTACGGCACAGGGACCCAGGGCAAGAGGTCTCTATGTACTGGGGAAATCTACTGGGAGGCTTTCAGCCAAAATACAGCAGTGTATATTACTCTGCATGGTTCAGAACCCAGTGGATCAGCAGATTAACCGTGACACCTCCAACACAACTACAGAAGGCAAATAGTGAGCCCTTGAAGCCCAGCATAACAAGTAGCAAGTAGGATATAGCCACGCCCACTCGGATCAAGCAGGAAGCAAGCAGCAAAGGTCCTAAGGCAGCTTGAAGCCTCTGTCATCTACAGAGGAAGCTTGGGACAATCCCACCATTGCTCTAAGAGCACATCTCAACCTTGAAAAAATTCGTAAAAAAGCAAAAAGATCTCTGAACATGGAGCTATTATGGAGACAGGGAAGAACACAACTCAAAGTCTGAGGACATTAAAGACAAAATGTCTCCAGATGAAAAGGTGATATAAAGCTGTTCTCTACTTCAAAAGTTTCTCTTGTAAGAATTAAAAAAGGATCTTAAAAGAGTTAGAAAAAAATGGGGAAAGGAAATGAGTGCTTTGGAAAAGGAAACATAGAAATTACCTGAAGAAAAGCATGCCTTAAAAAAACAATCTTGAGGAAATGGAAAAAGAAAACTCCTTGAAAAACAGAATTTGGTGAAATAGAAAAAAAAAAAAAAAAAAACTCAATGAACAAAACAATTTGGTCAAATGCAAATTGAAGAAAATAATTCACCAAAAATCAGAATTGAACAAATAAATGTGAATGACTCAATGAGACAACACTGGGTTGCTGAATCAAATAAAACCAAAAAAATGGAAAAAAAAAAAAAAAGAAAAAAAATTAAATAATCTCATCAGAAAAGCAATTGATGTGGAAAACAGATCCAGGAGAGACAATCTAAGAATAATACATGAAAAAAAAAAAGGGTCCAGACAACATCTTACAAGAAATCATCAAAGAAAACTGCCCTGATGTCCTAGAACCAGAGGGTAAAATAACCATTGAAAGAATCCACTGATCACTTCTTGGAAAAGACCCCAAAATGAAAACTCCAAGGAATATTGTACATAAATTTCATAATTATCAAATCAAGGAGAAAATATTGCAAACAGCTAGATGGAAACAATTCAAATATTAAGAAGCCACAATTAGAATTACCTAGGATCTAGAAGCTTCCACTTTAAAGAATCAAAGGATCTGGAATATGATATTCCAGAGAGCAAAGGAGCTTGGATTGCAACCAAGAATCAACGATCCAACAAAATTAAGCATTATCTTTCAGGGAAAAAGAAAATAGTTTCTCTCTCTCTTTCTTTCTCTGTAGATAGATATGATAAATACATGTAGATATCTAGAGTTTATATCTATATCTATATACTTATATTTATATATACCCCATAACCACTAAGGAATGTTTGGAATAGTGACTTAGTCAGACTTAACTACACATCAATAAAATCCCTTTACAGTTTTATAGAAGATGGAGACTAGAGACAAGAGAAGCAACTGTAAGATCAACCGGCAGGTTCTTCAAATGATCTAGGCATGAGATAGTAAAGATCCAGACTCTTTACAAGACATTTAGTACTGGCTCCTCTTAAACTTAAGTAGAAGATCGTTATCTGATACATATCACACAAGAATCCCAAATAATTAAACAGAAATACTAAAATTCAATTATCGTTGCACAAACTAACCTGAGAATCTACCGCTTATAAAAATCCACTAAAAGACAAGCATCAGGATCCTGTCTTTTAGAAAGGGCCAACAACTTCTGATTCCAAATTCAAATCATATAGTTTCACATTTTATTTTAAAGAAAAATTTTACCCAAAATAAAACAAAAGAATTTAAGGTTGACAAAAAAAGGCAAAGTCAAAAAAAAAAAAAGAAAGAATTATACACAACACATACAAATAGAAGTTGTTCATGCTATGAATTTTAGTCTTCTTTTTTTCCAAATAAGAAATTTTGATCTCTGACATGAAAAAATATAACCAAATTTCATTTTAAAAGGACATAAACAAAACAGATTCTCAGGTGAGGATGAGGGAAAAAAAAAACCCAACAACCATTTTTTAATAGTACAAGGGTCAGTCATTATACTTGGATCAGTACTCTCCTACAAATTGCCATTCCCTACGCCATTCAGGAAAATCTTCCTTTGAAAGCTTTTTAATCACAGAAAGAAGATGGTCACTTAGATAGCTCTGACTTTTAGTATTTTTGCTCAACTGTCCCACAAATGACATAAGATAGATAGTTCCCACTGTCTTACAGCCTTAACATTTCATTTTGCTATTTGTATCAATTTCATAGTTAATTTTCAAATTTACATTTGAACAACTTTCCAAGAACCATTAAGAATTTCTGATTCTTCTTTTAAAAACTGCCAATTTAAAAACTTCATTTTTTCCACTGGGAAGTTAGTGGTACACATATAAGCAAGTTTCAGATCCTTATAGATTTTGGATGTTAGAATTTTATCAGTTATATTTACCACAAATATTCCTTGCCCAAAGTGTTTCTTTTCCTTTAATTTTGCTTTTTTTGCCTCATTAGTATTGTTGCAAGGTTGCTGATATTTAGATTACAAAATCTTTTTTATTTCTTCAATGGTTTTAACCTTTATGCTATTACATATATCATTTGCATTTGGTAAACATTAAAAACAACTTAAAGACCCAGTATTCTTAAAATGATAAAAGGAATTTCCTACCTTTCCAGGGTCATCCTTGGATCGAGGCACTTTAAGAAAACACTTGTTCAGAGAAAGATTGTGTCTTATGGAATTCTGAAATTGAAAGGGAAAGAGTAACCAATGAAAAGGTCAAATGAACTTTTCTTTTTAAGAAAGTACTTACAGTAGTAGAAAAATGTATTTCAACATAAAACATTAACATTCATTAAGGAATAGATTACTTTTTTAAAATGAAAGAATAAATAGCATTAAGATGATCAACTGTAAATGACTTAGCTATTCTGAGCAATAAAACAATTCAAAGCCAATTCCAGAGGACTCATGATGGAAAATATTATCCACTTCCAGAGAAAGAACTAACAGACCAAATGTAGAGCAAAGCATAATATTTTTCACTTTATTTTTCCTCTGTTTTCTTTAACAACATGACTAGCATGAAAATGTTTTGCATAATTGTACATGTATAACACATCAAATTGCTTTCTCAGGAGGGGGGGGAGGGGGAGAAAGTATGTGTGTAAAGGGAAAAGGAGAAAGATTTGTACAACAAATCTTTATGATGGTTAATTAAAAATTTCTTTTATATGCAATTGAGAAAAAAGCTTATTTTTTAAAATGAAAGCATAAAATTTAAAACACTCAATTTTGTTGCCTCTATTAAAACACAGAAGTCCTAAGAATAGTCACATGGACAAAGATAATTTGTATACTTCTTTACCCAAAGAAAATTATAACTATGAATTGCTAAAAAATCTCAATAATTTGAATATTCCTCTCCTTTACACTGGGAAAGTCTTAATTATCAAATTAGGCAATAGAATTTCATTTCCCACTACCAAAGACACATTGAACTTTGACTGCATAAGGAACAGGATTTACTAAGATACAATAACATGCTTAACTGAAAGTAGAATATAATATCCGCAAAGTAATCTACAAAAAAATTAGTTCAAATTCTTCAACAGGTATTTTTAAAAGTATTCTTAAAGTGACTAACTTTATGCAAATATGCAAACCACTGTGCTTCAGAGAGGTGGTAAGATGGTAGATGATGGAGATGATACAGACTCTGAAAAGTTTACAATCTAATGACGAGAAAATTACATTTACACAAATTATTAATTTACAAGTAAAAGTAGAAAGAAAATTTACAAGAAAATAACATCAAAGAAGAAAGTAAGAAAAGTACAAAAGAAATATAAGCAAACTGGTATTTGAGTGGGGGCTAGGAAAAGAGGAAGACTTTAAAAGAAATGCAGAGCCTAAATATGAGAACAGCAAAAGAACAAATAAAAGGAATGAAAAAGTTGAAAATGGAGACAAAAAAACAGTAGTACATTTGAGATGGAATAAAGAATAACACAAAAGAGTATGACATGAAATAAAAACATAAAAGGAAACTGGATCAAGGTTGTGAAAGATCTGAAATACCAAGACAAGTTTATAATTATTACATATTAAATGGGTAATCAAACAGCGTTTATGAATAAGAGGTCTCAATCATAGAGTTGTATAAAGAATATTACTAAGACAAAGGATAAAGAAATAAAAAAAATTTTTGAGTTATTAAAAAAGTCAAGAATAATCTGAACTGAGCAGTTGCAGTGAGTTATTAAGGCAGACAAAAATATATGAGAAAGAAATGTAAAGATATTCTTTGGACTTTCAATTCCTCTTTTTTCTCTCCCATTTCAAATGTTCTCATTCCTCTTCTTTTACTTTTTTTTTTAAGTACATAAGGATAAGTACATAAAAAAGTCAAGAATAATCTGAACTGAGCAGTTGTAGTGAGTTACTAAGGCAGACAAAAATATATGAGAAAGAAATGTAAAGATATTCTTTGGAATTTCAATTCCTCTTTTTTCTCTCCCATTTCAAATGTTCTCATTCCTCTTCTTTTACTTTTTTTTTTAAGTACATAATAGTACCTACCACCCTCGGAGATAGGTGCTATTAATTAGGGCAAACAGATTAAATAATTTGTCTATAAAGTCATAGAGCTTGTAAGTACATGGGGCTATATTTGAACTCGGGTCTTACTGATTATAGAGACTATACTCTATCCACCATGTCACCTATATGTTTTTTGTACACTGATCAATGCAATGTGGTTATCTGGACACGATAATAAAATACTCATGAACTCAATACAGAAAGTACCATTATTCACATCACCTCAGAGTACCCTGAGGCTCGGATAAAGAAACTTCTTCCCTGAAGAGATTCATCTTTCCCCATCCAATACTTCCTTTCCCACTACTCACCTGCTAACCTTCTAATAAGACATTATTGGAACAGGTTAAATCAACCTGATTTACTCTGCACGAAGTACATTCTGGGTGAGAAAAAGAGGAAGTAAAGAGTCAGTAATGGTAGTCAAGTCTTTCAAGGAGTATGGCTGATAAAAGGAGAGAAAGATGTAGGATGACAATTTGAGAGACAGTATAGTTTGGTGATTTCTTTATTTCTAAAGATGGGGAAAATGTGGGCATGATTGAAGCTATCAGAGAAGGAACCAGCTGATAAAGGGAAGGTTGAAGATTAAAAAAAAAAAAAAAAAAAAAAAAAAGGGATGTTTAAGGATGCAATTTGATGGAGAAAACAGGAAGAAATGAGTAAGTAAACACATAAAGAAGATGGACATCAAAGACAACTTTGACTCCTTAAAAAAAACTTTTATCATATACTGAAGGAAAAGGGAGAAAGTAGGAAATGATGACAAGGAGTTTTCAGATGAAGAGAATAAAGCAAAAGGAATTTTATGTAAAATGTTCCAAATCTTTTCAGCAAAGTAAGAGGTAAAGTTCCCAGATGAGAAGTCTTTTCTAATTTCTAGTCTAGAGCTTCTGATAGGGAATCAGGAAGAAATGGAAGTACTGCCTTGCTGCAGGGCAGGGTCAACTATAACATGAATATATAACATGAAATCTATAATGTACCCAAGTTAGTACAATCATGAGTTTTTTCTAACTTAATTCAGATGGTAGGAACAATCCAGGGCTGAGTTTTGGTAAGAGAAGAGTAGTAATAGGACAAAGAGACAAGGGTTTCAAGAATAGAGGTCAGTGTACAACTGAAATCACTATTTGGGTTAAGGTTGGAGAAGGAAATGAAATCAGAGAAGGGATAATGGCCTAAGAAAGTAAAGGGGAAAAGCAACAGGCTTTTACTAAATATCTACTATGTTCCAGGGATTACGCTAAGTGCTTTATTTACAGACATTATATTCTTGGATCAGAGACAAAGTATTGAGAAATAGAGGATACAGATCTTCATGAGGGTAAAGAGGTATGAATATTGAAGCACAGGAAGACATAGAATAATATAAAGTCAGATAGGCGAATGTCTGGGTCCCTAAGTAGGAAAGTACTTGTGGGTAATGATAAGATCTAGTGAGTAGACCATCTATCTCTATGTATGGGTAAGGTAAAATGAAAAACAGGTTACATAAAATTTAAGGAGGCTGCCAAAATGAGGTTAGTGGGAGCATTTACATGGATATTAGATATTAAAGTTTATAGTAAAAGGAGAAGAAAGGAAAATCATGAGCTAGAAGCTGAATTCCTTAAAAAAAAAAATAGAGAGAATGACCTGGGATCTGACAATACAATAGTTACCATAATTTATGTGAGGGAAAAATGTTAATTGTTTAGATTTCAAAAAAGAAAAACTACTGAGTAAAGGAGGGAAAGGTCTGGGAAAGGAGTATTTTAATAATAAGAGGTTAGAAAACAGTTAAGTTAGTGATGAAAAATGAAAGCTGAAGATGTACCTTTAGAAGGAAGCTAGGTCAGAGACAGCTAACATGAAAACAATGTGACAGAAAAGGGTGCCACCACCATGCCAAAGGGCTATCAAACTGTGCATATCCTTTGACCCAGAAATATCACTACTGGGTCTGTATCCCAAAGACATAAAAAAGGGAAAAGGATCCACATGTGCACAAGTGTTAGTAACGGGTCTTTTTGTAGTAGCATGGAACTGGAAACTGAGTGAATGCCCCTCAGTTGGAGAATGTTAAGGAATATTATTAAGAAATGATCAGCAGGATGATTACAGAGAGACCTGGAGAGACTTACATGAACTGATGCTAAGGGAAATAAGCAGAACCAGGAGATCATTGTACACAGCAACAACAAAATTATACTATGATCAATTCTGATGGACCTGGCTCTTTTCAACAATGAGGTGATTCAGGCCAATTCCAATAGACCTATGATGGAGGCTGAGTGTGGATCACAATATAGTATTTTCACTCCCCGCTCCCCTTTTGATCTGATTTTTCTTGCACAGCATGATAAATGTGGAAATATCTTTAGAAGAATTACACATATTTAACCTATGTTGGATTTCTTGCTCTTCAGAGGAGAGGAAAGAGAAAAGAGGAAGAAAAATTTGGAACACAGATTTTGCAAGGGTGAATACTTAAACTGTTTCTATATTTTGAAAAAAATAAAAAGCTATTATTAAAAAAAGAAAAAGGGTTCTATTAACACATACCAAACAGAAATTTGTAGATTAATATGCTGCAAGAATTTTTTCTTCTTTTTACACGAAAATGTTTGCTTTTAAGAATGATTCTAAGTTTAGATAAAAGATTAAAAAAAAAAACCAGAGGTTGATTACTGGTTAGGGATGTTAAAGTTAGATAATCAGATTAGATTTTCTCTGAGGTTCTGCAATTACATATTAATCACAAATGTTTCATTTGGGATCACATTCATGTTGTGGTATTTTTATTTTAATTTGCTTTTCCCTTTGGTAGTCAGAGTTGACTGCGATTCTTAGAACAGTTCTTAAAAAGATAACCAGGGTGGGCAGCTAGGAGGCACAGTGGATAGAGCACTAGCCCTGAAATCAGGAGGACTTGAGTTCAAATCTGGTCTCAGACACTTAACACTTCCTAGCTGTGTGACCCTGGGCAAGTCACTTAACTGCAATTGCCTCACCAAAAATAAAAGGAGTGGTTTGCCATTTCTTTATCCAGATTATTTTACAGATGAAAAAACTGAGGCAAACAGGGTTAAGTGACTTCTTCAGGGTCATAGAAATAGTGTCTGGGACTGGATTTGAACTCAGATCTTTCTGAGCACCTCTATTCAAGGTACCCCCTACCTGACTAGTTTTAAACTTGAAAAGCATCAACTCATTTTATTCTTACAATAATCTTGTGAGAAATAGGTGCTACTGTTATTCCCCTTTTCCAAATGAAGAAATAAAACTCTGCGAAGTTAAGAGATTTGCCCATGACTAAATAGCTAATTTGTTCAGAGGCCAGATGTTCCTAACACTAAGTTCAGCAATCTTTCTACTATACCACACTACTTTAAACATCCCAGCTTCTTTTATCAAGCTCCTCAACTCCATGATTTTCCTCTTCAGCCTAATTCAGTGATCCACAAGGTTACAGCCTGTGTCATATATCACTGCCCATAACTGGATTACATTCATGATTTAGCATTCTAAGATTCCTTTCATTGTTCTCTACTCTTCAGTCTCTTTCAAAGGCAACTTTTGTATTTCTGCTTTTGATTTCAACTCTATCTCTTTTCTAGAAATTTTCCCTTTGATCAGCTCCTTCCTTCTTGTTTGGCCCCTTCTTCCCAACATGCCTACATCTCCTGCCATATTTAAAAACTTCTATGACCTTAGTATTCCCTATTACTATTCTATATCTCTCTTTCATGTAGTCAAGCCCCTAGAAAAATCAAATCAGTCTTAATTCTGATTTTGCTCACTTCCCACTTGTTTCTCAACTCCTTTCAATAAGACTTCTAGCCCCACCAATCTGGAAATTACTCTTTCCCTCTAAAGTTCCCAATGATTTCAAACTACTAAATCAAATGTCCTTTTCTCAGTACTTATAATTCTTGACCTAATAGATGTTTTTTGATTTTGTCCATGATGAAAGATTCTGTCCTACATTGGTATCTGTGACACTATCCTCACTTGCCTATCTGATTAGTCCTTCTCATGATCATATATTGCATTCCTCTTCAACTGAGAGCCTATCTCCCTAAGATTCCATTCTGGGACTGCTTCTCTATTTATATCCTCTCTCTTGATGATATCACCAGTTTCCATGGATTTAAGTATCATCTCTATGTAGGTGACTTCCAAATCATCCATTTCCTACTAGCCATCACGCCTGAATGTAATGCTGGTTTTTCAAATACAATATTCAAAATGGAACTCATTATTGTCCTTTTCCCTAACGCTGGTTCACCTCCAAACTTTCCTGTTTCTCTTGACAGCATTTCTCTTCCTTATTTTTATTTCATCCTTCTAATCATCCAAATTCATAACTTTAGGATCATTCATAATTCTCCTCTTCTGTCTCCTTCCCTCCCTCTCTCTTTTCTTCCTGTTTCTTATTCTCTTTTTCTACCATACCCAAACAGCTGTTAGAATGATTGTCTACCTCCATAATATGTCTTGCATCTACTCCTTTATCTTCATTCAGTCACCCTAGTTTGGCCTCATCATCTCTTACTTAGACTACTGCAATAGCTTCCTAATTGGTATCCCTGCTTCCAGTTCTCCCCTCTCCATCCACATAGCTGCCAAAGCAATTTTCCTAAAGCAAAGATCCTACCATGTCGCTCTCTGGCTCAAAAATCTTCAGTGGTTCCCTGTCGCCTCTAGAATAAAATACAAACTCCTCACCTTGACATTTAAAGCTTTATATAATCTGGCTTCAACTTACCTTTCAAGACTGTTCATATTACCCCCTTCACTTAGGCTACATTCCATTCAAACTGGTCTACCAACTGTTCCCAGAACTCAAAATTCTCTAACTCCCATCTCGATGAACAGGCTGATCTCCCATGCTCAGAATGCTCTTTCTCCTCAACTCTGTCTCTGGGCATCCTTCACTTATCAAGGTTCAATCTAGTTCCTACAAATTTCTGCAGATCTACAGGACACTTTTCCTGGTCTTGGCAGTTCTCATCCTCCTCAAATCATTTTATATTTATCTATGTATATGTTCTATTTCCCTGATTGTGTTGGCTCTTTTGAGGGCAGTAGCTTAAATTTCTGTCTTTGTACCCTGAAACCTACCACAGTGACTCTCATATGTCTAGGTTTTTGTTTGATTTGGTTTAGGGTTTGGGGAGAAAAAAGAATGAAACAGGGAAGGAGACAGAAGGATAACCAGACTATTCTTAGGTCCTCAAAATAAAAACCTTCTACCACTGAGCACCAGTAAATTCATCTACAGTAACTGGTTTCTCTAATTCATAGTCCTATTGCCTTCAATTCTATTAAGTGACCTGTTCTGGTCAAAGAGCAAGCAGCTATCAAGAGGATGGGCTTGAAAAAAGTCTAATTGATTTAAAAGTATGAGTAAAAAGAACAGAGATGTCAAACATGCTCTACAAGACTCCCTAGTGCCTCACCAAACCAAATTAAAATATAAATGGAAAATATTTAATAAAATATAATAAAGCATAGATAAATATTATATTTTAGAACTAAATCAATCAATATACATTGTCTGCATGGATCCTCATGTATAGATTTCTATTCATGTCTACATCACAAATACTGAGAAGTACTTAAGTATAAAATGAGGATGGTCCCAATTTTATGAGTAAAGTAGGAGACTGGGTGATGCAAAAGTTTAGAGGTAAGAGAATCAGGAATGTCATTGTGAGGAATGAATCACTCATAGAAGAATACAAAAACTGCCGTATATCAATAAGAGCCAAATTGAAGTGAGAAAAGGAAGGTGTACACAGCAGGAAAAGTTCTGACTTCCTTCAGCAGTAATAAGCAGCACTGAAATAGGTAGGAATGGAGAAAGCAAGACAATCTGGGAATTTGGGAATATAGAAAGGGATATATAATTGAAGTCACATAGTGAAGAGCTGGCATGAACAAGAAAAAAAATAAAAACCATTTCTTCCTCATATATTCCAATTTAAGACAGTTAAATATGGAGAAGTTTTGATGAGGGAAGCCACAACAGATGACCATGATTTTCTAAGTAAAGTCACCTTCACAGAATAGTAAATATACTGGCTAGCTATAGAATATGGTAAATTTCTAATGATCTATAAGTTTCTCTAGGTTGGTGAGATAATGAAGCACATAGAATTTATTAACAGGGCTAAGGTAAATCCCTGAAGCATCTTTTCCTCTAAATTCCAAGAGCTGGGTCTAGAGGCCAGAAAGAGTTCCTAGTGGGCCCCAGGAACAGTAAATTATTAAATCAATTATAAGAGATCAGAATGAAAACAAAGGCGGCCTAACTTTTTGGCCTTTTTGATAAAGGAGATGGAACAATAAAAGCAGGGTTTCTGACAACATTAATAGTAACCATAAGGAAAAAAAAGTTCATGACCAAAGAAAAGTTCATAAGAGCTAAAATTGGTAATTTTGACTACATAAAATTAAAAAGATTTTACCTAAATAAAACCAATGCTACTAAAATTGGGGGGGGGGGGGAGCGAGCAAAAAATGGGTGGAGGGGAAGCAAAAAATGGGTGGAAGGGAACTCATTTTAGTAAATTTCTCTCATAAAGATTTCATTTTTAAAATATTTAGGGAACTAAGCCAAATTTATTAAAATAACATTCATTCCCCAAATGATAAATGGTCAAAGAATATGAATAGGCAATATTCAGAGAAAGAAATCAAAGCCATCAAAAATAACAAGTAAAAACACTTTAAATCACTAATAGAGAAATGCAAAATTAAACTACCTCATACTCTTAAAATTAGCTAAAATGACAAAAAAGGAAAATGGCAAATGCTAGTAACAGTGATGGTGATACTGTGAGCTACTTCATTCATTCTGGAAAGCAATTTGGAATTCCTTGAAAGTGCACACCCTTTAATCCAGCAATAATGAACTAAGTTAATTCCCCAAAGAGATCA
This sequence comes from Sarcophilus harrisii, assembly GCF_902635505.1. NCBI lineage: Eukaryota > Metazoa > Chordata > Mammalia > Dasyuromorphia > Dasyuridae > Sarcophilus > Sarcophilus harrisii. The sequence goes on from NC_045428.1 coordinate 549,312,706, forward strand.
AACAAAGAGGAAAAGGACCCCTATGTACAAAAATATTTATAGCAGTTCTTTTAGTAGTAGCAAAGAACTGAAACTGAGAGAGTGCCCATCAACTGGAAAATGGCTAAACATGATATATGAACGTGATGGAATACTATTGTGTTATAATAATGACGAAGGGCATGGTTACAGAAAAATCTGGGAAGACTTGCATGAACTAATGAAAAATTATATGAAGGGAACTATATATAGTTAACTGCAATATTATGATAACCAATTGTGAAAGACAGTAACTGATCCAATGACCCACCACACTCACAAGGAAACATACTATATAACCTGATTAAAATTTAGAGTGATGACAACAGCATATTTTCTTCTCTTTTTCTTGCCCCCTCCTTTTTTGGGGGGATTTGACAGAGCTAGTGTGGGAATTTGTTTTGCATGATTATACATGTATAAATATAATAGGTTTCATTTTTCTTGCCTTCTCAATGGATGGCAAAGAGTTCAGGGGTGAGGGAAGAGAATTTGGAACTGAAAAAAATATGAATATATACATATATATATTTTTTTAGTGCTGACTTATTTGTTATATACTAAAGCTCTTATTTGACCCTCAGTTAAACTGAGGTGCTAAAGAATGCAATTATACTTTACAAACATAAAAATAATAAAACAGTCTCTTTAAAGAGGCTTGCAAATGAAAAATATTGGAGGGAATATGGAAAAATGGGGTACTAATGCACTACTAATAAAGTTATAAACTGATTCAATCATTCAGCAGCATAATTTGGTATAATGGCTAGAAAACTGCCATACTCTTTGACCCAGCAATACCACTAACTAGGTCTGTATCTTAAAGATATCAAAGTAAAAAGTACCCTTATGTACAAAAATATTTATGATTGAACAAGTTATGATATACAAATGTGATGGAATACCATAGTGCTAAAAGATGAACTAGATGCACTCAGAAATACCTGCACTTAAATGAACTGATGCAAAGTGAAATTAGCCGAACTAGGAAGAGCAGTATTGTAAAATGATAACTGAATGATTTAGCTATTTTCAGTAGAGCAATGATTCATGTTAATTACAAATGACTTATGATTTTAAAAAATGCTATCAACCTCCAGTGAAAATATTTCTAAAATGTGAATGCAGACTGAAGTATATTTTTTTTACTTTATTTTATTTATTTACTTTATTTTTCTTGTTTGTTTCTTTTATCTGCATTTTCTTTTACAACATAATGAATGTTTTGCATGACTGCACACACATAATTTATATCAAACTGCTTGCGTTCTCAAAGAGGGGGAAGGGAAAGAAAGGAATTAAAAAATTTAATTTAAATTTTTAAAGTATAAAAAAATGTACATGTAATTGAGAAAAAATTAAATGTTCAAAAAAAAAAGCAATCTAGAGGATTACACAAGTCAACCTTTTCATTCATTTAAACATTCTTTCCCATTACTGAACAGGGTCTTTTGATAGGTTTTTACTATATCTAACTCTTAAATGCCTGGGATGGCAAAAATAAAAGTTTGCTCACAATGTACCAAGCTGTATAAGATTCCATTCTTGACTCCAAGGAACTCCAAACCATCACAATTTTTCAACCCAACACTAACCTGGGAATCAGTCTCTCTGAATTTAGTGAGGCTAAGCCTCAGGTCATGATATATATATATATATATATATATATATATATATATATATATATATATAATCTGTAACTAAGAGTTTCCTTTAGCTTCTTAAGATTTGCAAAGGCTTGTGCTCTCCTAACAAAGGCTTCTGAGAACACAATCACCACTACACCATGAGGAGATATAAAAAAAAAAACCAGAATATACAGAATTATACATCATAACAAACCAGACATGGTTTAACAAAGGCACAATAAAGCAATACTATCACTTGCATATCCCCATTTTTAATTATACATTTAAACATTATTGTGATCTAAAAGTGAATTAACTTTTCTGATCATCTAATCACATTGCTTCAGGCTATTAAAATACTCAGGTTCTTTACACATAACCCTACTATCACTTTCAACTTGAGTACTGATTTTTTAAAATGCAAGTCTAATCCCTAAGAATGAAATGTGGTACAAAGCAAAGCTCTGACTCTTTAGTCAATGTTTAAATCCCATCTCTCACATTTACTACCCTATGTGATCTTAGGCTTTTAAAATGAAGGGGTTAGAATAGGTGACCTATTAAATTTGAGCTTGTTAATTTTGACCCACCCTTGCTGTCACCAGAAATCTTTCTGGATGGAAATCCACATCATCTAACATTGTGGATTCTCTCTACGAAAATTTTCTAACATTTACAACATTCTAACTAACTTTTCTAACATTTATGCTACAGTCACTGAACAAAACCTTCATTATGTACTGGTACTATATGTCAGGCACTATATTAAGCCACCTAAATAAGCCTTCACTGAAATCACTGACAAATATCTCAACAGAACAGGATCAGAGTCTGAAAGTTAAAATTTTCTACTAACAACAACAATAAGAAGAAAGTCTACTATTCAAAATTCTTTGTGTCCACTCATTTAATCACTTCTAAAACCATTCTATCACTTGCATCCCTCTACCATATTTTCAAGGAAATTTGTCTGATGCCTCTCGGAAATTCAGGTATATTGTGTCAATAGCATTCTGCTAACCCTGCATAATAAAAGGAAATTAATTTAGTCACCTGTGACTATTTCTTATTCAACTTCTGCAAGCTTTTACTCATCATCACTTTTCTTCTAAATACTCATATTTTTAAAAGTTCTGGATTCTAATAGGAAAGCTCATTAGGGTAAAGTTTGAAAATATCTTCTAAAAGCTTCATTTCTAAACTATATAGAGAATTGACTTAAATTTATAAGAATTCAAGCCATTCTCCAGTTGATAGTCAAAGGATATGAATAACTTTCAGATGAAGAAATTGAAACCATTTCTAGTCATATGAAAAGGTGCTCTAAATCACTATTGATTAGAGAAATGCAAATTAAGAAAACTCTGAGGTACCACTACACACTTCTCAGATTGGCTAAGATGGCAGGAAAAGATAATGATGAATGTTGGAGAGGATGTGGGAAAATTGGGATACTATACTAATACATGGTTGGTGGAGTTGTGAACTGATTCAACCATTCTGGAGAGTAATTTGGAACTAGGCCCAGAGGGCTATCAAACTGAGCATTACCCTTTGATCCAGTAGTATTTCTACTGAGCTTGTATACTAAAGAGATCTTAAAGGAAGGAAAGCAATCCACATGTGCAAAAACGTTTGTGGCAGCCCTTTTTACAGTGGCAAGGAACTAGAAACTAAGTGGATGCCCATCAGTTGGAGAATGGCTTGAATAAGTTATGGTATATGAATGTTATGGATTATTATTGTTCTATAAGAAATGATCAGGAGGATTTCAGAGAGGTCTGGAGAGACTTACATGAACTGATGCTAAATGACAGGGCAACAGCAATATTATACAATGATCAATTCTGATGGACATGGCTCTTTTCAACAATGAGATGATTCAGGCTAGTTCCAATGGTCTTGTTATAAAAAGAGCCATCCACACCCAGAGAGAACATTGTGGGAACTGAATATGGGTCATAATATAGTATTTTCACTTTTTTTGGTGGCTATTTATTTGCATTTTGTTTTTTCTCATTTTTTCCCTTTTTGATGTGATTTTTCTTTTGTAGCATGATAATTATGGAACTATGTATAGAAGAACTACATCTGTAAATATATATTGAATTTCTTGCTGTCTAGGAGAGGGAATAGGGGAAAAGGAAGAAGAAAAAAAATTTGGATTAAGAAGCTATCACTTTCATTTCTTTATCTGAAAACTGCATGTTCATATCCTTTGTTAATTTGTCAATTGGGGGAATGGCTTGTATTCCTATAAATCTGATTCAGTTCTAAATATATATATATATATATATATATATATATATATATATATATATATATATATATACATGTATATATATATATATATATATATATATTTGAGAAAAGAGGTCTTTATCAGAGACAATTGCTGTAAAGATTTTTTCCCCAGCTTACCACTTTTATTCTAATTTTGGTTGCATTGATTTTGTTTATACAAATCTTCCTTATTTTAACAAAATCAAAATCGTGTATTTTACATTTTATAATGCCTGTAACTCACTTAACTTCTTTAACAATCTGCATGCTGATATTTGTGGAAATATGTATAGAAGAACTGAACATGCTTAACATATATTGGATTACTTGTCATCTAGAGGGTAGGGAAAAGGGAGGGAAAAAATTTGAAACACAAGATTCTGCAAGGGTGAATGTTATTATCCATGCCTCTATTTTGAAAATTAAAAAATTTAAAAATTAATAATCTGCAGGCTATATTTAGTGAATATATGCTTAATACTGATATTGCTTCATTGTCTATGGTACCTTTTAACAAGATGTAGCTTAATTGGTCCTATTCTTGCCTTTCATTTTTCTGAGACCAGGATTGCTATTCCTTCCTGCTTTTTTAACTTCAGCTGAAGCATAATATATTTTGTTCCAGCCCCTTACCTTAACTCTATGTATGTCTCTTTGCTTCAAGTGTGCTTCTTGTAAACAAGATATTGTAGGTTTACGGTTTTTTATTTGTTTTGCTTCTGCTTCCATTTTATGGGAGAGTTCATCCCATTCACATTCATAGTGATGATTATTGTTTATTTCCTTTCATTCTGTTTTTCTTTTCGCTTTCCCTTCTCACCAATGTTTTGCTTCTGTCTATCACTTCCCCTAATCTGGCCTCTTCTGTTAGTGGTCCCTTCCTAACCCTTTCCCCCCACTCCCTCTGCCCCTACTTAATCTTTTCCCCTCTTACTTCCCTGTCAGATAAGAGAGATTTCTATAGTTGAATGATTATGTATATTATTTCTTCTGAAAAGAATAAGGTTCAAGCAATGCCCATCACTCACTCTTCCCCTCTACTTGTAATTGGTTGTATCTTTTTATGTGAAATAATATCTCTACCTTACTTCTACACCCAATGTATTCCTCTTGCTCATCCTTTTTTTTTTTTTTTTTTGATTATTCCCTTAAATTTATCTTACACCTGGATCCTTCTCTCTATGTATATTCCTTTAAGCTGTACTATTATTAATGAACCAATTTTTAAGAATTATAAATGTCATCTTCCCATGTAGAGATGTAAACAGTTTAGCTCTACTGAATCCTTTATGTTTTCTTTTCCCCTTCGGTCTTGATATTGGGGGTCAAACTTTTAGTTTAATTCTGGTCTTCTTATGAAAGCTTTGAAATCCTTCAATTTCACTGAATGATCATTTTTTTCTCTTTGATGTATTATGCATTATTTCACCAGTTAAGTGAGTCTTAGTTGTAGTCCTAGATCCTTTGCTTTCTGGAATATCATGTTCCATGACCTCTAATCTTTTAATGCTGCAGCTGCTAAGTATTGATATTTGAAACTCCTTGATATCCCAATTGTTTCTTTCTGGCCACTTAAGAGTATTTTTTCCTTGACATGATAATTCTATAATTTGGCTAGTTCTTTTCTGATGTGATCAGTGGATTCTTCCAATATCTTTTTTGGCTTCTGGTTCCAGGTTATCATGGCAGTTTTCCTTGATAATTTTCTTTAAGATATCCAGGTCTCTCTTTTGATTATGGCTTTCAGGTAGTCCAATGATTCTGATAATCTTACCTGAATCTATTTTCCAGATTGTTTTTCCCATGAGGTATTTTATGTTTCCATTTTCCCATTCTTTAGAATTTAATTGCTGCTTGTTATCACATAAAGTGGTTAGATTCCACTTGCCCAATTCTAACTTATAAAAAGTTGTTTTCCTCAATCAGCTTTTTGTACTTTCTTTTCTATTTGGCCAATTGTACGTTTTAAGGAGCTGTTTTTTCAGTAGATTTTTCTATCTTCTTTTCCCAATTTTTTTTCTCCCAAGCTGCTGATTTTTTTTTTTTAAAAGAATCTCATATCACTCTCATTTCTTTTCCCAATATTTTCTTCTACTTTTCTTATATGATTTTAGGTTCCTTTTTGAGCTCTTCCACGAGTTTTTTCTGATCTTGATATGATTTCCTGCTTTTCTTTGAGTTTTGGCCATAGGCATTTTGACATGCTTCTTCTGAGTTTGTATCTTCCCCGTCACCATAACAGTTTTCTATGGGCAGATTCTTTTGTCGTTTTTTTCTCAGGTTTGTTTTTTTTTTTTAAACCTTTTTCCTTTCTTTCTGGGGAGCTCTATTCCCACAGTGGAAGGAGCATTGTCTCAGGCTTTTTGTGCTAGGGGATGCAGATTGGCTATTTACCTAGAACAGCACTGAAGCTTCCCTGAGGCCTAGGGGAAGGGAGGAGTGGGGAGAGAAAGTGGCAATGGGATGGAGAAGCCTTCTATCTAGTGCTACACTGAGGAGCTGGAGGGTGCCTAAATCTGCTGGAAGTCATAGGAGTCTGGCAGCTTACCCAATGTTGAGCCAGGGTCCTAGTGCTGGTGTCTGGGGTGTGCTGAGGCCAGTGGAGTATTTCTACATTTTCCCTGGGATACAATAAAGCATGTGGTGATCTGAACACAGTTATCTAGCTGCCTATTTGCTTGGGGTTACATTACACTATACTGTACTTCAGTATACATGTACTTCAGTACGTGGCAGTTCTCAGAGCTAGAGTCTGCCCAGTTTCCTGGCTATGCTGAAGTACATGAAGACTTATGGTATTGGCATTTACATGCTCCACTATACTGGGGAGCTTCAGGATCTCCTACTGGTTTGCTAAGGTGCAACTTTGTTGCTGGCCTGCTGAGATGCTTTCTTTCCTGAATTGTGTTACCCTTTTCCTGACGATCTTCCAAGTTTGTTGAGTTAAAAGAGTATTTCACCCTGTCTTTTTTATTATTTTTTTTTTTTGCAGGTTTTGCTGTTCCTAGATTTGTTGAGGTCCCACTTTATGGGTATTTGGAGGTGACTGTAACAGAGTTGTGTGGATTTACTGCTTACTCCACCATCTTAGCTCCCAGAAGTCACTGAGAGAACAAAGTTAAAATCTGCAGCAGTAACAAAACAGATTTCTATATATTTACTCATCATAATCTTATTCTTGAATGCATCCTCCACCTCCTCCTTGTCCTTCCTTACTGAAATCAACTTTGAAACTTCATCTCTATAATTTTCATCCTGTTTCAGAAAGGCCTGGAGAGACTTACACGAACTGATGCTAAGTGAAATGAGCAGGACCAGGAGATCATTATATACTTCAACAACAATACTAGATGATGACCAGTCCTGATGGATCAGGCCATCCTCAGCAACGAGATCAACCAAATCATTTCTAATGGAGCAGTAATGAACTGAACTAGCTATACCCAGAAAAAGAACTCTGGGAGATGACTAAAAACCACTACATTGAATTCCCAGTCCCTATATTTATGCACACCTGCATCTTTGATTTCCTTCACAAGCTAATTGTACAATAATTCAGAGTCTGATTCTTTTTGTACAGCAAAATAATGTTGTGGTCATGTATACTTATTGTGTATCTAAGTTATATTTTAATATATTTAACATCTACTGGTCATCCTGCCATTTAGGGGAGGGGGTGGGGGGGGTAAGAGGTGAAAAATTGGAACAAGAGGTTTGGCAATTGTTAATGCTGTAAAGTTACCCATGTATATATCCTGTAAATTAAAGGCTATTAAATAAAAAAATAAAAAAAAAAAAAAAAATAAATAAAAAAAAAAAAAAAAAAAATATATATAATTTTCATCCTGTCTCAAAATTCTAGTTATTGCTACTTCAACAAGTTCCTGAATGTTCAGAATGAGGTCCAAAATAATAGTTTGTCAATTCTTCTAGCTTTTAAAAGATAAAATTTGGAAAGCAAGTCAGTAATTCACCAACTTCTCTGCTTTCAACATCTTCAATATGAACTTATGATGTAGTAACTTGAAGTAGTTAGATGGCACAATGGATTGAGTGCTGAACTTGGGAGTCAAGATAAACAAAATTTAATAGAAAAACATCTATCTCAGACACTTTACTAGCTATGTTTACCCTATTTTGAACATGTCACTTCAGAACCTCCCTCATAGGGTCACTCTGAGAATCACATAACATATATAAAGCATTATATAAATGATAGCTGTTATTATTATTACTGAATTTTTGGTTGTTTGGTCATGTTCACTTGTTTTCAATTATCTCTGATTCTCAATAATCCCATTTGGGATTTTCCTGGCAAAGATACTGGCATGGTCCTCCATTTCCCCTGCAACTCATTCTACAGATGAGGAAACTGAGGATGTAATGTCAGGGATAGCTTTCCAGCTGGGCCTTGGGACCAGCCTTGGTCTCAGCAGAATAATCACCACGAGAATAGTCAGGAATAAAGTCCAAAGTCTTTATTGTCTCCTTCAGTCTCCCAGTTGAACCAGTCTCTCCCATAGTACAGGAGACAGGAGAGCCACCACAAGGATAATCAAAGATAGAATGTCTATCTTCCAGTCCTTGTTGGCCCTTATATACCTTATTATAATTATATCATGCTAAATACTTAAGTATATGTGAACTAGAGAACAATCATCTCAACAATTCTACTGAATTAACACCTTGTTTCAAGTACACTTCTCCAGAGTTCTTGATCTCTACATGAGGCAAACAAGATTAAGTGACTTGCCCAGGGTCACACAGTTAGTGTCTTAGACAAAATTTGAACTCAGGAAGATAAGTCTTTCTGACTCTAGGCCCAGCCCTCTTATCCACTGTGCCAACTAAGCTGTAGCAAATTCCCAGCCTAAGAGAGCTTACTTCTTTCTCTTTTACTCAAAAGTTTTCTCTACTTTGCTTTCCTAACATTTGTGAATTTCTAATTAAGCAAATATCTTTTGACTCAAAACAATTACTTTATAACAATCTATTTTCTTCATATTGGTCTTTAGACATAGGAGCCTCATGTACCAGTTCTACTATTTTTTCTCATCATTGCTATGCTTTTGAATAATATCTGATTAATAACATGATACAGACACCAGTGCCATTGAATCTGATGAAGTCTAGTATGGTGCAGGGATTTAAGAGTGAGGAAAGAAGAAAGAATGGGGGGAAGAGTCGGGAAGAGTCGAACATCTGACTTTCCATTTTAGGGAGGGTCCTACGTGAGCCAACCTTTATTTCTCCTGGATCTGCTTCTGACTTTCTAGACTTTGACCACAATGCCCACATACTCCAACTTTTCAACTTTTTCTGTACTTTTTCCCTTTTTAGAATTAACTTCCTTTGACAGCAGGGTTATCTTCATTTTTGCTTACATTTTTGTATCCCCAGTGCTTGGCAAAGCAACCAGCATACAATAAGTAATAAATGCTTATAAATTCTCACTAACAACTATCAATTTTTTTGTTTTTTGTTAGACATTCAAGTCTGGGTATGGGAATTGATTAATAAAAACACTATGATATAGGTCAAAAGTATCAAATATGTTGCCTTAGACTGTATGCACTACCAAATGCAGCCCAAAACAAATTAAAATTTATTTGGGAAACTTTTAACAAACAAATAAAAAACAGTAAGTATGGTTTAGCTATTTCTAATTAAAGTATAATACCATTCATCCAGGTAGTAAAGATTCTAATTAGCTTTAAAGTCACTGAGAGAATTGAAAGATTCATTTAAAAGTCAAAACATAAAACTTGGAAGGACTTCAAAAGAAGAAACATATTTGACGATAATGGTAGAAGAATGATCTGGAAATGACAGAATAATGACTAAGAATATTCATTTTGCTCCGATAGATTAGGGAAAATGAGAAGAATAGACTCCAGTAGAGAAAATTTTAAGTTATACAATGTTTCATTGAAAGGAAAGAGGAGGAATGTTGTTTGAAAATTTCTATAATATATATGAGTTTGTTGAAAATATAGGGTGATCCCAAAGGACACAGAGGAATGGTAAACTAGATAGGAATGAGAATAGCTAAGAATAAGGACAATCATAACCAAGATAAAGTCAAAGGAAAAAGTAGCATGGGCATATTGTTCATATCTACACCGTGAGACTATATTACTGGGATTGGGAAGTCAGCAGTAGAAGGTTGATTGGCATGGCATATTCCATTGGCAAATGTAATGTTTGGGCTAGTTTTCTGGAGGTCCTCTGGAAAGGCCTTGGTCTCAGCAAGATGGACACCATGAGAATGGATAAGAATAGAGTCCAAAGTCTTTACTGTCTCTTATAGTCTGTGTCTGTCATAGTCTGACCCAATCTCAATTTGGCCCAGTCTCCTCCAGCAGTCTGACAGTCTGACAGTCTCAACCAATCTCCGTCTCCATCTGAGTCTGATTTTGTCCCCAGTTTAAATACCCTATTAGAATTACATCATTAAAATATGCTGAGTATAAGCTAATCTAGAGTGATTATATCATTATATCATACTAGATATATGTGAACTAGAAAACCATTGTTTCATCAATTCCACTGAGTTAAAATCTTGTTTCAAGTATATTTCTCCAAAATTCTGTCCTCTACAGGCAAAAATGTATCCAAAAGTACCTTCCTGACATTTGATATAGGATGTGAAATGCTTGTTCTGAGGTATTATGGAGCACTTTGCAGTTGTCTAATGGAAGGAAAAGAAAAAATAATTAAGTTTTTCCTTGCCATTTGGAGGGAAAGGCAAGACTAGAAATGAAGGGCAAATATATTAATTGAAAAGAAAGGTTAGATCTACAGCAAGGTTACAGGCTCCAAAATCCAAGATATTGCTATTAGCAGTGGATCAATTAAGTGTTTAAAGCCAGTCAATAAATTTTAGAAAGCTGAGCTTCAGGAAATATAATAATTTAATTAATATTTAATTTGAACTCAAGATGCTACCCAATAGCTTACATCTTATTACTCCAAAAGCATGTGTATTCCACTCTGTCTGACAATGACATCCTTCTTGTGTGACTGCACACTAGTTTTGCACATACATAATTACCTCCTAATTTAATTACTCTGCTCAATATAGCCTCCATATGGTACTACTTCCACCTGTTAACCTTTAATTTCACAAGACGATCTTGTTACCATCAAGTTCTTTCTCTGATTATACAAGTCCCTGAAGTTGTCTTTTACAACTCTTCTTTTGAACAATTCATTACCTCTAAGACATGGATACTTATACCCACAAAGTGTCTTTCTATTAACTTTAAAAGAACCTACAACTTCTGGTTCTTGTAAGATAATGGTATTTCATGATTTACAAGCATATAAGAAATATAGTTTTAAAATGGCTGTAAAATACAATTAACAATTATAATCTCCTTGACAAATCCTTAACTGCTGCAAAGCAAACAGAAGCAACTTTTAATATTCCCTGAAGAGCACAACAGGAAAAAATTCCAAGCTCCCTGAATTCCTTCCTTTTGGTACTTCTTGAATCTTTAATAGCTTAAAGTTAAATTCTATACTCTCCAAGCAAAACTTCCAGAAAAGGACTACTTAAAAATAAAATCTTTAATAAATATCTTATTTTTAATTTCCATGTAATCTTACATAAGTCCTTGTAACCCTGAACTGTAAGTACTCTATAAATATATATACACACACATATACATATATGTAAAATATGAGACAGTCAAAAACATAAGAAAAAAGTTTTGTCTGAATTTTACACCTAAGCATTCAAAATCTGTCTTCTATCACTGATCTAATGAGTTTAAGTATCACACACATCCTGAATCCCCAAGTATTTAAAATTTTTCTGTTTATGATCCAACATTCATATTTCAGCAAAGGTTGGGAAATATTTACCCTTTTTTCCCTTTATTTATTTGCAAGTTGGAAGGGATCTCAGTAATCATTTATTTTCAATCAAAACCTGAAAAAGAATACCTTCAATGAGGATAAACAAACCACCTCCTCAGACATATATTCTACTTTTGAACAACTCTTAATATTACAAAGTTTACTTTCATTAAGAATAATTACCTCCATAGGTCTAGCAACTTGCTCATCCATAAAATACAGATGCTGAATTAGATAGCCTCCATAGCCCCTATTATGATGATTGAAGAAATGAATAAATGATCATTTACTATACATAAATCCTACCCAACACTTATCTAGTTAAAGCTTTTTCCATATAACCTGTGCTTCAAATATTTAATGATAACTACTATTTTCCCCTTTAAATGCAAAGAAAAATCTGCCCAGGAATGACTTCAAAGTTCTTCATAATTATGGTCTCCTCTCTTCCCAACATTTTCTAGCTCACACACTGTTGAACATCAAAGGAGGAAGTCACACAATAGTGCTAAAGGGCCACACCATATTCAAGTTATTTAATTTCAATTAAACTCTCATTGCTGCACAGAACAACTTAAAGTCTTCCTTAATTGGTTCTGGGTTCACCTATTCCTCCCAGCAACTGTTCTGAATCATTTCTCTCCTCAAGTCCCAACCTTTTCCACACAAGATGTTGACCCACCTATCCCTAAAAAGGGTCAATCATGAACTTCTCACAGACTACTTTCCTTCAATATCTTCACTCATGTCCTACTTTACTTCTATTTCTGATGAAAAAGTGACTTTTCAAATTACCAAGGTCAACCCTTGATCTTGAGCTCTGTTTCTCTGTTTATTTCTACTCATCCATAAGCATATCTGAACTATTTACTTGGAGGCATCATAAAAGTGAATAACTGAGTGGTCTTCAAATCAAGATCTGAGTTTCAGTAACTCCTCAAACATTTACTGACACAACTGTGTTACCCTGATCAATTCATACCTTCGTTCAGGATCTGTTTATTCCTCCATAAAATGGAGATAAGTATAACAACTGCCTCACAGGGCTATCAGAAAGAAAAAACATATAAAATTATATACAGATAGAACCATATATCTCTATAAAAAGACCAAGATATATCTATCTGCATCTAGATCTACTTATCTAGATCTATAGCCATATTTCTATCTCCCTTTACAAACTTGAAAGCTCTATACAAATCTGAGTTATTTTCCCTTCATGGTCAAATTTGAGAAGGAACTGTCTATCGTTACTGCTTCCACTTTCCTCTCACCTACTTATACCTTTAAAATCTAGTTTCAGATCCTAACAATTGCAACTCAATTGCAACACTTTCTCCAAAGTTACCAACAATCCCTTAATTTAAAATGCGAAAGCAATTTCTTGGTCTTCACTCCAGCATGGCAGGAACTCAAGACGTTTTTTGTTTTTTTTTGTTTTTTTTTAACACCATGCTGGCTTTCCTCCTATAAAGACTCTGTTGCTTCTCAATTGCCCTTCTAAAATCTGGTAATGAGAACTGCACACAAAACTCCAGACATGATCTGACCACGGAAGAATCAGACTATGACCTTCCTAGTGATAAGACACTCTTGTTTTTCTCAGTGCACTCTAGAATTGCATAAAATTTCCTGCCTGCCATCATATACTATAACTGCAATGTAATGGTATTTCCTCAACTGGTAAGGTGATTTTTAAAAGCCAAATACGAGATTTCAGACTTAATCCTATTAAATTTAAGTTCACTCTGTCATTTGGAAGCTTGATAAACATGCCATCAAAAACTTTATCTATGTTGTTGATAAAACTGTTAAATAATCAAACACAAATTCCTGGGCTATTCCACTGGAGACTTCTTTCAAAAATGACCCAGTACCATTAATAACTACTCTGTAGAATTAGCTGGTAATTCAATGAGTAATGAATCCATCAAACTATAATTAACATCTTCCAAGCCATATAGCTTCATTTTTATTCACAAGATTTTAGAAGGTATTTGCTAAAGTCTAGGTAAACCATCTCTAAAATTTCTCTAATATCTATTAGCTTAGTTTAAAAAAGGAAATGAGGTTCATCTAACATGATCTATGTATGCCTCTTTACAATAAACCTTCTTTTCCTATATGCTCATTTACATATCTTTAACAAAACAAGCTAAAATTTTATTAGGAATAAAAGTTTAACTCAATGGACAGTTTCTGAGTTGAAGTGGAATAGGTGTGCAGAGGAGGATATTTAATAAATATTTATTGAAAAATACTACTATTTTGTGAGAAATGATGAAAGGTAGTTTCAGAATATAAGAAAATTTTTACAAACTACTGCAGAGTGAAATAAGTAGAAGCAGAAAAACAACTTATAATATCAACACTAAAAAGGAACAATTTCAAAAGATTTAATAAATCTGATTGACATAATAATCAACTATTATTCCATAAGACTGATGATGAAGCATACTATCCCACCTTAAAAGAGAGGTGATGAATTAAATATACAAAATGAGATATAATTTTTTGGACATGAATAATAAGGGATTTGTTTTATTTCATTATGCATATTTTTAAAAAAGGGCTTGGTTGGGGGCAATTAGATGGAGCAGTGGATAGAGCACTGGCCATGAAGTCAAGAGTACCTGAGTTCAATTCTGTACTCAGGACACCTATACACTTACTAGCTGTATGACCTTGGGAAATCACTTAAATTCAACTGCCTTAAAAAACAAAGAAACAAAACAAAACAACAACAACAAAAAAAAGACTTAGTTTTCCTTTTTTCCCCCCACAATGGAGGATAAGGAGAACAAGTATATGCTTGTTCATTGAAAAAAATAATAAATATTAAAATGAACTAGTTAGTGACAGAACATAAAGTTACAAAGAGCTCAACTTTTTTTACTTAGCATATAACAGAATTCCTCTCAAAGCCTTCTTTTATAGAGGACAGAAACTGGACTCTCAGCTAATTCCATTTTGCATCCTGCTACTCTGCCTGGTTTCAACTTCATGGAATAAGACAGCTTCTGGATTCTTTTCTCTTTACTCCCTCACTTTCCTGCCTCCCTTTATGTAATGTATCCTCTTTTAGATTCTAAATTCCTTAAGGATAGGGATTTATTTTTATTAAGTGTATTCCCAGCACTTACCATAGTATTTGGAACATAGCAGGCACTTAATAAATGTTTACTAGATTGGATTGGACAATTTGATTATTTTTTTATTTAATTTAATTATATTATTATGTAAATAAATAAATTTCATTTATTATATTTATTCCATGGACAGGGAATAAATATTCTCATACAAGATTTGTTATAAAAATTATCTAATTCAATAATACTCATTAAGAATCTACTATATTTAAAAAAAAAAAAATCTACCAGGTGTTATTCACTGTGGTAGCTACAGGAAACATGAAGAAAAATGAAGCACTAGCTCCTAAGAATATTGGTTGATTGGTTGGTTGGTTGTCCTTCCTTCTCAAAGAGTTACAGTGTGTCCAATGTGGCTAATCAGACCAATAAGAGTTCGAAATATTCTGCCACAGGTTGGACATAAATAGTTCATATGAACTTGGAGTAGATTCTCTAACTGCGCATCTCACATTCCCTTTGGGCTAATTACAATTCTGCTTTGCTCACAGAGCATAGCATCTTCTCTGGTGAGGGCACCATGTATATAATACACTGTGTTAGCTACTGGGAACATTTAGAAAAATGAATCACTATCTCCTGAGAAGGTAGGAGTGAAGAGAGAGAAAGCAAAATAAAATAAAGTTAACATCGGTGTCTTTTTGGAATGTGGATTTCTTTTAGAATTTTTTACGTAAAGTACAATTTGAGTAATGTGTTTACATAAAGCAAGAAGTATCTTTACCACAAAAGATAAAGGAGAACATAGTATCCAATTTGTAGAGGTAGTAGTGAATTGCACAAGATTAAGGAAGATGGGGGGGGGGGGGGGGGCAGGGGGGGGTGGGGGAGGGAAAAAAAAAAAGAAATTAAAAAAAAAAAAAAAGATTAAGGAAGATAAAGACTACTCAGAAAAGGGTTACTAAATATAGTAGTTAAAACAATGCTTCTCAAAGGGTATGATGTGGGAGACAAATGTTCTACAAAACTTTGGATTATTATATTACTGCAGATAAGTTTACCAGCAACTTCCTTCTCAAAAATACTATGGAATTTCAACATACTGATAATCCCTCAAACACACTAAATTCATAATTTCTTAAATTACCCATTTTCCATAACCTACTCCAATTTATCTCAGCCACACACAAAAATAAATATATCCTGGATCTTGTCTTGATCCAAGATGAACCACTTTCACATTCATGAACTATAAAAATGTCCTTATCTGATCACAATCTATTGTTATCCCACTTTTTCCTCTGTCCAGGAATACCAAGCACTTTTATTTAAGCCAACTGTGACTTTCAATCTCTCAACCCCTCAGTACTTTCCTAAACCATCACTTCTTGACTAGTTATACTCCCCCCTCCTTTTGCTATTCTAAGTTCTTGATGATTTGCTGAATGAAAATCTGATTGATATAAATCTTATTTAACTAGCATATATACTAAGTATAATATTTACATTCAAATAAAACTTATTAGTATACATACTAATTTCAAAACTTGTAGATATCAAACTCATAAAGAACTCAACAAAAATACCTGCTCTTATTGAAATGAAACCATGTGTACAAGTCTCAATCATCTTCAAAATGTGTTTAAAGTTAAGAAAGTAATGGTCAGAACCACATTACATAAAGATGAACAAGAAACAGAAAAAAGTCATTAACTGTGTTTTATGTTGCCAAGAATATAAATTAGTCTTATGTCAAATGAACTGATAGAAAACCAGAATCCTATTTGGCAGAAATTAAGTTTAAACCAACACCTTAAAGCATACACCGTTATGTGTTCAAAATGAATACATGACCTACATATTAAAGATCATGCCATAAAAAATAAAAAGAAAAAAACTAAAAGAAAACCAGATCAAGTACAAAGGTCATAGAGATGGCTACAAAAGGTCATAGAGATGGCTTAACCAAACAAATGATAAAGGCAATTACATTAAATAAAACTGATTAATTTTAATTACACAAAATTAGAAAGCTGCTGCAAAAATAAAGTGAAGGGAACCAGGAGGAAACCTGTTGATTGGGGAGAAAGCTCCTGTATCAAATATCTCCAAGAAAGTTGTTACTCAAGATATATAAGAAATTAACCTAAATATTTAAGAAACAATTCCCAAGAGATAAATGGTAAAAGAATATAACAAGCAGCATTCAAAAGAAGAACTGCAAACTATTAAAAACTACATGGAAAATTACTCAAAATCACGAATACTAAAAGAAATGCAATCAAAACAATTCTGAAATTATTTTGCCTCACATCCGTAAACTGGTAAAGATGAATAAAGACAGGAACAGTTAATGTTGAGAAGGACATAGAAAGACGGACAAACTAATCAATTATTGGTAGAACTATGAATTAGTCAAATCAATCTTTAAAAATATTAGGAATTACAATCATTTGTTAATTACACTGTTTATTTCCTTTAACCTAAATATTCCACTGATAGACATATACTTCAAAGATATCAGATAGAAAGATCACATTCACCAAAATATTCTTAGCAGCAAATTTTTTTTTCATGATATAAATACTAGAAACAAAGTAGAAGCCTATGGATCGTGGAATGGCTAGACAAACAATGATAAATAAATGAAATAGGATATTACTACACTATATGAAAAATACAAAGTAGCATGCAGTATGAATTGGTGGAAAGTGATGTACAATCAGGAAAAACAACATGACAGCAATGTAAATGGAAAGGATAAAAAATAAAAACAAAAATCTGAATACCATGTAATTTTTAATGTAAATTTAAGTTTGATCTTGAAAAAGAGATGTAAAAATTTATCTCCCTCCGTTCTTTATGAAGGTGGGGAACATCAATATGTCGAACTCAGCTTGCTGGTTGGTTTTGTTGAATTGCTTTTTTTCACTGTTTACTTTTATTCTTTTTCATAAGGATTAGATTCCTAGATAGGGGGAAGGGAGGCATATATTCAGAAACAAAGGGGATGTAAAAACAAAAGTTATGAATAAACACTTTAAAATAAAAAGAACCAGTTGGTAATCTGAGAAAGCACTTTTAATATATAAATTGAGGCAAAAACCAAATTTACAAGGAGCTGAAAAATGGATATGAAGAGAAGAATAAGAAGCAGAAAAAGCAAATAAAAACAACTCTCAGAATTTATCCATGGAATACAACTTGATGAGCTGAGGCAAGGTCAAGAGAAGGTCCTGGTAAGTGTTTTTGTTTTTAATGGATAAGGGACATACAGTCATATTTTTTAAGCAGAAGTTAAGGAACTAGGAGAAATTAAAGATTAAAATAAAAAAGAAGATATGTGGAAGCTCCTAGTAAAGTCAGAAGGGAATAGGCTAACAGATACAAGAGACAGTTAATTAACAAAAGGACAAATGTTTTCATTTTCCTCAGAGAGTATACAGCAAAAGTAGAGAGAATCAGTGGGCTCTGCAAAACAAATTTTCATTTCAATTATGCAGGGCTAGTAATAACATTAGAATTAAATGCAAATTACTTATATAAGCTGAATGTAAACTTACCTTAGGTGATTATTGAAAGTGGATATACAGGCATCTCTATTACTTAGTCTATGCTTTATTCATCCTTAAAGAATTATTTTTATATTTTATTATGAACTGTTAGCCACTCAAAAAGCAATAATGAGTTTCCTTTATTCTTCTGTATCTTTAAAATGACCTTATATGCTAAATATATTCTAATTCATTTTAATAAAAAAAAAAGTTTTTGAACTGGAACTTCAGTAAGTCAATGTCACATTTTAATATTCATTGTAAAAGAAAAGTAAAAATTTTAAAATATAAATGATCTTACCTTCCAACCACTGCCAGCTTCTCTATAATATGGGAAGTTATCACAAATCCACTGATAAATCTCACTGAGAGTCATTTTCTTTTTGGGTGAACTATTAATGGCAAATGTAATGAGGCTGGCATAACTATATGGTGGCTTCCCATCTTTGTGCTGCTGGACTTCCTCCTGGTCCAATGTTGTATTTGGGTCCAGAAGTGCATTCTTCTTTGAAATACCTGTTCCATGTACATTTTGTGTAGCATCAGATTTTTGGATGGCTGCCCTCATGGTGAGCTGTGGTAACCAGTCCATAGATGTGAGGCTGCTCTCCAGTTCAGATGTCATCCTGAAGGCAAATAGACTCCTTAGTCAATATCAAGGAAAGAACCCCTGCTTCTCAAAAAATCCAATATTCACAAATCTAGGAGTTCCAAAGTGAGGGAAAGCCTGAGTTAAATCTGGAGGAAAAAGATTGAGTATGTTAATGACCAAACCAAATATTTAAGGGCTCAACATTTCCAATCTTTTTTTCTCTTAATTTTCTTCCTCTCCAAAATTCAAGAATAAATTTTCTTCTGAAATGTTATAGTACAATACATAAAATGATTTATGATGCCAGATGAATGGCCTTTGCCTTTAAATAGGATGGTCAATACAGTCCCTCAATCTGCAAAGCCTATTCAACATTTATTTTATAACAAGCCCCTCAAATTCTTTTAAAAGCCTGTAAACCACAACACATCTGCCTTGTGATACTGCTTTCCTAATATTTTTGATGACAAGAGACTAACAGAAATTATAAGTCACAAAAGAGTTAAAGTGGTAAAAAGAGTGATAAAGAAGGTAAACAAGAAAACGTGGTAGTGAGACATACAAGAAATGTTAAGAATATGGATTAAGATCCAGTTGGAAGAATGGGAGACCAAAACAGCTTGGACAAGAAAAGCAAGATAGCCCACCAGCCTTGGCATTCAGCAAAAAGAAATTGTGCAGAAACTAAAACACTAGGAAATTAGACAAGCGAAAATAAGACATTAATTCCCTCCAATCCTAATCCCCATAAAAGGAAGAAGGGAGGGAAGGGAGGAAACACACCACTGAAGAGTTGAACTGAACAGTGGAAATGAGAGAGTTCAACAGAGCAAGGAAAACAGCATTTAGGATGGGCTACATCAAACCATAATTACTCAAATTTTTAGCCATCAGGGCTCCATAATGAAGTTCACCAGTTTTCAAATTCATATATTTGCATTAAAGAAGGAGAATGAAGACAATAAAAATCTGCTCAGTCAACACTGGAGTATAAAAGGGTGAAATTCCCTCTAGGAAGAACTAGGAACAAAAGATAACTATATCTGTGTTCATATTAGAATTCCTTAGGATTGAAATGCTATAGCTCCTTTAATCCTGAGATCAAAACTGGAGAAATAGCAATGTTAGAAAAAGTTAAAAATTAAAAATTAAGAAATAAGTAAATTTAATGCAAAAGTGTAATTTCTGGTACCAAAAAAGGAACAAAGACAAGAAAAAAAAAAAAAGAAATGGGAATATGAGTAGTTTCTCAGGCATGTTGGGAAGTAATATTATGTAATAAACACTGATTTTGATTTGAGAATATCTGGGATCAAAACTTGACTATAAATTAGTATCTGTTTGACCCTAAGTGAGTCACTTACTCTCTCAAAAGTTTCAGTTCAGTTCCCTATCTATAAAGTGAAGAGATTGATCTATATGCACTTTAAGGTCTCTTCTAACTCTTTATTCCTATGGTATAAATTTAAAATGCTAAAGGGGAAAGAGAAAAGATTAAAAAAAGGAGACAAAGTAAGAAAGATATATCAAGAAAGACTAAAAACTGTCCTTCAGCTACAATTATTTAAATAAATATGAAATATATTAGCTTTAAAGAAAACAAAGACAGGAAACAGCTGAAATAGATCAAGTATACAAAAAGGAGGTCTTCAATAAAGGCATGTAATTTTAGGGATGATGTTAAGGAACCTATTTTCAAGATATTTGAAAAAAGGGAAAGTAATACAATATTTCAAATATGATTATCAAAAAAGGCAACTGAAAAAAATATAAGCCTACTTATTCTACAAACTGTAAAACAACTAATGCCTATGTTTTTCCATTTCTTAAAAAATTTAGGAGACTAATCTCCATATACATCAAGGGCATCCTGAACAAAGAGAATGAAATAGAGAATATTTTTGCAAATTGGTGTCTATAGGAGACCAGATATTTAATCACACAACTGCCTAAAAGGTATAAAGAATACAACTCAACAGTTGTTGAGTATAAACAAAAATTTAGTTAAGAGCAAAATCTTGCCATAAAGGTTTTCTCCCTCACTAAAGTGTCTCCCTAGCATTTGTGAAAACTATTCAAAGATTCCTTAAAAAATGTAACAACTTTATTCAATAATCTCTTGACTATTAATACTGTATATAGCATAAAAAAGAAATGTATGCTTGTTAAAATATTTGCCAATGTTATAGAACTTGCAAATGAAAAAGGATTTTCCAATTAAATCAAGAGGTCCTATCAATGCGCTCTTTGCAGCCAATACTACACCAATTTCAATTCTTACAAAATAGCAAATTCTCCTGAATGAGATACATAATCTATCAGTAAAAAATTTGGCCTGTGTTTCCAAATTGGGGGGGGAAAAAAAAGATAGACAACCTATTCTCCAGATTAAGGTGTACCATGTACAAAGAACTCATAAAGCTGGTCAATATATACATCTTAGTCAGACACTACAATGCATAACAAGACATGTAGATCCAAAATCAAACAAAATGAAAGTAGGCTATAGTGTACTTGAGACACTGCAAGCAATGTTTTCAATGATACCCTCTGAAACAAAAGACTGTTTTCAAAACCAATATGGCTACAAGTCATGAAATACTAGTCTCCAAAGACATTAAACTGAGACTGCGGAATGGAGAGCCCATTTATTTTACTGATATTCACTGAAATGTCATAAAGAAACGTGGATGGTCCCCAGCATGTTAAATGGACACCCCTTTGGATAATTTACTGAAGAATATAGTCAAGAGATGTACAAGAAAAAAAGGAATGGAGAACTACAATCTGTACCTCTGGACTGCACCCACAATTATGGGATCACAGAATCAAAGTAAAATATATTCCTTAAGGGGAAATGAATGACTCTAGGTTCTTACAGATTGTACTGACAAAGGGCAAGTTCTAACAGGTCTGACCAAACTGGAAAAATTTTGAGTACTAGCCTGCTAAAAGACAATGCATTTGTTGTTCAAAGACAAGTCTAAGTTCATAAAGGCAAATAAAATGATAAACAAGTAAGTTTTTATTTTTGTTTTGGGTTTGGTTGGTTGGATTTTGGGGAGGTGGGAGAAGAAGATGCATTGTTCAACTCATTGAGAGCATCTACTTAAGTACACAAAAGATATGTATTACTGAGGAGAGTACCAATATTGAAAAAATATGAAATGTTCATTCTAATTTGGGAAGAGGAGATATGAGTGTGTGAAGAGGGTGCACAATGCCAAACGACAGTAGAAAAGGAATCTTAAATCTTGCAAGGTACTGAGTGAGGAAGATTTTTAGAAAAAAAAAATCCGATTTAAATATACAAGAAGTCAATGGTAACTTTAGAAAATAGTTCTCGAATGAACCATGCAAAACTGTAAGATCAAATGGTGAAAAAACAAAAAGATGGTTAGGAGTTTACCTAACTTGAGGAAATAATATAAAATGTCAGGCCTCATCACATCATCTCACTATAATTACATCTCTCTCTTCAATTTCTCTCTCTGTTCCCTCTAATCCACCCAACATATTAGTGTCATAAAAATTTTACGTAAACACTGGTTTAATCAGGATGTTTCTTTGATCAAAAACATTCAATGGCTCCTTATTTGTTAAATCAAAGTTCTTCTGCTATCCCAACTATTCCAGTCCTTATTTCAAAAACTCCTTAATTCCTACAGCTATCATTTATAGTAATACTTACTACATACATACACAATTTAGCATTTAATTATAACTTGTATCAATTTATCAATCAACAGGCATTTTTTAGAATATAACAAGAACTATGAGCAGCCAGGTGGATTATGTAGATAAAGTGCCCAGCCCGGAGTAGGGAAGATTCAAATTTATGAGTTCATCTAGCTATGTGACCCTGAGCAATTCACCTAACACTGCTTGTCTCAGTTTCCTCATCTGTAAAATGAGCTGGAGAAAGAAACCATTCTATTATCTCTGCCAAGAAAACTCCAAGTGGGATCATAAAAAGTAGAACACAACTAAAAATGACTGAACATGAATAAGAATTGTACTAGGTGCTAGGGATACAAAGATAAAATGATCTCTGCCTTTAAAGCAATTGGTGCAATGGACTAGTGGACTACGTCAAGGGAGAGGGTGTGTGTGTGTGTGTGTGTGTGTGTGTGTATGTACATACACATAATAGAAATAATATACAAAATAACAAGGTTAATGAGGAAAGGGACAGTCACTAACAGCTGGGTGGATGAGAAAGGGTCCCTAAAAATACCATTTGAACCAAACTTTGACAGAAACTAGAGATTTTCAAAGGCAGAAGTAAATTAGGAATGCATTCCAGGCAGAGGAAAAATACTATACAGAAGAATGAAACCAGGAGATAAAAGTGTTTCATATAAAACCAATTTAGTTGAAAGATAAGATGAAGATATGGCTAGAAAGATAAATTAAGAGGACAAGAGAGGGGAGTCTCAAAGTTAGCCTGAGCTACCATAGTAGCTATGTGAGTAGAAATCAAGGGACAGATTAGAAACGTGTAAAGGTAGATTCAAAAAGTATCAGAAAATAATCTGATATCAGAGGTAAGAAAGGATAGTGGTGATCTTAACCAAAAAGGAGAGGTTCTGAAGAAGGATAGGTATGGGGAAAGAAGTAGTTGTTTTAACTATGCTAAGTTTTGAAATGTTTCAACACATGTTAGTTCAAAGTATCCAATAGGCAACTGCTGATTTCTTGGAAGTCAGGAAAGATAGGGCTAAGTATATAGATCACTATGACCTAAATCTTAAGATCATTGTTCTGATTGTTCCATAAGTCCTTATCTCCCCAATTTGACTCCTGTTAAGAGCAGAGATGCTTTGTGGTTATTTAGTATCCTTCACACTGCCTAGCATAGTACTCAAACATAAATAATGCCTCATTCACAATGTATAGAAAGAACCACCAACACAGATTAAAATTGAAATTTGCAAAATAATAAAGAACAAGTTTGGTCCCAAAGAAGAAATCAAAGATACTTCTTCCCACAATTCTGCTGAGATAGGGATCCATAGAAATGGAATGCTGAATAAAATATCAGCTGTTTTTTGATGTGTTGATTGGTTTTGCTCATTTTTTCCTTTAATGTTTAAAAAAAAATTTTTTAATTTGGTTTAAAAAAAATTTAAGTGATGACTCTAGGAGGGGAAGGTGGATATTAGGGAGAACACAGATAATATTTTAAAAATCAACAAAATTTATTTTTAAAGAAGGATATATTACACATTTAAAATATTTAAGGATGTAAACAGTTGTAAGGTTAATGGTATTTATCAAAAAATATAATTATTTTATATTGTTTTAGCTAATTTGCACACCACTGTACTAGAGTTTAAAAACTCTTGAGTAAAGGTACTGTTGGGTGAATACTCAAAATTTCATAGGCTTCAGCTATGAAATTTCCAGGTAAAGTGATTTAATAACATCCAAATCGAGACAAATGGTCATTCCACATTTTTTTTTATAAAGTCTTACTAATTTTTTCTTTATTCTTTCAAGAAAGATCACCATTTCAATAAAATTACCATCTCAGCAGATAACTGGCAGGCATTAAGATTTAGTGCAGACAATCTCAATAGGTTAATTTTGTTACCTGAAAGACCTCAAAGTCTTATCTGGTAAAACACAGATGATATAGTAATGCCTCCCAGGGTTTACCTAAAAAGAACTGTAAACTTTAATTCAGTGTAAAAAGTATCAATGATTATTACCACTACTGTAATTACTGTCATTATTAATATTAGAAACAATATTAGAAACAAAAAATTTTGAACGTGAAAATCTAGCTACTCCTTTGCAAAATAAATTGGTTATTATTTTCCTCAAAAAAAAATCATTAAAATCTAAGTAAAACTGTTAGAGTAGTTTTTTGTTTTTTTTTTTACTTTTAATTCAGTTTCAGCAAAACTATATACATGTAGGCCAATTCCCAACTTACAAAGAAAGTGTTTTCAAAAGTTCATTTGTAAGTCAGTTGTTTGAAATTTGCTATGTATTTTCCTACAGAACTAATATGCAAACTGTGGTTTAACCCAAAAATGTGCTCAAGTATAATACATGATAATAGTTTGAAATCTGAGTCTTGGGAATAGGTAACTGTGGTAAAGCAAAAGGAGAAATAGGGAAGTAACTGTATCTTTTATGTCTCCCATCTTCCCTCCCCAAACAAGTGACCTTAAGATCCCCTAAAATGCCTCTGGGTAATAACCTTTTTAGAGGGCTCCACTCTTCAAAATTATTTACTACCTATTTTTTTTCCTCAGAATTCCAATTCCCTTAATCTTACTGTCTTCAATTGCACATTAGGAAAACAATCTGATTCAATTTACCTACATTTATGTATGAATAACTGAATCTTCCCCCTTAGCCCTTCCAAAAGCATACTAATAGTTTTAAAAGATAATTTTAAGATCATTAAGATTTTTTAAACAAAAAGATGTGGAAATTTCCAAGTAGTGTAGGGAGAAGATACTTTGAGGGGGAAGCGGAGGTGATTCACCAAAAAGTAGGTCAGTCAACATTCCTTGAGTCTCTCTTCCCTCTTTTTTCTCTTCTTCCCTGCCAAGTCTCCCTCAATTGTTTCTGATTTTCACACCTTCCTGAAAATATTTACTCAGAAAAGGAGAAAAGGAAAAGTAAGGAAGAGGAGAAAGAGAGTAAAGTCTCAGATGATCATTTGATTTGAATCACTAGAAAAGGTAGGGAGTTCACATGATCTAAGTCACCTCCAAAAGAAAAATCAGGAAGATGAAGCTTCTTGGAAAGTATACTCTAAATCAATGGGAATGAATCTTAGACTTGAATTTTCAGGAATGTATTTATTCTAGTAATCTAAAGAACTTTTTAGTGACTTCTTTTACAAATATCTGACAAACTCCGAGTTAAGCATGATGGTTGCTCAGGACAAAAAGAAAAAAAAAGGGAAAGGAGCTTCCTAGAAGCAATCCAAGTTATATTAATTTATTTGTGTGTGTGTGTGTGTGTGTGTATGTGTATGTAAAAATAGTGTAGCATGAAGATAAGAGTCCATAGGAATCTAAGCGAGAATGAAGTAGATATTACAAAAATCACAAATATAAAGCAAATCACAACTGTAATAATATCAGGCATTTATCTCCCTAATCGTCATTCCAACAATGACAGTTAAAGGTACCTGAGAAAATATGATGTTCCTGGCATCAAAATTTCAATTCTGTTTTGGCAATGTAAGTTTACAGAATCTTTTTCAAAAACAATATGGAAGCATGTGATAAAAGTTAAAAAAAAAACACAAACTTTTTTCACCCAACAATCTTCTTACTAGGAAAATAGCCTGAAAATGTTACTAAAACAAAAAAAGAATCATCTGTTGAAAGATTTTTCACAGTAGCAATATACATAATTACCCAAAAAAAGCAGGAAACAATCTAAACGTCCAACAATATCTAAATAAATTCTGGAATATTTATATAATAAGATACATTATAATTAAGCTAACAAATAATAAATATAGAAACCTGGAAAAATATACAAAATAAGGCAAAGTGAAAAAAAAAAATGCAACAGAAACTGCTTTTTGCCACACCATGTGAGATGATCACTCCTGTCACTACACCTGCTGCCACACCCTCCTAATCCTGAAAAAAGCATCATTTGTTTGCCTATGGCTCCATTTATTATTTCTCTAAACTACATCCTTCCCTGGTCACCACTCTCCTACATATAATGTGTCCTCCCATTAGCTTACAATTCCTTTAAGGGCAAGGAAATTTTAACTTTTGTCTTAGTATCACCAGCACTTAACACAGTTTTGGTATATGGTTAAATGATTAATCTAAGGTTTATTTTTCTTTCATCCATTTATACATTCATTCAAATATACACTGGCGATTGGTTGATGTTCTTTGTTCTCAAAGAGGTTCAAAAAGACATCATTTTATCAGAGCCAAGTTACAATGTATGATTGATCATACCAATACAAGCTTGAAAGGCTCTACCACAGGTCGGGCTCAAGTAGTCCATGTGAACATTTTGAGGTAGATTCTCTAAATCTGCACATCTCATTTTTCTTTTGATCTACTTCAATTTTGTTTTGTCTTTTTTGATGAGGACATACCATGTTGGGCAGTCCTCCCATGTCATGCAATCAATTCCTAAATTCTTGAGGCCATGAAAGTGGTTTTTTCCCAATGATTCTGACCACCATGTGAGAGCTTGCCTTATGTTGAGATCTACATAATCTTTTAGACAAGCATACATTCGGTATTTGAACAGTATAGCCAGTCCTCCTAAAGTTACACTCTTTGCAATAGCTTGAATGATTGGTAATTTAGTTTGAGAAACTAAATTGGTATCTTGCCAAATGATCTTCAGAATCTTCCTGACACAATTCAAATGATAACAATTCAATTTCTTGGCATGGCACTGATACTGTTCAAGTTTCACAGGCATACAACAATGAAATTAGCACAAGTCTTCAGTTTTGTGGTCAGTCCATTTCTCTTCCCACACTTTCCTTCAGTCTCCCAAACACAGAACTAGTTTTGGTAATGCATTATGTCAACCTCATTGTCTATGTGAACATCCCTAAAAAGTATACTGACAAGGCAAGTGAACTTATCCACAGGATTTAAAACACCTCCTTTTGCTGTAATTGATAGTTCTACATATGAAGGATAATATATGGAGGTGAAGCACCTGTGTTTTCCTGATGTTAACTGTTAAATCAAAATTAGCACAAGCAGCAGAGAATCAATCATACTTTACTGCATCTTCATTTTCAGTTTTGTTGTATTTCAGTGCACCATCAACCAAGAACAAAAAAATGCGTGCCAACTCTTTCTCCACGTTAGTCTTGGCTTATAAGCTTTTCAAATTAAATAATTTACCATCAGTGCAGTAGCTGACTTTGATGCCATTTTTGTCCTCATTAAAGGCGCTGATAATATAGCTGAAAACATCAAGTTAAACAACATGGGAAAAAGCACACATCCTTGTTTCACTCCACTGGTGATTGAGAAAGCATGAGAACAGAGTCCAGAACCTAAGCAAGTATGCCATCATGGAACTGACACAATACTGATGAACTTCACTGAGCAACCAAAACTTGACATAATTTTTCACAAGCCTTCATGACAGACAATATCAAAGGCCTTGGTGAGATTGGCAACTGTTGTGTACAGACCTCTTTTCCTGGCATTTCTCGGGGAGTTTGGGGGAGCAAACACCAAACTGAGTATTCCTCAGCCCTTTCTGAAGTCACATAGGCTCTCAGATAGATGACTATCTTACAAATAAAGGATCCCCCTATTAAAGAAGATGAGCAAGAATCTTGCCAGCAAGGACTGTATGCACATTCCATCTACTGATGGTGAATGGAATCATCTTTGCAGAAGTTTTTGTACTTTTCCTATGTTTTGCCAACAGGATGGGATCCCTATCTGATACAATAAACAGGCCAGACAGTTTTTAGGGCACCTATTCTACCTCCTTCCTAACTCCAGACAGGCTTGTAATTATGGGTGACTTTAATGCTGGAGAAGGCTCAGAATGCCAGGTATGGCAGGGAGGCCTTGAGACAAATAGAGGTGGAAGCAGTAACAGCAATGATCACTTACTACTGAAGACCTACCTGTGCATCTCACGACCTTCTCATAATCAACACTATCTTCTGTTTACTTAAATGCAATAAAACTTTGTGGATGTATCCTTACAGCATTACAGTTTTGGCTGCTGAGACATCAAGGGGATTTTGCATTCTACTGCTGCTTCCAATGAGAAGACAACAGCCTGGGTCGCCTGTGCACAGTTTTATAACTACAGCTTCCAGTGTTATCTGCACCTGTTGCTTTGTCACTTGGCTGTCACCACAGTACTTCGAAATAGGTAAAAATGATAAGGTGGTATGGGCAATATCTTTTTGAGTCATGCATAAATTGGATTTAAGTGAATCAGAGTTGCATGAAGTTATTAAGCTCACTCTCTCTTCCAGGGTCATCACAGTTCAGTAGCAGGACCGACAGAGATATGTGGATGACCTTGACATCTTCCATGTCTGATTAAGCTCGAGTGGTCCACAGCACCTGTTTCAGCTGCCTTCGTGACTGTTGGAACAGACTGTTCCTACTCCTCCATGGAATGTTTTCACATGCTTGGGATAGTCACCCTCCCACCTTAGTTTGAGACCCCCTGGTTACCCTCAATCTTGCTTAGTCCATCTGCCAAAATGGTTTACCAGTGGTGTGGCCATTGTGCACACTAATTTTCTTGAAGTCACAGGCTGAGAGTTAGACATATCAAGTTGACACCAAAAGGGACTCTGAAAGGACTTTGCAGTTCTCACCATAGAGGTGAGGTAACATAACCTATGTCTTCCCTGAACATAACCTATACCCCATTCAAATAGAAGAATGGAGTACAAACTAATGCTGACTCATAAGAAGAAAAGCTAATGAGAATCTCTCGAAAACAAGTTGAAGAATTTGGGGAACAGGAAAAGGAGGAGAAATTGACTAAATATTACCCTAATATGAGCGAGAGATTCCATTGCTCAGAGTAAATATGCCAATCAACCAATAAACATTAACTATACAAAACCAAAAATATAATACCCACTTCCCTCAAGGAGGTGACATTCTTTTCAAAAA
Organism: Sarcophilus harrisii; assembly: GCF_902635505.1. Classification (NCBI taxonomy): domain Eukaryota; kingdom Metazoa; phylum Chordata; class Mammalia; order Dasyuromorphia; family Dasyuridae; genus Sarcophilus; species Sarcophilus harrisii. The sequence continues at coordinate 549,342,361 of NC_045428.1, forward strand.
GACCCTGGTTTTGTCAATTATAACCCAAGTATCTTGGACAAGTTATTTCATTTCAATGAACCTCAGTTTCTCTATCTACAAAACAAGGAGATTTAATTAAATGACCTCTTAAATTCTTTCCAGCTTTAAATCTGATTCTAAGTAATTCTAATGCTATCTTTATAGGCTAACCAAGAAAAGCTTCATTCATCTTCTTGGGTGAGTCAAAGGATTATAGTAAATTTGTTACGTTAAATCTTATCCTTTTTCCTTCCTTCTTAATAACTACAGATCTCCTCTTTCCCAAATGTGTGTGTTGGGGGGAAAGAGGGAGGAGGATAGGGAGTAAGGGAAAGGAAAGTGTTATAAACACATAACTATCCTTAATATAGAAAGCAAACTAAGTTTTTCCTTTCTCTGTTTATTCAAAATTGTGTGAATGACCTCTGATCTCCAAGCTCTCCATTAAAAGAAGGTAATATAACTGAGATTAGCTCACGCCTAAGGAGTTCCTTAAAGAGATCCAACAACATGATCAAGACTAAGTATTGTTTCTGTTCTGCTAGGAATGCATATAGTATTAAACAAAAGGCAGCCTCTAAACATTTAATATGTACTTAATATTAAAACAGCAGGAATATAGTTTTCCACACTCATAACTATAGAAATCCTAGTAAGACTGTTAAATAAGGGTTAGAATTCAAATTTCTAAGCCTAAGTGATATTCCAAGAAATTTAAAACAAAGGTAGAAGAGAAGACTGAATGGAATGACATGGAAAAAGAGAAAAAATACTTTAGAAGGATCAAATTCTTCCCTGAGCTCTCCAAAATTCTTCTCGTAAGTCCTTGCTCTCCTATTTGCTTATTACACGATGTTTGGCAAATCATTTAACCTGAATGAGCCAATTTTATTTGTGATATGGGGCTAATGACCAAGATTAAATCTAATATTTCTTCCAACTTTAATATGTTACAATTCTACTTTCCGGACATGTTATTTTTTTCTATCTAGTCAAAGCACAACTTATTTCTTATTCTTCCTGTCTTTGTGCACTGCAGCAGGCACAGCTTTTACCTGTGACTCCACTGTAATTGTACAGTTTACCAAATGATGCCTTTTATTTTCAATTATCCCCAAGTATGATTTTTACCACAGCATAAACTGTTGGTAATTCAAATTTCTATCACAGTAGCATTTTTTCTTTATAACACAGAAAATTGAGTTTTGTTTCATTTCTAGCTGATTTGTATTTGTAAAATCTTCATATAAGTTGATAGACCAGTAAGTATTCAAGAAATCATGACAGTGACTAAAATTTTATACTTTCTGTTTCAAGTTCACTAAGAAAATATCTGAATATGAATGAATGAAAATTTATTAAGTGCTTACTACTTTTAGCCAAGTATGAGGTGAAGTACTGCGGACACATACAAAATCTAGCAAATCCCTACCAACTTGGAACTCATATTTTAATAGGAGACAAAAACAAATAGGGAAGTAGATGCCACAGAGACCTTTTCATTTGGAAAGTCACAGGGATGGAAAACAGAGCAACAGGGTAACAGATAAAATGAATTACTGAAACAATGTTAATATGGCAAAAGATGAAATGGGGAGAAGAGTACATCACAGCAAAGCACATGGCAAGAAGATGCCCAGACTTGGAAAGGTTAAATAAAATAGCTGAGCTATATAGAAGGAAGACTAATTGAAGGTTCATTTGTTATTTGAGGCTCATGAGGACATTTTATCTCATTCTTATCCACTAATAAACTAAATTCAGCTAGAATTATTTTAGCACCCTAATTTTAGGGAAAAACTGAAAATTGGTACTATCAGCTTTCTTCATTGTGATTTAAATGAAAAAAAAAAAAAAAAAAAAAAAAAGCAATATCCAGATTCTTTGATTCAGTATGCTTTAAGCCCAATCTCAATATTTCCACCTTTGGTACTCCACAATAACAAATGAGGTCCAGAGGGATATTTCTGAGGGCAATTCAAGTCCTAACAAAGATTCTACTATGTCCAGGACATTCTGCAAACAAAGATGGGTAACTTCAATATGTTCTATAATGTATCAATAATCTTTAGAAAGATTCACAAAGAAAATTTTTGGTTAATCCTCAGATAAAAACTTCAATTGTACAGAACATCTCATTTCCTAATGTTTCAATCAGATCAAGGTTTCTAATATATATATATATATTTTTTTTTTAAATAATTTTTGGTGATAGCAATGACAACAAAATAAATTTAATATCTTAGTATACAGGCTGCTTCTATCAACTGTCTGGGTTCATGAATCACAGCCAGGCTCAAATGCATGTTGTCAGTAATCTCTTTACCCCTTAAGGGCCAGCCAAAGGATTAAGCAACTAAGAGACACAATGGAGAGTCTAAGAAACAAGCCAGGAAAAAAAGGATGCAATTTAAGATGGGGGTCAATGACAGTTAAGTGTGTCTTTCCATTAAGTGTGTTTATCTCAAACCAGCCTTTCTGTTGCCCTAGGACCTGACATTACTGACAAATAGCAGATAAATTTTTGTATTCTACCACTCTAAAAATATCTCCATCTTTTGAGGGGAGGGGTGGCTCAAGGGGAAGCAGGATCTGTAACTGTGATTTCATCAGTATAAGGAAGCTAAGCAAATTCCCACCACTAATGTAGTTGAAACAGCTTGACAATTAGTCTATAAATTAGTCTTAGAGATGCCCAACAACAAAAAGCTGGCTGTCTCAGGTCATAAGTATATTTAAAGGCAAGACATGAACATCTTTTCTTGACTCCAAGACCATTCCTCTAATTCTACTATTCTGCCTTTCTCATATTCTATCACTAATTTAAATATAAATGATTTCATATTAATATATCTAAAAACATTTGAATGGTATGAATAAAAGTTGAAACACAAATAGTTAAGATTCCTAAAAAATTTCAACTAAACTAATGAATAAAAATTAAATGGCAGTACCCATTATTAAAGTAGCACAAATGAAAAAAATTTTAAATGTTGGAGCTGTACATAGAAAGAGATATAGTCATATACAAGTGACAATAAAACTTGAAAATCTTTTGGAAAGTAATTTAGGCATATGCAATAAAAACCATAAAAATGATAATAGCTTTTTACTCAGAAATCTTATTCCTGAAAATATATCCCAGAAGTAACTCAAAAGAAAAAAAGGTCTAATTGCAAAATGATGCTTCTAAGTATATTATATTTAATACCAAGACTGCAAAAAACCCAAATGCCCTTTGAGGAAGGGCTAAGAAAAACTGCGTATTAAGACAATGAAGATTTATATTGTTATAAAGTGTGACATATATGATGAACTAGCTCTCAAACTACTACTGCCCTTCCTTCTTAAACTATTTTGTATTTAACTTTGTATATTGCTGTTATTTTCAGTCATGTCCAACCAACTCTTTGTGACACCACTTGGAATTTTCTTGGCAAACATCATAAAGTAGTTTGCCATTTCCTTCTCCAGCTCTTTTTATAAATGGGAAAACTAAAGCAAACAAGGTTAAGTGATTTACCCAAGGTCATACAACTAGTAAGTGATTCAAATTCACAAAGATGAGTCGTCCTGATTCCACATTTGGAACATTTTCTACCGTATCACCAGCTGCCCCTAATTTTGCATTTATTTTAATTTTTTTTAATTTATTTTTCTTATGTTTAAATATGTATTTAAATGTCTATTACATAAACTGTCAAAAGGGATTGTTTTATTCATTATATCTGTATCCTCAGTGCTAACGCAAGGTGCTTAATAAATGATTGCTGATTGACTGATATGTAAAAATGAATCTTTGATCTAGTGAAAAGAGGGGATGTTTTCAAAGCCATGAATACCGTGAGATTAAATTCTCATTTTTAACATATATTAGCTGTGTACCCCTACCCAAGTTCTTTAATCTCTCAGAAACTGCAGAAAGCTCCCTTTTAAAGAATACATCAAGGATTCCTTAAGACTATATGTAAGCTGCATAGATGGTGCCAATCTGCAGTGATCAAAGGAGTTTCCTCACTGAAGAGTTACTAAATAGTGAAATCACAGGTCAGCCCCCTAACCTATGTGAAAAATTGATAATGATCTATGTAAACCCAACATATGAATGAAAAAACAAACAGCATAAAAAAGGCAGAACTCAGAATAATGTGTATGTATATATATATATACATGACTTATTACTATATATATTTGTTTACATATAATAAAATGATGGTTTATTATTTTTATTGGATTATAAAAAAATAATTAAAATATTTATTTAACCATACTATAAAACTTTAAAAGAACAGGATTTCATCCATTTACTGATACAGCTCATAAACCTCAATAACTAAACAGGAGGACCTTGTAAACCTTAGCCAAAAATTTTTCAACATCCATTGGCCAACCAACTGATAATAAACATTGTTGAAATTAGCTAGATTGGTCTTCAAATGACAGACAGCTGTCCCAAGGTTCTGGTACTTCAAGCTCTTCTAGCATATTAGGACTTGCCAAAGTTTGCCAAGACCATATGCCATAATGAGGCACTGTAGTAAGATTTTAATGGAAGCATTAAAAAATAAGGACAGAATAACATTAAAGAGGGAATTATTATTCTATTGCTATTGATGTTTATTTTTTAAAATAAAGTTTATGCTGATGAGATTTAATTAAAACGAAGACCCCACTTGTAACTTTTAACAAGGCCCTTTTGTGACAAGGCTAGCATTGACAAGATGATCTAAATCTCATAGTACTATTCCTCTAATCAAATTTAGCAAGCAAAGAGTAATCAAAATTATTAATGGTATTCCAATAAGAAATGTATGAGGACAGACGGGCAGGCCAGAATCCACTGGTAACTCCCAAAATGGGCAACTAGATAGCACAGTGGATAGAATGCCAGCCCTGGAGTCAGTAGAGCCTGAGTTTAAATGTGGCCTCAGATATGTATTGACTGGATGACCTGGGCAAGTCACATAATCCTGTTTGCCTAAGCTCTTCATCTGTAAAATGGTTTGGAGAAGGAAATGGCAAACCAGTCCAGAATCTTTTCCTAGAAAACTCCAACAGGGTCAAAGAGAATTGATCATAAGTGGAAAAAACTTAACTCTCAAGATGTTAAAATAGAAAATCTTCAGGGCATTGGGTGGTGCTCCATTCCATGGAGCATTACTGAAAGCCAATCCCAAAAGGGTATAAAACAATTTATAACCTTTTATTATGCATCTACTTAACACAAGTACTATGGTAGGGTAGATCCTGGGATATAAAGAAAAGGAGTCTTTGCCCTCACCTGCATTCTAGCAGAAAAGGCACGCCACACACACACACACACACGTTTGTGTTTGTTTGTGTATGTTAGAGACAGGAAAATATTATCAACAGCAGCTGAAATCAGAAAGTTTCATGTAGGAGGTAGTGCTTGAGTTGAGTTTTGAGGTAAATAAAAGATTCCAAGAGTAAGAAAGGAGTATATTATAGGCATGCAGGACTACTAGGACCAATGAATGGAAACAAAACATAGGGCAAGAAGGGTAGTTTGACTGAACTTCTGTTGACAAGAAAGTTATATACTAGCTAAGACAGAGTAAGAACATGCATTAAGACTGAAAAGGGACAAATTATGAAGGGCTTGGGATCCATAATGTATCCTAAAAACATTAAGGAGCTATCCCTTTAAAAATCACTTCAAATAAGAAATAGGGGGGGTTGGAGGAAAGAACATCGGTGTCAGTTATGGGAATATGCACATAAATGAACTTCCAGATTCAAAGTCTCAACGATCTAAAATTTATCAAAAGGGAAAATCAATGTTTAGAATGGTAGGCTGCATTGTTTGCTAGGTTTCATATTCTTTTTATTTAGGTACATATATAATAAATACTACATTTAGATATTAATCCTGACAAGTTTTTCAACATGTGCTAGTGTTTATTCAACATCATGCAAGTATTCGAAACTTATTACAGCTGAGTAATATGTCAAAAGGATGACATTTCTTGTTAAGCATATGTGACACATTAACATTGGCTTTCTTATCAAACTGAATTTGCCCCTTTCTGGTTATCAACTTTTCCGTCTGTATAATGAACCAGATGGGACTAGATGACCTCTAGGATTTCATCCAATTTTAATAGTCTAAGAATGATTTATTAAAACAGAATCTCTGTGTACCCCCTGTGGTAGAAATACTTTCGTCACAGAGAACCAGACATTACAAATAGGATACTATCTGTACTAATGAAAGAATAAAGTACTTGCCAAAGGCAATTTTATAAAGAAAATAACATTTATATCAGAAGAACTTTTACACTGTTCTCATTCATCTATTTGAAAATAGCCTCAAAAAACTTGGTTTCGGTTTTTTCTTCAAAGTCCACACAGAGTTCTTCCCCCAGCATGAAATTATCCCACTTTAAGGTAATAAAAAATGAGCCATTATCCAATACCATTTGAAAGAAATAATGGTTTCTCCAAATAGTGAGGAAAATGGAGCTTAAATCATTCTCTCCTGCCTTTCTAACTTCTGTCAGCTTATCTGCTATCTTTATTGTGGTCTCTACTTTCTCCTACATATTAACCCATGTAATCACTCCCTTTGCCAACCATTTACATTGTCCTCCCAATTATCTTACCCAGCTTGTCATTTCCTATCTGAGTCTTACACTTGATTTCTTTGGCACTAAAACTTACAATTTATTTAGTTGTCAGCATAATGGGCATATATGTGTATTTGTAGATGTGTTTGTGTGAGTGAATATAAGTTTGATACCTACTTGGAGAGGGCTATTTCATCGCTTAGGGGGTTGAAAGTAGAAACTATATTACTCCCCCCAAATTACTCTTCTCTTTACTTCAAGCCCTTTGTTCTTTTCTCAACATACTTCTGGCTTGAACTCTGAAGAGTCAAAAGGAAGTATACCAATGGTCTGGAAACATTAATAACATGAGATAGAAATGAGTGCTTGGGCCTAAAACTTTCCAAGGCTTTTCAGTTTATAAATTGCTATACTTCAAATTAAATCCAGAAGAGTTTTACCATCTAGTATTACACGTAAAAAGTTAGAACACAGTGAGTAAATGGCAAAAAGAATCTCTCGTGATCTGAGTGCTTTTCCCTCTGTCAGTGTAAAAAGTGGACAAAAACAAAGTTCACTTATAACCCTTTCCAAAAATGATTCTATGAGAATGAATAATTACATGGATAATAATGTTATCCAAAGTCATACACACTTTTACTTGAACTTGAAGATATTTTCCCATAAATGTTCAAATAAAATAGATGAAATTTCTACCAAGAAGCTACCTGGATTTTTTCCCCTTCTTTTTCTTTCACAGACACATGCACAAAATCATACACTTTTCCCTTATGTTTAGAAAGGTTAGCCAGTGGGGACTTAAGATTATAAAATACCCTATAACTGATATGATGAGCTAGTAGTTAAAAATACTTAAGAAAACATTAAACTAAATTTAGGCTGCATCAATATCCTTCAATCCATTCTAAACATGCCATAGTGCAACAAATAGTTTTGGCTATTCCAAAGGGAAACAAAAGGAAATTATGCTCCTTGGCTTTTAAGATACTTTTTATATACATAAGGTCTCTTTTCAGTGCTAGTTGTTTGTTGCTTTACAGAATACATACAGAAAGAAGTAGAGGTAAGTTTAAAAAGGAAAAAAAAAAAAAAACGCAATTACTTCTTAATGCCAAGCAGATCTCAATTTCCTTATCTATGGTATGAAGGGATAAGTCTCAATTGGTCTTTTATATCCCTTTCATACTCTAATAATCTATGATTTTCTATCTTGAACATAAAGTGAATCTCCTCATTATGTTATGGGCTCCTTGAGAGGAGGAACTATCTTTTACCTCTTTTTATATTTCCAGCTCTGAACCATAGTGCCTAGCACATAGTAAATGCTTAATAAATATTTCTTGTCTAATTGACTTCCCAATGATTTCCACTATAAAATTAGAAATGCATTCCCTCATTAAGAAGTTTCACAAAAGACTTAAAAATAGTTTCTTGCAAAAAAAAAAAAAAAGACAAAGTGATGACCAGTTGGTTTTAAACAGTATATCAACAACATTGTGCCTGCCTAGAATTATGGTCGACTCCCTCTAACTCTTTCTTCTCAGTCTAACCATCCCTAATTCATTCAATTGATCATTATATGACATGTTCTCTCTCCAGTTGTCATTATCCTAGTTGCATTCTTAACTCTAAATGATTTCTAGCTTGCTCATGTCTATCCCATACTATGATGTTAAGAAACGAATACAGTATACAAATTTCACCTTTTCTCTAAACAACAGTAATATTTCTTAATGTTTCCAGAATTTAAACCACCCTCCAACCTACCTATCTACCTCTAGATACCTACAGTGCCTAATAAAGCAAGTTGCAATATCACATATAATCAGTAGGTGTCATCATCTAGTCTAAGTAAAATTTTCATATTAAAAGTTATCAGTTTTTTTAAAATTCCCTACTTGATTTATTTTGAAAGTTGGAAAGTTTGAGGTTAAACTTATTTCAAAACTCAGGATGGCATTAAAACTACATTGCCTAAAAAAAGCAAATTTAAAATTAATACCTGAGACAGTTTAATAATCAAAAGCAGCTAGGAAGCATAGTTGTTAGATAAATCATTGAACCTGTGGTCCAGAAAACTTTAGTTTAAAACTGGCCTTAGGCACTTGTGACCTGTTTCATCCTAGACAAATCACTTCACATGCTGTCTCAGTTTCCAACTTTGTAAAAATGGAGATAAATAATAGTTTCTCCCTCCCAGGGTCATTGTGTGAACAAAATGAGATAATTTGTATAAAGTGATTTGTAAATCCTAAAGCACTAATAACTGCTACCTATCAATATTATTATTAATTTACTACATTAAAAATCCAAATTAAATGATCATTTAAATCCATGTAAAGTAAATATAATATGAAATTTTAAGCAAAATAATGACGTTTGCTAAAAATAAGATAATAAATAATAAGCTAATGGTAAGCTGAGCAAGAAATTTTCACTAAATTGAATTCCATTTTTAAAAAATCTATATATTCTCAAATACCAATCAATGGCTCCATTAAAATAAAATCTCACTAAAGCAAAATCTGCATATAAAATAACCCCCAAATAGCATTTTAAGTAGTATTTAATACCATAATCCTAAAAATTATACTCACCTTGATGAAGTTACAAATGGACAGGATTGTCCATACAAACCCATCTGGCCACAAAGAGAAACTAGGATGGAGAAAATGAAAAAACACTTATTAACATGAGTGTTCCAAAGTAAATTTCATTACAAATCAAATTCCCATAACTGAAAATTCATTATTTAAAGCAGAATTATAACTCTACAAAAATCTCCTTTAAATTAGGAATATACTCAAAAGAATTAGAAATGATATATAATAGTAAGCAGGATGTCCAAAGTCTATGGAAGAAAAATGCTAGGAAATGCAGGAAACATACATATGATAGAGCAAGTGTGGTTGGTTCAAAAAAAGCATGATCGTAAGAAGAAGCAGTGCTTATTTATTAAAGGGTCAACAAAACTGAGAGGAGAGGGAAGTCTATTAAATTCTCTATAGCACATTCATGGACTAGGTCAAAGAGCAGAAATATAGAAGCTCAGACCTCAGTGTCTTCACTCAACATTGCTGTTGGTATATTTAAGAAACCACCTAGTCAAAAGGTTGACTGCTATGGATTTAATTTATTATTCTCTTTATACAGTTCTCTCCATCCAAAAACAACCTGAGTATCTGGTATCAATCATGTGGAATATTTAAGTACTTTATTCTCTTTGAACATATTCTTCAATACATGCCTCTTGTCTCCCATTTAAATATAAAGTGCTTGAGAATAAAGAATTTGTTTTATTAAGTAGGAAAGATTGTTTTATTTGCATAATATTTGTATCCCCAGCACTTAGTACAGTGCCTGGAATAGCACATGCACTTAATTAATGGTTATTCACTGATTGTCAATTTGGCAGCTGGATGGAAAACAGAAAGGAGACTAGACCAAACAGGAAGACCAATTAGAAAGTTGTTTCCTCTAATGAGAATTCCTCAAAACAAAGGACTAAGATAAATCTTAAGTAAGGCCTCAACAGATTTAGAATCCTAAAAGATTGGAGATTATATAATAGTCTAAACTCTTTGACAAAATGAAAACTCATAAATGAAAAAGAATAGAGGCCAGGGAGGTCAAGTAACTTGCTCAAGATCATTTCTTCTCAAAACCTTGAGATGATGGTAATTATGATTTGAGAGTCAACTATTTAGTGAGCAGTTAAAATCATGTGAGGAGATAAATTAACCAACGAGAGCTAACATGAAAGCAGAAGTATAAGATCTAGAAGTAAATTTTGAAGAACCATAGCAGTTAGGAGACAAGAAAAATTACTACCATCTCCTACACCCCACTCGCAATAACAACAATAATAGTGATAATAATCCCAGAAATAAAAAAAAAAAAAAAATCCTAAGAAAATCAAGAGCTAGAAGAAATAAAAATAGCAGACAAGGAAGGAGCTATCAATGGCAGGAGCATAACTGCAAACTGAGAAGAGGCTTGCAGTTTCAATCATTCAGTGATGAAGAAAGCCATATACACCCAAAGAGAGGACTGGGGACCACAACATGGCATTTTCAAGCTTTCTGTTGATGTTTGCTTGCATTTTTATTTTCCTTCTCAGGTTTTTTTCCCCCTTAGATCCGATTTTTTTTGTGCAACAAGATAACTGTATAAATATGTATACATATATTGGATTTAACATGTATTGAACTACCTGCCATCTAGAGGAGGGAATGAGGAGAGAAAAATTTGGAACAGAAAGTTTTGCAAGGGTCAACGTTGAAAAATTACCCATGCATATGTTTTGTAAATAAAAAGCTTAAAAAAAAAAAAAAGATGACAACAACCCATCGCTTAAGCATAGTGCATACAACAAAAGCCTGTCTTTTTTAATCCCAACTATTCTTTGGTGTTTTCCAAAGCACTAAAAATACCTTCACTCAGAAGGTAGAAGAGAAGTACATAGCTGTGCTTATGAACCATTCAAAACAAAGAGGAAAGTATGAAAAAAAAAAAAAAAAAAAAGCCCAGTGTAAATGACATACAAGAAATGTATATTCAAATAAGAAAATGAGCTGGCCAGGTGGCAAGAGTAAGAGATAGCAAATAAACCACCCCTGTGTCTCCCGCCCCCCCCCCCAAAAAAAAAAAAGAAAGAAGAGGTTTTTTGGTTTTGGGTTTTTTTTTTTTTTTTTTGGACTCTAGCAGCGTAAGGCAGTTTTTACTGAATGGTAAGGAGAAGTAAAATTGTCGTGGAGGAAGTGTAGTGGGGAATAAATGGAGAAAACAGCTGCAAATTTCAAAGTTTAGTTAGTGTAAAGTATGAATGAAATAGTGGTTAGAAGAAACATCAAAGGCAAATTAAGATTTTTTTTTTCCTCAAATGGAATAATTGTGAGATTTTATTTTTTATAAAATGAAAAGGTCAAATTACATCAGCTCTCAGACATGTTCTAACTCTTACATTATATGATTCTATGAAGTTAAAAGGAAGACTTGGAAAAAACTAAAAAGATCTAGAAAAGTGAGAGAAAGTTCTTGCAGAAGACTGATATATTTAAAAAATAAAATAAAAAAACCCACTGCCTCTAAAGCTCACTCTCTTCTCTTCAATCCTCTCTAGCATCCAAAGAGATTATCTGTGGATAAAACCCTACAAAGAAATAAGACCCTAAAGTTAAACAGAGGGACTTAATATCTTATCATACAGTTTCCTACTGCAGTCACACACCCCACAATCTAAACTAGAAAGAATGAGTGATGTTCTCCTTATACAGTAATTGCTTGAATAGTGTTCTCCAAATTTCTGCCTAATAATCTGGTAAAGGTTTCTGGCAGCCTTCATTCTCCAGGAACCTTTCTAATCATACAGTTAATGCATGAAGCACATTTGATAATTTTGTTCCATAAAATGTATCTGGATATGGCCTTTGGGAATATCCCAACAGAAATTACACTAATTACCAATCATTCTACTGTTTCTCTAGATTAAAAGAGAATGAACCAAGTGAATAAAATCTGCCTATTGTCCAGGCTAGAAACTAGAACTAGACGATGAAACTGGTCCTATAACTGAACAGAAGGAAAAAGTTTGAATGGACTGCCTTTGGTAACATACAGTGTTTTTCATCACGCTGATTCATATCTCTGTACCAAAGGATCATATTTTTGACAAGTTTTCTAAGGCAACTAACAATCATAACAGTAAATGTGAATGGAAGGAATCCAGCCATAATGATGAACAGAATGCTCTTTAAAAAAAAAAAAAAAAAAAAAGATTGGGAAGTCCTCCATGAACTCAAGCAAAGTGAAATGTACTGTATACAAAATAATAGCAATGTTCTGGGATGACCAACTGTGAATAATTTTGCTATTCTCAGTAGTACAATCACACAATTAATACTCTGAAGGACTTATGATGAAAAATCCTACCCATACCCAAAAAAGGAACTGATTATGTCTGAATTTAATTCAATTTTTCTTGAGGATTTTTATTTCCATTGGGGGGAAGATCTTTTTTGTCTCTCCACAATTTGACTTTTATGGAAAGATTTTGTTAATTTCTCATGTGGTTTCTTAATTGTGGATGGGGATAATAAGGGAGAGAACCTAGAAATCAAAAAAAAAAAAATTAATGTAAAAATATTTGTTTTGAATGTAAGAGAAAAATTATTAAATAAATAAAACAAAATCCAGCCATAAAATAAATTAGAAAGCAGACTGTTGTTTACAAGAATTTACACTTCAAGCACATTCAGGAGGTTAAAGGGTTGGAGTAAATCGAAAGAAAGGATGGTAGCAATCATGACCTCAAACAAGTTAAGTGTAAAAAAAGACATAATTAAAAGAGATAAAGAGCAAAACTATATCATACTTAAGATACCAGAGAAAAAGAGTATTAGTATTTAATATTAATTTTATATATGCACTGAATAGCATAACATCTAAATACTTAAAGGAAAGTTCTGATTTATAGAAAGAAATAGACCATAAAATTATGAGTTGATAATTTCAATGTATCCCTCTTAAGACTTAGTCAATTCTAACCAAGAGGCAAAAAATAAGAGCCTGAAAAATATATATATATTTTTTAAATTTAATAGCCTTTTATTTACAGGATATATACATAGGTAACTTTACAGCATTAACAATTGCCAAACCTCTTGTTCCAATTTTTCACCTCTTACCCCCCCCACCCCCTCCCCTAAATGTCAGGATGACCAGTAGATGTTAAAATATATTAAAATATAACTTAGATACACAATAAGTATACATGACCAAAACATTATTTTGCTGTACAAAAAGAGTCAGACAAGAGCCTGAAAAATATTTTAGAAAAATCAGCTTTGATAGACATCTGGCAATTACTAATTAAATAGAAAAGAATATACATATTTCTCAACTGAATTAGACATCTTTATCAAAATTTCCTAAAATCATGTACTAGGGCATAAAAATTTCACAAAGGCAAAAAAAAAAAAAAAATAATAAAAAAAGGAAATGTTAAACATAGCTTTTGCCAGCTACAATGCAATAAAATTTATATTCAATAAAATGACTTTGAAATAAGGGCTACAAATTAAATGAAGACTAAATAACTTAATTCCAAAGAATTTGTGGGTCAAAGGACAACAGAAACCATAGAAAATAAAATAGTATCACAATATAAGAACATACAACATAGAAACATAAAATAGTATCACAGTATGAGAAAATACAACAAACTATACAAATAAGAAAATGTCAAAGAAAAAATACACCAAAACTTTTGGAATAAAGCCAAAGCAATTCCAGGGAGAAATTCTACATCTCTAAACAACGAAAGGAGGGGAAAGGAAAGGAAAAAGCAAAGGAAAGGAAAGGAAAAATTAAAGAGTAAAGGGAAAAGGAAAGGAAAGGAATAGATAGATCAGTCAATTGGACATGCAATTTAAAAAACTGGAAAACAATATGATAGAAATCAGGCTTATTTTGCAATGATATATCTTATCATCTGTATTCTTGAACTGAATGTTCTTAGACATTAAATTCAACATATCCAGTTTGATAAATGCAGAATGTAAAGATTGGTAACATTAAAAAATATGGCTCAAAATGGAAGTTTAGATCCATAAGTCACACTATACATAAAAATAAATTCTAAGGATATAAATGTTTTTAATTAAAAATTAAGAAAATATATTTTGACTGTAAAAAGTAGAGTACAGTTAATAAATAGAAGAAATTTATGAAGATAAAATGGACAAATCTGATAATATATAGATCAAGACTCTACAGCATAAAAACAATATAACCAAAACAAATTTTTAATTTTTAACAGACTAAGTGGGGAAGGAGGCAGTCTTTATATAACTGAGAGACTATATAAACTATATAATTGTATATTAACTAAGAGATGTATCTAATATTTTTCAATCTTCCACCAATTTTCTCCATTAATTTTTATCAACAATTACATAATAAATTGTTACTTCCCTTTCCAGTCACACTTCTCCACTTAACAAGCAGTGTTTGATGACTGAGGCTGTTTCTAGGCTCTCTTGATCTAATTGTGAAAAGTGATTTAGATCAGTTAAATTTCATTAGAAAAATGGGGATAGTCTGTTTCAATGACTAATCTTTTATGTTTCCCTTTTTTTAGCATCAACAGATCGCTTAAATTATGTCATTCTGGAGCTGTCTATATTTTTTATTATGTTTATTTGATTTGCGATTGATTTTGATTTTTATAGTCAGATCAGACCGCTATACTAACAGCTAATTTGGAAATGGCCCAAACAATTATGATCAAAATTTTCTTATCTCTAAAAGAGTAATAATTTTGTGACAACCTGGTTCTTATCATATCCAACAAATACAAAAAATTGTTCACAAAGTTCTATTCTGATGTTTCAAAATACTGTAAAGGTGACCCTGTTGTCCTCTAACACTATGCTAACATAAAATGACATGCAACAGATTCTATCACGTAAGAATAGGATTCTACACTAATACATTGTTGGTAGAGTTGTGAACTGATCCAAACATCTCAGAGAGCAATTTGAAACTATGCCCAAAGGGCAGCCAAACTGCACCTACCTGTTCCCCCTGATCTACCAATGCCACTACTAAGTCTGCTTCCCAAAGAGATCATAAAAAAGAGGAAAGGATCCTCATGTACAAAAAATGTTTATAGCAGCTCTTTGTGAGGTGGCAAACAACTAGAAATTGAGGGGATGCCCATCAATTGGGGAATGGCTAAACAATTTGTAATACATGAATATAAGGGAACACTTATCATTTTATAAGATTTCAGAAAAACTTGGAAAGACTTGTGAGAACTGATATTGAATAAACTGAGAACTAAGAGAACACTTTTACACTGTAAACAGCAACACTGTACAATGATCAACTAAAACAGACTCATTTCTTCTCAGCAATATAATGATCCAAAACAATTCAAGACTCATGATGGAAAATACTATTCACAGTGAGAGAAATAACTATAGAGTCTGAATGCAGATCAAAACATTATTTACACTTTTTTGTTTTTTTTTCTTTCACATAGTTTTTCTCTTTTGTTCTGATTCTTGTTTCACATAATTAATGTGGAAATATATTTAATATGATTGTGCCTGTATAGCCTATATCAAATTGCTTACTATCATGGGGAGTGGGAAAGAGAGAAACAGAGGGAGAAAAAGAAATGGAGATCAAAATCTTATAAAAGTAAATGTTGAAAATTAACCAAATAAAAATAAAATGAGGTTAAGAGAAAATATCTCCTTTTCAAAGACCAATTTATACACTAAATCCAAAAACTTATTACCAATGCCTTTGTCAAAGTAAGCCATGAAATAGAAAAATGTAGAAAAGGTCTCAAATCTATGCAGGAAAAGTGAAAAGTGCTAAGCCAGATTTTTGATGATCTATAAGCAGAAGAATTCTAAAAGTCTTAATTGGATATCAAACAAATAGACATGATAATATGAGAACTGAATATCAGTCTTGATATTTTCATTATAAACAAAACAAAAGAGAGTTGCATCAAAATTAAAGAATGGCTAACAGATTCTTCTTGGTAATACAAATAGAGGAGATTTGATTACCTCTTAATGCAGTACTCCTGATAAGCACCAAATATTGGAAAACATGTTGCAAAAATAATTAAGAAATTAGAAAGGCCAAAGAATTATAGAAACTTCATGTCTAGATACCATAAATAAAAATCTTTTAAAAAAAAGAGTTGGGAAGTTTACATTAAAAATTATTCTGTGCTGGTGCTGAATGAAGTAAGCAGAACCCAGAAGAACATTGTACACATTAACAGCATCATTTTATGATGATCAACTATGATAGACTTAGCTTTTCTCAGCAATAGTCATCCAAACTGTAATGGAAAATGCCATCTACAAGCAGATATAAAAGAGAAAATATAAGAAACCAATAAGGTTAAGCTATTTACACTCTTACACAGGCAGATGATACTTGTGACCCTTAACAAGTTTGTCATTACTAGAGCACTTAAAAGGAATATACATAGACAGAGGGTTCAAATGTGAATTAAATAAGATGGGATGAAGAGTTCTGATAAAGGCCTCATTTCTAAATCTATAGGAATTAACTAAAATTATAATACAAACCATGCTCCAATTGATAAATGGTAAAAGGATGTGAAACAAATTTTCAAATGAGGAAATTAAAATCATTTCTAGTTATATGAAAGGATGCTCTAAGTCACCATTGATCAGAGAAATGCAAATTATGACACCTGAGATAACACTACACACCTCTCAAAATGGCTAAGACGACAGGAAAAAGTAATGAAGAATGTTGGAGAGGATTTGGGAAAACTGGGACACTAATACATTGTTGATGGAATATTGAACTAATCCAACCATTGTGGAGAGCAATTTGGAACTACGACCAAAGAGCTTTCAAACTCTGCATACCCTTTGCTCTACTGGTTCTGTATTCCAAAGAAATCCAAAAAAAAAAAAAAAGGAAAAGGACCCACATGTGCAAAAATGTTTGTGTGCCAGCCCTTTTTGTAGTGATAAAGAACTGGAAACTGAGTTAATGTCCATCAGTTGGAGAACTGATGAATAAGTTATGGTATATGAATGTTATGGAATATTATTGTTCCATAAGAAACGATCAGCAGGATGATTTCAGAGATTTAGGAGAGACTTGTATGAATTGATACTAAGTGAAATGATTAGAACCAAGAGAACATTGTACACAGCAAGAACAAGATCAGGTGATGGTCCACTCTGATGTATGAGGCTCTTTTTCAACAAAGGAGATTCAGGCCAATTTCAATGGAGAGAGATGGAGAGAGCCATCTGCATCCAGAGAGAGGATTATGGTGACTGAGTATGAATCACAACATAGTATTTTCACCTTTTTTTTGTGGTTTGCTTTCTTTTTTCTTTTTTTTTTTAATCTGATTTTTCTTGTGCAGTGTGATAACTGCAGAAATATATATAGAAGAATTGAACATGTTTAACATATATTGGACTACTTGCTGTCTAGGGGAGGAGGTAGGGGAAAAGAGGAGGAGAAAAAACTTGGAATACAAGGTTTTGCAAGGGTGAATGTTGAAAATTATATATATATGTACATATAATATGTACATATATAAATATATAAATAAAATAAAAAGCTTTAATTTTTAAAAAGTGAATTCTACCAAATATTTAAAGAATAATTAATTCTAATACTATATAGACTAATCTGAGGGAAACAGTCAAAGAAGGAGTACTAACAAACTCCTTTTACAAGTCAAATAAGATTTCAATTCTTAAATCAAGAACAACAAAAACAAAGAAAACCAAAATTTTCCTAATGAATACTGATGCAAAAATTTTAGATAAAATATTATCAAGAATTCAGCAATACTAGCAATACACAATCTATCACAAGGATCATACTCTATGACCAAGTGGGATTTATACCAGGAATGCAGGACTGATTCAATATTGACCATATCAATAATAAAACCAACAGAAATTATATAGTTACCCTGATAGATGCAGAAAAGCTTAGAAAATACAATTCTCAATCCTATTAAAAACTCTAGAGAATACAGAAATAAATGGAACTTTCCTCAAAATAAGTAGTAATTATCTAAAACCATCAGCAAGCATTATCTGTAAAGGGAATAAACTAGAATCCTTCTCAATAAAATCAGGATTGCAAGGATGCCCACTATTACCACTATCATTCAACAACACTGTACTAGAAATGTTAGCTACAGCAATAAGTTAAAGAAATTGAATATTATATAGTTGGAGAAACCTAGAGAACCTACTTAAAAACTAGTTGAAATAAAAAACTTAAGTGAAGTTGTAGAGCATAAAATAAATTCACATAAATCATAAGCACTTCCATATTACCAATAAAATCCAGCAGCATGAAAGAAAATTCCATTTAAATAAAGTAAAGGCAATATAAAATACTTGGAGTCTAGCAGACAAGACCAATCCGAGAACTATATGAATACAATACCAAAACACTTTTCACACAATTAAGTCAGATCCAAAGAAATGGGAAAATATTAACTGCAACTAGCCAAGCCAAAAAAAAAAAAAAAAAAAAAAATCATACTTAAATTAAATTTAGTTATTCAGTGCCTTACCGATCAAACCACCAAAAATTATTTTGCAGAGCTAAAAGTGTCATAAAATTCCTCTCAAAGAACAAAAAAAGATAAAGAATATCAAAGGGATTAATGGGAAGGAGATGTAAAGAAAGGTAGTCTAATCATACCAGATCTCTCTCTGTATTATAAAGCAGCAAACATCAAAACAATCTGGTACTGGCAAAGAAACATTGATAAATCAGTGAAACAGATTAGGTTCACAACACACGTAGTTTCACAACACACGTAGTTTCACAACACACAGTAGTAAATAATCACAGTAATCAGATATTTGATATGATAAATCTAAACATCCAAGTTTTATGGGATAAGAACTCATTTGATAAAAACTGCTCAGAAAACTGGAAAACAGTATGGCAGAAAACTAGATATAAACCGACATCTCACACAACAGACCAAGATATGAACAAAAATGGGTACATTATCTGGACATAAAGAATGATAACATGAGCAAATTAGGAGAGCACGAGATAGTTTACCGGTCAGATCTATACATGACAAGAATTTATGACTAAACAAAAAGAAAGCATTACAACATATTGAAATGAATAACTGTGACTTGCATTAAATTTTAAAGTTTTCGCACAAATGCAATCAATGCACCCAAGCAAGATTAGAAGGAAAGCAGTAATCTGAGGGGAATTTGTTTTTACAATTGCTTTTACAATAAAGACCCAATTTCTCAAATACATAGAGAACTAAGTCAAATTTTTAAGAATACAAAGTCACTCCTAAGCACTAGAGATATAAAAAAAGCAAAAACTGTCCCATAATCTAATGGGGGAGACAAGTCAATAGATATGTACAAACAAGGCATACATAAGATAAACATGAAATAATTAAAACCGGGAAGGCTCTAGAATTAAGAAGGATTAGGAAAGGCTTCCAGTAGAAAATGGGACTTCAGTTGGAACTTGAAGTCAGTAAAGCCAAGAATTGAAGATCAGGAAGAACAGTATTTCAGAAATGGAGGAACACCAACAGAAAAATACCCAGAGCCAAGAGATGAACTGTCTTGTTCAAAAAACAGCGAGGAAGCTGCTGGTAGGAAATAAGGTATAAGAAGACTAGAAAATGGGAAGAGGGGAAATAGATTGTGAAGGACTTTGAACATTAGAAGATTTTGTATTTAATCATGAGGGTGATAGGGAACCAATGGAGTTTGCTGAGGAGAGAAGCAACATGATTGGATGCACAGTTTAGCATGCACAGTTTAGCAAACACTTTTCACGTTAATGGAGGACAGATATGAATAAAGAGAAACTTAAAGTAAACAGAACTCCGAGCAAGCTTCTTTTTTTTTTCCTGAGGCAATTGGGGTTAAGTGACTTGCCCAGGGTCACACAGCTAGGAAATGTTAAGTGTCTGAGGCTAGATTTGAACTCAGGTCCTCCTGACTTCAGGACTGGTGCTCTATCCACTGCGCCACCTAGCTGACCAACAGGCTTTTGCAAAACATGAGGTCTGCATCAGACTAGTGGCAATATCAGATTAAAGAAGGGGGCGTATTCAGTAAATGTTAAAAAGGTGAGATCAATAGGCCTCAGTAACATATTAAATTGTTGGGAAGGAGGAAGGAATATTTAGAGATAGTAAAAGTTACTTCTGTTTCAACCACAAAAGGAGGACATAGGGAATGACGGCTAGTAAGGGATGGATGGATCAAGTGTGGAATTTTTGAGGATGAGATGTAGTTATTGTTTGTAGGCAGTAGGGAAATAACCAGTAAGAAAAGAAGAGACTGAAGGTAAGTGAGAGAATAGAGATGAAAGAGAGAGAAATCTGAGGAGATGTGATAGAATGGAATTTCTTAGGGCAGGTAGAGAGGTTTTGCCTTGGCAAGGAGAAAGGCCATCTTTCATAATACCAAGCTAAAAGAAGAGATAGAAGTAGAAAGCAAAGTGATGTGAGATGAAGGGAGGGGAGAAGATCTAGATAGCCTCAAGTTTTCTCTGTTAAAAAGGGAGCAGGGAGGAAGATCTTTAGATTTCAGGGAGGATAAAAAAGTCTGGCAAAGCCACCACATTGAGTAGGACAATTCAGGGGGTATGAAACTATTGTCTTGATCTAGTGACAGTCCACTAGTTTACAGTGGGACCCAGTTTAGCAGAATTTTTTCTCCAGCTTTGCTGAGCAGCTTTTCGAATAGGAAAGAAGGTAACAAATGGTAGAAATAATCCAAGGCTCAGAGTTGACAGAACAAGATCATCAACAGGAAAATGAAGTGGGAAAAGGACCCGAGAAGAGGATAGTGTGGGGTTAATCTGTTTCACCAAGATATCAAAAAAAGGGAAAGAAGAGTATAATCAGTGTACATGGTGACAAGCTAGTAAAAGACTGAGCATTGAAAGGCCTAGAGGTCACAAGGAGGATAAAAAACATGATTTGGGTTTATAAGGCAGGAGGAAAAGATGAAATGACAAAATATAATCAGATAAAGGAGTTTCATAGTTCATAAACATACACTTGCAGGTGTTGGCAACATCAAGGGCATTACCATCCCTTATTTGTAGATGAGTATGAATAGAAGAAAAAGTCATAGGAAATAAGTAAACTGAGGAAGAGTGTGTTAGAGAGTAGCAATACATATGATGAAGTCCCCTAGTATAAGTATGAAAAACTTTTCTATCAACTTATCAAGTTATAAGAATTCAAGGGAATGTAACTGAGCTCTACCAATTTATTTTGAAAAGGTAACTAACTATGAGATAGGGAAAGGCTGCTGCCAATATTTTTCTAAGAGTAATTTGATGCATTTATTATTGCATTTTACTGTGGTCCATGAGAAAATATTGGCATCTGTAACATAGGTGTAAGGAAAGATTTTTTTAAAGGTTTTTTGTCTTTTTATAACACCTTTCAAACACTGGGTGGAATCACTTTATCCTTACTTTTTCTATATCTTGTATTTACCTGCGAAAATGTAGTACACCTCCCCTCTCCATAACATATAAATGAACACTATCACTTTTGCATTTGCTCCCTCAGTACCTACCTAGCACACAGTAGGTAATTCATGTTTACTGACTAATTAGAAACCAGTGAGAAAGAAATGTAGAAGGTTATAACTTGTTCTATCAAATCTCTTTGAAAAAAAAGCTAGGTGGCAGGAGGGGCAGCATGGCATACCAAAAAGAGGTCTGCATTTAAAATCAATCAAGTGACTGATTCCTATATTTACTACTTAAAACCTATGTAATTCCAGGGGACAGTTATTAAAGACAAATATTTTATGGCTAGCAGGCTCCACAGATGGTAGGATAATCTAGAATGAAAAGGTCCCAGTTGCTGAAGGAAGTTCTAGAAGTAGGCAGCAATATTTTAATGTCTAGTCAAAAACAGGATCGGGGGGGAAAAAAAAAACAGAAAAGTGGAGACAATCCTCAATCTCAAAGAGCTCCCATTTTAATAGAGAAGACAACACAGATTTTGGATGCAAGTCACAAGAAAGTGTCCCATGTCCTCTGGGTCCAGTGGAAAGGCAGGCAGTAATGCATCTTCTTTAAAGTCATTTCTACTAATAAAATTACATCTATTGATGATTTTGAACCTTTAATTAGATAGTGTCAAAACCTTTAGTAATAAGGAAGTACATTACAGACCTAGACAAGAGTGAGCAGAAAAGAATAGGACAAGTGATAGAAATAGGAGAGACAGAAAAATGGCCACCCTAGGGAGGGGAGTGATTATGTAAGTATGTATGTATGTATGTATGTATGTATATATGCACTCATACATAGATAGACACAAATAGCATATACAGAAAACAAGGTTGAGGCAGGTTGTAGAGAGCTTTAAAAAGACGAGTTCATATAGTAGAATTTTAGCATTTGTGCAGAGAGCAAAGTAGGGAGAAATTTGGAGTAAAGAGACCCATTAAAAGAATATTGTAATAGTTCAGGAAAAAGGGGTGATGAGAGCCTAAACTAGGCTGGCGGTCCTTGTGAACAAAGAGGACAAGAGAGATATGTTATGAGGTAAAAATAACAAGATCTGGCAAATGACTGGATTTGTGTGGTGAAGGAGGATGAAATAAAGTATAACATTTTAGTTATGAACTTGGATTACTAGAAGAATGATAATGCTAGAAAGAAACTAGTTCAGAAGAGGAAGAAAAGATAATAAAAAGCTAAAATCTGTAACTGAATTCACACTCCTAGGCAGCACACTTTCTGAAATTGCATCAATGACAATGAAAAAGCAAACCAACTAAAGTAGCTCAATACTTGCTTTGGGAAAGTAGCAACAAGGAAGAGGTAGAAATTCTTTACAAATGGAACAATCAGGAAAGACTTCTTAAAGGGAATTAGAGATTCCAAGAACTGAAGGTGAGGATGGAGTCAAAGTTCTAGCCAAAGTCAATAAGGTTGGACATGCTAAGATAAATTATTCAGACAACTCACAACTAATACCAATTTCTCAATTCCTTATTATATTCAATGAGAAATAATGGTTTATGATAATACTGGTTATGATATAGACAAACACTATAACATGGAACAGAATAGAATAGAAACTTAAAGATTCAATCAGGAGAGAAATTTACATACTATATAAGATATTAATATTGGTTTAGATGTATGTTTACTTGTGGGCAAATATGTATGTGTCTAAGGATATGTGGATATGCATGCATGTAGGTCTATGTATGTATGTATATATATATGCAAATATATCTGTACTTAACTATAGTCTGCTTGGGGAAGGTGAAGAGGATGAAAGAGGAAAAATAGAACAAAGTAAAAAGTACACAGAGAACAAAAGAATAGCCAATAAGAAAGCAAAGCTGGACATTAAAGAATATAATTTTTTTATCATACTATATGCTTTCTTGAACTAGAAATTTATTGTTGTATATTTTGAATCCTCCCTGATGGGCACATTTTGTTTCATTTTGTTTTCCTTTTCTGTTTTTCTTTGTCCTATTCTATTTTTTTCTTTTTTTTTTTTTGTATTTAGTTCAATAAATTTTTTAAAACAAATATTGGCTCTATGGCAAAACCTTTGGCTAAATATGGTCCTATGTATTAACTACATGTTAATTACAATGTAAAGCAATTTAGAAAGGTAAACTAATATTACAATGATGCATTTACTATTGTCGTACCAAATTGTTATCACACAAGAATTTCATTATATTTAAGTTTCTTGAAGAAACTACAAAAAAAAATCTTCTTTCCCAGCATATGGCAGTATGGCACAGTAAACAAAAAAAACAACCTTTCACTCAGGAAAATGTAGATTCAAATTCTCTCTGGGACATATACTGAGTGACCATGGAAAGGTCACTTAACACCTTTCAATACCCTCAGTCAACTTTTTAAACTGCACACAAAATCTAGATCTCCATACTTATGCCAATGAAATCACAAATCTGGACAAAAATAAACCCAAAAAAGGCACCATATAATATCCCTGAAAGAAACATTTGCAGTTATCAGTGTTTGTCACTTCAAGTGAAACAGCTACCTAAGGTATCAAGAAAGGTACCTTAAAATAGGTAGAATCCTATTTTACAGAATATGATTAAAATATAACTAGGCTATTTCCATATCTCAACAGATGGCTCCCAATAATAGTGTTTTGTAATCTGGTTGTAACAAAAAATTAAATTAAAAAAATTTAAAAATTAAACCAAAAATTCTCTAAAGCAGGTGCCTTCACCAATCTCCTTAGAAATCAATCTCTACAAAATTGTGGGAACTGAGTATGGATCACAAGATAAAATTTTCATTCTTTTTCTTGTTTGCATTTTATTTTCTTTCTCATTTTTCTTTCTGTTTGATTTGATTTTTCTTGTGCAGCAAGTTAATTATATAAATATGTATGCATATATTGGATTTAATATAAAAAATAAATTCTTTAGGTTTATGATTAAAAAAAGAAAATCTCTATAATAAAAATATTAAGTTATAGTTCTTATGATCTGCAGCATAGCTTTACAAATTAAGATATTCTTAACATCTGAAATTTTATAAAATATTTATAGTTGTGGTTTGTAGGTATTAAACTCTTTCAGGAAGTGATGGCCTTATACAAATGTAAAGAGCTAAAACGATAAAGCAATGAGGGCGGTCCAAACAAAGTATTAAATAAAAGCAGGCCAGCTTCCCAAGCCAGAGTGTCTGAATAGTGAAAGTGTAGAATAAGGTATATAACAAACCAAACAATAAGGATAGATGAAAATGAAACAAGTTCTGAGTTTCTTTTAAACTCTTTTAAAAGGAACAAAAATTTTAAATAAACAAGTATCTGGAAAACAAATATTAAGACACTATAAGCCATAGACAATAATTTAAATGTTTACTTCTGTCCTGACCACTCCTCTATTCCAAATTCTTCAATTTCCTCCACTAAAAAAAAAAAAAAAAAAAAAAAAAAAAATTCTTAGTCTGGTATTTAGGATTTTCCACAAGCTAGTTCCAATCTATCTTTCCACTTGTTTTATACTACTCCTCTCCTTCATATACTCTACATTGTATTCTTATAAACTTCAACTGACATTTATATAGTGGTTTAAGGTTTAATCAAAGTCTATTTTTTTAGTATTATTTCTATTTTATAGGTATAGAAAGGGATCATTAAGAAAATTGCCAAAGGTCACAGAACTAGTGACAGTCAGGTTATGAATTTAGGCCTTTCTTTGTCTCCCTAGCATCCAGATGCCTCCAAGTCTATCATTCTTCCCACTATATCAGATTGCTTCTCCAACTAGAAGACTACTCATCATCCACTAATCTTATACTGTACTCTCTTCTGTCTCCATAGATTCATACATGCCTTTTATGCACTCTATCCACACTTTTACCTGCTGCATTTTTCTTTCATCAATACGCAGCTGAGAAGCCATCTCCTACATAAAGTCTTTTAAGGATCAAGAGATACAGAAGTAGAGGTTAAAGGCCTTCAGTCCTAACACAAATCTCTCACCAAGTGGTGTTAAATAGCAGTGCTAAGCTTGGAACCAAGATGGTCAGACAACTCCAAATCCAGAGTATGCTCTTTCCAGGGCATCACTCTTCCTCTTTACTCCATGCTGCTTCTTTCGGATCCTCTCTTACTCCAAATAAAAAGTGATCACTCTTCTGGAATTTTCATATGATCTGTCTTGATCTCTCCTTCACCCTTATAATCTCCTTAGGACAACAACACACACATGCATATATGTGTATGTATTACATATATATGTGTATATAGATGTGTGGGTGTATACGTGTGTGTGTGTGACTGAATCCAACTCTATTATTTTACAGATAAGGAAACTCAAGCCCAGAGAGGTAAAGTGATTTGTCCTGTAACATGTAATTAATAAGAGATATAATTCAAACCTAGTCATTCATTCTACTGCACCTTACATCAGACTTGTATAGATGTATATATGATAGCCTCTCCTTTTAGATTATAAGCATCTTGAGAGAAATTCCTTTCTTGTCTCCCTAGCACCCAGATAAAATGTTATGAAGTGGGGATATATATATATATATATATATATATATATATATATATATATATATGAAGGAAGGGATTTTGAAGCCAGAATTCACTACACAGTTGAAATTATAAATCTCATCAGCAACAACAACAAAAAATCCTTTGGACTTAACGTTTATCACTCAAATTAATTTTTTTAAACCTAAATTAAGTCCAAAAAGAGACATCCTTCTATGTGCCAATTGCCCTGCCTTTGGTACTACTCACACTTGTTGCTTTGAGAAGTTATTATATATCAATTCTAACAAACTTTTTAAAAGGACTGATTTTATCGCTTTCCTCATGCTCTGGGCCAAAACAGTTTTTCGCCATCATTCACCTATATGTAAATATCCTCCCCCACTGCCCCAGGGTAATAGAAATTCCTAGAGGGCAGGAATTTACTATATATCTAAAGACTTAGCAAATTGCCTGGGACATTCATTCACATGATTGAATCCACAAATCATACAAGATAAGCAAGTTTAACTACCTAATGATCACATCTGTATAAGAAAAACTATCTTAAATGACAATTACTAGAACACCATCTATTTATGTTGTTTTTTCCATATAAGATTCATAAATTCAATCCTGACCTTGATCTTCAGTCTCACATCACTGTCTGCAAAACATTTAAAATTAAATGTCCCAGACATATCTTAAACTCAACTTTCCCCCAAATCATTGTCTTTTCCCCAAAACCATCTGCTCTTCCAAACTTCCCTATTTCTGTCAAAGGAACCACCCCTCCTTCCTGTGTCTTGATACTTCTTGACTTCCTCAAGGCTTCACATCCCAAATCAATTGCCAAATGTTGCCATTTCTATCTCTAAGATCAAATATAAACTCCTTTGTTTAGTTTTTAAAAGTCCAAAACTACCTGGACTGCCACCTCTCTTCGCAAGGTTTACTGGACATTACTTCCCCTGTCTGCACTTAGAATTCCTGCTAAATTGGCCTTCTCTCTGTTCCTCCCTTACAACACTCCTATGTACCTTTACATTGCCCATTCACAAGTCCATGCTTCCTTTTTAACTAACTCAGAAAACTTTCTTTAAGACCTACCTCAAGTACTATTTATTTTCTGCAAGAAGGCTTTCCTTATCCTTCAGCTGCTTATGTGTTCCTTTACACATGTTATCTTGTATTTATTTTGTATATCTTTTTTTGTATTCATATCATGCTGAATATATTTGTAGAACTACCTATTTCTCTCATTAGAATATAAACTCATTGCAAAGAGAGATTGCTTCATTCTTTACACTTTTAATTACTATAGGCAGCTAAGTAGTACTCTAGATAAAGAAATGCATATTAGTTGTGTCATCCTGGGCAAGTCACTTAACTTCTGTCTACCTTTATTTCCTCATCTAAAATAGAGATAATAATAGTGCCTACTTCCTAGGGTTGTTGTGGAGAATAAATGAGATATTATTTAGAGTACTATTATTATTATTGCATCTCCACTCACCTAGCATAATGCATGGCACTTGATAGATAACCTACTGTGAGGGGAAAAGAGGATTGAAACTAACTGTTAAAGATATTTAGGAAGCAAACTATAAACAGACTGAAGGTCTCCAAACCTTCATCTTAGGTATACGCACTGAAAATTAATAGTTCCCCAAAACTTATAAAATTTCCTTTTCTTCCTTTTTTATATAATTTATATGGAACAATCTCAAAGTCAGAAATATACTCTGGGAATTAAGAGTTGAAAAAAGGATTAGGCAAGTACAATAAGGACAAAATATGAAACGATGGTTTGAAAGTAAGGAATATATTTGGTTAAAGGTTCAAAGGAAAAACTGCTGTTGAAAATATAGTTCTGCAAGAAAGAAAACATGGGTTATCAAGCATGATGTTAAATGGGGTAGTAGGCACTTGCAATTCAGATAGGTTTATCATTAGACAGGCAATAAAAACTAAAAGTGAAGAACTTAAGAGAAAAAAATTTAATAATTACCACATCAGGATTAGCTGTGACGGACTTGGCACTTTTCAACAATGAGGTGATTTAGGCTAATTCTAATAGACTTGTGATTGAGAGAGCCACGTGCATCCAGAAAGAGAATTATGGGGGCTGAATGTGGATGTGGATTCACAACTTAGTATTTTCCCTTTTTTGTTGTTGTTTGCTTACTTGGTTTTTTCCCACTCATTTTTTTCTCTTTTTGATCTGATTTTTCTTGTGCAATGTTATAAATGTGAAAATATGTTTAGAAGAACTGCACATGTTTAATCTATATTGGACTGACTGGCTAGAGGAAAGGGCAAGGTGAGGAGGGAGGGAGAAAAATATGGAACATAAGGTTTTGCAAAGGTGAATGCTGAAAATTATCTTTGCATGTGTTCTGAGAAATAAAAAGCTATTATTAAAAAAAAAAAAAAAAAAAAAAGAATTACCACATCAGGCCATGTTACAGCAGATCCTTCAAATGAATCTGTTTTATGAGTTTATCATTTTTCACCCTAACCCACTGGGCATTGATATCTATCTTCCCTAATTAGAACGGAGGGCTCTTGAGCTCAGAGAAGAAAAGGGAAGGAATAAGCATTTATTAAGCACCTACTATGTGCCAGCTACTGTGCTAATAAGCACTTTGCAAATATTATCTGAGCTTAGAGAGATTTGTAAAAACAGAATCTGTCTTGCTGTATACCAGGGTTTAGCACAGATGGTATCTTCTGGATTATTATTCTTTTAAACCTCCACACCTCAAATGACACTATCATCTACCATTTTTTTCTAGAAATTCTTCTTCTCTTTTGTTTCAGCAACATGTCCATCTTTCCCCTAACCTTCAGCCTACTGTTATCTCCAGAACAGAGCCCAATTTAGGGGTGAGCAACAGGCCACAACAAGCAGGGAGACACTTTAATAAAAATGCTTTACACATGTGAGTATTTAAGGTCAAAAAAATTCTGCTTTCCAAGACATATAGGCCCATATTCTATGTTAAGTTTTACATGGCTCAAAGCCTCTATTTCTGTCAAGTACAGGAAAATCAAATTTCAAATCCTGCTTTCAGAGCACAAAAGCTTCATCTAAGCTCAGCTACCTAGTTCAGATCTAGGACCTTTGTTTTTCCTCAGTTTACTCTTGATCCTTTTCAAGATTAAATCATTCCCATGATTTTCACTCTTGCAGATGATTTTTTTTTTTTAATTATAGCTTTTTGTTGACAAAACATATGCACGGGTAATTTTGCAACATTGACCCTTGCAAAAACTTCTGTTCCAACTTTTCCCCTCCTTCCCTCCATCCCCTCCTCTAGATGGCGGGTGGTCCCATACATGTTAAATATGTTAAAGTATATGTTAAATACAATATATGTATACATAGTTATACAGTTATTGCAGATGACGCTTAAAAGCTACATAGTGCTCCCTAAACCTCTTTCTATTCCTCCATTCTGGATATTACTATCTGTTTTTTTTCAATTCACAACTGAACATTTCATCTACCACTTCAAATTCTAGGCAATCCAAGTACATATAGCTACTAGAAAAATTTCCCGTGTACTAGCAATTTTCATTATTACTACACTCCTCTAAGTTAGTTAGAACCAACAATGGCTCCCCATTACCTAATTTATCAATATCAAACTTGAGCAAAGCTTTCCAATTCAACCTCATACCTTATATCACCAAATTCATTTTTCATATTCATCAATAGGCTTTCTGTTCCAGCCAAGCAAATATGCTTGGAATTTCCTGTCTGTAGTTTGCTCATTCTCACCTCCTTACCCTCAAATATGCCATTCCCTTCTAGAAAATGCCTTCTTTTGCACTGCCAATCCACATCACTCCTCTCTAAAAACCACCTACACTTTTGCTATCTTCAAACCATTATTCTAGTAGCCAAGTGTTTACAAACCAAACAACAAGAATGCATGAAAATGAAAATCCCAGTTGGAAGCTGTTACTTAAAAAAAAAAAAAAAAAAACTTCTGAAAACTAGGTATTTATATTTATAGTTTGCATCTGCTTAGACATAGCTTGGATTTTATTTTAAGTTTATAAGAACTATGGCTTTTATTTTCTTATTTCTCTACAAAATTCAGTCAGTTCTCAAACTTTGGTTTAAGAAAACTAAGCAAATCTAAGTGAATCATTCCCTATTTTTGTGAAAAAATAAAACATGTATAACTTCTTATCAATGAGGGAAGCAAAGAAAGAAAATCCTAAGAATTATATTAACAGCTCTCCTTCCATAACAAGAATCAGTTATTATTCCCAAATGATAAAATTTTAAGAAAAAGAAAAAATAATTGCAATGGCCATGAGAGTGGGGGGAAGGGGAGAAATACAAACAAGGCCTGATGGAAGAAAAGCAGTTGTATTACACTTTTTATGATTAAAAATGTGATCCTACCCAGTAAGCACTGGGAACCAAACTGAGGAAGTGAATAGGGCTAAAATAGAAATAAGAAAATGACACCCCCCCAAAGGCCTGAAAAATAAGACAACTAATTCAATAGTGCAAAAAAAATTAACACTACCACACAAAAAAATAAATAAAAAGTCCTCAGAACTGTACAAGAAATGGTTAACTAACGCCAATATGCTACATAACCAGAAAAGAGGAGAAAAAAATCCTTTTCCTGAACCAACGCAAACATTAACTGGCTCACAAAGAATTCAAATGTGATCTTAACAAACCTAAGAATCCGATACATACATATATACATACATACATACACACATAGTCTAAAAGCAAGAGGAAAATGAATTGGACATAAAGATGCTCAGGAGACAAAAAAGTAGTGTTGTTTTTTTTTCCCAGCTGCCACAAAAGTGGCTGACTGAGACTAATACCTGACCAATGCGTAACTAAGCATATAATAATACCTCTTCAGCATGCAAACATATAATTCCTCTACAGAGAAAAGGGTATGTTAACTTACAAAAACCCAGCAAAAGCAATAATTTATATCTCACAACCTACCTCAACTTTCAATTTATGTCAATATCCACCTAGGAACAAAAAAAATTGTACAAGACAGGACGAGAAACCATCCAAATACAGAAAAACACAGAAGATTGAAAAATTCTGTACACCAGTAACAATATTTAAATCCCGTTAAGAAAGGACATAGGAGCAGTAAAGGAGAAATGAGGGGTAGGGATGGGGGAAGGGAAGTGTCAAGAATAGGAATGCCCTTCTAAGCGTCTCGAGACACCCCCTCCCCCCTTGAAAAGGTGAAACCTGACTAATCTCTTCCTTCTCTCACCTGGCAACAACCCAAAAGCTTCAAGTGTCTCCCCATCTCCACTAAAGCAACCAAGCCCCAATCATCAAGCCTAGCTAGGACCCTCATCCTTCCAAGGCATAAGAGGAAGGAAAAAAAGTGGGGGGGGAGGGGCGAGGGAGATTTGGACGGAGGGAACAGGGGACACACCACGTGGGCAGGATGCAAACACATCCAGGACAGAAACACGTCTGCACAGAGCAGCTGCCGGCCGGGGTTGGCCCGATCACCAGCAAAGGACACGGGGACAGACAGGATGGGTGGGAGGCCGCACGATCCGGCCATCCCGAGGAAGGGCAGGAGGTGTGAAGTCCTCCAGAAAAGCCGCATCCTACCGAGGTTCAGTCCTCCCAGGGTACGGGAAGCTCCCCAGAGAAGGGGCGGAGGAAAGGGGCGCGGCGCCCCGCGGCGCAGGGGCCCGGCGGGGGAGGGGCGCGCGCCGCCCTCTGAGGGGCAGCAGCAGCTGAGAGGGGGAGGGGGAGAAGTATGAGGGAGGGGAGGGGGAGGGGCGGCCGCTGCCCTCGAGCCTCCGCAGGCCCGCCCGCCCGGCTCGGCTCCCCCCGCCCCCTTGGCGGCCAGAGAGCGGGTAGCTAGGACTCCACACCGGCCCGTACTCGGCCCCGACCCCGGGGATGCCCCAGCCCCGCCTCCCACTCCGGCCGTCCGAGGGGCTTGTCCTCACCTCAGGCTTCGGAGGCCGGGGCGGCCCAACCGAGCCCCGGCCCGCTCCGTGCGTATGCGTGCCCCCCAGGAAAGGCCCCAACGGCAGCTGAAGTGAGTGAGCGGCCAAGACACAGAGCAGCGCCCACGGTGGCGGCGATAGCGACGGCTACGACGGCGGCAGCAGCGGGAGCAGCCAACATCCGGGGCCGCGCACCCGGAACTACTTCCCTCCTCCGGCCCCCCCCCCTTTCCTCCTCTTCCCACTACCCACTCCCGCAGGCGGCGGCGGCGACGTCGCCGCGCCTTCGTCCGGGCGTCGGCACCGCCTCTTCCCGCGTTCCGGTCCTCCTTTGAGCACAGCACAATGATCGTCTCCGAGATCCCTCCGCTGGGAGAAATAGTGCTCCGGGCCCCCGCTCGTCGACTCCCAGCGGCTTTGCCCTTGGACGCGGCGGGCGGCTGCGAGGGGGGGCGGGCGGCCGGGAAGTCTCGAAATTGCCGCTCAGCGGGCAGCCTGACGCCCCCTAGCGGCAGGGAGGGGAGAAGGGAGTCTGAGGTCCGGGGGAGCCGAGCTCGGAAGCCTGTGCGGGCACCGGAGGCAAGGCGGGGTTAGCCACCGCAAAAAGCTCGGTCCTCGGGGGAGTTAAGGCGGAAAATGGACCCTTCCTTCATTTAACAGGTGGAGAAACTGAGGATTAGCGAGGCTGAGGGACTTAACTGATGTCCCGCAGTCAACAAGTAGGAGTGGACATTGAAGTGACCGACTTGATGCCCCTCTTTGCCACGACTCGCCCGGGACGCCCTCCTAGTCCGGGAGTGCCCGCCCTCTAACGCTCCAGTTTCGCTTAAATCCCACCTTCTGCTGGAGACCTCGTTCTTCCCTGCCCCCCTCTCCCCCCAGTGCCTTCCCTCTAGGGGGCACCTAACATATTCATCGAATTTCTACTTAGTCCTTTGCCGCTTGTCTCCCCCCTTCAGAGTGGAAGCTTGGGGCCGGACCAGTTTATTTTGAGGGGTAGATTTTTGCCCCTTTCTTTGCTTTCTTTTCCCCTCCCCGAGGCAGTACCCGATAGATAGTAAGGGCTATAGAAAGGCTTAGCCATTATTTGATTTGTATGTCCTTAGTCTTTGGCTTGAAATGTGTGTTGACTGATTTGTTGAACTGATGCAGCGAGTAAGGGGCAGAGCCAGGATTTGCTCCCAGAGCTGATTTTTAAAAATGAGACCTTAAACATCACATAATCCTGTCTCTGAGTTTCGTTAAGGACGAAACCGAGACCCGAAAAAGAGTCACACAGGCAGAAAGGAACTGAGCCTAAATTCTAAACCAGCCCCAACCCCTTCGTTGCTCAGCGGTCCAGAACTGATTCGGAGCGGTGGAATTCCGGTAGCTTAGAGGCGATCAATCCATCAGCGAGTATTTATTTAGCAGCTACCCCTTGTGGACATTGTCCCTGTTAGGGTTCTTAAAAAAGGCTCTAAGAGTCAAAAACTCAGGGAAGCAGAAGAAAGGTAGTTTTAAAGGTTGTGTCTAAGTATTGGGGCAGAGGGATCCTGGTGAATCATGGAGTCTCCAGTTCAGGTCTAGGAGCCCTTAGGTTCTTCTACACACACACACACACACACCTGAATTGCCAGGTGAGCAGCATAGTAAAATTGAAAGGACTATATTTGACATCAGGAAAACTTAGGATCGAATCCCTCATTGTGAGGGATTCTGAGCCATTGTGATTCTGAGCAACTTAAGTGTATTCTCTGGGTCCCAGTTATGGAACGGAAGAAGGGTGTATAGAAGGTTGGATTAATCCACCTGAACTCCCTTCCAACCTTTAATATGTTTCTGTACTGCTAATAATAATATTCCGCCCTGATGGATTCCCTTCTATCCAGTAATTTAACAAATGTTTATTTAGCAGTTACTGTGTAGGTGCCCTTGGCCAGTGAATCCACAAATTTACTAATGAAAAAGTAAACGAACTTTAAAATAATAGATTTTAGGATTGGCTTGGGGATGGGAAACAGGATACTACCATCTTCCCAATTAAACAATAAACTCCATATTTATGTATTAAACACTTAACATGATACTGGGTATGCCTTGTAGGTGGTCAGTACATGTCTGTTGAACTGAAAATTAACTTGACTATCCTGTGTTGTTTACTGGCATATTAGTCATCTTTCACAAAGATGAGGCCCTTTTTATTTTGTTTTATTTGGCTCATAGCCTATCACATAGGAAAGAGCTTATGTCAGTAGGAAAAATCTCTCTCTGCATACTTACTGGATGAACTGATAAAATGAATGAGAAAACAAAGAAGTGCAGCCAAAATGATCTCATGAGGAGAGCCTTTCTTTGAACTCATCACCTTCCATATTTGCAATGGATGGTCCTCTTTCCTAAGCCTCAGAACCCCTCGCTTCCTTAAGGTACAGCTCAGGTGCCACCACTCATGCCAGCCCTTTTATGACTGCTGGGTAATTTTGGATCTTTAATTCCCAAGAATGTTCTCTTCTTTCCCCTCCCCTAATCCTAATTCCCCTGGTACAGCAACCCCCATGGGAAACAAAATCTCCACCAGAAAAGATAAGAGCTCTCCCCGTATTGGTCTGGGATTGTCTTGCATCCAACACATGAGAAGTAAAAGTAGATGTGATATGGTGGAAAGAATGATGTGATACAAATCAGAAAACTGGGGTCTGGTCAAATCTCCACTACTAAGTAGCTCCATAATAGTAAATAAATGATAAATTCTCTGAGCCTCAGTTTCCTCATCAGCAATGACTGGACTATATTTCTTAAGTGTCCTTCCAACTCTAACATCCCATGCTACATTGTAGGAACCACAAAAGAAACTGAAAACTTTGCTCTGCTTCCCATTCAAATTATCATCTATCATTTTGCTCCCTCTGTTGCCATGCCTATAAAGAATAGTCTACATAATTCTGCCTTTTGCAATATGACTATTCACAGAATGTATGGATTGGAAGAGTCCTCAGGACCAAGTCCAATCCATACTAAGAAAGAAATTCCTTCTACATCTTATCTGATTCTCAAACCTTTGCTTGAAGATTTCAAATGAAGAAGCAGCCACTACATTCTGAGGAAGTGCTTTCCACTTTTGTGCAAGGACATTTTCTCCTGCATCAAACCCAAATTTGTCATTAGGCCACTTCCATCTATTCAATCAACAAACATTTTTTAAGCACCTACTATCTCCTGTGTGCCAGACAACGTGCCAAAAAAGAGAGAGAGAAATGACAGTCCTTACCCTTAAGGAATTTACAATCTAATAAACAGTTAAACAAGCTATACACAGGATAAATAGTTTCCTCTTCTGAATTCAAGGAAAAGAAATCTGGTTCCTATTCAAATACTCAAAACTTGCCACAGAAACCTTTTCACCTTGGAAATATGCTTCAGCTCTATGGCCCCTTGCTGTGGTTGTCAAAGAAAGTGTCCAGATTAACCATGTCTTCATTCTTCTCCAGGAAACACTCCTGATTCTCTAGATTTTCTTTACCATGCAACAGAAGCCTCCATACTGCAGAAGCTGCAGTTTTTTCCTCTGATTGGCTAAAACACCCAAGCCAAATATGTCATTTCTCTCCAGGATCCTCTCCTGATTATCTGGACTTTCTCCACAAGGACCATCTCTCCCTCAACTCCCTCTTCTGGCTTTTAAACTCTCTTATGCATTATCTTTACTTATTTGATTGGCAGACCCTTAAAGGCAGAAATTATCTTTCTGCTTGTAGTTGTATTCTCAGAACTTAGTACAATGCCTGGCACTTAATTAGTGTTAATAAATGCTTCTTGGTGACAAGTTGACTTGCTATCATGCTCTCACTAAGTCTCTTCAGGGTAAACACCCTTGATATCGTCAACTGATGAACTCAAACCCATCACTGTCCTTTTTCTGGAAGATCTCCAAATTATCAGAGTACTCCTGAAATGTGGTATTCCCTGGCACTCAACTACTAAACTTGCTTCCTCCAAAGTCACCATCTGTCTTATTGGGAAATTCAATGTTTTTCACTGTCCTTGATTTATTTCTAACACTTGATATTATTACCACTTCCTTCTTGATTCTTTCCCCTTCCTTAGCTTCCTTGATGTTGCTTTTTTCTATTTCTTTAGTCATCTTCACCTACTTTCCTTTTCCACCAGTCCTAAAAATGGACATACCCACCCAAAGCTCTGTACATAGCTCTTTTTAACAATCTTACCCACTTCTCAGATTTATTTGTCTATAGCAACCAACCTGACCCTATATCTATCCTCTGCAGTAAAATATCTTATCACCAATTGCTTATTTTGGGGGGTTTTTGCTGAGTTAATTGGGGTTAAGTGACTTGCCCAGAGTCACAAAGTCAGGAAGTGTTAAGTGTCTGGGGCCAGATTTGAACTCAGGTCCTCCTGACTTCAGGGCTGGTGTATCCACTGCTCCAGCTAGCTGCCCCACCAATTGCTTATTTAGATTCCCTGACAGCATCTGAAAATCAACATGTCTAAAACAATAAATTCATCATCTTGCTCCCCAAGGTCTGCCCAATCTCTAACTTCTTTATTTCTCTTAATGGCAACATCACCCTCCCATTTAGGTGTGCCTGCAATTCAACACACATTCTATACAATTCAACACAATTCAATACAATTCAACAAACATTCTAAAAGCATTTTCTTTATGCTAGGTATTTTGGTAGCTACCAATGATGTAAAAATAACAAGGAGAAGTCTCTGTTCTCTAGGACCTTACTTTCTACTAGGAGGATGCGAATTTTATACAAATGAGTAATAAGTAATTAGAGGAAAAGTAAAAAATTAGGTGGACCAGAAAAGGCTTTTTATAAAAGGTAGAACCTAAATTCAGCCTAGAAGGAAACTAAGAATTCTTAGAGGTAAAAAATGAAGAGAGAGTGCATTTCAGGTATGAAGGATAGCTTGTGCAAAAGCACTAAGGCAGAAGATGGAATTTTAAGTTTAGGATAAAATTGTCATTCTGGGCTGGAATTTAAAATAGATGAAAGGAATAATGGGAAGTAAGTTTAAAATAGATTGTGAAGAGTTTTACAGATCAACCTGAAGAGTGTGTGATTTATTTAAGGAGACAATCAGGAATCACTGAAGTTTCTTGAGCAGAGGAGTAACGGTCAGTTATGCTTTTGGCAGGTTAATTTGACTGCTATAAGAAATGTAGATTAGAGAAAGAATAAGGCAAAAGGCCAATTGGAAAGCTGTGCAATAATTCAGATAAAGTGATGAGGGTCTAAATGCAAGTGAGTAGAGAAGATGATTATGAAAGGTGTTCTGGAGGAAGAAGAAACAAGATATCGATTGGGGATGGAGGGTGAGGGACAGAGAAAAATCAAATGGGTACAGGATTGTAAATCTGAATAATTGGGAGGATATTGGTTCCTTTCACAGAAATAGGATATTATGAAGGCAAAGAAGGCTTGAGGAAAAGAGGAGTTCCATTTTAGATTTTCTATAGGACATCGAAGTGAAACTGTTGAAATGGTCATAGTTTATGCAAGGATTAGAGATTGGAGGAAATATTTAAGTTTGAGGTTGATCCTCATAGAGATGACCATTGAACCATTGGACTTGATACAATCATCAAGAGAGACCATGAAGAAGCAGTTCACAGCCTCAAGGGACACCCACAATCAGGGCAGGGATGTTGAACCAGCAAAGGAGACTGAGTAGGAAGGGGCTGACAGGTCAGAGGAAAACCAGGAAAACCAAAAGATAAGAGAATGTTCAAGGAGTGATGGTCAGTAGTGTCTAAAAGTGCATGGGGCAAAAGGGTGAATGAGAAAAGGCCATAGTATTGAAGAGCTAAGAAATCACACACAACCTTTAAGAAAGCAGTTTCAATTGAGTAATGATATCAGAAACAAGACAGCAAGGTTTTGAGAAGTGAATGAGACGTGAGAAAGTGGAGGGACAGATCAAAGACAGCTTTTTCTAAGAGTTTAGCTATGAAAGAAAGAGAGAAAGATGTAGGCTGAAATTTTGAGGCATAGCAGAGTGAATATTTTTGTAAGGAAAGGGAGAGTGGGCAGATTTGTAGACAGAAGGAATAGAAAGAGGAAGTAGATGAGGAGATATTGAAGATGAGAAAATGGCGGGATTGGGAAATGGGCAGATTATTAAAATGGCAAGCTGCCAGAAGAATTGGTAAGGAAAGGGATGACATAAAGAGCACATATAGGATTGGCTTTGGTTAATAGAAAAGCCAACTCTTCATCAAATATTGAATCAATGAAAAAAGTATGAGAAATAATGTTGAGGGAATTTTGAACTAAAAGAATTAAGTAAAAGGAGATCAGAATTGCCTCTATTTTTCTCAGAAATATAGGAATTTGGTCCTCTCTTAGGGATAGAACTTGAAGAGTGAAAAAGTAAGTTTAGAATAATTGCTGAGGAGATACTGATAGATAAAAAAGGATATGTGTATATATATATATATATATATATAATAGCAGTCAAGGCTCAGGTAACATGAGATAATTTAAGTTCAGAGCACACTGCTGACAACTTACCTGATCCAGTTCAATAATAAAAATTATAATATATATATATATGTAATTTCCACCCATATGCTTATTAGCCATGAAAGTTGGTATGGCCAACTCTTGAGATACCTTTACATGCATTTCATATTGGCTAAGATGATGAAAAAGGATAATGATGGTTTTTGGAGGGGATGTGGGAAAATTGGGACACTGATACATTGTTGGTGGAATTGTGAACGGATCCAACCATTCTGAAGAGCAATTTGGAACTATGCTCAAAAAGTTACCAAACTGTGCATACCCTTTGTTCTAGCACTGTTACTGCTGGGATTATATGCCAAAGAGATATTAAGGGAGAAAAAGGGACCCACATGTGCAAAAATGTTTGTGGCAGCCCTCTTTGTAGTGGCTAGAAACTGGAAACAGTGGATGCCCATCAATAGGAGAATGGCTGAGTAAGTTATGGCATATGAATGTTATGGAATATTATTGTTTTGTAAGAAACAATCAGAAGGATGATTTTAGAGAGGCCTGGAGAGACTTACATGAATTGATGCTGAGTGAAATGAGCAGAACCAGGATATCATTATACATGGCAATAGCAAGATTATACAATGATCAATTCTGATGGACGTGACTTCCCAACAATGACATGATTCAGGCCAGTTCCAATAGTCTTGTAATGAAGAGAACCATCTACACCCAAAGAGAGGACTGTGGGAACTGAGTGTGGATCACAACATAACATTCTCACTCTTTTTGTTGTTTGCTTGCATTTTGTTTTCTTATTCATTTTCTTTCCTTTTTGATCTGATTTTTCTTATGCAGCAAGAGAATTGCATAAATATGTTTACACATATTGGATTTAACACATTTTATCATGTATAACATATTGGATTACTTGTCATCTAGGGGAGGTGATGGGGGGGGGGGAGGGAGGGGAAAATCTGAAAAATTATCTGTGCATATGTTTTGAAAATAAAAAGCTTAAGAAAAAAAAAAAAAGAAGTTGGTCTGGCTGCCTAGATTATCTATGTCCTTTCCAGATTCTAATGCCATAGATCATCTGTTCAGAGCTCTCATTTACACACTAAGTGCAGTGAAGATAGGTTCTCCCAGACTATGATTAGTCCACATCTCTCAGTCCCATTCACTACCAGGAAAAAGGGACCCAGTGTCCTATCAGCATTTCCTTTCCTGACATTCTTGTTCCTTTTCTTTCAGAGTGTGGATCATGTCCATCACTTTCTCCCCAAGTTGTTCTTGTATCTTCCATTGTCAAATGTACCTACATTCAGAAGCTTTATGGACAAGGCTAACTCTGAGACTTTGGGCCTTCAGTTTTTCTCTCCTTCCCCTCTCCTTTCCCTATTAGAACAATGGGAGGAGGTTATAGTAATATAGATTTATAGTGCACTCAGCCAGCACAGTTGTTCAGCTTCTTCTTCCAGAGGTATTCAGCAAAATATGAATTGTAGCAGAAAGAGGGATGCTAGAGGTAGCCCAAAGTTGGAGTTTGGCAAGGCAGAAACAGAGATGGGACAAGGGATCAAGGGCAGTATGTCATTGATCTGATTAGCCATAATGTCAGTAATGCCCTGGGAGAGCAGAGAAGAGTAGAAAGAAGTCATGGTAAGGCACAGAATAGATTAGGAGAATTGAGGCGAGGAATGGATGGAGAGAAGTGGCTTTGATTAGAGAGAAAGAAATTTTCCTCAGCAGTGCAAGAGATAGGGCTCTAGGAAGACTTCAGCTCCAATACAATCTCAAATAGTTACTATGTGACCATAGGCAAGTCATTGAAATCTTTTTTTTTTTTTTTGCCTAAGTTTCCCCAATTACAAAATGGAATCAATAATAGCACCTACCTCCCAGGGTCGTTGTGAGAAAAAAATGAGATAATATTTGTAAAGTACTTATCACAGTGCTTAATAGCTGATCCATAGCATGTGCTTAATAAATGCCTATTTCCTTCTTTCCTCTTATCTATAGAATAAAGCAAACTAACAAGGGTGACTCAGGATTAAATTCATGGCTTTGGCCTCGGTCCTATGCTCTCATTAGTCACCTGTGTACTTAAAAATATAATGATCACTGACAGTTGATAGATTAAATACAGGGTTTACCTTACATATAAGCAAGGTTGCAAATGTAACTAGATGCTACTAGGAAGAATAAGAGGCTGTTCAAATAAAACTGGGGCAAAAAAAATCACCTCCTGTCAGTGTCTTAGCCAAGACTTAGGAGCCCAATGACCTAAAACGAAAAATGCTCCAGTTGTGGCAAACAACTTGAGGAGCCTTAAAACAAGAATTCAGGATGGGATGAAGGGGTGCTGACTAAATGTGTCTCAAAGTGCTGAGCAAGTAGGAGAATTCCAGTAAAGACTCATTGGTGATTGGGTGATGGAGATGCAATACTGAGGGTGGAGAGCTAGGGAAGGGGTTTTAGTTAATTCAGTCTTATTCCAATGAGGAACCAGTCTCAGAGAAGTACACTACAGAAAATATTATTGCTGAGCCCTAAGGAACAAACCCATAATTCAGAAAGGGGATGTTAACTGTCTAGTTTAATGATTCTCAAACTATAGCTCAGAGACCATAGGACTCACAGAGATTCTTTCAGTACATTCTCAAAGTCAAAACCATTTTCATAATAATTCTAAGATGTTTTCAGTTTTAATATAAATATTAATAGCTATAACCCACATAAACAAAAGCTCTTTGAAGGGTTTTCAATTTTTAAGAATGTAAAGAAGTCTAGAGATTTAAAAATCTTAGAATCCCTGGTTTAGTTTTTGGAAAGAACTATGTCAGCTTCCACAAGATGAGTGAAGTAATCAGGCCCTTTTATCTGTGAGCATTACATAATATAAAACACTTTGCTCCCCTTCTCTTGGAAATAACAATATGTTTACCTTAACATACTTGGTCTCACATTTATTTAGTGATATACAAGGGTACATACTCCATAATCAAATAGTCCTGATAAGGAAAAAAGGCAACTGCCTTTGTTCTCCCCATTTCCTCAGTTATTGGTCAACTGAGTTTTCCACATCTATGAGATTTGGGACCAATATATGGTCTCATGTCTATGAACAAAGACAGAATAAGTCAAATTGGCTATTTCTGTTATTTATACTCTGTTCAGGATGGTATTTTTCTAATCCCTTCATTAAAGTCCCTGCTTTGGACTTTCCTATATTTTAATCAGTAATGACTGTTATTTTAAAGTTTTATAACCTTGCTTATGATGCGCTGGCATCTATACAAGGGATGTGTGACCTTGGCAAAACTTTTTATCTTCTATAGAATGGGTCTTTTCAGAAACTTCAGAGAGGTGAAAGTTTTATAGATATATTCCACCTACAAATGTTTATTTTAAAGAGTAGGGTAGATGGGAATGATGAAATAAATTTCCCACATAGATATTTTGCCTTTGTGGTTACACCCCAAATGCACCAAAACTTTTTTAAATTACAGGGTAAGGTAGAATATGTTTATAGGCAAGTATTTGTAGGAATTCTAAAAAGAAATTCTTCCAGCTCACTGAACGTGACAAGCCTTTATC
The DNA here is from genome assembly GCF_902635505.1 of Sarcophilus harrisii. Lineage (NCBI taxonomy): Eukaryota > Metazoa > Chordata > Mammalia > Dasyuromorphia > Dasyuridae > Sarcophilus > Sarcophilus harrisii. Next base: position 549,384,570 of record NC_045428.1, read on the forward strand.
AAATGCCTGTCACTCTGCTAGAGATAAAAAGACAATGATAATAAACCCTACCTTCAAGAACCTTATTTATTTTCTATGAGAAGAGCTCACATTCTGGAACAGGGTCACCAGTAACTTATTCAAACCTTCTGTGATACAAGTCTAATTGTCAACTTTGGGGCCTTAATTCACCATTCCAACAGTGGGACACAAAATAGCTTGCTTTCTTCATTAATTGAAACTTCTCCTGATATAGTAGATGTGTTTCCAGAAACATTTAAGACATTGAATTAAGAAGTGTTTCCCTCCTGAGTGGATGCCCATCAATTGGAGAATGGCTGAATAAATTGTGGTATATGAATGTTATGGAAATATTATTGTTCTGTAAGAAATGATCAGCAGGATTATTTCAGAAAGGCCTGGAGAGACTAACATGAACTGATGCTGAGTGAAATGAGCAGGACCAGGAGATCATTATATACTTCGACAACAATACTATATGATGATCAATTCTTTTTTTATTATAATAACTTTTTTATTGACAGAACCCATGCCAGGGTAATTTTTCACAACATTATCCCTTGCACTCACTTCTGTTCTGATTTTTCCTCTCTCTCCCTCCACTCCCTCCCCTAGATGGCAAGCAGTCTTATATATGTTAAATATGTTGCAATATAGCCTAGATACAATATATGTGTGCAGAACCAAACAGTTCTTTTGTTGCACAGGGAGAATTGGATTCAGAAGATAAAAATAACCCAGGAAGAAAAACAAAAATGCAAACAGTTTACATTCATTTCCCAGTGTTCTTTCTTTGGGTGTAGCTGCTTCTGTCCATCCTTGATCAATTGAAACTGAGTTAGGTCTCTTTGTCAAAGAAATCCACTTCCATCAGAATACCTCCTCATACAGTATCATTGTTGAAGTATATAATAATCTCCTGGTTCTGCTCATTTCACTTAGCATCAGTTCATGTAAGTCTCTCCAAGCCTCTCTGAAATCATCCTGCTGGTCCTTTCTTACAGAACAATAATATTCCATAACATTCATATACCACAATTTATCCAATCATTCCCCAATTGATGGGCATCCATTCATTTTCCAGCTTCTAGCCACTACAAACAGGGCTGCCACAAACATTTTGGCACATACAGGTCCCTTTCCCTTCTTTAGTATCTCTTTGGGGTATAAGCCCAGTAATAGCACTGCTGGGTCAAAGGGTATGCACAGTTTGATAACTTTTTGGGCATAGTTCCAGATTGCTCTCCAGAATGGCTGGATTCATTCACAACTCCACCAACAATGCATGATCAATTCTAATGAACATGGCTCTCTTCAACAATGAGATGAAACAAATCAGTTCCAATAGAACAATAATGAAATGAACTAGCTACACCCAGCAAAAGAACTCTGGGCAATGAGTGTGAACCACAACATAGAATTCCCAATCCCTCTATTTTTGTCTGCCTGCATTTTTGATTTACTTCACAGGTTAATTGTACACTATTTCAAAGTCCAATTCTTCTTGTGCAGCAAAATAACTGTATAGACATGTATACATATATTGTATTTAACATATACTTTAACATATTTAAAATGTATTGGTCAATCTGCCATCTGGAGGAGGGAGTGGGGGGAAAGAGGGGAAAAATTGGAACAAAAGGTTTTGCAATTGTCAATGCTGAACAAAATTACCCATGCATATATCTTGTAAATAAAAGGCTATAATAAATAAATATAAAAAAGAAGTGTTTCCCTCATCAAAATCTGCAAACCTCATAGTCACATACTTACTGAAGAGCTTTTTCTCAGCTTGTTGAGAGTTAAATATTCTAGAGATGATGACTCCCCATTTTCCTTCATATGCATGACTCTTCCCATAAGCAACACAGGAGACAGAACTCCACCTTGGCATACTAGTTAATATAGGCTGCCAAAGGCATCTAAATAGCACAGAGTTAAAATTAGTTCAAACCCAATCGCTCTGTAACTCTGGGCAAGTCATTTCACCTCTTCCTACTTCAATTTCCTCAACTGAAAAAGGGGCTAATTACAGCACCCATCTCCCAGGATTATTGTATCAAATGAGATAATATTTATAGAGTGTTTATTACAATATCTGATACATAATCAAACACTAAATATTTGTTTCCTTCATTTCTGAATAATAATTTATTTTGACTCTATTGTTGCTTCTTGTGAACTATAACTTTGATAACTCAAGCTTTGTGACTATATTCAACTCACTTAACTTTTATGAGACTCAGTTTTCTCCTCTTCAAAATGGGGAAAATAATTGATAACCTACCATGCAAGATATTGTGAAATCTCAAAGGAAATAAAAATGTAGATATAGAGCTTTGCAGGCTTTAAAACATGATATAAAGGTTGATTTTCCTCCTTAAGATAGAAGAACACAAATTTCAACACACTGTGTCTCTTGTCTCATGATTTCTCAATGTGTAATGTAGATTTCTTTTTTTAACTTATTTTAAATAATAGCTTTTTATTATATATATATATAATTTTCAACTTTTACCCTTGCAAAATGTTATGTTCCAAATTTTTCTCCCTCCTTCCCTCCTTCTCCCTCCCCTAGATAGCAAGTAATCCAATATATGATAAACACATGCAATTCCTTGGTACATTTCCACAATTATCATGATGTACAAGAAAAATCAGATTAAAAAGGAAAAAATGAAAGAAAAGAAAAAGCAAGTAAATAACAAATAAGATGAATATATTATGTTATGATCCACATTCATTCTCCATAGCCCTCTTTTTGGATGTGGATGGCTCTTTTCCTCACAAGTCTATGGAATATGGCTTGAATCATCTTATTGTTAAAAAGAACCACGTCCATCACAGTTGATAATCACATAATCTTGTTATCACTATGTACAATGTTCTCTTAGTTCTACTCACTTCACTTAGCATTAGTCCATGTAAGTATCTCCAGTCCTCTCTGAAATCATCCTGCTGATTGTTTCTTATAGAACAATAATATTCTATGGCATTCATATACCCATAACTTTTTCAGCCATTCCCTAACTGATGGGCATCCATTCACTTTCCAGTTTCTTACCATCTGATGTAATTTTTTATGGAGATTTCTGATATAAATTTCTAGTGTAAACTAGAAATGGACACATGTTGAGCCAAAAGGGGGACCCATAGTCGAACAAAAGTGACTTCATTGGTCTTGAGAAAAATCCAAGAAGTCCCCAAATTAAGAAAATTTATTGAAATTACTTATATCCATTTTTTCCAAATAAAGCAAGACTTTATTAAGGCTTTTCATGTGTGAAGCAATGTGCTAAACCCTAGAATAAAGATAGAAAAATCAGATAGTCCCTGCTCTAGAGAAATTCACATGCTAATGGAAGGTTTGAGTTGCAAGTCAGATATCCCCATCGTTCTCAGGGGTGCAGCAACAAAGCAAGATGCTTCTTCTTTAATGTCATTTCCATGATTAAATCATATCAGTTTCTGATGTTGAACTATTTGAAAGTACCAAAGACTTTATTGGAAAGAATAAATGATCAATTTATTGACTGTTCAGTTTCAAAAGTCATCCCCCCCAAAAAAAATCCTCATTAAATCATACCTCACAAGTGGTTAGACATTCTTTGTGTGAAGACTTCCAATGAGGTTGAAGTTATCACATCCTGAAACAGCTTCTTCCATTCTTGAATGGCCTTAATTGTTAGAAAGTTTTTCCTGATATTGTCTAAATTTTTGCTATTGGTGCCAGGCAGAACAAGACTAATCTCCCATGCATGGGACAGTCTTTCAAATAATTAGTCAGCTATCACACTTCTCCTTAAGTCGCCTTTTCTCTGAGCCACTGAACAACTCAGCAAAGTATATAAATTGCAAATTAAATATAGTCTTATTGCCACCAGTGGCTTCATCCGTTCAATCAAGTAGATCAGGCACCATCAGTGTTATAAAAGAAATGGAAATGGTCTCAGCCCTCTGGCAGGAAAGATTAGGCTTAAACATAAGAAATAATTGAAGAAAACCATGAAACGTGTCACAAATTGCTAAACTGAATATAATCAAGTGATGAAATATATAGGACTAACAGTATCAAAAGTGCTCCAGTTTGGTGAGATGAGGAGGGGGGAAGAGCAGAAGGTATCAATATTGGCAGGAGTTACTGAGGAAGCTTCTATTAAGCAATGGTATTGTCCCAAATTAAAGAAGAAATTACAGCTAATACAAAAGCTTTATCAATAAGAAAAGGGTGCACAAACACCCTCTACTGGGATCTATGTTACACTGACATTAAGATCTTGTTGCCATAGCAACTGATCATTGGACCAATGCAACCATCAGTTGTTATGGCAACAAGATTGCAACTGTACTCCCACCAGTCACCTGTTCAAAATCCTTGTATCCCTCAGATCATCTCATGGCCTCCAGTGTTTTCCTATGATTTTCTGATCTCCTATCCTCAGATACCCACTTCCAGGACTAAATGAATCTAAGAGGTTTATAGTTTCTCAGAAAGGGGTGATGAGGAATGTATTGATGGTGATAGTAATAATGATAGCTTATATTTATTTGTACAGCAGTTTATAAGTTTCAAAATGCTTTCACATGAGTTGTTATATCATATGATTTTCTAAGCAACTTTGTAAGGTAGGTAAGATAAGTATTATTAGACTGACAAGTTATATTATTGAATCATAAACTTGCAGTCCATTAGTCTGCTTTTAGAAGAGGAGAGTAAGTTCCGTGCAGACAACCAGGCCAAAGGTAATTGATTACCTCATGGTGATTGATTACTTACCCCCTTGGACCTTACCTAGCACTTTGTACTTCTCTACTGCCCTTATCTGGAAACGTTATGGATTAAAGTTATGTGTGTTTGTGTCATCCTATGACTGCTATGAGGGCAAGGACAATATCTTATCTAAATCTATAATTCCCCCAGTGCTCTGGGTGTACCAGCTATTTAATAAATGTTTGTTGAATGGGTAAATGAGGGAATGAATGAATAAATGAAACTTCCAAGTCCTTCCTGTATGAAATACTATTTAAGCAAACAAATTAACAAAAATGTATTAAATGTCCACCCCATGCCTGGCACTATACTAAACACTGGGGATGCAAAGAAAGATAAAAATAGTCCTTGTACTCAAGAAGTTCACAGTGTAATTTGGAAACAACACACACACACACACACATATACACAAACTGTAGAAACCGGATATACACATGACATATATATATATATATGTTTCCAAATCATATCATATTCCAAATATACCAAGTTACATATGTATATATATATATATATATATATATATATATATATATATATATATATATATATATGTCACCATATCTTCTCCAGCCTGTATTTTTATAGTTATTTTTTGTTATTAAACACAGAACTTTACATATCATAGAAACATAATCTAGAGCTAGAAAGGAACTCAGATGACATTTAGTACAACATTCTCAATTTACAGATGAGGAAACTGAGGCCCATGAAGATTAAACTATTTTCTAAGAGTCAAAGATAGTAAGCATCAGAGTACGGATTTGAACCCAGCTCTTCTTACCCCAAGTCAATGTTTTTTCTGTTGCATCAACACAATTAAACTTCATTTTATTAGACTAAACCCATTGTTTTAACCTGTTTTGGGTTCCTGACCCTATTCAGCCTTAGCTATCCTTCTCAGCTTGTGTTATCCCTAAAATCTGATAAATATGCATTAACATCGTCCACTAAGTTATTGATAAAGATGTTGATCAAAGCAGAACCAAGGACAGAGCATTGCCATTCCTCTTCAGACTTCCCTCTAATCAATATAATTTACAGCATTCTTTTGATTTAGTCAGTTATCCATTTCTGAATCCGTCTATAGATGAAAGTCTACATCTCTGCATTTTGTCCATATTTTAGTATCATCATCATCATCACCACCACAGCCATCATCAACACCAGCAATATTAACTGAAATCTATAAAATGCATTATCTATTGGATGTTATTAGATGCTCAAAAGGTAACAAAAATCAGTGTCTTCTAAAGGGTCATTTGACTAAAAAAAATTTTTTTAAAAGACAGTGAGTCATATTTGTAAGACAAAGACAATCTAATTGCCAACTAATGACAATGTTATCTATCAACTTCTTTGGAATAAGGAAATGTCTACGCATGGAATTTATTACTGTTGATTTTACTAGGTAAGATATGACTCACTTTAACTAATGCTTTATTATGAGGATTTAATTAAATGGGTTCAGTAATTCTGAAAAATTAGCCTTATGTTAGCAAATCAGTTGGAAATCTAATTCATTTTTTCAATAATTATGTTATTTTTCCAAATACATGCAAAACACACCCAAATTCATTTGCCTTTGCAAAAAACTTTGTGTTCCAAATTTTTCTTCCTCCCTCTTCTACTCCCCTCTCCTCAAGACAAAAAGCAATCAGGCATAGGTTAAACATTGCAATTCTTCTAAATATATTTCCATATTCATCATGCTGCACAAGAAAAATCAGAGCAGAAAGAGAAAAACCACAAGAAAGGGGAAAAAGACAAGCAAACAACTGCAAAAGGTGAAAATACTATGCTTCATTCCACATTCAGTCTCCATAGTGCAATTCCTATAGACATATTTCCACATTTATAATGCTGCACAAGAAAAATCAAATCAAAAAGGGAAAAAAAGAAAGAAAACAAAAATCAAGCAAACAACAAAAAAAGATGAAAATACTATGTTGTGATCCACACTCAGTCCCCACAGTTCTCTCTCTGGGTGCACATGGCACTATCCAAACTAATTTTATTGTTTCTTATAAAATAATAATTGTTCTTATAGAACAATAATATTCTATTACCTTCATTTACCAGAACTTATTCAGCTATTCCCCAACTGATGGGCATTCACTCAATTTGCAGTTCCTTGTCACTACAAAAGGACTACAAATATTTTTACACATCTGTTTCCTTTTTCCTCTTTTATTATCTCTTTGGGATACAGACCCAGTAGTGACTCTGCTGGATCAAAGGGCAAGCTTTATAGCCTTTTGGGCATAGTTCCAAATTGCTCTTCAGAATGATTGGGTCATGGAAATCTAACTTATTTGTAAGTATATTCCAAACATGATCGTGTTAAATGTAATATCAAATTTATCTTTTTTCATAGCAATGGATAAAATTGTCAAGGAACTGAATTTAGAATTAATATAAGGAAAAGAACCCTAACAATTAGAACTATTAAAAATGGAATAAGTTGCTTTGGGAGGTAATAGTTTCCTCTTCACTGTTTGGTTATAAGCAAAAATTAGGTGACTGCTTGCTAAGATATTTTAGAGTCCAGCTTCTTAAACTTTTTCCACTCAAGACCCCTTTTCACCTGAGAAATTTTTACATGAGCCTGAGTATATAAGTATAAAATAGGTATGCAAATCAAATATTTACTGATAAATCATAATTTTATTATCCCACATTCAATTATCAGATCCCATATGGGATCACGAACCACAATTTAAGAAGCTGGGTTTTAGAATAAAGTTTGTTAGAATATGAATAATATTTAGTGACCTCAGATCTCTTCCAGTTCTAAGATTTTATGTTGTTTTATCCTTATTCTTTATGTTAAATAGCCAGACATTTCAGTTAGTTATAGGATTTGATTTTGCTCTAAATCCACATATTGGAGTGAGCTAGAAATTTTCTCCTTTGTCTTCTTTCCTGTCAAATCCTTTTTCTATACCCTCACCCCATAGGCAGTCTACATCTCTACTTTAGGATACATTCCTTCTGTGCTGTCCTAATGTTCCTTTTCTCTCCAGCTTGAACATGGTTCATATAACTTGCAATTCTAGGCTCATAAATTTACAGTTGGAATGGATTTTAGAGAGCATATAATCCAATGTCATCATATCATATATGAGGAAACCGTAGACTCAAGAGATTGAGACTTATCTGAGGTCAAACAAATAGTAAGTAGCAGAACTAATATTTGAATTGAGATCTTGATTCCATATGCAATGCTCTTTCCTTTTTGCCATGAGCCTCTGATTTCAAATTCAATATTCTTTCCACTGTACCATGAAATAAGAGAAAACAATCTGGTATGTTTCTTAATGATAAAGATAATGCTCCTGGCACCTCAACTTGTATGTCTCTGTTTCCCTGAGAACACTATGTGGTCCATGCTTGGAAACCAAAGCACCCAAGAAAGAATCTAAAGAGTGAATATAATATCTTCAATCATCCCATCTCTCAGTTAATTTTCAGTTTCTTCTTACCTATCAGTTCCTTCTCAATAGAAGACAATTTTACTAGACCATAACAACTTCTCAACCTATTGTCTTCTCTTTCAGAACCAAATTCCTATAAAAAGCTTTCATTCCACTTCTTTTTTTTTAATAACTTTTTATTGACAGAACCCATGCCAGGGTAATTTTTTAAACATTATCCCTTGCACTCACTTCTGTTCCGATTTTTCCCCTCCCTCCCTCCACCCTCTCCCCAGATGGCAAGCAGTCCTATACATGTTAGATAGATCACTGTATATCCTAGATACAATATATGTGTGCAGAACCGAACACTTCTCTTGTTGCTCAGGGAGAATAGGATTTAGAAGGTATAAATAACCCAGGAAGAAGAACAAAAATGCAAGCAGTTTACATTCATTTCCTAGTGTTCTTTCTTTGGGTGTAGCTGCTTCTGTCCATCCTTGATCAATTGAAACTAAGTTAGATCTTCTCTTTGTTGAAGAAATCCACTTCCATCAGAATACATCCTCATACAGTATCGTTGTTGAGGTATATAAAGATCTCCTGGTTCTGCTCATTTCACTCAGCATCAGTTCATGTAAGTCTTGCCAGTCCTTTCTGTATTCATCCTGCTGGTCATTTCTTACAGAACAATAATATTCCATAACATTCATATCCACAATTTACTCAACCATTCTCCAATTGATGGGCATCCATTCATTTTCCAGCTTCTGGCCACTGCAAAGAGGGCTGCCACAAACATCTTGGCACATACAAATCCCTTTCCCTTCTTTAGTATCTCTTTGGGATATAAACCCGGTAGTAGCACAGCTGGGCCAAAGGGTATGCACACTTTGATAACTTTTGGGGAATAATTCCAGATTGCTCTCCAGAATGGTTGGATTCGTTCACAATTCCACCAACAATGCATCAGTGTCCCAGTTTTTCCACAGCCCCTCCAACATTCATCATTATTTTTTCCTGTCATCTTAGCCAATCTGACAGGTGTGCAGTGGTATCTCAGAGTTGTCTTAATTTGCATTTCTCTGATCAATAGTCATTTGGAACATTCTTTCATATGAGTGGTAATAGTTTCAATTTCATCATCTGAAAATTGTCTGTTCATATCCTTTGACCATTTATCAATTGGAGAATGGCTTGATTTCTTATAAATTAGAGTCAATTCTCTATATATTTTGGAAATGAGGCCTTTATCAGAACCTTTAACTGTGAAGGTGTTTTCCCAGTTTGTTGCTTCCCTTCTAATCTTGTTTGCATTAGTTTTGTTTGTACAAAGGCTTTTTAATTTGATATAATCAAAATTTCTATTTTGTGATCAATAATGGTCTCTAGTTCATCTTTGGTCACAAATTTCTTCCTCCTCCACAAGTCTGAGAGATAAACTATCCTATGTTCCTCTAATTTATTTATAATCTCATTCTTTATGCCTAAATCATAGACCCATTTTGATCTTATCTTGGTATACGGTGTTAAGTATGAGCCCATGCCTAATTTCTGGCATCCCAAGTCTATTGGAATTGTCTTGGATCACCACATTGCTGAAAAGAGCCAAGTCTATCATAGTTGATCATCATATAATCTTTCTATTACTATTTACAATATTCTTATGGTTCTGCTCACTTCACTCACTGTAAGTCTTTACAGGCTTTTCTAAAATCAATCTGCTCATTATTTCTTGTAGAACAATTATATTACATTCATGTACTGTAACTTTTTCAGCCTTTCCCCAATTGATGGGCATCTACTTAACAAAATGTTATCTTTTTTTAAAAAGTTTTTCCTGACCATCCTTAATGCTAATGACTTCTCTCTATTCATTAACTTCAATTTATCTTGTACATATTTTGTTTGCAAATAGCTGTTTTCATGTTGGCTTACCTTTTAGATTGTGAGGTCCTTTTGAAAAAAGACTTTTTTTTATCCACAGCACATGTAACAATGTCTGACATATAGTAGGTGCTAAATAAATGTTTGTTGACTTGTCTTCAAGAAAAAGAGACAGAAGGAATAAGGAATATGAAAACACAAGACTTAAGAAAAGGTTTTCCCACTGGGACATTGATGCATTGTTGGTGGAGTTGTGAATGAATCCAACCATTCTGGAGAGTAGTTTGGAATTATGCTCAAAAAGTTATCAAACTGTGCATACCCTTTGATCCAGCAATGTTACTACTGGGCTTATATCCCAAAGAGATTATAAAGAAGGGAAAGGGACCTGTATGTGCACAAATGTTTGTGGCAGCCCTTTTTGTAGTGGCTAGAAACTGGAAACTGAATGGATGTCCATCAGTTGGAGAATGGCTGAATAAATTGTGGTATATGAATATTATGGAATATTACTGTTCTGTAAGAAATGACCAACAGGATGATTTCAGAAAGGCCTGGAGAGACTTACACGAACTGATGCTGAGTGAAATGAGCAGGACCAGGAGATCATTATATACTTCAACAACAATACTATATGATGACCAGTTCTGATGGACCTGGCCATCCTCAGCAACGAGATCAACTAAATCATTTCCAATGGAGCAGTAATGAACTGAACCAGCTACGCCCAGAGAAAGAACTCTGGGAGATGACTAAAAACCATTACATTGAATTCCCAATCCCTATATTTATGCCCACCTGCATTTTTGATTTCCTTCACAAGCTAATTGTACAATATTTCAGAGTCTGATTCTTTTTGTACAGCAAAATAACGGTTTGCTCATGTATACTTATTGGGTATCTAATTTATATTTTAATATATTTAACATCTACTGGTCATCCTGCCATCTGGGGGAGAGGGTGGGGGGGTAAGAGGTGAAAAATTGGAACAAGAGGTTTGGCAATTGTTAATGCTGTAAAGTTACCCATGCATATAATCTGTAAATAAAAGGCTATTAAATTTAAAAAAAAAGGCTTTCCCATTATAGTGCCAGGGCATCTTACTATTCTATGTATATTCTACTATAGTATTCTTACTATTAATAAAAGAAAGGGCCATGTCAGAATAAAAATGAATGGTCCTAGAGTCTTGGAAGTTAAATCATAAAGATGAAAATTATAAAGACAAAGAACTTGTCCCCAATAATAGCACACATACCACTGACTTTCCCAGTTGAAATTATGAAAATGTAATATAGTGGAATATAGTGACTCTAAGAAATGAAGGGAGGAAGGGAATGGAACACACCCGGACTGAGTGATATGGGTGATAACTACTCCCTATTGCATTTTCCAAGGAATATACAGTATTAATCTCTTTTCTGTTATATATACTTTTGAAGTAAATAAACTTTATATCCAGATGTTGTCAGTTTTTTGCAGATAAAAAATGAGAGAGATCTAGAAATAAGCCAGATTCTTCTTTTCCCAGATAAAGTCTGGATGGGGGCTAAAAGGAGCCCTCAAAATTGAAGTCAGATTTGTAGATATCCAGAGTCTCTGTTTTGGGTGGTAGATTATATTTGTTTTCTTTATCAAGTTGATTAAAATGAGCAGTGGTTTTGTTTTGTTTTGAATTTTTTGATAATGAAGGGAATGCATTTAACTTTCTATGAAATCTTTATCATAAGATCATAGGATTTGATGCTGGAACCAAAGTGTTCCAAGTGATACCTTTGTTCAGATAGTCTTCCTAATGTGAGACTTCAAGTCAGATCCATAAGTATCAGTTAAAGCACTTTGGACAAATATCACAATTATGAGAGAGGGAAGGGAATAAGCAATTATTTAGTGCCTAGCATGTGCCAGGCTCTGTGCTCAGAATTTCACTTTTTCTTCACAACAAACTTGCAAGTAAAGCCTGCAAGGCAAGTGTAGCATTATTCCTATTTTACAGTTAAAGAAACAGGCAGACAGAGGTTAAATGACTTGCTCAGGATCTCACATCTTATAAGTATTTGAAGAGAGATTTAAACTCTGTTCTTCCTAGATCCAGACTTAGGGCTCTATCTACTATATTATTACTTATACTGGAATGATGGGGACAAAATGGAGCCAAGAGAGTGCAGAAAAGGTAAAAACTCATTTGAGCTCTCCCCCAAACCCTTCTCAACACCTTTAAATAATTCCCTAAAAGAAATTCTGGAATGGTAGAACCCACAAAAGGACAGGATGAAACAATTTTTCAGCCCAAGACAACTTACAAAGTAGGCAGGAAAGATCTGTCATACTGGGGTGAGAGTAGACTGCATTCTACTGCAGCTCAAATCAGTCCAGAGTAGGCCCCAGAAAAACAAGAGTAGTCCTTGGGAGCCACTAAATCGGTAGCAGCAGTGGTGGTTTCTGGAGCTCTTAGCCCACAGATGGTAAAGGGGTCAAACAATTGGTCAGAAGATTAGGGAGTCCCTTTTCTAGCACTGAGCTTTACAAATATTCATGCAACAATGCAACAAGGTCCCTTATCACAGTTCTAGGGCAGAAAAGAGTGCTTGTGGTCCCTGGAGGGACACAGGCCAGGAGAGTAGTAAGAACATCTCTGCTTGGATCATAACACCTTGAAAGAACTAAAAATTTATAGGTCCTTAGAAGCATTTTTGAAAACAGCTATAAAAACCCCCTGATGCTTGAGACAATGCACCCTCTAACCTGGAAGCAGAGCCCTACTTTAACAAAGAGTAATAGGATGAGAAAATGAGCAAACAACAGGAAAAGATTCTGATAATAGAAAGTGACTTGGTGACAAGGAAGCTGAAAACACACTTAGAAGATAACAGAGTCAAAGCTCCCACATTCGAAGCCTCTAAGAAATATAAGAATTAGTCTCAGGCTATGGAAGAGCTTAAAAAGGATTTTTAAAATCAACTAAGATAGGTAAAGGGAAAATTGGGAAGAGAAATGAGAGTAATACAAAAGGAAGTACAAAAAGCCAAAGAGGTGAAGAATGCCTTAAAAAATGAAATTGGTCAAATGGAAAAGGAGGCATAAAAGCTCACTGAAGAAAATGATTCCTTAAAAATTAGAATTTAGCAAATGGAAGCTAATGACTTTATGAATAATCAAGAAACAATAAAGCAAAACCAAAGGAGTGAAAAAATAAAAGACGATGTAAAATATCCCATTGGGAAAACAATTAACCTGAAAAGCAGATCCAGGAGGGAGAATTTAAAAATTATTGGATTTCCTAAAAATCCATGATCAAGAGCCTAGATCATCTTTCAAGAAATTGTCAAGGAAAACTATTCTGATATTCTAAAGCCAAAGAGTAAAATAGAAATTGAAAGCATCCACTGATCAACTCCTGAAAGGGATCCCCAAATGAAAACTCACAGGAATATTATAGCTAAATTCCAGAACTCTCAGATCAAGGAGAAAATATTGCAAGCAGCCAGAAAGAAATAATTCAAGTATCATGGAGCCATAGTTATGATAACACAATGTTTAGTAGCTTCTACTTTAAAGAATCAGAGGGTTTAGAATATGATGTTCTGGAGAGCAAAGAGCTATAATTGCAACAAAACTCACTTAGCTATCAAAACAGAGTATAATCCTTCAAGGGAAAAATAGACATTTCATGAAATAGAGGATTTTTGAGTATTTCTGATGACAAGAACAGATCTGTATAGAAAATTTGACTTTTCAAATACAAGACTCAAGAGAAGCATAAAAAAGTAAACAGAAAAGGGAAATCATAAGGAATTTAATAAGGTTAATCTGTTTAAATTCCTATATGGGAAAATGATACTTGTAATTCATAAGAATTTTTTCATTATTAGGGCATTTGGAAAGAGTACATATACACAGAGGGCACAGATGTGAATTGAATATGATGAGATAGTATCCAAAAAAATAAGGTGTGAGAGAGGAATGTACTGGGAGAAATGGAAAGGGAGAAGTAGAATGGTGTAAATTATCTGCCATAAAAGAGATAAGAAAAAGCTTTTACCAGGGAGGGGAAGAGAAAGGGAAGTGAGTGGGAGTGAATGAACCTTACTCTCATCAGAAATGACTCAAAGAGGTAATAACATATACATTCAATTGGGTATGAAAATGTATCTTACACTCCAGGAAATAGAAGGGCAAACGGTTAAGAGAAAATATAAAAGAGGGCAGATTTGGGAGAGGGTAATCAGAAGCAAAACAGTTTTGAGTAGGGACAGGGTGACAGAAAAAAAATAGAGTAAATAGGGGAGAATATTTATGAAATTGTGAAAAGAATTTGAAGCAGGTTTCTCTGATATGTACCTCATTTCTCAAACATAGGGAAACAAGTCAAATTTATAAAAACAAGTGCAATTCCCCAGTTGATAAATGATCAAAGGATATGAACAGTTTTCAGATGAAGTAACCAAAGATATTTATAGACATATGTAAAAAGGCTCTAACTAACTATTACTAGAGAAATGCAGATTAAAACAGTTCTGAGGTACTATCTCATACATATTGGATCAATTAATTAACTAGAAAAGGAAAATGACAAATGTTGGGGGGAATGTAGGAGAAATGAGACACTAATGCACTGTTGGTGGACTTAACCATTCTGTAAAGCAATTTAGAACTATACCCCAAAGGGCTTTAAAATCATGCATATCCTTTGATTTAGCAGTATCATTATTAGTGATGTATCCCAAAAGAGATTTAAAAAAACAAAAAGAAAGAATATATATGTACAACAATAGTAATAGCAGCTCTTTTCTGAGGGCAAAAAATGGGAAAGTGAGGAGATGCTCTTCAATTGGAGACTAGATGAACAAATTGTGGTATGTGATTATGATGAAATACTATTGAACTCTAAGATATGAGCAGGGAGGATTCTGGGAAGATGGTGGAGTAGGTTGGAAATTTTCAAGTTCTCCAGATTTCCCTCACAAATAGAACAAATTTGCACCTCAGGGTGAATATAGACTGGTGAAAAATCAAGAAATTTGGGGTAGAGTAGAGGCCCTCCTGATACAACCCAACAAGAGCTGAAGATCCCAGGCTGAGATTAATCCATGTGAAGTGCACACACCTCCCAGCTAGCTCCTCAGAAACAGCAAGTGGGGACCTTTTGGGCCTGCTAGATGTGGCTGGAGCCTCAGCAGGAACCACAAAGATTTTCATTGTAGTGTCTGGACTAGGTTTCTGGAGGATCTCTGGACAGGTCTTGGTCTTAGGTGGAGAATTGATGAAGGCAGGAGAGCCACCACAAGGATGGTCAAGGATGGAGTCTGAAATCTCAAATCCTCTCAGCCCTTAAAATATCTTAGTACGATTATGTCACTACAGCACACTGAGTATGTGCCAACTGTAGAACCATTACATCACCATATCACACTAAGTATATGTCAACTAGAGTGCTTCAAGTATATCTTTCTCAGAGTTCCCCAATATCTGTGGTCCTCTACATCTCACTTCCTAGACTATTTGTGGAATCGGTCTGAGTCTGATAAGACTGAAGGCACCTTGGCTGATTAGGAACTCCAGGCCCAGCTGTGCTGCTGAGATGCAACCCTGGGCAAGAAGGAACTAGAACTTGGTGAGTGCAGAGGCAGTGGGGCAGGAACACTGCTGGCTGTGGGCACTTGCAGGAGGGTGGAGCTCTTGGTTTAGGGTTCCTAGTCAAAAGGGAGAGCTGAAGGAAAGCTTGAGGCACCATCCCCCCATTTCATGATTAAAGGTGCTAACACTATTACCTCTTATTTTAAAAGACTCCCCATAGAAACTTACTATGGAAACAGGGAAGACCAGGATTCATCTTCAAAGGAGGACATTGAAGTAAAAATAGTTTCTACTGCAAAGAGTAACATGAAATGGCTCCCTGCTCCGAGAGAATTTATAGAAGAACTCAAAAGAATTTAAAAATCAAATGAGAGACATTGAGGAAATACTAAATAAATAAATAAATAAAAACCATCAAAGAAAAACAAGAAGATTATGAAAAAAAAGTTAACCAACTAGAAAAGGAGATACAGAATGTCAAAGATGAAAATAATTCTTAGAAAATTACAATAGGGCAAGGGGAAGCTATGAAAAAACAAGAAATAACAAAAACAGATTATAAAGAATGAGAAAACAGAAGAGAATGTGAAACATAAGAAAAACAACAGATCTGGGGAACAGATGAAGAAGAGAGGATGTAAGAATAATTAGACTGCCTGAAAGTTGTGACCAAAAAGAGAACCTTGCCACAATAATGCAGGAAATCATCCAAGAAAATTGTCCTGGAGTAATAGAACATGAGGGCAACGTAAAAATAGAAAAAAATCCACTTATCACTACCTCAAAGAGATCCTTTGTGTAAAACATATAAGAGTATTATTGCCAAATTTCAAACCCCCCAGATCAAAGAGAAAATTTTGCAAGAAGCTAAAAAAAAACAAACAAACAAACAAAAAGAAACAATTGGAGCCACAATTAAAATTTGTACAGGACTTATCAGCAGCTACAATAAAAGACCACAGGTCCTGGAGTCATATCTACTGACAATCAAAAGAACTAGGCCTGTGGCCAAAAATATCACACCCAGAAAAATTATCTATAATATTGAAGGAGAAAAAATGGACCTTCAACAAACTTGCACATTTTCAGGACTTTCTATAAACCACATCAGAAATTAATAGAAAATTTAACACATAAGAGTTAATATCAAAGATCAATTTCAAGGAATTTGTTGACAAGGACAAATTTTTATGGTTTTGTTTTACATGGGAAATGTATACTATATGTTTAAGATTCCCATCAACAATAGGATAGCTCAAAAGAAAGAGTGGCAAAGTAAAAGTAAAAATAGTGATTATGTTATGCAAATGAAGTACAGAGGAAGAGAAGCATTAGGAGGAAGGCTTGTAGTTTGGAAAACCTACTCATATGGGGAATGGGTTTAATAGGTAACATTACATATGTACCATGAATGGTATAGCACTCTCCAAAATATATAAAGAAATATGGGGGGAGGGATAAGTGCTTGGGGAAGTGAAGGGTGAGGGAGGAAAACAAGGAAGGGATCCTTAGGTGGGGGGAGATTAAGTAATAGCAAAGTAATTTAGAAGAAGAATTAAAGCAAAGGGTCAGGGATGGGAAAGATATATGTGTGTATGGGTGAGGGGGGGGTGGTGTGTGTGTGTGGTGTGTGTGTGTATCTGTGTATGTGTGTACATATATATCTGCATACGTATACATAAATATATCCTTTTTTAACTGTAGCTTGCTTGGGAGTGAGAGGGATAAAAGGGGGACAAAAGAATAAAATAAATTAAGTGCTCAGCAGAGAACAAAAGAATAGTTTACAAGAAAGTAAACAAAAAATGGACATTCATGAATATAATAATTTCTACTAATATATGTTCCTTCTTGATCTGGTAATTTATTGTTATATATTTTGAATCTTCCCTGATGTTCTGCCAGCCACATGACAATGTTCTCATTTGCTTTGCTTTATTTTGTTTTGTCTTCCTTTTCTGTTTTTCTTTTCTTTTTTTCTGTTTTTTCAAATAAAACAAATTTTTTAAAAATATGATGAGCAGGATGCTATCAGAAAAACCTGGAAAGCATTTTTGTTAATTAATGTGAAGTAAAATATATTAAGTACAAAGTAACAGCAATATTGTAAGATCATTAATTGTAAATAACTTGACTATTCTCAGCAGTAAAATGATCCAAGACTACTCTGAAAGATGTATAATGAAAAATGCTATCCATACCCAGAGGAAAAACGTGTCTGAATAAGATTATTTTTGAGGGGGTTTTGAGGGAAGCTATTTTCTTTCACAACATGACTTTTACAAAAATGTTTTGCATGACTTCCATGTGCTTTTTGAATTGGGGAGTGGGAAGAGAGGAAAGGGGAGAATCTGGACCTCAGAGTTCTAAAAACAAATGTTTTATATGTAAGTAGGGATGTTGGAATCTTTACAAACTGTTAAGCCATTGGAGTTGATTTGATCTTAGAAAGAGATATTTTGGGCCAGAACTTGAAACAAGGTACTAAGTGGAACAGATAGAAACAATGGTTAAATCTAGTTTAGCACTGATTTAATCCTACAACAAATAATGGTGATATAATGATGGGTGTGTACTCAGTGCACAGCATATAAGCAAGAAGCTCTCAGGGCCACAGGACACTCTGGAAGAAAGCCTACAAGCCCTATCTTCGAGGCAAGAGAGATTCATCGTATCTTCTACCTTGGTGCTGGCTGGAGGCTGAAGAAAGCAGAGGCAGCAGCCAAGGACAAAGCTGCAAGATCTCTTGGAGCCAGGCAGAGAGATAGGCCTCAACTAACCGGGCTAATTTGGAAGGAGAAATAAACGTTTGCATTTTTACCAGCTGGCTGCATTTTGGAGTATTCAATTGTAACTGAAACTAAGGCTGCCTCCAGAAAACCTTCACATAGGGACAATAAAATACTTAATGATGGAGAGTTAGAGAAGAGTCAACGGCTTGTTTAAAGAGGCACCAAATAAATAACACCTTAAAAACAGACTAGGCCAAATGGTAAAAGAAGTCAAAAATCCAATGTGGAAAAAAATGCCTTGAAAAGCAGAATTGGCCAAATGGAAAATTAGGCACAACAGCTCGCTGAAGGAAAATAATTCCTTAAAAATTAGAATTGAACAAATGGAAGTTAATGACTCTAAGAGACATCAAAAAAAAAAAAAAAAAGAATGAAAAAATAGAAGACAGTGTGAAATATCTCATTGGAAAAAACTGACCTGGAAAATAGAGAAAAAAATTTAAGAATTATTAGACTTTGTGAATGTCATGCTTTTTGAAAGTGCCTATACATCATCATTCAAGAAATTGTGAAGGAAAACTGTCCCAATATTCTAGAACTACAGGGCAAAATGTAAATTGAAAGAATCTACCCATTACCTCTGGAAACAGATCCCCAAATGAAAACTTCCAGGAATATTATATCTAAGTTCCAGAGCTCCTATGTCAAGGAGAAACTATTGCAACAATTCAGAAAAACAAACAAACAAACAATTTAAGTATAGTGGTGCCATAACCAGGATAACACAAAATTTAACAGCTTCTTCATTAAAGGATTGAAGGGCTTGGAATATGATATTCCAGAATGCAAAGTAGCTGTAATGAAGAACCACATACCCAGTAAAACTGTGTACATTTCCCTAGGGAGGAAATGGATATTCAATGAAATAAAGACTTCAAAGCATTACTGTTGAAAAGACCAGAACTGGATGGAAATTTTGAATATTAACTATAAGACTTGAAAGAAGCATAAAAATGTAAACAGGAAAGAAAAATCATAAGGTTCCTAATAAGATTAAATTGTTTACATTCCTACATGGAAAGATAATAATTAGAACTCATAAGAACTTTCTTATTATCAGAGCAATTAGGAAGAGTATACATAGCAGAAGGCACAGGTGTGAGGTGAAGATAAAATGATTATTTTTAAAAATTAAAATTAATAGGTGAGAAAGAAGAATGCACTGGGAAAAGGGAAAAGGAAAACGTAAAATGGAGACAATTTAAGAATTCTGAGTCTATTAGTATGTCACAAGTCAAAAACCTGTCCATCTTAATACAAGAAATTATATAAGAACCCTGCTCAGAACTTCTGAACAGAGATAATAAAATGTACATCAAAAGAATACTAGATTATTTCCAGAAAGAAACCTTATACTGGAAATACCAAGACTTTTAGTGGTTAAATTAAACACCACCACAGCCAAATGAAAAATTCTTTAAGCAAAAACTATAAAGGGAAGGAAAGGGAATTCAATTAACACAAGCTTCTATTCTGCATGAGACAGAAATTGTGGGGATTGAAGGTGTGGTTGGAAAATACAATAATGTGTTCTGAAGAAAAAGAGATCAATATGAAGCCCAAGGTGACCTACCTTGTAAATCTGAACCTAGTCATAACTGAAAAAAAAAATAGAAGTTCAGCAAATAGAAACATTTGAAACACTCCTAGAAAGAAAACCAAACCTGAAGAAATTATTCACTTCTCAAACATTCCAAACAGCAGGAGTACAAAAAGGATAAAGAAAATAGCAACCAAGGACAACAACAACAAAGAGATCTTTAAGAGTTTCTTTATAAATATACATGAGGACATAGAACAAAAGAAAAAGTCAAACAAAAGTGATGGTGAAGAAACAGACCTGAAATATGTAAGCCTCACTTTACTCTACCTATGAGTGAACAGATATTTTTATTTATATTTTTAATTAAAGTTTTTTATTTTCAAAATATATATGTGGGTAATTTTCAACATTTACCCTTACAAAACTTTGTGTTCCATTTTTTTCTCCCTTCCTTCCTCCCCACCCTCATCCCTATACAGCAAGTTAAATATGTTAAATATAAATACAGCAATGTTAAATATGTACAATTCTTCTATACACATTGCCACAATTATCATGCTGCACAAGAAAAATCAGATCAAAAAGAGAAAAATGAGAAAGAAAACAAAATGCAAGCAAACCACAACAAAAAGAGTGAAAATACTATGTTGTGATCCATATTCAGTCCCCACAGTCCTCTCTCTGGGTATAGATGGCTCTCTTTATCACAAGATCATTGGAACTAGCCTCAATTATCTCATTGTTGACAAGAATCATGTCAAGCAGAATTGATCATTGTAAAATCTTCCTTGAACAGATGTTTTTAAAGGACTAAAATCCAGACTGGGAAGGACATAAAAGGGTGGAGAGGAGGAAAATGTGATATATCCTAATCAAGTCAAAGGATTAAAATGAAGAGAAAAATAACTTTTGTAGAATCTCAGGAAGAAGAGAGCCACAAGAGAATGGAAAAGGAAGCAAGTAGAAGGGTTGGAAAGGGGGGTAAGAAAGAAGGAAACCTTATTTCAATGGTGGAAAGGGCTACCTCTGATAAATACTCCTAAGGGAGAAGAAAGGTATTCTATAAAGGAAAATGAAGACCTATATAATAAATATGATCTAAAGGAGTCCATTACTTAAAGACCATTCATCCTGCCTGAGGAGAAAGGGAATCAGATCTCCTGGAGGACACTAACATCCAAAAGAGTGAGAGGTTATGGAACCACGGAGAAAATTTCAAAATGGGAAAAATTAACCAAGGAGAGAGCAAAGGTAAAGAATAAGTTGCACAGAGACATAAGAAACTTCTTGTCTTGGGACAAGATTTCCTCTATCATCTGTAGTAATTAGCACCTAATTGTGCTAATTCTGTTGTGTGAGACACAACAGAAAAAGAAAATAGAAAACAGAGAGCTAGATCTACAAAGCAATAATATAGAAATTGTTTATAAGAAGGAACCCAAAGTAGTTACCTTAGAAGCTTTAATTCCATGAAGAATACAGAAACAAAGAAGAACTAAGTACATATAAAGACTAGTAGTCAAACAATGGTTAATGCTGTGAGTTATACCAATAACTCAATAATATTCATTCTTTTTTTAATAACTTTTTATTTACAAGTTATATGCATGGGTAATTTTACAGCACTGACAATTGCCAAACCTTTTGTTCCAATTTTTTCCCTCCTTCCTCCCACCCCCTTCCCTTGATGGCAGGATGACCAATACATATTAAATATATTAAAATATAAATTAGATTCAAAATAAATATACATGTCCAAACCGTTATTTTGCTGTACAAAAAGAATCAGATTCTGAAATAGTGTACAATTAGCCTGCGAAGAAAATCAAAAATGCAGGTGGGCAAAAATATAGGGATTGGGAATTCTATGTAATGGATTTTAGTCATCTCCCAGAGTTCTTTTGCTGAGTGTAGCTGGTTCAGTTCATTACTGCTCCATTGGAACTGATTTGGTTCATCTCATTGCTGAAGATGGCCAGGTCCATCAAAATCGATCATCATATAGTATTGTTGTTAAAGTATATAATGATCTCCTGGTCCTGCTCATTTCACTCAGTATCAGTTCATGTAAGTCTCTCCAGACCTTTCTGAAATCATCCTGTTGGTCATTTCTTTCTGAACAATAATATTCCATAATATTCATATACCACAATTTATTCAGCCATTCTCCAATTGATGGGCATCTACTCAGTTTCCAGTTTCTGGCCACTACATAGAGGGTTGCCACAAACATTCTTGCACGTACAGGTCCCTTTCCCTTCTTTAAGATCTCTTTGGGATATAAGCCCAATACTCATTCTTTAATAAGGGTATATCAAATGTTTTAGATAGCTTTGAATCTTGCCATACTCCTAAGACTATTTCTCAACATTAAGCCAATATTTGATTTGGGAAGATACCTATTAATCCCCCATATTTAACTACACAGGATATTACTTTTAAAAAAGGAAAAATTCCTTTTTCAAATTTGAACATACATACAATTTGAACATAATTTAGTTTAATTGCTGAAAAAATAACAAAAGTTATTTTTCTCTTCATTTTAGTCCTTTGACTTGATTAGAATGAATGAATCAGTGGTACAAATTCAGTTGCAGAGTTGTAGTGGGGGTAAGAAGAAATTTTGAACCTTATCATACAAGGTCTAGTAGAGGAAGAAACCTTTGCATACATTCCAGCATTGAAAGACATGAATTATTACAGAGATTACAGTAGATTGGATCTTGGACAGATAGCATATGCTTGGTGCTCTTGGATTCTTCCACATGAAGAGCAGGTTCCTCTATATCTATAAAGTTTCTTCTCGTTAGACACCATCTTCTCCATGCAATTAGGATTACTCACATTTATATGAGAATCATAGGATAGGTTCTGGATACCACTATGAACTGAAGCCAGATTTTTTCTATTGTAAAATTTAAAAAGCATTAATTCTGATCTCAGTCTTAATCAATAAAATTCCTCCTTCTTCATATGCCTTTTGAATATTTATGAGGGCTAATTGGCCAACTAGTGTATGCCTAAGTTTAAGGACAGTTCTATTCATACTCATGATTGTTCTTTGACTATTATTTACCTGAGGTATGGGCAAAGTTTGTTCCACATGGAAGCCTAAAATGAATTGTTTCCCATAATTAACCTAAAGATGACAGTGACATTATAGATTGATTATAATCTCAGGATGGACAATCTGCTCAGCTTGAATACTAATAAGTATTCTGAGAATGAATTTGACAGTTCTATATAGGAAAAAGAGTCTCTCAAAATTGATGCAGTATTTGCAGTTATAATAATTAGTCATAACAATTATACCAACAATAGGGCTTGATCATTCATTTAATAACTTCACTTCAACGGGTAGAACTTACCATATCTATAACACCTCAAATTGTAAGGTGGGTCACAGATGTCATAATAATGAAGTAGCTGATGAAATGAAAAACCACCAAGGACAAATGACTTCCATGCATGTAAATCCCATAAAAACATGAAGCCACTGCTACATCAGAAAAGGCAATAGAAGAGGTTCAGGAGGTTGGATATCACATTTGGTAGCTTCCTATATTGGAGTAGCTAGGTGGTACAGTAGAAAGAGCACTGGACTGGAGATTAAGAAAACTCATTTATGTGATCCTTGGCAAGTCACTTAATCTGTATGTCTCGGTTTCCTCGCCAAGGAAATGGCAAACCACTCTAGCATTTAAAAACCCCAAAAGGGGTCACTAAGAAACATGACTCAACAATGAAGCTTCCTATCTTTACTAATTGTTCTTTTTAACTAGGTACTAAAACCAGTTTTTATACCTGCCAAAAGGAATAACAGGAGCTGTCAGTGATCACTAAATTTCAGTACTCTTGTACAGGGAGGAGGGGAAAAACCTCAGTAACCTGATCTTAAATTAGAGTTGTGCTTCAAAATATCAGACAACCAAGTAAAATATGTTACTAAATTTTGTTAGTTTGAAATACCATATATTGGGTTACACAGTCTTGAACCCTTAATAATATGACCCTTCCTACCTTTCCAGTCTTCTTACTTTATTCCCCTACATGCAATCTATAATCCACCTTTACTGCCCTATACACTATATCCTGTCTCTCACTCCACACTTTTTCACTAGTGATGTCCCATGCCTGAGATCTTTGCCTCTTCACCTCCACCTCCTATCTTCTCAGGTATTTTTCTGCCATATTTAATACTCATCAATTTTCTTCAAGACTCAACTTCAATCCTATCTTTTTCAGGATACCTTTCCCAGTCCATTCAACACCTCCATCCTTCCTCCCACTGTCAATACATCTCTCAGAGATTACCTCCCATTCTTACTTTGTACCTTGTCTCTCTCTCTCTCTCTCTCTCTCTCTCTCTCTCTCTCTCTCTCTCTATATATATAATTATTATTAATAGCCTTTTGTTTACAGGTTATATGTATGGGTAACTTTACAGCATTGACAACTGCAGAGCCTCTTGTTCCAATTTTTCCCCTCTTACCCCTCTCCCCTCCCCCAGATGGCAGGATGACCAGTAGATGTTAAATATATTAAAATATAAATTAGATACACAATAAGTATACATGACCAAAACGTTATTTTGCTGTACAAAAAGAATCAGACTCTGAAATATTGTACAATTAGCTTGTGAAGGAAATCAAAAATACAGGTGTGCAAAAATATAGGGACTGGGAATTCAATGTAATGGTTTTTAGTCATCTCCCAGAGTTCTTTCACTGGACGTAGCTGGTTCAGTTCATTACTGCTCCATTGGAAATGATTTGGTTGATCTCATTGCTGAGGATGGCCAGGTCCATCAGAACTGGTCATCATTTAGTATTGTTGCTGAAGTATATAATGATCTCTTGGCCCTGCTTGTTTAACTCAGCATCAGTTCGTGTAAGTCTCTCCAGGCCTTTCTGAAATCATCCTGTTGGTCATTTCTTACTGAACAATAATATTCCATAATATTCATATACCACAATTTATTCAGCCATTCTCCAACTGATGGGCATCCATTCAGTTTCCAGTTTCTAGCCACTACAAAAAGGGCTGCCACAAACATTCGTGCACATACAGGTCCCTTTCCCTTCTTTATAATCTCTTTGGGATATAAGCCCAGTAGTAACACTGCTGGATCAAAGGGTATGCACAGTTTGATAACTTTTTGAGCATAGTTCCAAATTGCTCTCCAGAATGGTTGGATGTATTCACAGTTCCACCAACAATGTATTAGTGTCCCTGTTTTCCCACATCCCTTCCAACATTCCGCATTATCTTTCCCTGTCATTCTAGCCAATCTATATATAGTTTTTGCATGTTGTCTCCCCAATTAGAATATGAGCTTCTTGAGGGCAGTGTCTATGTTTACCTTTCTGTATCCCCAAAACAAAACTAGAATAATTCCTGGCACATAGTAAGTGATTAACAAATAGATACCAATAACTCAATAATATTTATTTTTTAATAAGAGTATATCAAATGTTTTAGATAGCTTTTTGAATCTTGTCATACTCCTAAGACTATTTCTCAACATTAAACCAATATTTTATTTAGGAAGATATCTATTTATCCCCCCTATTTAGCTACACAGGATATTACTTTTTAAAAAAGGAAAAATTCCTTTTTCAAATTTGAACATACATCTTTGCTTATCACAAGTAGGAATTGCTTTTTTTAATTGGAAGATGATGGGGTATAGTATAAAGGACTGTGACTAGCAAGGCAGGTAATCTTGCTTCTTCTCTTGCTTTGATTCCTAAATGTGTTATTTGGATAAGTCCTTTCTCTCAGATCATCAGTTTCCTCCTGTATGAAAGGAGATGGTTGTATTAGATGACTTCTAGAGTTCTCTTCCAAATCTGATATTCAATGATATTATCACAGCTTTTAAAATAAGTAAATTATTAACTTATTTTGTTTGATTCATTAAGACTGCCCGATTTTCTGCCATATTTAACATTAATGTTCTACTACTTTTCAAAATATTCTCCATGAAGTAAATATTTAATAAATGATTGTTGAATGAATGAATGTTTATGCTTAAACCATTTTCCCTTCCTGTATCAGTTGGAGTTGCTTTTAGTTCTTAGAAGTTGTACTTTGCACTTAATGCTATTGACTTTTTTTCTGGTCATTTATCTAATTAAATGAGTGTAATTTGAATCCTACTCCTATATCTCTGGATTTTAAACATGCCCAATATAGTTGTTCTAAATGAAATTATAAGTAGAACAGTGGAAGTATGATAGATTTTATTCCAGCCCCTTATTTTAACTCTGCCTGAATCTGTTTGTTATGTATCTAGTAACAGTGTCACTTTTTTTTCATTGGTTTGGACATACTCTTCACTCTCCATTCTGAAGGTATGCTTGAATAAGAGTAAAGACAATATTAGAAATGTCCAAAGATACTACTTTGTAGATTTTGAAAGGAAGCATAATCTGTGTTGTCACATAGAATTATGTGATAATGTATTTGAAATGACAAATATCAAACCATCCCAGAAGCTGAACAATGTATTAATAAAAATAATATATTAACTAACATGTAGAAGAATTGTAGATCTTACAATTTTAGAATCTCTGAAAAATGTAATAAAGTTGGAACAAAATCTCAGATAGCTGTCATCTTCATGCAGTAATCAGGTTGCCTAAAAATACTCTCTCAAAACATTCATTTGAGTCAGAAGACTAAACACTATCCGTAAGGTGGGGGAGGTACCCAGTCACAGCAAAGAAACCCAGACAATAGAAAAATATAGACACAACACATGAGTCCTTTGGTGTTCTTCCCACATTCCCAGGGAATGATGTATTAAAATATATTCATATGAAAGAAGTCTTCCGAGACATACCACAGGTAAAAGGCTCATTCTTCTGATGTCCAGAAGATTCACCTGGGACAAGATCATTTTCTGAAACCAAATGATCAAAAAGCAATCAACCTAATTTTTATACTTTCTCTTATGGCTATTACTCAACAAAAAGGAGACAAGAAAGACCCTATAATTAGAATTCCCTGAGCTGCTCTAGCAGCATCATGAAAAGAGGCATTGGCCCTAGGGTATTTAAGGAGGAGGAGTGGTCATCTGTAATCCTGGTAAATTTAACTATCTGCATCAAAAAAGTCAGTTAGTGAACTTTGTTGCCTTTAGGTCAATGGATAATTTTACAGAATGAAGAGTACAAGCCAGATGAGTTCCTAAGGCTTGAGTGAGGATGAGATATCACCTCCTTTTCTGTATTCACTGAGAAGAGCCTTCCTAATCTGGGTATGCTAGCCAACAATGAGATAGCTGGAAGACTCTCTAGCTCCTTTATCAGATGTCTTCCTCAAATATCTGGTGTCAGTTGGTAGGCCTCCATATTTTGACATCTGGCTGGTATGTGATGAAAAAAAGTCTTTTGGAGATATCTTTGTTTGAATTTTTGATGAAACAAGTGCTCTGAAATTGAAAGTTAAGATGTAGCACTTTCCCTAGCCATGGTGCTGACGAAGCTTTTTATCATTTTGCTTCTCCACTATCCCTGGCCATGGTACTGACACTCAAGACTAGAAGTGACCTCAGAAATCATCTATTTTGAGCAGGATCTGAGCAAGAATCTCTACAAATTCCTAACCAACTGGTCTTCCAGACTCTCTTTGAAGATCCTTAGTGATTAAGAAATTTTCCAACTTCCAAGGCATCCTTTATATATTTGGAAAATTTGAATTGTTGGAAAGTTTCTCATTTTATCATGTTGAAATCTCCTCCCTCTAAAGTTTCCACTTTGGTCAAGGCTGAGAAATCTCATACATCATACACATGATAGCTTTTCAAATATTTGAAGACAATGATCATGTTCCTCCCATACATTAAATAGACTTAGTTCCTTTGAAAGACCTTTACAAAGCATGACTTTGAATTCACTTGTCCCCCCTTTATAAAATGTGGCATGCAGTACTAGGAAGACCACTCTCCTTATGAGAGAGGATGGCAGGGTTATAACCACTTTTATTTGATTAATGTAACATAGAATCATATTTGCTTTTTTTCAGTTCCAAATTCCCTTCCTCCTACCCTTCCACCCCCCATTGAGAAGGCAAGAAACATGATACCCATTATGCACATGAAGTCATGCAAAACATGTTTCCACATTAGTTGTGTTGTAAATGGATCTGCATTCAGAGTTAATCAGTTCTTTGTCTGGAGGTGGATAGAAATTTTCATCATGAATCTTTTGGATTTGTTGTGAATTATTGCATTGATTGCATGTATTGCTAGCTAAATCTTTCACAGTTGATAGTTCTTACATTTTTGCTACTGTGTAGAACATTCTCCTAGTTTTTCCTCACATTACTGCATCAGCTCATATAAATCTTCCCACATTTTTCTGAAATTGTCATTTCTTACAACACAATAGTAATTCATAACAACCATGTAACTTGTTCAGTTATTCCCCAGTTCATGGGTATATACTCATGGGTATAGTCTTTGCTACCACAAAAAAAGCTGATATAAATATGTTGTACATACAAGTACTTGTTCCTTTTTTTTTTTATTTTTTCTGGCATATACCTAGCAGTGGCAACAATGAGTCAAAAATATGCACAGTTTTATAGTCCTTTGGGCATAGCTCCAAATTTTTTTTCAAAATGGCTAGACCAGCTCACAGCTCTACCAACAATGTATTTGTATATTTATTTTCCCACATTACCTCCAAATTAAAATGTAATTGGAAAATATTTAACAAAATAATTTAAAATTAAATTAACTATAGCGTTTAATATGTAGTTTTCTGAGGTATCTTTTTGTATGCTTTAGTGCACCCTGTTTCTACTTGATTATAATATGAATAGGTTAGAGACATAAATTTTGACTGCATCCCAAATGTTTTAATATGTTGTTTCATTGTTATCATTATCATGAAAAAAATTATTGTTTCTATTACTGGTTCTTTGACCTGGGATTCTTTAGGATTAAGCTATGCATTCTCTATTTAATTTTTAATCACTCCATTTAATGATATAATTTTGTTACATTATAATCTGGAAAAGATGTTTACTATTTCTGTTTTTCCACATTTATTTGTAAGGTTTATGCTCTAATACGTGGTAAATTTTATGAAAATGTGATTAAAAGTTAAGAATATATCACTTTCTATTTACATTCAATAAGCTCCAGAAATCTATTCTATTCATGCCCTTCTTTTCTTTTTATTTTTTGCTTATTTTTTAAAAAATTGCCCAAGTTAATGAGGGACAAATTGAGACTCTCCATGATTACAATTATAAGTATGGAGTTCTCCCTCTAATACATTTAACTTGTTACTTAAGAATTTAGATGTTATGCTAATTGGTGTATATATGTTTACTATTGTTTGTACTATGGTATCATTTAGTAAAGCATGGTTTTCTATTTATTTTACTTAAGCATATTTTTGATCTTGCTTTGTCTGAGATCATGATTAGTACCTTTGCTTTTTTTCCAGTGGAAGTATGATTGATTTTGCTCTATTCTCTTATTTTAACTCTACTTGCATCTTTCTGGTTCAGTTATGTATCTGGTAAGTAATGCACTGCTTTTTAATCCATTCTACTGCCTCCTTTCCTTTTATGAATGAGCTTATCCCATTTACTTTCACAATTATTATTGTCAATTATATATTTCCTTTCATCCTGTTCTCTTTTACTTATCCTTCTCTTTATCTCCAATTTTCTCTTTAAGAATTTGTTTTCCTTAAATGATCCTTCTCTTAATCTCTATTCCCTTGTAATCCTTTTTTTTTCTTTCCCCTTTCCTTCCTGCTTCCTTTTTGAGTAAAATGTATTTTTCTATCCAATTAGGTGTATGCATTCTTCCCTTCTTGAACCAGTTCAGATGAAAGTAAGGTTTAAATGTTGCCCACTCCATGAATTCCTTCCCCCTTATTTTTAGATTTCTAATTATGCATCTCAATTGAATGAGATAATTTTCTTCTCCTTTCTTTTTCTTCTATTGTATTCATCTCCCTTTCTATCCTTCTTTTAAGATCATCAAATCATTACAGAACAATTTGCAGGCTCTTTGTGTAATTATTTTTCCTTTCTGATGCTTGATAACAAAATTCTTTGTGGAGATATTTATTAATTCCCCCTACTAGAATGTAAACAGTTTGTCCTTGCTTTATCCCTTATGACTGCTCACTCATTTTTTTTTTTTTTGTATTTCTCATGAGAGCTTTGTTTGTATTTCAAATTTTCTACTCAACTTTGATCTATTGAAATTCTATTTCCCTGCTGTAGCATCATATATAGTTTTACTGGAAAATTATTCTTGGCTGTAAGCCTATTTTTTTTGCCTTCTGGAATATACAGTTCCAATCTCTCAGTTCCTTTTGAATAGTAGTTGCTAAATATTGTGTGATCCTGAATCTGGTTCCTTACTACTTGAATTCTTTCTTCTGACCTCTTTTAGCATTTTTTTTTCTTTGATCTGGAAGCTCTGAATTCTGACTATGATGTTGCTAGAAATTTTCATTTTCATTTCTCCCAGGAGTTGACTGATAGATTCTTTAATCAATCAATTAATAAGCATCTATTATAATTATTATATTATATTTAGTCATGGCTTTCAAGGAATCCAATGATTCTAAAGTTATCTCTCTTTGATTTATTTTTCATTGCAATTGTTCTTTGATATTTTATATTTTAGATATTTATATTTTTATATATTTCTATATATATTTACATATTTTATATTTTCTACTATTTTGTCACCTCTTGACTTTGTTTTGATATTTCTTATTGTTTCGTACAATCATTACCTTCTATTTAGTTAATTCTATCTTTCAGGGAGATCCCCTTGCTTGAATCACTTTTTGTTCCAAACTGTTAATTCTATTTTAAAATTCTTCTTCTATAGTATTTATTTCTTTCCCCATTTTTTGCTCTATTATTCTCATTTGTTTTTTTTAAATTAATGAATTCTTTTTTCCTGAGGCAATTGGGGTTAAGTGACTTGCCCAAGGTCACATAACTAGGAAGTGTTAAGTGTCTGAGGTCAGATTTGAACTCAGGTCTTCCTGACTTCAGGGCTGGTGCTCTATCCACTATGCTACCTAGCTGCCCCAAATTAGTTAATTCTTTAAAATATCTTGCTTTATCTCTCTGAGGAATTCTGGTTGGATTGCCCAACCTATGTTTTTCTTTGAGGCTTTGCTTGAAGATGTTTTTAGAGTCATTTTTTTCTTCCATGTTTGTGTCTTGTACATTCTGCTTACTAAAATGTTTTATTGTGTTATCCTTTTTAAAATTGCTCACTCATTCATAACACTAACAGCAGCAGCAGCAGCTAACATTGATATATAATTTACTATTATGGCCCAAGCACTGTACTGAATGTCTCACAATTATTATCTCATTTAATTTTCACAACCACCCCAGGAAGTAGTTAAAATTATTATCCACATTTTATAATTGAAGGAAATAAGACCGAAGAGCTTAAGTGACTTACCCAGGATCACAAATCTAAGTACCTGAGGCTGAATTTGAATTCAAGTTTTCCTGTCTCTAGGCTCACTGCTTTATCCATTGTATCACTAGTAGTTCCAAATTACTTCTTGATTTCAGATTTTGTATTAGGACTGAGTTTTATGCATTTCTGGAGGAATTGAACTTTTCCTTTTTGATTCTTCTATCATATTCTTGGAGTATTAAGTATCATATTATTCAAATACCTCAGGGATAACTCAAGTTGGAAATCTATAAGCTTTCAATACTCTCAAAATGATCTGATCCAAGGAACAATATGATATTTATTCTCCTAGTCTCAATTCTTCAAGTTCATGACTCATGTCTGGTTTGGTGCAAAATTCCTGTTGACTTATTCCTGGATGAAAGTTCCGGTAAACCACTTTTGGATTTGGTCCTAATAAACCAACTAGAAAACTCTACGGCTTCAGAGTGATAGAACTGCAGGCATCTCTTCACTCTAGGATTCCTTCTTTAACTTTTCCCCAGCAGACTTCAAACTAAGCTAGAGCCTGGAAATGAGACTCCTCTCAACTGCTCAGGTCAAAGTCAAGGAGCCTCTGCTTTCTTCTGTACTTTTTTAGTGCACAATGTATGTCCCGTGACCACTACCATAGGTGCAGATCTCCTCCTCATTCCATCTTAGGTCTATGATCCAGATCTGGGTAGTGAGCAATAGAACCAGTTACAAGTTGGCACCTGTTCCCTCATCCAGAAAAAATTATCAATACGTGCCCAGGAGCTTTGTTTGCTTGTGGGCATATTTTTGGTTCACTTACATTATGCCCCACATAGGCACTCCATCCATAATGTTGACATACCTAATTTGGCTATGTGTCTATGTCAACCTGAACTGTGATTTTTTAAAAAAAAAATCTTTCCCAGTCAGGACTAGGTTGGGTGCTTTTCTAGATCTTTGTGGGGATGTGGGGAAGAGCTTGGCTGTTCTTCTCCTTCTCGATTTCTCCTTCTATTCTTCCTTCTTGGTTCTATTCCACTTCCTACTCCCCACCCCATTATATTAAATGGCACCACTGTCTTCTCAATAATCCAGGTTTACAACTTATTTGTCATGCTCAATTCCTTTCTCTCACTTACCTACTGTATGTAATCAACTGCCAAGTACAATCAATTTGACCTTTTTAAAGTTTCTAGTATATATTTCTTTCTCACCTTTAACAACACTATCACCTTAGTATAGACCCTCATAATCTCATATCTAGACTATTGAATTGTCTAGTTAGTCTTCCTGTCCCAAGTTTCTCTCTACTCCAGTCCATTTCCAATTCAGCTGTCAAATTAATTTTTCTAAAGAATAATTGTTAGCCCCTATTTGTTACATTCCAATGACTCCCTATAACTTCCATAGGGAATATAGAACCATCTGTTTGGCTTTTAAAATTCTTCATAATCTCTCCCTATTACCTTTCCAGGTTTCTTTATACTTTACACTTCATTTTCCCAACTGGACATTTTTGCTGACTATCTCTCATGCCTGGGATTCTCTCACTCCTGATCTTTGTCACCTGATTACTCTGGCTTTCTTCAAAACTCGATAAAATCTCATCATCTGCAAAGAAGCCTCTCTTAATTCCCTTTCCTAGGGCCTTTCCTTTGTTGATTATCTAAAATTTATTTTATATATCTTATTCATATATAATTTTTGCATATTACTTTCCTCATTTAGACTGTGAGTTCCTTGGGAACAAGGATTATCTTTTTGCCTTTCTTTGTATCCCTAACACATAACACAGTATATAGAACATATTAGGTGCTTTAAAAAGATTTGTTGCCTTGATCAGAAACTGGTTATAAAGTCAACATTTTTTACTTTTGTCTTATTTCCCTATTGTTGCAAGGTAAAATTGATGATAGTTAAAGTGCAGAGATATAGGTTTAGTTCCCGGCTCTCCTATTTACTAGCTATATAATCTTAGGTATGTTACTTAATGTTTCTGAGTGTCCATTTATTCACTTTTAAAATGTCAATAATAATATTTGTACTATCATCATGGTATTTTTAGGATGACAGATGATGGATTTAATGATCTTTGTAAACTCCAAAGTAATAATAATGCTCAACATTTATATAGCACTTTGAGATTTACAAAACATTCTACATGATTCATTTGATCCTCATAATGATCTATGAGGTAGGTGCTATTATTATTCCCAATTTAGAGATGAGGTAAGTGAGGCAAATTTAATATAAATGATTTTTCCAGAGTCATACAATTAATAAATGTCTGATCAGGCTTCAAATTCAGGTCTTCCTGATTCCAGATTCAGTGCTCTATCCAGTGTACTGCTCAGTGATGTATATAAGTACTACATAAATATAAATTTCAGCTATTGGATTTCAAAAGTTATATTAGAGGTCATATAATTGCCATGTCTTTTCCTTTTTATTCTTCTATTTTGTAACTGATTTTAACCTTTACTATAAGCAGCTAATAATCTGATTAGTCATTTATAACTGATCCTGAAATGAATCCCACATTGATAGTCATTTCTTTTCTATTAACATATAGTAAATTTTTTCCTCTTCTTGGTAATGTTCCATGTTTACAAAATCTACTGCTTTCTGATTCTCTTCTTGAAGAAGTATTCTAGAGATGTAGATATGAGACTTCTGAGGTCTACAAGGTTTTTTTAAATTTGAAAGTATACTTTTTAATAAAGTCTTAACAACTGGGCCTTTGTGTACTCTGAAAATGTTTTTTAACAGAGGAGACACTAGCTACTTTTCCCAAGACCAATGAGGCTGTTTTGGGTCATCAGTTATATAATCATGCTCCATATATTCACTATTATAAATTCCATCATAAACTCATACAAAAACAGCCAGTCAGTCAGTCAGTCAACAAGGATTGTTAAATGTTTAGTAGGTGGCAGATACTGTACGAAGCAATGGGAATACAAATATAAGCAAAAGAACAAAAACAGTCTCTATCCTCAAGGAGTTTACATTCTAATGGAGAAGAAAACACATAAAAGAAAGCAAAAACATTGGGCAGGGGATTAGGACCTTCTAAAATGACATGATGGAGAAGTGGAGAGGAGGGCAGCCTGGTGGATATGAATATATTATAAGTGAATATATACCAAATATAATATGATATGCTTTTAATCAGGACATACAAGCAATGTAAATAACAAATGAAAATCAAGTAGCAAAATGATTCTTTTCTCTTTTTTCCCAAGACAAATGAATGGGTATAATCTCTTTTTGGAATCCGGGAGATTATACTCTAATCATCAGCATATCAAGAAGGGAAACATAGTCCCTTCAGATTTATAGCACTACTGGTAAAAACTTAGGTTTCAGTGCCACTTGCTTCAAAGAAAATCTGCAGGAGTCTCTTAGGAGCAGACTAGAGAATTGCCAAAGATTTAGGGCAGGTTAAAATATACAGAGCTACAAAGCCTGTTGTCTTTGTCCTGG
This sequence comes from Sarcophilus harrisii, assembly GCF_902635505.1. Taxonomy (NCBI): domain Eukaryota; kingdom Metazoa; phylum Chordata; class Mammalia; order Dasyuromorphia; family Dasyuridae; genus Sarcophilus; species Sarcophilus harrisii. Next base: position 549,419,485 of record NC_045428.1, read on the forward strand.
GATGGTCAGTATCCTGCTGGGATTACAGAATTCATAACACCATGAAAGTATCACTACACAAAGTTCCTCTCTCTGCCTGAGTGCCTACAGGAATCCTGCATGTAGCTTACTACTCACTATCTTGACTTTAGCAGCCCTAGCTTATAAACATCACAAATCCTTGAAGACTCTTGGCTGTTCAAAATCCTCAGACTTTATAAAATCTTATAGGAAAGATAAGCCACAATAGCTTCCAATGAGTAAATCCTCTGGGATCCCAAACAATGGGGAAATGAAGTCTTGAAGACTATCATCATCATCATCATCATTAATAATAATAATAATAGTAATACTGACATTTACATCACTCTTTAAGATTTATATACTTCATATATACTTTATCCCTTTGGAGCTTCACAATAATTCAGTGAGATTAGTTTTCTAATCTCATTATTTTTCTCCATGTTGTAGATGATGAAACTAAGGCTGACCAGAGATTGATTGGCTTGTCCAGTATCACGCACTTTAGTATCCAAAGCAGGATTTGAATACAGGTCTTTCAGACTTCAAATCCAACACTCAATATACTATAATGCAGTGCCTCTTACCTATGCTCACTATATCTTCTACCTAGTATAAGAAAAAATTGTTTAGAATTTCTGAAAATTTCACTTGAAATACAAATATATCTCTAGGCCCATGTCATAAACATCTATTATTTTACATAAAATGTACTTACAGGAAATTCACCTAACTATTAAGGCTGCAAGCAGTTATAAAGTACTTAAGGCACATAATGATAATAATAGCTAACACTTATTTAGCACTTACTTTGTGCCAGGCATAGAGTGCTTTACAAATATCATCTCCTTTATCATACCAGCTCTGGGGAAATCAGAATCATTGTTGTTATCATTTTACAGATAAAGAAACCCTATTATTGCAAAGTTTTCTTAAAAGCTCCTGTTTTTTGGATATTATTGTATTGAAGATCTTGAGCCCCAAAATAATCAAGGGTCATAGAATTAATCCTGAATATATGTAGATTATTTAAATTTCATTGATATTAATATATAGACAGAAAAACTAGATGTCTTTGATGTCCCGTCCTGCATTCTATCTCCTCCTTTTCCCTCTATCTATCTATTTCTGTCTCTCTCTCCTTCCCTCTCCATCTCTCTGATTCTCTTTCTGCCTATATAAATCTGTACACATACAAAAATGTGCATGATTGCGAATGTGTTTGTTTTTTAGGTAAACAATAATCTGGACTCAGAATTAAAAAAAAAAGAATTGGGGGAGCATTGTTCCTTTTAATCTTTTTTATATCTTTTTGATATAAGTATCCTCTAGATCAGAGCTATTAAACATAAGGTTGTAGCTAGAACCAAATTAAAATTATAACCGAGAAATGTTTAATCAAATAAATATACAATAGAAAATAGATCATGTTAATATGTGGTTTTCTAAATTAATATGCAACCCACAGAGATCCTTATTATAGTTTAGGGTCCCACCTAGGTTTTATTTGAGTCTGACACCACTGCTGAAGGTGATCCTATGATGTTATATGGTTGACAACTGTCGAAAATACCATGACCTCAGAAGACTCAAATTTTCACATGACCCAAAGAATAAAAAGAAGCACTGTGGGTATAAGTAGTCCATACTATATTGTTATTGTTGAGTTTTTGTTCCGTCATGTCTGACTCTTCATGACACTTTTTTTTTTGTTTGTTTTTCTTGGCAAAGATTCTGGAGAAGTTTGCTGTTTCTTTCTCCAGTTCATTTTATAGATGAGGATCTGAGGTAAAATAGATTAAGTGACTGGTTTAGTTTCACACAGCTAAAAAGTATCTGAGGCTAGATTTGAACTTATGAAGAGGAGTCTTCCTGATTCTAAGCTGATTACTAGCTTATCCCTTAAATATAAAATATGAGCCTACGACTTTCTACCTCTCAGGCCAGCTCTCTGTTCATGACATTACACTGATTCTATAGTATTGATTTGTATATATTTATATGTGTATGTATAATTTTTCATTTTCCTCTTTGGGGAGGTCTCATTAATTTATTGCTTTTTAATGTTTTATAATATTAGGTTTAGTTTGGTCATTCTATAGTTTTTTTCTTATTCATTTTATTTCTTTTCTCTTTAGTTTTCAAAATTTCTAGATTTCAAGATTTCTATATTGGATTTGTTTATGTTCTAATTTTTAAGTGACAACTCATTAATCCTCTTTCTATTTTGTTAATATTGGGTCTCAGAGATGTGAATTTTTTTTTAATTTGAAGATTGCTTTAGCTTTAGTTTCAAAATGTTTCCATTATTAATTACAAGGCTAATTCGCTTAGTTTATAGTCCAATTTTGTAACGCAGCTTCTGTCCCAACATAGCTTGTGCCTAATTAGCCCAAGTTTTGTTTCTTAAGACCAGACACTTTTCTATATAGCAATTGCCTCTGTCTGTATTTCTACTATTATGTCCATGTGATTTCTTATAGCTTTTCTTTCTCCAACTCTATGTGGCTTCCTATAGCTTCCCTTTCAAAGTTCCATGAATCTTCTGTTTCTCCTGTATGAAAGTAGGTTTCTCTTATAATGTTTTCAGTGAGCTTTGTCAAGGTCATCCTGCCTCATGAACTATCATTCTTCTTCCTTTCTCTTTGTTTTCTTTTTTATTCATTCAAGGGAATTCATTCACACTTCAAAAAATGGATACCTTAGCTGACCTATATTTTATGGTTAGTTTAACATCTCATTATCTGAGCTTTTTTTCTAGTCAGTGAAAATAAAAATTGCCTTACACTTAAATTGTCCAGATTTTTTTTTCTTCCTGCTTTATTTATTCATGCATTTCTATTTTGTTTATTCATTACTTTTCCTTTTTCTAATCTAGTGAAAAATGAGGCTTAAAATCTTTTCTATTCCTATCCAGTTCTATTCAATCTTTTAACCTGAATAATATCCCTTTTTGGTATCTTTTTTGAAAAAGTGATAATTTATTTCATTAACCTCTACATTTTTTTCTTTTTCTAGTTAATATGAAATAAAGTCAGAACTATTTATTCATATATTAATTCTTTATACTACATAGTTCATACAAAGTAGGACTTCTGAAAAACAATTTTGTTCTCTCAATTGCATTCATCCATTAGCCTGTCACAGATCATACATATGCCTGTTTTCTTAGCCTTTGTTTGTTAAACCTTATTTGCTCTTTAACTGGCCTTTTTCTGAAGACCCTTAATTGCTAATATCGTGATTCATATAGATGACAGAATGGTGTGGTGAAAGATATTTAATTTTCCTAGTCATAGCCCACAGTTCCAACCAATGGCCTTATATTCATCATTTGTCTATCCTAATGCAAATATATGCCAGCTCTAGTGTTATGTCTCTTGGGTAATGGACATTCTTTTGAGATCAAACATCTCATTAACTGGAATGGAATGTATTTTTGGTAACCATGACCCTTTTTTAGAGAAGAAAGTTTCTCTTGATTTGTCCATTTTCTCTCATTGAGGTTCATTCCTCCATTATACATTTTCTATTGCTCACCATCTCTTTCATGTGAAGGTACTTCAATACCCCCTACTCTCATCCCATCCCTTGTAATAAATTATTTTGTGTTCCCCTATCTATCTCCATTCCCACTACTGATTCCTTCCACACTCTCCCACAATCTTACAGTCAGATCATAAAATTCAAGAAACTATTTCTTTTCTCTCAAAGCCTGGTTGGGGCAATAGAGAAGAAAAAGAGATTAAAGGAATTAGAGTAGCTAATGAGGAAACCAAATTATCATTCTTTGCAGATGATATGATGGTATACTTAGAGAACCTCAGAGATTCTACTAAAAAGCTATTAGGAATAATCCACAACTTAGGCAAAGTTGCAGGATACAAAATAAATCCACATAAATCATCAGAATTTTTATACATCACTAACAAAATCCAACAGCAAGAGATACAAAGAGAAATTCCATTTAAAAACACTGTTGATAGGATAAAATATTTGGGAATCTATCTGCCAAGGGAGGGTCAGGAACTAGATGAGCAAAACTACAAAACATTTTCCACACAAATAAAGTCAGATCTAAACAACTGGAAAAATATCAAGTGCTCTTGAATAGATCGAGTGAATATAATAAAGATGACAATACTACCTACACTAATTTATTTATTTAATGCTATAACAATCAAATTCCCAAGAAACTATTTTACTGACCTAGGAAAAATAACAACAAAGTTCATCTGGAAGAACAAAAGGTCAAGAATTTCAAGGGAATTACAGTTCCAATTGATCAATGATGAACAGAACCAGCTACACCCAGAGAAAGAACACTGGGAAAGGAATGTGGACTACTTGCATTTTTGTTTTTCTTCCCAGGTTATTTTTACTTTTCTGAATCCAATTTTTCTTGTGCAACAAGAGAAATAAACAAATATGTACACATATATTGTTATTTAAAATATACTTTAACATGTTTAACATGTATGAGACTGCCTGCCGTCTAGGGGAGGGGGTGGAGGGAAGGAAGGGAAAAGTTGGAACAGAAATGATTGCAAGGGACAATGTTGAAAAATTACCCATGCATCTGTTTTGTCAATAAAAAGCTATAGTAATAAAAAAAGAAAGTAAATATAAAAAAAAAAAAGAATTTCAAGGGAATTAATGGGGAAAAAATCAAATGAAGGTAGCCTAGCTAAACCAGATCTAAAACTATATTATAAAGCAGCAGTCATCAAAACCATTTGGGACTGGCTAAGAAATAGAGCAGTTGATCAGTGGAATAGGTTAGGTTCACAGGACAAAATAGTCAATAACTATGGCCATCTAGTGTTTGACAAACTCTAAGACCCCAGATTTTGGGATAAAAATTCATTATTTGACAAAAACTGCTGGGAAAATTGAAAACGAGTATGGCAGAAACTAGGCATTGACCCACACCTAACACCATACACCAAGATAAGGTCAAAATGGGTTCATGATCATAAAGAATGATATTATAAATAAATTAGAAGAGAGAATCCAATGATTCCTGAGGGTTTACCTCTCTGACCTGTGGAGGAGGAAGAAATTTGTGATCAAAGAAGAACTAGAAATCATTATTGATCACAAAATAGATAATTTTGATTATATTAAATTAAAAAGTTTTTGTAGAAATAAAACTAATGCAGATAAGATTAGAAGGAAAGCAATAAACTGGGAAAACATTTTTACATTCAAAGGTTCTGATAAAAGCCTTATTTCCAAAATATAGAGAGAATTGACTCAAATTTATAAGAAATCAAGCCATTCTCCAACTGATAAATGGTCAAAGGATATGAACAGAAAATTTTCAGACAAAGAAATTGAAATTATTTCTAGTCATATGAAAAGGTGCTCCAAATCACTATTGATCAGAGAAATGCAAATTAAGACAACTCTAAGATATCACTACACACCTGTCAGATTGGCTAATTTGACAGGAAAAGATAATGATGAATGTTGGAGGGGATGTAGGAAAACTGGATAACTGATACATTGTTGGTGGAACTGTGAACAGATCCAACCATTTTGGAGAGCAATTTGGAACTATGCTCATAAAGTTTTCAAACTGTGTACCCTTTGATCCAGCTTATTTGGGCTTATATCCCAAATAGATCTTAAAGGAGGGAAAGAGCCCCACATGTGCAAAAATGTTTGTGGCAGCCCTTTTTGTAGTGGCTAGAAACTGGAAACTTAATGGATGGCCATCAATTGGAGAATGGCTGAATAAATCATGGCATATGAATGTTATGGGATATTTTTGCTCTGTAAGAAATGACCAACGGGATGATTTCAGAGAGGCTTGGAGAGACCTACATGAACTGTAATTCTAAGTGAATTCTACGTGAAATGAGTAGAACCAGGAGATCATTATACAAGGTAACAAAAAGACTATACGATGATCAATTCTGATGGACATGGCTCTCTTCAACAATGAGATGATTCAAACCAGTTCCAATTTTTCATAATGAAGATAGCCATCTATACCCAGAGAGAGGATTAAGGGAACTGAGTGTGGACCACAACATAGCATTTTCATTCTTTCTATTATTGTTTGCTTGTGTTTTTGTTTTTTTCCTCAGGTTTTTTTTTCTTTCTAGATCCAATTTTTCTTGTGCAGCAAGATAATTGTATAAACATATACATATATTGGATTTAACATATATTTTAACATATTTAACATGTATTCTACTACTTGCTATCTAGGGAAGGGACTGGGGGGAAGGAGGAGAAAATTTGGAACAGAAGGTTTTGCAAAGGTCAATGTTGAAAATTTACCCATGCATATGTTTTGTAAATAAAAAGCTATAATAAAAATTTTAAAAAGTAAAACAAACAAACAAGCAAAGCCTGCTTGGGTGGGAGTATGTCTCTAGCTTCTTCCTGTCATTAATGTCTTTTTTCTTCACTGAAGTGACTTTTGAGTTATTTCTTATCACCCACAACAACATGTTGTACTTATAAGGTAATATAGGTTTTAATCACCAAATTATATCAATTGATTTAATTGTTTCTCCCCTCTGGACTCAGGCCCCAGGAATCTTTAGTCCCACTGATCTTTTTGTTCAGTTTCTGACCCTTGATTGATGTATGATATTTTAAACTGCCATTATCTTGTTTTAGAATCACTAAAGGGTTGGTTTTATTTTTTAGATTTTCTTGTTAATTGTACACATTTATCTTTTTGTGTGTTTTCCATTTGAAATGTTAGCTTTTCAAGTAGATAGATTATCCTGTTTTTGTTATGGGGAATTTTTGGGGAGGAGTGGTAGAAGAATTACTCAAATGGCTCTTTTTCATCAAAAAAATCTTCAATTATCTCAATTGCATAAAGGAGGTTATCTATGAGTTGGTTCTTTAGTGCCAAGAAGGTGAGAGGGAGAGAGGTCAAATAATAGTCCTAAAGAACAAGAACCATTTTTCTGCTTTTTCACCTGTTTTCAGACAGTAAGATCCATAGAAGCAGGAACTATGTTGTAAATAATGCTTAATTAGTGTTTCCTCAATTGAATTACATTTTTTTTCATAAAGGTTAGGCTTAATGACATGTAGTATTGGAGTCAGGGGATTTGATTTCAAATTTCAACTCTTCTATTTACAATAATGCAACCTGTGTGACCCTTTAAAAGTGACTTCATCTCTGGGACTGTTTCCCCATTTGTAAATTAAGGAAGTTGGACTAAATAGTCTCTAAGGTCCCTTCCAGTTCTAATTCCTTGATTGTCTGCAATCTGGGTGATTCTGAGCAAGTAATTTTTCTCTCTTGGGGCCTCAGTTTCTTCCTCTATAAAATAAAGATGTTAGTAATGATTAGATAAAGTTCTTCAGTCTTTTTCTCAGTTCTAAATCCTGTGATCCCTACACTTGAGATTCCTTTCAATTCAGTCTATAAATCATCACCTCTGACTAAAACTTAACTTTTTTCATGGGCAGTTAGGTGGTCTAGTGGATAGAACACCTGATCCAGCTTCAGACAACTAAGAGCTGTATAACTGGGCAAATCACTTACCCATTGTTTTAACAACTAACACTCCCCTTTGGATTAGAAAATAGACCTCTCCCTTTCCTTCAAATTCTTTCGCAGAGTCCAGACTACAAGAAAAGTTGGTCTTTACAAATTATAGATATATATATATATAATATATATAGATAGATTATATATTAGAGGTATCATAAAATAGGCTTTTCATGAATCAAGTCCTGCTCTCTTATGTCTACATGTTGCTATCAGAGCTGGGTTTCTAGAGACAATCTAATCCAACACTTTATTTCCCAGAGAAGGAAATGGAATACTCTAATTCACAACTAGTGGATTTATTTTCTCTTTCCTTTTTAAAGTACTTTATCAAATGGACGATTTTGCACTATAAATAGAATTCTAAGATTTAAGACCGGCCAGGACAGCAGCACTCATGTAGCCCGATATCCTTGTGCTACAGAGGGGGAAGCCGAGGTTCAAAGTAAAGTGGCTGGCTCGAAATCACCCCGATCGTATCAGGGCCAAGATTTGAACCCCTGCTTTCCTGAATCCAAATCTAAGGCTTTTTCCCCTAATGGAGTAATGGAGGGGAAAGAACCACATCAGGTAAGAGTTTCTTGGGTTAGTAATTTAAAGGCGGAAGGAACCTCAGCCCGACCACTCACTTAGGTCCCCGTCCTTCTCCCCACCCTCCACCCCCGGCCAAGTAGCTTAGGGTTATATAATTAGAGCTGGAAGAAACCTTGGAGAGCACAGTACAACCCCCTCCTTTTACAGATGCAGCAATCTCTGGGGCGAGATTTAGAGGCTTGTCCAAGGTCATAGCATAGATTAGTTAGCATGGATTCATGGATTTAAGGGTTGGGAAAGACCTTGGAGATTTTGAAATTTAGAACTGGGAAGGGATGCTCTTCCCACCCCCATTTTACAGATGAGAAACTTGAGCCCGCACTTGTCCAAGATAGGGAAGAAGAAATCGGCAGAGCTTGGTTTAGCACGCAGATTCCCGACTACTTCAGACTCAGAGGGGTCTTTTCTTGCACGGACACTGGCCACATTCACGCCTCTCTTCCCCTCCTACCCGGTCCCCGCCTTTGCTCCGCAGCCCACCTCGGGTCCTAAAGGTCCTGCAGCCCCGTAGGCTCTGGGTCCTAGAGTCCAGGATCTAGATCCGCAATGACCCGAAGGAGCCGATTGCAGAGGCGCTGTCTCAGCGTCCGAGGTCATGGTCACTGTCACCACCCCCGCCAACCTGCGGCACTGCGCTTAACTGTTTCCCCTCCCCCTCCCGCACTCCCTCATTCAGCCTTCTTTTACTCCCCTTTCCCTTCCTCCCGCTTCCAGTCTGATTCCCTCTCTCCTCTAGCCCCCTTCCCACGCCCTCTCCGTGTCCTCCTCCCCCTCTCTCCTTCTCCCCTCACTTTCTAACTCCTTCTCTCCTCCCTCTCCTCCTCCTTTCCCGAGGGACCCGGAGGCCCTGCCCGCGGCCGGCAGGCAGTGCGGGCGGGGAGGTGAGGCTCCGGCACCCACTCTCGCTTCGGGCGGGGCCACGTGCCGGCCCAGGCGGGAGGGATGCCGGAGCTGCCCCCGCGCCGCGGCCCCGGCCCCGCCCCCAGCCGCCGCATCCTGAAAGCGCGGACCCGCGTCCGGCCCCCACCCGCAAACCGGCCTGACCCACTGCCTGCCCCGCGGGCTGGCTGGCAGGCGTCGGCCCGGCGCTGGGCGCGGCTCCGGGTGGGCCGACACTGCAGTTGGGCCCAGGCGCCGTCCCGCGTCCAGCTCGCGCGGGCGGTGATTGGCTGAACGGCTTTGGGGCCGGACGGTGGCGGCGGCGCTGATTGGCTGCTGCGCAGACTCGCTGGGTCAGGGCTGCAGAGGCGGCGGCGGCGGCGGCGGTGGCGGCGGCTGGGTTAGGGGATGCTCGGCTCGCGGCTGTAGGCAGACCCCGAGCTCCGAATCCACAGCCCCGGGTCTGAGCCGGAGCCGCCGCCGCCTCCGCCGCCGCCCAGTCCGCGATGTCCGCGGCCTGAGCCCCCGAGCGCAGAAAGGGGGAGAGCGGCTGCCGCGGTCCAGCCTCGTCCTGCCCTGCCCTGCCCTGCCCTGCCCTGCGCGCTCTGCCAGTGCTCCTGGCCCCGGCCGCCATGTGCTCCAGTCTCTGGTTCCTGACGGACCGGAGGATCCGCGAGGACTACCCGCAGGTGCAGATCCTGCGCGCCCTCCGGCAGCGCTGCTCCGAGCAGGACGTGCGCTTCAGGGCCGTGCTCATGGACCAGATCGCCGTCACCGTCGTCGGCGGCCACCTCGGTGAGCTCGGGCTGCGGGCGGGGGGCGCGCCCTCAGCACTACCTGCGCCCGGGGCTCCAACCCCAGGGAGGAGGGGCCACCCTTCCCTGCCCCGCGCGCGGGGCTTGCGCCGGCCGGTGCGCGGACTGGGTGGGGGCTCGCCACTCATTCTGCCCGACCCCCCTTTAACACCTAGCCCCCAACTGTGCGAGTGTTGGAGCCACCTCTGGGGCGCCCCGCCGATGCTCCCTCATGTCTTTGGCACCAAAGCCCCCCTGAACAAGCCAATTTGTAAAGCTTGAAATCTGTTAAAGATTACCTACGTGATTGTGAAATCCACCTTCAGAATGGCTGAACTTGAATTTCTTGTCGAACTTGGGCTGGTTTTGTTGTTTTGTTTTGCATAGTGCATGAATTGTTCTAAGTACTCTGTACCGTCAGTGAAAAATCAAGCTTCTTTCCAAACATTTTCACTGTTTGGATGTCTCTTCCACGAAGACTTGGAGACCTTGGAGACGCTGATGACAAAATTCACAGTATTTTTGGCATAGTTTAAAAAGAAAAAGTTCTGTGGAAAGGTGCATTAGGAATCAAATGACACACTTAAAAGGATATAAGAATCAACCCAAGTTGCCCATAGGGTATAGAAGGCAAGAGTCATGGAATCTTATCATAAAGTTTGAGTTGAGCTGTCGTGTTAAGGAATAAAGTAAATCCCTGGTCTAAAGTCAGGTCCTTGACCGTTGTTTTGCTTGGATTTATTCAGGTTGTGTATGGTTGCTTCCCTGGAGCTGGTATGTTTGCAGGGGTCACACATAGAGAACCTTAAATCCTTCTGTGAATTGGTGATTAAAGAAACAGAAAGAATGCCACTTTGCCTCATTCTGGTGATCCACCCAACCCCAGATTTTACTTCTCATAGGGATACCAAGAGCTCTTTTATAGAAACTGGTGTGTTAACCTATATAATGCTCACTCCATAAAGTTAGGAATAACTAAACGTCTTTAATTTCCCATTAATACAAGTGTTCTCAAATGGGGAAATACTTAACTTAGAAATGACTTACCTTCACAATAAGCCATCCCTATTTCCTATTAATTTGTGAAGCCCCAACCTGATATATCATTAGGTTTGCCACACCAAACCATCCCTCTGTTTCCTTATTTTTAACTAGTTTTCCTTACCACTTCCTTCTCCAAAGGGAACAGGTTGAGTCAGGCTCAGTTTCAGATACCTTAGGCCTCAAGACTCAGGTCGTCGAAGGGCTTCTCCTGTTACTCCATCACCGCCTTGGTTTAGAACTTCAAGGAACTGTGGTTCTGTTGTTATGCACCTCCAGTGGTGCAGGTGATATTAGTAATTTTGAGTTGATGTGGCTGACAAAATTCATTCCCTGGTGGCCATCTTTCTAATAAACCACTCCATATTTAAGCTGGTATTTGTATAACAGATGAAGTTGGTGGCCAGGCCTGGACTCAGAGCCTTTTCAACCTAGTAGACATATCCAGAGATTATGCTTCCTCTTGTGTACATCTCTTTTGAAAGCCCAGGTTCACTTGTATGTTAAGATGAGCTTTATAGCAGAATGGTTCACATGAGCCTGTTGTTGTTTAGTTATGTCCAACTCTTTGTGACCCCATGTGGGGTTTTCTTGGCAAGGATACTGTTGTGGTTTGCCATTTTCTTTTCCATCTCATTTGACAGTAAGGAAACTGAGGCAAACAGGGTCACACAGTTGGTAAATGTCTGAGACTAGATTTGAATCCCAGACAATCCAGGCAAGTCACTTTATTCACTGCATCACCTGGCTGCTCCTATATATTATTCATTTATAACACTGCTTCTGTTGTAGAAATATATTCTAAATGTCAGATGATAAACTTAAAGAAAATTTTGGAAAACAGATTATTTGTAAATTGGGGACTGCCCATAATCTGCTTTGAGGCAATCATCCATAAATTGATCTGCGCAATTGTCAGATAAGTTGCCAGCTTGTACCAGCTGATGGGTACATATATAAAGTCTTGCCAAAGCATGATAGACGGAATCCTTGCTTTGTAGTTAGGACAATTTGGGTTTGAATTCTTCCTCTCATACATACTAGCTTGGGACCATGGACAAATCATGTGATTTCTTTAAGCCTCAGTTGCCTCATGTGAAGTGGAAATGATAATGCCTGTACTATATACCTCACAAGAGTGTTGTGAGATTCAAATGAGAATATGTAACTGCAGTGCTTTGAAAACTTTAAAGTACTACACAATTGTGAATTATTAGTGGTGTTATTTAACCAGTGTCTCATAGGATTCAGACTCTCACTGATAGCATTTCTAGAGTTGGTTGCCTTCTTTTCTGTTAAGGATTAAAAAAAACAAAAAACTGTTTTGGCTGTCTTATGTTTTTCTATTCTGGAATCCACATTCCATTGGACATCCAGATTTGATGTTTCCCTTCTATTCTAACTGGAATTCTAAATATTCTGTGTTTAGACTTCTTTCCAAACTGTAATCTTAGAAAATATTTTTTAGTCTCTCTGAATGTGAAAGGAAGTCCTTCCCTTCTATCTGAGCATTTGATTTTCTGTTGTTTCATTAACTCTGGTCTACTTTAGGGTACTATATTCCACCCCAGTATTTACAATCAATAAACATTTGTTAAGCTCTGATTATGTGGCAGGCACTAGAGAGAAGATGATCCCTGCTCTCAAGGATCTCAGTCTAAAGAGGAAACAACATTGGAACAACTATATACAAACAAGCTACATGCAGGACAAATTGGAAATAATCAAGAAGGGATTGGAATTAAGAGGGATTGAGAAAGGCTTTCTGAAAAAGGTGGGTTTTTAACTGAGACTTGAAGGAATGAGGAGGTGGAGTAGGGAGAGGGAGCATTTCAGACATGGTAGACAGCCAGTAAAAATGCCTGGAATAAAATGATGGAGGGTCTTGTTCAAGGATCGGCCAGGAAGCTAATGTTGCTGGATAGCAGAGTGCATAGTGGAGCTATCAAGTATAAGAAGATTGGAGAGTTTTTTTTTTTTTTTTTTTTTTTGGGGGGGGCAGGTTATGAATTTAAGGGTATGTTTTTCCTACACTAGAGAATTAAATCTAGAAAATGATACACAGAAATGACAAGAACAATATTTTGAAAACCCTCCCTCTTCCTATTTGGAAAAGCAAAGGTTACAACTTTTTGAATAGAAGAAAATTTCATCATTTGTATTGTTTATACTGGATAAACAGACCATTGCATCAATATTCAGAGATTTTTTTTCAAGAGGGCTGATTCTGGTAGATTAGACTCCAACTCTGGAAAGTGGATAGACTCTCTACTCTGGTGGATAGACTCCCAAACACAATTTATAGAACAGACATTTTCTCACCACCCATGGGAGGATGGGAGTTTATAGTTAAAGGCTGATTGATTAAAGCAAGATATGAATCTTTGTTTGCAGTTTGTTCCAAAGCTAAGTCAAACCATCCAGCCAAAGTGCTCTTCTGAAAAGATTCCAAACTCTTATTGTTGTTTTTCAGTCACGTCCGACTCTTTGTGACACACTTTGGGGTTTTCTTGACAAAGATACTGGAATGGTTTTCCATTTCCTTCTCTAGCTCATTTTAGGGATAAGGAAATTGAGGCAGACAGGATTAAGACAAGTGTCCAGGATAACAGAGTAAGTAAGTATCTGAGGCCAAATCTGAACTCAGTAAGATGAGTGTACTTGATTCCAAGTCCCACACTCTATCCCCTGGACCTCCCAGCTACTCTATTCTAAACTTTATTGGCTCTAAATTTGGATAAACATGTCTCTCTGGGTCTCAGTACCATCATCTATAAAATGAAAGGATTGGATTTGTCCACCTTCAAAGTTCTAGTTCTAGCAGTATTCCATTCTTCTATTACTCTAAATTTCAATATTATAATGATATCCAAGAGTATGATATAATGGATAGAGAGCTGATCTTGAAGTTAGAAGGCTCTGGGTTCCATTCCCATCTGTGACCCTGGGTAATCCCTTTTCGGGGCCCTAAGTAATTATTTAATACTTTAAGATGGGAGTGCATTGGCAACAGGAAATTCTTTCCTGGGAATTCTCTGGGCTAGCAAAATCACAGATCAGGACTGTTCCCCTTTTTCTACCTGTTTTAGAGAGGGGGGAGGGAGGGAAGGAGAGAGAGAAGGAGGGAGGGAGGGAGGGAGGGAGGAAGAGAGAAAGCCACAGAGAGAGGGGGGAGGGAGGGAGGAAGAGAGAAGGAGGGAGGGAAGGAGGGAGGAAGAGAGAAAGACACAGAGAGAGGGGGGAGGGAGGGAGGAAGAGAGAAGGAGAGAAGAAGGGACGGAGAGACAGAAAGGGAGAAGGGAGGAAGGGGAGGGAGGGAGAGAGAGGGGGAGGGAGAGAAAGGGAAGGAGAGAAGGGGAGAGGGAGGAGAAGGAAAGGGAGAGGAAGAGAAGTGGGGAGATAAAGAGACAGAGACAGAGATGGAGAGATGTGAATGTCCTAGCATCAGAAGATCCAGGTTTGTTGGGTCTAATCATCATATACTAAATTTGTCAACTAAAGCATGTCACATCAACCACTTGGAGCTTCATCAGTAAAATGAGAATAATAATATCTGTATTTCCTTCCTCACAGTGTTGTTGGATAGAAAGAGATTTATAAGTCAAAAAAAAAAATTTATCACTATGATCTCTCAGTATTTATGCTGCTCAACATTTACTATCTGTGTGTTTGATATAACATATGCAGCCTCAGTTAAGTCTTGCCTCATTGAGGGGTAGGAGGGGAGATTAGTGTGAAACTAAGACCAGTGAGTACAAGTCACAAGGTGGAAGATTTTATTGAAGCATCAGGAGGAACTTCCTAATAATTAGGGCTGTTGAATGTAAAATGAGCAGAATTGTAAGGCAGTTAATTCTGCACCCTAGGAGCTGGGAGGATGAAATAAGTACAGTGTAGGGAAAGAGCAGATATGAATATTGGTCTTTATCTTTGGAGATCTTTTGTATCTGTCCCCCATCTGGTATTATAGTAGCCTCCTAATGGATTGTTCCACTAAAACTCTTTTTTGGTTTGCTTTTCAATCCATCCCCCATAAACTGCCAAAGGAATACTCCTAAAGTCTACAAATAGTCACTGGCTCCCTGTTGCCTCCAGGTGAAGTATAAATAGCAAGACATTTAAAGCCTTCTGCAATCTGACTCAAACCTACCTTGTTTATTTTAATTAATTTTTGTTTTATTTTCAAGCAAAGATCAACCTTCTCTCCCTCCCTCTTCTTCCCTCTGTCCCATTGAGAAATGTTACAAGCCTGTTACAAGCACATATAGTTAAGCAAAACAAAAACAAAATGTCTCATTGGAGATGTAAAAAACATGTTTCTCTCTCTCTCTCTCTTTCTCTCTCTCTCTCTGTCAGACTTACACACACACAGTACACACACACACACACACACACACACACTTTTGTTTATTTGTTTTAATCAGCCAAGGTCTACTTTCTCACCCACATTCTACCTCCTCATCCACCTATCTTCCCAAACCCATCTATCTTCATTGAGAACATGAGAAAAATTAAACTCATTTCCATGTATAGTCAATCAAAACAAATCCTCATAATGGCCATGTCCTAAAAAACATTTGTCTCATTCTGCATTGAGTCCTTCACCCCTCTTTCAATAGATGGATAGCACGTTTCCTCATTAGTCCTCTGGAATCCTAGTTGGCCATTATTCTGATAAAAGTTGATCAATAATATTTCATCATATTTATGTATTATAACTTGTTCATCTGTTCTGCAGCCTATTGACACTTCTTAGATTTCTATTCTCTGCTATCTCAAAAGAGCTATAAATATGTTTATACAACCTTACAGTTTGTTTTGCTTAAGACTATTTTCTCTCTTAGTCTACCCTCCCACTAATTCCCTATTCCTCTTTTTCTCTTTCCCTAGTGTTTCACTGCTGAATATAGTGATAGTTAAATACTATACTTAAAGATACTTAGATACTCGGCTACCTTAAAGATAGCTATTATATGCTCCCAGGTCCTTCAGTTGATCCTTATATAGCATAGGCTTAAGGTCCTTCATTTCACCATTCTGTTCTCTTTTAAACCTTGCTTGATTCACAGAATTGAATAGAATTTTCCAGAAGAGTGAACTGAATATATTGGAATATAGAACAACTATCACTTTTGTGTTTCAGAAAAGTATATCTGTTGTAATGCAACTGAGAATTGCATTCATCCTTTTGGCCTCTATTTGACATTGTTGACTCATATTGTTTTTATACTTCTTTTTAAGACAAATTGCTTTTTAATGATGAGTCTCCTCACTCCCATTGACAAAGCCAACGCCCACCCCACCATTCCATCTTGTATTTGTGAAGCAGAATTCATGAACCCAAGTGTTAGACTGTACATTTATTCTTATTAAATTTTATCTTATTCAGTTTTGCGCAGTGTTCTGGATTGTCAAGATCTTTTGAGATCCTTCTGTCATCCAGTGTGTTAGCCATCTCTCCTAGCTTTGTGCCATCCACAGATTTTATATCTGTGCTTTTATCCAAGCCATTAATGAAAATCTCAAACAGCTTACAGCAAAGCACAGATCTCTGAGATATCAAACTGGAGACTTCTTTTCAGGTTGAGACTGAATCTTGCCTACCATATCTCTCCAGATACACCTTCTCAGATTTTGTTTGAGTGATTACATTTAATGTGAGGAGTGTGCTATATAAAGTTCAAAATTAGCTAAGACCAGCGTTAAAAGTCTACAAAAAAGTTTTATTTTTTTAAAATATATTGAAGATCCTCAGTTGATAGATGTTCAAAGGATACAGATAATGAAGAAATTAAAATCATTTCTAATCATATGAAAAAATGCTCCAAATCACTATTGATTAGAGAAATTAAGACAATGCTGAGGTACCACCTCATACCTCCGATTGACTAAGAGGTCAGGAAAAGATAATGATGAATGTTAGAGGGGATGGGGGAAAACACTAATACAATATTGGTGGAGTTGTGAAATGATCCAACCATTATGGAGAACAATTTGGAACTATGTTTAAAGGACTATAAAACTGTGCATTTCCTTTGATCTAGTGATCTCACTACTGGGTCTGTAAAGAGATAATAAAAAATGGAAAAGGATCCATATATGCAAAAATGCTTCTGGCAGCCCTTTTTGTAGTGGCAAGGAATTGGAAATTGAGTGGATGCCCATCATGATATATGAAGGTACTGGAATATTGTTGTTTATTATTGCTCTTTAAGAAATGATGAGCAGGTTGCTTTCAGAAAACCCTGGAATGACTTACATAAACTGATGCTAAATGAAGTGAGCAAAATCAGGAGAACATTGTATATAGTAATAGCAATATTATGTGATGATTAACTCTGATGGACTTGGCTCCTCTCAACAATGTAGCGATTCAAGGCAATTCCAGTAGACTTGGGATAGAAAATGCCAATGGCATCCAGAGAGAGAGAACTGTGGAGACTACATATGGATCCAAGCATAGGAGCTTCACCTTTTTGTTTGCTTGGTTTTTTTTCTTCTTCTTGGTTTTTTCCCCTTTTTGGGGTGATTTTTCTTGCACAACATGACAAATATGGAAATATGTTTAAAAGGATTGTACATATTTAATCTATATCAGATTACTTCCTGACTTGGGGGAGGAAGGAGGTAAGAAAGGGAGAGAGAAAAATTTAGAACACAGAGTCATACAAAAATGAATGTTGAAAACTATCTTTACATGTCTTTGAAAAAATAAAACAATATTAAAAACACCAGGAGGGAAGAATATGCAGACGTTTGACAAATCAAACGTAGGGTTAAAGAGCAAAGAGAATTTGAAGATGTCAACAAGATTTTGAGTTTGATGACTGGGAAAGCATGCCAATATTGACAGAATTATATAAATAAAAGAAATATAATTTTAAAAATATAATGGATAAAAGAAGAGTAACACATTAAGAAAAACTTTGAAAGATTTATATGAACTGATACAAAGTGAAGTGAGCAGGAGCAGATACTGTGTGTGGGTACATAGTAACAGCAATACTATTGTATTGTGAATGATTTATGTATCCTCAGCAATAAAAAGACCCAAGACATTCTGAAGGATTTAGATAAAAAATGCTATCCATTTCCAGACAAAGAACTGATGAGTCTGAATGCAGATCAAAGCAATTTTTTTTTTACTTTGTTATTTTGGGGGCATTTCTTTTAGTCTCCATTTTTTTTTTTTTTTTTGCAACATAACTAATATGGAAATGTTTTGTATGACTGAACATGTATTAACCTATATCAGATTGCTTGCCTTTTCAAGGAGGGGATGGAGGGAAAGAATATGGAACTCATTTTCTTAAAATGCACATTAAAAAAAGTTTTTTACATGCAATTGAGAAAAATAAAATAAAAATTAAATGTTTTTTGTTTTTTTTTTTTTAAAAAGAATAGACTATATAGAACCATTGTTCTGGGTAGATAAGCCAAAGGAGAGGTGTTGCAACCACCCAGTTTATATTTTGCCTCTCATTTTTCTGCCAAGGAGAAAGTGACCACATTAATGGGCTAATGATGACTTTTGTTGATGTCTGTGGCAGGGAACAAAGGATTTGTATGATGGACCTGAATTGCTTTTGTCTTTCTCTGTCAAGGAAAATAATCTTTAGACTAGAAAGAACTGAACAAGAATTCATAGTAGGGAGTTAATTTCCAAGATAAATAAAGGGGCAGAGCTCCTAGTTACTCTTGGTGAGTCAAACTTGAATGGACTGCTTCCTAGAGTACTGAAGCAATTGGCAAATTTGTTTGCTGAACCACTCTCTGTGATCTTTGAAAAGGTTACAGGGCATGACCATGGTGCCACAGACAAAGAAGGACAAATGTCTCTATTGAGAAGGAAGAAAGAAAGAAGTCTCTTAATTTCAGGGATAGTTTGATTGTACTATTGATATTTTGAAGTTTATTAAAATGTATTATCACTGTGATTTATGAACATCTAGAAATGGAGACAATGATTCTTAAGACCCCCATATGCTTTCATCAGAGACAGGTCATGCCAGATTTACTCTGATTTTAGCAAAGCATTTGACATAACCTCTTATGCTTCAAGAACAGTTTGATAGATATGGGCTAGAAGATGGTATGTTTAAGTGGATTCAGAACTGATTGAATGATCAGACCCAAAGAAGACTCACTAACTAATCATTATAGTGTCCTCAGGTTGAGGGTTTAGTGGAGTGCTCCTGAGATCTGGGATATTGAACGATTTTTTATTATTGACTTTGAAAAAGACTGATGATACGTTTATTAAATTTGCCCATAGCACAGAGCTGGGATTAATAGCTAATGCTGTGGATAACAAAGTCAGAATGCAAAAAAGGCTTTGATAGATTAGAATAGTAAGCCAAATCTGAGATTAAATTTAATTGGGATAATTTGATGAATTCTTACAGTTGGTTTAAAAAATGAACGGTGTAACTATAGAACAGAGAAAGTGTCCAGTTTTCTATACCAAAGTTTAGGAAATCTGTGGAAAACTGGGGAACTGCTGATTTTATTGAAGGCAGATTGTTGTGGGCCTCCTTTTTCTGCCACAAAGAATATTTAAGAAGGACATGATTGATGTATTGTATGATGTGATTATTCTATTGGAAGAACTTTGGCGTAAAGTAAAGCTTAGATTTGATTTGCTTGGTCCCAGACAACAGAACTAGGAGCAATGAGTAGATTAAGAATTATATAATTTTAGTTACAATGTAAATGTTTAGGGGTTAATATACACAGAAAAACTTTGTACAAGAGCAACAGCATTATTCAGGGGAAAGACTGCTGAATTTTGAGGTGGGATATGGTTCTAATTCTTCCTTGGCCATTTATTTGCTTATGGGGCTTTGAGAAAGCCCATTCAGTTTTCTTATCTGTAAAAGTGAAAGGACTAGACCAATTACTCCTGAAGTCCCTTCTAAATTGAAATTTATGATCTTGGGATTCCAAACATGCTATCCAAATTTAGAGCTACCTGACCTAAAAAGCATTGGGTTTCTGTTCACTGGACACTCTTGAGCAAAAGCTGGATGGCCATTTGTGTGCCGTGTTGTAGAGAAAATTCCTGTGAAGGTACAGGTTGGAGTATATGCTCCTTGATGTCTTATCTAGTTCTGAAATTCTGTGAAGTGTTACAAGAAGTGAGCCATTTTCTTCCCTATTAGAAATGTTTTTTTAATTGCTTCAACATAATTTAATTCTTGTTACTCTCCCATGTCCCTTTAGCTTTTCCTTTTGGAAGGAGCAATTTTAATAAAGGGGTTCAGAAGGAATTCAATTGTAAGGTATTAGTGCTTGAGTAAATGATGGGAAATTGGAGATAAGGACTTTATTTTCTAAGGACTCTTTCTAAAACAGGAATTCTTAACTTTTTGGGACTATTTTGGTCATCTGGTGAAGCATTCTAGAACAATGTTTTTTTAAAGGAAGGAAATACTAAATTTCAGTAAGAGCCCAGGAGAGAAAATATGTGTGCGTGTTTTCCCCTTCTAAATTCACAGACCCTTTAAAACCTATTCATGCCAGGTTAAGAATCTCTATTCTGGAGGTTCTCTCCTAGAGCAAACAGGAAAGAAATTACATTGTTAATATGTGGAATAGAGAGATAAGGTGAAGAACTTATAGAAATGTATGAATTCTTTTTTTCTGTATTTTATTTTCATTATTTCTGTGTTTCCCCTATGACCTGTATAATATGTGCAGGCCCATATTTACTTGAGCCTTGGCCAGCTATAAACATATTTACTTAATCTGAGCTGATGACATTTATCAGTATTTGACATTTATCGATATTTAGTCTATTAGCTTGACCACTATCTGCTTGATTAAGCCTGAAGGCCTGATTTTCTATTTCTAGAAATATGATTTTGGAAAACAGAAACCTTCCATTCCAAACTCTCTAAATAGCAACAACCAATTAGATGCCTCCCCCTCCCCTTCTCAATGCTCTCTTATTTGTGATGTAATTTCTTGTATAAAAGCTGTATATCTTTACTACTTCTTTGGCCCTCCTACCATGAGCTTTCTCTTTCTTATCTCATGATGGAACGGCTCATCCTCCAGAGGTATGATAAACGACCTTTCTGCTTTCTATTTTGCGTGATTTTGGGTAAGGGTCTTCTACATCCCACACAGTTAATGCAATTTAGGACAAGTTTATATAGCATGTAAAATTAGAGGTTCCTGGAAAACAGATTGGGCTTTCCTGTTAGATCTGGAACCCAGAATCTTTAAGTTTGTGGCTACTGCTATGCCCTAGTTTTATGATTTAAAAAAAAAAAAAAAAATATATATATATATATATATATATGTATTTTGTTTCGACACAGATTCCTTGTTATGGACTGATAGTTCCTAATGCTTTCTACTTTTGTTCTTCACGCATTGTTAATTGGAGGAAAGGATGTGTGCTTTAGTTTGGAGAGCTTCCTACTGACTTTGTCCATTGTTTTTGACCTGAGGTTCCTTTGGCCTTTATTTACTTTGTAGAAGTCATTGCCTATTCTTTTGGCAGTGCTTTAACCCTATGATTACCCTCTTTTCTGCCATGGGGCCCTCTTTGAGATCTGTCCAGACTTCCTGAGTGAAGAAGACTTTATTATCCATCTGTACCACAAGATTTACTGCTAGACCTTTCCTTTTTCAGGACTCTCAAGGCTTCATGAAAATGAAAAGGAACTTCTCATGAAAAAGTGAGTATTCTTTTGGTGTAGATTATCCCACAACCCCAAACAGTCCTCAGGAACTACATGCTTACCCTACTTCAAAGCAAATATTAGGAGTGGTGGGAATGAAAGAGAGGCTTGATTTAGACCAGCTAATTTCCATTGGGTCTTCTCTCTTTCCCAAGGTAACAGATCTCCCCCCAAAAGAATGATGTATTTCATGACATTGTTCAGTAAATAAAATACTTATCCCTTTTCTCAGATTGGATTTAATCATGAAATCTCCATACAAGTACCCAAAAGTGGTTATCCAAGATTGAGTGAGTAGGAAACCACTGCCTCTTTAAGTAGCCTATTCTACTTCTGAATAGTTCTAGTTTCTCAGTCTTTCTCCTTTACATCAAAGCTCTTTGTATCTTTCATCTTTTATTCTTAGTTTTGTCTCTTGAGGTCAAGCAGAACTAATTCTACTTATACTTATACTTGAAGGGCATCTCTACCCCTATACTCCCTTCAATTATGACTTATCTCCTCTGGGCAAAGTATCCCTGGTTCCTTCAACTGATCTTCACATAATATGACCTCAGGAACCTTCATCTTCTCTCCTAAACTGTGATAATACATGAGATGTGGTTTGACCAGGGCAGAGGACAGAGGGATTCTCACTTGCCTAGTCATTGGTTATAATCCAACCTAATATTATAATGCAACTTTAATATTAATATTAATATTGCCTTTTTTTGGCTGCCATGTCACATGCTCTAATGATTTCGTCTACTAAGATTGATAGATCTTTTTCAGACAGACTGCCATCTATCCAATTCATGTGCAATTCAAGACATCATCTGTAATGTCATGGTTCCTCTTCAAAAATGAAGAATGAACAACAACATTTATCTCTATAAAATTTCACCTAAAATTTTTTTGCATCCTAACTGTGTTATCCTGGGTGACTGACTCCATTCCTTTCCATTTTTGTGCCAAGAACACATTTGATAAGTAATCTATCTATACTTTTATTCAAGTCACTGTCAAAAGTATAAATTCAACTAAAGACAGGTTTCAAGAGCAAGCCACTTGAAATCACCTTACAAATTGATCTTGATCAATTAGTGGCTACCCTCTGGACTGGATGTTAACCTAGTATACAATTTGTTTAATTGTAACCTAGCCTAGCCCACATTTCTCTGTCTTTGCTGCAACCATGAGAAACTTTGTTAAAATGTAGAGAAACTATGTCAGTAGCCTTCCCCTGATTGCCAACAATCAAAATTAAGCCCACTTCCCTAAAGTTTTCAGACTCCATTGTTCCCTCCTTTTTGTAAATTTAGGCATTTGCCTTGAATCTGCCATGCCTCTCCTATGCGTCATAATCTTTCAAAGATTCCTGACAGTGGCTTAGTGATAGGTTATGGTCCATCTGAGCCTAATAATCTCAAATTCATCAGAGACAGCTAGGTATTCTTACTTCTCCCTTCTTATCTTGGATAGCAGTACCCCAATAGGTATTTTTGTTCTGTTCTTAACAGTGCAAGGATTGTTCTTCATGGCAGAATAATACTGATTATTATTATTATATTATATATATTATAATTATATTATATTATATATTATTATTATATGATATTACAGATAATACAGAAGAAACTGATCAGGTCCATTATCTGTTTCTTTTATGTTGATTTCTACGGCAGAGCAAAAATCTCATCAGTCTGTTATTATGTCTACTTAATCTTAGATCAGTTACTTGATGCAAAATCTTATCAGATTATTTTTTTATTCTCTTAATTTAATACTCAAGTAGAGTAATTAATGTCACTATACTTTCTTGAGTATTCCTTCCAAAACAATGGAACACTGGGGATTTCTTGAATGCAGTTTTTTTTGCTATTATATTATTCTTTTATCTGAGCTTTAGACATTATAAATTTGCCATTTTCTTCAGAATTCCATACCTTGTGCCTGCTCTGTCTCTTGGTAAGCCATACTTGATTATCTTTCATGTTCTTTACTAGGGATACAAATATAAAGGGAGACAGTCCCTTCCTTCTGGGAGCTTCCCATTGGAGGGGGTGGTGGCCAGATAATGTGGTCCCAGGGATTGTGAATAGAGCTAGAAGGCAGTAGATTGTTTCAATCTTTCCAGTAGTCGTGGTAATTAATAATGATTTAAATACTGTTTCTGAGCAAGCAGCAAAAAAAAAAAAAATGGGATGTCTGTGTGGGAATTTGCAGGTAGAAATAGGGCAGATAACAATGTCTGATTTCCCTGTTAACCTGTTAACAAAAAGTTTGACAATTAGCTCCATCTAAAAGTAAAATGGGCCACCTTGGGAGGTCATGTATCGGTTTTATTTTTCACCTGAGGTCTTCAAGCAAAACTACATTACCATTTTGGGTTATGCTGGAAGGGATCCTATTCCTCTGTGGATTAGTCTCAGCAGTCTCTGAGGCGCCTTTTAATGCTATCATTCTGTGATATTGTGATATTTCCAACTCTTCAAGGGAGTTGACATACAACCAAACCATATTAATATCAAGTAGAGTATGGTAAGACAACTAGGAGATCCAGTGCACAGAGCACTGTGTCTGGAGTAAGGAAGGCATCACCCTACTTACCGCACCTTACTTCCTGAGTTCAAATCTAGTCTCTGATGCTTACTAACTGTGTGCCCTGGGCAAGTCACTTAGTCCTGTTTGCCTCCTTTTCCTTGTCTGTAAAATGAACTGGAAAAGGAAATATCAAACCATTCTAGTATCTCTGCTAAGAAAACCCCAAATAGGGTCATAAAAAATCTGACATGATTGAAGTGAAAGGTTAAAAGCAAAGCCTAAGAGTTCAGATGAAAAAGAAACCATTTCTGTCTGGAGCATCAAAAAAAGAATGTTTTGTGGAAGAATTTCAACAGGCAAAGATGAGATTAGCTAGAATATTAATAAGGAACAATGTGAGCAGAACCTAGCAGGAAAGAAAGCCATGGATAGACAATGAGATTTCCATTTTCATGGGAGTCTGGAGTCAGTGAAGGGAAGTATCATAGTATCACAGATTTAGAGCTAGAGGGACCTTAGAAGTCATTCAATCCAACCTCCCATTTTACAGATGAGGAAACTGACACCCTAAGAAGTTAAATGATTTAAGGGGTACAATGTGATGTAAGGGTAGAAAGATAGATTGGAACCATATTGTGGAAAGCATTGCATATAGATATCAGAAGTTTTTACTTGATTCTGTAGGCAGTAGGGAGTCATTGAAATCTTTCAAACAGGCAAGTGATTGGTTAGAGACAAAGAAACATCCTTGAGAAGAGAAGGACCAGTTTAACCATTAGAGTAAAAATGAGAGATAATTAAAGTCTAGAATAAGATGGAATTAGAGGTCAAAGCTCTGCAGACTGCATGATAAGTAGTTTTATTTTATTCTGTTTCTTTGCTGAGGCAGTTGGGGTTAAGTGACTTGCCCAAAGTCACACAGCTAGGAAGTGTTAAGTGTTTGAGAACAGATTTGAACTCAGGTCCTCTTGACTTAAGGGCTGGTGCTCTATCCAGTGCACCAACTAGCTGTCCCTTATTTTTTTTTAAATAAGAGTATGAAGGTTAGGATGTGGGAGAAGTCTAGAATTACATCATTTTCTTTAATGCAGCAATTTTTCAGTGAGGAAATATATTCCTTTATACCTCCTTACCAGCCCATCCTCCTTCTCTCCCTTTCCCCCTCCCCCTTCCCCCTCCAGTATAGTTGAGCAACTTCTTTTCATCTATAGCCTTAGTTGGTTGGAGTGCAGAATGGGTAAGTGATTTGAACATAATAATACAGTTGAAATATATCAAGGACAGGACTCAAACCTTGTCTTCCTGAGTCAGCTAGCTTTTTATCCACTGATGGACATAAGCAGAATGTCTTTGATGATATATCCTCTTTATAATATAGCGAGACACCAGCTGTTAAGTGCATAATACCACTAACTTTATTATTGATTTCCTTTTTATAAAAATGTAGAGTACCTATCCCAGACACTGTTATTTGATTCCTCTGTAGTATGATAACACTGGAGATTACAATCTATAAAAAATTAATTCTGTAATATCCTTTACTGTTTTCTGGTTTTGCTGCTTCATTTGGATAGTATGTCTGTGTGGGGGGAGGGTATATTTAGTAAACTTGAAAAGAAATAATTTGGAGCACTTGGATTGCAATCAGGAAGACTCAACTTCATGAGTTCAAATTTGGCTTCAGACATTTACTAGCTGGGTACAAATCTTTTAACCCTGCTTACCTCAATTTTTTTTTTAATCTGGAGAAGGAAATGGCAAGCCACTTCAATTATCTCTGCCAAGAAAACCCCAAAATAGGATCATGAAGAGTCAAACACCACTAAAAAGACTGAACAATAACAACAAATGTTAAAAAGAAAGAAAGAAACAAAGAAACAAAGAAAAGTTACATATGGCCCTGTAATTTGTAAATCACAAAAAAGCTAGAAAAGTATAGCTTGCATGTTGGCGAATAGATTTTGGATTCAAAGAGATTTTATTGGCAGTCTTGAACAATGGACTGAATCTAATCAAGCAAACATTTAATAGGGATAAATATAAAATTCTTCATTGGTTTTAAAAACATCAACTGGAGAAGTTGAGTATTAAGAAAACATTTACCACATAACAGTTTGTGTATAAAAGACTTATAAGTCTTAGTAGACTGGAAGTTAAGAATGAATTGATAGTGTTGACACAGCAGATCAAGAGAAAAAAAACTTGTGGAGTCTTAGTCTGATTAATGGACTCAGAATGAATCAGGAATAAGGCAGCAGGTACTTTGTTGGGGTTTTTGCCTTAATTAGACCACATCCAGTGCATTGCCCCAAGTTCCACAGTTTAGAAGTAATTGGTAAGCTGGAATTACCCTGAGGAGGGTAATGGGAATGAGGAGGGACTTCAAACTCACAGCATCTGAATGAAGATGGCTTGAGAGATTGATTCTGTAAAAGAGGAGACTTAAAGGATTTATGATAACTGTCTTCAGGTATTGGAAAGGCTGATATATGGAAGAGTGGTTAGAGTTTTGCATGACTCAGATAGTCAAACTAAAAGTAATGACTGAAAATTGCAGAAAAATTTTGATCTGTAGAGTCAAATGAACACCACTGTTCAAAAGGGAAATGAGCTGCTTCAGGAAGTAAGTATCTTCCCCATCATTAGATACTTTCAAGTGGAAGTTGGACAGCCATCTGTTAGATATAGGCCAGACCCAATGGCCTCTGTGTTCTCTTCTGCCTCTGAGTAATGTGAATCTTTCTATAAAAAGTAAATCTTTTAGAAAGTTTACATTTTGAAACAGTAATGATTTCTATATTTGCTTCTTTTTTGTTAATTCTGCAAGTTTGTACAGCACTTCTGCTTCCACACCAGACCATATTTGATTGAATAATAAACCTTCTAACACTTGTATTGGTTTTAAGTAAATTCAAGGATATTTATATTACATTCAACACTGCCTTTGGATTCCCTGCTGCTTTATTTTGGGGACCATTTCCTCTTAAATACTTTTTTCCCCTTGTGTTATTTGTCTACAACTATCCTATTTCCATTTGTTCTTACCAATAAGTAATCCATCATTAGAGACCGTAAGAGTAAACTCCCTTGGAGAGACTCAGGCTTCTGCTTAGATTGGTGTTTTCCATCAGTCTGAGAGCTTGTGCTGGAGTGAAATGGAAAGAGAAGTGTTGAAGAAGGGGCAGAGTAAGGAAGTTTGCCAGCTCTTCCTTTGTCAAGTCATCTGTTTAAACTGAGTTACCAGAAGTACTCTACAGACATTCAAATGTAAGTGCAGGAACTCAGCCTAGAGTTAGCTATAAATTGATTTTTTTCCCCATCTGCCATTTTGGATGCTCTCTTCCTCCATATCTCTCCATTGAGTGGATAATTGAGAGTCCTCAATTCTTGAGTCCTAAGAATTGGGTGATCTTTCTAAGTGATGGGCAAGTGAGCTCAGCTACAGCAGATCAGATAGACAGCTCTCAGCTCATCTCTGCTCAGATCTCCTCTTTGATATGTTCAGTGTGCTGGCCCTGGCGCAGCACAGGTCCCATCAGTGCAGACACTAGAGGAAAAATGGACAGTTCAAATGAACTACTGTCTGTCTTTACTGTCTGTAACCAGGATCACACAAAACTAAAACAGAGGGAAATGGGAAGAAATTCTAGACCAAATAAACTCCAGCTTGGTGCCAATTAGATTCCCAAACCTGTAACCTGAATGTTTACTGGCACACTACCATGCTCACCAAAGACTGGCTGCTTTGACAGGTGTATTCTGTCACTGGATGCAACATGAAGTAGGTTATATACTTTTCCCCTAAACTAGCTGAAGGTAAACTCACTTAAGTTTATTTCCAGCCCATAGTTCCACCTGGGTTCCTTTATCTTCATTCTACTGTTAACAGTTTTTAGCAATACCTTTCCTTTTTTCTTTTAAAAATGATCTTGTGCTTATTTCTATATTATTTCCATTTCATCTTATAATAAAATAACTTTTCTTTGCTATTGTACATAATGAAGTTAATTTTGTTACTTGATTTAATATGGATACAGTTTTTCTAAACTGATCCTGTGGGAAAAGCTACCTTTTAGGGGGAGATCTTTTTACTCACTAATATATTTCAAGTTAGAGTTCCAAAAAGAAGCAGAGTGAAGTTGATAGTTAGGTGGCTCAATGGATAGAGTGCTGGGTGTGGAAGGAGGCACACTTACTATGTTACTCTGAACAAGACATTTAACCTCTGCTTGCCTCACTTTCCTTATCTACAAAATGGGGACGATAATAGCTAGGTACCCCCAGAGTTGTTGCAGTACTAAATTAAATATTTGTAAAGCATTTTGTAAAGTATAGTACAAAAGTTAGCTAGTATTAGCTGTATTATTTCACCATGTGGAGAAAATAAAACTTATCGGTTTTTTAAAAATAAATATGAAAAAGTCCTATTTTCAGCATTAAATTTTTAAAATTTTGATTTCTGAATTCTTTCCTTCCATCTAGTTCCTCACTAACCCTTTGAGAAGACAAGCAATCTCTTTTCCTTTTAAAAATATGCCCAGTCCATTGAATTGATTGTTTTGAAGTTTGGTCCTTTTTGACCCCTGAAAGGATACCTACCACCCTTGGCAATGTTAGCCAGGTTGGATTTGGTCAATGGAGAGAGCATTGAATGGATGTCAGAAGACAAGTACTTTGGAGTCTTGGGAGCTTGAGTGAGACTTAAACTTCTTTTTAAATTAATTTAATTTTTTGCACTTAAAATATCTTTTTTTTCCAATTACATGTAAAGATGGTTTCTGATATTCATTTTTGTAAAATTTTGAGTTTCAAGCTTTTCTCCCTCTTTTCCTTTCCTTTCCTTTCCCCAACATAGCAATCAATCTGATATAGGCTATACATGTACAATAATATCATACATATTTCATTTTGTGAAAGAATTAGAACAGAAGGGAAAAACCACAAGAAAAAAAAAGTTTTAAAAAAAAGAAACTAGTGTGTTTCAATTTGCATTCAGACTCTATAATTCTTTCTCTGGATATGGATGATATTTTCTGTTATAAGCCTTTTGGAACTAAGACTTAAACTCTTTGACTCACTATTTTCTCATGTATGAAAGTGATAGGTTAAACAGGATGGATTGTGACCAAAGATCCTTGAGGCGTTTTAGAAAGATTAATCTGTCTGTATATAGAATAGATTGGATCAAGGAGAAATGAAGGGTGAGCAGACCAACTGGGAGATTATTACCAAAGATTCTAGATTGAGACAGTGCAATATAATAAAAGAGTAGAGGAAATGACATCAGGAGAGAACTAGGTTCCAATCCTGATTTTTCCATTTGTTACCTGAGTAACTATTGCTTAGTTCTTCTGAGTCTCAGTTTCCTAATTGGGAAAATATGGATAAGAATGCCTGCAGTACCCACTTCACAGGAGTGTTAAGAGGACCAAATGAACTAATTAGCAGTTCATAAAACTTAGCATTATCTCAGTGTTAGCATGATAATGAAAAATAATTGACTGTTCAACAGACATTTATTAAGCTCTCACTGTTTGCCAGGCATTGTATTAAATGCTGAAGGGCTTGATGTGGGACTGGACAATAGATGTGTACAGAGTTTTGATAAATTTTGGAAAAGTAGAAACTATAGATTTTATCAATCAATCAGTAATGAGATAGGGTAACACAGCAGAGAAAAATCAAAGATAACTAAGTTGTTAAGCTTTAGTGAAAGGTTAATTAACAGAAATGAGCAAATTAGATGGAGTAGTAGAAAGCTGATAATTATGATATGAGATATAATTCACATTTATATAGCCCTTTAAAGTTTACAGAGGCCTTTCTTTATAACAGTCCTATAGATAGACAGAGGATTGCTGTGCCCATTTTATAGGTGAGAAAATTGAAGCCCTGAGGTATTTGTAACCTGACCCTACCGCTTGTCACACAATCAGTAAATGTATAAAAACAAGAATTAAAACAGGTTCTCCTGACTCCAGCTCATTCTCTTGTGCCTTATTGATTCTCATGTTGAATCTGAGGTGCTGAGATTATATTTAAGTAGAGGGAGAGCCCAGACTCATGATGAGCCAAGTCTGAATAAAAGGGCGTTGGTATAAAAGTGATGCTAGTTGAAGCTGTACAAATGGATGAGCTCACCAAGAAGGAGGAGAGGATAGTGAAAGGGAGCCAAGAATAAAGCCTTGGAGAATGCCAGCTATTAGGGTGTAGGAAGATGAGAAGGTGCCAGAGAAGTAGAACCAACCAGAAGAATGCTGAATCACAAGCACCAGGGAGGGATGCTCTTTGGTCCAGCCATATTGGCCCATTTGCTCCTCACATGTGACATCTCCCATGTCTTTGCCTTTGCACTGGCTGTCTTCCAGTCTTGGTACGCTCTCCCCAACTCTGCCTTTTGGAATTCCTGGTTTCCTTTAAGACTCAAAATAGGTGAGTTTCTAGAATAACCTAAGTGAGTTGTAGGAGCAGTGAGTACCATTCCTTGTAAAGTGGCCTGGTGTCTACTTGGTACACTTATGGCATTTGCTCATGTGGGCATGTACTTGTATCTCAACAGAAGGTAAGTAAGCTCTTTTGGTCTTCATATCCTCAGTGTCTGGTACATGGTACCATTTAATAAATGCTTGTTGATTTGATTGATTGGCTAACGTTGCCAAATGCTACAGAAGGTTTGAGAAGGAAGACTGAGGAATTGCCAGTGGATCTGGTCATCTCCAAATCTTCATTTTATCGATGTTTGGAGAGAGAAGGTTTAGAAGACTGGTGGAAATGCAAGTCATTGAGGGTTTGAGGAGTGAGTGGCAGGGAAGAAAGGAAGAAGAGGCAGCAGTCAATCAATCCACAAGCATGTATTAAGTACTTACTATGTGCCAGGCATTGTGCTAAACACCCCTGCTGCAGGATATAAAGAAAATAACAAAACAAAAAACTACATTGCCTACTCTCAAAGAATTTGCCTTTTTAACATAAGAAACAACATATAAATCAGAACATACAAGATTGAGGGAAGATAACCCTAGAGGGCATGGTGGCTGTGGAACCTTGGATGATCTGAAAAGGTTTGCAAAAGAGGTCCCATCCTTGAGCTGAGTATTAAAAGAGGGTTCCAAGAGTCATTTGTTGGAAAGGAGAATATGGGGAACATCCAAGGCAAAACCCCAGAGACAGGAAATGAATTATAGTATGCAAGGAACACATGTGAACCAGTGTGGCTCCATTGCAGAGTGCATGGATGGAAGTGGAATATTAGATTAGGAAGGGTCTGGTGTTGTGGAGACTTACTATTTGATCCTAGAGGTAATAGTGAGCCACTGAATGAAATGAATTTCAAGATTGAGGGGAGGAATGGAGAAGACATGGTCAGATTTGTGTGTGAAAAGAATCACATTGGTGGCTCCATGAAAGTGAATTGGAGAGGAAAGAGTCAAAGGAGAGAGAGTAACCAGAAAGCTACTTCAGCAGTCCAGTTGGGAGATAATGAGGGCTAGACCTGGTCAGGGGGAAGTTATACGAGAGGAAAATGGGGATGCAGGCAAGAGACACTGGAAAAAGAAATGACAAGATTTGGCAACTGATTTGATATGTGGGGAGGATAAGATAGAGGTGTCAAACATGGAAGATTATATTGAGGGAGTGAGTGTGCGTACAGAGAAGGATGATAGTATCTTTGACAGAGGGAGGGGAGGGGAAATGATAAGGAACAATGGGTTTAGATAATTCTCTCAACATTTTGGCATTAAAAAATATCCAAAATGGTAACTGTGGAAATTAAGGTCAAAAATAAGTTATTTCCTGTTTTGTTGTTGTTAAAGAATAAGCGTAGGAGATAATCGTTGTGAATCCACATTTTTGGAAACCCATTTTGAGTGTACCCAGTGCACTCTCTGGTGAGTAAGTCCCTTGAGAGCAAAGATTGTACCTTTTCGACATTCTCCATCTATGTTCATGTGCCTAGCACATGGTATCAGAGGAACATAATAAGAGTTTTTTGAACAAATGGTTCCTGTCACAGAATGGATTTTCAGTTATGTCTATAACTGTGTTATTTTTTTCAGACTTGAAAGTGCCTGCTCCTAACAGATGATCACCCTCATATATAATGGGAAAAACTGAAACAGAGCTTGTCTGGCTTCTTCCAAACACTTGACTTTTAGGGCTTGGGTTGAGGTTAAACTTGATAAATCCCAGGGCCAAGGGAAATATTGTTCCAAACTGATTGGCTGTAGGAAGGCAGATAAAGGCAGCAAGCATTCACAGATGTAGGCCAAGAATCCCCAACTAGTTCTATTCTTCAGCAAGAATGCATAAAAACTATTTTCAGTTCCCACTGAAGAAAATAGAATACATATTTCTTTGTCAGATCTATTCTTCAGACACTGGATTACATACTTAATCATATGAAAAGACTTGCTGTTTAAGAAAGACACACCCCACTTTTCCTTCCCACCCTCTTCCAAGACAGACACACACACACACACACACACACACACACACACACACTCCCTTTTATATTTCTGCCCTTTCTAGTTCTTGCAGTGGACCAGACTGAGAATGTAGCATGAGGGAGGTGGTTCTAAGGCCTGGAGTAGCTATCCCTTCCCCCACCTCATCCATGGCTAACATTGCATAATTAAAGGCTCATTCCTTTGGGCTAAGTTTTCTCATTTGCTCTTAAAACAAATCTTGGAAGTGATACAATAAGCTTTATTGGGCAGGTGCAGCTCCCTATGACTCAGCTGATCAGATCCTTTCCCAAGAGCAGGCTATGACAGAGGCCAGGGAGCAAAAAGAAGCAGTGGATACTCTGTGTCAGGACACGGAAAGGGGGTTCTCAGAGCAAATGGGAGTCTTCAGCAAAGTGACCAGCAGAGAATTCAGAGCTCCCATTGTGAATCCTGGCTTTACTATTATATCTCTGTGTGGCCTGAGGCAAATCACATAAGCTCTCTGTGCCTCAATTTCTTTCTCTGTAAAATGAGGGTGTCAGCTTAGATCATTTCCAGCTCTAAATTGATCCTCCTTCCTTTATAATTTGCCATTGAATTGGTCTGCCTCAGTGTGGCCAGGAGTTCTGGCAGCAGATTTGGCTTTGTTCTTTGTCTCTCCTCACTTTCTGTCTCCCATATTCCCCACTTCTTTCCAGTATAGGGGATTCCCTTTTATAGTCTGTCATTCTCAAACCCATTCCTTGGTTAGCTCCCCTTTTCCACTTTTTTCCCCTTTGTTTGTTTTTCCCTCCCTGGCAGCTTGACCACTTTTCCAGTTGCTGTAGGAGAAACTGCTACTCCTACAGAAGCCATTGGTTTTGGCATCCAATCGCCTACTCCCAGAATCGTGGCAGGGAGTGGGTTGAGGGTGCTAGGCTCAGAGACGTTAGCCAGAGGAGCAATGGGGACAGTATAGCAGCTCTGTTATGGGGCAGACCTCAGAAGAGAGGGGCAGAAAAGTGATTGGACCAGTGACTACCTCTTTAAACCAATCATGTATCTCCCAGCACAGGGATGGACAGACAGCCTGGAGCCCAGAAAAATAGAGTGTAGATAACTGCTTTACCTGAGCCTGTTGGGCTGCACCTTAACCAGTTCCAGTCTTCATTTATTAAAGGCTCCAGTTGGAATGAGCCAAGCCCAAAGCTTTACCTTTGGAGAAGAGAGATGAAGTTCTGGTAAGATTTCCTAGGTGTTTGTGAACCCCCATGTTGAGGCTGAGCTGTCTCCATCCACTTGTTCATTGTTGATATTTTTCTGAGTAATTCATTTTTCCCCCTATAAGAGTTTATCTGTCCATGGTTTTGTGTGGGGTTCCAAAAGCTAGAAACTTCTGCTGCTTCTCATTCTTCTGGATTATTTTTCTGTTGCAAAGCCATTCTTCTCATCCGATGGCAGGATTTCCATAAATCTTCTGCCTTATTCAGCACCATTGTCTCTGTAGATGGTGTTGGTCTGGCCCTTGTGCTTTTTCTAGATTGAGGACACATAATATGTATGTTTGTCCCATTTCCCACCCCTCACCCCCATTACTTTCTTCTCATTACCTTTCCATGGCCTGCCTGTGGTTGTCACCAGCAGCTGTTCAAGGCATGGTTAGAGCATGAATTCTTCAGAAAATTCAATTTCCTCAGGAGACTGGGGGAAAGAGAAGATGATGTG
The DNA here is from genome assembly GCF_902635505.1 of Sarcophilus harrisii. NCBI lineage: Eukaryota > Metazoa > Chordata > Mammalia > Dasyuromorphia > Dasyuridae > Sarcophilus > Sarcophilus harrisii. The sequence continues at coordinate 549,453,686 of NC_045428.1, forward strand.
GAAGCACCTAGATAAGAGTGGTGGGGACTTGGAATCAGAGTGACATGGTTCAGATCCTGCCTTTATCACTAGCACTCCAACTATGGAGTCCCTTAGCCTCTCTCTGAGCCCCAGTTTGCATATCTCTAAAATGAGGATGGTAATAATCTTAAAGAATCTACCTAATAGCACACAGCATGATCATGCTGATATATAAAAACACTTTACAAATTGTAAAGCAAATTGTAATTATGCCCTAATCTGCAAGGTCTATCTCATCAAGCATAGGTATTGGCAGTGACAAAATGAAAGCATGTTCTCAAGCACTTTGCAAGCCTTAAAATGCTATTTTAATGTAAACAAATTATATACATTGTATTAGTACATATAAATGTATATAATAAAATATTTCACATATTTATAACTATATAATATAATTATATTTTAATATTTTATTATAAATCTCTCTTCTCCTTCCCCTTTTATTAGTAAAATAGCTGTTGAAATTGGGGAGGCATTTTGTGAATCAGCATAATAGGGTATTGTTTTTACTTCCTGCCTCATTTCTGATCTTTCCCTCCCTAGAGAATGTGTGATCAGCTTGGCCTCCTTATCATCATACCAATGTCTTATACCACTTACTTGGTTCTGCAGCCAGCTCCTGGTTAAGTTAGGGAACATGAATTGCTTTAAAGCTATGGCTGTTTGTACTAGTGTGGGAAAGAGCCTTGAAAGCACATTTAGTAAAATGGTGCATCTCCCATCCCTTTCTTCATCCACATGGGATCTTGGGTACATAGTAGGTGTTCAAATAAACTCTTGCTGGACTGATGCGTGGTAAATAACCTTTTAAATCAATCAACTAGCATTTATTAAACACCTACTATGTTCCAAGCACTTGGCTAAATATTAGGAATTCTAAGAAAGGTAAAAAACCAAATTCTCTGCTTTCAAGAAGGTCAGTCTAATGGAGGGCAGTTGGGTTTTTCCCCCTTAAGTCACTGAAGGATTATTAGATTTTAATTCCATAAATGAAATAGATAATTCCTTTTCTTTAAGTGTTCACTCTCCTAGATACCTGTATATGACAGAGGTATGACGTTTGACTTCTATAAGGAAGCAGGGGTCTGGACAAGATGATCTCCTGAGATTCCTTTTAGCTAGAAGTCACTGTTTATTGCTCTTGCTTCTGGGTGATTCCTAGTGTTTTACCATAATCATGCTGTCTACATTTGTTGGAAATGTCAAGTTGGGCTGTGCTGTGTTGTGTTTTGTTTTGTTTTGACAACAGAATGACCACTTCAAAGTCCATCCTCCAGATAAGCTTGGCCCTGAGGACTGTGAGGGGGTCTTTGCTGTTGGACCCTTGTAGACACAGAGAGATGGTCTCTGCTGCACCCCCACCTCCCTCCCTACCATGCTCACTTCTCTTCTTCTCTTGCAGGCCTGCAGGTGAACCAGAAGGCTCTGACGACATTCCCAGATGTGGTGCTTGTGCGGGTGCCCACACCTTCAGTACAATCGGACAGTGACATCACTGTCTTGAGACACCTGGAGAAGCTAGGCTGCCGCCTGGTCAATCGCCCCCAGAGCATTTTGAACTGCATCAACAAGTTTTGGACATTCCAAGAGCTGGCGGGACATGGAGTTCCTATGCCAGACACATTTTCCTATGGTGAGTTGACTTGAAATGGAGTCAGACTCTAACCTCTTGAATTTTTGGTATTTTTCTATCTTCCTTCCCTTCAAATCTCTTCATATATCTTGTTTTCCAAGCAGGATTCTCCTCATTAGTCAGATTAACCTCACTTTTTCTCATTCCTGTGTCTTGGAAGGAACTGTGCTATTCATGTGGAATTTCCTTTCCTTTTTCCTTCTTTCATTCTCTATCCATCTCTCCTCCAAAGCCATGCTCAGAACTCATTTCCATCAGATTTTTCCTCATCAACTTCACCATCCATAACAATTTTTTACCGAGTTTATACTATAATTTTTGGAGGGAAACTGAATGTACCTATCTCATCTATTCAGAGTATCACCATTTGGCATTTTTGCCTGTCCCAAACATTGCTGAGCAGCTCTCCTAAAGCATATATACTACAATTCATGCACTTTATTTACTTCAGGCTCTCATTTAGAATCTATCTGCTCCTATTTCACATACAATTCAGGTTAGCCTGGTTATTTAGTTTTCTGTCCCTTGCTACCCATGATATCAACTACACCTTAAGTCAACCAGGGAGAAAAACTGACAAATGCTGTGCCTGATGGTATAAAGACAACTGAGAGATAAGTGAAGTCTGGTATCCCCCGCTGCTAACCTTATTAAACCTCTGCTTGAATCCTTTCCTGCCTACAGCTATATTTCTATTTCTATTTATACATACACACACATGTACACAGCAAACACTTACACATGTAGGCATGCACATTTACACAAATACATGTGCATGCATATGCAACACAAAACATGCACACATGGACATATACAAGCCTATAAATATGCATATATACATGTGTGTGGTCATACATATGTATACACATAATATGCACACAAATATACATGCGCGTACATATATAATATACACATAGATACACGTGTGCACATATATACAGATAGTTACATCACTGTCTTGAGACATTTGAAGAAATGAGGCTGCCCCTTGGTCAGTTGTCCTCCAGAGCATTCTTGTTAACCTGTGATTTTGAACCTGGACCACATTTATCCTTACCTCTCCTTTGAAGTAATTGTTCCCTGGTAAATGAGCTCTTCTAGGCAAATAGATAATCCTTTTCTGCCCCATGACTCCGTGTTGACATTCTGTACCTGGGTCACTTTGAGATCTTGTTAGCAGATGCCTCTCCTTCACACATTCCCTCTGGTAGACAGCTATGCTTTCTCCCTAGTAGGCAAGTATCTCTCCTGGGCTGGGAATCTTATGTTTGAAATCTGAGTCAGACATACCTTGTTGGCAAAGGAGTCAACTATTCCTCTTACGAATTAACTAGTATCAGTAGAAGTGGATGAAATCTTATCCAGCCTGATTTGGAGCTATATTTGGTCTGACTTGCTAGAATTCCTCCTTGTTAGCTCAGCCCTATTTCTCAAGAATTTTGGGAACTATGGCCTTACTATTAATTAACTTCTTTAGTCTTCCACACTAGTGTTCCCAAACTACTAAGGATTATGGATTCAGATGTTTCTGGAAACTTAGAATTCTTAAAAATTCATCTCTGTATGCTTTTTTTACATCATAATCATTCCCATAATATGCCCTTCCCAAACGCCTAAAATGCATGCATGTTTGCAGATGTACACACACATATATATATTCACTCACTCACACATCTTTCCTCTTAATGACAACAAAAATTATTAAAACAAACGATGTGGCAGCTAAACTTCTGCCACATTTGTTAGCTATGGTCAGCTGGATGTTGTATTTATTCATTGTCTTTTTGCATGGTTTTTATTTACATTATTGTAATCATGCACGTAGGATTTCCCAGCTTCTGCTTGCCCTGCTATCTGTCAGTTCATACAGTTTCTCTGAATTTCTCATACTGGCCATTTCTTACAGAGCTACAATATCCTATTATATTCAACAATGCACTTATTTGTTATTTTCCCAGTAAGTGGACAACTAATTCACTTTCACTGCAGAAAGTATTTTGATATATATTTTATTATATGTGAAATCTTTCTTTTTATTATTGACTTCCTTGGGAAAAGTGACCAGTAACGGTGATCAGATGGCTGGATAAAAGACTATGAGCTGTTGAATAATTTTTCTTACATGATTTGCTTTTTGAAACGTCTTAGACTCCAATTTCTTCCAACATAAGTGGGTAACCTCAACAACTCTAGGCATCATTGGTAATACTAGAGGCTAATAAATGGTGCCTGAGGTCAAGACCCCTGGAACCATGAGGATGGATCCATGATGATCTGAGTAGGGTAACATTATAGATTATAGAATTCAAGATGTTACCCTTTCTCGCTTATTTTTAGTTATACTGTTATTTAACTGGCTAATTAGCTACACAGTCTTAGATATTTCTTCACACTCGGAAATTTTTTCGCTTCCTTTGTTGCTATCACAATTGCTAGGCTTCCATTCATTCATCATTCTCTACCATATCTAAGATTGCCTTCCTGTCTCAATATCAATAGTTTTTAAGTGTCATTAGTGCTAGAGAGTTATGCAAGTTGCCCCTGAATAGATCCTATAATGTTCTTTAACCCAGTTCCTGGGATTCCACCTGATTGGCCAGTTACATAGGAGAGTTGAACCTGAGACAACCTCATTTTAGGAATACAAAACATCTGCAAGGGATTATTTAGTTATAGGAATTGAGGATGTTTAGCGTGAAGAAAAAAGTATTAAGGGGAGAGTGGAGAATATGAGAGCCAGTTTCTTATATCTGAAGGTTTGGCAATGCAGGAAGGAAGATTCAGCTGATTCTGCTTTTATCCCCAGAAGGCAGAATCAGGAGGAAGGGACATAAGCTGCAAAGGGCCACATTTATATTTAATAACAGGACAAACTTCCCAACAATTTGAGCAATCTCAGAGTAAAGAATCCTCCTCTGAAGGCAATACAATCCTCTTCCCAGAGGTCATCAAGCTGAGACTAGATGCCTACTCTTTGAGGATTCTGGGAATAGATTATTGGTCTGGATAGTGGTTAAGGATTGTAATATCTCTGGGGTCCTGTGATGCTATTCCACCTTGTCCAAAGAGACCCCAGGCCTGATTGGTTTTGCTTGTTTGTTTTCTTTTTAAAGAGAAAAACAAGATGTTCTTGTTTCTCAAGCATTGAGGTTTATGATCATTCACGAGTTGTATCTCCTTCTATAAGTTCTAGCCAGACTGACTGAATCAGCTGAATTAGACTGGTTTTGGTTTAGTCTTATTTTGTTTTGTTTTCTACATGCTGGACATCTGGTAGGACTTAGAGGCTTCTCCATATCCGAGAGGGCAAATCTTTCCTTCTAGGCATGTTGGTCAGTAAGAACAAATAGTCGTTTTCCTTAGGTTATACAATACCCCATTCCTTTTTCAGCATTTCATGAACTACTGATCCTCTGTTGGGATGACATCCTGATTTACTCTTATGACCTTGACCAGAGTACACTGACCTGATCTTAGTTGCATTTTTCCTATATCGGAACCTTTAACAACTCTTTTTTTTCAATAAGTTTTTTTGTCTTAATTTTTATTGACATCTTTTATTTTTGTATCATTTATATTTTCCAAGGTATAGGTCTTTTCCCCCATTCCTTCCTGTCTCATCCTTTATAACACAGAATAAAAAGAGGGAAAAAATTAGTGCAGCAAACCTAACCCACCACTTCAATCGACTACTCCAACATATGCAGTATTCCATCCCCACAGTCCACAGCTCTGTGAAAAAGGAAAGAAGATTCTTTTCTTTGGGGCTGATCTTGTCACAGCATTCATTATTTCCATTATTTTCAACAGATAGTTATTAAATATCTCCTACATGAAAGATGTGCTAGACTCTGGACATAGGGACAAAAATAAAATAATTTTTGACTTTGAAGAGCTTACATTCATTGGAGAATTATAAAAGATGGAAACAGGGGAAAGGATTCAAGCTGGAAAAATGCTAGGTTAAACAGGAAGAAATGGAACTCAAGAACCTAATAACTCTATAGACAATGCAGAGGGGTCATGCAAAGTAGGGAAGTACTTTTGCTTCCTGGGTATTCTGGGATAGCTATCAGCAGTTTATCTCCAAATCCTCAGCAGTCTCAGTCATTCTTATACCTGAAAATATTCTGTAGGACAGGCCCCTTGCTAGTGTGCCCAGTCTTGTTCAAGCCTTTTAAGCTAAGCTCAGATATATGTGTGTGTGTGTGTGTGTGTGTGTGTGTATACACACATATATACTTACATATATACATATACATGTATACACACCCATATGTATACACATATACATTTAGACTTAATGGCAGGATGAATTTCCCAATAATTAGAGCTGTGTATATATATATACACACACATGATACATAAACACATATTTACATAGCTACATAGACATTTATTTGTTTGTTTATTTAGGGGAGACACTTCATCCTTTTCATAGTACTTGAGCTTTGCTCGTTTTGCCTGAAGGGAACTACTATCTAGGGGAAGAAATGACTAGGTATCAAGCTGATTAACTTTGGGGAATGGCTGAAAAAAGTGTTAATGTGAATGAAATGAAATTTAATTACACCATAAGGAACAATGCATATGATGAATTCAGACAAACATGGGAAGACATAAAAAAGAAAGGAAGGGAACCAGGAAAACAGTGTGCCCAGTGATGACAGCTGGGTAAAAGATGGCACCCCCAAAAAGGAATAAAATGCAGCTTGAGAACAGTGGACAATGGATGTTTCAGGTCATTCAAATAAAAGCACATTTTTCCTTTCTGTGAAGACACAGTTACAGATTGAAATAGAAAAGTGACATATGTGTATTATCTCTCAATTAGACCATTCTTCCCCACTCTTTGTTAGAGAAGAAGTGTGTTATGAGAGGGACTTGTTCTGGATGTGGTTAATGTGTCAAAAACAAAATACTTACATTTTTAAAAGCCAAAATAATTACAAATTAATAAGCTTGGCATGGATTCTTGATTAAATTCTGGGAAGTCGTATTAAAGTAGTGGCTTGTGAGTACTCAGTGGTCACTGCTCTCCATCCATGGAGAGCCAGCATGGGTTCACAGTGGTTTGGTGGTACACTGGATAGAATACTGAGCCTGGAGTCAGGAAGACCTGAGTTCAAATCCTGTCTCAGATATTTACTGGCTATATGACAATAGCCAAGAATCATTTGACCTCTGTTTGCCTCAGTTTCCTCCTCTATAAAACAGAGATAATAATAGCACCCTGCCTCCTCCTTAACCAAACCCCTAGTTTTGTTAGGATAAAAATGTAATAGTTATAAAATATTTTGCAAACCTTAAAGTATTAAACAAATGCTATTATTATTGTTGTTATTATTACTATTACTATTATCATCATTAAGATTAAAAAACACCAAGCTAAAAGTATTTGACAAAAACTTCATGACATTTTTGTGAACAAAAAATTCAAGAGGCATGAATTGGTTGACGACAGAATTCAGTAGATTGAATATTGACTCAGCTATTAGATTCAATAGTACAAATAATCCACATAAACCTTAAGCAAATATTTCACGAAAGATAGCTAATACACTGTATAATCGATTCATTATCCAAAGAGATTTTGAAAGACTAGAGAAATAGATTGAATCTAATAAGTTGTAATTTAGTTAGAAATAAATATAAAATCTTGTGCATAAGTTAAAAAAATCAACCTCCTGAGTATAAGCGTGGTAGACATGGCTAAACAGTATTTCATGAGAAGGATCCTACAAGTGGTGATGGCCTGTCGTCACTGTGAAGGGTCAGTCTAACCATTGAACACAGTCTTAGGTCACAGTAAAAGAAAGGAGTCGTAAGAATAAGGAGGTGTAAGCGGGAAGCTGGTGCTTCTATGCTCTGTCCTGTTCAGATCACCTGTAGACTATTCTCTTCTGGGCACTACAGTTTAGGAAAGACTTTACAGAGAAGGGATAAAGGGACTAGAAATCATGTCATATGGTGAATTGAAAGAATTAAGAATATTCATCCAAAAGAAGACAAGATTGGGAGATGGGGAGATGATTGTTGTTTTCAAATTTTTGAAGGGCTGGCCTAGGACTTGCTTTGTTTTACTTCAAAGAACAGATCTGAAATCAGCACTGGAAATTAAGAAACAAATTTCAGGTCTACCTAAGGTGAAATTTACTGACAATTAAAAGTTATCTATAGTATAATGGGCTGATTCTGGAGGTAGAGAAAGGGAAAAAAAAGGAATAAGTATTCATTAAGCACTTATTATGTGCCTGACATTGTGCTAAATGCTTTATAAACATTATCTCAGTAATGAGTGTTTTGTCACTGGAGGTATTTAGGTGAGGGATGGATTATCCCTTGTCAGTAATGTAGAAGGGATTCCCATTGCTCTGGTATGGGTTGGGCTAGATGGGCTTTGAGATCCCTTAGAATATTGAGATTCTTTACCCCATTCATATTACTCATTGTTATATTTGTTTTAATAGGTGTTGTCTCAGTAGTTTTCTCCCTCCCCTTCTGTTTTTCAATTTTAAAATCTTTTAACCAGATCAGCCAGTCTCCAGGCAACTACAATCTTCCTGGTCTCTTTCAGTGTTTTCAATCTCTGGCCAAGAGCCCTTTCATTCCTATATCTTAAGTCATAGTACAGAAAGCCAACTCCTGTTCTCCTTAGCACCAACTTCTTATCCATCTGTTCATAGCCTACTTTCCCCTCTAAATTTTCTGCTTTCATTCATCGGCACAGATGGAAGCATCACCTGGACCCTGAAGTCCTTTTTTTTCCCTTTTTTTTTTTTTTTTTTTTTAATGCTGCTGCTTTAAAATTTTTTTTCAATCATTAAGCATTTATTTGTTTCCCTTTTGTCAACTGGAAAAAAAAAAAAAAAAAAAAAAACCTTGAACAGATTAACACAGTCAAACTAACCAGTATAATTTTTCTTTTATTTCTAACTCTAAGATCCTTTTAGGAAGTTTTCTTAGCAAAGATATTGGAGTAGTGTCTTGGTTCCTTCTGCAGCTCATTATACAGATGAAGAAATTGAGGCAAACAAGATTAAATGACTTGATTAAGGTCACATAGCTAGTAAGTGGCTGAAGAAGTATCTCAGGAAGATGAGTCTTCCTGACTCCAGGCCTGGAGCTCTATCCACTGTGCTACCTAACTGAAGTAAAGCACATAATGCAGCACATATTAGTCTGTCACTTCTGCATCAGGAAGTGGGCAACATCCTCATCATCAATTCTCTAGAATCATGGTTTATCCTGCATTGATATGAATCAAGTTTTTCAAAGTTATTTTTTTATGTTGTTGATATTATAGAATAAATTCTTTATGCAAGTCTTTCCAGGTTTTTCTGAAAACATCCTGGTTGACATTTCTTATAGTACAGTAGTATTCCATCACAATCATATACCACATTTTTGAGCCATTGAACAATTGATGATCATCCCCTCAGTTTGTGATTCTTTGCCACCAGAAAAAGAGTTGCTGTAATTATTTTTTGTAGCTGTAGGTCCTTCCCTCACCCCCTTTTTTGATTTCTCCTTCCTTCCTTCCTTTCCCACTACATATAAGAGAATCTCAGAACTAGCAGATAGAAAATAAGGTCCCTTTCTTCAGGTCTAAGCCTCTCCTTTGTGGGAAGATTTTATCCACCTCCAGATATTCAAGAGATTTTTCTTCCCTTTTTCCTATTCTATGTCAATCCTTCCTCCTTCCAGCCTCCGAAACCTTAGGCTCCAAATCTTAGTTTAGGTCCCATTTTTCTCGCCTTAGAATTTTTCTGTGTTTTCAGATCTTCTCACAACCCATGGTAGAAACTGGAATGGAGCCTGCTCTCCATGGGAGGCTGGAGCCACATCTTTCATCCATTCTAGGATTGAGATCTTATTTGTTGTGCCTTCTAGCTCTTCCTGCTGCCATCTACCCATATAACTTGTTTGCCAGGACCTATTGGCTGAGTTCCAACCTTTACTGGATGCTGGAATACTCTTCTTTTCTTCGATTTTTGATCTCCTAGTCCCTAAGGCTGGCATAATTGAGAAATAAGTGTAATAAGATACCTATCTATGTCCCATATGCCCCATGCCCACTCCCCCCTTCAATGTAAGGTACAGCCTTGGTTAGGAAATTTCTCTGAGAACCCTGAAAAATTCTAAATTCATCTTCTTTCTCAGTTCTCCTTTCTGTGCCTCCTGGGTCATCCTTCTACAGGAAGGTGTATTGTAAGGCACTAATTTGCAATTAGTGTGATTTATTGATTGAAGGATGGAAATAATTGATGTCTGACTGTCAAGGGGTGTAGAACATTGATGGGCGGGTCTAGCTACTGGTGGCATTGGCAGGCCCTTATGGCAAGAATGTGGCTCAGAGAGTATTGTTAGGAATACTTTGATCCAGGATATATCTTTTAATTACAGACCCTCCCCCTGCCTGCAGACTCACTGTTTCCCAGGCAGTGTAGGCTCAAACATCCAGACAGACAGGTACCTCAGGGACAGCCAGTACAACTAACTTCCCTGCTCTTTCCAGAGAGAGCACGCCTATAATACCTGCAGAATGGTCATTTCTGGCCACATCTGCATTATGATTGGGGATGACCTGAGCCCTTCTTTGTTATACACTTACACAAAACTGGCTGTAATGGGTAGAATGTTATGGCTGGTTCTTTCAGGAACATCCATTACTTCAGAAGTTGATGAAAGAATACCAGAATTCATGTGGAGGGAGGAAAAATTGAAAGCTTAAAAGGAAATTGTTTAAAAAAAAAAGTATGGGAATGAAAGCAGCTTAGCATTACCTATCTCAAGCTCTATTACAGGACACTAATCACACAATTTAAATGACAAATTGGAAGTCACCTAAGGAAGCCAGTAGTATGGGAAGTTTGTGAGGATCAAAAGATCAGAGAGGATTTCTGCAGATGGTAGAATTTCAGCTGTAAATTAAGGCCGAGGAAACAAGGAAACTTCTTCATTCCTCCTACTTGATCACACTTCTCTACAGGTTTCTTTCATGCCTTTCTCCACCCCTACCAACCTGTAATTCTTCTCCCCATCTTTTGTGTTTTATTTTATCCCCACTAGATTGTAAGCTTCTTGAGGGTAAGGATAATCTTTTTTTCCTATTTGTATACCCAACTCTTAGCTCAGTGTGTCTGGCACATATTAGACATAGTGTTTAATAAATACTTATTGACTGACTGATTAACAGGTGAAGAGGGAAAGCATTTCAGGCATGGAAATAAAAGCACAGAATAGATTTAAAACAACTTTCATCTCATATCCATAACATTGATAAAATGATAAAAGACAGAACTAGCCAATATTGGGGAGACTGTCAAAGTCAGACACATTTATATTCTATTCATGGAACTGCCAATAAGTCTAACCCTTATGGGAAAAAATTCAGAATTATACTTAAAAAAAAGTCACTTAACTCAAAGTCCTTTGACTTAGTGATTCATACTGTATGGGTGCCCCAAGGAAGTAAATAGACAAAAAGAACAGTTCCTTATATGCTAAAATATTTATGGCAGCAGGAAAAAGCTGGGAAACAAAGGGATACCTCCCTCTGTGGTAGTTGACTAAACTGTGATATCCAAATGGAATTGTCAAGATATGAGAAGACAACCTGTTTTTCCAGAGATAGGACCCAGTAACTAAGCAGGCTGTGCCCTGAGCTTGGCAGAACAACAATCCTTTGCACTCACTCTGGATGATCTCAGTCATAGCAATAGAATTGTTTCTGATCATGAAGTTCTACTATGAATTGTACTTGTCACATCATTAGTATTCCTTCTCATTGACAGGGCTACAGCTCTCTGCACAGCCATAGGTCTAAAGTATTGCAATCTCCCCCCATGCCTCAGGTTCCCCATGAGGGACAGGGCCCCAGCACATGTATCTTGTTCCCTCCTTACTTGCAAGCCACTTTCCTCACTTTGAAATTAAACTTCTATTTAATTCTTGACTCTCCTTGTCTCTAGCCACCTATAGGTTAGAGACCAGTTTTGTTCTGGTTGACAGAATCAGATGCTGTGCCATGAGAATTAACATGCAGAATTCAGAAAAACTCAGGAAGCATTTATGCAGAATAAAAAAAAGGTGAAGACAGGAGAAACGCCTATACAAAAACTTTGTGTTCAGTCATTTGAGGTTTTCTTGACAGAGATACTGGAGTAGTTTGTCATTTCCTTCTCCAGCTCATTTGACAGATGAGGAAACGAGGCAAACAGGGTGAAGTGACTTACCCAGAATTACATAGCTAATAAGTTACATGTCAGAGGTAGATTTGAACTTGTGAAGATGAGTGGGATCTTGAAGATCCCAAACCCAGTATTTATGCACTGTGCCACCTAGCTGCCCCTCGATACAATAACTACAACAATGTAAATGAGAACACAAGAGGACATTGACATTCAAAGTTTGGTCTTGGTTCCAGAGAACTGATCACAAAAAGCAGTTGTTCTGTCATAGTGGAGAGGGGCTCAGACTGGATTGCCTCAGAATCTTCCAGCTCCAGGACTTTTGGAGTCTATCTCTTTTCTGCTGCATAATGATATCAGATGCTGTGAGTTTATTTTCCTTAACTGTTTTTGTTTGTTATAAAAGAAGACTTTCGGTTGGGGTGGGTGGAGAGAAATAGAGTTAGTGGGGGTGGGACATGACAGTGTTATAAAAAACATCAGTAAAACACTAACTACTTTTTAAAAAACTTACTAAAAAACCAAAAACATCAATAAAACACTAACTATTTTAACTAGCTAAAAGCATTTTTTAAAATTCTGTTCCCTGGCCTCCTTCCTAAGTTCACCTTCCTCAAATAGCCTGCCTTCAGCCACCCCAGGCAGAATTGTGGAGACAGTAGGGAAGAGACGAGGCTGCAGCTGCTGCTTTGATGGATGGATGCCTCCCAGAGGACTTTTCTGGGACCTGCCCACATTCTGTCTATTCTATTCTCTTAGCTACATTTCTCCATTCTCACAAGAGACTTTGAAACTCCTTTTATTTTGTTTTTTTCTAATTTTGGGTCACTTTCTTGCACATTTGTGCCTTTTTAAAAAAATTGTATTTTGTTTAAGGAGAGGCCAGTATATATCACTGATGAGACAACTAATGGAAAGAGGGGAGGTCCAGGGCAATCTGCTGTTAGTGGTAGAAGCGAGGCCCAAACCAGGAGCAAGTGTAAAGCAAAGTAGGCCTTGGTAAAGTCAGTTGGTACTAAGGGTTTTTCAAAGTGCCAACATGTTGTGGAGAAGAAAGAGTCAAAAAACCATTACATTGAATTCCCAATCCCTATATCTATGCCCACCTGCATTTTTGTTTTCCTTCACAAGCTAATTGTATAATATTTCAAAGTCTGATTCTTTTTGTACAGCAAAATAACGTTTTGGTCATGTATACTTATTGTGTATCTAATTTATATTTTAATGTATTTAACATCTACTACTGGTCATCCTGCCATCTAGGGGAGGGGGTGGGGGGGTAAGAGGTGAAAAATTGGAACAAGAGGTTTGGCAATTGTTAATGCTGTAAAGTTACCCATGCATATAACCTGTAAATAAAAGGCTATTAAATTTAAAAAAAAAAAAAAAAGAGAGAGAGAGAAGAGAGAGTCAAGTATAGGAATGGAGATTTGGGCTAGAAGGACAGTGTCTAATGAGGAGGTAAGACCGGGGTCCACAGGTTTAGAGCCGAAGATAAAAGGGCATTCAATCTAACTCCTTTGTTTTACAGATGAGTAACTGAAGCACAGAGAGGCTGTTTCTTGCCCAAAGTCACCCAGGTAGTAAGTGATAAAGATGGAACTGGAGCTGGGTCCTTTGACTCCATGCAGGCAATAGCTGGTTAGCCAGTCGGTCCGGCCTGGGCCTCCAGAGCTTTGGTGACTGAATGCATGCTCTCACCCTCACCCTGCTCTTGTCATGAGCACCCACAGCACTCCCTCTGCAAGCATGCAGCTTTCCCCTCCCCACCAGTCCCATGCATCTTTTGTTCTCCTTTCTTGGCAGGTGGTCATGAAGACTTTGCCAAGATGATTGATGAAGCTGAGCCCCTGGGGTACCCTGTGGTGGTGAAGAGTACTAGAGGACATCGAGGTTAGTGCTCCTGAACATGTGGCGTTCCCAGGAAGTTCACTAGCATGCTTGGGAACCGGGGGAGAAACATTCAACGCTCAGACCCAGACCATTTTAAGAGCTTTATAAATGCTTATTGATTTACTGATTTTTTTTTGGTAGAGTGTAATGAACACTTAACAAATATCTACATGGTCTTGTGGGGAATAGAAAGGGCAGAAGATATGGTTCCCACCATGGAAGAATAAAAAGGCTGGCTGAGAAGCCAAAATTGGCCTTCCTAAAACACCAGCAGAGCAAAACTCAAGTGAACTGACAGTCAAATACAGAATAAAGTAGTGTAACTTTGGATAAATTACTTAATCTCTCCAGGCCTCAGTTTGCTCATCTGTAAAATGAAAGAATTAAACTAGATGGTCTCTGAGGTCATCTTCAACATCTGTGATCTTCGTTAATCCTACCAATATTGTTGTTTAGTCGTTTCAGTCATGTCTGACTTTTTGTGACCCCATTTGGGGTTTTCTTGGAAGAGATACTGGAGCAGTTTACCATTTCCTTCTCTACCTCATGTTACAAATGAGGAAACTGAGACAAACACTTGAGTGATGTCACATAGCTATTAAGTGATTGAGGTCAGATTTGAACTCATAAAAATGAGTCTTCCTGACTCCAGTGCTCTATCTATTGTGTCCCCCAGCTGATAAATGTTTCCTGAGTACCAGTGATATGTGGGACCCTGTCTGTGATGCTAGGGAGACAGCCCAATTGTCACAGAATCATGGAATCCAAAGATGGCTATTTAATCCAGCCCATTCTTGGATGGAAACTCCCTCTGCAGCATTCTTCTGATGAGAGGAGGAAGCTGCCATCTCCCAAAGCAATGCATTGATTACGTTTTGGGATGGCTTTCATTGCCAGATAATCTTTCTTCCAGTTTCAGTCTGTATCTCTATGCTTTTTCTACCAGCTGCTCCAAATTCTACCTTCTGGAGCCAACAGAATAAATCAAATTCCAGTTTCAGATGTCATCCCTTCAGATAGCTGGGGATTACTCTCATGGTCCCCCCGAGTCTCCTCTTCCCCAGGCTGAACATCCTGGTTCCTATACCATTCTCACATGGTATGAACTTTGGGTCCTTCACAAGTCTGGCTGTTCTTCTCTGGATACTCTCTATGGTGTTAGTGTCCTTGCTTCACCTGACACTGAAAACTTAAACAGTATTCTATGTGTCTACCTAGAGCAGGGTACAGAAAGAATGTCATCTTTATTTCTGTAAGCTTTCTCTCTTATCAGGGTTCAAGACTGCCATATCACACTGCTGACTCATACTGGGTTTGCAATCCATTAAAGCCCCCAGATCTTTTACATATAAATTTCTGTCTATCCTACCTCCCAATCTTTTACTTTAGAAGTTGGTTTTTTGAACCCCAATAAATTTATCTTATTCAGTTCAGCTCAGCATCATAACCTGCAAAGACCTTTTTTGAATCTTGACTGTCTCCATCATGTTTGCTATCCTTTCCAATTTTGTGTCGTGAACAGTTTTGATAAACATGTAATGGAGGGCCTTTACTTAAGTCACTGAAAAATATATTAAATAAGCATAGCATCAGACATAACTCCCTCGGGAGACCTCTTTCCAAGTTGAACCATTGATGATCACTTTTTGGGCTTGGCCCATTTATCCATCTCTAAATCCATCCATTTTACTGTCATCTATTCCACAGTTGTCCCTCTTTTCCACAGAAATAGAATGAGAGTTTTTCTCAAATGCTTCGCTAAAAATACAAATAAAATATAGCCATGGCCTCATCTTGATGTTCCTTGATCCTGTCAAGAGAGGACATAAGGTTTGTTGAACATGATGTTATCTTGTCAAACTCTTTTAAATCCCCATTTTGTTTCCTAAATGTTCACCAATCATCCCTTTATTAATACACTCTGGATTTTTGCCCAGAATCACAATCAAGTTCACTGGCCTATAGTTTTCAGTTATCTTAAATTTTTTGAAATGGATCTTGCTCTAATACCTTGCTGATGTTAAAATGATAATGAGTCAGCAGTCTCACCCAGCACTCAAAAATGTAGTTCATTTGGAGACTTGAACTTATAAGTACTACTCTTGTTTTCAAAGCTACTGTATTTTCTGTGCTTCTTTCCACATTTTCTTTCATTTTCTGCTGTCAACTTTTTTTAGCTTAAGTATTTTTTTCACTTAATAATAGTTTATTTTTTCCAATTATTTGTGAAGATTGTTTTAAAAATTCATTTTTGTAAGATTTTGAGTTCCAGATTTTTCTCCCTTCCTCTCTTCCCTTCTCCCCACCCCAAGATAGCAAGCAATCTAATTTAAATTATACATGTACAGTCATTTTAAACATATTTCCATATTAGTCATGTCGTGAAAGGAAAATAGGACAAAAGGTGAAAACCGTATGAAAGAGAAAACAAAAAATGTACATTAACCTGCATTCAGCCTCCATAGTTCTTTCTCTGGATGTGTATTTCCATTTTCCATCCTAAGTTTATTGGATTTGTCTTGGATCACTATATTTATGAGAAGAGCTAAATTATCATACAGTCTTGTTATTACTGTGTACAATGCTCTCCTGGTTCTGCCCATTTCACTCAGTATCAATTCATGTAAGTCTTTCCAGGTTTTTCTGAAATCTGCCTGCTCATTATTTCTTATAGAACAATAGTATTCCACTACACTCAAATTCTACAACTTATTTTGCATTTCCCAATTGATAATCATCTCCTCAATTTCCAATTTCTTGCTACCACAAAAAGAGCTGTTACAAACATTTTACCTTATGTGGATCCTTTTCCCAAGGATCCACATCTTTTTGGGATATAGATCCAGTAATGTCACTGCTAGATTAAAAGATATGCACAGTTTCATATCCCTTTGGGCATAGTTCCAAATTGCTCTCCAAAATGATTTGACTGGTTCACAACTCCACCAGCAATGCATTAGTGTCTCAATATTCCCACAACCCCTCCAACATTTATAATTTTCTTTTTTCTATCATTTTAGCCAGTCTGATAGATATCCAATTCTGGTACCTCAGAATTGTTTTCATTTATATTTCTCTAATAGTGATTTAGGGCATTTTTCCACGAATATAAATAGCTTTAATTTCATCTTAATATTGTCTGTTAATATCCTTTGACCATTTATCAATTAGGGAATGAATTGCATTCTTATAAATTTGACTCAATTTGCTATATATTTTAGAAATTTATCAGAAACACTGTCTGTAAAAATTGTTTCCCAATTTTCTGCTTCTAATCATGGTTGCATTGGTTTTGTTTGTGTGTAAAGTTTAACGTAATCAGAGTAATCCATTTTGAATTTCATAATCTCTATCTCTAGTTTGATCATAAATTTCTTCCTTTTCCAAAAATCTGTTAGGTAAACTATCCCTTGCTGTTCTAATTTGTTTATACTATCATTCTTTATGTCCAAATCACGAATCCATGTCAACCTTATCTTGGAATAGGGTGTTAGATATTGATCCATCCCTAGATTCTGCCATACTATTTTCCACTTTTCCCAGAAGTTTTTGTCATAGTAAGTTCTTATCCCAGAAGCTGGGAATCTTTGGGTTTATCAAAGGCACTTTTTGTATTTTTTCCCTCCTCTCAACTCCCATCATAGAAATGGCTATCATTAGACACAAATAATGATTAGATACAAACAATATGTTTGTTGTGTATGTCAATATGTGTGTGTGTCTTTGTGTGTGTGTGAAACCATACTCTACATTCTTCTTTTTATCCCTTCTTTCTCTAGAGGCAGATAGCATCTTCCTTCATAGATCCTTTGTAGTTAATTTGAATATTAATACTCAAAATGACTTAGTTGCTCAAAATTGTTCTTAAAACAATACTCTTATTACTGTATACAACATTCTCTTGGTTTTGTTCACTTCACATTTCCTTATTTCATGCAAATCGCCCCATGTTTTTCTAAAATATAACAAGCATATAATTTCTTACAGTACAGGAGTATTCTATCACAATCATATATCATAGCTTGTTCAGACATTCTCTAGTTGATAGGCATCCCTGCAATTTCTAGTTCTTTGCCACCACAAAGAGAAATGCTATAAGTATTTTAGACCATACATATTCTTTTCCTTTTTCCCTAATCATCTTAGGAAGGAGACCTAACAGTGATATTGCTGGGTCAAGGATATAAGTAGTTTATTAACTCTTTGAACATAATTTAAGATTGCTTCCTAAAGTGGTTGGATTAATTCACAATTGCACCAATAGTGAAATAATATCTTAATTTTTTCACATCACTTCTTAATATATCTTTTTTAAAATATATTTTAACTTTTTCCCAATTACATATTAAAATAATTTTAAACATTTTTGAATTAGAAATTCTATCCCTCTCTCTTTTCTTCTTCCTCCTCCCTGATTGTTAGAGATATAAGTAATCTTGTAAAATATTTCCATATTAATTATTTTATACAATAAGATTTGGATTAAAAAAAAAAAAAGAATGAAAAAAGAAAGTGAAAAATAGCATGCTTCAGTCTATATTCAGATAACATCAGTTCTTTCTCCGGAGGTAGATAGCATGCTTTATCATTAGTCTTTTGGGATTGTCTTGGATCATTGTACTGTGGAAAATAGCTAAGGCATTTACCATTCTTCATTGTACAATATTGTTTTTACTAAGTACAATGTTCTGGTTTGGGTCAATTCACTTTGATCATTTCTTGTGTTTCAGGTTTTTCTAAAACTATGTCTTTTGCCACTTCTTATAGCAGTTTAATATTCCATCACAACCATATACCATAATCTCTTTATCCATTTTCCAATTGATGGACATCCTCTCAAATTCTAGTTCTTACCCACCAAAATAAGAACCACAGAGGTATTTTTATACATATGGTCCATTTTCATTTTTCTTTGATCTCTTTGGAGTACAAACTTGGTAGGGTCATAGCTGAATGAAAAGGTGTTCACAGTTTTTTAGCCCTTTGGGCATAGTTCCAAATTGCTTTCTAGAGTGGTTGGACCAGTATTTAACTCCACTAACAATTCATTAGTGTACCTCTTCTCCCTTATCCTCTCCAGAACTTGTCATTTCTAATAGGTACCTGAGGATTGTTATAATTTGAATTTCTTTAATTAATAGTGATTTAGAGCACTTTTTCATATGACATATATGAAATAATTTTGATTTCTTCTGGATCAAATTATTATTAAAGCTAATCAATAAATGATTAGCTACTCTACTTTTAGAAGAGAAATTTATAATAGATTTCTGGATAATTAAAGTCCCCATAACTCCTCCATCACACCTCCATAGTAAACTTGGAACCTGTTTACCAAATTCCTCAATCCTCTATCCTCTGATTACAATAATGGTTTCGGAGTCAGCCTCCACTGATTTCTATCCTAATGGTGAAATGTACCATGCTCCCCCAACTCAAGTTCCTCAACTTTCATCACATGAATATATCTTTTTAATACATAGCATCCCAAAAATCTCCATGCAGTTTTAAACTTTAATCATTTTGGAAGGTTTTCAGTCACATCCTGAATACATTCCTGGTAAGACTACATGGACCTTAAAGTTTAGTTAGGGATATCACCCAAACATGATTAATTACACCTAAACTTTAATTAGATGATTACTATCATGTAAACATAAATAATTACAAAACAAGGTAGAATGTGATTGTGCAATTAGAGAAGTAATAAGTGTCTGGGGTCAATTTGAACTCAGGTCTTCCTAACTCCAGACCAAACTCTGTGCACTATGGTGCCACCACAGAACTTAGAGGTAGTTTCATTGGAAAAAGTGGAACTCAGGAGAGTTGTGAATCATTTTGATGATCCATTATTAAGCACCTACTATATTTATAATGAGGCTCTTTTAGGCATTAAGATGCAAAGATGAAGTAAGACTCAAGGCTTTTTATAATCTCATAAGAAGGACTCATTCACAAGATAAGATAAGTGTGGCAGGGGAGGTTGAAGCCAGTAAGCAGAATCTTGGATGTTGGCTAATACGTTTGTACTTTATCCTTTGGGCTAATGATGGTTTCCAGCAGAAGTATGAAATGGTCAAAGAAATGTTAGAATTATTTTTAGCACTTACAGATTGGATTGGAAGTAGATGGGGGGAAGTGGGGAAAGACTGAAGGCAGGAATACCATTTGAAATAGTCTAGAGGAGAGCTGATGAGGGCCTATACCAGCCTGGTGGGAGTGGAGAGGACGGGATGAATTTGAGAAGCTTTGTTGTGTTCTGAATTTAATGGAACCTGTTTACCCAAGGATAATTGGAAGTGCTCACTGGGGTAAGTGCATTTCAGACCTAGGATTGGGAGTGGGTGAAGTCTTCATGTAGGCAGGAGAGCAGTTAGGAAAGTTCCAAATCCAAATGAGCTTTTTAAGCTCGTCTTCTTTCTGCCATGTTGTTCTCTAAAGCAGCAATTACTTGCCTAAATGACAGTAAGTTCTGTCCTGCCATCAAGGTCTTTGCCATTGAGATTGAGTGGGTTGGGAGAATAAATATGGAATAAATATAGGGAGCATGAGCTAGGGATATCACATTAAGCTATAGAGGATTTATAAGGGTGACATCTAGGATACCTCAAAACAACTGTCACTCAACTGGTTTACTTAAATTGAAGTTCTCCTCTCCCTTGAACTTCAACATCATTCTACTTGGCTGTTGACAGATGATAGCCTTTTCGTATCGGATTTACTGCCACAAATGATGAAGCTGCAAGAATCTGTTAAGCACTTGCTTTGAGCCAGGTATTGGGGAAATAAACACACGCAAAGAAGATAGGATCCCTACTTTTTCTAAATTAAATTTTATTTTATTTTAATCAGCAAAAACTTATCCTTTCTCCTTTCCAATCCAACTTTCCCATTTGAGAATATAAGAAAAATAAATCTCCACTACAAATAGTCAAGCAAAACAAATTTTCACATTGGCTATGTCCAAAAGAAACAAATTTTGTTTTTCCTTGACTATACATATTTATAGCTAAGGTTTTGTTTTTCTTTTCATTCTCAGTTGGAGAGAGTAGATTGGGAGGAAGAGAGGATAAAATTTTGCTGATAAAACAAATGAGTGATTATGTAAATGTGTGTATACATATGTACAAATATATATAGATATGTGAGTGTATATATTTATATACATATGTTCATATGTATATTTTGTTTTCTTTTCCTATATTCTGAGTCTCTCACCTTTTCGTCAGGAGGGTATTATAGCATGTTTCACTTTCAGTCTTCTAGAATCGTGTTTGGTCATTAAGCTGATTAAGTTTTCAAGTCTTTCAAAGTTTTTTGTCTCTGTAATATTGCTATCACTATATAAATTATTCTCTTTT
This sequence comes from Sarcophilus harrisii, assembly GCF_902635505.1. Taxonomy (NCBI): domain Eukaryota; kingdom Metazoa; phylum Chordata; class Mammalia; order Dasyuromorphia; family Dasyuridae; genus Sarcophilus; species Sarcophilus harrisii. The sequence goes on from NC_045428.1 coordinate 549,474,787, forward strand.
TTTTGTTCACTTCACTCCATCAGCTCATATGAGTCTCTCCAGGAAATCATCCCCTTTATCATTTTTTACAGCACATTAATAATCCATCACATTTATATACTATAATTTGTTTAGCCTTTGCTCAATTTATAGTCACTGCCTCAGATTATAATTCTTTGCTACCTCAAAAAGAGCTATAAATATTTTTGTATATGCCTTAGTTAGAGTTATATTTGCTTAGGACTGATCCCTTCCCTCTAATTTCTCTTCTTTCCTTATACCTTTTCCCTTCTATTTCCTTTTTGAGTGAAATATATGTCTCCAACTCCATGTGTATATTCTTATCTCATTTCACCACTTCAAATGAGTGAGGTTAAAGTGTCCACTCTCTCCTCAACTCCTTTCCTCTTATTTGTATCAGTTTCTACCTACATACCCCATTTATTTGAAATAATTTTCACTGAATTTTTTCTCTGGTATATGAAAGTAATGGAATGTTATTGTTCTGTAAAAATGATGAACGCACTGATGTTAGAAAGTCCTGCAAAGATTTGCATAAACTAATGCTGAGATGAGCAGAACCAGAAAAACATTGTTCATAGCAACAAGTTTGTGCAATGATCAACTATGACAGACTTGGTTCTTCTCAATCTCAGTAGTCCAAGGCATTCCTGATAAACTTTAGATGGAAAATGCCATCCATATCCAGAGGGAAAACTATGGAGACTGAATGTAAATCAGCACATGCTATGTTCACTTTTTTTCTTTTTCTTCTGTTTTTTTTTTTCTTTTTTCTCGTATTTCTTCTCTTTGGTTCTTATTTTTCTTCCAAAAATGCATGTACATGTATAACCAAAAAATGGTTTTTTTACATGTAACTAGGGAAAATAAAAAAAAAAAAAATTTAATTCTCTCTTCTTCTTCCTTTCATTTCTATTCTTCTTTTAATATCATCAAAGCATATCAGAACCATTCTGGGCCTTCTGTTTAATTAGATATCACCTGTAACCTCTAATAATATTAGGGGTCATAGGAGCACATATCTTCCAATATTAGAATATAAGCAGCTTATCCTTGTTTAATTTCTTGTGATTTTTTTTTTATTCATGTTTACTTTTTTATGTTTCTCTTAACTCCTGTTTTTTTTTTTTTTTTTTTTTTTTCTTATTCATGGTCACAAATTTCTGTTTCTCTTAACTTGAGGGTTTCTGCTCAGCTCTTGTCTTTTCATCAGGAATGTCAGAAAATTCTGTTTCATATAAGGTCCACTTTTGGACCTTTAGCTCTCCACTTCTTTATAATGGTGGCTACTAAATCATATATTGTCCTGACTCTGTTGAGCCTGATCTTATCTCCTTGGTACTTGAATTCTTTCTTTCTGGCTCTTTATAGTACTTTTTCTTTGGCCTGGAAACTAGATTTGTTCAGTGATATTCCTGAAAATTTTTATTTTGGGACTTTTAAAGAAAGTAACTAGTGCATTCTTTATATTTCCACTTTTCCCTGTTCCTAAGCGGTTTGGGCAGTTTTATTTCATAATGCCTTGAAATATATTATCTAGGATCTTTTTCTGGTCATGGGTTTCAGGTAATCCAGTGGCCCTTAATTTGTTTTTCTTCTTGATCTGTTTTCCAGGTCAGTTGTTTTTGTTATGAGAAAGCTTACATTTTCTTCTATTTCTCCTTGTGCTGGAACCTCTCCCCTGAGTAGAGATCCCTTCCTTACTCCACCCTGGATCTGTGACATGAAACTGGGTAATAAGTGACAAAAGTGCCAGTTGGCATCTGTTCTCACATCCTGCACAAGGTCATGGTGCCCCAGTATGAGTCTGGGACCTTGTCTTGCTCCAGTACACAATCTTGGTCCTCTTTCAGCCCTTGGGCATTGAATTACTCTTCATGGCATGTTCCTGGCCAGATCCCATCCCAAATGTCCATAGGCCATACTTTCTGTCTTCCAGTACGATGACCTGAATGGAAAAAATGACTTCCTGTGCTTTTTATTTTCTTGGATTTTGCCATCAAGATTTGGTCTGGCATGTTTTCTGGATCTGTTTGAAGGAATTTTGCTGAGGGGAGCTTGCTGTGCTTCATCTTGCTATTTTACCATCATGACGCCTCTCAGACCATCGGTGCCCCTAAATTGAACATAATACTCCAGATGTGGTCTGACTAGAATATAAATGATTTTATTACCTCCCTAGCTCTGGACACTTAGCTTTTCCTAATTCAATCTTCAGATACTAACTTTTTTTTGACTGTCATATCACATCATTGAGCAAAAGAGAGAACATATGTAAAACTTGGCCCCAAAGAAGAGATGAGAAGATAACTTTGCAGAGGTGGAAGGTCCCTGAATGTGTAGGAACATGACATATAATAACTGATTTTTTTTTCTCATTCTCTTCCTTTATTTAAAAAAATGTTTTGTTAAAAAAATAAATAAATTTTTAAAAATTAAATTAAATTTTAAAATTAAAAAAATTTTAAATAAAAAATTTTTGTTATAAAGGATGACTCCTTGTAAGAAGGGAAAGGGAAAGCTATAAAGGGAAATCTATGCAATGTAAAAACAATGTAAAGTTAACAATTAAAGTGTATTTTTCTTTTCTTTTTTTTTAAACTTCAAATTTTGTATTAAATTTATTTAGTATTTTAGTATTTAATATTTCTCCCCAGCTATATGTAAAAGCAATTTCCAACATTTGTTTTTAAAACTTGTAGTTTCAAATTCTTTCCCTTCCTCCCTCCTCACTCCACCTCCCTCATTGAGAAGGTGAGCAATTCAGTACAGGCTATGTATGTGCAGTCATGCAAAACATAAAATGCATTTTTTAAAGAGAAAAAGAAGCATTGTTTCATCCAGTGATTAGTGCAATATCTCCAGATATTTCCTTAGAAGTTCGTTTTTTCAGAAATGGTTGGAGATTGCCAGCAGTCGGTTCCAGACCCTGAAAGGAAAGAGGCCTGTAGTCCTTTGGAGCCTAATGGTTTCCACTATGATATGTATATGACAAACAAGCTATTTTCTTCACGCTCAAAAGCAGTTGTTTCCACTGTGGTCCTCCCCCAAGTCATTATGGTATAGAAGTGGTCCTGCTTTCTGAACAGCTGGAAAGGCTTTCGTCCTGACCGAGGAGCACCAGCCAAGCCAGAGAGTCTTGTCATCAAGGATGGATTATGTTTGGCCCATGGGACTCCCTAAACTGTTTGTCACAATGTAAAGGCTGTGGGAAGAGTCCTGTATGATGGTACAGTGGATAGAGCGCTGAACTCAGAGCATGGAAAATATGGCTTCACTCTGCCTCAGAGTCTTCCTGGCTGTGTGACCCTGGGCAAACCTCAATGTCCTCATCTGTAAAATGGGGGTGATAATAGCACCTCCTGCATAGGATTGTTGTGAGAATTAACTGAAATAACTTATATAAAGCAATTTGCAAACCATAATGCACAATAGAAGTGCTAGCTATTATCATGATTAAGTCAATAAAGAAATCAGTAGGAAAGTTACATTTCTATGAAAATCCGATGAAAGCCCAGGAGAGCAAAGGTCACCAATATGCTAAGAAAAACCAGGTCACAGGAGCAACAGATTAGGGGTAAAGCAAGCTAAGAGTGAGGAAAAATTAGATGAGGACATGGGCTGGAGCGAAGTCACAACCGAGAGTTTAGGTGGAAGAAAGTCTCGAATAGTTGCCTTCATTGAATTTGTGTGTGTCTATTTTTCTTTAAGGAAAAGCAGTTTTCCTCGCAAGAGATAAACACCATTTATCAGACATCTGCCACCTGGTCCGTCATGATGTGCCCTACCTGTTCCAGAAATATGTGAAGGAATCTCATGGAAAGGATATCCGAGTGGTGGTGGTGGGTGGCCACGTCATCGGCTCCATGCTTCGCTGCTCCACAGATGGCAGAATGCAGAGCAACTGCTCCCTAGGTATCCTCCTGTAGCTGCCTCTTGGCCCTGGGGCCGGCTGTGACTGCTCAGGTGTCAGGTTTGGGGAGGGATTTTTTTTCTCTCAGGTTTGGGCTGTGTGTGCAGGAGTAAGGTGGGCTTGTTTAGCCATCCGTGACAGAATCCTGCCAGCTGATAAGGGATTGTGTGTGGCCAGGGAGCTGTGAAATGTCAGCCTGCCAAATTTAGCTGAGGCATTTAGAGCAGCCCACAGCAGCCAGCCTTAGATCTGGTTGAATGCCATACCAGTAGAAAAGCATGGCAGCACCCAACTGAAGAGAGAGGGTTACCCCCTTGGAGCTTGTTTGACTGGAATTTGACCCAGATCAAATCATTAACAAGTGGGTTAGATGCCGGCCAGGTCCCTACTGTGTCACCGCTCATTGAATTCTGTTAGCATAAAATGAGGGAAAGGTCAGGAAGCCAAATTGTCTTCCTCCTTTACATCAGTCACAGCAGTGACGTTCAGTGGCAGGAATCCTGTGGCTTTAGGAGGCCTCTGAATCTTGTTTCTCTCTATTGAGAGAACTAAACAACTCAGCAAGACAAAATACATGAAAGTCGTGGTGTCTGTCTTCAGAAAGATTTTATTTTACAGATAACAGTCAATAAACAATGCACAAGATAGATGAATATAATATTCTTTCTTTGTGAAGTATCATGGTATGGGGGGAGGCGGAAGCACCAACTAGAAGTCAAAATAACACAAACAACGATAATGCTGTTAGCTGACATTTTTGTGGTAGCTTTATGTTTTTTATGTATGTTGCATTTTAGCTTCATGATAACCCTTTGAGGAAGACAGTACACCATTTTACAGGAGAGAAAACTGAGGATTAAAACAGTTAAAGGAATTTCCCCCAATAATTTCCCCAATCTTAGATAATTGTCAGAAGGAAGGTTTGAACCCAGGTTCTCCTGACCTCAAGATCAGCACTGTGTCTGCTATACCCCAGCTTTTTCAACTGTGGGTCATGACCCCATGGGGGATAGAGGCTTGTGACTGAATGGAGGGGTCACAAAGTTATGATTTATTATCAGTAAATGTTTGCTTTCTACACCTATTTTACATACCCAGCTGGGGTCACATAAAATTTGGGTGAAAAGGGGTCACAAGAAGAAAAAGTTAACGAAGCTGTGCTCTGTAGCCCAGTGTGTCCCCAAGCAGAAGATTTTGATTCTTGGCTCTGGTGTTTGCTAGTTGTATGACTTGACGGGTTAACTTCTGCCAGCCTTGGTTTCCTCATTTGTAAATGGAGATATTTTGGGAGAAACCTGGCGAGGTTGTTACACAGAAACTGTTTTATAAGATCTGAGGCCCTATAGAAGTCAGCTATGGTTACTTTTCTCAGTTTTCAGTTGATTGGTTTCGTTTTGTTCACGCTGTTTTAGAAAGTTCTTGGGAAAGCAACAGTTTTCAAATTATATGTTGGATTAGTGGATAACTTTGCTCTGTTAACATTTGGTAACAGGTAACAGTCATAATAATGACCATAATAATAAGAGCTAACATTCATATAGCACCTGCTATGTGCAAGACACTCTGCTGAGCACTTTGTGATTATCTCACTTGATCCTCACAACAACCCTGGGAGATAGGTGCTACTATTATCCCCATTTTGCAGATGAGGAAACTGAAGCAAACAGTGACTTCCTCAGGGTCCTATAGCAACTAAGTGTCTGAAGCTAGATTTGAACTCAGGCCTTCCTGATTCCAAACCTGGGAAGTCTCTAGCCACTATATCACCTACCTGTCCAGATTGTCTAGTAAGAGAACTCAAGGGCATTTAAGGTAGAATGTGAATTGCCCCGTCCTCATCACAGAACTGCATTCTCAGTACTAAATAGATGCCTTTATAAGTTAGTAATGTGAATAAGTAACTATAATGACTCAGATGTACCAACACTAAAACGAAAATACCCTGCAGAGCTCAGCAGGGCCCAGACTAGGAGCCTGGGAGAATGCCTCATAGCCTAAGATAGGCACTGAACTTGGACGCTGGAAGGACCTTGGAGGCCAGCTAGTCCATCAGAGGAGTAAGCATTGGGGGGGCATGCAGACCCGGCTCTGGAAGGGGCTATTCAGACCTAGGGCCAAAGCTCCAGAGCATGGGTTCAGAATCAGAAGTGGTGTGTGGGAGTGGTGAAAAGAATTAGAGGACAGAAGCTTGAATTGCATTTTTGCCCTCAAGTCTGGGAACTTGACAAGTCCTCAACTCTCTTTATTTGCAGTGTGAGAAGCTTAAAAGAGATGATTTCTAAGATAGCTTCCAACTTTAAATCTTGGGCTGTTTTGTGTGGGGATGTCCCATTATTTGAGAGCAATGTTCCATAGCAGTCCCTTTGGATTTGAGCCCATTCTCTTAGGCTGCAAGTGGGCATGGGAGGAGAGGGTGCATTCTGGCTCAGGGAGACATGCTTGCATTTCTCGGCTTGCCCAAGCTAGACCCCATGTTGGGAATGTTCTCCATTTTTATTTTTGTGCTTTAAAATCAATAATTACCTTCAAAGTTCAGCTCAGCCTTTCCTTCAAATTACCCACTAATTGTTAGTGTCCTCTTCCTCCAAAAATGATATATAATAACTAAGAGTAATAGCTAGCATTTATACAGTGCTGGTAAGTTTGTTTCCTCCCAACAACCCTGGGAGATAAGTGCTTTTTATTACTCCCATTTAACAGTAGACATTAAAGCAGAGAGAGATTCTGTCTTGCCTGAGGTCACACAGCTAGTAAATAAAAGGTGGGATTTGAAATCAGGTGTTTCTGACTCTAGGCCCAGCCTTGTATCCACAGATCCCATAGCTGCCAAGTACACTAAGTGTACAATGCTAGTTAAATAGGTTCCTTGAGGGCCTGAGTTGACTTTTCTTTTGAAAGTTTTTTCATCTTTTTACTTTTTTCTTTTCTTTTCTTTTCCTTTTTTTTTTTTTTAACCTAAACAATTTTTAGTTTCAGCTTTTGTTTTTATCACTTTCATTTCTCCCTTTCCCATTCACAAATCATTTCTTGTGAAAGAATAAAAAACGACAGTAAGGTACAATACAACAAAATGAACAGGACAAATGAATCTGGTGGTAACTGGATATATTCATCTATATCTATAACACTCCAGCTCTATAAAGAAGGGTCAGTAAGTATAATTCTCTAGTAGACAATTTATTTTGAAGGTGATTGTCTTCCTCTTTTTTTCCATTTATGTTGTTGTATTCATTATGCAAGGACTGTTTTTCATTTGTTTTAGTGTTCCAAGTACCTAAGACAGTACCTCTTCACTTAATAGGTGTCTAATAAGTTTGTTGAATTGAATTGAATTGAGGAACTTAGAAGAACATAGGGTCCTAGACTCAGAGCTCTATTCTGGTTGGAAAGACAGGATAATATGACAGAAAAGCTTTTGTCTATGCTGTTATTGTATGTTTAAAATATGCTGTAAGAGGATGATTAACAGATTTTGTTAAAGAGGCTGACCCCTCCCCTGGGAATAACTGAGTAATGAGTCATGGGAGAGAACAGGAGAAAGTAGGAGAAGGTATTAGTTAACCTGAGCTGCTTAGAACTCAGGTTAGGGCTGTTTTTTGCTGGTCTCAGGATGCGTCAATTATCCTGATCCACAAGTAAGCTGGAGACTAGAGATGATATCCTTACAGGGCCTACAAAAGCCTCCTGAAAGGGGAGGTTGAAACAAGAAAAGCCAGAAAATCAACTTCATGCTTGCTGAGGAAGCTGATCGAGAGCTGAGGATCTCTAGGGAAAGATATCCACTGTCATCTCAAGGCCACATCACCCCTCAGGAGTGAAATGGAAATGGTACCCCAGATAGTCAGTTCATAAACATTTAGTAAACACCTACCATGTTCCAACCACTGTGCTGAGTGTTGTGGAGTCAGTAAAAAGGAAAAAAACAGTCCCTTCCATCAAGAGCTTCTATCTAATGGAATAAGACATATAATAATAGGAAGGGGCTGGGGTACTAAGTCTAAGGGGATGATGAAGATCTGGAGCCAGATGGAAAGTGATAAGGAATCTGCCCCAGTCTTCTTACTTCAATAGAGAATTAGGAGGTTTCTCTCCAATATCCATCCTCCATCCTCTCAAACTGGAGAGAGGCCCAAGGGGCAGAGGGTGTTGAGGAGATATCACTTGCAGAATTGATTTGATTTTGCAGAAAGATGAATTTCTGGAGACAGTAGTGAGGTCTAGGTAAACAGCCACATGGGAAGTACATTATTCACCCAAGCAGCACTATCAGCCTTAATAACTAGCCAGTGAAGATGTCTCAAGCAAACCTAACAGGAAAAAGAGAAGTGGGCCAGGGGCTTGCGAGATCAAGATCTCTGGGAAATACAATTGTAACTTTAATAACTTCCAGAACAGAAAAGGATGAACTAAAAGCCAGAGGAAGAATCTTACAGAAAACTTCCTTCCTCATCTTTGGCTGCCAAAATCCAGAGCAAGACCTCCAGGAAGCCAAAGAGAGGCAGCAGAATGGAAGTAGGAAGGCCCTTGGGGGGTCTGAGCTGAATAAAGACTTAAGAAATCAGCCCTGAAAAAATTGAGATGGTTGCCTGTCCTGGAAGTGGAGTCTCCTTCTTCCTTGCCCCAGACTACCTCAGACAAAAAGTTTGAGAATCTCTGTGGAACCTCCCCAGAACAATTCAGAAACCTTTCCTTGGCAGAGTTCATCTTTGCACCTCAGTCCATATTGTTGGCGCACCGTCTTTTTTACATATTTGTGTTTCCCTTGTTTTCCTTTGGTGTTTCCTCTTTGAAACCTTCAAGTTGCTTATGGATTTCCCAAAGGATGGAGTATATATCCTCATTAGTCAGTGAGGACTACATTGGCTGGATCAATCTAGGGAAATCATGGGAATAGGAGCAAACAGTGAGTGGGAAAGAATTTAGAAAAGGCAGCGGCAGAGCTGGAGGTAGACACTGCTCTCTTCCTACCTTCTGTTCATCCCTTCATTCATCCCTACATTAATACACATAGTAACACATGACATGCCAGATAAGTGATATAAGCCCCTTAGGAACTTAAAGAGATTACAGTGGGTTGGGTCAATCAAAGATTTCATAGAAGAGATTTGTAAGGGCTTGTCGCCCAGCAGGCCCAATATCTGATGCAAGAGGAGGTTTAGAGATCCATGTTGGCACGTTAGCAGCAACCCCAGGAGCAAAGAACATCAGCCTCTGCAGTAAAAAAGATTGAACCTGACACTCCCTGCATGGTGGTTTTCCTAGTCTGGTATGAGCTGACCGGGCAACTGGTCTACCTGCAGGACTCAGCCCTATGATCTTGGCCTTCTCAGGACATCAAAATGCAAAACGAAAGGTATTTTTCAGCTTATATACACTCTCCTTCCACCTAAGTTGCTTTTTTGAGGCTGGGATTGCTTCCCCCCTTCCACTGCCTCAGGCAGTGGGGATGGGAGGGGGGAGTGGAGATTGGCCCTAACATTTCTTATTCCTACTTTTGGCAGAGTATGACACAATCAAGAAAAGCATAAGGATAAGAAGGACATTCCAGAAAGGAGAGATAACAGCACTTTATCATAGAACCTCCCTCTTCCTCTTTGTCTCTTGGCTCCCTTGGCTTCCTTTAAGTCCCAGCTAAAATTCCACCTTCTACAGGAAGCATTTCTTTATCTCTCTTAATTCTGCTGCCTTCCCTCTGCTTATTATTTCAAATTTATTCTGTCTATAGCTTGTCTGCACATACATAGTTGCTTGCCCCCACAGTTTCCCCCAATAGAATGAGCTCTTTGAGAGCAAAGACTTTCTTTTGCCTTTTTATGTATCCTTGCTCTTAGCACCATGCTTTGCACATAGTAGATGCCCAATTAATGTTTTTTGACTGATATCTAGTCCACAGTATCTGAACAAGTGTCTCATACAGACGTCACATGGCTTTTGTTTGAAGACTCTCAGTAAGGAAGAAATTACCTACCTGCCTACCTCCAGGTGCAGTCTGTTTCCTTTTCTAAGGAAATTTTTTCTTGACCTCCAGTCTAAATTTACCCTTGGAAGCTTCCATCTATTGTTCTAGTTCTGCTGTCTGGGACCAGACAAAATTAATCTGATCCTTTTTCCACAGGATCACCCTTCAAACACTTGGAGATTTAAGCCAAGACAGAGATAGGTTGGGCTGGTAAGAAACACCCTTGGTTCTAAGTTTGGCTCTGGTGTTAAATAGTTGTCCATCTCTAAAATAAGAAAATTATCCTCAAGCAGAAATGTTTTTAAATGAAACATTCAGAAATGAACCATTTGGGGCTTCAGGATAGCAAATTATCTTTTACATCCTTGGTAGTTAAAAATGGCATTTGGAACTTACCCTTTATATTATAGCCACATCCTGTAACTGTTGGCTAGAATTAGACCTGGCCACAGTGTCCCTGTCCTGTGTCCACATGGAGTAGATACTAAGGCCTTTGCGACACTATTTTGCCTCTTAAATCAAGTAGAATTTTTTCTTTTATTTACTAGTGCCCAGACACTAGTACAGTTTTGCCATATCATTTACCTTGGTGTGATCCTTTAAACTGACTAGAGAGTGAGCTCTTAGGTCAGGAAAAACTTTTGTTGGGCTTGAGACAGTAGCTCACAGACTCAGAATTTGAAGATTTTTAATCTTCAAATTATTTTTATTAGTGGGTCCAACCCTCTACTGAAGTCTTGCTAAGAGGCTGGATACTGGGTATTTGAAAGTTATACTGGCGACCTTTCAAACTGGAGAATAACAATAATACTGATGATAATAATGTTAGTTAGCATTATATATAACTTAAAGATTTGTAGAGCATTTTATGAGATCTCATTCTGTTTTAGCCACAGCCCTGGGAGATAGTTGCTGTTATTATCCCCTTTTTATAGATAAAGAAACTGAAGTAGACTTGTATCAGGTCACTGAACTAGTAAAGTCTGAAGCCAGATTTGAACTCACATGTCTAACTCCAGGTCCAGCATTCTATTTACTGTTTCACTTAGCTGCTTCTTGAAAAGCTCCTAGTTCAAGACCACAGATCACAGATGCATTGTATATCTGTCTGTCTATCTGTCTCTCATCCTCTCTGTCTCTCTCTGTTTCTCCCTCCCTTCCCCCTCGTCTTTCTGTCTGTCTGTTTTTCTTTCTATCATTCTCTCTGTCTCTCTCTCTCTCTCTTATATATGGTTCTATCTGTACATTCTATCTCTGTTCACCTCCAAAAAATGCAAGTTCTGTGAAGGTAGAGATTTCTTGCTTTTTCTTTGTCACTGAGTATGTAGCCCAGTCTTGACACTTAATAAATGATTGTTCATTGATTGATTGAGGCAGAGTGCATGGCACTTTGGCATGGCAAAGTGCAGAGGAAGGCCTTCCCACTACAGGAAGGGCTGCCCATAGAGTGATCTCCCTTGGTGTAGAGCAGCTCCTTGCCTAAAGGCACAGAGAAGTTGTGATCAGTGTCAGAAGGACTACCCACAGGGATGAAATCGCATACATTTGAAGTATTAGGGTCAGAGGGCCTGGGCTCAACTAGTTAGTACCAGTATGATGTGGAACAAGCCATTTCACCCCTCTGGGCTTGAGTTTCCCTGTATACAACAAGGAAGTTGGGCGGGCTGGCTGGCTGCTAAGGTCCCTCCCAGCTGGAGGTCTGTGGGGCTGAGTCTTTGAAGTCAGGGGAGCTTAGGGCAAGAGCTTCCCTTGAGCATGGGAGTCCTGGGCCTGGGCCCCTTGGCAGCCCAGAGCTCTCTGCCATGCCAGAATTTCACCCTCCCCATCTGTCTTCATAAGTAGGTCGCTTCCTTGTATGTGGAAATGACATTGGTCAGTGTTATCCTTCTGTGGATGTGCTTCCTCTGCAGGTGGCGTGGGTGTCATGTGTCCGCTCACTGAGCAAGGCAAACAGCTGGCCATTCAGGTGTCCAACATCTTGGGCATGGATTTCTGCGGCATCGACCTCCTCATCATGGATGATGGCTCCTTTGTGGTGTGTGAGGCGAATGCCAACGTGGGCTTCGTGGCCTTTGACCAGGCCTGCAACCTGGACGTGGGCGGGATCATCGCCGATTACACCATGTCCCTGCTGCCCCGCAGGCTGACCGGGAAGATGGCACTTCTCCCGGGGGCGCCCAGCGCTGGCGAGAAGAGCGACCCTGAGGGATGTGCTTCTGCCCAGGCCGGCGCAGAGAGCATTTACATCACCAACGGTGGCTCAACCTCCAGTGAGAGCGAACCCGAGGTGGGAGAAATTGGGGGTTCTTTGGCAAACACGGCTAGGGCCCAACCCCCTTCACTGCCAGGCCCCAGCTACAATATTAACAACATGATTGCCTCTGAATTAAAACTTAAATGAATTCAGCTTTTGAATATCATTTAAACCAAATCCTGCTGCTTCCCTGATAGTTTTGAATGAATAAGATCTTGACTAATGTGTGTTCATTTGCACAGAAAATAAGAATCCCATCTGGGCACTTACTCACTTTACAGTATTCTTTCTAATGACAATTTAAGAAAATTTCTTGGCTTTGTGGTTTGTACAAAGACTAAAGAATGCTCAGAGAATAACATCCCAGCTGATGAAGTGGAACTTGGTGCCTGTGTTATGGACACTTGGCTATTAAGTGCTCGCAGCCGACTGGCAGGCATCGAAGCTCTATGCTGGTGTAGTCTGCATGTCTCCCTCTCTCCACAACCGAGCCCAGTCATTCGGAGCCCTCGAAGAGAGAATATTTGAAAGCTTCCAAGACATCAGGGCAATCGCCAGCTGGGAGTTCTGGATCCAGATGCAATAATGAGCTCTCTTCTGTGGATGGCTATTCAGTGCTTCCAACGCCATTCTGGAACCCATCTCTGCTTCCCACCGATCTGCATCTTACCTTCCTTGTGTTGCTTCTCTGTCACTTGGGATTCAGTGATTTGAAAGCAAATCCATTAGCACTTTCAAAGAAAGCACTTTGTAAAAAGAGCGAATCACATCTCTTCTGGGCCTCATCTCCACTGGGGCAAGGGAATACATGCTGATTTGTAAATAGAGCCTGTCCTGCAAAGTGCTTTGTGGTCTCCATCACAAATGGAAAGTGTGCTTTAGCAGGTGCCCTGGCCCAGTTGCCTCTCCTGGTATCCTCTTCCTCTTTTTTCTTCCCGCTGGCTTTTGGTTTCAGTTGGACACGTATTTCACTGAGCTGAGACTTGTGCTTTCTTTAACTCAGGGGGTACTCAACTCTTCCCCATAAGGGATTTCTCTCCTGTGGCTCTGATACCTGGAGAATAAGCATCACTCCTACATACTGAAGGATTTGGTGTGGTGTGGGTGGGCCGCAAATGTGCCCATTCAGCTTGGTACATTGGATTTAGCTCTGTGGAATTATAATGGAACAAAGCAATTGGAAACACACCGACCCTGAGGGACATTCTAATGTCCAACATGATCTCAGAAATCTAAATTTGTGGACTCTTTGAAATGAGAGAGAATCCTACACATCCTGTTTTTATTTTTGGTTTTTTTGACTAACATGGGCATAGTATACCCTAAGTGCTTTCCATTCCAACCATCTGTGCAGTAGGTAACAAACCTTTCTCTGGGAAGAAGTCATTGAGATGGCTATTTGAGACTCCACTAAAACAGGAAATATTTGTCAAATAATGACACTTTAGGGAAAAAAGCATGACCACAATTCCCACATCCAAGTGATTGTTGTCTCCTTCAAAGCCTCACCTTAGAAGGCTATACCTTTATTTCTGCAAAGCTTTGGGAACTGAATTCAAACCAAATTTCTAAGCTCCAAAAGAAAACCAGTGGTACTTGATAGTCACCTTTTATTATGGGGTTCACAGTTTATCCCCAGCCTTGGTTTAAGATTACTTTTGACCATTTCTAGACATAAGAATTACCTCTCAATCCTTGGGGATAAAAAAATTGCATCACAAACTTTGAAGTACATTTTCAGAAGAGAAAGGGGAAGGCAAGGGAAATGATTTGAGCAGTGACAGCGTTGATAGAACAAATTTATACCTTCCAATGGAGATTGTTTTAGTGAGAACCAAATGGGTGTGGACCCATTCAGATGTATAGGATTTGGTCTGAATAAGAAAATCATCCACATTAAGTTACACTTTGTGCTAATTTAACATAGCTAACTGTAAAATGTGGATAAAATAAAAATTTTCACAACATATACTATATAATAGGATTTGTCTAAGAGCACCATGATTGAAAATAAAAATTTTCACAACATACTTTAAAATAGGATTTGTCTAAGAGCACCATAATTGAAAATTATTATTTGGGAGAGTTAAGCAGTAACTTTGGTCCTGCTGATCACTTTCTCTCCATCAAAATTGATCTAAGTCACATGTCCTTCAGCCAAAATGAGTCTGGAGCTGTGTAGAGGAATCTCACTGTGCACAGAGTGTATTTTATACCTCACACCAATGTAGCTCAAATATTATCAAACAGTGTATTTCTGACTACATATCTGGTTTAGTTGGGGAAGGGAGATGATTTTATGTGGGTTATGACACCTTTTACCACTCAGGGGAGATTAGGCAATCAATGAGTTTGCTTCTGTCTTCACTAGAGTTGACTAAATGCTTTCTTTGTGTCTGTATATCTGCTGGAGCCAAATGAGGCCCTTGTAAAAATTATATTTGTTCTTTAGCTCTTTAAGAATCTCTCCACATACACACCCGCAGGGTACTTTTTTGGGCACTAAAGAGACAAAGTCCTGAGTTCTCTTGCCCCAAGAAAAGATCCTTCCCCGACTATGAGCTATACCATCAGAGCATCCCCCATCTAGGAACCACTATAGCAAAGTTTTAGAGTGAGGAGTATAGAATCTTTGCTTGCTTACGTCCACCAGCTTTACCTGAATCATGCTCTGACCATCCTCTCCTCCCCCTTAAAATTCCCTGGCAGCACCCAGAGTGACTCAGTAGGAAAAAACCCTGTGTTTGAGGTTGGACAAACTAGTTTGTTTTGGGTTCTAATTAGTCATTGATTAACTGAATGATTTTGAGCAAGTTGTGCCTCAGTTTTTTTCATCTCTAAAATGGGGGAAAATACCCTGCCCTACCTACCTCACAGGATTTCTGTGAGGGGAAAATCAGTTGCTAGATGTGAATTGTAATTTGAAAGTTGCTTTGCAAGAGGTGGAATCTGGAAAGAGGAACATGTCTTCTTCCTTCTGTGACTGCATGATGGGACTCCTCAACACCCATCCCCCTTCAGGAACTTCAGGAGGAAAGAGGCCAGTAGGTATCTATTTTTGCATCCTAGGCAGCATGAGAATGCAACTTCTCAGCACCTTTAGTTCCAGCCTTGGAAAGCCTGCAGGGACCATCTGAGTATGACAACAGCCACAAATCATATCTAAGCTGGAACATTTGATTCCCTTACTCTTCCAAGGAAGGATGTCTTCCCTGTGTAAAATTCATGCCTATCTCTGTATAATGCCTCCTTTTGTTTGGTAGGAGCATCTTGAAACTGGTGAAAACTTGAATACCAGTAGCTGAGTCACTGTGAATAGAATTTATTATGCACTGATAAAAAAAAAAAAAATCCTTGTATCTGTATATCTTTGTGTGTTAGGGCTTGCAAAGGTAGCTGGAACCCTGGTTTTAGCTTTAGGTCTTTGAGAAGCCTATGAACGATACAAGTGAACTCCAAGCCATGGGGGGGCCACATACTCAGACCCTCTCACCTAGCTATTGGGGGATCCCATAACAAGGAAAGACCCTCCACCCCGCAAGAACAATTAATTTGTTAAAGACAGCATTTGAAAGAAATGTGACTAGGGAGTGTAGGTATTGTTTTTCTAGGAAAATAAGGAAGTGGAATCATGTGTGCATTTAATGAGGAAATAAGGAAGGATGGCCATCTTTTAAGCTAAATCTGCTCAAAGGTAGGAGGAATAGGGCCTCAATCCTACATTTCAAGGACTGGTTACTTAAGGTTTTAGAAACCCCTGTTGAATGCATTTCACAGATGAAACTAATGAACCTAAGAATTATATTTTAACAACTCATATTCTTGTGTTAGGTAAGAAGGCAGAATGCCTTCAAGACTCTTGTAAGTTCCAGAACTTTAGGCACCCATGGCTAGCCAAAATGAACAAAGGAAGGGCAGCTAGCTGGTTAGAGCACTGAAGTCAGGAGGACCTGAATTCAAATCTGGCCACAGACACTTAACACTTACTAGCTGCGTGACTCTGGGCAAGTCACTTAACCCCAATTGCCTTGCAAAAAATAAATAAAATGAACCAAGCAGAAAGTTATTGATAGTAACCTTGATTAAATTAGTAGTCAAGTCATACCCAATTGCTGCTGTGGATTATTCCTAGGCTGTCCAGGTGTATCTGAATGATCAGTGTGGACCAGTTGTCTTTACTATCCTGGCATTATTGGAACATTCCTTGATTTTGGACTGCAAGTCACTCTTTCCAGAACCTGGTGCTGTATTGGATCTACCATTAAAAAAGAGTGATCTAGATCACTGTTTATCATATAGTAATTTGCTTTAGTAGATAGAACACATAGAAATGAGAAGAACTGAGATCTAATTCTGGCTCTTCTACTGATTTGAATAAACCTCAGCTTCTTCATTTACAAACCAAAATGCTCGGACACACACAAAAAAAAAATCTTTCCAGCTCTAATTTTGTGACTTTATGATCTCATTTCAGTTTCTAGTTTCTAGTCTGCAGTCAATAGCTAGGTACAAATTCTTTCATAGCTCCCCATCACTGGAAGTTTTTTCAGATGGAGGCTAGATGTCTACTTGTGAGAGATATAGTAGGAATTCCTATGTAGATGAATTGAACTAAATAACCTTTGAAATCCTTTCTAGTTCAAAGATTCTATGAACTAAAATAGAAAGCAGTAAGTAAATAAGAAAGCAGCTTACATTAGCCTAGCCCTCTCTTCTTTAGTTTCTTCATCTACTATGTTGTTCATTTGTTTAAGTTGTGCCCAACTCTGTACCCCCACTTCTTAGCAAAGATACTTGGTTTGCCATTTCCTTCTTCAGCTCATTTTGCAGATGAGGAAACTGAGGCAACAGGATTAAGTGACTTGCCCCAGGCTCACATAGCTTGTAAGTATCTGAGGTTGGATTTGAATTTAGAAAAATAAGTCTTCCTGACTCTAGGCCCAGGGGGTTTGTGCATTATGAGACCATCTAGCTGCCCTACTAGGAAGGAGGTTTTGACTAGGTGAGTTCTCCAGCATTCTGTGATAGAATTTTGTTATAAAATACTGCCCTTCCATTTTCTTATTTGAGACTCACAACAACCTCACAACATAGATAATATAACTATTATTCCATTTTGTAAATGAGAAAACTGGCTCAGAGGCAATTAACTTGACTAGAGTCTTATACTGTTAGGCAAAGTCAGGACTTTACCCCAAGTATTCTGACCCCAAGAATATTGCTCTTTCTACCACATACTGTTATTTCTGAGCTATCCAGGATCAGTATAAACAGGCTTCTTCCTGGACTCAGAATATAGAGGAAGATAGTGGCAGGATGGCAGAATGACAATTGGGCTTTTTTGGGTGGAAGGAGGGGGAGAGAAAGAGAGCGAGAAAGGCTTTTGGAGGAGTCTGGGATGACCCAATAGGGAAGGGGAGAGATAGTGGTGGTAGACCTAGAAGAAACAGGCAAACCATAAGCATCTATTAAATGCTTCCTTTATTCATGGCACAGTGTAGGGATTAGAGAAACAAAATCCACAAAATAAAACACTCCCTACCCTCAAGAGTCTTATATTCTACTTCTACTCCCCAAAGCTGTTAAAGAGTAGAAAGGAAGCTGGCCAACAAGCTGACCTGGAGTTACTTGGCATTTGATTTATTTTGGATTTTTCCTATGTTATGATTCACTGATTTTGGGTCAGATCTGAATGGAAAATGCCATAATCTCAAATCTGTAATAGAATAGGGAAATCCCAAGCTGGTCTTAAATTTCATTCCACAAACATGTGAAATGTGCACCCTATACAAGGACCTTTACTTGACATTGGAAGAATATAATGGTGATTACAACATAACCTCTCTTCACAAGAAATACTATCATCTCAAACCTGTAAGACAGGTGATAGAACAGGGAAATCCCATTCTGGTCTTAAATTTCTTTCTACAACATGTGAAATGTGTACCCTATACGAGGATCTTTACTTGACATTGGAAGAATATAATGGTGATTACAACAGAACCTCTCTTCACAAGAATTACAAGTGTAATGGGAGCTGGTCTGTGTCAGCAAAGGCAGAATGCCTGGAATGTACCCACTTCTCACCTCCACCTCTTAAAATCTCTGGTTTCCTTCAAAACTTAGTTCCCCTCATCTACGTGAAGATTTTCCTGGTGCCTGCTTTTTATTCATGTTATGTATATTTACATATCGAAAGATCACAGACCTACCTACGTACATCTCCTCCATTAATGTTTAAGATCTTTGAAGGCATCATCTGTCTCAGTGTCTGGTTATAATAGATAGCTCATAATTAGTTGAATGAGAACAAGGAAGGAGAATGTTATAGATATCAAATATTAGTGGTGGTGGACATTGGGGAACCTGCAGAGACCTTAGGCAGAAGTTGACATGGTCAGAGAAAGGGGCACGTGCCAATTTTAAAATAGTAATAATAATGATATCTGCTATTGCCTTGTTGTACCCCATCATGACAGGTTCCTGAGGGATGGAGAGCTTTGGGCCTGTCTTATAGGCTCCTATATGGTAAAAGGTAGTAAAGTAAGGGGGAAGGGTGTACTAGGGAGAAGATAAATTTTGCTGTCCCAGAAACATGTATGAAGGTATGTTATTGTGTCTGGAGGTAGAAACAGTAGGAGTATGAATATAGCTAGACTGAAGACCCCACTGAAGTTTATGCTTAGTCTTGAGATTGTTTTTTGGCCCTTCCTGAGTTCCAGGGCTGGGCAGTTATGGAGGGACTAGGTGGACACACTTGTGAGAGGCTCAGTTATATGGTCATGTAGCAGATTGGCGAGTATGCCCTCCATTGCTTTCTCTTTCCCAATCTGGTATCAGTTTCCCCTGGGTATTTATGGCTCAGAGAGTTGGCAGGGCTGAGGGGATTTCCCAGTGAGCAGTGCAATTGTGACATCTTGTGTTCTGATGTTCACTAGAATCAAAATGATTAGGTGGAATAGCCATAGCTCTGATTCATCAGTTACGTATTCACTGAGATTGGAAAGAAAATTAAACTTTGAGAATTTAACAGGGCGGTTTTTATTTTCAAAAAAACCCCCAAAGTGTTAGAAACACAAGAAAACCAGTTACCTTCACATCTTGATCATCCACACCATTCTGATTATGAGCCAGTATTCTTAAAACCCTGTTCTTCCCTGTTTTGCTCAGAGACCAGACCATGGCCAAAGAAAGTATGAGTCTGAGTCAAGTCCAATTCATAAAGCAGATCTGTCATCAGAAGTCTTAGTGTTCTCTGTAACTAAATACTATCAATATGAGGACCCCCAGACTTTGATCCTAATTCTGTGACTTTATGCAAATTACATCCCCTTCATGAGTTTCAGTTTTTGTGTCTATGAAATTGTGGTACTAAATGGTCTTTTAGTTTCCCTTCAGCTTTGACATTCTTCAGTAACTGTGGTTTTACATTATTTTCTGGTTTTGATTACTCACTCGCTCATTTGTCATTGCCTTCCTTTCTCTTCCTGGAATTAGGCTTATGTGAGAGAAGTTACCTATTCCACCTTCTAACCCAGAGACAAGAGGGTGATCAGCACGGGAGGTTGTGAAGGAAAGTGTCTCAGGATTACTTATCAATATAACTCTGGCCAATCTCAAGCCCAAGGTCCAAATTCTAGTTGGTGAATCTTACTTGTGCTTACTTCATGTTTCTTATGACAACATCCTGGGAGAAAGGGATAGCTGAGAAGAGATAATAGAGAGGATATCTGATCTGCCTGGCCTGATGGAAGGCTTTCTGGTATTCAAAAAGAGCTGGGGCCCCTGGTGTTAAAGAATCAGTCTTCATATTTGCTCTTTTGCAAACCTAAGATATTATTTAGGGTTCCTAAGTCGCTGTACAGTTGGAGGCAGGAGGGTGACTAGGCAGTCTTTGGGGCTTGCCATGTCCTGAATGACCATGGCTTTGGTCCCTGAGTTTAAGGTGCCCATTGGACTGATCATGATTAGGCACACATAGTGATGAAGCTCAGACTCTCAGGAAAGCAGCACACAAGGCCAGTTTTGCAGAGGCATGTGTTTTAGTCCATTATGCAATTTTTATATATGCAACTTGAAGCAAAGAATAACACTGGAAACTCATGTGCTTTCCTGCCTGTTTCTGAAAACTTTGGGTTTTTCATATCTGGGAGAAATCTTAGTTTTGAATCTCAGTTTCTGAACCTACTGAGAAAAGCAACTTGAAGGGGGCTTCAATTGAGGGGGCTATATTACAATTGAGTTCTCCTAAGAAAGTTTGAGTTTTTGCTATTGGAATATGTTTTACCTGGACACTAGAATATCTGATTTCCAAATGACTTATGCAGCAATAACTTGGTTAACTTCCTTGCAGAGATCAGTTACAAATGATGGCTTGTTTTTTTTGTTTTTTTTTTTTTTTTGTTGCTTTTTATTAAAACCACTGCTATGAAACACAACTTTTGTTTTGTCTTTGTTGCCAAAGATGTAGCTGTCTTTGTGTTGCTATTTTTAAATGAGCTTCATAAGCCAAATCTACACTTATTCTCCTATCAAAAAATAAGGGGGGAATGCCAAGCAAACTCATGATGAGTGGCACACCAGCTGCTCTCTGAAAAACAATCATTTTCCATTCAGAGCATGGGTGCACAGGGAATTCAAATAGCAAGCTTTCAATTATCTGAACTAATGAAGGTGGGGAGCATCATTCAAACAAGGAAAAACAGATGACCTACCTGCTGGTGTCCAACCTCAGGTGACCATGAGAAGGAGGGATGTCACAAGAAGGGTCAATGACATTCTGGATGGCAGGATGATCAAGTCTCAACATTTCCTTAAGCCTACTGGAAAGACCGGCCCAACCATGGCCCTTTTTCAGTTCTCTTTTGTACTAGTGGTAATGGTGCTTCCACCATGCAGACTTTTGACTGATAAGGTGAGTGTTCCTGGCCTATGTGGGAAAACCTGCCCAATGGATGTAGGTGGGTAGAGAAAATGGACATCAGACCAGCTAAACAGTGATGGAGAACTCATGGTTAATCCATAATGTAGATACACTGGATATACTTATCGGAGTACCCACAAAATGGTAGAAAAATGGTACCATAGATCCAAATGAAAACTTATCAAAAAAAATGACTGAATAGAGATGAATTGGATGTGATCTGTGAGGTGGTCCCTTGGATCCCTCTCCAGTTGTCCCTTGGATTACTCTCCCAAATGTCCCTTTTGCTTGTTATTCCCTCTATTAGCTTTATTTGATCAACTGTATTTGTTTAACCCTTGGAAACAACAGGAGCTACTTTAACCACCATCACCAACTTTGTTTCTTCAGCAAAGTCAGAAGGAGGAAACAGAGTATAATGAAGCCCGTTGGAAAGAATAGTAGCCTCCCAAAGTTAGTGTATCATAGCCCTCTGTTTGAATACAAGATGGGAGAAGGCTTAAGGCTTTCTTTCTTTCTTGAAGGTCTTCCTTTTTGATTCTCAAGACTTCTAGCTCTAACTGAAGCCATAGGATTACAGGAGTTAGAGATGGAGAAGGGATTGTAGATTGCTTATGTAGAAAATCTTATGTAGTCTCTTTGTTGTACTTACCCAAGGTTACAGTGAGAAGTGGCCAAGCTAAGGATGGTACACCAGTCTCCTGACTTCTAGCCCAAGGCTCATTCTGTTGTATTGTGCTAACCTACTCTCCAATCCCTGGCTGAATTAGTGTCTTAGAACTTTAAAGTTCCCAATGCTTGCTTTCCAAACAGTTCTCTCTTTACTCTTTTGAGTCAATGATCATTCAATCCATATTTATCCACCAATAAATGATCAATGATCAAATGATCCATAAATCATTTAAGCCACTGCAAAGTGGGATGCAAAGATTTAAAAAGAGCCACTTAGAAAGCTATGTGTAAAGTGGAAATTTGGGGTTGATTTTCATCATCCTTCTACAATGAGGTTTTTGGTTAAAGGATAATTTTTCAAGTGTCACATTTTAAGGCCAAAGATGAATGGATCTCCAACATTTTGAATATACCTGTGGCTCTTGGCTGTGGATCACTGACCTCTAGGACACTGCACAATGCAGAACCTGACATTCAAGCAATGTTGTGAGAGGTACTGATTTAACTGCAAGTTAAAACAAAGTTTTAAGTAAACTTAAGTTTTCTTAAGTAAAACAAAGTAAAGTTGTTTTAAGTAAAAACAAATTCTCTGAAAATGTGATGGCTGAGAACAGCACAATAGCTCAGAGGCCTCACAAGTAATTATCCAACTACCATCCATCTAGAACAACTTGACAATCCCCCTGCCTAGTGGTCATCGGTGTCTGTACTGGTGCCTCCCAGGGAAGCCCACAGAGAAGGAAAAGTCTCTGAAGTACCTTTGAGCTCAGGTTTGGGGCTTACAGAGCTAAGACAGTAGTAACTGGTCAGGGACTTGTCAAGAACTATTAAATGTGTATGGAGCCCAATGCTAGTAATGGAATGATGATGACCCATTTATCCTCAGCTTTTTAAGGTTTACCAATCATTTCCCTCACAATCCCTCACCTCCCCTTTCCCATTTGAAGAAACCAAGGTCCAGGGATGTTAGTGACTTGGCTGAATCATACATCTTGTAAATGTCTAAGGCAAACCATTTCCCTAATTTATTGATTGCATTAAATTGAAACCACACTCACAGTAATGCACAAAATCAGGTATAGCTAGGAGTGTACCTAGTCTAATGTCCCTATTTCCTGTGATAATGGCATTTGCATAAGAAAAAGCATGAAAACAAAAAACATAACAATGTGTCAATGTCCTGATATCCTGTCACACAAATCAAAATGTGGAAGGATTTCTACACCCTCTGCACAAAGTCCAACTTTCCCTCATAATGGGCATTGTCAAGACATGTTGTAGAGGGCAAGATTTCAAGGTTGAATCTCCTGGGCTGAAATAGCATCTATAACGTGTTATTAGCCCATCTGCAGCATCCACCGCTGTTCCTCTAAAGGGTCTGGTTGTAAAACTTGGCTGACTTCAAGGTCACTGGGTTTTTGGACGCAATGAGGCTTAGAAGCTCTCGAAGGGCTTCGAATTCTTCTTTATTGGGCAGCTCTCTGGATAAAAGATAGGCTTTCAAAGCAAGTTCATGAGCCTGAAGTGAAATGAAGAAAATAAAAAAGTTGTCACTGGAGTAGATGAGCCCATTAGATTGTAAGTTCCTAGAGGGCAAGGATCTGTATTTTTTGGACTCTTTTTTGTATTGCCAATGCTTAGCATAGTGATTGGCACATAGTAGGCACTTAAACATTTATACTGAATTAAAATTTTAAGATGAGATAGAGGGGACATCATAGACATAGAATAGGAAACATCTAAGAACTGTCTAGTCCACTGTCTCACATCATAAAAGAAAAATAGGAAAGACAGGACCAGACCCCAAACTCACATCATCTTAACCTTTGACCTGCTCCGTCTTCACTTTATGCCATCTAGTCCCTCCTTACTCTGAGCTAGTGATCCCCAGAGGTTCACAATCTGTATTAATGTGGGGCTTTAGTCCATCTTCAATTCAAAACTCCTGAAAACAAATGATCCACCAGCCTTAAGTCTTCCTCAGTAGCAGAGACAACAAGGTGAATCATTCTTTCTCAGCCAAAGCACTTTCCAGTAAGCCTTATTTCTAGCTCTAGTATCTGATTTTGAGATTTTTTTCCCAGCCTCTCTTGAAGGTGAAATATCAGTGTCCTGCTCTTCAGATGACTGAGGGCTTTGTGTCCCCATTCCCTGCAAAAGTAGGATCATCTCTCCTGAGGTACCCGGCAAGCCCACTCACCCAAATTTCCCCCCAGCTAAATCATAATGACCTTTCTCTGTGAGACCAATCCTGAGCTTAAAATGATTGTAGCTGCTTTGAATCTAGGGTGTGCACACACATGTGATTGTGTGTTTATCGCACATGTGTGCAAATTTTAATGCAGTTGAGAAAATCAGAAGTTCATTTCAAGCGTTCCCTACCCTTCTATAAGTCATGACATTATGGAAACTTGCCTTTGATAAATTCATCATTAGATAATGGAGCATGGCCACCGTTTTCAGAATTTTAATAGTGGTCTGTGACTTTTCTTCTACTGTGTGTTCTCGAATTTCCAAGATGGTTTCCAGGATGTGAATTGCTTCTGATTCTTGAGGTTCATCTGTGTGGAGAGGGGTTGGGTTATGACAAGGCCCAAAGCCAGACTCTGGGCACCTCGTCCTCCCTGCCTCTGAGGAGTTTCACTCTGTTTGATGGCCTGAGACTGCCGTCTTCTCTGACCCCCCCTCCCTTTCAGCCCCACGTGGTGGTGTGCGCTTACCTTTGATCTTGTCAGCACCCACAAAGGGTTCGACTTCTGCGATCCAGAATTCTATCCACTTGTAACCTCCGACCATTCTACCGCTATACCTCAACCATCCCGAACTTACTTTCTTTCTCATTGTGACTTCCAGTCTCTCTAGCCCTCAGACTTGAGCCATCATCCCTATTGTGGTCCTACCATACATTTAGTTTACTATAAATAATACACACACACATAAGCATTATATTATATATACTGTACCATATATTATGTATGCAAATATATATTATATGCTACATATATATACTATATATACAGTATGTGTGTGGTATACTACACACACACTATACTACAAGATATATAGTCCATACTACACTATTATATACTATGTATACTATACTATATAGTATGTTATATACACCCTTCTATATATAGTAGATATATATATATATATATATATATACACACACACTATAGTCTATGCTAAATTGTATATACTATACTGCATTATATGTTATATATACTATTCTATATATAGTATTTATACCATAATCTATGCTGTACTACACTATATATAAAATGCATATACATATATATTATATAAACAGCTTATATTAAACTATATATACACTATTCTATATATGTAATATATAATACAATCTTTACTCTGTACTATATTTTACAATACCATATATACACAGCATCCTGTATACACTATTTTATATATAGCATGTGTGTATATAGACACGCATATTATAGTCTATACTATACTATATTACACTATAAATACACTATGCCATATATACTATTGTATATACTGTGGTCTATACTACACTATATACTACATTATATATTTCTATACTATATACATTATTCTTTATACATATACTGCTAAATACGACTATAATATAATTCTCTAAATTGTATATATGTTTATAATATATATTACATTATGCTACACTATAAATATGCCATGTTATATATATATATATAAAATAATCTATACTATCTATATGCCACACTATATATACATTAGTGTGTATATACATGATATATATACTATATACACTATTCTCTGCATTTGTATATATATATATATATATATATATATATATATATATACACACACATATATAGCATAGTCTATACTATATTATATAATATACACTGTTCTATATACATTCTATATATACACACATATTCTATATAGTATATATTATATGATATACTATACTATACTATATATACTACACTATTATAGAACATATACACTATAGTCTATAAGTATAGTCTATAATATACTATATATCACATATATACTAGTGTGTACATATATATATATGTGTGTGTATGTATACATATGCATATACCTGCATATATGTGTGTGTATATACATACATACACACGTGTGTATATACATACATACACACGTGTGTATATTTCATATATATATAAATGAATAAGAAACCAGTCCAGACTACACTGCATTATATATACTCTCGGCTGCCTTGGTCCCTTGCCCTGTGGCTGCTCAGACCTGGCTAAACCCTGATCTTGGACAGCTCCCACCATCTGCCTTTTCCAGGCCTGCAGAAAGAGTGGAGCATTTATGAAGTGCTTACTATATGCAAAGCACTGAAAAGCCAGGCCATCCCTATTATCCGCTCCCATTGGAGAGACACCACCTGTCAGGTCTCAGCAGTAGTCAGACGGCAATGTCCTTAAGGCCCAGTAACAAGCAGAGGGTGATGCTCCTTCTGTAGTGTCGTTTCCACCGATGACATTATCTCAGTTTCTGGCACCAACCCATTAGATAACAAGGATTTTGGTGGCACAAACTCTCCTGGCTCTTCCACTAGCTGTGGTCGTAATAGCTTCGGGACAGCTTTCAGGCCCTGTCTCCACGGGGATTGCTTCCCACCTCTGAAGGCGCTGGCTGGAAGCACTGCTACCTCCAAGGCTCTGGGGATGGGTCCTGGAGGAGATGGTGGCAACTGTGACTTCCCTTGCCTGGACCCTGCTACCTCTTGCCTCCCCCATGGGGCCCTTACTGCTTTAGCAATGCTGGCTTGGCGGCCCTGTGGCAACGCCAGTTGGTGGGGATGGCCCCTTTTTCACAAGAGATGCTTCCCTGGATAATGACTGTGAGGGCTGAGCTAGAAGCAGGACTGCCAGTTCAGGGGGAGTGTGAGGTGCTGGATCTCCTTGGACAAAGCTGGAAAAGGTCACAGCTGTGGTGATTATAATCTCAACAAGACCCTCCATTTAGTAAGGTAATCCTTTTATGCCTTCTGGGTGGATTCTTGATCTCACTCCCCAGGACTGGCTGTTCCAAGGCTTCTACACCATTTCCCCTGCCTGTCCTCACAGTAAAAGAGACAACTTCATGCTTTACTAAGAAAATTTGCAGGGTTCCCTCTTCTCTTCTCCAAATAATACAATCCCTTGACACCATCTTCCGTTCTCTCCTTTATTCCAATCACGGAAAAAGAGATGCTTCTCCTTACTGAGGGCAACTCTTCTACATGCAACCTTGAGACCACCCCTCCAATCTTTTCCAGCAGATTACCTCTACAATTGTCCCAACTCCTCTCTAATCTTTATAGTCAGGTCTTTCCTATTCTTAAAAACTCTCAATGTTCCCTCCCATCTCTTCAGTATCACCCTTTATCAGCTGAACTCTTAGAAGAAGCCATCTATTCTTGTTGCCTCCATCTTCTCTCTTCTCCCTCCCATTTCAACCCTTTCCATTCTGGCTTCCATGGGCATTACTTGCCTGAATCTTAGCTCTCTAAAATGACCGTGATCTTGTCACAGTCAATTTAAAGGCTTTTGTCAGCCTGCATTCTCCTGGACTTTTCTATAGCCTTGTGTGCTGTTGACTCCTAAACATTTCTTCCCATGTTTTCATGAAACTTTTCTCTTGGTTTTCATCCTCTCTAATGATTTCTTTTCAGTTTTCTTTGCTGGATCCTTATCCATATTCTCACTCTCCCCAAATATGGTTGTCCCATAAAGCTGTGTCCTGAGCTAATTTTTTGTGTCTTTCTATATTCTTCCTCTTGGAGACTTCATTAGCTCATGTAGTTAATTACCGTCCTTATGCTGAAGAAACCCAGATCCAATATGTCCATTCTTTCTCCTGAACTGCAGTTCTATATAACAAATTGCCTTTTGAACATTTCAGATATAACATGTCCAAAATAGAACTCATTACATTTCCTCCAAAACTCATTTCTCTTTCAAATTTTCCTATTTCTGTCTAAGATAACATTGTCCTTCCAGTTCCCAAGGTGAGCAGCCTCAATGCCATCCTCAATTCAGTTGGTGGCCAAATCTTGTCATTTCTATCCTCACAATACTTCCTCTATATGTATATAATAAATATGCATATATATGTATACAAAGACATACACACACACACACATATATCCCCTTCTTTCCACTCATAGCCACTACATTGGTTCAGGCCCTCACTACTGCTTTCCTGGACCTTCACAATAACCTCGCAATTGGACTTCCTGCCTTATGTACACTCTCCAACTCATTGAGCTGACAAAATGTTTTTCCTTAATCACAGGAATGATATTATTCTCCTCTAAACTACATTCTCCAATAAACTACAATATTTCTCTTATCACCACTGGCTTCAAATACAAACTTTGGCATTTAGAGTACCTTACAACCTGACTCCATAGTCTATCTTCTAGCTTTAATATACATTACTTCCCTTCATGAACTCGATGGTCCAGTTAATAGGACCTTCTTATTGTCACCTCATATACAGAACTCCATCTCCTGACTCCATGAATACTTTGGACTCTGTCCCTGAATCCTGAGCTCAGATCTGTGGTCTTTTGCTTTATATGGTCTGGAGCTAGCTTATGCATCACTTCCCAGACATTTTTAATTGTTTTATTTTTTTCTGGTTATACATGCATTTTAACTTCTTAAATATACATTTCTTTATGAATAATGTTGGGAGAGAAAAAGCAGAACAAAAGGGGAAAATCACAGAAAAAGAAAAAAACAGAAAAAACTGAACGTAGCATGTTCATGTAGGACTTCAACACAAAGCCTTATATTCAATCTCCACAGTTCTCTTTCTGGATGCAGATGGCATTTTGTATCTAATGTTTATTGGGATTGCCTTGGATCACTGAACCACTGAGAAGAAACAAGTCTTTCATAGTTGATCATTACATAATCTTGCTGTTACTGTTTACGATGTAGTCCTGGTTTTGCTTGTTTCTCTCAGCATCAGTTTATATAAATCTTTCCACCCTTTCTAGAATCAGCTTGTTCCTCATTTTTTTCTTGTGCTAGACAACATTTCTAAACCATATTCTGCATTACTAGTTCCACCTTTTAAGTTATTTATTTCCCCCATTAGACAGTAGGATCCCTCAGTAATGTATTTTTAATGGAGTTATGAACTGATCTAACCATTCTGGAGAGCAATTTGTAACTATTCCCAAAAGGTCACAAAATTGTGCATACCTTTTGATCCATCAGGGTCTTTAACTGAGTCCTGTATTCCAAAGAAATCATGAAAGGGAAAAGTACTCACATGTGCAAAAATGTTTGTAGCAGCTCTTTGTGTAGTGGTAAGAACTGGAAATTGAGTGAATATTCATCAATTGAGGAATGGCTGCATAAGTTATGGTAAATGAATATAATACCTTATGGTTCTTATGGTTCTATAAGAAATGATGAACAGACTGAATTCAGGAAAGCCTGGAAAAACTTACATGAACTGATGCTAAATGAAATGAGCAAAAGCAGAAGAACATTATACACAGCTACACAGCAATAACAAGATTATGTAATGATCAATTCTGATAGATTTGGCTCTTTCCCATAACGAGATGATTGAAGGCAATTCCAATAGACTTGAGATGGAAACAGCCATCCACATTCAGAAAGAGAACTATAGAGACTGAATGTGGATCAAAGTATAGGATTTTCACTTTTTTGTTATTGTATTTTTCCCTTGTGTTTTTTCCCTTTTGACCTGATTTTTCTTGCACAGCATGACAAATATGAAAATATATTTAGAAGAATTACACGTGTTTAACCTATATCAGATTGCTGCTGTCTTGGGAGGAAGGTGGTGGAAGGAGAAAAATTTGGAACACAAAGTTTTCCAAAAATGAATATTGAAAACTATCTTTGCATGTATTTGAAAAAATAAGATACTATAAAAAAGAAAAAAAAAGAAAGTAGGATCCCTGAAAGCAGAGACTGCCTTGATTACTTATATTTGTATCGCTATAACTTACCATAGTACCTAACATGTAGTAAGCACTTTATGAATGTCATACCCATACAGCTCTGTCTCTCTCTGTATCTACCTATCTATCAAAAGTCATCACCATACCATTTTTTATGGATGAATCTCTCTCAGTGTGATGGGGTTTTGGTGCATGCTCAGATCACCCAAGATGGTGTCATTCATGTGGAAGATTCCAGGTATCTGCTTTCAGAACACTGGAGGCCTGGAATGTGGGTGGACATTGTGCAATGCCCTGCCAAATGGTCAGGGCAGCCTTTTTCCACAGGTTGCACACCTGGGACCATTTAAATCTTTAAACAGTAGTAGGGCAAAAGACTCCTCATTCATAACAGGCGGCATCATGCAGGGTGCAGAAAGGTTCTGGGTTTTACCTCCTTCCCCAAGGGACATTTGACACGGGTCCCTCAGCACTGCAGATTAGCTGTGCCCTCCGTTCTGTGGCTGGAGCTGAGGGGAGACTGTCCTGCCTCAGAGCCCTCAGCTCTTTCTCCACTGCTTCCCTTCTTCCTGCCAGGATATGGTGACTTACATAAGCCTTGAAAACAAATCTAGCTAAGTGATCAGCTTGCTGCCTCAGCCAGAGGGAGCATCAGCTCTGGATCCCAGAGGTTGGTGGCCAAGGCCCTCCAGTCCTGAGAAGCTCTCATCGCCTGTCTTCAGCCCTTGTCTCTGTCCCATTTGTGTTTCACAAATTTCTTCTTCATCTCAGCCCCCTGGCCAACCCTGATTGCAGCCAAGCAGACCTAATTACTACCTCCCACCAAAGGAGTACCTCTCGCTCTGCTGCTCCCTCAGCCTTGGGTCGTCTCTGCATTATTTTCTGTCCAGCTGGATCCCTCTCCTCCAGCTAAAAATTCATTCTTTCCAGTTAGCTTTCCTTTTTTGTACCCATGCATGGACCTTCCACACTTATGGACTCCACTTGTAAGCTGTCTTATGTTGTCTCATAAGCATTCTTTGGTTATATCCTTAGTATGTTTTGTCTCCCCAGCTTATGGTGTTATATGGTATTAGACATCATGAATACTCAATAAGTGCTGGTTGAGCAGTCCTGGCTACAGGAAGGTAGTTCCATTAAAATGTCCTGTATCAACCAATTCCTGGATTTACCTTTGGCAGTTCTGTTGGCCAATGCGCTATGTAAAATGGACTAGAGTGCTGAGTTCCAGTCTTATCACTGGAAAACTCTATTCACTTGTTTTGCTTCAGTTTTTTCATCAGTTAACTAGAAAAAATAATCAATATGACTAAACTATTTTCAGTGCAATACTTGTCTTGCTCTCATATCAGCTGAGAATACAATGAATGATATCATTGCTATTTTACCAAAATGTTATTTACCTAAACCAGTGTCATTTTCCAATTCCTTGGCCAAGATATCTGTTGGTTTCTTGATAGCATGTAGCTGATTTTGAATAGGTTGATCTAAATATGTATGCCAGATATCAGTTACCTGTCAAGGTAAAATAAAGAAAAGTTATGTAACCATCACTTGACTTTCACCATTTAATTCTGGACAGTCAGGGAGCTGGGGTGGTATAAATCTGTCGCTGGTCAAATTTTCTTACAGGGTGGAGATGGTTTTATTCTTAGAAGCTTGAAGCCCTTAGAAGCTTAGAAGCCCTGCCCAAACCAGATCAAAGCAGGTGTGATTTTGTCTGGGTATCAATAGACATTCCTTTTCTTGTCTGTTTTTTTCATCGTATGAAATGTTATGTGGAAATGTGTTTTGTATGATTACACATGTATAACCTATGTCAAATTGCTTACCTTCTTAATGAAGAGGGAATTTGGAGCTCAAAATTTGAAAAAAGAATGTTAAAGTTGTTTTTGCATGTAATTGGGGGAAAATAAAATATTATTTTTTAATTAAGTAATATGACATATTGGATAGAGTACTGGACCTGGAGTCAGGAAGACCTGGGTTCCCATCTCACTTCCAACATTTATTAGATGTGCAGCCATGGGCAAGTCACAAAACCTCTCTGAGCCTCA
The DNA here is from genome assembly GCF_902635505.1 of Sarcophilus harrisii. NCBI lineage: Eukaryota > Metazoa > Chordata > Mammalia > Dasyuromorphia > Dasyuridae > Sarcophilus > Sarcophilus harrisii. The sequence continues at coordinate 549,506,501 of NC_045428.1, forward strand.
GTTTCCTCATCTGTAAAAGGTGGATAATGATATCTGTAGTAATTATCTCCTTTGGTTGATACAAGGTAAATATATGAAATGAGGTAATATATATGAAATGCTTCAGAAACTAAGATATAAATACTAGTAATTATTATTTATTTGAATAATGAGTAGGTATAATTAAATTAATAAATACTCTTCTTATTATCTTGTGGTATATAATAGTCATTCTCTCAGACACTATGGAGGAGCATACTCTATTGACAAGTATGCTGAGGTCAGATTTCTGTGCTTTGTGAACTCTTATTAGTTTTTAAAAATAATTATCAACTTTATGCTATCCCTTCTTTCTTCTAAGCGTCTATAGAAGGCCTTCTCTTTTCTAAATGTGTTGATTTACTTTGATCAAGAGAGAGCCATAGATACACTCAGTAGGTTGACTAAAGGACTTTCTTGTAAGTGTATAAACTTTGTTTAACATATACAAAGTGTGATACTTGGTGATATTTTGACAAAGTATAGGTGTTTTTGAGCTTATATTTGAGTAAACATTCATCCATTCAGCAAATATTTATCAAGTGACTGTAGTATGTATGGTGCTAGGAAGTTTAAAATGTAAGTGATGATTCCAGTTCTCCATAAATTTATAATCCCATGTAAGGCATTAAACAGATTCACAAATACTAGAGAACAGTTGAGATTTCTGGATAAGTAACCTCCAGGTAAGTGATATTACTATAATAAATATTAATTATATTTAATATATTATTTTTAATTATAATTTAATTAATGTAACCTTTCAACGCATGAAAATCTAAGAAAGAGATTTGAGCCCTTCCAAATTTTTTTAAACCATTAACAGCTGATTTCTGAAACTTTGTTTTTCATTTTTTCAGTCATCTCTGATTCCTTATGACTCCATTTGGGTTTTTTTTCCTCAAAGATCCTAGAGCAGTCTGCCATTTCCTTTTCCAGCTCATTTGACAAATGAGGAAACTGAGGCAAACCTAGTTAAGTGACTTGCCCAGGGTGATACTGCTAGTGTCTGAAGTTGGATTTGAACTCAAGAAAACAGGTTGTCCGACTCCAGGCCTGCACTCTCCCCACTGTGCTGCCAGCCCTATCTCCTTCTCACGTTGCTTTTTTCCTCCCACTCCAACATCATTACCTGGCTCTGAAGGGTGGGACAGGACAGGTACTAAGGCATTTGGTTGGGCTTCTGCTAATCAGGAAGGAGGCAGCAAGGGCCCCTCGCTCCGGATCTGAGCTTCGGTAGAGAAAAGTTACCCTGCGCACACACAGGACACACACACACACACACACACACACGCCCTCCAACCTTCTTCCCCTTCACACCTCCATCCATGACCTTGCACCCAGTGCCCATGGCCTCCTGGCCCTCCCTTACCCCAGACGGGTCTCTCAGCTCCAGGCCTTTCCTCGGGCTACCCCCCCATGTGGGGCATGCTTCTCTTCCCCCACCCCCAGCTCTGCCTACAGACTTTCCTGGCTCCTTTTAAGTGCCAACTAAAGTCCCATCTTTTATGGGAAGCCTTTTGGGTCCTTCTTAACTCTGGGACTTTCCCCTGGGTTCTTTGTTGTTTTATCCCGTAAATTGCTTATTTGTTCCTGAGTGTTTGAATGCTGTTTCCCCCGTTGTATTGGGGTCAGGCATTGTCTTGGGCCTTTCTTTGTATTCCCAGCATTTAGCAGGACCAGGTACATAGTAGGTGCTTAACAAATGCTTACTGATGGGCTGACCAAATGAGATGAAGGCAAATGGAGGCTGTGGATCAGCTTTTTTCCTGTGCATGCTTACCTTGGTGTACAGTGAGCCTGCCACGTCCATCTTCTTTTGGTGAAGGAAAACATTAGCCATGAGGAAGTATGCTGCGGAGATTCTGATGTTGTCTGTCCCATACTCACAGCTGGCGTGATAGATCTGGAGAGGGGAGTACAGAGAGCGGCCGCTGGCTGCTGACATCTGCCCGGACAGTGCGCCCGGGATCTTTTCCCACCGCCTGGGCCTGAGCAAGGAGCCCTACAGCACACACCAGAAAAAGTCCCCACAGTCTTTGCCTAGAGCGAATGCACCGAAGCCACAGGTCCCAGAAAACAATGAGTGCTCCTGTGCCCCCAAGACCAGAAAGTGGTGGGGAAGATATCAAGGAGCACAAAAAGCCGGGGGGGGGGGGGGGGGGGGGGGGGGGGGGGGGCTGGTCTGAAGGAGAGGAGGGAGCAGGGGAGCCTTGGATTGTTGTGGAGGAGTGCTGGCTTCAGGGAAAACACAGGGCTTTATAGAGATAATAAAGTTAGTAGAAAACCAGGCTTTGTACTGGGGAGGAGGGAGTGCTGGGAAAGGGATTCTGTCAGCTGCCCTCCCTTCTTTTCCTGCCTGGAACACGATGGAGATGGCAACCAAGCCCACACTTAAGTGCAGAAGTATCTGCTGGGCAGGTAAGGTATCAGCAGCTAGGGAGCTATACAAAGATAGTCAGCCTCCTCAGGAACTAATATCATAAATAATACACAAGACATTCTCTGGCAACCAGTTTCCCTTCTAGAGCTATATTATGTTCAGAAGGCCTTTGCTGTGGCCCTGTTTTTCCCTTCCGTTGTCCTCTCCTCTCCCAGAAGTTTGATATTTGGCGTGGGAGCCTCTGAGTCCTGTTCGTGGCTAAAGACTTAGGGCCCTGGCTCTGGAGGAGGACATTGTGCCCGGGCTCCTGCCGGCCTGCCAAGATTCTACAGTGCAGTGGGCAGGTCCGTCGGTCAGTCAGAGGAGCTCCCGTGAGGAGTGCGCCTGTAGGCTGAGGGTTGCTGACTGACCATACAGCATGGGACCTCCCGGCTAGTGCTTGGGCAATGGTGGGGGAAGGGAGGAAGTGCTGGGTGTGGGGTCAAGGCCCCCAAACCCCAGCTGTAATGCTTCCCCCCGGGGAACCATCCACGGGATACCTCCACTCTCTGAGCTGCGAGCCCCTTATACATTTCTCTACCTCACAGGTTTAGCATGCAGAAGGCATTCTGTAAACCTGCCACATAAGTGTGAGTTATTGTGACTACTTTTATTAACATTAGAGAGCAGAAATGTGAGAATGAACGATCATGTAGAATGTCACAAGACTGACTAGCAGAGGTTTAGCATGGAGCAGCGTATGAGCACAGAACTGCTTTGGGAAATGGTTTGGTGGAGCCTGTGAACAGACAGTCTGGAGAGCAGATGGGGGCATAGGGGAAGATGTCTGGAGCAAAGAGTCTGCTCTTGTCATTGTAGGAAGGGGTCATGGAGGTTTCATGGAGGTTACATTGAGACAACACTCTAGGGAATCAGAAGAGGAGGACTGGCTGACTGGCCCACCTTATACATTTCATGCATCAGCCCAAAAAGTAACTAAAAAGCTGGAGGGGTTCTTAGGACAGAGTCCTACAAACGCCCCGTAACCCAAATGCAGTTGGGCAATTCCAGATATATCCCTGTACCATCTGTCCGCCTTGGGAAATCTTGAGGACACATTCTCTATGGAAGGTGAGAAACTCAACAAGGGATGAGACCTGGACACACCTAAGGAAAGCAGTCGTGGTGTGTACCCCTGGGTCAAAGTGGACGGATGTGCCCTGTACTAGGCCAAATTGGACCGGTTGGTCCAGTAACCTAACCTAGCCTCCTGAATTTGAGCCAGGCCCTCCAGCAGAGTATCTTCTCCCAGGCTTGGGAAGAGCTCTCTACGTGGCATTAGGGGACTAGAGCAGAAGAAAAAGGATCAAGCGCGTCACCCACATTTGGGAAATAATAGTAATAATTATAACTGATATTTTTACAGCACTTAAAAAATTTGTATTTTTACTGACATCTTTTTGACTTTCACTAGGTAGATATTAAAAGTATTATTATCTCCATTTTACAGAGGAGGAAACTAACCTCAGGGAGGGTATTTGCTCATGTTTACAGAGCAAATGTAGAAGGCAAAATCAAACCCAGGTGTCTCCTGACCCCAAAGTCAGTGAGTACTCTTCTTATTATATAACTTATTGGCTTTTCTTATTGAAAGGAGAAGGTAAAGAAAGGACTGGGATTTGGAGAAAGGAAGAAGAAAATTGAGCAGGTTGGAAATAAAGCTCATAAATAATTGATATTTGTTCATTTATTGCATTCCCAAATAAAATCCAGTATGGGATTTTTATAGTAACAGCTCACACATCTATAGAATTTTCAAAACTCTCTTAAAACACAATCCTACCCAACAGGAAGGGCAGGATCTGCTATCCTCATTTTACAGATGATGAAAGTGAGGATCAGAGAGGGTAATTTAACTGGTTGATGTCAGATAGATTGTAAATCTCAGAGCTAGGATTCAAACTCAGGTCTTCTGATACCTAATCCATAGCTCCCCCATTTTACAAAAAGACTACTGAACCTCAGAGGTTTCTGAGAGTCCAGGAACCCATGTTCCTGGATTTAAAACTTAGACACCATTTAGGCCAACCTCTCTCATCCTAGAGAAAACTGAGGCACAAAATGTTTAGTGACTTGTCCAAAATCATAGAGCCAGGAGGTGGTGAAGGCATGCTCTGAAGCCAGGTCTCCCAACCTCCAATGCTGGGCCCTACCCGCTATACCAGTCTACCTTTCCGCTCAGTGGTCCGTGGCAAAGGGGGAATGATTTCCTTTCTATCCAGATCTCTTCTGATGACTTATGTTAAGGCCATCAGCAGCTGAAAGGACCTTCTCTTCTGGAGATACTGGATAAAAGTAAAGAGCTCACAACTGCAGGCTGGATCTTAGCAGGACCCCCATGTCCCCTACCAACCCCTGCCCTGTCCGAGAACACCAGCCTGGAATTAGGGGACACAAGTTCTGACTTCCAACTTTGCTACAACCCCTCACTGGGGGCCCTGGCATGGGTTACCAAGTGTAGTCAACTACAAAACAAAGAGATTGAGTTAGATGACAAATAGGATTTCCTCCAGCCCTGAGGATTTAAAGTTTCGTGGCCATGTCTGGGCTCTGCAGCTTGGCTACTCACATCATTGGCCAAATGATAGCGTGCTTCTTCATAGTTTCCCTTAGCTGTATGGAGGAGCCCCAGGTTCCGATGCAGAAGAGATTGGATTTCGTCACTGCACTCAGTTGCCTTGAGAACAATCCACTGGGCTTGGGCGAGGTATTCCTCTGCCTGGACAATTTGGCCAAGACCTGACACAAGGAAAAGAAGGCTGTGGGATACTTGCTGGTTAGTGTATTTATGAAGAATTATAAAATGTATCCCTTCATAGTGAATTCATATGTTTATGAGCTGTGCTTAGTAAATGTTTGTGCAAGAAACATATTCACTTCTATATACCTTTGCCCTAAAAAAAAAAAAAAATGGTCCATGGGAGGCATTTAATGCTATGTACAAAGCACAGGTGGAGAGTTAGGACATCTAGACTTTAGTTCTGGCTTTGTCATTAACTCATGGTTGTTTCCTTCCTCTTTGCAGACTTCAGTTTCTTCACCTACAAAATGAGAGAGTTGGGCAGTCTGTATGGTTCTTTCCAGCTTTGATGTTCTATTATTAAATGAAATGCCAAAGAATTATCTCAATATGGGAGAGGATTTAATACAATTCAGAAAATGGAAAAGACTGGTTCCCTCATAAGCCATACCTGAATGGCTCCTGTATTGCCTGATCTCTGCTGGGTAGCCGGCTATTTTATATTTAACAAAGGGAAAAGAAGCCCTTTGTGGAACTCTTGGACAACTCAAAATACTGCTTTCAGACCTAGATAAATTCTGCTATCTTACATTTCTAATGATATAATCTCTAGATTTTACTTCAAAAATTCCACTCTTATTAGCATTATTCTTTATTTTTGTATAGGTAATGTTAGTTTTATAAAAAACACTTGTATGTCTAGCATTTTAACAGGTTCAAACACTGTCACAGGCATCATTTTATTTGATTCTCACAAAGTGAGAGCACTGTTCTCATTTTACAGATGAGGAAATGAAGGCTTAGAGGGAAACAGTCAAACACAACCAGATTTCCTCAGAAGCCTGAGTACTATTCTGCCAGGTTACCTAAAACTCTACAGAAAGGTGGCCAGAATCCTTGTCCCTCAAAGGAAAGCTGGGGCGGATAATATCATTCCCAGGTTACATTTAATATACAGATGAGGTTCATAAAGAATATACAGGAAGTGGTAGAACCAGGACCCAAATCCAAGGTTTCTAACGCGTCTGACCCCTCAACCCAGGCTGCCAAGGCAGACATTCTCTAATGAAGGCAGTCCCCAAAGAGGGTCTCTTTATACTCTGACCCTCCCCTCTCCCACCCCACTTTTATTTCTCTCCATAAACCTCTTGTTTCTTTTTGTGCAATCATGCTTTCACTTTTTCTTATAATCAAAAGACCTCAGGTTTGTAGGCCTCAGGGGCCACCTGGTGCAGAGCAGAACTGAGTAAGAACCTATGCCAGGTTGTGCCCACAATTGGTCACCCAGCTTTAGCTTGAATAGCTCTAATGAGAGAGGGCCTACTGCTCCCAGAGGCTGCTCATTCCACTCCTGGTGAACTCTTTCCTGCTGCCATTCCTAGTTTTATCCTTTAGAGCACAGCAGAACAAGTCTATTGACAACCCTTAAAATCCTAGAAGTGATCACTTGCTCCCTCTCCGATGGCTCCTCCAGGCTAAACTAATGAATTCCTTCTTCTGATCCTCATATGCCATGATCTCAAGGCTTTCTTCATCTTGGCAATCTTCCTTAGGGTACTACCCAGCTTATCACTGTCTTTCCTAGAATGGGCTATCTAGAACATAAAATTAAATTCTAAATATAATTTGACCAGGACAGAATGAGAGGAATTCTTGTCTCTGGATGTTCCGCCTCTCCTGAAATGGCCCAAGATTCTTTGTTTTTCTGGCATCACACTACTGACTCTTATTAAGCTTGCTATCATTTTCCCCTCATCTCTCCACAATCTCCCAGGGCTTCTTAGACTAGTGGCTGTCTGGCTACCCTTCCCCATCTTGTACTTGTGATAGTAATCTAAAACTTTATAATTATTTTCACTGAATTTTATAAGATTAATTTTGTCCCAATGAGCTATCCTTTCAAGAACTTTTTGGATCCTCATAAAGTAGTGAGAACTTTGGAGCTTACTAACCAGTGTGTTAGCTCCTAGTTTTGCATCATTTACAAGTCTAATAAACATGTTATTTATAGCTTTATTCAATTTGTTGCTCAGAAATGACACAGGATCAAACACAGGTCCGTGGAGCATCTCACTGGAGACTTCCCAATCAAACTAATAATGACTATTCTTTTAGTTTGTCCATTCAACTAATTCCCAATTTACCTAATTATGCTCTTATTGAGCCCACATCTCCTAATCTTTTCCTCAAGAATAGAATGAGACTGACAAATACCAGGCTAAAATCAAAGTCAGCTAAAATCTAAACTCAGTCACCTCTACATCCTTCCTCCTGGCTACCATTCTAGCTGCTATGTAAGAGAAAAAAAAGGAAAAAATCCTGATAAAGAAGCATTAATAATGCACTTTAAATTTCATTAACAAATTCATATCGATTAGTTCATTGGAGTCTCATAATAGCCCAGTGAGGCAGCTACTACAAGTATTAATAACCTCATTTTACAGATGTGGAAACAATCTCAGAGAAAATAAAGTGACTAGTGCATGGTCACACAGATCCAAAGAATCAGAGGCAGGATTTCAACCTCCTTTTCCTGATTCTAAGCCCACGTCTCCAGCTACTATTCCATTCTGCTAAGGTTAGTCTGACATGGTCTATTCCTAAGAATGTTGTGTTTTTCTCTCTGTGTGTCTCTGTCTCTCTCTCATCACCAACTTCCTTTTGGGGCTATTCATTACCATCCTTTAATGATGAGCCCTAGAATTATGTCTGGAACTGAAATTAAGGTCCTAGATTTATAGTGTTCAGCCTCTATTCTTTTTTTATGTAAATTGGGACATTTCCTTATGTTAGGCCCTATTTTCCATGATCTTTCAAATATCCCAGCAAGGACAACCTGAAGATGTAACTCACCTGGGCCTGGAAACATAAACATACTACTTCCCCATCTATAATGAATAATGACTTCCTATTAATAATTTTTATTTTATCTTTTCCAGTTCAAAGATCATTCTTCTTGACAGAAAAAAAAAATGAAGCAAAATCAGCTTAAAAGATCTACTGAATATCCAGTGTGCAGAGATGGTACTTGATATTAAAGGGAGACTAAAAATTGATTAATTCCAAACTACAAAAGTCTTTCAGCCTAATTAGACAGGCAGGACAGAAAAAAATATTCATTCATGAAATCATATAGAAGGTGATATACACAAGGTTATTTGCAAGGGTTGTTTGTGAGGATCAAATGAGATCATGAATGTGAAAACACTGTAAAGTATAAAACACTGTATACATGTGAATGCTATTCCACTAATGATAAATCTGTTTTGTGCAAGTAGGAATCTGAAATACTGATCGATAAGAAGTTACATTATTTTAAGGCACTGATGTTTATAATCATTCTGATTTATTTGTCAGGGCCACTGAGACAGCATCCTTATGTTAGAGCTGAAAGGGACCATAGGTATCCTCTCTCTCTCATTCAGCCTCCTTATTTTACAGAAAAAGAAAACCGAGACCCAGATAGGCTTACCCAATGGCAGCTTTCAAGAACTATTTATCTTGATGCTGTTTCAGAAATATGTGAAAGACTTATTATGCAAGTTTGATAAAAGAGTTGATCATAACTACAACTGGTCTGTCTGGTCCTATTCTGACACAATGAACCCTCCATTCCTAGTGCTCAGATATGACCTGACACCATGGTGATAAAGGCCTCTCATAGGCTATTTGGGGAGAATGACTGTGCTTTATACCACTGAAGGGATGGAGTCCCGGCTGGAAATCCCATTGTTCTGAACCTCTACCATGCTTCCTGTGAATACAGACAACCACACAACATGTCCTAATTTTCACTGCTCAGGCCCCAACTCTGACTTTAAATCTTGACCACTTACCAATACTGGCCTCTGTTAACAGTAGGTAAGCAGGTACCACTTGAACTGAATTTGCGCCATATACATTAATGCGGAAACGCAGTGAATGTAAAGCAGCAGGAACTGATTCTTCATGTTTTCCTTCAAAGAGGTATTTCTGAGATACTTTGTAACATAGCTCAATTAAATGCTTCTGTAGGAAAAATGAATCCAACAAATCAGAGAAACAGAGAGAACCTTTTGTTGCAGTCAAGTAAAAACCTGAGGCTGATCTGTTCTGGACAGAGCAAAAAACCTGGGATCCCTGATCCAGATAATGGTTCTAAATAACTGAATTTTCTGGATTGTTGAAGGTTTGGTCAGACAAATGCCAAGAACTTAAACATACTTAACCATTATGCATTAGTGAACATTAACAATTTAATGATTATCCATGAACATTTTTCCAAAAATGAATCATTATAGATGAAAATCTTTCCAAAAATGGATTCATTTTTCTTTGACTTTTGAAGGACGCTATTTAATCTAAGGAAGTGTGGTGTAATAAAGTTGTATCAGTCAGAAGACTTGAAGTATAATATGCCATATATTGGTAGAATAACATAAACGTCCTAGTGCCCCGAGCAACTTCCTAAGATAACGCTTTTCCAAATAGTTTTCTAATTTGGGTTCCTATAGTTCCCTATATCTGTAAAATCACAGTTCTGATTAAAAGAAAGAAAATGCAAAGAAAAAAGGATGGATCACACACTTCTGTATCTTCTTAACAAGATTCTGTGAGCTTCATTTAACGTTTTCTTGATGACTAAGTATCCTCATGGTAAGAGCATTCTATTGTGCTAGGCTATCTCTCAAGGGTATCTAAAGCTAAGTCAGCCTCTATGCTCTGGGACACTGACCTTCCAGAAAGCTAAGTGCTGACTGTAGGATACACACACACCTGCCGCTGCACTAGCTGCTCCCGACCATGCTTCCGTTCTTCTTCTGAATTGTAAAAGGGCATAGTTGTACGCAAAGGGATCAGGAGCTGGCATATTTTTTCATGAATGCTGGTCCAGTCAGCTCTCTGATGCGCCACACCACTGACAAGAGAAATACAACTTTATTCTTCACTGGCACCTTGGAGTCACTGAACATAAACAACTTTTGTACCCAGCAGGCACATGACAGGGCACAGGCTAAGCCCAAAGCCGACCAGACAGGATGGCCAAAGCAATGGGATGGAACTCACTGCCCTCTCGTATGGGTTACAGAAGACTTAAAGTTGATGGCTCAATATCCCACTGTAGTTGGGAAGAATGAACCGTTTCTTGACAATGGCCTGGGGAATACTAAGACCAAGTACAGCCTGCCAGAATCCAGAAACAAAGAGCCACTTCTACCAAAAAATCATTATTTACTAGCAATTTGTCACTAAGAGGCAACCTCCCTGAAATCTGTAGTTCTTGGGAAAACTATGTCCATGCCTTTGCCCATAGCTAGCATCTCTAGCTAGAGGTCTTGCTGGCCAATATTCTAAAATTTTATGTATCTTGGGTGAATCATTCACTTATAATACTTAGGTTCCTATTTTGTAAAATGAGAACATTTGGGGAACTCCAGTTTTCTTCCAGGTTTAAAATGCTATGATTTTTATAACATGGGAAATCTTGCACTGCCCCCTAGTGGTCACCTTAATCATTTTCTCTGTCTCCCCGCCCTCCCTCCTATTTCTCTATGTGTGTCTCAGTCTGTCTCTCTGTCCCACCTTTCTCTGTCTCACCCTGTCTCTGTTTCTTGCTCTGTCCTTCCTCCATTCCTCTCTCCCTCCTTCTGTCGGTCTCTCTTTATGTGTGTCTGTGTCTCCCCCCCTCCCCTTCCCCGTCTGTCTTTGTCTCTCTCCCCCATCTCTTTCTCTGTCTCTCCATCTCTTTGTCTTTCTTTCTCCCACCTTTCTCTGAATCTTTCCTGTCTCTCCATCTCTGTCTCTGTGTGTCTCTCAGTTTCTCTCTTTCTCTTTCCTCTTTCTCCTGTGTTTCTCTGTGTCTGTCTCTATCTCAGTCTTTCTCTTTCTCTCTCTCTCTCTCTCTCTCTCTTTCTCTCTCTCTCTCTCTCTTTCTCTCTCTCTCCCCCCACCTATCTCTGAATCTTTCCTGTCTCTCCTTCTCTCTCTCTCCTTCCTCTTACCTCGGTTTCTTCACCTGTCTCTGTGCTTCTGTGTGTCTTTGTTTCTCTCTGTGCATCTCTCTCCCCCACCTTTTTCTCTTTCCTGTCTCTGTTTCTCTCCTCTTCTCTTCCCCTACCCCCAATGTATTTAAGTATAAGAGGAGCACACTAACAATGAAAGCCTCCCTAGTGCCATGCTTTGGATGGTGGAGGTGGCATTGGAGAGGGATAAGCACCTGGAAGCTTCAGCTCTACATACTGCCTCTCCTTAATAACTAGCAAGTTAAATAAACTATATTTAACTTGGAAATAAAAAGATGCTCCAAGAAAGACCTGCTTTAGTGATAGTATGGAGGGTAGTGTGAATTCAAAGCTATGCCCAGAGAGCTAAAGCTCTGGTAATGAGTCATAAGGTCTTTTTGGTGGGCATGCGACAAAGCATTCTAGGCCTCTATGGCCTAAGGACCAGCCAAGGGAAGTGAAGAGTCAAGGGGCCCAGAACTCTTTAACATGGTCTGTGAGCATCTGAGGGCTATCTGTGTCACACAGAGAGAAACTAAGTCAACACAATTTTGGATCTTTGGAGTCAGAAAGCAGGATGGAAGTGACTAACTGCAAAAGCACTACTACCCTCCTTCCTCCTCTTTCACCCTGTTCCCCATACCAAATTTCTAATTGAATCTTAATTTTATTTTGTATTTGAAGAGTTTGGATGTTTTTTTATTTTGGGTTTTGAGATCATTGGGTTGTATAAAGTTGAAAGAAGTTCATCTTTTCTTAATGGCAGAACAAAGAACTGTAAATAACTCAGTTTTAGTTGATCTTAGTTCAGAACTCTTTACTACTTCTCCCCATTTCACCTTTGTCTACTGTCTTCTCAATACTCAAATTCTTCTTACAAGCCTACCATATCATAAAGGGGTATTTGAAGGTTATCACAAACCTCTCATTGCAGAAATGAGGAAAAGGAGATCCAGGGGGATTAAGGGATTTGCGGACCGGTCACCTGGTAAATGGCAGGAATAAGATTAAAACTTGGGTTTTTTCCCCTTTTCCAGTTTCCAATACACACCATCCTCGTGCTACTTGAGAAGAGGCTTACCTCTGGTATGCTTCCCATACCCTTCTCTATTATTGGCTGCTTCTGATTCATAGAATGTTACCTTTTCAGATTTATCTCATTAAATCATCATAATCTGTAAAACTCCCAGATAGAGTTAGCAGAGTGGATAGAGCAATAGCCTGGCGTCAGGAAGAATTGAGTTCAAATATATCCTCACATACTTAATAGCCATATGGGCAAGTCAACCTTTGTCTCAATTTCCTCAACTGTAAGATGGGGACCTAACTTCCAAGGTTGTTGTGAGGATCAAATTAGACAATATTTGCACATAACAGACCTATGATATAAATGTTTACCTACTACCTCTCCTATGAAAGATAGGACCAGGAAGAGAAGTTATATTCCTTATTGCCCATTTTAAATCCCTTTCATTTATCCCATTTAAATGCTCTCCATCAGCGAAGTCTTTTTCTGAAGTTCATTCAGTCCAACTATATCATATTGTCTGAATCCTTGTAGTTCTTATCTGTGTGTCTCTAGATCAGATGTCAAACACACAATTGTGGCCCTGTCCTCTGAAACATTCTTGAGTGTCTATGAATTAGATTAAAATGTAATTGGGAAATAGTTAACAAAATAAATAAAAATACAACCAAACATAGATAATATTACAATTTAAAATGAAGTCACTATGACCACAGATATATTTATATATAGATCTGTATCTCTTGTTTCTGTTTATATTTGATAACCCTGGGTTAGATAACAGTGGGAATAAACTGATTTGAAAGTGAGTGAATGTTTGGACCCTGTGGAAAATTAAATATATTTGTGTTTTTTTAATTTTGTTTTGTTTTCTGAGATATCTGGGGTTAAGTGACTTGCCCAGGATCACAAAGCTAGAAAGTGTTAAGTGTCTGAGGTCTGATTTGAATTCAGGCCCTCCTGGCTTCCAGGCTGGCTCTCTTTATCCACTGTGCCATCTAGGTGCCCCAGTAAAATATTTTGTAAAGTTTTGTTTCCACAGCTGAAAAACTCCAGATAAATCTTGACCAGTTATAATATTGAGCCAAATTTAATTAGATACCATGGTAAGAAAAGAATGTTTAAGTCAACAGGAATCCTTGTGAGGAATGGTGGGAGGACAAGGTTCTATTTCCACAAATGCTATAACTTGGCTATAAAAATAAGGAACTGAAAGGAATCAACCCAGGGGATTATTCTATCTTGACTAGCAATAATTCAAAAACCACACACACATTCTAAGCCCTGAATCCAAACTTCGGGTTTGTGATCTTACTACTGCACATAATTAATCAGTCTTATTCATATTAACTTCTCCCCAGGAGCAGTATAGGCTTCATTAGCATAACATGTCACACATGACCTAGGAAGGAGGACATATTTATTTTTTCCCTGGTTCACACAGCTAAGATGTTTTAAGTGCATATGGGCAGATTTGAACTCAGATTCTCCTGACTTAGGGCCAGTACTCTATCCATTTCACCATCTAGTTGCCCCAGAAAGGAGCACATATTAAGGAATATCTGTAGTTGAGATGTAATGAAATGTTATACCTCTGAAGGATCTCCTCCAGTGGAAATTCTGAGGAGGAAAAGGAGTATTTTTTTTTGGGGGGGGGGGGGAATTATAGAGTATAACAGCAGTTATATCTGTGAATTGTGTGTGAATTCTAATGTTTCCACACCAGATTTCTGCAGGAACTATTAAAAGTTTAAATTGCTTCACTTATCCTGAGTCTGTTCATTCATTGAGCCCTTTGAGGGGGGTTCAGAATATTGTTTCTAACAGACCCAAACAGTGGTAGCTTATTCAACTTAACTCAATGAATTTTTATTAAATGTTTATTATGTACAACTATGCCAGATGCTAAGAAGACAAAGACAAAACTGAAATTATTCCTATCTCAAGGAGTTAACATTTAACTAGCAGATTTGACATGAATATGTGTAAGGTGGAGGTAATTTGACTAGAAAGGTTACCAGCAAGTAGGGGAAGGTAGGTAAGATCTTCAAGCATCAGAGCTCACCTGAATTGAGCCTCAAAGGAAGCTAAGGATTCTACCTTCCAGGTACGGGAAGCAGCTTTTCTGAAAGTATGGAGATGAGAGATGGAACACTGAGTTTGGGGACAGCTGGTAGACCACTTTGACACTCTGAGTTCATGAAAGGGAGTAATATGAAATAAAGTTCTATTAAGAGGCTGGAATCAGTTGTAGAATATGTCAAATGCCAATTTGAGGAGTTTCCATTTTAAGCAAGACACAATAGGAAGCCATGCATATTTTTGAGTAGGGGAAAGTCATCAATCAATCAGCATTTATTAAATGCCCATGTCATTGTTTGTCCTTTGTTTTTGAAGAGGACCAAGACATCGAGGAGGTAATGCTTGACAAGTAAATGGATTGGCTTTTAAGTGAGAGAAAATTGTGTAAAATCACCAACCTCACTTTCTCTTCTAGAGCCATATGGGCCCAGTGGCCATATTGATAACCAGGACTATTGGAGATGGCCCTGGATGCAGTGAGAGACTTTGATCTTTGTAAGCTAAGGACTTAACACAGTTCCACTTTGAACACACATATTTAGTGACTAAGGCTAGGAAGCAATTAAGGCAACTAATGGCCTCTTGCCCAGTCAAAAAAAAAAAAAAAAAATGGGGGAGGGGAAACCCTCAGGTGGAAATAATTCCTATTTACATTCACTTTGAATCAGGATCCAAACAATAGCCAATTGGGCTTGGCCAAGGAAGTGGAGAAAGTGCTGGGCAAGACTTAATGAAGGAGATGAGGTGAGATCTTTCAAGACAGTTGTGAAAATCGAGTAAGGCTTCATCTATTTCAAAGTTTGAGTAGGCCTGAAGGACTTTAAGCATCAAGTCAAGGGCATACTTAAGTTCCCTCCCTGCTATCCCTTAAGGGCATACTTAAGTCCCCTTGTTATCCTCCTATGATATCAGTGTCTTTCTGTTTAGGTCAAATATGGGCAACTATGTACTTATTGGTCAAGTTCAATTTCTTGGGTAGTTCTGCGTTTAGAATATAAGATCCGCAGCCAATAAGGATGAGGGTCAGTGGTGGGAGGAGGTATTTGCGTTAGGGATAAAAAGTGTTGACCCTGCCCCCTACGGTACCTCCTCCCTTTGATTGTCTGCTCAATGGGTAGGACGATCGATTCTCGTGAGAACGTATAATAAACTTTGCTTTGCTTCTAGATATCTCTCCAGCTTTTTTATTAAATGCTGTACCACACAGTTTTGGGGGTTCGTCCGGGATCACACTACTTGTGGTGAGGTGAACCCCTGGGGTGCTGGCAGGGTGGTGCCCTGTCCTGATTTAGGCAGCCCACCAGCGTCCAGGGCTTCTCCTTACTCCCCAAGGTAAAGTGGGCCCAAAGTGGAGAAACTTGGAGCAAAGCAAAGGAAGAAACTCCGCGGTAAAATACCGACTGGTCAGTGCAGGACAGGTATCAGTCAAGTAATTTGTTGTGCAACAACTCAGAGGTAAGCTCCCTGTGAGACCCTTGAGTTATAAACTCTGGAGGGGTCTCTGGACAGGACCCTGTGAGGCCTGGAGTCTTAAACTCTGGGTCTCTGGACAGGATAGGCTTGGCTAGGCCTTCTAGGGTGACTGGAGTCAATTGGTGACAATTGGCGTGTTTGGGCATTTTGGAATTTAGATTCCGTCCAAATTCAATGGATGTGGCCCAGTCCCAGCCAGCCCTCGCGGAGAGAAATGAGAAAAATGATCAGAAAATACTGGTAGATAGTCCCTTGGAAGACAAATTAAGTAATTGGAACAAACTGCCAAAATATAGGAGGAAAAAGCAAGGAAAAAGGAAAAGATGATAAGGTATTGTTTTGTCTGGGGTGACAAAGATATTGGTGAAGGCACTATTGAAGACTGGGTGTGCCAAAGATTGAATTTGTACCTGAAAGAGAAGGAAAGGATTTAATCCATCAGCCCCTCCAAGGACCCTCGGGGCCAGGAGAACTTATATGGCTATTTTGAATTCTCTCTTCTCACAAGAGGAAAGGAGACTAATTAGAGGTGCAGCTATGAAGGAGTGGGACAGGAGAAACCCTCCAGCTGCAAGAGTAGTTTCAGCTGACCAGAAATACCTTTACCAGATCCCAATTGGGAGCACAATCACCCTATACATGGGGGAAGTATGTGAGATTGAGAGAGTGAAGATGGTGGCTTCTTTCATTTCCCTCTCACGTGTCCTGTCCTGCAGTAGGGCCACGTGGAACCAAGGGAAAGAAACTGCTATTTGGTGAAATTCATTATTTTAAATATGATGGCGAAAGTGGTTTTATATTATTGGGAATTTAAAGCCATGTTTGGGATTTTAAGTTAAAATATAGGTTATCAAAACAAAATGCTGGTAGTTTACCTTAGAGGAGGTTGGGGTTGTATCTCCCTACTCAGAGGTGTGTTGTTTTCTAGAGATACTGGGTAATTTGTAACTGGGTTATGCCTTAAAAATTTGTCATCTGTTAGGTATGTATAAGTTTTATGAAATTTGGTTCAGTTATTTGCAAACAAGAAAGATTGATTTGCAAAAGCAATTAATGGTTTAAATGGAGCATCTAGTATTGATTTGGGAGTGTTTAACATATGTTGGAGAAGGCTGAAGCAAGTAAGCTTTGGAAGGAGAGAGATGGCACAGGAAGAGATGGTGTGAGTAGCTCTCCAGAAATGGGGAAGAAAAAGGCACAATTCCCTAGTGAATCTGCTGTTTGCCATGGGAAAAGGAGATATATTCCATGAGGTTGGGCCCTGTCTTGAGCTAGCAGATTGGATCATGGGAAATGGTACCCTAAAAAGTTAGCTGTGATAACTTAGGGTCGGGAAGCATGGTGGAGTGGGGGAAGGGTGGCCCCGTGGAGAGGAACCTTGTCAGGTGATCTAATCCCCCTTCCCCATTAAGTATGGTGACTGCCACACCTTGCTGGTTCGAATATCAATTGCTTCTACTGTTTAAAGGAAGAGCCTACATTTATATAGTGTTAATAACGAAATGTTTTAGTTTTATTTTTCAAGTCTATAGCTGCTCTAAGAAGTTTGTTGGAACTGTAAGTTATCTGAAAGCGATTTATTTCTACTAAGATCCCATCTGTCTAAAGCAAATTATTTAATGCTTATTTATGTGTGCATGTTTAAGACGGACGATAAAAATATCTAGAGCAGGATTTTAGTCTGATCTGATAATTTGATAGGGTTATTTCCAAAAATTGAATGAAGAGAATACTGATGTTAAATCTGAAAAATCTAAAAGTTTCTTTTATGTGGAAACGGGATGGACAACATGCGGTTTAAAAATTTTTCTTTGTATTTGAGTATTTTAAAGACAAAATGATCTGTGTAATGTTAAATTTATAACTATCTAAACTGTATAAGCTGTGAACTTTCTAGGATGAACCCTTTACTATGATTCTTGAGAACATGATTCATCTGAAGCCTTGATAAATGATAATTGCTGTAGGAGATAAAATCTTTTGGGACTGCAGCTAATATTTGCTGGGAATTTTGAATTCAGGTGTGACTGCATAGGTCATAAGGTGGAATTGTTAAAACTTTAGGACGGTTACCTTAAGTAAAATTGTCTTAAATAGATATTTTAATTTGAGGCCAAACTTTGGATGCTGCTTTACCTTTTTACTTCCTGGGGCTAGAGTTTCTTTATCTAAAGGTTTACTTCGCCAAAGTACTTGGGGCCACTCCCACCTTGCCTTTTGAAAACAAAACAAAACAAAACGGGAATCTCATCACGCCCTGATTAGGCTAAGGTTTAGGTCTAGAATCTTTTCCGCTGTATGTTGATAGAAGGCAGGGCTATCTCTGGAACCCCAATCCTAGGCCCCTGACTTATCAAAGATCTATATTGTCTTTAGATGCATTTTTCATGTTTTTCATGATCATGGTGTGTGGGGGGGCTATTATTGAAAGAGAACTTTTGACACCCAAACAATTCCCCATTAAATACGTGGAGAAAATGAAATGAAGGGGAATTCACTCCAGGTGAAGGGAAGGAGGCTTATAGGATCAGTTGCCCATGTTGCATTGCTGATTGATTTTCAAACGAAAGTAAGAGGATTCACAAGAATCCCCAATGCCTGGAGGAGTAAATTGGTTTATAGATGGATCTTCTAGAGTGGTAGCGAGGAAATTCTTTGAGGCAAGGGGAAATAGATTAGCAGATGAGAAGGCCAAGGGAGCTGGAGACCAGGAGATTTCTCATATAATGGCCTTGATACCTGTACTTCCCCCTAGTCTACCCTCTCCCAGTTTTACCCAGAAGGAAAAAGAGAAGGCCTCGACTCTCCGAGCAGTTGGGAACTCAGAAAGACGATGGCTCTTACCTGATGGCAGAGAGGTACTGACCAAAGCAAGTATGAGGCAGGTCCTTCAGCAACTGCATCAGGGCAATCACTGGGATGTCTAAAACCTGTGTGATACTGTGCTGACAAGGTATGTTTCCCCTGGCCTATATACTATGGCCTGACAACTGGTGGACGGCTGTCTCATTTGTCAAAGGACTAACAAGGCTGCTCAACACCAGATCCCAAAAGGGGGACAAGCTCCGGGAATCAGACCGTTCTAAAGCATCCAGGTGGACTTCAGTGAGCTGCCACCAGTGGGTTACCTCAGATACTTGCGGACCATAGTGGACCATCTGACATCATGGGTGGAGGCATTCCTCTCAGCCCGAGCAACTGACTCGACAGTAAGTAAGGTCTTATTAGAACAAATTATTACTAGATATGGAATAGTGGAGAGGGTAGACTCGGATCAGGGAACACATTTCCTGCCAAATATTGCAGAATCTGATTGGGGCCTTAGAAATCACTTGGGATCTCCACACCCCTTGGCATCCTCCCTCTTCTGGAAAAGTAGAAAGGATGAATCAAGAAATAAAATGGCAACTGACTAAATTATCTTTAGAGACCTCCACTATCTTGGACTAAATGTTTTCTTGCTGTGGTCAGAATCGGAACCAAGCCACACAGAGGTAGAGGGCTTTCACCTTATGAATTATTGGTCATTCTCTCCAGGCTTGTCCTATGGTAAACTGGGATCCTATCTTAGAGACAAAGGATTTATTTCTTAAGAGATATGTTGAGTCATTGCTAGGACTTCAACAAAAGGGTTAATAGCTCAGACTCCTCTAGGTTTCCCTGTTCATAGAATTCAGGTTGGAGATTGGGTGTTGATCCGTTCCTGGAAAGATGAGAAGCTGACTCCGTGCTGGGACGGACCCTACCAGGTGATACTGACCTCGGACACTGCGATTCGCACCCAGGAATGAGGCTGGACATATCACACCAGAACAAAAGGACCTGTGGCACCACCTTTATCCGAGTGGACAGTTGAAGATGGGGAGATCTCAAATTACATTTGAGGAGGGGACCTCTACTGAATGGGAACACAAACTCTGAATCCAGTGCATTGTAACTGTATGACTTTTCTTAAATTAATTACTTTGGGAGCCCTCATGGGATTTCCCTGAGCTTTGGGTTTGCCTATTTCCTCATGATAGCCATAAAAACTAGACCTCTGTCTTCCAGAGAATAGAACCAGCTCCTCCTGCTCATGCAGAATATAGGGAGAACTTTTAATTTATCAAATTATTGGATCTGTGATGGATCCCAACAATTGAGCCAATGACCATGGGTACCTATCCCCTTAAGCCCAGCCTGGATCCTTAGTAACTGATCCCAAATTCATAATGGGACTGATTTCTGGAACTTAGAAGAGAAACATCAGTGGCCATTGACAGAAGATAGGATTTGTTAAACAGGGCAAAGTTTGAAGCTGGGAAATAGTGTATGTGAGTGGACTTAACTCTGGACAAGGTAAAAGACTTTCTTTCCTTATCTTGTAGTGGACACTGCAGTTGTCAAGTGGGCACTGCAGTTGTTGTTTGGAGCTCTTGGGAGCCCTGGCACAGTTCTTTTAAGAATTGCTGCGGATTGACAAAAGGCTTGCTTTTTGTCTGCTCTATCTCTAGGAGATATGAGGGAGGCTGCAAGGATTTAGAAAACTGAGTTTTTACCTATCTAGACATCAATGGGGTTGGTATAATGTCACCTTAGGGACACCTGGGAAACATGGGACTCTGTTTCCCACATTTTGGAGAACCTCTAATCTAATGGGTCAATGGCCAATTGCCAATTGTAGTTGGAGGAAGGAGCTGGGTTTATGGAAATGTCAGTATGTCATCTTTGTCAGGAAGGTCCCCTAGGGAAGAGAGACCAGCAATAAAATAAAAATAAAATCCCTTTTACAAGGAATAGTTCAGACATGTTTTTGAGGGAACAACCTGTTCTAATGGGTCACTTTTAGATCTGTGGACTAACTACTGATATTCACCTACCTCTTAATTGGACAGGGATTATATTGGACTAATAAGGACAAAATTTTTCTTCCTGAATAGGCAAACCTCTATTTAGGGATTCAGTTGTATGATGATTTGGGAAGAGAGAAATGGGGTTTACTCAGACTGGAGATGCAAATGGTTAGGGTGATGCTGGCCTCCAGAGAGAACAGTTAAAGTATGGCCAGCCACTTGGGCTCAAGATGGAAGTTGGGGATATAGAGCCCCAATATATATGTTGAACAGAATAATTAAGCTTCAAGCAGTACAGATTATGGCTGAGGCACTAGATCTTTTGGCTGACCAAGCTACTCAAACCAGAGAGGCTGTTTTACAACATAGATTTGTGCTGGATTATTTGTTGGCCGAGTAAGGGTGAGTTTGTACGAAACTAAATGTGTATATTTGTTGTATAAAGACTGATGACAATGGAATTCTAGTAAAAAGTCACTAAGAACATTAGGAAACTTGCTCATGTTCCTATACGGACCTGGACCTCATTGTTAAATACTTCCTGGTGGTCCTGGCTTGGGGAAAGCTGGTGGGAGCAGCTCCTTTGGTTTGGCCTTAATAGCTCTCAGTAGTGTTATTACTCCCTATCTGCATACCTTGTTTGATTCGATTGATAACCAGAATAGTGCAAAACTCATTATCTAGAATGATTAGGTTGGAAGAGAAAGCTGAAGAGTCTGTTAGATTGATGGTGTTAAAAAGATGGGAGCCAATTGTCCAAGAGGACCAAACAGGAGCCAGAAGAGGATGAATATCAGATATTTATATCAGAGAATATCAGATATTTATCCTTTGTTTTTATAGCATTAACAATTCATGATAATAATCAGAAAATAAACATTTTTGAAATGACAGTCAAAAGAAAAGAATAATTACACATAATACAGATTATAGAACTGTGATTTATATTTAAGCAAAGCGGCACAAAAAAGCTGTTTCCCTGTATTAGTGAACATGGCATTTTCTGTGTAAGGAAGTAACAACTGAAATATTCTAATCAAGTACCTTACAATAAAATAAAAAAAAAAAGAGGGATATGAGAAATTATATTTCAGACGGATACCATGTTTGGTTGTAAATCTATTTTAAAATCTTTCCCCTTTCCCTATTCATATATATAGATATATTTATAACATGCATATATTTTATTGCCATTATATCTCTGCTGGTTTAACATAATATGCTACATAGTTATCTGCATTTATTTTGGTTTCTAAAAATATATAAAATGCATTAAAACAGCTACCGCGGCTTTCAAGAAATCACTATTAGCATTGAATTCGATAGGGAATGTGAAGTTAGGCTACCAGAATTTGAAGAGATCTCAGCGTACAAATAAGAGGGGGGACTGACCGAGATGAGGTGAGATCTTTCAAGGCAGTTGTGAAAATCCAGTAAGGCTTCATCTATTTCAAAGTTTGAGTAGATCTGAAAGACTTTAAGCATCAAGTCAAGGGCATACTTAAAGTTCCCTCCCTGCTATCCCCTAAGGGCATACTTAAGTTCCCTTGTTATCCTATGACAGTGTCTTTCTTTTGTACTTTGTACTTATTGGTCAAGTTCAAGATCCTCAGGCAATAAGGATGAGGGTCAGTGGTGGGAGGGGGTATTTGTGTTAGGGATAAAAAGTGTTGACCCTGCCCCGGCAGTGCCTCCTCCCTTTGATTGTCTGCTCAATGGGTGGGACGCCCGATTCTTGTGAGAACGTATAATAAACTTTGCTTTGTTTCTAGATCCCTCTCCAGCTTTTTTATTAAATGCTGTCTGGCCCACACACTTAAGTTCAAATCTAGTCTCAGACAATTACTATCTATGTGATCCTGGTCAAGTCATTTCCCCCGTTTGCCTCAGTTTCCTCATCTCTCAAATAAGCTGGAGAAGGAAATGGCAAACCACTCCCAGCATCTTTGCCCAAGTGGAGTTATGAACAGTTGGAAATAACCGAACAAATGTGCCATGCACGATGTTAAATGCTAGGGAGGCAAAAAATAGGCCCTACCCTCAAAGAGCTCACAAACTAAAGGGGAAGATAAAAAGTAAATGGATATATTCAAACATGATACACAGAGAACAGGCCAGGATTAAAAGGACTCAGTGAATACTTATTGTGAAAGATGGAATTTCAGTTGGAATTTAAAGGAAGCTGGGGAGGCCAGTAGTTAAAGCAGAGCTTTCAGGTTGGGAAGGGGGAGGAAGCCAGATTCAATGCTCAGGCCTGAGAGATGTAATGTTCCGTTTTTGAAGCAGCCAGCAAGTCAGTGTCATTAGATCAAAGATTATTCGTCCAGAAATGAGGGGTAAGAAGACCGGAAAGACTGGAGGGGGCCAGGTTATGAAGGGCTTTGAATGCCGAACTGTTTTGCATTTGTTTTTGTAGGCAATGGAAAGCCACTGGAGTTTATTAAAGGTGGGGGTGGGGGGAGGAGCGGCACAATCAGATCTGTGCAGCAGGAAATCATTTTGGTAGCTGAATGGAGGATGGGCTGGAGCAGAGAGAGCGCTGAGGGGGGGCTCGCCCACCAGGGACTTTGGCACTGAGGAGGGCCATGGCCTGGAGATATCTTCCAAACTAGGCTAGGGAGAATACCGTAGTGACAAAGCC
Source organism: Sarcophilus harrisii (assembly GCF_902635505.1). NCBI lineage: Eukaryota > Metazoa > Chordata > Mammalia > Dasyuromorphia > Dasyuridae > Sarcophilus > Sarcophilus harrisii. The sequence continues at coordinate 549,529,717 of NC_045428.1, forward strand.
GACTCCTCCTCTCCTTCTCCTCTCTCCCTTCCTCCCTCCTTCCTCTCTCACTCTCTCTGTGTGTGTCTGCATTTATTTGCTCATTTCTGTAGAAAATGAGCCCCAGATCGGGAAGGTAAGTGGCTCGCCCAAGATCTCGACTCTAATCAGAAGCGGCTTTTTTTGACTGACAAATCCTAGATCAATCTGAAGGGGGAAATGGTGGGTGACGTAAGAGAGGGCGGGGCTGGGGTTGAATGACAGCTGGTGGCCCCGCGGACAGCCCCAGTTAAGCTCGGAAGCCGGGGATCTGGGAGTTACATCCTGCCTCAGACACCAGTCGCCTCGTTTCGGTCTGGGTTCTCCCATGGGTAAAGGCACCGCATCTCTCTCGGGTCGCTCCGAGGGCCAGACAAGAAGTGCCTCCCTAGGGCGGACCCGGGGACTTCTCGGGCTGGAGGGCGGGCGAGCGGCCGGAAATAACGGCAAGGCGCCTCGGCAGTAGCTGGGGGCCGCCGGGCCAGCCCCCTTCCCGCCCTCCCTGTGCCTCAGTCTCCCCGCCTGCACAGGGAGGGGGTCGGGCATCCTCACCAATAGAAGGTGACCGTGCAGGCCCCACACATGCGCTCGGCCGGCGCCTCGCACACCTCGCACTTCAGTTTCCGCCCCTTGGGCACTGCCAACGGGTAGATCTCGTTCATGGTGGCGGGATGACTCCGCTGCCGCCGGCGCGTCCGTTGCCAGGAAATGGAAAGAGCGGTTGCCGACAACTAAAGCCCTCGGCCCGCCCCTTTTCCTGTCACGTGACATGCCATGCCCAATCTGGCAGTGAGCTTGGGCTTGAAGTGAGCACGCGCTCTGGGCAGACACGCGCAGCCGTGCCTCGGGACGGCAGAGGGCGCGCTCAGACTGTCTCTTCCGGCTGCCCCCTCTCCCCAGGAGCCGAAGATAAGTGCTTTCCGTTTGGGACTTGAGTTTAGTCCGGCTTCTGCTTCACGCTTCCCCTCCTTGTGCCACTGTTTCCTCTGTTAAATGAAGGCGTTGGCCCAAGTCCAGGATCCTCGTTAAGCAAAATCCCAGGAGCACAGGTGTCTAGGAGACGGGTTCGGGTCCAGGATCGGAGGAACTGGAGACCTGTTTGCCCTGGAGAAGACTCGGAGAGGAAATCAAATATCCGAAGGGCTGCCACGTGAAAGAGATTAGACTCGTTCTGTTCGGCGGGAAGCAGACTGTGCGGAAGTTGCCAGGACGCCGACGTAGGCTTGAGGTCAGGGAGGCTTCCTAACCTGCAGAGGTATTCAAAAGCATCCTGGGCTGTGGCTGCCTGGGAAAAAAGTGAGCTTGCTAAGAACTTAAGCAGAGGCCAGGAGCCCCGCTGCGGGGTATGGGCAATAGGAAGAATTCTTTTCCGGTTAGTTGCCTTACGGACTGGCAGAAATGTAGCCGGGTCATAAGCATGCTGAAGTCTCCCAGGATATCTTGGAGCTTAATGGATAATTTCTTTCCCAAGGACCATGTCAAACCCGAATCATTCTGCCTTTCATCGATTGGTCTGGCCCGGCCTAATCTCTTTACAACATTGGACGGGGTGTGGCGAGCGGGGGGCGGGGTTCTCTAGGCTGAAAGAAAAGGACCGGGTCTCCAGCGGCCACCTCAGTCTCTGGCTGGGGTCGGGGATCATCTCTCCCTTCCCGCTACCATTTTCTAGCTTCAGGTAGCCGGGCCACTGGGCCCGTCGCCCAGGCAACAGAAGCGGCTTCGGGAGCTTGCCCCTTCGACGGCTGCGCAGTAGCCGGGGCCGGGGCTGATTGGCAGCGGCTGCGCAGGCCCGCTGTGAGTGTCGGACCGATGGCGGAAGCGATCCTGGGCTCCGAGTTCCCGGAGCCTCCCGGCGTGGCGCGGAACGCGGCGCTGATGCAGCGCTTCGCCGCGCAGCTGGGCGCTCAGGGCCGGCGGGTGGTGCTCATCACGTCGGGTGGCACCAAGGTGCCCTTGGAGGCTCGCACCGTGCGCTTCCTGGACAACTTCAGCAGCGGGCGGCGCGGCGCGGCCTCGGCCGAGAGCTTCCTGCGCGCCGGCTACGGGGTGCTGTTCCTGCACCGCGCGCGCTCCGCCTTCCCCTTCGCGCACCACTTCCCCCCGCAGGCCTGGCTCTCGGCGCTGCGGCCCGCCCGCAGCGAGCCCGAGGGCCCCGGGGGCCGCCTGCTGTTGGAGGCCGAAGCCGCCGCTCTGCCGGGCTTCGCCGACGCCTTGCTCAGCTACCAGGACGCCGCCAACGCCGGCACCTTCCTGGCCGTGGAGTTCACCACCCTGAACGACTACCTACACCTGCTGCAGGCCGCGGCGCAGGCGCTCAGCCCGCTCGGTACGTGGGGAAGGTGCGGGCCCCGTGACCTTGACTCCCCCGGGCGCCCCCTCCTCCTCCCGGGGGCCCCTCTCAGCCCACCCAAAGGTAGCTGGCACAGCTGTGGCGCTTGCAGCGCGCCGCACCCTGAGGGGTGCGAGCTCAGTTACTGAGCCGGGTTTTACTGCAGTCTCCTGGGACGTGGGGTAGCTGTTCCCAGACAAACGAATCTTTCCCCCCCCCCCCCCAGTTATGTAGCCAACAGACGCCCAAAGCCGCAGAATCTGAACTCGCACCTTGACCCACCTAAGTCTAGTGTCCTTTCCACGGTGCTTGTCACCGTCTCTCTTTACAGGCTCCAATGCAATGTTTTATCTGGCTGCTGCCGTGTCGGATTTCTACGTGCCCGCCTCTGAAATGCCCGAGCACAAGATCCAGTCCTCTGGAGGCCCTTTGCAGGTATGAAAGCCTTATTATTTAGGGTCGGAGACCAAGCTTGGGCCAGCTTGCTCCTTGTCTGTGGTCAGACGGATAGGTGGAGACTGAAGCGGGGCGTGCTGGATGCCCATGAATCTGAAGACGGTTGGAGCAGACTTGGGGGTTACTTAGTTTGGAATTGCCCAAATACATCCATAAATTGAAAACCTGTTCCTAGGACCCGGAATAACCTTCCCAAATGGTTCTGCAGAAATCTTGTGTGTTTGAAGAGGATAGTTTAAGTATGTAATCAGAGTGTTAGAGCTGTAGGCCACAGTGAAATTTATTATATACCTGTTTTTTGTGCAGTCTTTGCTCTTTTCCTTAAAGAAACTTATTTATTTCTTTAGTGGATCTTGGCATTCTCAATGGCTTTCCTTCCTTATCAGATCAGATACTTCCGTCTCCACCCCAACTGCCAAATACCACTTTATAAATAGTTCTAGGATCTTCAACACTCATCCTTGGGAGTGCATCCATAGATAACAATCTATTCAAATCTCATCCACTGAGTTACTTTGACTAACAAAAACTTTTATCAACCTAGTAAGAAGTTTTGCTGAACTTAGCTAGATTGATTCTTGGATAACCAGTAGATGGTTTATTGTCAGATACTTGATGGGAGGCCTTTCCAGCTAGATGGGACCTGCCCTAGTTTTCATTGCATTAACAGTCTTTCAGCACCCAAGTTTACTTTTATGCTGAGCAGGAGTTATGATACTAATAGGCTTGACCAGTTTTTAGAAGTTCACATCTTTGACTCAGTGACTTAGCATAGATGCCCAATGGTAAAAGGAAGTGTTCTAAGAATCTTTATTCGAATTTGAGAGGACCCACATCAATTCTATGGACTTTCCAGAAATATTTTGAGAATTCTGGTGGGATTCCTTTGGGAACAGGGCTAAAGGGACAAGGAAGTAGTGGGCCCCTGATTTATATATGCATACTTCTTTTTTCTTTTTTTTTAATTTTATAGCTTTTAATTTACAGGTTTATATGCATGGGTAATTTTTCAGCATTGACAGTTACAAAGCCTTTTGTTCCAACTTTTCCCCTCCTTCCCCCCACCCTCTCCCCCAGATGGCAGGTGGACCAATACATGTTAAATATGTTAAAGTATAAGTTAAGTACAATGTATGTGTATACATGTCCAAACAGTTATTTTCCTGTACAAAAAGAATCAGGCTTTGAAATAATGTACAATTATCCTGTGAAGGAAATAAAAAATGCAGGCAGACAGAAATAAAGGGATTGGGAATTCTATGTAGTGGTTCATAGTTGGTCTCCCAGAGTTCTTTCGCTGGGTGTAGCTGGTTCAGTTCATTACTGCTCCATTGGAACTGATTTGGTTCATCTCATTGTTGAAGATGGATATGTCCATCAGAATTGATCATCATGTAGTATTGCTGTTAAGTATATAATGATCTCCTGGTCCTGCTCATTTCACTCAACATCAGTTTGTGTAAGTCTCTCCAGGCCTTTCTGAAATCATCCTGTTGGTCATTTCTTACAGAGCAATAATATTCCATAATCATATACCACAATCTATTCAGCCATTCTCCAACTGATGGGCATCCACTCAGTTTCTGGCCACTACAGAGAGAGCTGACATAAACATTCTTGCACATACAGGTCCCTTTCCCTTCTTCAAAATCTCTTTGGAATATATGCCCAGTAGTAAGTAACACATGCATACTTACTTCTTATCCTCCTCTGTAGGTCCTTCAGAAATCTACCTTTGACTCCAAAATACACTCTTTATCGAAGTCAAGGCTATACACAATACTGAACCATAGGGCAGCTAGGTGGTGCAGTGGATAGAGCACCAGCCCTGAAGTCAGGAGGACCTGAGTTCCAATCTGGCCTCAGACACTAAACATTTCCTAGCTATGTGACTCTGGATAAGTCACTTAACCCCAACTGCCTCAGCAAAAATTTAAAATATATATATTAAGCATACATTTCCTTCAAATCCCAAGTACCATTTTATTTAGTGTTATTTTTAATAACATAATTATCTTTTTTTTTTTTTTTTTGACAGATTATTTTTGGTCAGTGTTCACATTAGTATATTAACTTTTTTGTGGATAAATATTAAGGAATTTTCTTTTCTTTGCATAAGCATATCATCTTTCCCAAGTTTTAAATAAATTTACATGTCACATGCCTCATGAAATAGAGAAGTGTTTTCAGTCAAATAGCATAAAGCTGACCTTTGTAAAATACCAAAATAATTTTTGCATATTACTTCCTGGGTTTCCTTAGTTGTAGAATAAAAGCCAGCTGATTTTTTTTTTTAATTTTATCTGCCTGCCAAATCTGTTTTAATGACTGTTGTTGCTGTTGACAATATTTTAAAGTCCATTCTGCCTCTTGTTTTCTCTTTTCCCATCTACATGCTCTTCAAACAATGTGCCAACTGTTGTGCTAGGTATTAAGGATAGAGAGTCAAAAATGAAACATCCCAGCTCAAGGAGCTTGTGCTCAGGAACAAGACAGCTTACATGATACACATACATGTATAAATACAAATAAGGTAACTTTGTCACTGGCAATGAGGGGAGATCTAGGAAGGCCTTGCTTAAAGAGTGGCTTTTAAACAGATATTTGAAGGAACTTTGAAATCCTGAGAAATGGATGAGTAGCCAATAATACCTTCCCTGCCTGGAGGACAGACAGCCGATTTGGCCAGACCAGCAACTGCACAGAGGGGAGGAATGTGTGATAAAGAAAGAAAGATTGGAGTTGGGTTATGAAAGGCTTTACATATTAACAAATGAAAGTGTTAATATTTGATTCTAGAGAGCAGGAGAGTAACATGGTGAGACCTGTGGCAGCTGTCTGGAGGGTGGATTGGACAAGTTTGGGTGGCAGGCTGAGGACCTAAACTAGGGGAGGGCTATGTGAAGGCACAGGAAGAGATGGGGGTGAGGGAGAGCAAGGCTCTCAGGTGGTGAACCTGGATGACAGCATAGGGGAAGTTTAGAAAAAGGGTGCATATCAGTTTAAGATTACTTGTTGTCATGACAAAGGTACCATTTCTTTGCCATTTCTTTCACCAGTTCTTTTGAAAGATGAGTTAAGTGACCTACCCAGGGTCATAGAGGGAGGGTCTGAGGCCAATTGGAAATTAGGAAGCAGTCTTCCTGACTCCAGGCCTGCTGCTCTGTACCCTATGGCGCCACCCAGCTGCTGAAAGAACATGTTTCAAAATGATTCTATGTCAGTGATGATGCAGGATTGGAAACTTGGTAGGACTGCTGCTAGATCTGTGTTATACTTGAATGTTGAATAGGAGACAAGTGCTTAATCAGAAATAGAATCAGTACCTTATTTCTTGAAAAGACAATAACAATTGGTCATAGAGAAAAATGAACTAAATTTGAATGCTAGCGCGAAGTCTGCCATGATCTCAGTATTTAGTCTATCTGTAAGATCTTGAGATCTGGCAGGTCCTACTTGGAAAAGTTTTTGGTAATTTAGTATGAATCTAGAACAGACACCAGACCTGTCATCCAAGGACCAGTCTAGCTAAGCTTACAGAATAATCACTCAGATTCCATCTGATGAATATTTCTTCATGTGTAACTCATGAAGACTGTCTTAGGGATATTTAGACATATCTATGACAAGAATAGTCACATCACTGAAATCAGAAATCTTTGACGTAATAGTCTACATAATAATCCTGTGCTCTTGGCCATATGTTGGCCATAATATCTCTGACTTATGACATTAAAGAACAATTAAGTTTAGGGAATTGGTAATTTAGTTTTCTCCTCATTGTTCTTTGACAGATTTAAAATTGAGTCTAATCCACAAATATTGAAAGCATCTACTATTCAAGTCAGTGTTCAGCATTAGGAATATGAAGATAAAATGGAAAGTTGTCACTGCCCTGGAGAATCTTACACGTTACAGGGGTGTACCACATGCCAACATAAGCTAATATATACTTATTGGAGGATGAGGGAAAGTGCACTCATAACCAAGAAGATTAGGAGAGCCTTTCTAGAGGAGATTGTGCACAGTAGGAGCTTTGGCACTTTCTTCAAAGGCTTGATGGTAGAAAATAAACTTGGGAAACTGCTGTGGGCCAGTTTAACTAAAATTTTGTTTCCCAAATCTTAATGTAGTGTTTGCAAACTTAAGGGGAATTAAAGAGCATATGTTACTGTTTCTTATAGATTTGATAAAGAAAAGAGATTCTCAATTAAAAATAAATAAATCATATACTCTAAATTTCTCAGGAAAAGTTTGATTGGGCATAATGTCCATTTTGAAGATTGCTACAAGTAGAAATTTTGAGATTACCTTGGACATAATCACTCTTTTAATCAAAGAAATCAAAAAATGATTGTACTGGAAGAAAGGATTAAAAGTTTCTGATATTAAGTTTATTGTTCACATTCTCTTAGAAAGGCCTGTCAAAAACTTCTGTAATTTATTATGAGGCTAAATTAGAATACAAAAGTGAAAGTCTAGATAAATATAATGGAACCTCTCTAATGTAGTAGTGCTAGGTGGACAGGACAGATAGTTATTAAACTTATAACCTGACCTTGTTTTTGGCTCATACAGACCTATACTTCAAGGGATATATTTTGCACTCACAGACCATCAGCATCTTTCCAGTATATAGCAGCATAAGAGTTCTTTACACACACACACACACACACACACACTATCCAGAGTCCTGCTTCACTTTTACCTGCTACCTTGCCCTCCTGTTACTTAACCTACACCCCTTCTTCCTGACAAAGATATCTCCCTTATCTTCTCCTTCCACCCTTTCCCTTGTTTCTATATAAGAACTTAGTATACATTTATGGCTTTCCAAAACATATTTGTTGTTCCCTCTTTATCCCATTCCCAAGAGTTCTAGTATACTTAAGCTTTTAAACTAGACATCCAAAAAGCTGCATATTGAAAGAGTGCTATTGATCTCATTTCACTCCAATAAGGAGATGTTCAGCTTAACCAGTTAAGCTGACAAAAACATGTTTCTTATATCTGACAACCCTTAATGCTCTCATGTGACCTTATGCTCTTAAGATGCTCTTAAGATTATTTCCATTTCTCTTCAAATCTTACTGTAATTTTAGAAATACTAATTAGAAAACCATTTTCTTCCCCAGAAATACACAGATGACATTGATAAGTGAGCTCCCTCATTTAAATGATTATATGATAGAGGGGATTCACTCACTGCATAAGAGTCAGGCTAGATGCCCTTGAAAGGCCCATCTAGTTCCAAGGATCTCTGAAACTGACAATTCCTTTATGAGCTGGAACCTAGTAAGAAAGCTCATTCCAGACTCCCTTGGTTTCAGTTGATAGGGATCTCTTATGTGAACATATTTTCTGGTGTTAAATTTTTTCTTTTCCCATACAGATAACAATGAAGATGGTGCCAAAAATGCTTTCTCCTCTTGTTAAAGACTGGGCTCCCAAGGCCTTTGTAATTTCCTTTAAGTTGGAGACAGACCCCTCAGTTGTAATTGATCATGCCCGGAAGGCTCTGGAGACTTACTGTCATCAGGTTGTGGTGGCCAATATCCTTGAATCTCGGAGGTCCTACGTGGTTATTGTGACCAAAGACTCAGAAACACAGTTGTCTCTTTCTGACGAAGAAATGGAAAAAGGTATGGAAATAGAAGAAAAGATTGTGAGTAACCTACAGTCTCGACACATAGCTTTTATAAATGAGAAAAACTGAGGCAAAGAGTTTTCTCTACCAAATCCGAAGTTGTGACCTGCACAGTGGCTTGAATAAGAAGGTGGTTCAGGAGAAATGGAAATTGTCTGTTGCTTTCCATAAGAAAAGGAAAATCTGTAGGAAGGTGAAAAGAGTGTTGGAATAGAAAGGGAATATTTAATTTCAAAATGGTTTGGTTTTTTTCATTTAATGGTTATTTGAAGCTCATTAAAAATGAAAACAAAAGCAAACCAGTTCTAGATTTATATAACTAAATTTACTACTTCAACTGGGAAAAGGAATAAAGGGGATATAGTTCTCATTTTCTATTTAAAATATTTTACTGCTAGCTAAATATCAACCTCAGAAAAAAAAATCAAAGAATAAAAGGAATAAAAGTCCAAATAAAACTCTAAAACTCCAGACTTTTTATATTTTAATTAAAACACATCTGTCTACATAAACTTTTAACAAAGTAATTTTTTGTTCTGTGTTATTTTTTTAGTGTCTTCCATCTCTGTACTCTGTAAGTTTTGTTGCTTTTTAAATATAATCATAATAGTGATTGATATTTTATCAAAGTGTGATGAGATTCCACCTTATACTCATGGAAGATTGGCAAAGAAAAAAGTAGTTTAAAATTTAAAAACCCTATATTGGCACAACTGTGGAAAAACAGATAGGATATTGAATTGTTGGCAGAACTATTAGCTTTATCACAATTTTTTCCATATTTCTTTGTTTTCTGTATTTGTCACTCCCTCTAAGGAAACAATCTCTTACCATTTGTTATTTCACCAATTTCCATTAAAGTATAGTTATCCTTAACACAATGAAATTAGTTTCAGTATATCAGGGTTGGCATAAGGAATTAAATGGGAATTTTGGGGAAGTTTTGTGGAAGCCAGCAGATAACACGGAACCTTTGACCAAAATACTTTACTCATATTTGATAGTAAGGTACTATAAACACTCCATAAAAAGAAAATAAAATATTCAGACATGTATGGTAAGAAGGGAAGGCCAAAAATTTTATGTATATTTTCCAGATTGTGGGGATGCCATGTCCCTATTCTTACTCCCTTCCCCCCCAACCCAGACATGGAAGGGGTAACTATAGGTATGAATACTTGAAATAGTCATCATTTGTTTTTCCTTTTAACAAGGTCCTTAGAATATAATTCTTGAAATGAGGTCACTTGATCAAGGGATATATATGATACCTTTTGTGAGTCACATTGCACATATTTTTTTTTCTAATTATATGTAAAGACAATTTTTAACTTTTTTTTTTTTTTTGAGTTCAAGATTTTCTCCCTCCCTCCCATGTTCCCCACAACATTAAGCAAATTGATATAGGTTATATATGGAGTCACATTGCATATTGTCTTGCAGTTTTAATAAGAATTGCACCAGTTTACAGCTCTGCCAACATTATCATAAAGTGCCTCTTTTTCAGCAGCCCTACTAACATTGAATTTGATAATTTTTAATGATCTTTGCTAATTTGATGGGTTTATGATTGTATCCCTTCACATCTCTATTTTCAAAAAAGTTTGGGTTTATGATTGTATCCCTTCACATCTCTATTTTCAAAAAAGTTTAACTGGGAATTGAACTGTCTAAAAATTCACTTCAGTGTATCCATCTTTACAAACAAGGAAGTATTTGATTTATGAGTGGTCGGAGTTTCATGAGTGTTTGCACAAAAGACAACCCATTTGCAAGTGTGACATTTGGCAATGTTTAAACTTAGCAGGACTGTGTTGTAAGAATTTACCAATTATTGGACCCTTTTATTTTGAAAAGTACATTTCTCCTTTCCCGGATCCTTCAATGAGCACAGTGCCTCAAAAGCTGTTAGTACTTTGTATTCATTGTATCTTGTGCTTCTGGGCTGACCTGCACCAAAAAACTTAGCCAGGTAGGTAGATAAAAGGAGTCTACTTGGCTTGCTCACCAGGTAGCTGTGACATCAGTGCCTTTGGTGGAATTATATTTTAAGGATCCTTTAGCTTCAATCACTACATGCTGGAGTGGTTGGGAAAGAAGAGAGGCCCTCTTAGAATCATGAGGCTTGGGCCTGGAGCAGGGATTTAGAATCATCAGATGTCATAAAGCATTCAATATGGAGTAGTCCAAAGTGCAAGGCTCCCAGAAACCTGAAGGGATTGAGGAAATCTGAAGATAATGCCTTGATACATAAATTAGGAAATTGAGGAATAAGAGGGTTATTATAAGTGTATTTTTTTTTCCTATTCCTTAATTCAGTTTTAATTGCAAAGTAGGATAATCAGTTCTTAACAGTAGTTCTGTGGATTTTGATAACGTCTGTTCCTTATCCTCTTTACTCTCCGTTAAAAAGTTGGGAATGACTGAGAACCTGGAGTATTTCAGATTACATCTGTGCCTGTGGCCTAGAAGCAGGAAAAATCAGTGAATTTGTTCAGGAGACATTAATCAGAGCTGAGTAGCATCTATGATAGCTAGAAAGAGAGCTGGGTTGCAGTCTTGCCTCTGACACAGGCTTTGTGGTTTGGGGCAAGTTATTTCATCTCTCAAAGCAAGAATCCAAGACTATTGGCAGAGAACATTGGAGGATGTTCAGTCAAGCATTCCCTCTGCCATTGAAATGAGTTGGTTTTTTTTTTTTTTTTTTTTTTTTTTTTTCATTAAGCACCTACTATGTGCAAAGCCTTGTACTGGGTGCCATTTATAATATAGCTTGGAGGAAGACCAGAGCCTAGCAGAAAAGAGAAGCCGTGGTGTAAGTGCATGGAGGTACAAAACGGGCTGGTTTTCAGGACTGCTGGCTAGCTGGAGACTTCATAACTTAAAACAAGTTAGTTACGGTTGCTAGGTTGCTGTTACAGGAGGGAAGGACAGTACATTGGTGACTGGAATCCTCTTGTTTCTAGATCAGCTTGGGTCAGTAGTGAATACTGTTCCTCTATCCTCATACACGGTTTAAGTCTTAGTTTGCCTGTGTTGCCCACTGTTGGTCTAAGAATTTGAGGACTGTTTCTGAATGCTGCTTCTTCCAAAGTAGAATTTTAACCTTGACTCTTAAAAAGTGAAGGCAGGCTCAAGTTAATTTTTACATTTTAAATCTGCTTGGGTTTACAAAGGCTTTTGCATAATAAATCATGATTGTTTGGAATCTTAGCATTATTTCTTAGAACCTTGAAAAGGACCTTAAAGATAATTTAGCTCAAACCCCTATTTTTACAGATTAGGAAACTGAGGCCTGGAAAGGGAAAGAAATAGCATGCACATTTAATTAATGTCAGATCTCCTCATTCCCACTTCAGTGTATGTTCTTTGCAGGCTGCCTGCCTTCCTAAACTTTTATTGACTCTCAGGGCACAAATACTGAGATTTTAATTCCAGCAGATTAAAACCTTTTCCCAGCAATGTCAGCTTGCACTTTGCCTTTGGACTGAATCTAACTTGAATGTCATCAGCTCCAGGAAGCCAACCCTGAATTCTCTCATGTTATAAGACTTCCCTCTTGGACTTTGCAAAGCACTTTGCACCTCTGTTATGCACTTTTTGTGTAATGTGTGTTGTAATTAATTACCCATGTCTTCTGACTCTGGTCATAGAATCTGAGTGTGAGTCTTGGCTCTGATGCTTTCATTTTGTGACCCTAGGCAAATCACTCAATCCCTGTGTGCCTGAGTTTCCCCTTTTTAAAAAGTGGGGATAATGTTTTTATTACCTACCTCACAGGGTTGTTGTGAGGAAAACCCTTTGTAAATCTTAAAGCATTATGTAAATTATTATTCTAATGATACACAGCACTGTATTCTCTGTGGCCCAGGAAAGAGCTCCTTGGTAGATCCCCCCTGAGCACACTCATAGATTTTCTTATCCTATCCCGGGCTTTAGCCAACTTTCAAGTATGTATTAAGCAACTCCTGTGTGCCAGGTACTATTCCAGGTCTTTTTGGGATACCAATATCAAAATGAAATTTTCACTTTCGTAGGAGATTTTATTTTATGGAGGAAACTGTATACATATAAGAAAACTATAAACAGTACATTATAAAACATGTAAAATAAACCATAAACAGAATAGTTGGATGGTTTATCCGTGCTGTATATTAGATCAGGGAAATTTTGAAGGGAGCTAGAGAATCTGAGAGGAAGCAGGAGATGAAAGAGGAGTGTATTCAGGCAGGGATGAGAGCTTGTGCAAAGGTACCAGGTCCAGACCTTACTGAGCCACGCATCCTTAGCTGGGCTTCCCATAACCAAGGGGTCTTTGGTTACTTGCTCTCCCCTCCCTATTCCACCCATTCTACTAGAGCCACCCCATACTAACTCCTCCAACTTATCCTTATACCTTTTATAGGCTAACATGAGGCTGTTTGCTGGTCACAGCTCTAACTAGGAAACCAATTCCTAAGTACATCTGCTACCTCTGTTCCCCTTTCTCCTCTGCTTAGTTACTATGAAACCCTCCCTGACAGCTCTGACCCAACCATCTCCTTGTAAGGAGCAAGTGAGGCCCAGAGTCACTACCACATCTTGATCCAGATAGATTACTGTACTGGAGCCATCCCTCTCCACCTTCTTGTCCTATGCAATTTTTCCCATGACCTTCTGTAAATCCTACATGGCCCCACAGCACTGGAGGCCTTCTGTGAAGTTATTCCTTCTGGAGCATTTCTGCTTATTGGACAATGGATTCCACTAATACACAACCAGACTGTCATGATTGGAAGGGACCCTGATGAATCATACTTGAAAAAGGAACTCCACATAAAACCTACCCCTCTAGTGGTCCACAACCCTTCTTGAAGACAACTTGCTACCACTGTCTGAAATAGTCTTTTCACTTTGGGATAGTTTTGATAGTTAAGGAAATATATTCTCTTGCAATGCCTAAATTTCCCTTTTATTGTCCACCTGCTACTCCTAGTTCTGACCTCTTAGGTAAAAATGGAACAAGTCAAATCCCTTTTGTAGGTAACAGTGCTTAAAATATTTCAGAAAAGCCATTATGACCCTCAAAGTCTTCTCTTCAAGATAACCAGTTCCATATTAAGTGCCTACTGTGTGCAGCTCTTCACTGTAATTCTTTATATTTCCAACTGTAGAAATATTTCCTGATCTGTCCATGTGACCCAAGATCATTCCCATCCTGCCTTGTCTAACTTTTCCTACTATATTTCCATTCTGTAGCTAAGCCCTTATCCAACAGTCCCAAGGTAACAGGAACAAGAAAATAGAATATCAGTAGTTTTGTTTTTCAGACAGCTGAAAAAACTGAGCCTTATTGTATTGAATAGGTAATTGATGTTGCTGTACTTAAAACATTCTAAAGTACAGCATGAACTGTGTAGAAATGGATAAAACATGTTTGAAAGGACCCATTGGAGATTGAATGATTCCTAGGAAGATTAAAAGAAATTGGTAAATGTTTATTGAATAAATGTATTAGCTCCATAATGGCTCAGAAAAGAAAGACCAAAGTGGCAGCTGGTCTAGAACTTCATCAAGTCCAAAGCAGACTATGCCTCTGGAGACTATCTCTAGGTGGCTTTGTAGGAATCTTACTTGAACATCCAAGAGACAAGCAGTCCAAAAGTAAGAGCGCCCACCTTTTAAAGGTTATATAATATCCTTTCAATACTGCAAGAGCTCTGCAATGCTGATGTGTTAGAGCTATGTATAGCTTTCTAACGAGATGGCAGAATTCTGGTTCTATTACTATAACCCATAGTGTATCAGAAGCTTTTCAATGTCATCTGGAGATGCATCTATGCCTTGTCTTATCTGAATGTCTAATAAATGCCTTTGAAATCTGAAAACGTGTGCAGTTTTATTTTGATATCAGACATACCTCGGTAAGAAATGAGTACCCAGGACAATCACAGTATTTGCTATTCCTGGGAAGGAAAGGGGTCATGGATCAGCACGGACAGTTCCCCAGCTGGGGGCCACCCTTCCCCTGCTGAGAGTGCCTCAGTGCCTTTCTGACTTGGGCTCGGGCAGGCAGCTCGGCCCGGCCGGCTTTCCGGGACTGAAATGAACTACAGCTCAGATGGCTTTCGTGCCCGCTTCTCGTGCTAGTCGCTCAGCCCCGGGTCTCGGCCAGCGTGTCACCCGCCCCCTCGAAGGGCACGCTGGCTGGGCTTTGTCCCGCCTTGCGGGTTTCTAAAAACCTTGTGCGGCACCAGCCCAAAGAAACGAAGGATTTGCCTGTTCATCCCTAAATCATGTATCCAAGCCCTTCCAAAACCTCCAGATGTCCCCGAGCCTGCGTTGTGGCCCCATTCCCCAGTAAGCCTCGTGGGCTCCACCCACGCTGGAACAAAGACCGGGCCAAAGTTCTCTCTCCCTCCGTCTGCTTTCTTTGCCCCCCTCCCAGTGGCAGTGGGCTGTGCTTTCACCCGAGTTCCCTCCCTCTAAGCCCAATGGTATGCTCCGTCACCATGGCTACCGCCTGACGAGCCCAGGGATTGGAGTGGTTGCCATGACTCCCGCAGAGCCAGTCGGTCGCTGCAGTTTGGAGTCGCCGACCGTCCTCCCGGGAGTCTGCGAGGGACTTGGGCTAGGGGGTTGCTTTTCAGCCTTTCCGCAGAACCAGACCCGCCCGCAGCCTCTGTCGCAGGGAGAGAGAGCCGCCTCCTCTTATCGCTTTCCCTTTCTTCCCTTCCGCCCTTTCTCGGCTTCCTGCCCCCAGCAACTCCCCCCCACCCCCAACCCGATGGAGTGAATGAGTGCGTGAGGAGAGGCCTTGCAGGCTGCAGGGTTTTGCGCGCGTACCTTCGGAGCCGTGCGTGCGCGCGCCCCGCACTTGCGCGTGCCCCGAGCTGTGAGCGCGCCCCCCCAGGCCTGCGCGTGCTGTATGTGTGCGCGCGCGCGCCCGGATCCCGCGCGTGTCCCGAGCTGTGTATGCACGCGCTCGTCCGAGCCCACTTAGGGTCGGGTTTTAGCTGGGCCTGAGCCGGAGGGTCTGGGCGGCCGCCCTTACTGACTCCCTGCGGATGCTGGGCTGACGGGCTTTTAATTCTTCACTTGTTCCGTCTAGCAAGCCAGGGACCCGTGGCCGCTTTGTGCCTTCCGCATTTTCCCAGCCCCCGCCTTTGTCCCTAAAAATTAGTTTGATTGACGTCTTTTGTTTTTAGTTATCTCCTGAATCTCCTCTTCCCTCCCCTCATCCCCCCTATCTCGCCTTCCCCATCAAGCCCTCCTGAATCGGTTTCCCCGGCTGCAAAATGAAGGAGTTGGACTAGATTTCTGAGGTCCCTTCCAGCACCAGATCTACGGTTCCGGGATCCTCGGACCTCCGATCTGGCCTAGCTATCCATCTCACTGGGCTCTTTCCCTCCGCCTCCTAGACTGTAGTGCACTTCCCATGTCCATTCACAGAGCCTCCATCCCTGAAACTTGCCTGCTGCGATGCTGCGGCTAGCTACTTACTCCGCATCGCCTATCCCCAGCGTTGTTTGCAACAGCGCGTCTGTTTCTCTGCACTCTCACCGTGATGCTGTGCTGGGTAAACTAGGAACTAAGATGGAGAAGCAAATGTTGGTAAATACAAACACTACATCAAGTCACATGCCTTAGGAAAACAACTGCATTGTCCTGCTATTTAGAGTTTATATTCAGAATCAATTGGTATGAACTGGTATGCAGAATGTCTTATTGGGGTGCTTATCTAATTTTGAAGGCTATTTTCATCATCTTGCACGCCCAGACTTTGAACTGGACGCAGAAGAATGCCTATGTTTACTATTAATTAAACTTTGTTTACTTTTAAAGATTAATCTTCAGTGAACCAAGAGAGAAACTAACGGGAGGAATGTCAGAAAACGGTTCTCTTAGGCAGGATACTTCTGTATAATAGAGGGGGGTCTTTCGTGGAAAAGTTGGTAAGTAGGATATAGTAGATTTAACTAATTAGGACTAATTTGTTTTCTACAAAAAGTGCTTTCCTGAAGTTTGTTAGAACACTTTCATTTAAGCTTCACAGACCAAGGACTTAGTGGTTTTTAGAAGTACATTTAAAAGCAATTATTTTGATTTCTTTAGTCTAGTTTTCAGAAAATTGATAACTTGGTTAGTTGCATTTTCAGAATCAATTGTGATACATAATATGCATTCATGTCAAATTTCAGCCAAGTTTACATGAAAAAATTAAAATAGTTTTTTCAGCTTCGTCTTCATAATCTTAGATTGTAGAAGGAAACTCTTCTGTTTTTTCAGTTCCCAAATGCAATAGTAATCATTTGTAAGTTGAAGAAGCTAGAGTATGCAAGAATATTGAAGTCTGAATAAACAGATGAATTCTAAAGCATTTGCTAAGTGCTTCTTGTGTGCCAAGAAGCATGTTAAGGATTCAAAATACAAATAGAAAACACAGATAGCTCTTGCTCTCAACAGGCTCACAATCTAATAGAATTTTAGTGTTTATGAAAGTTTTGAATTATATATTTGTGTCACTGTCCAGGACAGTGGAGTGCAAAGAAGACCAACATCATATCCCACTTCTGTCACTTTCATTTTGACCTTGAGCAAAGACATTTAATTTATAAGGTCCTTAATTTTCTCATCATTGAACTGGGGAAGGAGTAGATGATATAACCTTTAAATGGAGTACATTCCATTTATGTATTGTGATCCCAGGGACTATCAAAACATCAGCCTTTGAACCTTGGTTTGGTCCTAAGATCATGCTATTATCCTACTTATTAGCTCTTCTTGACCTCATTATGTAACACTGGGTACTGTATTAGCCTTCTCTGGGACTTTGGGTTTTACAGGAGAAATAATATCTAATGAGGTATAACCCTGGCTCCTTACTGCAATTTGAAGTACAGATGGGTTTTTTGTTTTATCACTTCTTTCCTTATATTTTAGGAGCTATAGAAATTGATAAATATATAGATTACAGATGACTATAAAAAACTAATTATCTGATTCATAATTGTTTTAGGGTCTTTATTTTCAGGGGAGGTAAATTACTTAGTAAGCATTCATTTAGTATCTGCCATGTATAGAGCATGGGCAAATGTATTTTTGATCTTAAATTCTATTTTGTAGAAACTACATATGGAGAATTTCACTATTAGAAAATTTGTCTCAGGAAATTGTTTTTAATGTATATTACTTCTATCTTTCTGTTTCTGAATCCTTCAACCTTATGTTAGTTTACTTTTCAATTCAACGACTAAATATTAAGCATTTGCACTGGGCAAGCTATTTGTATTTGTAGGAATTTTAATTTATTTTGAAGGGGCCTATGATTTTATTGAAGTAGGGAGCTCTGGGTGGGGAAACCTCTACCCATGTGGGATCTGAGAGAGTTGCTTGCGCCACTCAGAAGATTTGCCCAAAATCATACAGAAATTTTTATCCTTAATGGAATGAGAAACCACATCTTCTTGAGTTGGAGGCCGGCTCTCTATCTCTATGATTCTGTGCCTCTTAGGTTTGGGAAAACAAATATTAAATAAGAACAGCCCCTGGCTTTAAGGAGATTTCATTCTAATCAAGTAGATGAGACATTTTTAAAACTAAATTCAAATATAAATTTAAAGTTCTTGAAAGATGGGAAGGGGATGATTAGGGGAAATTCCATGGGCTTGGAAAGAGAATGCAAATGAGAAGATGAAGGGGAGGGAATTATGGGGAAGAGGAGAAACTTAGGGTCAGTATTTGTACTTGTCAGTTCAATTTAATAAACCACACTAAGTGCCTATTATCTCATTTGTATTTTATATTTGCTAATTGTCCCCAACACAAAAATGCACTTAAAGTTAATCTATAAAAATCTTAATGACAACTTTGCTTGAATGTATCAATTATATAACGTTAAATATGCCTATACTGAATGCTTTGGTATAAGCTTCAAGTGCACAAAAACTGTTTTATCTTAACTGGTATCTTCCTCAGCAACTATAATAATTATTGGCATGTATTATTACATGTCTAACATTTGTTGAAGTAAATATGTATAAAATGGAGTGGGGGAGGAAGAAGAAAAGGTTTTCTCTCTCAAAATAGAGAAAAATTCTTCTGAAACTACCATTTTCCAAGCTCTTTGAGAGTTTAAGATTCAGTTGAGAAGGCAAAAACTCATTTTTATATCCCTAGAACAATACTTTGCACACAAATGTTCAGAATTTAATGAACTGAATTATCTCTATTTATTGGAAGAAACAAAGAACTGAGGACCATAGATTTATGTTCAAAATGAACCTTTGAAGATCAAGGCTTCACAAAAAAATAATAGCAGACACTATGTCAGGGATACAAATACTATCCTACACCCAAACTCCCCACCCCCCAAAAAACCCTGAAGTTTATATTCTAATAGAAGAGGACTATATATATAGGAGAGTATTTGCCAGGGAGGAGTGAAATCACAGGGAAAGTGACTTGAAGTTATAAGACAATATAAATTTACTTTATAGAAAGGATTGCTGAAGTATTTTCAAATACTTAAAATAGTATGCTTCCGAGTTGGACATATGGATTATATGAAAATTGAGTGGATTATAATATGTGACATAATCTCATTCAACATTGTTGACATCATTCAATTTAGTTAGTCCTTATTTAACTGTTTATAACAACTGTTGATACTTAGATGGGTAGAAGTTCCTGTGAATTTGTAATTGGTTAAGTGAAGATTAAGAAATGGTCCTTATGAACATTTAACAATCCAGAAGTTGAACATTTTGGAATATACACCTTCAAGATTTCCTGTAGCTTGAATTATTATATTTTAAAAATCTCATTTCCACTTTTGCTTTCCTCTCATTAAGGAAAATGTTCGATTAGAAGACATACTTCATTTTCTTGAGAGAGAAGGAATTGATTCCCTTGCTACTACAGAAGATCAGCTTTGTTATGTCTGGCGTTTATTCCAGCATAGTGAGAATAGGCTGAGAACTGCTTCTGGAGACTTGGAAGAGCTCAGAGTAAAACACATGGAAGAAATGAAAGAAGTAAGATCAAATAATACAGAATTATTCATTTATATAGCTTTACTGTTTTCTTTGAGCTATTTTCCAATGTTTTTTAATAATTCGTTTATCTTTTTTGATAATAAATGGTTTATCTTCTCCATTTTTCAAAATGATAGCTTCCAAGATGAATACATGAAGCATTCTGTTTTCAGACTACACCTTTGCCATGACAGATAAATCTTACATAGCTTCAGGAAATATATTATTGTTTTGGTAGGATTTATATCAAGGCTTTTGTGAAGCATATTTGAAATGTTCTTTTTTTCCTCTATAGTATTTTATTTTTCCAAATACACATAAAGATAGTTTCCAACATTCATTTTTGTAAGGTTTTGTGTTCCAAATTTTTCTCCCTCCCTCTTTTACCTTCCCATTCCCCAAGACAGCAAGCAATCTGATATAGATTAAACATGTGTAATCCTTTTAAACATATTTCCATATTTGAATGGTCTATTTTTAAGGCTGTCAGAATTAGCTAGAAATTACCAGAAAATCCATAATTTAAAATTTCATATTTTGTAAACATTATTAACTTTGTAGGTTGGACAGATTCCCATATTTTGATGACCAGATTGAGTAGCATGATCTGATTCATGGGTAAAGAAGATTAAAGTCTCACAGCAATATGAAGGATGCGGTGAAGGCAGAAAGACCTGGTAGGAGATTATTAAGGTGGTAGCAAAAATAATAAAGAGGCGGGACTCTAGCCAAGAGATACTATAAGGATGAAATAATCAGGAAAAGGAGACATTTGGGTCCATAGCCTTTCTGCTGTCACCTCTTATTAAGCCTATGAGGGTCTTATGCTTTTATTTTGTCCTTTTCACTGCACACTGCAAAGGAGTTCATCTTTTCATTGAATGATGTCTTAGTCTAATGACAGACTAAACATACAAACTGTAGCTTTTAGAAATAACAGGTTACTTGATAACTGACTGAATTTATTTTCAACAGGATTTTCTAAAACTTTCTCTAGTGATCATTATTATAACTGACATATGTACCATATAAATGTACCATATGTGGTACATTAAAGTTTGCATGGCGATTCATATACCTTATCTCATTTAGTGCTCACAACTACAGGTATTATCTATGTTTTACAGCCAATGATACTGAGACCCAGAAGTATCTTTTATTGTTGTTATTCCTTGAAATATTCCCAAGCCCATTCCTGTCTTAGTTTCTTCCCTCAATAACCTGTAAAGATAATGGGCTCCAAAGGGACAATAATCTCCCCATTTTAGAAGGTGGGCATAGGTACAATGTTGGTCTTATAACTGGCCATATAACTTATGATGATATAACTCATGTCAGAGGTATAATTTGAATAAGGACTTCCTGCTCCTGTGTGTTGTCCCCTTCTATCAGAATGCACTATTTCATGCAAAGTAGGACTATAGGAAATATTACTTGTTTTTCTCTCCATTGACTTTTCACACTATCAATCTAGCATAGTGCTAGATTGGTGCACTTGGAAGTCACCTAGATTGATTTATAAACTACAGTATTCAAGGCTGTATAAAAGTGAAGGCTGATATGTAGCACTTGGCCTAGAACAAGGTCTAATTAGTCAACCAAAATTTCTGCCCAGATAGCAAAGTAGAATGAAGGTGAGCCAGTGGAATGCACACTCAGGATGGTCCTGCCTTGTGTCATACTGGACAGTTGATATGTTCTTGATAAAAAAGAAAACACAACTCTTTACCCTTTCATCCAATCCTACTAGTCTTATATCTCGGTCCCATTTTAAAAAATAATTCTGCTTATGACTGGTGTGCCTGGAATATACATCCAGTATGTCCCTATATTTTTCTGGTGGTAATGAGCAGTGAGAATTCATCGTTAAAGAAACCGTGGGATATTAGTTAGACACACTCAAGCCTCCTCAAACATTTTACATAACTAAAAGGTTTTGGGCCTATGGAAAGGGTGGATAACTTCTATAACTTAGAAATGGTCATTTTACCATTGGAATTCTACCACCGCAACCCTGCCTAACCAGAAAAGACAGTTCAGGAATAGACTTGTCATCATATCCGACCTGGAGCATAGCTGCCATGCATTAATAAGGAAGAGGGGGGAGAATAGTATGGCCATACATCTTCAGTATCATTGAATCAGTAGTCATTCAGATTTTCAGGTCAGAAAGCAGTAAATTCTTGGATCTCTCACATCTGATTTTTGCTTCCAGTTGAGGTAATTCAGTTTGAGGTTCAGTGGATAGGATACTCTGCCTGGAGTAAAAAAAAAACCCAAGTTAAATTTTGGTCTCAGACAAGTAATAGTGGTGTGACTCTGGGCACGTCACTTAACTTTTGCTCAACTGCAAAACTGAAATAAGAAGAGGACCTACTTCCCAGAGTAGTTATGAAGACCAAATGAGATAAGGTTTAACACAGACAGCACTTGGCTCAGAGTAGTTGCTTAATAAATTCTTATTTCCTTCCTTCCAATTTGGTTAATTACATTTGATTTTCAAATTGGTCTTTAGTACTTTACCTTTGCTGTTCCCCCGGGGAGGGGAACTATACCTATTGGGACTCAAACTGTACTAGGTTTTTGCTTGATTCATACCTAAGAATTGGTAAGAATTGGCATTGTATCACCTATCCTATTCAGCTGCTACACTGCTCTTGGTGCTAGTCCACCCTGAAACCTTAACGTGGTCCTTGTCTCCAGGCCATGGAGCCTATCTTTGCACTTGATAAACTCAACCCATGTGCAAAGCAGTGTCAGAAAAAACAGCTGCACTATGAATGTCTAGCAAACAAGATAATGGATCTGTATGTTATAGTGGGGATTCTTTTCATGGACGGACTGCTAAGACCTTGCCAACTCACAAATTCTCTGATTCTATAAAAATATTCTACAGAATGCGACGTTGCTGTCGTTGTCACCTCCACTAAAATGGAGTTGGAGGAGCTAGCCCATGCAACATAAGCTTGAGAAGCAGCATTGCTTATTGGATAGAGCATTGGACATGGGGTCAAGACTACTCAAGTTCAGATTTTAATGTCTGATACATATTATATAACTGAACCTCCTTAAGCCTCCTTCTCCTCATCTGAATGATGAGAGGCTTGGACTTGACCCCTGATGTATCCTCCACCCATAGTCTGAAGCTCTGAAAATTGGCAAAGCTTGGCATGGGCTCAACAAAATATTTTGTTAACTAAGGACCAATCTAATAACCGAATTTGGTGAGTCTCATCACTGGAAGGCTGTCCACTAGGTGGTGAATTTTTTGGATATCTTATGGATGATGTCATCCACCAAAATGTAGATGTGAAATCAAAGATTGGGAAAGCATTTGAAGTGTCACTTGCCATAAGAAACAACGGTTTTCAGAACTTTTTATCTGCAGCTTATTTAACAGCTTCCTTTTGGTTCTAAAATGGCTTAGAGATGTGTTTAATGGGGGCTGCCCCTTCTGCTTTAGGTGGAAAATTATGTGAATCATGTCCGTCAATTAACTGAAGAAAGAGAAGCCTTAACTCATGATTTTGAAAAAGAGAGTGAACGACTTCAACTCGAATTTAAAGAACTGCAGCTCCAACAGGGTAACTTTTTAATTTTTATTTAAAAGTTTTCAATTTTTTTTTAACTGCATCAGGTAAAAGTACATAGAATAATACAAATGAGGTTTCTCTAAGTGAAAGATTAGTGATGGCCATTCAATACATTAGAATCCCATGGTTGTGTCACTGTGTACTTAGCCAGACTGCTTCAGAGCATAGAGGTTATTAGGATCTCTTCAGATTATCAATGTGCTTCCAAGTCTGGATACTCTAGAATGTAAACTCTTGGAGAGAAAAATTATGGCATGGTCTTTGAATCTCAGTGCCTCAAAGAGGATCTTATATGGAGCAGACATTAGTAATTTCTTTTGGAAGAAATCACTGACCATCAGCAAGTCACAGCCTCTCTGAGCCTCAGTTTCCTCATCTCTAAAGTGGGGATAATCATAACCAAAACACTTAGAAAATTTATATATTTCAAATTTTCATGATCTTGTTCAAAGAGGTTGAATGGGTCTATGCTTTGATAATTAACAAAAGTCTTTTAAAGTTGTATAACTCTCCTCCAAACTTCTGCTCCCTACTCCCACCCTGTCCATGATTTTTTCTAACTTTCTAGAGCAAAAGGAGGAACAATAGAAAAGATGCACACAATAATTTGGAGTTTTCCCTGCTGTTTAATTTGCCATTCATAGGTCAAAAAGACGTAATGAAATTTTAAAATGCAGACTAAAATTGAGAGGATGGACTAAAATAAGTATAAATAACCTCCCACTTATATTGCTCAGACCAAGTGCTTATTGACTGCTCTCTATTTTCCCATAATATTCTTAAGCTAACCCTAGAAAGTAGCCCAACTCAGCTGTAGTGTCCTGTTTGGGTCTTTGCTCTTTCCTTGTTCTTAAATATCAGAAATACTAATTGCTATATACAAGTTCTTTATTTACAAGCCTTATGCCCCTATTACTTATATATATATATATTTATATAAATATAAATTTGTTAATTGTATAATTCTTTTATTTCTGTAATTTTCTTCTCCCAGAGATCGAGCTAAAGGAGATTGAAGAAATGTTGGATCAGGAAGGCTTATCAGAAATAGCACAGAGCAGTCCCAGTGAACAGATTGCATATTTATTGGTAGAGAGAACAACACTGTTGGAGAAGCTAGAACTGGCTGACCCCAAGTTAAATTCATATAAACCTGTGGGTAATGGCCTTCAAGGAGTTCATCTTAAGGTATGCCAGAATTAACTTTTATCCTGAACAATAAATTAATGATTAAAAATCAATGCTGTCTTCCCCTCATCTCACCAAGATAAAAATATATTCCACTTTCTCAATTATCTGTGCCAATAGAAAAGAACAGTTAAAAATATATTTTAAAAACTTAGTTGTTGAGTCCTGCTTTCTAGAGCCCCCAAGTTGGGGTGACAAAACGTACCATTGCTTTCTAGAGTCCCCACACCAGGGTGATTAAATATACCTCCCTAATGGAGAAGTGACAAGGCAAGACTCCTGAGGAGAGTGGAAAAATGGAGTTCCTTTATTTCAAGGACTTTCCCCTTTTTATAATGTAACAAAAACAACACTGAGTAAGTGGGACCACATAAACAGCTTGTTATTGTATGTAGTTTGCCACCTGGTATCACTCTTCCATTTGCTATCACTCTGCTTCAATCTTAACACGGGTTGTCACCACCCCCTGACTTCTTAGGAATGTTGAGAGCCCTTAGGGGAGATAGAGAGCTGAACAGACATTGTTAGCAGGTTCCCTCTGGGCTGAAGGATCTTATACCTCACCCAGAGTTTCCCCACTGACTGTGACCGTCTACATCTTGCCCTTTCTTTTGTTTTAATTGAAGCAGGTATACATCAGTGGTGAAATCTATTACCATGGGAGGAATCACACAGGCAAGTTGTGATATCATACAAGCAAGTAATAACATAACAAACAATATGAACAAAATACCATAAAGATTTCCATGAGTCCCAGAAGGAAGGTGTAAAAAATAACTATCAATTCACAACCACACATAGACCTCCTTCAGCAGCCAAGTAATAGTCCAAAAGCAATCTACTGTCCATCACTTCATGTGTCAGGGAATCCAATGATTCCTGTAGATTTTGAAGTCCTACAACAGTCTCATCATGTCTCAAAGAATCCAATGATTCCTGCATGTTTTGAAGTCCTGCATCAGTCTCACTGAGAATTATTTTTGATGTTCATAAATCAATTGCCATACACAAAGGGCTAACTGCCATGCTCTTTCAGTGGTGGGCACAGTCAGCGATAGAACCACCTGATGTTTCTTGGGTCTTCTTCATTTCGAGGTTCTTCTCTTTTTCTGTCTCTCTCTGATAGACAAGGCAGATACAGCTCATTGGCACTCATCTGATTCCTTCTCCATCTGTGGAGATACAAGCAAACCCTCTCCCCCAAGCAGTTAACCTATCTGGTCCCTTCTACTCACCACTTTCTGGGTCTTTCCACATCACCTGGTGATTATCTAAAGATAGTGGAGCTGCTCACACTGGACACTGCCCTTCTGGTGGTTTTATAACCTGTCTGCTGGAGCCAGGGCATCTCCATCACTTAGGCCTTTGAAATGTTTCATATAATTTTTATTGTATAAGAACTATTTTTACAATTAAATTTTGTTTAAGTTAATATTACAATTATTTGTTTTCTTTGCTCTATTAAAATTAGGATATGACCTAGAAATCCCAGTTAATCAAGATTTAATTTATGTGTGCGGACAAAATTGTACTTTTTTCTGCCTTAGCCCTAACAATGTTTCAAATGTCACCACCATTTATTTCTTCAGTTCAGTTCAAACAGCATTTTCCCTATTCCCAAAAGATTATTGACATTAGTTTCATTTAATTAATCTTTTGGTATCAGGATGAATTTGAACAAATCCATACATTGGAAGATGAACTTCAGAAACAACAGGAATTCTTGCATTGGCCTGAAGAAACTCTGAATAAGGTAAAATGTTTTTATAGTTTTTTTCCCTTCATCTTCAGGATAACAATTCTAAATTTTCTACCTAAATATAGATTGAAGTACAAACTCTAACTACAAAATAGTAATGATTTTTTAAACAGATGGACGATACTTCACATCTGGATAAATATTATCCCTTTTTTTGTCAGT
This sequence comes from Sarcophilus harrisii, assembly GCF_902635505.1. Lineage (NCBI taxonomy): Eukaryota > Metazoa > Chordata > Mammalia > Dasyuromorphia > Dasyuridae > Sarcophilus > Sarcophilus harrisii. The sequence continues at coordinate 549,555,884 of NC_045428.1, forward strand.
AACTTCAAAGTAACTTGTTTTTGTTTTTGTTTTTTTTTGCTAAGGCAGTTGGGGTTAAGTGACTTGCCCATGGTCACACAGGAAATATTAAGTATCTGAGGCCAGATTGAACTCAGGTCCTCCAGACTTCAGGGCTCTATCCACTGCACCACCTGGCTTCCCCTTTCAAAGTAGTTTCATTGTGAGGTTTTGTATTTATTCTAATGATGCTACCATTACCTAAAATATTTTAGAACTGCTACCTGGCAATTAGCTTTAAGGCCTGTGGCATAGCTTCTGAATCTCCTCCATGACTGTAGGTCTCCACACTTGTAGGGTGGATTTGATTTTTTGAAAGCACCAAAAATATCCCACAGAATGATATTTAATGAATGAATTTGTTGTTGTTCCTATTCTCCTATGGGAGCTGAGAGAGAGTGATCACAGTTTAGAGACTTCAGGGAAAAAGGGAGAGTAAATCCTGGTGGGTGAATGTAAGAGACGGAAAGAGAGACAGAGAAGGTGGGAAGAGGAGCAGGAGAAGAGAAGAGAGAATTTTGTTTCAAACAGGGGCTCTCTCTGTGGCTCAGGTAAGTCATTTAAACCTCCACAAGGCTCAGTTTCTTCAACCATAAAATGAGGAGAATAATAACATTGATTTCCTATGTTTCTTGTTAGGATTCAAGAAGATAATGTTAGTGAAGAGCTTTGCAAACCTTAGTGAGTTACAGTTGTCATCTGTTTACTTTCCCATCTTCCCAGCCAGCTGAACACAGTAAAGCTGTGGGTTTGGGTATTGCCTCTCCTCCTAGAATATTCTGTAGAGCTCAAGGCTTTTCTTCAGCTCGAGTGAATGCTTTTATTAATGCTGATGCTATTAACGATTTGATGTGTCCCAGAATCCACCAAACGCCTGAGACACCCCAGTAACCTTTATGATTCTAAGATGTCTGTAGTTATTATATTCTTATCCATCTATTGGGATAAGGTTTTCATTCTTTTCTTTTAAGTTATATATGTACATTTGTTGTTTTTACATATTTCCATACAAACCATGTTGGGAGAGAAAAAGTAGAACAAAAGGGGAAAAGTATGAGAGAAAAAAAACAGAAAAAGGAAAAAAAAGGTGAAAATAGTATGCATTGATCCTCATTCAGTTCTCTCTCTGGATACAGATGGCATTTTCCAAAGTTTATTGGCATTGCCTTGGAGCCCTTAATTTCTGAGAAGAGCAAACAAATCTATCACAGTTGATCATCATACATTCTTGCTGTTGCAGTGTACAATGTTTTCCTGGTTCTTCTTCCTTCACTCATTATCAGTTCTTGTAAATCATTCCAGGCTTCTCTAAAAATCAGCCTGTTCAAAATTTTTTAATAGAATAAGAATATTCCATTACTTTCATATACCATAACTTATTCAGCAGTTCTTCAATTGAAAGTCATCCACTCACTTTTCAATTCCTTGCCACTACAAAAAGGGCTGCCACAAACATTTTTACACATGTGGGTCCTTTCCCCTCTTTTATGATCTTTTTAGGATACAGACTCAGTAGAGACATTGCTGGATCAAGGTGGTATGCACAGTTTTATATTGCTTTGGGCATAATTCTAAATTGCTCTGTGGAATGATTGGCTCAGTTCACAACTCCACTAACAAGGTATTGGTATTTCAGTTTTCCCACATACCCTCCAACATTTATCATTATCTTTTCCTATCATCCTCAGAGTTGCCTTAATTTATATTTCTCTAATCAATAGTGATGTAGAGAATTTTTTCATTTGACTATAGATGGTTTTATTTTCTTCATTTTAAAATGATCTGTTCATAGCCTTGGACTATTTATCAATTGGGGAATGACTTATATTCTTATAAAATTGATTCAGTTTTTTATATATTTTGAAAATGAGGCCTTTATTAGAAATATTAGCTGTAAAGGTTGTTTCCCAGCTTTCTGCTTCTCTTCTAATCTTGGCTGCATTGGCTTTGGGCAAAACCTTTTTAATTTAATGTAATCAAAATTAACCATTTTACATTTCATAATGTTCTCTGTTTCTTGCTTGGTCGTAAATTCCTGCCTTTTCCAAAGATCTGATAAGTAAATTATCATTTGCTCTCCTAGTTTGCTTATGGTATCATCCTTTACGCATAAATAATGTAACCATTTTGACCCTATTTTGATATGGCTTGTAAGATGTAAGTTTATGCCAAGTTTCTGACAATCTATTAGTGTTCCTGGCAATTTTTGTCAAATAGTGTGTTCTTATCCCAAAAGCTGGAGGGTTTGGGTTTATCAAATAGTAGATTACTGTGGTCATTGATTATTGTGTCTTGAGTACCTAACCTATTCCACTGATGCACCACTCTATTTCTCATCCAGTATCCCTAATGGTTTTGATGACTGTTGCTTTATAATAGCGTTTTGTGTTTAGTACTGCTAGACCAGTGGGTGAAGTTTTGATGGATGTAGGTCAGGTTGTAGGTTAACCTATTGCAGCAAAGATTAATGGAAAATGGATAGACTATTATAGAAAGGCAAGTAATCCTAGTAAATAGGCCAAAGGGATCATTATCTATACTACATGATCTACATGATCCAGTTTCCTTGAGTCTGTGTACAAAGATCGGGTACCTAATTAGACTCTACCTTTGCCAAGAAAGAAGGATGTATTATATACTTGCTATATGTCAAGCTGAGTTTTAGGAATAAAAATTATTAAAGTCTCTGCTCTCATTCTAATTGGAGCACTTGGGAAATGTAGGAAAGGTTAGCTGTAAGGTAGATGAAAGGAAGTCTTGGAGGTCTTGAGGACATAGCTGCAGGATTGATGGCAAGGGCCTAGGATCCACAGGATGACTTGGCTGGTGAAAAGGCAATGCATAGAAGGCTGGTGGCCATAAATCTGGGCCACTTGTGGCAAGATAGCAAGAGTAGGATGAGGCCTACTTGTCCTCAGGCTTAACCACATTTGGAGTTGGGGACTTTCTGTTCTTCTGAAGTGGTTGTATTCAATAGAATAGGCCCACTCTCATTAGGATGTGATAGTCCTAGAGAATTGGACTGGAAGTAGGACTCTTGAGTTCCCTTATCAAGTGGTGAGGATTGGGGAAGGGGAGTGAGAGATCAGCATCTTGCCAGGATAGGGAAAAGAGACGGGAATTTTGGCAGCAAGGTTGGTAGGGAATCATTTCCTGAAGTACCTGCTTCTTGTTGAGAGTACTAAATTGTATCACCATTCATTTGTGGTTTGAGCTACTTACCATGTTATAAGTCAGACTGGATAGTTTTCAAGGTCTGAGCTTGGAGAAAAACTGGATGCTGTAACTACGATATGTGTAACCGGTTTGAGGTGAACAAAATTCAGTCTCAGGTAGTAGGTTGAACCAAATCATCTTGGTGATATGATATATTGTGCTTGAGATACTCCTTACAAATGTGATTCATATACCATTCATTCAAGTAGAATGATGTGCCATGGAGGGTTAAATGTTCCTTATAGGGTGATGACCATAATAGTACAAAAGTATGAGATAAAATAGTGACCTTGACTGGAGGGAAGGTTTGAGGGGAAATTGATCCAAAAGACAAATTAAAGGAACAGGTGAGTGGCTAACTTCAATGAGGTAGGAAGGTCTTTGACAGGTGAGAACATGAATCATTATAGTGATATTCCTTAAATGGACTTGCTTGCTCTGGGGAATGAGGCTGTTAAACCAGCCTTATAAGCATCATTCAAAAATTGGTGCTTTAGAGCAGGACTCCTTAAACTTTTTCCCCTTCATGACCCTTTTTCACCTGACTCCAACACAACTCCAAGTATTTTTACACAACTCCAAGTATATAAGTATATAAAATAGGTATACAAATCAAAATTTACTGATAATAATTCATAATTTTGTGGCCCCCACATTTAGTTATGAGACCCCATATGAGGTCACAACCCACAGTTTAAGATGCTTTGCTTTAGAGAATAGCTCAGAGGAAGTAGGAGGACTGTGCATGCTGCTTATTTGATCTCATTGGTCTGACTGAGGTTAAGGGATTGGAGTTTGAAGTTTTCAGGTGTATGGACCCAAGCAAGAGTTGCTGAATTAGGCATAGAACATCACACAAGGCAGCATTGTCAGGTGAGCATGGAGCACTCAAGTCTACAGAATAAAAAAAGCTTTAGCTTCCAGAAAGTAATTGAAGTTCAGACAATGCCTTGGTTCCATTTTGGCTCCCTAAATTTTGGCAGAATTGTTTTGGCTTTGATGATTTTTTTAAAGATGTTTTTAGAATTTCTTTAGCTCCTTGTCTATGGATGTTTCTAATTAAGTTTAATTTGGCAATCATTTATTAAATAGCTACTTTGTACAAGACATTATGCCAGGGGGGGGGATAAAGAAACAAAAAAATTTAAACACAGTTCATATACTTAAAGATACTATATTTTGTTTAGTCACTCTGGTTACTGACTTTAAATTAACCTTCTCTTGTCACTCTCAAGCTTCATGTTCATCTTCCCAAGACCTTTGTCTTTGCTCAGGAGTTCCCTGATTACCCGGGATGATCTTGCTTCAGACAGGGCCTGTCAGAAGTAGAGTCTTCTGAGCTGGCTGATCTGCTAGATTTTGGAACTCTGATTTCTATAGTAGTGTTTCTGCCAATTTATGTTATTGCTTTGTGTTATAGAAGATTATAAGGTTAAATCTGCTAAAACAAATAGTGCCATTAAATCTGATATTGACTGAGCAATTTAAAAGTGCTTAAGATTTGTGTGATTTGGATGGTATTAGTGTTAATCTCCATTGAGTTGTGTCTCTTGAAAGTGGCTTGACCACCAGCAGCTATGTGTACCTTTCATATGGTGCTTAATAAATGCTTTATGACTGATTTCTTCCATATAGTTTTCCCACTGAAGTCATCTTGGGAAAGAAGTATTCATAGCAGTATTGTTGTATATGAGAGGATGACTTCCTCTACAGTATAGATGCTTTCTCTAGTATGAATTGGGAGCATCAAGATGAAGACAAAAGATAAATCTCGTGAGCTTGCTGAATACAATATTTATTTTCAGTGTTCAGTGGACTGCTCTGGAGGGATGAGCAAGTTGATTAAAAGTGTTATCAGACATGAAAACCTAGAAATGAAGTTGTAAGTTGTGCTCCAAGAAACTTTGTAGGCGTTTTGTCGATGTAGAGATGCAGGGGTTCCTAATCAGAGGTTGGTTTTTTCTTTACATGAGCCTATTCCTGCTTTTTGAACTAGTGTGTGTCTTAAGAATTCCACATCACCCTTCCCAAATTGGCGCATCTCTAGTCTGACGAGTAACCATTCTGATGCACTCCCTGGATAGTGGCAGAGATGAATTATTTGTTCTTGAGTCTAGAAATAGACAAGAAAGTTGTTGATAGAACCCTCCATCTTGTTGTCCGGTTCTTGGAAAATGGAGATTATGAACTCCTTTAAGACTGCTGAGACATTTCATAAACTGAATAGCATAATACAAGGTTCAAATAAGAAAATTCTCTGAAATGACATTTTTCTACCAGTCACCTTTCCATGTATAGATCAGATTCTTAAGCTCAGTTTTGGGTATCCCACCAGTCCAGCCTGGTACCACTTTTAACAGATAATAAGTTCTAAGATCCAGGCAAAGGAGCTAACAGGCTGAATTAACTAACTCCTTCCAACAGTACTTGTCCTGAAATTCCCACGGAGCACGGGGTCATGCCATCTCAATTTGGCTGATTAGAGGTAGCAATCCTTGTGTCCAGTTTTTGTCATGGGCATAGGGCTGCTATCTACCTTGCCTGAGTTGAACTGCCTGCGTGAGCCCACAAGAAAACATGGTACCTCCCTTTTATGCACACTGACATGAAGAAAGCCAGGAATCAAGAGGGAGGCTTTGAGGAAACCTTGATTGTAGACAAAGAATTATCCCCTAACCATTTCTGCAGATAGCATCCTTACCTGTACTTTCTCTGTGCACTCTGAAATTTAAGCCACCTTGGCTTTTAGGCCTGTTTCCCAATTTGTTCTCATCTCACCTTTGGTCCCCTGAATGGGGGAGGGCTGGAATGTGAATCCTTTGTCCCAGTTGGGTATGACTCCCACATTGCTTTTGGTCGGCAGGGGCAGTGGCTCTACTCCAGCTCGTCCAGCAGAGGGCTCCAGAGACCTGGGGAGAAGCTGCTGTCCCAGGCTGCTGAGGAGTCTGCCATGTACCGAGCAGAAACTCAGGCTTCCTCAACAGTTAAAATTTGGCTCTGCTCTCCTCTAGCATCTAGAGGCCCCGGATATGTTCGCTGCCCGGGCAGAATTCCTGGACGCTAACAGCTTCCTCTCCTGGGGATTCTCCATGCACCGGGCAATAAGGCAGATTGTCTGCTGACCCCTCAGTGCCTCCCTGCAAACAGCTTCCTCTCATGCCTCAGGGCGAAAAACGCAGACTAGTCCGGTGGCTCCAGCAGAAACACGGGATCACTGGATCCTGCTGAAGTCCTGAAAGATCAGTGTCCGGAGGAGAATTAGCCAGGGAGCACATAGGCACCCATGTGCCCACAGTAGTGGGATGACTGGATAGGGCTTTAGACTGGGAATCAGAAAAATCCTCCTTACACACTTTTTAACTAACTGGCCTTGAATAAGCCATCTAACCCCTTTGGGTTTCTTTTTCCTTACATGTAAAATGAGAGAATTAGACTCAGATCTCTTCCAACTCTAAATCTGTGATCCCTATAGTCACAGATCAGGAGCCCATAATAGATCAATAAAAAGTCCACATGGTCCACCTAACATGGAAGCCACTTCTACATGTATCCTTAGGTTGGAGAGTTGTTGATACTGCTGCCGTATCACATTCCGTAGGCACATGTCAGAAGTCTCCCTAAATAATTTGAAGAATCCCTCAATATTAACTAATAGAGGGATGGGGCTCTGTGGAGAAGGGATGCCCCTAGTGAGCATCAGTTAACTGATTTTACTTCATAAAGGTCACTTTGGTCAAGAATGTGAAGACTTTCCATACACAAAGGGACAGAAGCAGTTTTATTGGCCCCCCAAAATCCTGGAAATTCTTTTCCAGACCTGTACACCAACTTAGGATGCTCATTGTTATAATGGTGATCAAGGTCATGAGCTTCTAGAGTTATCCATGCTTTTTTTTTCATTACTTTTTAATTTGTCTCATCTGACTCATTTGACTCAGGACCTTGTTTCTGACCTCTATGTTCCTGTCTTCCTGCTTGGAGTATCAATCTATCAACAAGCATTGGATAAGTGTCTGCTATGTGCCAGGCACAGTGCAAAGCTCTGAGGCAATACATAAACAAAAATGGAGCAGTCCTAACATATGTACCTAGTTATGTTCAAAACAAATACAAGCTATTTGGAGGGGAGGGATGGGATGAGAAAAAGTCTCATATTAAAGCTGGTACTTGAGCTGAACTCTAAAGGAAACTTGGTGTTCTAAGAGACAGAAGGGAGGGAGGAACACATTCTCATCAGGGAGGGGAGTATGGAGCATCGTGTGTGAAGAAGTGCCAAAAAGCCAGCTTGGCTGGAAAAGGGAGTTAGATAAGAACATGAATGACAGCAAATGGTATACCTTTGTCAGGACAAGGAGATGGGTTTGTCCGCATGTCATGGCCTGCTTCCCTGTGGGGACGAAAGGAAGGCAAAGCCCAGAGTGTCCCAGGATAATAAGAGAGCTTTCTTAAGGATGGTGCCCTTTTCCAAGTCTTGGGAATCTCTACAGAGATCCTCAAACTGCAGCCCACGGGCCAGTTGCGGCTGCTGAGGACGTTTATCCCCCTTACCCAGGGCTATGAAGTTTCTTTAAAGGCCCACAAAACAAAGTTTTTGCTTTTACTATATAGTCTAGTCTTCCAACAGTCTGAGGGACAGTGAACTGGCCCCCTATTTAAAAAGTTTGAGGACCCCTGTGTCTAAGATCTAGGGCATTCGGGAGGAAGTCAAGCCAACAAGCATTGTCAAGCTACTATATATTAGACACAGCATTCAGCACTGAGCTACAAATACAAAGAAAGGCAAAAATAGTCCCTGTCTCAAAAACTTAAGAGTTTAACAGGAGAGACAACATGCAAACTACTAGGTGCGTACATGATTATATACAGAATAAATTAGAGATAATCACAGAAAGAAGGCACTAACTAGTATTAAGAGGAACTGGGGAAGGATCCTTGAAGAAGGTGATATTTAACTGAGATTTAAAGGAAGCTAGAAAATCCCTGAAGCAGAGAAGAGAGTGTTCCAGGAATGGAGGGCAGCCAGTGAAAATACCTAAGTCAGGAGATGGGGTGCTGAATTTGGAAGAACTTCAAGAAAGTTGGTGTCTATAGAACAAAGAGTACATGGAAGGAAAATGTGGTCTGAATTGAGGACTAAGGGGTCCAAAATCAATAGAGTTTCTAAAGAAACAGGTGTAAGAGCACCACATTAAACATAGCATTTCTATTAATGATAGCTCGTACAAAATGTGAACCCAAAATAACATGTTATTTTGACAGCATAGGTTAGTTCATTTTACACTGATGCTATGCCAGCCACCATCCCAGACCTTTGCCTGAAGGTTATACAACTAGACAAAGGTGAATGATAAAAAACAACACTGATACCATTTTTCTGAAGGTAATTCTAGAAGAGTTTTGAACATGTTTTAAGCAATGGCAACATCAGTTAATAAATATATACTTGTAATATGGTTTTGATAATGAACCTACAATTAGGTAAATTCAAAACTGTTTGAAGCAGATCTAAAATGCATTAAGAAGTATAAGTACTGCAAGCTGGAGGGGTAGAAAGTAAGAAGGTCTTCTGTCAGATGATACAAGACTTTGAACTTGCCCTGTTCTCTTCAATATTTTTTGCCAGTGACTTGGATGAAGACATTGATGAAATACTTGTAAAACTTACAGGTGAAATAAATCTATGAGGGATTAACTAAGACTTTGGATTTCATAATCAAGATACAAAATGATCTGGACAAGCGATGCTCCAAATCTAACAATGCAAAATTAATAGGAATAAATGTAAAGACTTAATCTGATTTAAAAAAAATTAAGATAAATAAATTAGAAGAACATAGGATAGTTTACCTCTCAGACCTGTGGAAGAGGAAGAAATTTATGACCAAAGAGGAATTAGAAATTATTATTGATCACAAAATAGAAAATTTTGATTATATCAAATTGAAAAGTTTTTATACAAACAAAACAAATGCAGACAAGATTAGAAGGGAAGCAATAAACTGGGAAAACATTTTTAGAGTCAAAGGTTCTGATAAAGGACTCATTTCCAAAATATATGGAGAATTGACTCTAATTTATAAGAAATTCTCTAATTTATTCTCCAATTGACAAATGGTCAAAGGATATGAAGACAATTCTCAGATGAAGAAATTGAAACTATTTCTAGCCATATGAAAAGATGCTCCAAGTCATTATTAATCAGAGAAATGAAAATTAAGACAACTCTGAGATACCACTACACACCTGTCAGACTGGCAATAATGACAGGGAAAGATAATGTTGGAGGGGATGTGGGAAAACTGGGACATTGATACATTGTTGGTGGAACTGTGAACACATCCAGCCATTCTGGAGAAGGATTTGGAACTATGCTCAAAAAGTTATCAAACTGTGCATACCCTTTGATCTAGCAGTGTTACTACTGGGCTTATATCCCAAAGAGATACTAAGGAAGGGAAAGAGACCTGTATGTGCAAGAATGTTTGTGGCAGCCCTCTTTATAGTGGCCAGAAACTGGAAATTGAGTGGATGCCCATCAATTGGAGAATGGCTGAATAAATTGTGATATATGAATATTATGGAATATTATAGTAATATAAGAAATGACCAGCAAGATGATTTCAGAAAGGCTTGGAGAGAATTACATGAACTGATGCTGAGGGAAATGAGCAGGGCCAGGAGATCATTATATACTTCAACAATACTATATGATGACCAGTTCTGATGGACGTGGCCATCTTCAACAATGAGATGAACCAAATCAGTTCCAATAGAGCAATAATGAATTGAACCAGCTACACCCAGCGAAAGAACTCTGGGAGATGACTATGAACCACTACATAGAATTCCCAATCCGTCTATTTTTGTCCGCCAGCATTTTTGATTTCCTTCACAGGATAATTGTACGCTATTTCAAAGTCTGATTGTTTTTGTACAGCAAAATAACTGTATGAACATTTATACATATATTGTATTTAACATGTATTGGTCAACCTGCCATCTGGGGGAAGGGGTGAGGGGAAGGAGGGGAAAAGTTGGAACAAAAGGTTTTGCAATTGTCAATGCTGAAAAATTACCCATGCATATATCTTGTAAATAAAAAGCTATAATTAAAAAAAAAATAAAAGTCATGTTTACCATCAAAAAAAAATTAAGCATGGGAGCAGTATAGTTAGAAGTTCCTGGGAGAAAAATTCCTAGATATTTCAGTGGACCCAGTATGAATTAACAGTGTGATATGGTAACCTTCTTTAATACATTGATGATTTCTTATTTTATTGGGATATTTTCTGATGTGTTGATATGGCTTAGGACCTTTTTTTTTTTTTTTAATAACTTAGCAGTAAATGGCTTTCAGAAGTTGCTGAGGATGAAAAATTCTTTACTCTCTGGTCAACACAGAAACCTTCACAAAATTAGCAAAGCTAGTCCTCAGCCAAGAGACGCACAACCTGCCCAGCTTTTGTAGGCCTTTTCAGAGTTTGTGCTTCCCTGGCCTAGCCTTCCAGAATTCAGGGTCATTAGAATAATACTTTAGTGGTCCTCCTTTCTGTTATAGTAACCCGGAGATTCAATTAAACAATCTAAGATAGAATTAATAGAAGTAATGTCCAAATATCCAGTTTATTATTATAAATCTATTGTATTCATGACACTCTTTGGGGTACTGGAGTATGCAAAGAATAAAAATGACACAACTCTCCTTGGGGAGTTTCCAGTCTAAAGAAGGAGTTTACATCATAATAATTAAGCTCATAAATGTATTTGTCCTGGTCAGTCCGTATATAGAGCATTGTATTCTCTTTTGGGTGCCATCTTTTAATAAGGCCCTTAACAAGCTAGGAACCTATCCAAAGGAGGATGACCAGGATCGTGAGGAGCCTTGATGCCGTAAAGTACGCGGATGTTTAGGGTGCCTAAGTGACTTTCATTTTCCTGCTAAAAACCTTTGGTGGCCCCTACCTGCCCTCAGTGTAATGGCTTCCTTGGCAATATAGCCCCAATTTACCTCTGTAGCCTTATCAAGTGATGAGTTAATTGGGATGGGAGTATATTATTAATGAAAAGTAACTAGAACTTTTGCCCTCAAGGATATATGAGATATATGTACATACATAAATATAGATTTGACAAAGGGAAGCAACCTTTTCTCATATGCTTGTTACTACTCTACCTCAAATGCCTTATATTTATCTGTGTACATGTTACAGTATTCAAAAGAATGTAAGCTCTTTGAGAATAGAAATTTTTGTTTTTTTAACTTTCTATCCCTTGCTTGGACACCATATTTCATTAGTGGTCATTAAATGTTTATTAAATTGAAAAGAGAAGGAGATCAGAAAGTAATTAAAAGGCATAAATGGGGTTCTGCTTGGCCCCAGAAGATAAGGGGATCAGTGGGGAGGTAGATCAGGTAGATTAAAGGTCGGTATTCTAATCAATCATAACTGTTTCCAAAGAGCATAGGCTATCTTAGGAGGTGGAGAATTCCCTTTTTCTAGAGGCATTCCAGCAGAGACTGGATCTCTTTGTTCAATATGGAGAAATGATTTTTATTTAAACATATTTTTCTTCCTTTCCTTTCCCAACTTTCCACTGATGGAAGGAATATTGTACAATGAAAGTAAATTTCTGCTATTAATATCTGTATTTCAGCTCCCTAATGAAGAACTGGAAAAAGAGGAAAATATACAAGGGAAACTCAAGAATAATGTGGAGGAAGAAGCTCCTAGAAGATTAAGGGAGGCACATGAAGAGATCTACAGACTTACTGAAAAACTAGATGCCAAGGAAAAAGAACACAATAAACTTGGTAAACTTGAAAGTTATTAAAAATTGTCATTTCTGACTGTTGTAATGAAATTTTGTCAAAATAATTTTCATTTTACAAAATTAAAACAATGGAGGGAAAAGAGAGCTTTGATAAGCTGAAGCAAGCCTGAGGGCTGCCCAAAAGAGCCTTTGTTTCTGGGAGAGCCAAGCTCTCTGGTGGCTGCCTGCCACAACAGTCATACTCATTGCCTTTTGAAGAGCTTCTTTATCTCTTGCACCTACTGATTTCTGATATTTTGAAGTAGCTCATTTAATTTCACTAAACTTTGACTAAGAATTTAGCTTTTCTGGGACATTTTAATTTTTTTGTTTTATTATTATTATTATTTTTTTAGTTCCAAATATTCTCCCTCTCCCTACCTCCTTTCTCACCCATTGAGAAAGCAAGAAATAACATTATGCCTATGAAGTCATGCAAAACATATTTCCACATTAGTCATGTTATGGGAAAACTAAGAAAAATGAAGAGGAAAAATATGCTTAAATCTGCACTCAGGCTATCAGTTCTCTATCTTTAGGTGGATAGCATTTTTTTTTTAATCATGAATTCTTAGATATTTTTAAAGTAACTTATACAAAGCTTTTAGTTGTTTTAAAAACTATTCATTTAAAATAATTAATACACATTTCTGATTTCTGTTCATCCTTTGCCATTGCAATTTGATTTAAAAATATATTTGTTAAAAAAAAAAGGTTTATTTTAACAATTAAAAAGTAAGATAATACCTATGATTTGGGAGATTAATTCCTGAGGTTTTCTTATCATCTTTTTGGCTGAAACATAATGATTGTTTTTTGCATATTAAGATTCTAAATAGTTTGTCTTATATTTATTGAAATTATTCCCCAATTAGTGAATAAAGACCTACCTTTCTGCCTTTTGGACTTCATGTAATCCTTCACTAGCACTTCTTGTATGTACTTATCATGTACTTTTTTGGACCATAATTACATATATGTATATGTATATACCGTATACATATTTGTGTGGATAAACCCTTATTTCCCTTATTTCATACTAGGCAATAAATTTTCTCATAGAATGACAGGGATTGTTTCTTAGTTGAACATTATATTTTCCTTATCTGAAAGTATAGTTAATCAACAAGCATTTATTAAGCCCTTATTGTGTACCAGCCACTGTACTAAAGGTTTGGATACAAAGACAGAAGTGATGGCTCCTAAATATCAAGGAGTTCACTGTATAGCAAACAAGCATTTATCATATGGGACCTGGTATCACAGGGTAAGGAGGAAGATAATATAAAAAAGGCACAAATAATCCCATTTCTTAAGGAGTTTACATCATAATGCAGAAAACCAATTTGTACTCTTATAAATATATACAAAATGCTCAGGAGGTGGCTTTGAGAGAATTGGCACTGTCAGCTGGGGAAATCAAGGAAGGCTTCATAGACAAGATGTTTCAAGCAGATTCTTGAAGGAAACTAGGGAACCCCAGAGACATAGGTGAAGAAGAGTACACTCCAGGCATGAAGGACAGCCAGTACAGACCTGAGTAAGGTCTGTGTCCAGAGCAGTGAGCAGGCTGGGAGAACTGAATTACAAGAGTATATGGAAAGGAAAAAGGAAGGGAGAAGACTGGAAAGGGTCCAGGTAATGAAGAGATGTCAAAACTGATTCAATTAAATTGGTTTATTTAATGTATTTTATTTGCTTTGGTCAAGTTTTAAAATGCTTTCCATTTTTTCACATTGTTTCTCCTTGTTGAATCCTCTAATTAGTTTATGAGACTTTTGATGAACATAATTTTCTATTATTTGCCTTCTATGTAATATATTCTATTATTTGCCTTCTATGTAATATAAATTATGATCTTACTTTGAAAGAAGTGAATGACTAAAAAAAAGACTTACTAATTAAACTTGTACTATATGCCAAATGTTATGATCTAATGGCAAGAAAGTCCCTGATTGATATTATGGAATTTATAGTCTTATGGACAAAGAAAGTACATATAGGGCATGGTGGCCAGGGAAGGGAATTTTGGTCAGAGTAGTCATAGAGATAGAGAGTTGTGACACAGGAGAGTCAAATTATATGTAATTTCTAGAAGCAATTGGTGTGGGGGTGGGGTGGGAAAGTGTAGATTATACATTCCAATGACTAGATGGCCTTAATGGATGACTGGATGTGATGTGATGATCTGGTCTGGGGTCTAGAGCCAGCTAGATATAGTGGGCTAGCTAAATTTGTATTCACTCTGTCCCCAGACAAGATATCTGAATCCCAAGGGGGACTTCCAAAGATGAATGGATACAGATTTCAGGTTTATTCTGGTTTTCTGGGGAGAGGGGACACAGAGACTAATACATAAGCTGATTATTTAATTCAGTCATTTATTAATTTAACAAGTATTTTTAATACCCATACACTAATAGTAATAATAAACTATATTTAACATAGTAATTTATGGTTATAAAGTGCTTGATGAATATTATTTGATACAATGAGCCCAAGGGATGAGAAGTGGGGAATGAGAAAAGAACACAAAAGAACTGGTTGTAGAAAAAGTGCTATCCTTGGAGTTAGAAAACTAACTCCAAATAAACTTAAAGGGTTTATATCCTTCCTCTGACACATAAAAAAGTTTTCTAAAACCATCGTATTTATAGGCAAGTCAGTTCTTTGAGCATAAGATTCTTGATCTGTAAAAGACAGGTAATAGTATTGTGTTTTATTGATCTCATATTAATTGTGTTGGGGAAAAGATGTTTTATAAATCTTAAAGGTCCACATAAAAATGTTGTTATTGTTATTTTAAAAATGGTACTTGCACTTCAGCTGAAAATTAGTAAAATAAGACATATATATAAGATATACATATGAAATATTTAAATGAAAAATTAAATGAAATAAATTAAATTGTGCAATATAGCACAAGCAGTGCTTAAGTATTAAGGTCTGATATATAGTAGTCTGAGGTCAGGGGTCATTTTTTGTTTTTGTATACCCTGCACTTATAGCAACCCCTAGTGCATACTAGGTATTTAATAAATTCTCATTAAACTTATTTATTTTTAATTGGTTGTTTGTAGTTTTACAATTTTGTTTTTATTTTTTGTGTAATTCTGAATATTTAGCACAATCTAAGACTGTGCTGTTTATTTTTTGAAGAAATATTTTTGGTTATTTAAAGTCTTCTCCACTGGGGCACTTTATATTTTACATTTAAAGATGCAAAGGAATGAAATTTGGTGAGTAAACATATAGTAATTTGCTTCCTAAATAAGTATTCTATATTTCTTTTTTTTTTAGAACTTGCTTTGAGTTCAGCCCAACTAGAAATTAAAGTGCTAAAAGAAAATTTTAATACACTTAAAGAAAATGGTAAGTCATTCTAATCATTGTTAAAATTTTCAGGTCACATAGGTGAAGTATTTCATTTTAGCCAGTTACCTTATATATCTAGTCTGCCAAATGTTTCCTTAGCTTCAATTCTTTTACTAGGTAAGAGAAAATTTAATTACCCAGAGGTGAATTTATGAATAGACTACTAGGATTATATGTAAAGAGATCTTTTGTAGTTAAATCTCATCATAGGAAATGTGGCTGTTCATAAAACTATAGAAATAACTTGGAACAGTTTGATGATGGGATCAGAAGGACTTGAGTTCAAATCCAGCTTCAGATACTTACTTCAGACACTTACCAGTGACACTGGACAAGTCACAACTCCATTTGCTTCAATTGCTCATCTGTACAATGAAATGGAGAGGGAAGTGCACACCCTTCTAGGATCTTTGCCAAGAAAACCTCAAATGGGGTCACAAAGAATTGGACATGACTGAAACGCCTCAACAACAGTAGAAATAATTGGAAATATGGATATTTATGACTTTAATTACAAATTTATGTTTCCTGCTTTAAGAAAATCCAAAATAAAATAAAATAAAAAAAAAAAAAAGAAAATCCAAAATAACATGCCTTTAATCTTTGCTGCCCTTAATACCTGCTATTAGACATACTGAGGCCCTGGGAGCTAGGCTGATTGATTGTCTAAATCAAGTTAGTTTGGGTATAATGAGCCCTTAAGAGTAGAATACTGCTAGGTTGTTTAAAAGCAAACTGGCCCTTGTCAAAAACAGAGCAAGAAAATAAAATACAATTGAATTTTTAAAAAAGTTTCAGAGAGGTCATAATAGTTGAGGACTAAGAAAATACCATCTGAGAGATTATTGGTAATCTTGAAGAGAGTGAGTTTTGGTTGAGTTGCTGAGTTGTAAGTCAGATTGCAGAGGAAACTTGGGGATGAGAAGTTTTCTTGTAAAAAGTAAGGAAATACAGGATCAAAATATAAGGTATTTTGAGATCCAGTAAGATGTTTTATTTTAAGATGGAGGTGACCTGAGCATGTTTGCTGGCAACAGAGAAATAGCTAGTAGATCATGAGATAACATATATCAAGCACTGCAAAAATAGCAAATGTTAGTTATTATTGTTATAAAAAGAGATTGCAGATTGCAAAAAGGAATTCATAGGAGGAGCAATTTCTAGAGAGGAGAGAACAAAATGGAGGCTATGGTAGAAAGATTGCCTTTCACAAGGAGAAAAACCATCGCTTTGTCAAAAAAATTGGAATAAAAAAGGAGAGAATGGGTGATGAGGGAAGAGTTTTGAGGTATAGAGGAAAAGAACGACATTATAACAGTTTCAACTTTTGGAGTAGAGTAAGAGGCAAGGTCTTCTGCTGAGAGAGGAGCGTACAGTAGTATAGGAGGATTTGAGGAGAAAAAGCACCTGTGTTCCATTTAGATTAGTTTTGGGGAGAATAGAGTAGAATGTCAGTTGTGAGGACACAGTTGAGATTAGGGATTTTAAATTTATTGAATATTTAGCCATCAATATGGTGAGATAACTTTCCCCTATGTTCAGGGGTTGGATTGGAGCAGGCAAATGGTGTGACTGAGGTTTGGAATTTCCAGACGTGAAGAGTCCCCGGAATTTCTGAGATAGAAATCTGGTATAGTTGAACGAGTTAAACCATAGGAGCAAGACAGTAAAGAGAAGAGAAGTGAGACTAGAATAGAAGGGCTGGTACTCTAAGAAAACAGGGAAAGGAGGAACTGGTGATTAAGGTAAAGATAAAGAACAGGTTTATCATAGTGCTTCTGTTACTGCTTACTTAAATTCCACAAATCAAACCTCAGGCTGTACCTAACAAGTTCATAATTTCATATATGATCCTCTTTTTTATTTTTTTATATTGAAATATTCATATTTGTTGATGTTTCTTGAGTCACAATAAATATTTTTAATAAAAAAATCAACTTAAGAAAATTGTGGAAGAAAGAGAGCTTTGGGAAGATGGGGGAAGATGTAATACAAGAGAGGGATATTATGGTTCCAGATTCTAGAAGTGGGATAGTGATGGGTAATGATAGCCTCAAGGCATGGCTCATCCCTCTGGACAGTTGGGGTGAAGTAAAAGTGTGAGTCCTGAGGGTTAAAGAAGGGGATTAAGAAGGCCCAAGTGTTGAGCAGGAGACTTTGGGGCAGGGAAGCTTCCAGATCCAGTCTTGGGGCTCTGGATGCTTGTGGGGCTGAGCTGTTGTTATTTATTCACACAATAATTACAGCCATAAGGTTTAGGAGGTTTTGTTACTAATTGGTTTGCTTTGCAACTTACTGCCACTTAAGCATTTCCTACTTACCCAGGAGCTCAGTAGTCACAAATCCCTGAGGTGTTATGGGTGACACTGGCAGAATAGACATGGTCAACAAGAGGTGGTGGAGTGAGGGACTTTTCCAATCTGGTCTCTGAAAGATACTCAAACTAAGACCTCACCCTGCCAGGACCAAGGAAGGAGAAGGGAGAAGTTAGACACCTTTGAAGCAGCTATTTCTTTACTGACAGTGCACCCATTATAAATGATTCTTAAATGTCCTCCCCCTCTCCTCCCTCCCAACCCCCCCACCCCAGTAGACACTCAGTAAATATTATTGATTCATTCAGCACTTCCTTTGGGTAGTACTTTATTGTTAGCCTAATTTGTGTTACTTAATATATTTAAAGGCATTGAAATTGAATATGTTTTTAATGTTAAATTTATTTATAATTTAATTATTTTCATTAAATGAATAATTAATTATATAATTAAGACTTCTAAATATAATATAGCACTTCTCAGGGCTCCACACAACCCTGAGACCTTGAACTACTATCAGAGCCAGAGTACTGTTTGGGTTAGCATCTACTCCAGTCTGTACTTCAAAGTTTTCCTTTAAATTACTCCCTGTATCAGATCAGACCAAACAATTTGAAGCAAAAGAATAAAGAAAAATGAATAACTTGGAAGAATTCCATATATATCAAGGGCTATGAGAAAGGGCGGCTCCTGCAGAATTCATGACTCCTAAAGTTATCTTTTCCCTGGAATACTTCAGTTCTTGGCCCTGTTGGCTCAGTCTCCTAGCAGTTTTGGGGTACTTCCCTTCTGGGTTAGAGTCTGTGGCTTCTCTGTGGAAATGTTATAGTCATCTACTATAGAGTTGCACACCTCTGCTGCTGCAGCTACTACTGCTGACATTGGCTAAAGCTGTTTGAGGCTACTGCAATTCTGTCCCTAGAAGGAATTGTTATCCCTCTTTTGTGAGATTGCCCTAGCCAAAACATCCTCAGGACTGATAAGCACATTTCCAATTCTTTTTGTGGATCTAGCCTAAAGTCTCATTTGGCCAATATTTCTAAAAGCCCTTTTGGTCAAAGTCTGTTTTTGTATCAGTTCAAATAAGCCTTCCTAGGTTTTTCTGAAATCTCCTTTGTCATTTCTTTAAAAAAAAAAAAAAAATATATATATATATATATATATATATATATATATTGAATTAAATACAAAATAAGAAAAAACAAAATAGAAAAAAGAAAGAAAAAGAAAATAACAAAACATTGTCATGTGTTCAGCAGAACATCAGGAAGAATTCAAAATATATGATAATAAATTTCCATTTCAAGAAAGCATATATAATAAAGAAGAAATTATATTAATGAATGTCCATCTTTGCTTCCTGGTAGGTTATTTTGTTCTCTACTGTATACTTCTTATTTTATTCTTTTTCCCCCTTTTTATCTCCCCACTTTCCCCAAGAAGTAATAATTAAGCACAGATATATTTATATATGCATACATACATATATACTTATTTGCACCCTCCATAGACTCACACACATATACATATATCTCTATAAACATATACATAGACCTATACACATACATAACCCAGTATACTCAGATACATATATGTACATATGCTCTTACCTATATGTAAATATGCATCTAAAACTAATAATATAGCTGACATGTAGATTTCTCTCTTGCTTGAAGCTTTGTTTGACTTTGTCTAAAATCAATGATTACTAGCTCTACTTTTATTTCCTAATAAATTTTGCTCCTGATCCTTATTAGCATGTTTCTGTATATCTCTTATTTCCTATCCCTATTCTTTTTTTTAATCCTACATATTTTACTTTTTTTTAAAAAATTCTTTATTTCCCCCAGTTACATATAAGAACAATTTTTTTTTTTTGGTTATACCTGTACATTGACTTTTTAATTACATATTTCCTTATGAATCATGTTGGGAGAAAAAAATCAGAACAAATGGGAAAAACCACAAGAGATAAAAAAAAAAAAAAAAAAACTGAAGAAAAATGAAAAAAAAAGTGAACATGGCATGTGTTAATTTATATTCAGTCTCCATAATTCTCTCTCTGGATGCAGATGGTAGATTCCATCAAAAATTTATTGGATTTGTCTTGGATCACTGAACTGTTGAAAAGAACCAAGTCTGTCATAATTGATCATCATCAAAAAATCTTGCTATTGTTGTATATAGTATTTTCCTCCTTCTGCATGTTTTGTTCAGTATCTTGTTACTGTGTATGATGTTTTCTTGGTTCTACTGACTCTACTCAGCATCAATTCATGTAAATATTTTCAGGCCTTTCTAAAATCAGCCTATCATTTTTTGTAGAACAATAATATGCTATAACTTATTCAACCATTCCCCAGTTGAAGGGTATCTGCTCATTTTCCAATTCTTTGCCACCACAAAAAGAGTTGCTGCTACAAACATTTTTACACATATGGGTCATTTTCCCTCTTTTATGATTTTTTTATGATTTGCTAACTCTTCTACTTTAATTCTGCTCCTTAACTTGCCTTGCTATTACTTAACCTCCTCCCATTCAAGGATCCTTTCCTTATCTTCTCCCCCCTCCCTTTGCTTCTGTCTTTATTCTATTCTCATTACTCTATTCACTTTATCCCCCTCCAATTAATCTAAATGCCCTTCTTAGCCTACCTTATCCATTGCTACCCTTCCCCCACTGTATCCCTTACCCATTAATCTATATACCTTGTTCCATACCATTGCCATAAATGTGTACATCCTTCTATACCCTACCCCACTTTATTCTATTCCCTCCCCCCCTTATTTCTTTATAGATTTTAGAGATATACTCTTCTTGGTGTGTAGGTGTGTATATGTGTATATATATATATATATATATATATATATATGTATACATATATATATATATATGTATACATATATATGTAGTATTCACATATCTATCTATACATACATATATATGTAGTATTCATATTTAACCAATTCTCAATATGAGTAGGTTTTCAGAACTACAAGCTCTCCTTTCCCCTTCTAATGCCTCTGTATTGGTTCTTCCTCTGCATCTTATTTCTACAACATAATTACTACTTTTACCTTTTCCTAGATAGTATTGTTTTTTAGACTCAGATTATACTTAATTCTTCCCGTCTTTCTTTTGAGCTTTAATTTTTTTAAGCATCAATTACTGATGTCATTCTTAAACATATGGTATATATCCATGTACAACACATAAACAATTTGTCCACATTGAGTCCCTTGAAATTAATCTTTGATGTTGGCTCTTATATATTAAATTTTCTATTAAGTTCAGGTTTGGTTGAAACAAAGTCCTGAAAATCTGCAAGTTGTTGAATGTTCATTTTTAAAAATTCAATATTATAGATAATTTTGCTGGGCATGTTATTTTTGGCTTCAGGCCTAGTTTTTTTTGATTGTTGGTAAATATGATTCCAGGACCTGTGGTCTTTTATTGTGGCTGCTGTTAAGTCCTGTACAATTTTAATTGTAGCTCCAGCATATTTAAAAATTGGAGGGGGAGGAGCAGTATTTGTTTCTTGAAAAATTTTCTCTTTGATCTGGGGATTTTGAAATTTAGCTATTTCTATGTGTTTTCCATCAATGGATTTCTTTGAGGTAGTAGTAAGTAGTACATTTTTTCTGTTTTTACCTTCCCCTCCTGTTCTATCTCTCAAGGACAATTTTCTTTAATTATTTCTTACCCTATTGTGTCAAGATTCTTTTTTTTTAGCCTCAGCTTTCAGGTAGTCCAATTATTCTTATATTTTCCCATCTTGATCTGTTCTCCAGATGTGTTGTTTTTCTTATATTTCACATTATGCACTATTTTTTCATTCTTTATATTTTGTTTTGTTATTTCTTTGTCTCTTATAGCTGTGCACTGAAGATGGACAACCAAGCACTTAAGGTTAACTACCGATTGGACAATACTCTATTAGCATATGCCCTTCCCACTATTCTGTGCTGGTTCAATCTTTTGGTGTATACAGAGAATTGTGGAAAGGTTTAGGGGGTGGAGTAAGACAAGCCAGAGGCACTTTGGTGGTAGAGGGAGAAAGGAAGGTCCTGTGTCCATACTGTTCACTTCTACCCCTAAAGTCCGAGAATAAAGACCAAAGACTTTTGCTTATCCTGACTCTGGCTGATTCTAAGGTATCCAGGGTGCTAACTTGATCTTCACATATAGCTTCACTGGATTCCTCTTGCCCAATTCTAATTTAATTAATTAATTAATACAAATTATTTTCTTAAGATTCTATATCTAGTTTTCTAGTTGATTGACTTTTTTTTCTTAATCTTTTTTGTTTTTCTTGGATGGTTTATTTATTTAGTAGAATTCCTCAGTCTCTATCACTTGATATTTTTTTTTTTTTGCTGAGGCAATTGGGGGATTAAGTGTGTGCCCAGGGTCACACAGCTAGGAAGTGTTAAATGTCTAAGTTCAGATTTGAACTCAGGTCCTTCTGACTTCAGGGCTGGTACTCTATCCACTGCTCCATCTAGCTGTCCCATCTATCACTTGATTTTTAAAGTCTTTTCTGATTCTTTTATAAATTCTTTCTGGGCAAGTAGCCATTTAACATTATTCTTTGGAGGTAGAAGGGTCTTTTTTATTTCATTGGCCTCCTCTGAAGATGAACCCTACTCTTCTCTCTTTCCATAATAAATTTCTGTGTTTGGGTTCTTTCTTCTTTGCTTGTTCATTATTATTATTTTTTAAAATAAGAACTATTAGTGTAAGCACCCCTAATCCTGGGATAGGAGGATGGTTCATCTAGCTTTACTTCACCTCTCCCCTCTTACCTGGAATCCCAGATCAAAAGCTCTACTCTCCTGCAAATGGCCAGCAGCCAGCTACATCCCTGCCCCACTGCTCCTGCACTCACCAGGTGTGCTGGTTCCTTCCTTTTACCCAGGGCTGCATCTTTGTAGCACAGCTTTGTAGTACAAATTCCAATCATCCCAGGTTCCCCATACTGTCTGGAGGTGAAAATTCCTATGGGTGGGCCTAAACCCAACTAGCCCCAGGGCTCTAGCTGGCTGTTTCTGCAGAGCTAACCTGGAGGTATTTGCACTTCAAACAGATTAATTCCCACCCTGGAATCTTTATTCTGGTCTTCTTGGGTTAATCCCAGAGGAGGCTGTTCTGCCCCATGTCTTCTTTGTTTTTCACCAGTCTATGTTCATCCTGAGGCACAAATTTGTTCTATTTGAGGGGGAAACCTGGAGAGCTTGAAATTTTCTGACCTATTCTGCCGTCTTCCCAGAATCCTTCTCCTTTGTCATTTCTTACAGCAAAATAGTATTCCATCACATTCATATACCTGAGCTTGTACAATCATTCCTCTAGTGATAGGTATCCCTACAATTTCCAATTCTTTGTTTTCACAGAAAGAGCCACTATAAATAGCATATAAGTACTTTTCCTGTTTCTTTGATCTTTTTTGAGATACAGACCTACTAATGGTATTGCTGGTCAAAGGGAATGCATGGTTGTATAGTCCTTTGAGCATAGTTCCAAATTGCTCTTCAGAATGGTTTACCAGTTCTCAACTCCAATAATACATTAATGTATCTCAAATCATTGATTCAATGTCTCTGAACATTGGAAGTATCTGCTTCTTAATTTCTCTTTGTATTTCTTTTCTTTTCCATTCTGACCATAACCATCTAGCTTCTCTGAAGTGTCTCAAGGTCAGCTTGACTTGAGAGTCTTTTGGGTTAGCAGATTTTTAGCTACGTAAAGCTTGGTTCATTAATATTAATAAAGGATAAATAATAAATATTTTTGTACACCTCCTTCTTCAGTCTAATTTGAGAACCACAAAATGACAACTTATATTTTTTATAGCAGTTTAGAATTTACAAGATGCTTTTACTTTCATCATCCATTTGATTCTTACAACAGCCTGGAAGGTAAAAAGAGCAGATATTGGCCATTTTCAGAATGTGAAATTGAGGCTCAGATAAAGTGACTTGCTGAAGGTCACAGAAGTGCTAGTAGTAGGAAGGGATTCTAAGTCATTGTTCTCTCCATTCTGCCATTTTAAGTCTAATTGGGGAGAGAGTCCAAAGACTCTGTAAGGCTGGTCAGGTGAAATGTTATTAGAAGGCAATCAAGATGAAAGGGATTTTTCTAAGTCATGACCCTGACAAAGAGATGCAATTTTTTTCCCTCAATGACTGGGTGGTATTACCATTTGGGATGGTTA
Organism: Sarcophilus harrisii; assembly: GCF_902635505.1. NCBI lineage: Eukaryota > Metazoa > Chordata > Mammalia > Dasyuromorphia > Dasyuridae > Sarcophilus > Sarcophilus harrisii. The sequence continues at coordinate 549,579,834 of NC_045428.1, forward strand.
TTTTATTTTTCTGAATTTTTTTTCAAGACTTTTTTCAGGTTTTATAAGGTGAGGTAGACAATTTCAAAGCTCTTGTCCCCCCTATCAGTAAGGAAAATAACAACAGTTTATATTTATATGTAATGCTTTGAGGTTTGCAAAGCATTTTCCTCAAAACAGCTGTAAGGTAGGCAGTACAAGTGTTACTATTCTCATTTTACAGATGAAGAAATAGAGGCTCAAAAACTTGTGACTTGGCCATGGCCATAATGCTAAAAAGTGTCTGAAGTAGGATAAGTACTGAGGTCTCCTGACTGTGAAGAATAATAGCATTCTTTCCACTCCACACTCATGGCCTCAGAAGCCCCCCCTGGCATTGTGAAGATTGGCTCAACCTACTACAAGGAATTAGTTCATATGTCATTAGCTTCTATGATTTACTTTTGTGAGATTACAGGGATGGGAAATTAATGGACATTGATTAAATGTACATGATGGCATCCCAAAACTATCCTTAGACTCTGTCTAGTCTATATATCTTGCTGTTTCCTTTCTTTTAGAATCAACTGACTTACAGGAAGCAAAGCAACACAATCAAGAACTGGACAGAGACATTCTGGCATTAAGAAATCATGTCCAGAAAGATTCAGAAATAAAAATGTGTGTGGAATTGGTAAGACTTTAAAGAACTATTTTGTAATTAATAATTAAATATTATTCAAAATAGTTATTATTATTATATTTAATACCTTAAATATTATTACATAGTAGGACCTTTATAGATGTAAAATTGGAACAAATTATGTCCCAGTGAGTGCAAATAACGAATCCCATTAAGGTGCTGCATTATTCCAATTCACTCTTTTCAAAGTTATAATTATATGTATAATATGGCTTTGAGTTCCTGTGTAACAGAAATATGCAGTGAAAAACATTTTAAATGACATTTTATCTGCTTATTTACATAATAGCAAAAGATAAGAAAAATATGTTGCTGACTCAAGCTAAGAAATTAAAGAAAATGAAATTTAAAAAATTAAAAATGATCGAATATTATATCTAAAAATTAGACTATACTGATGATATGATAAAAACATTGTCATTTAAAATGTTTTAGCAGCATAGACTGAGCTATCTTCTTTCTTTAAATCTTCATGCATATACTGGTAGGCTCAGAGAACTTTATCCACATCTTGGGGAATGTTCACATTCAGATTCTCATACATTGAACCAAATGTACTTGAATGACCTGGGATATTATCTAAAATCAGAAATGCTTTAAATGTGATATTGTTGTCTTTGAAATATTTTTCACCTACTGGGTTAAACTAACCAGTCTTTGAAAACAATTTTATTTACTGATGCTTTTAATTTGCCGGTCAAAAATGGGAAACAATCAATGTGTTTTTGTGTGTCGGAGCTTTTGAAACCAATTAACAAAGATTGGTTTTAATTTAAATCTCCTTTGGCAGTAATTCCCAAGAAAAACTGGGCACACTAAATCAAGGTTGAGTTTTTTCCTTAGAATTCTAAGTTCTGGAAGGAATCCTTTTTAAAGAACAAGCCTATTTCATCTCCATTAAAAATGAATTAATCAATCTATCTACCTTCCGCTGATTTTTTTTTTCTTGAAGACATTTTTAGTTTCATCATCCTTATCTGCACTTGCCACCTCTCTGGTAATTTTAATGTGAAATTTAATGGGATTTTAAAATCAATTGAAACCACCAACACTTGCAGTAAAAGAAACTTTTACTATCTACTTTACTTCTATTTTCCTCCACTGCCTTAAAAAAAAAAAAAAAAAAAAAAACTTGAAACTTTTGTCTAAATGACTGCTCTGTTAAGTAGAATGCATTTTTGATTTATTCTTATGGCATAATGATATATTGCATTCTGTTCATTGGCATAGCTCTAATTTAAAACCAGATGGTAGTAGTTGAAAATAGGGTAAGGGTAAAAGTAATAGTGTCTCTGGTACCAGTCTCCAACTCAGTTTTTTAATAGCTTTGATCTTAAGATCTCTTCTGAATCATTCAACTTGCTCACTCAGCAGAATCTAAGCTGCTTTATACAGGAGAGGTAGTGTTTCTAGGAATATGTGGTCTCAAAGAAAACCTGGACTTAGATTCCTGAAGTCCCTTTTCTATACAGGTAAAAAATTGGGAGAATCAGTTTAAAGCTTTGTGGAAGGAAAATTTTTATCTCCTCTAACTCCACTACACTGCAGATTATTCTTACACATATCAATTATAAAATATATAAATATATAATTCAATTACAAACATAGATATGGACATAGAAAACAAACAGATGGGACACAGAGATAAGCACAGGTAGACTGACAGTCATAATACAGCTAGATGGTACAGTGGTAGAGTGCTGGACCCAGATTCAGAAAGGCTTGAATTCAAGTTCAGTCTCAAACATTTACTAGATGTGTAATCCTGAGCAAATCACTCTATCTGCCTCGGTTCCTTCATTCCCCTCCTCCATAAGGTGAGATATTTATAAAGCCCTTTGCAGACTTTAGGATGCTATATACACACTGCATAAGTATATGTAGAAAAAAAGGCTACTGTGCCTTAGCATAGTGCCTTTTGCATAGTAGACACAAAAAATGTTTCTTGAATTTCCAAGTATTTGAGCACTCATTTTGCTGGAGGAGAAATCAGAGAATATTTATTGAAATGCTAATCACTCAGTCATTCAGTATTTATTAACCACCTAATATGTACCTGATATTGTGTCAGTATCTGGACTTAAACTTGTAAGACTTGTCTCAACTCTAAGCTCAGCACTCTATCCACCATGCCTAGCTGCTTCCATAGGCAGACACAATATATTCTTTGCCTCACTATCTCTTTGGTAGAAAAGCTATTAGGCATGAGACAAAAAAATTCACCCCTATCGCCCCTAGAAATTCTAGATAATTTAGTCATATTCTTGCTAAGCTCTGGAGCCTTCCAAGGGTATAACTCACTGCAAATAATCAACTTGCCTTCTAGGACCCAGCTGACAATCTTATTATCTGTCAGCCAGTAGTCAACTTTCTTCCTCCTTTAATATCCTATTTAATCCATATTTGTTTGTTATTAGGGCTTTGCCTTTCTTTATTTTTCAAAATAAAATAAACAAATATAAACGATACATTATTAAATAATATTTATTAAATATTAATATTAAATAATATCTATTATATTAAATATCATTAAATTATTTTAAATAGAAATATTAAATATTAACTAAAATAATGTTTAAATTACTAATAATAAATAGAAATAAATATAAAAATAAATAAAATAAATTTTAGAAGGAAGAAAAGGCAGAGTTGAAAAAAATTTAATTTAACATTTAACATGTTTCTTCCTATATGTATCATGTTGGAATACATGGGAGAGCTGCTGGGATATACGGGAGCCACCTGACAATGGCTACTGGAGATCCAAATCAGAATGGATCTCCTCTTGGGAGAGGATGATACAAGGAGCCTGAGAGGCAGTTGCTGTTCTCTGACTTCTCTGACTGAGAGGCCCTTGCATTGTCTGACCTCCCTCCTCTTCCCTCTGCCTCCAATTTTTCTCATTCCCAGTCTGCAACACCTGTGTCAGCAAAGGCTTCCCTACAACTCCTTCAGATGCTAATGATTCACAGTTGTGGAGGCTCTAGGAGAATTGACCTGTCCCTTAAAATATCAAAATCTTGTGAAATCATTTCCAAATCATATATAACAGATGTTTGCAGCAAAAGATTATTGTATACTAATGAATTCTTTAAAATCAAAAAAAAAAAAATTTCTAATGAGTGCTGCCCTGACCATAGTGCTAGGAACCAGAAACTGGGAGGACCAGGAAAGGCCTTCCTTAATTCTGAATGAAACCAGCCATTCCTGGCGTCAGTATTATATGTGAGGAATAACAAAGATGCCAATATGGCTGGACTGCAAAGGACATAGAAAAGGCAGGAAGAGCTTTATGTACCAAAAAAAGGTCTTTATGTGTGATCTTAAAGGTAATAGGGAAGCTCTGGAGTTTAATGAGTAGCTGGGAGTGGGTGACATGGTTAGATAGATAGATAGATAGATAGCATTAAATAGGTCTTTAAGGTTTTCAAAGCCCTTTATAAATAGTTCATGCTGTCCTCATAACCACACGGAGAGGAAAGTGCTCTATTATTCCATTTTACAGATGGGGAAGCTGAAGCAGAGTTTAATTGACTTACCCACAGTCACACAACTAGTAAGTTGTCTGAGGCTGAATTTACACTTAGCTGTTCCAGCTCTGGATCCTGTCTCTATTCAGTATGCTATCTGCCTAGATATAGAGAATTTATTAAGCACTTACTATCTGCCATATACTGAGTTATGTCCTAGGAATGCAAATAAATTAAAAAGAAGGCTTCTGACCTTGGGGAGCTTACAGTCTAATGGGACAACTTGCCATCAACTATATGCAGAAAAATTATAAACAAGATTAACTAGAAATAATCAACAGAGAGAAAGGAGCATTAGAATGAAGGGACATCCCGGCTTCTGGCATAAGAGTGTATCTTAGCTGAGACTTCCGTCAGGAAGCCAGAGGTGCGGGGGGGTGAAGGAGAGGAAGGAAAGGATTCTAACCATGGGGACACTGGGAATTATGTCCAGAGTCAGGAAATGCAGTATCTTGGGCAAGGAATGTCAGGGAAGTCAGGGTCATTGGGTCACAGAGGAAGCAGTGGGGTGAAATGTAAGAAGACCAGAAAGTTTAAAAAAAAAAAAAAAAGCTTTAAAAGCCAAATAGGATTTTATATTTAATTCTTGGGCTGGAGAGGGGGCAAAGCAGAGGCAGGAGACTAGCCAGAAGGCCAGGAGTGAGGAGAGAAGGGCCTGCACCCAGGGGGTCAGAGGTCCCAGAAATATTAGGAAGTTAAAATCAGCAGGCCTTGACAACAGATTGGATGGGGATGCCATGAGAGAGCTTGGGAACTTTGCATGACTTGTGTGGTTCAAGCTTGGATGTCTGGCTTAGTGCTGTTCCCCTCCATAATAGGTGGGAAGTTAGGAAGGAGAAAGGGTTGAGAGGGAAAGAAGAAAGGAAGTTGAAGGGATGTCCTGAGGCCTCATGGACAAGTCTTGTTATCCGGCATGGGTGATTCCTCAAATGGAGGTCTACGGAGGAGATCCCTCGTAAGACCAAGAGACTGTGGGGTGGAATTATTCCTAGTGTGAGAAGGACACTAAGGCTGAGGTAGAAAGGTGCTCAGAGGTGTCTTGGGCTGGTCCAGATTTAAAGAAAACAAAATCTATTCATTTTTAATCCATGTTTTCCTTATCTAATCATCCAGTATTTAGTAAAAACCAATTAGTATATGTTAGATGCAACCATAAGTAATTTATCTGCTTGCTACCATGTGTGTGTGTGTGTGTGTGTGTGTGTGTGTGTGTGTATGTTTTAAACAAACAAAACTTAAAAAGTCAATGAGTGTTGTGCTTCTAACACTCATACTTAACTAAAACTTCCTAACTGGAGATGCTATCAGAGATGGTTTATTAGGAACACACAAAAGCTAGTTTAATTAGTTTAATAATAAATAAATAGTTTAATTAGATAATTTATCAGCTTTAATCATGAATGACCTATTTAAAAAAAAAAAACCATTCAACTGACAAAGTTTTCCACTATTGAGCATATAGAGAACAATATGTGGTGTTCTGCAAAAGATATTCTAATGAATATTCCAAAATAAATGTTTTTAATATTATTAGAAGTCTTTTAGAACTAATTGGGTATAAGCTCCTTCAGGGACTATTGTGAAAAGGATAATATGTGAATGATTTCTGGGGCTTCTTAATAATCACTTACATTTCTTTAGAGTGACACTTACTACAAAAATAATTATTTGAAGCATGAACGTTTTTTCCCCCTATAGAATATCCAATAAAAACATCAACATTGAGAGTTTTTATCCACAGGGCTTTTGGTTTCTTTGTAGTAGAGAGAATGAGTGAGATTCACATACAGAGTGATGTGGGACATTAAAAAGAGTCTTCAATTTTGTTATTATTTTATATGTTTATGCAAGGACTCGTAATCTCCTGATAAAATGTAAGCTCCTTGAGGGCAAGAACTACTTTGTTTCTTTGTCTTTGCATTCCAGCACCTAACAGAGAGTCTGACATAAAGCACATAAACACTTAATAGACGTTTGGTGATTGATTTGTATCTGTGCTGCCATATGTTATTAATCATTTTAAATTTATCTGGCAGGATAAAAAGAAAGAAATCATCTCCAAAGACAACCATGAAACAGAAAGAAGTGAAAAAAGTGATGAGATATTCCATAAAAGGTGAGCTTTGTGAACAGAGACAAACTGCTTACATGCTTTTCCATCAATCCCAAACTGCTACCACTAGCCAGCCATGGAAAGTGAGGGCATGGCTGGTGCCCTTACTTCCCCGTGCTCCTTTAATGGCCCATGAGGAAGAGGATGAGTGAAGTGAGTAACTGCTTTCCCCTTCTTGTTCCCTCAGAGGGACCTCACTGCTCAGATCTAATTAATGAGTAACATCTCTAGTCACCCTTGCAAATTCAGGAACCTAGCATTCAGAAACACTGTAGGTAATGTCCAAAGCAATCAAACTGGGTCCCACATTGGATTATGCATTTCTTTAGTTTGGACTCACTGGTGCTTGTCAGAGTCCCCATCCATGAACAAACATTATCATTCCAACCTAATAATTGAAAACTTCTCAATCATATATTTTTAAAATGAGCACAAATAGTAATGACTCAAATTCATTTAATGCTTTGATATTTATAAGACATGTCCTTTACAGTGTTCTCTATGAAATGGCTCAGGTACCATTCTTACTTTACAGAGCTGAGGTTCCTTAAGGGGAAAAGCCCACCTGGCTAGCCTAAGCTCAAACTACTAACAAGTACCTCTTTGATTCCCTGACTTTCCATGCTGTCTTATTTTAAGAAGAGAAGCATGTTACATTTAAGGATTTAATGAAACCCTATCTGGCACCTTCTCCCCCCTTAATCCTTACCTTTTAAAGTAGTAGTGATACAGTAATTCAGAATGCAATAGTGACCAAATGACTTGGATAGTTTGCTTTCTTTGTAGTAATTAAGTCTTATTTTTTGACAATGGAGTCCTAGACTGCCATTCCCCAACCTCTCACCCATTAATTTCTCTGAGAAATTATTCACAGATTATTCATAAAATGCTGAGACTAGGTGGCCCTTTGAGAGATCATTCTAGTCCATTTTCCTACTTCCAAAGTAAGTGTCATCTAAGGATTGGTGCACAAATATTATTTTCTCTTTTCAAAGATCTTCCTGCCGAGGAGAATGTGCAGCCTTCCTTAGTAATCTTTTCAATATTTTATTTTCTTCATTGTTCAAAAATTCTCATTCTTTAAATCTGTTTTCTATTATTTGACACTATCTTCTGAAATTTAATTAAAACAATAAAACATTAAGAGCTCCTCATACTGACTCCATAATCATTTGACTGGTTTTATTTTTGTCACAGAGAGGATTAGGTTTGTTAAATAATGGAATAACTATTAGGGGAAAGCATTTGTTACTTCTAGGAGAGTACTCAGGTACCTAATGCTTTAGTTCTGTTACCCCATCTTTGTTTTCTAGAAGAGAGATTCTAGTATTTTGTTTTTTAGGTAAAGTGTACATATACCTCCAACCTTCATGAAATAAAATTTACTGTCAGGCAGACTGATGGCTTGAATGCCATGACAAGGCAAATTCTATAGATATGAATATATAAATATGGGTATTAGACTTACCATATCATCCTAATTAGAATCATCCACTGATTACAATTTTAAAGTTGCCATAATTGCAAGTATTTATTGATTACTGTTTATGTGATTAATATTGGGTAATAATACTTATTTGACTAGTAACTGGATAACTAATGTATACCCAGATAGTAAAGAATTCACCACAATGTTATTGTTCTTATTTCCATTTCCATTTAAACATTTCCAATGTTTGAAATAATTTGATAATAATTTCAATGTTAAATGTTGTATCTAGCAGAACACTGGCAGATTGAAGACACACAATAAATGATGTTTGAATTGAATCAAAGTTGGCATTAGCATTCAGTATTATGCAGTGAATGATGACTATATCCCAGACACTGAAAAAAGTATACATATTAGTACATGTTTTGCACTATGCAAGTATATTAAACATTTGGTAGAACCTGGATTAGAAGTAAAAGTCACTTAATTTGCATTTGGCTCTTGTTTTTTATTTGGACAAAGATGAACTTTTACATGTGGTGTCATCTTGTCTTTACTGGAGATGACCACAAATGTTTTGTGAGGGAAAGGCAATCCCATGTTTCCATTTAATTAATTAATGGGCTATGAGGTACTTTCAATAGAAGATGCAGCAAGTTTTTTCAATGAATTTTTTTACTTAAAAATCTTGACATCATAATAGCTCTGAGCTTATTCTCCTCAGAGCAGATGAGACCCTATACAATTTAAATTCCCCCTGGGTTGTGTTACCTAGTTCTAATTCCCCTGAATATTAAGCAGTTCCATTCTAGCATGCTATCTGAAATTGTTGGCTAATGAGTTAGTTAGGTAGCTAGCTACCGGGGTGGGGGGGGGAAAGGCAATTATGGAGATAGTGGCTTTCTGTTATCCCTATATTTTGTTGATGATCATCCTCAATTCTTATCTGAAATATAAATACTACAGAATCAAATTCCAAACTCTTCTGGAGGATTCCGAGCTAACCTGCATCGTTGGGGCAGTTTAGACTTTCTTGGGTTGCTCATTTCTGATTTTAAAATTCTAAGGTTCCAGAGAGTAGGGATACAAAAGCCGGCCAAGATTTCCATTATTTAGACATTCATCAGTAATAAACAATAATGAATCTGTAAGGTAATATTAGGTATACTCAAGGAAAGAGTTATTGTCCTTTCCTGTGTGGGAAGTGGAAAGGATTTCTGCATTCTTATTAGCATATAGTATTATCACATTTAAAATCGGACATTTATCCTTCATTTGAAGCTACTTTGTTCTTCGTGTAACTGTATTAGATCCCTCTATTTTTGTTATAGATGTAAAAAAATGATTGAAGACCAAAAATTCAAGTATACAGACCTTCTTCAGAAGTTCCAGAAACTTGAGCATGAACATGAACATTTAGTAGAACGGAATGAAGAATTAGAACTTCTTTTGGGAGAGACTCAAAATCAAACCAAGGAAGAGAGAAAACATTTTGAATATCATGTTGAAAAACTTCAAAGGAAAGTATGTCAGAAAAGAAGAAAAATGCATGTTATTGTCAGATGACCCAGTACTCCTATAACCATTGTCTGAAAAATCACTCTGGGCTTAAGGCCTACTGAAGACCTTCAGTTTTCTAGAGAATGAGCTTCTGCACAGGATCTAGGAGAATTTTGTCCAGAGCTTCTTAATTAATGTATTCCAAAATTTGGCTGGCCTCTAAACTTAGGCTCAAAATATTAAGCCTTTAAGGACCTTTGTGGTCCTTCAGCCAGTTTGACTTACTGGGTTCAAAGATCTGTTGTACCCAATCACTCATTACTTTATCACTGCCTTTTGTGACTGCCAACATTCCTGGACCCACTTCCCTTACACTCTATACCAGGGATGTGTGTATTTATGGTTTATTCACATGAAAAAATACTAACAGAATATATAGGGATGAGATAACCAAATAAGCATGTAAAACAAACCATCCAATAGAAATCAATATATTCCATAAACTATTAACTTACTATAGTTCCTATCCGGATTTTGTTTATAATCATGGTTCTTTTTAGTTCCCTTGAATATCCTCTTATCTCCAACATGAAAGTGTCATTTTTCTTCCTTGAGCACTCCCAACCAATTTTGTATTCTTCTAACTGGATAATCAAGACATAACTCAGTTACCCATTCTGTAATTGCATTCATAACTAATTTTCTAATGGCTGATGTTTGACATATCAACTACAGCGGAGAAAGAGAAAAAAGCATAACATTTCAAAATTATTTATTTCTTTAAAGCATTCATTTAAAACATTTTATGTGCCAAATTCTCTTCCTTCCTTTACTCTTTCCCCACCCTTTGAGAAGACAAGTAATATGATACCCATTATACATCTGAGTCATGCAGAACATATTTCTATATTATAGAATTCTATATTATATATAGAATATAATCTATATTATAGAATATATAATGTATAAAACAAAATATGTGATAATATTCTCATATAAAATGTATTCTGCATAGCTCACATGGAAAATAAAATGAAAAAAAAATATTCTTCAATCTGTACTCTATAATATAAATTATTACACTGTTCCCATAACCCAAAAAATAGTTCAACCCTTATACCCATTTTACATCCACAGATAACAAAATGTTATGCTGGAGATGCATATGATACCAAGTGCTCAGGTTAACTTTGGGAGCTTTGCATTTCTTATATATCAAAATACACCCAGAAATCTGGAGAAAATCTCTTAATTGGACAAATCATATCTACTCCATCTTCAAAGACCTGTGATTTCATTGGTGTAGTTTCTCCCTCCCTAAACATAGAGGTAGGATTTCTCTATACTTAGTAGAAATTGTTTGGGGAATTTTCTGTGGCTTAAAAAAAGCTGGAGAAGGCCAAAGTCCCCATATTCAAAGTGATCTTAGAAGTCTCTATCTCTGTTTCCAGTCGGCAAGGAGGTAAATAACTCAAGAAATTTTAACTCGGGCTAGTAAACTAGTTTCATATGGATTCTTTTCTCTATAAAATCAGAAAACTTAGACATACAAATTATTAATAAAATTTATCAAAAGTTCTGAGTCCCCAGGTGATCTTATTGATCATTAGGCAGGAAATATTTTCCAGTCAGTTGAATTCTGTCTAGCCACTTTTCCATCAACTTTCTCCCTTACCAACACCCTCTATAGCAAAGATTAATTCAGGATGTAATAAAGTTATCTTTATCTAGCAAGACATCATTGGAATATAAGCAACCAGTTGGCAAATTTAAAAGAGCAAAGAAACACTTACCAGTAAACAATGCTGACTGTGTAGAGGCAGCAGTAGGACTTTGTCTTCCCTGCAGCTTTTCTGAGTGGGCCGGCATAGCTCTTGGATTCCCTGCTGGGCTTTCTTTATATGAAGAGCAGCAAGCTAGGGAAAGAAAGAAGCTCCAGCTGCTACAGGGACTAGAGCCAGTCTCCCAGAAAACATTTTCCATCTGTTGCTGTCTTTATGCTCTTATCTTCCTTCCAAGTAGTTAAAATACTTCCTAGGCTAGCATAACACTGTGTAGTCCAAACCCAATCACCTAATAGTTCTGTCTCTTCTGAGGCTATGAAAAGACAATTCCCAGGATCCTTAGCAAACTACCCCCACAGAACAACCATTTTCTGTGACCATTACATTCTCTACCAGGATTTAAAATTTTGCAATCCTTTACAAATCAATTACAGTAAATTTGTGATTATATAGCGAAGCATCAGAATATACAGCAGCCTTTCATAGAATAAGGATGGTATTCCAAGTAATCACCTCAGGGTGTCATCAGCAAAACATGCAGTAGACATAGCACAATGCAAAACATCACTTGACAGGTTGCCTCAGGGATGACAAGTCCAAATTATATGTAGAATATATTTCATATGCATATGTTATAGAAGTACATGCATATCCATGTATCACAAATATATATAACACCAAACAAAATTAAATAAAAACATTAGTAGGCCTATAATAGTAATATCAGTAGACTTATAAACAAAATATATCAAACTAACATACAGAAATAAACAACAAAACTAGACATAATTAATAGATTAGTATAGCTACTACATAAACATATGAAAGCAAAGCATGTTAACATGATTAAGAAAATATTAAAAGTACACTTAAATATGCAGTCATTAACACGTGCATTATGAACATATGTAGTTACATATATGTCAGTCCTTACGTGGGTGAATACCAACATTGTCACATGGTTACATTTGTAATGTTTCACTAGTTTCATCCAGGACATAATAAGTTAGTCTGGTCACTGATCAGGTAGTTCTTGTTCTCCTATAGTCTGCTGACATGTCTTCTCCCATACCTCTGCTAGTTCACAGTTTGGGCTGATCACAATCCCCATCAGAAGTTTAGTCTTCTCTATCTAAATCTGAACTTGTAGAGGGCCAAGGCTGGCTGAGAATATTACTAGATACTCAAAGGCAGGAAAGTCTAGTTCTTCTTGATTCTTGGATTTTCCCGCTTCCTTTATTTGGACTATATATCATCATCTTCACTTTGAAATGTCCTCTTGGAGGCTTTTTGTCTGGTTCCAGCAGTCTTCTGTTTAGGGTCTGAGTGTCCATAAATCTCCAACTGCTTATCAAGAAGCCCAGTTAACTCACTAATTGATATTAAGTGATTGTGGTGAATTGTCTTTGCAAGGGCCCCACCAGGCTCTGAAGCCATTTTGTAAAAGGCCAGTTATTCAGTTTCTTTACAAAAGGGTATGGAGTAGCTTTCCAGTGATCTGGTAACTTTGGTGTTTGTTGAGCACGAAGATTTTTCAGTAAAATTCCATCAGTTTGGAGCAGCTAGATGGTACAGTAGATAGAGCACGGACCCTGGAATTAGAGGACTTGAATTCAAATATGACCTCTGACACTTAACATTTACTAGCTATGTGACCCCCAGGCAAGTCACTTTATCCCGATTGCTTCACAAAAACAAACCTCTGTCATCTTGCTCAAAGTCTTGACCACTTGGGTATTTTATTGTAATTTATTTCTTTTAGCCTCCTTTTGGGCTGAAGTTGTAGCTAGGTAATAAGCTTCCTTCAGCTTCTGGTCAGTTAGGAGATACACTTGTAAAAAATGATTGCAGTTTCTCCATCCTCAGAAACTCCCAAACCCAAACATCAGAACGAAGGGTATAAAATTGGCAGCAATATGTCTGGTGGAATACCTTTATCTTAATGGATCCTGGCAAAAATACTTCTCCCATAGCACTTTCACAACCATGGAAGCTTTTTGAGTCCTGTTTAGGTATCCCTGTGCATATTTTATGATATCACCAGAAATATATGGCTTATATTCTTGCTGTCTCATTCCAGAGACTAGAAGTAAATGCAGACCAGTTCCCAAGATTCACTAATATTTCTTTTCTATAAAAATTTACACAAGCCCATGCTACTTTTCTTTGCACACAACTAGCATAAGCCTCACATTTCTGTGTGATATCTATGGTCATCTTAGGCCTGGAAAATCTACTTCTTACCAGCTCTAGAGTCCTCTTTTAACTCATTTGTCCAAAGTTATCATGCAAAGCTTTCATAACTATATAGTGATTTTCTCTGAGTAACACTAGCTACTTCTTGATATTTGGGATCTGTGACAGGCCGGTAGATTACTTCTGTCATTGGTCTCAAAGATTGGTACTCTGAAATTTTGTTTTCAATTTTACTGCTATCATGTTGAGTTTCTAATGGCAGGTCACCGAAATGTCCCAGACTTGAGCTTAATGGAACTATGAAATTTAAGGAATTGTGAGCAGTTGAGTGGCAAACACTTAAGTTAGAGAGCTGAAATTTATGTATTTTTTTACTTTTATTTTAAAAATAAATTGATAGATTTTGTTTTAATTTGATATTTCTAAGTAACACTTATACAAACCCCTTTATAAAGAACATTCTCCAAGAAAACTTTTTGATTCTGGGTTATTAACATAATGGAAGAATAGGTTCTTTAATTTGGCAGTTTCTACACTTGGTCTTTGTATTTGACTGGAGCTTGATTGCCTCTCTATGATGCCTTTGATTATATTATTGCACTCATTGTGAATATTGTTCTTTTGCCTACCTTTCTTCAATCTGCATTTGTTTTTCTGTCTTCCCTTACTTCTCATAATATTTCATAATAGTTCTGCTTTACAGAATAGTGTTCATATACAAGTAATTTTTTCATAAGTTGTTGGTCACATATTTTGTTTTTTTTTTCCTCTTTTGTTGTCAAACTAAGCCTTCCATGAACCTTTTCCAAAATGTGAGTTTTTTAATGATTGTCAAAAATTTCCTTGAGATATGGTCCCAATAGTAATATTTCTGGGTCAGAATACCAACAATTTAGCATCCTTTCTTGTTTAAATTCATATTCTTTTCTGGAACACATGAGCCAGTTCACAGCTCTGCCAGTGTGCCTGCCCATAACCAATCCAACCAAAACAACAACAACAACAACAACAAAAAAACCAAGAGTTTTCTTGTTTTTTAGCTTCTTCCAAAGTTTGTAATGTAGCATAGGGTTGAGGTTTGGTAAATTAGTGTTGTATTTATCCATTTTTCAGATTGTGATTTTGAACATTTTTTCAGGTGGTCATTTATAATTTGTGTTTCATTTGAAAAACTGTTGTTCAGATCCTTTCTTTGGCCATTTCTCTACTGGTGAATAGATCTTTTCTATTTGTGTCAGTTCCCTATAGATTTTGGATGTCAGATTTTTTATCAGAGATCTGACATTTATATTTGATGGTATTATTCAAATATGAGTTTCTTGTTGTAAGGATGATAGTCTCAGCTTTAATACACTTGTAGTACCATAGTCCTTCTATATGCCCCTTTAGGGGTCTGCTGCTGTTTTTCTTATGTGTGAGGAAGGACAGTGGAACATTCAGAGCATAGAATTCTGAGCTGTTACCCTCTCTCCTGAGCCGTTGGTGTCTACCCCCAGCTGATGAGAAAAATTGCCCAGCAAGGGCATTGACCCTCCACTCTGTTTGCTCTGCTGAAAGGTGAGGTGGGCTACCTTCAGCTACACTTCAGAAATTATGATAACCCACTGTTATCCATTCTTTGCTGCCCTTTTGCTAAAAATTTCTACTTTAGCCCTTATCCTTTGGCCTCCTGAAGTATAAGTTGCTTAAAATGCATCTGTACTTCATGTGTCAAAGACATCTATTGAATAAGCTTTCTTTTTTTTTTAAACAAATTTTTCCTTTTTTAAGTCAGTATTTTCTCCATATATACTCCATGTATCTCAGTGTAGTGATGAGACTGAGGTAAATATAGATATTCATTGACTACCGAGAGTGTGGTCAGGATAAAGCAGAAACTAGGTCTAAAGAACCTAGATAATTAGAACTGAAAAGACCCTTAGAGGTCATCTAGTTAAATATTCTTGTCAAAAAGATAAGCCCCGAGGATATAAATGAATCATGTATGGTTTCAGAATAAGTTAATGTCAGAGCTGAGGTTAGAACCACACTACAGATATGCAGAGACATTTCCCAGTACTTCTGCTACCTGATATGGAGGGAAAGTTGTCACAATGAAAATATATCCTTCTAAGTATCCAACTATCTGTACAGTATACATAAGACATCAGTAATATTTCTAAATAAGCCTTTTGGCCATACCACTAGCTATTCTGAGATAATAAGATTTTAACATTTGTACCTTTTATACTTATCTTTTAGTAACAATTTTAAAAATGGTATTTTTAGGCATTAACTTTTCTACATGTCCTCGTTTATCAAATGAGAAGTTTTCCCCTATCCTATTAATGCTGAATCATTACTAAAATCCTACTCTCATGCCTCTCATGGAGGTGAACTTGAGGGTCTTGAAGGCTTTTCCAATGGGTTGTAAACTGTGACAGGTCCTATTAAATGGGAAAGACTTTGTGTAAGGGACTAAAGGACTATTGTCTTTTGTGTAAGAGCCATCCAAGATAAATTCAGAGATACTTCTCACCAGAAGGCTGACCACCAGATGAAGGATTGTTTTGGTCATAGCGACTCATTAAGACCATCTACTAGTAAGGCATGAAGGTTTTGTAACCTGATGAAATCATGGATCCTTGAAGTATTATTATTGATCTTGAGATTCAGCTTATGCAAAGCAACCAGTCAGAGTTGGAATTAGAATCCAAAGATTTGGCCTTAAACCAGTGATATCATATATTGTTCTCATGCTTCATTGATGATCCTTTTCTACTCTTTCCTTTTGGGTTCTAGCTGATGAAACAGCAAAGACTCCAAAACAATTCAGTCTGGGCCACAGATCACATCAACTAAGGATCCAAAACCAAGTAGGAGATGGGATTTGTTAGTAGGAAGGAGTTCTGTAGAACAGCCTAAGATGTCAACAGTTAGAGAATATTTAATGTAGCTTTGGATCCTGCTTCATTTTCTGAAATTATGAAATTTAGTGTGTTAAAATGCTGTTTCTGGAATTTCAGTGACAAATACATATTTTTACCTGTGATTTATTTGGATTAAGATCTCCAGCTTAGAGACTGAGTTATCCAAAATACAAGAAAGCAAAAGAGAAACCGTTATGAAAAGTCAAGATACTGTTACAAAAGCAGAAGACTTCCAAGAGGTAAGAACTGCATACATTTAACCCCAGGTGTTAGAAATTAGGAAAAAGAGAAAACAGGGCTATGCCCTTCAGTCAGCAGATTCACCAGCCATGGGTGAAATTTGTCACTATGAATGCTGGCTCTGTCAGGGAGGGCAGCTCATTGAAAATGTACTTACTGTATTTATCCAAGGGACAATTTCTTTCAGATCCTGAGAGTACTCTCAAGCTGCTTTTCTCATCCCAATGTCTTTTTTCCTATCTCTTGGCAAATAAAAAGATTGTGAATTGGAAATGGAAATGGGGGGGAAAGTACTTATTTAAAAGAGGGGGTTTGAGAGGGTATCCCAGTAGGACATACATTGGGAAATGTCAAGGCTGAGTTTCAGTGGAGTTTAGAAGTTGGAATGTCAGGGTTTGTTATTGTGTCCTTACACCTACCTGTATTGTTTGATTTACTTGACAGCTATGTACTTGGAACAGGGGGTGGGGTATTTCACTGGCTCTTTGAATTTAATGAAAATATACTCTAGATCTCTCTGGTTTTCTTTACTTTACTTTTGTATACCTAGAGTAGCCATTTAATATTAATTATTTCCCAACTAGCTTTTCCAGGTGGAGAAAGAATGTTGTGTTCTCCTGACACACACAAAAAAAATTAGGTCCATTTGGCAATTTTAAAAAAATTGTAAATTAATTTGGCTTTGTGATACAAATAAACTTGGGTACTATAAGCCAATTTTTTCTTAATAAGTTGATTGTAAAGCTTAGGTAGTACATGTTTATCTTCAGAGTTTATTGGAAGAAACTTGTGTTTTGTGGATAGAATTTATAATGAAAGATTATTTTTACAGATATTGATAATGAACCAAGAAGAAATTGAAGTACTTGAAAGTCAGTTATCAGAAGAAAAAGCATGGAGAAAAGAATTGGCATTTGAACTTAAAAAGGCACAGAAAGTTTTGCAGGCTGACAGTCAGGTATTTTGTCATTAAGTAGATTATTGGGTATGTCATTTTCTTAGAAAAGTCACTTTTTTTTCTCTTGGATGAATCACAAAATGAGAAGTATATAGAATATATATTATTAGTAATAACAATGCATTAGATCCAGTATTCTTTAACTTAATTCCCTTATTTGCATAGCTGCACAATAGTTCATTGGGCAACATGCTTTTATTTATTGTTATAATGTATTAGTGTTGCCTACTGTCTTATATTAATAGTATTCCTCTTTTCCCAGCATCTTGTCCTGCCATCTTGAAAAAGTCTGTCAGAATGAATGATCTACATTTAAGGAGAAACAAGGAAATGGCTTCATTTAAGTCAGGGCCTGTAAAATTTCTTTTGAAGCCAAATTTGACTGATTTCAGGATGACAACTCCAGAAGCATCTTCCAATCTGGGGTCTATAGATATAGTGGTAGTAGAGCTGCTGCCACATCACCTCCCTTGAAATTTATCTCAGTATTGCTCACTGATCTCAAAATTTCTATCCCAGAAATGTTATGTTGTATATGCTCATGAAGTCCAGATATTCTTGATATATGATTTTAATCAACTTATTACTTTCTTAAGCTCTACTTCCATCATAAAGTTGGTCCCCCAGACTGACCCTCTCTCTATCCACCCACCTATCTGTCAAACAACCTATTGTTTATTGTATCATCATAGAAATAGGTGACTGTAATGAAAGACCTAAATGGAAAGAATTATAAGGTGAGGTTGGTTGAATTCTGATAAGTAGTTAAAAATGTTTTGTTAAGGTATTTTAAGATAGCAAAGAAATTATTAACACACCCAGGGCTTCAGACAGTCTTTTCTATAATTATAAATGTTGAAAACTTGGAGAAATAGCAGTTTTAATAGTTTATTTTAAGTAATCCTTGAACCAGTCATTAAGCAACAGGTTTATCAATAAAATGTGTTAGAAGGTTAATAGCTCTCTGGGATAATTTAAGAATTCTATTTTATTAAACCTTATGTATTATATTTGGGGAAAGTCTCATTTTATTCCACTAAATATTTTCATTTCTTAATTAGGAATTAGAAAGATCAAAGTCAGAGCTTTTGTATCTTTTTAATGAAATTCAAAATCTTCAAGGGAAAAGAGAAGACAAACATTTTTTTTTTACAGCATATGAAATACTACAAAGAGAGAATGCTTTTTTAGAAACAAAGGTGAGCTCTAATAAGTATCTGAATGCTCATTGTTTGACACAGAATCCCTTATTTTCATTTCTTTGGAGTATAGTAACAGTTAGTGGTCAGTAAACATTTATTAAGCACCTAACTGTGTGCCAAGCACTCTATTAAACTCTGGGGATACAAACAAAGGTATAAAAAGGTCCCTGATCTCAAGGAGACAAAGCATAAAAAGAAACTGACTTAGGAGAAGGTAAGTAGGTTTCTAGCATAATGAAGTCCTTAAGCCCAGCCAGTCAATGGGAAATGATTTGAGGAGGGAATTTCTAAGTTGATTTTATCTTGTAGAATGATGAGTTTCTGGAGGTCGAAGAAGTCAGGAAAATAAAAAAGTGGGAAATATGAGGGATATTTCCTGGACACCTTCCTTAAATGGTGAAAGATCTGAGAGAAATTCTCCTGTGTCTGTTTTCTACCTTTTCCAATCAGGATCTAAGGTGTTGAGGATGTGTTTCTGCTTTTAAGAATCTATATGAGGAAGAGGTAGGATATAACATTTATAAGTGTAACACATTCTACCTGCTCTTACTGCCTGAAGACCAGATAAATTACATTTTCACCCCACCACCAAGGTTCTCTAGAAGACTTAAGGGGATGGGGGAATATGTAGGCCCTCTGCATATAGCTCCAGTTTCTGTCAGTGGTATACTCTCAAGTGGTTCCCTGCACCTCAGTCAGTTTAGCTTTTACATAGAAATATTTACTTCAGATATACAAACTTACTTTCTAAATATATGGTAGACATGATCCCTTTCCCTTTGACCAGCTCAGTTCCTATAAATCACAGTTCCACTTCCAAGTCCAAAACTCCTCCTGGGGTTAAGAACAACCTGACTTCTCAGGGCTTTAAGTTTGAATTTCAGCAAAATTCAGCAAAATAGAAATCAAAACTATAAGCATGAGGAAGGATATTGAAATATTGTATAGTTTAGGTTATGTCCATTTGAATTTTTCATTATAAAATTCAAGATTCAATCTATACTCACAATGAAGGTTGAATCCCTAAAAAATCTTGATCTCAGATTAGTTTTCTACTGAACTCATTTTGGGAAGATTATTAATTTAAAAGGATGACTTAGATATCTCTAGTTTAAAAGATTCAGATTAAAAGCTCAAGGTAATTGGGAAATCTTAAAGTGTATGACTGATGATTGTACCCAAGTTTCTTCTCAAATTTAAAAAATGCTGTGTTAACTGAATTCAGACCTATCTCAGACAACATCTCATTCTCTGAACCTTTCTTCCCTCCCATCAAAACATCCTTTTCTGACTGCCCATCCTCCTTTCAATTCCATATCTTTTGTTTCTAAAGTGACAACTAGATAACCTATGCTGAAGTAACCATGAATGATAATGTTTTAAGGGAATGGCCTCCTTTCCTCTTCAATTCTTCCTTCTCAGATATCAGTAGACTTCAATAATTATTTTCTGTCACCTCCCCATTCATCCTAATCTATTTTTTTGTCCTCAGCTAAGAGAAAAGCTCTTGAGACATGGAATTTTAGGCCAGGTAGACAAGGAGGATACTGCCAGGAAGACTGATATGAATGAGCTAATGAAGAAGATGGTTGATAACTATGGCTCTTCACCACCCCAATAGCACAAAACACAAAGGGAAAATAAATATATAGAAAGTGTGATATGAAATTAACTCAACCATATCATTCAAGGAGCATTTATAGATTACGTTATTAGGAAGGTTGCAAGTGGATAAAAAAATGGCAGAGTAGCCAGCTTTCTGTAATAATCTGTTCATTAATTAATTGACTGATGACATAACCTCAATTACCACTGAGGTTGGACTAAGTACTCTGTATTTTTTGGGTGAGAATTTGAGATGAGCAAATAGAATAGCCCAAGAATACCCAGAAGAAATTCATGCTGAAGCAGATGTATTTTTTTTTTTTTTTTTTTTTGGCTGAGGCAATTGGGGTTAAGTGACTTGCCCAGAGTCACACAGCTAGGAGATAATTGTCTGAGGCCAATTTTGAACTCCTGACTTCAGGACTGGTGCTCTATCCACTATACCACCTACCTGTCCCCTGCAGACGTAAGTTTGATTATTAAAATACCTGAAGAAGTAGTTACAAAAAGGAATAAGAAAAAAGTCATGGATGACATTCTTACTACCAGAGAAATCATAGTAATAGTTCACATTTACATAGTAATTTAAGATTTGAAAAGCACTTTATCAGTAGTTGAAATAGAATACGAAATTCCTAAGCATCCAGTGCTCTGTTTACTGTGACATCATGCTACCTTCAAAGATAATGGAGGGGACACCAGTAACAAACCACATTTCTATTTTCTCTTCTCTGTGAGAATGTGATGATATCCTTGCGTATCATATGCATTGTTTATTTCTAATGAAAAGATAAGAACCGCATAGACAGGCTTTTGTGGCTTTTCTGATTTTTTTCCAGCCAGTCACATCTTCATAGTTACACAATTAACTGAATGACATGCTTTGGCTTATTTTCCAGTGATTACAAAATTACAAATAAGCATTTGATTCATAAAGAAAAACGCAAATGGTATTATTTCAGCAGGATGTCTCCCACACATATATAAAAATAATACAAGAGTCCTTGATAAATGTAACCACAGAAATGATTGTGTTGTTCAATCATACTTTTGACTATTATCAAGTGAGACATCACACAGAAAATTATTTATTTGCCAAAGGTGATTGCTACTATCATGGAAAACATCCTATATAATAGACTTTAAATGAGAGATTCTCTATAAATATATCTCTACAAAACTCCATATTTTAAACACCAGTCATCTTTCTATGATGCTATGTAGTTATAAATTATGGAATATCATAATTTATGAAAAGTGAAAATTCAAATGTAAACCACAAAGGTAAGACATAAGTATAAATAGGGAAAGAAGACAAGCATTTATTATGCATCTACGAAGTAACAGGCACTATGATAAACACTTTACAAATATTATTTCATTTGATATTAGTAATGGAGTAGGCCACAATATTGTGGCCCCATTACCAATGATGCTTTATATACATAATATGACATAAAATATACTATCCAGAAATTTTATAATTGAAAAAGGAAATAAGCCAGTCATGAGCCAAGGGATAACAAATGGATAATTGAGTACTTGACTAATACCTACAAAATGTTGAAAGATCCTCAGCATGTTGGAGTGATCCTTTTTTGAGAAAGTATGGAAAACCTGGACAAGAATCAGACAAGTTAAGAATGTGTAGGAGAATTGTGATTCACATTGTTGAAGTTAGTACTCACATTGATAAAATCAAAGTTACAGCTGAATAAAGTATATATCAGTATATTTCCATATCCTCTTTCATGCAATTTATTTTTCTCTGGTATGAGGTGAGGCACATTTTTTTCAGTTTAGTTTAATCATTTTTCAATTAGTCCAACTTGTCTTGAGCCCAGTGAAATTTTCTTGGCAAAGATACTGGAATGGTTTGGCTGTACTCTGTATTCTGCATCACATAAATGGCCCTAAAATGGATCTCTAATCTCATAAATTTGGAAAGTTCTTTCTGTGATAGAAATCAGAACCTATCCATGCCTGCTCATCCTTGTGTGATCCCATGAATTTTCCTCCTGGGCATGGAAATTTTCTCCTTAGCATGCTTGAGGATAGCTTTACTTTCTCCTAAAAATTACAGAATACTAAATGTGAATATATTCTAATGAAAAAAGCTTTATAAATTAGCTATCTAAATTGCATAGTCATAATGTGGATTCTCCATCTACTTTTACCTGTGTGGATCATTGGGCCAAACTTGTTTTGAACATAAATAATCAGATATAGTATAAGGCAGGACAGCATACTCATTAAAAGTCTTTACCACTGTATTAGAGGAGGAATGCTTCAAATGTCTTTTTTCCTTGATGATTAGGCTCAGTCTGCTACTTGAGATATATTGCTTTTCAGATTATGTTATTCTACTCCCTTCTGCAGTTTCTGGTAGGTGCAGAATAGTCATGTGTGATTTGAATTTATTTTCTATTAAATTTGAAAGGTTTTTTTCTTGATAGCATGAAAAAATTGTTGTTTATTATTAGAATTATTAAATTTCACTATGTTTCTTAATCTAAAAAATGTTTTTCCCCTGGAGACAATTTGTAGAGTCTTTGGATTAATACTTTTTTTCTGTATTCAATAGTTTTGGTCAGCTTTCTTATAATATTTCTCGCATCATGGTGTTGAGGTTTTTTTGATATGTTTTTCTGGGAAGTATATGATGCTTAAGTTGTCTCTTTAAGCTGTCTTTGTTTAAAATCATATATTTTTTTCACATACTATTTTACATCAATATGTCCATTTTCTCAACCTGTTCTTTCTTTTACTTCTTTAGAGATACTCTCCACTGTGGATTCAAGTTTTTTCAATTTTTTTTCCTACCTAAATTCTTTCAAGATTCTGATTTCTCCCTTGAACCATTCTGGAAATTCTTGTAGAATTTTAGCACTCTCTTGGGAATTCACAGGGTTCTCTGTTTTATCAAGTACTGATTTCATGTTCTTTGCCTTGAAATATCTATTAAGAGATATTTGCACTCTTGGATATCTTGGTAGTCATCTTCCTCTTGATTTTAGTATCTGCCCTGTTGGTTTATCTGTTTGCCTTAGGTTTTTAACTGAATTTTTTTTGCTTCTGTGATTTTTCATAGTTTTAGTCTTTTCCCCTTTATCTTTCCTTACTGCTCATTTTCTGACTCCTTCCTCTTTGATAGATGGTTTGTTTCTCAGGGTTAGACCTCAAAGCCATCTCAACATCCTCTCACATTGGGGAATTCACTTTTTGCTGACCTTAGTCTGTGTCCCAACTAACTTTGGGGAGGACAGGACTGACTCCATCTGGATGCCATTCCCATTTCTCTTCAGCCCAGTGAAGTCTCACACAATGGGCCTCTGTCCCAGTCCCTTCTCTTTTTTTACTTCTCTGGCTTGGCTTAAATAATATTGCAGTTTTCTACAGACTTGGAGTGGGTATTCTGGGCAGAGTATCTGCCACCTTGAGGTTTCCTAACCTATGGGTTCGAATCTTCCCTCATATATCTCTTCCTGTATATGTGGCTGGGTAGAACAGAATTCCTTCATTTGTTATAATACAACACTTGGGGACAGTCAGGGCTGGTATAAGCCAGCAGAGACTTCAGAAGGAAGGATATCTTTAAGCTGGTCTCAAAGTACAAGGGAGTAGGTTTGTGTACCCTGCCAGAGTATGGAGGCTGATGGGGAAGGAATACCAAGTGACTGTTATAGAATAGATTTATAACATTGTTGCCTAGCTAGGCTTCTTGCTTTCCTGTCCTATGGAGACAGCTGTAATTTCTCAATGTCTGGTACATAATTCCTCTTTTGGGTTGTTGTTTTTTTAAGAGTTAGTGGGAAGTGGAGAAAAAATGTAGTCATCCAACTTGATAGTCATGTGGCCCAGAAATTTACTGTGAAAGAGGTGAATCTAGTACAGAGTCAAGTTAAAGAAGTATTTTAGTTGATAGTAAAGTCATCTCTCTTTGTAGATGACACTGTACCGTTTGCACCAAGCAAACTGTAGATTGTAGAAGCTATTGGAAGATATCTTTAATGACTTAAGAGCAGAATGTAGAGCTCTTAAAATTTTCAGATGGTCCACTTCTCCATATGCTTCTCTTATAAGTCAAGCAATCTAAGAATTGGTCTATTTGTATATATCAGTACTTTTAAAAAGCTATGATTTCATAATTATAGATACTTCCTCTCCCCAATACAGATTACAAAACCTATTAGACTTAATAGAGTCTCTGTAGGTTTCTGTGGCTAAAATTACATTATCTAATGAGTAGTGCCTAATGATGAGACTCTCTGAACTTAGCTAGACTGGTCCCTGAATAACACATGAAGATTTTGAGACCAAAATCAGACTCTACCAGAATTTGCCAGAGCTTCTGCTGTGGCCTGGCCTTGGAAAACTCAAGATCATCATCACATCATCATTAGACATCACTGGAGGCTTGGTTGTACAATAAGTCCAAATCAGCTTGAAAAGATCTCTGGTAAAATAATGACATCTGTGTGGATTATATGTCCTTGTGGTTTAAGGACATAACTTCTCAAAACAAGAATTGCATAGCTTTTAATAGAGGGCTTACTTACATAGTTTACAAAAGAGTGTAAGATAAAATTGCTGAAGTTTTCACTTTAACTCTACAGGTCTTGAAGGTTTCACAACAATGTGAGCACTTAAAACAGTTAGCTATGGGGGTAAAAGCTGCAGATGCTAATGAAATGACAAATCCAGGAGTGTCTAAAGATCATACACTTGAAGAACCAAGTCAGAGCCTGAGGGGAGAAAACCAGCAACCATGGTAAAGTTAGCAAATGTTTTAGTATGAACAGCATTTTAAAAATTGCATTTCATTTGAGTGGATTATTCCTGGAATTTCACTTTTTCTTGGATTTTACAAATGCTAGTGAATAGACCAATTAAGTTTGCCCAAATATTTTTTGTTTAAATTTTTTTATTATAGCTTTTAATTTATAAAACATATGCTTGGGCAATTTTTCAACATTGACCCTTCCAAAACCTTTTGTTCCAACTTTTCCCCTCCTTCCCTCCACCCCCTCTCCTAAATGGTAGGTAGTCTAATACATGTTAAATATGTTAAAGTATATGTTAAATACAACATATGTATACAGATTTATTTTTGTAACTGTCTTTTCTTCCTCCAGGGCTTCTCCATTTTCATTAAAATCCCAGACCCAGTAACAAAAGTGTTTGTTGCATTTTACTTTGGTTAAATGCTTGGTTATGTTTTAGGATCAGTAAGACTGACACAAAAGACATCTAAGTCACAACTGAGTTATAACAATATAATGGGACTGATTGAAGCTCAATCTAATTTGACTATACCACATGAAGCTGAACAAGTGTGGCCTAGGGACAGGCCCAGAGGAGGTGCCAACTAGTTTTCAGGGGTTGAAATTGATAAAAAGAAAACTGCTGGTATTGCTAGGCATGTGACTGACCAAGTGCCATTGCCTTAGATCTATTTACCAAGTAGATGCATACTTGATGCTAAGCATGGGATATTTTGATGACTAGATAGATTGGAAACTGATCAGGAAAATCTCCAGAGCAAGATGCAGTTTGAAATAGGCTTGTGGTAGGTGAAAAGGAAGAAAGGGGAGAAGACATTCTTGAAGGAGAACAGGATGTACAGCACAGGGCAGATTCAGGATACAAACCAGTTGAGTGGTTTGACTTGGTGCCACTTGACTGGTGCCAGATTAAGAAATTCAGACTTTATACTGTCGGCATTCTGAAAGAGAGGAATAGTTATTTGCATACCCCTTAGTTTAATTACTATTAAGTCTATATAACCCTTTTCAGAGAGGGAAGAAGATATGATACTGTTGCCACTGAAGTTAGGAAAGAGCTAGATTTAAAGTTTGGTTCTAAGTGGGCAAGACACTTGATCCCTTTGAGACTCAGTTTTCTTATCTATAAAGTTGGGGGTACAATGTATATTATAGGATTGTTTGAAAATAAGTTGCTTTGCAAAACTTAAAAATTATTATCATTTGTCATTATTAATAATATGTTCACATTTTAAACCTTATCTCTAATTGTGTGTTAGAAGGTTTTGCCCCTTATTTCAAAAAATATTTAAGGCATCAGTCAGAAAATGGAAGATTTTGCAGAGCAGGGGCTACTTCTTGGACTCCTGAAATCCTATCACATAAGAAGTTATCTACTCTAAATATCTGAGTAGTAGATGTAGAATTATGAAAGAAGATGAAAGATTAAGTTAGAGAAGTAGTAGAGACTTAAGGATGAAGTTAATGAGAGCCTCAAATGTTAATATTAGTTTCTTAAGTATTGGCATTGTGTGATAAAAACAATATTTCAGGAATTTTGATTTAAAACAAGTATATTGGATTTAGATAAATAGATGTGGGGAAACAGTATAGATGGAGGGTGCTATAGAGATAATTCATGTTAAGATATAAGTTGAACTATTAAACTCTGAGATTTTGTTAATTCTTTACAAATAATTATCTAGCTATTGCTCAAAAATCTTCCCACTGCATTCTAAGATAGCCCACTCCACTTTTTAATAGAATTGATAGGAACTTAAATATATCTCTTTTCAATTTCTGCCTATTACTCCTAGATCTGTCCTCTTGGGCAGAATTAAGAATAAATCTTAATCTCTGTACTATGTGCCAGCCTAGAAGAGAGTTATTATATTTTCTTTAAGTTTTCTCTTTCAACTAAAGGGATGTGATCTTTGGATAAAGATGCATGAATGAAATTAGGCAGGAATCAGCTTGTGATTAGCTAAAAGAATAACTCACTTCTGGGCCAATGTATACACCAAGACAATCTAGGATTGGACAGATTTGGCCACTTTAGTCGAGGAACTCCAGTCAAGCTCTTGGGAAATAATTAATTTTTTTTTAATTCAATAGCCTTTTATTTACAGGATATATACATGGGTAACTTCACAGCATCAACGATTGCCAAACCTCTTGTTCCAATTTTTCACCTCCTACCCCCCCCACCCCCTCCCCTAGATGGCAGGATGACCAGTAGATGTTAAATATATTAAAACATAAATTAGATACACAATAAGTATACCTGACCAAAACGTTATTTTGCTGTAGAAAAAGAATCAGACTCTGAAATATTGTACAATTAGCTTGTGAAGGAAATCAAAAATGCAGGTGTGCATATATAGGGATTGGGAATTCAATGCAATGGTTTTTAGTCATCTCCCAGAGTTCTTTTTCTGGGCATAGCTAGTTCAGTTCATTACTGCTCCATTAGAAATGATTTGGTTGATCTCATTGCTGAGGATGGCCTGGTCCATCAGAACTGGTCATCATATAGTATTGTTGTTGAAGTATATAATGATCTCCTGGTCCTGCTCATTTCACTCAGCATCAGTTCATGTAAGTCTCTCCAGGCCTTTCTGAAATTATCCTGTTGGTCATTTCTTACAGAACAGTAATAGGGAAATAATTTCTTAGCATGGTAATTCCT
This sequence comes from Sarcophilus harrisii, assembly GCF_902635505.1. Classification (NCBI taxonomy): domain Eukaryota; kingdom Metazoa; phylum Chordata; class Mammalia; order Dasyuromorphia; family Dasyuridae; genus Sarcophilus; species Sarcophilus harrisii. The sequence continues at coordinate 549,607,416 of NC_045428.1, forward strand.
ATGTAGTGGTTGATTCACAAGGATGGTCTAGGGATTTCGTGTTAAAAATTCATTAATGACACCTTAAGCAATAAATAGTTGCTCAATTATATTACAAATATATTCTCTTTCTGGAATAATAAGCAATTGCCTCTTGGAAGTATTTTAGGTTTATATAAGTGTATAGCTTTGTATTATTATTTGTAATATTAATTTAGAGTTTGGGGGGAGCAAGTTATCATTGGAGTTGTTACAAGTGCTTAATGAATAACTAAAAGGTTTTTTTTTAAGTCTCTTTCTTCAGGGTAAGCATGTATTGATTGAGTCTTGCAGTACAATTCATTCATTGCCTCTCAGGGAGTTGTTACCTTATCTGTTATTTGTGATGTTATATGAATTCAAAACGTCTTGGTAAGGCTACTATCCCCAGGTATCCAGAAAAGATACGAGTTGGATGACTCAGAGACATTGAAATAGCAAGTGGCTCAAGGGCTAGTGTCAAAGAAAATTTGATGAAGCAGCAAAGCTTAGCAGAAATGATGGACTTGGAGAAAAATGAGATAACTAGCAAGTGTGAATTTGGAAGAAAATATTTATCTGGGAAGAAGAAACTGGGATGGACCAGTTTCTTTCCCAGGTATGAAGACAAAAGTTTGGTTTATGTAGTTTTCTAAATGATTATGAACAAATAACTTAATTAGTTACAATATCCAAGTGTTGACACTGGTCAATTAAAGCAAGAATAGTTAGTGCTCTGTCAGGCTATATTAAAGTTGATACACAGAAATTCTAGTCCTGTATAGGACAGGATAAGAGTAGGTCAGGGAGCTAGCATGAGATGAAAGAAGAGGCAAAGGTGACAGATATAATGAAAGTCATGGATGAGAACCTATACTGGGGTGGGAGTAGGGAGGAGCACTGGCCAAATAGACAAATATATGGTCATCAGGTCAATTGGAATCAGAGGTATTGAGGATGTGAGATAAAAGGCCAGATTGAGGCCAGAGGGTAACAGCCAGATTTTTCTCCCTAAGGACAAATTGCATTAACAAATGCTTTTGGCCAATTAGCCACCTTTTAATCAGGAGCCCTGTTTTTTGAGTAACCCTGGTTTATCTAAAGAGGCCCCAGGGCAGAGGTCTGGCTCCACTAGGACAGTAACTTCATTTTTTTCAGTCAATTAATTCTGAGTTTGACAGTAGGAAACAATACTGTATCCTCAGGGTAGACAGATCTTTGCCAAGTCCCAGCTGGATGCATTGTCTCTTGAGTCTGCAGGGTTATTACTATCTAATTTGTCAACTGTGGTTGGAGGCCTTGTAACAGGACTTTTGCCCAAGGCCTTAAGAGGAGATATGAAGTTTGGCCTATATGACCTTTAAGAGCCTGTCTGCCTACCTGCCTTCCTGTTTATCAGCAATATTTATTAAATCCCTGATGTGTGCCAAACTTTGTGCTAGTTAAATGGACATGAAGACCAAAGCAGCCCTACCTTCTTGGCACTTGTCTAAGATTTTGTGATAAGTGCTTTTACCAACTTACATATTTATCTTAGAGCTCTTTGTTTCACTCTGCTGCACACTACTTGTTTCTAATTTGTCTTTCCTCAATGTGTGTCTGCATAGTTTGTCTTTGATTTTTAAGGGTTAGAACTGAGATTTTATTAGCAGTCAGATAAAGAAGACCAGAGATGAGGATCCACCAGGACAGAGCAGGACATGACAGAAGAGGTATTGATAATTGATCTCAGCAGCAGACAGCTCTAGTAGCTGAGGTTATTGGGAATGTCTAAGCAGTAGATACACGAGCTGGGCAATCTTGGCAGGAGGCCAAGTTCAGATAAGACAGATGGTTGATAGTAGTAGTAGAAAGAGGAAAGAGAGGAGTTTTGTCAGCATCTCTCAAAAATCAAGCCAGAGAAATTGAACTTTGGAGGTAGGACTTTAGGTGAACAAAGCTGGGCTGCAATCCCAAAGAACACAAAACTAAGAAAGGCATTTGGATATGAGAGAATAATATAGAAATGTAGTTTGTTGTATTTGATATATAATGTTATGCATTGATTACAAGGAATAAAACAAGAGCCTGGTTATTAGAATTTAGAATATAAGATTATAGCAAGCTGCAAGAATGACTTGATGCTGCTCTTTGGAACTATGAATCTTTTCTTAATCACATATTTACTATGTAAGATTAATCCTATAGCTTAAAGCAAAGATTATAGGTGGAAATTTTGGTGCTGGGTCAGTGATTTTACTAAGTATAAAAATTTCCATTTACAATTGAATTTTATTTTTTTGAGTTTTTATGGATCATTTTTCTATCAATATTTTGAATTAAATCCCAATGTTCCAAACTAAATTTACTGTCATCTGAAGATTTAACATAAATTCAGTTCAATTCTGTTGTCCACATCACTTTAAAAATTATCAAATGGTATCCACACCATGACTTATTCCTGGGGAACCTCATTCTTATACTTCCACAAGTTTATGCTGAGACATTAATAGACACCCACTGAATATGATACAAGAAATATGTCTCTGTGTCCCAACTAAATATATGGTTTTTAAAACATCCTTTTTATTTGTTGAGAGGTAATCAATGGGATGAAAATGAAAATAGAATTCCCTTGTTCCTTCCTTCCTTTATAGTTCTAAGGAAAAACCTACTCTCATTGTGTCATGGAAGAAAATGTAATTGCTCTGTAGCAATTCTTTATTTAAGAGGATCCACTGATTTGTGATTTCAAAGATACCTTTCGCAACACTTGATCTACAATTTGATTAAAATAGCTTCTTTTCCTTTTTAAATAGATGAGCTCAAAATATAAGTAGCTCATATTTTCTATTCTTAAAGGACTTAATATGTCCCATACTGGAATAAAATTTTGAGGGGTAGAGAGCTGATGAGAATTTGGACAGGGGAGAAAGAGAGTTACCAAGTGAATAGAGACTTCACCAATCATTGTTTGCAACTGTCTTCATGTGGAGGCTAGCAATATTTATAGTTCTCACAATATTTTATGTAAGTATATATTTGGAAAAACACATGTATTAGCTTATGGAGTATATTTCCCCTTGTGTACAAGTTGGATCTACTTAGGTAGCCTTATGAAATTTGCCTTGTACTTTAGAACCAATGGACCCTAAACAACCTTATTATCTCCATTTCCTCTCATACTTAATTCTGCACTATCCACTTATCTCAGGGATATCTACCCCCAAACTTCTGTGTTAACTTCATGTCTTTTCGTCCATCAAGCCATAAATAAAAGTTTCATGTGTCCACATCAACCCTTACCTCATAGTCTCTTAGAGCACATAAAAAGTTTCTAAAAGTAATTAATGGAAAATTATTACATATGAGCAAGCAAGTATTGAGAGACAGAAAGATAATTCATACTCCCTGTACTGAGTGGGTTTCCAGTCCAGGCTAATGGGAGTTATTACATATACACAGAATGGAATATTATGTAATTGCTATGTAATAGCTTTAGTGAAAAATAAGATGTAAGCAGAATATGACATGTATGAAGTGCTATGAGGTCAGAAATAAAAAAAATATTTTCTTCATAAACTCTTTCAGAGAAAAATTAATTTATTTCCTCTTCCTTAGCATGGTAAAGACTAAGAACTATAGTTAATATCCTTCATTTTAATCAAAGTGATATATTGTCTGTAACTCTTCATCCCTTTGACCAGTAGATTATATAAATCCTTATATGTTCATGTATAGGCATGTTTTACATGCATATTCACATTGCTTAGCTTATGAACTTTCTAAAGGGCCACCACATCACAGTTCTATTTATAATGAATACTCTTCTTAAGATGTTGGGAATAAAGATCCCATGAGTTAATGCTTTGAGGAAAACACTAAATTTCTCATCATGGAAGTGGAGCAGCTCTATACATGGCTGCAGTGGTCCTATTCTCTAGATATTCTTGGTTATGTTGTAAATAGGGTGAAGAAGGAAGGATGGTTTCAATCTCTAAAAGCCCTCTTTGGTCATTTTTCTCTGGATGTCTCATAACTCTATTAGTACATGCCCAGAATGCCAGATTAAAAAGTGAAAAATTCAACCAGATGGATTATTTAGTGTCACATAATCCAAAACAATTTTTTTTGCTGAATTTAACTTTTTAAACAATTGATTTTTCAAATGAATTTATATGCCCTCAAAAGTGGCATTCTTTGGTTACCTAGAACATAAATCTTGTTGGAACTGAAAACCTTAGAGGGGGCAGAAGGACTCTTATTTTCTACAATGCACTGTTGCACTTTACATAGTCGGCATGGGGGAATCACACTCATTGAAACAGGGTATCTGCTTTGTTAATACATATAGTTAGTAAATCTTGCTTCCAAACTTTAATTTTTTTCTTTATCCTCTGCTATAATAATGAATATTTTGAATGATTTTTGTTACATTTGCATCAAGTCCTGAATTAGCAGAAAGTAGCAGACAGATGGACATGCTAAAGGAACCAATGAAGGGGGACACTTATCCAAAAGAGATGGAAAGGGAAGAACATCCTCAACAGGAACAAGATGTAAATGCTGAGAGGCAGCAATTTAATAGCAAGTCTGAGGAGGAAAAGCTTAGAGAAGAGTTGAACCAGCTGAGTAAACACTTTCTCCATTCTCCCAGTTCTGGAGATAGTTCAGATGACAGTAGCAAACAGGTATGTTGCACCACTAGTGAGAAGAACATAACTCTGTAAATAAATGTCACTACTCAACTTCCTATAATCAGCCATGGATAATAAGTTATTTTGACATCATCACTGCCATCAAATATTTATTGAGTAATAGCTATGTATGTGGTATAAGTCAAGACATTTGTAGTGACAATGAGAAGGAATAAGAAAGAATGATCAATTATAGAAAAACTGCTTTGTTTATGTTTTTCCCTAATGAAACTTTCTGGGCATGTTAATTTCATCTTACCATTATATCGTTTCCATAATTTATACAGCATTTCCTTTGATTTCATTTATTTATTTGTATTTTTGTGATGATATCCTGTCTCCCAAACTGGGTTGTAAGAGAGCTCCTTGAGGTCCAGCCCCATGTCTTATGCCTCTTTGTATCTCTTCTACTTAATTCAATGTTTTGCACAAGCTAGACACTCAATAAATATTTGTTGAGCATGGTAATATTGGCATATATTTCCAGTTGTTTTTTATGAAATTACCCTCTAAAGATCTGAGGATTGTAAGAGGATTGTAGGTAGCAAATCGACTCAGAATGTTTTCTTTAGAGAGCAATAGAATCTTAAATGGAAGGCTCCTCATGGTTTATCTATCTAATCTTAATTCCTGATAGAAGCATAACTCTTGTCTATAACTTCTCTGGCCAGTGATCATCTTAACAGTTTTATTTGAAGATTTCCAGTGACCAGAAAACTTATTATTCTAGTGTATTTGAAAAGAGCACTGAATGCAGAATCAAAAGACCTGGGTTTAAATCCTGGATCTGATATAAACTCTATTACCTTTTAGATATATTACTTTCTCCCTCTATTCTCATCTGTAAAATGCTGATAATGCCTGGTTGTTATGAGGAAAATACTTTATAAAATCTTCATCGTTCATGTGAATGTCAGTTATCATCAGTATTACCTTCCAAACACAGCCCTTTCCATTTGTGATTTGCCCTGAGAGCTCTCATCATTAGCAAATATTTCCTTCTGTCAAGCAGAAAATTGAGTAAAATGTCTGTAGAAAGCTCGACATGAGACCCTAACTAAGCCAAATCATCCCCAAAGCACTTATAGATGAAATTGAGAGGAGGCCAACAAACTGACAAAAAAATGGAAGAGATCTTGTCAGAACTTCTAGGACAAATTAGTTTAATAATCGGTGACAGAAGAACTACCACATTTGTTTTCAGCACTTCAGTTCCTAATCAGCAGCATGGGGGAGCAAAACTGTTTTAGAGAAGTTGAAGATGGGAAGAAGAACTGGACCAGAGAGGGACTCTCATAAGAAAGAAAATCCACAAGTGAAGGAGATGTTCTTTCCAAAACATCAAGGGATTGTTTCCAGTGTGTCTGAAAAAGAGAAAGACTCCAAACATTTAATGGGGAAAAAATTACAGAAAGTATAATTACCAATGATGATAACCATTAACAATGGCTGACATTATATAGAGCTTTACAATTTGCAAAGTAGTTTATGCACATTATCTCAGTTGAGTTTCACAACAACCCTATGAAGTAAGTGGTATTATCTCCCTATGAATAAACTGAGGCTCTGAGAGATTAAGGAAAGCAAACTAATCCCTACTATGTGTCAAGCACTGTGAGGTAGACCAACACATACACATTAGTCAAATGCTTTACATATATTATTTCATTAGGTAAGTGACTTCCCCTTGGTTACAAAGGTAGAGTCTGAAACTTTGTATCTCTAGCATCTTACATGGTGATTGGCACATACTATATACTCAATAAATATTTGTTGAATTAAATTGTGACAGGATTTACATCCAGATATATCCCAACAGCAGGTCCAGGGCTTGCTCTTCTGCTCTTTTATATATTTTTAAAATGTTTCATTAGCACTCTATGCTCCTTTGCGGGACATATCCAACTATATGCTTCCCTATAAATAAATAAATAGGTTCTCCCTTGTAAGATATTAATCAAATAAAAAAAAAGTCAGTGTCTATGTTTACAAATGTATGTCGCATTCTACACTTCTAGTCCATCACCTCTCTGCTAAAAGGTGGGAAGCATCCTCATTAAATATATTTTGTTCATAGTCGAAGAGTTAATCATTTCTGAATCTTAAATTTTGATTCAGAAACTAATTCTCTCTGATACCTTTTTAACCTGCTGTTCTTGCCTCACCTTCTGAAGTCCCTACCTTGCTAACTAGAAGATGTGACAAGAATGACCTCTGTGCCCCCTAGAACTTCACTTTAATGAGAACTTCAAAATTCTTAGAAATTATTTTTATGTTTCTTCTGATGATCATTTCTTCCCATATATGTTATCATAAGTGGGTGATGGACATTCTGTCTGACAAATCTTTGAAGGCTCACTGTCACATCCTCACCCCATGTCTCACCCCATAAGGATAGCTCAATTCCTGACTGGTTATGTCACATTGATCTACATATGCATTCATGCCTCTCAGCAGAGTCACCTACCATCCATATGTGTCTCTTCTTCCCAGGGACAAGAACAGATGTCCTTAATTATAATGACATCCACGGATCTGTATCATTTCATGGAGCATGAAAAGTTCTTTAATTCAATCCAGTAATGAATGCAACAAATATTTATTAATGTATATTATTAATGTGCTAGGTATTGAAGATACATAGATGAAAAAAGGCATAGTCCCTATTCTTGAAGACCTTCCATTACAAGAGGGATATAAGACATATACAAATAACTACGATAGAAGTTAGAATGTGAAGACTACTTAGCATAAATCAGAGAGGGATAAAATGTTGGAATGTTAAGTTATATTGAAATCACTGGCTGGCTGGATCAAGAAAACCTTCATGGAAGAGGTGCCATCTTAAAGAAAGAGAAAGATAGCAATAGGCAGAGTTTAGAAGGGAATTGTGGCAGGAATGGAGGTATGGCTTACACAAATAAAATTTCCTTGTCATTAAAAGGGGGCTAATAATACTCATGTGACCTCTATCATAGGTTTATAGTAAAAAAAGCATTTTGTAAAATGTTCACCCCTGATACACATATGAGTCATTTAACCACAAGGATAAGTTTTTCAGCCCAAGCAGTGCCTTGAAGACTCTCCTTCTAGTCCATTTTATAACTGAAACTACTTCTTTTGTTGATTAATGCTTGATATTTTTTAGGTTGTGTATTTATATGTTTATTCTCAGTTATGGGGGGGTTCATTTTTGTTGTTTGCTTTAACTAAAGCTTACCTTGATTTGGTTATTCAGTAAAATCTATTTAAATTTTTCCAAATTTATTGCTTTTTCCAATTGCTTCCATCCTTTGGATCTTTTCCTTTCTCTTGACTCATATTGCTAACACCCTACTTCTACTTCATTATTTTCTGTAGACAACAGTGATAGCCTTCTAATTGGTCTCCTTTCCCTGAAGCACCTCCCCTTTTTAATCTGTATTTTACACAACTGCCAAATTATCTTCCTAAGGCCTAGATCAGACAATATTACCCTTCAGTTTAGTAACTTCCTACTATATGATGAAATACAAATTCTTTAGCCTGACATTTAAATTCCTTCATGGTCCAGCTTTAACCCATCTTTTCCAACCTTATTTTTGTTATCACTCCTCTTCATGCAATCTACATTCCAACCAGCCCAGAACTCAGCATGCCATTTCTTACCTCTCTGCATTCCTGCAGATGGTCTCTGTTGTCTAAAATATCTACCTTCCTCATCTTTCCCTTTTATCCTTATCTATCTGAAAGATTTCCTCAGTTTAAAATGTTCTTTAGCTCCTGTAATAATCCTAGAGTACTTCATCTGAATCTTTCATTTGTCACCCCCTCTCTCATATTTTACAGACAAGGGGAAATACTGGACATAAACTTTACATTGATTTTATGAGAAGGTATTTTATGATAAGATACCTTATACTGTTTTTGGGGAAGATAAAAAGATCAGCCATAAGTACTAATACTATGAACAAATGGATTCAGATTGTTCAGGAAGACAGGTTCAAAGAGTTATCAGTGGTTCTGGGTCAGTACAGCAGGGGAGTTCTGCACCCAATGTGTTGAACCCTTGGTTGGCCTTCTGTTTTTTTCAAATTTTTGCCAATAAGTTGGATAAAGATAGAAATCATATTTTCATTAAATTTACAGATGATCTAAAGCTAAGAGTAATAGCCAGCCACCCCAGTGGATGATGACTGGACTGGACTGAATCTAAAAAAAAAAAATTCAATAGAGATAAATGTAAAATCATATACTTGGTTACAAAATAATTTCACAAGCTGAGGTCTAGATAAATAGCAGTTATTATGAGAAAAAATCTTCCTGAAAGCTCAGTCAGTGTGTGACAGCAGTATGATGTGAGAGCCAAAGAAGCTAAGGCAAATCTTGAGCTCTATTAAGAAAGACATAAATAACTTCCAGGATTTTGATAAATTGGAAAGTTTTCAGAGAAGAGTCTTCAGTCTGGTGAGGGACTTGGAATTCATGACAGACAAGGATTGGTTGAAGGAACTAGGAGGACACAATAGCTATTTTAAAATATTTGAAAGGATTAAATTGTACTATGTGCCTCCACAACCAGGAGCAATGGGAGGAAATTGCAAAGTTGCATATTTAGGATTGCTGTCAGGAGAAATTTCCTAACAATTAGAGCTGTCCCAAAATGGAATAAATAGATTGTCTTGAGAAATGTCAGTTCCCTTTCCTTGGAGGTCTTCAAGCAGAAGTTTATGACTACTTATCCACAATGTTTTAGTGAGGAATCCTTTGGTATATATATTTAGGCTAACTGGCCAAGACACCTTCTGTCTTTCAAATTCTGTAGTTCTGTGATTGTGTGACATATGTCCTCCATCTTTACTCTAGTAGAATGTAAGCTTCCTGAGGACAAGAGTTTGTTATTTTCAGAATCTGAGAGTCTGAAAACTCCAGCAGTCTTATGCATAGTAGGCCTTTTATAAATGGTGTTTGAATTGGAAAATCTCTACAGTCTTTATGTTGCTTTTAATAAAATACATTGACACTAATAATATTAGTCTTAGCTACATGGTAGCTAGAATAAAAGTTTCAGAATGAAAGCTGAATACTAGGTAAGTTATTATTGTATGTTATTTAATATTTATAGTGCGGGTGTTACATCTTTCCTTTTAGATTGTAAGCTCCATGAGAGCAGAGACTATGTCATCATGATGTTTGTATGTTCTTTAGGGCTTAGAACAGGGTTTTCCCACCAGATCAGTTCTTAATAACTAGTTGGTGAGTGAAAAGGTGGAATAGAAGAGGCCTTAAGGTGAAAAAGAGTTGGGGCCCACATGGGCCGGCAGTGCAAAGTGTGTGCAAGGGTATAACTAGGGATCAGACCAAATAGGAAGCTTTGTGGTGGGTCTTGAATCTTAGAATAAGGAGTTTGCTTTTTATCCTTTAGGCAATGGTGAGCCACTGAAGGTAGGAAGACTATTGTGACAACTACGTGAAGGAATGATTGGAGAGGGAAGAGACTGGAGAAAAGAAAAACCAATTAGGCTATTATCATAGTCCAGGTGAGAGGCAATGAGGACCTGAATTAGGGTGGTGGAAGTATGAGTCAGAAGAGTCACACATGTGATATTGCCAATGAATCTGGACTGGCTCAGAAGGAATATATTTCCTACCACTCGAAAACTCTCAGTTCTGCTATTACTTCAATGATCCAGTACAACTCATTTTCTTTCTGTTCCAATCTTGACATTGGTTTAAATTTCCTTATTCATTTTCACAGTCTTTTCCCTTCTGTCTTGTATTTTTGGAACATATCTTCCATCCTTTAGTGAACACTCATGTCCTGATGATCTGAGAAGAAGGATATACCTCTTGCTCATTCACATTGAACCAGTTTTCTCCTGAGAAAGACATAAAAGCCATTTAAAACAAGTGCCCACTGAACTGTTCCTTTTAAATATGCTTTGTGGGCCCCCTTCATCACTAGAGAGGATCACGTCTTTGTTGTCCTTGTTCTCTGTACTCACAGAGACTCCAGTCATTTCTCTTATGGTGTAGTGCCTTGATTTCTATTAGTTACTTGCTTGTTATCTTAACTAGGAAAAATGATCACTAACTAAAAGATTCTTTGTAATAACTGCTAAAACCTTGCCCATTGCCCTAGACATGCAAAAAGAGCCAGTTGCTACAGTCCACAGTTATCTGGGAAAGAGTCAATTTCCCTCTATCCTTCCCTTCTCACACTTCTGCACTGGAAACATTGGCTGCTGTTGCTTCTCTGCTTTTTAGCTTTGCCTATGGTAGGGCATCCTTTTTATAAGATCAGTCAAGTGTTAAGCACTAAGTGCATGGGGATACAAGAATAAAGGATGAAACAGGCTTTACTAGAACTGTGCTGATCTCCAAGAATCAAGGCTTTAGATCTAGAAAGAATCTCAGGAGTTATCCATTCCAAATCATTTTATTTTATAGGTGAGGAAATTGAAACCCAGGTAGAGGAAGATGGAGGCCTTGTTGCTAAATGCTGTAGAGTAGGCTTGTCCCTGGGCTGACATTCAACAAAACTAATAATCTGTCCCATGGCTGCTTGGGAAGAGAAGAATGCAATAACTACTGCTAGTGCCTTATCAGTATAAATGCCTCCTACCTATTTCATTTATTGGAAAGTAGAATGGGACTGGGCAGTTAGCACAGTTCTGTTTGTTATACAGCTACAAATGATCAGAGAGATCCTCTGAGTTTTATATCCTTCTAATAGAAAACATGCTTTGCTTCCTTTTCCCTGTGTGATCTTAGCAACATCACTGACCTTCTCTGGGCTGTCCTTTGCGCTCTGCTGTAAAAAAGAAAAGTTGAATTAGCTGCTCCTGAGGTTCCTTCCAACTCTGTGCCACATTCTTTTTGTTTATTTTTATTTTTTATTTAATAGCCTTTTATTTACAGGATATATACATGGGTAACTTTACAGCATTAACAATTGCCAAACCTCTTGTTCCAATTTTTCACCTCTTACTCTCCCTAGATGGCAGGATGACCAGTAGATGTTTTTTTTTTTTTTTTCCTTTTTTTTTTATTTAATAGCCTTTTATTTACAGGATATATACATGGGTAACTTTACAGCATTAACAATTGCCAAACCTCTTGTTCCAATTTTTCACCTCTTACCCCCACCCCTCCCTAAATGGCAGGATGACAGTAGATGTTAAATATATTAAAATATAACTTAGATACACAATAAGTATACATGACTAAAACATTATTTTGCTGTACAAAAAGAATCAGACTCTGAATTATTGTACAATTAGCTTGTGAAGGAAATCAAAGATGCAGGTGTGCATAAATATAGGGATTGGGAATTCAATGTAATGGTTTTTAGTCATCTCCCAGAGTTCTTTTTCTGGGTATAGCTAGTTCAGTTCATTACTGCTCCATTAGAAATGATTTGGTTGATCTCGTTGCTGAGGATGGCCTGATCCATCAGAACTGGTCATCATCTAGTATTGTTGTTGAAGTATATAATGATCTCCTGATGACCAGTAGATGTTAAATATATTAAAATATAAATTAGATACACAATAAGTATACCTGACCAAAACGTTATTTTGCTGTACAAAAAGAATCAGACTCTGAAATATTGTACAATTAGCTTGTGAAGGAAATCAAAAATGCAGGTGTGCATAAATATAGGGATTGGGAATTCAATGTAATGGTTCTTAGTCATCTCCCAGAGTTCTTTTTCTGGGCATAGCTAGTTCAGTTCATTACTGCTCCATTAGAAATGATTTGGTTGATCTCGTTGCTGAGGATGGCCTGGTCCATCAGAACTGGTCATCATATAGTATTGTTGTTGAAGTATATAATGATCTCCTGGTCCTGCTCATTTCACTCAGCATCCATTCGTGTACTCTCCAGACCTTTCTGAAATTATCCTGTTGGTCATTTCTTACAGAACAGTAATATTCCATAATATTCATATACCACAATTTATTCAGCCATTCTCCAACTGATGGACATCCATTCAGTTTCCAGTTTTTAGCCACTACAAAAAGGGCTGCCACAAACATTTGTTCTGTGCCACATTCTCTTCCAGCTCTGAGCTTCTGTGCATCCCCTTGCAGTGCAGTGTTTCCAGATTTCCAACATCCTCAAACTGAAGATGAACGTGGCTGGTATACAGAGATGAAAGAAAGACTGGAAGGGAGCAGATTATGAAGAGCTTTAAATACCAGAGTTGTTTACATTTGATCCTAGAGGTCAGATTGAACCACAGAATTTTATTGAGTAGAGGAGTTACATGATCACAAATGTATTTCAGGGAGGTCATTTGAGTAGCTGGTAGAAGATAGATTGGAATGGGGAAAGACACACGTCTGGGAGAACAATTGGGAGGTTATCACAATAGTATAGGGAAGAGGTTGAGAGAAAAGGACATATATAAACAATGTTGTCATGCTAGGAAAAAATATGGCAACTAACTGGATATGTAGGATGAGTGTGTGATGATTGAGATTATGGAATGTATTGTTGATACTGTTATAAGTGATATGATATCTCCCCCATGAAGTCACTTGGGCCAAGTAGTCTTTATGACCATAAACATAACAGTCTGTACCATTCCGCTGCCCTGATTCATTCTGATTCTGAGCCAAACATAGAAACACCCTCAGTTTCTGATTAGATAAGACTCCTGGCCAACTATAGTTGTTGTGCATTGATACTTACTCTTGGAGTACCCATTTATCAATCCCAACCCAATTTCTAGTCCTGATTAAAAAGAACTTCTACTTGACTCTTGTATCAATAGGCGATTCTATGAAATTTCCCCACCATAACTGGTAATGGGGATGTGAGTGGCCTGGTCCTGTGTGGGAAGATCTTGGTCTGTATGTGTTGCCATATTGTGTGTGTCTTTACTTTAGTTCTTTTTTTTTTTTTTTTTTTTTTTTGCTTTGTAATAAAGCTTGGGTTTGTGCTTCTTCTTCAGTATCAATTTTCTGTGGATTAAGAGTGGATGGAGTCACAAATTGCATAGGTATAGACAGGAGAGAGAAAAGGGCATGCAACTGAACAAGTTACCTACTGTTAGGAATCATGATGTAGATGATGATACAACAAAGAAGACTGAGAAGGAGCAATCAGGCAGGTTGGGGAAGAATAAGAGGGCCATGAAACTTAGAGATCAAAGAATAGGTAGGAGAACTGGGTACTTAGTGTTATTAAATGTTAGTGTTTATTTCATCTGTATCTTTGTAGTAATTAGGTATGTTGTTTTCTTTATTCCACTTTCTTTACTCTTCATCAGTTCATTCACACTTTCTCGTATTCTTCTGAATTTGTTGTTTTTCATTTCTTGTAATGAACCAACATTCCAGGGCATTCAATCTATACTATTCAGCTATTCCTTAGTTTTATGAGCTTTTGCTTTGTTATTTTGCCACCACAAAAAAGCCTTATTGTGAATATTTTGCTATGTCTAGGCCCTTTATTTCTATCTGCTCATATCCCCGGGGAATATATCCAGCAAGGTTATCTCTAGTAAAAGGGTTCGAACAATCTAGTGACTTTACTTGTGTAATTCCAAATTGTTTTCCAGGATGGTTAGACCAATTAACATCCTCACCACCATCAGGAAGTTAGATCTAATTCATATTCGAAAGTGCAAACTTCACTTACATTACATTTTATATAGTTTTTTTTTCTTTATAAGAGAAGGTTCCCTGGATGATAATGAGGTTTTTCCAAATAATTTTTTTCAGTTTGTTAGGGTTGTAGTAAAATTATTTGGAAGTACAAGAGAAATCAAAAGAAAAGCTTTAACATAACCATTGTTTATCCTCTAGTGTTGTTGAGTTTCTGGATGCTCTACTATGCAGAGAAGTTCTGATATTACTAATTAGAAAGCATCAGAGGAAAAAGTATATGCTCAACTGCTGTAACCATCAGGGTTGAATAATTGGTTGAATAGTTTTTTGTATTTATAGAACATATTTTTGTGTCAAATTAAAGGAATTTTGAGATGTTAAAATAAAATCTTGACTCCTAACATTGGAGAAATAAGTCATTCTGGAATATTGATTTGTTATTCAAACTCATGCTCATATAACACTTTACGATTTATAAGATGTTTTCCTAATGATAAATTTTGGAGATAGGTAGTGCATGTGTTATTATCCATATTTTGCAGATGAGGAAACTGAGGCCCAGAGAGATGAAGGGACTTGACAGCATCATCTAACTAGTGGCTTTCAGAACTGGGATCTGACCTCCAGCATTCTTCTGATATCAAGTCTGTTGCTCTTATGAATAGAGCCACACTGCATTTCTGTAAACTAAGGGAGCTTAGACTTCAAGCCCTGAGACTTGTTTTATATTAACTGAATAAACATTTTTTGAAATGCACCATATACTTCCCTGTATTTTTTAACAGAAATTTTTATCATTTAACTTGGTCATCATTGTGAGCATTACTTTTTACAGAGTCAGAACTTATCTCCCCCAAAAGGTTTCAGTCTAAATGGGGAGGTTCATGTTTACAGATGGTATTGGGCCAACTTCACCTTGGCCTTGGAACATTGCAGAGGCTTCAGAATGAAATCCACAGCCATTCAAAAGCATTTGACCTAATAGTCCACAGAAGAAAAACCAAGTGGGTAAAGGCCTCTTGTCTGTATTCTGATAATCCATTTTATGAATAGCTCACAGTGCTATTCTGTCATGGCACATATGTTGGACAACCATTACAAATGGACAGTGGGCTGGGCCCAGAATGTTTTTTATCATAAATAACTGCCAGCAAAAACAGTCAAACAAAGGGCAGAGTCTTAACTAAATTAACAACAAAGAATACCCTTTTATTCTGGCCTTCCCAAAGTTCTGCTATCTTTCATAGGGTCATAGGTTTAGATCTGGAAGGGACTTAGAGATTGCTGAACCATGTAGCTTCTCCATTTTGAAGATGAGGAAACAGAAGCAGAGAGAAGTGAAGTGACTTGCCCAAAGTAAGTTTTTATGTTTTACTTTTTATGTTTTAATATTTTTATTTTCTCCAGTGACATGTAAAACAAATTTTCATTTGTTTTTAAAACTTTTGAGTTCCAAATTCTCCACCTTTGTCCCTACCACATCACCATTGAGAAAGTGCAAGTGAAGTTATGCAATACATTTCCATAAAAATCATGTTGTGAAAGAAAACATAGCTCTCTCCCCTTTCCCCAAGAAAATAAGAAAAATAAAGTTAAAAAAAACAGCATACTTCAATCTGTATTCAGACACAATCATTCTATGCCCAAAGAGCTATGGATGGTATTTTTCATCCTAAATCATTTGGAGTAATTGTAGGTCATTGCATGGCTGAGAACAGCAGTCATTCACAGCTGATCATTCTAAACATTACTATTACTTTGTACACAGTATATTTCAATTTGTTTGAATTCATGGAGAATTCTCCAAGTTTCATCTTGCCCCTCATTTCCCAGAGAACAATAATATTCCATCATAATCTCATACATTTATTTATTCAGCCATTCCCCAATTGATGGGCATCTCCTTAATTTCTAATTCTTTTTCTTGAAGGTGCTTTTTCTTGAAAAAAAAAAAAGGTGCTATAAATATTTTTATGCATATAGATTCTTTTCCTTTTTAAAAAAATCTCTTTTGGGGATTCATGCCTAGTAGTTATATTGCTAGGTCAAAGTATATGCATAGTTCATATCCTTTAATATCAAAAAATAAATTTGATTCAGTTCCCCATACATTTGAGAAATGAGGCCTTCATCAGAGAAATTTGTTTCAATATTCTTTTCATAGTTACTATTGCTAAATGTATTTTCTCTCTTGTTTGTTCTATTCTCTCTTTCCTTTCATCCTGTCCCTCTTCAAAGGCAAAATTTGTCTTCCCAGCCTCAAGTCCAGTTCCCTGTCTGCTACACTGTGCTGTGCCTCTGCCTTAACGCTTTTTCATTATTCTTTTTCTTTTTCTCTACATAGTGTAGTTGGTATGTATACGGCTCTTTTCTGTTGATTTTATTCCACATCATCTCATTGAGGTCTTCATATAATTTTTGTATGCTTAAGAGTTTTCATTCTTATGATACCATTTTATATTTGTACTCCACAGCTCAGTAGGCCCCAACTAGAGAAGGAATTCTAAGCTCATAGGGTCATGAATTCATCCTGAGGAGGGTTAACCCCAAAGGAGTGAATGTCAAGTTTTCCCCTCACTTATCCTATCCCTTCCCAGAGAAACTCCAGGCATAATCACAAATAGAAAAAAAATTAAGAAATCAGATCTCTTATAGAAGATGTATTCGGTGTATATTATGGTTATCAGGCACAATTCCATTATTTTCTCTGCCAAAGAAACTTCATAAGATGTAAGAGAACTCAAAAGCATGTGCAAATACATGTACCTCAGTTCCCTCATCTGTAAAATGAGCTGGAGAAGGAAATGGCAAATTACTTCATATTTTTGCCAAGACAATCCCAAATAGGGCCACAAAGAATCATAAAAATGACTGAATAATAAAGTAATGTTTAAACTATTTCTGTTAGGTCATGGTATTTTATCATTATAGCTTTGGTATTTAACTATGATATATTCAGATAATGTCAGATTTTGACTTCTCCCTTGAAAGTATGCTGTGGATTCTTTACATTCATATTTTTACTAGTTTTAACTAATTTTGTAAATATTTCTTTGACAGTTTCCTGAAATAGGGTTTCTGAATTCTTTTAGCCAATTAGCAAGAGGAAATAGAGATCATAACAAAGGAAGGCAATTTTGACTCATAAGTTCTATTGAGACTTGGTGTGGTGAAACCCATGATAAGAATATGCTCATGGGATATACTTTATTCAAAAGAAACAAAATAGTTTAAAAAGAGAGAGAGAATGGGGTAATAGTGAATATCAGGAAGGCATAGTCATGTCAAAAAGTTCAAGAATAGAACAGGAAAGCAGGATAGAGAACATTTGGATAAATAGTGAAGGGAAAGCAGAAGTGATTTTGTGATCAGAGTATACTATATACCACCAGGACAGAAAGAGGAAATAGATGATACAGAGGAGAATTAGAGTAGTGGTAAAAGACTTCACTGATCTTGACACTTCTTGAAACTTTTCCTCTGTCAAGAGCAGATAGCTGATAATTTCTTGATTTGCCTTAATAATAATTTCATCCTAATACAAGCTATTTATGCTTAACAAAGCAACTGATAGGGGTTTTTTTCTTTTAATTACTTTATCAGAATGATAAACAAGTTTTCCTAATAATTTTGACATTAGCCAAAACTTTAATTCTGTGCTGTGTCTAATTTTCATTAATAGGGATAAATTAGTTGTTGGAGGGAAAGTAATCATTCCATCCAATTTTTGATAAGAAGAAATTTGGACTTTATGCTTTATCGGTAAGCATATTTCAAAAGTTTCAGAAGAAATGTAGGGAAGATCGAGTGAATTAAAATTCTGTGGGAAGAATCATCACAAGAGGAGGTAGGAAACTCCCATGAATGAAATTGTGAAGACAAAAAGAGAGAAACAGTTCTATTGTGGAACACAGAAGTCGTTTGAAGAGCCTGACATAGAAAAGTCTCTAACCAATTTAAATTTTAAAAGGATATATGCAGAAAATGGAAACAATAGCAAAGTAGCAGAGCAAGAGTATAAAAAGTATGGAATAATCCTATGAAAATCTCAGAAATACCAAAAATTTACATAAATTGAGGATATGGGGGGAAATACGGTTTTTAAATTTATTGAGGAAAAGAGGAAGATCATTACCTCTGAGACATACCTCTGATACGTAACACTAAACATCACTGTACCTCATATTTTTTTCCTTCATCTGTAAAATATTGGGTGCGGATATTTGATATAGCTTCCAAGATAATTTCCAGTTTTAGACCTGTCATTCTGTAATCAAAGAAAGGAATGATCTCTCTGACAGAAAAAAGATCAGACAGATCTGCACCATTTTTCTTAAACTTCTCTTTTCTCTGCTAAGGAGAATGACCTTTTTTCTACACAAAGAACTTCTAGGATAATAATCCCTCTGTACTCTGCTCTAGTCAGATCATATCTGTAGTATTGTGTTCAGTTCTGAGTGCTGCAGTTTAACAAGGACATTGATAAGCTAGAGAATGTCAAAAGGAGGCAAACAGTATGGTGAAAAACCTCAAGTCCATGCCAGCTGAGGATCTGTTCAAGGACCTGGACTAGAGAAGATTGGGCCAGGGAAGAGGGGGAATAGTAGGGAGAGGTCATAATAGTAGTATTTAGGAAATTGAAGATTGGTCCTGTGGAGGAGGGACTTGTTTTATTTGTCTTTAGAAGTAGAACCCAGGAACAGTGGAAGGGCCAAGGGGCAATTATGGATTTGTTGTTAGGAAAAAATGTCTAATACATAGAGCTATCTAAAAAATGGAATGAGCTGCGTCTAGAGGCAGTGGCTTCCCCTTCGTTGGAGGTCTTTGAGCAAATAGTTGATGACTGCTTTTTTTGTATATGTTATAGTGAATATTTTTTATAGTTATTAACTGCTGAGACCCACTTCAACTCCAAAATTCTGTGATTCTGCTTATTATTATTTTTGTTATGGTATGTCTTTAATCCTAAATTTGTTGCCTCATGTTTTACTCTCCAGATTTGCATACTTTCCAGAAGTGTGGCTTATTCAGTGATTTCCTGAATATTTTCTTGCCTTGTGATAAGCAAAAACTCTAAATCCCTACATGCTATGAAATTTCAGTCTTTTCTCCCCTGCTTTCCCTCTTGGCCTTCCCCAAATAGTATAAAAGATTTCAGTCAATACCTTCTTCCTTGGCTCCTGCCTGAGGGACAAGGAAGAGCAATCTAATAGTCATTGCTTTATCCTTAACTGGCTGAATCTCTCCTTTCTCTTTATTTCTGGACCCAGACTCCTCCCCTGATGTAGGATCCACAGACCCGTGAGGGAATAGATTGGAGAACTAAGATTATAGCAATTTTTCCCTTGGACCAAAAAGTATTTAAGTCTGAAACCTAAAATTTAAAAAGAAAGTAAGTCCCAAGTGTGACCATTATCTTTAAATTTCTTTTCACTCTCTTTCTATGAATAAAAAACTTTGCTTTTGTCTGCCCATCTACATCTTCTGTACCATTGTCCTGCCCACAGATGCCATTTTGGCATCTGTGCTTATAGATTAAATGACTGTACATACTAATAATGTTGAATTAGTTAAGTTTTGATGAGTTTTTGGCTAAGGAAAACACTATGTCTCAGATCCCAGAAGAACTCAAGAATGAGAAAAATTAAGCAAAGGAAAAATTAAGAAAAACTGAGACTCAGTTTAGTTTGCTTTGCCTCATAAAATCTTGGTTTGAGGTAACATACTATTTGAGCAAAAGTATAGATTATAATACAGAGATATTTGTGTTTGACCAAGAGAAGATGCAAAGGAAATAAATATTTGGGGGCAACTTTGTGTGGCATTGTGTCTGGCTGAGGAAGATTTAAGTTCAAATCTGGCCTTAGATACTTTTTGACTATGACTCTAGACAAGAAACATAATCTCTATTTACCTCAATTTCCTCAAGTGTTAAATGGAAATAATAATACCACCTACCTCACAGGATTGTTGAGAAGATTAGATGAGATACTTGTAAAGCACAGGGCCTGGTACATAATTGTACTATAAAAATGCTTAACTCTTTCCCTTTCCCAAATACAGACTTTTTAGAGGTCTAGGGAGAAAAGGAAGTGGCTTTGGAATGTATTAAGAGAGAGCCAAAGGATATCTCAAAACCATATAAAGCTAGAAATCTATTGTAGGTGATTATATTTGCCTTTCTAAGCATTGGTCTGTACATTTATAAATTCTCATAACTACAATTAATTATATTATATTCAGAACTGGCCTGAGAGTTAATGATTTACTACTAAGAAAAAAAAGCACTGGTCATAAAATTAAGTCTTCATTCCCAATTCCTCATCCTTGATGATAGAAAGGGAAGTGACAGGGAACTTGAATCTACAGTTCTGTCACA
Source organism: Sarcophilus harrisii (assembly GCF_902635505.1). Lineage (NCBI taxonomy): Eukaryota > Metazoa > Chordata > Mammalia > Dasyuromorphia > Dasyuridae > Sarcophilus > Sarcophilus harrisii. The sequence continues at coordinate 549,628,067 of NC_045428.1, forward strand.
TGGACCCATAGCTTTACATTCTCTTACCTTTGTTCATTGTTCTTAGACACACATGCACACATACACAAAGAGTCTGTATTTTAATTCCCTGCTTGCATTTTTCCCCATTCTAAAATGAAAATGCCTCTACAACCGTCTTTTTCTGGTACCTCACCCTGATATGGATGTGATTCTGGGTTCTCAAAGATTTTTCAGTGGAGCTGGAAAGGCTGTGAATATTGACGTAGTGAGGATCAGCCTGGCTAAAGTCAGAGATGCTTCATTACCAGATTGGCCAAAAAGTGATGACTTTTTTGACCATAGAAACCCTTCAAAACATCATCTTCTTAAATAGAGTTGCTATCTGATTCAGTGGAGGGAGTACTTACACCAATAAAATTTTAGAAGTAAAGTAAGATAAAGATAGCAGTGGATTAGGGGTCTACCTAATCCTATAATTTCTCCATTTCTTCCACTTTAGGATAAAAATATCAGGAGCATAATAAATACAACAAATATCTCTAATAATCCCTTTTCTTTTTCTTTTTTCTTTTTTTTTTAACTAGTAAAAGGGATGAGAAATATGACTAATTTTAAATGGTAGATAATCCCCCACATTCCCCTTTTATTTTGAAATGCATTTGGGAGCTTATATTAAAATATAGGTGTATTTTTACATTAAAAAAATAAAGAATCCCCATTGCAGATCTAATTCATTAGGGACTGAGAACAAGGGTATTTTCTACATCCTGCCCCCATTCTTCTTTCTTGCTTCCCTTCTCAATCTTGACCATTTCCTCCCACCTCTCAAAAGGCCCTAGGACTCACCTTTCCTTACAATGTACCTGGAAAGACAAGTTCAGAAAGGCTTTTTCTTTGCAGGCAAAAAGTCAAGAAGTCAAAAAAGCCTTAAGAGTAATAGGTGCTACCTAACAATAAAAATGAATAAGCTGAAATGCAAATGATCCAGATGTAGATAATCAAGAGATTTATTTGGACTATGATTGTGGATAATCAAATGGGAAGCTAGCCTACTTGTTTGGGAACCATGGTCAGTTGTTTACTTTTTTTCCTTATTTCTTCTAAAAACATTTTTCTTTCTTTGTGCAGAGTTCAATAGATAAAAGATTGAGATACCAACATCAAGGAGAAGAGATGCAGAAGCTTCAACAGAACTTGCAAAGAGTCCAGACTCTGTGTAGCTCAGCTGAAAGAGAACTTCAGTTTGAACGGACAAAAAGCTTTGATTTAAAGCAGCATAACAACTTACTTCAGGAAGAGAACATTAAAGTAAGCATAGTTCCCTTGCTTAACCACTAGGGGCATAAGTAATCAGTAAGCACTTATATGTTGTCTCATTATTGTTATTATCTTGGATGAAATTATTGCCCCATTCTTTAGGATTAGATTATTTGGTTTCCAAATTATGTCTATTTTTCCATCACCCTTTATTGCACATAATTTTTATTGCATCATGATCTGAAAAGGATACATTTGGTATTTCTGCCTTTCTGCATTTGATTAGAAGTTTTTAATACTATATGGTCAGTCTTTTTGCAGGTGCCATGTACCACTGAAAAATGCTCAATTCCTTCTTATCCCCATTTATTTTTTTCTAGAGGTCTATCATATCCAACTTTTCTAAACTTCTATTGACCTCTTTTACTTCTTTCTTGTTTATTTTGTGGTTAGATTTATCTAGCTCTGAGAGAGGAGGTTGAGATCCTCCACTAGTATAATTTTTATCATCCATTACTTCCTGCAACTCACTTAACTTCTCCTCTAAGAATTTGAGTGTTATACCACTTGGTGCACATTTGTTTAGTATTGATATTACTTCATTATCTATAGTATTCTTTAGCAAGATGTAGTTTCCTTCCTTTTTGCTTTTAATTAGATTTATTTTTTTTAACTTCAGCTGAAGCATAATATATTCTGCTCCAGCCTTTTATCTTTATTCTGTGTATATCTCTGATTCAAATATGTTTCTTGTAATGTAATTTTTTTTGAATTTTTTATATGAGTAACCTCCTCTCTGTTAATCATCTCCAACTTATGCTTGATGCATTTTAATTGCACATAATTGTATGCCATTAGACTGTAAACTTCTTGATAACTTGACTTGTCTTTCCTTATTTCCTCAGAACTTAGCATACAGTGCCTGGCACACAGTAGGTGCTTAATAAGTGCTTGCTGAAAAATTGAGCATTATCTTTCCAGGAAAAAAAAAAGATGAACAGGCACTGTATGCAATTAAAATGCATCAAGCATAAGTTGGAGATAATTAACAGAGAGGAGGTTACTCATATAAAAAATTCAAAAAATATTTCTTATAGAGGGGGGTATTTTAATTGTTACTTGAAGGATATCAAGGAAAACACCCAGAGTCAAGAGATAAATTGTCTTTTGGGAAGAACAACAAGGATGCCCAGTGTCACTGAATATTAGAGTATCTAATAGGTAGTGAAGGGTAAGGATCCTGGAAAAGTAGGAGAGCCAAGTTATGAAAAGCTTTGAACATGAAACAGAGGAATTTATACTTGATCCTGGAGGCAATAAGGAACCAATGAAGTCTATTGAATGGGGGTGAAATGGGGGGGGAGGAGTTGCAATGCCTTAGGAAGATCAATTTGACAGTTGAATAGAGGATGGAATGAACTAGGAAGAAAATTGAGTTAGGAAGGCCAACTGTAGAAGGCTGTTGTAAAAATCCAGGAGCAAAGTGATGAGGACCAATAAAAGGCATTGTCAGAGGAGAGAAGAATCTACAAGAAAGCATGCTATGTGTGTCTTGGCAACAGACTTGACATGGGAGATGAGAAAGGGAGGAACAGAGAAGTTTGAATTATGGAAGGCCGGGGAAGAGAATATTGGATTCAGTTTTAAACATATTGAATTTAAAATGTCTATAGGAAATCCACTTTGAGATGCCTAGTAGGCAGTTAAAATGTAAGACTCAAAGTCGGAGAAAAGGTTAGAGAAGGTAGATAGTACAACTGAGAATTATTATATTCTCAATTATTACATTTTTATTACACATGACTATAATCCAAGGAAGCTGATGAGATCACCAAATGCAGTTGTACAGAAGAAGAGGAGAGAGTCCAAGACAGAGGTTTGAGGGATGCCCACTGTTACTGGGCATAACATGGATGAAGATGGATCTAAAGAGACAGAGAAGTATTAGGAAAAGAGAAAAATCAGGAGAGAGCAGGGTCACAAAAACTCCAAAAGAAGGAAGTATCAAGGACTGACCAAAAGCATCAAAAGTTGCATAAATGTCAAAAAGGATAACAACTGAGAAAAACCATTAGATTTGGCACTAAAGAGATCATTAGTAACTTTGAAGAGAGCAGTTTCAGTCTTATAATGAGGTTGAAAGCCATATTTCAGAGAATTAAGAAGAGAATGAAAATAAAAGAAGTATAGACACTTCTTGTAGATGACCTAGAAAGGGAGGAGAGATTTAGGATGTTAGCTAGCTTACAGTCAGTCAAGTGAGGAATTTTTAAGAGCGGAGGAATCATGTGTGTATTTAAGTGGGGAAGTAACCAGTAGACAGGGAGTGATTGAAGAGTAGTGACAGGATATGGGTGATAAAGAAGGTAATCTGCTGGAGAAGATGAGTTGGATTAGGATCAGTTAGTTACACATGGAGCCGGGTTTGCCTTGGCAAGAAGGGCCACCTCTTCATATGAAATAGGAGTAAAGGGAGAGATAATGGTAGAGGGTATGTGACTGATATAAGATGAGGAGGAAAGGATAAGGGGGACCATTTGGGTTCTCAGTTGAGAGTGTGGAAGGAGGAAGAGCCATGGAAGGTATGAGAAAGGATAAAAAGATCTGGGAAATCCTCTATTGAATGGGATTGTGAATCTATTAATGAGACATAAGTGAATTGAGAGTCCAAGTGAGATCATGTAACACATTTGTAGTGGATCCAATTGACATGATTTTTCAGTTTTCCCCAGCTTTGTTCAGTGGCAAGTGTGTAGGAATAAAGGGAATGACTGAGATCTGAGGCTTATCTCAGGACAAGGGTGATGACCTGGGAAAAGAAAACAGTTTAGAGTTAAATTGGTTCACCAAAACATCAAGATAGTAAAGGGAGATTATACCTCTCTTCTCCAACAGATTTCCCCCTTTGTTCTGCCTCACTACTTCTCTCACTAGTCTTTGATCATGTTCTGTCTACTTGTTGCTTCCCTAATTGCCCACCAAAATGCCCATGTCTTCTCCATCCTCAAAAAACCCTTACTTGACTAATTGATACCTGCTAGCAATCATCCTATATCTCTTTTCCTTTTGGCTAAATTCCTCAAAAAGGTTTTCTAATTAAGTGCCTCCACTTTCTTTATTTTCACTCTTTTCTAAACTCCATGCAGTCTGGCTTTCAATCTTATTATTCGATTGAAACTGCTCTTTCTAAAGTTACTAATGATCGCCTGCTTAAATGACAAATCTAGTGGTCTTTTCTCAATTATCACTCTTGACATTTCTACAACTTTTGCTAATGATGATCAGTTATTGATATTGTCTTCTTTCTGGATTTTTGTGACACTATTCCCTACTGGTTTTTCCTTCTACTATATGATAATTTATTCTCTCCTTTGCTGGATCTTTATCCATGACATGCCCCATCCTAGTGGGGATAGACATCCCTCAAGATTTTATCACGAGCCCTTTCCTCTTCTGCTACTTTGCGATTTCATTTGGTGAGGTTTTTCTGATCCTTTCTATGCAAATAACTCTCAGATTTATTTGTTCAGCACCAATTTCTCTTCTGACTCCCAAGCTTGCATTGCCCAGTGCCTTTTAGCCATCTCAAACTGGATGTTTTATAGACATCTTAAAACCAGCATGTTCAAAACTGAACTTACCCCCCCCCCAATATCCACTTTTCTTCCTAACTTTCCAGTAATTCTCAGGGATGCTGCCATCTTCCCAAACACCCAGGCTCACAACATCAGTGTCATCCTCAACTCCTCAGCCTTTTACTCTCCTCCCTCCACATCCCATCAGTGATCAAGTCCTTTTCTTTATACTTTTGAAACTTCTTTTGTCTACATCCTATTCTCTCCTCTGACACCTCTACAAGCCCAATACAGGGCCTCACCTCACTCCAGACTATTGCAGTAGTCTACTTTTTGGCCTTCTTGCCTCAAATCTCCCTTCTCCTGTCCACTCTGTGATCATGTGGCGCTGGCTCCATTGCTGTTCTTTGCACACTGCATCTCCCAACTGAGCATATTTAGTGGCCTATTCTCCATTCCTGGAGCACTTTCCCTCCTCATCAGGTCCCCCTAACCTCCCTGGCTTCCTCCAAGTCTCCATTATGGTGCTACCTGTGCAATAGATGTCTTCCATCCTCTAAATTTTAGTACCTTCCCTTTGAGATTATTTCCAATTTATACTGTTTATATCTTGTTTGTATACAGTTATTTGCATGTTGTCTCCCCATTAGACTGTTTATATTCTATATAGAAAGAGTCACTTAGAAATTTTGTCTAAATCCCAGTTTGGATGGCCCAATGCACTGAGAGAATCCTGGTTTTCTACCTGAGGGTGAGGAGATGACTTCTCATCAGTCATAGAACCCAAGGCCCTCCCCTAGTAGGAATAGCTTCACACACTCTGAGAAGCTCAATTAGACCAGGTTCCCTTCCAATTTTCTTTGTTTTTTCCTTACTGCCTTTGGATTAGGTAATGCTATTTCATGAGTCAAGGCAGGCCCTTGGTAAACAGATTCTTTGGTAAACTGAGTAAAATGATTTTTGTTTGTTGCATCTGCCTAACTCGATGGGCAATTGTAATTTTAATCTGTACATTTGGGACCATATAAGATCTGTGTAACATTGACTATTGTAAAACATTGTATAACTCTAGAAATGCAAGCAAAAAGGAAGCTATGCTTCTCTGAGACCCCAGAAAATTGTTCTGGATTGTGGGCATGGGCAGCGTATTCACAATGCACCCTGACTGATAGTAGCTTAGCAGTTTCTTCTTTTAAGTTTTTTAAGTATCTCCAAAATGTGGTTCATCGGTCTGTATGACTTGAATTCTAAAAGGGCAATGAGACACTCCCTTATTAGCTTTTTAAAAACGAATTTCTTTTTATCTTCCTGAGGATCAACTTTCCCCTTTGCTATTTTTGTTCTGATAATTAAGAGAAACAAAATAAAAATTGAGCCCTTTGGCCTTCTCTCTCTGGTCTGTTGTCATCATATACTCCAAAGTAGACGGTTTTATCCTTTCCTTGATCCTTTATCTTCCTTCCCAAAAAGGAAAAAACAACAACAAACTCTGCCTCTATTGTTGTCCCTTGTCAACTTCTTTTATGACTATTTTCCCAGGATTATTTTGGGTTCTTGTATTTATTCTCCTCCTTCCTCTGTCTTCCATCCTCACTGGTAACCACCAGAGGGTGCCATTGAACATAGCCAGAAGAGCTGCCTGTCTTCTACTGAGCCTGGGAATACCTGGGCACCTTGGCACTTCCACTACCAGTCCCTTTTTTTGCGGCTGAGGTTTCCTCAATCCAAGGCTTTTAGGACAAAAGAAAGAAATGAAGGTTGTTTTTTCCTGCTGCTTCTCACACGTACAAGATGTGATCCTGAGGCTTGCTCTCGTTCTCCCTCTAATGAACTAATAATGCTCAATGCTTGGCCAGAAGTCCCATTTTCACAGTCACAGGTTTACAGTCATAATCTCACAATGTTACAGTTTTCCTCCAAGAGTTTCACTCAAATTGTACCCAGTGACAGTTAGTGCTCACATTTTAAAGCTAACCCCAGATTTTTAATAACATAGAGATGGAAGCAAACAGAGATGAAAGAAACCTCCAAAAACCTGCAGCAGAGTAGTCAGCCATGGAGCAACAACAACATGACTGTGGTTCAGGAGTCTATTTTTTTCAAAGGAAACTTTGTTTCATAGAACACATAGGTAAATCAACTCCCAGTTCCAGCTTATTGGTATTCCTTGAGTGTAGAATGTGTTATCAAATCTTCCCTCTACTCTGGCTAAATAAACTAAGGTGCATGTTACTAGAGAGTGGATTATGATTTACTTTTTGCTTAAATACAAGAAAGACATAGTTTACTTTGGGGGTTTTTTCATTTTAAAATTTCTGAACTTTACAAACATGAAATAAAATGAGTACTTCTACAGAACAGAACAGAAAGAAAGGGTTATAAACAAAATATGAATTTCTGCTATGTACAGCTTGCTTTTTTAAAAATATATAATTTTTTACAGCACAAAAAGATTTTATAACATTTATATATCAGAATTTATTTGGCCATTTTTAAGTCGCTGAGCATTCCCTTAGCTTTCAGCTCTTTGTTATATCAAAGAGAGCTACTTATAAATATTAGTATATATATGGGTATTTTTTCTTTTTCTTTGAGCTCTTCGTGTTCTAGCCAAAAAAATGTAATAGCTATAGTGCTATCAGTACATCGAAGGGTATGCCCACGTTAATGACTTAGGAGGCATAATTTCACATTGCTTTCCAGAATGATTCCACCAATTCCCTCAGCAATGCCTTTTTGCCTGCAGTACATCCAGGAATCATCATTTGCTTTTTGTAATTCTACTTTGCCAATTTGATGGGTGTGTTCATTTGCTTTTTTAATAATTATTAGTAATTTGGAGCATTTTTAATATGGCTGTTGGCAACATGGAAGTTTTCTTTGGAAATACTTACTTGTTAGGGAATGGCTCTTCTTTTTGTAAATTTGAATCAAGTATCTGAGATATGTCACCTTTATCAAAGAAAATTTCTGCAAAGATTATTATTCAATTATTTGCGAAAAGACATATTTGATGTAAAGTAAATTCATTTGAAGGATTTTTCTATAGGTTACTAAAATTTGGTCTATGCTAAGATTGTCATTTTTATTTCCCAATTCTAGATCAAAGCTGAATTGAAGCAGGCCCAGAAGAAACTACTAGATAGCACAAAAATGTGTTCTTCTATCACAGCAAATTGGGAAAGCAGTCAACAGAAAGTAAGAGACCTTGAACAAGAAATACTTAAACAATCCAAAAATATTCAATCACAGAACAGTTTATATGAAAAACTTGCTCAAGAGAAAACCAGAGTGGCTCATGCAGAGAAAATGGTAACTATAACCATTCGTATTTGTACCTTCGTAGTAAGTAGGTCCTGGAAACTATCATTGAAATCCTCTTTCTCAAGATTCCAGTAATTGTGAAGTTCATATCACATTTTAATTGAATCTGGGTATCTACTGATAAAGGATCTGACCTCTTCTCTTCATCTCCCCATATTCCACAGCTTCTAGATTTTGGGTGGGTTTTCCTTTCTTCTTTCTCCTCCCTATAAGGATGAATTTAAAAGGGCAGAATCTATTAAAGCCACAATATGACCTTTACAGGATTACAGAATGTCATAATTGGAAGGGTCCTCAGTTGCTATCTTGTCTAGCCCATAAATGAAAAAGAAATCCCCTCTTCAAAACACTAGACAAGAGATTGTAGCTTCTCCTTGGAGACCTTGGATCTGGAAGAGTTTACTATGTCAAAGCATGTGGATAGATGTAATTATTGGGAAGTTTTTCTTGTCTCAACCCTTGAGGCAAGTTGCTTTGCAGCTTCTACCCACTGCCTGTAGCTCTACTGTTGGCTGAGTCTAATGTATCTGCCATCTGATAGACCTTTTTAAATCTTTATTTAAACTTTTATTTTTAAAATAGTATTTTATTTTTCTAAATACATGCAAAGATAGTTTTCAACATTCACCTTTGAAAAACTCCCTCTTTCCCTTCTTCCCTCTCCAAAACAGCAAGCAATATAGGCTATATATCGTGCAATTTTTAAAAACATATTTACACATTTATCATGTTGAACAAGAAAAATCAGATCAAAAAGGAAAAATATGAGAAAGAAAAAAGAAAAAACAAGTAGGCAAACAACAACAAACAGGTGTTGTGATCCACATTCAGTGCCCATAGTATTCTCTTTTGATATAGATGACACTTTCTTTCACAAATCTATTGGAATTGCTGAGAAGTGCCAAGTCCATCAGAATTGATCATCACATAATCTTGTTGCTGTGTACAATGTTTTCTTAGTTCTGCTCACTTCACTCAGCATCAGTTCATGTGAGTCTTTCCAGGTCTTTCTGAAATCAGCCTGCTTGTCATATTTGATAGACAGATTGAAGAGTCAGACTGTCCCAAAGCCACTTCCTTTGTGTTTTGCTTTATACTTTTACCTTGAAAAGTATTTTTAAGTGTGTTGTAATCAGCCACCAAACTTAGAGTGAAAGGTTGGTCCAGGCCCCACCGCTTACGGGCTGTGTATCAAGGGAAGATTACTTAAATTCTGCAGCTGAAGTTCTTTATTTGAAATGGGGACGGTGAAATTTGTACCTATATAATAGGGATGGTTGTGTAAACATGAGGAGCATCACAGGTCAAACAAAGATGTAAATGAGGATAGTTTGAGAGGGAAGACACAAAAATTAGGGAGGCTCAGGAAAGGTTTCTCACAGAGGGTGGGACTTTAGCTAAGATCTGAAGGAAGCCAGGGAAGGCAGAGGTGGAGATAAGGAAGGAGAGGGTTTCAGGCATAGGAGATGGCCAGTGTAATCACTAGGAGTCAAAAGTCTTGTGTTTGGTACAGGGGACAGGCGGAGGGCAGTATCTCTGGCTTACAGAGACTTGGAAAGGAGTAAAGCCTGGGAAGACTGGAAAGGTAGAAGGGACTCAGTAAACATTTACTGAGACAGTACTGAAAGGCTTGAGGAAGCATGATCACCAAAGCTAATTGGATCTTGAAGGAGGATGAATCTCCAGGCCCAGGTGGAGAAGCCTGAGGGAGTACAGCAGGCTGAGGAATGACAGGTTATGAAGGGCTTTGAAAGCAAAGCAGTATTTAAATTTGACCCTCTAAAGAATAAGGAGCCACTGGAGGTTACTGGGTTGTGAGATGACCATGTCTATGGGAAAGGCAGTTTGAGGTCTCTAAAAGACGCATCCAGATGTACGACTAGAAGTCAGGAGAGATGTTGTTGTTCAGTTGTTTTTCGGTTGCATCCAACTCTTTATGACCCCATTTGGGTTTTTTTTGGCAAAGATACTGCTTTGCCATTTCCTTCTCCAGCTCATTTTACAGAAGAGGCAAACTGTGAAATGACTTGTCAGGATCACACAGCTGGTAAGTCAATGAGGCTGGATTGACATTAGAAAGATGAGGCTTCTTGACTCCAGACCAGCATTCTATCTCCTGGGCCACCTTGCTGTCCAGGAGGGCAGTTTGGACTGTGCAAGTAGATCTGAGAGTCATCCACATAGAAATGATCATTGAAACTGTAGGAGCTGATGAAATGAAATAGTATATCTGAAAAAGAGAAGGGCCCAAGTGGAACGGCCACTGTCATCAGACAGGATGTGAACGGAGGTCCAGTACAGGCAACAGAAAGGAGCAGTCAGACAGGCCGAAGAAAACCCAGGAGAACAGCACCATGAAAGCCCCGAGAGAACAGTCTCAAAGACTACCGAGGGGTCAAGAAGGAAGAGGATTGAGAAAGGACCAGGAGAGGAGGCAAGTAAGAGCCTCTTGGTCACTTCAGACACAGCATTTTGTTTGAACTATGAGGTTAACTGCCAGACTGGATGCAACATCAGACACAGAAGCAGAAAGGCTTTGATTCAAGTCCCACCTCATACACTTCAAAGCTATTGATTTCTGGGAAAAGTGATCTGATATAATCAGGCTCAGTTTCCACAGATGTATTATGAAGATAAAAATGATGCCTGGTATTGAGCTGTTGTGGGGAGGAAATGAGAAAGTATGAATAAATTGCTTTACAAACCTCAAAATGGTCTATTATGTTATGAGTATTAGTTAATATTATTATTATTATTTAAATTCCAAGTGCAACTAGTTATTTTTCTAACCAATCACTGATATCTCATCCAGATTTGTACATGTTCTTCAAATACAGGTTTTAAATCAAAATTAATGTGAAATACTTTATAGACAGTATGTAGTCAGTCTTCAAAACATCCCTGACCTCCAGACAGGAATTGCTGATACCTTTACATGAGAGAATACCAAATATTTTCTTTTTAAAAATGTTTTAATGTATTTTTGTTTATTTTGTTAAATATTTCTTATTTTTTTACTGGATTTTTTAAAGTTTTTAAATTTTCCTTTTCAGTTCTCACTTCTCTTTCCCTCCCTTCTCACCTCTTCTACTTTTTGAGAAGGCAAGAAATGATATCCATTATACATATTAAGTCATGCAAAATATATTTCCATTTTAGACTTGTCATGAAAAATAAAAAAAACAAGTGAAAAACAATAAGCTTCCATCTACAGAGTTTATCAGTTCCCTCTCTGGAAGTGGATATGATGTCCAAGCTAATTCTCTGGAGGGCCTCAGGATCAGTCAGAGTCAGGATCAATCAAAGTCCTCGACCTTTAGAGGGAGAAGTGAAGGAGGCAGGCAAACTATCATGCGGGCTTGCCAAAGACGAATCCTGGACTCTGGAGTCCAGAGCCTGAAGTCTCCTCCTCCACCTGCAGCAAGCAACTCTGACCTCTCTTCCTAAGCCCTATAATCCTTGCCTACAATTACCTCACCATCACATATTCAGCAAGCACCAATGGTGAGGAGAGCCATCATATCACCATTTCATCTAAATATATGTATATAGAACCATTATCTCACATCGAATAGGTAATTAGTCTTAAGTGCCCTGCTGTCTCAGATTCAAGTACACCTTTTCAGAGTTTCAGCCTTGTATAGGTATATAACATTTTTCATTGCAAGTCCTTTGGAATTGTTATAGATCATTGTATTGATCAGAGTAATTAAGTTTTTCACAGTTGATCATTATTACAATATTAATGTTACTGTTTAACCTATATCAGATTGCTTGCTGTTTGGGGGAAAGGGAAGGGAAAGGAAAGAAGGGAGAAAAAATTGAAACATAAAATCTTATAGAAATGAATGTAGAAAACTATATTTACATTTATTTGGAAAAATAAAATGCGTTTTTTTGGGGGGGAACCTTAAACTGATGTTATGTTCATTATTCTCCTGGTTCTTCTTACTTCATTTGCATCAGCTCATATAAGATTTCTCAGGATTCTTTGAAATTATTCCCCTTATCATTTCTTACATTTTATTTAATCACCTTGACATATCACAATTTGCTCCCCCTCAGTCTAGCCAAATACTTTCTGATCAGTATAGAGTGTAGAAAATTCTAAATTTAATTTCTGAATTTCAGGCTTTATTTGACATTTAGCCAGAGGGCACACTAACACCATTTGTTTTAAGGTTTTGTCCAGAATTTGTCTGATTTGTCTTTAAATGTTACTTTCTCATTATTTTCTGCTCAAGGTCTTGGAACTCCAGAAGAAATTAGAAGTTGCAAGTGAGTCGTGTACAGAAGCTTGTATTTTAGATAAAAAGCAACTTGAAGAAGCGATAAAAGAAGCAAGAAAAAATGAGACCAAACTAAAAATGCAGTATCAGGAAGAACAACAAAAAAGGTAATAGGAACACAATTGTCATTTTCTGTAGGGAAGAGAGATTGCATTCTAGAAAGTCGCAGCCTAGCATTGTTAATATAACATTAGAAACACTTAGGGACCATCCCCAATTTTCTAATTGGGCTAATTGACTCAGTTGTCTGAAAGTTGGAATACTTTTTTTTTACATTTTTACAATATCATAAAATAGTTTGTTTCTTAAATGCCCCCCTGGAGACTGACTTACTCCAAATATAACTGAACCACAGCAATAACAATTAGGATTTCTTGTAATTTTATGGGTTAAATGGGTTTATCTGGGAACTTTGGATGTTAGGAATACCTCTGTATGCCAGCCTCAGTCACAGTCCCCAGAAGAGAATCTCTCTTCCCTCAGCCTCTTCCTCTACTGTCAGAAGTCATTGGGAATTAGTTACCCTAACTCATGTGCTAGGAGCAGGTAAGTATTCTGCTGGAAACTCCCAAAGGTTGTAGATGGGGATGGAAGTGGTTAGGAATGATGACACGGTCTTGCCTTGATGGGTAGTACAGAGAAGCAGAGATAATCACAAAAGAGTCTATGAGAGGAGATTGTTAATGAAAGAGTATGGGAGGTTAAGTGCTGTGGTAGCAGGTCAGTGGTATGAAGAATAGAAATATAGATTATCTCTGGCAGACATGCATATGGGAAGAATTACAGATCATAGGATGGCATTATTTACTGAGAAATTAGAAAATTTTCTATAGCTAAGATATCTGGGATGGCTTTTATGACTCATGTTAGAAAATTTGGAATTGTTTGTAATTATGTAGCCCCATTAAGCTTAGATCCATAACTTATAAAATGTGATAGTACATGAAATAGTGAACAACTAAGTGGTGTAGTACTTTGTACATTGGGCCTTGAGTCAGGAAGACCTGAGTCTAATCTGATCTCAGTCACTTACTAACTAAGTGACCCTGTACATGTCACTTTGCCTCAGTTTTCTCATCTGTAAAATGAGCTATAGAAGAAAAGAGCAAATCACTCTAATATCTTTGCCAAGAAATCTCCCCCAAAGGGTCACAATCAGACATGACTGAAAAAAACTGAACAGATGAAGTCGTAATCTCCCAACATGTATAAAACAAAATTTATATCATTCATGATGTTTTGAACTTATCTGGTATTTTCCTTTAAAGGGGTTCATTGTACTTTGGACCCTCTCAATCACTCTACGAATGTTATTTTAATAAGATGCATTAATGACTATTGTTGCAATGTTGAGCTGGAGTGAAAAAATGATAATGATAATGGCCTTGCTGCTTTCTAAATGTTGTAAAATGTTGGTTGGTAGAAGAGATCCTTAGTCCAGAAGTATGCTGGTAAATGTTTAATATTTGGCTGACTGAAAAAAACAATGTACACATAACACACTTCTAAGTTTAATCCTTATTATTAATATTTTCTCCTTCACTTTTTTTAGCTGCATAAAATCAAAGAAACTAAATCAACCCCTGATTTGTAGCTTTGCCAGTTCCCAAGATATAAATGCTCCCCCTCAAAGTTTACCAATCAAAGCTTATTCTAGCATATCTCTGCTTTGGTCATACAGAATATTCAACTCTAGACCAGTTGCCATTATGATTACTAGCTTCTTGCATTTTCAATAATTGTTATACTTTATTAAATCCCTCTGACAAAGATAAACTTACTTTTGTGTGGCTTTTTATATTTCAAGCAAATGGAATAAATCATGCCAGGAAATTTCACTGGTCTATTATTTTTATAAAATAATATAACTTCTGGCTTATGGACCAGATTTTGGTCATTGATTATTATGGACTATTTTAACAAATTATTTATCAATTATTTTCTGTAATGTTCTTTGGTTTTAGCTCAAAATGTTTGAGTTCTTGCTGAGTGTTGTCCTTGACATAATTAGCATATAGGTCACCAATGTACAATTTGATACAGACCAAAGTCTAAGACTTTGCTCCCTTTACTAGAAAATGGGAATAGAATCCCATGGATGAAGCCAGTGGTAGCAGAGAATTGTTCAGATTTGAGCAGTTAGGTAGCATAATGGAGAGAGTGTTGTAGCAGAAGTCAGGAAAACTCATTTTTTAAAATAACTTTTTATTAACAGAACCCATGCCAGAGTAATTATTTACAACATTATCCCTTGTACTCACTTCTGCTCCAATTTTTCCCCTCCCTCCCTCCATCCCCTCCCCCAGATGACAAGCAGTCCTATACATGTTAAATAGGTTACAGTATATCATAGATACAATATATGTGTGCAGAACTGAACAGTTCTCTTGTTGCACAGGAAGAATTGGATTCAGAAGGTATATAATCCGGGAAGAAAAACAAAAATGCAAACAGTTTACATTCATTTCCCAGTGTACTTTCTTTGGGTGTAGCTGCTTCTGTCCATCATTGATCGATTGAAACTGAGTTAGATCTTCTCTTTGTCAAAGAAATCCACTTCCATCAGAATACATCCTCAGACAGTATCGTTGTTGAGGTATATAATGATCTCCTGGTTCTGCTCATTTCACTTAGTATCAGTTCATGTAAGTCTCTCCAAGCCTCTCTGTATTCATCCTGCTGGTCATTTCTTACAGAACAATAATATTCCATAACATTCATATACCACAATTTACCCAACCATTCTCCATGAATGGATGATGGACATCCACTCAGTTTTCAGCTTCTAGCCACTACAAACAGGACTGCCACAAACATTTTGGCACATACAGGTCCCTTGCCCTTCTTTAGTATCTCTTTGGGGTATAAGCCCAGTAAAAACACTGCTGGATCAAAGGGTATGCACAGTTTTATAACTTTTTGAGCATAGTTCCAAACTGCTCTCCAGAATGGCGGGATGTGTTCACAATTCCACCAACAATGTATCAGTGTCCCTATTAGGAAAACTCATTTTTATGAGGTCACATATGGCTTCAGACACTTACTAGCTAGTGTGACCCTGGACGATCACTTCACTCTGTTTGCCTCAATGAACTGGACAAGTAAATAGCAAAAACTCCAAATGGAGTCACAAAGAATTAGACAGGACTAAAAGTGACTAACAATAATAAAGCACAGAAGTAGGAGGAGGAATAGATATGGGAGGGGACCAAAGCAGTACATTGTATTGATAAACCTCCCACTTGTAAATATAAGCAGACATTGGAGTAGAGGATAATAAACAGACTCACTACTCAGATACAAAAAATGCTCAGAGATTATTGTTTTGGGGGAAATGGAAAATCTATTCACTCTAGATATCTATGCCCCAAGTATGTGAATAAGTTTTAGGGTCAGAGGTACTTTATCATCATCTTAGTGCTTTAACCTGCCCACAGGAAACTGCTAGATCAAAGTGTAGATGAACTACAACAACACATACAATATTTACATGCTAAAGAGGCTCTTATGGAACAGTCTAATTCTAAGCAACAATTTAAGATTCAACAACAAGAGGTCCAACTTCAAATATTAGAAGATGAAAAAAAACTATCTGATGAGGTAAGTGCAAAAAGAGAATGCTTCTCCTTGCTTTTGCATTTCTTAAAGACCTAAACTATTCAATGAAATTTAGAAAACAATAGAAAATTAATAGCATTGTCCATTAGATCATGTCTAACATCTATATTTTGAAGTAATAAAGTACTGTTACATATACAAATGGTGTCACAAGCCTCTTGGCAATGGCACATTCTCCCTGAATTATTTTTCTTATAGAGTGAATGAGTCCATTAAAGTCAATCTCCATAGAAGGCTCAGTATGATGTGGAGGTAACTCTGGGCTCTCAAATGCCAGTGGAATACAAGCTCTGGCAGGTCCTACCATATTGGAAGGATTTCCCAGCGATGTTTCTTACCCAACAATTGGTCTAGCTAACTTCAGAGAGACTCATTGCCAAAAGGCTGATAATGAATTTTAGAGTCACAGGAACTTGCAAAGACCATGTACAAAGATGTAGAAGGGTTGTGATCTGTGCTGATTGAGGAAGTACTTACACAGATGAAACTGTGGTTTCCTAAGGAATGTCATAGTTTGCAGGAGTCATTCACATGATTTCACTTGATTCCCTCTTTGTGTCTAATGGTCCCAGCATTCAAGGTCCTTTATCCTCTATGCTCTCCCAGCATAGTTTCCCTTATCTTTTTTTTTTTAACTCCTCTACCATATATGTAATACACATATATTCTCAACAGATAGGGTCCTCTCTATCTACCATATCACATTAATTTCTTCTATCTGTGGCTACAGAACTCACTTTGAATGAGTCCTGTTGGCCACTGATTGATATTGTTCTCTTCTTTTTGTTTCCTCTCTATAATTTAGTTTATCATTTAAATATCTTAATAACTTGTGTATGTGACCATTAGGATTAATTTTTACCAAACAATTTTTTGAAGTCATATGTACAAAATTCTTCTGTTTTCCAGCAAGTTAAAAACAATCAGGAACTGACGGAGAAGATATCTGTGTTACAACAAGAAAAGGATTCTTTAAGAGATGAATATAGACAATTTTTGAATCAGCTTGATGTCCATATGAGGTAAGCAACAAGATGCAATGTAGAAATGATCCATTAAACTAGAAATTAGAAGACCTGAGTTCATGTCCAGGTTACTCCACTAATTATTTACAAGTCATTTTGCTTCTGTTATCTTTTATCTATAAAATGTGAATAATAATACACTATTTCATAAAGTTATTATAAAGATCCAATCAAGAGAGATTTTTAAAGCTGTAAAGCACTACGTAAATGTAAGATATTATTATAAGTTCATAGAACTAAGAATTGAAATTTTAGAGAATGCCTCATTAGATCCCATTATTTTACAGATAAGAAAATTGATTAATAGTAGTAGCCTTAATAAGAATGCCAATAATAAATCCAGAATAATAATTCACCCAGAAAGCAGATAAATTTTAAATCCAATTCACAGAATAATTGCTTTGAGTTAAGCAAGAAGGGAAGGGTCCCAACTTCCAATTTAGAACTTAAAGCTGTTACTGGCATTCAGATTGTCAGAACTAAGAGCTGGTGCTTCCCTGAGTCACCTCTATCTGAACTCACCCACATTTATGTATTTGTCCCTTGGTAACTTCCCCTCATTACTGTTTATTTTTTCTCTAGGGCAAGAACTCTTCCTTACTCTATTTAGCCTCTATAAGTAATTATTTCAAAGACTAACTAGTCTCTGCTTGTCTCCTCAGCTAGAAATATGATCTCCTTTTCTTCTTCCCCAGTCTCTTCCAGGGCTTTGAGTTTTTAGTCCTTTTTAGTCCTTTCTGGGTTAGAAGAATCCTCTTTCTGCCTTTTGGCCATCCTAACCTACTGTAATTCTTTACTCCAGGGAATCTCTGATTTCATCCTAGTGTGTGTTCCTACCAAAAATTGAGATCAAACCTTATCCATGATTGTCCTTAACTCTAAAAAGTCTCTCATTCTTATTACATGACCACTATTTTTTCAATGCTTTCTTCTGCTCTTTTAAATATGTTGCATACATGTAGTTCACACCTTTTCTGTACTTCTTCATTTCACATTATTATTTATTTCATTTTTGTATTATTTAAAACCTGACATCTTTAGAAATACTTGACAGTTTCCCAAAGGCAAGTCAACCCTCTTTTCTCCTCCTCTTCAATTTTTGGCCTAGATCATTGTTTATTTGTAGTGTTTCTCTAAGTATAAAATAGAGTTATAAATATATAAATATGTACACATATGGATATATAGCTAGAGAGATAGATATGCTCTCTAGGTTGTCTATCCAGCTGTACAATAGTCTGGATAATACTCTTTCTTCTTTTTATGCATTCTTATTTCTTTCCTTCCTTAATTAAGCCAAACTATTGTATGTAAGATCTCATTAGGATTATCTGCAATTATCCAGGGTCTGATGCACCAAGTCTAATGTCATCCACAAACAGAATAAATTAAACTCACCATCTTCAGGAGAAGGTTCCCTCTTCGACTTTGACTCTGCATTGACTCTTCTCCATGTTAGTGGTAAACACCTTCAACAGGAATATGTTTTATGCCTCATGTGATAGTAATAATCAGAAAGTTGGCATATAGTTGTTTCTGATTCTGATCATGTGAGATAACGTATGTATGTAATATTCATTACAAGCCATAAAGTATTATCCAAATGTCAGCTATTAATATTATCCCATTACTGTTACTATTATATCTTTCCAGGAATTTTATCTAATTTTAACATGTATAGGAGACACCTTACTGGAGAGGAGTCTTTAAAATGTCATTTTACCCTTCTAGATATCTTTTTTTAAATCAACACACAATAAGCACAGTGGGATCTTGTATTTTCCATATTTTTCAGTTCATTTTTAGATGGTAAAAATGTCATCTACTGTGGAATATCATTTGCACAAGATATGCTTTTCTTTTCTAGTATACTAATAAAGGATGCCTTTGATGTGTATAGAAGTCATTTTCACAAAATTTTATGTAATAAGGTTTTGTTGTATCAGTAGACCCTCCCCCCTTCTTGCTAATACACATCTCCTCTGGAATACTAGGTAGTTGCTTTCAAGAAAATATTGATGTTATGCAAGGGAAATGCCATGAAGATATTAGTGTAAGCATGGACAGTGTCTGGGAAAGGAAGAAAGCAAGCATTTATTAAGCACCTATTATGTGTCAAGCACTATCTAAGACCTTTTAGAAATATTATCCCATTTGATTCTCACAATAACTCTGGGAGATATGTGATATTATTATCCCCATTTTACAGTTGAAGAAACTAAGACAGAGGTTGCCTAATTACTACACATTACATTTATATGCCATAGTTCCGAACTGATAAACACAAAGTATTACAGCTCTTTGCCACCACAAATTGCTGCCATGAATACTTGGGTACATTTGGACTCCTTTTTCCTATTTCACTTCTTTGAGTCAAAGAGTTTAGGACATTTAATCACTTCTCTTATATAATTTCAAACTGAAATCCAGAACAATTAGTCTAATTCACAGCTCTGTCAAGAATGTTTCTGTCTTCCCTTTGTTGAAATTTTTTTTGGGTAATAATAAGGTACAAGATTTTTTTTCTCACACCACAGATAGTTTAGTTTGAGAATTGAGCCCTCAGTGCTCTCAACATTATATCATTTCCAACATGGCTTCCTCTACACAGTTAGTCTCACATCTAGTTGCTCTTCTCTTTTACATATTCTTTCTTCAAGAAGCACATTTGTAGTTGTGAGGTTCAATAGGGTACAAATGATTTGCCATACTGTTCTTGATGATGAAAAAACTTTGTTATTTAAAGAAAAACTTTATTTTTTCCATTTTTATTTGGTGTCCTACATTTGATTTCATCTTTAAGTGCTTTCAGAGTTACTTTTCTAAATTGTAAGAATTACACTTCCTTTAAACTGTTTTATCTTTTCAATTTTCCCTTTGTTTTATGAAACAGTTTGCTTATAATCTTTTGCCATCCTTCTCTACAAAAATTTAACCAATGAATCAATTCTAAGCTGACATTGCTCTTGGCTACTAAGTCTATTTAGCGTGGAGATTAAATATTTCTTCACTTAGGCCGTTTTTAGGCTTTTTTTACACCCTCATTATAGCATTCATTTACATTGATTAAACTTATATAAGAAATTGTTATGATCAGTATTTATATTTTTCACTCATTTCCCACTTTCCAGCATCCATTATTTGTTTAAATAGGTCATACAGGAAATGTTTTAATGCATGTAATATATTTATCTCATTTTTATTCTTTATTCTAGTTTTGTATTTATTTTGATTTTTTGCTCTCATATATAAAGAGGCTGTCAAGGCTCTGTGAATGATCCAGTGTAATGAATTATTTCCTGTCTTTTAAATTGTAATCAGAGGAGTGAAGCATAAAAAGGGCATTCTATCCTTCAAGATATTCAATAATTTTGAAGGAGACAAAAGTCACTAAGAAAAAGCCAAAAAATCTAAGAATTATAATCATGGCAAAGTCACCTAATTATGATAGACAGCTTCCTTGGAATACATACATTCCTTGGAATCATCTAGACATTAAGTTAGAGCCCATCAGTGTCCAAAACATTGATGTCATATGTTCAGTAGACCCAGCATCGCCTTCCATGAAAATGTTAAAAGGTATGATTAAAGCTGAAATGAATGTGGCATATCTAGCCATTTCCCATACAAATCATGAGGGCCAAGTGAGATCAGTGCAAATGTACCAAAAGCCATGGAGTACTTAATTTCTGATGTGATTCTTTGCCAGCTTATAGCTATAACACTAAGAGCCAAAGAATCAGATCAGGGACAATGGCACAACTGAAGTCGTGCTGAAGATGGCAGGATTCTGAAGATCATCATTGATGATGACTACATGGAAACATTGATAATAGTACTTCCTAGATAGTCTATAAAAACATTTACAAAGGGGTTAAAGTTTACAGCAAAATCTTTGTGAGTAATGGGTTCATTTCTCTATTTATAAAGTGAAAAATGAGTGATTTCCTTATGACTGAGGTGAAGAATGGTAGTATTTTGGGCAATAAGAAGGATGTGAGCTCTTCTAGGGCAAGTATAGACTTTCCTACAAGTTTCTGAGAAATATATAGAAGATCTATATTGTGAAACAGAACAAATGTGGACATACTATTTATCTTTCATTTATAAGTCAGCTGTTATTTATATAGTCATAAAGGTCCTTGAAGAATGAATAAAGAATATCAGTATCACCAGCAAGATTGAAAGCCATGAAGGAAGTTCAAAAATGTGATGAGATACTGGAAAACAGTGATGGTATCATAGTGACTCTGGAGACCCGAATATTGTGATCCCCACAGCAAATGTCTTTCTTACTCATGTTATAGACATTAAAAGGTGTCATCAGGTTGGGAAATCTGTTATTAGGACCACTCAATTACTAGAGAGCATAAGTAAGAAGCCACAGCCCCCAGAGGCTTAAGAGCAGTGATTTGTCCTGGTTGGTACTGATCGCATTATTCTGTCTTGGGAGACTACCCAATGGAGGCTATGTGAATGCAACACTTTATTACCTGGGAGACAGACTTCCATCTTTTACTTCAAACTATTTGTGAAGCTTCACCACCAGGGTATCTGAATTCTTTCATCTTCTTGACCAGATCACCTACCCTTTCTCCACTGCCATCATGTAATGAAAATGTACTCACATGTTTGAGTTAAAACCAAATAGAAATTGCATTTATCTCCTTAAAGCTAATACATCTTGGTGAATAATGAGAGATTTAACAATGATGTCCCACCTTTTAGAGAGAAGTAGAGTGACTTCCAAGTGTAAGCCTCTTTTTTCCCATTGTGGGGCCTGGGATATAGAGAGAAATCTACCTTGACTAGTCCCTACTGTCCTAGGCTACAGGCCTTACTACACTTCTTACTACAACTACTCACTCTCTCATGTTGTGAATATCCATGTTTCTCTAAAACTTCTTTGTAGTCAGTTTTGGGGAAAAAAAACTTACATTTTTATTGTGATGAATGTCTATAGAGTACATAATTTACCAATAAACAAAAGCTGAAGCACCAAAGTAATTCAATACAATAGAAATCTTTTTGTAGTGTTACTTGATATTTACCACAACCAATAATTTGTTTATTTGAAATACATGTAACATATAGATATGAGACTACTATGTAATCAGTAAGACTTCGATCTTTCTCTCTAATATTTTCCAACATATTTTTTACTTTATTCACCTGTTGCCCACCTTTGCACAAAATAATCAGTTATCATAGTAGATATGGTTTTAATCTAGTGGAACTTAATGATGTTTTCCAGGTGGTACAGTGAATAACATGCTGGGTCTGAAGGGAAGACTCATCCTCTTGAATCCAAATCTGGCCTAAGACACTTAACTAGCTATGTAACCCCTCACAAGTCACTTAACCCTATTAGCTTCAGTCTCCTGTAAAATGGGTATGATGATATCTGACAGTTATTATGAGGCTCAAATGAGATAACCTTTGTAGTGTTTTACAAACTTGAAAATACTATATAAATCCTAGTTAGCTACAAAAAACGGAAGAAACCAGGATTCATTTCCCCATGTTAGAGCTCTACTACAGCATTTATTATTATTATTATTATTATTTTGCCAATAGTTGTATTCCCTGTCTGTACCATATTATTTATTTGCTGAAAAGCTATCTTACTTCTTCGTCTTCCTACTGAATTACATTTGTTTTGCTTTCTTTTGTTTTGTTTTGTTTTGCTTGTCTCTGTTGTGGTTATTACTCCCCAGAAACAGATGTGAATTACTTTTAAGGTCTAGGTATTATACAACAGGTATATTGATTATTCCAGACTCTCATCTACTAGGTTGTCAGCAAATCTCTGCCTCTTTAACTGGAATCAGTCCAGTTTCCCTCTACCTTCTGTTGCTGAACATCTGAGTCCCAATCATAATGCTACCCTACATACAAAGTGTCTTCTCCAGTTCCTGTAGGAATAATTCTTTTCTTGGATTACTACATATCTAACTCTTCCACTCTGGCTCACAGTGAATCTATCCACTTTATCTCTTCCCACCTAAGCAGTTGGACTGTGTGCCCCACACCTGGTTAGTAGCTCCCACTCTTTTTGAGAGTTTAGATAGGCATTCCTACTCTTTCCATTTGTTTTTCCTCAGATATAAACCTAACATAACTTTGATTAAACAATCTAATAAAGTGAAAAAAATGATATACGGTATAAGAAAATGATGCCCTATTACAATCTGTTGCTTACCAAAAACACATTTAAAAAACAGGGACATAAAATAAAACTTAGGGGATGAGAAAAATTTACTATTTATTAAATGAATTCAAAAACCAAGAGTGATAGTTATGCTGACAAAGCATAAGCAAACATTCAAAAAATAGAAAGAAGAAAATAAAGACACTATTTTTAAAAATAATTCTGAAGGGGAAGCTTAGGTGGTACAGTGGATGGAGCACCAGCCCTGAACTCAGGAGAACCTGAGTTCAAATTAGGCCTCAGACATTTTACACTTTCTAGCTGTGTGAACCCAGGCAAGTCACTTAACCCTAATTGCCTCACCAAAAAAACCCTAATAATCCTGAATACATGAAGGTTAGCGAGCAATAAAATCTTTTAGTTCTTATAGTTTGGGCCTTGGTAACTTTCATGGAATTATAATTTCATTGGTAAGGCTTCTTCTCTGACTGATATAGATGAAAACTAACCCAAACCTTTTTGTTCTGTGTGATTCTTGTTCATGATTTCCTATAAATCTTTCATAGTTGATCTTCCCAAAGCCTTAGAAGCTTTCCTTTTTGTTCTCAACTTATGACTTGTATCCATTTGTGATTTTTGTCTATTACCTCTCATTCCCTTCACCAATTTGCTCTGCTGCCTCATTTGTATTTGTAGATAAATAAAGCCTTTCCCAGTATTTTAAGTGCACATCACTGTTGGTGTTATGGTGTAGCCATAGGCTACCCATCACCTTCCTTCTAAGTTATCTGTAACTTTTAATTCTCCAGACTCTGCTCTATGATTTTCAGTCATGTGGTATCACCAGCAAATTAACTGGTATAAAATACATAGGTTTTGCAGCAGCAGGCAATTTTAATTCAATCCAATAAACATTTATTAAATGCTTCCTGTGTTCCAGGAACATACTGTGCTAGGAATGCAAAAACAAAAAAGAAGCAGTCCCTCTGCTCAAGGAACTCATTCTATGGGAGGTATGGGGAAATATAACATGAACATAGATTAATAAAGGCAAGATAATTTGAGAAGGGGAGAATTGCCAGTGGATTCAGAGATGGCTTCACAGAGGAAATGATAGCTAAGATGAACCTTGAAAGGAAATAATAAGAATTCTGTAAAGCAGCATCAAGGAATACATTCCAGGTAGGGATGATAGGATCATTGAAAGCTGTTTGTAGTTTCTCAAATAAGAAATACAAGCTAATTGCTTCCTCCTACTCAAGTTTGAGAATTTTCCATTTGTAACAGTTGAGATATTTATATTGATGGATTAATTGGATGGACTGTCTAATGCATGTCCAAAACCTGAATAATGTTAGTATTTTATCCACTTTGTTTTTCTATTCAGTTTTGTTTTTGTTTTTGTTTTTTTGCATTTTAAACTAACAAAGAGCTTGAACTTTCTGCCCTCTTTTATGGGAAATACTAGTGGTTCCATTCCCCATATTATTTGGGGGCAGATATGAAGAAAATCAAAGGTCAATACTTGCTGCCAAGATCTCTAGGAAAGAAAGATTAGAAAGGCCAATTAAAGAGATGAATGAGGGAGCAAGGTAGATCCTGACATTGTGCATATGGTTATACACTTATGTTTATTTCCACAGAAATTATAATGAGAAACACAATCACCATAAAGCCAAGCTTCGAAAAGCCAAGGAACGTTTAACAAATGAAGTGGAACAGCGAGATGAAAGGATTAAACAACTAGAAAATGAAATTGAGGAGATGCAGAGACTAATGGAAAAGGTGAGAAGAAAATAAGTGTGCAGCACCTTGATGGTATGGGTGGTAGGGATAAGGGAATTTTTAGAAAAGGAAGTCAATCTCTTCCATTTATTAAGTGACTGGTAAGTATCAGCCCCTATACACCAGGAGTACAAAGACAAAAAGGCTTAATTATATTTAGATTATATTTATTATAAATATTCCTGCTGCAGCTCAAGCCCATTAGCTCTTATTCTCAGTCAAAACGGAGATCAAGCGATTATTATTCTTTATGTAATACCTGGCTCTGTATCATCTTTCAGGGTTTTCGTCTCTCCAAAATAACCACACCTTTTATTTTCACTATTTTCATGGCCTTCATCCAAGCAATATGAGTGAAATTGAGAAGAGAATAGATTTCAGGAAGCCACACAAGCTACAAAAACCAAATATAGTTTGTCGCTGTGAACTATGACTCTCTACCACAGGTCTTGCCTTACATGAGACAGGTTCTATCTTGAGGTCTTCTTACTATCATATGCATGCCTCCCCTCAGAGTTTCCTCTGGGAATAGCAAAATTTGTTTTGTGTCTAGGTTTCCCCAGAGTTAAAGATCTTCCTTTTTAAAGATCCTCTTTTTTTAAGTATCTTCTTTCTAAAGAGTTCCCGACTACCCAGATACTCAGACCTTTAAAGGGAAAAACAGATGATGAATTTGCTCCTCTGCATCAATCTCTGTCCCTTGTTGCTTCATATTCCTTTTGTATAACTCAGGAAATCTTCCATTTGGTCAAGAGACTTTTCTGCTCTGTACTTCTGCCTCAAATTCCTGCAGTTCCTGCCCTTGCAGACATTCAAACCTTTCCTCTGGGGATCAAAGTTCATATCCCCTCGAAGTCCCTTGAAGTCTTTCTTCTCTCTTTGTCTTGGTGTTGAGTTATTGTTCTGAGTGTCCTCTTTGTTCCCTAGAATTAAAGGTTAAAGAAGGGTATGGAACTTCATTGTCCTATTCTTTTCATACCTTCCCTAGCACCTCATATCCCCCCAATGAACTGACCTTGAATCAATCAGTTATCTTCAGCATGGTCAATCAGCATCTTCAGGTATATCTTCAGCATCTTCAGCACCTAATAAACACCTGGGTCACTCAGGATAAGACAAGGAATTCATATCAATCATAGTAAGTTTCATATCTTATCAAGGAAATTTCACAACTTTTTAAGGAACTATTTAGTGTCCAAAGACAAATCTTCACCAATGGAGCAAATTAGCATTTTTACACCTCATATTGAGAAATTTCTTTAATGTAAAACAAGCTCCTTATCAATAATGTCAGTGTACATTATGAGCACATCCACTACATTCTCCCCCTCAATTAAAAAATGTATGCTCTTTTGCAGATTATATAATTGTGTTTTATACAGTGTCCTACTTCTGAAGATGATATTGAGAATCTAGGAATAGTCATAATCTTCATGGAAAACTATTGCCTATTTAAAACATGCCACCAACATAATAATATGAACAATTTATATAAAACATGATACTTTTCAATAAGCCCTCCCTAATTCTGTCTAGTTTTAAATATATTATTCTCTCCTAAAGTATCTGAATGTAGTTTCCAAGTTGAAGATGGAGGGGATATATCTAAAACATCTTATTAATGACTTGATTGATGTACACAGATGGCATCAAGTTATATAGATCCAAATCTTTTCCAATTGATATCAAAATGTCATTTGAACTCAACAAGTGTACATTTCTTTATGTCTATTAAGGGAAGAAAGACACTAAAGACTATGGGTTTGAATCCAGAGGCTAAATTGAACCAATAGATCAAGGTGATACGTAAAAATACCTTTTTCTCCTCCAAATAAAACACATCAAATATAAAGCTATCAAGAAGAAAGCTGTGGCTGTGCACATTAGGAGACTTGTTGGCATCCTAAAATCAAAGCTGAGTGAGAAGAACACATTTAAGGCAACTAAAATCTGTACAATACCAGTTTTGACATACTCTTTTGGAACTGTAAAATGTACCTTAACAGATTTGGAAAGTACCCTAACTCATACAATTGTAATGAAACATAGGACTCATTATATTAAGTCAGCTTATGGAAAAATGAAATTTTGTAAAAATAAAAAAAGAAGAATAGGATTGATGCACATCTCAGAACATGTAATAAATAAGTTAAAAACTTAGAGAAATACTTTTATAATAAGCAGGCATCACTTCATCAAGCAAATAAAGGGTGATCATAGACACACACCTATGAAATTGTCTAATGTTAACCAGAAGTGGTTTACCTCTGAATATAGCTTAATGAACACCTAACATCCAAGAATGAAATAAAAAACCCTCTTTGAGTGACATTCACAAGGATTCAACCAACTGTAAACAAATGGCTGAGCTATATAGACTTGTTTATAGAAATAGAAGGGTCCAGCAATTGAGGATTGGGCCACTAATGTCTAAGGGATTGTAGAAGAATAAGCACACTAAAACAATCCTGGAAGAGCTGTGAATTAGTATAACTACTTTGGAAGGCAATTTGGAATTATGCAAATAAAATAAATTAAATGATTATAGTCTTTTATTTAGTCTAGAATCGAGTGCTAGTCATATATCCCAGGAGGGTGAATGATAAGAAGTAAGACCCTATATACACCAAAATATTATAGCAACACTTATTTAAAAAAGTTAGAAATGAAATTTGGTATCAAAAAATCGAAAAATAGATGCCTAACAAAAAGAGGAATGGCCAAACAAAATAGTACATAAACATAATAGAATATTGCATTTCTTAATATTACATACATTGCTATAAAAATGAAAACTATGATGAACACAGAGAAGTGTTCATCTTCTTCTGTGAAGATGACTTCTTCTTAGCTTTTAAAGCATACAAAGTCATAACCTGGTCCATTTTTTCTAATGCTCATTTATTTGAGATGAGGAAAGAATAAACACTACAGAAATAGAAAAAAAAAAAAAAAACAGTGGTACCTTGTGTTTATAGTCACATGGTAGTCAGGCGGGATATTAGTCATCTAATAGTGGGTGACAGCCACCACTACCTCTCTCCCACCTGGAGTTCTTGCGATAATCACCACCCAGCGCTTAAACCTTTATATACCTATACCAGGCTGTATCCTCAGTTACAGCCCACAGTTAATTAAAAGATTTCTGATCGCCATGAAGTAAGTTTATAGGAAACAGAATATCAGTACCTGTCCTGAAGCAGGGAGGCAGCAGGACCCTTCCATCACACATCACCCATGTGATGTCTCCATGTGAACTGATAACCAGGGAAATCATATTGTGCATGTGATAAGGACTGGGAGCTTGTTGGATTCCTCCCATGTCATAAAAGCAAGCATCATCCATCATGGAGAGAGGCCTTTCCATTAAGATCTGAAGGATAGAGAACCAAGGATGTTCATTGTCATAACTATTGTTTTATGTAATTCTAGAAATATTAGTGATTACAATAAAACAAGGTTGAAGGAAATATGCACAACAAAGAAACAATTTTTTGCAGCATACTAATGGCTTACTTAAGAATCTTAAGAGTCAACTAAACTTAAAAAACCAAAAAGTTAATACCAATTAATAGAATAGTCTAGTTGAGGAGCTGGATATAAAATAAATCTACAAGATCATCAACTTTTCTGTATATCACCAAAAAAATCCAGAAAAATAATCCCTATTCATAATTACTATACAACATATAAAATAGACCTGAAAATCCATAGGAATTATATGAATACAGCTGCAAAGCACACTTTTCAGAAACAAAAAGAAAGGCTTAAATTGAAAAGAAATACTTATAGTTCATGATACTATTATGTAATAAGAATTATAGTACTAAGTTTATTTACAGATTAGTGCCATATCAATTAAATTTCCAAAGGATTACTTTATAGAAATAGACAAGAATATAACAAAATTCACCTGTAGAAACAAAAAAACTAAGGGTCTAAAGAGAATTTAAATTTTCAAAAAGTAGGAAGTAAGGGAACCTCATGAACCACATCTCAATGTTTTATTGAAAAGTAGTTTTAAAAAACAGATTGCATCCAGACAAGATCCAAAACCAACAGGACCTAGTAGCATATAGTGATCAATAAACTCAAGGAAACAAACTAATCAAGGTAAGCATTTTTTAACAAAAACTTCTGGAAAAATTGAAAAACAGTATTAGAGAAATTTGGCCTATCATCTCATACCACATAACACAATAAGCATCAAGTGTATATCACCTAGATATAATCAAATTAGAAGACAATAGGAGTTACCTTTCACATTTGGATAAGGAGGGAACTTGATTATATAAGGGATAGCGAAAGATAAAATGGATAATTTTTATTATATAAAATTGAAAAAATTTTGCACAAAGCAATAAATGAAAATAATGTACTAGGAAAAATATTTAGCAAACTTCTCCAATGAAATCTGATCTATATATGTATATATATATATATATATATATATATATATATATATATACATATATGTAGATGATATATGTAGGGTTGATACAAATATAAGAGAACAAGAGCCATTATTCAATCAATAGTCTAAGGTATAAACAAGAATTCATAAGAGGAAAAAATTCAAGTTATTAGTAATCATATTAAAATGTTTCTAATCACTAATAATAATAAGAAAAGCACATTAAAACATTCTGAGAATACTCTTCTTACATATAAGATTGGGAAAGAAAACAAATTTTAAAAAGTATAATTGTTAGAAGTGCTATGGAAATTTAAAAAGATTCATGTACTCTTTCTCCAGCTATGAATAGCTCCAAATATTCTGAAAAGCAATTCTGAACTACAAAAGTCACTAAATTGTGCATTCCCTTTGACTCAACAATATCACTACCCCAAAGAGATCATAGACAGGGAAAAGATTCATATATACCAAAGTACTATAGCATTACTTTTTATTGTAGCAAATATATGGAAATAAAATAAGTGACATTACCTGGGAAGGGCTGAATAAATTATAGCATAGAAGTGTAATGGAATAACTCTGATCAGCGACATGACCTATCAGAATTCCAGGAGAGTGATAATGAGACATGCGCCCTACTTCTTGGTATAGAGGTGATAGATTCTAGAAAAAGAATGGGTCATACATTTCCAGATACTACCATTCCAATACAAATTGGCTTTGATTAACATTATAAGGGAAGACTATTATTGGGGGTAGGGATGAAGAAAGAGTCAAGAGAACATTGGGGTGGATAATGATAGTGATTCAGAAAAGGGAAAAGAGTAAAAACGTCAAAACATTTAAAATACACAAAGGAGATCAGAGAAATTTAGAGGGAACACAGAAAATCAAGGCAATTTCAACACTAATACAGTACATTTAATATATATTAAAAGGATCAACCTGCATGTTCTGGATTCACAATTTCACATACAATTCTCATGAAAATGTTTTTGATGATTTTTTAATTCTAATTGAGAGGGTTTTTTTGGTTATTTTTTAAACTGGTGGGATTAGAGAAGACTTCCTATTGGAGGTGGCCTCGGAGCTGAATAATTTTGAAAGGTAGTATATTCCAGGCTTGGTAGATACCTTGTGCATATATTAAAATAGGTAGTTACATAAAAATTGATAAATTTTAAGAGAACCATGAATACTTAACCTAGAGAAGATCAAAGTATAAATGAGAGGTTCAATTGAAGGACAGCATAAAATCCACAATGGTTAAAGATGTGTCCTTTTTCATGAAGAAGTTTTTCCTTAGGCTAGATCTTGCTGCTTTAAACAATAATGATAAATGACATTTACAAAACTTGTTCAAATTTGAACAGTACTGGGAACTTAGTGACTACTTCATAAATGCTTGTGGACTTTCTATATTATCTCATTTAAACTTCATGAAAACCCTGTGAAGCTACAGGTCCTTTTTATGCCCATTTTATAGATGATGAATACAAGGTATATAGTGGCTTGCCCATGATTACCCAAGTATGTTAGCAGTGTCAGGGGCAGTATTTGAACCCCATTCCTCCTGATTCCAAGCCCAGCATTCTTATCTTCTGTGCCATATTGCTACAGTAAAAGTCCAGAGAAAACAATCACCAGTTTCTGACTTCATTCCCTTGCATTCATCCTACATTGGAGGCAGAAGTTTTGCTTTCCACATAATTCTTCAAGTGGGCTTCTTTCTGCTTCCTCTTATGCTTCCTATTCGATCTTCAAAATTCTCTCCTGTAAGGAGCCCAATCATATATGTAAGAAGAGTAATCTCAGAATGTTTTAATGTGCTTTTTTATTATTATTAGTGATTAGAAACAGTTTAATATGATTGCTAATAACTTGAATTTTTCCCCTTGTGAATTCTTGTTTTTCTACTTAACTCTATCCAGGTGCTATCTTACAAGGGCATGGGGTATTATATTTTGTGGAGGAGTGATATGTTGAGACAAAGTATTATAAATATGTTACACTTGGTATGAGGGAAATTGAAGTTAAATGTAAAGGGTAATTTCCTGTCTAAAAAACTTAAAAATCTCAAAATGGATTTTTGTTGTTGTTCAGTCATTTTTCAGTCATGGCTGACTCTTTGTGACCCCATTTAGGGTTTTCTTGGCAAAGACAGTAGAGGAATTTGCTATTTCCTTCTTCAAATCATTTTGCAGATGAAGAACTGAGGCAGACAGGATGAGGTGACTTGCCCAGGGTCACACAGCTAGTAAGTGTCTGAGGCCAAATTTGAACTCAGGAAGATGAGTTAGGAAGATGACTCCGGGCCTGGCACTCCGGGTGCATCATGGTGCCACACAGCTGCCCTAGGTGAGCCACTGAGTAGAAAACAGAGTCTCCACAATAAATCTAAGAATGGATGGAGACCATTTGTCCAGGATGATTTATTTTAAAATCTATTTTTAAATTTGACATAGATCATGATTAATGGGCTTAGAACTAGAAGGCATCTTAGCAGTTATATAGTACATGATGAATCTGAAGGCCAAAGCTAAATGAGTCATCCATGGTTGTTTAAGGAGTAAGCAACAGAGCTGGATCTGGAATCTAAGACTTCTCACTCCCGATCTAGCCCTTTCTCCACTTACCCTGTATAGCATGCTTGCCTCCTTTCTTTCCGAGTCATTTTTGGACATAGCTGCATTAGCCATCAGTTCTGGGATAAACAATTGCTTTAAAAAGGACCATTCTATTAGCATAGATATTGCTTCAGCATCCAAGTTCTGGGAACATTGTTAGTATCTACATGTATGATTCCATTAACCCAGATTTTGAAACTGGATGAACTTAGTCAAATTTTAACTTTCTCTTATTACCTTAAAAGAAATACAGGTGCATAACATGATGATCATGAGCTCCTGGGTACAATTACAGAAGCCTATGATGTGTGGAATGGACAAATAGGTAGCACAGTGGATAGAGTCAAGGCCTGGAGTCAGGAAGAACTGAATTCAAATACAGCTCATGCATATACTAGCTGTATGAGCCTGAGCAAGTCACTTCACCCAGTGTGCCTCAGTTTTCTCATCTGAAAAATGACTGCAGAAGGAAATGGAAAACTACTCTAGTATCTCTGCTAAGAAAACCCCAAGTGGAGTCACAGAGTTAAACAGACTGAAAAAAGACTGAACCACAACAACAATATGTGGAATCAGAGGACTAAGTACTTCTTGTTAATGATGACAAACAACAGAGTAATTAGAACACAGCTGTTTGTCAAGAACTTTATTTGACTTTATTGTGTTTAAAAATATTAAACTCAAGAAGCTTCTTGAGTCCTCTATTACTCTATTTTGACATGGTGATGGCCTTGATTTTTAAAGGTAAATGTCAATGGAGTACATACTATAGAAAGTCCTACCAAGCTGGAAAAGCTTTAACACAGGAGCAATAACCAAGTATATGCATTTGAAGACCAGCCTAGTTAAACTTGGAGAGCTCACAGCTAGTAACTGGCCACCATGTGGTTATTTTTTTGGCCATAGTAACTTATGAAACTATCTCCTAAGGCTCACTTAGAGTTATGAACTCACTTCTCACTGTCTCTTCCCTTTGTTCATTCCCCCACTCATCCCCACCATATCCAATCTGTTGATCTGACTTTAGTAACATCTCTCAAATAAAATCTTTGCTTTCCTCTAATACTGTCACCTCCAGTGACTATTACAGTAGTCTGCTAGTGGGCCTCCCTGTCCTCCACTCAGCTATCAAAGTGATTTTCCTAAAGCAGAGATGTGACCATGTCACCTTGCCTGCAGCCCTTCCCCTTCAACTCCAGTGGCTCCCTCTCCCCTTCAGAATCAAATATAAAATCTTCTCTTTGGCATTCCAAGCCCTTCATGACCTAGTCTTCCAGTCTTAGATCTTACTCCCTTCTTACCTGTCCCAGGCATTTTTTGATCCAGTGGCTTCCTCGCTGTTCCTAACATAAGACACTTCATCTCAACTCTAGGCAATTTCATTGACAATCCCCCATGTCTGGAATGCTGCTCTTCTTCATCTCTGTTTCCTGGCCTCCCTATTTTGCTTCAAATCTCAGTTAAAATCTTACTTTCAACAAGGCTTTTTGAAGTGACTGGTAATCTAGTGCTTTCTCCAATGATTATTTCCAGAGCTTTTCTGTACATAGTTCTTTATATATTGTCTCTCCCATTAGACTGTAAGCTCCTTGAGAGTAGGGACTGTATTTTTTTACCTTTCTTTGGATCCCCAGAACTCAGCACACCCTGGCACATAGCTGGCATTAATAAATGTTTATTAACTGATCAATTGACCTGCATTGATATAAATATGCAAATAGATGAAATTGTGAATCCTTGGAACATAATTATAAATGGGAAAGATTCAAAATTTAAACAGCACATAAAATAAGAGAATTTGCAAGAAAGAATGCCAAAATCAATTTAAATTTTCTTTTCTGAATAAAAACAGAAAACAACTCTGGAAAAAAGGATAGAACTCCATCGTTTCCACTTTCTAAGAAAAGACCAATTGAGTTGAATAAAGATAAGTATTAATTATCTGCTTTGTGCAAGTCACTGTGCAGGTGATAGATACAAAGAGAAAATGAAAAATAGCCTCTGCCTTCATGGATGTAATATCTTACTGTAAGCCAATGTATCTAAACCCACAATTTATTCCATGATAATAATTCTTAAAATTGAAAAGGTTGCTACCAGGAAGCTTCTTTTTCCTTAGGAGAAAGAGTTCCAGGACCAAGTCACCACGCAAAATGAGAATCTACTCATTGAAAAGAGGCGACTTTTAGAGAGACTAACAGAACAAGATGAAACTATACAAGGCAATAAATGGATGATCTCTTCAGTCCAGAACAGGTAAGGATTTATTCCCAAGCAATATGGCTCTTTTCTTTCAACATGCCTCTACAAAAATATTATTAAACAAAAAGAAAACTGTGACATTTTTCAATTCTTTAAAATATCCTACAATCTACTGTCCTTGACTGTCTTGTAGGATCATAGATTTATAACTAAAAAAGAGACTTTAGTGATCATGTAGTCTAACTTTCCGTTTTATAGACAAAGAAATTGAATCTCAGAAAGGTGAAGTTATTTGTCAGAGTTTTCATAGTTAGTAAAAGGCAGAAATAGAATTTGAACTTAAGTAGCCTGGCTTCAGATTTAACATGGTATCCACTAGAACCCACTGGCTCACATTGTGGCTATAAGTAGTGGCCATGCCCTAATCCTCAAACCCCTCTTTGGAAGGTGAATTATCTTCAGAAATAGTAACATTAATGACTATCTAATCATTATCATAGTTTGACTAGTTAATTGTATTCCAATGACCTGTTATTATTAAATGTCCAAAGGGTTAAACTGGAATCAAGGTCCAATCACCTCAGTGATACAACTGGACAAGTACCAGCAATGTATTCTGTTGTCACAAAGACAGATGTCATGGTGGGCAGTGGGAAAAGAACTTATTGGTATCAAGCCAGGTTATCTGACACTTCTGGAATCATTATTTCAGAATTTCTTGAATAATATGCCTATATATGATCACATATCTGGTAGCTTAAGGGAAGATGTAAAAATGATTTTCTGATCCCTTCCTATCTTACTTATTCGGGGGAAATAGCAACATTCCAGAAATTACTGATTTTCTACTATTAGGATAAATCTAATGAAAGAAGGGATGAGGGAAAATGATAAAGAATTATAATAACTGCTTAAAAATTGGTCCCCTCAGAATTCAGGCCTATATCCAAAAATAATCTAAAATTGCAATCACAAATAGTAGTCATAACATTTCATTTCCCTTGAGCTCCCATCAATTAAAGAATGGTTAAATGTGATACATGAATATAATGGGATAAAACTGTGTTATAAGAAAGGATGTGTGCAATGAATTTAGAGAAGCATAGAAAGATCTATGTAAGCAGAGCCAAAGAAACAATATACACAGTAACTACAACAATGTAAATGGAAAGAACAGTATACCAAAAAATCAAAAATAAATGAAAGAAAATTATAAAAGTCATGAAGGACTCAAATGAAGACATAATGTGAAGACACCCTCAATCTACCCCTTCATGGAAATGGGAGGTTCATAGGTGTTACTTATTGAAATGTTTTCAGATTTTTTTTAAAGTATCAATCAGTTGTGCTAACCTTTTTTTCCTTTCTAAAAAATACTCTCTGGAAAGAATTATGAACACTGAATGTGAATCGAAGGATAGTATTTTCACCCTTTATGTTTGTTTGCTTTTTCTTATTTTTTCCCTTTTGGTCTGATTTTTCTTGCATATCATAACAACTGTGGAAATATGTTTAAAAGAACTGCATATATTTAGCCTATATAAAATTGCTTGCTGTCTTGCAGAGGAAGGAGGCAAAGAAAGGAGAGAGAAAAAAATCTGGAACACAAAGTCTTGCAGAAATAATTGTTGAAAACTATCTTTACATGCATTTGGAAAAATAAAATACCATTGAAACAACAAATAAAAATACTCTTTGTCATATGGGATTGCCCTGAGGGATGGGGGAAGAGAAGGGATTCATGGGCTAACATGGTCATATAAGAAACAGAAAATATCAATTAAAAACTGTAAGTGGAAGAACCCAGCTTATTAGCACTGTTCTGTCCTGAAAGATAGTGAATTCCCTTTCACCTAGAGTCTTCAAACAGAAGGTAGATGAATGACTACATGTGAAAGATACCTGTTAGAGTGGATGACTTTTGTTAAAATTCACTTAATAATGAGCTCCTATGAGTCATCTACTTCTTCCACATTTCTTAGTTATACCTACCATGCTTCTGCACTTGAGTTATGTGTTTATTAAATTTTCAGGCAATTTGCACTTAATTTAGTGCTACTAAAGAATTGTTCTGTCATATTGTGGTTCCTAAAATCAAGGCAAAAGCCTGGGGCACCAGAAAAATAGGAACTCTTGGAATTACACAGGATCCAGACAAAAATGTGCAGTTTTACATCTGGTTTTTGCCACCCGTAGAGTTCTTTTCCTGGATGAAGAAAACAAGCTACTGCAGGAAAATAGCCTTCGGCTTACCCAGCAGGTTGGCTTCCTAGAGCAAATCCTCAAGACTATCCAGCTTCGAAGAGGGGAGGTAAGAAATTTGTTTCCTGTTTAATCTTCAGTTTTCAGGACAGCATGTATTTTCTTTACATCTACACTGTTCCACTGTTCTCATAGTGGGCAGCAGGGAAAAACCCAAATGACTGTAAACCAGAATATCAAGCACTTATTTATGGAATGATTCCTCCAGAATGGCCTTCCTCTCCAGAAAAATCTTTCTTTAAAGAATTCTCAGCACCCAAGTATGTCTACTGGAAAACTATTTGGTTTTCATTTGGTCTGCTGCATTTTTCATGGGTGCACCAAAAAGACAAGTGTCCCACAAAGACTTAGGCAACAGCAGGAAAGGCTCCAACTAGGCTAAGATGGGAAAGAACAATGTGTGTACCACAATTGTTAGAATTCCTATAATCACAGAATTTCAGAGATAGAAGGGACTTTTAAGATTCCAATGCTCTATCAGATTTTTGATAAGTGACTTTCCAGGTTTTGTTTTAAGAAACAAACTTATTATCTATATTGTAATTTATATTGTAATAAACTTATTCGTTTTAATAAGGTTTTCATTGAAGATCCAAAATGATATATCCTAGTTATGCCTCAGATTTGTGACACTATTATAGTGTCTTTACTGATGAAAAACTCATAGTTTAATTGGGAGGAAAGTGGCAATAATGTACTAAATTTCTAAGACTAGAAAGCCAGTTAAACTGACACCAATGAATAAGGGTAGATGATATTACCCTTAGAATAAAAATTGGTTGCATCATCTTGCCTTTGCTTGCAACCTGTGGGAAGTTTTCGCTTGCAAGATGATTCTAATCAAAAGTGGGTTAAAAACAGAAGTGAATCCTGTTCCGGGTAAGATACATCAATCAATCAGACAACATATATAAAATGCCTACGATGTACCAGGCACTATGCTAAGTACTAGGAATACAAAAAAGAGGCAAAAAATAGTCCCGGCCCACAAGGAGCTTTCAATCTAATGGGAAGGCACTAGAATTAAAAAGAATTGGGGAAGAATTCCAGTAAAAATTAGAATTTTAATTGGGACTTAAGGAAACCAGGGAGATTAGTAGGCAGAGTGAAGAAGAGAAAGAATTCCAGGCATGTAAGACAACCAGAGAAAATTGTCTGGAAATGAGACAGACAGACAGACAGACAGACACAGAGACAGACATAGAGACAAAGGCAGAGACAGAGAAACAGAGAGAAACAGACAGATAGAAAGATTGGAGACAAACACACACACACACAGAGTATCTTGTTTATGGAACATTTAGTAACCCAGTGTCATTGGATCAAAAGTAACTTGTCAGAGAGAAAGCTGTAAGAAGACCGGAATGGGAGGATGGTACTAGATTACAAGGGACTTTTAAATGCCAAACAGAATACTTTGTTTTTAATCCTGGATACAGTAGGGAACCATTGAAGTTTATCAAATAGGGGACTGATATAGTCAGACCTACGCTTTAGGAAAATTACTTTAGAATCTGAATGAAGATGGTTTGAAATGGAAAGAAACTTGAGGCAAGCAGCCCCACCAGGAGCCATTGCCATAGTCGAGGCATCAGATGATGAAGGCCTGCATTAGAGTGATGACAGAGTCAGAGGGGAGAAGGAGGAATATTTGAGAAATGTTGCAGACCTTGACAACATACTAGTTGCAGGAGGCTAGAGATAGGGATGACTTTTAGGTTACAAACCTGAAGGACTGGGGAAATGGTGTCCTCTGGAGTAATCGGGAAGATATGAAGGGGACAGAGTTTAGAGAGAAAGATAATGAATTCTGTCTTGGACATACTGAGTTGAAGATATCTATTTGACATCCAGTTCAGGAGAGCTGAAAAGCAGTTAGAGATGTGAAACTGGAGGTTGACACAGAACTTGGGACAGGAAAAGGAGATCTGAGAATCATCAATATAGAAATGGTCATTAAATTCATGAAAGCTCATCAAATGAAGTAGTATATAGGGAGAAGAGAAAAGCTAGAATCCTGAGGGACCCATATAGTTAGAGATTATGACCTAGGAGAAGACCCAACAAATAAGACAGAATATTGATCTGATAGTGTAAGAACCAGGAGAAAGTGGGATTCCAAAAATCTAGAAAAGGAAGTAGCAAGAAAGTGAGAATAACCAACAGTATCAAAGACTGAAGAGCAGTAAAAGAGAATGAGAATTGAGAAGTCATTAGAAGTCATGAGTAACTTGGGAAAGAGCAGTTTTGACAAAATGATAATGTTGAAAGCCAGATTATAAATGATGAAGGAGAGAACGAGAGGAGAGAAAGTGAAGGCCCCTATTGGAGGTGATCTGAGAAGTATAACTACAAAGGACTTAAAAGATATAGGATTGGCAGGAATGGAAACATCGACTGAGGGATTTTTCAAGATAAGGGAGCTATGGGCATATAGTAAATAGGAGGGACTAAGCCAGTAGAAAGGGAGAGATTGAAAATAAGTGAAAGAGTGGGGATGAAAGAGAGGGGCAAATTGGAGAAGATGAGATGGAATGGGATCACTTGTACCAGTTAGAGGGGTTTGCCTTATTAAGGAGTAAGGACACTTCATTATGTAAGATAGATGAAGGAAGAGAGAGTAGCAGAAAGCACCTATGCAATAGGAAATAAAGAAGAGGAGAGAAGAGGAAGCTCACTCCAGATGAGCTTATTTTTTCTGTAACATAGGTAAATCTAGGGGAGGCAGTGGGAGGAAGAAGGAGAAAATTTGGAACACAAGGTTTTGGAAGGGTCATTGTTAAAAAAAATTACCCATGCATATGTTTTGAAAATAAAAAGCTTTAATAAAAAATAAAATGGAAAAAAATAAAATATGAGGCAAGGTTCCCAGGTGAGAGAATTCATCAGGGGAGTGCAGAGTCATAAAAGGTTTGAGGAGAGATGAAAATGTTTGGAAGAGATGCTGTGGAGAGTAGGAAAGTGAGCGAGTTGGTAGAAGGTAGGTAGAATAGCCTTGGCTAGCAGCAATGAGGGCCTATTTGAGATTGTATAGCCAATTTGAAGCGAATCCAGTCAGGATGATTGTTTCTTTTTCATCTTTGTCATTCAGCCCCACCTCACTTAAAACCCAATTTCCTTGCACATCCTGGTGTCACCTTCCTGATGTCATGGTCTTCTTCGAGACTGAAGGACAAACAACAGCAATTCAGCAGCACATGTATAAGAGTGAAGATGGGAGTGAGGATCCAAATTTGAATGGATGCAATCACAATGTGATGAATGATCTAGGGATTTGAGAGGGAACAATGTAAAGCAGAATTGGCTCACCTAGAGATCGATAGGGGTAAAAGGAGAGAGAGGGGTTAGTACAGGGGAGATGGTCTAGAGAGATATTTAAAAGGATAAG
This sequence comes from Sarcophilus harrisii, assembly GCF_902635505.1. Taxonomy (NCBI): domain Eukaryota; kingdom Metazoa; phylum Chordata; class Mammalia; order Dasyuromorphia; family Dasyuridae; genus Sarcophilus; species Sarcophilus harrisii. Next base: position 549,667,948 of record NC_045428.1, read on the forward strand.
ACTAGTTTCACATTTACTTGATGAAGGTAATTTCTTTCTGGTTGCATGACTGGCAGGTCATGCAAGACTTGGACTGGATATATAGATCTGGGATTCTGAACAGAGCTGAACAGAACAGATTTCTGAAGAGATGAGCTCACAGTTAGATTATGCTGCCTGAATGATAAGAACTTATGCCCTTAGGACTGGCGCTTGTGAATTTCAAACCATGCATTGTAGACACCACAGCCATATTCAGAAGTGTTTGATGCAATACATGGTTATTATGGTTCAATACACATTCAGTACATTAGTTGGTAAATTTCTTTGCTTAATTAAAAATTAATGTGTAAAAGAAAAGTGAGGGAGATAAGCAAGGAAACTTTGAGATCTATCTCGGTCAATCCACAGGCAATTTTTAAAGCGCCCATGTATTACACATTGTGAATACAAAGACAAAATGATGGAAGCTTATATTTTTTGGGGAGAGAAAAGATATATTTGAGATATTTTTAAAAATAAGGTATTTTGGGGGCAGCTAGTTGGTACAGGGGATAGAGTACCTGCCCTGAAGTCAGGAGGACCTGAGTTCAAATTTGACCTCAGACACTTAACACTTCCTAGCTGTGTGACCCTGGGCAAGTCACTTAACCCCAATTGCCTCAGCAAAAAAAAAAAAAAAAAAAAAAAAAATATATATATATATATATATATATATATATATATATATTGAGAGAGAGAGTGTGTATCTCTTAGGGAGTAGTACTTGAGCTGATAAAGAAACCAGGGGTTTTTCGAGTCAAGAGAGGGCAAAGGATTTGGTACTAGCATAGCGACAGTCTGTTCAAAGACAGAAAGAAAGTGGAGAGCCAGATGTGAGAGAAGCAAGAGGGTTAATTGAACTGAACCTGTGGCATGTGGCTGAGTATTACTCACTTAGCTGAGGAGGGCTTTATATGCCAAAAAATTTGATCCTGAATTCACTAAGGACTTCTGGAATTTATTGAGTTGGGGAGTGATTAGATCTAGGTTTAGAAAAATCAATTTGGCAGTTGTATGGAGGATAATTCAGAAAGGAGAAAGAGGGAGGGAGACCAATTAGGAGACCATTGTGATAATTTATCTAAGTTAGTAGTGGGGGACAGGCTCTAAACTAGTATAGTGGCCTATTTGGGTGGAGAGAAAAAAGCAGGTATTATAGACTTTGTAGAGGCAGAATTGACAAGACTTGGCAACTTTATTGGAAATGGGAGGAGGAAAAGAAGAATGAGGAACTGAGTATGAATCCGACATTGTGAACATGAATGATGAGAAGGATGTTGCTCCCCTTAACAGAAAAAGGTAAATTCCAAAGAGAAGTAACTTTAAAGGCAAAGATAATGAGTTGTGTATTTTGGTGGTTCAACAGACATCTATTAAGTACTATGTGCCAAATGCTGTGCTAAAAATTAGGAATACAAAGAAAGGCAAAAAGCAGTCTCAAGGAGTTCATAGTCTTAATGGATGAGACAACATGCAAACAACTATGTACCAACAAGATGTAGAGATGGTAAATTGGAGATATTCTCCTAGGAAAGACACTAAAGTTAAGGAGGTTTGGGAAAGGCTTCTTGTAGAAGGTGGAACTTTAGTAGATATTTGAAAGAAGCCAGAAGGTAGAAATGAGGAAGGAGAGACTTCCAGACATCAAAGACATCCAGTGAAAATGCCAGAGTTGGGAGGTAGAATTTTGTGATTGAAGAAATATCAAATAGATCGGTGTCATTTGGATCAAGATTGTGAAAAGGAGAGTAAAAAATAACTGAAAGGTGTAAAAAAAACTTGGAAAAGTAGGAAGGGTCCAGTTTGTGAAGGATTTTGAAAGTCAAAGAAGGAATGTTACACATTGGAAGTGATAGTCACTGGATTGTGTTGACTAAGAAAATGACTTGGTCACATTTGCACTCTAGAGAGATTCGTTTGATAGCTGAGTGGGAAATGGATTGGAGTGAGGAGAGATTGAAGCAGGAAGACCAACTACAGGTTCATCAAATAATTCAGGCATAAGGTGATGAGGGTCTGTACCAGGATGGTAACAAAGGAGAGAAGTTATGTCTAAAAGAGATGTTAAGAAAGTAAAATCAAAAGGAGTTGGCAATTGGCTAAAATATGGGCAGTAAGGGAATACAGAGAACTTGACACTTAAATTGTAAATCTGGCTGACTGACTGGCAATATCAAGATAAGAAAATTAAGAAAAGGGGGGGATTGGTGAGAAGGGAGATAATGAGTTAATTTTGGAGTTTGAACTAGCCAACCAGTTCTAAATGTATAATAGACTGTTGGTGATGTAATATTTGTCTTCAAGAGAAAGATTTGGACTGGATATATAGATCTGGGATTCTGAACAGAGCTGATAGTTAAATCCATGAGAATTTATAAGGTAACTAATAGTGTAGAGAGAGACTCAGGATAGTCTTGGGTTACAGCCAATTAGGAGTAATGATATACATGATGATTCAACAAAGGAGTTTGAGTAAGAATTGTCAGATAGAAAGGAAGAGAACGAAGAAAAAATCATGTCATAGAAACCCAGAAAGGAAAGAGTATCCAGGAGTGGAGGTCAAGGTTGAGGATTGAGAAAAGACCTTCAAATTTAAAAATTAAGAGAATATTGGTAACTTTGGAGAGGATAGTTTCAGTTGAGGAATGAATTCAGAAGCCAGATTACAGAAGATTGAGAAATCAGCAGGAGAAAAAAATGGAGACAATAAGAATAAACAGCTCTTTCTAGGAATTTACCTATAAAAGAAAGATGAGGTAAAGGGTGATGAATTGAAAGAACAGTAGATTAAGAGAAGGTGGAAACTCAGGAAGTTGTAGAGATGTCCAGAATGGAGTCAGTAGTCTACAAAAAGATTGAAGATTTAGAAGGAAGGAGACTGTGAGGATAATCTGCTAGAAAAAAAAAAAGAGAGAGGTGATAGCATCAAGAAGAAAGGTTGATCTTGGTGAGGAGAAGGTTTATCCCCCTTCAGCAAAGATTGGAATAAATGAAGAGAGAGTGAGGGGCGTTGTTAAGAAATTAGAGTGTAGAAAAGGGAAGAAGAGGGAACTTTTGACCTTTTATTTTTTTTAGTAAAATATGAGTCAAGGTCCTCAGAAGAATTAGTAAGGAGAGGAGTGATATGAGACAAGTACTATGGGGAGTACAATAGAGAATTAATGAGGGAAGAGTTAAAGAATTACCTGGATTAAAGCTCTATAAAGAGAAATAACTCAGAATATAAGAAATTCCAGTGGTCAAATATTCTCTTTGTGAGAATATCCAGGAGTCAGAAGGAGAAATCATGGAGGAAAATTGGGTGAAGATCAATGGAGGCAGAAACAGAAACAGTATTGTCATCATGGTATATTATAAACCACCTGGGCAGAAAGAGAACTAAATGAATTTAAACGGGGCACAAAGGCGTGAAGACTATAGTATAAAGGTGAAGGGTCCACTGACCCCAACCTACTTAAAAGTCGTTACTTTAGGTAAGAACACTTCTTGATCGAATCAGTAAATTAGAACTAGATATAAGGCTTTTGGACTCTTCCTTCAGAAAATCTTTCCCAGATGCCCTCTTCTCTGACATTACTTAACTGTAATTACTTAACATTACTAATTATTAACATTACCACTGTTTTCTTATCACCTGCTATATAAACTTCTGCAATACCTTTCATCTTCCTCAAGTGTCTTTCACTTCACTCAGCCACCAAATTGATCTTGCTAAAACACAGATATGATCATGTCACTCTTCCCAGCACCACCCCCCCCTTTCTCTCCCCTGGCCACCACCCTTTCAAAAATCTCCCGGGACTTCCTATTGCTTCCAGAATCAAATATAAAATCCTTCATTTGTCTTTTAAAGCTCTTTATACTACTATCTTCATACTTTCTAGTCTTCTTATATTTTATGCCCTTCCCAATATTGCTACCCCAACTTTTCCATCCAGCAATATTGGCCTTCTGGCTGTTTCATGCAGAAAATACTCCACGTCTTGGTTCTGGACATTTTCTCTGGTTATTCCCTGTGTCTGAAATGCTTTCCTGTCTCATCTCTACTTCCTGACTTTCTTAGCTTCCAGTTAAAATCTCACCTTCTGCAGAATGCTTCCCTTCCTGCTGTCCCTTCATGCCAGTGCCTCTGTTGATTATCTCTAAATGTATCATAGTTTTTGGCAAGTAGTCTGCACCACCAGCTTGTGAGCTCCGTAGGAGCAGGGACTGCTTTGCTTGGTATCCTTAGCCCTTAACTGTGTCTGCCACACACCAGTAGGGGTGTGATAAGTATTTGTTGACTTGACACCTCATCAATTGAGGAAAAGTCTAAGGAAAAGTCTCTGTTCTTCTCCCAACTTTCCCTCCTGGTGTCTGTTTGTTAACAGAAATGTATTCTATTTCATTATTGAAACATTTCCTGTCACTTGGATTTTGCTTCAACCATGAAACATGTCTAGTTAGCTAAAAATAAATATAAATGTCATTTAAGTCAGAAAGCTGAGCTTTGGTCTGTTAGCCTAATTTGGGGTTTGGTATAATTATGATTGTTACCCTAACTTTTTATTTAATATACAAATATATAAAATATAAGTGGCAGAAGAAGGAACCACAAAGATCTGAAGGGCTATTATACCATTCCTAATCTTTAAACAAACTAATGACTGAAACAAAGTATAACATTCAGATAATTAAAGGTCCTTCATCTGTAGGAGTACTCTGATTTTCAGGGTAGCTAAAAATTTCTTGGTGTGTCTTAAAAATGTAATCTTTCAAAAGAAAGAACTAATAAAAAGGAAATTTTCTTCTTGATCTTGATCTCACAGCCAAGGAGCAATTAGTGTTGGGGTAGAAATGATGAGGACTTTTGGGAAAAAGAAATCTCTTTATCTTAGAATTTGTGATAAAGGAGTGAAAAGCCTGTAATCTCACATACAATTTAAATTTTGGTAGAATAAATTTCAAAGGTTCAGAGGAAAGATAGATGGTCATCCTGTGGAATACTATTCTAATAGAGAAGTAAACTTAGAAGGAATAGGACATTTGAAGAGTGAAATTCTAAAGTCATACAAAGAAATGAGTCCTTCAAGAAGACGATTTGTCTTTTGTGGATGAACATGAAACTTTAATTTTATAAAGATGCATTTAAAGATGCAAATGTAGCACTACCTCTGAGTCATTCCCCTAGGGTGCACACTGTGCAGGCCTCCCTGTGGGCTAGGTCCCTAGGTGGAGGGGAGTCCTCTCTGGTGAACCTACTTTCAATAATTGTAGATAATTAAATTAGAGCAAAGACAGTTTACTCGGATGACATAATAAGAAAAGTCAGCCTGAGAGTAGATAATCAGAACAACAGCTATATAATACTCTAACCCAATAAATCTGGATTTCAAATTCCCACAAATAGTAATGAAGCATGATATATCCAGACAATTTGTGCCTCCAGAACTTCATGGCCTTTGTGGGCTTTCTCTCTTCATGTCTTGGCTCTTTGTAAAAGAGAACATTCTCTACTGGGTAGGTTGCTCAGCTGGGTTCCCAGAGCTGGCTCTCTCTGGAGTCCATAACCGTCGTTCTTCTTTGCTCTCAGAGCTTTCTTTCTGTGTCTGTCTTCAGAGTGTCTGTCTCTGCTCCTTGTTGTATGTGGGTCTGCTACCAGGTAAGTTGTTTTGCTACAGGACAGTGGTTTTTGGAAAAGAGAAAAGAAGTCTTTCTTCACACACACATCCTTTGGTGTAAGAACAAGAGTTTCCACTACAAGGTTCCTATCATCATGGATGGATATATTTGAATTGAATTTCTAGGAGGCTTAGCTATTTAAAAGCCTCCATGGGCATAATTAATATTGGCCATCCCATCCCACATTCCCCTTCGATTCAAAGTTTGTGAGGGAACACGATCTAGAGAGGTATCTTTATATATTGTTTAATCCCTCATTAACATACCATCTCTGCAATCTGCCCTTTGTTTTCTGTGACTACATTTAGGGAAAGAGTATGTGGAAATCAATTAGTGAAAAACCAACTCTCCATACATGAGGCAGGAGGGAGGCAGGAGGTAGGCAGGAGGATGAAACATGGCAAGGTCTTGAAAGAATAGTACCCAGAGTCCTAAAGCTCAGAATGAGCAAGGAAAACTTGGTTGGTATTGTCCTTAATGCTCAAAGAGGACCAAAATGACATCACTCAGTTGGGATCAATGTACAGTGTGTCCAACTGTGGCTGATAAGACCAATATGAGCTTGTAAGGTCTGGCACAAATGGTCTGTATGACTTTTTTTTTTTTTTGCTGAGGCAAATAGGGCTAAGTGACTCACCCAGGGTCACATAGCTAGGAAGTGTTAAGTGTCTGAGGCCAGATTTGAACTCAAGTCCTCCTGACTTCAGGGTTGGTGGTTCTACTGTTCCACTTAGTTGCCCCTTGTCATTATCTTTTGGTAGAAAGATGTCTTTAAATTTTCACATCTCACATTTCTTTTGAGTTACTGCAATTCTGCTTTCCTGATAGAGCACAGTGCCTTCTTTAATATGGACACACCATGCATGCTAAAAGGTGTCTGGCAGCTTATTTTGCCAAGTGTTCTTTAGAATCTTCCCTAAAACATTCAAATGAAAGCAGTTCAGATTCTTGGTTTGGTGCTGGTAGAGTGTCCAGATTTCACAAGCATTCAATGAGGTCAGCACAATGGCTCTGCAGACCTTCAGTTTGATAGCCAGCCTAATACTTCTCCTCTCCCACACTTTACTTCGGAGCCTCCCAGACACTGAACTAGTTCTGTCAGTGTGTGCATCAACCTCATCTTGTATGTGGACATTTCTGGAAAGTGTACTGTCAAGGTAAATGAATTTATCCACAGCATTCAAAATTTCTCCACTTGCTGATGTTTCCATGTATAAATGGTGTGGTGCTGACTGATGGGAGGTCCCTGTTTTCTTGCTGTTAACCCTCAGGCCAAAATTAACACAAGAAGCAGAGAATCAGTCTATTCTGTGTCATCTCAGCCTCAGAGGCAAACAAGAAGTTTCACAAGGGCTCTCCCACCACTTTAGTTTTAACTTAGAGACTTTTTAAGTTAAATAGTTTACTGCTAGTGTGGTAGCTGAACTTGATATCATTTTTGTCCCGATTAAAGAAAGGTGTCAACATTGCTGAAAAATCATGTTTAAAAAAGGCATGGGAACAAACACATAGCCCTGCTTCATTCTACTGGTGACTGGGAAAGTGCTGGAGCATAGTCCATTATCTAGAACTCATGCAAGTATGCCATTATGGAACTGCTATACAATACTGATGAACTTTTCCAGGCAACCAAATTTCACCACGATTTTCCACAGGCCCTCATGTCCGACAGTGTCAAAGACTTTGGTCAAATCAACAGACATTGTGTATAGACCTGTGTTCTGTTCCTGGAATTTCTCCTGGAATTATCAGGCAGCAAACATCATATTGATCATTCCTTTCTTTCAGGTGGAGGATCAACCTATTAAACAGGACTCTGACAAGAATCTTGCCAGCAATAATTAACAGAAAGAATCCTCCCACATGTGATTGTCACGGGACAACCTATGTCCTTTTCCTTTGTAGAGATGGATAGTGGAAGCATCCTTGAACTCCTAGGGAATAACCTCCTCTTGCTAAACAGGCTGGAAGATTTCAGTCAGTTTTTGTATGAGCAGCATAAATCGGCTTTGTAAATCTCAGAATAGAATGAACACTAAGTGCTTTGCCACGTGAAAGGAGCCTCACCTATTCTTCTGCTGGAATTTTGTTTAGAGAGAGATTGACTTCAACCTGAGGTACACAGTCGGTGGTTGCAGCAGCATTGCTTAATGTCAATCTGTTGAGAACATTGTGGAAGTGTTTAGCCCATCTTTCCAGGATCATGTCCTTCTCATTAATCAATGTGACTCCTTCAGCACTAAGTAGTTGAGATGCACAATAGCCTTCAGGACATCATGGAGACACTTTGGATTATTACTATCAGTATTAAACTGAATTTCATCCACTGTTTTACTGAGCCAAGAATCCTGCATCTCTCTAAGCTTTGCTTGCACTTTATTTTTGCTAAGAGTTAAATGCTACCTTCTTGCACTGCTAATAAATCCTGTGGAATCCTTATACTTTCTTTAGCAGCTTCCAAATTTCCATATTATTTTCATCAAACCTTTCTTGATGTTTGTGGGTGTTCTGGTTTAGATGAGTAAATGCAGTGCTGTGCACTAACTCTCCGAAAGCTGTCCACTCCTTTTCTGCTCCACTGTTGCCAACCATGTGTTGGCATACCTTTCCCTCCAAGTTAGCCACTAACTGTTCAGACTGGGAGAAGCATTCCAGTCTGTTGACATTGTCTTCTGGTAGCCTTGGGGGGATAAGTCTATTATAGGTCCAGCACTCTTTGCCACACATTGCCTTCCTAACTCTCACAGTTTGTCTCTTCTCCTTACAGTGATATACTCTATTAAATGTTTGCTGTGAGGGTGCACCCATGAAGTTTTATTGTGTTTAGGTAAACAGAAAATAGTGTTGGTAATGAGAAGGTCATGAGACACAAATAGACCACTGCTGTCGCTATTTCTGACTCCATTACTTTTAAGGATTCCTGCCATAATAAAGAGGACATCTGCTTGAGATGAATGCTGAAATGATAACTGAAGTAGATGTTTTCTCTGCCAAGGAAAATGATCTTTGGGCTGCACATGACAGAACAAAAATGGCTAATGGGAGTGGAAGCCCAAGTTCAGGAAGGAGATAGAGTGTATCTGGCTATTTATGAGATCAAACCACCTGACCTAGATGAATCCTCCCACATGTGATTGTCACAGGACAACTTATGTCCTTTCCCTTTGTAGAGATGGATAGAGGAAGCATCCTTGAACACCTAGGGGATAACCACCTCTTGCTATATAAGCTGGAAGATTTCAGTCGGTTTTTATATTGAGCGGTGTAAATCGGCTTTGTAAATCTCAGAATAGAATGAAGACCAAGTGCTAGATGAACAACATTCTTGGATCCTAAAACAATGAGAGATGTGATTTGTGAGCCATTACCAATGATCTCTGAAAGCCTGGGAAATGGAGAATCACATGGCAAGATGAGGGGGAATGTGCCCCCCCACCTTTTCTGCAAAAGGGAGAATATAAAGTCTGCAAATTACACATCAATGAATTTGACATCACTTCTTAGCATTTCCAGTTATAAAGCTGGGGTGTCTACCCTGAGATATTTCTGGAAGTTCAAGAAGTTTGTTAAGGACTTTGGAAAATATCTGATAAGTAACTACATATTCTTTTGAAATTAGTCCATTTTATTTCTTATGTACATACTCATGGTAAACTCTAAAATTGATTGCTTTTCATATTAGACAAGGAGTATGGAAGATTTACTGTAAACCAAGGGTATGAAGGCAAAAAAATTGGAAGCCCCTGTTGTAAGGGGTACCAGTACAGGTAGTTTATTTTTCTTCAGAAGCACCTGCTGTTAAGTTGTTACCATATTTGGGGGGAAAAAAAACAAACAGTTGTGAGAGGAGACCATGCTCACTTGTCTAGAGCAGAGCTTCTTAAACCTTTTTCCACATGTAATACCTTTTCTCCTAAGAAATTTTTTCACAATCCTGTGTATGTAGATAGATTAAATATGCAAATCAAACATTTACTGATAATAAATCATTAAAAATTATTTTAAAACAATTCTTTAGTATACATATAATTTTACCATTTAATAGATGAAAGCAAATTTGCATACTAATGAAATGAATGTGCTTGTTTATTTTTACATAGAGAATTGATGGAATATATATCTTTTACTGTTGCAAATTTTTTGTGACCCCCAAATTTAATTGCATGATATGGGATCACCATCCACAGTTTAAACTTTAGTTTAAAGGAGTGGAGGAAATTGAATGGGTGTACTAGCCCTGAAAAGCTTATTCAGAGTGCAAGCTCTGCATTGGCCATCAGGTGGTGCTCTGAAATCAAGCTACCTGTTCTCAGCCTCAAGTCAATCTCATGCTAAGTGGAGGCAAGAGCCTGAACAGCACAATCCTGATTCTTGCATTTATTCCACTGGGCCAGGAGGACCAGCCTAAATTCCCCACAATCCTAACCTTCTAGCACCTGCCGAGTTCTATCTCATTTAACCCAGGTTTAAAATGTATTTGATAACTTAAATGGCATATATCCTTTCCCATTAAGTTTTATCTGCTTCCAAAAACTTTACATGATCCCAAATTAATGCACACTTGCATTATAGACCAGAACATATTTTACTAAATGAAATCAACAAAATTTAAGAGAGAAAATATTAAAACTCAAACAAAATCTGAAGTTTCAGCTTCATTTTTGCCAATGGAATAGTTGTAGCAAAGGCTATTGGTAAAGTGATCTATCAGGCAGTTCCCTTCCCCCTGTGACACTTAAAAAAGGAACCCTATAGCAAGTAGCAGTTCAACTGGCCTCCTTTAGATGCACTAGTCACTTTTATGTGATTAACTAACATATATTTTCTTCTTCTAAGTCATCAAAGACTTTCTCTTTTGAGGCATCCAACATCAAAACAAACTACTTTTGTGAGCCCTGATGTCTAGATGAAAACACAGAACAACCTTTCTGTTTATGCTGCATCTTGAACCAACTTCCTGATTATTCATCTGCATCTCTTCTAGTATGCTTGCAGGGTGCAGCTATTTTGAATTTGCAGTTCAAAAAATAACAATTCCAAGCCAGGAAGGTACTCGAGCTTTCCCAGTTTTCCTGGAAAACCACATGAAACCAAGCCTCTGAACAGTCTGGAATAACAGTCTGCAAAGAGACAGAATGAAACAATTTTCCAGCTCAAGATAGGTTTGAAGGTTTTCAAGAAAGGTCAGTCTCATTGGAATAAAAGGGATGCATAGCCCAGTTCAGATGGTGTCCAGGAAAACTGGTGGAAGGGAAAGAAAATGAATGAGAAATAGAAAAGAACCTCAACCATGGAAAATTACTGTGGTGACGGGGAAAACTAAACACCAACTCAGAAGAGGACAAAATGTTCACATATAAAACCTCAAAAGGGGATATGAGGGTCTCTATATTATTCATATAACTATTTAGAAATATAAAATTTCCCCTAACAATTGCTTTGGTTGCGTCCCATAGATGTTGGTATGTTGTCTCATTGTCATTCTCTTAGATGAAATTATTGATCATTTCTATGATTTGCTGTTTGACCCACTCATTCTTTAGAATGAGATTATTTGATTTCCAATTGGTTTTTAGTCTTTACCTTTCCCTGACCCTTTACTGAATATAATTTGTATTGCATTGTGGTCTGAAAAGGAAGCATTTACTATTTCTGCTTTTCTGTATTTGATTATGAGGCTTTTGTGGCCTAAAACATGGTCAATTTTTGTTTAGGTGCTATGTACTGTTGAGAAAAAGGTCTATTCCTTTCTGTCCCTATTCAATGTTCTCTATCATACTTAAGTTTTGTAGGATTCCATTAACCTTCCTAGTTTTTTTCTTGTTTATTTTGTGGTTTGATTTGTCTAATTCTTGCACGTGTTTAACATCTATTGGATTACTTGCCATCTAGAGGAGGGAATGGGAGGAAAGGAGGGAGAAAAAAAATTGGAACACAGGGTTTTACAGTGATGAATGTTGAAAAGTATCTATGCATGTATTTTGAAAATAAAAAGCTTTAAAATAAAGTAAAATAATAAAAGAGGTAATTAAAGCAAAAATATATTTAATCAAAAGATAAAGATCAACTACAATATGTGTCAGCCATGTTAATCAATATTGTTTTAGACTATTTTAAATAACTAGAATGTTGCAGTTGTGTAGGAAATGATGAGTTAGTTGATGGAGTTAGAAAAAATATAGAAAAACTTGGATTGATGAAGGAAGATGGATAAACATATAGTACAGTCTTACATGGATGCATATGAAGGTATATGTGTATATTTGTGAATAATTATAGATATCTATGTATATGTATATGCATGTACATGTAAATATACATATCTGTGGGTATATTATATATATACAGTGTATATACATATATATATATTTACACACACACACATAAGTGTGTGTGTGTGTGTGTGTGTGTGTGTGTGTATAAACAGTTATATCTGTATTTGTGCTCGATTGCAGTCTTCTTGGGGGAGGGAGAGGTGGGGGGAAAAAAGAACAAAGTAAAAAGTACATAACAGAGAACAAAAGAGAACCTACAAGAAGCAAATAAAAGATGGACAATTCAACACAATGTATAGTATGTGTTAAATAGGTTTTCTTGAAATGAAAATATATTGCTTTGTTTTTAGGGAAAAAATTATCTAATTCTGAGAAGGGGAAATTGAGGTCCCCCACTAATATCGTTTTGCTATCTATTTCTTCCTGTAATTGAATTAACTTCTGTAAGAATTTAGATGCTCTTGTTTTCTTACTCATTTACTTTCTTTTTTTGATCTGATTGTCCTTATGCAGCAAGAGAATTATATAAATATGTTTATGATATATTGGATTTAACATATATTTTAATATGTTTAACATATATTGGATTGTTTGCCATCTAGGGGAGAGGGTGGGGAGGAGGAGAAAATCTGAAACACAAGGCTATGCAAGAGTCAATATTGTTAAACTATCCAGGCATATGTTTTGAAAATAAAGAGCTTTAAAAATTAAAAAAAAAAAGAATTTAGATGCTTTACCACTGGGTGTATATACATTTATACTACTTCATTGTCTGTGAAGATGTAGTTTAACAAGATGTAGTTTCCTTTCTTGTCTCTTTTAATTAAATCTATTTTTACTTTTTCTTTATCTGAGATCATAATTGCCACTCCTGCTTTTTTTTTTTTTTTTTTTTTGCTTCAGCTGAAACACAAATTCTGCTCCAGCCTTTTATCCTTACTCTGTATGTATCTCTCTGTTTCAAATGTGTTTCTTATAAACAACCTATTTTAGGACTCTGCTATTCGCTTCCATTTTATGGTAGAGTTCATCCCATTCATATTCAGTTTTGATTACCAACTCAGTATTTCCCTTCATCCTATTTTCTCCCTTATATATACTTTTTTTCCTCTCTTTCCACCATATCCCTCCTTAGTAACTGTTTTGTTTCTAACCCATCCTGCCCTCTACCTGCCCTATTTTCCATCACCCTTCCTCCTTTCTCTTACCCCCTTTCTTCTAGTTTATGAATTGGTCGCAAGCTCAAAGAGCCTTTTTGGAAGTGCTCATAAAGGATTTTTCAAAAATCAAATGAAAAGAAAATTTGAGAAAAGAAATGAGAGATATGCAAAAGAGAATCAACAGCATGGAAAAGGAAATTGATCAAATGTAAAAAAAACTCAACTAAAGAAAACAATCTTTAAAAGTACTGTTAATCAAATGGAAAAGGAGATACAAAAGCTAACTGAAGAAAACCATACACTAAAAACTAGAAATGAAAGCTAATGACTATTAGACATTAAAAATCAGTCAAACAAACTTTAAAAAAAAAAAAAAAAAGAAAAAAAATGGAAGGAAAATGTAAAATATTTCATTGACCTGGAAAATAGATCTAGAATGGACAGTTTAAAAATTATAGGACTACCTGGAAGCCACAACCAAAAAAAGGCCCCGGAAAGCATTCTTTAAGAGATCATCAAGAAAAACTGCCTTGGGGCAGGTAGGTAGTACTTTGGATAGAGCACCAGCCCTGAAGTCAGGAGGACCTGAGTTCAAATTTGATCTCAAATACTTAATACTTATCTGTGTGATCTGGGGCAAGTCATTTAACCCCAATTGCCTCAGCAAAAAGAAAGAAAGAAAGAAAAGAAAAGAAAAGAAAAGAAAAAGAAAAACTGCCCTGATCTATTATATACTAGAACCACAGGACAAAATAATCATTAAAAAAATCCATCAATCACCTCTTGAAAGAGATCCCACAAGGAAAACTCCAAGAAATATTGTTACAAAAGTCTAGAGTGTAATCTCAAGGAAAAAATGCTTTAGACTGCTAGAAAAAAACAATTCTAGTATTAAGGAGCCACAGTCAGGATAATCCAGGATTTGGCAGCTTCTTTAATAAAGGATTGGAGGCCCTGGAATACCATATTCTGAAAGGCAAGACTTTGGATTGCAACCCTAGAATCAATACCCAGAAAGACTTCAAGTATATAATCTTTCAGGAAAGGAAGTGGAGTCCCCTTCAATGAAGTAGGGAACTTTCAGTCATTTCTATTGAAAAGATCAGAATTAAATGAAAAATTCGATCTACAAATTCAGAACTCAAGAGAAGCATGAAAAGGTAAAACAGGAAAGAAAAAGAAAATATTATTTAAAAGTTAAACTATTTACATCTCTACATGGAAAGATGATACTTGTAGTAACTTTTGAAAACTGTATCTTTTATTAGGGCAGTTAGAAAGAGTGTACATAGACAGAAGATGTGGATATAAGTTGACTCTGATGTGGTGACATTAAAATAACATTGAGTGGTGGAAAAAAGAAAAAGTTTGCTGCTATCATTTGTTTTAGACATTTACTTTGATTTTTATAAACAACATTAATATAATGTTAAGATAACATAAGATAAACAACATCTGACTGTACTTATTGGAAATGCAATTGGGATGAGATAATTGAAGAGGGAGCATATTTAAAAGAGAAAGAAATTTAACACTAAGGTTTTTTGCCAGAGTACTTTCTCTCGATGAGTTCTTGGAGCTGGGGGAAGATGATTCATAGGTCCTTTAATATGAGTTCAAACAGAGAAAGAAGGAAACCCATCTGAGCAAAGAATCAATAGTGGAATTGGAAGAGGGGCAGAAAGAAGTGACTAAACAATCTTGCTCTAGTTGGCTAGTCCCTTACCATCACCACCACTACAAGAGAGAGTTGTCTGGGTATATTTTTTCCTACTTATATTTTTCTTTGTTTGAAAATTTTAAACACAGCTTCAATTCTTCCTTTCCGCTTAAGCAGCATTTTTCAAAATAATTGCTACATTGGTATTTTATTTTCTTCTCTTTCATATATACCTGCCTCCATTACACCTATTCTGTATATATTAGATTTGCATATGAAAGGCTACATTTATCACTAAGAGTTATTTTGTTGCCTATCATTGTGCCAATAGAATGTTGTTGCTGTTGTAACTTTTGATTTGCATTGCTATTATTCAAATTATTTCCTTAGAGCACTGTGGTACAGTATCATTATAGTATAAGCCCATTTAGATAGCTCATTTTTGTAATGCTGTCAGTCAAACATTATCATTATGGATAAATACTTTTAAAATAAAAGTATTGCATGTACAAGGTATTGTTATTTAATAAACATTAATATCTATATGGGACTACTGATACTGGCAACAGACTCTTTATGAAACTGGGAACATTACGAAAATATTGAAGGAACAGTAAGAGTCAGGGTTTCTAATTCTAGTTTTGATGAAAAGTAGCCAGGAGAATACACTAAGGATATGTTCTATGAATTGCTAGACTAATTTGACTATTTAAATTTGTTACAAAATTCATGTAAGGAACACCTTCCAGCAGCCTACTTAGAAACTGGCTTGCAGTATTCTGCCTAAAATGGAAAAGTCCTGTTTTAATTTTAAAATGCAATATTAATGAATAAAAAGAGAGACAACATAGCAGTTCAGGTATAAATACAGCTTTATTGTAGACCCCATATAGAGATAAAGTTGAGGTGAGATTTTCCCCTCAGAAACAGACATCTCATCTGTAGGTCAAGCTGATTCCATATTCTCCATGGCAGAATTTAAATCTCTATTTAAAGAGAACTCTCCTAAACCATAAAAAAGAGAAAACTCAAAGATAGGTCCTCTGCAGAAAAGATAACTTACTAGGACATAAAGCATGACTCAAGGATGTTTAGGAACTTTCTGAGACCTCAATGTAGACAGTAGTAGTAAAAATAAGAACTTCCTCAGGAACACACCATTGCCCTCTTAGGGAAGATTCAGTAGAGGTCTAGGGCAAAAGTGCAACAGAACTTTGACAGGGGGGTGAGGTGTATGTGGAAATAACAGGTACTTTGAGAGGAAAGTGACCAATTCATCCCAAAGTTTGTGGTGGAGGGAAGGAAATTACAACTTAGATTTAAGGAAAGCTGATTTTAAAATGTTCAGAGGAAAAATAAGATGCAGTTGAATAAATAGAAGTTATCTAAAATTTGACTGCACTAGGTGTAAAGGAGATGCCAGACCCAGGAAAACCTGTTGGAAGGGGCAGCCCTGAAGAATCTTATTTTAAGTCCTTGGAGTACCAGAGTCCACTATAACATATCTATATGTGTATATAGATAAAATATATACATATATAATATATATGTGTGTGTATCTATATATGCCTGGTAAAGATGCTTTTGGAGCTGGGGATATTGCCAAAGTGCTGTTAACACCATCTATAATAGTCAATGTCCTTTTTATAAGCCTCTGCATTTCAGGGAGAACCTTTCATCACTTACTTTGGTGAGATCACCATTCTTGAGGAAGAATATTCTTGTTATAGCTTCCACAAACTAGGTCTTTACAGAACCTGGCTTCCTTATAAGCACTGGAAACAGGAAGCAGTTTTTTGGCTTTCTCATTACCATTATGGCATTCACATTTGGATATGAATATATTCCAGTGAAAATCAGGCAGATCCGGATACTGAGGTTCATGCCTATGCCGCCTTATTCAGGCTGTCACATCCACCCAGATTTAGATTCAGCTTTTCCTGACTTTTAAGACCATGCTCTGTCCACTGTGGTCTTTAATGGTCTCCAACTTTTCAGAAAGTAGTTAAATACACGAAATGTTTTGTGAGTGTTGGGGTACTTTGGGAAGACCCTGGAAAATCATAAGGTGATGCCATCTAGGGGAGGGGGTAAAGGGAAGGAAGGGAAAATTTGGAACACAAGGTTTTGCAAGGGTCAGTGTTGAAAAATTATCCATGCGTATGTTTTGTAAATAACAAGCTTTAATTAAAAAATTCAAAGCAAAAAAAAAAAAGCATAAGGTAAAACTGATGAAAATGATGACTCTATTAGAGTAGAGTGACCTGACATTTGTCTGTAATTTGTCAAAAGTTTTTTGAAAAGATATGAGCAGATAAAAGCACTACTGACTTGGCCACTTCCTCAGAAGCCAAAGTTTTAGGATTCAAGTCTAAGAACATTTCTAGGATTTGGAGATTATTTTTGCAAGCTTGTTAAAAATGACGTTAAATGGGGCAGCTAGGCTGTGCAGTAATAGAGACTGGCCCTGGAAATAGGAGAATCTAAGTTCAAATCCAGCTTCAGATACTTAATAGTTATATAACCCTGGGCAAGACACTTAATTCCAACTGCCACACACACACACACACACACACACACACACACACACAAAATGGCTGGATCCCACTCATGCCCATATAATCAAAAAACAAACACGCAAAAAAGGTAAAAAACAAAAAAGGATGATTTTTCTTGAAATTCTTATAATTCGTTGGAAACTGATACAACACAAATGGGAATAAACTGTTGACTATCTCATACACATATTAGTATTTCCCTAGGTAGACCCAAAGAAGTCTTTTGTCATATATAAGAATGCTAATGTAGAAAATCTAGAAGTCCTATACCGAGAGAATGATGGTCACCAGAAACCAATTATATTTGCCAGCAGAGATCTAAATACCAGTGAAACTCATTATCCTATATACAAACTAGAGTTCTTGGTTTTGAAACAGATGGTCACTGAGAATTTCAAAGATTACATGTACGGAATCAACATATTCTGACCAGTTGCCAAGTGAGCAATGGCTTGCCAGAAATGAGTAGACAATAAATTCAACATGTATTACCGACTAAGGAAAGTTAACATGGATGCAGATATGCTGTCCTAAAGGCTATGAGATACCTAAACTATTGTAATTTGACCTAAGGAGGAATAAAGACTCTATGTGACACTCAGGGAGCTTGGCTAAAAACCCAATGGTTCACCCTCCCAGTTTGACCTCCAGCAGGTCACTTACACTCCCAATTGTAAAATGAGAGGTTTAGATTTGATGATCTCCATGATCTCTGATCCTTTGTGAATGACTGCTGGAGAAAAAGAATTAAATTAGACACTTCCAGATCTTAGTGATTGGGGATAATGGCCTATATGCAACTCATGATAATTCAGACAAGAATGTGATTGGTGCTTATGAGAGGTATAAAGTATTAGTATCCCTTGTGATTTTCTGTCTCTGTATTTTTATTTATGGAATTCCTCTTCCCTAGAAGATCTCCTCCATTCTTCCCTAAAACCTATCCAATTCAAAGCTATGACAAAGCTCTCCTCAGGGTATTTCTCTCATCTCCTGGATTTTTCTGCAATTTTTTCCTGACTTCTTCACTGAATATGACATGCTGCTGCTTTGTCACTTAGATCCTCATGTGCCCTCCTGTAATCTGCAGCTTTGAAAGGACTGAGCCATATTGTATGTATCTCTTTTAGTGTTTGGAGCAGTACTTTCTGCAGAAGTTTGCAATATCTCTTGGTATCTTGATTAAATGAAACTCTCTCCAAGTTTTGGCTTTAAAGACTGGAGACCCTAAAATTTTTTTCATTCTCAAAAAAGAGCTAGCTAAAAATTTGTCTTCCTCACTGTCATAGCTTTAGATACTTGGAAGTTTAGGCAAGGTCCTGAAAAAAAAAAAAAAAGCACTTTGAGGGACTTAGGCAGGACTAAGAATGATAGAACAGGACTGAAATTTTACTCTAGTAGTATACCCTCAGTATTAATTCTAAAGAATATCTAGTCTTTCTTTTCAGGAGACGACGATAAGTGAGCTGTCTGAGAATGAACTATTGAATAAGAAGCTTACTTTTCCAAACTCAAGGTCAGTAACATAGGGGGAAACAGCTTTCTGATCATAAGTCCATATTCTTTAAATTATCCTGAGCTACAAATAAGGAAAAGCATGGGCCTTTCCTTCTCTTTCATAATTAGGATTTTCTACCAAATTCATGGATTGTTGCAGGAATTTGCAGGGTTCTGAAATATTGTAGAAGAAAATCAGCAAATAATATTGCAAGTTGAATTTCACTTGGTTTTGTTTGTACTTTATAACTCTGAAGAATTCCATTTAATCTCATAGATTTTAGAAAAGTAGTTTTTCAAAATTTCATTTAAAAATACCCTCCTCCTAAATATTTATAAAGGAAATGATTATATCTCTCTGAATTCTCACACATTCCCCCTCTCAGTTTTCCAGTAACAGGTATGACAAAGTCACTTGAAAATCTTAAAATGACTGAAGAACAGAATTCAGAAGAACTAGTTGGAAGCACCAAGTCTTCTCTGTATTTTTCACAATCACATCCTAACATGAGCAGCTTAAATGTAGCTTCTCTAGTTGGCAAACTCAGCAGCCATGACCAAGACCAGAGTCAGAAGGATGGACCTAATGATATCTAATGAGGACATAGAGAAAAAAACTCCAGGCAGAAACTTGGAAAAAGAGGCCAAGGAGGGTACAAAAAAGAAGGAAAAAGAGGAGAAGAAGGAACAGAAGAATAGGCACCAAAGGACACCAACAGAATTGCTAGAGATTGCTGATGAATTGATTAAACCATTTAGAGAAACTGAAATATGTTTTTGTTATTCCTATTTGTTTGTTTTATACAAAATCTCATAGTCCAAAGAGACCTTGGAAGTAATCTAATCTAGTCCTACACATATCTGAACAAGACTCTCTTATATAGTATTCCAAGAAGTGATTCACCTAAAAACCCTTGAGAATGGGAAATTCATTATCTCCTGTGATAGCCCATTCTACTTTTTTCTAATTATTATTAGGAAGTTTTCCCTGATGTTCTCAAAAAATCTTCCTCCTACTGCCTTCTGGGATCACAATATAGTAGAACACTGAAAAGGCCTGAGTCTAAGTTACCCTCACCAGGATACTAGCTGTATGATGACAAAAGGCCTGAGTCTAAGTTACCCTCATCAGGATACTAGCTGTATGATGACAGGCAAATCACCCAATCTCTTTCATGAAACTATTTCATTAGTCTCTGGAACTTTTGGAAAGGACTCTTTCTGATAATTGGTCCTCCTTTATAAAATTGGGGTGTCTATACTACCAGGTATCACTGTAAGGAAAGTACTTTGTACATTTTCAAATACTTGTATATGTGAATTTTTATCATAAAATATCCCCTTAAAGACTTTAACTATCCTATCGCCAAGTCTATCTTCTCCAAATGACATATATCCAGTTCTTTTAATTATTCCTCATATGGCATTTTCTTCTGTCCTATCAACATCCTAATCACCCTTTTCTGAACATGCCCCAGCTTGTTAATGTGCTTCCTAAAATATGATATCAATTACTAAATACAGTCTCACCAGTGCAGAGGAAAGTGAAATTATTTTTGAGATTAGACAGTATATTACTGGTAATGTACGATGGATTAAACATTTTCAGGTGTTTTACTTTCAATGTAATGATCTATGCTATATTTGTACCATTTTTTAAACCATGTATTTAATGGTATTAATGCTACCATTGTAACATAGAAGCTGATAGATCAACATTCTGTCTCTAGAGGAACAGATAGTTAACTATGGGTCTGCCATACTTAGTTGCATGGCTTGTAAGCTAAGAAGGATTTTTATATTTTAAAATAATTTTCACATTTAATTTAAATGACATTTAAATATTCTACATTATAAATTTTTCAAAGCAGAAATACCTTTTTTGGATCAGAGAGAAAAAAACCCTTCAGGGACTAGACTTGGTGCTCAAGTCATAGTTTGCTGATCCCTGCTCAAGGGTGTGATGATTTAAAAATGAGTTGACACTCTTTAGCTCAAGGGACATTTATCTGTTGAAAGAAAGTGAATCAAACCAATAAAACATGTATTACACAATGGAACAAAATTCTAATTTAATAAGCCACATTAAATTCTCAATTGTTCTCAGATAAACCATTGTGAACCTTTATAGTTTCTGAACTAGAATATCAAAAGTATTTTCTGACCTGAATCTCAAATGAACTGATAAAAATATCAGTCAGCAACTATTCACTGAATGCTTGCTTGCTTAATTCAAATCCTGGATTTATGTCCTAGCAGCCATGTGCTGACAGCTGCACCCTTCAAGGGATCACACACAAAACATTTATGGAGATAATGCTGGATTTGCAGAATTTCTAGAATATTAGGGTTAGCATTTTGAAGAAAGGTGATGTCATTTATACACCAAAGTCTCCTAGGCAGTCAGTGCATGGCTTATCTAATTGTTCAGGTCACCACCAGTGAAAGTACGTTAATTCTAGAACTTCAGAGGAAACTTGAGATTTAGTACTTTCTACTCATTGAGGCAGTGCCTAAAAATCTATCTCTGATTCTTTATAACTTTTAAATTACATGCAATAGCTTGTCTGCTTCATTATATTTGATTTGCTCCTTCCCCTCTCCCCCTTCAGAGTGCTAGACTTTTTCTCTCAGATATATGGCATCTGATTTTGAAATTTGCTGCACAACTTGTCTATATAAAGTTGCAGAATATTAGAAGTGGGGAAAAACTTTAAAATATATTATCCAATCACCTCACTACAAATAAGAAAATAGGTCCAGAGATACAGTGAAAGATGGAGAGAGACAGAGAAAAAGAAAGGTGAAAGAGACAGAAAACAAAGGGATGGAGGGGGTGGGTGGAGAAAATGACAGAGATAGATTCAGAGTAAGAGAGATTGTTTTAAGCACTGTGCTAAATGCTGAGGATTAACAAATTGCTATTGTGTAGTTGTTCAACTATGTCTTACTCTTCATGACCCTTAAGGGGTTTTCTTGGCAAAGATACTGGAGTAATTTGCTTTTTTTTTTTTCCAATGCATTAAGGCAAACAGATTAAGTAGCTTATCCAGGGTCACAGCTAGAGAGGGCCTAAAGCTGGATCTGTGTCTTCCTTACCTAATTATCTCCAAGGCTACAAACATAAGGAAATATTCTCCACAATTCCATACTCTTAGGAAACTTACAGGTGAAATATAAGGGGACCTGGAAAGGGGCTGGGAACAGTTGCTGTGCCTGGTGAAGCTCCTGAGAAGCTAACTTTGAATAAAGGGAACAGGGATAGGGCTACTCAAGAAGTGGCCAGTGTGGAGCTCACAATCCAGGGAAGAAGTCATTCAAGAAAAAGGTAAGTGAAACTACCTGGGAGATGAGTTGAGTGGGGAGTGGGGAGTGGGGAATGCCCATAATGTTTTGCAATTCAAGTTGCTTATGTAAGACTGAGACTGTAGCAATGACCCCAAACATTACTGCACCAAGTGCTTGAGATACAAAGAATGAAACAATTCCTACTTGAAAGGAGTAGAGGTAACAATTACATGTGGCTACAATAGAAATACAAAGTGACTAAATATAAAGTAATGAAATATGAGGTGTTTTGGGAGAGAGGGCACTAGCATTTTGGGGGATGATGAAAGGCTCTGTGTGGAATTTGATACTTAACCCTGAATCATGAAAAGAATGCCTGTATCTATGAGGCAGAAGGAGAAAAATTCATTTTAGACATATGGCACGGCCAGTGGAAACACAGGAATGTGGTGAGGAACAGAAAAAAAAATACTACTGTGGCTGAATCACAGCAGGGAAGGGAAAAGCAATAATGGCCAATAATGCTGCGAAAATATATGGGTTGGTCTGGTTGTGCAAGGCTTTAAAAGCTAAACAGTTTACATTTGATTCTAGAGGTAATAGGAAACCACTGGATTTGATTAAGAGAGTCACATGGTCAGATCTGTGCTTAAGGAAAATTGCTTTGATAGTTGTGTTAGTATGGGCTGAATCAGTAAGAAGCAGTGAAATTAATAGCATTTATATAGATCACATTTTAAGATTTACAGAGCCACTTTATAGATAATATTTGTAAACATGTTATTTCATTTGATCCTCACAACAATCCCTTGATGCAGATGCTGTAATTATCCCCATTTAACAGGGGGATGGAGGTGAAATTACTTGTCCATGATCACACAGCTACTAAGTGCCTGAGGCTAGATTTGACCTCTAGCCAATTCATAAATCAATACACAAATCTTCATGACTCCAGGCCTAGCACTCTATCCACTGTGCCAAACCTTGGTAAAAGAGATAAGGACTGAGAAAAGACTTGGCAATTAGAACACTGGTAACTTTGTAGGTGTATTTTCAGTTGAGGGATGAGGTCAGAAGCAGTTCGTAAAACACTGAGGAGAGAAATCAAACATTTCTTGAATGTTTACTATGTTCAGGCACCGGGCTAATCGCTCAAAGTACACTAAAAGGCAGTCCCTTCCTTCAGGAGCTCATAGTCTTAATAGGGTAGAGAGCAAGTAAACAAGCTATATGTACAACCAAATTATATACAGGATAACTAGGAAATAGTTAACAAAGAAGGCACTGGAATTAAGGGGGCTTAGGAAAAGTTTCCTCAGGAAGAGATTTAAAGTGAGACTTGAAGCCAGGGAAGCCACTAGACAGAATTATGGATCCCAGGCATGAGGAGATAACCAGAAAAACTATCCAGAGCTAAGAGATAGGAGTTTCTTGTTCATAGAACAGGAAGGAGCCCAGAGTCACTGGATTCAGAAATATGTGGTGGGAAATATAAGAAAAATATAAGAAAACTAGAATGTTAGGAGAGAGGTTATGACAATTTTGGTTCCTATTGGATACAGGCTGGCAAAATCAATAGCCATGAGCAAGAGGATGGTTTGAGAGGATGTAATCTCAGATGTGAGGGACCAGTAGAAAATGGAAGAGAGGTTAGGAAGAGAGGATAGGGTTCAGACTAGTCTTCCTCTGACTATAGTCCCTACTGGAACAAAAAATATACAATGAATGTGATACTTTGCCTTGTAAAAGACCTGAAGTTTGCTTGAGAAAGTGGGGATCAGAAAGGTTTTCAGTTTAGTGTGAAGTGCTATAGTTTTCTGTATTGTTTCTTATGGATAAAATTGCACATAGGTAAAACTGAATGCTCAAATTGTTCCTAATATATAATTTGCATTGGAACTAATTTGTATTTTCAAAAGCAGAGTTGTAACAGAACTGACTTTATGCAAAAATGGTTGGCTTTAGCAAGAAGGACTATTTCTTTGTCAGAATTGGAGGAGGGACAAGAGATAATGGAAAATGAAATTAAATATTTTGAGATGAAAACAATGAGAAAGGGTTCTCACATCACATCACCTCCACATTTTCAGTAGAGGTAAGTTCCTTAACTCAGAGATAATGGGGACTGCCTTGCTGAAATGAGGACCTGGTTTAGATTGGATAACCTAAATATGTAACACACTTAGAAAGTACAGTTTTGATTTGCTGATGACCAGGAGCAGAGGAGGCAGCTGGTGGGAGTAATCCAGGGCTATGGTGTGGGAAGAGATGAGTAATATGACAAGGATAGCAGGAAAAGAGAGAGACTAGAGCTGATTATCATAAGTTAAATCAAGCTGGGTTTAAAAAAGAACCCCCTTTTGCTGAAAGTTTCTAGTAGAATGTGATTCTGGTTTGGTAGAAAGAATGCTAATGTGATCCTTCATAATGGCATTGGGGGCAGCGTCTGACAGCTTTAGAGAGAAGAAACAGTCTCCATCCTTTTTACCAGACAGGAAAAAGAAAAAAAAAAAAAAAAACTTTGGAAGCAGCAAAGTTGTAGAGGGAGTTGACTTTTCAATATGTCTCTATTTTCCAGATTGCCTCCCTAGGGACTTCAAGGTATTTCCCCTTAAATGAGATCAGTCTCTCACTTGATGCAACTAAGATATCTTCATCTCATTCATTCACTTTTATGTATTTTCAAGAATATTCTTATCTGCGCAATTTATGCTATTTCCATTTCCTATTTGCTTGGATCAATGGATTTACTCACTGTTTGCTATTTGTAATGATCTTTAATAGCACTTGGTGGGAAGGAGTCAAGCCAGAAGGTTTGACCCTGGAGTACTTCCCTCTTTTAGGGTAAAGCAACCAGGAAAGCTAGCATTTTAGCAGCTTTTGAGACTAAGAATTAGGGCTCCAGACCAGTAATATTTAGTGGGACATGTAGATAAAATTCTAGTCCAGTATCCCTCAGTCAGTCAATAAGCATTTATTGTCTCTGTCTCAAAGGAGAACAATGCATTGAGCTTCCCAGTACCTTTTGGGGGCTCTCCCCAGCTTCCTCTAGGAGGAAATAATAATATTCTCCCTTGAAGAGGCATATGCAAAATTACAGAGCTATCTATGGCTCTCCTCCAGCCTTTTAGAGTCTATAAATCCCATTTCAATATATGTGATTTCTCTTGATAATTTATTTGGGTAGCACACATTTTCAGTATAGACCTCTGGGCCATCTTCGTAGTGCTAGTTGAATTGATGTGAAATGAGGTTACCAAGAGATCATATGAGAGCAAAAAGGGGGCTGTCAGCTTCTCGTTCAGAGTCCCTGGATCCTAGTATAAGTTGTGGTTACAAACCCTGCTAATTCACCTAATCATGTAATTAATATACAACCAAACTTGAGTTTGTGTTTCAATTCCCTCTAAAGATGTGAACCCTGTACCTCCTCCAGTGTCTAGGCCTAAGGCTGAAGATACTCATTTTTTCTTTTTAAACAGATGAGAAGTTTATTTTCTTTTAATTTCCAGAATTTATCAGGAAAAAAAAAAAAGCATTTTACACAAACTTTGCAACAGAACAAAATGCCTTCAGCAAAGTAACTATAAAGGAAAAAAAAAAAAAAACCTGAATTGATGCAAGTAATAGCTCACACAGTGGTATTCTGACTTTCTGGATGTCAACTTTTCATCCAAAACCATGACAATTTAGACCAAGGTAGAACGTTATGCTGTGGTCAAATAGCTGCAACATCGCTTTATGCAAAGCAAAAATGTTTGTAAAGGGAAACAGCTACAAATTTAAAAGAAGTGGTAACAAAGTAAACGCCGCCATCACTGCATTTATTTTCTCTTTCTGGGTTAAACTGTAACATAGTTTAGACTTATGTGGAAGATAGACAAAACATATGTGTGTGTATATGTATATATATATGGAAGGACGGAGCCCCAGGGGCTTCATTTTAAGGCTCTGTAGCGAGTTTTGCACACGATCAGCAGGTAATGTGTATTTTACGAGTTTTTTTTAAGATTTGAGAAAGCGGGGGTGGGGGTGGGGCGAGGAAAAAAACAAGATGGCAGCAGCAGATCGGACAATGACAAAAGAAATGTGAGACACGTGTACAGAGTTCGGGCTTCCTAGGTCCTGGGTCCCCACGGCCCTTGAGCTACCGGGCCTCCGTAGCCCCGCCCCTTCTTCCTCTCCGAGACGGGGGCCCCGTCCAACCTCGACTTCGGGGGAGGAGCCAGGCCCTCAGCATCCCGCGCGCCTGCGCTGCTGCCGGAGCTGCTCAGCGACCTTAGCGCCAGCCCGCTTCCGCTTCCGTGTCGAGATTATGGCGGTGGCAAATTCAAGCCCCGTCAACCCCATCGTCTTCTTTGATGTTAGCATCGGCGGCCAGGTGGGACGGGGGTGGATCCAGACATGCAGGATGAAGGGGGAGAGGGTGAAGGGGTCTTCGAACCGCCGCTCCGGAGGCGTAGGGGAAGGCGTAAAAGCTAGAGAGCCGCGTGGGGAAGGGGGTGAAGTCTGAGGAGCGGGCGGGACCGATGCGGGAGGCGGAGGGAGGAGAGGGGGCGGGGAAACGGGCGGGGCCGCGGGCGGGACCGAGAGGTTTGAGGATGGAGGGGCGATGGGGAGGGGGGAGGGGTGGGCGGCGGCTCAGAGGTACAGGGCTTGGGGTCAGAATCTTGGCCCTGGGGAGAATGAATGGGCAGGACCCAATGTCGTCGTGGGGAGAAGGGAAAGGGGAGCCAGGGAGGGACTAGGTCAGGAAACCCTGGTCACCGACCCTCCCCGGCCTTTCCCCGCCCTGCAGGAGGTTGGCCGAATGAAGATTGAGCTGTTTGCGGACATCGTGCCCAAGACGGCGGAGAATTTCAGGTCCGGGAGTCCCTCCCCCGAGTTCTGTGGGATAGGCTGGGCGTGGGGAGCGGGGGAGGGAAGCAGACTTTGTCTTTGTGACTGTCCTTAACCTTGTCGGGCTCTGGTCCTGTGCCAGCGCCTGTCTGGCAGGACGGAGCATCTTCCTCTCTCAGGGTCCGACTTTCTTGCCCGTGCTCTGCTGTGGGGTACAAGAGCCCAGTAATGGGGTTTCTGGGTCAAAGAATGGCATCAGTCCTGCGGTTTTTCTTTGCATATTCCAAATAAGTTGGGTAAATTCAAGGTTTTGCTTGAAGCACATTAAGGATCCTGGATTTCCCAGCATCGTTGTATTTTCTATATTTGCTGATGTCATAGATCTCACTTTGTCTTCATCTGCATTCTTTTTGATCATGAGGGATTTGGGGCAGTTTTTGCTTGCATATCTTTGAAAACTGTCACATAGTAATCACTTAATAAATACTGTTTTTCCCTTATATTTTTATCCTATGCCCAAGGTATCTTTTGGAGTCATAGATATGTGACTATAATCTTAGAGATTTCTCTTAAGAGTATATGACTCCATAGTCTTGGTGACTCTTAATATGAGAAGTTTACAGTAATTTTCTACAAATTTTGGATGTTAAATTCTCATAAGATACATTTAATGAAAATATATTTCCCATTCATGTTTTTCTTCTTTTTCTGGTTGCATTATTTTTGTTTACGTAAATGCTTTTTAATTTTATAGTTGAAATTGTCCATTTTAGGTTTTTTTTTTTTTTAAATAAACTGTATATATTGGAGCTGGTAACAAATTATTTCATCCACGTTAGTGAAAGATGACATTCCATGTCCCTGTAATTTCTTTTTTGTGCATCATTTTATATTTAGGTTGTTTTTTAGGGTCAAGTTCTAGACTTGAAAGAAACCTCATTTTGCAGATGAGGAATCTTATCTGCAGGGGAGTTTTATACCTTAATACCAGAGGCAGAATTTGAACACAAGTCCTCAGATTCAAGAACCAGTCATCCTACCAGATTACTTTCCTGTTTTCTCAGGCCTATCAAATAGAATCCAGTAATTTGTATTTTGGGGCTTGTCAAACAGATGTATTGATTTGATGCTAGGTTTTGCTTAACTAAGCTTTTTCAATGTTGTACTTTTTTATATTTTCCAGCACCACATAGTTTTGATGGTTACTGCTTTGTCTAACATAATTTAAGACTTAATTATACTAAACATCCTCCAAGGTGGTGTGTTTTTGTTTTGTTCTTGAGGTGGGGAGACATCTGTCTGCTTGTCTGTTTTTCTGTTCCCACTGTCTGGGGGCAGAGAAGGGAGGAACAGAATCCTTGTTGTTAGGTATTTGACTTTAATGTGATCATTTTCTAAATGTCATTTCTACACTTGTGATGGCTTGTAAACAATTTCTAGTTGTATATGCATGCATGCATGTGTGTTTGCACACATACACACACACAAGATCCTCTGTTGCTAACATATGTGAATAGATGGCTGATGTAATTTCCCTTACCCCTATTCCCAGATTAAGGTTTCTTTTTCCTTGGTCTTTCAGTGTATCTAACTTTACAAGTAATTTTTTTTTTCCTTTCTTTCAGGCAGTTCTGCACAGGAGAATTCAGGTTGGTCCATAAAATACTTTTTTTCCTCAGGCAGGGCTTGATTGGGAGCCCCCTGACCAAAGCTGCAGTCATTGCCCTTGGGAAGCTGCCAATCAAGGTCTGGGGAAGCTGTTGGGATCAAGGATGCAAGCCCTACCTCCCTCTTCTCTTTTAGTCAGTCATCCATCTTCCAATTTGGAATTTGGCAATTTGGAGAGTTAGTTTTAAGGGTTTTTCTCCAAAGTGGGAGTGTTTTATAGATAGGCCTAGTCTATATAGACAGGTGATCACCTGTAGTTCTTCCACTTTTCATCTTTCTCTTTATTTGTAGGAAAGATGGAGTCCCTATTGGATACAAGGGAAGCACTTTTCACAGGTAAGGTTTGGGGCTGCCAGTTACCTCTTTCTTGGGTATGGCAAGAATATCTCACTTTATACATTAAATCACTTTCTTCTTTCTGATCCCTTTGTCCTATTTTCAGGGTTATAAAAGATTTCATGATCCAAGGAGGAGACTTTGTAAATGTACGTACTGTGTAAGTTTGCCTTGTTCCAACTTTGCCAGAATTCTGCTTTACTCCCTCTGTGACTCACTGTCTTGTTACCAGAGAGGCAATTGTGGGGGGAGGGGGCGCTAGAAGAGGGCACTTTCTGTACTGCCCACTTCCTTACCAAGTGAGTGAGCAGCTTTGAGGACATACTGAACAATCCCCAGTCCCCATAGCATCAAGCCAACTTCTTGGCTCTACATTGTTTCTAGACTGATATCTGCTTCTTCCTACCCTCAACCTTTTATGGAGCAGAATAGAATGGTGTGAGGAAGGCCTAGAAGGAAGGCAGGGTTGAACAGAATAATGTGGCTTATTTGGTTGCCTTCTCTGCCCTCGTTTCTGGAGAGGAATAGAATATGCAGCTCTGAAAGGCATGGAAATTCCTTAAGAAATAATGTTGATGAGCATGGGTGATGGGAGAGAAGCTAGGGAACCAAATTGAAAATTTTTTTTGTTTTTTTTTGCTGGATTTTAACCAAATGCATGTGGAATTTCAAACCTTATTAGGTCTTGTACTACTCTTCTTCTAATCCATTCTCATATTCATTCATTCATTCAACAAAATTATGCTAAGATAAGATATGGCCTGATATGGATATGCATAGCATACCAAATGCTAGCCTGTGTTGTGGACACATTTGAGTAGAGCTTTAAAAGATGGGTAATTCTTGTTTCCCTCAGAGGGGCATGCTTCATTTTGACCTGAGATCTGTGGTAAACTTTTGTAATATAAATGTAGGACCCAGTCCATTCTTTCCCTGTGTGTGGGAGGTCTTTCTATCTCTAGTGGAGTCTTTAATTCCTTGGATTCTCACTGCCTCTGGGGTCCCAGCTCCGAACCCAGAAATTCTGTATTCCCTGTTTCATATACTCTTGGATCCATCAGATTAGAAACCTGGTTTGTGACTCACAACCTTCTTCTGATACTGTGTGTCCTATTGCCTTGACTATTTGCTTTGCACTATTATGAACTGTGTTGGAGAGAAACTGTCTGATTCTTGGAGAATTTGTAAGGTGAAAGCAAATAATGGACTTCAAAAAGTCTTCTTGATGGCTCTGGCTTTTTATCATTCTTCACTCCACTTTGAACCTTGCTGTTAACAAAGAAAAGTTCTGGTCACTTATGCTGCTTGATTCCCTACCTGTAATCTCCTACTGCTTTCCTGAGGGCAGGGAAATGGTAACTTTAGAAATGCTTCTCTTTTCTCTCTTCTTAGGGAGATGGCACTGGAGTTGCAAGCATTTACCGAGGACCATTTGCTGATGAAAACTTTAAGTTGAGGCATTCAGCTCCAGGTCTGCTTTCCATGGTATGTAGAATCCAGTAGAGGGGTTGGGGATTGTTACATGCTAGTAGGTGTCTGAGCCCAGACTCAAACTCAGGTTTTCCTGACGTTAGGCTCAGTTCTCAGCTCCTGTACCAATCAGTTGTCGTTTGTCCTTGGGGACAAGCTAACCCGCCACATAGGCAGTTCTGTGCTATTTGGACCTGAGCTCAAACTTATCTGAGTAAGATAGCCTTGAAAAAGTTGTGACTGAGCTCAGTTTTCTCCTTTATTCTTCCATATGCTTTCTTTAACTCAGAATATGATGTTGGTTTCTTCCTTGGAGTCTCCCAATAGGAAAAGCTGTCCTTGGATCCATCTGCTCACACTCTTCCTAGTGTAATATTTATAAGAGTTCCACAGTAGCCAAGCACAGCATGGAACCCTGCCAGCCTTCTTTTTGTAGAATTAGGTGAAGTTGTCCTGGAAGTACTTCTTAGAGATCAGTGCTAGGGATGCCAAAAGACACAACCAAAGATGTAGAGAGTCAGCTAACTGGTGGCCGATCAGCAAGCATCTACTCTGTGACCAGCCTCGGTCTGGTGTTGTGGAAAATAGCAGTTCAATCTAGCAGGTTAAATGACTTTTCTAGGGTCACACAGAAAGTAAATGTCTGAGGCAATATTTAAATTTAGTTGTTCCTGACATCAAGTCTGCACCAGCTAGCTACTTCTGAACTTAAGGGGGTTGGAATCAGAGATGGCACCTTGGAACATGTAGCATTGGACTGGGGCTTAACAGATGAATGGGGAATTTAATCACTAGAGTGGGGAGAAGGACATTTTAAGCCAGGAGTTTAGAGTAACAGGAACATTACTCTAGTGTATGGGACATATACAGTGGACAGTGAATGCTCCAGATGAGTGGGAGTGTAGCATAAATAGACCATAAAGAGGTGTGTGTTATGAGCTGAGAGGAGGACCATTGAGGCCAGGTTAGGTTGTGTGAATTTGGTACCGTTGTTCAAATGCATGAGTGGTTTTCTGTGGAGAGGTAAAATGACCCAAAGTAGGTTGATCATAAGTCTGGTGGCAGAATAAAGGAGGGACTTTGGAGGAAAGGAGAATCCCAGTAGGAAGCAATTACTCTAGGAAGTGAAGGCCTGGGCTGGGACCAAGGGAAAGAGAATAGGGGACAGAGAAGAGAAGAAAATGGAGAAACAGAATCATTTGGATATGGTTATTGATTAAGTAGGGTGAGGAGGAAAGGATCAAGGATAATCCTAGGATTGAAAACTTAGTAGACCAAGTGTCAAGGCCACAAAGATGGTAAAATCATAAGGACAAGCAGGTTTAGAGGGAAAGCCAACAAAGTCTATTTTAGATATATTGAGGTTGCAGTGTCAGTGAGGATATCCCTTTAGAAATATCCTTTAGACAGCTGAATATAAATCTGGAGCTTGGGAGAGAGTCTGGGCTGATAATCCAGATTGGCACTCATCTACTGAAGTCAAAAGGGAATAGATTTGTCAAGGGAAGAGGTAAAGAGAGAAATGGAAACATTAAGTGCTTACTGTGGGCCAGGTGCCATGTTAAACACTGGGGATAGAGAAGAAGCAAAAAGCAGTCCCTGCTTTCAAAGAACTTATGTTCAAATGGCCAAGAAGACTTACATCAGGAAATATAAGAAAACAGAAGAGATGAAGAGGGTGAGGGAGGGCTGGGCCTTAGGGGAAATCATTAACAGCTGGAAAAGCAGAGGAGCACTGGGAAAAGCCACATCTAGAAGCTGTTCTATGTATTTTGAAGAAAATTAGGAGGTTAGGAGAGGGAGCCTTCTGAGTACTCAAGCAGCCAGTGCAAAGACACTGAGGCGAAAGAGAGAGATCAGCACTTCCTGTAGGAAGAATAGCTAGAAAACTAGCATTGCTAGACCCTCGACTGTGTCAGTGGGGAGGAAGGGGAGTGTGTGCGAAGGCTAGAGATGGTGAAAGAGGCCAGGTTGTGAAGGTCTTACAAACCAAACAGAAGTTGATAGTTATTTCTAGGAGTTGGTGAGATGGTTGGTCTAGTCAGATTGGAACTTTGGAATATTGTTTTGGCAGCTGAGTAGAGAATGGATAGTAGGGAGAGATAAACAGGGAGACTAATCAGCAGGAGTAGTCTAGGCATGAGGTACCTGGGGGCCTGAACTACAGTGCTGGCTGTTGAGTAAAGAGAGACAGACAGATTTAAAAGTTGTTGTGGAGATAGAAATTATAAGAAACATTGACCCCAAGGGAGCAGGAAAAGGATCCAGAAGAACAGAATGAATAGTTAGAAGAATAGGATTAGACCCAAGGAGTCAGGTAGTATTTTGAAAGCTAAGAGAAGAGGGGATATCCAGCATAGATTAATGGAGCAGGAGCCAACATGTCTGGCAAGGCCCTTGAATGGCCATAAGATTAGATGATGAAGGTATCTTTAGTGACCTTTGAAAGGGTATTTCAGCAGATTTATGACAGAGGAAGCCAGTCTGCAAGAGGTTGAGGAGAGTAGGTGAGGAGGAAGTGAAGTTTCTTAGTATAAACAATTTAATTGTGAAGTTTGGTGATAAAGCGGAAGAAAGATGGAGCAGTTAGTAGGTGGACATATAGCAAGGATTAAGGGAAACTTTTGGATTCAGAAAAATCTGTCATTGTTAACCAACTGATGAGAAGGATTAATTGGAGAGGGAAAGATTGCTAGAAGAAGGTTCTGCTGGAAACAAACCAAAACTGAGGACATAGATATTATTCAGGGCCTTCCTTTCAAATGAGAGGCTGGAAAGTTCTGAAAAGTAGAAGAAGGGAGTTGAGGGAGCATGTGTCAAATGGCCTCAGTATATTAGCAAACTAAAAATGAAGTGTCAAGACAAAGAAAAATGTGTGGCTTCTGCCATCAAAGAACTTACAGTCTACTTTAGACATCAGAGCCTAAGTAATCAGTGGAAAATCTGTGTCTTTGGCCTTGAATCCACATATGCCTAGTCCTGTTTTCAGGACAGAGGTAGCCCTGTTCTTCTCTTGCTGCTCACTGCAACTTTCCTTTATTTAAATCAGGCTAACAGTGGCCCCAGTACCAATGGCTGTCAGTTCTTCATCACCTGTTCCAAGTGTGACTGGTTGGATGGGAAGCATGTTGTGTTTGGTGAGTTCTGATTCCATAGTCTGCTGGCTTGGGCTTTTAGGGAAGGGACTGTCCCTAGAGCTGTCATTTGCCACCTGCTGTATTGATGGGCTGTCTTCACCTCCAGGTCCTGAAGGGGCCTGAAATGCAGAATTTGCTCTGTTCTGGATATGGCCCCTCTGCCGTGGAGCCACTGGGCTTCTTCGGAGCCAGCTGCAGAATGGGGGGAGAGACGTGGAGAGAGCTCGCAAGAAACAATATCATTTAGCTCTGATTCTTTCCGCAGGAAAAATAATTGATGGACTTCTAGTGATGAGAAAAATTGAGGTGAGTGCATTTTGGCTTCTTACTTTCAGGGCACCATCAGACCACCTTGTGTTTTAAAGCTGGAGCATAGTGTCTTAGTTTCTCATCTGTAAAAAGGAGGTTTACACCTTCCTGGTTGAGGCCTTCAGCTCATATTGTTTTTCTTAATTCCTCCATTTTCCTTTGAAACACCCTCAGTAACTGTGAGGGGATATTCTGTCCCTAGGATCAGACCCTCAGTGCAGCAGGTTTTGGCTCATTTGGATCATGTTTCTTTTCCTTAGAATGTTCCCACTGGACCCAACAACAAGCCCAAGCTTCCTGTGGTCATCTCTCAGTGTGGAGAGATGTAATGGAGATCAGTGCTGAATCAGGTAAATAGCACTTTTTTTCCCCCCACCTTGGCTAAGCTGAACCAAGAAGGTTGGGAATCTTCTTTGCCCTTCCCTTTTCCTCCCTCTCTCCCCCCTCAACTCAGAATCTCCAGGAGGTAAACTGTAAACTGCCCAAGCAGGAGAGGAAATGAAACTGCCAAAAAAGTGTATTTCTGCCTTCAATTCTCTTCTCTCTTAGGAGAGGAAAGCCAAGGGTCCTTGAGACTCTCCTTTGCCCCTGGTCTGTGTAATGATAACAGTAGTGGTTTTTATAAAATGTTCAGATTGAAAAATTATATTCACATATATTAATTTATCTGGGTGTTAGAACAGCTCTGGGAGGCTGTAGGAATTATCCTCATCTGGAAGATGACAACTGACATAAAATTTTAAGGTTTGTAAAGCATTTTAGAAGTAATTAGACTAATATTTGATACTTAATTCTGTGCCAGGCACTGTGGTAAAAAAGCTTTATAAGTATTGTCTCATTGATCCTCACATCATCCTTTGAAACGTGCTATTATTATACCCATTTCACAGATGAGGAAACTGAGGCAGACAGCAGTGACTTGATTTTCTCAAGGTGACAGCTAGTAAGTGAGCTAAACTTGAAATGGAGTTTTCTTGACTCCAGGCTAGGCGCTCTGTCTATGTGTACCAGCTGCCAAGACGAGGCATCTGAGACCAAGAAATTTGTTTGCAGAAGCTCACAAGACTTAGTGTCAGATACAGGCTGCAAATCCAGGTTTTCCTAATTCCAAGTTCATTACTTTTTTTTTTTTTAATATCATAGAGTTGTCCACAGTATTCCTCCCCCTCTAAGAACTACCCCATATAATAAAGAATATTTTTTAAAAGACAAAAAGAAAAGAAGGTCTAATCAGTAAAAGAAACAAAAAATTTTGCAAAGCCAATCTGTTGACTGAAAAAGCTGAAACCACAGTATAGCCCAAGACCAGTCATGGTGTGATTAGTATTCCCCCTGTGCATCCCCATCTTTGGATTTTTTATTTTTCTCAGTAGCCCATGTCTTTGGTTAAAATATGGAAAACCAACATCAACAAAAAATGGTTCTCTCCTTATTCCGTTGGTTTTATTTTGTACTGTTTCATCTACTTCCATCCTTGTCATCTTCATTGTTCTTCCCATTTGTCCATTATGTGAATAGATCACTGGTTATGCAGGCATTTCCTAGTTGTGGGAATGCTCCAGTAGAAGTTGCCCCTAATTTTGGCTGTTTGGCGGACCTACATTTCCTTTATCTCCTTGTCTTTTGTCCTGTTCCTCCCTCTGCCTGGCCTCCCCTCTAAGCCTGTTTATTCTTGCTTTCCCTCTGGTCTCCCAGCCTTCTGTTCCTTCCAGACTATCACCCCTACATTGGTGCCAGTCTCTTCCCAGCTCCTCTGCATGCTTGTCCTTACCGTTACTAGCTGTGCCTTGCCAGGCCCCAGCCTTGGATCATTTCCCTGCTCCACTGTTTGACTGGAGAAAATCATGAAACTCAGCCCACTATGAATGTCACTTCGCCTCAGCTGAGCCGCCATTGCAGCACGAAGTCCTCCTCTGCCTCTCAGCCTCCTCTTCCATTCTTCCTTGAGGCCATTCCAGGCCTTCTCACTTCCTCCATGGCCCTTGCTTTTCCCAACCCTTGCAACTGAGAACTGCCTCATAACTCACAACAAAAGCCCTTCACCAAGGGCGGCTTCTTCTCCCTTGCAGCTCCTCTCATGTCACTCAGCTCTCTTCTCCTTCACCATGTGCACATGAAGTCCTTTACCTTGCCAAGGAAACCTTTTTCCAGGCACCTTTGGTTTGATTCTGTCCTATCTTTGCCAGCCAATGGCCCTCCTCCCCTCCCAGGCTTTCCCTAATCTCCCTATTTGTTAGCTGCAAATACAGTCAAGCCTCCCTAAGCTTTAATACCCCCTGCCTCTCCTCCTCATAGCCCATCTCCTCCCATCCCCCTTTTATGGCTAAGGTTCTTGAAAAAGCCAACTACAACTGGCCCCTCAACTGCCGACCTTCTTCTGAAGCATGACTTCAGCTCCTGTCACCCTACCAAAGCTTCTAGTAGGCTTTTCCCTTTCCCATTCCCTTATGGTCCCTCAGCAGCCCTGACACTGTCAACTTCTCCTGGATTTTCTAGGTTTTCCTGGCACTGCCTGTTTCTGGTTCTTTTTCCTGTCCTACCCTTCCTCAGATTCCTTTCTCGACTCTTCCTCCAGGTCAGGCCCAGTTATGAGTACTCCCTTATGATCTGAACTAAGCTGCTCTCTTCCTCTCACCTATCTTGTTTTCTGTATCAGCTTCCTGGGATTCACTGATCATTTCCATGCAGATGATCCCCAGCCTCTCTCCTGATCTCCACTTTTCCTTCCCCAACTGTGTGTTAAACCTCTCAGACTTTGTCTCACTTGGAGACTTTTATGTCCAAAACAACATTCTCCCCCTTCTCCATCCAAATCCTTCCCTCTTCAGTATTTCCCTGTTGCTGGGTCGGCCAGCTCTGGGCCAGGGACTGCCCAAAACCAGGCCATAGCTTTCTGGCCCCTGATCTAGATAACCGCCATTCCATTAGTTACCCAGGCTCACAACCTTTGCATCATTCTCAGTTTTTCATTCATTGGCTTAACCAATGTATTGAGTCTGTTCTCAAGTCCTGTTTTTGCCATGAAAACATCATCTCCCCCACATCTGCTTCTGTCCAAAACATCATCTCCCCCACAGCTGCTTCTGTCCATTCAGTTGATCCCTCTCTGCTGGACCATCTTTGCCTCGTACCTGGATGATGCAGTCTTATGGTTGGCCTTTTCCCACTGTAATCCACCCTCCACAAATGATCTTTCTAAAATGCAGGTTTGATCATTTCACCTCATTGCTTCCCCTTATCTCTAGGATCAAAATATTCTTTTTGATTTTTAAAGACTTCAAAATCTGTCTTCTTCCTGTCTTCCTAATCTATTTACACTTTACTCTTCTCCATGTACTCTGGGTTCCAGCACCACTGGCCACCCTGCTGTTCCTTGAAATGAGACACTCCATGCCATGCTGCTAGCTTTCCCTCAGACCTAGGCTGTTCTGTATTATCAGCTGCAGCTCCAGACACGAGGCTCAGGTTCTTCCTATGGAAGAGAACTCTCCTGCTTCTCCTTCTCCTTCTCCCTCTCACCCACTCTGCCCTTTAAGTCCTTCTCTCTGAGATTTCCACCCATTTGTACTGTATTTCTCTTGTTTGTACATGGTTGTAGGTGAGCCTCCTTGGGCACAGGGACCATGTTTTTGCCTCTCTTTGCATTCTCAGTACTTAACACCATGCCTGCCATACAGTGAGCACTTAATGCTTATTGACTGATGTCTCTACAGTTGAATTTATTGTAGTCTTTAATCACACACTGAGGACTTTGAGCCTCCTTTTCACCTTGCATGTAAACAAGTTTTCCAATATAATTCATTGGGTGTTTCTTATCTTGATAAGTTTTTGCCTTTGATTTATCAGACATTCCTAAGTAGAAGCACTGCCATTCTGTTCCATATTCAGCTCTGTGTCATACTTCTTCTGTTCATTTGGTAGGTTTTTGTATAATATAGACAGTTGGTAGTTATTTTCTGTGGTTCTCTTCCTATTCCTGCCCTTCTGTTTCTCCTTAAGAATTTTGTGAATTTATCCAAGGTATGTGGGAGCCTATGCTATTTGGACTGGTTTTGCATTGCCTTTAAGCTAATTTGCAACTTACTGTTTTTATTTTATTGCTCTAACCCCTTCTGTTCTTTTTCCAGATGTAATATACTCGGAGTTTGCTTAGGTACATGTAATCTCCTTTAAAAGAATGTAAGCCCCTGGGGGCAGGTACTGTTTCTATTTTTGTCATTATTACCCAAAAATCTAACACAATGCTCTGTCACATAGTAGGTGCTTAGTTAATCCATATTGATGGATGTATTGAATCCAACTTTACAATAAGAACCAAATTTTTCTCCCAAACTTGTGGGTTTATTCAACTATCCCAGTCCCAAATTCAATATTGACTGGCTGCCATAAACATGATGGAGTTACAGAGGTGGAAGCATCAAAGCTTGGCCCTTGAGTTTCCTGAGTAATTAGGGTAAAGAGATCCCCAGTGACAGGGTGAGCCTGCCCTGGAATCAAGTTCCAACAAGATCCATTTGTGTTCTCTGACTCTTGAGCATTTCTCCATGGAGGCTTTCACCTGTACCAATGAATAGATGGGTGCCCCTTTGCCTATTTCTTCTCCCCCAGCTTTCTGGTAACGCATGATTAATTCATGCTAAGTGACAAGGGTTTGGCAGAGACAGGATTATGAAAGTTCAAAGAAGAGGGCAATTACTGCAGTCTGGGGTCAAAGGATGAATGTTTCAAGGTGATGTGGGGGAGTTTGAAGTGGTGGAAGGATTTGGCCAGATTCACAGCAAGGAGGAATGGCATTCCTGGCAAGTGGACTAGCATGGTGCACTGTGGGGAGTCCCATGGTGGACTCAGGGAGCATCAAGTGAAGCAGATGAGATGAATGGGCAGATTCCCAGCTTGCCCATTGCCACCACCCTACCTGGTAGAGTTGGGTCATCGGCCTCACCTT
Organism: Sarcophilus harrisii; assembly: GCF_902635505.1. Classification (NCBI taxonomy): domain Eukaryota; kingdom Metazoa; phylum Chordata; class Mammalia; order Dasyuromorphia; family Dasyuridae; genus Sarcophilus; species Sarcophilus harrisii. Next base: position 549,706,772 of record NC_045428.1, read on the forward strand.
TCTTGCCCAGGATCTTTGAGATGTCCCTTAGTGGGCATTTCTTCTCTCCATCAGAAAGGCTTCTCTGCCCAAGAGGAAATTAAGCAGTGTCCAAAAGAGCAATCTTGTCCCTTAAGTTGCTACGACTAACAAGAGAAACTATGCTTGGCTTTTGGGGATGGAGTTCCCCCTCCACCCTTAATTTTGCCCAAGTTTGAAATAAGGCGATCTGAGAGTGAGAAAAACAAGATAGTTGAGTTTTAACCTGTGGAAGCAAATTCCAAGGGGAGATCCATTGTGGGAGTCCAAGTTTGGATTGAATGTTGTACTCCCGATTTGACCAATAGTTTATTTCTCTGGACTAGAGAATAGGGGCTAGATTACCTGATGTCTGGGATTTATCTTTTCTCAATTCAATACCCCTAGGAAACCAGGAGAGCCAAGCTAAAGATTAGACACTCCTCTGAAATAGGTCTCAGAAAGATGGCTGGTCACTCCCTATCTGGTGAAACTCAACAGGACTTCACATTTTAGACAGGGATTTGGATTAGCTGACCTAGATGCAGTCTTGTAGGTCTTCTGGTATCTTCCTAATGCCATAGAGCAGATGATTGTATCAGGAACAGGGTGGAACGCTTCAGTTCGGCCCAGCAAGTGCTTTGCTGTAGATCCATTTTCTCAGTCTCTATCCTCCTTGACCCTTCTCTGCAGCTTTGGATGCTGTCCTCTCCATTTTCTTCTGGATTCTTTTTCTCTACATTTTTATGACATTGCTCTTTCCTGGTTCTCTTCTTCCATGTCTGACATGTCCTCTGTCCTTTTTGATGGCTCTTCAATCAGGTCACTCCTGATCACTCTGCTTGTCTTCCAGGGTTCTGTCCTAGGTGACCTCTTCCTCTACTATTTCAGCAGCTCCCAAAGATTTATCTTTATGCTGTTGATTCTCAGATCTCCTTATCCATCTCTAATCTCTCCACTCTTTACTCTCATGTCTTCAGCTATCTTTTAGGCATCTCAAACTGGATGTTTAGACATGCTAAATTCAGCATGTCAGAAACTAAATTTGTTGGCTTTCTTCCCTAAACTTTTCTTCTCCCCTCTAACTTCCAAGTTCAAGAGCACAGCCATCCTTCCAGTCAGCCTGGCTTGCAACCTAGTGTCATCTTTGATGCCTTACTCCCTCTTTCACCTCCCATATGCAATGAGTGGTCAGGTCCTGTTCTAGTGTATGCCCCATTCTCTCCTCTGTTACCTCCTATCCCCTCACCCCTGGACTCTTGATGGCTGCTGGTGAGTTTCTCTAGCTTGAGGCTTCCCCACTCCATTTTATCCTAAACTCTGCTGACCATGGGATCAAATAAAAGTTCCTCTGTTTGGCTTTTAAAGCACTTGATTACTTGGCCCCTACCTGCTTTCCCACCCCTTACATGCAATCTTGGGTCCAGTGATAGCCTTTTAGCTGTTCCTCAAACAAGACCCTCCATATCTCAGCTCTGGGCATTCTCTCTGGTTGCCCTCCAAGCTTAGAGGTTCTCTCTCTTCATGTTTACCTACCATCTACCTTGACTTTTAAGCTACAGCTAAAATCCGAACTTCTACAGGAAACTTTTCTGAATGTCACTTTTAGTGTTCTCAGTTCCTATTTTGTTTGCTGCTTGTCTCTCCCGTTAAATTGTGAAGTCTTTGAGAACAGGGACTGTCTTTTCCCTTTGTGTCCCTAGAGCTTTGCACAGTGCTTAATAAGCACAGGTACTTCATATTTATTAACTGAACTCAATTAGGCCATTACGGAACAAGGAGACCTTGGACAATATATTGGCTAACATTGATATATGCACTTCACATACATTATCACATTTGAGTGTTACAAAAGTCCTAATAAATTTTACAAGTATTAGTCCCATTTTACAGATAAATGACTAACCCACTATCAGAGGAAACTATTAAATGTTGAAGTGAGTTTAGAACTCCAGTCCAGTTCTGTTTCCACTTGCTAAACGACTGCCACAAAGTTAGTTCCTTCCTTTCTATAAGACACAGCTTCTTCCTCTGCAAAAGCAGGAGTTGGGAATAGATTTCTCAGATACATTTTGTCTCTAGGTCCCTCTGATAACATAGCTGTTCTCCTCAGAAATCTTCAACCATTCTTAGAGGTTTAAAGGCCACACTTTCCAGAATCTGTCCACCTGAGCTCTTGAGCCGTGGGGCAGCTTATTTTTCCAAGAATAAAGAAACTTGCTATAGGTATAGAGCTGACTTCTCTCAATTGGCATCCTGAGTTGCTTTGAGAACAGAACTGATGCCTGCATGCAGCACTTTGTTTTGAGGGACTGGAAGAAGACAATCAGCGTTTGGGGTGACAATTAGCAATGTTTCCTTATGCTGCTAGTCTGGGCAGATTCCCTTCCATTTATCCTTCTGTACCTGCCTCCTGCTCCTTGGGGAGAAAGTGGATATAAAGGCTGGGATGGTGAGGGTTTCATGTGAAAATACTGGTTAAGGGCACACTGGAGGTTGGGCATTTGTCCAACAAATATTTATTTGCCCTCTGTGGAATTCTAGAATTGTTAAGAACTGGAAGAAGGATCATTTAACCTTAGCCTTTGTTGTACAAAATTAACAATTTGAAGCCCAGAAATAGGCAGTGGATTTTCCAAGACCATGTAGTTAATGTGGGGGTCAATATTTGAACCCAGATCTCCTGGAGCTGAATATTCCTAAAACCGGCCTGCCACCTAGTAAGCCCTGAGTTGAGGGTCTCTCACAGAATATTTTGGGTTTAGGCCAGATCTACTGAGATAGAATCCAGGAAAGCTTAGCCTGACCTCACTTTAGGCATTATCCAGTTCAAAGTCAACAAATGTTTTCAAAATTCTGAAGCAAGCTTGGGGATTTGAGTTTTGACATTGTCAGGCCTAGCCTGACAACCCCACCCAAGAGACTGCCTGCAGTGTAAATAGTAGCCATTACCGTGGGGCCAGAGGTGTTTGTTCTACATTTAACAAAGGCTAAAGGGCCACTTTATGGCCTACTTGCTGGGGACCCAGAATTCAAACCTGAACTTCCAGGTTTATTCGAAAGCTGTTACAAGTTGCAGAAGGAACTGATTCAGGCAATCAGCCTTGATTGAGCAATTGCAGGACGCTTGGCCACCTGGGGTGAGGGAAGGGTGGGGCCATTCCTTTCTCTTTTCCTGCCCCTCCCACAGGATCTAACTCTGACTCCAGTCCTGGGGCTTTTTGCTAAAGTTCTTACCTTTAAGCCTTGCCAAACTATTTTAATTCACCTCTGTCTAACCCTCTGGCTTCTCCTGCTTTCTATTATTTCCCCTATGTACATAGATTATTAAGAGGTGCCCCATAATAACCATATTACAGTTGGGGCCTCTTTAAAAAGAACATCATGCATTATTCAATATGATCACTCATTGCATATGAGTGTCCCCATGAAGAAACTAATCTGAGAAAAATTTGACCAGGCACCCATAGTAACTTAGCACCAAGGCTAGAATGGAGTTTTGCTTTCCTATTACAACACTTCACAGGGCACAACCAAAGAGCTAGCCAGGTTCAACCTCCTTGTTTCCTTCCATTGGCCCCACAGAAGTCCATGTTTCTCTTGTTTTAGGCTTCCTTTTGCTCTGTGATGCTTCTGAGAAGATGGGTTGGCCTCCCACCTTGCTTCCTTGGGTACTACCTGCATTTGTGATCAAGAGATAGGACCTGTCATGGATTCAGGACCCCAAGCCTTTTTAAGTTTTCAACTGTAAATAAAACTTGTGTTTTGGTTGTCTTTTTTTTTTTTTTTTTAATTTTTTTTATTATAATGGGACTCTCAGTCTGTTTACTCAAGCTAAGCCAGCTCTTCTGGGATGGGCTGTGGTTTCACCTCCTAGTTGATTTCATTTGTCTTGTCTTCCCTGGGTCAATGCTCCATGTAGCTATAATACATAGCTGAACTGGGAAGGAAGACAGCTGGCAGCAATATATGCTCCGGCAGAAGGTTTTCTGTTTTCTTTCATTCCTACTGCTTTTCTCCTGTTATGTCTTTTAGATAAGGGACTGAGAGAATAATGGCACCCAGAGTCAAGAAAGGAATGAATTCCAAAGCAAGGAGGGTAGGGTTAGGGTTTTAAGAAATGTCAAGTCTGCTGTTGACTTCCAAGTAAAAGGTCATTCTGTGCCCGGCTACCTTTGAGACTCAAGGAAAAAGCCAGGGTCCGAGTAAAGAAGCTTGCAGGTGTTGGGATAAAAATTAGCTAAGAGTTTGGAAAATCCAGGTGGCAACGGTCCACAATAAAAGAGCTATCTCAGAATTTATGTATTAATGAGGTTCCTGCTGTACTTGGGGTACAACAATTCACTAAACCATTATTGACTGACATTGTCAAGAGCTTGGGTAATTAAAAGGCCCTAACCACCCTCATTGGCACCTGCTCTTCTAACCTCAATGGACTAAGCAAACGGCTTACTTAATATCCTCCATAGCGCCTGTAGTGGCTATCCACGCTTCTAGGTCACTCTTCGGGTTCCCGTCTTGGCCAGAAATCCAAAACGAAGGAGGCAGTAAACTATAACACTTTTTTTTTTTTTTAAACGGACCATTTCCAAATAAATTTGCTTTAAAAGCAGTTACTTTGGTGATGTTGAGTGCTTAGTCCAACAAGGCTTTCCTTGTTCAAAACCGGTTTGGATCTCTTAACTGCCTTGGGGACCAGTTTTTGAGGCCCACAAAAATCTTCCTTTATGGACACACCTTGTGCGTGAGCAAAACAGCATTGCCTTGCCACGCCCCCCTCATTCACCAGTTTTGCTGCCAATTAATCTGGATTGAGGGCTTTCAGCCTTCAGAAAGAGAAGGTCTACTATTCTATCTACAATATACTTGAACCCCAGTGTGGGTGAGCCCATGACCTCAAGGTGCTGCCCTTTCATCTGCTGGACCATTGATTATTCCGAAATTGTCATCTTAAATCCGCCACTGCACCTTCTACCCTCCTGAGCTAGGCAGAACAAATCCCCTTCCTCCACGTGACAGCCGTGAAGAAAGCAATCACCGTCCTCTTTGTATTGACCATTTTCAAGAATTAAATTCGTCCTGGGTTTTCTCTCCGATAATGTGGATCACTATATTTTGAGTTTTTTCATAATGTAGTTGAAGGGAAATTGGTACCTGACACTAGACAGGAAAGGGTTCTGTGCTTTGCACGACCCCTTGTTCGTAGAAGAAAAAGAAATTCCATAGAAAAAGAAATCAGATCCACACCCGGGGGCCCCTGGGGTACCCGCAGCCGGTGTGGAGCCATGTGGACCCCGGAGGCGGGGCCGGGGCCGGGGCCGGCCAAGGTGTCTATCATTCAGCCAATTTCACCCCCTCCCCTCCACATACACGCACACTTCCGGGGAGGATGGGGCGTGAACCCAAGGCAACCCTCTGCCCGAGTCGATCCTAAGCGCGCTATTACGGCCCAGTGAACCAACCTTTCCCCAGCTCGCCAACCAAAACACTCGGAAATGGGGCGAGCTCGAATTACAGCGAGCTTCAAGTCACGTTCCCTCTGCCTTCCCTTTCGGGTACTCTATGGTTCAGCTGTGGCTTCACTCTAGTTCTAGTTCCGGTCTCGGTGGCGGCGGCGGAGGCTGGAATTGCTAGTAGGTCGGGCAAATTACTCTCCCCAGAGCCAATGAGAGCGGGGGAGTGATGCGCCCCCAACCAATGAGAGCTAGCACTTCTGGTCAGGCGGCGGATTGATGGCATTTTGAGCCAATGAGCGGAGCGTAAGGCGGGTCGCTCGGAGGGCTTATCCCGCCCGTCCCGCCATTCTCGCTAGTTCGATCGGTAGCGGGAGCGGAGAGCGGACCCCAGAGAGCCCTGAGAGCAGCCCCACCGCCGCCGCCGGCCTAGTCACCATCACACCCCGGGAGGAGCCGCCGCTGCCGCAGCAGGCCCCAGTCACCATCACCGCAACAATGAGCAGCGAGGCCGAGACCCAGCAGCCGCCCGCCGCCCCCCCCGCCGCCCCCGCCCTCAGCACCGCCGATACCAAGCCCGGCATCACCGGCAGCGGCGGAGGGAGCGGCGGTCCCGGCGGCCTCACATCGGCGGCGCCCGCCGGCGGGGACAAGAAGGTCATCGGTGAGGGGCAGGGGCTGGGCCAGGCCGAACCGGGACCGGTGGGGCGGCGGGGGGACCGTTAGCCGAGGGGGTGCGGCGCGCGGCATGGATTCCGCGCGCTGCCGCCGCCGCCCTCTCCTCCTCCCCTTTCCCTCCCTCCCGCCTGCGCGCGCCGGCCGAGTGTCCTCGTGCCCAAGGCGGCGGGCCCGCGCGCCGCCTCCCGCGCCCCTTATGGACCCCCGCGCGCCGCCGCTGCCGCGCGCCCACCCCCGCCCTCCTGCCTCCCTCCCCTCGCGCGCTGCCCGCCGCGTGTGTAACGGTTTCCCGGCCTCGGGGCCCTCCCGGGCGGCCACGCGCCCCACGAGCGAGCGTGCGAGCGCCGTTGTGTGGGTCCCCTCCCCTTCCTGCACGCGCCCCCTCCCTTCCGCGTGTAGACAGAGGGCGCGGTGCCCGCCCCTCCCGCCGCCAGCCTCCGCAGGCCGGGCGGGGGCCGCCGCGCGCCTTCCCCTCACGTGCTCCTCTGGATCCTGCGGCCTTCCCGGCGGCGGCCCGGGCGCCTCCCTCTCCTCGCCCGCGCCGCGGTCGTCGCCTTACCCCCCTCCCCGCCGGCTGGTATTCCCCTCTATGGGCCGCTGGCGCCCCCCTCTCCCACTCCGGGCACTCCCGAAACCTGCGGGGAGGGTAGTGGGTCGGGGGGTGGGGGGAGGGGTGGCTCCAGCCTCGGCGGGGTTCCGGCAAGCCATTTATTTTTGTAACCTTCGATTTCCCCCCCTCCCCTTTTTTTTCTCCCAGCAACGAAGGTTTTGGGAACAGTAAAATGGTTCAATGTAAGAAACGGCTATGGTTTCATCAACAGGTGAGAGAATGAGCTAGAGCAGCCTCCGCCCTGCCCCCCTTGCATGTGTCCTGGCCCATGCTTTCCACGCCTGACACGTTCTGCTGTGAGTGAAATTGGCGAAAATGGTCACTTTGGAGCAAGATGATCTGAAAGGGTGACTGAGAGCCGATGTCTGCTGTAGCATGCGCTTGGCACTAAAGATAATTGAATGGGCTTTCTCTTTTATTGTTTTGTAACTAAGTTTTAATCTTAATACTGTTACAGTCTTACAATGTTTTGCAATTGGTGGAAAGTCAATAGCAGTTACATGAGCTCTCATTTGAAGAGTAGTTGGCACATTAAAGAGAGGCTTACATTTTATTGCAGCAAGTAAAAAAATAATCTGCACAATAAAAATCCCACTCAGCTGAAATGTCAGCACATCCTGAAAAATCTTTCTAAAGGAGGCCCTATTGTTTCTAATTTAAATAAACATATAACTATGATGCTCCCCCATGACACTCTCCCAACATAAACCTTTTGAGGAATGGTATTCAAGGACCTAGGTAACAATAAACCCAGTTACTCTTTCTGGGAAGGCTAAATCTTTAGTTTGTGATACAGTAATATAGTGAAAACAAGATGCTGTCTGCATAGTCTGGGTATAATTCATATTGATGTTATCCAAATGTAATGTTAATGTGTCTTAAAAGTTTTTTGCTTTTTGTTTTTTTTTCCTGCAGCAGCAGTATACATTGGTGCTTTTGTTCCATCTCTGTCTAGAACAAGCAGCAATGTGAAATTGCTAATGAAAATGACAAAATATTCAATCTTGACAAAACTACCAAGTTTCAGTCGAAATTTTGTTAAATTTTCAGTAAGGCTTTTCTGATTTTTGCAGTTTGGGGGAGTTGGGGGAGGTGTCAGAGTTTTAGTCTAAGGTGTAATACTGTCTACTTGCAAAAAAAAAAAAAAATTGTAGGAATTGATTTGTTTGGAGACAACTAAGTGGTCCAGTGTTTAGAGCATCAGATCTGGTGTCAGGAAGACAGAGTTAAAATCTGACCTCAGATACTTAATAACTGTGTGACCCTGATTGTTACTTAGAGGAGACCTATTGGCCTCAGTTTCCTTATCTATAAATGGGGATGTTAGCGTTTACTCCATATGAGGGTCATCTGAGATAATTGTAAAGCCCTTACACTACATTAGCTGCCATATAATAAGCACTATATAAATGTTAGCTATTGACTTGTCTTTTTAATTGTTGTTAGTATAGGATATCTCTCTTATAATTTTTCTGACAATGGAGGCATGTATTAAATAGTAGAGAAGGGTTGGATTCAAATGCCAGCTTCTGTGTTTTAGACCTTTACGTGTAAAATGATTGGTTAGATTTGGTTTCTAAAATGGCCTCTAGTTCTAAAATCCTGTAATCCCCTTCGTGAATGGTTTCTTATTCAGTCACTATTATCTCTTACAGATTTGTTACCAATGAAAGCATTTTCAGGATAGCTGCCAAGGCTAATAAAATAGCCATGAAGCCAATGGAGTCTTGGCTTATTTTAAACCGATCATTGATAGGAGATAATTAATCTGTATGACAGACTAAAGGGCAAATGCATGCTTCCCAGATCCGTCCTTTTGCCCTCATAGCAAGGATGTATTAAAAGAGAGATTGAGACACATAATCTTTAATACACATAATGTAGTCTCTGGGAAATAGTTTGATAAATTCCAGGGGAAAATACCATCAGTGTGATAAGCTAGAAAAGGAACGATTCAATTAACCACAAACCTCAGGTAATAATATTTTTTGTTCTGATTGGTATTTTGAGTGCCTAACTTAGCTGTAATTCCCTAAAATTTAGCTCTGAAAGCTAGAATGTACCATAATTACAGATGGACTTAGATAAGGTTGCTACAGCAAGTTCATGATGATGATGTGTAATGTAGCTTGATGGAGTCCATTTGTAACATTTTTCTTTTGGAACTAGCTTATCTCCCTTAGTGTTAAACATTTTGATTTAGTTTATGCTCATAGCAAGTGTGTTATTTAACTTTCTACTTTTTTGTTACTGGCCTTAGAGAGATTTTAACTTGGCATTTCTGTTTTGCAGATCTTGTTATATGGATTGTAACATTTCCAAATAGAATTGAATCCAAAAGGCAGTGTGATGTAAACATTTGAGATTGGAGTTTTAGGGGCTTCTTCTGAATATTTCCTGTTGACTATTAATATCTTCCTGTTTTATAGCATGATCATATTTCTTACCCTCTTGAAGCATTTTGCCTAGATATATAGATCACTGCTTGGTTACATTTTTATCAGTGGTTGCAGGATTAATGTATCTGGTGCTTTTTTCCATTATTGGGAAAAGGTTCCTCAAAATGTGCCAGTGATGTGCCCTGGCATATTTTTCCATGTAATTTTTTTTCTTCCTTCCTTATTCTATCTTTTTGGTGACTTAATTAGGGTATTCTTTCTCTGCCTTTATTCCTGTCCCAAAGGTTTTTTTAGGAGGTGGGGGGGGGGGTTAGGGATTTGTCTTTTTAACTGCTTCCAATAAGTTTAAAAATATATATATGGCACTGGTGGCAGTTAGGTAATAAAGGTGGATAGAGTACTAAACCTGGAGTCAGGAGGACCTGAATTCAAATAGGGTCTCAGATGTTACTAGGGGTATGACCCTGAGCAAGTCACAACCCTAATTTAGCCTTTGGGGGGGAAAAAAAAGCAAACTTGTGTCATTTAACTTTTCATCTTGTCATTTTCCATTACAGGAGAATTTTGTCATAAATAAAATAGTAATTCATCCCTGAAGAAGTAAGCCTTTTCCTAATTAAAAACAAATGAAACCAACTTTAATGACTTACTTTGAAAATCACTTCCCTACCCTGCAGTTGATTTTTACTTCAGTTATCTTCTGTTTCACTCTGGCTGGCTCTAGACTAGGTAGATGCTAAAGGAGGAAACTTTCATTGAATTTGAAAGCCAAATGTAAATTCTCTTGATCCTTTCATTTGAATTAGTTGTACCTCTGCTACTAATTTCTTAATTTGGCTTCCCACCCATTAGTGCTTTATTATTTTTAGGTACTGTAATCAAGTTGTTAATTTGGAAAGTGTGTCCAAATTATGTTTTGCAACTTTTGTTTTTAGAAATTAAAATAGTTCTGAGTTTCACAAGCTCATTCACAAGTACTTACTAATAACATGAGCTGGTAGTTGAGTTCTGCATTCCAGTATAATTTCACTTTATATTTAGCTGTGTACTAAATCATTTCTATTCTCTACTAGGCCTTAGCTCTTTGGGATGAGGACATTATTTTTCTCAGTGGTACAATCTTGAGATAATAAACAAGATACTTATACACCAAACTGATGCTTCTAAAAATCTGGGCTCACTAAAATTCAGCCCAGATGACAGTAAGGATGATGACAAATAAGTTCTCATTTGAGCTTCCTGATTTTGTGAGGCGGGGAATAATAAAGCTTCCTCTTTTTACAATTGAGGATCCAGAGGCACAAAGTGACTGTCTATTCTCACACAACTGGTAAGTGTCCTAATTTTAAGTCCATTGACTCAGCCTCTGAACTGGCATTATGAACTAATAGGATTCGTAATATTAATAATGCAGCTTGTTTCTCACTTGGAATTGCATTTCATCATGGGAAAAAATATTTATAATGCTTTTATTAACTAAAAGTTGCCAAGTTCCATTATAAGAGAGCTTAGAGCTTTCAAGTCACAAGGTCTAAACTATATTCGAAATAGTAAACTTGTGAGCAGAAGCAGTGTGACATAATAAGATATATACTGGATTTGAGTCAAACCTTTGAAGATGGTTTTCTCTTCCATTCACTAGCTGTGTGACTATGAATGATCACATAAATGTCACTCTAGTAGATTCATAGATGGCCGCATTGATTTGGATGTGACTTAATTGGCATTTGATATATCTTGGCATGCCTTCAACTATGCATAGGCATGGATCTGCTGAGAGTTCCCAAATTTGTGGGCCAAGTTATTTACAATTCTGTGTTGGTGTGGCAGGGAGCATAATCACTATCTCCAGCTCTGTCCTGGTGACCAATATGTTCCCTAATCGGGCATCCTGATACAAAAAAATTTGTGTTGTAGTAGAACTTTGGACTGAGCCTCAGTTTGTTCACTTGTAAATTTTTTTTAATGTAGAGAGAATGTTTTAATTTTACAAAACATTTTCACATTTCATTTGGCTCTCTTAAGAGTCCTGTCAAAATGAACGTGGATCTTTCATAAGATTCCCCTCATATGCAATGTAAGTATCTATACAGATTCTTTGATTTAGAGGATTATTTTTAGCCTCAGCATCCCCAGTAAAAAGAGGTTAACCATCTTTTCTGAGGATCTCTTGGCTCCCCATCTATTGCTGCACCTGCTAAATAAGCCACTTATAGTTTGTATGATTCTAGCAATTAATCATTGTTGGGCTTAGATTAGCTTAATACTATTAGATAGTACTAGAGTGCTACATGGACCTATGTGGCTAGCTCAGAAAGAAGAACCAAGATATGCTTCTGAGTCCTATTTGTAGTTGCTGACTAGTGTCATAGGTGATAGAAAGGGAAGACAAGGTGAGTAAGAGTAATAAAAACATAACACTATGAACAGACACCATGCTAAATACTTTGCAAATATCTCATTTGATCCTCACAATGCTGAAAGGGTAGATGCTATCGTTGCTATTTTACAGCTTGAAACAGGTCAACCAAAGGTTAGATTCTTTGTTTTTGAAGAGGACTAATGATGTCACAGATGACGTCTTGAATTTGACATCAGTGAATTGGATTTAAGTAACAAAACCCGTCAGACTCACTCTTAGTCATTAAAAGTCCATTGGTAGTACAGAAAGTCAAAAGACAGCTTGCTATAGCCTAGGACACATAATGTCTGACCAAACTCTTAAGCATTCCAAATCGTCTTGCGCCCAATTCCTCCAAGGAAGTCTTCACTTGATGTGAATAGATGTGGGCTTAAGGCCCGAGCCTCATCCTCACCCTGGTTTAGCTTGTTGGCTGAGATGGTTTACTGGAGTGGGGCTGCTGAGTATGCTGCAGCTTCCTTGGAGCCACAGGTGAGAGTTAGATGAATTGGTGCTAATCCTCCCTAAATATACTTTCCATTCCAGTGGTTAACCTGTCCAGGGTCACATAGCCAGTTAAATATCTGAGGTTAAATTTGAACTTGGGTCTTCCTCCCCCTACTAGACCCAACATTTTTTTCTACAGGACTGCCTTATTGGCTATCTTGCAGGACCTACTGAAATGAAATTATGTCAGGGAAGAAAACTATCCCAAATATAGGCTAGACAAGTGTTTTGTTTTTTGTTTTTTTTTTTTTTTAAATGAAAAAATCAGGTTAATTTCAGCAGGTTAGATTGTTTCTGCAGTGTATTATGCTACATAGTGTAGAGTTGATTGAACTGAGATAAATGATGGTACAGAGTTCCTTCCAGCAGTATTGTGGAAATAAGATGTTGATTCATTGGAAACATTAATATGGTTTGTTTCAGTAATTGTTCTTAGTATATTAAGTCACGAGGTATGTACAACATTCTAGGACATCTGTGGGAGCATACTTGAATTTGTGAAACTGGTCATGGAATTGGAGTGTAGAGATCAGGAAATTAGCCTTAGCAATGGACTGACAGACTTTTCTGATTAATCTGGCTTCAATAGAGGTGGAATTTGAAAAACATTTCAGATTTCAGTACACTTAGCAATCTGATTGCTTCAGAATATGTTAGAGTAAGGGTTTTTTTTTGTTTTTTTTTTTTTAAATATCGGTTATGGTTTTCATTAGATTTTTCTGTGGATCTGTATCTAGCTATGATTTGTTTTGCTCTCTAGTCCTGGTTTGTCCAATTCTGCTGAGAGTTGGGTAGATATATTCTTTGGTTGGGTGGCACCTAAAGAGGATTATATAGATATTATATATACTTTCAAAGCTTTGTGATCTCCATCATGGTAATTTTGGCTTATCTCTTTGAAGATTACTCTTTGTTCTGTTTCTAAGGAATATTGTAAAGTTTACCTAGTGTGTGTGCTCTATGAATTACTTCTCATGTGAGTTACCAGAGGATTTTTTAGCCAGATATCTTTATGCTTTTGTATCAATTCAGATGCTTTTATTTGTTTCACAAGGCCTGGTTATCGAATGGAGGTAGTGTTGTGCTGTATCAGAAAACATGCATGATTGCATTTTGAGGAACCTACATCCTTAGATCACTAGACAGCTGTTTCAGCTATGCTCTTTGAAAGAGATTAACTCCTACCTTCCTGAATCTTCCAGATTTTGCTTTTTCCTTAAAATTTATAAGGTGTTCTTAGTTTCTCTAGCTAATTAATGTTAGCATCTTTTCCCCATGTGTCAAAAGATAATGAACTAAATGGGCCTCTATTGAATAAGCGTGAAGATGATAGATGGCTATACTTTTAGAGCCTGAATTAAGAGGGAGTGATTACCACATTATTCCATGGTATTCTGTGCTCATCCTATTTAGTAATAATAGGGAAGAATGAGAAAACGGGATGGAAGCTTACTATATAGCCATAATTTTTAAAAAATCCAACACAATCCTAATATATTGAAATATTAACAAAAATTATATGTAAATTCATAAGCAGACTATAAAACAATCTGGTTGAGTAAGTAAATCTTTTAAAATCATTGTATGTACAAAGGAACCTCCAGAGTATGTTTTATAATGAATGGGAAGGTTGTACCTCAGGTGGTGGGACTAGGAGGAAATCAAGGCTAGACTATTAAGAGAAGTTGATAAATTGATAGAAAGCAATGTGGAAGGTTCCCCCCTTTTAACTCTTGGGATTATTTTTTTAAACACAAAGCCTGGGTTATTGACAGGTGGAAACAGGAAGATAGAATCATCCGTGAGGTATTAAAAGCAAAGCATAGTGGCAAAATGGCTTTACTAAGCATCTGGAGGCTTGCCTTTGTTCTGCTCAACAGTTCTGCCATTTCTTGATTTTGTTGCTTTGTACAACAGTAGGGGTACTAGATTTGAGATCTATCTCTTTTTGTGATCTCTGAACCTGCTGACTGTCTCATCAGCTTAAGATAAAGATCTGAGTCTTAATTATGTAGATTTTGTATATTTTTGATACTTCATTCAGGTGATCCCAGTTTTTCTTGTTTGTTTTGTCATTGTGACTGGCTCATTTTCTTTCCAAGTTGTGTACTAGTTAGCAAGTACTTTGCCTCAATGTTTTTAGCTGTAAAATGGGGATCATAACAGTATGTACTTCCCAACATCAAAGAAAACTTTTGAAAAGCTTTTATCACAAGGCCTGGCACATTCATTGTTAGTAATACTCTTTGCCTTTCTGAGAACAGACTGTTAGAACTGAGACCTTGGGGGTGGAGGGAATGTTAGTCAGAAATTCTCATTCTGATAAGCATTTAGCTCCAGGGAGTTGAATTGAAACACATGGTTTATTAATAGTGGCAGTCAAAAGCATAACTGGGTTTCTAGTCTAGTTTATAAACCTTTTGAAAAGTTAGAAACAGGAATGAATAGTACTACCATTGTCTCTTTGAAGAGGAACTGTGTGAGAGCTGGTAAAATGTCATCTAGGCGCCAGAGTTGAAAACAAGTGATTGAGAAAACCGCACACTTAACAAATTGTAGATCGTCCACTATGGTGGCAACTTTTCCTGCTATTGATAGCTTTTAAGTAAGTGCTAGAACTCCATAAAGAATTTTCATTTACAGACTTTTGTGACTTGAAAAGCTTTAATTGAAGCTGAGAGATTGATGCAAAGGAAATCATAATATAACTTCTTCAGGCCATTTCAGTTACTTGGGCAAGTTGGTCTCAACTGGTTCTGTGCCTTTGTCCTCAAATGTAATATGTTTGTTTAGAAATCATTTAGATGTCACCATTCAAAACAAAACGAAGTATAGATGGTAGGAAATGATGTTGGAAGAATGGTGGTGCAAGTAGTAATGAGAGGCTGTTGTAAAAATTTGTGACATGAAAGTAAATTTAAGATGGCAGTTTTTAAAGGCAGTTTTGCATTGTTTTGAGGGAATGTATTTTGGGAAGTCTTTGTCAGAATGCCAGTGATTTAAAAAAAAAAAAAAAAAAAAAAAAAAAAAGACATAACATTAAATTTTTGGAGTCTCTAAAAATGAAATAATCTTGAAGTGTTTTTGAAATTATAAAGTTAATGGTAATCATGGTTAGTCTGTTTAAGCGGTTAAGGTTTATTTAACTGCTTGATTTATAGGAAAGACATTACTAATTTTGAATAATATAAGCTATTAAAGTGTGTTGTTAAATCTTTAGGAGACTAGGAACATGAACAATTACTTTAAAATTGTGAGTGGCAAAATTCTTTGTACCATTACCCCATTTCGTAAGTCCCTCCCCTCAACCTTTTTTAAAAATAATGAACAGAGCTTTCTAGAGATCATATAGTTAAAGTTGGGTTTTGGCATCCAGATAGATGGTGATCTGCTAACAAGAAATTCCCCCAGCCATGATTCTGGCTAAGTTAAAAGTCCTTTACACTTTAGAATTATAGTTAGTGAAAGATTTTTATCCTTTTCTATATGTACATTAAGAACATAATTAACTCCCGATTTGTATATTATATCATCATATATTTTTTGAGGTGAACACAGATGTTGGTTTTGTGCTAGACTTTCATGGTAAGGAGGTTATGAAGTAGAATATTCTGAGGTGGTAGAGATTCACTGAGCAACTTAGATTGCTGCTGAGGCCAAAAGGGGCAGAATGTACTATTGAGAGAGTCATGAATATAGACAGGTTTGCTTGAACCTAGAGAGTTGATAATTAGTAATTCATTTATTCTACCTAATTACCCAATCTGGGGCAAAGCAGTAGAGGAGGTGACAAGTAGAAAGCTAGTTTTTACTTCCTGACTGGAAAAAATTTAAAACTTTTTTTTAATGAGATCAGTTCAGAAGACAAATGTTTAGGACCAGAGGAGAGGGTTAGTAGAAATTGGTCAGATTAAAAAACTATTATGATCGAAATCCAGAGGGGAAGGTCTGTGGAGCTCTACCAGATTAGGAGGGTGGTGGCTATCATGATAGAGAAGATAAATCTGAATAAAATAAGGATTGAAAGGAAATAATGAAATTGATGCCATTGACAGAAATATTTTAGATAGGGAGATGAACAATTATAATTAGGTGCCAAGATGTTATAGACAAATATTGAATAGTAAAGAAAGAATTCATTAAGGTTAAGAATTGTTAAGAGAAGTTTTTGGAAGATATACTGCAAGTTGGAAAGAAGAAAATGAACGACATAACTTATTATCTCGTGTCTATAATATTTGTCAGCTTTGTGAGATCATTTGTAGTTGATCTCTTAGCCATCATCAATTACATGTACATTAAAAAGTCCTGTTGCTTTCAAGTACCTGAAAATAACTGCTTTATAATAATCCTCATTCCTTTATTTACCTCACTACCCATGAAAGCCACAAAGGGGTTAAAGATCCTCCATTAGCCTCTCTTTTATTCCTAAATTCAAATCTACCTTATTTTATGATTTCTTCATCTCTGACTATAAATTTAATTGGGGAAAATAATCATCTGTTGTTAGACTTGCTTGTCCATCTATCAAATAATGTAAAGGTCCCTTGTGTTCCAAGTGTGCCATCAACTTGACTATAGACTTTTTCTGGCAAAAGTGCCTCATAGATTTTATGAGCTCTTGAAATACTAATTAAGGCTAATAATTGTGATGTTGCCCTCAGTGTACATTACCAGCATAAATCTGTTACGTTCTGGCCAGAAAACTTCCTCTCTTCATCTCTACGTGTCCTGTCTCAATACTGCTGCTTACTTTATTTTGCTCACCACTATTTAGGCATTAATTATATTGAGTGTAGTTTTCTTTTCATTTTTTTCATTTCTGCTTTTTTAAAACTAAATTTTAACTTTGCTAGAATTTGCCCAGTTGAGTACTGCTATGGGATGCATAAGATGATAGCTAGTCAAAATCCATTATTAATAATGAAAAGTTTATGTACCAAACTCTTAGCTCAGTGACTTGCTTAAAATAATCACATAGCTAGGAAGTGTCTGAAGCCAGATTTGATTAAAATAAAACATTCCAAGCCCAATGTTCTATCAAGTGCTACCATTGGGTACCCACTTTTGAAATATGTTTTCTAGTCTAGCATAAAATCCTTAACTCTATAGTGTGAAAATTCCCCGAGTTGAACATGACCAAGCTCAAAGCAAATTAGTAACAAAGCTGGACTGATTGCAGATTTTTTCCTTTTGTTCCAGCCATGTTAACTCCAACTGTGAAAAATTTGTCTTTTGTTTGGTTTGCTGAGATTCCTTACATTCTTGTTTTTAAAACAAACTAGATAGTTCAGTTTATATCCCCAAAAGAATTGATATGACAACATAAGACAGTATGGTATAGTAGATAAAAGAACTGGCCTTGCAGGTCAATGTGACTTTTTCCAAACACACTTCCCTTTCCCCTTCCTGGAAATATAGGCAGCTCTATAACCCTGAGTAAATCTTCTAATTTGTCAGCAGTAGCTGGTTCAACTCTTAACTTGGAGAAGACAGCTTTGTTCTTTTATCTCACGCGCATTTATCGTGCTTGACCTGAATGATCATCCAACTTGACATAGCTTTTGGTATCAGTGTTGGAACAATTTAAATAATATACTTTTATTGAGAAGGCACAGTGGCATTGGAAAGAACAGTAAGTTGAAAATCAAGAGAATTGGATTCTACTTTAGTAGTTATATTCACTTACATTGCTTGGTTTCCTCATAAAATTGAGAATTCTTATAAGTCAGAGTAGGTGACCAGTACACTTCAGTTGACTGTGTTCACCAAAGATAATGAAATTCAAATAGTTAACCTTTTATATCTTCGATTAATCCAAATGTCTCCATGTGTTATAGTTTCTCTGTGTCAGAAGTGCCTAGGTATTTTAAAGCATGCTTTATCTCTGTTTTTGTTTGTAACCCCCCTAGTGCTTAGCACATAGTAAATGCTTAATAAATGCTTCTTTTTTTATTCAAAATACCATCAGAACAATCTGCAGTAAGAAATAATATATTCCAGTCTAAACTGAAGATGGAGACTTGGAAGAAGTAAGGCAGTATTCTTGAAGTTGACTTTTGACACTTGTCTCTGGGAGAAGTTGCAAGTGGCTCCAAAATCCAGCTTTTCTCATTATGATGCATTTCTGACTACTTAAACTTGATTTTGTCTTACAGGAATGACACCAAGGAAGATGTATTTGTACACCAGGTGAGTGATTGTGCAGACATCTACACTTCTGACTGAAGTGCTATAACCTGAAATCCTGGATTGGTAAATAACCTCCAAACTGACTCCTGCTTCCTTGTTTTCTGAAATTATAGTAATGTATTTGGTATAAATACATGGGTATTTTGAAGCATGCTTTGTCTTTGCTTTTGTATTTGTATCCCCAGCGCTTAGCACAGTGCTTGGCACATAGTAAATGCTTAATAAATGCTTCCTCATTCATTCATTTTTCATTCAAAATACCATTAGAATAATCTCTGTGGTAAGAGACATCATTTTCTAGTATAAACTGAAGATGGGGACTTGGAAGAAATAGGGCAATATTCCAGAGTCAAGTGTGCTTTTTTAGTGTTTGAAACCTTAGATAGATTCAGTTCACTTTAAAATGGAATTGCTAGACAAATTGTCTTTTCAAGAACTTGTGTTAGTATTGAATTAGGAATGGCAACAACCTTTTTAAAGCTTTCTAAAGAGTCCATGAATTGGAGGCTATGTAATTGTTGGGAGTATGAGTTAGAAAATTAAGAAATTTTGGTCACCTGAAGGTAAGTAAAGTAGAAAAGGAATGGTGAGATGGATAATAGTTTAAATAACTTTCAGATTAGATAGGAATATTTAAGAAAGAAAAATTGCATTCAAATTAGGTGTAAGTCTGCTGAACTTTTACTCACATTTTTAGATAGATGTTTTTAGAACTAGTTTTGGAGTAGAACAAGCATCTCAAACTAAAGCATAATGCTGTAGTTGTAGTTTGCTGTTGGACTTGAGGCTTCCTAAGGCTTTTCCTGAGGGTTACAGCCACATGTATAAATAAGTCTTGAAAGACTAGATTTGTGTTTTGCATGTGCACACTGACAGGCAATGGAATTACAATGGATTTTGCAGCTTAGAGCCCAACAAACTTTATTGTTGATGTTTATATCACCTACTCTGCTTAAATTATAAATTAAAATCTTACTCTTTTGTTTATAGCCTATAATCTAGCAAAAACCAAAATACTTAATAATTTATTTCTCTTCTTCCTAACCCCAGGGAAATATGAGTCAAAAAGGCTAGTGGGTTTAGAAAAAGAATAGACAAGTTTTGTTTAATTTGCTGCTTTGTAGTAATAAGAATAGGGATTTGTATATTTAGTATGGATTTGGGAAGAAGGGGACAGGATGGGGAGGAAACAAGGTTAATTTCCAACACTTCCAGAAGTATCTTCACAGAATGATAGGATATGAATTCTCAAAGCATCAGGTGTGCCCATGACCAAATGTAAGTACAAAAACATATCCAAAACCAAATGTCAATAGCTTTTAATCCATACTATTGCTCCTGTACACATGGCCACAGTCAAATTGACTGTAAAAATTGAGGGTTTGACTTGTTTTAGAAAAAAATCTCATTTATAGCTTGTAAGCAGTCTTTTTTGAATACAGCCTATCTTGGTTGATTATCTGATTTCCTTGATCCCCCTCCTATCTGTAGTCCTTATTTCACCAATCATTAACCTCTTCATTAAAATATGCAAATTAGAAAGGACAGTAGTAAAAACTGGTTTGTGTGTGTTTTTTTTTTTTTGTTTGTTTTTTTTTGCTACTTGTCAGCATCTTTGATTTTAAAAAAAATTTAAGATGAGTAAGAGGTTGGGACTGTTGACCAAAATAAGGGCTTGGTATTATTTGTGTCCATACAATTGCCAATCTCTCATGGCTTTAGGTAATGTAGAGTTAACTATATCTGACAGGTTGAAAACTCAAGGCATGGTTTAGATGACACATTGTTTGAATTTGATTCCATCTTGCTGTCATAATATTCAGTTGTACTGATTCACTTAATTATCTGGGGTTCCCCCCCCCCCTTCATGGTACTGTTCACTGTTTTAGCCTAAAGTATTGGCTCAATTCTTTATGAAGTCTAAATTTTAGTAATTACATGGGGAGTGGGAGTCCAAGATGAGCATGGAAACTTTGCCTTTCAAGATTCTAGATAGTGGTTAGACCCAGATGACCTCACAACCTTGTTATTCTTCCTTAAAGCCAACCCCATTTGCAAGCAACTAAAAGTCAGTGTTATAGAGACAAAGCACTTCATGGGGGACATGTATTTATTGGTTTTCTTTCCTTCTCTTTACCATGATGTAGCTCCTTAGTGCTTACCCAGTTTTGGAGCCCAGGAAATGGAATCCTCATTCATAGTCCTCCTGTTACTCTGGAATAAGATGTTAGGAAGCTTTTTTTAAGAGTAGTTTGATGGGGCAGCTAGGTGGCGCAGTGGAGAGAGCACGAGCTCTGAAGTCAGGAGGACCTGAGTGCAAATCTGGCCTCAAGACTTTTAATACTTACTAGCTGTGTAACCCTGGACAAGTCACTTAACCCTAATTGCCTCAGGAAAAAAAAAAGTGGGTTTGAGTTGCACATTAATTGATTATGCTAGCCAACCGACTGAAGTGTTCTAAGGGAAATTTCAGGGAAGGAAATAAACAAGTTTCCTGGGTGGTATTAATGAGAAGAGGGATCCACTAATGCCAGGAGTATCGGGAGCGTTCTCTGCAGACCCCCAGAAGCACAGGAATAGGGAGGTTTCAACTGGCTTGTTGTGATGGCTTGTTGGATAAAGCCAAAGAACGGTTTATAAGTAGATAAACCAAATCTGCCTGTCATCTAAACCAGCCTTGAGCAGAGCTAGCTTCTACTGGTGAGGGACAGACATAGGGAGATAGAGTAGAACTTGATTTTCTTAACAATCATTGTATAACCAAACTTAATTTGTAGGCAGCAAACACAAAGGTGCTTATTTAAGAAAATGTTTCTTTTGAAAACTATTTTTGATACAAATTAGTAGGAAAACTGAGAGGCAGCATAGCATAGTGGATAGAGAACTGGTCTTTGGAGCCTGGAAGCCCTGGTTCAAGTCCTGTTAATCCCTCAGTGCTCCAGGCCGTTCTCTTAAGACTAATGCAGACAAGGTATTTACCCTACTATGTAGAAGGAAGTTCCTCACCAGGAACTCATTACATAATAAAGTCAAAACTCTGGTTTAAAAAAACAAAAAACAAGAATTTAGTGGTAAGCACTGGGTAAATTAGGGGGTAAAAACACGTATAAGATGATGGCATTTGAGTATAGGCTGTGGATATAGATCTTTTGTGGTCCCTACCTTTCTAAATTTAATGAACTTCTGGTTTCATTTCAATTCGTCTTTAGGTCAAATGTGTATCCAAGTATATTCAACATAATAATTAACTCTGGTACATTTTAAATGAAAAAGCACATTATTCACCCCTGTTAATCTAATTTTGGAATGTGATATTACTAGACTGCCATAAAGAAGAATAACCCCAGGAAGTACCTTCGCAGTGTAGGAGATGGAGAGACTGTGGAGTTTGATGTTGTTGAAGGAGAAAAGGTGAGGATGTTTTCTGTGTAAAGGTTTGACTTCAGTCCAGAAATAATGAGTTTTGATGGTGACTCTAATGTAGATGGGTCAGATGACCACAAATTACAGGTTCATCAAGCTTTATAGCTTCCCTATTGTGTGCTGGCTGCAGTTAGTGTGCAATCTCTTCAGAGCCGTGATGAACTGATACATTTCAGTCACGTGGTGTGTGTATGCACCCCCTGGCCACAGCAAACCTTTTTTTTTGTTTGTTTGTTTTTTAATTGTGAATTTTGTGAATACAAGTATGGCTGATTTCCTTTGAGTGTCACTATCAACTTGTAATGGCTTTTGTAGGGTGCGGAGGCAGCTAATGTTACAGGCCCTGGTGGTGTTCCAGTGCAAGGCAGTAAATATGCAGCCGACCGTAACCATTACAGACGTTATCCACGTCGTAGGGGTCCTCCACGGAACTACCAGCAGAATTACCAGAATAGTGAGAGTGGGGAAAAGAACGAGGGATCAGAGAGTGCTCCAGAAGGCCAGCCCCAGCAACGCCGTCCCTACCGCAGGCGGCGCTTCCCACCTTACTACATGCGGAGACCCTATGGGCGTCGACCACAGTATTCCAACCCTCCTGTGCAGGGAGAAGTAATGGAGGTAATATGGGGGAGACGTTAATAGGATCTAACTGAATCTTATGCCTGTCTTGGATGTTGATTCTTTTCTTTAAAAAAGTGTTTCTCATAACCACTAAAATAAATGTATAGTTTTCCTTCTTGAGATCGAAGATGGGACTAGTTAACAGTTTTAATGTAATTAGTACATCCATTACCTGTAATGCATTAAAGGTTAGTGATAGTGAATAGAGTAATTCTGGATTAGTCACTTAACACACCTGCCTCAGTTTCTTTTATAAAATGGAGAATGATAATAAAGTCTGCCTCCTGGGGTAATGTTAAGCTTCACTTGTGACAGTATATATAAAACACTATAGAAATTTTAAAGTGATATGTAAATATTACCTACTGGCTTTAGAGGTCAGATTTATAATGAAACTTAATAAGTGAATGAACTAAGGTATCAGGTGGTTTAACTTTTTGGAGTGATGTGATTTTAGTAGATTTCATAAGCTTTTTTTTCCCCCCATTCAGGGTGCTGACAACCAGGGTGCAGGAGAACAAGGTAGACCAGTGAGACAGAATATGTATCGGGGTTATAGACCACGATTCCGCAGGTATGCTCTAAATCAATATGTCTTCTGTATTAAAATGCTGCCCCAAGATTGTCAGGTCACACACTTCTTAGGCATACAGCATTTGCTATATTAAGACTTTCTAAATTTGGGTGAAAATTTATCCTTTTTGGTCATTTTACAATTAATATATTTTCCTTTGGTCAAGATAGCAAAGTAAGAGTTGACTTAAACGTTTCTTTTACCTTTGGCTTGAATTAGTTAATGAGCAGATGTAATTTACTTCAGTTAATGTCTAAGGTAGGCTGTATTTTGCTTTCTTTTACATTGATTTAAAGCAAAATGGAAGTTGGAAAAAAATGGTAAGATTTCTATACTTGAGACTAGCTAAGGGTAATAGGCATAGGTCATTGGGAAAGGGCAAACCTTTTAGATTTACATTACTTCATTGAGAGAGGGAGAGGATACAAATGTTAAATATAACAGCTTAGGTGGCAAATTAAGAGATTTTTAGAGTGGACATCAATGAACTGTAGCTTGATGTGAAGAATCAACAGATAGCGTGGCATCTGCATTTGTCGGGGGAAAGGGTGTATGTGTACATATAAAACCCACTAGGAGTTTGTTTTTGGGTAAAGACACGTTTGACACAGCCTAATTTGTTAGAATTCTTGGGATAGGTAACTACTGATAGTCCTTTTCAGTAGTAATTTGGAGGCAATAAAACAGTGTTATTAGCAGGGAAGACTAGTAGAGTCGGTTCAGAATTGAGAAAGATGGATTACCAACCCTTAGTTACTGACATTAGGTTACAAATTAGCTCATTTCAGTATTTGTTGCTATTCTGATTTCTTACAGGTTACTATAAAGCATTGGTTTTTAAAATGTAGTTCTAGATGACTTGTGGCTTTTAAAGTTCACCGTATGTGTGTGTATGT
This sequence comes from Sarcophilus harrisii, assembly GCF_902635505.1. Classification (NCBI taxonomy): domain Eukaryota; kingdom Metazoa; phylum Chordata; class Mammalia; order Dasyuromorphia; family Dasyuridae; genus Sarcophilus; species Sarcophilus harrisii. The sequence goes on from NC_045428.1 coordinate 549,730,523, forward strand.
GTATATATATAGATATATTTATAGATATAGGATGAGGGGAAAGGTTTTCCTTTTTTTGTTTTTGGTGCTGTGTTAACCCAAACCTTTTCCTAGGGTTCTCTGAAGTTTTCCACTCTTAAGTAAATAAGCCGTTATTCTTCATTCTTTTAGTCTCTATTTCCAATCTTCCTTTACCTTTGTATCTTTAGCATCTTGCACATAGCAGACTCTTAATGTGTGTTGAGCTCAATTGCCTAGGGTAGAGGGTGTAGACTGCTTGAAACTGTGGAGATGATAGTTCTTTGACAACAGGGGATCCAAGAGCATTGTATCCATGCAGTTTTGCAGGTGCCGATGGGCTCTTTTCTGGAAAGCTAAGTTCTCTCTTGCACTGCACAATTTAGGTAGTGTTGGGATGACAACCTCACGATGACCATCTATCTAGCTGGTGTAAACACCAGAATTTTTTGTATCAATGCTTAAACTTTTGAAGAACCCAGTAAGAATTGCAGTTGATGTACTCCTGTGTCCAGGTACCTTATAATATGTAGTTCTGCTTTCACAAAACCTACAATAAAATTTGAATGGATTAATCAAGCAAAGGCTTCCCTCATAGATGACTTGATGATTATCAGTATCAGTACCAACCCTGAAGTTCTGTCAACAGTTCTCTTCTTGACCAAGTTTTTGTTCGTTATGGATCTTGGCTTTGGACTGGTGGTACCTGAAGTTTAAACATAACCATTTATAAAAGTATTTTGCTTGAATTTTCCATAAGTCCTTAATTCAACTGAAATGGCAATACTAATCTCATATACAAAATGTATAGAAAGGGCCTTGGAGGTAAGCAAAAAGGCCTCTGATAAGCAGAAGAGATGTTTCTGTTTAGAAACTTAGTATCTACTTTTACCAAATAGCATTTGGAAGGGGAGGTTGCAAGACATTTAACTATGGTATATCTTGTCAGCAAAGGAAGAAACACAAACTTGCATTAAAAATGCAATTAAATCACACAAAACTCTAGGGTAGTTTATTATGGGAGGCTCTCTAAGGGCAGCATTGTCTTTGTAGCACATTCAATGGTGGAGCTTTTATAATGGATGAGTCTGAATTGGTAATCCAGAGAATTCACTTGTTGGGATAGTGAAACATTAGTATATACTTGATGTCAATATATTTATATTCATTGAATATTAATCACTTAATGTAGAAGTAGAGTAGTTTACCTAGTACATAAGAGTTACCCCTGGAGCTTGGGAGATCCCACCCCTGGGCCACCTGCTTGAGGCCTATCAGTTGTAGTAAGAATTTCTTCACCTAAAACTCATTTATTGATGAAATCACAGGGCCAGGTCTTAGACTCCATTCTGTCTGTTCCTGTAGTCTCACCACTCCTTTCCTGCTCCTTCTACCCTTCTTCTCTGTTGGGTTACACTGTCAGTATTCTCTGCCCATGTTACTGTTTGCATCACTCTATCTGGGGTGGCAGATTATATTAAAGGAAATAATCTCACAGAGATGGATAATCTTACAGTTAGTATGGTCTGGCTTCAAGTTCTTTTCTTGGCATATGCTTGATGCCAAGCTTTTATCAAAGTAGCCTACTATATGCCAGTCAAAGAGAGAGGATTATTTGGGTTTTTTTTATTTGTTTGCTTGTGTTTTATTTTTTTTTGGGGGGGGGGTTGTTTTTGGGTTTTGGGAAGCTTACAATCTTATTGGGAGAAACAATGTGCCAATTACTATACAAAGAAACTATACATAGGATAATTTGATAAAAATAACTAGAGGCAAGGGGCCAGAATTAATTAATAGATAATAGGAAAGACTTTCTATTACAGAAAATAGGACTTTTTATCTGGAACTAAAGGATAACTTGTGTCATCCTAGGGTACATCCTTATCCTTTCAGTGTCCCCAGGCAACTGTCAGTTATACCAGAAATAGGGTGTGCCGGGGGGGGGGGGGGGGGGGGGGGGGTACTAATCTTGATTGTATTGGAATTTCCCTTTAAAATATTAGAACATGAATCCAATTTTTAAAAAGGGGGAAAAAAGCAATTTCTAGTAATTATGTATTTCTGTAAAGATGTTAGGATTAATTTACCTTTAAAGTTGGACATTTATATTAATGGAGTTGTTTTAAATCTTTTGCATTATTTCACTGAGAGTGCTTAAAAACAATTCTCTATCATGCCCAGGCTAATAGTGAAGTTAATTCAGCCTTAGTAGTAAAAAAACAAAACAAAAAACCCAGATTATTCTCTGAGAAATGATACTCATTTTTGTGTGTGTGTGTGTGTGTGTGTGTATATAATCACTGTGTGAATTATTTAAATAAGCCCTTCATTTTCTTTTCTCCCTTGACATTTTGACCTTTCCTCAGAATGGTGCACTGGAAAGGACATGGGGTTGGAGTTACAAGACTGGTTCAGTCCTGGGATTGCCTCTACATGTGTGTCTTAAGTAGAGCACTTAAGCTAAAGGTCTCATTTTCCTCATCTCTAATATGAAGACTCTGAAGCTAGATGACCTTTTAAAGAGTCTAAATGCTAATTGCTCTTTGTTCCAAGAAAAATTCAAAAAGTTAAGAAAAAAGTTTGCTACTTTTCAGTAGCTCTGGCAAAATCATGGGGCAATAATGGTTAAGACGATTAAATTTAGGTTTGTTTTTTTGTGTGTATATATATATATATATATCTGTAGTGCCTACAACAAGTTATTGCAATGATGTTGACCCATTTAATCCTTTGGAGGACTTGAATCTAGGGATTATCTTTTGTACCATACTGTCCTTGGACTGCTCCTCAATATGCATTTAACACAAAGGGAAAGAAAATAATGTATATACTAGATGCCAGGCACATTTGTAAACATCTCAATCCTCACAAGTCCTTGTGAGATATGTGCTTCTGTTAACCTTATTTTACATTTGAGGAAACCAAGGCAGACAGTGACTAAGTGCTTTAAATCCAGAATCATACAGATAGTGATTGATACTACATTTGAACGTGGGTCTTGCTGACTCCAGACTCTATCCTCTTATCCACTGCGCTGCTTAGTTGAAATAAGAAAATGTCCTTTAACACAGAAGTACTTTCCTTGAGTTAAACCTACTAAATTTTCATTTAGAACTTAACCCTTGAGAGAATAAGTGGAGGTCAGTACTTAAGCTTGTGTTGATCTTTATTTACTTTGGGATGGAGGGCCTCAAATGGTTCAAACAGCATTTTTACACTTTTTTTTTTCCTCCATTACCCTTGGATATAGAAATAAAACCACTGGACAAGGCAATTTCCCTTTGCTGACATTCCCAACAAGCACCCAACTTAATTCTAAGCGGGTATTTCCTCGTTTCCATAGCCCAAGTGTGATCCCAGATGGCACAGAAATTGCTCCATATTGACTTTTCTCAGAGAAATTATGAATCCATAAGTCCCAGCAGGTGTATGGAAAAAGATCCCCTGTCACAGCTGTTCCCTGGTGGTTTTTGCAGTCAGGACTACAGTGGAAAGCTGAGATGTACACAGGAAAGCTAACATCTTTTTGGTGTCTAAGGTAGCTCCTCAGAAGCCTTGGGGAAGGTAAGGGATAGGCTTTCTGAAGTTGAAGTCCCAGACTCCATGGTGATTGTCAAATCCTTCCTGGCTTGATCAGATGAATCATTCTTTATGAGCCATTCATTAAGGTAAGGAAAAATGTGAATATCTGTACTATGTAGATGAGCCCCTGAAGCAACAAGATTTATTGGTATGTTAATATGGGAGGGGCCAAAAGGCCCAGACTTGAAGACGAATCCTGGTTTCTCCTAGAAAACTGCTTTTGCTAGATATGACATATCTTATTGATCTGTGGGAAACAACTTTTATTCTAGGAGTTATAATATTAGGGTGCCATCAATGTTGGAAGTATTGATGAAGAAAAACCATTTTTTTCCTTGTTCCCTCCCCTTCCTCTATTCTAAGTGGTAAAGGGAAGTGGGGAATGTTTTCTGTCCTAAAAATTTTGATTTTTTGGCAAGGTAATCTATATGTGAATGTCTCAAGATCATACTTTAATTAAACCTACTTTTCAGATAGTGTTACTACCAGAAGAGAATTTCTTTTGGGTCATCTGAAAATTCAAAGGGTAATGTTAAAAGAGATTTTTACTACATACTCTCAATTTTTAGTTCACAGTTCCAAGGACTTTTCCTTGTTTATATTGTCATGTGTTTTTTATCAACAAGCAGATGACTTTTGCTAGGTAATTAGGATCTAGAAACTCTTGCCTTTGATTTGTATATTTCCTTGTTTGTAAAAGCCCCTTTTCCTCATCCTGACCTTAAAGGCCCTTCTATCATTTGAATTTGCCTCACCTATTCATCTTTCCTTCCCATCACCTTCTGTTCCTGATGGTCAATTGGTTTTGTTTGTTTCCTTGTTGAATGCATTATCCTTAATTTTTTAAAATACATTACTACAGGCCATATAAAAAAAATTAACTGTATTGGAATAGGACTTATGTTAGGGCATTGATTTAATCAAGAAGCATTTATTCAATGTCTTGAGAGATCAAAAAGAAAACAAACAAACCAACCCAATTTGCTCTCAAAGAAATGTATTTATATCTGGGAGACTTAAATATACAGAGACTATGTACAAGATAACTCAGGAAGGAGAAAATTAGTAGTTGGGCTCAAGAAAGTTCAAGTAGAAAGGAAGGGCCTAGTTTGAGTCTTGGAAGAAAAGAAATAAAGGATTCTGTGAATTAAAACTGAAATTAGTTGTATGCCAAGCAAGGGCATGGGGTGGGGAGCAGTGCACAGGAATGGAGCTGAGAATATTATGTTAGAGATAGAGAAGGTAAGAAGCATAGATCTTTAAAAATGAAATAAAAGTTTGTTTTATCCCAGAAATAATAGGAAGCTACCGAAAAAAAAATTGAATAAGGGAGTTATGTGATCAGATTTACTCTGGAGAGAACATTCTGTAGATAAAGTGTCTCTTGTTATATATGTTCTTGAATAATAATGAGCAAAACAAGAAATTAATACTCTTTACATCCTACTCTACCTTAATATGACTGTGGTTTAACTATTTCTCACTTTTTTCTGTAGCAAGATAATTTTTTGGTCACAGACAGAATCCTAGAATCCTAAAGCTGAAAGAGCACTTTGATTTATTGTTTGATGACAAAATTCCTGCTGTAGTATTCTCAGTGATTATCTCAAACTTGAACACTTGGTATGATAAAAACTCAATTGAATATATTCCTTTCTATTTTTAGTCCTCACTGCTTGGGGGTAAGAAAATAAGGCTCACAAAAGGACTTCAGAGTCAACTTGAAGTTTTGCTTCGTAAACTTCAAAAAAGCAGGAAAATGAACCATTAACTGGAAGTTGGAGATATGTGTTCTTGTTTTTGAATGTCATTACCTATATTACTGCAAGTGATTTAAATTCTAAACCTGTTTCCTCTATAAAATGAGGAATGTACTACATGAATTTATAGTTCTACAATGTAATGATGGTATATTTTTCCATGAATTATAATAGCTTGATTTAATAGTGAAGAACTGGATTTTTCATATTTATTTAAGGATTTGTGTGAGTTTTGGCAAACTGTAATTTGCCTTGAAATTGTATAGATATTAGCATAGCTGTCTTTGCCTGTATGAGAAAAATCCCCTCTTGACTTGGGACATACTCAAAGGGAGAGAGAGGTGCTTCTTGTTCTGTGTAACCTCTCCAGATGTGTCCTATATCTTTTCTCTCTTGACCTCACCCATAAAGTTGGTTGTGTCTTTTGTGAAGTATGCTTGCCCCAGGGTAGACTTTTTAGGATATTCTTCTGAAAATGTTTTCATTAACATTGAGTGACAGCCTTGGAAAAGGCATTATTATCATATTTAACCTTTTGGATTAAAAACTGAAGTAAATTTGAGAAAGTAAGCTTGTGCTACTGCACCATGACCCATGAGTTTAGATTAAGCAGTGTCTTTGTAAAGTCACTGATGGATCAGGAGAAAAGAGAAAATTAGTTGGAACTTTAAGGACAGTGACCGAATAGAAATGTCTAGGTTGGAAAATGTTACATTTTTTGGTAATACATTATTTTGTAAAAAAAAAAAAAAGTCAAAGATAAGGGATTCCTGAATGTGACTGACATGATTTTGTTTTTAAGGTTTGGTCTGATCTTAGCTATTTGAATCCCTTTTGTCAGTTCAAAAGACTAATAAAATATTTGGGAAAGAAAGCAATAAGGTATTGTAAATTTCAGTGAAGAGTGCCATCAGTAATGCTGTGAAAAGCAGATTAGATTATTCATTGTTGTTCAACTATCGAATAGGGTAGAACACAGTGAAATGTTGAGACCTGAAATATGAATAAACTAAATTATGTGGATTGGTAGAGGAATGGAGTTGCTGATAATCAAAAAAGAGGTATAGCATTATTAGCATGAGATCAGATGAAACATGAATGAAGGTGAATGTGATGAGGGTTTAGAGAAGAAAGTTTAGGGATTTGAAAGAATGAAAGGATTCTCTTACGTACAAGGTATTTACTAGCCAAATTCTTTTGGTTAGGTATTACAATTTTGTGGTTCTAAAGAGTTCATGAAACTCCTTGAGATTTTTACTTCCCTTTCCTGCTTTTTTCTGCTTATCTCCCCAGTCTATAGGAAATTCACATTGGAGACAGTTGGGTCTTTCACATCTGGGATGTGGTTAGAGGATTCATCATACACCTTTTTTTTTCCCCCATCTAGTGGAGTCATCACTGTTGCAGGGGAAAATGTGTTTGTTTTAGAAAGCAGAGTAAAAGTTCAGAACTCATGTCACATTTATGTGAAGGGGACAAAAGTTTGGTATAGTACCTCTGAATGGAAAATGGCACTTTATACTTTAGGACTAACCTTCAAACTGTAACCAAGAAGATGATTGAAATGATATTGATGAAATTTTTTTGTGACTCTCAAAGGTATAAATCTGATTGGACTCAGCGTTAATAGATTGAGAGCTTTCTTTTACTCGATGTTGTTCCCATAGCATTATGTAATCACCATTAGTAGTAGTATTTCTAGGTCTTGACCTTTTTCTGTCTTTATTATGATTTTTGCCTTTCTTACATACAGATTCTAAAGAAAAGTATGCTTGATTCATTCACCACCATCCTCCTCGTCTGCTCTTCTTCAAATGTATTATATGACTTTAGTTAAAGCCTTTATTCAGCCTTTTGTGCAGTATAGCTAGAGATTGTTTTTAGGAGATGGAATTGAATTAGGGTTACCATTTCTCTAGGTCTGACAGCAGTGTTCATCTATGTTTTCTTTTCATGTTGTAGAGTTAATCTGGGTCAGGCCAGATACAACTATTTTAATCTTTTAGATTAAGGCTGATTTTTCTTCCTGAAATTAAAGGCTAGGACACTTGCCATAACTAAGAGCAGTTCCATGCAAGTCACAGTTAGGGAAAGTAGGATTTTTTTCCCCCAAAAAGAAATGCTGTAGGCATAGTGAAAGGGTTTTAATCTTCTTGAGAAATCAGCAGAAGGTAGTGGAAAATTGAAGTCAGTTAAGTTCAATTGGCTATACAAAACAACAAAAAAATTGAACCTAAAATACTGGATCTATCAACTTTCCTCCAGGACAGTTATACTTGACTCACTCACTTGGGATGGTTTTGAACTAAATTAGTTGCATCCTACCAAATGCTATTAACTTAATTTCAGGGGCCCTCCTCGTCAAAGACAGCCTAGAGAGGAAGGTAATGAAGAAGACAAAGAGAACCAAGGAGATGAGACCCAGGGTCAGCAGCCACCTCAACGTCGGTACCGCCGTAACTTCAATTACCGACGCAGACGCCCAGAGAACCCTAAACCACAAGATGGCAAAGAGACAAAAGCAGCCGAACCACCAGCTGAGAATACGTCCGCTCCCGAGGCTGAGCAGGGCGGGGCTGAGTAAATGCCGGCTTACCATCTCTACCATCATCCGGGTAATTACTTTGGTGCTTCTGGGAATCTGAACATAGCAAAGAGCAGCTTTGCAAGTTGAGTTAGGCTCCATTCTGAGGTCTGGTCAGGTAGTCTCCTATGTAGACTTCCTTCAGTAGTGTTAGATGATAATTTTTAAGAATTTATATGTTGCCTAAAAGCTTTAAGACAAAATATATGCAAGGTCTTAGGTGGTAGGCAAAAGTCCACATGGGTCTTACTTGCCCAATCATTGGGAAAACAATCTGGTGTTTTTGAGTGTTACCTATTCTACTTGTTAGGCTGATGAGATACTGAAACTACTTAGTAATTTCCTTTTTTTAAAAAACATCATTGTGTATACTAATGGGAGACCTAGGTGCTAATTTAGACAGCAAGACAGGACTTAATAAATTGCATACTCATTTTCAACTTTTTTTTTTAAAGTACCTTAGACCACATGGAATTCCATTGTTTTGTTCCTTTGCCATGGATTTGATTATACTGTTGATCAAATAGTGACCTGTGTGACTATATCCCTTGAGGACACCATTTTAAAGAGATTTTGCTGCTTTTTTTTGTCTTTCAATTGTAAATGGGAAAATGAGACATTTGGTCTAGTGAGAAAGGTGGTCTAGCTTCCATTTTTATCATGAATTTTACTCCCTCAGACTATTCTGAAAAGAATGGCTTGCTAGCAGGGAAAATATTATGGAGCAAAAGAAATGACCTGCAACTTTCTCTTAGGGAATATTGTCTTGGGTGGTGGGTGGTATCGGACTGGGAAAATAGGATATATTTATATATTATCTATTTTAATTATATCAATTGCTGTTCCCAAAGACCTTTCATAAACTGACATTTGTTTCTTCTTTTCTAGTTTAGTCATCATACAAGAAGAAAGAATATGAAATTCCAGCAATAATAAGAAATGAACAAAAGATTTGGAACGGAAGACCTAAGTGCTTGCTTTTTGCTGTTGACCAGATAACTAGAACTCTCTGCATTATCTATGCAGCATGGGGTTTTTATTATTTTTACCTAAAGAAGTCTCTTTTTGGGAATGACAAACATGTTTTTTAAAAAGCCTGGTTTTCTCAATACACCTTTAAAGGTTTTTAAATTGTTTCATATCTGGTCAAGTTGAGATTTTTAAGAACCTCATTTTTAATTTGTATAAAAGTACACCTGATTTTTTCAAAAATCCACAAACTGCAAGCACCTGTTAATAAAGGTCTTTAAATAATTCTCGTGCATGCCTCTGGTTTTTTTTCTAATGATAATGCAATTGTTCAGAGTTATGTGTGTTGGCTGTGTCAAGTTGATTTGCAAATGATAGGGTGTACCACAGGCCTCCTTCAGTCCATTACTTGCCACATAGCTGTTCTTAACCTTTGAAATTTTTCAACTATTTTGATAACTTATTGCTTTTCTTTGTAATTTTATTTTACACGTCTAAAAACATTCTGAGAAGAGTCTATGGGCTTCACTAGACATTGAAAGTATGTGGAGCATAGAGGAAGAAGTCTCCCTGACATCTACTCTTTTCAGTTTTGCTTTTATCCCCATGGAATAATTGATCCAAATACATTGTATTAATGGTACTAGAAAATGACCAGACAAGGCAAGATAATTTTTTCTTTTAATTACCCAAAGTCCTAAAAGACTTTCAAGTCTTAGTAAACCATAGGGAGAGCTCTTAGGTATTTTTAATGAATCTTGGTATTAATGTTCACATTTTTGTTCCGTCATTTCAGTTGTGTCACCTCTTGGATTTTGACGACAGATCCTGAAATGGTTTGCCATTTTTTTCATCTCTAGATGAGGTAACTAAGGCAGTTAAGTGACTTGTCCAGAATCACTTAGCCAGTGTCTTGAGGCCCGACCGGTTTTGAACCCCGATCTTCCTGACCCTTCACTGTACCACCTTAGCTGCCCCTAATCTTAAAATTAAATGTTTTTTTTTTTTTTTTTTTTCCTATGTCCTCATTCAGTGGAGAATGCCAATAAGGGTGGAGTGTCAGTTTGATGACTACTGACAGCTTTTGAATATTATTTTAAATAATATTAAAATGAGCTTAAATCTGAAAATTGAATTACAAAATGAATTGGATCTCAAGCTTTACAGCCCTTCTTCCTTTCCATACCCTATAAAGCAAAGCCCTTCTGAGACTTTTGGGTGGTAAAAACAGACTGGAAATGGCCTAGTTTATATGGTGTACAAAGAAAATTTAATGATGCTGAGTATGGTTCTGAGTGAGGCGCAACCACCTCTTACATCAGAAGCAATTGGGTTTAGGTGCTGTGATTTAGGGAAACCATCTGGAGGTGAGTGGGGCCCAGAAGAAGGGGAAGCCACGATCTATAAGGAATGACTGGTTGTGAGTCAAGTTTTGATTTCTTTGTGTGGGACTATAAGAGGTACATTGGTAGAACCCCCCGTATTATCTGTATTGTTGATAAAAAATAAGAACTCTTGGAAAATTGAGCCCTTCGTTACTTTAGGAATTAGAAAGGAAGGGGCCCCTGAGATGATTTTCTGTTCTCTGTGAGACTGCAGGATGGAAGGAGAGAAATCTTGATGAATAAATGATTTTGTTAGCCAAGTCACTGAAAGGTAGCTGGTGGAGGCCATACTTCATTAACATGGATCTAGAGGTAGGAGATTGTTCCACTGCTTTCTGAGGATTATGTGTTCCATGTGAACATGCTGGATCTAATAACCTGAGGTAAATGGACATTTGACCTGAAGCGTGCGTGATGTGATTTCTAACTATTCTTTCTATATGGGAATGTAGCTTTGGTTCCAAATTATACGAATAATCTGTTAGGTTGTGTGGGCTCCGAATGGTGAAATGAAAAGAACCTGGATTTTGCATCAGGAATTCCAGATTTCTGCCTCCTTCATGGTTTGTATGACTTGTATGATATCAGCCAGAGCAGGAAGACTCAAATTCAAATCTAATGTCCAAACCCTTGCTTTGTGAATTAGTTTGCCTCAATTTCCTCATCAGTAAAGTGGATAATAGCCCCTGCCTTTGAGGGTTACCAGGATCAAATTAAATACTTGGAAAGTGCTCGGCACTTTCTAATTTAACGACTAAGGGGTGTGGGCTGTTGTGTTGCTTTGCCCTGCCTCCCCCATTAGATTTTGCCACTTATGTCTTGTCAAAAGATGGCTTGCTGGGAGACAAGGAATAGGTATCTCGGGTGTCTACCACCCTTCTTCAAGGGAGATTAATTCATTCTAGGAGGGAAAGTGCGAGGTTGAAACTAGAGGTTGATCATTCTGCTCCGAGAGGGTCCCAGATTTGAATTATATCTCTCAATTTCACAAGTACTGTTAGTCTAGGGGGAAGTAAAATTTTAGATCACTGTCACTTAGCTCCATGCCCTCTTTCCACTATATTCAGTTTGACTCCTTCCCACAAATTACCAGTTATACAATGAATACACATCGCAAATAACCCTTTTGTCCAATTGGATAGTAAAGCAAATCAAAGTATAAATAGAATACATACCAGACAATACAATGAGCTTGCTCTTGGGAGTGACAACTCAAGAAAGAGACTCCCAGTTTTCACCCAAGGGAAAATCCCCCCAAAATCTCTAGTGTAATGAGCTTCCGGAGTCTCTCTAAGAACTTGGGAAGTTAGAAAAATACCTTGTCAAAGATTGAAGCCAGAAGAACTGGATCGGTCTTGTTCTCAACATCAAATCCACTTGTCCCTCTTGCAGTTTGGGCATTGAGTAATCTGTTATCACTGAGGAGAGTCCCATACAATTGTCCCTTTGAGCCAAGGGCTACCGCTGTACTGAAAAACCACCACCACCAAAAAGAAAAAAAACAAAAAACCTCCTCAAACTTCAAATGCATTGAACCAACTTGAGGGGGAAAAAGCCGATCTTGAGGAGGGTAAAAAACAAGCAGGTGACATGAATCTAGAGAGGATATTTCATGGCAAATAAGAAAAATTCATCAAGGGTAGTAATGAACTAAACGGACTAATCAGGGACATGGGAAAATTTCTGGATGAGTTTTTTCTTTTGCAGTAGTAATCGATGGTTGGGGACAAGATTTACAAGATTGTAACAAATTGTACAGTAGAGGGAAATAAGTACACTAGAATTGGTGCTATCAAATTTTTATAGAAATATCTCTCTAGTCACAAATCGACTTGGCAAACCACAGGTTAGCATTGTGTTCTTATAAAATATATTTTTCAAACGGTTAAGCAGCACTTGGGAATTTTGGGGGCCTCAGTCTGTAGACCACATGTTTTACACCTCTGCTTTGGAACCTTTAATTCCAGGAGCACAGAGCCTAAAGGAAAAATAAATGAGGATAAGGACAATGAATCAAAGAATAAACCCTTAACAAAGAAAATAAAAAGGATAAGGGGAAAAAAATCCTTAGAAAAGTTGCAGGAAAAAAAAAATTAAGACCTAATATACAAAATTAGAGAAGAGATGGTGGTAAAGTGAGTAAATGAGTAAATGAGTAAAATGAGTAAAAATGAGTAAATGAGTAATGAGTATGAATGAGTAAAATGACTATTAAATAGAGTAAAAGAGGGGGCAAAAATTAGATAACTAGGTCAAAGGAACAAATAAGGAATAAATAAAAGAATAAAACTAAGGAAAAGGGGTTAACATGAATGGAAGTCTGAGGGCAAAAGATAGCCTATGGAAATAGTGTCATCTATTAGATTAAACAAATAAGAAACTAACTTCCTTTAAAGTGGAGAGGCAAAAATGCTCCAATTAAAAGAAAAAATGGAGAAAATGCAAATTTAAAATATGAATGAATCCAATAAAATGAAAGGTTGACAAAACAAAGCCTCATAATTTTTGTTTAAATATGCACAAAATAACCAATTGGATTGAAATTTATTATGCATTGGTTGAATCCAAAAAAGCCAAGAGTTGTAATCGTGCTATCAGACAAAGCAAAAACAAGAATCTATAATACAAACTATGCTCCAAAAGCCTTAACATTTAAATTCACAACCATTTTTCTTCCCCAAAAAATTAGCCATTGGCCACAGATATTTCAAATAAACGTAAAAAAGCAGAAATAGTGAAAACAAACAAAAACATCCTTTACAGACCATAACAAAATAAAGTAGTAATGAATTCACAGAGCTAAGATAAGACGCATTCAAATGGAGACAATAGTAACATCCTAAAAAGCATTCATCAAAGAGCAAATCATAGATATTGATATAATAATGAAAGAACATATACAAAATTTCTGGGTTGCAGCTAAAGCAGTCCTCAAAAAGAAACATTTATATTCCTTGAACTACACTAACAAAATAGATAAATGAATCTTCGTTTTTTAAAAATTAGAAAGCTAATAACAAAAAGCACAAAACAAAAGATGTTGAGAATTAGAGGAGAAATGAGTATACTGGAAACCAAAAAGACTGTAAAATAAAACTAAAAGCTAGTTTTTATTGATGAGCCTTTAGATTGATGGGTCTTACCTGCCTAAAAAAAGAGTGCAGAAAATAAAATCATTAGAAAGCAAAAACAAAGTAGAATCACTACAAACTTAGAAGAAATGAACATCAAGATCAGTTATGCTAACAAATAGATGAAAAACTTTAAAAATATAAAACACTCTAAGACCAATAATGTATTAAATAACATTTTCAGAAAGTGAAATAGAATTACGTTTAAAGCAGTTACTCTGATTATAGAAAATCACATTAAAACAACTCTTATGTATCACCTTACTCACATCTATCAGAAATGATAAATGCTGGAAGGGATAAGGGGAAAACTTGTACACTAAAAGCATTGTTGATGGAGTAATGAACTGTTTCACCCATTCTGGAAAACAATGTGGGACTATGCCCAAAGAGCTATAAAATGATGCATATCCATCCTATGACTCAGTAACACTACGCTAGGACTGTATCACAAAGATATAAAAGGAAAAGAACTTATATGTACCAAATATATATAGTTTTGGTAGCTCTTTTTGTGGTAGCAAAGAATTGGAAATTCAGGCGATGCCCATCAATTGGGGAATGACTGAACTAAGTTGTGGTATGGGATTGTGATGGAGAACTATTGTGCTATAAGAAATGATTGGGGGGGGAGGTGGTTAAAAAAATAAGGTGAAATCTATATGCACCGATGTAAAATGAAGAAAAAAGAACCAGGACATCACTGTGCACAGTAAAAGCAATATTGTAATAATGGACAACTGTGAAAGATAGTTACTCTGATCAATAACCCAAGACAATGCCAAAGGACTCATGGTGAAAACATGTCATTCATCTCCAGAGAGAGAATGGATGATCTCTGAGTGCAAATTGAAGTATAATTTTCTTACTTTATTTTTCTTGCTTTTTTAAAAAAAAGCTGATATGGATATGTGTTTAGCATGATTTCATATGTATAACTAACATATTGCTTGCCTTAAAAAGAAAAGAATGTTGAAAGTAAATAATTTTTTTTAAAAAAATAAAAGAATTTCCACAGGGAAAAACTCGGGGTACCAATGAAATTCAAAGGAAAATTTTATCAAAATTTCTGTTCTAGAAAAGCTGGATTTTAAGAATATTTCAAAGAACCAAGCAAAATATTGCTTATATCAATTGATGCTCCAGTTCCTTAGAAGAAAAATTAGTGCCAATAATACATAAGTTATTCTGAAAATAATGAGGAAAGCAGATCCCCTTTGTGAGAACAAATATTCTAGGACCTAACAAATGGAAGAAGATTTATAGGCCAATATCATTCATGAATATTGATGCTCCTCAAAATTAAATAAAATTCTGTTAGACTACAGCACTAAATTCAAAAAGACCACTCATTATGACTGTTATATTTATACCAAGAATAGGAAAAGTGAATGCATAATTAACTATATTAAAAATAAGAATATCTAAAACCTTCAAGAAAAAGAATTACAAATATCATTTATATTTAATCCCCTATAAAATGTAGCCATGAGAGACTTTTTTTTCAATATCATAAAAAGTAATGCTAAAAAAGCAAGCATCAAATGCAATGATACACTAAAAGCTTTCCCAATAAATACAGGTTTAAAGAGAGAATTTCTAATCTCCCCACTATTAGTTAATATAATTCTAGGAATACTAACATTCACCATAACAAAAGAGAAAGAAACTTAAGATGTGATAAGCAAAGAAGAAACAAATCTATTACTATGTGCTGATGTCATCATGGTTTACTAAGATACAGATAGATATACAAAGATATTGTGATTTTAATAGCCCTTGGCAAAGTTTCAGACTATTCATAAACCCACAAAAATCAACAGTACTTCTAGATGATAATATGCAAAAGGCAACAAAAGAAAATGCCATTCAAAATAACCATAAAATACATAAGATATTCGGGTATCAATCTACCCAAGTGCACAAAACACTTGTATAGAATCAATTATAAACTGCTCCTTTAAGCAATAAAGAATAACATAGCTGGAGGAGCATCCAATGGTCATGAATGGTCATTGCCAATATAATACACTGTTAATACTGTGTCATCAATCAAACTATTAAAGATATAATTTATAGAGCTCAATAAAATAAAAACAAAAGTAATTTGGTAAAGCAAAAGATCTAGACCATCAAGGAAAATAATGCTTAAAACATAGTGAAGAGGAAATGGTACTTCCATTATCATTTATCATTGGTTAAAAAATAGAGAATTAAGTCAATTGAACAGGTGAAACTAAAGAGAATCTTTATAAATTAATTAATTAACCCAATGTTTGATAAACTGGAAAACAAATAATTTTGCAAAGAACTCCCTATTTGATAAACTGCTGGGAAAACTAGAAATTCAGATTAGCAGAAATTAGACTTAGACCAATATCTTACATATATCATACTCCACAATATATTTTAAATGTATGTGATGTTTATGTTAAAGACCACACTACTAAAAAAAAAAAAAAATAGAAGATCCTAGACTTCTCACAGTTATGGATTAAAGCTATATTCTTATGTGTGTGTGTGGGGGGGGGGGGAGCAATTGGGTTTAAATGATTCCCCCTGAGTCACGCAGCTAGTAAGTCTTAAGTTGTCTGAGGTTGGATTTGAATTCAGGTCCTCCTGACTTCAATGTTGATGGATAGAGATCCACTACACCATCTATCTAGCTGTCCCTGGAGATGTATTTTTAACCAAGCAAGAGACAGCTAATGGATTACATAAAATGATAAAGCTTTTGTACAGACAAAATTAATGCACCCATGATAAGAAGAATTAAATAGAAATAACCTTTGTATAAAATTTCCCTGAAAAGGGTTTGGTATCCAAGATATAGAAACAATTTTTTGTGTGTGTTTTTATATCTACTTTGCTGTTGGTCAGTCATTTCAGTCACGTTTGACTCTATGATCCCATTTGGAGGTTTTCTTGGGGAAAATATTGGAGTGGCTTGTCAGTTCCTTCTCTAGCTCATTTTAAAGATGAGGAACTAAAGGCAACAGGGCTAAGTGACTTACCCAATGTCACGTAGTAAGTCTAAAGCTGGATTTGAATTAATGAAAATGAGTCTTCCTGATTCCAAGCCCCTTGCTCTGTCTATTGTACCATCTAACTGCTATAAGTATATAAGCACACACACACACACACACACACACGTGTATACATCACACAAGTGTTTGTGTGTGAGAGAGTGATACACATACACACACTTGCATATAATTAACAGTCCTCTTCAGTAGATAAATGGTCATATAAAAAGTTTGCAAAAGAAGTATTGGATAATATTAATACCACATTAAAGAAGGCTCCAAAACACTAATAATAAAAGAAATGCAAAACAGCCAAAAAGTATCACCTAATACCCTTTAAATAAATAAAGATAACATGTTAAAAATGGCAATAGTCAAAGTTGGAGAGATTCTGGGATGTTAGACACACTAATGCATTTTTGTTGGAGCAATAAATCAGAATTATTTTAGGAAGCAATATGGAATTGTGCAAATAAAGTGACTAAAATATCCACACTTTTTAACCTAGAGATTCCGTTGCTCAGCTTATAGCCCAAGGAAGTCATTGAATACAAATAAAGTCCCCATATACACCAAAATATTTATAGCAAATTTTTTTTTGTCATAGTAAAGGTTGAAAACCAAAGTCTGATTGAAAAGTCTGTTTGTTGGAATGACTAAAACTGTAGTTTATGAGTGTAATGCAATACTACTGTGCTGTAAAAAATGAAAGAATGAGTACAGAAAAGTATGGAAATATCTATAGGAACTGATGCAAGTGAAGTAAGTGGAGTCAAGAAAATAATATAGACAATTACTATAGCATTACTAAATGGAAAGAACAACCAATCAAAAGTGAATGTAACAAAATCACCAAAAAAATCAAGCATGACTTAAAAGAATATATATGAAAACAATCCCATCCTATTCCTTTATGGCAGTTGAAGGTCTACAATTGTATTTATTGCACATTTTTTAGGATTTTTCAATTATTAATTGTACTGATTTTTTTCATCTTTTTCTGTTATCTTAAAAAAAAAAATACTATCTGAGCCAAGATAGTAGATTAGAGGAAGTTCTTTAAACTTCCCCAATATTTCCCTCCAAACAATGTTAAAATAATGCCTAAAAATGAAATTCTGTAGCAACAGAGCCAACAAAAGCTTGGGGTGAGATTTTTTTTTTTAATCCAAGATTTAGGAGACTGGAAGGACACGGGAAAGTGACTAGCTCTGAGCCAGAAAATAGCACCACCCACCTTGAGTCTTAAAGGTTGTGACAGCATCAGCAGCTTTGAGGGCACTAAATCCAGGGACAGTAAAACACTGGGCAACTGCTGCTAATATATCAGATCTTTTTGGCAATTCCATCACCTATACCCACTTTCAGGTCACATTTCCAGGATGGACTTTATGTCCACTTTCACCCAGAAGTAGCTATGAAAATAGCAGCATAGAAAACTTGAAACAGTGCCCCTCCCTATCTCACCCAGCCACATTCCCCAGAATCAAGAACAACTTTAACATAAAGTTAAGTCAAGAAATAGGCTAGAAAAAAATGAATAAACAACAAGAGAAGAACCTGACCTGAAAAAACAAAAAACAAAACAAGAAACTTACAGTGACAGAAAAGATCAAGCACAACCTCAAAAGACAATGACGTTAAAATAGCTACAAGGAAAACTTCAAAGGAAAAAAAATTGTGACTTGGACAGAAGTCCAATAAGAATTTCTGAAATAGTCAAAAAATGATTTTAAAAATCAAATAATAAACACCAAGGAAAATTTGAGAAAAGAAGTGAGAGAAATGCAAGAAAATTATGAAAGGACAATTGATACTTTGGTATCTACTGGTATACTCTAAAACCTTTGCCAAAAAAATCTCAAAAATTGGGCCATGAAGATTCAGACATGACTTAAATAACTGAGCAACAACAACAATAAAAGGCAAAAAAATACTGAAGAAAACTCTTCTTAAAAATTAGAATTACCCAAGTGGGAAAAGGAGGCACAAATCTTCACTGGTGAAAATAACTCTTAAAAATCAGATTTGGCCAAAATGAAAATGAAGCACAAAACTCACAGAAAAAAAAAACCCTTAAAAATTTGAATTGGGCAAATAGAAGCTAATGGCTCCATGAAACAGCAAGAAACATCACATAAAATAAAGTCATAGCCAAAGAAAGAGCCTAGACATCGTATTTCAAGAAATAATAAAGGAAAATTCCCCTGATATATCAAACCCAAAGAATAAAATAGAAATTAAAGAATCTATTAATCATTTCTGGAAAGAGATCCCAAAATAAAAATTTCCAGGAATAGAATAGCCAAAATCCAGAACTCCCAGGTCAAAGAAAAAATACTTAAAGCATTCAGAAGGAAACCATTCAAATACCATAGATTACAATCAAGGTCACACAAGATTTAGCAACCACCACCTTAAAAGAATGGAAGCCTTGGAATATGATCTTTTGGAAGGCAAAAGTGCTAAAATTACAAGCAAGAAAAACTTAGCTAGCAAAACTGAATATCAATCTTCAGAGGGAAAATAGATATTTAAATAGAGAACTTTCAAGTATTTCTGATGAAAAGACCAGAACAGAATTGATTTTTTGCAATCAAATACAAGACTCAAGAGAAGCATTAAAAATAATAAACATGAAAGAGAAATCATAAGGGATTTAATAAGGTTAAATTGTTAACTTTAAAATATGGCAATGACATGTAATTCCCAAGAATTTTATCATTAGTAGGCAGTTAGAAATCACACACACACACACACACACACACACACACACACACACACAAGCATGGAGGTTGATTATGCTAGGATGATTAAAAAAAAAATGGAGGGCCAAGAAAGAGGGATGCACTGGGAAAAGGAAAAAGAGAGAAAAAATGGAGAAAATTGCCTTACAAGAAAGAGAAACATACAGAAATACTTTTACAGTAAAAGGGAAAAGGGAGGGGCAATGCTTGAACCTCACACACATCTAAATTGGTTCAATGAGAAAATAATTCACACACCTATGCACACACTCAATAGGGTATGGACATCTACTTTGCTTAAAGCAAAGCCAAGTTTTGAAGAGAACCAGGGTAAAAAGAGAGATAGAAGAATAAACAGAAGAAAACAGGAGGACTATAAATGTGAATGGAATGAAATTACCCATGAAACAGAAGAAGACAGTGGAACAGATTAGAAACCAAAATCGAATATATTGTTCAATATATATATTGAAACAAGAAAATTCACAGTTTAAAAAAAACAGGGAAGGACGTTTCAGCTGAAGTAAAAAAGGCAGAGGTAGCAAACATGATCTTAGACAAAGCAAAAGCAAAATAGACTTAATTTTTTAAAAAATGATAGCTTGCTAAAAAAAAAAATAAAGTACCATAGATAATACTACATATACAAGGCAGCTAGATGGCGCCATAGTTCATGGAGTACTGAGACTGGAGTCAGGAAAATCTGAGTTCAAAACCAGCCTTAGACATTTACTGGCAAGTCACTTAAACCTGTTTGCCTCAGTATTTTCTTCTTTAAAATGGACATAATAGTATCTTTTTGTAGATCTTCAGGAATTGTGCTTCTATCACCTGCAGGAACAATTTCTGGGCTGCATCCTCAAAGAGGTTGTTTCCCAGGATGATGTCTGAAGGTACCGGGCTAAAAGCATTATTATTCTCAAGATTCTTGGCTTCAGGATTTTGGGCTGTAATAATCAAGGTCTAAGAGAAGATGGTGTTCAAGGGAACGATGGTGATTTGATTTACTTGGGCACATGTTTCTCTCCCCCCCACTCCCCATTTTTCTTCTCTCAGGGTGTCTTATTACTTCAGCTAGGTTGTCTTCTCTGTTTCATGAGGGATGGTTGATAAGCATGAGTAGGGATGACTGGTCCTTTCTCCAGAGGAGTTTCTCCTCAAGATGATGGCTGGACCAGAAGCAGGATCTGGGTTTATTCATTGAAGGCAGTTATTGCTTGAGGTAATGAGGAAAGTGGGTCCTTTTTCTACAATGGTCCTTCCCCTCAGTGATTGGTGCAGTGGAGAATGTTGAGGAACTTTATAATAATAATATAATATATTGTATTACAACATGTACAACAATAATATAATATATTGTATTACAATAATACAACATTGCATTACATGCTGTACATGTACAACAATAATAATATACAATATGATATGATAATAATACAATAATAACTTGCATGAAGTACCCATGTTGTGATGTGCATCTGAACAATATAAATCAGAAGTTATATTGGACAAACTGCAGGTTAGTTTTTCTATTAGCAGAGTAGGTGAAAATGCTAGAGAGGCATCCATTTATTCTCCAGAGGGAGAATTAAAATTGTTTTTTTCAAAATTTATTTTATTTGAAGAAATAGCATAAGCAAAAAATAAAAACAAAAACAAACAAACAATACAATACAATACAAAACAAAACAAAAGAGAATATTATCATGTGCCCAGAAGAACATCAGGAAGGATTCAAAATATATAACAGCAAATACTAATTTAAGAAATTATATATATATATATATATATATATAAAATGTAGAAGAAATTACATTCATGAGCGTCTGTCTTTACTTCCTTGTAAATTGTTCTTTAGTTCTCTGCTGTGCATCTTATTTATTTTATTCTTCCCCCTTTTAATATTTAAATAAATATTTTATTTATATTTATAAATATAGCAAGCTATATTTAAGAAAATATATATGTGTAGATCTATACTTACACATACATATTCATACACATGGACACACATATCTCCCTTTCGTCCTCCTCACCCCCAAGCACGCTACAGTTAAGAAAAGATATATTTATGTTTACATATGTAGGTACATACATACATACACACATGCACATATCCCAGATACACACATGCCTTTCCTATCTTGGCTGACTCTTTCATTAAATTCTGCTACATAATTGGCTTACTATTACTTAACTTCCCTTGTTCCCTCCCTTGTCTTCTTCCCTTACCCATTGCTTCCCCGTCCCCCTATCTCTCCTCCTTTATTTCTTTACAGATTTTGGAAAATACTATACCCTTCGTGGTATATTGAACCCATTCCTGATGTGAGTTGGTTTTCAGAACTATAAGCCCTCCTCCCCCCCTCTAATGCTTCTGTCTCTATTCTTCTGCACCTCATTTGTAAAACATAATTACTGTTTTTGCCTTTACCAGTCTTTCTTTTAAGCTTACCATGTTGTTGATGTAAATCTTAAAATTAAAGTATACATTTCCTATGTAGAAAAAACAGAAACAATTTGTCCATGTTGAGTTTCTTAAAATTGTTCTTTGATATTGGCTCTTATATGTTAAATTTTTCTGTCAAGTTCAAGTTTGATTGATAGAAAATCCTGAAAATCTGCAAGTTTGTTGAATGTCTTTTTTTCTCATTGAAAATTATAGATAATTTTGCTGAATATAATATTTTTGGCCACATACCTAGTTTTTTTCCTAGTCTATAGATATGATTCCAAGACCTGGGATCTTTTATTTTAGCTGCTGATAAGTCTTATACAATTCTAATTGTAGCTCCAGCATATTTGAATTGGTTTTTTCTTGTTTCTTGCAAAATGTTCTTTGATTTGGAGATTTTAAAATTTGGCAATAATATTCCTATCTATTCTCTACAAAGGATCTCTTTGAGGTGGTAAATCAGCAGATTTTTTTCTGTTTCTACTTTCGCCTCATGTTCTGTCATTCCAAGACAATTTTCTAGAATTATTTCCTGCATTATTGTGTCAAGGTTCTCTTTTTGATCACAACTTTCTGGCAGTCCAGTTATTCTCATATTTTGTCTTCTTGATTTTGTGGAGGTAAAAGTCTCTGTGGTTCCTGCTGAGGCTCCAGCCACACTCAGGTAACCTGAAGGATCCCCACCTGGTGTTTCTACAGAGCTAATCTAGAGATATTTGTTCTTCAGACAAATTAATCCCTACTTTGAGTCTTTCTTCAGCTCTCCTCGAGTTGCATCCAGAGAACCCCTGTTCTGCCCCAAGTCTTCTTGGTTTTTCACCTGTCTATGTTCACTTTGAGGCACAAATTTGTTCTATTTGTGGAGGAAATCAGGAGAACTTGAAATTTACCAGCCTATTCTGCCATCTTCCCAGAATGCTCCCTGAGAATTAAAATTGTTCACAAAATTATGGCATTCTGTGATCCAGAGTTATAAGAGGATATAGAATTCATTAAGACTCTAAAAGAGTTAAAATGAAGAAAGACACCATGAGTCATGGTGAGGTGAGAATAAGAATTTCTGAAATAGTCAAAAAATGATTTTAAAAATCAAATAATGAACACCAAGGAAAAATTGAGAAAAGAAGTGAGAGAAATGCAAGAAAATAATGAAAGGACAACTGATACTTTGGTAAAAGAGAGACTCTAATACCTTTGCCAAAAAAATCTCAAAAATTGGGTCATGAAGATTCAAACATGACTTAAATGACTGAGCAACAACAACAACAATAAAAGACACAAAAATACAGAAGAAAACTCTTCTTAAAAAATAGAATTACCCAAGTGGGAAAAGGAGGCACAAATCTTCACTGGTGAAAATAACTCCTTAAAAATCAGATTTGGCCAAAATGAAAATGAAGCACAAAACTTACAGAAAAAAAAAACCCTTTAAAAATTAGAATTGGGCAAATAGAAGCTAATGGCTCCATGAAACATCAAGAAACATCATATAAAATAAAGTCACAGCCAAAGAAAGATCCTAGACATCATATTTCAAGAAATAATAAAGGAAAATTTCCCTGATGTATCAAACCCAAAGAATAAAATAGAATTGAAAGAATCTATTAATCATTTCTGGAAAGAGATCCCAAAATAAAAATTTCCAGGAATAGAATAGTCAAAATCCAGAACTCCCAGGTCAAAGGAAAAAATACTTAAAGCATTCAGAAGGAAACTATTCAAATACCACAGATTACAATTAAGGTCATACAAGATTTAGCAACCACCACCTTAAAAGAATGGAAGTCTTGGAATATGATCTTTTGGAAGGCAAAAGTGCTAGTATTACAAGCAAGAAAAACTTACCCAGCAAAATTGAATATAATTCTTCAGAGAGAAAATAGATATTTAAATAGAGAACTTTCAAGTATTTCTGATGAAAAGACCAGAACAGAATATTTATAGCAGCTCTTTTTGTAGTAAGAATTGGACATCAGAGGGATCCCATCAATTGGGGAATAACTAAACAAACTGTGCTATATGATTGTAACGGAATAGCATTGTACTATAAGAAATGACAAGCAGGATGATTTCAGAAAAACCTGGACTTACTTACATGAACTGATGCAAAATGAAATGAACAGAACAAGGAGAATATTGTACATGGCAACAGCAATATTGTTTGATGAATAACTGTGGATGACTTAGTTATTCTCAGCAATACAATAATCCAAAATAATTCTAAAGGACTAATGATGAAGCACACTATCTCCCTTTAGAGAAAGAAATATTACTGTTTGAATACAGACTGAAGCAAGCTATTTTTCACTTTCTTTCATTCTTTTTCTTCTATTCCAGTCTTTTTGTAAAAATGGCTAACATGGAAATGTTTTACATGATTGCACAAGTATAATCTTTATCTGAATGCTTATCATTTCAGAAAGGGATAAAGGTAAGGGAGGAAGGGAGCAATAAAATTTGGAACTAGAAACTTAAAAAAGGTTTTTAAATTGTTTTAACATGTAATTGGCAGGAAAATAAAATATACATTAGAAATAAATACATGTTTTTTAAAAAAATCAATTAATTCCAATGCTACATAAACTTGAAAAAATAGGAAAAGGAGTCCTGTCACAATACTTTTTCATCACAAATATCATCTTGATATTTAAATCAGAGAAAATCGAAACAGAGAAAGACTAGTACAGATTAATAATAATGATCATAGCTAGCATTTACATAGCATCAATTATATGCTTAATGATTTTGAATTATTACCTCAGTTGATCTTTACAACAATCCTATAGCATAGATACTATTTTCTCCATTTTCTACTTAAGGAAACTGAAACAAACAGAGGTTAAGTGACTTACCCAGATTCACACAACTAGTAAATATTTTTCACAGGATTTGAATTCAAGTCTTCCTGACTTCAGATCCAACATTCTAACCACTATAATATCCCTAACAAATATTGAAGCAAAAATATTAAATAGAATATTGACAAAAGACTAAAGTAGCATATCACAAAGATCATACACTATGACCAAGTTGGATTTGCACTGGAAATGCAGGGCTGGTTCAATATTAAGAAAATTATTAATACAATTGACCATATTAATAACAAAAACAACAAAAATCATATGATTATTAAATACAAAAATAGCTTTTGAATTTCTTGTTTAAAACAACATTAGAAAACATAAACATTAATGAAGCTGCCCTTAAAATAATAAGTCATATCGATTTTAAAATTAAGAGCCAGCATTATCTGTAATAGAGTTAAACTAGAAACCTTTCCAATGAGATCCAAGATGAAAGAAGGATGTCCATTACTGTTCAATATTATATTAGAAATGCTAGCTATAGCAAAAAGATAAAATAAAGTAATTGAAGGAATAAGCATAAGTTTTGAGAAAACAAAACTATCATTTTTTGCAGGTCAAACAATAATTTATTTAGAGAGCCATAGAAAGTCAATTTAAAAAACTGTTTGAAACAATTAACAACTTCAACAAAGTTGCAGGATAAATCCCCACAGATTCATCCACATTTTTGTATATTCCTAACATAATTCAGCAGGAAGAGATAGAAAAATAAATTCCCTTTAAAAACAGTACAAACAATAAAAAATAGTTGGGCATCTATCTGCCAAGAAACACACAGGAACACAATTATAACACATTCTTTTATACAAGCCAGATCTAAATAATTGAAAAAATATTGGGTAGGCTGAGCCAATCCAATAAAAATGATAATACCACCTAAATTAATTTACTTATTCAGTGCCATATCAATCAAACTACCAAAGAATTACCTTATACAGCAACAAAGTACAATAATAAGATTCATCTGGAGGAACCAAGATAGCCGAGGCTATCAAAGGAATTAATGAGAAAATGTAGGAAGATAGGAGGCCTAGGAGTGCCAGATCTCAAACTATGTTATAAAGGCAAAATTGTCAAAACATCTTGGTACTAGGTAAGAAATAGAAAGGTTGATCAGTGGAAAAGATTAGCCACATAATATACAAAAGCAAATGAATACAGTAAGCCAGTGACTGATAAACCCAAAGATTCCAACTACGGAGAAAAGAATTGACTATTCAAAAAAATTATTGGGACATCTGAAAGTACTCAGGCATGAAACTAGCCATTAAGCAACATCTCATATCAAGAAAAGCTCAAAATGAATGTATGATTTAAACATAAACAGTGATATCATAAGCAAATTAGAGGATCTTGAAAGAAATAATTTGTCTAGAGAGAGTGTTCATTACCAATCAGTAGGTAAAATGGACAATTTTAATTATGTAAAATTTAAAAGGTTTTGCATAAACAAAACCAATGAAGCTAAAATTGAAAGAAAATAAGACACTAGGAAAAAGCTTTGTAGCAAATTTCCCTAGTAATGATCTAATTTCTAAGATATGTAGAAAACTGAGTCTAATTTCTAAGAATAAGAACCATCTTTCAGTCTACAAATGCTTAAAGGCTATGAATAGACAGTTTTTAGAGGAAGAAATCCAAGCTATCAATAGCCATATGAAAAACTCTCTAAATCATTAATAAATACAAATTAAAACAATTCTGACATACTACCTCATACATAAGAATGGCAAAATTGACAGAGAAAATAGCAAATACTAGAGAGGCTGTTGGGAAAAAGTAGTTTAATTCATTGCTAATGGAATTGTTAATTCTGGAAATTAATGTGGAATAATATTCAAAAATTTATTAAATTATATATAACCTTTGACTCAGAAATATGGCTATTAGTCCTCTACCCTAGAGAGATCAAAGAAAAAGAACAAATATGCAAATATGCACAAATATATTTATAGAAATTCTTTTTCATGATGACAAAGAGTTGGAGATTGAGAGTGCCCATCAATTGGGGAATGACTGGATAAGTTATGGTAGTTATGAAGTGCATGGAATGCTATTATGCTTTACAAAATGATAAAGGGTATGATTTAAGGAAAAACCTGGGAAGACTTGAATGAATTGGTATAAAACGAAGTGAGCAGTATCAGGAGCAAAATTTATACAATAACAACAGCACTATAATGATAAATAACTTTGAAAATATTAGCTGTAATATAATAATCCAAGACAATCCCAAAGGATCATGATGCAAAATGCTATCCACCTCCAGAGAAAGACCTGATGGTATCTTGATATAGACTGAAGCATACCATTTTCACCTTCTTTTCTTTGTTACTTTCCTTTGGGTCAAGTTTTCTTCCACAAATGGTTAATATGGAAATATATTTTACATGATTGTATATAGGATTGCTTACCGTCTCAGAGGTGAGCGAGAGAAAGAGGGGAGGATACATCTGGGGACTCAGAACTTTGAAAATCTAAATATGAAGCCCTTTTTTACATGTAATTGAGAGAAAAAAATTTAAGAAAGATTTAGAAACTTTTATCAACACAATAGCTAACAATAATTTCAGATGACTACACATATCTATATATGTAATGGGTCTTATTTTTGTTGCTGTAAATGAAAGAAAGGTGAGAAAAGAGAATCATAGCTGAAAATTCAAAAAATGAATTTAACAAAAGAATACAGAGAACAGCGCCAAGATGGCTAAGTACAGGTGAATTCTCCCAGCATTCCAAACAATATTAAAATAATGCCTTAAATACAATTTTGGAATTGCAGAACTAACAAAAAGTCAAAGGGAAACATTTTTCCCAGGCTAAAACAACTTAGGAGAACTGCAGAAAAGGTCTTTAACACAAATGTGGATACAGACTCAGACCTTAGAAGGAGCAATATCCCAGTGGGCCTTGGAAGTAGCCATGACAGCAGCAGTTTCTTGGGAAGCTCTCAGTCAAGAGAAAGCAAGGAGGCCAGTCAACTGGTCAGAAGATATTACAGAAGCTTCTCTACCAGCAAAAAAATAAAAAAAAATACATTTCTGGGCAGCTAGGTAGGACAGTGGATAGAGCATCAGCCCTGAAGTCAGGAGGACTTGAGTTCAAATTTGATCTCAGACACTTAACACTTCCTAGCTGTGTGACCCTGGGCAAGTCACTTAACCCCAATTGCCTCAGGAGGGAAAAAAGAAGCTTCTTTGCTTGCATTGGTTGCAGCTGGAATGAATTAGCTACCCTATTGCCCATAACAAATGTGGATTGCAGTTATAGAAAGGAGAGGAATGTTGTGATTGGTTATGAGTGAGCAGGGTACCTGATCACAGTTCCTGATCACATAGGAACATTAGTACTTGTGACTGCAAGGTAGCAGGGTCCCTTCAAAGGCCAGTGCACAGATGAGAAGAGTGGTGACCACAGCTTTCCCAGAATAATACTACCTTGGAAGCTTTGAAAACTTGAAGACCCACAGAACTAGCTTTGAAAACAGCAACACAAAAAGTCTGAGGTTTGGCATAGTGTCTCCTTTTCCCCAAAAATCTTTAATAAAAAGTTCAAAGTGAAAAAATAGAGTGATAAAAATGAGGGGAAAAAAGAATTTGGCCATAAAAAGCTACTACAGAGGTAGGAATAATGAAGACATAAACTTAAAAGAAGCTAACAATGTGAAAACAACTATGAGCGAAGAAGCCTCAAAGAAAATTTCCAATTGAATCCAAGGTCAGTAAGAATTTCTGGAAGAGTTAAAGAAAACAGAAAAATGGGGAAAGAAATAAGAGTGGTGCAAGAAAAAAGAATCAACAGCTTGGTAAAAGAGCCACACAAAAAATACTGAAGAAAATATCACCTTAAAAAACAGAATTGGCCTAAGGGTAAAAGAGGCACAAAAATTTACTGAAGAAAAGAACTATTTATAAAGAAAAATGAGCCAAATTGAAAAAGAAGTTAAAAAAAAGTTCACTGAATTTCAGTTCAAAAAATAAAATATTAAATATTTCATAAAGAGAATAATGTACACAATAATAATAAAATTATGTATGATCAACTGTGATGGGCTTGGTTCTTCTCAACATTGTCAAGGCAATTCGAATAGACTTGATATTGAAAATGTCATCCATGGGGAGGACTTCAAATATGATATTCCAGCAGGCAAGTGAGCTAGGATTACAGCCAAAAATTGCCTACCCAGCAAAATTGAATATAATCCTTTGACTGGAAAATGGATATTTAATGAAGTAGAGGACTTCTAAGCATTTCTGATGAAAAGATCAGAACTGAATAGAACATTTGAAATTCAAGAGAAGCATAAAATGGAAAACATCAAAATTATATAATTATAATGGACTTGATAAAGTTAAACTTTTTGCATTCTTATATAGGAGGAGGATATGTGTATGTGTAATTCCAAAGAACTTTCTTATTATTAAGGCAGTTAGTAGTCTACATAGACAGAGGGCAAAAGTGTGAGTTTATTATATTTGAATTATCTTCAAAAAACAGAATGTAGGGACGAGAAAGAAGGATGGAGAAGGGAGAAGGAGGAAAAAAGAAAGGAGTAGTAAACTAGAGTAAATTTTCTCACAGAAAAGAGATTTGCAATGAAGAGCTTTTGTAGTAGAGAAAGACATTAGTGGGTGGCAAATAATGCTTGAATTCATTAGAATTGTTTTAAAAAGAGAAGAGTACATACATATACGTATGCATGCATGTATATGTTTATTTATGTTTGTATATACATATATGTATATTGTTTGTACATGTGTGTGTATATATGTGTATATGTAAACATATATATGCACACATATAAAAATACTCAACAATCTATCTTACCCAATAGGAAAATGGGAGGGGGAGGATGAATTGGGGGAGGCAGTGATTGGAAGCAAGATATAGACTTTTGAGGAGGGGCAGGATAAAAAGAGAAGGAGACAGATAAACAGAGGAAAATGGGATGGAGGGAAATATAATCTTAAACATGAATGAGAATAGGGTGAGCTAACCCATAAATTGGAAGGGAATAGCAGAATGATTTAGAAACCAGAATCCAGTAGTATGTTGGATACAAGAGACACACTTGTGAAAGACACACACATTTCAACAAAATTGAAATGAAAGCTCGGAGCTGTCTATACTTCAATTGAAATGAAGAGGGTGAGGATTAGGGTAACAATCACCATCTCAGATAAAGTCAAAGCAAACACATCTAATTGAAAGAGATAAGCAAGGAAACTACATTTTTCTAAAAGGTACCATAAACAATGAAATATCAAAAAAAATTAAAGCATGTTTCTGTAGAGAGCCAAACATAGTGGAGAGCTCTGGATGAGGTATAAGACCCTTCAGCCCAGAGGGAACCTGCTGACAATGTCTGATATGGCTCCTCATCTCCCCTTGGGGCGTGTCACCCTTCCTGAAAAGTCAAGGAGGGCATGACCATCTGTGTTCTACTTAAAGCAAGAGATATTTACAATAAAGATGCATTTACATATCGATAGCAGGGTGCTTATAGTTAGCACATGCTCAGTGTGCTGTAGTGATGTAATCATACTGAGGTATTTAGGGGCTGCAAGGACTTGAAATAAATGGGCTCCATCTTTGATCATCCTTGTGGGTCCCCTGCTTCATCCATCACTCCTCCACCAAGACCAAGGACTCGTGCTGGTCCTGAGATCCTCCAGAGAGCTAGCTCAGATGGTATATTTTGGCACCCCAGTGTGGGGGCTCTAGAAAGCACACTACATGCTTCTCTGATAAAAGTCTTATTTCCCTAATATATACGAAACTGAGTTAAGTTTATAAAAAAAACAAGCACTTTTTCCCAATTGACAAATGGTCAAAGAACATAAACAGCAAATTTTTAGAAGAAATCAAAGCTATACATCATCATATGAAAACATACTGTAAAGGACTACTGATTAGTGAAAGGCAAATTGACAGCTCTGTAAAACTTGATTATAGAATCATCAATTCTGATAGATGTGGCTCTTTTCAACAATGAGCTAATCAAGGCCAGCTCCAGTGATCTTGAAGAGAGCCATCCACACCCAGAGAAAGGACTGTGGGAACTGAGTGTGGATCACAACATAGCATTTTCACTCTTTTTGTTGTTTATTTGTATTTTATTTTCTTTCTCATTTTTCCTTTTTGATTTGATTTTTCTTGTGCAGCAAGATAATTGTAATATATGCATATATTGAATTTAACATATATTGGATTACTTGCTATCTAGGGGAGGAGATGAGGGCAAGAGGGGAAATTGGAACACAAGGCTTTTCAAGAATCAATGTTAAAAAATTATTCATGCATATCTTTTCAAAATTAAAAAGCTTTAATAAAAAAATAAAATTCTTTAGAGAGAAAAAAATTACAAAGGAGGGTAGTTTCAGGGAAAAAAACTGCAAACAAATGAAGGGAAGATCTATGTGAACTGATGCAAAGTGAAGCAACAAGGACCAGGAGATAAATGTGTACAATAACAGGAATGTTGTAATGATAATCAATGTTGCTCTGATCCAAGATGATTCCAAAGCACTCATAATAAAAAAAAATTCTTTTCAACTCCAGAGAGAGAACTGATGAATTCTGAGTGCAAATTGAAATATTTTATTTTTCCTTGCCTTTTTTGCAATATGGCTAATATGGAAATGTTTTGCAAAATTTCACATATTTAATTGATATAGTGTTTTCTCAGGGGGTCGGGGCTGGATTAGAAGGGAGAGAGAGAATCTAGAACTCAAAATTTCAAAAGTTAAAAATCAATGTAAAAAGACATTAAAGTGGTAAAATGACAAAAACTCATCTGTTTTGAGACTAGGATGATGGGCAAAATGGGTTAGTGTTAGAGTTAAGAACAGGGCTGGTCTTCTTGGCCAACTGTATTCCATAAATTCAAATTTATGGACTTTTGATCTATGATAACATTGGTCAAACAGTGACTAATAAAAGAAATGCATTGGTTGTCATCAGTAGTGTTACCTATAGCTACAAGTCTTACCATGATAACACATGATAATTTACAACACATGATTTACACTAAAGTGTAATCACTTTAGTGATTTTGTTTTTCCAATAAGATATTTCACATTTTCTTTTATTCATTCATTCTTGATATTTTGTAGAGGCATGCTCAATTCTAATTTTTAGGAAATTATTTTCAGCAGCAAGTTTTTGTACCTCTTTTTCCATTTGGTCAATTCTGCTTTTTAAGGAGTTTTCAGCAAATTGTTGCATATCTTTTCCCATCTGATCATTTCTACCTTGAAAGGCAGAAATTTACTCTTCAGTAAATTTTTGTCTCTCTTACCTTTCACCTATCCTGTTTAAGGTACTATTTTCCTCTGCATTTTTTCTGCCTTCTTTACCAAATTGTTGACTTTTTTCATGATTTTCTTGTATCACTATCATTTCTTTCATTTTTCTTCTCTTGATTTAAAAAAAATTCCTTTTAGTTCTTTCAGGAATTCTTTTTTTGGGCCTGAGAACAATTCATATTTTTCTCTGAAGCTTTGAATGTAGTACTTCAGACTGGTCTTTTGAATTTGTGTTTTGATCTTTCCTTTCACCCATAGTAATTTTCTTTGGTCAGAATTTTTAGTTGTTCATTTTTGTACCTATTGAGTGACTTGTAACTTTATATGAAAGCTGGGTTCTGCTCCTAGTGTGGACGAGGCACTGCCTCAAGCTTTAAGGTTTTTTGTATAGCTAAGCTTTCAGTCCTTGTAAGATAGTACAATCAAAGGATATGTGTGTTTGCCACTTTCTTGGCCCATGCTCTGCTCTGAGTGACGACAAGCACTTTTTTCTGAACTGTGACTCTACTCCACTGGGACTATAAGCTATGGTGTGATAGTGCTCCTCCTTGCCCTGGGACTGTGACTGTGAACCAGATCTGAATATGGGTAGTTAGAGTCCTGCACCCAGTGCCAGCCAAGGGAACCCTGTAATTTCCTTCTCAACAGTCGTCTGACTTCCTTACCATCTGTGAGCTGAGAGTTCTTGATGCACTGATTCAATTGCCCCCAAGGCCTACACTGGCATCTCAGCCAGATATAATAGACCTTTCCTGACAACCTTCTAAGCTCTCTTGAACTAAAAAATTGTTTCACGGATTCTGCCACTCCCGATTTGTTCTGAAGCATTATTTAAAGTTGTTGGGGGGATTTGGGAGAGCTCAGGCAAGTTCCTGTCTTTTCTCTGCCATCTCGGCTTCAACCTCAAGGCCTCGGTTTTATTCCTTTTATATCAAATTAGATTTGTCACAAGGGACAAGTCACTTCGATTCTCTAAGAAATCAGTTTTCTCATCTGTATAATAATGGTAAAAGCAAAGGGCTCTTGTGAGGTTGAAACGAGATTGAATAAAATAAGTGACAAGTCCTTTGTTAGCCTCAAGGTGCTACATACATGGGGCATATTACCATTAGCACCATATAGTGCATAGAAGTCAGGAAGATTTGAATTCAGATCTCACCTTTGATATGTCTAAGTGCTCTGGGGAACTTTCTGAGATTCTAAAATGAGAAGGCATTGGTTTGAGCAGCACTGGGAAAGGGAAATCTTTACCAGAATCTATCCTTATGAAATCACAGGTCCACTAAATATATACACACATATTTACATACACTCAGGCGTATATGTATATATAGACCTACATATATATTTGCTTGGTTTACTAGTTTGATCTTTGAATAGACAGTTACTATTTAAAATGTTTCCAACATAGCTCAGGCTCCGTTGGCATTGTTTTCAAGAACTTTTGGTTACCTTCAAGCCAAGATGAAACAGATGACAGTTATGGAGGGAACAATAAAAGTCTCTTATTTGATTCAGCTCCTCATACTAGCCAGCTAGTATCTTTGAGGAATCTCAGTTCTGTTGTTCAGTATATCATCACTCCCATGCCTGACCTTCCAATTCAGAGTATCTTGTCATTATCTAGGTCAATGATTAAAATAAGTACAAAGACAACTCCCAAGTTCACTCCATGGCATAGTAGAAAGAACCCTATATTTGGAGTTAGATCAGGGTTCAAATCTGTCTTTTTTCTATTTAAATTAACTTACTACATGATGTTGGGCAAATCTCCTACTCCTGTAACCCTTAAGCCTGGAATTTTGGAGTTGGGTGAGATGACACCTAATTTCACTTCCAGTTCTAAATCTGTGATCCTAGGATATACTAGCAGTCTTTCTATAGGAATTATGAATTTATTGATGAACATCTCTTGGGGTCCAGGAGAGCCCCTTCTAAGCCCATCTCACAACTCATAAATCTTCAGCCTGGCTGCAAGACAGACTTTGTCTAATCTTTGGTCTTGTTCCCCCATGAGTCTCTTTAGGGATTGTGTTTTCTTCACCTATCTGCCTCCTTAGCTCTGAGAATATTAGAAAATATTCAATGAATGGGATAGCATGAAATAGAAACTAGATCTACTTTTGGTCCACGGGAGTCACACTTCTTCCTCAGAGTCCTATCAAGAGGAGAGGAAAGGGTACCATCACTCAGGCTTCTAGGTGACTGTTTATTGTGCTCCTACCAGATATAGAAAAACAAGAAATGGTCCCATTGCTTAACAAGTTGCAGCTGGAGTCAATGGCAGGCGGTTGAGGGAGAAAATGGAGCAGAAATAATTGTGGTGTGGAGAGCCATAAACTCCCAAGACAGACCAAGAGTAGTAAATTGCATACACTATGCCTATGAAAGAGATTTCATGGTGCAAAAACGATCTGTTATGTTCTCTGACTTTTATCAGTCATTTCCCTCTCCTTGGTCTATTTAAAATTTGAAATTGGTTCTTTGATCCAGAGGTTCTTATAGGTATATTAGGTATATAACAAAAGAAACAAAAAAGAAAATCCCCATATGTATTAAAATATGCAGCACTGTAGTTGAAAAAGAACACTGGAAAACAAAGTGCTCACTGATTAGAATTGGCTAAATTGTAGTACATATAGAATATTGCAATCCCATAAGAAATGGCAAATATGATGAATTCTGAGAATAATAATAAGATTTATGTGAACTTATGAGATCAAGTTCTGCTTAATCATTGTATTTTAATATGCATAATGACAACAAAAAATTAAATGGAAAGAACATTGATCTGAACACTGAAGAAAATTAATACTACTTTGATCCCTAAAGTTGCTTTTCTATGTCCTTGAGTTCAGGAATTTCTATTTCCTTCTGAATTAAAGTTGTTATCTTTCTTACCAGTAGCCCTGGGGATATTCCCAGGATATGTTTGTTATCTTTAAGACCTACAAGTGGATACTATTCCTCAAAAGATTTTTTTTTGTCTGTCCTTGCCTGTCCTTGTACAATTAAGGGATTTTTAATCACTTCAAGGAGACAGCAAATGTGGTAGTTTTTATCCCCTAACAAAAATTACAAGATGCAAATGGATCCCATAAAACAATTAAAATTTCTTAATTGTCAGAGAGAGGTGGTAATTAACCTCACAAGAATGGCAACCCACCTTTCTTGGTATAATCAATCATAATCTTCCTGCCCAAGACTGACAACCTATTACTTTTTGTCCACATCTACCAGGACCCCTTTTTTGTTCTGTGTCAGTAAAGAGGACCCTGTTATTGGGGTTTCTGGCTTTACTGAAGTTGCCAATCTGACCCATTTTATCAGTTATACACATTACTATTAATAAACTGATTTTGCTTGGAACGCTGTACCTGAGTTTACCATTATTAATTTTATTTGCCATAACTGCACAATTATGATGATCAGCTTTGACCCTGGAGATGAGATAATATAATGTACCTCTCTTCAGTGGAGAAACAAAGAATTATTCATATGAAATATGCATGTGAAATTGCCTCCCCTTTCCTCGAAATTACTTCCAATTTATCCTATTTGTAGCTTATTTCTATATAGTTGTTTGCATGTTTTCTCCCCCACTAGTCCGTAAACTCTTTGAGAATAGGGATTATTTTTTGCCTTTTTTTGTATCCCTAGGACTCAGTGAAGGGCCTAGTACATACTAGGCACTTAATAAATACTTGATGAATTGCATATGAGGCTGAACAAGGTGGCTCTGCTGAATGGATATATTTCTTTAAAAAATCTTTGTTATGAGGAAAGTCTTGTTGGGTAGGAAGGTAGGGAAGAAATGTATTGGGAAATGGATATAATCTAAAAACAAAAGATATTAATAAAACTTTTAAACATCAACTTAATCTTGGGATGAGTCCTGGTATCCTTTGAACTCCCCTCTGGCTCCATGACTCTGAGACTAAATGTGGCAGTGCTGATAAAGGGTTGAGGCAGCTATGTCCTTATACGCTGGAGTCCAGGATATATATGGCCTGTGGGTGCAGCCGGCTTCTGAATTGGTGTCCATGGCCCCTCCTACCTGTGGAACAGAGCAGAGGAGAATCTGGATCTGACATTTCATAAGGTCTCACCCTTAACTCTGACTGGGGACCCTGGGACTGTTGGAAGCAAAGATAAGGCCTCCCCCTCAAATGCCTGTTTGTTTGAAAAGAGGGGAGAACTTGGGGAGAGGAATTGGGCGGGTTCTTGGACATACTGACCTGGGAGCCGGAGGCCTGGAAGACAGCAGGCCAGACCCAAAGCAGTGGCCATGCAGCCAGCAGATCCCACAATACCTAACCAGCAAGACCACCCCCACTCGTAATAGCCAGTAAGAGGTCCTCGGGGATGAGTAGGTAGGGTTCGCTCCATAGCCACCTCCACAGCAAACCAGAGTGACCCCAGTGCTCCAGGGAACCCTAAAGCAAAAGTGAGTGGGTTGACCCCCGTGTTTTCGAGTCCTGCAGCAGCAGCAGTCTCAGATTCTCTTCCTTAGCAGCCCCAGCCTGGACCAGTCCCTCCCCCATAGTTTCTGGATGCTGAGCTCATCTGCCCTTCTCCATTTCCCGGAGCTTGGGTCCAGCCCCTAGTTTCAACCCTGACTCTACTCCTTGCTGTTCCCCTCCCACCTCACCTCCGGCACCTAAGAGGCATCCTGATGCCCAGGCCAGCCGAACCCTTCTCCTGGGATCAGTCCCCAGGAGCTGCACTTGGGTCAGAGTGAGGAGCAGGGCCACCAACCCACAGCTACACAGCATCCCAGCCACGAGCAACAGGGCTCTGGTCAGCACCCGACGTCCTGGGGAAGGGGGAAGGGAGAGCACCAGAGAAGGGGCATAGGGAGCACCAAGGAGTAAGGCTCAGGGAACACCAAGGTGGGGAGAGCTGAGGGGAGGGGCCCAAGCAGCATTTTGCAAGGGGTCATGGAGAGGGAGGATGTTCA
Organism: Sarcophilus harrisii; assembly: GCF_902635505.1. NCBI lineage: Eukaryota > Metazoa > Chordata > Mammalia > Dasyuromorphia > Dasyuridae > Sarcophilus > Sarcophilus harrisii. Next base: position 549,767,296 of record NC_045428.1, read on the forward strand.
GGGGAATCAGGAAACCCTGGGGGAGAAGAGAGCTGAGGGAAAACTGGATGACCTCAGAGACAAGTTATCATTTACTGGGGAAGAGGCTGGGAGAAACTGGGGAAGAGGCTGGGAGAAAAGGGAATGTGAGAAACAATGGAGAGGTAAGCCCTGGGGAGGGAGCCGAAGGGAAGTATGATGGAAGGAAAATGGGGTAGGAAACCCCGTGGCCGGGACAATGTACGTGAGGAGATGGGAGTGAGGGAAGGGTGTCTGTCACAGCAGGTGCTGGCTAGGAAGACAAGCCCCAGGACTTGAGCAGGGCCCTGCAGGCGGGGTAGGGGTGGAGGTCTCACGTGGATGTGTGGCCAGGATGGAATCGTACTGGTCGCAAGTCCGAATGCCATCCAGTAGATTGGTGACACACGCCCGCCACAGCCCTTGGCATTTGTGGCTTACCTGGGTGTGGGCAGAAGGGGGAAGACAGACTGGAGGGAGTCTGAAAGGCAGCGGGCCGCTTCCACTCCGAAGAGGGAGCCGGAGCCTTCGTTACACACACGTCCTAGTACGGTTTTCCCTACTTCAGCCTGTAAGCTCCTTGAGGACAGGGCCTGGGTCACATCAATCTTCACGTCACCCTCCGACGTCTCTCGGGGTCCGACCTCAACCCTTGCGTTATTCTTTCTCCCCCTACTCCTCCTACACTAAGCCTCAGCACCAAGGAGAGCTCCTGGTTACGGGCTCTTCTCTCCTTTCTCCTTGCATGCAAAGGAGAATTTAAAAGTGCTAAATTACCCATTAAGAACTGCGCAAAAGAAGGAGATGCGTTGCTTTCCACTGAGTCCTCTTGCCAAACTAGGCGAGCCAGGAAGGATTGATCGGGAGGTGGATTAAGACCGGTTCAGAACGCGGTGGGAGGGCTAGGATCGGAGCTGGGAGGGTCTTTGGAAATGGGCAGGACTGGATGGGATCAGGGGTAGGAAGGATGGGGAAGGGCGCTAGGGGCAGAGTAGGTCCTGGAAAGAGCAACAGGGGGCTGGAGCGAGATTAGTCCGGGTTGGGGCCAGGATGCGGATTAAGATTTATTTGGACTGGATCGGAATTTGCAAGGGGTATGACCTCGGTGGAGAGGAGGGTCCTATAATCCTGAACTAATGCCGGGTTTTATCAGCAGCACTCAAATTGCCTGCGACTGGGGTAGGGTAGAGGTTAGAAGTTTGAGAAAGGGGCGGGCCTGACTCTCCCCCTCTCACCTCCAGACTGTCATCTGAGTTAACCACCCAGCAGTCGGTCCAGGTGGCCGTGAGCAGCAAAGCCGTAGAGAACAGGGCCAGACTGGCCAGCGGCAAGAGACTGGGTCCTAGCATTGGAGCCTGCAGGCGACAGTAACCCAGACGTCCAGCCGGTCCCATCTCCCAGCGCCACTCGTCCTTCCCATTACCCACAGAAACCTCAGTCTCCCGGAGAACTACAGGGCGGAGTCCCGTGGGGAGAACCTGAATTTTATAACCACAGACTGCGGGATTGACTTTGTTGGCAGGTTTCACGCTTCCGAAAGGTGGAAGGATTTGACGCTGGAGCAGATCACGGTCCCCGGTTCCTATCCCTCACCTGAAGTAGTAAAGCCCCAGGATGCCCGGGAGTGGGGCTTCTGAGGCTCCGCTATCCCTCGGGCCCAGGGTATATCTATAACTCCCCGCCGAGGCCGGAGAGCTGGGCTCTAGGACTGTGGGAAAAGTCACCGGCTACCTATGTGAGGCAGACAAGGATGCCGTCTATGGCGGATTATTCCCAGACACAGTCTACAGGAGAATTCGTAGATACAGTCTCAGAGGATTAGTCTCTGATGCCATCTACAAGCATTAGACGTTTGACTCGTATTAAACATCTGCTCCACTCAGTAACCCGCCCCGTCTACATGAGCATACGAGTCTCAGAAGATTGGTCACTGATGTCCTCCGTCTAGGAGAGTTAGACATCCGACAAGGTCTAGAAGGGTTAAATAAATATTAATCCGTATTAGACGTGTACCCGGGTTAGTCATTGACATAGTCAATGATTCGGTCCAGGAGGACTGCCATCTCTCCGAGTTTTGATATTAATATAGTCTCTCTGGTCCCACTGGGTCTAGACCCCTCATCCATCTTTTTCTAATCCCTCAGTCCCTTCCTATCCCACCTCCCCACCCTGAACTGCCCGAGGGCCGACCTGCACAGGAGGACTTCCGGATAAGAACCTGGCCCTGGGTTCGGTCTCGAGGTCGCGTCCCTAGAGACAGAGTTGGAGCCGAAGATGCTGCCGCCGCCGCCGCCGCCGCTACCGCCCAGCCCCGCGCCCCCGGCTGTAGCCGGTTGGGACCTCGTTACCCAGTCCTAGCTCGGGCTTCGCCTGGTGGAGTCCTGCGGGTTGCAGAGCTCGAACTGGAGCTCTGGGGCAGGCAGGCCTAAGGGACGCGGCCAGGGGGTGGAGAGCTGAGGGAGAGCTCGGGACGGTGGAAGGGGGGAGTGCAGTGAGGGGCTACTGGTGGGGGCGGGGATTCGGGAGAATCACATGCGGATCCAGGTTTCCTTCGCATTCCAAGTCAAGCCCTGGGCACCTGTCCAGCCCACGAGAGCAATCTTGGCCCTCTTTTCTCAGGGACAAAAACTCTACACCACCCTTTCCCCTCCCTAGCCGCCCCTGCATGTGCCCCACCAAGGCAGTACAGGAAGGGGCTTTTTGTCAGCTCTCTCCTGGGCCCACTTGGCAGACCATCAGAGCAGGGACTCTACGGCAGTCTTCTTTCCCAGGCCTCAGGCCCCAGCCTTAAAAGAGTCTTGGTCTTCAGAATTGGGGGATAGATTCTTAGGCTTCTAAGAGAATATGGAAGGGGGACAGGATACATCTCTTCCCTAGGAAGTAATGTCAGGACAGAAGAGGCTCTAAAGCCCTAAATAGTCTCTACTTTTAATCTCAGTGCCGATTCTTTGCACAAAAGGATGACCTAGGTCCTAAGGGATGAAAACCAAGGAGAGGGAAATCAGATTCTCCCTAAGAGGAGGAGAAACCAGAGTTTAATAGTAAAAGTCATGAGACTTTCTTTGGCTCTATTCTTTTAAACTCCTGCCTGTTTCTCTGCAGTAATTAGGAGTGAGACCTCTTATTCACTGATGCCAGTGAGCAGCACAAGGGAGAAGCCATTGGTATTCATAGGACTTAAACCTTAGAGGTTATTCATTGAATTCTCATTTTATGGTTGAGGTGAGTCCCAAAGAGGTTGCATGAGATCACAAACCTAGTGGTAGTTTCCAGGATAGAACCTGGTAGAAGGAAGGAGGGCATGCTGGTCACACTTGATCCCTTTGCCTCTCCCCTTTTGCCTGTCACCTGTTGCTTGTCTCTGTTCCATCACACTCACCATCACCTCCTACTCCCAGACAAATGAAAGACACTGAAGTCAAGAAAAACAAATCAGGACTTCTCTTTGCATAGAGGACTAAAGTCACAGAAGCATAGCTTTCCACCCTGGTGGAAAGACAAGGAATAAAAGAGAAAGGGACGGGAGTGGCTGGGGCCTGGGAGGGGGCCAGAGATGGGGGCTGCTAGGTTACAAGCCTGGGTCTCCCCTCATGGGTGCAGGCACTTTTACAATTTGTCTGAAATTCAAAAGAAAAAAAGGGGCATTAGTTCTGCTGAGAGAACCCTGGGCTCTGGGGATCCCAGATCTCTGGGATCTCTGAGGAGCAGAGGTCACCCCAGCATCCACTCACATCCCACCCCCAGCCCACTGGTCTAGACACAGATTGGCAATGGTCTTAGCCCACACCATCCTCCTTCCCTGTTCATGTGACAGGAGGCAGATTCCTGAGCCCCTGCAGTAGTGAGCTCTCTCTCCATTTCTCTAGATGTGTGTGTGTGTGTGTGTGTGTGTGTGTGTGTGTGTGTATGTGTACGTGAGAGACAGAAAGAGAAAGAGATGACAGAGAGAAACAGAGACAAAGACACAGAGAGACAGAGAAAGAGAGAAAGAGACAGAGAGAGAGAATATGTTTTTATCTCTCCGAATTAATGCCAATGGGCCACTCTTGTGTGTGCCTGTAAGACTTTGCCTTATTCTGTGTTGGTATGTGTGAACTGAGGAATGAGTGCTATTGGGAGCTACCTGATAAGCCATGGGGATGACTCTCACCCTCAGCCCAGAGCACAGAGGCTGGCTGAGGGGTTACCTCTTCACCTGCCTTGGGGCTGACAGGGGCATAGAGGATGTGGGAGTTAGGGACAGGATCAACAGGCCCAGGGCTGGGCCGGGGACTCAGACATACTCCCGAGCAGCCGCAGAGGCAGGCCCAGCTCGATAGGGTTGCTGGGGGCTGAGTCTCTCTCTTTCAGGACAGGTGCAGCAGAGGAAGGAGCCCCCCAGCATGATGAGGCTGGCAGATGCCCAACCCACAAACAGCGCTGGCCCAAACTCATACCTGGGAGGGAAGGAGGAAGCAAGAGAGGGAGAGATCAGATTAGACAAGACCTTATTATAGCTGATTCATTAAGTCATAATATTATTCCTACCCCTCAGGGCCTAATTTAAATACTATCTCCTTCATGAAGATTTCTGTGACTAATCCTAACTAAACATATCTTTCCCACCTTGAACTCTTGTCTAGACTCTTCATTGACCAGTCATGTATCATATTTATTTTTTCATGTGTTATGTGGGAAAATGGTGGCCTTGCCATGTAGCCTTAAGCAAGGGACAATTGGGGGATAACGCATATGCTTATTGAATTGAATTGAAAACTCTAATTTCTGAATATATAGATTTGACCAAACTACTCTCTGGTGAAAAATTTCTGGTGCTTATAGAAATCTTTTGCTTACAGAACAAATTGCAAGTTCCTTGGACTAGAATTCAAGGTGTTCTGCAACCTAAATCAATATATTTTTCCAGCTTCATTTCAGATGGCCAAATTGCCCAATTCCTCTACTCCTCAACCTCCTATCCCCCACCTCCCTGCATAAGTCCAGGCCATCTCCCAGATCAAGAATGTTCCTTTTCTTCATTTCCACCTGTTGAGAGAAGCTTTCTCTGGTCCCTCCCATCCTCACGACTCAGAATGCTCTTTTTTGTCCCTGCCCCATTCTATCCTAGAGCAGACCTTTCTGTATACATGCTCTGTCCCTTCTAACAGACTGGAAGCTTTTTGAAGGGGGGGATATATGTCATTTTAAAATCTTTGCACTCCTCATCACCATGTTCAGTGCTTGGCATATGGCAGGAATTTTGTAAATATTAAATTTATTAAACATAAGTCTAGGCTCTGCCTAGGTTGAAAGGTCTTTCACCCACCAGTCAGTACCAGAAGCCTAAAAATCTAGCTAATAACTATAGGGATGAAAGAATTGAGAGTGGCCCTAGTCTCCCTATTCGCTCTAGGTTGATAGATGGAGAATAATGTGTACAGCATCTAGGGTCATCCTTGTGCTGAATCAGCCTGGACACAGGCTTTCTCCTGTCACTCCCCCAAATGAGGTATTTCCCCCATCTTATTCCCTTAGTTTGGGGGCAAAATTCTGAGGAGGAAGGATTAGAGTAAAAACCATCATTCTCCATATTACTGATGTTATTGATGCTTTCCTTGACAATGTTCTCCATTCCCTAATTCTGGTTCAAGCACTAAGGCATTCCCGTGGTATCTCCACTTCTCATTTGGGGACACAGTCCCTGGGAAACACAAAATTATCTCCTGGAGCCCCGAACAGATCAAGTGCATCCCTTTCAAAGTCCTAGCTACCATGTTCATTCCTGCTTCTGTACTAGATGATCTACAGGTTAGCCCTCACTGTCGCTCCATAACTAACCCATTTTTTTTGGTTATATTCAGTAGGGATTTAATATTTGAAGCATGATAAAGTGGGAAGTCTTCTGTATTTAAAATTGGGACCTGGGTACAAGTCCTGGACTGTTTACCTATTAACTTATTTAATTATTACCTAAGTCATAGTTTTTCTCTGGTTCTTAGTTTCTTGATCTAAAATAAATTGAATTGGGCTTACTAGTTGTAAGTTGCTTCTGATTTGAAATCTTTAAAGCAATGATCCCACAGTCATGCTATTTCCTTCACTTGACATGTACCTCACAACTAACTCTATACATTCTCATAGACTTATAGAATGATAGAGGTAGAAGGGATCTTTAGAATCATCTAATTCATTTTCAGCTTGCAAAGAAGTAAACTGAGGCCCAGTGACTTGCTCAAAATCATGCCTGATAAGGACCTGACAGAACTTGAATCTAGTTCTATTCACACTAAGCTTCCAGTTCTTTCTACCATATCATGTTGCCCAGAACTAATTGAGATTCTTTACAGTCTCTTAAAGTAACAAATGTAAGAAGTAAATGAAATATTTCTGAATCATTTTTTCTGGAATGCTTAGAATGTTAAGAAATTTTGCTTCAAATTTCAGTGGTCCCCCACACTGAAAATCGTCACTGAAAATGGGAGAATTGAGCTTCTTTTCACTTTATAGAATCTCTTAGTTGGAAGTCCCTTCAAGAAATCATGACATCCAACCTGTATTTGAATAAGAGTTACTTCCATAACCCAACAAGTGGCCCTTGAGACTTTGAGAGGCAATGTATTGAAATGGATGGAGTGCTGAATTTAGAATTGGAGGTTCTGAGTTTCAATTATGGATTTGTCACTTACTACTTGTATATATAGCCTTGGGTAAATAAAAACTTGCTTTTTTTGGGTCTCAATTTCCTCATCTGTAAAATGAAGAGAATTATCTCCTAAATCTAAAGAGATATATGTTAATTTAATATCAATGAGCATTATTAATTTAATATCAATAAGCATTTATTTTAAAATCTATGATCTTTTTGATTCAATTCAATAAAGATTTATTAAAAGAGCTATGATCTTTTAAATTCATATTTAGAAACAGTTTTGAATGCCTACTATGTTACTAGTCACTGTTTGAGGTACTAAGAGCCCAAAGACAAAAATGAGACAATCTCTGCTCTGAATTATTCTTTTTTACATTCTACTGAAAGAAAACCACATATATAAATATAATATTCAGTTTAATCCCCTGAACTCTGGATTTCTGTGGGTGTGAATTAGAGTTATTAATAAATATGTACTTAATAAGTTATTTATCCTTATAACCAGTGATCGCCAAGCCCAAATAGCCATTCCGAATAGTGTTAATTGTTGCTAATTCTTCCCTTATGTTGAAATGAAATTTGTCTCTCTGTCACTTTTGTCTACTGTTCCTATTTTTCCCCTATGGGGTGAAACAGAATAAATTTTAAGTGTCTTCCATTTGATAGCCTTCAAATACTTGATGATGGTTCTTACATCTCTTTTGAGTCTCCCCTCATCTGGGTATATAGCCCATTCCTTTAGATAGTCTTTCTTCCAGTGGCATAGACTAAAACACCATCATTCTGGTCACCCTCTTCAAAGGATGCTTTTTGGATTATCAAGGCTCTTACTTAACTCTGCTCAGAGCTGAGCATTACTCTTCAACTGGGATCTGACCAGGGGAGAGAACAGCAAGACTCCTGTCTCCTCCTTCCTAGAAGCTCTGCACCTCTCCACTTGATAATTAAGAAGGAGCATTCAGAACTGATCACCATTCTCCAGTGTGGTCTTACTCAAGACATTACACCAAGATGGTCATTTCCCAAATCCTAGATACCATGACTCTGGTAATGTAGGCTGCATTTGATTTCTTGGTCATGGGAGCTTCTGGCCCATTTAAAGCTTCCAGATCCTACATAGGTGAGGACAGAAGCTTTGTATGTATTAGTCTTATCTCTCTAGGGAAATGGAATTCCTACTATATTTTCTTGTTTTCATTCTAAACATGGGATAAGAGTATTATCTAGAATAGAAACAGCCAATATTAAAAGAAATAATAAGATATTTTGTGTTTCAAGATCTTGAAGACATAGGGCTCGTCAAAATCCTGTATATATTTTACATATTCCTTCCTAAGCTAACATTAGAGGATCTATATTTGAAGGAAATCATATAGCAGATCAATAGCTTATTGGGACTATGGAAGAAGCACAAGCATCACATCAAACATTTCATCATTTTGCTTAGATGCTCAGAAAAATGTTTCAAATGACCAAAGAGCAGGCCGGACAGATAGTCAAAGGGATGTCCTGCATGTATTGTGTATCACCCCACTAAATTAGAGGGTATCAAACCCAGAGGAAGATATCTTAATGAGCTTTGGCAATGGATGTTACACATGTATTAGAGTTTGGAAAATGAAAATATGTACATGTTATTGTAGATACATATTCAGGATTTACTTATGCCTCTGCTCTAGGAGGAAAAACCACAAAGCATGTAATGGACCTTTTATTGTCTTGCTTTGCTTTTTTAGGAACTCAACAGGTCAAAACTTACAAAGAACCTGATTATGTTTCTTTGCAGTTTAAAAAAATTCTGTGATTCTTGGGATAGTTCACATGTTATGAGAATTCCTTACAATCCAACAGAATAGGTTATAGTATAACGCAGGGGTCCTCAAGCTTTTTAAATGGGGGCCAGTTCACCGTCCCTCAGACTGTTGGAGGGCCGGACTATAGTAAAAACAAAACCTTTGTTTTGTGGGCCTTTAAATAAAGAAACTTCATAGCCCTGGGTGAGGGAGATAATCGTCCTCAGCTGCCACATCTGGCCCGCGGGCTGTAGTTTGAGGACCCCTGGTATAACGTAAGAATAGAACTTTGTAAGTCATTCTTGATAAACAAAAAAGGGGGAAAAGTCCCCCAAGAACAGATTTGCTAAAGCACTATATACTATTCATCATCTCACATTGAATTACTTGTCCCACACCCCAGCTGATTTATTTTTTTCTTCACTACATTGTTTTTCCTCGATGAGATACAGAAAAGATTAAGGAGTCAGCTTTGCTGCCCAGCCCTCCTGTCACCATATGTGATGTGAAAGAATGTCAATGAGACGTGGAGGGGCCCTGATAAGGTAATAATTCGGGGTCAAGGTTTTCCTTGTATTTCCACAGATGAAGGAGACACATGGATCCTGGAAAGATATAACTGTCCTGTCCAAATTGATCCAGAGCATGAAAATAAAAGAAAAGAAGACTCGCAGAAGCCGCCGCTACCACAAGGGGAATCGAGTAGCATGGCTCCTGCAGCTGGCCTTAGTCCTGGCACAACTTAAATTGAGAGAAGGAGAAACTAAAACCTTCTGGGGTATTATACAAAGCCCACCATGAGTGAGAGTAATTGGATGGGGAGAATACATTCCTGAAATTCTATTGTATGGAAATGGATCTCAATATTTAATTAAGGAATTTAGTATTAATAACCATGGAGAGGAGTCAAATAGTTCAGTACAAATGCTAGCTTTGACAGCTGTAGTCTGATACAACTTATTCATTTTCGCTATAAATATGATCCTTTTCACAGGCTTTTCTGGCTAATAGGAATGTTGCAAACCTCTAATTGCGTAAAAAAGGGTTTAAGTCTGTAGTGCCATAAAGCATACATTTCCTCAGTTGAACAACTACTATTATAAGTATATTGGGACAGAACTGTGAAACCATAACTCCCAATTGGGGAGGGGGGGGAATTCATATATCACCCTGTCCAGATGGGGACTTATGGGACTCTGAAGAAGCTGATCCTCCTTTTCTGGATTGCAGAACAGAACAGAGACTTTGTCACACTGATTGGAATCAGACATATGTCCAGGTATAATGATACTGGTAACTGCCATATGCATAGGGGATCCCTAAATTGAATTGGTGGGGAAATAAAAGGGGAATGATCAGGTTTGGAAAATCACATTACGATTCACTCCTGCAGAGGGATATTATCGGAACAAAAATAACAATGTGTCATACAAAACAGAAAGAACAATGTGTCATATAATGCTACTGTGCAGGCATGTTTGGGGAATGATTGTGCTTTCATGTGGGGAGAAATTGGCCACGTGACAGTAACAAAGATACAAGAGTTTATAATGTTACTTGCAGAGGTTTCTGAATGCATAGAAAGTAAGATTAATACCAGTATTGTGTTTGTTATGAAGCCTTCATTTAATACATTACCTATACAGAGTGATAACTGGTATCACACTCGAGCAGACCATTCCTAGGAGAACATTGAACATTTGCTCAGCAAAAGTAGAAAGAAAAGATATATTTCATGTATTGTTTCTGGTGTAATTGCATTAATTTCTATTTTAGCTTCCAGTGCCTCGATTGCTATGTCTGTAACCATTGTTCAAAATCAAGTGGTTCACACTAATTATTTGCATAAACTTACTCTGAACATCTCTAAAGGGTTTGCTATACAGAATAAAATTAATAAGGAGTTTTATGAAGTTATAAATCAATTAAGGGAGGATGTCCTTGAAATAGGACAGGAAGTGGAAATATTAAGGATTAGACAAAGATTGGCGTGTGATTACAGATTCACTAGTTTCTGTATGATTAATGAGGAATACAATGAGAGTGGGAATGGAATAAAATTAGAAATCACCTTAATGGATTATGGGGAAATTCAAATATTACATTGGATATTGAAGATCTTCAATAGATCGCTGATATATTACAGAAGAATCACACGAAAATCTAGAACCTGATCAAACAATGGCTGATCAAGGAACATTCAGTACCGTTGGGCATAAAATTATACTCATAGCATTTGCTGTAATTTTGCTTAATCTATCTGTGGACCTACTCTGGTGGGCTGTTTTCTGACCATAGTTAAAAGAATTATGGAGAATATTCGCAGGCAGGATCTCAGACTTCAAGACTTGAGAGCACTTCAATAAATAAAAAAAAGGGGAGAAGTAGAGAACTCCCAGGAAGCTAGAAACTTCGGTAACTGGGATGTTCCCCTGCTTCTCAGATTAATCAAGGGTACATGTAAGCTTGAAATCATGAAAAAACATAAGGTCCTGGCACAATTACTGGGGCATTGTGAACTTTTCATATGATTGAGTCCCTAGAAATTAACAACATAATTCAGAGAGTTAGATCATAGAAAACAGAAACCAGGGCTGATCACAGAACGATGCTTTTCATAATAACATATAGTTTTAAGATATATAAGTAGCATGATTTCTTTTAATAAACAGCTCTGTTGAATTATCAGCAACCCTGTCTCCTTATTTTCAACCACCACTAGCTCATTTGTGTGGTGCTGGCCACAACATATCCTCACTAGAATGGGAAGAGACTTGGGTCCCAGAACCTGACCCATTCTGAGAATATAAAAGATTCAACATAGGGGTTGAGAAGAAAAGGACTGTGGGTGGCCCAGATTCCCCTGAGGATCCCGAGAAAGCCCGCTCTCCTCTTCCACCCCTGCCCAGTCTTCCTTACCTGGCATTGACTGGTGTGTTGGGATTGAAAAACTCCTGGGTTACCAGCGTGGCATACCAGGAGACTGCAGTCAGTGTACAGAGCCCTGAGGACAGAAAGACCCAGCTCAGTCCTGTTCTGGTTTCCTGGCTCCTAGGTCAAGTCCGGCTGCCCTTCCCCTTCCAGCAGGGAGCTCCCCTCAGCCTCTAGGCTTGACATGGCATGCCAGGTACAGTTTGGAGACCACCTGCTTCTGCCCTCTCCAGTGGAGGCAGAGGTTGGGAGGGGGCCATGACCGGGGCTGGCCATGGGGCAGGACCGTGGGGAATGCAGGACTTACCTGCCAGGAGGAAGAGAGCACCTCCAGAGACAGCAACCCGGCCCTTTGTCACAGGGTTGTTGTCTCCTACGCGGGTGCATTTCATGCCCACCACACTGACGACCACCCCGATGAAGCCCAAGAGCACGGAAACGACCATGAGGGCTCTTGAAGTCTGGATGTGGACTGCAGGGGGAAGAGATCAATTACTCCCCAGACCCCTTACCCTCAGCCCAGTTCTTCTCAGGTGTCCCTCCCCATTGCCTCTGCAGCCCTGCCTCCCTCCCACCCAGCAGCTTCCACTCCCACTCTCCTCTCTCTGTTTCATTCCTTCCATCTAACCAGCTTCTGGAAGTGAAAAAATCACGTCAGAGCTGGAAGGACCCTTCCCTCCTGGGAAGGAGCTGGGCCCTCCCAGCTCCGACATCCTGGGTTCTAAATCCCGCAATCCAAGACCTCCCAGCTCTGACATCCCATGTTCTAAGGGCCCTCCCAGCTCCGACATCCTGGGTTCTAAATCCTGTAATCCAAGCTCCTCTTTCCCCTCTCCCTCAGGAGGGATGTGATTTATTCAAAGATACACAGTGAATAGTTGGGACACTGGAGATTTGAATCCATGTCTCCAGATGTTTAAATACATAATCTTTCCAATTTCCTCCCAAATCTTGGAGCCCTGGGGCCTCTGGTAGTGAGCCATTCCCTCCCTCTTTGTTTCCTGCTCTGAGGTCTCTGAGTTAGGATACAGCCCATAGTAGGTGCCAATGAAATCGTGCTCTTGTGTGTGGCCGACATGACGATGACGCCATGTTGTTATTTTAGGACTTTTCCTTTTTCTTTTTTTACTCAGTCTGTTTAGCCTCTCACACACCTGACTCTTGGAATCACCCTCATTGGCCAAGAGTGCCACCCTCACCAAGGACAGCTGAGATTATTAGAACATTCTAAGGCCTACGAAACTCTTTACATTTACATTTATTATCTCAATAGGTCATCAGCCACCCAACAGATAGGCTTTATCTATAGAGTATTATTATCCCCAATTTAGAGATATGAAAACTGAGACTCAGAAAAAACAGATCCTAAAAGTACTGGACAAGTGGGCAGTTGAGTGGTTGGCCCATAGTTGCAGAGTTAGTGGGTGACAGGGGTGGAAACCGGGTCCCAGTCTCTCTTAACTTCAACTCCCCCGTCCCCAATGGACCTTTCTATGCTCCCTCCCAGTCCTGACATTCTGTGTTTTAAGGTTTGACATTTTTGTTCTAAAAGGCCCCTTGAAAGGCTCTGAAATTCTGCCTTCTCACTTTGTATGTTCTGTTCCAAGGTCACTTGCAGTCCTAACACTCTGTGTCATAAGCCTCCTTCTTTTGGTCTTGATAATATTGGCTGGGAAGGGCATTGACTTGGGAGTAAAAAGAATCTGTCTCTTAACTCCCTGTGTGAGCATTGGGCAAATAATGTTAATTCTCTGGTCTCAGCTGCCTCATCCACAACGGGTTGGGCTGGATGACTCTGTTCCAAGCAGTCCTAGACCTATCATCCTGTAATAAACCCTGTCCTATTTCCCAATGGCCAGCCATCTTTTCCAGGAAACTTTCCTGATTTACACAGATGAGGCAGACAGATTTCCCTGCACCGGCACTAGGACTGCCATGGCTCTGCAGCCCCCTCCCCCAATACCTCTGCCCTTTAATAGGGCTGTGTGTATGTCCTATACAACCATGTCCATGTCATTGGGACTGTCAAAACCCCCTCAGTGGCCTCCCCCAGATGTGCCCTAGCTTTATGTTTGGTGGGTGAGAACAAAAGGAAAGGAAGCCAGTCCTCAGGTGAGTGACTCCTAAGACGGAGGGTCAGCACCCGACTCCACCTCCCCCATCCATCACTAGGGCCATCAGACAAATCCCAAGGGAAGGAGAGCTATTCAGGACCCGAGTGGGAAAAGCTGAGGTTGTTCTAGGGACAAGCAATACAACCTGAGTCACCGGGATCTAACTTCCTCGATTTAGACCAACCTTGCCAGGGTATGCAGGGTTAGGGAACAAATGCCAGAAATATCAGGGGGAAAACTAATCCCTCCCAGTCTCCCATGACCTCCACTCCCTCCCCCAAACTCTGCCTTACTCTTGTAATCTTCAGGACCCCTGCACTCCTCTAAAAACCCTCCTCAGCACAAACACTATCATCACTCTCTCCTCCGGGGCTCCAGGGCAGGATATAGGGGGCTGGAAAAAGGAGGAGAAATTGTGGGAGATGTAACTTATGGAGTGGAAAATGTAGGTGTCTAATAGGGGTTGTGTTATTCTGGATGCACCTAAGAGTAAGGCAAGAGGAGACTCCAGTTCTCTACTTTGCCATTGATCTCTGATCAAAAAAGTCACTTGCCCAGTTCAGATTTTGATTTTCCTCATGTTAAAATTAATGAGGTTGGAATGAGCTCTTTTCCAGACTTGAACTTCTAGGGTCTAAGGGCCCTCCTATCTCCGACATTCCTTGTTCTAAGGGCTCTCCCAGCTCTGACCTCCTGGGTTCTAAAGACCTCCCAGCTCTGACATCCCTTGTTCTAAGGGCCCTCCCAGCTTTGACATTGTGTGTTCTAAAGGTCCCCCCAGCTGTGACCTCCTGGGCTCTAAGGCCCTCCCGGCTCTGACCTCCTGGGCTCTAAGGGCCTTCCCAGTTCTGACCTCCTGGATTCTAAGGGTCCTCCTACTTCTGACATCCCTTGCTCTAAGGGCCTTCCCAGCTCTGACCTCCTGGGTTCTAAAGACCTCCCAGCTGTGACATCCCTTGTTCTAAGGGCCCTCCCAGCTCTGACATTGTGTGTTCTAAAGGTCCCCCCAGCTCTGACCTTCTGGATTCTAAGGTTTGACATTTTATGTTCTATAAGACCCTTTGAAAGGCTCTAAAATTCTTCATTCTCACTTTCTATATATTCTGTTCTAGGGTCACATGAAGTTTTGACCTCGCATATTAAGTAATCCTGGCTCCCATAGTCTCTGTCCTAAGGGTATTTCAACCCTGACTTTCTAAGTTCTTAGGGTCCTTCCCCCACTAACACTAGGACTAAGTATGATTATGAATCTTACATATGTGTAAGAGTTATGAATCTGGGAGGTGGGGCAGGAGTGTCTGACACCAGGGAGGCACAGGGACTTTAGGGGGTTGGGGGAGCTTCTCTTTTAAGGCAAGTCAACAAATACCCACACAGCCTCAGAGGCACCAGGACCTCCTCCCATCCCATCTCAGTGAACCCTCCCAGAGCCCGAATCCGGTCTCTGTTCCCCCCTTGAGCCCCAAAGGGCCAATGACACAGTACAATTGCTTGGGGAGAAGCATAGGTGATGGGGCTGAGGAAGGAGGGGGTAGAAGAGGGAGGGGAGAGAGGGAGAGGGGAGGGAGTGGGTCCTACCGTCCAGGGCCAGCAGAGAGTCGTAGAGCTTGCATTGCACCTGGCCGGTGCTCTGAGAGGCACAGGACATCCAGAGTCCCTCGTAGAGACCCACGGCCGTGATGATGGCATCTCCCGCATAGGAGGACTGCTTCCACTGGGGCAGGGCCGTGCTGGCGATGATGCCCACCCAGCCCCCCAGCGCCAGGAAGTAGCCCAGGAGCTGGAAGCCGGAGTTGGCCATGGCCCGGATGGCCCAGCGGCCCGAGGCGACGGCTCAGAGCAGGCTGGGGGTCCTCTGGGGGACGGGGGGCATGACCCCGCGGGGCTTCTGTCTCCTGGAGCACAGCCGAGGGACGGGGCAGGACTTAGACGGCCGGGAGGGAGGGGGCGCGGAGGGCAGCGGTGGCAACGGCAGGAGCTGCTCGGGCTCCGGATCCAGAATGCAGGGGGAGGTGGGGGGTTGGCAATGCTGAGGCACCGCCCACTACAGCCTGCCTGGGACAGAGCTGAGTCCCTACTCAAAGTGGAGAAGTGCCCCAAGTCCCTGAGCAGGGGGATGGGGTGGACCATAGGCGGCTTCCTAAGGAGGCCACCCTGAGCCCCCGCCCCGGGCACAAAGGGGCCCAAGGTACCGTCCATCCTCCCCTGCCCCTTGGGGGCCCCTAGGACCCGCCATTTGGAGCTGGGAGGGACCTTCGAGTCCAACCCTCTGAATTTACTGAAGAAGATCTGAGGCTCAGAGAGGTTGTCTTGCCCAAGTGGGAAAGAATAAATTGAAACTCAAGTTTTCTGGCCCTAAATCCACCGTAATGTCTGGTTCACATTTCTAGAAAGTGAGGCTTGTGATGGACCTTGAAACCAACTAGTCCAACACCATCACAGTGCAGATGAAGGCTCCAAGATCACATAGTTCATAAGTGATTTGAACACAGGTCTTGGGACTCCAATTCCAGGCAGGGTTTTGGTTTCATGGTTGTTTTCTCCCACCACACCGCACGATGCTGCCACTGATTCCTGGTCCTAGAATTCTCTGACCTTTGGGGTTTCCTATATTCAGAATTTAGGGGGCAGGAAAGAAGATGCATTTCTTCTCTTCACAGGAGGTAAGATGGAAGGTTAGCATCTGGGAGAATGTTCTCTAAGCACAAGCTGCTTGGGGACCTCTCAGCTTTTGCTCCCCATTTCTGGGTTCCCGTAGTCCATCCAGGAGGGGCTCAATCCTTCAGAGAATATAAACTGGAGAAACTGAGGTGCAGAGGAGGGGGGAGGGCCCCAGAGCAGCTGGGCAGGGGATGGCTCTCAGCCAGCTTGGGGCCTGGTGTGGGGGGGTGGGGAGAGCGGCTGCATCAGTCCTTCCTGGCATTAGTCTGAAGTGGATTGTTCCAGCCCCCTAATCCCCTCCCCAGCAGCTGGATTAGCAGCTCCTGCTGGGACCCAGGCCCAAACTGCTTCTGCTCACAGCCCAGGGATGACCTGGGGGAAGGGGAGCCCTGACTGGGATAAACAGCCAGAACAATTCCCCTGAATGGAGACGGGAGAAAACTGAGGGAGCCTTGTAAAGAGTGGGGTTCGCCTTCCACACGCCTCCTAGCCTCCCTCCAGAATGGGCATCACACCCCCAGAGCCCGAGCCAGAATAACTGAGGCTGGGGACCCCACAACAAGCTCAGCTCCCTGGAGGAGAGGAGGGGGGAGCCCCACCCTCTCGGGCCCCTGGCTCAGCAGTCCTGCCCCTCCTTTCCTCCCACAGCAGGGGAATGTTTAACTGCCCTGGGCCTCATTAGAAATCCCCTCACGCTCGGATTCTGAGGCTCTATGGACGTGCTGTTGGGGGTTGAAGTGAGGGCCCCACCCCCTGCCACCCATTCCCGGTAGCGTCTACCAAGGGCCTGGCTCTGGCATTGGTCATCCCTCATCTCCACTTCATTCTCCAAGGTGGCTGACAGCTGCCCGCCTCATCCTGCAAATGCTAGCTTGAAATCTGGGGAGATATTCTCTTCCCACCTTGTACTGGGGGGATCGAGGTGCTAGGAGATTTCCACCTGCGGGGCTGGGAGAGGCTGGGCTGGGTCCAGCTCCCTCCCCACCCCCACCTCGGGAGCTCCGGGTCCATGGAGTGCTTGTCTACAGGGCCTGCTCCCTTACATTCCTCACATGACTATGCAAAAAAGGAGGGTGCCGGGCTCCTGGGGACAATAGCATCTGTGTGCCCAGGGCCCAGGCGTGGGCCTTGTGGTATGGGCCAGCGCTCTGGCCCAGCGGGCCCCAAGGGTGGCCCGCCACCCACAAGGTCACCGGCTGTGTGGCCTCCAGCTCCCCAGTTTCTCCCCCAATCCAGGACGGCCCCAAGCAACTCCAGGCCATACAAATGTGGGTCCTGGAGATCCTCTAAGGGCAAGGTCAGAGAAGGAGCAGGCTCAAGGAATAATTTCTAAGGGCCCCTCCACCCCAGACACTTGTGGCCCAACCTATAGGGCCCTAAGTTCCCCCCACTTCTAAGAAAATCCACTGGGAGGTAGCAGCAGTGTGCAACATTATCAGCTCCCTCCTGCATCAGAAAATCGAGTCACTGAGGGGGGTGTGTGAAAGTCACGGGCCCAAGGGCACCCTCAAAACCCCCTCCCTATTGGACAAAACAACAGTTTGGTTTCTCCCAACTCCCAGTACCAGAGCTGGTTCTGCCATAGACCTCTCAGTCCCTTAGGTCAGAAATTTAGTCTCAGATAACTCTGACTGTGTGACTTTGGGGAAGTCACTTAATCTGTTTGCTTCAGTTTTCTCATCTTTAAAATGGGGATAATAATAGTATCTAATTCCCAGTGTGGTTGGGAGGTTCAGAAGAGTAGTATTTGTAAAGCTGCTTTGCAAACTTAGTTATATAAATGCTAGTTATTATCATCGTTGCTTCTGACCAAAGTTATTCTGAATTTACAAAGAGGGAAGCTGCGATCATTAAGAACTGGAACGGGCTCATCAAAAATACCGAGCATACCCAATTTCTTTTTGTTACCATCACTAAACTGACAGATTAGACATCACTATCAGAATTAGCTTTTATATAGTGTTTTAAGGTTTGCAAAATACTTTATATATTTTACCTCATTTGATATTATCTAGTTGCCAGATGAGGAAAGCAAGGGAAACAAACAGAGATTAAGTGACGTAAGTATCTGAAGCAAGGTTTGAACTCAGATCCTCCTCCCTGCAAGATCAGAACTCTCTCCATTGCACCACTGGAGTTTGGAGTTTAGCAAATCATTTCACATATTGTTGAGCAGGAGAAAGGTGGATATGAAAGGGCAGAGTAGGAACTGGTTGAGAACCAGACCGAATTATTATTAAATTTCTAGGGAAAATTTTCTAGTTGGCATTTGTATTGACTGGAGAAGTAGTGTAGTATCATGCAAAGAGAGGAAGGTCTCTCTTCTGTTATACGTTTTAAGTTTTAGAGAAGGTATTTGATCTGCACTGGTTAAAGGCTTTCCTCACCAGGGGATTCCCTATACCAGTGAAATCCCAGCTCTAGTCTCGGTCCTCATTAATGACTTAGATGAAGACAGAAAGCATGATTATCCAAATTTTTCAGAGAATGTGAAGCTGGGAGGGAAGGCCAACAAACTGTATAACAGAATAGAGAATCACAGAAATCTTGGCAGATAAGCACAGTTGGTCAAGGCTAATTAAGAATGAAGCTAATTAGATAAACAGTTTAAAAGTGAGTCATGTTAAGTTTTATACTTGAGTCCAAAAAATCATCTGTACAAGTACAAGATGAGGGACATATGGCTAAACAACAATTCCTGAGAAAAAGATTTCCAGGTTTTAGTGGTGTGCAAGTTCAGTGAATTAACAGTGAGATAGAGCAGCTGAATAAAGGGCAAACTTAGGCAGCATTTTTTTTTCTTTTTCACTTAATAGCACTTTTCCCAATTATGTGTAAAAATAATTCTCAACATTCATTTTTGTAAGATTTTGCATTCAAAATTTTTCCTCTTCTTTCCTTCTCTTTTCCCTCCCCAAGACAGCAAACAATCCAAAATAGGCTATACATGTACAATTATGTTAAACATTTCCAGATTAGTCATGTTCTGAAAGAAGAAGCAGAACCACAAGAAAGAAAAAACAAAAAATAAATAAAAAAAAGTAAAAATAATATACTTCAATCTGCATCTAAACTCCATAGTTCTTTTGCTGGATTAAATGGCATTTTCCATCACAAATGTTTTGGAATTGTCTAACATCACTGTCTTGCTGAGAAGAGTCAAGTCTATCATAATTGATCATCACATGTCACTGTCTAAGTACATTATTATCTTAGTTCTGCTCCCTTCATTCAGCATCAGTTCATATAAGTATGTAAGTCTTTCCAGGTTAAAAAAAAATCTATTAGACTGCATTAATAGAAGCAAAGTTTTTTTGTTTTTGTTTTTTTAAGGAAATGCTTAGTCCTGCTGTCCTTTGCTGTGATCATACCACAACTAGAGAGTTCAGGTCTTTTTGAGTGTCATATTTGAGGAAAGGCATTTATAAACTGGAGCAGGCAAGCAGAGGTGAGAGGACTTTATACCAAGAGAGAATCAACTGAGGGAATTAGGAACATTTATCACCTTCAGAAGAAAAGAATTGACGGCACTTTCTGTTTTCAAACATTTGAAGAGTTCTCATGGAGTAACAAGCTGACGTTGACTCTTTCTGACTCTAGATGGCAGAGAAGAGGAAGATAAACAGATTGAGCCAAGTAGTGCTTGTTAGCATTTATTGAGCACCTACTATATACTGGGCATTTTGCTTTACAATGGGGAGGCAAAGAAAGACAGTTCTTTCCTTCAAAAAGCTCACATTCTAATCAGAAGACAACATGCAAATCATACATACATAAATATTTCATGCACACAAGTGTGCATATATTATATATGTCGGATAAACACAAAGAAAGTAGGGAAAGGACACTTAGAAGTAATATCAGAAGGAAAGCACTAGCATTAAGGGAGATTGGGGCAGGCATTTTGGAGAGGGTGAGATTTTGGTTGAGACTTAAAGAAAGCTAGGAAGCCAGCCAGGAGGCAGAGAGTATTTCAGGCATGGGTGAAGGGCGGTTAGTCAGTAAAAATGCATAGTTGGGAGATGGCAATGATTGAAGAAAGGTTAGGGTCACTTACCATATATGGAGAGGACTGAAGCATAACAGGTAGGAAGGGCTCTGGTTATGAAGAGCTTTAAAATCAATTTTATATTTGATCTTGGGGGTAATAGGAATTTACTAGAGTTAATTGAATAGAGTGGGAGAAATATGGTCAGACATGGAATTTAGGAAGATCACTTTAACAGCTAGATGAAATTTATTTTCACTTTCTCTCTCTGTATGTATATTATTCCTTCTTTTTAACCATTTCAAATGAGAATGAAGTTCAAGTGTTAGTCACTAACCCATCCCTCTTTTTAGTTTGTTTAGATGTCTACTTATGCATCTGATAATGTGAGATAATTTTTCCAAGTTTTTCTTTCACTGACCTTCCACCATTCCTTTTTCCTTCTCTTTCCATCCTTTTCATAATATTGTCAAGACATAAACCATCAAGACAGAACCATTTTCAGGCCTTATTTAATTAGCCTCCTTCTATGAAGCCTGTTGATGATGATAGGGTTCTGAGGGGACACACTTATCAACTCTCTTTCTTTGAACTTAAGCTACTTATCCTTTATCATTCTTTATTAGTGTTTATTTTTCTTTCTCTAAACTTTCGTGTTTGAACTTCACAATTTCTCTGCAGCTCTGATCTATTCATCAGGAATGCTTAGAAATTCTCTATTTCATTAAAGATACATTTCCCTCTTGTAGCATTATACTTAAGTTTTACTGGATAAGGTTTTTTGTTTTTTGTTTTTTTGGTTGTGTTTTTTTTTTTTTGTTTTTTTTTTTGGCTGAAGCCCATGCCCTCTGCCTTATGGGAATATCAGATTCCAATTTCTCTGTTCCTGTATTGTAGTGGCTGCTAAATTGTGTATGATCCAGACTGTGGTTCCTTGGTACTTAAAGGTTTTCCTTCTGACTGCTTGAAGTATTTTTTTCTTTAACTTGAAAGCTCTGGATTTTGATTATTATGTTCTTGGAAATTTTACATTTTTTTTTCAGGAAGTGACAAGTGAATTTTATTTCCAATTTGCCTTCTGGTTCTCAGAGATCTGGGAAGTTTTCTTTTAAGATTTCTGGGGTTTAGGATGTCTAGACTTTTTTTTCAGTTATAAAATTCAAATAGTCCAATGACTTTAATTTTTTTTTACTTTGATCTGTTTTCCAGGTCAGTTATTTTTGCTATGAGTAACTTACATTTTTTTCTATTTTTTTTTTAGCCTTTTGACTTTGTTTTAATATTTCTTATAGTTTCATGGAGTCATTGGCTTCTCTGTTCCATTTTGATTTTCAGGAAGATTGTTGCAAGGTTTTCTACTTCTTGTACCAAGATATTAATTCCTTTTCTCATTCTTTCTTCCATAGCTTTCATTTATTTTCCATTCCCTCCCCATTTTTCCATTTCTATAATTCTTTTTTAAAAAAAAAACTCTTGTTTGTGAGCAAGATGGTGGAGAAAAGGTAGGGACTTACTAAATTCTCCCCCAAACACTCCAAACACCTTAAAATGATTCCTCAATGAAAATTCTAGGGTGACAGAATATACAAAAGGTCAGAATGAAACAATTTTCCAGACTAAAACAATTTAGAAGATTGGTAGGTTACACCAGGTGAGATGGGAGTACAATCCAGTGTACGCCATACCCCAGAAAAACAGAAACAGGCTTTTGAGGTGACTGAATCAGTCAGTTTCTGGGTGCTTCAGCTAAGGGGCTTAAACAACTAGTCAAAAGAAGATTAGAGAGGTCCCTTTGCTGACATCACATTGCCTATATTTAGATTTGGGTCACAGTCCTGGGTCTTAGTCCCAGAAAAAGGAGGAGCACTGGCACATCACAGCTTGTGGTTGCAGGGGAGAAGGGGCTCTGGTTACAGTGCCAGAGTGGAAAAGTGTTTGTGGTCACTCATAGATCAATACATTTTATAAGAGAATAGTAAACACATTTCTCCCTAGGTCACATCACTTTGAAAAAACTGAAAACTTACAGGTCCCCAGAATTACCTCTGAAAATAATTGCATAAAAATATGAAGTTGGGAGAGTGTCCCTTTCATTCCAGAAGCAGAGATTTGTTAGCATAGAGTTAAAAATCAAGAAATAAGCTGGAAAATGAGGAAACAGTAAGGGAAAAAACTCAAAGATCAAAACACAAATTCAGAAAAAGACAAATAAAGTCAAAACTCCTGAATCCAAAGCCTCAAATTAAAATATGAATTGGCTCCAGGCCATGGAGAAGTCAAGAAGTATTTAAAAAATCAAGTAAGAAAGATAGAGGAAAAATTTGGAATATAAATGAGAGCTAGAAATCATTTTTAATGAGTCAATGGCTTGGCAAATATGGCAAAAAAAGAAGAAAACATCACATTATAAAACAGAATAGACCAAATTGTAAAAGAGGCACAAAAATCAAATGAAGAAAAGAATATCTGGAAAAGCAGAATTGGCCAAATGGAAAAAGAAGTACAAAAACTCATTGAAGAAAATAATATCTTAAAAATTAGAATTGGGAAACTAGAATGTAATGATTCCATGAGACAGTAAGAAATAACAAAATGAAATCAAAAGAAGAAAAAAAGAAGAAAATGTAAAATATCTCACTGGGAAAAAAATCTGACTGAAAAATATATGAAGGAAAAATAATCATCAAATGACCAAAAAAAGAGTCTAGACAATATCTCTCAAGAAATTATCAAGGAAAACTGCCCTGATATTTTAGAACCAGAGGATAAGATAGAAATGGAAAGAATCCACTGATCACCTGCTAGGAGAAATCCCAAAATGAAAGTTCCAAGGAATATTATAGCCAAATTCCAAGAGTTCAAGGAAGAAATATTATAAGTCAAAAAGAAGCAAATAAAATGGATAACACATGATTTAGCAGTTTCTACATTAAAGGATTAGAGGTCTTGGAATATGATATTCTATAGGATAAAAGAGCTAGTATTACAACCAAGGTCATTTACCCAGCAAAACTGAGTATACTCCTTGGAGGGTGAGGGGGTGGGAAGGAATGGATATTCAATGAATTAGAGGACTTTTAAGCATTCTTGATGAGCAGAAAATTTGATTTTCAAATATAAGATTCAAGAGAAGCATACAAGAAGTAAAGAGGAAAGAGAAATCACAAGGGATTTGCTACTGAGCAGAGAAACAAAAATTAAAACAATTGAGGTACTACCCCATACCTATCAGATTGACTAATATTACAGAAAAGGTATATGACAAATGTTGGATAGAGTACTGGAAAATTAAAATATTAATGCGCTATTGGTTGTTATATCTAATTTGGAATTAAGCCTAATTAAGACTCTTCGACCCAGAAATTTCACTACTCGGTCTATATCCCAAAGAAATAGAAATCAAAAAGAAAAATGACCCACATGTAAAAAACTATTAGAAGCTCTTTTAAGTGTAAAGAATTGAAAATTGAGGGGATGCTCATCATTGGGGAATGATTGAACAAATTGTGGCATATGATTGTGATGGAATACTATTGTGCTGAAGTGATGAGCAGGATGCTCTCAGAAAAATCTGGACTTACGTGAACTGATGCAAAGAGAAATCAGCAGAACCAGAACACTAGGCACAGTAACAGTAATAGTGTATCTACTGTGAATAACTTAGCTATTCTCAGCAATACAATGATCCAAGACAATTTTGAAGGAGTTACGATGACAGGTACTGTCCATCTCAAGAGAAAAAGCTGGTGGAACCCAAATGCAGATCAAAGATACTTTTCCTTTATTTCATTTTTCTTGGTTTTTTTTGGGGGGGTCTATTTTTTTCCAAGACAAGACTAGACATGGAAATGTATTTTATATGACTACATATGAATAACCTAAGTCAAATTGCTTGCCTTTTCAATGAGGGGGGTAAGGGAGGGAGAGAATATGTAACTCAAAATTAAAAAAAATATTAAAATTGTTATTACATGTAATTGGAGAAAAATATTAAAATATAAAAAACTTCTTGCTTCATCTCTTTTAGAAATTCTAGCTGAGTTTGTGTCCCAGTTGTGTTTTTCTCTGAGTCTGATTGTAACTGTTTTGAAGTCATTTTCTTCTGTGTTAATATCCTGAGCACCCCTGCCACCGTAATAGCTCATTATATTTGGATTATTTTTTTCATTTGCTCATTTTCCCAGGCTACTTCCTGATTTCAGGCTTGATGTTAGGTCTGTGCTCTGTAGCACTTCTGAAGGGAAGGTCTGGGTTGATCTTGCTGCTGTGTTCTTGGGGCACTGAGTGTTGTGGGATCTCAGGCCTGGGAGCTGCAAGTTTTTAGTGTCTCCAAAGTGGTCTGATCCAGAACAAAGTCTGATTGCTGCCCCTCAGTCTGAGCTCTGTAAATTCTTTACTTGACTCTTGAGTCTGAGAAAGAGAAGGTAACTGCCAGACTCTGTGCCCTATAGATCAATAGAAAAGCTCTGTTGGCTCAGGATGGCAGAATGGTAGGTTCTCCTTTGGTGTGAGATTAATGGGAGTCTTTGTTCTTTTTTTTACAGGTTGGTCTAGGTGCTTTAACCTGGGGTTTGGGTCATGCTGCTGCTGCTTCCCCCTTCCTCTATATACCTCAGAGAGCCTTCCTACCCACTTTTCATTCTGCGCACACCATTGGGACCTGGGGAATGCTCCAGTGTGGGTCTAGGCCCTCCTCCAACCCTGGTGCCCCACCTCTCCCTGGTTGCTGGCATTCTTTCCCCCACCCTGTTCCAGAGTCTGAAGACCTCTCTGTCTGTCTCCTTGTGCCAAGGTGGGCTGGACCAAGAGTTCACAGTCACTTCCCATCAGGATTTGGTCTGGTGCATTTTCTCATTAGGTTTGGAGGAATTTGTGGGTCGGGAGCTCACTGCTCTGCTTCCTTTTGCTGCAATCTTGGTCCTACCTTGAACTATTTTCTTTCTTTAGGACACCCTCAATGCCGAATCTCAGATGGGATATCTGGGTTCTAATGCTCAATCTGCCATTTCCTCTCTGTGTAAAAGTCCCTTCTGTCCTTAGTTGGCTCAGTTGGACATTGTACCTGTAGGCATGTTCTGAGGATCAAAAGTAATAGATGGGAAACCATTTTGAAAAGCCTAATGTTCTATAAACTGTTACTACAGAATTTTGTTAAAAAACAAACCAAAAAGTCATAGCTTTCTCAATATTCTCAAGGTAATAGCTAATAATAATATTAATAGTTAATATTTATATATTACCTATTAAATGTGCCAGAAATTGTTTCAAGCAGTTTACAAACAGTATCCCACTTGATTCACAAAACGACTCTAAGAAGTAGGTGTTATTATTATTCTCATTTTACAGATGAGGAAACTGAGTCAGGTAGGGGTGAAATGACTTGCCCAGTGTCTGAGCCCGGATCTGAACCTGTCTTCTTGACCCCAGGCCCAGCACTCCATCATGTAGCTGCCCCATGGTGGTGAGAACAGGGCCAAAGCTGGCACGAGCAGCTTTTGCTTCTTACTCTTTCCTCCTACAGCTCCCGTTACTCTCACTTTTGCCCTTTTGTGATGATCTACTCGCCTGATGTCCTCTCTGATGCTCACCATCTACTGGCATCCCTCAAAAGCTTCAGCAAGGGCTCTGGAACCCTGTATTCTGCCCACCTGGGCCATGGGGAACCTCTAGCCTCAGAGATTATCTGAGGAAACAGAAGAAGAGCTAGAGTTGGGAGTCAGGAAGCTGGGCTTGGGTCCTTAAGCCAGCTCTGCAAACCTTCTAGTCTCGGTAAACCTCAGCCTTCTCATCTGTAAATGGTGTCCTGCTGCTTGCCCTCAGGGCAGGGTAGAGTTTAAGGCTTGCTCACACCAGTCCGGGCCTGAACAGCCACCTCCCCCTGAAAGAGCCCGTCCTCCCCTCCTCCAACAGTGTCCAACATCCTATGCTCTGAGGAAGCTTCTTTCCAGCCCTGCCAGGCCCTGACCCAGACACACCCTGCCTCTGATGCCAAAGCTTCCCTTTCCTCATGCCTGGTCCCGCTCCCTCTGTGCCCCTCCCACAGTGAGGTCCTGGGATGGGCCTGGGCCGGGCACTTGGGCGGCCCCACGTCCAGCTGCTCCAGAGAGCACCTCTCCCGGCCGTGGCTGCTGCCTCAAGGCCAGACCCAGGGATGGTCTACGGCCAGGTAAGGGTGCCCGCGCTTCTTGTGGGCCCTACACCGGTTTCGGTTGGGATGGGGATGGCCAGCTGCTCTGTTAGTCAAGGAACAGACAAATGGCC
The DNA here is from genome assembly GCF_902635505.1 of Sarcophilus harrisii. Classification (NCBI taxonomy): domain Eukaryota; kingdom Metazoa; phylum Chordata; class Mammalia; order Dasyuromorphia; family Dasyuridae; genus Sarcophilus; species Sarcophilus harrisii. The sequence continues at coordinate 549,793,669 of NC_045428.1, forward strand.
CAGATGGACAAGCCAGATGGCAGAGGCTCAGGATCTCCAGGTCCATTCTCTTTTGGAAGCTGCTGCCCCCCAGAGGAGTGGAATTGCCAGGAACCTCCAGGGGACTTTGGCAACACTCTCTGACAGCAGGGATGAAAGCACGTGGTGGGCATCAGAGAGCCGGTGCCAGGGACACTGATGGCTGCTTCCCCCATACTGGGGCAGGATTAGGATAATCCCTACCAAATGGGGCCTCTCCTGGGGTGGGGGCAGGGAGGTGAAGCAGATTTCCACTCTCCCAAAAGCGAGCCATGATATAGAAAAGAAAATCTTTATTCTTTGGTTGTCTATATAAGGTACCCAAATACTGGAGTGTTGCTGGCTCTGCAAGCCGGCCTGCACCATGACCCCTGGAAGCTGCCCATGCCTCAGAGAGGGAGATCAGAGCCTCCAGGCCAGAATGGAAGAAGCAGCAGGCCGGCCCTTCCCGCCAGCCACTCAAGTAGTAGCACCAAGCCTGGGGGACGTGTCTGGTCACTTTGGCTCTGCAAATTGGTGCAAGGCGGCAGATAGAAGTCACAAGCAGTCCCTAGCCCCAAGGCACTTGAGGGGGCCAGAACGATCTCATCGCAGGCACCCCGGTTCCCCATCAATCCATGTGCAGCCAATGCCCTTCCTCCCGGGCACTGTCATAACTCATCCTTGCTCCCTGACTTGGTCGCTGAGGGAGGCTCCGTGGGAGACACAGGTGAGTCCTGGGACTCGTGGTGGGGCTGCTCCTGGGACAGGTCAGATTCTTCAGGGCTGAAGAGCATCTTCACCAGGTCATCTGCTTGCACTCGGTCCTGTGGGTACAGAGGCAGGTAGGGAAGGTAGGGAAAGTCCCTATCACCTTTCCCAGTGGCTAGGGGGTCTTGTGACCTGGGAAATCACTTTCTCCAGTCATCTCCAACTTTGGAGGAAGGGGCATTGAGAAGACCCCACCCCTCGTTCTGCCTGCCCTTGGCATTCTGGGGCAGAAGACAATGAGTCACTTAAAATTACTGTCCTGATATCTAGTCTGATGACATAACCAGGCTCCCAAGAGAGTGAAGGGGCCTGAGGCATTCGTCCAATCTTGCTCCTTTATCTAAAGAGGGTTAGAGATCATCAGGATCCACACCTGTCTTGAGTCCAGCTGGTGTTCCTCCCACCACACTGTGGTCAGGGAGAAGGAGGATGGAGGAAGCGGGATGGAGAGGTGCAGGGGGGGGGGGTGGAGAGGGGAGAGGAAGGAAGCACTCACCCGCTCACTGTGCCGGGGGTCCAGGGTGAACCAGAGCGCGATGGCGCAGCGCTGCCCCCTGGTGACAGCCCTCACCCCATGCGGGTTCTCGGCCCCCGAGGTGAAGCCCACCGCTCTGCCACACCGGGGCTGCACTTCTGCCTGGGAAAGGAAACAAGGTAGGCCGTGGCACTTGGGCTGGGCCCCAGCACCAGTGCCCAAACTGGGGCTGCCAGGCTGCCTCCAGGAGCACCCTGTGCCCCCCACCCCTGGCACCGCAGCTACCCTACACCTGCCGGACCTCAGGGCAGCCACTCACCGTCACTGTCTTGGCATCTAGTTCAGTGAAATAAAAGTTTCCTCCATCGAAGTCCCCGTTTAGGTAGAGAATAGCACTGGAAGAGAGCAGAGGCTGAGTGCGGGCTCCATCAGGCTCCAGGCCTGACCAGGGGCCCGCAGGGGAGGGAGAGGCCCCGGGGGAGCCAGGACAGGGGCCTGGTACCTGTAGTCCCGGAACGTGTAGGCAGGAGGCTCCTTGACGCACACCAGCGCCTCCGAGTTGAGGATGCAGTTGTCCACGTGCACCGGATGGCTGCTGTCGGTCCTGTCCTCCTGGGCTTCTGGAAGCCAAGCGTGTCAGCCATGAGGCAGAACTCCCCCTCCCTACCAGGCCCCCGGCCCCCCAAAAGAGAAACAGGAGGAAGGGGCACCACCTGCGGGGCCTACCTTCGATGGCCGTGCGGCACACCAGGTGGGAATAGGAGAAATAGAGGGGCGTGTCCAGCCGGAAGTAGGACTCCATGACGCGCCTCACCTTCTCGGTCACGTTGTAGTAGAGGTGGGCACTCTGCAGGGGTACCTTCCCCTCCTGGCCCAGCTGCACGGGGGCATGGCCTGGGGTTAGTGCTAATGCTTGGCCCTTTCCAGGCAGCCCCCAGGCTTCTGGTCCTCAGCCCCCTCACTTTCCCATCACACACAACCCCCTCAGGATCTTTATCCCAATCTCCGAGTGGCTTTTGGGTGCTTCCCCCAGGGCCCCTGAGGTTTCTCCTCAGAAAACAATCTTCCCCTAATCCTGAGGTCTCCCACTCTTGTCCTGCCTCTTTCTGACAGCAAGTGACCCAGCGTCCAGCAGGAAGACCCCAAAACAAAGCTCCTTAAACACAGTGACCCTTCAGTCCAAGAAAGCAGGAGAGGAAGGAAGTAAAGCAGCTTTCTTTGAGCACCTTCCTTTCAAGCCAGTCTATTGTCTCCTCACCTTGAGGGCTTTGAAGACAGTGACCCCGTAGAACTTCTCACTTTTGGTGTGGGGGGAAGTGTGACCACGGTACCCATCCCCTGCGGTTGCTGCTGCCTGGAGGACAGACCCCCAATCAGAGAAGAGTCACTGTTCCTCATGCCGGACGTCCCCGCCGCCCAGAGCCCACTGGCTGAGGGGAGGGGAGCAGAGCTGGGATCCCTCTGGCAAAGCCACTCACATTGGTGAGTCTCTGCAGCTGCCGACACTCGTCATCAGAGATGACTCCATCCATCACCACCCGCTGGGAGCCATTCAGCACCTTGGAGCTCATGGTAAGGCTGATTCCATCATAGAGGAGGGGACCTCCTGGAGGGTGAGGATGAAACCCGGCTGGGATCGTTGGGCCCATGGCCCTCCCAGGAGTGCCCACTCACTGGGGACGTCTCCCTCCCACCACCCCCAGAGGCAGTGTGGCTTTGAGGGAAGGAGGAAGCTGTGAAAGGCAGGGGCAGGCCCTGCTCCTGGCTCTGTCCCTGGAGACCGCCTGACAACCTGGGCAACTATAGCCTACAGAGAAACGGTTCCAAAAGTCTCAAACAGGAACAACCCAAGCCATTTAAGAAGCAATGACAGCTGAGGGATGCTTTCCCAACATCCCCAGGAAATGGGCTGCCCAAGCATCTGCCGTGTCACGCCAGGCAAGCTCTCCTAGATGAGAGGGTGCTCCATGCCGGGTCTCAACGGGGGCACTGGCTGAGTGTGGGACTGAGACGAACTGACTCCAAGGCCATGCAGCACGTGAGTAGAAAACTCGCAATCTGAACCCAGGGCTTCTGACTAGTGAGCTAGAGGCTTTTCCTATCTGACCACCTACGGCCCCTGACAGGCACCCTCCAAATATGGGGATCTGTCTTATTCTCCCAAGCAGATAATAATGGAGAGGAGGGCCCATGTCTCCTCCCTTCTGGGTTTCCCACAGAGCCAATAAGGCCTTGCTGAAATGAATGGCTGTTGGACTCTTAAGGGTCTTGTTTTCATTGATTTGAATATTACCATGCACAGCATTCATGAAGTAATTCCTCTGTGTCGGCAGTCTCCTCTAAAAGCCAGGAATGACCTGGGCCTCAGACTCCAGTCCTTTTCCTGGATTACCTCAGCCCCTCTGGGCCTGCCTTCCGCCCTGGGCCGGCCTTCCGCCCTGGGCCTGCCCCACACCTGCTAGGCAGGGACACTTGGGGTCCAATGCTACTTTACTCTAAGGCGTTAAAGCCCTCTGGGGCCTACCTGGAACTATCAGCTCTAAGGGCCTGACCCCCACATCTGTTCTGTCACCACTGGCCCTCTCACCTTCCCGAGCTAGCAGGCTCACATCTACAGCCTCCTTTGTCTTCTCCTCCACCAGAGTTTCGATCTCCTTCATGAGGTTTCCAATCTCTTGAGAAATGCGTACAGCTGTCTCCCGTTCTGTCCTGTTAGGACAAGTCCTCTGAGGAACCCCACTCCAAAAGCAGCTCTAGGGTCCCAACATCATCATCCTGGACCCACCCCTCTGACCATCTGTCATCTCTGAACAGAATTCAAATCAGGCAAGGTCTGATTGATAACACATTAGGAGTTAATTATCCAAGGGCCCCAACTTAATCAAAGGCTCAACTTAAGGTCCTCACTTCTGCTTTTCTTGCAGTCTCTTGGGAATCACCTCCTCTGGGGTCCATGTGTCCTAAAACAGGCAGGAAAATGTTAGGAAAAGCTTGCTAACCACTTAGTCCATATTTCTGCTTAGAAAATAGGGCTAAGATGTATTCTAGGGAGAAAATGGGCTGATGCTGTTCTCCAGTGACCTATTCCATTCCTGTCTCCTTCTCCACCCCTGACAATCAACATCTTTCCAACCTTTACCTGAACTCCAGACAGTCCCAGGACCATGTCAACGTCAGACTCCCCAGGCTATCCCAAGTTACTACTTACTGGGTCCACAAAGGGAATTCCAAATACATCGTAAGCAAAGAAAAGCAGCTCCTTCTCTAACAGGCTCCGGTGTCGGTATCTCTGGGCATTCTGAGGAAGAAAGACAACAAACAACAATTACTAATTATTTGTTGCATGCAAAACATTACTTGATTCTGGAGGAGAGGATAAAAATCTTCTATAAGATAGTCCTTGTCCTGGAGCTCACACCATGTATTCGGTTAAGGTAAAGGACAGAAATAACCCTAATACTTATGAGTGAAGGGCTATTGATGCCTGGAAAGGGAAGAGAAGGGGGAAACAGAGAAGGCTTCTTGGAGGAAGTGGCATTTAAATAGAGTTCTAAAAAATATAGTTGGGTATAGAAATCTATTCTATCCTACAGGAAAGTAGGAGAGGAAAGGAATAAAAGAAGGAGGGGGAGTGCTGATAAGAGGAAAGGCAGATTGGGGAAGGCAGTAGTCAGAAGCAAAATGCTTTTAAAGTTGCACAGGGTAAGAAAAGAGAATGAATAGGATAAACAAGGGGAGAAAAGGATGAAGGGAATATACAGAAATCTTAACCATGAAAAAAAAATTACAGCAAGTTTTCTTGATAAAGGCCTCATTTCTCAAATATATAGAGAACTGAGTCAAATTTATAAAAATAAGAGCCATTCCTCAGTTGAGGATGTTGCACAGGCAGTTTTCAGACCAAATGATAAAAGCTAATTATAGTCAAATGAAAAATGCTCTGAATCACCACTTTCTAATGAAAAATGCAAATTAAAACAACTCTGAGGTACCAGCCATACCTATCAGATTGATTAATATGACAGGAGAGGATATAGGAAAATTAAGACACTAATGCATTGCTGGTACAGTTGTGAATTGCTTTAACCATTCTGGAGAGCAATTTGGAATTAAACTCAAAGGGCTATAAAAACACATATACTCTTCAGCCAGCAATATAACACCTAGGTCTGCATCCCAAAGAGATTTTTTTTAAAAAGGAAAAAGGCTGATATGTACAAACATATTTATATCAACTTTTTTTATGGTGGCACCAAAAAAAAAACAGAAATTGAGGCAATAAAAATCGGGGAATGTCAGAATAAATTATGGTATGACTGAGATGGAATTCTATTGGGCTATAAGAAATGAGCAGGATGCTCTCGGAAAAGTGTAGAAGGCTTACATGAGTTGATACAAAATAAAATGAGCAGAAAGAACACTGTATACAGTAACAGCAATATTATACAATGATCAACTAAGCTATTATCAACAATCCAATGATCTAAGATAATTCTGAAGGACCCATCATGGAAAATGCAATCCATGTTCAGAGAAAGAACTGATAGAGTCTGAATGCAGATCGAAACATACTTATTTAGGCTTTATTTTTCTTTGTTGTTTTTGTGGGGGATTATCTTTCATGATATGATTAATAAGAATATGTTTTTGCATGACTATACATGTATAACTACATTAAATTGCTTGCTTTCTCAATGAGGAAATAAAAATAAAAATTTAAAAAGTGTTAAAAATTTTGACATGAAAAAACAATTTAAAAATGTGTAAGAGTTCGAGCAAAGAAAGGACATTTCAAGTAGAGGGAAGAGTGTAAGCAAAGGGATGTTTAGCTTGGAGAATGAATGAATCTCTGAGTTGTGAGAGATCTTAAGAGAGAGTTTATTCTCTCTTTCACATGACAGTTCCTCTGCCTCCAGCAGGTCTTCTTCTGACTAAAGACTGAGAATTGAAACACTCCCAGTTCCTTCCTTCCACTGATTTTCACATGGCATGAACCCAAGAGCTCTATTCTCTTGACTGCCCTACTCTAGATACCCTCCAGTTTCTTTCTTAAGATAGAAAGCAGAACTGAATAAATACTCTAGCCATGGTCTCACTGTGGCACAGGCCAGGAGGATGACCATTTCTCCAGAATTACACATTACATTTCTCAATATGGAAGCCTTTGATTGTGTGAGCCTTTTTTGCTGCCATGATACTCATGTTAAATTAACCCCTAGATCTTTTTCAGAACTGCTACCTAGCCAAATGTCTCTCATTTTGTAGTTGGAAAATTATTTCTTGAACCCATGTTAGATTAAAGTCTCACATTTACTTGAATTTTATTTGCATTAAATTTCCATATATATATGTTGCCTTATAAGGGGCAACAGGGTATATAGCTGGCCTAGTCAGGCACCACCAATCATACATCCTAGATGTTACTCTGGCCAAAATACTGAACTTCTCTGCATTTTAGGGATCTCTTTAGGATGGTGAGCTGCAGAGATGCCGCCACTCTGCATTAACAGAGAGAATTCCTCTCCAGAAGTTTCCTACAATGCTGAGATCACAGAGTTATATCCAATTTCACTATATTCCATTAAGCTCAATGTTCTAGCCTCAAAGCTTAACTACCTCATATCAGCTGATGTGTCAGCTATAGTTCCCAGGCCTGTTTCACTTGCATCCCATCTATGCCTTGGTCCTGATGACAATATTAAGCAGCATAGGTCTATGGGGGCAGGTCCCCAAAGACTTTTTCCTAAGATGATGCTCAACTATGACTAGTCTTGAGGTTTCATCCTTCAGTCAGTTCTGAAAATATATCTTCTTCAGCCCACCTTTCTCCATCTTTTCCCCAAGAGCAGCATAAGATATTATTTAAAAGCATTTGTCAATTTTGGCAAGACATATTCTTTTTTATTGCTTTTTATTTACAAGATATATGCGTGGGTAATTTTTCAGCATTGATAATTGCAAAACCTTTTGTTCCAATTTTTCCCCTCCTTCCCTCCACCCCCTCCCCCAGATGGCAGATTGACCAATACATGTAAAATATGTTAAAGTATAAGTTAAATACAATATATGTATACATGTCAAGACATATTCTTGATGAAGCCATGAGAGCTGAGACCTCTGACTCTTTTTCTAAGGAGATGCTTATTAATCATCCCTTTAAGAATCTGCTCTAAATTTTTTTTTAAAGAATTGGAGTCAACAAAAAGCTATCAAACTGTGCATACCCTTGGATCCAGCAGTATTACTACTGGGCTTATATCCCAAAGATATTTTAAAAAAGGAAAAGGGACCTGTATGTGCAAGAATGTTTGTGGCAGCCTTCTTTGTAGTAGTCAGAAACTGGAAACTGAGTGGATGCCCATCAATTGGAGAATGGCTGAATAAATTGTGGTATATGAACATTATGGAATATTATTGTTCTGTAAGAAATGACCAACAGGATGATTTCAGAAAGACCTGGAGAGACTTCCATGAACTGATGCTGAGTGAAATGAGCAGGACCAGAAGATCATTACTTACTTCAACAACAATACTATATATAATGACCAATTCTGATGGACCTGGCCATCTTCAGCAATGAGATGAACCAAATCAGTTGCAATAGAGCAGTAATGAACTAAACCAGCTACACCCAGGGAAAGAACTCTGGGCGATGACTATAAACCACTACATAGAATTCCCAATCCTTCTATTTTTGTCCGCCTGCATTTTTGATTTCCTTCACAGGCTAATTGTACACTACTTCAAAGTCCGACTCTTTTTATACAGCAAAATAACTGTTTGGACATGTACACATGTATTGTATTTAACTTATACTTTAACATATTTAACATGTATTGGTCAACCTGCCATCTGAGGAAAGGGGTGGGGGGAAGGAGGGAAAAAGTTGGAACAAAAGGATTTGCAATTATCATTGCTGAAAAATTACCCATGCATATATTTGTAAATAAAAAGCTATTAAAAATATTTCATCAGTTCTTTTTCTGGAGGTGGATAGCATTTTAAATTATAAATCTTCTGGAATTGTCTTTGAATAAGTTATTGTATTTCTGAGAATAAGAAAAAAAGAATTGGAGTCAAGCTCCTTGGCAGAGAGTTGCCTGGTAAACTCTCTGTGCATGGATATCAGGCTCCTTAATATTAAATTTTAAATCCTTCTTTTATTCCTGATCAGAATTGTTTTTTTGTCTTCAGTTTTCCATCCCTCCTAGATTGATTTCTACTGCAGAATTTTCATCTATAGACTCCTTCATATATATTCTTTCTCTAAATCCTTTAAGGCTCTCCCAGAAATTTAGGGTATATAACAAGGTTTCTTTATCTTCTTTATCACAAATTCTAAGAGAAATTTTTTCCCAAAGGTTTCATTATTTCCACCTCAGTTATCTCCTTTTGGATATTAAATTCCATAAAGAATTTCCTTTATATTGATTCTTTTCCCATCTGAAGGATAAAATTATTATTAAGGCAAGTTAAGAAATTATTGTTTTCTCTGCTTTTGGCAAATTACTGGACAACTAAAGTCCTTGATCCTATTACATCCAATTTCTTTGTCAGTTTTGTAATCTATTACTCAAGCACCTCACCTGTTTCTCTGTTTAGGTGGGCTATCATACAATTTGTTTGATAATAATGTGCCTGTTTCTACCTTCATTAGTTTTCATCCAAATACTCTTATGTCATCTTAATTTACAATGGTATTTTGCACCTCACTAATCTGATCCTATTTCTTTTAAATATGGTACATCCTTTCATGTTTATTTTAATCATGAATCTCTTTCCACTCATCAAACTTTCAAGAGACTTAAAAAACAAAAACAAAAACAAACTAGGCCTGTGATTTCAGTTTAGGGAGATCCCTGTGAGTAACTCTCCCTAACAATGTAGACTAATAACTACTCTGCAATGAGAGGTACTTGAACCACTTGGACTTAGTTACCTACCCAAACCATAAGGCTAGGAGAAGTCAGAGGATTTGAATTTATTTCTTGCTTCCTCCAGAGGCCAGCTTTCTATTACATCACAACGCCTCCTTCTGGCTTGACAGCCACATTCTGGGCACAGGTATGTATCTGGATTTGGGGTCCGCTGAATTTCTGGCTGGCATTGACTGCTATTTTTCCTATAGTGTGATGTCTACTCTTTAGACTGGGGGATATAAAAAGCAGTTCTTTTCCTCTCTCTTTCATTTTTAAAGCCTAAATATTCAGAATTGCAGCACACCAGGCAAATGCTCCCTGACCAGCTCTTCTTAGGAGAACTCTCTTTCTCCTCAAGAGCATTTAATCTAAGCCATGAAAGGCTCAGGAGGAAATGATGGCTGTCTTCAATACTGAAGGGTTGTTATGTGGAAGAGGAATTAAGGTGGTCTTGCTTGGCCACAAAAGACATTACTAGTAGCAGTCGGTAGAAGTACAAAGAAGCCAATTTAACTGAATTTAAGAAAAATATCTTAACAATTGGAAGTTTCCAAAAGTGAAGCAAACAGCCATGGACAAGCAAGGGAGAGACTGGATGACTTCCTAATTGACCCTCTGCAGAAGGAATTCTTGATTAGACTTTGATGGGCTCAGGATTCTACAACTCAGACCCAAAGACCAGTGTGACTAGTATGTGGAAATGTCTTTTGGATGGGGAAAGAAGCACAAAAGTGAGGGACGAACCAGAATGAGATGAAGGGAAAGAGGAAAAGGAAAAAATTGGCATCAACTGCCAGTAAGAGGTCTTGGAGGAGGATGACAATGATTAGTTTCAGCTGCCTAATGATGCCCAGTCTGTCTCTAGTGAGGAATGGACTCTATCCCATAGCAAGGAACCAGATCCACCACACACACTGTCCTTCCAGCATCTTCAATCCAGAATCCTTTGCTCTTTGGCCTGGCCCAAGGCTGCCCCTATCATCATTATCTCAGGAGAGCATCCCAGAGTGTGAGTTGGAAGGCAAAGGGCTTGAGCTCATGCCAAAGGAAGTAAGGATGTGAAACTTGAAGAAGAGAAGACTTGAATGGGCCATGGAGACTGCCATTTGTTGAAAGGTCATAAATGTTCTGTATGGCCTAAAGGGACGAATCAGGAAAGGGGTGAAAGCCACAGAGGGGCAAACTTAGTCTTAGTAATAAGATAGGATGTACAAGAGTAGAATGGGCTGCCTTGGAAAGTAGGGGGTCTCCATCACTTTCTGCAGATCTTTGTACAAAAGCTAGATAACTATATGGGGACTAGGTTGTATTAGGGATTTTTTTTTCAGTTTTGATTTGGATGAATCCTTTTTACTCTAAGAATCAATGACCTACCACAGTAAGAATGGGGAGCAGATGCTACCCCATCTCTGGGCCTAGATCTACCTGGCCAGCCACCACCATGACTAACAGAAGCCACTCACCTCCCGGGGGCTCAGGAGCTTTGCCGGTTCTTCTCCCAGCATCGCTGTGTAATAGGCCAGGTTCTGGTTCATTACCTCGTCATTGGGAAAGAAGAGCAGGTACGTCTTGGCGCATTCAATAGCTTGGGTATAATTCCCGACTGCAAAGAGAAACATGGCTGCAAAGGAGGGTGCCCAGGCCCTCAGGGTATATCTCAGTCTCAGTTGGGGCTTGGTTGGGGCCCAGTGTTCCAAATACAGGAGGAAGGCAAGGCATGTTGGACCAGCTGACTAACTGACTTGCACCTGATTTTACTGGGAACAACCATTGGCATCCGTGTTTTATTAATAGAAAATACAGATAGATTATTCAGAAAACAGGAAAAGAGGGCAAAGAGATAATAAAGTTTGCATTCCTCTAAAATTTTAGTCTACAAAGTGCTTCCCTCTCCCCAGTTATGTAAGGGAGATAAAAAAAAAAAAAAACCAAGGATTTTCTCCATTTTACAGATAAAGAAATTGAGGTTTGGGTACAGGCAGCAAAGCTTAGGGATAGGACTTGTTTTCACTTGCCTGTCTCAAATCTAGCACCCTCCCTGTACCAGACACTGTTATAGTGATGAAACATTTATTTTCCCTACTTGGTCACTCTTGGGCAGAGAGAAGGGGAGGGTTAGCCTAACAGAGAAGGGAGGGGGGGTTAACTTTTTCAGGTTTTTTTTTTTTTAGGATAGATCTTCCTTATACAATTGATAAGCTCATCCCACGAGGCTTTTATCAAACAAGAAAAGAAAGATTTCTAATATATGTTTCCAGAACTTGAAATTTCTATATGGCATCTTGTCACTAAATACCCTCTGCTGATTATCTGCCTCTTTGCTCTCTCTGCTTCAGCTCTCCTCTCCAGGTTCTACCTCTTCTATCTACCAGTACCCTCCCACTCCTGTTAAAATTCCCTGGTTTTTTCCCAGGTCTGCTATTAGGGATCAGGGAAAAATCTCTGTGAAGAAATCTAGAACGTGGTTTCTTCATGTATAAATGAGAGAGCAAGCTCTCAATGTGGGGATGGATTAAGTCCATCTATACTTGATTGCACATAATTGTTTATATGTTGTCTCCCCAATTAGACCGGGAACTCCTGAGGGTATGAGTTGGCTTTTGCTTTTCTTTCAAGTATTGAGTACCCTTAGTACTTGGCCCATAGTTGGTCCTTGACTGCTTATTGACTTGAACCTCCCATCTAGGAATATTACTGTTCTGTAAGAAATGACCAACAGGATGATTTCAGAAAGGCCTGGAGAGACTTACACGAACTGATGCTGAGTGAAATGAGCAGGACCAGGAGATCATTATATACTTCAACAACAATACTAGATGATGACCAGTTCTGATGGATCAGGCCATCCTCAACAGCGAGATCAACCAAATCATTTCTAATGGAGCAGTAATGAACTGAACTAGCTATACCCAGAAAAAGAACTCTGGGAGATGACAAAAAACCATTACATTGAATTCCCAATCCCTATATTTATGCACACCTGCATCTTTGATTTCCTTCACAAGCTAATTGTACAATAATTCAGAGTCTGATTCTTTTTGTACAGCAAAATAATGTTTTAGTCATGTATACTTATTGTGTATCTAAGTTATATTTTAATATATTTAACATCTACTGGTCATCCTGCCATTTAGGGAGGGGTGGGGGGTAAGAGGTGAAAAATTGGAACAAGAGGTTTGGCAATTGTTAATGCTGTAAAGTTACCCATGTATATATCCTGTAAATAAAAGGCTATTAAATAAATAAATAAATAAATTAAAAAAAAAAAAAAAAAAAAAAAAAGAACCTCCCATCTACCCCTCCCTGCCTCAAATCTGGACTGGACAAAGACCAGGCAATTTTACAAGAAGCCATGTCTGTGCTTCTGGCTCTACTATCACTGTTGCTGCTACCTCTAGGATCAATATTTTCCCCTGTTTTGCCACTAAGGATTAAATCATGGAAAGACAATCTCAGCCTTATCCCTTTCCCCCACCCTGAAGAAAGTGAAGTTAAGTGACTCAACCCAGTCTTATCCTTAACCATATAACTGCAGCTGTACTGAAAAGCATCTTTTTGCTGCAGTACACATTGTTAGACAAGCCCCCTCCCCTGCCACTGTTCATAGCCTTTGACATTCTCATGTTTGTGGCACCAATAGTATCCCAGGGAGTGAAGGACCAGAAAGGTATTTCTTGGCTAATGCCTTGTAACAATAGGCACAGCCAGGCAGGGGGACACCTCAAGTCTATTCCACAGATCCAACTGTGCTCAATAGGAGTAGCCTGAGAAAGACCCAACAATTCTAATTAGGAGTTTGAAGTTGATGAAGTCTATGTGTTTCTTATACATCAGCCCCTCCCACCAAAGTGAAATTACCTGCCTCCCAATAAGAAAGTAGCAAGTGCTCAAGTTTGTTTACTAAACTTCCCCTCCAAATCCCTCTTGACAATGCCTTTGTTCAGCCTGTCCCTCATGCCTAGAACACTCTCCCTTCTTAGCTCCATTTCTGGGAAGCCCTGGCTCCTTTTAAAACTCAAATCCCACGAGCCTATCCCCAAGAGGTTTTCCTGATTCTTTCCCTCTCATTCCAAAATCAGTTTACATGTGCTTTAATTTACTTATGGTTGTATGTTGTCTCAGCCCCATTTCCTGCCATCCCACAGAAAGTAAGCCTCTAGAGCAGAGGGGACAGTCTCATCAACCTGGCATTCCCATCGCCCAGCACAGTGCCCGGCACCAAGAATGGAGCTGAGCCAGGACCATTTCCTGGCTGGGCCTATTCCTCTTTGCCCTCTCTGCCTCAGCTCTCCCTCCCCAGGTCCTACCTCTTCCATCTACCAGTACCCTCCCACTCCTGTTAAAATTCCCTGGCTTTTTCCAGATTTGCTATTAGGGGTCAGGGACAAATCTCTCTGAAGAAATCTAGAATGTGGTTTCTTTATGTGTGAGTGAGAGAGTGAGCTCTCAATGTGGGGAAGGAGTCAATTCATCTGTGTGCCACACTGCTGCACTTCTAACTCAGCTTTGTTGTTGGCACCTCTCCCCCTCCACAGTGCTTCCTCTCCCACTTTCTCAATGACTTTGTTGCTGTCCCCTCTCTATCCCCTTCTGACATCTTCAATGATAATGGTAACTTTGATGGTGGATAACCTTCTCAACAAATAGGCTCATAAACTCTTGGCTCCTACCACCACTACCCCCATTGGCCCTTGGCTACCCTGTTAGACCTTGGGAGCATTTACAATTGCTCTAAGAGGTGGGAAACTGAAATACTTTCTTACTGGCTCCTTACTTCCAAACGAACCTGTTCTCTGCCCTCCCCAAAATCTCTGTGCCTCAAAGCCACTATCATCAGACTTCTCTTCATGATCTCAATCTTGTGGTTCACTATTTCAGTGATGCACTCTCCTCCATTCTGTACACCTGGTTCTTCTGCCATTCTACCTCTGTTAACCTTGAAGTTCCCATTAGCCTCCTCTGTTTCCTCTTCCCAATAGCTCTTCCATAGATTTATCTCTCAAACTCCCAATTTCATCTAAACTACCTTCTCTCTCTCTTTCTATTTTACTAAGACCAAATGCAATCAACCTGTTGCTCCTCTACTTCTTTAAATCTCTCTCGCTCTTGGCCTCTCTTCCTCCTTTCTTCAATCACAGAATTGATAGAATTGGAAGGGATTCTGTTGCTTATCTAATCCAGTGTCCCCCTCAGTTTACAAATGAAAGTGAGGCAAAGAAATGTTAAGATTCTTTGCCCAAGATCACACAGCAGTAAATGTTAAAGGCAGGATTTGAACCCAGGCCTTCTTATATCTAAGTCCAGCATGCTAATTCCTTGATTCCATTCTTTCTTCCTATCTCCAGAACCTGTCTCACTGGTCATTTCCACTCTCTGGTATTTTCAATCTCCTCTTTAAAGTCCTGTCATCAAAATGTTTTAGCCTCCCTTAGTGTAAAAGAAGAAAAGCCTTCTCTTGACCCTGCTACCTTCTCAAGCAATTATCCCATTTCATTTTTTCCCTTATGGTCAAGCTTCTTGTTTGTTTCTTGACCAAAAAAATCTACTGGTCACCTCTGATTCTTTTCCATCGACACAGTTCTTCAGTTCTTGAGAAAGTGCTAACATTCCTAGCACAACCTGAAACCTCTCCAAGGCCAATGATGACCCTCTCATTGTCCAATAATTCACAAGACTTTCTATCGTTATCCTCCTGTCCATCCTATCCCAACCCACCTCCGACTTTCTCTGCATCTTCTCTCTTGGTTTCAGTGACACTGGACTCAGGCCAGGAATGTCTTCATTCCTCTCAAGGCATCATTTCAGATTTTCTCTACCATGTCCTCAAGTCGAAAACCTCCCCGTCCTCCTTCAGCTTCTTCTTATCTATTATCTTCTCTCTTTAAAAGGTAAGCTTCTTGAAGGCAGGTTTTTGAATTCTCTGAATATTGAACACAGTGCCTGGCATATACAGTAAATGCTTAATAAACATTTGTTGACTGAATGACTGTTCTAATCTTGGCTCTCCTCCTCCCTTTTAACTCCTTTTGGGTTTCCTTCTCAATTCCATCTTCATCTTCTTCCTGGCTCCCCTTTCCTCTTACCCCTCTATGTGGACAGCTCCCAATCAATCTTTCTGGCACCATCTTTCCTGATCCAGAATATGACTCATCTTATTTTTTTCTAGGAAGCCTTCCTGACTTTTCCAGTCTTTCCTTATCTTGTCTCTAATCTCCTTTTACATTTATAGAGTATGCCATCCTGTTTAGAAATTAATTGCAAGCTGATTTATATATTTTTTAAAGCCACAAGAGCCCATCTTCTCATTTACAAATCAAGATTAGGGGCCGGGGGGTAAAGGTATTTGTCTAGGATCACAGAACTCATTAGTATAACAGAGCCTGGGACTAGAACCCAGGTTTCCTAACAATAACTGTTGCCATTACTTACATGTCCATAGTACTTTCTGGTTGACAAAACACATCCACTCCCTGGGTTGTCAACTGACTTGTAGTTCACAGATCTTTCCCTATCCACATTGTAGTAATTAAAAACCCTGGCATTATGACAATGGGCAGGGTCTAGTGTCTGTTTCATGGGCTGAATAATAAGACATGGGGCCCTTATGAGTTGCTTTGTTTTATTTTAGTTTTAGTGCAAGCTCTAATTAGAAGATGCCATAGAAAAAACTGCAGAAAAGTGCTTGGGGCCCAGCCCCTTCCCCTTCCAGGGCTTTAGGAGGTGCTGGTACTGGTTTCTGAGGCCAGGTACTTGATATATCAAAGAGAATCTTGGGATCAGATCAAGAACATCTGGCTTTTAATTCCTCATTATTCAACTTCCTACTTATATGAACTTGGGCAATTACTTCTCTGGGCCTCAGTTTCTCTTATCTGTAAAATGGGGTGTTTTCTAGTTATAAAATTCTGAGATTCTGTGAAATTTGAAAGATTGTATGTAGGAACCATGTATCTACATACTATAAAGAGCATTCCTGAACATCCCAGAGAGTGCTGTACTAGTGAGAAATCAAATATATTAATGAAGAGGTGACAGTTTTTTTCTATTGTTTTGATAAAGAGAGCAGAAAGAGGCAGAAGAGGAGGAAGATGGCTCTTACTGTTGTAGTAGGCAAACTGAAGATAATTATAGTGTGATGGGAGGAAATCTTCAAAGGGCTTCTCTCGGCTGGGATGAGAGGCAAGCTCGGTAACACAACTCTGTTTACAACTCAGCACCTGGATGTAATGATCTGAAGGGAATCAGAGAGGAGAATGAACAATGCATCAGTCTGGGACATTTAAAGCTGCGGACCAGATAAACAAAATCAAGAAAAGGTAACTGTTGGTCAGATGCCTAAAAGGATGCAAGCCAACAGACACTGAGGCAGAGTTGGAATCAGAGAACAATAAAAGAGCTACAATGTAGGTTTCTGATACATGGAGCAGAAGCAGCAGAAGCCCTGCACATTTCCCAAGCTGGGGCTGAGCTCAGAGCCTCATCCTCTTCCAGACTGTACTGACTTCATTCCAGGATACAAAACCTACTTAGGTAGCAACCAGATCTTTCCTAGAGAAAAAGATGAGGAAAAGGTCCCATTGAGCAGAGCAGAGAAGAGCAGAGCAGCACACACCTGTGATGGACTGGAAGAGGTCAGCATTGTATTCGAGGTAGTTGTAACCATCATAGTCATAGGGGCCCTCACAGAGGGCACGGCATTCCTCATCTGCCACAAAATACTCTTGCAGGGCTGCCTCCAAATGGGGCACAGCTTCATGGGGCTGTTCCTCTGAGTAGAGCCGCACACCCAGCCGGAACTCGTGCTTGAAGGAGGATAGGGGATTCAGCCTGCCAAGTCATGAATTAAGCAAGGCCCATCCCTTCCCTTCTGCCCACTGCCATGAGATTCACAAATTCCTGTGTCTATCTGTCTGAGTCCTAATAAAAACTCAAGGAATAAATGAAGTGTGCCTGGCAGGAAAATTAATAGGAAAAATAGATTTGTTGATTGATAATTACAAAAGGGTCTCACAAGAGTCTTTTACACAATAATAAAGCACTCAGGCATCATTATCCACATTTTACAGATGATGAAATTGAGGCTCAGGGAGGTCATCAATTAGCCTAAAGTCATGTTCCACTTTACAAAATGGAGAGGGATATTCATAAAGTCCCTGTGCAGCTTTAGAACTTTTCACTCTTCAGATTTCATAATTTAGGCTGCTAGTTTGAGAGAAATAACTTGTACTTAGTCTGGTAAGAAGTAATGAATTTTCTTCTCACTGCTGCCCTAGGATGCCACTAACCAAGGGAGGCCTTTCCCTTAAACCACAGAATCTGAAATCAGAATTCACTGTCCTGTGCATGTCAAATTTATGTTCCACCTGGTCCAAAGTCAAATATACTGGCTTTGATGTGCCTTTTGCAGGGAATTTCTAATGTAATTAAAAACAAAGATTTTCTAGTTTAGAAGTCCACAAAGACTTTCAGAAGGTTGTTCTTCCCTTCTTAGGAGTGGAGGACCTTCTCTGCTGACAGAGGGGATAGGATAGAAAGGGCACAGGGAAAGGAAGGCTGGGGATCCTGATTCACCATGTGGGGTTTTGCCTCGAGATCCTTGAAGTCCTCCTCCTTGACCCCTGACATTGTTTGATAATAGTCCAAGTTCTGGCGCATCTCCAGGTGCTCTGGGTTCCCCACAAAGAAGGTGTGTGCAGCTGCAACAGCCTTCTCCAACTTGTTAATCTGCAAGTGAAGCAAAATGAAGTAGTTCCCGAGTCTATGCCGAGTAGATAGCCTCCCTTCTGAAGAGACTCCCTGCCTCCAGCTCCCTCTGGCTATAATCAAGGGCAGGTCTGACCATGTCATCTCTTGCTCAAATGCTAGTGACTCCCTAAGACACCATAGCCCAACAACACATATCGCTGTGCTCCACATTAGAAGTTCTTTACAACTCAGCCCTTCCTACCTTCCAAATCTGCCATTCATATTTACTATAGTCTGGCCCTCCAACAGTCTGAGGGACAGTGAACTGGCCCCCTATTTAAAAAGTCTGAGGACCCCTGGAGTGGTTTGTGTTGACTCCCTCATTATAACACAAGTTCCTAGAAAAAAGGGACCATGTCTCTACCTTTCTTTGTATCTTAGGATTTACCTGAGTACAAAGTACCCTTATTAAATCTTTACTGACCAGCTGATTGGCATGTTGGGGACACAGAAATAGAAAAGCATGACATACAACTATACCCCAAGAAGCCAGCCATTGGTGAGCAGGAATCTTCAGACCCTTTCCAGCCAACTGAGCCCAGATCTTTCCTTTTAAGAGGATGAATTGCCTCTTGTTACTCCTGTCCTACATGCCTCTGGTTGAAAGGAACTAGGAAGGACAGCTATTTCTCTGGGATAAATTTAACACAGCAGATGCTGAAGAGTAAATGAGTATTTCTCTGATCAGGCATGGGGATATGCTGTTAAAAGGTACAATACTTCACTCAATAGTGCTTATTTTCAATTTTTAAAAATAAAGGTTACACTTATAACTACTCAATCTTTTAATTCCAGGATTCTGATCAGGAACTGAGATGACCAAAACCAGAAACATCAAAGGGACTAAGGATGGGTATAGGGTCTTAAAGAATGACACTGGGCTCAATAAGTACTTTGAAAGACAAATTCAGGGAAGGAGATTAAATTATCCAGGTATATTCAGAAACAGGCTACATTACTGACAAATCCTAAACTCTTCACAAAATTATGGGGAACTGATGGCACAGTGGAATAGAGTGCTTGTCTGGAGTGAGAAGACCTGAGATCAAATCAAGCCTCAGACACTAATTCTGTGACAACTGGCCAAGACACTTAACCACAATCTGCCAGTTTCCTCAGCTGTAAAATAGGCAAAACAAGAATAGTAAAGCATTTTGTAAAGCTTAAAGTCTTATGCACATATAAGCTATCATTATTTCACTTTTATCTTTGTATCTCTTTTAGACACTTCTAGCACAATACCTGACACACAGTAGATGCTTAATTGGCTCATTGATTCCTACCCCAAAATCCATTCTGGAGAAGAATTCTAGTTCCAGCTCCAACATTAACAAGCTGTAGGATCCTGAAAAAACACTAAATTCTTACAGGCCTCAGTTTCCTTATATGTCAAATGAAGGAACTGGACTAGATAACCTCTCAGGTTTCTCTTTCCAGGACTAGATTCATTTTTATTGTTAGAAGTGATGAAGCCTTCCAGATATGATGAATTTTTGCTTGATTTTCTTCCAGTCTCTCTCTTCTTCCTTGTACAATGAAATATCCCTTCCATTAAGTAGTAGCTGTCCTCCTCCCCTTCAGTTATGCTATTACATCATAATTTTTTAAGGGAATATGAGTTTGGGGAGGAATTATATATATTTTGCAGAATTTTATATTCTCTTATCTAGAAGATTGGGGGGGGGGGAAGAAAGATTTTTTTTCAGAGTAACTGTTACTGGGAGATGGGCGTTTGAATCCAAATTCTTTGTGGCTTATCTGTAGGCTGTTAAAGGTCTGTTCTTTAGAGATGCATTTTGAAAAAAACATAAGCGGTACTGCCGGCCAGCTCTTGTCTGGAGCCAAAAACCTTGTTTTTTGTTCTGTCCTCAGAACTGCTCTTAACACTCTGCAGAACTGAAGGGCTGGCACTAGTGAATTAACCCTTAAGGGTTAGCCTAGTGAAGTCAAATAGCCAATAGGAAAAAAAGAATACCGCGGGCCGAGAAACGGGACAAAGTAGGATGTAATTTCTGTGTTTTAACTTAACTCAGAAACTTGAGAGGGTCCCCGGCAGGGAGGAGCCTGGGCCCCTGCCTGCTACGTGGCATTCCAGGGCCTGAAACGGAAGGCGCTGGAGTGGGTAGGAAGGAAGAGTAGTCAAGAAACCTTTTCTAAGCTTGAAAAGAGATGAGGCTAAGAAACAAGGGAAAGCACTGGTGGAAATCAAGCCCTGCAACTTTGTCCACAACCAAGCATTGCAACTTTGTCCACAACCAGGCATTGCAACTTTGTCTCTACACTAGCAGTAGGGTCAGGGGGCGGAGAGCTCCCAGCTCAGCCGGGATCTCGGGGCTTGGGGCAGGACCTGGAAGGAAAGATATCTCTCCAAGTTCTAGAGACTTAAGCCTGGGTCACGCCTGCATTTCATCTTCAAAACCCCTTCTGGGTCTGACTCCGACACGGCCAGCTGCCTGGAGCATTCTGGAGGGAAGGGGGGATGCCATCAGCTAAGCCCACAGCACCTCAGAGTGGAGAGAAACCTGAACACTGTCTCCATCCTGAATCTGAACAAAGGTCCGCTCTATCGTGTGCCCAGTCGGTTACGCAGCCTTCGCTTGGAGATCTCCAGTGACGGGGAGCTCACTACCTATCGGGCCGGTGGATCTGGACCAGCTCGCTCTAGGTCGGGAAGATGCTGCTCGCTTGGAGCCTGCCCGTGTCCCCCGCGAGGCCCCCCGCCGCCGCCGCACCTTAAAATAGGCCACTTGCAGGTAGTTGTAGGGGCTGCGCTTGCGGAACTCCAGCTCCAGCTCCTCGCTGAGGGTGTGAGCGGCGGGCGCGCCCAGGCAGGCGCGCAGGCAGGCGGCACGATGCAGCAGCCTCCCGAAGAAGCGCAGGTCGCGCAGGGCACTTGCGGCCCGGCTCGGCTCGGCCCCGAGCCCCGGCTCGGCCCCGAGCCCCGGCTCGGGCTCCCAGGGGTGCCGGGCGGCGCACCCGGAGCGGCAGCGCAGGCGCAAGGCTCGGAGCGAGGCCCGGGAGCGCAGCGCCCGCTCCATGTGCAGCACCACCGCCGCCCAGTCCCCGCGCGCGTAGGCCGCGGCGCCCGCCGCGAACAGCCCGTCCGGGGCCTCGGCCGACTCCAGCCCCGCTGCCACAGACGCCGTCCCCGGCTCCGCCGCGGTCCAGAGCCAGGCCTCAGCCCCGGCCCAGGCCGCGGACAGCCACAGCCACAGAGCGAGCCGGGCCATAGCCGACCGTGCACACCTAACGGACCCGGCGGGCAGCAGCTCACAACCCGCCCGGAGCTCCGCCCCAGAAGCCAACCCCGCCCTAAAGCCTGGGCCCCGCCCCTAGGCGGCCTGACCCGCTGGGGCGCAACCTCGGCCTTAGACTGGCCCCCAGAATGAGACCTACCCCTAGGCCTATGCTCCACCCTCCAAGGATAAAGCCCTGCCTTTAGACCGCCTCAGAGAACAAGCCCCGCCTCCATAGCTCTGCACCTCCTCCAAAGAATGAAGCCCCGCCTTTAGGCCGTGCACCTTCTCTACAGGACGTTTTGCCCTTAGACCTCCCAAAAAAGTGAGCCCCACCTTCTAGAACTGTGAAGCCCCGCCAGACCAACACACCTTTGGGGCCAAGGGATGCAACACGCCACACACATGCCATGCCTTCCTCGAGACTGATTCACCACCCCTAGGGCCCTTTTTCCTCTTTCCCGTCCGTCAGGAAGGAGGTGAATTAGACTTGAGCCCCACAGGCAGAAGTCTTTCCCCAGGACAAAAGGGGGACCCCTCCCCCCAAATCGTAACCACGTCCCCGCCCCCGCCTCTCTGGACGGAGCCAGAACCCTCAGAGCGTAGCCCCGCCCACAATAGAACGCCACCCTCGGCCTATATAGAAAGACTATCCCTCCCATAATCTCCGCTCCTCAGAACGGAGGCAGCATCTTCAGATCAGAGCCCTGCCCCTGAGGCTTCCTAAATGGCATTTTTAGTGACCCGTCTCTACAACGAAGCCCCGCTTCCCAAACAGGAGGCCGCGAGCCCGTCAGCCCCTCTCCAGGAGGCCACGCCCCCTGACGTAGCCCTGCCATTAGGACGCAGCCCGCCTCTTCCTCACGGCGCATGCGTCACCTGTCGGGCTTCGCTAGAGCTGGGAACATGGCGGCTCTTGAGGCGTCGGTCTGTGAACGCGACGCGGTGGGAGCTGAGGCGGGCGGGGGGACGGAGCTTCAGCCAGGTAACAGCGGGCTGGGGGCGGCGGGCTTGAGGCAGATGCTGCGTGTCCGCCGACTCTATGCTCAGGGCTCGTGTCTCCCTCGTAGGGACCCATACGGAGACCCACCGCGACCCCGCCGGCTGCGCCAAGGCCGTCGCCAAGGTCTCGTCCGACCAGTTCCTGGTGAGCCCCTACCACACCCGCCGCATCGGGAACCCTGAAGACCTGGTGGAGCTCGCTCAGCAGGTGCAGAAGGTGAGGGCAGGAGGCAGCAGCGAGGGCTTGGGGGGAGGGGGGCGGTACCCGAGACGGGGGGAGGGGGGCGAGAGCGGGGGATGCCGGGCTTCGGGGGGGGGGGGAGGAAAGAAAATCGAGGGGATGAGAGGGACGGGAAGAAAGATTTGATGATGGTTATGAAAAAAGTTTCCATTTTTCCCTCTGCCTTACAGTGCCTTGGATGGTGGTACATAAAGGTAGCCATTGCCCCAACTGCACCTTTGATAGATTTCTTGGTCCCATTTTCCAGTGAAGGGGAATTCAGATTCTTATGACTTTCTGTGACTTTTATTTTCTCCTTTTTAGAATGGGGGAAAAACTATGGGTCAAAAGACGCTGATTTACACAGGTAGATAAGTGGTATATTATCAGACTGTTGTGAGGAACATTGGCATAGAATATTGGAGGCACAATTTTTAATCTTCCAAGCTTACATGCTGATTTTGTGAATACTCCATGGACAGGGAAGGCAGTTACTGAGTGTCTGCTATAGTCATAGAATTGCCTTGGATGCTATTGGTGGGAATAAGATTTGGTCTTTTGGGAGCTGGGTAAATTGAGAAAGCATATATAAGAAATACGCAAGAAACAATTAGCTAACCTTGAGCAGTTTACAATATATGTGTACATGGATATATATGTGTTTGTTTATATTGTCTCTGTGTGTGTGTATCAAATGCACAAGTTAAAAGAGCACTTCATATTCTTTGTATGCTTATATTCTCATTTGTGATATTCTCATTTTACATCAATAATAACCTATATACCAGAAGTCATTCTAAGAAATGTACCATCAGAAAGGGCTGTTTATATGGCAGAAATGAGGGGAAGATAACAGTTTGAGTAACCCACTGGTACCCAGGAGATATTTACGTTCACATTTAATATACTTTACATTTACATCTTTACTTTAGAGAGAGGTCTCAAGCACATCAAATGGATCCTACTAGATTGTAAGCAAAGGCTAATATTTTTATTTTTCTGCTTTCCCTAGCTCCTAGCTGTAATGGGCTGAGGTTTGAGTTGATGCACTGAGGTCCTAAGCATGTGAGGCTAAATAGTAATTGGGCTATACTCTATTAATATACATGATTGGATAAAGAATGGTCCCTGCCCACTCTCCGTGCAAGTCCTGATGTGTTGTAGAGGAAATGACGATTTTGGTGGGTGGAGGCAGAGAGAGAGACAGGAAGAGAAGCTGGGAGAGATTGGGCCTGGGTTCCATACTCGTAGCTGCTGGTCATGTGGCTGCTGGTCGAGCTAGCTTCTTGACTCAGCTGCACACATTGCTATTGCCCATTCTCTTCCACCTCCGATCCTTCTTCACTGAGAATAAAGACTGATGATTTTCCCCTAACCTGAATTCCTGCCTCCTGCTGATTTAAAATATGCAATCTTCACACCTAGAAAAGTGCATTGCATGTAGTGATAAAATGATAAAGAATTTAATTATATGACTTAGAAACATAACTGATGAGGAAGCACAGTGCTAGATAATTTTAATTGGGGAATTGGAGTTACATGGGAAGGCTTCAGAGTTCTTTCTTCTTCTTGCTTACTTTGAATGTGTATAGAGTGGCAAGGGATCTGGCCCTATTGGAGTTTCTACTGGTAGCTATATAAAGTTTGTTGGGAGATCTTTTAAGATATTGCTCTATGCTATGTCCAGTCCTTTTCATTACACATCTATTTTATATTTTAAAAAATTTGGAGCAGGGAGTTTGGAAAGAATATTGTAATATTCTCTCTAAAATGTAATATTCTCTGTTTCTTTTTCTTTGGGGGTCTCTGGAAGCAGCCTTCCTTTCAGTTCAGTAATCACCACAAGTGCAGCCGGGGATTAAAGTCCAAATCCTTTATTGTCCCTTTCCAAATCTTGTCTCCTTTCCTATGGCCCAGTTAGCTTTCTTATAGTCCAGAGCCTTTATTTTCTCCTTCCTGGGACTGGGCAACTTTCTGGAGAGCCTTTCAGTCTGGCCTTGGTTCCGAGAGCTTGAGCTCCCGCCTGCCTTCTCTGGCTTCTGAATATCCCCGACTGAATTCTGGCTGAGATCCTAGCTTATATATGCTCTCTTATCAAAGGTGTGAATCTTGTAGAACTATAGTAAATAAGTACATGTACTGAACTAGAGAACTGTTAAGCATCATGCTAAATAACCATTGTCTCTATCAATTCCACTGACTTAGCACCTTGTTGCAAGTTCTGGCCCATAACAGAATATGGTATTCCTCTGGCATCTAGATCAAACTGAACGGTGAGCAGATCGAACATTTGGAGTCAGGAAAACCCTGGTTCTCTTCTTGGGCAAGTGACTTAACCTCTGCCTTGATTTTTTTTCAGCATTATAGGGGATACCTACTTCTCAGGATTGTTGTGAGAATCAAATGAAATAATATTTGTAAAGCACCCTTAGCACCATTTTGGCACTTAATAAATAATGTACCGTTCATTGACTGATTGTTAAGTGGCATAGTCAGGATTGTAGAACATCAGGCTCATTTGGCTATTCTTTCTACTAGTGAATTGTTAGGATAACTTTTAAGTTGTAAAAACCTTGAAGGTATGAATTGTATTTATTTTTCTATATTTCTCAGTGTCTAACAGTATTCTTTTCCAACTTCCCTATCTATAATGTCCCCTCCTTCTTGCCACTTTTACAACTGTAGTTCACATCACCCCTGCAAGCCCTTATCATCTTATCCTTGAACTATTTCAATAACCTTCGGGTTAGTCTTCCTGCTTCAGATCTTCCTACTCCAGTCCATTCCCCAGTCACTACACAAAGTAATTTTCCTAAAAGTATACTCTCAGACCATATCACTCTCTAACTCAGTAAAATTTAGTGGCTCCTTGTTATCACCAGGATCAGATATAAAATCTGATGTTTTATTTTCATGCTATTCATAACCTGGCTTCTTTCTATATATCCAAGTCTTCTTATACTTTTTATAACTTCTTATAGTCTTATACTTTTCTCTCCTTCACATACTGGTTCTTCTGTGAACATAGCACTTAGTCTCTTAGCTCCATGCCTTTTCACTAATAATGTACCATTCTTGAAATGCTCTCCCTCTCTACCCTGCCTCCCCTTGATTCAAGACAGTTTAGATACCACCTTCTACAGAAGGCCTTTCCTAGTGATCCATTCCCTTCGCCTTATCAAACCCTGTACTCTTACCTCTCCCCACCTGTGTTCCCAGTGATATAACCTTCCATTTACTGTGTACTACATGTTCCAAAAAAAAAAAAAATTTTTTTTTTGCATGTTAACTCTCCCATTAGAATGTGAAGTCTTCTAAGGCAGAGACCATAGTTATTTGGAGTTGGAGCAGGGTTTTTTAAATTGTTGTTTGTGTGTTTTTTGACTATTCTTTGTAGTTTTTCTTTTTAGTACAGTGCCTGATACATTGAGTAAATGCTTGTTAACTGCTTGCTTGACTGAAAATTTATGCTTACTAAAGAATTTTCTGAGTTTTTGGCTCATAAAAAGACATCCTTTTCTAGCTTTCTGTGATTTTTTATTTTCTTTCATAGGCTGATGAATTCATCAGAGCAAATGCTACAAACAAGCTGATAGTTATAGCTGAGCAAATCCGGCATTTGCAAACACAGGCCAGGAAGGTAAGGAAAATATTGCTGTTTTCCATGGTTTGGATGCAAGCTTCTTAGTTTGTATTTATTTTTCAGGCCTAAATTAAATATTATTATTATTATTATTTTACTATGTAACTGCTAGTCTGCTTGAACAAACAAAGTATCAACCATGTAGATCTGTCAGATCAATAGGGGGAACAATTATGGAATGGTCAGTTCAGCAGTTCAGGCCAGAGTCCAGTTCAATAGGAACATTCTTTTCTGTCCTTAATACATATTAGGAAACTCTTAGGAAAAAGAAAAAATACAAAGGATGCAGATTTTGATACAATTTCTAGTAATCTAATCCCCCCAAAAATCTCAATTCTCAACATTATAAAGCAAACTCTGAAATGTTACAAAGTGTTCTTTTACTTATGGGCAACTGTTGCATAATTCTCTACTAGAATAAAGCATGTTTTTGCATTTTATATCTTTGCAAACAAGTCAGTTAGAGTATAAACAGTTAGATTGGTCATAGATTGGTGTCTAAGACCAGGTAAACTTCATCTTGTGGTGCAGAGAGACTTATTTGGACCAGATAGTGTATGCAAACACAAAGGCATGTATAATAAAAAAAAAGCAAGACTAGTGGAAGCTAAGGGATCAAGAAAAAAAAATAGGTGCTGTGTTAAAAATAGGTTAGTTTTCATTTCTTCAAAACTGCTTAAATATTTCATTTTTATTTTCACTATTATGGATAAAGCCAGAAAACCAAAGCCACCTTTAGATAGAAAAATATCTAAAATTTTAGCTGGATGACACTATGAATTCTGTCCATTGTTTCATTTGTTGTTGTTTTTGATGGTACTCAGGTATTGGAAGATGCTCAAAGAGACGCTGAACTGCACCATGCAGCTTGTAATATGGTGAAAAAACCTGGAAATATTTACTACCTCTATAAAAGGGATAATGGACAGCAATACTTTTCCATCCTTTCACCAAAGGTAGGAGGACTGCATTCTTTGTCAGTGTTGAGACAGAATACACCTGAGCAAATTTACTCTTTAAGAAATCTCTTTGTGAGATCCATAAGAATGCATTTATATAGTTGCCAATGGCAAAGAATGCTGTTCATCTTTTGGGGGGGTTTTTTTTTTTTTAGGGAAAGAATGAGCCTAGGTATAGGCCTAGCAACAGACTTTGCTTTCCACTGATTATCTAGCTAACTAACAAGTAGGCTTTTCACAAAGTGATTAATTCATTAGCTCCCACCTCCCTCTTCCCCCCCCCCCCCCCCCGACTTTTCTATCTTTGCAGTAATAGTGGCAGGGTTGGGAGAAGTAGAGGGGTGGGGGATGAAGGAGCAAAGGATACTAAAAGAACATAGTTTTTAGACCATTTGTAAACATTGAGCATTGATATCTAGTGACCAACAAATGGACCTGGTACTGGAGGAAGATAAGCCACATCAATTTTTACTTTTTCTATAAATAAAACCAGGGTTCAGTAGGAAGTGGCAGCTAAATGGAATGATCATAACTGGAAGGGACCACAGATGCTATTTAATCCAACTCCCTTTACAGCCCAGGGAGAATAAGTGATCTGAGATCACAAGTAATAAACAATGGAGGTGAAGCTCTTTCCAGTTCACAAGACCTCCCTAGACAGATAAGGCATTGACATAATTGGTTTTTGGTTCATTCACAAGCAATAAAAAGCATCATTTCCTGGGATATTTGGGCATCTGTTGAAATATTCACAAATATTTGTAAAAAGAACATTACAAAAGGAATTGTACTTATGTGCCAACATTTGTTACAAAGAATGAGAAGACTGAGAACTCAATGAGCCTCCCTCCTAATTCAGTAACTTCTATGGGAAGGTGGGCAGTAAGGGAAGGTGATTAAAAACATGTTGGAAAATACATGGCTCGGGAGTAAAAAAGGAAGGACACCAAAGACATGTAGACTCATGCCTAGATCTTGAATATTTTGTTTAAGAGGAGAATCAGGGAGCACAGAATATGCCATGCCAATCATGACAAATGGAATTGGAAGCGTGGAAAATGAAATTGATTATATTTTAACATACGGGAAATAAGTAGGAAGAGAATTTCAGTGCAGCTGTTTGTATCAGACTGTTGACTTGTTAAGAGACAAGGTCAAAAATCAACAGCAAATTAGAAGAATAAAAGTAAGTAGGGATTTGGTGCAGTTGCAGCAATTTCATTCTGACCTTTTTAGACAGTCTAATGATGTTAAAACAAAGGAAACAGATAAAAGACCAGACATTAATAGAAACATCACCATTTCCTAAGAAAATTTAGCTAATGTAAATCAATTGTCATTAACAGACTAGTAGAAACCTAGAAACCACTGTACCCAGTAAACCTTTGATTTTGCCAGGCAGGTATGTTAGCCAAGAGCATCACTAATCTAGAACACAAATTTATTGGAAAAATTTTATTGAGGATTGTGGGATTTGGTGAATGACTATATCATCTCAAAAACAGCATGAAACTAATAGGAGAAGGTTTGGAGTTTAATTTTATATATGTACATGTATGTGTACACACATGTACATATATGTGTATATGTATGCATGGTTATATGTGCATATTTATATGTATATATGATGATTTCAATGTCTTAACTTAATTGTTATTAATTTAGTTCATTCCCTATTTAACGAACCATGTCTGACCAATCCTGGAGGATTCTTGAATTCTAGTCTTTCCACTTTCAAGAGATAAATGAAAATTCTCATACCTCAGCATATAATTATCAGATTTGGAGAACTCCCCAGTAACTGGCTTTTGCCTAGTAGAAATCATATCATGAGAATATAGTAGGATTTTTAAAAATAGAAATGTATGGTATATTTATATGGCTTTTTTGCCTTCTCTAGGAATGGGGGGCAAGTTGTCCACATGATTTTCTTGGTGCCTACAAGCTTCAACATGACCTCTCCTGGACTCCATTTGACAACATTGGGAAGCAAGATGCTGAACTCGGCATCATGGACAAACTTTTGAGCCAGCAAATGGCCCTGCCTGAATGTACAGAGCCCAATTTCCAGGGCCTCACCTAGTGACCATGGACAATGCCAAATAGAATGTGGGCCTGGCTATGCTCGTCTTCTTAGCTTCCCTACATCCTACTTTGTAGGAGTTGTGAGAAGTGAGATGTGATGTACACATATGAGTATCTTGGATGAAGACCCCCTGTGTGAATTGAAGTATATTTATCAACTCCATTTTGGGCTTCACACTCCCTACCTTCAGAGAATCCCCAACTAAACAAACATGGGCCAGTAACCATTATAACACATCACAACTCATCCAGATAGACAAAATCCATCGCTGTAACTACACTAGAGACTTTATAGGAAAGATAGGAAATGTCACTTCCTTAAAAAGTTTGTAGACTACTGTTTATACACAAAGGAATCCGTTTTGCCATCTCTTTTAACTCAGGAAATTTACAAATGGGACTAAGGTCAAGCAAAAGGCTTGCTTTTCTGTTTCTATAAGTGATGCTACCCTGTTCCAGAGAATTTTAGGCTCAGTCATTGTCCAAGGTCTCAGGAATATGTGCTATGCAGAATGGCAGATAGAGTAATGGGGCTGATCAGAGAAGTGATTCTAGTTTCCTTAAAGGGGATGTCTGGTCTGCATTTTCCCTAGCTCCTGTGGTCTTCTCATTTGGGTAGAAAATTGAGACAAGAGCCCTCAGCTCCTAATCAGTGTTTTAGGATCATAGATTTAGAGCCAGAAGTGACCTTCAGAAACCATTGAATCCATCCCCCTTCTTTTACAGTAAGATGGAGGAGGAGAATGAGATGTTAAATGACTTACTCAGACTCTGAGGCAGTAGTTGAACCTATTTCCCCCATGAAGCCATACGCCTTATGGATGGAGATAGTTAAATTCATGTTAGCTTGCTTTGGGGAAAAAATCCAGGCTAAACCATGAGAGTGATAGTGTGGGTCCGTTTCAATTCCAAATATCATGAAAGGAAGAGTTAACAAGAGAATGGAAATGAGGACTTTGGAGTTCTGTTTGCATAGAATTTATTTTGCTTTTTTCAATAGAATTCAGAATATCTAGCCTCCTAATCTTCTGTACCATGGACTCATAAGACTGAAAGATTGAAGGACCTAAGAAATCATCTAGTCCATCCATATTTGTTTATGGACATAAGAAAACTAAGACTGGTAGTTTCAAGGTGATCAATATCACATAGATAGCAAGGCCAGGTTTCCAATACAAGTCCTCTGATTTCCAGTCCAGTACATTTGATGTTATATCAAGCTTTCTCTTATAGTAGTGATAGTAAACAGCAAGGGAAATTCCTGAAGTTGGGAGCAAATTGCCAATTGCCTTCACTTATGTATAGCCACAGAACAAATTATATGAGTAATTTAGATAAACTGAAGTATGCACAAACCTAGTGTTGAGTTAGGATATTTTTTTCAGAATTATCCAGTTAATTGCCCTAATTAGTTGTTTTCTTTTTCCCCAGAAAAAAAAAACAACAACAAAAACCATGTTTTGTAAATAGGATTCTCCTAGATTTATCCCTAGCTAAAAGTTCCCATCAGTCTAGTTTCAATTTGTATTCATTCGGTAACTGTTAAGTGCCTACAAGGAGTATAACCACAGGTAAACTTGAGTATCATCCTCTGTGATATAGTTTGCTGTGAAGAGATTAAGCTGTATTTTAACTACAGAACTGCCACAACTCCTTGGAGAATAGCACCTATACTCCTAAACATCTTAGAGTTTAGGGTCTTTCCCACTTAGCTGGATTGACCAATGAATCACATATGGCTAGTCAAAGTCTAACAAATTCATCTGGATTTTTTGGTAAAATTAAGGCATACAAATCAGAGTTGGAACTGGAAATAATGAAGAGGGAACCATGGGGGAGAATGAAAACATGGGCAGAGAGCCAAAGTAGAGAGCAACAGCATAGTGCTGTAGCTACCTTTGAACCTAGATCCAGAATCAAATCTGCTGGAAGGACTTTAAAAAAATAGTTCTGTTCATCAGGCTCAGTTTCTGGGAACTCAAAGTGAAAGCAGATAATAGGAAGGGAGAGCTAGTTTTTATTTAAGGAAATGCACTGAGTTCTCAGTATACATTGACCATTATCTCCCTGCTCTGAGCATTGTAATAGGAAAAATTAGAACATCTGCACTTTCTATTATAACATCCCCTTGCCTGGCTATGCCTTTGTCTGATTAACCTCTTGGGGTCTTTCTATCTACTGCAAGAATTTGACATGGAACCATTCAGAGAAATTTGATGTTTATTAAGTGCTGATTGTCTAGAGCACTGTGCTGGACTCTGGGATAGAAGGATTAGATGGAGCCTTGCTCTCAGAATTTATTATAAAGAGAAGATATTGCTAAAATAAACATTACAGTCAAATTTATTCCTATTACTGATGGAAGGGAGGGAATTAAGAAAAAAAAATAAACGAGCTAAGAAAATTTAGGGATGATTTAGCCAGATGAAATGCACCTAAAAAGAGCTAATTAAACTGAACTTATTTGAAGGCTTGAATCTGATCAAAATGGCTCTAAGGGGAAAGAAAACTTACCAACATTTAGCCAATAAGCTCGATGATATAGAAAGTTCCTACAAGAATAATCTATAGGAAACTGAGAAACTATAAAACTGTTAGGCCTCAGATGTCTACATTTTTATATACCATAGCTAATAGGGAGAATTAGAGAGCTTAATACAAAAGGTAAATTTGATGTAGGTATCACTGAGCTTTAGTGAAATGAGGCTGGACTAGAATTTGGCTTTGGAAGAAAAGGTGTACTTTTTCAGAAGGAATTCCAATGGGAGTAACCTTACATATAAAAAGGTAGATGAGGAAATCTAGGAACTCAAGGCTGAAAACATGGCAGCATTTTAGAAAGAGAATCAGTGGAGGCTAAAAAAATGCAATATAGACAATAGACAAAAGATGAGTTTGACTATCAATAGGCATTAAATGCTTCTGATATCCCTGAACCATGTTAAATGCTGAGAAGACCAAAAAAAAAAAGTTCACATTCTGATGGGGGCAAAAAATATAATCGACAAGATACCTAAAAGAGAAGTAAATGGAAGTTAATCTGAAGAGGAGGAGGAGGAAGGGAAATCAGGAAGTGGGGTAGAGGGGAGGAGGATTCCAAGTATAGGAGAAAGCCAGTGCAAATGTAGAGATGAGCAATGGAAAGTCCTTACTATGTGTCAGGTCCTGTCCCATTTTATTGCAAATATTTCACTTGTCACAACATCCCTAGCTTTATAATTTATTATAGCTAAGGAAACAGGGTCACATGATCAGTATCTGGTGCTGGATAAGAACTTGTGTCTTCCTGATTCCAAATGTGGCTCTCTATCAAGGCACTTGACTGCCTCCAGACCATTGAAGGTAGGTAGATCATAAGAGTCCAGGGAAGGAGATAAAATGGAAGAAGACTGCCCTGGTAGGAAAGGGCTAGGTTGTGAAGAACTTTATATTTGATCCTGGAGGTGGTAGAAGATGGTTTGGAGTGAGAAAAATTGAGGTAGGGTGCCCAACTCGAAGATTATTGGCAATAGTTGAAAGGAGTAATGAACATCCAACCTATCGTAATGCCTCTGAAAGTGGAGAGAAAGGGATCTATAGGAAGGAGATTGTAAAGATAAAAAGATTCAGCAATGGATTGGATAAGTGAGATGTGGGTGAGAAGTTGAAAATGACACCAAGGTTGTGAACCTGAGCAATTAATAGTATTTATATAGCACTTAAAGGTTTGCAAAGCTTCTTAGAAAATGCTGCATTTTATCCTTACAGTGACCCTGAGGGGAGGTGCTATTACCCTTATTTTATAGGTGAAACAGGCAGAAAGCCACTTGTTCAGAGCTATGCAGCTATTATGTTTTTGAGGTAGGATTTTCAATCTCTCCAGTCCATGTGTACTAATATCCATTATGCCATCTAGCTGAGTGACTGGGAGGATGGTGGTACCCTTGACAATAATAGGGAACTTTGTGGGGAGGGAGGGAGGGGGAAGATGTTTTGTTGGGACCATTTATGTTTGTAAATAAGCAATTCATGTATTTTAAGAGAGTTTTGATAAATGGCTAGCCCAGGAAAGAGACTAGGGCTGAATATATCATTTGGGAATTATCTTACATATAGATGATAATTGAACCTAAAGAGCTGATGAGCTTACTCAGACAAGGCCTAGTACAGAACATTAGTTGATAGTCATGATTTGGGGGGTTGAGGAGGAGGAACATGACATGGATGAAGAACTAGCAAATGAGATTAAAGAATGATCAGATAGATGGATGATGAGGAAAGAACATGAAAATTCAGAGAAGAGAATATTAAATAGGGAAAAGTCATTAGCAGTGTCAAACAGTGAAGAAAAGTAAAGATGAAGATTTGGGAAAAGGACCATTATATTTGGCAGATCATGGGTACCTTAGGAGCTGACAATTGATGTCATCACTTGAATGATGAGGTCAAATGCCATACTGCAAGGGTTTAGAAAAGAGGAAATGGAGGCAACTAGTACAGGTGGCTTTCTCATGAATTAGCAGGTTACAAACCTGGATGGAAGGCACTTTGATCATGCAGATGTCTGCTGGAGTGCTTTTTCTGCTGAAAGAATTGACAAAAATCTTGGCTTGTCTTATTGTTTTCATTATTTAAAAGGAGTAGGAAGCCAAAAGGAATTGGTATTCTAGATTTGATTCTTTTCAATAAGGAGGAACAGATTATTTAAATAGAAATGGTGGGCATCTGAGGTGCAAATGATTATTATGGAATTTATGAACTAAGCAAAATCTGTCATGGACTCTAAACTGTGAGAAAATAGATTACAAAGTATTAATAGAAAAGTAAGGAAAAATTCCACATAGGAAAGGTGAACAACTGGTTAAGAAAATTATATTTTAATGTTTGGACACAGCTTAAAGTACAGGAATGATAGGCTTTTAGCCAGGCAGCCGATAAGTGCTGAGTACTGGGGATACAAAGAAAGACAAAAAGACAGTTTTGCCCTTAAAGAGCTCACATTCCAAAAGGAAACTACCTATCAAAAACTAGGTACATAAAGATATGTACACAATAGATGGAAGGTACAGAGCGCAGCTTCTTATACTTTTATTATTCACAACCCTTTTTTGCCCGAGTTTTTACACAAGCTTAGCTATATAAGTATATAAATCAAATATTGATAATTCCCACATTCAGTTACAAGACTTCATATGAAATTATACCCCAAAATTTAAGAAGCTTTGATATAGAGTACAGAGCACCATCTTGTCAATCTGACCATGAGAACTTCAAAATGAAAAGGGCGAAAAAAGAAAATTGCCCTCTAGAAAGACATTTTGAAGAGATGATTCCAGTGAGGAAATATGATGGGAAGAGAGATAGTTCTTAAAGAGAACAATGTGGCTGAACAGGAAACTTAATTCGGGATTTTTAAAAGACATTTTGAAAATGGAAGCAAAAGCAGGTAAGTGAGGATAAAAACAAAAGTATCCTATGATTTCTTCACCTTGCCATCCACACTTGCATACTTTCTTCCCACTTTCCCACTTCTGTTGATAGAATCTCTCTTAACATCTAACCAGACAATGATCTAATAAGTGCTAAATTCACATCTCATTTCTTTTCCCCCATTCGTAGAGTCACTATGTTCAAACCTCCAGTCCCAATTGTCAAAACTGTTATATTGCAATATCCTAATTAGTTTTGCTTGACTCTACATGTTTGGTAGTTTTTCCTTCATTGTTTATTCTTGGGATAGGAGCTTAGGGCAGGTGGGAGGGAGAAGGGTAGATTTTTGTTGATTGACAAAATAAAATTATAATTTTAGAAAGTCACCTCCCTGTCTCCAATCTCTCTTTTTACAGGGCTACTGAAATGTTCCTAACATACATACCTGATCACTCTGTGCTGACAAGTTTTCAGGATAGAATAAATTGCTTCTAGGATGACACTTTCCACAATGACTACATGTTTTCCAAGCCTTGATCCAAATGATTACACTTTGCATATTCAAGTCCACTAAATTACACTGTTAGTTTTTTACTTCACTTTATACTCCAATATTCCACTTAATGCCATGAGATGAGACTGCTGCCATGAGCCTCAGACACATTGTCAAGGCTCAGCCAAGACGTTTATTTCATCTAGCTGAAAGGATGCTCTCCTTACAATTGTTTTATTTTATTTGCTGAGGGGACTGGGGTTAAGTGACTTGCCCAGGGTCACAAAACTAGGAAATGTTAAGTGTCTGAGGTCGCATTTGAACTCAGATCTTCCTAACTTTGCCCCCTGCTCTATCCACTGCACCATCTAGCTGTCCTTCCCTTTACAACTTCTTAGAATACTGGGTTTCTTTTCCCTTTCCCCAAAACTGGTTACACCCTACCTGGTACTTCTCTGTGGGCTCATTTCCACTTCAGATTGCTGTTTTCCCGGATCTTGGAGGCAGGGGTTAATCTAGGGAACTTCCTTGTCCCAATTTCAGTTGCTGCCCCATTTCTTTGTGTCCACTTGGAACTCTGCAAGAAGTCTATAGGATTCTCTCTGGGCTGAGAAGCATATTTGAAATGGGAAGGGTGGCCCACACAAGTCTCGGTTTGTGAGGCTGAAACGGATAGACTTCACGAAACCTCATAGACGATCGTCTTGCCAGACTCTCGGAAGGAAGGAAAGAAAGAAAGAGAAGAGAGACAGAGAGAAAGGAAAAAAGAAGGAAGAGAAGAGAAGGAAGGAAATAATATGGAAGGCAGAGGGAAGGAAAGAAGGAAGGAAAAATGCGTCTAAGTGCTGGTTCGTCCCGAGGTTAATAGCTGCCTTTCTGTGATCCCCATCCTCAGGACTCCTCCGCCCTCCGGGATTGTGAGCTCAGAGGGATGTGAGAAAGGATAAGGAGGAGATCAGTGTCCAAGCCACGGATGGCCCCCACCCCAGCTTCGACCAGGATAGTCATCCCCTCAGAATACCCTGGCCCCCGGGAAAAACGTAATTTAAGTGGAACAGCTTCTCTAAAGCCTTCTGAAAACAAAAATGGGGGGTTTCAAAACCCTGCTTTCCCCACTTAAAACCTTTGCTCCTCCAAAGCTAGACTTCCCAGGAGTCGTCAAGTAGAAGGGATCAGATCTGACTGGAGACATTACAGTGGCCGGGGCGTGAGAATCTTAGAACGCAAGTAGAGAAAATAGAGTTGGAGTGGTTCTAGAAGGGAAGTCTTTTAAGCCCCAGTGTAAGGGCGGTTGGGATCCTCCCCAAAGTATTCCGAGTCCAACCCAAAATCGAGTAAACATCGATCAGGAGCAGGTTGATCCTAAGCTCTAGGTGAAGGAAAAGGGAGAGAGGGGCGAGGGTGAAAGAGAGGAAAACGGGCTAGTGGGATCTAAGGAGTGAATTGCCAATAGATTTTCTCTATATAGTTTTTACATCAGCTTTGCCCTTATATAAAAATTTAACTCTATTTCTGGTGACTGTGGCTGTGCTATTAGGAAAGTCAGCCTCCTCCATGCTTTGAAATTTAATTCCCTCATTGCACTTCACTCCATCTGGAAGACTGAATTAGGATTGCCTAATTCTGATGTTTTCACCAAAGTTGACAGTTTGTAGGCTCAATAATTACATTATAGGTGTTCTTTTTAAGCTGCTCTTAAGAGCCAGTAGGAGGGGTGGTGGGGGAAGCAAAGGTGGAGGGGGAAAGAGGGATGGGGGGAGAAAGCTCTGGATTTGGAGTCAAAGGATCTGGGAATCTCAGCTGTTTCTTGTCCCTGTATGACCTTGGACAAGTCAATTCCCTTCTGTGTTTCCTGTTTGATTCTCTGAAAAATGAGGGGCTTGGACTTGTCTGTTAATATGGTCCTTCCCAAATTGAATTCTTATGACCTTGACCAATGTTTGCAGTCCCACTCTGCTCAGTATTTATTTTTTCACTGACAAGTCCACCACCTCTGATGCCTCACCTTGGCTTAGAGGTGACTGTAGCTTCTCCAAAAAGGCTGAACTGATGGAGCACAAGCTCTGGAAAGTCTTGGAAGATTGCCCCAGCTGCAGGCTGTCCGGCATTGGCCCAAGAATCAGCCTAATTCAGAAGATGGTCATTGTGATGGAGTTGGCAGGACCGGTGATGATTTTTTTTTAAATTAAAAGAAATTTTTTTTTTGGTGGCTGAAGAAGCTCACATAAACCACTATGCTGCAGAGGGGTAAGAACTTTGGTAGTGGAGAAAGCCGTCTTCCCAGTGAAGTCATTGAACTTTGAAGTGTTGAAGAAACAGTAAATATTTGTCAGAATTAAAGCACCAGCTCTATGCAAAAAACCTCTGTCAGACTCTGAGGGCAAGGGAGAGATAAAATTTAAAGACAATATATTCCTTATCTTTGGGGGGCCCACAGAAGAAAAGAGACAAACAGGTAACTATAATACATAGCATCACATGATAAATACATTAAAACATTATGAAATGCTGTGTTTAGTACTAGAAAAAGCCCTTAGTGGGGCAGGGATGCAGCATGACTTTGTGAAAAGTGGTGCTATTTGAATTGGTTTTAAAGAATGGGATTGGAATACAGATGAAGAAAGAGGAAAATAGCATAAACAAAAGTGGAAAATCATGGGTTGTGTTCATAGGATTATAATATTTAGAGCTGAAAGGGACTTGGAGATTATTTAGTATAACCCCTTTATTTCACAGATTTGTGATGTCAACAGGTATTTGTGTACCTCCCATGTGCCAGATATCATCACTAAATACCTATGTACTATAGGGATATAAAGAAAGACAAAAATACCAAGAGGAAAGTGTCAGAGAATACCCATTTTGGCTGACGTAGATATTGTGAAGGGAGATAACAGACTGGAAAAGAGGTGGAATTCCTTCAATGTTAAGCACTAAGGTTTGAACTTTACTCATTAGGCAATAGGAATCAGTTGAAATGTTTTCAACTATGGGCTAATATGTCTATATCTACAGAAAGATTATATGGATTGTACCAGAGGACCTGTCCAGATGTTACATAGTCCTGGTAGGTTATAATAAGGGCTTATTGTAGGGTGATGGCAATGGGAAGAGAGAAGAGAGGACTCATTTAATTTTTAAAGGTTCAGTTAATATTTTGGATAACAAAGTCAAGATTTAAAATCTTGGCAAGTTAGAGCACTGAGTTGAAACTTAATAAGTATAAAAATATTTACGTCATAAAAAGTCAACTTCAGGAGAGGCAAAGTTAGCAGCTCATCTGAAAAAGAACTTGGACTTTTCATTGATTGTAAGCTCAATAGGGTCACATTAATTGTAAGTTCAATAGAGTCACATTGACTGTGAGCTTACTGGAGTCAACAGTGTGACATGGTAGCCAAAGGGTTGCAATCTTGGGCAGCAGGACAATAGGCATGGCCACATTCACTAAAGAGGGACTGGTGGTTTAGCCTGAAAAAGAGGAGTCTGGAGAAAACACCTAACATCATGCTATATCAGGACCAGTTGGAGTAGTTAAGGATGTTTAGTCTAAAGAAGAGAACTGTTTTCAAGAATTTGAGAGGCCAGCCATCCTAAGACTCATTTTATTCTTTTGTAAAATGGGTATGATGATAGAATTACTATGAGGAAAACATTTTTTAATCTTGCCTTATAAATGAGGTTTTTATATATATTTCGATGATGGTCCTCTTGTTCTACTGAGGAGTGAATATGCATGGGAAAGGAATACAAAGATGGGATGAGAGATCACTAAAGGGATTCAGTGAAGGTCTGAGTAAAAACTCCTGATTCTGATTGGGGCAGGACTCTGAAATCAGTGTGCCCAAAGACACTAGACCAAATGCAAACCTTCGACTCCTTCTTACTCTAATCTCTGCCCTGCCTTCTACTTCTGTCCTCTAATCTTCAGCATATCAGCCTCTAGCCTTCATTCTCATAATTGATTTCATTCTCCATACCCACTACTTCCATAATTTATGCTCACATCTGATCCCATCCTCTATCAGCATAACTGTCTCCACTTTTTATCTCCATGTCTGCCATTATTCTTTGCCCTATACCAGTTATGTTACCCACTATCTGGTGGACAGAGACATAGCTTAAGATAAAGATCCCACAGAGAAGCTGCTCTAAGGAAGACATTCATTTTAGGAATTTTAGGAAGACAAGTTCCCCAGGAGGTGGGAAGGTCTGAAGGTCCAGAGGTCAAAGCCTTGGGGGCACTTTTCATGTTGATTCCCTCTTGATCCTAGATTTCTCTGATTACACCAAGCCCTTCAGGTACTATGTAAAGAGTAGAAAGCTTCTGGTTAGGTGTTCCTGGAAGAATGCTGAAAATATTCTGTCCTCCGCAACATGACTATGGGATTGTTTTTCATCTCCATTGTTTCCATGAATGGGCAATGATCCCAGGGCTAAGGTGGCTATGGGGCTGAGGTCAGGGGCCACA
The DNA here is from genome assembly GCF_902635505.1 of Sarcophilus harrisii. Classification (NCBI taxonomy): domain Eukaryota; kingdom Metazoa; phylum Chordata; class Mammalia; order Dasyuromorphia; family Dasyuridae; genus Sarcophilus; species Sarcophilus harrisii. The sequence continues at coordinate 549,833,094 of NC_045428.1, forward strand.
GGGTGGACACATTGCCTTGTCCAACATAAGCCAGGGCACAGGATTCGGTCAGGAGACCTGTATTCTATGTCTGGTCTTGCCATATACTTCATAGGTGATTTTAGGTAGATCACTTCCTTTCTCTGGCCCTCAGTTTGATAACTGTAAAATGGATTGGAGCAAATTATCTCTATGATTTCTTGTAACTCTATAGTTCTTCATTTTCCTGCTCCCCCCCCCCCCCGAAAATCCCAATGTGCCTTTTGGTTCCTTTTCAGCAGCTTTTTGATTAATGACCAGACGACTGAACATCTGCTCTACCCTGGGTGATGATTTTACACCCTATGTCTCAGAACAGTCCCCACCTCATCTCCTTGCCCTCTTAATATTTCTAATCCACCACATTTCCCTTAGCCATAATAGACATGCTACCATTTTCAAGTCATAGCATTATAGACTATATATAGAAGATTCTGGAAGGGACCTTTGAAAAGAGCCAGCAAGTCCAACACACTCATTTTACAATATACCCAGAGTCACCCCGAAGAGACTGAAGCAGTCTGAACTCAGGCCTTCCTGACTCTAAGCCCAGGATGCCATCATGCACTGTATTAACCAGCTGCCTCAAATAAAGTCAACAGTTGCCTTCTCTTTCTCTCTTATCCCCAACCACTTCTAAATTCATTCATTAACTCACAGACATTGCTGACCCCTGCTTGTCGTCCTGGAGCACTCACTGTTAGGAACAGAGAAGAGAGAAAGATCCCACCCTAAGACTTAACAGCTCAGTAGAACAGTAAGTACATAATAATAGAAAACTTTTAAAAATTACAAACTTAAGAAATAAAACAAGCATTTCTGTAGCAAAGTATAATTTTATAAGGGGAGAATGACATAAAATTGCAAATCTATTATATATATATATTTTTTTTTCTTTTAAATGTATAATAAAGTTATCATGTAACTTTTTTTTTGCTGCTCCATTCCTCTACCTGCCTTAGAAATGGCTACCATCAGACACTAATCTCTCTCTCTCTCTGAAACCAAGAATAAGGGACAATTAAATTGCACTTATGGTTTACAAAATTGTTTTGTATATTTTACATACATTTTCTGTTCCCTTTAGCTCTATAAGGTTTCTTACCTAGTCCTGATCACTGAAGGCCTGTTCAAGAGCTTAGCTTAAAAAAGCCAAGGTCTCCCATTACATCCAGTCATCTCATCTATGTCTGACCACCGGACCCAGAGAATTCTGGAGGGGAAAGTGGGGTAGGTGATCTTGCCCAGCCCTCCCTCCCTCCAATCCAATTCACTTGCATGTCATGGCATCATCTCCCTGATGTCATTTCATCTTCGGGAATGAAGGATAAACAACTACATCATGAAGAAGAAAGTACAACTTTCATAATCCCTATTTTATGAGTAAGGAAACATTTCAGCATGTCTGACTCCCCCAAAGGAATATCACTCCGAACCCAGATTCAAACTTATGTTACAAAGTTGATATGGCATAAGAAACTCTGTGCTAATGAGAAAGAGCCAGATGGCTTGCTCCTAGAAAGCACGGCCTTTTGGTGATAATCTGTCTGATTTCAGCTCCTCATTCCCCTGGAGGACCTGAGCCTTTGCTGACTCTTTATAAAACTGAAGGTAAGTGGTTAGTGATGTTAACATTGTGCTGGAAGTCAAGAGGGTTTGATTCCAGGTTTGGTCGTCCTTGTCTTTCTCATCCTCTGCCCAAAGGAGAGTACATATGGCAATAATCTGGGAAATGGGAATGGGGAGTTAACTGTTTCTTAAAAGGGATTAAGATTGGAGATCATCTTGGTCCTGGGCAGCCAAAATCAGTTTATTTATGTTTCTTTATTTGCCCTTTCTTTCCAGGATCCCCCTCTTGTCACTGGCATCATTTGTTGCCACACCCTTACCTCCCCATTGCCCTTCTCCCAAGGAGCCTGACTCTCATCCTGCTGAGCAGGAACCAAGTTAGATGGTTTGGCTGACTTCTTTTTTGGCCTCAACACTGCTCTGCTTCTGACGGTGGCTGGGCCTGAGTGAGTGCTTGTCTCCTTGTTGATGCTGGCTGTTTTCCTCCACTTGTGTTTCCATTCAACTAGTAAGCATGGTCAAGGAGAACTAGAAAGCTAAGCAAGACAACAAGGAGTCTTGGTACTTCAAGTCCCATAAATTAGAGCCCAAACAGATGTCAGGAAGTTAGGATGGTCCAAATCCGACAATATGCTTTGGTAAGGAAAATGTTAGGTTTTGAAATTGAGTTTAAAAAATTAACTTCACATGAATTATGCTGAAAAGTCTATCAAACTGCATACCTTTTGATGCAGTAGGGCCTGTATCCCAAGGAAATCATAAAAGAGGGAAAAGGACCCACATGCACAAAAACGTTTGTAGCAGTTCTTTTTTTTGTTGTTGTTGGCAAAGAATTGGAAACTGAGTGGATGCCCATCAATTGGGAAATGGTTGAATAAGCTATGGTATATGATATTAATGCAATATTATTCTATAAAAAATTATGAACAAGCTGATTTTAGAAAAGCCTGGGAAGATTTACATGAACTGATACTGAGCAAACAATCAGAACCAAGAATACATTGCACATAGTAATAGCAAGACTGTGCAATGATCAACCATAAAAAACTTGGTTCTTCTCAGTTGTTCAGTGATCCACAGTAATCACAAAAATTTCGGATGGAAAATGCCATCTGCATCCAGAGAGAAAACTATAGATACTGAATGTAAGTCAACACATGCTATGCTCATTTTTTCAGTTTTTTTTCCTCTTGCAATTTTTCCCTTTAATATTTTTCTCTCTCAATATTATTCGTAGCAAAATGTATTAAAGAAAAAAATAAATGTACATGTATAACCGGAAAAAAATTTTAAAGCACCAAAAAAAAAATTAACTTCACACACTCAGGGTGGGGAGATGTAGCTAGACTACAATTTTTGGAGAAAACTTGTTGTGGATCCTTAAAGGATGATGAATTCAGTGAATCAAGAGTATGATAAGAAAGTTAAAAAATGAACACAAGTTTAAGCTATATTGAGAAGTATGGTGTCTAGAAGAAGACATGGCAGTCTTCCTGGCCTCTGCCCTAATTAGATCACACCGGGAGTATTTTTTTAAAATTCTGGGCAAGATATTTTAAGAGACAAGCTATAGAGGGAGCAGAAAGGGGTGAACAGGATGAGTGAAGGGGAGACTTTAAAATGTGCCCTACAATGTTTAATGGAAAGAACTGAGGACATTTAGCCTTGAGAAGAGGACTTAAGGGAAACATGATTGTCTCCAAGTATTTCAAGTGCTGTCACAGGGAAAAGGAATTAAACTTTTCTTTGCTGATTATTTTTTATTCAGTCATATCCATCTTTCTGTGACCTAATTTAGGGTTTTCTTGGCAAAGATATTAGAGTGGTTTTCCATTTAGTTTTCTAGCTCCTTTTACAGATGATGAAACTGAGATACACAAGATTAGGTGACCTGTCCTACCTCCCACCTCTCTAAAAATACAAGATAAAATTGGAGTGGTCTGTTTCTTGAGGTTTAAAGTGCCCTGATACTAGAGATCTTTGGCCAGTGCAGGAATGACTACATGACTTGTTAAGGATTCTTCTTCAGGTCATATTGAACTAGAAGCTCCAAGAGTTCTAAGCCTTATAGATCTCTGGAGATGGGAGAGTCTGGGGTCTGCCCAGAGGTGGGAAATGACTCAGTAGAACTTGTCAGAGGGAGCCTTCCTCAGTAAAACTGTGAAATCTCCAGGAGTTTGTCTTAGATACCTCTTCTCTAAAGATCTTTCTCCCTTCCCATTCCCAGCATCTATTCTGTGTCCAAACAAGTTGTACAAGGCCTAGTCCTCCCACCCTATGTATCAATGTTAGTGTCAATTAATGTGCCGCCTCTCCAAGAGTTGACACTTTTCAAGAAGTGAACATTGAGGAGTCAAAAAAAAAAAAAAAAAAAGCATCTCTAATAGTGGAACTGAAGATGTAACAGGCAGTAGGGGAAATAGTCTTGTGCATGTATCTGGAAGAGCAGGGAAGGGGGAGGGCAAAGTTGACCCTCTGATACCTCTTTCATAAGAAATGTCAGGTATCCATTTTCATGTCAATCTCCTAAGGAATGGCTGTCTTATCCCCAGGCCCTACCTTCCTGTGAGGGAGCCAGTCTGATCCAGTGTAGATTAGGGAATAGAGATGAAAGAATAAAGCAAGGATTAATATGGACTAAGAAAGATGACCCAATCCCCTAATGAACAACTAGACTTCTGTTCTTTAGAATGTTTATTTGATAGTAAAACATCATCTTCATATGAATTGTTTTGTCATATTATTTCTACCCTGGAAACTGAAGCCTGGACACAACCAGAGCAAACTGGTCTTCAGGGATTGGTCAGATATATATACATGCGTGTCTATGGGGGCAAGGGATAGATGAATAGAAGTGTCCACTGACTTCACACTTTCATTATGGCTCAGAATGGGTTGAAAGCCAGAAAACCTAGCTTCACGTTTTAGCTCCTTCTCTCTCTGGGCCTCACTTTTTCCATCAATAAAATGGTGGAGGAATGGGGGACAATGACTTATGCCATTTCCAGCTCTGTCTTCCAAAGGGCTTCCTATTTCCTAGAAGAGTCTTTGATCTTGAGAACAGAACCCACATCCCCACCACCAGAGACCACTGTCTCTTTCTTAGAAAAGTGAAAAGAAAAAGTTCTAGATTTATTCACAGATTAAGACTCTTTGAGCTGTTGGACCTTTATGGATCCTTCACAATGATCTCTAGGATGATCCCTGAGCATCCTTTCTGATCTTTGAGTTGTTCTAGGAGCTGCAAGGATGCCCTCTTCTGGCCCACCATTTCAGAGTTAGGGCCTGACTGGACTTAATTCTCTAAATCTTCTCAGACCTGCTAAAGCCTATTCCTGACTGGTGAAATGCTATAAAGATCTGCTCAGTAGCAAGAACAAACTCCCCCCCCCCCCTTATTTGTGTGCTGGTTGGCAAAGGGGAAGGGGCAGGAGCAGGATTCAGAGGCAGAATCCTTGACAAAGAGTAAGGATCACATTAGATGGTGAGATGCAGGCAGAATATGGGGTTTGATATGGCTCACAGGTTAAGTCTGATAGCTTAACGTTGCTCTAGGTGCAGGTTATCGTTCCAGTTGTGTCTCACTCTGTGAACCCACTGAGGTTTTCTTGACAGAGATACCGGAGTGGTTTGTCATTTCTCTCTCCAGCTTATTTTATCAATGAGAAAACTCAAGTAAACTGAATTAAGTGACCAGCCCGAGGTCACACAGCCAATGCCAGATTTAAACTCGAGAAGATGAGTCTTCCTGACTTTAGAGGCTCTATTTACCATACCATGTAGCCAAACTTTAATATAGAGTTTAAACATTTTCCAGGCTGGACAGACCGAGACATCTCTGTGATGTGGCTTCCTAGAAGTGAGAATGTTCTTAGAGCAGGGGTTCTTAAGCTGGGGTCTCTGAACTCATTTTTAAAATATTTTGATTACTGTATTAAATATAATTGGTTTCCTTTGTGATCCTATGTACTTTACCTTATTCTGAGGAGACCCTGGTTTCATCAGATGGTACCCTAGAATCCAAGACAGAAAAAGAACCTAATTCTAGGTTCTAGATGGATTCCACGGGCTCTGCACAAACCAATTCATGTTACTGATGCTAAAAACTGTTAACACTAATGTGTAATGCTTCCTGGGACACTTAAATAAAACACCTCCATACTTCATGTATCCACAGAAAACAGACAGGAGATTTGCAGGCCGACAGGCTTTCCCAGCACTTTTCAGGCTTTACAGGAATGGGTGGCTACCTAGTTCACCTAAAGTATTGAGATGTGATTTCTCCCTGGGCCTTCTCTAGGGGAAGACATCTCTGTAGCAGGGTGTATCATTTGTTTTAGAGCTCTGTGTAGAAGGCAAAGGGCCAAGTAGTGAATGTCCAAGGAAAAAAGATAGTTGCACATGTTCCCTCTTGCTTATAGCCCCATCTCCAAGTTTCCCCAGGGTCTGTGGTGCTATCCAATTTCTCTCCCACTGGCCTGGTTTTTGAGGGCACAGAGCTGGGGTTATCAATTCTGCTTTTCTGACAGGGTCCCTAACCCTGGCCAACCAGCAAAGTGTCGACTAAAAGCAAGCCCATCCCCGATGCTACAAACTTCATTCAAAGCACAGGCACTCCTGATGATGTGGGCAACCTCCTTCCTAAGGCAAATTCTATAGCTCCTGAGACCTAGCCCTCCAAAGGTTATTGTCTGTCCTAGAAGGGATATTGGTTTTAGGGGAGAGAAAAGCATGCTCTTGGGCAGATAATTCTATATGATAATGCTATTATAGGGATCCTTTTCATGTACCAGGGACTAGTTTGCCCAAAGGTAACAAACTACTCCTTCACAGCCTGTCCTGACAATGGACTTTCCCTAGAACACTTCCATCCTCAGAATAAAATTCTGGAGTCCAGGTTTTTAAGGTGATTTTTATCTTGGGTGAATGAAAATCTACAGTTTAAATAAAATGAAGCTGTTGCACTGTGGGACTGAAATTCACTCTGGGCCAAGAGTGACTGATACCAAGGTCTCACTGAATTAGGCAGTAGAGGCAAGCCAACTTACCTTCTCTGCACCATCACTGTCCATGACAGTTCTTCTCTTTGTCCCAGGACTATGCAGTCCAATCCCATCCTTCCCATCCACTCTTTCCCATTTTACCACTTCTATGATGGCATTGGCAATCACGTGCTCATTCTTATTGCTGGCTCCTGTGTGCCCAGGATTGAGGAGGCACCTCCCCTTACACGAAAATTCCATTACTCCCACCAGGATCTCCCTCCATCTATGCTGCTGATAGTTCCCACTTGCCTTCCCCAGTCATTATAGACTAGACAGTGAGCCTTAGATTAAAGGTCTAAGCTTACCATCATAAAACTCTCTTTACTTAATCTTAGGCTCCTAAATAGTAGAGCAGACCTGGTGGTCAATCACAGGAGTTCCATGTATTCATGGGTCTTGGTGCTGGTCTTCCCAGCCATTTCTACCTCCTATCCCTTTCCTTCCAGGTTTGTTGGGATTTCATGGAGAGTATAGTTCATAATTCAATCCTTAAGTAATTTTGAACCTTTTAGGAAATTAAAATGAAAAAGCTGGGGGGGGGAGGTAGGGGGTAGTAGATTGTGGAAGTGGTAGCCATGTGAGTCTTAGTGTTTTTTCTTTCAGGTATTCTGGTGTTCACTCTGAGTCCTTTCTACCATTTGGTTTGAGCCACCTCTTATAGCTTCTTTCCAACTACCACATGGGGCAGGGTCACTCTCCAGCACCAAGAACTTGTTTACCAGACACTTCTTTTGCTTTCAGTGAAGAAGCCTATGTGTTCCATCATGCTCCACCCAATCCTCAATAAAACTTTTTCAAATGATTTAGGTGAGCCTGAGTATGGGATCACAAATCAGAGTAAAGGACTTTTTTTTTTTTTTTTCCATTTTTCAGGATTCTCTAATCCTCACTTACCACGTTAGAGAAATACTAATCTGGATTTTAATAAGAATTTCTTTTACTTATGTTAGAGGGCTATACTGGGAATTGAATACTGGTGATTTAAATGCCTTGGAAAGGTATAATAAGCCAGTTGTTTTTAAGTCCCACTTCCTCTCCCACCAATACAATCATTACAGCTGTGATTCTTATTTGGTGCTTGTTCCTGGTTGCCATGTAGAGAAGAGAGGTAAAAAAGACATGGTCAGTCCAGAAATAGTTGAATGGCTTATGAGCCTGCCACTACGTTAGTGTTTAGAAGGCTGCATTCATGTTATTTAAAAATGCCAAATCTCAGGGACATTAAACAAGTTTGGGATATTGCCACATGACTCACTGCTCGGTACCCCAGAAGAAGGAGTCCCTGTATGAATAGAGAAGGTTCTGCCTCACATGCAGAGGCCTAACTCTTTCTGCTTTGGAGCAGCACCTTCTAACATCAAAAAGATGCACCAGTTCCCAGCTCATCACAGGTACAAACCAGGCCATGGAAGAGATGCTAACAAAGGTAATCTCCAGCTTACCAATGGATTTTGCTCCACAGTTCTACAAGTTGGCTGTTCACAACTTGGCACATTCCCCATAAAAGTAATGTTGCATTCCTAAGAGATCCTACAAAAGCCTATTCAATCTATAATCACCTGAATTATAAAATATAACAGAAGCTATCATTTATAACATTATTTCTATGTGAAAATTTATTCCAAGTTCCAATTTGCAAATGCTAGATCATATCTCCTCGGGGCACAACCTTGGCAGAAAGGAATGGAGCTGAGACTTTCCCATTATCCCTTGCCACCCTCTCTCGGAGCTGCAAAGCTAAGACTGGGGCATAGAGTCCCAGAACATGTTCTGGTGATTTTACTGAGAAGCTGAGCCTTGTTAGTCTGGACTCTTTGGAGGGCACTAGAATCTTCCATACATTTCCATCTTGTTTATCTCAGGGTGACTTTTTTTTTCTTATCTACATTCTCACAAACCATTTCTATAACAGACTAGCCCTTGTTCCGATATCTTAAAAAAGGACAATTTCTTCCTCCCCAATATAAAAAAATAGATAAACCTGAGATAATAAACCTAGAAAGGTTTAGGTAGAAATAATTTATGTTACACTTGTTAGAAACAAATGAGAGTAGGAGAGATTAAATTGACTGTCCCAAAAACTCTGGTTAGGTGGCTGGCTGATTCTTGAGGGGCCAATCAGGATCCTCCTCTCACTGTTTAATTTCTAGGGCTGCTGCCACTGCTCCCAAATGTCACTTTTAAAACTCACGCTCCTTTGTGGCCAATCTGTTAGGTGTCCATTTGTGAGGGTAAAAGAAGAAATCTGGCTTTGAGGTTTACAGTCAGGATTCACACAAATCTAGGCCAATGACCCAGATATTTAAACTCATTCAGCAGCATTCTCATCACCCCCAAAAACCTAACAGCTGGAAGTAGCTGCAGATGATGAGCAACAACAGTAGCAATGGATAGAGCAGGAGGCAAGAGGAAAGTTTCATCAACAGATTATGTGTTCGTTCTAGGATACCAAGTACTCTAGGTTTTCTTTGCTCACGTCAACATTTTTTACCCACTGAAACTTCGGCCTCAATGATTTGGCCATCCAAACTAAGGCTTAGACAAGCAGGCCTTGACTTTGTAGTTTATTTTCTTGGAAAAGAGAAAGTTCCACGACAAATTCTGACTTTCTTCCGCACTCCCCACTCCCAGTTCAAACAACTGAAATTGGGGGGGAAAAAAGTTCAGAAAAATGATGCTAACCTGAGGAAGACAGGGATAGGTGAAGAAGCAGTCACAGAAAGTATCAAATTCAGATTTATCCAACTTTAAAAAGTACATAAATCTTTGTCTCTACATTTGTATGGCCCAAAGTGAGCCACCTTGGAAGAACTGGTTACAAAGGTCATGATCCAAGCCTCAGGGGCCCCACCTGGTCTCAATGAAGGAGAGAGTTCATTCTCTTGGAGGCTGCATCTGCTTACAGAACTCATCAAATTGCTGCTGCTCCAGTTCGGTCATTACTCTGTTGAGAGCATAAATCTGAAGGGAAGAGAAAGATGGCAGAGAAAAAGATAATCAGTGTAATATTGGGAAGAGCTTTGTGAAATGGACTCTTTATAAATAAGCCTGGAAGATAAGAGCTTCCCAGCTGTGACAAAAGGGAAAATGATGAAATCACTTTTTAGGTGAGAACACAGTCTGGATGGACATTTGTAAGGTAGGGGCTACTGATATTAGTCTCGATTTACACATGAAGAGCCTGAGGCTTGGAACGAGGAGGTTCCCATTGTTCAGTACAGGTCAGAGATTCTATAGGAAGGAATCACAGGCAAGGAGATAAAGGCTCAGCAATTACACTGGGAAGGAACATGCAGAATGTGAAGGCTGACCTTGTACCAAAACTGGCAATAGTAGTTAAAAATAACATAACTGAATGTGGAGGGAGGAGGGAAGGACAAGGGCAAAAGGCAGAACTGTTACATTTTGAGAGAGCCTGGCAATATACAAAGATTTGTAAAACCGATCCTATCATATTACCCAGCGATTGCACTGGAACCATCAGGATCATAGCCTAAAGTTGTTATTTAAAGGGAAAAAAAGACTTATTTATGCAAACACATTCAAAGCAGTTTAATTTATAATAAGAGTGAAAACTGGAAATATATGACTCCTGGAGAAAGGCTGAATAAACTAGCCTGATACAACATGCTCACTGAACCATAGAGATTAATAAAAGAGAGACGGGGAAAAGAAAGCAAAATTGGCTCACAGCAACTATAACTATATAAAAATAACAGTAAGAAAATCTGATCAGTATAGATAAAAATAGATGGGGAAACTGAACAAATGAAATGCTATTTAATATTATTAAAGTATCTCTTTTCCTTTGAAGCAAACTTTTGTTAAGAGTTTGCAGATTCATTCTTTAGGGTTGCTTGTGAAAGTTGTTTTAAAAATAATTTGATGTACAATAACAGCAAAAAGCTGTTACTCATCTAGATTTCCCTTTCTTTTATGACCTAAATTTGGTAACCTCCTGGTATGTCTCTAATATTTGTTAATCCTATTAGTTCCCAGAACATCAAATTTCTGGTTATAGGTCATATAGTCACTGGCCAGAGGTGACTCCCAAAAGGCAAAGTGTTTATGTCCCAACAAAAATCAGTGACTTTAAAAGGCCAACAATTTGGGAACAGGTGAAGAAATCATGTTTTATAAATGTAATGGAATATTATTTTGTTGCCCAAAATAACAAAAGGGCTAATTTCAGAGAAACCTAATTAGATTTGTGTGAACTGATGCTTAGTGAAGTGAGTAGAACAAGAAGAATGTATAAAATTATCCTAAAGAAAAACAACTTTAAAAGATCTCAGCAAGGGGCCGCTATGTGGGGCAGTGGGTAGAGCATCAGCCCTGAAGTCAGGAGGACCTGAGTTCAAAACTGGTCTCAGACATTTAACACTCTCTAGTTGTATGACCCTGGGCAAGTCACTTAATCCAAATGCCTCAGGAATAAAAACCAAAACAAAAAGATCTCTGCAGTCCAATCCACGCCACAATCCACTGGTCATTCTAGTAGAGGAGTGACACAAAATATCAGTAATATAAAGCAGACTGTGATAAAGATGCGTGAAGGATCCATGTATTAATTCAATATTAACTATTTTAACAAACCTTTATGAAGTTCTTACTGTAAGGACCGATGGTGGCCCCTGCTCTGGGTAATCAAGCCAAACCCATGGCTAGTCCAGAGCATTCCAGTGTCTGGGTTATGAGTACTAAGGAAGGACTGCACTGTTGGTGTAGTGGCAGGCTCTGGAGTCACTAAAAAGTCGCATCTTTGAGAAGGGCTGTGGTTGGAGCGCTAATCTCCCAGCACCAAAAATGGAAAAGAGAAGAAATGGGAGGGCAGAAGCCCAAGTTCTGCTAGTGGCTTCAGCCTGGGCCCTTGGGTGGAAAGAGTGGGCTGAAGTAGACACAAAGCCTCTGACCCAGCATCTGATCTGCACGGAGCAGGGTCGGAAGCCCTTCCTTCCTGGGTCCAGGATAAAGAATAAATGAAGAGCTTGTAGGTAGTGGAGAGCTATGGTGTGCCTACAGTAAGTCAGTGGAGGACAGGCACAACTATTCTCCAGGGCTCCCCCAGGGAGGAGGCCTCCAGAGCCAGAAGCTGAATTAGAGCTTGGGGCTGGGACACTCCTCTTCCTAAATTGCTTCCACCGGGCAGTCCCTGGGTAAGACTAGAGTGATGGTGGGCAGAACAAAAAGGAAGGGGGTGGGGAGAAGAGAAATGGAGAAAGCAACCGGGGATTTTAAAAGGAGGAGAGTGCAAGGAGAGGGAGCCTTCCAGTATGAGATGGAGGAGTTTGCAGGACTCTAGAATTCATGAAAGGGAATTATATGTAAAAGGGCTGGATAGTTGATATTTGATCCTAGAGATGACAACTGGGAGCCCCAGAAATTTACGGAGCAGGGGAGCAAAACTACAGGAAAAGCCTTTTGGCCACAGCGGGGAAGGTGTGCGGAAGAGAAGCCTGGGGCAGGGACCGGAACAGGTAACCGGAGGCTTTCCTCTGGCCCAGAGCGCTGCGTCCCAGTCTGCGACTCTTCTTGGGGAGTGCGAAGGCTCCCGGGCAGCTCACTTCGCCCTGCCTGCCTCAGTTTCCTCATCTGTAGAAGGAGCCTGAGGACCAAACGGCCAAGCAGAAAGTCCCGGAGGGGCAGCGCTACCCCCCGGAGCAGCCGGGGCTCACCTCGGCCCTCTGTCTCTGCTTCAGTTCCTGCTGAGCCGATCTCTGCCTGGCTTTCTCTATTCGGTTCACAGTCTCTTTCACTTTGGGTTTTTCTTTCCGACCAGAGGACTCCATGCCTTACTTTTCTGCAATGCAAGCACAGAGCTGACCCAGGCGGAGCTCTTTGTGGGGGGTGGGGTCTCTGCGGCGGACCCCCGACCCCATCCCCCAACCTGGCAAACGACCCGGAGCCCAGACTGAGAGTCAGAAAGGGCCCAGGGCTCCGACAGACAAGGAAGCTCGCTCGGGAGGGGCCGGCTCTGCGTCTCTAAGATAAGGAGCCCGGCCCTGCCGATTCCAAGCCGGCATCCTCTCCGCGGCCGCACCTGCCGGCTTCTTCCTAGCGCCTCCCCCGGGGCCATCACCCCCGCCCCGGCGGTCCTCTTCTCCCCCCAAGGGATCCCTTCCGGCCGTTCTCTCCTTCCGCCCCTCCCCCGAGGGAGGCTCTGCCCCCACCTCCCGCAGTGCCATTCCCAGCCCCTCCCCCCCCCCCCCCGCCACGAGTGGCAGTTCTTTCAACCAATCCTCCTCCCCCCGCGGCTACGGCTGTTCTCCCAGTCCCCTTCCCCGCCCCCCGCGGCTACGGCTGTTCTCCCAGTCCCCTTCCCCGCCCCCCGCGGCTACGGCTGTTCTCCCAGTCCCCTTCCCCGCCCCCCGCGGCTACGGCTGTTCTCTCTTCCCTGCCTCCCCCCGCGGGTACATCTTCCCTCCCCCCCGACGCCCCACTCTCCCCGGCCTCCAGCAGGGCCAGGGACCACGGCCCTCCAGTCCTTTGTCCAGGTCTAGCGGGATTTCGGATAGGGCCAGACCGCGGGGCGAAAACTAGGCCCTCCATCCCGACTCCAGCTCCCGCCGCCGGCTTCTCCCCCGCCACTACAGTCCCGGGTCACAAGCTCTCCCCGCCCTTCCTTACCCAGGCCGCCCCCGGGGCAACTCCTACCTCCCTCCCTGGGCAAAATGTGGAGGAGAGGGGCGGGGCACCCGATCCGATCGCGAACTCGGAATTCGATTGCTTCCCCTTGCCTGGAGAAGAAAGAAGCGAACAAGGGGCGTGGGGGAGGGGAAGGAGCCCGCACGCGCTCTCCCGGAGCTGCTGGGGGAGGGGCTGGGAGCGCGCGCGCGCGCGGCCGCGCGGAAGGAGAGAAGCATGCGCACTGAGCGGGGCAGTCTTTGAAAGGCTCTTGTGGAAGCCTGGGAGGAAAGCCTGGGAGAGGGAGCGGTACTTGAGGGCCACCTGGAGGAGGGGAAGAATCGAGCCAACAATCCCAGACTCGGAGCCGGAAAAGACTCCTCTTCCCCCCCTCCCCCTCCCCCACCCCCGGGTCCCCCACCCGCAGCTCTCCCCGCCCCGAAGCCCATCCTCGCGCCTGACGAGCCGTTGTCCAGCTTTGTTTAAAGGCCTTTAGCGACTGGAAACTCCCCACGTTCAGGGGCAGCCCCGAGTTTGAGGACGGACACATACACGAGCGAAGCAACCCCGGGCTTGTCCGTTACACTCGGCCTCAGTTTCCCCCTCTGTGAAAGGTGAGCGGAGAGGCTCGTTCCGGCTCTGCGTCTACAACCCTGGCTAGGAAGCCCCTTCACTCCTCTTCTGGAGAACGCTTCGTCGTTGGGAACTTTTTTCTTAGAGACCAGACCCGCCCTTCTGAGACTTTTTTTTTTTTTGTTTCAAATCCGTTGCTGCTGCTTCTGCTCTCTGGGCCTAAGAAATGCAGTAACGGCTCTTCCTTCCTACGAGCCCGAGGCTGGGGAGGCGATGTCCTGCGCCTCAAGGACCCCCATGTACTTACTACTGGCGAAAGAGAGCAGAGCGTCTCTTTTCCTCGCCCTCGGAAGGCGCCATCGTGTTCCAGTTTCTCCTGCTAAATGCCAGATGTTCCGTCCTGTAATTTTCAGGTTATTCCTCACCCTGGTCACCAAACTACTGTAGGCCAGATCTTTAAAACTGCAGTTTCCGTCTTCTTGAAACCATTCCATAGACTTCATCCCACTTCAAAACTGGATTCCCTCCCCCCACACTCTCTTCTCCATCTTCCCTTCCTCCTCCCTTCTCCAAGAGAGGAACTGGATATTTCTTTCAATATATATTTTTTGCATTTTTTAATTGAAGTTTTTTTTTTAATTTTTTATTTTTCAAACATATGCATGGGTAATTTTTCAACACTGACCCTTGCAAAACCTTGTGTTCCAATTTTCCCCCTTCCCCCCTCCCCTAGATAGCAAGAAATCCAATATATGATAAACATGGTAAAAAAAAAATATGATAAATCAATAGAGGCACACATATTTATACAGTTATCTTGCTGCACAAGAAAAATCAGAAAAAAAAGAAAGAAAAAATTCAAGCAAACCACAACAAAAAAAGTGAAAAATTTATGTTGTGATCCACCCTCAGTTCCCACAGTTCTCTCTCATCATCATAAGACCATTGGAACAGAACATTGGTCTGTCTTTCAAAACTTCTGATGTTACTTTTGTATACAGCACACTACCAGTCTTGACTTACTTGAAAGGGTCTCTCTATTCAAGGAACTACTCCCCACTATACCCACACAAATCCAAATTTGGCTCAGCCCACTCGTATTACTTACTCCTTTTTTGCTTACTGCTCCTTTTTTGACCCCTAGCTGAAATCCAATCTACCCTTAGCTTTTGATAATGAGCCTTTTCCCCCATTTGGACGTGCTCAAAAAACAAAAAAATTTCCCTGTCTTGCTTCTGTCTCCACATTTCCATTTACCAAGATACCAAGATTATTCTCATTTTCTAAAGAAGTGAACTGGAGAGCAAATGAAAAAACAACTGGAATGCAGGAGTCATTAACAGTGAAAAATGTGATTTTACAGATGTGGACATTTTAATTCAACAATGCAGACCACAGCTATTAGTGTACAATAGCTTTACAAATAGTTTTATTGGATGTCATAATGAGTGGGGGGAAAAAAGAGTAATCCTTTGATTGCAGTATTGGGAAATGAGCCTAGCTCAAGTTGGCTAACCTGTTCTTTATATGACAAGCACAAAATTGAGCCAGATTTGAAGCCTTTTCAGGTTAGTAGAGACCACTAAAGCTCACATTTCACTAACGTAGCATCAATTTGCAAAATGGAGTGAAACTTCTATACCATGAACCAAAATCTCTTGAGTTGTTACTTAGCCAAAGAAGGAAAAGATCCATGTAAGCCTAAGTAGAAAGCTTCATGGAGCTGAAGGAAAGATAGAAATTGGATAACACTTAGCAATAGCTTCCCTTATTGCTTCCATTGACTTGTCCACCATGCCTTCATATGTCTACCTCCTAGCTTCCCTGGCTTCCTTCAAGTCCCTGACAAAATCCCATCAAGAAACCTTTGCTTATTTGCATTCTGGTGCCTTCCCTCTGAGATTATTGCAATTTATCCCGTCTGTATATCTTGTTTGTTATTTGCGCGTTGTTTTTCCCACTAAATTATAAGTTTCTCTAGAGCAGGCACTGTTTTTGCTTTTCTTTATATCCCAAGTGCTATGCATATTATAAGCCCTTGATATATTTCCATTGCTCAGAGTAAAGTAGTTTTAGTACGTTATGATAGCATGAGTTCTATCAGTCAAGCCTGCAAAGCTATTGCAATACTGATTTCTTGATTTTGAATAAGATTGGGGAATTTGGCTAGGTGGAGACCCAATCCAATACAGGCTGGCAGAATGCCTCACTAGACTTAATGATTTACAAAGGGCATATTGTATTCTGTCCTAGGCACTGAGCTAAAATGAAATAAAAAAACAGGTAAAGTTTTTTGTTTGGAAAAATGCCTACTTTCTAGAATGGGGAATTTGGGAAGCCACTTGGAAAATAGCCTGAATTTGGCCTCATTAAGAATAGGAACTTATATTTAGCCAGAAGGATTTCTGAGTCAATATTCTGGAGTGGCAATCTTAGTACAATTCCATGTGGTGGTTTGGTAGGAAAGAAAAATCCATTTTAGCACTGAAAAGTGAAGCAAACTTTGGAAAATTTTAGAGAAAAATTGAAAGGGAATAGTGATTACAGGAAGCCTAGAGATTCATACTAAGGAACAAGACACTAGAATCCAACAAAGCAAAATAGCCTAACAACAAATAAATTCAGCCTGACACAGCCTGGCACACTGGAAAAATCAGATTAAAAAAAATCATACCTGCACAAATTGATATTAATTTTACTTTCTGAATTTAATTCTGTTCAAGTAAGGGACCTACTCAGTAACAGTCACCGTTGTTGGTGTTGGGATTACAAAGATAAAATCAAAATGGACCCTGCATTCAAAGAAGTTTTTATTCTATTAAACTTCCAAAGCTTTAGCCTGTGAGATCCTGGAAGACAGGGACTGTGTTTTACCTTTCTTTTGTATCTGCAGTGCTTGTAACATAACACATAATAGGTGCTTAATAAATGCTAGTTGATTGACTAAAGACCAGAAGGAGTAGCAGCATCATATAATGGATAGATCATGGTTTACGGAATCAAATGACTTTGGTCACTGTTATTTATCTTCTACTTCTGTGATTTTTAGGTAAGTGTTTAATTTCTCAAGGTCTTCATACATAAACTGAGGGGTTTGGATTCAATGGCTCTAAGTCTCCTTTCAGTTCTAAATCCTATGATCCTGTAAACCTATCAATGAATACTTCACGAAATTTTATCTGAAACGGCTAGCCTACTAAGTCTGCTCCCTTCCATGTTAATGAAATACAAAGTTGGTCTGAGAAATACCACACCAACGAAAATCAAATGGTTTTTGCATTCTTCATATGTTGTCTGTAATTGTCCTTCATTTCATTTATTTTATATCAGATTAACAAGCATTCATTAAACATCTACAATGTACCAGGTACTGATGCTAGGGGATACAAGCAAAGGCAAAACACAGTCCTTGCTCTCAGGGAGTTCATAGTCTAATGGGGGACACAACCTGCCAACAACTATGTACAAATAAAATATAGATGGGATAAGTTGGAGATAATCTCTGAAGGAATGTACTGGTATTAAGAGAACCTGGAAAAGGTTCTTGGTAGAAGGTGGGATCTTAGCTGCATCCTGAAAAAAAGCAATGAATTCCAGGAGGCAGACAAGAAGAGGAAAAGAATTCCAAAAATAGGAGACATCCAGTGAAAATTTCCAGAGTTTGTAGATGGAAAGTCTTGTCCTATATATGTATAGTTGCTCTTTCTGTACTCCCAAAGGGCCCAAGATGGAGCTGAAGCATGCAGCAAGATTTTAATAAATGTGGAAAGAGAAAAGGGAAGGCTATATTTATCAGAGCAGAAAGGAGAGACCATCACAGATAGAATGACTAGCATGTATATGGTTTGGGAGTAGACGTGTTTCTCAAGAGTGTAAACAAGTAAGCAGATTTTTTTGGCAGAGAGCAATAACCAACATGTAGAGAGAGATGAGGGTCATTAAGTTAATAGATTTGACCATTGGTGACTGCCAGGAAAGTTGATCATTAGTTTTGAATTGAAAAGGAATTAGCAACAATTGCAGATGCTGCAGAAGGGATGTGGTATAATGAAGAATGAATGTATAATTACCATTTGAAAATGTGGGACTATTTTAATGAAGGGGTATAGTTCCCTCCCTTAGAGTTATTCTGAAAATTCCCTTGATATATAGGGAGCTTCTTAGCTCCCTATTTCAGATGGGGAACCTTTTATTCTGTGAAGGGCCATTTAGATATTATATTATCTAAATTATCAGCTTATACAACTCAAGTAGTCAAAGGTTGTTCTACCTAGATTCTATTTACCTTTCAGCTCTTCATCACCTTCCGTTGATTATACAAATTATTTCACAGGCCTTATTTGGCACTCAAAACCCTGCCCTATTGCTCTATCAGCAACAGACAGGCAGGGGTGTGGTTTGTTTTTATGGGGACTGTTAGTGATGGAGAGTCTCCTGGGCAGACAGAGCTCCCATTTTAGGGGCTTATGCCATAGGATAAAAACTACACATTTTATGGACGTACCTTCTGTTTCCTTGATACTACAGCTATAATCTTTGGATGGGCTGAGAAAAAAAATAGGAGTCCCTGTTCTACTACTGTAGAAAAAAATCTCGTAGATCTCCTGATTAAGGTGAGTGAGCTTTTTTCTTTTCCCATTGAGTCTGAGATGAATTTTCTCTTTATTCTTCAATTTGGTTCCAATTTGGAATAATTAATTCCTTGAGTCTGAAAAAGATATCATCACTCTTCTCTCTGATTTCAAGGGAGAATGGAGATATCTCTTTATTTTGTATGCTATAGTCATCTGATGTGGCTGACTGTGGATATTCCTTTGACCAAGTCTCATTAAAAGTAAACCTTATTTTTTAAAAAAAATCAGGATGGTCCTGAGAAATGGGGGGTATACGGTAGTTCTAACCATGAAGCATAAAAGAGGACAGCTGAGAGTATAGCCTAATATGAAGTATAAAGAGGCTCTAAATAGAGTTCTCATTGTGTAGCTTTGCCTGACATGGTGACTGTTGATATTGAGGTTCAACTTTAAAAGTTTTAAAGGGAATTTTAAAAAACTTAATTTTACTAGTATTTTTTGTTTTCATATCACCTTCATTCATGAATATTTCCCTCTCTACCTTCCCCCTCCAATCCTTCACTACCTGAAATAGTCTACTGTAAATTTTCCTCTGGTTTAGAATTTTTAAAAAAATAAATTACCTGAGAGATCACCTGGAAGTCCTGGAACTGACTGTCCAAGGATTTTTCATAATCCCCAAACTGAGAGGAAGCCAGTGGCTGATAGATTGAATTTAGATTTAGAGATAGGGATAAAGAGTGAGGGGAAGAGAAAAAGGCTTTTAAGTTTCTTTAATTTAGTTAAACATTACTTTTATAGAAATGAAAATTCTAATCTAGTATGTATATTATCAAAATCCACTCATATTAATATGCCATATTTGCTATTAAATGTTAGAATCTTAGCATTAGAAGAGATGGTTAGAGTCATATAGCCCATTCCCAAATACCTGAGCAATAATCACTTGTGAGCATCATTGACAAGAGATCAGGCAACTTTTTCTTAAATATGTAGGTGATGTCAAGACCCCTGAGACAGTCCATTCCAGTTTTTGACAGCTCTGATTCTTAGGACATTTTCCTTCAATTGAGGTAATATTTGTCTTTTTGTAACTTCTGTTCAAATTTCCTAATTCTATCTTCTTGGATTGAGTGAAATAAGTATCCCTCTTCCAACTGAAGCCCTTCAATTACTTCAGTTAAATTCAACAAAAATTCTTGAAGTGTCTTCTCTGGGAAAGGCACTATACTGCTGATATAACACAAAAATAAAACAGTTCTTGTCCTCAAGAAGCTTACAGTCTACTGAGGAGGGGAGAATATATATAACATGCACAAAAATTACCATAGCACAAGGAGGATTGAGATAGAGGATAGGACTGACAGCTGGGAGGAGTAAGGAGAGCTGATTAGGAGAGAGCAAGGATTTTGAGAGTTTGAGATGAGAAAGGAGTGCATTCTGGGTTTGGGGAATACCTCGTGTGAATACTGATTTACTGAGAGCAACAACTATTGATCCAGTTTGATTGGGACTTAGAGTCTGTGAAGGGGCATGGTGTGAAATAATGCTTGAAAGATAAGTGAAAGACTGCAGAAGGTCTTATATGTTAGACTAAGAAATTTTTATTTTATCCTAAAGACAATAGGGAATCCCTAAAGAATTTTGAGGGTGCAGAGATAGAACAGACTTATGCTTTGGGAAGATTATTTTGGCAGCTATATGAGGGAATGATTAGAGAGGGGAGAGATTAGCTCAATGGAAAGATTATAAAAATGTTATATAGAATCAATTAAATATTGGGGGGGGGGGGAGAAAAGTAAAAGATGACTCCAAGATCGTGAACTTATATTCACAGGTTCTGTGAGACTCAGAGAGTGGTAGTGCCCTTAACAGAAACTGAAATCTCTGGAGACATTGGGGAAGACAATGAGTTCTACTTTGAACATGCTGAGTATGAAGTGTCTACAGGATAGCCAGGAGAAAATATTCTGCAGGCAGTGTGTGATTGTGACTGAAGTTCAGTTAGCTCTCTCTAGATATATAGATTTAGGAGTCATGTCCATAGGCATAATACCTGGACTTATGGTAGCTGATTCAGTCTCTGAGAGAAAAGAAGACTCAGGACAACCTTGGGGAATACCTACTCCAAGGATGCAGAAGATGCATAATTATCCAGCAACAGAGAGAGAGGAGAAATGGGTTAATAGGAAAGAAAAAATCTGGAGAACACAATGCCACAGAAGACATAAGATACAAAGTTATCCAAGATGATAGGCTGTCCAAACACGCAGTGGAAATGAAAATCTTTTGGAGCATGAAGAAGAACAGGCCATGGGATACAAGAATTACAAGCTCTTTGGAAAAGCCATCTCCTAATTATTAAGTAGTCAATGAAAGCCAGAAGAAGAATTCCCATAATTGCAAGCTGTTAACAACCATAAAAAGAAGCTAGGACTTAAAGGAAGTCAGGAAAATCAAGAAAGAGAGATAAAGATTAGAGAATTCTAGGCATAAGAAAAAAAATGGTGAAAATGTCCAAAATAAAGAGTGTCTTGGAAGAGCAAGGAGGGTAGTAATCATTGGATCATAGGGTACATATAGGTTTACAAAGAGAGATATTAAGATTGGAAAGGTATATAGAGGTCATGTTATAAAAAGCTTTAAAAGCCAAACAAAATTTTTTATATTTGATCCTGAGGCAATAATTGAAATTATGCAAAAAGTGACCAAAATACCTATATTTTGACCCAGAGATATCATTGCTAGGCATATACTTCAAGGAAGGTCAGCGACAAAAAGCTTCCATTTATAGCAGCAGTTTTATGGTGGTAAAGAACTGGAAACACAGTAGATGCCCTTTGTCTAAAGAATTAATGATTAACAAGCCATTCTCCAACTGACAATGGTCAAAGGATATGAACAGACAATTTTCAGATGATGAAATTGAAACTATTTCTAGTCATATGAAAAGATCCTCCAACTCATTATTGATCAGAGAAATGCAAATTAAGACAACTCCGAGACACCACTACCTACCTCTCAGATTGGCTAAGATGACAGGAAAAGATAATGACGAATGTTGGAGGGGATGTGGGAAACTGGAACACTGATGCATTGTTGGCAGAGTTATGAACCGATCCAACCATTCTGTAGAGCAATTTGGAACTATGTTCAAAAAGCTGTCAAACTGTGAATACCCTTCGATCCAGCAGTGTTACTACTGGGCTTATATCCCAAATGGATATTAATGAAGGGAAAGAGACCCGTGGCAGCCCTGTTTGTAGTGGCCAGAAACTGGAACCTAAGTGGATGTCCAATTGGAGAATTGGCTGAGTAAATTGTGGTATATGAATGTTATGGAATATTATTGTTCTGTAAGAAATGACCAGCAGGATAAATACAGAGAGGCCTGGAGAGATTTACATGAACTGATGCTAAGTGAAATGAGCAGAACCAGGAGATCATTATACACTTCAACAACAATACCACATGATGATCAATTCTGATGTACGTGGCTCTTTTCAACAATGAGAGGATCCAAATCAGTTCCAATTGATCAGTAATGAACAGAACCAGCTACATCCAGCATTTACACTCTTTCTGTTATTGTTTGCTTGCATTTTTGTTTTTCTTCCCAGGTTATTTTTACCTTCTTTTTAAATCTGATTTTTCTTGTGTAGCAAAACAACTGTATAAATATGTGTGTATATATATATATATATATATATATATATTGTATTTAACATGACTTTAACATATTTAACATGTATGGGACTACCTGCCATCTAGGAGAGAGGGTGGAGGTAAGGAGGGGAAAAGTTGGAAAAGAAGTTTTTACAAGGGTCAATGTTGAAAAATTACCCATGCTTATGTTTTGTCAATAAAAAGCTATACTAAAAAAAGAATGAATGATTAAACAAATTAGGGTACATGAATATCATGGAAAATTATTACTATGTTATTAGAAATAAGAAATATGGTGAATAAAGAAAGAAAATGTAGACATCAGGATCATGAGTGTGGAAGGTTGTGAGTAATGTCAGATTTTCTTCTATATGTTGATTGGTTTTACTTAATTTTTTCTTATTCCATTAAAAAATGTCTTTGTCATAATGAATGGCTGTATTAAAGGGGGGATTTAATATAAGAATATAAAAGAATTATTTTATTCTTTTATTTTATTTATTTATTTATTTTTATTTTATTTATATTTATTTTATTAAAATAAAATTTATTTTATTATAGAATAAAAAAGAATATAAAAGAAGTTATAAAAACAAAAGTGTCAATACAAATCTATTTTAAAATCTGAACTAAAGTAGGAAAAAATGATCACTAGTGAATTTGGTTTCTCTTTGACTTGTGCTATTGGAATTCAGGCTGTTTAAAAAGTGAATAGATACTGGTAAGGAAGGGAAGCCAGCGAGGATGGACAATTCTGTCTAGGAGGTTAGCAGTGTAAGGGAAGAAGTTATCTAAAACAAGAACTGGAGGTGATATTAGGGTCATCATCTTGGAGGTTTTTAAAGGAGATAAAATGAATTCAGTGTAGATTGAGGTATGTGTTCTTTTCCTTCCTTCCTCTCTTCCTCCTCCCGTTCTTCTTAACTTCTTTACCCTCCTTCCTATTTTTTTCTTTCTACTTTCCTTATCCTCCCTCTTATCTTTTGTCCTTCTTTCCTCCTTCAATTTCTTTCCTACTTCCTTTCTCTCTTTACAGGGCTAATGCAGGAATTTATTTTATATGACTATACATATTTGTAATGGGCTTTGTTTTTCTTACTTTTTGAAAGGGAAAGGGAATAAAAGGGGAAAAGGAAGGGGAAGAGAATTTGAAACTGAAGATAAAATAAAATTGAAAAAATATTTAAAAGTATAGGGTAGAACTGAACACAGTTCATAGCCAGTGGTAATGGATTCTGCAGATGGGGAGAGATTAAAGATGAGAAGGGAAACAGAAGAGGGAAAGACAGACAAACTAACAGAGACATAGAGAAAAGAGAGAAAGAATGATTGGTGGCGAAAGCTCCTAGAAAAAATGAGGGAGGTTAAAATTGAGGATATAAATAGAGGAGTTTGTTTTGAAAAGAGAAGGGTCACTTTTTCTTCAGAAAAAAGATTAGATATGTCCCAAGGGCTATAAAACTGTGCATACCCACTGAACTAGCAATACCACTGCTAGGTGTATATTTTAAAGGCATCTCCCAAAAAGAAAAAAGATGTATCTGTACAAAAATATTTTTTTGTGGTAGATAAAAACTGGAGATCAAAGGGAAGCCCATCACTGGGGCATAGCTAAACAAGCTGTGGTATATAATTGAGATGGAATTCTATTGTGCTATAAGAAATAATGAATTAGATGCTCTCAGAAAAATCTGGAAACACTTTACATGAATTGATGCATAGTCAACTATACAAAACCAGGGGAATGTTGTACACAGTAACAGCAATATTGTTTCATAAAGAACTATGAATGACTTGGCTATTCTCAGCAATATCCAAGACAATCCCACAGGATTGATGATGTAGTATACTCTCTGTCTCTAGGGAAAGAACTGATAATGATTGATTACAGATTGAAGCATGCTATTTTTCACTTTTTTCTTTCATTTTTTCTTTTATTAAATATAATATATAAATATCTCATATCTTCTTGTACAAAATGACCAGCATGGAAGTGTTTTTTATGATTTCACCTGTGTAACCTGTATCTGATTGCTGACCATCTCAGGGAGAGTACAGGGGAGAAAGGGAAAAATAGAATTTGGAACTCAAAACTTTAAATAAAAATGTTAAAAAAGAAAAAAAATTTAGGAATTAAGGAGAAGAAGATGGGGGAAGATATCTATGAGTTTTGAGTAACAGAATGGTAAGGAAAGGATTTATTAAACTATATTTCCTCAGAAAAGTAGGACTTAAGAGCATCTTCTGAAAAGATGGGGAAATGGAAGAGATATTGAGAATTTGAGGAGAAAAGAAGTTTGAAAAAGCCACCGAAAAGGAATGACATAGACATTTATTAGTGAAGGGAATTCACTCTCCACTGTATGCATTTTTTCTTGTCTTTTCCTTCCTCACCTTTTCTGATATCCCCTTTCACTTTCTTTATCTGTCGTTTCCCTCAATGTTTTAAACCTCTCAGTGACAATCATGAGCAGTGATAAGTATGACCAGACTGCTTTTTTGGGGGAGGGGGTGGGGGTACCAACAACTAAAGAGGCTGCTTATGCCTACCCTGAATATTATTTATAAATTTAGTTTTTACAAAGTAAGTTATTTGTTAACAAAGAATTGGGAGTTATGTTAAATGATATTGTGGTCCCTTATGAAATTTAAGGTCATTTTTCATAAAATATTCTGTTGTCTGTTCTTTAACAATGCTGCTTAAGTAATACTTCTTAGGTTTGGATTAAAACAAGTTATTATCTTAGAGTTAAAAAGTAATCTAATGGGGGGGGGGAAATTAGGTGGCTAAGTGGATAGAACACCAGCCCTGAAGTCAGGAGGATCTGAGTTCAAATGTGATCTCAGACACTTAACACTTAACACTTTCTAGCTGTGTGATCCTGGGCAAGTCACTTGACCCCAATTGCCTCAGCAAAAAAAAAAAAAAAAAAAAAAAAAGTAATCTAATCCAACCCATATCCTTTGGAAATCTCTTCTATAGCATAATTGTTAAGTAGTCATTGAGCTTCTGCTTGAAGATGTCTAGTAAGAAATGACTCAAAATCTCTTGAGGATTCCCATTATGCTTTTGAATTACTCTAATTTTGGAGAAGTTTTTAATTACACAGAACAAAAATCTTCCTTCCCCCCAACAACTCCTATTTATTGTTCCCTGCAGAGGTATGTGAAGTAATTGAGCCAAAGTAGAATTAAATGTATTCTCCCTTTGTCCTCATTTTGTTGCAGTCACTTATTTTACATGATTTAGCAGTGTTTTGACATTTATTTTTTAACTCTTCAACTTGAAGGAGCATTGGTTATTAAGTGTACTTCTGACAAATAGTGTATTTTTCTAACTAGTCTTGATTATGGCCCATTGGTTTTAATGGGATTTAAATCAAATTAATTTTATGTCTATTGAGACATGTTTAATTCTATCTCTTGGATATATTTCTTAACATTTCATAATACATGGCACAGTGTATTATGTTTCAATATTTCATTTTCACTTAGGAATTTCTATAGTGATGAAATAATTCTGCTGTAGTATTTCAATATGCTTATGAGAGTTCATCATTTCCTCAATGATGGGGACAATAATTCTAGGCCTATTGGAAATTTAAAAAAAACATATTTCCCCTATCATTTTTTGCTGAATGTTTAACATGTTATCTAATGAAAATACCTAGGTTTTTTAGGCTCATATGAACACAGAAATGGTTTTGGTAGAGTCTTGAATAAAGAAGTGAGTTTTTAGCAGTAAAAATTATCCGTTTCCAATTTTTGGTATTTCAGTCTTTGTGTTGTTTTATCTAGGACTAGTGCTTTTTCATCATAGCAAGGGTTAACAGTTTTTTTTTAAACTAGTCTTTTTGATGTTCTTCCAATTTCAAAAAGTCTATATGGTACTATAATCAATAATCTCTCTAGCTGTTAAGTCCCTCAGAAAATTCTTTTCTGAGGATTATTTGCTTCTTTTGCAAAAATAGTTGGTCATTCTTGGCCCTAGATTTTTATTTTCAATCACATCTTCTGCTTTGGTAGATCTGATCTCATTTCATTATGTGAACCTTGACTTGGTTTACTTCCTCAACACCAAGAGCCACTGCAATGTTTCTAACAGTCATCGAAGTGTGATCTTTAAGAGATTCAACTTTTTTTATGTTTCCTTGGAGTAATAGTCACTCTTGAAAACCACAGAACAAAAAAAAAAATACAACAAAAAGGACAACAATAAAAAACTGTATATGTCATGAAATACATTATTCAGATGGCAGAGAATTAACTAAAGGAGAAGAACCAACTCAATTCAGTTTCACCTAGTCAGTCAGATGTTCTGAGTCAGTTTAATGTTAATAGAAGCACACATGCTGTCACAAAACGAAAATATGCATGTAAAATTACTGCTTGTTTGAGGTAATATACTGTAGCTCTAGCCTCAGGAGTCAAGTAGAAGCATTCAATTTCTCTTCCATGGACAACTAGTCATTCAGACACTGGAAGATATCTATCATAGCTCATCTGAGTCTATTCTTTTCAAAGCTAACCATCATCATTTTTTTGCATTGTTTAAATGAATTTTTATTGATATCTTTTATTTATCCCCATTCCAGTTGTCTGGATGCTCAATAGCTTATCAAGATCTTTTCTACAATGTAGCATGAAGAACTAAAAATGGTCACCTCTGAGGGCCAAATATATCCCCACTGTCACTGCCCTTGTCCTGGACACCACTTTTCCTGTAACAATTCATCAGCTTATTTAGCTTCTAAATTGCACTGCAGACAATGATGATAAGGATGATAAATTATATACAGATTTAAAGTTTATAGAGTCCTACATTCATCTCTCATTTGATCCTCTCAATAATCCTGGGATATATGCAATAGATATAATTATTCCTATTTTGCAGATGAGGAGACCAAGTCTATCATAGTTGACCATCATATAATCTTGCTATAACAATGTACAATGTTTTTCTGGTTCTACTCTCCCCACTCACCATCAGTTCATATACATCTTTCTAGGCTTTTCTGAAACTAGCCTGTTCATCATTTCTTATAGAACAATAGTATCCAATTATAGTTATTATTATTATTATTTGAGGACAAATGCCTCTATTTGCTAAATATCCTGCTGAGTCTCCCTCAAGAGCTAACACAAACTGGATGTAGTTCGGTCTGAAAGTCCCAAATCATCCCTATTTAAAGAAAGAAAAGAGCTAGGTCCTCAAATCCTTTCTGTGGTGCTTCCAGGACAATATTTCATCTTAGCAATCCCATAAATCTTCACTGAAAGTATTGGCATCTGGGTGTATATTCCCTCTGGTGCCCATGGTGACTTGGGGCAGGGCAACCCATGCCTTTAAGACAGTGGTCACTGACTGAGGCCACCATTTAGACAAGAGTGAAATGATGTTATGTCCTTTCCCAAATTTCTCTTCTCTCCTCTCACAGTCTTTTTTTCCTTTCCTATCTTCCATCCCTAATGATACCCACTACAGAGACAAGACTTTAACTTTTCTGGAGGGGATAGGACTTATAGTTTATAGAACTTGAGGCTATTATCCATTTTGAAGTGATGAACTTGGTCATCCAAATGGTAAGGTCATTGTGTTCTCTGAAGTGAAGCAATTCTACCTACTGTTTGCATCTGTAGAATTGAACATTAGTGCCCCCCATAGGTCAAGTATCCTATCACCCAAGATCAATAACTTTATTTTAGGATTATTATCTGTTGCAATGTTTTGAAATTTTTGAGTTTGCAAAGATCCCAGAATTTGATGGATCTGTCTCAGAAGTTAATAATAATCATTCTCTGAGAAGGGGATACTAGTGATGAAAGTGACCAGAGAAATTCGTCATATTGGTTCATTCTGTCAGATCCCAGATCTTGATTTGAGAGTTCATGGTCCATAGCCCCAAAATAAACCTACCAGGATGAAATCTAGTACAGGAGAGAGTACAGGGGAAAGGGAAGGGAGAGGAGACCAAGGGAAAAGTTAAAAGGAGAAAGGGCTGGGCGTGTTTCATAGGAACTCATGGTATATGAACTAATGTGGCAGCTAATGGAAATAGGTCCCCCCATAATTAGTTTAGTCATATCACACTCTTAATGATTAGAGCTTTCCAAAGGCTGCTGTAGAAGGTGATAGGCTCATAAATTTAAAGCTGGAAGGGATCTTAGAAACCATGGAGTCAAAGTTCCTCTTATAGATGAGAGCACCAAGGCCCGGAGAGGGAAAGTTTGCCTTTTTCTTAGAGATCTAACATTTTTTGGTGGGTAGGGGTGGTGTTTGTAAAGGAGTCCAATTCCATAATGTCATATATTTCCTTTGGAGTGGTTAGACAATCTTTAAGGTCCTTTCCAGTTTTGAGATGGATTCTCGTCTAGTTCTAAAGGCACCTGTTATTCTATTGGAGAAAAGAGAAGGATCAAAGGAGTGATAAGGAAGGGTGGGAATACAGAGTAGAGATCAAGGTGATCCACAAGGAAGAGAAGGCAGATCTAACAACTCTTATTTTGCTCCTATTCTCTCTAACAAGAGAATATCCTTTGGACTCTAAAGGACAAAACAGAACAAAACAGTAAATAACTAATAGAGGATAGGAAGGTAAGTAGGAATAAAGCATCGAACCTGGAGTCAGAAAGGTCTGAGTTCAAATCCACACAAATCACTGTGTAATCTAGGCAAGTCACTTAACCCTGTTTATCTCAGTTTCATCTTGTGTAAAATGTGCTAGAGAAGGAAATAAGCTACTCCAGTATCCTTTTGAAGAACTCCCCCCCACCCAAATGTGATTATGAGTTGGAAATGACTTTTCCAAATAATTGAGGAAGAGAGCATCTGGTTGCCTTTTAAGTTCAAACAATGTGGGTCAGGTAACCCACATTCTTGGGTACTGAAAGATCTGGTAGATGTGATTACTGATCCATTGTTGGTGATATCTTACAGATTATGGAGAAGTAGAGATGTACACAAGACTGGAGAGGTACACATGTTGTTCTGTTTAAAAAAATGGGAAAGTAATGAAATCTGCAAATTGCATGTTAGTGAACTTAGTATCATTTTCAGGCAAGATTCTAAAACATAATGTTAAAGGGATGCTTAGTGAAATTTTAGAAATAAAAGCAGTGATCACATGGAACCAGAATGATATCATAGAGAATAGGTTATGCCAGACTGATCTCCTTCCCTCCTTCCCTCCTTCCCTCCTTCCCTCCCTCTCTTCCTTCCCTCCCTTCCTTCCTTCCTTCCTTCCTTCCTTCCTTCCTTCCTTCCTTCCTCTCTCTCTCCCTTCCTTCCTTCCTTCCTCTCTCCCTCCCTTCCTCCCTCCCTTCCTTCCTTCCTTCCTTCCTTCCTTCCTTCCTTCCTTCCTTCCTTCCTTCCTTCCTTCTTTCCTTCCTCCTTCTTTCCTTCCCTCCCTCCTTCCTCCCTCCTTCCCTCTCTCTCTTTCTCTCTCTGTCTCTTTCTCTCTCTCTCATTCCATCCAACACAAAATTTTATGATTTGGACCTTAGCCCCTGATAGTTTTAGTGGAATGATAGGACTAGAAGTACTTTTACAAAGGAATCAGACCTTAAGGTTCTAGTATGGTGAGCTAGAATTGCCTAGTTACTAACTGAGACAAAAGGAATGGGTAGATAGGGCAAAGTTGTCTGCTCATGTACTTGAAAGTAATATTCAGTGTTATATAGGTCCCTAGCACTAAAGTTGAGTGGGGTTCAGGATATGTATCAACAAATTACTTTTGAGCTATATATGAATTGGTAAATAATTGCTTACTTATCAATTGCTTACTCCATAAAATGTTGAAGTTATTCTGTAGTCATAGAAGCATGAGAGAGCTAATCTGTTCCTGTGACATATTTGACAGATGAAGGATTGTGGCATACAGTTATCTTGGTTATTACTACCACATGTGATCCAACAAACCTTTGGTCTTTTTATGTCCTCTCCATCAATCACTGAATTGAGACTTTTTTTTGCTTCGGTTTCCCCTTCTGAACTCTTCTTAAAATGTCTTTTTCTGGACTTCTATGCTACTATTTTATTTTTTCTTACATAGTAGTAAGCATTTTGCATTTTAAAATTTTTTTCCTTTTTTTCACTCTGTATAAATGTATATATTTTCAAAGACAGTCTCACAGCCTCACATTTGAAGATGGGCCAGTATTATTACCTTTTATTATTGTGGTCAGTATGTAGTTTTGATTTCCATTCTTCTAGGCTCTTCCTTATACCACCTCTTCAATTCATTTATCTCTTTGATCCAACATATTCTCTTTTATGTCACACTCACTAACCCTTCACTTGTTTATCCCTATCCTAGCTCTGTTGGAGATGGCAAATTGCTCCATTTTCTCTCTCTCCAGCTGCCTCATCATCCTTATCTCCCTCCAGCTACCTACAAAGGGATCAGGTAAGTATTTCTGCCTGTTCTCTACTGGTATCTAGGGATTTAAGGATTAAAGGACCATCTTTTCCTTTCCTTTTCCTGGGAACTATTTTCCTCCATACTGTCCTCCAGTTTATCTCCTTGAAGTCTGTATCATTCTTTCCCCTTTGCTAAGCTGTGTTTTTATGCACATGTACACTGTTTCTCTGTATCATGGCATAGGAAAAGTTGGCAAAAGGAACTTGGTCATGCTGGGGACAAAAGCTGAGCTGCCTTGTCCTCTATCCGTCTGGATGGCCCCTGAGTCTGTAGAAGTGAAATGGCTACGGACCCCAGAGTCCCATATTTCCCAGGCTGTTCATGTATATCGGAATGGACAAGACTTATATGGAGAGCAGATGCCACAATACAAAGGGAGAACAGCCTTGGTGAAAGACAGCCAAGAAGACAGTTTCACTCTGGAGATTTATAATGTCCGACTTGAAGACCAAGGAGAGTACTATTGTCGGATCCAGGCTGGTTCTCTGAGCAAAAACGCTTCTGTGAAAATGGATGTCGCAGGTTAGAATGGGTTATGAGGGAATGAAGGGTGACAAATACATTCTGTGACTGTTGAATGACTTGAATATTTTATGAAGTAAGCAATTGATAAGTAAGCAATTATTTGCCAATCTTTATGTAACTCAAAATTGAATATTAGGCCAACACATATTCTAAACCCCACTCAACTTTAGTGCCAGGGACCTATATGTACAACCATCAGAATTCATTATTTTAAATTTCCTTTTATCTTCAATAATTTTTCCAGTGATTTCTTGTCTTGTTTATGGTAAAAATTTATTGAAAGCCCACCAAATACTCACCTCCTTGGAAGGAACAGCCTTTTCCAGGTGTGAGTTGGATTGGGGGTAAGAGAAGAGTTATTACTGGTACTTCTGAAGACTCAGGCTTTAAATAACTTTGCCAGAGTAATGGCAGAAGAAGAGAATTAGAGTGTAATGAATGAATTGGACTTGAAATTAGGAATTCAAATCTTAGCTCAGATGCTAATTTTGTGACTTTCAATAAGCCATTGCACTCTGACCTTCAGATTTCTCCTTGGTAAAATGAGGTAGAACTGGAGTAGATTGGCCTTGAGGTTCCTTACAGCTCTACACCTGTGATTCTATGATTCATAAATGGTTTATGATTCATTAATAGAATTTATTAAAGTGTCAGAATTGGGATTTGAATCCAGGTCTTTCTAACCCCAAGTTCAGCATGATCCAATATATTGTTCTACCTTTCTTATGAGCATTGACCTTTTGGGTAGTTATCAATAGTATATTACATACAGAAGAATCTTTTAAAAATATAATTTTGCCACACAGCTTGGTCCCAGATCCCTATCTCTCAGGATTCTGGTTAAGCTAGCAATGCAACCATCTCTGCATCATCTTCCCCTTTCCCCATTTTTCCCCTTAACTGAACAATGGGTCCAGAATCTCCACAGGAAACTAAGGTTGAAGGGGTTGGCTACTTAACATAGTAATTAACATAGTGTTGTGTCTTGTGAGCCCAGATGCTTCCTTAGACTGTAGGGAAGACTATAAAAAGGAATATCACATTCTTTATTCCTGTTGGCTGTAAAAGAAATCCATATATGGGAGATAATGGTAAAAAAGGTCAGGAAGGCAATGTTTTAGGTATGGAGGGAAAAAGGGTATGGAGGGAAAAAGGAGATGTATTGCTGGTTCAAACAGATCTTTCTTTGCTAGCATTGGGCTTGGATCCTTATATTCATATGGA
Organism: Sarcophilus harrisii; assembly: GCF_902635505.1. NCBI lineage: Eukaryota > Metazoa > Chordata > Mammalia > Dasyuromorphia > Dasyuridae > Sarcophilus > Sarcophilus harrisii. Next base: position 549,865,332 of record NC_045428.1, read on the forward strand.
AAACTATGAAGCTGGACAGATTCAGTTGGTGTGCAGATCCCTGGGATGGTTCCCAAAGCCTCAAGTTCAGTGGAGAGATGCTCACGGGGAGATACTTCCATCAGAGACCCAATACCTGGATAAGGAGGGATTATTCCAAATGGAGGCTTCTGTTACTGTGAGAGATGGATCTTCAGGGAATCTGACCTGCTCTATTTGGAATTCTGCTCTTGGCCAAGAGAAGAAAACAACTCTATTCATAAGAGGTAAACCTTTGATCAAATGAGATAATTTTTATAAAGCATTGTACAAACCTTAAAGCACTATGTAAATACAGCTATGATGATTATCATTATATATTCTAATTAAGAAGGGACCCAGAGAACTTGCTTGGATCAGAAGGGATGCTTAATGGGGCATATGTCTGCAAACCAGACATATGTCTGCAAAACCAAATGCTCTAGTATAGGGATGGATATTGTGGACCTGATCCATGATTTGAATCCCATTGAGGAGTGCTGAAAGCAGAAGTTAAAAGTACTTGACCACCCTGGCCATGTCCAAGTTTTCTTTATCTTCATTGCTTTTTCTTTTTTCCCATTTTCTGATTTTTCTTTCCCTTTTTCTTTCATCCATTCTTTCCTTGCCTAAATCTTTGGCCAGTGGCACCAACAGATACTGCTTAAGTCCATTTATGGTCCTGTAAACTAAAGAGGACAGAACCCACATTGTAAGAAAAAGAGTTAGTTGGAGATGATTTTATGGGGAGGAAGAAAATATAATTTTTATGAGAAGATATTGATTCTTTGGTGACTGAAGAGATCTCTCCCATTTTTCAGAAGGTCCATAGATCTATAGCATTGTAGGACAAGAAAGCTTTGAAAAGTCATTTAGTACATCTTACTGATTGAAGTGGACTGAAGGACTACCAAAGCCATTCTAGACAGATGAAACTCTATTTGTTTCTAAAGTATTTTAGGATGGGGGTTTAAATCTTTTGTATGTCACAGGCCCCTGTGGTAGTCTGGTGAAGACTAAGGACTCCTTAGGACAATATTGTGAGTGCATAAAATAAAATATAAAAAATTATGAAGGAAACAAATCATATTGAAATACAATTTTCAAAAAATTTTTTAAAAAAAGTTCAGGAATCCTACGTTAAAAATCTCTGCTTTAATGAAAGAGATTTCATTAAATATTGAGCTATTTAATATTTTGGTCCCTGAGAAGAGATCTATCCTTTTTTCCCTTTTTCCCTTTTTATGCTGAAGAAATATATCCTTCTAGCAGTTAGGCAAAGTTCACTCTTCAGAAGGAAGTGAGACAGAATATGAAAAAACTAGAGTCTCTCTCATATTTTTGCATAAATATGGTATTTAAACAGCTTGTCAGTGCCTTTGCAAACCATAAAGTTTAATTTTTTTATGAGTATTAGAATTATCACTGTCTTCATTATTATTTCCCTACTTTTTCCTCATGATATTGGGGTTTTCTGTTTCAGCTTTTCCTTCTTTGTACATCACCCCCTCAGCAGTGGGTCTGGCTGTGATCCTACCTATTTTGGGGCTCTTCATTGCATTGGGTATTTATATCATATGGAAGCAACAAAGATCTAGAGGTAATATGATAAAATGTTGGGGGGGAGGGCTAACTGGTGGGTTGTGGAGTGAGAGTCCTGGAAAGACCAGCAAAAATGAAACAAATTCAAAAAGGAAGACTGATAGTCAAAGTGATGGGAACTTTGTGGGGAAAATGGAAGGCTATGAGGGAAATTGGCATGAAGCCTGGAGCCATATTCTTGAGCCATTGTTATGGGAATATGAAACTGAAATAGTCCTTGAGATCTACTGTAGAAGCTTATTCTCTGCATTTATTAGGAATGTTATTCTCTTTCTCCCCATATTTTCCACTCTCCTGATTTAGGAGTCTAGTCCTATCAATTAAACCAAAAAAATGTCATATAAAGTGTCAGTCTCATTTGTCTCTTGTTTCCTTCCTTTAGAGAAGCTTCTTTATCAACAAGTGGTAGAAATAGGTAAGTATCATGAGGCAGGAGCAGTAGCTGATGACCAGTTACTATGGCTTCTCCTAATATGAATGATAAAAACAAGATGGCTAGTTGCTGGATACATTCTTTTATTAACCTAGTCTAGGCTTCTAATAAAGCCTCTAAACCTTTCTGAATTTCTTATTCCTGTTTTTGGCTCTTGGTAATTAGTGTCTCTGGATGAATGTGATTCTTATTTAATTTGAATAAGAAGCAGATCTTCTATAATAGAAAGGACTATGGCAAATTAATCTCACTTGCTTCTTTTTTAAAGAATATTCTTTTTCTTTATAAAGACTTTCTCTACATATGTGCTCAAATCTCTTTTTGCTCTTGAATTCTGTTTCTTCCAACTATGAATTCTTCTCTTTTTTGTTTGTTTTGCTGAGGCAATTGGAGTTAAGTGACTTGCCCAGGGTCACACAGCTGTTAAGCGTCTGAGGTCAGATTTGAACTCAGGTTGTCCTGACTTCAGGGCTGGTGCTCTATCCACTGTGCCACCTAGCTGCTTCATAACTATGAATTCTTACAAGATAATATCTGGAACTGTTCATATTTCAAGAAATAATGATAATGATAATATTTATACTTCAAAAAACCAATTATTGTCTAGGCAAACATTCCATTTTATTATTTAAATCACAGAATCTGATAGGTGGTCTTCAAGAGTTGCTACAGCAAAAACCAAAACTCAATACCACCCCTCATTGAACTTAGACTCCTCTTCATAAGAGAGATTTATAATCCATCACTAAGCCTATACTCAGAACTTTTTCAGTTTTATAGTAACTGTCAATGTTTATATTGCTCTGTTCTTATAACTTTTGGGAACCTAGAGTCACCTCCATAACATGGTGAGGCACTGGAGTAGGATTTTTGATAAATTCATCCATAAAATGGGAGAAAATAGCTGACTAGAAAACATAATCCAATAATATGTTGCTTACAAGAATTATATTTGAAATATAAGGATTCATATAAGGAATGAAGATAAGGGACCAGAGCAAAATCTATTATGTTCCAGTTGACTAAAAAAGAAAAATCAGGAATATTAATTTAGATTTCAGGTAAGGCTACAGTAAGTATAGAGATGATAAAAAACAGATAAGCCGAGAAATTAAATTATATTTAAAGGTATCCTAGATGATGACTCAATATTAGTACTTAATATGTGTACCAAATGGTATAACATCTAAATACCTAGAAAAAGTTAATCAAATTGTAAAGAGAAATTGATAATAAAATTATAGGAGTAGGTATCTCAATATACTCCCTTAAACCTAGATAAATGTAACCAAAAATGATCTAGAAAGAAACTAAGTATTCAGAACTCTGGAGAAATTAGGAATGAGCAATCTATGATGAGAACTGAATGAGAATAGAAAATAATACCTACTTCTCAACTTTACATATCACTTTCACAAAAACTGACCATGTGTTGGGGAATAAAGACCTCAAAAAAAAAAAAATAGAAAAGCTGAAGTTACAAATACAACATCTATTGATTACAATGCAATAAAAAATGTTTTTATTCAAGGGTCTTTGAAAAAATTAAAAATAATTAAAAACTAAACATGTTTTAAATTATTGTTTGGTCAAAGAACAAAATATAGAAAATCTTATGAAAGAAAATTGCAATAATGAAATGCCAAAACTTTGGATATAAAGTTAAAGCAGTTCTAAGGGAAAATTTTATGTCATTAAATACTTTCATCAATTAAAATTTTAAAAATCCATTTATTTAGGGGGCAACTAAAAATACCTTAGCAACAACAAATCAGAAAACTCTGAATAAGCAACAAAGTAGAAATTCCAAAAATTAAGACGAGATTAATAAAATTAAAAACCAAAAACTATTGAACCAATAAATCTCAGAACATTTAGTATACTTTTCAAAGGAGAAGAAAACCAAATTGTTCCGTGTGACCACTGCACTAGCACTCAGGATACTTTAGAATCAGCTGGAGTCAGGATAAGTAAAAGTCCTTAGTCTTTATTCTTGGTCTTTAGGGGTAGAAGTGAAGGGAAGATCTTCTGCAACCTCCTTCTTCCTTATCTACCGCAAAAGTGACACTGGCTAGTCTTCTTCCACCCCCTAGTTCCTCCTACAATTCTCTGTATACACCAATCATCGAGTCAGCCCAGGATAGTGGGAAGGGCCATTTTCCAAGCATATGCCCATAGAGTATTGTCCAATCAGTAGTTAGCCTCAAGTGCTCAGCTGTCCTGACTTCAGTGCCTCGACTCAAGAGTTTCAGCCCTCTACAATTCCTATCAAATATGAAAAGAGAAATTCAAAGAATTTAAGAGAAACTAAAGGAATTTATCATAAACTATTTTGCTAACAAAACTGATAATTCACTGGATGAAGACTTTAAAAATATGAATTACTCTGTTTAATAAGAGAAGTAGACTATATAAATGAACTCAGTATCAAATAAATAAATTGGACAATACATCCATGAACTCACAAATTGATTAGAAAACAAATCCAGGAGTTGAAAGTTAATTGTATGAAATTTTCAAAGAACAATTACCTCCAATATTATGTAAACTATTTGCAATAACAGGAAAAGAGGACAGTTTTCTAATTCCTTTCTATGATATAAATATGTTCTTGATACCCAAATCAAGGAAATAGAGTAGGACTTTTGTATAATAAAATAATAGCAAAAAATTTGGAAAGTTATTTTAATAAACCTCTGCAAAACCTTAGTGAAACATAGGACCCATCACTGTAAGGTGGTTATAAAAAGATTAATAGTTCTTGGCCAAAAAAGGAGGAAGAAGATCAATAAACCTTTTTAGAACACATGATAAATAGGTGAAATACTTTTGGAATAAAAAAAGATATCACTTTACCACACAGGTGCATGTCTTGGGATTTGTTTTATACACCCTAAAGGAGTTTACCTTTAGATGGAGCTTATCAAACAGCTATAATCTAAGAATGTAATAAAAAGGTTGTAGTTGATAATCTCATGAACTCAGGCAACAATATAATGACAGAGGTGTCAAATAAATGTCTGAGTTATGTGAATTTGTTTGTAGAAATGGAGAGGTTTATGACTGCAATTTCGGGCTAGTTCATTGCAGCCAGAAATTTTTAAGGAACCTGGAAATAGTGACTAATGTAGCTTGTGTAAAAAAACAGTAGAAACTTGCAAGATGGCATTTCAGGTTTTAAAAACTTAGTAATCACCAAATATTTATCATGATATGTTCTGTTAACTAGAATTATACATCAGAAATTTGTTATTTTTCATAAAGTGAAAGACAACATATCTATGCTACAAAAATAGGACTTGTTTGGCCAAAGAACAAAATATAGAAAATCTTATGAAAGAAAACAGCAATAATGAAATGCCAAAATTTTGAATTTGAGTTGAAATATCCTGGATAATTCAACCAATAAATCGTATTGGAACTAGACCATCATTTTCCACAATCATCTGAATATAATTTATAATAACTAAAAACATAATTTTAAATATATTTCATTGTACCTAATACTCATAAATTTCAAGCTATATGGAACAAAAATACTTTCAAAATATGGAAAACTGGCAGAGAAAATCAAAACTATGCAGGAACAAGATAAGGTATCTATTGTTCTGTCAGTTATTTCTTGGAAAGAAGATGCTTTCAGGGAGCCTACATGGAGCTAGTTTACATCTTAATACTTTTATCCAATTACAGAAAGTAATTACTTTATACATATATATGTAATAGTCCATAGAATATCAAATAAAAAAAGAATAATAGTGAGAGAGTAACTTGTTTCAGGACCATTTCTATTTAAACTCTTTCAAAAAAAAAAAGTTAATAATTATGATAATAGTACTCATATACTTCTTTAAGGCTTATATAAAGTAAAAGAAAATTGATTATAATAGTTCTATCAAGTAAATCAAAAAGAAAATATGCTTTTAATAAGGCTCTGTGAAAGTAATATCCTTTGTCAGATCATATACCATTATGTTTGGTTTTGGAAATCTTTTGTTCTAAGGAAGCTGTTATTGAATTTTGAATTTAGAGGGCTGACAAAGCAGGAAGCAAATTCATTTTATATATTCTGACATCTCAAATTTACTAGGAATTAACTAACTGCATCTACTTCCTAAAATCATAGGAATTTAGAGCTGAAGGGACCAGAAAAAAAAGAATGTTAGTTTTTGAAACCAGAAAAGCTAGATTCAAATTCTAACTCCAATACTTTTGTGGTTTTATTAAAGTCACTTTACATCCTTGGACCTTAGTTTCCTTTCCTCTAAAGTGAGGTAGTTGGAGTAGTTGATTTTCAGGTCTCCTCCAGCTCCAAATCCTCAGATTCTGTGATCTTCTTGAGTGTTGACAGTACAGTGGATGAATCTTTATGCAAAAATTTTTTTAAAACATTTCTCTTCTCTAATGAAGAGGCAAGAAGAAATCCTGGAGTTGGAAAATTACAACCATGATATTAGGTGAATAAATGAAATACAGAAAGAAATGCCAGGAAAAAGTGAGATGCAAGGAGAGAACTGCAATTTCCAGCATGTATAGGATTGCTGATGTATCATGGTAACTACCAAGCCATAGGACTGGCCATCCTCTTAATATTCATACCACATGAAAGATAGTATAGTGAAGTAAAAAATAATATGGCACAGGGAACCAGGGGTTGTTAAGTTCTAGTCCTGGAGTAGCTAAAAAACTCATTGTGTGTCTTTGAGAGACCTCAGTTTTCTCATCAGCAAGGCTATACTTGATGATTTCTAAAGTTCTTTCCAGATATAACAATCTAGGAATAGAATGAAAAGTTTTCAACCTCAGCCTTTTAAGAAATTGTTTTTCCCTGTGGGACTACAATTCTGACGACCATATTGGATGAATAAAAGTCATGCTCCTAAAATGAAATCTCTTTGAAAGGAAATAACTGTGAATTGACTCAAATGAAAATGAGATATACTTTCACGAGTAAGACTTTGTATAACTTTCATACCTTATGATACTAAAAATGTCTAGATAGACCACACATGTAATCATAGAAGAGAATCTCAGAATTGGAAGGAATTTCAAGGGTGATACTATTCAATCCATATTTGGACAGGATTCCCATCAACAACATTTCCAACAAATAGTGGTCTGACTTTCCCTTGAAGACCTCAGATAAGAGGTGCTTTTCAGTTCCCAAACCAGACCCTTCCCTTTTAACATCTCTATTGTTTAATTAAATTTTCCTTATGTTGCTTTTTTTGGCCTCTGCTAAGTGCAAAAAGTCAAATTTTTCCATATGATAACCATTCAGATACTCAGATTTTATGCATACCAGTAGGAAGAGGGAAGAGAGAAAATATGGCTAAATGCAAAACTAAAACAGTATATATGGAAAATAAAATTTGCTTTACGTCAAATCTACTATACAATTAATTTGGTCAAAATATGATTATTCCATAAAAAAAGAAAATCTCTGTAGTTTACATAGAGATAAAACCTTTAAAGTTAGAGGTCCAGATCTCATTTCCTTCTCCTTTCTTTCTAGAAAATCTTCTCTCAGACCATGGGAAAGAGAAAGGTAATTATTTGGGACATATGGGACAAGGGAGGCATGGGTAATTTTTCTTTCCTTATAAGTAAGGATGCTGTTTGTTGCAATGACCATAGATGCTCCATGAATGAAATGTTTAGTGCTGAAAAAATTGTGAGAAGACTATGTGAGCATAGAGAGATGAACATGACCAAACTTGATTTTTGGTTACTAACTTCTCACTTACGCTAGTTTTCCCATCAGTTTCTAAAAATAATGTTTTTTTTTCTAATTTATAAAATTCCAATTTGTTTAGAATCCAATTTAACTTTGCATTAGAAAGACTTCTCTCCTCTTCTTTCCTTTCCTTCCTTTTCCAGCCTTCCCACCTTCCTTCCTTTCCCTCCGTCATCTTTCCCCTTTCCTTTATTTGTTGCCTATATGATCATAGGCAAGTCATTTAACTTCTCTGTTTGAGTTTCCTTATTAGTAAAAACAAGGAGATGAAATAGAAGATCTCTGAGGTACTTTTCAATTCAAACTAGTTTATTCATATTAGCTTGAAGTAAACTAAAACTTTTTCATTTCATTAAAAAAAAGATTGTCTTGTACAATTATTTTTTTTTGAACTGCTGTATAGGACTTTATGTTTATCTTAATTAATATCTTATTAGATTCAGCCTATTGGGATGTTTTAGAATCTTGATTCTATAATAGTGCATTATTTATTTGCTCTCTCCAGATTCATTAATCAGAAATGTGATAACCTTGCCATCTCTGCTTTTATTCAAAGCATTGCTAAAAATGTCTAACAGAACAGGGCCAAGCACAGAGCATGTGATTCTCCTCTAGAGATTGCTTCCTAATTGCCAACAAACCATTAATCACCACTTTGGGATCTGGTTATTTAACGAATTCTTAATTTAGCTCACTATATTATCATCCAAGACACATTTCTCTTTCATGATGCTGACATACTCACATGTAGACACATTCATTTTTTTGTGCACACACATACACCCAACCATAAAGGCCAACTAAAATAAAAATGGAATAGAAAAAAATATATAAAGACAAGATAATCAGTGAAATGTCTATAAAATAATATTATTCCAAAATTCTGAACTTTGGGAGATGCTACTTGATAAAAACATTACCAACAAACTCCCCCTGTCCTTTTGGTACAAAGAGAAATTATGATGAAACACCCCAGAATTCTTTGGGAGAATTGGACTAGTTATGTAATGGCCCATCCTGGGATGGGCTTCCTGTTTCTGGGAGTCTTGACATTTATATAAGAGAAAAAGTAATGTTTCTCATCAATCTTTGTTTGTTTTCCCCTCTAGGGAGACTTCATAAAGGACTCAGTAAGTTTTGCTCCTTCCCCAAGGGGTGACTTATGCTATTTTCCACTTACTTAATAGAAAGTTCACATGTCTAGGTTTCAGTTCCCTAAGGGCAAAAGGGGTAGAATTCTGTTTATGGGAATGAAGATTTTTTGGATTTCAAAGTTCCTTTTGTGTTCTACAATTGTTATAGAATCCTAGATTGTCAGATCTAGAAAACTTGAAATTCTCTAAATGTCCTGGGTCTAGTGATTCTAAGGATTCTCAACTTTTTCTCTTTTGTAGTCTGGAGCAGCCTATGAATTTCTCGAAATCATTTCTAAATGCAAAATAAAATAAAATAAAATACACAGACTTACAAAGAAAACCAATTATATTGAAATAAAAATGTAGTTTTTCCATTCCAGATTCACAGATCCCCTGAAATCTATCTTGAGTATCCATGGACTGATCATAGGTTAGCAACACCTGATCTAGAAAAAAACCCACTTTTTCTCCCTCATGAATGGGAAACTTAGTAAACATTAACTAAGCATTCATATACTGGATTTATACAACGCCCACAACCACCACTTAAGAAGGTTCTATTGATCCCCCTTAGATAAGATCCAAAATAGGCCTGCCCTAAGAGTAGATCCCTAAGTATGTAGTGGCAAAGCGTGCTAGTTATCTGGCAGTGTATTACTTAGTTGAATTTAGAATGGGTATGGAATTCGCGCTGGGCTGGATTCTCTGGAGCCGAAGTACCCATACTGATTTCTCAAATCTTTTATCTTTTAGAGAAATATCGGGCTGAACTCAGTAAGTGCTGCTTTTCCTTAATACTGTCAGTTCTAACTTGTCCCCTATGGAACTTATATTTCCATTTATCATTTCTTGATCTTCCTGTTTGTTTTATTACAGAATTGAAAAGAATTGCAGCAGATGCAGGTGAGATGCAGTTTCTAATGTTCCTCTCTCATCTCCTCTGGGTGTCTCTTGCCATTCTATGGTCCCTCCCTGAAAAGCTAACCACATCTTATTTATATCCCCTTGCAGGTTGGAGAAGGGCCAGACTACACCCAGGTAAGTGACACTCATTTGTGTAAAGTTCTTCTAGCTTTGGAACCCCCTAGTCTTGCCCCATTCCTTCAGCATGCCAGAGACAAAGGTACTGTTTTCTTGAAGGGTAGAGCATCCTTACAAATAGATTGCTCAGTATTTCTTCTCTTTCTAGTGTCTTAACAACTTAACAAAAGTTGTGTTCCTATGATGGGACTAGTCACATGAGAGGGGCCTGTAGATATTTTGTAAGCCTTCTAAAAGGTCTTCTGAGTCCTAAACTTGGCCCAATCTGTACTCTCATCTTGCTTTCTCTGCAGTGGATGTGACTTTGGATCCAGAAACTGCTCATCCCAAACTCCTCCTCTCTGAAGATCTTAGAAGCGTGAGACTTGGGGACAAACGACAGGATGTCCCTGACAACCCCAAGAGATTTAACTTTGTTGTCAGTGTCCTGGGGTCTCCAACCTTTATATCTGGCTGTCATTACTGGGAGGTATGTGTAGGAAACAAAACCAAGTGGATCCTTGGTGTCTGCAGTGAGTCAGTGAGCAGGAAGGGGAAGATCACAGCAACACCTTCAAATGGACACTGGCTGCTGCGTCAGAGTGGAATAAATGAATATGAAGCTCTTACATCCCCACAGACTTACTTCCGCCTCAAAGAGAGCCCCCGCCGCGTGGGGGTTTTCCTGGATTATGAAGGTGGATTTGTCTCTTTTTACAACGCCACCAACAAATCTCACATTTATACATTTGTCCATTCTTTCTCTGGCCCATTGCGCCCTTTCTTTGAGCCTTGCCTACATGATGAAGGGAAAAATGTGGCTCCTTTAATCATTTGTTCAGGATCACAGAACTCTGAGGAATTCATTTACTCTAATCTATCTCCAGAGACTTCTAAAGAAGAAAAACAGACTTTAGGCATTGGTAATGGGAAGATCCCCACAAAGACAGACCAGGCCCCAAATCTCTACCCTCTCCAGGACATTGTCTCATCCTGGCCCTCTGATGTCACCCCGGCCCTTCAGGGGCTCCGGGCCCCTTTCTTTTAGTGAGGTGTCTCATATTGCGGCTCTACCCCTTACCTTAGCCTAGACCCAACATTCAAGTTTGTCTGTGTCTTGCTCCTGCTCATTAACTGTGGGTGTTTTGCATCTTTACACTATGTAAATACAATAATACCTCAGAGGTCCAAGCTAGTCTTCAAGGCACTTCCTCTCACCACAGCAGCTCCTCCATAATATAACAGAGGGGTTTCCAGGTATTCTGAGTGAAAGATGTCATCCTGGGGTCATCCTGGAAGCAAGTCTTCCCAGACTCAACTTGGCTGGTCTGCAGGTGACAGACACAGTCTATCAACATGATTACATGCAAAATCTTTTCAACTAGGTCTTCAAGAACCCAGTGTCCCCTACATACAATGGTGAGACATTTGGGAATTTAAAACAGGGTCCTGTATGAAATTGTAATTTCATACCTCCTCCTCAATTCTCCATGTTACCAATTTCTCTCAACTCCTGACTTTTTAGAAGAAAAGGACTACAACTTAATCAGGCAAAGAAAGGCTGCCCTCCTGGGAATTTTAATGATGGACAATTAGATAGTATAATAGATGGAGTAAGACCTGAGTTTGATTCCTGCCTCAGACTCTTGCTAGTCTTACCTATCAACCTCAATTGCTTTATCTATGAAATGGAGATAATAAAATCACTTACCTCACAGGGTTATTAAATGAGGTAACACATGCAAGGTGATTTGCAAAATTGTTATTCCTATGTTTCTGTAGCAAAAGTAGAAGACCTTTGGAAATCACCCATGGCCATGGCAAAATATCAAATGGAAAACAAATGGATCAGCTATGGAGTGGTTTAGGTGGAGATACCATGCACAGTATGACTGTAGACTTAGTCACGAGCCATTGTATCATCAGAGTTACTTCTACTACTGCTTGAATCAGGGGCTCTAACCAGATAGAAAAAACCCTCCATTTAGGATTGAATAACTCTTCTTTTCTCAATCTAATCAAGGGTGTCTTTCCTTATGGGCCATAATTGAGTTCAATACTCTAATCTCTGTGCTATGTGACACATAGAGATATGCTTTTTCCTACAACAATGGAAGCCTTGGGAGTGTAAGAAACATTTTAACTACTCTGTGAAGATGATTTTTAACTAATGGATTAACTGAATAGTGGGTCCCAGATGTGGATAGGTGAGGTAAAACTGGCAGATCTATCAGTTTGGTGCGTGCATATGAATATGGGACCATACCTTGAATAAAAGCATGGATCAAAAAGAATTGTAAGAAGCAAAATCAAGAATTGCAGTCCTCTTGCAAATGGTGAATAGGGTTAATTCATCTGATCAAGGAGCAGTTTGCGAAGGGGCAGACAAAATCATTGGTCAGGCAACAGACTTTTTAAGTTTTTGAACTTTTGAATCAATGAATGAAAATACCAAATACATTGATAATGGTCAATGGACTCCCTTTCAACTGTGAAGGACAAATCTGGAGCAAGACTGACTTCTTGTGGCTTATAGAGATTGGGCCCATCACACTGAAGCTCCAATTGATAAAGGCCTTTTCAGGCCACCTCTCTGCAAATGAGAAGAAGGGCTCTGAAAACCCTCAACTCCCACCTCGTGTTGACTAGATTACCATGTCAGTGTTAAAGGAAAATGCTTTTTGTAATCTTTGAAAATTAAAGTTTGATATTGTTTGGTACCTTGATTTTTATCCCTTTTCTTTTTAGATGGGGAAGTCAGTGGGAAAGACTGGGTTGTTTAGGGAAGAAAATACATCATAGAATTTGTTTTCTCAAAGCCTGAACTGCCTTCCAAACAAGATTGAATGTGCAAGCAACTGTTTTATTTCTCTATTCTCAGTGTCAGATTTATTTTATATTCTCAGTCTTAGACACACATAAGCTACAATTCACTGTTTATTTCTCTTTCACCCACATACTCACTTTCCCCACATTCTTTTCTAATCTGGTAAAACTTCCCCAATACTGCTACAAATGTCTGATGATCCTTTGAACAACAACAAAAATAAACAAAAAGAGAATTCTGTTTCTAAATCTTATACTAAGAACATTGTTTCAAATCCATTTAAACTTTATGAGGTTATTTATGAAACAACAAAAACCTCCCTTAAACCTGCATTTGTCTGGCAACCATATTAGTGTGTTACTCTGTTTATATTAATTTATCCAATGAAAATAAAAATTTATTGGGTAATTGGATGTAATAGAAAGCTCACTGGTCTGATTGTCAAAACTCTTAGATTTTAGGCCCGGTTCTGTCTCTCTCTAGTTGTGTGAGTCTGTACAAGTCCCTAGGATGAGGGTCCTGCCTAAGTTTCTTCTCCTGTAAAATAAAGACATGGATAAGATTTCTAAGGTTTATTCTAACTCTAAATCCTATTTAAAAAGAATTCTTTAAAAAATTCTTGAAGTATTGAAGCACTTTTGTAATGAAAAAAAAAACCAAAAGAAAATGAAATTGAATGATTTTAAACTCTAGTGGTCAAAGGAATGTTTAATTAGAAGGGGGAAGATAAATACAACTTGTGACTTTGAGGAGATGTGCAACAGAGCTACAGTGTTATAAGTTAAGTTCTAAGATCATTTCTCTTCCATCTCTCTCATTTTATAGAAGATAAATCTGAGGTCACATGATTTCTCTGTATTCACATGGGCAGTAAACATCAGAGATGTGTTCCAGTCCTCTGACTCCAAAGCCAGAATGCTCTTTCTATTTTACCATAATGACTTGAGATTCTTAGGGATCATTCATATTTTGTGTCTGATGGGGACTCAGAAGCAAGTGTTGCAAAGAAACTTGACTTGTTCTACTTTTAAGTCAATCTCTTAAGTATAGGAATAACCTCAAATCCCCTACTTTTTCTTAATAACTCATTAGTGATCTATTGTCTTTGCATATGATGTAAAACACAAGCAAAGACAGAAAACAGAAAAGGGGGTTGGGAGGAGAAAAGTCTGAAAAATAATAAAGTAATGGCTGATTAAGGCACTTTCTTTAAAATGGAGAAATGAATCTACAAGAGGAAGGGGCTACGGGGGCAGAATGTTCTTCTACTATGAAAAGACCAATACTAGAGTAGATTTTCAATGTAAAAGGCTTCTATGGCATGGTTGAGAAAGTCCAGAGAGTGGAAAGATATAAAATAAGGATAAGGGCTAATAGAGGAAGGATAATATAAAAGGGACATAGTTGAAAATTAAACAAACTTCCTGCTCCTAAAACAGAATTAAAAGGCAAAAGAAAAAAAAAAAACTGGAATCTACAGAGGTGTTCTTCAGTTGGGAACTGGCTAGAAAATATGGCATCTGAATACAATTAAACATTATTATGTTGTGATAAGTGGTGAGTACATTTCAGACAATTCTGGGTAGTATGAACAGATAAAAGAGTTAGTGAGCAGAGCCAAGGGAACAATTTTTACAAGGACAGCAATTTTGGAAGAACAAACTTAAAAAGACATTAGAATAGGTATTTAGATGGCACAGTAGATAGAGCAATGATCCTGTAGTTAGGAGGACCTGAGTTCAAATTTGACCTCAGATGCTTAATATTTACTAGCTATGTGACCCTGGGCAAGTTATTTAACCCTGTTTGCTTCCCCCCCCTCCCCAAAAAAGACATTAGAATTCTGATCAATATAAAATGACCAACCATGTCTCTGGAGGACATATGATGAAGCTTGGTACTCACTTCCTAACAGAGAAGTAATTGACTCAGAGATGTAGAATTAGACATCACTGTGTAGATTATTTTTGTTTTATTACACTTATTTGTTACAGGGTTTTTTTTTTTCTTTTTAAATGGATGGGATGTAGAAGGTGGTGAGCAGAAAGCACTGACAAACTCTTTTCAATAACCAGGTGATTCAGGCCAGTTCCAATGGTCTTGTGATGGAGAAAGCCATCTGCACTCAGAGAAGGGAGTGGGGATTACAACATTGTATTTTAACTCTTTTTGTTGTTGTTTGCTTGCTTTTTGTTTTTTTTTTTCTCATTTTTTTCCTTTTTGATCTGATATTTCTTGTGCAGCAAGATAATTCTGGAAATATGTATAGAAGAATTACACATGTTTAACATATATTAGATTACTTGTCTCTGGGGGGAGCAGATAGGGAGAAGAGAGGGAGAAAAATTTTGGAATTCAATGGATTTTTTTGAAAGGGTGAATGCTGCATATGTTTTGAAAATAAAAAGCTTTTTTTAAAAAAGAAAGAAACCACTGCCAAAAAAGAAGGCCATTGAAACTTTTAAAAAATTCATAGAAAGGAACAGAAGCAAGTTCAGAAGGAAGTATGAATAAGCAGGATGGTTTTAAAAGTAATGTTTGGAATGTTTTATATACTTTTAAAACAAGTGGTATGAAATGGAGATTAAATTTCATATGTAATCCTCCTTTTGTGTTCTGCCATGTATTTGTTTTCATATATACAGGAAATACAAATGCTCCTTTGTTGTTTGAATTCAGAATTTAAAAACTTTTTAACTACAGATGAGTGGTAATTACAGAGAGAAAGGAATTTATGGAAGAAATGTTAAAGAAGATTAATTCCACTCTGAAGGTAGAATCACGGTGGGAGTGTCTGGGTGAGTAAAAGGTTTGAGGTTCTCCCCAATCTAAGTCATTGGATCTTTGGGGTAGTGGGTAGGAAAAGGGTTGTGAGCTGATGGCTGGAGCCTTCATTCTGGTACACACTGAAAGGAGTGGCTACAGGAAGACCTTTCTGCAATATTCTAAGCAAGAGATGAGGAGGCCTGATCTAGAATGATGACCCTGGAGTGCTTGGATATCTTGGTAGGATAGATGGGAAAAGGATTAAGCGTGACTCTTGGCAGCCCTCTGCTGCCCCTCCGTGGCTACCTTGGGAACATGAAGTCGATTTGGAAATAACAAGCATTATTTGTCTATGTCCTTGTCCATCTCTTCCTCAGTACACGAACCCCTTCTCCTTCCTATATTTTCCTTCTGCCTTCTGACCCCTTAGGAAACTTCACAGCAAACAGATAGCAGTATATTAAACATAGTCTTAGACTTGGAGTTAAAAGTCCTGAAATGTCCACTGGCATGTAATTATAGAAGACAGGGGTGATTTGATTTTTAGTTTTTTGTCCCCAACTCCTGGCTCATTATTAAGCCTTTGGTTAATACCTGTCAGACTGAAAAAGATTTGAGTCTTGGGTTGCCTCACGTATTAATTGTAGCTGTTTGATCTTTGGCAAGTTAAGTAACCCTAACTTCAGTTTATTCCTGTTTTTTTTTTTTTTTTAAAGGCATTGACTTAAATGATAAAATAAAGGGCCCTTCCAGTTCTAAAGGTCTAAAGAATCACTTTTGCCAAAGAGAATTCCCATTTTGCTCCGTATCAGCCAAATTCTGTATTCTCAAGAGTTTGAAGCCATTTTAGAAAATTTGAGAAGACATCAAGTAAACATTGCCATCTACTGGAGTACCACAGAAGGCTGGCAACGGCAGGATCTTGTGAAATGGGATTTCTTTGTTTCATCTGCAATTCTGCATCCCATCTCTGTCTCCTCCTGTGTTCCCTTCTTCCCAAGTCCTTGCTCCTTTATCAGTCTCTTCCCCTATGGGAGATAACGTGTGCAGCTAGTTACCAGCCTTAAAGGGCTATCAAATGCTGTTATCAAATCGTTATTATTGTTGTTAGTACCTCTTCCCTTTTTTGGTCCCTCTTTCTCCATACTCTCTTTTTCTATGTGGGATTTTTACCAATAGACAGGACTCAGAATAATTCTGATTGATTGTTTGTTGATTACATTGAAACATTAGTTTCAGTCATGTCCAAATTTTAATGATACCATTTGGAGTGTTCTTGGCAGAAGTATTAGGGTGGTTTGACATTTCCTCCTCAAACTCATTTTACAGATGAGGAAACTGAGGCAAACTGGATAAAGTGACTTGTCCAGAGTCACATAGCTAGTGATAGTCTGAGGTCACATTTGAACTTAGGTCTTCTGGACTCCAGTCCTGGTGCTCTATCCAGAGTATCACCCAACTGTCTATAATTTTAATTGGGTAAGGCTGCAAATACAAAAACCTTGATAATGACAAAATTTAAAAGTGCCTAAAGCTATGAGTTTTATTATTGTTCCTCTTGTTGATTATTGCTTCCTGTTATTAGTTCTCTTTAATGATCTTAAATCATTAGTTCAAATTTTGAGTTCAGATCCCACATTGGGCACTAACTGTGTAACCCTGGGCACTTCTATAAGTACCTACTATATGTTGGGCATTATACTAAGCCCAACAAATATATATATATATATATATATATATATATAAAACATATATATATATATACGTATACATATACAAATGATATATAAATATTATTCCATTTTATTCTCACAATAATTCTGGGAGATAGGTACTATTATTGTTTCCATTTTATAGATGAGGAAACTGAGGCAGACAGAAATCAAATGATTAATACTTAGTTTAGGTAAAAAAAAGGCCCTCTCTCCCCAAGTCATATATATGCTAGGGGGAATTAGAAAGAATTTTACTAGGCAGGGTGATGGATCAAAGTCTGGGTTCCTATTTTTCATATCCTTCACTGGTTTTTCTATGAGACCTAACTGACTATAACTATGATAACTACTAGAGCTCTGGTTTAACCAGGAAGGTACCTGACCTTTAGTTATTGCAGTTAGAGCTCACTTACATGAAATGGGCAAATGGAAAGATTCCAAACCCTTTCACATATGGAAGATCCAAACTTTCACATCTTATAATAGACAAAGATATTCATAGGTATATTATACATGCATGCATACAAACAGACTTAAAGACCTCTTCAAGCCAGATACACTTTGCCCACTTCTTTCTCAGTTTTTGAATGAGGGAGCACTTTGTTAAAACTAGAATCTCTTTGCATCTACAATTTTAGAAGATTCTCTGGAGTAGTCAACATACCAGAGACCAGGTAGATTATCAGAGACAGACAGTCTCACACATTGCTAGCAGAAGCAAGTTTAACTCAATCTCTGGGCAACTCAACCAAGTCCTGGGGGAAAAGCAGCTAAACCAGGAAGGACCAGATTTCCAAGTAGGGCAACTGTCAAAACCAATCCATTCACCTTTCAAATGAATGCATTTACCAAGTTTAATTTTCCTTTATTGTGTGACTTCTAACACAGAAGGTCTAGGAATGAATCGAATCCTCCCTGAATTCTTACTTAAATATTTCAAAAGTTCTCTTTCATAGGTGTGGAATGTAAGGTGTGTTTAAGCAAGACTAGTACCTCTGGTATGAGGAACAATAAATACTATTGAAGGCTTGTGCATCTCAAGACCTTCTTATCACCAACACATTTACCTAAATTCAATAGAACTTATTTGAAGCACCTTTGCAACAAACACTGGCATTTAAAAAACTATGTCATTGTAAGGAGAAGAGATGTGAGACGTGAGACATCTCACAGGATGTGAGAATGATGAAGTCAACGTATGGCACAGAGAGCTGGACTGATCATAGACTTATTCTCGCCAAAAAAAAATCTTTGTATTCAATAAAAACAGTGGCACCAAGGCAAAATGATAATATTAATGTCATCAGATCAGAGCTCTTCTGAATAGGAATGATTTGTTACCAACCTGGTGGGAATGATTCTTTCCAGAGTCCTTCTTAATAGACTAACCCTACACTAGGAAAAAGGTCATCTACATGAGAGCTAGTGTGGCTTCAGAAGGGGCCAAGGAACAACTAATATAATGTTTACTGCCCAATAACTGCAGGAAAAATGTAAGGAGCAGAACAGATCTGTATACAATATTTGTAGCTCTGACCAAGGTCTATGATACAATCAGTCATGAGGGCTTATAGAAAATTATGTTAAAATTTGGTTGCCCAGAGAAGTTCATCAGTAAAGTACATCAGCTTCATGATAGCATGATTCCTGGGTTCTGGACAATGGATAATGCACTCACTCAAATCATCAGTGGAGTGAAACTAGATGGTGTGCTTGTTCCCGTGCTTTTTAGCATGATGTTTTCAGCCACATCGTCAAACGCCTTCAATGAAGACAAATAAGGACAAACATGGAATCAAAGTCATCTACTGCACTAATGATAAATTCTTCAACTTGAAAAGGCTATAGCCAAAAGTAGAAGAACTGTATTATGATTTTTTTATTTGCAGATGATTGTGCACTCAATGCAGCCTCCAAAGCTGATATACAACAAAATATGGATCAATTCTCTGTTGTTTATGCTAATTAACACCAGGAAAACACAGGTCCTTCATCAGCCAATATCACATCCATATGTGGAACCATCAACTACAGCAAAATGGTAAAGTACTGAATGCTTAAGTTGTCTTACTTTCACAAAATACTTTCTAGGGATGTCCACGTTGATAATGAGAGTGATACACACATTGCCAGAGCTAGCTCAGTGGTTTGGGAGGTTCCTAAGGAAAGTAGGAAAGAGGAAAAGTATTAGATTGACTACTAAACTGAAGGTCTACAGCGTTATTGTGCTGACTTCATTGTTGTATGCCTATGAAACCTGGACCATATACCAGCGCCATGCCAGTGAATCGCTGACATTTGAATTGTCTTAGGAAGATTCTGAAGATCACTTGTGTCTGACCTGTGGCAGAGCATTCTAAGCATGTGTTGGTCTGATCAGTCACAGTCGGATATACTGTACCTTGGCTCTAACATAGTGATGTCATTTTGGTTCTCTTCAAGTATGAAGGACAACAACCAACCAACTAATTACACAGGGTAGGGCTCTGATCAGCCATGGCAGGGTACAATTATACCTTGACTCCAACATAGTGATGTTATTTTGGTGCTCTTTAAGAACAAAGGAGAATAACTAACACATTTACAACTCTCTATAGTGTAGAGACAGTAGGTATATAGATTTTTGATGCAGAATGACTCTCAGGTCCATTGGGATAGTCATAACAATCCCTACCTTTTATCTGCTATTGGCTCATCTTATTTATTCTCTCTATATATTCAAAACCAGTCTAATGGGTATGCTCTAGAACAATGGTACTTAATTTGGAGTCCTTAGACCCCAGGCAGAAGTGTCCATAAACAGATTTCATATGGTTCATGAATTAGAGTTTGGGGGAGAAAATTACAATTTTATTTTCAATAATCCATAACTGAAATTTAGCATTTCCTTTAATTATTTGAAAATATGATTCTTTTTGTTCACTTTCTTTTTAAAATTTTAAATTCTTTTAAAACTTAAATACAAACAAAAAACCATTTCCATGTACACAGCATAATATAGAGGATCAAATATAAAACAATAAATTTCTATTTCAAACTGCTTACTTTTTTGAAAATATATTTAATAAGTGCTACAGATTGTTTTCAAAACTATCTAGCTTTTCTGTATTCCTTTCTAAGTTTTTTATTGTTCTCTGTTGTATAGTTTTTAATTTTTTTCTCTCTCTCCCCATCCTGCACTGGATAACTCAACTACAATTAATTAAACATTTGTATAATATACACACACATATCTCTATATACATACATATATACACTCATGTGCAAATATGCAAAACCATATTATGCATATTTCTATTTGTTATTTCTTTTTTCTGGAGGTAGATAGCCTCTTCCTTCATAGGTTCAAGTCTTTCTCTGTTTTTCTAAAATCAACCACCTTATTTCTTATATTACAGTAGTATTCCATCACAATTGTAATGTTCTTTTTTTGGTTCAGTTTCCTGGAGGTCTTTATGGCAGCCTTCATTTCAAGTTCAGTAATCACCAAAAGTGTAGCCAGTTGTTAAAGTCCAAATCCTTTATTATCTCCTTGCCTGGAGCCTGGGCCAGCTTTCCTGAGGTCCTCCAGAATGTGTCTTGGTTTCTGTGGGGGAGATAGGAGGACCACCACCACGGCCTCTGTCTTCCCTAGTTCTGATTCTGGCTGAGTTTGTCCGAGCTTATATGCTCTCTTATCATAGGTGTGAATCTTGTAGAATTATATTAAGTACTAAGTACATGTACTGAGCTACCATTGTCTTTATCAATTCCACTGACTAAATACCTTGTAAGAATCCTTTGTTTCATGTTCAGAGTTCTGGCCCATAACACACAATCATATACTATAACTTGTTTGGCCATTCTCCAATTGAAGAGCATCTATCATTTTAGTAAATCCAATAGATGTAAGATGATATCTCAAGGTTGTTTCAATTGCATTTCTCTAATCATAGTGATTTAGGATATTTTTCATATGACTATAGTAGTTTTGATTTTTTCACTGAAAAACTATCTGTTCATATTCTTTGACCATTTATTAACTGGAGAATGACTCTAATGATAAGATACTAAGTAAGAATCCATAGGCTTCACCAGACTCCCAAAGATGTTCATGACACAAAAAAGCTTAGAACCCCTATTCTAGAATATAGTAAGAAATTAACAAAACTAAAGAAACAGCACTTGGCTCAGGGACAAGGAAAATATTTTCTCCCATGGGCTTCTATCTTCTCAATTCTGAACCATGAACTTAGAGGCTTAGACAGAATCCCTCTTAATGACTGTCTAACATAGATAAACATGTAAACAAAACATAGAAGGCTGTGATGGGATCCATAGATATCTTTCTCTCCTCCATCATTCTTCCATTTGATCCGAGGGGGAGGTTGCTGAGGAAAAGAATTGAGTTTTCATTTTGAAATTTTCCCTAGTATTGTGCTCTGGAACCCTGGGCAGGGGTGAAATTGAGGGAATGGAGCTTCTGACTAGACTTCCCTCTCACCAACTGTCATACACCCCTAACTGCTAGTCTGGTCTGATCCCTCCTCCAGTATACTCTGATATTGCTGTGTATTGCCTTCCTCTCCAGTTTGTCTACTAGCAAGCTCTGTCTGGAGTGCTGAGTAGTAGCACATGCAACATTGTGTACTACGTCAGTCTGGACTGGATTGTTGGGGAAAGTTGGGGAGTCTCTCCTATAAAGTCAATGATGCTATCTCTCTGACCCTATTGCTCTTCTCTCTGAATAGGAAACTTTGCTCACTCCTCCCACCTGTTGTACTATAGCTGAATAATAAGTTTTCAATGTACAATTAAGTCATTCATAAAGAAAAAAATCTCAATCTACCCAGAATCAAACACCACTGAGAAGGATTTCATTCCAGCATACTTGAAAAAATCAAAGATAATTTTTGGATAATCTTTGGACCCAGACATGATAGAATATATTTAATGTTATTACCACAGTGACCTATTTCCCAGGGAAATGTCTCCTCCTAATGCAAGGAATATACCAATGCCTTCTAATGAATCCAGTGTCACTATGAATCCATCTGTGGATACAGTGATGAGGGTAAAGGAATGGAAAAGACTTTCTATCTATAAAAACTAATTACAAATCAATACTGTGTAAATGCTTCATTGCTTCTCTTTGTTACTATGATCATGTAGAGCAGTGATGTCAGATTCAAATAGAAATATAGCCACTAAACCAGGAATAAAAGAACTTTATGGACCACATATTGATTTAGTTTTTAAATGTAATATTATCTATGTTATTGTATTTTATCAAATTATTAAATTCAACAGTTAATTATTAAATAATATACAACAATAATTATTAAATACTTGAGTTCAATGAGTAATTATTAAAAATTAAGCTCACAAATTATTAAATAATTAACTTTAATAGTTATTAAATATGTCTTAATTATTATATAATTAAATCATGCTTAATTATTAATCAACTATTAAGTAATTAGATTTAATAATTAAGCTTTCATTGTGTTTTATTAAATATATCTCAGTTCTATTTTAATGTGGTTCAGATTGACTCTGAAATGTTGTGGTCCACATTGAGTGTTTGATACCTCTAGTATAGAATATGTGAAGAAAATAGTGATAAGCTTTGGTCTGTGAATTAATTCAGAATACTCCAACTAATTCATCAGCATCCATGCCCTTACCTTCATATAATGATTCTGTTACTCTTCCATAGCATCCAGTGGTGGCCCTTGTTTGTAACTTATCTATCCGTTCAATGACTCCCAAATTTGACATTATATAAAGATTCCAAAGGGGTGGATATAAGCAGAATCAACAAAACTTTAATTCCCATAATATTTTCTGTAATGTTTGTTTTCTATAGTTCCATAATAGGGATAGGGACTGGATCTGTAATTTCATGAGCCAAATGAGCTTCCAGATGAAGAAATTCTTAAATAAGCACTTTCTCTTCAGTTTATAGAGTTGCGTAGCAAAGCTTTTTTAAACTGTGAGTTGCAACCACATATGGATTTGCATAACTGAATATGGATTGGGAAATTATTATTTATTATCAGTAAATGTTTAATTTGTATACCTATTTTATATACCTATATACCTGGGGTCATGTAAAAATTTCTCAGCTGAAAAGGGGTTATGAGTGGGAAAAGTTTAAGAAGTCCTGGAAGACTGAGGGTAAAGTGATTGGTACAAGATGTGTTCAAATGTGTCAGAAGCAAGATTTGAATCCATATCTTATTGGTTTGAAGGGCAGCTCTCTATCCATTCTCACACTACAATGTGTTCCCATCAGTGATACATATAAAGACGTTAGGAACATTATGTTAATTCTTCAACTCTGCCTACTGACTTTCCTGGCTTCCTTTAAATCTCAACTACACTCATTTATTTTACAGAAATCCCCAACCCCTCTTAATTTCAGTGCTTTCCATCTGTTATTTCCTATTGATCATGTATATAACATTTGTATATATTTTTTATCGGTTGTCTTTCCCAATAGATTGTAAACTCCTTCAAGGCACATCTCTTGTCTTCTTTTGTTTTCCTAGCCTTAACACAATGCCTCTGAAACATAATTATGTAATTTTTTTAAAAAAGGCATATAATTAATGTTGATTAATTGTTTGCTATTTAGGATATTTGTAACTACAATTATCACCCTTCTTCTATGGAAATAAATGAATAGATATTGATTGCTGCAGAATATTGCATGCATATATAACAATGGAAGGGTCAGGGGATCCTTTTGAGTAAATCAACCAAATCATCCCATCCCGTTTAAAGTGTCAAAATGCTAAGCACTAATGGGGCACTTCTGTGTTGAGTTATCATAGCTTTTAAACTAAGTACAGAAAAAGAAAAGATCCTTAATTAACTGCAGTGATATTGCATAGGAAGCACTTCTGGCTGTTTAATATTTTCTCTTTGACTTGAAAGTTCTATTGGGGGGGGGGTTATGAAGCTTATGATGGTTATACTGATCTGGTTTTGTTTTGGATCCTGGGAGTTTTCATTTTTGGTTTTTCTTCAGGAGGGGACTAGTGAATTCTAATTTCACTTTGTCCTATGATTCTAAGAGATCTGGGTGGTTTTCTTTCAAGATTTCCTTAAATATGATGTCTAGGCTCTTATGAGTCTTAATTTTTTGTTCAATCTATTTTCTAGATCAGTTGTTTTTGCTATGAGATAACTTAAAATTTTCTTCCATTCGTTTAGCCTTTTAATTTTGTTTGGAGTCATTGACTTCTATTTGATCCATTCTAATTTTCAAGAAGTTTGCTGTTTGGGCAAAGTTTTGCACCTCTTGTTCCAAGTTGTTAAGGTTTTTTCTAATTGTTTTTTCTATAACTAATTTATTTCCCTTTTTTTTTCTTCTAGCACATTATAAAATTCTCTTCATTCCTTCATTTCTTCCAGGAATTTTAGTTGAATTTGTGCCCAAACTATCTATTTCTCTTAGAATTTTCTTTTAAATTTTGGAGTCATTCTCTTCTACTGGATTGGGTCTTGAGCATCCCTAATACCATGGTAGCTGATAGGATATTTGGTGGGATTTCTCTCTCCTATCCCCAATTCTTCAAACCTATATCCTACCTGCAAATGTTAGGGCTGAGCTCTATACAGCAGTGGAGGGAAAATCTGGGCTGGTCCTATTACTGCTTTTTTGTTATACTGAATATTATATTGTACTAAGACTTCAGCATGGGGTTAGAGACCTTGGAATGTTCAGGTCTGATCCAGGACAGTCTGATTGTTGGCCCCTGGTCTTAGTTTTGCAAGTATTTAATCTGAATTTGGGTCTGAGAAAGAGAAGAAGCTGCTAGATTAAGCCATTTTCAACCAGCTAGGAATCTTTGCTAATTCAGAATAACAAAACTACAGATTCCCTTTTTGTCTAGAGTTTCTATCCTGGTTATTCCTTGGCAGGCTTCAGACTGGACTGGTTCAGACTGAGAACTTGCTCTGCTTCCTGGGTCTAGACATTTGACTCCTGCTGTTTGCTTCTGAACTTGCCTAAGCTGTTTCCTACAACAAAACATCACCTCCAGGTGAAGATTTCCTTCTCAATCCACCCTAAGTCTATGATTCAGGACTGGATAGTGGGAGATAAAGTATCAGTTGACAGTTGGACTGCATGTGTGTCCTAATATGAGTTTGGGACCTCTTGACCTGGTGCCTTCTGAGTGTTGGAGTGTTCCATTCAGTGTACTTAGTACTAGACAGGGTCCCCAGTATCCACAGAGCTCTCTCGTTGTCTCTGTTATCCTGGGCTAGATAAAAGATTCACTGTGGTTTTTTTTTCCTTGGATTTTCTCATCAAGATTCAGTCTGATGAGTTTTATTAACCTGTTTATAGAAGTTTTGAGATGGGACAGATCACCAAACTTTTTCCTGCTCCTTATCATCTTGACTATGTTAGAACAGAGAGAACTGAGGCAAAGAAAATTTAAGTGACTTATCCAGGATAACAGAGCCAGCAAACATCTGAAGCGGGATTCAAATTTAAGTGTTCCAGAATTTGTGTTCTGTGCCACTTAGCTGTCAATCATAATCAATGAAAAGATGAACATTCAATAGATAAGCATTTGAGGCAGTTCTGTTAAAAAAAAAAAAGTAGAAATGAGCAGAGTATTTATTTTTTTTGGCTCAGGCAATTGGGGTTAAGTGACTTGCCCAGGGACATACAACTAGGAAATGTTAAGTGTCTGAGATCAGATTTGAACTCAGGTCCTCCTCACTTCAGGGCTGATCTTTATCCACTGCACCACCTAGTTGCCCCAATGAGCAGAGTATTTGGTGTACAAACATACCAAATAACAAGAAAAAAAAAAAAAAGAAAGATGAATAACTATATTCTAGAGTCCAGTTTCAATGAATGACCAAATGTGAAATGAAACAGAGGGCCGGGCAGAAGATAGGCTATGCAGTGTCAAATTTATTTATCTGAGAGTCAGATTTATATATGTTTCCAATCTACTATCACTAACATCAATTGTGTTAACATAATCCACACTTTGATATTCCTGTATCTGTTTTGACAACAAGCCTTTCCACTGAAAGTCAGCCCAAGACTTCGACAGAAAGTACCATACCCATGTCTTTGATCTATAGTGGAATGTCTTTTCCTGTCCTAAGTTCAAAGGTATGTCTTTGATCTATTGTATAGCCAAACTGGCATTTTGTCCCAGTCACAGGCATGCTTTATCAAGTTTTTAAGCAGGTCTGTCTCTGCAAATGTTTATTGGAATCGGTGAGTCAAGATACTGCACTTCCTGACCCTCTACAAGTACAACCGTTAGGGAAAGAAAAAGTAATGACATAAATTACCTACTTGTACAATGGTATTTATTGCAGTTCTTTTTGTGGTGGCTAAAAATTGGAAATTGAAAGCATGTCCTTCGATTGGGGAATGGCTGACAAGACTGTGGTGTATGATTGCAATGAAACACTATAGAAGAATTACAAACAGGATGATTTCAGAAAAACTTGGGAAAACTTATATGAATTGCAAAGTGAAGTGTGCAGAACCAGATCATTGTGCAAAGTAACAGCAATATTGTATATTGAATAACTGTGAATGAGTTAGCTATTCTCAGCAATACAATGATACAAAATAATTCCAAAGGACTCCTGATGAAAAATTCTATCTGGATCCAAAGAAAGAACTTGTAGTGCCTGAATACAGACTAAAGCATACTATTTTTCTCTGTTGCACATCACTCTTGGAATTATCAATTCATGAGAGAAGTAATATAGATAGTATCAGTGCTACATGGTAAAAACTACTCTGAATCCCAAAGCTTGAAGTCAATTTCTGTTCCTTGTCTTCCGTGTAATTAATTATTCTCTTTCTTATATGCCATGTGCTATCTTCTCTGATTATGGGCCAGAACTCTGAAACAAGGATTCTTACAAGGTGTTAAGTCAGTGGAATTGATAAAGACAATGGTTATCTATTTTAGCATGGTGCTTAATAGTTCTCTAGTTCAGTACATGTACTTAGTACTTAATATAGTTCTACAAGATTCACATCTATGACAATGTAATTATAAGAGACCATATAAGTTGGGAGCTTCAGCCAGAGTCAGAGATAGAGAAGAGGATTCCCTCCCTCTCTCCCTTCCTCCCTTCCTTTCTCCCTCTCTCCCTTCCTTCCTTCCTTCCTTCCTTTCTTCCTTCCTTCCTTCCTCTTCCTCCTCCTCCTCCTCTTCTTTCTTCTTCTTCTTCTTCTTCTTCTTCTTCTTCTTCTTCTTCTTCTTCTTCTTCTTCTTCTTCTCCTTCTCCTTCTCCTTCTCCTTCTCCTTCTTCTTTTTCTCTCCTCTTCTCCTCTTGTTTTCTCTTCTCTCCTCTCCTCTCCTCTCCTCTCCTCTCCTCTCCTCTCCTCTCCTCTCCTCTCCTCTCCTCTCCTCTCCTCTCCTCTTCTCCTCTCCTCTCCTCTCCTCTCCTCTCCTCTCCTCTCCTCTCCTCTCCTCTCCTCTCCTCTCCTCTCCTCTCCTCTCCTCTCCTCTCCTCTCCTCTCCTCTCCTCTCCTCTCTCTCTCCTCTCCTCTCCTCTCCTCTCTTCTTCTTCTTCTTCTTCTTCTTCTTCTTCTTCTTCTTCTTCTTCTTCTTCTTCTTCTTCTTCTTCTCTCTCTCTCTCTCTCTCTCTCTCTCTCTCTCTCTCTCTTTTTATTCCACAAAATAACTAATGTGGACTTGTCATTTACATGATTATACATGTAGACCTTATATCATATTGCTAACCATCTTGGGGAGAGAGGAGAGGAGGGAAGGAAGAAGAGAATTTGGAATTCAAATTTTAAAAAAGGAGTGTTTATATGTAATGGGGAGAAAACTAAAGTATTCTTTTAAAAAATACACAAGGTGATAAGAATAAAAGCAGAATTTAAAGAAATGGTAGATGTAAAAGAGAACTTTAGCTCCAGGGACTAAACCCCATAGCCAACTTACAGGCAAATCAATGTTTTTTATAGGTAGGTCATAAATGGAAAGGAGCATGAAGGACAGCAAGGAATGTGTTCCAGAAAAGCTAGGAAATACTTACATGAACTGGTGCTGAATAAAGTGAGAAGAACCAGGAGAACATTGTACATAGTAACATCGAGACTGTGTAATGATCAACTATGTTAGACTTAGCCCTTCTCAGCAATGCACTGATCCAAGACAATTCCAATAGATTTGGGATGGAAAATGCCATTTGTATCCAGAGAGAGAATTATGGAGACTAAATACAGATTGAAGCACATATTTTCACTTTTTTGTATTTTTCCCCCTCACAGTTTTATTAAGAAATTATTAAGGAAAATTGCCCTAAAGTTCTAGAACAACAGGGTAAAATAGAAAAAAAAACTCTACTAGTTGTAACCTAAAAGAGATTTTAGGAATGTTATAGCCAAGTTTCAAAACTCCCAGGTAAAGGAGAATGTACTGCAAGCAACAAGAAAAACAATAATTAAATGCTGTGGAAATACAGTCAAGATTTCATAAGACTTATCAGCCTCTACTCTAAAAGACCATAGGTCTTGGAACATTATATTTTGAAAAACAAAAAAGCTGAGGTTGTACCCAAGAATAACTTACCTAGCAAAGTTGAGTATAATCCTGAATTTCCACCAATTTAGGAATGGCTGAACAAGTGATAGATTATTGTGCTATAAGAAATGAGAAGCTCATTGATTTTAGACAGGTATGGATGAAATGACTTGCACAAAATGATGGAGAGTAAATTGAGCAGAACTAAGATAACATCATAAAGCAGCCAAGTTATTTTGATTCTTAAAAATAGATAATTTAAAAATAAAGGATATATAAAAAGGGGTGCTATGTGCATCCAGAGAAAGAACTAAAACAGATGTATGGAATTATTTTACATATACATCCAGATGTCCATACATCCAAATACACAATGTGTGAGTATACATTTACATTATATGTGTATGTGTTTGTGTCTTATAGTTGCCATTGTGTTGGGAGGGAGGGAGAGAAGAAAAAAAGAAAAATTGTGAAATTTATATGATAAATTTGTTGTATATTTGGAGGAAATCGCAAGATTACAATTTCATGGTCAATCTTTTTTTTATTGCATCGTGTTATGAAAATGCTTGTTTTTGGGAAAACTGGGACACGAATATATTGTTGGTGGAGTTGTGAACTGATCCAACCATTCTGGAGCACAATTTGTAACTATGCCTAAAGAGCTATCCAAATGTGTGTACCCTTGATCTAGCAGTGTTTCTATTGGGTTTATATTCCAAAGAGATCTTAAAGGAGGGAAAGGGACCCACATGTGCCAAAATATTTATGGAATATTATTGTTCTATTGAAACAATCAGCAGAATGATTTCAGAGAGGCCTGGAGAGACTTACATAAACTGAAGCTAAGTGAAATGAGCAGAATCAGGAGATCACTGAATATGGCAACAACAAGATTATATGATGATCAATTCTGATGGATATGGCTCTTTTCAACAATGAGATGATTCAGGCCAGTTCCAATGATTTTGTGATGAAGAAAGCCATCTATACTCAGAGAGAGACTGTGAAAACTGAGTATGGATCACAACATAGCATTTTCACTTTTTTTGTGGTTGTTAGCTTGTATTTTATTTTCTGTCTTTTTTTTTCCCTTTTTGATCTAATTTTTCTTTTAAAAATATGTTAAAGTATATGTTAAATACAATATATGTATACCTATCCATACAGTTATTTTACTACACAAGAAGAATTGGATTTTGAAATAATGTAAAATTAACCTGAGAAGGAAATAAAAAATGCAGTCAGACAAAAATAGAGGGAGTGGAAATGCTATGTTGTGGTTCACACTCATTTCCCAGAGTTCTTTCGCTGGGCATAACTGGTTCTATTCATTATTGAACAAATGGAACGGATTTGGTTCATCTCATTGTTGAAGAGGGCCATGTCCATCAGAATTAATCATCATACAGTATTGTTGTTGAAGTATATAATGATCTTCTGGTCCTGTTCATTTCACTCAGCATCAGTTCATGTAAGTCTCTCCACGCCTCTTGGAAATCATCCTGCTGATCATTTCTTACAGAATAATAATATTCCATAACATTCATGTACTATAATTTATTCAGCCATTCTCCAAATGATAGACATTCCAGTTTCTGGCCACTACAAAGAGGGCTGCCACAAACATTCTTGCACATACAGGTCCTTTTTCCTTCTTTATGATCTCTTTGGGATATAAGCCCAGCAGTAACACTGCTGGATCAAAGGGTATGCATAGTTTGATAACTTTTTGAGCATAGTTCCAAATCTCTCTCCAGAACAGCTGGATCTGTTCACAATTCCACCAACAATGTATTAGTGTCCCAGTTTTCTCACATCCCCTCCAACATTCGTTATTATCTTTTCCTGTCATCTTAGCCAATCTGACAGATGTGTAATAGTATCTCAGAGTTGTCTTAATTTGCATTTCTCTGATTAATAATGACTTGGAGCATCTTTTCATATGGCTAGAAATAGTTTCAATTTCTTCATCTGAAAATTGCCTGTTCATATCCTTTGACCATTTTTTGATCTGATTTTTCTTGTGCAGAAAGATAATTGTATAAATATGTATGTATATATTGTATTTAGTATAAATTTTTTTTACCATGTTTAACATATATTGGATTATTTGCCATCCAGGGAAAGGGATGGGTGGAAGGGGGAGAAATTGTAGCATAGGGTTTTGCAAGGGTCAATGTTCAAAAATTATCCATGCATATATTTTTAAAATAAAAAGTTTTGTTACCTGAATTGAAAACAAAATAAAATTTTTAAAAGGAAAAAACAAAGACGTAATTTAAACAAAATTAATAGGAGAAGTAATTTTTTAAAATCCTTTTCAAAGGTAACACTGGAGATACAAATGGAAGAAGATATAAACTAAACTCTCATAATTTTATATATGAAAGTATTAATCCAATAAAATAAGAATGGCAAGAATGAACAAGAAAACAAAACTCTGCAACTTTTTGTTTAAAAGAAACACATCTAGGAGGCAGCTAGTTGGTGCAGTGGATAGAGCACCAGCCCCCAAATCAGGAAGACCTGAATTCAAATCTGACCTTAGACATTTAACATTTCCTAGCTGTGTGACCTTGAACAAGCCACTTAACCCTAGTTGCCTCAGCAGGAAAAGAAAAAGAAAGAAACACACCTAAAAATCAAAGACCAAGAGGCCAGAACACAATTTATTCTATATCAGATGAAACCAAGTAAATCCAGATATACACGATGCATAAAGAAACAATGAAATTCAACACCAATAGCAAACCTATAAGCTCTGAATACCGTCTAAATTCAAAAAAGGAAAATTTAGTAGGTTACAAAAAAATTAATAGAAGGGAAAATAGAGATCATCCTCAAAACAGCTTTAGCTATGGCTGCCTACCAATCATAGTTGCAAATGGGTGGTCAATTTATTCTTTATTTTTAATAATAGCTTTTTATTTTAAAAATACATGCAAAGAAAGTTTTCTTTTTTTCCTTTTTTATAAAGCTTTTTTTTCAAAATATGCATAGATAATTTTCAACATTCTTCCTTGCAAAACTGTGTTTCAAATTTTTTCCCTGCTTTCTCCCCACCCTCTCCTCTAGATGGCATGTAATCCAATATATGTTAAACATGTGCAATTCTTCTATACATATTTCCATAATTATTATGTTGTGTAAGAAAAATCAGATCAAAAAGGAAAAAATGAGAAAGAGAACAAAACACTATGTTGTAATCCACACTCAGTCCCCACAGTTCTCTCTCTGGGTGCAGATGCCTCTCTTCATCACAGAGTCATTGGAACTGGCCTGAATCACCTCACAACATGTTGAAAAGAGCCATGTCCATGAAAACTAATGATTATAAATCCTGTTGTTGCCATGTACGATGATCTCCTGGTTCTATTTACTTCACTGAGCATCAGTTCCTGTAAGTCACTCTAGGCATCTCTGAAATCATCTTGCTGATTGTTCTAAAGAACAATAATATTCCATAACATTCATGTACCATAATTTATTCAGCCATTCTCCAACTGATGGACATCCACTCAGTTTCCAGTTTCTGGCCACTACAAAAAGGGCTGCCACAAACATTTTTACACATGTGGGTCCTTTCCTTCCTTTATTTTCTCTTTCGTATACAAGCCCAGTAGAAACATTGCTAGATCAAAGGGTATACACAGTTTAATAGTCCTTTGTACATAATTCCAAATTGCTCTCCAGAATTATTGAGTCTGTTCATAGCTCCGCCAACAATGTCTCAGTGTCCCAGTTTTCCCACATCCCCTCCAACATTCATCATTTTCTTTTCCTGTCATCTTAGCCAATCTGAGAGGTACGTAATGGTACCTAGAACTGTCTTAATTTGCACTATCAATAATGCAAATCAATAGTGATTTAGAACACCTTTTCATATGGCTAGAAATGGATTCAATTTCTTCATCTGAAAATTGTTCATATCCTTTGACCACTTATCAATTGGAGAATGACTTGAATTTTTATAAATTTGAGTCAGTTCTCTATATCACATATTTTTAAAAAGGCAAAAAAACTAAACAAGTTCTTTACTTGTGAATGAAGTCATAATGAAATCAAAACAGTAATCAATTCAGGAATATAAAGAAAAGACACATCTAAATGGAAAGAATAAATAGAAACAACTATGTAGTGGGTCAAAGAACAAATCATAGAAATAGTTAATAACTAGGGAAAAAACGAGAAAAGAAACCAACATTTCTGGGATGAAGCTAAACCCACCTTTGGAAGAAAAATAATATTCCTGAGTAATCTACTCAGGAACTTCATAACAATGAAGCAGAAAGGAAAAGGATTAATGAACTTAACATGCATTTTTAAAAATAAGACAACTAAATGACAGTGAATAGAGCATGGAACTTAGAGTCAAAAGACATGATTGGCTTCTTGTCTCGAGTCAAAAGACATGATTGGCTTCTTGTCTCAGACACTTATTACCTGTGTGACCCTGAATAAGTCATTATTCTTAGCCTCAGTTTCCCCATTTGTAAAATGGAGCTGATAATATTATCTACTTCCCTGAGTTTTTGTTGGGGTGCAATGAGATAAAAGATTTAAAGATAAACAGATATAAAGTATTTTGCAAACCTGAAAGTGCTACAGAAATGCTAATTATTTTAATGATTAATAAAAAACCTATGACACCAACAAATTAACCCAAAATAAATACAAGAGGAAATCTTGAAAATTCAAGGAAAAATAGAGAATTAAAAACATGAATGAATTGATGATACTGGAATCTGATTGTTTGAAAAGATAATTAAAATTTTAGCTAATTTGATTAAAGGGTGGAAAATTAAATTTAAATTTAAAAAAGAACAAGATAAGAGTCCAGCATTTAGAAGCTAGTACTAGAGATTCATAAAGGCTAGGGTGCCTACTTGTTCCTGTCATTTATCAAACCATTTTGTCCTATACTAGGTTTAATGTTAGGGAAACCCTGACATGACCTTAGGAGAATGGATTTCCCATTCCTATATCTGTGGGCTCATCATATCTAATGCCCAAGGGACACATTTACTTTAGGTTCTTGTCTGGGTTTTCTGCCCCCAAGGGGAGAAAAAGCCTAAGAGATATCTATTGCACAATATGAGTCAGGTATCGTAGAAGTTATTTATTCCCTCACAGAAAGCAATTATAACTATAATGGAGTCACAGTGGGAATTACATAATAATTAGAAGAGAAATTCAGTAGCTTAAATGAATTGCTGGTGGAACTGTAAATTGGACTAGCCATCCTAGAAAGCAATTCGGAACTATGCCCCAAAGGACTATCAAACTGTGCATATCCTTTGATTCAGCAATGGTCTCTACTGTGAGATCATAAAGGAGGGAAAAGAACCCCAATTATACCATTACAAGGCCTATGAAGTAAGGAAATAAGCATTTATTCAGTGTCTACAATTCATAGGCACTCTGCTAAGCACTTTATCTCATTTGATCTTCACCACAACCCTGTGAGGTAGATGCTCTTATTAGCCCCATTTTACAGCTGAGGAAACTGAGGTAGATAGTGACTTACCCAGAGTCATATAGCTTCTAAGTGTCTCAGGCTGGATTCAAATTCAAGTCTTTCTATATCCAAGTCCAGTGTCCATTCACTGTGTCACCCAGCTGCCTCTATGACCTAAAGAGATCAAAGAAGGAGGCAAAGCAAAGTATGTTTTCACACATAGATTCTTTTTGTGGTAGTCAAAAACTGGTAACTACAGGGTGTATGTGGGGGAAGGTTCTCCTATTGGGAAATGGTAAACAAGCTGTAGTATATAAACATGACAGAATATTATTTGTCAAAAGAAAAGACAAAATGCAGTTTCAGAAAACTGAGAATGCCCCTCTTATCTGATCAAAGTGAAGTGAGTAGAACTAGAGGGAACAATTTACACAACACTTAGGACTTTGTAGAGAAAGAGAATTTGAAAGACTTTCCAACTCTAATGCAAGGATTAGTCGAGATTACTCAAAATGAATCATACCACTTACCTCATGTTAGATAAGTGATGAACTTAAAATCCAGAATGAGTCATGAGCAACTGGGAGTTTGTTTTGCTGGCTTATATGTATTTATTGTGAAGGGTTTTTTAAATTTGTTCTAGTGAGGAGCAATGGGAGGCAAAGGTAATAAACAAAAAATTTCAAATGACTTAGTTCTACGTCAAAATGATTATATGGAGTATGGATTTGTGATCACTCTGTTCTGCATATAAATGAATGTAAAAATAAATACATTTATTAAAAAAATTTTAAAAGCCCCATTAAAAAAAAAACTCAGCAGCTTAATCCATAACTACTTCTGCTAAAAAATTGTCTCATCATAAACAGTTAGTAGTTCTACTAGTTAACACTTAATATTTCATCTCTGTAGAAGCATATTTAAAACTTTTTAATAAAACTGAAAATATTAACAAATTATATTTTTCCTGGTTAAAATCTTTTTAGACTTTTTTTTCTCTAGGAAAGTGGATTAAATAAAGTTAAAGATTTTCTTAGGGAAATGTATTAAAGATGATAATAGGTTGTCTGATTCTTTGTGACTACATTTTGAATTATTTTTGGCAAAGACACTAAGATAGTTTGCCTTTTTCTTCTCCAGCTCGTTTAAAAGATGAGGGAACTATGGAACACAAGTTAAGTCACTTGACCAGATTCATCTAGCTACTAAGTGTCTGCAAGCCAGATTTGAACAGAGAAAGATAAATCTTTCTGACATCGGATACTGTACTCTATCCATTATACCATCTAGTTGCTCTAAGATAAGCTATCTGAGCTTTTGGACCCCAGAAGTGATTGGTATATCAACTTATCTAAAGGCAGGCTCCTACTTTATCCTAGAAAAGACTGGGCTACGAAATACCCGCTGGAATTTCATCCAAAGGGAGGGATTTTCTATGATTTAAAAGAATTCTCCACAGATGTCTCTGGGTAGAGACTGATTGAGCAACAGGGGGAAGAAGGCAAATTTCCTAGAGGGAATGGGAAGGTGACTTGAATTGCTAAACCCTTCTGGAATGTTAATCTACAACTCCATTTTTACAGATTGTGATTTTTCTTCTTGCAGGATTCCAATAAATGTTACCTTAAATTGTCTTGGGAAAAAAGGGAAGACTGGTACTTTGGGCACCTCTCTCTTTAAAAGAGAAAACAGATTAAATATGTTAACATTAAATAAAATTATTTCTGGAAGATCTCTGCTTAAATTGCAGAGATTAGTATTCATATTTGGACTTCCAGATCTCAGGTGGGATTATCTAAAATGCAGTAGCTGAACCCATTTGGGTGCTACCCACTGCTGGTAGCAAATCTCCAGGCCTTTCCAGCTTTGATAGAACCTAGCAAAGGGTTGACATAAAAGAAGCCGACAGCCAGGGGTCCTGGTGCAGGTTTGCCTAATTAGGTCTTCTATTCTTACTTGCCATGTATGTGGGATAGAACTGATTTCCCCAAGGTACTTTCCAACTAGAATCATATCTTGAGAACCAAGACCCAAGAAGCCAGAGGAGCAGTTAGTACACGTAATTGGAGGAAGGACCTGAGCTCAAATCCAGACTCAGGCATTTGCTTGCTATCTGACCTTAGGTGAATCAATTAACCCCTATTGCCTTGGAATGCCCCCCCCCCCCAAAAAAAAATTTTTTTTTTTGTTTCAAGAAGCTGGCAAACTGGAAAATGGCTTTTATAAATGTGCCCTGGGTCCTCAGTTCTGTTTTAATAGCCAGTTAGGAGAGGAGTTTGAGGAGCCAGAAGTAGAAGTTGATCTCCAAAGTTCCTTCATGGTTGAGAGGTATGGTTCCAAGGAACAGTGGGAAGACCTCATCAACAATGAATAACTAATATTTAGATTTGCAAAACCCTTTACAAATAATGTCAGTTTGTCCTCACAACAACCCTGAGAGGTAAGTGCTGTGATTATTCCCATTTTACAGATGAAGAAACTGAGAAAGATATTAGTTAAGTGACTTACCCAAGTTAGTTTGTAAGTATTAAAGACTGGATTTGAATCCAAATCTTCCTGCCTCTAGATCCAGTCCTTTTCCCCTGTGTTACCTACCTGCTCCTACAAAGAGGTTGAGGACCGTTATTAGAAAATATGTGAATGATGAAATTGCCAAAAAACAATCATGGAGACCAATCATTGATGATATGGAGAAAATGACTTGGAGATCAGTAGCAAATGGCAGTAAGGATTGGAAGAGGGTGATATAATCAGTCGCATAAAGTCTTGAATTGGCAGAGGGAAGCAAGGAGTATTCTGTCACATCCTTGAGGTCCTGGAGTTTGGGTATTGAGGGATTTGACTTCCTCAAGTGACAGACAAATCTAATTTAGTTTGAGGAAGTAGAAGTGTAAAAGGAAAAGAAGGTGGAGAGAATTTATACTAGGAATATACTGTTAGGGAAGAATTTTTTTTCTTTCTTTTAGGAGTTTTTAAAAGGAGAGGGGGAAGTGTCTACATGATGGGAAAGTCTGTGAACTTGTTTTCTTAAATATTTTGATAACTATTTCAATAGGATTAGTTTCCTTTGTAATCCTATGTATTTTATTTTATGAATTTAAAATATTATTCTGAAAAATTTTCCCCAGACTGCCAAGTGGTGGTGATAGTGCTTTATAACAGGGCTTCTTAAACTTTTTCCATTTCTTTTCACCTGAGAAATTTTTGCATGACCCTGGGTATATAGGTATATAAAGTCAGTATATAAATCAAACATTTACTGATGATAAATCATAATTTTGCGTCCCCTCTTTCAGATATAAGATCCCATATGGGGCTGCGAACCAGTTTAAAAAGCTTGGGTTTGTGATATAAAAAAGGTCAAAAACACTTTCTATATTGCAATGAACCCAAGGCAGTGGGGGCACTACTACAAAAGATCTTGTTTCCCATAAAGCCATATACATGTCTAATGGAAGGGATAGCAAGGGTTCTAGGAGAAAAGAAGCATATACATATGTCAAGAATACAGGGGTTTCTAAAGGTCCTATGTGTATTAAGCCTTGGAACCACCTTGTAAAACTGAGTAGATTGTCAGATAAACTGGGAATTGTGACCATCTGTTTGGTGTGGATGCTGCAAAAATGGTGGCGGATGCAGGTACAATAAAGGCCCATAGTTCTAGCACAAATGCTTTTTTTATCTTTTGTCTTAATTTCCCCTTTTTAATCTTAGATCCACAGGTAGAATGTAGATTCTCCTTTTCCTTATTCACTTTCCATGAGCTATGAGCATTTATTGTCACCAGTGTCATCCAAAGATCTGAAAAGTCCACGAGGAAGTGATTTAGAGATGTCTGGATATGGCTGCTTCCATATAGAAGCTTTCTATCTATTTCTTTTCTATTTTATTCATATTATTACAGCAGGCTAACTGAATCTGAGGAATATAGTACACTGAGAAAGAAAACCCGGATGGAATGGGGTTTCTTGAGCCAAGTATAGGCTGTAGATTTCCTATGGAAATTCTTACTAAACACTTAGATGGTTGATTAATATCTGGAAAGGGAAGCAGTGATTATAAAGAGCTGGCATGAGTTCATGAAGAACTGGTCATGTTAGACTACACTCAATCCTATTTTTAAAAGGATTGCTAAACCAGTGAAAGAGGGAAAGGCTTTAGATAGAGTTAAATTGATTTTTAGCAAAACTCTTGATGTCTCAATAGTTCCTGTGGAGGTGTGGACCAACAATATTAAAATCAGATGGTTTTAGAACTGGTTGGGTGACCAGACTCAAAGAGCAGATTGGCTTTTGAATCTGACCCCTGGGTAGTCATCTAAGCAGTTAAATACTGCTATTGAAATGTGGGCTTGGCTATGAGGGAAGTAGTCTATATATTTGTGGACTGAGCTATTTAGGGTTACTGCAGCCTCTTAGAAAAATTATCCCATGCTTGTACTAGAGAAAAACAGAAAAGATCACTGGCTCTCGCCTTAACTAAAGTACGGCCTGGTGTACTGCACAAAATTTGCCTGCCCTTATTGGATAATTAACATAATGACAAGCTATTTTCTTGTGGCCTTCAGAAAGGGATTTCTTCAGTCTCATGACTCAAGGGCACCAGGAAAGGGGCCAAGGGAACACAATTATAACATAACTTTCTGGAGAAGGATAGGGAAGAAAAACAGCCCTTTTCCTTTGCTAATTGGGCTTAGAGTCACATCCCATTTCTGATCGTTATATATTCTGTAATAAATATATTTTATGCCTGACAGAAAGATACGGAATCTAGACAGCAATGGACAGAAAGATGGGGGCATGGTGGATATAAATAAACTTCATCAGGTAATGAATGAGAAACTTCAAAGAACAAGAATAAAAGATGTCACGGAGGAATTGTATGACTGGAAAAAAAGATCAGATGGTCATGTACAGATTCATAACCAAATGTTCCACTAGCACTTCCTGTCAGAAAGAAATGGAGAAGGCTTCTAGTATGTTTGATGGGCCCCTTCTGGCAAACTTCCAGGTGGATATAAGCAACACTTATATAATATGGCATGAATGGACAAGTGGTCAGTCACTCAACAAGCATTTATTAGAGATACAAAGAAAGGCCAAAAAAAAAAAATTTCAGGCAAACAAACAAAAAAATATTCCTGTTCCCAAGGAGCTCATTGTCTAATGGAGAAGACAGCATGCAAGTAAATATATATACAAGATAAACTGGGGAAGTTTCAGAGGGTGATTAAAGACTGAGAAAGACCTTGTAGAAGGTAGGACTCTAGCTGACACTTGGAGAAAGCCAGAGAGCAAGGAGGAAGAGAAGAGGAGAATATTCTAGGTGTGAGAGACAGCCATGTCTTTCTACTTTGTTAAATATAATTTTTATTGTTATTTTCTGTTTCTTATATCGCCATAAACATTCCAAATATCCCTCATTTTCCCCCTCCCAAAGAGGCATCCCAAACACTAAACAGCATTTTTTAAGAAAAATGAGAAATCAGTATAATTGATTGATAGTTTGACAAAGTCAGAAAACTGCAATATGTCATACTACATCTGAACCTCTCACTTCTATAAAGGTTGGATTGGGAATATTTCTTCATACTTCTTCTGTCAGTCCTTCTTGATCTTAAAAATTTTATTAGATTCACTTTTGGTTTTTTGATGTGTCGTTGTTCTTTCCATTTACATTGTTATAATTACTGTGTAATTTCTTGTTTTCTTGGTTCTGCTTACTCACTCAGCATCAAATCATATAGATCTTTCCATGCTGCTCTATATTCAGCTCATACATCATTTCTTTCAAAGCAGCATTATTCCATTATATTCATGTACTATAATTTATTTTATCATTCTTCATTTGATGGGCATTTACTTTGTTTCCAATTTTTAGTCATCACAAAAAGTGCTGTTATATTTTGAAGTGTATAAGGACTTTCTTATTATCGATTTCTTCTTTTGGGGGTATAAGCCCAGTGATGAAGTCTTTGGTTCAAAGGGTATGGATATTTTAGTCACTTTTATTTGCTTTATTCCAAATTGCTTTCCAGAATGGTCATTCCATTTCACAGCTCCACCAACAATATATACACACACACCTATATGTGTGTGTATGTATAGATATGTGTGTATTTATATACATACATATCTATACATATACACACATAAATATGCAAATTTATGTTATGTATGCCTATCCTTCCACAATTCTTCCAACAATAATTGTTACTATTTTGGGGTCTTTTGGGGGTAAATTTTCAGGGTATAAAGTAAAATTCCAGGGTTGTCTTGATTTGCATTTCTTTGACTATTAATGCCTTGGAACATTCATTCACATTGTGAATGTGAATACTTTACAGGTTTTTTTTTTGTTTTTTTTTTTAAAGAATTGTTTGTTCCTTTTGACTATTTAAGGAATGGTTATTAATCATATTTATTTATTTATTATTTGTGTATCCTGAATACCAAACTCTTTTCAGCTGATACATTTTTTCCTATTTGACCATTTCACTTATCCTAGATGAATTAATGTTATCTATGAATATTATAGAAGCTTTTCAGTTTAAAGACATTAAATTTATTTATGTTATCTTTTGTTATTGTCTCTGCCTTTTGTTTGGTTAAGAATACCTACTCATAGTTGTCAGAAGTATATGTTCTATTTCTTTCCTAATTTTTTGGTAGTATAATCTTTAATATATGTTTATCTAGATTGTGTGATGGAATATGGTGTACAGTATTGTTTACACCTAATTTGTATCACCTGCTTTCCAGTTTTCCCAGTGGCTTATTAGTTTTTTCCCCTTAGGTAATTTAAACACTGGATTATTGAGTTCTACTGTTTTTTAATCTCTATTATCTAATCTGTTCAAGTGATTCGTCTTTATTCTTTAACCAATATCATATGGTTTTGGTGACAGCTGCTTTATAATATAATTTGGAATCTGAAATGGCTATTTCCATACTTCTTTTCATTATTCTCTGACATTGCAGATCTTATATTTTTCCAGATGGATTTCGTTATTATTTGATTAAATTCTGTAAGATATTCCTTTGATAATTTGATTGTCATAGTATTAAAAGTATAAATTAGATTTGTTAGTATTGTCATTTTTATTATATTGGCATGGCCTTGTCATGAGCATTGAGTACTTCTCCAGCTATTTGTTTCATATTTCTTTAAGAAACACTTTGTAACTGAATTTATAGAAATCTTTTGTGTGCTGTAGGAAGTTCATTTATATTCACAGACATTTTATGTAGTTTTAAAATTATTTGGAATAGGAATTTCTATTATTTTTTCTAGTGTTTTGTTATTATTTTACAGAAAGGCTGTTGATTTGGGGGGATTTATTGTATAGCCTGTAATTTTGCTGAAGCTATTATCTCAATTAGTATCTTTGCTGATTGCCTAGGATTTCCTAAATAAATTGTCATATCATCAGCAAATAAGGATAGTTTTATTTCTTTTTTATTCCACCTTTATTCCTCTAATTCCTTCCCCCTCCCCCCCTTTAGTCTTATTGCTATTGTTTAACATTTCCAGAACTATATTAAATAATAATGGGGAAAGTGGGCTTCCTTGTTTCATTCCCGTATTTAATGGAAAAGTATCTACTTATACCTTTTGCACATGATTTTTGTATTGGATTTTAGAGGCTTTTTAATTTTATTAAAAAAAAAAAAAAACTTTATGCTTATACTCCATGCTTAAGTTTGAAGGGTTTTGTTTTGTTTAGCATAAGATGGGGTTGTACTTTGTCAAAGGCTTTTCCTGCATATATTGAGATGATCATGTGGTACCTTTTCACTTTTGTTTAATCTGACTTATTAATATTTCTCTACCACTTTCTTAAGCCTAGACAATCAATAAAACTGATTTATAGTGACTGCTGATTTCTGATGTGTAAATGCTCACGACAAAAATTTAACATAGACTCTCTGGAGCAGAACTGGTCATGGTCACTAAACCAAAGACATTCTTCTCAAGATAGAGATCTCTGGGAGGGATCATGGATTTCTTATGAGGCTATGGTCCAAGAGATAAGGAAGATAAGGAGATAAGAAAGTTAATCTGTTCAACTTTCCTAATGTTAACCAAGAACTGCATTACCACAAATTATGATTTTCTTGCTCAAGATTCCTAAAAATGTTACTTGAAATCTTGGAAGAAAGATTTATGTCAGAGAACATGGGGAACTATGCCAGTTTGGAAATTGGAACTTGGAACTTGGAAGTGGTTATTAATCTATTTTATTTGAATTATTTGAAAAGAACCATGATTTTATGAGTTTGCTCTTTTACTTTTCAAGTACACCTGAGCAACCTCCTTTTGATTGTACTTAACGTGATTAATGGACTTCTTTCTACCTGAAGCTCTCAGTCTTGGTCTCCCCAAAAGAGCTAATTTCTGTGAAATCAGGATTGTCTAAATTATGCTTAGTTTTACTGGTTGCTAATTAATAGACTGCCAAGTCTTTTATTGCAAGTTAGATAATTGTATGATAATTATTGACTCTCCTCTTGATATTTTGTTTAGAAAAATTATTTTTTTTCTGGAATATGAACCCAAATCACAGAATACAATATTGGTATTGATATTTTTCTTTAACAATGTGAACCTGGGTTTTGTTGGCTCCAAATTCAATACTCCATTCTCTCAACAGTAGGGGAGAAGATAGAAGTGTTTTATTGACTCCAAATCTAGTTCTCCATCTTCTTAATAATAGGGGAGAAGATCAAAAGGAGGAAATGTAAAGAATAAGTACTTATATAGCTCTCACTGTGTTAAGTGCTGTGCTAACCATTTTAAAAGTATTTTGTCATTTGATAGTAGAGCAGGTTTTCCAGAATTCATAATGGGTGAGAGGAGGATGGTTAGTAAGTAGTGTAGAGGGGATTATGAACTTGGAAAGGATAAGATTATTGAGGGGAGGTAATAATGGAAAGGTTTACAGGTATGGAGTGTCATTTGTTTAGATCAGGGGAGCAGGAGATTGTGGGAAGGGAGTTGCTAACAGGGCTGTGTTTGAGAGCATGTGGGGGATATAGATGAGGTGGAACTGAGATAAGGTGAAGAGATGAAGAAGTGACAAGTGAAATGGGTTTATAACTAGATGGTCAGTGTCAAGGTTTAGTGGAGCAAGAGGTTGATAGAGATGATAGAAGAGTATACCAAGTACTGGACACTGAGGCAAGGAGTGGATGCATCATAGAGTTAGAAGAATTTAGCTATAGAATAGGGAGAAATTAGAGGAGGCAGAAATCAAGAAAATCAACCAGTTCCAATATTCCCAGTGGCATGATTATAGCCGTGGCTCTGCAACAAGATTTTAGTAGGATGTTACTTAGCTCTCCACTATGGTTGTTGAATTATAGCATCAATCACAGATTTAGAGCTGGAAAGTCATCTTGTCCAACTCCCTTATTTTACAATTTAGGAAACTGAGGCCCAGAGAAATAATATACTTGTAGGAACCTCAAGAAGTTTTGTGTGTGTGTGTGTGTGTGTGTGTGTGTGTGTGTGTGAGGAATCCTGGGTTGGAACCAGGATTGTTCTATAGCCAGCTTGAAGCACATTGTTAAATTTTCAGCCTGCTCATTTACACCTGGAAATCAGCAGACTCTGCAAATCAGAGCTTGATTTATTGTTCTGTTGATTGTCTAGAAGTAGAAAAGTGATAAAGAAAATGTCAATAATGCAGATGAAACTTCTAATTGTAGCTTGCTTTTCATTCATCCCATTCACTCCTGCCCCAAAGCTGTTGTTAAACATTTACCATTATGCTTTTGTGGGGAGCCTGGTTAGAACTTGGAACAATGCTCCTTATTGGCTTGCTATGTGATGATGGGCATTGTCTGACCTAAGTAGATTGGAAGGGCAACCACTTATGGAGGGGCAATCCTATGCATGATGAAGGTTGATTTTCAATATTTTCTACATTTCAGTGGATCCACCATGGGAGACCTTCCTTCATATTTGCCTATCAGGACCCAGCTATCCCTTCTCCTATGTGATTTTTAATCATTTTTCTATATTTACTTCAAAAAGTTTTGCTCTGGTGGTGGTGTGTGTGTGTGTGTGTTTTTTTTTTTTTAATACCTTGTGGATATTAGTGTATGCACTAAGCCTGCCTGTTTGTTATTCCTCACTCTCATGATCTTTTCCATTCATGTGTGTCCAAATTAAAATCCAAAAATAAAACCATCTTTGAAAATGTAGTTATTTTCATACCAGTGATTCTCCTCTTTGTAGCCTGGGGGTATTCGTTTTCTGCTAAATCACTTTACATGTGCTACAGGATTTAGAGCTGAAAGGATCTATCTTTAGAGATAATTTATTTCAACCTCCTCTGTTCACGGATGGAGAAACATTGGCCTAGGGAGGAGAACTAAGTGGCAGAGGCTAGTTTTCAATTAGATATCTTCCAGTTGCTGATTTAGCAGGCTTCCCTCCATCATAACTGCAACAACGAACT
This sequence comes from Sarcophilus harrisii, assembly GCF_902635505.1. Classification (NCBI taxonomy): domain Eukaryota; kingdom Metazoa; phylum Chordata; class Mammalia; order Dasyuromorphia; family Dasyuridae; genus Sarcophilus; species Sarcophilus harrisii. The sequence continues at coordinate 549,910,007 of NC_045428.1, forward strand.
TAATCAATGGACATTTATTAAAAACTTACTATATGCGAGGCATTGATACAAAAGCGAAAAATTAAAAAAAAAAAAAACAGACGCTAGCCTTAAGGACTTGATATTTTTCCGGGACGTGTAGGATACACATAAGAAGTAAATGCAAAGTAGGGCGTGAATACGGGTGGGTGGGGATTTCATATTTACGGGGATACATAATATATATGCAAGAAGTAAATGCAAAGAAAGGAGTGACTGTGGGTGAAGACTGGGGAGCAGACAAAGGAAAGAGCCAAAATGTTCCAGGAAAATCTGAGCTTTCTGTGGACAGCTTCACACAAAGGACACCATTACTCCAATACGCCTTTTCCATAGGCTCACAGCCGTAGCCTTGGATGGGACGTTGGAGTCTGACTCCCTTGCCCAGAGACGTTTAAAAGTAACTTCCCATTTCTGCAGATATTAGGAGCACAGGTGGGATTTTATCCGCCAACCTTAAATCCAACCCTTCTTAACATCGTCACGCTGCGTTACAAGAGGCAAGTCACTTAATCTCCGAGGCTCACTTTTCTCGTCTGAAAAAGGGGTATATTAAAACTTTGCATTGCCGCCCACTCAGAGTTATTAGGAGGGAATTATTTCCTAATACTTTAAGCATCATAGAAATGACTAAGATTATCATCGTGCAGGATGACAGAGGCCAAATTCACCTAGATCCGTTGAAGTTACACTTAAGAGCACTCACGCTGGCGGAAAATACAAGTTTCAGCAGCTTTGGGGCTCCATCCAGATGAACTACAACTCCCAAAAGGCTGAGGGCGCGAATAGCTGCGGGAACCGCCCATACTCGTCACGTGGTCGCGAAGCTTTGAGTCGGGATTGGTGGAGAGGTGCGTTCGTCTCCCGAGCCCTGGCTAGGTCTGCACGTGCTGATGCTGGTGGGCAATGGAGATGGAGAGATGCAGCGGCCTGCCTCTGCCCACGCATGCGTGGAGAATGACATGCAGAGATCCATCCTAAGTTTCTGTTCCGAGAAGTCACCGGTTGGGTACACGGAGGTGGGGGACGGAACCCGAGAGAGGAAGTGACCTGCCTCTTGGGGAACGAACGGCCCACTGCGCTTGCGCGGGGCTCTCTACCTCTCGTAGTGTAAGTGGAGCGGAGAGAGAGGCCAGCCATTTCCGGCTCCACGTGGGAGGCGGCCCGGACCTGACATTCTTAGGTCTCTCCCGCTGGGCAGGGCTGGATGGCGGGAAGATCGTGGGGTTAGAATCCAGCCTCTTTCCTACGGATAATAGCTACTGTTTCTAGGTTCGCAAAGCATTTCACTTGCTCTTTGGAGCATTTCACCCTGAGTTGTGCGGTGATTGTACCCATTATTCAAACAAACTGAGTCACACAGTTAAGCATCTTGGTCTGTGACGTAACAGGATGTAAGAATTATTCCCATTATTCAAACAAACTGAGTCACACAGTTAAGCAGCTCGGTCTGTGACGTAATAGGATGTGAGAATGCTGTGGGATCGAGGCTGAACTTTGGTCCTCCAGAGTCCCAAGCCCCACGCTCCGCCCGGCGCTTCCAAGCTGCTCCCGGCTCTCGGCTCTCTCTCCAAGTTCTATGAAGGACGCACAGTTCGATAAGGAAGGCAGGCAGTGATGATTTCTGGAAGAATCCCTGGGGAATCCGGATCCCCTTCCTTCTCTGGGCATCAGATGTAAAATGGGCGCAAAAGCGCCCTTTCCCTCCCCTAATCCCCACTCCCTAGGAAGATGCTGGTCTGAAGTGCTGGCCACTGGGAATAATCAGCTAATTTTATAATCCAATTAATTGATCCCGGGCAAATGATCTCTTTGCGCCTCAGTTTCCTCGTTTATAAAGTGAAGGGTTTGGGGGAGATGACCTGCCAGCTCTCTGCGGGTCTGTGTGTGTGCGTGTGCCTGCGCACCCTCGTGCCGCTTCCATCTGAACTGGGTCCCAGTCACTTTTGCCTCCGATTCCTTTTGTGTAAAACGTCCTTCTGGACTCATCAGATTTGTTTCAAGTAAAACAAAAACAGGAATTAGAGGTTGCCTACACTCGAGGCAACTTTGTTTCCATCCATCAGGGTGATACTCATGTCGGGGCAACAGTGTTACCATTCTCCAGTCACACCCAGCGTCGGTTTCATTTCCCCGAGGTCCCTGGTCCTACTCCTACGGCCCTCCCCCCTCTACACATTTATCCTGTGTCCTGGGAGGCTTGGATTGTTTAAGTTGGCTTGAAAAAGGCGCCCTCAGCCAGAGCCCAGTGCAGCGGATGGGACCGAGCACTGTAACAGAGTCTGGTGGAGAAGGGGCTGGACTCCCAGTCCGAAGCCCTAGATTAAAATTGCCTTTTAAACTTTTGTGATCTTGGGCACATCCTTTCCTCTTGCTGGGCCTCTCAATCTCTTCCACCAATGCCAGATTTGAACTAAATGACCTCTAAGGGAGATTCAAAGGATCACATGCACAAGTCCCTTTCCGACCAGTACTCTTTCTAGTATACTTGGAGATCAGCTCTGAGACTGGGCCTTATCCATAATTATGAAAATTAAAATCTATAGACTTAAATGACTGGCTCCCAAACACAGCCAGTTGAACAGAGAATGGGGCACTATGGGGCCTGGTGGATTCTTGTCCAGATTTTAACTTGGATCAGATGGCTTCTGAGGTCCCTTCCAGCTTTCTACACGTTCTGTAATTCACCCCCCTAGATATGGGAAGACATATCTAGAATGACAGATTGAGTTGGAAGGATCATAGAGTCTAGCAGGAAGGGACCTCAGGCAGTCTAATTCAACATCATATAAGTGAGAACTTTGAGACCCAGAGAAATGAAGGGATTTGCCCAGCATCCCACAAGTAGCACACTGAAATGTAGGGGATTTGAACCCAGGCGCTCTGGACTTCAGATGCCAGTCCTGGTACATAGATTGCTGCCATTGTCTTTGAGACCTGGCTTTCTAAAGCCAGAGTCCCCTGAAGCAAGAGACCCAAGTGGTAGGGTAAAGAATAGCTTTGCCTGTGGAAAACAAAGTTTCACGCATGTTGCCGGACGGATGGACGGACAGACAGACAATGTAGAAATCAGATTTTATAAGTGCACCTTTCAGCTTTAGATACTGGAAGTTGGACGTGCAGGGTATTTACATGTTGTCCTGTCCATCAGATATGCTATAACTTACTACTATTAACAACAAAATATATATATATATAATATATATAAATATCTTCTGATCTATACACAGAGGGCCAGACACATCCGTGTTGGGAATTGTCAGCACCCTCAGGCAGCTAGTTCTGTCTGTCACCGCTCCCTCCAAGGTCCTGTTTGGCAACCAGCTCCTGGGCTTGGGACTGCTGGTAGTGAGATTGTGGCCTCAGAACCTGTGGCCCTCCTCCCAACCCTTCCCTGCTCCCCAGAGTGTCCAGCCACTTCCTGGACAGAGATTCTTCTGGGGTGGAGGTAGGGAGTAAGGAGAAGGTAATATGGCCCAGCCAGGGGAAAAGAGGGCCTGGTGGGAAGGCTGCAGCAGGAAGTGGGGAATTCATGCTGGGTTAGTGTGTCTGTCCTTGGTTGTAGATCCAGCCCTAGAGATTAGTGTAGTGGATAAAAAAGGAATAGATCTGGGAATGTCTCTTCTACCCCTTTGCCACAGATAACTGTTTCTCATGTTCCATAGTGGCTCAGGTGGGATGGGGAATTTGGGCTATTTAATATTTTAAAAAATTAAAAAAAGTTTTTAAAAAAAAGTTTGCTAAAGATTCAGCTCTGACTTTTCTTCCTGTGTACAATCTGAAGGAGAGAGCCCCAGCTTGTCCTTGGCCAGTGCCTCTCTGGATCTTTCTGCTTGGAGATCCAGGAAAGGGGGGGCAGAGGAAGAGAAGCCCCAGTAATCTGTTCTTGTCCAGGATGTCAAGGCTGGGGAGGGCCAGAGAGGGATGGGGAGGAGTGAGAAGAGCCCTGGGGCTCAGGAGGTCCAGCAGGCACGTCTGTGACCAAGAGAGCAGCCGCCCTCCTCTCCTCACACTTGGGAATCAGCGCCCAGGCTGTGGAACTCATCCGGTGTCTTGTCACTCTGACTAGCTCCTCCTTGTCGGAAGCCAGAGGCAATTTCATCAAAGGTCCGGCCCCTTGTCTCAGGGACTTTGAAGTAGGTGAAGATGAAGAAGAGGACGAGGAGCACAGTGAAGATGATGAAGACGTAAGGGCCGCACAGTTGCTGAAAAACACAAAGAAGTGTCTGTGAGAGGCCTGGCCTTGGAGGAAGAGGGCTTGGCTATAAGCTATGAGGAGAACATCATGTGGAGAGGGATAGCCCTGAAGAGTGCTGCTGAGGTAGTCAGACAGTCTTGTTCTAGTTCTGTGTGTCATGCTGATCAGCCCAAGGCTGCTCTCTTGGCCTTAGCTGCCTAAGTTTTAGGTTATAGGAAGACTGAACGCAGTCACAGATTTGAAGAGAATAAAGAGCAAAAGTTGGTGATCTCCATGTCTGAGAGGGCAGGGGATAACAGCATCAGGTAGGAAGAAAGGGCATAAAAGGACTCACCTCTACATACTGGAAGCACATTCCCACAATAAAGTTGGAGGACCAATTAGACAGACCAGCCACGGCAAAGGCAGCTGGGCGAGGGCCCTGGCTGAAGAGCTCAGCGACAATGAACCATGGGATGGGGCCAGGGCCGATCTCAAAGAAAGCCACAAAGCCAAAGATAGCCACGATGCTTATGTAGGACATCCAGGCAAGCTGGTCCTGTTCAGGAAAAGAAAAAGGGGCTTTAGTGAACCTTGCTCTCAGACTGCCATCCAGAAGGATCACCTGGAGCTGGGAGACTGCAGAGACTGACTGGGCCAAAGTCTCCAGCAGGCTAGGAAGTTTCATTCTTTCCTGTACTTCTTTCCACTCCCCATTCCCACCAATCATGTCCTCAGACTTTCCAGTCTGGCTATAGAGAGGACACTTAGTCACTACGGCAGTATAATCCCAGTGTCTTGGTATGACCTTCCCCATACCTCCCTTCTCTCTCCATGGGCATTAGCCATGTGGGAGGTTGCAAAGTAACTGCCTCCAACTCACATCGTACCCCAAGGGTTAGTGGAAGACATGGTCTAGTCGGTACATTCCCCAAGTCCCTCAGGCCTCATATAGAGCCACAGAGGAGGACACGGGGGAAGGACTCTTGCTGTCTATGGGGTGGGGAATCCTTGCTAATCAGAATACAGAATCTGGCTGTGTCCAAAGCTGTGCCATCATGGGACTTGGCTAAGAGTTTGGTTCTAAGCCAGCGCTCTCTCTGCTACTTGATACCCATGGAATCTTGAGCAAATCAGTTTCTCTAGACTTTGCAAAGTCAAGTCCTTTCCTAACCTTAGTCTTCTCTTATAAGAGGGCCCTGACCTGGGACTCAGAAAATCTGGGTTTGCATTTTAGCAGCTTTGCTCCCAGCCTTCCTCAGGGGGACACAGAGCTGACTTACCAGCAGGGCCAGGGCGATTGTCATGAGCACAGCACAGCCTGCCATGCCCCCTAGGCCAATGAGGTGCAAAGTCCGACGTCCAGCCCGTTCCACTACAAACAGCTGTGGGCAGAGTAGAGGCATCAGAACCATACATGTTCCACATCTTTCACCCTCTGCCCCTTTCCTATCCCACTTCTGTGTTTCCATATTAACCACAGCCTCCAACCATCCTCCCAGTCCCAAATTCAGGATCCCCGTAAAGTCCAGGAAGATAATGTCCTGTTGCTGACAAACATTATCCAGTGTTGGGGGTGGGGGAGAATGTTGGGTTTCTGAGAAGATGAAGGAAGGGAAATGATGGAGTTAGATCTCTTCTCATTGGAAAAAACAAGGCTCCTGGTAGAAATATCCCAATGGGGAACAAGTTCTGGTGGGGGATGAAGGGTAACCCTGGGACAGAAGGTTCCTGAGAATGGGCTGGTCTGGAAACTCACCGACACAACAGTGAATGCAGTATTGACCACCCCGGAACCAATGGTTGCGTAGACTGGCTGTTGCACTCCAGACTTCTCAAAGATGCTGGTAGAGTAATAGAAGACCTGAAAAGCAGAGAGCAACCATTGAGGGGTGGGGAGAACCAAGTCATTTCACCCTAATTTCTTCTCTCTACATGCAGGGTGTATAACTAAGGGTCAAGACAGAAGGTGAAGGGATCAGGTTTTAATTTCAGACCAGGTTAAGTTAGTGTGGTTGAGTTTGGGCTTCAGCAAACTCGTGGGCATTATTCTGGCATAGAGCTCACAGCACTATCCTGCAAAGGAACCTGGCAGGGATCTGTGAGGTTGATTATGGGGATGGGGAGGAGGGGACCACTCACAGCATTGATCCCCGACAGCTGCTGGGACAGTTGGAGCACCACGGCGATGAGGACCGGCTGCCGGTACATGGGTGAGCGGAACAGCTCCAGGATGGTCACCTTCTTCTCACGCATCATCTGCCGGCTTTCCTCCTTCATCTCCTGAAGGTCGCTACTCACATCGGTGGTTCCCCGAAGTTTCTTTAGGACTAAAGTGATGGGATAGAGCCATGAGTACACAAGCAGAACCGAGGGGATAGGCAAAGGAGAAAGGGGTGGCAACAGGGGTCTACTGACCGCTTTTGGCTTTATTTTCTTCATTGCGGTTGATGAGCAGGAAGCGAGGGCTCTCAGGACAGAAGGGCAGCAGGGCACACTGGATCACGGATGGGATGAAGATGAAACCCAAGAGAAGGGGCCACAGTTCTTCATTTCCCATGATGGAGTCCAGGCCAAATATCTAGGGCAGCCAAGAATCCAAACTGAGTCATAGGATCAGCAAGAAGGGCCCAGCAGAGGCCATCTGGCCCAATCCCTTCATTTGATAGGGAAGGAAATGAATCTAAGAAAGGGGACACTTCCCTGGGGTCCTTGCTGGGTAAATCCTGCCCTCCACTCCCAAGTAACAGCCCTTGGGGCATTGGGGAGAGGAGAGATCTTTGTTAACATTACATGACTCCCTCTGCTCTGGCCAGGTCCTTGCAACCTTCCTTCTTGGAGCATCTAACTCCCAAGCTCTGCTCGAATTTGAGCTAATTACCTAGATAAAAGGCTTTATTATTTTCTCCAATACATCTGAATCCCACTTTAAGGCCCAGCCCATGACGTACTTTCAGGAAGATCTCACTGACCAGTCTCAGCCCTTAGTGGGGTTCCTACAGCCCTGGGTAACTGGACTGATAGTAGCCCTGGAGCCAGGCTGGGGGGGTGTAGTGACACTTTTGAGTCCATAAAGGACAAAAGGGCTGAATTGTAACTGGAAAGATTCAGAGTGGATTTCACCTAGAGCTACCTGGCTCTAGGGGTTTGGTGAGATAGGACTGTGTTTCTAGGGTACGCCGGAGGTGGGCAGAGGAGGAGGTAACCTCACCCAAGGACTCACCTGGGCGATGAGGATGCCAATGACAATGCCTAGTTGGTGAAGGGTGCCCAAGGCGCCACGCAGGGCTGTGGGTGACACCTCCCCCACATACATAGGCACAAAGCCAGTGGTGAGACCGCAGTACAAGCCAATGATAAAGCGCCCCAAGATCAGCATCTCAAAGGACATGGCCATTTTGGAGAAGCCCATGAGCACAGCAGCAAGAAAGGCCAGACTGTTCATCATTAGCATGGAGTTCCGCCTGCAAACAAGAGATCAGGGTCGGGTTATGGGCAAGGTGAAGGGTAAGGGGGTGGTAGGAAGTGGGGTGGGCCATGAAGAGTCAGGGTCAGAGGCCTTTAGAGAGAATGGTTCTTCTCAGAGGTGGTGGAATATAAGTGGGGAATAAAGCATGCATTGTCAATCACAACCAATTGTTTGCCTGGGCTATTACTTTGTTACAAGGGAAGAGTCTATGGAGTTGGAGAAGTCATTTGGAAGCATCAATAAAAAGTAGAAAAAACAATAACAGGCAGACAGAGTTTGGGGAGAAAACTAGGGTGGCTTAAGTGGACGTGCTTACCTGCCAAAACGATTGACAAACAGACCCACGGAGAAGGAGCCGATCATACCGCCAACGGAGAAGATGGCCACAGAGAGGGACCACAAAGTGGTCAGGGTGGTGGATGATATGGGTTCATTATATCGATTCATCCAGGTATTATTGTAAAATTCCTCTATCACCTGTGAAGAAAACATCCCAGTCCTTTGAAGTGGAAATCTTGGCTAGAACTCTATTAAGTGAGTCTTGCCCCTTTCCAGAATCCAAGTTTCTTTCATCTTCTATGCAGTAAGGGTAATGGTCCCTTCCAGCAATGCCATCCTGCCACCATATATCAGAGTATTTCAATCAATGAAATTTTTTGGATGCACACCTGGGGCTGAGAATCAGGTTGTTAATGGTGGAATTACGGGCAGCAGGGAAAGCCTGGGGGAGGAGGACCTAAGAGAAAGGGCCTTGGTGTGACTGGTGGGAATGAATGGAAGTGTTCTATGAGGGGACACAGCGTATAAGTGATCTGGGAGCTTGATTCCTAGGGAAACTTTTGTCTAAAGCCCGTGTGAATTGTCTCATGGTGAAGGCTGAGTGCTTAATTCAGGAGGCAGAGCTCACTCTGTGGCCTGGATTAGCCCCACCTACCACCTGCTTTTGGCAATGACAGCAGCTTTGCCAGCCCAGCTGAGAGGTAATGCAGAAAGACAGGTTCTTCCATTCACACGGGGCCCCCCAAGGCTAGGAGCAGGGGGTGGCAGGAAAGAGAGAGAGGGAAAGGGGGGGGAAATGTGAGATTGTGTATGTGTTTCAGATCCTGGCACATGGGAGTGGAACCCAAGAGTCTCTCCCCACTCTGCCAGCCCACACCTCTTCCTTCACTCACCAAAACAGCTTTCCTAAAAGAATAGGAAAAGAGAACCCTGGCTTGGAGTTGGGGGATGAGGAGGAGTGGGGGAGGAGGACAAGGGAGTGGGTGTAGATAGAACAAGGAAGAAGGAGGATTCCAGGAAATGTAAACACCTGGGTCCAGGACTGAGCCTCCAAGATAGCAAGGCCCCTCCCTGGCCAGAGCGTCCTGCCGAACCAGGTGAGAGGGGGCTTGGCAGGAGCACAGAGTGCTGTGTGCAGGAGGTTGTGCCTGGTTTTGTCCAGAGTACAGGAAGGTACTATAGACAACTGTACACAAAGGACTTGTATTTAAAAGACAGCATCTGGAAGACACCTCCCATAAGCATACAAAGACACACATACAACCTGGAGATCAGAGTCACCTGGGTCTTAGTCACTGGGGAAAAGCAGAGGGTAGAACCCAGCCAAGCCTTTTCCTGGGGACGAGACACCTTTTTCCTCTTGCTTCTAAGGTTATAAATGTAAAACCCCCAATTGTCCTACCTCCCCCCACCTGGCTTTGGAATAAGAGTTGGAGAGGTAGGATCTATTGGATTTGAGAAGGGGAAAGGCTCAAGCTATGACTGAATTACACTCGAATATTTTTTTCTTCTCATAGGTAGGGAAGATGAGGCACAAACATGAAATGTATCCCATGTTCAAACTCGAGCAAAGCGTTCAATTTATCTTCCCCAAGGCCCTTATGCCTGAAATACCCTTTCGGGGGGACCTAGCTAAGGCAGCTAGATGACATGGACAGAACCCTGAAGTCAGAAAGTCCCATGTTCAAATCCAAACTCAAGATACTTACTAGCTATTGTTACCTGGGGGAAACCTTTTAAAAATTGTCTGCCTCAGTTTCCCCTCTGTAAAATAGGTGCTGCAATAACAACCCTTATTTCCAGGGTAGTTGTGAGAATCTCATTTGAGAATCAAATGAGAACATGAAAGTGCTTTGTAAATCTTAAAGCCCTATTAAAAAAGTTCATTATTCTGATTACTAGCATTGTTGCTGCTACTAATTGTAACTACTAATAACCACCAATTATTACTACCACCCAGTCTTTCAGTGCTCAACTCAACCGCTATCTCCTTTGAAGAATTCCAGATCAGGGGCAGCTAGATGGCACAAAGATAGAGCACCACAGCCCTGAAATCAGGAAAGACCTGAGTTCAAATCTGACCTCAGACACTTAACACTTCCTAGTTGTGTGACCCTTGGTAAGTCACTTTACCCCAATTGCCTCAGCCAAAAAAAAAAAAGAATTCTAGATCCTCAGAGTTAATCATGACCTCTAGTCCATAAAGTCAAAGATTCAATATTCTCAGAGTCCCAAAGTCATCTCTTCTAAAACATCCCTAACAAACCATGATCTGGTTGTCACCCACAATGCTGGGGAACTCACTAAGTGTGTGATGGCATGGCAACCCAATCCACTCTAGGATAACTCTAACAGGGATTGCTTTTCCTTCAATGAGACTAAATTTTTTCACTGGTACCTATCCTTCCAGATTCTTGGCTTCCCTTTGGATAGGGAAAGATAATGTCAAAGACACAGGAGGCCCTCAAAGATGGAGTTTTTCCAATCTCAGGCTATGAAAGGTTCAAAATGAGAATCAGAATCTGGAAGGGTCCTTGGGTACCATTTGGAGGATACCGATCAACTCCTGGCTCTTCCTTGGCCCATTCTCTTCCTTCACCCCGACCAATATGTCAATCCAAGAGGGTGAGAGACGGGCCTAATCCAATGATGCTTCTTTCCAGCATCCCCAGAAATGCACATAAGTGAGGTTCCCAGAGAGCAGTTTAGTCTGTTAAATAGCAGTAGCAGGACTTCTTTTAACTGTGTAGGATGACAATCATACTGAAATGTATCCTTTGAGATCCCAGACAGAAGGCACTGTCCTCCAACTATTTCTTAAAGACTCAATCAAGATCATTAATAGACAGTGGGGGGACTGGGACTGGAAATGTTAAGGGAAAGAGGTGGGCTATGAAAGATCCATTTTATCTGTTAGAGAAATTACAAAACGGGGTTTCATTTGTTATGTAGAAAGTGATGGAGAAATATGTTAACAATGTGAATTAAACCTTAAAGGTTAGTCAAGAGCACACCTTTTTCTTTCAGATAATGGGTTGGGGAATGTATATGCATGTATGCTCCTGAGACTTTTTTGCCTTCTCATTGAAGTTTCATATGCTTCAGAAATTGTCTTCTTCCTGCAATTTCTCTCTTCTCTACATCTCAGCTGTTAGACCTTGCCCTCATCATGTCTTCCTTCTTCTTCCTCTACACACTATTATTATCTCACTGTCTTAGGCTAAGGATTCTAAATCTGGTTTTTCCTAATCTGTTGTGGCCTTGAAAGTCAGGTAAAAGGTAAACATGTCTAGCTGAGCCATGTCTCATTATGAGTATTGGAGATCAGAGGTACTATCCTAGGAGTTTGAAGGGACGACAATGGCAAGAGATCTACTCTTATTATGGTGAGAGGAGAACTACTCAAAGATTGAGTAGAAGAGGGCTCAGAGGTCATCTTCTTCAAGCACCTTCATTTTACAGGTGAGGAAAAAGCCCCATGGATAATAAAGGATGTGTCCAAGATCCCTGAAGGTGGTGAGTGTTAGAGCGAAGGATTGAACCCAGCTCTCTGGACTCCAAGAGTTAATGCTTATTCAACCTTTCCAGAGCAAATAAAGGAAACCAATCTTCCCAGATTCTTGGCTTCATTTTGGATAAGTGATGCAGCTGGTTAAATGAGACTGTTTGGAGTTATTCCAATCTTGTAGATAACTAAACTGAGGCTGTGGAGAGTCTCTATATCAGAATCTGTAAATAAAGGGCCCTGCAGGTGCCATTTGGTCCAGTCTGTATGAAATCTGAACAAAAATCACAGCCCCTTTCCCCTCTCAACATAACATCTCGTAAGTCATCCAGTTTGTCTGAAAATTCACTACCTCTAGAGGCAGCTCATTCTGTGTGGTATAACCCTAAATGAGTTTGCTTAAATTCTTCTCTTTGTAACTTCTACCCTTTTTTTCCTGTGTTTGGCTCCAGGGCAGCCAAGAAACAAGACAAATCACTCCCTCCGTGAAGGACCTTCAAATTCCTAAAGACAGCTATCATCTCTATTCTAACCCCAATCTCGACAAGTGTTCCTATAAAAAGAGAACCCTAAAAGTCAGTAATAGTGAATACCAGGCTGGACTGGGACCAAGGTCATTTCCATTTCAGGGCATTTTCCCCATCTCTTGAGCCAAGTTGAGGGGCTGAGTGGAGTGAGAAAGGGAGAATGGCAGATCCCGGGCTCCTTGCCCCAAGTGTCTCCAGAGAAACTGGCAAATTTCCAAAGCTGCACTTGGAAAGATTTCTTAGCTTTGGGATCAGATTGAGAGCTCCCAATGAAGTCCTTTGAGGACTGAGCTTGAATATGAAGTACAGGATTTCAAACCCAGCTCCCTTCTTGCCATCCTAGAGACCCTCAGAGTTGGAAGGGATCTTGGAGCCCCTCTCATCTGATCTCTTCATTGGACGGAGGAGGAGACTGAGGGAAAGATAAAAAGGACTTGCAAAGGTCATGTATCAGGTTGGTAGTACAACTGGGATTTAATGATGGGGTTTCCCATCCTTCTATGACAACACACTGCCTTGGGGGCTGGGAGGAGAGAGGGACAGGGAATGTCTTTAGTTCCAAACAATTTGGCCATAAAATCTGGAAGGAGTTCAGAGTTCATCTCATCTAAATCCCCTACTTTCAGTTTTTCTCCCCACTACTTCACTGACTCCGCTCTCAGGTCTCCAACAACTTTCTATTTGCCAAATCCACAGGGCATTTTCTCACTCTTTGTTCTTTTGACCTTTACCAAATGTGACGCTGTTGACTACCTTCTCCTCCCTCTAATGCCTGGGACTTCAGTCTCTCCAATTCTCTATAAGACATCTCCCACCTGGATATGATCCATGGCTCCAGCCCTGTACTGGTGTCTTTGCCAGGTACAGAGCTTTGGGAAATGGTCAAAGCTTTCTGGATGGGAGCTTGGTGCTCTTTAAGATTCAAAGAGGACAGTCAGCATAAATGAGTTGTTTCTCATGGGAGCAGGGCCCTGCCTTCAGAAGGAATAGGATTTGTAAACCTGAAAGCACTACAGAAATCCAAGTTATTATGCTTTCTATAATTTGTCTTGGGGGACCCAGCCTTACATGTCAGAGATGGATATATCCCCATGGATCTTTTAGGTTCCTGGGAAGTCCTGGTGTTTTCCAGAGAAAAGGAAAACTATTCCTAACAACTCCATGCCAGGCTTAGACATCTACTTAGACATGTCATGGCCACCTGCATAGGATAGGCTTTAATCACTCCAGTCTGGTCTAAGACAATTCCTCCTAAGGCCTCTTCTCTCTGCCCCAGACAAATCAATCTTTCCTTCATGTGCTATCTGCCAGACTAATCTTCCAAATCCCCCAAGCTAATCACATCATTCCTCTGTTCTGAAGCTCTCAGGTGATCCCTATTGCCTAGCCAGCAAAATCCAAACTCTTCTTCCCAGCATTCAAGACCTTCACCATCTGCTCCCATTGTCCCTTATAATCTTACCTCACCCTCTTTCCCCCTGCACAATTTATATTCCAGCTAACCTGATCCACTTGTGTTCCCCTGGACCTACTCTGTGCCTGTGATTCCTTATTGGGGTTTTGTCTCCATTGTTCTTTTTGTTTGAAATCTGCTATTTCCCTGATGAATTCCCACCTGCCCTTTAAAGCTGAACTCAAATGCCTCTTCCTCTAAGATCTGGTTCCTCATCCGTCATCAGAGAGTTGTATTGGATGACCTGAGGTCCCTATGAATCTTCCCTGGTCCTTAGGTCAATAATGACCCCCCCCCCCAACTCTAGGTTCCACCATGGCCAAGACCATGTTTTTCCTGATTTGGGCGCCAAGTAGTATGTGGGGCTTAATAAATGTTTGATGAACTAGACTGAACTTCTGTCACCTTTTGTTAAAATCCGAGGATGACTCAGCATCCCAAACTACGACCTGCCTTCCTCCCAGAGGGTGTGGCCTGGAAGGCACCCACATTCCAAACACAGATTGGCTGTGGGCACTGCCCATTTCCTTTCTGCAGCTCAAGCTGGAGCTCTCAGGAGCCCCCTCTTTGGGTGAGAGATCAGAAACAGAATTGGCCACCCTGGGATCTCCATTGGCAGAGAGGGCATGATGGCAACAGGGAGGAGAAGGGGAGGGTAGGACTTACCTTCTGTGGGGCATTGATGACTCCTGTGTTGTAGCCGAATTGCAGAGAACCCAGGACTGCACCACCCACAGCCAGCATGAGGGAGGCCGTAATTTGCTGTAGGGAGAGAAGTGGACAGAGAAGTCAGTCAGTGGTTCTGGGTTATATTCAGAGCCCTGTGGGGAGAGGTTGTTATTAGAACAGACATGGCAATTGTCCCTTCGAATTTTTATATTCTTAGTCAGAGACACAGAGCAAACACTCTGAGAGGTATAAGGTGGAGAAAATCAGAAAGAAAGGTGGTGTAGTGGATAGAGCATCAGCCCTGAAGTTAGGAGGACCCGAGTTCAAATCTGGTCTCAGACACTTAACACTTCCTGGCTGTGTGACCCTGGGCAAGTCACTTAACCCCAATTGCCTCAGCAAAAAAATGGTGATAGTAATAGTGTGTTGTGTAGAGAGAAAGAAATGGGAATTTTTTTCTTTTTAGTTTTAAATTCTCTTTCTTTCTACTCCCAATTATCAAAAAGGCAATACATCATACATATGAAGTCACATAAAACAAATTTCCACAGGATATGCGTAAGTCATACTACTAATGTGTACAAAGGACAGTTAAGTTCTTATCTCATTTGATAAGCATGACTGGGTGTGATAAAGTAAAGACGTGGATAGAAGTAGTAAGGTACGTATCCCCTCCCAAACCTCCTCAATCTGTACAAGAAAGCAGTTCTGTGGCTTCGGCCACTGCCAGAAAACGCCAGGCACAGTTAGGGCCCCGTTTCCCAGGAGAGGGGCCTCTGAGTCAAAGCCTCGACTTTTTTATTTCACATTATTTCCCTTTATGCGCTGGCTGTTGTGGCCAAACTGGCCAACTCATTCTCCAGACCTCCAGCCTTTGTACAGGCTAGTCTAACACCTCCTCCCTCCTCCCCCTCTCCCTCCCCCTCTTCACACCCCCTCCAACCTCAAAGAGACTCTTTCCCTACCCTGACTTCCTAAAAGCCCTCTCTTCTCCTCCAAGGCTCAGTTCTAAATCACCTACCAGAAGTCTTTCCTGATCCACTGCCTGAATCTGTTTGGAATCAGTCTCTCTCAGTCTGAACCTGATTCTCTCTCTCCCTTCAATAATCACATGGATGTTTAAATTTTATCCCCTAAGCAGAATGTAAGCTAGACACCCCACTGGTAAGTAGGGCCACTGTGGGCTTGATTGGCTTACAGGCCTGGGAACAGTCTATGGCCTGGGCTAGGTGATTAAGTGTAACCTGAGGTTCTCAATTGGGAACATCAAAGGGGGAAGGGAGAAGTGAGGAGAAGGGGGAGGAACAAAGGAGGGAAAGAAGGTCTGGAGAAACCCTGATCTTACACCCACAGCTTGGGTATTGCTGTGACTGTCACCTTTCTGAACAAATGCAGAGCAGTGTTTCTGGCCTTCGGAAACAGCTGGTGAAGTATGAGGTAAGATCAATTTTCATTTAACTGTTGGTGCAGTACTTGCAAAGGACCCCTTATTCAGACAAAATAAGGGCTGTATTCATGGGGTCAAATTTACCAAGCATCCCCTTCCATGGCCTTTTGCAAAATGAAAGGATTGGAACCTTAATTTCCTTTAAATTCAAAAACCTAAGATATTCCTTTTCTCCTGTGCTGGGGGTGGGGAGGGCAGTGGAGCCCAGAGCTCTTAATTGTTAAAGTAGAGAAACAATAGTGGGAAAGCTACTGGACACAGTTCAAATCTGGTCTCTTGACACTTACTTGACACTCTCCAGTCTTGACACTTAACAGCCTTTTGCCATCTTGAAACTAATAACAAGCATTTCATTTTTCTGAAGCTCAGTTTCCTAATCTAATTATATTATTTGTTTATTTATTTATTTATTTTTTACCTATTCCAATTACACCCTGGAGGGAGGGGAGAATTTTACTGCTGTGGAGACTGAGATTCAGATTTGCTCAAGGTCACAAAAGTCACTGTCAGTACTTTTTCTACAATGCCTCTCAATAAGTTTCTTAATCCTAGGTAAGCTTTTCAACTGCAGTTGTGGATGAGGAAACTGAGGTCCATCGAGGGGAACAGACTTTGAACTCCTACTCTCCATTCTAATAACTGAATTCCAGCCCTGGTTTGGGCCTCTGCCAGCAGCTTCCCTCCTTAGCTGCCCCCCTCTCCCACCTAGAAGACTCTAAATTGGGGACCAGGGATGGATTTGGGTTTGGGGCCATATCCTTGGGGACTAATGACATCATCATGCTGAGAGTTTCCCTACTTGTAAAACCAAAGGGGCAGGCCTAGATGAGCTGATACCTGTTCCTGCTCTAGATCTTTCTAGCTCAGCTCTCAGTCCTCCAGAAAACCTTCCCTAAAGGCCTCAAGCAGGCAACGAATACACTTTGATCCTCTCAACAATTCAGAGTAGCAGTCACTAACTATCACACAATCTGATCACAATTGTTTTGGGCTATGTGGGGTATTTACTCCCAGATTAAATTCTGAACTTCCAGAGAGCAGGAGCTCAGTTATAGGAAAAAAAAAATGCTAGATAAATATTAGTTGACAGATTATGGGGAAAAAGCTCTGGGGTTTTGTAACAGCACAGATCTAAGTCTGACCCAAAAGCAGGGTGTCACCCTTCCAAGGAAATAATGAAGATAAAAATAACAGACCCCATCACTCTAACTTACAGTTTCCCATACATCATAGTTGATATAACCTTTGAGGTAAACAGTGGCAAATAATATTAAAGCCCGTTTCACGGATGAAATTGGTCCTCAGGGGGGGAAAGTGACTTGCTAAATCACTGAGGAATGTGGATAACCTACCAGGAAAGGCTATCAGTTTAGAGTAATCGGGCTGGATTTATCAGCTCCAGCTGATAACCTTAGCAACCGGCATTCAGAGGGAAGGAGACAGGAGCTGGGTAGAACTGGACTGGACTGGATTGTCCATCTCTAGAAAAACAATGGGGTTGTGGAGCTGTTTCCAAGTTCAGCTCTTTGGGGAGAGGAAGAGTGAGGAGGAGGTAAGTAGCAAGTCTCTGGCCCAATTGTGTATAGGGCAGCAATCTGGAGAGCCAGAAAAGTCACTACAAGACTTGGTCTTTTTGGCAAAAGAGGAACATTCCTCATTTCTGTTCTGTGTAACCTTGGGCCAATTACATAGTCTTTCTGAGCCTCAGTTTCTTTATCCAGAAAACAATGACACACATCGTAAACTTCATTGTAAACCTCACACTGTAAACCTTCATGTGCTGCCAAAATGTGAGTCACTATAATCCCTAGCCTTCCCTGCCCATTTCTGTCTTACTTCCATGGAACTATCCCCTGAGAGGGACAGATCATAACCTCAGGTTCAGGGGCCAGCTCAAATTCCCTTCTTTTCTAAAAAGCCTGCCCTAATTGAGCATAAAATTCCAAAACTAAAAGGAGTTTTTTCAAAGGGCTATTAGTCCAACTTTTATTGGAAGCATGATGTCCTTTTATAGGAACCTAATCATACTGGTTACCTGCCTTTAATCTGAATTACCTTCAATGGCGAGGGGGTTCCTACTTACTTCCACAAACAACTTGCTCCATAGTTGGGAGCCTGTTATCACCAGGAATGCTTTCCTTAGATGGAAAGTCGATATAAACCTTAAATCTAATTCTACTTCCTCATCTCAGTTTTTCATAATTCTGCATCTTGGGCTTTTTCTTGATTCTGGGCTGTCCAGAGCTGAGGTTTGCCAGTAATCTTCCTCTGACCCTTGTCTTGAAAAGTCCTAAGACAAAGATAGATCTTGGACTGTTCTTTTAGTAAGTGTATGTGAGTCTGGTCTCAATTAGAAAGAACTTTCCAGGCAGGGCTGGGTCTCCTATTTCTGCTCCCTAGTCCTCCCCACCCCCCAACTAAGTACAGTAGGAGAAGAGGAGGAGGGCACAATGGTTAGTAAAAACTCGTTGATGAAAAGACACATATACTCTGGAGGGCTGATTTGGGGAAGAAATTGAAATTGTTTTGCTCCTGAGGGTTCCCAGCAGAACCAGGAGTTCTGCATGCCGGAGTAAAGTTCCTACCAATGAGAGGAGCCATCCTCAGATGGCACGAGCTAGCTATTTTGGGGAAGCTCCTCTTGGAAAGTTGCCAGGTGAGGGCTAGTTGGACCACTTGTCAGTTGTAGAGAGTATCTGCTGTAGGTACAAGGTGGCATCCTATGTTTCTTCTACCTGAGTGAATTCTGCTTTATCTAACAAACCCTTGGGAGACATCACAGACGCAGAGCAGAAGCATTTTACAGAGATAAGGGATGGGGTGGAAGGGGCCCAAAAGCCTGTCTTTGTCTCTACTTCTTTTCCTCTTGGATTTGTAAATGGTTTATAATCATTTACTATCATAAGTAAATACACTTAGTCCACCCATTTACAGATGAGGAAACTGAGGTTGAAAGAAAGAAAAGGGGCTTATTCTGGATCAAGCTTGTTGCAGATACGGGATAAATTCTCAGGGCTCCTGCTTTCTGTCCCAAACACTCTCTGTGGCATCAGTCTATCAATTAGTCTATCAGAAAACCTCTGAGACATGAGATGGCCCAAGACATGAAAGGGCAGACATCATACACCTGGATGCTCTTTAGATGACCTCTGGTGTTAGGTTCTCATTATCCTGAAATCCAATTATTTCCTCCGGCTGTTCTGGTTTTAGACTTCAGGATCAGCTCTGACTGATTCTTTTGCCTCTGCTCCAGAGAGATCTTATCCTAGTTCCAGATTCTACATAGGCTCACAGGCAGGCAGAACAGACAAAGAATCAATGTTTCCACCTCCTTCTGCCAATATGGGGGATTTCAGAACCTGGAGGCTCAGGAGCTATTGAAATATAGATATTTGGTGAACCTGTTTTCAGAGTAGCATAACAGGGTCTCCTTTGGAATCTTCTTGTGCAAAATGAATTTGTGTAAATAGGAATCTTGTTTTACCTGCAGCAGGGCAGCTTAGTCGCGAAGGAATCCTTTCTCTGTCCCCTAGTTCAATGAAAGAGATGACCATGGGATGTGCAGTCATGAAAATCTAGCCTTAGGCACTTAATAATTGTGTGACACCTGGGCAAGTCATTAAACCAATGCCTCAATTTCCATATGTATAAAACATCAGAGGCTTTCCTTGATATACAACCTCGTTACTCTTAGTTCTGCTGGGATAATTTACACCACCTACATCACAGGGTTGCCATAAAGATCAAAGAAGATAACCTAGGTAGAATCTTCCAGAGATGACTATTATTAAATAAGATAGGAAGTAGGACCTTAGGGGCTTTTTACTGAGTCAGGAACCTCTCCAGAAGCTCAGTCCCAAGTCAGGAGCCCAGGGAAGACTGGATATTCTCCTTGTTAACAGATCAGCTACACGGACTCCAAGGCCAGGCTTTCCTGCTCCTTCCCTTGTTGGATTCTACCCTTCAGAAGATGGGCTCTATGGGAGCATGCCAGGACTAGATACATTTACAGCCCCGTGTTCTCTTGTTTACTGGGGCTCCCTAACTTTAATTCTCCCTCAGAACCCAAGAAGGGGCCCCCTTGGTGCTCAAAAGAACCTCTGAGCTCAAGCCTTGTGACCAGGTGTCTTGGGAAAAGGCTGGATTCAGCTGCTGTTACAATCTGATTAATAAGGATCTGGAACTGGCCCAAGCATGGGGTGAGCAGGACCCAGTCCCAGGCAGGCCCAGGACGGGTGGGCACAAGGCCACATTCTTTACATTCACTCTGAAATAGGCAACTTTGCTTCAGGGTCCACTTCTTTCTGTTCTAAATCCACAGATCTCCACATCTTTCTTGACTGTGAGGAGATGTTGTTTGGTAGTGAGCAGCATGTGTATATGTGTTGTATGTATTGGGGAGAGGGTTTAGATGGGGCTTCTTAAATTTTTCACTCATGACTCCATTTAGCCCCCCCCCCAAAAAAATTTATGACCCCAGGTATATAAGAAATACAGATCAAACATTTACTAGTAATAAGTCATAAAATTGCAACCCCTCATTCAGTTATGAGATCCCATATGGAGTTGTGAACCACAGTTTAAGAAGCTGGGATATAGAAAATGGAAGATAAGATGTAGCAAGGGGAAGAAAAGAGACATAAGAGTTGCCTAAGAAGCATTTGCTGATTGACCTTCATCAGGTTACTTCCTATTCTCAGGGCTTCAGTTTTCTCATCAGTAAAATGAAGTAGTTGAACTAGATAGTGTCTATGGTCTTTTCTGGATCCTAATAGTCTATGTTGCGAGGTCTCTCCCAATTCTGGATTTTCTAAATTCTAAGGTCCCGTTCTCCTAGTCCTGATGTTCTATGTTCCGTATGTCTCTGCTGAATTTATTATGCACTTAAAAGAAAAACCTACATGATAGAGATTTATAGTTTCACAACTCTCTTCTTATGCTATACAGATTCTTAGTGCTCATCTTATTTGGTATTTGTTAAGGTCAGGGAAAACGATACCTGGGGTTCCTTCCAGCTTGGATCTTGTATGAGCTTGTAGCCTGACCTCCAACATTCTACATTCTAAGATCTCTCCCAGTGTGAGTAATGGGTGTTCTCAGGTCGCTCCCAATCTCAAGCCTGGGTGTTCTGAGGTCCCTCCCAGATCTGACATTTTCTGACCTTAAGGTTCTAAATATTTATTCTCAATAAATGATAGGATAGAGTCAGCCTGTGGGCCTTTCAAAAGAGCCTGGTGCTAAGATATAATTTCTCTCTTCTTTAACAGTTATAGGAGTAAAGAAGGGAAGGCAGTCCAGGAGACAACCTGCAAGGATGTGACTGACTTTTAGGGAAATTAGGCAGGAGAGAATTTCCTAGGGATAGAACATTAAATGATCTTCTAGGTAATTCAAGATCGTGTGGTTCCCTCCCCTTTCCCAATAAATGTTTGATTGATTTCTTTTCTGGGTCTCAAATTCTCTTTCTCTAAAATGAAGAGGTTAAACAAAGGTATCTCTCTAAAATCATTTGTCTCTCTATAACAGATTACATGTATAGATTCTCATTTGATTTCCAGAACCAATGGATGAGGAAAATAGGGTAGCTCTAACTTTACAGGTGGAGAAAAATGTTCAGGCTAATAGAGGTGGTCACACAGTGAAAAAGAATAGGGGTAATGTCCTGACTCCACTAATAGCTGAGGTTAATTTGACCCCTAGTCCCTGAAAAAGCACAAAAAAGCATGGGTCATTCTACAAGGCAAATACCAGAAAGAAAGGAGTTCTTGTCTCAGGGTTAGCACCAACTTCTCTGGTACTAATAGTTCAAGTTAAAACTAACATTTATGAGAAATAATCTCCCAACAGATTCCCCCAGCTAAGTTACTGTTGAAAGCCTTAGCCTCTCTGGACACATAAAGGCACAGATTCCTACCTAGATGTCTTTAGTAGAAGCCTGGATAAGCTGGTCTGAATTCTACAGGTAAGGCAACCTAAATTCTAAATTAACAACTGAATTACCTCAAGCATCATTTCCCTAAACATATTTCAAGGGGCCCACTGTACTGGTTGCATTCCCTTCAGTTCAGTCATTATTCTGGGTGAAATCCCCATATCAGGATAGGACCTGATCTCTGCAACTTTCTAGATAAGGCATAGAGGTTTTTTTTTTTTTTTTAATCAAATTAGCCAATAGTTTTATCTGTTTGTTCCCTACCCATAAAACCAGTTCCTCATTTTATTTATTAGTTCAATTTTTCTTAATTATCATTTTTATTCATCTCTCCTTTAATTTTTTTTCAGTTTCCATTTTGGTGTTTAACTAGGGACTTTTGTTCTTTTTCTAGTTTTTAAAATTGTATGCCCAATTGATTTATCTGCTTTTGATGTATTTAAAGATATAAATTTTCTTCTAAGTACTGCTGTAAGTACCCCATAAGTTTTGATATGTTATTTCATTTTCATTCTCTAATGAAAGTATCTGACTCACTTATTCTTTGGAGTTTAGTTTCCAATTAAGTTTTAATCTGTATTTCCATTCCTTATTGAATGTATCAAATTTTCTCCAGAGATCTATCATATCCAACTTTTCTAAAATTCTATTCTATCTCCTTAACTTCTTGTTTATTTTGTGGTTAAATTTATCTAGTTCTGAGGTAGGAAAGTTGAGCTCTTCCACTAACTAGTAGCTTTACTATTTCTTTCTGTAATTCATTTAAACCTTTTATCTTTTTTTTTTTTTTAAACCTTTTATCTTTAAGAATTTGGATGCTATGCCATTTGGTATGTTTAGTATTATCATTTCGGTGTCTATCATATTTTTTAACAAAATACAGTTTCCTTGCTTATCTCTTTTAATTAGATGTTTTTGCTTTTACTTTGTCTGAGATCATGATTGCTAACCCTGCCCCACACCCAACCTCATTTGAAGCTTAACAGATTCTCCTGTGGGCCTGTATTTTTACTATGTTTCTTTCTTCCAAATGGTTCCTTGTAAACATATTTTGGATTCTGTTTTCTAATCCATTGTGCTATCCAAATACATTCTGGATAATTCATCCTATTCAAAATTAGTTATGATTACTGTGTATTTTCCTCTATTATTCCCTTCTCTCCCACTTTTATCCTTTTCTCTCTTTACCTTATCCCTCCCTCAAAGTCTCATGTTTCTGGTTGCATCTCTTAATCCATCATCTCTTCAATAAGTACCCCCCCCCCCCCAGACAACCATATCTCATTCCTCTCCTACTTCCCTATAGGATAAAATAAGTTTTCTATATGCAATTTTGTTATTCCTTCTTTGAGGCAATTATAATGAGAGCAAGGTTCAAATATTGCTTCCCCTCAGCTCTTTCATACCTATTTTAAGTGAGATAGTTTCTTCTATTCTACCTCTCCCTTCCCCCTTCTCCCTGTGTAACCCTTTCTTTCACTCCTTAAATTTAAAAAATTAATCATTCCATCACAGTCAACTCAACCTTATCCTCTATGTATGTATACTGCTAACAGCCCTAGTAATGATGACGTTCTTAGGAGATACAAGTATCATTTTTCCATGAAAAAAAAAATGTAAACACTTTTTACCCTTATTGAAATCCTTAAGATTACTCTTTTATGTTTCTCTTGAATCTTTTATTTGAAAGTAGCCCTTAGGTTTGTAAAGTTTAATTAAGCAGGATATTATGTTGGAGAGAGAGCTGGATTTAGACTCAAAGCTCCTCATTCAAATTCTGGCTCTGATATGGAAATCACTATGTGACTTTGGGGAAGTTATACCATATCTCCCTGGGCCTCAGTTTTCTCATCTGTAAAATGAAAGGATATGACTTTTGAGTTTCCTTCTAATTTGAAGAACCTATATGGACTGAAGAAGAGGGAAATACTATAATCTTATTCATTCCAAGGTTGTGTGTGTAAACATATACCAGAGCATGGTACAGAGAGGCAGTACTGTAGCCTGAGAGGCTACATGGAAGAGGAGAAAGAGCACTGAATTAGAAGTCAGAAAATCTAGATTCTAATCCAAGCCTTGCTTCTTCTGAGCTCCTTGCTCCCTCTAATTTCCCCATTATATAAAAAATGTTAGGGCTGGAAGGTACCTTACTATCTTACGTTTTCATCTTAGTTTTTTTCAGACGGGGAAACACTCAGAAGTTGGACCTAAGGTTATAAGCAGAGTTAAGTAGCAGAGATAGGAACTCGGAGGGTGTTTTGTCTACAAATCCCAACGTTCCCTCCACAAACCATCATGGAAGCTTTTCCCCACTAGTGATATGGCCTAGGCTGTAATCTCTTGTTGAGAGGATCCTCAGTACTCCTTCCCTCCCCCATCTCTTTTAATTGAAGAGGCAAAGATTTAATGAAGAGCTGAAGTGTGTTAATCAGAATCATGAGAGTATCTGGAAGGGTAGATTTGTCTAGGTATCCCTAGGAAAAACTAAGACAGTCTTGCTTGGGGTGGAGGTAGGGGGAGAGTACTCTCCCTCAACTGGGTGGGTGGGAGGGGGGGTAAGGAGGTAGATGGTGGTATCCAATCTGATAGAGTTCTTGTCTTGGTAAAGCAGATCAGGACACTTTGGCCTCCTTGAGGCCCCTCTATGTGGTTCAGATCCCTCCAGGACTGAGGAGGGGAAGAGATAAGAGACTGGGTTTCGTCTCTCCCATCCCCCCTTCCTTCCCTTTCTGCCAGGAAGCTAGAACTCACTCAGCCTTCAACTTTCTCCTTTTTGTATCTTTCCAGTCCATCAGACAAGCAGCAAAAGAAAGATAGGGCAGTGGGGTGTGGGAGGATGGATGGTGGACAGGATAGTTGGGGTGTGTCCCTGCCTCACCGGGCTCTGATTTCTTCTCCCGAGACCACCGGGTCCTGCAAATATCTCCATCTGCAAAAGCTCCCCACCCCCTTCTCTTTACCCAGCTCTGGGACAGGAGCGGGAGATGGGAGAGGGGGCTCGGCCTGTGTGGCCAATCAGGAGCAAGCTCTGGAAAGCCCTTCCCCTCTAGCCCCTCACCCCGATTTCCGGCAGCTACAGAGCTTGGGAGGGAAAGGAGGGTGGGAGAGTTAGGGGAGGGACGGAGGAGAAAAGAGGCCCTGGGGAGGGCTCAGCCAGGGAGCGGCCAGTCCCAGCCAGAAAGCTCAGTGCGTGCGGAACGTGCGACTGCTGCCCGCCCGCCCGCCCCCTCTTCTCCCTCCTCTCCCTCCTCCTAGACTTAGTCACTTTAGCCAAGAGTACTTCCCCTGCGAGACTGAGACCGGGGTGCTACAGCATCATTCCCGCTTTGACTCCGCCGCCCTTTTGCTCTTGCAGAGGGGTGAGAAATCAGGAGCCCTAGCCCCCCAAGGCCCTGCAGAAAGGGAGTTGCGATCTGATGGGCCAGGACTCCCTTTCCTTTCCCCGTCCACTCCCCCCCCCCCCCCCCGATCCAGGTCATAGATGTGTCTCGCGCTTAGGAATTCCTATAGTACCCTTTTGTTCCTTACTGACCATGAGGGTCCCAAGGTTCTCGCCACTTTCCTAAATTGGGGGGGGGGGTGTGAGCAGCGAGGGACTGCGACTGTTCCTCTGCTAGTTCAACTCGCTTGCACGCACCCTCCTCTTTCACTAGTGTAATGTGGTTTCTTTAAATCAGTTTGTAAATCTCCACTCGCCAGATGTGCCTTTTCGAGAGGCTTGTTTGTCCAGCTGACATCACCAGGGCCCCCACCCGGTCCCAGGTCTTTCCTTTGCCCAGGGTTGACTCCGAGACAAGATCCTCCATGCCAAGGTTTAGTGTCAGCCCTCGCCCACCCAGCCGGCCCCGACTTGGCGCGCTTGCGCTCTACGCAGATCACACAGCAAGAGAGGGGAGAGGGATGGAAGAGATCTACTCTAGCTCACTTATTTCCCATATAAGAAAACTGATGCCCGGATAAGGGAGGCGACTTGCTCACAGTCATACAGCCAGGAAACGGCAGAGCCAGAACTAGACCCCACCATGAAGGCTTCGGTTTTCCATGGTGCCTTAAGAGTCCCGGCGTTCAAACTGGCTTTTCGGGAGGGGAGGAAGTAGCGGCCGCCAGGCTGGGCCGGGGGGGCGCAGATTTCCTCCGCAATTTCAGCTCGCGGCTGGCTCCTAGCCAGTCTCGGAGAGGCGGAGATAGGGGCGGAGGCACACACCTCAGAGGAGCGGAGAAAGGCGCGCGCTCCGCACCTTTCTAGCCCGGGGCTTCCCGGCCACAGCCATAGCCCTAAGTCCGCACTACGCCGGGATACTTCCAGGGCACTGGGGTCTCAGCCCCGGCTCACCTAGGAAGCCCAAGAGGGCCTTCTACGAACACACCACGCGGCGGGGCTGGGCCGGGCCAGGCTGGGCTGGAGGTTCCGCGTCATCCTCCCCTCGGCAATGCTCCGAATCCCCAGGCCCAGCGGGGCAGGGGCACAGCCACCTGCTGCACAGGCCCCCGCGCTCCACCCTCAGAGCCTTCCGGGGCCCCCCAGGCGGTCCGGGGGAGGCTGCCCGGCAGTCCGAGGCGCGGCGCCTGCGGAGCCGGAAGCCGCCGGGTGCCTCAGCCCCTCCCCTCAGCATCCCCGGCCGACCACGCTGCTCGCCTGGCCCCGAGTAGGGGCCGGTGAGCGGCTTGGCCTCGGCCTCTCAGAAGGAACCAGAACTAACGGCGGGTCTTACCTTTCCGCCGGACTCCATGTTTCTCGCCGTGCGCTCTCCACGCGGCCGCCGCTGCCACAGTCTATGCTTCCACTGCTCCCTGCGCTCCGGCTCCCGCTCCCGCTCGGATTCCCAGGGTTCTAGGGCGGGAAGCTGGGGCGCGCTGCGCTCCCCTGCTTCTCTCCCACTCTCTTTTATACTTTTTTCCTCTTCTCTCTTTTCTTCCCTTTCCTCTCTGCCTCCTTCTCTCCTTTCCCTCAACTACCTTTTCTCCTTTCCTCCAATATCTTCCTCCTCCTCCTCTTCTTCCACTCTCTGGGGCTGCGCTCCCCGGGCCTTGCCGCTTAATCCGGGCCCAGCCGGCGCCGTCCCTTTCACGCTCTTGCCGGGAATGTGGAGCTTGTGGTTTATAGAGGCAATGTGTGGCCCGACCAACATTCTCTGATTGGCTGTTGAAGCCAGGGGGTGTGTTGGGGGGTGTGTTGGCTTCTTAACTAAGAGGCCCTGCTCTAGGCTCCTCCTCCATAGGGGAGGGTCGAGGGGGGTGGGGGCAATCTGGCCGGATTTGCTGGACCCTAGGATGCTGCCACTGTCGGCGTTGGAAAAGGAAACACCCTAGTCTCAGGGTCTCTGAGTCCATCCATTGTTGGTGGTCAAGAGAAGTCCTGCTTCTTCCATAATCCCGCGGAAAGAGCTACCTTAGACACTCAGGGAGCATTTCCAAGCCATCCCTACGGAAGGACTGGGATGATAGCAGAAATAAGAAGGAGCACAACTGTTCCACTCCCTGGGTTGTGACTATTCAAGTATGCCTCTAGCACAGCAAGGAGACATGGGGGAAGTAGGGGAACTAAAGGACTTCAGGGAAAAGAGCGATGGCTCGAGAATCTGGATTCAAATCCCAATTCTGATGCTTACCGCCCGTGTGATCGTGGGTAAGTCACTAGATCTTGGATCTCAGTTTCCGTTTGTTGTACAATGAGTTTGATTAGTTGACCTCTGCTGTCCCTTTCAGCGCTTGATGAATGTTCCTATGATCATCTAATCTCTCAATTGAACAACTGAGGAAACTGAGATTCAGTGAGAGGTGGCTTGCCCTTAAAATAATACCTTGCTTTTTTCTGCAGCTTTATTATATGTTACGTTTCCATTCGAATCAGATCAAATGTTTATGAAGTGCCCAGTTTTGTCCCAGTTACTTCACTAGGTAGAAGTTGGGGAAGCTACAAAGCAAAGATGAAACAGTCTCTGCCCTCAAAAAGCTTATTTGCATTGGTGTGTGTGTGTATGTGTGGGTGAGCAACACATATGTACAAATGAGTAAAAAAAAAATTGAACCAAATAATTCAAGATGTCCCTCCATCTATCACATGGGGACAATTGGTTTGTGAGGTTAGCAGAGCAGAGAGTGGGTCTCTCTATTTTACAAGGGGAAGAAATAACTTCACTGTGAGATGACTTATTCTAGGTCAAACAGTAAGTGAGAGATGGGATCACACCCAATCTCTATCCCTGGCAGCATTATCCTGCCCTCTTACAGAATCATTCCAGGTCATTTGTCTCTCTCTCCCTGCAAACTCTAACAACAAACACTGGGCTGCCTCGATGACTTGGGAATGGTGAGAGGGATATATTGAGGGGAATCAGGAAGTTTTTTGAGATCCCAAGGAAAGCGCAGGCTGAGATGCAGAAACTTTCCAGCATTCCTGCTGGCTGGACTCATACTGGATGCTTTGTCTTAGAAGAGTTAAGTGTATTCCTGGCTTGAACCCACTTCTATTCCCAGAGATTCAGTTGATTTCAAAAGACCAACAAAAGAAAGGAAACCTTTGGGGCTGGTGCAGCAGAGCTTGGTGGCAGGCAGGCAGAGTAAAGGCCCATGTTATGCTGGTGCATGTGTGAGCACATGTGGGTAATGGGGGAATGGGGGGGGGGAATGTGTGTGGAAATAGAGGCGATTTACTCTCTGGAACCTGGAAGCAGGCAGGGAGGGGCTGGGTGTGTGCTTCACATGCTGAGTTGAGTCTGGTGAGTCTCCATAGCAGCCTATTTTACCTTTAAAGGAAAGTCCTTTCCCTTTCCCTCTCTCACTTGCTTTCTCTCCTCCATTTTCTTTTCTTCTTGCTTTTCATTCTCTTCTCCCTTTTTTTTTTTAAAGTCTTCTGTTTCCTATCTCATTTTCCTTTTCTCTTCTTTCCTTGGGGTAATTTCTGTTAGTATCAGAAAGTGGATCCTCTGATAACCCGGGGTTGGCTGGGACCTGTCCTGCAGAACTACCTCAGAGACCGGGGAGAACCAAGCTGCTAGGAATTTAGGGGGTGTTTTCTAACACAAATCCTCCCATGCTTCATGTAAACAAAATATTAGATGAGTTTATACAGGCTCTTAAACAATTGATAAAGACCTTATAGTTTGAGGTGAAGATGTCTGTTCATTATTTTTTGGATTTGCCTAATTACTACTCCCTTTTGTACCACTGCCTTAAGCTTATCATCAGTCTTCCTTTTCTCTTTCATTATTTACCCAACAAATATGAAACCTATATACAACTCTAAGCTGGTAGAGTTGTACAGAGGATATAGAGAGAGGAAGTTCATGAAATATCACCCTTTGGAAGGGGGACTTGCCTAATAAAATATAAAAAAATAACAAATGTCAGAACGTTAGAACATAAAATATCTATGCTAGGGAAGACCTTAAAACATAGATATCAAAAGTGGAGGAGGCCTTAGAGAGATCATCTTTTCAAGTCCCCTCATTTTGCAGAAAAGAAACTTTAGAGGAAGGAAATAAGTTCCAAGGTTATGTGCTGAGTTAATCGAGATGAATGACTGATTGACCTCAAGGAAGGAGAGAAGCTTATACATAACAATTATTAAGAATATACAACAGTATCAGACACTGTGCTAAGTGCTAGCAATACAAATATAGGTAAAAAGAAAGACAACCCTTGACCTCAGGTAGATGATATTCTAAAATAAGAACAAATACAAAAAGGAGCTGAAAAGGATGTGTGTGATGGAAAAAGAAGGTATCCAGCATAAGTGCATGATTTTGAAGTCCAGGAGAGCCAGGAATAGGGCCAGGAGGAGAAATGAAAGGTAGCCTAGGCCCCTCTGCAAAATGGAAGGGGAGGAGGGAAGGATGGTTCTTATAGAGAATTCCAGATTGAGAAGGCTGTAGGGATGGTAGGATGATCCAAGGTGAGGAAGCTCCAGATATCTGAGGAGCTCTAGGATGAGCCAGGAGCAAATAAACATGGTTTTGGAGTTTAAAGCCAAGACAGGGCTCCTCAGTGATTGGTTGCTCAGCTTGACAAGGATAATTAACTCATTGCCGCCACAATGGGTACTCTTATAATATCTCTAATCCAAAGAGCATCTACCACATCCAAGCTACCTGACAAAACAAAAACCCAGTCTCTGCCCCAAAGGACTTTCTGTCCTATCTGAGATGAGAGGACTGGGTTTGTGGAGAGAAAAAGATGTAAATAGTTAAGTATGTACCAGATAATGGTCAAAGGAGGGAGTTAAGAAGAGTTTTTGGCTTCATCCTTCAATCAGAGAGACAGAAGGTACTGATGAGGTGACCAAGGCTTTTTGGATCTTGCAAAGTTATGAGGGCATGGTAAAAAAAAGTCAAAGAAATCCAATTCTGCAGCTGGTCAGGAAGTAAGAGATGTTTGAGGAGATGGAATGCTGAGTTCTGGAATAGAAAATAGGTCAGTTTAGTTAGAATGCTGGTAATGTGTGATAAGCCCAGAAAGGTAGGTTCAGCCAGATGGTAAAGAGCTAAGATGGATATTTCCAGAACTACTCTGCAAGGGGAACTTTTGTAGGAGATTGATTTCTGGGGTCAGCCTTTAACAGAACTTTGGAGTTTGCTACGGATGACTGTCACTCTCAGCACCTTTACCTCTTCACCCCCACTCTCACCTCCATTCTAGACTAGAGGCTAGAGGACTAAGAGCTTTGGTTCAGGAGGCTATAGATCTGGTTTCTGCCGCAGACTCTGCCATGACCTCCTCATATGACCTTGGGCAAGCCCCTTTTCTACTCTATTTTCTTCTCTGCTTTTCCATCTGTAAAATGAAGATTAAACACAATCAACAAGGTCCCTTAGAGGGATGACCAAATAAAGTCCATAGAGTGGGATTAGTCTGGGTCTGTGGTGATTCCTATTAAGAAAGAGAAAGATTGACATTTTTAGCTAAATTAATGGATCAAATCCCATCCCTGCTCAGCCTTTGCCTTTATTTTCTTCTGATTCTAAACTGATTTCTTCTGGTTCCTGGGAAAAGGAGTCAAAATTGTTGTTGCATATACTTCTTGAAAAGGACCAGTAACTTCACAAGGGTGGTGTCTTAACTTGCTAGTGAGTTGGGTCTAAGTGAGGCAGAATTGTATAGTTATCAGCCTCACTCTCTCTTCCAAAGTCATCAGCGTCCAGTGGCAAGACAAAAGCCAAGATAAGTGACAAAGGCCCAGAATTCAGTGGGCCCCCAAACTCAAGATATCTTCTAAAATATGTGACCAAAAATTGTATTCCTTTGGACGTAGCACCCACACATGTAAGGCTATGACTTTTCACTTGGAGAGAAGGATTATATGTGATGAAATAAGAAGAAAAAAGAGAACAAGGAGAAGGAAAAGAAAAAAAGAAAGAAAAGAAGGAAAAGGAGAAAAGGAAGAAGATTAGGAAGAAGAAAAAGAAGGTGTAGTTTTGTTGTCAGTTATGGATTATAAATTTTGAATCTAGTTGGATTGATACCAGTATTACAAGAATAGCAAAAGTAATTAACATAATTGCATAACTCCTCCCCCCAAAAGATCAAACCATATGATTATATCCATAGAGATAGGACTAGACCTTTGATGTTATTCATATAGATAACTCCAGGGTGAGGAAGTCCCTGGACTGATTCAAGTTGGCACCTTCTCAGAAATAGATAGGTTCAGAGATTTGCCTATAGCACTGAAAGTTTAAATGATTTGTCCAGGTAAATCAATATGTATTAGAAACAGAACTCGATCTTCTGAGCTTCAGAGGTAGCTATCTACTCTTCAAAGGTACCACTAATTATAACAAAAATGGTAGCCAGTATTTATAAAATGTTTTAAGGTTTTCAAAGCACTTTATAAGTATTATATAGTTTCTAGTCAATCAGTAAACATGTATTAAGCACCTATTATTACTAGGAACTTTGCTAAATCCTAGAGAGACAAAGAAGGCAAAAGACAGCCCCTGACTTTGAGGAATTTGCAATCTAATGGAGGAGATAATATGCCAATAATACAAATATGTATAGGATAAATTGAAATAATTATCAAAAGGAAGATACTAGAATTGAAAAGGCTTAGGAAAGGTTTCCTGTAGAAGATGGGATTTTTAGTTTGCACTTGAAGGAGACTGGAAGAAGCCAGAAGGAGGAGTTGAGGGAGAATATTCCACACACTGGGGATAGCTAGCAAAA
The DNA here is from genome assembly GCF_902635505.1 of Sarcophilus harrisii. Taxonomy (NCBI): domain Eukaryota; kingdom Metazoa; phylum Chordata; class Mammalia; order Dasyuromorphia; family Dasyuridae; genus Sarcophilus; species Sarcophilus harrisii. Next base: position 549,941,647 of record NC_045428.1, read on the forward strand.
TACCTGGAGTCAGAGATGGAGTGTCTTGTTTGAGGAGCAGGAAGGAATCCAATGTCACTGAATGGAAGAGTTCAGAAAAAGACATAAGGTGTAAAAGAACTGAAAAGGTGGGGGTCAGATCCCTAAATAATGAAGGGCTTTGAAAGTCAAACAGAAGATTTTATATGTGATCCTGTAGGTGATAAAAGAACTAATGGAGTTTGTTAAGGGGCAGGAAATATATAAAACATGGTCAGACTTTGATGGCCAAGTGAAGGGTAGACCGGAGTGGGGAACTGCTCATGGCAGTCTATGTAAATCTTAAAAATAATATTTAGAAAGGCAGACCAATCAGCAGGCCATTACTTAATCCAAGTGTGAGGAGATAAAGGCCTGTATCAGGGCATTAGCAGTATACAAGGAGATAAAGGAAGTATGCCAAGATACTACAAAAGTAACATAATAGGCCTTGGCAATAGTTTAAATATGGGGATAAGGAATTGAGGATATCACTTAGGTTGTGAGCTTCGGGACCTAAAAAAATGATGGGGCCCTACCCAATCATAAGGAACTTTGGAGGCAGGTACAGCTTAGAGGGAAAGATGATGAGGGCATTTTTGGACATAGTGAATTTAAGATGTCTCCAGCATATCCAGTTGGAGATGAAAAATAAGCAGCTGGAGATGCAAACAGAGGTCAAAGATTGATTAGGGCCGAATAGGTAGATTTGAGAATCATTAGTATACATAAGATATTTAAATCCATGGGAGTTAATGAGATCACCAAGTGAAATACTATAATGGGAAAAAAAGAAGAGGTTTTAGGACAGACCTTCTAAGAAACAGGTAGAATTATTATCTCTGTTTCACAGATGATGAAACTGAAGCAGATTAAGTGACATAGCCAGTCTCACAATGTCTGAGGCCAGATTTCGGTCTTTCTGATTCTTCCTTCCTTCCTTCCTTCCTTCCTCTTTCTTTCTTTCTTTCTTTCTTTCTTTCTTTCTTTCTTTCTTTCTTTCTTTCTTTCTTTCTTTCTTTTCTCTTCTTTCTCCTTCTTTCTTTCTTTCTTTCCTTCTTTCCTTCTTCCTTCTTCCTTCCTTCCTTTCTTCCTTCCTTCCTTCCTTCCTTCCTTCCTTCCTTCCTTCCTTCCTTCCTCTTTCTTTCTTTCTTCCTTTCTCTCTTTCTCTCTTCCTTTCTTTCTTCCTTCCTTCCTTCCCTCCCTCCCTCTCTTCTTTCTTTCTTTCTTTCTTTCTTTCTTTCTTTCTTTCTTTCTTTCTTTCTTTCTTTCTTTCTTCCTTCTTTCCTTCCTTCCTTCCTTCTTCCTTCCTTCCTTCTTTCTTCTTTTTCTTTCTTTCTTCTTTCTTTCTTTCTTTCTTTCCTTCTTTCCTTCTTTCCTTCTTCTTCCTTTCTTTCTCTTCCTTCCTTCCTTCCTTCCTTCTTTCTTCTTCTTTCTTCTCTTTCTTTCTTTCTTCTTTCTTTTTCTTTCTTTCTTTCTTTCTTCCTTCTTCCTCCTCCTCTCTCTTCCTTTCTTTCTTTCTTTCTCTTTCTTCTTTCTTCATCTTTCTTTCTTTCTTTCTTCTTTTCTCTCTCTCTCTTCTCTCTTTTTTTCTTTTTTTTCTTTCTTTCTTTCTTTCTTTCTTTCTTTCTTTCTTTCTTTCTTTCTTCTTTTTCTTCCAGAATACCTTTCTAAATGGCAGTCTATGTCCCTGTCTGTCTTAAAGGTAAATATTGTTAGGAAAAAGAGAAATTCCTTCTTATAATGAAAGAATTCATGACTTACTTCATGGAATGAAGGCTTTAGAGCTGGAAGGGGTCTTAGAGATTATCTAGTCTAATTTAATAATTTTGCAGATGAGGTTGAGGGATATGTGTGCCTGTGCGCATGTGTGTGTGTATACACGCACACAGATGTTAAAATCCTCATTTTGCATATGGGAAAACAAAGGCTCAGGGAGGAAAAGTGATTTATTCATACAACCAAGTGAGCAGCAGAGCAAGGGAATTGTTTATGGAAATCAGCAACTCCCTGGTTAACTAACTAATGGATTCATTTGGAAATCCAGCAGGCTAGACACAGGGAGTGTGCCTCCTGCCAGGCCTTGAGGTCCTGCTGTGCTCCCAAAAGTTCTCTCCTTCCCTGAGGAAAGGCTGAGTCAGACTAAGAAGGTGAAAGGGGGAAATAAGTCACCTAGCCCTACCACCTGCTTGCCCATGTGATAGGCAGGTGGAGCATAGAACTATGGCAGAAAGAGAGTATGGCTGGCACTCAGCCATAGCTTTCTTCCCCAAGCCCCCTCCCCCATCCCAGACATGTGGGCCTTCTCAACCACTTAATATAATCCAATTTAGGTTTTTGACAATGATATTTTTTTTTCAATAGCCTACTGAATGTTAGACACCTTGCTAGCCATCAAATGGTTACCTACTTCCTGTAAGATGCTATACCTAGGACAGACACAGAGATCAGGGTGGGCATAGACAGGTTCTGTTTGCCCACCTCTTTCACTGATCTTTTCAACATTCTTGGGAAGAAGGCAAGGTAAGTACCCCCATTATATAGATTGGAGAATATTCAATTTTGAACTTACGGAAAAAATGTCCAAGGTCGAGGAGCTAAGAGATGGGATATAAAGGAGAGGAGGAGGTTCTCTACAAGAGGATTAGAAAAAGAGCCCCATGTTATTTCTTCTCCTCTTCTCTCTTTCCCTTCTTTTCCCTCCCCTCTTAACTCCCTTCCTTTCTCCTCTGGCTTTTGACTTTCTTTTTTATCCTTTTCTTTTCCATTTAAAATACATGATATACACATGCTAGAAGATGTCACTCTGCACATTGTAGGAACCCTCTGTGGGAAATTTATGTAGACAAGAGCAGCACAAGATTGGGAAGCATGGATACTATCTCTAACACTGGAGGGACTATCCACATGGGTGAGATCGCAGGTCAGCTAGAGAATTGAAAGACATGAGAGAGGGCCCTTTAAGTTGACAAAGTTCTTTACTTACACTGAAACCTTACAATAATTTTCCAGGTATATTTTATATTGTCTGCTTTCACATACTCTCCGTTGCCATTCATATGACATTGCCTCTACCTTCTCTGTACATGTGGACGAGTGGTTTTCTAGTACTGGAATGCACATTTTCCTTACCTTCGCAGCTTTAATGTATCTTTCCAGGCTTGTTATCTCTCTCTCTTTTATTCTATCTAGGAGAACTGGCTGGAGAATGGTTCTTTTTGCTCTTCCTCATCCATAACTGGCCTTTCCTTCCTCCCCTTAGCCTCTTGGAATCTTCTTCGAAGCTCAGCTTGTATGTATGAAGCCTTCCCCACTTCTCCCCAGATAATGGGGAAAGGTGGAAAGGAGAGGAGATGGGACTTAGTTTTGAGGAGAAATTCAACTGGACATGCAGATGAGGCAATGGATAGAATATTCTTGGAGCCAGGAAAACCTAAGTTTGAATTCCACCACTTACTCTTATTAGTTATGTGATCCTGGGTAAGTCATTTAACGTCTCTCAGCCTCAGTTTACTCATTTTAAAAATGAGGATAATAATATCACTTATCTTCAGAGTTGTTGTGAGGATCAAATTAACCTATTTAGGTAGAGTCCTTTGCTACTCTTAAAGTGCTAGCTAATAACATTATGAGTGCCCTCTGATGACCTCGTGCAGTATTTTCTTTAAATATGTTTTGTTTTAAAACTAATATGGAAATATACTTAATATTATTGTACATATAGAGCCTGTATTGGATTGCTCCATATCTTTTTGAGAGGGAAGGGATGGAGGAAGAAATCTTACAAAATTTTATAAAAATGAATGTTAAAAACTATCTTTATCTGTAATTGGAAAAAAAAGTTATTTAGTGCAAAAAAGTAATATATCAAAAATAAAATTTTTATTTTATACATATAATACTGTTTCTTATAGTCGAATATAAGTTCTTTGAGGGCAGCCATCCTTTCCTTTTTGCTTTTATACTCTCAGGACTTAGCACTGTGTCTCCAAGATTCTTGGGAGGATGAATGAAAAGAATAATGTGAAAGGACTTTGAATAGTTAAGAAAGGACCATTATACTCAACTCTGGAGAGAAATTAAATTAGAGATACAAAACAATGGCCTGTTTTTCCATCAGCCCCAGGTATGAAGCCAATGTCCCAGGGACTCTCATATCCCATCATCTGACAGGTTCCCGATTCTCTCATCTGTAGTAGAGTCAAAATGCTCAGGCAGTCAGATAGGGGTTAGCATTCTTACTCTCAGTTGCTCAGCCAGGGGCTCTTCATATTCCTTATCATCCGTGGGACTCCGCTTATTTCTTCTAACTTAAGGAATTTAATTCAACAACTGAAATCTGGATTCTAGAGTTGGAAGGGACTCTGAAGGCCATTAACATCCAACTGATACCTGAACTTAATCAGCAAGTATTTATTGAGCATCTACTATGTGCCAGGAACTGTGGTGGGTGCTGAGATTACCAAGAGAAAAAGGAAAAAGTTAAGAGCCTTCCCTCAAGGAGGTTACTCCCTCTTGTGCTTCCCCCATAAATACCCATCTAACTTTTGCATGAAAATTACTGATGGAAGACCCGACCATCTCTCCCAAGGTAGCCTATTTATTCTACATCTGAATAGTTTCTAATTAATAGGAAGTTTTTTCTTACATTGAGTGTAAATCTGCCAATTCACTTTTTTGCAACTTCTATCTGTTGCTTATTTGGCCAACAAGGGCATGTCTGATTTCTTTTCCATATGACAATAGTTGAAAATAGTTATTATCATGAAATCTTTTCTCCTTCTCCTCTTCCTTCTCCATCACCACCTCCTCTTCTTCCTGTTCTTCACCTCCTCATCCTCTTCTTCCTCTTTCTCTTCTCCTCCTCCTCTTCTTCCTCCTTGTCCTCCTCTTCCTACTTCTTCTCTTCTTCTTTTTCTCCTTTTTTACTTCTTCCCTTTTCCCCTCCTCCCCTTCTTTTTCCTCCTTTTCTTCTTCTTCCTCCTTCTCTTCTTTCTTCCTCTTTCTCTTCTTCTCCTCTTCTTCTTTCTCTTTGTCCTCCTCTTCCTACTTCTTTTCCTTCTTCTTTTTCTCCTTTTTACATCCTCCTCTTTTCCCTCTTCTCATCTTCCTCCTTCTCTTCTTTCTTCCTCTTTTTCTCCTTCTCCTCTTCCTCCTTTAGTTCTTTCTCCTTGTCCTCTTCCTACTTCTTCTCTTTCTTCTTCCTTTTCTCCTTTTTTACTTTCTCCCCTTCTCTCTTCCCCCCTCTTCCTCTTCTTCCTTTCATTCTCCTTTTTTCTTTTCTTCTTCCTAATAAAGCAGTTTTCTGAAAATGATCCTGCATATCTTGGTCCTTCTTCTAACATGGCACATAGATCTCAACTCTGTGCCTTAGATGTGGTCTGATCCCATTTGTTAAGAATCAGTTCCATGTAGAGTAGGTAGACACAAAGTTTAAAGAAATGCTTACTAGGTACTAAACCTTAGGCTATCTTAGGATACAAATATAAAAAGCAAAAATAGACTTTTCCTCCAAGGAACTCATGGTTGTCTAGGTGCACATCCAGGTGCACATTCATGTGCAGGAGGGGAAAACACAGAGGAAAATGGACAGGGAGGAACAATTTGGTCTCATTTTGGACTTCTTCAATTTTTCCAACATGGTGGACTTCTTTGCCTTCCTGTCTCCCAACTTTTTAGCTTCTTTTTGTATATGGTCTTACCCCATTAGATTATAAACTCCTTGAAGGCAGGGATTATCATTCTTCTTCATATTTGTAAGCATAGTGTTTTTTTTTTAAACATAGTGCCTGACACAAAAATAGGTTTTAGAAGTGTTTAATGATTTGGTACAAAAAATTACAGGTATGGCAAGTGGGGCCTTAGGAACGGGGCCTCTATTCAGGACATGTTTCAAATTCTGTCGTAAGTTCTGGGTGTAGATTAATGCATTCCATCCAGTAACAATGGCAAAACTGGTTTGGTTCACGGGTTCCAGCACTGGTGGGTGGGAAGGAAGGAGGTATGGGGAAGAAAAAAGTACTTGCTGAGGGGAGACAGTTGGGGAGGGGCCTGGTTAGAGATGAGGAAATGAATGGAAGCATTGAATGGCCTTTTCTGAAACAGAATACCTAGAGAGTCAGGGGAATGGGGTTTCAGGTCAGAAGTACTTCATGATCTATGGAATAGGTTATAAGGAAGACTTGGGGCAGGGGTCTAAGAAGAGGGCTTGTATGAGGGAGATATTGCCTGCCAATATCTCTGTATAATTACAAGGAAATTGTCTCTATTTCTGGGCAAGGTCATTGTAATGATTGAAGGACTCCACTCCCCCATAATGCAGGGTCTATTTTTCAGCAGGGTCTATTTTTCAGCACTGCTGACTTAGACCTTTAAAAGGGTGGTTCCTGGGCTCTGAGGGTGATCCAAAAAACCCTAGACTTGGCTGCCTGCAGAGATGAGATCATCATGTCCTGCACCCATACTGGGGACAGGCCTTCCTTACCTAGACCAAATATATATATTCTCAAGGTTTCTTGCCCCAGAAGACACCCAACAGGAGAGAGCCTCTTGTCCAAGGTGCCTGTCTCACCATCCTTAGTACTTCTGTCCTAGTCTGGTAGTCCAGCCTCAGAATTCGAATGTTGGCCAGTCTGTGGCTCACTAAGGAATAGGGCAGCAACATCTGAATTCCTGTGTGCTGGAGTTGGGGAGGGGAACAGGACATTTCTAAGGAGTTGGATCCATCCCTGTGTGAGTAATGATTACAAAGCAATTTATAAAGTCTAAGCAAGGACTGCCTGAGGAAATACTTTGAATTGAATTTACAGCTCCCTGCATCTCCCTTTTAATTTTGCATCCCCCTTGGGGAGCTTTAGGGAGAAGGCTCTAAGACAGTAGCTCCCTTTGGCTCTCTTGGGAACTCTGGGCCTGAGCCAGGGCTGTCTCGTCCAATCTAAATCCTTCTCAGCCTACAAAATCTAGCCAATAGAATCCCAGACTCTGGAGCTGGCAAGGACCCCAGAAACTATCTAATCCAACAACCTATGTCTGAACAGAAATCTCTTCTACCACAAAACCCTACGAGTGACCATCTGGCCTCAGCTTGGACTCCATTGAGGGAAAACTTAAACAACTTTCTGCAACAGTGTATTTTACTTTGGGCTAGTTAAATTCCTGGGAAGTTTTATTTGTTAGTCTTATCCATATTTTGAATTGAAACTTGCTTTTCTCAAGGCAGTATAGTACAAGTGGAAAGCCTAGCTATTTATTCAAACCCCAGTTCTCATGTTTATTAAATAAGAATTTAATACCTGTCACTTACCTGGGTGACTTGGGGTTAACTATCTAAGCATCCAGGCTCATACAAAGATCCTTTGACAGATGAACAATCACTTAGATTAAAATGGGGTAAAATACCTCCTGAGGAGGTTATGGAGAAAACATAAGCAGTGGTAGAGTGCTGGGACTCAGAGTTAGGAAGATCTGAGTTAAAATGTGGCCCTAGATAATTTATAGCTGTGTGACTTAACTACTCTTTACCTCAGTTTCCTCATCTGTGAAATGAGGATAATAATAGCACAGATTTATCTCTCGGGGTTGTTATAAAGATCTAATTAGGTGAATTATAAAGCACTCAGCACAGTGCTTGCCACCTAGTAAGCCCCATAAAAATGTTGTTATTTAGTATTCCTGTCTGTCAGCCTGGCACTATCCACTGAGCCATCTAAATACCCCTATACAAATGTTAGTTTTTATTTTTATAATTACAATTATTATTATTGCACAAAGCCTTAGAGAATGAAGCACAGAGGTTATTACTAAACTCAGAGCCACTTCCTGCATTGTTTGTGCATAAAGAGAATTTGGGCAAATGACAATAAGAGCTCTCACTTGTGTAGCACATTATAGTTGATGTAGATATTGCAAATATTAAGCCCATTTGTAAAAATGGGAAACTGAGTCCTATTGCAAAAGAGATTTGGGTATTATTTTTTTTCCTAACAGTTATTGGATTCCTATCATATCAAATCTGCAAAGGGCATAAGGCTCGGTAGCCAACCAACAGATCAAGTCTGGATCTCAAAGGTCTGGACAGGCTTGGGTATTAGGTTGTACCAATAAAATGGGATTAGGTAGGAATGAATGGAAAATTTAACCATGGATTTTTTAAAAATCAACTTTATAAAAATAAGATAGGGCAGACAGTTGCATAGCAATGATGAGGTCAGGATAGCAATTCCTAGTTCAAAATAAATGTGTGACAAATTCATAGTGGCCATTCTCTTTGGCAAAAGGCAGATTTATTTAAGGGAAGAGGTTACAGACAAAGATAAGTGGTAAAATAGGTACCAGGAGTGGCAAATAGGAAGTAGAATTAGGAGAGCTTCTAGTTAGCAAGGAAAAGACAAGTTCCCCCAGGGGAACTTACAATTAACCAGGAGAAAAGAAATACTTCATGAGGTGGGAGGAAGACATTGACAGGCAGGTTAGATCCACAGAGGAGTTTAACAGACTAGCCAGAGTTAGCTACGGTAAGGAAGAAGACGCCATTAGAGAAAAGCCATTATGAGGATGGAGAGAGAGAATAATTTCATAGTGGGCTTAGTCCTGAAAAAACTTAGTAGAGGTCTTCATCATAAGCAGATCCTTTATAAGGGAAATACAGCCTTGGGGTTTCTCAGGGAAGTAAAGATGGGAACTCAGAGGGAGGGAGTAAGGAGTCAGATGGAGTGCACCTGGCAGACTAGGTCCCAGACCTGTCTAAAGGTATGCTAATAAATATCTCAAAGCCTCTTTAAAAATGTTCAGAGTTTTGAGGGATAGACAAGAGAGTTCCATCCTCACAAACATTCTATAAACAGGATAGCCTGAGAATTGCTTAAATCTGATAATAGCCAGAGGGCTTCTTCCTGACAGGGGAAGAGAATCAAACCACATCGACAAGACAAAGGATCCCTTGAAAAATGTCTGAGAACTTTAACAATAAAACCTTGTATTTATATTGCTCCTTGAAGGTTTGCGAAATATTTTACAAATATGATCACAGTTTATCCTCACAGAAACTTATAAGCTAGGTGCTATCACCATCTCCATTTTACAGATGAGGAAACTGAGACAAACAGGTTAAGAGTTACACTGTAAGTATGTGAAGCTAGATTTGAATTTAGATCTTTCTAACTCAAGATCCAGTGTAGTATCTGCTGCACCATCTTGTTAGTATTAGATAGGTTACAAGCTTAATTTGAGTCCATCATGTGCCATGGTAGCCCAAAAGGTACCCACTCTTCTACACTTCATTACCAATGAGAAGGCTGACATACTCTCTATTCTGGCCAGGGCATAACTGGTGTTTTCTGTCCAGTTTGGGGAAATGATTCTATATTAATCTTAGGAAAGCCTTAGACAAAATTGGCCTAAAGTGAGACAACCGAGGTTTAAGGAGTATGAGGATTGGATGAAGGAACTGGGGTATTCAATCTGAAAAGGAAAACTGAGAGCATACAAGGAAATGATTTTAACCCTTTGGAGGGCTATCCTACAAGAGCTGTCAACCTCATTTTCCCCAGCCCTTGAACACTGGGAAGCTACAAAAAGGCAGGTTTTCCTACCATTAGAACTGTCCAAAAATGGAAGTTGTGGCCATGAAGGCCCTTCATAGATGATTTTTACACAAACTCTGGATGAACACTCATTGGAAATGCTAGAGAGGGACATTGATTCATTGTTGGTGGAGTTGTGAACGAATCCAACCATTTTGGAGAGTAGTTTGGAACTATGCTCAAAAAGTTATCAAACTGTGCATACCCTTTGATCCAGCAGTGTTACTACTGGGATTATATCCCAAAGAGATTATAAAGAAGGGAAAGGGACCTGTATGTGCACGAATGTTTGTGGCAGCCCTTTTTGTAGTGGCTAAAAACTGGAAACTGAATGGATGTCCATCAGTTGGAGAATGGCTGAATAAATTGTGGTATATGAAAATTATGGAATATTACTGTTCTGTAAGAAATGACCAACAGGATGATTTCAGAAAGGCCTGGAGAGACTTACACGAACTGATGCTGAGTGAAATGAGCAGGACCAGGAGATCATTATATACTTCAACAACAATACTAGATGATGACCAGTTCTGATGGATCAGGCCATCCTCAGCAACGAGATCAACCAAATCATTTCTAATGGAGCAGTAATGAACTGAACTAGCTATACCCAGAAAAAGAACTCTGGGAGATGACTAAAAACCATTACATTGAATTCCCAATCCCTATATTTATGCACACCTGCATTTTTGATTTCCTTCACAAGCTAATTGTACAATATTTCAGAGTCTGATTCTTTTTGTACAGCAAAATAACGTTTTGGTCATGTATACTTATTGTGTATCTAATTTATATTTTAATATATTTAACATCTACTGGTCATCCTGCCATTTAGGGGAGGGGGTGGGGGGGTAAGAGGTGAAAAATTGGAACAAGAGGTTTGGCAATTGTTAATGCTGTAAAGTTACCCATGTATATATCCTGTAAATAAAAGGCTATTAAATTTAAAAAAAAAAAAAAAAGGAAATGCTAGAGAAAGGACTCTCAGTCAGTCACAAGTTGGATTCTATGCCTTCAGAACGCCTTTTCAGTTCTTAGATTTTGTGATGTGATTTTACAACATTTATTAAATTCCATTGTAGTTAATTTGGCCCATTATTCTGAACCCATCGAGACCTTTTTGGATCTCGATTCTTCTGCCTAGTGTGTAGCTATTTATCTCCAGTTCCAGTGTGATATGATTCTATGTCATTGACAAACTTAGTGAACATGTCAACTATGTTTTCATCCTAGTCATTGATAAAAATGCACAGGGTCAAGGACAGATCCCTTCTGCATGGTTAGACATCTTCGTCCTAGTTGATACCCACTCATAAGGGTCTACTCTTTGGGTCCAAGTATTCAATTAATTCTGAATCCTCCAGTTGTGTCAAAAATCTAGTACTGTTCTCTAACTTATCTGCAAAGGTAATATGAAAGACTTGGTCAAATGCTTTGCCAAAGGCTAGGTATAGTAAACCTAAGTATTCTCTTGAATTACAGTCTAATCATCCTGCCAAAAAAGGAAATAAGCTTAGCCTGGCGTGACCTGTTCTAAATGAAGTCATGCTGGCTTCTCTTAATGATCACCTCTTCCTTTTTCTGAATGCTCTCAAACCATCCGTTTAATCATATGTTCCAGAATTGTTTCAGAAATTGGTCAAGCTCACTAGCCAGTAGTTTGTAGAATCAGTTCTCTCTTTAAAAATTGTTTCTGAAAATCAAGTTAAGATTTGCCCATCTCTGGTCCCGCATTTGCTCTGCAAATTTCCATGACTTCTAATATTACTGTTGATGGTTTAGCGATTACACCTGTTTGTTTGTTTTTCATACTATGGAGGCATAGGTCTACCTGGGCTTGGAGACTTGAATTCATTGAGCTTCAGTAGGTACTTTCTTACCCCACTTATCTTGGGGTTCAACTCCTTAGGAACAATTTTATTTTCTATTTATCTCAGATGAAGATGATTTTCTTTGGTCAAGAAGACAGGAAAAAAAAAGTCAAAAAAAGCATTTAATAATTTTGCTTTCTCTCCATCATCTGCCATCATTGTTGCATCAGAAGCAGTTGTCTGATCTTATTGTCCCCTCAAAAACTTAAAAAAAATAATTGTGTGATCCTTCAAATTCTTATCCAGATTTGGATTCTTTGGAATTTTAGAATGCTTAAGTTTCTTTTTCTCCCCATTTCCTTCCTCCTCTCCTCCTCCTCCTCCTCTTCCTCCTCCTCTTCTTTCTTCTTTTCCTCCTCATCCTCTTCCTCCTTTTTTTCTTTCTCCTTCCTATCTTGCTGAAAATTCAATGGCCACTTACAACTAACAGGACTGATTCTACTACTCATCATTATAGGTATATTGGTCTGGTCCATTTCCCATCTAGTTCTGTCTACCCCTCCTTAAGCAATCTGTGTATCTCATGCTCTTGTGAAATCATCTTATTGATGCTAGACATATTCCACATCCAATTCTTGACATTATTCTTACAGAAATATTGTTGTCATTTCTACTCTAGATAGTTCCTTCTTTTCTTACTCATTGACATCACAACTGTGTTGTCAGAATTTTCTCTTTGAGACTTTTTGCTAATTTCCTTAAAAAATCTTTGACCTTCAGATGCTTCTTCTCATATGTGACATATGTGATTATTTCCCTCAAGGCTCCTTTCATTTTTTTCCCAGCATTTTCTTCTATTTGGTTAGAATGGGCTCCAAAGTTCTCCATTTCACTTCCTCTAATTTTTGAAGCATAAGATGATTGTCATTCTGATTGGGCTGGCACCTCCTCCTTGTCTTGGGCACAGACACAGAGGATGAGGAAGGATGTGGAAAGAAATATGCCCCCAATTTTTTTTAAGTGTTTAAATGCAAGAAAATAAAATTACCTTCTTTTATTCTGAATGTAAACATTAAAAAAAATATATCTACATACATAATGTAGAGGATTGTATCTGATACCATGCTCTCTTGCTTTAGTGTGTGTGTGCATGTATACACATACCCACATGCACTTGCAGGCACAAAGCTTTCAAAACTATCCTAATTGTCTGTGTTTCCTTTTGAATTTCCTTCAGTTCTCTTCTATACATTTATAAAAAATGCATAAAAATGCCTCTTATTTTTGGCATTACTATTTCTAATTCCCTCTGTTCCTCTCATTGCCCTTGTTCCTCAATTGAAAAACTGAAAGGTAAAAACAGATTCCTGTCACAAATAAGCATTGTCAAGCCAAAAAAAAAATCTACATAGGAGACATATCCAAAAATGCATGCCTCTTTTTGCACCCTGGATTCATTCCTTCTCCATTAGAAGTAGGTAGTAAGCTTTCTCATAGGACCTTTGAAAACATGTTTGGTCATTACACTCATCAGAGTATTTTTTTAGTTATACAATGTTATTGTTCTTTTATATATTCTTCTCCTGTTTCCTACAGCACAAAAATATTCCATTACATAATTGAAGGGCTTCCCCTTAGATTCTAGTTGTTTTTTTTCCTTTAGGTTTCTGGCTCCATTCTAGTCCTTCATTCCTCTCCTCTTCATATTAGTAATCTCTGATTCTAGTCCAAACACTCCTCACTTTTTAAAAAATAATAGCTTTTTATTTTCAAAATATATGCAGAGATAGTTTTCAACAGTCACCCTTGCAAAATCTTGTGTTCCAATTGTGTTCCTCCCTTGCCCCTACCCTAGACAACAAGTAATCCAATATATGTTAAATATGTGCAATTCTTCCACACATATTTCCATAATTATCATTCTGCACAAAAACAAATCAGATCAAAAAGGGAAAAAATGAGAAAGAAAACAAAAAGCAAGCAAACAACAATAATGAGGTGAAAATACATGTTGTGATCCATATTCAGTCCCCACAGTTCTTTTTCTGGATTCAGATGGCTCTCTCCCTCACAGAGCCATTGGACCATTGGAACTGTGCCGAATCATCTCATTGTTGAAAAGAGTTGCATCCATCAGAACTGATCATCATATAATCTTGTTGCTGTGTACACTGTTCTTTTGGTTCTACTTACTTCACTTAGCATCAGTTCATGTAAGTCTCTCCAGGACTCTCTGAAATCATCCTGCTGATCGTTTCTTACAGAACAATAATATTCCCTAACATTCATATGCCACAATTTATTGAACCATTCTCCAACTGATGGGCATCCACTCAGTTTCCAGCTTCTTGCCACTACAAAAAGGGCTGCCACAACCTTTTTTGCACATACAGATCATTTCCCCCCTTTTATGATCTCTTTAGGACACACTGCTGGATCAAAGGGTATGCACAGATTGATAGCCCTTTGGCTAACATTCCTCACTTAATAGAGCAGGAAAATGAAGTCAAGAAAAATGAAGAGATTTGTTGGCAGCCATATAAAGGACAAGTAGGAGAACCTGATGTGAACGTGGCTCTCCTGCATCTATGTCCAGTCTTTTTTTTTTTTTCACTCCAATATCACATTTCTTTCCCTATGAGTCTTTCTAGTGACCTACCTCACTGACCCTGGCCCAGAGCTGGAGAGAATAAATAATCTTGAGATAAAAAGAGCCAAGATGAAGAAATTCTCCCTTTGGTATAGTCTCAATGCCAATGACTTAGGCAAGATCATTATTGTGCCATTCTTTATTTCCTTTCTCCTCTATACACAATAATTCTCCCTCCCCACACACAATGGGAATTAAGGGGCGGAGGAAGGCTTGGCCTAGGACCCCGTTATGCTCTGAAAACTTGAAGGAATAAGGGTAAGGAAGCTTGGGTGTGTCCTGTGGGCAGAGCAGGGCTGGGTTAAGTTGTACTAGGGAAGACTTATGCCCAACTAATCCCCACCCTACTCTCACTGTAGGTGAAAGCTGTGACTCAGATTCCATCCTTGGCCATTAGGACCCCACCTTTCCAGGTGCTAAAGTTGACTGCTAGTCTCTCTCCCCAGATCAATAGACTAAGTCCTGGAGACCCAGGTCAAATGGAAATGGCATTAGAACAAACTCCTTGGGAATGGTAGACTGAGGCCTTTTCAGTCCTATGCCTTAACTACACTACTACTATCTAATCACTACTAATATCTTTTAACCTGAGATAGAGAACTTTTTTTTTTTTTTAATAGTCTTTTTAGCAGAAGCATCAGAAGTGCTAACAGGAGGCTTCAGAATCTGGGGCATCTCCCCTTGCCCAGGCTTCAGGTGTAGGTCTTTATAAAATCTGAATTTCTGCTACTTACTCTTGAGTTGATCTGGGCAGAATTTAAATCCATGGATTTCCAGAAAAGAAAGCATCATGTAGGAGTTGTGGAATAAATGAATAATATTATTTATTTAATGTGCCTTTTAGGACTGGTGGTGACTTCCCTTCTCTTCCAATAAATGTTGGATAATCACTTAGGTGGCACTTTACTAAATACTAGTGCACAAAGTTTGTAAAAGGATAAATTTCTGCCTCAAGGAATTTACAATCTGAAAAGGGGAAGATGATTCACAAAGAGGAGAGGTGACCAGGAAAGAGTTTTGTTCTGGAGCAGTAAAAAAGGGGGCAGGGAAGTATGACGTGCTGGTTTGTGGGACAGGCAGGCAGATGATGAGGTAGCCTGTGTTGATGGCTGCATGAGAGGGGATGTAAAGACAGCATTGTATTCCTAGGAGTATGAGATAAAAATGTCCTTTGTAGCATGGGGGATAGACCACTGAGCCTGGAGTCAGCCGTTCAAATCTGGCCTGAGATACTTTCTAGGTGTGTGATACTGGACACATACTTAACATTTGCTTTCCCAAGTTTCCTTACATTCCTCCTCTGTGAAATGGGGATCATGATAGCACCTAGCATTGTGAGGATCAAATGAGATATTGTTTGTAAAGTGCTTAGCACAGTAGCTGGCACATAGTAAAAACTTAATAAATAGTTTTCTATCTTCTTCCTTAATCTTTTCTTTTTTTCCCTTAAGTTTTTAATAAAATTTTGTTTTAGGTTCAAGTCCCATTTTCCCCCTGAGATGTTACATTGTCTATATAGTTCCTTGGTCTTTACCTTTGTACTTCTCAATTATACTTTTTTGATGAGTTAGGGTTGGGATTTGGGAATTATACCCCCCCAAATTATGAATTGTTCCTACCCTTTGACCCAACAATCCTACATATAGACTCTTGGGTTTACATCCCAACGATATTATTGATACCAAGCAAAGACCTGTCTGCCCTGAAATATTCATACATAGCCTTATTTAAAATAGCAAAAAATTGGAAACTATCTGTGTGTCTAATGACTAGGAAATGACTGAAGAAATTATGATTAATGAATATCAGGGGATAATATTATCTCATAAAGAAGGACAAATATGACAAATTAGACTACATTTTAAGCACAGAATTTTAGAATTAGATGTCACCTCAAGGGCTATCTAATCCAATCAATTCCCCCAAAGAATTTCTATTACAATATATTTAATAAGTGGCCATTCATCCTTTGCTTAAAGACTCTCCAATTAAGGGGAAGTTATTTTCTTCCAGGATTCTTCATTCTACTTTTAGACAGCTTTATTGATTGAAAGTTTTGGTCTTCTCCCCTTCTCCTAAATCAAGCCTTAATTTGCTTCTTGGAAACTTCTTATTTGCTCTTGGTTTTGTCATCTAGGGCCAATTAGACCTAACCTAATCCCTTTTCTAAGTGACAGTCCTTCAAATGCTTGAAGATTGCCATCTTGTTCTCCCCGAATCATCTTTTGTTCAGGCTAACCATCCTTAGTTCCTTCAGCCAATCTTTATGAACCATCTTGGTTGCCCACTCTGGATAGCCTCCAGCTTAACAATGTCTTTACTTAGACTCTAGTGCCAGAACTGAACACAATGCCCCTGAGGAAGTCTGAGGAAGGGAGAGTACAGAGATTCTGTCACCTCCCTGTTCCTGGAAACTATGAATATCTTAATGCAGCCCATGATCTTCTTTACCTGAAGACAACTAAAAGACAACAAAACTGCACTCAAAAACAATGGACAATGTTATAGGGACTTACTAAAACTGAAGTGCACACACCCTTCCTTTCTTTTAACAGACTTCTGAAGTGTGAGGTTACATGTATCATCAGTAGCCACTGTTTTGCTAAAGAGTTTCGAGGAATTTTACCCTACCGGAGATTGAATCATGAGTTTGTTGGAGTTTGTACAGTTTGTTCAAGCATAATTAGTCAATAAAAATACTGGCTTCTTTATTCACTTCCAGTTCCTTTATCTTGGTGCATTATTTCTGAATGTGCACATATAGTGGGGCATGGTGGGAAAAACACAGGCTCAGGAGTTAGAGGACTTGGTTCAAATCTTACCTCGGATGCTTTTAACTAGTGTGATCTTGAACAATTAACTCAACATTCCTGGGACTTATTTTCCTCATTTGTAAAACTGTGGGGCAGGGGGTTGGACCATATGCCCTCTAAGGTCCTCTGGATCTATAACACCTACCTCACAGGGGTACCATGAGGATAACAATGAGATAATGATTGTAAAGCATTTTGTAGAATCCTTTAAAGTGCTATAAAAATGTTAGCAAGTGGACTATAGAGCTCGTTACTCTAGTGGGGACAAAGTCTAGGAGCTAGATGAGACCTCACAAGTCAACCTATGGAATCTGGGGGTTCATGTGGGTTTCTTTTCCACCAGAGAGTCCTGGGTGCATTTCCCTCCCACATAGTACAAGGGAGGGAAGGCAGCCTCTGAGAAAGAGGCTGTTCTTCCACAAGCTCTGTCATTCCCCACTTTGAAGATAGTGTGATAAAGTGAGGAGAACATTGATTCAGAGTCAGACTCGTCTCTGATAGGAGAGTCACACAATGAATCAATAAACATTTATTAAGCACCCACTATGTGCCAAGCACTGACTAAGCACTGGGGGTGCAAAAAAAAAAGTCCATAGACAGTGTCTGACCTCCAGGAGCTTACCTCCTCTGTTTCCTCATCTATAAAATGAGAGTGAAGTCTTTCTCATCCTATGGTCCTGTATTCGTTCCTACAGCCCTGCAGTCACAAGGGCCTGGGATTTCAAGAGGGATTTAAGTAACTATGACAATTCAGAAAGAGGGGAAATTTCTAGTGTCAAGGACAAAGTTCTTTGAACCTGGATCAGTTTCCAGAGAAAGCAGGATTCCCTAAGCAGCTGAGGAGGGTTAAGTGAAGCCTGAATCTTAGTCTATGTCCCTTTAGGGCTCTTAGTCCTCCAGAGAGGCAAAGCTTCTCATCTGGAAAGAACTACATAACAATGGCAGGGAGCCTAGAAGGCAGAATGGAGAGAATGATGGAGCCAGTGACTAGTAGAAGCCAAAGAAGGCTTCTGGTTTACAATTTATTCCAAACAACAAGAGTGATTTGCCAAGTCTGTCTTTAGAGAGGGTGGGTCCTGTCCTGGAAATCTTACCCTGGTGACAGAAACATTTCCCAAATCATCACTGTAGACTTTCCCAGGCCTTTCATCTCTGGGAGACTTGCTCTTTCCAGATCCTTACTTCTTTCAAGAACTTATGGTCCCTAAAGAAGGGTCCAAGCCAGGGTAGCCTTTGAGATTGGGTGAGGGTATATAGCTAAAAGCTTTACAATCCTGGGAGACCAACTTCCAATTCCATATTGTTTTTGCCTCCTGTAGGTGCTGCTAGGGGTGGTGATCAGAGGCAATCAATGTCCTCATCAGCTCTCAATTTACTGGCTCTACTCTTTAACCTTTAGACTAATCCCCAGGTTCTAATTCCCCATTCTAGGTTACTGTTCTCCCATTCCTTGGCTGCTAATTTTCATAGTCTGTGATTTGTCCCCTTCAAAAGCCCTACCCTGTTTCTCCACTTTCCTCTCCCATCTAGGTCCTGGATCCTCAGCCCTTACTTAGCCTTTTGTTCCAGGCTTACACACCCAGATATTCCCATGAATCTCAACTGGTTAAAATAACTGGGAGTGAGCGAGAGGGCCCCATCTGCAATCATTGAGGGAGGGTCCCTGATTAGAGAGTTACACATACCTGTGTAAGGTATGTGTAGCTTTGAGCAAGGTTAAGCCTTCCGTCTAAATTCATTTCTTGCTCTTTTGTGCTCTTCCAGTCTGAACTGGCAAAGTTGAATAGTGTGTGATGGGGCAGGGGAATTGGCTGATAGGCCTCTTTCTTGTGTCAGGATGAAACAGATTTCCGAGATATGTCCAACTCTAACTTTGTTTAGATGGAAATTTTGAGACCTTGGGAAGGGAAGGGTCATATAGTACCTGTGATCTCCAAGGGGGTATGTTGTGTTTGTCTGTATGTCAATGTGTCTCCCTGAAGTGTGTTCAGAATTGTTTGCTCACAGGTCTAAGACTGTCTCTAAATCTTTCTGTATGTTTTTTGTTTAAAAAGAGATAGTCTGGTGAAATAGGATGGCAAGAGATAGTGAATACAAGCCAGTATGTACTCATAAAAATAATTTTGTAAGTCTAACCACATTTTTAATTTGCCAATATCAACAAGTCAGACAAATCAAGGAAATACTATAGGCAAGGCCATAAACGTTTTATTAAACACTTATTCCTGGGTTTTATCAAGCCATGAAGATATAAATACAAGAGACAATCTCTGCCCTTAAGGAGTTTATATTTTAAAAGCAGAGAGCAAAGGGAAGAGCTCCTGCTCAAGAGGCCTGTTATTGAAATCCCAACAGTTAGAAGTCAGACAAAAAGGGAATGCAGTTTGGCTAGCCTGACCCTCTCCTCAAAATGGAGGTTCCAGAAAGAAATAACTAGTGAGATAAGAGGGCCGGCATAGTGCAGGGCTGTTCCAAGGTCACAAGGACGGATAGATGAATGTTTCATTGTAGGAAGGCTCCAGGTACTTTCCAGAGTGAGTCTGCAGCAGAGACACAAGTATTGCTATCTACAAAGTCAGAAGCGCAATTTTCTATATGAAGCCTTTCTGGAAACCCTCAACTGCTCTTGCCCTCCCTCGTATATCCTATTAGTTTGTATTTATTTTCTTTATATTCATTTTGCAGAGATTTAAATATCCACGTGTTATTTCCCTTATTAGAGTTTAAACTCCTTGAAATGCTTTTATCCTCAGAACCTAGTCCAGTGCCTGACGTGTTGTTGTCATTCAGCTTTATACAACTCTGTTTTTCTTGGCAAAGATACTGGAGTGGTTTGCCATTTTCTTCTTGGGTGTGTCCCTATTTTACAGATGAGGAACTGAGGCAAATGGGAGTTAAGTGACTTGCTCAGGGTCACACTCTAGTAAATGTCTGAGTCTAAATTTGAATTTACAGAGATGAATCTTCCAGACTTCAGGCCCAGTGCCCCAATAATCCTAATACCTGGATGTCCCTGGGTCTGTGGAATAGCCTTGCAGTGAAAATGGCACTTGAGGACAGAATGGAGCTGGAGATCTACTCTCTTAACTCAAGATCTAGTCTAAGAAACACGTCATTAGAGTGAATGTCTTCTATTCATTTCCATTTTCTTCTACTCATTTCCAATTCAGAATCAATACCTCACTTAAGTCAGATTAGATTTACTCTAATAATATCCAGATTTGTCTTTTTTTTAAAATAATAGCTTTTTATTTTTCAAAATACATGCAAAGATAGTCTTCAACATTCACTCTTACAAAACCTTGTGTTCCATAATTTTCTCCCTCCCTCCTCCCTCTCCCCTAGATAGCAAGTGATTCAGTATAGATTTAACATGTGCAATTCTTCTAAACATACTTCCACATTTATCCTGCTGCACAAGAAAAATCAGATCAAAAGGGGAAAAAATGAGAAAGAAAATAACAACAATAACAAAGGTGAAAATACTGTATTGTAATCAGTCCTCATAGTCCTCTCTCTGGATGCAGATGGCTCTCTATATCATAAGGGAAGTCTTTTTACCTTTATAATTGGGAGCTGATCCTGAACTTTACCCTAAATAATTGACGTTTTGATTACATATAGACAGATAATTTTGAAATGAACTGATCATTGCCTGTCTGTTCAGATTGAGTCAGTCATATTTTATATGTATGTGTGAATTTACTTAGGATTTATGATGTCTGATACAAGCTGATTTCCTTTTTAAAGCCACGTCACTATTCATGATATAGATGCACTTTCAGACTTCTGAGTAACCTAGAAGTCTTTTACCTCTTTCACTTCTGAATCCCAAACCCTGTTTTCCAATATAATTTTCACCATTCTATTTCATCATACACACACTTGTATGGAAGTCACCAAGTGTGAAGGTTACATGTTTGTATGGTTTGGAGGAGCTCTCTTAAATTTTTCATAATGTGTCACATACAGTAAAACAAGGTTTCTTAAGCTAGTTTCTCTCTATCTCAACTCCTCTGGCAGTCTGAGGAAGCCTTTGGAACTCTACTTAGAATTTTGTTTTTAAATAATCGAAGGAAATGTTCAATTTTAGTTAGAGATCTATTCATGGACCTTGAATAGGGCCTAGGTTAAGAACCCCTATCCTTACAGGTAGTCTCCAACCTCCACTCCCACTGACAGGCTAGTTCCCCAGAGTAACTGAAGCAGGATTCTAGGGAATGTTGAGGGACTGGAAGATTTGTATTCTCATGCTGTAGTTTATGAGCCCCAGTTGGTGTGTTTCCCTACCTTGGTTCTCAGGGCTATCAATTTTTCAATCAGACTTTGTTAGCTGTGAGAAAAAGATATTTAATTTTACTATTTAAAAACAGTAAAAACAATTGGTACAACACATCTTCCTCCCACTGCTAAACAAAACCTCTGTGATACTCTCCCATCAGTATATATTGAAGCTAGGGGAAAGTGAACTCAAATCTAGAACATGTGTGGCAAGAAAACAACAACAACAACAACAAAAACCCCAAACCAACATCCCTGGTTGTTAGAAGCCTTTTTTTTTTTTTTTTTAAACCCTCTGTGGGCTACTTATGAAATTCTCCACAGGTATACAGTAACTTTTCTTTTGGGTTCCTTGAAGAGTCCAGAATCTGTTGTTCCTCTTCACATCCCGGTCTGCCCTACACACTGGATTCAGACCCTAAAACCAGCTGCTGCTGTCGAGGAATGTGCCAGGAGGCCGATGAAAAGTCCAAATATTTCAGTGTTCTGAAGTTTACAAGGTCCTCCTCTGGTCAAGGTAGAGGGAAGAATCTTTCCTTCCCAAGATTTTCCTTCTCGGCCAGCACCTTGGTTGGATTTTTCTGTCACTGAGCTTCCAGAAGCAATCCTAGATTTTGAACTGGCTTGCTATTTTTATAAGACTCATGATCAGGGCAGCTAGGTAGTGCAGTGAATAGAGCACCACCCCTGAAGTCAGGAGGACCTGAGTTCAGATCCAACCTCAAACACTTAACACTTCCTAGGTGTGTGACCCTGGGCAAGTCACTTAACCCCAATTGCCTCAGGGGGAAAAAAGACTCATTATCAAGCCTCTTCTTAATTAATCTGAACAGATGCCTATCTAGGTAGTTGAAATGTAGATGTTCAGATTGTGCTCCCATTTTGTTCACACTTCTGAAAGATTGCCTGATATAGTAGGCACTCAATAAATGTTGATTCATTGACTGATTTATTTTAGATTAGTTTTTATCTCAAAGTGATTGCAAAGTCACCTTTATAATAATGTTTATTTGTTCTTCATTTGGATCTGAAAGGAGGACTTGTATTCAAGTCCCATTGATGCCATTTATTATCTGTATGACCTTGGGCAGGTCACTCAATGGAACAGAATGAAAAGGCATTTTGGAGTAAGTACTTACTCCATGCAAAGCATTGATCAGTGCTGAAGATGCTAAAAAAAAAGAAAAAGAAAAAGAAAGAAAGTAGTTCTTACTCCTCAGTAATTTGTATTCCAATTAGGGAGGCGGCAACACATAAAGAAAGGTTCATATTTGCGGTCAGTTTATTACTGTTGAAGATTGTGCCACCATCTCTGACAGAGACAATCTGTCCAATAACATCACAAAGATAGTGTCTTGTCTTGCTAGTGAATTAGATTTAATGGAGGTAGAGCTGTACAAAGTTGTTGTCTCACTGTCTCCTCTAGAATCTTTGGGGTTCAGTGACAAGGCAAAAGTCAAGGCAACCAGCAAAGACCCAGATTTGGCCTTTGTAAATTAAGATCTTTCTCAGGTTTCAGGTTGTCTAAGACAATATCCATTCAATAATCCGAGGTAATGTTAAGATACAGGTCAATTCTCTGAGAGCCTCCACAACTGTGAATCATAAACATCTGAAGGAGTTGTAGGGAAGCCTTTGCTGACACAGGTGTTGCGGACTGGGAATGAGATAAATTGGAGGCAGAGGGAAGAGGAGAGAGGTCAGACAACACAACAGCCTCTCATTCAGAGAGGTCAGAGAACAGCAACGGCCTCTCAGTCTCCTTGTATCATCCTCTCACAAGAGGAGATCCATTCTGCAGGTCTGGGTTGGATCTCCAGCAGACTCTGTCAAATGGCTCCCATGTATTTCAACAGCTCCCGTATATTGCAACAGGGTTAGGTAAGAATTGAGGCAGAATATAATCTAGTTTTTCATCACAAAAGAATCAGTTTGGGAGGGAAAGACCTTCAGAGTTTCTGGCCAGAACAGAAAACAGTTGTTCTTTTAGATTTTTATTATTGATCATTTAATGAAATTGAGAGTGAGTTGGATTTAAAGACCTAATCAAGTTCAATTACAATGGATTTTTCAAAGCCTACTTTTTCAGAACTGTATTTTAAGGAATCATAAATGGAAAACTACATAAAACAGTTTATCGATTCAGTTTTCTGAAAGAAAAAGATATAAAAAACCAAAAATTATATTCCTTTGTACAGAGCATCCACATGTAAGGATATGATTCCCTATGTGGACAGAAGGACTACATATAAGGAAGGAAGGAGAAAAAGGAAGAAGAGGAGGAGAAGGAGAAATAGCAGTATTGTCCAACTCCAATGGGTAATTTGGGCCCCCAGACAGCAGCTACTATTACTCACAGATTATTGTTTGTACTTTTCTTCTTCAAGAGGACCAGTGATCTCATGAGTGTGATATCTTGACTTGTGAGTGAATTGAATTTAAGTGAGGGAGAGCTGTGCAGTCATCAGCCTCACTCTCTCATCCTGTAGCATTGGAGTTCAATGTTAAGATAATAGCCAAGATGCCTGGTTGTAGGGGAAGAAGCAGGCAGATGGTAAAGGCCCTAGGCTTCAGTTTTCTCATCTATAAAGTGATGGGATTGGAGGTAACATTCACTCTAGTCCTAGATATAATCTAGTTATACATGTAGGGGCCTGTGGTCTATGTAATAGATGTTGACTTCTTAACTGAGATGTCCTTCAAGGTGGTCTCTTCAGTCAAAGTGAGCATGAATACATATCCCAGGAAACAGTGTATCCTATAGACTTTGGACTCCATTCAGATTTTTATGTTGTGTTGAAGGCAGGTAGTTAGTAGAATGGATAATGTCTAATTTCTGTTTCAGTTTCCTCAATTGTAAAATGGGAAAAACAATGGCATTCACCTTTTAAGGTTGCTGTAAGGATTAGATAAAATAATTGTAAAGCACTTAGCCCAATGGTTGGCTATGGTAAATACTATATAAATGTTAGTTATTAACACAACAACAATAATAATATCTTTAGTTGAGATGTTCGGAAAACTGGAAAGACTGAAGCCTGTTGGGATTTTTTATCCTTGCATTTTTATCTTATCTATGATAGCCTCATAATTCATCACTCGAGATTCATAATTGATGTTTATATAGCACTCTAAAGTTCTCAAAGTGTTTAAATGCAGATAAGATGCATCAAGCTTCCTGGGCAAGCAGATGACAAGTTAACGGGAGGTCCTACCATTATCATCCCTATTTTGCAGATGAGGAAACTGAGGTTGAGAAAGGGACTTATCAAATGTCAGAGGGGGATTTGAACCCAATTAAAGATCAGCATACTTTCTATTATACTATACTATCTCTTTTACTTTGTAATTTCAGCTTCTTCAGTTAGCTAGGCTGGGCCTTTAAAGAACAGATATGTTTGAAGCCCAAGTTCAAGTACATATGAAGTAGCCTAAATCTGCACTCTAGTAGAAATGCCTTTAAGAACACAGGGTCATTTGGTATTGGCTAAGAAATAGACTAGTTGATCAGTGGAATAGGTTAGCTTCACAGGACAAAATAGTCAATAATTAAAGCAATCTAGTGTTTGAGAAACCCAAAGACCTCAATTTTGGGATAAGAACTCACTATTTGATACTGCTGGGAAAATTGGAAATTAGTATGGCAGAAGCTAGGCATTAACCCACACTTAACACCTTATGCCAAGATAAGGTCAAAATGGGTTCATGATTTAGGCATAAAGAATGAGATTCTAAATAAATTAGAACATAGGATAGTTTACCTCTCAGATCTGTGGAGGAGGAAGGATTTTGTAACCAAAGAAGAACTAGAGATCATTATTGATCACAAAATAGAAAAATTTGATTATATCAAGTTAAAAAGCTTTTGTACAAACAAAACAAATGCAAGCAAGATTAGAAGGGAAGCAATAAACTGGGAAAACATCTTTATAGTTAAAACTTCTGATAAAGGCCTCATTACCAAAATATATAGAGAATTTATTCAGATTTATAAGAAATCAAGCCATTCTCCAATTGATAAATGATCAAAGGATATGAACAGACAATTTTCAGATGATAAAATTGAAACTATTTCTACCCATCTGAAAAGGTGTTCCAAATCATTATTGATCAGAGCAATATAAATTAAGACAACTCTGAGATTCCACTACACACCTCTCATATTGTCTAAAATTACAGGGAAAGATAGTGATGAATGTTGGAGGGGATACGGGAAAACTGGGACACTGATGCATTGTTGGTGGAGTTGTGAATGGATCCAACCATTCTGGAGAGCAATTTGGAACTATACACAAAAAGTTATCAAACTGTGCGTACCCTTTGATCCAGCAGTGTTACTACTGGGCTTATATCCCAAAGAGATCATAAAGAAGGGAAAGGGACCTGTATGTGTAAAAATGTTTGTGGCAGCCCTTTTTGTAGTGGCTAAAAACTGGAAATTGTTGAATGGATGCCCATCAATTGGAGAATGGCTGAGTAAATTGTGGTATATGAATGTTATGGAATATTATTTTTCTGTAAGAAATGACCAGCAGGATGAATACAGAGGCGACTAGAGAGACTTACATGAACTGATGCTGAGTGAAATGAGCAGGACCAGGAGATCATTTTACACTTCAACAACACTACTGTATGAGAATCAGTTCTTATGGAGGTGGTTCTCTTCAACAATGAGAGGATCCAAATCAGTTTCAATTGATCAGCAATGAATAGAACCAGCTACACCCAGTGAAAGAACACTAAGAAATGAGTGTGGACCACAATATAGCATTCTCACTTTTTCTATTATTGTTTGCAATTTTGTTTTCCTTCTCAGGTTTTTTTTTCTTTCTTTCTAAATCCGATTTTTCTTGTGCAACAAGATAACTGTATAAATATGTATACATATATTGTAGTTAAAATATACTTTAACATATTTGACATGTATGGGACTACCTGCTATCTAGGGGAGGTGGTGGAGGGAAAGAGGGGAAAAGTTGGAACAGAAGTTTTTGCAAGAGTCATTGTTGAAAAATTACCCATGCATATGTTTTGTCAATAAAAAGCTATTAAAAAAAAAAGAACACAGGGTCACAGCAGTGCTTCTACTAGGCTTATATCCCAAAGAGATCTTAAAGGAGGGAAAAGGACCCACATGTGCAAAAATGTTTGTAGCAGTCCTTTTCATAGTGACAAGAAACTAGAAAGTGAGTGGATGCCCATCAGCTGGAGAATGGCTGAAAAAATTGTGATATATAAATGTTATAGAATATTATTGTTCTGTAAGAAACAACCAACAAGATGATTTCAGAGATGCCTGGAGAGAACTACATGAACTGATGCTAAGTGAAATGAGCAGAACCAGGAAATCATTGTACACAGTAACAGCAATATTATATGATGATCAATTCTGATGTACACAGTTCTTTTCAAAAATGAGATGATTCAGACCTGTTCTAATAGTCTTGTGATCAAAAGAGCCATCTGAATCCATAGGGAGGATTGTGGGAACTGAGTATGGTTCACAACATAGCATTCTCATTTTTTTTGTTGTTGTTTGCTTGCATTTTATTTTCTTCATTTTCTTTTCTGATTTGATTTGATTTTTCATGTACAGCAAGATAATTGTATAAATATGTATGTATATATTGCATTTAACATATATTTCTACCATGTTTAACATGTACTGGTCTACTTGTCATCTAGGGGAGAGGGATAAGGAAGGGGGAAACTGGAATACAAGGTTTTGCTAGGGCTTATGTTGCAGAATTATCTATGCATATATTTTGAAAAATAAAAAGCTTTAATTAAAACAAAAAAAGGAACACAGGGTCATTTCCAAAAGCTGAGGGGGCATCTATCCCAGTGGAGGTTTTGTGAATGAAATCTGACTGCATAATTGTCAGCTTGAGGGTGCAGGACTTGGAGACAAGGAAGACTGAAGACATACGTCCTAGGAATGTAACAATCTTGCTTAGATACACTTTCCCTGCCTATAAAATGGAAATATAACAATAACATCTACCCCAAATTGCTTTGGTACACTATTGCTTTGTTAGTGGATTTTGAACTGGCCCATGCATTCTGGGGAACAATTTGGAACTATGCCCAAAAGGCTATACAATTATGCAAATCCTTTGACCCATCAATTCCACTACCAGATCTATAGGTCAAAGAGATCAAAGAAAAAGGAAAAGAAACTACATATATATATATGTGTGTGTATATATATATATATATACATAAATATAAATGTATTTATAGCAACTCTGTGTGTGTGTGTCGGCAAAGAATTGGATTAAGGGGATGTCTTAATTGGAGAATGGCTGTACAAATTGTGGTATGTGATGGTGATGGAATATTATTGTATTATAAAAAATAGAGAAATAGTTTCAGGGGGGAAAAGGAAAAACTTAAAGTGATTGATGCAAAGTGAAGTGAGCAGAACTAGGAGAGCATTGTACACAGTCACAGCAATATTATCCTGATGATTTTCTGTGAAAGACTTAGCTATTTTAATCAATATAATGATCCAAGGCAATTCCAAAGACTCATGATGAAAAATGCTATTATCTACCTCCAGAGACAAAGCTAATGAACTCTGAGTGAAGATTGAAGCATACTTTTTTTCCACTTTATTTTCTTGCCTTTTTTCATGATGTGATTAATACAAATATATTCTATGTGACTTATGTTTATAATTGATGTAATATTGTTTGACTTCTCAAAGGGCACAAAGGAGGAGTGGGAAAGAGAGAGAGAATTTGAAACTTAAAATTTTAAAAAATGTATGTTAAAAGTAAATTATTTTTAAAAATAGCACTCAACTTTCAGAGTTTTTGTGGGGATCAAATGAAATAATAATAGGTAGAGAAAGTTTGACAAACATTACACTAAGGCAATATAGAGAGGGCCCTAGAGCTAGAGTAGATGGGAGGGATGAACTCAGAAGTGACCTAGTCCAATTGAAGAGAATTCCTTTTGATGGCTCATTTAAAGAACTGGGTCCATTCAACCAGAAGAATGGAAGGCAATGAGAGTGTCTGTGAGAGCTATCTGACCCTTGGGAAAAGGGTTAGACTTGCTCTGCTTGTCCTGAGAAGACTGAATGAGGGGCAATGGGTGAATGGCAGGTTTTGGTTTAATGTAAGTAACAAGCTTCCTTTCAGCTGGTTGTGCAAAAATAGAATGGGAGCTCTAAAAAAGCAATAAATTCCCCATCATTAGAAAACTTGGATGAAAGGCCTTGTTGTATAACTCAGGTATTGCTTCTAATTACAAATATACCTTGGAGATATTTTGGGTTTGATTCCAAATCACCACAATAAAACAAATATTGCAAGAAAGCAACTCACATGAACTTTTAGTTTTCCCAGTACAGTCTATTTTATGTCTAAAAACAGTAATACCTTAATTTAGAAATACTTTATTGCTAAAAAAAAAAATGCCAGTCATCACCTGAGTTTTCAATGAGTCATAATCTTTTTGCTGGTGGCAGTCTTGCCTCAGTGTTGATGGCTGTTGACTGATCTGGGTGCTGATTGCTGAAGTCTGGAGTGGCTGTAGTAATTTCTTAAGATAAGACAACAGTGAATTTCACCATAACACCTATTCACTCTTCCTTTTATTTAACTTTTAAAGGCTATTGTAGGATTATTAATTTACCTAATTTGAAAATTGTTGTGTCTCAGGGAATAGGGAGACCAGAGGAGAGAATGAGAGAAAGGCTGGTCAGTGAAGCAGTCGGAACATATACAACATTTACTGATTACCCCCTCTGACTTATATGGATGTGGTTTATGGCACTCTGTTTTAAAAATAATTACAATTTTAAAATCAAAGGTCATTGATCATAGGTCATCGTAACAGATATGATGATAAGGGAAAAGTTTGAAATATTGCAGAATTACCAAAGTGCGATACAGAGACATGATGTGAGCACATGCTGTTGGAAAAATGCCAACCATAGCTTTGCTTAATCCACAGCTGCCCCCGAACATTCAATTTATTAAAAAAAAAATCTGAGAAGTTCAATAAAGCAAAACATAATAAAATGTCTTTTTCCATTCCCCTTCCAACTGTAAGCTTCTTGGTTCTAGCCATAAGAATTCAACAAAAATTTTAGATTCGGTTTCAAATATTGGCTCTGCTGCTTATTCTGGGATCCTGGTCAAATGTATTGACCTCTTTCTCAGTTCTGCTATGAGTATAATGAGGATAAATACAAGCTCAAAACCTTAGGCAAGTAAATAAGCCAAGTAAGCTACCTTACTGGGTTGTTTTGAGGACTGTGCTTTATAAATTCTAACCTGTTTATTGTGATCTTTATTGGTGTGTCAGTTTCTGTTAAGTAGACTTTCTTGGATGTCTCTGTATTCATCTGGATCTGCATGTGAGATTCCTGTCTCCTTCTTGATATGTCCCCCTCCCTCCCTCCCTCTCTTCCCCTTTGTCTAGGAATTGTTTCAGCTCAGGGACTCCTAGAGGTTCCTATGAAAGGAAGGAGAGCCGTCACTCTTAGACTCTTAGCTGTGTGTGTGTGTGTGTGTGTGTGTGTGGAGAGATATCTAACATCAAATGGATATCTTCCTTTGCAGAGTAGTCGTGGTGAGGAGGAGTGATGGTTTAGGGCTCTGTAGGGAACCGAGGAGGGGGAGAGGGGCAGGTCTGTGGGGGAACAAAGGTGTCTGTGGAGAACAAGGAATAGCATGAGGGAGATTCGATGTAGGCGGAAATCATCAGATTTACAGCAGCAAGGTGGTCTTAAAGAGCTGATAGTTGAATCCCTGAATTTTTAGAGGAAGAAACTATCAGACAGGTAAGGCTAGTTCAGGGTCAGTCACACAACTAAAAGGCAGCAGAATTGTGTGATTCCGACGCAAGTTTCCTGCTTTCCAATTGGGCATTCGTTGACTACAGAGGGGGAGGGAAAAGGGGCCGAGGGCTTGGGATTCCGCAGGTGGCCGGGGTCCTATCTCCTGAACACACCGGGACTGACAGAAGACTCATTGTTAGGACTGGCGCCTACGCCAGCTACGTGCAGGGATGTGGGGAGGAGGGGAAAAATGGGAGGAGGGGAAAAAGAGGAAGAGGGGGGAGAGGGAAGATGAGGAAGGGAGGGAGGAGGAGAAGAAGAGGAGGAGTGGGGAGAGGCTCCTCTAGTAACTGGCAGGGGGCGGAGACCAGCGAGTAAAGGGACTTCCCTATACCAGCTCAGACTTGGGAAGTGCTTCCTGGGCCTATCCCTGTAGGTTGACAGAATAGTCCCAAGAGTAATCGGTTCAGACGCTAGAAACCGAGAGGCCCAGGATGCCGACGTGACCTCAGGCACGGGCCCTTTCACGGCCCCTCCCCATCTCCCTGGCCTCTCGGAGCCCTCCCCGCTTCCAGAGATGCTGGCTGACTAATTATCATGATTGATGGGTAGACTGATTGGGAATTAGCTGGGAAGCGGCAGGATTCAGCCCTTCCCCCAACCCTTTCTTCTCTTTGCCCTCCCCTTCTCTCCCTCTCCCCACATGGGGCAAAAAGGGTCTGTGGAGAGTCCGCACGTAGGTTATGGGGGCAGTGGAGAAGAGAGGAGACCTTCAGCTGCTTGTCTGGATCGGCCTTCAGTCTGAGGTTTTTCTGTGATGGAGCAGAATATTTTGCCGACCGTGTTGGGGTCTGAGCCCTTTGCCTCGGGGGCAGCTGGGTGATAAAGCTGCCACAGCCTCCTAGCTGGCTACGAACTCCACTAGGGTAGTAATTGTTCCCGTTTCACAGTATACAGTAATCTCCTTCCTTGGCGCTTTACACTGGCTGTCCCAGCCTCTCCTTGCCCGCCTCCTCTCCTCCCCGCCCCCCCCCCCCTCCGTCCCCTTATTCTTTTCTCTGTCTTTGCATTAGCTGCTCTACCTTTTCACCTCTGCCTCAGTTTCCTTAAAGATTTAGCTCAAATTTCCTTCTGTAAAAGGTCTGTCAGGAGTGGGGGCTCAAACCCCTAATATCTCATCCCCCTCACAGATTATCTTCTATTGAATCTCCTCCTCATCTTTGTTTTCATTATTGTCACACTTGTATTGTACTTTTAAAGTATAGCGAATGCTCCACCGGCGACAATCTTGTAAGACAGTATAAGCATGATTATCCCCATTTTACAGGTAAGGAAATAGAGGCTCGGAATGAGTATTTTGCTCATGCTCATTTAGGTAATGTAGATTAGCCCTCAGAATCAAAGTCCAGGTCTCCTGGCTTCAGTCAGTCATTTCCCCCCTACTATATTACACTGACTCACTCACTGTACATGTCTAACCTATAAAGGTTGCCTCTACTGCCTCCTTTTGTAATGCCAGAGAAACTGAGCAAGATAGAGATTAGAGAATATTTAATATTTTATTAAATGGAGAGATATATACTGGGATCAAAGTGGATCCATGGTTTGGTCCCAGAGTTGAATGAGACTATCATCTCCAAGAATCCAGCAAATAGTGTGAGTTCTCAATGACATATATACACGTGGCTCATACGCAAAGGGTAGACTGAGGTAGGGGCGAAGTCAGGGTGCTGAGATCCGAACCGGACTCTGACAGAGTGGGATGAGCCACCAGAGATGGGATGACATAATCAGGGGGAGGCACCCTGGACATGGGGAGAGGCATCTTGATAAGAGTATCTGACATTCTTATAGTTTGGGATTGGGAGAGGCATTCTGATATTCTAAAACATAAGATCTTCCATCCTTATCAAGTATTGTGATAAAGAGGGAGGGGAGGTTTTGCAGAATTGAGAAGCAGGGAAACCCAGGCAGGACTGAGTCAGGATAATTAGGGAAACTGAGTCAGGACAATAAAAGAAAACTGGCATAACACTTTATCTACAGTGGGCACTTTCTATTTCATGAATCCTATGACAGACATACATACTAGTCTGCAGTCTAATCCTAGTTTCTTGGTTTTGAGTCTTCTCTCTGAATTCTTGGTGACTGTTCTTCCCTCACCCACTTGGATTTGCTAGCTTAGAAGTAAAAAAGCATTATTTTGGTTCTCTCTCATTCCTGAAATTCAATCCCTCTTCACCTCCTTTTAGAATCCCTCCTTTGCTTCTAGATTCCTGTTCTAAGTGACTTTTCCTAATTTCTCCAAGTGCTGGTGTTCCCCTCAGCCTTAATACCTAGCAGTTGGAACTGCTAGGATAAATTTTCTTCATATTTACAAGCACCTAGCACAGTGTCTGGTACATAATAGGAGCCTAATAAGTAAAAAAAAAAAAAAAAATTTTTTTTACCTAAGTAGCTATTTTCTAAGAAGTACAAATGAGACACCAAAAAGCATTTATAAAGCACCTTTTAAATGCCAGCCACTGTACCAAGTAGGAAAAACAAAAATTATAGCCCCTTTTCTTTGAGAAGCTTCTGATACCAGGGGGGTGAGAGGGGAGAGACTAAATGAAAGTAATATACATATAAGATATATACAATGCAAATAGAAGTTAATCTCACAGGGAAGTCACTGGCAGTGGTTGGGAAATGAATGGTCTCCTGAAGAAGGATTTTTTTTTTTTTTTTTTTTTTTTTTTTTGCTGGGGCAATTGGAGTTAAGTGACTTGCCCAGGGTCACACAGCTAGGACATAGTAAGTGTTTGAAGCTGGATTTGAACTCAAGTCCTCCTGACTTCAGGGCTGGTGCTCTATTCACTGTGCTATCTAGCTGCCCCCCTGAAAGAGGAATCTTGAAGGAAACCAGGCAAACCAAGAGTCAGTGAGGAAGGAGATATTCCAAGCAAGGGAGATATCTAGTAAAAATACACAGTCAAAAGATGGATGTTGTGAATAAGCAAGAGCAAGAAAGCCTATATTGCTGGATTATAGAGTTTGTGGAAGGGAATAAAGTATAGGAAGACTGGAGAGGTAGGAGTGGGTCAGATTATGGAGAGCCAGACAGAGGATTTTATACTTGGTCTTGGTGGTAGTAGGAAGTTACTGAAATTTATTGAGGAGGCTAGTGACATGGTTAGGCTTCTGATACAGGAAAATCACATTGGCAGATAAGTAGAGAATGGATTGGAGTAGAGAGAGTCTTGAGGACAAGAGTCCTATATGGAAGCTCTTGAAATAGTCTGTGTATGATGTGTGATAAGGTCTGTTAATAGATTATTAAAGGTGTGACTGTAGCCAAAGAGGAGAAATATAGTGAAGGAACAACTAACCTGAATTTAAATAAGACCTTTGATACCTATTAGCTTTGGGACCTTACAAATAGCTTAATCTTTCTAGTCTCATTATCTTCATCTATAAATTAGGCTTAAGAATGAATACTGGTAGTAACTATCCTATAGAATTACTGTGAGGTATAAATGCTAAGAGGTACTTTGTAATAATTTTCACAATTCAAATGCTGGTTATTATTAAAAGAAAGGTAAACATTTTTCCATCCAGGATTTAGAGCAATCCCTTTTCATCACTTTCAACAGAGGATGGGGGAAAGTGGAAGGTCCCATTTCATCTCCACCCACCAATCCATCCCACTGTCCAAGTGAAAGTGACCACAGGCTGCTGGAATGTCCCCAGGAATGCCTTTTCTCCCCAAGACAGGAAAGAGAAAAGGAAGGAAGTCTCTTTCAAAGCCTCTGACGGGGTGCCCAGGGTGTGTGTGTGTGTGGTTCTTCAGGAAGTGTGAGTGACAAAGAGATCCTAAGCCGGATACTCCCAGGAGAGAAATAAGAATAGAGCACATTTCTAAAGTGCTTCTCTCACTAGACTTTTGTGAGGCAGATAGTATAAGATTCTTATCCCCATTTCACAGAGGAAGAAGCTGAGTCTTAAAATACTTGATTAAGGAACTAACGTAGTCATGTTGTTCGTGAGCTCACAAACTTGAAACTCAAGCTGAAATCTACTGAGCTCTCCAGAAGTGTAACTCCCAATTTCTCCTATCCTCCCCAAAGGAAAGTATTGGTTGGGATGAGAAATGAAGTACCTTTGAAGTAGGCTGCTTTGAGAAGGTAAGTAATAGAATTTACAGAATTTACAGAAGCCATGAAGGCAATATAGTGAGTAAGACACAGGACTTGGTATCAGTAAGACCTAGTTCACCTGACTGTGTGGCCCTGACCATTAATTTCTCTGTGCCTCAATTTCCTGAGGCACCTATAAATAAAGCTTGAAATATGAAATGAGGGAGATTGAAGTCAATGACTTCTGAGTTTCCTCCCAGTTTTAAATATATGACCCATGTCATCTCATCCATATCCAACCAAGAATCTTTCCTGCAGCATCTTTTCCTCCAAAAGTGAGTATAATCTTTTCTTTATGTCCTCAACTGAAGGGAAACTCGATTCTTCCAATGACAGCTCACTCAACTTTTGGATAGTTCCACCTGTTAGGATAGTTCCATTGAGCTGAACTCTGCCTGTCTGCACCTCCCCCCTCCATTGCTTATATCTGGTTCTGTCACCCTGGGGCTAAACAGAACTGTCTAATATCTCTTTTACAACATGATCCCAAGAAGGCAGGAAGCCCTGGTTCACAGAGTAGGTGGTGGAGAGTGAGGTGTAAGAAAACTGGAAGGGTAGGAGGGAACTAGAAAGGTAGGGTTATAAAGGCCTCTGAATGCCCCAAAGAGGATTTTCTATTTGATGATCTGGAGACGATCTGAAGCCACAAGAGTTTAGTGAATGGGAAAGTGACAAAGTCAGAGTTCATCTGAGAAGATCAGTTGGAAAAATGACTGGGGCTAGTCTGCAATGGGAAGAGACTGGAGACAGGCAGACTGACCAGCAGACTATTGGAATTGTCCAGGTATGAGGTAATTTGCTCTAGGGGATGCCAGTGTCAGAGAAGAGACACAGGGTATTTAAGATATATTTCCAAGATAGACTTAATAGGCTTGGAAAATGTTTGGATAGAGGGGGTAAGAGAGAGTGGAGAATTTAGGATTTGCCTGAGGTTGCAGCCTGAGTAACTGAGAGCCCAAGGTGCCCTTGACAATAAGAGGAAAGCTGGGAAGAGAAAGGAATTTGAGAGGAATATCTGAGGAAGTCAGTTTTAGTCTTGTTGACTTTAAAGATGTCTATGGGACAACCAGTTTGAGATGTGAGATTGGAGTTCAGGAAAGATGTTAGGACTGGATAGGTAGATTGGAGAATCATAAACAAAGAAATGAAAATTGATTATAAGAGCTTATAAGATTGCCAAGTCTACAGCAATCATTCTCAAAGTGTGGTCTAGGGTCTGCTAGGGTCCTGGGACTCTTTCAGGGGACCTTTGAGGTCAAAACTATTTTTATAATACTTATTATAAGTCATTTGAGTCATTTTGGCTATGTCTAACTCTTCATGACCCCATTTGGGGTTTTCTTGACAAAGAAACTGGAGCAGTTTGCCATTTCCTCCTTCAGCTCATTTTACAGATGAAGACACTCAGGATTAAGTGACTTACTTAGGGTCATACTTTTAGTAAGTGTCTGAGGCTGGATTTGAACTCAAGCATTCTTGACTCCAAGTCCAGTGCTCTATCCAATGGGCCATCTAGTTGACTCCTTCATATGACATAGAGATCCTCTAGTCCCCTCAATATTTTACAGAAGGAATTGCTGAAGGTCCAGAGAAATTAAGAAACTTGGCTAAATTTACATAGGTTATAAATGTTGGAACTGAGATGTGAACTCAGTTCCTCTGTCGGCTTTCTTCCATTGTATGCCCATTGAAAGGAATGAATTGTATTCATTATATTGTTAGACCTGGAACCCAACACTTTGGCTCTGTCCTCCAGATCTGACCATTGAATAGATGCAGCATGGTGCCCCACCCTTAGCCAGTCTAGAGGTTCAGGATTCAGTCAGGATGGCTATACTCCCTGGTCTCTTTCTCAGGATGACCCCCATGTCTCAACTGTTCCAAAGCAGCAGACAATGGAGATTTGAGGATGGGAATAAGCATTTATTAAACACTTTATTATTATTAACAGATATTGTACTAAGTGCTTTACAAATTATCTCATTTGATCTTCATAACAACTTTGGGAAGCAGATGTGATTATTATCCCTATTTTACAGTTGAGGAAACTGAGGCAAACAGTGAGTTGCCCAGTGTCACATAGTTAATAAGTATCTGAAGCAAGATTTGAATTCAGGTTTTCTTACTCCAGGTCCAATGCTTGAAGCTATCAGAGCTTCTTCCTGACCTAATTAGAATTCTACATAAAGTGGAAGGAGTAATATCAATCCAGGCATTAAATGTGTAGGGAGGTGATTAGATAGGAGTTGCAAAAATCCTGATTTTGTAATCAGAGGGCTTGAATCTTAACTCTTTACTAATTTCACTCTGTGACTTTGAGCTAGCTCCTTCCCCTCTCTGGGTCTCAGTTTCTTCTTCTGAAAAACATGGAAAGTGGATAACTGAACTCTAAGGTCAATTCTAGTTCTATTTCCTAGGAACCTCTGGCAAAGAACTCTTTCCCCTGATTCCTGAACCTTTTAGCATCATTTTAATTAACACATGTATAGGAAGTATGGGCTGTGGGAAGGGCACATGATGCCAAATGAGGGACTGCCCAAAAAATCTCAACATGGAGGAAACATCAGAGATCCTCAGAATGTGATTAATATCTCTGAATAAGAGTCCCCTCAACAGGTGGTCATCTCACATTTCCAAGAAGACCACCAATGATAAGGAGTTCTCTACTTCCCCTACCAGCTCTGTCTACCTTACAACAGTTAGAATTGTAGGGATTTTTCTCTTTTCTTAAGTGTAGTTCTCCCTCTGCACCTTCCACCCATTGCTACCAATCCAGTTTTCTAGGATCAAGCAAAAATAAGACTTATTCCTCTTCCAAAGGATGACCCCTTGAATTCTCAAAGGCAACAACAATGTGCTACCCCCTCTCCCAGTCAATTTTTCTCTAGACTAAACATCCCCAGTTCAGTTGGAAATGGCATACTTTCCAGTCCTTTCTTCATCCTTTTCCTGGTTGATTTTCTCTCGCCCATTCCAGTTTTTGTTTCCTAAAATACGGTTCCCTATTCTTTATCCAATCTTCCAGATGTGCTCTGTTCAGTGCAGAAGACTTTAGGATGATCATTTTTATAATTTTGGATATTCTATTCCTCTTGATGCCGCCTAATATTGTATTAGTGCTATTGGTTGCCATGTCACAACATTGGGTCTGATTCTAGCTCTGTTTCTTACAATATGGGCAATGTTGAACCAGACACTTTAATCTCTTTAATGCCTCAGTTTCCTCATTTGTAAAATGAAAGAGTTAAGACTAGATGATCTCTGATCTTCCTTCCAGCCTTAAATCTTGAAATGTATTCTAGGCTTTTATTAGCTTGCTGAAACCCTTGGTCATAGTTTTTATTCTCATGGACCTTATATCCAGACCATCATAATATAAGTCTTAATGGGTTAGTGCTTACCAGGGATTGACAATTGAGTCTTCATTGCTTGGAGGTTATAGGACTCAACTGGCTTCAGTTCTGGGTCCTGATAGAATTTGGATTGGTTCCTTACTCTGCACTCTTAGGAAAACCCTGGTATCCACCCCTTGGGAGCAATTGCTCAGTTATTTACCAGGTCCCTCCTAGGTATATAACTCTGTGCTGGGTATAGAGATGGGATGGGAAGGAGTGAAGGAGGGGACGGAGATGCTGAAGAGAATATATTACCCTATCTGCTTGGTCTTCTCAGGCTGTCTGAGAATGCTTTGTCATATGACCCAGAGACTAATGGCCTGTTCAAATGGCACATGGGATAGCAAGATTAGAAGAGGCTTCCTGGAGAGGGTGGGACCTGAACTGGGCCTTGAAAGCTTGATAAAATTTGGACAACTATAGAAAAGAGTTAGGTATTAAGAAGATAGCAACATGGGAGTCATATGGCAGATAGAGGTGTATTTGGAGGGAGAGGGACATCAAAGCCTTCTGAGGAAGAGGAATCAGTTGGAGGGGAATGATGGGGCTAGATTTTATAGAGGGCCTTTTAAAGAAACATATAACCTCACTTCTATGACTATTAAAGTTCTTTGTTTCTCTAGAATACATGTGTAAAGGGTGCTCTAGGCTCAGATTTCAGCCCTATTCATTGGTCTGTCACAGGTATCAAAACATCATTACTCCGGTTACTGGAGTAGTGTGTGTGTGTGTGTAAGGGCTGATATGTGATCACCCAAGAGGCTCTGTGATATGAATCCCCATAGTTCTGTAGTTTAAGATGGAATAGTAGGTCTGGGGATTGAGGGTTCCCACTTAAAAACAGGCAGACTCTCCACTCCATGCCTCTTAACAGTCCAGGAAATTGCTGATAATATAGGGGTTTACAGAATCCAGACCTGTAGTAGGGAAAGGCAGCAGGGGAATGAGAGTGGTTAGCTGCCTGACCTTGAGAAGAGACAACAACAGGGCTCCATTTTGGTTGGGGAATGTTAGGGAGTGTGGGAAGAAGCTTGTTTAAAATTAATATAAGTTAATAAAATTTATTATTTTTAATTTGAAAAGTTTTAAAATGTTAATATTAATTCAAAACTTAAAATGAAATTTAATAATAATAATAATAAAATAAAAAATAAAATTAATAAAGCTCCACTCTGATCCTAGTGGTCCTCTGGTAAGAAAATCTTAGAAGTGTTTTAATTCGGTCTCTTCATTTTGTAGCTAGGGAAACCAAGGCTCAAAAAGATTTGTTCAAGGTCATGCAAGTAGTAAGTAAAAGAAATGGGATTTGAATCCAGTTCTAAATATAAATCCACTGCTCTTTCAACTATGTATAACACTTTATTCTCAATACTCTCATCTTATTGATAGGAAAACTGAGGCCCAGAATGCTGGACAGATTAGCCAAAGAGTACCTATCTTTGTGGCAGAAATAGGACTCAAACTCAGATCCCTTGGTTCTTAGCCCAGGCCTCTTTTCAACTCTCCTTAGTCTGATATTCAGGATTTTCCACAATCTAGTACCTCCTTATTCCTCCAGACTCTTCTTGTATCTAACCACTCTTGGCATTCTATCTTCCAAACACACTTAATTATTTCCTTTATAGGTCCTGGATGTTTTCTTCCAACAATGCTTTTCCTCATTTTCATTTCATAATTCTTCCTTCCTAGTATGCCCTCTAACCAAATCTCTGCCCATTAGAATTTTAGCCATCTGTGAGAACCCAGCTTAAATGCCACTTCCTTCAGGAAGCCTTCTATGATTCCTCCTTCCTCTTCGATTCCAAAGTACTATACCTGTATACTTCTTATGTGCCTGGCTTTTCCATCCTATTGAGTGTTGAATAAATAGATCTTATCTTACAGCCTGACTCTACCTGAAGTTTGGTAGCTATATATCTTCTCAGGATAGTCCAGAATATGATAGTTTAATTAACATTCACTGAATCAATGAATAGGGGATAGGAAGAGTGAAGGGGGGGGGGAGAGAGAGGGAAGGAGGGAGAGGGTAAAAGGGAAGGAGGGAGAGAAAGAGGGAGAAAGGGGTAAAGAGAGAAGAGGAAAAAGAAAAATAAGAGAAAGACAAGAAAAAGAAGAGAGAGGGGAGAGAGAAGAAAAATGAAAGAGAAAGACAGTAGAGAAAAGAGAAAGAGAAAGGGAGAGGAGAGAAGAGGAAGAAAGAAAGGAGGAAGAAGGAAGAAAACAGGAAAAGAGAAGAAAAGAGGAAAAAAGGGAAGAAAAAGAGGAGAGAGAAGAGAAGAGGAAGAAGAAAGGAGAAGAGAGAAGAGAAAAACAGGAAAGAGAGAGAGAAAGAAAGAGGGAGAGAGAGAGAGAAGAGGAAGAAGAAAAGAGGAGAAGAGAGAAGAGAAAGACAGGGAAAAGAAGAGAGAGAGAGAAAAAGAGGGAAAGAGAAAAAAGAAGAAAGAAGATAAAGACAGGAAAAAGAAGAGAGAGGAAGAGAGAGAGGAAAGACAGAGACAGAGAGGAGGGAAGGAGAGGAGAGAGAGAAGGAAGGAGGGAGAGAGAAGAAGAAGAAGAGGGAAAATAATAATAAGAGAAAGGCAGAGAAAAAAGAAGAGAGGGGGAGAGAGAGAAGGGGAAGAAGAAGAGACTGTTCCAAGGTCATCACAGGAGGCATTAGAGAATAGAGGAAGAGGAAAAGACTGTTCTCACATGAGGGTGAACAGTCATGAGGACAGGAATTATAGGATTATGGAGAGGAACGAATGAGAAAACTTTGAACAACAATGAGTCAGAGGAAGTATACAGAGATAGTAATAAGTCAGACTGAGTAAAAACATCAGGTCTGGTTAAAGGCAGTTCTGGATCACGAAGGAGACTTCTTTACCTACATCTTAACATGAGTATCACCTTTCAAGGCCTTAGTGAAGGGAAGGCTTGACCTGAATAGGAATGGTCTGAGTTCATATCCAGCCTCAAACACTGGTTGTATGACCCTGGGCAAGTCAGGGCGCCTCTGCTTGCCTCAGTTCCTTCATCAGTAAAATGAGGATAATAATAGCATCCATTTTGTAAGGATTAAATGAGATAATATTTATAAAGGGCTTAGCAAATCTTAAGGCATTATAGAAATGATAGCCATTATTATTATTTATTTCTATGTTTTATAAGTCAGTATAATTAAGAAAAAATTCCAGTGGAAAAAGCCCTGGATTTATAGCTGAAGGACCTGTCTCTGCTACTTACTAGCTGTATAACACTGGGCACGTCTCTTAACATCCTTGTGCAATAAAAGGACTTGACTAGAATGACCTCTGAGGTGCCTTCCAATTCCAGATCCTATTATTTATATCTATATGTATCCCCAATTCAAATCTTACTTCCTCCTGCACCTGACTCTCAGATTTATACTTAGATATCCCATGAGAATTTCAAA
This sequence comes from Sarcophilus harrisii, assembly GCF_902635505.1. Taxonomy (NCBI): domain Eukaryota; kingdom Metazoa; phylum Chordata; class Mammalia; order Dasyuromorphia; family Dasyuridae; genus Sarcophilus; species Sarcophilus harrisii. The sequence goes on from NC_045428.1 coordinate 549,982,562, forward strand.
TTCGTACAGCCCAGGTCATTATCTTTCCCATTAACCTTTAGGCCTTCCCACTAACCTTCTCAATCCCTGTAATTTCTTCTTTCTCTTGATAGAACCATTTTCCAATTCTCTCCTTTCTTATTTTCTACTTCCAAAAATCCATCAATCTCTCTCTCTCTGCACTCAACAGGCCCTCATCAAAACTCATGTGAACTACTGCTCTGGCCCCCTAATTAGTCTGCTGGTCTTCAGCCTCTCCCCTGTCCAATCTATCCTTCACACAGCTGCCCAAATTATCTTCTCAGAACATAGGCTGACCAGTCACTTCCCGCATAACAATCACAATTTTCCATTCCCTACCAAGTAAGGAAATGAAGTAGACCCTAACCCTGGCCATTCAATGGCTCCACTATTGGGCTGCAAATGTTCTTATACCTTATCTCATGCTGCTCTTCTTAACATCAATGGCATTCCAACTAAAGTGGAGGATCTACTGTTCTCCCTCCCCTTTCTGTCTTTGTACCTTTTCTCAGCATCCCCCAGGAATAGAATATTTCTGGCTCCTGTCTCTTTGAAAGTCTTTCTCTTCTTTCAAAGTCAAGTTGACATTGCCTTCTATAAAGCCCTTCCTAACAGCCCAGCTAGAACCATCCTCCCCTTTAGCATTTGTTCTGTATCCCTTCCTTGCACTTCTCTTATTCTTCTGTATATATGTGTATACATATGTATATACACATGTGTAAATACATACCATATATACCTATATATATATATATCTTAGATATTTGCTTGTCTTATTTCATCGAAAGCAGGGTCTGCATCCTATTTCTCTGTACTTTTTGTATGTTTAGTACTGAATACCATAATTTGAATATCTTGGATAATAAATTTTTTTTGGGGGGGGGATAAAGAATAAACATTTCTGTGGCATCTGTGTGCTAGTCATTGTGCCAAACATTTTATAAATACTAATCTTATCTGATTCTCACAATAATCCTGTCAGATGCTTTATTATGCCTATTTTACAATTGACGGAATTGAGGCAAACAGAAGCTAAATAATTTATCTGGGTCTATACAAATACAAAAATACAAATTTTGAGACCAGATTTGAACTTCAGGACCAATGTTCTGTCCATTGTACTCCTTAGCTGCCTCTGGGTACCGAGTGGGTCCTTAGAGGCTTCGTGGGGTATATGTATTACTGAGAAGTGATATGTTGAGGGTGGGGACTAAAGATGTTAGGGAGGAATATCCCCAGTATATATAGGGAGGAATATACTGGGGATACTGAGGAAGCTAGGAGGAAATATAGGGGATACTGAGGGACTTGCCAGCATTCAGAGAGAACTAAAGTTGCTGGGAGGACTTACAAAAGAGAAACTGAGAGAAATGAGATAAGGGTCACAGTAGATATTGAGGAAGATGGGGAAGAATATATAGGGGATACTTAGAAAATTGGGAGGGAAAATGAAAGGTATGGAGGGAGGTGGGAGAAGGCAGAGCCTATGGGTGAGGGGCACAGAGTGAATCCTGAGGGAGTAGATAAAGGATGTATCTGGTCTCTGAGTGTGCTGTGAAAGGATGTAGGAGGGATACTGAGGGAGTGAATAAAGGAAATATGTGGTCTCTGAAGGTGCTGCAATGGACACATGAGGGGCACTGAAGAATTTGGGATTGAGGCACACAGGAAAACACTGGGTAGCCTGGAAGAGGATCTGCAGGGAGCACTGAAGGTATCCGAAAGAGGGCAGGACATAGGAGAAGATGAGGGACATAGAGGGAGAGAGGGGGGTGGGGCACTGAGGAATCTGAAAGAAAGCTACATAGGGGCGCTTGGAGGCACAGGAAGTGTTGAGAGAGGGACAGAACACTCTGGGAATAGGGTCCTAAGAGGACCAGGTTTCACAACATCACAGGATGGGCACAGGTCAGGGGGCTGGGCTGGGCGTGGTGCCCACACCAAAAAGGTTTCTGCAAACTGGTCCCCCTTGTCTCCTATTTCCCGGTGGTGGAGGGGGACCCTGGCTGAAGATCAGAGATCTGTCCACGTCAGTCAGAGATTGGCCAGCGTCAAGAGGCGCCTTCTCAGGAAAGAACAATGTGGGCCCTTTGAAGCTCTAGGGCAGCAGGGGATGGGTGTTTCTCCAAACATGGGGCCTCCTTTGCAAAACAATCTTTGATTCCCAGGCCCAGGAGTCCTCCAGGTGCCAGTGGGGCGGTAGGCGGGGGCTGGGGGCTTTGTTTGCCCGGAAAGGGGGCTCTTAGGACTTGGGAACAATGTGTGTGATGGGTTTGGCCCTGGCTAGGGGTACTGGTGCTGGGGGGGTGTAGGGGAAAAGCAGAGTCTGGAGCTGGAAAAGGTGGGCCCAGAATCCATGATGCTATTGCTTAATGAATGGCCAGGAGCTCAGGCAGGTCTTGTTTACCCCTCTTTCCTTCCCCTCCTCCTCCCTCCCCCAGTCAGGCTCCAATGGAGCCTCTGGAGAAGTCTGAGAACCTCCTGACCTGTTCACCTCGGCTTCATTCAATGGCTGGTCCCCCAACTTTGCTTGACTGAGGGTTAGGTGACAAGCCCTGGCATCCCCTCATGCTGGACCCTTGCCCTCTCACTCCGCAGCTGTGGCTCTCATGCCTAAGGCCACCAAAGTCATTGAGTTTGGAATACTCAGAGAACTCATGTTTAGCTTCTTGGAGGCCTCTGTGATTTGTTTGGTGTCCAGATAAGTCTCCAAGAGCTCATAGTTTACTATTTCCAGGGCCAGGAGAACCACCTTTTTTCTGGGAACCTTCAACAAACCCCTCTATCTAGCCTCTGGGGCTCCAGGAGGGCATAACTTTGTCAGCATTCTTTGGGCCTTAGAGAAAATGCGAACTCTGTGCATATTTCCCCAAATCCTCAGATAATATGCCATACCATGGAGAAAACTCTGGACTTTTGAAGATCATGCCTCTGGGGTGTAAGCTTTGGCAGGTGTTAACAAGTCAGAAGTCTTGGTATTTCCCACAGAACACAAGTGATTGCGTGGCTAGTGAAAAACCCTGGAAATTAGAACTCCTGGGTCCTTTCACAGGATCACTGACCTGGAAGGGACCTTAGTAACAATCTAGGCTAACCCATATTTGAATAAGAATCCCCTTCTGTTATAAATCTCAGAGCTGGTCATCCAGCCTTTGTTTAAAGACTTTTGTTGAGGGGTAACCTGTTAGTTCCCAAGGCAACTATGGTATAACTCTAATTGTTACCATGCTTTTTCTTACAGAAGTTTGAATCTACCTTTGAAACTTCCACCCACTGCCGCTGGTTCTGATTTCTGGGGCCAGAATGAAGAAATTTAATCTCTCCTGCATAAGACAGCCTTTTGGGAACTTAAAGAAACTCTCCTTCTCTTCTTCAGGTTAAACATTTCTAGTTTCTTCAAGTAATCCTTAAAGTGACATGGACTCAAAGAACTATTCCAATTTTTGTTTGCTCTATAACTTATTCATGTCATTTCTAAATTGTAGAATCCAGAGCAGAATATGATATTTCAGGTATGACCTGATCATAATTGAATACAGAAGTACCATCACCATTCTCATTCTGGATATGGGGCATTCTTTAGTGTTGCCCACAATTGAGCTATTTTTCCTGGTTGTTATATCACATTGCTGGCTCATATTTAGCTGGCCATCCATTCTCCCTCATCTTGTACTTATGAAGTTGATTTTTTGGAACACTGGTGAAATTGACTTTTGAAATCCAAATTTAAGAATTTACATTTATCTCTATTTAATTCTAGCCTATTAGATCAGGCCCACCACTCTTACCTGTAGAGACTGTTACAAATCCTGCCCCTGTCATCCTGTATGTTAGTTTGCTCTTTCAAGCCAACTGCAAATCCAGTAAGCCTGCTATGTAGAGACTTTTATCCAAGTCACTGTTAAAACATGTCTACTCTGGAGAAATTTAAGTTGATATCAAGTCATTCATGGTTGTTTTTCATTCAGCCAGCTCTGAATTCTCCTAACTGAACTATGCTCTAGCCATCAGCTTCTTAAACTGTAGTATGGAGGTCTCCTAATTAAACATGGGGGGGGTCACAAAATTATGATTTATTATCAGTGAATATTCAATTTGTATGCTTATTTTGTCAAAGACTTCACTGAAAACAAACTGTAATATAACTAATATAAGCTACATTTGTAATGGGGATTCTGAACCTTTGTTCCCTCTGGTCCATGAGAGGTGAAATCTCAGGACTCCTCAGAATCATGTTTTTAAATGCGTAAAATAAAATACATGGATTAGCAAAGGAAACCAATTCTATTGAAATAAAGATGTAACTTTTTCTCCTCCGAAATCATTATCTTCCTGTTATCTATCTATAAATTCCTTGCTTAGGAACCCCTGATCTACAGCATTCCTCTGAGCTAATAGTCTAGCAATCCCAACTAGAAAAGAAATGAGCTTAGTTTGATGTAGATTCCTCTAACTTTTTGAATAATTAATACATTGCAAAATTTTGCCATGTTCATTAGCTTGTAATTTTCAGGCTCGCCTCTCTTTCATTTTTTTTTTCTTTAAGAAGTGGGACAACAGCGTCCTTCCCTAATCATGGGGTAACTTCTCTTCTTCACTACATTCTTTCCCAGATCATCAATCACACAGTCCAGTTCTTTCTCTTCTCAAATATGTGGTTAATCTGGATTGGGTCACTTGCACTCACTAAAGGGTAGCCAGATGCTTCTCTACTATCTCACTATTGATCTTGGGTGTTCACTCGTTATCAGTCACTTTTGTTCTGTCCCTTCCAGTCAAAAGATCATTTTCCCAGTGAGAATAAACAGAAGACAAATGGGAGTTTAGACCCTTTGCCTCCTCCCTTATTGTCTCTTATCATTTATTCTTATCATTCCCTCCAACCTGAACTGGGGTTGTATCTCTTCTTTGATCTTCTCCTTTCCCTTTCCCCCCAGATAGCATAAAACAAATGAACAAACACAACCAACCAAGCCCTTTTTTTGTTGTCTTTAGCCTTCCTTAGCAGGCTTTTTCTGAGCTTAACATTCCAGACACTATTTTTCCAGAATGGTGCCCAGCTTTGGTATTCATCCTCTGTTTCCTGTTCTCACTTCCATCTTTTAAAAATTCAGATATGTTGATAAGTTTCTTGGTTTCTCCTTTAGCATCTTTAGATACTTCCCTTCCCCCATTTCCTCTTCCTTAGTATTGTTTCTCTTGAAGTTTTCAAAATTTTCTTCTTTAAGGTTTCCCATTCTTCTTGGTCTGAGTTCTCTTGAAAAGGAGACTACCCAAGGTGTCTGAAATCTACATTCTCCAGATCTAGGGTACATGTTAGACTATGTCTGACTCTCCTTTTCTATTACAAATTTTCCTCTGAGATTTCCATCATTTCCATTTCAGCACAAGGTCTTTTTTTTTCTTTGGTGAAAGTAGTCATCAATAGAAGTCCCTTGCACTGACTCCTCCACCCTCTGAAAGTAAAATTATCGCAAAGGCAAATCAGGATTGTATTAAGAAATTATTTGGTCCGATTTCCACCAGATACCTGGACAATTGAGCATCCCCTTCCCCCATCATCTCTTCATCATGTATGTGGTATACAGGTACCAGGACATTGTAATTGGCATCCCCTAATTCAGACCTTATTCTGGCATTGAGGACATTCCCCTGGCTGAGGTGAAAACTTCCCCATAAACATCTTCCTGGAGGAGGATTGATCGAGTTATGGCTAATTATACATCTGAATCATAGTTTTGGCTTTGGGTTTCTCTAAAAGACAAAACAGAGCTGAGGGATGCAGAAGCTCAGACTCAGATCCCTGGAGGAAATTCTTGTATGTCTGTGAGACTCCTGCAGAGAACCATATGGCTCTGAGAGAAGAAAGTATCACACAGCCCCAGAGATAGGAGACATAGTGATGAGTTCCTGGGTCCCCTGCAGAGAAGTAGTGAAAGAGCTGGAAGCAGAGGATCATGGAACCAAAGTGAAGTTCCTGAATGAGCAGAGGAATTTTAGCATGAGAAAGAGAGCTGACTCCACAACAAGGCTGAATGCTTTGCTCTTGTTTTGGCCTTACCACAAGGGAGCATTTTACCTGTGTGTAAATCTGAAGGAGATGATAGAGATTTCTGGGAAACCAGAGCTTATTGGAAAGAAAATTTAATGATCTCAAATGCTTTCCCTGGAACAGAAGGGGATATTGAGAGTGCTTCAACCCTAGAAACGTGCCTGGGAATATGAAGAAAAAGAGGGAAGAAGAATTATTTTGTCTTTTTATTTTGAGTCAGAATCTTTCATATTTTTGGTTTCCTGTTGGTTGAAATAAAGGTTACCTTATATATTGTATGCTCTGCTGAATACTTGCATGGGGGTTGCAGCTCTTTTACCTTCTCTGTAAAGACCTACGCATAAAAAATGTAGCAGCCCTTTTTGTAGTGGCAAGGAACTGGAAATCGTGTGGATGCCCATCAGTTGGGGAATGGTTGAATAAGTTATGGTATGTGAATGTAATGGAATATTATGGTTCTAGAATAAATGATGAACAGACTGATTTCAGAAAAGCCTGGACAGACTTACATGAACTGATGCTGAGTTAAGTGAGAAGAACCAAGAGAACATTGTAAATAATAACAAGAAGATTATGTGATGATTAACTGTGATTGGTTGTGGCTCTTTTCAACAATGAGGCAATTCCAATAGACTTGTGATGGAAAGTGCCGTCTATTTCCAGAGAAAGATTAAGGAGACACCTTTTTGTTGTTGTTTGCTTGTTGTTTTTCCTTGTGTTTTCCCTCCTTTGATCTGATTTTTCTTGTGCAGCATGACAAATATGGAAATATGTTTAGAAAAATTGCACATTTTTAACCTATATCAAATTGTTTACTGGGAAGGGGGGGGGGAGATGGAGAAAAAATTGGAACACCAGGTTTTGCAAGGGTGAATGTTGACAACTATATTTGCATGTATTTTGAAAAATAAAATAACTATTTTAAAAAGACCTAAGCATATAATCCAAGAGCTTTAGTTTGGATTGTGGGTTACATCTTCCTCTAATTTCTAGTATTTCCCTTTCTCAGATTTCCTTCCATCTGTTCTATATGTATCTTCTATGGATCTAGTTATTTAAATATCTGTCCCCAGTGAATGTAAATTCATGGAGAACAAAAATCATGTTTCTTTGTCTTTCTTTGTGTCCTTAATATTTAGCATTATGAAAGTAGTACGTGCTGAACAAAATTCTTATTGATTGATTAACAGAACTCCAAAATGGAATGGGCCACTTCTGGAATGGGTGAGCTCTTTCCCTATGAAGGTCTTCAAGCAGAAACTAGAAAAGCATTTCTTGGACATGTTATAATGGTGGTGTTGGGTGTTGGGAAGGTGGGAAGAGTTACTTCCCAAATATAGGTTGGACTAGATGATTGTAGAGCTCCCTCCCATCTCTAGAGTTCTGGGATTCTAAGGAAGCACTGCACAATTTCCCCACTCTCATTCCTGTTCAAATTCATTTCAGCCCACTCTCTTCCTGTTATTCAGTTTAGTCCTAATTCCTGGCTACTGGCAGCACCTGCCCAAAATAGCCATGTTAATATCTACTAATGTAATAGGATGCCTATCTAGTTGCATATCATAAAACCCCAGCTCTGACACCCTACCCAGCACAGCAGATGACTTTTCTAGGGGTTCAAAATCTATGGACAAGTGGAGAAAGGACACTGGACTCGGAAGCATGAAGTCTGGGTTCAAATTCTGGCTCTACCATTGGATGATAAAGATTGAAATGGTCCCTAGAAGTCATTTAATCCAACCTGGTCCTTTGACAAATAAGGAAACTGAGACCCAGGAAGAACTGATGAAGAATAAAGAGGTAATATGTCTGTATTTGAATTCAGGATCTTGGTCTCTAAATCCATTGCTTGTACACTATACCAAGTGGTATAGTGTTATGAGAGAGTCTGGGTCCTAGAATCAGGAAAACTTGGATTCAGAAACTATCTCAGACATTTATTAGCTATGCAACCCTAGTCAAATCATGAAACCATTTTCTAATCTGTAAATATCTATAGCCTATAGATATTTATGTATCTCACCTCACAGGGTGTTTATGAGGATCAAATGAGATAAAGTACATAAACACTTTACAAATCTATATAAATATTGTTACTAGCTATGTGACCTTGCAAAACTTCCTTCCCTTCTGGGTGACTCAATTTCTTCATTTATAAGATGGGGAAAATAATCTTTGGACTTCCTTATTTACAGAGTTGTAAGGAAAATATTTTGTAAAGCACCACTGACATAAGTATTATTGTAACTGAGTACCTATTAAGCACAAGGTATTGTGTAGGATATTAAGATCAAGATTCATTGATTTAGAATAGGAAGGCACTTTAGAAGTCATTTAGTCCACCTCCACCACCCCAATTTTACAAATGAGGAAATTGAGGCCTGGAAAGTAAATGACTTTCCCATAATCAAAGTCACTTTCTACATGAAAAATTCCAGAGACAGACTCCAAACCAAAAGGAATATTCAGTTCCTATTGTAAAAAATTTACTCTGGTAGGGAGATTACAATTATCTAACATAACAATAACATAACTTTAACTTTGGCTGTATATGCAAAATGCCTTTAAAAAGGGATAAATAACTAAAGAAAGATGAAATCTAAAGTGGTAGAGGAGGGCCAGGTCAGGGAAGGCTTTTAAGTAAGGGTAGGTTTCTGACAAGTAGAGATGGGGACAGGAGGACATTTCAGTTAAAAGTGAGGAAATAAAGGGGATGAACATTGTCTGAAGCTTAATCTAATCAGTTTTGTCTCAAAGACAGAATAACATGCATTCAGTTGGGTGTAGTAATTTGTCTTACCCTATAAGGGAGTAGGAAGAGAAAGGGGAAAGAAAAGGGAAGGACTGGATAGAAGAGACAGCAGAAGAGATAAGGACAAAGGGTAAGAGAAGAGATGAGGAGTAATAAAAGGGAGCACAGGTTGAAGGCAGAGTTGGGCAGAAACAAAATACTCCTAAGGAGGGACAGACTGGAAAGAGAGAGAAAAAAGCATATGCAAGGGAGAAAATAGGATGGAGGGAAATATACAGCTGATAATCATAACTGTGAATGTAATGAACTTTCCCATAAAACAGAAGCAGATAGCACAGTGGATTAAAAACCAGAATCCCATAATATGTTGTTTACAAGAAACACTTTTGAAACAGATACACACAGAGTAAGGATTAAAGGCTGAAGCAAAAAAAAAAAAAAAAGCAGGGGAATGATTCTGATCTCAGATAACAAAAAAGCATAATAGATCTACTTTAGAAAGATAAGGAAAGAAACTACATCTTGTTAAAGGGTATCAGGAATAATGAAGTAATGGCAGTATTAAACATATATGCACCAAATGGTATAATATCCAAATTCTTAGAAAAGAAATTGTCAATTACAGGAAGAAATGGACAGCAAAACTGTACTAGTAGAGGACTTCACCTTCCCCCTCATAATTAGATGAATTTAGCCGCAAAATAAGCAAAAAAAAAAAAAAAAAAAAAAAAAAAAAAAAAAAGCAAGGTTAATAGAATCTCAGAAAACTTAGATATGATAGATCTCTGCAGAAAATTGAATAGGGATAGAAAGGAATATACCTTTTATAATATCATGATCTTCAGATCATGATACAACAAAATTACATTCAATAAAGGGGCAGAGAAAGAGACAATTGAAAAAAAAGAAAGTGATGAAATTCCAGTGGAGCTATTTAAAATCCTAAATGATGGTGCTATTAAAATGCTATGCTCAATATATCAGCAAATTTGGAAAATTCAACAGTGTCCACTGAATTAGAAAAGATCAGTGTATGACCCAATTCTAATGAAGGGCAGTGCCAAAGACCGCCCAAATTACCAAACAATTGTGCTCATTTTACACACCAGGAAAATTATGCTTGAGATTCCAAAAGCTGGATATTATTACGTGTGTATTAGCAAAAGAGCAGGCTGATTTTCAAAAAGGCAGAGGAACTAAAGACCAAATTGCCAACATTTCCTGGATTATGGAGAAAGCAAGGAAGTTCCAGAAAAACATTTACTTTTGCTTCATTGATTACACTAAAGTCTTTGTGTGGATTACAACAAAATGTGTCAAGTAATCAAAGAGATGGGAGTACCAGATCATTTTACATGTCTCTTGAGAAACCACTTTGTGGGCCAAGAAACAACAGTTAGAAGTGAATATGGAACAACTGATTGGTTTAAGAGTGGAAAAGGATTACAACAAGGCTGTATTTATTATTTATTTAGCTTATTTGCACAGTGCATTGTGCAAAATACCAGGCTGCATGAATCAAAAACTGGAATTAAGGTTGCCAAGAGAAATATCAACTATGTAGATGATATTACTCTGATGGCAGAAAGTCAAGAAGAATTAAGAAGATTCTTGATAAGGGTGAAAGAGGAAAATGTAAAAATTAGCTTAAAGCTTACCAAAAAAATCCTAAAATCTTGGCTACTTGTCCCATTATTTCCTTGCAAGTAGAGGAAGAAAAAATTGAGGCAATATCAGATATCATATTCTTGGGTTCAAAGGTCACTGCATATGGCAACTGCAGCCATGAAATTAAAAGATGCTTGCTCCTTAGAAAGAAAATTATGGCAAAATCTGGATGATATGTTAAGAAGCAAAGCCATTACCTTGCTGACAAAAGTCTGTATAATTAAAGCTATGATTTTTCCAGTAACAGTATATAGCTGTGAGAATATAAGGAAAGCTGAGCACCACAGAATTGATATTTGATTTGTGATTCTGGAGAGTACTTTTGAGAGTTTCTTGGATATCCAGACAATCAAATTGGTCAATATATAAAGAAATTAATTTAAGTTATTCACTAGAAGGTCAAATATTGAAGCTGAAGATTAAATACTTTGGCCACATAATGGGAAGATAGGAGTCACTGGAACAGACCCTAATGTTGGGAAATATTGAAGACAAAAGGAGAAGAAGATAGCAGAGGATGAAATGAAAAGACAGTGTTATGAAAACAACAAAGATGAACTTGGACAGACTTCAGGAAATAGCAAAGGAGAGAAGGACCTGGTGTGCTATAATCTATGGGGTTACAAAGAGTCAAAAACAACTAAATGACAGAACAAAACATTGAAAGAGAATACACATAATGGGAAAAGGGGAAGGCCCTGAATTCAGCAATGCTTTTCAATGAGGATGAGTATTTAATTCTCCTTGATAACAGAAACTATATCAATTTAAAGGACAGCAGCACTTGTATGTCTAAAACATATGACTTATTCATTCTGCTGAAGGTATGATTACTTATTTAATATCCTGAATCATTTAATCAGATGACAGCTGGTTATGTTTGGAAACTTTCAGAGTAGAATTCTAAATGGAACTGGGGGCCCATATGTATTCAAGGATCCTTTTCAATAACTGTGTGGCCTTCAAATTGGAAATGATAGAATTAAAGAACAACAGAAGAGCAAGGACATAATGAAAGATTCAATTGCATGTTAGAGATCCTGGTGACAAAGGAAATTCAAAGAGGAAAGTCAGTAGAATAGGATCATAGGATGTAGAACTTGGCTGGCCCTCAGAGATGAATACTTAAGATTTTAGAAAAGAAGAAACTGAGATTCAGAGAGGTTCTGTGACTTGCCAAAAATCATGATCTCTCGTGTTCTTTCCAGTGTGGAAATATTAGGATTCTGTGAAGCTCTATGATGGGCTTGTGAGTATAGACTTGCTCATCACTAGGAAAGGAAAACTTTTTGGCTCTAGGAATTCATGGAGAGTGTTCACTAATTCAAGGAGAGTGTCATCATCAGTCTGGGTGGGAATGATTCTCAGAAATCATAGAATGAAAGAATTTCAGACTTAGAACAATGGCAAGATATGTATAATTCAATAAATATTTATAAAGCATCTATGTACCAGGCACTGTGTTAAGTGTTTAATGTTACAGATAGGAAAGAGTACCTGTCCTTACACTAATGAATTGTTGGTGGAGTTGTGAAATGACCAACCATCCTGGAGAGTAATATGGTGCTATCCTCATAGGGCTATAAAACTGTGCATGCTTTTTGATCCAACAGTACCATTACTGGGTCTGTATCTCAAGAAAATCATAGGGGAGGGAAAGGGATCCACATGTGCAAAAGTGTTTGTAGCAGCTCTTTTTGTGGTAGCAAAAAATTGGAAAATTAGTAGATGCCCATCAATTGGGGAATAGCTGATCAAATTGTGGTATATAAAGGTAATGGAACATTATTTTTCTATTAAAATGATGAACAAGCTGATTTTTGAAAGGCCTGGAAAAGTTTACATGAACTGATGCTGAGTGAAACAAGCAGAATGAGGAATACACTGTACACAATAATACAAGAACGTGTTATAGTCAATCTATGACAGATTTGATTCTTCTTAGTGGTTTAGTGACCAAAGCAACCTCAACACACTTTGGACAGAAAATGCCATCTGCATCTAGAAAAAGAACTAAGGAAACTGAATATAAATCAACACATGCTATGTTCACTTCTTTTTTCTGTTTTTTTTTTTCTATCTCTCCCATGGTTTTCCCCTTTTGTTCTGATTTTTCTTTCCCAACATGATTCATAAATCAATGTGTGTTAAAAATAAATTTAAAAAAGAACAAAAGAATACCTGCTCTCAAATAACTTACAATTTTATAGGGGAAGACAGCATACAAAGGAAGCTAAAAAGTGGGGAACTGCTTCTCTTTTATGCAAAAAGCATATCATTATTATGACTAGGACCCTTGTTAAAGCTAAATTTACTACATAGACATGAGTTATTTTGTTGTCACTATTATTTGTTTTGTCTGGGACTTGAAATTTCATTGGTATACACAAAATTTATAATGTAGATATTCTTGCAACAGATGGAGAGTGGCAACTTATCCATTGCCAACTGAATGCTGAATAAGTGCTGAACTTATTCCTTATTGTGTAAAGGCTGTTAGCCCCTGAGAGGTCCATCTGTTTGTTTGCGTAAGAGGTCATCTTTAGCAGTCAATCTCCAGCTTCATTTTTACATTCCTTACTTGCTCTTTACTATTCTGGGGCTTGGAAACTGGTTTCTTTGAGCCTTGGGGCCAAGTGAGAGTATCTACTCTTTGGCCTGGTGAAAACAGCCAACTAATTAAATTTATTGTCTCTCTGGTCCCAGGAATGAGCCCCTATCTTGACTTGTTGGCTAAACAAAGCTTGAAATTCTTATAAAAAAGGGACATATTTTTATTCCACACTCATAACAAGGTCCTAATATCTGCATGATTTATAAAGTGATTTCATGCCTCTTCTATAACTTCATCTTCTCAAAGATCCTATAAAGCTGGTTACACATGGATAGTTATCCCCCTCTTACAGATGAAGAAAATGGGGCCCAGACAAGTAAAACAATTTATCTGAGATCACACGGTTTTGATTTTGATGAGATCTCACATAAAGATGCAACTCAAAGTCAAGTTCACCAGCTTTCAAATCAGGGCTTTGTTGCATCCTATTTCCTCCTTCACCCTGATAGCTCATACTTAACACACAAATCTGCCTGGGCAAAGGGACAGAGTCTCTTAATTGCATAGGTAGGAGAAATGATTTAAGTCCTTTGAAAGAGCAGGGTTTGATAGAATGGAGAGGGAGAAAGTAGGTGGACATTAAGAGCCTGAAGGAGGAATGATGAGAAATATAAGAATAGGGGAGAGAAATGGAAAGAGATGTACTCTGCCTAGATTAGTCCAAGCCAATCCATTAGAAAGCATTTCTTGAATGCCTACTATGAACTAGGCACTGTACTAGGGGCTAGGGACAAAAATGAAAATGTCTACCCTCAAGAAACTTATATTTTATCAGGTGAGATGTGTGGCTTTACCTAAGATTAGAAGTTTTGTGTAGGAGGTCACACTTGACTAAAGCTTTGGAAAAAACATGTTTTAAGAGTTAAAAAAAGAGGGGAGTATACTTTGACATGCAGACAAGGCAGTGTAAAGGTACAGAGATGGAATATGGAGTGTTTGGAAGAAGACTTCTGAGGAACAATAAGAAAGATGATTTGGCTGAATCACAGAGTGGGGTCAAACCAGCATCTTGTTTCTGTTTGTTGATATGCTGACTGAGGTCCATTGAGTCAGGGCAGACTGACTCCCAGGATCATCATCATCATCATCATCATCATCATCATCATCATCATCATCATCATCATCATCATCATCAAAGCTGAAACGTATATAGTACTTGAAAGCTTTCAAAACACTCTATATAGATTATTTCCTCTAAATAAGTAACTGCGTTTTCCTTCTTCTTTGTATCAGTCAGTCATCAAATATTTAGTAAGTGTGAATCATTGTGTCAAATACTGGGGATACAAAGATAAAAGACAGTCCCTTGGCCTGAAGTTGCTCATGGGAGAATAAAGAAAAAATAAAAAAATATTTATAGCAGCTCTTTTTTTGTGGTGGCGAAGATTAGAAATTGAGGGGATGTCCATTAATTCAGGAATAGCTGAAAAAGTTGTAGTATATGAACTATTGTGCTATAAGAAATGATGAGCAGGTGGATTTCAGAAAAACCTGTTAAGACATACATGAACTGATGCTGGGTGAAGTGAGCAGAACCAAGAGAACATTGTATCCTTTAACAGTAACACTGTTACTGTGCAATGATCAACTATGATAGACTTAGTTGTTTTCAGCAATACCAGAAGATGTGATCTGAAATGCTATACAATTCCAGAGAAGGAGCATTGGACTCCATATATCTGAATGCATATTGGAGCATATTTTCTCACTTCTTAAAATTTTTGTTTCTTGTTTTTTGTTTCTTGTGATTTTTCCTTTTTGTTCCGATTCTTCTTTCACAACAAGATTAATATTTAACATGATTGTACACATATAGTCTATATCGGATTACTTTCTATTTTGCGAAGGGAATAAGTAAGGGAGGCAGAGGATAAAACTTGGAACTCAAAATCTTACAAAAAATGAATGTTGAAAACTATCTACGTGTAAATGGAAAAATATTAATAAGTGCAAAAGAAAAAGATTCAACTGGGGGAGACAACGTGCAGATAATATGTTGCTAACTACAAGAATATTTGAAATGATTTCAAAAAGCAGCCACAAGCATTCAAAAAGTCATATGCTTTTCTGTAGAAAGTGGGATTTTCATTGGGACCTGAAGGACATCTGGGAAGCCAAGAGGCTTGTTGATTAAGAAATCATTGAACATTTAGGAGAAAGCAGCATCTCCTGTGCCTAGAACATAGTAACTTTGCTTAGTAAATGCTTGTTAGTAAATGCTATACAATGGGATAGACGCTATAAGACATCATTATTCTCATTTTATAAATGAAGAAACAAAGCTCAGACACTTTAAATAGTTTATGTATGGTCACACAGGAAGTGAAATGATGAAGATGAGATTTATACCTTGGTCTCTCTTGGCTCACAAAGCTTTCTTCCCTCTTGCCTAGATTTTCCTCTCCCTCAGAGGACCCCTTCTAAGATTTGTAAACAACCTTAGTTTTCTTCTATTTCAGGGCCAAACTCCTCCCTGATCCATGCTGGAGATTGGCAGTTTCACTTCTTGGTCAGCTGCAAATCATCACCCTCTGTAGAATCACTCCCTTTCTTCCTAATTTTCCTAAACAGCTTATGCATATCATTGTTTTGGAGTCATGGAAGATTTTTGGTGTTTGCTTCCAAAGAACCTGTTCCCCAGAGCACGTGTGAGGTGATATGATGCATGCGGAATCCTCCTGTGAAGTGAATGAGCTGATGCTATTGTCAATAAATAGCTTCCTCTTTCCACCTGTCTACTTGGAAACTCCTCTAGACTACTGGACCATATTTGTCTCCGGTTTTGCCAAGTGTGCGTCACAGGGTTCCAGGTTTGGTTCAGAATCAATGGCCCTTACTGTATAGCACCATTTAATTAGACAAACACAATTGTCAATTTGCTCAAAGAACTTGATTGAAAATGTCAATTTGCCTAGCAGAGACTGAAGGCAAAAGCTCTCTTCCGGTAATAGACAAATAGCCGACATAAAAAGCTAAAGCTTGGAATAGTGCCACACCTTGCCTACCTCAGTTTTGTCCGTTCTGTCTGGGAGGCTGGCTAGGAGTGAAGGGACAACAAAGGACAGATGAAGGGAAGGTTCTGGGGGTGGAGATAATTTGTGAATTAGGGACGGACTGCTTTAGGTTTCTGGATCTTAAAGGGGAAGGCTGATTTGTGCTGATTTGAGAAATCAGAGAAGGAGGAGGAGTCAATTAATAAGCACTTGTTTACCTTGTTAACACGGTACTGTGTCTTATGCTCTGCAAAGTACCGGGGGAAAACACTTTCATTAAAACATTAAAAACATTAGGAAGAAAGGGCATTAAAAACATTAGGAAGAAAGGGAGTGATTCTACAGAGGGTGATGATTTGCAGCTGACCAAGAAGTGAAACTGCCAATCTCCAGCATGGATCAGGGAGGAGTTTGGCCCTGAAGTAGAAGAAAACTAAGGTTGTTTACAAATCTTAGAAGGGGTCCTCTGAGGGTACTTTAGGTACTCAAGCCTAATGGGGGAGACACGCAAACAGCTATTTGCAAACAAGATGTCAGCAGAATAAGGAAGAAAGAAGAATGGGCAAGTTCAGGTTGAGGCTGGTTGACCAATTATTTGGAATCATAGGACCCTAAGATGAAAGCTATAAGGCTTAAGACTCAGTTCTCTCACCACCTTTGTCAAGAGTCCTTTCCTCGTCTGGATGGTTAATGGCATCCCTTGGAAGGTGACATACCATCTACTCTATATTTATATATGTTACTTTCCCCTTCAGAATGTAGACTTCTTTAGGGCAGGAACTATTTGATCATTTTCTCTACTCTTTCCCTTCCCCCCAGTCCTTAGTGTAGTACCTGGCACTATTAAGTCCTTGATAAATGCTTGTTGATCTCATAGGATCAGAGATTTAGAGCAGGAAGAGACCCTGGAAATCATCTGGCTCTTTTAATACATGGGATAAACCAGAGTCTGAGAAGTTAAATAACTTGCCCAAAGGCATACAGGTTAGGATTCAAATCCTGAGAGGCAGAGTTGGGATGCAAATTCAGTTTTTTCTTTCTTTCTTTCTTTCTTTCTTTCTTTCTTTCTTTCTTTCTTTCTCTTTCTCTCTCTTTCTCTCTCTTTCTCTCTCTTTCTCTCTCTTTCTCTCTCTTTCTCTCTCTCTCTCCCTTCCTTCTTTCTTTCTTCTTTTTCTTTCTTTCTCTCTTCTTTCCTTGCTCTTGTTGTTGCTATGTATAATGTTCTCTTGGTTCTACTCACTTCACTTAGCATGAGTTTGTGTAAGTCTCTCCAGGCCTTTCTGAAATCATCTTGCTTGATTCTGTAACATTCATATACCATAACTTGTTCAGCTATTCTCCAATTGATGGGCACTGACTCAGTTTCCAGGTTCTTGCTGCTATAAACATTTTTGCACGTATGGGTCCTTTCCCCTTTTTTATGATCTCTTTGGAATACAGGCTCAGTAGAGACACTGTTCAGCCCTCTTTCTACAACTCCAAGAAACTGTCTCATTCCCTCCCATTGGAGTTGTTCAAAAGTGAATGAGTGAATGAAGTCCCTATTCCTGAAGGTGTTTTGTTGGAGTGATGGCAGAAGGGATCCCTTCTTTGGCACATGGTGGGCATTGTTGGTCTCAGTTTCACTTCTAACTCTAGATTCCCATTTGTTGAATTCTTTGATTTAGAGAGTTCTTTTAGAAGAATTTTTTTTTTTAGAGCTTTTTTCATTTCATGAAGTTTCCCTCCTCTCCCAATACTATTGGCCCTCTGGTAAAACCTATAGTTTCTTTTAAAAATAGTTTTAAATGCATAAAACAAAATATGTCAGATTACAAAAGAAACCATTTTTTAAAAAGTTGACAGACCCTTAAGTTAAGTACAATGATTTAAAGGAACTAAACCAGACTTGTGAATGAAGTGGGGAGTCCCAGGCTCAGTGGCTGAAGGTGATAACCCTTGACCCTTCACTCCTACCCATTCTCCCCCTTTTTAGATTCTTTGCCTTTGTGATTCCTTTGTAGAAGTCCTAGGAGGAAGGAATCCTGGGGCCTCTGGTGGGGATAAAGTAAAAGGGATCTGGAGATGCTGGCTGTGCACCTGGGGTTGATGGAAAAAAGCCCATTGTTTTGTTTTTACAATTGCATTTCTTCTCAGAGCTGAGTTAATGATCCCTTCCTGACCTTCTACTTTTCAAAGCCCTTTCACATTTTTCCTTTCATTCCATCCTCCCAAGAATCCTGGGAGGAGGAAAGGGCAGGGGAATTATCACCCCCATTTTATTGAGGCCACAACAGGAATGAGCTTGCCTGTGGCAATCAATGGCAGGGGCCCAGGTCTCCTGCCTCCCAATATAGTGTTCTTTCCATATCATCTTTTAAATTCTTCACAGAACATGGGGCCTGGCACTAGATACACCTGAATACAATTCCACACACTTAACTAGGGCATCATCTCTGAGCTTTAGGGTTCTCATCTAGAAAATAATGATGCATATAATATGTACCTCAATTTAATTCAACATACACTTACTAGGTACTATGTCCTAGGTACTAGAAATGTAATGACAAAAATGAACCAGCTCCTGGGTGCAAGAGCTTACATTCTTTTGGAAGAGCCAACACAGACACATAAAAATATTTACAAATGTATATGGAAAAAAATACAAGGTAATCTGAGGAGGAGGGAAATCTGTACCTGAGGAAATCTAGAAAAGTCACAAAGAGATGACACCTGAGGAAGTGAGGGATTCTTTAATTTGAGGAAAAAAGGGAAAGCATTCCAGATGGAGGGGAATGCCTGTGAATAGGTATAGAATACTAGGTGAAGAAATTAGGTGTAGAGAGTTTAATAAATGCTCTACCTACCTACTATCTATCTATCTATCTCCACTTATCCATATGTCTTTGCATTCATTTCTCTCTTTTTCTCTTTGTCTCTAGCTGTTTCTCTTCCTGTTTCTCATTTATTTATCCATTCATTATCTATTTCTATCTATAATCTATTTAACTATCCATCCATCTAACATGGTGGGATCCTGTGCTTTGAGAAAATCATTTTGGCAGCTGTATATAGATAGATTGAAGTGAGAAGAGCCTTGAGGTAGAGAGAATAAGTTTTAGGCTTTTATAATACTCCAGGGAAGAAATGATGAGGCCCAAGTTAAGGTAGTAATCCTGTGAAGTAGAGGGAAGAAGACAATTGGGAGAGACGCTCCAGAGGTAGAAATAAGACAATAATCCATTTGGCAACTGATTAGCTATGTGGGATTGGGAGAGAAGGAGGAGTTGAAGATTACACCATGGTTTCAAACTTGGAAGGGCTGGAGATGCCCTTGACAGATAGAGGTAAGTTTAGAAGAGAAGTAGGTTTGAAAGGAGAGTGATTTTTATCGAAGGGAATAATGTAAAACAAGACTGGAAAGATAGGTGGTCATCAGATTTTGGAGGACTGTCAATACCAAACTAAGGATTTTATATCTGATATATGTGTAAAGTGAATTGCAATACTTAAGATGTTCCAGAATATTTTAGATGCCCTCTAAGACCCTTCCAGTTCTGAACTTCTATGATTCTATGGATGTGTCAGTGAGAAATTAGAGGGTCAGAGGTAAATGTAACTTGAAGTTTTTAAGGCTGGATGATTGGGAAGATGGTGGTCCATTATAGAAACCACCAATGAAAATACAGAAGGTGGGGGACTAGAAAGTTTAGGACAAAAAGAGACGAGTTCTTTTTTGAATGTCAAATTTGAAGGTTTGGTGGATGGGTGGAAGTATGGGATGAGCTGAGAAGAGTAAGTAAGAGAAAAAAAGAAGGAAAGAGAAAGGAAGGGAAAGGAGAAGGGAAAAGGACAAAAAACAGAACCCATTTTAAGAAGTATGTGAAGGGGAATGAGGAGTAAACAAAGAGAACAGAGTAGACCCATGAAAATACAAGTATGAGTGGCATTGTGGAAAGAGAGTTGGATTTGGCATCAAAGGATTTAAGTTTTAATCCCAGCTCTGTTGTTTACATTTGTGGAACACTGGGCAAATTATATAGTGTCTCTGACCTTCAGTACCTTCATCTGTAAAATAAAGTAGAGGTAGACTAGATGACCTATAGAGTACATTCCAGCTTTAAACTTATGATCTTAGATATGATGGGTACTTTTAGCCAAAGAAGGTGAAGGTGCCATGAAGAAAGTGATGGATGGTTCACGGTATCAAATGCTGCAGGTCAGGAAGGATGATCTAAAAAGTCATTAGATTTAGTGATAATGACAATGTGGAGGCAGTAGTTTCTGTAAACTACTCAATAAACTCCACTGATTCCTTTATTATCTTTAGAATAAGATACTAATTCCTCATATGGCATCAAAAACCTTTTACAGCCTTCTTTCAACCTCCCTTTTCTGGTTCATTACTGTTTTTCCTTCATGAACTCTTTGGTCTAGTCAATTTGACTTTCTTGCTATTCCTCTTATATGACATTCCATTTTTCCATCTCTGTGCCTTTGTACATGCTGTCCTCCGTGCTTTAAATGCTTTTCCTCTTCACCTTACTTTCTTAGAATACCCTCTTTCTTGTGAAGTTCAGTTCAAATACCAACTTTGATAAGAGATCTTTCCTAATCCCCTTGTATTTCATCAACCAATTGCCTTGCATTTATTATTAAGATCATTTGTCAATCATTTCTTAGTTTGTTACTTGACTCATTCCCATATTTAATCTTCTCCTGAGCTATTGCATAGCGTAATTTAGGGATATGTTTGTCTATCTTCTATTAATAAAATTTTGACATGTTTTCCAATCAACCAGATTCCAACTCTCCACCCTTATTAATTAAACATTATTAGATAATATCTAATCTCTCTCAATAGTAACTATTCATCTCTATATTAAAATACCCAATCTTCTAGAATTAAACAAATATTAAAATTACTGATGTAATTTATTAAAAATGGAATCAATAATGCTGTTTGTCCTTTGTTTCAAAGAGGATGAATGATATCATGGGTGATGTCTTTACTTCTTCATAAATTGGATTCAAGTGAGGCAGAGTTGCACTAGACTTTGTTAGACTCATTGTTTCTTCCAGAGTCAAGAGTCATCAAAGACCAGTGGCAAGACAATAGACAAGATGACCTTGGCTACTTTGATGTCTGATCAAGCTCTAAGAACTCCATAGCTTCTGCTTCAGCCACTTTCATGGCAGTTGGAACAAATTGTTCTTATCTACTCATGGAAATCTTAACATGCTTGAGATAGAAATTTCTCTATCAACAGGTTTGAAGGCCATCAGTTATTTTCACCTGGTTTAGTTTATCTGCCTAGAGGGTTTTACTATGGTGCGACTGCTTTACATGCTGCAATTTCTTGGAACCACAGGTAGTGTTGGGTAAAAAGTGAACACCAAAGGTGAATGGACAACCTTGGAAAGGGCTCCAGAAACCCTTATGCCAGGGGTTTTGACCCTTCCTTAATACCTCAGATATGCAGGAATCAGTAATAAAATATACATAGTTAATTATTTACAATCTTAGCTAGGAGAAAGATAAGAGACATAATTACCTCAAATGTTATTCTAATAGATTTTCTATTATCTCTCATTTTCTGAGAACACAATCCCACAAAATTTAATTGATTCAGGATAATAAAAATTCTCTTTATGAGAATCCTCTTCATTTTTCTTCAAAAGATATGTTATAATAGTACCAGCAGGAAAAAAAAAATGTTCCATGGTCTCCCTTCTCTCTTTTCTACCTTCTTGTCATGAGTGGAGAAGATTCTCTAGCTTCTTATAAACATTATTTTGAACAGCTTCTCCAAAAAGACAGTTAAAACTTTTGTTTCCACAACATTCCATTTGTCTATTAAAAGTACAGTAAGTATAGCCTCTGCAGGATAGTATTTTGAAATAGATATTTCACATGCATTTTGAATATTTCCATATATGTACATGTTTTACATATTATTGAATGTACATAATGTTGTACATTCCTTGGAGAATATAATCTCGAGGGCTGGGACTTTTATTTTTGTCTTTGTATGCTTAGCACTAGTATAGTTGTTGACATATAAATATGTGATGATTGATTGTAGAATGGTGGGGGCAGAAGCCAGACTGCAAGAGAATGAACAATGACTGGATGGATGGTAGTAATGAATATGGGTGACTCTAGAAGTAGAAGAGAGAAATGAGGGTAACTTCTTGTTTGTGTAGAAGGGCTGACATGTTTATTTTTAGGATAAGTGAGATCAGCAATATATTTATTTTCAGGCTCAGAAAAGGAGACAATAATAATGAAAAAAGAAAAGAAAAGAAAACAGTTCATATTTCTATGTTGCTTTAAGATTTACAAAGAAGAATTGTACTTTTCCCCTCTCTGTTGCAATAATAGAACACAATGGGTGTAGATCATTGCATTTACTCTCAGACTTGGTTGGGGTGTCAGCTCATTTTGCAGTTTTCCCTTCTTTTTAATTCTATATTATAGGGATTGGCTTTTGGAATAGGGAAGGGAGAGAGATATATGAAGAAATGTACATAATATAAAAATAAAAGATATTAATATAGATCTTTTTAAAAAGATTTATAGCATATATTCCACATAGCAACTTTTTGAGAGAGAGTATAAATTCTCTAATCCTCATTTTAAAGATGATGAAACTGTGCCTTACAGAGAGAAAATTAATAGACCTGGAACTCCAGAGACCAGATGAAGGGCTCTTTCTCCAACATCGGTGTTTCTAAATCTGTGGATTGAGGAACCCATGTTCTCTTGGAGTTATTATAGTGAGTTATCCTCATCTCATTAAATGACTCAGTATAACAAATAAGCAAACATTCCTTCTGCAGACTGAATAAATAGAATGTTACTTGAGGAAGTCACGCAGCCTTGCAGATTGGGCCCACTACAAACTCATGTTTTCTCCTCTTAGCTGGGTCCTTGATGCTGTGGCCCCAGAGCAGGCCTTTGATTTTTCATTGATTGTGGGTGATGTTTATTTTGTTACTTGTTCCGAGCCTTCCCTTTAAGCCTCCTACATTATTATGCTGTCCTCTAGTACCAGCGGAAAACCTGGCCTCTTTGGTTTTCATCGAACACAGCCATCTGTTAGGAGTTTCCTCTTCTCTCCTATTCTACAATTTCCAAATCCATCTACATTTTTACCCATTGTTTCTTATTTACTTCAATTTCAGAGAAAGTGGTAGCCCAACACCTGAACAAAACCAAACCCTTGAACTGATCCCTTTCATCTCATCCACTCCCTTCCTCAGGGATTTTACTCCTTCAATCTTTCAACTTCAATATCTTCCTACCCTCTGGTTCCTTCCCTGCTGCCCACACACATATACAGCTTCTCCCAATCTTAAAACAAAACAAAACAAAAAACCCCCTCAAAAATAACAATAAAAACAAAGATCCTTCATTTAACCCAGCATCCCCTAAAACAATAGCCCTTTATCTTTTTCCCCTTTCACTGCCCAACTATTAGCCTAGAGGATTCTGTAACTTTTTTACCTATCTCTACTTTAGTGATCTGGTGAAATTGATGGACCCTTTTTCAGAATAATGGTTTTTTCCCCTTTTTAAAAATTATTATAGCTTTTTACAAGATATATGCATAGGTAATTTTTCAGCATTGACAGTTGCAAATTCTTTTGTTCCAACTTTTTCCCTCCTCCCCACCCCTTCCCCCAGATGGCAGGTTGACCAATACATGTTAAATATGTTAAACTATAAGTTAAATACAATATATGTATACATGTCCAAACAGTTAATTTGCTGTATAAAAAGAGTCAGACTTTGAAATAGTGTACAATTAGCCTGTGAAGGAAATCAAAAATTCAGGCAGACAAAAATAGAGGGATTGGGAATTCTATGTAGTGGTTCATAGTCATCTCCCAAAGTTCTTTACCTGGGTGTAGCTGGTTCAGTTCATTACTGCTCTATTGGAACTGATTTGGTTCCTCTTCGTTGTTGAAGAGGGCCACGTCCATCAGAATTGATCATCATATAGTATTGTTGTTGAAGTAGATAATGATCGTCC
The DNA here is from genome assembly GCF_902635505.1 of Sarcophilus harrisii. Taxonomy (NCBI): domain Eukaryota; kingdom Metazoa; phylum Chordata; class Mammalia; order Dasyuromorphia; family Dasyuridae; genus Sarcophilus; species Sarcophilus harrisii. The sequence goes on from NC_045428.1 coordinate 550,006,659, forward strand.
TGCTCGTTTCACTCAGCATCAGTTCATGTAAATCTCTCCAGGCCTTTCTGAAATCATCCTGCTGGTCATTTCTTACAGAACAATAATACAGAATAATGTTTTTAATGCATAGAATAAAATATGTAGGATGATAAAGGAAACCTATTGAAATTCAATTATTTTAAAAAGTATTAAATTATTTTGTAAAAATCCACAAGTTCAAGTTCAAGGGTCCCAGATTAAGAACTAGTCTTCTCTTTCAGATAACTTCAAATTTCATAGTTGGATAAAAGGATAGAGAGAAAGATTGATAGATAAAGGATAAACAGAAGAATAGAATGATATAAATAATAGATATGTCATCACATATGTATATATACACGTATGTATATATACATGTGTTTATACCATGTGTTGTGTGTGTTTATATACACGTAGACACATAGAGGTCTACATACACATGTATCACACAAATAATATATGCATATATCTATATGCCCATGAATGAAATATTATATATATGCAAATAATATTGTATACATATGTGTATAATATGTAAACAATATATATATATATATATTATATATATACATATATCTTGTTTGTCCACAGTTATTTTTGTCTCTCTGATTAGACGATGAGCTCCTTGAGAGCACTGACTATTTTTGCCTTTCTTTGTATCTAGCACTTAGCTTGGTATCTGGCCATAGTATACACAATAAATGCTTGTTGACTTGACTCTCCTTGACTTGGGTGAGGAAAAGGAGTCAAGGAAGATTGAGTTTATAAACCTAAAGGACTAAACATAAACCTGATGGACTAGAAGAATAGTGTTGCCCTTAATAGAAGTAGCAAAAAATTAGAGACTGGGAGAAATAATGAGTGCCATTTGCTGATGGTGTACCTAAGTAGATAGGGCTTCTGAGAAGCTGCTAATTTGGGACTACCGGATCAGGAAAGCTGAATAAACAATTTAGAAAGTCGAGGATAGTTTGAGATTTGATGAGCTCACCAAGGAAGAAAGTAGGAGGGAAGTTGGAGAATGTGTTAAGTAGAGATCCATAACAAAGAAGTGATGGGATAAGGATGTGTATCTGATAAAGACTAAGAAGAAGTAATCAGATAAATTAATGGAGAATCTGGAGAGAGCATTGTCATGGAAGCCAAGTTAGAAAAAATGTTGAGGAACAGAAGGTGAGGGTGAGGAGTACCAGTATCAAAAGCTGCAAAGGCTGAATGAAAACTGAGAAAAAGCTCTGGATTTATCAACTAACTTCAGTAACAGTAGTTCTGATAATACTGAGGACTTAGAAGCCAGATCACAAGGTGTTAAATGATGAGAGAATAATGAGGAAATGGGAAGAAACTGATGTAGATAATTGTCTCTTGGACAAGAGTTTTTAATCTTAATTCTTCCTTCAAATATATATCGGAACTGTCTTGAATAATCTTCAAATCCATCAAAAATATTCTTGATTTGATAGCAGCTTTTTAGCATTTATTTTCATTCAATTGATAATTGCTAATAGACACTGATATTTATACAAAGTTTACAAAATCCTTCACATCCATTATTTTATTTGAGCCTCAAAAAACTTCTGTGAGATAGATAAATATCACAGAAACTGTTTATCTCTTTTTATAAACGAGGAAACCCAGACTCTCAGGTTAATTGGCTTGCTCAGTGTCACATAACTTATAAGTATCAGAGATACACTTTGAGTCTCTTCTAGACTTTTAAGTCATGCATGTCAGCCATGATCCCTGCAACTGAAATAATTAATATTATCTATGTTTATCTTTTTCTTTATTTTGTAAAGTATTTCCCATTTGCATTTAATCCAGTTGGGGCAGCACTGGAAGTGTCATGGACTACCTGCCAGGTTTAACCGCCTCTGATCTAATAGTTGCTAATTTTCTCCAAAAATTCATAGATCTTAATAATTACTAATAGATTCTGACTATACATCTTCTATCAAAGGAGGAAAGGTGGCATGGTAGATAGAGTACTTTATTTTCCTGAGTTCAAATCTGTCCTCAAATACTTACTGGCTCTGTGACCTTGCACAAGTCATTTAACCCTATTTGCCACAGTTTCCTTATCTGTAAAATGAATTGGAGAAGGAAATAGCAAATAACTTTAGTACCCTTGCTAAGAAAACTCCAAATGGAGTTGCGAAGACTTGGACAGGACTGGACAACAACTGAAAATACTTGAATAGGCTGGGATCTGTGGAGTCACCATTCAAGGTGAGGGAGAAAGAAAGGAGCAATGATGATCAACGTAGTAATATCACTGATGGGACAGGAAGGGATGACATAGAAATAAGATATAGTTGGAGAGCTTAGCTTTGGTAAAGAATAGGAATCCTTTAGGAACCTGATTCTCATTCTGGAACAAAAGAAGAAAACATTAATAAGGACATTGATACAGAATGGGAGAAGTTGAGTCTCCAAAGATGGTCTCAATCTTTTTCAGTAAAGGTGGAGCCAAAGGTATCTTTGGAAAGACAGAGGGGAAGCTATGAAGTTGGGAGATTTGAGGAGAGGAGAGGAGAAGGTTTGAAATATGGGCCTGTAGTCTTTGTGACTCCTACACCTGGGCTTGACCCCTCAGATTACAGGGTCCCCTGACCTCTGGCATTTAGCCTTAGGGCTCTATGACTTTTCATGCCAGGGTCTGGGGCATGTGTCAGCCTACTTTACTAGGTCTAGGGATTCTGTGACCTCTTACAATTTAGTCTGGTCTGACCTTTTACTCCTGAGCCTGACACTCTCTGATACACCTAGGAATGAGCCTCTCTGATCTCTTGTACCTATGCCTGGGGCCCCTGTGATCTTTCATTCCTGAGTTTCAGGCATCTTTGACCCTTCCCTCCCCAGTTTCAGTCCAATATCACAAATAGTCTCTTGGACATTTCAAACTAGATGTCCCACTTGAACTCAACATGGCCAAGACCAAATTCACAATTTCTGCCCCCTAATCTTCCCTTTCTTTCAAATTTCCTTTTTTTCTCTCTTTCAAGGGTACCACTGTTCTTCCTGCCTTTGAGGTTTGCAACTATGACATTATCCATGCCTCCTTACTCTTCCTCATCCCAGGAATCCAATCAGTTTCCAGACTGTCACTGATACCTTCATGATATCTATTCATACGATCATCTTAATTCAGGATCTTATCACCTCTCCCCTATAGCCTCTTTTGTCTTACATCCTGTGCATAGCTATCAAAATAATTTTCTATAAGTGCAGATCTAAGCATTTCACTCTCCTACTCAGTTGATTCTACTGGCTCCTTAATGTCCCTAGAATCAAATATAAATTCTTCTGCTTAGGTTTTAAAACCCTTCATAATATTCAAGCAAATTATCTTTCAGTGCTATTGGACAATATTCCCTTCCTACACTCTGTGCTTTATTCAAACTAGCTTCTCCATTCCTCACATCCATTTCCCTTCTCCAAGCCTGTCATGCCCTTCCTCCTCACTGCCATTTCAAAGAGTCTCTGTCTTCCTTTAAATTGCAAATCAAACACCATCTTTTATGTGATAACTCCAACTGTAAGAATCCTTCCCTTACAAACTACCATGTTTTCAACTGCTTTATATTTATTCTCCTTATGGTTATTCTCTAAAAATAAATGTATATATATAATGTATAATTATATATATATCTTATATTTTCCCCAAATTATATGTTAAAAACATTAAAAAAAGTTTTGAGTTCCAAATTCTATCTCTCAATCCCTCCCTTGCTTCCTACCTCCCTGAAATGATAAGCAGATATAGGGTATACATGTGCAATCATGTAAAACATTTCCATATTAGTCATTTTGTACAAGAAGTCTCAAATAAAAAAAAAAGAAAGAAAATGAAAATAGCATACTTGAGTCTATATTCAAACAATATCAGTTTTTTCTCTGGAGGCACATAGTATGCTTTACCGTGAGTCCTTTGGAATTATCTTAGATCATTGTATTGCTGAGAAGATCTAAGTCATTCATAGTTCTACATTGAAAAATATTGCTGTTACTATGTATAACATTCTCCTGGTTGTGTTTGCTTCATTTTGCTTCAGTTCATAAAACTCTTTCCAGCTTTTTCTGAAATTGTCCTGCTTGTCATTTCTTACAGCAGAATGATATTCCAGCACAATAATGTATCACAGCTTGTTTATCCATCTCCCAACTGACAGGCATCCCTTCGATTTCCAATTCTTAGCCACCACAAAATAGTGGCTATAAATATCTTTGTATAAATACATCCCCCCTTTTATATCTGAGATATAGACCTAGCTGAATACATCTTTATAACTATTGTCTTTCCTATTAGAACATAAACCCTTTGTAGTCAGAATTGTTTTAGTCTTTGTGCTTGTAGCCCTCACACATGGCATAGTGCCTGGCACACCATAGGTGTTTAACAAATGGTTGTTGATTAATTGGCCGATAGTCTATCAATCTTATATTTTCAAATTGCCAACTAGAAAGCTGTTCTCAGACACACTCTTTTAAACCAGCTGCTCACATTCTCAAATCTGCTTTTGTTGTCTGAAACTCCTACCTATGACTAGCAGTATTGATGAAAATACCATCTGTGCCTCTAAATCAGGGGTTCTAAAATTTGTGTGTGTGAATATGTACATATCGTGAACCCCTTTAGTAATCTGGGAAATTTTATGGCCCCTTCTTAATCATGATTTTAAATCTGTAAAATAAAGTACATAGGAAATCAACTACATTGAAATATCATTATCAAAAAACACTCCCATCCCCCAGTTTCTCAGACCTCAGATTTCGAGGTCCTGCCCTACAGGCTGTAGTTTTCTGCTGGGGATTTCCTAATCCCTAACAAGGCTCCAGGCTTCCTTCTGATGGTATCATTTATCCCTGAATTAATTACCGGGAAGGGCATTTGGTCTTCTATTGTGATAAGTTCTCTTATTACATCTTAGATACATACCTACCTCATGAAGAGAGCAAACCTTTGTAGTGTTCCTATCAAGGGTTGCCTTGGTATCTCTTAGCAGGAAATTACAAGCCACCGCGACTTCTCTCTTCTTCCTCTGTTCATTGCTAAATGAACTGTTCTCTGATAGTATGTGTTACCTAGATGTGGAGGGTCAGAGGGATCACATCAGGGGATCAGCATTAGCACAGTTGTGTAGCTTAGTGAATAAGTAATTATTTCACTTTTACACATTATTTTGTTTGGGTTTATAATATTGACTTCTGCATTTCACATTCCTCAGTTATATTGTTATATTGCATTTTTTTAAGAGTACTAAACATTTTGAGCTTTAGTTAAAACTTGTCATGCTAAATAATTAAAACATTTGAGATGCATTGATAGTGTAAGACTTCCCCCCCCCATTTGACATTATTGAACATAGAATAAACTTCACAAACCTCTAAGTTGCATTTCCTGTTTTAAAATTCTACTTATTCTTCATAATTTTTCATCCAGTAAAATACTGGATTTTGAACTCTGGGTCAAGTCCTTCCTCAGGAATTTATTGGTTGTATGACCCAGAAGAAGAACATATATATATATATATATACATATATATATATATATATATATATATTTCTGTTATCATCTTCATCACCATCATCTAGAACACAAGAAGCTTAGTACTGTGTGACTCTGGGGAAGTCATTTAATCCCCATCTTATAAATGGGGATCATATTAGTACATACTTCACAGGGTTGTTGTGAGGCTCAAATGAGATAAAAATTATAAAATGCTTAGCATCTGGCACATGGTATTATATAAATGTTAGCTATTATAATTATTATCCTCCATTACGGAAAAATTCTCATATCTTTCTACATAGGTCCAAATGTTTAATAGTCCTTCACAAAAGGATGTGTAGTATGGTAGAAAAATTCTGAAGTTACATGACCTGTGTTCAAATTCCACCTATATTATTTACCTTGAACTCTGGACCTCTCTCTGGGCCTCAGTTTCTTCATCTATAAAATAGATAACCTTTAAGCTTCAGTCCCCAAATCTGTAATCTGTCCCTTCTCTATGCCAAGCTCTTTTATCCTCCTGAAAGAGGTTAATCATTCTACTTGGTCTCTTTGGATACTTTCCCCTCACTGTTTTCTCTTTGAAGCTCCCCCCCCCACAATATTGCAGGGAATATTTAATTTTCCTCATGACAACAGGGCTATTGGAGAGGCATTCCTCTAGTTCATTCACCATCTCCTCTAGCAGGCAGAACGACATGTACCTCAGACATACCTATTAATTGTCATTGGCAACAGCAAACACAGTCCTTCCCTGAGTCCTCCCCAAATTCTCCTCCCCCTTCTGACTTGCTGTAAACAAAGTCTTCAGTTTCCTGTTATTCTTGTGAATAGTTCTGTCAGCCAATTCTGAAGATAAAATGCTTGTCTGACACACCTGTTGGCTTTGTTGGAGCCTCAGTTGCTGGGGTCTCCAGAAAGAAGCTGTGTTCAGCCACAAATAAACAGATCTTACCTCTTTAACTAGTTTCTTGTGAGGGGAGAGAGACTTGCAGGTCTCATGGGACTATATGAATGAGAATCTTTTGTGACATTTATTTGTGGCCAGTGATTCTCTGATTGATAATGATCAGAATCTTGGCAGAGTCCTAAGGCAAACTGAAGCTAGTCTCTACTTTTGTCTGTCAGAAGTTCTCAAGCAGAAATCCATCTATCAATTGCTTAACATGTTTTCCTGCTAGTTATCTCCTTTTTCCATTTATAAAATTTTAGATGCCTCCTATCTTGACATTTCTTTGTCTCATTTTTCTCTATTCGGGTCCTCATATCTTGGTTCCTTCTGATTCCTTACGCTTAAAAACATCATAATCTCTCACTATTTGATCTAGGGCTACAGAGAATCCTGGTAGTTGGATCTGCAACCTGTCTGATGCTTTGTATCTGGATCTAGGATTATCTGGCACCCTCATAATTGAGCATCCTCCAACTTACCCTGCCTTGACTTTAAACTGCCTTTAACATGACATTTAATCAAGGTATGCTTTTCTTATCTTTTGTCTTAATTCTTACCTAGCCCTTAGTCATTGCCTCAGACAAACTGAGACCTGGGAAAGACCTTAATTTAGAAAGGTCAAGGATGCCCGTTTTATCCTGGACCATTTCTGTTCATCTTGACTTTTGTCTTCCCTCTGGACTTCCAAAGGTGAGAGTGAGGCTGATGATTTTTGGTATAGCTCTGCCTCACTTCAATTCAATTCATTGGGACATCAAGACACCACCCTCATGATATCACTGGTCCAAGGAAATCTGGCTTTAGGACCCTGTGAGCCTTCATACTTAGACCTGGGTCTTCACTGGGGTGTGATGGGGGAAACTTTTTGGTTCTGCTACTAATTTTCTATGACTTTATATAAATCCCTTACCCTTTATGGATGTCAGTTATCTCATCTGTAAAATGAAGGGATTGGATTAGAAAGACCCCAAGCTCTCTTCCAGCATTAACAGTCTTTCAGGTTGTTACTTCTTCTTCTTTCTCCTCCTCCTCCTCTTCCTCTTCCTTCTCCTTTTCCCTGTCTTGAAGAGAATTATCCTCCTCTTCATACTCCTGCCCAAGTTCCCTCTCTGCAAAGCTCTTCTGTCATCTCAGCTCCTCTGCTGGATTATCTTTGCCTTCTGGGAAGTTAGGGGCTGAATTCCAGCCCACCTTGTTTTTTGTTTTAATTTTTAAAGCTTTTTATTTTCAAAACATATGCACGGATAATTTTTCAACATAGACCTTTGCATAGCTTTGTGTTTCAGATTTTTCCCTCCTTCCACCCACCCCCTCCTCTAGATGTCAAGTATTACAATATATGTTATATGTGTTAAAATATATGTTAAATTCATTATGTGTAAATATATGTATACAATTTTCTTGTTGCACAAGAAAAATCAGATCAAAAAGTAATCAAGTAAGATGCAAGCAAACAACAACAAAAAAAGAAAGTTATGTTGTGATCCACATTCAGTTCCCACAGTCCTCTCTCTGGGTGTAGATGGCTCTCTTCATCACAAGATCATTGGAAATGGAATCAGTTATCTTATTGTTGGAAAGAGTTACATTCATCAGAATTGATCATTGTATAGTCTTGTTGTCATGTACAATGATCTACTGGTTCTGCTTAATTCACTTAGCATCATTTCATGTAAGTCTCTCCAGACCTCTCTGAAATCATCCTCCTGATCATTTCTTATAGAACAATAATATTCTATAACATTCACATGCTATAACTTATTCAGCCATTCTCCAACTGATGGGCATCCACTCAGTTTCCAGTTTCTGGCCACTACAAAGAGACCTGCCACAAACATTTTTGCAGATGTAGGTCCCTTTCCCTCCTTTAAGAGCTCTTTGGGATATAGCCCCAGTAGAAACACTGCTGGATCAAAGAATATGCACAGTTTGATAATTTTTTGAACATAGTTCCAAATTGCTCTCCAGAGTGACTGGATCCTTTCATAGTTCCACCAACAATGTATCAGTGTCCCAGTTTTCCCATATTCCCTCCAATATTTGTCATTATCTTTTCCTGTCATCTTAGCCAATCTGAGAGGTAGGTAGTGGTATCTCAGAGCTGTCTTAATTTGCATTTTTCTGATCAATAGTGATTTGGAGCACCTTGTTATATCATTAGAAATGGTTTTAATTTCTTCATCTGAAAATTGTCTCTTCATAAAAATTTGACTATTTATCAATTGGAAAATGGCTTTAATTCTTATAAATTTGAATAAATTCTCTGTATATTTAAGAAATGGAGCCATTATTAGAACCCTTAAATGTAAAAATATTTTCCCAATTTATTGCTTCCCTTCCAATCTTGTCTGCATTAGTTTTGTTGGTACAAAAACTTTTTAACTTAATATAATCAAAATTATCTATTTGGTGTTCAGTTATGAGTTCCAGTTCTTCTTTGGATACAAATTCCTTCCTTCTCCACAGATCTTAGAGGTAAACAGTCCTATGTTTTTCTAATTTGTTTATAATTTCGCTCTTTATGTCTAAATCACGAACCCATTTTGACCTTATCTTGGTATAAGGTATTAGATGTGGGTCAATACCTAGTTTCTTTCATACTAGTTTCCAATTTTCCCAGCAGTTTTTGTCAAATAGTGAGTTCTTATCCCAAAATTGAGGTCTTTGGGTTTGTCAAACACTAGATTGCTTTAATTATTGACATTTTGTCCTGTGAAGCTAACCTATTCCACTGGTTGACTACTCTATTTCTTAGCCAGTACCAAATGGTTTTGATGACCGCTACTTTATAATATAGTGTTAAGTCTGGTATAGCTAGGCCACGTTCATTGGGATTTTTTTTTTCATTGATTCTCTTGAAATTCTTGATCTTTTGTTCTTCTAGATGAACTTTGTTATTATTTTTTCTAGTTTTGTAAAATAATTTCTTGGGAGTTTGATTGGTATAGCACTAAATAAGTAGATTAATTTAGGTAATATTGTCATTTTTATTATATTTGCTTGGCCTACCCACGAGCACTTGATATTTTTCCAACTGATTAAATCTGACTTTATTTGTGTGGAAAGTGTTTTATAGTTGTGTTCTATATATATAGTTCCTGACTTTCCCTTGGCAGACAAATTCCCAAATATTTTATCCCATCGACAGTTATTTTGAATGGAATTTCTTTTTATATCTCTTGCTGCTGGGCTTTGCTGGTAATATATAAAAATATCCAGCCCACCTTTTGCTTTGCTTCTCCTCTGGGGGCTAGCAGAAAGGGAGTAGTAGTTAGGTTCTTTTTGTTCTGTCCCAATAGTTATGTCTATCCTCCTTGGGCATTTGTCCTCTGTCCCTGGCATATCAAAAGATGCCTAAGGCAGGAATGTATTGGTAAAACATTTAACAGTCAGCTCTCCAGGTAAAAAAAAGGGAGGTAACTAAATGATGCAGTAGATAGCATGCTGGCTTAGTTCAAACCCAGCCTCAGACACTTAACACTTCCTAGCTGTGTGACCCTGGACAAGTTTACTTAACCTTGATTGCCTCAAAAAAAAAACAAGCAAAAAATCTACACCAAGAAACAATTTGATCTGTGTTTTCTCCATCCTTTCCCTAAATATAGACAATCAACAAAATAATAAATCAAGGCCAGATCTGTAGCATTTGCTGATTTCTAAGGTGTAAAAATACTCATGCTAAAGATTTAATAATCAATTTGGCTCTCTGGTCTGTAAAAGCTGGATTCTGTACATTTCCACATGGATAATTGGGATTTGCATTGGACATACTAATCTCTCCACCCATCATGATCTTGGGCTCTTTGGAGTAGGAAGACTCATCTTCATGAGTTCAAATCCAGCTTCTGACACTTACTAACTGAGTGACCCTCGGCAAGTCATCTAATTCTGTTTGCCTCAGTTTCCTCATCTATAAAATGGGTTAGAGAAGGAAATGGCAAACCACTTCAGGATCTCTGCTAAGAAAACTTCAATGAGGTCATGAAGAGTTAGACATGACTGAAACAACTAAACAATAATAACAAACTAAACTTTTAATAACTTCTTAGAAATGTATTCATGCATCTGAATTCTTGAGTATGTGTGTGTATGTGTGTGTGTATATATATACATATATGTGTGTATATATATACATATATATACATTACTAATCTATAAATCTTATCTGTAAATTCTAGGGAGATCAAATGTATTCTCCTCTTGATAGGCTCTTCTTAATTTTTTTTCCCACCATTAGAAAACCACCATTCTCCTCAGATTCCATTCACCCTTTGAGTATACTTCCTGGAAGCCTAAATCACTAAATCTTTTAGGTTACAGAGGAATGGCTATCTGCTCCAATAAAGAGACTATCCATTTCAAGAATTCTACAGACTTAAGAAATTGTAAATCCAGACCAAGAAAAAAAATTTTTTTTCATATAATGTGTATCCATTCTTCTATTAGAATGAGTATCATGAGTGACTGTTATATGTAAATCCTATATATCCCTTATATTTTTTCTTAAAATAAGTTATTTGTTATTTCTTTTATTGTCACAGTTATCCCAATAGTTCTTTCCTCTCTTCCCAGAGAGCCATGTGACAAAACAGTAGTTTTTAGAGAGGGAAAAATCAGCACAACTGATTCATATATTGATAAGTTCTACAAACTGTGCAAATGTGAACTATTCATAGACCTCCCATTTCCATGAAGGGGAGAGTTTGGAGCATCTTTTGAAGCTCTTCTTTTGAATCATGCTTGGCCTTTATAACTTTGTTACATTCAGTTTTGACTTTTCACTTACAAGTTTGTAGTAACTGTATCTATTATTTTATTGGTTCTGGTAACTACTCTGTGTGTTGATTTAGAAAGCTGTTGTTTCTCCATATTCATCACCTGCATCATTTCTTACAGATCAATAATATTCCATTACATTCAGGTACCACACTTTATTTAGTCAATATCCAATTGACAGGCATCTTTTTTGTTTCCAATTCTTAGCTTTAAAATTTTTTATTGATATTTGTCATGTTACAGATATTTACAGATCACACCCACTCCATGAGAGAGAGGTCTCTTGTAACAAACTAAAACAATTAAATATATATAAAATTTAACAGAATTATATTTTCCTCTTTCTTCCCACCTTCCTTACTGGAGAAAAAATTTTTCGAATTCTTCATAACAAACCAATATACACATTTCAGCAAAACAAATTCTCTCATTGGGTAGATACAAAAATACATTGAAAGTGTCCCAAAAGTCTTAGTGCTATATTAAGCTATTAGAGTTAAGACCTTTGGGAGACTGTATGTCTCATTCTGCACCCCAGTTCTGTTACCTCTCTGTCAGGAGAAGCAGATAGAATATTTCATCATTGATCTGTTGGATTCATGGATAGATAATTTTACTGATCATAGTTCCTACAGCTTTCAAAGTAATTTGTCTTTACAATTTTGCTATTTTTGTAAAAATTGTTCTTCTCATTTAATATGTTGTTTTGAATGAATGAATGATTGGAGTAAGGGAATGAATGAATATATTAGAGAATCTGAGAACATCAGGGCTGAATGTGGGCACTATATTTTAAGGAGGCCTACAGAGACCCATTTAACACAGTAAGATAAAATCACCCTAGTATTCTTTCTAACCAGTTGGAATCTAGGTGATTTGGAAGTGAACAAGAATAGATATAGAAGAGACTCCTAGATTTGAAATGAAGGATACTTGGTAACTGAAAGTCTAGTCTTTAGAAAGTTTTCTCTGATTTTTAAGAAGATAGATGGGATAAATTTCAATCATGTGATTCGTAACCATAGAGATTTGTATTTTTTTGAATTGAGTAAAGTAAGTATCACAAATCTTCTAAGCTCAGGACTTTTTTGGTCTCCACACTCATTGGTTTTGAGTAAACTTCCCTTTATCTCCTATTTATTATGGAAGGAAATAAATTCTAGAGTTTATCATACATATTCACATAAGAAATAAAATATGGAAATTAATTTTCAAAGAGAAAACTTTATTCAGTACAAAATACTTTTTCGTGTCATAAAATTGCTATATGTTTCTCATAACCTGCCCTTCCCCCAACCTTTCTTACCCCCATGTACTCTTGGATCCAGCAATGCTGGTGTCCTTGGTATTTTTCAAACAAGACATTCTATCTCTAGACCCTGGGCATTTTCACTAGCTTTCTCTCATTCTTGGAATTCTCTTTCTCTTCAACTCTTCCCTGATATCTTCAAGTCCTGGCTAAAACTGACCCTTCTACAGGAATTTTTTTCTGATCCCTTAGATTCCCATGTTTCCCCTCTGTTGATTATCTTGAATTTATCCTTTCTATATCTTGTTTGTGCATAGTTGTTCACATGCCATATCCCCATCTCCATCTCCCTCCTTTCCCATCAGATTGTGAGCTTTTGAGAGCAAGGACTGTCTTTAGCCTTTCTTTGCATCCCAGTGCCAGGCACATATTGGATACTTAATAAGTGTTTATTGACTATTAGAATGCAGTAAACCATAAGATCCTTGATTCTGTTTCTCGTCAAATCATTGCTTTATTCTCATTTTTGCAACATTCTTGTATACACCCTGTGTTTAACCTCCCATTTACTTTGGATTTGATTAAAAACAGGACTGAGGATCCTGATTTATAGAGATTCACAAAAGCTTTACAAATGGAATCAATGCCTCAGTTAATAGAATGGGATATGCTTCTCCAAGGTTACATCAAAAGTTTGCAATTTTATTGACCGGAAATCAATTTTGAGTTTTGGATTATTTCATAGATCATTTTGTTCATTCTGCCCTAGAATGTTCTTAATAATTTTTTCTATCTCAGTATGGAAAAGGTTTTGCACCCTCATTTTTTTTTTTAGTCACAGAAAATTTGTTCTTTAAATGCTTCATTTTGAATTTTTCAGATGGATTATGATGTTGTTCTTTGTTTATTTCCCCATATCTACTTCCCTTCCACTTTTATGCTGTACATTTTGCCATAAATAATATTATTTTGGGGGAATATTTCCTTTAAAAATTTTTATTATTATTATTATTAAAGCTTTTTATTTTCAAAGCCTATGCATAGATAATTTTCAACATTCACCCTTGTAAAAACTTGTGTTCCAAATTCCCTCCTCCCTTCCTTCCCACCACCCCTTCCCTCAGACAGCAAGCAGTCCAATACAAGCTAAACATGTGCAATTCTTCCATGCATATTTCCACAATTATCATGCTACAAAAGAAAAATCAGATAAAAAGGGGGAAAATGAGAAAAAACTTCAAATGCAAGCAAACAACAACCAACAAAGTGAAAATAATATACCATGATACACACTTGGTCTTCATAGTCCTGTCTCTGAATGCAGATGGCTCTCTTCATCACAAGACCATTGGAATTGTCCTGAATCACCTCACTGTTGAAAAGATCCACATCCATCAAAGCTGATCATCGTATAATCTTGCTGTTGCCATGTATAATGTTCTCTTGGTTCTATTCATTTCACTTCTCATCAGTTCATGTGAGTTTCTCCAGGCATCTCTGAAATTATCCTGCTGGTCATTTCTTACAGAACAATAATATTTCATAACATTCATATACCATAACTTATTCAACCATTCTCCAATTGATGGACATCCACTCAATTTCCAGTTTCTTGCTGCTACAAAAAGAGCTGCCACAAACATTTTTGCACATGTGGATCTTTTCCCCTTTTTTATGATCTCTTTAGAATACAGGCCCAGTAGAGACACTGCTGAATCAAATGACTATGCACAGTTTGATAACCCTTTGGGCATAGCTATTTGTGGAATATTTCAAAAGGAACATCCAATAGTAACACAGATCTTAGCAGGAAACTCTTGTTCTAGGACATCAGAAAGATTTTTGATTAGCTGAGAAAGATTTTGCTTCCTGCTAGATCCATTGTGGTTTTCTACAAATTCAGGGTGTCCAATTCAAAGAGAAATGTGAGCCACTAAAAATGTATATATACCAGGATTCCTACTGGCTATATGATAACTTAAAAAACCATTACTATCATTTATGTCCTGTTGCGTTTTTATTTATTTCATTAACTATTCCCAATTACATTTTAATCCAATTTGGGTCAGGCTTCATAGGACACCTCTGCCACATAAGGTGAAACTTTACTCGCAACTTGAAGGAAACTAGAACAGCTGGGCAGCAGAAATGAGAAAGAACAGTCCAGGTATGGGGGAGAAAATAGAATTGGGATACCTTGTGTGAGGAATAGCATGGAGACCAGTTTCACTAAGTTACAAAGTATGTAGGAAAGAGTAATAAATAAGAAGACCAGAAAGGTAGGGGAATGGGATAAAGAAGGGACAGTTATATGAAATGATCTCAACACTTGGACTCTTACTATTTGTGTGATCCTGGGCAAGTTCTTTAACCACTATTTTCCTCAGTTTCCTCATCTGTAAAATAGAGATAATAATATCTTCCTCTTAAGGTTATTGTGAGAATCTAACGAGATAATTGTAAAGCACTTAGCATGGTCACTGACATTATAATGTTCTATAAGAGGGAGGTAATATTATTGTTATGAAAACCAAATCTATATAACCCTTCAGTTTTGCAAAGCATATTATCTCATTTGATCCTCACACTGTAGAGTAATACTTTTTCCTCATTTCACAGATATCGAGATGCTTAAATAAGTCAAGTGATTTGCCCCATGTCACATAGCTGGAAAATACTGGAGACTGGATTATAATTGTGAGGTCATATGACTTGAAGACTAGTGCTTCTTCTAGGACATTACAAAATTTGTCTCTTTAAATGTAACTATGTTATTGCACCATCATCATTGTTATCATCGTCATTATTTTGGCTGTCAGGCTACTTTATGACTCAGATGTTTATCTAACAAACTACTGTTAGTGTCAGCTTCTTACTTCCCACTTTTTGGGATGTTGATTATTTGAAGCCATAACAAACTTTACATTTAACAATATTGAATTTCCTTTTATTATGTTCAGCCCATTGTCCTCTTTAGTCTGTCAGATCTTTTCCTATCACAGCTTTGCTTTCCAATGAGTTAGTCATCCTTCCCAGCCTCTGAGTCATCTTCAAAAATGACCTTTACCCTTTTATCCAGATAATTTATTAAACTGACTGTTTAAACTAGTTCTGTTCTCCATGGCAAACAAGTCTATTAAAGTCATTAAATGCCTACTACGTGCAAACATGAGCAGCCAGGTGGTGCCATAGTGGATAGAGTGCTTGGCCTGAAGTCAATAAGACTCATCTTCCTCAGTTCAATCTGGCTTCAGACACTTTTTAGCCTGAGCCTGAGTAAGTCATTATTGCCTCAGTATCCTTATCTGTAAAATGAACTGGAGAAGGAAATGTTAAACCACTCCAGTATCTTTGTCCAAAAGAAAAATTCCAAAGAAGGTCACAAAGAGTCAGCTGTAACTGAAAAAAATCAAACAACAACAAATATGTGCAAGGTACCCTCTTAAGTGCTGGAGTTAAAAATAATGAAAAATAAATGTCACTGCTTCAAGGAGTTCAAGGAGAAATGGTATCCTCCTGAATAAGGGCGATTCAAGATGGAATATGAAAGATATAAAGTGTAGGGAATCAGCTTGATTTCAAATTTTGGTAAAACTCTAGAGCACATTATTAAATGTGAACATTTAGAAAGAAAATTGGCCATTCAATTTAATTCAATAACCACTCATTAAACACTACTGGAGATATAAAGACAAAAATGAAACTGTTATTACCTTTCTTTTATTTTATTGGATGGCAGGGGGAAGGGAAGAGCAAAATATGCAGAGAAAAATAAATAAAGGGCTTTGGAATCAGGAAATCTTCTTGAGTTCAAATCCAGCTTCAACATTTACTAGCTTTGTGACCATGAGCAGATCACTTAACCCTATTTGCCTAAGTTTCCTCATTTATAAAATGAAGTGGAGAAGGAAATGGCAAACCATCCCAATATTTTTTCCAAGGAAACGCCAAATGGGATCATGAGGAATCGGAATGACTGAATAACAGCGATGAAGTAAATAAAAAGCAATTGAGAGGAGAAGAAACTATTGGAAGGTATTGGAGGAAAAATCAAGGAAGGATTACTGGAAGAGATCAGCAGCTAAACAAAGAAAGAAAGCTTGAGTATTTTAAGATGCAGAAGTATATTTTATTCTTGAGAAATGGTTTTGCAAATGTCTGGACATAGGAGATGTAATGGCAAGTTGGGAAATAACTATGAGTCTACTTTGATTCAAATTTAGAGTTCTTGGGCTGGATAAGGATAAAGATATGGCCAGAATGTTAGATAAGCTAAAAAGTTAGATTGGAGCCAAGTTGTACAAGGCTTTATGTTCTAATTTGAGGTCTTTGTATTTTATCCTGGAGGCAATAAAGATCATTTAAAATATGGCTTCACTAAGGACAAGTCATGCTAGACTGGGCTAACCTTGTATCCTTTTTTAATTACTAACTTTCCTGGCTTCCTAGAGTATTAGAAATTAGAGTACTAGAGAGAATCCTAGAGATTTAGAGCAAATCATAAAAAAATGAATGGAAAGCTTTTCCAAAACCCCCTTACTTTTAGTGCTTTCCCTTTGTTAATCATTTCCTATTTAAACTCTCTATATCTTGCTTATGTACATTTGCTTGTATGTTGTCTTCTCCATTAGATTGCGAGTTCCTTGAAGAATTGCCTTTTGTCTCTATTTGTTTCCTTTACATTTAGCACAGTGCCTGACACAGTCCTCTGGCACATAGTAGGTACTATTGATTGCAGAAGTTATCTACCCTTATATCTTCTTCTTTGGTGGAGTGTTATTAATGGTCAATGTGTTTGGGGCTTATCAGAACATTTCCATCTCTTTTATTAATCAGATCAACATCACACACAGTTGAAACACCTTTAAGGAGCTGCCAAGACCTTGTTTACTTACTTCCCGCTATTAAAAAGGCTCTTCAGAACTAGGAGAACATTGTACATAGAAACAGCAACATGGTGTGATGATCTACTATGACTGATTTAGCTCTTCTCAGCAATACAATAATCCAAGACAATTACAAGGAACTTGTGATAGAAAATACTATTCATATATGAAGAAAGAACTGATGGACTCTGAGTGCAGATCAAAACACACTATTTTCACTTTTATTTTCTTTCTCTCTCTCTCTCTCTCTCTTTCTCTCTCTCTCTCTCTCTCTCCCCTTCCCCCTCCATTTTGGTTTGTTTCTTCTTCCACAACTGTGACTGACATGGCAATATGTTTTACATAATTGCACATATATAACCCTTTTCAAATTGCTTACTGTTTAAGGAAGAAGGAAGGGAGGAAAAAAAATTGGAGCTTAACATTTTGTAAAAATGATCGCAAAGATTGTCTTTACATGTAATTGGGGAAAATTATGTAAAAAAGAAGGTCTGGGTTAGGATGAGCAATTATAATAATAACTAATATTTATATAACACTTTAAGGTTTGAAGAATATTTTTAAAATAGTATCCTTACCACAATCTTAAGAGGTAGGTGCTATAATTATGCCCATTTTACAGATGAGGAAACTAAGGCAGACAGAGGTTAAGTAACAACCAAGATCAAGCATTTGAACTCAAGTCTTCCTGATTGAAGGTCCATGCTGTACTTCTATGCCACCTAGCTGATTCTGTAAATTCCTTTGACATCTTCTGTGATTCTGAGCATGGATTATATGCCCTTCTGTGAAGTCTGTGTGAACACTATACTCTTGCAGATTTTTCTTAGGACCCGGAATAAACACATGTGCTTATATTCATTTGTCCATTCAGCTCTTATGGTATCCCTGGAGGAAGTTGGCTAAGGAGCCATGCAAATTGCCCAGATAAGCATCAAGGAAGGACTTAGTAAACCAGGAGGGTTGTGAAAGATGAATATGGAGGCCTTTTCCCTGAAATCCTTTCACAACAGCAAAAAATTCTTCTTCTTTTTTTATATAATTAACACATTAAAAGCAATGTCAGAGTGGGAAAAAAATTGTGGACAAGGTACAACACTAAGCTAACTCTAATATGATGACATGCATTAGAGTTATATGTAAAGTTCTTTCCTTGGATTCCAAAAAGATAACCTTATCCACACAGGGTGGGGAGACACAGCTAAGGCCACAATTCCTTTGATAACAATCTGAAAATTTCCATGGGGTATGAGGTTAAGATGAGCCAATAGCCCAACACCAGGAACCAAGAAAAATAAAGCTGTCCTAAATCCCATTAACAGAGAGGTACAGTAAGGTAAGAGAGAGGTAAGAAAAGGTGAGGGATAGTTGCAGTGTTCTCTGCTCAAGTCAGACTACATTGAGGATACTTCATTCACTGTTAGGTATCATATTTCAGGGAGTAAATTCTGAACTTGCAGGAAATCAAAAGACTAAAATGGCAAAGGAAAATATGATGTATGAAGATTAAATGAAGAAACTGGGTTTATCTGGACTGGAAAAGACTCAGAGGAATGTAATAACTGTAAGTAAGTATTTGAAGGTGTGTGACTTGTTTGGTTTGGCCCCATTGGGTAGGACTAGGAGCAGTAGGTGGGAGTTAAAAAGAGACACTATCAAGAAAAAACTTCTTAACTCTAAGAGCTACCCAAATGTGACTGAGTTGCATTGGGAAGTTTTGACATCAGTCTCTTGAAGCCTTCACACAAAAATATTAGATAGTCATTATCTGAAGTTGTTGACGGATATTCTTGTTCCTCTAATGGAATGGACCAGATGCTGTCCAAGGTCCCTTCCAGTCATGAGATTCTTTAATTCTGGAAGAATCAGGCAAAGAATACTGTGTAGTAGGAGAAGAAAAGATCACCTCAGATTGTGGGAGAAGACTTCATTGAAGGAGGAGGTGGCCTTTGAATTGGGTCTCAAGGGAAAGGAAAAAAAAATGAAGAGACAGAGAGGAGATGGGAATCTATTCCAAGCATGGGAGATGATGTGAGCAATGTAGTTAGGATGGTACCTCACAAAATGTAATTTTGCAGAATAGAGGGGCTATAGGTGTGGAACATCATATATATATATATATATATATATATATATATATATATATATATATACTGTCAGGATTGATTTGTTTGTTTTAGTGAATAGATCTTCCCTCTTCCTTTTTACCCTTGGTTATAAGGGATGCTCTCTGGGGAAGAAGAGACAGAATAGATATATCTGGAAATAAAAGCAATATCAAAGTAAAAATGATCAATTAAATGTTTTTTTTAAAAGATTTGTTCATAGTATGTAGGTAGATTGGAGAGGGGAAGAGCCTAGAGGCAAGAAGAACAGTTAATAGAACAGATGAGAAGAGGGCTTAAAACAGGATTGCAGCTGTGTCTATAGAAAGGAGGGTGTGGTGCAGAAGTTTTAGTACAGTTAGGATTTAAGTAGATTTGAGAAGTGAAGGGAATGGGAGAGATAGAGATGACTTAGGTTTTCAGCCAAGGGGACAGAAAGAATGGTGGGTGCCATCAACTGAATGAAGCACAGTCCTTGTGAGGAGTGGGGAGTGGGACTAGGCAGAGGAAAGGACAAATAAAGTGAGATTTTTTTGGAACAAGTCTCTTACCTCAGGGACTCAGAAATTATGCAGGCCCAGAAGTTTGGAGCCAAGGACTTTGGGAATAGGAAGAGTCTTAGAAAGAAGTGAAAGGTAAAAACCCTGGGGCCAAAGGCAGAGGTCCCCTGGATGGGCTCCAAAAGGAGAAGCTGTGCCCAGGGAAGCTCAGAGAATGCCTGAACCTTCCTGCTCCCCTTCCTCTCCTCATGCCCCACCTGGCCCTCTTTCTTCTACTCTTGGGGGAACTTTCCAAGGTTCCCTTCCCCTAGGAACACTTCCTGGATTGCAGAAATCTTGGTGGGGATTCCCCCCCCCAACTTTCCAGAAATCTTCACTGGCTCCGGTGCCCCCTCAGAGCTTGCACACACCCAAGCCTTCAGTCACCAAACTCCACCGCAGGCCCCAGCATGTCCGCCCTGGGCCTGTCCCTTCAGTAGGGCAACTGCCTTTGTGCTTGCATGTGGTCATGCCTGGGAGATGTAGGTGCTGTGTGTCTGGGGTGGATGTGTGCCCGTCTGTGGGATATATCGGTGTGAGCCATGGGTCTATATGTCATGGGAATCTGTATAGCACAGGTGTCTGTGTGTATCTGCATGAGGAATGTGTTATATGTAACAAGCATGTTGTATCTGGTCATATGCGTGAGGCGTGGGCACATATGGACACACAAACAGAACACACAATGCACAAACTCACAAATGTACATATAGCACAAGGGACATACCTATATGCATAAACATACACGCACATACATGTCCATGTCCCACACAAGACAACATACACATACGACACATACCTATACAATGTATATATGCTTATACCTACATAGTACATATATTTGCACATACATCTACGTGTGTGTGTATGTGTGTGTGTGTGTGTGTGTGTGTGTGTGTGTGTTCTTGGGTCCCATTGTCCTTCCTTGGGGCTGTAGGGTCGCAGGTCATAGTCTCACACTCCTCTCATCTTGGACACATATGAGTTTCTCCCCCTGGAGCTTGAGTCCTGGGAAGGTGGGCCTGAGGTTGGCCATATGTGTGGGGAGGAGAGCCACAGAAATGTCTTTAAGTATTTGAGGGTTGCTATGTGGAGGAAGGATGGCAGAACTTCCCATCCTAGTTCTGGTCCCAGAGGCAGAACTAAGGGAGATATCTAGAAGCTGCTGAGAGGAAGAGTTAGAATTCAGGTGGGGAGAAATTCCCTAAAAATTAGAGCTATCCTGAGGTGAAGAGGGAGACCCTCGGAGGTGATGAGCACTTGGAGGTGGGGATGGGGGTGGGGACAGTGCTGTGAAGGGACTCCTATCCAAATGATAGTTATTGCTTTTTCCTGTGATCCATTTTAGCTCTGAAATTCAGGGATAAGGATGTGGCAGTTTACCAATTCTGATCTCCATGGCTCTTCAAGGTTTGCCAGGTATTCTTATTATAGTGATTCTGTGAGTGAGGAGATGTGAGACAGGCGATTCAAGTATCATCTCCATTTCATAGATAAGAATACTGAGGTGCAGAAAGATGAAATATCTTGTCCAAGATCATCTAGGCTAGTGCCAGAGCTAGAATTTGAACACAGGGCTTATGGGTCCAAATCTAGTATTCCTTTGACTATCTCGTGCTTCCTTCTCCTTTCCTTCCCAAGATCCTTCAATAGGGGCTTAGCTAACCCACAGTGAGTGACATAGGTCTGAAGAAAAGGGACTAGACCAAATACTTCCTACTTTCGTTCCTCCTCCTCAAGGAGTGGGAAGGCCTCAGGTTAGTGTGAAGGGCAAAACCTCAGGACTGCCTGGAAGTGGAGATTGCTTCAAGACCCCCCAAAAATTCTGCACTGGAGCTTCTCAGGCAGCCTTGTCCCACCCTTCTCCCCCCATCCCTCTGGGCAGGGGGCACCTCTCGATTGAGGAAAGGAAGTGGCTTCCTGGCTTATGTGAGGACGGAAAGACGTGGCCTCAGACAATGGAATTTTCTCAAAACTTGACTTTGTTCTGGTGGGATCTGGAGGGGGAGGGGGCTTCCTTCCAATGAGTGCCTGGCCTCCTTTCCCTGACCCCAGGTGGCAAACACAGCCCCAGAACGTGTGTGAGCCACCAATCTGCCTCCACCCAGTCCCAAACAAAACAACTCCCATAGTATTGATGTGTTTGTTCCTCCTTTCATGTGCCAAAGGTGAGAAAGTCACTCCCCCTACCCCCAATCCATCCACCCTTTCCTGGTTAACCCTTCAGAAGTTGAGTTGCCTTTTTCTCTGGCCTAGGGCACTGGGCCTTTCCTTAGGCCTCAGATTAGTTTCCCTTGAGACCCATAGACTCTTGGATGATAGGTCCAGAGCTGGAAGGGACCTTAGAAACTGAGACTAAACCTGTAGATGAGGAATTTGAGTCCCAGAGCAGGATCATGAAATGAATAAATATCTGAGGTGGAATTTGAACTCAGGAAATCTAGCACTAGATTGCTGCAACCTATATAATTTGAGTGGGAAATAAACAACCGATCCCCTCAATCTGTCAACAGCAAATGCCCTCAGCCCATCTGAGGATGGTGATATTTATGCCTGGACTCTATGATTGTTACCAGAGAGATATAGGGTAACTCTGCCAAGCTCAGAGACAGAGATATGGCAAATGTGGCATCCATTCACTTTCTGGAAGGAGGAAAAGGGCCTCCGGTGAGACATTACCCAGTCCTTCATCACCATTGTCTATTTTTCTAAATCTCTCTCCTGAGACCCTAAATTCTAAACCTCA
This sequence comes from Sarcophilus harrisii, assembly GCF_902635505.1. Taxonomy (NCBI): domain Eukaryota; kingdom Metazoa; phylum Chordata; class Mammalia; order Dasyuromorphia; family Dasyuridae; genus Sarcophilus; species Sarcophilus harrisii. The sequence continues at coordinate 550,029,424 of NC_045428.1, forward strand.
CCAAAACATGATTTTGCCTCCCTTTTTTTTTTTTTTTTTTTTTTTAATTAAAGCTTTGTATTTACAAAGCATATGCTTGGGTAATTTTTCCAACATTGATCTTTGCATGACCTTTTGTTCCAAATTTTCCTCTCCTTTCCTCCACCCCTCACCTAGCTGGCAGGTAATCCAATATGTGTTAAATATTGTTGAAATACATGTTAGATCCAATATACCTATACATATTTATACAGTTTCCTTGTTGCACAAGAAAAATCAGATCAAGAAGGAAGAAAAAGAAAAACTGAGAAAGAAAACAAAATGCAAGAAATAACAACAGAGAGTGAGAATGCTATGTTGTGTTCCACACTCTGTTCCCATGGTGCTCTCTCTGGGTGCAGATGGCTCTCTTCATCTCTGCACAAGTGGAACTGGTTTAAATCATCTCATTGTTGAAGAGCGTTACATCCATCAGAATTGATAGTCTTATAGTCTTATTGCCATGTATAATGATCTCCTGGTTCTGCTCATTTCATTTAGCATCAGTTCATGTAAGTCTCTACAGGCCTCTCTGAAATCATCCTGCTGATCGTTTCTTATAGAACCATAGTATTCCATAGCATTCATATACCACAATTTATTCAGCCATTACACAACAGATGAGCATCCACTCAGTTTCCAGTTTTTGGCCAGTACAAAAAGGGCTGCCACAAACATTTTTGCACATACAGGTCCTTTTCCCTCTTTTAAGATCTCTTTGGGATATAATCCCAGTAGAAACACTGCTGGATCAAAAGGTATGCACGATTTGATAACTTTTTGATTACAGTTCCAAACTGTTCTCCAGAATGGTTCAACTCCACCAACAATGTATTAGTGTCCCAGTTTTCCCACATCCCCTCCAACATTCTTCATTATCTTTTCCTGTCATCTTAGCCAATCTCACAGGTGTGTAGTGGTATCTCAGAGTTATCTTAATTTGCATTTCTCTGATCAATAGTGATTTTCATGTGGCTACAAATAGTTTCAATTTCTTCATCTGAAAATTGTCTGTTCATATCCTTTAATTGTAAATTGGAAAATGGCTTGAACTATTATAAATTTTAGTCGATTCTCTATATATTGCTCCTCTTTTATAAAAAATAATTTTTATTCCTCTTTTCTATTTCTCTTTAATTTTTTTTCATATTTTCTATTTCTTACTTTACAACTTATTCCATGAATCCTTTCTTTCAGAGTTACACCCTCCATAATTGTATTTCTTTAAAGAGGAAAAAAAAAGTAGGCCAACTATCAATAAATTGAAAACATCTGGAGACATGCTATATATTATACCTATGGACCTCAGACTTCCCCAAAGGGGTAGATTGGGGGTTCCTTATTATATTTTTTCACTGTTCTTTATAATTTTGTTATATCTTTTTTAGTGTGTCATTCTATATTTGTAGCTACTGCATATATTGTTTTCTTGGTTCTATTTACTTCACATAATCATTAAGTCACACAAATATTTCCATGTTTTTCTCTATTTATCACATGCATAATTTCTTACTGCATAGTAATATTCCATCATATTCACATACCATAATTTGTTTAGTCATTCCACAATTTATGGGCATCTACTAATTGTGTTTCCAATTCTGAGTTAATCACAAGAAGTGTTGCTATAATTATATTGGAGCATATGGAAATTTTGGCTTTCAATGTCTTCTTTAGGGTAAAAGCCCAGTAATAGAATCTTTGATTCAAAGCTATTTCATAGCTCCACCAACAATGTATTAGTGTGCCTATCTTTTCACAACCCCTCTGACATTAATTATTGGCAGTTTTTTTTTTTGTCATTTTTGACAATTTTTCAGAGTGTGAGGTACAATCTTAAAAGGATTATGGTTTGCATTTCTCCTGCTATTAGTGATAAGAAGCATTTTTCTATATGGTTGTGAATACCTTACTGTTCTTCTGAGAACTGTTTTTTTTTCATATCCTTTGATTATCTTTTGGGAAATGATTATTAGTCTTATGTATATTTGTTAATTGTTTATGTATCTTAGATACCAAATCTTTGAGAAATCAGAGAAATTTGATGTAACCCCATTCAACCACTTACTTTCTTATCCTAAATACATTCATGCCTGTGCAGAAACATTTGAGTTTCAAGTAATCATAGTTATCTATTTTATCTTTTATAATTACCAGTATCTCTTGTTTGGTTAAAAACACATCTCCTATCCATACCTGTGAGAGGTACGTAATCTGTTTCTTTTCTATTTTTTTTAGGGGGACACAGCTTTTAATATTAAGATTGTTTATCCACTTAGAATGTATTGTAGAGTGTGGTTATAAGTAAGTCTAATTTCTAGCTAACTGCTTCTACTTTTCCCCACAGTTTAAAAAAAATCAAATAGAAATTTTTTCTCAAGGTATTTTTCAGTCTATGAAACACTGGATTATTAAGTTCTTTTGGGTTGTTTCTGAATCTCCCTTGTCTAGTCTGTTCCATTGATCTATTTTTCTGTTCTTTAACCAATACCAAGTAGTTTTGATGACTGCTGCTTTATAATACAGTATAAAGACTGGAAACCTTGCCCTTTATTCCACTCAGAAGATCGAGGCCATCCATCACTACTTTCTAGTATCTTCTTCCCCACATTTCATTTTCCAAATCACAACTTTATTTTACAGATGACAAAACTGAGGTATAAAGAAAGTAAGTGAATTATTTGTAGTCCCATAGGGACTCTGGATTTGAACTCACCACTTTTTAAACTATACTGTGATGCATCTTCTCCATCCAATTAGATTCAGAGTAGAGCTAGGGAGGTACAGTGAGCAAATAGTCCTCCTTCTCCTCCTCCTCCTCCTCCTCCTCCTCCTCCTCCTCCTCCTCCTCCTCCTCCTCCTCCTCCTCCTTCTTCTTCTTCTTCTTCTTCTTCTCTCTCTCTCTCTCTCTCTCTCTCTCTCTCTCTCTCCCCTCCTTCTCCCTTCCCATTTTCCTTTTCTGCCCTTCCCTTCCCTAAACTTTTCTTCTTTCTTGACACTTTTTCCTCCATCCAAAAGAAAATCCAACCTGTTCTCTTTCGAACTTTCCAATTTCGATTGAGGATGCCACCATACTTGTACTCACTAAGGGTTAAAATCTGAGTCACTCTCAATTCTTCCTTACCCCACATAGTCAAATACTTGCCAAGTACTGTGTATTCTAGCTCCACCTCACATCAGTCACTTCTCCCACTCACACAGCTATCATCCTTGCTCAAACTCTTACTTCTTTACCTCCATCCTCTTTCTCTCTCTAGTCTTCTCTTTAAGCAGCTCCCAAATTGAGATTTCCAAAACACAGTCCTGTTTCTGTCACTCTCTTTCTCAAGAATCTCCAATGACTCCCTCTTGTTTCTAAGATGAAAAACCAATTTCTCTATCTGGAGTTTTTCTCAATCTGGTTCAAACATCCATTTTCAAGCATCTGCCATTTTACTCTTCTTCACATACTATATATTCAAACCAAAATCATTCATGATGTGACTATCCTCCATGCCTGGAATTCAGACTATGCTTCACATCCCATCAAGCCATCCACGCAAGTCATTTTACCATCTACTTTAAATAGCATATCTTCCCTGAACCCTCACTACCTTTCCACCTCTTTCTATTCTGAGCACAGTAATCAATAATGCTATTGTTTTTTTTTTTTTTAAAAGTGTGCCAATTATTTGTCCTCTAGATCAGTTCATCATCCCCACAACTACACAAACTAAAAAGCTCCTTATCTTGCTTTAATTCCCCTGTATATTTTGTCCAGCACTTAGTAAATGCTTGTTGAATGTTAAATGAATGCTTTGAATGAATATCTAAAAGCAGATCTGTTAGTTCTTTATAATTAAAAAAACAAAAACAAAATACCATTCTCTTGACCATTATACTTTCTGAAGCTATTACTCTAAATCTCCCTTTCTCTTTTAGTGCTAAATAGAGTAGCCTAAATTCATTCATTCATTCAGTCAACATTTGACTGACTAAACAAATAATGAATATTTATTAAATGCCTACTATTGCCAGGCACTCTAACTAAATGTTGAGAATACAAAAAAGAAGCAAGAGACAGTCTTTTCCTTTAAAGAGCTCACAATTTAATGGGAGGACATTAAGAAAATATGTACAAACAAGCTATTTTAACATAAATGGAAATAATTAAAAGAGGGAAGGCCCTAGAATTAAGATGATGTTGAGAAAGGTTTCCTACAGAAGATGGCATTTTAATTAGGACTTGAAGGAAGCTAGGGAAGTCAAAGGGTAGATGAAGAGGATTTAGGGGAAAGATAATAAGTTCAGTTTTGGACATATTGATTATAAAATGTTTACTAGACATTCAGTTAGAGATGTGAGACTGGAGGCCAGCAAGTTAGAGCAGAATAGGTAGATCTTGAGAATCATTGCTATAGAGATAATAATTAAAGTAATTAAAATTGGAAAGATTTAAAAATTAAGATAGTATTGAGAAAGGTTTCAAATAGAAGATAGAATTTTAATTAGAACCTGAAGGAAGCTAAGAGACAGAGTGAAGTAGTATGGAAGGAAAAAAAAAAAGATGGCCTAGGAGAGAGTTGTGTAGGACACATGGTTAGAGGACATGGCCTGTTAGGAGGATCTAGCAAAAGAGACTGAGGCACCAGTGGTCTGATAGGAGGAGATCCAAGAGAGAAAGGTATCCAAAACAACTGAGAGAAGAAAGTGAGCAACATTGCCAAAGGCTACAAAAAAGTCAAGAAGAATGAGGATTGAGAAAAACCCAATGGATTTGGCAATTAAGCGGTCATTCACTCTTTACAATAGCTTTTTCCACTTCCTCATCACCTACTCTTTACACAGTTCCTTATAACCTGGTTCCTATTTCTATTATTCTGATGAAACTGCTATCAAAGGTCACCAATGACCTTTTCATTGATAGATCCAATGGCAATTTTTTTCAGTTGTTTCAGTTGTTAAGGTTTCCTTAACCTTTCTGCGACTTTTTATACCATTGAACATTGCCTCCTTTTCAAAATGTCTCCTTCCCTCCTTTGGCTTTTGGAACACTGTTCTCTCTTTTTTCTCTTCCTTCTTTCTCATCTGCCATTTGTTCCTTCTCGTTTGCCATTTGTTCTTTCTCAGTCTCTTTTGATGCTGCTTCATTTAAACTCTCTCCTCATACTCTCACCAAGTGTGGGTGTCCTTCTATGGATCCCCTTCTCTTTCTTTAGTCTCTTCCTTGGTGATCTCATTCTCTCCCAGGGCTTGAATCAACACCTCAGAGTAGATGACTCTACTGTATATCCACCTCCAACCTCTCTACAGGGCTCCAGTCCAGCATTTTTAAGTGCCCTTTGGATATTCTCACCTAGGCAGTGATGTATACCTCAAAATTCACAGGTTCAAACATGAATATGTCATCTTCCTCCACAAGCCTGTCCTTCCTTCTGACTTTCCTATTTCTATTGAAGATACCATCATCTACTTGCCAACTTTGTTTGAAAACTTGAAGTCATCTATCTTATCCCCTTCTCTTCATCCAAATAGTTGCCAAGTTTCAACAAGTTCCTTCCATAATATCTGTTCTATTGTTTCTATTCCTACCAAGACCCTTGTTGAAGCCTGCATCAGCTCTCACTGAACTATTTTAATAGGCTCCTATCTTTCTTCCCTGATTCCATTCTCTCCTTCCATCCATGCTTTGTGTCATTTCTGAAGATAATCTTCCTAACAGACAAGCCTGATTTCTTATTTTTCTCTTGAAAAACTTTTAGGGATTTCAGCCTGGCATTTAAGGCCCCCGTTTTATCTGTTTTCATTTGACTTGCCCACTCTGCTTTCACAATACTCCTTAACACAAACTCCATCTTACAGTCAAGCTGGACTGGTTGGACCTCAATCTTGGCATTCAATACCTGTATCTAAGCAGCAAGAGAAATGGGAAATAATTCATAGGGAAAACTCTAAAATTAGAATGGGGGTTGTTAAAAAGCTTCCTTTACCATTTCTAGTGCCTAGAATTCACTTGCTCCTCCTTTCTTCTTCTTGGAATCTTTTTGACCTCCAAGTCTCAATTCTAGCATCAATTCTTCTAAGAAATAATTTTCTTGATTCTCACAGTTACCACAGTTTTCTCTCTCTTCTAGTCCCCTTCTCCTAGTGATTTAGGTATGCCTTGTATCCTGCCTTTATCCTTTCTCTTCATTAGTAATAGAATGATAGTATCTTGAGGGCAGAGACTGTTTCTTTTTTGTCTTGGTATCATCATTAGTGCTTTACATTTAATAGATACTTACTGAGTTGCTTTAATAAATACTAGAAGTAATAGTAATATTTTATATTTTCAAAGCACTTTAAAATATATGAGACCCAAAAATGTTCCAGGGGGTCCTCAATGGGATCACAAAGATTTCAGAAGACCTTTTTTTGCATGAGAATTACACTGGGTTAGATTGTTCATGAAGATTCGGGGGACCTCAATTTGGGGGTGTCCGTGAACTGGAAGAAGGGATAACAATTCAAGTTTTGGGGTGTCAAATGGGAAAGATAGACACACAAGAGTAATATGGGAATTGTTGAGTAAGTAGACTAAGGATGAGAAGAGAAAAGAGTGTTGGTGATAGCACTGTGCTGGAACTGAGACCATACTGGAAAGTAGTTGGGGCAGTTGGTGAGAATGAAGTTCAGTCAATAACCTTGTTTTCCTCAGAGTATATTCTGGGAAAATTTCCATCCAGAGTTTAAGACTTGATCCTATTCTTTAGAAACTCCCTCCTCTATTGCCTGGGAGTAGGGTAGAGAAGTGGTAAGCCTTATCTGTGAGACTCATTATAATCTTATATGTTTTTTTTTTTAATGTTTATCTGCTTTTCTGTGTTACCAGATACTGCAAATAAATTACACGGTTGTTAATAGTGATTTTGTCTAAGTATATAAAATCATGGTTTGAGATGAAAAGGGGAATCTGGTCCATGAGAGAACAGATTTTTCTGGTTTTACCCTAGCTGACTACAGAGTTTCTCCAGTTTTGTTAATTTCCTTTGCTTTACATTTCTGAGTCTCAGTTTTCTCTTCTGTAAAATGAATTAGTTGATTAGATGACTTCTAAAATCCCTTTCAACTCTCCAAGTACAATTGTATAGAATGGGAATGAGCATGGTATAGTGAAGAAAACACTGTTTTTGGAATCCCAATAGAATGTATGCCCTTTGAAGGCAAGGATTCTTTATTTTATGTTTTGATATTTACATTTTCTAGTATAATGTTTGACTATAATAGGAGCTTCATAAATGCTTGTTTAATTGAATTTAATGGATTTAAAACATCTCTGGGGTTACCATTTACTGACTTTGGTTTGGGGGATGTCAACTAAACTTTCTACATCTCATCTTTCTCTTCTATAAATTGAGAAAGTTGACCTAGATGGGAAGGTTCTTCTAGCTTTAAATCCTATGTGATCTCTTTGATTTTGAGGATATAAAGCAACTGTAATGGGCACCTCATTCAATCTAGGCCTGAGCAAAAATCTCCTTGACAGAATCCAGGAAAGTATTTGTTTTCTCTTAAAACTTCTCCAGTGACAGGGTATAAAAGTGGCCCATTCCACTTTTAAACAGATCTAATTGTTAGGAAATGTTTTCTCCCAATAAGCCTAAATCTACTTTTCTGCATCCTCCCTTCATTGCTATTTGTTTTCCCCTCTTAGACAAAGAGCAAATTGAAACCATGGTTTCAATGGCAGCTCTTCAAAGGCTATTTTTCTCTCTGCTCTCTTCATCTCCCGCCATCCTCTTCTCCTACTTTGGCCAAGTATTTTTTTTTTAGATCAAATAACCTCTGTTCCTCACATGGCTTAGTCTCTGGCCCCCAACCATACTATTTGTCTACCTCTGGACATAAGCCAGGTTGTCAATATTCTTCCTAAAACGTGATGCCTTAAACTGAATGTAATACTCCCCATGTAGTTTGACCAGGGTAGACTATAGCAACTTTGCTTTGTGTCCTGAGCATTATATTTCTATATATTCTGGGAAGGGGGAAGAGAACAAACGTAAATTAATTGCCAAGGGCTTTACAAATATCATCTCATTCAGCCTAAGATCATATTAGCTTTTTGAATGGCCATATTGAACTTGCAATTCACTAAAATCCCCAGACCTTTTTTCCCTCTTCTCTAGGAACAGAATAGGAACTCTTCTTGACCTGTTCTCAGAATTTGGGAAGTTGATTTTTAAAATCTTAATGTAAGACTTTACATTTTAATATGTTGCTGTGTCGTGATCTCATAGAAATTCCTCCCAATGATGCACATTGAATCTTCCCATGTACTGGCCTCTTATCTCTGTCCCTGTCTACCCAATAAGATGAGAACTTTTAGATCAAGAACATCAAATTCATATTGAAACAGGAGCTTCTAAAACATACATAAGCATCCTTGTAGGTTGCATATTGACTTAGAAAATTACATATTAATTATTATTAGATTACCTTTGGTGTTTTATTGTATTTTTATTTATTTTTCAAGCATTTCACAATTATATTTTAATGTAATTTGATTGTGCTCTTATAGCATTCAGCCTGTAGGTCCTGCATTTGATACCTCTGCTCTGGATTTCTTGATACTACCCAGATGCTAGTGAAGCATTTGGTGCCCATGGTTTACCCATCCTATTGCTACATGATAGTATTGTTTATGCCACATCTCTACATGTTTTCTTACTAGTAAAGGCTTGTAGCCTGTTGATCAGGCTCCTTCAATTGCCCTTTGGTGACCTTTACTCTTAATCCTTTGAAAACCAATGGTATGTCATTACTTACACCCATAGGACATCCATTGAAGAATATCAGTAATAAAAAGTTGGACCTTTGTTTCAGAGGGCCATAAAAAGCACTTCACAAATTCCCTAAAGCAATGTAGCCAATTCTGCTGTTAATTCTGGACCCCGTTCATTGTCCAGTACACAGTGTTTGTCCAAGATAAATGTACTGATGGACAATCTCTATGGCTTGTCTATTCATTTGCATATCATAGACTGGACAATAGGCATTCTTTAACCACTTGATTTTTCTTCCATAGTTAGGTCTAGTGCTTTCAAGGGATTACAGAATTGATTTAGGAGCCTTTGAAATGTTCTGGGGCTTGATAGAATCACAAGACAATGGCTTCTGCAAACAGGAACATCTGGAGGATCTCTATAGAGAATCCCTCTTCCATTCAGACTCTACTTTTGATATTCTCCATGATGGTTGTGAATACCTTTGGTGAGCATATGTCTCCTTAATTTATACCTCAATCGATATCAATAATCAGAGTGTCGCTGAACAGAATTGTCCTTGTTGTCTTTGAGACTTATGAGAAGTCTCCTCTGATTTTGACACATGCCTGGGATGGATGTACCTTGTTGGAGGATAGTCTTAAAGAAACATTTTGCTTTACCAAATCAATTTTGTTTACAAAAATAAATTTTTATTGACATCATTTGTTTGTATATCATCTATATTTTTCCTCTTTTGCTCCCTCCCAAAAAGCTATTCCTTAAAATAAATAAGAAAAGAAGGAAAAAAAAAGTTGCAAAAAACTAACCAATGCATCACAAAATTACATATAAATATATCACATGCATGGTCCTGACCTCTGTAAAGAATCAGGGTGGGGAAAGGTCATCTGTTATCAAATTCTTTTTTTTTTTTTTTTTTTTTTGGTCAACAAACAATAAACTCAGTGAGATTATTTATTCTCCACTCCTTCCAGACCACATAAGAATGTGGTCTGCTTTCTCTTTTGAAACCCCACCTTCGTCATTATCGTTGATAAAAAAAACAACACTTGTGCCCCTAAGAACTTCAGTAGGAACTTGTGATCCTTAGCAGCGTTTTCCTGATAATAATGTTTGTAAGCAAGTAAATTATCAGAATACACAACTTCAGAGCTATGGAGGGTGCTTAAAAATGAGTTTAATCAAAACTCTTTTTTCATACATGAGTAAACTAAGCCCTGGAAAGGAGAAGTTACTTGCTCCACTCAAACTCCCCAACTTCCAATACAATGCTAGTAGAGTCCAGAAAAATCTCTTGTTGTTTTTTGGCCTAGTCTTTCTTTGTCCAACAGACTTCTTATTTCTTAATTATGATCTCTTCTCCAGCCTAGTACTTCTTTCTCTCTCTGTCTCTTCACATATATGTACATGTATGTAATTATGTATGTATCTGTAGAGAGAGAGAATGAGAGAGAGCCTGTCATCTTTTATGTTATCTTTCTCTCTTGCCTTTGTGCCATCTGCAAATTTCATAAGTATGTGTACTATGCCTTCATTTAAGTTGTTGATAAAATGTCAAATGATACAGAACCATATACAGATCCCTCCATTAGAGATATTCCCTATGAATTATCCAATCATTAATAGTTTTTAAGTGGCTTGGAAGAAATTGAACTCAATCATTTCATATGCCTAGCACTGTGCTGAGCAAACAGTAGGCACTTAATAGACATTTATTTGTTGTTACTATTAATGGATTGTCACCCATATTTCCATTTCCTCTTTCTCTAGGAAGCCTGTCCTATTCAGCCCAATGGGTTTTCTCTTTTCTAAATTTGGACAAATCTTAGCTTTGGCAGTACAAAACCCGGTACCTGATCCCTTCTTATCTCTTTCCTAGTCCTTTCTAATTTTTCCTCCTGCGAGTCTCATTCAACTAGTGAGGCTGAGTTCCTTAAGATCAAGGTCTGTGAATGTTCTCATTGGGTTTGACATTAGAACCTAACCCCAATTGAAGGCCTTGGGGAGCTCCCAGTCAGTGTCTCCCCAATCTGAGGCTTTCATTTTTTTATCTTGAGTTCTCAAATCTCTTCCTGAGCCCTCCCTCTAGCTACTAAGAAGGCAAGTAATAGAACATCTATACATTGTATTTATACACGTAAAGTCATACAAAATGTTTTTTCCACATTAGCCATGGAACCAAAAAAAGGCATACAAAAAGGCAAGTAAAGAGAAAAGAAATATACTTTAATCTGCATTTAGAGTCCATCAGTACTCTGTAGGGAGAGAGTATTTTTCATCATGAGTCCTTTCAAACTGTTGTAGATCATTGTATTCCTCAGAATAACTAAATCTCTCTCAGTTGTTTATCCCATCACAATATTGTCGTTACAGTATACAATGTTATTCTGGTTTTGCTCACTTCACTTTCATCAATTCATATGAGTTTTCCTACTTTTTCTGAAATCGTCCTGTTGTTCATTTTTATGGCACAATAGTATTCCAACACAATCCTATACCATAATTTGTTCAGCCATTCCCCAGTTGATGGATCTCCCTTCAATTTCTAATTCTTTGCTACTATGAAAAGAGGAGCTATAAATATTTTTGTTCATATAGATCCTTTTCCTTTTTCTTGGTCTCTTTGGGATATAGACCTAGTAATAGAGTGGTATTTCTGGATCAAAGAATATGTACAGTTTATAGTCCTTTGGACGTAGTACCAAATTGTTCTTCAGAATGGTTGGACCAGTTCACAACTCCACCAACAGCAAATTAGTATCCCTGCTTTTAAATATCCCCTCTAGCATTTGTCATTTTCCTTTTCTGTGATGCTAGCCAATCTGATAGGTGTGAATTGGCACCTGGAGTTGTTTTAATTGCATTTTCCCTTCAATTATTAATGATTTAGAACATGTTTTCTTATGACTATTGAAAGCTTTTTTTTTTCTTCTTTTGAAAACTGCCTGTTCATATCCTTTGACTACCATTGTAATTATGTCCTTCCAATTAGTACAAACAGTGCACAGCCTGAGCTGCAAACTCTATAGGCCAAGCATTGTTTAGGGTTTATATCCTCTGTCAGTGGTGAGGTTCTTAACTTGGCATCTGGGAACTTTTTTTTTTAATTGAGTTAGTATATTTCAGTATAATTTCCTTCCTTTGTAATTGTGTATATTTAATGCATTTAAAAACAATATTCTGAAGAAGGATCCTTAGGCTTTACCAGTCTGCCAGAACACAAAAAGGATAAGCCCAGAGGATGAGCCCATATAGTCAGTCACCTGCCAGAAACGACTGGGATTTAATCTCAGCGACTAGAATGGAGAGCTTGGGCTTAGGGATACATGTATAGGGACTAGACTTCTTTCTCAGAGGAGGGTAGGAATGTTGGAGGTTCTGAATTGAAACTGGGCTTCCTCAGAAGTGGTGAGACATACATTATACCTAGAAGATGCAGAGCCTGTGGTTGGAGGTGGGCTGGGGACAATCACTTCAGGCCCCTTGTCTGGGACCTTGGAAGTGCAAAACACATCCCCATTGGGTATCTGATGAGGGGGGGCAGGTACCTTGGGCCCATGATCCCCCAGCTTTGTCTGCATAGATCCCAGCACTACTTCACTGGATACATGTGACTTGTCTGATCTCTCCATGGGTACATTAAGACCTGACTGTAGCCTGCAAACTGGATACTGTCCCAGGGGCCTCAGCCCCACTCTTTCACACCGAGCTCTTCTCAGAGGCCCCTTCTCTGAATTGGCAGCCAGAGTGAGTTAATCCATGTCTGGTGAAGCAGCTGCCCCCAGGGCAGTTCATTAGTCCTCTGGAATTTGCTCCAGCCTGTTCCACTGAGTCAGCAGGAAGCCCAGGCAGCAGTCCTGTCAGCTACGTGAGTTGGGGCATAACACCCTTTCCCTCCCACTTCCCATTCACCCTCTCAACAGATTATGTGGGCTCTTTGTGTGCCCTCCCACAACCCTTAGTGTCTTCTGGGCCTATGCCCCTTCTGCCTTAAGGCATGTCCCCAGGTATGCTCCCTGTATGTCCTCCCTGTGCTTGTTTTTAATCAATCACTACTTTCTGTGCCCAGGGATGTTTATTCTCCAGTTCCACATGTGTCTTTGTCTTGTGCACCCTAAATCATGATCTGTGGTCCTATGTGCCCTCTATGTGATCTCTTGAGATCCCAAATTTTCCTCATCTTTCAGGACATCTTTGACTCCTTCTCATCCCTCTACCTTATCTCCTTTCCCTCTATTTGTAGTAGTAAGCAGAATCTGATAATGGTTCTCATATTTCATTTATTTATTTATTTATTTTCACTGAGGCAATTGGGCTTAAGTGATTTGCCCAGGGTCACACAGCTAGGAAGTATTAAGTGTCTGAGGTCAAATTTGAACTCAGGTCCTGCTGATTTCAGGGCTTGTGCTCTAACTACTGCACCATCTAAATGTCCCTGATTCTCATATTTTAGCTCATTCTCTCTGGCTCAGAGCTGATGACCCACATCATTAACATCAGTCCCATCCTCAACACTAAAATGATCGCTTACCATTTTCAACACCACCAAAATACCATCATAAATAACAGCTTTTTCAATAACCATCACCATTACCATGCCATCAAGCCATCATTATAATCACTACAATCATAATTACTTTCTCCACCATCCTCTTCTTCTTCATCACCATTACCACCACCTCTTACTTCACTGAGAAGAATGACACCATTAACCATGAATTCCTTCTCCCTTTGATCATAGCTCAGAACCTTCTGACATCCTCATTTATCCTCTCCTCCTTTGCTTCTGTCTTAGAGAGATGGAACTGGTCCTTCCCTTTTCCAAGGCTAGCCTCTCTATCCCATTTCGATCTTATCCCATCTACTACTTATAGGAGTTCTCTGTCTCTATCTCTCCTTGTCTCTGTGTCTGTCTGTCTGTCTCTGTCTCTGTTTCTGTCTCTGTTGGCTTGTCCGTCTCTTCCATTTCCTGTCTTCATTCTTACCCCAGCTACTGACTCCTTGTCACTATCTACAAACAAGTTCAGGGCTCCCATACCCTTTAAAAAGTCTTCCCCTGATCCTGCTGAGCTCTCCAAGTATCTGATATCTCTCCTCTCGACCTCTTTTAAACTCCTAGAAGGAATAGTCTATTTGTTCAACACATATTCATTTCTTAACTTCTTAAAATATGTCTTTTGACTATTTTATTCAACTGAAAGTTTCCTCTCAAATTTTTTCTTAATTGATAAATCCAATCCTCCTTTCCTGGGTCTCATCTTTTTCTAATTTTTCTATATTATTTGACACTGTTGAGCAGCCCTATCTCCACCCCCTTCCTGAATATTCTCTCCTGCTTTAACTCTATGAAACTGTCCTCTTTTAGTTCTCCTCTCTGATCTGGTACTTTTTATTGTTCTCCTTTGCTGATTTATAGTCCTGATCCAGCTTCCTAGTTCTGGGTATTCCCCCAATGCTCTGTTCTCCTTTCCCTTTATATTCTCATTCTCTGTCTCTCTTTGTTTCTGTCTCTCTCTTCCTCTCTCTGTCTCTGTCTCTTCTCTTTTTCTCTGTCTGTCTCTTTCCTTTCTTGTCATGGCAGATTGTCTATGAAAAGGCACAGTGCTAGAAGACAGACACATGTGGGAAAAATAGTTCTCTTGCTTAAGCTTACAATTTGACTAGCTCATTTTTCCACTCAAAAGCCTTCAGGAGTTCCTATTGTCTCTAGGGTACAGGACAAATTGCATAGCCTGGTATTTAAGACCCCTCCCAATTGGAGTTCTGCTAGTTCCAATCCACTTTTCAGTCTTACTCAGTACTTTCCATCTTGTTAACCAAACGGCATCTGCCAACACTAATATCACTATGAACATTATCGATCTTTATTAATCTCATTGTCATCAACATCTTTGCTGTTGCTCTCTTTCACAGCATCATTCCCAGTACCTCTACCATCATCACTCACTTCACCAATTCCATCACCATCAGGGTGCAGTGGAAAGTACACTGGCTCTAGAATCAAAGTGCTAGGGTTCAAATCCGATCTCTGATGTTAACATGGATATGTGACCTATATTAAATAACTTAACTTCCCACTCAGAACCAGGAGATCATTATATACAGCAACAGGATTATATGATGATTACTTCTGATGGATGTGGCTTTTTTTTTTTTTTTTAACAGCGAGGTGATTCAGGCCACTTCCAAAGGTCTTGTGATGAAGAGAGCCATCTGCCCTCAGAGAGAGAAGTGTGGGGACCAAGTGTGGATCACAATGTAGTATTTTCACTCTTTTTGTTGTTGTTTGCTTGCATTTTGCTTTCTTTCTCATTTTTTTCCTTTTTGATCTGATTTTTCTTGTGCAGCATGATAATTGTGGAAATATGTATAGAAGAATTGCACGTTTAACATATATTGGATTACTTGCCATCTAGGGGAAAGGATGGGAGGAAAGGGGGGAAATTTGGAACACAAGGTTTTTGCAGGGGTGCATGTTGAAAAAATATGCATGTATAGGTTTTGAAAATAAAAAAAAGTTTTAATAAAAAAAAAAACAACTTCCCCATGCCTCAGTTTCTCCTTCAATAAAATGATGGCCTCTGGGGATACCTCCATCTCTGAATCTATTAATCATTCTATCATCACTGAAGTATAAGCTTAAAAAGTATCTAATATGAACTTGCTGAATTTTACCCAAGACTAAGAGAAGGATTCCAAACATAGGATGAGCAACAACATACGCACTCAGCGTTTTATGAGATTTTGTAAGACACAGTCCACAGGGTGTCCCTCTCCCTTCTCCATCTCGTTCTAGTTCTTGAATAGATACATGGCTTGTCTATCATAACTCTCTGTGCAAACATCTGTCCTTCTGATGGAAAAAAGAAACAAAGTAGAAATATACATACTGCAAGTCAGATGGTCAAGAGAACTGGGAACAAGAGACCTTGTGAATGACAGATATGGAGATTGTTTTGCACAGAATTAGGCAGGAACAGAGAGAGAAACAATGACACAAGGTCAGGAACATGGACAAAAATACAGAAACAAGAACAAAGACTATTCCAATCATGAGAAATTGGCAGGGGTTTGGGCTGGGGGTGGGGTGGGACGCAGCTAGTGACATAAAAATGGGCAGGTTCCATTTTAGAAGAGGTAAGGAGTTTGTAGCCTTTAACCTTTTTTTTTTTCCTCATGGAGGTAAGTAAATTCGAGGGTAGCCAGATAAAAAGTACCTCTGGACTGTTTCAATGTCTCTGATAGAATTTAATCTTTTTGACAAGGGGGGTAGAAGTGTTGTCAACGGAATTCAAGTCTCCTATTCAAGATGCCCTAAACTGATGTTGTTGGGCAAATGGGGCAGAGAGTGAATTATCTGAGATGGGGGGTCCATATCTTCGTGACACTTAGAAGTTGACTTCTTGCTCTCTAGTTTTATGGGAACCTTCTTATTAGAACAGAGGACTTCGCAGAGAAATTTTAGCCTACCTTATTTCACAGAGGAAGATTGATGTCCTCTATACCCAGGATAGCCTTTATTCTGGAAATGAGGATCATTATTTGGGGATCCTATGAAAAGTTCCTTCTCTTCCTCTGCTCCTCTTATTGTCATCACCATGGAAGAGCCCTGAATGTCCAAGAACCAGACTTATTTAATTTCTGCCTCTGTGGTCTTGGATAGGTTGCTTTAAGTTTGAGAATCACGGGATTAGAACATGGACATTATAATCATCATAAATTGTAAATGATCACAGGGAGAATCGTGAACTATAATCTGGTGCTGGCAGTTATAATCTCCATTCTAGGATCATAGATCCAGAGGTGGAAGAGACACTGGAAGTCATCTGGTTCAATATCCATTTTTCACAGATAAAGAAACTGAGGCTTAGTTCTCAAACTTCTCAGTACCTTTATACTATTAAAATGATTGAAGGTCTACTCAAAGAGTTTTTGCTTATGTGGGTTATATTTATAGATGTTTACCATCTTAGAAATAAAAACTAATTTAGAAATTATAGATACTCTGAAAGGATTTCAGAGACCCTCCAGGATTCTCTGGACTATACTTTGAGAGCCACCGTTCTAGTCAATATCTTTTCAATGACCTGAAGGGAGGCAGAATTGGCAGGTTTATGAGGTTTGCAGATGACATTTGGCAGGACTTAGAGAATATAAATGGGATCCCCAAAGATTATGATAAGCTAGGATAATGGGCCAAATCTAATAAGATGAACCTGGAAAGGGAAACAGATGAAGCCCTCTACTTAGACTCAAAATTCAAAACTTGCAAGGTTCCATATGAGGAAAGATGAAGACAGACAGTAGCTTGTGATAAAAAGATCTGGGGTTTTTAGAGGATGTCAAGTTTAATGAGAGTCAACAGGATAATGGCCACTAGGAAATCTAATGCAATGTTAGGTTAAGAGAGCCATGATAATAATGGCATAATAATACAATTTTACAGTACTTTAAAGTTCACAAAGAAATTTTCCTATATTATCTCATTTTAATTTCATACCAGCCCCATGAAAGCATTTATAATGCATTTATAAATAAGCATTTATTTGTTAAGCCCCTACTATGTGCCAAATACTGTGCTAAGAGCTTTACAATTATTGTCTCATTGAATCCTCAAAAGAACACTGGGAAGTAGATTCTATTAATGTCACTATTTTACAGATGAGACAATGAAGGCAAATAGAGGTTAATTGACTAGCCCAGACTAGCACAAGTGAGTGTCTGAGTCTGGATTTGAACTCTGCTCTTCTTGTAGGCTGGATGGTCTATCCATTGTACAAGTATTATCTTCAGTTTATAACTGGTGTCAAATGTTTATAAGTGGTATCAAAATCAGACAGGGGCCATTGAATCATATATAAGGCTCCCTTCGGTTATATATTGAGTGGGAAAACATATTAACATTACCTATTTTCTATTTATTTTTAAAATTAATTTTTATTACATCTTTCCCATTATAATTTAATCTGGTTTGGGCCATACATAATAGTGTTGTCATTGGATGTGACCTAACCCCTAATGTTTGACCAACTGACCTTGAAGTGAAGGTGACCAGAGAGCAAATCCTATCTTTGATACATATTGGCTGTGTGATCCTGGACCAGTCACTTTAGCCCTCTGTTTCAGAGAACACTCTAAGAATATAAATTGCCAACCTGAATTAACACAAGGAATTTCCTCATTCAGGAACTCTTCATGGCCCAGACCCTCTCTACCTTTTATAGGTAATCAGAATGGACAAGTGATTTGCCTAGAATCTAGTGTCAAAGGTAGGTTTTGAACCTGATTTTCCAGATTCCAACACTTTGCTCTGTTGCCTTTGCACAGACCCAATGTGAAAGGGCTTCTTAAATTTTTTCCACTCATGACCCCTTTTAACCTGAGAAATTTTTGTGATTCTGAGTATATAAGTATATAAAATAGTTATCCAAATCAGACATGAACTGATAATAAACCATAATTTTGTGACCCTCACATTGTTTTGCAACCCCATATGGATTCCCAACACACAGTTTAAGAAGCTTTGCAATATGCAAGAGGTTGCAGGATTACAGACACTAGACTCAGAAGGTACCTTGGAGGTGATCTAATCTTTATTTTACAGATGAGGAAACCAAGGCTGAGAAGGTCAGAAGGATGAAGGGAAATGCCCCAGATCATTCACAGCTAGGATTTGAACTGTAGGCATTGACTCCAAATCCAGAGCCACCTTTCATGGTGTCTTCTGTTCTAATCAGACCATATCTGGAATGTCATGAGCAATTCTTGGGGCCACATTAAAGGAAGGGACATTAGGCAGTGGGAATGTTTCCTCAGAAGAATGGCCCAGGGGCAGCTAGGTGGTGCAGTGGTTAGAGCACCAACCCTGAAGTCAGGAGGACCTGAGTTCAAATCTGGTCTCAGACATTTAATAATTCCTGGCTGTGTGACCCTGGGCAAGTCACTTAACCCCAATTGCCTCAGGCAAAAAAAATCCCAGAAGAAAGATCCAGACAAGGAGTGGGTCTGCAGACCATGGCATAAGAGGATTGGGTGAATGACCAGGGCATGTTTATCTTTTGTTTTTTAAATTTAATTTAATTTAATTTTTTTATTATAAAAAAATAAAAATTTTTATTTACAAGATATATGCATGGGTAATTTTTCAACATTCACAACTGCAAAACCTTTTGTTCCAGTTTTTCTCCTTCTTCCCCCCACCTCCTCCCCCAGATGGCAGATAGACCAATACATGTTAAATGTGTTAAAGTATATGTTAAATACAATATATGTATACAGGGCATATTTATCTTGAAGAAAAGAAGATTCAAGGGCATGAAAGGGGTGCTGGCTGCCACCATATATTTGAAGGGCTCCCACAGGGAAAAGGGATTAAACTTGTTTTGTTTAGCTCCAGACTGTAATGAGGACCAATAGGTGGAAACTGCTGAGAGGCAGATTTCAGCTGATTATATTAAAATATTCGATAACAATGAAAGCTGTCCCAAAGTGAAGTGTTGTCTGAGGAGGTGAGGAGTTCCCAGTCAATCAGTGGAAGTCTTCCAAGACGAGACTGGAAGCTTTTGTCAAGGTGTCCATAGAGAAGATTCTGCTCAGGTTAGGTTGGAGTGCTTCTGAATTCTCTTTCATCTCTCTCCTTTTTGGGAGCCTGGATTGTTCACTATCCTCTTTCAGCTCTGGGTCTCCAGAATTGGGTCAGGCTACGGGCTATGACAGGCCAGGGAGCTCACAAAGGCGCTGGAAGCTGATGGAAGGGTTGGGAAGCAAGACATGGGGCTGAGGGAACTAGAGCTGATGAGGGGACCACATAAGGGTCAGAGAAGGAAAAGCTTGGGTGGAAGGGCAGGAAGGGATCGTGGGTTAACAAAATAAGAAGAGGACTAAGGAAGGTCCAGTGGCTAGGACCGGGTAAGGACAGAGTCCTGGATCCCTGGGGGTTACCTGGGGCCAGCCCAGAAACCCTCCCTTGTCCCGTCCCTCTAAAGCTCATTAGTTGAGTCTGTCTCTGTGAGTCAGTGTGCTGGTGCCCAGGCTTCTCAGCCTCTGCCAAGTCTGTCCAGAGAGGGAGGGTTGGGGCCTGAGGCCTGAGCTGGGGAAGCAGCCAAACGGGTGCTTCAAAGGTGCTGAGACTCAGGGCTAGTGGTGTGGAACAATTTAATAAGAGACTAAAATAGGGCCCCAAGATTTCAGGGCCCTAAGCAGCACCCACAGCTTGTCTCTGTTGCCTACATAGTCCCCGAGGCAGGAGAGAAAGAAAGAGAAATAGGGGCATTCTAGGGTGTCTAAGTCCCCAAAGATAACAAACTAGAGGGCATGAGAACTGGGAGTGACCAGGGGAGCCAGGAATTGGGATTCATTCATTGATAAGGTGATAAGATCTTGGGATGAATAGAGAGTATGTAAAGATGAAAGGAAGACCCCATCATGGGAGCAATCAAGGGGGAAAAAATTGAAGTCCTGAGTGGATGGGCTATCAGACCAATGAGGCTTTGTCTGTAGACCTTCGAGTATCAGTTGCATCCTAGGAGAAGTATGAACTCTTAACGGGATTTATTGAATAAGAAGTCTCTCCAATTCAATTCAGTTCAAATTTTACAAACATTTATTAATCTCCTGCTGACAGCAAAAAAAAAAAAAAAAAAAAAAGCCCTACGGCTAAACCTTACAAAGATCATAAAAAATTAGTCCCTGCCTTCAATGAGTTACATTCTACTGGGGGAAAATAGATAAATAAACACAAAATACCATCAGGGTAAGGGAGGAAGTACAAAAAACTGAGGGTGATCAGAAAAGGCCTCATTTAAGAAGGGACCCTTGAGATGAGGTCGGAAGAGATCTAAAAGTTTCAAGAAAGAGAAGTAAACTAAGAAGGGAAAGGATTTTAGGGATGGGGTATAGTACATGCAAAGGTTCATAGACGAAAGATGGAATATTGTATGTGGAAAATTGAAAACAGAATATTTTTTTTTCTTTTTGGGATTGAGAGTGGTTGAGGGAAAGTAACAGGCTTAGAAAGATAGGCTAGAAGCTGATAATGAAGGACTTTAAAGTTCAAACAGAGGAGTTTCTAGTTTATCCTAGAGGAAATAGGGAACCACAGATTATCCTTGGGTAGAGAAGTGACAAAATCGGTCACATGCATTAGGGATAAGAATTTGGTATCTGTGTGGAAGATGAATTGGAGAGGGGAGAGGTTGGAAAGAAGGGACTAATTAGGAGATTATTGGAATAGTCAAGCTGAGAAATTAGGGGCTAGAACTAGAGTAGAAAATGAGTAGAGAGTAGTGAGAAGTGTTATAGAAATGGGTTTGGGGATTGGGATGGGGAGTAAGAGAGAGTGAAGAATTAAGGATGACTGCAAGGTTGTGATCTGGGTTAGTGGAAGTTTAGTGATATCTTTGATAGAAATATAGAAATTAGAGAGAGAAGTAAATTAAGAAGGAAAGATCTCCATCTAGATGGAGATGTCCTATAGACAACTGGGGATTCATTACTGATGCTCAGGAGAGATACAAAGGCTGGGTCTGTAGATTTGGGAATTATCTGCATAGATATTATAAGTGAACCCATAGGAGTGGATGAGATTATGAAAGGGGGGAGAGACAAGCAGAGAGAGAGAGAGAGACAAACAAAGGTAGAGAAGAAACAGAAGCAGGAGAAAAAGAAGCAGAAGCAGAAGAAGGAGAAAAAGAATAAACAGAAGAAGCAGAAGCAGAAGCAGAAGAAGAAGCAGAAGAAGAGAAGGAGAAAGAGGAGGAGGAGAAGAGAAAAGAGAAGATAGAGAAAAAGAGGGAGAGAAAAAGAGAAAGAGAGAAGGAGGGAGAGAGGGGGAGGGGAGAGAGAAAAGAGAAAAGGAGAGAGAGAGAGAGAGAGAGAGAGAGAGAGAGAGAGAGAGAGAGAGAGATGGAGAGAGAACCTAGGACAGAGCACTGGGATACAGTTACATCTAGGAACCATGTCCTGTAAATTTTCCAGCAAAGGACCCTGAGAAATGTTGGTCAGACAGGGGAGAACCAAGAGAAAAACAGTCATTAAAACCCATGGAAGAGAGAACAATCAGGAGGTGACAATTAGCACTGTCAAACATTGCAGAAAAGATCAGAAGGATGGAGATTGAAAAATGTCCTTTGAATCTGGAATGAGGAGATTATTGGGAATCTTCGAGACAGCAGTTTCCTTTGAGCAGGGGGAAGGGAGGCTAGATTGTGATGGAATGAGATATAAGTGGGGAACAAAGAATGCAGATGTGGAAATTTGTCCGAGAAACAGAGAAGAGATACAGGAAGATATCTTGAAGGGATAGCAGGTCAGGGGAGATATGGATACATTTGATAATTGTATGGGTACATTTGATAATTGTGGGGAAAGGGCTAGTAGATAGAGATGAAAGATGAAGTGTGGGGATGAGTAATAGGTCAAACTCCTGGAGTTGATAAAGGATACAAGTAGAGGTGTAGGTTTTGGTGAGAAGGACAACCTCTTTCTCCAGGACTGTAGTAATGGAACAGAGAATGAGGGCTTGTTGGGTTTTATAAAAGACATTTGAGATATAAAATTGTTCTCTGTTCTCTGCTGAAAGGGAAAGAGAAAAGATTGGTGTATGGAGAAGGAATATCCATCTCTCATCCAGAGCAACTCAACACTTAAGGAATTCTGCAGAAGTCTTATGGTCTCTTTGGTGCCCCTCTTTCCCAAGATTGAACATGAGAATGACTTGTTTTTTTCAGGTGCCATTTTTTATCTAGAAATACCTCTTGACTTCTAGAAGTAGGAACTGGAGGTCAAACATGGATGCTAAATTTTAGATCTGCCAGTTTGACACCTTTGGTTACATCTGAATCATTGGGGTTGGCCTGTGGGAGAATGGGTTTGAATTTTCTATGGGCAGTACTTTCATAGACTCTCATCTTGAGAGGGACCTCACTCGTTAAATCCTTACTCATTCCTAAAGGAGAATATGACTTGATAATATCCTTGACAAATGATCATCCAGGCTTCCCTTGAACTTCAAGAACAACCTGAGGTGGCTCATTCCATTTGGAGGCAGCGTTGGTTGTTAGAAAGATTTTCCTTATATGGAATCAAAATCTATTTCTGCCATTCCCTCTGTCTTCCCTCCTCACCACTCCCTATGCCTTATTGCTCTGATTTTGCCTTATAAAGCCAAAATTAATAGCTTTAATGAGCATTTTCCATTTGACCGCCCTGCAAGTACTTGATCTTATTTGCCAGGAATCTTCTCTTTTTAAATTATGACTCAAAATTCACTCTGTTCCTTTCAATTCTTTCTCATTTCAGTCCTGTCCAAGGACTGGGTCAATGAGCCATTTGTGCATTAGTATTCTTCTGGGGGACTTTTTGAAGGAACTCAGGAACTGAAGTCCCTAGACCAACATTCTAGATCTGCTTCCTGGGGGTTCCTACTTCCCAAGGTCTTAGCATGATTTCTGGGCTGGATTTTTTTTAGAGAAATGAGGAGGGAGGATGGGGGTCAGCAGTGGTGTTCAGCAGTAATTTAGGGTCTGATGATGGGGGGGTGGGGTGGGGAGGAAATTCTGGAAGGCAAATATCTACCTACAAGCTCCCCCAAAGTCCTCAAGAACAAGCCAGAACCAGTCCTAGCCTGGTTGGGTTGCCTTGGGCTCTGTGACTCTGCACTTTCTAAGGCCACCTGTGTTGGGAAGCCTTGTAGGCTGGGCTGGGCTGGGCTGGGCCAAGTTACAACATGCTGGAGCTCGATTACCTGGTCCCACCCCATGGATGTAGTCCCCTCCCACTCTCCCAGAGGATTCCCGTGCTTAGGGCCATTACAGCAGAGAAACAGGTTTGATTCTGCCAAGTTCTCCCAGCCCCTCTATTTCAGAATCCGTGTGTTTGTGTGAGTGCTGTGTGTGAGTGTGAGAATGAGTGTGTATGTGTGAGTGCGTGTGGGGGAATGTGTGTGAGTGTGAGTGTGTGAGTGTAGGTGTGTGTGTGGGGTATGTGTGTGAGAGTGTATGTGAGTGTGAGTGTGTGTGTGTGTGAGTGTATGTGTGTGTGTGAGTGTATGTGTGTATGAGTGTGTGTGTGTGTGAGTGTGTGTGTGTGAGTGCCAGAGCCATATGTTGCATTAATGTAAGTGTGCATGCACATGTAAGTGAGCTTAAGTGTTATGTTCTTCCAGACACTTTCTCCCACCAACCCCTTCCCTTTCATTTGTGCCTCTCTGAGGAGAGGAACAGGAGAGATCACTGAGTTCAAAGTCTTCATCTAATGGATGAAACTTTAGCCACTTGCTGAGAGTCACTCAGGCTCAGAGAGGAGATGTGAACCCAAGATCTCAAGATTCCAGTTTCTACCCCCTGGCAGAATGACACCATTTCTCTAATTGCCAATTTCTAAGCATAGAATTCATTTTGGGATTTTAAATCCCTATTTATCTTGGAGATCCCTGAGGACTCAGACCAGCTTAATTCTAAACCTCTCCCATCTCTCAAAACAAGACCTGTGTGTGCATGGAGTAGGTTCTGGATTGTGGAATCAAAGAGCTGATGAATGAGTGAGTCTGGGTAGAATTGTGTGATCCGTGGATACGTATGTAAAAGGTGGTTGCACATTAGTGGGTCTATTTTGGGGGGTGGGTAGGAATCAGACCTGTGATCCCATGGGTGTGAGGAATGCCCCATGAGAGAATCCTCCTCCAGATCTCTGCCCTTAGGAAACTTGCCCAGGACTAAACAGTCAGTTTGTATCTGAGTTAAGACCTGAATGCAGGCTCTCCATCCACTACCTTCCTTCTCCTTTCTCCTTTTGTGGATCTGTATGTGTGAGTGTATTTTTGGTGCTTCTCCGGATTGAAGGTATAGGATGCATGTGTATGGAACAGACCACCAAGTCCAGAGTA
This sequence comes from Sarcophilus harrisii, assembly GCF_902635505.1. NCBI lineage: Eukaryota > Metazoa > Chordata > Mammalia > Dasyuromorphia > Dasyuridae > Sarcophilus > Sarcophilus harrisii. The sequence continues at coordinate 550,054,069 of NC_045428.1, forward strand.
TCCAAGAAGAGGGGAACTGGGGGTCTTTGAGTCCCCAAATGCCCCCATTCTATTCCTGGGAAAGGGGTAGAGCTATCTCAGTTCAGTCAGAGGGACTCTCCTCCCCCATCCCTTGGCCTGCAGGGATCATCAGCAGTGGGTCACATGCTGGGGGGCTGTGCATCAAAGATGCTCAGTGACCTGGAAAGGAGGATTGGGGAAAGGGAGGGGGCCCAAAGCTGCTTATCATTCTCCCCCAAGAATATTAGGCCTCTTAATCACTTCTTAAAGGGCCAGTGAGCCCTATTAGCTCTGTCTGAGAACAGTTTTGAGGCCAGAGGATGAACTGAGCTGTAGACTGACTGAGCCTCTCCTCCTGCTCTCCCTTACCACCCTCACCCCAATGGGGACCTGCTCAGCTAAAGGTGTATGTATATTTGGGGGGATTGGAGAGCATTCTTCAGGGAGAAGCTTAGTCTGCCCCCTTTGCCATAGATTGATAACTAGATAGCTCTTGCCCTAGTTAGGGGTCTTTAGGAATCAGTTAAAAAATGCTCTGTGAGACTTCCAAGATTTAGGATATGAGGCAGTGTTGGTGGAATAGAACTTTGTATTGGGGAGCCAGCTTTGGAGCCAGGAAAACTTGGGTGTGAGTCCTCCCCCTGGCCCATAGTGACCCTGTGACCCTGGAGTAGATCATTTAACTTCTCCAAGTACTAGGCAACTCTAAGGCTATTCCATTGCAGAGAAGATGTTGACCTGAATTGCTGGAGGAGTTTCTTCGCCTGGGAGTTCTCACAAGTCCAATCCTTTTCTCTGTGATGATGGGAATAGGGTATCAGTAGTAGGGGTCTGGATATAAGAAACGTCATTCTTCATCTCATTAAATATCCATGCCTTGTTGTCTGTTCCTACATCCTGCCCCAGTTCCAGTGAGGTATTCCTTATTCATCTGCCAGGCTCTGTTACTTCCCTTCAAATTCGTCACCAAGCTATCCCTTTTGCTATTGGGGTGTAGGGGGGAGAGTATCTGGGGTACCAGGTATTGTAGGGAATCTGGCTTCCTCCATCAACCCTCTCTTTGGAGTGTCTTGGAATATATAATGCCATTGAGTCTAACAGCTAATAGAGAGGAAAATGCTTCAGCAGAGTCACACGATGAAACATCTGGACCAGGGCTCAGGTGTCCTGAATCCCAGCTCAGCTTCTTTCATTGCATCTTAGGGACATCCAGGGTCCCTGCTCCTTGAGGTCTCACTCCTAGAGACCTGTCACCTCCAGGTTCTTGAAGGGGAGTGAAGTCCAATGATCAGATGTCATGTGTAAGGCCTGGGGTCAGGGGGAAGAGAATGTCCCCAAGAAGCAGTTCATCACCTGAAGCTGGACAGGGAGCCCAGGGACTGACCCCTTAGACTAGGCCAGGGGAGCAGCAAGCCCAGAAACCCACAGAGCAGATCTGTGGAGACCGGATCTCAACACCTTGATCAATGATATCCGGAGCTGATCTTAGGTAAGAAGAACAGCATGGGTGGCTAAAGGCGAAGGAACAGGTGGCTAAAGGATAAAGGCAATGCAGAGCCCATCCTCCACCTGTTTGGGATGGGGGCTCCCTAGAGGCAGCTCCTTCTTCTTCCTCCTCCAGGCCAGTGGAAGCTGGGCAGGGCAGGGCTGGGCTGGGCTGGGCTGGGAAGTGGAAACCAATTCCCTCAAAAGAATCTTCAATTCCAGCTCACCCTGGGCTTGGCTCAGTAGGGCCAGGAAATCCGCCTTCTTCTCCTTGAAGCCGAGCCTGGGTGGGCTGGGGATGGAGGGCACAGTGGGAGAGGGGGGCAGCTGGCACCAGCTCCTGGGTCAGGGTGGGGGCTCACACTAGGCCTGCAACGTGACCACACTTGGTGGGGGAATGGGGGCCGGGGCTTTGCTGGGCCGGGGACAATGCAGCCTCTGTCCAAGGCCTGCTGATTAGCAATCATGTCAGCTGAGAGGGGATGCTGGCCAAATGCTCCAACAGACTCTGCTGATGGGGCCAGACTAGGCAGGGAGGGAGAGATGGAACCTTTCTGGGTTCCCTAACAACACAGGAGTCCTGGGCCATCTCCTCCCTGACCCCCATCACAAACTTTATCCCCAATCACAAACTTTGGGGTTTATTGGTGTTGGAGGCAACACACGAGATCTGGCTCTGAGATCCAGCTCGACATTAATTAGCTGTGTGATCTTGGGCAAGCCGCTCCACCCCTTGGTGGAACAGTTTCCTCACCTGTAAAATCAAGGGCTAGACAAGATAACCTCGGGTCATTTATAGCATTCTGAACTGGTTAATGAACAGATTAGCCTCTAAATGCCTGTATCCTATATGAAACTTATATTTTCCTTATTACCATAAGTGAGTCTGGGGTCTGTAGATAAAAGGGAAGATGGTCCTAAGAGAGAAACTGTATGGATTAGGGTGGGATGACAGGGGCTTTGCTTCTGGGTACTAACAGCATTTGGGGGAGGGGGCTTTAGTTAACAGAGAAATATCTAGCTAGTGAGAATATTTGCTTCCACATAGCAGATTGGGGTGACTGCCTTTTCTCCCTAACTCTTACTTTCCCCAACCCCTTACCCATTGCTTCCTAAGCAGGATCTTTGTCTCCCCCACTCCCCATCAATGCCTCCAAGAGAGGACATGCTTTATGTCCTTTCCAAATTTGCAGCCTGGATATATTCTATGAACGTCACTTTTCCTCATCCCCCTTAATCCATTGTTGTTTTCACCTCCTCATAGAGCTAGCTGCCAGAGGGATTTTCCTAAAGTGCATCTCCTTATTTAATAAACTCTAGTAGCTACCTAGTACACCCACTTCTTTCTTGATGGAAATGGACCATTCTGCCGACCTCCCCCTCCTCTTTTGGGGTCTCTGTGGTTCCAGCCCCATCTTGGCTCTGCTTGCAGAGGTGCTGGTAGTCTTTCAGTGTACCCACTACACAGATTTGCATAACATGAATTTATATAATTTGTATAAAACTTCTAGGATAAGATAAATCATTCACTCTTCTGTTTGGCACCTAAGCCCTTCCTGACCTAACTACAACCTCCCTTTCCAGCTTGAGTGTACATTACTCCCTTTTGCACATTCTATATTCCAGCCAAACTAACTTTTATACTGTTCCTTATACGTGATACTTCATCTCCTATTGTCAAGCTTTTGTATCAGCCGAGGTGGATGCCAGGAGTGCACTCCCTCCTTCCTGATCTGTACTTTAAGACATAACTCAAGCTCCACTTTCTTTCTACATGAAATCTTTTCTGATCTCCCCAGCAATTAGGACTCTCCTTCCCTTCCAGAATTATCTTGTATTTAGTTTGTTAGAAGCAGCATATGTAGTAGATAGGGACCTGGCCTTGGAGCTGAGCTGGGAAGACAACATGTAAGTCCTGCCTCAGTCACATATTGATAGTGTGACTCTGACCACTTAGCTTCTCGGTACTCTAGGTAGTCCTCCACCTATAAATTGCAGAGGAAGTGACCACCTGCATTAGTAGAGGGAGTTTCCTTCTCTGGGAATCCCCTGTATAAACAAAGCTACTCCTTATTCCTATTCTCCATTTACTTTGTATGTCTTTTATATAGATTCATAGGATCATAGATTAGAACTGGGAGGGACTTTGTTGTTGTTAGTCCTTTAAGTCATGTCCAATTCTTTGTGACCCCATTTGCAGTTTTCTGAGCAAAGACACTGTAGTGGTTTGCCATTTCCTTCTCCATCTCATTTACAGATGGGGAAACAGAAGTAAACAGGGTGAAGTGACTTGCTCATGGTCATAAATCTAAAAAGTGGTTGAGGTCAGATTTGAATTTTGGTTTTCCTTACTTCATTGTCTCCAACCCCTTCAGTTTATAGATGAAGAAACTGAAGAAGACCAAGCCCTCATTAAGCATCTACTAAGTGTCTGCGAGCTTGACAAACATCTCTTGATCTTCACAACAATCCTGGGAGTTAAGTGCTGTTATTATCCCCATTTCAATAGTTGAGGAAACTGAGGCAGGAAGAGATGACTTGCCCTGGCTTGTGTCTGAGGCCATATTTGAATTCAGGTCTTCCTGAACCCAAGTCCAGCAATGTTCTATCCATTGACTTGCTTTTTACTTCATTTTGTCTGCCCTGTAGAATGTAAGCTCCCTGAAGGTTTTCATTTTTGACTGTATCCTTAACATTTATCATAGGACTTCACTCATAGTAGGTCTTTAATAAATTCTTGTTGATTGTTGGATTGATTTTTGCTGCAAGTGCAAAGATTTCTACTCACAGTTTTTGAATAGGTCTTTGGTGCTTCTATAGCTCTGAGAGCCAAGGATCAGGCTTTTCATTTGCACTCACAGGTGACTTTCAATGGTCCCTAAGCTCTTCAGTGGACAAACTCCGTTTGAAGGACATGCTTCTGAGGTGTCATTTCACCCATAAAGACTTTGACCCAATGGCCTCTGACTTTGAGGATTCCAGAAGAGATTCTAGCTTCTTCCAGTGGTTATTCCCCAAGGTTTGTATTAGTCCCCTGACCTTTAAATTTTTATTTATATTATATACATATAATATATAATATATATTAAATTTAAATTTAAAAGCTCTCTTCTTTCCTTTAGGTCCCAGTCTCCAGTTTTTATCTGCCTGCCTTTCTTTCCCCTATCTCCTAATTAAGTTTCTTATAGTATCACTTTCCTAGGGACCCACATGTGCAAAAATGTTTGTGGCAGTCCTTTTTGTAGGGACAGGAAACTGGAAACTGAGTGGATGCCTGTCAGTTGGAGAATGATTGAATAAGTTATGGTATATGAATGTTATGGAATATTATTGTTCTATAAGAAACGATCAGCAGCATGATTTCAGAAAGGCCTGGAGAGACTTACATGAACTGATGCTGAGTGAAATGAGCAGGACCAGGAGATCACTGTACACAGCAACAAGAAGATTATATGATGATCAATTTTGATGGACGAAGCTCTCTTCAGCAATGAGATGATTCAGAACAATTCCAATGATCTTGTGATGAAGAGAGCCATCTGCGCCCAGAGAGAGGACTGTGGGAACTGAGTGTGGTTCACAACATAGCATTTTCATTCTTTTTGCTATTGTTTGCTTGCATTTTATTTTCTCTCATTTTTTTCTTGTTTGATTTGATTTTTCTTGTGCAACAAAATAATTGTATAAATATGTATGCATATATTGGATTCAATAAATATTTCTACAAAGTTTAACATATATTGGACTACTTGCCATCTAGGGGAGATATTGGAGGAAGGGGGAGAAATTGGAAAAGAAAGTTTTGCAAGAGTTAATGTTGAAAAATTATCCATGTATATGTTTTGAAAATAAAAAGCTTTAATAGAAAATTTTTAAAAATCACTTTCCTGATTACCTTCTTATGGTTCTTCAGAGTTCTGTATTTAAAATCAAATTTTCCATTCAGTTCTAGTCTTTTCATCACAAATGTATGAAAATACTCTATTTCATTGAATGACCACCTTTTCCTCTGAAGAATTAAACTCAGTTTTGCTGGGCACGTGATTTTTGATTGTAATCCTAGCTTTCTCCCTATCTTACTGAGGGGCTTAGTCACTGAAACATCTTCCTTTTTGCCATATCACACTCAAAGATATAGCAGCCTTCAAGACAGTTTACAATCCACCTTTCCAGGAATCTAGCTCTTCAACATTTTTCAAATATATCCCTTCCTTTCTATTACCTTTGCTACCATTCTTGTGCAGACCCCTATCATCACTTACCTGCACTAACTATTCTTACCAGCAGCTTCCTCCTAGAAGGTCTTCCACCTTTCTTGCTCCAATTAATCCTTTATACCCAACTGCCATATTCAACATCCTCTTGTACAAGTGTGATTGTGTCCGTCTGCTTAAAACTTTGCATAGAAATTTGCCTATTGAATAAAATGAAAATTCTTCTGGCTAGAATTCAAAGTTTTCCTATCAATTCAGTAAGCATTTGTTAAGCGTCTGTGTCATGACAGGTACAGAACCTGCCCCTTGTGAGGAAGTCCCATCCCATCTTTCTAGATTTACTGTATACTCTAATCTTGCCTACACTCAGAGTTCTGGGTAGCCCTAACCTGTGCACCATACTCCCACTTGCCGGTTTTTGTTCACACTGGTTCACACTTGAAATGTCCCGCCTACTTCTGCCCATTAAATTCCTACTCATCCTTTGAAGCCAAACTTCAGTGCTACTTCCTCCAGGAAGCCTTCCTGCATTTTCCAAAACAGTAGCCCCTTTCCTACCTTAGCCCTTACACAGCATTAAATTTTTACCTTTCACATCATTTAGGATCATAAATTTTAGATCCTTAGAGACCATTGACTCCAACCCTCTCATTCTAAGCTCACAGTTATACAACTACCAAGTATCTGAAGAAGGAATTGAAGCTGGTTCTCCTGATTCCTAGTCAGGTGCCCTATCTATTATTCTCGGCTGCCTCTCATTAATCTCACACACTCATGTGTGTGAGTATCACACTCATATACATATATGATTTTAGTATCACACTCATGTATATATGTGATTTTAGTATCATACTCATGTGCATATAGGATTTTAGTATCACACTCATGTATATATGTGATTTTAGTATCATACTCATGTACATATAGGATTTTAGTATCACACTCATGTGTATGTGATTTTAGTATCATACTCATGTACATATAGGATTTTAGTATCACACTCATGTATATATGTGATTTTAGTATCATACTCATGTACATATAGGATTTTAGTATCATACTCATGTACATATGTGATTTTAGTATCATACTCATGTACATATATGCTTTTATTATCAATCCCATGTACATATGTGATTTTAGTATCACACTCATGTATATATGTGATTTTAGTATCATACTCATGTACATATGTGATTTTAGTATCACACTCATGTACATATGTGATTTTAGTATCATACTCATGTACATATAGGATTTTAGTATCACACTCATGTACATATGTGATTTTAGTATCATACTCATGTACATATATGATTTTAGTATCAACTCATGTATATATGTGATTTTAGTATCAAAACCATGTACATATGTGATTTTAGTATCACACTCATGTACATATGTGGTTTTTTAGTATCACACTCATGTACATATGTGATATTTCCCTATTTATTTATAAGATGTAAATAAAGTACGCAGGCTCAGCATCCTTTCTAAGTTTTGTTTCTCCCAAGGGGCCTGGAACAATGGTCTGATTGTAGGTACTTAACCTGTTCCTGGGGTGGAAATGCTGAACCTGCCTTAGCATTTAGCTTAGTGTCTAATAAATATTTATTGAATCGGATTTTAAAATGTCTGCGTATGTCTGTTTCTGCAGTTCTTTCTGGGTACTCGGTGCCTGTGGGAGCACTGGTGGGAGGCCTGTGCCTGTGTGGACACCTCCTGCCCCCACCCACCTCTTCCTGCAGGGATCTGCTGATGCCTGAGTCCATAGAATGTGGGGGTTGGGGAAGGCAGAGGGAATGTGTCTCCGACAGCCACTGCCAGGCAGTGGAAAAGTACTAAGCTCCCTCCCTGTAAGCTCAGGGGAGAGAGGCCGACACAGCAAGTGAGTCCTGGCAAGTCCTCAGTCCCCAGCCCTACCAGCCTCGGATTGCTCTCTCCTCCCTCCTCCCTTCTGTCTGGCTCTTTCCTCCTGCAAACTCTGGGCAATAAAGCTCCCAGGGACCCTGGCCCAGTTCAGGAGCCCCCTGGAGAGAGTGACTGTGCTTGGATACCACTAGGGTAAGGTCCAGCTGGCTTCCTCTAACTCCAAACAGGACCAGCTGAGGTCTGGGGAACTTTCCTCCCCTGCTGCTCTTCTAGGAATACTAATTCCCGGTCACCGCCTGGGGTTGGTCACCTTCAAATCCGTGTCCATGTAAATCCAGGGGCAGATTCCCTGCAGAGCCAGAGACTAAGCGGTGTGTACTTCAGAGGCTCTGGTCTGAGAGAGAGAGAGAGACAGAACCCATAGGCAGGACTGTGTCATCAAGCTGGCTGGTACCCAGAAGCGTAGCATCCTAGATCTAGGACAAGAAATCAGTTAGTCCAAAACCTTTAACTTACAGATGAGGAAACTGAGGGTCAGAGAGGTGAAGGGGTTTTATAAGAGCAGGGCTGGAAGGGACCATAGGGGCCATCTCATTTTACAGATGGTGAAATCAAGGCACAGAGAGGGAAAGTGACTTTCCCCACATCATTCAGTAAAAGCATGAAGGAGTTTGAAAAAGAAACCAGTTATCTTCTTTGCCCAGAACTCTTGATTAATGGATATTTGCTAAGTGCCCAGCATGTGCCTCTACTAGAGTCATGTAGCCTGAAGCTTCATCATAAATATTTCGTTGATACATTATTTCATTAGCGTGGGCCCCACCCTCTTTCCTTTCCTCCCTCCACCCATACAGGCTACAGCCTGTTCTTCCTTCATGTCTTAGTAGCCCATCTCCATGAATTGCTGTTTTTGCGAGAAAACCCCCAATTCTCATCACCTGGTAGTCAATTGTCCTTTGATCTCCTTTTCTGAACCTCACTGGGCAGGATTTCACATAACCACAGTCTGTCTCTCTGGGCTTATACTCAAAGTTTTTCCAACTTATTAACTTGCTTGAGCTTGTGCTTTATTGGCATAAACTTTGAGAATACAAGGACCTCTGTGCCAGCAGGAGCAGTCAGGGCAGAATTTGAGCTGTGGTAGAATAAATACTTATGCAGCCCCCCAGGGTTCCCTAGGATCTCTCAACGGCAACTTCTTCCAGATCTGTGGTACCCAAGGGGGTGATAGACTATCTCAATCCATTGTTCATGAGCCCCCATTTCCATTTGATCTACCTAGCCAAGTCAGAATAAGACAAATGATATTTTAGTAAAGCAAAAGGCATTTGTTCAAGATAGAATGCAAGGTAAGTAACAGGCAGTGGAACTGAGCAGTGGCACATTCTCATACTTTCATGCTGCTCTCTCTTCCAACACTTTCAAAGACCGATAGTTGGGAGTCTACTCTGACCCTACACAAATCACTTAAGATCTCTCAGACTCATTTTCTCCATTTGCAAAATGAAGGGGTTGGATTTAATGTCCTCCGATGTTCCTTTCAGTTCTAAAGGATGATCCGATGAGATTGGGGAAGAACTGAGAACTGAGATCTTGAGAATGGGTAACATAAAAGCATGCCCATTTTCATGTCCAAGTGATGGGCACACTGAGTGATATTGTGCAATAAAGATCCTGCACAGTCTACTAGAAATATAGTCTCCAAAAGAACACTCTATGTCTGAACATGCCTTTACACATACATGCACACACTCTACCTATATGTAGGTATGTATGTATGCATCCAATTGTCTGAATCCATAAAGAGAATTCTTGAAAAGGAGTCCTAGAAACATTTTGAACATCTGAAGTATTTAATAAATTAGCCAACCCAGAACTAAGCTCAACTTTTTCTATCTTTCTTTAATAATACTAATAATGTCTTATTGTATTGAATGATTCATCTCAGTTTTGAGGTGACCTTGGTTCTCAAAGAATATGCCAGCAGAGAACAAGTTCTTGCAGCTTCTATCAAGTAGTAAAGGTTTAATATGCAGGCCAGACTCCCCCTCCCCCAGCCCATCCCAGTCTAACTGACCCCATCCCATTCTGGCTAACAGCCCAAAGGCTCTTCTCCAGAAGATTGGCCACCTGGTGACATTTTCTAGTCACAGCAACCGATGAACTCATTTACTAAAGATTGGATTAGGGTTTCCTACTCCACAGAAAGATCCATGGGAAGAGTGATGTCCTTAGAATCAGAGAACTTGAATTCTAATCCTGATTCTGCCATTGGCTATCTCTGTGAGCTTGAGTAAGTGATGACCTCTTTAAGTCTCAGTTTCTCAAATATAAAATGAGAGACTTGGACTAGACCTTCCTTCTAATTTTCCCTAAATTTATGATCCTGGGATCTCTTGACAAGGTCATGGTTCTTTGAGAATGTTCGAATAATTTGTACTAAGTCTTGAGGAAGACATTAAGATTCTATTCTTGTTCTCTAGGACCTCACAGTCTAGTGGAGGGGGTGTAGGTGGAGTGATAAAGTAAGAGCCTTCTCTAATTAAAGACAGAAAAGGATAAGATCTAATCCTTGAGAAAAGGCACAGATGGGGGCTTGGGGAAGAAGGCTGACTTCTTAATCAGAGATTTAGGTGCTGAGGTTCATAGGATAATAGATTTAGAGAAGGAAGATTTAGAAGCCATTTAGTCCAACCCCTTCCCTTTACAGAAGAGGAAACTGAGGTCCATAGAGGTCAAATGGCTTTGTTCAAGGTCACAGAGAGAACAGGTGATTGAGTTGAGACTCAAATCCAAGTCCTACATCTGGCTGAGCACAAAGGATGGCTCTTAAGGGACAGGGTCCTTTTCTCAGGCTTGAGATTCAAGTTAAGAGCAGAATGAAGGGATAGAGCTGGGGGGATGCATGAGGTGGGGAGAGAAATTATGCTTTGAATTGTTCTATATAAGCAGTGAGATTCCCACCCCTGCCTTGTCTCTGGATGAGATGGCCCTAGGGACCTATGGAGAACTAGTGCCCCCTCGTGGTATGGCTTCTGTCCCGAGGTCACGCTGAGGAGAGAGCAGCCGGGCTTGGGGGTGAGAGAGCTTTCGGAGCCTCACTAGAATGAGGCTGAGATAAGGAAGTGAAAGTCTAGCTCCCAACCCATCCACGCCTCATTTGTGGAAGTCACCTTCTCCCTTCCCATACCAAAGTTATCAGTCACTGGTTTTTCCTTCCCAGCTACAATCAAACCTGTGGAATGGCATGTAAGGCAGGTGATTTGGGAAAGCTCCAAGGGAGGAGTGCATGGGGCAGGTGACCCGGGAAAGCTCCAGCCGACCAGAATGCCAATTAGAACCTGGAGGCAAAATCATTCTGCAAACTTCTCCTTCTTCTGGGGCTAGCAGGCCCTCCAGTTTAGCTCCTGACCTCCTGCCCCTCTAATCTCTGTTATCCCAAACTGATAGCTGCCCAAGTTAATGTTTCTTTCCCATGTTCATACTTCTCCTAATCTTGTCTCCATCGAGCTATTCACATGCTGCTCATCCCATCTCAATCCTTATCTTCTGTTGCCATATCCACCTTCTCTACTCTTCTCTGGAATGCTTCCTTTTGCTGGAAAGCTAACTTTTCTCATCTTTCTCTTTCTCTAAAAACTGAAGGTATTGGACAATGTAGCTTATAAATCTTTCATATTTAAACCCGAGAATCTCAGTGTTAAGACTCCTGATTTTTAAGAAGGGATCCCTCTTCCTTAAGTTTCTTCTGCACTGTGATACTAAAGATAATCTGAGTTCCCTCTGAGGACATCCCAACCATGGCCTCCTTTCCAACATTGCCCTTCCTTCTCTCAAACTGCAAGACTCAAAGAACCAGGAGTCAGCATGTGCCTTCATTTGCCATCGCTATTTCCAGAGAAACAATACAGTGCAGTTCAGTGCTTCTTAAATTTTTTGACTCAAAACCCCTTTTCATCCTTAAACATTATAGAGTTTATCTATTGATATTTACCACACTAGAAATGAAAACATTTTGGTATTATTATGAAAATTGAAAATAGTTTTGATCTCTTGGGCCCCCTTAAAGGATCACAGGGACCTCCAGGGATTTCTAGACCTCACTTTGATAATTATTTGTGTGGTGGATAGAGTCATAGGACCTATAGGTGGGAAGTCCTGCATTCAAATTCTGTTTCTGTATGACTCTAAGCCACTTCACCTCTCTGGGTATCAGTTTCCTCAAAAACAAAATGAGAGGGTCAGAATAGACAGCTTTTTAGATCTTTTTCAGCTCTAAACCTATGACCTGATAAGTTCATGCTAGCTAACTGTGATAGAGGTAGAGTATCACTAGCAGAAGCTCCCAAGTGCCAGTAATAATAGTTGTAGCCACAGTTGTAGTAGTTACAAAATGTTATATAACAATCCTGGGAGGTAGGTGCTATTATTGTCCCCATTTTATAGATGAGGAAACTGAGACTGAAAGCAGTTAATAAAGTTGCCCAGGGTCACAAAATTAAATGTCTGAGGCTGAATTTAAATTCAGGTCTTTGTGACCTCAATCTAGGCTCTATCCACTGCAATATTAGTAAGGGGAAGCTACAGTTTATTAAGAAGAGCCTGGGCAATGGCAGAGTGGATGAACCTTATACATAGATGATGGGGCAGTGTCAGAGGTGTCAATTCAGGAAATTGGAGAAAGAGATGGAGAGCTGGGCATATGGAAAGATAGTTCTGGTGTCCCTGAAGAGCTGAAAGCAGGAAAAGACAATGTGACAAAAGTAAGAAAAATTGAAATGTGAGAACTTTGGAAGGAAGCAAAAACACAGACTTTGAAGTTGTGATCAGAAAAGGGAGATAGGGGAGAGAATGTATGGAGTGTTATTTTGTGGTGTTCCTGACCTCTAGGATTCTGTTGGAATCTTAATGATCATGAAGCCAAACAGAGGGTTTTAGCAGATTCCACTGCGCCCTGAGAGGTTAGCAGAGCAAAATGCTGGTTACTAAGGATGTTGTGAGAAAAGAACACAATAATAGTTCCCTCTTCTTATCAGCTCATTCTTGGGGAGATATTCCCCCTCTCCCATGTACAATTTTCCTGTGGAGATTTCTTACTTACTCGCTACCTTGAAAGGTTTACGAAGGCAGAGAATGATTCAACTGCTTCATTCTTACTTACTATGTACGTTGTTTTATGTTGTAATTAAAATCCTCTTTTGCCTTCTAGTAAGGGGGAGTATTTTGCTAGACAGATTTAGGCCATGATGAATATAATTTATTGCCCATAAGTCACACTAAAACTGGGAAAGTTACAAAGGGCTTTAAAGCCAAGGTTCCCAGGGGCCCAACTGTTGCACAGTTTTGTGGCTACTAGACAGTATTTTAACCATCTCTTATTGACTTTCTCTTATACTCTCCATCTGGATGTCACAAACTTTCCTTTTCAGTTTTGGTTTTACCATCTCCCAACTCCCCAGTATCTGACTTACCTCCTGACTTTATAAGATCATAAGAGTCATCAATTCTTTGCTTCTACCTTAAAATCTCAGCTGTAAAATGAAAAGATTATAGATAGAAAGCTGAAAGGGATACCATGGACCACTGAGTTCATTTTTACAAATGAGACAATCAACGCTCAAGGAGATGAAGGGATTTGCTCAGACTCGTATATGTATTAAGTATCAGAGACAGAATTTGAACTCAGGTTTTCTGATTCCAGAATCACTTCTTTTCTTCCTATTCTACCCCCTTCTCCTTTCTTATAGCTTCAGAGGTCCTCCTTGTTCTACTTATGCTCTTGAGCCTATCTCCTTTGATTCCCCCTGCAGAATCTATATTCTCTCTATCTCTCTCCCTATCATTCTCCTCCTTCTCTTCCTCCTTCCTTTTCTTTGTCTCCATCTCTGTTTTCCCTTCTTTCCTTCTTCCTTTTCTATATCTCTGTCTCTCTGTCTATCTTTTTGCTGTCTCTTTTTCTCCAACTCACACCCTCCTTTTCCCTCTTTCTCTTCTCTCACTGATGACGGTCTATGTAGAAAGTAAAAAGGGAGGAGAATAATGAAGCAAATTGTTCAGAGATAGGAATCTAATCCAATCTAGCTCTACAGACTATTAGGTACCTACTATATGCAAAATTAGTGTGCCAGGAACTGGGAATTCAAAGGCAGAAATGAGATAGTCCCACACATCAAGGAACTAAGTCTATCATAGGGGATAAGAGATTGACACCCATGATTGGGATACAAAGAATAATGAGGTTTGAAAAGAGGGGAAGTTCTAGTAATGTTCCAGGAGAGATTTGAGGCAAGAGATCACACTTTCCTGGGTGGGTTAGGAGAGGTTTTGTGACAAGCAGGAAGAAATTAACAGAAATGAGCAGAATTAATTCTAGGCATGGGGGACAGTATGAACAGATCAGTGGAGATGATTGAGAGCAGTATGAGAAGGAGTGAAAAAGTAGAGTCCAGTTTGGCTGCCACATATACTCTATGAGCAGAATGTATTAGAAAAGATTGAAATGTTAGATTGGAGGTAGATTGTGGCAGCCCTTGAATGTTGAGGTTGGAAATTTATGCTTTATTCAAAACATAATGAAAAACCAATTATGAAATTTGACTTGGGCTATGACAAATTTGGACTGCTAGGTGGCACCATAGTGCATAAGGTGTCAAGCCTCCTAGAGTCAGAACAATCATCTTCCTGAGTTCAAATCTAGCTTCAGACTCTTATTAGTTGTATGATCCTGGACAAGTCCCTTAACCCTGTCTGCCTCAGTTTCCCCATCTTGGAGAAGGAAAGTGCAAACCATTACAGTACCTCTGCCAAGAAATCCCCAAATGGGGTCATGGAGAGTCAGACATGACTGAACTAATAGCAGCTGTGATATATTTGGGGAAAGAATGGTAAATGCTTTTCATCATTAGAAAGGATACTCGGACAGTGTAATGGAGGATGGATTAGAGGAGAAGAAACTGGAAACTGGAAAGCAGCTTTTATATTAGGTAGATGTACCTAGAGCTCATAGGCTATGATATGTATTTGAGAAGAAATAGTATGTCTTGAATGAGAGTGGCAGTAAAGTGGGGTTGTGTGCCTCTCTGTATGTGATTGGAGGTGCTGCCTCCTGCTTACCCGGTATATATCTTTTATTTTCATATTGTCTCTCATTAGAGAGAGAGAGAGAGAGAGAGAGAGAGAGAGAGAGAGAGAGAAAGAGAGACAGAGACAGAGAGAGAGACACAGAGAGAGACAGAAAGAGACAGACAGTGAGACAGAGAGACAGACAGAGAGACACAGAGAGACAGAGAGAGACACAGAGAGAGACAGAGACACACACACACACACAGAGACAGAGAGACAGAGACAGAGAGACAAAGAGAGACAGAGAGACACAGAGAGAGACAGAGAAGGAGGAGAAGGAAGAGGAGGAGGAGGAAGAAAAGGAGGAGGAGGAAGAAGAGGAGGAGGAGAAGGAAGAGGAGGAGGAGGAGGGAGGGAGAGAAGGGGAGAGAGAGAGAGAGCTCCTTGATGGCAAACCTTTTGTTTTTGCCTTCTTTGTATCTCTAGTATTTTGCACAGAGTCTCAAACCCAGCAAAGCTTAATAAATGCTTGTCGGCTTTGGGTTATGTGTATTTGTGGAGTAGAGGCAGGTTTTGGTATATGGGGCATATTGACAGAACTCAGAAGAAAATACACTAGAACAGGGAGAGGGTTTGAGGTCCAAACTTTCCTTCTTGGTGAGGAGGCATATTGGGCACGTTCTCTTGGGGGAAACCTTGGGAGACAAAGAAAAATACACATCTTTCCTTCAAGGATTTTTTTTTAGTAAAACCTGGAAAGTGGGCTGGGAAGGGGAGGGAAAAGACAAGCATTTATTAAGCAACTACTATGTATCAGATATTATGTAAAGCACTTTGTGAATATTATATCATTTGAATAGCATGAAATCACAGAAAGTTCCTTTATGAAATATAAGATCATGATAGGGGTAGTACTGAGTCAGGATCACCTGAGCTGTCCAGCTACACAGAAAGCCCCATTTCTCAAATGC
This sequence comes from Sarcophilus harrisii, assembly GCF_902635505.1. Taxonomy (NCBI): domain Eukaryota; kingdom Metazoa; phylum Chordata; class Mammalia; order Dasyuromorphia; family Dasyuridae; genus Sarcophilus; species Sarcophilus harrisii. The sequence continues at coordinate 550,069,673 of NC_045428.1, forward strand.
TCCCCATCTTCCCATCCCTGAGCCCTGCTAAGAATTTCCTATTCCGGGCAGGCAGTGGCACCTGGTGGCTAGTGTAAGCAACTGTCTTGCCCACCTTCTCTGGTCTACCTTTCAGGGTGTGGCTCATTCTATCTTTCTACAATTGATTCTCTCTCTCTCTCTCTCTCTCTCTCTCTCTCTACGTCCCCCCATTTTCTCTGTTTTCTTTCTCTCTATGCCTCTTTCTCTTTCTGTCTCTGTTTTTCTCTGTCTTTCTCTCTTTCTCTGTCTCTTTCTCTCTCGCTCTCCCCCCCCCCCCATTTTCTCTCTGTTTTCTTTCTCTCTATGTCTCTTTCTCTTTCTGGTTTTCTCTGTCTCTTTCTCTCTCTTTTCTCCTCTCCTTTTCCCACACAAAGGAACAGAGCTGAAGTAAACGCCTTCTTTTATGTACACCTTTTATACTACCTTTCTGATTTCTCTTTTCTGATTTGACCATGTGTCTCAATAAATAGTAATAACAATAACTAATATTTATATGGTGCTTGCTATGTGCCAGACTCTATGCTAAGTATTTTGCAATTATTATCTCCTTTGATCCTCACAATCCTGGGAGGGTAGGTACTATTTCATAGGTGAGATCCCCATTTTACAAATGAGGAAACTGAGGCAAGGAGAAGTTAAGTGATTTGCCCAGGTTCTACTTCCACTTTAGATTATTCTTGTGGGACCCTGAACAAGCCATTTAACTTCTCTTTACCCCAGTTCCCTTACCTGTGAAATAGGGGCACCTCTCTCAAAGTTATAGAGAAGATCTAGGTGCAAACCTCTACATAATTGTGAGCAGTTATGATGTTTGTAAGCCTTAATCCTGGCACTTATGCATGAGCTGAGCCACCAATATGGAGGCTATGGAAAGTCAAGAGCTCTAAAGGAAAGTGCATCATAATAAATAAAAAGGGCTAATCCCTTTGTGTCTGTAAATCAATCAATCAACAAGTATTTATTAAGTGCCTATTATGTGCCAAAAATATGTATCACTCTGTATGTGCTGGGTTTTGGACATAAAGAACATAGGATGAAACATTCCCGACTTGCAATGATGTGACATTCTGATGGGAGAAGCAAGGAGTGCATATAAAAATACATATAGCAGAAATATAAATCTAATATACACACCCAGATGAAGTTATTAGCAATGTAGCTTGAGACAGAAAGTACTAGCAGTTGGAGGGAATCAAGAAAGATGATATTTGACCAGTATCTTTTTTAACTTGTCATCTTTTAGCACACCCTTTTAAAAAACTATATATTTACCACCACCATATTAGTCATGTTGTGAAAGAAGACATAGACTCAAAGAGGGAAAAATAAAATGAAAAAAATGCTTCAATCTGCATTCAGACTCCATCAGTTTTTTCTCTAGAAATTTCATTTTCATCACAAGTTCTTTGGAATTGTCTTGAATTATTGGATTGTCGGATAGCAACTTAAAGGAAGGAGAAGGGAGGTAAGGAGAGAAGGATTGAAGGGCGTGCATCCTGGGAGTGGGTGAAGACCATTGCAAAAGCAGAAAGACAGGAGATGGAGTGCTGAGAGTTTCTTTCTTTGTGAAATGAAAGATTTGGATGGTCCAGGCTCTGATCCTTAGAAGGAAAAAATCTGGGTTTTATGAGACAAGGTCTAGAGAAGGTTAGATAACAGCAAGAAGCCGCCAGGAGGAGCAAGAGAGCCAAGGCTTTCTGAGGGAAGTCACATATATAGGGTAAATGAGTAGTATAAGTCCTGAACAGTGTAGAGGAGAGAGAGTGGGAAATGGCTCTTTTACCTTTGACAAGCTTTTATTAAGCACCCACTGTGTGCAAAATGCTGTGCCAGTATTTGGTGGGATGGTGATGGTGGAGGTACAAAGTTTACATAAACCACAATCCCTCCCTTCCCTTCTTGTCCCCTCCTGGGAGAAGTTATAGGAGAGAAAACCACCTAGTCACATCAGCACTTTTCCTTTGGAGTGTCTTTCCTTTGTCTTATTCATCTGCTTATCTAGGTATTATAATTGATAGGTTTGGGCTTAAAGTCTGGAAGGATCAAATTCAGCCTTGAATATTTCCTAGCTGTGTGACTCTGAGCATCACATAGCTACTGTCTTCCTCAGTTTCCTCACTTGTGAGGTGGAGAGGATAAGAGCACCTACCTCCCAAAGTGGTCACGAGGATCAAATGAGATAATAGGGCTTAGCACAGTGCCTGACACATAGTAGGTGCTTTAAAGAAATACTTGTTCCTTCTCTGCCTCCTCCTATCTATGGACCACTATTATGAATTCTTTCCAACTCTTGCCTAACCCTTGAATTTGGTATGCCCTAGGAATTAGGGGTTCTCTTAGAAAGAGAACAAGAGACATTTTCTCCCCAGATTCTTACCTGTATCTGCTTTTCCTCCTTTGCCCAAACCCTGTATTCTGCAGATACCTTCCACAGGAGAATATGCCTCTTGCTAACAAATGTACCTGCCTCTTAAAACTCTTTTTTTTTTTTTTTTCCTATTCTTTACTTTTCTGACTCTAGCCAAAATCTTTCTTTTCCCAGAAGTTACCAGAATTATACTAGGTAACTCCTATGGTATTGGAGAGAAAGTGGTACTTGGAGTTAGAAAATCCTGGGTTCAAATCCAGACATTTACTAGTGATGTGATCTTTGGCAAATTGCTTAGCCTCTCTGTGCCTCAGTTTTCTCATCTGTGAAATGGGGATAATAATAGCACCTACCTTCTTAGGGTTTTGTGAGGATTAAATGTGATGATATTTGTAAAGTGCTTTGCAAACCTTAAAGTGTCTATCAATGCTAGTTATTAGTACTCTCTTCTCAACTTCTCCAGTGTCATACTGTGGTTACTAACATTCTACCTTCCACCACCTTCTGCCCCGGAGTCCTCCTATTTAGCAATTACACAGATACCAAATTAATCTTCCTATTGCTTGTTATTTATACCCTTAAAAATATTCAGTGGTTCCTTATTGCTTAGGGGATAAGACATGTTGCCATTGTCAAATCATTTCAATGGTGCCTAACTGTCCATTATGCTATTTGCACCATTTGGGGTTTTCTTGTCCCCCCATCTTTTCTTTTTGGTTTATGTCAATTTTTATCATAGATATTTTTAGTTTTCAACATTTGTTTTTATAAAATCTTGATCTCTATTTTTTCTTCTTCCTTTCTTCCTCTCCCTTCTTCCCAAGATGGCAAGCAACCTAATAGAGATTGTACATACCATTATATTAAACATATTTCTATATTAGTCATGTTGTGAAAGAAGAATCAGAAAAAAGGGAAAAACCATGAGAAAGAAATTTTTTTTTTTAAAAAATGAAGTAGCATGCTCTGATCTGCATTCAGATTCCGTAGTTCTTTCTCTAGATGTGTATAGCATTTTCCATTATGAGTTGTATGAAATTATCTTAGATCATTGTATTAGTGAGAAGAGCTAACATCTATTAAAGTTAATCATTGTACAATGTTGTGATTACTATGTACAATGTTCTCCTGCTTCTGCTTTCAGTCAGTAGCAGTTCATGTAAGCCTTTTCAGGTTTTTCTAAAATCTGCCTGCTTATCATTTCTTATAGAACAAAAGTATCTCATTACATTCATAAATCACAATTTATTCAACCATTCCCCAACTGATGGGCAGCCCCTTGATTTCCAGTTCTCTGCCACTATGAAGAGAACTTTTATAACTATTTTTGTACATGTGGGTCCTTTCCCTTCTTTTATGATCTCTTTGAGATATAGATCTAATAGTGGTATTGCTGGATCAGAGGGTATGCATAGTTTTATAGCCTTTTGGATATAGTTCCAAATTGCTCTCCAGAATTGTTGGATCAGCTCACAAATTCACCTATAATGCACTTGTGTTCCAATTTTCCCCCAACATTAATAATTTTCCTTTTCTGTCATATTAGCCAATCTGGAATGAGTGAAGTGGTACCCCAGAGTTGTTTCAATTTGCATTTCTTTAATTAATAATGACAGTGCATTTTTTCATATGACTATAGATTGTTTTAGTTTCTTTATCTGAAAACTGTCTGTTCAGATCCTTTGACCATTTGACCATTTATCAATTGAGGAATGACTTGTATTCTTATAAATTTGACTCAGTTCTCTACATATTCTAGATACGAGTCCTTTCAGAAACAGTGGCTGTAAATATTGCTTCCCAGCTTTTTGCTTCCCTTCTAATCTTGGTTTCATTGACTTTATTTGCACAAATTCTTTTTAATTTAATGTAGTTAAAATTATCCATTTCACATTTCATAATGTTTTCTGTCTCTCGTTTGATCATAAATTCTTCCCTTCTCCATAAATCCGAAGGGCAAACTATTACTTGTTCTCCAAATTTGCTTATGGCATCATCCTTTATGTCTAAATGATGTACTTATGTGGACTTTATCTTGCTATACAGTATGAAATGTTGGTTTCTGTCTAGTTTCTGCCATACTATTTTCTGGGTTTTCCAACAGTCTTTGTCAAATAATGAGTTTTTACTTCAGCACCCATTCCTATTAAAAATACTAGAGAGCATGGGGTTTATCAAACAGTAGATTTCTATAATAATTGACTATTGCATCTTGTGTACCTAACCTATTCTACTGATCCACTATTCTATTTCTTAACCAGTTATCAAATAGTTTTTTTTAATTAATAGTATTTTATTTTTCCAAATATATGCTAAGATAGTATTCAAAATTCACCTTTGCAAAACCTTGTGTTCCAAATTTTTCTCTTTCTTGTCCCCCTTTCCCTCTTCTCCCCTTCCCAAAACAGCAAATGACCTGATATAGGTTAAATATGTGCAATTCTTTTTTTTCCCCCTGAGGCAATTGGGGTTAAGTGACTTGCCCAGGGTCATACAGCTAGGAAGTGTTAAGTGTCTGAGACCATATTTGAACTCAAGTCCTCCTGACTTCAGGGCTGGTGCTCTATCTACTGTTCCACCTAGCTGCCCCTTATGCAATTCTTTTAAACATATTTCCATATTCGTCATGCTGTGCAAAAAAAAAAAAAAAAAAAAAAAAAAAAAGATTAAAAGAGAAAAAAAAAAACGAGAAGAAAAAACTCCTAAGCAAATATGCAACAACAACAACTAAAAGGTGAAAATTCTATGCTTTGATTCATATTCAGTCTCCATAATTCCCTCTTTGAATGTGAATGGCTCTTTCCATTGCAGTCTATTGGAATTGCCTTGAAACAATTCATTACAATTGATTATTACATAATCTTATTACTGGGTACAATGTTCTCTTACTTCTGCTTACTTCATTCAGCATCAGTTCATATCAGCCTTTTCCAGGCTTCTCTGAAATCAACCTGGTCATCATTTCTTATAGAACAATAATTTTCCATTCTATGAATATACCATACCGTAACTTACTCAGCCATTCCACGATTGACATCCACTCAATTTCCAGTTCCCTACTACTACACAAAGGACTGCTATGGAAATTTTTGCACATGTGGGTCTTTTTCTCTCTTTTATGATCTCTTTGGAATATAGACTCAGTAGAGACAGTGCTAGATTAAAGGGTATGCACAGTTTGATAACCTTTTGGACATAGTTCCAAATTCCTCTCCAGAATAGTACTAAATGCTTTTGATGATTGATGCTTTATAATATAGTTTTAGATCTGGTATGGCTAGGAATCCTTCTTTTGCATTTTTTCATTATCTCCCTTAAGATTCTTGACCTTTTGTTCTTCCAGATGAATTTTGCTATTAGTTCTGTGAAATAATTTTTCTAGCTCTATGAAATAATTTTTGGGGTAATTTGATTGGATGGTGCTGAATAAGTAAATTTAATTTAGATAAAATTGTCATTTTTATTGATGTTTTTACAATTATTATTATTCATTTTTTTGCTGAGGTAATTGCAGTTAAGTGACTTGCCCAGGGTCATACAGCTAGGAAGTATTAAGTGTCTGAGTCCAGACTTGAACTCAACTTCTCCTGATTTCAGAGCTAGTGCTCTATCCACTGTGCCATCTAGCTGCCCCTTTTACAATTGTTTAATTCCAAATTCATATAGTTCCTAGCTGTCTTGGCAGGTAGACATCCAAATATTTTATATTGTCTACAGTTTTTTAGAATTGAATTTCTCTGTCTCTTACTGCTGGACTATACTAGCAATATGTAAGAATGCTGATGATTAAATCATCAGCTTTCCTACATATCACTAGTTTTTTATATCCTATATCTTTGCTAAAATTGTTGTTTCAAGAATTTTTTTAGTTGATTCTCTAGAATTCTCTAAGTATACCACCATATCATCACATCAAAAAGTGATAGTTTTGTTTCCTCATATTTTAATTCCTTCAATTTCTTTTTTTTCTCTTTTAGCTAAAGTTAACATTGCTAGTACAATATTGAACAATACTGGTGATACTGGGTATCCCTTTCTCACTTTCTCATCTTACTGGGAATGCTTCTAACTTATCCCCATTACATATAATGCTTACTGATAGTTTTATAGAAATACTACTTATCATTTTAAGGAAAGTTCCATTTATTCCTAGTGTTTTTAATAGAAATCGGTGTTATATTTTGTCATAGACTTTTTCTGCACCTATTGAGATAATCATACAAATTTTTAGTTTTGTTCTTAATATGGTCAATTGTAGCGATAGTTTTTTTTTAAATATTGAATCAGTCCTGCTTTCCTAATATAAATCCCATCTGTTCATAGAATTGTGATCTCTTTGCTAACATTTTTTAAAATACTTTTGCATCAATATTCATTATTATCCTCCCTAATGGGATATTGGTCTATTATTTTCTTTCTCTACTTTACCTCTTCCTACTTTAGGTGTCATCACCATATTTATATGGAAAAGGAATTTGGCAGGATTTTTTCTTCAACTATTTTCCCAAATTGTTTATGTAGTATTAGAATTAAGTGTTCTTTAAATATTGAATAGAAGTCATTTACTAATTGATTTGGAGATTTTTTCTTAGGGAGTTCATTCAAATAATTTTTCTAAAATGGGATTAAGTAACTAATTTCCTCTTCAGTTAATCTGGGAAATTTATATTTTTGTAATATTCATCCATTTCGCTAAGATTATCAGATTAATTGGCATAAAGTTGGGTAAAATAGCTCCTAATTATTGCTTTAATTTTCCTTTCATTGATGGTGAATTCATCTTTTTTATTTTTGATACTGGTATTTTTCCTAGCTTTCTTAGTTGTACTCCCAATTCATTGATTTCCTCTTTCTCTATTCTATTCATGTAAGCATTTAGAGATTTAAATTTTCCATTAAGAATTGCTTTGGTTGAATCTTATAAGTTTTGGTATGTTGTCTCATTATTGTCATTCTCTTGGATGAAATTACAGATTGTTTCCATGATCTGTTGTTTGACCCATTTATTATTTAGGATTACATTGTTTAGTTTCCATTTTTATTTTGTGGTTAGATTTATCAAGTTCTGAGAAAAGACAGTTGATGCCCCCCACTAGTATAGTTTTGCCTTCTATTTCTTCTTGCAACTCACTTGAGTTCTTTTTTTTGAGAATATGGATGCTATACTACTTGTTGCATCCATGTTTAATATTGATATTACTTCATTGTCTATGGTACCTTTTGTTCTACTTCAGTTACCCAATTTTGCCTTCCCTTTCTTATTCTCACAGTAGAATTCTTTTTTTTTTCATTCCTTAATTTTTTTATTCAACACATCAAAATCAATTTATATTCATACCCGTTGTCTATGTATTCCCCTTCTAACTGCCCTAATACAAGCATACTTCTCTTTTTAAATAGTATTTTTCCCCAAATACATGTAAAGGTAGTTTTCAGCATTAATTTTTGCAAAACTTTGTTTCTAAAATTTTCTCCCTCTATCCCTTACCTCTTTCATTCCCAAGACAGCAAACAATCTGAGATAGGTTAATGTTGTACAAGAAAATTCAAAACAAAAGGGAAAAAAGACAAGAAAGAAAACAAAGAATCAAACAAAAAAGATGAAAGTACACTGCTTTGATCCATATTCAGTCTTGAATCACTGCATTATTGAGAACAGCCAAGTTCATCACAGTTGATCATCAGATAATTTTGTTACTGTGTACAATGTTTTCCTGGTTCTGCTCATTTCATTCAGCATCAGTTCATGAAAGTCTTTCCAGGCTTTTCTGAAATCAATTTCCAATTCCTTGTCACTATGAAAAGAGCTGCTACAAACATTTTCCATTTTTGAAATTATTTCTTTGGTACACAGACTTAGTAGTGAAAGTAGCTAGATCAAAGAGTATTCATGATTTTAAATACAGCCTTTTGAACATAATTCCAAATTGTTCTCCAGAATGGTTGGATCATTTTATAAATCCACCAACAATGTATTAGAGTTCCATTTTTCCCACATCTCCTCCAACATTTATCATTATTTTTTCCTGTCTTCTTAGCCAATATGCGAGGTAGGAAATGCTATCTTAGAGTTGTTTTAATTTGCATTTCCCTAATCAATAGTGATTTAGACCTTTTCATATGACTATACATGGCTTTAATTTCTTTGTCTGAAAATTGTCTGTTTATATCTTTTGACCATTTATCAGTTGATGAATGACTTGTATTCTTATAAACTCGAATCAGTTCTCTATATATTTTAGCAATGAGGCCTTTATTAGAAATTATTTCCCATCTTTCCTTTCCCTCCTGATCTTGGCTGCAATGGTTTTGGTTGTGCAAGATTTTAAAAAATTTAATGCAATCAAAATGTATCCATTTTGCATTTCATAATGTTCACTAGTTCTTCTTCGACCATAAATTCTTCCCTTATCCATAAATCCAACAAATGTGCTATCCACTGCTTTATTAATTTGCTTATAGTATCACTCTCTATATCTAAATTATGAACCATTTTGACCTTGTCTTTATTATATGGTGTTAGATGCTGTCAATGCCTAGTTTCTGCTGTAATGTTTTCCAGTTCCCTTGGCAATTTTTGTTAGTGAGTCTTTATCTCAGAAGCTAGATTCTTTGGATTTATCAAACACTAGATTACTATAATCATTGACTATTGTGTCTTGTGTACCTAACTCATTCCACTGATCGTCTTAACTGTTAGTTAATATAAGATAGTTTTGCTAACTGCTACTTTATAATATCATTTTTAGGTCTGGTATGGCTAGGACACTTTCTAAAGGCACAGTTCTCAAGAATTACAAGAATCATCTTCCCATTCAGGATTATAAACATTTTAACCTTTTATTAACACCCTTCCCTTCTTGTCTGCCTTTTTTTTTTTCTACTCTTGAGTCTTGTATTTGAAGATCGAATTTTCTGCTTAGTTCTAATATTTTTATCAGAAACAATCAAAAGTCCCCTAATTTCATTCAATATCCATCTTTTCCCCTGAAAGATTATGCTCAATTTTATTGGGTATTGATTCTTAGTCACAGTCCTTTGCCTCACAGAAAATCACATTCCAGGCTCTCCAATTCTTTAATGTAGAAGCTGCTAAGTCTTGTGTAATCCTGATTGTGGCTTCTCAGTATTTTAATTGTTTCTTTCTGGCTGCTTGCAGTATTTCCTTTTTGACCAGATAATTTGGGAATTTGGCTACAATATTCCTTGGAATCTTCATTGTGGGATCTCTTTCAAGAGATGATCAATGGATCTTTCTTTTTTTTTTTTTTTCCAATGGATCTTTCAACAACTATTTTACCCTCTGGTTCTAGGACATCAAGGAAGTTCTCCTTGATAATTTCTTGAAAGATGCTGTCCAGGTTCTTTTCTTGATCATAGCTTTCGGGTAGTCTAATAATTCTTAAATTCTCTCTTCTGGATCTATTTTCTAGGTTATTTTTTTCTAATGAGGTATTTTATAATTTCTTCTATTTTTTTCATTGTTTTGATTTGATTTGACTATTTCTCAAAGAGTAATTAGCTTCATTTGCTCAATTCTAATTTTTAAGAAACAATTTTCTTTAGGTAGTTTTTGTTCCTCCTTTTCCATTTGGCTAATTCTACTTTTAAAGGAGTTGTTTTCTTCAGTGAACTTTTTGCAATTTGACTGATTGCATTTTTTAAAAAAATATTTATTATTATTTTTTTATTGACAGAACATATGCACGGGTAATTTTTGCAACATTGTACCTTACACTCACTTCTGTTCTAACTTTTCTCTTGCCTCCCTCCACCTCCTCCCTTAGATGGCAGGCAGTCTCATACATGTTAAACATGTGAAAGTATATCTTAGATAATATGTGTGTAGATCCGTACAGTTCTCTTGTTGCACAAGAAAAATTGGATTCAGAAGGTAAAAATAACCTGGGAAGAAAAACAAAAATGCAAGCAGTCCACATTCATTTCCCAGTGTTCTTTCTTTGGGTGTAGCTGCTTCGGTCCATCATTGATCAATTGAAACTGAGTTAGATCTTCTCTTTGTCAAAGAAATCCACTTCCATCAGAATACATCCTCATACAGTATCGTTGTTGAAGTATATAATGATCTCTTGGTTCTGCTCATTTCACTTAGCATCAGTTCATGTAAGTTTCTCCAAGCCTCTCTGTATTCATCCTGTTGGTCATTTCTTATAGAGCAATAATATTCCATAACATTCATATACCACAATTTACATAACCATTCTCTGATTGATGGGCATCCATTCAATTTACATTTTCTAGCCACTACAAAAAGTGCTGCCACTGTGGCTTGCTGCCACAAGCATTTTGGCACATACAGGTCCCTTTCCCTTCTTTAATATCTCTTTAGGATATAAGCCCAGTAGTAACACTGCTGTATCAAAGGGTATGCACAGTTTGATAACTTTTTGAGCATAGTTCCAAATTGCTCTTCAGAATGGCTGGATCCATTCACAACCCCACCAACAATGCATCAGTGTCCCATTTTTCCTGCATCTCCTCCAACATTCATCACTATCTTTTCCTGTCATCTTAGTCAATCTGATAGGTGTGGAATGGTATCTCAGAGTTGTCTTAATTTGCATTTCTCTGATCAATAGAGGAACACCCTTTCATATGAGTAGAAATAGTTTCAATTTCATCATCTGAAAATTGTCTGTTCATATCTTTTGACCATTTATCAATTGGAGAATGGTTTGATTTCTTATAGATTAGAGTCAATTCTCTATATATTTTGGAAATGAGGCCTTTATCAGAACCTTTAACTGTAAAAATGTTTCCCCAGTTTATTGCTTCCCTTCTAAACTTGTTTTAATTAGTTTTGTTTGTACAAAAGCTTTTTAATTTGATACAATCAAAATTTTCTATTTTGTGATCAATAATGATCTCTAATTCTTCTTTGGTAAGAAAAGGAAATATATTTTTAAAAACGAATGTACATATTGTTTTTATGTATAATTGGGGAAGATACAATTTTTTGAAAAATTAATTTCCCTAGAAAAAAAAGGAAACAAAAGAGGGTGGTGTGATTTTGTACACAATTTCTTAAAAAAAAAAGGATCTGGTCTCTAAGATACACAAACAACCAAATGATACTGTGTGTGTGTGTGTGTGTGTGTGTGTGTGTGCATGTGCATATAAAACTAACATCCATTCCCCAATAAATGAATGTTCAAAAAATATGAACACAGTCTTCAAAAGAATTGCAAATTATTAACCACATGAAAGAATGCTCCAAATCAGAAATGGAAACTAGAACAACTCTGAAGCTTTACCTTATTTGCTACAAATTGGCAAAGATGACAAAATATAGGAATAATCTGTGTTGGAAGAGGTAAACATACTAGTGCATTGTTGATTGAGCTATGAATCAATAAAACCATTTTGGTAAACTATTTGGAATTATATAAATAAACTAACTAAATCACCCAAACCCTTTGATTCTATTATTAATCCTATTTGATTCTACTATTAGTTCTACTTCTCAAGGAGGCCATGATAAGGGGTGAGGAGAGGGAGTCCTCATTTACACCAAAATACTAAAACAGAAATTTTTTGTAGAAAAGAACTTTAAACAAAATAAAAGCCCATAACTTTGGGCCTAAACAAATTGTGATACATAAATGTAATGGAATATGACTGTTTATAAAAAAAAAATAATGAATATGATAGAAGCAAAGAAACATGGAAATACCCAAATGCACAGATGGAAAGTGAAATAAGTGAAATTAAGACTACAACAATGTAAGTGGAAAGTATAGCTTCAAAGAAAAAATCAAAAGTGAATGTTTCAAAATTACAAATAATAAATATAGCTGTATGAGAAGACACCCTTAGCCCAACTCTTTGCAGAAGTCCATTGTGTATACTTTCATACTTTTCCAATATATAGATCAGTTTTGCTAATTTTTCTTCCTTTTTTCCTTTTTTGTCTTTAAAAACATTTATTTGTTAGGTAGGATGACACTCTAGGAAGGAAAAGGAATGAATCCTGGAGGAATTTTGGGGGATATAAGAGAATAAAAGACAACAACAAAATTTATTTTTTAAAGTACACAGAAGAAAACAAAAGGAAGTTCAAAAGGGGACACAAACAAGGTGATTTTGTTACTATTGTGCTAAATTCAATACATACATTTGAAAAAACAAACAATGTACTAATTAGAGTTTTATAAATAATTCTCATTTTTGTTCTTTTTATATACTGAAATGTTCATATTTGTTGATATTGAGTTCACAGTGAAAAATTTAAATCAGAAAAAGAAAGAAGTCCAACTAGTCATTTTTATTCTGTTTTTGTATCTTTGGCCCTACACAAATCATTCTGCAAGAAAAGGGACCAAATTGTGTTTGTCAACAATGAAGTTCCCTGTGTCAATGAAATCACAAGTCATGACCGTATTTCCATCCATACTGATGCATTCCAAGATTATTTCATTAGCAGAGAAAACAGGAACAGAAAACAAATTTATCTGTGGTTTCCTAGAGAGCAGGAACTAACTGTTTTTTGATTTTCTTTGTTTCCTCAATGTTTTGCTCACTACGTAGTTCAGAGACTGCATTTAATATACGTGTATTGACTGATTGGCTGGCTGACAGTTAAGGTATCCATATTCTCTTCTTCACCAATGATCATTATCTCCATAGCACTACACTCAGAGAGAAAAGGCTTCAGCTTCAGAAGATGATAGCTACAGATGTAACTCCAAAAGTGAAAGAACTATGAGAGGCAGGGTCAAGAATAAGAAGTAATATTTGTTTTCTGGGAGATATAACTATAGCATTAGTATCATTTCTGTCTTACCCTAAAGTGGGAGTTACTAAAGTAATGCTTTCTCCACTACAGGCAGAAGAGTCTGTCTCTGTTTTGTTTATGAGGACTGAAAATGTTTCTATGGTTTATTCCTCCCCCACACACTTTATTATTCATCTTGTTATTCTCTCTCAATTTAATGCATTGCTTTTTTTAACTGAAAAAGAATCTTTTAAAAATTTATTTTATATTGAACTTAAGAAATAAAATCAGTAATTTAATAACAATAGAATAGAAAAAATGATCTCATGTATAATTTGTTATTCCTTTCAAATATATTTGGATATATATATGTATATATAACACACATACATAATATATAACATAATGTATATAATATAGTATATATATATAAAGTTATCATGTACCTTTTTTACTTTTTATTTCTTCTTTCTTAACACCATCTCACTACCACCTTACAAATGACTACCATTAGACAAATGTGTGTGTGTTTGCGTGTATGTGTGTGTGTGTGTGTAAAATAATTTTATAAATACTATTTATCAGTTCTTTTTCTGGATGCAAAGAACATACTTTATTTATAATAGTCAAAATAACAATTATTGAAAGTTGTTTATAAAAGAATGTTGCTTTACTGTATTCAACATTCACTTGATTCTGTTTATTTCACTTTTCATTATTTTGTGTAAATATATTCATGTTTTTCTAAGATCACCGAGCTCATTCTTTCTTATAGCATAATTGTATTCCATCAGGATGATATACCATGACTTGTTCAACCATTACCCAAGTGGCGGGCATTCCCATGATTTCCAGCCTTTTCCCACCACAGAGAATGTTGCTATCAATATTTTAGGACATTTAGGTTCTTTTTCTTTTTTCCTAATTAGCTTTGGAAATAGATCAAAGGTCAAAGGTTATATGCGATTTAATAACTCTTTGACCATAATTCCAGAATGCTCTTCAAAATGGTTAGATCAGTTCATAGTTCCACCAACAGTGAATCAGTGTCCCATTTTTTCCACAACTCCTCCAAAATTTGTCACTTTCCCCTTCATTTTAGCCCCAATCATTTTAGCCGATCTGATAGGTGTAAAATGATATCTAAGATTGTTTTAATTTGCATTTCTCTAATCAATAATGATTTAGTTTAGAGCATTTTTAATGACTATAAATTGTTTTGACTTATCAGAAAACTGTTCATATCCTTTGACCATTTATCAATTGGGAACGACTTGTATTCTTATAGATTTGATAAAATTCTTTATATATTTGTGATATAAAATCTTTATCTGAGAAACTGTTTATAAAATTTTCCTCAATTTTCAACTTTGCTTCTGATCTTGACTAATTTGTTTTATTTGTAGAAACCTTTTTTTAATTTAACATAATCAATTATTTTTCTCATACTACTCTCTATCTCTTGTTTATTCATAAATTGATTGCTTATCTAAAGATGATGAGTAATATGTTTCATGTTCTTCAAATTTTCTTGTAGGATCTCTTTATATCTACATAATGTAGCATTTAGACTTTGTCTTGATAAATAGTGTAAAGCATTGATCTATACCCAATTTTTTCCAGACTACTCTCCAGTTTTCCCCCCCAAATTTTTTTTCACCAAATAATGAATTCCTGTTCCCAAAACGTATGTCTTTATACTTGTCAAACACAAGGTTATTGTAGTCATTTGCTACTATAAATTGTATGTCTACTCTGTTTCAATGATCTATTTTTCTATTTCTTAGCCAGCACCACATAGCTTTGATAATTATTTAATAATATTTAGAAAATTCCAAAGACTCAACTAAAAAGTTAGTTGAAATAATAATTAAAACAAAGTAGCAAGACATGAAGTAAATGCACATAAATCATTAACATTCCTATATATCACAAATAAAAACATGCTAGAAGAGATAGTAAGTGGTATCCCATTTTCAATAGCTTTATATGGTATAAAATAGCTAAGAGTACACCTGCCAAAATAATCTCAGAAACCATATGAACTGAACTATTAAAAAAAATTTTTTTTATATAAATAAAATCTGTAGAGGGAATAAGTCCAAGTACAGGGAAGAGTCCAGTTCAGATATTACTTGAGATCTGCTCTCTGTAAGGGTGAACAGTACAAAGCACTGGCTTACCACCTCCCTTAATGATGAATAAAGACATACTTGAGATAAATTTAGCATAATCTTGATGGAGAATGCATGTAACAGGATCAAGGAAGAACAACTATACTATTTACAACTTTGTTTTGACAAATACCTTGTTATTGATAGTTACTGCTATTTATGACTGTTTTGACAAATACCTTGTTATTAATAGTTACTGTTATTTATGACCCTGTTATGATAGATACCTTGTTATGTCTAGTTAAGGTGGAACTGAAATATCAAAGTATGGTCTATATATTAACCCTGGAATGTACATAGTGTCACCTGGAGGTAATGGGTGTTAATGCAATACTAGCTCAAAGAGTATATAAACTCTGGCTCTCAGATTAATAAATGAAATTTGCAATGCAAATGTGAAAAGATTTATTGATTCATACTCTTGGTATTCACTGGACTTGGACTCTAACAAAAATCAGATTTAAATAATGGGAGAAATATTAATATTTTTATTAGTTGGTAGGGTCAATATAATAAAAACGACAATTTTATCTAAGCTAATTTATATATTTAATGCTATCCTAATTAAATTTCCATAAAATATTTTGAACTAGAAAAAATAACAATTCATTTGAAAGAACAAAAGGTCAAGAATACCCACAAAAAAGAACCTAATTTTTATAAAAAGGTAAAAGAAGGAGATTTAGCAGTATCAGATCTTTTAAGTTGTATTATAAGGTAATTATTGTTTCTTGACTTAGAATTATTGCCTTACTTGTTCTTTGAGAATTCAATGGATGGTGTCTCAAGGAACATTTGCACGTTTATGATTACTCTTAATGGTTCACTTGAGATATCAAGGGGTTCCAAAATTAACAGGTAGATTTCCTATACAGGCTTGATATACATTTATAGTATTGGCCTTACAATCTTTCTCAAACTTATCTTTTGCCAGATCAAAGTCATATTTACTTCATAAAAGGAATTAGGTTGTCAATTTTCCTTCTCTATATTTAGAAAGTCTAAATATTACTAGTATAGCACCTACTCACTCCTGCCACTTATATGTGAGTCCTCTGAAAGTTAACCAAATTATAAGTTCATTATAGATCAGCATTCACTCAACTTGCAAGTCCCCATCAATGTATTTCTATTATTATTATCAACCAGATGATATATTCATTCATAGCAAGTAAAGCAACCAAAAAGTGACAAAAAAGATATACACAAAAGTATATTTTCCCCAAGTTCACTACCACCAATAAAAGAGGAAATACATTACACACACACACACACACACACACACACGTGTGCATGTTTACACATATACATATGTATATATAGTGTATGTATACATATGTACATGTATGTATGTCTAAGACAACTCAAACTACTGGACTGGCATTCCAGCTGGACCATCTCTCCATTCCTTGTGTTTGCTTCATTTGGATCAGATGTATGTATGTAAATGTGTGTGTATGTGTATGTGTATGTATGTATACATACATACACACACATATATATATATATATACACACACACGCATACACACACACACACACACACACACACACACACACATATATTATCAGTCATTAGACTTGAGTCCAAGAAAATCATCTCTGGAGCAATGCTGAAAAGTAAAGGACTAGCTAGAGCTCTTGAAACTGGTGCTCTGCATTATCTACATAGGAATTACTTGTTCTTTAAAAGGTTGGTAGACCTTCACAACTGTGAATAGGAAGAGATTTATTGACCAAATAATAGATAGAAATGATCATGAAATGTGTCAAAATGTTTGTGGCAGCCCTGTTTGTAGTGGCCAGAAAGTGGAAACTGAATGGTTGTCCATCAATTGGAGAATGGCTGAATAAATTGTGGTATATGAATGTTATGGAATATCATTGTTCTGTAAGAAATGACCAGCAAGATGATTTCAGAAAGGCCTGGAGAGACTTACATGAACTAATGCTAAGTGAAATGAGCAGAATCAGGAGATCATTATACATGGCAACAACAAAACTATATGACGATCAATTCTGATGGACGTGGCTCTCTTCAACAATGAGATGATTCAGACCAGTTCCAATTGTTCAGTGATGAAGAGAGCCATCTATACCCAGAGAGAGGACTGGGAACTGAGTGTGAACCATAACACAGCATTTTCACTCTTTCTGTTGTTGTTTGCTTGCATTTTGTTTTCTTTCTCAGGGTTTTTTTCCCCTTTTTGATCCGATTTTTCTTGTGCAACAAGATAACTGTATAAATATGTATACATATATTTGATTTGGCATATATTTTAACATATTTAACATGCAGTGGACTCTTTGCCATCTAGGTGAGGAAGTGGGGGGAAGGATGGTAAAATTTGGAACAGAAGATTTTGCAAGGGTCAATATTGAAAAATTACCCATGCTTATGTTTTGTAAATATAAAAAGATCTTTAATAAAAAAATTATTACGAAAGATAAAATGGGTAATTTTGGCATGCAAAAGTCTTTCCCTTTCTTTCCCCCCTTTTCCTTCTACTTCCCTATAAGGTGAGACAAGTTTCTTTATGATACCAAATATGTCTGATATTCTCTCTTAGAGCCAAATCTAATGAGAGTAAGATTCACACAATGCTCATCCCCCTCCCTTTTTTCT
The DNA here is from genome assembly GCF_902635505.1 of Sarcophilus harrisii. Taxonomy (NCBI): domain Eukaryota; kingdom Metazoa; phylum Chordata; class Mammalia; order Dasyuromorphia; family Dasyuridae; genus Sarcophilus; species Sarcophilus harrisii. Next base: position 550,087,596 of record NC_045428.1, read on the forward strand.
TTTAATTATAATAGGCTTTCTTTGCCTCTTTGTGAGATGTAATTTCCCCTTATTTTGCCTCCTTTTTCCTCTTCTTCCAGTATGATCCCCTTTCTACCTCTAGTTTCTTTTTCATATTATCATAATAAAATCAAAGTATACTCACATTCTCTAAGTATAGCCATAACAGAAATATAGTTCTCAAGAGTTCTTTCCTTTTTACCTTTTTGTTGTGTCCTTTCTAGAATCCCCAGTTGAGGTGACAAAACATACTGTGCTTTCTACAGCCCCCACATGGGGTGATTAAAATATTGTGTCTTGCTTTCTAGAGCCCTCATGCCAGGGTGATTAAAACATGCCACCTTAGGGGAGAAGTGATGAGGCGAGACTCCTGAGAATGGTGGAAATATGGAGTCCATTTATTTCCAGTTCTTTCATTCTTATATATCCTAATACCCTTATGTAACCAAAACAATACTAGGCATGTGCTAAGTATATGCTGAACATGTGGGATTACATGAACAACTTGCTGCTATTGAATGTAGATTGCCACCTGGTGTCACTCTTTTCCACCTGATATCACACTGCTTCAATCACAACACAAGTTGTCACCGTCCCCTGACTTCTCAGGAAGGTAGAGAGTCCTTATGTGAGATGGGGAGCCAAACCAGATTTTGTTAGCAGGTTCGCTCTGGGCTGAAGGGTCTTATACTTCACCCAGAGTTTCCCCACTGTCTATGACCTTCCACACCTTTTTATTCTTCTCTTGAATTCTGTGTTTGGAGCTCAAATTTTTTGTTCAATTCTGGTCTTTTCATTAGAAATAGGTGAAATTCGTTTATATCATTGAATATTTATCTTCTTGCCTAAAAGAAAATGCTCATTTTAGCTGGATAGCTTATTCTTGGCTGCAATCCCAGTTCCTTTGCTTTTTGGAATATCAGATTCCAGGCCCTTCAATCCTTTAAGGTGGAAGTTGCTAGGTCCTGGGTAATCCTAATTGTAGCTTCTTGATATTTAAATTGTGTCTTTCTGGCTGCTTGGAGTATCTTTTCCTTGGTACGATAATTCTGAAATTTTGCCACAATATTACTTGGGGATTTAATTTTGGGGTCTCTTTCAGGAGGTGATCGGTGGGTTCTTTCCATGGCTACTTTACCTTCTGATTCTAAAATATCAGGGCAGTTTTCTTTTATGATTTCTTGTAAGATAATGTCTAGGTTCTTTTTCTCATCATGGCTTTCAGAAAGCCCAATAATCCTTAGATTGTCTTTCCTAGATTTACTTTCCAGGTCAGTTGTTTTTCCTAGGAGATATTTCATTTTTTCTTCTATTTTTTTTCATTTTTTTTTTTAGTTTTTGTTTGACTGATTCTTGAAGACTTATTGAGTCATTCACTTCCATTTGTTTAATTCTAATTTTTAGTGTATTGTTTTCTTCAGTTACCTTTTTTAGCTCCTTTTGCAATTGGCCAATTAATTTTTTTTCTTCATTGCATTCTTTTCCCATTTTTCCCCATTCTTTCTTGCAATGATTTCATTTCATTTCCCCATTTCCCCAATCCCGCTGATTGATTTCCATTGCTAGATAATGGCGGCTAGGTGCAGCGGTCTTCTGGGACTCAGTGGTTTACTGTTTGCCATCAGTAGCAAATCTATCAAACCACCTGCTTGCAACCAGGACAGAGTAGCCTAAGAGGCTCACAGAAGATTTCCAGGTGTGTGGAACTGCAAAGCTCTGACTTGCTGCCCCAGCTCCTTGCCCAGTCTCCCTGTGCTGTGGTCTGGGCTACACAGATTATCCCCCTGCCAGAGTGAAACAGACCTGTTCTGAAGTTCTTCCTAGGTATCTTCTTCTAGAAATGTGTAGTACTCCAAATATTTGTGGATTCTTTGACTTCAAAATCAGTTTAGAGGCTTAATCTGCTGTTGGTTTGAGAGAAAGTTAGAAGAGGTTACAGAGTCTTGTTTGCTCTCCACCATCTTGGCTCTGCCCCTGGAAGTCTCAAAGATAGTTTTCAACTATTTTTGTAAGATTTTGAGTTTTAAATTTTCTTTTTCCCTCCCTTACTTCTGCCTCTCTAAAACAGTCAGTAATCTAATATAGATTATACATTACATGCAAATGTAATTTATATGGGATACTTTTTAGTGTGATTGCTATGAAAAGTTTTTAGTCATATAATATAATTTGCATGATGTCTTTTGCATTTTCCAGTAGGAGATTTCCTGGGGATGACTTTTATGCCATATTCAGATGGAAGATCTTGACTTTGAAATGAATTGTCACTGAGACAATCAGAGATGATTTGGATGGCTTTCAATTTCTCAAACATAAATAAAAAATCTGAAAACATATGCAACCATATGTGTCCCTCCTTTGCTTTCTTCTTTCTCCTATTGTTTGATTGTTCATGGAGGCATAGATGAGAAGGGAGACTCCATCAGAAAGAGGCTATTATTTCTGATGTCCTTACCATCTGCCTTTGTCTTACAGTACCTGTCATCTTAGCTATGTCTTTCCATCTGCTCTAACAACGAACCTTTAGGATTTTGAGGTCTGTCCTTGTGCTTTTCAGCTGAACCTTCTTATACATGCTTTCTTCTTCAATTACAGTATTAAATCCTTAAGAGCAGGGACTATCTCATTTTTTCTATTTGCATCTTCACTAATTAGCACAATGTCAGACATAAATAAAACACTTAAAAGATGATTTTTCATTCATTCAATCCCAGACTAAGTTAATACTGTCTATCAGAGAAGGGTAATGACATCAGTTATCAATGAGTTCAGTGTCTCCCATTGGATCAGGGAGGGTTAGAGAGAATATTCTAAAAGCCAAAGGTGTCAAAAACATGTGGCTGACAGACTTCCTGTGTCCCACAACAATTTGAATGGAGCACATTATTAAATTTTTAAACTATGTCTATATACAGCCCCAAAGGATTCTAATGTATGGTTTAGCAGCTCTTTTTTCTTTTTGAATTTGACACCACTGTTATAGGTCATGTGAGTTCAAAGCTATAATGATTACAATGGGATTTTTGAAGACAATTTGTGATAATCAGGGAGCCAGACCTTTGTCATATGAAAGTGCATCTGAGAGTTTAGGACTTAAAACTAGAGAATATGCTTATGGTAAAGATGAACATTATTGCTTAAAATCCTGTTGTTACTGAAATCTATGAATGAGAGAAACAGAAGCAAGTGTGGCCAATTTATTAGCAAAACTAGCAATTTCCAATAAATGAGATCTAGGGCTGCCCACCTCACTGTCAAGGCAGTTAATTCTTTTGTAGTAAAGAAATACAGTCTGTCATTAGCAATGTAGGCCTTGTCAAATTACCATTGGTTGGATTTAGAGAATGAGGAATTTTTATAATCTAGGTCTTGAGGATTTTTCACAGCAACAATTTATATTTTCTAGAATATCTGACATCAATGTTTCCTGGAATACATTTGACTTTTACTTAAGTAAGTCTCCCCTACAGTGGGAGGTGAGTGACTTATAAGGGTGAAATAGGTTGTAGGCCTAATGAGAGAAAAAGAGCCTTAATTAAATCTTAATGAAATAAAGTAGAATATCACATTTTAATGCCACAATTTCCTACTTGAAGCCTTTGAAGAGGTTCTATTCAACCATCCAAGATAAATCAAAGGACAGTAATGATCAATCACTGCACAGGTCTATGAAACAGTAAAATAATTGAGGGAGTAGCGCTTGGCTTGGGCCAATTTTTCAATCTCAAGAAATAGATTTCTGTCTCCACTTCAAAATCATAATATATGAAAATATAGATCAGTGGGCCTTTATTCTCTTTCTATGCTCTTTTATAGGATTACTGATGTGCATCCTTTTTTACCTTTGTCATTTGTGCCATGATGTACTAGTTTTAGAAGGGAGATTAACATACCATCAAGAAAATTCAGCAAACATAAACACCATGAACCAAAAGGTCAAAACAATGCAATACAAAACAAAACATTACAAAACAAATCCCTGTACTAAGTGCTGAGAATACAAACAGTCCCTGCTCTCTGTGAGCAGGGACTCCTCTAAAGGGGAGACATCATATATGAAAAATTCAATAACATCAATTCCTCCTGCATCCTGGCAGCTCACTCCCAATGTTCATTTAAGCTGTTCATTTTCATTTTGTGTCCCAGATGTTCCACAATACTAGAATACATAACACTTGAATAGGCCTTCACAGCTTGAGTTTTGCTGGTCCACTGGAAAATCTTGTCAAAAAATTTTGACATTGGAATGGAAGTCATGTAACCAAAAGTCCAAAGGCCCCAGTTTATACTGCAGTTCCTTCTTTATGAAGTTCCTTCAGTGTATTTTGCTTAAATCTGCTGGTAAAAAAGACTCAATATAAATTTCCTATGAAAGAAAAAGAAGAGACATTGCTTGTGATGATAGCAAGATATAGTCCTTGGACTTATATCCAGGACACAGACTTATCTGAAGTTATAACAAGGGAAAACTTCATTTGCATAATGAAGTATATGCATGCATTGCCAAAACTAGCTAGTGTTTGGAAGGTTCCAAAGTGTGAGAAAGAAGTATTAGACTGTCTATTAAACTGAAGATCTACAGAGCTGTTGTACTAATTTCATTGTTGTATTTCTGTGAAACCTGGATGGGATATAAGTGCCCTGCTGGAAAACTGAATGGTTTTCATTTGAATTGCCTTAAGAAGATTCTAAAAATCACATGACAGGATGAGGTACTGGACATTGAGGTCTTTTCTTGAGCTGAACTGCCAAGTTTTCAAACTGTTCTGGAAAGGACACAACTCTCATGGGATGGCTTCATTGTTCAAATGCCAACTATTAGATTGCCTAAAAGACTTTTATAGAAAACTTGCGAAAGGGAGGTGTTCACATGCTGGTCAGAAGTGATACACAATCCTGATGGATGTGGCTCTTTTCAGCAAGGAGGTGATTCAGGCCAGTTCCAATAAACTTGTGATGGAGAGAGCCATTTGCACCCAGAGAAAGGACTGTGGGGACTGAATGTGGGGTATAACATAGTCTTTTCACTTTTTGTTGTCATTTGCTTGCTTTTTGTTTTTTTCTCATTTTTTTCTTTTTGATCTGATTTTTCTTGTTATTATGATAAATGTGGAAATATATTAGAAGAAATGCATGTTTAACTTATATTGGATTACTTGCTGTCTAGAGGAGGGGTGGGGGTAAGGGAGGGAGAAAAATATGGACACAAGGTTTTGCAAGGATGAATGTCGAAACTATTTTTGCATATATTTTGAAAATTAAAAAAATTTATTTAAAAAGAAGAAAAAGTGATATAACTGTACGCTAAAAGTCTCTATGAAGAACTTTGGAAATGATTACATAACTTGGAAGAAGCCAGCAAAGGACCATCCAGAAGGCATGCCTGCTTTAAAAGGTACTCTGCTAGGTGGCAATTAGATGGCATAGTGAATATAGTGCCGGTCCTAAAGTCAGGAGGACCTGAGTTTAAATCCGACCTCAGACACTTAATACTTCCTAGTTGTGACCCTGGGCAAGTCACTTAACTCCAATTGCTTCCGAAAAAAAAAATGCTCTGCTTTATAAGAAAGGAAGAATTTCAGTAGCTCAAAAGAAATGAGAGATATGCAAAATTAGAGAATCCACCCCAAATGTTCATATGGACCATTTGTGTCTGACCTGTGGTAGAGCCTTCCAACCTCTTATTGGCCTGATCAACTATAATCAGACAGACTGTAATTTGATTCTAACATAGCAATGTCATTTTGATCCACTTAGAGAATGAAGAACAACAACCAGCTGTTTTGTACTTATATGTATATATGTTTCCCCTGTTAAAACATTTATTTGAGGGCAGAATTGGTTCTATTTTATCCTTATACCATTTCCCCACATGCACAATACAGTACCTGGTACATAGTAGGTACTTGATAAATGCTTGTTGATTGACTGATTCAGTTAGTGATTCATTTAAATGATTTTTAAATTTTTTAAAAATCATACAGTAGCTATATATATATTTGAAAAAAAATAAGTGTAAAGATATGTAAGAAATATCATTTATTCAGTCCTGGGAGATATATTTGCTGATTTATTTTAACACGTCATTTAATGAGATAGTGGCCTTTTTTTTTCCTCCTGGAGAGATGAGTTGAGTAGTCAGATAAATTTAGATCCCATGCCTGTCACTATTCCCCATGGCAAAGAAATGATTCTCTTACCCTTGACTCTCTGCCCTGGGGTTATCCAAAGGAGCTGGAGCCTATTTAGGGAGCTTGGCCAGGTAGCTTTCAGTCCACATCTGTTAGCCAGAATAGGTTTTAGAAAAGATGTGTGCCCCTAAGAAGTTTTGCTTCTAGGCCTGCTGGAACATCCAATTTTAAACAATTGCTTTCAGAACCACTGGGAGTGGTCTCACTGATCTACCACTCCTCTCACTTAACTCTTTTATCTCTGAATTATGCCAGAAAGTCAAACTTTGCTCTATTATGTCCTCAAATCCATTGCATAGAGAACAGCAACAAGAGGTCAAGCCCCTGATTCTCTTGGAAGAAAAAAAGGATTATTTTTTTAGGGGAGAGTGAAGTATGGTTCAGACTAGATGGCCTCTAACGTCCTTTTTGGTTATTTTGATTTTGTGATTCGGTTCTAATGCTTAATTTTTTAATACCCAGAAATGTCTCTCATAATGATCAATTGCTTATAAACTTATGGGCAAATTGCCTTAGGTTATGCTATATCACATATTTCCTACTTCTCATTTCTACCTCCTTCTATCCCCTGACCTCTCAAGGGCCACTTTGTGATGAGCAGACCTTTTGGAATTTTCCTTTAATCCCTTGAAAGAAAGTTAATCCCTTATTCAAAACTACATCAACATCATAGTCCTCATCACAGTCAGCCACATCATAGTCAGTAGCAGCATCAATGGCTGCCTGTATGTTCTGGGCTGCCTTGATCCCAGATTTGATTGCTGTGTCTATCCAGTTATTGGGCTGGCATGTGTGCTCACCAGCAAAGTGAATGTTACCTTCAGGTTGGAAGAGTGTTTCTGCATAGTCAACAAATTGGTAAGGGTTGAACTCTGAGAATCCACCCAAGGTGAATGGGTCTAGGGACCAGCGTTTCACCACAGATGTCTCACACAAATCCTGGAGCTCCTTTTTTGACCTCTGATGGATAGTTGCCAAGTCACCCAGCACCAAGTCCACCAACTTCTTATGTTTCATGCCCAGAAAAAAGGTACAGTCATCACCCAAAGTATAGGAGGCTAAAAGGACGCCTATATTGCCAGAGAAATTATGGCTGGGATAGTAGATGAATCTAGTGGGCAGGTCTGTGATGGTTGCCCCAGCTTTGATGCCATCTCGTTCCCAGAAGCGCTCTTTGCAGGCCAGGGCCACCTTGGTGGCACTGGTGTAATGAATAGAACAAAGGGCATCTTGCTTGGCCAAAGAGAGTGGTGGCTCAAACTGGATGAGGCGTGTGGCCTTGGCTGATGAAGAGATGATGGCAAAGTCACCTGTGATGGAGGACTGGTCTGAAGAACGTCTTCCCCTCTGGTATGTAATCTTGACCTGGGGCCCAACCATTTCTACCTTCTCCACTGTTGTCCTCAGTGAGACAGTGCCAGGTTTCAATGTGTGGTAGAGGGCATTGGGGAGCTGATCAAAGCCACCAGTGATTTCATCAAAGCTGTCCCCAGAGAAGAAAAGGAGAAGGTAAGAGGATACTCTAGCCCTCTAGAGAGACAATGTATGTGGCCATCTATGGGGTGGTCCTAGAGGTCGTTTGATATTCCCAAATATCACCCAATTTGCCTGTCATAGAGACTGAAATCCTATCATCATCAGTAAGATTCTTGGAGCGAAAAATTTTCCCAGTCAGGCTTGAATTAAAAAAAAAAAAAACAAATACCCCCAGAGAAAGGAAAATCTGTTTAACTAGTTAAAGTAGGTGTTCTTAACATAGGGTACATGCACCTCATATAAAAATATTTTGATAGCTGTATTTCAGTATAATTGATTTCCTTTGCTTTTGTGCATTTAAAACTAAAGGGGTCCATAGAACTCACTCAATTGTATGACTAGTAGAAAAGGTTATAGATCCTTGGATCAGCGACTTATCTCTGACAAGAGAGGAGATAGTCAGCTTGGGGCAGTGGCAAGAGAAGCAGGTGTGGGGGACCTGAAAGGATAATTCTGTCCATTTCCTAGCCCTAATTCTGGGATATTGAAGCAATGAGAAGAGTATTGACTCTGGAGTTAAAGACTTATGTTCAAATTCCAACTCTGCTGACTGCTATTAATGTGACCTTGGGAAGGTTACTTAACCTCTGGACCCAGTTTCTTCATGTATAAGATTAGGAGATTTGATTCTTGGCCTTTGAAGTCTCTTCAAGCTCTAAATCTTATGAACTTTTTAATTCTGATCTCAGAAGTCCCAAGGGGAAGCCAGTTTGGAAAAGCTCTATGAGAATTCTCACATTTATATTCCTCCTCTTTTCTTTTCCCATATTTAAAATGGGCCTGTGTCACCATTGGCCCAACCTCCTTCAAGAGCTTCTTAAATTTGTTCCATCCTCTAGCTAAATGTCTTTCTAGCTAAATGTCACAGTGGAGAGGGTGCTGAACCTAGAATCAGGGAGACTTGTCTTTATGAGTTCAAATTAGGCCTCAGACACTTCTAGGTTGTGTGACCCCAGGCAAGTCACTTAACCCTGTTTACTTCAGTTTCCTCATCTATAAAATTAGCTGGAGAAGGAAACAAGAAACCACTCCAGAATCTTTGCCAAAAAGATGGAGCTGTGAAGCGTTAGACACAACTGAACAACAACAACTACTACTACTTCTCTTTTCTCTCCTAGCCACTGTATCACTGACAAAAGTTTTGTGGGGTTTTTTGGTGACTAGACCTGGACATGTCATACTTCAGGCTTCCAGCTGTTAGTCTTTATCCTGATATTCAAGGCTGGCCACAGCCTGGCACCATTTTAATTGCCATGTCCCCTAGCAACATGCCCATCATTTTCTCATGCTTATTGCTTATGAAGATGGGAGAATGATTGTCCATCATGCATGAGGCCATCAGGACACTTTTGTGGCTAAAGATTCTCCTGGTATTTCCCAGACTTATCCAGATTAAATCTACTTTACAGATTATCTTTTCCCACTCCTCCTTTCCATTCATACTTGCTGCTCTAAACAGGACAACTCTCTGCTTCTAAATATACCCTCTGCTTTTCTACTACTTCATTCTTACTCCTACTATCTCCATTCCTGGAATATCCTCCCTCCCTTTCCTTTTCATGCCTATCCTTTGAATTAAAATGACATCCCCTCCATGAAGTTTCCCCATATTCTCTCTTCTATAATGATTTTAATGATTTTTTCCCCTGGACCTCCTATTATGCTTTGCTTAAACTTCTCTGATGCCCCTATGCACAATTTTCTATCATTATTATTGCTCCCTGAAGATCCCTTGGCTACTTGGAAAGAACTGTACTGAATGTGGGGAGAGAGAACACGCTTCTTTTTCTACCTCCTCCCCAAGGTTGTTGTGAGAACCAAATGCGATAATATTTGTAAAGAACTTAGCACAGTGTCTGGCACATAATAGGCATTTCACCACTGGGGAGCTCCTAACATAGTAGCAATAGTGACCTACCCCTCACCTCCCAACATGAACTTCATGTTCATGTTCTACTCACCCATCTGAATGAGAGTAAAAAATCTCACTCCTCAGGGATTGCAGGAATGATTTGTAGTAGCCTGCATCTTCATTCATGATATCCCCAATCATCCGGACAGCTCCCTTGCTCAGCTTCCCCTCCTTTAGCAGGTAGACCTGGGTGAAGAGCAGAGGGGGTAAAGGAGATGCAGGGGATGGTAGAAAGGAGGAACAACAAGGGAAGGGATATAGATATGGGGTTGAACCATGTGGAGAATTCCTTTTTTTTTTTTTTTACTTGTGTTATTATATATATATATATTTTTTTTTTTAAATTTAATAGCCTTTTATTTACAGGATATATGCATGGGTAACTTTACAGCATTAACAATTGCCAAACCTCTTGTTCCAATTTTTCATCTCTTACCCCCACCCCCTCCCCCAGATGGCAGGATGACCAGTAGATGTTAAATATATTAAAATATAAATTAGATACACAATAAGTATACATGACCAAACCGTTATTTTGCTGTACAAAAAGAATCAGACTCTGAAATATTGTACAATTAGCTTGTGAAGGAAATAAAAAATGCAGGTGGGCCTAAATATAGGGATTGGGAATTCAATGTAATGGTTTTTAGTCATCTCCCAGAGTTCTTTCTCTGGGTGTAGCTGGTTCAGTTCATTACTGCTCCATTGGAAATGATTTGATTGATCTCATTGCTGAAGATGGCCAGGTCCATCAGAACTGGTCATCATATAGTATTGTTGTTGAAGTATATAATGATCTCCTGGTCCTGCTCATTTCACTCAGCATCAGTTCATGTAAGTCTCTCCAGGCCTTTCTGAAATCATACTGTTGGTCATTTCTTATAGAAAAATAATATTCCATAATATTCATATACCACAATTTATTCAGCCATTCTCCAACTGATGGGCATCCATTCAGTTTTCAGTTTCTAGCCACTACAAAAAGGGCTGCCCATGTGGAGAATTCCTTATCCCCTCCCCCATTTCCCACAATTCATACCTTAGTGGAGAAGGAGTCATACGTAGACAACAGATGGCTACAGTTGGTAAGCCTCAGTTTTTCCACCACCTAAAGGGAAGGGGTGACATGAGTTAATAAAGGAGCAGCCAAGACACCTGAGGTTTATTGCTGCCATTGGCCCAAACTCCTTCCCTCTGTATTCTTCTTCCCAAAGCAGAAAGGACATGGCAGAGTTGTATCAGAAAGAAGAGGTACAATATGGAGAAATTGTTTGAGGGCCTGAATTAAGAATTGGAGCTTAGGGAGAGTAGAAGGGATGGAACAGGATTGGCCCAGTTTTTAACTATACACCAGGATAGAAATTCAGGGCATCATAATTTCAGGGCATATCTATTTGCCATATGACCTGAAATTTTAGCAAGAATCTGTTTCCTCGAGGGCCTTCTGGAAACACGTCTCTTGAGTCACTTATTTTCTGAGAGTGGATAATCACAGAAAAAGTCCGGGAGGTCTGAAGTGGGGTACTGATGAGACAAAGGACAGAAAAGCTTTCAAGAGCTCAGTTGTCCCTCTACCCTATTCTGGAATAAAGCCTGATAAGAAAACAAGAATGAGCAGAGGCTTCAGAGACACAAGTTAGGTGTGATTGGTTAGACTGGTTGCTTCCACAGAGAACTAGCATCTAATTGACAAGATGTGGGGGTTAGGAGGTGACTGAATGAGTAGTCTGTCATTCACCTTAGCTATTGCTTCTTTGTAGAGTGTAATGGGCATCTTGCCTGACTCATCAGGTTTCACAGAGTATCCCAGAATGTCGGGGTTGGCCAACACATCTGAAGTCCTATGCTGGCGGCCATTGACATAATATCAGGTATTATTACTGGACTGGATAAAGGTGTTCATTTTCAGACCAAGCTTCTCCACATAGAATCGGACCAGCCTGGGATACAGAAAGAAGAGAACCCCAACAAGAACACCAGGCTTGGTCACCTCATGGCTCAACCATGGTAGTGATTTCCCCAGAAAAGAACTCCAAAATTACCACTCCTTCCCCTCTCCAAAGAGCTCTGATCAATATGTTTTTCTTGAAGTCTAGCCTCTGCTTTCTCCTATTTTCGGGGGTCAATTTCACTTTGATTTTGGCCCCAGGGAAAGGTATAGTTGCTGACCTTTCTTGAATAACTGAAGCACCAGTGGTACAAGTGACACAGTTCTGGGGTTGGCCTTGGGGAAACCTGGGTTCAAATCATCTCCTCAGATAATCACCAGTGTGACTCTGGGCAGGTCACTTCCTCTGACTGTTATAGATTTCTCATTGGTATGAAATGGAGAGAATAACAGCATTACCTCCCAAGGTTGTTGTGAGGATCAAATGAGATAATACTGATAAAATGCTTAGCAAAGGTGCCTGGAACAAAATCAACTGCTATAGAAACATGTATTTTCTCCTTTAATTGATTGTTGGAAATTCTGAGACTATTTAGAGAATTGAGGTATCTTGGCTGGAAAGAAAATTCATTGTGGTTCAGAATAGTTCCTTTTTCTTCTAGATGTCTATTTTAAGGAATTCCACCATACACTCATAGCTTTTTGGAGGCAGAAAGGACTTTAGATATTACCTAATCCACCCCTTCATTGTATAGAGTGGGAAACTGAGGGCCCAGCAAAGGGAAAGGGGTAGATCAAGGGCACACAACAAGTATCAGAATTGGGAATTTGAATCCATGTCTCCTAACACTCCAGAACTCTTTTCCTCTCTCTGGGCTATATCATTAATTGGAATGATTCATGGGAGGGTGGAAGGGGGAAGATGAAAGGAGATGAAGGGAAGTAGAGTAGGAAGCTGTAATTTCTGTTGAATAATAGTTTAAGCAAAAACAGAAAATAGAATACTTGGTGTAAGTTATATTAGAGAATGGGATCAGAAATCACAAGACAATAACAATAATAACTAGCCATATAGTGCTTTAAGGGTTGCATAGCATTGCAAATATTTCTTTGGATCATAATTGAGAACGGAAAGGGATAGAAATTAGAGAGAATTAAGTGCAACTCCTTCATGTTACAGATGAAGGCAATTAAGAAGAACCAGATTTCCAACTCAGCTCATCTAATTATAAACAGAACAGCCCTCTCCATCATACTCTGCAGTTCAGAACTCTCCTTGGTCCTGAAAACTTGTAGATTGGATTTGTGCCCAGTATCTTAAACGAATTAATTCCCTCAGTAAACTTTAGCAAGTCACTTACCTTCTTGGAATTTCAGTATCCTCACCCATAAAATGAGGGAACAGAGAGTTGTGCTGCATTATCTCTAAGGTCCTCCCTTCCATCTCTGATGTCCAAGAATTTCAAGCATAATTCATAATTATATATCGTTTGATTGTTAACCAAGAATTTTTCTCACAACACTCCTATGAGATAGGTGGGATATTTAAATAGTTGAAAGAAAGAAGGAAACAAATCTTTATGAAATACCTACTATGTGCCACAATTGTACTAAATGTTTATAAATGTTATCTCATTTAATCCTTGCAACTACCTTGGGAGGTAGCTACTCCTATTATTCCCATTTTATAGTTTAGTAACCTGAGACAGAATGACTTGTCAAGGGTGACACAAGTAGTAAGTGTCTGAGACAGAGCTGAATGACTCTGTTTCTAGGTTCAAGATTGTGCTACTAGTGTGACACCTAGATGCCTAATGATCAGAATACCAAAACTTAGGGAGGCCAAGTAACTAGTTCAAAGTCACACAGTTAGTAAAGTGGCAAAGTTGGGACTAGGATGCAAATCTCCTAATTTTTTTTTCTCCAAACTACACCAAGCTACTGGAGAGGGTAAATTTTCCCTCCCTATTCTGGGATTACAACCCCAAGTATCCCTCTGCTGGTTCTTTCCCCAGCTTTCTATATCACCACCATATCTATGGCTATACTCTCTTCCTTTGTCTCTGACCCTTCTTATCCCTACTTCTTGTCTCTTCTTTCTGTTTTGTTCATCCTCCTTTCTCTAGAACTTTCAGGTTTTTCTCAGTCATTTACATGCCTTGCTCTGTTAAACTTACTTTCAAAACCAAATTTGGACCCCCTGGTATAGTTTGCTTTCTGAGCAGACCCTGGTGGCAACCCTATGTAAGCAGGGAGAGCTTTCATCTGGGATAAAGAACACCACAGTATTTTGTGCTGTGTCTGCTGTTATATTAGCTTTGGAATGTTGTATCTTGAGATCTCTGAACTCCTTCATCAAATATAGATCATAATCTCCGTTTTACCCATTTCCCAAGGGCTATTTAATAGGACTCTGGAATGTTCATTATTGGAGATAACTGCCCAAGTTATCTTTGTTATATTCAATCCCTGAATCCAATTTAGATTCTATATCCCAGGTCTTACCTCTGGTTGGCTGGTAACCTCATAGGACCCAGTTCAATGTACCAGTCATTCTCTGGGCTTCAGAATGTTGCAACTCTTCCCCCAATTTTGTGCTTGGCTTCCAAGATTGTCACCTAGATTCAGGAAGGGCACCTCATTAAGACAAGACTTAACCGACAGCATATCTTCTCATCCTTCCATTCTCCCTAGTTTGAGATGAAAGTATGTCATTCATGAATGAACAAAAATAGTATAGAGGGAGGACCTACTCTGTGTCCTATATATAGTCCCATTTGAAAGTACTTAAGAGTGGAGAGAGAAAGCCCAGAGAAGTCCTCATTCCCTTTATGTCAGCATGCATTAAACTAATGAATTACTTATTAAGTACCTACTACATTTGCTAGACGTTGGGGAAATAAATACAAAAAGTGTTATGTTCTCTGCCTCTAAGAAAGGTACATTTTATTTTATTTTTTCTTAGTTTGGATAATTTTAAGTTTAATGTATTAGCATTGTTCCCTTACCCTAGAAGTTACTTTTTATATATTTTGTCTTAATTTTCCTTTTTTTTTAAAAAAAGTAATTATTTGTTTTAAAGTAAATACAAAATGAGAAAAAAAACAAATAGAAGAAAAAAGACAGAAAAAGGAAAAACAAAATAGACATTATCATGTGCTCTATACAACATCAGAGAGGATTCGATATATATATATATGTAATAATAAATTTCCATTTTAAGAAGGTATATATAATAATAGAAGACATTATATTCATGTCCCATCTTTGCTTCCTTGTAAGTAATTCTTTTGTTCTTTGCTGTGCACTTTTTACTTTAATCTTTTTTCTCCCCCATTCCCACTTTCCCCAAGCAGGCCATAGTTAAGTACAGATTATATATACATATAATATGTATATGTGTGTATACATATATACATCTTAACTAAACTTGCTGTTACTTAACTTTCCCCTACTCATGGTTCCCTCCCTTATCTTCTCTCCCCCCCCACCACTTCCCTCTGCCTTTATCACATTCCCATTATTTTACACATTTTATCTCACTTCTATTTATCTAAATATCCTTTTATACCCCATCTTATCCTATACTACCCTTTCCTTTCTTTTTTATCCCTTTTCCATTAATTTATAATTTTGTCTCACTATAATAAATCTAAACACCCTTCTGTACCCCACTTTATTCTATTCCCTCTCTATTTCTTTATAGATTTTGGAAAATGCTATACTCTTCATGTTATATATTGTATTGTTCACTATATAACTCAACTCCAATGTGAGTAAGTTTTCAGAACCTCCAGCTCTCCTCCCAGCCTTTAATATCTCTGTATCAGTTTTTCCTCTGTACATCATTCACTTGGCATAATTGTTATTTTTATCTTTTTCTGGACAATTTTACTTTTTAGAGTCAGATCATATTCACCTCTGCTCCAATATTTCTTTTGAACTACCTAATTATTGATTATCTTATATGTACAGTTTACACTTCCACATATAAAACATACACGGTTTATTCTTGTTGAATTGCTTGAAATTAGCCTTTGATGTTAGCTCTGATATATTAAATTTTCTGTTGAATTCAGTTTTGGTTGAGACAAAATTTTGAAAATCTGTACATTTGTTGAATGTACATTTTTTTCATTCAATATTATGCTTAGTTTTGTTGGATATGACAGTTTTGGTCATAGGTTTAGTTATTTTGATTGTTAATATGTAGTATTCCAGGACCTGTGGTCTTTTATAGTAGCTGCATATACATTCTAAACAATTCTAATTATAGCTGCAGCAGAGTGTACATTTTACTAGAAAAATAGAGCATGAGATATGGTGCAGGAGAAAGCATTGTCCTGGCAATCAAGGGCATTGAGCTCAAGGCCTACTTCTGCACTGATTGAGGCAAATTATTTTCCCTTTGGGGAACTCTGTTCTTCATCTTGGAAGGCAGAAAGATCCTTGTCTTGAAAGATGAGATTTAAAATAAGTAACGACAAAAGAAAGACCTTAGCCTACTATGGTTGGCTAGCTGTAGAGTAGCGACCTAAAGGTGGTGGTGGGTTGGTTTGGGGCAAGCATTATGAATGGGGATTACCTGTGTTGGAAATTAGGGGAGAAATTATATTTAAAGCTCTTACTTATTCATGCTTTCTATTTACATTTTGATCCCTTCTCCCTGGACAAATCTTAACTAAGGACTACTGTTTCCAGGAAATCTTCCTTAATCACTAGAGTCAAGTCAATGCCCCTATGAACAGAAACTCAGAGTTGAAAGGGAGCTCAAAGATCATCCATTCTAACATTGTCTAGACCCTTATAGTCTAATACTTATTCATATGTGCTCAAGAATGTATTGTTTGCCAAGCATTTGCAGAATTTGAGAATATTTGAAGGAAGCAGGATAGAAAATTTACAAAAAAAGGAAGCAGGAGTCTTATCTGTCTCCTGAGACCATGAGTTCTCTGAAAATAGGAGAAAAGTCTGTTCCTTTGTTTTCTTCCTCAAATCTCTTGTTCCATGAAGAGGTTCTGAGTTTGTTTCTTGTTCTGTTTTCCTCAGACTGTTTTCTGTGAGAGCAGGACCTAGATCTCTATGATTTTGTTTCCTCTCAAATAGGTGAAGTTGTTGAATCTCAGAAGAGTTAAATATTTTCCCTAAATTCACACAGAGTTTTTTTAAACAACTGAAAACTATGAGCCTGTATTATTAGTATTTTTTTCTTTTATGGATCTTACCTCCAACCTACACTGTGTGTGGCGATGGGATGGGGAGGGGCAGAGAGCTAG
Organism: Sarcophilus harrisii; assembly: GCF_902635505.1. Lineage (NCBI taxonomy): Eukaryota > Metazoa > Chordata > Mammalia > Dasyuromorphia > Dasyuridae > Sarcophilus > Sarcophilus harrisii. Next base: position 550,104,399 of record NC_045428.1, read on the forward strand.
ATGTAGAGACTGAGAAACAGAAAGAAAAAGGAAAACACTCGAAGGCAAAAAGAAACAGAGCAAATCCAGACCGTGGTTTGGAGAGAAAATGGAAGAATATATCTAGGGTATGCCTTTACAGAGTAAGAGGAAGATCTCAGGCTATCCTCATGGAGCTTATAGTTTGGAGGGGGGAACAAGAGAAGGAAAAGTTTTTGTCCCAGCTCCACAGTTAGGATTCAGTTTTTTCTTTGGCTTCCATGTTACATTGTTAGAGCCCATCTTTTGAAGAAGCCAGGGACATGTCCTGGGGAAACTCCAAGTCTGGCTGAGAGTAGGTGGTTGATTAATGTTTGTGGATGGATTGATTGCCCCCTCACCTTGTGTCCAGCATCCTGAAGGGTTTTGGCTGCTATCAATCCGGACATCCCAGCTCCCACCATCAGGATATGCTTCTTAAAGGCAGAGGTTCCAAGTCCCTCCTGGGCAATTTTCAGAATAGCTTCATATTCAGGGTCATGAAAGCACTTGGCAAGAAGGTCAGAATAGCCATGGCAATTAGAAATGGCCAGGATGAAGGCCAAGGTCAGGACACCTGTGGACAAAATATTCATTTCCTGAAGATGGGAATATGCAGAAAGGTCAGGGCCAAGACATTCCCTTCCTCCAACTTAGCTTACCCTGGGCTTGGCTTCTCATTCTTTTCATTGAAGTCAAACTGAACTGGAAATATTTCTTGACTCTGAGCCAAGATTGAATTTGAACAGTCTCTAAACCTCAATTTCTCCATCTAGAGATATGGATAATCCAATCAACTCTCACCCGTGGCTCCAGGAAGCTGTAATATTCACAGTGACCACACCCTGGTAAACCATTTCAGCACTTGGGCTAAGCCTGGTTGAGGGTAATTGAGGGGTTTGAAACCCATCAGTAAGTTAGGGAGGTGTCTATCCCAAGAATGTAAAGAATTTCCCTGGTGAAATAGGCACACGAGAACAACTTGTTCCCATGGCTAGGAAGACAGCTGAAGCAGGCACTGTGTAGTGTTTAGAACTTGGTTAGACATCAAAGTTGCAATGGTAATCCATTGCTTCTTGAGTAGTCATCTTGACTCTGTCCGGTCACTGGACTGTGATAACTCTGGAAGAGAGAGTAAGGGCAATGACTTCATGCAGTTCTGCTTCATTTAAATGCAATTTATGTACAAATCAAGACATCACTGATTCTGTTTTATTATTTTTACCTATCTCAAAGTCCTTTGGAGAAAAACAGTGACAAAGAAGCAGGTATGGATACACTTGGAGTTGTAGTCACAACCTGTACACAGGTTGCCTTGGCCATAGGATCATATTCTCACTGGAAGCAGCAGTGAGATTTGGCAACCCCCTTGGTGTCTGAGCAGCCTTTTAAGAACTACACTGATTACCTCATCATGTAAGGAAAGGGCTAGAAAAAGTGCCCTAAAATTGTCTGTTTACCCAACCTTGGCCTGATGGGGTCAAAACACACATAAAAATGAACAGACCTCTTTCAAAGATGATTCTATTTATTATTGGCGTATTAAATGTGCATATATTTATAGAGAAAACAAAATCCATAGACCTGAAAGAAAACAGGTCTTGTTGCAAGAAAACTCAGAAGATATCACATCCAAATAGCAGCCCTAAATGTAAAATGGCTTTTTATTTTTTGAAGTTGAAGCTGGATATCTGTTTTCCTGGGATGGTCACAGTGAAAGGGGAGTGCCATCAAAATGGGATAAGTTTTGCAATCAAAACTAATCTCTTTGCATGCAATGTGTAGTATTTATTATACAGACTTTTTTACATGGAAATATATAATTTTATATTTTGAATCCTCTCATGTTCTACTGTGCACATGGCAATACTTTTATTTTTCTATTTAAGTTTCAAATAAATGAATTAATTTAAAAAACCAATCTGGGCAGCAAGCAAAGAAGAATGAACAACGGGTTCATGATAGTATGCCATGTCATCATCATAAGTGTATGCTCCCACCATGATGAACTCTGATGAGATCAAAGAAAAATTTTATGAAGATCTGGAAACCCTCATCATTGATGTGCTAAATGAAGGCTTATAATTCCAGCTGATTTTAATGCTAAAGAAAGCTGAGACTACCAGACATGGCAAGGAATACTTGGGATCAATGGAATCCAAATAGGAACAATAATAGTCACTTATTATTGAAGTCTTGTGCATCTCAAGACCTTGTCATCACCAATACATTTACCTATTTGCAATAAAACTTGTTGGATGTATCCTTACAACAAACATTGACATTTAAAAGATCATGTCATTGTAAGAAGAGACAGACAGGATGTGAGAATGATGACGGCAATGTGTGGCCCAAAGTGTTAGATTGATCATAGACTTATCCTCACCAAGATAAATCTTTTCATTCAACAAAAGCAAAGATCCTGAGGCAAAATGACTACTAGAAGACTTAATGTGAACAGATCAGACATCTTCTATGAATGGGAATAGTTTGTTATCAACTTGACAAGAAAGTTGAGCCAAAACAGTTGGCAAGTGGAGCAGAAAAGAAATGGACATTTGCTCATCTGGATCACAATACTCACAAATATCAAGATTGGTATGATGAAAACAAGAATTCCACAGAATTTACCAGCAGGATAGTCCATCTACATCTAAGAAGGTAGCATTTAATTCCATCAGAAGTAAAGTACAAGCAAACCTTAGAGAGATGCAGGATTCTTGGCTTAGTAAAGAGGCAGATGAAATTAAATTTCATACTGATAGGAATTCAAAATTTTTTTATGATGCCCTGAAGTCTATTTATGGGCCAAGGACCTATGGTAAATCTCAACTACACAGTGCTAATAGAGCTGCATTGATTACTAATTGTAGAAGGTCACAGATAATGGGGGAACTCTGAGTGAAGTGTATGTAAGATCCTTCAGCCCAGAGGGAACCTGCTGACAATGTCTGGTTCTGTTCCCCATCTCCCCCAAGGGCTCTCAGCTTTCCTGAGAAGTCAGGGGCAGTTGACAACCTGTATTGTGCTTGAAGCAGAGTGATACCAGGTGGCAAAGAGTGATACCAGATGGCAAACTACGTACAATAACAAGTTGTTTATGTGGTCCCACATGTGCAGTATATACTTAGCACATGAGCAATGTTGCTTTGGTTATATAAGGGTATATAAGGTGAAGGAAATTGGAATAAATGGACTCTATATTTCCACCATTCTCAGGAATCTTGCCTCATCACTTCTCCACTAAGATGGTATGTTTTTTCACCCCAGTACTGGGGGCTCTAGAAAGCACAGTACATTTTGTCACCCCAACTTGGGGGATCTAGAAAGCAGAACACAACAAAGGATAAAAATAATCTTAGGGAGATAGGCTGAAACTTCCCTAGTATTCTCAACAGATTCTCATCAATCAATGCTGAAGCAGTTGACCATTTACCTCAGGTTAAAGTCAATCCCTCATCGGCTATAGTTCCAAATGAAAAAGAGGTTTTGAATGCCATTAGTCTCTCCCCCATGTGGCAAAACACCTGTTGCATTCTATTCCAGCTGATATTTACAAGGTAGAGCACCCATTTCTCACACAAAGCTGACTGAAATTTTCTGGTTATATGGCAAAAGGGGGTTATCCCTGAGAAATTCATGGATGCCTCCATTGTGCATCTCTATAAAGGTAAAGTAAATAGATTATCCTGTGACAATCGTAGTGAGGATCTCTCTTTTAACCTTTGATGGCTTGATTCTTGCCAGAGTCCTCTTTAATGGCCTCCTTAATCACCTGAAAGACAATTATCTATCTGAGAGTCAGTGTGACTTCATAAATGGCTGATGAACTGTTGATATGGTTTGCCCCAAAATTCCAGGATCAGAATGTAGTTCTGTATAAAATGTTTGTAGATCTGACCAAGGCCTTTGATACTGTCAGTTATGAGGGCTTATGGGAAATCATGTCAAAATTTGATTGCTTCGAGAAGTTCATCAGTATCATATATCAATTTCATGATGGCCCGCTTACCCAGGTCCTGGATTATGAACAATGTTCTCACACTTTCCCAGTCATCAGTGAAGTGAAACAAGGCTGTGTGCGTGCTCCCATGATTTTTAGTATGATAATTTCAGCCATGTTAAATACCTTCAATGAGAACAAACATGGCATCAAGGTCATCTCCTGCCCTTAAGTCTATTTATGGTAAATTCTTCAACTTGAAAAGGTGACATACCAAGACTAAAGTGGAGGAAGTGTTGGTGCATCATTTTTTGTTTGCAGATGATTGTGCAGTCTGTGCAGTCTCTGAAGCTGAGATGCAATAAAATATGGATCAATTCTCTGTGGCTTATACTAATTTTGCTCTAATAATTAATATAAGAAAATACAAGTAACTTGATCAGCTAGCACCACAAAATCCATATGTATTATCTGTTATAACAAATGGAGAAATCTTGAATATTGGGGATAAGTTCACTTACATTGGCTGTATACTTTCTAAGGATATACACATTGATAATGAGGTATATGCATGCATTGCCAGGGCAAGTTCAATGTTGGGGAGGTTTTGAAGGAAAGTTGGATGAGAAGATTGTTGTTGCTATTGTTATTTGTCCTTTGTTCTCAGCGAAGATCATGACATCAGGGAGGTGATGCCATAACATGCAAGTGAATAGGAGTTAAATGAAGGAGGTCTGTGCAAAGTCACCAACCTCACTTTCCCCTTTGGACCCATCTAGGTCCAGGGGCAAGATGAAGATTGGGATGATGGTTCTGGATGTACTGGGAGACCTTGGCCTTTTTAAATTGAGGTCTTTAACAAGTCTTAGTCTGATAGAAGAAATGGCTAATCAGTAATTAAGGCTAGGTGAGAAGGTGGAGAATGGCCATTTTTACCTAGTTAAAAATCATTCTGGACTGAACTAGCTATGCCCAGAAAAAGAACTCTGGGAGATGACTAAAAACCATTACATTGAATTCCCAATCCCTATATTTATGCACACCTGCATTTTTGATTTCCTTCACAAGCTAATTGTACAATATTTCAGAGTCTGATTCTTTTTCTACAGCAAAATAACATTTTGGTCGGGTATACTTATTGTGTATCTAATTTATATTTTAATATATTTAACATCTACTGGTCATCCTGCCATCTAGGGGAGGGGGTGGGGGGGGGTAAGAGGTGAAAAATTGGAACAAGAGGTTTGGCAATTGTTAATGCTGTAAAATTACCCATGTATATATCATGTAAATAAAAGGCTATTAAATAAAAAAAAAATCATTCTGGGGAGGGAAACACTCTCAAAATTTCTGGCCAAAAAAGAAATAATAGTTATTTATATTCAATCTAAGCCAGTCACGGCACAAATAAACACCTAGTGGTGTTTGACTTGGGACTACTGTTGGTTAATGAGATTTGGATTTGAGGCACACTCTTAGCCCATAAACTCCCAGATATCTTGTGAGGTTTCAGAGATCAAAATTTGCATTTCTTTGAGCAGAGCACCCTTAGATAAGGGTATGATATTCTATAAGGACAGTGGGAAGGAAGGGGAAAAAAGAAAGAAAAGGAAAAAAAGGAGCTGTATTGCCCAGCTGGCCAGTTTCAGCTGGGTCTCCAGTAGCGCAAATCCCACTCCTACTCATAGAGGTTTTTTCTTGTTCTTTATTCTCAAAGAGAGCCATGATGTCAGGGAAATGGTGCCATGACAAGTAAGTGAATTGGATTTAAGTGAGGGAGGACTGTGCAAAGTCACTGTGCAAAGTCATCATTTTTTTTCCTCCAGTGCTATCTGGATCCAGTAGTAAGATAAAGGCTAGGTAATATTGTATTTAATTTATACTTTAATATATTTAACATGTATTGGTCAACCTGCCATCTGGGGGAGGGAGTAGGGGGAAGAAGGGAAAAATTGGAAAAAAGGTTTGGCAATTGTCAATGCTGAAAAATTGCCTGTGCATATAACTTGTAAATAAAAAGCTATTAAAAAAAAAAAAAAGATAAAGATTAGGAAGCCTAAAGATTTCAGCACTCTGGTCAGTGTTGGCAATGGGAAGGCCAAGCCAGAGAATATCATGTGGCTGTTGTAGGCTGCTTGGACACCCTTGTTGTCCCAGGCTTTGGCAAGTATCTCTCCTGCTCTAATCCCAGTCTTTTCCCAGAACTTTGACTCACATGAATGTCCTGCTTAGCCATGGCCGAAATGTAAGATGGACTATCAAACTGATCTCATTGTTGTATGCCTATGAAACTGGACATATACATACACCAAGTGCCATTCCAGGAAATTGAATGACTTTCATTTGAGTTGTCTTAAGAGTCTAAAGATCACTTGGCAGAATAAGGGATTAGACACTGGGGCCCTTTCTTGAGCTAAATTGCCAAGTGTAGTGCAGAGGGTGCTGTTCACATTTTTTGAATGCCAAACATATGCTCGCCAAAAAGACTTTGTTTATGGAGATTCACACAGGACAGCCACTCACATCATGGTCAAAATAAGCAGGACAAGGACACCCTGAAGGTCTCTATTAAGAATTTTGGAATTGATTGTGTGACATGGGAAACAATGTCATAAGACCATTCAACAAGATGTGTCCTTCTCAGAGAAAGTGTGCTCCATGAACAAAACAGAATTGACATAGCTGGAAAGAAACACGAGATTTTAAGATTTTAAATTTAGAGAATCGACCCCAAATGTTCACATGGACTATTTGTGCCCAACCTACAGTAGAACATTCTGAGCTTGTATTGGGCCGATTAGCCCCAGTTGGACACACTGTAACCTGACTATAACATAGCGATGCCATTTTGGTCCTCTTCCAGAATGACAACCAAGCCCCACAAGGTTTATCCTTACTTCATAGGACTCTTATGAGAACTAGATCATTGACTAGCAGTGTTAAACCAAGATAATTAATTCAAGTCAGCAAAGCCCATAATTAGTCCAGTGCATCCTTCAGCCAAAGGCTCCCCACCTCGGCCATGTCCCTTCCGCCCTTTTATGAGTCTGTCTATCTATGTATGACTGTAAGTATGCCTCTCACAGAGACATACGTATGGTGATACCTGCAGACCAGTTTTTGCAGCCATCCACTCAGGCACACAAGGGAACATACATACAGAGATACAATTCTATAGAGATACTTATACATGGAATTCTCCCATATAAACAGATACACAGACATACCTTCACACAGATACATTCAGATATACTCACAGACATATTTGCATAGCCCCATGTGCAGAAACAAACAAACAGCAGCCCAAATTGATGTATTTAAGAATAGGAAAAAAAAGTGAACAGATATTTATATGATGGCAAACATTTCTCTTTAGTCCACGGGGTATCCTACCCTTATGCATTATCTGAGTTAGCTTAATTACACATACCATCTGGATGAGATGGGAGTTCCTTCTGCTGAGATGGAGGAACACCGCGTCCTACTCTCTGTTTTTGTCTCCCAGACTCTGGCACTATCTCCTGATTAACTGATACAATCTAAGGATCCTAGGGCTTTGCCAGCTACCCTGTTGCTAAACTTTAAAGGATTCTGGGGCTTTTCTCTAAAGCTTACAATTGAACTTAAGTCTTTTCTGTCCCAAACAGAGGATGATCTCTATGAGAGCAAGTATTTTTTTTTTCTATTTTTTCTATTCTTATCTAACATGGTGCTTTGTATAATCAGTGCTTCCTAAATGGATATGAATAAATGATATATATAATATAAATGAATAAATTGATTCATATGTTCATATGGAATATGCATGTATAATGAATATATATTCATTTATTCATTGAGATACCCTCTAACACAGATACCTAGACAGTACAACAAACACATACAGACAAATAGACATAGGCATAGATACATTCACAAGACACTCACAAAACAGATTCCAGGAGCACAGGGGAGCCTAGCTTTCAACAATGAACACAGTCCCTGGGCCCACCTCCTATAAAGCTTGGATCACGGATCCTGGGGTTGTAGAAGGGGGCATTTCTTGTTCCTAACAAATCTCTGATGAAATCAGGAAACTATTTTTGGTCAAGCTGGTAGATTACAGCCCAGGAAATATTGCTAATATTGCTTTTGCTACTCTCCATGCAAGACTGCATTTCAGTTCTGGCTCACACTTAGGCTCACAGCTCTCAGTTTCCTCAATTTGAAATGGATAAAAGAATGTAGGTATCTATTACTACTCTCCTTTCTCTGTGCAGTTAATAAATATCTAATAAGTCATGTGTGACTTTCACATGGTGACAATTAACCATGGATTCTTAAGTCTAATGCACAGAGAAACTAGAACATGGGAGCTATATAATTTCTCCAAAGTCATTTGGCTAACTAGGGAGAGAACAAGGAAGAAGATCTGACTTCCAGCCCTGGGTATTGTTAGAAACATTTTCAATACTGCACCAATATTTCACCTGTTTTATAGTAGGTGAAATCAAGTCCTATAGCAATAAGGAAAATGAATTCTTCTGTGCTGCCAACTGAGGTAGGAGTAGGAAAATAAAGTGTCAGGTTTCCTGTCTAGATAGAGATATTACAAAAGCAGGAAAATGAGAAAATGGAATCTTGCATCTTTGGGTGTATCCCGCCACAAATTCTCCATAAACAATCTCCTGAGGTCAGAATATCAGAGGTGGAAGAGATCTTTAGAGGTTAGATTCTTCTCCTTTTATAGATAGGGAAGCTGAGGCCCAGAGAGTGAAAGAGTCTTGTCCAATGCCAGAGTGGGCCAACAACAAATCCAGAATTAGAATCCAGGGCCTGGTCCAGGACTCATTCCACACCATCTTCTCTGTCCTCTGTAATTCCTTCCTTATCACTCTGTCATTATCCCTAATTTCTATCTCCATGACCTCCATGTCCCATCCAGAACCACCCCATTTCATCACTTCCTATGGCTTTGTCTATAGCTCCCCTTTTCTAGGACCCTAGTTTCCTTTCTCATATCATATGGCCCTTTTTCTTTGATTCCATTTCCTCCAGCTCTATCACCATCTCCTATGACTCTTAAACCTAAATCCATCCCCTCTCCTAAACTTTTGTGTCCTCTTGGATCCTTTCATTCCCTTGTCCCCCAGTGTCCCCATCCATCCCCTTATCCCTCTTAGCTCTGTTCTCCTCAGCCTCTGGTAGTCCCATCTTTTGCCAACCCTCATTCCTCAGTTACCTGTTCTCTGCCATGCCATCTGAACCATCACTCACCCTGCAGCTCCATGATACCATGCCAGGATATGAGCTTTGCTAGTCTGTATTCTTATGAGGATTTAGTTCCACTTCAGTTCCCACCCCCTGCCTGCCCATTAGTGTCCTTGCCAACCAATCCTCAGGTTTTGCTTATCAAGAAACCCCACAGCTCCATTGATTCCAGGCAAGCAACTCCACCCTCTCTCTAATTCCTAAGGTTTTGATAATGGGTGTAGTTGCTCCAGTTGATTTATTTGCATCTCAAGCTTCCTCTTCCTGACTCCCAATGGGAAGTATCTCACTGTCCCCTTCTTCTTTCTAAGCCCTGGACTAACTGTCCTGGAGTCAGCTCCAAAGGCCCGGGGGACATGAAATAGGGCATCCCAGAGCCTACTCCAGAAGTGATCGTGAACAAAGTCAGGTAAAACTACCTCAGTCAAGGGCTCTCTCTCTTTTCAAGGATGTCATTGTTTCCTCTTATCTATATTACCTGCTTTACCTGTCATTTATAGTTCTGTGCAGGATGGTTATAATTTTTTTTTTGGCCTGGAATCTTCCAGAGGGGAAAAGGGTTTTTCCCCGTTTCCTCTCAGGTAATTTTGGGATCCTTCTCCAAGCATTGACATACCCATTGTACTCTTTCTCCATTCAGGGCCAGCTGTGGATGGTTTGGTACTGGACATTTCCCCCTTCCTCTTGAATTCTAAGGGTTCTCTCATGGACTTATGTTAATAGGTTACTTGGTCAAAGGGGTAGCCAGTCCTAAGTGGAAGTTCAGCACTTCTGTATCTGGGCCCAAATTGAAATCTGGGGATAGGGAAGCAGTGGAGTTCTGAAAAAGGATATGGGTCTAGAGGTGGGCAGAGGGGTGTAGAGGATCAGGCAAATAAATATGCAGCAGGAAGTAGAGAATGGACATAGAGGTAAACATACAGTATAAGTAGGAGGGTTTGCAGAAGGCAGATGCCAGGTGGGATAGAGCAGGGAGAGGTAGTCAGTAGCATAGTCAAGTGTCACTGGCCTGAATCATCTCATTATTGAGAAAAGCCACGTCCATCAGAATTGATCATCATATAATCTTGCTATTGCCATGCATGATGTTCTTCTGGTTCTGCTCATTTCACTTAACATCAGTTCATGCAAGCCTTTCCAGGCATCTCTGAAATCATCCTGCTGATCATTTCTTATAGAACAATATTATTCCATGGTATTCATATACTCTAACTTATTCACCATTCTCCAACTGATGGGCATCCACTCAGTTTCCAGTTTCTTGCCACTACAAAAAGAACTGTCACAAACCTTTCCATACATGTGGATCCTTTTCCCTTTTTTATGATCAATTTAGGATATAAGCCCAGTAGAAACACATCTGGATCAAAGGATATGCACAGTTTGATAGCTCTTTGGACATAGTACCAAATTACTCTCCATAATGGTTGAATCGGTTCACAATTCCACCAACAATGTATTAGTGTATCAGTTTTCCCACATTCCCTCCAACATACATCATTATCTTTTTCTTTTTCTTCCCTTTATTAAAGATTTTTATTTTTCAAAACAAATGCATGGATAATTCTTTGACGTTAACCCTTGCAAAACCTTGTGTTCCAATTCCCCCCTCCCTTTTCCATTCCCTTCCCTAGATGGCAAGTAGTCCAATATATGTTAAATATGATAGAAAATATATATTAAATCCAATATATGCATACATATTTATAGAATTATATTGTTGCACAAGAAAAATAAAATCAAACCAGAAAAAATGAGAAAAAAATGCAAGCAAACAACTGAAAGAATGAAAATGTTATGTTGTAAACCATATTCAGTTGTCACAGTCCTCTCTCTGGGTGCAAATGGCTCTTTTCATCACAAGACCATTGGAACTGGCCTGAATCATCTCATTGTTGAAGAGAGTCACATCCATCAAAATTGATCATCATATAATCTTATTGTTGCTGTGTATAATGATCTCCTTATTCTGCTCAATTCACTTAGCATCAGTTCATGTAAGTCTCTCCAATCTCTCTGAAACCATCCTGCTTATTGTTTCTTACAGAAAAATAATATTCCATAATATTCATATACCATAACTTATTCAGCTATTTTCCAACTGATGGGCATGCACTCAGTTTCCAGTTTCTTGCCACCACAAACATTTTTGTACATCGGGTCACTTTCCCTCCTTTAAGATCTCTCTGGTATATAAGCCCAGTAGAAACACTGCTGGATCAAAGGGTATGCACAGTTTGATAACTCTTTGGGCATAGTTCTAAATTGCTCTCCAGAATAATTGGATCCATTCACAATTCCACCAACAATGTATTAGTATCTCAGTTTTTCCACATACCCTCCAACATTCATCATTATCTTTTCCTGTCATCTTAGCCAATCTGAGAGGTAGGTAGTGGTATCTCAGAGTTGTCTTAATTTGCATTTCTCTGCTTAATAATGATTTAGAGCACCTTTTCATATGACTAGAAATGGTTTCAGTTTTCTTCATCTGAAAATTGTCTGTTCATATCCTTTGAACATTTATCATTTGGAGAATGGCTTGAATTCTTATAAATTTGAGTCAATTCTGTATATATTTTAGAAATGAGACCTTTATCAGAATCCTTGAATATAAAAATATTTTCCCACTTTATTTCTTCCCTTCTAATCTTGTCTGCATTGGTTTTGTTTGTACAAACCCTTTTTAATTTAATACAATCAAATTCATGTATTCTACTTTTTCTTTGATCACAAATTCCTTATTTCTCCATAGATCTTAGAGGCAATTATCCTTGCTTATATCACTCTTTATATCTAAATCATGAACCCATTTCTATCTTATCTTGGTATAGGGTGTTAGATGTGGGTCAATGCCTAGTTTCTGCCATACTAATTTACAATTTTCCCAGCAGTTTTTGTCAAATAGTGAGTTCTTATCTCAAAAGCTGGGATCTTTGAGTTTGTCAAACACTAAATTACTAAATTGACTATTTTGTCCTGTAAACCTAATCTGTTCTACTGATTGACTACTCTATTTCTTAGCCAGTAGCAAATGGTTTTGATGACTGCTTTCTTATAATATAGTTTTAGGTTTGGTACAACTAGGCTACCTTTATTTGCATTTTTCATTAATTCCCTTGAAATTCTTAACTTTTTGTTCTTCCAGATGAATTTTGTCATTATTTTTTCTAGCTCTGTGAAGCAATTTCTTGGAAGTTTGATTGGTATGGCACTGAGTAAGTAGATTAATTTAGGTCATATTGTCATTTTTATTATATTAGCTTGGCCTACCCCTGAGCACTTAATATTTTCCCAAGAGATTAGATCTGACTTTATTTGTGTGGAAAGTGTTTTGTAATTTTGTACATATAATTCCTTGCTTTCCCTTGGCAGGTAGACTCCCAAAATATTTTATATTATCAACAGTTATTTTAAATGGAATTTCTTTTTGTATCTCTTGCTCTTGGACATTGTTCATGATATATAAAAACCTGATAATTTCTGTGGATTTATTTTATATCCTGCAACTTTACTAAAGTTGTGGATTATTTCTAGTAGTTTTTTAGTTGATTCTCTAGGATTCTCTAAGTATACTATCATATCCTCTGCAAATAATGATAATTTGGTTTCCTCATTACCTACTCTAATTTTTTAAATCTCTTTTTCTTCTCTTATTGCCAAAACTAACATTTCTAATACAATATTGAATAGTAATGGTGATAGTGGGCAATCTTGTTTCACCCCTGATCTCATTGGGAATGGTTCTAATTTATCTCTATTACATCTGATGCTTCCTGATGGCTTTAAGTAGATGCTATTGATCATTTTAAGGAAAACTCCATTTATTCTTATATTCTCTAGTGTTTTTAATAGAAATGGGTGTTGGATTTTGTCAAGTGCTTTATTTTATATTTTGCATCTTTGCTAAGGTAAATAGCTTTCTAGTTAATTCTCTAGGATTCTCTAAGTATACCATTATATCATCTGCAAAGAGAGATAGTTTTGTTTTCCCATTGCTAATTCTAATCCCTTCAATTTTTTTCCCTTTATTGCTAAAACTAACATTGCTAGTACAATATTGAATGATAGTGATAATAATAGAAAACTTCACCCCACTCCTGAACTTATTGGAAATTCTTTTAACATATGCTTGCTGATAGTTTTAGAGAGACACTGCTTATCATTTTAAGGAAAACTATTTATTCTCTCTGTTTTCAATAGGAATGGATGCTGCATTTTGTCAAAGGCTTTTTTTCTGCATTGATTGAAAAATAATAATATGATTTGCCGGTTTTGTTATTGATACAGTCAATATGATAATTTTTAAAAAATATTGAACAGTCCTGCATTCTGGGTATAAATCTCACCTGGTTACACTGTATAGTGGGTACACTGTGCCCACTGAGTATAGTGTAGTGTATATACATACATATATATACCAACACCAATCCTGGTAATAGATTGCTATAATCCTTTTGCTAATATTTTATTTAAATTTTTTTTGCATTGATATTAATTATTACTCTTCCTAATGGGAGATTGCTCTGTAATTTCATTTCTCTGTTTTGGCCCTTCTTGGTTTAGGTTTCAGCACCCTATTTGTGTCATAAAAAGTATCTAGTAGGACTCCTTCTTTGCCTATCTTTTTCAAATAATTTATGTAGTATTGGGGAATCCAGCTGGCCCTGGAGACTTTTTCTTAGGGAGTTCATTGATGGCTTATTCAAATAATTTTTCCAAAATGAAGTTATGTAAGCATTTAATTTTCTCATCTGTTAATCTGGGAAATTTATATTTTTGTAAATATTCATACATTTCATTTAGATTGTCAGATTTATTGGCATAAAGTTGGGTAAAATATTCCTAATTGATATTTTCATTTCCTCTTCATTGGTGGTGAATCACCCTTTTCATTTTTTATACTGGTAATTTTGTTTTCTTTCTTTTTAATCAAATTAACCCAAGTTTTATCTATTTTATTGCTTTTTCATAAAACCAGCTCTGTTTTATTTATTAGTTTAATAGTTTTCTTACTTTAAGTTTGATTAATTTCTTCTTTTATTTTCAGAATTTTAAATTTGATATTTGATTGGGGATTTTTAATTTGTTATGTTTTTAGTTTTCTTAGTTGTATGCCCAATTCATTGATCTCCTCTTTCTCCATTTTATTCATGTAAGCAGTTAGATATATAAAATTTCCCCTAAGGACTGCTCTGGTTGCATCCCATAAGTCTTGATATGTTGTCTATTTATTGTCATTCTCTTAGATGAAATTATTGGTTGTTAGTATGATTTGTTGTTTGATTCACACATTTTTTAGGATTAGGGTTCCAAGTACTTTTTAGTCTATTTTTCTATGACTTTTATTGCATGTAATTTTTACTGCATCATGATCTGGAAAAAAATTCATTTAATATTTCTGTCCTTCATTTGATTGTGAGGTTTTTATGCTTTAATATACTGTCAGTTTTTGTGCAGGTGCCAAGTACTTCCTAGAAAAAGGTATATTTCTTTCTATCCCTATTAAATTTTCTTCTGAAGTCTACTATATCTAACTTAAAAAAAAATCTATTCACCTCCTTAACTTGTTCATTTTATGGTTAGAGTTATCTAATTCTGAGATGGAGAAGTTGAGATCCCTCACTAGCATGGATTTGCTATCTATTTCTTCATGTACTCATTCAATTTCTCTAAGAATTTGGATGCTATAGCACTCAGTACATATATGTTTACTTCATATTCTATATTACTTCATTGCCTATAGTATCTTTTAACAAGATCACATCTGTTTTATGGGAGATTTCATCCCATTTCCATTTATAGTTATGATTACCAGCTGTGTATTTCCCTCCATCCTATTTTCTTGCCTATTTATACTTTTTTCTCTCTTTTCACCTTCTCCCTCCTTAACAGGATTCACTTCTGACCACTGCTTCCCTCAATTTGCCCTTCTTTCTATCACTCCTCCCCCACCCCTTTCCCCTTTTCCCTCCTACTTCCCTATAGGGTAAGATAAATTCCCATACTCAACTAAATATTATTTTCTTTTCGAGACAAATTTGATAAGATTAAGCTTCAAACAGTGCTCATCTCTCTCCCTTCTTTCCACTTACTGCAATAGATTTTTTGTGCCTCTTCATGTGATCTGATTTATTCTATTTTACCTTCCCTTTCTTCTTCTTCTAAAACAATCCTTTTTTCTACCTCTTAATTTCTTTTAAAAATCATTACATCTAAGGCAACACATATGTCTGTCTTTCTACATATAACCCTTCTAACTGCCCTAATAAAGGTACAATTCTCAAGAATTACAATTATCATCTGCTTGCGTAGGAAGGTAAACAGTTTAATCTTTGATCAACATTTTCCCCTTCCTGCTTGCTTTTTGATGTCTTGAGCTGTGCATTTGAAAATTGAATTTTCTGTTTAGCTCTGGCATTTTCATCAGAAATTATTGAAAGTCCTCTATTTCTTTGAATATCCACCTTTTTCCCTGAAAGATTATGATCATTTTTGCTGTGTAGTTGATTTGGGGTTGTAATCCAACCTCCTTTGCCTTGAAGAATATTATATTCCAGGCCCTCAGATCCATTCATGTAGAGGCTGCTAAGTCCTGGGTAATCAAGATTGTGGCTCCTCCATATTTGAATTGTTTCTTTCTGGCTATCTGCAGTATTAAATATTAGGATCTCTTTCAAGAGATGGAAGCAGGGCTTCCATTCCCAGCTGTACCATATCTAATCAAACTAATTAATCAAACTCAGATTGAAAATGATAAGATCTTACTTGCTTCATATCATACTAACTCAGATCTTTTAATAGTAAATTATTAATTAGTAGATCAGTATTGCAACAATAAAAACTTCCACTTTTGATCTGCCTCTATTACAGAAATTTTCTATGAAAGGAAAAGTAGAGAGTTGATAATGATGTGATCAAGACTATACAGACAAGGGCACAGATTGACCTGAAGGGAAAAATTTCCTTATATTATTTGAGTTTAGACATGAATCATATTTAAGAAAATCATGTATTAAAGTTTTACTTTATTCACAGTGTATCAAAAGCCAGATTCATATTCAATAGGAAAATATCCAGTTAAGAAAGGAAATAGCATAAAAGGGAAGTTGAGTCAAAAGAATTCTACCTACATCAGGTTATTTGCTCAACTTTTCTCTAATACAGATCTCCAGTTGTATAATTTCTCAGACTGTGCTTTACTTGAAAAGAATATGACATTTTATTTGAATAGTGGACTATTGGTTTCATGACAATTCAGACATCATTCTTGAAATAAAATCTTAGAATAATATCAAAGTATAGTCCCATGAGATTTTATTCTCAAATGGCAAAACTTCACAAATCACAGCTTAAGATTAGGCTATTGCTATTTTCTCATGTCTTAATAAATGAGAGTATTTTATTAGTTCTTCATATAAGAAGAATTAATTCTGATGGTTTAATCGTATACAGTGAACACTAGTTCATATACACAGTGAATAGTTTGTTCAAAGATGTAACTTCACTATCAGCAGATACAATTTTATGGCTTTAGAAGAAACTCACTCTAATTAACTTGTAAACTTTTCCAGTTTGGGTGGAAAAAGTCCTAGTTCTTCAAATTTCAGTTATCTCAGAGTTTACAGTATGTTGTAAACAGGACCGCTAAGATCTCATGACTTAGAGGGAACCTCACAGACAAAGATCTCAAGGATATTTTGCTACTCTTTTCTCCCAACAGTGAGTCATCATCATCATGAGCATTATTATTTTCTAATTTAAAACAAAATGTACTCCATTAAATATTTAAAAGTTTCTGAAAATGTCACATTCTAATAGTTCATAATAGCATCCAGATAAAAGAAGTTACCTTCCTAATGGCCTTTATGATTCAATGGTTTCTCAAATTTCACAATAGAAGAAAGATCCTGGAAATACTGTAAGAACATGCAAAATACTACATATTTAAAACTTATTACCAATCAGGTGTACTAACTCAGTCAACTGCATTTCCAAATGATTTCACACAGAAAATCATTTATCTTACTACTTTTGACACTTGTCACATCTTGCAATTATACTAAATAATGATTTGTACAGTGCTTATTACCACATGCAAGGCCTCTTTTAGTTTTTAAAGTCTAATTTAGAGGATTTTCTAACTCTGCTTTCTGAAGTACTGTAAATTGTTTAGTTTTTTTCTCATTAGTTATTTGAATTTCCCAAATGATTTGGCATAATAATTTGCTAGTTTATATCATAGAGCAATTAAGTGGTAAGATTGAGGAAACTGTGGGAATTGAGTTGAAAAACACTGACTTCATCTTGTGACTCAATTCTACTTCTAGCTCAGTTTCTTTTCTATTCAGTTAATCATCTAGTTCAATTTCTGTCTTGTAAGAAAATTTTATTCAATTATGGAAATTGTAAGAATATTTTATTATATTTTTTGAACCTGGCCCTGTGTGGCTGGATCACTTCTAGCTATTGCTTAGAGATTCTTTACTAAAAACCTAAGCTATGCTAACCAGAAACTCTATCAGATCTGAAGACAGATGCAAGTTTTCTCACAATTATCATCTCAAGCAATTTATTTACCTTATCTGAAAACTGCCCCCATACTGATGGGTCAGTTATTGTTTCCTTATTCCTTTAATTGAATACACTTACTTGAAATGACCTTCATAACTCCCTCTTTCTTTTTTCTTTCCATCTTCTCATTCAATACTTTTCTTGCTTTCTTCTACTTGCTTAATTCCTCTAGATTTTATTCCCTAATCATATCCCAGACCACTTGTAGAATTACTCTTCATTTTTCTGAATTTTCCCTTAACAATTTAGTACAACTTTTCATCATACAATATCAATTAATAGCAACACTTTCCTTTTGGGGTTGTTAAAAACTCAAAATTGCACAATTCATTCCAATTTCTTTACTTGATTTTGTTTTTAGTTCACCAGTAAAAGTATGTCATTCACAATATTTAATTGCTTTGGAAGACTAGAAGCAAATACTATGATAAAACAAACATTATTTCAAATTAAATGTCACTTACTTTTGAATTGCTTCTTGATTTAGACAAATTTCTCTCTTTTCATGGTCAAGAAAGAGTAGGCAAGGCAAGCAAATGGTACAGTGAATAGAGTACTGGTTCTAAAGTCACTAGGATCTGAGTTCAAATCTAGCCTCAGAAACACACTTTCTAACTATGAGTCTGGGCAAATCTCTTAATCCCAAATGCCTTGACAAAAAAGAGTAGACAGTGCTTAAGTATCAGATAAATTTAAACTATAAACTGCTTTCTCTAATCAGTGAAATCCTTTCCTTCCTTGTACCATAAAAATCAATTTAATCTCTAAATGCAAAAATGCAAAAAAAAAAAAAAGGGACTAAATGCTATTTTTATGTAATTTCTTACAGAGTTTCATTTATTTTTTTTTCTTTATTCTAATGGAGTCTACCTCAAAACTCACTAAAACATTTCAGCATTTAAAAATGTTTAAAGCACAACTTAGAGTCCAGTTACAAATTTAGTCCTTAATTACTTCACAATGCCATGAATTTCCAAACAAAGATTCCTTTCCTTACCTGAATCTGTCTGTCATTCTAGCTACTACAGAGTTAGAAAGTCAGAAAGAGAGAGAGAGGTTTTGAAGGGTTTAAAAGTTTCTCAGAAAAATATCTTCTTTTTTCTTTGGATAAGTAGAGCACAGGAAAAAGTTAACAGATAATACAATAAGATAGACACACAGATGTGGTTGCCAACAACATTTTTTATATCCTAGTATAATTTTGTTGATGGTAATCTCAAAGGCTTAATAATGAAAAGACTTTTATTTTGGCCAGATCTATGTGGATTTAAAAATATGTTTTAGACCAACATTTCCATAATTTTAAAGATCTAATTTTAGTTATACTCTTCTGAATTTTTCTGTTGAACCAATAATTCAGTCGATTAAAGTGAGGTTATGCAATGGCTAATCTTGATTTTTCTAATATACAATAATCAAAGTGATAAATATGATAATGTAATAATAATCAAAGTAATAGATTGAGTCTCCAGTTCCATAGGGAAGCCCCTCTTGGAACTTCTTAGGAATACAAGAACCCTTCTTTTCCAAAGTGCATAAAATTCTTCCTAAGTTATGTTAGGATCTTCTTGCCAAGACTACTCCTTTCTTTCCACCCCTCCTTTTCCTTCTTATTGGGAAATACCTAGTTTTCCAAGCTTAAGGCCCAGTAAGCAAGCTGTGCCTTCACCATGGCATTCTGACTGTCCTTCATGATCACCCTCTGGCAGCTCAATCATAGACATAGCTCAGACCAGGTCCTGGTGTATATTAAGTTTGGTCAAGCACCTGTAGGAAACACATTTCAGTCATGAATCACTGTTATGAATAGACTTTTTGTCACTAGGCAAATATGCCCCATTGTTTCTGTTACACCTAATTGCTGCCATGATGCCTCACTGATTGATTCTTTGTCTTGCGACAACCATATGTATCAAGCTTTAGCCTTGCTACCTTGGCTGTACTCAGTCCTAGACCAAGATCTGACACATGTTTCTTGTTTCCCTTTTCCAATGGAAGAAATAAGGTTTTTTTGCCTATAAATTCTATGAGCTCTTTGGTATTTTATTTTACTTTTCAGAGTTAAGAGTTGGTAGAAAGCCTTTTGCTGTAAACGTTGTAGGCTCTTTGGTAATTTATTTTTCATAGCTGATAATTACATTACTTTAGAATTTAACCAAAATTTCCTCTTAAGTTATAATGTTTTTAGAATTTAACCAAATAGAAGAATTTCCTGATATTATAATTTTGGTTCAAACCTTACTTCTTCCTTTGAGGAATTATCTTATTTAAAAATTTAGCTAAAAGTCAGTGCAAACAATTTTAAAGAATCAATTTTAAGGATTCGCTATAAATTTATTTCTCTATATAAGATGCCATAGGGCTTTTCCCAGCTGTAGAAGAAATTGGTTTCTTTTAGGTGAGAGAAGTAATTCTCCTTCCTCTATTCCAATCTTTCTTTGGGGGTTTCTGTCAAAAAGTTATGTAGATCTGCTAAGTCCTTGATCCTTGCTTTCAACTGTGACTTAAACTACCCAAGAAGTTTGATTGCATAGCTGTACAAACCAGGTCTTTGGCTTATGAGTCTAAATAAAATTCAGGGAGCCCTAAGAAAGAGTTCCTCCTGGAAGTCTACAGGATTTCAATTGGTAGGTTTTGCTATCAATATCGCTATCCCAGAATCATGCTCAAGAGAGCTTTAGGGATGGCTGCTACCAATCATAGTGCCAAATGGGTAGCCTGTTTATTCTTTTTAAAAAAAACCCAATAACTTTTTATTTTAAAATATGCTAATATAGTTTTTCTTTTTTAATAAAGCTTTTTTTCCCCAAAAAACATAGGCATAGATAATTTTCAACATATACCCTTGCAAAAGCTTGTGTTCCAATTTTTTTCTGTCAAGTAATCCAATATAGGTTAAACATGTGCAGTCTTCTATATGTATTTCCACAATTATTATGGTGCACAAGAAAAATCAAATCAAAAAGGAAAAAAATGAGAAAGAAAACAAAATGCAAGTGAACAACAACAAAAAGAGTGAAAATACTATTTTGTGATCCACAGTCTGTCACCATAGACCTCTCTCTGGGTGCAGATAGTTCTTTTCATCACAAGACTATTGGAACTGGCCTGAATCACCTCACTGTTGAAAAGAGCTATGTCCATCAAAATTGATCATTGTTTAATCTTGTTTCTGTGTACAATGTTCTTCTGGTTCTACTCACTTCACTTAGAATCAATTTATGTAAGTCTTTCTAGGCCTCTCTGAAGTCTTCCTGTTGATCATTTCTATAAAGCCATAATATTCCATAACATTCCTATACTTTACCTTATTCAACCATTTTCCATCTGATGGGCATCCACTCAGTTTGCAGTTCTGTCATTACAAAAAGGGCTGCTACAAACATTTTTGTCCATGTGGGTCCTTTCCCCTTTTTATGATCTCTTTCAGATACAGGGACAGTAGAGACACTGCTGGATCAAAAGATATGCACAATTTGATAGCCCTTTGGGCATAGTTCCATATTGCTCTCCCGAATGGTTGAATCAGTTCACAACTCCATTAATAATGTATTAAAAACCCAGTTTTTCCACATTCCCTCCAACATTCATCATTATCTTTTCCTGTCATCTTAACCAATCTGAGAGATGAGTATTTAAGAATTTTCTTAATTTGCATTTCTCTGACTAATAGTGATTTAGAACATTTTATCATATGACTAGAAATGTTTTAAATTTCTTCATCTAAAAATTGCCTGTTAATATCCTTTGACAATTTATCAATTGAAGAATGGCTTATATTCTTATAAACTTGAATCAATTTTCTCTATATTTTAGGAATGAGCCCTTTATCAGAACCCTTGGATGTAAAATTTTGTTCCCCAGTTTATTGCTTTCCTTCTACTCTTGTTTGCATTAATGTTGTTTGCACAAAAACTTTTAAACTTTATATAATCAAAATTATCCATTTTGCCTTCCATGTATGAACTAGTTCATCTTTGGTCACAAATTCCTTTGTTCTTCACAGATCTGAGAGGTAGATTATCTTTTGTTCTTCTATTTTGCTTATAGTATCACTCTTTATGTCTAAATCATCAACCCATTTCAACCTTATTTTGGCATAGGGTGTTAGATATGGGACAATACCTCATGTCTGTTATATTGCTTTCCAATTTCCCCAGCAATTTTCGTCATATAGTGATTTCTTATCCCAGAAGCTGAGGTTGTAAAGATAGTTTTCAACATTCACTCTTGCAAAACCCTGTCTTCCAGTTTTTATCCTTGCCTTACCCCCATTCTCCTCCCCTAGACAGCAAGCAATCCAGTATATATTCCTTAAGGAAGGAATTCACAGTGTTGGGATAGGGAATTTTATTTCATCTGTGACTAAAAACCTCAAATCATGATAGTGGTATTTTCTCATATGGGTCTTACTTTAACTTAGATGATTTGGGATTGAGCCTGACAGGAAATCTGACCCCCAAATACACAGACTAATCTGAAGTCACAATATTGGAAATTTTCCTTTGCATTGTTTGATTTTAGGCTTTGAGTCATATGTAACAGGTAATTATTTATTAAAGTTCTACATTATTTACAGGGTATCCAAAGCCAGATTCAGAATTAATCAGGTAGGAATTTGCTGTTTTTATTGCACTTCAATACTGCCTTGAAGTGGCAAAGATAAGTGGCTGGTTTATTTTTAAGAATTGTCTTACAATTTTGAGTTAGTGAATATTATTTTATACATGACAAAAAACCCTTGTCTTTCTTATGGGGGGGGGGGGAATCCTTCCAATTTGAGACTTACTTTAACTCAGATGATTGAAGACTGAAGTTGAAGGGGAGTCAAACTTCCAGGAAGCCCTCAGTGAAGATGTACTTTATGAAACATCTATATTGAGAAGCTTTATGAAGTTCCTTGGCCAGATCATTCTTGAGTTAAAGGTCCCATCATTTGGTGTAGTAGCTGGCTTGCAGTCGGTAAGGAAACAAAGTTCTAAGCAGGATAAATTTATTAGTAAAGCTAGCAATTGCTAATAAATGGGATCCAACAATTCTCAGTACCTAGGGCCCTTCTCCCCAACAATCAAGACAATTCTTTTTTTTTTTCCCCTGAGGCAATTGGGATTAAGTGACTTGCCTAGGGTCACACAGCCAGGAAGTGTTAAATATCTGAGACCAGATTTGAACTCAGGTTCTCCTGACTTCAGGACTGGTGCTCTACCCATTATACCAACTAGGTGCCCCAAGACAATTTTTTAAAATAGCAAAGTGACACAATATAGTATTTGTCATGTGGGAATTGATGGGTTACTATTGGTGAGAATCAGAGAAAGAAAATTTTCACAGATTGGCATAGGGATTTTGCACAGCAGCAATTAAGATTTCCTGTAATATTTGACATTAATGCTTCAAAGAATATATCTTTATCTTAGGTATGTTTCTCCCAAAGTGGGGGACAGGTGATTTACAAGAGTGAAATAGTGAACTAAAGTTGCGGGCTCAGAGAGAAGTATTTTTGATTAAAACTTAATGTCTGTAAGAAGTGTGAAACATATTCAATATTGAAAGGACACTACTACCAAATCATACTGTTTAGTTGAAGATTATAAGTGCAAGCAACTATCTGGAACTTATTCGTGCGGATTTTTTTCCTTTCCTGTAGGGAGATTAAAAGAGCACAGTTAATATCCTGGCTTGACAGATTATTTCATATAATGTGCATTAAATGTAGCAAATTAAGAATCAGAAAACTCCTACATTGCCGAGATATTTTGGGATAAATGGCTTACTTCAAAGAATCCTTTCTATCTTTAATAGAGACTTTGAAAGAAAATTCCTTATGGAGTTATTCTCTTAACGGGAATCATGGGAATCAGTAAGTCTAGAACTATACTTTTGGGCAAATGGCTTAATAGGAATCACTAAGTCTAGAACTAGAACCTCAAAGAAATCCAAAGACTGAGTGTTTTAACCACAGGACTGAACATGTTGGGGACTCTGTGGCTTAAAGAGAAGGCTCAAATGAGTCAGCATGTGATATTACTAATATAAGTATATAATGTTACTAAGAATGATGCTATTCATTTAATTCCATATCTGCTGATTCTAAAATGAAGGTCTAAATTACATATTGAATTATGCTTTAAAGACTTGGAAGATGGAGTAGGTAAGAGTGCTCACCATATCTCTTGACTGAGATGAGCTGGAGTAGGCCTATCTTATGTGTTTAGGTTAGACAGATGAGGAAACTGAGGCCTAGAAAAATTAATATAGAAATAGAGAAGGCAAGGATTCATCTTCAGAGGAGAATACTGAAACCAAAAAAGCCTCCTCTATACCCAAGAGAAATGTTTAAATTGCTATCTGCTCAAAAAGAATTTATAGAAGAACTTTCTTTTTTTTTTTTTTAGAACTTTTAAAAGAGGGAAATTGAGGAAAAACTAAGAAAAAAAGAACAATGCAAGAAAAACAAGATTATGAAAAAAAAGTCAATTAAGTAGAAAAGGAGATACCAAGTCTTAAAGAAAATAACCCTTTGAAAATTAGAATTGGGCAAGAGAAATCCAGTGAAAATATATGAGACCAAGAAATAATAAAACAAAGTAGAAAGAATGAAAAAATAAAAGAGAAATGTTCTGTAAGAAATGATAAGCAGGTTGATTTCAGAAAAACCTAGAAAGACTTACAATAACTGATACTAAGTGAGGTGAATAGAATTAAGAGAACATTGTATATAGCAACAAAATTATGTGATGATCAACTGTGAGGACTTAGCTCTTTTCAACAAAGAGGCAATTCCAATAGTTTTATGATGGAAAGAACCATCCGCAATCAGAGAGAGGACTATGGAGACTCAATGTAAATCACAACATAGATTTTTACCTTTGTTGTTGTTGTTTGCGCTTATTTATTTATTTGTTTACCTTTTTTGATCTGATTTATTTTTGTGCAGTATGATATGTGTGGAAATGGTTGGTTGGTGTCCTTCATTCTCGAAGAAAACCAAAATGACATCACTATTTCAGAGTCGTTACAGTATGTTCAACTGTGGGTAATCAGACCAATATGAGCTTGAAGTGCCCTGCCACAGGTTGGACACAAATAATCCATATGAACCTTTTAGCTTCTCTAATTTTATGCATCTTGTGTTTCTTTTGGGTTAATTCAATTCTGCTTTGCTCAAAGTAACTTATAGTGGATTACTTGCTATCTAGGGAAGGGGGGAGGTAGAGAGGGAGGGAGAAAAATTTGGAATACAAGGTTTTGTAAGGGTATATGTTGAAAACTATCTTTGCTTGTATTTTGAAAAATAAAAAACCTATTATTATTAAAAAAATAAAACATAAAATTGACATTAGTAATTGGACAGTCCAAAAGAAAGGTTGGGCTATAGCTGAGTATGATGTGACTCCAAAAAGCAAAAATATCTAGGAAAACACAAGAATAGTCAATATGCTATACCAATGAGGTGCAATAGCAAAAAATCAATATAGAGAATTAAGATGGGGGAGGAAGGATGGTAGTTTTAAAAACCTGCTCACATTAGGAATGGGTTTAAGAGGGAACAATGCTATATACTTCTTATTTTTATATGGTATATATCTATATCTATATCTATATCTATATCTATATCTATATCTATATCTATATCTATCTATCTATATATATATATATATATATATATATATATATAGTCCTGGCTTAGACTTGGGCTCAATGCTCTCTGCTCTGTGCCTCAGTTTCCCCAATTTAAAATTGGAAGGAATGCAGGTATCTCTTGCTACTTCCTTTTCTCTGTCCATTTAATAAGTAATTTTTAATAAATCATGTGTGACTCTCATAAGGTGACAGTTAACTAGAGATTTTTAAGTCTAATGTACAGGTAGACTGGAATATAGCATTACATATTTCCTTCAGTGTCATCTAGCTTTCTAGGGAGGGAGCAAGGAAAGAGAACTGAGCATTGTTAGAAATCGGGATTCTGTGGCTTTGACCATACTCAGATCTGGCTAGCAGAGCTGGCTCACAGAACAGGTCCCTAAAAGAATCTCTCAACTGCACTAACAACTCTGAAGCTTGGGATTGCACCCTTCATTCTGAAAACACGGATCTACTTTAACTGTAATGTTCTCTTCTCTAAAATATAATCGTTCAATGTTTGTGGCAGCCCTCTTTGTAGTGGCTAGAAACTG
This sequence comes from Sarcophilus harrisii, assembly GCF_902635505.1. NCBI lineage: Eukaryota > Metazoa > Chordata > Mammalia > Dasyuromorphia > Dasyuridae > Sarcophilus > Sarcophilus harrisii. The sequence goes on from NC_045428.1 coordinate 550,130,340, forward strand.
GATAATGAGTGGATGCCCATCAGTTGGAGAACGGCTAAATAAATTGTGGTATATGAATATTATGGAATATTATTGTTCTGTAAGAAATGACCAACAGGAAGACTTCAGAAAGGCCTGGAGAGACTTACATGAACTGATGCTGAGTGAAACAAGCAGGGCCAAGAGATCATTATATACTTCAACAACAATACTATATGATGACCAGTTCTGATGGACTTGGCCATCCTCAGCAATGTGATCAACCAAATCATTTCCAATGGAGCAGTAATGAACTGAACCAGCTACACCCAGCGAAAGAACTCTGGGAGATGACTAAGAACCATTACATTGAATTCCCAATCCCCATATTTTTGCCCACCTGCATTTTGGATTTCCTTCACAGGCTAATGGTACAATATTTCAGAGTCTGATTCTTTTTGTACAGCAAAATAATGGTTTGGTCATGTATACTTATTGTGTATCTAATTTATATTTTAATATATTTAACATCTACTGGTCATCTTACCATCTGGGGGAGGGGGTGGGGGAAAGAGGGGAAAAATTGGAACAAGAGGTTTGGCAATTGTCAATGCTGTAAAGTTATCCATACATATAACCTGTAAATAAAAGGCTATTAAATAATAAAAAAATAAAATAAAATATAATTGTTCTCTGGGAGCAGATTTCTTGGAGGGCTTCTTAGTTTCAGTTTAATGTAATAATCACCTCAAATGCAGCCAACTGTTAAAGTCCAGATCCTTTATTATCTCCAGCTTCTGAATCTGGTTCATGGGGCCCCATTAGCTTTCTTAGAAGCCTATCTCTCTCCTTAGTTCTGAGAGCTCCTGTTGCTAGTCCTTTGCCTCTCCCTCTGCCAGCTTCAGCCTCTTGCTCCCAAAGTCTCCAGCCAGTACAAAGGCTGAAGTTGGAATGAATCTGACTCTGCCTCCAAGAGTGGGATTGGGCTTCTGTGTTCGACTTGTGAATCTCCTTGCCTGAATCCTGACTTGTGAATATCCCAAAGTCTCTAGTTGACTTGTGGGAGCTCCTTATATATGATCTCTTAAAGGTGTGAACTCTAATATGTGAACCAATGTGTGAACTCTCCCAAAGGTATGAACTCCCCCAAAGGTATGAACTCCAAAGGTGTGAACAAAGTACATAAGCATTGTTTCTATCGTTTCCGGTGACTTAGCATCTTGTTTCAAGTTCTGGCCCATAACATTAACAAAGAGTTAAAAGCCTAGTAATAAAATGGGGAAATGATTAAACAATAGAAAAATATTCTAACCATAGAAAGTCACTATGGGGACAAGGAAGATCAATATACTCATTCAGAAGATTATAACAAAGTTAAAATTCCTTTATCCAAAGCCTTAAAGAAAAATAACAATTAGTCTTGGGCTATGGAAGAGCTCAAAAGGGATTTTGGAAATCAAATAAGAGAGATAGAGGAAAAATTGGGAAGAGAAATGAGAGTGATGTAAAAGGAAATTAAAAAAAAGCTAATAATAAGAATGCCTTAAAAAACAAAATTGGCCAAATGGAAAAGGAGGTACAAAAGCTCACTGAGGAAAATAATTCTTTAAAAAATAGGATTGAGCAAACAGAAGCCAGTGGCTTTATAAAAAAAATCAAGATACAATAAAATAAATCCAAAGAATGAAAAAGTATTAAAAATGTATAATATCTCATTGAAAAAAAATTAACCTGGAAAATAAGATATAAGAGAGAATTTAAAAATTATTGGTCTACCTGAAAAAACCTCCATGAGTTCAAATTGGGCTTTCTAGGACCAAGAAGAGAAAACCAATGTCACAGACTTCTTTCATTTGAGAGGCTTTAAATCACAGACAAATCAGAGTATCGTTCTCTCCTAGAGAAGGAAAGAAACCTGGATTGAAATTTGAAAGGCATAATTCTAGAATTTTTTTTGAACCCTGTTCCAATTGAACAATTGAACAAATATTGGACAAATCACTTCCCTTCTCTGTAAACTCCTTCACTATAGATCTTATTTTTAGTCTTTTTATTCATACTCCCAGTACCTATCACAGTTCCTGGCTCACAATAAGTGCTTAATGAATGCCAATTTATTGGTTGGGACAAAGGCTATTTAGTCTATTCTATACCCAAACAAAATACAGAACCAATAAGGGATCATCCAGGATCTGATTGTGAGGGAAGTACATGGTACAGTTGATAGAGTGTGGGATCTGGAACTAGGAGGAGATGGATTCCAATCCTGCCACAGATACTTGCTACCTCTTTAACCTTGGACTTTGTCTCCCTTCCTCATTTGTAACGTGAAAGTTTGGTATAAATGAGTTCTTCCTAATATCAAGACTAAAACATGCCTTTTTGCCACTTCTACTCACGTCTCATATATTTGTCTTCTAGGACCAAGCACAACAAGCTCAAACACTTTCATATAACTTTAAATACTTAGATATAGCTACTAGGTCATTTCTCCTCCTTCCTTGTCTCCCCAAAATCTTTGCTTCTCCTAAGCTAAACATTACCAGCACTTTCGTTATTCTTCACATAGAATAATAATAGCACTTTAAAGTTCACAAAGCACTTTACAAAAATTATGTCAGTTTATTCTCTGAGAAGCTACCATTATCCCCATTTCATAGATGAGGAAACTGACAATTAGAAAATTAAGCAATTTGCCCAGAATCAATTTTTTCATTTTGGCCTCATGTTTTATTATCTGGAAAGGTTTTATTATTGTCATTTTGTCATTTCACAGATAAGGAAACAGGTTGGGAAAGGTTTGCTCAGAATCACCTAGTTAGGTAAATGTGTCAATCTGGATTTGAAGCAAGCTCTTCCTGACTTCATTGCCCTATTTACTGTGTTACCTTGCTGCCTTTTCTAGTCTCATTGGCCAATTTTCAATCAATGCCCTTCCAAAAATGTAGTGTCAACGACAGAGCACACTGTTCTAGACATAAAATAAACATCAATCAATCTGTCAGGATTAACATGTCATAATGTTTGGCCCTTCTTAATGTAGCTCAGGGCCATGTTACCCCGTTTCTTGGATGTTATATCATTGTGAATTCTATTGAGCTTGAAGTCTGCTAAACTCCTGATCTTTTTAAAGAAAAGTCTTTGCCTAAACACACTTCCCCCATGTTATTATTGGAAATTTGATTGTTTGAATCAAAATGTAAGATAATACATTTCTACACACAAAACTAGAGCTTATTAATTCAAAATCTTTTTGCAAACTTTGTTCTCCAGTGGGTCAACTATCTCCCAATATTGTCCTGCTTTAAGTCATCTGTCAATTTTATAAAGATGTCATCCATGCCTTTATCTAAATTACTGACTAAAATGTTAAATCTTAAAGCCTTCTTCTTCATATCTCCTTCAAAGATGGCATTGAACCATTAATGACTGATAAACTTTATATTCCATTCAGTTTTTTCCCCTCAATAGTATTTTATTTTTCCAAATATATGCAAAGATATTTTTTACATTTATTTTTGTAAAACTTTGTGTTCCAACTTTTTGTCCCTCCTTCTTTTCCTTCTTTCTTCTCCAAAATAACAAGTAGTTTGTTATTGGTTAAATATGTGCATTTCTTTTAACCATATTTCCATGTTTGTCATGTCATGCAAGAAAAATCAGGTCAAAAGGGAAAAAGCATGACAAAGAAAAAGCAAACAAAGAAGCAAACAAAAAAGAGGAAAATAAAACCAAGGGAGAAAAGAAGCAGAAAAATTCAATAAAAGGAGCCAGGAGTCAATCCTTGAATTTTGAGGATAGAAGGAAAAGGAATGAATAGACAAAGTACTGCAGGCTTAGGGGACCTTAGGTCCAACTGCTTCTTAAACACAGTCCTAGGAAGATGTAGTAAAATTCAGCATGAAAGAAAAGTACTACTGTTCCTGCTCGATGCTTCAAGAGACTAGAGTTCTGATCTGGGTCCTGCCACTAAATAGCTGTGTGACATTAGAGAAATCCTTTCCTCTCACTGGAGTTCATTTTCCTCCCCTGCATAATGAGGCTAATAGACTAGACAGTTTCTAAGGTCCCTGCCAGCTCTTGTTCTATAAATAGTTTTGCTATTCTGCAGCATTCATCCACTTCACCTCATGGTATTAACTGGTTTAGCTATAGATCTTGATGGATAGGAATAATTGGGCTAAATCCAAAATGATGAAATTATATAGGAGTTAATATAAACTCTTACGCTTGTTTCCAAAAATCAGCTGCAGAATTATAATATATTATAGGAGGTATGGTTCAATGATAGTTAATATGAAAAAGCACACCTGGAGATTTAATAGTATAAATCAACATTATCAAATGGCAGTCAGTCTCCCAAAAGTTAACATTATAGTATCTCAGGCTTCATTAACAGAAAAATTGTGTCCATTGCTTTTCTGCTGTCTCTTTGTCTTTATCAGATCACAACAATGTCATTGCCATCATTAAGTTGTCATGTGATTTAAGGTTTACAGAAGCTTTATCAATATATAGTTAAAAAGAAAAATATGCTATAATTAATAGAACTCTGAAATTTTCATGTACAATCCCCCCCTTCTTCTATATATAAGAAAATGTCCATTTTATTTGATGCTTGTCAAATTTAGAATTTTAAAACACATATATGCAGGATGGTTTACAAGCCTTTAATAGCTATATAAATATTTGTTTTTGCCTGATCTTTGGGTACTTTTAGTTTTACCCTGGGGAGATATCTGTCCTTGGACTTTCCCAACTAGGGAGGCATCAGCCTATACTCTGAACCCTTCTCAGTATATCCTGTCCTTTACCTAATTACAGAGCAGGAAAGAATTACAGAGATAATATTTGCATAAAACTTAGCACAGTATTTGGTACAAGTTAAATCAGTCACGTCTGATTCTTCATGATCCCATTTAGGGTTTTCTTGTCAAAGATATTGGAGTGGTTTTTCATGTTTTTCTCCCGTTCATTTACAGGTGACAAAACTGAGCAAACAGGGTTAAATGACTTTTCAGGGTCATATAGATAGTAAATGTCTAAGGCCTGATTTGGACTCAGGGAGATAAATCTTCCAGACTTCAAGCACCCAGCACTCTATCCACTTTACTCTACTCTACTCTACCTTAGATGTCTCAGCTGGCACATAGTAGGTGTTATAAAAATGTTAGCTATTTATACTACTATTACTAATAGTTGAGCTGAGGGATCAGAAATAGACATCAGCAGGAGACATAAGCATTTGAATAAGAAGCAGAATAAAAAAAAATCATTCTTCTAGTATAGTATACTTGCTTTATAATTTGTAGTTTTGTGGTTTTTATAAGTGGAAGATTTGTGGCAACTTTGTATCAAGCATATTTATCAGGGTCTTTTTTCTTTTTTACCAACAGCATGGTCATATGACATATCTCTGTGCCATAATTTAATATTTCTCACAATATTTCAAACTTTGTTCATTATTATTAAATCTGTTAGAGTGATCTGTGATCAGTAATCTTTGGTACTACCACTAATTGTTTTGGACCATGTGCAAATAAGACAGCAAATTTAATTTTTTTTTAACTTTTTATTGACAAAACATATGCCTGGGTAAGTTTTACAACATTATCCCTTGCACTCACTTTTGTTCCGACTTTTCCCTTCCCTCCCTCCACCCCCTCCCCCAGATGGCAAGCAGTCTTGTACATGTTATATATGTTACAGTATATCCTAGATACAATATATGTGTGCAGAACCAAACAGTTCTCTTGTTGCTCAGGGAGAATTGGATTCAGAAGGTAAAAATAACCCAGGAAGAAAAACAAAAATGCAAACAGTTTACACTCATTTCCCAGTATTCCTTCTCTGGGTGTAGCTGCTTCTGTCCATCCTTGATCAATTGGAACCGAGTTAGATCTTCTCTTTGTCGATGATATCCACTTACATCAGAATACATTTGCATCTGAGGTGACATTGGAAAGGGACTTCTCTATGATGTTGCTGTTTTTTTCTAGAATTTAGATGAATGGCATAGGACATCCAGCATCCCTACACTAAACTTTTGTTTGACTCCTGATTCTCCTGTCTCTAGCCTACTCTTTTTAGTTCCAGTCATCCACAGGAACTGATTGACAAGGGAAATTTTGAGAATATAATATTCACACTATCCAGTTGGTCCCAGGAATTTCTTTCATTATGTCTATTGTAAAACAAATCAATTAAATAATATTTATTAAGCTCTTAATTTGTATAAAGTACAATAATGGAAGGGATAATTGGATGGTACAATGGGTAGCATTTCATTCAGATCTGTAGGCAGGAAGGTTCATATTTGTGAGTTCAAATCTGACTTCAGATATTTACTAGCTGGAGGACCCTGGGCAATTTTCTTAACTCTGTTTACCTTAGTTTCCTAATCTGTCAAGTGAGCAGGAGAAGGAAATGGCAAATCACTGCAATACCTTTGCTAAGCAAGACTCAGACATAATTGAAATAACTTAAAAACAACAACAATAATGACTGTGGAAATAGAATGATAAAACCAAAGCAGATCCTAACTTCAAGGGGGTTATAGTCTACTGAGTGTAGAAGGCAAGCTTTTACACTGTGTACCTAAGTAAGAAAATGAAATATAATTCTGAATAATTTCAAAAGGTGGAGAGTACCGGTCACTAAAGCTATCAGGAAAAACTTCATGCACTTAGCTTGTGCTTTGAAAGAAATAAAGATTTCTTCATGGTAAAACTGAAAAAGAAGGATATTACATACAAGGAGGATTGCTTATGAAAAGGCCCAGAGGTCAGAGATGATCAGGTCATATGTGAGGAACAGCTGAAATGCCAGCCTTAGGCACAAGCCTTAATAAATGTTCCTTCAATTAAACTGAATTAAAATATGACTTGGGAGGTAGGTGAGAGACAGATAGTAGAGGGGTCTGAATTGCCAGGCTGAGAATTCTGTTTGATCATAGAGATCTCTTATGCTTAGTACTTTTGTGCAAGATACTTCACCTCCTTAGACCTCAGTTTCTTAATCTATAAAAGAAAGAGGTTGGACTAGATAGACTAAATTCCTTTTCAGTTATCATGCCAAGGTTAAAGAGACATTGAACTTAAAGAGTTAGTTGATATAGTTATGTCTATGCCTTAGATTAATCAATTTGGCACTGATAGTAGATGGACTAGAGAGGTTAGAGACTATAGGCAGGGAGATGGACTATGAAGCAATTATCTAGGCAAGAAGTGATGTAAAATTCTACATTAGGACAGAGACTTTATGCATCTAAAGAAGATTACAAATGTGAGCGATATCATAGAAATGGAATGAATTAAAACTAGTAATTGATTGGATGTGGAGAATGAGGAAGCAGAAAGAATCAGGACAAATTTGAAGGTTTAAAACTTGATTTATTAGAAAGATATTGCTGCTATCAATAAAAATGAAGGAATCTGGAAGAAGGAATGGAAATGGGGAAACTAGAATAAGTTCCATTTTGAGCACATTCAGCCTGAGATGCACTTAAATGGAGAGGGAACTAAGAATTCTGGTAACTGAGGAATGACAATTTTTATGCACATCTGGAAAAAACTGGAGAACAGCGATCAAGTGATTTGTTTAGTGAGAGAAACCAGAAGACCAGAGTGTTCAAAAAGCAAAGGAACTGAATGGAGAAGAAGATTATAAGAGAAATATTAAGCATATTTGAGAGGAGGAAGAATGACTTGGGAGTACAGAGATGACAACTAAAATCTGGACAGATTTGAATCAGCTTTAATGGAGAAAAAGTGATTGACCTAAAAGGGTCTGAAAATAGTGGGGAGTGGGGATGAGGAGTATTTCAAGCCCTATCTTTTTTTAAAAATAAGATTTGTTTTTCCTTTTTTTTTTTAATTAAAGCTTTTTATTTACAAAACATATTCATGGGTAATTTTTCAACATTGACCTTTGCAAAGCCATGTATTCCAGATTTTCTCTCCTTCCCCTATCCCTCTCCTCTAGATGGCAAGTAATCCAATATATGTCAAATATGTTAAATTATATGTTAAATCCAATATATGTGTACATATTTATACAGTTATTTTGTTGCATAAAAATCAGATCAAGAAGAAAAAAAGAAACTGAGAAAGAAAACAAAATGTAAGCAAACAACAACAGAAAGAGTAAAAATGCTATGTTGTGGTCCACACTCAGTTCCCACAGTCCTCTCTCTGGGTATAGATTGCTTTCTTCATCACAAGATCATTGGAACTGATTTGAATAGTCTTATTGTTGGAAAGAGTCATGTCCATTAGAATTGATCATCATATAATCTTGTTGTTACCATGTACAATGATCTCCTGGTTCTGCTAATTTCACTTAGCATCAGTTCATGTCAAGTCTCCCCAGGCATTTCTAAAATCATCCTGCTAATTGTTTCTTATAGAACAATAATATTCCATAACATTCATATACCATAACTTATTCAGCCATTCTCCAACTGATGGGCATCCACTCAGTTTTCAATTTCTTGCCACTACAAAAAGGGCTGCCACAAATATTTTTGCACATGTGGGTCCCCTTCCCTCCTTTAAGATCTCTCTGATACATAAGCCCAGTAGAAACACTGCTAGATCAAAGGTGTGCACAGTTTGATAACTTTTTGAGCATAGTTACAAATTGCTCTTCAGAATGGCTGGATCCATTCACATTTCCACCACAATGTCTCAGTTGTTCCATATCCCCTCCAAAATTCACCATTATCTTTTCCTGTCATCTTAGCCAATCTGAGAGGTGTGTAGTGGTATCTTAGAGTTGTCTTAATTTGCATTTCTCAGATTCATAGTGATTTAGAGCACCTTTTCATATGACTAGAAATGATTTTAACTTCATCTGAAAATTGTCTGTTCATATCCTTTGACTATATTGATATTACTTCATTATCTATGGTACCATTCAGCAAGATATTGTTTCCTTCCTTATCTCTTTTAATTAGATCAGTTTTTGCTTTTGCTTGATCTGAGATCAGGATGGCTAACCCTGCTTTTTTTATTTCACCTAAAGCATAATAGATTCACATAATAGATTCTTTTCCAACCTTTTTCCTTTACTTTGTATGCATCGATCTGCTTTAAATGTGTTTCTTGTAAACAACATATTGTAGTATTCTGGCTTTTAATCCAGTCTGCTATCTGCTTACATTTTATGGGAGAGTTCACCCCATTCACATTTACACTTAAAACTACTAATTCTGTATTTCCTGCCATCTTATTAACCCCAAATTATACTTTTCTCTTTCCTTTTCCCCTTTCCCTCCTCCTCAGTATTTTAGTTATGAGCACTAGTTTCCTCAAGTAGTCCTTCCCCTTTAGAGACCCTCCTCCTTTCTTGTACCTTTCCCCTACTATTTCTGTTTTCCCTTCCATTTAGCCTACTCCTTCCCTTTTCGTCTTTTCCCTCCCACTTTTCTATAAGATGAGAGATGTTTCTTGGTGAAACGAAATATATCTAATATTCTTTCTTTGAGCCAAATCTGATGAAAGTAAGATTCACACAATATTCATCACCCTCCCTTTTCCCCTCACTTATAATAGGTTTTCTTTGCCTTTTCCTGAGATGTAATTTCCCTCATTTTACCTCCCCCTCTTCCTTTTTTTCTGGTACAATTTCCTTTCCACCTCTAGTTTCTTTTTTATATTATAACAGTAAAATCAGATTATACATGTACTCTCTATGTATACCCATAACAGAAATATAGTTTTTAAGAGTTTTTTTTTCTTTTTACCTTTTTATGCTTCTCTTGAGTTCTATATTTGGAGATCACATTTTTTGTTTAGCTCTGGTCTTTTCATCAAAAATAAATGGAATTCACCAGTTTCATTGAATGTCCATCTTCTTCCCTGAAAGAAAATGCTCAGTTTAGCAGGATAATTTATTCTTGGTTGCATTCCAAGTTCTTTCACCTTTCAGAACATCAGATTTCAAGCACTTCAATCCTTTAAAGTGGAAGCTGCTAGGTTCTGAGTAATCCTTATTGTGGCACTTCAATATTTGAATTGTTTCTTTCTGGCTTCTTGTAATATTTTTTCCTTGGTCCAATAGTTCTGGAATTTATCCACGATATTCCTTGGGGTTTTAATTTTGGGGTCTCTTTCAGGAGGTGTTTGGTGAATTCTTTCAATGGTCATTTTATTTTCTGATTCTATGATAACCAGGCAGTTCTCTTTGATGATTTCCTGAAAGATAGTATCTAGGGTTTTTTTTTTCAACATGTATTTCAGGGAGTCCAATAATCTTTAGATTGTCTCTCCTAGATATACTTTCCAGGTTGGTTGTTTTCCCAAGTAGGTATTTTACATTTTTTGGGGGGGGGGGTTTGCTTGACTTATTCCTGTTCTTTCCTTGAATCATTCATTTCCATTCATTCAGTTCTGAATTTTAGTGAATTATTTTCTACATTTTTTATTTCTTTGTTAATTTATCCAATTGAATTTTTAAATGAGTTGTTTTGTTTTTTTCCATTTCACAAATTCTGTTTTTCAAGGAGTTATTTTCTTTTTTTTGTTTGTTTTATAGGAGTTAAACAGGAGTGTTTCTGTTTCTGGGAATTGCTTTCTTTTTCCATTTTATCAAATCTATCTTTAAATGAGTTATATGCCTTTTCCAAACCCTCTTGCAAAGTTTTCGTTTTCTTTCCCCATTTTTCTTCTAGCTCTTTTAAAAGATCCTTTTTAATTTCTTCTAGGAGAGCCTTGTGTGATGGAGACCAAGTTATGTCACCTTTTGGGGCTTCATCTGGAGACAGTCTGCCTTTAGTCTCCTCAGATGAATCTGAGAAAGATTGTAAATCAATGCCACAAATGTTTATCAAGGTATAAGATGCTTACTCTTCAACTTTAGAACTTATTAATATCTCAGTTTCAATGTAGGCCATTATGGGTAATCATAAATGTGTAAATGTGCCTTGAGTCACCATCCATTGAATTATCAAAAAAGCAGATGAGGCAGCAATTTTAAATCAAAGAGCAATTATTATCTCATAATATAGTTTAAGATTTGGTACTGCTGAACTCCTTTCTTTTACATTTAAAAATATTTCCTTTGATAGTTTTGACCTTTTGTTCTTTCAAATGAATTGTTATTATTCTTTCTAACTCAGAAAAAACTTTTTTTTCATAATTTAATTAGGATAGGATTGAATGCATAAATTAGTTTAGATTAAATTTTCATTTTTATTATATATTACTCTACCCATGTACAATTAATATTTCTCTCATTACTTAAATCTGATTTTATTTGTATAAAAAGTTTTTATAGTCTTGTTTGTATAGTTCCTGAGTTAGTTTTGGCAGGTATACTCCAAAGTATTTATATTATAGAGTTATTAAAAATGGGATACTTCTAATTATCTTTTCTTACATGTTTTTGTTTGTAATATGTAAAAATGTTTGCAACATGGATTTAATTCATATCCTGCTACTAATAATTAAAATTATTAATCATTTCAACTAATTTTCAGTTGACTATTTGGGATTTTCCAAGTATTATTATTAAATAATTATGGAAATTATCTGGTACTGACTAAGAAATGAAGTAGATCAGTAGAACAGAGTAGATATACAATTTACAGTAGGAAATGACAGGAAAGGGATAAATGTTGGAAGGGATATGGGAAAACTGAGAGACTTCTGCATTACTGGTGGAATTGTGAAGTGATCCAACCATTCTGGAGAGCAACTTGTAACTGTCCCCAAAGAGCTATAAAACTGCATATCCTTTGATCTAGCAGTGCCAATGCTGGGTCTCCCTAAGAAATCACAAAAGAAAGAAAAGGACCCATGTATACAAAATTTTTTCTAGCAGTTCTTTTTGTGGTGACAAAGAATTAGAAACTGAGTGAGTGCCCATCATCTATGGAATAATTGAATAAGTTATGGTACATGAAAGTAATGGAATATTCTTATTCTATAAAAAATGATGAGCAGGCTGATTTCAGAAAAGCTTGGAAAGATTTACATTAACTGATGCTGAGTGAAGTGAGTAGAATCAGGAAAACATTGTGCACAGCGGTCATGTTCAACTATGGTAAATCTGGTTCTTCTCAGCACTTCAGTGATCTATGGCAATCCCAATAAACTTTGGTTGGAAAGTACTATTAGCATTCAGAGAGAGAGAACTAAGAGACTGAATATGGTCTATTCACCCTTTTTTGTTTTATTTTTCCCTTGTAGTTTTCCCCTTTTGTTCTGATTTTTCTTTCCCAACATGAATCATATGGAAATATGTAAGAAGTGAATGTACATGTATAACCTAAAAGAAAAAAGAAAAAAACACAAAATAAGCAAACAAAAAAGTAATAGTAAATTTTATATGATAGATTTGCAGTTTCATAGGCAATCCTCCTCCTCCCCCCACCATTCTACTAGATTATGGAAATACTTGTATTATTTCTTAAGTTCAGTATAAAATAAATTTAAAAGTTGTTTTTATTCCTGATAAAAAAAAAAAGAGCCATGTATTGAATTGAGACAATGACATGGTGAATAATGAAAGAAAAATATTCAAACCATGGAAACATTTTCAGCTCTCATATGTAAAACAGAGACAGACTCCTCTACCAATAGAAGAGAAAATTAGTAACTCATGCTTTAAGATAGGACAGAAATGATACCAATGTAATGACTATCTCTCAGAAAACAAATATTATTTTTTACTTAATTGTCTCCCACAGTTCCCTTCACTTCTGAAGTTCCTCTTGTTATGTGAATTCTAGTCTATTTCTATAACTGTCAACTGAAGCTGCCACTTTTTATCTTTGGAGTATAGTGTTATTACTGTTTCTTGAGACTGTTCCATAGATCAGGGCAGATGGAAATGATGATCATTAGTAAGAGAGAAAATATGGATATCTCAACTCAGTCTATTCAAGTAGTTAATATATATATTTGTTAAGTACAGTCTCTGAGCCATGTATTGAACTAAGCACTGGGGTTACAAAGAGAATCAAAAGTTCTTGCCCTCCAGAAAATCACAGACTAATTTTATTTTGCTTTTAAGGAAATAATCTTGGAATGTATTGTTATAGATGGGAATAGGTACCTGATATGCGATTTCATTAACATAGCATTTTTTCATTGTTGAGGGACTTCTACAAATACAAATTAGCCCTTTTTCTGCATTTTGCAGAAAGATTCATTAGTTTTTCCATCATCAGAGAGACAAAAATAGAACAAGATGATTAATAGGAAGTTGATTTGTATTTAAAATTTTTATTATAAGCTTAATATCAACAAACATGAACATTTCAGTATACAAAAATGAAAAAAGCAAGATTTATAAAATTGTAAAATTACTTTGTTTTTTCAAAAGTACATATTAAATTTATCACAGCAGTAACAAAATTAATCTATTTGTGTCCCATTTTGAACTTTTTGTTTTCTTCTGTGTAATTCTATTGATATCTTTTATTTTTCTACATCACCAAAATTTTCCCAGGATCCCTTTCATTTTCTTCTCAAAGTGTTATCTTGTCTGACAAAAAATAGTTTTTAAATACAAACAGAAGACAGGGGGAAAAATGACAAAAGATGATCTATACATTGCAAAAGCATGTACAATGTCTTATATCCATGAGCCTCCTACCTCTGCAAAGATATGGGTTGATGGTGTCTTCACATATTTCTTCTTTTCAGCTACATTTTTGATTCATTTTGAAGTTATGCTTTCCACCTATATTGTGTGTTTTATTTTCTTTATTCCATTTGTTTCACTCCTCCATTAGTTCATTTGGATATTTCCATGTTTCTTAGCTTTCCTCACATTCCTTATTTTCTCTTAAAAATATTTTCATTTTCCCCTGTTACATGTAAAGAATTTTTTTACATTTTTTTTTAAACTTTGAGTTCCAGATTCTCTCCCTTCTACCCTACCCCATCCCTACTGAGAAGGTACCAGTGATATTATGCAAAACATTTCTGTAAAAGTCATGTTGCAAAAAAAAAAAAAAAAAAACAGATTTCCTTCCCCAAAAAAGCCCCTCAAAAAAAAGGTAAAATAAAAAAGTATGGTTCAAACCATATTCAGATACACTCAGTTCCTTTTCTGGGTATGGATAGCATTTTTCATCATAAGTCCTTCAGAATTGTCTTGGATTACTGCATTGCTGAGAATAGCAAAGTCATTCATAGCTCACAACATTACTATTATATTGTACTCAACACATTTCTCTTTGCTTGAGTTTATGAAGGACTTTCCAGATTTTTCTGAGAGTATTTTGCTCCTCATTTCTTAGAGAACAATGATATTCCATCATAATCACACACCACAATTTAATTCAACCATTCCCCAGTTGATGGGCATCCCCTAAATTTCTAGTTCTTTGCCCTGAAAAAAGAGCTGCTATAAATATTTTTATACATATAGGTATAAATATATAGGTATAAATCTCTCTATATACACACATACACATACACTGCTTTTATCTGTCATAATAATGAGAAATTTCTTATGAATTACACATAACATTTTTCCATGTAGGAATGTAAACATATAAACCTAATTATGTCCTTTATGATTTTCTTTTCTTCATTATTTCCTTATGCTTCTCCTGAGTCCTGTATTTAAAAATCACATTTTCTATTCAGCTCTGGTCTTTTCATCATCTTTCATTTCATTGAATGTCCACCTTTTACCCTGAGAGATTATATTCAGTTTTGCTAGGTGGGTTATTGTAATTATAGCTCCAAAGCTCTCTGGAATAGTATATTCCAAACCTTCCTACCCCTTAAAATAAAAGCTGCTAAATATTGTGTTAGCTTGACTGTGCTTCCATTATACTTGAATTGTTTCATTCTAAATATTTGCAATATTTTTTTCCTTGACCTGGAAGTTCTGGAATTGGCTATAATAATCCTAGGAGTTTTCATCTTGAGCTCTCTTTCAGGAGACGATCAGTGAATTCTTTTGATTTTTATTTTATCCTCTGGTTCTTCAATATCAAGACAGTTTTCCTTTATAATGTCTTGTAAGATGATGTCTAGGCTACTTTTTTGGATCATGGCTTTCAGGTAGAACAATAATTTAAAAATTCTCTTTTTTTGGATCTTATTTTTCAGGTCAGTTGTTTTTCCAATGAGATATTTCACATTGTATTCTAGTTTTTCATTTTTTAAATTTGTTTTATTGTTTCTTGATTTTTCATAAAGTCATTACTTTCCATTTTCTCAATTCTAATTTTTAAGAAATTATTTTCTTCAGTGAGTTTTTGTACTTCCTTTCCCATTTAGCCAATTTTGCTTTTTAAGGCATTCTTCTCATATTTTTTTTGTATTTTGCATCATTATCATTGATTTTCCCAAGTTTTCCTCTACCTCTCTTACTTGATTTTCAAAATCCCTTCTATGCTCTTCCATGGCCTGAGATCAATTCCTATTTGTCTTTGAGGCTTTGTGCCAGCAACTGAAACAAGCACAGAATGAAGTAGTGAATAAAATTAATGGGACCAGGCAAGTTCAAGCTTAAAGCATGGAACTAACTTTATTTCTTACAGCTTCCCTCTTATACTTCATCATAAGAATAATTTTTTTCTGTTATATATTAATACAAAAGCCAGAAAACCACAGAAAGTATAATCAAGACTGTGACATTTCCTTGTTCTATTAGTCAAGGCTTATCCTGTTTTTTGTTTTTCTTTTAGAAAGCATCCTGTTTCAAAATACATTCCAGTAATGTCAAATGTTATATTTTCAGTAAATAATCCAAGGGCATTCAGATATATATTGTCAGCTGAGGAATTGCCCTAAAACCTTGCCTTGCTTTGGTTTTCCAAAGAACTTACAATTAGCTCTCTAAGCTTTGCATATAGAAACTTTGACTTTGCTATCTTCTTCTGAGTGGATGTTGATTTTCTTTGTCACCGTAGTAACTTTCTATGATTAAAATATTTTTTTCTGTTGTTTGCTCATTTTCCCAACCTATACTACTTGGATGAACTCTTTGTTAAATTAGGGCTGTTTCAAGGGTGGAGAGTATAATATTTGAAGCTTCATGGATTTTGTACAGCTGTTTTCAGAGATTCTTCTAGAGACTTATAAGTTTTCAGTTCTTCCAAGGTATTATGATCCAAGGAAAAATATATTTAAGTTACCACAAACATTCTTTTCTACCCTGAAACTGTGAGGAGGGTCCCCACTGTACTGCAGCTGTTTGTTCTAGTGTGCTAGAGCAACGAAGTCATTCCTCTGTGCTATTAAAAAACACCTCCTTCTGACCAATCTCTTTATTGTTCATGGGCTGCTATCTACAGAAGTTGCTGCTGCCTCTGCCTCTTTCACCACCACTGTTGTCACTGCTGATTCAATGACTCCTAAGGCCTGCTCCTGGTTTGCAGGTTTCCTAAGGTTCTTTCATCTGAGACAAATCTTTAATATTGTCCCTCCAAGTTGTCTTATGTGTTTTTGTACTGAGAGGTCTGCAAACCATCAGTTCTGCCACTGATTTAGAGGCCCTAAAGCCTGCTCTTGATTTGCTGAAATGGGAGCTGTGCTGGACAAGACTTGTGCCATGGCTGCACTGGACTCCTACCCTGGTGCAAAAGACCTTTGCTACTGACTTTCTAAGTATCTTCAGTTGGAAAATTATTCCACTTCATTTTTTGTGGGTTATAATATTAAAATTTATTTAGAGTCATTATTTAAAAGAATTTGGAGGGGTTTGGCAAGAACTCAGGAAAATGCCTCCTTTTATTCTGCCATCTTGACTCTGCCTACACATTCATTATTTATAGCACAGTAATATTCGATTACATTTATATATCACAAGTTGTTTAACCATCTCCAAATTGATGAGTATTTGTTTTGTACAATACTTTGTTATTTTAAATATAAATATTTTGCTGTATAATGAACTGAACCAGCTACGCCCAGCGAAAGAACTCTGGGAGATGACTAAAAACCATTACATTGAATTCCCAATCCCTATATTTTTGTCCACCTGCATTTTTGATTTCCTTCACAAGCTAATTGTACAATATTTCAGAGTCTGATTCTTTTTGTACAGCAAAATAACGGTTTGGTCATGTATACTTATTGTGTATCTAATTTATATTTTAATATATTTAACATCTAGTGGTCACCCTGCCATCTGGGGGAGGGGGTGGGGGGTAAGAGGGGAAAAATTGGAACAAGAGGTTTGGCAATTGTCAATGCTGTAAAGTTACCCATACATATAACCTGTAAATAAAAGGCTATAAAACAAAACAAAATAAAAATATTTTGCTGTAAATGGAGATTTTTTCTTATCAATGGCCTCCTTGAGATATTAGACTAATAGTGGAATCTCTGAGGGTATCAACAATTTAAATCTCTTTATTTGCATAATTCCAGATAGTTTTTCAAAATGGTTTTACTGATTCATAGCTCAACCAAAAATGCATTAATGTGTTCATCTCCTTATATGCCTTTTAACATAGATTATTCCTAATTTTTTCATCTTTGCCAGTTTGCAGCAAGTGAGTTTTAGTTTTGCATTTCTCTTATTATTAGTGATTTGGAGCATGCTTCCAGGTGGTTAATAAATTTGTGATTCTTTTGAACACTATATTCATATCTTTTAACCATTTATAGGGTTATGTAGGGTTATATTTGATCATTTATATGGGAAATAGCTATTAGTTTTATGCACACATATAATATTATTTGATTATTTACCTTAGATACCAGATCCTTTTTTGGAAAATTGAATACAAAATTCCACACACCCCTTTTGTTTCCTTTCTTATCTTAGGTGCTTTAGTTTTATTTGTTCAGAAGCTTTTTAGTTTTATGTAATCAAAGTTGTTTAGATTGTGTTTGGTAATTGCCACTATCCATTGTTAGATCACAAATATATATCTCTTGCCCGTAGTTATATGAGATATATGAGATCTTTCTTTTCTAATTACTTTGTAATTTTTAAATATTTAGGTCAGGTATTATACATGTACAATGTAAAAATACATTTAAGCTATATTGTGAAATAAGGTATAAAGTCTTGATCTAAACCTAATTTCTTTCAGAAAACTTTCCAGTTTTCCTAGAAATTTTTTTTTAATCTTACATGGAATTCTTTTTTAAAGAATTTATATTTTCTGGTTTATTGGACATTGGGCTATTAAATTCTATTATTCCTGAATCTTCTTTATCTAGTTTATTCCATTAATCTATCTGTCTATTTTTAAACCAAATACCACATGATTTTTATTGACTGATGCCGTAACATTAATTTGAGATTTGGAAATTATATTCCTTCTTCATGTCTATATTTTCATTATTTTTCTTTATGTCCTATATCTCTTGCTTTTCTAAATGAATTTTGTTATTATTTTATTGAGTTATATATCTATATACTTTAAAAATGTTTATTTAATGCACTTTTCTCTTTTTCTATTATTACCCATTAACTCATGTTCACCCCTCCCCATAGAACTCTCTCTTATAAACAAATAAATGATTTAACCTTTGGGCTGAGAATGCACATAGTTACTTTACATTGAAATCAAAAGACTCTGAACATGGGTTGAATCATTTAATGAAAACAGGAAAAAAAGATGTTTGTATATTATGTAGTCTATGTAGACTATGTAGTCACACTTTTTTTCAACATACCTGAATTTGGGGATCAAGGTAGGCTAACCCATTTGGGAAGCAATCAGCATCATTGGGGGAATGGCCCAGACTAGTGATCTGCTTTCTTTTTGTTGTTAATTCCTGTTTTAGTCTCATCAGAAGAATGAGTATCCCTAAGGGGAACCAAAGATAGTCTATATTATTTCTATCGATAAAGATTGTTCAAGGCAGATTTAGAAAAAACATGAAAAAAGTTAGGAAAAAACATGAACTGTTACTGAGTAAAGTGAGCAGAACCAGGAAAACACAGTAACAGTAATATTCTGTGATGATTAACTATCATTGATTTAACTCTTCTCAGCAATAAATGATCCCCCCCAAAATTCCAAATAACTTATGATGGAAAATGCTATCTATATCCACAGAAAGAACTAATGGAATCTGAACACAGAACAAAACATACTATTTTCACTTTTTTCCCATTTTTTTGCCTTTTGTTCTGCTTTTTCTTTCACAATATGAATGATGTGGAAACATCTTTTGAACACATAACCTACATCAGATTGCTTGCTATCTTAGGGAGGGGCAGAAGAAGGGAGGAATGGAAAATAATTAGAACTCAAAATCTTTTGAAACATGAATGTTGAAAATTGTCCTTACATGTTAATGGAAAATAGTGGGAAAATAAAATGCTATTTAAAACCTTAAAAAATAATGATTGCTCAGTTAGAAAGAGATTTTTCTGCTTCCTGTTTTCTCCCCATCTTAGTCTACTATCTTGCAGTACAGTTCTATTTAGGGGAAATGATTTATTTCCCTTCTTTGTTCTGTGCAAATCAATGGGTACATGCTCATATCAACAAATCTTGCAATTTGCAATAAAAGAACATAGATACTAGCTACATAATAGCATATAGTTGTGATACAAATAATGGGATCCAGTAGAACAAACATACCACTCCTGATTCCAAATGAGGATTTTCTGACCACTTCTTAACTAGACATGAACCAATAAATTCCATTTTTGTCTTAGAATGAGTCTTAGCTGTCCTGAGAGTCTCCTTCAAGTCTTACTCTTCAGATCTCTAGGGACAGGTAGGTGGTACAACGGACAGAGCTCTAGGCCTGGAATCAGGAAGATCTGAATTCAAATCTTGCTTCAGACACTTATATATGTGGTCTGAGCAAGTCACTTAACCCCATTTTCTCTAGTCACTCATCTGTAAAACAAAGACCCATTGAAGAAGGAAATAGGAAACCACTCCAATTTCTTTGCTAAGAAAACTCCATGAAAAAGTTCATAGTGTCACAGAGTTGACAAGACTGAAAAACAATATAAAATAATCCAGATCACTACAACTGTAGTACTGAAAAAGGAATTGGTCAGAATTTGTTCTCTTTTTAAAAGAAACAATTTATATAGCTTTGCTCTTTAAATCCTTGATACAGTTCTTGCAGTAATTCTTCTGCCTCTGTCTTGAGCAAGGGTATAATATAGCTAGCTTTCTGTTTCAGGAGGATTATTTTGGCAGCAATGTGGAGAATGTACTGGAAACAGTGCTGAGAATGCAATGAAGACTGCTGCCATAGAGATGAGGAGAGAAAAAACTAGAGTGGTAACCTCATGAGTGGAAAGACAAAGATTGAAGAGATACATTATGAAGAAGAGATACATTATGAAGATAGACGAGAAAAGGCTTTGCATTTGATTATGGTTGTTTGGAAAAATTTAAAATTTAAAAGTAATTTTTAGACTGTGAAACTAGATGATTGGAAGGATCATAGTACCCACAAAAACAAAAACCAAGCTTAGGCAAGACATAGGATTATTGGGGGAAGTAATGAATCCCTTTTTAATATCCAATTAGAGATCTCTACTGAGCAGTTGATGATGTGGGCTTAGAGCTCAGAAGAGAGATTAATGCTGAATATCTGGATAATGGAGTCATCTTCAGAGAGATAATAATGGAGCTCATAGAACTGATAAGATTGCTAAAAGAAAAGATGTACATACATATATACATATATAAACATACACATCTACACATAGAGGGAAGAAAAAAGAAGAGAATAAATAAAAAGGACAGAGCCTTTTAGAACAGCCATAAGTAGGAAGGGGGATATAGATTAAGGGAATTTGAAAATTCCCTCAACAGAAATAGTACACATGAAAAAATGAATCCCAATGAAACAACATGGGAACAATAATGGAACTGGACAAAAGGGCTGCCCAAATGTTAAAGAATCTAAGCTATTCTCATCGGCTAGTCCTGCGTCATTTCGACTTAGGTTAGTAAGATCTCAAAAACAATGAATGGGAATTGAAAATTTATTGACTTCCTTTGTTGGCTGGAAGAGCTCAGTTTACAATTACATTTCAGTATTTTATGAAAAAAATATTGTATATAATACTTCTCATGACAATGGAGAGATTAGATTTCTGTGAAATGGATGAGAAAGACTAATTATATTAGAGATAAAGTAGGATAAGCTTGAAGTTTTCTAAGAAAGTCATGGATGTGAATAAAAAGGTAAATGCTGTAGCTATGGTGTCTCTTATCTGAAAAACATTTCTGATGTGTCAGAATTAATAAGCACAAATCCTAATATATTTAAAGTATGAATAAAATAATGCAGTCAGGAAGCTGGAGCTCTATTCAGGGATATCTATATTTGCCTCATATCATAGTAACCCAGATATTTTAGTAGTAAACTATTAATTAATACATCCAAAATTATAACAACAAAATTAACACTTTTGATCTATCTTGATTATAGGAATTTTCTATAAGAAAAGGAGAAGCACATCTATGATGACACTAAAATTGTCCCTGCAAGAGCACAGACTGACTTGAATTCACAACAAAAGAAAACTTTCTTTGCATTATTTGAGTTTCGGCATGACTCAGATTTAAGAGACAGTCATGTATTAAAGTTCTACTTTATTCTTAGGATATTAAAAGCCAGGTTCATGATTAACAAGTGGAAAAATTTCTTATTGAGAAAGGAAATAGCACAACACGGAATCTGAGTCAAGAGGATAAATACTACTTTTATGCATACCAGGTCATTAATTCAACTTTTCTCTGGCACAGAAATCCACTTATAGCATTTCTCAGACTGTAGTCTACTTGAATAGCACATGGCATTCTTCTTGAATAATAGATTATTGATTTCATGACAACTCAGATATCATTCTTGAAATCAAAACTTAGAACATCAAAGTACAGTCACTGGAGATTTCCCTCTTGCAATTATACTAAACAATAATTTATACAAGGCTTACCACATGTCAAGTCTTTCCTAACCCAATTTAAAGAGTTTTAGAATTCTTCCTTCTATGGTACTTCAAACAGTTTAGTTTTTATTTCTTATCATTTATTTGAATTTCCTAAACTATTCAGCATAATAATTTTCTAATTTTATCATAGGGTAGTTAAATATTAAGACTGAGGGAAGTGTGTGAATTGAATGAAGCATATTGACTGCATCTTGTTATGTGCTTCTGAATATAGCTCAGTTTCCTTTCTGTTCAATCATGCATCTAGTCCAATTTCTGTTTTATGAGAAAACTTTATTCAATTATGGGAATTGTAAGAACATTTTATTTTTTGAACCTAGTCCTGTGTGGCTGCGAAGTTGAACAACTTCTACAAGGTATTTAGAGATACTTTACTAAGGACCTAGGCCCTACTGACCAGAAACCCTATTAGATTTAAAGATTAATGCAAGGAGTTTTCTCACAAATATCATCGTAAACAACTTATATGTCTTATCTGAAAATTGGGCCCATACTGTTTAAATAGTTATTGTTTTTGTGTTCTTTTGATTGAATACAGACAATTAGGAGGAGGCAGCACCTTTTGTTCCTTATTTCGGTGAATTGTATTTGTTTGTGCTCCTTTCCCAGTTTGAAGAGTCCCTAATATTTCCTCCATTTAGAAACCAGTCTATCCAATTTTGCATCATGGTTAATTATTTTCTTTTAATTACTTGGTCTTGTGTGATTACTTGTCTTTAATACGTGAAAATCTTGTCTCATTTTATATTCAGGATTATTGGGCTGAGTGGGGAATCTATTATTATATCTCTTTTGCTTATAAATCATATAGTCCACATTTTTCCTCAATTATTAATAATTATCTACCATGAGACTGAGGTTTTTCCCTTTCCCCCTACTTTTCAAAGAATCACCTGCTTCTGTGACTTGGTGAAAATAAAAAGCAAATTCTTCTTATTGGTCATTTGGTTGTGAAAGTGCTCCTTTGTTTAAGACCTTATGATTTATTTTGTAGAAGTGGCTAATTTTCATTCAATAGTCATTTTATTAAATCTTATATGTGCCAGGAGCTATGTCTACTGCTTTTGTAAAGGCAAAGAAAAAGGAATCAATTTATGTCCACAGGAACTTAGGTATACTTAGGTATACTAGGTTATACTGGGAGAGGTAAGGTGGGAAATCAGATTTATGATAATAAAATTAATAAGTTAGTATTTATATAGTACCTACTATATGTTAGGCACTGTGCTAAGCGCTTTACAAATATGATCTCATTTGTTCCTTATAACAACCCTGGGAGATAGGTTCCATTATTATCCCTATTTAATAGTTGAGGAAACTAAAACAGAAATTAAGGGACTTGGGAGTATCCCAAGGACAGTATCCAAGGACAGATTTGAACTCAGGTCTTTCTGATTCCAGGTTTAGTGCTTTACTCCCTGTAATCCTGAGACCAATACATCCCTTTTGTACAAATCTCTTATTTAATAGATGAGGAAAGTGAGGCCTAAAGAAACAAAGTAATTTGCCTAAAGAGGCACAGCTATAAAATGACTGAATGAGGATTTGAATCCAAGTCTTCTAAATGCAAATTCATCCCTTTTCCAATTCTTTCCATCACATCAAGCTGTCTCTTCATTGTTACATAAGTAAGTAAATGAAAAACATTTTTGACTGTTCTAGTCAGTGTTATGTCCCTGACTGGTTAGTCAGAGAAAAAGGAAAAACTGTCCAGATTTAGACTCAGAGTGAGTGTTTTGATTTAGAGCCAAGTTTTCTTGTTTGTACCTCTGATTATGGAAAAGTCATTTAACTTCTCTGGGCCTTAGTTTTCTCATTTGTAAAATGAGGAGGTTAGACTCATTGACCTCTTAGGTCTCTTCCAATTTTCAGTTCCTGACCCTATAATCCTAGGAAACACAGATCAAAAGAAATATGGGAATTCTATTATGAAAGATTTTAAATGCCAGATGCAGGAGAATCTCTCTTTCAAATGGTAGGAAGGAGCCACTGAAGATTTTTAAACAGGAGAGATCTCCAAATGTTTTTGAGTTTGAGGATGCTTTGTTTAAGGTACAATAAAACTCAAAGATAAGAATAATAGTTACACTGTTAATTTACAATTGATTGTGATCATATAGATGATCAGAAGCTACTCTAAATTCCACTTTTCAGTAGGCTGACTCCATGCTTGGACAACATTCTCTCCTCACTTCTTCCCTCCTGTAGAATTCCTCCTTTGAGGCTCAGTTCAAATGCTATCTCCTATTTGATGCATTTTTTAACCCATTCCTTATGCTCCAGAAAAGACTTTGTTTCCAAAGTCTTTTTGTACTTGTATATATTTTGTACTTGGGGTATAGGTTGTGTTCAGGGAATACTAGCACCTCTTGTGTGAGGGTTGCTTTCCATCTTTGGTGGATCATCCACCCTGATCTCTCATATGTGTCTCCAAAAAGCAGTGACCTTACTCCAATAAGCTATTTTGGCAGATGGGCTAAACCAGTTTGAGGGTAATGAGAGGTCACACACCTGTTGGTAAGTTAGTGGGTATCTATCCTAACCATGTGATGACTTTATCTGTTGGAATGGGTAGATGAGAGCAATATACTCCAATGGCTATGAAAGTGCCTCAAAGAGGTGCTATGAACACTTGGTTAGATCTTGAGGACACCAAAGTCATTCATTGCATCCTAAATTGTTACCAGTTTGATGAGTTCAAAGAAAAATTTTATGAAGACCTGGAGACCCTCATCATCAATGCACTGAAAGGGGACAAGTTTATAATTCTGCCTGACTTTAATCCTAGAATAGGCCCAGACTTCCAAATATGGCAGGCAGTCCTTGGGAGGACTGAAGTTAGGAACAGCAGCAGGAATGTTCCCTTTCTACTGAAAAATTTGTACATCTCTTGATCTTTTCATCACCAACATTGACCTCCATTTATCTAAATGCAATAAAACTTCATGGATGCATCCTCATAGCAAACATTGGAATGTAATAGACTATATCATTGCAAGGAGATGAGATGGACAGCATATGAATGATGAAGGTGATGCATGGCACAGAATGATGAACTGATCATAGACTTATCCTCTCCAAGATAAATATTTGTCTTTAACAAAAGCAGTGGGCTTAAGAGAATATGACTACCAGAAGGCTTAATCTCAACAAAGTTCTTCTCTGAGTGGGAGGAGTTCTTGATAATTTGGAGGGAAAGCTGAGCTAACACATGGTGGGCAATGGTGGAACAGAAAAGGAGTAGGCAACTTTCAAAGGTTGGGTGTACAGAACTGCTTTTATTCATCTGGGTCATAACACTCAGAAACGTCTATATTGGTTTGACAAAAATGATGGGAAAATTCAGAAACTGACAAAGGAAAAATAAGAACTCCAAAGGGTTAACAGGAAGATAGTCCATCCATATCTAAGAAAGCAGTATTTTACTCCAGCAAAAGTAAAGTACAAGCAATGATTAGTGAGATGTAAGATTCTTGGCACAGTAAGGAGGTAGATGAAGTTCAATTTCATGCTGATTGTAACAATCCAAAGTACTATGGTGATGCCCAGAAGGCTATTTATGGGCCAAAGACCTATAATACATCTCAACCACTCAGTGTTGATGGGGCATATTGATTAGTGATAAGGATGTGATCCTGGAGGGATGTACTGAACATGTCCATAGTTCTCAATAGACCATCATTAATCAGTGCTTTAGCCACTGACTGTATAACTCAAATTGAAGTCAATCTCTTTCTAGCCAAAATGTCACCAGAAGGAGAATCCTTGTTCCAAATACAGAGTTCTGGTCCATAACAGTTCACTACTTATGTAAAAGCTGTATTTTATGACAAGAGGAGGGAGGTTAACTTTGAGGAGTTCAAGAATGCCTCTATTGTTCATCTCCATCAAATAAAGGAAATAGATTTTCCTTTGACAATTATGTGGTGGGCTTGAGAGGTCTCTCTCTTAGTCATTGATGGCAAGATTATTTCCAGAGTTTTCTTTAACACAATGATCTTTCACTGGAAGATGATCATCTACCTGAGAGCCAATGTGGTTTTCAAAAGGACTGAATAGCAGTTGATAAGATATTTTTTTGCCTGACATTTTCAGAAGACATCCCAGGAGCAGAACAAGAGGTTTCTATACAACATTTGGTGATTTGACCAAGACTTTTGATACTATCAGTTATGGGGCTTATAGAAAATCATGCCAAAAATGTGATTATTTTGAGAAGTTCAATATTTGATGTTAATTTCATGATGGCATTTTTGCTCAAGTTCTGAATGATAACAATGCTCTCATACTTTCCACGTCACCAGTGGAGTGAAGCAGGACTGTGTGCTTACTCCTATGATTTTTAGCATGATGTTTTCAGCAATATTTTTAGATGACTTTAACAAGGAATCAAAGTAAGCCACTGAATTTTTAGTTTCTTCATGTTAATTGTTAGACTAAAATTAGTACAAGAAAATTCAGAAGCTTCAGGAGTACACAATCATCTGCGAACAAAAAAACACACACTAACTATCCCTTCACTTTAGTCTTGGCTTATAGCTTTTTAAAGTTAAATAATTTATCAAAGGTTCAGTGGCTGAAGATCTACAGAACTGTTGTGCTGACCTCATTGTTATATTCCTGTGGAACTGAACAGTATGCCAGTGAATTATCTTGGGAAGATTCTGAAGATCACTAGGAAGGATAAGATATTGGACACTGAGGTCCTTTCTTGAACTGAACACTTCATATTGTGGTCAGAAGTGATACAATTATTCTCTCAAGATCTCTTTGAAGAACTTTGGAATTGATTATATGACATTGATGGCAAAGGACTGACCTGCGTAGTGTGCCCATATCAAAGATGTACTCTATAAGCAAAGCAAAATTTCAGTAGCTCAAAAGAAATGTGAGATGCACAAATTTAGAGACATCTCCATCCCAAATATATATATGGACCATTTGTGCCTTATCTGTGGTAGAGCTTTCTAAGCTTTTATTGGTCTCTTCAGAGCAGTCAGGTATAGTGTAACTTGAGTCTAACATAGTAATGTAATTTTGATCCATTTAGAGACAAAGAACAACAACCAACCATTTTGTACTTATGTGTGTATATATTTCCCCCGTTACAACATTATTTATTTGAGGGGAGAAGTGGTTCTATTTTTTTGTCCTTATATTACTGCTCCCCACATGCACAATAAAGCCTTCAACACCCACATAGTGGGTGTTTAATAAATGCTTGTTAATTGAAGTCACTGATGTGTTTAAATAAAATTATATTTTATTGATCATACCAGTAATTTTATACATTTGAAAAATAACAGTGTACACATATGCAAGACATATGATTTATTCATTCCTTGGAAGATACGTTTGCTGATTTATTATACCATGTCATTAATGAAATAGTGATTTTTTTTTCCTGCTAGAGAGGTGAATTGAATGACCAGATAGATTTAGATCCCATGCTTGTCATTGTTCCCATGGCAAAGAAATGTTAAAATCTCTTATCCTTATTTCTTTGCTCTGTGGTCACCCAAAGTAGCTGAAGGCTCCTCTAGGAACTTTACTAAGTTATTCTCAACCCACATTTGTTAGGCAGAATGGGTCCTGGGAAAGATGTTTGCCACTAAACTGTAGGTCTGGGGGAGCAGCTATATTTCAAACATTTCCTTTCAGGATCACTAGGAGAAGTATTACTGTTCTACCCTCTACTTTCACTCAATTCTTTTATTACTGAATATGCCAAAGAGTCAAGCTTTTGCTCTGCCCTATCTTCAAACCCAGTGCACAGAGATCATCAACGAGAACTCAGCCTCCTTGATACTTTGGGGAGAAACAAAAAGGATTTTTTAGTGAGGTATAGGTCAGACTAGACAATCTCTAAGATGCCTTTTGGATATTTTGATTATGTGATTAGATTCTAACATTTGATTTCTTAGAACTGAACACTGTCACTAGTAATGGACAATTGCCTGTAAACTTATGGGCAATTTCCCACAAATATTTTTTAACAATTTATTTTCTTTGCATGCCAGTCCTTAGGCTATACTATATCACATAGTTCCCACTTCTCATTTTTACTTGCTTCTTTCCTCTAACCTTTCAAGGACCACTCTCTGAAAAGCAGGCCCTTTAGAACTTTTCATTGATTTCCTTGAAAGAAAGTTGATCCCTCATCCAAAGACACATCAGTATCAGTGTCAGCAGCAGCATCAATGGCTGCCTGTATCCTCCGAGCTACCTGGATCCCAGATTTTATTGCTGTGTCTATCCAGCCATGGAGCAGACTAGTGTGCTCACCTGCAAAGTGAATGTTTCCCTCAGGCTCAAAGAGTATTTTTGAATAGTCAACAAACTGGTAAGGGGTAAATTCTGGATATGCACCCAAGGTGAATGGGTCTAGGTACCAGTGTTTCACCACAGATGCCTCACACAAATCCTGGAGCTCCTTTTTAGATCTCTGATGGATAGTTGCCAAATCACCCAGCACCAGATCCACCAACTTATTATATTTCATGCCCAGGAAAAAGGTAGAGTCATCACCCACAGTATAGGAGGCCAAAAGGACACTTATGTTGCCAGAGAAATTATGGCTGGGGTAGTAGATGAATCTAGTGGGCAGGTCTGTGATGGATGATCCACCTTTGATGCCATCTCGTTCCCAAAAGCGTTCCTTGAAGGCCAGGGCCACCTTGGTGGCACTGGTGTAATGAACAGAACGGAGGGCCTTTTGCTTGGCCAAGGAGAGTGGTGGCTCAAACTGGATGAGGCGTGTGGCCTTGGCTGATGAAGAGATAATGGCAAAGTCACCTGTGATGATGGACTGGCCTGAGGAGGGTCTTTCCCTCTGGTAGGTAATCTTGACCTGAGGTCCAACCATTTCTACCTTCTCCACTGTTGTCCTCAGTGAGACAGTGCCAGGTTTCAAGGTGTGGTAGAGGGCATTGGGGAGCTGATCAAAGCCACCAGTGATTTCATCAAAGCTGTCCCAAAAGAAAAGGAGAAGGGACAGGGACAGTTAAAGACTCTCTAGAGGAACAAAGGATATGGCCACCTATGGGGAGATCCTAGGGGTCCCTTAATGTTCCTAATTTGCCTGGCATAGAGCCTAAAATGCTGTTAGCATCAATATGTTTCTTGGTTTGAAGCATTGCTCTAGGAAGAATTGAATTTTAAAATACAAATAAATCCAGAGAAGGAAAAACCTGTTAACTGATTAGAGTAAGTATCCTTAATCTGGGATCTATATGTAAAAATATTTCGATAGCTATGTTTCAATATACTTGATGTTCTTTGTAATCAGATGTCTTTTGTGCATTTAAAACTATTATTCTTTTTTTTTAGGGCTTGATAAATTGTTTTATTGACTATGTAAATGTAAAATGGGGGATATGGAAAAATGTAAATAACACATATTAAACTTTAAAATTCATTTTATGTATAATTTTTTTTGAGAACTGGTTATTAAACATTTACCAGC
Organism: Sarcophilus harrisii; assembly: GCF_902635505.1. Taxonomy (NCBI): domain Eukaryota; kingdom Metazoa; phylum Chordata; class Mammalia; order Dasyuromorphia; family Dasyuridae; genus Sarcophilus; species Sarcophilus harrisii. The sequence goes on from NC_045428.1 coordinate 550,159,627, forward strand.
ACATCCCTGACATAGCCTTTCAAATACAGATATCCCATGTTAATAACCAAATTAACAAAAACCATATGATCATCTCAATAGATGCAGAAAAAGCATTTGATAAAATCCAACATCCATTCCTATTAAAAACACTTGAGAGTATAGGAATAAATGGACTTTTCCTTAAAATAATCAGCAGCATCTATTTAAAACCATCAGTAAGCATCATATGTAATGGAGACAAACTGCAACCATTCCCAATAAGATCTGGAGTGAAACAAGGTTGCCCACTATCACCGTTACTATTTAATATTGTATTAGAAACGCTAGCTATAGCAATAAGAGCTGAGAAAGAGATTAAAGGAATAAGAATAGGCAATGAGGAAGCCAAATTATCACTCTTTGCCGATGACATGATGGTATACTTAGAGAACCCCAGAGATTCTGCTAAAAAGTTATTAGAAATAATCCACAACTTTAGCAAAGTTGCTGGTTATAAAATAAACCCACATAAGTCATCAGCATTCTTATATATCACTAACAAAATCCAACAGTCAGAGTTACAAAGAGAAATTCCATTTAAAGTAACTACTGATAATATAAAATATTTAGGAATCTATCTGCCAAGGGAAAATCAGAAACTTTATGAGCAAAATTACAGACCACTTTTCACACAAATTAAGTCTGATCTAACCAATTGGAAAAATATTAAATGCTCTTGGATAGGGCGAGCAAATATAATAAAGATGACAATATTACCTAAACTAATCTATTTATTTAGCGCTATACCAATCAGACTCCCAAAAAACTATTTTAATGACCTAGAAAAAATAACAACAAAGTTCATATGGAAAAACAAAAGGTCAAGAATTTCAAGGGAATTAATGAAAAAAAAATCAAATGATGGTGGCTTAGCTGTACCAGATCTAAAATTATATTATAGAGCAGCAGTTACCAAAACTATTTGGTATTGGCTAAGGAATAGATTAGTTGATCAGTGGAATAGATTAGGTTCAAGGGATAAAACAGTCAACAAATATAGCAACCTAGTCTTTGACAAACCCAAAGATCCCAGCTTTTGGGATAAGAACTTACTGTTTGATAAAAATTGCTGGGAAAATTGGAAACTAATATGGCAGAAACTAGGCATTGATCCATACTTAACGCCGTACACCAAGATAAGGTCAAAATGGGTTCATGACCTAGGCATAAAGAATGAAATTATTAATAAATTAGAGGAACATAGGATAGTTTACCTCTCAGACCTGTGGAAGGGGAAGGTCTTTATGACCAAAGCAGAACTAGAGATCATTACTGATCACAAAATAGAAAATTTCGATTATACCAAACTGAAAAGTTTTTGTACAAACAAAACTAATGCAGACAAGATTAGAAGGGAAGCAATAAACTGGGAAAATATTTTTACAGTCAAAGGTTCTGATAAAGGCCTCATTTCCAAAATATATAGAGAATTAACTCTAATTTATAAAAAATCAAGCCATTCTCCAATTGAAAAATGGTCAAAGGATATGAACAGACAATTCTCAGATGAAGAAATTGAAACTATTTCTAGTCATATGAAAAGATGCTCCAAGTCATTATTAATCAGAGAAATGCAAATTAAGACAACTCTAAGATACCACTACACACCTGTCAGATTGGCTAAGATGACAGGAAAAAATAATGATGATTGTTGGAGGGGATGTGGGAAAACTGGGACATTGATGCATTGTTGGTGGAGTTGTGAACGAATCCAACCATTTTGGAGAGTAGTTTGGAACTATGCTCAAAAAGTTATCAAACTGTGCATACCCTTTGATCCAGCAGTGTTACTACTGGGATTATATCCCAAAGAGATTATAAAGAAGGGAAAGGGACCTGTATGTGCACGAATGTTTGTGGCAGCCCTTTTTGTAGTGGCTAGAAACTGGAAACTGAATGGATGTCCATCAGTTGGAGAATGGCTGAATAAATTGTGGTATATGAATATTATGGAATATTACTGTTCTGTAAGAAATGACCAACAGGATGATTTCAGAAAGGCCTGGAGAGACTTACACGAACTGATGCTGAGTGAAATGAGCAGGACCAGGAGATCATTATATACTTCAACAACAATACTATATGATGACCAGTTCTGATGGACCAGGCCATCCTCAGCAACGAGATCAACCAAATCATTTCTAATGGAGCAGTAATGAACTGAACTAGCTATACCCAGAAAAAGAACTCTGGGAGATGACTAAAAACCATTACATTGAATTCCCAATCCCTATATTTATGCACACCTGCATTTTTGATTTCCTTCACAAGCTAATCGTACAATAATTCAGAGTCTGATTCTTTTTGTACAGCAAAATAATGTTTTGGTCATGTATACTTACTGTGTATCTAAGTTATATTTTAATATATTTAACATCTACTGGTCATCCTGCCATTTAGGGGAGGGGGTGGGGGGGTAAGAGGTGAAAAATTGGAACAAGAGGTTTGGCAATTGTTAATGCTGTAAAGTTACCCATGTATATATCCTGTAAATAAAAGGCTATTAAATTAAAAAAAAAATCAAATACAGATATCAGGTCTTCCCCACTCCACTCCAACCCTGCCCAAGTAAGCTACTTTTCAGGCTCAACACCCGCAGTTCCATCAATGGCATCTCAAACGGCATAAACTCACAGTCTAGGACCTTCCTTAGGGCCCTCTTCAACTTATCAATGCCCTTCCTATTATGTGATGCCTAGAACTGACCCTGATACTGCATATGTGTGACCAGGAAAGAGTACAACAGGGCCGTCACTTCTTCATTGTGGATACTAATGTGTCTCCTAAGTAGCCTAAGCTATTCTAGCTGAGCTGTGTCATGCCATTGAGTCATATAGCGCTTGTAATCTTGTAAGACCCCTCAGATCTTTTTCAGACTAACAGCTGCCTAAAGCTACTTTTTAGAAATACAAGTTTATCACTAAGAAATTTCATCTTACTTGACTCAGCCCAATGATGACATATTCCACTGAAAACAGAATCCCCTACAGGCCACATAGTGACTTAAAAACTATTATTCTTAGAAGAGGCATAACTAGGCTTCCCTATACCAGAAAAGATTAAATACCCTTGGATTAGTGGTTTTCCTGTAACAGCAGAGGAGGGAGTCAGCTTGGGGTATTGGCAAGAGAAGCAAATATAGGGTAGCTGAAAGGAGAATCTCGGCCATTTCCCTGCCCTAATTCTGGAATATTGAAGCACTGGAAAGGGTACTGACTTTGGAGTCCAAGACTTGTGCTCAAATACATTCTCTGCTGACTGCTATCAATGTAACCTTGTGAAGATTACTTAATCCCTGAGCCCCAATTTCTTCATCTATAAGATCAGGAGGCCTGACTCAGCCTCTCAGGTCGCTTCCAGCTTTAAATCTTATGAACCTTTTATCTCTGATCTCAGAAGTTTCAAGGGGAAGTCAGCTTGAAAAAGCTCTGTGACAATTCTTATATGAGCCCATGTCACCATTGTCCTGAACTACCTCAAAAGCTTCTTAAATTTGTTCCATCCTTTATTCTTTCCAGATAAGTGGCCCAGTGGTGAGGGTGCTGAGCCTAGAGTCAGGGAGATTCTTCTTCATGAGTTGAAATCAGGTCTTAGACACTTACAGGCTGTGTGACTCTGGCCAAGTCACTTAACTCTCTTTGCCTCATATGTAAAAAAGTGGGAGAAGGAAATGACAAACCATTGCATAAGCTTTGCTCAGAAAACTCTAAAAGGGGTCATGAAGTGTAGGACACGACTGAACAAGTACTACTCCTCTTTCCCTATTCTGGCCACTTTTCATACTACTGACATAATGTTTTTGTATGTGTGCCGAGATCTGGACATGCCATTCTTTTTACTTCAGGATTCCTTACCCTGTTAGACCTTATCCTGGCATTCAAAGCTAGCCATAACTTGGCACAATTTTAATTGTTATGTCCCCTACCAACATCACCCTCTAATACTTAGTGCCTATAAAGAAGGGGGAGTAATTGCCCGTCACTCACGAGGCCATCAGGATATCTAAGTTGCTAAGAATACTCCTGGTCCTTTTCAGATTTATCTCAGTGCTTTACAGCTGAGTTTTTTCCACTCCTTCTTTACACATATTGTGCTCTAGGCCAACAGGACAATTCTTTGCCTCCAAATATACTTATCCCCTTTCCACTACTATATCCTTACTCCTGCTGTCTCCATGCCTGGAATATTCTCCCTCCCTTTCCTTCTCATACCTATCCCTTGATTTAAAATGCCACCCCCTACATAAAGCTTTCCACATTTTTCTGATTGCATAATGACATTTCTTTTAGACCTCTATTCTGCTTTGTTTAAGCAGATGCCTTTATACACAATTTTCTATTGTTATTATTGCCCCACTCAAGATCCCTTTACTTCTTGGAAGGAGCTGTATCGGATGCTAGGAGAGACAGAATCTCTTTTTTCTACTCCTCAGGTTTGTTGCAAAAATCAAATGGGATAATATTTTGTAAAGCACTTTGCTCAGTCCGGCACATAGTAGGCATTTCCAGGCTGGGGATGAAACTGTAGTAGAATATAATAGTGGAAAAGTAGCAGATATATTTGAAAGCAGAGTTATTCTGAGCCTATCTGGCTCCTGTCATGGTATCAATGGTATCCCATATCTTATCTCCCCACATGAATTTCATGTTCATGTTCTACTCACCTATCTATTTGGAAGTAGGTAATTTCATTTCTTAGGGACTGCAAGAGAGATTTATAGTAGCCTGCATCTTCATTCATGATATCTCCAATCATCTGAACAGCTCCTCTGCTCAACTGCCCCTCCTTTAGAAGGTAGGCCTGGGTTAAGAAAAGAGGGAGTAAAGGAGATGCAGGAAATGGGAGAAAAGAGGCACAACAAGGAAAAAGATATAGAAGTGGGCTGAACTAGATGGAGAATTCCCCATCTTCTTTCCCATTTCCCACAATCCTTACCTTGGTAGAGAAGGAGTCATATGTAGAGAACAAGTGACTACAGTTATGATGTCTCAGTTTTTCCATCACCTAGAAGGAAAAGGTGTTATGGATTAGTGAAAGAGTGGTCATGACACTTGGGATTTATTACAGCCATTGGCTTGAACACCTCCTCTCTGCACTTTTCTTTCCAAAGAAGAGAGGGCATGGCAGGGTTGAATAGGAGGGAAGCGATGGCAGATGGAGGAAGTAGCTGGAGGATATGAATTAGGGATAAGGAAAAGTAGAAAGGATGAAACAGGACCAATTCTAGTTATACATTAAGACAGGGAAATCAGGGCATTATAATTCTGGGTCATATCCATTTGTCATATGACCTAAAAATTTAGCAAAGGCCTACTTTCTAAGGGCCTTCTAGAAATAGATGCCCTTTGGCTTGAGTCACTTATTTCAAGAGGGGATAAGGTCAGGAGCTCTGGAGTGAATAGGCATTAGATACATATGGACCCAAATGCACCCAAGTACCCAGATATCCTGGAGATGAAGTCTGATGGGAAAACAGGAATGAGCAAAGTTAGGTTATGTTAGACTGGCTGGCTTCCCCAGAAAACTAGCATCTGATTGACAGGTGTGGGAGTAGGAGGTGGCTGAATGAGTGATCTGTCATTCACCTTAGCTATTGCTTCTTTGAAGAGTGTACTGGGCATCTTGCCTGACTCCTCGGGTTTCACAGAGTATCCCAGGATGTCGGGATTGGCCAACACATCTGAAGTTCTATGTCGTTGGCCTTTGATATAATACCAGGTGTTGTTATTGGACGGGATAAAGGTGTTCATTTTTAGACCAAGCTTCTCCACATAGAATCGGACCAGCCTGGGACACAAAAAGAAGAGAAGAAACACTAATTACAGTCACTTCCTGTGGCTCAATTGTAGTAGAGATTTCCCCAGAAAGCAATTTCAAAACTGTCACTTCTTGCCCCCTCCAAAGAGCTCTGATAAATATATTCTTCTTGAATTCTAACCTCTGCTTTCTCCTGTTGTCATTTTGGCCAATTTCACCTTGATTTTGGCTTCAGAGAAAGCTAGTTGCTGACCTTTCTTGAAAGTTAAGCACCTAAGGTAAAATAGTTGCTGACTTTTCTTGAAAGTTAAGTACCTTAGTGGTAGAGTTTGGGCCTGGACTTAGAAGACCTGAGTTCAATTCCCACCCCTCCCTCAAATATTTACTAGTATAACCCTGGGCAAGCCACTTTTCCTCTGTCTGTCTCAGTTTTCTCATGTATGTGAAATAGGAATAATAATAGCATCTATTTTACAAAGCCTGGAACAAAATAAGTGCTATATAAACGTTTATTCTCTTCTTAAATTAATTGTTGGAAATTCTGTGACTTTAGAGGAAAGAAGTCTTTTGGATGGTGTAAAAACTCATTGTGGTTCAGAATGATTTCTTTTCTCTTCTAGATGTCTAATTTAAGGACATATACCATACACTCATAACTTTTTGGAGGTGGAAAGGACTGGAAGGGAGAGAACTGGAAGGGTTGAAATTAGATATCATTGGAACTGGAAATGATATCATTAGATATCATTTAATCCAATCCTCTTCATTGTGCAGAGGAGGAAACTGAGACCAGAAAAGGGAAGGATGTGACACAAGGCCACACAACAAGCTAGTGGCTTGGGACTTTGAACCCATGGCTCCTATCTGTCTAGAGTTCTTTCCTGTCCCTACTCTATGTGATTGATTGGAATGGATTCAATGGGTAAGTGGGGGGGGGTGGTGGAGATAAAAAGAGGTGAAGGGAAGTTGGGTAGGAAGCTATAGTTTCTATTAGTTTGAGCAGAATAGTTAATAGTTTGAGCAGAAAGGGAAAAGAAAATATTTGGAGTAAATTATATTAGAAAATGGTGTCAGAAATCATAAGATAATAACAATAATAATTAACTATAATAATAACAACAAACTTTAAGGGTTGCTAAGCACTGCAAATATTATCGCTTTGGACCATAGATTTAGAGCTGGAAGGGCTGAAATTAGAGACTATTTAGTGCACACCCTTCATGATATAGTTAAAAGAAACTAAAAAGAACTAGGTTTCCAACTCAGCCCATCTAATTATAAACAGAAGAGCCTTCTCTATTATATTCTGCAGATAGTAACTCTCCTTGGTTCTGAAAACTTATAGACTAGATTTGTATCCAACATCTTTCATTAACTAATTTCCCTTCTTGGAATTTCAGTATCCTCACCCATAAAATGAGGGAAAAGAGGGTTGTTCATTATCTCTAAGGTCCTCCCTTCCAGCTCTGATGTTCAAAGATTTCAAGCATAACTTGCATTTATATATTACCTGATTGTTTACCAAGGATTTTTCTCACAATACTCCTGTGAAATAGGTGGATATTTTAACAATCATTTACTAAATACCTGCTGTGTGCCACTAGCTCCTGCTATTATTTCCATTTTATAGCTGAGTAACCTGAGACAGATAAAGTGACTTGCCAAGGGTGACACAAGTAGAAAGTGTCTGAGACCAGTATTCAATGAATATTATCTCTAGGTCAAAGATTGTGCTACCAGTGTGACACATGGCTGTCTAATGTTCAGAAAACCATAGCTCAGAGAGGTCAAGTAACTAGTTCAAAGTCACAAAGTCAGTAAACTGGCAAAGTTGGGACTAGGATCCAGATCTTCTTATTCTTTCCCCAACTAGACCAAGCTACTAGGAAGAATGTTTTACCTTCATGTTGTGGGATTACAATCTCAAACCTCCCTTTTCTGGTTTCTTCTCCAGTTTTCTATATCACCACCACTCTTGTTGCTGCCCTCACTTCCTCTGTATCTGATTCTTCTTTTTCTCACTCCCCCTTCCTTGTCCCTTCTTTCTCTTTTATTCTTTCACCACCTTCCTCCAGGACTCCCTGGCTCTTTTTTGATCTTCAGATGCATTGCTCTGTTCAACTCACTTTCAAAACCAAATTTGGACCACCGGAATAACTTGCCTTCTGGGCAGATACTGGTGGCAACCCTTTGCAAGCAGGGATAGCCTTGGTCCGATATATAAAGGACACCATGTTATTTTGCAATGTCTCTGCCATTAAATTGGTTTTAGGATCTTTGGTATTGTGACATCTCTGAACTAATCTTCTCCTTTATCAGATTGGTACATTAATCTCTTTTTCAACTATTTCCTCAAGAGTATTTGTAGGACTGTGGAAAGTTCATTACTGGGAACAAATGTCTAAATTGAACCCTGTCATCTTTGTTATATTCAGTCCATACCGTAGTCCTTTACCTCAAGTCTTACCTGTGATTGCTTGGCAATCTCATAGGACCCAGGTCGATGTACCAGTCATTGTTTGGGCTCCGGAATGTTGTCACTCTTCCCCCAATTTTGTGATTGGCTTCTAAGACTGTCACCTAGATTCAGAAGGTGACTCTTGGAGTTTACCATAATACCCTCCATCTTAATTTCCCAGCTTAAGATAAAGATATGCCATCCTGATGGAACAACAGTGTTATAGGAAGGAAGAAACTCTTCTGTGTCCTGTAATCCTATTTGGAAGTACATAAGAATGGAAAGAGAAAGCCCAGAATGAGGGACTATTTCCTTTGGCCCTCATTCCCTTAATGTCAGCATAAACTAATTTAATCAGTTATACAATAAGTATTTATTAAGTGCCTATTATATGTGCTTGTCATTGGGGAGATAAACATTAAATAGATATTCTCTGCCTTAAAAGATGAAGCTGCTTGGATTGGGCAAGCAAATATAATAAAGATGACAATACTATCTAAACTAATCTATTTATTTAGTGCTATACCAATCAGACTTCCCAAAAACTATTTGATGACCTAGAAAAATAACAACAAAGTTCTATGGAAAAAAAAGGTAAAAAATTTCAAAGGGTTAATGAAAAAAATCAAATGAAGGTGGCTAATTCCAGTCTAAAATTATATTATAAGGCAGGTTACTAAAACTATCTTTTGGCTAAGAAATGAATAGTTGATCAGTAGAATGGTTGGTTCAAAGGACAAAACATAAAACTTTAATTATCTGTGTTTGACAAACCCAAAGACCCCATTTTGGATAAGAATCTTATTTAAAAATTGCTGGGAAAATTAAATTATTGGAAATAAATTTACCCATAACACCTACACCAAGATAAAGGTCAAAATGGGTTCTATGGCAAAAATGAATCATAAATAAATTGGAAGGCATGGATATTTACCTCTCAGACCAAAGAGGAAGGAATTTATGAAAGAAGAATGAATCACTTGCTACAAAATTGAAATTTTGACTATATCAAATTGAAAAGTTTTTGTACAAACAAAACTAATTCAGGCAAGATTAGGGAAAAACAATAAACTGGGAAAACATTTTTAAGTCAAAGGTTCGAAAGGACTCATTTCCAAAATATAAGAAATTGACTCTAATTTATGAAATCAAGCCATTCTCAATTGATAAATGGTCAAAGGATATGAACAGACAATTTTCAGATGATAAATTCTAATAGTATATATGAAAGAGTTTCCAAATCCTATTGATCAGAAAATAAATTTAGACAACTCTGAGATACCACTATACCCTGTAGATTGGCCAGAATGACAGGGAAAAGATAATCAGAATTTGGAGGATGCAGGAAACAGGGACACTGATACATTGTTGATGGTTTAAATTCCAGCCATTTGGAACAATTTGGTATCCCAAAGTTATCAAACTTATCCCTTTGTCCACAGTTCTCTTGGGCATACCCCAAAGAGATACTAAAAAGGAAAAGGACCTTATGAAAATGTTTGTAGCCCCTGTTTTAGTGGCCAAAGGCTGGAAAATAATGGATGCCCAAGTTGGAGAATGGTTGATTTGTGGTATATGAATTTTAATATTTTTTTTGAAATGACCACAGGACGCGAGAGGATTGGCGGACTTCCCTGAACTGATCTGAGCGAAATAGGCGGAACCAAATCTTAAACATCAACAGGATACTGTGAGGATTATTCTATGAAATGGTTCTTCAACAAAGACAAGATTAACAGTTTCAATTGATCAAGGATGGACAGAAACTACACCCAAAGAAAAGAACACTGGAAATGAATGTAAACCTTTGCATTTTGTTCTTCTTAGGTTATTTATACCTTCTCAATTCTCCTGGAACAAAGAAAACTGTTCGTTCTGCCATATTTTTTATCCAAACACTTAATCTATTTAACATTATGGACCTTCCATCTTTGGGGAGGCGGAGGGGGAGGGAAAATCGGAACAGAAGTATAAGGGATAATGTTGTAAAAAATTACCCTGGCATAGGTTCTGTCAATAAAAAATTTATTTAATAAAAAAAAAAAGATGAAGCTGAAGATGAGAAGCTTCACTAATCAAAACTTTGGTTCATTAGCAGTAATTTGCAGATTCAAGGTGTTAGTGGTAAGTTTGGTTTAGGGTAAGCATTGGGGGAAGATCTAGGGGATGGTAAATGATAATATGTTGGAAATCAGAGAAAAAACTGATTTCAAAACTTTCCCTTATAAGGAGAAATTTGAGTATTTATGTCTTTCTACTTACATCTTGTTCCCCTCTGCTTGTAAAACTCTTACCCAAGTACTATCTTCTCCAGGAAGTCACCCTTTACCACAAAAATCAAACCGCTGCTCTTCTGTATAGAAACTTAGAGTTGTAAGGGACATTAAAAGCCATCCAATCTAACCCCATACCCCAGATCTTACTGTCTGATAATTGTTCTTTTGCACTCAAGAATTTACTGTTTTCTAAGTGTTCTCAAATTTACCACAGTGAGAATATTTGAGGGACACAAGGTATAAAGTTTTCCAAAAAAGAAAGCTGGAACTTTTTTGTCTCCTGAAACTGAGTTCTCTGACAGTAGAAAACAGGTCTGCTCCTTCACTTTCTTCCCCAGATCACATTTTCTCTCCCAGACAGAGTTTGAGTTTGCTTCTTGTTCTGTTTTCTTCAGACTGTTTCCTGAGAGCAGGGATTAGGCCATTTCTGATTTTTCTCTTCTCAGCTATGTGAGGTCTGAGTCTTAGAAGAGTTAAGTATTTTCCCTAATGTTGGGGACCACATAAAGTGTGAAATCTAGAAAGCCTGTAAAGAATTAAAAAAGATATTTGCACAGGAAGGTAGTTTGGTTCTCACAGTCCCTGCAGCTGTGTGTCACAGCACACTTTTAGAAATTAAGAGAGTGTTTGGTTCTTACAGCCTCTATAGCTGTGTATTACAGAGGTAAGGAGTTGCAAATCAGCCTTTACAGTTATTTTATTTTCTAAGTTAAGCTAACAGACAAGTTAGAGCTACTATGACCCTGGCAATCAGAGATATGTGTCTGAAGGTCATAAAACATAGTTATAAATGCAGGTGTTGCTTGAAAAGGAATGTATGCTTTTCTTTAATCTATAATAACCTTGCTATGCTTAAAAACATATATATTCTGTACAGAGAATGGAATAAATCAGAAGTATTCACTGACATAGAATTGCCTCTTGCCTCATTCTATCATTCATGTCTTCTCACATGACATGATCTATTCTGTTGGTCAGAATTAGATCCCAGCCACCACTAACAAGTGACCCCTAACATCCTAAGGTCACCCAGCAAGAGCTGGGAATAAAAACTCCTGTTTTTAATTCCTTAAGACTGTAGTCCTGTATCGTTGGTTCTTAATTTTTTTTAATGAACCTTGTCTCCACTATAGACTTGTATATGGGCTTGGAGATGAGAAAAAAGGATTGGGGGGTGGGGGGAGGCAGAGAGCTAGAGACAGAGACAGAGACAGACAGAGAAACAGAGAGAAAAAGAAAGAGAAGCGCTCAAAAACAATAAGAGAAGAATTAAATTGTGGCCCTGGTCTGGGGAGAAAATAGAGCATGCCTTTGGAGAGTAAGGGGAAGATCCTGGTATTGCCCTCAGGGAGCTTATAATTTGGAGAGGGGAGCAAAAGAAAGAAAAGTCTTTGTTCCAACTCCATAGCTAGGATTGTATTCTTTCTTTGGCTACCATGTCACACTATTGGAGCTCACCTTTTAAGGGAGTCAAGGACAGTCCTGGGGAAACTCACAGTCTGCCTGAGAGCACGTAGTTGATGTTTGTGGATGGATATTTGCTTCCTTACCTTGTGTCCAGCATCCTGAAGGGTCTTAGCTGCCACCAATCCAGACATCCCAGCTCCTACCACAAGGATATGCTTCTTAGAGGCAGAGGTACCAAGTCCCTCCTGGGCAGTTTTCAGAATAGCTTCATATTCAGGGTCCTGGAAGCACTGAAGAATGTCAAAATAGCCATGGCAACTAGAAATGGCCAGGATGAAGGCAAAGGTCAGGATACCTGTGGACAAAATGTTCATGTCCTGAAGATGGAAAGCAGCAGAAAGGCCAGGGCCAGGACATTCCCTTCCCACAACTTAGCCTGTCCTGGGCTAGGCTCCTCATTCTTTTTATTGAGGTCAAAATGAAATGGAAATATTTCTTGACTTTGAGTCATGATTGAATTTAAATACTGCTTCTAAATCAAAGTTTCTCTATCTATAAAATGGGGATTATCATAACTGAAAATGATATAGAGCTTTATATATATATACTATAAAATTTGATCCTCATAATCATCCTGTGAGGGATGAGTTATGATTATTCCTATTTTACAAAGGAGCCAATTGAATCGAAGAGAAATTAAACATTTGGTCCAGAGTCACATAATCAATAAATGTCTGAAGAAAAATTTAAACTCATGTGTCTATGATTCTAAGTCCTTTCCCCAGATCTAAGCTCCTGAGCTGTCTTAATGCACAACCCTTTCAGGACTCCCTACATAGTACTTTAAAATTCAAAAATCTTCCTTCATTTCCATCTCACAGCAACCCTCTAAAATATGAGCTGTTATTATCCCCATTTTCTCCATGAGGAAACCAAAGTAGGGATGTAATTAATTTTGGACCCTTATTCTATTAAAATAACTATTAATCAATTTGATAGAATCATATTAAAGTTCTGTATATAAGGTTTCAAAACTGTGATCTCAGATTCTAAATTCATTTGCTTAACTATAGGAAATTAACCATAGGCCCTCCACCCTTTTGCCTTGTGATGGTGTGGTGATTAAGCCCATTTTGGCAGAGGTGACAGCTAAATGGAAAGTCCCCCAAAATATTTTTGCACCTCCAAACCAATAACTTGTCCAATAGGAGCAGATGACCTTAAGATCTCTGATTGTGATAGCTTGAACCATTTCCTCTCACCCAAATTAAGGAGAAGCCTTTCCATCTGATGTGAAGATATTCCTTACTTCACCTAACTTGTGACCCTGTTGACATATTACTTATTTTTAGCTTACATGTCACATATCAATTAATGGAACTATTCTGTATTTGGTTTAGCTGTTCTGGAATGACTAGATACCTAACCTTAATAGGGTCCTGGAAAGAAGAGGCACCTCAGATTATGAATAAGATCTAAGGTCCACTTCATTAGAGAGGATCATGGACACTTTAATAAAGTTCCATTGACTCAAACTTCTGCCTCAATCTCTTTTATTGTAGGTAAGACCATTTTAATTCCCATACAAGGTTCAGAACACAAAGTGATTTGCTCAAGGTCTCATAGTTCAAATATGTCAAGGGTGGGTTTGAACCCACATTTCTCTGGCCCTTGATCCTGCACTCTATCTACTGCCCCACAAGATGTTAAGTATAGAATTTGTTCAGGGACGACTAGTACATCTGGTATGAGGGCTGCAGAGCCCTTTTCAGGACTACTGTCTACCTTTGGTGTTTATCTGATCCAATTAACTCTTATCTGTGGCTCCAAGAAGCTGCAGTATGCACAGTATCTACACCCTAGTAAACCATTTCAGCAGATGGCTAAACCTGGCTGAGGATAACTGGGGAGTCTGAAACCTATCAGTGAGTTAGGGAAGTGTCTACCTGGAGCAAATAAAGATATTCCCTAGTGGAATGGGCACATGAGAATAACTTATCCCCATGGTTAGGAAGGAAACTGAAGCAGGTACTGTGGAGTGTTTATAACTTGGTTAGACAACACAGATGCAATGGTCACCCACTGCTTCCTGAGTCATCATCACTCAAATTGATTCTGTCTAGCCACTGGACTGTGATGACTCTGGAAGAGAGAGTGAGGATGATGACTTCATACAACTTTACCTCACTTAGATACAATTTATGTACTAATCAAAAGATATCACCCATTCCATTTTACTATTTTTACCTATCATCTCAAAGTGACAGACAAATGACAAAGCAGCAGGTAAAAATATACTTGAAGCTGTAATTATAACCCTGTATATTATAGCCTCAGGTCATAGGATCTTCTTTTCACTGGAAGCAGCAGTAGGATTTGACAATCCCCTTAGTGTCTAAGCATCTTTTTAAGAACCACACTGCTTACCTCATGATGCTTGAAAAGGAGCCCTAAAAACTGTCTGCTTATCCAACCCTAGTCTGATTTCCATGGCAGGCCAGGGGATGTCACCCAGAAGTCAAAACAAAATATGTACAAAAATTTCCTCAAAAATGATTCTGCTGACCATTGGCACATGGAATGTGCACATACTTATAAATAAACAAAACAAAATTCAGTAGACTTGAAAGATGAACAGCTCTTGTGAGAGAATTCAACTGGTAATACATTCTAATAGCAGCCCTGAGTGAAAAAAGATTGGCAAATGAAAGCCAGTTTGCTGAAGTCAGAATTGAATATATGTTTTTGGAGTGGCCACAGGGAAGAGGTACACTATGAAACTAGGGTAGGTTTTGCAATCAAAGTTAATATGGTTGAACAAATTATAGTATTTATTCCATAGGCTTTCTTTACATGGAAATATATTGCTTTATATTTTGAATCTTCTCTTCTGTTTAGCTATGCACATGGCAATGTTTTCTTTTTTCTAAGTTTAATATAAATAAATTTAAAAATTACTCTAGTCAGCAAGAGTCTATGCTTGTTGTGAATGACCAATAGGCTTATGACAAGTGATTGTCACTTGCAGGTAAATGCTATGCCACCATCATCAGTGTCTATTCTCCCACCATGATGAATGAACTCTGATGAGATCAAAGGAAAATTTTATGAAAGATCTGGATATTCTCATCATCAATGTGCCAAAAGAAGACAAGCTTATAATTCTGGGTGATTTTAATAATAGAGTAAGCTGAGACTACCAGATATGACAGGGAGTACTTGGGAGGAATGGAGTCAGGAAAGGAACAGTCACGTTCACTTACTATTGAAAACTTGTGTATCTTATGACCTTCTCAGCACCAACCCACCTAAATGTAATAAAACTTCTTGGATAAACCCTTGCAGCAAACATTAGCATTTAAAAGACTATATCTTTGTAAGAAGAGACAGACAGGATATGAGAGTGATGAAAGCAATGTGTAGCACATGTGCTAGACTGATGACAGACTTATCCTCTCCAAGATAATTCTTTGCATTCAACAAAAGCAAAGATGCCAAGGCAAAATGATTTACCAGAAGACTTAATGTCAACAGGTGAGAGCTCTTCTTTGAATGGGAACAGTTTGTTACCAACTTGGTAAGAAAGTTGAGAAAACACAGTTGGCAATAGTGGTTTCTGTTATATTTTGTAAAGGACAATAGAAGAGGGATTCACTTCAGGTCGAGGGAAACAGATTTGCAGATTCAGCTGTCCATGCTACTGCTTCCCGTTTGCTCCTGACCATGGCACCTTTAATTTCCCAACTCTTGACTTTTGCACTTCTTTATAGCTTCCAGGCAAGTAAATTCTGAAAGGGTTATTAAATCCCACATTTCTGAATCCTATCTGGAAGAGGAGTACTTACTTAGTGGAGGATTGGCAGGTAAATTTTGCTCATATGCCCCCTGGCAGGGACTTCAAACTGCTTTGGGGTTTTGTTAATACCTGTATTAATTGGGTAAAAGTCTTCCCTTGTTAGACTGAAAAGGCTCTAGAATTTTTATTAAAGGAGATCATACTCACTTAAGGCCACGCTGTTCCACCCTTTACCCCTATGTCTTTGAAAAAACAAAAGCAAGAATTTTGGGAAAATGTTTTTGGTATTTATTCTAGGAAAAACTGTCTGAATGAGAGACATTCATGATAGCCTCATCTCCTTCTCCCCTCTTCACAGTCTTCTCCCTCTCTTCCCTTTCTCTGATTGGAGTTCCTGGAGTTCTCTAATAACCCCCATACTAACTCCACCTTTGTTTATTTTTTTTTTGCTCATATTTATTACTTGCATTTTTAATCTACTTGTAAGAGTTGTTTCTTCCAGACTCCAAACCATGAAATTCCAGCAGCTTGATCAACCTGAAATCGTCCGATACCTGATTCTGACACTCAGCACCACTTCACTTTGCCACTGATGCTACCTACAAGTAATTTGTCTCCCCTCCACAATTTGGACCCCACTAAGCAGGGCCAGCTCTATGCCTCTTATCAACCTGAAGCAGCTCCAGAAGATGAGACCTTTGTCCCTTTATCCCAAATGAATCTGGGCTGGACTACTTAAGGTAGAAATGATGGCACCACCTGACCTTGACAGTACTGTAGTTCTACAGGTAACACTGCCTGCCAGATGCCATTCTGTTGGTCTGTGATGACAGGGTTTCCAAGACAAATAGTGGGAATTGGTAGAAGCAGGGTCTCTTATTCCTGCTTATTGCTTCAAGCAATTATGCCATCACCCACTTGCTTATGCACTTAATCACTAGAATAGTTCAAGATTTCTAAGCTAAAATGGTTCCTGAAAGCTTCCACTGATGTGCAGGTGTTTGGTTTTAAATGGTAGAAGGTGGGTTACAGTTGATACTGAAGAGAGGGATAAGCCTGAAGGCCGAGATAGCGACGATGTCCTGGTGGAAGAAATTAATCAGGATTGGTGATCCCTATTCTCAGAGGGCCACAGAAAAAGTCAGACCTTAGTTCTAAGCTTCAGGAAGTTATGTGACCCAATAGAAAGTAGACAGCATTGCTGACCATTGGTCAATGGTTACTTCCTTTTCAGTCCATACAATGAATTCAAGTCTTTTTGCTATATAATTCACTCCCTGTTTTCAGCCATGTGCCACACACCATGCTGAACTGCTCAGCTGGTGTGTTTGGACCTCTCCTTGAAAGGATCAAATAAATGCTTTCTGTTTGCATCTGAAGATGCCTCCAAGTAGTCATTTTGGGTAATGGTGCGTGACCCTTTCCACACATAAAGAAATTGCTACTTCCTTTTCTCTGTTTAGTTAATAATATCTAAAAAATCATGTATAACTCTCACAAGATGACAATTAACTAATGAATTCTTAAGTCTAATGCATAGGGAGACTGTAACATAGAAGTTATATAATTTCTTCAGGATCATTTAATATACTAGGAAGAGAGCAAAGAAAGAGACCTGGCTTCCTGCCCTGGCCATTGTTAGAAATCGTTCACATTGCCAATTTTCCATTAATGTTTCGCCTGTTTCTTAGTAGGTGAATCTTAAATCTATAGCATTTAAAATGAATTCTTATGAGGAATTCTTAAGCCTATAACATTTGAAAATGAATTCTACTATGAGGTAGAGATAGGAGAATAAAATGTAAGATTTTTCTGTCCAGATATACTCAAAAGCAGGAAATTGAGAAAAGGGGGTCTTGCATCTTTGGGTATATCTAGCTCCAAATTCTCATTAAGCAACTTCTGGAGTGCAGAATATCAGAACTGGAAGAGACTTTAGAGATTAGATAATTTGACTCCTCTCCTTTTATAGATAGGGAAACTGAGGATCAGAGAGTGGAAGAGCATTTTCCACTGTCAAAGTGAGTCAGCAACAGAAACAAATCTAGATCCCAGGGCTCAGCCCAGTGTTTGTTGCAGTGTACCACACTCTTTATCTTCTATAGCTCTTTTCCTGATCCCTCTGACCTTATCCCTAACTTCTAACCCGTAATCTCCATGTCCCACTTAGAACTACCCCAATCCAGCATTTTCTATTGATGCATAGGAACCAGCTTATTCTCAGGAACTGCTAAAAATGAGTTTGTCAACTCTGATCAGGTCAGTTTTCAGACTGTTCTGTTTGCATAGAATGATGAGAGACTGAACTTAATTAACTCTATCCAGACTCCATTGTCTCAATGCTGTGAGGACAAAACCCTTAAACAAATCATCCTCTTTGAGACTAAGTTAGCATCTTTAAAGATGGTCACATCAACCTTTGAGACACACTTAACAGGAACTTAGTTTTCCCAAATTATCTCTGGAATAGTCTCAACATCTGAATATATCATGGTTACTTCCTACATCCTATCTCCACCCCAACTCCTCTGTCTCCCCTGAGTTATAAAATGTCCAGTTCTCCCAAAAGCAAACTACTCATTCAGTATGACTGCCTTGTCTAGTCATATTTGAGTATGTGTGCTGTTCATGTAAAATAAAATAACAAACCTTTGTAACCTGTGATGGATGCCTGTGACATAAGTTCTTTATTTCAGTTGGACTATTATGCTCTCTCAAATCTATTTACTATAATCTCATATCTTTTCATTACCATTTCATAATGGTACCAAATCTCTTTTGGAATCTGTCACGGGAACAGAAAAATTGAAATGCATGGTCATCCCATTATGTTTTAGGACCAACTTGCAGTGGAGATCCCTGAAAACCCAAATATCCCATGGGTTATTAAAATGCACTGGTAGCTTTTTGATAATATTTAAATTAGGGGACATTCTGACGTATGTCTTGTGTTTTTCTGAGGATGTTGTGTGTAAAATGCTTACCCCACTTTTCTTTGGGATGCTAGAGCATTGGTTATAGCTGAGAATGGGAGTGTTTTTATGACACAGGCATCCATCACAAATTACAAAATTTTGCTAAGTAAGCACTTTTTTGGTGTTTTTTTTGTTTGTTTTTTGGGGTTTTTTTTGGTAACATATGAGGTGTTTTGGAATAGAAAAGAGAAGTTAGTTAGATATTTTTAATTTGATTAGTTGCAAATTACCTGAAAATGATTACTTCAAAATCATTACTTCTGTCATCTGTCTTCAGCAAATCAACCTGTCATTTAACATTTATTTAGTGCATATCCATTGTTTAATCAACATGATCTACAGCTTTCTTAAATGCCTAAAGCAAGATTTTAATCTGAAAGTATTGGCTATATAAATGATTGTTGATTCTTTTGCTATATTATATAGCATATATGTTGCTATATAACATATGTTACAAGAAACCTATTCTGTTTTCTAGCCTTATAAGTCACCAAGAATATGTAAAAGGTCATTGGTTGGGAAAATGGTCATTGGTTTCATAAATTGAATACATTAATGCTAAATAATTAAAACAAAACCTCTAATTTTTCTACACAATTTTGACTGTGCTCTATAGGCCCTTTACCCTCTGCATTGCAAGGGGGAAATGAGGTCGATATTGATATTTTTGCTATGATCATCTTGCAAGTTATATTTTTACTTTCCCTGCAAGTTCATTTCCCTTCTGTCATGTGTGTGAAAATAAAACAAGGTACAGGAGTGTCTGCCCCCAATCATATCTCATCTTCAATATCAGCCCTGATTAGCTTATGCACAATAAACTTGGTTTGCTGAGGATTTATTTGCAAGCCTGTTTTTGTTTTTGTTGTTTGTTTGTTTGTATTTTTAAATCTGAATTGACTTGAAGCCTCTGATGTAGAACTTGGCTATTTGAGAAAAAATTTCTCGGGACCATAACTATAATTGATATCTATATCTATATCTATGTAGATATAGATAGATAGATTTTAGTTTGAATCAAGGTATCAGTGAAGGGCCATATGATGGACAACTTAATAATTGTTAACATGCCATTCCAGAGAAATTCCACAAAACTTCTCAGAAGAT
Organism: Sarcophilus harrisii; assembly: GCF_902635505.1. Taxonomy (NCBI): domain Eukaryota; kingdom Metazoa; phylum Chordata; class Mammalia; order Dasyuromorphia; family Dasyuridae; genus Sarcophilus; species Sarcophilus harrisii. The sequence continues at coordinate 550,179,424 of NC_045428.1, forward strand.
ACAGATAAATGTTTGCATCTGAGTTAGAAGGACAGCTTTTAAGCTCTCATGGTGGGATTCTGGGAAGATGGTGAAGTAGGATGGTAAATTTCAAGCTTTCCTGATTTCCCCCACAAATACAATAAATTTGCATATTAGGGTGAATGTAGACTCCTGAAAAATCAAGAAGACTTAGGGTAGAACAGGGATACTCCTGAAACAATCCAAGAATATTTGAAAAAAGATCCAGGGCTTGGGCTAACTTGTGTGAAGTGTAATCACTTCCAGGATAGCTACTCAAAAACACTAAGAGGGGAGCCCTGGAGCAAGCTGGGTGTGGCTGGAGCCTCAGCAGTAAACATAGAAATTTTCACCTCTCCAACTGCTTGTGGAATCTGGTGTGAGCCTGGGAAAACTGAGGAAATCTCAGCTGATTGGGAATGCCAACTGGCTGTGCTTCAGTATGTGGCTCTGGGTGAAAAGAAACCAGCATACCCATGAGTGCAGAGGTACTGGAACAGGGAAGCTGCTGACTTCAGGCACTTGCAGGAGGGTGGAACTCTTGATTTGGGGTTCTTGGCAGAGGGAACAGCTGAAATGAAGCCAGAGACACCATCTCCCACCCCAAGATTAAAGGTGCTTACACTAATACCTTTTATTTTAAAAAAATGAACAGGAAAATAAGAAAGAACCCATCATAGAAACATACTATGGGAACAGGGAAGACCAGGGTTCATTTTCAGGGAAGGACACTGAAGTACAAAAAAAGCTTCTACCTCAAAGAGTACAAATGGCTTCTTGCCCAGAGAGAATTTATAGAACTCAAAAAAGAATTTTAAAAATTAAATGAGAGACATTGAGAAAAAAAAAACCATTCAATAAAACAAGATTATAAAAGTTAACCAACTAGAAAAGGAGAGACAGAGTCTCAAAGATGAAAATAATCCTTTGAAAATTAGAATTGGTGATTTTTCTTGGGCAGCAAGATAATCGTATAAATATGTATGTATATATTGTATTTAACATATACTTTAACATATTTAACATGTATGGGACTACCTGCCATCTAGGGAAGAGGGTGGAGGGAAAGAGGGAAAAAGTTGAAACAGATGTTTTTGCAAGGGTCAATGTTGAAAAATTACCCATGTGTATGTTTTGTATATAAAAAGTCATAATAAAAAATGTTAAAAAATTAGAATTGGGCAAGGGGAAGCCAGTAAACCTATGACAGACCAAGAAATAACAAAACAAATTATAAAAAAATGAAAAAAATAGAACAGAATGTGAAACATCTTATGTGGAAAATGACAAATTTGGAGAACAGATCAAGAAGAGAAAATATAAGAATTTGACAGCCTGAAAGTTGTGATCAAAAAAAGGGCCTTGACACAATAATGCAAGAAATAACGCAAGAAAATTATCCTGAAATTATAGAACGTGAGGGGAAAATAAAAACAGAAAAAATCCATGAATCACCACCTCAATGAGATCCTTTGTGGAAAACACATGGGAACATTAATGCCAAATTTTGAAACCCCTAGATCAAAGAGAAAATTTTGCAAGAAACAAGAAAAAAAATTCAAATATGCTGTAGCTGCAATTAGAATTGTACAGGACTTATAAATAGCCATAATAAAAGACTGCAGGTCCTGGAATTATATTTACCAACAATTAAAAGAACTAGGTCTGCAGCCAAAAATATCATATGGCAAAATTATCTATAATATTGAATGAGAAAAAATGAATTTCAGATTTTCAGGACTTTGTATCAACCAAACTCAAACTTAATAGAAATTTTAACATTTAAAAGAGTCAATATCAAAGATCAATTTCAAGGAACTCAATATAGACAAATTGTTTATTTTTTTTACATGGGAAGTTAATGCCATATGTTTAAGATTGATATCAACAATATAACAGCTTAAAAGAAAGATTGGGACACAGATAAGGTAAAAATAGTAATTTTGTCATACAAATGAAGTGCAGAGGAAGAATAGACACAGACACATTAGAGGGGAGGGAGAAGAGCTCATAGTTCTGAAAACCTACTCATAGCAAAAATGAATTAAATAGACAACACTATATACATACCATAAAGGATATAGCACCCTCCAAAATCTATAAAGAAATAAGAGAGGAGGAACGGGTAGGACAAGGAAGCAAAGGAGAGGGAAGAAGACAAGGGATCATGAGTGGGGGAAGGTTAAATAATGGCAAGGCAAGTTAGGAGCAAAATTAAAGCAAAAGGTCAGCAGGAATAAGAAAGATATATGTGGGGATATGTGTATGTGTATATTTACATATTATATATCTATATCTATATATCTATAGATATAGATATAGATGTCTTTTCTTAACTCTAGCCTGCTTGGGGTGGGGGAGGATATGAAAGGGAGAAAAATAAAGTATAAAAGGTACATAGCAGAGAACAAAAGAACAATGTGCAAGGAAGTAAAGATGGACACTCATGAATATAATTTCGTCTATTAATGTAGCTATATATAATGTAGTATAATATATTTTCTTGAACTGGCATTTGTTGTTATATATTTTGAATCTTCCCTGCTAGTGTTGGGCACATGACAATGCTCTCTTTTGTTTTCTCTCATTTTGTTCTGTGTTCCTTTTCTGTTTTTCTTTTTTTCTTATTCTGTTTCTTCAAATAAAATAAAATTGGAAAAAAATTTTTAAAGAAAAAATAATGTTCCCCTAAAAGCAAATTGTTCATTCAATATGACTACCTTGTCTAATTGTATTTGTTTGAGGCCATGAGCTATTCACATAAAATGAAATAGCAAACCTTTTTAACCTGTAGTGGTTGCCTAGCATATAAATTCTTTGTGCCAATTGCACTATTAAGCTCTCTCAAATCTATTTCATATTATCAGTTCTAGTACCTTTTTTTTTTGTACTACTACTTCACTATGACCTTGTCTATAACTCCCCTAACCTAAGATCCTAAATTTGCTTTGTTAATCCTTATAATCCCCTTTCCTTGATTCCATATCCTTTAGCTCAATCACTATTCCCTATGATTTTCAAGCCGAATCTATCCATTCCAAATTTCTCTGTCCTCTTGATCTAGCCATTCCCTTGTTCCCCAATGTCCTGTTTTATCCCCTTATTCCCTCAGTCCTATTCTGATAGTTCCATTCTTTGTTGACAGTCCCTCCCCAGTTACTCATTCTCTGCCATGCCATCTGAACCATCACTTACCCCACATCTTCATGACACCACAAGCATGCTAGGATGTGAGATTTGTTGGTGTGAATTCTTATAAGGCTTTAGACCCATTTCAGCTTTTTTTCCTGCCCATTAATATCTCAGCCAACCAACCCTCAGGTCTTGCTTACCAAGGAGCGCCAATGTTCCACTTTCCCTAGCCAAACAACTCCACCCTTTCTCCAATGCCCAAAGGTCTACTGATGGGTGTGGTTGCCCCACTTGACTCTTTTTCATCTCAAGCTTCCTCTTAATGGCTATATTGCACCAAGGAAAGTGCCAGACTTTCCATGAAAAATATTTTACTGTCCTCTTCTTCCTTCTAGGCCCTGGACTGACTGCCTAGGAGAGGACTGCAAGAGTCTCTGGGGTACCCAGGAACCTATTCCCCAGAAGAGTCTTGAACAAAGCCAGGAAAAAATATCTCTGCCAAAGGCACTCTCTCTCCCCTTAAGACTGTCATTATTCCTTCATATCTATTTTACCTGCTTTACCTGTTATTCATAACTGTGCAGATGGTCATTGTCTTTTAGAAGATCTGGGATATTTCAGAGAGGAGAAAGGCTCTGTCCCCTTTCCTTTTAGCTGATTTTGGGATTCTTCTCCCAGAACTGACATAGCCCTTACACTTGTCTTCCATTTTAGGCCAGTAGTGAATGGGCTGATAGGAGACTTATACCCCTTCCTCCTGAATCCTAAGAGCTCCCCTATAGCACTCATGTTGGTAGGTTATCTGGGCATAGGGTTAGCCCATTCCTAAGCCAAAGACCAACCCTTCTTTATCTGGGCCCCAATTGAAGTCTGGGGACAGGAAGCCAATGGAGTTCTGAAAAAGATTTGAGCCTAGGGGCAGCTAGATGGCATAATGGATAGAATACCAGCTCTAAAGGCAGGAGAATCCAAATTTAAATTTGGCCTTAGACAATTAATACTTACTAGCTATGTAACCCTGGGAAACCCATTTAACCCCAATTGCCACATGCACACACATACACACACACAAAGAATATTAGTCTAGAGAGGACAGGGAAAAGGAGAGTATCAGAGACTTAAATATGTGGCAGAAAGTGGAGAATGGGCACATAGTGGGGCATCCACTATAAGCAGGAAGGCCAGAAGGCGGCAGATACCATATGGGACAGACTAGAAAGAAGTAGTAAGAAGAATGATTGTTGAGCAATTGTTGGAAATTAGAGTCCAAGGACTTACCCACCATTCCCAAAGTTAGCAAGTTCCCAAAACATATTTATGCAAAGAGTGAGTGCATAATTGACTGTCACTCTTATTATTTCATCTGTACCCCAATCCTGTAAGACAAAGATTAGGCACAAGGAGAGGCTTCCTGGGAGTGGTCAGTAATAGCTATTCTCACACTTCCCAGGGAGTTGCTTCCACTCTTGGACAGGCCTAATTTTTTAAAATTTAAAATTAAATTGATTCCCTTTCCTTTAGTTCTATCACTATCCCCTATGACCTCAAACCCAAATCCAGACAATCCATAAAATTAAACTAAAATCAAAAATATGAAATAAGAAAAAACAAAATAGAAAAAGAAAGAAATACAAAAAAAAAAAAAGGAAAAACAAAATAAAACATTGCTATGTATGCAGCAGAATGTCAGGGAGGATTCAAAATATATAACAATAAATTTCCATTTCAACAAAGCAAATGTAATAATAGAAGACATTTTATTCATGACTGCTCATCTTTGCTTCCTTATAGGTTGTTATTTTGTTCTCTATTTTGCACTTTTTATTTCATTCTTTTTTTTTACTCTTTCATCCCTCTGTCCCCCCAAACAGGCTACAGTTAAGCAAAGATATATGTATGTAAGTAGGCATATATGTGTGTTGTGTATGCATATACACACACACACACACACACACACACCCCTAGAGCCTTCCATATACATACACATATATACATTCACCTAATTGCATAACCTACACACACATATACTCTCATATATACATATACATTTTCATATACAAAAACATACATTTAAAATCATATTGATATGGCTGACATATAACATAGATTTCTCTTGATTGAGTCTTCAAATTTGGCTTAGTCTGACATCAATGATTACCAACCCTACTTTTTTTCTAATGAATTCTACTCCTGATTCTTATCATTGTGTTTATGTATGTCTCCTATTTTCTGTCCCTGCTAACTCTTCTACTTTAGTTCTACTCCTTAATTTGCCTTGGCTCCACTCATGGATTCCTCCCTTGTCTTCTCCCCCTATCCTTTCCCTCCCTCTTTATCTCTTTCTCATTAATCTATACAACTTTTATCTAATTTCCCTTAATCTAAATACCTTTCTATACCTTACCTTATCCTATGCCACTTTTTCCTTCCTTCTATATCCTTTTTCCATTAGTCTACACACCTTGTTCCACTATCATAACTCTACATACCTTTCCATATTCCACCTTATCCTCTTCCCTCCCTCCTTATTTCTTTATATATTTTGCAGAGTACTATACCTTTTATACTTCATATCTATTAAACCCTAGTTCAGGGGTCTTCAGGTCTTTCAGAGATCTTCAGGTCTTCTCAGATTATCCTACGATAACCCCTGTTCTGACCCAGTCTTATTTGTTTTTCACTAATCTATGTTTGCTCTGAGGTACAATTTTGTCTTATTTGTGGGAGAAATCTAAAAAGTTTAGAATTTTTTAACCTACTCCACCATCTTCCCAGAATCCTGCCTATTGGGTAGATCTAATTATTAGGAAGTCATTTTGACAAGATAAAATAGGCCATTCTTTCCCTCATTTCTTACTAGCCCTTAATCACTGAAAGAGTATTGCCTCAGTCAAACTGAGACCTGGGAAAGATCTTATCATAAAAAGGCCAAGGTCTCTCACTATCTTTGGGACCAAGTGATACTGATTTATATCTTGCCCCTGAACCTAGAAAACTCTGCAAGAGAAAGTGAGGTTGGTAACTTTGCACAGCCTATTGTCATTTAAAATCCACTTCTCTTGCTTATCATGGCATCACCTTTCTGGTGTCATGGTTCTCTTCAAGAATGATGGACAGGCTTCTGGCCAAAATGGCGGAGAGGAGGCACACAGCTGTGTAAGCTCTGCGTTTTCTCTCAGAATTCATTTCATGATAAGCCTCTGAATTAATGCTTGACTGAAAAAAAGCCCACAAATAATTACCAAGAGAAGACATCTTGAAATTTGCCAGGAAAGGTCTGTTTTTGCTTGAGGGCAGGGATGGTTTTAGATCAGGCAGCTCACGCTGAGCAAACTGGAGGGAAGTGGGGTGTGATCTCAGCCATCTATGTGGGGAGAGCTTTGCAACAGGATTGGATACTTTGGCCTGGCAGCAAGCCAACAGACAAGCAGAGAAGCTAAAAACACAGGGGGTGAAGAATACAACCTGGAACAGCTAGAGTCTCTCGGGACCTGGCCACCCCTCCCCCACAGCGTCTCAGTATGCTCTCAGAGTCTCAGAGTGCAGGTGCAGCACAGCCATTGATGTCCTGCTAGTGCCTCACTGCTGCCCCCTTCCCCTACCCCCCACCCCGCAGTCTGTAGAGAAAGCTTGGTAACACCACCCAGCCACCCCCCCACCCCCCCCACCCCCCCCACCCCCCGCCAAAAAAAAGCAGATTCCATTTGGGTTTTTTTTTCTTTTTTTCTTTGCTAGTTTGTCTTTAATTCTTCTCTGACAAAATGAGCAAAAAAGTTAAATGGACCTTATATATGGATAGAAAGCTTCTATACGGATAGAGAGCAGACTTTAAACTCTGAGGAGACTAAAAACAGACTGTCTCCAGGTGAATCCCCAAAGGAGGATATCACCTGGTCCTCAGCACAGATGAATCTCAGAAGAAATTTTAAAAGCTCTCACAAGAGAGCTAGAAGAAAAATGGAAAAAAGAAAGGAAGGCTTGGCAAGAGAGTCTGGAGAAGTCATCCCACTCATTTAAAGACAGAGTGGATAAAGAAATCAAATTGTTGAAAAATAGAATTAGTGAACTGGAAACAGAAAATAGCTCTCTAAAAAAATAAAATTGGTGAAATGGAAAAAAATTCCATAGAACAAAATAACTCACTTAAAAACTCAATTGGACAATTAGAAAAAAATATTTAAAAAGTGAGTGAAGAAAATACTTCATTGAAAATCAGAATCAAACAAATGGAATTAAATGACTCGAGGAGACAACAAGAATCAGTCAATCAAAACCAAAAAAATGAAAAAATGGAGAAAAATGTCAAATACCTTCTTGGGAAAACAACAGATCTGGAAAACAGATCTAGGAGAGACAATTTGAGAATTATTGGACTCCCGGAAAAAAGAGCCTAGACACTATTTTCTAGGAAATTATCAAAGAGAACTGCCCAGAAGTCATAGAAACAAAGGGCAAAATAGATATTAAAAGAATACATCAATCACCTACTGAAAGGGATCCTAAAATCAAAAAACCAAGAAATATAATGGCCAAATGCCAGAACTATCAGACAAAGGAAAAAATACTGCAAGCAGCTAGAAAAAAATAGTTCAAATATAGAGGAGCCGCAATAAGGATTACCCAGGATCTAGCAGCATCCACATTAAAGGATCAAAGGGCCTGGAATGTGATATTCCAAAAGTCTAAGGAACTCAGTATGCAACCAAAAATAACTTACCCAGCCAGAATGAGCATCTTTTTCAAGGGAAGAAGATGGACATTCAACAAAATAAGCGAATTTCACCTATTTCTGATAAAAAAACAACTTAACAAAAAGTTTGATCTACAAATATAGAACTCAAGAGAAACCTAAAACGGTAAAAAAGAAATCTTGGGAACTATATTTCCTTTTTTTATCAGATTTACTAAGGGTTTGTCTATTTTGTTGGTTTTTTCATAGAACCAACTCTTAGTTTTATTAATTAATTCAATAGTTTTTTTTTTACTTTCAATTTTATTGATCTCTTCTTTTATTTTTAGAATTTTGAGTTTAGTGTTTCACTGGGGATTTTTAATTTGTTCCTTTTCTAGCATTTTTAGTTGCAAGCCCAATTCATTGACCTTCTCTTTCTCTATTTTAGGCAAGTAGACCTCTAGAGATATGAAATTTCCCCTTATTACCACTTTGGCTGCATCCCACACATTTTGGTATGATATCCCATTATTGTCATTTTCTTGGATGAAGTTATTAATTATGTCTATGATTTGCTGTTTCACCCAATCATTCTTTAGTATGAGATTATGTAGTTTCCAATTTTTTTTTGTCTATTTTCTTCTGACTTTTTGTTGAGTGTAATTTTTATTGCATTGTGGTCTGAAAAGGATGTATTTACTATTTCTGCCTTACTGCATTTGAGTTTGAGCTTTTTATGTCCTAATATATGGTCAATTTTTGTATATGTTCCATGAACTGCTGAGAAGAAAGCATACTCTTTTCTTTCTCCATTTAGTTTTCTCCAGAGATCTATCATATCTAACTTTTCTAGTACTCTATTTACCTCTTTGACTTCTTTCTTATTTATTTTGTGGTTTGATTTATCTAATTCTGAGAGTGCAAGGTTGAGATCTCCCACTACTATAGTTTTGCTGTCTATTTCTTCTTGCAGCTCTCTTAATTTCTCTTTTAAGAATTTAGATGCTACACCACTTGGTGCATATATGTTTAATATTGATATTGCTTCATTATCTATGCTACCCTTTAGCAAGGTATAGTGCCCTTCCTTATCTCTTTTAATTAGATCAATTTTTGCTTTTGCTTGATCTGAAATCAGGATGGCTACCCCTGCTTTTTGGACTTCACCTCAAGTATAATAGATTCTGCTCCAACCTTTCACTTTTACTCTGCATGTATCTCCCTGCTTCAGGTGTGTTTCCTGTAAACAACATATTGTAGGATTCTGGCTTTTAATTCATTCTGCTAACAGCTTCCTCTTTATGGGGGAGTTTACCCCATTCACATTTATGGTTAAAATTACCAATTCTGTATTACTTGCCACATTGTTAACCCCTGTTTATGCTTTTCTCCTTTCTTTCCCCCTTACCCTTTCCCAGTATTAAACTTGTGAGCACCATTTGCTTCTCACAGCCCTCCCTTTTTAGTATCCCTCCCCCCGCCTTAGAGTTCCTCCCCCTATCTTATTTCTTTTCCTCACAGTTTCTGTATTCCCTTCCACTTAGCTTATTCCTTCCCTTTTCACTTTTCCCTTCCCATTTTTCAAGGAGGTGGGAGAAGTTTCACCGTAAATTGAATATGTCTAAAGTTTTTCTCTTTAAGCCAATTCTGATGGCAGTAAGATACCCACTATATTCATCCCCCTCCATTCTTTCTCTCAGATATAATAGGTTTCTTTTGCCTCTTCATGAGATGTAGTACTCCCACTTTACCCTTTTTCTGATACAATGTCCTTTCCACCTCTAGTTTCTAGAACAAGGTATACATGTATTCTATTATTTATATATCTTTATAGCAGAAATATAGTTCCCAAGATTTCTTTTTTACCGTTTTAGGTTTCTCTTGAGTTCTATATTTGTAGATCAAACTTTTTGTTAAGTTGTTTTTTTATCAGAAACGCTTGCCCCAGCAATGAGTCAAGAAAGAGATCAAAGGAATTAGAGTAGGCAATGAGGAAACCAAACTATCACTCTTTACAGATGATATGATGGTATACTTAGAGAATCCCAGAGATTCTACTAAAAAGTTATTAGAAATAATTCATAACTTTGTCAAAGTTGCAGGATACAAAATAAATCCCATAAATTCTCAGCATTTTTATACATCACCAACAAAATCCGACATCAAGAAATGCAAAGAGAAATTCCATTCAGAATAACTGTTGATAGCATAAAATATTTGGGAATCTCTCTACCAAAGGAAAGTCAGGAATTATATGAGCAAAATTATAAAAAACTTTCCACACAAATAAAGTCAGATTTAAACAATTGGAAAAATATTAAGTGCTCTTGAATAGGCCGAGCAAATATAATAAAGATGACAATACTCCCTAAACTAATCTATTTATTTAGTGCTATAGCAATCAGACTTCCAAGAAAATATTTTAATGATTTAGAAAAAATAACAACAAAATTCATATGGAAGAATAAAAGGTCGAGAATCTCAAGGGAATTAATGAAAAAAAAATCAAATGAAGGTGGCCTAGTTGTACCTGATCTAAAACTATATTATAAAGCAGCAGTCACCAAAACCATTTGGTATTGGCTAAGAAAAAGATTAGTTGATCAGTGGAATAGATTAGGTTCACAAGACAAAATAGTCAACTATAGCAATCTAGTGTTTGACAAACCCAAAGATCCTAATTTTTGGGATAAGAATTCATTATTTGACAAAAACTGCTGGGATAACTGGAAATTAGTATGGCAGAAATTAGGCATGGACCCACACTTAACACCGTATACCAAGATAAGATCAAAATGGGTCCATGATTTAGGTATAAAGAATGAGATTATAAATAAATTAGAGGAACATAGGATAGTTTATCTCTCAGACTTGTGAAGGAGGAAGAAATTTGTGACCAAAGATGAACTAGAGACTATTATTGATCACAAAATAGAAAATTTTGATTACATCAAATTAAAAAGCTTCTGTACAAACAAAACTAATGCAAACAAGATTAGAAGGAAAGCAACAAACTGGGAAAACATCTTCACAGTTAAAGGTTCTGATAAAGGCCTCATTTCTAAAATATATAGAGAGTTGACCCTAATTTATAAGAAATGAAGCCATTCTCCAATTGATAAATGGTCAAAGGATATGAACAGACAATTTTCAGATGATGAAATTGAAACTATTACCACTCATATGAAAGAGTGTTCCAATTCACTATTGATCAGAGAAATGCAAATTAAGACAACTCTGAGATACCATTACACACCTGTCAGATTGGCTAAGATGACTGGAAAAAATAATGATGAATGCTGGAGGGGATGAGGGAAAACTGGGACATTGATGCATTGTTGGTGGAGTTGTGAACGAATCCAACCATTCTGGAGAGCAATCTGGAATTATGCTCCATAAGTTATCAAACTGTGCATACCCTTTGATCCAGCAGTGCTACTAATGGGCTTATACCCCAAAGAGATACTAAAGAAGGGAAAGGGACCTGTATGTGCCAAAATGTTTGTGGCAATCCTGTTTGTAGTGGCTAGAAACTGGAAACTGAGTGGATGCCCTTCAATTGGAGAATGGTTGAGTAAATTGTGGTATATGAATGTTATGGAATATTATTGTTCTATTAGAAATGACCAGCAGGATGAATACAGAGAGGCTTGGAGAGACTTACATGAACTGATGCTGAGTGAAATGAGCAGAACCAGGAGATCATTATATACTTCACCAACAATACTGTATGAGGATGTATTCTGATGGAAGTGGATTTCTTTGACAAAGAGAAGATCTAACTCAGTTTCAATTGATCAAGGATGGACAGAAGAAGCTACACCCAAAGAAAGAACACTGGGAAATGAGTGTAAACTGCATGTTTGTTTTTTTCTTCCTGGGTTATTTTTACCTTCTAAATCCAATTCTTCCTGTGCAACAAGAGAACTGTTTGGTTCTGCACACATATATTGTATCTAGTATATACTGTGACATATTTAACATATATAGGACTGCTTGCCATCTGGGGGAGGAGGTGGAGGGAGGGAGGGGAAAAATCGGAACAGAAGTGAGTGCAAGGGATAATGTTGTAAAAAATTACCCTGGCATGGGTTCTGTCAATAAAAAGTTATAATTATTAAAAAAAAGAATGATGGACAAAGAATGATAAGAACAATGTGTATTGGACCAAAGGCCAGCTTTGTACTTGTACTTGAACAAAATTTCCCCTCCAAAATGGCTAACAAGTGGGTATCTAGCATCTGTTTATAGAGCTCCAGTGATGGGAAATCTGCTGTTCTTCAAGCAGACCATTCTACCTTGGGACACTCTAATTGTGAGGAAAGTACCTGGCATGATTCATAGAATGTGGGACTTGGAACAGGAGGACTTCAAACCCTGCCTTTGATACTTATTAGCTCTGTGACCTTAGACTTGGTTTTCCTGGTGCTTAACTTAACTCATGTATGATGTGAAAACTTGGACTAAATGCTCTCTTTCTGATATCAAATCTACAATGTGTCTCTTTGACACTTCTACTCACACCTCTTAGTTTTTGTCAAGCACAAGCCTGAACACACTTCCACATAATTTTGTGGAATCTTTGTTTCCACAGGCTAAACATTACCAGCTCCTTCAGTTTTTTTTTTAAATATAGAATGATGGCATTTTAAGGTTGACAAATGTCACTTTATCTTTTGGGAAGCTACCATTATCTCCATTTCATAAATGAGGAAACAGGCCGAGAAAGTTTAAAAAATTTGCCCAGGACCAGTTATCTAATTTTATCTACATATATTTTATCCATATATTTTATAATCTAGGAAAGTGCCATTATCCTCACTTCATAGATGAGGAAACAGAGTTGGGAGATGTTGATTTGCTAAGTGTTTGAGGGTAGGTTTTAAACCAAGGTCTCCCTGACTCCACTGTGTCACCTCGCTGCCTTCACCAGCCTCACTGGACAACCTCCAGTTTATCAATGTCCTTCCAAAAATGTAGTGTCAAGGACACAGAATATGATTCTAGAAACAATATGACCATCAATCAATCTGTCAGTAATTACCTCTCAGAATGCTTGACCCCTCCTAACATAGTTCAAAGTCATCTCAGACCTTTTTTTGGGTTATCATATCACATTGTTGATTGATACTGACGTTTTAATCTACTAAATTTTTTTTAATAGCCATTGCCTAAATACACTTCCCCCATCTTAGAAAGTTGGATTATTTGAAACAAAATGTGAAGATAATATATTTATAAAATTTTAGCTTATTAGTCCAAGATCTTTGTATGATGATTCTGTCCCCCAGTGGGTCAACTACCTCCTTCTAATCCCCTACTTTAAGTGAACTATGAATTTCATAAAGATATCAACTGTGCCTTTATCTAAATTACTGACTAAAACGTTAAACACTGAGGCATTCTTCTTCTGCTCTCCTTCTAAGATTATATTGATTTATTAATGACTAATAGACTTTATATCTGGCAATTCAACTAGTTTCAAAACCACCTTACCTGTTTTACTGTCTCTCTTCAAAGAGTAGCCTGAGGGGTTTTTGTCAATTCTTTGGTTAAAATCTAAAATATCTACATCTAAATATGCAATCCAAATTATCAGCATCAGTCCTCGGATCTATAAGCCTAGTAACTTGTTTCCTTCTTTAGATTTTCATTGATGTTTCTTTAATAACACATTCTAGAATTTTGCCAGGAATCAAAGTCATTGATAAAAGGGGGCTGTGGAAAGGAGATTGGGCTGGATGAAGCCCAGCATTTTCATCAGTTCTAAAACCGCATGATTCTTTAAAAAAAAACAATAGATAATTCTGTTAGCCATTATTTATATGTTATGGTTAACAAGTATTAAGTGCCTTATAGGTGCCAAGCACTATGTTAAACAATATCCTGAGAAGCTGGGTGTTATGATTATCCTCTTTTTACAATTGAGAAAACTGAGACAGACAGAGATCGTGGATTGTTCAGTGTCACACTACTTGGAAGTATCTGATGCCAGATTTATATTTAAGTCTTCCTGACTCTAAGTCTAATATACCATCTACCTGCAAAGGACTTTATTTATTATTATATTATGCTCAATAAATATTTGATGAATCATTATACGTTATGTAATATCTGGTGTTATATAATGTTATTATTATAGTATATAATATTTATTATTATTATATTATGCTCAATAAATATTTGATGAGTTCTAGTTCCATTTCAATCCTGGTCACCTTAATTTCTGTACTCTTGATGTTGTTGATGTCTTTCCTAACACATGTTGCCCAAACCTAATCCTTATATTCTAAATATAGATTTATTTGAAACAATATTCTTCTCATAATGAAGGCAAGAACTGAATTATATTTTTTTGGTTGTTCTGTAACACTATGGACTCATATCAAACTTATAGTTCTTCAGAACATTAATTTTTTACATGAATTTTTTTTATATTCTAGCCACAACTCTTACATTTTATATTTGTGAAATTATGGTTTTCAATTCAGTTTCTTTAAGCATTTTATATTTTCCTTTTAAATTCTACTGTGTTAATTTGGGCCCACTGTTTCAAGTGATGTTAGATAATTTTGTCATCTATTATTCAAATTGCTTATAAAGAATAAAACAGGAGCCTTGGGAATGCAACTGTAGAACTTCATTTAATTTGACTATTCCTGATGGCATATCTCTCTTCCCTTATCTTGACTAAAATCCTTGAAAAAGCCATCTGCATTCAGAATCACTACTGTTGCTACTTTTACTTGTTTTTAAACCCTTTGTAGTATGTTACTCTACTTCATCATTTAGCTGAAACTGCTCTTTTTGGAGTTATCAATAACCTCATAATTACCAAATATAATAGAATTGAAGGTGAGATTGGCCAGCGAGAGCCCAATTCTTATGAGTATGTGATTCATGGGTCTGCTAATGAAACTCCAAATGAATTTCAGAACATGTACAATTGTTTTTATCCATTATGTGAAGAAGAGTTTTTGAAAAACTGCTAAGTCAAAGCCTATATATATATAAGGCACAAACTGGAAAATTCCAACTTACTCTTTCCAGGCTACTTTGTAGTGAAGAGCCTCTAGGTAGGGAAAGAGATCTCCGGTCTTCATTTTCCTATCCAAGCTGCTGACAGTCATGTGTATGATCTATTCTTGTTTATACCTTGTAAAATGTAGTAAGTCAGTAGTTTAGTGAAACTGGCAGCCATAATCTCAAAAACAATCTATGGGACTCAACACAGCAGTGAATCTGGCCTAACAACCAATTCCTTTTTTTTTTTTTGGCAGCAATTTCATCCAATGAAATTCCAATTTCATTCAATGAAAAAGAAATAGCACAACAAACACAAATTGTTTTGCTGAGAAGGGCTAAGTCTATCAAAGTTGATCATCTGCACAATGTTGTTGTTACTATGTACAACATTCTCCTGGTTCTGCTCACTTCATCCAACATCAGTTCATGTATGTCTTTGTTTTTTTCTGAAATCTGCCTGTTCATCATTTCTTGTACAACAATAGTATTACATTACATTTATATATAACAAGTTGTTCAGCCATTCCTCAAATGATAGGAGGGATGTCTCCAAATCTTTTCCAACACAAAAAGAGTTGCCATAAACATTTTTGTGCATGTGGGTCCTTTTCCATTTTTTATGATCTCTTTGGATACAGACTCAGTATTGGTATTGCTGGATTAAAGGATATGTAGAGTTTTATGATCCTTGGCCATAGTTCCAAATTGCTCTTCAGGATGGTTGGATCAGTTCACAATTTCACTACCAGTGAATTAGTGTTCCAATTTTCCTACATCCTCTCCAACATTTATCATTTTCCTTTTCTGTCATCTTATCCAACCTGACAGGTATGAGGTGGTACATTAGAGTCTTTAAATTTTCAATAGTTTTAATTTCAATAGTGATTTAGAACATTTTTTCATATGATTAGAAATGACTGAATTTTCTTCTGAGAATTATCTGTTCACATCTTTTGAGTATTTATCAATTGAGGAATGACTTGTATACTTATAAATTTGACTTAGTTCTCTACATATTTTAGGAATAAGGCCTTTGTCAGAAACACTGGCTGTAAAAATTGTTTCCCAACTTTCTGTTTCCCTTCTAATCTTGATTGCATTGACTTTATTTGTGCAAAAACACTTTAATTTAATATAATCAAACTTATCCATTTTGCATTTCTTGTTGTTCTCTAGCTCCTTTTTGTTCAGAAATTCTTCCCTTCTCTATAGGTCTTGATAGGTAAACTATTTCTTGCTCTCCTAATTTGCTTATGGTATTATCCTTCATATTTAAATCATGAACCCATTTTGACCTTATCTTG
This sequence comes from Sarcophilus harrisii, assembly GCF_902635505.1. Lineage (NCBI taxonomy): Eukaryota > Metazoa > Chordata > Mammalia > Dasyuromorphia > Dasyuridae > Sarcophilus > Sarcophilus harrisii. The sequence goes on from NC_045428.1 coordinate 550,195,558, forward strand.
GTTTTGGATGTAAGATATTGGTTAATGCGTATTTTCTGTCAGACTAACAGCAGCTTCTGTGAAATAATGAGTTCTTATCCTAGAAGGTAAAGTCCTTGGAATGATCAAACTGTATTATTAATATCAATCTCCTATTATTGCTAAAGCTAACATTGCTAGTACAATATTGAATAGTAATGGTAATAATGGGCATCTTCATCTCTTTTCTGGGCTTATTGGGAATTCATAAATGATAGAACCATAGAAAAAGATGGAGTGAAAATCTTTTAGCCCACATAACTGATAAGATCAGCAAGAAAGGTCTGTCTCACTCAGGTAAAAGGGGATCATGGTCCAAGTTAGGAAGTGTTCTAGCAAATCAGCAGCAAACCCAACCTCAGCAAAACAGTTGGATATTCTGAGCCCCAGTGGGGTGCAGCAGACAAACACAAGGAAACTGCCTAATGCATAGGCATGTGGGAATGAGCAGACCCCAACTCTGAGAAACATCATGTGACCTGACAAACAAGCAGACTCCATCGGGGATACCTACACTTGCTTCAGTATAGCTTCACGGAAACCCAGAAACACCCCACTGTTTATACCTTATAAAATGTAGTAAATCAGTAGTTTAGTGAAACTGGCAGCCATAATCTCAAAAGCAAAGTTGATTCACTGCTGGGTTGAGTCCCATAGATTGCTGGCACATCAGAACTAGGATACTGACTCACTTCCAGGTAAGCTATTAGACCCCAACCCTTCAGAAAGACACCAGATTTAAGGGTCTCCCATAGGCTTTAGGACAACATCAGTGCAATACTAAATAAATAGTCAGGGTCTAGTAGCCTTGGAACAAGAAGCCTAGATAGAGCCTTTCTACCCTGGCAGAAGAGCTTAAATTGAAAAAAAAAAAAAAAAGATTTTAAAATGAGCAAAAAATAACAAAATAATCTGACTGTAGAAAGTTATTTTAGTGACAGGGAAGATCAAGACACAGACTCAGAAAAAGACAATGATGTCAAAACACCTATTGGGAAAACCCCAATGAAAGAGAGAGCATGGTTCGAGTCTCAGAATTCTTAGATGAGCTCAAAAAAACCCTTAAAATCATATAAAAGAGGTAGAAGAAAAATTGAGGAAATAAATTAGAGTTCTACAAGAGAATTGAAAGAGTCAACTGCTTGAAAAAAAATTGCTTAAAGAATAGAATGGCCAAATAGAAAGGGGGCTACAAAAATACACTGAAGAAAACAACTCCCTAAAAAAGTACAATTGTGAAATGCAAGAGGAAGTACAAAAGCTAACTGAGGAAAATAACTTCTTTTAAGTTACTGGACAAGTGAAAGCTAATGATTCTATAAGATAGCAAAAATAAAAAAAAAATTCAAAAGAATAAAAAAATAGAAAAAATGTTAAAATACCCCATTGGAAAAGTAATTGACCTGGAATATATCTCTTGGAGAGATAATGGTAGAAGCAGTGGGCTACTTGAAAGGCACAATCAAAAGGAGGACCTGAACAGCACCTTTCAAGAAATTATCAAGGAAACTTGCCTTGATATCCTAGAATAAGAGGGCAAAGTAGGTGTTGAAAGAATCTACCAGTCACCTCGGGAAAAAGATCCCAAAATGAAAAATCCAAGAAACATTATATTCAAATTATAGAACCATCAGTCAAGGAAAAAATACTGCAATAGGCCAGAAAGAAACAATTCAAATATGGGGGAATCACAATCAGGATCACACAGGACATAGCAACTGCAGCATGGAGGTCATGGAATGTGATATTCCAGGAAGCAATGAAGCTAGGACTACATGCAAAAATTACCAACCCAGCAAAACTAAACATAATATTTCTTTTTTTTTCCCTTCTACTTCTTTTTTTAAATTTTTATTTAATAGCCTTTTATTTACAGGTTATATGCATGGGTAACTTTACAGCATTAACGATTGCCAAACCTCTTGTTCCGATTTTTCACCTCTTACTCTCCACCCCCTCCCCCAGATGGCAGGATGACCCATAGATGTTAAATATATTAAAATATAAATTAGATACACAATAAGTATACATGACCAAACCGTTATTTTGCTGTACAAAAAGAATCAGACTCTGAAATATTGTACAATTAGCTTGTGAAGGAAATCAAAAATGCAGGTGGGCATAAATATAGGGACTGGGAATTCAATGTAATGGTTTTTAGTCATCTCCCAGAGTTCTTTCTCTGGGTGTAGCTGGTTCAGTTCATTACTGCTCCATTGGAAATGATTTGGTTGATCTCATTGCTGAGGATGGCCAGGTCTATCAGAACTGGTCATCATATAGTATTGTTTAAACATAATATTTCAAGGAAAAAGTGAACTAGAAGGATTTCAAGCTTACATAGGGAGACCAGATTGAACACAAAATGTGATCTTAAGTATGAAGACCCGAGAAGTCTATAAAGTAAAAAGGACTGAACTGTTTCCCTACATGGAAAGATGCTATTTGTAATTCTTAAAAATTGTACCACTAATAAAACAGCTAGGAAAAATATACATAGAGATGTAAGCTGAATTTGAGGGAATGACAGAAAATTAATTATGGGAATTGAAAGAGAAATATACTAAGTAAAGAATGAAGGTAGAGTGGGGTAACTTATTTCACATAAGAGGCATGAAAAACCTATTAGAGTGAAGGTGAAAATGGAAAGGTGAGTGATGGGCATCACTTGAACTTTATTCTCATCAGTATTGTTTCAAAGAAGCAATAATATAGCACTCAGATGAATATAGAAATCTATCTTACAAGATAGGAAAATAAAAGGGGGAAAATTAAGTAAAGATGGGGGTACTGACAGAAAAGAGGGCAGATAAGGAGAGGCAGAAGCAAAACATTGTCAAGGAGAGAAAGAGTAAAAAAAAGAGAGAGGAAAAATAGGATAGAAGAAAATACATAGTAATCATGACTGAGAATGAACTCTCTGAGACAGAAGTGGATAACAGGGTGAATAAAAAACCTTGGATTCTACAAAATATTGTTTACAAGAAACATACCTGAAGAGAGACACATACAAGGTAAATGTAAGGGACTAGAGCAGAATCTATTATATTTCATCTGAAATTTTTAAAAAAGTAGGTAGAAGTCTTGATCTTAGACAAAGGAAAAACACATATAGACTTAATTAAAAGAGATAAGGAAGTAAACCGCATCTTGCTAAAAGATACCACAGACAATTCAGTAATATCAGTACTAAACATATATAGATCCCTTGGTATACCATCCAAATCTTTAAGGAGAAGCTTGAGTTACAGGTTCATTACTAAATAAGAGATAGAAGGCATTTTGAAATGTAAAATAGATCATTTTGATTATATTAAACTAGAAAACTTTTGCAGATAAAAACAAAAACAAACAATACAATCAAAATTAAAAAGAGAGCAAAAAGCTGGGAAGCAATATTTATGGCAAGTATTTCTAATTGTTGAGGTCTAGATTTTGGGTACCTAAATGAAATTAGGGTTTAGTTGAGGTCTAGTGACAGGTTTGGGGTACAGGGAGCCAAATGGAGCTCCCCTGCAATCCCCTTGGATTTGGTGCAAGGATATGGCAGTAAATGAAACCCCATAAAGGCATTTATTGGCCCAAGAGCTAGACTGATAAAAGAGGTTTATTATTGGGTTTGGAAGTAAAGAGATAGGTGAAGGTAGAGATAAGGAGGGCACTGGACAGAGGGTCCAGTGGACAGAGGGTCCTCACATGGCTGGCATGTTTGGGATCTCTGCAAAGAGGGGGTCCCAGTGTATCCCTTTTATAATGGAAGATTTAGCTAGAGGGGCTTTTGGGTGTAGCCCCAAAGTTGACTCAGATCCAGATAGGGGCTGGGACAAGTCCGAATCTTCTATTGGAATACAAAGGGACCAGGATTTGAGAGTCAAAGGGTAATTACATTAACTAGGAGGGGGTGGGAATCTAGAAAGAAATCTTTCCCACGGTCATAATAAATGCCTAATTTCTCAAACATATAGAGAACTGGGTCAAATTTATAAGAATGCAAGCCATTTCTCAATTGATAAATGTTCAAAGGATATGAACAAGCAATTTTCAGGGAAATAAAAGCTGTCTATAGTCAAGAAAAAATGTTTTAAATCACTTTTGACTAGAGAAATACAATTTTAAACAATTCTGAGGTACCACTTCACATCTATTAAATTGGTTAATATTACAAAATAGAAAAATGATTATGTTGGAGAGGATGTGGGAAAAAATGAGACATGAATGAACTGTTGTTGGAGTTGGGAACTGAGCTAATCCTGGAAAGCAATTTGGAACTATGGTCAGAGGACAATCTAAGTGTGCATATCTTTTCATCCAGCAATCTCACTATTAGGTCTGTATCTCAAAAAGATCTTTAAAAAGAGGAAAAGTGCTATTACACTTGTTTTGTAAGAAATTATTGTTTTTGTAAGAAATGATGAACAGGCAGATTTCAGAAAAACCTGGAAAAATCGACTGATGCAAAATGAAATGAACAGAACCAGGAAAACCTTGTACATAGTATCTGCAGCATTGTATGTTGATCAGCTGGGAATGACTTGGCTCCTTTCACAGATGACACAATGATCCAAGACAAGTACAAAGGACTCATGGAGGAAAATGCTATGACTATCCAGATAAAGAACTGATAGATTCTGAATGCAGATCAAAAGCATAATTTCTTTTGTGTTTTTTTTTCTTACTTTACTATTGGTTCTAGATACTTCACTTAATTTACTTCATGGGTTTTTTTTTTCTTTTGATCTTTTTCTTCTTTCACAATTGCACCTAAAATAGCAATATATTTTACAAGATAGCAAATGTATACCTTAAATCATATTGGCTACCATTTTAATAAGAGGGACAAAGAGAGAGGGACTGAGAAAAATTGAAACTTCAAATTATGTAAAAATTAAATGCTTACAATTGTCTTGATAAATAGTAGGGGGGAAAACAAAACACAATTAAAAAGGAAAAATAATTTTTAAAAGGACCCAAAGAGGAAAGATTAGGATCAATGCTGAAGAACTGGTTACTATCTTACTTTACCTTTTAAGTTTGTTCTTTTGAATGTTTGCCTGTTTTTTTTTTCTTAATTCAAAAATAGTAAAACCTCATAAAGCAAGAAACATATTGATTTAATGGATAGATTTTGAGTTCCAGCTTCACTTCTGATGCCTGCTGGTTGTGTGACCATGGCCATTTAACCTCTTAAGCTCTTTAGAACCCAATGTTGCAGAGAATGTGAAAGTAGACATTACTAGAGGAAGTCCTGCCCCAGAAGTTCCCTACATGAATGAAATGATAGGTCTAGGAATTCAAAATCCTTCATAACCCAGCTTTCCCTACCTTGCCAGCCTTCTTACACTTTATACCAGATTCCATACATTCTTCTATCCAGTAATACTGTTTTCCTTGCTGCTCCTTAAACCATCTTTCAGTTCCAGATATTTTCATTGATTTTCCCCCATGCCTTGGAGTGCTCTCTTTCTCTCTGCCTCCTGGATTCTCTGGCTTCCTCCACATCTCAGTTAAAATCTCACCTTTTACAAGAAGCCTTTCCTGATTCCTCTTAATTCTAGTGCCTTCTCTCTGTTAATTCTTTCCTGTTATTCTGTGTATAGCTTGTTTGTAGATATTCAATTGCTTTTGTTTGCTCCATTGTTTCCCCTAGTGAACTCCTAGAGTGCAACAGGGATTGTTTTTTCCTCTCTATCTTGGTATTTTCAGCCCTTCAGCTAGTATGTGTCTGGCACATAATAGACACATAATAAATGCTTACTGACTCTACTGACTAGGACTGACAAAAGAAAAAGAGATCTTAAACTTCTTAAAAATGTAAAAGAGTAGCTGAATTGATTTTGGATCCAGGATATGGAAGAGGTCAACTAGTGGCTCTCCCCCAGGTAAGGACCTTGTGGGAGGAAGATAAAACCAAGGGAAGAGAGAGGAAAAATGCAGTAAAGGAAGCCAGAATTAATCCCTAAATTTTAAGGAAAGGAGATGGGTAGAGAAGGTACTGCAGGCTTAGAGGACTCTTAGATTCAACTCTTTCTTAAATCCAGTCCTAGTGTTATGCCACAGTTCTCTTTAACTGTTCTGACTTGGTTTCCCCTGAACTAGTTTCCTTTGTCTCAGTTTCCTTAGCTGTTCTGTTAAATCCCCTTAGTCGTAAAAACCCACTCTAGTCCATTAAGACAGGGGACCGTTTACTCTAAGGTTATATATTGCTAGCAAGATAAACAAGAGAGCAGAACTCCTGACCCTCCCCTGTCCTCAAGAATTTATAATACCCCTCTAAAATATTCCAAGATACCTCACTGACATCTTTATCTCTGGGTATTCAGACATCCTGTCTCTGGGCTTTTAGGAGTTATGGTCTCCCCCCAACCTGACAGAAGCCTTCCCGCTTTTTTGGGGGGGAGGTCTTTGTCTCTGGGGTTATTTAAAGGAAGAGGCCGCTCTTATTCGGGGCTGCTTCATTCTTTGAGATGACAGCCCTGGGACCAACATGGATTCCTTGGTCCCAGTCTATCTTTATCTCTATCTGACTGGATAATTTGAGATGAGAGTCCTGTCTAGTCAATTATACTCTCCAATTAATAAACTATTGAAAACTCTCTAATCTCTCTCCTGCCTCAGTTTCTCCGGCATTACACTAGGAAAACCTAGTAAAATTCAGCATGAAAGAAAGACACTGGTCTTCCTGTTTGGGGCTTCATGAGACTAGTAGTCTGATCTGGATCAGGCCAGATGAGTGACCTAGAGAAGTCCTTTCCTCTCACTGGACTTTTGCTTCCTCCTCTGTATAATGAAACTATTAGACTAAACAATCTCTAATGGCCTTGCCAGCTCTGTAATTCTTAAGAAGTTTTGCTGTTTTGTGGCATGCATCCAATTCAAATCATGTACTGAGTGAAACGGGAAACTGAGAACTTCTCAGAATAATCACTTCGATAATTCAAGACTCAGAACTAAGGGTTTGTTAATCATTAAGGCTCTGGGAAGAAGAGCAAAAGACTTGCTCTTCTAGCAGAAATACCTGAGATAATCGCCTTGACCTTCTCTCAACTGCTTAGAGAAGACCCTGACTAATTATTTAATGGCCTAGAGATATTCAAGAAATCTCCACACTAGCTCTTTCTATTTGTTGATTGAGGAAGCCTGAGGTAAACTAAATTTCCTTGGTTATTTTAGAAACCATTAACCCCTCTGGTTTGGATTACTTACCTCTAAATAAATCTCCTTACTGTGAGGGATTATATGTTTTCTTATAAAATCACTAACTAAGGTAGACTGAATCTATAATCTAAATTTTAGTTTATGAAGGTCTGATTGATTTGGGAAAAAGAAATTCTTTGTACCAACCTTACAATAAAGTGTTTATACCAGTTCAAACACATCTGCAATATTGGCTTGACTAGAATTTAGCAAACCTTCCCTACTTCCATCTAAGCAGTCAGTGAAAATTAACCAGATAAGGAGAGGGTCACAGGTTTCTGTGGTTTCTGACTATTTAAGTCATCTCTTGGCCTTTGTGAAATTGGCCTTCTTCAGGGAAAGGGACTGGTATGTGCCAAAATGTTTGTGGCAGCCCTGTTTGTAGTGACTAGAAACTGGAAAATGAATGGATGCCCATCAATTGGAGAATGGTTGGGTAAATTGTGGTATATGAATGTTATGGAATATTATTGTTCTATAAGAAATGACCAGCAGGATGAATACAGAGGCTTGGAGAGACTTACATGAACTGATACTGAGTGAAATGAGCAGAACCAGGAGATCATTATATACCTCAACAACAATACTGTATAAAGATGTATTCTGACAGAAGTGGATATCTTCGACAAAGAGACCTAACTCAGTTTCAATTGATCAATGATGGACAGACGCAGCTACACCCAAAGAAAGAACTGGGAAATGAATGTAAACTGTTTGCATTTTTGTTTTTCTTCCCAGGTTATTTCTACCTTCTGAATCCAATTCTCCCTTTGCAACAAGAGAACTGTTTGGTTCTGCATACATATACTGTATCTAGGATATACTGTGACCTATATAACATGTATAGGACTGCTTGCCATCTGGGGGCGGGGGAGGAGGGAGGGAGGGGAAGAAAATCCGGACAGAAGCGTGTGCAAGGGATAATGTTGTAAAAAAATTATCCTGGCATGGGTTCTGTCAATAAAGAGTTATTAAAAAAAAAAAAAGAAAGAAATTGGCCTTCTTCTTTCTGAGACTCCAGTGAGTGGACTGTCTACTTCTCGCAAGATTCTAGTAAAGCTTCTGTTTTTCACTTTGAGAAATCTCTGAGTAATTGTTTTGAGTTAGGGCTTGCCATCCCACACAGTACTAACTGGTTTAGCTATAATCTTTGATGGACAGGAATAATTGAGTTGAATCTAACATGATGAAAATTAATAGAAATCAATATAAACTCTAGATCCAAAAATCATCTGCAAAAGTACAAAATAGATTATACAGTTAATGTGGGGGTGGAGGGAAGAAATACCTGGAGATTTAATAATATTAATTTACATAATGAAATAGCAATCTCCCAAAAGTTAATGTTATAATACCTTTGTGTTTAGTCCTGCTATCTATCTGCTTTTATCAGATCAAAACAATGTCATGACCATTATCAATATGTTCTGTGATTTAAGGTAATTTAAAGCTTCCAGAAGGCTTTGCATACATCAGCACACACTTAAGAAGAAAAATAAGATATAATTAATAGAGTTCTGATATTTTCATGTATAACTTTCCTATTCCATACATGGAATTGTTCATTTTATTTGGATTTAAGTTTAGAATTTCAAAACACTCATATATACATACACAGGGTGTCTTTATAAGCCAAAAAGAGTTGTGTAAAGTTAGCTTTTGCCTGATACATTCAACACTTACAGTTTTGCCCTGAGGAGAAATCTGACCTTGGCCTTTCTTCATTCTTAATTAGGGAGGCATCAGCCTGTACCCTGGAACCTTCTCAGTGTGTCCTGTCTCTTACCCAATCTCAGGGCAAAGCCCTTAGCTCCCAAAGATCCAACAAAATAATATTTGCAAAATACTTAGCACAGAACCTGGTTGGGCAGTAGTGAACATATTGTTCAGTCATTCCTGACTGTTGATGGACTCATTTAGAGTTTTCTTGGCAAAGATATTAGAGTGGTTTGTTATTTTCCTCTCCAGTTCTTTTTACATGTGAAGAAACTGAGGCAAGCAGGGTTTACACAGATAGAAAGTGTCTGAGATCAGATTTGAACTCAGAAAGATGAGCCTTCCAGACTCCAGGACCTCAGCACTCTATAAACTGTGTCATTTACTTGGCCTGCCTGATACATAATAGGTGCTATAGACATGCTAGCTATTAATGCTAACTAAGCTGAGAGATCAGCAGCAGACATCAGCACTAGAAGGACAGTCTGAGAGTACAGGTATACTTTGTTTTGTTTCACCTGAAAGATAGTGTTCTTTTTAAAAATTATTTTTAAAAAATTAATTTAGGCAAAAGTGTCTATTTATTTGTTTTGAATATACATATAATTTTTAAAATTTAAAACTAAATATAAAATAAGAAAAATACAAAATAGAAAAAAAAAAGACAGAAAAGGAAAATTTTAAAAATATATTTTCATGTGCCCAGCAGAACATTAGGGAGGATTCAAAATATGTAACAAGAAATTTCCATTTCAAGAAAATGTATATAATAATAGCAAAGATTATATATTTAAGATTGTCTACCTTTTGTTTGTTTCATTGTAGATTATTCCTTTGTTCTCTGCTGTGCATTTTTACTTTATTCTTTTTTTTAATTTTCTTTCATTTCCCTTCAACTTGCTCAAACAGGCTACAGTTGAGCTCTGGTATATTTATACTTAACACACACACACACACACATACACACACACACACACTCTAAATAAATATACACATACTTATACCTACATGCATACACACACATATATATCTATATATACATAAGTATATAGACGTACATTTAAAACAACATTAATATTCATGATATAATGTATATTTCTCTCTTGATTTAAGTTTGACTTTGAGATCAACGATTACTAATCCTACATTTTTTCTAATTAATTCTGCTTTTGATCATTGTTATTATGTTTGTATATATTTCTTATTCCCTATCCCTGCTAATTCTTCTACTTTAGTTCTACTCCTTAACTTGTTTTGCCAATACTTAATTTCCCTTCATCTAAGGATCACTCCCTTTTCTTTTCCCACCACCATTTCCCTCCCTCTTTATCCTGTTCCCATTAGTCTCCACACCTTATCACACTGCCATAAATCTAGATACCCTTCTATACCCCACCTTATCCTTTTCCCTCCCTCCTGATTTCTTTATAGATTTTGGAGGGTGCTATACCTTTCACCTGTATGTTTTCCATGCAGGATTTCTTTGAAGTGGTGATTAGTGGATTTTTTTTTCTATTTCTATTTTCCATTTCTACATGTTCTATTACTCCAGGGCAATTTCTTGGATTATTTCTTGCATTATTGTGTCAAGGTTTTTGGTTTGTTTGTTTGTTTGTTTTTGGTCACAGCTTTCAGGTAATCTAATAATTCTCATATTTTCTCATTTTGATCTGTTCTCCAAATAAGTTGTTTTTCTTATAACATGTTTATATTTTGTTTAGTTATTTCTTGGTCTCTAAAGCTTCACTGGTTTCCCCTTGCCCAATTCTAATTTCCAAAGAATTAGTTTCTTCTTTAAGATTCTGTATCTCCTTTTCTAGATGGTTGGCTTTTTCTTGAGTGGTTCTTTTTTTTTTTTTTTTTTAAGTTTTTTACTCAATATTTCACATTTGATTTTTGAAATTTTTTTTGTGTTCTGTAAATTCTTTCTGGGCAGGTAGCTATTTATTATTACTCTTTGAGGGTTGAAGAGGCTTTTTCTTTAATGTTACTGTCTTCCTCTGAAGATGATCTCCTGTCTTCCCTATTCCTATGGTAAATTTTTATGGTTGGGTTCTTTTTTCTTTGCCTGTTCATTTTTTTAAAATGAGAACTATTAGTATATTCACCTCTAATTCTGGGGTGGAGGGATTGGAGCCATCTAGGTTCACTTCAGCTCTTCCCTCTGACCTGGGACCCCAAACCAAAAGCTCCATCCTCCTGCAAGTGCCCACAGCTTGTAGTTCCCCTGCCCCGTTGCTTCTTTACATAACCAGATGTTCTGTTACCTTCTCACTCAAGACCATCTCCACAACACAGCTGGACCTAACATTCCTAATCAGCAGAGGTTCCCTCAGTTTTCCTAGACTCAAACCCCACTCCTCATACTCTCCAAGAAATGAAAGTTCCTGTGGTTTGGGCTCAGGCTCCAGCAAAACCTAGCTAGCCTTAGGGCTTTTGCTGGCTGTTTCTGCAGAGCTAGCAGCGGAGGGGTTTGCATTTGACACTGACTAAATCCTGAGCCTGAGGTCTTTCTTTGAATCTTCCCAGGTTGTGGGATGGGAATAGAAAGGAATATCCCCTTTTCTTAACAGAACATGGCACCTACACAAAAATTGACCATATATTAGGGCATTAAAAACCTCACAATCGATTGCAAAATGGAAGAAATATTAAATGAATCCATTTCAGATCATAATACAATAAAAATTACATATAATAAAATACAATGGAAAAATAGACCAAAAATTGATTGAAACATAAATAATCTAATCCTAAAGAATGAGTGGTTCAAACAACAAATCATAGAAAAAAATAAATAATTTCACCCAAGAAAATGACAATAATAAGACAGCATACCAAGACTTATAGAATGTAACCAAAGTAGTTCTTAGGGAAAATTTTATATCTCTTAATGCTTACATGAGTAAAATGAAGAAAGAGGAGATCAATAAAGTGGGAATGTGATTAAGAAATCTAGAAAAAGAACAAATTAAAAATCTCCAATTAAATACCAGATTAGAAATTCTGAAAATCAAAGGAGAGATTAATAAAATTAAAAACAAGAAACCTATTGAACTAATATAAAACTAAGAACTGGTTTTATGGGGAGAAAACAATAGACTACATAATATTTGGTTAGTTTGATTTGAAAAAAGGAAGAAGAAAACTAAATTACCAGTATCAAAAATAAAAGGGTGAATTCAGTACCAATGAAGATAAATTAAAGCAACAAATTTTGCCCAACTTTATGCCAATAAATCTGATAATCTAATTGAAATGAATAAATATTAAAAAATATATTGCCTAGATTACCAGGAGGGGATATTAAATACTTAAATAACTCCATTTAAAAAAAAAATAATTTAACAAACCATCAATGAATTCCTTAGGAAAAAATCTCCAGAGCCATATGGATTTACAAGTCAATTCTACCAAATATTTAAAGAACAATTAAGTCCAATACTACATAAAGTATTTGGAAAAATAGATGAAGAAGGAATCCTACCAAATTGCTTTTATGACTCAAATATGGTGCTTATACCTACACCAGAAAGAGTCAAAATAAAGAAAATTATAGGCAAATCTCCCATTAGGGAAAATAACAAATATTGATGCAAAGTTTTTAAATAAAATTTTACCAAAAAGATTACAGTAATTTATAACTAAAATAATACATTATGACCAGGTGGGATTTATATGCTAGGAATGCAGGACTACCAGTATCATTGATCAGAATGAAGAGGGAACCCCAAAACTCCAAAAATCCTTAAAGGAGAAAATCTCCTTCAACTCTGCCTCAGTGAGGGGAATCCACCCCAAAGTACAAACAGTTTCATCTTTGTTATCTGGGTGGGGAAGGCTCAGCCCTGAAACCCATTGAATTCAATTCAAATTTTAGCCCTAGTTGAAACCTAGCGTGGAGCCAACCTGGGGCTCCACCCACGAGCCCCCTTCAGCTTATAACCAAAACTCCCTCTTATAAAAGAGCCAAACTAAAGCCCTCTCTTTGCAGAAGTTCAAAACATGCCAGCCCTATGCTTGGCACCCCAAGGAGCCTCTGTCCACTGGAATACTGTTTCCAGTGCCTTCTTCTCTTTACCCTCACCTGTTTCCTTAACCAGACTTTAACATTAATATCCCCATAATAAACCTCTTTTATCAATCTAGGGTTTGGGGGTCTGTAAATTCCTTTATTTAACTCCCTGACCACCAGTAACCCTAATTTCATTTGGGTACCCCAAATCTAAACCTCATCAATATCAATAACAAAACTCACAGAAATCATATGATTATCTCAACAGATGCAGAACAAGTTTTTGACAAAACACAGCACCCATTCCTCTTAAAAACACTAGAGCACATAAGGATAAATTAAGTTTTCCTTAAAATGATAAGTAGTATCTACCTAAAACCACCAGTAGATATGATATGTAAAGACAGAAGCATTCACAATAATATCAGGAGTGAATCAGAGATGTCCATTATCACTATTATTATTCAATATTGTACTAGCAGTTTTAGCTTTAGTAATAAGAAAAGAAAAAGAAATGGAAAGAGAATATGCAATGAAGAAATAAAGCCAGAACTCTTTGCAAATAATATGATAGTATACTTAGAGAATCAACGAAAAACTACTTGAAATAATTAACAACATTAGCAAAGATTCAGGATATAAAATAACACCACACAAATTATCAGCATTTCTATATATCACCAACAAATCCCATTAGCAAGAGAGAAATAGAAATCCCATTTTAAAAAAATGTAGAAAATATTAAATATTTTGGAGTCTAATTGCCAAGGCAAACCCAGGAAGTGTATGAACACAATTACAAAACATTTTTCACACAGTCAGACCTAACCAATTGGGAAAATATCAACTGTCATGGGTAGGATGAACTAATATTAAAAAAATGACAATTCTACCTACATTAATCTACTCATTCAGTGTCATATCAGTCAAACTGCCAAAAATAATTTTATAGAGCTAGGAAAAATAATGGAATTCATCTGGAAGAACAAAGAATCCAGGATATCAAGGGAATTAATTAAAAAAAAAAAAAGATGCAAAGGAAGGGGAACATAATTAAGACCCAAGAAGCAAGCTATGCCCCGAGCTTAATATAACAACAATCCTTTCTTCTTTCCTGCTTGATGAGCATTACTGCAACTGAATCACAGAACTGGTAGTCCCTGGGCTTGGGCAAACACCATCAGGGCCAGACAGAAAGCCCTGGAGTGGATGTCCTTGTTTTGTCCTTAGACAACCTTGCTTCATTGTTGCTATTATATAAGATATATGAGTTGCTGTTATTCCTCACTGTTGATTTTGTGTTTCAGTTGTGCCACACTATTGTCACTATGTTATACTGTTTGACTCTTCAAATATATAAATCAAGTTTCAGGCACATTAAGTGGTTCCAACTAGGGGCAGAAGTCTGTTCCATGTATCCTTGCTTCCAAACCATTTCCCTCACTTTGAAATTAAACTTCTGTTTGATTCCTGATTCTCCTGTATCTAGCCTATTCTTTTTAGCTCCAGTAATCCACAGGACCTGGTTGACCAAAAAAAAAAAAACTTTGAGAATATAATATTCATGTCATCTGGTTAGTGTTGGGCATCTGTCAATGGATAAATTCAAGCAACTCAATTAAACCCATATTTATTAGACTCTTAATTTGTATAAAGTACAACAATAGGAGGGATAGCTAAGTGGTGAAATAGATAAAGAGTTCAAATTCATCTTTGTGATTTGGGTTTCACTTTTCTTCCTTCTCCATCTTATTTGACAGATGAGGAAATTGAGGCAAACAAAATTAAATGAATTGTCTGTGGTCACCCCAGTTATTAAGTGTCTGAAGTCAGATTTGAATCACAAAGATGAATCTCATGAAGAGGGTAGTGACTTATATGAGATCATATAATTACTAGGTAAAAAGTTGAGTTAGTAGCCATTGATCTCAGACAAAATCAAATTTAAAGATTCAATCAAGAGAGAAATCTACATTACATGCCAGCCATACTAATATTGTTTTAGTTGTATGTCTATATATGGGTAAATGTGTGTGTGTCCGATTATACTTAGATATATATGCATGTTGCTCTATGTATGTGTATATAGAGATATATGTACATATGGGTGGGTCTCTGTGTTTGTAAATGTGTACAGACACATAGATATGTATGTGTATATAAATATATCTGTGCTTATACCCTGTTCTGTTTCTTTTCTTTTTTTTATTCTTTTTTCCCCAAAAAATAAATAGAACAATAATAAAACAAATTCATGGCAGCATTTTTTCTCTTTCTTTAAAATCACCCAATCAATTACTTTAGGTTCTTAATTTATCCTTACTTTCCCTCAAGGATTGGAGAGGGAGGGACTCCAATTGTTATGACTTCAGTTTTAACTCCAGGAAAGTCAAAGAGGGCATGTTAGGCAGGAAAAGCTACTTATTAAAAAAAAAAAAAAAAAAAAGAATTCTAGCCTCAAGAAACTGAATGTTGCAAACATATTTCTACATTTTCCATAGCATTAAGAGTAACCAAATAAAGTTTTTCATGTTCTTCTGTGTGGGATGGGTGCTAGACCCCTTTTCCCAAATTAACTAATCAAAGACATCTTCAGGTACAAAGAGAAAGCATTTATTTAATCCCTGCAGGGAGAGGCCTAGGCACACCTGGGCCCAACTTCCAACTCTCCCATGTACTCCTGGAATCTGGCCAGCTTCTGGCTTGTCCAGGACTTGAAAGTAAAAGACCCTATCCTTCTCATTGGATAAACTAAAAGAAGGTAACCATCCTTGACCAATGGTCACCAATGTTGTCTGTCTCCCACAGGTCATATCACTTTCTGAAACTTCACTAATTTCCTGCATCCCAGGGTTCATCCCTCCAGAGATCATGTGACCCCCCCAGGGTTCTCCTGGACCCAGAGTCCAAAACCCAATCTCCCAGCTCTGGGAACAGGGATCATGTGACTTCCTGAAACCCAAGGCTCCACTGGTGATCATGTGACTTAGGTCTAGTCTCATAAATTTGAGAAAACTTAATCCAATCAGTTCCATTCACTTCTTATCTCAATGGGAACAAAACCTTCCTCAGACCTGTCTTCAAAATTCCCAAATCCTTTACTTTCAAAATCTTTTATTCACACTCAGGGCAAACAGACCTCAATTTTAATTTTCTACCCATTCTGCTCTCATCTCTGCTTGTTTAAATATTCTCTCTTTAAAGCCCTTGAATTGAACTTTGATTAAAAGACTTTAAAAGATCTTGCTTTTTTCTTTCTATATTTGGATCCAATACTTGATTTGCTTTTTTCTAATTGTTTAATTCCTCTAGTCTTTATTTCCCAATCATATCCCAGACCATCTATAGAATTAATCTTCATTCTTCTAATTTTTTCTTTACAGTTTAGCACAAGTCTCTATTATTCAGCATCAATTAAAGATAACACTATTACCTTTTTGTGTTGTTAAAGATTTGCAAATGTATGATTCATTCCAATTTCTTTAGTTGATTTCGTTTCTAGTTTACCATATCATTTGTCATTCACAGTATTTAATGACTTAGACTAGAAGCAAATATTGTGATAAAAAAATTCCAAACTAAGTGTCACTTTTTAATTGCTTACTGATTAGATAAATTTCTCTTTTTTCATAGTCAAAAAATGATAGGCAGATTGCTATTTCCAAATAATTTCCACAGTTTTTTCCCCTCAAAACTTAACTTAATGGAGTGGAACCTGACAATTCACTGAAACATTTCAGCATTTAAAAACATTCGAATTACAATTTAGATTGCAGTTATAAATTTAGTTTTTAATTACTTTATAATGTTATGAATGTCAACAGATTGGAAACAAAGATTCCTTTTCTTGTTATTCGAATCCACATGTGTCATTCTAGTTGGGCTAAAAAGTGAAAGAGAAAGAGACAAAGAATGTATGTGTGCACATGCATGAATGTATGTGTGTGTGTGAGAGAGAAACAGAGACATATAGACAGAACATATAGACAGAGAGAGATATAGACAGAGACACAGATACACACACACACACATAGACACACACACACATACAGGTTTTCCTTTTTGAAGGATTTGAAAGTTTTTTTCAGAAAATACATTCTTTTTTTCCTTTGCCTAAGTAATTCATAAAATACAGATAGTACTATAAGATAATCATACAGGTGTATTTACCAGAAATATTATTTTCTTTCCTTTGTATAATTTTGTTGACTGTAATCTCAAGGTTTATAATAAATAAAAGACATTCTCCAATTGATAACTGGTGAAAGGATAGGAATATACAATTTTCAGATGAAGAAATTAAAACAATATCTAGTTGTGGGAGCCAAAGACCACCAGCTCAAATAAATCAAGGAGATTTCTTAAGGTAAAAGCAGAAAAGAAATTTTATTACAGTCTCATGAAAAAGGGTGTCTCCCTCCCAACAAGCAGTTAGCAAGGTCAGGTGAGGTACAGTTAACAGACAAGAATTATATATGAGTCTTCAGTAACACTCCTAACTTTGGTTAGTTAGCCCTAACTTAGTCTCACAAAAAAAAAAAAAAAAAAGGTTATATGGTCCCATTCTTTGTAAACTACATGATCTCTGGAGAAATAAACTTAGCTGACCTTCACTCAGCATTTAAACACTGTTTCCATCTTGTGAGATAGCTTTCACAGTTTACTTCATTCAGTCATATAAAAAGGTGCTTTAAATAATTATTGATCAGAGAAATGCAACTTAAGACAACTCTGAGATACCACTACACAACTCTCAGATTAGCTAAAATGACAGGAAAAGATTATGACAAATGTTGGAGGGGATGTGGGAAACTGGGACAATAATACATTGTTGATAGAATTGTGAACTGATTCAACTATTCTGGAGAGCAATTTGGAACTGTGCCCAAAGAATTATCAAACTATGCATACCCTTTGATCCAGCAGTGTCTCTACTGGGCTTGTATCCTAAAAAGATAATAAAAAAAAGGGAAAAGGTCCCACATGTGTGAAAATGTTTGTAGCAGCCCTTTTCATAGTGGCAAGAAACTGGAAACCAAGAGGATGCCCATTAATTGGAGAATGGCTGAATAAGTTATGGTATGTGAATGTTATGGAATATTAATGTTCTATAAGAAATGATCAGCAGACACCCAACGAAAGAACTCTGGGAGATGACTATGAATCACTACATAGAATTCCCAATCCCTCTATTTTTGTCTGCTTACATTTTTGGTTTCCTTCACAGACTAAATTATACACTATTTCAAAGTCCGACTCTTTTTATACAGCAAATTAACTGTTTGGACATGTATATACATATTGTATTTAACTTATACTTTAACATATTTAACATGTATTGGTCAACCTGCCATCTGGGAGAAGGGGTGGGGGGAAGGAGGAAAAAAGTTGGAACAAAAGGATTTGCAACTGTCAGTGCTGAAAAATTATCTATACATATATCTTGTAAATAAAAAGCTATAAAAATAATAAAAATAAATGGAAATAAATAATAAATAAAGTGGAAGCTGCTTAAAAAAAAAACAAAAAAGAAATGATCAGCAGCATGATTTCAGAGAGGCCTGGAAAGACTTATATGAACTGATGCAAAATGAAATGAGCAGAACCAGGAGATCATTATACACAGCAACAAGAAGACTATATGATGATCAATTCTGATGGACGTGGCTCTCTTCAACAATGAGATGATTCAGGCCAGTTCTAATAGTCTTGTAATGAAGAGAGCCATCTGCACAGAGAGAGTACTGTGGGGACTGAGTATGGAGTACAACATAGTATTTTCACTCTTTTTTGTTGTTGTTTGCTTGCATTTTGTTTTCTTTCTCATTTTTTTTCCTTTTTGATATGATTTTTCTTGTGCAAGAATGATAATTGTGGAAATAGAAGAATTGTACATGTTTAATATATTAGATTATTTGCTGTCTAGTGGACAGGGTGGGAGGAAGGGAGGAAAAAAATTAGAATATAAGATTTTGCAAGGAAGAATGTTGAAAACTATCCATGTATATATTTTGAAAATAAAAAGCTTTAATTAAAAAAATGAACCAGGTGAAATTGAAAGGTAACAGCTACTGCTGATTTAGGTAATTTTTGACTTTAATAAATTGAATTGAATTTGAATTTAAATGAAATTTTATTTAATAAAATACATATTAATATTTAAGTAACCTGATACTGTTGAGTTATTGACCACATGTTGAGGTCTAGATTTGGGGTACCTAAATGAAATTAGGGTTTAGTTAAGGTCTAGTGGCAGGTTTGGGGTACAGGGAATCAAACAAAGCTCCCCTGCAACCCCCTTGGATTCGGCGCAAGGATACGGCAGTAAATGAGGTCTAGTAGCGGTGCGAATTCCCAATAAAAGCATTTATTGGCCCGGAGAGCTAGATTGATAAAAGAGGTTTATTACTGAGTTTAGAAGTAGGAGATAGGTGAAGGTAGAGATAAGGAGGGCACTGGACAGAGGGTCCAGTGGACAGAGGGTCCTCACATGGCTCCCATGTTTGGAATCTCTGCAAAGAGGGGTTCCCAGCGTGGCCCTTTTAAGTCGGAGACTTAGCTCGAGAGGCTTTGGGATGTAGCCCCAAAGTTGGCTCAGATCTGGGTGGGGCTGGGACAGGTCCGGATCTTCTATTGGAATTCAAAGGGATCAGGATTTGTGAGTCAAAGGGTAATTTACATTAACTAGGGGGGGTTGGGAATCAAAAATTGGAATCTTTCCTGCATCAATACCATACCCTCCTTTTGGTCCCACTGCCCATTTAGTATCAGTTTGTAATCATTTGAGTGTTTCATCATTTTTATATCTAGCCAAAAATGTCTCCATCTGAATTTTGTCAATCTGATCATACTGTGCTTGCTTTATTAACTAACATCCCAGGGAAACATAAGGATATTTTGATAAATATCTTATATTTTAATTTCTATGGTGCTTTAAAGTTTATAAAGTACTTTCCAAAGGAAAAATAAATAAATAAAAGGCTTTTATTTTGACCATTGTCTGTGAAAGTTCAGGATTAGTCTCTAAACATGGAAGTCTATCCCAGAAACAAAACAATATTAGTAAATAACAAACTCTTAGTTTAAATTTCCTTAGAGAACTGCTATACAAGCAGATGTTCTTGAATGAGAGAATTCTGTTACCTGAATTCCCAAAGCCATTCCCTTTATAAGAAGCACTTAAATGCTAATTAAGATAGTGGAACCTGTCAGATTAGCCAGAATGACAGAGAAAGATAATGTAGAATGTTGGAGGGGATGTGGGAAAACAGGGACATTAATACATTGTTGGTGGAATTGTGAATACATCCAACCATTCTGGAGAACAATTTGGAACTATGCTCAAAAAGTTATCAAACTATGTATACCCTTTGATCCAGAAGTGTTACTACTGGGCTTATATCCCAAAGGGATCTTAAAGAAGGGAAAGGGACCTGTATGTGCAAGAATGTTTGAGACAGCCCTCTTTGTAGTGGCTAGAAACTGGAAACTGAGTGGATGCCCATCAATTGGAGAATGGCTGAATAAATTGTGGTATATTAATATTATGGAATATTATTGTTCAGTAAGAAAAGGCCAACATGAACTGATGCTGAGAAATGAGCAGGACCAGGAGATTATTATGTACTTCAACAACAATACTATATGATGATCAATTCTGATGGACTTAAATGGCCATCTTCAGCAATGAGATGAACCAAATCAGTTCCAATGAAGCAGTAATGAACTGAATCAGCTACACCCAGCGAAAGAACTCTGGGAGACGACTAAGAACTATTACATTGAATTCCCAATCCCTCTATTTTTGCCCGCCTGCATTTCTGATTTCCTTCACAGGTTAATTGTACAATATTTCAGAGTCCTATTATTTTTGTACAGCAAAATAACGGTTTGGACATGTATAACTATTTTGTATTTAATTTATACTTTAACATATTTAACATGTATTCATCATCCTGCCATCTAGGGGAGGGGGTGGGGGGAAGGAGGAGAAAACTCGGAACAAAAGGTTTGGCAATTGTCAATGCTGTAAAATTACTCGTGCATATAACTTGTAAATAAAAAGCTATTAAAAATTTTAAAAAAAAGGCAAAAGTAGAAAGAAATTTTATTACAATCTCGTGAGAAAGGGTGTCTCCCTCCCAACAAGCAGTTAGCAAGGTCAGGTGAGGTACAGTTAACAGACAAGAATTATATATGAGTCTGCAGTAACACTCCCTGTAGGCTGGACCTTTGCCCTGATTAAATCTGGACAAATGACCTCACATTCTAAGTCATAAATGAGGAAAGACTTCTAACTCAACCACATCGTTAGGATTGCTAAATTACTTTATATGGGAGTTTTAATGACAAGGTCGCCCTAACTTAGTCTCACAAAGAAAAAGGTTATATGGTCCCATTCTTTGTAAACTACATGATCTCTGGAGAAAGAAACTTAGCTGACCTTCACTCAGCATTTAGAACACTGTCTGCATCTTGTGAGATAGCTTTCACAGTTTACTTCATTCAGTCATACAAAAAGTTGCTTTAAATCATTATTGATCAGAGATGCAAATTAAGACAACTCTGAGGTATCACTACACACCTCTCAGATTAGCTAAAATGACAGGAAAAGATTATGACAAATGTTAGAGGGGATGTGGGAAACTGGGACAATTGTTGGTAGAGTTGTGAACTACCCATGCATATAATTTGTAAATAAAAAGCTATTAATTTAAAAAGAGAGAGAGAGATGGTGAAAAACAGGACAGGAAAGGTTCATCCAAGACAATCTAACACCTGCAGCTTTTTAACTGTTGCTCAACTTCTTATTGCAAAGTCTCAAGGCCATATTCCTATGAGAGGTCTTCACTCCATTTATCCCCTACAAAGGGATTAACAATATTGGGTCAGGGAATATTATTTCACCTATGACAAAAACTTCAAGTTCTGATGGTGGGATTCTCCCATTTGGGGCTTACCTTAACTATGATTGATGATTTAGATTTGAGGCTGAAATTTGACAAGTATATGCACAGAATAATCTGAAGTCATAATAAAGAAAAGTTTCTTTTGTATTGTGTGATGCTAGGGTACCTAGCAACAAGAATGCTAGGGAACAGAGTAACAAGAGTCTGCATTAATCTTGAGACTCTTCATTGTGTACCTTGCACACAATGCCCCATTTGCATAGGCAACAAGTCTGTACAAAGATAAGTCTTGTGTAAACTTAACCCTTGTGGTCTTTGGCTGGTTGGATTTCAGTCAGCTCACTCTTGGGAATGGATGTTGAGGCCTCCGGTGTGAGTTCTGCCTCATTGACTAACGCTCCAGGATACACATCCTGCAGACATGCCAGGACAGGCATCAAGCATGCACCAAATCGAGATCACCCCCACTGTCTCAGGAGTTGGGCTCTTGGGTACACAAGCTAAACACATACTTGTTGCTGGGGCATGTTGGCAGGGGAGATGAGAGGGGTATAAGAACAGGACAGCAGAGGGAGAGAGAGAGGAAGTAGGGAAGCAAGGAAGCAGGAGGAGAGACAAGATGATGTAACTAAGCAATAAAGTTTCTTTAACTGCATAAGGAATGTCAGAACTACTCTGTTATATCCAGAGATGGAGACATCTACCTCCGAAGGTTGTAGAGGCGACCATAATTGTGGGTATGTGGTCAGATACCAGCTGGTGTTAGCAGGTCTGCACTAGCTGGGGACCCCAACAACTGGTGCCCAAATAGGGAGAGGTATTAGGGGAATCCAGGTTTTGGGCACCCAGAGACACAGCTATTGGGTCTTAGCCTAAGCTAAGTGGGGCAGTTGAGGCCGGGGAAGTGCTATAAGCCTTCCGGGATGGGATCTGATTTCAGTTTCCCTTTGGTGATACCCTTGACTGTTGATGTGCACAGTAAACAGGTATATAAATTGGCTAAACAGAAACACGTCACAGTACATCTTAATGCAATAAGTTTCTAAAAATCCTTCTGATAGGGTCCCTGTGGTTAGAATACATGGGACTTGACCTTGACAAAATTGGTACTATAGGGTATCAAATGATTTCTCCTGGTGTCTTAGAAGACACAGATTTTATGCTCTTTGGGATAATCAGAGCAGCTCTTAAAGGTCCCACTGGCTGTCCACTCACTTTAAGTACACAATGCCAGACTGGCGGATCTCCATATGGGAAAGAAGTGGTGGCAGAGCCAGAGTTAGAAACTTTGCCTCTGCCTCAGCCTTTTCCTCCCCTGCCGGCACGATTGCATCCATCGTTGCCAAGGTATACTTATCTCACTCCCAGCACTCCAAAGATTTTTACAGAAACTAGGGAGCCCAAGTATAAGGGAGAAGCAACAGAGCGCATAAACAGGCTTGAAAACCTTCTTGTAGCTTTCTTACAGCAAGTGGCAGTTAAAGCTCCCCCCATGAGTTGTACAGTTTCAATGAGCACAATAATTTATCCTCTCAGTTTCCAAGGCATGCAAAACAGTCCAACTTTGTGTCAATGGTATGTTAATGGAGTAATACAACTGGTTAGGCAGGAATTTCCCAATGCTTTGATTGTCCACTATATCAATGATCTATTGCTTGCAGTAGATGCTAGCAATGAAACTCAGTTACAACACGTGCACCAAGCAATCCTCACTGCACTGCAGCTTAATGGCTTATACCCTGCTTCTGATAAAATCCAAACTCAATCTCCTTTTTCTTATTTGAGTTATATGATGGACAGAGTACGTTTCTCTTCGTCCTCCCCAATTAGATATGACCAAAGTGAAGACTCTGAACGATTTTCAAAAGGTGATTGGGTTGATATTGAGGTCAGTAGTTCCCATTCCACCTTCACTAATGAAGCCCTTATATGACATTTTATCCGGTGATCCTTCACTATTGTCCCCCTGTCAGTGGACTCCAGGAGCCAGAGACAATTTTCACTCTATTCAACAGCAATGGTCTAAACGGCTCGCACATGTAGATCCCACCCTTCTAATTGAGTTAACAATACAAAAAGATGCCCCCATGTATGCCATGCTCTATCAAGGAGAGGGCCCTATAGAGTGGTTGTACCCTCGAAGAGCCACGGAGGTCATAGTATCTTGGACAGACTTGCTGGCTGAATTTTTTTGGTCCTGCATACAAAGGACACTATGGCTTAATGGGACCTACCCAATTGTGCATTCTCCCATAACAGAACAACACATTTTAGCTATTGCACATGACAATTTGTTGTGGGCCTCCATAGAGTCGTTGTAAGTTTTAAACCTACTTATGATAGTCTGTATCCCCTTAAGGGGTCCCCCCAAAGATAATATCTACAGAACTAGTCATGGGCCCAACAGTGTTCACTGATGCCACCAAATCAGGGAAAGATGCCATAATATGCTCTAATAGCAATCAACAATGGGTTCTCCACACCTCCTATGAGTCTACTCAACAATATGAACTATTTGCTATAATTAAAGCCCTAGAATTCTTCCCTCAAACATATAATGTTGTTTTAGACAGTGCCTATGCTGTAAAGGCTCTTCTTCATCTGCCTTCTGCCTACATTGAAGACAGAAATATTAATATATCTTTTTCTTCAAACAGCTCAATCAACACTTCTCACCTGAACCTCCACAGAATCCCTGGGGTGACCATCCTAATACACTCTAGCAAATGGATGTTACCCATTGGGGCAAGCAGCTTATTCATGTAGATACCTTTTCCACGTTTCCGTAGGCAACTATTCAACCAGGGAAGGTGACCAGGCATGCCATCTCACATCTATATCACTGTTTCTCTCTTGCAGGCCCTCCCTCATGCCTTAAAACTGACAATGGCCCCATATATTCCTCCAAAGTCTTTGCTCTCTTTTTATATCAATTTGGGATTCGCCATTTCACAGGCCTTCCTTATAATCCCACAGGCCAAGCACTGGTTGACCATGATGCAAAAGCAAAAAGGAGGAGGTAGAGGTGGAGGGATGGGACGCTTAACTCAGTCCCAATTGGACACCGCTCTCTACACACTTCATTTTCTTCAATTTTCAACTATCAATACCCTTATACCAGCTTTATACTTCTTTGCTATGCCACAGGTCAAGGATTCACAGGTGTTTCCCCATACCAGGACGGCTCCAACACAATGGCAAGTGATGTGAAAAGATATACCAGATGGTCATGAAAGGGGCCAGGGGTGGTGCACAAATGGAGGATAGAGTATGTTTATATCATTCCAGGTCCCAATGAAGCTGCACAGTGGGTGCCCACCCATTCCTTGTGACTCCTGGGACCTCAAGAACAAGAAGAAGAGCAAAAGGAGGCAGAAAAAGAGGACCAGGACATGCCAGTCAGCAGAAAGGAGAGAGCAGAAGAGAAGACTGAAATGGCTGTGTCATGGACTTGCTCTAATCAAATCCAAGAATTGGCAAAGTTTGTAGCTGACATTAATGTATTAGCAAAAAATTTTAGCCTCCCTAACAATGTTTCTCATGATTGGATATACCAACATATAATGTCAATACCCTCATATTGTTGTCTCATATTTTATTGTTAATTGCCTTTTTTATTGTATTGCTGTTGCTTTTACCTTGTATTTTCCAATGCTTTCTCTCTCTCATGACAGTCCCTTGCAGGATTGGTAGCCATGTGGCACCCCCTTCATAGAATACAAAAAGGGGGAGATGCCAGGGTACCTAGCAACAAGAATGCTAGGGAACAGAATAACAAGAGTCTGCATTAATCCTGAGACCCTTCATCGTGGGTAAGTGCTCAGACACCAGCAAGTGTCAACAGGTCTGCACTAGCTGGGGACCCTAATAGTGTGATTTTAGTTATGAGTCATATTTAACAGACAACTATGTATTAAAGTTCCACATTATTGTCAGAATATTAAAAGTTGGGTTCAGAATTAATTAGGTGAGAATGTGCTGTTTTCATTGTATCGTGCATGAGACAGCCTTAGGGTGAGGTGAGGTAGGGCTACTAATCATTGTGCTCAAATGAGTAGCTGCTTTCTTTTTAAGAAAGGATTCACAATTATTGTTCTCTAAGAAGTGATGAGCAGTCTGATTTCAGAAAAGCCTGGAAAAACTTACATGAACTGATGCTAAATGAATTGAGCAAAACCAAGAGAACATTGTATATAGTAACAAGGTTATGTGACGATCAGCTGTGGTGGACTTGGCTCTTTTCAACATTGAGGCGATTCAAGACAATTCCAATAAACTTGTGATGGAAAGCCATCCACATCCAGGGAGAGAACTATGAAAACTGAATGTGGATTAAAGCATAATATTTTTTACTTTTTTTGGTTGTTAACTTGTTTTTTTTTTTCATTTCTCATGTTCCCCCCCCCCACTTTGATCTTTTTTGCTTGTACAGCATGATAAACATGGCAAAATGTTTAAAAGAATTGCATATGTTTGACCTATATCAGATTGCTTGCTGTCTTGGGGAAGGGGGAAGGGGAAGGAGAAGGAGAAAAAATTTGGATTACAAAGTTTTGCAGAGGTGGATGTTGAAAACTACCTCTGCATGTATTTGTGTAATGTTCTGGCTATCTTACTGGAGGGC
This sequence comes from Sarcophilus harrisii, assembly GCF_902635505.1. Classification (NCBI taxonomy): domain Eukaryota; kingdom Metazoa; phylum Chordata; class Mammalia; order Dasyuromorphia; family Dasyuridae; genus Sarcophilus; species Sarcophilus harrisii. The sequence continues at coordinate 550,222,034 of NC_045428.1, forward strand.
CTTGGACCAGCCTTAGTTTCAGCAGAATAATCACCATAAGAATAGTCAGGAATAAAGTCCAAAGTGTTTATTATCTTCTTCACAGTCTGTATCCTTCATCTGGGGCCAGGCTAGCTTTCTGGGGGACTTTCATATGGACTTTGGTCTTAGTGGAGAAGTGAAGGAGGACAGGCCAGCCACCATGAGGGTCTCTGTCTTCAAGTCTCTGAGGCCTCCAGTCCTCTGTCTTCTCTATCTCTGAGTCTGTCTTCCCTCCGAGATCTCTCACCTCTTACATACTCTATTATAAGTACATCATCATGGGTGTCAATCTTGTAGAAATATACTAAGTACTAAGTGCATGTAGACTAGAGAGTCATTATCTCAATTCCACTGAGTTAACACCTTGTTGTAAGATTACTTGTTTCAGGTATACTTGGCTCTCTACATATTTGGAAAATAAAATACTATTTTAAAGATAAATTTAAAAAAGGAAAAAAAAAAAAAGGGATTCACAATGCCATGACATTTTTTTTTAATCCATGACAAAAACCTCAAGTCTTGCTAGTGGGATCATCCCATTTGAAACTTAATTTAGCACAAATAACTTATAGTTGAGATTGAAATGGAATTGGACCTACAGGGCACCTTTGATGAAGAAATCCCTTGATGAAAAGTGTCTCCTGGGATAGTCTAAGTAGTCACATGAAGAAATCATACTTGTGCTGGGGGTTCCCAGCACTTGGCTTTCTGACTGGCTCACCAATTGTCATGATTGACACCTGTGAATAAAGAAAACTGAGAAAATAAAGTTTCAAGTATGATAAATTTTTTAGCAAAGCTAGCACTTTCCACTAAAAGGGATCTAACAATTCTGTAACAAAGAGTCTCTCCCTAAAACAGTTATGATAATTCTTTTATAGCAAAATCACACAATCTATTATTCACAATGTGAGTATTATTAAGGTACTATTAGAATCAGAAAAAGGAGATTTTCCACACAGCCTGTGGTATGGAGATTTTGAACAGCAACAATTTAGATTTCCCAGAATATTTGATAAAAATGCTTCATAGGTATTTAACCTTTATCTTAATTTTCTCCTAAAGTGGATATTGAATGACTTACAACAGTGAAATAGGAAAATAAAGTTGTAGGCTGTTAGAAGTGAAAACTTCATACCTAAATTCTTGGAGTGTGTGGAAGAAGGTTTTATTATATTTCTTGCAAGAACAGACACCATACCCCTTTGAGGAGGCACAAATGCAATTTACAGAGGCCAGAAACAGGAGTCATATTATTATTTTTCAGTTTCCCTGCCTCTGTTTCTCTAAATTGTTCTGCCTCAGTTTCCCTGAATTGTTCTGCTTTAGTCTCCCTGAAGGCAACTCCTCTTCTTGGCCATTAGGATAGAGGTAATTAGGGCTGGGAGTCCTGACCACTAGAATTCCAAAGAGTTATGGCTTATTTCAAATATCCTCCACCTCAGACTTAGTGTCTCCTAGACTCCCAACTAATTAGAATTTATGATCCCTTTTCACTTCCAATCTGTCAGAACCAAATTTATGGTCCTTTCCTGGAACTCCCACTCACCAGTGCTCTACCTCCACCTTGCCTTTGTTTCCCTGATCTCTGGAGCCCTATAAAAGTATCTGGAATCCCTCACTCCTTGCTGGGTACTTTGAGACAAGAGTCGGATCCAGCTGGTGGGGTCAACATGGATCCTGTTTTGCCCCCAGTCCAATCTCTCCCTCTAATAAAATACTAAAAATTCTCTAATCTCTATCTTGCCTCATTTTCTCCGGCATTACATTATTCCATAATCTTGCCCTGTTTTCTCATCCCCTCTTCAAAAATTCCATTGGAGGAGACCCTTCCAAAATCTAATATTTCATGATATTCCCACGACATGCACTCTTTGACATGTTTCCATTTGTCCCCCGCCCGTTAATACATCATCACATGTTCAAAAGTTGTGGATGAGTCCTCCTTAAAGGAGGAGAAGTTAATATACATGAGTGTCATTAAGCACGTTCAAATAAAAATTTAGCTTGCCTGGGATTTAAGCCCAGGTCATTTGCACTCAACCAACACCTGTGATTACTTCTGTTGATTTAACACATTCTTTAATTTTCCTCAGCCAGGAGGAAAAATTTTTTATCATATTCTTTTCTACCATGGCAACAGAGAGAAGGCTGTGAGACTCTGAAACTTTTTAACTGTGGAAACAAAACTGTACAATTTTACTTCTCACACAGACTTAAGTAATGAGAATAAGATTTTTGATTAAACCATAATGAAATGAAGTAGTATATCGGCCCATTCTCTCTGATTCAGTTGCCCTTCAATAATTTGTTGTTATATAGCTGTTGTGCAGCTATATAATAAATAGTTACTAGAAGCCAAGAATCAGGGGTATGACCCTTGTGGAATCAAGATCTGTCCTTCAGAGGATCTCCTTAAGAAGTGGACTTTGAAATCACCTTATTCTCTTCCCTTATCAGAAGGAGCCCATTTGGTTATTATCTGCTATAATCAAGTCCCAGATTGTTGTGTTTGTATAACTATTTCTAGAACTCCAACCTCTGAGACTGCCTAGTTAGTGTCTTTGAATAATCTTTGAGATTTTGATTAGCATATCTTTAGACAGGTCTGCAACTTGTTCAGCTGGTGACTCCTTCTATATGCTTTCCTGAGCTACCAAACTCTTCCCTGATTTTTTCCCTTACTTCATAGTTCCTGCTTCCACTCCCCTGAGACTTTAAAAGTTGTGTACCCCAAAATGCAAATACATTCATTTTTGACTCTGCATTGTAATTGCTTGAGCATGTGAAACTATTTTCATGTAAATAAATAACACCCTTTTGCAACCTGTGATAGATACCTATGAAATCATTTCTTTATGCCTTGAATTGAGTTTCTATTTTAATTTTAAAAATAATACTTTCCAATTATGTTCTTTTAAATATATTTCATATTACCATTCCTGGTATCTATTTTACCTCTTCATCATTATTGAAATAATATAAGTCAGAGATATTCAATGAGTTATTCTACTTGATTGTAATTCCATATATAGTAGCTAAAAGCAGTTTGTGTTTTCTAAGGAATTTTACCTTATGTCCATGATGGTCCAATACAAGGTATTACAAGCTTTTATAAGTTATGACTGACTTTGGGCACTTGGGACAAAGAGAACAGTAATAGTTGCTACAGAGAAAACTCCCCTGTCCAAAGATGGTGTCATTTTTGTTTCTCAGAACAAGGAAGGTCCTCACATGATAATCAGAAGAAGTATTACAAGGACATTCTCAAGATCTTTGAAGAACTTTAGAATTGATTATATGACATGGGAGACATCAGCAAAAGACCCAGCATGGTATGCCACATCAAAATAGTTTTATTAGTTCAAAAGAAGCATGAGATGCACAAAGTTAGAGAATTCACTCCAAATATTATATGAAGTAGTACCTGTGGAAGAGCATTCCAAGTTCTTAGTTTTCTGATAAGTCACAATCAGATATACTATAATTTGACTTTAATATAATGATGCCTTTTTGCTTGTCTTACAGAACAAGGAACTACAACAAAGCATTTTGTATTTATATGTATATATGCTTTCCCTGTTAAAACATTATTTGAAGAAAGAAATGGTTTCATTTTTGTCCTTATAGCACCGCCCCCTTACCCTACATGCACAATATGGTACTTGGTACCATAGCAGATAATAAATACTTGTTGGTTGATTGACATAAGTGACAAGTTCATATTTTATTGATCATATCTATAAGCATATACATTTGAAAAAATAATGGTGCATATAAATGCATGAAATATGATTTATTCAGCCCCCAGAAAATATATTGCTGATTTATTATATCCTATTATTTAGTGAGAATTTTTTTTCTACTGGAAAGGAGAATTGAATGGCCAGATAGCCTTAGATCCCATGTTTGTCATTGTTCCCTGTGCCAAAGAACTGTTATAATTGATTGCATACCCTTGTCTCTCTTCCCTGAGGCTACCAGAAGTATCTGGTGGCCCTTCAGGGGGCTTGGCCAGGTTACAATTGGTACATCTGTTAGATAGAATAGATCCTAGGAAAGATGTTTGCCCTTAACTGTAGGCCTGTTGGAGTAGCTAGATTTCAAATGTGCTTTCAAGATCACTGGGAGAGGTCTTGCTGAGCCACCTATTCTCTCCACCTAGCTCCCTTATCCCTGAATTATGCCAGAAAGTCAAGCTTTTGCTCTGCCCTGTCCTAAAACCCAGTACATGGAGGTCTGCAGAGAGAGCTCAAACCTTTGATTCTCTTGAAAGAAACACAAAGAATTTTTTGATGAGGTATGGGTAAGGCTAGACAGCCTCTAAGGAGCCTTTTGGTTATTTTGAGTGTGTGATTAGACTTTAGCACTTGATCCCTTGCCCATTTTAATAGTCAATTGTCTATAAACTTATGGACAAATTGCCATAAATATTGGTTTTATTGAATTTATTTTCTTTGCATGTCAGTCCCTAAGCTATGCTAATGGAAGCCTATCTTATCTTTTTCCCATTTCTCATTTCTACCTCCTGTATCTTCCCACCTCTCAATGGTCACTCTTTGAAGAACAGGCATTGGGGGACTTTTCTTTCATTCCCTGAAAGAAAGATGATCCCTCATTCAAAATAACATCAGCATTATACTTAGGATCATAGTCAGGATCAGCATCATAGTCATCATCATAGTCAACAGCATCATCAATGGCTGTCTGTATGCTCCGAGCTGCCCGGATCCCAGATTTGATTGCTGTGTCAATCCAGCCATGGGGCAGACAAGTGTGCTCACCAGCAAAGTGAATGTTTCCCTCAGGTTCAAAGAGTCTTTTTGAATAGTCAACAAACTGGTAAGGGGTGAACTCGGCAAATGCACCCAGGGTTAATGGGTCTAGGGACCAGCGTTTCACCACAGATGTCTCACACAAATCCTGAAGCTCTTTTTTAGGGATCCGATGAATAGTTGCCAAGTCATCCAGCACCAGGTCCACCAACTTATTATATTTCATGCCCAGGAAAAAGGTAGAGTCATCACCCACAGTATAGGAAGCCAAAAGGACACTTAAATTGCCAGAGAAATTATGGCTGGGGTAGTAGATAAATCTAGTGGGCAGGTCTGTGATGGTTGCCCCACCTTTGATGTTATCTCGTTCCCAAAAGCGTTCCTTGAAGGCCAGGGCCACCTTGGTGGCACTGGAGTAATGAATGGAGCGGAGGGCATCTTGCTTGGACAGGGAGAGTGGTGGCTCAAACTGGATGAGGCGTGTGGCCTTGGCTGATGAAGAGATGATGGCAAAGTCACCTGTAATGATGGACTGGCCTGAATTGGGTCTTCGGTAGGTAATCTTGATCTTAGATCCAATCTTCTTTATCTTCTCCACTGTTGACTCCAGTAAGACAGTACCAGGCTTTAAGGTTTGGAAGAGGGCATTGGGGAGTTGGTCAAAACCACCAGTGATTTCGTCAAATCTGTTCCCAAAAAGAAAAAGAGAAGGGGTAAGTGAGATTCTCAGCTCTGTGGAAAGACAAAGGATGTGTCTACCTATGGAAGTTTTAGAGTCCCTTTAATGTTCCTATGATCACTCAGTTTACCTATGATAGAGCCTAAAATCCTATTATCATCAGTATGATTCTTGGTATCAAGCATTGCTTCAGGCAGGCTTGACTTTTAGAATGTAAATACACTCAGGGAGAAGAAAACCTGGTAAAATAATTAAAGTAGGTGTTCTTAACCTGGGGTTTAAAAAATATTTTGATAAACTATATTTCAATATAGTTGATTTTCTTTGTAATCCTATGTCATTTGTCCTTCTAAAGCTTTTATTCTGAGAAGGGGTCCATAGGCACTACTAGACTGCCACATAGAATACGTTAAAGACCTTTGGATCAGAGGCCTTCCTGTGACAAGAGAGGAAGAATTCAGCTTACAGCACTGGTGAAAGGAATGGGGTAAGGAGAGCTAAAAGGAGAATCTTGCCAATTTCCCAGCCTTAATTCTGGGATATTGAAGCAATGAAAAGACTACTGATTCTGGAGCCAAAGACTTGTATTCAAATCCCATCTCTTCTGACTGCTATTAATGAGACTTTGAGAAGGCTACTTAACCCCTGGGCCCTAATTTCTTCATCTATAAAATTAGGAAGTTTGACTTTTGACCTCTGAGATCTCCTCCAGTTCTAGGTCTTATGAACCTATTATCTCTGATCTCAGAAGTCCCAAGAGGAAGTCAGCTTGGCAAAGTTCTGTAACAATTCTCTCTCTCTCTCTCTCTCTCTCTCTCTCTCTCTCTCTCTCTCTCTCTCTCACACACACACACACACACACACACACACACACACACATCCTTTCTCTTCTCTATTCCCATACTTAAAATGGGCCCACATCACCATCTGCCTAAACTATTTCAACAGCTTTTTAAATTTGCCATTTTCTAATCTGTCCAACTAAGTGGCACAGTGGAGAGAGTGCTGAGCCTGGAGTAGGGCAGATTCTTCTTCATGAGTTCAAATCTGGCCACAGATACTTGTGTGGTCCCAGGCTCCTGGTACTTTCAAGACTTATCTCAGTGCTTGACAGTTAATTTTTTCCCACTCCTCTTTTGTACATATATTTCATGCTCTAGACAGAACAATTCTCTGCTTCCAAATAGACCCTCAGTATTTCTACTGCTATATCCATGCTATCCCCATGCCTGGAATATTCTCCTTCCCTTCCTTTCTCCTACTTATCCATTGAATTAAAATGCTAACTCCTCCACAATTTCTCCATTCTATAATGATCTTTTCTTTTGGGACCAATTATTATTCTTTGTTTACATTTCTCTAATGCCCTTATGCATAATTTTATATTATTACTATTGTTTCTCTCGAGGTTCCTTGGCTGCTGTGAAGAAATTATGCTAGATTTGGAGAGAGAGAGAGACAGACAGAAAAAAAAGAGAGAGACAGAGACAGAGAGAGAGAGGGACAGAGAGAGAGAGAGAGAGAGAGACAGAGAGAGACAAGAGAGAGAGGAAGAAGAGAGGAAGACAGGGAGAGAAGATGGGAGGAAGGGAGGGAAGGAGAAAATAAGAGAGGAAGGAAAGGAGGGAGGGAGAAGAGAGAGAGAGAGAGAGAGAGAGAGAGAGAGAGAGAGAGAGAGAGAGAGAAACTTCTTGTTGTCTAAATCCCAGGGCTGTTGTGAGAACTAAACCAGATAATGTTTGTAAAACATTTAGCACAGTGCCTAATACATAATAGGCATTTCCAGGCTGGGGAGCTTCTGCTATTGTAGTAATGGTACCTGACCCCTCACCAATCTACTTGGGTTTCATGTTCATGTTCTACTGACCCATCTGGCTGAGAAAAGATATCATCACTCCTCAGGGACTCCAAGAAAGATTTGTAGTAGCCTGCATCTTCATTCATGATATCTCCAATCATCTGGACAGCTCCACTACTCAGCTTTCCCTCCTTTATCAGGTAGGCCTGGGTGAGGAGCACAGTGGACAGAGGGGATGCAGGAGGTGAGAGAAAGGAGACACAACAAGGGAAGGCATATAGATATGGGGTTGAACCAGGTGGAGAATTCCCCATGCCCTCTCCCATTTCCCACAACTCGTACCTTGGTGGAGAAGGAGTCATATTTGTTCAACAGGTGCTTACAGCCGTTATGCTTTAGTTCTTCTACAACCTACAGAGAAGGATTGCCATGGGTTAGTGAAGAAATAGCTAAGGCATCTGGGGTTTATTGCTGCCATTGGTTTGAACACTTTCTCTCTGCACTCTTCTTCCCAAAGTGAAAAGGACATAGCAGAACTAGATGGGAAGAAAGCGAGAGCAGGTGGAGGAAACCGTCTGAGGGCCTGGATTAGGGGTAAAGGAGAGTAGAAGGATTAAAACAGGATCACACCAGTTCTAGTCTACATGACCAGAGAGTTCAGGGCATCACAATTCCAGGGCATGTCTATTTGTCATATGACCTGAAATTTTAGCAAAGGTCTGTTTCCTTGAGGGTCTTCTGGAATCACATGCTCTTTGGCCTGAGTCTCTTGTTCTCTGAAAGGGAACTATCACAGGTAAAGGCCAGGAGATCTGGAGTGCTAATACTGATAAGACATAGGACACAAATGCCATCAAGTGCAGGTGACCCTCCTCCCTATCTAGATATTAAGCCTAATGGAAAAACAGAAATGATTAGAGGCTCCAGAAACCCAAGTTGGGTGTGTTTGGTTCGACTGAATAGCTTCCCCAGAGAACTAGCATCTGAATGACAAGATGTAGGGGTTAGGAGGTAGTTGAATAAATGGTCTGTTGATCACCTTAGCTATTGCTTCTTTGAAGAGTTTATTGGGCATCTTGCCTAACTCGTCAGATTCCACAGGATAGCCCAGGAGATTGGGGTTGGCATGTACATCTGAAGTTCTATGCCGACGGCCATTGAGATAATACCAGGTGTTGTTACTGGACTGGATAAAAGTATTCAGTTTCAGACCAAGCTTCTTCACATAGTATCGGACCAACCTGGGACACAGAAAAAAGAGATCACCAGCAGGAACACCAATCATGTGGTACTTTAAGGTTTGCTAAGTACTTTGGAAATATTATCTCTTTGGATCATAGATTTAGAACCGGAAGGGATGGACATTATAAGTCATTCAATGCAAACCGTTCCTGTTAAAGATTAAAAAAAAATTAAGAAGAGCCAGATTTCTAACTCATGTAAATATAAACAGAACATCCCCTCTCCATTACATTCTGCAGGTAATAACTCTCCTTGGTCCTGAAAAACTGTAGATTGAATTTGTGTTAAGTGGTTTCCACAACAAATTCTATTGGTAAACTTTAGGAAGTTATTTCCCTTCTGGGAATTTCAGCATCTCCACCCATTTAAAAAAAAAAAAAAAAAAAAAAAAAAGGAGAAAGAGAGTTGTGCTGAATTAGTTCTGGACAGTGTCCTTCTTTCCAGCTCTGATGTTTGAGGATTCCAAACATAATTCACATTAGTGTATCATTTGACAATTTACCAAGAATTTTTCTCACAACACTCCTGTGAGACAGGTAGGATATTTTAATGATGGAAGGAAAAAAAGACTCAAGCATTTACTAATTATTTACTATATGCCACACACACTGAACTAAATGTTTTACAAATACTCTTCTTGCTAGGTAGTGACTGCAATTATTCCCATTTAATAGAAACAGACAGGGTGACTTGCCAAGGATGACATAGATAGTAAGTATCTGAGGCCAAAGTTGAATGAACTGTCTCTAGGTTCAAGATTGTGCTATGACTATGCCACCTAGTTGCCTAATCATCAGAATAATAAAGCTCAGAGAGGTCAAGTACCTAGCTCAAAGTCACACAGCTAGAAAAGTGGCAAAATTGGGACTAGAACCCAGACCTGATTCTTTTCCCAACTACACAAATCTACTGGGGAGAATAAGTTTTCCCTTCCTGTTGTGGGATTACAATCTCAAATCTCCCTCTGCTGGTTTCTTCTCCAGCTTTCTATATCACCACCAGTCCTGTGACTGCTTTCCCTTACTCCCTCTGACCCTTCTCTTTCTCATCCCTTCTTCTTGTCTTTTATTCCTTCTTTTCCTACAGATATCTTTCTCTGCTCAACTCACAACCAAAATTTGAACTATCTGTTATAACTTATTTTCTGGCCAGACCCTGCTGACAATTCTGTGCAAGCAGGAACAGCCTTGTTCTGGGTAAAAAAAACACCCTGGAATTTTGCAATGTGTCTGTCATTACAGTGATTGTGGAACCTTGAGTAGGTTATCATATCTAAAGCTGCTCCTCTTTCATCAAATACGGATCAAATCTCTGTTTCATCTTCTCTTAAGAGTTGACAGAACGCTGGAAAGTTCATTACCGGGGACAAATTTCCAAGTTGGACCCTGTCATCTCTATTTGATTCAGTACTTCCCTATTTCCTTATCCCAGATCTTACCTGTGTTTGGCTGGCAACCTCATGGCACCAAGTTCAATGTACCATTTATTGTCTGGGCTCCGGAATGTTGATACTCTTCCCCCAATTTTCTTCCCAGCTTCTAAGACTGTCACCTAGTTTTAGGAAGAGCACCTCATTAAGACAAGATTTTACCCACAACATACTCTCTCATCCTTCCATTCTCCTTAGCTTGAGATAAAGAAAGATAAGTCATTCATGACTGAACAACAATGGTATAGAAAGGAAGGAACTCTTCTGGGTCCTGTAGTTCCCTTTTAAACACATAAGAGTGAAGAGAGAAAGTCTAGAGTGAGAGACTATTTCTTTTGACCCCCATTCTCTTAAAATCAACATGAATTAATCTAATCAATTGTCCAGCAAGTATTTATTAAATACGTACTATATGTTTCTGGGAAGACAAATTCAAAACAATAAGATATTTTCTGCCCTTAAAGAGGGTTCCTTTTACTAGGAAGACAGACCATAGAGAGGTGCGGTGCAGGGGAAAACATTGTTTGGGAAATCAAGTGCCTTGGGATCAAGTGCTGATTCTCCATGATTTTAGGCAAATTATTTTCCCTTTGGGAACCTCAGTTTGCTCATTTTGAAAGACAGGAAGATCCTGACCTTGAAATATGGGATTGAAGATGAGAAACTTGACTAAGGAAAAATCTGAGCAAATTTTTTTTTGGCTAACAGCAGTGTAGAGACTTCAAGGTACTGGTGGGGTTTGTTAGGGGAAAGCACTGGGGGAGGTCTTAGAGAATGGCAGTGATAATCTGTGCTGGGAATTTGGGGAGCAACTATTCTTCAAAACTTTTCCTTGTAAGGAGCAGTTCCAGTATTCATGTCTCTCTATTTGCATCTTGCTCCCTCTGAGTGTAGAGCACCTACAGAAATGTCATCTTCTCTAGGAAGTCTAGCCAATGCTCCTCTGAACAGAAGCTGAGTTGGAAGGAACCTCCTCACCTTGTGTCCAGCATCCTGAAGGGTCTTGGCTGCTATCAATCCAGACATTCCAGCACCCACCACCAGGACATGCTTCTTAGAGGCAGAGGTTCCAAGCCCCTCATAGGCAGTTTTCAGAATATCTTCATACTCAGGATCCTGGAAGCACTTGGCAAGAAGGTCAGAGGAGCCATGGCAACTGGAGATGGCCAGGAGGAAGGCCAAGGTTAGGACACCTGTGGACATAAGGTTCATATTCTGAAGATAGGAAAATGTTCTCAAGAAAGAGACCAGGGACAGGGCATAGTCCTTCTCCAGATTAATTTGCCCTGGGCTAGGCATCTCATTGTTTTTATTGAGGTCAAACTGAACTGGAAATATTTCTTGACTTTGAACCAAGATTGTATTTGAATACAGTCTCTAAACCTCAATTTCCTCGTCTATAGAATGAAGATATAACTCTAAATAAAGAGTTTTAAGGTTTGCATGCCCTTTATATATGCGATTGAATTTGATCCTCCCAACAATCCTGGGACATATGAGCTATTATTATTCTCATTCTATAGATGAGCAAGTACTTGGTCCAGAGTCACATAACTAATAAGTGCCTGAGGGAGGCTTTGAACTTGATTGAACATGACTGAATCTTCCCTTCAGTGCTATGCTACCCAGCTTTCTTAGAGTACTAACACTTTGAGGACTCCCTGTATAGTGTGTTCAAGTTTATAAAAGGCTTCCTTATTTCAGTCTCAGATTACCCTGTGAAAGAGAGCTATTATTATCCCATTTTAGAAATGGGAAAACCAAGGCTTACAATAGTTAAATGTCTTGCCTTGCCAGCTACACTGCTGCTGAATCCCAAAGATTTTAGGGCTTTTCTTTGAACACTGTAGCTGAACTTATGTCTTTTCTATCCCAAAGAGAGGATAACTTCCATGAGAGCAAGTATTGTCTTGTTTTTTTAAATTTTTTTCCTATTCCTATCTAACAGTTTTTGTCACATAATCAATGCTTCCTAAATGTATATGAATGAATGAACATAATCATTTATGTATTCATATGAATATACATGTAAAATGAATATATATGTATGTATATATATTCATTCATTCACTAAGACACACTCAACACAAATACCTAGATAGTACCAAGAGACCCATATAGACAAATAGACATAGGTACAAATACCCTCACGAGACACTTACAAAGCAGATCCCAAGAAAATCTGGTTCTCAACATCTCCTACAAAGCTTAGGTCAGAGACCCTGGGTTTATGGAAAGGGTATCTCTTGGTCCTAACAAATCTCTGATGAAATCAAGAAACCTTTTTTGGTCAGGCTGTTGGATTGCAATGGGTAATATTGTTTTTTCTACTCTCCAGACAAGGTTGAGTTCCAGTCTTACTCTATGCCTCAGTTTCCCCAATTTGAAATAGATGAAGAAATGCAGGTCTCTATGTTCCCTTTTCTCTGATCAGTTAATAAGTAACATCTAATAAGTCATGTATAACTCTCACAAAGTGATAATTAATTAATATAATTATCTTAAATCTGATGCTCAGGGATACAGGATTATAAAGATTATATAATTTCTGCAGGGCCATGTAATTTTCTAGGGAAGGAATAAGAAAAGATAGCTAGTTTCTGGCCCTGAATATTGTTAGAAATAATATACATTGCCAATGTTCCACCGGTGTTTCACGTTTCACAACAGGTGAAACTGAGGCCTGTAGCATTAAAGGGAATAAATTATTATGCATTACACATTGAGGTAGGGGGATGGAACTAAAGTGTCAGAATTTCTATCCAGATAGAGATACTCTGAAGCTAGAAACTAAAAAAAAGTGGATTTACATTTTTGGAGATATCCAACCCCAAATTCTCATTAAGCAATCTTCAGACTGCTGAATATCAGAGTTACAAGAGACCTTACAGCTTAGAAAGTCTGACTCCTCTCCTTTCATAGATAGGGAAACTGAGGCCCAGAGAGTAGAAGAATCCTGTCAGAATAGGTCAGTAGCAGAATGGGATCCCAGGATTTAGTCCAGGAGTCATTCCACTGTACCACACTACCTTCACTATCCTCCATAGTGCTTTCCTCATCATTCTGACTTTAGCATTAGATTCTATCCCCATGACTTCCATGTCCCATCCAGAACTACTCCATCCCATCATTTCCTATGCTTGGGACCCTAAATTTCTTTCTCATTCCCTATACCCCCACTTTCCTTGACTCCATTTCCTCTAGCTTCATTGTCATCTCCTATGATCCTCAATCCAAATCCATTCCCTACCCCAAACTTCTTGTCCTCTTGATCCATTGATTCCTTGTTCTGCAATGTCCTGATCCACCCTACCCCAACCCCAATCATCTCAGCTCTGTCCTCTTCAGTCTCTGGTAGTCCCATTCTTGGCCAACATCCCCTCCCCAAGAACCCATTCTCTTCCATGCCATCTGAACCATCACTCACCCCACATCTCCATGACACCAGAGGTATGCCAGGTTATGAGCTTTGCTGTTCTTATAGGGATTCAGTGCCACCTCCGCCCCAAACCTGCCCACCCACCAGTGTCTCAGCCAACCGCCCTTCAGGTCTTGCTTATCAAGGAACTTCAGAACAACACTGGTCCCAGTCAAGCAGCTCCACCCCATCTCCAACCCCCAAGGCTCTATTGATGGGTGTGTTTGCTCTGATTAATTTCCACCTCAAACTTCCTCTTCCTGGAAGCAGCTAGGAAAGTGCTTAACTCTTGAGTGGAAAGTGTCTCACTGTCCACTTCTTTTTATCCCTTGAATTGACTGTTCAGGAAAGGACTCCAAGAGTCTCTGGAGCATGAAGTAGGGCACCCCAGAACCAATTCCCAGAAGAGGCTGAAGTACATAAGAACCATAGATCCAATGCTTTTGAACAAAGTCAGGAAAAACACCTCATCCAAGGATTTTCTTTCTCCTTAATAGTGTCATTTTCCTCTCCTGCCTATCATAGTTTTGTCCAGAATGGTTGTTGATTTTTGCTTGGGATCTTCCAGAGGAGGAAAGTATCTCTCCCTTTTCCTCTCAACTGATTTTGAGACATAGCCATATGCTCTTTATTTTGGGCCAGCCAAGACTGGGCAGGCAGGATTTTTTCTCCTTCCTCCTGAATCCTAAGGGTTCTCCTAGCACTACTACTAATATTAGTAAGTTACCTGGTATAGGGCCAGCACATTTGTGAGCCAAAGACCAACCCTTCTTTATCTGGGACTCAATTAAAACTTAAGGACAGAGAACCAGTGGAGTTTGGAAAAAAGGGATGTGAGCACAAAAGTGGTCAGGGAGGAGAAGGGGATCAAGCACAAAAATGTACAGCAGAAAGTGGAGAATGGTCACAGAGATGGCACAGGGTATACAGTATAAACAGGAGGGCCAGGAGAATGCAGATGTCAGGGGGGACCAGGAAGAAGACAGGTAGTGAGAAGAATAATTGGAAAGCACCTGTTAGGAATCAGTCAAAGAACTTACACATCGTTCTCTATAGCTAGCACGTATTCAGTACATATTTGTGGAATGAGTTATTATGTAAATGACATCTTTCTTGTTACCTCATCCACACCCCAAAAGATGCATTTGCCTCCCTAATTAGCTTCCTGTCAGTCACCAGAAGGGACTTCCTGGAAAGAGTCAGTAATAGTTGTTCTCATATTTCCCTGAGAGTTTCTTCCACTTTGGAGCAGGTCTAATTGTTAGGAAATCATTCATTAGAATCTGCCAACCATGAGTTCAAATTGAGCTTTCCAGGGCCAAGTAAAACAAACCAATATCACAGACTTCTTTCATTTGAAAATTTTTAGCACAGGTAAAACTGAAAGTACTACTCTCTTCAAGAGCAGGATGGAGAGGCCAGGATTGTAATTTGAAATGCATGGGTTCTGGTTATGACTCTAGAATTTTGAAATCCTATGAGTTTTGAAAAAAAAAAAAAACACTTCCCTTTTTTTGTAAACTCTTTTTTTTACTTCAATCCTTTTTTGTTCATATTCACAGCACTTAGCACAGCGCCTGGCACACTGTGTTAAATAAAAGATTGGTTGGACCAGAGACCAATTAGTTTAACCTATAGCCAAATAAAAGTTTCCTCTACAACATAGCTAAACGAATGGTTGTCCAGACGTTGGACCAGCATCTGCTTGCAGAGCTTCAGTGATAGGAAACACTATTTCTTCAAGCAAACCACTGGGATATTTTGGGATATCTCTAATTGTGAAAGAAGTACATGGTATAGTGGATAGAATGTGGGACTTGGAATCAGTGGAACCTGGATTCAAATTATGCCTTTGACACTTATTAGTTCTGTGACTTTGGGCTTGTTCTCCCTTGTGCTTCACTTTTCTCATATGTAACATGAAGACAGACTAAATGACCTCTTCCTATTATCAAATTTAAAATATGCTTCTTTGCCACTTGTACTCATGCCTCATAGTTTTTATCTTCTGGAGCCAAGCACAACAAATTCAAACACTCTTTTACAAAACTTAAATATTTCAACAAAGCTATGATTGTCTCCTCTCTTCCCCAAAATCTTTGCTTCTTCAGGCTAAATATTACCAGCACCTTCAGTTTTTCTTCATATAAAATGATAGTAATTTAAGGTTACCAAAGCACTTTATAAAGATAATGTCACTTTATTCTCTGAAAAGCTACCAATATCCCCATTTCATAATTGAGGAAACTGAGGCTGAGAAAGATTAAATAATTTGCCCATGGTCATATGACTGGTTAGTGCTTGAGGGTGGATTTGAACCAAGGGCTTTCTGTCTCCAGATCCAGTGCACTATAGAGTGTATCACTTAACTACCTTCACTAAGCTCATTGGACAATCTCCAGTTTATCAAAGTCCTTACCTTAAAAAACAGCCAAGGTCTCCCATTTTATCCAGGGTCATATCTAGTCATCTTGATCTATATTTTGCCACTGGCTCCTTCCAAAAATGTAGTGTCAAGGACAAAACACACTATTCTAGATGTAGTGTAACCACTAATCAGTCTTTCAAGTATCACTTCTCTTGGTGCTTAGCCTCTCCTAATGTAGTTCAGAACCATGTTACCCCCTGTTGTTATAGCATATTGTTTTTTTGGCTGTTATAGAATATTGTTGATTCATACTGAGATTATAGTCTACTAAACTTCCAGATCTTTTTTGTCATCATCAAAACACATCTCCCCATCTTATACTTGGAAAGTTAATTGTTTCAAGCAAGATAATAGATTTACATCAATAAAATTTTATCTTATTAGCTCAAGATTTTTTGCATCCTGATTCTGTCTTCCAATGAGTTAACTTTCCCCCCACAATTTCCTAATTTAGATCATTTGTGAATTTCATGTAGATGTTATCTGTATCTAAATCACTAACAGAAATATTAAAAACTGAGGCACTTTTCTTCAAAGATCACATTGAACCATTAATGATTACTAGTCTTTAGAACTGTCCATTCAACACATTTCAAAACCATCTTACCTGTTCTACTGCTCAGACCACATCTCTTCCTTTACCCCCACAAGAATAGCCTGAGGGATTTTGTCAAATATTCGGTTAAAATTTAAATGATCTATATCTAAATCTAAAAATCCAAGTAATTTATGTCAATTCTCTGATTTATAGGCTTGGTAACTATTTCCTGTTTTAGATGTCCTTGGTAACTATTTCCTGTTTTAGATGTCCACTAATCATCCCTTTAATAATCTAGAATTTTGCCAGACATCTAAGTCATGCTTACTTCCTTCATTGTTAAAATAGGATTGGGGAAGAGAGGTTGGGCTAGATGATATCTAGGGATTTTCATCAGTTCTAACATTGCATAATCCTTTTCTTTTAATTCTCTTATTTATTTATTTTTTGATTTTAATAGCTTTTTATTTACAAGTTATATGCATGGGTAATTTTACAGCAATGACAATTGCCAAACCTTTTGTTCCAATTTTTCCCCTCCTTCCCCCCACCCCCTCCTCTAGATGGCAGGATGACCAGTACATATTAAGTATATTAGGGTATAAATTAAATACAAAATAAGAATACATGTCCAAACCATTATTTTTCTGTACAAAAAGAATCGGACTCTGAAATATTGTACAGTTAGCCTGTGAAGGAAATCAAAAACATTGCATAATCTTTGAAGGACCACAGTTAATTCCATTAGCCCTTGTTTCTGTTTTGTTTTCATACAGGGAAGGAAGGGAGGAAACTATATTAAATGCCTCTTATGTGCCAGACATTATGTACCACTTAATGTGCTAGGCACATTATCCTGGGGAGATGAGTGCTATTATTATCATTACCATTTTACAGTTTAAAAAACTGAGGCAGAGAGAGATTGTGATTTGCTCAGTGTCACATAGCTGGGACATGTCTGATGCCTGATTTATATTTAGGTCTTCCTGACTCTAAGTCTAACATTTTATCTGCTGTGCCACCAACTTGCAAAGGATCATATATATACTATATAGTCAATTAATATTTGATGAGTTCTAGTTCTATTTCCATCGTGGTCCCCTTCCTTTTTGTACTCTTGTTTTTGTTGATGCCTTGACTAATAGAAGATGACCAGACCTGATCTTTTATTCTAGACATCAAGTTATTTGAGATTATTTTTCTCACAAGGAAGGCAAGCACTGAATTAAGTTTCTGACAACTATATAACACTAAAGTCTCACAGTGAGCTTACAATCCACCAGAACATTATTTTTTATTCACATGAACGATTTTCTAGCCACAGCTCTTTCATTTTCTACTCTACAATTATGGCTTTGAATTCACTTTCTTTAGCTTTTTCTATTTTCCTTTTAAATTCTATTGTGTTAGTTTGGACTAGATATTCCAAGTGATTATCCCAGATATATTTGTTATCTGTTATTTAAATTGGTTATTAAACAGTAGAAAAGGGGCAAGGACAAAGCCCTGAGAATATCATTATAGACCTCCATTTAATTTGATCATCCCTAATAATGATAGTCTTATATCTCTCTTCCCTTTCTTTAGAACCTCTGCTACTGCTCTTTTTACTTGTTTTTAAACCCTCTGGAATTACCAATAACCTCATAACTCTTCCTGGATATATAGTAGTAAGGAACATTGTAAGCCTTTGGGTAGAGAAAGAGGTCTTTTATGTCTCCACCCAAACTGCTGACACATGGTCTGTTCTGATTGACATATTCTTTCCTACTTTTGAGTAGAGTATTGGAGATTGAATAGATTAGATTAGGTTATACCTTGTGAGATGCAAAAGATCTGGAGTTCAGTGAAAGTGGCAGCCATACTCTCAAAAGCAATCTACAGGACCCAGTCTAGCAGTGAATCTGCCCCTGTAACCAACACACTTTTTAGGGGAGAAATTTCACCCATCAGTACAACACATAGAAGTGAACTTAGAATTATCTAAAATCTGAGGTCAGTCTATAAGAGACCAAGCTGGCAAAAGGGAATTATGTCTCATTTTGGGGAGCTGATTGGTGCTTCTGTTCTGGCTGTTTGAAAGTTAGATGGTGCAGTATATGTAGCACTGACAAAGGAAGACTTGAATTAAAATCCTTCTTCAAAAATTTACTATTTGTGTGACCATCAACTTCAGTTTCTTCAACTTTAAAATGAGGATAATAAAAGCTACCTAACAAGTATGAGGTCATTGTATTTAATGACTCTCATGTATTTAATGACTAATTATTGTATTGGGACCAAGGTTTTTCCCCTTTTCTACTTCCTTTTCCAGAATCAATCAGTGTGAGAAATTATTTATCCAGTAGAATGGCTAAAATCTAATCAAAGACAGTAAAAGAAATTCTTAGTTTGGGTTAATGGATTCATTGCTGCTCATTGTGTTTGCTCAAACAGGTCCCTTTTGTGATATGGAAATTAATAAATGACTTTGACCAAGATTTGAGTGACCCAAGTTACTTACCCCAGGACCCTCATTGTAATGCAGCCCACCCTCTCACTGGATAACACTTTCATTGTCTCATTACTTATTAACCAATCAGGTTAACCAAGAGTGTATTTTTTTTGAGCCCACTAGCATGAGGGATCTTTTAACTAAGAGATGTCCAAATGACCATGATTTTATTAATAAATATTCTGGCCTTATTAATAAGATGATTCAATTACCCAGAAATTGTGTTTCTCAAAACTTTTTATGTATCACACATGATTGTTGTAAAAATCAAATAAGATATTTGTAAAGCACTTAATACAGTGCTTGGCACATCATAGGTACTTAACAATTGTTTGTTCTTTTTTATACTTTTGAAATAAATATTCCTTTATTTTAAAAAATAGCTAACTTCTTAATTGACTAAATAGTTTTCAGGTGCTAATCATTGGGAGGTTGTCAATAATATAATAATGATACTAACCATAACAGAAAATTGGTATTGGGGAGAACATATCTGAATGGAGGTCAAGCTGATAACATTAAAGAAAAGTACTCCAACCCATCAAGGGGTACACAAAGGGTCCTAAGATAGAGGTGGATATAACCTTTCTCTAAGGAAACTAAATGAAATTTTAAAAAACTGTTTTGATTTATTGTAAGATTTGACTTCAAATCCACTTTCTGCAAGAAAATTTTTAACTTCTTCCAACTCTCCCATTGTCCTTACTGTTATTGCCTTCCCTCTGAGATTACCTTCTCTTTACATGTTATGTATCTTGTATATACAGCAATTTCCATGATTTTTCCCATGCTAGTAGAAGATACTCTTTTCAATGCAGGGACTGTATTTTTGCTGTTCTATTTTTGCAACTCATCAGTGCAAGTGAGATTTGGAATAAAAACTGTCAGAGTTCATAAAGTCTTAAAAGTTTGAAAGACATCGATATCTTTTTTACATATTCTGTTTTACCCTTGGACACTATCAATCTCCATTTTCTTTCTGAGAGTGTCTTCTCTATAGTTTTTGTAACATTATTTTCTCTTGGTTTTCTTCTCTGGGCTCTTTTCTGCCTCTTGGTTTCACTAGTTTCTTTCAACTCTCAATTAAAATCCCATCTTTTATATGAAGACTTCTTCACCACTCTTAAATTCCTTCTCTTTGTTGATTATGTCTTATTTATTCCTTATATACTTTGTACATTAGCTCCTCAAGGGTCTGTCTTTTGTCTTTCTTTGGATCCCTGACATTTAATGTAATACCTGGCAGATAGCAGACACTTAATAAATGCTTCCTTTTAGAGGAGACTTCTATCAGTCTCCTTTCCTGGAGCTTCATCTAGATCAATGATGCTTAACTCTCTGTTCTAGTCTCTCTTCTCTTTCCCTTCTGGGTTATCTCATTCAGTGATTTTCATCAATTGTCAATGAGTTGAATTATTGTCTCTATGCATAGAATTTTCATATCTACATATCTAGCCCTTATTTCTCTCCTGAACTTCAGTCTTGAATAACCAACTGCCTTTTGGTCATCTTAAATTGGACGTCTCTGCCCATGAAAATCTCAAAACCAAATCTCTCCAAAATAGAAAAGTATTAAATTTACCACCATTTTCCCAAGTCTCTCAGACTCTCAGCTTCAGTGTTATCATCCACTTGAGCTCATTCTACATATTAATCTAATACTAAGCCTTGTCTTTTTTCAAGTTTCAAAACATCTCTTATTTATATCTTCTCTATATTCAGACAACCATCACCCTATTTCAGGCACTCCTCACATCTAACCTGGCCTATTAGCTGTAGTTCCTCCTCACTCCAACCAATCTTTCATTCATCAACCAAAGTGATCTTCTTAAAGTACATATCTATTTCCCCATTCAATCCACTTTGGGAACTCTATTACTTCCAGCATCAGATATAACATTCTTTTTAGATTCCTTAGCTCTTATTAGCTCACTTAACTTAACACTTAGATTTCTTCCTACCTTTCAAGTCTTATTTCACTTCATTCTTTTCTACCATCCAACTACTCTATGATCCAACAATACTAGTCTTTTTTGCTATTCCTCACACTTGACACTCCATCTTCTGATTTCTTCCTCTTTTTGCACTGACTATCCTCTATGCTCAGAATGCTCTTTCCTTCACTCTAACTGTTTTGTTTTATTATAAGATTTGACTTCAAACCCACTTTTTGCAAGAAAACATTTTGACTTCTTCCACCTCTCCCATTGTCCTTACTGCCTTCCCTCTGAGATTACCTTTTCTTTATCTTATATGTATCTTGTATGTACAGCTATTCACATAAATTTGCCTCCTCTGTTAAAATATGCTCTTTCAGTGTATAGACTGTATTTTTGCCTTTCTATGTCTTGTCAATTCTTAGCATAGTGCCTACTGAATAATAAGTTTTCAATAACTGTTTATTGACTGACTAATTAGAAAATATTAGCTTTGAGTCTGGCTATAACAACTTGGATGAGATTCCCCTTCAGATCAGGAATGCTGAGTTTTTGAATCAGTCTGGACTATTTCTGTATATGAACTTTTTAAAAAAGATGATATTGCTAAAGCCATCTTGTCTTCCAATGACCTCATCTCTGAGTCACTTGTCAGAGCCAGTAGAGGTAATAGTCCTAGTTTACTGACTCCTAGAAGAGTTTCTGTGTCTAGATGACTGAAGTTTCTGGGAGTCTGATCACTGGGATATTTTTGACTTTTTCTGTACCTTGAACCTTTAGTGAGTTTGTCTCTCTAGTATGAACTGGAGTTTCCCAAAGATGAGGTAGTGGGGTCTTCACTTTTACAATTTGTTCCTGCTACAGAATCAGACTGGCACCAAGTCAGAAGCCAGGTATGGTCAGCTGTTTATGGAGACTAGAACTGAAATTGGGTGTGGTCAGGTCATCAGGAATCAATAAAGTTGATTTGCTTCCAAGAATCAAGGTAAATTATTCTAACTTTGTAATATTCACCTCAAATAACCTCAAGATAATACTTCCAGACAAATCCAGAAATAGCAGAACTATAAAAAGATGGGGTAAAACAATCTTTTAATCCACAAGATTTATAAGATTTGCAAAAAGATCTGTTTCACTTTAGGTTAAAGGGGAACACAGTCTAGGAAGCATCCCAACAAGTCAGATGTAAGCCCCACCTCAATAAAATAGAAGATTTTAAGTTCCAGTGAGGTGGTTCAGGCAAACACAAAGACAAAGACCCCCCAATCTCATACCTTAGCATAGGCATGTGGGGACAGGCAGACACCAGCTCTGAGAATCTCCTCATGTTCCAGCAGAACCCTGGGCAAACAGACAGACTACATCAGATCTAGTTGCTTTGGGATAGTCCCAGGGAAATGTAGAATTACCCCCTGGACTCAGCACATACCAAACATAAAAATGAGTACACAGGCTCACCATCAGGTAAAATGCCAATACTCCCTATAGTCTCAAGCTGCACCAGTCAACCCATGTTTCATGCCCTCAACATAGCACCAGACACAAAGTTTCTCCATGGGTCTCAGGGTAACATTAGTAAAGCACCAAGTATACAGTCAGGGAGTGTAGTCACTGTTTCAAAATGCCTGATTGTACCTCTTCTACTTTAGCATCAGAGCTCAAAATTAAAAGAAAGGGAAAAAGCCAAAAACGATGAGCCAAAAACAACAAAAGAATTTGAAAATTATAATGGTGATAGGGAAGAACATGACACAAAATTAAATGAGGACAATAATGTTAAAACACCTCTGGGCAAAATCCCACAGAAAAATGGGAAGTGGTCTCAAACTCAGAAAAAACTCATGGAAGAGTTCAAAAAGAAGCTTTAAAATCATATAAGAGAGGCAGAAGAATGATGCAAGAAAATTATGAAAAAAAAAGAGTCAAAAGCTTGGAAAAGAAAACAACTACTTAAAAAATAGAATTGGCCCAATAGGAAAGAAAGTACAAAGCTAACTGAGGAAAAAATGACTGCTTAAAGGTTAGAATTGGGCAAGGGGAAGCTAATCAAACAAATTCAAAAGAATGAAAAAATAGAAGAAAATGTATAATATCTCAATGGAAAAACAACTTATCTGGAAAATACATCCAGGAGTGACAATTCACAATTATTGGGCTACCTAAAAGTCATAATCAAAAGGAGCACCTAACAGCATTTTTGAGAAATTATAAAAGAAACTGTTGGAATATTTACAAAGTGTTAAGCCATTGGAGTTGATTTAATCTTAGAAAGAGTTATTTTGGGGCAGAACTTGAACTAGGTACTAAGTACAACTGATGGAAACAATGCTTGTGTTCACACCTTTAGAGAGCTCATAAATATCTAAGTACTCAATGGAGTTCACATGTGTAGGGCTTAGTCCGAATTCACACTTCCCTTGAAGTTCTTAAGGCCAGAGAGCACTCTGGGAGATAACCCAGAATCCCTCTCCCCCCAGAAGGTGGAGTTAACCTTTGGGAGATCACATAAATGTCGGGAGCTTTTGAAGCTTAAAGTTACTTAATTCTTCTGGTGGAACTGACTGGAGGTACAGAGAGATTCATTGCATCTTCCAATTTGGTGCTGGCTGGAGGCTGAAGAAAACAGAGGCAGAAGCCAAGGATAAAGCTGCAAGAGCTCTTGGAGCCAGGCAGAGAGATAGGCCTCAACTAACCGGGCTATTTTGGAAAGAGAAATAAACGTTTGCATTTTTATCAGCTGGCTGCGATTTTGGAGTAATTATTTATAACAACTGAGACTAAGGCTGCCTTCCAAGAAAACTTTCACAAGAAACTACCCATATTCTATAATAAGCATTGAAAAAATCCACTTATCATCTCAGGAAAGCAATCCCAAAATGAAAACTCTAAGGAACATTATACCCAAATCACAAAATTATTGGGTCAAGGAAAAAATACTGAAAGTGGTTAGAAAGAAACAATTCAAATATTGGGAAACCATAATCAGATTTACACAGGATTTAGCAGCTGTCACATTAAAGGATTAGAAGTCATGGGACATGGTATTCCAGAAGACAACAGAGTTAGGACTACAAACAAGAATCAAGTACCCAGTAAAACTAAGTATAACAATACTTCAAGGTGGGAAATGGTCAATTAAAAAGCAGGATTTCAAGTTTACATAAGGAGAAGACCAGAATTGAACAAAAAAATTTGATCTCGAATATCAAGATTCAAGAGAAGTTTGAAAAGGGAAAAAGGGAAAAGAAAACATAAGGATTTGATGGACTGAATGATTTGCATCCTTACATGGGAAGAGTCCACTTGTAATTCTTAAAAATTGTATTAGTAATTCGCTGGAAGGAATATACAAAAAATGGGTATAAGGTGAATTTGAGGTAATGACATTAAAAAAAAAAAAGAAAAAGAGAAGGAGGTGTACATTAAGTACAGAAGAAAGAGAAAGGCAGAATGGAATAAATTATTTCACATAAGGAGGCACAAAAACCTATTATAGTGGAGAGAGAGATGGAAGCTTAGGCAATGAGCATTGTTTGAACCTAATTTTCATCAATATTGACTCAAAGAAGATGTAATATACATAATCAACTGACTATAGAAATCTATATTACCAGACAGGAAAGTAGAATTGGAGGAGATTAACTAAAGGACAGGATAAGGAGGAACTAATAGAAGAGATGTGAGGGCAAACCAGAAGAAGCAGTAGATAAAAGCTTAAAGACTGTCAAGGAGAGAAAAGGTGAAAGAAGAGGAGAAACAGGAGGAAAAATAGGCTGAGGAGAAATACATAGTTAATAATCATAATTGTGAATGTGAATGATATGAATTCCCCATTTAAAAAAGTAAATAACAGAGTGGATCGAAAACTAGAATACTACAATATGTTGTTTATAAGAAACATACTTGAAGCAGAGAGACAAACAAGGGAGTAAAAGACAAGTAGAATATATTATTGCTTTTACATCCTTGTGTGTATATGTGTGTGTGTGTGTGTTTACAATACTTGCATTCAGTATTGATGGGATTTTGATTATTACTCTCAACACAAACATGCCCTCTTCACAGCCCAAACCCTGCAGAAAATCCTACAGAAATCCTCAATCACTAGCTGACAAGTACAAATCTACATGGTCTATAATTCCATCATCCACCAAGTTTAGACATTAGCCAATAAGAACACTAATAGGATGTAGACCAGGACATTAAACCACAAACTTTAATAAATTTTTCCCCTGACATGGTACCTGAGCATTATCCTTTGCCATCCGTTGGGAGAACTTATGATGATGTCAGGCTAATCATAATATCATAACTATATATTAATAATCCCCTGTAGGGGCTTTTCTGTATGTATTGTGGGTAACCACATATGTAGTTCCAACAAGGTTTTAGGATCTCTCCACGTTAGTGAACTCTTCCTGCAAGTTCAAAATCTACATATATTGTGATGTACTCAAATTCCATAAATATCTTTGTCTTGCTTTGATTGGCTGTTAACTCTTGCTAAATTTCAAAAAGGAGCACGGTCTCATCTGAGTGTGTGACTCTCAATAAATCTTAATGGATGGGAGCAGCTAGGTGGCACAGTGGATAGAGTGCCAGCCCTGGCGTCAGCAGGACCTGAATTCAAATCTAATCTCAGACACTTAACACTAGCTGTGTGACCCTAGGCAAGTCACTCAACCCCAATTCCCTCAGCAAAAAAAAAAAAAAAAATCTTAATGGATGGCTTTACTTGATTTGGGAGATGACCTGAGTCCTGAATTCTTTTAAAGATGACCCCATACATTACTTCCTTGAATTCCAACAGTATCAGCAACATTATGTGATAATCAACTATGATTCAGCTCTTCTGAACAACATAATGATCCAAGAAAAGTACAAAGTACTAATGAAGGAAAAGGCTATCCTCATCCAGATAAAGAACTGATGGATTCTGCATATGAATCAAAGCACACTTTCCCCACTTACTTTACTATTTTTCATGGATTTTTTTCTTTTTAATCTATTTCTTCTTTCACAACTGTGACTAACATGGAAATATGCTTTACATGATAGCACATGCATAACTGATATCAAATTACCTATCATTTTAGAATTTCTAAAGGAGGGGAGGGAGAAATTGAGAAAAATTTGGAACTCAACATCTTATAAAATAAATGCTTAAAATTATCTTCACATGTAATTGGGAAAAATAAAAGACTATTAAAAATTAAAAAATAAATAAATACAAAGGAGCCAAGGAGAGAGAAGATTAGGATTAGTGCTGAAGAATCATTTACTATCTTACTTTACTTTAAATTTGTTCTTTTGAACTCTTGCCTGCTTTTTTCTTAATGATTCAAAAACAGTAAAACTTCTTAAATCAATTTTACTAAAATCAATTCTACTAAATCAAGACTGATTTAGTAGAAAGATGAAAGATCTGAGTTCAAGCCTCATCTCTAACACAAAATGGCTGCATGAGTCTGGTCACTTAGCCTCTTAAAGTCCCAGGAAATTCTTTAGAACCATATATTGCAGACAAGGTGAAAATATTCCTTGTCCTTCCTGTCTTCCCCTAGAAGCTCCCTACATGAATGAAATTAGAGGTTTAGGCATTCAAAGCCCTTCATAATCTAGCTTCCCCTAACTTGTCAGCCTTTTTATATTTTGCACCACTCCACACACTCTTCTATCCAATAATACTGTCCTCCTTGTTGCTCCTTGAACCATCATCTCTCATTCCCAGGCATTTTCACTGACTTTTCCCTATGCCTTAGAATGCTCTCTTTCCTCATCTCTGTCTCCTGAATTCCTTGGCTTTCTCCAAGTCCCAGATAAAATCTCACCTTTTACAGGAAACCTTTCTTAATTCTAGTGCCTTACTCTGTTAATTATTTTCTGTATTCATTTGTTTGTTGTTTCTCCCATTAGACGAGAACTCCTAGAGAGCATCAGGGTTTGTTTGTTTGTTTGTTTGTTTTGGCCTCTCTTTGTATTTCCAGCCCTTAACACAATGCCTGGAACATAGAAGTCACATAATAAATGCTTATTGACCCTACTGATTAGGACTGACAAAGGAGGGAGGGGAACCTTGAATTTCTTAAAAACCTAATAAGACAGCTATGTGTTGATTTTTTTTTTTATACAAGACAAGGAAGATATGTCAACTGGTGGCTTTCCTTCATTGTGATGAGGTTTAGATTTGGGCTACCCAAATGAAATTAGAATTTCTGATGGTCAGGGAGTTAAATGAGGTCTAGTGGCAGGTTCGGAGTTCAGGGAATCAAACGGAGGGGTTTGGCTCCTCTGCAACCCCTCAGGATTCGGCACAAGGGTAGGGAGTTTGGGGGAACTCTCTTCTGACAGTGCAAGAAGTTCCCTGTAAAGGAATTTACAGACCTGAAAATCTAGATTGATAAAAGAGGTTTATTATGGGGATTGGAAGTAAGGTTAAAGTCTGGTTAAGGAAATAGGTGAGGGTAAAGAGAAAATAGCACTGGAAACAGTATTCCAGTGGGCAGAAAGATCCTGGCTGTAAAGGGCACTGCCAAAGTCCATCTGCAAAAGCTTTAGTTGATGGAAGCTCATTATATTGCTTGTCTTGGTGGGAGTTGAGAAGTCTGAGCAGATCTAACACAATGAAATTTAATAGAAATCAATATAAACTCTTACCCTTGGGTTCAAAAATTCAGCTGCAGAAGTATAATATAGATTATAAAGAAGGTATGGTTCAACAACAGTTAATATGGAAAAACCCAAACCCTAGAGATTTTATAATGGCAGCCATTCTCCCAAAAGTAAACATTACAGTATCTTAGGCTTCATTAGCAGAAGCATTGTGTGCATGATGTACGTGCCATCTCTCTTCCTTTATCAGATCACAACAATGTCATCATCATCATCATCATCAAGCTGTCAGGTATATGCTGATTTAAGGCTTATAGAAGGCTTTGCATACATCATCATATAATTAAAAAGAAAAATAAGCTATAATTAATAGAGCTATAAAGTTTTCATGTATATATTTTTCCTGTCCTATAAATGTGGATTTATCTATTTTGTTTGATGTCTCTTAAATCTAGAATTTTAAAACACATAGGGTGATTTTATAAACCCTAAATAGTTATGCAAATACCAACTTTTGCTAGATGTATTCAGCACTTCTAGTTTTACTCTGAGGAGAAATCTGTCTTTGGACTTTCCTCATTCCCAGCTAGGGAGGCAATGGCCCATCTATACCCTGGACCTTCTCATTATGTTCTGTCCCTTACCGGGTTTGGGAGCAAAGAAGGGAGGAATTACAAAGGGTTCCTCCTTGCCATCCTCCTTACCTGGGAAGCACTTCTTCCTCCTCATCTCCTCTCAAAACCTTCTCTTCTCTCAAGGCTCACTCACCTCTATGAAGCCTTTTAGGCTTCCCTATTCTTAATGTTTGTTCTTGCTTCAAATTACATTGTGTTTACATTGTTCCTTAGGGAAGAGTTTAGTGTGGAGCATTGCGTTAGGGACTTGTAGCTGGCAGAGATGTGGGCTTAAACCCCACTTCTCTTGATTACTAATGTCTCCCAAATCTCTTAATCTCTCCATGTCTCAGTTTCTTCAACAGTTAGGATTAGTACCTGCCTCTAAGAGTTAATATGAGGTTCAAATGAGATAATCCAGGAAAAGGCTTTGAAAACTTTAGTGTACTATATAAAGTCAGTGCTGTTACTGCTCCCAGCTCTAATTGTTAGGGAACTTTCTCTACTTTAACAATACAATTGTTGCTGGGCCCAGAGGGCTACATCTGATATCTTTCTACTTTTATACTTAGGGTCTCCCTTCTCTCACCTAGGGACCCACACTTGTATGTATCCATTTAGAAAGGAGAGAAGTAAATCTCTACCACCCACATTCTTTGGCCTTTTACCACAACTCCACCAACTCTACATTGGCCCTCTCTCACCCCAGGTCTGGAGGAAATTGCAAGGAGCACAACCCTGCAGACGAATAGAAAGTAAACTGCCTCTCCCCTACTACTATCCATAGTTTTTTAGTTCTGCCTCTGATCTAGCAGCACAAATTTAATCCTTCTTTCATAGGAAAGTCCTTTGAATATGGGTACCTCTAGTCTTTGTCTTTTCTAGGCTAAATATTGCTTGTTCCTTCAATCATGTTTTCCAATTTCCTTACCATTCTGACCTTCTTTGCTTTGACAGACTCATAATTTGTCCTTCCTAAATTGTAGCTCCCAGAACTAAATGCAGTTCCAATGGAGTGGCTAGAGCACTGACTTTGTCACCAAGAAAACCTGGATGCAGTTGGTTAGTCGGTAGGATGGTATTGTCCTTTGATCTTGAAGAGAACCAAACTGACATCTCTATGTTAGAATCAAGTTATAGTGTGACTGTGGCTGATTCCAACCAATATAGACTGGGTGTGCTCTGCCACAAGTCGAACACAAATAGTCCCTGTGAACATTTGGGATGGCTTCTCTAGTTTTGTGCACCTTGAATTTCTTTTGGGCTAATTCAATTCTGCTTTACTCATAGAGCACAACACTTTTTCTGATGAGGGCACGCCATGCTGGGTGGTCCTGTACCTCTGTCTCTCATGTCATACAATCAATTCTAAAGTTCTTAAGAGATAGTTTGAAAGTGTCATCAGTGTAGTACATCAATTTCACAATGGCTTGTTTGCCTAGGTTCTGGACAATGGGAAATGTTATGAAGCTTTTCTAGTCACCAATGGAGTGAAACAAGATTGTGTGCTTGCTCCTATGCTTTTTAGCATCATGTTGTCAAATGCTTTCCATGAAGACAAACATGGTATCAAAATCAGCACCGCACTGATGGTAGATTCTTCCACTTGAAAAGGCTACAAGCCAAAACTGAAATGTAGGGAGTGTTGGTACATGATGTTTTATTTGGGGTTGATTGTACGCTCAATGCCGCCTCTGAAGCTGAGATGCAACAAAGTATGAACCAGTTCTCTACCACCTGTGCTAACACCCAAAAAAGACAAGAGTGCAGTGATGTGGTGTAGCAGAGCTCACAATGAAAACAGATCAGCATAAGAAATATAATAATAATAATAGTGAAAAAAATTTAATATTTCTGAAAATCAGAAAAATGTGACACAGAAATATGATGTGAGCACATGTTGTTGGAAAAATGGCAGCGACAGACTTGTTCCATAAGTGGTTCTCAGAAGCCTTCAGTTATAAAAAACCATTATCTGCAAAGTTGGTGCTACTATTTGTTAGTTGTTTTGGACCATGCCTAAATAAGAGAGAGAACTTAATTGATAAATGTGTGTGTTCTGAATGTTCCCCCAAGCCACCATTCTAGTCTCTCTCCCTTTTTTGGACTTCTCTATTTCCTGAGATACAACAATATTGAAATTAGACCAATTAGCAACTTTACAATGATCTCTAAGTGTTCAAGAGAAAGGAGGAGTTTAATTGATCAGGCAAACTTCATTGCTGTCTTACTTTAAGAAAATGCTGCAATTCAGGCCAATTCCAATAGACTTGTAATGGAAAAATCAATCTGCATCCAGAAAGGGGACTATGGGAACTGAATGTGGATCACAACATATTATTTTCATCTTTTTTGTGGTTGTTTACTTTTTTCCTTTTCCCCCCTTTTTGATCTGATCGTGCATTTATCATGTGTAGCATGATAAATGTGGAAATTTGTATAGAATAATTGCACATGTTTAACATATATTGGATTACTTGCCATATAAGGGAAGAGATTGGGGGCAAGGGAAAGAAAAATTTGGAACACAAGGCTTTGCAAGGGTTAATATTGAAAACTATCTACATATATTTTGAAAATGAAAAGTTATTATTTAAAAAAAAAGAAAAGAAAATGCCACAAGCCATCTCAGACTTCAGCAACCATTTCCCTGATTAGTGAGAAATCATCAATGTCAAGACAAGATCTCCACCAGCAAAAAGATTATGTGTCACTGAAACTTTAGATGATAGTATTTTTTTAAAAACAATTAAATATTTTTAACTTAAGGTATATACATTGGAGTTTTTTAAAAGACACAATAGAATTGCACACTTACAGCATAGTATAAACTTAACTTATATTCTGTGGAAAAACAAAAAAAATGCATAACTCTTTATTGAAATATTCACTTTATTATGGTGTTCCGGAACCTGACCTGAAATATGTCTGAGATATGTTTCTACTGGCTGATGTGTGGGAGGAGGTAGAGAAAGACAAAGTCAATCCAGCAAATAGGCTGTGTTATTAGATTGTAGTGGATTTATTATTCCTGATGTGTATTTAAAAGAAAATCCCCATCTTATGCCGGGGGAAAAAAAATACATTATGATAGAGTGGAAACAGAATTTACTTTAGAATATTAGGACCTGCATGTATACTTATTGTGTATCTAATTTATATTTTAATGTACTTAACATCTACTGGTCATCCTGCCATCTGGGGGAGGGGGTGGGGGGTAAGAGGTGAAAAATTGGAACAAGAGGTTTGGCAATTGTTAATGCTGTAAAGTTACCCATGCATATATCCTGTAAATAAAAGGCTATTTAAAAAAAAAAAAAAAGAATATTAGGACCTGGATTCAAATCCTACTTATCACTTACTTACTTTGACTTTGGACAAGTTACCTTCTCTGAGGATCTGATTTTTCTCACCTGTAAAATGAGGGAATTGGACTAGATGCTTCTCTCCAGTTCCAAATCTATGATCATGGTCCTCTAAGCCCACTGGCAGAGATGCTGACAGTGACTGTGGCTACTAATCCTTTAAACTCTGATCAAAGCATGCTAGGGACACAATGTCCTGGGTTACTCGGACCCAGGCCTGGCCTCCTTCCAGAAACAGAAACATGGAGGGAGGGAGCTTAGATCTTCGAGTTTAAATGTGTCATCCTGGGCAAGAGCAATCTTACAGCTTTTTATCACAGTTTATTCTGTTCTACATACACTCTGTATGTGTGTGTATGTGTGTGCATGTGTCATTAACAACAATTAATTTATCCTCAGTTTTGATCACTGCTTCACATTGACTCCAGGACATGCCTGTAATTTTCACATTAAGTTCCAAATCCACCTCCCAGACTGGCTGCCAGTTCTATATTTACATGAGGCAAATGTATTCTTGCATCAACTCCTTACTCTTTGTAATTGTGTTTATATAGTGCCTGACTTTATTTTGGCAGGTGGACTCCCAAGTATTAAAAATTCTTTACAATTATCTTAAATGAAATTGCTTTCCTTTCTCTTCTTGCTGAGTTCTCTTGGTAGTATATAGAAATGTTGATGATTTATGTGGGTTTATTTTATATCCTGCAACCTTGCTAAAATTGTTAATTATTTCAACTAGTTTTTTTTAGTTCATTTTCTATAGTTTCCTAAGTATGCCATCATGTCACTAGTAAAGAGTGATCATTTTGTTTCCTCATTATCTATTTTTATTCTTCTATTTTTTTCCTTATTTCATTGCTATAACTAGCATTTCTAATACAATATTAGACAATAGTGATGAAAATGGACATACTTGTTTCACATGATTACTGGGAAGACTTCATCTTTATCCCCATTACTGATAATATTTACTTTTGATTTTAGATAGGTATTATATAGCATTTTAAGAAAAGTTCCATTAATTTCTATGCTTTCTAGTTTGTATGATAAGAATGGATGTATTTTTTCAAAAACTTTTTTTTTTTGCATATACTGATATAATCACATGGAGGCTTTTTGTTGTTGTTATTGATATGGTCAATAATACTGATAGTTTTCCCAATATTGAACAAGCCCTGTATTCCTGATATAAATTTAATCTGGTCATAGGTTATGATCTTTATCATATATCACTATAATTTCTTTGTTAATATTTTATTTTAAAATTTTAAATCAATGCTCATTAAGGAAATTGGTTTACAGTTTTTTTCCTTCTCTTTGCTCTTTTTAGATACCAAAACCACATTTTGTCTTAAAAAGAATTTGCTAAGACTCCTTCTTTGCCTATCTTTACAAATAGTTTATATAGTATTTGAATTGATTGTTCTTTAAATATCTGGTACAATTCACTTTTGAATACATCTGGTCCTGGGAATTTTTTCTTGGGGAGCTCATTTAGGACTTGTTTAATTTCTTTTTTCTAATATGGGTTTTTTAAAGTATTTTATTTTCTTTTCTGGTAATTTACATATTTTGGTAAATGTTAATCCATTTTATTTAGATGACCAAATTTTAATTGGTCAAAATACTTTCTAAAAATTGCCTTAATTTCATCTTCATTGGTGATGCATTTGTACTTTATATTTTTAATGTTGATAATCTGGTTTTCTTCTTTCTTTTTAAAAATCAGATTAGTGAATAATTTGTCCATTTATTGATTTATTTCATAAAATCAGCTCCTAGTTTTATTTATTAGTTCAATGGTTATCTTATTTTCAGTTTTATTAATGTCACCTACAATTTTCAGGAGTTTTTTTTTTTTTTGGTGTTTAATTGTGGATTTTTAATTTTTTCTTTTTCTACTTTTTTAATTGCATGACAAAATTCATTGATCTGCCTTTTATTTTATTTATGTATTTAGAGACATAAAATTTCCCCTAACCACTGATTTGGCTATATCCCACAAATTTTGGTATGTTGTCTCATTCTCCTTAATGAAATTATAGATTGCTTCTATGATTTTTCTTTGACTCATTCATCCTTTTGGATTAGATTATTTAGATTAATAATTTTCATTGCATTATTGTAAAAAAGAGGCAATTAATATTTTGGCTTTTTTTTCTGATATTTTTTTTTATTTAATAGCCGTTTATTTACAGGTTATATGTATGAGTAACTTTACAGCATTAACAATTGCCAAACCTCTTGTCCCAATTTTTCCCCTCTTACCTCCCACCCCCTCCCCCAGATGGCAGGATGACCAGTAGATGTTAAGTACATTAAAATATAAATTAGATACACAATAAGTATACATGACCAAACTGTTATTTTGCTGTACAAAAAGAATCAGACTCTGAAGTATTTTACAATTAGCTTGTGAAGGAAATCAAAAATGCAGGTGGGCATAAATATAGGGATTGGGAATTCAATGTAATGGTTTTTAGTCATCACCCAGAGCTCTTTCTCTGGGCGTAGCTGGTTCAGTTTATTACTGTTCCATTGGAAATGATTTGGTTGATCTCATTGCTGAGGATGGCCAGGTCCATTAGAACTGGTCATCATATAGTATTGTTGAAGTATATAATGATCTCCTGGTCCTGCTCATTTCACTCAGCATCAGTTCGTGTAAGTCTCTCCAGGCCTTTCTGAAATCATCCTGTTGGTCATTTCTTACAGAACAATAATATTCCATAATATTCATATACCACAATTTATTCAGCCATTCTCCAACTGATGGGCATCCACTCAGTTTCCAGTTTCTAGCCACTACAAAGAGGGCTGCCACAAACATTCATGCACATACAGGTCCCTTTCCCTTCTTTATGATCTCTTTGGGATATAAGCCCAGTAGTAACACTGCTGGATCAAAGGGTATGCACAGTTTGATAACTTTTTGAGCATAGTTCCAAATTGCTCTCCAGAATGGTTGGATTCGTTCACAACTCCACCAACAATGCATCAATGTCCCAGTTTTCCCACATCCCCTCCAACAATCATCATTATTTTTTCCTGTCATCTTAGCCAATCTGACAGGTGTGTAGTGGTATCTTAGAGTTGTCTTAATTTGCATTTCTCTGATTAATAATGACTTGGAGCATCTTTTCATATGACTAGAAATAGTTTCAATTTCTTCATCTGAGAATTGTCTGTTCATATCCTTTGACCATTTTTCAATTGGAGAATGGCTTGATTTTTTATAAATTAGAGTTAATTCTCTATATATTTTGGAAATGAGGCCTTTATCAGAACCTTTGACTGTAAAAATATTTTCCCAGTTTATTGCTTCCCTTCTAATCTTGTCTGCATTAGTTTTGTTTGTACAAAAACTTTTCAGTTTGGTATAATCGAAATTTTCTATTTTGTGATCAGTAATGATCTCTAGTTCTTCTTTGGTCATAAAGACCTTCCCTTCCACAGGTCTGAGAGGTAAACTATCCTGTGTTCCTCTAATTTATTAATAATTTCATTCTTTATGCCTAGGTCATGAACCCATTTTGACCTTATCTTGGTGTACGGTGTTAAGTGTGGATCAATGCCTAGTTTCTGCCATATTAGTTTCCAATTTTCCCAGCAATTTTTATCAAACAGTAAGTTCTTATCCCAAAAGCTGGGGTCTTTGGGTTTGTCTATTTCTGCTTTTTTTAACATTTGTGAGGCTTTTATATCATACTATATGAACATTTTTTTTTTTTGTGGCTATATAGCCAAGAAAAAGGTATAATCCTTATTTGTTCCATTTGATTTTCATCAGAATACTATAATATCTAATTTTTCTAAAACTCTATTCATCTCTTTAACTTCTTTCTTATTTATTTTTTTGGTTAGAGTGATCTAGTACTGAGAGAAAGCTGAGTTCCTTAATCAGTATATTCTTACAGCTGATTTCTCCATTAATTCATTTAATTTTTTTCTTTATTAGTTTTATGTTTTACCATTTGTACTTATATGTTTAGTATTAATATTACTTACTTATGTATGGCTTCTTTTTGTAGGATGTAATTTCCCCTGTAGTTTTCCCTTTTTTAATTAGGTCTATTTGTGATGTTTCTTTGTCTGAGATTCTAATTGCCTTTTTTACTTCAGCTGAAGCATAATACATTCTGCTTCAGACTCATATTTTAATTCCTTGTATGTCTCTCTGTTTCAAGTATGATTTTTTGTAAACAACATATTGTTGTTTGCTCACTTCACTTAGTATCAGTTCATGTAAGTTTCTCCAGGCCTATCTAAAATCAGCCTAAAATCAGGAAGAAATTGTACTGAAATAAGTATTCATCCAACCATAATTTTCATATAATTTTTTTTAAGACATGTACTCCACTATGGTCCCAATATATTTGATTCCTTCCACTAGTTTCCTATATTTCAGGGGTTCTTCATGCAGTTCTAAGATAGTTTATTTGGTGAATTCCCAAGAATATTTTAAGATTATATTTTCCCATATTTATCCTATAGTTTACAAAGAGCAGAGTGTGTATTCAACAGGTGCTAAATTTTTGCAACATGCAGTAATAAGATACACAACTTCACCTGTTGCCTTTCTTTATATATATTGATCAATAACTGGAATCTTTAAGAATGACTTTTCTAATAATTTTTGGTAGTAATGTCCTTGTCTCTTATGTAGCTATATTAAAATGTGATTTTTCTGTAAACAAATCAGTGTTACTCAGTAATTGGTTTGAAACTTCTTTGTGGACATACTGACAAGAAAGTTCATGGGAACATCATTCATAGAAGATTTTTTGATTCTACTCTTGGATCTTAGATATTGCATAGGCTCTATCTAGAAACATGTAATTGCAGTTAGGGGGAGGATTCATATTTAGGTTTTCCAATCTCATAGTCCACCCTTGTAGCCAACACACAATCTAACTGCCATACCATCTGTCCTCAGGGTTAGACCCTTCCATTGGCCTTGTGGGGTTGGGCAGATTTAATATGGCCATATCCTGGAAAATTAAAACCTCAGTTGCTCTGACTTACATTAGTATTTCCCTAACAAATAAGTTGTTCAGTGAATAGAGAACTGAACTTGGAGTCAGAAAGCCCTAAGTTTGAATCTTGTGTCCAACATTTAGCTATATGGCCCTGGAAAAGCCAGTTAAACTCTCTTAGCCTCAGTTTCTTTATCTGTAAAATAAGGATAATTATAATTCCTCTCTCCCTGGTGTATTGCACAAATGCAATGAATATGTATGCATGTATATATGTGTATACACATACATTGTATTATATATGTATGTGTGTCTCTCTATATATGCAAATATATGTGTATATGGATCTATCTTTCAGACAGATGGCACAGTGCATAATGCCCAACCTAAAGTCAGAAAGGCTCATCTTCCTAAGTTAAAATCATGACTCAGATTCTTATTAGTTGTATGATCCTGAACAAGTCACTTAACTATTTTTACCTCAGTTTCCTCATGCATAAAAATGAAATGTCAATCCATTCTTGTATCTTTTTCAAGAAGACCCCAAATGGAGTTACAAAGAGTCAGACATGACTGAACCACAACAATTACACACACACACACACACACACACACACACACACACACACACAAAGACACCATATAAATGTCTGAGGCAGAATCCTACCTCAAATCTTGCTGACTTCAGGTACAGCATTTTATCTGCTACTTCACCTCACTTACTAATAACTACAGTAGTAGACAGGACAGTCAGCAGACAGAGATGATATGTTTTTCTTCCTGATGCTGTGGAGTTTTTAACTTTTCCTTAAATGTTGATGGTATTTATGTATGTATATAGATATAAATATCTGTAAATAATATATACACACATACATATATACATATACATAGAAAAATGCATAAACACACACACATTTTTACAGAACTTTGTACATCTTAAAGGGCTATATAAATTTTGGTATCACCATTATCATCATCATCATTATTATTATTCCATTATCATGCTTCCCAATTCAGCTTCTCCATTATCAACATTTCTATAACCAGCTCAGTTGCAAACATGTGGTCCTGTGTTTTAAACTTTAGAAGACCTTGACCCCAAAGGAGTTCAGACTTTCTCTGGCTTTTTTTGAAAAGTAGGTGAGTATGCTGATTACTGGATCCTGCAGCACTGTGAGTATCAGGGGAGCATTAAGGTGTGATAGAACAAACTGAGGGCATAGATTTGAATCCTAGCTCTGCAACTAACTCCTTATGAGACTTTGAATAATCACTTAAACTCTCTGAACATCAGTCTCCTTGCTTATAAAATAAGAGAGAGGTACTAGGGCAAGGATTTTTAACTGTTCACTCCTTTGACTGTCTGGCAAAGCTTATGGATATCTTCCTTCTCAGAACAATATTGATAAGTGAACAAAAAGAAATTTTTGTTGTTCATTCAATTTAGTCATGTTTGATTCTTTGTGACCCCATTTGGGGTTTTCTTGACAAAGATACTGGAGTGGTTTGCCATTTTCTTTTCCAGCTCATTTTACACATGAAGAAACTAAGGCAAACAGGTTTAAGTGACTTGCCCAGGGTCACACAGCTGGAAAGTATCTGAGATAATGTTGAGGTTTAGACCACATGTTGAGGTCTAGATTTGGGGTACCTAAATGAAATTAGGATTTAGTTAAGGTCTAGTGGCAGGTTTGGGGTACAGGAAGTCAAACAGAGCTCCCCTGCAACGCCCTTGGATTCGGCACAAGGATACGGCGGTAGATGAGGTCTAGTAGCGCGAGTCCCCAATAAAAGCATTTATTAGCCCAAGAGCTAGATTGATAAAAGAGGTTTATTATTGAGTTTAGAAGTAGGGGATAGGTGACGATAGAGATAAGGAGGGCACTGGACAGAGGGTCCAGTGGACAGAGGGTCCTCACATGGCGACCATGTTTGGAATCTCTGCAAAGAGGGGTTCCCAGCATGGCCCTTTTAAGTCCGAGACTTAGCTTGAGGGGCTTTTGGGTGTAGCCCCAAAGTTGGCTCAGATCCGGGTGGGGTTGGGACAGATCCAGATCTTCTATTGGAATTCAAAGGGACCAGGATTTGTGAGTCAAAGGGTAATTTACATTAACTAGGGGGGGTTGGGAATCAAAGATTGGAATCTTTCCCGCATCAATAAGATTTTAAACTCAGGAAGATGAGTCTTCTTAATTCTAGCTCCAACATTCAATGCATTGTATCACCTAACTGCCCCAAAAAGCAATATATAGGCTTGGAAAAAAAAACAAAATTTAATAAAAATTAAAAATGTCATTTTTCTCTCCCACTCCAATCTATCCACAGATTCTATCTTAAGAACCCTTGGATTGGATGAACTGTGTTCTTTGCCAAGGTGTTTCTGTTTGAAATTGAAATATAGTGATAGAGTCTGGAAACATTTAGCATTGTTAAATGCTAAGAGAAGCCTTCAAAAAACAACTATAATTCAATAAAGATATCCTTCATTGAGGCGAGTGAACCTCCTTCTCTGTTTCTACACCTATAAGGGCGATACTGATGGACCTGAGAAGTATGTTGACTTAAAGTTTGATAGGGATTCTATTAGATTTGAGGACCCCAAAGCTGATGTATTGGATATTTTTAGCCAATTCAGAAGCTTGATCTCTAGTCCTCTGAATCAATAAAATCCTGGGACTGTCCTTGTCCAATTAAAGAGAAACAAGCCTTTTCTACATAAAACAGATTCTGGATCTACCACAATCTCTGAGGTTCTATTCTGGCTTTAAATCTATGATCCTTTGACCTGTATAGAGGAACCTTCTTGGATCAAATGCTCAACTTTAAGTGCTTGGAGCTCTTTGTGTTGCTCTCAGCTTTATACTCCTAACCCTATTCCATCTGAGGTGACAGAGAAATAGCCACCTCAGTTATATTGCTAGTGTTTCTAAAATTTAGATGAGTGGGATAGAACATTTAGCATTTCCAAGCACATTTTCCTCTCCACTCTTTTAATTTATTAAAGAAATCTTTTGAAAAGTGCGTTGCACAGTTGGGGTGGAGCCAAGATGGCGGAGAAGGCAAACGCGACTTTCTAAGCTCTTCTCTTACCCTCTCTATCAATATTATATTGAGCCTCAAAAATAGTCTTGACTGCTACAATTCATAAAGATAAGAAGTAGAACAACTCACCAGCCAAAGAAAATCTGCAGTCTTGCCAAAAAAGGTTGGTTCCCGGGCCAGGGGGGAGATCAGCGCAGACTGGGAGAGAAATT
This sequence comes from Sarcophilus harrisii, assembly GCF_902635505.1. Classification (NCBI taxonomy): domain Eukaryota; kingdom Metazoa; phylum Chordata; class Mammalia; order Dasyuromorphia; family Dasyuridae; genus Sarcophilus; species Sarcophilus harrisii. The sequence continues at coordinate 550,261,617 of NC_045428.1, forward strand.
AGGTTCCAAGGAGAGTCTCAAACCGAAAGTGAAAGCACAGATCTCAGCACAAGCTCGCAGCCCCAACCCGCAGTACGGGGCTTTTCCTAGGGGCAGTTGTGATCCTGCACGGCAGGAGGACACAGCCCGGGTTAGCCTCCAATCTGTTCAGTGGGGGGCTCGGCTTGGGGCCATAGAGCTTTCCCAGGGTTGATTTGTCGGGCAGAGACGCTGGGTCAGAGTTCGGTAGAATCGGCGGTCTGTGGTCTGCGGTCAGCTGCTAATACAGTCCCACAAGAGGCTCCAGCCTGGGGCAGTGACACTTTCACCCCTTAGTCTCTAGCCTAGGGCAATCGCTAACCCACCCTGCCCAACTGGGTACTTCTATAGCTCGGCCAGTGCTGAATCCACCTCCTGTTGGGGGAAGGGAAAACTCTCGCTCAGAGCACTCCCAAACCTCAGAGCCGGAAATCTGTTTACATCTCTCCCTGCTCTTCAGAGGAAGCTGGTAACCCCCTTGCCTAGGAGATATACCCTAAAGGCTTTAAAAACATGAATAAAAATAAAAAGATGAAAAGAACGATCGACAGCTTCTATGCAGAAAAAGAGCAGGTCAGCAAACCTGAAGAGACAGCAAACAGCAAAAATACACAAGATTGTCCTCCTTTACATGATGCTCTCATTGAAGAGACCGTTAAAAGTCTCAAAAGAGAGTTAGAAGATAAAATGGGGAAAGGAAAGAGCCTTCTAAGAGAGCAACAACTTCCTGAAATACGAATTGAAAAGTTAAAAATTCCCAGGAAGTAGGGAAACAAAATTGGTGAATTGAAAAAATAAAAAATCTCAGGAAAGTAAGAATTGTGAATTGAAAATGAAGAATTCACTAGAAAGTAGGATTTGTGAATTGGAAAAGACAAAGAACTCGCAAGAAAGTAGGATCTGTGAATTGGAAAAGACAAAGAACACTCAAGAAAGTAGGATTTGTGAATTAGAAAAAGAAAATAATTCACTAAAAAAAAAAAAAATTAGTGAAATGGAAAAAAATTCCACAGACCAAAACAGTACATTTAAAAATTCAATTGGACATATACAGAAAGAAGTAAAAAAAGCTAATGAAGAAAACAATTCTTTAAAAATTAGAACTGAACAATAGAAACTAATGATTCATTGAGACAGCAAGAATCAGTCAAGCAAAACCAAAAAAAATGACAAACTGGAAAAAACCATGAATTATCTACTTGCAAAAACGACAGACTTGGAAAATAGATCTAGGAGAGATAATCTGAGAATTATTGGATTTTCCGAAAACTATGATGAAAAAAAGAGCCTCGATACTATTTTACAAGAAATCATCAAAGAGAACTGCCCAGATATAATAGAATCAGAAGGTAAATAGGCATTGAAAGAATTCATCGAACACCTTCTGAAAGAAACCCTAAAATAAAAACCCCAAGGAATATTGTGGCCAAATTTCAGAACTATCAGATTAAGGAAAAATTTTACAAGCAGCCAAAAAAAAAAAAACAAAAACAAAAACAAAAAAACAATTTAAATACCAAGGTGCCACAATAAGGATCACCCAAGATCTGGCTGCCTCCACATTAAAGGAACGAAGGGCCTGGAATATGATATTCCAAAAGGCACAAGAACTTGGCTGCAGCCAAGAATAAACTACCCAGCTAAGCTGAGCATTTTCTTCCAAGGAAGAAGATGGATATTTAATGAAACAAATGAATTCCATTTGTTTCTGAAGAAAAACCAGAACTAAATAAAAAATTTGATCTCCAACCACAGAACTCAAGAGATGCAGAAAAGGTAAAATAACTCTTGAGAATTGTATTTCGTTGTGGATATACAAAAGAATACATGTATAATTTGATTGTACTGATATAACATAAAAAGGGAAGTAGATATGGAAAAGGGATGATGGCAGAATAAGGTGGGAAGGAGGGATAAAAAGAGGGAAACCACATCCCACAAAGAGGCTAAGGAAACTTATCATATCTGAGGGAATTTAGAGAGGGGGAGGAACATTTTGTGAATCTTACTCTCATCAGAGTTGGCTCAAAGAAAAAATAATTGACATTTGTTTTAGAGAAAATTCTCTCTTGCCTCATTAAAAACGGGGGAGAGGAAAAGGGAAAAGAAAAACAGTAATAAGGGAAGGAAGGGGAAAAGATTCAAAGGGGGGGAGGGAGGGATTATAAAGAGGGTAAGCATCGTGATACAAGTGGGGTACATAAGTTCAAAAAGGGGAAAGAGGGTTGGGGGAGGCAAGAAAAAGTAAAGCATAATCTGGGGTTATTAGGATGGCAGGAAATACAGATTTAGATTTAGTAATTCTAACCGTAAATGTGAATGGGATGAACTCCCCCATAAAGAGGAGGCAGATAGCAGACTGGATCAAAAGTCAGAACCCTACAATATATTGTTTACAAGAAACACATTTAAAGCAGGGAGATACATATAGAGTAAAGGTAAAAGGCTGGAGCAAAATCTATTATGCTTCAGGTGAAGTCAAAAAAGGAGGAGTAGCCATCCTTATCTCAGATCAAGCAAAAGTAAAAATTGATCTAATTAAAAGAGATAAGGAAGGTAACTACATCCTGCTAAAGGGCAGCATAAACAACGAAGCAACATCAATATTAAACATATATGCACCAAGTGGTATGGCATCCAACTTCCTAAAGGAGAAGTTAAGAGAGTTGCAAGAAGAAATAGACAACAAAACTGTAATAGTGGGAGATCTCAACCTTGCACTCCCAGAATTAGACAAATCAAACTACAAAACAAATAACAAAGAAATTAAAGAAGTAAATAGAATATTAGAAAAATTAGGTATGTTAGATCTTGGAGAAAATTGAATGGAGCTAGAAAGGAATATACTTTCTTCTCAGCAGATTCATGGAACCTATTCAAAATTGACCATATATTAGGACATAAAGACCTAAATTAAATGCAAGAAAGCAGAAATAGTAAATGCTTTCTTTTCAGATCATGATGCAATAAAACTACATTCAACAAAAAGTTAGGGGGAAATAGACCAAAAAGTAATTGGAAACTAAACAATCTCATCTTAAAGAATGATTGGGTGAAGCAGCAAATTATAGATACAATTAATAATTTCACCCAAGATAATGACAATGATGAGACGTCATACCAAAATTTGTGGGATGCAGCCAAAGCGGTAATAAGAGGGAATTTTATATCCTTAGAGGCTTACTTAAATAAAACAGAGAAAGAAAAGATTAATGAATTGGGCTTGCAACTAAAAAAACTAAAAAAAGACCAAATTAAAAACCCCCAATCAAATACTAAATTTGAAATTCTAAAATTAAAAGGAGAAATTAAAATATTGAAAGTAAAAACTATTGAACTAATTAATAAAACTAAGAGTTGGTTCTATGAAAAGCCAATAAAATAGATAAGCCTTTGGTAAATCTGATTAAAAAAAGGAGGGAGGAAAATGAAATTAGTAGTCTTAAAAATGAAAAGGGAGAACTTTCCACCAATGAAGAGGAAATTAGAGAAATAATAAGGAGTTATTTTGGTCAACTTTATGCCAATAAATTTGATAACCTAAGTGAAATGGATGACTACCTCCAAAAATATAGACTTCCCAGACTAACAGAGGAGGAAGTAAATTGCTTGAATAGTCCCATTTCAGAAAAAGAAATAGAACAGGCAATTCAACAACTCCCTAAGAAAAAAATCCCCAGGACCAGATGGATTTATATGTGAATTTTACCAAACATTTAAAGAACAATTGGCCCCAATGCTATATAAATTATTTGATAAAATAGGGAATGAAGGAGTCCTACCAAATTCCTTCTATGACACAGACATGGTACTGATACCTAAACCAGGTAGGTTGAAAACAGAGAAAGAAAATTATAGACCAATTTCCCTAATGAATATTGATGCTAAAATCTTAAATAAGATATTAGCAAAAAGACTACAGAAAATCATATCCAGGATAATACACTATGATCAAGTAGGATTTATACCAGGAATGCAGGGCTGGTTCAATATTAGGAAAACTATCAATATAATTGGCCATATTAATAACTAAATTAACAAAAACCATATGATCATCTCAATAGATGCAGAAAAAGCATTTGACAAAATCCAACATCCATTCCTATTAAAAACACTTGAGAGTATAGGAATAAATGGACTCTTCCTTAAAATAATCAGCAGCATCTATTTAAAACCATCAGTAAGCATGATATGTAATGGAGACAAACTGCAACCATTCCCAATAAGATCTGGAGTAAAACAAGGTTGCCCACTATCACCGTTACTATTTAATATTATATTAGAAACGCTAGCTTTGGCAATAAGAGCTGAGAAAGAGATTAAAGGAATTAGAATAGGCAATGAGGAAACCAAATTATCACTCTTTGCCGACGACATGATGGTATATTTAGAGAACCCCAGAGATTCTACTAAAAAGTTATTAGAAATAATCCACAACTTTAGCAAAGTTGCTGGTTATAAAATAAACCCACATAAGTCATCAGCATTCTTATATATCACTAACAAATCCAACAGTCAGAGTTACAAAGAGAAATTCCATTTAAAGTAACTACTGATAATATAAAATATTTAGGAATCTATCTGCCAAGGAAAAATCAGAAACTTTATGAGCAAAATTACAGACCACTTTTCACACAAATTAAGTCTGATCTAACCAATTGGAAAAATATTAAATGCTCTTGGATAGGGCAAGCAAATATAATAAAGATGACATTATTACCTAAACTAATCTATTTATTTAGCGCTATACCAATCAGACTCCCAAAAAACTGTTTTAATGACCTAGAAAAAATAACAACAAAATTCATATGGAAAAACAAAAGGTCAAGAATTTCAAGGAATTAATGAAAAAAAAAATCAAATGAAGGTGCCTTAGCTGTACCAGATCTAAAATTATATTATAGAGCAGCAGTTACCAAAACCATTTGGTATTGGCTAAGGAATAGATTAGTTGATCAGTGGAATAGGTTAGGTTCAAAGATAAAACAATCAACAAATATAGCAACCTAGTCTTTGACAAACCCAAAGACCCCAGCTTTGGGATAAGAACTTACTGTTTGATAAAAATTGCTGGGAAAATTGGAAACCAATATGGCAGAAACTAGGCATTGATCCACACCTCTAACACCGTACACCAAGATAAGGTCAAAATAGGTTCATGACCTAGGCATAAAGAATGAAATTATTAATAAATTAGAGGAACACAGGATAGTTTTACCTCTCAGACCTGTGGAAGGGAAGGACTTTATGACCAAAGCAGAAGTAGAGATCATTACTGATCACAAAATAGAAAATTTCTGATTATACCAAACTGAAAAGTTTTTATACAAACAAAACTAATGCAGACAAGATTAGAAGGAAGCAATAAACTGGGAAAAATATTTTACAGTCAAAGGTTCTGATAAAGGCCTATTTCCAAAATATATAGAGAATTAACTCTAATTTATAAAAAATCAAGCCATTCTCCAATTGAAAATAGTCAAAGGATATGAACAGACAATTCTCAGATGAAGAAATTGAAACTATTTCTAGTCATATGAAAAGATGCTCCAAGTCATTATTAATCAGAGAAATGCAAATTAAGACAATTCTAAGACACCACTACACACCTGTCAGATTGGCTAAGATGACAGGAAAAAATAATGATGATTGTTGGAGGGGATGTGGGAAAACTGGGACATTGATGCATTGTTGGTGGAGTTGTGAATGAATCCAACCATTTTGGAGAGTAGTTTGGAACTATGCTCAAAAGTTACTCAAACTGTGCATACCCTTTGATCCAGCAGTGTTACTATTGAGATTATAAAGAAGGAAAGGGACCTGTATGTGCATCGAATGTTTGTGGCAGCCCTTTTGTAGTGGCTAGAAACTGGAAACTGAATGGATGTCCATCAGTTGGAGAATGGCTGAATAAATTGTGGTATATGAATACTATGGAATATTACTGTTCTGTAAGAAATGACCAACAGGATGATTTCAGAAAGGCCTGGAGAGACTTACACAAACTGATGCTGAATGAAATGAGCAGAACCAGGAGATCATTATATACTTCAACAACAATATCATATGATGACCAGTTCTGATGGACCTGGCCATCCTCAGCAACGAGATCAACCAAATCATTTCCAATGGAGCAGTAATGAACTGAACCAGCTACACCCAGAGAAAGAACTCTGGGAGATGACTAAAACCATTACATTGAATTCCCAGTCCCTATATCTATGCCCACCTGCATTTTTGATTTCCTTCACAAGCTAATTGTACAATATTTCAAAGTCTGATTCTTTTTGTACAGCAAAATAACGTTTTGGTCATGTATACTTATTGTGTATCTAATTTTCATTTTAATGTATTTAACATCTACTGGTCATCCTGCCATCTAGGGGAGAGGGTGGGGGGGTAAGAGGTGAAAAATTGGAACAAGAGGTTTGGCAACTGTTAATGCTGTAAAGTTACCCATGCATATAACCTGTAAATTAAAGGCTATTAAATTAAAAAAAAAAAAAGTGCGTTGGATATTTAACATGTAAAAGACTGCTTGCCATCTAGGGGAAGGGATGGAGGGAGGGAAGGGAAAAGTCAGAACAGAAGTGAGTGCAAGGGATAAAGTTGTAAAAAATTACCCAGGCATATGTTCTGTCAATAAAAAGTTACAATTTTTTTAAAAAAGTAAAAAAAAAAAAAAAAAACTGAGTTGGGATCCCTAAACAGAAAGGGATCTATCAAACCACTGCTGAAATTTTAGAGGCCAAATACTGGAACACTTGTTAAGTAGTGTCCAGAAATTGGGAGTGAAATACAGCTATCTCTGCAGTTTGGTGACATTGTAGGGGTACAAAATTAGTTACTGAGGCACAATAGCAGAGATTAACACAATCAGCACTTTACTGGGCGCCCACTCAGATACTGGGTGGTATTTTGCTGGGTTCGTTCACCCCAACAGTCAGTTTTCCTTCAAATAAATGGGAGTCAAAGTCCTTTGGGATTTGGGGTTATGATCTCATTTTCTGAAACATTTCCTGCTGGCAATAGAGGTAAAGCTCATTTGAAGGGATGAACCAGGAAGTGACTGAAGTGAATTATCTAGTGAATTCTGAGTCAGATCCCTGAAGTTGGTCAGTACACCTGTCAAATGCTGCTCATTTGAAAGTGACTAAAATCTAAAACAAATCTAAGAAGCAGAGATTAGTAGGAATTAGTAGTATTGCAAACAGCAAAGGAGTCACTTGGATGGCCAAGGACACATGTCAAGTATACTTTTTTTGCATGTGAAATCGAAACCATGAGAGAACTGATGGATCAGCCATAGTTTTCTGAACCATGTCTGGATTTTCACCAATTACCTTCTCTCTGGGGTTTGGAGTTAGGGATTGGGAGGTAACCGCAATCAGCATGGTTGTGGCGTTACTCTTTCAGCTTCCTCATTCCAGGTTCTGAATTTCAAGACATTGTCTTTGATCATTTGTATCTTCTTACTTCCCCCTCTCACATCTCACAAAACTTCCTTTACTCTATTTAGAATAATGCTAATGATACTGATTGTCAAACTGCCAATTAATAGACACCAGTCTTGAAATCACTTACCCAACTTAGAAATTTCAGACACTTACTTCCCTTTGCAATCACCCCTGCATGACAGGGAAACAGATAAATTATTGTCTTCCATTGGGCATATCCACATTTCCATTCTTGGGCTCCTCACAGGTTACACAAGACTAGGTAGATCTTCATCTTCCTCATCTCAAACTCCTGACACCCGCAACTTCAGGAGAATGTCCAATCAAGGAAGTAGAGAGATTTTCACTTTGATTTAACTTCTTTAGCTCCCAAATACCAACTTTAAATGATAGGCTGTCAGTCTTATAGTCAGTAATATTGAGGATCTGATTAGGTTAAAAGGAGTTGCTAACCTTTTTTGTGTCAAGGATTGCTGTTAGTCTGGTGAAACATGGTGACCAATCTCAGAATAATAATCTCAAATGCATAAAATAAAATACAGAAGATTAAAAAGGAAGTCAGTTATATTGAAGTTCAAGTATCAAAATATTAAGTTCAGAAATCCTGATAAAAAGTTTAATTCTGGGGTAAAGATTAGGTGATTCTTAAATCTGTATACTGGTCACTTAAAAAGAGATAGGAACTCCCTTGATTTATACCAGGCAGCACACTTTGGTGAATAATCACAGATTCAGAGCTATGATTAGAAGTAATCTAATCTCACCCACCTCATCTCACAGATGGGAAAACTGAGACTCAGAAAAGTGAAGTAATTTGTCCAAACTCACATAAGTAGAGATGGACTTGGAACCATGTTCTCTAACTGTAAACCCAGCATTCACATTCCAGAGAATGGAGATTCATGTGTTTTGATATTTTCCTTTTAGGTTTCCAGAGCAATCCCTGAAGAGAACCCATGCGGATATGGAAATTGTCTTCCTAATATTTTTTTCCTTTTTTATTATCTTTTTCCCCTCAGTTACATGTAAACATTTTTTTGGTTATAAATGTACCTTGATTTTTTATATATATATTTCTACATGAATCATATTGGGAGAGAAAAATCAGAACAAAAGGGAAAAACCACAAGCAGAAAAAAAGAAACAAAAACAAACATAGCATGTTGATTTATATCCATTCTCCATAACTCTTTCTGGATACAGATTGCTTTTTCCATCCAATGCTTATTGGAATTGCCTTGAATCATTGAACCTCTGAGAAGAACCAAGTATATCATAGTTCATCATCATATAATCTTGCTGTTGCTGGGTATGATGTTTTCTTGGTTCTACTTGTTTCACTCAGCATCAATTGATGTAAATCTTTCTAGGCTTTTCTAAAATAAATCTGTTCATGATTTTTATATAACAATAATATCCCATTACTTTAATATATCATAACTTATCCAGCCATTCCCCAATTGATAGGCATCTACTCATTTTCCAATTCCTCGCCACAATAAAAAGATCTGCTACAAACATTTTTGCACATAAGGGTCTTTTCCCTATTTTATGATTTCTTTGAGAAACACTTAGTAGTGGCAGTGCTGAATCAAAGAGTATGCAGAGTTGGATAACCTTTTGGACAGAATTCCAAATTTCTCTCCATAATGATTGGATCAGTTCACAACTCCACCACAATGAACTAGTGAACTACATATTTAAAGTCATACAGTGCTATGGAACTCAATCTCATTTTATGGAGAAGCAAGCTGAGAAGTAGAGAAGTGAAGGTTCTTACTCATGGCTACATACAAAGGAAGTGGTAGAAATCAGGACACAGACCCTTTCCTCTGACTTCAAATTCAATGAATTTTCATTCTTCCCCTTCCTTCTTGCCTCTCTCTCATCTTTCTTTCTTCCTTTCTTCCCTCCTTCCTTCCATCCTGTATTCATAAATGAGAGTTAACTTGATGATGAAAATTCTCAACTAGACCCAAAATTTGAGTCAGAAGACTTGTGTTTGAATACCACCTTTGTCATGTGTGACTGTATATGTGACCTTGGAAAGCTCATTTAACCTCTTTGGGCCAGTCTTAATTAAAGGAAGAGCTTGATGTCTTATAAATCCCTTCTAGTTCTTAATCTCTGAATCCAGTGAGTTTTGAAAGCATCATAAAGATCATGGTCCTAAGGGAGAGAATGATTGCATTCATAAAATTTTGGGAATGCTACTGAATTGGTTCTCAGTGGGGCAGCCTTAAATTGAGAACCAGGCCAGTTGAAAAATATTGGCTATAGGGACAGCTAGATGATAAAGTGGATGAAACACCTGCCCTGGAGTCAGGAGGACTTGAGTTCAAATTCAGCCTCAGACTCATAATACTTTTTAGCTGTGTGACCCTTGATGAATCACTTAATCACAATTGTCTCATGAAAAAAGGGAAGAAAATGTTAATGAGAATAATATCAAGCTTTGTTTCAGATTCAGATTAGAGAGATTGGAGTTAGGGGTCATATTTTGAAACATCTAGTCTGACCATATCACTCCCTTTCCCCCAAACTTTCAGTAATATCCAGTCCAATCCAATGAACATTTATTTAGTATCTCATATGTGTCAGACAGTGAACTAAGCCTCATCACTTTTAGAATCAAATACAAATCACTTAGCCTGGCATTTAAAGACCTCCAAAATTTGACCTTAACTATCTTTCTAGACTCCATTTTTTAAACTCTACTTTTACAAATACTGCAATTCATCCAAAGTGGGCTATTAACTGTTTCCTAGACTCTTTATCCCATCCAGAGCTTTTATACATTTGTGTAAATAAATCCTCATGTCTAGAATGCACTCCTCACATTTAGGAATTCCCATAATCAATCAGTCCACAAGCATTTATTAAATATTTACTGTGCTAACTGATGATGTTACAAAGAAAGGTAAAATAGGTACCAATTCCTTTAAGAAACCTTCCATCATCCTCCCAGTTGTAAGCAATCTCTCATTCATAAAGTAAACTATATATATATATATATATATATATATATATATATATACACTCAAGTTTGAAGGTAACTTGATTCTCAAGGAAGAAGTGTTATTGTGTTACCAGGACCTTATATGGTCCCTTACACATAGTAGGCCATTTAAACAAACTTATCAAATTTAACTAATCTCTCTCTCTCTCTCTCTCTCTCTCTCTCTCTCTCTCCACACACACACACACACACACGCACCACACACACACACACACACACACACACAGACACACACACACACACCAGCCTCATTGTAAAAGGAGTTTAGGAAATTTAGTCTTATGATTAAAAGGAGCATCTAGATGATTAGAAGCAAAACTGGGAGGACTCTCTTATTAGCTTCCAAGAATCAGGAAACTCTTTTATAGGTGGCTGGAGCCTGGCTTTAGCCAGATTGTATGTTTAGCTGAGTTTCTAAGTCTGGAGGTTTGGGGGAAGCTATCTAGCTTTCTCCCTGGGCCTGGGTTATCATGGTGGGCTGTGGATTCTGTCAGCTAGAGAGGAGGAGCTTCTTCCCCTCTTCAATATTCCATATCACTCATGCACTTCCCTTAGTGAGTTGTCTTCCCCTATTAGGCTCTAAGTTCTAAGAAAACAAGAAGTGTCTTACTTGCTTGTATTTGAATCCCTAGTGTTTAGCATAGTGCCTGGCACATGGTAAGTGCTTAATAAATGTGCTGTATATCCATCTGTCTTTCTATCTATCTATCTATCATCCATCTCTATTTATCCATATATCATCTTCTCTTTCCCTCCCTTCTTTCTTCCTTCTCCCCTCCCCATCTTGTCTCTCTCTGTCTATCTCTCTTTTCAGTCCTGCAATGGTTTAGTAGTCCCTGTTGGGAATGACAATAAGACCAGGAAGAGTTTTTCTCTGCTTTTGTAATAAGGGAGAATTTGGTAAGTGCTCTAAAGAAAGATGATGTGTTTGTTTAATATTGTCATCCTGAGACAATAACACCCAAGGACAAATGCCTCTGGGCAATGACAACCCTGAACTCATTACCCAATGATTAATATACTTCTACCCTGTCATACCCATTTCATGTTAGTGATTCTGAAACCCTTAGTTTACCATTGTTCAGACCTACTTCTCCATCTCTCACTGACAATCCCTTATTTCCAGCTCTCTCAAGCCAACTCCCTCTCCCAATCTCCCATTCTAATCCTTTCATTGTGCTTTCTGGAATTGTTCCATAGATAATAATTTGTATTTCATTTTAAAGTTTTCCCTTTCTCCATCTTCTTCGACTCACAAAGACCTGCCTTCCTCTTGACAAAACTTTCCCCATTGCTCTTTCTAGAACTAGTTCAAAGTTTATTCATATTTTAGATTTACTGGTTGAGTTGAGGACTAGAATAGTTTTTGCTCCCATTACCATTTCCATGGTCTCTCTCTCCAGTATCTATATAGATAGATAAGAGATATATTGATATATTCCCTTAAACACCCTGAGTCCTTACTCATTTTCCATGACCTACTCCCCTGCTCCACTCATTCTACCTATATTTTGCCTTCACATACAAGTGTGCTAGATCCATGTTTATGAACTCTGAAATTCCTGTATCTGGTCATAATTTATCATTCCTTTTCTCTCCCTTTGCTTTTTAAGTCCAACACCTGTTCTTTGTCCTTGTTTTGACTTTCAACTCACCCTTCAGTTCTTTTCTAAGTCATCTCTTCCACTCTCTCTATACTTTCCTCCCTTCCTCATTTTGACCCCTTGATCTTGTGAACCAATTCACCTCTATGCTCTCTTCTTCTCTGGAATCTCTTACCACTTTATTTTCCTGAAGATTTTGCCCCACCAAATTCATACTTAGATTATTCCTCTACCATTATCCTCTATTCTTATGCTGAAGTGAATGAATAAAGGTTGAGAATCTTGCCTCAAGTTTCAGTTTTTACTGAGGTAATTTTTAAAGAATACTTCCTTCTCCTTTCTTCCTCATCTCACATCACTCATGCGTTTTGCCACCATCTTGTACTTCATCCTTTTTTTTCTCACATAAAAAGTAATCATCCTCTTTGCCAAGGCAAATTCATCTATGTGAAAAAGTGTTCCAATTCTGCCCATGACCTTTCTATCATCCTTCCTCTCCAAATAAACTTAAATTCCTCCCAGTCCATTTGTTGTTTTCGTACTACCAAGTCCTATATCTTGCCTATACTCAAAAAATCTTCCTTGATCTTTCCATTTCTGATGGCTATCATGCCATGACTCACTTCCCTTTTGTGAGGGAAGGCCACTTCTTGAGAAGACTGTGCAATAGATACTTTCTTATTATTCTTTTCCCTTCCTTGCATTCTCTTCTTAATTCTTTGAAGACTGGTTTCTGACATCTTTGTTGAACTGAAATTGTTTACTCTAGAGTTGCAAATGACATCTTAATTGCCAAAACAAATATCTTTTTTCATTTCTCATCTCTTTTGACCTCTTGATGGTCTTTGACACTATCGATCACTATTTACTTGAAACATAGAAACAGATTCTATGACACTGCTCTTTCTTGACTCTATACTTTCTAACTGCTTCTTTTCAGTCTCTTTTGTTGCAGCTTCATTCATGTTATGCTTGTGTTTGCCACCAAGGTTCTGAATTGGGCTCTCTTCTCCTTGTATACCATTATTTGAAGAACTCATGATAACCCATGGTTTCAATGATATATTTTTTTTATATTATAGCTTTTTATTGACAGAACATATGCATGGATAATTTTTCAATATTGACTCTTGCAAACACTTCTGTTCCAACTTTTCCCTTCCTTCCCTTCACCCCCTCCCTTAGATGGCAGGCAGTCTCATACATGTTAAACATGTTAAAATATATCTTAAATACAATATATGTGTAGATATTTATACAATTCTCTTTTTGCACAAGAAAAAAATGGATTTAGAAAGGTAAAAATAATCTGGTAAGAAAAAAATGCAAGCAGTCCACACTCATTTCCCAGTGCTCTTTTGCTAGGTGTAGCTGGCTCTGTTCATCACTGATCAATTGGAACTGAATTGAATCCTCTCATTGCCAAAGATAGCCACTTCCATCAGAATTGATGCTCATGTAGTATTGTTGTTGAAGTATGTAATGATCTCCTGGTTCTGCTCATTTCACTTGGCATCAGTTCATGTAAGATTCTCCAAGTCTCTCTGTATTCATCCTGCTGATCCTTTCTTACAGAACAATAATATTTCATAACATTCATATACCATAATTTACTCAGCCAATCTCCAACTGATGGGCATCCATTCAATTTCCAGTTTTTGGCCACTATGAAAAGGGCTGCCACAAACATTTTGGCATATACAGGTCCCTTTCCCTTCTTTAATATCTCTTTGGGATATAACCCCAGTAGTAATGATGAAGGATAGATATGGGGTACCTAAATGAAATTAGGGCTTAATTGAGGTCTAGTGGCAGGTTCAGGGTACAGGGAGTCAAAGAGAGTTCCCCTGCAACTTATTGGATTCGGTGCAAGGATACAGCATTAAATGAAGTCTATTAGTGGCACAAGAGTCCCCAATAAAGGAATTTATTGGCCCAAAAAGCTAGATAAAAGAGGCTTATTATGGGGTTTGGAAGTAAGATTAAAGTATAGTTAAGGAAATAGATGAAGGTAGAGATAAGAAGGTCACGGGACAGAGGGTTCAGTGGACAGAAAGTCCTGACATGCCAGGCATAATAAGGTTGGCATGTTTAGGAGCTCTACAAAGAGGGGGTTCCAGCTTGGCCCCTTTTATAATGGGAGATTTAGCTAGAGGGGCCTGTAGGTGTAGTCCCAGGTTGGCTCAGGTCGGGATTTTGTATTGGAATTCAAAGGGACCAGGATTTGTGAATCAAATGGTAATTACATTAACTAGGAGGAGTTGGGAATCAGAAAGAAAGGAATCTTAAAGGGACCACACTTGCATCAGTAATACTGCTGGATCAAAGGGTATGCTCAGTTTGATAACTTTTTGAGCATAGTTCCAAATTGCTCTCCCGAATAGTTGGATCTGTTCACAACTCCACCAACAATGCCTCAGTGTCTCAGCTTTCCCACATCCCCTCCAACATTCATCATTATTTTTTCCTGTCATCTTAGCCAATCTGACAGGTGTACAGTGGTATCTCAGAGTTATCTTAATTTGCATTTCTCTGATCAATAATGATTTGGAACACCTTTTCATATGAGTAGAAATAGTTTCAATTTCACCATCTGAAAAATGTTTGTTCACATCCTTCGATCATTTATCAATTAGAGAATGGCTTGATTCTTATAAATTAGAGTCAATTCTCTATATTTTGGAAATTAAGCCTTTATCAGAATCTTTAACTGTAAAAATGTTTTCCCAGTTTATTGCTTTCCTTCTAATTTTGTCTGCATTAGTTTTGTTTGTACAAAAGCCATTTAATTTGATATAATCAAAATTTTCTATTTTGTGAAATGATCATTTTTATAATGATTTTCTACTCTATTTGTCCAGTCCTAACCTCTCCCTCCTCCTCCAGTCTTGCCTTTCCAACTGCCTATTAGATATTTCAAAACAGCTGTCCTGTAGACAAATGAAACCCACATGTCCAAAAATGAATTCAATATCTTTCCTCTTAAACTCTCTACTCATACTATATTCCTTATTATTATCAAGGGTACCATCATCCTCCTGGTCACCCAGTCTTGGAATGTTGGTCTCATCCCCTATATGCAATCAGTGATCATTATATTTCTATCTATGGAGCATCTTTTCTGTTTCTCCTTCTGTCCTTTGACCCTGCAACCACCCTGGTGGTAGCCTTCATCACCCCACATCTGGTCTATTGTAATAGCCTCTGTTTTTTTCTCCTTGTCTTGTCTCTCTTTACTCCAATGTATCCTCTACTCAGCTATTAAATTGTTCTTCTGAAAATGTAGATCTCACTACACCATGGTAATGTTCTTCAAGCAATTCCAGTGACTCTCAATTACTTCTAGAATCAAATGTAAAATCTTTCATTTGGTTTTTAATACCCTTTTTATCCTGCCTATTTCTACTTTTCTAAGAAGTCTTCTTATACTTTATTATTTTCCATATATCCACATACTCTGCTATACAGCGATATTGATTTCAGAGGACATTATATCTTCTGTGTTCTACAAGAAGACTTTTTCAATCCTCTCTTAATTTTGGCGCCTTCCCTCTTAGATCATCTTCACTTTATCTTCAATTTGTGCATGGCTGTTTGCATGTTGCCTTTCCCATTAAATTATGGGTTATTTCAGTACAGGAATTGTCTTTTGCTTTTCTATTGAGCTGGTGATCCATCTCTTAGTACAATGCCTGGCACATAGCTTAATGCATGCTAGGTGACCAAGTGAATGACTGACTAACTGAAACAGGGGTTCCATTAATTTAAGTAAATGTCCCTCTTGGACCTTATCCCAAACAGTTTTAGAGAAGGATTGCAAACCATCTGGGATTTTTTTTTTTGCTGACATAAATTTATTTCAGTGGGGTTTGGGAATATGGGGGACAGATTTTCACTATGAGCCTCTTCCTTGGGTATGTCCTACCCACTTAGAATTTCATGCTGAAAGGAATCTTTGAGTTAACTTTTTTCTTATGGGGAATCTAGAGAAACATAAGAAGGCAAGTAGGAGCTGATACATAAAGCAGAACCATGAAAACAAAATAACTATGATGATGAAAAAAAATAAAGTAAGGAAACTATGCAGTGTAATGATAATGACCAGCTTGGCTCTTAAGAAGGCATGAAATGAACTTCCTTCTCCTTTTTTGAAGAGAATGGGTGTGGAACATCACATATAATAGGTAGTTTTGTTTAACTGGTTTTTGTCCTTTCTGGAATGAGGGTTGGGTCCAGATTTCTCTCTCTTTCTCTCTCTTCATATATATATGCACACATATATATGTATGCATGTGCATGTGTGTGTGTGGCTATACATACATATGCATGTACAAATATGTAATAACTGAAAGACATCAATAAAATTTGAATAATAATAATGAAAGCTTATCTTGCTTCATTTACAAGTGGAGAAACTGAGCCCTAGCAAATGGGAGTGATTTGTCCCAGGTCACTCAGCAGATTGGTGGTAAAACCAGTACAAGAGTCTAGATCTCTCCTATCTTATGGATCAAGGATTTCTCCTGCACATTTTTTCTTCATGTTCCCCAAAGTCTTTTCTGTTTGAACTGATTGAAGGCTTAAAGGTGTCAAGGAATAATGCCAATTAATTATCTGATGCTCTTCATCTTCTGATGTCCATATTTAAATCCTGGAGAGTTCTGGACAAGAATAAGCAGGTCTTCCCATAATTCCCTGAGCTGGCTTTGGATTTAGGCTTTTTTTGTGGGGGAGGGGAGGGGATGGGAAGGAATTTAAGGAGAAACTCTGAGGGAATTAAAAGCTGTGCTTTTCTTTGTGGATGTCTTCCCCAGATGATAACCCTGTAGACAGAGAAGGCCAAACAACCATTCACATCTGCATAGTTCTTTCTACTTATCTAACCCTTACTTCTTCCTTACCCTCAATCTTGGAATCTCATAGGAACTACTTTCCCATTTATGATAATCATTTATAGCCCAAACCCTAAATGTGTAAGGATAACTAAAAGTATTATTATATCTACTTTATAGGTGAGGGAATTGAGAAAATTAAAGAAATGACCATTTGTTCATGGTCTGTGAATGGTATGGTAATGAGTTCTGACTAACTGATTTGAAGAATCTTTTCACCATTTCATACTGACTCAATTAGATTGAAAGTCTGAGGTCTTTTTGGGGATGCTGAGACTCCTGAAAAACAACAGCAAAAGAAGGTTTTTTAATTCTTTGAAATGGGACAGCGACTGTCTGAAGCTGTCTCCTCAAGCCAACACTTCCTGTTCCTTATTTTAAGAATAAAATAAATTTATTTTGGCTCTTGATGTACCTGTAATGTCTTCTATGTGGCTTTTCTCTCCAATGAGACCTCTATGATTTTTAATTTTTGTGACTATCAAAATCCATCAATTTTTGTTATAAAAATTAATTCTCCTTGTTTTTCTTCCATCTTCTTTGACAAACCTCTCCAAAGAATTTGTCTGGTCCTTGGGCAATGAACATAAAGAATGGGCCAGTGGCATCAGCCAGCATGGCCTTCAAGAAAACAGGATCATATTTATATCACAGTTACAGCAAGAAAATCAAGAAAGATGCAAATTTTTGATACTTTGCTGGACCTGTATTCTCACTTACTCAAGTAACTAAAAGTTTAGATACTTGCTCTAACAATTTGTCTGCTAACACTTCCTCCTTCTGTGCAGGGCCAGTCTCCCTGTCTTCCCACAAATCTTTTAAAGATCACCCAATATTCCTTTGGATTTCTGAATATTGTGTGGATGCCACTGAAACAAATCTTGATAATGGGTGAATGCCTGGAACATACATAAGGAACACATGGACTATCCTTGGTTAAAGCCTAACACTTGGCACAGAAATGATGAATCTTCTTCACAGGCTTCTTTGATCTTCTTCCAACAAGACACTTTGTCTCTGGATTCTAGGTCATTCTCATTGGCTGTCTTCTATACCTAGAAAACTCTCCCTCCTCATCTCTGCCTCCAGGCTTCCCTGGCTTCCTTCAAGTCCAAGCTAAAATCCCATCTTCTATAGGAAGACTTTTCTGATTTTCCCTCTTGATTGATTGTTAAGATTTGATGATTTTGATAATCTTGAATGATTGGAGATAAAATGATTATCTCTAATTTATCCTGAATTATAGCAGGGACTTAAAAATGTTTATTGACTGGCTGATCATATCCCTCTCTGGGATTGATCCCTTAAAGAGCCTAGAGAAGGCATTGACCCACACTTAACACCGTACACCAAGATAAGGTCAAAATGGGTTCATGATCTAGGCATAAAGAATGAGATCATAAATAAATTGGAAGAGCATAGGATAGTTTACCTCTCAGACCTGTGGAAGAGGAAGGAATGTATGACCAAAGAAGAACTAGAGATCACTATTGACTACAAAATTGAAAATTTTGATTATATCAAATTGAACAGTTTTTGTACAAACAAAACTAATGCAGGCAAGATTAGAAGGGAAACAATAAACTGGGATATTTAAAATATAAGAGAATTGACTTAATTTATAAGAAATCAAGCCATTCTCCAATTGATAAATGGTCAAAGGATATGAACAGACAATTTTCAGATGATAAAATTAAAACTATTACTACTCATATGAAAGAGTGCTCCAAATCACTATTGATCAGAGAAATGCAAATTAAGACAACTCTGAGATACCACTACACACCTGTCAGATTGGCTAGAATGAAAGGGAACGATAACACGGAATGTTGGAGGGGATGCAGGAAAACAGGGACACTGATACATGGCTGGTGGAATTGTGAATACATCCAGCCATTCTGGAGAGCAATTTGGAACTATGCCCAAAAAGTTATCAAACTGTGCATACCCTTTGATCCAGCAGTGTCTCTACTGGGCTTATACCCCAAAGAGATACTAAAAAAGGGAAAGGGACCTGTATGTGCCAAAATGTTTGTGGCAGCCCTGTTTGTAGTGGCTAGAAGCTGGAAAATGAATGGATGCCCATCAGTTGGAGAATGGTTGAGTAAATTGTGGTATATGAATGTTATGGAATATTATTGTTCTGTAAGAAATGACCAGCAGGACGAATACAGAGAGGATTGGCAAGACTTATTACATGAACTGATGCTGAACCGAAATGAGCAGAACCAGGAAATCATTATATACTTCAACAACGATACTGTATGAGGATGTATTCTGAAGGAAGTGGATTTCTTCAACAAAGACAAGATCTAACTTAGTTTCGATTGATCAAGGATGGACAGAAGCAGCTACACCCAAAGAAAAAACACTAGGAAATGAATGTAAACTGCTTGCATTTTTGTTCTTCTTCCCAGGTTATTTATACCTTCTAAATCCAATTCTCCCTGAGCAACAAGAAAACTGTATATCAGTTGTTTCCTCCTTCTGAATCCAGTCCTGGATCAGCTCAAAGATCTGTAGGAATAACTCTAATTCTTCATATCCAGAACTTTCTGGACCATGAATGGGTAACTCAGAGCAACAGAAAAATGTTGTATCCAAGATCTACTGTAATCTATTTAACATGTATAGGACTGCTTGCCATCTGGGGGAGAGGGTGGAGGGAGGGAGGGGAAAAATCAGAACAGAAGTGAGTGCAAGGGATAATGTTGTAAAAAAATTACCTTGGCATGGGTTCTGTCAATAAAAAGTTATTTAATAAAAAAATAAAAATAAAAAATAAAGAGCCTAGAGAACAGAAAACACAAAGAAGTCCTTGCCTCACTTACCCTTTCTGAGTCTTGCCTCAGTGTCACTGCAAATCACTTCATCTTCCTTCTGATCCAGATAAATAGGAGATTCAAGAGAACAATTAAGATGATAAAAACAATATTGTAAAAATGAACAGTTTTGAAAGACTTCAGAATCCTGATGAATGCAATGACCCACCAGAGGAATCCCACCTCCCAACAGAGAGTAATGAACTCAGGGTACATATGGAGATACATTTTTGGATATATCCAGTGTGGGAACTTGTTTTGCATGCTTACACATATTTGTAACAAAGCTTTTTTTCCCCTTATTTTCAGTTGGGATTAGGAAGGGTTAGGAAATAAAGTTGTTCACTCAAGAAAGACTATTTTTTTTCCATTGGAAAGAATTCAGTCTTCAAAAAATAAAAGTAACTAAAAATTGTTTTGTTTTGTTTTTTAATGAGGACTTTTTAAAAAAATCTTGGACTAGATAAATGACCTCAGAGGATAATTCCTGCTCTTGATCAAGGATCCCATGTTATAAATTCTTTGCACTCACCATGTGTCCCTGAAAGGACAGCTTCACCACTTTTGCCTCAGTTTTATCAACTGTAAAATGGGAATAATAATAGTATAGTAACAATAGAATCTACCCCCACAGGATTGTTGTGAAGATTAAATTATATATATATATATATATAGCCTACTATGTGCCAGGTACTGGGCTATGCACTTTAAAATAATTATCTTATTGGAGTCTCACAATAATCTTAGGAGGTAGTGATTTTATTCTCCCCATTTTATATTTACAAAAAAGTGTCTTAACCAAGGGTCATGCAGTAGATTTGAATTTGGGTCTTGCTGACTGTATCCATTGTGTCACCTAAATGAAATAGCATTTGTAAAGTGTTTAGTACACTGATTGGCACATATTCAATGCCATATAAATGCTTGCTTCCTTCCCTTTCCCCATCCTTGAGATAAAAGAAAATTAGTGGGGAAAATAGTAAGGTTCTAAGATATAAAAAGTCTTTGACAGAAGCCAAGGAAGGACATTATATCCATACCAAAGGTGGGAGAAAGAATGCCTGGAAATGCAGCTGTTCACCTGGGAAAGAATACATGACCTTGTGAAGGGTGTGCATGGGTATGACTTCCAAAAAATGTGGAATTTTGTGAAGAATTTCAGCAGTATTCTAGCCAGAATGTTTCATCCATAATACAATGGAAAGACCAGACATCTTTAATCTGCATCTGGCCCTAAGGGTTCAGGCCCAGAGATTCAGCATTCTCCACCAAGAGAGGAGTCATGGGATCATAGATTTAGACCTTAAAGGCCATGTAGCCTAAAAATTTCATTTTGCTGATAAGGAAACTGACACTCAGAAAGATAAAGGGACTTGCTCAATTAGAGAGATTATAAATCAGAAGAAGGGAAGGGAACAAGCATTTATTAAGTACCTATTATATGCCAAGCATCATACTAAGCACTTTACAAACACATTTCATTTGATATACACAAAAATGAAGTAGGTAGTGCTATTATTTTATAATTTTTACAGTTG
Organism: Sarcophilus harrisii; assembly: GCF_902635505.1. Taxonomy (NCBI): domain Eukaryota; kingdom Metazoa; phylum Chordata; class Mammalia; order Dasyuromorphia; family Dasyuridae; genus Sarcophilus; species Sarcophilus harrisii. The sequence continues at coordinate 550,282,967 of NC_045428.1, forward strand.
AGGAAACTGAGGCATATAATGTATAAATAAAGTCAGGTTCATTCAACTAATAAGTATCTGTAATCAAATTTGAACTCTGGTTTTATTACTTACAGGCCCAATGTACTATTCACTGTGCTAACTAGCCAAGAGAGGATTTTTAATGTCAGTCCTTAAAGTCCCAATTCCTTCAAATCTTCCCCATGAGACTTTCCTATTGTCCTAAATCAGGACTAATTGGACTGTTTGTTGAAGCTAACTGACCTTGTAAATTGGATACCATTTTTCTGTTGCTCTGAGTTACCCATTCATGGTCCAGAAAGTTCTGGATATGAAGAATTAGAGTTATTCCTACAGATCTTTGAGCTGATCCAGGACTGGATTCAGAAGGAGGAAACATCAAGATACATTTTGAACTTGATACTTATTAGCTAAGTATCTATGAAAATGTCACTTAATTTCTTTGGGCTGGAATTTCTTCCGCTGTAAAGGGAAGTTAGACAATGCTAACATGTTTGACTTACAGGGTTATTGGGAAGAAAATACTTTCTCCTTCTCAACATTTTTTTGGATGTCTTTTGTTTTTATATTATTTTCCACCCCACTTACTACCCAGAAAACTATCCCTTATAATAATACTTTTTTAAAAGAAATAAAGAAAGCAATTCAGCAAAATTAACCCATACAACAACAGATTTGTTCCATACTTTTCTTTGCAAAGAGGGAAGGGAGATGCTTTTTATGACTTTTGGGAGGAGGGAGGGGCAAACTCGTTCATACATTATAGTAATATGGCATTGGATTTCAATCTTTTGTTGTCATTTGCTCCATTTATATTGGATATATTGTTTACCTGGTTCTTTTTACTTCACTTTGTATCAGTTCATATTAGTCTTTGCATGGTTAAGGTAACACATTTTCTGAATGGAAACAATTTGTTTAAAGAGGCAGAAAAATAACATTCATTCAAGGATAAAGCTTGAAGTAGATTTGTGTAAAAGTTGTTTCTTAGATAAAAATGCTGAGGAGAGACACAGATGACTATGTATGAGATAGCAACCTCTAATTCAAAATACTCAGAGATTTCTCAAAGTGAAGAACAGAAGCTTTATCAGAATCTCACAAGAAGCAAACAGTCCATTCATTGGAGTCTCAGAAAGAGGAGGGTCACAGATTATAGAGTTAGAAGTGATTAAATAGTCATAGGAACCCATGACCGCCTTCCTCCCCTTCCCTCATCTGGTTATTTTTCACTTTTCACTGCCTGCTTAGATGGAAGTAGCAAAGGCTTGCTAAATTCTAGTCAAGCCAATATAGTTGACTTATGGCAGGTATGTTTGCCTAAACTTATGAGTTTATGGTAGTAAGCCTTACAAACGCCTATAGGTGTGTTTGAGCTGGCACTAAACACCCTACTATAAGGTTTGTACAAAGAATTTCATTTTTCCCAACTCATCAGATTTCCAAAAACTAAAATTTAAGTCATAGGTTCAATCTACTCCAGTTAATGATTTCATGAGAAACCACATAATCCCTCACAATAAAGAAATTAATTTAGAGGTAAGTCATCCCTTAAGTTAGAAGGTTTCTAGCACCAAAGAGACTTAAGTTTACCTGAGGCTTCCTCAATCAAACGAATAGAAATAGCTAGTTTGGAGACTTCTTAATATGTCCAGGCCATTAAAAATTAGTCATGTTTTTCTCTAAACAGTTAAGTAAAGATCCAGAAGTTGTCTCAGGTATTTCTGCTAGAAGAGCAAGTCTTTTGCACTTCTTCCCAGAGCCTTAATGATTAATAGATCCTTGATGCTGAGTCTTGAATTATCAAACTGATTATTCTGAGAAGTCCTCAGTTTCCCATTTGGCTCAGCTATAAAGAGAAATAGATAGAGGATTGCTCTGCAGATGAATGGATTCATAAGAGCTTGAAGAAGAGAAATAATTGAGGTAAGTATGGAATTAAGGCTGTGTGGTCCTCATTCTACCTTTGCTTGGGAAACTCACTTCACTTTCAAACATTAATTCTAATGAAGTTTTTCTGCTTTTTGAGCTGAAATCTGCTATAACTTCCATTTCTAGGGATTTTTCAAATACCTGAAGATAGATGAAGACATTGCCCTAAAGTTCCTTACAGTCTAGTCCCAAGATGCAACATATTCACAAGTACACATACTTATTGAGGACCACACCTAAGTGTGAACTACAGAAAGCCTGTAAAGGATTAAAGGGGATTGTACCATTAAGGGGCATGTCAGTTCTCTGGAGCCCCCATAGTTGTGATTCATAACACACTTGAGAACAGAATTGAGGAGTTGCAGATCAGCCTTTACTGTTAACAAATTTACTGATACATACCCTTTGATCCAGCAATGTTTCTACTGGGCTTATATCCCAAAGAGAAATTAAAGAAGGGAAAGGGACCTGTATGTGCCAAAATGTTTGTGGCAGTGCTTTTTGTAGTGGCTAGAAGCTGGAAAATGAATGGATGCCCATCAATTGGAGAATGGTTGGGTAAATTGTGGTATATGAATATTATAGAATATTAATGTTCTGTAAGAAATGACCAGCAGAATGAATACAGAGAGGCTTGGAGAGACTTACATGAACTGATGCTGAGTGAAATGAGCAGAACCAGGAGATCATTATACACTTCAACAACAATACTATATGAGGATCAATTCTGATGGAAGTGGCTATTTTGGGCAATGAGAGGATCCAAGTTAGTTCCAATTGATCAGTCATGAACGAACTAGCTACACCTAGAGAAGGAACACTGGGAAATGAATGTGGACTACTTGCATTTTTGTTTTTCTTCCCAGGTTACCTTTACCTTTTGAATTCAATTTTTCTTCTGCAACAAGAGAACTGTATGGATCTGCACACATATATTGTAGCTAGGATATACTTTAACATGTTTAACATGTATAAGACTGCCTGGTATGTAGGGTAGGAGGTGGAGGGAGGGAAGGGAAAAGTTGGAACAGAAGTGAGTGCAAGGGACAATGCTGAAAAATTACCTATGCAAATGTTCTGTCAATAAAAAGCTATAATTAAAAAAAATTACTGATACAGATGTTGCTCATGACTTGGGAATGAAATAAATCAGAGGCAAGAGGGAAGAAAAGAGAGATCAGAGAATGCAACTGCCTCTCAGTATCTTTGTATCATTATAATACTCTTGTGTGATGGTTAGAATTAGATTGGCAGCAGCCACTAGCAGGTGGCTCCCCTAACACATACTAATATATGTTAGTATATATGTGTGTGTGTGTGTGTATATATATATATATATATATATATACTTTATATATGTATATGCTTATAAACACATTTGTGTGGGGGGGGGGAGGGAGTATATTTATTCTCTCTGCTTAGACAATTTTACTGAGATATGGCTACTGTACATGCTACCGCTTCTTGAAGCCGCCCATAAGAATTAGGTGGCAGGTAGACTAAGGATAGGTTTGAATAGCCTTTAAAGGGGCTTAGCAAGTCCTCTCACTAGAAGTTAATTCTCCCTGAATATTCCAAATACCTCAATATATATGTATACATATATGTATGTGTATTATATGTGTATATAGATATAGAAGTATGTATTCATATATGTATGCATGTATATATGTATATGTGTTTATGGTATGTGTGTACACAATATATATGTGTGTATATTTGTATATTTTGTATGTATTTTTTCACATAAATAAGTATATAAGATTGATAAAAGGTGATTTTGAGAAGGCAGCAACTAAGGGAGGGGAATCCAGAAAGACCTTATATAGAAGGTGTCTCTTAAGCAGAACCTTAAAGAAAAGTAAAGCTTCTGAGAACTGAAATGAGAAAAATATGTATTCCAGGTACTGCAAAAGATAAGAGAAAGCACAGTCTATGAAAAACAAAGAAAGGTTATTTGTCTGGACCACAATGTGTAGGGAAGCAAGCAGGTTGCAGAAGGTTATGAAAGGCTTTAAATAACAAATAGAAGAGTTTGTGTTGGATTCTGGAGGTAGTAGGGAGACACTGGAGTGTATTGAGCAGGAGAATGAGATGTGCTTTAAAGAAATTTGTAAGGTGTTTTTTTGTAAGGTGTTAGCTGTAGACACAGAAGTTCTGAAAACCACAGCTGAAACTGACTGCAGGGACCAGCTACTCAAATTCCTACCTAAAAAGGGATTTATTTCCACTCACCTGATGCATTCATCTTTGCTGGTTCAGACCTTTGCTTAAAGATATTGAGTAAGGGGAAGCATGTTATCTTCTGATGATCCCCATTGCACATCTGGAGAGCTCTAATTGTAAAGATAAGTTCTTTATATCACTCCTCAATTTGCCTCTTTGTAACTTCCCACCCTGTGCCTCCTCCAGCTTATCATTGACCTTCTTTGAATGAGTCACCCAGAACTGAACACAGATGGGATTTGACCAAGGCAGACTATAGGAAAACTATCTTTCCTGATGCATGGATTCTATGCCTTCCTTAACTTAGGCTCAAATGGAGGAAGGGGTTTGAGGTTTGAGTCTTGGACTGTATCTGTTAAGTTGACACAATAGACTTGTAATTGTAGCTATTAAGTGGATACAACTGACTTGTAATTATAGCTATTAAGACTATAGTACTGACAGTCCCTAATATTGACTCTTCCCTAAGTCTTAGTTTCCTCATCTGTTAAATAAGTAGTTTGAACTAGATAACTTCCGAGGACGCTGCCAGTATTTCTTTTCCTGAGTAAGTCATTAAATATTGTTTTCAAAAATGGACAAGTTCAGGTGTGAAGGCACCATTGTCCAAGCTAACTCTTAGTAAGGGGAGGAGTCCCTGGTATTACTCAAGCACTCTTGAGGAAGACATCACCAACAGAAAGATTGTCCCAAAACTGTCCCAAGAATTGTACAAGGTGTGGTTGGTCGGGCGAAATGTAAAATGCCTAATCAGCAGTCTTGCAAACTTTTTTTTTTAATGTCCTGATGAAGTTCAAATATCATTGTACTGAGAGAGTGTAATAATGGTTGGAAGCTGTTACTGAATCTCGTTTTAAATTGTTCTGTCAGTGCATGTTGTGAGTATTTTGAAACTATTAGTTACTTCCTATAGCCAAAATAAGTGCTATCTGACCCATAGCTGATTTACAGTATATACTAAATACCTTTTTACTCCTCCCTTTGAGGAAACCCTAGTCATGCAATTGAATCTAAACTTTAATTTGACTCCAAAGCACCAACATGGGAGTTTGAAGAGCTGGAGAATGTGACAAAGGGGAGCTGAACCCTCATTTTATTAGAAACTAGGATCCCACAGGATCCATAGTCTAGGCCAATCACTTGCATAGGTTCAGAATTGAAAGGAGTCCCTTAAGGAAAGAGAATGAGTACCTTAGGTTTAGGCTTATTTTTATTATTAGGTTTATTATTATAATAAGTACTGAAGGAGAAGAAAATTCTAGGAGGAGGGAACAGTATGAACTATGCTATTCTCTATCTTTTCCTCTGCCTTCTGTATATACTAATACATTAGATCACATATCAAACCCTAGTTATACTCCACTTAAACATTTCTGACCAATTTTTTCTCTTTGGTGTCACACAAAATTTCACTGCTGACACATAGATCCTCATCAGATAAATGATCTTGTTCATATCTGTGGCTCCATCTCTCTAAGCCTCATTTTCTTTATCTGTAAAATGGAAATAATGACATTTGCAGAACTTGCCTCAAAGATTATTGGGAAATTATTTATCAAGGTGAAGACACAATAAAAATGGGAGTTGTTATTAGAATGATAATGGTAATCATTATAATCTAAACTACAATATAAAAATACTTCTCAATCTTGGACAACTCTCTTACATTTTTGCTGACTGAGACAGAGGGATTTATAGGAACAGAGGGCGGTTAAGTATCACCCAGTCATTAAGACTATCTATAAAATACCAATTAGGGAGACTAGGTGGCACAATAAATGGAGTGATGGTCCTGGAATCAGAAAGATCAAAGTTCAAATCCAATCTCAGATAACCTATTAGCCATGTGACCTTGGGCAAGTCATTTATCCCCCTATTTGCCTCAGTTTCTTCATCTGTAAAATAAGGATAATAATAATAATAATCAACATCCCAGTGTTATTGTGAAGGTCAAGTGAGATAATATTTATAAAGTACTTAGTACGTTGGCTGACATATAGTAGGTGCTATATAAATATTAGCTATCATTATTACTAAATTGTTAGTGTCTCACTGTGAGATTCTTATACAGTGGCTAACCTATCAAAACCCCTAGAGAAACTGAATGATATTATCACTAACATTCTTGCTTTAAATAAAATAAAAAGACAAGAGGAAGAAGAAGCTAATAAGAAGGCAGACCATGGGTAATCCTTGGAGGAGCAAATCAGGAAGTTCATTTTAACTTGGGAGGAAGTAGTAGTAATATTGTTGATTGTTGTTGTGAGGATCATAAATTACTAAATGTAGAGCTAGAAGGGACCACCATCAAGTCCAATTCCTTCATTTTAAGGTGAGAAAACTTAGTCCTAAAGAGGTAAGTGACTAATATAAAAGCATATAAAATATTAAGGGTCCTAGGTCAAGTCAAGTCAACAAGCACTTACTCTGTGCCAGCTGGGCAGCTAGGTGATACAGTGGATAGAGTGCTGGGCCTGGAATCAAGAAGATTTATTTTCCTAAGTTCAGTTCTGGCCTTAGAAATTTTTTAACTAGTGACTCTGGGCAAGTCATATAACTTTCTTTGTCTCAGCTTTCTCAATTATAAAAATGAGCTGGAGAAGGAAGTGGAAAACTATGCCAATATCTTTGCTAAGAAAATGCCAAATGGGATCACGACCACTTAGATGTGACTGAAATGACTAAACAAAAAAAAAATACATTTCCTTTCTTTCTTGGCAAGATTTTGAAATCTATGAACATGGAAGTAGTACTTTTGTGAGTTATGACAAGATCAAAGAAATCTATGTATAACCAGGGTAGGGTAAAGATGTTCCCTGGTCATGAGAAATGAGAAAACTGAAGAACTGTGAATTTAGGGTATCTGAGGGAATACCAATATGTCTGTTAAAGTCCAATAGTATGAAGACAGAAGGTAGGGAGGAGAATGAGGCATAACATCATTTTATTTTTAAAATTTTTAATAGCTTTTTATTTACAAGATATATGCATAGGTAATTTTTCAGCATTGACCCAACTTTTTCCCTCCTTCCCCCGACTCCTTCCCCCAGATGATAGGTTGACCAATACATGTTAAATATGTTAAAGTATAAATTAAATACAATATATGTATACATGTCCAAACAGTTAATTTACTGTATAAAAAGAGTTGGGCTTTGAAATTAGTGTACAATGCAGGCGGACAAAAATAGAGGGATTGGGAATTCTATGTAGTGTTCATAGTCATCTCCCAGAGTTCTTTCCCTGGATGTAGCTGGTTCAGTTCATTACTGCTACATTGGAACTAATTTGGTTCATCTCATTATTGAAGAGGGCCAGGTTCATCAGAATTGATCATCATATAGTATTGTTGTTGAAGTATATAATGATCTCCTGGTCCTGCTCATTTCACTTGGCATCAGTTCATGTATCTCCAGGCCTTTCTGAAATCATCCTGCTGGTCATTTCTTACAGAGCAATAATATTCCATAATATTCATATACCACAAATTATTCAGCCATTCTCCAATTGAGGGGCATAAACTCAGTTTCCAGTTTCTGGCCACTACAAAGAGGGCTGCCATAAACATTTGTGCACATACAGATCCCTTTTCCTTCTTTATGATCTCTTTGGGATATAAGCCCAGTAGTAACACTGCTGGATCAAAGGGTATGCACAGTTTGATAACTTTTTGAGCATAGTTCCAAATTGCTCTCCAGAATGGCTGGATGTATTCACAACCCCACCAACAATGTATCAGTGTCTCTGTTTTCCCACATCCCCTCCAACATTCCACATTATCTTTTCCTGTCATTGTATCCAGTCTGACAGGTGTGTAGTGATATCTCAGAGTTGTCTTAATGTGCATTTCTCTGATTAATAATGACTTGGAGCATCTTTTCATATGGTTAGAAATATTTTCAATTTCTTCACCTGAAAATTGTCTGTTCATATCCTTTGATCATTTATCAATTGGAGAATGGCTTGATTTCTTATAAATTAGAGTCAATTCTCTATATATTTTGGAGATGAGGCTTTTATCAGAACCTTTGACTGTAAAAATGTTTTCCTAGTTTATTGCTTCCCTTCTAATCTTGTCTGCATTAGTTTTGTTTGTACAAAAACTTTTCAATTTGATATAATCAAAATTTTCTATTTTGTAATCAATAATGATCTCTAGTTCTTCTTTGGTCATAAATTCCTTCCTCCTCCACAAGTTTGAGAGGTAAACTACCCTATGTTCTTCTAAGTTATTTATAATCTCATTCTTTATGCCTAGGTCATGAACCCATTTTGCCCTTATCTTGGTGTATGGTGTTAAATGTGGGTCAATGTCTAGTTTCTGCCATACTAATTTCCAATTTTTCCCAGAAATTTTTGTCAAACAGTGAGTTCTTATCCCAAAATCTGGGGTCTTTGGGTTTGTCAAACACTAGAGTATTAAAGTTATTGGCTCTTTTGTCCTTTGAACCTAACCTATTCCACTGATCAACTATTCTATTTCTTAGTCAATACCAAATGGTTTTGGTAACTGCTGCTTTATACTATAAATTAGATCTGGTATAGCTAGGCCACCTTCATTTGATTTTTTTCCCCACTAATTTCCTTGAAATTCTTGACCTTTTGTTTTTCTATATGAACTTTGTTGTTATTTTTCTAGGTCATTAAAATAGTTTTTTGAGAATGTGATTGGTATAGCACTAAATAAATAGATTAGTTTAGGTAGTATTGTCATCTTTATTATATTTGCTTGTCCCATAACCTCATTTTAAAAAGGAGTGTCTGGAGATCAGTAGACCTCAGTTACCAAAATTTTGTTTGGATTGAATGAACTGGAGTGAGTGAACTGAAAAGAAATTGCTAAGTGATGATGGCAGATGAACTTGGAAGTGGCAATGGAGAGCAAGAAGCATTCCAAGCACTCCTCATTCCACCTAACCCTCCGCAATAAGTTGAGAAGAATGTCAGTGTCAGAAAGGGAGGCCAGGGAAGTTTTATCCTCAGGAGGGAGCCAGGTCTCAGTGAGAGCTAGAAGATGGAAGGAACAGGAGAAGAAAAAATTCAAGATAAAAATCAAGATTTTTACCAATGAGGTAATAAACTGCCATGGAGATGACATTTTGATATATTATGATTTTGGTGGACCCTTAAACCCAATCATCTACTCTGCCATGAAAACCAAGAAGAGATAGAGAGAATCTAGGTCTGGTTGGCATCTTCCCCAGAATCTATCTATCCAAAGTTCAGCTAAATTGCTATCTCCTCTATTAGATCTCAGAGGAGCTAGGTGGCACAGAGGAAAAAACACTGACCCTACAGCCAAAAAGATCTGAGTTCAAATTTGACCTCAGACACAATCTGTGTGATCCTTAGCAAGTCACTTAATCCTTTTTGTCTCAGTTTCCTCATCTGTAAATGAGCTGAAGAAGGAATGGCAAATCACTCCAATATATTTACCAAGAAGACTCCAAACAGAATCATTTAATAAAGAGTCAAATATGACTGAAAAAATGACTGAAGAACAATACTAGATCTTTCCTGATCTGTCTCCTCTCTCTCTTTTTAGTACTCCTTTCCTCCACCTCCAAAAACTATTTTGTATGTAATTGATATTTTTAAAAATCTAGGCATATATCGTTTTCCCCAGTAGAATGCAAGCTCCATGAGGAGAGGGACTGTTTCATTTTTGCCTCTGCATCTAAGCTCCTGGAACATTCCTGTCACATAGTATACTTAGTAGATCCTTATTGAACTAAATTTATTACTATGATCTTCCTTCCTGCCACACCCCTGGTTTGCATAAACTATTAATCATAATTGGAATTTTTATAGCAGTCTAAGTTTGCAGGGCGTCTGAAAACTGGATTACCTCATCAGAGCCACAGAGCAAACCTGTGTGATGGGTACTCCAGGTATTATCCTCTTCACTTTCTGAAATGAATCTGTTCTCATCCCCCAGGTTCACAACATTTGAATTTCCTTGGACTCCTCACTGTTCCTGAACCCTTCTCTTCCTATCAAAGATTTGTCAGGATATTTCTCATCTCTGTCTCTGTCTCTACTCATGCATCCTAATCACCAGTATTGGAGACTACTATAGTCATCCCCTAGGTGTTTTCCTTGTTTCAAGTCCCTCCTTTTCAAATGGTCCATTTTCCATATAGTCCCCAAATAAATCTTCCTAAAATAGAGATTTGGCTCTGTCATTCCCTGGCTCAGAAAACTTCAGTGGCTTTCTGTAGCCCCTTGAATAAAATACAAATGCTTCCATTTGGCATTGAAAATCCTTTTAAAATTACCTTTCCAAATTTATTCTGCATTATTATTGTATTTGAATCCTTATCCTTAGCTAGAAGTTAGACAAGTGACATTACCCTTTCAGGGTCTTTTTCCCTCTTCTATAAAATGAAAGGATTAGACGACATGATCATGAAGTTCCAAGTCCTATGATCTGTGATTGCATTTCTCTCCAGTTTCTCCTCTTTCATTTTTGTCCTCATACCAAGCAAACATAGGTCTCTTTCTTCCTTTTTCTCTTCTCAGGGACTGAAGACAGTATGGGAAGATCATAGATTTGAGACAGGAGAGATCTTAAAGGTCTTCTAGACAAAATGGGTAAACTGAGGCTAACAGGCTTATAGATCTTAGTCATGTCTGACTCTTTTTGACCCCATTTCAATCTTCTTGACTTCAGGCCCATTAATCTATTCACAGTGCTACCTAACTACCCATTCTTCATTAGTCCCCTTCATTTGATGGGCATTTGGGTTAAAATAGCCTCACTGTTGCTCACACATAGCATTCTATTTCATATCTTCTTGTCGTTCCTCACTGCCCCCCACCCCAGAATGCACTCCTTGTCCCCACTCCCTTTTAGAATGCCTTGTCTTCCTTCAAAGCTCAGGGCAAAACTTCTACATGAAGTCTTTCTTGAGGCCAAAAGCTCAGCATCTCCCATCCCATTTAATTATATATATATATATATATATATGTGTGTGTGTGTGTGTGTATATATATATATATATATATATATATATATACATAAGCATTTTCTTATGTCGCTACCCATCCTTCCACCCCATAGAATATAAGCTCCTTGAGGATAGGCATTGTTCTATTTTTGTAAATGTGACATACAGGCACTTAATAAAGGCTTGGCTGTGTGATGGGCTCCTAGAGATATGGCTCTTAAGTTTGAGAGAAAGGATTTGAACTCTGGTCTCTGAGACTGTATGTCTAGTTCTATCCCCATTGTTCGTTCCACAGTGCCTCTGTAAGAGATCTTAAAAAGAAATGGGTCAATAAATGGAGGAAGGCTAAGAGTAGGTACATGGAAACAGTAGTAAAACAGGATGAAGAAAACACACAGAAGAAAGTAAAAGATTTCCTTAAATTGTTAACCAAGGGAAATGGGCTAAATCTACTAGTGAAGATGGGCAGCATACAATGTTAGAGAAAGTCAGTCTGAGGCTGGGATTAGGAATCAGTCGGTGGTCATAATTAAAGGTTTGTTCACCTCTACCATCTAAGACAAATAATTACCTTGGCATTATCTATGTAAAAGACTTTGTTTTCTTTTTTAAAAATTTGCAGTAAAGGGCAAATGCTGAAAACTATTTTTGCATATATTTTAAAAAATAAAAAGCTATTATTAAAATTATTTTTAAAATCCCTACTAGAGGGAAATCTAAAGAAAAGTTACATTGAACAAAATAAAAATGCATTTTTTCAAAAAAAAATAAAATTCTACAGTAGATTGGGCAACTCTGTGTGTGTGTGTGCACGAGTGTGTGTGTTTTCTGCAAATGAAGTCATTGTCAGGAGATGATGAGAAGGTTTATTACTATAAGGAAAATCCTTGTGACATGGGAGGGGCAAGTTATGAATAAGAAGTCGGAGAGTGAATCAGGAAGAAAAAATGATGTTAACTGGTTATAGTGGTGATATTATATGGGAGGCAAGAAAAAGCATATTCTAGAAAATTTTCTGTGAGTAAAAACAACTCATTTGTGATACATGTCACAAAATATTCCCATTACAAATCTGGATAGTAGATAGTTTGGCTACTATTTTATTGATATTTTTTTAATAAGGAAAATTGAAATTCATAGAAGGAAAGGAACTTCTCCAATCACACAACCAAGAAGTATGAAAAGCCTTCATTTTAATGATTCTGCATCTCACACTAGTCTAACCAACTCATTTTATAGTAGAGGAAATTGAGACCCCAGGTGATTATATGATTACCCCAGATGTCAGAGGAGGGCACCTGAACCTAGATTCTCTGATTTCAGAGTCATCTTACACTTCCTAATAAATAAAAACAACATTCCATATAGTGCTTGCTACTTGCCAGGTACTGTGAGAGGCACTTTATCATTATTATTTCATTTGATCTTCACAACCACCCTGGGGGGTAAGTGCTATTCTTATAACCATTTTGTAGATGAGGAAATTGAAGTTGTCTAGCATAAGCATGAGGCTAAATTTAAATTCAGATCTTCCTGACCTGACTCTAGCCTGGGTTCTCTGTCCACTGCACAAAATAACTAACTTATGAACGGAATGGGCAGATTTCATTCCAGATTATAAAAAGAGAATAATCCTAGGAGAACAAGAATAGGCACCCAAGCTCAAAGTCCTTGGTTCTAAGGACTCCTCCCAGGATCCTGAGACTTACTCCAAGTTCTGACTCTCTGAGGGCCCATTAACTGAGTCTGTCTAAACAGGATAGAGTAGAAAACCCTTGTCCCTTAAATTCAGCTGTAACCAGCTTGGGGTTTTGCATAGGGACTTGTACTAGGTAAAAAAAAAAAAAAAAAAAAAAAAAAAAATTTCAGAGTAAACCAAATGTAAGATCAAAGAAACAGATGAGATTAGGGAGCAAATTTATGGCCCTTGTATAAACAGAATGTGGCTGGCTTAGTTCCCAAGCTGTCCACTCATCTTTTTCATTATCCATCCTATTGCAAAATAGATACTGGACATAGTCCCCCAAACCCAGGGACATCTAGATTGGCATTCTCAGTCCTTTCTGAACTTGTCCCAGCTTGTGAACCCAGAGTCTGCCCCTCCTTCAGTCTTGGACCATACAATCTCCCTACTCTGCAAACCTTTGACCCTTGTGAATAAAGAGGAAATTACAGATCAATCCTTAACTTACATTGTACTGGGTATTGGGGAACAAAAGACAAAATGAGAAAATGATTCTGCCCTTAATGAGCTTATACCTTACTAAGGCCAGATCAGGCGAAAGAAAGAAAGAAAGAAAGAAAGAGAAAGAAAGAAACAAGATTGCAAAGAAAAGTTTTGCAAACCTCAATAGTTTGAAGGTAGATGAGGTAGGTGAGGTCGAATTAAGAGGATTCTAATTGAACAATTAAGATAATAAAGCTCCACTAAGAGCTTTAATGGGTCTATGGTGACAAAATAAAAATTGGCTCTGTCCTTGAGGAACTTATAGTAAATCTATTACAAGAAGACATAGGATTTGTGAAAACAAATGACATGAAATAAGGCTAAAAAGATAGCTTGGAATCAGGATAAGGAATTTGTACTATATTCTATTGGCAAATGGAAGCCACTGAAAGTCACTAGATTCAAACACCCTAATCTAAATGAGTTTAATCATTTTTCCATGATCATGTAATACTTTCACTTCACCTTGGCTATACTTAAGAAACCCTCAATTTTGCTATAGCTCACAAAGGCACTCTTTCCATATTCATCAATTCTGAAATCCCACATTATAAGAGTCTGTTGTCATTCTATCTTTCCCTCTACTTTGCAACTCCAGGCCTTGTTCTTTTTTCTCTCCTTGACTTCCAGTTCCTTGATTTCTCTAATCTTTTCTAGGCCATCACCCCCACACTAGCTTTACTCTCCTCCCTTTCCCATATTGACTCTTGGATGAACTAGTTGGACTCTACATTGTAAGTGCTTTTTCTTAAATCATATAGTCTTTTTTTCTATTGAAGAGCTTCCCTTCCCAAGTCTCAGCCTTGGATATGTCCCACTATCCATTGCCTTTACTGTTTTTTTTGTTCCTTCAATTCCTATCACATCTGAGTTAAAACATAAACTCTTACAGCCTGGGTCCAGTACAGCTTTCTAGATGATTTGGTCCTCTCCTTCACTCACCCCTCATTCCAATCAAATTGCCTTGCTGCTCCTTACATAGAGCATTCTCATATCTCCATGTCTTGGCACTGGCTTTCTGCAATCCCTTCTCAGCTCCACCTCTTAGAGGTTTTCAAAGCTCAGTTCCAGTGCTGCCTTCCATATAAAGTCCTTCCATCAGGCAGCTAGTGTTATTCCTGGTCCTCAGCCACCCCTGGGAAATTACTTTGTGTTTACCATGAATGAGTTTTAGATTTGATTAGGTAACATCTGTTAAACCATGATCTACTTGTGTTATGATTTGATTCTTCTGATAGAATTCAAGTCAAAGGAAAGGACAATTTCATCTCCAAGATCAAATATAAAATATATTTGATAGGTTAATGTAATGGGCTGAGGTTTGAGTTGATGCACTGAGGTCCCAAGTACATGAGGCTAAATAGTAATTGGGCTATACTCTATTAATATACATGATTGGATAAAGAATGGCCCCGCCCACTCTCTGTGCAATACCTGATGTGTTGTATAAGAAATGACGATTTGGGTGGGTGGAGGCAGAGAGAGACAGGAAGAGAAACTGGGAGAGATTGAGCCTGGGTTCCATACTCCTAGCTGCTGGTTGTGTGGCTGATGGTCACGCTAGCTTCTTGACTCAGCTGCACACATTGCTATTGCCCATTCTCTTCCACCTCCGATCTTTCTTCACTGAGAATAAAGACTGACGATTTTCCCCTAACCTGAATTCCTGACTCCTGCTGATTTTAAAATACGCGGTCTTTACAGGTTAAATATATATCAAGCACATAAAACTGGGTTTGTCATTTAACGCTCCTTATAACTTGGCCTTTCCTCCTCTCCCCCAGCCTCTTTCCAATTTTTTTACATCTTATATTCACTCCTCCACCATCAACATAACATATTCTTTGGTCAAATGACCTGATCTCCTTGCTGCTCCTCAAACATCTCCCAACTTTGTGCTTTTTGTTGTTGTTGGCGCTCTCCCACACCAATCTCTCTCTCCCTCCTCATCTACATCTCTTGGTTTCCTTGGCTTCCTTCAAAATTTAAAATCTCATCCTTATAGGAAGTCATGAATGACAATAAATGATGAAAAAGCATGGAACAAATTCACTTTGTTGAGCAGAAGAGCAGACTAATTAGGGATATATAAAGGGATTTTTAGCTTTGCTGCTATGAAGACCAGTTGAAATTATGGTTGACTCATTCATCATAGTTTTATGATTTTCTCTAGCTCTATTTAGCATCCTATCAATAAGCATGAAATTGATGAAGTGAAGATGGGAATGGAAAATGGTTGGTAAGGTGTAAGGTGCCAAAGACCAAGGAAATAGCAGACTCAAGCCAGAGGATAATATGGAATTTAAATTATTACCTAATAAATCATGATAAAAAAGGGAAGAAAATATAACCAGTACACAGGTGATGCTATAGGAAAAAAACTAAGAGGTAGAATGAATGGAGGTCAACAGTGAAGGCAAAGGACTTGATTAGTCATAAGACAGAGGGAAAGATGGAATGACAAATGAATATGATTAGATAAAGGAATATTGTAATTCATGAATACTTGAGGGTAATGGCAAATTCAAAGATAGGACCATCTCTATATGTGTGATATGTTAGAATGGAGGAGTAGGATGACAGGATTGAGTAGCTTGAGGAACTAAGTAATTGGTATAGGCCAGATAGAGATATCCTGTATACAGTTAGAAATGTTAGGCTTGAGAGGAAGATCAGGAATGAAGATTTAAATTTGAGAATTATCTGCAGAGTTGGTAGTTATAGTCATAGAAGTATAATATTCTTGATGGAGAAAGTGGAATGAAGAGAGAGAATAGGAGGACAGAGGAGAGAATACCATATTAAAAAATTTAGAAAACTTACCAGAATCTGGTAGAAGGTAAATCTATATACCAGAAAAAAGCATAAAAACCATTTCTCCTAGACTAACAGCATTCAAGAAAAGCAGGAAGACATAATTTTAGCCTGGCAATCCTTTCTGAGGAGAACAGACCAGCCAGTCTTAACTTAGTGCCTTTTCTCCCACTTAACTTCCAGGCTGCAATTGAAATTTCCTTTGATTAGGGCAAGATTTTGGAGCTATCTATTCATACTTCACTGTGAGCTATATATAGTGAACCCTGGTATATTTAGATATAGTGTACATGGGCAACATAGACTTTATATAAATACATATAGGATAAGTAGAATAACACAAGGTAATTAAATATAAACTAGTTTGAGAAGAAGGGCATTATCTGTTGTAGGGATCAGGAAAGGCACATGGACTGAAGTTGGATACCCCAAAAGTTGGGGGAACCCTGCTACTTCAGATTCTAGTTATTTGCTCCTCCCAGGGCATGGTGTCTCTGCTAAATAAATTGGTCAACTGTATCCTTTGTGTCTTCTCTTCTGTACAGATGTATTCTCCACCACCTTCAGTTTCATGTTCAGTTGTAATGTTTAGTTGTGTTTTCCCCCCAAAAAACTGAGATCCTTAGCTTATGCCTGGGGGAAAAAAAACAAAAAATCTCTCCAGTAGTTTCCTTAGAACACTGTTTTCCAAAGTGTGGTATATGTATCCCCAAGGGTACAGGAAGAGTTTGGTGGGGGTACATGTTGCACTGGAGTTTGGTGGGGATATGCACTGCATCGTGCTTAGCTGTGCCTAATTCTATGTTCTCATGAGTCAAGTCAAGACAATCTTGTGAGGTATGAGATGGTCCTGTGTGACGTGGTGTGAATATACCGCACTTCGTCACAGAGACAACTTACTTCGTTAATAGTTAGTGGCTTCTCCAGGCGCCTGTGCATTTTTAGCTTTTGTGCATTATAGGAAAGATTTGTTATGTGCTTTATTAAGTCCCACTGATTTTGATTATTTTTATATAGAAGGATGAAATCGTTTGTGCTGAGATAACAGATCATCATAATTTGGTTCCCTGATTGTTAATTTTAATCTGAGATGCGGCTCCACGTCAAATAGTCTGTTCCTTTTTTTTCAACTTAATGTCTACAAATGCTGAAAAAGCAATTTCACATAAATAAGAGGTTAGAAAAGGCAAGATGTATTTTAGAACTTTTTCTGTTAAAACAGGATACACATGTTGCATTTGTCACCAGAATGATGTTAAAGTATACTCCTTATGTTTATTTTTGAAGAATCAGTCTGAAACCAATTCCAACAACTGCTCTTCTTCCACATGCGACAAACCTTCTGGAATGGATTTATATTTTATTATGAATAATTTTATTTTTTGTTTATTATTATTTTGTGCATGTACCAAAAAAAGAAAAAATAAATATATTTTGATTGTTATTAAAATGCATCCTTTTTTTTTTTGATGAGGGGTAATCAGTATTACAAAAATTATAGAAGGGATATACACATGTCAAAAGTTTGGGAAACACTGCCTTAGAACTTCTACTTGGAAGCTTGCCACTTTCTAGGGACAGTACAAATTGAATTTTTCCTTTTAACCATTCTTTCTACCTGAATCCCTTAATGTAAGACTTTATGTTAATTTATAATAATTATCTAGAACATTCCACAAATATTCTCTATAGAACAGTCAGTGACCATTTCCTGATAATCTCCAAATACCTCTGAGGCTTTTCAGGTTTGGGGTGTTTTTGTTTATTTTGTCTTTTTTTTTTAAACTTTAAAAGTTTAAAAAACTTTTGGTTTTCTGTTGGTCTATGCAAAAGGGTTGCTAGAAAAAAGATATAAGGCAATCCTTGTCCTTAGAACATATCCTCTTTTTTGTCCCCATCAGGGACTCAAATGGTTTCCTGGCCTTTGCATTTGTAAATGTGCTACTCAAAACCTTACATCCTTTATGAGGTAGAAATGAGTCTATTCAGCTTTATATTCATTACTAGTTAAAGAATTATTTACTCTCATTTGAAAGGGCTTTCAGTCTCTATAAAATATAAATATAGTCTAGGTAGTTTGTGACCTTACCTCTCATATCTCCCTAACTTGCCTCTTTTGACTTGTAAGTATGAAAAAAGCACACTCTTACTTATATTCTCTGAGCTTTTAGAGGACAATTTTGGTGTAGTTGTTGTTGTTTAGTCATTTTCAGACTCTGGTCTTTTTGGCAAAGATACTGGAGTGATTTTCCATTTCCTTCTCCAGTTCATTTCACAGATGAGAAAACTGAGGCAAAGTGTTAAGCTGACTTGGCCAACTATTAGGTGTCTGAGGCCAGATTTGAATTGTCTTCCTGATTCCAGGTTTTACAATCTATTCAATGTTCCTCAAAGTTGCCATTTTGGTCCAGACTTCCCAGAGTAGGAAAGAAAGTTTTACCCATCCTTCTCCCACTTTTAAATGTTTGTATTCTTTGAGTTCAATCCCCTAGTCTTTCTAAGGGAAAAGATCTTAATGGTAATTTCTTTGCACACCCTTCCTCTATACTTTCCAATTTTTCCTCTTTGCCACCAAAGGAAGGGCACACTATACTATATCTGAGTTTTACTAGGGCAAATGAAAAAAAGGAGATCTTGTATCTTGAGAGAAAGGTACTTTCCATCAGTACAATGGTAAATTCCATGCATAACTTCCATTATCTCACCAAATTCAATTCTTCCTATCCCTTCTTTGATTCTTTCTTCATTAGCTCACTATTTAAGTTTTATGAATGGGGCCAGTTGAAGCCATTTCTTCCTACTTTTCCAGTAGAATCAAGAAGAAATTATATGTAAAACATTTCTATTTGCATCATTTACTACAATCCTTCCAATAGTCTTATGAAGGCAGTAGGACAGCAATTATTATTTGCATTTCACAGATTGAAAAAATAAGGTTCTAGTGGTAGATTCAGGATTAGAACTCAGATCTGCTGCCTTCTAGTCTAGTGCTCTCTCCACTGGGTGAAATGGGAAACTGAGGACTTCTCAGAATAATAATGGGGAAATTTAAGACTCAGCACCAAGGATCTATTAATCATTATGACTCTGGGAAGAGCAAAAGATTTGCTCTGCTAGCAGAAATATCTGAGGTAACCTCTTGGACCTTTACTTAACTGCTTAGTGAAAAACATGACTAATTATTTAATGGCCTGGAAATATTCAAGAAGTCTCCAAACTGGCTATCTCTATTCGTTGATTGAGGAAGCCTGAGGTAAACTAAGTCTCCTTGGTTATTCTAGAAACCTTCTAACTCCTCTGATTTAATGGATTACTTATCTCTAAATAAATCTCTTTATTGTGAGGCATTATGTGGTTTCTCATAAAGTTATTAACTAAGATTGATTGAACCTATAACCTAAATTTAGTTTATGAAGGTCTGATGATTTGGGGAAAGTGAAATTTTTTGTACAAACCTTATAATAGAATGCACCTACTAGCTCAAGTAAGCATTTGTAAACCTTCTAAAACTGACTACCACCATAAACTTAGGCAAACACATCTGCAATAAGTCAACTATATCCGCCTGACTAGAATTTAGCAAACTGGTGCTTCTTCCACTTGAGGAAGCATTGAACAAGGTAGTGAAAATTAACCAGATAAGGGGAGAGGCTCATGGATTCTTGTGGTTTATGACTATATAATTGCCCTTAACTTCTGTGAAAGTGGCCTCCTGTCTCTGGAGAACTCAGTGAGCAGACTGCCTGCTTCTCAGGAAAATCTAATAAAGCTTCTGTTTTTCACCTTGAGAAATCTCTGAAAATAGTCATTTTGAATTAGGACTTGCCATACCACACACTACTTACCAAAAGACTCTTTTTCCTTTTCATTTCATTTGAAATGGAAATTGAGAAGGAGGGGGATGGGGAAGGTCATCTCTATATAGAATTGGGAATAGGTAAAATGACCTTTGTGTATCCATCTGAGTCTGAGCCAGGGATTATTCCCTGGATCAGCTTTAGAAATTCCCTTCCTGAATAAGTAAATAGGCTGAATAAGTAGATAGGATCACTTAGGCTGTGATAGAACAGAAATTCTGGAGACAAACTTTATATTGTCATTCCCGTGCTCCTGACCTACTGCTATCCATTATATCTTTGTCATCTTTTACTCCTTCCTTCTCCCAAGTTCTAGATCCTCCCCCTCTTACCTCTGGCCTAGATCTATCTCAGATTCTCTAAACTTGACTCCCACTTCTCATACCCTGTTTCCCATCAGTCCCCATCCCAAGAAGCCAACATGCACACACAAAACACAATTTTATCCAAAATGAGATCATTTGCTGCTGGGGCCCCTTAGCCAATGAAATAATCCCAAGAGAAGGAGATATATTGTACAGAATTAATTCCCTGGACTAGCAAAAATCTTTCGAGCTTTGAAGCTCCTAAGAAGGAAACTTGTCAAAGCAAAGGATATAGTTAAATAGTAACAGAAAGATTTCATTCAGTTAGACTTGGAGAGCACAAAATCACTAAATTTGAGAGTTGAAGGGATTCTCATGGACTCTCCAGTAGTCCAATTTTCATTTTGAAAGCTCTAATTATTTGTATATTTTTCCTTAAATCTGCCTCTGTGCTTTTTCCAATCATTAGGACAGAACAGAAAATTTTCTAATTTCTCCTTCACAGGAGAATCCTTCAGAGACTTGTAGACAGCTATCATGTTCTCCTGTCCTCCAGAATTTCCCTAGCTTAAGTATCCCTCATTTAGCATCATTTTGAAGTCTTTCACTTTTGCTAGTTGCCCCCCTCTGAACAATCCAGTTCATCCAAGTCTTTCCTAATATGTGACACTCAGACACAGAAGACAGCAAGATGATAACCTCCCTCTTTGTGGACAAAATGTCCTAATTCACTGTAATAATCTATAGAGGGCCTGAACTTTGGAGAACTATACTCAAAAAAAGTATACTTGAAACAAGGTATTAGCTCGGTGGAATTGATGAGATAATAGTTCTCTAGTTCACATATATAGTAGGATATAATGATATAATCATTTAGTTTGATATAATGATATAATCACTCTAGTTTGATATAATGATATAATCATTCTAGATTGGCTTATACTCAGTATACTGTAATGATGTAATTGTAATAATAGGGTATTTAAGAGCTGAAAGAACTGGGGACAAAGTCAGTCTCAGACTGAGACTAGTTGAGACTGGCAGACTGGCAGACTGCTGGAAGAGACTGTGTCAGACTGACACTGGGTCAGACTATGACAGACACAGACTGTAAAGGAGATGTGAAGGAGACAATAAAGACTTTGGACTCTTTTCTTGCTCATCCTCATGATAACTATTGTGATGAAACCCAGGCCCTTCCAGAGGACCTCCAGAAAGCTAGCCCAAACATTACAATAATCCTTTTGTTATTGTTCTCACCATACTGCACCATAAATACTTATTACCTTATAGTCCACTAACAATCCCCTTCATCTCAATCTTTTTTTAGGTTTCTGTTTAGTCATTTGGGTCAGAGGTTTTGAAGCCAAGTATAAAACTTTACATTTTCCCCTATTAAATGCCATCTAATTAGATTAAGCTCAACATCCAAGCCTGTCAAGAACGTTGTAGATCATGAGGGTCCTTTGGATCATTTGCAAAACTGATAAATGTGCCATTTATGCCTCAATCTGAGTCACTGATTAAAAATAATTTTAAGTGACAGAGTCCAGGCTAGATTCCTGGGCTGTTGCACTGTATACTTCTTTAGATGTTGACATTAGGCTATGAATGATTCCAGTCTGGTCATTCAGCCAGATCTGAATTTATATACCTACATTCTTGTCAAGCTCTCCTTTTTTTCACCTTTCTCAAAAAGGAGTTTTTTTCCCAGATGTTTTGATGAAATCTAGATAAACCATAGCTACTGCAGTTCCCCTGACTTACCAGTCTAGAAACTGTCAAAAAAAAAGTAATAAATGATGTTAACATAGTATGATCTTATACTTTTTTTTTACTTTCCCAGTAACAACCCCTTTAATAATATGTCCTAGAATTCTGCCAGTAATTAGAGACAAACTCACTTATCCACTATGTGGTGATCCATTCTTGTCTCTCTTTTGAAGATTGTGATGTATAATTTTCTTTTATCTTGTGGTAGGACTCTTGTTTTGGATGATTTTTCAAATACCCCAGTGTGAACGCAATCATATCTGTCAATTCTTTCAGTACCTGGAATGTAGTTCATCTCGATCTAGTGAAATCAAGGTCAGCTAGTTGCTTTCTTACCATTTCCCTATTTATTTGAAGGTTGTCCTCCCTTTCTAGTTCAAATATTATTCTCATCAGCACAGAAAATAGAATAAAATGTAACTTGGATACTTTTATTTTTTCTGTTGTATATTATTATCATATTGCCTTCTCTGAAGTCCTATCCTTCGAGTTAAACTAGGGATACAAATGCAAAAATGAGACAACCCTTTCCCTCAAGGAGTTTACATTCTATGGGAAGAGATTGTGTTTATATATTAAATTGCATATAAGATAATTCAAAATAAATCAAAGTTAAATTTTAGAGGAAAAGGCGTTAGCATCCAAAAGAAAGCAGGGAGGATTTCATGGAGAAGGGAGAATTTTGAAACATATTAGGGATATTGAGAGATAGAGAGGAGGAGGGATTGCTTTCTAAGCATGAAAGGCAGTATGTGTAAAGGTAATGCTATATATGAAGAAATTAGACCAGAATGCAGAATAAGTAAAGGTGAATGATGTATATAATAAGTGTGGAAAGGAAGTTTAGAGTCAGGTTGTGAAATGCCAGGAGCGTATATTAAATCCTAGAGATAATAGGAAATAACTGGAATTTGTTGAATAGGGAATGACATGATCAGATGTTTACTTTAGGAAACTCTTTGACATCTGTGTGGAGGTTGAGTTGGAGAGGAAAGAAACTAGAGGCAAGGAGACTGATAATGGGGTTACTACTATAGTTCAGACAAGAAATGAAGAAGACTTAAATTAGAGTAGTAGCAGTTTGAGTAGTCAGAAGGGGACAGTGTGAGAGATATTGAGATACTGGGGAGATGAACTCTATCAGACTTCACAGCTGAATGCATACATAGAGTGAGATCAGCAGTGTTCTGCTGGGGGTTTTTTGCTGCTATTTTATTATATGCTATAAATATTATAAATATTTATAATATCTCCAGAAAAAAATATACAGGACAATACTATAAAGTTTTTAAAATTTTATTTATTTGGTTACATTTTGAGTTCTGAGTTGTTTCCCTCCTTCCCTCTCAACCCTACATTTGAAAAGGTCAACATTTGATATGAATTTATAGGTAGAACTACACAATACACACTTCCATTCATTCTCTGGAGGCTGATAGTCTCTTCCTTCATAATTCAGAGTTAATTTGAGTGATAATATTATTTAGAATAGCTTGATCATTCACATTTACTCTTCAAACAATATTGTGGTTACTGTATACAACTGTATAAAAATGTGCTCATTTTATTCTGCATTACATCATGCAAGTCTTTCCATGTTTTTCTAAAATGAACTTGCTCATCATTTCTTAAAGCACAGCAGTTTTCCAGCACAATCATATACCACAACTTACTCAGTCATTATCCAATTGACATATTCTTCAATCTTTTGCCACCACAATACAGCTGCTATAAATATTTTAGAACATATGGAATATATTTTAGAACATATTTTCTTTTTCTCTGATCATCTTGGGAAACAAAACTAATAGTGGTATTGTTGAGGTCTAGATTTGGGGTACCTGAGTGAAATTAGGGTTTAGTTGACATCTTGTGGCAGGTTTGCGGTACAGGGAGTCAAGCAAAGCTCCCCTGCAACTTCCCTGGATTTGGCACAAGGATATAGCGGTAAATGAGGTCTAGTAGCGGCAGTCCCCAATAAAGGCATTTATTGGCCCAAGAGCTAGATTGATAAAAGAGGTTTATTATTGGGTTTGGAAGTAAGGAGATAGGTGAAGGTAGAGATAAGGAGGGCACCAGACAGAGGGTCCAGTGGACAGAGGGTACGCACATGGCTACCATTTTTGGGATCTCTGCAAAGAGGGGGTCCCAGCGTGTCCCTTTTATAATGGGAGATTTAGCTTGAGGGGCTTTTGGGTGTAGCCCCAAAGTTGGCTCAGATTTGGGCGGGGTTGGGACAGGTCCAGATCTTCTATTGCAATTCAAAGGGACCAGGATTTGTGAGTCAAAGGGTAATTACATTAAGTAGAGGGGTTTGGGAATCAAAGATAGGAATCTTTCCCACATCAGTATTGCAGGGTAAAAAGGGCATATATTATTTTAAGTAAATATTTATTATTTTAAGGTAAAATCAATTTATATCCATGTTTTTAAGAAAAAATAGTGCTGCATGTTATCAAAAGCTTTTTCTGCATCTAGTGATATAAAATATAATTTTATTGTTTTATAATTAATATAATCAATTAAATGAAGTTTTCCTTATATTGAATGATCCCTGAATTCCCAGTAGACATTTCATTTTATCACAATGTATAATCTTTGTGATATATTCCTATAGTCTCCTAGCTATTTTTGCAGCAATATTTATTAGTGAAATTAGTTTATAATTTTCTTCCTCTACTTTTCCTCTTCTGATTAAAATGGCACTATATTTGTTTTCTAAAAGGAATTTGGTAAGACTTCCTTGCCTTTTATTCCAAATAATTAATTTAATATTGGAATTAGTTGATCTCTAAATATTTGGTAGAATTCATTTGCAATTTCATCTGGTCCTGTTTTTCCCCCTTGGGAAGCTAATGTATGGCCTGTTCAATTTCTTTTACTAAAATAGGTTTATTTAGATACTCTATTTTCTCTTCTCCTAATCCAAGTATTTTATATTTTTAAAGTTTTATTTCATTTTATTTATTTGCATATAATTGGACAAAATAACTCCAAACTAATTACTTTAATTTCATCTTCATTTGTTATTCACTCTTTTCATTTTTGATACTAGTGCTTTGGTTCTCTCCTCTCTTTTTAAAAATCATATTAAACAATGATTTATCTATTTTTTATAAGACCAGTTCCTAGTTTTATTTTTTAATTCAATGATTTTCCTACTCTTGTTTATTCTTTCTAAC
The DNA here is from genome assembly GCF_902635505.1 of Sarcophilus harrisii. Taxonomy (NCBI): domain Eukaryota; kingdom Metazoa; phylum Chordata; class Mammalia; order Dasyuromorphia; family Dasyuridae; genus Sarcophilus; species Sarcophilus harrisii. Next base: position 550,308,233 of record NC_045428.1, read on the forward strand.
TCATTGGAGAGTTGGGAGAGAATATTCCTTGCTTACATTGTGACTTTCAGTTCTATTACCATTTTTCAGTAGCCTCACCTTCTCTGATGTTCTTTCAATCCATATTTACCACACAATTACTCTCTATAGATCCCTCCAGGAACTTCTTCCTTCCCTAAAGAGTTCAATACATGACTCATAATCTTTCCTCCCTCCCCAGCTCCTGCCCTCATACTGAAGAATAGATGCTGACTTTCCCTCAAATATTCTAACTATTTTCTCAATTTATTCTCTTCTGGTGACTTACTCCTCCACCTCACCTCAACCCCACTCAAAAATGGTCATAACTTTGGTCTGGCCATTATCCACAAATGTTCCACCTCCATGTTTAAAACTCTGAAATTCCCTTATCTGATCGCCATATTCCACCTTTCTCTCTACTGTCCATGTCAAACTCTATTATTCAGTCCCTTGGCCATTCAATTCAAGCCACCCCATCACACACACAGTATTCACACTTTCCTCCTTTCCCCATCTTTACCTCTTCTTGAGTTAATTAAATTCTATACTGTTCTCTATAGTCACTGACATCCTTAATTAGGACTTCATTGCTGTTAGGCAATCCTACTATATACCTGTCTTATTCATTCATTTGCCAACTTTCCTTAATGTTTCTTTCAAACATTTATCTCTTCATAAATTTCTCAAAGTTCCTCCTTGCTATTCTCCCAGCCAAGAATTTTGCTTTATATTTTTCGAAAGAAAGAAAAGAGATCATTTGCCATGAACTTCCTCTTCTCCCTTCCTCCTTATCTCATATAACAGATGCTTTCTGATAGGGTCTTACTCTCTTCCCTTATCAGGAAGAAGCCCATCTAGCTATCATCAGGCATAACCAAGTCCCAGACTCTCCTGGTTGTGTAGAGTGATTATAGGGATGGAATTATTTATCAATCTCCATAGTCTATACTCCAACCTCTGTGTATCTTTCCAATCAACATCTTTTGAGATATTGATATCTTTAAGACCGGTCTGGGACTTGGTCTGCCAGGTATTCTATCTGGCTCCTCTTTTATCCCTCCCTCTGAGCTTCCTAGCACTTCCCCTCCTCTCTTGAGAAATCCCCAAGCCTGTAACTTCCCTATAAAAGATCTGCCCATGATGAAGATCTTTGCTAAATCCTCTACAGGGTTAAGTCCACTATGAGGCTTTCTCTCTCCCCTCATAGTGCTTTCCCTCTAATGATATCTTTCTCCTTATTCCAGCTAATTCTCATTTGTCTGCTAAATTCCTCTATGGATTTAGCCTTTCAGTCAATGGCATATTCAGATCTCATGACATATTCTTTTAATGGATTCTTCCAAGCTCCTTTCCTTGATAATGATAATGCTATTGCTCTTATTTCATATTTGCCACTCCTAGTACCTCTTATTTTGTCTGTGACCTCTTCCTTTAAATAAACCTACCTTTTGTCAAAGAGAATGGTCATTGTGAATGTCACATGTTTATTTCAAACTAGGAATTATTGCCCTGAGCTCATCACTTTCTATCACAATCATCATTTTTACCCCTGTCTCATATGAAGTAGTAACTTGCTTATTCAAGTTCTCTTCTACCTGCACAAGTGATCTGAGTATCCTTTCTGTAATCCACACTCTGCCATATCTTCAATCTCTCCCTTTCTACTGGCTCCTTCCTTACTATCTACAAATATGTTGATGTCTCTCTCATTCTCAAAAATCCTCACTTGATCTATCTAAGGAAAATTAAATTTAATGCTATATCATTTTCTTATTAATATTAATTGGACATGTTCCCTTCTCTGTTTATAGTTTAGCTCATACAGAAAAACCAGTTTGCTGGACTCTACTGAATCTCATGATAAAACTTCATTTCTTAGCTGATTTCTCCCCCACTGCCCCTCAATGATGAAGTAATAGGGAGGAGTTGAGAGCTCTTAGCCCATCTCTTCATTTACTATCCACCAATCATGCTTGCCATTCATGTGTCAAGGGAGGACCCTGTCAGAAAGGAAACACATGATCCAAACACTGTCTTTTCTGCTTTTGGTTAATGAGTGAGACCACTATTATCACTCTATTGATTCTTGGCCAACATAATAAATTAAATCTTCATATTCAGAAACTTTGTCTCTTGGAATTTTATTTACACCACATTCATCCCTGTTGCCCTTTCTAACTAAATGCCTTGAAAAGGCCAAGTTCATTATGTTCCCTTTTTTCCCCACTTTATTCTTACCTCTCTATTATCTAGCTTCCAATCTCATCAATTAAAGCACAATTATTCTCTCCAAAGTTACTAATGAGTTCTTAGCAAATCTATTGGCATTTTTTCAATTTTTATTCTCCTTAATCTCTTTGCAGTTTTTGATACTGTCCAATACTCTGACTTCCCTCATCCAGATCATGCCCTCTAGCTATGGATATCTCCTAGGGCTTTGGTTGGATCCTCTTCTCTTCTCCTATACTACTTCACTTTATGATCTCCTCAACTGCCACAGATTTAATTATCATCTGTATTCAGGTGATAATCAAATCTACTTATACTGGCCTAATTTCTCTGTTAACTTCCAATTTCTCATTTTTAACTTTCTTTTAGACATCTTATACAGTATGTGCAACAGACATCTTAAACTCATATGTTCAAAATTGAACTTTTATTTTTATTCCCAAGCCCTTCTCACCACCCACCTTCCCTTTTACTTCAGAGGGCAACTTCATAGTTGCCTTACAGTCTCTTAGGTTCGAAACCTAAGTGTCATTCTTGACTCCTTACTATCTCTCTCTCACTCCCCCTATGCCCATTCTGTTGCCAAGATCTATTGATTTCATCTTTTCAACATCTCTCCAATATACCCATTTCTTTCCACTGAGACTGTCACCTCCCTAGTTCAGACCTTCATCACCTCATGCCTGGATCACAGAAATAGCTTGCATTTGCCTGCGTCAAGTTTCTCCTCACTCCAATCCATTCTCCATTCAGCTGTCAGAGGCCTGACCATGGACCCTCTGCTTCCCCCCCACCCCAACCCCCGACACACAATAAACTCTAAGTGGCTTCCTTTTGCCTCCAGGATGAAATACAAAATCTTCTATATGGCATTCAAAACCCTTCATAACCTAACCCTTCCTATCTCTCTAATCTTCTTACATTTTATACCCCAACATGTATTATTTGATCCAGTGGCACGGTCTCCTTGATATTCCACAAATAAGGCACTCCATCTGTCAGTTCTGAGGATTTTCTCGAGTTATTCCCAATGACTGGAATACTTTCCTTCCTGGCCTCCTTCCCAGTTTTGCTAGCTTCCTTTAAGTACCAACTAAAATCCCTTCTTCTATAGGAAGCCTTTCCCAAAGCCTCTTAATTCTAGTGCTTCATTCTGTTAATTATTTCCCATTTATCACTATTAATCAATTTGCTTGTCATTTTGTCATATTTATTTTACATTTACTTATTTATATTATATGTTATATTATATATTTATATTTAATTTATAATTATTTTCTATTTATCCCTAAATATCCTTATTTATCACTTTGCTTGTATATATTTATTTGCTTATTATCCCATTAGACTGTGAATTCCTTGAAGATAGGAATAATCTGGGGGGGGGGGGGGGGGGGGAAGGGGAGAGAGTGAAGAGGCATTTGGGGTTAAGTGACTTGCCCAGGGTCATACAGGTAGTACGTGTTAAATGTCTGAGGCTGGTTTTGAACTCAGGTCCTCCTGATTACAAGGATAGTGCTCTATCTACTGCAGCATCCAGCTGCCTCTAGGAACTATCTTTTGCCTTTGTTTGCATCTCCAATGTTGAGCACAGTCTAGAATATAGTAGATAATAGTTTATTCAGTATTTGAATCAGTATGACATTTGAGGAATTGGTTGCATTGTTGTGTGTATGTGTATATGTGTGTATGTTGTTTAGTTGACTCTTCATGAGTCCATTTGAGGTTTTCTTGGCAATGATACTATAGTGTTTTGTCATATTCTTCTCCAGCTCATTTTACAGATGAGAAACTGAGGCTAACAGGATTAAGTGACTAACTAGGATCACACAACTAATCTGAGGCCAAATTTGAAACCAGGAAGAGGAGACTTCCTGACTCTAGACCTAAGCACTGTGCCTCCCAGCTCTATCTGTATAAATATACACACATAAACTATTCATATATACATACATATTCATGTGCATACATATATACATCTACATAGATATGTAGATTTCTATATCTATATTTATATCATTTGTTGACCTACCTATCCAGATAGATTATAGATATATAACTATATCTCTCTATGCAATCTCTCTCTGTATGTAAATGTATACACACACACATATATATGCATATATATTAAATAAAAATCAGGCTGTCTAGGAAAGTGATACATCAATTCAAGTTGTCTTCTGGATCTAAGAGAATGTGCAGTATCTACAAAGCAGACAATCACACTTTCTGACTGCAAGGCAAGTCAGATCCAACATTACTATGCAAACAAATCCTATTAACAAATAGGAATCACTATGTTACTCTCCATTTCCAGCTTTAGGAAGATAATAGAGTGTAATGGGCTGAGATTTGAGTTGAGGTCCCAAGTATGTGAGGCTAAATAGTAATTGGGCTATACTCTATTAATATACATGATTGGATAAAGAATGGTCCCTGCCCACTCTCTGTGCAAGTCCTGATGTATTGTATAGGAAATGACGATTTGGGTGGGTGGAGGCAGAGAGAGACAGGAAGAGAAGCTGGGAGAGATTGAGCCTGGGTTCCATGCTCCTAGTTGATGGTCATGTGGCTGCTGGTCTAGCTAACTTCTTGACTCAGTGCACACATTATTCCATTCTTTCCACCTCTGATCTTTCTTTTCACTGAGAATAAAGACTGAGATTTTCCCAACCTGAATTCCTGACTGGGTGATTTTAAAATACGGATCTTCAATTTGGCCAAACGGGGGAACAAGGACTGAAGAAGTCTCCGGGACCAGGGAATTGGGTGGTATTGTTAAAGACAAAAGGGGAACTTTTTCTTAAAAACTTAATTCAGTTCTTTTGGCTAAAATGGGACAAATGCTAGCTAAAGACTTCCATCCCGCCCCAACCCACCAAGGTGGGGATGAAAGCATGCTTGCTGATAGAAGGACAAGGGCTACTTATAACTTGGGAACAGGTAGTAGACTGGTGGGTACATTAAACCGCATCCCCTTTTGTTATTTCCTGACATGTGAAACAATGGACAATAGATTGGTTTGGATATTTCCTTTTGCTGAAAAGGTGTATGTGTGACTGTTTTTTACGCTTCTTCTAGGACTTCTGGTGATCTTTTCCAAACCATGTTGATTTATATTTTTGTATTCCGCTTTGTGTGTAAATTCATTTTGTTACACCACATCTGCCTGACTGACTGGGAGAGTCATCCCTAATAGCCCTCTCGTTTGCTTTGCTTGTGTAATACCTCCATGCTAGGGGTTTTGATAATAAGACCCTTCGCCCAGAAACCGCCAGCAACCCCCATTCCCTTTAGTGCTTTCATCTCCCTTCCTGAGATGTCAGGGAGGCTGTGATCACCTCCTTTTGGGCCACCCCTTCCTGAGAAGTTAGGGAGGCTGTGATCACCTCCCTTGGGGGGCTCTGACCTCCTGAGGAGTCAGGGGCATGACCACCTGTGTTCTAAAATAAAAAGAAAGTGGAAGGTAATGGGTGAGGTTTGAGTTGATGCATGAGGTCCCAAGTACATGAGGAAATAGTAATTGGGCTATACCTTATTATTATACATGATTGGATAAAGAATGTTTCCCCCACTCTCTGTGCAAGTCCTGATGTGTTGTATGGAAATGACGATTTGGGTGGGTAGGCAAAGAGAAGACAGGAAAAGGGAAGCGGGAGAGAGGCCTGGGTTCCATACCCCAATTGTGGTCGTTGCTGGTCTAGCTAGCTTCGTCTAGCTGCACACATTTTTTGCCATTCTCTTCCACCTAAATCTTTTCTTCACTGAGAATAAAGACTGACGATTTTCCCCTAATCTGAATTCCTGACTCCGAATGATTTTAAGATATGCGATCTTCACAATAGAGTATCTTCACAAGTTTTACATTCCCTTTAGTGTTGAATCACTAATCAGGGAAGGATTTGACTACTTGAAAACCATGTCACACATAATCCCCTTGTCACTGTCATGTTCTCTACACAGTAAAGTCATAGCACATTAAAAGAATTAAAATTGCTGCTTTTTCCATATTCCTCAAATAGTATTTGAATTCTTCTTTAAATGGACCTCATCCTCTGGAATCAGGTTTACCTTCACCACATCTGAGGTGCTATTCTGCCCCAAGACAAATGGGACACTGAGGAAGACAATATCAGTATTTGCAATATAGATTCTTAATCATGGTGGAAATTGGATGCACCCTTCTAAGAGTCTTCACTATGCTTTGTTTTCCCCCGGAAGTATAACTCTTTAACTTGATCACTTCATAAGCACTTTCAACCATTTGTATATGAAGATCTTCCCAATGCTCTGAATCTGCTTCAGTTTCTAAAGGGGATGAAGATTCTTCAGAGGGATATGAGCAACATTTACACCACTCCACCCAGGAACACTAGAGTCTTCATGTTCATCCACGACAAACTAAAGAATGGACACCAATTTTTCTCCCCCATCAGGTAATGGAAAAGGTCAGAATCCAGATTGCAAGAACTTCCAAACTTGGTTTTGGGAAAAATCACTTAGCTTCCAGGCCACATATGTCAAAATATCCATTGGATTAGAAACAGTTTGATTTGGAAACAATTTGCAAATTTAACACTATTGGAATTCAGAGATATTCTTTTTATTCTAAACCAAATTAAGATGATTTTCTCCCTCCTCCTGATGTATTCCAGCTGTGACAACAACCAGATCTGAGTTTACAGTCACACTATATTCTTTGCCAAAATCAATCTTTAGTGTTCTGAGGAAGAGGCCACCATCATCTCTCCCTTTAGTTTGTTTTCTATGGCATTAACTAGCACAAATTCAACAACCAAATCTTTCAGTAAGATACTCATGGCACATGTCATACCAAATGCATCAACACTGACAAAATAGGGGTCTTGTTATGCAGAATTTGGCCTTCTTTTGGACATTTATTATCAGCTGATCCTTGGCAGTTCCTGTATTAGAAATGGAGGAAATCTAAATTTGAACAAGGTTACTGGTCAAGAAGTCTGGGGGCAGACTGACTTTAGAACGCATTTTTAACACAAGGTAGAAAAGTGGAAGTAGTGAAAATAAATAGCTTTTCCTAAGAGGTTGACTGTGAAATGAAGTAGAGATATAGGATTGATTGGGTCTAATAAGGATTTTTTGTTGTGTGTGTGTGTGTGTGTGTGTTTTTAAGATAGGGGAGTTCTGGCCATGTTTGTAGAGAAGCTGAGGAGCAAGTAGATAAGGAGAAATTGATGAACAGAAAGAGAGGGAGGTAATTGTAGGGACCATTTTCTTCTAAAAGATACAGGATAATCAGTACTTGTAGTGAGACTGGACTTCACAAAAAGGGCCACCCATGTCTTCAACTGCCCCATTCTCAACTTATAGCTGAAAGGAAAAGAAAAAAAGAGGATTTTAAAGTATTTTGAAGTGAGGAGAAAGGGCCAAGGGCCTCAGAGTAAATGGGCTCTTTTCCTTAATATAGCTTTTTTTTTTTTAATCCCACAGAGATATTAATAGAGAGCTTGTCTCAAAGCCAGAAATACTGAGGTTTGAACACAGTGTCTGGCCCACAATGGCTTTATGACTCAAGACAATCCCAACTCTCAGTGCTCTAAGCAATTTTCTAAGACTACATCCTGCAGAAAATATGCCAACCTGTGTTGTAAAAGGAGTTTCCTCAGTTGGGAATTTACTGTAGCAGTGAAATGATAGATATAATTCCTAGCTTTTAAAAAATCTTTTTCCTTGACTTTAGTATTGTTTGTCTTCATTAGTCCATTCTGAGGGCTAGCATTTCTAGAACAATATTTGCCAAACATTGGGTCTGGAGTCAAATAGTCTTAGTTAATTATAAGTGTTGCTTTGCAAATCTTAAAATTCTATACAAATAGTAGTTACAATTATTATTTCAGGTGCCACCTTCTACAAAAAGCCTTCCCTACTTCCCCTAGTTCACAGGGCTTCCTCTTCAAATGACAAAAATCTAAGTATTTACTTATCTCAAGGTTCTAAAAAAATTTATTTTTTTAAAAGTTGTTGAATGGGACTGTTGAATTGGAGTAACATCTGTGAAAATATTGTATAAAAGTTATATAAATGCCATCTATTAATATCATTGTTATTGACACCATCTGAACCCTCGTGGTTGTTTTGTTCTGGGAGAGGAGAAGAGGAGAGAGAAGTCAGTGCTAGGAATCTGCCTTATAGAATGTAAGCTTGTTGAGGGCAGGAGTTATTTCACTTTTGTCTTTGTTTGGTTCCTAATATGGTATCTGATATATACTGTAAGTGTTTTAAAATGTTACTTGATTTATTAATGAATAGCCATTATGCAAAACTGTTCTCCTCTGATGACAGAAAGTTTACCCTCCCATAAAATATGGGATTTGATTATACTTCTATCAAATGGCTAGAAACGTCTTTTTCCTATGGAGTCTAAATTTGTCTCCAATTCTTCTCTTCTGTTTGCCCCACTATTGGTCCTAGTCTTGACCCAGAAAATGATAAACAACCAGTGTGATCATGTTCCCTATCTGAAACTTGCTGGAATCAAACTTTAAGAGCACAAGGTACATGACTTTTGACTAAGAGCCAGAAACAGGAAGTTGAATTCAGGACAGGTTGGCTAGCCTGGGCTCCAGATGGTCCTGAAGAATGGCAGGGGAAGCAAACAACTGGATCAGTCCCAGATTAAAGATCAAACAGCCCTTCCTTTAGCTTTCTACAGACCAGCTGACTTAAAAGGAAAGATATTAAAAGAATGGTGAATTTGCTTGAAACAAGCAAAGTTTGGTGAAGGTAAGTACCTCAACAATAATACCATCATCCCCATCTGATGAACTTTCTTCTTTTCTGACCTTTAAGGACTGTCTCCCTGGGACCATAGCCATTGAGGGCAGCTTTGGGGTAGGGCTGGAGGGCTAGAACTTGGCTATTGATTAAAGTTTTTTTGTGGGTGGGATAGTCAGCGGTCATTCTGTTCTTTCCTACTCCTTCTCACCTCTCCCAGGATTTTACCCTCACCTAGTGACCCATTGGTCAAACATCTCTCCCAGCTAAGCAGCCAAATAGAGGAGAAATAATTCTAGAGACCTGGACAGATCCTGCTTCTGGCCCTTAAGAGCAAGTTCATTCTTTGAGTATAATCTCACTCTTCATCTGTAAAATGAAAGGGTTAGAAGTGCTAATCTGGAAAATGTCTTCAGACTCTGATGTTCTTTGCGTTTTTGAATCCCAGCTCCAACAGGTTTAAAATTACATCAACAAGTCCATCTCTCCTTGATGAACGTCAGTTTCTCTATCTGTACAATGAAGGTAAAATATTCTCAGAAATTTTATAATAGGGAAAAGCACTATGATAATAAGTTATTATGATTGTTATTATCATTTTGTCCATTAATTAGAGGGGGAGGAACAGAATTAATGTTGCTTATTATCCACTACCACCTTTCCATCCCCTTAAGTGAAGAAAGCTTCTGGGGAAAGAGCATTGGCCTAGGATTCAGAGACTTTTCTAATTCCAGTTTTGTCACAATCAGAATTCAGTGTGATCAAGATCAATTCCATTCCTCTCTGTAGAGAGAATTCCCTTTTTCCTACTCTAAGTGAAAGATTTGGACTCAAGGATTAGGATTCTCAGATGATTTCGGAATGAACCCCCAGGCTCAAGAAAAGGAAAAATACAGACTGGGGCTTGAGGAAGGGAGTGTTGCAGGGCAGGTTGTTAAAACAGGAAGGACCTTCTAAAGCCTTAAATAGAAGTTGTGTGGATATGGCAATTTTGAGAGACCCACAGAATCACAAATTCTCAGAAATGGAAAGAATTTGAGAAATGATATCTAAGAAGAAAGGGAAGAAACAAAAAAAAAGTAATTGAGTAAGATTTCTCAGAGCTAGAAGGGATGGATCAGCAGATTCATCCATATTTCCCATCTCAATATCTTTACAGCAACTATCCCTCTAGCCTAGGCCGGGGGGTGGGGGGGGGGGGAGGGGGCGGTGTGGAGGGAGGGAAGTGTTTTTGTCTCCACCTCTTAGATTCTCTCTCCTTCCTAACTGCCCTAATGGCACCTTCTATATCAGTCATTGTTCATCTTCGTATCATAGTCTTATCAAATAGTCTAATGAAACTTATAGATTCTTTCTCAGAATACTGTTTTTATAAAATAAAATGCATGGAATGACAAGAAACCAATCATATTGAAATTGTTATAGCCATATCTATCATTTATCTATCATCTATCTATCCATCTATGTCTATGTAAAACATTCACAGACCATAAGTTTAGAAACCAAGTCTACATGAAGCTTTTCCTGATAATTCTTTCTGCCCTAGCTGGTAGGTCCTCCCTGACTACATCTGTTTTCTATTTATCATGTGTATTTTTGTATATATGAATGCTCTTTTCATTAAAAGAATATAAACTCCTTGGGGGCTTCCATAAGTTGATTATCTCCAATTTATCCTATGTATATATATTTCATTTACACCAAGTGTTTTGCATGTTGTCTCTTCCATTAAAATGTGAGTTTCTTGAGAGCTGAGAATACAGTGGGTATTTTTTGCCCTTTCTTTGTAGCTGCAGCTCTTAGCACAGTGCCTGGCATATAGTGGGCATTAAATAAATCCCTATTTGTTTTCCTCCTGGTGAGAACCTGTTACCCACACTTTCCCTAAACTTCCACCATTGAGGTTAAGGCACCCAAGGCAGGATGAAATTCCTTCTTATTGGGTGAAGGATGGTTAGGAAAGGAGGTTTCAAAGGCTTGGGGAAGATTAAAATGAAGAATTGAGTTTTCTCAGTAGCCAATTTGGTCCTCTCAGAGTCTGTACGACATCTGCTCATGCTAGTTGGCACTATGGGTAAATGCTAAAGAAATTACAGGCCAGACTGGTATTTGAGGGCAAAGCAGCATCCTAGGGAGTGGCAGTCTACATTTATATGAAGATGAGTCATTTTCTCAAAAGTCCTGGATAGGTATGAGAGAAAGAAGGGAGAAGGGCCAATACTGAGACATCCTTTGTTGCTATTCTTCACTACTAGTACTGGGGCTAAATTAAATCAACTAACAGTAAGGGCAAGCAGAAGCAGGCACAGAAAAATATGGGAAAAGAGAGAAGAGGGAGGGTGAAATAAGAAAAAGGGGATGGATCATCAAGCTGGCTCTTGTGAGAGCTGGTAGGGAATTGTAGAGAACATACTTATCCTACAGTCATCACATGGGAAACAGATTATATAGACTTGATTAATTAATTAATGGGATTATATTGGCCAAAATGTTCTGTCGTTGGATTCTCCATTCTATTCATAGCCTCCAAACTTTTAGAGCCACTTCTGGCTGAAAAAAACAAACAAATGGCAACATTTGTAATATTGGAGAAACTGAAGCAAGATAGAGATTGAAGAATTATAATATATTTTTTATTGGAGAGCTTAATTAATTGACTGGATTGGACTCTTGTCTCCAAGTATTCAGTATCGAATGTGAGATTCCCCAGATTCTTTATAGGATTTTAGTGATTAAGAAGAACAATGACAGAATGGGGAAGGGGAAGGGGAGGCAGAGTGAACATTGGTCATTCTGATAAATTGGGAAGGTCTGGAGTCATGATGTCTAGATAGAAGGTCTTTATCCTTATCTGGATTAAATATTTACAATTTATAACCTTAGAGTAACTAGCCCTAAGTTATATCAGTCCTAATGGTCAGGAGGGTGTTGCAACCAGGGGCACTGAGGCAGAACAATTACGGGAAATTGAGGTAGAGCAATTAGGGAAACTGAGGTAGAACAATAAAAGGAAACTGTGGCATAATACAATAATAAAAGGTGAAAATACTATGCTTCAATCCACATTCAGTCTCCAAAATTCTCTCTCTGGATACAGATGGCTCTCTCCATCACAAGTCTATTGAAATTGCCTTGAATCATCTCATTGTTGAAAAGACTTTTTTGAAAAAGTCCATCACAGTTGATCATCACATAATCTTATTGAGACAACTTAGAGTCTAAAACCTTTCTTTATATGGGGATTTAAAGTTTTCAAAGTCCATTACATAGGTTATATTTCATTCTTATCATCCTGTTTTAAAAACTAAATTAAAAAAAATTTTTTTTAAGTTCAACAAAGTCAGTTAACACACAACCAAACTTGGCAACACTCCATACCCACACATCCTCTGCTTCTTCAACAGAAGGGAAGGAAGTATATTTTCTCACCATATAGTTTCTGGTCCCCTCCCTATCCTAATGGCCCTCTGTGACTGACATAAATATGTACAGGCCAGACTGGTATTTGAGGGTAAAGCCAGACTTGGTCCTTGTGATTATGCAACATTCAACTTTTTAATTGTAGCTGTTCATTTTGCTAACATAGCTGTTGTCCCTATCATATGCAAATAATTTTTCTTGTTCCACTGACTTCACTCTGTCTCACTTCTTACCTTATTTCTTTGAATCCCATGTATTCATTGTTTTTTAAAGAGTATGTCATGTACCTTCATTCATTCATCACAGTTTGATTAGTCATCACCCAAATCAATGAGGAATCAATGAGTTTCTGGTTCTTCATTACCACACACAAAAAGAGTGCTGCTTTGATGATTTGGGCATATATGAGACTGGTGCAGTAAGGTTACAAAATGTTGTCCGTTAATTATCTAACTAGAACCTCACAAAAGGCTGTGAAATTGATAATGTAGGTATTTTTTCCCTGTGAAACTCTATTTTAAAGCTAAAGAAAATAAGAAAGACAGAGGCAGAGACAGAACATTTATTAAATGCTTACTCTGTGCCAGGTATGGTGTTTGGTGGCAAGAGTACAAATGCAAGCAAACAAGGCAACTTCTACCGTTAAAGAGCTTATATTCTAAAAGTAGAAGACAATATATATGCAGAAGATAGGAAGAGTAAAGGGAGAAAGAAAGGGAAGGGCACTGGCTTGGCCATAGTTGCAAAACTAGTAAATGTTGCAAGCCTGACACAAACTAAGGCTGCATGACACCATGTCATACATTGTTTCCACATGCCATGCCCCACACCAAACCTAAATTTTCTGTCAAATTATCTAGGAATTTTAAACTATAGATGGTATAGCCACAGGGGACAAACTGAGAGCCCTGGAAGTCATATCTTAAGAATATTGATTGAAGGAACTGAGAATGGCTAGCCAGGGGCCACACGGTAGCTATTTTCAAGTTTTTGAAGGCCAGTTAGAAAAAAAAGAGCTGAAAATTTGTTTTGCTTCTGACTGGGCATTTTCAATAACTGTCTCTTATGCCTGGAATTCTCTTCCCCTTATGTCCACCTTTCAACTTTCTTCAAAGGCCAGCTAATGAGGACACTTTGATATTCAATGTTCTGGCATTTTGTGTTCTGAGGAACATTAAGGCTCTGAAATTCTACCTTCTGTGGTAGCATTCAAGTTTTAATATGCCTACAATATGCACCTGAGACAAGCAATATATAAAAGGCATCCTCACATCATTATGTTAAACCAATCTTAGATATTCCTGGGTAAGGAGAGATACTCAGCCATTAGGATCTGGGTAAGAAAAGATACTCAGACTTTAGGATACTCAGATCTAAAAAGTATCTCTAAAACATCATTGGTGGAGGGATAGGGTCCTACCCAAATTCCAGACAAAACACAATTCCCTATCAATTCTGACATTCTCTCAGGTGCTCTTATTTAAAAGTAGTGAGTCCTAGAAAATTACAATGACTTTTCAGTGAAGTCCATAGCTATGTTAAAAGAGATGGACATAACAATCCATAGAAAAACAACATGGGTTAAAAAATGTATATTGTTTTCACTATGGCTAGTGGCTAAACATGTTTGAGTTAGTCCATCTATATGGATACCCTGGATTTATGCTATACCTAATAGGTAATAAGTTAGGTTCATAACTGAATAGAAAGAGAGACAAGTGGATCAATTTGGGAAACTTTCAGGGTTTTTCGTTTGTTTTTTTTCTATGATTCCCAGCTTGTCATTCTTTCAAATTACCATCTCTTTATGGCTACAGACGTTGGAGTCATTTGGTGTCTTGTAACCAATCAATCAATAAACCAGCATGTATTAAGTACATTCTTTCTTTTTGCATTCTCCTTATAGGCTGTAGGATTCTCAATCCACTGAAGAAGCTCTTTCAGCAAGACTGAGTGAGCCATGGTTAGATTTTAAATGATCAATATCATGACCCCAACATACAATTCAAATCAGAGAAGCTTCAGTTTCCTCTTTTGTAAAATAAGGGGATTTGGACTTGCCAGATGGTAAATTGGACACAGTGTTGGCTCTGGATTCAAGGGGATTTGGTTCAAATCTTGCTTCTGATACTCACAACTTGTGTGGCTTTGGATAATTTAACCTCCCTTAGTCTCATTAGCTATATAATAGGGTGAGTTGGGGAGAGAAAGGACTATAGATTCAAGGTGATTCACATTTTATACCAATGAAGAAATTTGTTCTATTTGCACAGTTTGTTATAGAAATTTGGGTTGGTTTTTTGTTTTTTGTTTTTTGTTTTTTTTTTTTAGTTGAAGAGAAGGTATGTGTAAGAGAGGGGAAAATAAATGTTAATTTAAAAAGTTTTAATTAAAAAGTAAAATGAAGAGACTGGACTCAATGACTCCAAGGTCTCTCTCAGCTTCAGCACTAGGAGCCTGTCATTTCTAACTGCTCCAAGTCTCTGATCTTTTGACTCTAAACACTTCCTGCCTAATATGTTGGGTAAGTGACCTTTGTGAATTCCTAGCTTTGATGTTAGTCAAACCCTCAGTTGTTTATCTATTTGATCCCAGTTTGGATTGTATCCTTGCCTCTACCTCCATTCCCCAAGGATATATTTTCTTTTTTCCCAGCCTGTTATTTACCATAAGTTCTGGAACATAACAATTTTCCTCATTCCTTCATTTCTATCAAGGGACTAATAGATCAGTAGTCTTGCCAAGAGGTCACAAAGTTTAAACTTAACCCATCCCTAGTGCAAGCAGAGGAAGCCCCCTAGTAGAAGACCAGAGTCCTGGGCTGAGAACACTCTGGTCTTGCCTTACATAAGTGAGACTTTGAAAGTGCAGGAAAAACTGGATATGCTGCAGGAGGCTTGCAAATCTTACAGGAAGAAAGGATGTAGAATCATCTCCCTGGACTGTTGACTATACAACAAGATTCCTAAATTGTGACATTGGGCAGGTAGAGCATCTCCCAAGTTTCTGCCACAAATTCACAAATAAATCCATAAATCCTTTCTCCTGGAGACTTTCCAGAGTTGGGGTTGAACTGGCCAAGTATTCTTAAAAGGACAGATCATTCGCTAGGGAAGCCTCTTGTTGTTCAATTAAATCCAACTTTTCATGTAAGGTTTGGGGAACAAAGATATTGGAATGGCTTGCCATTTCCTTCTCCAGGGGATTAACGCAGACATGTTGAACGATTGTCCCAGGGTCACACAGACGTTCTTGATATCTGAAGCCAGATTTTAATTCACATCTTCCCAGTTCCAGGCCTAGCACTCTATCTACTGAATCACCTAGCTGCTTGGGGGATTCTGTATCATGTAACAAAATAGTACCCTGTCCCAAGTATTCTATATTGCTTCTTCTTCCTCTATACCCTTTCACAAGTGGCTAGTCCCCTAGATCTGGAGTCCCTTCAAACCCTTTGAACTTGAGATCCCTAACCACCTCACCTTTTACATTAGTCCTTTCCTGAATTCTCATGGTTGTCAGAACTTTTTCCCTTTTGAAAAGACTTTGTTTGCCCTTGAATTTGGATATATATTTTGTTCCCATGGGGTAAGGGCTCTTTTACCTTCCAGTGTTTTGCTTCTACTTTGTATAAAGCATTAAAATTTATTTATTTACTTATATGTAAATATCCTAAAAACCTCTTCCCACCAATTATTGCCCCACAGGTTGACTGGCTTTGGCAGGAAGAACTGTCCAGAAATATATCATCTACTTCATAACCCTAAGCAAATACATCTTAGAAATATGCTTACACAATATTTTTTTAAATAATTAAAAGATCCTGCATATGTTAAGCACTTTATTGAATTAAATTTTTTGATAAATGTGAGCTATTATATCTATTAACTGCATACTATATGTCAGACACCGTGATAAGTTCTAGAGATACAGGCAAAATTGAAACAGTTCCTGCTCTCAAGATGATTATATTCTATTGGGGTGGTGGAAAGGGAGAATACATATGTAGTCAGAGAAAAAACACAAAGTATATTGTTACAAAATAAACACAAAACACTATTAATAACTTGAAGAATTCTGGAAAGATCTTTCATAGGATTTTGTTCTTGAACTGAGCCTTTAAATAAGATATGTGTTGCAAGATATAGAAACAAAGGCAGCATATATGGGGTGAGAGACCATCTAGGTAAAAGTTTGAAGTCAAGAGATCAAATACTGACTTTGTGAAAAAACAAGGGCAATTCAATTAAAAGATAAGATAATGTGTTTGGGAGAGTTTTCATCACAGTTTTATTACCCTGATAAGATAAGTTGGATCTTCTTTGAAAAGGAACAGGAGAGGATTCTGGGAAGATACCAGAATGGGACAGAAAAATTTTCTGCTCTCCAAATTTTCTCCACAAAAAGTACAAAACAATCACCTCAGAGGGAATGTAGAACAGCAGAGATATATGAGTTGGAGTAAAGCAGTCACCCTCCTGAGATAACTTGAGAAACTTTAGAAAAGACCTGATTTCCAGGCACTGAGGTTCAGTTTGAGTAAAGTACAAATACCTCCAGGCCAGCTCTGCAGAATCAATAAACAACAAGCCTTGGGGATAGCTGGGTTGGGAGGTGACTTCAATAATTTTTATCTCCAGACAGTATGGGAGCCAGATGGTTGAATAGGATAAGAATGAAGGACCTTCCATTGTCAAGGAATGCTAAGCTCAGCTGTGCTTACTAGATGTGGTCCTGGACTGTGACTCCAGAAGAAAAGGGAGGGGTGAAAGCTTGGTGATTATGGCAGTAGAGGGGTGGGGATCCTGCTGGATGTGGCTACTTTTAGGAGAGCAAAATCCCTGTTTTCAATGTCCAGAAAGGACAGTTGTAGTTTGCAGCCACAAGGGACCACAAGAAACAAGAACATTTGTGTAGCAGTAAGACTGGGAACTCTAGCTATAATTTAGTTGTAGACAGGAATTACTATGAGGACAGAGAAAATTTAGGTTCATAGTCAGAGGAAGATAATGAAGCTTAAAAGAGCTACTAATTTTTCAGTGAGAAATGTCAAATAGTCCCAATTCCAAAAAGAGATTTTTGAAGAACTTTAAAAAGATTTTAAAAGCCAAATAAGGAAGATTGACAAAAGTTGGGGAAGGGAGAAGAATTCAAGAAAATCAAGCAAATTATGAAAAAAAAAGTCAACCAATTAAAAATAGAGAATCAAAAAATTAAGGAAGAAAACAACTCCCATGAAAACTAAAATTGGGCAAAAGAAAGCTAATGATGTTATAATGTAATGCCAGAGGTCACTTTTAATGGGGTGACCAGTTCCTCCATTTGTCCTATTTCATATTCTGCCTTAAGGTTATGACCGTCCCCTCTTAATGGTTGAGATAAAGGTGTTATAAACCTTCCTTAATGTCATTAGAATATCAGTAACCTCCATCTATGAGGCTATCCCCACCTAGGTCTCTGCATTATGTCATTGTTCTTATTATTCCATAAAAGGCTTGCTGTCCCAATACTCTGGGCTAGACTCTTTGAGATGATAGTCTCATCTAGCCCTGGAATCCAGTGGTCCCAGTATTTCTCTCCATTTAATAAACTATTGAATTGGTCTCTAATCTCTGTCTTGCTCAGTTTTTTTTGACATTACATTTGGAGGCTCCCCAGCGAGATAATTAGAAAATGAGCAGGATAAGAGATGAGACTTTGGGGTCTCTGCCTTGGGCCGGGGTGACTGTGAATCAATGGTCTCTGCCTTGGGCCGGGGTGACTGTGAATCAGAACTCTTGGCCTGGAGAGGTCGGGCCCTCCTGGATTTCTTTCCAGAGCTTCTGGGAAAGAGAGCAGTTTCCAGCCACAATAGCCTGATGGTAGACAACCCCATTTCGGCCACAGGAGAATAAGTTTGTCTGGGTACCTTTGGGGGTACCATGTGGTTTTGTTTGTTTGGTTTGGTTGATGAATAACTGGATTCACTGGGTTGCACAGTTGTACGGTTGTCACTTTTGGGGTGCCCTTTTCTTGGGGTACCGGTTGGTTTGGTTGATTAGTGAATAACCGGACGCGGGGTCACTTGGGGTGCCCTTTTTGGGGGTGCCATTTGCTTGGTTGATGAGTGGCCTACTGGATGCAGGGGGTCGCTACTGGAGTGTGATGGAATTTTGGACAAGGTAAAATGCTTTTTCTTTCCTTATCTTGTAGTGGACACTGCAGTCATCAAGACTGCAGTCGTTGTTTGGAGCTCTTGGGAGCTCTGGCACAATTCTTTAGGAATTGCTGCGGCTCTATCTCTAAAAAAAAAGGCTGCAAAGGTTGGGAAAACTAAGTTTTTACTTGTCTGCAATCTAGACACTCCGCCACCTCAAAACTCTTTTCCTGGAGCAGATGCTTTGCTTGAGGAAACTCTTTCTGTCCAACTCTTTTCCAGAGACCAAGGCTCGTCCTTTGCATTTCTAAGAGAGGTCCTCCCACTTCTTCCATTGAGTGGGAAGTATATACATTTGAAAATGGGACTCACTTTCCCTGTTTGGGTCATCCTGTGTTAGTTAGAGTAATGCTTTTGCATGCTCAGAGGGCTATCTACAAAGACTGGGGGTTTTAAAAACGCCATTTGGTTTGGCTTTAATGTTAGTGTCCTACTAAATGTTGTCATTGTGCAGTCTAAGCGTGATCAGTGTTCTGTATGTCTTGTATGTTATTGGACAGTCTAGTTGTGCTCTGTGTTCTATGTGATTTTTGTGGAATTGTTTGTAATTTGTTTGTCTGTTTCGTTAACTTAAGAGCTCTGTTAAATTTAAGAACAATGATCAAATTTGAGAATTGGTTATTTCAATACTGAACTCCAGCTGGTGAAAACATTTGATTAGAAATTTAAATATGATTCTAAGTTTGGGAAATGAATTGGTTTTCCTTAAGTATAAGATCTTAAAGGAACAATAGCTTGTTAAAGAAGTTCTGTTAACTTGCCTGAAAGAGGTCATGTACCTCTAATTTTACTTAAAGTATGTAACAAGGACTTTTCTGAAAGCTTCATCCCTGGCCAAGCTGGGCTTAGGAGAAGTCCATTAGGAATGATGGTCAGAAGGAGAGAAAGAAACTATGTTGTTTTATTATTTGAAATGAGATAGAAATGGATTATATGCTTTAAATCCAGCTCTGCTGGACCTATAGGTTTTATGGGATTCCCCCACCCACCCACTGATTTCTGCTACTTTAAATGTTGGGTGGGATAGGGATCTTTTGTAAATATTTAAACTCTCCCCCCACTGCTGCTACTTCAGCTATAGGAGCCATTTAATTAGCCTGGAGTGATTTTGCTCTCCACCCTTGTGGAATTGGGAGAAGGGTAGTCACATGGAATTCTATTCTCCCCCCTTCCTCTAAACTGTTCCAGACATTTTAAAAGCAGCAAACTGATAAGGTTATATCTAGAGGTAAAATATCTTGGGTTTGTAGTTAATATGCACTGCACTCCTGTAACTGATTTCTATAATGGTCAAAAAGAAATTGTTAATTCAATTATGTCATACCTTGCTGTTTCCAGTCTGGTTATGTGTAATCACTATATCCTAAATACTTGAGCAAATAAGTATTTAGTCTGGTCATCTATTGGTTACCAGATATTGTGTCTGGATATTCAAGTTTTTTAAGGTTTTTAATTAATGAGAGGCCATCATCTTGTAGCAGTCCTTGTGGACTGGTCTTTCTATCTCAGACTGTTCTAACTTTTCTTTGTTAGATTTGTTTTTATTTCTAGATTTGGCCAAATTGCAGATATATTGACTTGCTTCTGGAACCTAGATCAAACCTTTGTTTGTCAGCTCGCCACACTACAGACCCATCCCCTTCGTGGACTGAGCATCATCCCTAGCATTGTCCCTGTCCAGCTTGAAGAAGCAAATGACAGCCATCACCCGTGCCCAGTTTTCCTGATGTAATTTGGACTGATGGGGGGGAGTGGGAAAGTGGTTGACTTGTTAAAATTTTCACTGTATTACTGTGCTGTGTTTAAGATTTGGAATGGAAATTGTTAAACTTGTGTAACTATTGCTATTATGTTTGAGGGATTTTTAGTCTGTTATGTATATGCATATGTGTATGATTTGTATGTGGTTTGGTCATTTGATAATTCCTTTCCAAAAAAAAAAAGGGAGGAGAAGAAATAGGAAATTGGGAAAACTGGTACCTTGCTAGTTCAGATTTAATTGGAAGTCCTTTACTCCTTGCTTAAATTTACTAGACTACAATTTGCTGGTTGTACTTTAACTTGGAAATCCCTTATTCTGTTGGAATTGCCCTGGCAGACTCAGTTTTTGGGATTATTTTTTTAGAAACAACCAGAAATTGGATACCTGTCTTGGAACTGGCAGTCTCTCTGATCTGTTTCTCCATTCCTGTTACCCCAAGTCCTTAATTAGTATTTCAGCATACTTAAAAGGACCTTGTTGATATCGAGGCCTCTAAAAAGTTTGGGGTTGCCTGCCTTGGTCTAACTGCATAATCTGCTCAGAAATCTGTATTCTAGTGGCAGCCCTATTTGTTCCTCTGGGTGGGGCAGGTGGGGCTACTCTAAGCCTCGCCCTTCTCTCCTGGAGCCAGCCCTCTGAATGGGCAACACAACTGCCTTGAGCCTGCTGCTCTCCGTAAACAGAGGCCGAGTCATGCACAAATGACCACAGCTGTCCATATGCTCCCCAACTGCAGAGGATCTGACAATTGATTGTCAGAAATAATTGAAATAAGGTGTATTGCTGATTAATTCTGGGGTTATCAGGGAGAGACTTGCCCTTGCATTGGTCTAGCTTTATTTTGACTTACTTCACATAGGGTTGTTCAAATTATAGTGCTAAGGCCTTCTAGAGGAAGGTAATTCAAAGATTTGAATAGTTCCAAGAGAAAAAGGAGGGAATGTAATGCCAAAGGTCACTTTTAATGGGGTGACCAGCTCCTCCATTTGTCCTATTTCATATTCTGCCTTAAGGTTATGACTGTCCCCTCTTAATGGTTGAGATAAAGGTGTTATAGACATTCCTTAATGTCATTAGAATATCAGTAACCTCCATCTATGAAGCTATCTCCACTTAGGTCTCTGCATTATGTCATTGTTCTTATTATTCCATAAAAGGCTTGCTGTCGATACTCTGGGCTTTATAGACTCTTTGAGATGATAGTCTCATCTAGCCCTGGAATCCAGTGGTCCCAGTATTTCTCTCCATTTAATAAACTATTGAATTGGTCTCTAATCTCTGTCTTGCTCAGTTTCTTTTGACATTACAATAAGACATCAAGAAATTTTAAAAAAAATTAAAAGAGTAAAAGAATAGTAAACAATGTAAAACATCTCATCAGAAAAAAACCAAATGATGTGAAGAACAAATCAAGGAGAGACAATATAAGAATAGTTGAACTATCTGAAAGGAAGCATAAAAAAATCTTGATACAATATTACAAGAAATTATCAAGGAAAATTTCCCTGAAGTTCTAGAATAAGAAGGCAAAGCAGAAACAGGAAAAAAAAAATCTACCAATCACTACTTGAAAGAGATCATAGGAAGAAAACTTACAGGACTATCATAGCCAAGCTTCAAAACTCCAAGGTTAAGGACAAAAGATTGCAAAAAACATAAAAAGCAGTTTAAATATCATGGAACTACAATAAGAATTACACAAAATCCAGCATCTATTATATTGAAGAACCATAGGTAATAGAATATTATATTTTATAGCAGAAAAGAGCTGGGGTTATGACCAAGGGTAATCTACTTAGCAAAGATAAGTATAATCCTGAATGGGGAAAAATGAATATTTGATGAACTGAAACATTTTCAGGTATTTGTAATTAAAACATCAGAACTTAATAGAAAATTTGACATATGAGATGCAGGAAAAACAAGGTAAATATCAAAGATCCATAATAAGTAACTCAATAAGGTCTAATTGTTTACTTCTTGTATGTAAAAATGCTATCAATACTCATATTAGTATTTGGATAGTTTGAAAGAAAGGCTTGGGCAGAGCTGATAATGATGATTTTAAAAAACAAAACTGTGTAGGGAAAGGTTAAAAAGGAGTAATTGCCTAATACAAATAAGGTATAAAAGGTAAAATTGATATAGATAAAGCTAGTAGTGGGGAGAGCTGGTAGAGCTAGAACCTTACTCTTATTGGGAATTGGTTAAAAAAGGGAATAATGTATATATCTAGAAGGATTTAAAAGTTTTCTAAATTCAGAAAGAAAAAAAGATGGTAAGGGATTAGGATTGGGGGAAATAAAGGAGGGAC
Source organism: Sarcophilus harrisii (assembly GCF_902635505.1). Lineage (NCBI taxonomy): Eukaryota > Metazoa > Chordata > Mammalia > Dasyuromorphia > Dasyuridae > Sarcophilus > Sarcophilus harrisii. Next base: position 550,330,907 of record NC_045428.1, read on the forward strand.
TCTTGGAAGAGTGAGTGGGTTAAGAAATAAGAAGTCAAGGTAGTAGGTAGAAGTAAAGTACAGGAGTGAAGATGGATAAGATAAGTAAGATGAGAAGGTTAGTGAGGAAATATAAGAAGAAAGACAATATACAAGTAAGTATACTTTAGAATATGAATGGGATAAATTTATGCATAAAAATGGAAATAGATTAAACATTTGATTTCAACAATGTGATGCTTTCAAGAAACAATAAAAATGGGATACACATAAGGATAAAATAAAGGGCTGGAGTATAACTTATTCTGTAAAAATCAGGGAAAGTAATCATAATCTCAAAAAAGTCAAATCTAAAATTGATTCAATCAAAAAGAAAAATAGGGAAATTAAACTGTCATTATTATTATTCATTATTATTTCAGACCATTTAAAAAATTAGATAGTATAAAATACCTGAGAGTACACCCGCCAAAACAGTCACAAAAACTACATGAACATAAACAAAAAAGACTTTTTATGCAAATAAGTCAGATTTAAATGTCAAATCTTAAATATTTAGTCTTTATAACTAAACCTTTAAATAATAAATGAATATTTAAATAATATATTGTTTTTGGGTAAATATAAGCCAATTACTAAAAAGTGATGATTTTACCTAATTTATTTATTCAATGCCATCCCAATTAAGTTACTATAAAATTATCTTCCTTAGGAAAAATAATAGAAAGTACATTTGAAAGAATAAAAGGTCAAGGAATTTTTTGTTTATTGATTCACTTTTGTATTTTAATAAACTCCAAATTATCTATTTTTAAAAAGCTTTTTAATTTTCTTTTTTTTTTTCAATGCTTTTTATTTTCAAAATATATGCATGGATAATTTTTCACCATTGACCCTTGGATACCTTTGTGTTTTAGATTTTCCCCTTCTTCTTCCCACCCACTCCCTTAGATGGTAAGCAATCAAATATATGTTATACATGTTAAAAATATATGTTAAATCCAATACGGGTAAACATATTTATACAATTCTCTTTCTGCAGAATCAGATCAAAGAAAAATCAAAGCCAAAAGGAAAGAAAATGAGTAAGGAAACAAAATGCAAGTGAACAACATCAGATAGAGTGAGAATGTTATTTTGTGATTCACATTCAGTTCCCACATTCCTCTCTCTGGGTGTAGATAACTCTCTTCATCACAAGACCATTGGAGCTGGCATCTTGGAAAGAGTCATATTCATCAGAATTGGTCATCATATAATATTGATATTTCTGTGTACAATGATCTGCTAATTTCACTTCACATCAGTTCATGTAAGTTTCTCCAGGCCTCTCTAAAATCATCTTCCTGATTGTTTCTTATGGAACAATAATATTCTGTAACATTCATATACCATAACTTATTCAGCCATTCTCCAAGTGATGGGTATCCACTTAGTTTCCAGTTTCTTACCACTACCAAAAAAGCTGCCACAAACTTTTTTCATATGTGGATCCCTTTCCTTCCTTTAAGATCTCTTTGGATGTAGGCCCAATAGAAACACTCCTGGATCAAAGGGTATGCACATTTTGATAGCCCTTTGGGCATATTCCAAATTGCTCTCCAGAATGGTTGAATCAGTTCACAACTCCATCAACAATGTATTAGTGTCCCAGTTTTCCCATATCCCCTCCAACATTTATCATTATGTTTTCCTGTCATCTTAACCAACCTGAGCAGTGTGTAGTCGTATCTCAGAGTTGTCTTAATTTGCATTTCTCTGATCAATAGTGATTTAGAGAACCTTTTCATATGATTAGAAATGGTTTTAACTTCTTCATCTGAAAATTGTCTGTTCATATTTTTTTTTACCATTTATCAATTGCTTGAATTCTTATAAATTTGAATTAATTCTCTATTTATTTTAGAGAACCTTTAAATGTAAAAATGTTTTCCCAATTTATGGCTTCCCTTTTGATCTTGGCAGCATTAGTTTGGTTTGTACAAAAATTTTTAACTTAATGTAATAAAAATTATCTATTTGATGTTCAATTATGACTTCGAGTTCTTTTGACACAAATTTTTTCTTCACAGATCTGAGAGGTAAACTATCCTATATTCTTCTAATTTGCTTATAATATCATTCTTTATGTCTAAATCATGAACCCATTTTGACCTTATCTTCCTATGTGGTGTTAAGTGTGGGTCAATGCCTAGTTTCTTCCCTATTAGTTTCCAATTTTCCCAGCAGTTTTTGTCAGAAAGTGAGTTCTTATCCAAAAACCTGGTTTGTCAAACAAGAGATTGCTATAGTTAATTGACTATTTTGTCCTGTGATTCTAACCTAGTCCACTAATTGACTACTTTATTTCTTAGCCAGTACCAAAAGGTTTTGATGAAGGTCAAGGAATTTCAATGAAACCTTGGGAGAGTAGAGGGAAATGAATGTAAAGAAAGGAGATTCAACAGATCTTAAACAACATGATGAAGACATTGTTGAAGTATAAAATCGATAATTTCCATTATTCTAAATTAAATTTTTCTTGTATTAATAAATCCAGGATTCTAGGAAGATGGATGAATGGGTCAGAAAATTCCAAGCGCTTTAGTTTTCCCCCACAAGCAAAGCAAAATTGCATCTCTGGGCAGAACAGTGCTCCTCCTGGGACCACTAGAAAAGATTTGAAGAAAGATCCTATATAGGATATAGGTTTGGCCCCTGTGAAGTGTAAACATCTCCAGATTAACTCTGCCAGAATAATAAAGGGAGGATGGGTAGCTTGTAGGTAGCTTGGTGAAAGTAGCCTTAATGAAAGGAATTTTTACCTCCCAGACAACATGAGAAGTCAGGTGTCTGAGTCCTGGAAGACTGAAGCAACTTCTGCTGATAGGGAATGACAGACCTACCATTCACCTGCTACAAAAGCACTCACAGTGAGAAGGGTCTAACACAGCCAGCATGGTTCAAGAACAACTTCTGTTCTATTAATCTTATTTCCTTTTTTGACAAGATGCTATTCTGGGAAAATAGGAGATGTTACACACATACATACATGTATATGCACATATATATACATACATATGTGTGTAGAGGTATATATGTATGCTTTGCTAAAATGTAAACAAATTATATACTTATGTATATATACATATCCATATGCATGTGTACACATATATGTTGTTCTTGTTGTTTGTTCTTCACTCTTGAAAAGAATATAATATCAGGGAAGTGATGCCATGACATGCAAATGAATTCGATTTAAGTGAGAGAGGGCTGGACAAGGTCACCTGCCTCACTTTCCCCTCCTGAGCCATCTGGGTCCAATGGTAAGATGAAGGATCAAAATAACCAGAGATAACCCTGAATGAAATGGAAGATCTATTTGACTTTTTAAATGATACATACATGCCTTTGTGACAAATATTTTTAATCATTACTGAATTCATACTAGCTTTTAAATCATATTTTCTCAATCAGTAAATACTAACTGCAATTACAAATACACACATTGAACTCTCTGGGTCCTGCCATTCAATCAGTTCTTAATCTCCCTTTATATTGTCTAACCTACATCTTTCATTTTTCCACAAGAAGAAAAGAGAATAATCAAATGTTTTGCTAAAATCCAGGCAAGCTACATATATACCTATATTTTTATACATACATATACAATAATTGTATCTGTAAATATATGGACAAACCATAAATTTAGACAGATAATATGTGTGTGTGCTTATTTAGGCAAACATACTTTTTTTACATGTATATATGTGTGTATGTATAGATATGTATATTTAATTGTAGTTTAAATTTTATACAATTATGTGTGTATATATATATATATATATATATATATATCATTGCATCCTGGCCCATCACCAGTCATCCTGATTTTTGTCTTGCCACTAGACTTCAATGATAATTAAAGAGAGAGTGAAGCTGACAACTCTGTATAATGCTGCCTCACTTAAATCCAATTCATGCACAGGTAAGCTATTATCTCATGATGTCATTGATCCTTTTTGAAAATGAAGGATGAGTAGGAACAATAACTATTACAATATATAATTAAAAAGGAGAGAGAGAGAGACAGAGAGAGAGAGAGAGAGAGACAGAGAGAGAATTTTGCCTAAACTTTGGCAAAACATTTGATTATTCTATTGGTTACTTCCTGTAGGAAAATGTCGTGCTATGGATTATACAATAGGGAGATTCAAAACTAGTTGAATTATTGGACTCAGAGAGTAGTCATTAATGATTTAATGTTACTTGGGAAGAAGATCTCTAGTCAAATACCCCAGGTCTTTGGCCCTACGCTTTTTAACAGTTTTACTTATGTCTTAAATGAAAGCCTTGATGGTATTTTATCTATTTTGAAGATGACATAAATCTAAGATAGAGCATGATTGATAGGTCAGAATTTTGGGCCAAAGTAAGTAATCCGCTGGTGGAGGTGGGAAGGGTGAAGGGGGAAATTAGCTTCCCCCTGAGAGGCAGGGTGTCACAACATATGAGAGTTGTTTTTGAAACCAGAAGACTTAAATTCTTCTGGCACACAGTGATTATGTAAATTAGGTCAAGTCACTAAATTTCCTGGTATTCCAGGGATCTAAGATTAACTTTTTAAGAAATTGTTGATCTGCTCCTTGCCAGTGAAAAAACAGGTTAGTTTTCCATCATGCTCTATATTAGTCAAAATATCTGTGGATATAATATTCAGTTCCAGATGCAACAAATGAGATAATGTTCAGAGGAGGACAATTGGAATAGAGAAACACCTGAATGTTGTGAAAAAACTAAGACTGGCTGGAGGAAGAGCTAAGATGGCAGAGAGTAGACATGTCTTTATCTGAGCTCCTCCTACTGTCCCTTAGATCAACACCAGATAATCTCTGAACTGATTTGGAGTGTAACAAATTTCCAGAAGAAGATACTCTGGAAGAACTTCAGAAAAAGTTTATTTCAATCAGGTGGGGGGTGGGCGGGAGAGGGGCTTAACAGACACAGTGCAGGCACCCAGGGCATTTTGCTGGGGAATCTACTGAGAGGCTCTTAGGCAAAATACAGATGAATTGACTCCTCTGTCCTGACTACAAACTGGTAGATCAGCAGATTAGCTATGAGACATCCAACGCAAATACAAAAGGCAAATAGTAAGCCTCTGAAGCCCAGAAAAAACAGGACCTGGCCACTTCAGTCAGCAACATCAGTCCCAGGGCAAGCTAAAGCTGCTGTTGCCTGTGGAAGAAGCTTGGGATAATCTCCTTTTTGCCCTAAGAGCAGACCTCAAACGTTAAAAAGAAATGAGCAAAAAAGGAAAAACAACTCTGACCATAGATAGCTTTTATGCAGAAAGAGAAGAACAGACCTCAAATACTGAAGATCCTAAAGACAAATCATTTCCAGTTGAAGCTCCAAAGGGTGATATGAGTAGGTCCCCATCTCACAAGGCTCTCTTGGAAAAAAATTAAAAGAGAGTTAAGGAAATGAGAACTTTCCAAGAGAGCTTGGAAAAGGAAAAACAGAAATTACCTGAAGAAAACTCCTTAAAAATAGATTTCATAAAATGGAAAAAGCATATAAGTCCTTACAAAATAGAAATGAAAAAGAAACCAATTTGTTGAAAAACACAATTTGTGAAATGGAAAAAAAAAATGTAATGAACAAAACACCTCATTTAAACGTTCAATTTGCCAAATGCAAAAGGAAACAAAAAAAGCTAACTGATGAAAATAATTCACTAAAAATTAGAATTGAACAAATGGAAGTGAATGACTCGATGAGATTTCAAGAATCAGTCAAATAAAACCAAAAAAGAAAAAAAAAGAAAAAATAATTAGAAGAAAATATGAAATACCTCATTGGAAAAATAACTGACCTGAAAAATAGATCTAGGAGAAATAATCTAAGGATTATTGGACTTCCTGAAAACCATGATGAAAAAAAAAGAGCTTAGACATCATCTTTCAGGAAATCATCAAGGAAAATTGCCTTGATGTGCTAGAAAAAAAAAGCATGGCTAACTAGAGAAAAGAAGGTTAGAGAGTAAAGGGAAACTACAGTAGTAATCTTTAAGTAACTAAAGGGCTCTTGGAAGGAGAATGATGCCTATTTTTCTTTTCTTTTTCTTTTTTTATGTTTTTATTTATTATAGCTTTTTATTTGCAAGATATATGCGTGGGTAATTTTTCAGCATTAACAGTTGCAAAACTTTTTGTTCCAATTTTTCCCCTCCTTTCCCCCATCCCCTCCCCGAGATGGATGCCTATTTTTCTTATACCTAGAGAATATCAATAGATGGAAGATGTAAATGTAGATTTAAAGTTAGGAAAACTGTAGAGGGCTAGAAAGTACACTCTGAAAAGGTGTACTTGAATCTAAGACAGCAAGGTACTTAAGGCTAATTATCTACTCAATGTGAGATAATGGTTTTATAAACATATACTCAGATGATATGGTAATGTCCATCCAGAAGAAATACCAGGAGCAGATCAAAGGTCTGTATTTAACATTTTTAGATCTGACCGAGGTCTTTGATACTGTCAATTGTAAGGACTTATGGACAATTATGTCAAAATTTGGTTGCCCTGAGAAGTTCATCAGTATAAGTACATCAATTTCATGATGGCATGCTAGTCTTATTGTCTGGACAATAGACAAGGCTCTTGAACTTTCCCAGTCACCAATGGAGTGAAATAATTGTGTGCTTGCTCCCATGCTTTTTAGCACAATTTTTTCAGCCATGTCAAAAATCTTCAATGAGGACAAACATGGCATCAAAGTTAGCCACCACACTGATGGCAAATTCTTCAACTTTAAAAAGCTAAAGTGGAGGGAGTGTTGATGCATGACTTTTTATTGGCAGATTATGCATTCAATGCAGCCTCTGAAAGTGAGATGTCACAAAATATGAATCAATTCTCTGCTGCTGCTTGTACTAATTTTAACTTAACAATAAACACCAAGAAAATATAGGTGCTATGGCAGTCACTACCACAACATCATATGTGGAACTGTCAGTTACAGAAAATGGTGAGGTATGAAAGCTGTGGAGTTTACTTACCTTAGCAGCATACTTTTAGGATTAATATACATTAATAATGAGATTGACACATTTATTTCCAGGGCTGGTTCTTTGTTTGGGAGGCTCTGAAGGAAAGTATGGGAGAGAAGTATCAGACTTACCACTAAACTGAAGGTCTATAGAGCCATTGTGCTGAACTCATTGTTATATGCCGGTGAAACCTGGACAGTACACCAGAGCCATGCCAGGAAACTAAATCCCTTCCATTTGAATTATCTTGGGAAGATTTTGAAGATCACCTGGCAGGATAAGATATTAGAAAGTTAGGTCTTTTTTAAATTGAGCTGCAAAACATTCAAACTCTACTGCATAGAGTGCAACTTCAAACCACATGGTTTGAATGCCAAATGTATGCTTGTTAAAAAGACTATTTTGTGGAGAACTCATACAGAGCAAATGCTAACCAGGTGGTCGGAAAACATGAAACAAGGATACTTTCAAGGTGTCTCTTAAGAACTTTAGAATTGATTGCATGACATGGGAGACGCTAGCAAAAGACTGCCCAGCAAGGCATGTTCTCATCAGAAAAAGTTCTATGCTGGTTACCATGTTCTTGGATCTGAGCTACTTCAATTCTGCTTTGCTCATACAGCATTCAAACCATTTCTTGGTTTTATAACTTTTCTGGATTACCCTTACCCAATTCTAATTTTCAAAGAGTCATTTTCTTACTAAGATTCTGGATCTCCTTTTCTAGTCAGTTGACTTTCTTTTCATAATGTTGTTTTCTTGGATTTTTTTGTGCAGTGTTGTTATTGCTTTGCTTTGCTTTGTTTTTGTTTTTCCTCAATCTCATTTGATTTTTAAAGTCTTTTTTGAATTCTTCTATAAATTCTGTTGGTAGAAGTAACCATTTTCTTTAAAAATATATTTTTTTTCAGGTAGCCTTTTAATGTTACTCTTTGGTGTAAAAGAGACTTTAAAAAACCTTCAGTGTCCTCCTCTAAAGAGACCTGGGTCTTCCCTATTCCCATGGTGACCATATAAGGTTGGCTTCTTTTTCCTTTGCCTATTCATTTTTTTAAAAATATGTTTGTTAGTGTAATCATCTCTAGTTCTGGAGTGGGGGATGTGCCTCTGGCTTCAGGTTCTCCTTTAGTTCTCCTCTCTTTTCTGGAATCCCAAATTGAGAACTCCACCTTCCTGTAAGTGCCTGCAGCCAGCTGTGTTCCTGCCTCATTACTTCTGCACTCTGTGGGTGTGTATTGGTTTCTTCTTGCCCAAGATTATGTTTGTGCATCATAACTGGGCCTGGAGTTCCTTATCAGCTGAGGTCCTCTCAATCTTCTCTGAATCACACATGCCACTCCCTACACTGTCAGGGAAGTGAAAGTTTCTTTGGCTGAGGCTGAGATTTTCAACCCAGTTAATCCCAAAGCTCATTGATTATTTCAATGAACCTTGCCTGGAGATGTTTACAATTCATAGAGACCAAACCTATATTATGATATCTTTTTTCATATCTTCTCAGGTTGCCCCATTAGGATCCCTCTTTTTCCCCAACTCCTATTTTTTTTAAAAAACCATTCTATATTTGCCCTCTATGTTTGTCTTGTTTGTGGGGAAAATCTGGAGACTGGAATTTTCTGACCTTCTCTGCCATCTTCCTAGACTCCTCCTTCACTATTCATTTTTTTTTTTTTTTTTTTTTTTTTTTTACTCTAAGAAGGAATAGAAATATCATCTTCTGAGAAACAAAGAAAACTTCTGGCACAAAAAGGTGTCCAGCTAAACTGAGTTCTCATTAATACCTCAAAAATGGTATCAATGCAGTAAAAAAAAATAAAATAAAAGTTCTGGGGGTAGAGGCAAGATGGCAAAGTAAAGTCAGGAAGCTGTTAGAGCTCTCCCATTTTCCCTCTGAACAGAATCTGATGGAATAAAACCACTTTCCAGCTCAAGATAGACTGGGAAAAAAAACAAAACTTCAAAGAAAGGTAAGTCTTGCTGGGGTGAAAAGAGTTCAGCCCATGTCAGAAAGACTCTGGGAAATCCAGTGAGAGGGTCTTAATCACAATAAATCAGCAACTAAGACCCTCAGTCATGGCTCGGTAGAGGAGCAAATCAGGGGGCAGCTTCCAGTGTCAGCTCAGAAAGAAAACTCTGGGAAACCAGACTGTTTTCTGAAAAGAACAGACAAAACTATCCCCTCCAAACACAAGGGGCTCCTGTGCTCAAAGCTAAGGCTCAAAGCAGTATAGGAAGCTTGGGACAGAGCTGCTTTTAACCCAGGAGCAGAGCTCCACCTTAAAAGTAAAAAGGAAATACACTATTATTCAATATTAGTATTATTCAGTATCTAATACTAGAAATAATAGTTATAACAATGATAAGAAAAAAATTGAAGGAAGTAGAATAAGCAATGAGAAAACAAAACTACCTCTCTTTGCAAATGATATTATGGTATATTTAGAGAATCTATATTTAGAGAACTAAAAACTGGTAGAAAAATTAATCTTTTTACCAAAGTTTCAGAATATAAAATAAATCCACATAAATCATCAGTGTTTCTATATACTGTCAACAAAGTCCAGCAGCAAGAGATGGAAAGAAAATCTCTATTTAAAATAACTCCCAACTGTACAAAATATTTCTGAGTCTCCATGCTAGGGCAAAACCAGAACTAAATGAACATAATTACAGAATGCTTTTCACACAAATAAAGATAGGCATAAAATATTGGAGAAATATCAGTTGCTTATGGATAATATGAAACAACTCATGAAACAAAAGTTCAAACTTCTGAATGTATTAATTTATTAAATTTAATAAATAATAATTAATTTATTAAATATTAAATTGAATAACAAATCAAAACCAGACTTCTGAGATTGTTACAGCACCCAAAATCAGGGGGAGAGTTTTTTGTACATCAAAATATAACAATTAATAAGACATAACCTAGGACACAAGAATAAGTAATTTGAGAGGAACGATTGGGGACTTTCCAAGTTGGGAGCAAGAGAGCAAACAGGTAAGATTCCCTGAAATCATAAAAAGAGGTGTTCTACTCCTTCTGTCCCTCTGGGTCCTGCTAAGTGTCTGTAATCAATCAAAGCAACAAGGAAACAATAACTGGTCAACCAAGACCCAACCAGTTTTCAGATATGATATATGAAGAGCTTTAGATGTATAACTAGGAAGAACTCCTTCCATCAGTTTTCAGATCTGACTAAATTTCTAGTCAACATAACCTAGGGCCTTAATTAAGGGTCTTTAAGCAATAAAATGCTTTGTTTGAAAATTAAGGTAAATTGAGAGGCAATGATCTTAACATGATCAATTTATAAATTAAGCTGATGGTAACCAATAAATTAAATCTCTCTCAATGACTAAAGATCCTAGATGGGGTTTACCAGACTTACTATAGTTTTGGGGAATACAGAGTTGGGTAAATGATCATAGAGTAGATAATATTGTAGGGGTGGAGACAACATAATTGATTATTTTAAAGAAAATGGGAGAGGATTTTAGAAATATAACAGAGTAGGTCAGAAAATTCCAAGCTCTCCAGATTCCCCACAAAGAAAAAATATGCGTCGAGGCAAGAATAGAGTAATTAAAAATAAATAAAAGTTGAGTGGTCTTCCTGGGCCAAATGGAGAACATTTGAAGAATATACAAGGGTTGTCCCTTGTGAAATGAAAACAACTCCATATTAGTTCTGCTGAAACAAGCAGTGAGCCCTGGGCTAGACTGGGAAGTAGCTTCAGCCTAACTACAGGAACTTTTACTTCCTAGACAATGTGGTAAGTTAAATGTCTGAGTGGGAAAAGATCGAGGGAACCTCTGCTAATAAGAAATGTCAGGCTCACTTGTGCTGCTCAAACACATCCCTAGATGAGAAGGAATCATCACTGGTCTGGTGAGTATAGAAGCAGTGGGATTCTTAGTGTGGCCATGGGTCTTGGAACACTATATATTGAAGAGCAAAAGAATTAGAATTGTGGCTGAAAATAGAATACCCAGAGAAGGTAATCATAATCTGGAACAAAAAAAAACTATTCAAAGAATTTCCAGACTTTCAGGATTTTGTCGCCAAAAGACCAGAACTTTATAGAAAATTTGACAAGAGAAATATAAAGTTACAAAGGATTCAATAAGAACAAAGTGCTTATGTATGTAGAAATGTAAACCATATGTTCAAGAATGTCATAAGAAAAATTTAGGGTAGAGCTGAATATTGTGTGAATCTAAAAAAACAAAACAGTGTAGAAAAAAGTAAAAAGAGTAATTCAATTATACAAATGAGGTGCAAGAGGAAGAATTGACCCAGAGGAATTAGATGAGGGAGACAGACTGTAAATTCTGGAATCCTATTTAATCATGAATAAGTTAAAGGATGAACAATACATATAGATCTAGACAGATATAAAAGTCTTCTAAATTTATGGAAAAATAAGAAGGGGAGGAAATATAAGGCAAGATAGAGAAGAGTGTATAGATTAAGTTGAAAGGGATAAAGTATGTAGATTAAGAGGAATAGGATAAAGAAGGAGGGAAAGAGTGGAGGAAGAAAATAAGAGATGAATACTGATGGAGGTGGAGGTTAATAGCAAGGCAAGGTAGTAGATAAAAGAAATGCATAGGAGCCAGCAGGAATAAGAAGTAAGAGATCCCCATAAATATAATAATAATGATCAGGAGTAGAATTTATTATAGAAAAAAAAAGCAATAGTAATCATTAATCTCAGACAAATTTAAAGCTAAAAGATTTAATCAAAAAAGAAAAATAAGGAAACTACACTATATGTCAGTTATATTAATCAATATTGTTTTAGACTAAAATAACTAGATAACAAGGTTGAAATATTGCTGTGGCATAGGAAACGAATTGGTAAATTTGGAAAAATATGGAAACTTGGACTTAAGAAGGATGATCCACTTTCAAAGAAATGGGACAAACATGCATAGCATTTACATAAATTGTATATTAATGCATGTGTGTAAATATTGTATGATTATAAATATCTATGTATATATATGTGTATGTGTGTATATGCATGCATATATAATCTCTACACTTAATTTTAGCTTTTTGGGGGTAGGTTGAAGGAAGGAAAGGGGGAAAAGAATAAAGTAAAAAGTGTACAACAGAGAACAAAAGAAAACCTACAAGGTATTAAAGAAAAGATGGACAACTTTGAACATAATATGTAGTATTTATTATATATACTTTCTTGAAATAGAAATTTATTGTTTCATATTTTGAATCCTCTCATATATCCTACTGTGAATATAATAGTGTTGTTTTCTTTTTTAAATTTGTGTTTAATATTTAAACAAATTATTTTTTAAAGCAGTTTAGCATATTCATGTGGGGCCACTGACCACTCCTTTCCAACAATTAAGGAATATTGTTTTATGGGACCATCAGAGACTTGTAGACCTTCTTAAGAGATGTGAGTTAGCTGAATCCCTGGCATCTTAAGGAGAAAAGTCATTCTTTAACTATATAAGAGTAGGCAAAAATGGACAATATATCTTGGGGGGCGGGGATGATAACAAAATAACTTGTGACTTTAACTCAGAGGAGAAGCTAACTTGATTATAAAATTAATGCAGTGTAGAATCAGCTAGACTCATACAAGAGAAACTAGAGATGATATTAATTTTCATTTCCCCCTTTGATTCAATGAGGAGTACTTCCTCAATGAATCATTAATTTATATGTCAATTATTCAATGACAGCCCAGGTGTTCTACTATGATGGGAATGGTAGAAGACCAATTGACCAATTCATTTTAAAGGTCTATTATAAATAGTTTCATCAAGCAGATCAGTCTAACCCAATTAATTATCCATTCCCAATTTCCACTTCAACAGTACATAATATCTCAGGATTCAGATATCTCATGCAATTATCTGGTTTATGAAAACATCTCCTCTTGGGCTTTCTGGAATTATTCTTTTCTCAGAGCAGCTCTCAAGGAAACAGCTTCTCCTAGAAGACCTGTTTCTCTGGCTCAGTTGCAAAATTCAGTATTATTAGAACAGCCTCTTAAATAAGACCGCATGGTGAAAATCAGCTCAAACTTTTAGTTCTAACCCTATTAACAATAGAGCTATAAGAAAAACATCAAATTACAGATCCATAATTCACTTGAAACTTCACAGGTTTTTAATTTTTATATGTCCCTTGCTTTATCTAAACCCTATGCTTGATATGGACACTGCCAACAATAGGATAAAGCAGAAATCTTAAAAATAAATCTATGATGTTCTAACTTGTAAAATAAGCCCTTCTGGTTAAAGATGTAATAATTTCCAAAGTAGATGTGTATGCCAAAATTAGGAATTTTTTTCTGAATAGATATTGATTCTACTATCATGTAACTTCCTCTGATATGTTAGCATATTTTTATATTGATATAGAAATTCATTTAATGGGGGAAATGGGGGCAGAACCAAGATGGCAGAGAGTAGACATGGCTATATCTGACCTCCTCCAAGCTTCCCCTCAGATCAACAGCCAATTAAGTCTCTGGCCCGATTTTAGAGTGACAGAACCCACAAATATTTGGAGTACAACAAATTTCCAGAAGATACTTTGGAAAAACTTTAGAAGAGGTCTGTTTAAATCGGCCAGGGGAAAAGGTTACTGAGCCTAGACTGCAGTGCAGATAGCCTGAGGCAAGGAGCTGGGGTGAGTAGCCAGCTTTTTGCAGAGTCTGCACACCAAAGAACCTATTGTGGGGCTTGTAGGACACTCTGCCCTGGTTGTAAGCTGGTGATTTGGCAGATTTACTGTGAGACACCCAAAAACAAACACAAAAGGCAAAATGTAAGCCATTGAGCCCCGGAAGAATGCTGGACCTGGCCTGATTAACCAGCACTGCAAATCAGTCAGCAGAACTTCTCCAGAGCAGATAAAGCAGCTTTTGCCCATTTGCCTTAAGAGCAGATATCAACCTTTAAAAATGATTTTAAAAAATCAAAAAGAACTCTGAAAATAGACAGCGCTGATGGAGAGAACAGACCTCACACCTTGAGGTTTGAAATCAGCTACAGATGAGGCCCCAAAAGGTGATATGAGCTGGTCCCCATTTCACAGGGCTCTCTTGGAAGAATTCAAAAAGGATCTTAAAAGAGATTTAGAAGAAAAATGGGGAAAGGAAATGAGATCTTCGCAAGAGGGTATCGAAAAGGAAAAACAGAAATTATCTGAAGAAAACCCCTTACAAAATAGATCGAGTGAAATGGAAAAAAACATATAACTCCCTACAAAAATTAATTTGATAAAATGGGAAAAGCATATAACTACTTACAAAGTAGATATGAAAAAGAAACTAATTCATTGAAAAACAGAATTTTTGAAATGGAAAAAAAATTGCAATGAACAAAACAACTCATTTTAAAATTCAATTGACTAAATACAAAAGGAGCTAAAAAAAGGTAAATGAAGAAAATAATATGCTAAAAATTAGAATATAACAAATGCAAGTGAATGACTCAATGAGACCAAGAATCAGTCAAATAAAACCAAAAGAAAAAAAGAAAAAAATTAGAAGAAAATATGAAATACCTCATTGAAAAAACAACTGACCTGGCAAATAGATCTAGGAGAGACAATCTAAGGATTATTGAACTTCCCGAACACCATGATGAAGAAACAAGCCTGAACATCATCTTTTAGTAAATCATCAAGGAAAACTATCCTGATGTCCTAGAACCAGAAAGTAAAGTAGTCATTGAAAGAATTCACTCATCACCTCCTGAAAGAGACCCCAAAATAAAAATATATATGTTGAACATGTGTAATTCTTCTATATATATTTATACAATTATCTTGCTGCACAAGAAAAAATCAGATCAAACCAGAAAAAAATGAAAAAGAAAACAAAATGCAAGCAAACAACAAGAAAGAGTGAAAATACTATGCCGTGATCCACACTTAATTCTCAGTCCTTTCTCTGAGTGCAGATGGCTCTCTTCATCACAAGACCATTGGAAGTGGCCTGAATCATTTCATTGTTGAAGAGAGCCAAGTCCATTAGAATTGATCGTCATCTATTCTTGCTGTTGCCATGCATAATGATCTCCTGGCTCTGCTCATTTCATGTAAGTCTCTCCAGGCCTCTCTGAAATCATCCTGCTGATTGTTTCTTACAGAACAATAATATTCCATAACATTCATATACCATAACTTATTCAGCCATTCTACAACTGATGGGCATCCACTCAATTTCCAGTTTCTTACCACTACAAGAAGAGCTGCCACAAACTTTTCTCACATGTGGGTCCCTTTCCTTCCTTTAAAATCTCTTTGGGATGTAGACCCAATAGAAACACTCCTGGATCAAAGGGTAGGCATATTTTGATAGCCCTTTGGGCATAGTTCCAAATTGCTCTTCAGAATGGTTGAATCAGTTCACAACTCCACCAACAACATATTAGTGACCTAGTTTTCTCACATTCCTTTCAACATTCGTCATTATCTTTTTCTGTCATCTTACCCAATCTGAGGGGTGTTTCATGGTACCTTAGAGTTTCTTAATTTGAATTTCTCTACTAATAGTGATTTAGAGAATTTTTCACATGGCTAGTAATGGTTTCAATTTCAGCATCTGAAAATTGTTCATATCTTTTGACCGTTTTGAATTCTTATAAATTTGAGTCAATTCTCTATATATTTTAGAAATGAGGCCTTTATCAGAACCCCTGAATGTAAATTTTCCCAGTTTATTGCTTCCCTTCTAATCTTGTCTACATTGGTTTTGTTTGTATAAAAACTTTTTAATATAATATAATCATTTTGAATTCATCAATGTACTCCAAGTCTTCTTTG
This sequence comes from Sarcophilus harrisii, assembly GCF_902635505.1. Taxonomy (NCBI): domain Eukaryota; kingdom Metazoa; phylum Chordata; class Mammalia; order Dasyuromorphia; family Dasyuridae; genus Sarcophilus; species Sarcophilus harrisii. The sequence continues at coordinate 550,346,737 of NC_045428.1, forward strand.
GTCACAATTTCTTCTGTCTCTACAGTTCTGAGAGATAAACTATCCTGTTCTTCTAATTTGCTTAATACTATCATTCTTTATGTCTAAATCATGAACCTTTTTTGACCTTATCTTGGTATAGGGTATTAGGTGAGAGTCAATGCCTAGCTTCTGCCATTCTAATTTTTAATTTTCCCAGAAATTTTTATCAAATAGTGAGTTCTTGTCCCAAAAGCTAGGGTCTTAAGGTTTGTCAAAAACTAGTTTACTATCGTCATTGTTTATTTGGTCTTGTGAATCTAACCTATTCCACTGATTAACTATTTTATTTCTTAGCCAGTACCAAATGGTTTTGATGACCACTGCTTTATAAGATAGCTTTAGATCTGGTACAGCTAAACCATCTTTATTAGCATTCTTAAAAATTAATTCCCTTGAAATGTAACTTCTATTCTTAGATTTACTGACTACACAAATGAACTCCTATTGTAACAAAAGTTAAGATAGAATGTGCACATATCCCATGTAATTAATTCCAAATTTTATATAGAGAACAGTGTATATCACATGAGTTATCTGTAGAAAACATGCTCAGTAGTTAATCGTGTTTAAATGGAATAGATATTACACAGATATAGACCCTTACTTTTAAATATCTGCTAAACAATGGGGACACATTTAAAGTAACTCTTGAATAATTTGCTTGCATTTCAGAGCATTCTCAATATACAGAATGAGTCTACAACATGAATATACAAATGAACATACAACTATTAGCAGGCAAAGACATATACAAGTATTCAATCTGAGGTACATCAGATTGAAAATAGTATGATCTCACATATTTGCTTCCTATTACATAATAACTTAGAAGCTTCAGTATAATTTTAGAAATTATTATTAAAGTCTATTAAAATAATAAAGTAAATATTGTGCTCATATCTTATACTGACCACCATTCCTGACTATAAAAATTTTCTATAAAAGGAAAATGAGGGACATAATTATAACAGTCATCAAAAGTAGTCCTCCAGGCCATAGTCTAAGGGCACAGAATAACTTAGTACATGTATAATAAGATGAGGAATCCTTAATTCTGTTTGATTTCAGGTAAAAGTCATATTGGCAGTTAATTGTAAAATAGAATATTACAACCAGGCTCAGAATTAACTAGGTGGAAAAATTAATTGTATGAGAAACTGAATCAAGGGGGTCTTACTTTAATCTTCCTAAGGTTCTTTTCTCCTTCTTCCCAGCTGTCCCCCAGGGACAGACATCTACCAGTTCACAGAACTCAGTCCCATTTAGTTGCTGGAATTAAAAAAAAAAAAAAAAACCTGTTTTCCCAATTGCATGTTTAAAAAAATGGTCACAAATACTTCCCTTATCCATAAATCTGACAGGTAAACTATTCCATGTCCTCCTATTTTGTCCGTGATATCATCTTTTATATCTAAATAGTATGCCCATTTTGACTTTATCTTGGTTTATAGTAGAGATGATGATGGGCTATACTTAGGTTCTACCATAGTTTTTCCAGCTTTCCCAGCAGATTTTGTCAACAAGTGAGTTCTTGCTCCAAAAGTTGGGACCTTTGCATTGATCAAACACTATTATGATCATTTTCTATTGTGCCCTGTGTACCTAATTCATTCCACTGATCTATCACTTTATTTCTTAGCCAATATCAGATTATTTTTATAATTATCATTTTATAATGTAGTTTGAGATCTGGTATAGGTAGGCCACCTTTCTTCATTTTTTCTCCATTAATTCCCTTGCTATCATTGACCTTCTTTTCTTCCAGATGATATTATTTTTCTAGTTTATAAAATAATTTTGGTAGTTTGATGATATGGTACTCAATGGACTTAGATACAATTGTCATTTTTAAATTATACTGTCTCAGTTTACCCATGAGTAATAAATATTTCTCCACTTGTTTAGATTTGACTTTATTTGTGGGAAAGTGTATCATACACAGGGGTCCTCAAACTTTTTAAATAGGGGGCCAGTTCATTGTCCCTAAGACTGTTGGAGGGCCGAACTATAATAAAAACAAAAACTTTGTTTTGTGGGCCTTTAAATAAAGAAACTTCATAGTCCTGGGTGAGGGGGATAAACGTTCTCAACTGCTGCATCTGGCCCGCGGGCCGTAGTTTGAGGACCCCTGTGTATGGTAATTGTGTTTCTAGAGTTCCTGATTTTGTCTTGACAGATAGATTTCCAAGCATTTCCTCATCTTTTCTATTCCCAATTAAATTTTCTTCCGAGGCCTATCATAAGTAACTTTTCTAAAATTCTTTTTACCTCCTTAATATCTTTTTTGTTATTTTTTTGGTTAGACGTATTTTAGAGGGAAAAGTTGATGTCCCCATTGTTTTAGTTTTTCAATTTCCTCCTTAAATTCATTTATTTTCTTCATTTAAAATTTGGATGTTATAGCAATTGGTACATATATATGTAGTATTGGGACTACTTCATTATTTATGGTACCTTTTTAGCAAGATGTAGTTTCCTTCCTTATTCTTAATTAAATCTATTTCTGCTTTTTCTTTATCTGAGATCATGATTATTTCCCCTGCTACTTTTTACTTCAACTGAAGCATAATAAATTCTGCTCCAGCCCCTTACTTTTACTTTGCTTCTGTTTCTCTGTTTCTTATGTCTTTCTTGTTAACATACTGCAGGATTATTATTTTTTAAATCCACTCTGATATTTTCCCCCAGTAATCTTCCTTTCCCTCTCCCCCTATTTTTCTCTCCTCCCTCCCCCTCATTGTCTTCCTCTCCCTCCTCATCAGTGTTTTGTTTCTGATTTCTACCTGCCCCAATCTTCCCTCCTTTCTATCAACTCCTTCTCTTCTCTTATCACCCTTTCCTCATATTTCCCTTCAGGATAAGATAGATTTCTATGTTGAACTGAGTATATACATTATATCTCATATAATTTTAATTTCTATGAAATTATTTTCTTCAGTGAGCTTTTGGAACTTCTTTTTTACTTTTTCAGGAGTCGTTTTCTCCAGTGACATTTTTTACATGTTTTTTTTCCATTTTTTTGTGTGTGCTTCAGTTACCAAACTATTGACTCCCTTTTTGTGATTATATCATTTCTTTTTTCCACTGTTTCTTCTGCCTCTGTTATTTGATTTTTAAAATCTATATTGAGCTCTTTCAGAAGTTCTTTTTGAACCTGATATCAATTCACATTTTTTTCTTTGAGGTTTCAAGTATAGCCATTTTGACATTATAATTCTTTTATAATTTGTGTTTTGTTCTTCCCTGTCACTATAGGAACTTTTCTGTGATCACATTCTATTTGTTTGTTTTGCTCATTTTCCATCCTACTTTTTGATTTTTAATTTTATTTTGAAGTTGCTCTCTGCTCCTGCAGTGGAAGGAAAGCTAATCCAAGTTTCTCCTTTACTCTACCCTTTGGACTAGCCTTCCTTTCTATTTGGTATTTTTCTGGAAGCAGTAAAACATTGGCTTAATGATACAACGAAACCTGAAAATAAATTTCAAAAAGCAAATTCACAGTCCCCAAATACCTAATCTTAAACAAGAAAAATTCACTAATCATGGATTAGGTCTAGATAAAGTTATTATTCTCATGTTGTTAAAAAATAATGTTGTATATTAACCCTTTCAGTAAAATTAGATCTCCAAATGTCTAGAGTCTATTAAGATTAAGTTGGTTGAAGATGTAACTTCAATATATACTATTTCATGTATAACTTAATAATTTTCATAATCACAAACCATCACATAAATCATTGCTTTATTATAAACTTTAGTGTTAATACAAGAGTAATCCCATTTTTTCAGTAAACCAGTTCTATAACTCTATTTCATAACTCTATTTAAAATGAGCACATATCTATTTTAGAATAGAAATCAATCATCTAAAGAATAAGATTAACCATATTCTATAGTCATGGGGGAAACCCCTTCAATAGCAATCCACTGCAGACAGAATTGTTGTTCTTGTTCCTTCATTTTTGTAGAAAACTAATGACATCATAAGGTGATGTTGTGACTTATGCATAAATTGTATTTAAATGAGGCAAAGTTGTACAAAGTTATGAGTCTCATTCTCTCTTCCAGAGTCATGAAAGTCCAATGGCAAGATGAAAGTCAGTACAACTGGTAAAGGTCTTGCAGTAGATGACCTGGGCATCTTTGATGTCTAGTCAGGCCCTAAGCATTCCACAGTACCTGCTTCCTCTGTCTTCATGGCTGTTATAACAAATTATTTTTATCTGCCCTTTTAACCTAGGGAAGTCTTTATTTGACTTGGGTAGACATCCCCCTAACTCATTGACACATTTGAGGCCCATAAGTTGCTATTAAGCTGGGATAACCCATAAACTAGGACAGTTTACAAAAGTGTGGCCCCTATGCATGACATAACTTCTTGGAGCCACAGATGAGAGTTGGGTGAGATATGGACACCAAAGGGGAATGAATAGACCTAAAAAGAATTCCACAATCCTCACACCAGAGGCGCACTCTTTTTTCATTCAATTCCCACTAGGTTGAATCAATATAACAAAAATGACAATGTATGAAAATTAATTTATTTATTCAGTACTTTATCAATCAAATTAACAAAAAAATATTTTAGACCTAGAAAAAATAATTACAAAATTCATCTGGAAAAACAAAAGGCCAAGAATAGCGTGAGAATTAATGGGGGGAAATGTGAAGGAAGGTAGCTTAACCATACCAAATCTCAAACTATATTATTATTTTTTAAGCTTTTTATTTTCAAAATATATGCATGGATAATTTTTCAGCATTGATCCTTGCATAGCCTTGTGGTTCAGACTTTTCCCTTCTTCCCCTCACTTGTCCCCTAGATGTCAAGCAATCCAATATATGTCATACATGTTAAAATATATGTTAAATCCAATATGTGTAAGCATATTTATACAGTTCTCTTGCTGCACAAGAAAAATCAGATCAAGAAGGAAAGAAAATGAGTAAGAAAACAAAATGCAAGCAAACAACATTAAATAGAGTAAGAATATTATATTGTGTTCCACATTCAGTTCCCAGTTTTCTCTTTGGGTGTAGATGGTTCTCTACAGCACAAGATCTTTGGAGCGAGCATCAATCATCTCATTTTTGGAAAGAGTCACATTCATCAGATTGATCATCATATAGTATTGATGTTGTCATACAATAATCTTCTGGTTCTGCTCATTTCACTTAGCATCGGTTCATGTAAATCTCTCCAGGCCTCTCTAAAATCATCCTGCTAGTCATCAAATTATGCTATTGAATGGTAATCATCAAAAGCAATCTGGTACTATCTGAGAAACAGAGTGATAAATTAGTAAAGTAAATTAGTTAGTTGCTGTCCTTCATTTTTGAAAAAGACCAAAATAATATCACTATGTTCAAATCGATTTGCAATGTGGCGGATCAGACTAATATGAGCCCTAAATGCACAAATAGTCCATGTGGACATTTATGGTTCTCTAATTTAAGGTCTCTCTAAATTTGCATATCTCATATTCCTTTTGAGCTACTTCAAATCTATTTTGTTAATATACCACAACACCTTCTTTAATGGCCTATGTCATTTTTTCTCATGTCACACAATCAATTCCAAAGTTTTTCAGAGAGACTTTGAGGGTGTTCTTGTATTGCTTCTTTTGACCACCATGTGAGGCTTGTCCTGTGTAAGTTCTGCATAAAGTAATTTTTTAAACAAGCATACATTTGACATTCATACATCATGGCCAGATCATCAGGAGTCCAAACATTCATTTCCCTTGCATGCTGTTAATGGAACATTAAGGCCCTGAGAAACTGCATGAAACACAAACTTATAAGCCAGATGAATATATTGTTTGCTGTTCTTCCAGCAGCATCAGTATCAATTTTTCCACACCATCCCCTCCTCTTTCCTAACTATCGAAAGGAATAGACAAAACAGAACTATAAAGTTAAGTACTACAAAAAGAAATATTAGAACAATGTCAAAAGATAGTGCAAGAAGGTGTGAGCAAGCTACAATAAAAAATAACCAACCCAGAAATAGGGCATGGAGAAAGAAACTAAGAAACATCCGACTTATACAAATGCATGATGAAACAAAAGACCAATAAAAAAATAAGACCTGATTATCATATTTTGAGAAATCATAAAAGAAAATTTCTCAGAATCATTGGAATTATAAAACAGAACAACTCATTATAATTCATAGATCATCAACAGAAATAACCCCATATTTACACACAGAAAGAAGTTATTGCTAAGATACAAAATCCTCCATCAGACAACTCCTGATTAACTGTGTTATCCCAACGACTTGAGGAAATTACAAGATGTAAGGGATCTAATAGAGACAATGAGATGTAAGGGTCCTACCTATTTAGACATTGAAAATTGAAGGTATACCCATTTCAGACACTAAATGATCTATTTGTGTATGAAAAAAATCAATAAGCTCAGTTAAGGACTGAGAAAGACAAAAGATCTAGAAGGCATTATAGTTTATAGAAGAGGAAAAGCTGAACTTATTCCTTTATAATGTTTCCGTTATGCACTAGCCTTGTTTTTGTTTGTCCTTCATTCTTGAAGAGGCCCTTGACATGCAAATGAACTGGATTTAAGTGAGGGAGGGCTGTGAAAGGTCACCTGCCTCACTTTCCCTTCCAGAGCCATCTGTTGTCCAGTGGCCAGATATAGATCAGGATGATCAGGACGGGGCCCTTGACCTTTTAAGCTCAGATCTCCAATAGTTCTCAGTTTGACTGAAGCAGCACGCATTCAGTGAGTAGGACTAGGTAGCAACTGAGGCAAAGAATCTCCTTTTTCACCTAATAAAAAAGAAAAAAAAATCTAAATGAATAAATAAATCAAGAAGAGAAAGATCCTCAGAGTTTCTAGTCAGAGCAGATATGATTGCTATTTACATTCAATTTGAGTGGATTAGGACCCTAAAAACGACCAAATGGGGCTGGCCTGGGACTTATTGCTGGACAATCAAAGGGTATTGTTGATGATGTCATGATATGCAAGTGAATTGGAATTAAGTGAGGATGAATTGTGCAAGGTCACCTGCCTCAATTTCCCCTCCAGGGCCATTTGATTGTGCCTCTACTGCAGTAATAATTAATATAAGTAATTTCAATTAGCTTGTTAACCAAAGGCAGCATGTGAGGTTAATTATTCCATGAGTGTACAATATCGGATTTTCCCAACAGGTGGCACTCACCACCAGCCCAGTAACCCATCAGTCTCCCCAAGTGTAATACAGCCTTCCTAAAACAATTGATCTCCACTTTGAGTCAGGACCTATAACTTAATATTCTTTAGAGACTGTAGTACACCAAAGCATATTGCCCTACAGAATAACCAGAAGTACAAAAAATGTTTAAGTGTTTCTTAATTCTAGAAGAAACTTGTGATCATTAAAAGCAATATGCTCTCTGCAAAAGGCAATCTCACCTGCTCATTTCCTTTTCTGCCAATCTGGGCCCAGTTCATATACACAAGATATGTATAGTAATGGTTCAGCTTCATAACATGGTCTAAATAACAGACAATTGACGTCTAATTTTTTTTTTTTCCATATGTGGATAATAAGGTCAAATTCTGTGAAATTAAAGATCTCATTTGACAATGCAATGTTCCAAGGCTTGCTATAGTTGATAAAATGTCACCAACAAACAGAAGCATCTGGAGGACTTCACTATTTTGAGGTTCCATATGGAATCATGAATACCACAAACACTTCTCTTGAGCTACTGTACATTCCCCTTGCTTTATTCCTTATTCCCCTATAGTGAGCAGGGCATCCATCTAAACAAGTTGTTGCTGTTATGTAATTTTTAAAGAATCTTGTGTGATTTTGATATTTGTATGATAGATACCTTGTTCAAGGAGTTTTTTTATGTGTATATTTTCTTCTTTTTTATTTTTAATTTGTGGAATAAAACAAGCATTTTCATAACAACTCAATTTTAAAAGATGGTTGCACATGAAATTGCAGATTTACTATGCACAAATTGCTATTCCTTTCAACTATATGAGAAAATATCATGTAAATTTCCTTTTTTCCCCTTTTAAAAATTTTCCCTCCCTTCCCTGCCCTAGAGATGGCTATCATTAGATACAAATATGTATGTATATATGGAGATTTTATATATATAAACATAATTATTCTACACATATTCCTATTTTTAATTTCTTTCTCTGGATGTAGATAACATCTTACTTTATATGTCCTTTAAAGATAATTTAGGTATTTATAATAGCTGAAATAATTTATTCACTGTCATCCTTAAAATAATATTTTTATTGTATGCAATATTCTCTTGGTTCCACTTATTTCACTTTTCTTTTTTTCATGCAAGTATATCTATGTTTTTCTAAAATTATTGAGCTCATCCTTAGTATTCTATCATAATCATATACCACAATTCATTCAGTCATTTCCCAATGATGTGCATCCCTGAAATTTCCAGTTCTTTGCCATCACAGAATTGCTATAAATATTTTAGAACATATAGGTTCTTTTCCTTTTGCTCTATTCCTCTTTTGAAATAGACCAAGGAGTGGTATTTCTGGGTCATAGAATATAAGTAGTTTAATAACTTTTGAGACATAATTTCAGATTGCTCTCCAAAACAGCTATATCAGTTTACAATTCCATTAACAATGAATTAGTATCCCATTTTTCAACATTCCCTCCAATATTTGTCATTTTTCCTCTTCTGTTATTTTAGCCAATCTGGAAGATTTAAATGATATCTTCAGGTTGCTTTAATTTGTATTTCTCTAATCAATGATTTAGGGCACTTTTATATGACCATAAATTGCTGGTTTCTTCATCAGAAAACTGCCTGTTTATATCCTTTGACCATTTATCAATTAGGGGACATCTTGTATTCTTATAGACGTGTCAAAGTTCTTTATATATTTAAGAAACTTTATAAATCTACCCCCCCATTTTCTGCATTTCTGCTTATCTTGACTATGTTTATTTTATTTATATAAAACTCTTTTAGTTTAACGTAATCAAAATTAATCTATTTTACACCTAACTTTGTTCTCTCTCATTTATTTCATTCCTTTCCACAAGCCTGAGAAGTAATATTCCATATTCTTCTAAATTTTTATTGGAAAATCTTTTTTCATATCTAGGTCATGTATTAATTTTGACTTTATTTTGATAAATGGCATAAGGTATTGGTCCATGTCCAATTTCTGCCATAATGCTTTCCCAGTTTTTCTTTCTTTCCAAATTTTTTTCAGGAGAGCAATTAAGATCACATCTTGTTTTATTCCTAGAATAGATTTAGGCAGTTAGGCAGGACAGCAGATAAAATGTTGGACACGAAGTCAAGAAAATCTGAGGTCAAATCTGGCCTCAGACACTTACTATGTGGCCCTGGACAAGCTATTTAACCTCTAGCCTCATTTTCCTCAACTACAAAATGGGGATAATTAGAGAACTTTGTCATTTTATAGAACTTTGGGGAGTATTAAATGAGATATTTGTAAAGCTCTTTGCAAACCTTAAAGTGCTATGTAAATTCTATTGTTAATAATACATTTGTATATATAAAGATAAAGTGTGTTTGTTTTAGATTTATATTTAGATTTTCTTATGAACAATTATCTTAGATATTAATAATTTATATTATATATGTACATTATATGAATAATATATGTATATTATCAACAAATTCTAAATACAGTAGGATCTTGCATTCTTTGTTTCAGTCCATAATTTGCCATTCAACATAATTTTCAGAAGCCAATTCTCTTCTCAACCCTTATCAAGGTTTGCCTTGATTTCTGCGTGTAGATTATTCTTATGAAAATTTTGTATGGATAGGAAAATATTTATTATATTTATAGTCCATATTTATTGACATTCTCATACTCATATTTTTTAATTGTAACAATGTTTAGGATTGTTTTGTTTTGTTTTTTTCAAGCATTCAGTGTTCTTTTGAGGACAGATGCTTTTGTATTCTCCATATTCCTGTTCATAACATCTCCCTTCTATATTTATTTGCCTTACTTTTATTGTACTACCCAGGCTCTGTTTTCTTCAGTACTATTTCTGCTTTCTTATGTAGCACACCCTGGATTGTGATATTAGAATTCAAATGTAGTTCATATGTCATTAACAGTGAAAAGTGTTATAATAAAATTTTTTACAAATATTTTCCATTTTTCATATCTGTTATCCCACTTAAAACTTCGTCCTTTAGTTCTCTCAAGATGTAGTTGGAGTTTCACCAAGCTTTTTGTAATTGATTCCCTCTATATTGTTACTTCCTAATTTATGAGTTATTGCTTTTCACAATCTTTTGTCATTATCCTCCATAAAATTTTACAAATGAATTTACAGGATAAATTAATGTTGTCTCATGCTGCCTGTTTGGATATTAAATATTTATGAGCTGAGATGTCATCGAAGCTCTTTTTCTAAATCTTCTTATTACGTCCATCATTTATACCAGATAACATTCTTTAGGAAATGGTAATGTTCTGTATTGTGCCTTTGTTTTTGATATTGCTTCATGTCAACTAAACTTCATGGGGAAGTGGAAATATATTTACAATATACAGGCTACATCTACATTTTCTGGATAGTCTACAAACTTTTTGCCTCTCTAGTTTATTATTTCTTAACTTCACTTTTCAAAATATTTTTCATCATATTCTTATCTGCTTACCTTTGCATTCAAGTCAATTCAAGTCCAATTTAAGTGGATTAAATTTGTAAAGTCTTGTTTTATATATATTGTTTCTCATTTTTCTGTGTCCCTTCTAATATTGGCTACATAAGTTTTGTTTGTGTAATTTTTTTTTAAATTTAATGTAATCAAAATTATCCATTTTGCATTTAATAATGTTCTCTAGTTTTTCTTCGGCAATAGATTCCTTTCTTCTCCATTAATCTGACAAGTAGACTATCCCTTGTGCTACTAATCTGTTTATAGTATCACCCTTTATGAACCCATTTCAACCTTATCTTGGTAAAGGGTGTGAGGTGTTGGTCAATGCCTAGTTTCTGCCACACTATTTTCCAGTTTCCCCAGCAATTTTTGTCAAACAATGAGTTCTTATCCTAGAAGCTGAGTCTTTGAGGTTATCAAACGTTAGATTACCATAGTCATTGATAGTCATACATCCACTGATTCAACACACTATTTCTTTTTTTGTTATTAAAGCTTTTTATTTTTCAAAACATATGCATGGATAATTCTTTGATATTAACCCTTGCATAACCTTGTGTTCCAATTTCCTCCCCTTCCCCCAACCCCTCTCCTAAATGACAAGTAGTCCAATATATGGTAAACATGGTAGAAATACATGTTAAATCTAATATATACATACATATTTATAAAATTATCTTGTTGCACAAGAAGAATCAAATCAAACCAGAAAAAAATGAGGAAGAATAGCAAAAAAGTGAGAATGTTATGTTCTACAGTTCCCACAGTCTTCTCTCTGGATATAGATGGTTCTTTTCATCACAAGATCATTGGAATTGGTCTGAATCATCTTATTGTTGAAGAGAGCCACATCTATCAGAATTACTCATCATATAATCTTGCTATTGCTGAATACAATCATTTCTTGGTTCTGCTCATTTCACTCAGCTTCTGTGAAATCATACTGCTGGCCGTTTCTTATAGAAAAATAATATTCCATAGCATTTATATACCATAACATATTCAGTCATTCTCCAACTAACGGGCATCCTTTCAGTTCCCAGTTTCTTGCCACTACAAAAAGGACTGCCACAAATGTTTTTGCATATGTGGGCCCCTTTCCCTCCTTAAGATTTTTTTTAGAATATAAGCTCATTAGAAACACTGCTGAAATAAATAAATAAAATGTTTTTTTAACAATTTAAAAAAATTAAAAATTAAACTAAATTAAATTAAAAAAAGAAACATTGCTGGATTAAAGGATATACACAGTTTGGTAAATCTTTGGGTATAGTTCCAAATTGCTCTCCAGAATGGTAGGATCCATTTACAATTCCACCAACAATATACTAGACATACTATTTCTTAACCAGGACCAGATGGTTTTGATGACTGTGACTTTATAATATAGTTTTAGTTCTGGTACAGCTAGATCACATTTCTTTGCATTTTTACATTAATTCCCTTGATATTTTTGATTTTTTGTTCTTCCAAATTAATTTTGTTATTTTTTTTTGTTCTATTGAGTAAAAATTTGGTACTTTGATTGGTAGAACTATCATTTTATATTACTTTGACCTACCCCATGTGCAATTGATATCTTTCCAATTGTTCAGATCTGACTTTGTATGTGTGAAAAGTGTTTTATAATTGTTTTCATACAATCTCTGACTTTTTTCTAGGCATGTCAACACCTAGATATTTTACATTGTTTGCAGTGGTTTTTTAAATAGGATTTTCCTTTCTATTACATGCTGCTAAGCTTTGTTGTTAATATATAAATTATGCAATAGTTTGTGTGGATTTGTTTTATATCCTCCAACTTTGTTAATATTGTTGATTGTTTCTAGTAGTTTTTAGTTGTTTCTTTATGATTCTCTTAATATTCCATCATTCCATCTTGCAAAGAGCAATAATTTTTCTCTTCATTGTACATTCTAATTCTTGCAATATCTTTTTCTTCACTTATTGCTAAAGCTAATATTTCAACACAATAGCAATGACAATGGTTTCACTCCTGATCTTACTGGGAATGTTTCTACTTATCCTCTTTAGATATAATGCTGGCTGGTGCTTTTAGATAGATGCTACTTACCATTTTAAGAAAAATTCCATTTTTTCCTACTCTGTCTAGTTTTTTTTTTTTAATTATGAATCGATGTTGTGTTTTTTCAAATGTTTTTTTCTGTATCTATTGAGATAATCATATTATTTCTGTTAGTTTTACTATTGACATGGACAATTATGCTGACAGTTTTCCTGATATTGAACCAGCATTCCTAGTATTCCTAGTATACTGCATTCCTAGTATAAATCCTACTTGGTTATAGTGTATTATCCTGGTATTAAGTTGCTGCAGCTAATATTTTATTTAATGCTTATATTTTTCTTTTTCCTCTTTCTATCTCCAGAATTCCCTCCCCTTTTCATTCATTAATACAAATACATTCAAAAGTCTACTAAAAATCCCACTCCATTCATGAAACTATCCACAGCTTTTCTAGGCCATTGGAATGTGGGCCCTCTTCACCTTCTACAATGGTCATGAGTTATGAGTGCTAGAAAAAGCACTGGGTTCTTTTTTTATTTTGCACTAGCACAGTGTGTGTGTGTGTGTGTGTGTGTGTGTGTGTGTGTGTGAGTTTGTGTTTATCGGTGTGTGTGTGTGAAAGAGACAGAGATAGAAACAGAGAGATGGAGAGAGAAAGAGAAACATAGAGGGGGGGAAGAAAAATTGAGACAAAGAAAGAGAAAAGAGAGAGAGATTTTCAGAGATAGACAAAGATAGGCCAGAACCAGACAAAAGAGAAAGAGATAGATGGGGTGGAGGACTGATGGAAAGTGAAAGAGAAAAAGATAGAAATGGGAGAAAAAAAATTGAAAAGGTATCAAAAGAGATAAATTGAGAGGTAGACAGAAAGACAGAGAAAGACAAGGATGCACAGAGAAACACACACACACAGAGGGAAAGAGGGAGAAAGAACTTCAATATTAGGTCATAGTTAAAATTGGGACCATTTGTTCAGAGATTTGTTTTTTTCCTCCCTCACCCTGCCTCCCCTGTGGTATACTTATTTAGAATACAACCAAAGGGCAATGAAAATTAGCTTATTTTTATGTAGAGATGGGACCCATTAAAAAGTACATACATCAAATAAACATGAGTACCAGAACCAATTTTCTAGGGTGCTATGAAGCAGTAAAGTAAGAAGTGTAAAGTGGATAAATTAAGCCAGTTCTCCCCAAGCAGGTCAGTCCATAGGTGTATCTGTGAGCCTGATGAAGGTCTGATTACTCATAACTATATTCAGTTCAAGGAAGCACCATCCTTCCCTTGCCTTTTTGTCAGCATCTTGCCTGAGATTCCAATGTTCCAGGACTTCTATTTGTTATGCTCTTCTAGTCCCTGCTTCCAGGTGGAAAAAATTGCACTTCCCATCAGCCCTTTATTAATAAGGGGCTACACTTGTAAGTTTCTAGTTGTTTCCTTCAAGTAAGTTTTCTTTCCCCTTCTGTTGTAGATAATGATTACTTCATGACCTTCACTAGTTAGTTTTTTCCACTAGCTTGGCACGGGGAGAGGAATGCAATAAGGACTCCATAAATATGAGTGACTCCTTCCATGTAACTGCGTGCCATCAGTACTAGGTAATTATAATAAGTCAGATGTATATGGCACGTTAAAGATTGAAAACTACTTTCCTTACAATAACTCTGTGAGAGAGACATGGATAAATATCCCCCTGCCCAATTTATAGATGAGGAGGAGCTCTGTGAGTTTAAGCTATGAGACTGATAAGAATCTAAGATTAGAATGGCTCCATCCATGCTGCTCCTGGTAATGAGGATGAGGATTATGATAAAGTCAAGTTTGTTATAATTAATTCTTGAAAATAGGTGATATTATAACCCTGTTGAAAATTACAGGTCAGGGTCCCAAGCCCAGTAGAAGTAGATAGCCCTTGCCTACAATCTTCTCTATTAGGGAAGGTTAAGGCTGGTAGATTAAATTAGTTGAGTTGTAAGGTATAATAGAGCTAAAGCTAATTGGGATATATATAGGAGCAGCAACAATAGGGTGAGCCCCTGAGGAACAGGGGAAGAGTGGGAAAAGGACGGGGAAATCAGGCTGCCTATATGTGGGCAAAATGGAATTGGTCAAAAGGAACTGATTAGTAGTGGGATTGGGACTACAGGTGGTGACTATATCTCCACGCTGGGTGAGATTAAAAAAAATCACTCTCAAAAAGAAAGAAAAAAAGAAGGAAAGAATAGTCCATTCCAAGAATCTCTACTCATCAGCTTACTCTGTTTTGCACAACTACTTTGATGAATGCTGCCTTTATGTCCTTATTCCTAAGGCTGTAGACCACAGGATTGAGCAGAGCAGTGAACACATTATAGAAAAGTGAGATCTGTTTGTCTTTTTCTGGAGAGTAGCTGGAATTGGGCCTCATATATATGTATATGCCAGGTCCATAGAACAGAATGACCACAATTAGATGTGAAGCATAAGTGGAGAAAGCCTTATACCTTCCTTGAGTGGATTTGATCTTAAGGATGGCCATAGTGATGCGAACATAGGAGGCCAGGATGAGTGTCACAGGACCTAACACCATGAAGATACTCATGATAAAGTCTACCATCTCAATAAGGTGTGTGTCCATGCAGGCCAGGCTCCGGACTGAGGGACCCTCACAAAGGTAGTGATTCACAATATTAGGACCACAGAAGGGAAGCCTCATAGTAAAAAAAGTATGAACTAGGGAGAAGAAGAAACCAGATACCCAAGTCCCTGCCAACAATTGCACACACAGGTTCCAGTTGAGAATGAGCATATAGCGCAGTGGGAAGCAGATGGCTATATAACGGTCATAGGCCATGACCACAAATAAGATGGCTTCAGTGAGACCAAGAGCCCCAAATACATCCATCTGCAGCCAGCAACCTGCAAAGGAGATGAGCTTAGATCTGGAAAGCAGGTGTACCAACATCTGAGGCACTGTAGTAGTGATATAACCCATGTCCAGTAAGGAGAGCATGCTGAGGAAAAAGTACATAGGGGTGTGGAGATGAAAATCCAGGCAGATCAGAATGATGATGAGCCCATTGCCAAGAACTGAGCAGAGGTAGAGAAGGAGGAAGATGATGAAAAGGATCCTATTTGAGGTAGGGTCACTAGAAAAGCCAACCAGGATAAATTCAGTAACAGAACTGTGGTTTGAAGTTGGGAACATTGAGATAGTAGGACCCTGGGGAAAAGAGAAAGAGAAAATAGAGTCTAGAGAGCTCAGTTTTGGACAAGGACAGAGAAACCCAGGGCTCTCTGAGTTACTCAGTTGAAGGGCTCATGTTAAAAAGTTCTTCCTTAAGAGTTTTGATACCACCCTAGCATCATTGAATTTTAGAGCTTCAGGGAACTTTAAAGATGATCTGACCCAAACCCTTCTTTTACAAATGAGGCCATCAAGGACCAAAAAGGAAGATTACTTGTTCAAGATTACTCATCTATTCAGGAGAAGAGAAGGGTTAAGGTCTCTTGTTCACTTCTTCCATGCACCGCCTTGCTTCCACTTTGGGCAAAAGGACAAAACCTCAGAAAACATTTTCTACAGCTCCCACCCAAATAAGGGTTTCTTTCAGAGTATCCCCAACAAGAAAAATCTAGCCTTTACTCAAAGATTACTACTTGTAGCCCTTTCCTTTTCTAATTATCTCTCACAAAAAGTTTTTCTATATACTAAACTGAACTCTATTCTATAACTTCCACCTACTACCTTTATTTCCTCTTTCTTAGGACAGACAAAATAAGCATTTCCTCATCTTGGATTATTCCCATCTTAATGTAGACTATGATGACATTATCATTTTGTCTTTCAAATCCCATTTTTGATTCATAATGACTCTTTAAACTCACCAAGACATCTAGATCTTTTTCCACATAAATTTTTGCTTGCCATAATTTCTTTGTCCCATACAAACTGAGTTTCACATAGAAATAACATTGCAAAGATGCTCAGGGGATGCAGAGTTTGTATTATTTGTTTCCCTGAATACCATGCATCCTAAAATTTTATAAACAAAGAAAATTTTCAGGAACATCAATTTTTTAGGAGGTAGGGACTCCATTTTTCTCTTGAAGGATTCCAGGAAATTCCTGCCAAATCTAGAAAAACCTTAGTATGGTAAATTTCAGAGTTGGAAGAGATTACCTAATCCACACTTCAGTGCTACTTAAAAAATTGAGATAAAGGAAGCTAAGTAATTGCTGAAAATCATATAGGATGTAAGTATTCTAGGATTTAAATGCACTTCTATTTCTATTTCATAGGACTCTTGAAATCAAAAGCAGCCCCTTTAAGATAGATTAAAATGGAGAATAGGAGGAGCATAGTTATTCAGGGAACAGCTCGTTAAAGAATTGCAGTGTTTCATTCTGCATAGGTACAGAGAGACATTCCATGGATGAAATCATGCATCTCCTTCCTGAAACAATGATAAAGAAGTATTTCCCAATAAAATGATACCTAAGAAATATGAACATCAGTGAAATATTAAAAATATAAAATATATGAAAAAGAATTTGAGGGAACTGGGAATGTTCAGCCTGCAAAGGTTAAGATTCAGAAGGCATAGTAGAGCTGTCTGAGCTCTATAAGAAGGATTGTCACCTGTCACAACTAGACTTAGTCTTTTTGGTCCCAGAGTTGAGTAATGGGTGAAAGATGGAAAGAAGCACATTTAAGCCTACATTCAGGAAAAGGACTCCCTACATGAAAGAGAACTGGTCCATCTCTGGAGTAGTGGGCTCCATATTGCTGGAGGACTTCATACTGAGACTACATGACTATTTCTCATGTATAAAATAATAAGAATTCCTTCTCAAGTATGTTTTGGATCAAATGGTTGCTGAGATATTTTCCAGCCCTAATATGCTATGATTCTTGGTGAATAGAATTTGGGTAGTAGGGGAGAAGGGAAGGAGGAGAGTCTAGGCAATAGAAAGAGTATAAGCAAAAGACCAGAGCTTGTCAATGTACATGATTTTATCAAGGATGTTACACCTTTACTCTGACTTTCAACTGACTGGATTGGATCTGACTAGAAAGGACTTGAATGCCTGGATGAGAAGTTTAGGCTTTTTTCTTAATCCTAGAAGGTTTCTGAATAGATAAGTGATATGCTTAAAATTGGATCTTTGTTGAACATTTTAGTCAGCATTTGTAGGACAAATTGCACATGGGAGAGTTTCAAGGCATGGATAAGAGTGAGGAAACTACTGGTGACTTCAGGAAGAGGTGATTGACAACCTGCATTAGACTACATATCTGTGTGTGAAAGGGATGTGATAGACTCTAGAGGTATTTTAAGACCAAAATCAGCAAGGTTTAGCAATTGACTAGTTGGATAAAGCAGAAAAAGAAAATTCAACAATAAAAGAAACTGACATTTCCGTGGTGGCTCAAGTTTTGAAGTGTGTTTTGGAAACAATACCCAGCTCCTCATATCTACTGTTGAACTTTTTCAAATTGCACTTCCTCTGATTTTTGAGTCTCTAACTTTTCTTTTTTTCATTTCTTTCTACTTGCTACTTTTCCACTGCCCAGATCAGCCCTCCCAGACAGAACCATTGCCTCACCTTTCAGGAAAATGAAACACAAAGATCTCCAATGGATAGGTCAATTGTTTCTTTGGGAAGAGGTTTGAGTGGAGACCAGACTGAGGATCTAGGTCACCAGCAAGGCCAGGGGATTCCAGGCCACTCCAAAAGGGTACCAGGCAAGCTCTGGACACCAGAGTATTCATGGGTCTATTTTCTCACTTTTTCTTCTAAAATCCTACTTACTGTCCCCTGCCCTGGCCTCAAGCCAGTTGCTTCTTTAAAAGAGAGGAATCCTTTCTGCCAGAGTGGAGAATATGTACAACTTCTGGCAAAGAGTGGAGCTGTGTCTAAGGAAAGGATTCCCTACCCCTGCTGATGACAGAAAAAAGTATATCCCCATTGCCCAATCAACTAGGGTTTTTATGATACATAATTTGTAATTCATAATAACTTGTTACATGATTGCAAATACTCCCAGGAGAAAACAGAAAAAAAAGCACCTGGTTCCTCCAGCTGCTCCAAGGAGGATCTGCCTCCTCCTGTTCTATCCAACCTCCTCCCCAAGAGATAATCCAGGAATACGTTCTCTGAGAATTCCTATTCTCAGAAATTTATAGAAATTGATAACATAGAAGGAGGAAAGACAAAGGAGAAGAGCTTTCTGATTATCCCACACTTGTTTGGGGTATGAGCTGGGAGGAAGAGAAAAGAAGATAAAAAATATAAATGTAAATTTTGGGAATCTTTATTCAAATTCTCTCAGCTTCTCCCCTTCATCCCTTTTTTTTTTTCCCCAGGAAGGGAAGGGAAAGAGAAGAAAGGAAAAGGGTGATGGACAGGAAGCTGGTAGAACAAATGATCAGGAGGGATAGTCCAAGGAGCAGGCAGAGGAGGTAGGCGGGCTCTAGGGACAGAGGAATTAGGAATGGGAAACAAGTAGGAGAGATGGGCCGAAATATCAGAGGAAGTTCCGGACACTAGGAACCCAGATGATTCAAGCTTAGCCTTTGTCAGAGTTGTCCCTATGAATAACCCAAGTCGGGAGCCATCTATGGTTTGACCTGAAAAAGGTCAACTAGGCCTACTTGGAAAATCAGTTGGCCTATAAGCCACAATTGCTCTTCTCCTGCTTCTGCAATCTCTACCATCAGGATCACTAGTGGATTAGCTAATTCTTCATAGAGCAGGTATCCTAAATGGCCGTTTTATAAGCATTTGTATGTTTTTGCCTTTCTTCTTCAGGATTTTGAGAAAGTACTCACAGAGTGGCTGGTGCTAAAGAATTGTTCATTGAATTAATCACCCATCCCTCACAAATCTAGAAGTATCTTTTGGTCATTGCTTATTATTCATAAACACTAGCCCTTAAACAAAAGCTATTTCTGTGAATTCTAAAACAAGGATATTATTACATTTAATTAAATCTTAAGTTCATATTCAACTAAGAAATTTAATTAAATTAGGGAAAAGATAGTGATGTGAAGGAAAGATATCTGGAACAAGTAATCCCACCAGTTGTGGTATGAAGAAACCCTTTATTGCTCTCCCTTGTCAGGAAAGGAATGTTGGGAAGCTATTTCTTTCTGCCCATATGCCCTAATCCTGGCCTTGGAATTAATCTACAAGATGAAACAATAATTTGCTCCTCACCATAAAGAACAAGATAAAGGAAACGCCAAAAACTTGGATGAACTGAGGAACTATTTTGATGTGAAAACATGGTCTGCCCATGTGATAAAGCAAAGCCCATTGAAATCTATGAGCCAGGCATTAGCAAATCCGCACTCCCCCACACATTCACCCCATAGTACAGGCATTACTACTTAGTCTGTGTCTGATGTCCAATTCCAGGAGGTAGAAAGTAGACAACTCCAAATCTCCTTCTCTCAAAATCTCCTCTAAGACTAGTCTTTTTATATGAATTTGTATTTTTTTCCTTTCTATATTAGGACTGGAAAAGGTAATCACATAGTGCCTAGTGCTTAATAAATGTTTATTCATTATCTGATTGATAATCAGACATCCTTCTCTGATACAAGGCTTTTTATCTAGAAGTGTCTGTTGCTTATCATTCATAAACTTGAGTCCTTACACAAAGGCTATTATTTCTTTGCCTTCAAAAGCAAGTACATTATTTCATTTAATTTACTCTTAAGGTCATATTCAAGCAAGCAATTTCACTAAATTAGGAAAAATATAGTGATGTGAAGGAAATGCATCTGGAACAAACAATCCCAGCAACTGTGACCTGAGCAAGGCCCTATTCTCCTTCAGTCTTGCCAGGGAAGAGATGTTGTGAACCTAATCTCTTCTCTCTCTCTTCCCCCTCTCCCCATATCCTATTCCTTGCCTTGAGATTAATCCACAGGATGGAACAGTAACTTACTCCTCACTACACAAAATGTTTAGGTGGAGGCCAAAAAGTAGGATGTGAATACACTGTCTGTCCACAATCTGGCAAAGCAAGGGCAGCTGCAGTTTGTGAGCCAGACACTGATGAGAGCAATGGGTCCTCCAATGTTGCAGGCATTATTGCTAAGTCTGTGCTTACTTTCCAGTCTCAGTAGGAGAAGAGGAGACAACTCAGAGTCTTCAAAACCCTTGGAAGGATGTTTCACATGTGATCATAGAGATCTGATAAGCCCTTCTTTTCCTTTCCAACTCTATACTTAGGTACTCATACTTTTCATATCCATTCCTCCTGGGAAAGTCAAATTCTGTACATTGTTACAGTGATCATACTCTTTAGCCTAAAGTCTTTTGAGAGATAATCCAGCTAAGTGTCTCCAGGGGTAGGGAGCTGATTAAGTCTGGAAGACTTGAATTCAAATCCTGATTCCAATATTTATTAGCTGTGTGATCCTGGGCAAGTCATATTACCTCTGTCTGCCTCAATTTCTTCATCTAGCAAATGAGAATAACAATTGCTACTACCTCCCAGAGTTGTTATGAGAAGAAAAAAAAATTATATTTTTAAAATGTTAAAGTTCTATGTAAATAGCAAGTCACTTACTCTGTTTGCCTTAATCCACTACAGAAGGAAATGCAAAAATGCTCCAATATCTTTGCCAAGAAAACCCCATTAGACTGCACTGTGTGCTATGGTAAATAAATCTTCTGAGTATCATATAAGTCAAATGAGACTAATCCCTACTCTCTCCTCTCCTCTTTTAACCAGTAGTCAATAAACATTTATTAAGCACCCACTATGTTCTAGGCACAGTGCTACATATTGAGGATACAAAGAAGAAAAAGAAAGTTAGCCTTTATCCTCAAGGAGCTTACAATCTATTGGAAGAAGACAGCACCCAAAAAGGAAATTGGAAATGGAACTGGAAACAATTATAGTTCCTATATAAAGTCCCGTGGGGACCCAATGACATCAGGTATATAAAGTTTTTGTATAGTTATTCATTAATTGCAATTATTAGCCTAAGAGCAATTTGACTTATGATGTCCATGTAATAATAGGAGAGGTGGTTACACATGGAGCCATATGGTACCAACTGGTTCAGAACATGTCATATTTATTTGGTAGGTAATTTCAATATCTAACATGTAATTTGTTACTTATAACTTCTGGATATGGTCTATAATAATCTACTTTGTTCAGTGTGTGCTATATTGTATGTGACATGTATTTAGTCTACAGCAATCCATTTTCCTATATATCATTGATGAATTGCATAGTGCAGGTGAATTTTGTACTTTGCCTATGATACCCACTTTCTATGTATATTATATTTCCCTGTGACTAATGAAATGGGTGTATTGCATGCAGCTCTACTTTAGATGTGATATGTTATACACTTACCCGATTATTATTTATTTTGGATAATTACTTGTGACTATTATATGTCCATCAATGAATACTTATGATATACATGTACAAAGGAAAAATAAGCATAGAGTGTGCTTTGTAGAATAAAGGGTTTTGTTTATTTGCCAGGGGAGAACATAAAAGAGGGAGAGAAGTAATTCAGTTATAGTTATAGAAATGAATAGCAAAGGTTATCACCTCCACCCAAGTCAACAAGGTAGCCAGTGTAATTTACATGTTACAAAGCATCTATGGAAATAGTAGAAACTGAAAAAAATTCATAAACCCAACCAAGCAGGCCTGGGAGAGTTTCTGTTAAAAGGAAAACAAAATAGTAGCAGATAGATTTGAACTGAGCAACTTTTTATGTTGGTTGAATCCAGTTACATATCTGGTTCACAAAAAAGCTACCTTGTTCTGCCTGAGTTGGCTCACAACAGCTATAATCTTTTCCCTGTATGGAAGAGACCAAATAATTGGGACAATGTGGCAAAGAACTGACATTTAGAAAAACCACGGATGTGGCATTGCAATAAAGTAGACCAGCAGATAAAATTGGTAGTTCACATTATATTGGATAAAGTACCCCAGAAGTTTATATTGGTAGTTTGCAGCATAAAATCAGAAGAAGAAGCCCAGTGGTTCAACAGATCAGCAGATGAAATCAAAAACTCTTTAGAAAGCAACAAGTGGCATGTGGGAATCAATGTTGAATCATGATTTAAGCAAATAATGTGCATTCCCTTGTGACATTCCCCTAGCAAACAATTTGCAAAGCACACCCTATGTGTTCCCTTTGTAGGTATACATCATCAATATTCATGAATTGACACATAACAGTTTTAAATAATTATCCAAAATAAGCAATAAATGGGTAGGTGCATAACATATTGCACCTAAAGTAGGGTTGCATGCAATACACCCAACCCATTAGTCACAATATAATATAGTGCACATACAAAGTGTATATCATAAACAAAATACAAAAGTCACATGTAATATGCAACTCAGAGCATAGCAATCTATAGAAAAGTATCCTCTTTTGTGTATGTGGTCTTTCTCTTTCTATCTCATTATGCTTTTTCATCAAGTGATTTTGTGTTAATGTATCCTTGTGTTTAGTTTGATAATAAAAAAAAAATGCCTTAGATGGCCCACAAGTAAAGATTTTGGATAGGTACCATTCCAAAGTATCCCTTCAAGCCTCAGGCAGCTTTCAGAAGCCTTTGGTCAGGAGAACCAGGTAAGATGTATTTTGGAGAATTGAAAGACTGGAAGTAAGGATGCTCATTAGAAAGCTATTCTTGTAGTCTTGGTAAGAAATGGTAAAGGCCTGCACTAGAGTAACATGAGCAGAGAGAAAGGAATAGGTGGGTCATACATTGGTAGGCCAGAATTGTCAAGATCTGGAAATTAATTGGATATGGAGGAAGGTAAAGGAGTAAGTCAAGGATAAATCTCTCACAGGTTGCAAAGTTGGAAGACTGAAAGACTGGAGATCTTCTGAAAAGAATTCAGGAAATTTGAAGGAGGAGTAGGGTTTAATGAGAAGGTAATGAAAGAAAAATGGAATTTGGATTCCCACTAGAAAATGAAAAATATTTGTATTGCACTTTGCAGACATTATCTTAAGTTCTCTAGAAATCATGCCTTTCAGCTCGGTAACTTCTGCCCTAATGCTCCATTATCTCCAGGAGTTCTGTCATTAGAAGTATCATCTTCCAGTCTTTCAGTTCTGGAACTTTAATCAAATTAATAATGTTTTTATTACTGGAAAGTGTATTTCAATATTTGTAAAGGCTGAAACTCTTGAGTAGGTACACTTGGACAACCAAGCACTTAAAGCTAATTACTTATTGAACAATACTCTATTAGAATATGCTTGGAAAATGGCCCTTCCCACTATTCTGTGCTGGCTCAATTGTTTGGTGTAAACAGAGACTTGTAGGAGGGAGTAGGGGGTGGAGTAAGACAGGCCAGAGGGGTTTTGGCGGTGGAGAAAGAGAGGAGAGGTGGTGGAGATCCTGCATCCATCCCCTTCACTTTTACCTCTAAAGACCAAGAATAAAGACCAAGGACTTTTGCTTATCCTGACTCCAGCTGATTCTAAGGTATTCAGAGTGCTAACTCGGTCCTCACAAATATTGTCTTCTGTAGATTCAGGAGAAGAAGAAACTGTCACCAATCTCCCATATTTGTTATTTCTCTCAAATAGAATATAACCACCTCAGAGTCTTTCTATGTCTATTGCTAGCACACTGATAGGCACATACTAAGAAGTTAATACCTACTGAAATCAAGCTGAATTTGTGTCTCACCAAAGACTCTAAGCATCTTCTTTCTTAGATCATTTGTGTGCCTAGTTTTTGCTCCTTCTTTGACAACAATATCCATGAAAGCAAAAGCAGTATTTCAGTCATCTTTGTATCTTTCCCAGTTCACAATTAGTAAAACAAGGGTCAGGGGTGAAGAAGGGGAAAAGGAATGAGCATTTATATAACACTACTAGGTGCCAGGCACTGTGCTAAGTATTGTATAAATAATAAAAGTTTGATGAATTGCAAGCAAAGATCTCTAGCTCTTCCATTCTAGGACTTACCTGGCATAATTTTTGTCTCATTGCCTATGGATCAGAAAACTTTTGGCTTTATAGCTAGAAAAGATTTTTGAAATAATCTCATTCAGTCTCCTTAATTTAGAGAAGAAGAAAATAAATCTCAGAAATGAGCAAGTGGTTACACAAAGTCACATGAGTAGCAAGGAAGCAGAAATTTGCTTGTTTCTTTACTTTATCCTTCTACTTCCAGAATTCCTTCTCTTTTTCATCCATTGCTACAAACACATTCAAAGATTAGCTACAACTCAATTCCTATCATGAAGACAACTCTGAAATATCACACTACACACCTGTCAGATTGGCTAGAATGACAGGGAAAGATAATGTGGAATGTTGGAGGGGATGTGGGAAAACGGGGACACTAATACATTGTTGGTGGAATTGTGAATACGGTCAGCCATTCTGGAGAGCAATTTGGAACTATGGTCAAAAAATTATCAAACTGTGCATACTCTTTGATCCAGCACTGTTTCTACTGGGCTTATATCTCAAAAAAATCTTAAAGAAGGGAAAGGGATCTGTACGTGCAAGAATGTTTGTGGCAAGTCTCTTTGTAGTGGCCAGAAACTGGAAACTGTGTGGATGCCCATCAATTGGAGAAGGGCTGAATAAATTGTGGTATATGAATATTATAGAATATTATTGTTCAGTAAGAAATGACCAGCACGATGATTTCAGAAAGGCCTGGAGAGACTTACATGAACTGATGCTTAGTGAAATGAGCAGGACCAGGAGATCATTATATACTTCAACAACAATACTATATGATAATCAATTCTGATGAATGTGACCCTCTTCAATAATGAGAGGAACCAAATTAGTTCCAATAGAGCAGTAATGAATTGAACCACCTATATCCAATGAAAGAACTCTGGGAGATGACTATGAACCATTACATAGAATTCCCAATACCTATATTTTTGTCCACCTGCATTTTTTTCCTTCACAGGTTAATAGTACACTATTTCAAAGTCTGACTCTTTTTGTACAGCAAAATAATTGTTAGGACATGTATACTTATATTGTATTTAATTTATACTTTAACATATTTAACATATATTGGTCAACCTGCCATTGTGGGGAGGGGATGAGGGGAAGGAGGGGAAAAATTGGAACAAAAGGTTTGGCAATTGTCAATGCTGTAAAATTACCTATGCATATAACTTGAAAAATAAAAAGCTATAATAAAAAAAAAGAAAAAGAAAGAAAGAAAGGGAGAAATTGAGAGAGAGAGAAAGACAGAGACAGGCACAAAGAACTTCAATATAAGGTCATGATTAAAGTTAAGGTCATTGTCCAAAGGTTTGCTTTCTTTCTCCCCACCTTTAAACCCCAGACTCCCATACTCAATTACAGCAAAACTCACCCAAAGTAAAATGAAAATTAGCTTGTTTTTATGTAGAGATGGAACACATTATAAAAGTACATAGATCAAGTAACTAAATGTAGGGGGCCAGATCCCATTTCTCCATAATGTCATAAGCAGTGAAGGAGGAAGTATAGAGGGGTTAAATTCATCCCTTACAAGGCTGATGCCAATTCTCTCTAGGAAGGTAAGTCCTTAGATGCATCTGTGAGGCAGGCAAGGGTCTAATTGTTCATGATTATATTCAGTTGAAGGCAACATCATCCTTCCCTTGCCTTTCTGGGTGCATCCTGCCATGAGGTTCCAATGTTTCCAGGTTTCTATGTGTTCTCCTATTCCAGTCCCTCCTTCTGCATGAGAAAGACTGAATTGCCCATCAGCCCCTGATAAGGGGCTACATTTGTAAGGTTTCTAGTTGTTTCCCCAAGTACATTTTCTTTCTCCTTCTGCTGTGGGCAAGAATTACTTCCTGGTCTACATAAGTGTGTGTCTCTAAAGATCTAAAGATCCAATAAGGGGAAGGTATGTACTAAGGACGCCAGATACTTTATGAGTGACTCCTTCCATTTTACTGTGTACTATCACTACTGGATGATTATACTATCTCCAATGTGGCACTTCAAGGAATGAAAAGAACTTTCCCTACAATAACCCTGTGAGAGAGCTATTGCCAAATGTTATCCTCCCCAATATATAGACGAGGGGGACTTCTGTGAGGTTAAGCTATGGGTATGAGAAGAGATTCAGAATCTAGAACTAGACCTACACCATCAATGTAAAAAGGATGATGAGGATTAAGCTGAAGTCAGATTTGTTCTATTTAACTCTTGAAGGTAGGTGATAATACAGGTCTATTGCAGGTCACAAGCCAAGGTCCCAAGCCCAAAAGAAATGAATCGATCCAGCTTGCCCAGTATAGAGGCACATAACTAAATTTTGCTATGAAGACAGGCTAAGGCTGGTGGATCAAATAAGTTCAGGAATCCTAAAGTATGAAAGGACTAAAGCCAATTGGATGGATACATTAGGTGTAGCAACAATAGAGTGAGCCCTCAGGAACAGAGGCTGAGCAGGCAAATGGATAGGGAAACCAGACTGCCTAAGGATGGGCAAATTGGCCCAGATAAAAAAGGAGTGGGTTACTGATTAGCAGTAGGGATGGTACCATAACTGGTGGTTGTACTTCTAGCCTGGATGAGATAAGGAAACTCATTCTCAAAAAATAAATAAATAAAAAGGAAATAATACTCTATTCCAAGACTCTACTCACCAAACTTGTCTGTTCCTCATTACTACTTTTATGAATGCTGCCTTTATGTCCTTATTCCTAAGGCTGTAGACCACAGGATTGAGCAGGGCAGTAAACATATTGTAGAAAAGTGAGATCTGTTTGTCTCTCTCTGGGGAGTAGCTGGAGTTGGGCCTCATATAGATATAGATGGCAGGTGCATAAAACAGAGTGACCACAATTAGATGTGAAGCACAAGTGGAAAAAGCCTTATACCTTCCTTGGGTGGATTTGATCTTCAGGATGGCCATAGTGATTCGGACATAGGAAGCCAGGATGAGGGACAGAGGGACTAACACCATGAAGATGCTCATGACAAAATCTACCATCTCAATAAGATGTGTGTCCATGCAGGACAGGCTCCGAACTGAGGGACCCTCACAGAAGTAGTGGTTGACTATATTAGGACCACAGAAGGGAAGGTTCATGGTAAAAATGGTGTGTACTAGGGAAAAGAAAAAGCCAGAAGCCCAGGTCCCTACTACCAACCGCACACACAGGTCCCAATTGAGAATGAGCATGTAACGCAGTGGGAAGCAGATAGCTACATAACGGTCATAGGCCATAACTACAAAGAAGATGCACTCAGCGAGACCAAGAGCACCAAATACATACATTTGCATCCAGCAACCTGCAAAGGAAATTATCTTAGAACTGGAAAGCAGGTGTACTAACATCTGAGGCATTGTGGTAGTGACATAGCCCATGTCCAGGAGGGACAGGATGCTGAGGAAAAAGTACATAGGTGTGTGGAGATGAGAATCCAGGTAGATCAAAATGATGATGAGTCCATTGCCAAGGACTGAGCAGAGGTAGAGAAGGAGGAAGATGATGAAAAGGATCCTATTTGTGGTAGGGTCACTGGAGAAGCCAAGCAGGACAAATTCAGTAACAGAACTATGGTTTGAAGCAGGAAACATTGAGACAGTAGGATCCTGGGAAAAGGAAAAAGAGAAGGTGATGGAGGCTAGGGACTTTAGGAATGGATAAGGACAGAGAAACCCAGGGCCCTCTAGTTTCTCAATTGAAGAACCCATGTTAAAAAGTCCTTCACTGGGAGGTTTGGTGGCATCCTAGCATCATGGAATTTTAGAGCTTTAGAACTCTTTAAAGATGATCTGACCCAAACGGTCCTTTTACATATGAAGCCATCAAGGGCCAAATAAGAAAGATGACTTGCTCAAGATTACAAACCTGTTCGGTAGAAGACACAGGACAAGGGTTGAGGTTGCTTGTTTATTCTCTCCATGTGTCCCACAACTTACACTAAGGGTAACCCTTGATTCCTACAGGATCTTAGAAGAAAATGCAGCTCTCATTCTTCCTCTAGAATATCCCCAACAAGAAAAATCTAGCTATTGCTGAAAGATCACTAGTAGTAGTCATTTCCCTTTTGAGTTAGCAAATAAATAAGAGCAAGATATTTCATATACCAAACTAAAATATATATAACTCCTACATTTTCCTTTGAGTTCCAATCTTAGGGGACAAATGAAATAACCATTTCCTTATCCTGGAAATTATTTCCATCTTAATGTAGTCTAAGACCTTATGGTTTTTTGTCTAATGTATATAATTTATTATTAATATTAATTCTTCAACCAGTAAGACCTCTAGATCTTTTCCCACATAAATTCTTGCTTACTATATTTTCTCTATCCCATACAAAATCTTAGTATCACATGGGAAGAGGGTTATTATGCTCTTCAGGAAGGGGGAGGTTGTAGTATTTGTTTCTCTGAACATCATAAACCATAAAATTCCAAGAAGAAACAAAATTACCAAGTACACCACTTATTTTTATGGGAAGGGGGAGGTTTCCATTTCTCTCTTGAAGGATTCTAAGAGATTCCTGCCAAGTCTGGGAGAATCTTAGAATGATAAATTTCAGAATTGAGAGAGATTATCTAATCCACTATTCAGTATTCACTATGCCACTTAAGAAACCAAGGCACAGAAAATTTTAGTAATTTGCTGAAGTGTTCTAAGATTTAAACCCGCTTCTATTTCAATCTCAGAAGACCCTTGAAATCAAAGCCAGCCCCTTTGTGATAAATCAAAATGGAGAATAGAAAGATCACAGTGATTCAGGAAAAAGCTCATTAGAGCATTGCAGGGTTTCATTCTGCCTAAGTAGAAAGAGACATTCCATGGAAGAAATCATGCATCTCCTTCCTGAAATTTTAATCAATGATAAAGAAGTATTTCCTAATAAAATGATATCTAATAAATATGAAGATCAGCTGAAATGTATGTTTATAAATTGAGGGAATTGGGAACATTCAGTCTCCAAAAGGTAAGATTCAGAGGGTACAGGAGAGCAATTTGACTATTATTAGAAGGGTTGAACAACTATATTTGGTCATTTTGGCTCCATAGTTTAGTAATAGGTAGAAGATGGAAAGAGGCCAATTTAAGCATATATTTAGAAAAAGGATTCCCTATCTAAAAGGGAAATGGTCTATTTTGGAGTTAGCTGGTTCCCATACTCCTAAGTATGGAGGTCTTCATACTGACATTTCATGACTACTTATCATGTATAGAATAATAAGGATTCCTTCTCAAGTATGGTTTGGATCAGATGGTTGTTGAGCTCTTTTCCAGCCCTAATATGTCATGATTCTTGGGCAAATAGAATTTGGATAGTTGCGGAAGTATGAAGGAGGGAAAGCTAGGCAATGGAAGGAGAATAAGCAAAAGACCAGAGGTTGTCAATGCACTTAACTTTATCAAGGATGATACATCTTCAGTTTGTCTTCAGGGATAATTCTTGTATTAGAAGAAGTTATCTGCTCAGTTTTATATATATATGTGTGTGTGTGTCTGTGTGTCTCTGTGTGTGTATGCACATACATACCTATATACATATATATGCACACACATACATATATATGTATGTGTGTATATATATACACACACACATATATATATTATATGCTCAGACTTTGTTGAACTTTCTAGTCAGCATTTGTAGGGCAAATTTCACATGAGAGACGTTGGAGGCAGGGAGAAGAATGAGGGAACTGTTGATGAGTCCAGGTGAGAAGTGATGAAGGTTTGCAATTGACTACTTTTCTATATGAGTAAAGGGGAAAGGATGGACCCTAGAGTTATTTTAAAAGTAAAATCAGCAGAACTTATCTACTGGCTAGGTTGGAAGGGCAAAAAAGAATATGCAATAGCAGCAACTGACTTTTGATTTGTGTGATACTACAAGTTTTGGAGAGTGCATTGCATACATTACCCAGTTGGAGTTAATGTGGAATCTTGAACCTTGTTGGCTGGGAAGAACATAGTAGTGTCAACCATAGAAATGGGAAAGTCCAAAAGAGAAGCTCATTGATGGATTGCAGAAGGAGGGGTGTTCTATTTTGGACATACTGACCTAAGTTATTGTCAGGATATCCCTCTAAGTGAAGAAGTATGACAGAAATCTATAGAAACTGAGAAAGTAAAATCAGAGCTCTAGATAAAAATTTGAGAGTCATAGTCTTAATTATATTTGTAGATGAAGTCAATGAAGGCAGAGAGCAAGAGAATACCTGGAGAGAAAAGAGTAGAAACTATGACCTTAAAGGATTAGCATATTAAGTGAAGGTTAAAGAAAGAATGGTCAGAAAGATAGGAGAAAAGCTAGGAAACAAAGAGAAGAAATGATGATGAAGTACATAAGATCTTATCTTAAATTCTCCCTAGGGTACAATCATAATGAGTACCTTATTTAAAATTTTAGTTCAGCTATTTGCTGCTAGGGTGCCCTCAGGCCTTCCAAGTAAGCTTTCTAGAACTCAGTTTCCCAGTCTGAAAAGGAGGTAATAATCTCTGAATATTTAAATATCTGATTTCCCAACACTAGGGCATAGAAATAAAGAAAATATGAGGTTGAAGGGGATTAAAGGTTGGGGATTTAAAGCAAGGGTTTGGGTCAAGTCTCTTAACTTTTTTGTGTTTCGCACTACTGTGGGAATCTGATAAAGTCTACAGACTCCTTCCCAAAATCATGTTTTCAAGACATACAAAACTACACAGGCTCACAAAGTAAAGTGAAAGGTTAATTTAAAAAAACAATGATATACTTTTCCCTCATCCAAGTTCACTGCTTCCCTAAATCTTTCCATGGACCTGATGACCCCAAGGAAAGAACACTTTGGCTAGGAGTTGGTGAGCATAAGGGTAGGCATAATAGGAATGGGAAGGAGAAGAAATATGGAGGAGAAGGAAAATATATGAAAAGGGATGAAAATAAAAAGGGGAGAGGAGAGAGAAGTGGGATAGATGGGGGGATGGGAGAATGGGGTAGATAAGTGATAGTTTTCCTCTCTGCTTTCATATTTCCTTCATCATCATGACCAACTTTTTGTTAGCCTCTCGATCAGTTCTGCAGCTTGACTCCTGATGCTCTCCAAATCCCCTTTCCTATGGTTCTTTAGCCTCTGCATTTTCTTCTTTCTCGTCTCCTTTCTTCTTGCTTCTTTTCCCCTAATCAAACCATCCCTCCCAGACAGAACCATTTCCTCACCCTTCTGCAAGGTGAAATGCAAAGACCTTTAGTAGACAGGTAACTAGTTCCTTTAAGAAGAAGACTGATTGGGGACTAGACAAAGGATCTATGTCATCAGTAAGGCCAGGGGATTCCAGGCCACTCCAACAGACCACCAGGCAATATCTGGACACCAGGGTATTCATGGGCTTATTTTCCCAACTTTTCTTCCTCTAGAATTTCACTCGGTGTCCCTGGCCCTGGCCTCAAATTACTTCTGCTTCTTTCAGAGAGAGGAACACTTTCTGCCAGGGTAGAGATGATGGGCAACTTCTGGTAAAGAGTAAAACAGTGTCTAAGGAGAGGGCCCCCTAGTTCACTGGTGACAGGAGAAACTCTATCCCCATTGCCCAATCAACTAGGGTTTTTATGATACATAATTTGTGATTTATAACAACTTGCTACATGATAGCAAGTTCTCCCAGAAGAAAGCAGAGAGAGAAGCACTTGGCTCCTCCAGCTCTCCAAGGAGGCACTGCCTCCTCCTGCCTTACTTAACTCCATCCCCAGACAATATACCAAGAATAAGTTTCCTGGGAATTGTTATTATCAGAAGTTTGTAGAAATAAATAATATACATGGAGGAAAGAGAAAGGGAAATAGCTTTCTCATTATCCCATACTCATTTGGGATATGAGGAGGGATGTTATGGGCCAGAACTCTGAACTTGAAACAAGGATTCTTACAAGGTGCTAATTCAGTGGAATTGAAGAGACAACAGTTATCTAGTTTAGCAAGGTGCTTCATAGTTCTCTAAGTTCAGTATGATTGATTTAATCTTACAACAAACAATGGTTTCCTAGTGATATAATGGTTGATTTATACTCAGTGTAGAGCACATAAGCTAGAAGCCTCAGCTAGATTCATACAGATAGAGAGCTAGAGAAGACAAGAGGAGTGGAGGCTGAAGCACAAACCTTTGGACTCAAATTCATTCATCCCATCTCACACCACGTTGGTGACAGGCTCTCCTCCTTAGTTTCTCCACTGAAACCAAGACTCCGGAAGGCCTCTAAGAAAGCTGCCCAGCCTCAGCAAGGAGATAATAAAGAATTTGGACTTTAACCACTGGCTAGTCTTGTGGTGATTACTGAATTGAAAAGAAGGCTGCCCCAGAGATCCCAAGAAAACCAAACCCGAGAATACTATACAGGGAGGAAGAGAAAGAAAGAGGAAAATATATAAATGTAAATTATTGAAATCTTTATTCAGATTCTCTCAGATCTGATGCCTTCTTCCACCCTCATTCTCCTACTGCCCATGAAGGGAAGGGAAAGAAAAAAAAGGAAGGAAAATGGACTAAAAGATGGCAAAAGAAAAGATCAAGCGTGTTGGTCAGGGAGCAGGCAGTGAAGGCAGGCAGGAAGGTTATGGGCAGAGAAATTAGAAAGAGGAAACCAGTAGGAGAGATGGACAGAAATATCAAAGGAAGTGCTGATCAGTAGGAACATGAATATTTCAGGTTCAGACTTCATCAGAGCTGTCCCTATGCATAGTCCAAGTAGGGAACCATTTATGGTTTGACTTGAGAGATATTGAACAGTCCCTGTTGGAGAAACCAAATGGTCTATCAGTCCATTATTGCTCTTTTCCTTTTCCTGCTTCTGCAATATCTACTATCAGGGTCACCAATGGATTGGCTAATTCAGACATCACACAACATGTCCTGAATGACCCTTGTATATGGACATGTGTTTTTTTATTCTTATCCATATGAGAACATTGGAAAGGTAATCAAGGGGTATGTAGAATAATGTTGGTGCTTAATAAATGTATATTGACTGTCTTTCAATCACTTATCCCTCATCGACAGAAGATTCTTTATCTAGAAATATCTGTTGGTCATGGTTTCCCATCCATAAACTCTAGCCCTTACATAAAGGCTATTTCTGTGTCTTCCAAAGCAAGTACATTATTTCATTTAAGTTAACCTTAAAGTCATATTCAAATGAGTAGTTTAATTCAATTAGGGAAACTATAGTGATGTGAAAGAAACACATTGGGGCAAGCAATCCCAGAAACTCTGGTCTAATTCAATCTGTATTGCTAAGTATGAAATGTTGTAAACCTGATCCTTCCTACAGTTGTGTCCTAATCCTTGCCTTAGGATTAATCTATAGGATGGAACAGTAAATTACCCTTCACCACAATTGAAATGACCATAAAAACCTAGTATATGGTAAACGCTAAATTCCTATCTTAGCTTTTGGGATAAAAACTCACCATTTGACAAAAACTGTGGGAAAACTGGAAAATGATATCGCAAAACTAGGAACAGAATAGGGTCAAAATGGGTACTTGCTATAAATATAAAGAATTATCCATAAGCAAATTAGGAGAGCAAGGACTCATTTACCAGTCAGAGCTCTGGAGAAGGGAAGAATTCATGACCAAATAAGAAAGAGCATTGTAAAATGTAAAGTAGATAATTTTGATTCAATTCAATTCAATTCAATTCAATTCAAAAAAGATTTTGTCCAGACAAAATCAATGTAATCATAATTAGAAGGAAAGCAGAAACTGAGGAATAATCTTTACAGCCATCATTTCTTTTAAAGACCTTATTTAAAATTTATAGAATACAAAGTTAAATTTACAAAAATAGAGACAATTTCCAAATGATAACTGATCAAAGGATATCAGCAGGAAGTTTTCAGATGAATAAATCAAAGTTGTATATATCATATGAAGAAATAGTCTAAATTGCTTTTGATTAGGGAAATGGAAATAAAAAAACTCTGACATACTACCTCCCACCTATCAGAATGACTAATATGACAGAACAGGAGAATGATGAATGTCAGAAAGGATGTGGGAAAATTGGAATACCAATGCACTGTTGGTGGAATTGTGAACTGATCCAACCATTCTAATGGAAAATTTAGAACAATATCCAAAGGGCAATCAAACTGTGCATACCCTTCAATCCAGCAATAACACTACTAAGTCTCATCTCTAAGAGATCATAAGAAAGGGAAAAAGATCTATGTGAACAAAAATATTTATAGCAACTTTTTGTGGTGGCAAAAATTAGGAAAGTGATGGGATGCCCATCAACTGGAGAATGACTGAGCAAGGTGTAGCAAAATGAAAAAAATACGTATAAATACTCAATGAATTAAAATGAACTAAAAACCTAAAAATTAATGTTGGCTAATGGGAAGCTAACAACTACATGAGAGATCAATAAACAATAAAAGTGAAAAGAAAGAAAAATAGAAGAAAAGGTGAACTATATCATTGGAAATACAATGGATCAGGAAAATAGATAAGGAGAGATAATTTTAGAATCATTTGATTACCTGAAAGGTATGATCAAAAAAGAGCGTACATGTCATATTTCAATAAATTATCAAAGAAAACTTCCCTGATATCCAAGAACCAGAGGATAGGATAGAAATTTAAAGAATCCATCAATCATCTACTGAAAGAACCCCCAAAATGAAAACACCCAGAAACATTACATAGAAAATTCATGAAAGGAAGATCTGCTAAAGTAAAGGGGAAATGAGTGGGATGGCTGAAAATGATTGAATCTCACTCTCGTCAAAACTGGTTTAATGAAGGAAACGTATATTTATACAAACTCAGATACAGAATCTATCTGATCTGATATGGAAATAGGAGGAGAAGGGAAAAAGAAATACAACAATCATCATAAAAGGGAGGATGTATTAAGGGAGGCAATGGCAAGAATCAAAATAGAGAAAGAGAATAGGGTAATCACAAGAAAATAGGATGGAGGGAAAATGTACAATTAATCTTCCTTTTTTAACATTTTAAAATTTTATTTTATTTAAAAAGAGAATAAAAAATAAAAACAGGAAAGGAAAACAAAACAAGACAAGACAAAACAGAACATTGTTATGTGCTCAAAAGAACATTAGGAGTGGATTCAAAATATATAACAATAAATTATCAGTTCAAGAAAGGATATGTAATAGAAGAAATTATGCTTATAACTGCCCATCTTTTCTTTACTTCCTTGTATGTTATTATTTTGTTCTCTACTATAACTTTTTAAATCCTTTTCCCTCCTTTTTATCCCTCTCACCTGCCCCAAGTAGGCTTTAGTTAAGTAAGGATATATTTATGTATACATGTATAGATATATAGATACACACATATAAACACATACAGCACCTTCCCCCATCCCACACACATATCTTTCCTATCCCTGCTAACTCTTTCCTTTAATTGTTTCTTAACTTGCTTTGCTATTACTTAACCTTTCCCCACCCATAGATCTACCCCTTGTCTTCTTCTTCCACCCTTTGCTTCCTCCTCCACCCATCCCTGCCCCCTTATTTCTGTATAGATTTTGGAGAGGGCATGAGCTTTTATAGTATTTATGTAGTGGTGCCTATTAAACCCATTCCCATTGTAAGTAGATTTTTTTAGAATGATGAGCCCTCTTCCCCACTTTAATGTCTTTGTCTATTCTTCTTTGCACCTCATTTGTATAACATAAGTGCTATTTTTACCTTAACTTTCTTTGCTCCAATCTTTTTTGATCTACCCAACTGCTCATGTTAGTCTTAAACATATGATATACATTCCCATGTGAAAAACAAACAATTTGCCTATGTTAAGTTCCTTGAAATTAATCTTTGGTACTGGCCCTTATATTAAATCTTCTATTGAGTTCAGGTCTGGTTGAAAGTCCTGAAAATCTGCAATTTAATTGAATGTCCATTTTTTTCATTCAATATTATAAGACAATTTTGCTGGATATGATATTTTTGGCTGCAGATCTACTTATTTTGATTATCAGCATGTATGATTCCAGAATCTGCAGTCTTTTATTGTGGCTACTGCTAAGTCCTGTATAATTCTAATTGTAGCTCCAGAATATTTGAATTTTTTTTTCTTGATTATTGCAAGATTTTTTCTTTCTCTGGAAATTTCACTTTTTGGCAATAAAATTCCTATATGTTCCACAAAGGATCTCTTTAAGATAGCAATCAGTGGATTTTTTTTTCTATTTCTATTTTCTCCACATATTCTATCTCTGCAGGACAATTTTTTTGGATTATTTTGTAAATTATTTTGTCAAGGTTCCTTTTTTTTTTTTTTTTTTTTTGTTCACAGCTTTCTGGTATTCTGATTATTCTTATATTGTCTATTCTTTATCTGTTCTCCAGATCTGCTATTTTTCTTATGTTTCACATTCTGTTCTATTTTTTCATTCCCTTATGTTCTGTTTTGTAGTTACTTGGTCTCTTTTAGCTTCACTGACTTCCCCTTGTCCAATTCTAATTTGTTTAATGAGGTTTTTTTTTTTTTATTTTTTGAAAATACAAGCAAAGATAGTCTTTAACATTTACCTTTGCAAAACCTTGTGTTCTACATTTTTCTCCTTTCCTCCCTACCTCCTCATTTCCCTACTTATATTACTTTTGGGGGTAGAAAAGGTCTTTTTTTTTTTTTTTTTTTTTACTTCATTGTCCTTCTTTAAAGATAAACCTAGTTTTCCTGATTCCCATAGTGAGTGTCTATGGTTGGGTTTATTTTTCTTTGCTGGTTCATTTTTTTAAAATAAGAAGTATTACTATAAGCACCTCAAATTATGAGGTAGGACAATGGTGTCTCTAGCTTCACTTCAGCTTTCCCTTCTGTTCTTGAACCCCAAATTTAGAGCTCCAGCCTCCTGCAAGTGCCCACAACCAACAGCATCCCTACCCCACTACTTCTGCTCTCACCAAGTATACTGGTTCCTTCACACCCAGGACTGCACAGCTGAGCCTAGCATTTCTAAATAGCCAAGGTTCATTCAGTTTTCCTGGACTCAGACCCCTGATTCCCTATGATGTTTGGGAGGTGAAACTTTCTGTGATTTCTGCTGAGGATACAGCTAACTCACCAAGCAGTTCCCTATTTGGTATTTCTGAGAAGCTGGCCTAGAAATGCTTGCACTTCACACTGGTAAATGCCCTTCATATCTTCTTGAATTATACTCACTTCCGTTCCAAGTTATTTTTGATTTTTCACCAGTATCTGTTTGCACAAAGGCACAACTTTGTTCTGTTTGTGGGGAAGATCTGGAGAGCTTGAAATTTACTGATCTATTCCATCATCTTCCCAGAATCCTCCTCTCACAATTAATAATGTGAATATTAATAAGATAGCCTCTCACATAAAATGGAAGTGATTAGCAGAATGAATTAGAAAGAAGAATCCAACAAATGCTATTTACAAGAGACAACCTTGAAACAGAAAGACACATATCATACAGAGTTAAAATAAAGGACTGGAACAGAATCTATCACACTTCAGCTGGAGTAAGCAAAGGGAAGATGTAGTGATCATGAAATCAGACAAAGTACTAGCAAAAATAGACCCAATTAAAAGAGATAATCAACAAAACTACAGTTTACTAAAAAGATACTATATACAATGATGTGATATCAAAAAAGATTTATAGCAAATTTCTCTAATAAATGTATTTTTCATATGTAAAGGGAATGGAGTCAAGTTTAGAAAAATAAGAGCTATTCTCCCATAGATAAATGGTCAACAGATCTGAACAAGTAATTTTCAGAAGAAGAAATCAAAGTTATCTATAGTAAAATGTAATGGGCCAGAACTCTGAAACCAGGATTCTGACTAGGCGTTAAGTCAGTGGAATTGATAATACAATGGTTATCTAGTTTAGCATGGTGTTTAATAATTCTCTAGTTCAGTATGATTGATTTAATTTTACAACAAATAATGGTTCCCTAGTGATATAACGATTGGTTTATATTCAGTATACTGCATATAAACTGGAACAAACTCAGCCAGAGACAGACACCAAACGGGACTAGAACAGACTTGGAAAAGGCTCAGAGACAGACTCAGAGAAGACAGAGGGCTGGAGGCGGGAGCTCAAGCTCTCAGAGCCAAGGAGAGACATTCATTCCATCTCACACCTTTGTGATGGCTGGAGACTGGAGCACAAGCCCTCAGACTCAGAGATTCATTCCATATCCCACCTTTGTGATGGCTGGCATGTTCTCTTGCATTTCCCAACTAAGATAAAGGTCCTTGTGAAGACCACTGAGAAAGCTAGCTGGGCCCCAAGCAAGGAGACAGACTGAAGGAGACAATGAAGAATTTGAATTTTATCCCTGCCTATTTTTGTGGTAATTACTCTGCTGAAACAAAGGATGGTCCAGAGACCACCAGAAAATCAACCCAGAACACTACAGTAAAGTTTAAAATGTTCTAAATCACTATGTTTAGAGAAATATACATTAAACCACCTTATAATGATTAAAAAATGACAATATGTTAGAAGAATTTAGAGAAAATGGGTACATTAAGAAACTGTTGGTGGAGTTATGAACTAGTTCAATCACTCTGCAAAACAGTTTGGAACTATGTTCAAAGGACTATAAAACTTTGTATATCCTTTGACCTGGCAATGACATTATTAATTCTAATTAATTCATAATTAATTCTAATTATTATTTACAGGGAAAGATTTAAAGGGAAAGAGTGAAATGTGCAAAAGTATCTATAGAGGCACTTTTGAGGCAACAAAGAATTAGAATTGGATGATATGCTCAGTTGTCGTGGAATGACTTAACAAGTTTTAATATATGATTGTAATGGAGTATTATTGTGCTGTCAGAAATGATGAGGTGGATAGTTAACGGGGGGAAAAACCACATGGGAAGAACTACATGAACTGATGCACATTAAATTTAGAAGAACTGGGAAATTGTTTTCCAGAGTCACAGCAATGTTGTGATGATGATCAATTGGAAAACTTCTCACTCTAATAAATACAATGATCCAAAACAATCCCAAAGGAATTAGGATGAGAAAATGCCATCTGCCTTCAGGGAGAGAACAGATGAACTCTGAATGCAAATTGAAGCATAATTTTGTTTATTTGGTTGGGTTTTTGTGTATGGTTTAGTTAATATCGAAATGTTTTGCGTAATTCCATATGTAAAATTGATACAATTTGAATTATTTTTTGTGAATTTTTGGTGAATAGGGGGAAAGTGGGAGAGAGGGAGAACCTTTGGAACTCAAAATCAAAAGAAAAGAATGTTTAAAAATAAGTAATTTTAAAACAAAAAAAAATTAATTCCTTATTGACAAAGTGAGGATATAAGTACCTATTTTCCATGGATGTTATGACCATCAAATGAAATAATACAAATAAAATGATTTGCAAACCTTAAAAAAGCCCTCTACATAATTGTTATTATCATAATTGCCATGGTTCTTTTATTCTATCTCAATTATGTGTAGTATTTTAACTAACTTTCTTGTCCTACATATTTTTAAAAGGATGCTAGGTGACAAAATGAATAGAGTGCCAGACTTGAACTCAGGAAGACTCATCTTCACGAGTTCCAAGCTGGCCTCAGACACCAGTATTAGTGTGACCATGGATAACTCATTTAATCATATTTGCATTAGTTTCCTCATCTATAAAATCATCTGGAGACAGAAATGGCAAACCTCTTCAATATGAGAAATTATCCATTTGCACCCCTATTCTATTCCAAGCAATATTATTAAATCTTTAAAAAAAATTAATTCTGAATTTAATAAAACAAGCATTTCCATAACATAATAGAATTGGCTGGGGGGGGGGGTGAAGGAGGGAGAGTTGATTGCACATGAAAGTGCAAATCTTTTACATATAACTTGATATTTCTTTTAAATATATATTAAAGTTATTTTTCTTTTGTTTTTTTTTTTATTCTTCCCTTCTCCCACCTCATTCAAACCATAAAATTTCAAATCTCATTCTTTGTTAAATCTACTAGATCTAATCAGCCAGCATTAAGCATGGAGTGCCCACACCCAGCTTCACTTGTCTATCTTCCAAACTGGAATGATTCTCATCCCCAAAGGAGGTTGTATTTCTGCTTGGAATTTATAATAAAACTTAAGATACTCCTCTCTCTTAGTTCTCCTCCTATGTCCTTAACTATTACTTCTCAGTCCCTGAATTGAAGGTCAAACACTGAGTTTCTTCCCAAGACTCTGTTCTGGACCCTTCTCCAAAGGCAGCATTTTGTTTCCTATCCTGAAGCATAAGTCCCTCCCTTTATTCCCCATTAATTGAATGTTACAGAAATTACATAATATGAATCTCCATACCTCATTATATAGTCAGTCCCAGGTCCATAGAAGATTACCTTCTAGAAGGAGAAGGATCACACTGTAAGTTTAGGGACAAAGAACAAAATATTCTTTTCAAATCTCAAGCCACCACCACTTACAAAAGTCAGTACCTGCTCCCAAGGAACTTGCATTCTTTTGGGGGAAGATAAACTCCACCCTTTATTATTCCTTGATTTCCTTGTGGGTTTTGGGTTTCTAATTTAATTTTCATTTTCCCAATTTAATTTTCATAACTGTGGAAACCCAAAATGATCATTGGCATTTCTCACACCAAATGCCCATTCATTTCTCATAAGGTCTTCACAGCTATTAGCTAAATTAGGAATTATTTTTATTTTATCTCTATGTTTTGAATGTAACAAGCATTTCCATAACATAGTATGTAAAGTTCTGGTTGATTTTCTGGAGGTCTCTGGACTATCCTTCCTTTCAGCAGATTAATGTCCATGAGAATAGCCAGAGAATAAAGTCCAAAATCTTTATTGTCTCCTTGCCTGGGGGCCGGGCTACCTTGGTCTCAGTGGAGGAAATGCAGGAGGACAGGCCAGCTACCATAGTGGTGTGAGATGAAGTGAATCTCTGAATCCGAGGGCTTGTGCTCCAGCCTCCAGCCACCACAAAGGTGAGAAATGGAATGAATCTGTATCTTTGAGTCTGAGCCTGGCTGTTTGTCCCAGTTTATATGCTCTATTATGATTAGATCATTTCCAGTATACTGAGTATAAACCATACATTATATCACTAGGAAATCATTATTTGCTGTAAGATTAAATCAATCATATTGAACTAGAGAACACCTTGTAAGAATCTTTGTTTCAAGTACAGAGTTCTGGCCCATAACATCTCCTGTTTTCTTTTGTTTTAGAACATAGGTAGTCACACCCTCCCTGACTTCTCAGGGAGGTCAGAACTCCCAAAAGGAGGTGATCATGATCCTCCTGACTTCTCAGAAAAGGGGGTAATATACCAAAAAAGGAGATCACGCCCTCCCTGACGTCTCAGGAAGGGAGGTGAAAACACCAAAGGAAATGAGGAATCAAACCAGAGTAGCTGAAGGGTCTCACTTGAAACAGATATACATATATCCATCAACATGGGAGGTATTACACAACAAACCACATGAATCAACATGAGGAATTATACATGTCCATAAATCCCTAGAAATAGTCCAAAACCAATCTATTGTCCATTACTTCATATGTCAAGGAATCCAATGATTCCTGCAGATTTTAAAGTCTTATATCAATCTTATCATGTCTCAGAGAATCTGATTTCTGCTGGTTTGGAAGTTCTGCAACAGTCTTATTAACAATTTTTTATCTTAGGGAATCCAATGATTCCTGTGGGTTTTGAAGTTCTGTAATAGTCTCATTATCAGCCATGCTCTTTCAGTGTCAGATGTTTCTTAGGTCTTCACCTTTGTTTGAGGTTTTTTTGCTTTTTCTGTCCCTTTCCGTTGGACAAGGCAAAAATGGCTTGTTGGTGCCCATCTGATTCCTTCTCCATCTGTAGTGATACAAGCAAACCCTCTCCCCCAAGCAGTTAACCTATCTGGTCCCTTCCATTCACCACTTTCTGGATCTCTCCACATCACCTGGCCTTAAAGATAGTGGAGCTGCTCGCACTGGACACTGCCCTTCTGGTGGGTTATAAAACCTGTCTGACTGAACCAGTGCATCTTTATGAACAATTTAAAAAATAATGGTATAGAGAACTAAATTTAGAAGTTCTTTAGGGTTACCTGTGGCTCTCCATTCTTTTGTTTTTGGAGGAGTGTCTTAATGTCTCTGTTTCTCCTCTCTACTATTGCCTGACCTGGAGGATTAAAAGATATGCCAGTAGTGTGTAAAATCTGTGCAAAATGTTTAAAAGTATATGCAGGTCCATTATCTGTTTTGGTATTACAAAAGTAAATCCTGAAAAGGTGTCTACCACAACATGATAAAAGACAGACAACCAAAAGATTTATAATGGGTCCCATC
This sequence comes from Sarcophilus harrisii, assembly GCF_902635505.1. Lineage (NCBI taxonomy): Eukaryota > Metazoa > Chordata > Mammalia > Dasyuromorphia > Dasyuridae > Sarcophilus > Sarcophilus harrisii. The sequence goes on from NC_045428.1 coordinate 550,389,758, forward strand.
CATTTGCCAAATTTCATTGGTTCTCAAACCACAAGGGTTCTTCCCTGGAGGGAGTGTAGGAGCGTGGAAAGAAAGGCAAACTGTGCAGCTTTTTACTATGCTCCTAGCTTCCTCTTTTGTTATCCCAAATTGTAAATGTAAAGCTTGAGCAGCCTGATGATATTTAGAATGCGATTCTTGGGCTTACTGAAATAAAGAAGTATTGGTTAACATCATTAGAAGGCTATCTGCCTTTGAATTTCCATCAAAAATAGGACCTGGAAGTCTTCCTATGAGAGTGGACATGCAAGATATAAATCTTACCTGGATGCTTTCTCACTTGCTCTTGAGGTTCCTTAAAGAGCTGATATATAATAGAAGCTGCAAATTTTATTTGGGCTGTGGTAATTCTTTGTACCACACCTACTAAATAGGTTGAATCAGATATTATATTTACATCTCCTGGATAATAAGTAAGAGCTAGCATGATTGCATACAATTCATTCTGCTGAGTGAAAAGGAGTTCTGACTATTCTCTTTATGGTTCAGTCACAAGAGTATACAGCACAAATGTTATGTTTGGACACAGCTGTAAAAATAGTTGGTCCTTTAAGAGGAACCTTAGAAACCTTTTCTTCAAAAATCCATTGCCAATTATGTAATAACTGGGTTATCTTTAATGTAGACCTGTGTGTAAAATTTGGAGCCATGGCTAATAAAATTTGCCACTCTGGGATGGTTTCACAGCATACATTAATTTGTGCATTAGTATAAAAATGTATATCTTGTCAGGTCTTATCCCAGATAATTGAACTGATTAATGGCCTTTAATATAATTCTAGGCACAAGCACTGAGAAAGGAATAAGGCTTTGTTCTGGTTGTGCTGGGAGGTTCACCTACTCTATCACACTGTCTCCTTGATGAAGGACTGCTGTGGATGCCTCTTGTGGGGCAAAAACTGACATTTCCAAGGGTTTTTGAGTGACTCTTTCAGCCACATTGGAGAAAGCCAGTTCAACTTCTCTCAAAGCTTCTTGAGCTTCTTTTGTAAGCTGGCATGATGAATTTAAAGCAGTGTCTCCCCTTAAAATGTCATATAATGGTTGTAATTGATTGATAGTCAAGCCTAACACTGGTCGCATCCATTGGATATCTCCTATCAATTTCTGGAAATCATTTAAGATGTCACTGACCAGCAAACAGTAATGTTTCTTAACAGAACATTAGTATTCTTGGTTGTGGGTGGGAAACTACAGAGTTACAGATTCCAAAGCCAGACAATTTTAGAACCACTGATAGACTGCCAGAATAGAAGCCTATTAAGGTGAGGGTACCCTAAAATTATTGTAGTCTCCCCTAGAAGTTATATCAGGATACATTTAATATTTCTTCTTTTCTACTTTATTTTGAGTGTTTTGTTCTTTAATATATGGTGAATTTTGTATAGGTGCTATTTACTGTTTAGTAAAAAGTATATTCTTTTCTATCCCATTCAATTATCACCAAACATCTATCATTTCTGACTTTTCTAAAATTATTTTCACCTCCTTATTTTTTTCCCTATTTATTTTGTGATTTTATTTATCTATTTCTGAAAGGGAATATTATGCCTAATTATCCAAATCCTCACAGGCCTTTTCCTAGCAATACACTACACTTCAGACACCCTCACTGCTTTCTCCTCCATAGCCCACATCTGCCGTGATGTTAACCATGGCTGACTTCTCCGTAACCTTCACACTAACGGGGTTTCAATATTTTTCAATAATCCCCCAATAGTATAGTTTTGCTATTTCTTCCTGTTTCCTCAACTTCTTTAAGTTGGTGCTATACCATTTGGTACATATGCATTTATGTAGAAGGTCACAGATAGTGGGGGAACTCTGAGTGAAGTATAAGAACCTCCAGCCCAGACAGGGAACCTGCTGATGTGCCTGGTTTGGCAACCAATCCCCACTGGGAGCATTCTCAGCCTTTCTGAGAAGTCAGCAAAATTCACATGTAATATGCAATTCAGAGCATAGCAATCTATAGATAAGTATCCTCTTGTGTTTATGTGGTGTTTCTTTTTCTACCTCATTATGCTGTTAAATCCAAATGACTTTGCCTTGAGTTAATGTTTAGTTTGATAATTTTAAAAAATGATTTATATGGCCCACAAGCAATGATTCTGGATAGGTACTATTCCAAAGTAGTCCTTCATGCCTCATGCAACTTTCAGAGGCCTTTGGTCAGGAGAATCAGGTAAGATGTAGATTGGAGGACTGAGAGACTGGAAGTAAGAATGCTAATTAGAAAGCTTACTTTCTTTCATATAAGAAATGGTAAGAAATGATAAGGGCCTGCCCTATAGTAACCATGAGCAGAGAGAAAGGAATATGTGGGTCATACATTGGTAGGCCAGAATTGTCAAGACTTGGAAACTAATTGTATATGGGGGAAGGAAAGGGGAGAGTCCAGGATAAAGGTCTAACAGGTTACAAAGTTGGATAACTGAAAGATTGGAGATGCTCTGAACAGAATTCAGGAAATCAGGAGTGAGGTTTAGTTAGAAGGTAATGAATGGAAAATGGAATTTAAATCCCCACTGGAAAATGAAAAATAATATTTGCATTGCACTTTATAAACATTAAGTTTTCTAGAAATCATGCCTTTCAGTTCAGTAACTTCTGCCCTAATGCTGTATTATCTCCAGGAACTCTGCCATCACAGTCTTTCAGTTCTGGACTTTAATCAAATTAGTGTTGCTTTTGCTACTGGAAAGTGCATTTCAATATTCTCTCCTATAGCTTCACTCATAAATCCTAAAAGTTTAAAAAATAAAATACCTTCACTGGCCACCAATCTCCCATATTTGTTATTTTCCTCAACTAGAATATAACCACATTAAGGCCAGGTATTTTCTCTGCTTTTTGGATGTGTATCCCCAAGGTTTAACACAATGCTTGGCAAATAATAAATGATTAACAAATGCTTTTTCATTCATTTATTTTTACCTCAGAGCATCTCTATGAGGTAGGTACTACTGGGATTTTTATCTCCAATTAACAGATGAGGAAATGGAGGCTCAGGGAGGTAAAGTATCTTGCTTACAGGTTTATGTAGTTTAGACAAGGCAATTCAACAAACATTTATTAAACACTTACTATGTGTTAGTCCCAGTGCTAAGAACTGGGAGGAGAGAAGATAGAGAGGGACTGGGAGTGACTTGAAAGACAGTCAGTTAGAGACAGAAAGCCAGAGAGAGAGTAGAAGGAGGGAGGAAAAGAAGATGGTAGGGAGAGATAAGGAAGGGAAGAGAAAGAAAGGAAGGAAAGATGGAAGGAAGAAAAGAAAGAAGGGAAGGAAGAAAAGAAAGAAAGAAAGAGGGAGAGAAGGAAGGAAGTTTCTGTCTTCAATAAGCTTACATTCTAATGGGGAAAGAATACATCTTTTAAAAAAGCTGAAAAGAGAAAGGGAAGATAACCAGAAGAAATATAGTAGAGAAAGTCCAGAGACAAGACTGGAGCCTAGGGCAGAAATGAAGACATGGCTAACCTGGGAGCTTTCCTTAGAATGTATGTTGCAAGTAATCAAAGGAAAGGGCTGCAGGGGCAATCCAAGGCAAAATATCTAGGTGAAGAGGTTTCTGTGACATGGCAGGGAAATATGAGAGAGTCAAGAATTGAAGTTGGAGAAGGATGATTGTGGTTGGTAAGTCACAGATGTGAGATTCAAACCCTGGTCTCTCCTAACTTCAAATCCAGCTAACATCACTACAACATGATATTAACTTAGCAGTCCTCTTCTTCCTTCTTATTTTAATAGCTTTCAAAATTTTATTTAATTCTGAACTTAAGAAACAAAGCAATCATTTCCATAACATAGCAGAACATAAAGGGGAAAAAAAAAGTTGTGAAGAAGGGACAGTGTCAAGCTATAGTCCCCCACCCAGTCACCTGGTGTCTATAATTTCCTAGGATAATTCTAATTTTGGTGGGCATTTTTTTCTTTTGTCTCTTTGTGATAATTCTTTCCTGATCTTTACTGAATAGATATTCAAGGACAGAACAGACCAGGTTAGCACTTTGTGAGGTCAGGAAAAGCATCAGAGATACTTCAGTAAGTAAAGTTGGTGGCAGAAACCAGCAAAATTGGCAACAGATAAGTCTGGTGAAGTAGGGGAGATCAGTACAGCCTCTGAGTGACCTGCTTGACTGGCTTCATAGAAGATCTTCCCATAAGCAGACACACTCAACCAGCAAGGACCCAGCCCAACTGAGCAAGTGAATGATTCATCCATCTTTGCAGATAGCCAATGTGAAATTGGTGGAGATTCTGCAGAAACGGGACCAAGAGCCCACAAAAAAATCTCAGCCCTCTGTCTTCTCTATATATGTGCTTAACTATCTTTGAATTTTAAGCCTGTGCTCACTCTCTTCAAAGAAAGAATATGTTCTGTCCATGCTCTAATGTTTCTGTTAACATCATAGCAAAGCTCGTTGAGGTCAAATGATTGGTTGAAGTCTGAATGGAGGCTCCTGAGTGATAGTATTAGAAGCTACCATTCCTCCAACTTACCTCTAAAAACCTGGGAGACAGAGGTGTTAATTGCCCTCTTGGGATCTAAGCTGTTTGTGCAAAGGCAATTGGGAGAATAATCCTACAGTATGTACCTCAAAGTCTTTCTATATCTCTTACCTAGCACATTGACAGGCACATACTAAGAACTAAGAACTAAGAGAAACGAGAAAGGAAGGAGAGAGACAGAAAGCAAAAGAGAAACAATCGGAGAGAAAAAGAAAGAGAAAGAGAAAACAAGGGGAAAGAAAGATTGAGAGAGACTGAGAAAGAGAAAAGGGGGAGAGGGATTTTTCAGAGATAGATATGAGACAGAGGCAAAATGGTTGGGGTAAGGAGCAATAAAGAAGAAAAAGAGAAGGGGAAGACAGAGAACTCAGTAGAGGTATTGAAAGAGAGAAATTGAGAGAGAGAGAGAGAAAGACAGAGAGAGATGTCTAACTTTGATAAGGTCATGGTTAAGGCTGGGGGAGAGGGATTTTTCAGAGATAGATATGAGACAGAGGCAAAATGGTTGGGGTGAGGAGCAATAAAGAAGAAAAAGAGAAGGGGAAGACAGAGAACTTAGTAGAGGTATTGAAAGAAAGAAATTGAGAGAGAGAGAGAGAAAGACAGAGAAAGACATCTAACTTTGATAAGGTCATGGTTAAGGTTAAGGCCATTGTCCAAAGGTCTGTTTTCTTCCTCCCCACCTCAAACCCCAAACCCATATACTCATTGAGAGTAAACATTCACCCAAAATGAAATGAAAATTATCTTGTTTTTATAGAGAGATGGAACACATTATAAAATTACATAGATCAAATAACTAAATGTAAGGGTACCAGATCCAATTTTTTCATAATGCAAAAAAGCATCAAAAGAAGAAGTATAGAGGGATTAACTAAAGTATAGAGACAGGCAATTCTCTCCAGACAGTTAAGCCCTTAGGTGCATCTGTGAGGCAGGAAAGGGCCTAATTATTCATGATTATATCAAATTCAAGGCAGCACCATCCTTCCCTTGCCTTCCTATGTGCATCCTGCCATGATGTTCCAATGTTCCCAGGTTTCTATGTGTTTTACTGTTGCAGCCCTCCCTCCAGGTAGGAAAAACTAAATTTCCTATCAGCCACTGATAAGGGGCTACACTTGTAAGGTTTCTGATTGCTTCTCCAGGTACATTATCTTTCTCCTCCTGCTGTGAGCAAGGATTATTTCATGGTTCCCACTAGTTAGTGTCTTCAATAAGGGGAAGGCATGTAGTAAGGACACCAGATACTTCCATGTTACTGTGTGCTATGACTACTGGGCAATTATACTAACTCCACTGTGGAATTATAAGAAAACAAAAGTACTTTCCTTACAATAACCCTGTGAGGGAGCTATTGGCAAATGTTATTCTCCACCATTTATAGATAAGGAGGACTTCTGTGAGGTTAAGCTATGGATGTGAGAAGAGAGTCAGAATCTAGCCTAGACTTGTACCATTGATATAAGGAGGATGATGAGGAGTAAGCTGAAATCAGATTTGTTCAATTTAACTTTCAAAGGTAATACAGTTCTACTGTAGGTCACAGGCAAAGGTCCCAAGCCCAACAGAAATATATTGATCTGGCTTGCTCAGTGTGGAGGCACATACTTATAGTTATTGCTATGAGGGGAGGCTAAGGGTGGAAATCTAAGGTATAAAAGGGTTAAAGCCAATTGGGTGGCTATATAAGGTGTAGCAACAATAGAGTGAGGCCCTCAGGAATAGGGGCTTGAAGGGTAAATAAATGGGGAAACCAGACATCCTAAGGATGTGCAAACTGGCCCAGATAAAAAAGAGAGTGGATCAAAGAGTCTTGATTAGTGGTAGGGTTGGTACCAAAAGTGGTGGCTATATTTCTAGCCTGGGTGAAATAAGGAAATTCAGTCTCAAAAAAAGAAAATGGAAAGGAAAGAATAATCTAGTCTAAGACTTTCTACTCACCAACCTACCCTGTTCCTCATTACTATCTTTATAAATGCTGCCTTTATGTCCTTATTCCTAAAGCTGTAGACCACAGGATTGAACAGGGCAGTGAACACATTATAGAAAAGTGAAATCTGTTTGTCTCTCTCTGGGGAGTAGTTGGAGTTGGGCCTCATATAAATGTATATGGCAGGTGCATAAAACAGAGTGACCACAATTAGATGTGAAGCACAAGTGGAGAAAGCTTTATACCTTCCTTGGGTGGATTTGATCTTCAGGATGGCCATGGTGATGCGAACATAGGAGGCCAGGATGAGGGACAGAGAGCCTAATGCCATGAAGATGCTCAGGACAAAGTCTACCATCTCAATAAGGTGTGTGTCCATGCAGGACAGGCTCCGAACTGAGGGGCCCTCACAGAAGTAGTGATTGACAATGTTAGGACCACAGAAGGGAAGTTTCATTGTAAAAATGGTGTGAACTAGGGAAAAGAAAAAGCCAGAAATCCAGGTTCCTACCACCAACCATACACATAGGTCCCAGTTGAGAATGAGCATGTAACGCAGTGGGAAGCAGATGGCTACATAACGGTCATAGGCCATCACCACAAAGAACATGGCCTCAGTAAGACTAAAAGCACTAAATGTGTACATCTGTAGCCAGCAACCTGCAAACGAGATGAGCTTAGAACTGGAAAGCAGATGTACCAACATCTGAGGCATCGTGGTACTGATATAGCCCATGTCTAGTACGGAGAGTATGCTGAGGAAAAAGTACATAGGTGTGTGGAGATGAGAATCCAGACAGATCAGAATGGTGATGAGTCCATTGCCAAGGACTGAGCAGAGGTAGAGAAGGAGGAAGATGATGAAAAGGATCCTATTTGAGGAAGGGTCACTGGAGAAGCCAAGCAGGATAAATTCAGTAACAGAACTATGGTTTGAAGCTGGAAACATTGAGACAGTAGGATCCTGGGAAAAGGAAAAAGAAATAATGGAGTCTAGGAATCTCCGCATTGGATAAGGATAGAGTATCCCAAGACCTCTAAATTTCTCAACTGAAGAACCCATATGAAAATGCCCTTACTAAGAGCTGTGATATCACCTAACATCATGGAATTTTAGATATTTGAGGATCTTTAAAGATGATCTGACCCAAACCCTCCTTTTACACAAGGAAAAAATAAGAAAGATGACTTTCTCAAGATTACACATCTGTTCAGGAGAAGAGGCAGAACAAGGATTGAGGTTGTTTACTCACTGCATGAGTCCCACTACTTCTACTTTGGGCATCCCTTAATTCCTACATCTCAGAAGAAAATATCTCATAAAGATTTTCTACAGCTTTCATCCTTTTTCTAGACTATCCCCATGAAAAAGAATCTAGCCTTTGCTGAACGATTACTAGTAGTAGTCATTTCCCTTTTTAGTTAGCTTTAAATAAGAGCAAGATATTTCATATACCAAACTAAAATATACTCTGTATCTCCTACATATTGCCTTGAGTTCCTCCATTAAAGGACAAATAAAATTGCCATTTTCTTATCCTGGAAATTATTTCCATCTTAATGCAGTCTAAGATCTTATGGTTTTTTCTCTGCTCTATCTCATTTGTTATTTATACTGACTCTTCAACCAGTAAGACCTCTAGATCTTTTCCCACATCAATTCTTGCTTGCTATATTTTCTTGATCCCATAAAAAAATCTCAGTATCATATGTAAGAGGGTTGTTATGCTCTTCAGGAACTGGAGAGCTGTGTTATTTGTTTCTCTAAATATCATAAACCATAAAATTCTAGGAAGAAACAAAATTATCAACCATCCCACTTATTTTTATGGGAAGGGGGAGGTCTCCATTTCTCTCTTGAAGGCTTGTTGGAGATTCCTGCCAAGTCTGGGAGAATTTTAGGATGATAAATTTCAGAATTGAGAGAGATTATCTAATCCACTATTCAGTATTCACTATGCCACTTAAGAAACCAAAGCACAGGGAACTTTAGTAATTTGCTGGTTTTCTAAGATTTAAGCCCACTTCTATTTCAATCTCAGAAGATTCTTGAAATCAAAGCCAGCCCCTTTGTGATAAATTAAAATGGAGAATAGAAAGACCACAGTGATTCAGGAAAAAGCTCATTAGAGAAATGCAGAGTTTCATTCTGCCTAGGTAGAGAGAAACACTCCATGGATGAAATCATGCATCTCCTTTCTGAAATTTTAAACAGTGATAAAGAAGTATTTCCTGATAAAATGATATCTAAGAAATATGAAAATCAGCTGAAAGGTATGTGGATAAATTGAGGGAATTGGGAATATTCAGCCTCCAAAAGGGTAAGATTCAGAGGGTACAAGACAGCTCTTTGACTATTATTAGAAGGGTTGTCACCTTGGTAGATCCGTTAGACTTGGTCCTTTTGGCCTCATAGTTTAGTAATCGGTGGAAGATGGAAAGAGGCAAATTTAAGCCCATTTAGGAAAAGGATTCCCTATCTAAAAAGGAAATGGTCTATCTCTGGAGGTAGTCGGTTCCCTATCCCTGGACATCTTCATGCTGAGACTACCTAACTACTTATCATGTATAGAATAATAAGGATTCCTTATCAAGTCTGGTTTGGATCAGATGGTTGCTGAGATCTTTTCCACTCCTATTATGCCATGATTCTTGGTAAATAGAATTTGGATAGTTGGGGAGGCATGAAAAAGGGCATACCAGCCAATGGAAAGAGGATAAGCAAAAGACCAGAGGTTGCCAATGTACCTGACTTTATCAAAGATGATACATCTCCAGTTTGACTTAAGTAGATAATTTCTGTAGTAGAATCATCAAAAACTGGATTGGACTTGACTGGGAAGGACTTGAGTGCCAGGATGAGAAGTTTAGGCTTTTTTCTTTACCCCTGTAGATTTCTGAATAAGTAGGTTATATGCTCAGACCTTTCTCTGTTGAACTTTTTAGTCAGCATTTGTAGGGCAAATTTCACATGAGATAGGTTGGAGGCAGGGAGAAGAATGAGAGAACTTCTCACTCCAGGTGAAAAGTGATGAGAGCTTGCAATTGACTACTTGTCTATATGGGTAAAGGGGAAAGAATGGATCCTAGAATTCTTTTAAAAGTAAAATCAGCAGAACTTATCTATTGAGTAGGTGGATAAGGCAGAAAAAGAATATGCAACAGCAGCAACTGATTTTTGATTTTTGTGGTGCCATAAGTTTTGGAGAGTGCATTGCATACATTACCCAATTGCAGATAAGATGGGATCTTGAGCCTTGTTGGCTGGGAAGAACATAGTAGTGCCAACCATACAAATGGGGAAGTCCAAAAGAGAAGCTCATTGATGGATTGCAGAGGGAGAAAGAGGAGGTGTTCTGTTTTGGACATACTGAGCCTAAGTTATTGTCAGGACATCCTTCTAAGTGGAGAAGTGTGAGAGAAATCTGCAGAAAGTGAGAAAGTACAGAGTTCTAGATAAAAATTTGAGAGTCAAAGTCTTTGTAGATGAAGTCCATGAAGGCAGAGAGCCAAAGAGTACCTGGAGAGAAAAAGTAGAAACTATGGCTTTAGAGGATTAGCATATTAAATGATGGTTAAAGAAAGCATGGTCAGAAAGGTAGGGGAAAATTTAGGAAACAAAGAAAATATATAAAGATGAAGTACATGAGATCTTATCTTAAATTCTCTCTATGATACAATCATAATGAATATCTTATTTAAAATATTCGTTGTTACTTGTTATTATGGTGACCTCAGGCTTAATGAGAGTGACATCAATTAAGTTTTCTGGAGCTCACTTTCCCTGTCTGAAAAGTAGGTAATAACCTCGGAATATTTAAATATTTGATTTTTCAGCATAATGATATAGAAATAAAGAAAATATTAGGATGAAGGGGATTAGAGGCTAGAGATTTAAAGCAAAGGTTTAGGCCAAGGTTCTTAATTTTTTGTGTCTTATACTACTATGCAGTCTGATGAAGTTTACAGAATCTTCTCAAAATCATGTTTTCAAGACATAAAATAAAATACACAGCCTTACAAAGGAAAATGAAAGATTAATAATAACAATGATAGACTTTTTCCTTATCCAACTTCACACTTCCAACTTATACAACTTCCCTAAATCTGTCCATGGACTTGATGATCCCAAGAATAGAATCCTTTGGGTAGGAGTTTGTGAGCATAAGGCTAACCATAGAGGGAATGATTGGGAAGAAGAACTGTTGAAGAGAAGGAAAATGTATGCATAGGGATGAAAATAAAAAGGGGTGAGGAGAGAGAAGTGAGATAGATGTGGGCATGGGGAGAATGGGGGAGATCAGTGATAGTTTTCCTCTCTGCCTTAACATTCCTCCATCATCATGACCAAGCTTTTGTTAACCTCTCAATCACTTTTGCATCTTGACCCCTGAAGCTCTCCAAACCCTCCTTTCAATGGTTCTTTAGCCTCTGCATTTTCTTCTTTCTCTTCTTTTTCCTTGCTCCTTTTCCCCAAATCAAACTATCCCTCCCAGACAGAACCATTTCCTCACCTTTCTGGAAGGTGAAACACTAAGGCCTTTAGTGGGCAGGTCACTTGTTTCTTTAAGAAGAAGACTGAATGGGGAGCAGACAAAGGATCTATGTCATCACCAAGGCCAGGGGATTCCAGGCCACTCCAACAGACCATCAGGCAATATCTGGACACCAGGATATTCATGGGTTTATTTTCTCAACTTTTCTTCCTCTACAGTCTCACTCAGTGTCGCTGGCCCTGACCTCAAGCTACTTCTGCTTCTTTCAGAGAGAGGAACACTTTCTGCCAGGGTAGAGATGATGGGCAACTTCTGGCAAAGAGTGAAACAGTGTCTAAGGAGAGGGCCCCCTAGTTCACTGGTGACAGGAGAAACTCTATTCCCATTGCCCAGTCAACTAGGGTTTTTATGGTGCATAATTTGTGATTTATAATAACTTGCTACATGAAAGCAAGTTCTCCCAGGAGAAACCAAAGAGAGAAGCGCCTGGCTCCTCCAGCTCCTCCAAGGAGGAGCTGCCTCTTTCTGTCCTACTCAACTCCATCCCCAGACAATATACCAAGAATAAGTTTCCTGGGAATTCTTATTATCAGACATTTGTAGAAATAAATAATATACATGGAGGAATGAGAAAGGGAAAGAGCTTTCTTATTATCCCATACTCATTTGGGATATGAGCAGGGAGGAAGAGAAATAAAGGGAAAAATATATAAATGTAAATTATTGAAATCTTTATTCAAATTCTCTCAGATCTGATGCCTTCTTCCATCCTCACCCCCTATCGCCCATGAAGGGAAGGAAAAAGAAAAAAAGGAAGGAAAATGGACTGAAAGGTGGCTAAAGAAAAGATCAGGTGTGTTGGTCAGGGAACAGGCAGTGAAGGCAGCCAGGGAGGTTATGAGCCCAGGAATCAGAAAGGGGAGACCTGTAGGAGAGATGGACAGAAATATCAAAGGAAGTGCTGATCAGTAGGAATATGAATGTTTCAGGTTCAGACTTCCTCAGAGCTGTCCCTATGCATAGCCCAAGTAGGGAAGCATCTGTGGTTTGACTTGAGAGATATTGAACAGTCCCAGTTGGAGAAATCCGTTGGTCTATCAGGTCACTATTGCTTTTTTTCTGCTTCTGAAATACCTACCAGCAGAGTCAATAATGGTCTGGCTAAATCAGACTCTATGTCCTGAATGGCCCTTTTATATGCACTTGTGTTTTTCATTCCTTTCCATATGAGAACATTGGAAAGATAATTATAGAGTCCCTGGAATACTGTTGGTACTCAATAAATCTTTATTGACTGCCTATCAATCACTTATTACTTAAGTGTCTTGCTTACAGGATCATATAACTTAGGTCAAATCAACAAACTTTTATTAAGCACTTACTATGTGCTAAGCCCTATGCTAAGCATTTCGAGGAGAGAGGGTAGAGAGAGAGGGAGATGGAATGACTGACAGACAGACAGAGACAGAGAAGAGAGGGAAAGAGGAAGAGAAGATGAAAGGGAGAAATAAGGAAGGGAAGACAAAGAAGGAGGAGAAAGGAAGAATGGAAGGAAGGAAAGAAGGAAAGATGGAAAGAAGGAAGGGAGGAGGGAAAAGAGGGAGGGAGGGAAAGCCTAGGCAGAAATGAAGACATGGCTAGCCTGGGAGCTTTTCTTAGAATGTGTGTTGCAATTAATCAAAGGAAAGAGCTACAGGGGCAGAAAGTATTTCCCAGGCAAAATATCTAGGTGAAGAGGTTTCTGTGACATGGCAGGGAAAGATGAGAGAGTCAAGAAATGAGGCTGGAGAAGGGTAATTATGATTGGTAAGTCCCAGATGTGGGCTTCAAACCCAGGTCTCTCCTAACTACAAATCCAGCTAACATCACTATAACATGTTGTTAAATTGGCAGTCCTCTTCTTCCTTCTTATTTTAATAGTTTTCAAAAATTGATTTAATTCTGAACTTAAGAAATAAAACAATCCTTTCCATTACATAGCAGCAAAGAAAGTGTGGGGGGGAAAGTTGTGAAGGAGGGACAGTGTCAAGCTATTGTCTGCCACCCAGTCACCCGGTATCTATAATCTCTTGGGATAATTCTAAGTTTGGTGGGGGGGGAGGGTTCTTTTTTTTTCTTTTGCCTTTTTGTGATAATTCTTTCCTGATCTTCAGTTAATAGATATTCAAGGACAGAACAGACCAGGTTAGCATCTTGTGAGGTCAGGAAAACAATCAGACATCCTTCAGTAAGTAGAGTTGGTGACAGAGACCAGTAAAATTGGTGGCAGACAAGTGTGGTAGGGGGAAGAAATCAATACAGCAGTTGAGTGACCTGCTTGACTGGCTTCACAGGGGATCTTCCCATTAGCAGACACACTCAACAGCAAGAAGCCAGCCCAACCAAGCAAGTGATTCATCCATCTTTGCAGATACCATACCCCAAAGTGAACTTAGTGGGGATTCTACAAAGACAGAAAAGGATTTTCAGGGCCAAGAGCCCACAAAGAAACCTCAGCCCTCTGATTATATGTGTTTGACTACCTTTGAATTTTAAGCCTGTGCTCACTCTCTTCAAAGAAAGAATATGTTCTGTCCATGCTCTAATGTTTCTGTTAACATCATAGAAAAGTTCGTTGAGGACAAATGGTTGACTGAACTCTGAATGGAAGTTCCTTTATGAAATATTAGAAGCTACCATTTCTCCAAGTTACCTCTAAAAACCTGGGAGACAGAGGTGTTGATTGGTCTCTTAGGACCTAAGCTGTTTGTGCAAAGGCAGTTGGGAGAATAATCCTACAGTATGTACTGCAAAATCTTTCTTTGTCTATTACCTAGCACACTGATAGGCACATACTAAGAAGTGAATGCCTACTGAAACCAAGCTGAATTTGTGTCTCACCAAAGACTCTAATCACCTTCTCTCATGGATTATTGCTGTGCCTGGTTTTTGTCCCCTCTGACAATAAGATCCATGAAAGCAAGGGTAGTATTTCAGTCATCTTTGTATCTTTCCCAATTCACACTTAGTAGAACAAGGAAATGAAAAGGGAATAAGCATTTATATAACACTGTGCTAAGTATTTTACAAATTATAAAATTTGTTGAATTGAAAGCAAAGCACTACAGCTCTTCCCTTCTAGCATTTACCTAGTCTTACTTTTGCCTCATTGCCTAGGGATCATAGAACTTTTGGCTTAAGAGCTAGAAAAGATTTTTGAAATAATCTCATCCAGCCTCTTAATTTAGAGAAAAAAAAATAAATCTCAGAATAGAGGAAGTAATTACCCAAATTGATATGAGTAGCAAGAAGCAGAAATTCACTTGTTTCTTTACTTTCCCCTTGTACTTCCAGAATTCTCTCCTTTTTTCATGCAGTACTACAAACTCATTCAAAGATTAGCTAAAATCCCAGGCCCATCTTGAAGAAATCCCTAAGTGTTCTAGGTCATTGGAATTTGGATCTTTTCTCACCTTCTAAAAGGGTCCCAGGTCATGAATGGGAAAGAAAAAAAAAAGCTCTTGGTTCTTTTTTAGTGTCTGTGTGTGTGTGTGTGTGTGTGTGTGTGTGTGTGTATCTGGGGAATGTGAGGGGTGTCTGAAACAGAGAATTAGACAAAGCAGGAGACAGAGACATTGAGACAGAGACACACAGAGAGAGAAAGACAAAGAGTGTTATGGGCCAGAACTCTGAACTTGAAATAAAGGATTCTTACAAGGTACTAGGTCAAGTGGAATTGATAGAGATAATAGTTATCTAATTTAGCATGGTTCAGTATGACTGATTTAATCCTACAAGGAGATGTTATGGGCCAGAAACAAGGTACAAAATGGAATTGAGGAGACAATGGTTAAACCTAGTTTAGCACTGATCTAATCCTACAACAAATAATGGTTTCCTAGTGATTATGATTGGCTTATATAAGCTAGGAGCTTTAACCAGGATTGACATTCAGAGAGAGCTAGAGGCAGAAGTTGACAGAGGCAAAGGACAAGCACACTAGAAGTTCTCAGACGCTGAGACAGATTCATTCCTTCATCTACCTTTGTGGTGGCTGGAAGCTGAATCACCTTTGCAGATTTGGAGATGTTCAGAGGGTAGAGAAGGAGGGGGGAGCTCCAGCTCTCAGAACCAAGGAGAGAGATAGGCCTCTAAGAAAACTAGCTGGGCCCCAGGAAAGGAGACAAGACTTTGAAAGAGACAATAAAAGATTTGGACTTTAACACCTGGCTGTACTTGTGGTGATTACTGAACTGAAAGGAAAGCTGCTCCCAGAATCCCCAGGAAAACTGAAAAAGAGAACATTACAAAAGAGAAAGCAGGATGGGGACAGAAAGCAAAAGAGAGACAGTCTGAGAGAAAAAGAGAAAGAGAAAAAAAGGGGAAAGAAATATTGAGAGAGACTGAGAATGAAAGAGAAAAGGGAGAGATTTTCATAGATATAAGAAAGAGATAAATTGGTTGGGATGAGGAGTGAGACAGAAAAAGAAAAGAGAAAGGGGAGAAAAAGAAGTCAAAAATATTATTGAAAGAAAGAAAATTGAGAGAGATAGACAGACAGAAAGAGACATACAGACAGAACTTTAATAAGGTCATGGTTAAAGTTAAGAACATTATCCAAAGGTTTGTTTTATTCCTCCCCACCTCAAACCCCAAACCCATATACTCATTGAGAAGTGAAATGAAAATTATCTTGTTTTAATATAGAGAAGGAAGACATTATAAAATTACATAGATCAAATAACTAAATATAAGGGTACCAGATCTCATTTTTTTCATGATACCATAAAGCACTAAAAGAAGGAGTGATAGAGGGGTTAACTAAAGTATAGAGACAGTCAAAACTCTCCAGGCAGATAAGTCCTTAGGTGCATCTGTGAGGCAGGCAAGAGTCTAATTGTGCATGTTTATATTCAGTTCAAGGCAACACCATCCTTCCCTTGCCTTCCTGTATGCATTCTGCCATGAGGTTTTAATGTTCCTAGGCTTCTATGTGTTCTCCCTCCAGGTAGGAAAAACTGAATTTCTCATCAGTTCCTTTTAAGGGGCTACACTTCTAAGTTTTCTGGGTATTTCCTCAGGTACATTTTCTTTCCCCTTCTGCTATGAGCAAGGATTATTTCATGGTCCCCACTAGTTAGTGTCTTCAATAAGGGGAAGTCATGTAGTAAGAACACCAGATACTTCCATGTTACTGTGTATGCTACTATCTACTGGATAATTCTACTAACTCCAGTGTGGCACTATAAGAAAAGTACTTTCCTCATAATAACCCTTTGAGGGAGCTATTGGCAAATGTTATTCTCCCCAATTTATAGATGAGGAGGACTTCTATGAGTTTAAGCTATGGGTGTGAGAAGAGATTCACAATCTAGTCTAGACCTACACCACTGATATGAGGGTTATGAGGATTAAGCTGTAGTCAGATTTGTTCTACTTAATAAAGGTAGGTGATAGAGGTCTATTCTAGGTCACAGGCCAGGTTCCCAAGTCCAATAGAAATGGATCAATCTGGCTTGCCAAGTGTGGAGGCACATACTTACAATTTTGCTATGAGAGACTAAGGCTGGTGAATCAAGTAACTTCAGGAATTCTAAGGTTTGAAATGGTTAAAGCCAATTGGGTGGATATATAAGGTGTAGCAACAATAGAGTAAGGCCCTCAGGAACAGGGAGTTGGAGGGTAAGTAGATGGGGAAACCAGATGCCTGAAGGATGGGCAAACTGACCCAGATAAAAAAGGGAGTAGGTCAAAGAGTCCTGATTAGTGGTAGGGTTGGTACCATAAGTGATGGCTGTACTTCTAGTCTGGGTAAGATAAGGAAAATCAGTCTCAAAAAGAAAAAAAAATGTAAAGAATACTCTATTCCAAGACTCTCTACTCATCGAACTACTCTGTTTCGCATTACTACCTTTATGAATGCTGCCTTTATGTCCTTATTCCTAAGGCTGTAGACCATAGGATTGAGCAGGGCAGTAAACATATTATAGAAAAGTGAGATCTGTTTATCTCTCTCTGGGGAATAGTTGGAATTGGGCCTCATATAAATGTAAATGGCAGGTGCATAAAACAGAGTGACCACAATTAGATGTGAAGCACAAGTGGAGAAAGCTTTATACCTTCCTTGGGTGGATTTGATCTTGAGGATGGCCATGGTGATTCGGACATAGGAGGCCAGGATGAATGACAAAGGGACTAACACCATGAAGATGCTCAGGACAAAGTCTACCATCTCAATAAGGTGTGTGTCCATGCAGGACAGGCTCCGAACTGAGGGACCCTCACAGAAGTAGTGGTTGACCATATTAGGACCACAGAAAGGAAGGTTCATGGTAAAAATGGTGTGTACTAGGGAAAAGAAAAAGCCAGAAGCCCAGGTCCCTACCACCAACCGCACACACAGGTCCCAGATGAGAATGAGCATGTAACGCAGTGGGAAGCAGATGGCTACATAACGGTCATAGGCCATCACCACAAATAAAATGCACTCGCTGAGACCAAAAGCACTAAATGCATACATTTGTAGCCAGCAACCTGCAAAGGAGATGAGCTTAGAACTGGAAAGCAGGTGTACCAACATCTGAGGCACTGTAGTAGTGATATAGCCCATGTCCAATACGGAGAGGATGCTGAGGAAAAAGTACATAGGGGTGTGGAGATGAGAATCCAGACAGATCAGAATGATGATGAGTCCATTGCCAAGGACTGAGCAGAGGTAGAGAAGGAGGAAGATGATGAAAAGGATCCTATTTGAGGTAGGATCACTGGAGAAGCCAAGCAGGATAAATTCAGTAACAGAACTGTGGTTTGAAGCTGGGTACATTGAGACAGTAGGATCCTGGGAAAAGGAAAAAGAGAAGATGATGGAGTCTAGAGACCTCAGCATTGAATAAGGACAGAATCACCGAAGGCCCTCTGAGTTTCTCATTTGAAGAACCCATGTTAAAAAGTTCTTCACTGGGAGGTTTGGTGGCATCCTAGTATCATGGAATTTTAGAGCTTTAGGTATCTTTAAAGATGATCTGTTTCAACCCCTCCTTTTACACCATGAAGCCATCAAGGTTCAAAGAAGGAAGACGATTTCCTCCAGATCACACATCTATTCAGGAGAAGAGGCAGGACAAGGGTTGAGTTTGCTTATTTACTCACTCCATGTGAGCCACTACTTCCACTTTGGACATCCCTTGATTCCTACAGGGTCTCAGAAGAAAATACCTCAAGAAAGCATTTTCTGCAGTTCCCACCCAATCCTCTAGTATATTCCCAACAACATGAGTCTTTGCTAAAAGATCACTAGTGGTAGCCATTTCCATTTTCCATTAACTGTAAGAGTCTATTCTATATACTGAACTAAAATATATTCTATAACTCCTACACATTGCCTTGAGGTCCTCCCTTAGAGGATAAATAAAAATAACCATTTCCTTATCCTGGAAATTATTTCTATCTTCATGCATTTTAAGATCTTATGGGTTTTTGTTTGCTCTATCTCATTTATTATTAATACTGACTCTTCAACCAGTAAGACCTTTAGATCTTTTCCCACATCAATCCTTGCTTGCTATATTTTCTGCATCTCAAACAAAATTTTGATATCACATGGGAAGAGAGTTGTTATGCTCTTCAGGAAGTGGGTGGATATAATATATTTTTCTCTGAACATCATAAACCATAAAATTCCATAAAGAAACAATATTACCTGCCATACCACTTATTTTCATGGGAGGAAGGGATTTCTATTTTTCTCTGTAAGGATTCCAAGAGATTCCTGCCAAGTCTAGGGGAATCTTAGGATGGTAAATTTCAGAATTATAAGAGATTATCTAATCCACTCTTCAATATTCATTTTACCACTTAGGAAACAGAGGCACAGGGAGCATAATTTCTTGAAGTGTTCTAAGATTTAAACACACTTCTTTTTCTATCTCATAAGACTTGAAATCAAACCAACCCCCTTCGAGATAAATTAAAATGGAGACTAGAAAGACAACGGTGATTCAAGGAAAAGCTCATTAGAGCGCTGCAGGATTTCATTCCATATATATATACAGAGAGATACTCCATTGATGAAATCATGAATCTCCTTGATAAACAATGATAAAGAAGTATTTCCCAATAAAATGATACCTAAGAAAGGTGAACATCAGTTGGAATATTAAATGAAAAATAAGTTGAGAGAATTGGGAATGTTCAGCCTGCAACGTATAAAATTCAGAAGACATAATAGAGTTGTCTGAGCACTATTAGAAGAGTTGCCACTTTGGTAGAAGTTTAGTAATGGGTGGAAGATGGAAAGAGGCACATTTAAGTCTACATTCAGGAAAAGGATTCCCTATCTAAAAGAAAAATGGTCTATCCTTGGAGGTAGTGGTTTCTATATCACTGGAAGCCTTCATACTGAGACTACATGACTACTTGTCAAGTATAGAATAATAAAGATTCCTTCTCAAGTATGGTTTGGATTAGATGGTTGCTGAGATCTTTTCTAGCCCTAATATGATATGATTTTGATGAATAGAATTTGGATAATAGGGAAGGAGTGAAGGAGGGCAGTTTAGGCAATAGAAGGTGTATGAGCAAAAGACCAGAATTTGTCAATGCACCTCACTTTATGAAGGATGGTACACCTCCAGTTTGACTTTCAGTTGATTGGATTGTGATTAGGAGGGACTTGAATGCCAGGATAAGGAGTTTGGTTTCTTTTCTTAATCGTTGAAGGTTTCTGAATAGATAAGTGATAAGCTTAGAACTGAGTCTTTATTGAAACTTTTAGTCAGCATTTGTAGGGCAAATTGCACATGGGAAAGTTTCAAGGCATGGAGAAGAGTGAGGAAGCTATTGGTGAGCCCAGGTGAGAGGTGATGAAAACCTGATTGAGACTATGTGTCTATGTGTGAAAAGGACTTGATAAACTCTAGAGATATTGTAGTACTAGAATTAGCAAGGCTTAGTGATTGATTTGTTGAATAAGGCAGGAAAAGCAAATTCAACAATAAAAGAAATTGACATTTGCATGGTACCTCAAGTTTTGGAGAGTGCTTTGGATACAATATTCAGTTTTTCATATCTACCCTTGAACATCTTCAAATTGCCCTTCTCTGATTCTTCATTCTCTGCCTTTTCTTTTTTCTTTTTTCCCCTTCCCCAGACCAGCCCTCCCAGACAGAATCATTGCCTCCTCACCTTTCAGGAAAATGAAACACAAAGATCTCCAGTGGATAGGTCAATTGTTTCATTGGCAAGAGGTTTGAGTAGAGATCAGAGAAAGGATCTAAGTCACCAGCAAAGCCAGCGGATTCCAGGCTACTCCAAAAGGCTACCAGGCAAGCTCTGGACACCAGAGTATTGATGGGTTTATTTTCTCACCTTTTCTTCTTCTATAATCCCACTCAGTGTCCCCTGCCCTGGCCTCAAGCCACTGCTACTTCTTTTAGAGAGAAGAACCTTTTCTGCCAGAGCAGAGAATATGTGTAACTTCTGGCAAAGAGTAGAGTTGTGTTTAAAAGAAGATCCCCTAGCCCTGCTGATGACAGAAGAAGCTATATCCCCATTGCCCAATCAACTAGGGTTTTTAATGATACTCAATTTGTGATTCATAATAACTTGGTACATAATAGCAAGTTCTCCCAGGGGAAACCAGAGAAAGAAGTACCTGGTTCCTCCAGCTCCTCCAAGGAGGATCTGCCTCCTCCTGTTCTATCCTATCTCCTTCCCAAGAGATTATCCAGGAATAGGATCCCTGGAAATTCTTGTTATCAGAAGTTTTTAGAAATTGGTAACATAGAAGGAGAAAAGACAAAGGTGAAGAGCTTTCTGATTATCCAACACTTCTTTGTGATATGAGCTGGGGGGAACATCTGGAAAAGTAATCACAGAATACCTGGTGCTAAATAAATATTAATTGACTTAATTGAATTAACCACCCTCTCCTCACTGATCTAGAAGTATCTCTTGGTCATTGCTTGTCATTCAAAAAGACTAGCCCTTATAAAAGGCTATTTCTGTGAATTCCAAAGCAAGTCCCAAAACAGTTTAATTAAATTAGGGAAAAGATAGTGATGTGAAGGAAACATATCTGGAACAAGTAATCCCAGCAACTGTGGTTTGAAGAAACCCTTTATTCTTGCTCTGTCTTGTCAGGGATGGAATGTTGTGAACCTATTTCTTACTACCTTTATGTCCTAATCCTGGTCATGGGATTAATCTACAGGATGAAACAATAATTTGTCGCTCAACCAAAAGAACAAGAAAAAGGAAAGGCCCGGAAGTTGAATGAGCTCAGGAACTGCTTTGATGTGAAAATCTGGTCAGCCCATGATGTGGCAAAGCAAAGCCCATTGGAGTCTGTGAGCCAGGTATTGGCAACTCCACACACTCTCCACATCCACTCCATAGTACAGGCATTACTACTAAGCCTGTGTCTAATGTCCAGTCCCAGGAAATAGAGAGTAGATAACTCAAAATCTCCTTCTCTTAAAATCTCCTCTGATTTTTAATACAAATTTGTATTTTTAATACTATTTTGTATTTTTTGAAAGGTAACTACATAGTGCCTAGTGCTTAATAAATGTTTATTGACAGTTGGATCAATGATTAGACATCTTTCTTGATAAAAAGACTTTTTATCCAGAAGTATCTGTTGGTCCTTGCTTATCATTCATAAACGTTAGTCCTTAAACAAGGGCTATTTTTTTTTGCCTTCAAAAACAAGTACATTGTTTCATTTAATTAACTCTTTAAGTCATATTCAAGCAAGCAATTACCCTAAATCAGGGAAAATATAGTAATGTGAAGAAAATGCATGTGAAACAAGCAATACCAGCAATTGGGACCTGAGCAAGTCCCTTATTCTCCTTCAGTCTTGCCATAGAAGAGATGTTGTGAACCTAATCTATCCTCTTTCTCTTCCCCCTCCTTCCCATGTCCTATTAATTGTCTTCAGATTAATCTATAAGATGGGACAGTAATTTATCCCTTATCACACAAAAAAGATTAGGTGGAGACTCAAAAGAGGCATTTGAATGCACTGCTTGGCCACAATCTGGCAAAAGCAGGCCAGCTGCAGCTTGTGAGCCAGTCATTGGCAAGAGCAATGGACCCTTGCCCAATGAATGTTTTGAGTATCATATAGGTTAATTGAGACCAATCCCCAACCTCTCCTCCTCTCACAGAATCTACAAGATAAAGCTGGGACTCTTCTTTTAATCAGTAGCCAATAAACATTTATTAAATATCCACTATGGACTAGGCATAGTGCTACACACTGAAAATACAAAGGAGAAAAAAATAGTTAGCCTCTGCCCTCAAGGAGTTTGCAATCTATTGGGAGAAAACAGCATCAAAAAAAAAAAAAAAAGGGAGCTGGGAATGGAAACAATTGTAGCTCCTATATAGAGTCCTATGGGGACTTAATGAGAGCAGGAGTATAAAGTTTCTATATAGCTATTCACTAATTGCTATTATTAGCAATTTGACTTATGATGCCCATGTAGTAATAAGAGAGGTGTTTACACATGTAGCCATATACCAGTTGGTTCAGAACATGTCATATGTTTCTCCAGAGAGAAAACTGATGAACTTTGAGTGCAAATTGAAGCATAACTTTATTTATTTGATAATCCTGAACCAACTAATTACCTATCTTCCTCAACAGATCTCCCCAACCATTCATCAATGCATGGTCTAGACTCATTATTCAATGGTTAGCATACTCCCAACTCTCAGACTCCTACCTCAGACTTTACCCATCTTAGAGGTGCTAAATCCTGAATAATTGAACAACAAATCTCATATGTACTGTCAACAAAAAGTTATCTAAAAAAAGAAAGAAAGAAAGAGAGGATGAGAGGGAAAGGTAGGGAAAGAAAACAGAGGTAGGGAGGGAGGGACAGGAGAGAGTACAGTACAGAGAAGAAGAAAGTTCAGAGAAAATAAAAGTAATTACAATAAAAAATTAACAAACATGAATAATGATTACTGTTGATAATAAAAATATTTCTAGTCGGTCCTTAAGTCCAACTCCTGCTCCTCACCACAATATCCTACCTTATGACAAGGCAGCCAAATTTTCATACTTCTTCCTCACCACAATACCACCTTCCATGGAGTCATCTTAAGTGATAATCCTGAACCAACTAAATTAGCTATCTTCCTCAACAGATCTCCCCAACCATCCATCAATGCGTGGTCTGGACTCATTATTCAATGGTTAGCATACTCCCAACTCTCAGACTCCTACTTCAGAATTTACCCATCTCAGAGATGCTAAATCCTGAATAATTGAAGAACAAATCTCTTTCACTATTCTTTCTGTCTGATCCTTTATTCCAATCCAAGGCAATCCAACTCCCCTAATGTCCCATTCTAGAGCTGCCTACACATTTCCCTCTGCCCTTTGGAAAGTTCGGTGGTGGGGGACCTCAGAGTCACAGATTCCAAAGCCAGATAACTTTAGAACCACTGACTGATTGTCAGAATAGAAGCCCCTTAAGGTCAGGTACCTTAAAATTATTGTAGCTACATTACACCAGGATACATTTAATATTTCTTCCTTTCTGCTTTATTTTGAGGGGTTTATGTTTTAATATATGGTAAAATTTTATATAGGCGCTATATACTCTTTAGTAAAAGATATATTCTTTTCTATCCCCATTTAATTGTTACCAAACACCTGTCACTTCTAACTTTTCTAAAATTCTTTTCACTTCCTTATTTTTTCCCTATTTATTTTGTGATTTTATTTATCTAGTTCTGAAAGGGAATAGTTGAAGTACTCCAGTAGTGTAGTTTTGTGTCTATTTCCTCCTGTTTCCTCAACTTCTTTAATAATTTGTATGCTATACCACTTAGTGCATATACATTTATATAGAGGATCACAGATAGTGAGGCAACTCTGGGTGAGATATAAAACTCTCCAGCCCAGCCAGGGAACCTATTGAATATCTGGGTTGACAACCCATCCCCTTGGGGGCATCTCAGCCTTCCTGACACCCTGTATTGCAATTAAAGCAGAGTTATACTAAGTAGCAAAGAGACATCTCTACATAATAGCAAGTTGCTTATGTGGTCCCACATGTGCAGTATATAGTTAGCACATGCATAGTTTGCTATAATTATGTAAGAGTATTAGGGTATATAAGGCTGAGAGAATTTGGAATTTGGAATAACTGAACTCCATGTTTGACCATCCATGTGAGTTCTGTCCCTTCCCTCAGGATTAGGTCTGGTACCAAAATCCTCCAGTGAATGGGCTGGACATTACATTTGGCATTCAATGTGGGGCCCTGGAAAGCAGGGCACACAGCAGCTCGACTGACACAATCAGTGAATTCAGGGAGGAGTCCCCATGACCCAGAAGCTGGGTTTGTATAGACAGGCTTAAGTAGGAAGATTTGGATAAGGGCTAATCTAGTCACTTTCATTTTCCAGCTGAAATGGGGCAAGTGCTAACAAAAGACCCTCCCTCCCAAGGGAAGTATCAGGAATGCTTAAGTTAATAGAGAAGCAAGGTTTGTTGGTAACTCAGAAGCAGATCACTGAGTTCTCAGATGTTGTGGAGTGCACATCTTCATGGCTCTCTGGGGAAGAGAGATTGGAGCCAGAGATTTGGAAGGAGAACAACTAACTGATTACTACCAGACTATAGGTCCTGACTCAATCCTCAAGAACACATTCCTTCTATACAATGTAATAAAATTGGCTTTAAGAAATCCCACATAAAAGAAAAAGAAAAAGAAAAAGAAAGCTTTAAGCATAGAGTGTCAAACAGGAAGTATGAGAAGAAAAATAAGCTGAGGTATGGTGCCCATAGCCCAGCATGGAAGATGGAGCTAAGGAAATCTTTGATAATTTCTTGGGGTATCTCCAGCTTCCCAATCCGCTTTCCTCAACTCTACTTTTGTGAGTGCAAGAAGGAGAGTGGGAAGGGCAGTGACATAGCCAGTGCCAGCACAGTTTTTTCCTCCTCTTATTTCCTGATTACAAGAAGCATTAGTTAAAGTAAGGGAGGAGTGAGGGGATACGTTTGGATTGAGATGGAAATTTGAATATAAAATTAGAGTGTTTATAGTAATAAAAATTTTAAATCCCCGTCAGTTGGTGGGGAAGAGACATTTTACAGCAGTTGGAATTATAATTAAGTACTTTGGTTTTTTAGGCAGTACCACTGTTGAAGGCCTGCCAGCCCTTAAACCTATCCCCGTTCAATGGAAAATTGATACACCAATGTGGGTGGAACAGTGACCCTTAACCAGTGAAAAAAAATCAGGCCTTATTAGATATAGGACAGGAGCAAATGTTAGAAGCATACCTACAAAAAACCATAGAAATACTCAGGAATTACTATGCACCTTTTCAATATTTAGCATATGAAATATATCTCAAGGTACTTAGAATACAAAAACTTTCTTTAAGAACAGAGAAGTTGATGACTTTCCTTAAATGACTTTCAGAAACTGAGGAAATAGCTAATGAATATGTCTAATGTTAGGCTTAACGATGTATCAATTACAATCATTATATGATATTTTAAGGGGAGATACTGCTTTAGATTCACCTCACCAGCTTATGAAAGAAGTCCAAGAACCTCTGAGAGAGGTTGAACTGGCTTTAATCCAATGTGGTTGAAAAAGTCACTCACAAAACCTGTGGAAATATCAGTTTTTGCTACAAAAAAAGACACCTACAGCAGTTTATCAAGGGGATAGTGTGATCCCAGCACTACCAGACCAAAGTCTTATTCCTTACCCAGTGCTTGTGGCTAGAATTTTGTTAAAGGCTATTAAACAAATAATACAATTATCTGGAATAGGACCTAATAAAATATAATATATACATTTTTTTTGGCTGAGGCAATTGGGGTTAAGTGACTTACCCAAGGTCACACAACTAGTGTTAAGTATCAGAGGTCAGATTTGAACTCAGATCCTCCTGACTTCAGGGCTGATGCTTTATCCATTGCACTGCCTAGCTGCCCCCATTTAAAAATACCTTTTAAACTAATGTACAAATTAATGTATGCTGTGAAAACATCTCAGAGTGGCAAATCTTATTGGCCACAGCTCCAAATTTTATTCATGGGTCCCCTTTAAAGGTAACCTGGGTATTACATAATTGGCCATTGATTTTTAATGAAAAGGTTTTTAAGATCCCTCTTACAGGATTGACCATCTTTACAGATATGTCTAAATATAACACTTGTCCTGTATATTCTCCTGACTTAGTATAAAAAGAGTAGTTAGAACTTCCTTTCAGTCCACTCAGTAGAATAAGTTGTATGCAATTATGCTAGCTCCAGTAAATATAAATATAAATAAAAATGATTTGGCTTATTCAGTAGGTGTGGTACAAAGAATTGCCACAGTCTAAATAAAATGTGTAGCTTTTAACATATTTCATCTTTTTAAGGAACTTCAGGAGCAAATGAGAAACCATCCAGGTAAGTATTACCTCTTGCATTCCATTCTCATAGTAGTATTCTAGGAACTAATTTTTCACAAAAACTCAAAGGCAGATCGCCTTCTCACCATGTTAACCAACACTCCTCTATTTCAGGCCACTCAAGAATCTCATTCTAAATATCATCAAGCTGCATGAGTCTTATGTCTGCAGTTTGGGATAGCAAAAGAGGAAGCTAGGAGCGTAGTAAACGCCTGTATAGCTTGCCTTCCTTTCCATGCTCCCATGCTTCCTCCAGGAGAGAACCCTAGTTGTTTGAGGACCAATGAAATTTGGCAGATGGAAGTGATCTGTTATAAATCTTTTGGTCCTCTGTCTTTTATCCATGTTGTCATGAACACAGTGTAATACCAACAGCAAAAGAGATGGCCCAGGTGGTCACTGAATTCTTTACACATGCCTTTGCAGTGGGTGCCACAAGCAATAAAAACAGATAATGGACCTGCATATACTTCTAAACATTTTGTACACTTTTGTGCACAGTATCAGATTTCACACACCACTGGCATACCCTTCAATCCTCAAGGACAGGCAATAACAGAGAGGAGGAACCAAGATATCAAGATGCTCCTCCAAAAGCAAAAGAGAGGGAGAGCCACAGATAACCCCAGAGGACTTGTAAATTTAACCTTTTATACTGCTACAGATACCTCTAGAGAACTTCTAAACTTAACTCTTTATACTATTATTTTTTTTACTTTTGATAAGGATGCATTGGCTCCAGAAGACTGGTTTCATAAACCGCTAGAAGGGCAGTTTCCAGTGCAAGCAGCTACAGTATCTTTAGATAATTTCCAGGTGATGTGGAGAGATCCAGAGAGTGGTGAATGGAAGGGACAAAATAGGTTAATAGCTTGGGGCAGCTTGTGTCTCTACTGATGGAGAACTAATCTGATGGGTGCTGACGTGCCGTATCCACCTTGTCCATCAGAGAAAGATGGAAAAAGAGAAGACCTTCGAAAGGAAGGTGATGACCCAGGAAACATTGGATGGTTCCATCTCTGACTACATCCATCACTGAAAGAACATGGCCATTACACCTAGATATATGGTAACTGACTAATGAACATTACCATGACAATAAAATTGCTATTGAGACTGACGCAGGACTTCAAAAGCTGCAGAAATCACTGTCTTCCCTGACACATGAAGTGATGGACAATAGATTAGCTTTGAACTATCTTTTGGCTGCTGAAGGAGGTATATGTGTGGTTGTGAATTCCCCTTGTTGTATGTATATCAGTAACTCACAGAAGGTGACCTCAAATGTCCACTGTAGATGTCCACATGTAGATATGTGAAGTGGTTCAATGGATGAGAGATGCAAGGCAATAGTTATTTTCTCTACCTTCTTTCTGGGAATCATGGAAATCTTTTATAATATCTTGTATATTCATATTGTTTGTTATATTACTACTTGCTTCTATGATATTACTACTTGCCTGTATGATTCCTTTCATGCTGATGGATTTACCCACTGATATATACCTGCTTCAATTAAAACAAAAGAAAGCGGGAGCTATTCTATAGAGCTATAGAGGGTCAGCTATAGAGGGTCACAGATAGTGGGGGAACTCTGGGTGAAGTATAAGACCCTCCAGCCCAGAAAGGGAACCTGCTGACATGTCTGGTTTGGCTCCCCATCTCTGCTAGGGGAGTCTCAGCCTTCCTGAGAAGTTAGGGGGCATGACAACTTGTGTTGCAATTTTAAATCAGAATTATACTAAGTGACAAAAAGACATCTACATACAATAGCAAGTTGTTTATGTGGTCCCACATGCACACTATATAATTAGCCCATAGGCAGTATGCTATAATTATGTATGGATATTAGGATATATAAGGCTTATTATAGAGCAGCAGTTACCAAAACTATTTGGTATTGGCTAAGGAATAGATTAGTTGATCAGTGGAATAGATTAGGTTCAAGGGATAAAACAGTCAACAAATATAGCAACCTAGTCTTTGACAAACCCAAAGACCCCAGCTTTTGGGATAAGAACTTACTGTTTGATAAAAATTGCTGGGAAAATTGGAAACTAATATGGCAGAAACTAGGCATTGATCCATACTTAACACCGTACACCAAGATAAGGTCAAAATGGGTTCATGACCTAGGCATAAAGAATGAAATTATTAATAAATTAGAGGAACACAGGATAGTTTACCTCTCAGACCTGTGGAAGGGGAAGGTCTTTATGACCAAAGCAGAACTAGAGATCATTACTGATCACAAAATAGAAAATTTCGATTATACCAAACTGAAAAGTTTTTGTACAAACAAAACTAATGCAGACAAGATTAGAAGGGAAGCAATAAACTGGGAAAATATTTTTACAGTCAAAGGTTCTGATAAAGGCCTCATTTCCAAAATATATAGAGAATTAACTCTAATTTATAAAAAATCAAGCCATTCTCCAATTGAAAAATGGTCAAAGGATATGAACAGACAATTCTCAGATGAAGAAATTGAAACTATTTCTAGTCATATGAAAAGATGCTCCAAGTCATTATTAATCAGAGAAATGCAAATTAAGACAACTCTAAGATACCACTACACACCTGTCAGATTGGCTAAGATGACAGGAAAAAATAATGATGATTGTTGGAGGGGATGTGGGAAAACTGGGACATTGATGCATTGTTGGTGGAGTTGTGAACGAATCCAACCATTTTGGAGAGTAGTTTGGAACTATGCTCAAAAAGTTATCAAACTGTGCATACCCTTTGATCCAGCAGTGTTACTACTGGGATTATATCCCAAAGAGATTATAAAGAAGGGAAAGGGACCTGTATGTGCACGAATGTTTGTGGCAGCCCTTTTTGTAGTGGCTAGAAACTGGAAACTGAATGGATGTCCATCAGTTGGAGAATGGCTGAATAAATTGTGGTATATGAAAATTATGGAATATTACTGTTCTGTAAGAAATGACCAACAGGATGATTTCAGAAAGGCCTGGAGAGACTTACACGAACTGATGCTGAGTGAAATGAGCAGGACCAGGAGATCATTATATACTTCAACAACAATACTATATGATGACCAGTTCTGATGGACCTGGCCATCCTCAGCAACGAGATCAACCAAATCATTTCTAATGGAGCAGTAATGAACTGAACTAGCTATACCCAGAAAAAGAACTCTGGGAGATGACTAAAAACCATTACATTGAATTCCCAATCCCTATATTTATGCACACATGCATTTTTGATTTCCTTCACAAGCTAATTGTACAATATTTCAGAGTCTGATTCTTTTTGTACAGCAAAATAACGGTTTGGTCATGTATACTTATTGTGTATCTAATTTATATTTTAATGTATTTAACATCTACTGGTCATCCTGCCATCTAGGGGAGGGGTGGGGGGGTAAGAGGTGAAAAATTGGAACAAGAGGTTTGGCAATTGTTAATGCTGTAAAGTTACCCATGCATATATCCTGTAAATAAAAGGCTATTAAAGGAAAAAAAAAGGATATATAAGGCTGAGAGAATTTGGAATAAATGAACTCCATGTCTGACCATCCAAATAAGTTCTTCCCCTTCACTCCTCACACATGATCAGGATTAGAGCTGGTAGTAAAATCCTCCAGTAAGCATGTTCAGAGATTACATATTTAGTATTACTTGCACTTCCTTGTCTATGGTACTTAGCAAGAAGCAAGATATAGTTTATTTTCTTATTTCCTTCTATTAGATCTTTCTGCTTTTGCTTTGTCTAAGATCAGGATTGCTACTCCTGCTTTTTACTTCAGCTAAGGCATATTAGATTCTCTTCCAGTCTTATCTTTACTGTTTGAGTTTGTATCTTTCTTTGTTTCAAGTGTATTTACTATAAACAACATAATGTAGGACTCTGTTTTTCAATCCATTCTGCTATCCACTTCCATTTTATGGAAGAGTTCATCCTATTCACATTCTCAGTTATGATTACAGTGTATCTCCTTCCATTCTATTTTTCTTCCTATGTATCCTTCTCTTTCTCCTTTCACCAATTCACCAAAATCAAGAATGTTTTGTTTTTACTCTCCACCTCTCCTTTTCTGCTCTCCCTTCTGTAAGTCATAGGAGCCCTTTCCTCTCCTGTTATGGGCCAGAACTCTGAATTTGAAACAAGGATTCTTACAAGGTGCTAATTAGTGGAATTGATAAAGACAATGGTTGTTTAGCATGGTGCTTAATAAGTTCTCTAGTTCAGTACATGTACTTAGTATTTAATATAGTTCTACAAGATTCACACCTATAATGAGAGAGTATACAAACTCAGACAAACTCAGCTGGATTCATTCAGAGACCAGAGAAGACAGATGGCTGGAGGCTGAAGCACAAGCCCTTGAACTATTCATTCACTTCATCTCACACCACGTTGGTGGCAGACTTTCCTCCTTTACTTCTCATTGAAACCAAGACTCCAGAAGGCCTCCAGAAAACTAACTGAGCCCCAAGTGAAGGAGATAGGACTTTGAAGGAGACAATAAAGGATTTAGACTTTAACACCTGGCTGTACTTGTGGTGATTACTGAACTGAAACGAAGGTTGCTCCCAGAGACCCCAAGAAAACCAAAACAGAGAACATTACACCCTCCTATTTATTTATAGGTTAAAGTAGATTTTTATATACAACTGAGTGAGTTATTTCATCTTTGAGCCAATTGTGATGAGAGTAAGGTTCAATCATTCCCCATCATTCCCTTCATTTTCCTTTCTACTTTAAGAACTTTTTCTTGCCTCATTTACGTGAAAGAATTCTACCTCTATCTTCTTTCTGCTTCTGGTATAATCCTCTTTCTCTCCTCCCACCTTAATTAATGGTTTTCATATTATCCCCTCAAAGTCACTTTACACCCTTACCTGGATGTATTTGGTTCTTTTAAAAAAAATTTTAAATATTCACTCATTTTTAACTTAAATAAAAAATACAAAACAAAAAACATAATCATGTGCATAGCAGAACATATTAGAAGAATCAAATAATGAAACAATATAATTTTTCTTTTCAAGAATTCTTATATAATTAATATTATACATTGTATTCAGAGCTGTCCTCTGCTTTCAGGTAAGTTTTCTTTTGCTCTCTACTATGCACTTTTTACTCTTTGCTTTTTTATTCCCCTTTCCCTCTTCCACTTACCTAAGCAGGCTACAATTCAGCATGAATATATTCATATATACATATAGATATATACATATACACATCACATGTATACTTTATATATACTTTCATACACATACATATATAAAAATGTCTATAATTCTAAACATGTATACTCATATACATTCATAACCATCTATATAAGGATCTATATAAGGCCTTACTTAATTTAAACTTACTAACTTACTAGGGTTGTTCGTCCTGTTTTTCTGAAGGTGAATAATATGATCCTTGTTAAATCCAAGTCTTTCCATATTTTTCTAAATCTATCAATTCATCATTTCCTAACTCAAGACAATATTCCAACTTTATACTATCATATATATGCCTATATATAGTCTCATCATCTCCATCAATTTCCATCATTTCCATCAATATTCCAAATTTTTACTAATATTCCAACCTTATACTATACTATCTAGTTGTTTCAAATAGTCTTAAAATAATACTGATTAATATAACTGACATAT
This sequence comes from Sarcophilus harrisii, assembly GCF_902635505.1. Taxonomy (NCBI): domain Eukaryota; kingdom Metazoa; phylum Chordata; class Mammalia; order Dasyuromorphia; family Dasyuridae; genus Sarcophilus; species Sarcophilus harrisii. The sequence continues at coordinate 550,421,792 of NC_045428.1, forward strand.
TGGTTTCCCTATTTTTCTTTTTTGATTTAACTTTAACTTTGTATGAGATCAATGATTACTAATCCTATTTTTTTCCCGAATAAATTCTACTCCTGGTCATTATTATTGTATTTGTGTATATCTCTTGTTTCCTATCCCTGCTAACTCTTTGACTTTACTTTTTCCTGCTAGCTTGCTTTGCTATTACTTAACCTCTCCTCATCCCAAGGATCCCTCCCATATCCTTTCCTCCTATCTTTCCCTTCCCTCTTTATTTCATTCCCATTAATCTACACCCCTTATCTTACTCTTAGTAATATATGTCCCATTCTATACCCCCATTTTATTTCCTCCCCTTCTTATTTCTTTATAAATTCTGAAAAGCTTTATGGCCTTGTGGTTGTATATGTATTGTTACCTCTTTAGCCCATTCTTGAATTTTTTCTTTTTCTACTCTTCTTTCTTATTCTAACACTTCAAGACAATTTTCTTTAATTATTTCTTGTATTATTGCATCAGGATTCCTTTTTTGATCATTGCTTTTAGATAGTCCTGTAATTATGTTTTCTTGATTGATTCTCCAAATTTATAATTTTTCTTAGGAGGTGTCTGACATTCTCTTTTATTTTACTAATAACAGTTCTTAAGAATTACAAGTATCATCTTCCCATTTAAGGATATGAACAGGTTAGTTTTATTGAATCTTTTGTGTTTTCTATTTCTTTTTTATCTTTTTGTGCTCTTTTTCTGTTTTACTAACAGAAATCATGCATGTAACACAGTTGGGAACATAATGGTCATAAACCATGACCACAAAGAACATGGCCTCAGTGAGACTGAGAACCCCAAATACATACATTTGCAGCCAGGAACCTGAAAAGACATGAGCTTTGAACTAGAAAGTAGGTTGTATGTCAACATCTGAGGCATTGTAGTAGTGATATAGCCCATGTCCAAAAGGGAGAGATGCTGAGGAAAAAGTACAGGATGATTAGAAGCAGGAATCCATGCAGATCAAAATGATGATGAGTCCATTGCCAAGGATAGAACAGAGGTAGAGAAGGAGGAAGATAATGAAAAGAATCTTGTTTGTGGTAGAGTCATTGGAGAAGCCAAGCAGGATAAATTCAGTAACGGCATTGTGATTTAATGCTGGGAACGTAGAGACAATAGGACCCTGGAAAAAGGAGAAGGAGAAAATAGAGTCTAGAAAACACAGCTGGACAAAAACAGAGAAATCCAGGGCTCTTTGGGTTCCTCAGTTGAAGACCTCATGTTGAAACCTTTTTCCATAAGAGTTTTGATACCACCCTAGCATCATGGAATTTTAGAGCTTTTGGCAACATTAAAGATGATCAAGCCCAAACCCTCCTTTTACACAAGAAGCCATCAAGGACCAAAAAAGGAAGATGACTTGTTCAAGATAACACATCTATTCAGGAGAAAAAGAAGAACAAGGGTTGAAGTCTCTTGTTCACTTGTTCCATGTGCCCCATTACTTCTACTTTGGGCATTCCTGTATTCCTACAGGGAAAAACCTCAGAAAACATTGTTACAGCTCCCAGCTGAATAAGGGTCTCTTTCAGAGTATCCCCAACAAGAAGAACCTAACCATTACTCAAAGATTGCTACTTGTAGCCCTTTTCTTTTTTAATTATCTCTCACAGCAAGCTTTTCTATATATTAAACTGAACTCTATTCTGTAATTTCCACCCATTACCTTTATTTCCTCCTTTTTAGGACAGACAAAATAAGCATTTCCTCATCCTGGATTATTCCCATTTTAATGTAGACTATGATGATGTTATCATTTTGTCTTTCAAATCCCATTTTTGATTCATAATGACTCTTTAAACCCACTAAGACATCTAGATCTTTTCCCACATAAATTGTTGCTTACCATAATTTCTTTGTCCCATATAAACTTTTAGTTTCACATAGAAATAGCATTGCTAAAATTCTCAGGGGATGCAGAGTTTGTATTATTTGTTTCCCTGAATACCACACATTCTAAAATTTTATGAACAAAGAAAATTTTCAGGAGCATCAATTTTTTAGGAGGCAGGGACTCCATTTCTCTCTTGAAGGATTCCAGGAGATTTCTGCAAAATCTGGAAGAACCTTATTATGATAAATTTCAGAGTTGGAAGAGATTATCTAATCCACACTTCAGTGCTACTTAAAAAATTGAGGTAAGGGAAGTTAAGTAATTTCTGAAAATCACATAGGACATAAGTATTCTAAGATGTAAATGCACTTCTATTTCTATTTCATAGGACTCTTGAAATTAAAGGCAGCCCCTTTAAGACAGATTAAAATGGAGAATAGGAGGACCATAGTGATTTAGGAAACAGCTCAGTAAAGTATTGCAGGGTTTCATTCTGCATAGGTAGAGAAATACCATGCATGAAATCATGCATCTCCTTCCTGAAATTTTAAACGATAAGGAAGTATTTCCCAATAAAATGATACCTAAGAAATATGAATATCAGTAGAAATATGAAAAATATGAGATATATAAAAAATAAGTTGAGGGAACTGAGAATGCTCAGGCAGCAAAGGATAAGATTCAGAAGGCATAGGAGAGCTGTCTGAGCACTATTAGAAGGGTTGTTACTTGAAAGAACAGCTAGACTTGTCCTTTTGGCCCCAGAGTTGAGTAATCAGTAGAAGATAGAAAGAGGCACATTTAAACCTACATTCAGGAAAAGGATTCCCTACATGAAAGAGAAATGGTCCATCTCTGGAATAGTGGCTTCCATATTGCTGGAGGTCTTCATACTGAGACCACAAAACTATTTCTCGTGTATAGAATAATAAGAATTCCTTCTTAGCTATGGTTTGGATCAGATGATTTGTGAAATCTTTTTCCAGGCCGAATATGCTATGATTTTAGATAGTAAGGGCAGAGTAAAGGGTGGGGGTGGCATCTAGGCAATAGAAAGAGTATAAAAAAGACCAGAAGTTTTCGATGCATCTGACTTTATTAAGGATGGTGCACCTACAGTTTAACTTTCAATTGATGGAATTAGACTGGACTAGGAGGGACTTGAATGCCAGGATGAGGAGTTTAGGCTCTTTTCTTAACCCTTGAAGGTTTCTGAATAGATAAGTGATATGCTTAGAACTGAGTCTTTGTTGAAGACAAAAGTCAGCATTTGTCTTTTTTGGTCAGCATTTTGGTAGGGCAAATTGCAAATGCTAGAGTTTCATATTGGACTTCCAATACATGTTAAATCAAATATATATATATATATATATGTGTGTGTGTGTGTGTGTGTGTGTGTGTATATGTATGTATATATATATATACATGTATATATATATATATATACACATACACACATATTTATAAGTTATCTTGCTGAACAAGAAAAATCAGCTCAAGAAGGAAGAAAAAGAAAAACTGAGAAAGAAAACAAAATGCAAGCAAATAAGAGAGAATAAGAATGCTATGCTGTGTTCCACACTCTATTACCAAAACACTGAGTGCTATGGTCCACGGGGTCATGAAAAGTCAGACATGACTAGATATCTCATATATATCAATTGAGACCAATCCCCAACCCCTCCTCCTCTCACAGAATCTACAAGATAAACCTGGGACTCTCCTCTTTTAATCAGTAGTCAATTAATATTTATTAAGCACCCATTATGTGCTAGGCACAGTGCTACATATAGAAAATACAAAGGAGAAAAAAGAAAGTTAGCTTCTGCCCTCAAGGAGCTTACAGTCTATTGGGAGAAGACAACAGCAAAAAAAAAAAAAAAAAAAAAAAAAAAAAAAAAAAAAAGGGAGCTGGAAATGGAAACTAATATAGCTCCTATACAGAGTCCTGTGGGGACCTAATGAGATCAGGAGTATAAAGTTTCTATATACCTATTCACTAATTGCTATTATTAGATTAAAGAACAATTTGACTTATGATACCCATGTAGTAATAAGAGCGGTGTTTACACATGTAGCCATATGGTACCAATTGGTTCAGAACATGTCATATTTATTTGGTAGGTAGTTTCAATATCTAACATGTAATTTGTTACTTATAATCTCTGTATATGGTCTATACGGATCTACTTTGTTCAGTGTCTGTATGCTACAATGAGTATGACTTGTATTTAGTCTATGCAATCTATTTTCCTATGTATTATGCTATAAATTGCATATTGCATAGGACTTTTGTAATTTGTCTGATTCTCACTTTCTAGGTGTATTATATTCCCCTGTGACTAAGATGAGTATATTGCATGCAACTCTATTTTAGATGTGATAGATTATGCACTTGCCCATTTATTAGTTATTTTGCATAATTACTTGTGACTTTTATATGTCAATCAATGAATATTCATGACATACACCTACAAAGGAAAAATGTGCACAAGGTGTGTTTGTAGAATAAAGGGTTTTGTTTGTTTGCTAGATGAGAACATAAAAGAGTGAGAGAGGTAATTCAATTAAAACTGCAGAAATGAATGGGAAAAAAAAGAAATGAAGGACAAAGGTTACAACAATCTACTCTATTCTACAAGGTAGCAAGTGTAATCTACATGTTACAAAGCATCTATGCAAATAGTAGGAATTGAAAAAAATTCATTAATCCTAATCAAGCAGGCCTGGGAGCATATCTATTAAAAGGAAAGCAAAATAGTAGAAGATAAATTTGAACTGAGCAACTTTTTTGGATCTAGTTAAATAGCTGGTTCACAAAAAACTACCACAATACTGCCTGAGTTGGCTCACAACAGCTGGATTCATTTCCCCATAAAGAAGTGACTAAATAATTGGGACAAAAAGGCAAAGAATTGACACTTAGAAAAAATAGCAGATGGCACTGCAATAAAGTAAATCAGCAGATAAAATTGGTAGTTCACATTCTATTGGATAAAGTAGCCCAGGAGTTTATATTGGGAGTTTGCAGCATAAAATCAGAAGAAGAAGAAGCCCAGTGGCTCACCAGACCAGCTGATGAAATCAGAAACTCTTTGGAAAGAAACAAGTGGCATGTGGGAACCAATGTTGAAACATGAGTTAACCAAATAATGTGCATTTCCTTGTGACATTCCCCTAACAAACAATCTACAAAGCACACCCAATATACATGTTCCCTTTGTAGGTCTACATCATCAATATTCATGAATTGACTCATAACGTTTTTAAATAATTATTCAAGAAAAGTAATAAATGAGTAAAGGCACAATATATCATATCTAAAGTAGAGCTGCATACAATACACCAAACCCATTAGTCACAATATAATAGAATACACATAGAAAGTATATATCAGAGACAACAAAAATAATATGTAATATACAACTCAGAGCATAGGAATCTATAGAAAAGTGTCCTCTTGTATATATGTGCTCTTTCTCTTTTTACTTGTTTGTGCTTTATAATCAAGTGACTTTGTGTTGAGTTAATGTGTCCTTGTATTTAGTTTGATTAATAAAATAAAACAAATGCCTTAGTGGGTTCCTGCAGCAGTGATTCTGGATAGGTACTATTCCAAAGTATCCCTTCAAGCCTCATATACTTTTCAGAGGCCTTTGGTCAGGAGAACCATGTCACATGTAGAACTGAGAGATTGGAAGTAAGAATGCAAATTAGACATTATTGTCATAGTCATGGTGAGAGATGGTAAGAGCCTGCCCTACAGTAACTATGAGCGGAGAGAAAGGAATATGTGGGTCATACCTTGGTAGGCCAGAATTGTCAAGAGTTGGAAAGTAATTGGATATGGGGGAAGGTAAAAGGGAGAGTCAAGGATAAATGTCTCACAGTTGCAGATTTGGTTGACTGGAAGATTGGAGATCCTCTGAACAGAATTTAGGAAATTTGGAGGAGGAATGGGATTTAATGTGAAGGTGACAAATGAAAAATGGAAATGGGATTCCCACTGGAAAATAAAAAATAATATTTGTATTGTACTTTAGAGATATTATCTTAAATTCTCTAGAAATCATGCCTTTAAGCTCAGTAACTTCTGCCCTAATGCTCCATTATCTCCAGGAACTCTGTCATCACAAGTATCATCTTCCAGACTTTCAGTTCTAGAACTTTAATCAGATTAATACTGCTTTTGCTACTGGAAAATGTATGTCAATAATCTCTCCTGTTGCTTCACTAACAAATCCTAAAAGTTTTAATACCACAATATTTTCACTGACCACAAATCTCCCATATTTGTTATTTCCCTCAAGTAGAATGTAACCATCTTAAAGGTCAGGCATTTTCTCTGCTTTTTGGATGTGTTCCTCACAGGTTGACACAATACTTAGCATATAAGTGATTAATTAATGCTTTTTCATTCATTTATTTGTACTTTAGAGCACCTCTATTAGGTACATACTACTGAGATTTATATCTCCAATTAGCACATGGGGAAAATGGAGACTCAGGGAGATTAATTGTTTTGTTTACATGGTCACATAGCTTAGAAAAGACAAATCAGCAAACATTTATTACACACTTACCATATCCCAGGTCATGTGTTAAGCACAGGGAAGATAGAGGGTGGGGAAAGAGGAGAAGGAGTAACTGACAGATAGAGACACAGAGATGTACAGGGCTGAAACTCTTGAGTCGATGCACTGAGGTCAGGACAGCTGAGCACTTGAGGCTAATTACCGATTGGACTATATATACTCTATGATCGTATGCTTGGAAAATGGCCCTTCCCACTATCCTGTCCTGACTCAATGATTGGTGTATACAGAGGATTGTAGGAGGGACTGGGGGGTGGAGTAAGACTAGCCAGAGTCGCTTTTGGGGTAGATGAGGAAGAAAGCAGTTCTGGAGATTCTGCTTCCATCCTCTTCACTTCTACCTCTAAAGATCAAGAATAAAGACCGAGGACTTTTGCTTCCCCCTGACTCCGGCTGATTCTAAGGTATCCTAGGTGCTAGTGCAGCCATCACACAAAGAGATAGAGACAGAAACAGAGAGAGAATGGAGGGAGTGAGGAAGAAGGGAAGGAGAAAGAAAAAGGAAAGAAGGAAGGAAGGAAGGGATGGAGAGATAAAAGAAAAAAAATAATGAAGGAATGAAGTAACAAAAGAAGGAAGGAAAGAAAAAAGAGAGAGGGAAAAATGAAGGAAGGGAGGAAGGAAAAAGGATTTTTCTTTTTTCTCTTTGTGTTAATTCTTTCCTGATCTTCAATGAATAGATATTCAGGGGCAGAACTGGCCAGGTTAACACCTTGTGAGGTCAAGAAAGTCATAAAATATCCTTCAGTAACTAAAGTTGGTAGCAGATTCCAAAAATATTACCAGCAAAAATGTCTGGTGCAGGAGTGGGGTACAGCCTCTGAGTGACCTGCTTGACTGGGTTCACAGGGGATCTTTCCATCAGCAGACATACTCAACCAGCAAGGAGCCAGCCCAACTGAGCAAATGAGTGATTCATCCATCTTTGCAGACACCATACCCCAATATGAACTTGGTGCGGATTCTGCAAAAACAGAAAAGGACTTTCAGGGCCAAGAGTTCACAAAGAAACCTCAATCCTCTGTCTTTTTTTATATATATGCTTAACTACCTTTGAATTTTAAGCCTGTGCTCATTTTCCTCAAAGAGAGAATATGTTCTGTCCATACTCTGTTATGATGTTTTTGTTAACATCATAGAAAACCTTGTTAATATGTTGGAGGGGATGTGGGAAAACTGGGACACTAATACACTATTGGTAGAATTGTGAACAGATCCAACCATTCTGGAGAGCAAACTCTGAATACCCTTTGATTCAGTAGTGTTTCTACTTGGCTTATATCCCAAAGACATCTTAAAGGAGTGAAAGGGACCCACATGAACAAAAATGTTTATGGCAGCCCTTTTTGTAGTGGCAAGAAACTGGAAACTGAGTGGATGCCCATCAGTTGAAGAATGGCTGAATAAGTATATGTTTTTATGAGGTATATGAATTTTATGCATTATTATTGTTCTGTAAGAAAAGATAAAAAGAATGATTTCAGAGAGGCCTGGAAAACTTATATTAACTGATGCTATGTGAAATGAACAGAACCAGGAGATCATTGCACATGGGAACAAGAAAATTATATGACAATCAATTTTGATGGATATGGCTCTCTTCAACAATGAGAAGATTCAGGCCAGTTCCAATGGGCTTATGATGAAGAGAGCCATCTACCCCCAGAGAGAGAGGACTGTGGGAACTGAATGTGGTTCCCAACATAGCATTTTCACTCTTTTAGTTGTTGTTTGCTTACATTTTATTTTTCTTCTTATTTTTTCCTCTGGTTTGATTTGATTTTTCTTATGCCTCAAGAGAATTGTATAAATATATATGCATATATTGGATTTAACATATATATATCTACCACATTTAACATATGTTTCATTGTTTGCCATCTAGGGGAGGAGGTGGGACAAGGGGGGGGAGGAAATTGGAACACAAGATTTTGAAAGGGCTAATGTTGAAGAATTAGCCATGTATATATTTTGAGAAATAAAAAGCTTTAATAAAGAAAAGAAAACAAAAAAGAAAAGCTCATTGATGTCAAATGATTGATTGAATTCTGAATGGAGCCTCCTGAATGATAGTATGAAAAGCTACCATTCCTTCAAATTACCTCTAAAACCTGGGAGACAGAGGTGTTAATTGCCCTCAAGAGACCTAAGCTGTTTGTGCAAAAGCGGTTGGGAGAGTAACCTTATTGTATGTACCTCAAAGTCTTTCTATGTCTATTACACTGATAGATACATACTAAGAGATGAATGCCTACTGAAATCAAGCTGAATTTGGTCTCACCAAAGACTCTAATCACCTTCTCTCATGGATCATTTGTGTGCCTAGTTTTTGTCCCCTCTGACAATAAGATCCATGAAAGCAAGGGCAGTATTTTAGTCATCTTTGTATCTTTCTAAATTTACAATTAGTGGAAAAAGGGCCAGGGATGGAAAAGGGAAAAGGGAATAAACATTCATATAACACTCCTAGGTGCCAGGTTCTGTGCTAAGTATTTTACAAATAATAAAAGTTTGATGAATTGAAAGCAAAGCTCTCTAGCTCTTCCCTTCTGGCACTTACCTGGTGTAACTTTTGCCTCATAGCCTATGGATCAGAGAACTTCCAGCTTTAAAAATAAAAAGATTGTTTAAATAATCTCATCCAGCCTCCTTAATTTAGAAAAGAAGAAAATAATTCTCAAGAGAGGAACAAGCAGTTACCCCAAATCACATGAGTAGCAAGGAGAAATTTGTTTGTTTCTTTACTTTCCCCTTCTACTTCCAGAATTCCCTCTCTTATTCATCCCCTTCTACAAACCACTTCAAAGATGAGCTAAAACTGGACTCCTATTGAAGCAAGTTGTGGTTCCTTTAAGAAACTATATTTCCTGTTGATCTGTGATTCCTTTCAGAATTTCCACGATTCTTGGGGAAGGCATATCCTCCCTAGATAAGTTATCTTTCCAAGATGCCAGAGCCTTTGATTCAATTAGAAATCCTGGTCAAAAAGCACCCCTTTGAATTGTTGTTAACCCCCAATAGGAGATCTGGGCTGTCCCAGCCCCCACTGGGTCTGACCTGCTCGAGCTCTCCCAGACTCCATCAAGACACCCAATATAATAATTTCCATCAACTAAAGTCTTTGCAGATGGACCTCGGTAGCTCCCTTTGTTGCCAGGACTTTCTGCCCACTGAGAAGTGCATTCTCAGTGCAAAACTCCATTTTCCATAGATCTGCCACTATAGAAGTCAGTCTCTGGTTAAACTGGTTTCTATCTAACAATAAACTTTCATTTTGCAACTAATATTTGGGAATGAGTGAATTCTTTCACTCCTAAAACTTATGGCTGATTTAAAGGGAATTCTTGATAACTCTCTTATAGCCACTAACCTCTAGACCACCAGGAATCTAGACCACTCAAACAGCATCACTACAAACCACTTCAAAGATTAGCTAAAACTGGACTCGATTCATGAAGCAGTCCCTATGTGTCCTAGGTCATTGGAATGTGGATCTTTTCTCACCTTCAACAATGGTCACAGGTCATGGTGAAAAAGGAAAAAAAAAGCATCTGGTTCTCTTTTAGGGTGTGTGTGTTTGGGCCTGCATGTATGTCTGGGGGGGGGGTGTCTGTCAAACAGAGACAGAAAGACAGAAAGAGGGAGATAGAGACATACAGAGAGAGACAGAGACAGAAATAAAGAGAAAGCAGGGTGAAGAGAGACAGAGAAAGAGAAAAGGGGGAGAGAAAATTTGAGAGAGACTAAGAAAGAGAAAAGAGGAAGAGAGACATTTTCAGAGACAGAGATAGACATGAGACAGAGATAAAATCGTTAGTATGAGGAGAGAGAAAGAAGGAGAAAAAGAGAAAAGGGGAGAGAGAGAAGTTTAAAAAGTAATTGAAAAAGAGAACTTGAGAGATAAAGACAGAGATAGACACACAGAACTTTAACATAAGGTCATGGTTAAGGTTAAGGCCATTGTCCAAAGGTCTGTTTTCTTTCTTCCCACCTCAAACCCCAGACTCCCATACTCATTTACAGCAAAAACTCAACCAAAGTGAAATGAAAATTAGATTGTTTTTATGTAAAATTGAACACAATATAAAAGTACATAGATCAAATAACTAAATGTAAGGGTGCCAGATCCGATTTTTTCATGATGCTATAAAGCAGTGAAAGAGGAAAGCAGGAAAGAGTGAAAGAGGAAAGAGGGGCTTAATTTATCCCCTACAAGGCTGATGACAATTCTCTCCAGGCAGATCAGTCCTGAGGTGCATCTGTGAGGCAGGCAAGAGTCTAACTGTTCATGATTATATTAAGTTCAAGGCAGCACCATCCTTCCCTTGCCTTCCTGTGGGCAGCCTGTCATGAAGTTCCAATGTTCTCAGCTTCTATGTGTTCTCCTATTGCAGTCCCTTCTTCCAGGTAGGAAAGACTGAATTGTCCATCAACCCCTGACAAGAGGCTACACTTGTAAAGTCTGCAGTTGTTTCTCCAGATACATTTTCTTTCCCCTTCTGCTGTGGGCAAGGATGATTTCTTGTGGAGACTAGTAGAGACACTAGTTCCTGTCTCCAATAAACTCCAATAAGGGGAAGGCATGGAGTAAGGACACCAGATGCTTTATAAGTGATTCCTTCCATGTTACTGTGTGCTATCACTATTGGGCAGTTAGAATAACTCCGATGTAGCTCTTTAAAGAATGAAAATTACTGTCCTTACAATAACCCTGTGAGGGAGCTACTGGCAAATGTTATCCTCCCCAATTTATAGATGAAGAGGACTTCTGTGAGTTTAAGCTATGGGTGTGAGAAGAGAGTCAGAATTTAGAAACTGACCTACAATTGATGTAATAAGGATGATATGGATTAATCTGAAGTCACATTTGTTCTACTTAACTTTTGAAGATAATACAGTTCTATTGCAGGTCACAGGCCAGTGTCCCAAGCCCAACAGAAATGGATTGATCTGGCTTGCCCAGTGTGGAGGCACAAACTTACAGTTTTTGCTATGAGGGGAAGCTAAGACTGGTGGGTCAAATAAGTATGAAAGGGCTAAAGCCAACTGGATGGATATAGTAGTTATAGCAAAAATAAAGTGAAGCCCTCAGAGAGTAAATGGATGGAGAAACCGGACTGCCACAGATGGACAAATTGGTCCAAGAAAAAGGAAGTGGGTTACTGATTATCAGTAGGGATGGGACCATAAAGGGTGGCTGTATTTCTAATCTGGGTCAGAAAAGGAAACTCAGTCTCAAAAAGAAAATAAAAAGGAAAGAATACTCTATTCCAAGACTTTCTATTCACCAAACTACTCTGTTCCGCATTACTACCTTTATGAATGCTGTTTTTATGTCCTTATTCCTAAGGCTGTAGACCACTGGATTGAGCAGAGCAGTGATCATATTGGAGAAAAGTGAAATCTGTTTATCTCTCTCTGAGGAGTAATTGGAGTTGGGCCTCATATAAATGTAAATTGAAGGTGCATAAAACATAGTAACCACAATTACATGTGAAGCACAAGTGGAAAAAGCTTTATACCTTCCTTGGGTAGATTTGATCTTGAGGATGGCCATGGTGATGCGGACATAGGAGGCCAGGATGAATGACAGAGGGACTAATACTAAGAAGAAACTCAGAAAAAAGTCTACCATCTCAATAAAATGTGTGTCCATGCAGGCCAGGCTCCGGACTGAGGGACCCTCACAGAAATAGTGGTTGACTTTATTAGGACCACAGAAAGGAAGTTTCATGGTAAAATAGGTGTGTACTAGGGACAAGAAAAAGCCAGAAGCCCAAGTCCCTACCACCAACCGCACACACAGGTCCCAGTTGAGAATGAGCATGTAACGCAGTGGATAGCAGATGGCTACATAACGGTCATAGGCCATCACCACAAAGAACATGCACTCAGTGAGACCAAAACAAGCAAATAAATACATCTGTACCCAGCAACCTGCAAAGGAGATGAGCCTAGAACTGGAAAGCAGATGTACCAACAACTGAGGCACTGTGGCAGTGATAATTCCCATGTCCAGTATGGAGAGGATGCAGAGAAAAAAGTACATAGGTGTGTGGAGATGAGAATCCAGACAGATCAGAATGATGATGAGTCCATTGCCAAGGACTGAGCAGAAGTAGAGAAGGAGGAAGATGATGAAAAGGATCTTATTTAAGGCAGGGTCATTGGAGAAGCCAAGCAGGACAAATTCAGTAACAGAACTATGGTTTGAAGCTGGAAACATTGAGACAGTAGGATCCTGGGAAAAGGAAAAAGAGGAGATGATGGAGTCTAGGATCTCAGGATTGGATAAGGACAGAGAAACACAGGACTCTCTGAGTTTTTCAGTTGAAGAATACATGTTAAAAAGTCCTTCACTCAGAGCTTTGGTGGCATCCTAGTATTATGGAATTTTAGAACTTTGGGGGTCTTTGAAGATGATCTAGCCCAATATCTCCTTTTACGCATGAGGCCATCAAGGGCCAAAGAAGGAAGATTATTTCCTCAAGATCACACATCTATTCAGGAGAAGAAGCCAGACAAGGGTTGATGTTGTTTGTTTACTCACTCTATGAGTAAACTTCCGCTACTTCCACTTTGGGCATCCCTTGATTCCTATAGGATCTCAAAAAGAAATACTTCAGAAAGCATTTTCTGCAGTTCCCACTCACTCCTCTAGTATATCCCCAATTAGAAGAATCTAGCCTTTGCTAAAAGATTACTAATGGTAGCTATTTCTCTTTTTAGCTAGCTGTAAGGGCAAGCTATTTAATATACTAAACCAAAATATACTTTGTAACTCGTACATATTGCCTTGAATTCCTCCCCCTTAAAGAACAGATAAAATAATCATTTCCTGATCCTGTAAATTATTTCCATCTTAATGAAGTCTTAACTCTTGATGATTTCTGAACAGATAAGTGATATGCTTATAACTGACTATTTAAGCTTTTAGTCAGCATGTATAGGGCAAATTGCACATGGGAGAATTTCAAGATATGGAGAAGAGTGAGGAAGCTATTGTTGAACCCGGGTGAGAGGTGATGAAAACCTGCATTTGGTCATGTGTCTGTGTGTGAAAGGGACATGATAGACCCTAGAGATATTGTAGGACTGGAATCAGCAAGGCTTAGTGATTGATTAATTGGGTAAGGCAGGAAAAGAAAATTCAACAACAAAAGCAACTGACATTTGCCTGGTGCCTCTAGTTTTGGAGAGCATTTGGAAACTTATCTACCCTTATATCCACCCTTAAACCTCTTCAAATTGCCCTGCCTCTGATTCTTTAGTTTCTGCCATTTCTTTTTTTCCCCCTGCTCATACCAGCCCTCCCAGACAGAACCATTGCCTCCTCACCTTTCAGGAAAGTGAAACACAAAGATCTCCAGTGGATAGGTCAATTGTTTCTTTGGAAAGAGGTTTGAGTGGACACCAGGCAAAGATCTAGGTCATCAGCAAGGCCAGGGGATTCCAGGCCACTCCAAAAGCTATCAGGCAAGCTCTGGACACCAGAGAATTCATGGGTTTATTTTCTCACCTTTTCTTCTTCTACAGTCTCACTCGGTATCCCCTGGCCTAGCCTCGAGCCACTGTTGCTTTTTTCAGAAAGAACCCTTTCTGCCAGGGTAGAAAACATGTGCAACTGCTAGCAAAGAATGCAGCTGTGGCTAATGAGAGCGTCCCCTAACCCTGCTGATGGCAGGAGAAACTATATCCCCATTCAAATGGAGGTTTTATGATACATAATTTGTTATTCATAATAATTTGCTACATGATAGCAAGTTCTCCCAGGGGAAACCAAAGAGAGAAGCACCTGGTTCCTCCAGCTCCTCCAAGGAGGATCTGCCTCCTCCTGTTCTATCCAACCTCCTCCCCATGAGATTATCCAGGAATAGGTTCTCTGAGAATTCCTATTCTTATAATTTTATAGAAATTGATAACATAGGGAGCAGCTAGTTGGTGCAGCAGAAAGAGTATGGGGCCCAAAGTCAGGAGGACCTGAGTTCAAATTTGGTTTCAGACGGTTACCACTTCCTAGTTGTGTGACCTTGGGCAAGTGACTTACCCCCAATTGTTTCACACACACACAAAAAGAAAGAAATAGATAATAAAAGAGGAAAGACAATGGGAAAGAGCTTTCTAATTATTCCACATTCCTTTGTGATATGAGGTGGGAGGAAGAGAAAGGAAGGGGAAAAATATGAAAATGTGAATGATTGGAATCTCTATTTAAATTCTCTCAGCTCCTGATGCCTTCTCCCACCCCAGCCCTTACTCCTCAGAAATGGAAGGGAAAGAGAAGAAAGGAAGGAGTTAATGGACAGGAAAATGGCAGAAGAAATAATCAGGATGAATGGTCAGAGGGATAGACAGAAGAGGTAGGCAGGAACTAGGGATAGAGCAATTAGGAATGGGAGACAAGTAGGAGAGAAGGAGAGAAATATCAGAGGAAGTTCTGGACACTAAGAAGCCAGAGGCTCAGTCTTTGCCAGAGTTGTCCCTATGAAAAGCCCAAATAGGAAGCCGTCTATGATTTGACTTGAAATACATCAACTAGGTTCCCTTGGCATATCAGGCCATCACTGCTCTTTCTTGTTCTGCAATCTCTACCATCAGGGTCACTAGTGGATTATCTAATTCAGACTTCAATCGGCAGGTGTCCTGAATGCTCCTTTTATATGCATTTGTATTTATTTTTCCTTTCTATATCAGGATCTTGGAAAAATAGTCACAGAGTAATTGGTGCTAAATAAATGTTAATTAACTTAATTGAATTAATCACTCATCCCTCACTGATCTACAAGTATGTGTTGGTTATTGATTATCATTCATAAATACTAGCCCTTACACAAAAGCTTTTTCTATGAATTCCAAAATAAATTTCTTGTTACATTTAATAAAATCTTAAGTTTATTTTCAACTAAGCAGTTTAATTAAATTAGGGAAAATTTAGTGATGGAAGGAAACATCTGGAACAAGTAATCGCTGCAACTGTGGTATGAGGAAATCCTTTATCCTTGCTCTATCTTGCAAGGGATGGAATATTGGGCACCTATTTGTTCCTACTCCTGTCTCCTAATCCTGGCCTTGGGATTAATCTACAGGATGAGACAATAATTAGTCCCTCATCACAATAAGATTAGGTAAAGGCCAGGAAATTGGATGAACTCAGAAACTACTTTGATATGAAAATATGGTCTACCTATGATGTGGCAAAACAAAGCTTACTCAAGTCTGTGAGTCCGGCATTGGAAAAGTCAAATACATAGCCCCACATTTCTCCTATGGTATAAACATGAATGTGTCTAACATCCAAAACCAGGAGATAGAGAGTAGAAAACTCAAAATTTCCTTCTCTAAATAACTTCTCTGATACTGGTCCTTTTATGTGAATTTGTTTTTTTTTTCCCTTTCCATATCAGAACTGGAAAAGATAATCACATAGTGTCTACTGCTTAATAAATGTTTATTGACAGGCTGATTAATCCTCAGATATCCTTCACTGATATAAGGCTTTTTATCTAGAAGTATCTATTGGTCCTTTCTTATCATTTATAAACTTTGGTCCTTATACAAAGAGTATTTCTTTGCCTTCAAAAGCAAGTACAATATTTAATTTAATTATCTCTTAAGGTCATATTCAAGCAATTTCAATAAATTAAGGAAAATATAGTGGTGTGAAGGAAACACATCTGGACAAGCAATCTGAGCAACGGTGGCCGGAGCAAGCCTCTTATCCTCCTTCAGTCTTGGCAAGGATGAGACTTGTGAATCCAATGTCTTCTTGCTCTCTTGCCCTTCCTCCCCATGTCCTATTCCTTCCCTTGAGATTAATCTACAGGATAGGACAGAAACTTATCCCTCACCACAGAAACAAGAGTAGGGGGAGGCCCACAAGTGGGATTTGAATGCCCTGTCTGCCCATAACTAGTAAAGCAAGGGAAGCTGCAATGATGAGCCAGGCATTGACAAGAGCAATGGGCTCTCCAGTGTTGCAGGCATTATTGCTAAGTCTTGCCTAATTTCCAGTATAAATAAGAGGAGACAACTAAGTCTTCAAAACCCTAGGAAGAATGTTGCACATGTGGCCAGAGAGATTTGATGATCTCTTCTTTTCTTTTCCAGTTCTATAATTAGGTACTCATAACTTACACACACATTCTTCCTGGGAATGTCACTCTCTACACATTTTTACAATGACCATATTCTTTGGCCTAAAGTCTTTTGACAGATATTATCCAGCTAAGTGTCTCCCTGAGTAGAGAGCTAGTCTTGGAGTCTAGAAGACTTGAATTCAAATCCTGATTCAGGTACTTATTAGCTGTGTGATCCTGGGCAAATCATGTTACCTCTGTCTCAGTTTCTTTCTCTGTCAAATGAAAATAATGATTGCTACTACCTACCAGGATTGTTATGAGGAGAAAAAGAAATCATATTTTTAAAATGTTAAAGTGCTGTGTAAATAGCAAGTCTCTTGATCTGTGTTTCCCTTAATCCCCTAGAGAAGGAAATGCCCCAAACTCCATTATCTTTGCCAAGAGACCCCATGAGACAACACTGAGTGCTATGGGCCACAGGGTCATGAAAAGTCAGACATGACTGGATAACTGAACAAGTATTTTGAGTATCTTTTAGATCAATTGAAATCAATCCCCAACCTCTCCTCCCCTCACAGAAGCTGCCAGATAAACTTGGGACTCTCCTCTTTTAATCAGTAGTCAGTAAACATTTATTAAGCACCTACTATGTGTTGGGCACAGTGCTACATATTGAAAATACAAAGGAGAAAAAGAAAGTTAGCCTCTGCCCTCAAGGAGCTTACAATCTATTGGGAGAAGATAGCCACAAAAAAAGGAGAGCTAGAAATGGAAACAATTATAGCTCTTATATAGAGTCCTGTGGGGACCTAATGAGATCAGAAGTATAAAGTTTCTATATACCTATTCACTAATTGCTATTATTAGGTTAAAGAACAATTTGACTTATGATATCCATGTAGTAATAAATAGAGGTGTTTACACATGTAGCCATATGGTACCAATTGGTTCAGAACATGTCATATTTATTTGGTAGGTAGTTTCAATATCTAACATAATTTTTTACTTATACAGAGATTATAAGTAAAAAATTCTACAGCAATCCATTTTTCTATGTATTGTGCAATGAATCACATATTGCATGACTTTTGTGATTTGTCTATTATACCCATTTCATATGTGTATTATATTCCCCTGTTACTAATGAAATGAGTGTATTGCATGCAGCTCTACTTTAGATGTGATATGGTATACACTTAATCCATTTATTACTTATTTTGGATAATTACCTGTGACTGCTATATGTCAATCAATAAATATTCATGATATGCACCTACAAAGGAAAACTGTGCATTAGATATGTTTTGTTAGAATAAAAGGTTTTGTTTGTTTGCTAGCAGAGACCATAAAAGATGGAGAGAAGTAATTCAGTTATAGTTATAGAAATGAATGACAAACGTTATCACCTCCACCCAAATGGACAAAGTAACCATTGTAATCTACATGTTATAAAGCATCTATGGAAATAGTGGGAACTGAAAAGAATTCCTTAATACCAACCAAGCAGGCCTGGGAGAGTTTCTGTTAAACGAAAGCAAAATAGTAGAAGATAAATTTGAACTGAGCAAGTTTTTATGCTGGTTGGATCCAGTTATATATCTGGTTCACAAAAAAGCTACCACAGTTCTGCCTGAGTTGGCTCACAATAGCTGTAATCATTTCCTTGTATGGAAGAGAACAATAATTGGTACAATATTCAAAGAATTGACATGTAGAAAAAACAGCAGATGGCATTGCAATAAAGTAGACCAGCAGATAAAATTGATAGGTCACATTCTATTGGATAATGTAGCCCAGAAGATTATATTTGGAGTTTGCAGGATAAAATCAGAATAAGAAGAAACCCAGTGGCTCACCAGACCAGCAGATGAAATCAGAAACTCTTTGGAAAGCAACAAGTGGCATGTGGGAACCAATGTTGAAACAAGAAACAAGAATTAGCCAAACAATATGCATTCCCTTGTGATATTCCCCTAGCAAATACAAAGCACACCTTATGTATGTTTCCTTTGTAACAGTACATCATCAATATTCATGAATTGGCACATAACAATTTTAAGTAATTATTCAAAAAAAGTAATATATGAGTAAGAGTATAATATATCACATTAAAGTAGAGCTGCATGCAATACACCAAACCCATTAGTCACAATATAATATAATACACATTGAAAGTGTGTATCATAGACAAAGCACAAAGTCGTATGTAATATGCGAGTCAAAGCATAATAATCTATAGAAAAGTATCCTGTTGTTATTGTGGTTGTATATTGTTATATTGTTGTATATGTGGTTTTTCTCTACCTCATAATCAAGTGACTTTGCTTTGAGCTAATGTGTTCTTGTGTTTAGTTTGATTTTAAAAAGGAAGGAAACAAATACCATAGATGGCCCAAAAGCAGTGATTCTGGATAGGTACTATTCCAAAATATCCCTTCAAGTCTCATGCAGCTTTCAGAGGCCTGTGGTCAGGAAAATATAACCACCTTAAAGCCAGACATTGTCTATGTTTTTTGGACTTTTATCCCCAGAATTTAAAAAAATGGTTGGCATATAATAAATGATTAACAGATGCTTTTTCATTCATTTATTTTTACCTCAGAGCATCTCTATGAGGTATGTACTACTGGGATTTTTATTTCCAATTAACAGATAAGGAAATAGAAGCACAAGGAAATTAAGTGTGTTGCTTACATGGTCATATAGCTTAGAAAAGACAATGAACAAACATTTATTAAGTACTTATGATGTGCCAGATTCAATGCTAAACACTAAAAGGAGAGAGGGTAGGAAGGGAGGGACAAGGAGTGACTGACAGACACACACAGAGACAGAGAAAACAGAGAGACAGAGACAGAGAGAGAATGGAGGAAGAGAGGAAGAAAACATGGAAGGAAGGAACAAGGGAAGGAATGAAGGAAAGAAATAACCAACAAATGAAGGAAGTAAGAAATAAAGGGAGGGGGGAGGGAAAGGAGAAGGGACAAAGGGAGGAAAGAATAAACAAGGGAATAAAGCAACAAAGAAACAAAAGAAGGAAGGGAGGAAGGAAGGAAAGAAAGAAAGGAGAGAGAAATTAAGGAACAAAGGAAGGGAAAGAGAAAGGAGGAAGGGAGGGAGGGAGGAATGAATGAATGAATAAACAAACGAAGCAAGGAAGAAAGGATGAAAGAAAAGAAGGAAATTTCTGCCTTCAATAAACTTACATTCTAATGGGGGAAGAAAGCACCTAGAAAGAAATACCTAAGAAGAAAGAAACATAGTAAAGAAAGTCCAGAGACAAGACTGGCTCCTAGACAGGAATGAAGACATGGCTACCCTGGCAGCTTTCCTTAGAATATATGTTGCAAGTAATCAGAAAAAAGGGCTGCAAGGGCAGAAAATATTTCCACTGCAAAATATCTAGGTAAAGAGGTTTCTATGATATGACAGGGAAAGCTGAAAGTTTCAAGAACTGAGGCTGGAGAAGGATGACTAGTTGCTAAGTCACAGATGTGGGCTTCAAAACCAGATCTCTCCTAAGTTCAAATCCAGCTGACATTTTTAAAACATGTTGCTCCCTTGGCAGATCCTCTTCTTCCTTTTTATTTTAAAATCTTGTAAAAAATTGGTTAATTTTGAACTTAAGAAATAAAGCAATCATTTCCATAACATACTAGAATAGAAGGAGAAAAAAAGATGTGGAGGAGGGACAGTGGCAAGCTATAGTCTTCCAAATAGTAATCTTTTATCCATAATCTCGTGAGATAATTCTAAATTGTTTGGTGGTGGGTTTTTTCTTTATTTTTCTTTTGTCTCTTTGTGCCAATTCTTCCTGATCTTCAGTGAATAGATATTTAAGGGAAGAACTGACCAAGATAGCACCTTGTAAGGTCAGGAAAATTAACAGACATCTTTCAGTAACAATAGTTGGCAGCAGAGAACATCAAAATTGTCAGCAGACAAGTCTGATGGGGGGATGGGGATGGAGTCAGTATAGTTGCTGAGTGGCCTGCTTGACTAGCTTCACAGAACATCTTTCCATCAGCAGACACACTCGACTAGCAAAGACCCAGCCCAACTAAGCAAATGATTCATCCATTTTTGCAAGTACCATACCCCAACTTGAACTCGGTGGGGATTCTGCAGAAACAGGAAAGGACTCTCAGGGCCAAAAGCCACAAAGAAACCTCAGCCTTCTGTCTTTTCTATATATGTGCTTAACTACCTTTGCATTTTAAGCCTGTGCTCACTCTCCTCAAAGAGAGAATATGTTCTGTCCGTGCTCTAATATTTCTGTTAACATCATAGAAAAGCTCATTGATGTCAAATGGTTGATCAAACTCTGAATGGAGCCTCTGAGTGATAGTATTAGAAGCTACCATTCTTCCAAGTTACCTCTAAAACCCTGGGAGACAGAGGTGTTAATAGCTCTCTTGGGACCTAAGCTGTTTGTGCAAAGGCAGTTGGGAGAATAATCCTAGAGTATGTACCTCAAAGTCTTTCTATATCTCTTACCTAGCACATTGACAGGCACATACTAAGAACTGAATGCCTGCTGAAACCAAGCTGAATTTGTGTCTCACCAAAGACTCTAATCACCTTCTCTCTTGGATCATTTGTGTGCCTAGTTTTTGCCCCCTCTGACAATAAGATCCATGAAAGCAAGGTCAGTATTTCAGTCATCTTTGTATCTTTCCCAGTTCACAATTAGTAGAAGAAGACACAGGGATGAAAAAAGGAGAAGGGAATAAGCATTTATATAACACTACTAGGTGCCAGGCACTGTGCTAAGTATTTTACAAATAATGAAAGTTTGATGAATTGAAAGCAAAGCTTTCCAGCTCTTCCCTTCTAACACTTACCTGGCGTAATTTTTGCCTCATTGCCTATGGATCAGAGAACTTTTGCTTTAGAACTAGAAAAGATTTTTGAAATAATATGATCCAGCCTCCTTAATTTAGAGAAGAAAATAAATCTCAGAGAATCTACCCAAAATCACATAGGAATCAAGAAGCAGAAATTTGCTTGTTTCTTTACTTTCCCCTTCTCCTTCCTGAATTCCTTCTCTTTTTCATCCATTACTAGATTAATTAAATGCTCACTCCCTACACGAAGCAATCCCTAAGTGTTTTAGACCATTGGAATTTGGGTATTTTCTCACCTTCTACAATGGTCACAGGCTATAAGTGGAAAAGAAAAAAAAGCAATTGCTTTTTCTTTGGGGGGGGGGGGTGTCTGCATGTATGTGGGGAGGGTGCCTGTCAGACAGAGCCAAAAAACAAAAATAGGAAGACAGAGACAGAAACAAAGAGAAAGCAGGTTGGAGAGAGACAGAAAGGAAAAGAGAGAGAGACTGAGAAAAAAGGGGGAGAAAATGATTGATAAAGACTGGAAAAGAAAAGGGGGAGAGATGTTCAAACATAGAGATAGACATGAGACACAGATAAAAATGGTTGTGGTGAGGAGAGAGACAGGAGAAAAAGAGAAGCAGAGAAAGAGAAGTCAAAAGTTATTGAAAAAGAGAACTTGAGAGACAGAGAAAGACAGAGACAGACACAGAGAACTTCAATATAAGGTCATGGTTAAGGTTAAGGCCACAATTCAAAGGATTCTTTTATTCCTCCCTACCTCCCCATAATCATTTAGAGCAAAGTGAAATGAAAATTAGCTTGTTTTTATGTAGAAGTGGAACACAATTGGATGCCCATCAGTTGGAGAATGCTGAATAAATTGTGGTATATTGTTCTGTAAGAAATGACCAACAGGATGATTTCAGAAAGGCCTGGAGAGACTTACACGAACTGATGCTGAGTGAAACGAGCAGGACCAGGAGATCATTATATACTTCAACAACAATACTATATGATGACCAGTTCTGATGGACCTGGCCATCCTCAGCAATGAGATCAACCAAATCATTTCCAATGGAGCAGTAATGAACTGAACCAGCTACGCCCAGAGAAAGAACTCTGGGAGATGACTAAAAACCATTACATTGAATTCCCAATCCCTATATTTATGCCCACCTGCATTTTTGATTTCCTTCACAAGCTAATTGTACAATATTTCAGAGTCTGATTCTTTTTGTACAGCAAAATAACGGTTTGGTCATGTATACTTATTGTGTATCTAATTTATATTTTAATATATTTAACATCTACTGGTCATCCTGCCATCTGGGGGAGGGGGTGGGGGGTAAGAGGTGAAAAATTGGAACAAGAGGATTGGCAATTGTTAATGCTGTAAAGTTACCCATGCATATAACCTGCAAATAAAAGGCTATTAAATAAAAATAAATAAATAAAAAAAGAAGTGGAACACATTATAAAAGTACATAGATCAAATAATTATAAATAAAGATACCAGACCCCATTTTTTCATAATGCCATGAAGCAGTGAAAGAGGAAATATATAGGGGCTTAATTCATCCCCTACAAGACTGATGCCAATTCTCTCCAGACAGTCAATCCTGAGGTGCATCTGTGAGGCAGGAAAGAGTCTAACTGTTCATGATTATATTCAGTTGAAGGCAACAACACCCTTCCTTTGATTTCCTGTGTGCATCCTGCCATGAAGTTCCAATGTTCCCGGATTTCTGTGTGTTCTCCTATTCTCATTCCTCTTTCCAGGTAGGAAAAACTGAATTTCCCATCAGTCCCTGACATGGAGCTACAGTGGTAAGGTTTCTAGTTGTTTTCCTTAAGTACAATTTCTTTATCCTTCTGCTGAATGGGGAAACCAGACAGCCTAAGAATGGGCAAATTAGCCCAGATGAAAAAGGGAGTGGGTCAAAGGGTACTGATTAGCAGGGGGTTGGGACCATAGGCGGTGGGTGTACTTCTAATCTGGGTAGAATAAAGAAGCTCAGTCTCAAAAAGAAAATAAAAAGGAAAGAATACTCTATTCCAAGACTCTACTCACCAGACTACTCTGTTCCGCATTACTACCTTTATGAATGCTGCCTTTATGTCCTTGTTCCTAAGGCTGTAGACCACAGGATTGAGCAGGGCAGTGAACATATTGTAGAAAAGTGAGATCTGTTTGTCTCTCTCTAGGGAGTAGTTGGAATTGGGCCTCATATAAATGTAAATGGCAGGTACATAAAACAGAGTGACTACAATTAGATGTGAAACACAAGTGGAGAAAGCTTTATACCTTCCTTGGGTGGATTTGATCTTGAGGATGGCCATGGTGATGCGGACATAGGAGGTCAGGATGAGGAACAGAGGGACTAACACTATGAAGAAGCTCAGAAAAAAGTCTACCATCTCAATAAGATGTGTGTCCATACAGGCCAGGCTCCAAACTGAGGGACCCTCACAGAAGTAGTGGTTGATGATATTAGGACCACAGAAAGGAAGGTTCATGGTAAAATAGGTGTGTACTAGGGACAAGAAAAAGCCAGAAACCCAGGTCCCTACTACCAACCGCACACACAGGTTCCAGTTGAGAATGAGCATGTAACGCAGTGGGAAGCAGATGGCTACATAACGGTCATAGGCCATAACTACAAAGAAGAT
The DNA here is from genome assembly GCF_902635505.1 of Sarcophilus harrisii. Taxonomy (NCBI): domain Eukaryota; kingdom Metazoa; phylum Chordata; class Mammalia; order Dasyuromorphia; family Dasyuridae; genus Sarcophilus; species Sarcophilus harrisii. Next base: position 550,445,835 of record NC_045428.1, read on the forward strand.
GCACTCAATGAAACCAAGAGCCCCAAATAAATACATTTGTAACCAGCAACTTGCAAAGGAGATGAGCTTAGAACTGGAAAGCAGGTGTACCAACATCTGAGGCACTGCAGTAGTGATATAGCCCATGTCCAATACGGAGAGGATGCTGAGGAAAAAGTACATAGGGGTGTGGAGATGAGAATCCAGGCAGATCAGAATGATGATGAGTCCATTGCCAAGGACTGAACAGAGGTAGAGAAGGAGGAAGATGATGAAAAGGATCCTATTTGAGGCCGGGTCACTGGAGAAGCCAAGCCGGATAAATTCAGTAACAGAACTTTGGTTTGAAGTTGGGAACATTGAGACAGTAGGCTCCTGGTAAAAGGAAAAAGAGAAGATGATGGAACCCGGGGACTACAGGATTGGATAAGAATAGAAAAATCCAGGGCCCTGTGAGTTTTTTAATTGAAGAATACATATTAAAAAGTCTTTCACTGGGGCAATTAGATGACATAGTGGATAGCACCATCCCTGAAGTCAGGAAGACCTGAGTTCAAATCTTACCTCAGTCACTTAGCATTCCAAGCTGTGTGACCTTAGCCAAGTCACTTAAACCCAATTGCTTCAGCAAAGAAGAAGAGAAAGAGAGGAAGAGAGGGGGGAAGAAAGAAAAAGAGAGAGAAGGAGAAGGGGGAGAGAGAGAGAGAGAGAGAGGAAAGCAATGAAGCATGGTCAGAAAGTAGGAGAAGAGCTAGGAAACAAAGAGAAGAAATGATGATGAAATACATGGGATCTTAGATTGTCTCTATGGTACAATCAAAATTAGAACCTTATTTAAAATCTTAGTTCAGCTGTTTGCTACTGGGGTGATCTCAGGCCACCTACTTAAGCTCTCTGGAGCTCAGTTTCTCTGTCTGAAAAGTAGGTAATAATCTCTGAATATTTAAATATCTGATCTTCCAGCACAAGGACATAAAAATAAAGAATTAGTATGAAGGGGATTAGAGGTTGGGGATTTAAAGCAAGGTTTTATGCCAATGTTCTTAATTTTTTGTGTCTTGGACTAGTATGAAAGTCTGGTGAAGTCTCATTTTCAAAACCATGTTTTCAAGACATAAAATAAAATACACAGATTTACAAAGAAAAGTGAAAGGTTAATAAAAATAATGATATACTTTCCCCTCATCCAAGTTCACAGCTTCCCCAAATCTATCCATGGACTTGATAACCCCAAGGAAAAAACCCTTTGGCTAGGAGTTGGTGAGTGTAAGATTAGGCATAGTGGGAATGACTGGAAGGAGAAGAACTGTAGAGAAGGAAAATGTACAAATATAAAGGGTGAAAATGCAGAAGGGAGAGTAGAGAGAGAAATGGGACATATAGGGTAATGTGGAAGATGGGGGAGATGAGAAATAGTTTTCCTCTCTGTCTTCATATTTCCTCTCTTATCGTGACCAAGCTCTTGTTAGCCTCTCAATCAGATACTTTTCTTGACCCCTGATGCTCTCCAAATCCCCTTTCCTATGGTTCTTTAGCCCCTGAATTTTCTTTTTTCTCTTCTCCTTTCTCCTTGCTCCTTTTCCCCTAATCAAACCATCCCTCCCATACAGAACCATTTCTTCACCCTTCTGGAAGGTGAAACACAAAGACCTTTAGTGGGCAGGTCACTAGTTTCTTTAAGAAGACTGAGTGGGGACCAGACAAAGGATCTATGTCATTATATCATCAGCAAGTCCAGGGGATTCCAGGCCACTCCAACAAACCACCAGGCAATATCTGGACACCAGGGTATTCGTGGGTTTATTTTCCCAACTTTTCTTCCTCTACAATCTCACTCAGGGTTGCTGGTCCCTACTGCTTCTTTCAGAGAGAGGAACACTTTCTGTCAGGATAGAGATGATGGGCAACTTTTGGCAAAGAATAAAATAGTGCCTAAGGAGAGGGTCCCCTAGGTCACTGGTGACAGGAAAAACTCTATCCCCATTGCCCAATCAACAATATATGATACATAATTTGTGATTTATAATAATTTCCTACATGATGCAAGTTCTCCCAGGAGAAAGCAGAGAGAGAAGCACCTGGCTCCTCCAGCTCCTCCAGAGACGATCTGCCTCCTCCTATTCAACTCCATCCCCAGACATTATTCCAAGAATAGGTTTCCTGGGAATTCTTATTATCAGAAGTTTATAGAAACAGATATCATAAGTGGAGGAAAGAGAAAGGTAAAATATTATTATCCCATACTCATTTGAGATATGAACTGGGAGGAAGAGAAAGGAAGAGGAAAAATATATAAATGTGAATTATTAGAATCTTTGTTCAAATTCTCTCAGTTCTGATGCCTTCTTCCACTCTCAACCTTGTACCCAGGAAGGGAAGGGACGGAGAAAAAAGGAAATTGGACTGAAAGATGGCTAAAGAAAAGATCAAGAGTGTTGGTTGGGGAGCAGACAGAGGAGGCAGGCAGGGAGTTAGGGGCAGAGGAATTAGGAAGGGGAGACAAGTAGGAGAAATGGACAGAAATATCAGAGGCTAAATGGTAGGAACATGAATGTTTCAGATTCAAACTTTGCCAGAGTTGTCCCTATGCCCAAGTAGAGGACCATCTGTGGTTTGACTTGAGAGATATTGAACAGTCCCAGTCGGAGAAATCAGTTGGTCTATCAGGCTACTATTTATTGATCTTTTCCTGCTTCTGAAATATCTACCTTCAGGATCACTAATGGACTGGCTAATTAAGACTCTATGTCCTGAATGGCTCTTTTATATGCACTTGTGTTTTTTTTTTCTTTTCCATATGAGGACATTGGAAAGGTAATCAAAGAATTCCTGGAATATTGTTGGTGCTTAATAAATTTTTATTGACAGTCTATCAATCACTTATCCCTCACTAACAAAAGACTCTTTAATTAGAAACATCTGTTGGTCATTGCTTATCATTCATAAACTCTAGCCCTTATATAAAGGCTATTTCTGTATCTTCCAAAGCAAGTACATTATTTCATTTAATTTAACCTTAAAGTCATATTCAGGTAATTAGGTTAATTAAATTAGGGAAAATATAATGATGTGAAGGAAATATATCTGGGGCCAGCAATCCTAGAAACTTTGGCCTAAGCAAACCCCTTATCTTTATTCTATATTGCCAAGGATGAAATATTGTAAATCTGATCCCTTTTACCTTTGTGTCCTAATACTTGCCTTAGGATTAATCTATAGGATGGAACAATAACTTACCCATCATCACAATTGAAATGACCATAGTAATCTAGTATTTGATAAACCCTAGAGACCTCTGCTTCTGAGATAAAAACCACCATTTAACAGAAACTGCTGGAAAAACTGGAAAACAATATGGCAAATCTAGACACAGATCACCATTTTATACTGAATACCAAGATAAGGTCAAAATGGGTACTTGATATAAATATAAAGGGTTATACCATGAGCAAATTAGGAGAGCAAGGACTAGTTTACCAGTCAGAGTTCTGGAGAAGGGAAGCATTCATGACCAAACAAGAGAGAACATTGTAAAATGCAAAGTAGATAATTTTGATCATATTAAATTAAAAAAGTTTTGCACAAACAAAATCAATGTAACCACAATTAGAAGAAAAGTAGAAAACTGGGGAACAATCTTTACAGTCATAATTTCTATTATTTGAAATTTATAGAATACTAAGTTAAATTTATAAAAATAGAGACAATGATAACTGATCAAAGGATATGAACAAGAAGTTTTTAGATGAAGAAATTAAAGTTATCTATACGTAAATGAAGAAATGTCTAAATCACTTTTGATTAGAGAAATGGAAATTTAAAAACTCTGAGATACTACCTCCCACCTATCTTACTGGATAATATGACAGGATAGGAGAAGGATAAATGTGAGAGAGGATATGAGAAAATTGGAACACTAATGCACCGTTGGTGGAGTTGTGAACTGATCCAACCATTCTAATGAAAAATTTGGAACTATATCCAAAAGGCAATCAAGCTGTGCACACCCTTTGATCCAGCAATACCTGGATCACTACTAAGTCTGATATCCAAAAGATCATAAATAGGGGAAAGTTCCTCCATGCACAAAAATATTTATAGCAACTTTTTGTGGTGGCAAAAATTAGGAAAGTGATGGGATGCCCATCAATTGGAGAATGACTGAGCAAGTTGTAACAAAATGAAAAAACTAGTATAAAAACTGAATAAATTGAAAAAAACAAAAAACTCAAAAATTAAAATTGAACAATTGGAAGCTAATAACTCCTTGAGATATCAATAAATGATAAAATAAAGTGAAAAGAATGAAAAATAGAAAAATATGAATTATATCATTGGATAAACAATGGATCAGGAAAATAGAGGAGAGAGAATTTTATAATCATTTGATTATCTGAAAGCTATGATTAAAAAAGAGCCTACATATTATATTTCAAGAAATTGTCAAAATAAACTCCCCCGATATCCTAGAACCAGAGGATAGGATAGAAATTTAAAGAATCCATCAATCATCTCCCAAAAGAATCCCCAAAGTGAAAATATCCAAAAATATTACATAGAAGAGTCATGCAAGAAAGAACTATTATAATAGAGGGAAAAGGAGTGGGATGGCAGAAAACGATTGAATCTCACTCTCATCAGAACTGATTTAAAGAGGGAAGAATATACATTCACACAATCTCTCTAATCTGATATTGAAATAGGAGGAGAAGGGGATAGAAGATATTGTTATATGCCACTCATTAGTGGAGGTGGGGATCTACTTCTAACCAGCAGAATAGATAGATCAGATCATGCAAAAGGCCACTAATAATACAAGGAGATAAGAAGCAGATGCAATGAAAAACCTCCAATTTATTCCATTCCCTATACAGAATATAAATATTTTCTAAGCACAGCAAGATTATTAAAGAAAAGCATACATTTTTTCACACTCAACACCTGCATCAGTGACTACGTTTTATGACCTCTAGACACTTAACACTGACTGCCAATCTATTAGTTCTGCTCAATGAGCTAGATAAAGTTTGTGAGAACTACACATTTCCTTAGCTTTTCAAAGTGTGATTCACAGATGCAGAGGCTAGGAGAACCCACCAGCCTTTTTGTGCAGTCCCTTATTAACTCTTTACAGGCTTTCTGGGTTCTACACTTATGTGTAGTCCTTAAAAATTCCCCAATTTTGTTTTTGAGTAGCTAAGTGAAGTTTGGTTCTTATTTGTCTCCCAGGTAGAAGGAACACTCTCAATAACCCCGGTAAGCAGAGCAATAACAACACAAATACAATAATAGCTACAAATATTTTGGCACATACAGGTCCCTTTCCCTTCTTTAATATCTCTTTGGGGTATAAGCCCAGTAGTAGCACTGTTGGATCAAAGGGTATGCACAGTTTGATAACTTTTTGGGCATAATTCCAGATTGCTCTTCAGAATGATTGGATTCTTTCACAACTCCACAAATAATGCATCAGTGTCCCCGTTTTCCCGCATCCCCTCCAACATTCATCGTTATTTTTCCTGTCATCTTAGCCAATCTGACAGGTGTGTAGTGGTATCTCAGAGTTGTCTTCATTTGCATTTCTCTGATCAATAGTGATTTGGAACACTTTCATATGAGTGGAAATAGTTTAAATTTCATCATCTGAAAATTGTCTATTCATATCCTTTGACCATTTATCTATTGGAGAATGGCTTGATTTCTTATAAATTAGAGTCAATTCTCTATATATTTTGGAAATGAGGCCTTTATCAGAACCTTTAACTGTGAAAATGTTTTCCCAGTTTGTTGCTTCCCTTCTAATCTTGTTTGCATTAGTTTTGTTTGTACAAAGGCTTTTCAATTTGATATAATCAAAATTTTCTATTTTGTGATCAATAATGATCTCTAGTTCATCTTTGGTCACAAATTTCTTCTTCCTCCACAAGTCTGAGAGGTAAACTATCTTATGTTCCTCTAATCTATTTATAATCTCGTTCTTTATGCCTAAATCATGGACCCATTTTGATCTTATCTTGGTATATGGTGTTAAGTGTGGGTCTATATCTAATTTCTGCCATACTAATTTCCAGTTTTCCCAGAAGTTTTTGTCAAGTAATGAATTCTTATCCCAAAAGTTAGGATCTTTGGGTTTGTCAAACATTAGATTGCTATAGTTGACTATTTTGTCTTGTGAACCTAACCTATTCCACTGATCAACTAATCTATTTCTTAGCTAATGCCAAATGGTTTTGGTGACTGCTGCTTTATAATATAGTTTTAGATCAGGTACAGCTAGGCCACCTTCATTTGATTTTTTTCCACTAATTCCCTAGTTTTGTTCCTCCATATGAATTTTGCTAACCACTTCTGTTTTAAGAGATTATTTTCTTCATCAGTTTTTGTATCTACTTGTTTATTTAACCATAACTTGCTCAACCATTCTCCAATTGATGAGCATCTCCTCAAAGTCCTATTTTTAGCATCACAAAAAGAGTTGCTATAAAGTTTTGTGCATATAGGTCCTTTTCCTTTTTTACGATATTTTAGGGAAACAAAATTAATAGAGGTATTGCTGTATCAAAGCATAAACACGGTTTGATTGCCCTTTTGGCATAGTTGAAATTGCTCTTTAGAATAATTTGATCAGCTCACCACACTAACAACAGTACATTACTGTCCTAATTTTCCCACATCCTTTCCAACATTTATCATTCTCCTTTACTGTCATATTAGCCAATTTGATTGGTATGAGGTAGTATCAGAGTTGATATAATTTTCATTGCTGTAGTCAAAAGAGGTTTAGAGTACTTCTTCATATGATTATAGATAAATATGACTTCTCCATCTGAAAACTGTTCATATCCTTTCAGCATTTATCAATTGGGGAATGGTTTCTCAAAAATTTAATGAGTTTTCTACATATGTGAGAAATTAGGTCTTTATCAAAAGTTATATATATATAGTTTCCCAGTTTTCTGCTTTCATTCTAATCTTGGCTGCATTGATTTTGTTTGTGTAAAAGCTTTTTAATTTACTATAATCAAATTTTCTACTTTATATTTGATAATGTTCTCTATCTCATTTGGTCATGAATTCTTCTCTTCTCCAAAGATCTGACAGTTAAATTAATCATTGCTCCCTAATTTGCTTTTGATATAAATTGTTATATCTATATCATGTACCCATTTTGACCTTATCTTGGTATACAGTGTAAGATGTTGATCTGTATCTATTTTTCCATATACTTTTTCACTTTTCCCAGAATATTTTATCAAATATTGAGTTCTTGTCACCAAAACTGATGGTTATTTAGGGTTTATCAAATACTGGTTTACTCTGACTTGTGTACTTAATTTATTTCATTGAGCTACTACTCTGTTTCTTAACCAGTACCAAATAGTTTTGATGGTTGCTGTTTTATAATACAATATGACATTTGGTACTGATAGACCCCCTAATTTTGAATTTTTCCTGCAATATTTCCCTTGATGTTCTTGGCCTTTTGTTCTTTCAGATGAATTGTGCTGTGATTTTTTTATAGCTCTATAAAATAATTTTGGTAGTTTGATTGATATGGCATCATACAAGTAAATTGGCTTAGGTAGAATTATCTTTTTATTGAATTGTCTCAATGAACAACTGATATTCTTCTAGTTGTTTAGATTGACTTTATTTGTGTGAAAAGTATTTTATAATTTTGTTCATATAGTTCCTGGGTTTATCTTGACATATTTTTTATTGTCTACTGTTATTTTAAAAAGAATTTCTCTTTCTATTTCTTGCTGCTGAGATTTGTTAGTCACATATAGAAATCCTGATGATTTATGTAGGTTTATTTTATGTCCTAGAACTTCACTAAAATGGGTAATTATTTCAAGTAATTTTTTCATTGATTTTCTAGAATTAAGATCTGCAAAGAGTGATAGTTTTGTGTTCTCACTGCTTGTTCTAATTCTATTTCTTTTTTTCTCTTATTTTGTAGCTAACATTTCTAACAATTCACTAACAATAATGAAAAATAATGATGATCATGAGCATCCTTGCTTCACCCCTTACTTTTTGGGAAGGCTATGGCTATTACATATGTCTATCACAGATAATGTTTGCTGATGGTTGTAGGTGGATGTGGCTTATTATTTAAAGGAAAGGTCCATTTAGTCCTATGCTCTCTAATGTTTTTAACAGGAATGGATGCTCTATTTTGTCAAGTTTTTTCAGCATCTGTTGAGATAATCATGATTTGTGCAGGTTTTATTACTGATGTGGTCAATTAAACTGATAATTCTCCTAAAATTGAAAAAAAATTGAATCAGTTCTGTATTCCTGATATGTATCACCTGTTGATAGTATATAATTCTTGTTTGGATGATGAGGGATAAATTACTGTCCTATCCTGTAGATTAATCTCAAGGCAAGGAAAAGGAAATGAAGGGGGAAGAGAGAGAAGAGATTAGGTTCACATCTCATCACTGGCAAGACTGAAGGAGGATAAGGGGCTTGTTCAGGCCATAGTTGCTGGGATTGCTTATTCCAAATGTGTTTCCTTCACATTACTATATTTCCCTAATTTTGTGAAATGGATTTCTTGAATATTACCTTAAGAACTAATTAAATGAAATAATGTACTTAATTTGGAAGGCAAAGAAATAGCTTTTGTGTAAGGACTGTAGTGTATGAATGATAAGTGATGATCAACAGGTACTTCTAGATAAACAGCCTTATATCAATGAGGGATGTCTGATCATCAATCAGATAGTCAATAAACATTTATTAAGGACTAGGCACTATGTGACTACCTTTTCCAGTCCTAATATGGAAAGGAAAAAAATAGAAATTCATATAAAAGACCATTCAAGATACTTGCTATATGCAGTATGAACTAGCTAATCCAGTTATGATCCTGATGATGGAGATAGCAGAGGCAGGAAACTGCAGTGGCTTGATAAGTGAACTGATTTCTCAAAAATCCACATTTTCATCTTCCCTTCCTTTCTCTCCTTCCCAGCTCATATCCCAAATGAATGTGGGATAATGAGAAAGCTCTCTTTCTCTTTCCTCCTTTTGTGGTATCTGTATAAACTTCTGATAACAAGAATTCCCAGGAAACCTCTTCGTGGAATATTGTTTGGGGATGGAATTGGGTAGGACAGGAGGAAGCAGATCCTCCTTGGAGGAGCTGGAGGAGCCAGGTGCTTCTCTCTCTGGTTTCCCTTGGGAGAATTTGCTATCATGTAGCAAGTTATTATGAATCATAAATTATGTATCATGAAAACCCTTGTTGATTGGACAGTGGGGATATAGTTTCTCCTGTCATCAACAGGGCTGGAGAACTCTCTCCTTAGACAGAGCTCCACTCTTTGCCAGAAGTTGCACCCATTCTCTACCCTGGCAAAAAAGTGTTCCTTTCTCTGAAAGAAGCAGCAGTGGCTTGAGGCCAGTATCAAGGACACTCAGTGGGATTGTAGAAGAAGAAAGGTGAGAAAATAAACCCATGAATACTCTGGTATCCAGAGCTTGCCTGGTAGCCTATTAGAGTGGCTGGAATCCTCTGTTCTTGCTGCTCCTTTTTCTGGTCCTCACTCAAACCTCCTCTCAAAAAAAATTGACCTATATACTGGAAGTTTTTATATTTTCTGAAAGCTGAGGAGGACTCTTGGGAGGGCTGGTCTAACAGGAGAAAAGGAGCAAGGGGAAAGAAGAAAAAGAAGGGGCTCAAAAACTAGAGAAAGGGAGATTTAGAGAGCCTCAGGGGTTGAGATGAGCAACTGATTGAGAGGCTAACAAAAGTTTGGTCAGGAGACAGAAGTGTGAAGATAGAGAGGAAAGTTCTCCATCTCCTATCTCCCCGATTTGTCCCAATTCTCTCTTCTTCTCTCCATCTCTGTATTATCATCCTTTCTATTCTTCCCTTTCCCTTCCTTTCAACATTTCTTCTCTTTTCCAATATTCCCATTCTCTTATGTTCATCAATTCCTAAGCCAAGGGTTTTTTTCCTCAAAGACATCTGTCCACAGAGTTAAAGAATCTGTGAACTTAGATGACTAGGAAAAATGTTATTGCTTTCATTAACCTTTCACTTTCCTTTGTAGAGCTGTGTATTTTTTTTTTTATGCCTTTGAAAACAGGATTTTAAGAAGTGTCCATAAGGTTCACCAGCCTTCCAGGACACAAAAAAAATTAAGGACCTTTGCCTGAATTCTTTCTTTAGACACTCTGATCCATACTGCTCCTCATCCTCTTTATTCTACTGCCTTCTTTATTTGCATATCTTTGTACTGGAAGGTCAAAGATTTAAATGCTCAGAAGTCATCACCTCTTTATTCAACGGGGAAAATGACACTCAGAGAGCTTAAATGGCTAGCCTGAGTTCATCTCAGTAGCAAACAGCTGAATTAAGATGTTAAATAAGGTTCTCATTGTGATTGTACCACAGAGAGGATCCAAGATGAAATTCCCATGAGCTTCATCATCATTCTTTCTCTTTATTTCATAGTTCTTCTCCTACCTCACTGGCCATGCTTTCTCTGACCTGGATAATTCTTCCTTCTCTAATTTTTCTTTAAATATGGACCTTCTCTAAGGTCTGAGACTCTGTTCTTTTCTTTCTAGGCACTCTCTGCCTTACTGACTTCATCTACTCCCAGCAAACATGACTAAGACTTTGACTTTTACATCTCCATCTAAAGCCCTGACTGCCTTTCTTAGTATCTCCAGATTTCTGCAGAATACATCTATCTAGACTGGGAAGAACATAATAGTGTCAACCACAGAAATGGGGAAGTCCCAAAGAGAAGCTCCCAGTCACATAGGCTCAAGATCCCACCTTATCTCCAATTGGTAATGTATGCAAAGCACTCTCAAAACTTGAGACACCACACAGATCAAAAGTCAGTTGCTGTTGTTGCATTTTCTTTTTCTGCCTTATCCACCTAGTCAGTTGCCAATTCTTGCTGATTCTACTTCTAAAATAGCTTTAGGGTCCATTCTGTCATCTTTACACACACACACAGAAATATAGTCTAATGCAGATTTTCATCACCTCTCACCTGGGCTCATTAACAGTCTCCTCATTCTTCTTCCTGCCTCCAACCTCTCCCATGTGCACTTTGTCCTACAAATGCTGACCACACAGTTCAAAAAAGATATACTTCTGAGCATGTTGCTTATCTATTCAAGAATCTTTAGAGATCAATAAAAAAAGCTAAACTCCTACCCTGGCATTCAAATAGCACCTAAGGAGGTCTAAATAAGATAGGACAAACAAAAAAGGTAATAGAATCTTAGACTGCATTAAGATAGAAATAATTTCTAGTGAGGAAATGCTTATTTGGCTGTCCTCAGAGGACAGAACTCAACACAGTAGGTAGAAATTACAGAATAGATTTCAGTTTGATATGTGAAAAAGCTAACTCTCACTTAGAGCTAAATAAAAACGGAAATGGCTATCACTAGCAATCTTTAAATCAAGGCTAAATTCTTTTTAGAAATATTCTAGGGCAACTAGTTGGTACAGTGGAAAGAGCACCCTGAAGTCAGAAGGACCTGAGTTCAAATCTGGTCTCAGACACTTAACACTTCCTAGCCGTGTGACCTGGGGAAGTCACTTAACCCCAATTGCCTCAGAAATAAAAGAAATATTCTAGAGAAGACCCTTGTTTGTGTGGAAGTCATAGAAAATACTTTCTGAGGTCTTTTCTTATGAGATCCTGTAGAAATCGGGGGATACCCAAACTGAAAGTAGTGGGGCACATGGAACAAGTAAACAAGCAACCTCAACTCTTGTCCTGCCTCTTTTCCTGCATAGATACTTAAATCTTCAGCAAGTCATCTTCCTTCTTTGGCCCCTGATGGCCATATGTATGAAAGGAGGCCTTGGACCAGGTCATCTTTTAAAGATCCCTTTAAGTCTAAAATTCCATGATGCTAGAATGGTACCTAAGCTTTCAAGGAAAGATATTTCAATATAGAATTTTCAAATGAGGAACTTGGAAGATCCTGGGTTCCTCTGTCCTTTTCCAATGTTGACCTCTCTAGATTCCATCATTTTTTTTCCTTTTTCAGGATCCTACTGTCTCAATGTTTCCCGCTTCAAACCATAGTTCTGTTACTGAATTTATCCTGCTTGGCTTCTCCAGTGACCCTGCTATAAATAGAATCCTTTTCATCATCTTCCTCCTTCTCTACCTCTGCTCAGTTCTTGCCAATGGACTCATCATCATTCTGATCTACCTGGATTCTCATCTCCACACACCTATGTACTTTTTCTTCAGCATGCTCTCCCTCCTGGACATAGGCAATGTCACTACCATAATGCCTCAGATGTTGGTACACCTGCTTTCCAGTTCTAAGCTCATCTCCTTTGAACGTTGCTGGATGCAGCTGTATATATTTGGTGTCATCGGAATCAGTGAGGGCATCTTCTTTGCAGTCATGGCCTATGACCGTTACATAGCTATCTGCTTCCCACTGCGTTACATGCTCATCCTCAATTGGAACCTGTGTGTGCGGTTGGTGGTAGGGGCCTGGGGCTTTTGGTTTCTTTTTTTCCATATTCCATGTTTTTTTTTTTTACCATGAAGCTTCCTTTCTGTGGCCATAATGTGATCAACCATTATTTCTGTGATGGTCTCTCAGTTAGGAACCTGGCCTGCAGAGACACACACATTATTGAGCTGGTAGACTTAGTCCTGAGCATCTTCACAATGTTAATCCCTCTGTCCCTCATCCTGGCCTCCTATGTCCGCATTACCATGGCCATCCTCAAGATCAAATCCACCCAAGGAAGATATAAGGCTTTCTCTACTTGTGCTTCCCACCTAATTGTGGTCACTATGTTCTATGCACCTGTCATATACATCTATATGAGATCCAATTCTATTCATTCCCCAGAGAAAATCAAGGTGATCTCACTTTTCTATAATGTGTTTACTGCCTTCCTCAACCCTATGGTTTACAGCCTTAGGAATAAAGACATAAAGGCAGCATTCATCAAGGTAATGATGCGGAACAGAGTAGCCTAGTGAATAGAGAACCTTAGAATGGATTATTCTTTTTTTTTTCTTTTTTTGAAATTGAGCTTCCCTATCTCACCCAGACTTGAAGTACAGCCACCACTTTATTGTCTCAGTCCCCACTGCTAATCAACTCTTTTTGATCCACTACATTTTTATCTGGGACAATTTTAACCATCCATAGGCAGCCTGTTTTCCCCATCCCTTTTCCTTCACACCCCCTGCTCCTACAGGGCTCACTCTATTCTTGCTGCATCTAATATATCCTTTAGTCCCATTACAACTTAGAACCCTTGAACTCATTTGATCCACCAGCCTTAGTCTCCCCTTCATAGCAAGGATTGTAGGTATGTGCAACTACACTGGGCATGTAGGGTCAATCCATTTCTACTGAACTTCGGACCCTAGCATGTGACCTACGATAGATCTATTGTATTACCCACCTTCAAGAGTTAACTAGAACAAATCTGACTTCATCTTAGTTCTCATCATTCCCATTACCAGGAACAATATGGATGATGTACGCCTACATATAGGTTCTGAATCTCTTCTCAGGCTCATCTACAAACTGGTGAGGAAAATATTTGCCCATAGCTCCCTCACAGGGTTATTGTAAGGAAATCACTTTGAAATCCTTAATGTGCCACATATATCAGAGTTATCATAATTACCCAGAATTGATAGCACACTTGCTATATCCCTCCCTCTGTGCCAAGCTTATGGAAGACACTAACTAATGAAGGCCATAAAGTAATTCTTGCCCACAAGAAAAGGAGAAAGAAAACTTAGCTGAAGGAAACAACTAGAAACCTTACAAGTATTGCCCTTTCTCAGCTTTTATCAGTTGATGTGAAATGCAGTTTTCTGTGGTATTCTTATTCTTTTGTATGATATATGATGGTTCTTTGTGGAGCAGGTTTCTCGGGGAGGTTTTCTGGAGGCAGCCTTAGTTTCAGTTCAGATCAATAATCACCCCAAATACAGCCAGCTGATAAAATCCAAACGTTTATTTTCTAAATAAACTTCCAAGTCTTATCTCTTTCCTTGGGCCCAATTAGCTTTCTTAGAGGGCTATCTCCCTCCTTGGTTCCAAGAGCTCTTGGAGCTTGTCCTTTGTTTCCTCCAGTTCCCTCTGAATCTTGGTTCTGAATCTTCACAACTGTCCCCTCCACTCACTCCTGGCTTTCAATCTCCCAGAGTGCTCTCTGGCCCTGAAAGCTTCTTGCTTATATGCTGTACACTGAGTACACACCAATCATTATATCACTGGGATACCATTATTTGTTGTAGGATTAAATCAATTCTAAACTAGATTTAAACATCTCCTCAATTCCACTTAGTACCTTGTTTCAAGTTCTGGCCCATAATATCTCCTTGTAGGATCAGATCAATCATACTGAACCATGCTAAATTAGATAATTATTGTCTCTATCAATTCTAGTGACTTAACACTTTGTAAGGATTCCAACAGTTTTCCATTCGGAAGGAGGAACTCTAAGTGCATTACACCTAAAAGCTTGGGAACTTTGGAAACTCAGGGCAGGATGCCTATAGGAAGGCAAGAGAAGGATTGTGTTGCCTTGAATGGAATATAATCATGAGCAATGAGACCCTTGATTGGCTCACAGATGCACTTAAGTACCGACCTGCCTGGAGAAAATTAGCTGCCATGCTCAAAAAGAATGAATTTATTTCTTCTACTCTGCTTCCTTCCCTGCTTCACAGCATCCTGGAAAAATCAGTTCTGGTGCCTTTACTCTTATTTATTTAATGTATGTACTTCTATAATGGGTTCCATCTCTTCATAAAAACAAGCTAATTTTCATTGCCTGTTGGGTGAGTATTTGCTTTAAATGAGTATGCCATCGGGGAGAGGAGGAGAGAAGAAGAAACCCTTTTATATTGGCTCTAACCTAAATCGTGACCTTCTTTTGAAGTTCTGTGTCTCCCTATCTCTGTTTTTCTATCTCTGTCTGTCTCTCTGCCTGCCTTTCAATCTCTCTCTCTTTCAATATATCTTTCAATTTCTTTCAGTTTTGCTCTCCCATCTTCTCTCTTTCTTTCCTCTCTCTCCCCTTATCTTGGTCTCCCTTGTCTGACTCTTGTATATCTCTGTTAGTGAAAAATCTCTCTCCCCCCTTCCTTTCTTTTTCTGTATCTCTCAACCCTTCCCTCTCTCTTTTCTTTCTTTCTCTTTTATTTTTTCTCTCTTTCTTTGTCTCTGTCTCTGCTTTTCAGCCTCTATCCTGCTTTCTCTCTATGTTGCTATCTCTGTTTCTCTCTCCCCCCTTTTCTCCCTCCACTCCCTGTTTCTATATCTATCTGTTTGTCTGACACACACACACACACACACACACACACACACACATGAGAAGGTAGGTCCTTTTAAAAAATACTAATAGCCTGTGACCACTGTAGAAAGTGAAAGTTCATAGTCCAAATACCTAGGATAGTTAGGGAAGGTTTCACAATGGAAGTGGGATTTTTGTTACTCCTTGGATATGTGGGTAGTAATAGATGAAAAGGTGGGGAATTCTGCAGGTAGAGGGGAAAGGCAGAGAAACATAAGCAAATCTCTGTTTCTTGGTACCCAGAATTTTCCCACTGAGGTGGTACCTGCACCTCTCTGAGATTCATTTTCTTTATCTCTAAGTGAAAGAGATGAGATTATTTCAAAACTCTTTTCTAGCACTAAAGCCAAAAGTTCTATGATCCATAAGCACAGAGCCAAAAGTGAAGCTAGGTAGATACTAGAAGGGAAGAGCTGGAGAACTTTCATTTCAATTCCACAAACTTTTATTTTTTGTAAAACCCTTAGCACAGGGTCTAGCACATAGTAAGTACTATGTAAATGCTTATTCCCTTCTCCCTTCTCCCTTCTCCATCCCAGTCTTTTCTTCTACTAAGCACCACCTTGAACAGAAATAAGCACTGGGAAAGATACAAAAGATGACTGAAATACTGCCCTTGCTTTCATGTACCTTATAGTCTAAGAGGAGGCAAAAGAGAGGCCAACAGATGATGCATGAGAGAATGTGATTGGAGTGTTTGGTGAGGAACAAATTCAGTTTGATTCAACATATATTAAGTGTTTAGTATGTACCTGTCACTGTGCTAGGCAACAGATGTAGAATCTGAGACACTAACTTTATGCTCGTTCTCCCAACTCTCTTTGCATAAATAGTTGTGTCTCAAGAGGGCAATTGACTCCCCCTTCTCGCAGGGTTTTGGAGGTAACTTTGAGGAATGGCAGCTTATAATATCACTCAGGAGCCTCTATTTAGAGTCCAATCAACCATTTACAACCAACAAGCTTTTCTAAAATGATGTTAACATACATAAGAGTGAGGACAGAACATATTCTCTTTGGGGAGAATGAATTCAAAGTTAAAATTCACAGAAGTTGTTTTGAAATTAAGCAAGTAATATTGCACATGTTCTAACATAACTATAAGGATTTCTCCATCATGAATGTCTACAAGCAAGCCCATCCCAAACTTCCAATATTTGCCCAGAATACTGACTGAGCATACCCCAAATTGGGGATGGGTCCTCCTTGACAATACTTTATCAAAAATGAGATAGTAATTTCATACAAAGATCTTAAATTCTACTAGATAAAACAACATGCTAAACAGATTATTAAATTTAAATATATACAAAATAAATACAAGTAATTTAATGTTAAGAGGAAGATCAATGTAAGAAATTTGAAGATGAAGAGATTACTTAGACTAGGAGTAAAAAAAATATCATAGGGAAATCCTGTACCTTGGTTATGTTATATGTTAATTTTTGTTTGCATGTTATCTCTTCCATTAAAACTGAAATAGGGATTGGAAGGGAGTTTTATTTTGCTTTTCCTTGTATTCCCATAACTTAGCACAGGGACTTACAACTAGAAAGTGCTTAATAAATACATTTTTATTAAATGTTTGCCAATCATCTCTTTAATGGTCTATTATCGAATTTTCACAGGAATTGGAGTCAAGTTGCTTATAGTTTCTAGAATCTGTCCTCTTTCCTCTATTGAAAATTGGGGTATCATTTGACTTTGTCCTATCTTATTAAGGTCAATTTGCTGTATGCAGTCAGCATATTTAAATCCATAGTTCTGAGTCCCTATCTAATGATCTCTTGCCAGAACAAGCCAGAAAGCATGCCAAATGAAATGATCTGGTAATAATATTCTCAATTTAATAAGATGAAACTGTATAGGGCCATGTCTATATAAAGTTCTCTAAGATCTCCTCTGAAGATCTGAATCTGGCATCTCCCCACTTGTAGGACTTCCTCATCTTTCCATCTGTATTGTAGCTTAACTCTTCTGTATTAGACAGTGAGCTCCTTAAGAATAGGGATTGTCTCCCTTTTCTCCTTGTATCCCTAGTGCTAAGAATAGTACTTGGCATATGATAAGAGCATAATTTTTTTTCATCCATCCACCCATTCATTCATTCTCATGAGTATTCCATTGTCAGAAGTCCCAAGACACTGTCAGTCACAAGGTTGCTCCTGATCATTTCAATTAAGCCAAGTTACTTAGCCACTTTTAATCTCAGTTTCCTTATCTGTGAGATGGGTGGAGAGTTGGAATCTTCTTAGCATTATATCATTTACTCTATGATCTGCAATCCCTAAACTACAAATCAAAGATTTTTATGACTTGTTGGGCTGCAAGGGTGAATTTGCTGTATCTACTATGTAATCTGGGAGTCAGCCTGAATGAATGGCAGATCATGATCATAGTGATATCACCATAGAAACTGGACAGAGAGTGCTATGCTGTCACCCCACCTCTACAATAGATCATAGAGAGGATGTTTGATAAACTGAGAAGGAGAAATTGATAGGAATGCAAGGAAAGAATTGGCAATGGAAAATGCTCCCTCCAACAGGGAATAAGATGTGTAGCTAGCAATAGCTTGAAGATTTTACTCCCGGATGGCCCTAGCAGCTCCTTCTCAGTCTGAGTTTCTCCATCATTTCCATCCTTCAGAATAAGAACCTCAGTCCCATTTGTTCTTCCCACTGCGTTGGGCTGGCAGATCTCCTCTGTCAATATCTAGTCACCACAGGGCAGGTTCATGCAGTAGAATAGGGCACTGCCTCATCCCCTGATCAATAGAATCAATAAGCCAGGTAATGTCTCAGGTGATTTGTGTGTAATGGTAAAAAGTTTTATACCCCATTATTATTTTTTAAATGATTGGTTTGAAAAGTAAACATTTTACCATCCTAACTTGAAAGGGGAACAAAACCATTTAAATTTATTTTGCATTTGAAAAATGAGTCTTTAAATGTTAGAGGTGGAAGGAGCTTCACAGATCACGTCATCCAATTCCCTCATTTTTATAAATGAGAAAATAGATGACTACAGAGATTAAAATTACACAGCCACTAAATATTGGAAATAACATTTGTACCAGGGTCATCCATTGCATCACAGGACATCTTCAGATGTTCTGACCTTTGTCCTACCACTGTGGAACTTTGATGACTCTGCAAGAGAAAGTGAGGCTGATAACTTTGTACAATTCTGCCTCATTTATATCTAATTCAAGGACAAGTCAAGAAATCACACTGTTTATTGTTAGAAATGAAAACTTCAGGGCAGCTAGGTGATGCAGTGGATAGAGCACCAGATCTGAGTCAGGAGGACCTGAGTTCAAATTTGACCTCAGACACTTAATACTTCCTACCGATGTAACTTAATCCTAATTGTCTCAGGAAAAAAAATGAAAAAATAAAAAGTGAAAACTTCATCCCCAAATTCTTGGAGTGAGTAGAGGAAGGCTTTCTATGATTCTTACAAAAAGTGGGTGCCATATCTCTTTGAGAGGGCACAAAAGTGATTTACAGAAACCAGAATCAGCAATTATATTCCATAATCTCATTCAGCCTCATCATCCACTCCTCAGAATTTCCACTGGAGGAGATCTTTCCAAAATCTAATATTTCATGACACTCCCACTACATATCCTCCTTGGTCTGTTTCCATGTTCCCCTCTCCCCTTGCCACATCATCATAGCTTTAAACATGGTGGCTGAATCCTCCTTAAAGAGGGAGAAGTTAATAAACATGAGATTTACTAAGCAAGTTCTATTAAAAATTTAGCTTGCCAGATGATAAACCCAGGTTATCTGTACTCAACCAGCACCTGGGGTTAGTTCTGCTGACTTAAGATGTTCTTTAATTCTCTTCAGTCAGGATGTTCTGACTCTAAAGCTTACATTAACATTCTTTTTCACGATGGCAACAGAGACGGAATCTAAGAAACTCTAAAATTTTTCAACTGTGGAAACAAAACTTTACAAGTTTGCTTCTCACACTTACTATCCATGTGACACTGAACAAGTCACTTATTTCTGTATGACTCACTCTCCTCAATTGAAAAATGGAAATAATAATAGCAGAGTTGCTATGAGGATAAAATGAGATGATATTTGCAAAATGTATAACACAGCGCCACACACAGATTCTTAACAAATACTTCTCTAATTTATTCCAGGTTTTTAACATGTCATCTTCCCCATTAGCATAGTAACACATAATAAATTCTTAAATTCTGCCTTGTCTTCCTCATTAGCCTGTGTATTATATGAGTCCAGTAACTTCTTTGTATCTTTGGGGTTTAGCATGAATCCAGGCACATAGTAAGTAATTAACAAATATTTGCAAGTGGGCTAGAAAATGTTTGGGAAATAGGACCTCCACAATCCCAAGAGGCTTCCCTTCTACAGAAGGTCATCTTTTCTCTCAGTGACATTCTATCTTAACATTTTAAAACTGTAGGTTGTATAGAAGATAACCAACATACATTGGTAGGAAGAAATCCTTCACCAGGGAGTTTCCTATGCCAGTAAAATCACAGGTCCTAGCATAGACTTATTGGAAAATCAAAATTAGAGAAAGTATGTAAAAGTGCCTTGCAAACCTTAAAGTGCTCTACATTTTTGTTATTCATGATCACAAATGACACTTTTAAAAATACATTTGAACAGATAATTCCTTTTTTAAAAAAGGAAAATAAGGTAAAATTCATAAAATTACAGAATTTCAGAGCTAGAAAAAACTTCAGAAAAAAACAATATTTGGTTGTCTAATTAATTTTTACAGATCTTTAGTAGAACGAGGGAATTCACCACCTTCACACTAACTGGTTACACTTTGGGATGATTCCAATTTAGTTTTTCCAAACATCAGTCCTAAATCTCTTTTTTTTTTCAATCCTAAATCTCATTCTCTTCCACATGACAAGCCTTAAAATATTTGAAACAGACCTATCACTTTGCCCTTGAGCTCAGACTGATCAGTGTAGTGATCTTATCAAAAAATACTTTTCAGGATATTTGGATGGCACAGTAAATATAGCATTGGTTCTGGTGTCAGGAGGACCTGAGTTCAAATCTAGTCTCAGACATGTAAAACTTACTAGCTGTGGGACACTGGACACTTAACCCCAATTGCCTTGCCAAAAAAAAAAAAAGTTATCTTTCCTTCAAAACTGGCTTTATTCTAACATAAGGAAACATGATTCTTCAATGAGGTTAAGCAATGTTTCCTCCTCAGAAATCCAGAATTAGGCAGGGTCTTAGATGCACAAATTGACAAAAGAGGTATAATTTGATGAGATGATTTATATTTGAATGCAAGTAATAAGTAAAAGGTGATTTGATTTTGGTTGACATACTGGAAGGAGGTAACAAAAGTATTGTAACTTTCTAGTCATACCTTTATAATGGCAATTGAAAGCCCAAAAGGTAGGAATTAGAGAATCATTTCTTGAAAAGGAATGAGGTATAGGGTGTGTTCAGGGAAAACTAGTACTTCTGATGGTTGCCTAGCCCTCTGGTTCCAAAAAGCTGTAACATGCACAGTAGCCACACCCCAGTAAATTATTTTGGCAAAGAGGATATACCAGGGTGAGGATAACTGAGGGATTTCACAACTATCTATGAGTTAATAGGGTGTCTACCCCAACCATGTGAAACTTTCCTTTGTTGGAATGAGTGGATGAGTACAGTTTGTTCCAAGGATCATGAAAGCAGCTAAAGCCAGCACCATGGAGAGCGTGGAGCTTAGTTGACATCTAAGACACCAAGGTCATCCAATGTATCTCGAGCTATCATCAGTCATCTTGATTCTGTCTCTAAACACTGATGACTCTGGAAGAAAAAAAATGAAGCCAGCTTCATGCAGCTCTACTTCAAATCCAAATCATGCATGAAACAAAAGATATCACTGTACCATTTTATCATGTCTACCTATCTCCAAGGCCTGTGGTAGTAGGCAAGTGACAAAGCAGCAGGTGCAAATACACTGGGGGCTTTGATCTTTACCTTGCACCCAGGTAGCCAGGCCATAGGGCTGTCTTCTAACTGGAAGCAGCAGTGGGTTTTGGCGGCTTCCTGGGTATTAGGAGGGCCAAACAGCCCTTTAAATATTGAGCTATTCATCTCTTGGTATGAGGAAGGGTTAGAAACAGAGCCCTAAAACTATATGAAGAAGTCATACAGAGCAATCACTCACATAGTGGTGAGAAAAAGAGATACAAGGACAGTCTCAAAGTCTCTTATAAGAACTTCAGAATTGATTGTGTGACATGAGAGAGATACTGGCACAGGACCACCCAGAATGGCCTGCCCTCATCAGTGAAGGTCCTATGTTCTATGAGCAAAGCAGAATTGAAGTAGCTCAAAATAAATGTGAGATGCACAAATTTTGAGAATAAATTTTCACAGGTTGGTACCCAACCTGTGATAGAGCATTCCAAACCCATATTGGTCTGATCATACTGTTGTACATACTGTAACTTTACTCATTTTGGGCCTCTTTCTAAACAAAGGACAACAACCAACCAACTTTAAAAAGGATAGCCAGAATAACATCATTTGGAAGTCTGAGAGAAATTATAAGCATGTATGAGGAAATGAAATTATATTCTTGAAATCAGATGCTGCAAGTATTAGATTTAAATCTTAGATTTAATCTTAGATTTAAAAGAGGTGGAATGGGGGGAAAGAGAGAAAGGAGGAAATAATCCCTATATCATATTCATATCTGGGCTGGGCCATGTGAGGAATATAATAAAATTTTTTTGTTTTACCAATAAAAGTAGATTTCTTTATCTGTGACAATTACTATTGTATAATTATGTATTAAGATCTGCTTTACGTATCTGCATTGGGGGGGGGGCGGGTTTTCAGGTGACTATGCCTGTGCCTGTATGTCAGAGAGAATAAAATACACCATTTAAAAAGAAAATAGAAATGATAGTACATTTTGCTAAATTTTTAAAAAGGAAAAATATGTAACTATTAGGCCCACTAGATGAGATGCTAAAGTTAACAATATAACCTTGAATATTCATGGATTGACTTCAACAATGACAGGGAAACAAATTATAGACAGATTAAAAAACTAAATATAATAATTTGCTGCTTGCAACAAATACTAGCCAACAATCTGACAAACCTCTGGGTGAAGTTGAGAATAATCTCTCCCCGAAGCTCAGAAGGCAAGGACCAAATTAAGAAGGTAAACATACATCAAAAAGCTAGACTTAATCTGTGGAATAACACAATTATAAATATGTTTCAAGAATTAGTCAAGTTCAAATAAATACTGGTTGCCAGAGCAGGTAATTAGGGCCAGGGAGTCTATACGTGTGTAGGAAGCCAAAATGCACCTTATACCAGGGAAATGACTCAGAGAATGTGTCTCAACCTGATTTCCCCAAAGATTTATTTTTTAAAACAACTATAGTTATTTGTACTCTTCACGTTTGCCTGTCACCATGGCAATGGGGCAAGCTCTCCAAGCCTGCTGACAAGCTCATGCATTAATGGTCTCTTTAACTTTTTTTTTTCTAAACTTGGTTTATTTAGGTTTTTTATTTGTTTGTCAAGCTGCCATTCATTTCCAAATACTCAATTTTATTGTTGTAACAATATATAGTACTATCTTATTATTTTTCTTTATCCCTTTTACATTCATTGAGATCTTTTCTACTTTATTATTCTTACAAATAATACTTTGTGACCCTCTTCTACATGCGTATCCACAAACCTAATTCAGGTTCAATGCATATAGCAGGTCAGACATAATCATAATTCACAAAACTCCCACCAAATATATTTATTTCATTAGACCAATCAAAGGGCCCATTCTCTCCCTGCTAGGGATGAGGTTAGGCTCTATTAACCATTGGATTATGGTAGCCACACCCATCCAGGCAGCTATAAAAATCCAATAGAAAAAGTCCGGCTTATTTTTTGAATTCTGTTTCTCCTACTGCTCTGGGTTTCTCAGTATAAGATTTTATCTGAATTATAATTCAAAATCTCTTTTAATTTCTATTAAAGAGCCAGGGTCATCCCTGAAACTCTACTTAAAATTGTTTAAGAGCTGTGTAGACACCTGTCAGATTGGCTAAGATGACAGGAAAAAATAATGATGATTGTTGGAGGGGATGCAGGAAAACTGGGACATTGATGCATTGTTGGTGGAATTGTGAACGAATCCAACCATTCTGGAGAGTAGTTTGGAACTATGCTCAAAAAGTTATCAAACTGTGCGTACCCTTTGATCCAGCAGTGTTACTACTGGGTTTATATCCCAAAGAGATACTAAAGAAGGGAAAGGGACCTGTATGTACACGAATGTTTGTGGCAGCCCTCTTTGTAGTGGCTAGAAACTGGAAACTGAGTGGATGCCTATCAGTTGGAGAATGGCTGAATAAATTGTGGTATATGAATATTATGGAATATTATTGTTCTGTAAGAAATGACCAACAGGATGATTTCAGAAAGGCCTGGAGAGACTTACACGAACTGATGCTGAGTGAAATGAGCAGGACCAGGAGATCATTATATACTTCAACAACAATACTATATGATGACCAGTTCTGATGGACCTGGCCATCCTCAGCAATGAGATCAACCAAATCATTTCCAATGGAGCAGTAATGAACTGAACCAGCTATGCCCAGTGAAAGAATTCTGGGAGATGACTAAAAACCATTACATTGAATTCCCAATCCCTATATTTTTGCCCACCTGCATTTTTGATTTCCTTCACAAGCTAATTGTACAATATTTCAGAGTCTGATTCTTTTTGTACAGCAAAATAACGGTTTGGTCATGTATACTTATTGTGTATCTAATTTATATTTTAATATATTTAACATCTACTGGTCATCCTGCCATCTGGGGGAGGGGGTGAGGAGTAAGAGGTGAAAAACTGGAACAAGAGGTTTGGCAATTGTTAATGCTGTAAAGTTACCCATACATATAACCTGTAAATAAAAGGCTATTAAATAAATAAAAAATAAATAAATAAAATTAAAAAAAAAAAAAAAGCTGTGTAGAGCTGTGGTGAGATAATTTTTTAAAAAGTCAACTCTAATGGTCTAGGTTTCCATGCAAATCCATTCAAGATCAAGCCTGAATAAGACCATGTGAAGCTGGTGAAGCTTGAAACTTTAGTCCTTCTTATTGACAGTAACTATAAAAACATCAGTTTATTGGTTTTTAGAAATTTTCATTCTTTATAAAAGCAATAGATTTTAAAAATTCTTTATCTCAAGATATCTTTTTATAATTTACTTTGTTACTTCTGCCATACTAAATTATTTTCTAATCTCTTCAACTGCATACTTGGGGTTTTTTTTTCATTTTTTTCTTTCTCTCTTATTAATATAAGTAACCAGGAACATATGCTTGATCCATTCAGTTTTCTTCAAATGGCTTTTCCATACTCTTCACAATTCTGTAATTTCTTTTTGTATCTTTTTGTGTTTTACACAATGGAACAGATAAAACATACTGTTTTCATCTTTTTTTCTTCTGTTTTATCTCATGGTTTCCCCCTTTTGTTCTGATTTTTCTCTCCCAACATGATTCATATAGAATACATAAAAAATGAATGTACATGAATAACAAAAAAATGTTTGTCTTACTGAGGAAAATAAAAACAATTTTAAAATGAGAAAAAAAATAACAAAAAACAATCTATGTAGTTTATATATATATAGTTATTTATAGTACTACATAGCAATATATTGTTATATTAATATTTAATATAATTTATAAAAGTAACAATTATATTTATTATAATTGTTACATTATTGTATAGCATATATGCTACTATATGCACGTTGTTATTTATATGCTCCATATATAATATATTATTTTATTATTAATTACTTTAATTTATAATTTTATAGATAATTTATTATATTAAACATATATTAAAATGTATATAAATTAAATATAATTTAATATATAAATCAATTACTGTCCATTAAAGGGAACAATCTGAAAAGTGGGTGTCCATATTTGAGGGATGGGGCATATCACTATTATTATTCCATTGACCATGCAGCAAAAGAATAATTAGATGACCACTGAACTGATATTGAATTATCTTTATTGTAAATTTGAATTGATTTTAATACTAAGCTTTGTGGGTTTGCTCTCTCATTAGAATATCTACCTTAGTAACACAATATTTTAAAAATGAGAGTAAACACAATTATGGGGCCAGATGAAAAGTCAGTCAGTAAGCACTTAATAAGCACTTACTCTTGTTTATCACTGGAAATATAAAGAAAGTCCAAAACTCTGTCAGAGACTCAGAAATCACATAAAGATATATTTGTAAGTATAACAAACACCAGCTCTCACATTAAGCAGGAATTTAAAAAAATCTTTTCAGGAGTGTACTTCTGATTAAGCATATTTGATATTTCACAATCTAGTTTCACAGAAATGATAAAATAGATGATATTTTTACAAAAGACTAAAAAAAGGAAATTATTCAAAGAATAATCCATTTCAAGATATACAACTATCTCTAAACACCTTCGGAAATTGCACAAAGTAAGGCATACCTAAACTTTAGATGCATGCTAATGAGCAATAAACTTTTTGGCTTTTCCTGTGGGCCTAATGAAAAAAGTACTTTGTTCATTATTGTCCTTGTTTGCTATATTCCCTCTCCAGAGATTCGGCACAGAGGGCTTTGTACACACAACTGAGTCTCCAGGGTCCCTAGGAACACAGGAAGGTGAACACTCTAGATGTTGCGTGGCTCTGAGAGAAACAAATGGTCTCAAAGGTTATTTTCCAAAGAGGTCTCTGAGGAAAGGGGAACTTGGACTTTCTGGAGACAGAGAAATAGAATTTTAGGAGATGAGCACCAGGTTTCTTAGGGACTCATTAGACAAATTGCTTAGAGACCATTAGTGGAAGAAGTTGAGGATGAGCTGATGAAGCTGATTACCTTTCCTGCAGAAATTTGAAAGCAATGTATCCAGCACCCCCACTTTCTTCCCTCCTCTCTTAACTCTCTGACAGAGACTTCCTGCTTCCCAGATTAGCCACTATTCTCAAGACATGCTAGTTAGTTCCCTCCCTTTCTGTGCCTCTTCTTAGCTTTTTTCCTTACCTCAAATGCCCTCTTGTCTCCCCTCTGCCTCTAAGATACCTCCCCTGACTACTCCCACCCAATGCCTGGTCTCTTCTCTGAACTCCACCAGCCAGCCCTCCCACACAACTTAGAACTTCAGACTAATATGCAAATATCATTTCCCATTCCCTATGGGTGATACTTATCTCCACACATACACTCCCTACCCTCCACCATGGATTTCTTATAGAGACATATCATATATTTCCATATTCTCACCAGCTCTCACATTAAGCAAGAAATAAAAAATATTTTTAAGAAGGTACTTCTAATTGAGCATATTTGATGTTTGACAATCTGGTTTTACACAAATAATGCAATTTAGAGAAAGCTAAAAAAAAAAGAATTATTCACAGAATAATTCAAGAGTATACTCTCAAATCACACAGATTAAGATTCAGTTTATAAAAAATTTACACACAATTATCTCAAAACCCCTTTGGAAATTGCACAAAGTAAAGTCCAGTTCAGCACAAAACTCAAGACAAACATGGACTTGGCATGAAGCTGGGGAAGCTGTCCAGGCTGGGAGCTCTGGTTGTGACCAGAATAAGGAGAGAGGGATTGAGGGGATCTCAAACTATTTTAAAGAAAACATGATTGTAGTCATTATTATACACACAGAAGCAGCAGTAATGCCTTAGCACAACTTTTCAAAGAGTTTTCTTTCTATTAACTCATTTATCTCTTAGTGATCTTACTGGTTCCTATAGGTTCAATTATCACTACACAAATGGCTGCCAGATTTTATTAATACAGCCCTCCTATATCCCCTGAGCTCCAATACTACATCACTAAATTCTCACTAGACATTTCAAACTATCTGTCCCTTGGGCATATAGAATTCAAGATATACAAAACAGAACTCATTCTTTCCTTTTAAACTGCTCCTCTTCCAAACTTTCTAATTTCTATAAATGTCATAATCAATCAACCAGTAAGCATTTATTAAATGTGTCAAACTATATGCCAGGCATTGTTTAAGCATTGAATACTACTATCCTTCCAGTTAACCAGGTTCATGACCTTGGGATCAAACCCAGTTCCTCACTGTCCCTCATCCCAAATAGCCAATCAGGCTTCAAGTCTCATCAATTTGACAGACCTGTGGCCTCTATTGTTCTTCTTGTTTGTCCTTCATTCTCAAAGAAATCATGACATCAGGGAGGTGACACCATGGCATGCAAGTGAGTTAGATTTAAGTGAAAGAGCACTGGGTAAAGTCACCTGCCTCACTTTCCCTCCAAAGCCACCCAGATGGCTATAGATCTGGACAACTAGAGATAGCTCTGTTTATAAATAACCACTTTGCCCTCCTCTCCACACACATAACCAACCCCATACTCAGTTCAGATCCTTATTACCTCTAAATTTGATGATTGAAATAGCCTCCTAATTGGTCTCCTTGCCTCAATACTCTCGCCTCTCCAATCCTACAGCACACAGACCTAACTACATCATTCCCTTGCATAATCACTCTAGCTGCTCCATATAATCTCTAGAATCAAACAAATTTGTGTTTAGCATTTAGAGCTCCCATATGCCTTTCCCACCATTGCTTTATTATTATAATTATTACAATTACTCCCTAAACTGGTCTTTAATCTGTTCCTCACATCTTAATATTTCATATTCTTAATATTCAATTTTCTATATCCAGATTTTTTAACAGACTTCCCCCCCCCCCCCGAGATCCAGGGATCCAATCCATTCTATATTCTTATCTCTTATAATACCTAGTTTCCTTCAAGCTCAACTCATATGCTACTCTCCTACATAAGGATGTCTCTAATTCTATAAATTGCTAATGTCTCTTTTCCAAAATTACTTTGTATTTATGTTGTCTATATTTTGTAGATAATTTCATGCAAGTAGAAAAGGGAGAGGAGAGCTGACAAATATTTAACAACAGGATCTACAGAAATAAAGAAAAAAGGTACAACATATTTTTAATTTAATCTGCATTATTAACATTTTTCATCACTTGTATAAGTTAGACCATCATAGAAATCAGCCCTTAATTTACATTGTTTGCTGATTTCTGAGATATAAATAGTCATACTGAAAAGTTAACAAACAACTCCCTCAGGCTTAGAAATTGATGTTTAGCACATCCCTGCCTATATGGACTTAACAGTTTTTTCAACAATGAGGATGGGTAGATGCCTTAAGAATTAAAGGTTGTTGATGAACCAAGAAACCCTTGAGGTTGTTTTAAACAAAAAACAGTGTGCCAAGAAATACACACATATAAAAACATTGTATAGGGAGCTAGATTTGGAATCGGGAAGATCTGAGTTCAAAAGCAGCCTCAGACATTGTGATACGGGGCAGATCTTTTAATCTCGTCTTACTTGTGTTTCTTCATGGTGGGGGTGGGAGGCAGAGGGAAAGGAATAATAATAGTATCTACTTCTCAGGGTTATTGTGACGATCAAATGAAGTAATACTTATAAAGACCTTTGCAATTTTAAAGCACTATGTAAATGCTAATTATTATTTTTGTTATGATTATATAGATACATGGATATATCTATATGTACATACATTTCCCTATTCTATTACAAATATTTGTAAAATCCCAAATAATATAGCATATGCATATATAAAAAGTATACAGGAAATTCACTGATATGATACTTAGCTGGAAATCTCTCTACTTTTAGTAAGAACTAGTAAAATTTGATTATAACTAATAGAATATTAGAGGTTTGTTTTTCTCATGGTTTATACTAGTTTTATATAACAGAAAAGTAAAACAGAGATCTCTTTAGGTTTTGTTTTTTCTTTACTCTCATTAGGAGGTATTAGAGGAAAAGAAGAAAAGGTGGATTAAAAATAATTAAAGGAAAGATTCCTTTAATAAAGAGTCAAACAAGTACAAACCTTCTTAATTTTACTCTGTTGTGGTTTTTGTGGGCTTGGGCAGGGAGGGTGGTTGCAATAGTGTGGTGGGGATTTGATGGGGCACATGAGAAGCAGGGCAGCTTTTTCTTACATTACTCAGCAATACTGGGGTCATGGATAGAATGAAAAGTAATACTTAACCAAATTAAAATTATTGAGAGTGAAGAAGCAACACTTTTATTGATTTATAAAAAGTTTTAATAATTCATACACATATTTGTACTTTCTAATAAATAATATCCCTTTTTAAATTCTTACTGATAAGAATGTGATCCTTAGAATTCCAGATAAGGTCAATCCCTTATCTATTGTGAGGAATAAACCAAAGAACCTATTTCCTTGGGTGCTTGTTTATAGTTCCCCCTATTACTTTTCATCTTAGCAGATTCAGCCAAAATTTCTATCTTGTCAAGGACATGTTGGATCCTGCCATTCACTATGCTAGTTATCTCTCCTAATAGTGTACCATCCACAAAATTGATAAAGATTTCATATATCTCTTTATCTGACTTAAAAATAGTAAATAATACAGAGACAAACCTTTGATCACTACATGGAAAACCTATTCCAAGGAAACATGGAATAAATAATTACTCTTTGAACTAATTGTAAGGGAAGTACCAAAAGGAAAAACAAAATTTCTAGTATTGATGGATTCATAGGAGAAGCCTATCAAACTTTTATAGAAGTTAGTACCAATGCTACACAAATTATTCTCAAAATTTGAAAAATAAAGTTCTACATCAGACCCCTCATATGAAATAATTATAGTCTTAATACATAAAGCAGAAAATGATAAAGGGAAGAAAACTATAGTTCAGTATCATTAATGAATATTGATTCAGAAAAATTTAATAAAATCCTGTAAGATCATAACAATATGTCCAAGAAGTTATGACCATACTGAGATGGTTCAACATTAGAAAAATAATCAACATATTAATCACATTCTTAAAAGATTCAACACCACACCACAACAGATATAGAAAAAAACCTTTGGTAAAGTACAAAACATACTTAATACTAAAGCCCCTACAAAATATATGCATAGAAGATCTTTTCTAATACCATTAAAAGTATCTATCTAAAACCAAATACAAGTATTGTATGCACTGAGAATATATAAGAAGATTTACCAATAAATATGGAGTAAATCCAGAGCTCTGCTTTGACTCAGCCAATAGCACCACTAAAGAGATTTTTAAAAGAGGAATCTATTTAAGAGAATGTAAAGCAATAAAAATGGTAGACAATAAAGGTTGTTTGAAGAAAGATTTCAATTTCATATAACTATATAATTTAATCTTTAAAAATTGGTGTACCAAAAGTAAATCATAAATAATCTCATCAAAGTAAATGGTAACAATGAAACAATATATCAAAATTTTTGTTATGCATCCAAAATAATCCTTAGGGATTTTTTTTCCTCTAACCATTTTTATTACCAGAGAAAATTAATAGATTAAATTAATAGATCAATGACCTGAGCATGCATGCAATAAATCAAAAAATCCTAACAAGAAAAAAATAGAGATTCTGAAAATCAAAAATAAGATCAACAAAATTGAAAAAATAGTTGAATAATTAATAAATTATTTCATTTTGAAAACTAATAAAATACATAAACCTTGAGCTTGTCTAATTTTTCTTTTACAAAGAAAGAAGGAAACTAAACTACTAGTATCAAAAATGAAAAAAAATTACATTCAAAATAATTACAGAATGCATAAAATATTTGGAAGTCCATCTATTAAGAAAATATATACATAATATCTTTTTATATATATCTTATGAAGACATAATATCTTTATAACGTATGTAATATGGATCTTTAATATACAAAGGTTAGAATATAGATATATATTATAACAAAACATTCTTTAAAGAAATAAAGATTGGAAAAATATTAATTGCTTAGAATTAGGCCATGCCAATATATTAAATGTAGCAATTCTACCTAAATCAATTTACTCAGTGTCATGCCAACCAAACTACCAAAGGATTATTTCATAAAGCTAGAAAAATTACAAAATTCATCTGGAGAAACAAATGGTAAAGAAGGAAATAATGTCAGGAACAAGAGGTGGGAATGAGAGAAATTGGAAGTAATAAAAGGACAATCAGAAACTAGGTATAGACCTAGTAACATATATAACATGTAATATTATATATCATGATAAGCTTCAAATTGATACGTGACCTAGACATTAAGGGTGACATCATAAACATATTAGAGAAGCATGGAAAGAAATACCTTTCACAACTATGTATAAGAGAAGGAGGAGGGAAAGGGAAAGGGAACAGTATTTATTAAGTGCCAGGCACTATGGAAGCACTTTTATAAATATTATTTTGTAGGGGCAAACTTCTTGAAAAAAGAAGAGAGAGAATCAAAGAAGATAAAGTGAACAGTTTTCATAACTTAAAATTAAAGTACTTTTGTACAAACATAATCAATAAAGTTAAAATTATGTGAAAAAAAGTAATGAAGAAAAAAATCTTCACAGAAAACTTAATATAGGTTTCCAAGATATATTATCAGTTGTAATAACAAAAACCATTCTCCACTATGTAAATGGTCAAAAGATAAGAAAAGGATATTCTCAAAAGAAAAATACTGCTATCAACAGCCTTCTTGAAAAAATGCTCCAGATCAAGGGCAGTGGCCCATACCTATAATCCCTGCTTTTGAGGGAAGTTCAAGAGGGTAGATCACATGAATTCAAAATGTCTGAGCTGCTATTGGGGTAAACCCAATAAGGTATTCAAACTAAGCCTGGTAACATGATCAGTCTGTGGGAGTCAAGAGCTGCCTAAGAAAGGGCAAACCAGATGATCAAAAATTCATGCTGATCAGCATTGTGATTGGTTCCATAACTGGTTTAGGCAAGCCTGGACAAAATGAAGAGACTTAGTCCCATTCCACCGCAAAAAGTTCTAAATCACTAATAAGAAGTATAAAGTAAAACAACTATAAGATTCTACTTTTGAGATTATCAAAGATGACCTATCCCTCCAAAAAAAAGAAAAATTATTATTATTAGAACTGTTGTTGGAAGACAAACACATTCATACATCATTGGTGGAAATCTAATTCCAACCATTCTAGAAAATAATTTGAAACTATATACTTTCAAATCACAAATGTGCATAGACTTTAAGGCAGCAATAAAACTATTAGCTTGTTAACTCCAAAGAGATCAAATAAAAAGTGGAAAGACCCATGTGTACAAAAACATTCATGCCAATATTTTTTCTTTTAGCAAGAATTGGAAACTAATTTGAGGAATGACTGAACAAATTATAGTATATAATGAATGGAATGTTGTACCATGAGAAATGACAAAATGGGATGGATTCAGAGAAACTTTAGAAGTTTTGTCTGAATTAATGCAGAGTGAAGTGAGAACAACAATGGAAACAACTTATACAATAAGAATTGTAAAGAAAAGCAACTTTGAAATACTTAAGAATTGTGATCATTGTGAGGCCCAACCAAGATTGCAAAGGACTAGGTAAATTATGTTATCCACCCTCTCATAGAAAGGTAATAGACTCAAACTATTGAATAAAAAAAGCATTTTTGGTCTCAGGCAATGTATGAATTTGGTTCACATGACTATACTTATTTGTTGCAAAGGAAGGTTGTTTTTAAATTTAGGGGAATTCAAGAAAAAAAGAGCTAGCAATAGAATTGATTAAAATAGAGATAAGAGTTATTAAAACATTTGAAAACATAGAAAAGAAAACAGAAAGATGTTCAAATGGAAACATACAATTAGCTTTGAAATCAAAGTGTTGGATTTACTATATACTTTCTTTTTTAAAAGGAAGAAGGAAAGAAGTGAGGGTCCTTGCCTAGGCCACCCATTACATTGCACTCCTGACTTTCTTTTGATGAGTTTTCTCCACCCATAACTACCCAATAGCTTATGACAATTATATTCTTTCTTAATTTAATTTATTTATTTAATATTTTCCCCCAGTTACATTCAAAACAAAAAAAATTTACATTTGTTTTTAAACTTTTTGAGTTCTAGATTTTCTCCCATATCTTCTTCATCCACAATTAAGAAACCACATATGAAGTTTTGCAAAACATTTACATAAAAGTCATGTTGTGAAAGAAAACACAGCTCTCCCACCCTAATGAAAATAAAAACTCTCAAGAAAAAAATAAGTTCAAAAGAGAGATAGAAAGAGAGAGCATGCTTCAATCTGTATTTAGACACAATCAAAAGAGAGAATGCTTCAATTTGTATTTAGACACAATCAGTTCCTTCTCTGGCTATGGATAGGATTTTTCATGCTAAGTCCTTCAGAGTAGTCATGGATGATTGTATTATGGAGAATGGCAAAATCATTACAGCTGGTCATCCCAGAACATTACTTCGTATATAGTAGATTTCATTTTGCTTGAGTTCATGGAGGTCTTTCCAAATTTTTTTCTGAGAACATACTGCTTATCATTTCCCAGACAATTATATTCTAAAACCAAATTTCTACACCAAGAGAAAGTCCAGAGTCACTAACTCTCCATTACTAATCTGCCCCATTTCCACTCCTTACTGCCAAGGAATGACGACAAGTTACCTGAATACATTTTTCAATGATTAACATACTGTCTCATACCTTGCCATCATTGACAAGTGTTCTACTTCCATGTTCATGAATTCTGAATTCTCCTTTTTTTTTTTAACTCATAACCTCTTGTCATTCCACCCCTCTCTTGTTTTTCTCCAAACTCCCCAAACTTTTTCCCATCACCTCCAATTCTTCCACTTTTTGGTTCTTTCCCAGGTCATCACCACTGTCCTGACCTTCACTGACTCTTCTCAACTGGTAACTCCTTTACCTCCTCTGTGGAGGTAAACTAAAAAGGGAGTTAGTCTCTTGAAATTGGACATTTAGATTGGGCAAGGCTGTTAGCCCAGACTCTGGGAGCAGATGACTGGCCAAGATGACCTTAAGACTCCTCTCATACTGAATCACTTGGAGCCCTTTGATGACTTGGCTTCCTTCTTCTTCATACTGTTAAGCTTATCATTGTTCTTCCTAAAATATGCTACTTAAACCTTGATACAAGCTTTATAATTCACATTTTTATAGTGCTTTCCATTTGACAAAAAACTTTTTCTCACAACCATACTATGAGGAAAGGAGGACAAAATTTATAATCTCCATTTTGCAGATGAGGAAACTAAAGCCTAAAGACTTGCCAAGGGTCATATATTGTTCTAGTACATATCAGAATGAAGTTCCTGAAAAAAGCTTCAAGTCCAGTGTCTTTTTGTGTGACTTTAGGGGGTTGAGAGAAGGAGGTTGAGAGAGGCACAGAGAAATTCATTAAGTCACTTATTAACTATAGGCGATATTGTTGAGGTTCAGCCAGATGGGCACCAGCTACAGCCTAGAGAGCTGCTAAAAATCCCCAAGTGAGTGGGTAATGAGCAAAGAATGGCAGACACACCCTTCCATCAGCCCTGGAACAGCAGTCAGAGCTCTTGGGGGTTTCCTGCTAATCCAGCTTCCCAAATGGGACATGACTCAAACTCATTAGGTACCTCATAAAATCCTCTTCCTACTGGAACCCATTTACTCTCAAGAAAGTCTCTTCCCTGACATTCATGGTGAGACACAGAGGCCAGGAACAGCTTTTTTTCTGGGGTCTTCAAAGCATTTGCCTCTCTTATTTTGATTCACTCTCAATAATCCTGTAAAAAGAGCAGGGTAGCAATTATTATCACCATTGTCTAGAATGAAGAGAAGGAAACAAACCCAGAGAACAAAGTAGACCTGCCCAGCATCACCCAATGGATTAGCCTCAAACCCAGCATTTAATTTAATCCAGGACTCCCACTCTAGTGTTTGTGTGCAGTACTAATGGCCAGAGAGGAAGTGAGTCTGAAGCTACCTTCTCCCCATCATATGTGCTAAACCCTGAATGAGCTGAAAGCCGCCCAGCCAGAAAAGGGATGGGCTAGATGGCCTTGGAAGCACTTTGTAGCTCTGAGCTTCTCTGATTCTATAATCTGTGAAGGAGCAGTGTGGCAGCCCAGGAAGGAGAACTAGACTGAAAGAACTGGCTTCTAGACCTGGTTTCCTCAGCTCTCCCTATGTGCTCCTCTGCAAATCACTTGATTCCCTGGGTCTCAGCTTTCTCATCTATTAGATGGGGCTAAAAAATAAATGAAAAATACAACATGAATAATATGTAAATATGTTTAATATGATTGTTCATGTATAGTCTAAATCAAATTGTTTGCTGTCTTGGGGAGTCTTACTCCCCAAGGAAGGAAGGAAGAGAGAAAGGGAGAAAAATTGCAACTCAAAATTTTACAGAAATTAATGTTGAAAACTATCTTTACATATAATTGGAAAAAAATGAAAGACATAGAGTGCTAAAAATGAGCAGAATTTTTTTTATTAGGCCTTTAGAGGCTACTAGTGGTCCTGATAGCACTGTTTAGACACAGTCCAGCAAGAGCAGACCTTCTTCCCATACCAACTACCTTGCACAAGGGGAATAGGCGTCTGCCCTCTTCCCCTCTGGCCTTAGAAACTTAGAAATGAAACCAAAGATACTAGCTACTTGCCTTCTGATATCTAAACCTTCTTTCTGTGACTGCTTGTTGCCAAATCACAGATAACTAACCAAACCTTGGATTTTAGGGGCTAAGAAATCCCCTTCCTTAGCCCTGCCCATTCTCCTGTTGGGAACTGAGGCTGATGGCTTGTCATTTCTCTCTCCTGGTGCTACTCCAGACAGAGGTACTCCTGGAGTGAATAAAGATTAAGAAGTAATAATATATAGATTATATATATATATATATAGATAGATAGATTAATTGAAACAATAAATGAAAGAGAGAGAGAGAGAGAGAGAGAGAGAGAGAGACATGGATAAATAATGATATGTAGATGACAACGATGAATAAATAGATAATAAGAAATTAATGATGGAGGGAGATGAGGGTAAAAAGAGGGTTGAGTGGGGGGAGGGAGGAGAAAGGGAGAGACAAAGGTAGAAACACAGAGAAAGAGATAGACACAGACACAAAAAGAGAGATAAGAAAATGTTACCGGGTTGATACAGGATGAAATGGTCGCACGGCTCTCCTTGATTATCAGAGACCAAGAAGCAGGGAACTGGAACTGCTGAAAGGAAGGAAGGAAGCAGAGAATGTGATCAGGAGAATTCCTCTTGGACTGTTAGTGGAGACTAAGAGAAAGGAGAGAGCGAAATCCAGGCTATCCTGATCCTTTCCTCCTGCTCTCCACTGTTAGGGTTCAGGGTGCCAGGATTCTTATGACCAGGGTCACTGAGGCAGGAGGAGAGTGTGACTGAAGGCACTTCTCCTCCAGGTAATTCCTCTTCCCTTCCCCCAGACCCCTCTTTGCACCTCATATGTGAGAGATCTTAGCCCCTGAGATGGGTCCCATTCTCATGCCAGTAATCCAAAGCCCAAGACTCTATTAATATGTTCCTATATTACCTGGAAAGGAAGCTATTTTGGACATTGGCAGCTCAGCACAATTAGCTGTGGGGTCTTGAGAGTGAGGACAAAGGGCTGCCAGGAGTTTGGATACTAGTTTGTCAGAGAGTGTGGATACTAGAATCATAGTTCTGCCATTGGGAAAGAGATTTTAGAATCCATATAATCAACCCCTCATTTCACAGATGAAGAAACCAAGAGAAGTCAAGTGATTTTACCACCACCACCAAGGTCACACAGGCAAGTAACACAACTGGACTTTGAACCCAGGACTTGAATTTGATATTATGTAAAGGCACTTGGGGGCATGGACAGAAAATTGGGTATGTGGTTGTGAGCAAGAGCAAGAGTGGTTGGACTAGTTCATAGATATATCATGGACTATAAGTAGACAGCCTTTAAATACTGAGAGGGTATGTGTATGTTGGGAGGGAAGGGATAACTAATGTCAGCTTGATGACACAATCGATAAAGTATTGGTCTTGGAATAAGGGAGACCTGGGTCCAAATTAAGCCTCACTTATTAGTTCTATGACTCTGAGCAAGTCATTTAACTGCTTTCTGCCTCAGTTTCCTCAACTGTAAAATGGCATAATAGAGTCTATCTCTCATGATTATCATGAAGATCAAATAAAATGTTTGTACAACACAATGACTGGCAATATGAATATATAATATATGTCTTTTCCTTCAAACTCTGAGTTTGAGAGATTTAGTGGGGGAAAAGCCTCAGACATTGTACACAGCCAGAGAGAGGATAGAATTTTCTCCTGATCAGAATTAATATCCTTTTCTCACTTTTCTTTCTTCAATGCCTCAACCTTTTATGACCTTTCCTGAAGCCCTTTATAACCAGCTCTAGATTGGATATTGAGAGAGATGAAAGATAAGCCCTGCCCTCAGAGAGACTGAGAAGAGAAAAGCCCACCTAAAATAGCTAATACCACAAGGAAATAGGTAGGTAGGTAGGTAGGTAGGTTGGTCAGTAGATAGATATTACAGAAATAAACAGATGACAGATGGATACTTAAATGGATAGAGATAAATAGTAGATAGAATATAGAGAAAAACACCATAAAGATAAGCTGATAGCAATTCATAGATGATAAAAGGATAATCATACAGGTAAATAGTAGATTATAGAGATAAACAGATGATAGACTGGTATATGATAGCGATAAATAGTAGATGGTAGATAGATTTAAATCATAGATAGATCATAGAAGTAGGGAAACATTGATAGATTGACTGAGATAAATAGGTTATAGACATATTTAATAGTGAAAGATCACTATCTTTTAGAGATAGATAATGAGACAGTGAGACAAAGAGAGATAAAGAGACAGAAATAGAGGGAGAGAGAGTATGTATGAACTTTAATAAAGTTCTTAACATGTTCTATACACTGTGCTAAGACCTTGGAACACATATAAAAGCAATTATTCATCAGAATAGGGGGATCCAGAAGTGAAGTACTAGTTTTTCCGAGGATGGAAAAATAGTTGAAGAGAGACACTGTGGAAAGAAGTTGCTCAGGAACAACTAAAAAGTTGAGGCAAGCAGTCTCTCAGGTGGTCAGAAAGTGGAGGAGAGGGTAGTTCAGAAAGGCTTCATCGGAGAAGAGGTGAGAATGGAACTTTGATGACTAGAAGGATTTGGATAAGCAGAGAGAAAGGACCAATACATTCCAAACCAGGGGAATGAACTGGAACAAAAATTCAGAGATGAGAAGTCGTATGATTTGAATGGAGAGTAATGGGGATACTACCTATGGAAGAACAGTTGTGCTGTTAAATGAACCTAGAAGAGATGCATTACAGTCAATTTAAAAAGTTGGGTCTGGAGTCAAGAAAGAGGTCAAGTTTTGAAATATAGGCTAAGGATTTTTATATATAATATAGGATCTGTATGAGAGTGAAAATTTGAGCTGAAGGAATTAAGGAGACATTTGTATGGAACTTTAAAGTTTTAAAGCACTTTGCTCAACTCTGTGAAGTAGGTGTTATATTTCATCCCCATTTTACAAATGAGGAAACTCTCATTTGAGAGCCATCCTTCATATCATTTTAAGTAAGTAATTGTTGGATCAAAATGACATCTTTATGTTAGACTGTGACTGATCAGACCAATATGAGCTCAGAAAGCTCTGCCACAGGTCAGACACAAATAGTCCCTATGAACATTTGGGGTAGATTGTTTAACTTTGTGCATCTTGTGTTTCTTCTGAGCTAATTCAGTTCTGCTTTGCTTATAGAGAACAACACTTTCTCTGATGAGGGCATGCCATGCTGAGCAGCCCTGTGCCAGTGTCTCCCATGTCAATCAATTCCAAAGAGAGACTTTGAGAGTGTCCTTGTATAGCTTTTTCTGACCACGTTGTGAATGCTTGCCATGTATGAGTTCTCAGTAAGATAGTCTTTTTGGCAAGCGTACATTTGGCATTCAAACAATGTGGTTAGCCCAAAGGAGTTGTTCTCTCTGAAGTAGAATTTGAATGCTTAGCAGTTTAGTTCAAGAAAGGACCTCAGTGTTTGTTGTCTTATGCTGCCAGGTGATCTTCAGAATCTTCCTAAGACAATTCAATGGAAGTGATTCAGTTTCCTGACATGGTGCTTATAAACTGTCCAGGTTTCACAACAATGAGGTAAACAGTCAGCTGGTGACTGCATTTGTAAGAAATCCATCCTCTGTCTCTGCAGCCATAATCCTTATTCAGTAGATTTAAGTTGCACATATTGCACATAGAAATCTAGGAAGCCCATTGATAAAACATAGGACTGAGAGTCAAGAATACCTGAGTTTGAATCTTACCTCAGACAATTAGTAGAGGTGTAACATGAACAAGTTATTTAAACTCTCCCAGCTTTCTATTCACACTAATAGGTATTTTTTAAAACCGCTTATGTCCTAAGATTGTTATAAGGATCAGAATGAAATAATAATAAATGCAATGTGTTTGGCAAACTTTAAAGTACAAAATATTAGCTAGATACTAAATATTAGTGTGGAAGAAATATCCATTCAATTCAACTCTTGAATTTGATAGATGGAGATTTGTATTTTGTATACAAATAATTTGTATAAAGTCACAGTAAAGGTTAATGCCAGAATCCATGTCTCTTTATTCTTTATTGAGTGAAATTTTCATTATTCCATTCAGTCTTATCAAAGCACCAGGGCAAGCATCTTCTCCTCATGACAAAGCACAGCCACTGACAGTGATGATTTCTTAGTGACATTGGGGAACATTTATGTGGAGTAGATTCCCTGAAACTTCAAGGTCATACTGATATTCTAAGTTATTTCATCTGAATGTTAAATGTGAAGTCACCCCTTAATTTTACAAGCCTTCTCCAGTATTCTATAACTCCAGAAGTAGCCCTTAACTCTCCATAACCCTAGAACCTGAACCCGATTTTCCTTCCCTCCTCCCTAGCAGGAGAATCTGGTATCCTAGAAGGACTTTGAATGATAATTGTGCTCTAGTGAAAAGAGTATTGAGCTTGATGTCATGGAAACTGAGTTCAAATCCCAGGCCTGCCACTCCCTGTTTGATGTTGGGAAAATCATTTAATCTCTCTGGGTCTCAGTTTGCTGAGGGAGCTGGATAAAATAATCTTTTAAGATTTCGTCCAAGTCTCAATCTATGATCCTATGAAGTCTCAGTCATGTTTCTTCTTGACAGGTGAGTCATGATGCAGGAGTTCATCTGGGCAAACTACAGCTCTGTGTCTGAATTCATCCTTTTGGGCTTCTCTAATGATCCTCAGAACAGGCTGATTCTCTTCACCTTCTTCCTCCTTCTCTATCTCAGCATCCTATTGGGCAACGGGCTCATCATCACCCTGATCTACCAGGACCCTCGTCTTCACACACCCATGTACTTCTTCCTCAGTGTCCTCTCTGTGCTGGACATGAGCTATGTCACCACTACTGTTCCCCAGATGCTAGCACATCTGATTCACTCAAAGAAGACTATCTCCTACATTGGGTGTGTGGCTCAAATGTATATCTTCCTAGCATTTGGTATTACTGAAGGTGTCCTCTGTGCCATTATGGCTTATGACCGCTATGTCGCCATCTGCCATCCCCTCCATTACACTCTCATCATGAGCCGTCTCACCTGTGTCGTTATGGCTTCCACATGTTGGTCTATTGGTCTTCTTGGGGCTCTGATCTACACTGTCTTCGCCATGCACCTGCCTTACTGTGGTCCCAATGAAATCAATCATTTCTTCTGTGAGGTCCCTGCAGTTCTAAAGCTAGCCTGTGCAGACACATCTCTCAATGACCAGGTAAATTTTATCCTGGGTTTCATCTTGCTGCTGGTCCCATTGTTTTTGATCCTAGCCTCATATATCCGCATCTTTGCTGCGATTCTGAGGATGCGTTCCACTCAGGGAAGGCTTAAGTCCTTCTCTACCTGTGCCTCCCACCTCACTGTTGTCACAATATTCTACGGGCCAGCAATGGTCATGTACATGAGGTTTGGGTCCAAGTCTTCTCCTGAGCATGACAAAAAGCTAGCCCTATTCTATAATGTGGTCTCCGCCTTTCTCAACCCTATCATCTACAGCTTAAGAAACAAGGATGTGAAAGGAGCCTTTCTGAAAGTTATAATTAAGAAGGAATCCCTCTAATGACTTAAGAATGATTTATGGGATTCCAGAATTATCAAGGAGGTAGTTGGATTCGGCTATGGTCCCCTAGAATATCCTCTCTTCCTATGTTAACTATTGAATTCCTTCTCAGTCTTTGGAACCCACTCAAATGTCACCATCTCATCCATGAAACCATGATACACTGTTTGGCCTTCTTCATCAAACCTTGCAAAGTGCTTTTATAATTCTCTAATGCCTTTATCATATGTTTATGTTCTATGTGTTTTGGTATGTTATCTTCCTAATATATTGTAATCTCTTTGAGTTCTGAAATCATATCTTATCTAAACTTTT
Organism: Sarcophilus harrisii; assembly: GCF_902635505.1. Classification (NCBI taxonomy): domain Eukaryota; kingdom Metazoa; phylum Chordata; class Mammalia; order Dasyuromorphia; family Dasyuridae; genus Sarcophilus; species Sarcophilus harrisii. The sequence goes on from NC_045428.1 coordinate 550,487,638, forward strand.
GAAAAGTATGAGCATTATTTTCAATTATTTGAAGGTTCACCACCGAAGAGTATTTGACTTGTTTTGTTAGCTACAGAGAGAAGAACCATCAATAATAGTGGTAGGGTAGGGGAGAGGAGAGTTTTAAATAGGCATATTTAGACTTGATATCTAAAAAAAAACTTCATAATAATCATAACTATCTTAAGAAAATGACTAAAATAGCAAATACATTGACCCAGAGATCTTTTTGCTAAGCAGGTACCTACAGAAATATACATACATACATATCATAAAAAAATAACTGATGGAAAGAAAGGTCCCATATAGGCCAAAATATGGTGCTGATTGCAACACTTGTAATTTGATTTGAGAATAGCTAAACAAATTGTAACATATGAATAGAAGCTTTAAGAAATGAGGATTATTATGAATACAAAGAACATGGGAAGAATCAAATAAATTGATGCTACAAAGTGGAGTAAAAAAAACCTAGAAAACAATATATCCAATAGTTATAACAATGTAAATAGAAAAGACAAAAATGAAATCAAAACTGAACATTGTGTTATTATGACCAACGTGACCCCCAAAAAGAGATAGAAAATTCACCCCCTTCTCTTCCTTATAGAAGTAAGTGAACTATGAGCATAAAACTGTTGGCTATATTCATTACTCTTGCTGAACTGCATTTTCTCTCTTTTTTTCATTTTTTACAAGGGATGGCTATATGAGGAGGGGGAAACGAAATGATACATTTGAAAATGAAATAGATACAAAATCAAAAACTTTCAAAAATTTAAAGTAGCAAAAATATGTTTAAAGCTATCCTAAAATATAATGGATGCCTCAGGTTATTGTATTTGCCCCATCACTTGAGGTTTTCAAGCAGAAACTGAACAATTACTTGTTGGGGATCCTGTGGCAGGGGCTCTTATTTAATTATGAGTTGGACTACATGCTTTTTGGCATCCCTTCCAAGTCTGAGATTCTGTCATTTCACTGAGCTCAAGTCTAGCATAGGCCGCTAATCATAATAAGCAATGAACAGATATTTGTTCAATGTTGAATCTAACTCAGTCCAATCCAAAAAGTGGTTTTTTTCCCTCAAATATATGTAAACAAAAATTAACATTCTTTTTTTTTAATTTTGAACTCAAATTTCTCTCCTTCCATTCCTTAAAAAAGCAACCAATTTAATATAGATTATACATGTGCAGCTAAGTGACACAGTGGTAGAGCACTGGGCTTAGAGTCAGAAAGATTATTTTTTTAAATTTTTATGAGATTTTGTTGATGTCTCCTGTTTCTTATGTCATCATAGTTATCCTCAAGTGTTTCTCATCCTCCCCTTCCCAGAGAATCATATCATATTAAAAGTAGCATTTATATTTATAGAGAGGTAAAAACCAGAACAGCACATCAAAACATTGAAAGAGTTTGAAAATATATGCAATGCGTAACACCTGTGGCTCTCCCATCTCCATAAAGGTGTGGGTTGGCAAGGCATGATGGTGGGGAGTATCCTTTCATATCTCTTCAATCAAGTCTTGATCGATCTTTTTTTTTTTTTGGTGTATTGTCATTTCCATTTCCATTGTTGTAGTTACTGTGTATATTATTTTCTTGGCTCTGCTTATTCTCTATTCTTTAACCAGTATTATATGACTGTGATAATTGTTGCTTTATAATATATAGTTTGAGGTCTAGAAGTGCTATTCCCACTCTGTCCCTACTTTTTTCATCATTTCCCCTAATATTCTAGGTCTTTTATTTTTCCAAATGAATTTTATTACGATTTTATCAAATTCTGCAAAGCATTTTCTTGTTAATCTGATTGTTATAGCATGAAATATGTAAATTTTTATATTATTGTCATTTTCTTATATTGGCATAGCCTATATAAAACATGAACACTGAATATTCCTCCAGCTATTTAAGTCATTATTTCCTGAAGGAGTATTTTATAATTGAATCAATACAGCTGTTTTGTTTTGTTGGGGGTGGGGGGGTTGATTCCTAGGTAATTTAAGTATGTTACAGTTACTTAGAATGGGATTTTCCTTTCTATTATTACTTCTTATGTTTTCTCATTATATCAAGATGCTGTTAATTTTTTCGAGGACTTGTTTAATAATCTGTAACTTTGCTAAAAAATTTTAATTGTCTCAATTAGTATCTTTGCTGAGTCCCTAGGATTTTCTAAATAAATTATGATATCATCAAGAATAATGTTAGCACATCTTTACTTATCTTTTTGCCTTAATTTCCTTCTGCTGTCTTGTTTCTATTTCTAGCATTTCTAGAACTATATCAAATAACTGTAGAGAGAGTGGACATCCTTGATTCACTTTTGTATTTACTAGAAAAGATTCTTTGCTTTTGGTTTTAAATAAATTTTTTAAAGATTCTTCTATGTCTATATTTTATAATAGTTGTTAGGAAAAAAGAATGTCAAAGGCATCTGTTTAGATGATCATGTGGTTTGGGATGTTTGTGATTTTAATATGATTCATTATGTTGATTATTTCCTTAATACTGGATCATCTTTATTTCTTGGTATAAATTCCTCTTAGTCATAGTGTATGATATCTTGGATAAAATTGTTATCTGACATGATTTCATTTAAAATTTTTCAGTCGATGTTCATAATGACATTGGTCTATGATTTTTCCCCTATCTTTCATCTTTCTGTGGTTAAGGTCTTATGACTATATGTCTCATGAAAAAAATATTATGGTAGGCTATTTTATTTCTTAAGGTTTGAGAATAATTTGTGAAGTATAAACTTTTCTTTAAGTTTGACAGACTTCTGTAAATCCATCAGAACCAAGACATTTTCCCCCTTTTCTGAAATTTATTTGTTATTTAAGATTTCTATCAAGCCTTTTGATAGTGTGGATATTTTATACTTTTGAAGATAAATTTCTATTCCTTTGATGTTTTAAATTTTGTTAACATATTAACAATATAATATAGTCTGACTTCTCTTTTTATTTCTTCTAGTTTGCTGTGATTTTACCTTGCTCATTTACTATTTTCAGTGATTTTATTTTCTGTTTTCTTCTTGTTTATTTTTGTTTTTTGCGGAGGCAATGGGGGTTAAGTGACTTGCCCAGCATCACACATCTAGAAGTGTTAAGTATCTGAGGCCAGATTTGAACTTAGGTCTTCCTAACTTTAGGGCTGGTGCTCTATCCACTGTACTACCTAGCTTCCTCTGCTTTCTTCTTTTTAATCAAATTGGCTAAGGATTTATTAATTTTATTGTTCTTTTCAGAGAACCAGATTTTAGCTTTATGACTTCTATAGAATTTTTTTTCAAGTATATATCTATTTCTACTCTAATTTTTAAAATCTTTTCTCCCGAACTTATTCTATATTTGTTGGCTTTCTAATTTTTTTTTAATGCGTATTCACTTCACAAATCCTCTTTTCACTTTGTTAATATATATTTGTAATGATATTATTTTCCTCTTGAGGATTTCTTTAGCTGCATTCAGAAATTTTGATATGTTGTTTCATCATTTAATTTTCTTATATGTAGTAATCATTTCTATGATTTGTCCTTTTATCATTTCATTATTTAAGATTTCATTGTGAAGTCTCCATTTGAATCTGCATCTTTAGCTAGTGGACCCTGAATCAATTTCTATTTTTATTGCATTTTACCCTAAAAAGAAAGTTAAATCATTTTTGCTTTTTTACATTTGTTAACAATATTTCTGTACCTTAGTACATGATCAGATTTTTTTAAATTCTTAGAACTGAGAAATATGTATTTTTGTTAACTCATTTAAAAGATGCAAGACACCTTTTAACTCTAGTTTCTCCAGTAATTTATATATACTTTTCAAATCCTAATAATCCTTTGAAACAAAAGCCCATTTTTAATGCTCTTATTCTTCTGATAATGACATTGGACTACAAATCACTTCAATTATGTCCCTGGTACTGTGCTAGATACTAGGGATCAAATAAGAAAAAAAAAAAAAAGAGATTTCCTGCTCTCCATGAAGTTTACAATCTAATGGAGGAATACCACACACAAAAGGATAAGAAAAAGGGGGAAAAGAGCATTAGGGGAGTACCCAGTGTGGGAGCATCATGAAACATTCCATTCAGTCAAAACCAAGCAGAGTTGGAGATCACAGACTTCCAGGGTCTCCAAAAAATCAAAAATGCATCTAACCCAGAGGGTAAATAAGTGTTGTGATCCCTTGGAGATATGTCTCCCCTTCCTGCCTCTCTGGATGACTCTGAGCTCCAGAGAGAGACTTACTTTCCACACACATCCAGGATTGCTCCGTCTCCTTGACAAACCTGTGCCTGAGTGGAAGCTCAGACTTCCTTGTGTCATTTTTCTTTATTTAGTTCAGGATTTTGTGAGTTTTTAAAAAACTATTGCTATACAAAACAATTGCTATATTTCCCTTTCGTAGAGATCTGAGTAGGAGGGTATTGCTTATTTGAACCAGTTGCAGTAGCAATAGTAACAGCTGGCAGAGGCAGGAGTAAACGGGGAAAAAAATCAGTGGCAGGGGAGTAGGGGAAAATGTCTCTGGTGACATCTAGTGACCAAATTGAGAACAGCTGTCACTTTTTACAAGGGAGATTTCTCAAAAGTTGTAAAAGATTCCTTTAACTTCTTCAAATACAGGAAGTCAATTTAAGCCTCCACCTAATGTGAGCAGAGATTGTAACCGCCATCTCACAGTTGTTTCTGTGGGTCTATAGCAAAACTGAGAACAGAAAATCACCTGCTCTCGGTCCTGTATTGGCCAATATGTGCTTCTCTGTGGCATTCAAATGTGTGCTTCGGCAGAGAGCCTAGAAAGATGGAGCTTTAACTGCCTGAAACTTAGCCCTTAGAGGAAACTCTAGTAGGGGATGAGGAAGTCTTTGCCAGTGAGTGCTTCTGTGTCTTTTTAAAAGTCAAACCAAATAAGAGCCATTCCCCAAATGATAAATGATCAAAGGATATGAATAGTTTTCAGATGAAGTAATCAAAGCTAAAAAATTAACTTATCGATTGGAGAAATGCAAATTAAAACACTTCTGAAGTACTACCTCATACCTATTAGATTATTAATAGAACAGAAAAGGAAAATGACAAATGGTGAAGGGAATGTGGAAAAAACAAAGCATTAATGCATTGTTGGTGGAGTTATGAACTGATCCAGTCATTCTATAGAGCAATTTGGAACCATGCCCAAAGAGTGATAAAAACATACCATCTGACCTAGGAATACCAGCACTAAATAAGAATTCAAAAGAATTTGTTGTTGTTGTTTTTTTTAATGGAGAGGACTTCCATGGACAAAAATATCTGTAGCAGCTCTTTGCTGGGAGCAAAGAAGTGGAAATTGAGAGGATGCCGATTAATTGGGGAATTACTGAATAAATTGTGATAAGTGATTTTGATGAAATGCCATTGTGCTTTAAGAAATGATGAACAGAATGTTTTCAGGAAAACCTGGAAAGATTTATATGAGCTGATACAAGGTGAAATTTCCTGTGTACAAAGTAACAGCTAAATAGTAAGATGATCAGCTGTGAACACCTTAGCTATTCTCAGCAATAAAATGATTTAAGATCACTCTGAAGGACTTAAAATGAAAAATGCTATCAATCCCCAGAGAAAAAATTGGTGGTGTCTAGAGATTGAAGTACACTTTTTTTCTGAAAGTATTTTTTGGGGGAAGTAAAGGAGGAATTTTTGCTTTCTTTTACAATATGACTATGGAAGTGTTTTGCACGACTATGCACAACTATACAATTTCCTATATTGAATTGCTTGCCTTCTCATTGGGAAAGGGAAGGAAGGAGGGAGAGAGAGAATTTGGAACTCAAAGTTTTAAAAACAAAGGTTAAAAAAATTCTTAGATGTAATGAGTGGAAAATAAATGCTAACTAAAAGTCAAACTAACTTTTTTTCCTCAAGACCAAGAATTAAAAGAAAATTTTTTTCTTGAAAAAAATCTCATTCTGTCTTTTAACTCTGGCCTAGTTGGCAGATAGAAAAGAAATACAGATAAGAGAGTTCTGTGTTATGGTGTTTTATTGATGAACATTATCATACTACTTAGGTTTTTGTTGTACCATATCTATGTTTATTGAGATTTTTTAGTCACCTTGAGACATGTAAATCTCCCATCTAAATTTACTCCATAGTTTTAGATATTCTTACCATGGCTTATGCTATATTTAATTTATCTTATTGTTCTTACATTACTAACTTGTTACTCTTACAATAACCAGTCAAGAAAATTGTTCACAACTACCTTCCTAATTTGATTCCTTATAGAATCACTCTTCTTAGTTCATATGACTTCAAGGAACGGCCTTTTATTATTTTCTGTCATCTTATTCTTTTTAGACTTTGTATAATTTGCTATGTTAAGCCTGTTCCAACTTTACACCAGAAAACTTGTGTTAGTGCATCCTACTTATAATGACTACATTGAAGATCTTATAGGATTAGCTTACAAATAAATGGCATACAAGTATCTCATAGATAAGAAAATTGAGAAAATTAAATTAACTGTCTCATCTTTAATTGATGCTATTTACAACTGGTTTTGATTTATAACTGCCTAAATCATAGTTCTTTGTCTCTGACTTGAAATACATGTTTCTTGTTAATCACATTTCTTTTCTAACAAGGAAATCTGTTATCCTTGAGAAAATAAGGTGGACACCACAGAGTTATGTTTAGTATCTTTACATGACTAAGCTATCCTTCAAGAATGTCTGGTTTGCTATTCAAATAAGTCTCACCCACTATCTTTTAACTTTGTACATAGATTTCAAAAATGAGCACTTCTTAGAAACAGGAGGGAAGAATGAGGTTGTTGCTAGCCTCTTAATTCTCAACTTTCAACAAATCATATTGTTCCTCTTGCCTCAGCTATATAACCAGTTGTGTTTTCCTCATTCCCATCATATCACCTATCTTGGTTCATTCTTTGTTCTAATCTTATAAAAATGGGTTGCCTTCCAAAACCCTCAAAAATGAGGGTTTGGGGCATAAATGAAGACAAACCATTAACTTCTTTATTAATATGTTCAACACCCTTTTAACAAATAGTCATCCTACTCAGAGAGAATGTGCCTCAGTCTATCATTGTGGTTTTTGTACTCATAGCACACATAAGAAAATTGAGGACCAGAAAATTTTAATGACTTGCTCCAAGTCATACAGGTAAGAAGTGACAGAGTCAAGATTTGGGTTGAGGGAAGGGGAGAATTATAGGAAGTTAGCAGAGCATGTTAGAAAATTTCAGACTTCCCCTACAAACAGAACAAAATTGCACCTCACAGAAAACATAGACAGGTGAAAAACAAATGAGACTTGGGGAAAGACTCTGAGACAACCAGAGAAGACCCAAATAAAGACCCCAGGACTGGGGTTTAACCAGTGTGAAGTGTAAAGTCCTTCAGACTAGTTCCTCGGAAACAGCAAAGGAGAACCCTGGGGCTAGCTGAGTTTGGAAATAACCTCAGCCATAACCACAGGAACTTTCACCTCCTTGACAGCTTGGGAAATCTAGGATCTAAGTCCAGGAAGACTGAAGGCACCTCAGCTGATTGAGAACACCAGGCAGAAACATTGAGGCAGAGACACTGCTGGCTGTGGACACTTGCAGGAGAGTGATTTTTTGGTTTGGATTTTCAGGTCAGAAGGGAGAGCTGAAGTGAAATTAAAGGCATTATCCCCTCCAACCCAAGATTAGATTTGCTTACACTAATAATTCTCTTTTTTTCCCCAAAAAAAAATGAATAGGCAAAGAAGAAAGAACCCAACCATAGAAACTTATTATGGGAATAGGGAAGACTGGGGTTCATCTTCAGAGGAGGACAGTGAAGTTAAAAAAAAAAGAAAAAGAAAAAAGAAAAGGTTCTTCTATCCCAAAGAGTTAAATAACTACCTGCCCACATAAAAAAATTATAGAATTCAAAAAAAGACTTCAAAAATCAAATGAGAGAGATTGAGGGAAAAACAAAATAAAACAAAAGGAATCATACAAGAAAAACAAGAAGATTTTTTTTTAAAAATTAACCAACTAGAAAAAGGGATGTGGAATCTTAAAAAAGAAAATAATTCTTTGAAAATTATATTTTATTTTGTTATTTCTGGGTCTCTTATAGCTTCACTGGTTTTCCCTTGCCTAATTTTAATTTTCATTAAATTAATTTTCATTCCCTTGCCTAATTTTAATTTTCAAGAATGAAAAATATATATGTGAAACATAATGTGAAATATGAATGTGAAACATAAGAAAAACAACAGATTTGGAGAATTGATCAGGAAAAGAAAATATAAGAATAATTGGACTACCTGAAAGCTGTGACCAAAAGAAAAAATAACACAATTGACACAATAATGTAAGAAATAACCAAAGAAAACTGTCATGGAGTGTTAAAATACAAGGAGAGAGTATAAATAGAAAAAAATCCACCACTCACCACAAAAAAAGATCTGCATGAAAAACACATAGGAATATTATTGCTAAATTTCAAAAAACCCAGGCAAAAGAGAAAATTCTACAAAAAACAAAAAAGAAACAATAAAATTATACTGGAGCTACTGTTAGAATTGTTCTGGATTTTTCAGCAGCTACAATAAAAGACTGCAGGTCCTACAATAATATTTATTAATTATTAATAATATTGGCAATACAATCAAAAGAACTAGGCCTGTGGTCAAAAACATCATATCCAGCAAAAACTAAGCATACTATTGAGTGGAAAAATGGACATTAAATGAAATTGCAGATTTTCAGAATTTTGTCTCAACCAAACCTGAACTCAATAGAAAATTTAACATATAAGAGCTAACTTCAAAGATTCATTTCAAGGGACTCAACAAAGCCAAATTACTTATGTTTTTGACATGGAAATGTAAACCACATGTTTAAGATTGACATCAGTAATTAGGTAGCTCAAAAGAAAGATTGGAACAAAGCTAACTCTTAAAAGGAAAACTGTCAAGGAAAAGGTTTTTAAAAAAAGTAACTATGCTATATAAATGAGCTATAGAGAAAGAACTGATATAAAGGCATCAGAGGAGGAGGAAGACTGGTAGTTTGGGGAAAAATTATATATAATTTTATATATATATATATATATATATATATACAAACACCATCAAAGGTATAGCACCCTCAAAAATCTATAAAGAAATAAGGGAAGAGGGAATAAGATAAGGGTGGGGTGTATAGATTTATACTATACACCACTATATAATAGTGTATAGATTTATGGCAGTGAGACAAGGTGTGTAGATTAATGGGAAAGTGATATCTTGGGAGGTAAAGGGTGGCATAGGATAAGGTGGGGCACAAAAGGATATTTAAATTAATGGGAGCGGGATAAGATCTGTAGATTAATGGTAATTGGAAAAAGAAGGAGAGAAAAGATAAGGGGAGAATATAATGGAGGGATCCAGGGGTAGGGGAAGGTTAAGTAAAAGCAAGGCAAGTTAAGGAGCAGAACTAAAGCAGAAGAGTTAGCAGGGATAGGAAACAAAAGTTCTACACAAGCACAATAACAAGAATTAAGAGTAGAATTTATTAGGGGAGAAAGTAGGGCTAGTGATCATTGATCTCAGACAAAGTTAAACTTAAAGATTCACTCAAGACAGAAATCTACCTTATGTTAGTTATATTAATATTGTTTTAAATGCATGTCTACATATGTGTAAATACCTATGTATGTGTATTTCTATGCATATAGATGTATATATGTGTGTATATAGATATGTGTAGTAGGTGGGGATGTGAAATTATATACACACGTATATATATGTTATATATATATATATATATATATATATATATATATCCCACCCATAAAGCTGGAGGGCAGAGTAACTCCACAGGTGCTTACCATTTTTTCATTATCTAGTGAAATAGGGAGGTATGGCCCAAAGAATTCTTGCTTTAGCTCTCTTTCTTTATATGATTAGCTTACTACTCTTTTTCCGAATAAATATTTTTGTGGTACTAATCCTTTATGCTACTTCTGAAAAATCCCCCAGTTAATAACATGTTGCATTGTCCTTGAGCCGGCCATAATATTTTCATTAAGTTGTTCACTTCGAATACTCTACTAGGTCTCCTCTTCTGACAACTTCTGGGTGTCACCACTGAATTACAGCTATGTTGCAACCTTTTTCCCATAGAAATCTCATCTCTTTTAACTCATAGCTTCAGAACATATCTTAGCTTTTCTGTGATTCAGACCTGAAGCTATAATTAGCCAGTGAGCCAGAAAAGTCCTTAGGCATTAAACCTATATTTTAACATTCTTTTCTTTTACTTCAGCTTCACTCTTTTAATCAAGCCTATTCTTCCAACTAGGGCAAGGGTTCTTGAACTTTTTGTATGTGATAGGTTCCTTTGGCAGATTGGCAGAATGATTCTCAGAGTTATGTTTTATATGCATAAAATAAAATATATAAGCTTACAAATTAAACCAATTATATTGAAATTTAATCATGAAAATCTTTTTTTAATACTGTTGTATTACCTGTGAGATAAGGAGAATTGCTTCTCAAATATATTTTTTAAAAGTCTGACATCCAAAATTTATAGACAAGTGACAGAAATATTATATCCAAAGCTATTCTTTAATGATAAGAAGTCAAATGTTATGAACAGCTTTTTTGTTTGCTTTAATCTCTGATTTATTTATAACATTCATTTAAAAAATTTTTGAGTTCCAAATTCTTTCCTTCTCTCCCATCTATTAAGAAAGCAATCAATATGATAGCTATGTATATCCGAAGTCATTCAAAACATATTTCTATATTAGCCATGTTGTCAAAATAAAGCAAGGAGAAATAAAAAAGAAACTACCTGCTGCAATATGCATTCAGAGTTCTTCAATTCTCAGGAGATGAATAATATTTTTCATCATAAGAACTTTGGAATTGTCTTAGATCACTATCTTTAAGAGCAGCAAAGTCCTTCACATTTGATCATTGTTACAATGCTATTGTTACTGTGAACAATCTTCTCTTAGTTGTGTTCATTTCACTTTGCATCAGTTCAAATAAATCTTTCCAGTTTATGAAGAGCTTTCAAAAGAAATATAGCAAGCTAGGTTTTTTTTAAGTCTATAGATCAATGCTCCTAATCACTAATAATAAAAGAAATGAAAGTCACAGCATCACTGAAGTTTCACTTCCTCAACAAATTGAAAAAGATAACAAAATATAGGAAGAGTCAATGTTGGAGAGATTGTAGAAAGAAAGCTATGTCAACATACTGTTCATATAATTGAGAAGTGATTTAAAAACTCATTCCAAGGGGCAGCTAGGCAGCAGTGGATAGAGCACCAGCCCTAAAGTCAGGAGGATCTGAGTTCAAATATGACCTCAGACACTTAATACTTCCTAGCTGTGTGACCCTGGGCAAGTCATTTAACCCCAATTGCCTCAGAAAACCAATCATTCCAGAAAATAATTTGTAATTATGCAAAGAAAGTGGCTAAAATATCCATATCCTCTGACCCAGAGATTCCACTATAAAGCATATATTCAAGGAGGTCAGTGACTAAAAGAAATGTCCCATTTATACCAAAATACTTATAGCAGTACTTTTTATGGTTTCAAAGAACTGAAAACAAAGTAAATCAATGTCTGTTGATTGGAAAGTAGCTAAAATAAATTGTGGTATAAGTATAATGAACTAAGTACTGTGTAAAAAATGAACACAATGAATATGTAAAAACTATAAATATATTTTAAAAACATAAAACCCATATAAACTAAGGCAAAGTGAAGTAAGTAAAATCAGGAAAACAATATACACAATGACTAAAAGGAGATCATTAGAAAAAATACCATAAAACAACCACAAGTGAATATCAAAAAATAATAATGAGCAAGGTTGCCCAGAAAGAAAAGATATGAGAAAAGCCCTCCCACAATGTCTTTGAAGAAGTGAGGGACTGTAAATGTAAAATGTGAACTATAACACGATACTTTTTTCAATATGTTGGGTAATTTCATAGAATTTATTCTTTCTCTTTATTTCCTTTTTAATTATAAGAATGGCTCTCTGGGTCGCAGAAAAAACACAGTAGGAAATAAAAGATGTAAAAAAATAACTTTTTAAAATTAATTTCCCAATATGCTCCTTTTCCTGAAAGGCTGATTCAAGAAGTGTTCTAAAAAAAAGGGTGAGCAAATCTGATCTCTCCAATCCTACTCCTCACTTCCACCAGGGATTTGATGATGACCAATTAACTCTATTTATAAGTGGGAAATATTTAACAAAAAAAGAGATACAAGAAAACAATAACAGCTAATGCTAGCTAACATTTACATGTCATTTACTATGTGCCAGGAAGTGTGCTAAGCACTTTACTATAATTATCTTATTCAAACGCAAAATGATGCTGGGAGGTAGGTGCTGTTATCACCATTTTACAGATGAGGAAAAGGAGGCAAAGAGAGGTTAAGTGACTTGCTTGGGATCACACAGATTAGTAATATCTGAGGCTGGAGCTCATGTATTACTGAGTCCAGACCCAGTACTTAATTCACATCATCAACTAACTACATAAAAAATAGGTAACTTTAATATGTTATTTTCCAGGTCAATATGCAACCCCAGGGAACTTCATATGGCTTTATTGTTATTCAGTTGTGTCTAACTCTTTGTGACCCCCTGGACCGACTGTCCATGAGGTTTTCTTGGCAAAGATACTGGCAAAGTAGTTTGCTATAAATTCTTTCTCAAGTCTTTTTGCAGGAAGGGTTTGAGTGATTTGCCCGTGGTCATACAATTAATAAATATCTTGAGGTTACATTTAAACTCTGATGTTTTTCATTCCATATCTACTGCACCATCTAGCTGCTTTGTATAGTTTAGTACTTCCCATTTCTATTTGACACCACTGTCCTACCCTTTCATCTCTCAGCATTATGGATTGCAATAGGAGATCACAGGATCATAAATTTGTAGCTTAGACTTGAGAAATCATGTATCTCAGCCCTTTTATTTTTTATACACATTTTTTATTTTTAATAGCTTTTTATTTACAAGTTATATGCATGGGTAATTTTACAGCATTGACAATTGCCAAACCTTTTGTTCCAATTTTTCCCCTACTTCCCCCCACCTTCTCCCCCAGATGGCAGGTTGACCAATACATGTTAAATATGTTAAAGTATAAATTAAATACAATATAAGTATACATGACCAAACTGTTATTTTGCTGTACAAGAAGAATCAGACTCTGAAATATTGTACAATTAGCCTGTGAAGAAAATCCAAAATACAGGCAGGCAAAAATATAGGGATTGGGAATTCAATGTAGTGATTCTTAGTCATCTCCCAGAGTTCTTTTGCTGGGCATAGCTGCTTCAGTTCATTATTGCTCCATTAGAACTGATTTGGTTCATCCCATTGCTGAAGAGGGCCTCGTCCATCAGAATCGATCATCATATAGTATTGTTGTTGAAGTAAATAATGATCTCCTGGCCCTGCTCGTTTCACTCAGCATTAGTTCGTTTAAGTCTCTCCAGGCCTCTCTGAAATCATCCTGTTGGTCATTTCTTACTTAACAATAATATTTCGTAATATTCATCTACCACAATTTGTTCAGCCATTCTCCAATTGATGGTCAGCCCTTTCATTTTACTGATGTGCAGACAGACCATCCAGAAGGATTATTAGAGATCACACAGCAGAAATGGGATTTGAATCAGCACCTTTGTCACTACTGTCAGTGTCTATTCCATTAGGAAAAGTGTTATTAATTTGGGCTTCTAACTACACCTTGCCTGGGCTAGGTGGACTGAGGGTTAGGGTTAGGACTGTTCCCTCAGTCCTGAAGCCCTGACACCCCAGAATATCCCTCACCCTGCTGGTCTCCTTCTCCCACTGGTGAACCACCGTGCTAAGGAAAGGTCAAGGCCAGTCGTTCTTCAGTCCTTTCTTTGCTCTGCTTCTCATTCCCCAGCCTTCACCTCCAAGTTCCCATCTTCTTTTAGCTCTTCTTTATGTTTTATTCCCCAGACGGTAAATTTCTTAAAGGAGGAACTTTATATTTTTACTTGTATTTCCAGTGTATCCTCGGTGCTTAATAAAAGCCTGATTTGGTGGGGAGGTAGAGGATGGAGAAGTTTGCAGGTCAAGCCATGGAGGGAGACAGTTTCAAACTATTATAATGGGATTCTGTCATGGGTCCTAGTGAAGGGACTCAGCCATCCTGGTGCTAAGAAGTATACAGTATCTGAGATAATATTATGATTTATGGATTTTAAATAAAAAGAGTTCGCATTTATAGTGCTTTAAGCTTTGCCAAGCCTCTCACAGATCATTATCTCATTCTGTGGCTCGTTTAGCTTGACACAGGGGCTGGCACAGAGTACTTAGGAAGGTCCTTAATAAATGTTTATTGACTTAAGGGAAGAGCAATGAACAGGCAGTCCAGCAAAAATTTTAGACAAATCTAGTTTCCTTCTAGGTAAAATGAGTTTAGACTAGATGACCTTTGAGATTCCTTCCAGCTCCCAATCTAATAATAATTATCATTTATTTAATGCTTTAAAAATGTTTGCAAAGTGCTTAAACAATATGCTCTCATTTTATTATTACCATATTTTTACATTTACAGATGTAAATATTTACATTTTTTACAGAGGAAATTACTTGTTGGGTATCACTTAGCTAAGAGTCTGAGACTTCATTTGAACTCATCTTCCTGGCTGCTCTAGGCTCCATCCAGGGCAATTCAATCCATTTTATAGTTTTCGCTGGATCTGGGGTGTCATCTGTGAGCGCTCACTCTGCCACTGAGCGTCGCAATAGAGCTCAGGAAGATGTCTCCAGCAAAGGTCAATCTGTCGCTAAGGATCTCAATGTTGGGATTTGAATCAGATCCAACGTTCTATCCATTCCAACGCCCTATCTTCAATCTCCAAACCGTGGGGCGGGGCGAGGAGACATCACCACCGCCCCAAGAACAACCCCGGCCAGCAATTTCATCTTGCGTAAGAAGGAAAAGGTTTTCTTATGGTCCCTCCCCAACTTGTCAAAGAGTCCAGGAGGGTGATCGTGGGATTTGTGGTCCGCTCCTGCTCTCCTTCTCTCTCTGAGATGGCAGATGTCTTGCAAGGACGGCTTCCACAACCAATGACCACGAACCCTGAGGTAGAGGACCAGCTGGGTTCTCCCGAGGGATGCAGCGATGCCATCAAGGGAGCAGGTCTTGGGGTTGCTGAGTCGGGCGCCATGGCAACATTGATTGACGGACCCGATCCCAGATTTAGCAGGGAGAGGAGGATGATAGCTAGAAGAGAAGGGTCGAGTTAAGATGCCAAGCGAGGGTCTCTATCTCCAGAGGTCCCGCCTAACCCGTAACAGAACTAGAATCCCGTCTTTAGCATCCCGAAGTGTCAGCATCTAAACTGTACTTGAATACCTCCAGGGTTGTGCAACTCACTACCTTTCAAAGCACCCCCTTCCACTACCTAACCTTCTCAGCTCTCGCCCTTGTTCTCCAAAATGCTAGACACAGGGGGTCCGCAGGTGGGGAGGTAAATTGCCTTTGCAATTTCATCTCATGGGTCCTAGTCTGCACTCTGAGACTAACATATGTACAGAACTGATTTTTTAAAATAAGTTTTTATTGCTCTTTTGTTATGTCACATCAATATAGATTTTTTCTCTTCTCCTCTCTTAGTGACCCCTCGCATATCACATAATAAATTTAAGATAAAGAAAGTGAAATTATTATAACTGATCATTGAAAAAGTCTGAAAATATATGCAACATGAAACATTTGTGGACCTTCCTCTAAGTACTGAGGATACAAAGAAAGGCAAAAACGAGTTCCTGCCCTCAAGGAGATCAGAATCCAATGGGGGAGACAACAAGCAAACACCTATTCAGAATAAATGAAATAATTAACAGAAAAGACACTAGAATTAAGAGGGATTAGAAGGGTAGGGGAAATAAATATTTATTGAGTACCTACTAAGTGCCAAGCATTGTGCTAGGAATTTTATAAGTATCTCATTTGGTCTTCACAACAAGCCTGTGAGAAATGATGTTATTATTTCTATCTTACAATAAAGGAAACTGAGGCAGAGTTTGAGACTTGCTCAAAAGTCATATAGCTAATAAATATCTGAGGCTTTATTAGAATTCTGGTCTTCCTGACTCTAGACCCATTTACTTTATACAATGCACCACCTACTTGCCTGTGGAACTCTTTCTGTACACGGTGAGACTTAAAGAAAGCCAGGGAAGCCAAGAGGTAGAGATGAGGAGGAAGAGTGTGACAAGCATGGAGGATGGTCAAAAAAAATGCCCAGAGCCAAAAGATAAATTGCCTTGTTCATGGAATGGCAAGGAGACGAAGTAATATATGCAAAATAAGTATGTATAAAATATATGCAAAATAAATGCAATAATTATCTGGATGAAGGCAACAAAATGAGCCAGAGAGGGGATTTTATTAATGAGAAACCCCAGGATAACTGACCCTCTGTACATGTGACACCAGAGCATGGGCTCCATGATAATGTCCAACTTAGGTGCTTTTTCTATGAAACCTTCCCTGATCTCCTCCCTTCTCTAATAGTCTTAGAAAATTTTGCCTCAGCGCCCCTTTCTTGTCTTTATATTCTATCTTATGCTTATTTGTAGATATAAAATAGTAATTTGGGTGAGCAGGGTCGTGAATCACTAAAAGCTGGGGAGACCAGAGAAACCTTTATATGAGAGATGTTAGCTTCAATGATGCAAGATTGAATTAAGAGTTAACAGCAATAAACGTGATTTTTTTAAAAATACAAAGCCCAGATTTGGCAAATATATGTCAGTACAAGAAATAATGGATAGTCCAGTACTGCTGAACCCTGAAGTATATTAAGGTCATCAATGTGAAATAAGGCTATAAAAAACCCGGAATGTAGAAATTCTTAAATGCTGAGTTAGGGTATTTATATTTATTCTTCCATAGGAAGCCATTCGAGCAAGAGAGTGACATGGTCAGATCTGTGCTTTCAGGAAATTACATTGACAGTTTTGTTGGTGAAGTAGGAATTTAAAAAGACCAGAAATAAAAAATTGAATGCAAGATGAGTTTAAGGAAGAAAGTTAGGTCAGTTTTATGTATGTTGATTTTAAGGCGACAACAGAACATGAAGAGGATGCTATCTAGAAGGCAGTTGGAGATAATGGGACTAGATAGAGTTCAATAAAGAAATATACAGATGGATATATATGATTTGAAAAATGTTGCATAGAAATGGTTATTGATTCCATAGAAATGGATGAGATCACTGAGGAAGAAGAAAAAAAATATCTAAAAGGACATGGAATATGGAATTAAAAGCTATTGAATTTATCACTAAAACCTATAAGAGTCAGTAGATTAATTTAAAAATATGGCTTCTTTAGAGTTTAAAGACACCAATTTTTCAAAGTTTGCTTTGAAGTACATGTTTTCCTTTAAGCTTCCCTGAGTCTCAAAGTTTTCTTATCTTCAAATAGCATAATTAGTTAGATAATAGATTTTAATCACTAACTTTTCAAGGGACTTTGTTGGAGCATTATATCCATTATCTCATCTGATCTTCCAGTTCTGTGGCAATTCTTTTTTTTTTAATTTATTTGAAAAAAGAGAAAAAAAAAAAACAAGAAAAAGAGAAAAGAAATACAAAACAAAATAAAGGAAGCAAAAGAAAACATTGTCATATGTCCAAAAGAATACAAGGGAGGATTCAAAATATATAACAGCAAATTACCAGATCAAGAAAATATATATTATATGTACACATACATACATATATATATATATATATAAATGGAAGAAATTATATTCATAACTGTCCATTTTTTCTTTACTTCCTTGTAAATTATTCTTTAGTTCTCTGCTACATACCTTATTTATACTTTATTCCTTTTTTCTGTTTCATCCCCAGTACCACCCCCAAGCAAGCTCCCATTAAGAAAAGATATATTTATGTAAACATATGTAGATATACACATACATACATACACACTGTAGAGGGTCGGTACTCTGGAGAAATATACTTGAAATGGGGATGCTTATAACAAGGCATTAACTAACTGGAATTGATGAGATAATAAATCTCTAATTTATATATATACTTAGTACTTAGCATGGTGATGTAATATTTCTCTACTTCACACACATTCAATATGCTGAAATGATGTAATTGTAATAGGATATTTAAAGGTTGGGAAGGACTGGAAATGAGACGTTCCATCTTTGACCAGCCTCATGGTGACTGTCCTGCTTTCATCACTTCTCCACTAAGACCAAGGACTCAGGCTGAATCTGAAGACCTCCAAAAGCTAGCCCAAACACACAGTCACACACACACATATACACATACACCACAAAAATATGCACACTTCTTTTTTTATTAAAGTTTTTTATTTTCAAAATATATACATGGATAATTTTCAACATTCACCCTTACAAAATCTTGTGTTCTAAATTTTTTCCCTCTCTTTCTCCTTACCCCTCCTCTAGACGGTCACCATGAGGCTGGTCAATATATGTTAAACATGTGTAATTCTTCTATATATATTTCCACAAATGTCATGCTGCACAAGAAAAATTAGATCAAAAAAGAAAAAATGAGAAAGAAAAAAAGCAAACAAACAACAACAAAAAGAGTGAAAATACTATGTTGTGATCCACACTCAGTTCCATAGTCCTCTCTCTGGGTGCGGATGACCATTGGAACTGCCCTGAATCAACTCATTGTTGAAGAGAGCCTCGTCCATTAGAATTAATCATTGTATAATCTTGCTATTGTCATGTATAATGATCTCCTGGTTCTCCTCACTTCACTCAGCATCAGTTCATGTAAGTCTCTCCAGGCCTTTCTGAAATCATCTTGTTGGTCCTTTCCTATAGAACAATAATATTCTATAACATTCATATACCACAGTTTATTGAGCCATTCTCCAACTGATGGGCATCTACTCAATTTCCAGTTTCTTGCCACTACAAAAAGAGCTGCCACAAACATTTTTGCACATTACACACTTCTTTCTTATTCCTGCTGATTCTTTAATTAGATTCTGCTCCATAGCTTGCTTGCTATTACTCAACCTTCTACCACCCAAGAATCCCTTCCTTGTCTTCTTCCCTCGCCCTTTGCTTTCCCATCCACCTATCCTTCCCCTCTTATTTCTTCATAGATTTTGGAAGGTGCTATACCATTCATGGTATATATATAATGTCCCTCTCTTTTAGTTACCCAAAAATGTCAGTCAAGATCAAGATCTGTATTAGAATTTCCATTCTACTGGAGAAGGGGAATAATGTATACACGAGAAATTAAATACTATATGTGTATATGCATATATACGTATATATGTGTGTACATATGTGTATACAAATGTGTATATACGCGTGTGTATATAGTATGTGATAAGTAATCATCCAAGGGAGGGCACTAGTAACTAGAGAGATGGACATGAGCTTCCTGTATGCTACCACATAAGCTGAGTTTTGCTATAGTTAGGAATTCTACAAAATGAAGCTAAGCAAGAAGTGCATCCCAGGCAGAAAAGAGAGGTGATATGTTCAAGGTCAGACTTGTGTCAAAGGTGACACTTGAACCCAGATCATCCTGACTCTGAGGCCATTAGACCAATATCCATTTGACCAGCAGTTCTCAAACTTTTAGATCTTAGTTCCCTTCTATACTCTTAATCCTCCTCCAAAGATCGCTGGTTTATGCAAGTTATACCTATATCTATCTGTAGCTATAGCTATCTATATGACTTATCTGTCCATCTATATATATGAAGAGAGAGATTGATTTACTATATTAGGAATTAAAGCATCTTAATATTACTATGAAAATAATTTTGACCTCTCAGAAACCCCACATCCTGAAAGGTCTTGGGATCCCATGATCTCCACTAGACCATGTTGTCACTATGTTGCCTTGGGGACTTAAAATCTGGGAACTATGAGATCATAGCGAGAGAATAGAGAGTCAGCAATTTACTTTGAACCAAGTAAAGCCAAAGGCAGTGTGTGGGGGAGCCAGAAGCTCAACAGGGTGAAAAGGGATTAAAGGCAAGTAAGAGCCTAGAATTCAGAAAGTCCAAGTAGATCAAATATCCAACCCCAGTAAGAAGAACTAAGAAATTATCCTTATCCTAGGCAGAAACTGTATCACTTAAAATGCCTCATCTATTTCCCATGAAGGAAGCTTGTGTATTTTGTAGGAGGTAATTCATTATAACAAGCTATAGGTTCATATGCTCTGATCTTGGTTTTGGCAGAATGAGGAACAAAAATAAAGTTATGATGATATTCTTAAAATAATGAAAGCCCAAGAGAAAAAAATCACACCCATCTCCTATAACAAATATACCAATGTGGAAGTAACAGATGCTTATTTCTTTTTTCTTTTCTTTCCCCTTCTTATGAACAGGAATCCCAGGACTCACCCTGGCCTTGATCATACAGATTGAGCAAGGAACAGAGCCATGGGTCTTAGGCCACCTTGACCCCAAGGAGACAGATACTATGGCTGACCTCTTTGGAGGTGAGACAGAAGACACAAAACAGTAAACACATTCCTAGGGTTCCCCCACTCTGTAATAGTTTTAATTAAGGATGACATGAGTTTTTCCATCATTGTGTTAGATATCAATCAGTTCTTGAGAAGTCTCAGAGATTCCAGTACCCTCAGTTGGGAAGTTCAGACAGGGTCACCTTGAAGTGGAAGACTGGAGAAGCCATCACATGATCTCCTGACTCCAGCCTATGATTGTGGGACTGGGTAAAACTCAGCATTTCTTCTGCTTCTTTAGCATAAAGAGAACAAGAGAGCAAGATCTGATTTCTGTTACTATCCTATAGGAAAGATGAAAAATAAGATTCATCGTCGTCGTCACAAACCTGAAGTGAAACACAAAAGATCAGAGAAGAATGTTCTACAAAACCCCAAGAACACACAAATACTTACAGGTGATCACTGAAACTCCCTTTTCAAATATCCAGTCTATTTTTATTGTTCAAAATTTATTATTTATTTATTCAAAATGTTATTTTATTTTTTTATTTATTTAAAATTTGGCAAAGTTTGCAGGCCCTTGGGAAATGCTCTGAGCCCCAAATCTTTTTTTCTTATATGAACAAATGCACAAGGTTCATGAAAATCAAACTTTTATTGAAATGCCTACTTTGTACTAGGGACTGTCTTAAGTGCATTATAAAAACAAGCATGAAACAGTACCTCCCTTCACAGAACTTACTTTCTATTGTCATGATGGTGGGAAAATTCTTATTTAAGGTCTTATGGAACATAAAAGAATCTATGTGATTAAGAATTACCTTAAAGACTCAATTTTAGAAAAAGAACCACCATTACTGACTGTCACACAGTGCATAACCCTGAGTAAGGTAGCTCCTGCCCCCTAACCAGCAAAGGCATTCCAATTCTTTTAGAGATGTAGCTGTACCTGGTAGGACACAACAACCAAGGTTCTATAAAAGAGTCAGGCTTCCATAGGGGTTAAGTTAAATTGCCTCTCAGGATCCCTTTCAGTGCTGGTTCCATAAAACCATGATGCTCTTCTTAAGTGAAGGATAACTGATAGGATGCACAGCTAGGTGGTACAGTGAACAGAGCACTGTACTTGGAATCAGGAAAAATCAGCTTCATGAGTTCAAATTCAGTCTTAAACACTAGCTGGGCAACCCTGGACAAGTCACTTAACTCTGTTTGCCTCAGTTTCCTCATCTGTAAAATGATCTGGAGAAAAAAAATGGCAAATCACTCCAGTACCTTTGCAAGAATATTCCAAGTGGGGTCTCATGCCCAAGTTGAGCATAACTGAAACAACCAAATAACAAAAAGAGATAGGACACGGATTAATCACTATCTCCTGGTCTCTCTACTTGTTCTTACCTTGTGAGCTTTCCTATTCTCCTGTCTTAACTTCTAAGGGGATCACAGTTTTGAAGAGATTGACCAGAAAAACTCTCTCATTCACAGTGTTTTTTTTAAGTAGACATGGGTCCATTTTATATGGAGCAGGAGCCCCCAAGAAGGTGGGAACATTCTCTTGCTAGGTAACGACCCTTATCTGATGTTGTGAAAAAATCAGGTCAGATGTGAGCTTGTAAAAATTAGGAGATATGGGAAAATTTGTTTTTTGTCCTAGGGTAAGTTCCCACCTATGAGAGGAGTTTGGGTTTAAATACCCCAAGCCAGGATGTCCTGAAATGAGTTGGGTTGTGATCACCATTGCATGACCATTTACCCATGGAAGCTTATTCTGTTCACTAGTCAGAACAGTAAAAACATAGAATCCCAGAGCTGGAAGAAACCTTAGAATTTTTTTAGTTCTGCTTCTGCTAAAGAATGACACATTCTTGACAAATAGCCATCCAAGCTTTCTCTTGAAGACCTCTCCAGTTAACTCTACATCATTCTACCAAACAAAGAAGTTCTCTTCATCATGATGACTCCAATTGTTAATCTTTTTCTTGATATAAAAATCTACTCTGTAATTTCTATCCTTTGGTCCTAATTATGTGAACCTAGGCAAGTCACTTAATCTTGTTTGCCTCAGTTTTCTTCTCTGGAAAATGAACCTGAGAGGGAAATGGTAAACCACTCCAGTACCTTTGCCAAGAAAACCCTAAGTGGAGTCACAGAGTCAGACAATTGAAATGACTGAACAATAAAAGTATTTTATAATACAAATCAAATTGCTCACATCTTTTCAGAGACAGTGCATGGTATAATAGGAGGAACTCTGAATCTGTAATGAAATTTGTAGTGGACCTATACTGGATGTGGACCTGTCACTTGGGTGACCTTGGACAATCACTTTTAACTCATTGGGCTTCAGGTTGGCCTTTTATCATTACACCACTCTGTCTCTCTGCACATCTTTATTTATATGCATATGTATACCCTTATGTATCATGCCAACATATTCCCATTTAACATTTATACATATAGACATTTGCATACATCTATGTAAGGTCATACTATGCTTGTTTGTCCTGTTTCTCTGAAAATAGCTAACACCATCTATCATAAGTCCAAGTCTTTTCCTATTTTTCTAAATCTATGAACTCATCATTTCCTACCTCACAACAATATTGCAATATCTAGTTATTTTAAATATTCTAAACAATATTATCTAAAACAATATTGATTAATATGGCTGACATATAAGGGTTTCCCTATTTTTCTCTTTGGATTAAATCTGTTTTAGCTTCAGCTTTGTCTGAGATAAATGATTACTACCCCTACTCTTCTATGTTTTTCATTCTTTTTATTTTGTTTTATTACTTCTTGATCTCATAACTTTACTGGCTTCCCCTTGTCCAATTCTAATTTATAAAGAGTCATTTTCTTCCTTAAAACTCTGGGTCTCCTTTCCTAGTTGGTTGACTTTTTTCATAATCTTTTTGTTTTTCTTAGATTGTCTTTTTCATATTTTTCCTCAGATCTTTCTGATTTGATTTTTAAAGTCTTTTTTAAATTCTTCCATGGATCCTTTTGAGGCAAGTGACCATTTAATGTTCCTCTTTGGGGCAGAAGTTTGTTGTTTTTTGTTTCAGTATTGTCTGAATGTGAACAGCAGTCTCCTCTATTCCCATAGTAACTTTCTATGATTGAATTCTTTCTGCCTTGCCTGCTCCTCTTTTTATTTATAGCAACTGTTGGTATAATCACTTCTAGTCATGGGACATGAGGTATGGTGTGTCTGGTCTCAGGTCCTCATTCATTTCTCCCTGTGGCCTGGAACCCCAAACCAAGAACTTCATCCTCCTGTAAGTGCCAAAAGCTGGCAGCATCCATGCCCCCATTTTTTTTTGCACTCACCAGAGCATGTGCTTGTTCCTTCTTCTTAGTATTCTAAGTTCTAAGATATTTAGATACTTGCTAAGTATCTCAGCAAACTTAGACACCTTATTCCTGTCTAGGAAGTGAAAACTCTTATGGCTGGCACAGAGGCTACCTCCCAACCCAGCTGATCCCAGCAAATCACTGCTTGATAATTCAGTGGAGCTATCCTGTAGGCATTTATTCTTCACAGGAGCCAAATCTCTATCCTGGATTCTTTCTTCCAATCTTTGTTCTACTCCAACTCTTTTATTTATTTTTCTGCTCTTCATTCATGCTGAGGCTCAATTTTGTCTTGTTTGTGGAAAATCTGGAGAGCCTGGAATTTTCTGACCTAAATTTAAAAATGTTTAGTTTGAAGAAGAAAAGACAGGAAACACAATTAATAATAATAATATTAGTAAAATAATAATAATAATTGGCATTTATATAGTGCTTATTATGTTTACAATACTTTACAAATATTATTCATTTGATCCTTACAACAATCCTGAGGCAGATGATATTATTAAGCTCTTTTTACAGTTGAAGAAACTGATGCAGGCAGAGGCTAAATAACTTATTCAAGTTCACATAGCTAGTCTATAAAGATGACTTTGAAGGATGGATCTTCCTGAGTTCGGGCCTAGTGTTCTATCCACTGTGCTACTTAGCTTGCCCCTATTCAATTCTCTAACTAATTAACTCTCTACAAGAATATGAAAGATTAACAGAGAGAATCTTATTCTACTTGCCTTGTGGAAAGTGAGAACAAAGAATAGAAGTTACAGAGAGATTTTGACTTAATCTTTGCCATCTTGTCAAATAACATGTCTTGTCAATTACATTCCTTACAACCATCCCTTTTTCCACTGTCACTGTTTTATCCCCTTTTGGCTTTATTATTGCCACAACTTTATAATTGAAACTGTGCATATACTACCTATATGATTGTACTAAAATGCTTCTGAGGTCTCTTCCAGCTTTCAAATTCTGTGATTCTGTAATCTCTATAGGCTTTCCCCACTCCATTCTATCCTAACCACATAGATGTCAGAATAATCTCCTTAAAGCAAAAATTGAATCATGTCACTCCCTTGCTCAAAAACCATTAATGGCTCCCTATTGCTTCTGGAATGCATGAAATAGTAAGTTTGACACTTAATGCTCCTTATCATATGGATCTCCAGATATTTTTGCAGCATAATTGCATATTAGTTCTCTTCATGCACTCTGGATTCCAGCCAAACTGGTTTACTTGCTGTTCCCCAAACTTGGCATTTCAGCTCTCTCCCATGCTTTTGCAGTCTGTCTTCTGTGCTTGGGATGCATCCTCTCCTGTTTTTTATTTCTTTGAATCCCTAAGGCCCAGCTCATGTATTATTTATTCTCTCTCTCTCTCTCTCTCTCTCTCTCTCTCTCTCTCTTTCTCAATATCAGCACACAAACACATACCCACAGAACATAAGCTGTTTTTCATTGTCTCTATTTTTCCAGTGCCTTGCCCATAGTAGACACTTAGTAAATGCTTTTTGGATTGTATTGAAATGTAATAAAGATCATCCTAACAGAACCATCCAAAATTGTAATATACAGCCTTGATAGGTTTATCACCATGGTTGGTATCAAGCAGATGCTAAACAAATGCATGATAGGAATGATGTAAGGAAGATAAGGAAGATAACTGCTAATAGAGATTAAAAGAAATTGTCCTTTTTTGAGGAGATTGTCTTTAAGGTCCTACTGACTTGGACACTGGGGATCTGATTTATGAATGGCCAATGTCATTTTCTTGACTGTTTTCCTCCTTCTTTAGTTCCCACCAGGAAACAAATGTTAGAACCACAGATTTGCCTGAAGACAGCAAAGCTTTTTTGTTGCTAATTGAAATAACAAAGTTTTTCTCTTATCACTCCCAGAGTTGGTCTGATAAAATTTATACCTTCCTCCTGTCTGACACTGATAAATTATATAGACCTAACGACTCTTGCTTAAGGAAAAAAAAGTCAGTTATACAGGAACCACCTGAGTCTTTTCAAGCTAATTTTTAAATAGTTATTATATCAGCCCAGAATTTTATCACAAGTAAAACACCAAGTAAAACTTGAAGAAAAGTATAACCTGTTGTTCTATGCCCCAGGTGTCTACTTGATAGGATGAGGAATGTGGATGTTTTCAATCCTGAGAAACTTGAGAGCAGAAGTGTGACCTCTTTTGCCTCTAAGTATTGCTCTAAGTATATGTCATTTGTGCTTGACACAAATAAGTTCTTCCCCTCCGTCATCTTGGCTACAACCATTGCTTTTGGATTGTGAAGATAATTCTTTGTGAAAGGACAAGACAGTTAAAAAGTTATTTTAAGAGAGACCAAAATGCCTTTAAAAAAAAAACCAACCTTGCCTTTCAAATAGTAATTTAATTAGCAAAAAGATAGCTATATCCTACAGTGTTAGAGGTGCCAGTTTCATATAAAAGTCTAGTGTAGACTCCTCAACCCACCCACTTTCTTGTAAAGTTGGAGGGCCCATGAGTATGAGTCACTGCATATAATATAAGACAACTTTTTTAATACATCAATTAGTTTTGCTGAACTATTTTTCTCCCCTCTTTTATTCTTTATTATAAGCTGTCTCATTGTAAGACATCTCCCTGGGAATTAAAGGTGGGAGAGATACACTGAAAAATGTAGGTCACATTTTAAATATATATATATATATATATCATTAATTATAAAAAAATTATTTTAATTTTTAAAAGTATTTTTAAAGAAGTATACCATATAACGTGTAAAAGCAAATTACTACCATTACTTCACATACATACCCACACACACACACCTCCCACACTCCATTAAGTGAATTAAAATTCACTATATAAGTTGATCCTGGGGATTTTATTCCTTTTATGAGTTACTTTCAGGGTATATTTCAACTTCTTTGGCATAGTCATTCTGGAATGACAAGATAAAGGTAATCCATGTTCCTACTATGAGTAACCCAGAATCCTTAGTTACCTTCCCAATTTTAAAAGATTAAATAATACTTGACATTTTATCCAAATTCTCTGAAAAGACTGAGTCTAAGTTTTTCTCCTCTGTAAAGTATAGGTTAATACTTGGATCTAACTTCTCCCCAGTGATTCTGAACACTGTGCTGTTATCATTGAAGCCTCTTTTCATTTTCCCCACTGCCTAATGCCTTTTCATTCTCTGCATGGACTTCTCCTAATGTCCCACTCTATAGCTTCCTGCTTCTTCGGTTGCCCTCTGCTCTCTGGAATGCCTGTTCCATAGATTACAGATCTACCTTTACCTTAAATCTCTTCCTTTTCCACCTTTTCCCACTTTTTGCCTCACAATGAGAGCCAGCTCCCTCCTGACATCACCTCCCTGGTCTCCTTCATCAGCACTGGCTGTACTTTTGCTCATTTCCCCTTGAATCATGGGTCAAAGAGGGGGATCTGGAATACATCTTTTTCCCAGTGCCACTTCCAAGTTCTCCCTCAACTACCATCACTCAGTAACTTCTCTTCCTCTGAGAGTCATTCAATCCATATCAACCGCTCAATCACAGTTCTAGTAGGTTTTACCCACCACTCTCCAGGTCACTTCCCTTCTTTCCTCAAAGAGTCCGAGTGCCTGGCAAACAGTCTTTCTCACCTTCCCCCCTGCTGCCCTCCTACTAGAGAATTTTAGCATAGATAATGATAATCTCTCAAATATCATGATCCAACAGTTATTCAACTTACTCATTCCTTTGACCTACTCTTCCACCCCAACTCACAAAAATGACAATAACCTCGATCTTGCCATCACTTTCATGTTGATGGAGCCTGAAAGTAAGTTATCTGATCACAATCATTCCATCTCTCGCTCTGCCTTATAACCCCAAGCCCTCTTCTTTCTCCTTACCTTGATCTCCAATCCCTTGATTGAGTTCCGTTCCAGGGCAGCACTTCCGTACTAGCTACACTCCTTTCTTCCCCAGCTTGACTTAACCCCTTGTTGAATCAGTTGACAGTCTTGCCCTGCCAAATGTCAGCTTTATATCACTCCCACCATTCCTTGCTTTCGCTCCAATGCACATGCTATTGAACAAATCTGGGGACCAAACCGACTGGATCCACTACAAATTTATGTTGCATTACCTCAATTTGGCCCTTGCTGAATTCTTTTTACACATCTCTAATTTACTAGTTCACTCACCATAGTGGCTATTCCAAACCTTTTCATCCCTCTGCATACATTCCATGGTTTCTCCTCTTCAGCTGCATGCGTTCAGCTTGAAAACTGCCTTATATGTTACTAAAAATTGTGACTATTTGCTGAGAGCTCCTTCTTCTCTCCTTTTTATGCTACCATTTCTTCCTTCATTCCTGAATCACATGATGAAGTCACCATCTTCCTTTCCAGGCACTACTCTGTTCAAGTGACCTCATTGCCTTCCATCTTATCCAGCAAATTGCCCCCCACCCTATCTTTCCCACTCTCTCATTAATCTTCAACCTCTCTTTGTTTACTGGCTAATTTTCTACTATCTATAAATATGCCTATGTCTCCTCAATCCTCACAAAACTTAGTTATTCCCTCTATTCCTTACTATCTATTGTCCTTTATGGCTGTTCCCTTTTATGACAAAATTTGAGACAAAACTCTACTTTCTTCCCTTTCGTTTTCTTATAAACTCTCTGAAGACTGGCTTCCTACCTCATGTGAATTGACACTGTTCTCTCCAAAATTCCCCATGACCTCTTAATTGCAGAATCTTGCAATTGGTGTCAGCAAAGGGTCGCCTGCAATTTCCTCCTGACCATATTTGAACCCTTTGCCATCTGTGATCTGAGAATTCGAGAAGCCATTTCTACCCAGTCATTAGCCACTGAGGCCTCCTGCTGGCTTGTACCTAACATGCTCTATTACTGGATGCCTGGTTTGGGGGTTCAGGTTCTTGCTGCTGATTTGTGATGCAGCTCCAGTCTTCTGCTGACTTGCCAGAAGTGATTGCTCTGGACTATGATTCACTCTCTTCCCAGACTTTCCTGCTCATCTTCTAAGATGTCTTAGGATAGAAAATTTATTTTATTCAATCCCTTTGTTGGTTCTGCCAGTCCAGAATTCATTTAGAGGTATGATATTAAAATTGTTTAGAGAAAAATTTGGGAGAGTTCAGGTGAATTCTTGCATTCTGTCATCTTGGCTCTGCCCACCCCCCATTTGGAGTATTTTTATATGACTATAGATAGTCTGCTTTTCTTCTTTTGAGAGGTGCTTGTTTATTTAGAGAAAGGTAAAAGAGAAATTACATTTAAAATAACTATAGAATGTTTGAAATACTCGGGGAAGTTTCTCTTCTCCAAGCTAAATATTCCCAATTCCTTCAAATGATCCTCCTACAATATAGACTCAAGAAATATTAACCATTCTACTTGTCCTCCTCAAAATATTCCCCATCCTACCAATGTTCTTTTCACAATGTGGTAACCAGAAATGCACACAATATTCTGGATATGCGCTTCCTAAGATCTGGGATGCATCAGAAAAGAAATCATATTGGGTAAACATTAAGAGGGAACCTTTTTAAAGAATTATAGCTCAGGGGGCAGATAGGTAGTGCAGTGGATAGAGCACCAGCTCTGGAGTCAGGAGGACCGGAGTTCAAATTTGATCTCAAATACTTAACACTCCCTAGCTGTATGACCCTGGGCAAGTCACTTAATCCCAGTTACCTCAGGGGGAAAAAAAAAGAATTACAACTCAGGAACTAGAAAGAGTTTGGTGTGGCTTGGTCCCTCATCCCCAAGTTTGCTCACTCTAGTTCCTTATAATAGATTAAAAGGGGGGAAGGAGGAGGACTTGCCATCCTTTTTGATATTACTGAAATGTCATGATAATTGATCTCTTCTTCTACAGAGCCTGAGGAAAAAACAGACTACTCCCAATCCCAGAAAAACATGGGACCACCAAAGGAAGCCATAGTCCAAGGGGATCAAAGTCAACTAGACCCCTACATTCAGACCACCAAATGGACTTCAGTGAACATCATTGCTGCAGAAATGGCGGAGAAACGTCACCTTGCCGATGAAGTTGCCCAGGGCTCCTTCTCCCCTATGCAACGCTATTTGGACAGACTTAACTCCAACGTAGAAAACCTCCTACAGGTGGTACAGGACAGTTTTGTCCAGCAACAGAAGGTCATGTCAGTCTTAGATGACATGGCCTCTGAACTCCATGAGGAAGTTGAATTCCTGAAAGTAAAATGGGGGGTGTGATTAGGGGAAGGAAAAAGGAAAGAAATGAGGAAAGCGTTGGGGTTGATGAATTAAACAAAGTTGTTTTGGTAAGATATTTCCCCAGATTGTTCTTTGCGCCATTGTTGTACTTTCTTCAGAGGGTGAACTTTCTCTGCCTCGAGTTTAACTGCCTGAGAAATGCAGATATTTATAGGGATCTACCTCACAGCATTATTGTTGAGGATGAAATGAAATGACTGAGGTAAAGCATTTTATTAAATGTCAGTTTTTTGTTCTTATTATGAACAAAGAACTTTTTTTTGATACCTATTTTTTTTTTGAGGAGTAACTCTCTCCGGGAAAGTCTCAATGTTGAGTAATTTTGAGTATGAAATTTCTCATCACTATTACTTTCATAAAGGTTTTCTCTTAAGGTGATTTTCTTATATTGAACAAGGTCATACTCCACAGCAGACCTATCTTCATTTAAGTTTTTATGATTCAGAATTGGCTGAGACATTAAAAGGGCATTCTAATTTAACCCCTCACTTTGCAGATAAAAAAAAGGGTGCAGAAAAGTAAAGTGTACTGGCCAATTAGTCAAGTTAGTAGATGACATGTGGATGTTTCACAAAATTAGAACTTGAAGGCACCTTGCAGGTGTTAAGTTCCATTACCTCCCATGAGAAAAAAAGGCCCAGAGAGGGGAATGGGCCACCTTGTCCAAGGTCTCTCAGGGAGAAAGTGGCAGAGCTTCCTTTTGATTCCAGACCCTCTTTAGTCCAGCTCCTGTGGTCTGTCCAAGTGCCTATGTTCAAAGCATTATGCCTAGAGGCTGGACATAAAAAGACAAAAACACAAAAGTCCCAGGCCATAAAGGAGTTTACATTCAACTGAAAAGTTTTAATGCATATACAAATATAATACATTGGAGTTGAAGAAAAGAACATTAACCTGTAGAGGCTGGGAAGGATTCACAGAGGAGATGGTATCTGAATAATAATCCTTGAAGGAAGTTAAGAGTCCTGAAAGCAAATGTGAGGATGAGTGCTTTCCTGGCCTTAGAACCAGCATATATGAATGTATGGAGATGGAAGATGAAGACCTAGGAAAAGTGGGCCCCCTAGTTTAGCTGGAAAATCGAGTTCATAAAGTGATGTAATATGAAATAAAGTTGAAAATGTGGGTGAGAGCCAGATTGTGGTGGCCTTGAATGCCAGGCTGATATCTTTTTTCCTTGAGGCAGCAGGGATTGGAAAAAAGTTTTTGAGGAGGGAGTGACATGATTAGGCTTGGCCAGACCATTAGATAACCATCTCTAAGGCCTCTTTCTGTTTCATAATCTGTAACTCCAAGGTTATAAACCTGGATAAAGGGAAGAATGGTAATAACCTTTGGCAAAAACAGGAAAGTGGATTGTTGGATGGATAGCTAATGAGTTCTACTGGGGATTTATTAAGTTTGGGATGGCTATGAGTCATCCAGAATCCAAATGAATAGTTTTTGAGACCAGACTGGGTAGGATGGACTGTTTGTCTGTCATCCAAGGTCGGTGTACTTAATCAGTGTACTTAAATTGATACTCACCAGGGGACTGGCCACCTGATGATGATTTTTTTTTCAACCATGGCAACTCTTAAAGAGTTAGATATGAAAGGACTAGACATAAGGCATTGAGAATTGTATCTCTCGGTCGGTGCATGGCACTCTCAACACTTTTAAAATAATTTTAATTAAGTATTGATGATGTAGGATCATCTAAGACATTTTAGAAATGAGGATATGGAGGTTCCAAAGAAAGAAATTATCCCAAGTCATTGGTAACAGAAGCAAGACTAGAACCCAAATTTCCTGACCCCCAATCCAATGTGCTTTCCATTTTTTATTATGTGCCTAGAAATGTGTTTGGTGAAGATTATTTGCCAGGGCAGAAAAAAACAAACTCATTCCAATGAAATAGGAGAATGGAAAGGAATAAGCATTAATTTGGCACTTAATCTATGCCAGGCACTGACCTAAACATTTTAAAACATCTCATTTAATAATTTTTGTCTTGAAATATTCATTGTCACTGAAGGCAATGACAATATTTATAATAATAATTATTCACAATAATCCTATTTGTATTGCCAGAAACTGCGAATTATTGGGCCACTACAAATATGTGTTATCAAAATTTCTTATCAACTTTTCCCTGTTGCATTTTTAACAGTGGATATTTCAACTCTTTCCCATTCTCAAAACCATAGTCTTGTCTTTATCCTCCCTCTTTCCTAATCCTCAATGACTGACTTCCCCTATTACTTTCTCATATCTGGGTAAAACTTTCCTTCTTCCCAACTCAACTTTACTTTTACTCATCTTCTCTTCATGTCTCAGGAGAAAAGAAAACTTCTCCAAAACTAATCCTCCTATTTCATTCCTCATATCATCTCCAGTGAAGGAATGACAGAAGTTAGTACTTGAACTAATTCTTGAAAAAAGACAAATTTCGAGAGATAGAAAATTTGAAAATGTAAACCAAGAACGAGTCAGAGTTTGTGTAAATGCATAGAGAATTATACATTGTGAAGGATTTCCCTTTACAGATAGGGAATAACAATAACGTCAGTGATCATCACCTCCCTCACTTTCCTTTGGAGCCTCCTAAACACTGAGCTAGCTCTGGCAATATCTACTTCAGCCTCATCATCTATGTATACATCCTTGAAAAGTATTACTGCCAAAGTAAGAGAACTTATTTCTCTTTTTGCTGGAACTGATGGCTCCACATATGGATGGTGTGGTACCGGCTCATGAAAAACCTGGGTTTTCTTAGTGTTAATTGTCCGGCCGAAATTAGCACAAGCAGCAGAGAATTTTTTTACTTTACTGCGTCTCAGCCTCACAGACTGAATTGAAAGCACAATTATCTGTGAACAAAATGTCACACGTCAATTCTCTCTACACTTCCTTTAAAGCCCTTTCAAGTTAAATGATTTACTTACTGTCAGTGTGAATCTGATAGTTTTCATGCTCCTTAAAGACATCTGACAACATTGCTGAAAACCATTATATTAAAAAGCTTCATTAGTGACTGAGAAAGCATGAAAGCATCAACTATTATCTAGAACCCATGCAAGCATGCCTTCATAAAACTGATATGCAATACTGATGAATTGCTCCAGGCAACCAAATTTTCTAATAATATTCCATAAGTCCTCACAACTGATGGTATCAAAGTCCTTGGTCAGATTAATAAACATTGTGTACAGACTGCTGCTCTTGATATTTCTCCTGAAGTCAGGCAGCAAACACTTTAAAAACTAATTTTTGACCCTTTCTGAAGCCATACTGACTTTCTGGTAGATATCTTCCAGTCTATCATGGAAGACACAGCAAGAATCTTTTTTTTTTTTTTTCTGAGATAATTGGGGTTAAGTGACTTGCCCAGGGTCACACAGCAAAGAAGTGTTCAGTGTCTGAGGCCAGCTTTGAACTCAGATCTCATCTGGTCTTCAGGGATGGTGCTCTATCTACTGTACCAATTAGGTGTCCCGACATGGCAGGAATCTTACCAGCAATGACTGGGACACTTCCCTGTCATTGTCACAAGACCACTTATATCCTTTACCTTTATAGAGATGAACAGTAGAGGAATCCTTGAACTATTGGGGGATAACCACAGAAAATGTACCCCAGAAAATTTCAGTCAGCTTCTGTAGGAGCAATAAACTCCAAGTGTTGTAGATCTCAGCTGAAGCAGAATCAGCACCAAACACTTTGCCACAGGATGGAGAATAATTGCATTCAAAACCTTTTCAGCTGGAATTTCAGCTAGAGAGGGATTTACTTCAA
Organism: Sarcophilus harrisii; assembly: GCF_902635505.1. Classification (NCBI taxonomy): domain Eukaryota; kingdom Metazoa; phylum Chordata; class Mammalia; order Dasyuromorphia; family Dasyuridae; genus Sarcophilus; species Sarcophilus harrisii. Next base: position 550,521,554 of record NC_045428.1, read on the forward strand.
TCAGTCTGATATTTGTAGTCAATAGCTTCAGCAGTTGTTGTTGATGACTGTTAAAGACGATGGAAGTGTTTAGCCCATCTCTCTGGGACCATGTCTTTATCATTAATCAATGTGGCCCCAACAGTGATGAGTAGTTGAGATGTACCATAAATCTTTGGCCTATAAAAAGTCTTCGGGACATGATAAAAATGTTTTGGATTGTTACTTTTAGTGTAAAACTTCATCTGCCTTATTTTGAGTCAAAAATCCTACATATCTCTAAGCTTCATTTGCACTTCATTTGATTTTGTGTTAAATGCTGACCTCTTAAAAATGAATGAACTATGCTGCTGGTAAACCTTATGGAGTTTTCATGCAGCTTTTGAATTTCTCCATCATTTTCATCAAACCAATCCTAAAGTTTGCAAGTGTTCTGGTCCAGATGAGCAAATGTGATACTCTGCACAAAATCTCTAAAAAAAAACACTGCCTACTTCTTGTCTGCTCCACTATTGCCAACCATGTATTAGTTCAGCTTTTTCTCCAAGTTAACAACAAACTGTTCATGCAGGGAAAAGTGCTATAATCTGTTGACATCTTCTCTGATGGTCATCTTGCCCTGGGGCTGCTGCTTTTGTTGAAAATAAATATTTAACTTGAAGAGGATAAGTCTGTGACAATCCAGATATCTGCACCACATATCACCTTAGTCATTTTCACATCCTGTCAGTTTTTTCTCTTTACAATGGCATAGTCTATTAAATGTCAAAGTTTGCAAAGTTTTTGGCAAAGATGCATTCACAAAGTGCAATTAGGTAAATGGAAGACAGTGTTGGTGATGAGAAGGTCATGAAACGCACAAATCTTCAGTAATAAGCAACCATTGCTCTTGCTGTTTTCAACTCCGTTCCTCCCCAGGACTGCCTGCTATGTCTGATAGTCTATGCCTATTTTTACATTCAAGTGATCCAGAATTATAAGCTTTTCCTCTTTTAGCACATTGATAATGAAGATCTCTAGATTTTCATAAAATTTTTCTTTGATCTCGCCAAAGTTCATCATGGATGGGAACATAAGCAGCAATAATGGTGACACAGGGTTTTCCTGCAAGTGGCAATCATTTTGTCGTGAGTTTGCTTTTTGCTCTTTTTGGGAGATATACAAGCTGGTTGACTAGATTAGTTTTGGTTGTGAAATTTATACCAGCTTCATGGTGCTCCCCATCTCTGGGACCACTCCAGAAAAACATGCATCTAATGTCAACTTTGGTAAGCTAGTCTCTTTTTCATCCTTGTTTCACTCAAGGCTGCTGTTTGGATGTGTACCTACTTAGTTCTCTTGAAACAAGAGCTGTTTGTTTTTCAAGTCTACTAGATTTCATGTTGTCCATAAGCATGCACACATTCCATATACCAGTGGTGAGTAGAATTCATCTTTGCAAACGTTTTTGTATAATTTTTTGTGTTTTGATAACACAGTGTGATCTCCACCTGCCATGGTAATCAGGCAAGGATTGGATGAAGCAGACAATTTTAAACATGCCTATTCTAGTCCCTTCCTCAGTCAAGGTAGAAAGCTGTGTAATCCTTTCCAAAAAAAACTGCTCACAAAAAATTTTTAATAAAAAATTAATTTTTTTAAAAAAGCTGCTCAGACACTCAGGGAGCTCCTACTGCTGCTTCAGTCCAGTGAGACTGGTCCTACGGCCTGGGCCACCTTCACGTATGGTTGTGACTACAACTCCTAGTACATCTGTACCTGCTGCTTCATCACTTTCCAGTCACCACAGGACTTTGAGATAGGTAAATGGGTGATGAATTTTGACTCGTGCATAAACTGGATTTAAGTGAGGCAAAGTTGCACAAAATAGTGAGCCTTAATTTCTCTTCCAGAATCACTGAAGTCCAATAAACATGTCAGACAAATGTCAGAACAACTACTAATGGCCCTGGAAGCAGTGAATGACTTTGGCTTCTTCCTTGTTCTGACCAAGCTCTAAGAGTTCTACAGCACCTGCTTCAGTCACTTCCATGGCCCATTGGGACAAATTGTTTTCAGCTACCATTCTGCTAGTGAGAAGCAAAGAATCTTCACATGCTGGGGTAGACACTTCTCCAACTTACCAACAGGTTTAAGACCATTCAGTTACCTTCAACTTGGTTTAGCAAGTTTGCTAAAACAATTTATTCAGATATGGCCACTGTGCATACTAAGTTTCTTAAGAGTCACAGGTGAGAGTTGAGTGAATCAGATAGCCGCCAAAAGTGGAAAACAGCCCAGGTTTGGCAGCCCTCACACCAGAGGTTCCCCCTGTAACTGCTTAATAAATCCTTGTTTAAATAAATACACTAACAGACTATTGGCTGAGTTGTGAATTGGTCCAGCAATTATGAAATACAATTTGGAACTATGCCCAAAGGACTATAAAACTGTGCATACCCTTTGACCCAATAATACCACTACTATGATTACATCCAAAAGAGATTTTTAAAAGAACCTATCTACACAGAAATAGTTGTAGCAGTTCCATTTGTGTTAGCAAAGAATGGGAAATCAAATGGATGTTCATTAGTTGGATAATAACTGAACAACCTGTGACATATAATTGTATTAAAAATGACAAGGGAATGTTGCAGAGAAACATGGCAGGACTTATATGAATAATGCAAAGTGAGAAGAATCAGATCATTATGCTCAGTTACAGCAATATTGTCATGATAATCAACTGTGAAAGACTTGGATACTCTGACCACCTTCAGTGAAAACTAATCAACCCTATGTGCAAACTGAAGTATAATTTTTTCCACTTTATTTTTCTTGCTTTAAAAAAAAAACATAGATATGTTTTGCCTGATTTCAAATGTGTAACTCACATCATTGTTTGTCTTCTACATGAGTAAAGAAAGGAGGAATGAAAGGAAGAGAATTTGAAACTTAGTTTTTTTAAATGTTAAAAATAATTTTTAAAATTAAAAAAATAAATCAAATGAGATAATGTCAAGTGCTTTGTAAATCTTAAAGATATGAATTAGCTATTATTAATAAACACATTTACTTTTATTTTAAAAAAAAAATTTGTTGACTTGACTCATCTGGCCTGGAGAACAGTGGGTAGAAAACATTAGTTTTTAACAATATAAAAGCTGGTCATGAGAAGAGGAGTCAATTTGTTCCGTTTGGCCCCAAAGGGCAGGACTAGGAGCAGTGGGGATACATAGAGTCCGATTTAAGTTCAGGGTCTGGAAGGGGGGGAGGAAAACATCCAACAAGAAAACAAGAAGAGCATTCCGAAGGGCGGAACGAGTATCCTTCGGGGAAGTTCCAGTTACTGCACAGCTTGGATGAGGGCTACCAGGAGATGCAGTAGTTTAAGCATCTGACTCCCTCGCCCCGCCCTCTCCCCATCCAATAACTAAACAGCTTGCCTACGATTGGTGACCTTGACAATTTTCTCTCTACTGGTAGACCGCCGTTGCTATCGTTTGGCGCAAGTCAGGCCCTAAACTGGACGCGAGGGACCCTGGGAGTTGTAGTCCAGAGTATCGCCCATCTCCGGGGAGAGAAGCGGCACAAGGACCTGGAGTCCCAGTGTTCCCCGCGCGTGGAGCCCTCGGAGGCTTCCGATTTGAGCCGAGTCGAAAAGCTAACCGGGCATCTGGACAGACCGCTGGGTCGGGGCCGGTGAGTTGGGGGCGGGGCGGGGGCGCTTTATTCCCCCAGCCGGACTGGGACGAATGTCCTGGACCGCCGCTGCCGCTTTGGACGAAGAGGTGCTCGAGGCCCGGGAACCGGAGCAGACCCCGAAGCGGCCCATTTTACAGCTGGGAAGACTGAAGCTCATGGGAACTCCGACTGCACCTTCAGCGCTCAGACCCGGCAGGGACCGCAAAGGCCATCTGATCCAACCCTCCCCCCTTTTGCCGTCGGGCAAACTGAGTCCCAAGAGGCGAAGAGACAGCCACCCAAGTTATGCCTCGCATAGAGGGAACTCGAACCCGGGTCCTCCGACTCCCAAATCCAGGGCCCATAGATGACACTTTACCCCCTTACTCACTTTTCTCCTGGCTCTTAATGTTTGTTACGTGTTGGGAGAAACTGCCCCCAAACAGTGGGAGGAGAACTGGATCGGGAGTGTGGGGATCGCGGTTCGAATTCTTTTTCCCCTTTGTCCTTTACCTTCAGGACGGTCCAAAAGCCCTTAACAAATACTAATAGATAGCACTGACATACCTCCTGAGAAATGCTATTTGGCCCCACTATCCTGGGAGTCGGCAGTTATTGTCTCTATTTTACCGTGGAGAAGTAGACAGATTGGGTGCTTATCCCGGGTCAAGCTTCCAAGGTCCGATCCGAACTGGTGGTGGTCTTGCCTCCAGTGCTCTGTCCACTGCACCTTCAGCCAGTGCTTGTTGAATTTCGGCTTCGTATCCGTGCGACCTTCCCAAACCTTTTCCCTTCTCCGTATTTCATGTTCTTCAGCTGTAAATTGAGACTTTTTCCTGTCCGCACAAGGTCTCCGCTTCTTCCCACGGTAGGCTTCTGAGAAATGCTTATTAAATGAATGAGTGGATCGGCATGGAGTAGTGAAAAGCTTTTGTATAGATACTAATACAAAATATCTAAATTAAGGGAGAGTCCTGCCCGGATCCCTTTCTGCTTACTGAGCTCATGATTTCGCCCTCTATAAATTAAAAATATAGAACCTTAATACACATACACACACAACAACAACCTTCTACTTTATTAAACGGACTAAAGCCATGTTCCCAGAATTCCCTCATTCATTCTTTAAATCTTAGCATCATAACGCATTCTCTTTCTCTCAAAAGTAACCCTTATTCCTTTTTAGTTTGTAACATAGCCTTGGGAGTTACCTAGAATGCTACAATTTATTTGTGGTCAGGCTCTCTGCCTATTATGCCAATTTCACTCTTTGCTAAAACTAATCTTTCATCCTTTTTATCTCTTCCAGGACCTTGTGTCAACTAACATTCCCTCTCTTTCTTTCTTCCTAACATTCCCTCTCTTTCTTTCTTCTTAACTTTCCCTTTTTATTTCTTTTTTCTTTCTTCTTTTTTCCCTTTATTTCTTCAATTCTCTCTTCCTTCTTCCCTTCCTGCCTCCTTCATTCTCTATGACTCTCCTTCCTTCCCTCTCTCCTTTGTTTCACATTGAATCTTCCCTCCACTGGCTCCTTCCCATCTATTCATTCAACAAGCAATCATGTTCAGGTCTTCCAGTTCTTAAAAACAATCTTTCATTAACCCTTCTAATGAATTCAGCCATTAACACCCATTTCTTCTTCCTCCCAGACCAAGCTTTCTGAGGGAAATAAAATTCTAACTCTTTTTTCTTATCCCCATTCTATTCTGAGCTTTTTGCAATCTGGTTTCTGTCTCCACTCTTCTGAAGGTCACTAGTGACCTAAATACCAAATTCAGTGACTTTTTTTCAATCATTATCCTTGACTCTCTGAAGAATTTAACATTGTTCACCACTTCCTTCCTAATAGATTCTCTTTCCTCCGTTAGCTTTTCACACTGCTACTTCCCAATCCCTGCTGATTTATTGTTCTCTACCCTTTAATATTTCCCGAATTTCCACCCTTGGTTCTTTTCTTTCTACATTCCCTTGGTAAGCTAATTAGCTATCAAGGCTTCAATTATCAGATCTATGAAAAGGACTTCTAAATTTTTATCTCCAGCTTTGTGAATTCTACAGCTACATCTGAAACTGCCTAGATAAAATCTCCACTTGCATATCCTTCTGGTATCTCAAACTATGTAAAGTCCAGCTGCTTCTCATCTTTACCCCCAAAAGTTGTAATTACTTCTTGTTTCACTATTTCTGTCAATGATTCCACAGTTTACCTAGACCCCCAAATATAAAACCTTAGTGTTCTAATATCAGTATCTAATATCAGATATCTAATATATAATTACAGAGTTGACCTCATATCAGTAGATAAGAGCTGACTTCAGGAGTAGAAAGATCATGGATTCTAGTTGGCTCTTTAACCTTAGACAGTCATTCAAACCTCTTAGTGCTTTAGGCAGTCCTCTAAGACTAAAAGATGCAGAAAAAGTGCCAGCCTGAACTGGTACTTGGGAGTTTCTTAACCAGAAGTTCTCTACAGCTAACAAATCACAGTTCTTGTCTCTTATCTCTATGTAATCAGCTACTTGCCAAATCCTGTTGATGCTACTTCTTCATTATCTCTTTATCCATCCCTCCTTATTTCCATTACCAGAATTTTATCATAGAACTCCCCATTACCCCTCAGCTATTAGCTTCTAAGGGATCATAGAATATATAATCTTAGATCTGAAGGGACTTTGGAAATCATCTCTTTTAAACCACTCTTGAATAACTTTCCCATCAAGTGATACTCTATTGTCCACTGGAAATGTGTTCAATGAGTTTCTTATCACAGCTCATTTCCCTTTAGGGTAACTTTGATTATAGGACAGTTTTTCCTTTTATCTAACTGAAATCAGCCTCTCTTCCATTCACACCCCTTAGATCCTATTTTAATTCTGAAATCCAAGCAGAACGTTTGAAAGCACTTATCCTGGGCTCCCTTTTTCTTCTCCAGATCAAACAATTTTTGCTTCTTCTCTTTTTAACTACCTACTCCTCTCTATGACTTCCTCCCTTCCCTGTTACTAGTGTAGTTTTCAATGCCATTTCTATACTAATGCATAAATCTGATCATATCATTTTGGTGCTCCAAAACCTACTAATGTCCTAGAAGATCAGGTTTAGACTTCATATCCTGACATTCAAAAACATCCATTCTCTGCCACCATCTTATTTCATATCATTTCCCATGTTCTCAGGATGCCAAACCAAATACTCTCATGTCCTGTCCATTCTTGCCTCCAAACCTTTGCTGGGACTTGCCTTCCTGTCCCACATTGCCTCTTAGATTTTTAGCTCTCCTTTAAAGTCTGATGCCACTTCCTCCAGAAGGCATTCTTTGATTTTTCTCACCCCTGTAGGTAATACCTTTTCCTCCATTAAACCTCACACAGCATTTTGCTTATACCTATCTTATCTAATTATGGTGTGTTATTTAATATTGGTGCTGCTTATGCTATACAATATAGATTGTAATCTTGAAGAGAATATGGTTCATGTCTTATCTTTGTATTTCTTCCAATTTAGAATATAATGCTTAACGCTAGGAATCACTTGATTAGTTTTTTGTTGAAGCAAATTTGGATTGAATTTTTCTGTTCTGCAGATATAAAATGAAAATTGTTTTATGTCCAACAGGGAGACTGCAGTTTTTTCCTCTCTGGTGGGTGGTTCAGAAGATGGATCTGCCGACATACTTCATTATGTCTCTTTCTCTTCTCCCTGTTTTACCCCCTTTTACTCCAACTCTTCTTCAATCAAGCATTATCTTTATCCTCACTCAAACCTTTGACCCTCACACTAGTCTGTCACCTTGTTCTTCTGTTTATTTTTGTAAATTAGATTCTGGTTATGTAAGTTTTTCATTTCATGTAAAATGAAATATGAAAGATTTTTAAATGAAATATAGCTCTCAGCCAAAGTGCTATCTTCCGTCTACTTTCCACCACACTTCCACATGCTATCTCTGTCTGAACCCTGGGCAATGGAACCTTGGTTTTTCCTCTGTAAAATGGGGATAATATAGCATTTACCTTATAGGGCTGTTGTGAAGGTCAGATGAGAGAATATGCATAAAGCATTTTGTACTCCTTAAAGTGCTCTATAAATGTCAACTGCTTATATTATTACTTGAAAAACCTGTCTCCCAATTGTCCCAGCTCTCACTCTTTCCTATAAGGATTCTCTTTATCATAGTTTAATGTCACCCTCATATTAAGATTTTCCTGCAGTGCTCAGTTGTCCTCAGAGCAAATTAGAATACCTAATACATCCTGGAACTTAAAGGCCCCTCTGTTAATTTAATGCTCTTACTTACTACAAGCCCTTGATTTATAGTATTCAATTTTTTCCCTTTCCTTTTGCTTCTGACTCTCTCTGCCCAGCGTACCCAAGCTAACCCTTGTCCCCATTCAGCTTCTTTCCTGAGACCTTCTCTGCAGTTTAATGACCTGACTCCAATTACTCCCATGCTCTTTGCGCTTACTTCCCACACTTGCAATTATGTCTCTACAGACATAGTTGCTATGTATATCTATTTGTGTACCATGTGCAGTTCATATCTATTGTGTGTACAGGGATGATAATGGCACTATCTACCCTCAAAGGGTTGTTGTGAGGAGTGTCTTACAAATGTTAAAGAGCTACAGAAACATGAATGACTATTACTGTTAGTTTACTTGTGCTTATGCAGTGTGTGTTTGTCTCTGTTTTATCACCCTCTACTAAATCACAAGTGCTTTGAGGATAGAAACTATGGATCTCTATTATCCCTAGGATACTTTTAATAATCTTTTAGTATTGGTATTATTTGTTTTTATATTACCTTCATTTCCCAATATAATACTCTTTTTCCCTCACAGAAAGCCATCTTATTATAATAATAACAATGGCTAGCATTTATAAACCATTTGCTCTGGGCCAAGCACTGAGCTAAATGCTTTAAAAATATTCTCTCCTTTGAAAAGAGAGGTAGGTGCTATTATTATCACTATTTTTACAGATGAGGAAACTGAGGCAGAGATTTTAATGAGTTGCCCAGGGTCATGAAGCTAGCAAGTATCTGAGACCTAGCTCTCTATCTCCTAAATTGCCTAGCAGAGGAGGAATAAAAGTACAACAAAACTATTAATCACATTAACTAAGATACATTCCTAGGCTGTGTTCTAGGAGAAGGTACATTCAGACATTTCTTTGGGGTCAAGTTTAGTCATAATTATTTCTTTTTATGTTATTATAATCAATGGTGATATTGTATTACTGGCTTTTCTTCCTTTTATATCAGCCTATATGAGTTTTCCTAAGCTTCTCTGTATTTTTAAAATCATCATTTCTTACATCTATTAATATTCTATTACATTCATCTGTCAGAACTTGTTTAGCTTTTCACCAATTGATGAGCATCTTCTATTCTTTAATACTACAAAAAGAGCTGTTATAAATGTTTTGGTATATTTGACATTTGGGGGGTATGTCTTGCAGTGAGTAGTGGCAAAGGTTCAATTTTTAGTGAAATTAGATAGTTTAGTTATTTTCTTAGTATAATCTCAAATTGCTTTCCAGAATAGTTGGACCAATCACAGCCCCACCAGCAATATATTAGTGGCCCTACTTTTTCATAATTCCTCCAGCATTGACAGTGTCCACCTTTTGTCCTTTTTGCCAATTTGCTGGGTATGAGGTCAAACCTCAAAATTGTTTTGATTTGCCTCTCTCTTACTGACTCGGAGCAGTTCTTCATATATAGCTGTTACTAATTCACTATGCTTCTTTTGAGAACTGTTCATTCCTTCTAACTACTTAAGATGTACTTTTCTTATGTATCCTCAGGATAACTGAATAGACTGGGCTATTCTTATGGTTCATAGCTTTTCAACTTCATATGGTTCAAAGCTTTTCAACTTTCTTTGGCAAGAAAGTCAAATCTTCCAAGAAGAGATAAGTGAAGGCATCTTTGGAACTCACTCACCAAGTCAGTTCAATAAGCACTTATTAAAACACCTGCTGTGTGCCAGGCACTGCAGACACAGTCTCTGTTTCATTTAATATCTCAAAAACTTAAATTCTCCAGGTGAGAAACAACATGTACATAGACAGTTAAATACAAAATGATTTGTTTCATCCAGTGGGGAAGCATTAACAATTGGAAAAATCAGGAAAGATACCTTGAAAGAGGCAGCATGTAAGCTGATCCTTGAAAGAGTAAAGTCTTCCAGGATGAAAGAGAAGATTCTGGACATGAGGGATAGTCTGTGCAGTGACACATGAGGGGAGGATGAAATATCACATGCAGAGAACAGCAAAGTAGGGCAGTTCTTCTCAAATACCTTTTTTTCAGCACACAATTTCAGAACTATATATATATATAATGTTTTGAGATCTATCTACATGGGTAGAACACCTAGGTGACACAAGAGATAGAGCACTGGACGTGGAGTCAGGAAGATATGTTCAAATTTGGTATCAGACATTTACTAGCTGTGTGATACTGGACAAATTAATTCTGTTTGCTTCAGTTTCCTCATCTATCAAATGTGCTGGAGAAGAAAATGGCAAACCATTCTAGTCTCTGCCAAGAAAACCCCTAAAATGGGATCAAAAACCATCAGACATGACTGAAAAACAACTGAACAACAACTATATTTACATAGATATGCTGTATATTCTATCCTACTAGTCTTTGATACTTTAAATAATATTGAATCTGTTTTCAAATTATTTTCAAATACTCTATTTGTATGTTTTATCAAAGTATATTACTATGTATTCATTTGCTACAAATGTAATAAATACAGGGCAAATAATTTGTACCAAACACAGACAAACTCTTGAGGGACCTGGTAATTAGGTTTCTGTTTTCCTGTTTTTTCTCCTACTCAGTCCTCTCTCTCTCTCTTGCCTCTCCCCATTGCGTCCTTCCCCCTCCTGCCCCAGCCATGTCTTCCAGGAGCAGCTCCAAGTAAATTTTTTCAGACACATAGAGATGTGAACTCTAGGATTCATGCCTGCAAGATTGATCCCCCCAAACAAACAATGTCTGCTGTTCTTGCCCCATCATATCAAGAGGAGTTCCTGTTAGTAAAACTGGAGGAGGATTCCTTCTTGGATCAGGACCCTCATCTCTGGGGATATGATCTTCACTGTGAAGCCCCCTACCAGCAATTCTGGCAGCTCCAGTACGAAGAGTTCACTCAGCCTCAGGAAGTGCTCTTCCGACTCCAAGAGCTCTGCTCTTTGTGGCTGAAGCCAGAGAAACGGACAAAGGAACAGATTCTGGAGCTCCTGGTCCTGGAGCAGTTCCTGAGTATTTTGCCAGAGATGTTGCAGACCTGGATGTAGGATCATCCCAAGAACATCGAGGAGGTAGTGACCTTAGTGAAGGCTTGGCAGAATGACCCCAGGAGATCAGCTCAGCGGGTGAGAGCAACATGGTGTAATGGACAGAGCATTGCTCTGGGAAGTGGGAGATATGGATGCCAATCCCAGCACAACTCAAGCCAGCTGGGCAAGGCACTCCATCTCTGTGCTCAGTTTCTTCAACTGTAATGAAGATGCTGAGTCTGTCCTCAGAGGGTTGTTCTGAATATAACATGGGAGAAGATACGGCAACAATTAGAAAATAAATTCAAGGTAGTATTTTTAGGGAAGAATGCAATTGTGCAATAGGTGGGGCAATAGAAAATCTTAGCATTTTCCTTCTCTCTCTCTCTCTCTCTCTCTCTCTCTCTCTCTCTCTCTGTATCCCATATTCTGCCAGAGCCACCATCCTAAATCTAAGAATCTCAATGAAGTCCCTTCCCACAAGCTCTACTTGCTTTTGTGCCTCATACCTCATAGGTATTTAATTAGGGCTTGGTTTATTTGAAAACTCAGGAGGATCTGAGTTCAAGTCTGGCCTCAGACACTTAACACTCCCTAACTGTGTGACCCTGGGCAAATCACTTAACCCCAATTGTCTCAGCAAAAAAAAAAAAAAAGAAAGAAAGAAAAAAAGAAAACTAAGGATAATGAAAAGAAGGCTAAATTTGAATTCAAACTCTGGTTCTTCTAAGTAGGCCTCATTTTCTTTGTAAAATGAATGTTCTTAAACATCTGCTAGGTATAGAGTGAATGGCTTGAGCTAGATGACTTTTAGAGACTCAGTATTATATCTGTAATTTCTGACTTTTTTCCATTCTTATCTTTCCCTCATTGCCTATTGGGAAATTCTGAGCTACAGATTTTTAACGGTCAACATATGCTTTGTTCTTTTAGAATTGTCTCAGCCAAAATGAATTTGGGTATTTTATGCTGTAGAGATCAATGAGATCCCAGCCTTTGCTATTCCTTCTGAAAGAAGGGTTTCAGATTTCTTGGAAAGACACACTTTGGGTCCTCTGTATATCTGAATGGTACTTAAGAATAATTGAGTCCTTAATTTATATTACACTTCATATAAATGACATATGCCTGAATCCAAAAGAAATCTCATATATGTTTTAGAGTTACTAGATTAGCAGATTTGGTCTTATCCCCTTGCTTTAGTTTCCTATAGTTACAAATATAGACCAAGGTGTATAAAAGGACTGGGAGCAACTCTAGATAATCCTTATTTGAAAGTGACATTCCAGGAGGCATGTTCAATCTTGAGATTATGAGACAATGGTGCAGGAAGAGCCAACTTTAGAAGGTTCCCCAAAGGGTTAATGGATTGTTGCTTCTTTTCTGTCTAAACCATTCCTTTGACTGACAAGTTTGGATCTGTTTCATTCTATCTCCTCTAGCTCTACCATTGCAGAAACCAAAGTATCCAGAACGGCTCCGTAGTAATCCTGTTATCTGTAGCGTGTTCCCAACAAAGGTTAATCCCGGCCACTCCAGGACAGATTCTCAGTTCTGACCACCTTCAGAGCATTTCTAGACTGACCTTATGAAGGGAAGAGATGGGGTCTCACCAAACCTATGACATGTAGCAGTGTCTTGGGTACCAATTGTAGTCAAGGTTTATACATGAAGTGCCTTCTTGGGAGAGATCTGCATCATCAAAATTGTTTAAGATTTCATGCCATAGCCAAGGAGTAACTCTCCCCCGCCCCCCAACTCAGCCCTTACCAGCATGATAAGGTCATAAGCCTCCTGCTTCAAGACCCTTCACAGTCAGGCCCAGGCTACTTTTCTTGGGCTTATCTACTCTTTACATATGTCTTATACTCCAACCAAAATGGTCAGTGTAATGTCCCCTTAATCGTGCTTTAAAAGACCCAGCCCAGAATACCTAAGACCTCCCCTCTAACTATCCAAATAGCCATTCTTCAACACCCACTTCTGATCTTACACCTTCAAGTCTTCCTTGACTGTCCCAGCTGGATGTATATCATTTTTCTCCTCTCTCATGACACCCTGTTCATAGAGTAAGTGCTTTATAAGAATTTTTTTAAAGTTCAGTTTAATTGACATTTGGTAGTCCAATAGGGTGCTCCAGTGATGGGGGTAAAACATGGAAAGGAAGGATGATAATGTGGGGTCACTGTGTGTCTCAGGAGACGAAAGCATTAAAAAGTGATGAGGATATTATAAAAAATGGTAATATTAAAGAAATATTCTCTCTTTTTGTAATTTTGATTTGAGCTGGTATACAAAATTTTGTTTGGGTTCTACATACTTATTAGGATAGTCTTTTATTGCAATATATCTTATTAAAGGGATGTTTATGATGACATTTTCAGATTTTGAGGTGTTTTTCCTAGAAAGTCATATTTCTCTTCTCAACATGATTCAACATCCATAAAGCTATTAATTATTAAAGAGCAACCTCACCAGTGTGTCCAAAATGGATTGACTTTAGCCCTGCTTCCAAATCCCAGGAGAAAAATTTCCATTGGGAATGATTTAATAAGAATTTTTAATTACCTTATTACTGGTCAGGAAAAACTTGATTTTAGGGCACTTGCCTATCCTAGTCCTGGTTTCTCTGTTTTTAAAAGCTATAGAGGACAAATTGCTCTCCTCAGAATGAAATAGATTTGATCATAGAGGCAGTGTGGTGCAGTGGACAGATCTTTAGACTTGAGGTCTGAAGATCTGGGTTTGAGTACCAGTTCTGCTACTTAGCCATGGTGCAACCTGGGCAAGGCATTTAGCATCCCCAAGACTTGGTATCCTCATCTGTAGAATGGGAACAAGAATTGTCACTGCCTATCTTCCAGGACCATTGTGGATATTGAGTGAGTGAGGTAACAACAGGTAAAGTGGTATATGTCAGCTGTAAAGTGCTGGGCAGGTGATTACATCCAACATCATTGCCACTTTAATTATTCTTCTGTCTCCTTATGGGAGTTTTCACTTTGATTTTACCAAGAATCCCCTGACCACAAGAGATTCCTTGATGGGAAGGTGCTACCGCCAGATCATCTTTTGTATACAGGGACAAGGAAGTGCTATCTGAATTACCAGCATCCTTGGGTACAGCACAGGAGTCATGAAGCTTCCAGTTAGGTTCAGCAGAGATCAAGCCAGAGAGAACCTCCCAGGAAAAAGGAATACAGAGCCCCTACTGGGAACCCCTGGAGCAACTGAGCCCTATGGAGGAGCCCAAGCCCCTGCACAAGAGTGGTGAGAAGCAGAGAATGTATTCTAAAATGGCTTGGGGAGGAGCCTATGGTAGCAAGAAGGATCCATGGTTTGGAGAAGTGATGGGACTAGGGAAGAAGTGCTGAGGGGGAGTCTAGCTTTTCTGCTAAATAGCATCATACAAGACGAGGCTACCTTTGCTGCTATGAGTAATTACCCCTCATAGATGATTGGCTTTTTTTTGTCCTGGCACTCTGAAGATGGGCTCTCCCTTTCAATTTTCACAGAGAGAATCAGCACAACCAGACTTTGGGAAGCAATGAGCTCCAGATCGGGATAACCATCTGATGCATAGAGCACATCAGTTTTGGTCAAGCACATAAAGTCATTGAAACCAAAGTACAATAAGACCAAGTAGAGTCATATCCATATTAGCTACAAGGATAGTCTTAATTGGATACAAAGCAGCAGATGCTCAGAATTGATGTGTCCAATAATATAACTGGAATTTAAATAGCTCCTTTTTCTTCTTAGACAGCCTAACTTCTCTTCCTAAAGCCCTTCCTAAAATGAGGAACATTGGTAACTGCAAGATGGTAGCTGAATCCCAGGTAAGCTGTGATTTGCCTTTTTTCCCCTGAAATGTTTGTACTTTGGAGACTAGACCCATCCTTGACAGTTCTCCTATTCACTCATTTTTAAGACTCCTCCAAATGTAATACTGTTTCCCTAGACGATCTTCCATCCTACCAATTATTTTTCCTGAATTCCTCCCTTTGGACCTCAAGCTCTTCCTATTGTTTAATCAGGCAATATGAAACTCCTGTGAATTCTGAGTCCTGACTGAGAGTTGTATGGATTGGTGACACTTAAGGATATGCCCTTATATCTCTCACAGAAAGCCCCAGGCCATGGAAATCCTGCTCAGGACTTCCAGGAGGACATCAAGGAAGACAATTGTAGGAATGAGCCCTTACTGGGTAAGAACTTGTTTCTCTCATAAAGGAGGAGTTTTCAGGTGTCTACAACTCATAATTCCCTGAGACTTCTGAGGGTGTCCACCTCCCTGAGACCAGTGCCTTGTGAAGGATTAAAGTGAGTGGCTTTTGGTTTTCAATGTCTGTAATAGACTGGAAAGGCTCTCCAAATACCCTTCAAGCTTGTTCTTTGCCCTTAAAATCACTCTATTTCCCCCTGTTTAAATTCTTCTTAGAGGTACATTTCACAGACTTCTGAGTTTTCATATCTTTAAGTCCTTCCTTTTCTGTTTGGTCCCGATTTCCTTTTTTAAAAGTGTCTTACTCTAGGCACAGACAAAAAAATGAGAAAAAAGAGCAAAGTAAAATAGTTTTGAACTCAACATATTCTTTAACTCTACCCAGTGAAATTGTAATACAAGCTTATTTTGTTGGTGCCCTGTTCCTTCTCTATTAAAATCCTGTCTCACAATGCTGTAGACAGGGTTCTAGACTTTTGAAAACTACCAGTAAAATACAAATTCTGGTTGGTATCAGGTATAGATTAGGTGCTACACTAGGTACCTGCTTTCTGAGGCTCACATGGTAGGTAGACTCATCATTAGAAAGTTAACTGCTTGTCATTGTATTCTTTGGTCCACATCCACAGATAAAGACCATCTGTTTGAGTTTAAAGAGGTTGAAATGTGCATCTCTGCAAGACAAAACCGCCAACTGGAAGTAAGAAATGCCTGCTCTGAACTGCTTCTAACTAAATTGACTCTTTCTAGCAGAGGATCCTGACAACCTTGTCCAACTCAAATGGTGAAATGATGTAACTTTGTCTCCCCTGGAACCAGTAATAGCAGAGGGGAGGGCTAGAAACTTGGATCCATACCCCAGATCCCGCTGCTTCTTAGCAATGTAACCAAGGACAAGTCAGTTCTTTCTAAGATTTAATTTCCTTATTTATAAAATGAAACCTTTGGACCAAATGAGCTTTAAGTACTCTTCCAGTTTTGACTTTCTATAATTCCTTGAATTGCTTGTGATCCCCTGCGTTTAAGCAGTACCTTTTAATAGTTGATTAGCTTTCTTTGTTCTTTGTAAATTAAAAGTTTGTGCATTCTTGTGCTCTTGAAAGGAGTTCTCTGATGAACAAAAGACATGAATTTTTTTTTTTGAGGCAGTTGGGGGTTAAGTGGCTTGCACTGGTTCACACAGCTAGGAAGTGTTAAAATGACTGAAGTCTGATGTACTCTGGTCCTCCTGACTTCAGGGCTGGTATTCTATCCACTACATCATCTAACTGCCACAAGACTTGAATTTCTTAAAGATGTCTTTGGACTTCTCCTTATAACTTAAATCAATTTTTTAACTCCTGACAAATCATTTCCTACCTAGCATATTTTCTTAAGCTAATTTTTAGTTTTGTCTCTGCCAAAGGCCAGCTTTGTGACCTTATGCAAAGTTAGTGAATCTTTCTGGTTCCTAGTTTCCTCATCTATAAAATGTGGTCATTACATCATTCCCACAATCCTTTATGGCCTGAGTATTCTGTTTATCTCTTCTCCCCAGGGTGAGACTCTGAGCTCATACAAATCTATGAAACTCTCACTGTGACCAAATTACTAAATTTCCTTATTCCCCTCTTCCAATGATTTGAAGATCTCACTGTGGTCTCTTGGTCATTCCCTAGGAATCTCCCTCTCATATCCCACTGAACTCCAAGAGCCGTTTTATAATGATCATATATTGTCATGTCTCGTTTGCTTTCTTACGAGCAGAGTTTCCAGTTCTCAAGACCAAGGGATCTTTGCCATTAGAGCAAGGAAGGGATCCATGGGACTCAGATCTCCAGGGCTCTAAAGAAACAGAGAGACAAAGAGATTTCCACACAAGTGGAGAACAAATAAGTTCTGGCCCAGCATTTGCCAGGAAAGAAGTCAAAAGCTGGGAGGAGGAGCAGAAACAGTGTAATGGAACAGACACGAAAGTTTCTGGAGTCCTCTGGAGCTACGAGGAAACCATGACATTTCTTTCAATCCTTGGTGAAGCTCAGTTCTCAAAAACTCTCCAATCCCATCACCGAAACCGCCAAGTATATAGAGCAGTAGCTGAACGGCTGTGGGAACAAGGTTTCCTGCGGACAGTGGAGCAATGTCGCTCTCGGTTCAGAAACCTCCAGATGAGTTATCGAAAAGCAAAGACTGGCAAAGCCCCTGAGTCCTGTGCCTTCTTTGGAGAGATGGCCACCCTACTGAGTACCCACACCTCCACTTCCTGTCCTGACACCTTGGGAGAAACCTGGGCTCCATCTCAACAAAGGGACAGCAACGTTGAAACTGAAGAACCAGAGAACAGAGAGCATGAGGAGGGGAGAGAGGACTGTGATGAGGATGAAATGATCAGCAAGGAATTGACCCATCAAGACAAGGTGCCAAACTCCCAAGATCCATTCTCTAGCTGCTACGGTAAGGATCTCATAAAAATGCCTTCTGTCCAGCATCAGCACAAAGAGGAGTTTGTTTCTTTTTTTGCCTGTGATGTTGTGACACTTTCTTTGTGTTTTAGTGGCCCCTATTTGGTAATAGTTCTTGTCATTTCCCTCCCTCACAGGGAGTTATGGGAATGTATTTTTTACCTATCCATGGCCAGATTACTCAAAGAAAATAAATGTCAATAGCCAAATTCTTCATGGTAGTATCATTGATTTGAGATTATTGAGGGCAAAAGATAAAGGGAAGAACACTGTAATATTCCTGAGATAAACATTGACAATAATACAAAAAAGTTTCTTCTGTAAAGTCCACTCCTATCTACCCAAAATTCAAATTATCCATTTCACAAATTCTGTTTTTCAGTGAATTGGTATCTTTTTCATGTTTATTTTGTAAGAAGTTATATGCTTTTTCCATTTCACTAAGTCTGTTTTGTAGGGAGTTACATGCTTTTCCCATTTCATCAAATCTATTTTTTAAGGAGTTTTCTTCAGATAATTTATTTTTCCCTTTCCATCCCCTCTTGCAGAAATCTCATTTCCTTTCCCCATTTTCTTCTAACTCTCTTTTAAGATCCTTTTTGAAACCTTCCAAGAAAACCTTGTGAAATGGGGACCAGCTCATATTTCCTTGGGGCTTCATCTGGAGTTGATTTGCCTTTAGGAACCTCAGCAGGATTTGAGGTCTGTTCTTCTCTCTCTCCATACAAGCTGTCTATGGTGAGAGTTCTTTTTGCTTTTTTGCTCATTTTTTAAAGGATTAAGGTCTGCAAAGAGCAGCAGCTGCTTTAGTTTCCCTTGGGACAGTTCTGCTGAGTGACTTCTGGTGCTAGATAATTGTGGCCAGGTCCCATGTTCTTCTAGGGGTCAGGGACTTACAATTTGCGTTTTGCTTGCAACCAGGACAGAGTAGCCTAAGAACCTCACAGAAGATTCCCCAGTGTGCAGACACAGCAACACTTTGGCTTGCTGCCCCAGCTCCTTGCCCCAGGCTCCCTACACTGCAGTCTGGGTTCTGCTCACTGTCCCCCGCCTGATTGAAACAGACCTGTTCTGAACCCCTTCCAGAGTATCTTCTGGAAATGTGTTGTACTCCAAATATTTGTGGGTTCTGTCACTCCAAAACCAGTTCAATGGCTTAATCTGCTGTTGGTTTGAGAAGTCAGAGGAGGTCACAGAAAGTCATGTCTGCTTTCTACCATCTTGGCTCTACTCCTCCAAAATTCAAATTGTCAGATATACATAAAGGACTGAATTTATTATTTAATGATTCTGTCCAGTAATAATCAATGTACATAATTATGATCAAGCAGTATTGCAAGATCCTGAGCTTTCAAAGAGATTTTACCATAGTATTGTATGGGGCAATACAGATAGAGAGCAGAATGCCAGACTTGCAGTCAGGAGAAGCTTTGTTTCACATGCAGCCTCTGATGCATATTCATTGAGTAAACACAGATAAGTCATTTACCTTCTCCTGACTCTAGTTTCTAGTAAAAATGGAGATAATATTCCCTGGAGTATCCACCTTACAAGGTTGTTGTGGTGATCAGATGAATAAATGTGTATATAAATGTGCTTTGCAAATGCCAGTTTTCTATGAAGTCAATTATATTTTTAGTGTTACTAGGCATGTTTTATTAAATTCTAATTCATTAATTGCATTGACCCACACGTGGCATATAACTCAATTATTCAGTACTTTAAAAGACCTCTATTCCCTAAGCATTCTGGATAAACAAGTATTTCCTGATGGTTTAGTTTATCATACTGGCCTGAGCCAGATTATCTATGGCTGCTATTTGGTCAGATATTGTCTCAGTCATCCACCAAGGGAACACTGTGAAAATGGCCTCTTTCCTGAATCCAATCAGATAATCAGTCTTTTGTTCACCTAATTATCTTGGCTGTAGTACATATTTTATCAACATGTGTTGACTGGTTTGTCTAAAAGTTGTGGTAGAAACATAAAGTCTTAAATCAAGAAGGGATACTTAAGGCCAGATCCTGTCCAAAGCATAAATCTGCTCTACAATATCACCAAGATCATTCATCCTCTGCTTGAATGCCTTTCAGGAATAGAACCTTACTACTTCCCTAAACAATCTGCTCCATTCTTAAACTGTTTTAACAGTTAATAAATTTTTCTTCCTTCTATTAAGCCAAATTATGCTTCTCTATAACTTGCTGTGATCCCTCTGGAACCAAGCAAAATAAGTCTGCCTCTCTTCCCCCATTTCCTTATCTCAATCTCAGGTCTTCTCCAAGTGAAACATCCCTGATTCCTTCAACCTAGTCAAAGTACAGCATGTATATGTCACAGATGTGGTGTGATCAGTATAGAATCATAGAATACTGGACTTGGAAGCAATTCAAAGATCATTCAATCCTCCTATCTTTACTCAAACATGAATTCCTTCCTGACTTTCTTCTTCCTCAACCTAGAAGCTTTCTATTTATGTTGCTAAATCTCATAATCTTATTGATTTGGGTCCTATCTCTGATGGTATATAATACCACATATCAATACCTTCTCATCCTTTGTGATTCTTCGTCTATCAAAGATGTATCTAATATACAAGAGTCCCTTCTCTGGGTCTTTTAATAATCCATGAAGATGGTGCAGTTCTCAGGATATCCCATCACCCTCTCTAACTATATGACCAGCCCACATCTCTTTCTGATCTTCTATTTTCTGGTTGATGACTTTCATATTGGTCCTTATGTGCAAGTTCAAGCTTATTAATATGCTTTATCCTATTTTCATTAATATTATAGGTTGGATCCTAATATCACTTGTATTTTTTATTATATTAGCTACTACTTAGACTGAGAACATACTGCATGTCATTGAATGTCAATAAGCCTGAAAACTTTCATCAAACCTCCGAGTCTTTTGTAACTTGAGCTGTCAAGCCCTGTCTTCATCCTCAATTTGTTCATTTGACCTTTTTTATCCAAAGACTTGAAATATGGCAGGAATACATATAATTTTATTAGATTAAACCATTTTCCCAGACTATTTTTCAGAGCTTTTGGGAATCTGATTTTGTCAATGTGTAGTTATGTCTTTCAGCTTCATCTACAACCATTTATACCTTTATCTAAATCATTGATAAAAGGTGGTAGCCAAAACTATACCAAGGACAAAACCCTCAAGCAAGATCCTAGAAATCCTATTCCTGCTTAGCACTAATTGATTTTTTTTCCCCTGAGGCAATTGGGGTTAAGTGTTTTGTCCAGGGTCACATAGTCAGAAAGTGTTAAGTGTCTGAGGTCACATTTGAACTCAGGTCTTCCTGACTTCAGGGCTGGTGCTCTATCCACCTAGCTGCCCCTTAATCAACATTCTTTTGTTCTAATTGTTCAGTAAATTACAAATCAACCTGACTTTCCATCTTGTCCTTTAGTATATGGTGAGACTTTGACAAAAACTTCCTCTAAAGCTCATCCCCAGAATTTCACACTGCAAAAAAATGGAAATAAAAGACCTTAGAGTCAAGCTGATTGTTTATGCACAAAGCTTTGTATGTGTCTTCTCGTCTTGGACCTAAGCCTTCTCTTAAGTTTTAGAATCAGAGCATAAAATATGAGATAGTTCCTATTCACCATTCCAGCCATAACTCCTCTATGATGTAACCTCATTAAGGGAACATTGGGTTCAGTCATAAAGGAGAAAGGAAAAAAGAAGCATTTGTTGAGATGGCATGGTTGGGTGGAGAGCATATGAGGTATTAAGAAGCCTGAGTTCTAAAAAATAATTAATAATTTTTAAAATAGAAACCTGAGTTCTTTTTTTTACTTTTAATAGTTTTATTTTTCCAAATACAAGGAGATAATTTTCAACGTTCATTTTTCTAAGACTTTGTATACTAAATTTTTCTCTCTTCCTCCTTTACCTCCCTATTCACCAAAACAGCAAACAATCTGATATAGGTTAAATATGGGCAATGCTTTTAAACAAATGTTATGTAAGAAAAATCAAGCCAAAAGGGGGAAAAATCACAAATAAAAAAAGATGAAAATACTATGAAAAGCCTGAGTTCTCAACTTTCTGGGTCACTAGGCAAATCACTGTATTTCCCTGGCCCCAGTTTTTGCATATCCTTCAGTTCTAGCATTCCCAGATTCTTGGAACTATGACAAAAGACAATGTGCCAGTGGGAGAAAAAAGTATGGATGTTATTGTGAGATCTTTAGGTGCTGACTTATCAATCACTAAACATTTTAAAAGTACTCACTGGGGCAGTTAGGTAGTGCAGTAGATAGAGCACCAGCCCTTTAGTCAGGAGGATCTGACCTCGGACACTTAACACTTCCTAGCTGTGTGATTCTGGGCAAGCCACTTAACCCCAATTGCCTTGGGGGGGGAGGACTCTTAGGCCAAGACCTATGCTAATCACTGGGGATACAAAAAGAGTCAATACAAATATGGAATTATATTTAAAAGAATTGCACATATATAATGTATATCAGATTATTTGCTGTCTTGGGTGGGGGAGGGGAAAAGAGGAAAATTTGGAAGTCTTAAAAAGTCTTATAAAAATGAAGGTTGAAATGATCTTTACATATATTTGGAAAATTAAACATTATTGAAAATAAAAAACAAAAAAGAAAAAAAAAAGAGTCCTAGATAGTTCTTGCCCCAGTGAATATGAGAACTAGTTTCCAGGCAGGCTTCTTTGCCCACCACTTTCCACATGGTTCCACTGACAGTACAGATATCCTGCATGTTTACCTCAATTAGTCATATTCCTTACCAAGAGTCAGCTCTGATTGCTGTGTGTGTGTGTGACAGAGAGAGAGAGAGAGAGAGAGAGAGAGAGAGAGAGAGAGAGAGAGAGAGAGAGAGAGAGAGAGAGATAGTTTTGTTAACCAGAGAATGAGTTTATTCTGGATAATAATGTAATGCATAGAACACTGGCTTGGGAATCAGAAAACGAGGTCTAGTTCCTGGTCTGCTATAAACTAAGTGACTTTCAGGAAATCCTTTTGTTTCTCTGGATCTTAGTTTCTTCTGTAGAATGATGAGGGTAGACCTCCAGTAGTCCTTTCTGATTCTCTCATTCTAATGATTCTGCATGATAGGGTCATTGTTATCAGGAAGTTTGCAGCCCTGCAAAGTCTCCTATTTGGAGAAATGGGAATATTTAGATGTCCTATACAAAGTGTACCTGAGAGATGAGGAGATGATAAAAATAATAATAGCTAGCATTTGTATATGTTTATTATATTTATTTTTTAACAAATCTGTAAGGTAAGTGCTATTGTTTTGCCCATTACATATAAGGAAACGGAGGCAGACAGAGGTTAATTGATTTGTCCAGAGCCATATAATCAGTAAGTATCTGCAGCAGGATTTGAACTCAGGTCTTTTTAACCAGTATGCTAGTGACTGTGATACCCCAGAAAGCTCTGTCAAGTATCTTTTGGCAGATCAATAAATTTAACACTCCAGAGGCTCTGTAATTGCATCGATGCAGGTGTTCTCTCCATTGATGCATATCACAATCCATCCTATTGCCCAGCCATTCTATATGATTTTCATCCATGTCTTTCCAACTTTTTACAAATAACAATAAAATGTAGGAGATGATAAATATATAAAAGAAGCATAAAATACAAGGAGAAATTGCTTTGAACTGGGAAAATCAGGAAAGGTTTCAGGGATGTCATTTGAAGAATAAGTCATATATCAGAAAAGACTGGGGTAGGGAGCAGAATAAACAAAGGCACGGAGATAGGTAATCCTAGGATATGTTTGAGGGATAAATTGGAGTGTAAATTAATATAAAGGAGAGAAATGTGAGTAGTGTGAGATAAGGTTCTGAGAGAGTATAAAGATTGCCTTAAATCTAGTCTATATCAGTCTATGTAACAAAAGCAGTATATGTTAGGGGATGGGGGAAGTGAGGGGAGGGAAAGGGAGAGCTAAATATCACTTTGAATGACCAAGGTTCAGGAGCCTTTTGAAGAGTCTTGAAAGATGGGTAGAATTTAGGCTAGGGAGAGGAATACAAGCCCTTAGAAGGGAGACTCCTAAACCCCCTCTGCACCAACCCATGGCCTGGGCCTTTTTATGCACAACACAGACAGAATTTTTATGTTCTCCTCCAGAGAAACCATAGTCTTTGCATAGTACAGACTGCAAATTGTTCTGAGTTTCTATCTATCCATGAACGGTTATCTTTTCATTTTCCCTAAATTGTTAAATCAGCAAGGACAAAGTTAAAAAAAAAACCCAAATATTCTCTGGGCAGGCAATCTTACACATAGTAGACACTTAGAATTTTTTTTTTTTTATTGAATCAGTTACCAATACCAGTAATAATGTCTGCTATTTATTTCCTTCTCTATTGGCCACTCCAGATCCTAAATCCAAAGTGGCCCATCAAGAAGAGCCAGGGAAAGCTTCTTGGAATTCAGATCTCCATAGACCGGAGGAAAGAGAAAACAGCAAAGATTCCCACCCCAATAAGGATAAAGGAAAACCTTGGGAGGCTTCAGCAAAGAAAGAAATAAAAGGCTGGGCGGACCAGGAACTGGGCAATGCAGAGGACGAGAAATATGCAGGTGTACACTGGAGCTATGAAGAAACCAAGGTTTTTCTGGCAATTCTCAGTGAGGCTTCATTTTCTGAAAAACTCCGGACCTGTCACAGAAACAGCCAAGTTTACCGTGCCATTGCCGAGAGGCTGCAGGAACATGGCTTTCTCCGGACCCTAGAGCAGTGTCGATATAGATTCAAAAACCTCCAGACCAGCTACCGGAAAGCAAGAACCAGCTACCCCCCAGGGACCTGTCCCTTCTACGAAGAAATAGCAGCCCTGATGCATTCCCGAACTGCCATTGAACCAACTTGTGCTATGAAGGAAATCATCTGTCCCCTAGGAAGTATGAATGGAGACTCTGACTCCCAGGGACAGGAGCCAGAGAGCTGGGAACATGAGAACCCTGGAAAGGTGGCCACAGGCAAAGACTGTGAAAAGAAAGAAATGGGCCTTCAGATGTTCACCCAGGAGCCCAAAGATCCCAGGGCCACATCCCTTTTCCAGAATCGAACAGGTAAGGATTTCTTAGTAAGGAGGCCTTGGTACCGCCTCTAAAAAAAATGAAAAATGATCTAAGGCATAGAGTATCAGCATGTTCTAATCCTGTTAGAAACAATAAATTGCTCTTTTATTTAGAGAAATTTTACAAAGTTAAGGGAAAACTGTTAGATGTTTATAAAGAAGGTACTAAAGAAGGCAGAGACTGTATAAGTAACAAACAAGCTGGATGACAGGATTTTGAAAGGTTTTTAATAGGTTTAATTAGGTCAAATCTAGTAACATGAAGTAACATGAAAGCAAATGTAAATTTATATGTAAGATTCCAAAAATCTTCTTAAGTATGTATAAGATGGGGAATGAATGGCTAAATAGTCATTTATCTAACAAGGATCTGGGGGTTCTATTGGGTTACAAGTTAAATGTGTGTAAAGATTATTTTATGGTAGCTGGAAAAATGCATTCTTAAACCAAATTAAAGAAAGTATGATGTCCAGTACTAGGATAACAATAGTCCCATCTGTCAAGACCGCATTTTTTTCATTTCTGGGCACCAACTTTTAGGAAGCACACTGATGAGGTGAAACGTGTATAGAAAAAGGCAACCAGGACAGTGAAGGGTCTAAAATTTCATGCCATAGAAGAACTGATTGAAAAACTGAAAAACAGAGAAGACAAGACAGGATGAATATGGCATCTGTGTTTAAGTTCTTAAAAGACTGTTACATGTAAAAGAGATTACACTTGCCCTGCTTGGTCCCAAGGGGGTAGATAATGTTTCCAAGAGGTAGATTTAAGCTTGATATAAGGGAGAAACTTCTGGCAATGAACTCTCCAAAAGTGGAATGAGCTACTCCTTGGGGTTATGCATTTCCCTTCCCTGGAGGTTTTCAGGCAAAAACTAGATAATCACTTATCAGATACAAGGTAGAGAAAATGTTTGTTAAAGTAAAGATAGGGTTAGATAGCCTACCTGTCTCTTCTTACTGTGAGATTCTGCACTCCTGGTGTGGGAACATTGTAGAAATCAGGACCTCGGTTCAGTAGGCAGAATTGACCAGAGAGCTCTCCCCAGGCATAAGCATAATTTTTCATTATAATGTATTATTATTACTCCCCTGATCTTTTCTTACTTTGGGGGAACTAAAGTAGTAGCATAACAGGTTCCCCTTTCAATATGATACCACTGTTTAGGGTGGTTCAGTATTAGGGTAAAATTTCTACTCAGGGTTGGAATTTTCTTTTCTTTTTTTTTAATTGCACTTAATAGTATTTTTTCCTATGACATGTAAAATAGTTTCAACATTCATTTTTTGTAAGATTTTGAGTTCCATATTTTTCTCTCTCCCTACCTTCCCTCTCCCCTCAAGACAGTCAGCAATCTGATATAGATTGTAAATATGTAAAATCATGTTAAATAGTTCCACATTAGTCATGTTGTAAAAAGAAAAAAGAATCAGAATAAAATGGAAAACCAAAAGAAAAGAAAAAAACAACAAAAGTGAAAATAGTATGTTTCAATCTACATTCAGACTCCATAGTTCTTTCTCTGGATGTGGACAGCATTTTCTATCACAAGTCTTTTGGAATTGTCTTATATCATTGCATTGCTGAGAAGAACTAAGTCTGTCATAATTCATCATCACACACAATGTTGTTGTTACTGCGTACAATCTTTCCCTGGTTCTTCTCACTTCACTAAACATTAGTTCATGTAAGTCTTTCCAGGTTTTTCTGAAATCTGCTTGCTCATCATTTCTTATAGAACATTATATTCATATAACTTGTTAAGCCATTCCTCATTTGATGCACATCCCCACAATTTCAAGTTCTTTGCAGGGCTGGGATTTTCAGAGCAAACCATAGAAACCGTCAGATCCACCCCAGACACAAAGGTGGAAAGAGAACATTATCAGGAAAATAAATGGTATTCACTTTTGACCTGGACAGAATCCTTGCAGTTGTTGGAACTACTGTAAGAGAGTACTGGGTACTCACTAAGCCTTTGCTGGAATAGCTTAACTATCTGCCATTATATTGTACCCCCACCTGGAGAGCTGGCAGAGCCCCCTACCTTAGTTTTATGTATGAATGAGTTTCTGCCTAGACCACTTTTCTTTAATATATAATTGGGTGGAGTTATAATGTACAACTGTGAAATGTTTATCTCCAAAAGGTAGTTTAATCCTTTTGATTTGCTTAGACAGAGGAAGTCTAATTATCACTCCTGACTAGTAGAACTGGACCTTCACTGGGCAATGTGACAGATCTTTACCTCAGAGAGATCATTGTGAGCTGTTAAAAAAAGAAAACCAAAATATGGAAAAAATGGAATGTGTATCAAAGGGCCCAGAGAATCCAGAGCATGCCAGATGGGGTTTAACAGCCACACACTCCATTTTTCTTTTTCGTTCCTTCCCAATATAAACAGCTGGCTAACTTCCTGGGGAAGGAAGCTTCCCATTGGTGGAGAAGTCCCTCATGGACATAGAGCCTGGATTGGCCTCTCGGTGCACATTTACTAAGTGCCAGGCAACATCCTTTGGACTCTTGTTTCAATCTATAGAACAACTTGATGAGACACCAGTCATGCACCAAAAACCCTACTTACCTGGTAGTTTGGGCACTTTGTAGTTGCTGTTACCAAAGTCATTTAATCAATGGTTCATTCATCGAACCTGCTGGGCCAGGTTCCCTCTGGTCTGGATGCTAAAATAAGTGAGATCCTTGTATGCCTTCAAGTAGCTTCCCACCTAAGAGATTAGATCAGGTCACAGGTGTGACCAAAGCACAGGGAGAAAATTAAAAGGTCCTAAACAGGGTACAGAGCTCCAGGGAAAACTTTAGTCCTGTATGTTTCCTCTTAGTGAAACTTTTCCTTTAAATTCTTTCTTCCTATGTCAGGTGTGCACTGGGGCTATGAGGAAACCAAGGCTTTCCTGGCAATTCTTAGTGAATCTCAGTTTTATGAAAAGCTCCGGACTCACCACCCCAACCGGCAGGTGTATCGGGCTATTGCTGAGCGCTTGCATGAGAGGGGCTTCCTGCGGACTCTGGAGCAGTGTCGGACCAAGTTCAATAGCCTGCAGACAAGCTACAGGAAGGCAGGGAGCAAGCACGCCCCAGAGACCTGTGCGTTCTACAAGGACATGGATGCTCTGGTGAATGCCCACACAGCGGTAGTGAAGAAGGAAGCACAGCAGCCCCGGCAGGCAGGCAGCAGTGCCGACCCTGCAGAGCAGGAGCCAGGTAGTTGGCACAGCGAGGAGATGCTGGAAGACTGTGACAGTGATGAAGCAACTATCAGAGAAGCCAAGAATCCTGGGGTCCCTGCTCTATTCCAACTCTCAGCTGGTAAGATAAGTTTCATTTTTCATTGGAATATGGCCTTCCCCTTCCATTTTCACCCCACAACCCATGGGCCTTATCCAGGGGGGATCTATCTAGTTTAGTAACAAGTGCATGAGACAAGAAGGTCAGAGATTTGGGTTCATTTCCATCCATATGTTAAAATTGATTAACTAAATTAATCGATGCACTTTTTTTTTTTTTTTGGTTTGCTATTTGCTTAGCATTGAGCAAAGCACTTTGAGTAGGATCTTATGAAAAGATATATAAAATGATCCCTTCTCTCAAGGAACTAACAGCATAGTTGAGGAAAATTAGAAAATATGAAACAATAGAAAATATAATTGGGAGGATAAGACTAAGGTCCTAGCTTTGCCATTATCTAGTTAAATGACCAGCTGGTACCTCAAGTTCACCTTTACATGCCAGATTAAAAAAAAAAAAACAAACTTCCCTAATTCCATGTCTATAGCTAAAGTGATAACTTGTATATTATCTAATAAAAATGTTATGAGAATTCACAGGAGAAGAAAGTGAATGAGACCTCAAATGGTCGGCAGGGAGATTTGACGAACAAAAAAGTGGCAGCAATGGTGGCTAGAATGCTAAACTCTCAGCAAATCACTTAAGTGCCATGAACCTTCAGCTGGAAAATGAGGATAATAATGTCTATAGTGCCGATCTCCCAGAATTATTGTAAAGCTCAAATAAGTGTGCACCTGACAATCTTGGAAGTATTGTATCAGACAATAACTCAAAGGATGGAATTGTAAAGGGGGAATTTGGCTCTTTGGGCTAGGAAAATATGAGTAAGGTTTGGAGAAGGAGCAGTGCATAGGAGGAGGAGACTAGTGAGAAAAGCCTGAAACTACATGGTTTTGAGCACACTTTTTTAGGTTTTTTTTTCTGTCCTCATGTGCAAAATGGCTACTTTAATATCAAATCCTTATTTGCATATATATTCATAAAACCTAAAAATGGGTTTTATGAATCTAGCTGAAATGTGTAATTGGATGTCAACTTCCCCTTCTCCTATTGTCTTCCGTAACTTTTTGGGTTAGTTGAAATCATCCATTTTTGTTGTTTTCCTCAGAGTTGAGGATCCAGAGTGAGAGCAAAGAAAAGACTCAGAGAAAGAACATTTCTGAAAAAAGGCAACCCCAAGAATCAGAAGCAGATGGAACTCGGCTTCTTAACTGGGGGAAAAACTGTGAAAATGAGTACAAACCAGAGAGTCCACGGGAGAGACAATTAGGAGAAAAACAAGGAAAAATGACTGCCAAAGAGGATTTTAAAAATCCAAGAGGGCAAAAAGGATGCTCTGAAGAAGGAAAGCCATACAAATGCCTTGAATGTGAGAAAAGTTTCAATTGGCGGTCACACCTGATCACACATCAGAGAATACATACAGGAGAAAAACCCTATAAGTGTCCTGAATGTGGAAAAAGTTTCAGTTGGAGGTCACACCTCAATACCCACCTGAGAATCCATACAGGAGAGAAGCCCTATAAGTGTCTAGAATGTGGAAAGAACTTCAGTGATGGAGCCGGCCTAACCGCGCACCGGAGAATCCACACAGGAGAGAAGCCCTACCAGTGTGAAGTGTGTGGCAAGAGCTTCAGGCTCAGCCCCAGTCTGGTTGTGCACCAGCGGATCCACACAGGGGAGAAGCCCTACAGGTGTAGTGACTGTGGAAAAAGCTTCAACAACAGCTCACATTTCAGTGCCCACTGGCGGACCCACACGGGCGAGAAGCCTCACGAGTGCCCTGAGTGTGGGAAGAGCTTCAGTAAGGGTGCTGCACTCCACAAACACCAGAGAGTGCACATGAGGGAAAAGCTTCCACTGCAGCCCAGGATCAACTCTACATCAGGAAACCTATGGGGGAAGAATTCTGTAAATATACTAGGTTTGGGGAGATCTCCTAACAGGGATGACTGCTTCTGATCTGCTCTGGTTTTGTTCAGGAAGAGTACTGAGCTCTGATGGAGTGGGAAGAGCACTGGGTTCAAATTCCAGTTCTGCCATAACTAATTATGTGATCGTAGGCTGATCATTTCCTCCCTTGGGGCCTATACATCTATAAATGTCAGAGTTGGATAATAAGGTCCTTTCTTTCCCAATACCCAGTGATTGTAACTTGGTTTTTCTTTCCATTTTGGAAGAGTCTCTTGTGTCAGAAGCTAGACTCACCAATAGGGATTTAAAATTAGGAATATCTAAATTCTCTTCCTAGCTGTGCCTTTACCTCACTGCATGCAGTTCACCCTTCCCATGTGCCTCAATTTTACCATTGACAAAATGGGGGAAGAGTAATCCTGATCTCCCCAAACAACATGGTTTGGTTTTTTGTACTTCCTCCCAGAAAGAGAACCTTGTACACTCAACACCTCCAAGTCTGAAATTGTCTTTCCTCTTACCTTGGGTTTTTCAGTGCCTCCATCCCAGAAAAGTATTTCACTACCACTGGGATGGAACCATTAAACTTTGGAATTCAGAGTATCTAGTTTCAGGGGGAAGTCAGGAAAGAACACTAGAGAGGATTTGATAATTCTGAGTATTTTTCACTTGTATGAATGAGCACATATAAAATGTGAAAGAACTGGTTAAGAGTTATGTGCAGGTCACTCTTCCTTTTCCTCCTCCTCCCACCCCCTCTCTTCCTCTCTTCCCCTTTCTCTCTTCCTCTTCCCTTCCCCCCCCCTCACCTTTTTTCCCTTCTCCCCTCCCCCTCTTTCTGTCTCTGTCTGTTTGTCTGTCTCTCTCTGTCTCTCTCCTCCCATTGCTTCTAAGTCTTTTTGCTTGGAGTTTTCAACACTGGAATTGTAAGGACAAATGTAGGTTAATAAATGGAGCTTCAGGGTTTGGTCTGAATGTATAAAGAAACATCTTATGCCGAGATATGGGAAATGTAAAAAGTGAAATTTATTTCCTTCTTCATATTAACTTTAAAGAATGCCTTAGACTATGGTGAATGTACTGCCTGTTCCTTTTGTTATATTAATAAAATTGAATTTATTGCTCTGTGTGGTTCTAATGATATCAATTATAGAGTTAAGAATTTAGATAGCATTCTATGATTGTGAGAAAATTGTAAAAATGCAGATGCTTTGGTTGGCAAGCCTCCATCTCTTGACTTCTAAGATCTCTTCCAGTTCTGAATCTATGATCTGGTGATTCCAAGTATGTTTGAGGGGAGAAAGTCAGTCTTACGTAATAGCCAGATTTCTACAGTGTTTTTACAGCTGTACCATCTGGAATTTTCTTCTCAAATCAAGCTCACATCTCTCTAAGGCAACATTGGCAGTACTTGTAAATTGCCAACAGTGTCTTAAAATTTCTGACAGGCTTTTACATCATTCATGCAGGAATGATGTGATGTGGAACACTGGAGTCAGAGAGCCTAGGTTCAAAGACTCCCTCTGACCCTAATCTGTGAAAACTTGGACAAGTCACTAAACCCTTATAAGCCACCTTTTCCTTGTTTGCAACATCAGGAGACGGGACTAAGTAGCCATCAAGCTAGAAGTTCTTCGTTTTTTCTTCCACAGTCAAAAGTCCCTCTAGCCTCCATAAGATAGAACCCCACTCCAACAAAAGCTGATGACATCAACATTCTTTTTGGAACCTTGAGACCCTTTTAGTCCATTAGCGTCTCCCTGCCTATCTCTCTCCTCTACCATATCTTGTAAATCCCAATTCCTCCTTCTCCAATCTGTGTGATTCAATTTAATCCAATAAATGTACTGGGGATACAAAAACAGAAATGGAAGTGATTCAAACCACAGCATTTATTCTTCTGATACTTTTTGTGGAAGAGTGCCCTAGGTTTATAGGAAAAATGTTTTACTGCTACTTATTTTACAATGCCATTTCATTAAATGTTTTGCTTTTAACTAGTATCTGCTGGCTGACTGCTGTGGGTAAATACATAGATAGGGGTTTGTGAGCTAATTTTAGAAGATATACCTTTAAACTAGGGTCATCATTCCCTTCGGGACATAACTGTGAGTTGTGGACCCCAGGTGCTACATAAACAGTGTAAATTACGTAGAATATTGGCTGCTTCCTCGCTCCTTGCAGATAACTACACAACAGGTGGGCTTTTTAATGTGTGTGAAGAATAAAGCCCAGGTGTGAGTCACATGGAAGGTCTTGGGTAGAGAAATGCTTCATGATGAAATCCAGAAAGTTATGTTTTTGCTGTTCAGTGTGACTGGTATGAGGGTAGAGATGGTCATTTACCCCTTTCCTGAACTTTTTCTCCTCTTATCTTCCTGAGATCTCAACTGCAATTATTCTTATATCTTCCTTCCTTCCCCTTTCCCTTTCAGTTTAAAATATTTTTTGATTAGATTTGTAAGGAAGCAGATGAACACATTGTTAATACCCCTTGGTAGGTACATGCCATCTCTGGCCAGGAGCTTGGTTTTCTTAAATTGTAAGTCATAGCCAAGAAATCCTAATCCCAGTTCCAGAAGAATTTTTCTTACCTATTCACTTTCCAAATCACCAGCATTCATCGAGATTATTGTTGTTTTTCCTCCGCAAAGGCAGAGAACCCAGAATAAGTCATTTCTCCTGCCTATGTGAAGGAGTAAAAGGCACAAAAGTAGGAGCCGACAGATGTTTGTGACCAGGAGAAGTCACTCAAATCAAAATTTGGAAAGGAATAATGCTGAGAAATGCTGATGGGGAGAGGAATCATTAACAACTATTCTATTAGAGCAATCTCAAATCTTGGACTCACACACCATTTCCTATAGGTACCAGAAATAAAATTATTCTAGGATGGTCTTTCCGTCAGGAAGATGGAAGCAGAAGCACAAGGAGACAGAAAGAAGTCAGAGACATTGCTGGAAGTTTTCCTGGCTATTAGTCTCTACTCACCGTTCTTCCCATGCTGTGGGTGGTGCCTCCATCAGGTTCCACATCATCTACCTGAGAGGACACTGAAAAATATGAGTGTATGTTTTGTCCTTTTGGCCAGAACTGATTGTTTTAAGAGTAAGAAACTCCTTACTTTCTCCAAAAATTATATGGGGTTTTCCTTTTTGTTTCCAAGTCAATATATGTAGCCAGGGGGTAGGAGTTGACCACTTTAATCTGTTAGGCAAAAATGAGGCTTTTTCTTTTAGCAAAGCAAATAATAGCCTCTGAAATTTCACTTGTTACCAACTCCTAAAGATGTGTGAAATAACAAACACATTCACTGTGGAAAATAATCACTTTCTTTTGTTACTGCAAAATGTTTAAACTTCTTTTAAAAAAATCTGTCAGTTTAAGAAATATTTGAAAGATATGTCAAATATTTTTTCCAAAAACTGGCAATGAAGCTCTAAACTTTTAGGAGTTATTTGCCTTCTAGCAGCAGAATTCTTGGCACCCCTAGCCTATCCCGTGTGAAATACTGAACAGTTGAGGGCACAGTAGTGTCTATAAACATCTCAACTTGCCAGAGCTCGCCAACATCTACTAAAGACAAAGTGAGTCACTGGCACTAGAAATATGCAATGACATCTCACTGTCCATGTTCCAGGAACAGGACTTGTGTGAAAGTCCCTGGACATTCCGACCTTTCTTGAGACCCCAGAAGAATTATAAATTGTCTCAGAATGGCATTTCTTAGGAACCAAGAAAAAAGACTGAGGTTCACAATCCTTTTAATGTACACTGAGAATTTCAAGCTAGTCATCTAATAAATGACTGCTTCCTTTCCCTATCAGTTCCATCAGCAGTTACTTTCTAAGACAATTGAGTCACCCTAAACTCTGGGTGATGGTACTCCATATTTTCCATCACATAAATAAGTTTCTTTATTTACAATATGGTTCAAGACCACAAAGATTCCAACAGATTTCCATTAATAGTGAAGAAATGACTATCAGCAAAGTTGAAGATTAAGAATAGAGAAATCCATCTGCATACAACACATCAATGTGATCCTCCACCAACTATTTATCTGTGCCTTAATAATCTTAAGACAATCACAACGACTAAATTCTACTTTATTAAGATAAGTAAAATAATTAGGCATAATTTTCATTCCCAGGCAGAATTCCAAAACAGGTTGGCATGAAGAATATGAGGTAATATCACCATCAGCATTTCCCCCATACTCTGTAGAAATACTTGCAACACCACCACACCAGTTTAAAAAACCAACAAAAAACCCCTGAGCCTCCCCATAATGACTCAGCTAGTCTGCTAGTATGGCACCAAGGATGGAAAGGAGTCCCCCCAGACTTATCTCCCTACTGAGCTGTTTCCCATCAGACTAAAAGCTATGTTTTCATCAGATTTAACAAGCTTTTCTCCTCTATGTATTCCACTGTTGTGTTAACAATGTTTGAGCTACATTCAAGACTTTTGTTTTAATCATTTATTTTCCCATTTATAAATAGAAGGAAAAAAATTTATATTTGTCTTGTAAGGTTGTAAAGTGAGGTTGAAATGTTTTCAGTTAAGTGCTTTAGGTTTGCTGAAATTCAGAAATCTATGATAATGTAGTAATTTTTTTTATTGCTTCAATTCCATACATGATTCCTGAAATGGGTGAGAAAGTTCCCATACTAATAATGGCTTGTCTGTATTAGACCAATAATTCATTGGTCTAATTGCAAAGTTACTTGCTTAGCTCCAACATTTTTCATTAGCCAAGGTAAGATTGGCCTAAGAAACATGTTTGAGTTGTTGTGTTTTCCCCCAACACAAAAGCAAATTGTTTTTGTGAAATGTGTTTTAATATTCAACTATTCACCTCCAAGTTGCTTGCCTTTATACCAGTATTGTTTCCCTAGGATGAACTGAGCCTAAAGCTTTAAAAAGCACTTTTCTAGCAAATATATGATGCTCGAAAAATAAAATAAAAACTTGGTTTTTCTCTCCTATATAACTTTACGCCCAGTGTGTGTTCTCCGGTGGGCACTGAAGTGTGAACTGTTGTTGAAGTCTTTTCCACACTCAGTACATTTGTAGGGTTTCTCTCCAGTATGGATTCTCTGGTGTATAATAAGGCTTGAGCTCTGGTTGAAACATTTCCCACACTCACCACATCTATATGGTTTCTCTCCTGTGTGAATTCTATGGTGCGTAATGAGGTTGGAACGATCACGGAAGTTTTTCCCACACTCCACACATTTATAGGGTTTCTCTCCCGTGTGAACTCTCTGATGAGTGATAAGCTTTGAACGTTCACTGAAGCATTTCCCACAATCAACACATTTATATGGTTTTTCACCTGTGTGGACTCTTTGATGGTTAGTAAGGGTTGAGCTTTTACTGAAGCTTTTCCCACATTCTGCACATTCATAAGGTTTCTCCCCTGTATGAATTCTTTGGTGACTAGTAAGGGCTGAGCTCTTACTGAAGCTTCTTCCACATTCATGACATTCAAAGGGTTTTTCTCCAGAGTCAGCTCTCTGGGGCCCAGAACAAGTTAAGTTCATACTGAAATTGTTTTCTCCTTCAAGCTGCTCAGAGATCTTCAAGTGTGCCCTCAAAGATGGATTGTTAGCAAAGCTTACTCCATGTTCACTAAATCTATCAGTATTTCCTCCCATGTGGATTCTCTGATGTTTAATAAGGTTTGAACTCTGGTTGAAGCTTTTCCAACACTCACTACATTTATAAGGTTTTTCTCCTGTATGGATTCTCTGGTGAGTAACTAGGTTTGAATGATCACTAAAACTTTTTCCACATTCAAGACATTTGTAAGGTTTCTCTCCAGTATGGATTCTCTGATGAGTATTGAGGTTAGAACGGTCACTGAAGCTTTTCCCACATTCAAGACATTTGTAGGGTTTTTCACCAGTGTGGATTCGTTGATGTGCAATAAAATGAGAGCTCCGACTGAAACTTTTCACACATGTATTGCATTTGTAGGGTTTTTCTGCTAGGTACAGTCCCTGATGATCTATTAGTTTTTCTAAATCCTCTTCAGAACATTTCTCCCACTGTTCCTCTGAGGAACTTTCATACTGTCTTGATGATTCATATTCATCTTCACTGTCTTTTCCCCAAACAGACTGCTGCACATCTTCTTCAAAATGTTTTGATGATGTCTTATGCAGCTCCTCAGAAACATCCTGCTTTGAATTCTGTTCTTCATTCTCACACTTCACGTCCAGACCTGAAAAGGAGAAATAGAAATGTATTATGATAGTGAATAAAGAAATGGGGAGCCATAGGGAAATACGTGAAGAAGGAACAAAATTAAAATTAAACTAGTGATGTTAGTTTAATTGTAACCTCCCTTCTTTAAAGAGGAAGGTTTTGTGAGTCCCCACT
The DNA here is from genome assembly GCF_902635505.1 of Sarcophilus harrisii. Lineage (NCBI taxonomy): Eukaryota > Metazoa > Chordata > Mammalia > Dasyuromorphia > Dasyuridae > Sarcophilus > Sarcophilus harrisii. The sequence continues at coordinate 550,557,862 of NC_045428.1, forward strand.
CACTGAGGACTACAGGTGTACAACACTGCCTACATAATCCCAAACTTGGGTTATGTACCTTTTAGTTTTGCTAAATTATTTTTCTCCTCTCTTTTTTTCTTTGGCATAAGAGATGACTCTATGAGAGTAGGAAAGAGTAAGGGTATATGGTGATGTGTAAGTGAGATAACATAACAAATATGGAATGTTTAAAAGGATTATGCACATTTAACTTATAAGACTGCTTGATGTCTTGGGGAGTAGGTAAATAAGGGAGGGAAGGGAGAAAATATTTGGAACACACAAAAAAAATTCTTACAAAAATGAACATTGAAAATTATCTTTATGTGTATTTGGAAAAATAAAATACTATTGAGGTAAAAAAAAAAAAGAAAAAGAAAATGTAAATTTTATAAAAAATAAAAGATCAATAAAAATTTTAGATAAACATGTAAAAGCTCATTTTCAAAAACAAATTTTTAAGCACTTCAGGGACAAAGATTATATCTTCTATGTCTTTTGTATAGTTTTTGATAAACTGTTCTTCTGCATATTCATATTTCGAAATCAGTCTGAATTTGCTCCTTGGCTGAATTTGGAAAATCATACTAGGCCAGGGAATGAGGAAGTAACTTTGCTTAGGAAACTAAGAGGTAATATTCATAAGGAGATCTAATTGAAGAACTTTCCTCAGCTAAACCTCAGCCTTTTTGCCAATGATTAGTCTAACAGATCAGAAGGAAAATGCCTAGAAAACTGCTTTAAGGAAGCATGGGGCCCTCTGGAAAGGTGTTAGCACAAGTTCCATTCCAGGATCCAACCAATTCCTTTTGAAACAAAACTCTTAAATGCCCTCTTAATTCTATGATCATATTTGCTAGTTTAGGTTAATAAAAGTCATGACCGTCAGAACCCTGAAGGCTCTTGTTCTCTGACTGGCTGGTGGCTTACTAGGTGAAAGAAAACTACCTAACTCCCACAAAAGGGGCTGATTCTTTTATAAGGATGAAAGAGGACACTGAGTGACCACTTCAGTTCATTCCCACTAAGTAGATTTGCGTTATATGCCTGCTGTACTAGGCCCTGGGAATGGAAAATGAGACAAATAACCATCCCTGACCTTAAGGAGATTACATGCTTTTAAGCCTAGGCCGTGATTTCACTTGAGTAGGGAAGTCCCACTAAGGAAACTCCCTCTACCAATGCAGGCTGGTATTTGATCTGCAACTTAACAGTATCAGAGAGCTGCCTAGGGCACTGACTGCCCCAGGTATCCCAACCAACAGATGTTATAGACAAGATTTGAATCTGAGTATTTCCAAGTTAGTCACTTGGCTTTCTGTCCATGACATCCCCAAAACTTACAATTTACCAAAGGAGATAAAAATGTACAAAAATAGAAATGATACAAGGGATAATAAAATAAGTATAAAATTAAGTATGACACAAGTAAAGGCTTCAGGCAAGAGGAATGCCTAAAATAATAGGAAACATATGGGGAGAGAATGCATTACTTTCAGCTAAGAGGATAAGGAAAGATGTCATGGATAAAGGAGCACCTCAGCTAGGATTTTAGTTGGAGGAAATGAAGAGCATTTCAGACATGGAAGATGGCCTGTATGGCTTTGAGGAAAAAGATGTAAAGAGAATAAAATCTAGGAACAATTAGCAGTTTAGTTTGACTTACATGTAGAATGTACAAACATAATTCATTTACAATAAAGCTAGAAAGGTAGGCCAGTGCTATTACTAAGGTTTCAAATGCCAGGCCCTCATTTTAAGCATCACAGTGAGAATTCATAAAAGCATTTTTGAGTAGATGAATGACATGTTCAGACTCAGACTAGAAGATTATTCTAGTAGCCATTTGAAAAATGTCTTAGAAGAGGCAGAAATTAAAAGTAGGGAGATTCACAAGAAGACCACCATAACAATCCTGGGAGAAATAAGATGCAATAAAAGCACCAGAGAAAACGGATTTGTGAGATACTATGAAAAAAGGATTTGGCCACTGACTGGTTGTAGGAGATGAAGAAAATTGGTGATTCAAAGAGAAAGCTGGTGTTTCTTGAAGGATGGTGGAGCAACAAAAACATAATTGAAATCTGGAAGAAGGGGCACATTTGAGTAGAAGGCATGCTTCAGGCAGCTGAAAATATAGGAATGAAGCTCAGGAAAACTATAAGAACTGGACTTGTGGACTTGGGAGTCATCAGCAGAGATGATTTCCCCATTAAAGTCATGAGAGTCAATGAGCTCCCCAAGAGGTTGTGGAGAGAGTAAAGGAATAATAAAGATGAATCAGAAGAGACAAAGAAGATGCAGCCCTAAAGGGAAAAGTGCTAGGAGAAAAACAAACAGCATTCTAAAAACTGAAGAAAAAAGAAATAATATCAAGGAATCAATAAGATCAAGTGCTGCTGAATGGTGTAGGAGAATTATGGCCAAGAAAAGAACACCAAGGCTGGCAATTAAAGGTTATTGGTGACTTTGAAAAGAGTATTTTCATTAGAGATAGAAGCAAGGTTGCGGAATTTTAAGAGGAAGTACAGACAGAAGAGTTAAGACTTCTATACATTTAACAGTAAAAAACAGGACAACTTTAGGGAGTATTTGAATGAATGGGAAGATTTTTTGGGGTAGGAGAGATCTGAGGTTCATTTTAAGTGTGGGAGAAAAAGTCAAAATATAGGGATAGTGAATGAATGGGGGGGAAAGATGAGAAAGGATGGAATTGAGTATGAGTGAAATTTATGGATAAGTGAAGGAAAAAGAGTACAAGATAAATAACTACAAAGGTTTTAAGGTGGAAAGGAGAACAAGTTGCCTATGGCAGATGACCTTAAAATTTCTCTATAAAATAGAAGACAGTGTCAGTGGCTAAGACAAAGGGAAGTAGGGTAGAGTTGGGGGCTAAAACAAAGGCTTTGAACTGCTCTCCTTGGGAGTGTGGTGGAAAGTTCATTAGAAATGAATAAAAGGTGAGACAGCTGAGGTTAGATGGCAGAAATTTATAATCATCTCTTGCACAGCTTCAAGACTTCCTTTGAGAATGCTCAGCAGCAACTCTGGGAGATGACTAAAAACCATTACATTGAATTCCCAATCCCTATATTTATGCCCACCTGCATTTTTGATTTCCTTCACAAGCTAATTGTACAATATTTCAGAGTCTGATTCTTTTTGTACAGCAAAATAACGTTTTGGTCATGTATACTTATTGTGTATCTAATTTATATTTTAATATATTTAACATCTACTGGTCATCCTGCCATCTAGGGGAGGGGGTGGGGGGGTAAGAGGTGAAAAATTGGAACAAGAGGTTTGGCAATTGTTAATGCTGTAAAGTTACCCATGTATATATTCTGTAAATAAAAGGCTATTAAATTAAAAAAAAAAAAAAAAAAAAAAAGAGAGAATGCTCAGCAGCTTGGGAAAAGGAAAGAAGACAGATGGTGAAGGTGAGACTACAATGAGAGACATCTGGGCAGGAACAGAGGAAGGACAATGGAACATATAACTGAAGGGGAGAGGGGACTACACTGCTGAGAAGACTGACTGTATGGAAAAGATGACTAGGACTATATAGGAAGGAGGGAAAGTAAGTCAGAACAGGAATAATGGACTGAGAAAATAGGAAAAGTCTTAGGGCCTAGAGATTACAGGATCATGGATTTAGAGAGAGAAGGGACTAAAGAGGACATTAAGTCCAACTCCCTCATTTTACAGATAAGAAAACAGACACACAGAAACTTGAAGTGACTCATTCCAGATTCCATGACTAGAAAGTATCTGAAATGGAATCTGACCATGGCTCTTCCTATGTCCAAATCTGGGATGCTATCCTCTACAGCTTGCTATCTCCCAATAGTTACAGTAAAGGGCTTCTTCTAAGGCAGAAAGTATGCTTATTTAACATTTGGGGAGATGGAGGCAGTGACAAGAATTCAAGGTCACAGTGATTAGCATAGCTGGAATGAGGCTTCTAAGCTTTAAGATTCTCAAGCTAATGCTATTTCCATTAGGCCAAGTCACATGTCTACCCAATGGATGGGGAGAAGCTTACCAATGCAGCTTTTAAATGGAGCTGCAGTATCAAGGGTTTTAAAATGCTGGGCTGGCACATCACTGCCCTCATCCTCTTTGGATGCTTCCTCCTCCTCCTCCTCCTCTTCTTCCTCCTCTTCCTCCTCCTGTCTCCAGGTCCTTTGGTCCAATTCTTCAGCATCTCTCCTTCCTGGCCTTTCTGAGAGGTGGGCACTTCTGAGAACTGCTCGTGCACGCATGAGAGTGTCCAGTTCTTCATAAAAGGGGCAAACCCCTGGGGGCTGACTGCTTTTAGCTTTCCGGTAACTTCGTAGGAGGTTTTTGAACCTGTAGCGACACTGTTCTAGTGTCCGGAGGAAACCCCGTTGGCGCAGACGCTCAGCAATGGCACGATATACTTGGCTATTCTGGTGACAGGTCTGAAGTTTTTTGGAGAATGGAGATTCACCAAGAATGGCAAGGAAAATCTTGGTTTCTTCATAGCTCCAGTGCACACCTGCTACCAGAAGAGAAGGTTTTAGAGCTCTCAAACTAACAAAGGGTCATTCTGGTTGGTTCCTGGTGGCCTAGGGATAAAGGCCAGTTGAGCATATGAGAAATTTGAAGAAAATGAGACAACGAGGGAAAGACAAAAGAATCAGCACTTTAGAGTTGGGATGGGACCTGAGAAATTAACTAATAAATGCATTCTATTCTATAGAAGGTCTTTCACTAGGGGGGAGATGATTACTTGTCAAGAAAATTGCAAAGGGAATTCATGCTTCAGAAGGGGTGCTTCAGACTAGCTCCCCTTCAAGGTCTCTTCCAGTTCTAAGATTCCATGATTTTAGTTCAAGTCCCTCATTTTAAAGATGAGGAAACTGAAGCCCAGAAGGATGCTATAACCATTCCAAGGTCCAACAGCCAGCAATACAGTCAAGCGCAGGATCCAAGCCCAATGATTCTCCCACTAAAGGAGCATCAATGGCAATGAGGTCAAAACTGATGCCCCCTCAGACCTGCTTCCCCCAAATAAAGGAGCCCATCTAAGATCAGAATTTGGGACCCCAGAGAAGCAGGTCAAAGATACATATGCTGTAAATTTCCCTAGCAGAATGTATATTTTAAGTAGCAAGTGCTTCATTCTTTGTACTTCTATTCCTAGCATAATACCTGACAAATACATGCACACACACATATATATATATATATATATATAATATGAGCCAGACACAGCATCATATATACGTGTATGTATTTATGTATATCTCTATACATATATGTATTTTATATATATTATATATGTACATATACATACATGTGCATTTAATAAATGTTCGCTGAATTGAATGGTACCTGATCCCATTGCTCCAGCATACTATCTATGTTGGGAGAATTTAGCTTACTCATCCAAAAAGCCTCTTCAGTACTTTTATTCATGGTACTCCAGGGTCATCAGGTTGAAGAATACTAGTCTACACTGTATATGTTTATTGTTGTTTAAATTCATGTTGATTTTTTTATTCTAAACTTCTAGAGGTTATTAATTACAGTTAGGCAATGTTGGACCAGTGACAACTTCTCAAAGTCTCAGTTCCCACAAGTATAAAATGACGTGGCAATCCTAAATCCAATTCAAAAAACATTTATGAAACATTTATATTATTATATAATGTGTGTAGAGAACCACACAAGGTGGTGGGGGGAAAAAAACATTTAGATAAAACACGGTCTTTAACCTCAGTGTGCAATCTGAAAGATAATCTTTAGGGTCCCTTTCAGCTATAAAGGTCTCCAATTTTAACATCTCGGATTTCACTGACTCATCATTCCTCTTGCTTTCCCACTCCATACCCTTTGTTCTGAATGTATATGAGTTAATTTGGGAGGGACCACTAGGGGGAGACAGGACAGCAGATGAAGAAGTTAAGGGTAGGGATAGGTACCAGGACCCTAATAGATTTCTTACCAACACGACTTTGGAAAAAGGCTGAGCCACTAGACATCTTGGGTCGCTGGATTGGTTCTCCAATGACCATCTCATTCCTTTTACAGTCTTCCGCTGTGGTAGCCTCAGTAGCTCTCTCGTGTTCCCAGTTCCTTTCTTCCTGCTCTTCTGTCTCAGCATCACTATCCCCCAACCTGGGAAGGCCTGAAGCCTTCTCTGAGACGCCTGTGGCTCTGACAGCAGTCCGAGCCTTCACCAGAGTGTCCAACTCCTCATAGAAAGGGCAAGTACCAGGGGGATGGCTGCTCTTGGCTTTCCTATAATTTCTTAAAAGATTTTTGATCCTATACCGGCATTGCTCTAGGGTTCGCAGGAAACCCCGTTCTCGCAATCGCTCAGAGATGGCCCGGTACACAGGGCGGTTCTGATGGCAGGTCCGAAGTTTTTCAGAAAATGGAGACTCACCAAGGATTGCAAGGAAAGTCTTTGTTTCCTCATAGCCCCAGTGTACTCCAGTCACCCTCATGTCCTCCATATCCCACTGTTCCTGTTCTTCCCAGGATTTTCCTTCCTTCACAGAGGATGTCTGCCCTAGTCTCACTTGTTCTTCACATGTACTATGATCTGCAGGGTTCTCTCTTTTCCCAGAGTGCAGAAGGTTTGGTATACATGGCTCTCTTCCTTGCTCTGGCCAGGAGATGCTGTTAGATTTCAAAACTGGAAATCCAGTTCACAGGGAGGCAAAAAGGAGAAATGATGGTTTGTGTAGGTTCCTAAACTTTCCCAAAGTTTAGTCCCTTTCCCTGAAAAAGGCAGCTAGAATATGACCCCATTGGAATAATGATGATGGTGATGTTGATGAAAACAGGTGACATGTGTCAAGTGCTTTAAGGTTTATATAAGTTTTCATTTAAACCTCACAAAAACCCTGTTGGACAATTCCTGGTTCATAGTATCCTTTGTGACAAAGAGAAAAATGAGGCTGAGAAGTTAAATGACCTTCCCAAGGTCACAGAGCCAGAATGGATCAGAGGAAGGATTCAAACCCAAGTCACATCTCCATGCTAACCACACTGCCAGGGCAAGCAAGAACACATTTGGCCTCAGAGGAATAAGGAAAAGAAAAGTTCCTTAGAACAACTGTAGCAAAATCTCCATGTGAAGCAGGAGATAGAACCCTGGGCCAGAAGCTAGAAGACAAGGAGGGGCAACCAGGACCAGTACAGGGTCTCAAGCCAGGAGAATCTGGGTCTGAATCCTGGCTGGGCACTCCTTGGCCTGACCCTGACCAAGGCAACCTCTCTTGGTTTCACAGTTTCCTGTAGAGCTGAGAGTTTTTGACATCTCCTCCAGCTCTTAATCTGGAATCCTCAGGGCCCAGACCAGGTTCTGCCACTAATTAGTTGCATGATCTTGGGAAGGTCAAGAGACTCTCAGAGCCTAATATCCTCAACTCTGAAGTCCCTTCCAATTCTAAAATTGTATGATTCTTTCAATTTTGGTTTTAAACTTAGTAACTGCTTAGCCGGAACTTTCAATTATACATTTTCTTTTTCTGAGCATTTCACTTTTTAAAAAGATTGTAGACATACTGTAGACAATGAAGTAATATAAATTATATATCTATCTAAGGATAAATAGATATAATTCAAATTCTCTATCAATGGGTGACTTCAACTTTCCTAAAACTAGGTGAATTTAACCAAAAATAAAGAAAAAAGAAGTTAAGAATATGAATAGAATTTAGAAAAGTTAAATATTATAGAACTTTGGAGAAAACTAAATGGAAATAGGAAAGAGCATACCATTTTCTCAGCTATTTAACACATCCACACAAAAACTAATCATGTGTGAGAGCATAAAAAACTCACAACCAACTGCAGAAAAGCAGAAACGTTAAGTGCATTCTTCTTAAACCAAAAAAGACAAAGTTTTATTGGAAATCTGGTAAAAATAAGGTATCTTCCACCTTCTAGATGCCCTGGTTTGCTCCATGTCTCAGCTCAACTTCCACTTTCCAAAGGAAGCCTTTCCCAGCACCTCCTAATTCACTAGAATTTCCTCTATTGATTATTTCCTATTTATCTTGTTTATAGCTTGTTTTTGTATAATTGTTCTCAGATCTTCTCCTCTAACAGACTGTGAGCTCCCTGAGAGCAGGGATTGCCTTCTGTCTTTCTTTGCTTCACCACACTTAGCCCAGTGCCTGACACCCCATTGTTGTCACCCACCCCAGATAGTAATGACTCATGTCTGAAAGAATCACTCTGAAGTCCTCCAAGATATTTAGTTAGAAAAGAAAGGTTCTATTACAAGTACATTCCTCAACTTTCCTAGGAAAAAAGTAGATACACATTTCTGAAATATTTTCAGCAAGAATTGAAAAGACAGAGTCATGGAAATAAGTAAAATTCCATTTATCTGAAACTTCTACTTCTTGAATATATATGGCTAACCAAAGTTTGATGATATTTCATTTCTGAATATACAAGGAAGATATTTTGGGGACCCATAATAATAGATTTGTTAACTTTAAGAAGCATGCTGTCAGGGGAGATCCAGGAGTCTAAATGATGCTACATTTAGGATTACAGAAGTTAGAACAAGAATTTTAGAGAAATTGACTAGACAATAAAAAGAGATCATTCTATCTCAACAGAATAGAAGTTCCTTGAAGGCAGGAACTGCTTTGTTTCTGAGTTTATATCCCCAGCATCCAAAATAATATCTGGCACACAATGGGCCTTAACAAAAGCTTCTTGGTTGCTTCTGATTAAAAGAGGCAGCCAAATTAAAAAAAAAAAAAAAAAAAAAGATATGATAAGATAAAGTCTTCAGAGGAAGGTGGGAGATGGAAAGGGGTCAATGGTAAAAGGAAAATTCTTGTAAAGACCAAAAATTCTCATAATAGTATTTTTGAAGCAAGATAAAGTAAAAATAAGAGAAATGCCCATTAACTGAGAAATGATTAAACAAGATATGGTAGACAAATGGAAGGATTTTTATTTTGTTACAAGAGACAAATATGATAAATGTAGAAAGACCTGAATGAATTGACACAAAATAAAGAAAGTAGAACTTTAATAAAAATATACACAATGATACTATAAATGATGGCAACACAATTCAGAATTATATAACTGATATGTGAATACACTGCCTTTCTTTTGGTACAAAAGTGGTAACCTCTGGGTGTGGGATGTTTCACACACTCTGGAAAACATGATTACTGTATCAGATGATGTTCTTAACTTTTTTTTTCTCTTATTAGGAAGGAAATCATGGAAAAAAGGGGATCCCTATAAGGTGACAATAGTTAAAAACCAAAATGCATTAATAAAAACATTTTTTAAAAAAGAAATGGAATTAAGCAAAGAAAAGATCTGTTTAATAAAGGGGAACAGTTTTTGGTGAAGGGGAGCAAAAATGTAGTTCCAAAAGCTCCAGATCCCAGAAGGAATTCTTCAATCACATGCACATCAAGAGTAAAAGTGTTCCTTTATGCTTCTTGCCAGGATAAACCCTGCTCCAGCAAAAGCTCTGATGAGTTCAATCCCAAGAGAAGGTATCTGATTAAAGGCCTCTACATCTACAGATCAAGGATTCGCTTGTCTTGTCTAAGACTCACAGAGAAGGATCTCAGACTCCCTTGATTCATAGTGCCCTGGATGTCTTAGGGATTTTTTCACAAGCTCCCTAAAACCAAAGAAAAACCTTATAGATTTATCTATTAATAAGCCATGAAGTTGAAAATTTAAAAATATTCCACTTCATTCCTATGAACTGCAGAGTTTGGGACTCCACAACAACAGGATTGGCTACCAATTGATGGGAGTGAGGGGTGGTTTGGCCATAGCGACCCATAAAATGGACAAAAATTTAAACAAGGGTTTTGCATCCTGTGTCTCTTTTGCAGGGATGGTGGCAGAAAAGGAGTCCTAAAAATCTCCCACTTCTCATACCACTCACAATTTATGGTACCCTTAATCTATAATCACTAACAGTTAACAACTTAACACACCAGTGAAGGAACTGAACTACAGGCACATTGATGTTCTCATCATAACAAGACATACTGGAAAAAAGACAGACAAGTGCACATAACAAAAAAAGATAGCTGTCAGGTTCTCCTTGAAGAAATGGGCAAAAATTTATGAATTTGGTTTCATTACACACCCAGAAGTAATAAGAAAAATCTTCTCCAAGTGTTCTCTGCCCTAGTCAGCAGAAACCTCTCCCCTTTGACACAATGGAGCACATTTTTCTACCTAATACACATATCAGGCAGCAAGAGAGTACAGTGGATAAAGCCATAAGCCTGCAATCAGGAAAATTCATCTTTCTAATTTCAATTCTGGTGTCAGACACTTACTAGATTTGTGACCATGGGCAAAGCACTTAACTCCATTTACCTCAGTTTCCTCATGTGAAAAATCAGCTGGAGAAGAAAATAGCAAATCATGATTCTCCAGCATCTTTGGCAAACACACACACACACACACACACACACACACACACACACACAAAACAAATGGGGTCATGAAGGATTGGACATGATTGAAACAACCGAAAAACAATACACATATGCTTAGTTTTATGTTCTAGTTATGAATAAATATGTCATATCCCTCTTGAGGCAGCTGATGACAAATTGGAGAGAATGCTGAGCCTGGGGTCAGGAAGATCTAAATTCAAACATTCTCAGCCACTTAAAAACTGTGGAACCCCATACACCACTTATTTTCTATTTGCATCTGTTTCCTCAACTGTGAAATGGGGATAATAATAGTACCCACTTCTCACTGGGTCGTTATGAACCTCAAATGAGATAATTAATTACTGTAATATATTCTGTATATCACAAAGTGAACAAAGTATGGCAAGTCTCACTAGAATGTAACAAAACCTTAAAATAGTTTTACTTATTTAAAAAAAAAACATCAATTTTTAAAATGAAAATGTGTATAGCTCATTTTCAGATTTTTTTGTTTGTTTGTTTGTTTGTGTTTTCATCTCCTAACTTTTTCTGAAGAGAGCCAGTATGGCGTAAAGAATAGTGAAAAGTCCCAGAGTCAAGAAGGTCTGTGTTCAGGTTTCCCCTCTGTATCATCTGGTACAATATAACCTTGAGCACATCCCTCCAGGGTATTTTTCTAAGAACAGAAATTGTACAAAAGGAGTTGACCTGCTTTGGGACAGATCAAATGAGATGATAATTGTAAAATGCTTAGCACAGTGCCTGGCACATAAAAAAGTGCTTAATGTCTGTTGTTGTCCCTTATTTCCTGGAGGAGGGAGTTTCCTCATCAGAGCAGTTGCCTACAATGATGAAACCACAGGCCTGAACAGCAATAATCTTTTGAGCCCCCTCCTCTCTTTAAAAAAAAAAAAAAAAGTGCTGTTCCTGGGCCAGTTTTCATGAGCCAAAGCCCAGGCAGACTGAGAGAATCCAGCGGTAGGGACCTCATCTAGGCAGGCAGGCAATATAAAATAAGCAGCAATCCCAGGTGACATCATGTAGCCCAGAGGCTTATTTAATGCTTAGCTAAGGGTGTAAACACTGAAGGAAAGAAGCTGCCAGGAAGGACCCGACTTTTATAGGATCAAGAAAAAAGCCTTTGGTCTGGTCAGGAAACTTCTAACAGGAAAATATTATTAAGCCTGATAATTCCTTCTGCATGAGAATTTTACAAATTCTTAATCTGATCCCTCTTCAATCAATGTGGCCCCTAGTTAATGAAGTAACTGAACTTAGGTAGCTCTATAGGGATTTTTTCATTAAGTTTTTCGGACGAACCACAGTTTGGCTCTCCAGAGCACTCCAGGCATTTTCCCTGGTGCATCTCCTAATTACAACTTGGCTCCCAGTCAATTCATTCCTCTTATAGAAAAGCATGGAGAAAATCCCTAGAAACCCCAACACCCAATATAAAAACTTTTAGTAAAGCTAAACTGTAAATTAGTCAGAAAGCTGAATCTGCCTATTAAGTAGCAGAAACCATATATTAGAAAATGATGATGATGATGATGATGATATGTATGCAGCACTTTAACATCTGTAATATATACATATATATTAGCTTATTTTATATATTCCTAACAACCCTGAAGTAGCTACTATTATTATCCCCATTTTACAAATGAAGAAATTAAGGCAAAGATTAAGTGATTTATCCAAGGTCACAGAACTAATAGTAGAGGCTGGATTTGAACTCAAGTCTTCCTAACTCCAGGCCTAGCATTCTATTTGCTGTTCTACTAAGCTGTTTAGGAAAAGAGATGGGGAAGGTCAGGCAGGAGGAGGAAGGCAGAGGACCCAGGCAGCCTCCTATCACCACCAAAAATAAGCATGAGGCAATGGGAAGCAAAATTTAGATTAGGATGCAGTAGTCTTAGAACTAACTAGAAAGATCCTTAAAGATCACTTAGCAGGCCCTCCAGATGCCTCTTTATTCAAACATTAACTATAATTAACATGTCTCAAGGCAAAATGGAAATTATTTTTAGATTATTCTTGCTTCCAGTCTAGGGGCTCTTAATCATTTTGGTTTCCTGAATCCCTTCAGTAGTCTGGTGAAGTCTGTGGACTAATCCTTCTCAGAAAGTTTTTAAATGCATTAAGTACATGGGATTTTAAGAGGAAACAAATTATATTGGAATGTAGTAAAAAAAAAATTTTTTTTAAAGAAGTTTATAGTTAGTTGATAAATATTTAAAGTATATTTTATATACTTTACTGTCTTGCTGACACTGTGCTAAAGCTGCCAAATATGTCTCAAGTTAAGAACCCCAATCTAGTCCCCTCAAATAGAATAATGCCCTGGATTAGTGAAGATATAGATAAAATGAGACAAGATGAGATGAGATAACCCAAAGTCCTCCTTGCTCTCAAGAAATCTGGAGGAATATGGCACAGTGACAAAGAGAGACATTACTTAAATATAATTTAGTCAATGATGCATTAAGATTTTATACTGAGGAATCTGAATGACATATGGACCCCCAGTTAAACAGAGAAGAAAGTGAAGTAAATTTGGTAGAAAAGAGAATAAGCTGGTAGGAGGTGCTGGCAGAATAAGCAGATGGAGAGTCATGTCTGGACCTCAGAAAGGCCCAAACCAGAGAAACTGAAAAAGAAAGAGAGGACATCTAGGTGAAGGTTTGAAAAAGTGCAAAGAAATAAAGTAGAAAGGATTCTCAAGTAAGGCTTGGGTTAAATAGTTTCTTGTGACAGACTCTTGGAGAATAGTCACCTTACGAAGGGGCTAGGAAAAAGAAAAAAGCTAGAAACCTCAATTTGATAAACTGACACCATGTAAACAAAGAAAGATATTAATTTATTGATTAATACCTCAATTGAGCAAGTCTGCTCCTGGAATCTTAAAGACTTAGAAAGCATACTAATCTGAAAATGATATGAAATATTATTAAAGAATGACTTAGAAGCACTTGGAAAGAGAAGAGGTGATACCAAGAGTTCATTCAAGATCAAATGATGCCAGACTAATAAACTCATTTCCTTTTTCTGGAAGGATTGCAATGACTGGTCATATTTCTGGATTCTTTTTTCTAGATCACTGATCTTTATTTAATCCAAACCAGATAGCTTGGATAACTGATAATATATTAACTTGGTAACTTAAGCAAATGCCTGGTTTTCTGCAAGGAAAGTGATAATGTCTCTCAAGAGTTTATGGCAGTCATTTCCCAATTGATAAAGTCAAAGGATATGAACAGACAATTTTTAGATGAAGAAATTAAAGTCATCTATAGTCATATGAAAAAATGATTTAAATCACTATGGATTACAGAAATGCAAATTAAAACAACTCTGAAGTACAACCTCTTACCTCTTAGATTGGCTAAGATGACAGGAAAAGATAATGATAAATGTTGGAGGGTATATGGAAAAACTGAGACACTAATACATTATTGGTGGAGTTGTGAAATGATTCAACCATTCTGAAGAGCAATTTGAAACTATGCCCAAAGAGCTATCAAAATGTGATAGCCTTTGATCCAGCCATGTCACTACTGAATCTGTATTCCAAAGAAATCATAAAACAGGAAAAAGGACCCATACATGCAAAAAAAAAATTTTGTAGCAGCTCTTTGTGTCATGGCAAAGAATTGAAAATGGATAGATGCTCACCAGTTGGGGAATGACTGAATAAGTTATGGTATATAAAAGTAATGGAATATTATTGTTCTATATAGAATGATGAACAAACTGATTTTAGAAAATTTATATGAATTGATGCTGACCAAAACAAGCAGAACCAGGAATATATTGTACACAGTAACAGCAAGAATGTGTGATGACCAACTATGACAGATTTGGCTCTTCTCAGTGATTCATGATCTAAGGCAATCCCAAAAATAGGCACTTTGCAACAATGTTAGATATGAACCTCTCCTTTGAAGGAATATGGTGGGGTCACAATCCTCATCCCTGGACTCTATACAATGACCACCCAAAAAACTATCAGAGAACAAAATGCACTAGAATTAGATGACTTCTCAATTACAAAAGAACTCAGTCCTTACCCAGTGAAAGCTCATTTCCATAACTCTCTCTTGTGGTATTCTTGCAGACAGCCTTCTGAGAAGGGTTCTCATTGCTTGCAGAGAAGTACAACGATGCATCTTCATCTGTTACCTGGAACAATCCAACAGCCCCCAGTCAGGAGCTATAACTCATAGACAATTGCTCTGCCCAGCTAGCATAATAAAGAGAGCTAAGGTTCACAGTGTAAAGGGCTGAAACTCTGAATTGATGCACTGAGGTTGGACAACCAAGCACTTATGGCTAATTACCAATTGGATAATACTCTATTAGCATATGTTTGGAAAATGGCCCTTCCCACTATTCTATAATAGTTCGGCTTTTGGTGTATACAGAGAATTGTGGGAAGAATTGGGGGGTGAAGTAAGACAAGCCAGAGTCACTTTGGCAGTAGACGAAGAGAAAGAAGGTCATAGAGATCCTGTGTCTATCCTGTTCACTTCTACCCCTAAAGACCAAGAATAAAGACCAAGGACTTTTGTTTATCCTGACTCCAGCTGATTGTAAGGCATCCAGGGTGCTAACTCAGTCTTCCCACTACAGATCAAGAAAAATCACCGAAAGAACTTAAGGTTTCCCAAGGATGAGGTCTGTGCCAAAAGAGGCGATGTGAAAGAGAAAGAAGACCAAAGGATGGGGAAAGTGATCTATACCACCCAAATACTTAAACTATGATTCAGTCTCATAACTGAATGTAAAGGTCATGAAATTATGATTTGTTATCAGTAAATGTTTACTTTATATGCTTATATATCCAGGGTCACATAAAAATTTCTTGGGTGAAAAGGAGTCACAAGTGGAAAAGCTTAAGAAGTTTCACTCTATAGCATAGGCAAGACTCTCCAGCATGAACCTAAGATAGGTAACTGCCCTACAAAGAAAAGAAGAGGTGTGGGAGAAGGAAGAGCACTGAAACCCAATATGAGAGTAGATTTGATCTCAAGAGAAGAAAGAACAAACTGCAACTTACCTGGGACTCAGCCGCCATCTCCCAGTCACCAACACTACCCATCTTAGGCAGAGCAGGAACCCGGGGAGCAAGGACAGCTAAGGAGAAGAATAAAAATATATAAGGATCAGTTGCTTTCTCAAGTGTGCATAATCTACGCATCTTCAAAACACAATGACCAACTTTTCCTAATATCTGTTGTTGCCCCTATGGTTGAGGGCTGGCAAACAACTTTGTGAGAGCATTTACCCATCTTGTTGATGACTAACAAAGGAACCTTAGACAAATGAATGGGAACTTCCTGTAGTATACCTTCAGATACAATTTGAAAACTGAAAAAATATAGATAGAGAGAGAAAGGAAAAATCCTGAATCCAATATCCAACACAGATATTAATTTGAGACAAAGCAACAAACATGACAGGTATACTCAAGATCCAGAGTACACTGGTATCCAATGGCTTAACTAAGTGTTTATATCTATTAAAACTTCTACAATGTTACCACCCACTATTATGGGATATAAAATGGATGATTTGGATTACATTAATTTAAAAGATTTTATACAAAGAAAACCATCACAATTAAGATTAGAAGAAAAACAGAGCACTGGGGAAAATAATTTTACAGCAAAGTTTTCTGATAAAGGCTTTATTTCTCACAATATATAGAGAATGTATGAGAATACAAGTTATTCCCCAATTGATTAAATAGTCAAAAGATATGAACAGGCAGTTTTCTGAAGAAGAAATCAAACCTATTTATACTCATTTGAAAAATCTCTACAAATCACTACTGATTAGAGAAATGTAAAATAAAACAACTCTAAGGTACTACTTCACATTTATCAGAATGGCTAATGTGAAAGAAAAGGACAATGACAAATATTGGAAGGATGTAAAAAAAAAATAGGGACATTGATGCATGGTGTTGTGAACTGACCTAATCATTCTGGAAAATAATTTGGAATATGCCAAAGAGACAAAAAAACTGCATATTCTTTGAACCAGAAATATTACTTTTAAATCTGTATCCCAAAGAAATTTTTTAAAAAGGAAAAAGGATCTATTCATGCAAAAATATTTATTGCAATTCTTTTTGTGGTGGGGAAAAAACAAAAAATTAAGAAAAAGTACATCAATTGGGGAATGAATGAAAAAGTTGTGATATGACTATGATGGAATACTATTGTGCTATAAGAAATGACAAGAAGAATGCTTTCAGAAAAAAACCTGGAAAGAATTACATGAACTGATAAAAAGTGAAGTAAGCAGAACCAGGAGACCATGCACACAGTAAAAGCAATGTTGTAAGGATTATCAACTGTGAATTAGCTATTCTCAGCAATACAGTACTTCAAGACAATTCCAAAGGATGAATGTTAAAAAATGCAATCTACCATCAGAGAAAGAACTGATGGAAATTTGAATGCAAACCATTTTTTTTTTTACTTTTTTTAACTTCCTTTACTTTTCTTGGGTGTGTGGGTTTGAATTTTTTTTAATTTTAAAATTTTATTTTCTCAATTACATGCAAAAACAATTTTTGACCTTAATTTTTTTCTTTGTACAATTTTGAATTCCAAATTCTCTCCCACCCTTTTTTCTTTCCTCCCTCATTGAGAAGGCAAGCAAGTTGATAAAGGTTATACATGTATAATCATACAAAACATAAAAATGCATATATATGTATATGTGTATATATCTATACATATGTATATGTATATTTAAAATGTTACCACCCACTTGCTGATATCCAAACCCCTTAGGCAGAGTTTTCCTTTTCCATAATGCCATAGTTCTCACCATTCTCTTTAAGAGTTCTTGATTCCTCCTTGAGCTGGCACTGCTCAGGCAGCCCTGAGCAGGAATTCTGCAGCAGCTTTTTCTGGGTTTGTCCCTTAAACAGGCAGTCCATGGGCGCTATCTCTGAATCCTTCCCTGTTCCCAAAGGCTTAGACTCCTTTGAGGCCACTTCCTTTCCATGGGCATTGGCAGTAATCTGTAGGAAAATCTCCAATTATCATCATTTAACAAATCTCTGATTGGGAGTATAACCCCAAGGAAGCAATGCTAATATTTCTGATTCAAGCCAAAATCAGTTTATATGGAACATGGCTAGATGTCCTAAGTCTGAAGTTTAAAAACAAAACAAAACTCAGCAGAATTTGTATATTACTATATATTATAGTCATTTAAAGCTGAAAGGGGCTTAGAGCCCATCTCGCCCAGCACTCTCTTTTTATACATGTAGTAACACCAGTGTAGAAAGATTAAGGGGCACACTCCAGGTCACTTGGAGTCTAAGGGGATTATTCCACAACAAATGATATGCTAATAATAAGTAGCAAAGGATTTGAACCCAGATTCTAGGATTTAACTCTGAGATTCCATGAAATTCAATGGTCTCCTCAGTCCTCTGAATTACTGTCTATCCCAATTCACTTACTGCAACCATGCAGCCTTTGTTCAGAACATTTCTGGAATCATCTTTGGAAGTTATCTTCAGGACACCAAAAATTCAGCTCCTTGGTTTTACCATCCCAAACAGCTTTTCATACTACACAATATTTTCCTCAGAACACTCTTAGAGGGGCAGGAGGTAGAAACTTCATTCCTGTTTTACAGATGTGGATGCTGACCTTCTCCAGGTTACCAGAATTAAAACCAACCAGTAAACAGATCTTCTGACTCATCTTCTGTGTTCTCTTTACTATCTCATGCTGCCTTTGAGCCTAAGCCACATCATTTACAGATTTACAGACTATTTACAGACTAAACTAGCTCTAAGTCGGAGGTAATACCAATCATCCAATTCACCTTCAAAGGACAAAAACTGGCCAAGACAGAGGACACTAGGAGGGATGGGTAACTTTACAGCATTAACAATTGCCAAACCTCTTGTTCCAATTTTTCACCTCTTACCCCCCCCCCACCCCCTCCCCTAGATGGCAGGATGACTAGTAGATGTTAAATATATTAAAATATAACTTAGATACACAATAAGTATACTCATGTAAAAACCTTGCTACATTTGGCCTCAGAGGACCCAGGTTCAGGTTTTTGTGCCTCAAAGACACGTGTGTGATATATCAAGTCCTGAGTATCCTGAGTCCTATGATCAATCACTGCACTTCTCTAAGCCTCAGTTTCTTTTTCTGTAAAATGAGGTGCTTCGGCTGGATGGCACCTAAGGACCTTCTAAACTTTAAATCTATGTCCCTATCCTTAAAAGAATGTGTCGTGGGTCATTTCAGAAGGGCAACTTCTAAATGTTCTGAGCAAAAGCCTCAATTAAATGTCTGCAGCCTTCCAAGAAGTCTGCTTTGAAGACGCTGATACTCTTCTTGATGTTCAAATTTTCATAAGTTTTAACTTAGAGTTAAATAATATTTTCCTTGCCTGGTTCAACAAAACATCACTCTTACCCCTATTCTCCAATCCCCCCAGTATCTATTCCCAAGTGGATGTCCCAGCTCAAAAGGTTTGACATGGTGCAAAAGAAAATGTCCTGACAGGGAGAATGAACACTCCTACAGTGGAATGGGCTGCCTCAAAAGCTCTCAAGGAGGCTCTAGATGACTACGTGACTGATTTTTATAGAAATGATTCTTATTCAGGTGGCGGTTGACCAAAACTATGTCTCAAAAGTAGAAGTTTCTTTCATCTCAGAGATTCTGTGTCTGTGTTAATACAAGAAAAATTAAGTGTAAATTGGGTCCAAGAGACTCCAAAACCAGGTTATTCCAAGGAAGCATAAGCAAGAAAACATGGAAATCCTCAGCTTTCCTACTGGGTAAGAAGAAAGGTCAAAGGCATTCTGGTGGTCATTAGAAAAACAGATAGTATAATGGACAGAGTGCTAGGCTTAAGAATCAAGAATATGTGAGTTCAGATTCTACATCAGATTCTAGTTGTGTGACTCTGGAACACTTAATTTCTGTCTCAATTTTCTCATCTGTAAAAATGGGGTTGTAATGAGAATAAAATGAGAAAATACACAAAGGACTTTGCAAACCTTAAAGAAATTAAATAAATGCTGGCTATTATAGCATGAACACCTATTAGAAATTAACAAAGGCTGATAATCATTAAGTATAACCAATCAGAAAATTTATTATGCTCACCATAAGTGTTTATGTCACAGAATTATGAAGAATGTTGCTAATGCTATTATGGATTATATGATTATAAAAGTTTAAAAATGAGAGGAGGGTGCTCATGAGCCCCTATCAAGGTTCACTTTCTTCGGATACACAGGTGAACTAGAATAACAAAGTATCTCAAAATACACACTGAGAGCTATAGACCTTCCTATGATACATGGATCTGTTGTAACTGTATCAAAGAAGAAACAAATTATCAGCCAGGAGAAAAGGAGCAAAAATCATTAGAATCAGAACTTCAGTTCTTACCTAAGGGCCATATACCTCCCAGATCTGAAGGGAGCAGTATGTCCTTCAATGGAAAAGTTCTTTCAGAGAATTTAAAAAGAGAAATAATTGTTAACATCCAGGCAACAGGTATGGAAAAATAAAGCCCTTAGCGAATTCTGTGCATGGTGGCAGGACAAGACTTTTCAGCATGCTTATTGGTAGGAAAGGGAAATAAATTCCTCCTGGAGGGAGGAAGTAAATGGATAGAGAAAGCAAGTACTTGTACAACTCATTTAAGGACTTAACCCTATATGCGAAGAATCAGAAATTGCTACTTCCTTTTCTTCCACAGCTCATGGAGTATTACATGATCTGGTTCTCTGCCCTTTAGAGCCCAATATTGCAATTGTTATTTTTAGCAACTATGTAAATATATATGTATATGTTAGCATGTGTAACTGTGTAAATCATATGATCAGAAATAAAAGAAATATTCTTATCTTTCAAACTCCCTAAAATAGGCTGCAACTTCCATCAGACTTGTGACCCGACCATTTACAATACAGCATCCCCTAAATCAAATGCATTCCAGGAGACATAGCCATAAAATGTATTTCTGCAATTAGAATTCTATTTTTCTCCATTGACTTTCATTGTAAAAATGGAGTTTCCTGGGAAATTTGTGTCCAGTGATCTTAATTTTCTTCTTGAAGTTTCTCTACTAAAAGGGAATTTTGAAAGATTATAAACTCAAGTTGAAAATTTTGGTCAGCTGATGTGGATTATGAGCTAAGTAGTCAAGGGCATTAGAATTGCAATACTTTCTTATTGTGGATATTAAAATGAAAGGAAGAGATATAAGAAACAAAGACTGGAAAGAGAGAGGCCAAAAAGAGGAGAGAGTAAGAAAATAGGAGAGTAAGGGAACTAGAGAGGTGCACCTGGCAGAGAATGAACCAGTAAGAATAACAGAACCATTGTCCTTTTACCTGAGAAGCAGCAAGGTGGTTGTTATAGAGGTTAGACACCTGTTCTCACAGAATGACCAAGGTTCAAGTCTCTTCTTTGACAAATACAGATTGTGTGACTCTGAGCAGATCTCTTTGTCTTTCTATGCCCCCAAATAACCCTCTAAACGTATAGATTGTCAAATATTTGCCAATCTGCATTGATTGAAGGAAGCTTCTCACCTGATGCTACTTACACCAATGAAAGGTTTGGAGTCCCTACCCCCCACCAAATTTTTTTTTTTTTTTAACCAAGCCAATTACTGCATTTAAAAAAGTCACTTCATTCTTTTTCCTTACCTGCTGTCGTGATCTCCTCGGATTTTCATGCCAATCCTCCACCAAAGCAACAGCCTCCTCACCACTCTCTGGATGATGTTCTCGAACCCAACTTTGGATCTCTCTGGGTAAGATATTCAGGAACTGCTCCAGCACCAGAAGCTCTAAGATCTGCTCTTTCATACGTACTTCTGGCCTCAACCACCGACAACAAAGCTCCCAGAGCTGGCTAAAAGCTTGGTGGGGTCCAGATTCCTCCTGATACTGAAATTGCCGGAAGCGCTGACGGGAGATCTCAAGATCAAGTTCATCTCCCCAAAGAGAAGATTCTTGTTTCCAGGAAGAATCTTCTTCTAATTTCACTATGAGGAGTCCCTCCTGCTCTGTTGGAGACTGAACTGGGGACTCAAGGGTGGTGGCCATGGTAGAATGTGGTGAGTGAGTTCCAACCTAGGTAGATCTCCTACTTTTCAGTCTCCTTGTTTGCCTCATCACCTCCAGATGGACACCTGTAAGAGGGGTTTCTCCCCCCTGGTCCCTGGGAACAGAGACATAAAGGATGTGAGCAGGAAAGATCAAGCAGCCTTATTCTGCCTCATCTAACCTGGCATTCAAAGAATAAAAGTTTGCTATAGTCCACCTTTCTTTCCTCAATGATAGTCAGAAAGTCGCTCCCATATGCCTGCCAGCCAATCTTTCTTTCATCAGGAATGCTTTGTATGTGAGGCCCCCTCATCCACAAACCAGGAAACTAGATCATAGTCTGACACCAAACCCAGAAAGGGCAGTGGCAGGCCTCTTTTCAAAAGAGAGCAGAAGGATTTGGGTCTGAAAACACAATTTATTCATGAGGAAGTACAGTGTTTTCAACCATGCTACATACAGTAAGAAAAGCTATCAGCAGGTGAGGCATAGATGTCCAGGGTAAATCTGCCTTCCCAAGCGACAGAGGGAATTATACTGCAGGATCAAATTAATCCCACAAAAACTGAGCTCAGATTAACATGTCAAAAGTTTTAGCATTGACAGTGACATTTTGACATGCTGTTTCCCACTGGACCATACTTAACAAGTACAGTATCATAGCCAACCAATGATGTTGCAACAAAGGGACTGGGCAGTATAGATTTTTGTAGTCTTAGGAAGCAGGGATCATAGATCACATGGCAGATTTGGTGCATGAAAGTTCTTCACCCAATTCAGTTATGAAGCAGAAATCACAAATCTTTCATTCCTAGAAAATAATCATGGCCTTTACTCCCCCTTTATCAAAAGTATTCTGATAGCAATGAAACGGTCAAATGTAATCAGCCAAACCACTGCTCAACTCAAATCCATGTCAAAAGCTGGTCCAGTTCCACAAATTGCAGATGTTATGGGCCATAAAAGTCTGGCCTAAAAAGCCTCCACTTCCACAAGGTCCTCATTGGCCCTAAATCTCCTGAAGAGAGTGATAGTACTAAAGTATTGGAGGCTGGTTACCAAGATCTGAAAGTGTTACTTAAATTCCCTCCAAGAATCTCTAGATTGAATTTGACCTACTCAATCATTCTTTGGATTAAAGATGACCAAGTGCTAATATAGACTATTACTTTTCCTCATTACCTAATGGTCCATAAAAGACAAGGATGTATTTATTTTTCATGCCCAGAGCCAACCTATGGGGTTTGGCTGTACCCTAACAAACCTTAAACATAATATGGCATAATGAAAAAGCCTTTTGATTTCTTTAATGGGCACTCATCCAATCAGCATATATACACAAACATACAGGATTAGGGAGAGACAAACCTGAACACACTTGTCCATGTTATATATCAAAACTTCTTAAACTTTCTCAACTTGTGATCCCTTTTCACCTGAGAAATTTTCATGCGACCACAGGTTTAGAGAAATCTAAAATAGGTACACAAATCAAACATTTACTGATAATAAACCATAATCTCATGACCCCCTACAATTAATTATAAGACCCACAGTTTAAGAAACTTTGCTATATATCATTACCTAAAGAGTCCCTGCACTTCTTCAAAGAATAAGAGGAAAGAGCAAGCATTTATTTGGTGCCTATTATGTACCGGGCACTGTGCTTTTACAATTATTATCTGATCCTTGACCCTGAGGCCCTAGGACTCCCTGTCATATTCCTCTTCCCTGGTTTCTTTGGCCCACGACTCTAGCTTTGTCTAAAACCTCTTTATATCCGAAATCCTAAAGCTCTCACTACCCCTTGTCTCCACCTCTATTTCCCCTTCTGATTCTTCTGTGTCCTCACCTCCCTCCAAGTCCCATTCTTCCTTAGCCCTCACTCTCCGCACTTTACTGTTCTTTCTCTTTCTTTTGCCTGTCTCTCAGTACAGCTTTGTCTCAGCTTGCCCCCCCCCCCCCCCCCCCCCGTCCTACCTCTGACCCAGCTCTTCTAATCTACATTTCGTGTTCCCTCTGACCCTCTCTCCTGCCCTTTGTCAAGCCCCTGTCCCCGCTGCCTGCTCCCATTATTCTTCCCTTCTTTGCCCCCCTCTATTATCACAGTCAGATACAGACACACTCACAAGGAGTGAAGCAGGCTCCTCACCTGGTGCTACTTACACACACACACACACACACACTTTTCCATCCTTTTCCGATCTTTCCGTTCCTCTCTGACCCAGACCGCCTATTTGTTAGCTGCCCACGATCTCGCTGCTCCTCCCTCCCTCTCCTTCCCCCCTCTACTCCCCGCTTTTTTACTCTCCTGCCCCAGGTCGTCGCGTCCCCCTCCGTCCCTTCTCCGACCTCCCCCTCCCCCCTCCTACGCCGCCCCAGGATGTCGGATCCCCCGGGACACCGTCCTCCCTCAGCATCTCACAGCCTCCCAGCCCTTCCTCCGCCCCCTCCCGCCTCCTCCTCTTCAGCATGTCAGGCTCCTCTCGACTCCGGGGTCTCCCCGCACCCATTCCGCTGCCTGCACCTCCCCCGCTGTCACAACCCTTCGTCTCCCTCCCGAGTCCTCCCTTAGGATGTCACGCCCCCCTCCCCCCTTGCCCACGTCCTCTCCGCACTCCGGCAGCCCTACCTCTGCCCAGGGGCTCCCGAGCAGGGCGTCTCCGGCCCACCCTCTGCCCTAGGATGGGCGCGAGCCTCCCCTCCCCCCGCAGCTCGCATTCACCTCACCCCGGCCGCCCCCCTAGAGCTGCACGAGAGGCGACCGCCGGGCGGAAGTGACCATTAGGTTCTCGCCGGGCACGCTGGGAATTTGAGTCCCGGGGGGTGGGGCCGCCTTTGAGACTACACCTCCCAGAGGGACCTGCGCCGAAGGCCTGCAGGAGGCTCGAGCTGCCTGCCTTTATTCCAGATTGACATCAATCCTAGCCAACAAGTGAGGAAATCGCCGCCTAAGCCTTCCTCTGGGCGTGCCAAGGAGGGGCTCTAAGGAGGAGCACCGCCTGCGGGGCGTGAATGATGGGAGGGTCTGGCTTAGTAAGAAGTCTTCCTCTGTAGGGGCTGGAGGCGGATGCCCTTAGCCCCGAAACCATCCCCTTAGGGACCGAACTCCGCGAGAGGCTCGAGAGACATTAAGGGACAAAGCCACACACCAAGGAGAGACAGGGAGAGTTAGAGCCACCAGAGACCCCAGATCAAGGAGACGTAGAGAACAGACCCGCAGACCCCAAGGACAGACCCCCCCCCCCCCCCCGCCCAAGACAGGGAATAAGTGACATTAGGGGACAGTTACAGAAAAACACCAAGGGACGGAGTCAGGGAGAACATAGAGACACTGGGGGACAGATACACCAACAAACAGAGTCATACGCAGGGAAGCCTACAATACAGAGGGATGGAGCCACCGAGAGAAACCCAGGCACAAAGACCCTCAGAGAGACGTACCAAGAGACAGAGCCATAGAAAGCCACCAGGGAACGGGGCCACCAAGACACAGACCATAGCACCACCATGGGACAGAGCCACAAAGCAACTAAGAGGCAGCACCAGAGTGCACAGAGATCACATGAATATTAACTTCGTATAGAAGGGAATCCAAATGGGGGAAAAAATCAGGAAAAAGTAGCCTTAGGCAGGAGGAAAGAGGAGAAATCTTTTGTGATTGGTTTCATTTGGGGAGGGGGAGGTCGAAAGCTCTGAGCCAGACAGTAGTCCCACTGACAGTGCTTTAGGGACCACGGAATTTAGGAACATGTGCTGCTATTCTCACATCATTTGGCAGATGTTGGGTTCTCCAGCTATTTCCCATCCTTCACACTTGCCAGCAAGCCAGTCAGTTCAATAACTCACTTTAATGCTGATTGGCTGTGTTCCAGATCCCTTAATGGTTAGACCATCTTGGCAGGAGAATATGATAGATAACTTCCATCCTCCTTCAAAACGTACTCCAATTGGCATGCTGTTTATCTGAGACTAAAGCACTTGCGCTGGGCAGTGATTATAGATATGCATTTCTTTCAAGACCTTTAGGAAGAGATTTCTGACCACTTTGGCCCTCATTAATGTTTTCCTTCTCTGAATTCCTATGGTCCTTATATGTTGCCTAGGACTCTTATAGTCACCATAAAGCCCCTGGAAGGAACTGGAAAAGTCTCCCTGTCTTCCCGAGTTCAAGTCCAGTACTCAATCCACTATTCTACTTAGCCATCTAAAGAAAAAAAAAAAAAAAAAAAAAACAGATGGCAGGATCATAAAACTAAAGCTAGGAAGGACTTTAGGAATTAAGTCTAATTGTGTGTTAGTCAGCTCCCACCAGATTCTAAAAGATTATGACATAAATCAAGTCTGTTAATTGTCTGTACTTAAGAAAGTGATAGAGAACATATTAATGATTCAGGTTAAATTTAAAAGTGTATCTTGTGTACCTTTTGGGGGAGTGAAGTCTAATTATTAAATATTTACCAGCACACACTTAATTCAAGCCCTATTCCCCTAATTTTGTTAATGAGGCTCACTACCAATAAAAAGGAATCAGGAAAAATTTCTTATACAAACTGGAACTTGAAGGAAGCTAAGGAAACTAGATGAAAATGAAGAAAGTTAGAACTCCCAGTATGTAGAATCTGTATTTGAACCCAGATTCTTTGTGAACAAATACAGTTTTCTTTCACCTTTGATTAGCAGTTTGATTGCTAATGCACCACCATAAATAATGCTACAGGATTCATGTAATGGAAAGACATCAGTTAGACAATAGTACAGTCAGATATATTCAGTACTACTTAAATAGCCAGAATAGTTCATGGAAAGAGGTCTTCATGAAATGCCCCAGAGATCTGTGCTTGAGACTTTGATGCCTCATATTTTTATGAGTGAGTGGCTTAGAAAAAGTCACAGACAAAATATTTACCAAAGTTTTGTAGATGACCCAAAGCTGAGAGATATAACTAACACACTAGAAGACAGTCAATATCCAATAAGATCTTGATGGTTTGGAATACTGCAAAGAAAGTAATAATAGGATGAAATTTGAGGGTAGTGGGCAAGGGATAGGGACAGATATTTAACCAATAGTTTTTCTTTAAAAGAAGAGCTGATGTTTTGGTGGGCTGCAAGATCAATATGTGTCAGTTATCTGATGACCAAAAATCAAATGTCATCTTTAGTTTTACTAAGGCATGCATAGTTTCCTGGAGAAGAAAATGTCAAGCCACTCCAGTATTTTTGCCAAGAAAGCTTCAAACAGGGTCATGAAGAATTGGATATGACTAATCAACTAAATAACAATTGGTATAACTGGAGAGCTTCAATAGAACAACCAATTTGGAAAGTGGAAGGACATGCCACATAAGGATCAATTGAAGGATCTCAGAATATTTCAAGAGAATGCTCAAGGGAAGATACTTGAAAGGCTATTATTTGGAAGAGTAATGAGATCTGTACTATTTGACCCCAGTGAACAAAACTAAGAATAATGGAATGTTATCGCAAAGAACTGAATCCAGGCTGGGCATCAGGGAAAGCTTCCCGACAATTAGAGCTGTCCAGAAGTGAAATAGTCTGACTCTTTTGGGAACTAACATCTTCCTCCTTACAGAAAGAATTCAAGTAAAGACTGGATGATATGTTGGATGTTCTCTAGTAAGATCTTTATTTACTAGATTCTAGAATGAGTTCTTTACTTACTAGTAAGTTCTTTACTTACTAGATTCTTACTAGTTCTCTAGTAAGAATCCTTTTTCAGAAATGGGTTGGACCAGATTGTCATTGGAATCCCTTTGGATTTTGATATTCTATGATCCTGTACTTTATCTCTTATTTACTGATCTATCCCAAGAATTCTAGCTGCCCGAGTGACTTCTGTTTTGGAATTCTAAAGAACCGTTGAAAGAAGCCTCTTATTAGCTGTGGCTTCAGCACACAAGAACACTGAAGGGGCTGTGTGTGTGTATGTGTGTGTGTGTGTTTGTATCCCCGATTTCTGACACAGAGTAGAAATTTAATAAATGTTTGATGATTGATCTAGTAACAAATACAATTAGGATGATGGAGTTTACTCCATTTACTAGGGCTAGGAACCCTAGCCAACAGAGAAAACCTTAGCATCTTTGAGAGGAATGTGGTAACTGACTAATCAATAGAAAGTCACTCAATAGAAAATAAACAAAAAGCCAGGAAGTTTCCCAGTCCATAAAATAGCAAGAGAAAGTTCATGTACCAAGCCAAGACCATAATGCATCACAATAACCCATTCCCCATAGGGGAACTGGTGGGATAGACAAGTGGACTTTATATCTTGCTGACCTACGCCATAAGGAGATACGTAGTTACAGTTATTGGATGCCTTCAGCCAGTTACATCCAGTCTTGTCTCAATTCAAAATAGCAAAATAGCCTACTTACTATCTGTAAAATCCTATACTAAGACTATTAAGATACAAAACACTGTATTCCCTAAGAATTTATATTCTAAGTGAGGATATTGACAGGAGCAAGGCAGGTGCATAGATAAATACAACAAAAATTAGTGATAGAGACAAAGATCTTGGCAAAATGCTCCTGGAAAATTCAAGGAGAAAATATCTATATGATGATCGAGCTAGTCTGTAAAACCAAAGAGTCTTCCAACTATAAATTCAGAGTCTCTGATCACCTTCACTTATAAAAATCAGAAAAGGATACACAGAGGAATAATCTCCTGAACTGGGCCTTAAAAGAAGAAAATATTTCTATTGCATTTCACATATATTTTAATATATTTAGCATGTATTGGACTACCTGCCATATAGGGAGGGGGATAGGGGAAAGGAGGAGAAAATTTGGAACAGAAGGTTTTGCAAAGGTCAGTATTGAAAATTTACCCATGCATATGTTTTGTAAATAAAAAGTTTTAATTAAAAAAAAGAAAATATTTCAACAAATGGAAATGAAGAATTTTTGTTTTGGTTTTCCTGATCTCAACAAATACACAGGGAGAAGGGTGAGAACAAGGAACAAACCATTATCTAAATGGTTATCTGTATGGAGGAGTGGGTTCTTGAAGGAATCTAATAGAGCCAGGACCCAAACAAGAAAGGAACCCTTTCTCTTGGAGGCCAATGGATTGGAAATTAATCAGGCTTGGAATACTGGTAAAATTGAGTTCTTCAATATGGCTCTTAAATGAGATTTCACCAATATGGATCCTACTTCTGTTGGTGTGTAACACAGTCTTTGTCATTGTGTGTTGAATCTATAAACAAAGGCTTAAACTTTTTCCATTCATGACCCCTTTTCACTGGAGAAAGTTTTACATGACCTTGGGTATATATAAATATGTAAACATTTATATATTTATATAATATGAATATAAAAATATAAAATAGGTATACAAATTAAACATTTGCTGATAACAAATCATAAATTTGTTTTAAAACATTTCTTTGTTATACATACAATTTTACCATTTATTAAAGATAAAAGCAAATTTGATTTTGATGGACAGATGTGGCTTATTTATTTTTTACATAAAGAGTTAAATCTTGGTGAAATATCTGATACCTTTTACTTTTGCCAAATCTGTCACAACCCCTACATTCAGGTATGCATCTGCATATGGGGTTGTGATCCACAGTTTAAAACCACCTGGACAGAAAGAGAAAATACATAGAGTTTAGAAATGAGAAATTTCAATTATCTTAGACATTTACTACAGCTAACTTTTACTCTTCCAATATCAGGAGCAGCTCACAAGTTCTTGATTTGTCTCAATGATCATTTCATCTTTTAAATATTCTACTATCCACTCAAATGAGACTTTCTTCTAGTTCATAGGGTACTAGTACAATCCTTGTACTATCTTTTTGCTAATTTCCCACTCCTATGATATAATTTTCCCCACTTCCTTTTTCTAGTGATATAGGTCCTTGATGATGTATTTGATACCTTTCCATGAGCCACTGTAGTGTATAGTAACAGGAGCCAAGAGTAACTATGTGCTCTGTGGAATAGCAGCTGCCAAAGATAATGAGTCAAGTGAAGATCAATGGGGAGCAGGCCTAGAAAGACTAGCTCAATTATAAGCAGTCCTATAGTGCCAGAGACATGAGTCCTTTCATGCACCCTGACCACCTGGATTTTCTGTATGTGAACTCCACAAGTGCACTTTAGCTATGTGTTTGGCTATCCACTAATCTGCCCCATAGGCATCTATTCTTCCTAGTAATGGTAAATGTATTTGTGGAAGGATTTTATGAGGGAAATATTCTAGTGTCACTTTCCAAATTCTGCTGTTTCATTAAATGCTTTTATTTTCAACCGAATATGCCCTCTGACTGACTAGTAAAGGTAAACATTTTGGTGGGAGGTTTGACCTATGGTTTTGAGTAGATATGGACTGAAATGGTACCTTGAACCAGGAGTAGCTTCATTTGGGAAACCCACTCTGTGAGTGAAGGTATTTCTATACTATCTATATATTATATGCATGTATGTACAAACATTTTATATCATTTTAAGATTTATATAGAACTTTACAAATATTATATCATTTTATCCTCACAACCCTGTAGGTGTTATTATTATCCCCATTTTATAGATATAGAAAGTGAAACAGAATAAGTGACTTATCCAGGATCACACAGATAGTTTTAAACTCAAATTCTCTTGACTTCAAGTTCACTGTTCTATCCACTGTGCTACTCAAATGACTGTTTTAACTACATGTTGTAATATGAGCAATGTGTATTTTTCATCCACTTTCCTTTCAAATTAAGAAAATAGTCTATATAACATCAAAAATATCATTAATTAAAGATCAAGTCTATAACCATTTATTGAGCATCTAATGTGTGTTAGGAATTGTGCCAAGCACTAAAATAAATTAATTACAAGCAGAAAGAAAGATACTTCCTTCCTTCAAGAGCTTACAATTCTAATGGGAGGAGAGGAGAGAATAATATCTAGAAGGAAGCTGAAAAGGGAAGAGGAAGGAAGGGAAAAGGTATTCAGCAGGGCCTTGATGGAGAAAATCTGGAGAGCCAGGAGTGCATCCTGAAGAGGAATAAAAATAAAGTTGGTCTGTGGTCTTCCTCAAAATGAAGGTCCTAGGAGAAACCACCCAATCAATGAAAAAGGCTGAGGAGTTGGAGGATACTTTCAATGTTTGAAGTGTGAGTTTCTAGGGTGAAGGGATTTCTGTGAAATAGATCTATAAAATGGGGAAGTGTGAGGCTCTCATGAGACTGTATCATATATTATTACATATTATATATGTGTATTATATAATATATCATAAGTTATATAATATAATATCATATATTATACATGAAAGATATAATATATACATATCTGCAGTTAGATATAGCTAGATAGCACAATGGATAAGGTCTGGAGTCAGGAAGATTTATCTTCCCGAGTTCAAATCCAGCTTCAGATACTTACTAGCTATGTAAACCTAGACAAGTTAACTTAACCCTATTTGCCTCAGTTTTTCATTTGTAAAATGAGTTAGAGAAGGAAATTACAAACCACTCTAGCCCAAATGGGGTCACAAAAAATCAGACACAGCCAAAACAACTAAATGGCAACAGATAGTATGTGTCTGTATTTATGTATGTGTGTATGTATATATAATGTACATTTTAATGTATATTTATATATTTAAGAAACGAGGCTTTTATCAAAGAAATCTGCTATAAAAATTCCTAGTTTTCTACAGCTTGATTTTTAACATCATAGTTCCACCGCTGCTTTCTGAACTTCTTTTTACTCTCTTCTGTATATATTTAAACGGTTCAACGACATCTTTTTTTATTTTTTTTTAATTTTAGTATCAGTATCATTACTCCCTCTGTTCTCACCTACCCACAAATTCCACACCTGCATTCAAAACATAAAACTCTGCCTTGCAATAAATAAGCATAGTTACTCAAAACAAATCCACACAATGGCTGTATCTGAGAATGTGTCTCATTCTATCCCTCTAGCTCATCACTTCTCTGCCAAAAGGTGAAAAGGAGGAGGATATGTTTAGGATATGGATGATGTAACCTAAATGGCACAGAGATGTCCAGAAAGAAAATGGTAGGCACGTTAAGAGAAATACTTACCAATCAGAAGCCCTGGGACATAGGGATGCACTTCTTTCAACCTCACAGAATCTCTCCTTCCTTCAAGATACAACTCAACCATTATCTTCCATCTGAAGCCTTTCCTGCTTCTCCCAAATGTTCGAGCTCACCTTCTCCAACTACCTCATATTCACTTTTATTCATACACATACATACACACATCTTCCCCCATAGAATGTTATCTCCAAGAGAATTGCAATCACTTCATTCTTTGTGTTTGTATCCTCGTTGCCTAGTACAATCCGTGGCATGTAGTAGGTGCTTAATAAATGCTCAATGAATGAATTGTAGGACTCAATTGTTTTGGCACCAGTTTTAGCAGAAGCTGTCAGTCTCTAGAGCAGAAGAGCTCTTGACCTTACTCCAGAGCTCCCCCAAGT
The DNA here is from genome assembly GCF_902635505.1 of Sarcophilus harrisii. Classification (NCBI taxonomy): domain Eukaryota; kingdom Metazoa; phylum Chordata; class Mammalia; order Dasyuromorphia; family Dasyuridae; genus Sarcophilus; species Sarcophilus harrisii. The sequence goes on from NC_045428.1 coordinate 550,589,902, forward strand.
GATTAGACAAATAAATATAGGTACTGCTTAATTAATTAATTAATGCTTAATTTACATGCAAAACCTCTCTGGCTTGAAGTCTCCAGTTTCCCTAACCTCCGGTATCTAGCATTCTCTTGTCATGAGTTTCTGACCATACCTGCACTCTGGTTCAGTGTTATCTCTGTGGATACCATCCCTCCTTTCTTAGGAGTTTTCTTGAGATACTGTAGTCATATAGCGTCAATGAAACAAAATGATAGCCAAAAAAAAGGAAAATGTCCAACAGAAAAAAATGACATTTTATGATGCCTTTAGGATTGAAATGTTCCATTTGTACCATTGTCATTTTTTTTTATTTTTATTTTTTTGGTGAGTGGGAAGAAGAAAGTTGTTATTTGTGGTTTTCTGCTTATATTCTTAGAGAGCACTGAGAAGTTAAATTATACATTTTGCTGCACACAGTCAATGAGTCAGAGGCAAAACTTTAACCTAGGTCATTCTGTTGTCAGGGTCAGTATAGCATGCTGCCTTTTTACCAACATTTCTTGGAAAGATCTAACATTCATCTATCCATCTATCTATTTATCTATGTAAGTGTCTATTCATCCATCCATCTATCCATCTATATCTGTTATCTATCTATGTACAATTTTTCTTTCATGTTTGGAATATTATCTTCTTGTTGGCAGATTGACTTGAAAGAATCTTTGAGGATTTACTCCAGATGCCACTCCTCCTTAGCACCAGCCAGGCAATTTAGAACTGAAACTCTCTGTTAGTATTCCTACCTATGCTAATTGGTAACTATTTTATATATCTGCACAGTTTTAATTACATCTTGATAGCTTTTTCTTTCATCCTTAAAACTAACCCCCTTGCCACCCATATCAGAAACCATGGTTCAGTGATTTAATCCTTTCATCCCTAAAAATTCTTATCTAGGAAATTTGCTGCCTAATTGGTAGTTGGGAAGTCTAGAAGAAGCGAGGGCTTGAAGGGAAAATAATAATTTCCATTTTAGACATCTTAAGTTTGAAATGTCTATAAGACAAGTAGTCTAAGATGTCCAGAATGGAGTTAATAATGAAATTAAAGATCAGAAGAAAAATTAGGGTGAAAGACAGAGACAGAGAGAGAGGGAGACAGAGAGAGACAGAGACAGACACAGAGAGAGAGAGAGAGACAGAGAGATAGACACAGAGAGAGAGAGACAGAGACAGAGAGAGAGATCATAAAAAGTGGAAAAGAACCACATGTGCAAAAATGTTTGTAGCATTCCTTTTTGTAGTGGCAAGAAACTGGAAACTGAATAGATAAGTTGGAAAATGGCTGAATAAATTATGGTATATGAAGGTTATGGAATATTATTTTTCTATAAGAAATGATCAGCAGGATGATTTCAGAGAGGCCTGGAGAGACTTATATGAATTGATGATAAGTGAAGTGAATAGGAGAACACTGTACACAGCAATAACAAGATTATACAATGGTTAATTCTGATAGACAGGGCTCTTTCAAACAATGAAATGATTGAGGCCAGTTCTAATGATCTTGTGATGATGAGAGCCATCTACATACAGAGAGAGAGGACTGTGGGGACTAAGTGTGGATCACAACATGGAATTTTCACATTTTGTGATTGTTTTCTTGCATTTTGTTTTCCTTCTTATTTTTTTCCTTTTTGATCTGATTTTTCTTTTGCAGCATGATAATTGTGGAAATATGTATAGAAGAATTTCACATGTTTAACATATATTGGATTACTTGGCATCTAGGGGAGGAAGTAGAGGGAAGGGAGGGGGGAAATTGGAACACAAGATTTTTCAAGGGTGAATACTAAAAACTATCTATCTATCTATATATATATATATATATATTGAAAATAAAAAAGCTTTAAAAAGAAAGACAAAGACAGGGAGAAAGGAGAAAAGGAGAGAGGAAAAAAGGAGAGAGGGAAAGAAGGCAAACAGAGAGAAGGAGAAAGAAAGGAAAAGAGAAAGAGTGGAAGAAGAAAAGGGAGGAGAGGGAAAGAAAAGGGGAGGGAGAGGAGAGAAAGGGGGAAGCAGAGGGAGGGAAAGGAGAGGAAAAGTGAGAGATCTGAGAATCATCTGTATAGATGATTCTATGCATAGATTTAAGACAATTGAATCCATGTGAGATGAGTTTAACAAATGAGAGTACATAAAGGGAAAATAGAAGAGATCCCAGGCAAAGCCTTGAAGGACATCTACATTAGTGGATATAGTCTGGATAAAGTACAAGCAAAGGAAACAGGAATCTTAAAACAAGTAGGAAGAAAATCAGGAAAAAATAGTGACACAAAAACTTAGAAAAGAGATAATGTCTAGAAGAAGAGAGCTAAAATCAGTCAAAAGCAATGAAGAGGTCAAGAAGAATGAAGCTGAGCAATAGCCATTGGAGATACCAGTTAAGAGATCATTAGTGACTTAGGACAGTCTGTTCATGAGGTTGTAAACCAGAAAACAAATGATTTCATCTTTTTGGGCCTATTTCCTCATTAGTGAAATGAGGGGGCTAAAATTGATGGCCACTAAGGGCCTTTCCACTTCTAAGCCTACAATCCTACAATTTCATGATTCTATACTCAATCCCCAACATGCATACATTCACCAATGTATCCTTTCATCTCAGGGACAGCAAGCTGGCACAGTATGGAGTAAGGAAGATCCACACTCAAATCTAGCCTCAGACACTAACTATGTGACTGGGCAAGTCACAACATCTGTTTACCTCAGTTTCCTCAATTGTAAAATGGGACTACATAGCACTTACCTCAAAGCGTTGCTATGAGGATCAAATGAGAGAATATTTGTAGAGTATATAGTGCACAATACCTGCTTAATAAATTCTTGATCTTTTCCCCTCCTTTTGCGATATTAGAATGTAATCATTTTATTGTTGTTAGTCCCTTATGATCATTCATTCATTTAAAATATTTTAATTTCATTTTTATTATAAAAATATTTTATTTTTAAATTTTGAGTTCAAAATTTTCTACTACTTTTATTAGGGTACATGGATGTTTAGGGAAGATTAGTATTTCTGTTGTGAGGGCTGCCAACGCCTTTTCACTTCCTACTTTTGGTGTCCACTTGCCATCCAGGTCTCACCTGTAACTCTAAGAAACTATAACATGTATAGCAATCACACCCCAGTAAAATGTTTCAGCTACATCTGCTTGAAGGTAACCAAGGAGTCTCAGACCTTCAGTGTCTATCCCAAGCATGTGAAGTTTGCCCCAGGGAATTGGTGGATGCGAACAATTTGTTCCAATGGCCAAGAAGGTGGCTTGAGAAGGCACTATTCAGCACTTAGAGCTTGGTTGAACATCAAAGAGGCCAAAGTGATCCACTGCATACTGGGCCATTGCCAGTTACCTTGACTTTTATCTTGCCACTAAACTCAATGACTCTGGAAGAGGGAGTGAAAATGAAGGCTTTGCACAACCTTTCCTCATTTAAATCCAATTTATTATACCTCAAAGTCCTGTGGTGACAGGCAGATGACAAAGTAGCAACACTTTGATACACTGAGAACTATAGTCACATCCTTGCCTATAGGTACCTGGTCTCAGGTACCTTCTCACTGGACTGAGGCAGCTGTGGGATTCAGCAGCCCCGGGATGTCCTTTTTTTCAGGAGCACACTGCTCACCTCCTAACGAGAAGAAGAGATTAGAAAAGATGCCCTAAAATTGCTTTCTCACCCAACCTAATCCTGTCTGCTTATCATAGTAGGCAGGTATCCTACCCTGTGGCCAGAACTTTTTGCAAAGATGATTCCATGAAATGTTTGCACTTTTGGAATGTGTAAAATCCAGTACACCTGAAAGACAAAATGTCTTGCTGTGAGAGAACTCAGATATAATAGCAGATATAATATCTGAATAGCAATCCTGAGTGGAACAAGGCTGGCAAATGAAGACCAGCTTACTGAAGTCAGAGCTAGATTCATGGTTTTCTGGAGTGGACACATTGTTGGGGACATGTCATGAATATCACAATCAGAACTAATCTAATCAGGAAATTTGCATGCCTCCCAAAAGGAGCAAACAGGCTCATGACTATGCAACTACCACTTGCAGGAAAGTGCCATATCACCATTAGTACACATGCTTCCACCTTAATGAGCCTTGATGGAGTCAAAGAAAAAATTTCTGAAGACCTACTAACGTTCATCTTCAATATGTCCAAAAAAGAAAAACTTATAAGCCCAAACAACTTTAATGCAAGAGTAGACAAAACTATCCATCTTGGCAGGAAGTTCTTGGAAAGAACAATCAGAAAAGCAATAGCAATTTCAATTATGACCTTTGCATCATCACCAACACTATCTTCTATTTACCCAAACACAATACAACTTCATTATGTATCTCTCTCAGCAAACTTTGGCATTTAATTGACTATGCCATTGTAAGAAACACAGGATATGAGAGTGAGGAAGGGAAAGTTTGAGGCAGAATGCTAGATTCATCATAAATTTATCCTCTCCAAGCTGAATATTTGCATTCAACAAAAGTAGCATCCCCAAGGCAAGATGACTACTAGAAGCCTTAATATCAACAATTTAAAGCACTTCTTTTTGTGTGAATAGTTGATGGTGAATGTGGAGAGAAAACTGAGCCACCACATAGTTGGCAACAAGAGAGCAGGAATGAGCAACCTTTAGAGATCTGGTGAACAGCCTTGAATTTAACTCATCTGGCCCAGAACACTCACAAACATTAAGCTTGGTTTAATGAAAAATTCAGAACTTAATAAGAAATTCAGAAGCTGATAAATGAAAAATGAGAGCTTCACAGAGTTTATCAGCAGGTTAGTTCATCTATCTCTTAGAAAGTAGCATTTAATTCCTTCAAAAGTAAAGTGCAAGTAAAGCCTAGATTCAGAATTCTTGGCTGAGTAAAAAGGCAGAAGAAATTTAGTTTTATTCTGATAGTAACAATCTAAAGTGCTTTCATGATGTCTTGAAGGTTATTATGATACCCTGTTAGCCTCAGTTTCCTCATCTATAAAGTGAACTGGAAAAGGAAATGGCAAACCACTCCAGTAACTTTGCCAAGAAAACCCCAAACGGGGTCAAGAAGAGTTGGACATGACAGAAAAATAACCCAATAACAACAAAGAAGTGATTAAATGATGCAGTGATACATTTTTATGTCTTCCACAGTGATTGTTATTTCACTGGCTTTGGAATCAGAAAGACTCATCTTCCCGAGTTCAAATTTGGCCTCGGGCACTAATTAGCTGTGTCACACTGTTCAAGTCATTTAACTCTGTTCACCTCAGTTCCTCATCTGTAAAATGAACTCGAGAAGGAAATGGCAAATACTTCAAGAAACTCCAAAATGGAATCACAGAAATTTGGACACAACTGAACACAATGACACAAGGAGGCTATTATGGGCCAAAGACCTATGGTATCTCTCACTACTCAGCATTGATAGAACTACATTGATTAGTGATAAGGACAGGATACTGGAGAGATGGACTGAACACTTCCATAGCATTCTGTATAGACAGCCATCAATTAGAAAGCACTGACCATTTACCTCAGGTTGAAGTCAATCCCTCTCTATCTGAACCTCCAAATGAAAAAGAGGTTTTGAATGACATTAGACTCCTCTCAGGTGGCAAGTTGCCTGATGCTGATTCTATTCTAACTGAGATTTATAAGACAGGGGGTCCATTATTCATATAGAAGCCAGGTTATTGTGGCAAGAGGAGGTCATCCCCCAGGAGTTCTAGGATACCTCCATTATCCATCTCTATAAAAGAAAAGAAAATAGGTTATCCGGTTTCAATCACAGTGGGTGGTTTCTCTCAGTCATTGCCAGCAAGATGTAGCTTTAATAGATTGATCCTTCACCTGGAAGGTGGCAACCTGAGAACCAGTGTGGTTTCAGAAAGGGACGAGGAATGTTCAATATAGTGTTTGCTGCCTGACAACAAATCAGGAGAACTGTCAGGAGCAGAACGTAGGTCTGAACACAACATTTGTCAATCTGAGCAAGGGCTTTGATACTGTCAGTTGTGATGGCTTGATCATGGCAAGATTTGGTTGCCCAAAGCAGTGCATCACTGTTGAGCATGATGGCATGTTTGCACAGATTCTGGATAATGGATGATGCTCTTATGCTTGCCTAGTCTCCAGTGGAGTGAAACAGGACTGTCTCATCCTCTTAGTTTCTCTATGCTGACATGGGCTGAACAAACCACTCATTGCAATTTTTATCTTGAATTTCCAGTTCAAGACTCATTCTGGTCAGTGTTCTAGATCTTTTTGAAGGTTTTGTAGAGCAGGCGGGGAAGATCGGCTATGATTCTTCCTATTACTCGGCCAGTTCATCTCAGTTATCTTATCTACACTCAATATGAATTAAAAATAAAATTACCTTATACTCTTAAATTTCATATTATAGCTTCTTCTATCATTTTTTATTTTCATAGAAAAATTACATAACCAGTAGCCCCCCAAGCTTTAGGGTTACATGGGCCAGATTTAAACATCCTAAATCAAATACTTTAAAGTTGCTTTGCTCCTAGCCAGAGTTCCTTCTGTGAAATCTTAATATAGCTTAAGTATGGATCTCTACAAGTGCAAATAAAAAAATTTCTCAAATCATATACAAGAATGCAATGTAATAAATGCATATTGGAGTCAGGGTGGACTTGATTCCATTAAACAAAAAATGCTGAAAACACACAAAAAAAGTTTACAGGATCACTCTCAAAATGAAGTCCAACTTGAGATTTCAAGTAGAACAATCCACCAGCTTTCCAGATAATTCTTTCATCCTAGAGACACAGGCATTCAGGCCTTTGATACCATGGTAAGAGCTTGGATATTCTATAGAAGGAAAATGAAATTAGGCTTGCTAGAAAATCAAAGCGTTTCCCCTGGGATTTAACTTAAGTGATAAAACTCACAGTAATAGCAATAGGTAAATTAAAGTTTTTTGCTCTTTCATATAGTGATTTCAGTCCTTTTACTGCTTCAGTTCTTGGGGTCATATCCATAATCTCCTCTTTTCTCCAAGAAGGTGGTACTGTTGAGGAATAGTTTTTTTCCTTCTACAATATGAGGTCCAAAATTCTTGAACTTGGTTCTAATAAAGTCATATTAAGGCTGGTGACTTTCAAGAAATCTCTCTTCCTTTGCTAAAAGTCTAGTTTTCAGCATTGTATTAATTGGAAGATAACTCATTACCTCTCTACACAAACCTTCCCTTCTTTCAAATTTCCATATTAATCTCGAGAGTACTATCAGGCTCCTATTCATTCATGCTTTCAATTTCATTTTCATCCTTGACTTTTTTCTTTTATTTATTCCATATAATCATTCTGTTGCCATCTTTTCATTTCTATCTTAAAGACATTTTCAGTCTATGTCCCCTTCTCTCCACTTACACAGTCACCCCCCTGATGAAAGCTCTCATTAGCTCAATCTTGTATTCTTGCAATGGCCGAATACAAGTCTGCCTCAAGTCTCTTTCAGTCCAGTCCATCCTTCACTTAGTGCCAAAGTGATCTTTGCATAAAATCTTCTCTTTAACATTTACAACTCTTTACAACCTGATCCCTTCCTACCTTTCCAATCCTCTTTCACTTTACTCCTCTTTATGTACTCTATAATCCAGAATTAGGAATCTTCTTGCTCTTTGTCATACATGATACCCCATTTTCCAATTTTGTGTCTTTTCTCTAACTTTCTATCATCCTTGGTAGATAAGTTAAAATGTCCACTTCAGTCCTTGCCCCAATATCAACCAGCTCAGCTTTCATGTTTTAAAGAGCTTCATTATCTGAATAATGCTACCTTACATATTTTTTGACATGGAAGACTCCAGAAATTATCTGAAGAGACTGTTTGTCAATGACATTATCTTAGAATTCCATAGCCTATATGCATCATCTAGTGTTAGTATGGAAGAAGACTAGAAAGATTCATATACACATATACACATATGTATACATACATACACATACATGTATACATACATATGTACACACATAGTTATATTCCATCAGATCTTGAATCACAGATTTAAGATGGACCAGAATGCTATCCTTTTTTTTTTTTTTTACTAGAATCCAATGTTTTTTCTTTAATTTTGGATTTAATTAATCCCTAGCAGTACTTCATTAATTTTTAAAAAGCTTCATGTTTAAATGATCTTCAAGCAGACCCTAAAGGATCACTCATTGTATATATTGTAGTAGAGATGCTTCCTTGTGTGGGTTAAACTAATGGCTACTAAGCTCCTTGCCACATCTCCTATTCTGTGATTTGTAATAAAGACATCATTGATCATTCAGCTATTCCAAAAATAGTACAAGTTGAACATCTTGTACAAACATGAAATAAGTTGATTAAGAATTTATAATGAAATAAAAAGGTCATTAAAATTTAGTACTATAGACAAATTTATGCAGAAATTAAACATAAGCAAATTGCATACATTTATTATTCTATAAAGTACAAGGATGCAATGATATTTCTTTTCTCCACTAGTAGTTGGAGGTATTCCACACATCTATGTTGCCCTGCTACATACACACTTTGGTTAAAATAGTGTAACAGTGAACTTTCTATGACAATCCATGAAAGTAATAAATTGTAAACTCTATGTAAGTAGCAGGAAATATTAATCTTCTTTTGTAATTTTTGAAATGTCTAAGATATCAAATCTAACAATTTAATGTTAGTCAAAAGTAAATATATCCCTTTGCTACATTCCTTAATAGAACATCATATACATAAATTGGTTAGAGGTGTTTTGTGGTTTATTAATAATGATGGGTGACACCAGCCCTGAAGTCAGGAGGACCTGAGTTCAAATCTGATGTCAGATGTGTCTTAGCTGTGTGACCCTGGGCAAGTCACTTAACCCCAATTGCCTCGGGGAGTAGGAGAAGATGGGTGAAATAGACTTAAATGTAACACTATCTTAACAAAATATTTTAGCTGCTTAAAGAAGTTACTTTTTCACTAAAATATAACCAATCAGATTACAGACTTAGTTGAAAAGTTCATAGGTATGTATAATGAATGTTATTGCTCTAAAGTTATAGGGTGGAGTTTCCAGCAAGACCTCAGAAAAGACTTATTCTACATGTAGCTCGGGCATTGTGTGATACTACACACTCTGGGATGATTCACTAACTGATCCTGCACTCATTCTAAAAGATCTGGAGTTCCAGAGGAAGGGTACAATATAGTGCTACAAAGTGTTACTCTTTCTCCTGGTCCTAGGCAAAACCTTGATATGGCAGTACTACTTAGGGCTATAGATCTTGAGCCCCATATGATATATTTCTCATTCACATAAAATCAGTCGACGTGACATTATCAAGTGTTAAACACAAAGCTTTTGCTAAATGCTAAAGCAAAAGCAAGAATGAACACAAAATTTACTCAATAGAAGGCAAAAGTGGAAATAATCAAAACATAACAGTCTACCAAGGAATCTGGGTCATACTCTTTTAAATAAATGAAGTATACATGGAGAAGAGTGGACACATACTTATTGACAAGTAAGTAGGGAAATTCTTATGCCCTGTATAATTCTTGGTTTTGTACAGATGTTTTTGATCTCTTTAGAGACACTATATACCACATGATGCTGCTTCTTTGCTAGCTTTTTTTCTCTCTATTCCTTACTGTTCTGCTGGACAAAGTGACTCCTTTTCCATTTTCAAGTCAATAAAACAGTTCCACTTTTAATAGGCATTAAAAGTATATTTATTATACCTATTAATATACTTATATTTAATATGCCTATATAAAATAGATATATTTAATAGGCATTATGCTCTTTTGGTGAGGAGCAGCACCTTTAAGCTAGAGATTGTCAAGAACTGTCAATCTCCTCTAGTCAGCCATAATGTGTCCAATCAGCTCAAAGTCTCACTCACAGCACAACACAACTCAAGGCAAAAACAGACACACTCAAAAAGAGATTTGTCTCCTACTGCCTATGTTGCTTTTTATCAATTTCTCAAACCATAAAGGGCAATAGAAAACAATACAGGAATCCCTGAAAGATTTCTCTTCTCTAAAAATTACTTTGTAGAGCTAGGAAAAAAAATAATAAAATTCATCTGGAAGAACAAAAGGTCAAGAATTTCAGAGAAATTAATGAAAAAAGAATAGTTCTTGTGGTAGCAAGTTTTTCTTTACCTCAAACATAAATTTGCTTCCTTATAATTTCCATCCAATACAAAAACTCTTCCCTGGAAGGCCACGCAGAATAAATCTATTCTCTTCCATGTTGTAGTGGTGGTATTGTTTGTCTTTTGTTCTTGAAGAGCACCATGAGCTCAGGGAAGAGATGCCATGAGATGCTGGTGAATTGGAGCTAAGTGAGGGAAGGCTGTGCAAGGTCACCTACCTCACTTTCCCCTCCAGAGCCATATGAGTCCAAGGGCTAGATTTAAATCAGAACCACTAGAGATGGTCTGGATGCAATGGGAGACCATGGCCTTTTTAAGCTAAGGTCCTCAACAGGTCTCAGTTTGACTAGGGCCACATCTATTCCATGATTTAGGTGAAGTAACAATTGAGGCAAAGAATCTCCTCTTTCACCTAGTCCAAAAAATATAAATGAATGAATGAATGAATGAATGAATCTGTGAGGAGAGGACCCTTGGGTTTCTGGCCAAAGAAGAAATGATTGCTATTTATATTCAATCTGAGTCCATTAGGACCCAAATAATGACCAAATGGGACTTGGCCTAGGACCAAGTGGATAATTAGAATCAGATTGGATTGGATTTAAGGCCTGGTCCTTCAAATACTTTAAGAAATTATAGAATATTCCTCCCTACCTGCCCCCGTCTTGTCTTCTCTGAGATAAACATCCTAATTTCTTCAAATGATAAATGTGTAACACAAACTTTAATCCCCTTCTCTTCTTTCTTGCCACCCTCTAGATATTCTCCATATTAATAGTATCCTTCCTACAGTGTGGTTCCTGTGTTGGCCCTATATTTGTATCATTCACTCCTCTCCACATATTTGGTAATCATGGCCTCCTTATTCTTCTTCATTTATATATAACACTCCATTTCCTGACCTCATGCATTTCTACTAATGCTCCTTCATGCCTGAAATTCTCTCCCTTATCATACCTGAGTGAAACGGGAAACTGAAGACTTCTCAGAATAATAACTGCAGGGAATTCAAAACTCAGCACCAAAAATCTGTTCATCATTAAGGCTCTTCTAGCAGAAATATCTGCCATAATCTCCTAGACCTTTACTTAACTGCTTAGAGAAGAACATGACTAATTATTTAATGTCCTGGAGATATTCAAGGAATCTCCAAACTAGCTATCTCTGTTGACTGAGGAAGCCTGAGGTAAACTAAGTCTCCTTGGGTATTCTAGAAACCTTCTAACTCCTCTGGTTTAATGGATTACTTTCCTCTAAATAAATCTCCTTATTGTGAGGGATTATGTGGTTTCTCATAAAATTATTAACTAAGGTAGATTGAACCTATAACCTAATTTTAGATCTGATGGATTTGGAAAATGAAATTCTTTGTACAAACTTTATAATAGAATGCTCATACTAGCTCAAATAAGCATTTGTAAACATTATAAGGCTGACCATCATAAACCAATAACCTTAGGTTATAACACACCTGCAAGCATTTGCAAACATTGTAAAACTGACCATCATAAACTTAGGTAAACATATCTACAATAAGCCAACTATATCGGCTTGGCTAAAATTTAACAAATCTGTGCTTTTTCCATCAAAGCAAGCAGTGAAAATTAACCAGATAAGGGGAGAGGAGGCAATGGATTCATTTCTTTATAATCTCTCTTAATTTCTGTGACTTTGGCCTCTTCTCTCTGGAGAACTCCAGTGAGTGGATCATCCACTTCTCCCGAGATGCTAATAAAGCTTCTTCTGTTCTTCACTTTGAGATATCTCTGAGTATTTTAAATTTGTACTTGCTGTACCACACATACCTATCTCCTGGCTTCTCAAATGTCCTTCAGGTTCCAGCTAAATTATCATACAAAAAAATCTTTTCTAATCCTCCTTAATATCATTGCCTTTCCTCTGATTCTCTCCAATTTATATCCTATATATTATGTTTGTACATAGTCATTAGCATATTATCTTCCCTGATATTAGACTGTAAGCTCCTTGAAAACAGGAATTTTTGTTTATTTTTTGCCTTTATTTGTTTTCATAGAACCTAACACAGAGCATGATGTATTAATATATACTTAATAAATGCTAATTGTCTTGAAAAAAAAAAGATTTTTCTCTCAAACTCACTAAGAGGTAGAGTTAAATGGAACATTGTAAAAAACAAGTTGTGTTGAAAGTTTTGAAATAATAGTTGAGAAATATTTGACTATATATATTTTTTTCTTTATGGATTTGTAGAGAGACAGTGTGTAGTTTTGGATTTTTATCTCTGATGCCCTACTTGCCAAATTGTAGAGAAGGACTTTATAGAAGTAGAAGTGATGTTTCTCATCATTGTTGGAGAAAAACTGGAAGAAGACAGAGAAAAGAGATGAGTACTTTTTTTTTTCTGAGTAAACCATTAGAATTTTATCTTGCAAAGAGGAATTCTGAGAAGAGAATTTACTTGATATTTTAAGAAACTGAATGGTGTAAAGATTGAATTTCTAGACAAGAGAGAGTTTGAAGTAACTTTTTTCACAGTAAAAATATTACAATTAAGAAATATTGTTTATTGTTGATTTAATTTGTGAAAGAACAACAAATTCAGTAAGTGTAATATTTATTTACAATATAGAAAGATTAAAATAAGAGCAATTGTGTGTTGAGAAAAGAGGTTTTTCAATTCACTAAATGAATGGTAGTTGAGTTTGAAAGAAGGAACAGAACCACTTCTTAGAGTAAATAGGATTATGACAACTGACAAGAAAGAAAGAATTGCTTAATTGTTATTTTGCTTCTGTTTTCTTTGCCAAGGAAAATGACCCTTAACCTAGAAAGAACAGAATGAAAACAGCTAATTGGGAGTAAACACAGACAAATAAAGAAAAAGAACTTACATGTCTGGGATGAATTCAAGTCATTTGACCCAGGTGAACTGTATGTTCAAGTACTGATGGAATTAGTGAATGAATGGATGTATTTACTCTAATCCTTGAAAATGCAAAAGAAAAAAGTGATTCAGTCTCTGTCCTCAAGGAGTTTACACTAGAGACAACATATACATGGGAGGGATGTTCAGGGATGTCTGTTTGTTCTGGGAAGTTACAGGGATCATGACTAGGAAAAATAGGGCAGTAATTTGACATACCCTTCCCAGAGGCAATGTATTATTGATTTGATTACAATTTTTATCTCAAATGGTGGAAAGTAAAAAGTATGTGGGATGATCCTAGCAAATTTGTCTGAAAATATGGTGCTTCCCTTAACAGAAATATGAAAGTTTGAAGATGGAATAAGTTGAAGAATGGAGGGTTAATGAATTATATTTTGGACATGTTGACCTTGAGATGTCTATAGGATGTAAGTGAAATGGTCTAGCAGGAAGTTGGTAATTCAGGACTGAGATTTTGAGAGTTTATAGATTTGTGAGTCATCTGCATAGAGCTGTTAATTAAACCCATGAGAGTTAATGAAATTACCTAGGGAGAATAGAGTGAGAGATGAGAAGAGGATTCAGGATACAACCTTGAAGGATACTCAAAATTAGGAAGGGGCATAGATTATGATTCAGTAGAGAAGCCTAAGAAAAGGTCAGAAGTCAAGAAAGGAGAGTATCCAGGAAGAAGGGATGGTTTTTAGATCACAGTGTCAAAAGCTGTCAAAAAGTCAAATAGAAAACAAGCATAACCAAACAAAAACAAAACAAAAACAAAAAAAACAATAACATTGGATTTAACATTTAAGGGATCATGTTTAATTTTGGAGAGAACAGTTTTAGTTCATTGATGGAGTCAAAGAAGATTGCAAGGAGCTGACAAATTCTTCTCCCCTCTGTATTTCTCTCTTCTCAGTCTTTCTACTGATCATCCAAAGTCATATGGCCCTCTATATGTGGAATACAATGTTAGAGGCTCAGAGATCTCTTAGTCATTTTGATGTAAACCATGTCCCCTTGATCTTGGGGGGGTGGACCTGGGTTAGAGAAACCCTAAAATCTTAACTCCTCTTGACCTTTGGAGGAGCCTCACCCTCCTGTTCCTAGGGGAAACTCCCATAGCAAGCTCCACTTACAATTCAATTGGAGATCTTGGCCTGAGGCATAATCACTACCTTCAATGAATTGAAAATTAGTCCCTCAAATTCATCTGGAGATTGCTCCCTAGCTTCCAGCCACAAAAACCCAATATAATCAAAGGCTGAACCCTAAACCTTTGCTAAAATTCCTTTCAAGATTTATCCCACTGAGGAAGTTGTTTCTCAATGAAAACCCTTCTTTGCTAAAAAAAAACCTACCATTGCCAATGCCTTTGGAACTACCCCCTCTGGGAAGTTGTTTTTCACTGTAATAAACCCATTTTTGTCAAAAAACCTCACCTGCCTTCGGGACTGTGGAAAAACCCTGCCAGCCTAGGAATCTCTCTCCCTCATTTTTCACATCTCAACAATTTAGTAAATGTATGCAGTGTCACAGGGATATGCTTCTGGGAACTGTCCCAAGCCCACCTGAGGCAAAAGTATTTTTGAGCAATGACTATAGATTATCATTTCCTGAATATCTGGCTGTGAAATGGAGAAGAGACAGATAGGTAGCATGGATAGAGATGCCCCTCAACTCACATATTAGTTCTGGACAAGCTACCCAAGATTCAAAATCTGTATCACTAAACCTGTTTTTTTTTTTTTTTTTAATCATCGAGAACAAAATTCATACAAAGCAGAAACATTTACTGAAATATAAAAATTTTAAAAGTAGCAATAGAATAATTCCTCATAAATCTGAGTTGCATTGATCCACAAATATACCATCTATGGAAAGAAAAAACATATTTAGAGTGATGCATGATTGTAGAAGAACACATGTAGAGAATATGAATAATTAGAGTATTTAAATAGGCAACTCACATCTCAAGGTTCTGGGCTACTATCTTGAGTTAATATAATTGTATAGCTCTCATTGAGCATATGTCTCTAGTCTTGCATCAAATAAAATCTTTGTCAGGCTTGTGGACATAGCGTATGCTATCTTTGTAAGAGCATTATTCACTTTTTATCTTCTGGGGGTCACTATGGGACAGTATTCTACTGGCCTATGATCTCTGCCAGACAGAGCTCCAAAGGAAATGAGAGTATATAGCCTCTGATTCCAGCTTTTAGTTTTAGCTTTAATCTTTAGCTGATTCTCTTCTTCATAATAGAAAGGCAGGCTCCCACATACTAAGCCAGAGAAAAATCCTTAGGTTTTTTTTTTCTTTTCCTCATAAAAAGAGTCCATTAATCCTCAGAGCCTTGTTGATGATAAGCCTAGGTTTTTTCTCCCAAAAGGAGTCTATAATCCAAAGGTTAAGTTCTTTGGAACACAGAACGACTGTTAAATGTAATAGTGCCAGTGTCATTAAGTTTGGGAAGTTTATTCTTTATCCTCTACTTGATACTTACCAAGGGCAGTGTTTCTATTGGAATCCTCCTTCTGATTTAGGGATACAAAGCCCTAATAATCCCTGCTTAATTTCCTCATATTGAGTCCATGCCTCTAGTGCCAATCTGCAGGAATGTTCTGCCAAAGAATTCCACAGAGCTGTGTGGATCTGACACAACACTATTTTTTTTTTTTTTTGAGGAGCTCTAAAATGCTGTGGGTCTTACCATAAAAATTCATTTGAGCATAAAAGTAAGTTCAGTGGACAAGGTCATTTGTCTTTTCCTGACTGGCCACATCTGAGCCTTGATTGTAAATGTATAGTGCCAAGAGTCTTCAGACTTTGAGCTTTCAGGGAAAGTTTTTAAGAATGAGTTTGATAACTGAGGGGTGGAGCTGGGGGTGGGCACAAACTGTAATCCCTGCTGCTGGGGAAGCTGGGTTGCTTAAACTGAAGAATTCTGAGCAATAGTAGGCTAACAGTTTATCAGGGCTGTCTGCATTAAGTCCAATACCAATAGGTTGAGCCTATTGGGTCACTTAGGATCAATGGGCCACTAGGCTGCCGGAGACAGGTAAATGAAATGGATCAAAGATTCTGTCTTGATCAGCAGTGGGATCAGGTCCGTGAGTAACTGCTATGCTTTTAACCTGGGCAAGATAGAGATACCTAGGAGAAAGACAGGCAGAGAGACAGATGGAAACAGAGAGGCAGAGAAAGACAGAGAGACAGGGAGAGATAGAGACAGAGAGACAGAGAGACAGATAGAGACTGAGACCTAGAGGCAGAGAGATAAAGACAGACAGATACAGAGACAGAAAGACAGAGACAAAAACAGAGAGAGATAAATATAGAGATAGACAGACAGTGACAGAAAGACAGAGAGACAGAGACCTAAAGGCAGAGATAAAGACACAGAGGGACAGAGACAGAGAGATAGATACAGAGACAGAGACAAAGACAAAGACAGAGAGAAATATAGAGACAGAGACAGGGAGATTGATTCACAGAGAGACAGAAACAGAGAGACAAAGATACAAAAAAAGATGCCGAAAGACAAATACAGAGACAGAGACAAAGACAGACAGAGACAAAGATAGAGACAGAGACAGAGAAAGACAAAGAGACAAAAGACAAAGACACACACACATACACATAGAACTGGATATCTATATTTGTTTAGAGTGGAAAAGGATCCCATGTATAATGAGAGATTTGAGATAAGACTGAGCAGATTCCTAGAAGAGATGAATGATTCACATGATTTTGGGATTTTCCCCCTCATATACTTCCTTAGGATTCTTTGTTCTTTCCATTCTGAAATTACTTTGCACAAAAAGGCCCCATTTCCTTTATCTGGGAAGGACAAAATGAGTCCCTTGACAACAGCTCCTTTCCCTAATTAAATGGTGAATAAAAGTGATTCAAGAAGCTAGAGCCTGACTGAAGGCTGTTCTGCATGTCAGGATTCTAGCCTTTTATCAAATTCACTGTTGTTGGATTATACAGAAGCAATCCCTTTGAGTCTGTGAATTATTTATGACCCCAGGAAAGGAAAGGTAACATGTCACCTCCATCAGCCTTTCTATTATTGACAGCTTAAGGAGATGAAAGTATGACGGTATTCCAAAGCCAACAATACTGAGCCTGACTTTGGAGCTTCCTGGAAGTGCTAGCCATGGGACTGGGAGGGAAGGCGATTAGATCATCCATGGGAAATAAAGCCAATAGTCACAAAATTAAATTCCAGTGTTATAACCTTAGAGATGAATGAGAACCTAGGCTTAAATCTCACCTCTGATGCTTCCTATCTAAGTGACCTTTTAGAACTCAAGCCTGTAAATGTAAAATTGTAAAATGCAAAGGTACCAAAAAAAAAAAAAAAAAAAAAAGCACTTTATCTATTTAATGAAAGGTTAAATGATGATTTCTCTTTGGACTCTAGTTGAACCTTGAAGGAAGTTGGAGATTCCAGAGCCAAAGGAAAGTAGAAATGTATGTTTGTAAGTAAGATAGAGTAGGAGTTAGCCTTGAAAAGGCACCGAGGCAAAGGATTGAAGACAGAATTTGAGGATGAGTAAATAGGTCTATTTGACTGGAATGCAGTTTGTTATTTAAGTAATTGCACAAATAGGTTTTTATGAAGTGCCTAGTATATGCCAGGCACTGTAATGAACACTGGGGATCAAAAAACAGAAGTGAAACAGATAGTTCTTGAACTGGAGGAATTTATAGGATAGGTACCATGTACATATATATCTTTAAGGGAGAGGTGAGGAGAGAGAATTCTAGACCTAAGGGACAGGTATTGCAAAGGCACAGGAGCTAGAGATGGACAGTTATGTGAGAGCATCAGCAAGAATGCCAGTGTTGCAGAACCTAGAGTGGATGGAACTATCCCAGAATGGAAATTAGGGTGTAAGAAGACTGGGAAGGTAGAAAGGGATCAAGTTAATGCAGGACTTTCAATGCTAGCAGAGTTTATCTTTGATCTTAACGGTTATAGGAAGCCACTGGAGTTTATTGAGTAGAGGTGTGATATAATCAGACCTGTATTTTAGGAAAATCACTTTGGCAGCTGAGTGGAGGATGAGTGGAGTGGGGAGAAACTTGAGGGGGCAGGCCCACAAATGGACTATTGTAATGGTCTAGTATGAGGTAATGAGAGGCTGTACCAGGGTAACTGCATCAGTGTAGACAAAGATATGTATGCAAAGAACATTGCAGATATGAAAAACAACAATATTTGACAATAGATTGAATATATGGGATATGTGACTGAGGGATTGAGGATGAGGATGACATCAAAGCTGGTGTCTAAGAAGTTGGTGGTACCTCTCCAGTAACTTCAAAGTATGGAAGAGGGAAGGTTTGAAAAGAAGGGGAAGAAGTAAATTTCTGTTTTGGACACAAGTGAATTTGAGATGTCTACAGCAGTGGTTCTAAAACTTTTGTTCTCACTAACCCCTTATACTATTAAAAATTACTGAGGATCTTTGCAAACTTTTTGTTTATGTGGTTTATATTTATATTTACCATATTAGAATTAAAAATCAATCTTTAGTTTGTAAGTCTTCTGAAAAAATTTCAGAAACCTTCAGAATTCTCTGGAACCCAATTCAGAATCACTGGTCTATAGGATACTCAGTTTGAAACGTCAAAAAGGCAGTTAGTAATGATAGGCTAGAACTCAGGGTGGAGAATTGGGTTGGTTCTATAGATCTGGGAATCAACTGAATTAAAATGCTCACTGAACCACAGATGATGATTGATTACCAATGAGATAGTATAGAGAAAGAAGAGAAAAGTGTCCAGAACAGAACAGAATCTTGAGAGACACCTAAAGTTAGTAGTCATTACCTGGAGGAAGATCTAACAAGATAGTAGATAAGAGAGAGAGAGAGAGAGAGAGACTCCAAAAACATCAAAGTGAGAAAGAAGTACATTCTATGCATGGGGGACAGTTGATGCAAAGACATTAAAAAGGGAAATGGAATGTCATCAAGAATTGTAAGCCAGGATATCTGGATTGTAGAATGTGTGGAAAGGGGAGACTGGAGAGGTTGGAAGGGGACAGATTGTGGAGAGCTTTAGCTAACAGATGGGTAGCAGGAACATACTGTTGTTTATTGAATGGGGGGAGGGAACATGACATAGTCTGATCTGAATCTATCATTTTGACAGCTTTGGGAAGGATAGATGATTATGGTAGTGATGATGATGATAGCATTTATGTAACACTTTAAGATTTGCAAAGCACTTTATCTCATGGTTTGTAGTAGAGAGAAACTAAGAGTTTGGGGCAAAGATAATGAATCCTGTTTGGGATATATTTAGTTTGAGGTGTTCATAGGATAGCTAATTTAAAATGTCTAGAAGGTAGTTAGTGATTTGGATTTAGAGCTCAGGAGATAGCCTAGGACAAGATGAAGAGATGGATATTGATGAAGAAATAGATGGATATAAACATAGATATTGATAAATGGAGACCTATAATTAAGAGGGTATGTTTAGCAGAAGGAGAGGCAGCAGTAAGTCCCTAATAATTCCAGATCTCTTCCCAGCTCAGCAACTTACTATGGGGTCCTGGATAAATTACCTCAGTTTTTTCATCTAGAAAATGGCAACAATATCTATTATGTCTAAGCCACCATGTTGTTTCAAATTAAAATTTTGGATTGTTCCGAATCCCAAATAATACGAAAATGAGAAATATCAATGAGTTTTTTTTAATTCTTTTAATTAAATTTTTTAAATTTTAATTCTAAAAGAATTTTAATTCTTTAATTCTCTTTAATTTTTTTTAAAATTAATGATCCTCGTCCTGACCCCCCTCCAGAGCCAAGCCTCTGTGTGTTGTCCTCCTCTTCGACATCCCCTTTGAGATTTTCTTGGAAAAGATACTGGCGGGTTTTGCCATTTCTTTCTCCAGCGGGTTTTACAGCTGAGGAAGCCGAGGCGAACAAGGAAGCGACTTGTCCAGGATCACCCAGCTAATAAGCATCTGAAGCTGGATTGGAACCTGAGTCCAAGCCCTCTATCGCTGTGCCACTTAGCTGCCACTCTCCTATGTGACAATACTTCAGATACTTTTGGACGTCCCCCAGCCCCTGTATCTGTTCTGCAAAGGAAACAGCCTCCGCCTGCTCCACAGAGTATCCCTGGAGCGCACGTGGGAGGCGGGGCAGCAAACCCAGCTGTGACCACTAGGGGGGGAGGCAGGAGGTCAGGACTGGGAGGAGTCCCTACTCCGGAGTCCCTCCCACCTCCCCGTCGCCATGGTCACGGGCTCAGGTTCCCCAGTCCTGCAGCTACCCATTGGCTGGAATAGACACGTGACCGGGTTGGAATGCTAATGTGACGGTTCTGGTCCCCCGCCCCCTCAGTCGGAGGCTCGGGCTGGCCGGCAGGCGGGCGTCGCTCAGCCCGCGAGGGGCGGGCCGCGGGGCGGCACCTGGGAAGAGCGACCAGGTAGGGAGAAAGGGGGCGCGGGAGACCGCAGGGAGCGGGAGGGGCCGCGGCCGCGACTCCGCCGGCTTAACCCTTTGGGCACCCAGCTGTCACGCGCAGGAGCGAATCGCCGGGCATGTTTCCGTGGGCTCTAAAGAAGCGGGTGGGGGGGAGAGGGAAAGGGGGAGGGGAGGAAGAGGGGACGGTGGGGCGCGCGCGCGCGTGCACGCGCGGCCCGCCCAGAGTCAGGAGGCTCTGGGGCGCGGCGCGCGGCCCCGTGGGTGGCGTGCCGAGCGCGTCGGGGCAGAGGGCGCTGGTCCACACTGGCGCTCGGAAGCTGGAAAGCCTAGACATTAAAAGAGGTGGGGGTGGATCGTGTGCTCCGGGCAGGACACATCTGGACGACTGCTGTGTCCGATTCTAGGCGTCCCAAGCCGGGAAGAGGGGAACAGGGGAAGGGCGGGGGCCTTGAAGGACCTAGGCGTACTTAGCGTGGATGCGACGGAGGCGCGGTGGGGGGCAGAAAAGATGAAGGTCTTGTAGTGTCGCTAGGAGGCCTTCATCTAGTTCTCTCTGGCCCCGCCCACTACGTGCCAGCCACTGATCGCTCGGAGATGCACCAGGAACCGCCCCTGCCCTCAAGGAGCTCGCGCTCTAACGGGAAGCTTTCCGGTTGTGCAAAGAATGGGGTGGAGGCCGCAGCTGTCGATTTAAGTTTGACGTGAGGGAAAACTCGCCGGCAGTCAGGCCAGAACGGGCGGCCTCGTGGGCTTCTCTCGTCGGTGGTCTTTAAGGAAAGACCGGGGGGGGGGGGGGGGGGGGGGGGGGGGGGGGTCTTTTGTCCAGCGTCTTATCCTGAGGATACTTTTTGAATTGGACCCTCCAGAAGAGCTGCGAATATCAACACTGCCTGAGATACTGACTTGGCATGTGTGTCCATGAAAATCTTTCCACCCCAGTCTCCTCCTCTGTAAAATAAGGATAATTATTATTTGTAGAGTGTACTTGTCTCAGAGAGTGTTTGTGAGGATCTGGTGAGACAATGCTTGTAAATGTTCTTTGTAAAATACTATGGAGTTGTCAGCTGTTATTGTGAGGAGAATCTGGTAAGGGGCGGGGGGCGGGGAGTGTTTAACCTGGAAAAAAGAAAACATAGAGGAGTCTTAATGGCAGTCTTCAGGTATTTGAAGGACTGTCCTGGGAAAGAGGATTTATGTAAACAGCAGATTCGCAGGAGCACACAAAAAAAAATAAGAAATTCGCAAATCTAGAGACATCTCTCCCAAATGTACAAACAGACTGTTTATGCCTGGCCTGCGGTGGAACCTTCTCAAGTCATGTTGAATCGATCAGCCATAGTGGAACATACTGTACCTTGGGGAAATAACATCTGATGTCATTGGTCTTCTTCCAATAGGCATATAAACAGCATTAGATTTGAAGCCTGAAGACCTTGGTTCAAATCCTAGTTGCCATTTATGAAGTTATGTGACCTTGGCTTTGTAACAGCCTCAGTTTCCTTACATGTTAAAAAAAAAAAAAAAAAAAGGTGAGTTAGATTCCAAGCTCTAAATCCATGATCCTACAATACTAAGCTTATTTTACTTAACTTTATAGGGCAGTACTGTATAAGCAGTACTGAAAAGTATAAAGGCACATTTAAGCTTCATATTGAGAAAAACTTTTACTAACAGTTATTCAAATGGGAAAGAGCTGTCTTGGCAGATAATGTGCACTCTATTAGGACTTGATTTAAAATTTTAATGATTCCTTGCTTTCTGTGAATGCCATAGAGGTTATTCCTGTTGAAGTAAAAGTTGAATTAGGTTGAAAATTCTATACTTTAGACTGAGAGCTGCCTTAAAGAGGCAGATTGCCCACCTGTATATCCTGTAAATTCACACCAGACTGAATAATGATAATGAAGTTCAATGAGAAACTACAAGCAAATTCTTCTACCCCAGAACTGATCAGAAAATCAGTCAAAAGCTTATAGTCATTTGGAAAGGGGGCCCAAAGGGGTCCACCAGCTATGTTTAGCTTGCAAGGCTCTGTGTCTAGAAGCATCAGAGTGCCTCAGGCTTCCCTTGGAAATCTCTAAGGTAGAGCTTGGGCTTGACAGAAAGCCCCAATTCAGGAACTAAAGATGGAGATACTGAGTAAATCAAAGAGAACAATGACCAGTATGAAAAATTTATTTTGAATCTAGAAGGGAAGGGAATGGGTTAACTTATAACAACTGCAAACAGATTTTGAAAGGAAAAAAATAGATTTTCCATAGGGACTCCATGAATACCTAGAGGAAATGATATAAGAGATTTAAACATGAAATAAAAACTTGGGGAAATAATTTAAAAGAGAATAAATTAGAAAAGAAAGTAGTAGAAATTTACACAAGAAATGGACTCCCTGAAAATTATTTTTTTTTATTCCTCCTCAAATTTCTTTAGGTTTCTCTTTTCCCACATTTTCAGCTGAAAAACTTTCCCCATAATTTATAGAAAAAATTGAGACTCCAGGATAATACATCATGACCATGTAGGATTTATACCAGGAATGCAGGGCTAGTTCAATATTAGGAAAACTGATGGCATAATTGACTATATATCAATAACCAAATTAACAAAAACCACATGATCATCTCAATAGATGCAGAAAAAACATTTGATAAAATCCAACATCCATTCCTATTAAAAACACTTGAGAGTATAGGAATAAATGGACTTTTCCTTAAAATAGTCAGTAGCATCTTTTAAAAAACCATCAGTAAGCATTATATGTAATGGGGTTAAACTGGAACCATTCCCAATAAGATCAGAAGTGAAACAAGGTTGCTCACTATCACCATTACTATTCAATATTCTATTAGAAATGCTAGCTTCAGCAATAAGAGTTGAGAAAGAGATGAAAGGAATTAGAGTAGGTAATGAGGAAACCAAATTATCACTCTTTGCAGATGATATGATGGTATACTTAGAGAACCCCAGAGATTCTACTAAAAAGCTATTAGAAATAATCTACAACTTTAGCCAAGTTACAGGATACAAAATAAATTCACATAAATCTTCAGCATTCTTATATATCACTAACAAAATCTAGTAGCTAGAGATACAAAGAGAAATCCCATTTAAAGTAACTGCTGATAGTATAAAATATTTGGGAATCTATCTGCCAAAGGAAAGTCAGGAACTATATGAGCAAAACTACAAAACACTTTCCATACAAATAAAGTCATATCTAATCAATTGGAAAAATATTAAGTGCTCTTGGATAGGTTGAGCGAATATAATAAAGATGACAGTACTACCTAAACTAATCTATTTCTTTAGTGCCATACCAGACTCCCAAAAAAACTTTTAATGACCTAGAAAAAATAACAAAGTTCATATGGAAAAACAAAAAGGCAAGAATTTCAAGGGAATTAATGAAAAAAAAAATCAAATGAAGGTGGCCTAGCTGTACCCGATCTAAAATTATATTATAAAGTAGCGGTTACCAAAACCATTTGGTATTGGCTAAGAAATAGATTAGTTGATCAGTGGAATAGGTTAGGTTCACAGGACAAAATTGTCAATAACTATAGTAATCTAGTGTTTAACAAACCCAAAGACCCCAACTTTTGGGATAAGAATTCACTGACAAAAACTGCTGGGAAAATTGGAAATTATATGGCAGAAACTAGGCATTGACCCACCCTTAACACCGTACACCAAGATAAGGTCAAAATGGGTTCATGATCTAAACATAAAGAATGAGATTATAAATAAATTAGAAGAACATAGGATAGTTTACTTCTCAGACCTGTGGAGAAGGAATGAATTTGTGACCAAAGAAGAACTAGAGATCATTATTGATCATAAAATAGAAAATTTTGATTATATCAACTAGTGCCCTGTTAGAAGGGAAGCAATAAACTGAGAAAACATTTTTACAGTCGGAGGTTCTGATAAAGGCCTCATTTCCAAAATATATAAAGAAGTAACTCTATAAGAAATCAAGCCATTCTCCAATTGATAAATGTCAAAGAATATGAACAGACAATTTTCAGATGAAGAAATTGAAACTATTTCTAGCCATATGAAATGATGCTCCAAATCATTATTAATCAGAGAAATGCAAATTAAGACAACTCTGAGATACCACTACACACCTCTCAGATTGGGTAGGATGACAGGAAAAGATAATGCTGAATGTTGGAGGGGATGTAGGAAAACTGGAACATTGATACATTATTGGTGGATTTGTGAATGTATCCAACCATTCTGGAGAGCAAGTTGGAACTATGCTCAAAAAGTTATCAAATTGTACATACCCTTTGATCCAGCAATGTTACTACTGGGCTTATATCCCAAAGAGATCTTAAAGAAGGGAAAAGGACCTGTATGTGCAAAAATGTTTGTGGTAGCCCTTTTTGTAGTGGCTAGAAACTGGAAATTAAATGGATGCCCATCATCCCCACTCAATCCTCCATTCATCTACCAAAGTGATTTTCCCAAAACATGGTCTGATTATGTCCGTTCCCTCATTCAATAAACTCTGGTGGTTTCCTATCACCTCCAGGATCAAATACAGAATCTTCTGTTTGACATTCAAAATCTTTCATAGCCTAATCTTCGCTTACTTTTCCATTCTTTACTTTATCTCTTGCTACATGATCTTCACTTTAGTGACACTGGCCTTCTTGCAGTATATGAAAACACTCCTATCTCTCAGCTTTGGGGATTTAATATCTCCAGTGCCTAGAGTGCTTTCCTTCCTCATCTCAACTTGTTCAGTCATATCTGACTCTTTGTGACTTCATTTGAAGTTTTCTTGACAAAGTGGTTTCCCATTTTCTTCTCCAGCTCATTTTTCCATGAGGAAACTGAGGCAAACAGATTTAAGTGATTTGTCTAGGGTCACACAGCTGGTAAATTTTTGAGGCCACATTTGAATTCACAAAGAGGAGTTTGTTGAAAAGAGCCAAGTCCATCACAGTTGATAATCACATAATCTTCTTGTTACTGTGTACAATGTTATCTTGGTTCTGCTCACTTCATTCAGCATCAGTTCATGTAAGTCCAGGCTTTTCTGAAGTCTCCTATTCGTTATTTCTTATAGGAACCATGACATTCCATTATATTCATATAACTTATTACCCATTCTCCAAATGATGGGCGTCCACTCGATTTATTTCTAGCTCCTTGCCATAACAAAAAGAATTACTACAAACATTTTTGCACTTGTGGGTCCTTTTCTGTCTTTTATGATTTCTTTGGGATATTGTAAAGACAGTGCTGCATCAAAGGATATGCATAGTTTTAAAACCCTTTGATCATAGTTCCAAATTGCTCTCCAGAATGGTTGGATCATTTCACAATTCCACCAATAATGCATTAGTGTCCCAATTTTCCCACACCCCTTCCAACATTTATCATTTTTCCCCCTCTAATCTTAGCCAGTTTAAGAGCTGTGAAATGGTCCCTCAGAGTTGTCTTAAATTTTCATTTCTCTAATGGTGATTGAGCATATTTTTTCATATGACTAGAACTGGCTTTAATGTCTTCATCTGAAAGTTGTTCATCTTTTGACTCTTTATCGATTAGGGAATGGCTTGTATCCTTATAAATATGAGTCAATTTTTTATATATTTTAGAAATGAGGCTTTTATAAGAAACACTAGCTATAAATATTCTTCCCCAGCTTTCTGCTTCCCTTCTAATTTTAGCTGCATTGGTTTTGTTTGTGCAAAAACTTTTAAGTTTCATGTAATAAAAGTTAATCCATTTTGCATTTCACAATGTTCTCTTTGACCATAAATTCCTCCCTTTTCCACATTTGCTTATATCTACATTATGAATCCATTTCAATCTTATTTTGGTATAGGGTGTCAGATGTTGTTCAGTGCCTAGATTTTGCCATACTATTTTCCAGTTTTCCCAGCAGTTTTTGTCAAATAGTATTAGAAACCCAGAAGTTTTGAGTCTTTGGGTTTACCAAACACTAGCTTACTATAATCATTGACTATTATGAATTGTGAACCTAACCTTTTTCACTGATCCACTATTCTTAGTACTAAATGGTTTTGATGATTGCTTCTTTATAATATAGTTTTAGATCTAATATAACTTGAAATTCTTGACCTTTTGTTTTTCCAGATGAATTTTGTTACTATTTTTTCCTATGCTATACTATACTTCTATTAAGTAATTTCTTGGCAAATTGATTGATATGGCACTAAATAAGTAGATAAAATGGTCATTTTCATTATATTAGCTTGGTCTACTCATGAGCACTTGGACATTCTTCCAGTTATTTAGATCTAACTTTATCTGTGTGAAAAAATTTTGTAATTCGTTTATGTAGTTCCTGGCTTTGTCTCGGCAGGTAAACTTCCAAATATTTTATGTGCAGTTATTTTAAATGAGACTTCTCTTTCTGTCTCTTGTGGCCAGGCTTTTTTGATAACATATTGAAATTTGTGTGAATTTATTTTATAATCTACAATTATACTAAAGTTGTTACTTGTTTTTAGTAGTTTTCTAGTCAATTCTCCAAATAAACTATCATATCATCTGCAAAATGATAGTTGTGTTTCCTCATTACTAGTTTATTTTATATTCTGCAACTTTGTTAAAGTTTTTTCTAGTAGTTTTTTAATTGATTTTCTAGAATTCTCTAAATATATCATCATATCATATGTGAAGTGATAGTTGTGTTTTTTTATTACTGGTTTATTTTATATCCTGCAACTTTGCTAAAGTTAATTGTTTCTAGTAATTTTTTAATCAATTCTCTAGGATTCTCTAAATATATCATCACATCATCTGCAAAGAGTGATAGTTGTTTTTCCTCATTACCTAACATTTCTAGTACAATACTGAATAATAGTGGTGGTAATGGGCAACCTTATTTCACTCTAATCTTATTGGGAATGATTCTAGTTTATCCCCATTACATATAATACATGCTGATAGTTTTAGATAGATGCTACTTATCATTTTAAGGAAAATTCCATTTATTCCTCTGCTCCCTAATTTTTTTTTTTTAATTAGGAATGGGTATTGGATTTTATCAATTTTTTTTTGGTATCTGTTAAGATAATCATATGATTTCTGTTCCTTTCATTATTGATATGGTCAATTATGCAGATAGTTTTCCTGATATTGAACCAACATTCTTGATATAAATCCTACTTGGTCATAATGTATTATCCTCGTGATAAGTTGTTGTAATCTCTCTGCTGATATTTTATTTAAGATTTTTGCTTCAATATTCAATTGGAGAAATTGGTGTGTAATTTTCTTTCTTTGTTGTGGCCCTTCTTGGTTTAGGCATCAGCACCACATCTGCTAGAAGCTATATGAAAACTGCCTGTATTTTAGAATCAGAGGTCAAAGAAAAGATAAAAAAGAACCCAATAGAAACAATTCACCACCTGGAAGGAATCCCCTAAAGGAAAAGTCCTAATAATGTAATAACCAAAGCTAAAGTTATCATGTCAAAGGAAAATTACTACAAGATATAGAAAAAAAGCAGTTCATACCATGAAACTACAGTCAAAACTATATAGGACCCAGTAACCTTTATGAAAGTTTGAGAAGACATCATTGACTGTAATATTTCAAAAGTTAAAAAAAGATCGGTTTACAATTTTAACTTGCAAAAAGGAATATAACTTATTGGGAATGGGAGTGGAGTAGGGGTGGTAATGGAATAGCTTAATGTCAACAAGCATTTACCAAGCACTTACTGTGTGTCAGTATTGTGCTAAGATCTGGAAAAACAAGTATAAATGCAAGCAGAAGGAAGGACTGCCTCTGGCTTTAAGAAAATTATATTTGAACATTTGAAAGAGAGCTGAAAAAATGGTAGTGGAGGATACACTTTTTTTTCTTTTTTTTTTTAATTATAACTTTTTATTGACAGAATATATGCCTGGGTAATTTTTTACAGCATTATCCCTTGCACTCACTTCTGTTCCAACTTTTCCCTTCCCTCTCTCCACCCCCTCCCCTTGATGGCAAGCTGTCTTATACATGTTAAATATGTTACAGTATGCAGAACCGAATAGTTCTCTTGTTGCACAGGGAGAATTGGATTCAGAAGGTAAAAATAACCTGGGAAGAAAAACAAAAATGCAAACAATTTACACTCATTTCCCAGTGTACCTTCTCTGGGTGTAGCTGCTTCTGTCCATCATTGATCAATTGGAACTGAGTTAGATCTTCTCTTAGTCGAAGATATCCACTTCCATCAGAATACATCCCATACAATATTGTTGAAGTATATAATGATCTCCTGGTTCTGCTTATTTCATTTAGCATCAGTTCCTGTAAGTCTCTCCAAGTCTCTTTGTATTCATCCTGCTAGTCATTTCTTACAGAACAATAATATTCCATAACATTCATATACCACAATTTACCCAACCCATTCTCCAATTGATGGACATCCATTCATTTTCTAGTTTCTAAACACTACAAAAAAGGCTGCCACAAACATTTTGGCACATATAGGTCCCTTTCCCTTCTTTTTAGTATTTCTTTGGGATATAAGCCCAGTAGTAGCACTGCTGGATCAAAGGGTATGCACAGTTTGATAACTTTTTGGGCATAATTCCAGATTGCTCTCCAGAATGGTTGGATTTGTTCACAACTCCACCAACAATGCATCAGTGTCCCAGTTTTCCCACATCCCCTCCAACATTCATCATTATTTTTTCCTGTCATTTTAGCCAATCTGATAGGTGTATAGTGGTATCTCAGAGTTGTCTTAATTTGCATTTCTCTGATTAATAATGACTTGGAGTATCTTTTCTTATGGCTAGAAATAGTTTCAATTTCTTCGTCTGAGAATTATTTGTTCATAACCTTTGACCATTTATCAATTGGAGAATGGTTTGATTTCTTATAAATTAGAATAAATTCTCTATATATTTTGGAAATGAGGCCTTTATCAGAACCTTTAATGGTAAAAATCTTTTCCCAGTTTGTTGCTTCCTTTCTAATCTTGTTTGCATTAGTTTTGTTTGTACAAAGGCTTTTTAATTTGATATAATCAAAATTTTCTATTTTGTGATCAATAATGATCTCTAGTTCTTCTTTGGTCACAAATTCCTTCTTCCTCCACCAGTCTGAGAGGTAAACTATCCTATGTTCCTCTAATTTATTTATGATCTCATTCTTTATGCCTAAATCATGGATCCATTTTGATCTTATCTTGGTATATGGTATTAAGTGTGGGTCCATGCCTAATTTCTGCCATACTAATTTCCAGTTTTCCCAGCAGTTTTTGTCAAATAATGAATTCTTATCCCAAAAGTTGGAGATCTTTGGTTTGTCAAACACTAGATTGCTATAATTATTGACTATTTTGTCTTGTGAACCTAACCTATTCCACTGATCAAGTAATCTATTTCTTAGCCAATACCAAATGGTTTTGGTGACTGCTGCTTTATAATATAGTTTTAGATCAGGTACAGCTAGGCCACCTTTGTTTGATTTTTTTTTTCATTAATTCCCTTGAAATTTTCGACCTTTTGTTCTTCCATATGAATTTTGTTGTTATTTTTTCTAGGTCATTAAAATAGTTTCTTGGGAGTCTGATTGGTATGGCACTAAATAAATAGATTAGTTTAGGGAGTATTGTCATCTTTATTATATTCGCTAGGCCTATCCAAAAGCACTTAATATTTTTCCAATTATTTAAATCTGACTTTATCTGTGTGGAAAGTGTTTTGTTATTTTGCTCATATAATTCCCGACTTTCCCTTGGTAGATAGATTCCCAAATATTTTATGCTGTCGACAGTTATTTTGAATGGAATTTCTCTTTGTATCTCTTGCTGTTGGATTTTGATGGTGATGTATAAAAATGCTGAGGATTTATGTGGATTTATTTTGTATCCTGCATGGAGGATACACTTGCTCATGAGTAGAGTATGGAATTCCACACTTCCTCTGGACTAGACTGGAAGTCAAGAGTTAGAAGAGGATTGAAGGAGTAAGTGCTTTCACCTATTTCTGTTGAAAAGATCAGTCCAGAGAAACCTAAAAAGATAATACTTCAACATTTAGTATTATATGATGTTGTAGTGCTAAGATTTTAATAAGAAGAAAATGTTTCTTCAGAAAAAATATTGGTTTTGTACTGAACTAGTTAAAATCCCACTTGCAAGAAGCCTTTCTCAATTCTCCTTGATGCTAGTGCCTTTTGTCAATGATCTTCAGTTTATCTTGTATGTATCTTGTTTGTATGTAGCTGTTTATATTAATTGACTTCCCTATTAGACTGGGGACTTTTTTTGAGGTATGAACTGTTTTTAACTCCAACACTTAGGACAGTGCCAGGTACATAGTAGGCATTTAATGAAGACTTATTGACTTGACTTGTTGTGAGGGCTTGAAGAAGGGAAAGAGAAGAGAGGATAAAAGGAAAAATATACTATTGTAGAAAAGAAAGAGGAATCTATTATTTTTCATAATAGGAGTATGTAAAAAGAATGTAACAACCTGAAATCTCTCTACAGACCAAGTGGCCCATTGACTTCCCATTAAGAATCCCTGATGCAATGGAATGTTAATATAATATAAGAAATTATGAAAAATGATTTTTGAGCAATCTGAGTATGAAGTGACAGAGTAAAGTGAGCAAATCTAAGAGAAAAGTTTATAAAAGGATTGCAACATTGTAAAGAAAAGCAGAAAAATTTAAGAAATGTGATCATAGCAATGATCAAACCATGCCTCCAGAGAATCTACAGTAAAACATGTTACCTGCCTCCTGACAACTTTGGATACAAGTTTCAGAATGAGACATGCATTTTTGAACTTGACCACTGTGCAGATTTGTTTCTTTTGACTATGTTTTTTATTTCATAATTTTTTTCTTTCTTTGGCTTTTTCATTAAGGACGGAGGATCAGGAATTGGAGGGATAGGATCAGCAAGAGTGATGCCAAAAAATAAAGATGCCATTGTAATATCTTTTAAAATGTACATCAGAGAATAGAAGTTCAGAAGGAAGCATAGACAAGCAGAATAATTTTGAAAGTAATGTGTAGAATTTATTATAGATGCCTAAGAAAAGCAAAAATTATGAAATGGAGTTTCATTGTTTCTTAGGGAATTTTCTTTTTGAATATTTTATTTTTTGATGTTTAGGTCCAGAATTATAAAAAAAAAATTTTTTTAAATTCAATTTATTTAAACCAATCTGGAAGGGTTGAGAAGTAGGAGGACTTTCCACAACTGGGGATCTTCCTCTCTTAACTTTCTCTTCCTCTCTTATTTTCTCCCTCAGTTGTGAGTCATGCAGAACCCATCCAAAAATAACCTGGTGGTGGAAAAACACACCACCACCAGGATTGTGCTTCCCTGTTGTCTCCCCTCCACATTTAGTAGAACTATCTAGTAAGTTCATCCTGGCTGTTTGCCTTGACACAGCTTGGATATGGAGTCAATAACTATTTTTTTTTTAATTGAAACAGAGTACCAGGCCTTACCATGCTATCTTCAAAAAAATTTATTTTTATTTAGGAAAAAAAGAAAAACAAAAAAGGAATACTAAACAAAATTAAACAAAACAAAAGAGAACATTGTCATATACCCAGCAGAATATCAGGGAGGATTCAAAATGTATAACAACAAATTATCTGATTAAGAAAGTATATATATATATATATATATATATATATTAGTAGAAGAAATTATATTCATCATTTTTCTTCCTTGAAAATTGGTCTTTTGTTCTCTTCTGTATACCTTATTTACTTTATTCTTTTTTGCCTCTTTTATCTCCATCCCTACCCCTAAGTAGGCTATAGTAAGAAAGGATATATTTATATATACATATGTAGATATATACATACACATATCCCCACACAAATACATACATACATATCTTGATTAGTCAAGCTGAATCTTTGCTTAATCCTAACTTGCTTTGCTATTATGTAACCTGTCCCAACTCTTGTTTCCCTCTCTTGAGTTCTTCTCATACCCTTTGCTTCCAGCTCTGCCCATCCCTCCCCACTTATTTCTTTATAGATTTTGGAGGGTGCTATCCTCTTCATGGTATATATGTAATGTTGCCTATTTAACCCATTTCTGATGTAAGTTTTCAGAACTATGAGCCCTCCCCTCCTTCTAATGCCTCTATTTTTCCTCAGCACCTCATTTATATTATATAATTACTATTTTTACCTTAACTCTGCCCTAATTTTTCTTTTGAGCTTTTCCATTGTTGATATCAGTCTTAAACATATGGTATTCATTTCTCATGTAAAAAACAAAACAAAACAAAACAATTTGTCCATTTTGAGTTCCTTGGAATTAATCTTTCATATTGGCTTTTATATGTTAAATTTTCTATTAAGTTTGGGATAGAAAGTCCTGAAAATCTGCAAGTTGTTGAATATCCTATTTTTTCTTATTCAACATTATAGATAATTTTGCTGAATATATTTTTGGCCTGAGGTCTAGTTCTTTTAAGTGATGCTATATATGATTTCAGGACCTGTGGTCTTTTATTGTGGCTGCTGATAAGTCCTATACAATTCTGATTGTAGTTCCAATGTATTTGAATTGTTTTTTTTTCTTGTCTTTTGCAAAATTTTCCCTTTGTTCTGGAGTTTCAAGTTTGGCATTATTGTTCCTATGTGTTTTCCATAAAGGATCTCGTTGAGGTAGTGCTTAGTAGAATTTTTCTATTTCTACTTTCCTCTCATGTTCTATAACTCCAGGAGAATTTTGTATTATTGTATTATTTTTTGCATTATTATGTGAAGGTTCTTTTTTTGATCACAACTTTCAGGCAGTCCAATTATATTTTTTCTCGTTGATCTGTCCTTCAGATCTGTTGTTTTATAAGATGTTTCATATTCTGTTCTATTTTTTCATTCTCTATAATCTGTTGTGTTATTTCTTGGTCTTTCATGGCTTCACTGGCTCCCCCCCCCCCCCATCTTCTTTAGGATCTTCTCAGGTTATATCTGGAGGATCTCTGTTCTGCCCCAAATCTTCTTGATTTTTCAGCAGTCTATATTCTCCCTGATGCTCAAATTTGCTCTATTTGTGGGTGAAACCTGGGAACCTTGAAATTTACCAACCTACTCTGCCATCTTCCCAGAATCTTCCCCTTTTCATATTGTCTTACCACTGCCTCTTAAGTCCCTCAGACTTTACTATCTTCCCTGCTTTTATGTTATGCTGATATTTCCCATTGCCCTCATTACTTGAATGACCAAAGAACTCCTGGATCAGCCCCCACTATTGCATTTTTAGGATTTTTGGGTCTTTCTAATCATCCTGAATCTGAATTGTTCTTTTACATGTCATCTCTTCCAGTTAGAGTGTTAGGTCCTGAGAGCAGTCAGCTATTTTCTTTGAATTCTCAGAATTTCATGCTGTACTTGACACGTGGTAAATGTATAATATATACTTTTCATTCATTCAAAGGCTTGAGAGAGTTTTTTGATTGATAAAAATTGAAATCATCTTGGAACTAAGAGTAGTATCACATCCATAGAAACATCCCAGCAGTTCAGTTTGAACCTGCCCCAGGTTCACAACCTTGGAACCATCCTCAACTCTTGACTTTCATTTACCATCACCATTAACCTAGTATACACACACACACACACACATACACACACACACACACACACACACACACACACACATACACCAATTTGATAGGTCATGACCAGATATGGGGTTTCCTAACTGAATGTGGGGCTCATGAAATTATGATTAATTATAAATAAAAATCAGTAAAGTTTAATTTGTATATGTAATTTACCTATGTATATATTCAGGATCATGTAAAATTTTCTCAGATGAAAAGGGATACTGAGTAGAAAAGAAGCCCTAGTCTACAGTGCTTGTCCATGGAGAAAAAGTGTGTGTAGAAAGTCTAATATATCCAGACTTATGTTATGAATTTAGATGGACAATTTATAGAACTTGTTCATCCCTACATGTATTTGGATTGTAAATGAGTACAAAATTGAACAGAAAAAAAGCTTGTATTTGGGAAATTTGCAGTATTTTAAAATTTGTTTCTTTTCTCCATCTCTTTCTCTCTTTTTTGTACTTTGATATTGTATACCTTTTTGCTGTTTAGTCAGCTTTTACTTGGCGAGTTTATATGCTATGACATTGGTGCACATATTTTTACCACTGATGATTTCTTTTTCAAGTTACCCCAATTTTCTTCCTGAGGCAAAGACCCATCATCTTTCTACAATGTATATCAACGAAGCATGGAATACCACATCTCAAAAAAAAAAAACCCAAATCTCCCAAACAACAACCCATAACACATCAAAACAGTGGGTCAACAATGGTCAGTGGAAAGATAAATCGCAGACAGTGTACTACCTGTAAAGATGAGCACAGCTAATGTGTTAGAAAAGATATCAAAGAAATGAATAACCGAGAAAAGATGTGGGTAGTTTTTATAGTGAAAGTGTGGAATAACATATGGATAGTTTGTGGATGTGCCAGTACCCACCACAATCTCAAGAGATAAAGATTAATGTCTTTGTGAAAAATTTATAGAAGGGCACATCATGAGAAAAAATAGGTTGGAATTTGTCCCATTGATGGGAGTATAGAGATTCTTCGAAGTTTTTTCCAATTGATGCTAGATCGTTATGAATCATGAATATCACATTATCTGAAGAATTTAAAATGCAGGTGACAAAATAAGTTATGATTTATATTAAGTAAGCTATACTATATTAATGATAATCACTTGCACTCAAATTCAAGTGTTATCAAAAACAATGTGCCATCAAAAGAAGAGGTGGAGGCAGCTAGATGGTGCAATGGATAAAGCACTGGCTCTAAAGTCAGTAGAATCTGAGTTCCAATTTGAATTCAGTCACTTAACACTTCCTAGCTGTGTGACCCTGGACAAGACACCTAATTCCAATTGACACACACACACACACACACACACACACACACACATACCACACCACACCACACCACACCCCACACACACATATACATACACACACAAAAGTAGGTAGTTTTCTGTTCCAGATAATAGGTAGCCAGATTGTTTCACTGGAGCCAAAGAATAGTAAAAGACCTTGAAGACAGGTTTTGCATTGATTGATCCTTAATAGAAGATTTAAGGTGGTGTGTGGACAAGGATTGCATGAAATAAAAGGGCATAGAGAAGCTGCTATTTTTACTGGTAGGGGGAATATTGTAGAATCACAATTGAAAAGGAGCTTAGTAGCCATCTGATCCAACCCCTACATGAAAAAGAATCCCTTTTGCAATATCTCTGGAAAATGATCATTTATCCTTTTCTTGAAGACCTCCAGTAAAAGAGAACTCACTCTCATCTGAGATAGTACATTATCCATTTTTGAATAGTTCTAGTTGTTAGAAAGTTCTGTCTGTCATGAAGCCCAATTTGGTACTTTGCAGTTTCTACTCATTAGTTCTGCCTTCTGAGGAGGTACAAAATAAGTCTAATCTTTGTCACAGTCCTTCAAAGATGGAAAACTCTCATATTGTCCTGAAGTTTTCTCCTGTCAAAAATAAATACTCCTAGTTGCTTTAGCTGATATTCATATGGCATGAACTTGAGGTTTTTCACCACTCTGTCTTCCTCCATGCTCTTCAAAGTGTCAATATCCTTCCTAAAATATGGCACCCAGAACTGGATATAATATTCTAAAACTAGTCTGACTAGTGCAGAATATATAGAATTATTGCCTTTTTCCTAGAAATTGTTCCTCCAAGTGCCAGAGGATGAGAAATGAGTAATACAAAAGTGGAGGCTATCATTAAAGACAAATTTTCTTTTTCTTTTTGAGCAAGAGAAGAGAAAATGCAGGATCATAGCTTGAAAGGATGGTAGGGCTAAAAGAAGGATCTTTTTTGAAAGGTTGCAGGAGATGTTGTAGACAACATGAACAAGCCTGTAATTAAAAAGAAAAAAATAGGAAAAGAGGGTAGATGACTGCAATTACAGAAATCTGACAAATGAAAGAGATGAGATACAGGCTTAGGTAAGAAGGGTCACTACATCACAGAGAGAAAGAAACGAGAAATGAGGAATTGTATTTGAGATGTAGAGAAGAGAGAACTCATGGTGAATGACCTTGATTTTCTTAGTAAAGTATAAAGCAAGGTATTCTGTTGAGAGGATAGGAGAAGGAGGTGGGTTGGAACTTTAAAAGAGAAGAGGTTTGAAACAACTCCTGTCAGGAATATAAAAAAACTTAATTCGAGGGGAGCAAAAGGTTTGCCTTGCTTCAGTGAGGTTGATATTAAATAACATATATTTGTTGTGGAGTCAATTGATATAGTTGCATGACGTCAATATTCAGCACTACGTGAATAGGCATGGACGAGTCAGATGGGAGAAATCTGGCAAGGATATGAGAGAGAAGGATAATGTATCACTTATCTATAGGGTTAATGAGATTATAAAAGGAGGAAAGGACAGTTAGAAACAAAGTGATATAAGATTGGAGTTAGTGGGCTGGGGAGAGTCTTAACAGGGGATTCAAAATTTTGTTCAACTGTTCGGTTCTGCACACATATATTGAATCTAAGATCTACTGTAACCTATTTAACATGTATAGGACTGCTTGCCATCTGGGGGAGGGGGTGGAGGGAGGTAGGGGAAAAATCGAAATAGAAGTGAGTGCAAGGGATAATGTTGTAAAAAAATTACCCTGGCATGGGTTCTGTCAATAAAAAGTTATTTAAAAAAAAAAAAAAAGATAGTAAAGGACAAATGATGGAATAAATTTAATGTTATAATTTTTTAAAGTTAAATTCACTAAACTATAAGACCATGAGCTTGATTCCAATTTCTAGGAAAAAATCACAATGGCTCAGCAACAATTGATAAAGAACAACAATATCATGGATAGGATTATTATTTAACAAATACATCAAGAGAATACTGTAAATAATTCATTACTTAGCATTTAGTCAATTAATCAATCAATAAACATTTGTTAAACATCTAAAAAAAAAAAAAAACTTTGTTCAATATCCAGAATATACCCTGGTAATTTGAAAAGACTCCTTTGGTGGGAGTACAGCCTGGCATCATGGATAATGTGCTACATAGATTTTATGACAGGAAAACATGTTTTCAAATCCTTCCTCTGAAACAAACTGCATAATCCATGGCAAGTCCCTTAAACATACTTAAGCAAGTTCTTTATCTACAAAATGGAAATATCTACCTTTCTAGGATGTGGTGAGGCTAAAATTAAATCATGTATGTAAATTACTTTAAAAACGTTTAAAGCGTCATTTAAATAGTAGCTATTATTTTGATTTAAATGATAAATATGAATAATTTTTAAGTGTCTGGTTTCTGTTTCACTACACTTAGATTGCATGCCATGAAGGAACCTACAAGCAGCTTGGGATTGCCTAAGTGCTATATGGAAATCTTACTGGGGACATAGCCGAAATGGGAAGGGAAAGGTTGATTGGGAACATAAAAATTAACTTCAATTTGTGAATATCCTTTCCAGATATGTGTTAGGTCCCATGTTTGGGATTCTGTTATGGTCTGTTCTTCTTGCATTCAAGATCTTTTATCTCCTTTCTCCAGGCAACTTTTATTGTATACATTTTCATAACAGAAATTTTAACATTATGGGGTTGAAGAAGAGACAGACTTTCACATGGAAATACAAACTTTAGTTTGAGTCCTCCCTGACCAAGAGAGACAGCATGATAGGCAGAGATCTCAGGATTTTAAGTGAGAGATGAGAGTCTGTTGCCTACTGCCTATGTGACACTTAACCTCTCTGGACCTCAGTTTCCTCCTTTGTAAAATGAAGCAGTTGGAGCAGATGATCTCAAAAGACACATTTAGCTCTAAATGCCGTGATCCAGTCACTAGGCATGGGAAAAGACAAAAAAGATTCCTTTCAATTCATCAAACATTCGTATTTACTGTGTGCAAAACTAGGCACTAGGGATAACTACAAAGCAAGAACAAGATGATCCCAGGGCCCATGTAGCAGAGATACCAGTGGGAAGGGGATGAAGGAGATATTGTTATATCCCAATGGACTAACTACTCTAACCTGGTAGCTCCTCTTTGAGCTACTCTTAATGCCCATTCGTCAACGGCACGGCTAGGCCACACTTACTTGTCTTCGGGCACCAATCCCGATCCCACAGAGACAGACCGCCAGGAGGTAGGGGTGAAGTGAAAGAGAACTTTATTCTTAGATAGCATATATTTATACCCCACTGAGGTTCTGGGGAAAGGGGAAGTCCTCTAGGAACCTGGCATAATGGAATTGGCCCAAGAAGAGGGAGGGAGGCGTGCTAGGCTTTGAGAGCACTGAGGAAGATGTGGTACCTGGGGTCAGACACCGCCTTCTGGGGCTGTGCCCCACCTCCACGTAGGACTCGCCAGCGCCTCGGAACCTCTTATTCCTCAGGTCCTCCCACATGCTTTGAACTGTATTCCTTGCTTCTAGAGGTTTTTAACCCTTACAGATATAGTCTGTAAGAAAGGTAAATATGAAACAATTTGAAGGTAAGACAACAGAGGAAGTATTAACTGGGTGGCATCAGGGAAGACTTTGGGTTTTATGGGATACTTGAACTGAGTCTTAAGGATTTTGCGAGGTGGACGTTTTAGGCTCAAAGGGCAGGCTCTGTACAAACAGAGGAATGAGAGATGGAGTCCTACATTTGGGGAACAGCTGGTTTTGATGGAATATAGGATGTGTGAAGGAAGTATAGGATAATAAGTTTAGAGCTAAAAGGGATCTCAGAGAGCATTGTCTGCACTTGTCAATTTGTTGATGAAGAAACTGAGTGACCAAAAAAAAAAAATAGTGACTTGTCTAGGATCACACAGCAGGTGTCTGGGGCAGGATTTGAATCTAGTGTTCCTGACTGCTCCAAATATAGTGCTCTATTCAATACACTATTTCTTCAAAGTGTTTACCTTCAAATGCAGCTCACAATATATAAGTAAGTGTTTGGAAACATGACATATATTAGAATAGATAATTGGTAATCTGAGGGAAGGTACTAGTGGTGAGGTACAAGACACACACTAATGTGTCTTGGAAGAAAGCAGGGAAGGTAGAAGGCAGAGGTGAAAAGAGTGTTCATTCTAAGCATGAGGGACAGTCATTAAATAGTGTGTAATGTTCAAGGGTCAGAAAGAATGCTATCTCACTGGATGTTAGAGTACTTGAAAGAGTAAAAGAAAAGACGTGAAATGTAGGAATGGGCCAAATTTTAAGGACTTTAAAAGCCAAAGAGAACATTTTATCATTGATTCTGAAGGTGAGAGGGAGTCCACTAATCCAACCTGTGTGACTGGGAACCTGGTGATGTCCTTAACAGCAAGTGAAATTTAGAAGAGGGGAGAACTAGAGGGACGATAATTAATTTTGTTTTGGACATTTGGTATTTATGATATCTATGATGTTTATGGACATTCAGTTCAAAATGATAGTGATGTGAGACTAGAAATCAGGAGAGAAGTTACAAGTACATTTAGGAATTATCTACATAAAAATGATAATTGAATCCATGGGAACTGGTGAGATCATTAATCAAGACAGTATAGAGAGAAAGGAGAAAAACCACAATTAGTGGTCATGCCATGAAGGAAGATCTAGAATAAAACACTGAGAAATAGCTTGGAGGAGAATGAGGAGAAACCAGTTTTATGGAATCCCAAAAAGAAGAAAGTATCAGGGACAAGAAAGTGTTGTCAGAGGCTATAGAAATGTCAAAGAGAGACTATTACATTTTATAATTGATAAATTATTGGCAGCTGAAGAGAGAAGCTTCAAATAAATAATGAAGTTAGATGTCAGACTGCACAGAGTTTAAAGGAAGGTAAGAGAAAAGGAAATAGAGGTACTAATTATAGAGACTTTCTTGAGGAGTTTCAGCATGAAATGAAGGAAAGATATAGAATGATAGGTGGTAAGGGATGGCTGGATAATGTGAAGGTTTTGATGGTGTTCTTATTGTTTTTGATTTTTTTTTAAAGAATGGAAGAAATGTGGGAATGGTTATAGTTATTTGGAAAACAATGAGTTTGATAAGGAGAGATCGAACATTAGTCGGAGTATGTAAAATAGAGGAGGAAATCTCGGGGAAACGGGATGGATTTGGATTACAGGTGCAGAAAGAGGTATTTGTTTGCCTTTTCAAGGAAAAGGGCCACCTTTTCATAGGAGAGACACATCTGAACAATATCAACTAGTGTAACTTTTGGGGAATAGCCTTATCCTCCTCCCCCTCTCCCTGTGAAATATGAGACCAGGTGTTCTCTTCTGAGAGGCTGGGGAAAGGAGAGTAGCAGTTGTGGGAGGCCACGTGATACATGAGAAGATTTGGAAGAACTCTCCAATAAGTAGAATAGGGGATTGATTAAGGAGATGTAAAAGAATTGTCTAAAGTGAAGCTTCTTTAGGTTGGGTTCACAGGACAAAATAATCAGTGACTATGGTAATCTAGTATATGACAAACCCAAAGACCCCAGCTTTTGGGATGAGAACTTAGTATTTGACAAAAGCTGCTGGGAAAATTAAAAGCTAATATGGCAGAAACTAGGCATTGACCCATACTTAATACCATATACCAAGATAAAGTTCAAATGGGTTCATGATTTAGACACACAGAGTGATATTATAAAAATTAGAAGAACAAAGTATAGTTTATCTCCCAAATCTATAGAAAAGGAAGGAATTTGTGATCAAAGAAAAACAGGAGATTGTTATT
Source organism: Sarcophilus harrisii (assembly GCF_902635505.1). Classification (NCBI taxonomy): domain Eukaryota; kingdom Metazoa; phylum Chordata; class Mammalia; order Dasyuromorphia; family Dasyuridae; genus Sarcophilus; species Sarcophilus harrisii. The sequence continues at coordinate 550,631,161 of NC_045428.1, forward strand.
GAACACAGAATAGATAATTTTGATTATATTAAGTTAAAGGTTTTGCACAAACAAAACAAATGCAGACAAGATTAGAAGGGAAGCAAACTGGGAAAACATCTTTACATTCAAGAGTTCTGATAAAGGCCTCATTTCTAAAATATAGAGAGAATTATCTCAAATTTATAATAATTCAAGTCATTTTCCAGTTGATAAATGGTCAAAGGATATGAACAGACAATTTTTAGATGAAGAAATTGAAACCATTTCCAGTCATATGAAAAGGTGCTCTAAATCACTATTAATCAGAGAAATGCACATTAAGACAACTCTGAGATACCACTACACACCTCTCAAATTGGCTAAGATGACAGGAAAAGATAATGACAAACATTGGTGGGGATGTGGGTAAACTGGGACACTAATAAGTTGTTGGTGGAATTGTGAATGGATCCAACATTCTAGAGAACAATTTAGAACTATGCCCAAAGGGTTATCAAACTGTGCATACCCTTTGATCCAGCAGTGTTTCTATTGGGCTTATATCCCAAAGAGATCATAAAAAAGGGAAAAGGACCCACATGTGCAAAAATGTTTGTGGAAGTCCTTTTTATAGTAGCAAGAAACTGGAAATTGAGTGGATGCCCATCAGTTGGAGAATGGCTAAATAAGTTATGGTTTATGAATAATTATGGAACATTATTGTTCTATAAGAAACAATCAGCAGGATAAAGACTGAAGCTAAGTGAAATAAGAACCAAGAGATCATTGTACATGGCAACAACAAGATTATACAATGGTCAATTCTGATGGGCATGGCTCTTTTCAAAAATGAGATGATTGAGGCCAGTTCCAATGATCTTGTGATGATGAGAGTCATCTACACCCAGAGAGAGAACTATGGGAACTGAAGGTTAATCACAACATAACATTTTCACTCTTTTTGTTGTGGTTTGCTTAAATTGTATTTTATTTATTTATTTTTTTTTTACTTTTTGATCTGATTTTTCTTGTGCAGCAAGATAATTGTATAAATATGTATGCCTATATTGGATTTAACATTTTTTTATCATGTTTAACACATAATGGATTATATACTATCTAGGAGAGACAGTGGGGAGGAAGAAGGGAAAAATTGGAACACAAGGTTTTTCAAGGGTCAGTGTTGAAAAATTATCTTTGCATATGTTTTGAAAATAAAAAAAAAAACTTCAATAGAAAAATGTAACACACACAGAAATAAAGTGAAGCTTCTTAAACTGTGGGTTGCAACCCCATATGGAGTTGCATAACTAAATGTGGGGGTCATGAAAAATTTGGCAATAGTGAAAGATATCAAATATTGCACTAAGATTTAATTTTTTATGTAAAAATAAACTAGTGCATCTATCTCAATTAGTATGCAAATTTGCTTTCATCTTCAATGATAAAATTATATGTAAATTTTAAAATAAATTTCTTTAAAATTTTTTTTATTATAGCTTTTTATTTACAAGATATATACATGGGTAATTTTTCAGCTTTGACAGTTGCAAAACCTTTTGTTCCACTTTTTCCCCTCCTTCTCCCTATCCCCTCCCCCAGATGGCAGGTAGACCAATACATGTTAAATATATTAAAGTACAAGTTAAATACAATATATGTATACATGTCCATACAGTTACTTTGCTGTACAAAAAGAGTTGAAGTTTGAAATAGTGTACAATTAACCTGTGAAGGAAATCAAAAATGCAGCCAGACAAAAATAGAGGGATTGGGAATTCTATGTAGTGGTTCACACTCGTTTCCCTGAATTCTTTCGCTGAGTGTAGCTGGTTCAATTCATTACTGCTCTATTGAAACTGATTTGGTTCATCTCATTGTTGAAGAGGGCCACATCTATCAGAACTGATCATCATATAGTATTGTTGTTGAAGTGTATAATGATCTCCTGGTCCTGCTCATAAAATAAATTTCTTTATTATTTATTATCGGTAAATTATTTGTATAATTATTTCATATACTTAAATTATTTGTATAATTATTTCATATACTTAAATTATTTGTATAATTATTTCATATACTTATATATCCAGGGTCTCATAAAAATTTCTTTTTTCAAAAAGGGGTCATGAGTAGGAAAAGTTTAAGAAGTCGTACTCAGCAGTGTCAAAAGTTGCCAGAAGTTGGAGCAACTAGATGGTGCAGTGGATAGAGTACTGATCCAGAAGTCAGGAGGACCTGAGTTCAAATTTGACCTCAAACACTTAATATGTCCTAGCTGTGTGACCCTGGGCAAGTCACTTAATCCCAATTGCTTGAGCAAAAAAAAAAGTTGCCAGAGGTTGAAGTAAGATATCTTTCTCTCTACAGTCATCCTCAATTAGCATAATTCTTGCTGATAATTCATAGAAAAAATAATAGAAAAAACATAAGCATGCATTTTTATTAAAGCTTTTTAATTTTCAAAAGATATGCATGGATAATTTTTCAACATTAACCCTTGCAAAACCCTGTGTTTCAATTTCCGCCCCCCCCCTTCTCTCTATTCCCTTCCCTAGATAGCAAGTAATCCAATATATGTTAAACATGGTAAAAATATATGGTAAGTTCAATATAAGGCATGCATTTTTTAAGGAGCAAAAAAAATATAAATTTGAAACTGTATAACTGGTTGCAAAGTTTTAATCAGTCTTCTGAGTAGAAGAAGTGATATGGTCAGGTTTTGAAAAAAAGATGATAGTAAAGGCAACACTTTAAAATGGATCCGTTGAAATAAGGAGCCCTTCTTCCCCATGGATTCAGATTTGGGTTTGAATATCTCTTCTTTGCTACATGTGTTATCTTGGAGCCTTCCTTTTTTTCCCAAGGTTTATGTTTCTTAGTTTGTAAAATGAGAGCTGGGCTAAGTATAAGTAAGAATGGTTCAAGCCTTACATCTTATCATTTCTTTTGGCAACAAATGAGCTGTTATTTATCTTAATCCCTTTAAAATCTCTCTTCCTAATATTTAGTTTTGGATGTAGGAGACTAGGACTATCTTTTCTCTACTCCCAGTTGCTCTATGTAGTTAACCCAAAAGTCAGTCAGGAAATCTCACCAAGGAAACATTCAGTGAAAGAGATGGTTTTGAGAGGGTTGAGATCATTCCAATTGAGCAGGGAAAATGAAGCCTTTTGATTTTTTACCTCTGCCCATTCCCTTTGCTGATCTCTCCTTTAATCTTACAACCAACTCTGTCTCTGCTATTTTGTCAACTCTGCCTCATTTTTCCTGCCCCATTGGAATGATCTCATCCCTTTCAAGGAGCTGGGGGGAAAATGGCAAATCACTCTTTGCTAAGAAAATTCCAAATGGAAGCATGAATTCAGTAGCATACAACTGAAAATACTGAGTGTATATCTTCAGTACCTAGCACAGTACTTGGTACATAGCAAATATTTAGTAAATGCTAGTTGACTGACATGTTGGATTTGATGCATAATTTCAGCTTGATGAGATTTTTTTATCCTATTTCCTAGCTTCTGCAAATTTGATAACTATGCTACTTTGACTTATTATAAATCCTTGATAATATTGAACAAAAAAGACTAGAGAGCTTTCTAATATGCCACTCCCTCCAGATTGACATTGATTCATTAATGAACACTTTTTAGTGTGGTTGAATCCAATTTCAAATCCTATTAATCATTACTGTCCTCCAACCTTTATTTGTCCATTTTTTTCCCTAAAGATGTTGTGACTTTGTCAAATACTTGCTGAAGTGTAGGTATGTCTACACAATTCTCTGACCTAACCATCTTAGAAAAGTGTCAAAATAAAATGAGTTTAGTCTGTCATGATACGTTCATTATTGATTAACCCATATTGGTTTATAGTTATTATATCACTTCACTTTTCAAGTACTCAGCCCATATATTTAGTAATATGTTTCAGGATTTTGCAATAAAATGACGTCCATTTCCTCTTTCTGTGGAATCTAACTTTATCCTTTTTGAATATTTGAATCTTTTTGTTGTATGTCCACTTCTCTAATTATCCAGAGTTCCTCAAAAGTTAAAAAAATTCCGAAAAGACAATAGTTCAGTAATCACAGCTACAAGCTCCTTCCGTAGTGTCAGGTATCCTTTCAGATATCCAGTTCTCCATTATGCAGATATCCAGGGCTAATTAGAGGTGATACTGAAGCAAATGAATATATTTTCTTTTATCCAAGTTATCTACAATCTATCTCAACTAGTCAACAGTCATTAATTAAACTCATACTATGTGCTAGGCATTATGCTAAGCTTTGAGCATACTAAGACTCAAGGATATCACACATTAATGGAGAATACAAATAACTAGATACAGTGTCTGAAGTGACACTGGAGATCCAGCTTTACTGCTGAAATTCTGTCTTCCAGGAGCCTATTTATGTGACTTTGAGCAAATCACTAAACTTCCTTGATTGGGGTGAGGGAAAGGGGAAGGAGACAGGAATTGTCTGAGTTCCCTTCTATCCCTAGATAAATGATCCAGCATACAGTTCAAATGCCTTCTTCTCTGTAGAGGCTTTCCTTATTTCTCTTTCTTCATCCCCTCCTCTAGCCAATAGTGATCTCTTCCTCTTTAGCTCTTGATCTTCACTCTTAGCCTCTCTCTTCCTGAGAGTGAGTAGTCTGGTTTCATCAGGAGTCCTCTGGAATCATTGTTGGTTATCCTGTTGGTCATTTGGTACTTTGGCATTGTGATATTTCCCCCAAAGATGTAGATTTTTTGTAACTCTCACACTATATTTTTACAGTTCTTGCCTATGTTTACCCATAGTGAAGGCAGTGTGACATAGTAGTTGGAATGCTACTCTTAAAATCAGGAAGACCTGCAATTAAATTTTACCTGAGATATCCAGGGCAGGTCAAATGTCTGATACTCAATTTCCTCATCTGGAAAACAGGAATAATAATAGCACTTATTCCACTTGTTAATAAGGATCAATGAATTGTAAAGCTTTTGCAAACCTTGAAGAGCTATATGAATATCAACTAGTTGTTATTTATCCTTTTCAGCTCTTCATGTCTTTGGAGAACTCCTTGTTCTTTCAGTATCTTGAATATGCCAAAGTATTACTCGGACTGTTATCTTTAATTCTTGCTACATTACTGCTCTAACACTTCCTCCAATCACACACTCCCATTTTTTAAGTTATTTCTCTCATGTCATTATTGACTTACTATTCATCATTTTTTACTTTTTTATTTCATAGAATTATAGAATATCAGAGTAAGAAGGTACCTTGCAGGACATATAATTCATTTTAAAGCATACATCCTCAGCACAAGTGGACAATCAGTCTCTCCTTGGAGCTCTCTAGTGACAGGAAACTCACTAGTATGGTTGAGTGGATAAAGTGTTGGACTTGGAATCAAGAAGACGTAGTTTCAGGTCTCTATTCAGACACTAGCTATATAACTATGGAAAAGTTCCTTAAACCTTTGACCACAGTTCTTCATCCGTAAAATGAGAGCATTAGATGGTCTGCAAGGACCCTCCTAGCTCTTAAGGTTATGATCCTATGATCCTGAAACACCTTGGTTCACTTTTGGACACTGTTTTTTTTCATTTGGTGACAAAAATGTTTTTTTTAATCTTCCATCATTTGTTTCTAGTTCTGTATTGTAGAACAAGTAAAATGAATTTAGTCCTTTTTCTATATACAGTCTTCTATATATTCTAAGACAGCTAGCCTATCTCCCATATCTTCTCTGGTCTAAACAGTCTTACTTCATTCAACCTATCCTTGGAATGATTCCAAACCCTAATCATTCTGGCCATTCTCATCTGTACATGATGCAGTTGTTCATTATCTTTTTTAAAATGTGAATACCATGTTCCAGAGATTGCTTGATTAGGCAGAATACAAGAGTACTCCAAGTTTGTTCTTGGTACAGTGTATCTTTTAGTACATTTAAATTTCATTAGCTGTCTGGACTGGTGTGTCCAACTTTTGACTAATATGGAACTTGCTATCAGTCCAAGGTCAATTTCACTGACTGAACTATTTGTCTGGCTATACCTCCTTCATCATGTCTTCGTGTGGCAAGGTTTTTTTTTTTTTAAATCTGGACATAGGACTTTCCATTTTTCTGTATTAAATTGTGTCTTCTGTAAAATTCTACCTTGATCCCTCATTTTCGTATGTAGGCAAATTTGGATTCTCAACATACTAATAGTCAAGAGATCTTACCAAAACCAAAGAGACTTCAGAAGTGGGCTGTATGTTATCCAAGGTTCAGCCTTGCTAAGTGTAGTATAATAGTAGTAACAGCAATAAAAATAAATGATACATATATAGTACTATTCTCTCCCCATGGTTCTTCCATAGGCTTCCTCCATGGGTTTCAAAGGTTGTCTAGATAGAGCAAATAAATAATGATATGCAGGTTCTCAGACTCATTCATCAGGACCATATAAGTTCTTTTTTAACTAAGTAGAAATGAAATAATTTATGTAAAGTGTTAAGCACTATAAATATTACTAGAATACCATTGTAGGGCCATAACCATTACAGTGATAGTTCCTGGAGCAAGATTCATAAAACCCTCCCTCGAATTAACTTTTTTTAAAAAAACTAAATTTTTATTACCATCTTATTTTTAAATTACCTACATATCACAACATTGAGTTAATGTTTTAATACAAATACACTGAAGTAGGGTAGAGATGCTTGGCTACTGGCATATGTATTAGAGGTATTTATGAAGACTTTAAGGGACATAACACACACATATACACAGAGATACATGTATATTATCATTATCCTGGGGGTGAGGTTGGAATGTGAGTATGATCTCTATTTCAAACTTAGACAAATCATCTCATACCTTTGTCCCTCTGTTCCTCTTTTCCTGATGTGATCTTTTGCAGTATAAAACACTATCACCACACTGGTTGTTGCTGCTGCGGGAGATTTCTTTAGCCTGGAATCTAGATCTCTATAGTCCTGGAAAAGGGAGGTTGGACAAGGAGAACTGAGTTTAGATTTTATTGTAACTAAGGGCCAGTCCTTTGGTAAGCTAGTGCAGGCTTGCCTCAAGTGGGTACTGAATGAGCTCAAAGTAAACATCAATTCATGAAATTGTTTTCTTTTTTGACCATTCGTTTTGAGTTCTAGCTTTTGCAGATCATGGAGTTGCTTTATCTTTAGTTTCAGAGAGGTCTTTTCACTAGAACTGTGTGTGTGTTGGTTTAACTTTTATTTTGATTTTAAAATTTTATTATTTATTTTTGATGTTAAAAATTTTTGAGTTTTTTCTTCCTCTCTCTAGCTCTTCATCTCATCCACTAAGAAGGCAAGCAATTTATTAACAATTAGACATGTAAAGGGTAGCTAGATGGTGCAGTGAATAGAGCCCTGGCCCTAGAAGGAGAACCTGAATTCAAGTCCAGACTCAAGACACTTAACACTTACTAACTGTGGGACCTGGCAAGTCATTTAACTTTAATTTCCCTGGAAAAACAAAACAAAAAAATGCAACTCTACCCACGGTTTATCAGCATACCTATTATCTTATATTCCTTCTAGCATTTGTCATTTATAAGTGTGATGTGGTACATTAGAGTTGTTTTAATTTGTATTAATCTAATTAATAGTGATTTAGAGCATTTTCCCCCAATGTGACCAGAAACAGCTTTGATTTCTTCTTTTGAAAACTGCCAAAATTTCCAATTGTATGTTTTTGACCATTTATAAACTGGGGAAATGGAGCTTATTTTTATAAATTTGATTCTGTTTCCTACATAGTTGAGAAATGAGACCTTTATCAAGAAATTGCTTCAGATTTTCCAATATTATTTCATTGTTTATGATGCCTTTTAGCAAGATGTACTTTTCCTGTTTATCTCTTTTAATTAAATCTATTTTTGCTTTGGCTTTGTCTGCAATCACAATTGCTATAAATACTCTGTATTTCCCTTTAGCCTATTTTCTTCTATTTATCCTTCTCTCTTTCTTTTTTTCCTTCTGTCCTCAAAATTTTTTTGCTTGTGACCACTGCCACCCTTAATTTGCCCTCCCTTTTATTATCTCTCCATTCTTTTTCTTATCCCCTTCCCATCCTACTTCCCCATTGGGCAAGATGGTACGTCTCTTTAGAAATGTTCAGTAGCAATCAATAATAATCTAGTGTTTGACAAACCCAAAGACTTCAGCTTTTGAGATAAGAACTCACTGTTTGACAAAAATTGCTGGGAAAATTGGAAACTAATATGGCAGAAACTAGGCATTGACCCACACTTAACACCGTACACCAAGATAAGGTCCAAATGGGTTCATGACCTAGGCATAAAGAATCAGATTATAAATAAATTAGAAGAACATAGGATAGTTTACCTTTCAGACCTGTGGAAGAGGAAGGAATTTATGACCAAAGAAGAACTAGAGATCATTATTGATCACAACAAAAAATTTTGATTATATCAAATTGAAAAGTTTTTGTACAAACAGAACTAATGAAAACAAGATTAGAAGGGAAGCAATAAACTGGGAAAACATTTTTATAGTCAAAGGTTCTGATAAAGGCCTCATTTCCAAAATACATAGAGAATTGACTCTAATTTATAAGAAATCAAGCCATTCTCCAATTGATAAATGGTCAAAGGATATAAACAGACAATTCTCAGACAAAGAAATTGCAACTATTCTAGCCATATGAAAAGATGCTCCAAGTCATTATTAATCAGAGAAATGCAAATTAAGACAACTCTGAGATACCACTACACAGCTGTCAGACTGGCTACAATGACAGGGAAAGATAATGCAGAATGTTGGAGGGGATGTGGGAAAACTGGGACACTGATACATTGTTGGTGGAATTGTGAATACATCCAGCCATTCTGGAGAGTGATTTGGAACTATGCTTGAAAAGTTATCAAACTGTGCATACCCTTTGATCCAGCAGTGTTATTACTGGGCTTATATCCCAAAGAGATCTTAAAGAAAGGAAAGGGACCTGTATGTGCAAGAATGTTTGTGGCAGCCCTCTTTGTAGTGGCCAGAAACTGGAAACTGAGTGGATGCCCATCAATTGGAGAATGGCTGAATAAATTGTGGTATATGAATGTTATTGAATATTATTGTTCTGAAAGAAATGACCAGCAGGATGATTTCAGAAAGGCCTGGAGAAACTTACACGAACTGATGCTGAGTGAAATGAGCAGCACCAGGAGATCATTATATACTTCAACAACAACACTATATGATGATCAATTCTGATGGACGTGGCTCTCTTCAACAATGAGACGAACCAAATCGGTTCCTATAGAGCAGTAATGAATTGAATCAGTTACACCCAATGAAAGAACTCAGGGAAATAAGTGTGAACCACTACATAGAATTCCCAATCCCTATATTTTTGCCCACCTGCATTTTTTATTTCCTTCACAGGCTAATTGTACACTATTTCAAAGTCTGATTCTTTTTGTACAGCAAAATAACTGTATGGTCATGTATAAATATACTGTATTTAACTTTAACATATTTAACATGTATTGGTCAACCTGCCATTTGGGGGAAGGGGTAGGGGGAAGGAGGGGAAAAGTTGGAATAAAAGGTTTTGCAATTGTCATTGCTGAAAAATTACCCATGCATATATCTTGTAAATAAAAAGCTATAAAAAAGAGAAATGTCTAATATAGGTAATATAGTACTGGAATTCATCACAAGAGATTAGGGCAGGATGTATAAATCTCAGAAATATCTTCAGAGAGATGATAATTAAACTCAAAGGAGTTGATGAAGTAACCAAGTGAGAGAATAGAGAAAGAAGAGATCCCAGGGATAGGGTTTTGGGATATACCCACAAGAAGGGGTGTAATAATGATAGCACTGCCCTCACGGGATCATTATAAGCATTAAATAAGGTTATAGTTTTAAGGTGCTTTGCAAACTTTAAAATGCTGCATTAATGCTAACAGTAACAGTGACTTTTTTTTTTTAATTTGTACTTGTTAAGTATAAAATTTAGAATTTGGTCAGGTCTGGTTTTCTTTGCAGGAATACTTCAAATAATTTTTTTTAATTGTACATCCTTTTTAAAAAAATTTTTTTCATTAATGCTTAGTCTTAAATTTGCAAAATATTTCTCCCTGGTTACATCTATAGCTTCTTTGCTCTTCAGAACACATTGTTCCATTCTCTTCTGAGGTTTCTTCTAGGTGTAAAAATACTACTTTAGACACTAGATACTAACTGGATATGTGACCCTGGGCAAGTCATTTAACCCCAATTACCTTGGGGAGAAAAAAAGGAAACAGGAAATGGTTTCTAGGAAAAAAGAAAGGAAATAATGTGTTTTCAAATTTTCTTTCTTTTATATTTAAAGGTGTTTCTACTAGTCACTTGAAGAATTTATAGAACTGTTTAATTTAACCACTTTATGTTTTGGAGTTTGCAGCATAGAAGTTTTCTTCTAAGTCCAAAATCTATGGATTCTTTTGAGTGATGTGTTGTTTTCTCTGTTTAGAAGTTATAAGCAGTTTTATTGTATTATGGTGTTCAGATTTTTTGTCATGTTTTTCTGAAAGACTCAAAATTCTAAAGTGTTGTGCATCCTGTCTTTGAGATCAATACATTTTTGGTAAAATCATGTTTACTTTAAACGTTTCTGCTTTTTTCTTCTCTTCTACATTGTCTTTCATATCAATGTATTTGCTTTCCCAATCTGGGCAGAGTTTCATCTCTTCTCCTTTGTTTATTTGATGAGTTTTACCACTCTGGATTCAAGTTTTTTGTTTTAATTTTAGCCATTGTTTCTGCTTCTCAGGCCATAAATTCTGTTTTCAAGATTTTTCTCTCTTGAACCATGCAGGATCATTCAGCTTGTTATTCCCATGCTCTTGGGAATTATAGGGCATTCTGCCACATTGCATGTTGATTTCATTTTCCTTTGTCTTTAAATATTTATACACAGATCTCTTCATGATCTGGAGGCCATGTTCTCTTCTGTTTAATGTCTCTCTTGTGGGTTTTTCTGCTCAGCATCTTTGGATTCTCTTCCTATTGAGAACTTTGGTAATTTCAGTCTTTTTCTTTATATTCCCCTATCATTCACTTTCAGATTTCCTTTTTGAAAACATTGGAAACCTGTGAGTTCAAATCTTGTGTCAGGTACTTATTACCTATGTGACAATAAGCAAGTATCTATATGGTACCTGCCTCACTGGATTGTTGTGTGGCTCCAGTGAGATGTACAGTTTTTTGTATGATCAGTAGTATTTTTTATTATTACAGGAAGAGATAAGATGTATATATCAAGAAGTGTATGTTAACACAGACCAAACTTTTGCCCACAGTCATCTACGGAATTCATTTCTGGAACTCCTTGCTACTAAGTGTGAGATATTTTGGTGATCATAATTATGAGTCAAGTTTTCATATTCATAAATTATAAAAAGAACAATAAATCCAATAGAAAAGGATTCCACTAGACTTAACAGCAAAATAAATAAAAAGGGAAAATAACCAGGGAACAGAATCATTGTTGGCTCCCTTCTTTGTCTCTTCCTCCTCCCCACACACACAAATAAATGTAATCCCTGCAGGCTTCTAAAAGATTATAATTAAATTCTTGCCTTCTCCCACCTCCAAATCAAGACAACTTGATTCTGATGAATCCATCAGTTTGTTGGTGGGGGGAGGGGAGACAGGTAGGAGAGGGCAGGAGAACTCCACTTCTGAGATTCACATTCCCAGTAGTGAAAGGTTTAGGGTTCATTGTGTTTTGTTTCCTGGTGTTCTGCTGTTATATATCTAGAGGGCAGGCATGCACTCTCTCTCTTCAGAACCTGGAAATCTGCCCCCTTGGGGCAGGTTGAAGATTTGCTGAAGCCTCTCATCTTGACTTCAGGGTTTTTAGGATTCTGTCAGCATACCACGGTGTATTGTTCCACATTTTCATCTTATATTTCCTCCTTTTGATCACAGTTCTGTCTTCCTTCCCTCTCTATCTTATAACCTACTCTGAAACTGACTACCTTTTAAACCTTCCATTTCTTGGCAGTCTCTCTGTTATACAGTCCAACTATACTGAGACACACAGGTTCCTGGGGAATAGAGTCTTGAAAATTTCTCCCAATGAATATTTCCTCTCCTGAGGTTTTATGGAAGAAATGTCAGATAAGAATTGCAGTTCAATATACTTCTATTACTATGGTGTTCTTCTTCTTGTTCTATAATATAATGATTCTCTGGAAGGAGGTTTCTTGGGGAGGTTTTCTAGAGGAAGCCTTAGTTTCAGTTCAGAGTAATAATCACCTCAAATTCAGCCAAGAGTTAAAGTAGTTCTTTATTGTTTCTTCCAAAATAGCCCAATTAGCTTTCTTTGGTTCCGAGAACTCTTGTTGCTAGCTTCAGCCTCTCTCTGAATCTTGGTTCTGCCCAACTGCAGATTAATTTCTCAATCTCCCAAACTTGAACTCTCACTCTCTCAATCTTTCGAAGTGACTTCTGGCTCTAGCTCAACTCCGACTTGTGGCTTCGTCTGAACTGATTCTGACTGACTCACTGAAGCCTTTTTTATGCTCGGTCTAAAAGGTTGACTCCTCCTCCGAGAGTGGGATTATGGGAGGTGTGAATTCACAAAGTTACAAAATTAACTTTGTGTGTCTCCCATACTTGTGAACTCCAATGTGTGCGCTCCAGTGTGTAAACTCTTAAAGATGCAAACCCAAGCACACAAGCATTGCTTCCATCAATTCCAGTTAGTACCTTGTTCAAGTTCTGGCCCATAACATCTCCTTGTAGGATCAGATCAATCATACTGAACCATGCTAAATTAGATAATTATTGTCTCTATCAATTCTAATGACATAACACTTTGTAAGGATTCCAACATATTACAAATAAAACACAAGTGTTAGGATAGTATGATAGGATAAAAAAAGAGATGTAAGTACTACGGGAAAATTTGAAGAGGGGACATATTATTTTCATTTGGGGGAATGGGGATTCATGGAAGGCTTAAATGAAAGCACTGGCCCTGAAGTGGCTGGGCACTGCAAAGGAGGTAGGGGAGGAGGAGGAGAAGAGGGGAGGGAGGAAGAGAGGAAATTTCTACAGATTAATCTGAGGAAGTAATATATTCCAGTAATAGGAATTGATCTACAGAAAGACATGGAGATAGAAAACAAAAGAAAGAATCAGGAAATAACTAGTATTCTGTCTAGAAATTAAAGTGAGGGATAGGAGTGTAAAATAAAGCTATGGAAAAGCTGTTTTCTCCATATTGTGTAGAGTCCTTTTTCCAAAGTGAAGGCATTAGTATTTTTCCTATAGGCAATAGGCAATCACAAACCACCGAAAGTTTTAAAATAATGAAATGTTGGTCTGAACTATAACCTTCATGAGTTTATCTTTGCTGCTAAGCCAAGGGTGGATCAGAGAGAAAAGACCTGAGGCATGCAACAAGTTAGGAAGTTATTACTATGGTCTAGATGAGAGGTGAAAGCCTGCCCAAACTGCTCAGCAATGAGAGCTATATGGGGCCACAGAAGCAAAAGACATTGAATTGAAGAAGTAGAAACAACAGACTTTAAAATTGGTTTCATTCAATACATCATATATGACTTAAAAGACAAAAGTATCCAAACTACATAACCTTAATATTTAGGCAAGTAAAATAATGGAAATGTCAGGAAATTTTGTTTTGTTTTCATATGTGACATGATGACATGGAGCATAGTGACTTGAGGCCTATTCTTGGAGGAGTCAAGTGCCATTTTTGACAGAAAGATGAGTCACTAAACCACTCAGTATTCCTCCAAGAATTTAAGTCGGAAAAGAATTGTCAATTTACAGTAGAGGAGGGAACTTCTACAAAGAGAATTCTCTCTACCCATGAAAGTATAAGTCTGGGACCACCTTGCCCTCAATCATTTTAATTTGTGATTGTTGGGAACTGATGTGGTTTCAGTTTGTTAAATGGCATAACAAAACCTTGGTGTTTTTTTCCCCACACATAATTGGGGGGAAAAAACCCAACATACCAGATTCTTGCTATAGTGCACACCTAGAAAAATGAAACCTCTCCCTTGGGTTTGAAAGAATTCACTGGTATCTCATTGTGGATGGATATTCTAGAAGAACAAATATGCTCATTGATTCTCTCTGACTAATGCTTTAAATTAAAATAGATTTTATTTAAAAATTAAATATACTCTTCATCAAGCCAGCATGATAATAGTATTTACATTTATTTTCTGGGCTTTTGTTGCTCTCATAATCTAACAAAAAAGAGCCAAATCTTAGCTCTTTTTAGATTTGTCTTAAGAAATCAAAATTAGCTAGATGGTTGGCATCAACAATATGTTGAGAATTAAGTTATCAAGTATTTCCAAAGCATTTTGAACTAATAATTAACATTAATGCTTAAAAGTTTACAAAGCACTCTACATACATTTTGGAGCCTCACAACCTTGTGGAGATAGTACAAGTATTATAATCATTTTACAGATAAGAAGCTAAGGCTTAGAAAAGTCACTATTAGTCACATGTCAGAAATGGAATCCAACCCAGTTCTTCCTCAATCCAAGTCTGATACTCTATCCATCATACCACTGTATGGTATAAAACTCACAATATGATTAGGAGTAAAATGAAATATAACCAAGAGAAGCACCCAAGTGGGAGTTTCATGTGCATTTTTATATGGTGTAGACAATGTCTTTAATAGTTGGCAGATTGATTGGAACAGTAACTAGCAACAGCTTTACCATTAGCAGATTCAGTTTTGAGAATTGGTGGGAGGGGGCGGGGGGGGGGGGTGGAGACAAGGAACAAACTGTAGGTTTAGTTGAGTCAGGAAGAGACAGTCTGATCCCAGAAAGAGTCCATTTATACTGTGTACCACCAGAGGGCCATGAGTTCAAGTGTGGGGAAGTAGAAAAGAAACATTCCCCAATCATCTCATATCCTGGGGCAAAGGTCTATTTTATCTGACTATTTATGGTTCTAAGCCTGATTTATTATGGTCCCAGGTCTATATTTACTCAAATATGATGATAATTTTCTTGTTATAGAATTAATTTTATATTTATATATTATTACTAGGTTATGCTATTCTAGTGACTATTATTTCTATTAAGGATATATTTTGCTTCTTATTATGGTTTAGCTTTAGTAAAAGTGATTCATTCCCCTCATAGGCGGTTTCTGCCCCCCTGTAAATGGATATAGTACTGAAGGGGACATCAGATGGTTTAATCTTCGATTGTATTCTTATTATTTGCATAGCTCTGGCTCCCCAAAGGATTGGTCTGCCCAGTGCCTCAGCAGACCTTTTGTATAAACAAAATTGAATCAAGCAGATGAGTGTGCCTGGATAGCAGCCCTGGAATCTCATTGACATTCCCCTACTCAAAGATGTTTTTCCCCAGCCCGCCCCAACACATTCTAGGGTACTCAGCTAGCTCCATTAGGTCCTCTCATCCCTCCTTTACAGCACTGGCCTTTTCATCTTCAAGTAGCAACAAGACCTGGCCCCATTCAACTGCCATTCACAGCTCATTGTCTTTTATGGTCTACAGTTTTGAACATCATATTTCTTAGCTAGAACAGATCTAGGCATCTCTAGCTCAAAATCCCCAATCAGACAGCTCTGTGTCTGGAGAAGAAGTGGGGCTATATGACCAAACAGCGGAATGGGAGATTTGTGAGACCCATAGGTGGATAAAGTAAGCCAGATTACAAATAAAACTAGAATATTGTGATCATGCAAACCCAATTAGTGTTTAGCTAGCATTTTTTTCCAGGAAATTCCCATCTTCTCTTAGATATTTCATTTTCACAGAGTAAGGAGGTAGACTGGATTCTATCCTATGAGTTAAGAACAACCTAATAGCAGGGATGATTGATCCTAATTGACTCTTCTTTGAGCTTCATATATTAAAAAGTCTTTTTATAGTGAGCCAGGATATTGTTAGTTGTTGGGGAGGTGTGAGTTAACTCCCCACAATCCTACAACCTTAGCTTGAATAATAGAAATAATAGAAAATTGGAAAGTTGATAATTAACTTTTCCTGAAGGTGGATAGATGGGAGGTTTTTAGGACTTTGGTATGGTGCTTCTAGGATTCCAGGGAACCTTCTTGGGTAGTTTCTAATTTTCCTGCTTTATTTTTATTCTCTGAACTTCTTTTTAAGCCATCTCAAGAACTGTTTCTGCCTGAAAGTATTGGAATAAAAATTATTTTAGTAAAAGAATGGCCTGTTTCGGGTCTGGGTTGATCTGGGCTCTGAATGATCCATTGTATCACATGCATAATAGCAACCTGGACATCTTTCCTTTGCAGTAAGGTAATAGAGGTTGGAAAATTTAGAATATTTTTGTTTGCTCCTGAATTGAATGAATGGATTGGGGGCGGGGGGGGGGGGGGGGGGGGGGGGGGGGGGGAAGCATTTGTTAAACATTTACTTTTTTTGCACAGCACTATAATAAGCCCTGGAGCTATTAATAGAAAAGTTAGCATCCTTGCTTTCAAGGAGCTCATTCTAATAATAATTTTAATAACTGACAGCTTGCACAGTACCACTCCCCAGTAAGTAATGATTATTGAAAGTGGAGTTTTTACTTTCATCATTTTGTAGTATTAGAATTTTTAGTTCAATTCAATTAAAATTGTAAATGCTTATTAAGCACCTAGGAGGGAGCGTAGTATGGTGGGGAAACAGAATCACAGAATTTTAGCATTAAAAGACATCTTGGTGATCATCTGGTCCAACCTGTACCTGACCAAGAATTCCTTCTGTTGTATCTTTGGCCAGTGATCATGTGTTTTTTTTTTTGTTTGTTTGTTTTGTTTTGTTTTGTTTTGTTTTTGAAGATGTCCCTGGAGCAACTCTTCTACAGGCTTTTCCATCTTTGAATAGCTTTATTTTAGAAAGTTTTTCTCTTTATTGATATGGTCAGTCCTTATGCAGCCTCAGCCTATTGCTCTTGGTTCTGCTCTCTATAGTTCAACAGAATAAATCTGATCCTTCTTCCACATGACAGCACTCAAAGACAGCTTTTGTGATCTTCCTAAGGTACTGTGATTTCATTGTGTGGGGAACTCTGGGTAAGGAAATTGCATATAAAATGAAGACACTGGCTCAATTCTGCAATTTTGGACCTTAGAGAGTTGTCTGGCACACTGAGAAGTTAAACAGCTTACAAGCTTTTATAAAACTTGCATGTATCAAAAGTGGGTCTTGAACTCAGATCTTCATGATTTAGACCATTTCTATGTTTACTATAAAATGTGACATCTCATTAAGTAGTTATGGAAGAAGGGACATTGGTCCCTTTTGATTGTATGGGTTAAATACTGTCTTCCTCCAGAATGACAACTTGTCTCTATATTAAACATCCAATAAGAAAGTGTAAAGTCTAAATTGCCCATCAGGCGACACTCTATTTAAGCCACCAGCCTAGAATTGTGTCTCAAGCACAGGAAGGACATAGCCCTTTCTTAAAAGGTTACATGTATCCCAGATGGCCACCAGAGAGCACCCATCCTGCAAATATATAGTTGCCACCTTATGTTATCAACTTGGATTAACTCCTTTTTAGCCAGGTCCAAATTTAATGTAGGAAATGAAATGAAATATTGCTCAGAATATTAAAATAGGGAATCTACTGTACGGACTCTCATTCCTCTCTCACCTCCATTTCATCTGTGTTCTAATCTCTACTTTTCATTGCATTCATGAATGTAGAATTTACTGTGCTATGATCACAGGGTTAATTATACAGAGAATAAAATGGAACATTAACTAAACTATGTGAAGCCATTTGTTCCACCCATATCATAGCCCTCTTCCCATTTCCCTTACAGATCTTCAAGTGTCACCAGAAGGAAATCAACTTATACACACTGAGGGAAACAAATAGGGGTTGGAATGGACACTGTCTCAGCAACATGGATTAAGAAAGAGAAATGGAGGATAATGAAGAGCTTCCACTCTCTGACTCATGGTCTACAAGAGATGAGTTTTATCCAACTCACCAGTTCAAACACATTCCTAATATTTGTTAATCCTAGCAACTCTGAAATTTTTTCTCCTCCTGTCTCCTAGTCATCATTTCAACTCTAGAAAAGCTCAGGCTTTTTCTTGACTATGCTGGAAAGAGTTTGAATGGCAAGAAAAAAAAGACAAGGAGGAAGCAAAGGGGGATGTTGCATGTATCATACAAATAGTTCCCCATAGGGACAGCTAGATGGCTCAGTGGATAGACCACTGGCCCTGAAGTCAGGAGGACCTGAGTTCATATGTGACTTCAGACACTTAATACTTTCTAGCTGTGTAAGCCCTGGACAAATCACTTAATCTAATTGCCTCAGCAGATCTCTCCCTCCCCCCCCCAAAAAAAATAAATAGTGCTCCCTTACCTTGCCACATTATTAGTATATTCTCCTTTAGTCCTAGTGAAGAGGAAGGGATAACTCCTTTCTGTATTAAGATCATCAGAAACTTCTTGGCCTGTCTCTCTCTCTTTGAATTATCTCCTTGGAACTAGGAGGGACAAAACAATTAAAGGAAAGAAAGAAGACAAGGAGAGGCATAGAATGTACAAGGAGTATCCTATTTTATAGACGAGAAGAGGGAACTCATAGACATTAAGAAACTGCCTACAGATTCACAGTTCACAAGGATCAACCCTTGGACACCTTTCTACATGAACTTTCAGGTCTTCATAAGTTATAAAATTCTGAAAAGTTCTTTTTAGTGACAAATACTTAACTACTTTCACATCCCAAGGAAATTGAGAGAGCTTCATCAGAAGCTTTATCTTTTCACATTGACTTGAGAGATTATATCTACTTCTCAAGACCATATTCTAAAGCACTGTTACATCCCTGGTGTTAAGAGTTATTCTACTCACTTTATTACAATGGGTTACCACCAAAGAGAGTTCTGTTTAAAGGACATCATCTGACCCATGAGCTACATCTAAATTTATATTATGTCATTTGCATTTTAATGGAATTATAATGTAATTTTTTTGTATTTCCTAATTTTTTTATACATGTGCTCTCATCCGTCATAGATTAGAAATATCAAAAATATGCCATATCTGCAACATTCTCAAGTGTAACCCAAATCAAAATATAATTGGTAAATATTTTATGCAACAAATGCATGTATAAATTATATTTACATAGAATTATATGTGATATTTTATAAAACAAAACATTTTAAAAGTAAGTCAATATGAGGCTTTGAGGGATCCTTATATGAGAATCCATGTCTGCCATTTATTTCTATTTGAATTTGACACCTTTGATATAGATGGTCAAGAATCATCTCTCACATTCGATCTTAGATAAGCATTTTGGAAGCAATTATGCTCAACTTTCAGTCTGAAAATCTTGAAGGAATTCTATTAAAACTACTGGCTGTATAAAAATCAACTGCATAAGACATATTGCTGTTTGAGGCAATCATACTAAAGCTTTACAGATTGGCTGAGATCTTCCTAGTAGATTACCACATTATTGCTAAACCTAAAAAGCAAAAAAAATATCATTTAAAATAAACAGACATCACATTTCCTGATTCATTCAACTAAGTAAGTCTAAAACAAATTGATACTTAGAGTCTTTATTGGTTTAGCAGCAAGTGAAAGTAGCACATGGCTATACTCAAAGTTTGAGGGAAATGTTGTACCTTCCTGGGTCTTACATCTCAAATAGAAGACCAGAGTCTTAAGTTATCATAGAGACCAGTCTCTCACCACTCACTCAGCCCATATTCACAACAGCCTCAAACCAATAAACAGGAGCTCTCCAATGATGAAATTAAAATAACATGTTTAATCTCACTGCCAGGAATCCTTTGACAATGATAGAGATAACTTTCATATTCTTCCCCCCTGGAATTTGATTTAGTCTTTGTGCCTGTGAAAACAAGTGACCTACCAAATGGTTCTCAAAGCAGAGAACATAAGGGGATACATTGAATTAATCTCAGTAGAAAAGTTAGTTCTTGGTCTCAAATTCATATAAGAACGCATAATGTGGGAAGAAATATAGATAATCTTTAGGAATACAGAGGAGGGGATGAATTTTAAAAATCTGGACATGGAATTAATAGGACCTGGTAACTAGTTGGATATGAGAGGTAAGAGAAAGAGATGAGTCAAAAATAAGATGAAGAACAGGGAAGACCAACCACATAATGATGTTATGAATAGAAGTAATGAGGTAAGAAGAAAATTTAGAGAAAAAGATCAGTTTGATTTACTGTGCAGGCTAGTGGAACATAGATGTAGATATGGATCTTAGAGAAATAGTCAGAACTGGAAACATAGATTTGGAATTCATTTAAACCAGAGACTCTTAATCTGAGGTCTGTAAACTTGTTTAGTTTAAATGTTTTGAAAATTCTATTTTGACATAATTGCCTTTCTTTGTAATACTATATATTTTACTTTATTCATTTAAAACATGGATTTCACTAAAATTCAATCCCCCGATCTATATAGAAGTGGCAACTTTAATTGTGGAATTGTTGAATAATTGAGGAGAAAGTATAGCAATATAACAGAAGAGATTGTAGCCAAGGACAGATGCTTGGAGAAAATCCATACTAAAAGATCAGGATGAGAAGCAAATGATAGAGAAAAGATCAAGATTGAATTATTCAAGATGTAACAGAGTCTAGAAAGTGTGGTTTCTCTGAAATTGAGGGAGGAGAGAGAATATAAAAATAGGAAATGTACTGTGTCAAAAACTGCAACAATATCAAGGAGGAGGAAGACTGAGGGGAAAATAGCCATTGGTACTTTTTTAAAGGTAATATTAAAAGAGTGGGAGGAGAAGAAGCCATATAGCAAGGTTTGATGAAGGACTTGAGTGGTCAAGTGGAAGTAGTCTGTCTACACAGCATTTCCCAGAATTTTGGCCATAAAAGGGTAGAGAGAAAAATAGTAGCTGGATTGGGGTAAAAAGGGCAAAGGAAACAGTTTTTATTTGTTATTAAGATTGGGGAGACATGAGCATGTTTGTAGATAGATGGGAAAGGACTAAGGCTAAGGGAGTGATTGAAAAAAGGATGAGTGATGGATAAAGGACTTGAAGAAAATGAAGTGATAGAATTAAGTGCCCAGGAAGAAGGATTATTCATAGTGAATAGTAGGCATAACTCTTCAGTGACAGGAGGAAAGGAAAAAAGAGATAGTGGTATTGCTGAGAAATTTTAAGGAATGGAGCTGAGGAAATTGTCATGGAATGGCTCCAATTTTTATGTGAAGTAGAAAAGTTATCTTATTTAAGTATGGAAAATAGTTGGTGACAAGAGGGGAAAAAAAAGCATTGGAGCCATCACTATGAAGAGTGAGATATGAAGTCAAAAAGAGTAGACTAAAAAGATTGTTGAATAGATTAAAAGGATTGTTGAATTGCAGTAAGAGCCTATTTGAGGATTTGGATTCTACACCTGAGCAAAGGTCCCTTTAGGGAGGTCCCTCTCTTATAGTACAGACTAATCCCTCAAATGCCCAGGGGAAAGAGGATGAATTTCACCTGAGTTGCTGCTTTCTTAAAGGGAAGACTCTACCCTAGTAGTAATGATATTCTTCCTTTTCACATTGTATTAATTTGGGGTTCCCCTACCTTAGAACATCCTACGGAAGACACTCTTAAGTGGCTAAAAATATCTGTGAACAATGGACACGTTACCATAGAGCCCTGAGGAAGTCCTTTCAGAATCTCAAAACCCAAAGAGGTCCCCAGAAAAACTGGGGAAGCAAACTATAGGATCTTTTGCATTGTCCAGATAGTAGTAGTTGTCAACCAGTTTTCTAGCCTCAAGATGTATTCACCCATGTTTCATGAGTGTTTGCTCTCTTGCTCATTGGACCCAGTGTTACTATAAATCAGAGAGTTGGGGCAGTCAGCTTGTCGGGGCATAAAGGCAGCAATTTTTTCCAGCATCCCTAACAAGGGCACCAGTGCTTCACACACTGCCTAGAGACAGTATATTATAAACATGCAGTACCTGGGCTGGCTCACTGCACAGAGATGGTAGATCTGGAAGGGGCGGGAGGAGGAGGGACAGTAAATAAGGAGAGCAAGAGTGAGACCTCACTGGGTCCTTTTGGGCAGCTGTCTTTGATTATCTTTGTGTTTTCCTATTTTGTGTATATACTTGGCTTTGTGCGTTGGTTTGTGTGGTGAACTGCTTGAGATCGTTAGCCCAAAGGATGTCCATTAAAAAGGTGTTTGAGAGCTGGTTAGCAATAGTTACATTCTTGAACAAGAACTTTTGAAGTCTCTGTTATTAATTGGGCACACCTATGTTAGAGGTCACCTGATGAGACTTATACCTACTGCATAACAAAACAGCAGAGACAGGAAGGTAGAAAATGACTACCATCTGATCAGTCATGTGAAGAAAAAGAAGAGTAGTTTAGGAGTTAAGAGCTGAAATCTTACTTGAGATCTTACAAATGACGATGAGGGCAGCATCTGTTAGATAAGGGCTTTGTTTGGAAGCTGCTAATTGCAGATCAAAGGCAGTTGAGCAAGGAGTCAAATAAGCATTTTAGAAATTTTAAAACTTCCAAAGGAGCCCCCAGAATGAACAGGCATGGCAAGTAGATTGCCATGGCATAAATTGGGAGTTCACCACCAAAGGCTGGCCGCAAGAGCAAGAGTATATCTAAAGTCCAACAAGAATGGAGGAAAGAAATGTTGAAGAATTTAAGATATTACATTCTGTTGACACATCTAGTATGAATCTTCCCTGGCTTCCCATTGCCTCTTGGATAATCTTAGAAAATTGCTTTGAGCACTGAGATAATTTACTCATGATCAGTAATGTGTGTAAGAAGCAGAGCTTGAACCCAGCTCATTATGATTCCCAAACTGGCTTCTGTCCATTAAATCCCTCTGCCTTTTAGGTGTTAGGGATAAAAGGGAAGAGTGCTATTCCCAAATATCCAAAGGGTATGTATTCAAATCCCACCTCTGACTCAATCTGTGTGGCCTTGGGCTAATCACTTAATTCTCTAAACTTCAGTTTCTTCTTTTGTAAAGATAAAAGGATTTATATGGGAGGGTTAGACTAGATGGCTTCTGAGGTATCTTCCATCTTGATTTTCTCCTAAAACAAAATGATCTCAAGGACCTTGTAATAAATTTAATTGAAATGTGACTCATCCTGCTACCAACCTTGAACATGCTGGTTAAAATATGGAGAGTTTGTAAGAAAACTGATCTAGTAGGAAATTAGGGATGATGATGCTGGGTGGGAGCTTTTGAGAACTAATACTCCTTGGTTCTCTCTGTTGCTTAGGACTTTGAAAGTTTGCAAAGAGGAACAGCTAGTTGGCGTAGTGGGTAGAGTATTAGCCCTGAAGTCAGGAAGACCTGAGTTCAAATGTGCTCTCAGGCGCTTAACACTTCCTAGCTGTGTGACCCTGGGCAAGTCACTTAACCCCAATTGCCTCAGGAAAAAAAAAAGTCTGCAAAGTGTTTTCACATAAAACTTTTTATCTGATCATCACAGTAACTCTGGACTGTAGGGAAAAGCAGGTATTATCTCCTCCATTTTACAAGTGAGAAAACTAAAGCCAAATGGCCATATGGCTAGTAACAGTCAGAGGCTTGGCTATTACCCAAGTCTTCTGTTTCGAAGTCTGATTTCTTTCCACTACATCAGCTCCTTAAAGCCAACCTGAAAAAAATTATATTGATAAGGAAGATCAAATTATTAAAGATTGTTGAGTATGAAAATAAGAATAATGAAAATAGCCTATAAGAAGTATTAGTCTTGCAGTAAAGTGCAGAATCCTTTAGAGGAAATAGGACAGATCTTTCTTGTTCAGTTTTATAGGCTAATATATTCTTATAGCTTTTTTCAGCTCTTCCCAATTTCTCCTTTGCCTCTAATCACAGTTTTCTGCCTGTATTTCTTCTATATCATTTTTCAGATAACCATTGTCCACAATTACTCAAGACATAATTCTAACCTAGCATCTTATTGTATTTTGCCAGCCCCGTTTGCTAGTCTCCCTAGTGACTAGTCACTTTCTAATCAAGTCCAAGTTATACATTTTCATGAGAGAAAAAGGCAGTTTGGTAAAGTAGGAAGAATACTATATTTGGAGTCAGGAGATCCAAGTTCAAATTCTGACTTTGCCACTTACTGCTTTTGTGAAATGAGGCAAATGATTTAACATTTCTGGGCCTTAATCTCTTCATCTGTAAAATAAATGAGTTGAATAGTTCTAAGGTCCTTTCTAGCAATAAATTTTATGACCTATTTTATAGTTTCATTGATGTTTTTTGTGCTTACTTCAGTATCATCTTTGAATATGACTTCCCTTCTCCCTTAGCTTTCCCTTGTAACAAAAAAAGAAAAATTTAGCAAAACTTCCTAATACTGCCCAACATATTGAGATATACAACCCAGGCCCACAGAATTCTTTACTTTTCCAACAAAAGGAGAAGCTTGTATGTCATTAATTTCCTCTAGATTGAAGATGGGTTCTGATAAATAGTCTTTAGTTTCATTTTATCATTGATTTCATATAAATGCTACACATATAGATCCTAGGTTCATTCTCCTAGTCCTAACTCCGCAAGTAGGTTCCTTCAAGCAAGATTACATCTCATAGAGTTCTAGTAGTAATACTAAGGGTTCGGGAGTGATTTTTTTTTAATGCTGTCACATATTAGCTTCCATTTTGATATATTCCCTTTAATATCAATTGCCAGTACTAAGTAATAACTTGCCATTATCAATTTGACCATTTGTTTTTCCCCAATATCAGTTAACATCAGTTAATTTAAACAAAATGATATTTATTGGAAAAATTTATTAAAACCAGAGTACAAAATATTTTTTCCTATCAGGAGCATACTTTTCCCTTTATTAGCTTGTACTCTGAAAATTGTGGGCTCCAACTCAAAATGTTTACTACTTAATATTCAGCCTCCAAATTCACTTCTGAGTGTGACATAGTATATAGATGAATTGGTCCTTTGCTTGTAAAACATGAAATCTTAGCTTCTGTGTTAACTCACTGCTAGATTGCAATCTGATAGATCTCTTCTGGATTATGCTGGTCCCTCACTTAGGGACCAATGCAACTAATAGTTGGAGTGGCTTTGGCAGTCTCTGCCATGAAGTACCATTGCAGAACCTTTGGTGACTCTTCAAAGTTTGCCTGGTATATCATATCTCTCTGCGTGTGTCTCTTGTTTCTCTCTTAACATTATTTTTAAATAGTATTTTATTTTTCCAAATACATATATAGTTTTCAGCATTTTCTTTTGTAAGATTTTGTATTCCAAATTTTTTTCTATCCCTTTCCTTCCCTTCCCCTTTCCCAAAATAGCAAGCAAACTGAAATAGGTTAAATATGTGCAGTCCTTTTAAACATATTTTTATATTTGTCAAATTGTGTAAGAAAAATCAGACCAAAAGGAAAAAAACATGAGAAAGAAAAAAACAACAACAAAGGTGAAAATAATATTTTTCAATCCATATTCAGTCTCCATAATTTTCTCTCTGGATAAGGATGGCATTTTCCATCCCAAATTAATTGGGATTATCTTGGATCTCTGCATTGCTAAGAAGAGCTAAGTCTGTCATAGTTGATTATCACATAATCTTGTTTTTGTGTACAATGTTCTCCTGGTTTTGCTCACTGCATCAGTTTGTGTTTCTCTAGGCTTTTCTGAATCAGCCTGTTCATCATTTTTTATTGAACAATAATATTTCATTATATTCTGTTGTGACATGGGAGCTACCTGCCAGTGGCTGTTGGAGGTCTAACGCAAGACTTGTAGAATGGATCTCTTCATGTGAGAGGATGATGATGATGATACAAAGAGACTGAGAGACAGTTGCTCTGACCTCTCTCCTCTTCCCTCTAATTTATTTCATTCCCAATCCACAAGGAACATCTGTGAAGGTTGCTTTGCAACTCCTTCAAGTGTTATGATTCACAATTGTGGAGGCTCTCAGAGAATTGACCTGCCCCTTCACTTAGGCATGATCCTTAATAATATTCCTTATTCAAACATTCCCCATTTAGTGGGCATTCACTCACTTTTTCTTGCCACTACAAAAATAGTTGCTACAAACATTTTTGCATATGTGGGTCCTTTTCCCTCTTATTATGTCTTTGAAATACAGACCTAGTGGTGACACTGATGGATCAAAGGGTGTTTATACCCCTTTGGATTTCTCTGTGTTCTTGGTATATCATCTCTAATATTCATTCACCTAAGAGCAGGAAAAAGATACTACAGGAATGGAATCATAGGCTCCTTTGTTTCATAGCCAATAGTGTAGTAGTAGCCTAGGTGGGGAGATGACAGCCACAGAAATGCCTGTCACTGCACTAAGGGGCTACTTTCTCCCTATCTGGACATCCACAATGCTGTTTCCTTTTCACTCAAAAGTTGCTAGTAAGAGATAGAAATTTCTCTTTCTTCAGTAGCTAATTAAAAACTTTTTTCTTTATCATAAGGGAGACACAGAATATCAGCACATTCTCTGAGTTGGGGGCTAGTTCCCTCCGTTACATGGCCAGAAGTAGACCTAGAAAGGCTATCCACATGCATATAGCTGACAAAGAATACTGAAAATACCATGAGGACAAATGAATGAATGAAGAAGAGTTTATTGTACCAAGCATTGTGCTGATCATTAACACAAATGCAAACAAGATAGTCCCTTCACTTAAGGAGCTTATTTTCTAATGGGTCAGGGGATTCCATGTGTGCCAATATAGTTTGGAAATGACGGCAATAAGGAAACCTGGTTCCAGACAAGAAAAAGGGAAAACTGACCTAGTAGAACCTAGGGTCCTAACGTCAGAGTCCAGCTGCAGCTTCTACCCTTCTTTTCTACTACTACTCCATGGGAACACTCAAAATGAAGCTAACCCTACTTCCTTTTGCCAGTCATCCTGATAATTTTAAAAAATGATCTTGTCCTTCCCAAGCCTTGAACAAGATTATGTGATAATCAACTATGACAGACTTAGCTCTTCTTAGCAATGCAGAGATCCAAGATAATCCCAATGAATTTGGGATGGAAAATGCCATCCTTATCCAGAGAGAAAACTATGGAGACTGAATATGGATTGAAAAATATTATTTTCACCTTTTTGTTGTTTTTTTTTGCATGACTGAGTCCACTATTATCTTGATGGCTTTGCCCTAGACACATAGTACACATTATCAATGGCTTTCTCAAAATGTGGTACCCAGAACTGAACAAAATACTTTTCCCTCCACTTAATAGTATTTTATATTTTCCCAATTATATGTTGAATTTTCAACACTCATTTTGTAAAATTTTGAGTTCCAAATTTTTCTCCCTCCCTCCCCAAGAGAGCAAGCAATCTGTATGAATTATAGGTGTACAATCATGTCAAACATATTTCCGTATTAATCATGTTGTGAAAGAAGAATCAGAAAATAAGAGAAAAACCATGAGAAAGAAAAAAATTTTATGGTGAAAATGCAATGTGTAAATCCATATTCATCTCCATAGTTCTTTGCCTGGATGTGGATTGCATTTTCCATTACAAGTTTATTGGAATTATCTTGAATCACTGTATTGCTGAGAAGAACTAAGTCGTTTATAGTTTGAGCATCACACAATATTGCTGTTACTGTGTACAATGTTCTCTTGGTTCTGCTTACTTCATTCAGAATCAGTTCATACAAGTCTTTCCAGGCTTTTCTGAAATCATCCTGTTCATCATTTCCTATAGAACAATAGTATTTCATTACATTCATATACATAATTTATTCAGTAATTCCCCAATTGATGGGCAGCCTCTCAATTTTCAATTCTTTGTCACACAAAAAGAGCTGCTATAAATATTTAAACAAATTTTTTTTTAAATGGGGTCTGACCAGGACAGAGGATGGCTTTGTATTTTAGGTGCTATATAGCTCTCTTGACAAACTAAGATCAGGTTAGCTTTTTTTCCTTTTTGGGGGGGAGATGTTATACACTGTTTTCTACAATTTACAGACCCTTGTATTTTTTTTTTTTTCATTTTAGCTGTCTAGTGATATTTTCTTTAGCCTTCACATGTGTTCTGCTCATTTATCTATTTATTTATTTTGATGAGATACTTGGGATTAAGTAGGTGTCTGAGGTTGTATTTGAGTTCCAATCCTCCTGACTTCACCTTGCTAATTTTAATGCTCTTGTTAGATTCAAGATCTTGATTAAGTTTTCTGGATCCTGCCTTTGTCATCCAACAAATTAGCCATCCCTCCCAATTTTATATCATCTATAGACTTAATAAGCATATGCTTTCATCCACCAATAAAAATTAGAAACAATATAAGGGCTAATGAGGGTAACTAGCTCATTTTAGAGCATTTTTAAGTTAACAAAATAGCTGTTAAGAGTAGCTGGTGTAAGTAATCTCATTTACAAAAGAGGATCCTTAGACTCAGAGATGTTGAGTGACTTGCCCAAGATAACATAACTAGTCAGTGATGGCTTCACATTCATAGTGCTTTTCATTACTCTCCTCCCTGAGCTCATTTACTTGTTACAAATATTCCGGAACCTTTTTCGAATGTTGGACCTGTGTTTGAGAAAACATATTGAGCTTCTTGGAGGGAAGTAGGCATGGGCGGAGGAGGGCGGGGGGGGGGGGGGGGGGGGGGGGGGGGGGGGGGGGGGGGGGGGGGGGGGGGGGGGGGGGGGGGGGGGGGGGGGGGGGGGGGGGGGGGGGGGGGGGCGAGGGAGTGAGGGAAGGACTGTGTCTTCTTTTTCATTATCTCCAAAAACCCTCAGCATATGGTGGCTGCTCAATTAAGACTGGCTGCCTGGAAGTGGAAGGCCACTGTAGAAATTCAAAGCAACCGCATGGCTGAATTCCCCAGAACATAAATCTCCCATCTGGGTCAGGTTACAATTCAGAAGACAAGAGCAGTCATTCTGAAGCTGAACTGCTTCCCCCTAGCTTTTTGGAGTTTTTGGAGGCACTAGTGTCTCACATGTAGAAAGAGCTGCCTTCTTGTGTGGGCATCAGCCTGGCCAAAGATGGCAGTTGAATTTTTCATGGCTTGTCTACCACCAACCATCCTTGGCTCATCATCCTGCTGATGAGTCTGAGCTTCCAGGAATGGATCCAGCTGTAATTATGTGGCTCCTCAGAGCTTTGAATTTGCAAATAAGTGACAGTGATGATGATAATGTAATCATAACGATGACCCTCCCGCTCTCACTGATGCGCGCTCATGTTGCCTCGTATGGTAGAATAAAGAACCTGCTGGACTGAGACTCAGAAAAGCCTGATTTAAATCCTTACCTACTCTGGGAAAACAGGCATGTTCCTGAATCTTCCTGAGTCCCAGTCTCCTCTTAGTACAATAAGAGAATTGTACCAGATAGTCTCTTAAGGTCTTTACTATTCTGGAACGGTATGATTCTGTTATTCTAATTGAAGGTAATTAGTTGTTAAGCCCTGCCCACAAGAATGGAGCACAAAACCTACATGTCTCCAGGGAATGGTTAGCTTAATAAGCCTGTTTCAGAGACCAGCAAGCTGGGAAATGGCGACTAGGTAGAGGGGGAGAGTTCAAAGCTGACTTCTCCCTCCAGAGAAAGCACAACCCCAAATTTCTGGGAATTTTGCATGTTCTTTCCTGCTGTCTGATGTCAAAGTGATCCACAGAAGAACCCTTGCCTTTGAAGTGAGTGGCTTATAAAGATCAGTGTCAGTGTGCCTGAAGTTAAATGCCTTGGAGCTCAGGGGAACTGCTCTAGAGGAAATACTCCCTCAGCCTAGGGACCTTCTCTGCACTCCAGATTCTCCTGATAACCCTGTGAGAGGGCTCCAGCAATGCACATAAGGCTTCTTTTATGAACTTGAGCCTCTTCTCCTTATCCAGAGAGTTGTCTAGCTAAATAGAGTGGCTGGGTTGAGGTATAAGAAGGGACACGGATCCTAATAGGTCACATCTATTTTCATTTACCTTCTGAAAGAGGATTAAAAAGAAAATTCAATTTTGCCTAATGCTTTCCCCAAATGGCTAATTTATATGCTAATTAGCCAGATAGGAATCAATGAAGCCTGGTAATCAATATGATATCCCAGGCACCAGCAATGAAATTCATTTTGAGATGCACTGCCAGTGGAAATGAAGCAATTATGCAGAATAAATGGGGCTGCTCAGGGACTAGAGCATCTCCAGACTGCAAATGGATATAACATTTCTCCTTGTCTTTCCCCTCTCCTCTATTCCATACTCCATTGATTCTAAACACCATTCAAGGCACTTAAGAAATCATGTCTAGTTTTCTTGTCTTTAAATGCCTGGTCTTGTCATCCAGTTGCAGCATCACTACTAGGGGATCATGGTCTTGTGTAGGGAAATGGACCAGGGGCAGTTGCAGAATCTGAAAGGTTCTGCTCATGTACTAGCAACTACAGATAGCTTTTCTTAGATCTCCGTGGTTGTTAGTGCTCTCTCCTTCCTCTTCAAATTATCACAGATATATTTATCTGTTTATATGTATCTCCTCAGTGTAATATAAACTTCTTAAGGACACAGGCTGCTTTTCATTTTGCCTTTGTGGGGCAATTGGACAGCACAGTGGATAGAGCCCTGGGCGGGGATTCAGGGAAGACTTCTTTCTTCATGAGCTCAAATCCAGCCTAGACATTTCCTAGCTCTGGGATCCCTGGACAAGTCACTTAACCTTTTTGCTTCTGTTTTCTCATCTGTAAAATGAGCTGGAGAAGGAAATGTCCACTCCAGTATCTTTGCCAAGAAAATCCCAAAATGGCATCAAGAAAGGCCAAACACTTGCCATTTCCTTCTTCAGCTCATTTTACACATGAGGAAACTGAGGTACACAGGGTTGAGTGATTTGTCCAGGACCACACAGAAAGTCTCTGAGGCTAGGTTTGGATTCTTGTCTTCCTGACTCCAGGCCTAGAGCTCTATCCATTGAGCCACCTAGCAACCCATGCCTTGCATATAGCACTTAATAAATATTTGTTGGATAGGCTATTTTTGAGGGGAAGTAAAGCTCATAGATAGTAGAGAATTAAAAAGAGCTAAACAGAAGACAGTGACCTAAGTGGGAGGAAATTATAAAATCATAGGAGCATCGATTTAGAGCTAGATGGAACTTTAGAAGTCATTAACTTATTAGGAAACTGAGGTCCTGATTAGCTTTGGGGTACAAGTTGACATTGAAGTCAGCCCCAGCATATCTAGATATTTTAGTCTAGCCCTGGGAGGTCTAGTCCACCTTTGGCTTTGATCTAATGACTCATATACATGTTATCACAAAACTCATATCCACTGTAAAACAGAGTGCACTTTTTGTTTGGCTCTTATTCCTCAAACATTCATTACCAGTTCCTCACATTTAGCCTAGATTTATTAGCATGGACTTTTATATTGCAGGCTCCACATGAAAAAAGAAGTCCCTTTTGGATGGGAAAACCTGTTCCAGCCCAAAATTACTCTTGTCTTCTTTGAAGAATGTCTCCAATTGTCTTGGTACCTGAACCTTAGTTGGTTAATTTTTCGTGGTATGAAGACCTTGTTGTTGTCTGGTACCCTACAGCATCCCTTTATGTAGAGACTGGGGTAAGTAGGATTTTGTCACCCGGCCATCTTAGATGAGTAGGATTCTCCAACTCTATTTTCTTGGGAGAGGACAGAGTATAGCTGATATTGTAATATGATTCAAGCAAATGAGACTGCCTGGTCATTCCTGATTATAACTACTAGAATATGATCATCTGCTCTTTGGGGGTAGGCAAGAGCAACATAGAAATGGTGGTATTAGTCTATGGTATTAAACAGGAAAAAGCAAGGGATAAGCATTTACATTGTGTCTCTTTTTGTGCCAGATACTGTACTAAGCACTTTTCAAATATCTTTACCAGAACCCTGTGGGATAGGTGCTTTTATTAGCCTTTTTGAGAATATTATCTCCCACAGTTGAATAAATTGAGGCAGATAGAAGTGACTTGCCCAGTGTCACACAGTTAGGAAGTCTGTCACACAGTTAGGAAGTCTTGAAACTGGATTTGAACTCAGGTCTTCCTGACTCCAGACCCAACACACTATCCACTGTGTCACCAGCAGCTTCCAATAGCTGTGAGAAGGCCACAACACACTACAAATCAGGAACTATGAAGAAGAATATAAACATAATTACTGAAAAAGGTAAACTGGTCATGATTGAGAATGAAGGATACCCAATAGCTAGCATGTATGGGCCCTCATGTATCAAGAGAAAGTGAGGAAGATCCACAACATCTGGTGAACTCTTGTGAGCATCTGGTAAGAAGGGCACATGAGGGGCTGGCACAGATGCCTGTTGTCTAAATAATTGGAGGAAGTTTCCATGTTGTCAAGGCCACAGATCTTTTGCATCGAGTATTGAATAAGGACTTTGAGTAATTTTTTCTGTGGTAGTAAAGACCTGTGTGGACCCATTCCCATATTCTGAGTTGGAACCTGCTAAATAAGAGCAGAATGGCAGAGCAGTTAAAATGACTTATTCAAGTCACAAAATGAATAAGTAGCATAGGCTTGAATTGAGATAATCCTGAATCCAAGTCTAGCACTCTAACCATCAGGCAGTACTGCTTCTTTGAGTGAAATTTAGTTCAATACACATTTTTTAACACCTGCTGTATGTAAGATACTGTGCTAGATGCTGGTGATTTGTATCACGTGGATAAAGACAAGGTCTCTGCTCTCTCATAGTCTTACTAGGTACTCTGGAAATAGGACATGAATATGAATAGTGTCATCCAAGGCAGAATATGATAGGGACAAAGGAAAGATCCAAAGTGCCCTGGGCAAATCTGAGGAGGAAAAAATAGTTTTGGCTGAGGTGGTTTCATGGAGGAGGCAGCACCTGAGGTCTTAAAGAAAGAAAAGTATTTCATTGAGTAGAGGAAGGAGAGAATTTCTAAATAGGGAATAGACTGTTCACATGCATAAAGATGGAAGACTATATAATGATACTGAGGGAGTTCAAGAAGCTTGGCTTAACTCATAGACTCACAGTTTATATTCACAAAAGGGAACCTCTGGGAGCTTCTGAGATGTGATGGAGGATTGGACTGGAATAGTGGCCATGGGGATAGTAAAGAGAGGACAGAATCTAGGGATAGTAGATTTGTAGAATGAATGGGATTTGGCAACTGACAGAATATGGAGGATAAGGGAGAATGAAGAATCAAAAATTATTCCAAAGCTTCAGACTTTAACTTCAAGTCAAAATTCGTAAGATCATCAAAGGCAAGAGAAAAGTTAGCAAAAGGGGCATTTTTTTGCAGGGGAAATAATCTAAGTTCAATTTCTGACATGCTGATTCTTTAGTAAGATATCCAGATGAAGACATCCAACAGAAATATAGGCAACTCATAAATCTATGGATGTGATAATTGGCATCAAACAATAGAAGGAATTTAAAAAGGGAAGAATACCCTAAGAGAAAAGAGAAAAACAAGAACAAAGTCTTGAGAGAATGGCCATGTTTATAGAGGGAAGCCTATCCCAGGCTTCACCCTTCCCAGAACCCACTAGTATTGGGAGCCAGAGTGAACTGGCTTCAGGGAGTCCACTCTGGGCTGTCCATATTCCAGCTTCCTTCAGAGTCCTCCCTTTTTCCCAACCTTATTGCCAGCTTTTCTGGACGCCCACCTTCATGCCTGTCCTTATGGGAGCCAAGATCACCAGCTCTTCTCTGACCTTTGGACCTATTCCCTTACTTCCTAACAGTTGTAGATTCATTCACTGGTCATCTTAGAGCGAGTAGCTTCAGTGGATTGGTGGGAGTCAGAAGTCAGACTAATAGGGATTCAAGAGAGAAGGAGCTTGGTGCAAAGGAGTACAAAGATTTTTAGGTTGTGGGAAAAGGAGACAAGCATTTCCGTAGCACCAATTATGGGCTAGGTTCTGGGTTCAAGCATTCACACATATTATCTCATTTGATCCTCACAACAATTCTGAGAGGTTAAGTCCTATTATTGTCCTCATTTTGCAGATGAAGAAAATGAGAAAGGTTTAAGTGACTTGACCAGGATCATGCAGTTAGTAAGAATATGAGACTGTATTTGAACTCAGATCTTCCTGGAGTTAGTAAGTTCACCACTTTATTTACTGCATCACCCATCAAGCTTCCTTACCCATTGTCTTTATTTTAATGTTGTCTTTATCTCTCTTCTTTTTACATTATAGGCATTTCCAGATAGACCCCTCATGCTCACAACTCACCCTCTTCACCTGCCCTGTCCCAGGTTTCATGAAGGAAAAAAATTAATTAAACATGATTACCCAATTAATTGACTGCATTTAACAGGGTGAGCATCAATCCAGTCTCTCATCAGGAAAAAAAAAGAAAAACCCATTTCCTTTTTTCTGGGTCAAGATTGCTCATTTTATTTTTATACTTTTTCATTTACTTTTGTTGTTTTCATTTATATCATTGTAGATTTACTCTGCATCAGTTCACACAAGCCTTCCTGTCTTTCTCTGAATTTTGCACATTTGTCATTTCTTTAAGTGCAGTGGTATTGAGCTGTCTCACCACTGTTTGTTTAGCCATTCCCTAACCATAGGATTCCATGGGAGCATCAATTTAGAGGTAGAAGAGACCTGTTGTGGCATATGCTCAGCACTGAGCTCTCTGGCTCTAAGAGTATGAATATTCTGGTAACTTCCCCCCTGAATGCTTCCAGATTGTTTTCTAGAAAGGTTCAGTCACTTTACAGCTCTAACAACACGTCAGCGTGCCTGATTTCTCACAGCCTCCCCTACATTCACTTCCTACATTCTATCTTTCATCAGTTCTGCCAAGTCCTAGCCATTGTCTTTAGTTAGGCCTTTCCCAAGAGGCACCAGGTCGAATGCAGTTGTAAAACCAGGGTTTTAACTGCCAGGAGGCAGAGATGCTTGTAGAGCTGACTAAACAGGAGGCAAATCCTGACCAGCTGGGTGTCCTGAAGAAGTGGTAGATGGGAAGGAAGAAGGAAAAGTAATTGAAAATGATCTCTCCTGGTAGACTCTTTTTGACTTACTGCTGGGAGAGTACTTTTGGTGCTTTTCTGGAAAAGTAGGCTTTTCCTCTTCCAGTAGAACAAAAGTTGCTTTAGCCCAGATTGGTCTATGTAGGCAATCAGAGCAAAGGGAGAAAAGCTCCTCTGAACTTTGGAGCTTCTCTGAGTGGACCAGCTTTAGGAGAGTGATTGAGAGTACCCCAAGCAGCAGGGAAGGTTTAGCTGCTTCCTCTGCACACACAGAGAGGGCAGGAGGCAGTGAGAGTACTCAGACAGCCTGCTATGCAAAGCATGTGCATGGTTTGGGTAGTCTCCTTTTTGGTTTGTTTTATTCAGTAATGTGTCCCTTGAGAAGAGCAGCCTAAGCAGCCTGGGTTACCCTGCAATTTCTCCAAACTATTTGCATGAAATACTGCAGGCAAAAAGCCTAGCCCCTGATAGGCCGTTGCTAGGTAACAACATAATCATCAAGAAATTAGGCTGTCCTTTTTTTTTTTTCGACCCAGAGTATGTGTGTGATTGCAGCCTTGTGCAGGAGGCGAGAGAGGGAGTGGAACAAAGAGAGATAAATGGGATGGTCTCCCAGGCCAGGAGGCTGCAGCCACAAACCTGCATCCCACGGTAGGACGCTCTGTTTGGGGCTGGGATCTTTCCTCTGTCGGGCCAACCTTGGAGGCTTTTTCCTTTTAAGAAGCCAGACCTAGCAGGGGTGTACCCAGTCACAGGAAGCAGCAGCAGGGACTGAAGCTGGGCAACTTTGACCTTTGGAGTGATCTTAGAGGCAAGGGTGGTTGGGGGTGGGGTGGGGGTGCTGAAGGGAGTGTTGCTTAATGTACAGGAGCCACTCTCAATACAGGCAGTATAGAAAAGTGCCTGTGTCTGGGAGAATGCAAGTATGTACGCAAGCGCCAGCACAGACATGTGCACACAGGAGAGACTGTTAGTGTAGCAGTCTAAGAGAAAATGGGAGGCTATGTCCAGGAATGGATTGTATGTGAAAATGAAGGTGGGGGTGGGGAAAGGGAGTGGGGAGGGGGCGGCAGGCTTTTGAATTGAGAAGGAAGAAAAGACCTCAGCTGAAGTTTGAAGTATTGTCATTTTTGAAGGCCGCTTTCTGTAGAAACTTGTCCCATCTTGAGGCATTTGGTTCCAGTGCCATTCAGTCATGCCAGAACAGGCCAGCCTTCTACCCTGTTAGACATGACAGATGGATGGAGAGGCAAGAGTACCAAGACAGCTCTGGCCTCTGCATGTGTATGTGTATGTGTACTCTGTACGTGATCATGTATGTAACAGTTCTCTTTTCCTTCCTTTTATTTTTCTTAAAAGCATGTATAGTCACAGCATACAGATAGTTATTCCATACCTGAATGTTTGTTCTATAAATTGTCTGTTCATCTATCTTCTCCCTCAAGCTGGACTTAAAATATCTGACCATCTCCTAGCTTCCTCCCTTTGAGTCCTCCAACAGATCTTCATGCCAAATCTTCCTTTGCCATACCACATACCTCACTAGGTCACTGCAACCCTGGGCAGTCTAATTGTCTTTTGCCATTCACTGTCTACCAGATTGATGACTCCTCCTGAGTCTGGCTGCCTGAAGTCCCTCTGGGGTCCCTCTCTGTACTGTCTGGCTATTCTTCCTGCTCAGTTTCCTTCCACCCCAACCCCCACCCAAGAGCCTCACTTGAAATCCCCATATTCAGACTAGTAAGAGTCTATTTAACCTGACTCAGATGGAGTCCGTGTTAAGCCCAGACTTTGTGCCAGATAGGGAACATTCAGCATGACAAGAGAAAAAGAGAAGCTGCGTTTAGTGGAGGAAGGAACTGCAAAGGAAAAACCTCCTCACTGCCCACCCCCACTCCTTATCCTCCAGATGTACAGGTCCAGCTGCTGCTCCAGCTTTGGGACATTTCCAGTGTGGGCAGTCCAGGGTACTCAGTAAACAGGTGCCATGCTGGCCATGGCAAGCTCTGCGCCCACCCCCCACTCCTCTATTTTGCTTCTCATAGGCAGGGGTATGTAGTGGAAAGAGTGCATTTGTAGTCAGAGGACCTGGGCTTGAATCCTGGATCTGACATGTATTGTTTGTTTAACTTTGACCAAGTCACACACTCCTTCATCATGTGGGAATTAGATTAGATGACTAGATGATGTCCAAGATTCCGTGTAGTTTTGAACCTCTGATCTTTGACCTTCTGTCCCTTGGCTCCACACTTTTGATGTTCTTGGACTCCTCCTAAAGGTGTCCCTGCCACCAGGTGGAAATCCTTTGTCACCCTTAACTCTACTGATGACTTTGCACATTGAAAAGCCTTTGCTTCATCCTTCAGGTTCCCATCTGTTCCTACAGAAGTGTCTAGTGCCTGCATTCTAAAGTTTCTTCAGCATTGCCTTATTGTGTAACCCAAGGGGAGCAGCTGTTTTGGTTCTTAATTGAGAACCACAATAGCTTTTTCTTTTGTCCATCTCCATTGAGTTAAGATTATAAAGGACATTTCAAAGGAACTTCACGTGGTCCCAATGAAGGTAGAGAACAAGTATGGAAGTTCATTTTAACAAGTGTTTATTATAAGTTTCTGTTGTGTATCACGCTAGATTCTGGGATACAAGAACAAAAGCTGAAAAGTCCCTGTCCTAAATGAACTTACCTTGTCAAAACAATTTAAAATATGACTAAGAGAAATAGTTAGAAAGGAGGTTTTTTTTTTGTGGGGTCTAACTTGGGAATTTCTCAGGATCTCTGAAATCTATGGTAGGTAGTTGTAGGATAAAGAAAAGAAAAAATATGGATTTAAATTTATAGTTTAACAAAATCTCAGAGGTGGATAGAGCCTCAAAGATCATCTGTTCCAGTCCTATTTGAAATATTAATCTCTTCTAAGACATTCCTGACAAGTGGTTCTTAGATTTCTGTCTAAAGACTTCTATTGATAAATCTACTCAACTAAGGCAGACCATCCAACTTCAAGATACCTCTGATTTTTAGAAATTTTTCCGTTATATTGAACCAAATATAAATTAGTTCCATTTCCTTTAACTGCAGCCACCAATGTAGAGGAGTAGAGAAAAGCCTACTTCTTCAAGAAAGCACCAAAGGGATGAAAAGTTTCAAGCAAATTGTCAGGTCAGACCAAGCAGAATGGCTAACTTTCTTCCTTCACATGGCATCCTTTCAAAAACTTGAAGATAGCCCTCACATGCCCTCTAAGTCTTTGTTTCTCAGGATCAACATCTCTAAGCCTTTCAGTCTGCTCTGAAAAAGTATGATGTCCAGGCCCCTCAACCTCTGGTCATCCTCCTCAGGAGTCCTTCTGGTTTGTACAGAATCCCAGCTCCTTCCTTCCCTCCCTCCTTTCCTGGGGTATAAGGGAACAATTGACCTTTGTCTTGGCCTTGGCCAGAAGCTGATTGAAGCTACATGCTTAGGGTGACTTTGCTTTTCCACAGTTGTAGGCATAAAATCATAGATTTAGAATCAGAATGTATCTTAGACATCATCTTGTCCATCTCCCTCATTTTATGGATTGGGGAGACAGGTTCAATCTTGCCCAAAGACACATAGCCGTAGAACAGATTTGAGCCTCAAGATGTATACTTAGGCTTTTTGATTTCAAATTCTGGGTTTTATCTACTAAACCACATCATTGCTTGGAAAACAGTAACATCTCCCCAAGGAAACCGACCTTTTGAAGTTGGCACTACCTTCACTTTATACTCTTCCTCCTCTCAAGAAAGGTGTTTGCAACAATTATTGAAATTACTTTTTCCATTTAAACAAATGAAAATTAACTTTGTTTTGAAATTATTGTCATTCTTTGATAAAGCTAATTTTATTGGAAAGTAAAACTTATTGATTCAGGTTAGAGGAGTCAGGAAGGTTTCTGAGACCAAAATAATCCTTCTCCAGGCTAGCTGATAGGACGTCATCATTTTTCTAAGGCTCCCCTTGCAAAAAATGAAGACAAATGACTAGAATCAATCTAGTCATTGAAAAAGCATTGCGTGCCTACGATATACTGGACACTGTGCTAGGTACTGGGGATAGATACAGATATAAAAATGAAAAATCCCTGCCCTTAAGAAGCTTTGTTTATCAGAGACCATATAGACATGTCTATATGGAATACATTGGATAATTAATGGAAAACATTGAATAATAAATTTTAAAAGACTGAAGCCAAATTGTGCAGGGTTTTTAAAGCTAAACAAGGGTTTTATATTTTATCCTGAAGGCAGTAGGGAGCCATGGAGTTTATTGAAAGGTTGAGAGGGAACCTAAATAGAAACACAAAAACATCTTGTATGACAATTGCAAATTTCTGTGAGGATGTGAACTGGCAGCTAGGGGGTTGAGGAAAGACTTTATGTAGTATTAAAGGAAAAAAAGGATAGTAAGAGTCAGAGGGAAGGAGCATAGCCAGGCATCTGTTGTTTACTTGTGTCCAATTCTTCATGAGCCCATCTAGAGTTTTCTTGGCAAAGATACTATAGTGGTTTTACCTTTTCTTTTTCCAGCTCATTTTACAAATGGGAATTGAAACTTGCCCAGGGTCACACAGCTAGTAAGTATCTGAGGCCAGATTTAAATTCACAAAGTCCAGTGCTTTATCTACTAAACCACTTAGCTATCCTGTCTAGATATCATAGATAGCCAGTTCAAAGGCATGGAAATGGAAATGGAGTGTCAAATAAGAAATGAGAAGTAAGCTAGTTTGGCTGGACCATGGAGTTTGGGAAAGTAAACATTGAATAATAAATTTTAAAAGACTGAAGCCAAATTGTTCAGGGTTTTTAAAGCTAAACAAGGATTTTATATTTTATCCTGAAGGCAGTAGGGAGCCATGGAATTTATTGAAAGGTTGAGAGGGACCCTAAATGGAAACACAAAAAGAGGAAAAACTTAGAAAAAAGAGCTGAGAGGAACAAACTCAGATGGGAACAGAAACCAAGAACCCTTGACCCAGCTCCTCCTCAAGACAGAAGAATTTGTGGAAGAAGCAAGCTGAAGGTGTTTAATTTAAAGAGATGCGAGATAAGATTTTTTTTTTTGCTTGAAACTTGTGATTTCATCCCTTTGGTGCTTTCTTGAAGAAGTAGGCTTTTCCCTACTTCTCTACAGTAGTGGTTGCAGTGATGTGGCCCAGGCATGTGTAAACTGCAAAGTGCTTGGGTTACTGAGGTGGGGACATATAGAAGACCTGGAGTCGAAATCCTGATTTGTACCAGAACCAAGAGTGTGACCCTGCACAAGTCACGAGTTCTCAGAATCCTGATTACCTCAAATATTTTTAAAAATCGCAAAGAATAATTGAGATCATTAGGTTTATGAGGGAACTTAGAAATCATCTTCTCCATTTTCTGTTAATATATAATGCAGAAACCCATAAAAGGTAAACAAGTTGTAGTATCCTTTTTTGTAGTGGCAAGGATCTGAAAATTTAGTAGATTCCCATTGGTTGGGAAATGGCTGAATAAGTTATGATATTTGAATGTAATGAAATAGTATTGTTCTATAAGAAATGACAAGCTGGCTGATTTTAGAAAAGCCTGGAGAGACTTACAGGAATTGATTCTGAGTGAAGTGAGTAGAAACAAGAGAAAATTGTACACAGCAACAAGATTATATGATGATCAGCTGTGATGGACTTAGCTCTTTTCAACAATGAGGTGATTCAGGTCAATTCCAATAGACTTGTGATGGAGAGAACCACTGCATCCAGAAAGAGGACTATGGGGACTGGATATGAATCAAAGCATAATTTTTTCACCTTTTTTTGTAGTAGTTTGTTTACTTAATTTTTTCATATTTTTTTCTTTCAGCTTTTGATTTCTTCATTTTTCTTGGGCAGCATGATGAATATGGAAATATATTTAGAATTGCACATGTTTAACCTATATTGGACTGCTTGCTGTCTATGAGATAGGGTGGAGGGGAGGGAGGGAGAAAAATTTGGATTGTACAAGGTTTTGCAAAGGTAAATGTTGAAAATTATCTTTGCATGTATTTGGAAAAATAAAAAAACTATTAAAAAATAAAAGCTACACAAAAATTTCCTAGTCACAGAGCCTGTTGGTAGCAAAAGTGGGTTTTAAACCTAGGTCTTCTAAACTCTCAAGCCAATTCCTTTTTCTCTATATAATATTATGCTCCCTATCTTTTAGACTTGTTTGTGAGGAATGTGCTTTTATAAAACCTAAAATGTTTTGGAAATGTGAGCTTTTATAAAGTAGTGAAAAGAAATATTGTCCAGGATACAAGGTTTGATTAAACAATATATGGTCCTTCCTCTTATTAGACTCTTGATTTTGTAAATCGTCACTTAGCAAGGTGGCCAGTAACTTTCTTAGGCCTTAATGCCACTGGAGGAGCTAAGAGGAGAGCAGAGCTGAGAAGTGCAAAGCTTGCTGTGCAGGAAGTCTGGAAATCCAGAGGAAGTAGGAACTTGGCTATGTGATTGGGTGGCCCTGAGCAGAAGCCACTTTTCCCTCTGAGCCGTAGTTCTATTCTTGGTAAATTTAATATTTACAAGACCTATACTACCTATTTCACTACATTTGGCAAGCTTAATGCTGCTATGGAAATGAGGGATATTATTAAGGATGGTTCATGGGGGGGGCCATTGGCATAAGCCTTGGGCAGAGGAGAATGGAAAAAGAAGAAAAGGAAGGGAAGTCAGTAGGATGGGGACCAGCTGTATTTTATTGCCATTAATGTGATTCAGCTGTGGCTTTTGGAAACTAGCAGTGGCAAAGATACAAATCTGGAATCATTATGAGCAGTATTCAAGCCTAAATCAGTTCTAAGAGATGGAGTTTATTGCCTTCTAAAAAGACTGTGTGACATTCTTCATAAAATCTATTCGTTGGAAAGGATCTTGAAAGTTATCTAATCCAACCTTTCCCCATAAGGACATCTCCTTTAGAATAATCCCCGGGTTATAATCTGTATTGTACTTATGAATCTTCAGAGACCTAAAGTGTTAACCTTCTCCAAGAGGGAGGCCTTTCTTCATTTTCCTACTCTAAATGCCTCTCCCCTCTCCCCCATTATGCTTTATTTCTTTTGTATCTATTTTGTATTCTCTCCTGGAATGGAGGGTCCTGGAAGGCAAGGACTGCCCCAGCCCTGCGACCATACCTAGCACTTGAGAGACAGTTAATGACTGTTGGATTGAATTGAATTGAGGCAATCCATTACAACTTTTGATAGCTCTGATTTTTAGGAAGTTTATCTTTATATGAAGCAGAAATTTTGCCTTTCTGTAGCTTATATCCATTGTTCCTCATTCCTTCAACATTCAAGGACAGTTTATTAAGATATGCATGCTGGAGCCAAGAAAAACAATACTAATCTGTCTTTCAGTGGACAACCTTTCAAATATTTGGAAATTGCTTTTTATCCTATTAAGGCTTTTCTTCAAGCTAACTGTGCTGTCCCTTTCGTACGTCCTTCTCCTAATATGATCTCTCTTCAAGCTCCCTCTCTGTAGGAGGCCCAACACCATCCTGGGTACTAGTTTTTAGATAAATGCCATTTCTACAATGGGGCACTTAGAAGGGAAGGGAGACCCCATATGTTGTCTGGCCAAGACCGTATATCCAGCAGAATTGTTGTCATCTATCCTGGGCTACATTCTTGTCATGTTTTTGCTTTTATTATTTGCTTTTTGAGACTGCCTTGACCTACTGAACTTGTGGTCCAGTCAAACTCTCCTGATGCTTTCCACATAAGTTGCTGCATGACCATTTTCCATTTTCCTCTTCCATTCCCACCCCCTAGGCTTTAGTTATATAGTTGATTTTCAGAGCTAGCCTTGTTGACTTGGGTCCTGGCTTTTTCCAGGAAGATTATATAACTAAGCTGGTGCAAAGAAGCCCCTCTTCCCAAGACTTTTGCTGCTCCTATTTCCCTTGCTCAAGTGCTGGCTGGCACTCAGCAGCAGAAAAAGAGCCCACTCACCTTCTGTTTTGCCCTGCCCAATTCCCCGGAGACTCCAGCATCTGTTGCAGCAATTGTCACATCAGCTTTTATGGAGTTGACCAGGCCTCTTATTTCCTGTCGACCCCTGCCTGAGTCCCTCATAAATGCCCCCAAGAGACTTCAGACAGAGTTCTCAAGGCTCTATTGCAGTGCCTTTCTCTTCTGCTGTACCAGAATATCGGTCACAGCTGCAGTCCACAGCAAATGGATTTCCCTGACCCTAGAGACAGAAGCTTAGTGTTTCCTAGACTTGGTGGCACCTAGGGGGAGGGGAGAGGGGCAGCAGGGAGCGGATAGTGGAAGGGCAGAAGCCTCATCAGCATTTCTCCAGGCTCAGATCCTAGGCCCTTTGGGCAACAGAGACCTGTAATAAGATCACCAAATAAGTCTGTTACAGTCATCATGCCATTTAAAGTATCCCTCTGAGGAAGGGAGTATTTATTGATAGGGATATAGAAGAATAAGAACTTGTACACATAGTGGCTTGAGAAACTGAACAGAATAGATCCCAACATACCTGACTTCCATTTCTTGTGTCACATCTTGTATCCTGTGACATCACTTCTTTATTTCTTCAGTATCTCCCATTGTCTATCTAAAAAGTCCATGCTCTTAAGGCTTGCATTCTCCCCTACTTTCCATAATCAATCCCTGAGAAGCACAGAATCACAGAATGTTAGAACTGGGAAGGACCTTAAAAGTAGTCTAGTTTAGTCCCCTCATTTTAAA
Organism: Sarcophilus harrisii; assembly: GCF_902635505.1. Taxonomy (NCBI): domain Eukaryota; kingdom Metazoa; phylum Chordata; class Mammalia; order Dasyuromorphia; family Dasyuridae; genus Sarcophilus; species Sarcophilus harrisii. The sequence continues at coordinate 550,674,879 of NC_045428.1, forward strand.
GATTTTTGAAGAAACTGAGTTATGCATTTGGAGGAAATAACTTGCCTAGGTCATACAACCCATAAATAATAGAAGCCAGACCTAGCCCTAGGTTTTTGGATTCCAAAATGCCATTCTTCTTTCCATTCTACCCTTTATCTTATGTATATAACTCTTTATCTGCAAACATGTCTACTCACTGTTACAGGATTGCTGATTCCTTGAGGTTACATAAGAACTATTCCTTATTTATATTTTTGTCTTCCCCAGTGAATTTATGATGCATACTAGTTGCTTGATAAGTGTTTTAATTAGTTCGTGGTTTTATGGATCAGAAGTTGCAATTTGGTCACCATGGGGGAGGAACTAAAGAATTGAGAAGGAAGAAGGCCTAGGAGATATTGAGTGTGGAATGTTGTCAGGTTGTAAGATCCTATTGGACACAGTGTATTTTTCTCTTATCTTGCTTGAATCTTTCTTTGTTATAAGGGGGCTAAGAAAGGGAGAGAGCATAAGTACACAATATTCAAATACTCCAATAGATCTCTCATCACTCTGTAGAGTCACTTACAATAAAACAGATTGCAATCCTATTCAAGCCTGTTTGTCCTGTGAAACTGTTGCCCATATTCTTTCCAAAGGTCTCCATGGTAGGTAACATCATAAGGTTATTAGAGAAACTTACTTTCTTTTACCATTCTGAAGGTAACATCAATAACAGACAGTAGTTTGGTTATTTGTTTTTTGTCTCTTTTCTTTTTTCTCCAAATAAATAATTTTTATTTATGCCTTTTTGCATCCTATGTACAAAAATGAATGAAATGAATGAAAATTATCAATTGAGGTAAAAATGAAGGCAGAGGAAGAATTAAGAAAGTATATTATCTTAGAATCAAAGGGTATCCAGTAGAATCTGGTGGTCAACAATACATAAAAGCTGCAGAAAGGACAAGGGGAACCTTTCGTGTTCTATCTACGGTAATGACTATAAGCTGATTGAAAATGAGGATCATATCTTATATTTCTTTGTACAAGCAGGACTAGCACAGGACCCTAAATAATCTAAGGATTTATCAAGATTCTATGATTTTCTCGCCCCTTCCACACTAGAATAAAATTTTATTCTTCAAATTAGGTGAGATCTCAGAAAAGTCCAGCTTTGATCTGAAACATACAAGCAATAGTCCTGTTAGGAAATTTAGTTAAGGAGAGTTCACTGTAATCAAGGCAATCTACTCTATTTTCAGATAACTTTAACATTAAAATTTAACATATTTAACATAGCTAAAATCTAGTTCTCTGTAATATTTGTCCATTGGTTTTAATTAATTCTTAGAGGCTAATTAAATTGTCTAAATCCTCTTTTACCTAACTACTCTTCATATATTTGAAGATAGTGATGCTGTCTCCTGAACTGCTAATTGATTTACAGAATTATTCAATGGGGACAGGCATGTCCAGTTCCTATCAGGGAAGAGCAGGAGTTTGGGGTCTTATTTTATTATATATCACAAATTCTTAAATAAATGAAATCGGTATTCTTCTCTGTATTTGTCATATTTGTTATTCCTATTTCATTCCAATTCATTCTTATTTGTGCTGCATTTTCATTGATCTTAAGCTTATTTCCTGACAGGAGCATATTTCAGTATTTACCTAGTGATGATCACTGTGAATCATGGAATACAGCAATCTGAAGAATCAAAATTGTAAATGGCACAAATAGCAGTGGACTACATGGTGGGTTTAAATAACTGCAACATATTACCAGTAATGATTTGCTTGCAGGAAGTGTTATGAGTGGTCCAGACCACGCTGCAGAGAAACAAGAAATGGATGAGTTTAGGAAGCATCAGAGATTGCTACAGAGGCATGACATAATAGTGATGGGGAATTTGTTATTCAGACCTCTCCCTCTCCTTCTCTCTTCCTCTCTCTCTTCCTTTCTCCCTCCCTCTTTCCCTCCCTTCCTCCCTCCCTCCCTCTCTTTCTCTCTCTCTCTCCCTCTCCAGCAAAAACAAATAAACAAATGGCTTCTTGACTTAGTGATAATTTCATCCTTCAAATGGTGAAAAAATTAAGGGGAAATTCTTTTCTGGATCTGAGTTTCATTAACAAGGAAGAACTGCTGCTGGGGTAGAAATAATGGGAATCTTGGGAGTAGAAGTGGAGTGATCACTACATCACAGAATTTGTTGATAGTGAAGAAAAGATTTGAGTATACTGTAGTCTGGCATGTGCCCCAGACTTTGGAAAAGACAAAGGGAAACAAGTCCAATGAAGAGGAAAAATAAGAATGTATGAAAAGACCAATGTGGATGAACAGGAAACTCTTCCAACAAATATTTTTAAATGAAATGTACAGAAGATTGAAATTAGACTAGGTATGGCATATTCTTCTAAAAAAATGTCTTTTTTCTTTATTCACCCTTGTTTAGCATAGTGCTAGACACATACATAGTAGACATATCAGTTTTTTCTTGGAAAAAAATAAAATGAACACTTCTAAAAATAATAATGAGCCGAAGCTATTAAGGGAAGCTAAGGATTACAAAATAGGCTTTTTAACTATATTAGTTTAAAAAAATCAGAAGGGATGAGACCTTTGCTTGGGGTGAATGGGAAAATAATAACTGACAAAAAACAAGGCAACACTGCTCAGTTCATATTTTGTTTCTATAATCTCTACAAAGAACAATGAATTTTTACACTGAAGGTGACAGATAAAAACGATTCACAGGATATGTATTGCCAAGATAAGGAAAGAAATAGTAACAGGGCACTGAGCTACTCTTGATGAATTCAAATCCCCTAGCCCAAATGGACTTATCATGGGTCCTGAAAGAATTGGCAGATATGAGTTCTGAGCCATTCTGTGATAGTTGAAAGATCATGGAAAATGCAATAGGCATGCCCCATAATTGGAGAAAGGTAAATGCCCCAGTTTTCAAAAAAAGGGGAAAAGCAAAGATGACCAACTTACAAACCAATGACGGTGACTTCAGTTTCTGGAAAAATTCTAGAAAAGATCATTAAAGGGATCGAGAATAGCCAGAAAGTGAAGCAGTGTCTTCATGAACAAGTCAGACTAATCCAATTTCCTTTTTGCATGGGATTAATAAATTCATTTTTTGGGGAATATAGTTTACCTAGATTTTAGGAAAACTTTTGATAAAGTAGATCCTGCTTTTCTTGTGGACAAAAGGGAGAAATATCAATTTGATGATTATACAATCAGATGGATTCAGAATTGCTTGAATGAGCATTGGGCTGAATTTGGTAAAATGAAATTCAAAAGGGACAAACAAATTATGAACCTGGATACAAAATCATCAACTAACTTCACATTTTTGAGATTGGAGAGGCATGGTGGGATAGCAGTTGTTCTAAAATGGGTCTTAGGGGCTTTTAGTGGCTTATTATCTCAGTAGGAATCAGCAGTGGGATAAGAAAGACAAAAATTTTAATGTTGTCCTGGGCCAGTTAGTCAGGGCTTAGCTTCCATTCCAAGAGCAGAGAAGTGATAACCCCACTGTACTTGGACCCTCATCTCTAAGATTATGTTCAGAGCTGACCATCATAGTTTAAGAAGACATTGATAAGCTGGAGAGTGTCCCAGGGAAAGCAGATAGGATGGGGAAGGGATTTAAATTTATGACATGAGGATCAGTTTAAGGAAAAGAAGTCTCGGGGAGGACATGAATAATAGCTGTATTTTTATTTTTGGAGGGATTGTCTCATGGAGTTACACTTACTGTCTTTGACCCAGGGATCAGAATCAGGAGCAGTGAGTAGAAGTTTCAAAGAGGCCAGTGTAGGTTTGATATAGGGAAAACCTTCTAACAGTGACAACTGTTCAAATGCAGAGTAGCCTTCCTTGACAGGTAGTGAGTTCCCTTTCCATGGAGATCTTCAATTAGAGACTAGATGGCTTGTTGGGTGTGTTATAGCAGGTAAGTGAGTCAGACTAAATGGTTGCTGAGTTTTATTCCAACTGTCAAATTCTAGGATTCTGTGATTCTTGTTACCCAGGAAATATGTAAACAACAAAGGTGATGCAGTCTTGAAGGAAGAACTAGGAAGATCAGGTATGTGCTCAGCCTGAGGCTATTAAACATTTTAATTAATGACTCTTACAGAGATAAGCGGAGTTCTTGTTAGAAGTGTAGGTGACATAGGGAGAAGGAGGGTTACACACTGGATGGCTGGACCAAAAGGTGCTTGGTGCCTGGAACACTGAGCAGATGGTGACATCGAATAGGAAACAATGTAGTCATACTTTGGGACTCAAAAGTGAAGAGGTACTGTTTTGTGGTACCAGACTAGAAACTGGGAAAACCTGGGTTCAAATCCTGCCCCAGATACTTTGCAGCTATGTGACCCACATAACTTTTCTAAATCTTAGTTTCTTTATCTATAAAGGGGGATAATAATAGCACATGCCTTACAGGACTTTTTTGTGAGGTTCAAATGAGATAATTACTGTAAAGCATTTTGCCAACTTTAGTGTTCCATAACTACTAGCTTACTTCTTCAGGAATAAGATTCTTTTCTATAAACCTACTACCTTCTTCTTCATTCTCCACTTCAATCCCCTCATCACCTTTCCTTGCACCATATAGTCCACTGGGTCCTCTGGATTTCCTGCTTTATAGTAAACATCCTCATTTTAAGACCCATTCTTCTCATGCTTCCATCTTCTGGCTCACAGTGAGACCCAGCTACCCCAGAATGACACTGCATCCTTGGCATTTCTTTGTAGTCTTGATTGTAACTTCTTTCATGCTACCCTCTCTTAGACCCCCTCTCAATTCACTAGTCCTAAGAGTGGAGTTAATTCTCCTTTCTTTATATCACTACTGTCAGATTTGCCCTTTCCTGCCTTTACTCAGCAACTTTTCCTTTGAGATTTACTCTGTCCAAATAAGACCACCTAATCCGGAGCTACTACCATTATTATCTTCTTCTTTTATCAGAGTTTGTAAAGTACCTGGCTCATAATTTTTCTCTCTAACTTTTTACCCTAATATGAAAGAAACCTCAAAATGTAGATAAATAGATAGATAGACAGATGGATGTTTCCTCAAAGTTCCTATTTACCTCCCATGATTTAGCCTAATTCCACCTTAATTACACATATAGTCATTCTTTTGCTCTTGTCATCACCCACAAATATTCCACTTCCATAAGCAAGATCTCTGAAATTCTTTTAGCCAAGAATCAGCTGTCATTCCATCCCTTTCATATACTCCTTCTATACTTATTCTTCATACTCACTGCAATTCTCAGTCCCTACACCCATTAGTAATTTGCCAAATCATCACCTCTGAACTGGCCAAATCTTCTCTTCCCAATAGTTACTCAGGGAATCAGTTCAATTTTACAGTATCTCTTGTTCTTGAATCCCTTTCTTCCTTATCACTACTCATACTTTACTGAACTCCAAACTTGGATTACTCCTACAATCCACTTCATGTTACTGAAGAGTGCTGGAGGAAGTTATTCATAGGTGATATAAATTTATAATATCAACTGTGCCCTCATTGCATAGACAATCTTTTTATTCATTCCAAATTGATTCTTTATTGTCCACAGCACCTGTTGCACATCTTTTCTTCTCTTCTCAAGCCTTCCTCACGTGAAATCTTTATTTCTCAGCTAAGGTCCTCAATTCTCATATCAAGAACAGAAATACAAACATATCCCCTGAAGTAGGGGCACATACATCCCAATACTACCTCATTCTCTTTAGAGATGGATAAATCAGTCTCCTCTTTGAAGGATATGATGTCTTGCTGCCATCTTTGTCCACTTCTGGGCAGAATCCTGGAGATTGTTGCTTGGGGCTGCATTTGGGTTCAACTGTCAGTGGACCTCTGGTCCTCCAACCTTTTGAACTTCATTTAGTCTTCAATATGCCTTCATCTAAAAGCAAGAAGAAATAGATCCAACAGGAGTAGGATTGTCATAGATGCCATGTAACTCCAAAGTCACAAGTTGAGGCTTGTAGCATTCCATTCTTATAATTGAAATATAACCTGGAAATACAGAATGATTTGATGGGTTAATTACTTTTATAGGCACATCTTGTTCCAGTTCAGTAGCCAATCAAAAGATTATTTTTTGCCACACAGGAAGCTGTTAGGAGACAGTCCTGGGTATGCCCTGAAATTCATCGGAAGAGTGTCTGCATCAGGAAGAACATGCTGTACATACTTACAAGGACTTTATTTTCAGATATGATTACCTAATGTTTTTATAACATAGTCATTTTTCTTGAATGCTATCTCTGTTCCAAACACTTACTAATAACAACAATAACAAGAGCAATAACAAATCATTAAACAAATCAAAGGACACAGCACCATGTCTGATAGCATGTTTGAAATCTCACCTTTCTACTCTTCCCCAATCTTACTACCACTACCATTTTTCTACTACTGAGATTGTTCAATTAAGAGTTCATCTATCTTTTGTGCTGTTATCATTTACATGTTTCAAGTCATGTGTATATTATTTTCTTGGGTTTGCTTTTTTCCTCTGCATCATTTCATATACAAATTTCTATGTTTCTCTGACATTCTTGTATTTTTCATTCCTTAGAATGCAAAAATATTCCATTATATTAGCATACCACTGTTTGTTCAACTGTTCCCTAAAATTATAGACACTCATTTAAAGAAAATTAATAGAGGCTAGAAGGACCTAGGTAGGTATTAAAGTTTTAATATAATTTAAACTTTTGGACAGCAGAAATTCTTTTTCATTTTGTCTTTGTGTCCTCAACTCCTAATATAGTGCCTGATGAAACATTATGATTTGTTGGTGGTGATTAATTATTTTCAGTATTGTCCAATTCTTTGTGACTCTGGAGTTTTGTTTTATTTTGTTTGTTTTTGGCAAAAGTGCTGGAGTGGTTTGCCATTTCCTTCACCAGCTCATTTAACAGATGAGGAAACTAAGGTAAACAAGGTTCATTGACTTGCTCAGGGTCATATGACTATTAAGTGCCTGAGACTGCATTTGAACTCAGGTATTCCTGACTCCAGGCTTGCTGCTCTATTCACTGTTTCACCTAGCTGCCCTATATGATTTAATAGATACTTTTTAGATTAGTTTAGATTGAAAGAGGAGTATTCTTTAAAAAAAAAAAATCAGCTGTCCAAATGAGGAAAGTGGAGGCCCAGTGAGGTCAAATGGTAATCCAGAACCTCAAGTAGCAACAGTGGTCATATGAGCAGTCAGGTTCTCTGAGCCCAAATCCAATGCTTGCTTCTTTGTCTGAAGGAAGGCATAGGGTGACACAAAAAGAACAGGACTCAAAGTCAGAACAAGATGAAGTTTTCCACATCTGTAAAGTAGGAAGAATACTAACTGTATTTCCTTCATGGAGATGTTGTTTGGATCACAGTTCAGGCTTGTACAACAAAATACTATATCATTATAAATAGCTACTATTGACACTGCATCATGTCCATGTTTTCATGCCTGTGCTTAGATTAACCTACTAATAGTTCACCCATATTTCAGTCTCTCACTTAATCTATTTTGTATCTATAGGGGCATACTGGGAGCCTGAAATAAAGGGGGAAAGACAGTAAGGAAAGTTGGGCAGTGAGAAAAAAAATAAAGAGAGATCTCAGAACCATCCTTGTGTGAGATCTGGGCAGTCCCCATCATTCCCATGCAGTGTTGATGAGAATAGGAATATGCCAGGCACTGTGCTAAGCACTTTTACAAATATTATCTCATTTAATCTTCACAACAGCCCTGTGAGTTAAAAGTAACATTTTATGTTCCTATTATTTGTTATTCCACAGTGCATTTCTGGTCAGGGTACTCTGTGATCTACCCACTGTTTTTTTTTAAACTATGTTTTGTCCTTTTCCCATTGTAAAATTATCTTAAATACATGAGTAGTCTTGTCCTACGATTATAGGGCCCACAGCAATCTTCAAGAGACTAACTTCTAATTAGAGACCCTGTATTCTGAAATCTTTCCAATGCAAATCTTCCAATCCTGAGTTCTCACGGGAGTTTCCTTACCCACTCACCATATTGCCTCCCAAGTAGAATGGAAGCCTTCTGAGGAGAGGGGCTATTTTTAATACATACTATAATGCCCTGCATGTAATTGGTAGTTAATAATTTTTTAATGGAAATTAATTGAGTTCATGTTTCTAGCTTCACTTCTCTCTTTCTTTGCAGCTCTTACTTGCCCATCTGTCTCCTGAGCACCCTGATTGTGTCACTCTATAGGCCATGGAGAATGAGCTGCCAGCCCCCCCTACATCTATCAGTGCCAACGTTGCAAGCAGTACCAGTGGGGTCAGTAGTAACAGCAGCAGCAGCAACAACAGCAATGGTGGTAACCGTTCTACTGGAGCTGGACCTCAGATTTCTGTGTATAGTGGTATCCCCGACCGGCAGACTGTACAGGTAACCTTAAATTGCTTGGTACATCTTGGACCCCAGGGCTAAGCCTTAAGGTCCCAAGTCAAGAAACTTAGAAAAATTCTTTCTTAAAAGCTATACAAATTATCAGTCTGTGGAGATTCTCTGATGGCATTTAAGAGGAGAATAGATGCAAACATTAAGAGAAAGGAAATTTGATGCTGTGGCTTAGGGACTTCTTATACTGACCAGACACTGCCTTAACTCAGTGTTACCCAATAGGATTTTGATGCTCAAGAGTAATAATTAGGCTACCATAATTGTAGACTCTCAGACTTCACAGCATTAACCCTTTATTGAATTAGTTTAACTTCACCCTGTTCATGTACCCCTTCTTCCTTTTTCCTTTCACTATTAATTTCAAACCCTAGCCCTGCCTTTCTCCCTATCTGCTCTGTTCCAATGTCACTGAATAAAGTCACCTAACTGTGCCGAATCCACTAGAAATTTATGTATTATGAGGGCACTCTCAACTGTGCCCTCCCGGTTTTACATCAAACTTTTCACTATTCTCTGGTTAATAATCATTGTCTTCACAATAGCTGTTCTAAAACTTCTCTTCCTAAAACACCTATGCCACAATTTTCCCAATTTTTCTCAGTAAAGGACCTCTCTTCATATTTTTATTTAAAAAATGAGGCTACCATTAGGAGCTCTCTCTCCTCCATAGCTCAGATCACTTCATCATCATCCCGCATTCTGTTCTCCTTTGTTTCATCTTGAAGGATGTATTGGTCAAAGCCTCTACTTTTAATTTTTTTTTCATTTCTTTTTTTTAAATTTATTTAATAGCCTTTTATTTACAGGTTATATGTATGGGTAACTTTACAGCATTGACAATTGCCAATCCTCATGTTCCAATTTTTCCCCTCTTTCCCCCCACCCCCTCCCCCAGATGGCAGGATGACCAGTAGATGTTAAATATATTAAAATATAAATTAGATACACAATAAGTATACATGACCAAACCGTTATTTTGCTGTACAAAAAGAATCAGACTCTTGAAATATTGTACAATTAGCTTGTGAAGGAAATCAAATGCAGGTGGGCAAAAATATAGGGATTGGGAATTCAATGTAATGGTTTTTAGTCATCTCCCAGAGTTCTTTTGCTGGGCGTAGCTGGTTCAGTTCATTACTGCTCCATTGGAAATGATTTCGTTGATCTCATTAAATCCTCTACTTTTGACCTTTGTCCCATACTGTTTCATCTCTTCTGGAAAATTATTCCCGAAGTTATCCTTCCTGTATTCCTCATTTTCAGCCTCTTCTGGTCGATTGGTTCTGTCTCTGCTGCCTATCAACATTCTCATATCCACTTTAAAAAAAACCTTTGGCTTGACTCTATAATCCCTTTAAATTATAATTTTCTAGACTGTATATTCTTCCTTTGATAGCCAAACTTTTAGGGAAAAAATTAACTACATTTATTGACTCAGTTTACTCATGTCTCATTTGCTTTGAAAACCTTGAAATAAGGTGTCCATCCCAGGTATTCAATTGAAACTAATCTCTTTAAAGTCAATAAATACTCATTTGTGTGTATTTATCTCTTTATTGCTTAATCTACTGGCTCCTCTCCAGTTCTCAAACTTTCTGACTTCTGTTCAGCATTTTAAACTATTGGTCAAGTCCAAATCAAGTCAATAAGCCATGATTTGCAAGCCATTCTCCAATTGATAAATGGTCAAAGGATATGAACAGACAATTTTCAGATGAAGAAATTGAAACTATTATAGTTTGTTGATTTGGGGGTTACATCTCTTGCCAAATTGGGTGACCATGTTTAGGCCATATCTGATTCCTTTTACTTTTACTCTGAAACAATTCCTCGAGAAAGAGTTTTCTAGCTATCCCTTTTCCCTAGATGCTTAGAGAAAACCAGAAAGACAAAAGAGCAGCTGAGGCAGAGAAGGGCATAAGAATAAGAGTCCTGGGAAAAGCATTCAGGAAAGCAACCTCAGTGGAAAACAGAGTCCTGAGGAGAAAGGAGAGAGAGGAAACAGCAAAAGAAAAGGCAGGCTTTAGAGAAGACATGGAAGAGCAGAGCCCAGTAGGAAACTAGGTCCAGCCTGAGTTTGTGTGCCCAGTTGTGACTCATGAGAATCCAAGCTCTGAGGCTGGAATTTCTTCAAAGTTTTTCAATCACAGAAACCACACTAGAAGGCTAGAAAAAGATCTAGCTGATGGGGAGGGGGGATAAGGGAAGGGGTAGGGAAGGTAAGGGAAGGGGTAGTGGGGATAAGGGAAGGGGGAAGAAGTGCCTAGAGCTGCAATTCAGCCTGAGGATTTGACTAAGAGGTCAGGAGGCTCACTCAGACCAAGGCCCAGCTTGGGGCAGTATTTGCCAGGGAAGAGCTGCAGGTGAGTGACAGAAGAGCAAGGAGGAGGGGCACGGGTTCTGGGGCCTTGGGGGCGGAGGAAGAGAACACAGAGCTTTGCTTTTTTTTCTCAGAGAAAAGGCCGTGTGGGGTGAGGTCAGAGGGCAGCTCTTTGTCACTGTCCAGAGGCCTTTCCTTAGCCAATCCCAATGGAAAGGGAGGACTATTCTGAGGAAAGGGAACGGATTGTGGGGGGTGGGAGAAGGTAGGGAGGAGAGTTTAAGCTAGAGAGAAAGGGAGAAAGGAAGGAAAGAAAGAAAGAGAAAAGGAAAGGAGACAGGCAAGCAAGGGGCCAGCCCCAGCATCCCTGCAAAACTTAAGCTGTGAAGAGGCTGAGCTGTAGGAAGCAGAGCTGCACTCAGTCCGGAGAGGCCCAGCATTCCTACTGTACAGCCCAGGAGGCCTTGTTTTCTGGGAAGCCACAGCAGGCCCCTGGAGAGCATCATCAAGAGTAAAAAACAGGGAGTTTTCTGAAAGTATTAGTACCTAAAGGGATGGTCTGTGGCCCCTAAGCTGCATTCAGGTGAGTCTTAGGCCTGCTGCCTATTTCCAAAAATAGGACAGGTACCCTACTGACCTTTATTCTCCACCATTGCTTCATTCTTGCTCTTGGTTCCTGCCCTATTTGTGCTTCTGTTTATTTACTTCACATCATCTTTTTCTTTCTTTGCTCTCTACATTCCAGTCAAACTAGCCTACATGCCATTTCCTGTCTAGTTCCCTCTTAGTTGCTTTTGCATGGATTGTATACTTCATGTCTAGGGGATAGACACATGGATGTAGAGTCTCACAGTTTCAGAGTTGGAAGGAATTTTAATGACTATCCAATCTAATTCATCCAGGAAAAAAAAATTTGATTAGCAAGCATTTATTAAGTGCCTATTAGATACAGGTACTGTGCTAGGCTTTGGGGATATAAGGGACTTTTAACTTTTTCTCATGCGGCATTATATTCCTATATAAGTATATACAGAACCAATATAAAATAGTTTAATAAGGAAGTGCTAAGCAGCTGGAGGGCAGGGGTGTAGTTGGTGATTGAGATGGATTTTGAAGGAAATTAAAGATTCTAAGAGGCAAAAGAAAAGTTCCTCAAAAAATACCCTACTTTTTAACCTGAGGGACGAGAAGAAGAATGGTTCCCTCAGTAGAGACAGAGATGATCAGAAGGAGGAGGTAAGTTTTGGGGAGAAGGTAATGAGTTCTAGAGTGTGAATAGCCTATGGGATATCCATTTAGAAACTGGTGATGGGGTACTGGAGACTAGGAGAGAAGCTAAGGTTAAATGTAAGAAATAATATGAGATAATGTTTGTAAGAAACTTATTAGTACAGTGCCTACCAAATAGTAGTGGTAGCCTTATTCGTTTTTTCCCCATATATAGACCTCATGGTCATCTGTGTAGTTGATGACATAAAGGAACTCCCACATTACATACTGGACCAGTGGCCATTCAGCCTTAAGATCTCCAATGAGGGCCTAACCCTTACTTCTGAGGCAGTCAATTCCACTTGTGGAAAGCTCTGGAGATCTGGATTCAGGTGTGCCACTTCCTATGTAATCTCTGGCAATTTACTTAACATTCCTCATCTTCAGAGTAAAAAGGCTGAACTAGACAATTTCTGAGGCAACGTCTGCTAACTAGAATGATGAGATGAGTGGAAGAGTGCTATCTAGGTGTGGCCAGCTGTCCTGTATGGTCCCACTTCCTCATCATAAATAGGAAATAAGAGAGGGGAAGCACTAGCTTTAAGAGGGCTTCTTGTAGAAGCACCAGATCTTCCTGACTCCAAATACATCACTTAGCCAATTTAGCACTCTGCTTGCCTTTCAGATATTCAGAAAATAGTGTTTTCAAGTTCCCCGAGTGTCTTCCTGTGTTGGGTTTTATTTCTAAACAATGTGAAGACCAAGTACTATGTTAAAAGTACCTGGGAGTATCTGTCTGGGTCTGTCTAGAGTATCAGCCTTTGGGTTAGGCCAGGTGGAAAAAGGAAAATATAATCAAAAGGCATCTTAGTGAAATAGGAATTTTCCTGGACTTGGTGTCAGAAGAAGAGGAAATCTGAAGTCTTATACTTATATTCTAAACTTCAGATTTATGCATCACAGGGTGAAAGCCATGGCTAGTAGACAGCACTTTCTGAAAAAGAACTTGGGCAGGAGAGGTTAGGTTGTTTAGGGGGCTGTAAACTCTATATTAGTCCATGTTGTGATATTGTAACCCAGTAAAGTAATTCAGAAAAACCAGGAATAAAGAGGTGACAGTATGCTCTGCTCTAATGAGATTTCATCTAAAGTTCCATGTTCAATTCTGGGCACCACAAATTAGGAAGAATGTTGGCAGGCATCTGATGAAAATTAGCCAGGCTCACATGAATGTTATGGAATATTATTGTTCTGTAAGAAATGACCAGCAGGATGAATACAGAGAGGCTTGGAGAGAATTACATGAACTGATGCTGAGTGAAATGAGCAGAACCAGGAGATCATTATATACGTCAACAACGATACTATATGAAGATATATTCTGATGGAAGTGGATTTCTTTGACAAAGAGATCTAACTCAGTTTCAATTGATCACTGATGGACAGAAGCAGTAAAACCAAAGAAAAAAACACTAGGAAATGAATGTAAACTATTTGCATTTTTGTTTTTCTTCCCGGGTTATTTTTACCTTCTGAATCCAATTCTCCCTGTGCAACAGGAGAACTGTTTGGTTCTGCACACATATATTGTATCTAGGATATATGCAACATATTCAATATATATAAGACTGCTTGCCATCTAGGGGAGGGGGTGGAGGGAGAGAGGGGAAAAATCAGAACAGAAGTGAGTGCAAGGGATAATGTTGTAAAAAATTACCCTGGCATGTGTTCTGTCAATAAAAAGTTATTATAATAATAATAAAAAAAATTAACCAGGCTCTTGAAATGCCTTGAGTTCGAACTATATGAGATTCAGTTCAAGGTATTAGGGATCCTTGGCCAGGAGAAGGGAAAATTCAGGAGGGTTATGGTAGCTGTCTTACAGCATTTAAAGGCCTGTCACCCTTTTTTTCTGTTCCCAGAGAGCAGAATTAAGAACGTTGGGGAAAATGGCCAAAAAAAAAAAATTTGCTGTGGGGGAAAGGAGGAACACTTACTAACAATTAGCATTATCCAAGAGTCTCTTGACCTGTCTTGTGGGGGTTCCTCTTCATTGGAGATCTTCAAGAAAAGGTGGCATCAATTTCAGAAAAACCTGCAAAGTCTAATATGAACTGATGCAAGATAAAATGAGCAGAACCAAGAAGACATTGTACACAGTATCAGCAACATTTCGTGATGATTAACTATATTGACTAAGCTCTTCTCAACAACACAGTGATCCATGAGCAAGTACAAAGAGCTCATGAAGTAAAGTACTATCCATAATCAGAAAAAGAACTGATGAACTGTGAATGCAAATTCAAGCATATTTTTTTCACATACTTTATTCTGACTTGTTGGTTTTTTTCTTTTTGGTCTGTTATTTTACAATATGCAAATATGTTTTACATGAGATAGCATATGTATAAGCTAAATCACAGTCTACCTTCTTCAGAAATGGGGGAGGGAGAAAATTTTGGAACTCAAAATCTTATAAAAATGAATGCTAAAATTTTTTTTTGTCATGTATCTGGGGAAAAAGCAAAATACTATCATATTTTTTTAAAAAGAAAGGAAAGGTGGTATAATCATAGGGATATTGCAAACAAAATTATTTTCGAGATTTAGGTTGAACCAGTTGTCCACTGAAGACCCTTCCAACTCTGAAATTCTATGATTGTGTTATCCTAGACCAGAAGAAATGACAGAAAAGGTAGGAGGAACTTGTGCAGTTTACAGCACAGTGCTCTGCTCCACTAACCATGGGATTATTTGGGATGAATTGTTGGGCCTAATTTACTAGTGGGCCTGATGGTGCTATCCATGAATCTGCTGATTGGAGTGAACAAGGTTTGTTTCCTTCAACTTAGCCATTTTGGTGTTTTCTCTTAGGTGATACAGCAAGCCCTGCACCGGCAGCCTAGCACTGCAGCTCAGTACCTCCAGCAGATGTATGCAGCCCAACAGCAGCACCTCATGCTGCAGACAGCAGCACTCCAGCAGCAGCACCTCAGCAGCGCCCAGCTCCAGAGTCTGGCAGCTGTGCAGCAGGTGCATCGGGAGGGCTGAACATGCACGTGGGTGAATGTGTGTATGAGACAGAGATGAAGACAAAGTTGGGAGATCCCCTCCCCTCTCCATGAAAGGCTCTCTAAGGGTTCCTGGCCACCTGCATGTTTGCCTCATTTCTAGCCAAATTTCTGGTGACCCAGAATAGCCTCTCAGCTTGGGGCCTCTAGTAGCTAGAGTAATTAAGCAGGATCTCACTATACAGAGGATGGAGAATGTTGGTGTTATGGCAGAAGGAAAGGGTCTATAGAAGGGAAGGTGGAGGAAATAGGAAGTTTTTGAGCCTAAAAGAGTTGTGGGAAAGTCTGGAACCCCAGTGACAGTGTTGTTGTTTTATAGGCAAGTCTGGTAGCCAACAGACAAGGGGCCTCTTCAGGCAACAATGGCTCTGCACAGTCCCCAGCCCAATCACCTTCGGTAAGTAGGATGATGAACAAGTGGAGATGAATGGTCCACAATTATGGGGCTTATTTCTTCCATCCTGCTTTGAACACCCATGTGTTCCCAGATTCCATACTGTGGGGAACTTTTACCTAGGTGAGTGAAGTACATCCCTGTCCTTCTTTCATGCACTTCCCATAATTGGCTAGATTATGGAGGAACTCAGACACCTGCCCCTTCTTGTGGCGGGGTCTCTCTGGCCTTTCTCGAAGAGTCTTTGCTACCCTCATTAGTCAAGTAAGTTTGCATGCTTCTCTCTGTCCTCCCTATGTTCTTCCCTCTCCCTCCAAAGGCTTGTGTCCATTCACACATGACAAGGCTATTTTCTCCCAGAATAGTCCTGAATCCACTGAATGAGCCCTTTCTGTAGATGAGAATTCAAATCAGGGATTGAGGAGGAATGATGGGCACCCAAGACCAGAGAAGGTCACATTCAATACTTATTCTCACAGAGTTGGATCCAAAAGAGTCTAGGCCCACTAAGGAAGCCAAAGGTAGATAGCAGTGCTTTACAAGGGGATGCAATTGTAAATGGGCTAGCTGCTGAACTTATCATTTTCTGCTTTCATGTCTCTCCAGATAAACCTGGCAGCCTCCCCAACAACAGCTCAGCTCATCAACCGTGCCCAGAGTGTCAACACAGCTGCAGCCTCAGGCATTGCCCAGCAGGCTGTGCTGTTGGGCAATACTTCCTCTCCGGCACTGACAGCCAGCCAGGCGCAGATGTATCTGAGGGCACAGATGGTGAGCACTCGTGGCTTGGATATGGCTGGACTCTTCCTGTGGTTTTAGAGTAGGGAACCCAGGAGAACTGAGAGAAGTCCAAAGGGAAGTAGAGGCACAGAAATAGGAAGAAGGCAGGTCAGGAGTAAATGGTTAAAAAAAAAAAAGGAAAGAAATAAAGAAACTGATGGATCAGGAAACAGAGGGGGAAAGGAACAGATAGTTTAGGGATTGGGGATAAAAACAGGCAGACAGAGCTATGGATTATCTCAGGACCTGAGCAAAGAGGGATAAATACATTATATTGTCTCTTTCCTTGCTTTCTGAGAAGGAAATAAGGCCACTCATTGCCTAGTTCAGGCCTCCCCTACAGTTCTATACCTTGCAGCCCTCTGGACAGGAAAGGGAACATGCACAGGACATAGCATGCTGTACTTGGATGAACCTGAGTTCTGATCTGCACCCCTCACTACCTGAGATATCTTGAGCAAGTCTCTTCAGCTCTTGGAGCCTTAGTTTTCTCCTCTATAACTTGAAGGAGTTGTACTAGATGATCTCCAAGGCCCTTCCAGCTCTTTATCCTTTGATCCTACCTGACAGACATATATAACACAGAATAAGAAAGGGGGAAATAGTTGTTCACACAATTGTAATTGTCCTTTTTGGATACGTATATAGAATCCACCACCACTGTAAAGGGAAAGTATTAATTCCACTGGACATAACATGTAGTTATAGACATCACTATGTGGAATAATTGTAATCTACCAAGTATGCAATTAACAGCTTTCAAAATATAGAGATCTAGAGGAAGAAACATGGAAATGAGATGAGATGTTATGTCAACTTCTCTGTGCTTCAGTTTCCTCATCTCCAAAATGGGGAGGGTTCTCTTCTCTAACTTGATGCTCTTCTAATCCCTGATCTCTTCCTGTATGCTATTTGAGTTCTTCCTACGATACTTTCATAGATCCTATAGAAAATGAGCTTACATTCCAGTACTCTATTCAGTTACCAAAAAAAGTCATGTAACTCACCTGTACAGTAATCCAGAGGTCACTAAATAACAAGGAATAACTCCTTATCCTTAGACTATTTCTATCTGAACCCTATCCAAAAAAAAAAAATGTAAAAAACATGATAATAGTATGTCAAGATTTTGAAGTGCTTTACATACATTATCTCTTTTGGTCAGGCCATAGTAGCCAAAGCCCTCCTAGTTACTGTATGGGCCTTACCTGAATTCCTCAAGTACTGCAGCCTCAGCTCCTTGAAGCGGAGGAGATTCCCTTCCAAATCATGACACTATCCCTGAGCAAACTCCCCCAAACCACTGGGCTGAGGCCAAACCACTTGGCTTCCCAGTGTGTAAGGGAATCACCTGGAGAGGGTTAGAGCTGCTACATGGATCAGACCCCTCTGGGCCTATGGCTGAGGGTGGGAAAGCAAACATCTCTTCCTGTGAGGTTGCTGATGTGTGACACTGGAAGCCTTGATGGGGCCCCTTAACTCATCTTCATGCTCCTGTTGGTGAGACTTTATGGGAAGTCTTCTCAGTGGAAAAGCTGAAGTCACCAAATTAGACCGTGCCTCAGAACCCTGCCCTCACATCTTCTACACTGAGAGATGAGCACTTCTTTTTTCTTCCTTATCAGTCCTTGGAGCCTGCTGGAACCTCATTACTTTACTCTTTCCCATTCCTTTCTCATATATGCCATAATGATTGTGAACAAATTACTTGCACCATTTTCCTGTGCCCAGAGGACAAGAATAGAGTTTACAAACTCTTTTTCTCCCTGTGTCCTCTAATTGATGACTTCATTAGAGAGCATGGCTGGATCTTCCTTCACTGAACTCATCCTTAGCCAACTCCTAGGGCAGGCCCAAGAGCTTCTGGGGGTTGGCTTAATTTTTACTGTGTACAGCTTTATAAGTGTGTTGACAAAAGGACACACACACACAAGTGTGGACACACCCAAGGAACTCATGCACATAATTCTATAAAATTTGAGAGCTGGAAGAGACCCTTAATGAGCATCTAACTTCATCTAGATCGGAGCAGGAATCCCTTACTATGGCATCCTTGACCATATCCTACCTCTGTCAGAATACTTCCAGTTTTTACAGCTCATTATAACAAAAGGCTCATTCCATTTTTTGTTGGCATTATTTCTGGGGAAGCTTTCCCTAATGTATCAATCTAAAATTTGCCTTTTTGAAATGTCTACATATTGTTCCCAGTTCTTCATTCTGAAACTAAGGGGAATTTCCTCTTCAATGTGACAGCTCATTCATCATACACCTAGAGAGAGAGATGTCATCATGTTTTCCCTGGCCTTCTCTAAGGACAGACATAGATACATAGGGATGACCCACCCAGGAGAGCAAAGTCGGTCATATACAGGTAAAGGAATGACAGAGAGCAGCAAAATAATGAACATTTTCAGAGAGAAAACAGGAAGAGAAAGGGATGCTCTTTTGTTATCTGTGTAGAGAACCACATAGATCACTCAGAGAAAGGAACACACACACACACCCTAGTCTCAATCTCGCTAGTGTACAATTAGTATTTTCAGGTCCTTTGAAAGTGTCGGGCAGCAAACTAAATGTGGCCTAATCTGGTCAAGTGTGTGTAATCAATTTGATCAGTTCTGTGGCCCAGGACAGCTGTAGGCCAGGTTTCTGGGCATGTCCCTGGGCATGGGGTAGGGTGGGAGGCTCTGACCTTGCCTAGGATTATCCTTGGTTCCTAGCACCTGAGGAAACTGATGGAGGCCAAGGCTTCCCTGGGGAGATTGTGCCCATGGTGAGCCTTAGGTTGGGCCAAACCTAACCCTTGGATCTGTCCCACAGTAAGTAGCTCCTTAAGGGCTGGACAAAAATTGCCCATGTAGCTGCCCCTGGACCTCTACCCTAGAGCCCCTGATTTGTTGGAAGCCTTCTACTTCTTTCTTGGCCTTCCCCATATCTGCCTCCTGGACCAGACTCCCCTCCTGCCTTGTGGCTGAGCCCACACTGGGCAGGTAAACGGCACCTCCTTTCCTGTGATTCCAGACCCAGCCAGGTAACCTGGTGCAGGTAACTAGGAGCCTAGGCGGCACTGTTCCTTTGTCCCCTCAGCTCATCTTCACGCCCACGGCCACCGTCACTACCGTGCAGCCTGAGCTCAGCACCGGCTCCCCTGCCCAGCCCCCTACCCCCAATCAGGTGAGGACTCCATGGAATGGGCCTGGGGGAGGGGAAGGGTGGGGTAAATGGTTCCTAGGGAGGCGGGGCCCCCTTTCCCTCCCCCCAGAAGGGTACTTGGGTTGACCTAATGGATCTCCAGAGTTTCTGGTAGGACAGGGCTCCCTAGGAAAGCAGGAGGCAAAACAGCCAGAAGTCTCCAGCCCAGGGCCCCTTCACAGCCATTCTTCACTTTCCAAAACATCTATATAGGTGAGGAGCTTGGGAATAGCATGCTGAGGCCAGAGAGTAAGTAACTGCTACTGGAGTCTTGGGGGCCCTAAACCCTCTCTGACATTCCCTTCAGGGCCCTAGAGCTCTGAAGTTCACTGTCCCACCTACCCATTTCTCCTTCCATCCCTGAATTGAGTCTTACTCAGTGGACAAATCTGCTCTTGAGAACATAAAATCCACCCTACTAGGAAAGATAACAGGGAGTGAGGATGAACCTTTGGGCTCCTGGCCTTGCCTTCCTGGGAAAGGGAAGATTCTTTGGGCAACAAGGAAAAGGCCTGGTGGGGGCCGGCCTGGAGAAGAGAACAGGACAGCAGGATCTCTGCTGAGCCTGGCCAACCACTTGTGTCCAGCAGAGGGCACCAAGAACCAGGCTGTGGGAGGAATACTAATGCCTCAGCTGAGAAAATCCAAGGAAACAAGCTTGGAAAGATTCTGGGGGCAAAAGAGCTGGAAGCTTGGTGTTTAGTGCCTTCACCGAGGCTGAGGGAGGCTCTCTGAAGCTGTCTGCTTCCCGCAGACATCCTGCCCTAGTGATTGCAGCGTGGGGATTTGCTCAGATGCTTGTTGCAGTGATACTTCTCTGGCCTTCAGAGGCCTGGTGGTGGAGGGGCCCAGGATATGTGCCGGGGACAAGATCTGGCTTCCCTTCCCTGTCCTGGGTTATAGTCCTCCTGTAGAATCCAGTTTCTGCTTTCATCCTTCTGTGCCCCTTTTCAACTCTATCCCTGCTATCCTAACCCCAAACACTATCTAGCATCATGGTCTCCTAACCCTATTCAGCCGTCCCTGGATCAATCCCTGGTCCGTTGTCTCCCTAGCTCCTTGGCACTGTTGGAAGTGTATTGGCAGTGCAGCTGCCTCCCGTCCCCATCCCCGTCCCCGCTTGGTGCTACCCCCACACTCCCACAGACCCCTCTTTTCCAGGTACAGAACTTGACCCTCCGAACGCAGCAGCCAGCCACCACAACCGCCTCGGGCCCTACCCCCACCCAGCCTGCACTGCCCAGCCTGGCCCTGAAACCCAGCCCAGGCGGCAGCCAGCCTCTGTCCGCCTCCTCACAGGGCAGAAGCACCGCTCAGGGCTCCCCAGCAGGGGCCAAGCCCGGCATAAGTGACAGTGTGACAGAGCAGCTCAAGAAGGGGGACAGCAGCAGTGGCAGTGCGCCAGGGAGCACTGAGGGCCGGGGGGGACTGAGCCGGATGGTGTCCTCTGTGGCCACACACCCCCTCATCACACCAGGTAAGGCCTGAGACAGCCTCTTGTTCCAGGAGATCCCAAAGCACTGCAAGGTTGGCAGAACATGTTCGTACTTCCTTTTTCCAAGAAGGCATGGGACCCAGCCCTCTAGAAGAGGAGGGCAGCCAGCCTCATTGAGTTTTCCCTCTTGTTTCCCTGCCCTAGGTCCGTTGGCTTGTGGTTTTATTCATTGCTTCTAGCTTGGTAGAGAAGGTATTATAAGCTGGAAGGAGCAAGGTCCGCTGTTCCTCCCATCCAGTGGACATAGTGTCTAGAGAGGCCTCGTGTCTAAGGACAGCCCCCTGAGTGGGCCCTCTCTGGTTAGGGCAGCAGGTCCCTGATTTCAAAAGGAGACTTAGGGAACCTGGAGGGGAAAGCATCCCTCTGGCATGGAGAGTTGAGTACTTTTATGTTTTTAGCTTATAGACTCCATGTGGAAAAATCAGAGAGAAATGGAAAGTAGGAGAGGCCTGGACTTATCATCCCTGCTCAAATACTTAAGAGCTGTCCAAATGAGGGCAAGTTATTTTGTCTTCCAATTGACAGTTTTCTCCTTTGTAAAACAGGAGAAATAATGTTTGCATTATTTGTCTTATGGAGCTGTTGGGGGAAGTACTTTTCAAACTTAACGTAAGACAAAACCTATACAGTTATCAAGGACTGGAGGTAGATGTGTACAGTGGGGAAAAATAACTGAATTCTGGCCCTGCTATTTAAGGCTTGTATGATCTTGGACAGTCACTTTATCTTTCTGGGCTTCAGTTTCCTCATCTCCAAAATGAAGAGAATGTACCACCTGATCTCTCAAATCTATTCACTCCAACTCTGCAAGTATTAAAAAGCAACAGCCATGTGCGAGGTGCTGGGTCTAGTCTCTGTTCTCATAGACCTTACACTTAATGGACAAGAAGAACATGTCCATAGATAGGTAAATACAAAATATAAAGTAGGTTTAGAGAGGGGATAAGGATTGCTAACAATTGTAGATTCAGAAAGGGCTTGTGTACAAAGGCACTGGCCTTTGAGAAGGAATGATGTCTGACCACCTGTGGCAATGTGCCAGGCTAACTAAACACAGGTATTTAAAAAAAATATGGCTTCATTCAAAACACATGTTATCAGTGACCTGGATAAAGATACAGAAGTCATGTAGGTGACACAAGGCTAATATGTTGAATGTCAGAATTGAGATCCCAGGTCATATCAGCAGGAGAAAATAATGAGTTGAAGGAAATAAGAAACAACTTAGTTCAATGAAAAGTGTAGTATTTAGGTGCAGAAACCTGCTGTATCCATAGAGGGTGGGTGAGGAAGGGTGGCTAGAAACCATTAAAAAGATCTCAAAGGGATCTGAGTTCAAATTTGGTCTCAGACACTTCTTAGCTGTGTGACCCTGGGCAAGTCACTTAACCCCAATTGCCTCAGGAAAAAAAAAGTCATAGGAACAACAAGCTCTCTAAGGATCACCAAAATGACTTGGCAGCCCAAAAAGCCAATATGATCTTAGAGTGCATTAACAGAAAAGGTGTAAAACAAGGGACGTTAATCCCAGTAACTTTTGCAGTTTTCAGACACTTTTGTAATACTATCTTCAATCTCTTGTAAGAGGGACAGTGACACTGGCAGAGCTTGTTTGGAGAAAGGCAAAGAGAATCAGTCAGACATTTATTAAACTCCTACTACATGCCAGACACTATGCTAAGTGCTGGATAGTAAAGGGATTCAACATTGTTTCGTGTGTTTTAAAGCAGGGCAGTGACACAGTAGCTATGTTCAAAATTTTGAAGGGTTGTCTTGTGAAAGTATTATGAGTTCACTGTGTAGCTGAAGTACAGAAGTGTGGAAGGGGAGAGGAAGAGAGAAAGGAAGAGAGAGAGGGAGAAGAAGAGAACTGTTCAAAAAGGGAAGGAAGGGGAACATCTGTGCCAGAGAGGGTCAAGCAGATGCTTTGGGCAGAGTTAGACTAGCAGCTACTAGGAGGAAATCCAGTCTCCAATCCAAAAGGTCTTCAGGACTGCCATTCCTCCCCATGATTGATCTGTAGATGAGTTCTCTCTAGAGCTGAATACTTCCCTCCAAATCTAGATCAGGGACTGGAGGAGGGGGAGGAAGAGACAGAAGAAAGAGGAAGGGAAAAAAGAGGGAGAGAGAAAATTCATTAAGTATCATTGTACCAGGCACTGAACTAGAAAGTTCTCCAGAGAATGTGTTCTGTCCTGAGGTTGCTGAGCCAGTTAGGCATTAAGGAACCTAGAGAGACCCACAGAACAGCCCACCTTCTCCTTGGGATTCCTTCACATTGGTTTAGATTGGTTACACACTAGCCAGCCAATCACCCTACATATACCCCACCCCAGCCTAGACACCCTAAGCCAAGCTATGGGCTTCTCAGGTTCTTTTTGATACTTGCTAATCCATAGGTCCAGAGGCCCCAGAACCTTCAGAATTATTCTAGATTTTATAGACAGGGAAGGGAGTCCTGTTTCCAGGCCTAATTTAAGCAGAAAGGGTCCATGTGGACGTAAAGACTAAAAAGTCTGTAGGGTTGAGGGTCAGAAAGTTGGATGGGGAATGCTGTTGTAACTGCCCTCACTTATCGAGAGCACACTGGCCCCCACAGAGCTTTCTGTCAGCATCTGTGAACTACAGAGGCACAAAGCCCCTTTCCTCATGGATTCAGATCAATGGGTTTCACATTGTTCTAACAACCAGAATCCCTTCCCAAACTCCCCCTCCTTTTTTCTCTTTCCTCCCTCAGAGCTCTTTGGCCTGCTCCCCCTCTCCCCCCCATCTATGGACCTTTCCATATTTAAAGATAGCTGGGGGAAGGTTTGGATGGTCACAAGGGCTCAGGCTTTTGGAACAAAGAGTGGGTTGAATCAGGGAGGAAAGATGGGTCTTATAACCCCCTGAGGCAGCCTGGGGTCATGCTGGTCCTCAGTTCCACAGCCCCCTACCATCCCATCCAGCATACCCACTGGGACAGAATTGAGGGATTAGGAAACTGAAAGGGGGAGATGAATTGGAGGTGGGGGTGGCTTGGCCAGTCAGAGTTGCCCCTGAGCTGGCTGCTGCCTAGAGGAAGATGGTCAGTGGGGGGGCTATGGGGTAGCAAGGAGGAATGCAGTTTCCTAGGGGCTATTTCCTCCTAGAGCAGGCTTCTAGTCCCAGCTGGGGCTGTTCCCACTGACAGCTGTTTGGGGGCAAAGCCCCTCCCCCATGGCAAGTTCCCTGCTGCTCTCATTCTGTCACCTTGGCAACCAGGCTTCTTTAGGCCTTACAAACAGAAAAGGCCCCCTCTGCCTTGAAAAGCTTTGAGGAGGGAGCAGAGCCTGGGGGCTTGGCTTTAGGGAGGGAGTAAGGGTGGGAGAGAAGGAGGGGAGAGCTGGCTTTGCCTGGCTTAAATCTATGAGCCCTGCAGGATACTGCTGGCCTTGGCCTCTCTGAAAGCTAAGCCAAGCTTGACACCTGGTACTGAGCCCCAGAGGACAGGGTTCTAAACAAGGACAGACAGGAACCTCAGGTGTAGTGATGCCTTAAGGGTAGCTTCTATTCTACTGCCAAATCCCTCTCCAACTAGGGGTAAAGGCTTGAAAGGCAGTGATAGGAGAGGAGGGGGTTGGTGCTATCAGCCCTGGAGGGTCATTGAGAATCAAAGGCTGTTTTCACCCCCTGTTTCCCAAGATCCCTCATCAGCTCTTTGTTCTGCCTTCTGCCACCACTCCTCCCCTTCTCCCCATCCCCCCTTTGCTTCTGCTCTTCTTGTCTACTCTATCCTCAGCAGGACAGAAGGCACTATCCGTTAATAACAATTACTATATAATTGCTTTGTTCTACCTCAGAGGTAGTTGTACATCAGTGGGATTGGCTGAATAGTTTGGGATTTGAAGGCACCACATTATTCTTTACAAACAGCATTATTGATCGGCTCATTGACTGATTGAATGCCATTACATGAAATTGAATAGAGAAGTGGATACCACTGCCTCTAGAAAGCCCAGGTAGAAAAAGAAAATAGGAATGGACCTGTTTGATTGTGTGAGAGGATCAGGCTCTTTGGCCTGTTACCTATTATATTGAATATAGTCCTTTTATTATTGTCGTGTCAACAATATAATTTATCTCTTCCCTGCCTACAATCCCAAAACTCTTAATCTGCCTCTAGGACAGCTGTACTAGGAAATGTATCATGCCCACACCTGAATTTTAAATGAATTTGCCATTTTCTTCCCCAAATAGACCCCTTTTCTAGTTGCCTTCTTGCTGTCAACACCACTCTTCATTCTAGGTTTCCTAATTGTGTTCAACCTTAAAATCTCAGAAGGAACCTCAGAGGTCACCTAGTCTACCATGTACCTGAATAAGAATCTCTTACAGTATATTGGATAGGAGATTCTCCAACTTGTGTTTGAAGACCTCCAATGAGAGTGAGTGCACAATCCTGCAGAACAGTCCATTCTATTTTTGTGTGGCTCCAGTGATTTATTATCTTTTGCTTCCTCTTTTCTTCATTATCCTCTTTCTAATTCATCATCAAAGTCTTCATGATACTCTGTATGAGTGCTCAGATCTAGTACATTCTTTCTCTTTCCATAGCCATCATCATAATCTAGGCGCCCTTAATTATGTATGTGCCTGGATGACTACAATAAACTACTTCTCAATGATTATAGCTTGGTCACCAAGAAATCAATTTCTTTGTGACTCAGTTTTCTTATCTGAAAAATGGGAAAGATAATAGTTTATATCTGTGCATCACTGAAAAAATTTCTGTGGGTTTGATGTGATGGTTATTTCATAACAGAACAGAGACATAATGTCTTATATTTCTTTCCTGATTCCCCCATGGCGCTTGGTAAAGGGTGGTGCCAAAAGTTAATGCTTTATACTCCCATTTGAGTGACCAATTCACATAGTACAAGCATATGGCCTAATGTATGTACTTCTCCCTCAGTAACTTACCATCTGTAGCTGGAGACAGTAAAAGCTCTAGAAATATAGCTATTTCTAAAATATGTTTAACTACAGAATGGTGACTCTGGTTTCATAGCTAGCTTTCTTCCAAAGAACAAGAGACCCATTTCCTGTCCCAGACTGCCTAGATATACTGTGCAGTTTAGCAAGTGTAGAGAAAATAAAGAGTCTTTTCTGCCTTTATGAATCTTACACTCTAATAGGAGCTATTACATATACTCAAATAACTATATGAATAATAATAGCAGTTTATATTTATATAGTGCTTTAAGGTTTGTAGAACACTTCCATACATGGATTCATGACCAGAGCTTATAATATACTCAATTTACATATGAGAAAATTTAAGCTCCCTCCATTTAGATGGTGGATGGACTAGACCTGCCTTCAGGAAGACCTGCCTTAGACACTTACTAGCTATGTGATGCTGGGCAAGTCATTTAGTTTCCTCATCTGTAAAATGTAATAAATAACACCTACTTCCCATGGTGGTTATGAAGTCATTAGATCATATTGATAATGTAAGGCAAACCTTAAAGCACTACACATAAATTCTAATTATTACTGTTGTTGTTGTAATTACCAATAATAAAAATTTGAGGTAGGATACAAACTCAAGTTTTCCTAATTTTGTCTGAAATTTTACCCATGAATCAACATTAAAGTTCAGAACAAGATACAATGAGAAGTCAATTCTGACCAAAGAAGGCCTTTTGTAGGAGGTAGTATATAAATTGGACTTCAAAGAATGATAGCAATTAATAGGTGGAGGGAGGAAAGATCAAAGAAGGAGACAAGAGGGCAGACTCTCCAAGCACAGGAAGCAGGGACCAAAGCTACAGGGGCCAGAAATAGCAAGGCACACCTAGGAGCCTGGAGTGTGGCAACACAAATATACTCTCTCTTAGAGGGAGACAAAGAATAACACAAAAGACTGGAAAAGAATGATGGATCCATATTGGGCAGTAGATTGAATGACAGAGAAAGAAAGGAATTTGAACTTTACCTGACAACATGGAGCCATGAGAGGTTTTTTAATAGAAGGCTGACATTGCTGGATTTACACATAAAGAAAATTAGTCTGGCAGTGATGTGATGGTTTTTCAAGGAGGAAAGAATGGAGGTGGGGAAGATCTATTAGGCAGAATTCTATGGATGAAGCCCAGATTGAGAGTAATGAGAATAACCTGTGTTAGATGCTGGCACTAAGAACAGAGAAAAGGGGACAGATGCATATACAGCAGAGAGTGATCAAAGAGATAAATATTGGTAACTAATAGATAACTGATAACTAATAAGCAGGATGTACAAAGGGCACAGAGGAAAAAAGAATCATAGGTAATCTTACAGTTTCAAACATGGGAGACTTGATTAATGATATTGCCGCTGACAAAAATGATGAAATCAGAGAAGTAGGGTTTGCACTAAAGTGGGGACAAGGAGATACTAAGAGCAGATTTGGACATATCAAGTTGAAGCTGCCTCTGGGAATGACAGGTAGAATTGTATCATAGCT
This sequence comes from Sarcophilus harrisii, assembly GCF_902635505.1. Taxonomy (NCBI): domain Eukaryota; kingdom Metazoa; phylum Chordata; class Mammalia; order Dasyuromorphia; family Dasyuridae; genus Sarcophilus; species Sarcophilus harrisii. The sequence goes on from NC_045428.1 coordinate 550,702,245, forward strand.
AACAAGTGTTTATTAAGCACTTATATGTCAGGCACTGTACTTAGACAGTTGGAAATATAGGTCTTAGAGCTTTAGAGAGGTCATGGATTTGGGATTCATTTTTATAGAGGTGTTAGTTGAAACAAGAGCAGTGAATAAGATTGCTAAGGGAGGAAGAATACAGAAAGAAGAAAACAGGACCGAGGACAGACCTTTTAGGATGAGGAGCTGACAAAAAAGAAAAAAAGACCTGAACAGGTAAGATGATAACCAGAATCATGTGGTATCTCAGAAGACCTAGGAAAAGAAAATACTCAGAATGTGGGAGCAGTGAACAGTATTAAGTGCTACAGAGAGGTCAAGGAAACATCCTCACTGATGATTAAGGTGACCTTGAAGAAAATTGTTTCATTTGAGTCATGGGGGTTGAGAAGATAATGGATGGTGAATAAATAAAAGCATTAAGTGTAACCAATTTTTTTTTCAGTAAAGAGGGAAAGATTGGGGATGCATAATAAAGGTGATAGCCATAGAAGGGCTATCCATAGAAGAAAATCCAAGGTAATGGGAGAGAAAGAAGCTTTAGCAGTAATTAGGAATGTCACTTCCACTGAGATAGAAGGGAAGGATAAAAGATTGATAGATTATGCTAAAGTTTTCTTGGAGAAGAATTGAGAAACCTGGGTGGCCTAATGTTCTCTCTTTAAAAGGCTAAAAAAAAAATCTATATATGGCAGGGGCACTGTGGTTGGGGGCATGAAAAGAGATGAAAAGGTTTAGAATACTGGATATGAGAATTAAGATGGGGAATCTAAAAGAGCAAAGACTGTAGTTAGGGTCCAGCTGAATTTATATAACATAAGGTAAGAGTGTTACAAAGGGAAGAAAGCTCATAGAACCACAGAATATCACAGAGTTTAAAGGAACATCCATGGTTATCTACTCTAAATTTCTTCTCTGGGCAAAATAACTTGTTTCTTCAACCTATACTAGTTTGAGAAGGGGATAGAGCTCTAATTTCCTGCATTTCCAGGGAGATAGCTCCCAGGTATATAATTAACTATATAAAGGTCTAAGGATCAAACAGCTGATCACAACTGATTACTTAGTAATCTCTACCCTAGAGTGTTTTGAGATCTAGGAGAATAAAACCTGACTTTTCCAAGTCATATCACATCAATCTCATTTCCTTTATTGATAGGGTTACTAAACTGGTAAGCAAGGCATTGCCATAGATATAGCATAGCTAGATTTTATCAAAGCATTTGAAAAACTTTCATTATTTTTGTGAGTAAAATGAAGAGCTATGAATAAGATGATAATGTAGTTAGATTTGATGCAGGTTGAGTGGTCAGACCCAAAGTGTGCCCCCAGGGGCTGTGCTTGGCCCTCTGATGTTTAATCAGTGACTTGAATAAAGACTTTGATGATGTGCTTATTCAATTTCAAGATGTTTCAAAATAGGGAATGATAGTTAATGTACCCAGTGACAGAGCCAGGAGCCAAAAGACTTTGACAGGCTAAATCATTGGGATGAATCAAATAAGGTGAAATGTAATAGGGATAAATGTCATGCTTTACATTTGATTTTAAACAACAATCCTCAGCGATTTCACAAGTAAAAATATGGACTAGGCAGTTCATCTGAAAAAAATCTGTGAATTTAATTAGTGAAATGCAAACTCAAAATGAGTCAGCACTCTGATAGGATAGCCAGGAAAACTATCAGAATCTTGGATTATGCTAATTGAATGTCCAGAGCTGGGGAAGAGATGGGTCCACTGTTTGTGTTCAGTCTTAACCAAACCATATAGGGAATATTGTATGTAGTTATGGTTATCACGTTATAGAAAGAAAATCAATAAGATGGAGTTTGCAGGGGATGTCTAAGACTATCAAGATGAAAGGCTTTGAGTCTTAAGAGACTGAAAGAAAAAAAAAAACACACATACTGGGGTAGAATTTAACTATCACTCTCTCTAGGTCGAGGTAGCAACCTGACCTAAATCTGCAAGACTTAAGAATGCTGCATAAAGAAATGGAAGTACTTTTTTTAGGTTGAAATTAAGTCAGGAAACACTTAGTAAGCACTTGCTATGTGCCAGGCATTATGTTAAGATCTGGGGCAAAAAAAAAACTTGTCTGAAGCCAGATTTGAACTGAGGTCCCCCTGACTTATCCACTGCATCATCTGCCTCGAGCTTCTTCATTCTTAAGGAGTTTGTCTTTATCCAGTCCAAATTTACTGGCCTGATTCCTACCAGTAGCTCCTAGTTCTGTTCTCTGCAATAAAAAGGAAAAGGCTCACCATCCCCTGTTTCTTATGACAGCCCTTCAAATACTTGAAAGTAATCATCATCACCCTGCTTCCTCCCTCTCTTTAGGCTTCCTTTCTTCAAGCTAAACATCCCTTAGTTCTTTCAACTGATTTTTGTCCACTGTGGCCTTTCATCTTTCCTGGTGCCCCTTCTATGACCATGTCCCAATATATCATTGTCCTTTTTAAAATTTGGTACTCAGGGCTGAGCACAGTATTCAAGATAGCTTTTGACTAGAGAATAATGTAGTGGGATCACTATCTCTATAGGTCTTAATACTATGTCTCCACTAAGCAATTTGGATAACATTAGATTTTTTTGGCTGCCAAATCAAACTGTCCATACTTTTATGTCATTAGAAGATTTGGTAACCATCTGATATCTGTCTTTATCCAAGTCACTGATTTAAAATTTTGCATTGCAACAATCAACCACCTTAAGAGATTACAAGGTGCTATAATGGCAGTCAACTCCCCCCCCAAGATGACATCAGACTCTTCTGCAAACTCTTTGGGTCTAGAAATTTATTCAATTCTGAACTAAGTGTTCCATCAGCTATCCCTTATCTCTCCAGGCTGACCACAGCAGTAGCTGGAGAAACTTTCTTAAATGTTTTGTTGAAATTTGGGTTTATTCATTCCCCTATCCTACTGGTATAGTAACCCTGTCACAAAAGGAAGATAAATGTGGCACTCTTTGCTTGTTCTCATCAGTATGATAATCTTTCCACTAAGGCCCATCACAGTCCTTTTACAGTTTTTTTAACTCTGTAATTTCTGTCTCTGATTTTTCATACATAGAAAATCTATTCAGTGTCCTGGAGTTCTTTTTGTTGTTTTACATGTTTCTTGGGCATAATGATGTGACATCCAGCCTGTTCATCTATTCTCCATTCTTGTTCAGTAACTGATCCATCTCCTTTTTTTAGTGTACATACTCTCCCAAAGGTGTCTTATTTTGCTTCTTGGGCACAAACCATCTCTTGAAACATGTTTCACCATCTTTCCATTTTCCCCTTGAATCACTTGAATTCTTTACAGGGATTGTGTTATATTACCACAGAATACCACAAGGAAAAAACTGTTTTAGAGAGATAGGTTTTCAGTTTCAATTGTTCAGTAATGAAGAGAGTCACCTACACCCAGAGAGAGGACTGTGGGAACTGAGTGTGATCCATAACATAGCATTTTTACTCTTTCTGTTATTGTTTGCTTGCACTTTGTTTTTCTTCTCAGGTTTTTTTTCTTTCTAGATCCAATTTTTCTTGTGCAGCAAGATAACTGTATAAATATATACACATATTGGATTTAACATATATTTTAACATATTTAATATGTATTGGACTACTTGCCATCTAGGGGAGGGGGTGGGGAGGAAGGGAAAATTTGGAACAGAAGTTTTTGCAAGGGTCAATGTTGAAAAAATTACCCATGTATATGTTTTGTAAATAAAAAGCTATTATAATTTTTTAAAAAGGAGTAAATAGGTTTTTGTAGTGGTAAGCAATTTGGAATCTCAAATATTATTGAGCCCTAGCTTCTCCAGTTCAATCCTGAGTCCAGCTTATTGTCCATTTATATTGGTTGATTGAGATACACATATGACTGTACTTATTTGATAGAGTGCCCATGTAGCTTCATGTCATAATCTGGGCAGTATGCATTTTTTGCCTGCTGTTTTTCCATTTTGGATGGATGACTTTCTTTTGCAATACAGTGGCTTTATCTAAGAAGGCCTTGTAGGAGTCTAAATATTGATACTAGTACATTGTCATCTACATATTTAAAGAATTTTGCCTTCAGTAAAAAATCCTTCTTTTTCTTATGACAGTAAAGAGAATGGGGCTGTGGAGATCAAAGAGGTATAGCATCATATGTATCAGGGAAGTGATGCTCCTGCCATGGGGGTGGAAGGATTGCCCAGTGGAAAACAAATGATTACATGAGAGGCTGATGTTACCGTCACTTCCATCAGGACCAACAGCTCATCAGAATACTGAGTTATCAGAATACTCTGATTATTAGGAATACAGCTGGTATATTCAGAATACTCAGATTTTAAGAATATAGCTAATATATCATTGTTCAGATTTAAGTGTCTTGAATGTAGGTAGAAATTGGGCATGGTAATATAATCCCAAATACCTTAGGAGACTGGCTAGTGGATCTCCTGAGCTCTAGAGTTTTGAATTTCAGAGGGCTATGCCAATCTAGCATCTGCACTGTTTGGTATCTGTATGGGAAATTTCCCCTGGGAAAGGATTAGTGCCACATTGCCTAAGGAGAGGCAATCCAGCCCAGGTCAGAAACAGAGCAAGGCAAAAGCTCTTGTATCAATTAATAGTAAGGTAAGGATCATGAGTGCCCCTGTACTTCCAGGCTGGGCAAGATAAGGAGACGCAGTGAGAAAGACAGAGACAAAAATAGAGGCAGAGAGAGGAGAGCCCACCCAGGTCAGCTAGGTGAGGAAGTTAACAGTGATGAGGCTCCCCATCTTTCACTTCCTTCGCCTTTACTGTGGTTGAGCATAATAAGGTCCTTCCCAAGGGTATCTGTTCTGGGGTTATGATTTCTGCTGTTTTGGAGCCTCTGAGTGCAGCATGTACCAGAATCAAGCAGCTGTGCCATGGTGAAGCTGTGTTTAAGATCTAGCCTAGAGTTAGCTGCTTTTCTGATCATATCAGCTGAGCTCTCTCTGAAGACCATAGCCCAGAGAAGGACAGCTCAACAGCAGGGACTGGAACGTAAAAGAATGTGCCACCCTAGCATGTTATGCCTGGTTGTGGACAGCAACGCCAAGTAAGGAGAGAGCTTCAGGTGCTGGGCAATTCTGTTCCTACTTAATATATGGAAAGATAAGATTGCTGTCCTTCCTATTAGGGGAGGATGGATTTTAGAGGGCATACTACTATCATTAGGACAAAGAGAAGGGAATGTTGTAGAAAGTGAGGGGGGAGGGCAAAAGTGGCACTTCAGGACTGACCCTGTAAGAGATTTCCTGCCCTCCTAAGGCTGTGCGGAATAGCTGGGTTTAATGAGAAGCTAGCTATGCTAATACTTGTGCCATTGTCTAGGTCCTCAGCAGTACCAATATAGGAGAGTGAGGAAAGAACATGCTATTACTAAGAAAAGAATATTGTCTTAAGCAGAGGCTTTTCAAGAGTCAAGGCACCAGCTTGCTGATACCCATTGTTTCCCTTCTTGCTGTGTTTCCTAACTTTCTCTTTTGTTGACTGTCATGAAACAGCCAACCTAGAACTAACCCAGAAACACTGACTTTAGGCAGAACTCTCCCAATGTATTATTTTCAGTGAGGTTGAGGGTGATCAAATGGACAGCCAGCTCTCGCAGGTAAGATAAAGCTAAGCTTTTGGGAAGCCTGCCTTTTGATTCACATTTGTCAACTAGTAAATTCACCAGCTCAGGCAGAGCAGGAGATTATGGTAGCCCCCTTCTAGATCCTAATTCAGGACTATATTCATGCCCCAGTTGATCAGTTTAAGGAAGGTTTAGCCTATCTAGTTACCCACAGTCTTCTGACCACATGACCATATTGAATCTCATTGTCAACTATATCCACCACTTAATGGTTATTCACATATAAGAGGACTGAGGACAATTGGCATAGCTCAGAGAAGTAAAAGGTCTCATTTTCCCAGTCCCAGAATACTACTTAGGTCCTAGGCATTCTATGAATTAGTTTACCTAACACCATAGGATCACAACTTAACACTTCACTGACTAGTCCTTAAGGTCCCTCACCCACAGCCACTGATGTTTTGATTCTCAGAATTGAACTTGCACATCACTAAGTGTTCTGGATCCTAGCTAGGGCAGATTCGGAAGCCTCTGAAAACTCTAGGAACTTGGTTCCTAAAAAGCAACTGTTCCTTTCAGGAGTGCAAGTTGAAAAAGTTCTGAAGAATGATCCAAGAAACCAACTCCTGCAAACTGGAAGGCATTACAAATTACTCTGCCTAAATGGAAACAGCTTCTTCTTCCTGATAATGTTAAGGGTCTCTTGCCTGGTGTTGCACAATACAGCTATTGTTGTACTCCTAACACTGCCAAAAGCATTGCCTGGAGCAGACATATGCTGTATCCTACTATGGCCCTTTGCCAATCCCTGAGCCAGAAAGTCTTTCAGGATATTTAAAGTGCTTTTTGAGGCAAAGAGATGACCCCACATAGGTCAATTAGCTGTTATTGATCTAGTTCCTGAGACTGTCAATTCTAATATCAGTTATAGAGGCCAGAGCTTACAGGTCTATAAGGGTTTCAGAAAAAAAGAGGTTGGATGAGGCAAATTGTGTTCATTTGGTCCTTCCTTTCTCTTCAGACCTCCTGTTACTACTTTTCAGGAAGAAGAGAAGGAAATTATAACTTTGCCATATCTATATAGCCATGTGGGACTATCTCCCATTCATACTCAGTTTGCTGGAACAGATGGCAGAGTTATAGACAATGAATTTAACCTATAGGAGATGTGTAATCTGAACTGTATATGTGAGGTGGCAATGAATAGAAGATGACCTTCCTGGCCTACTGTCATGATCTGTATGAACACCAGGTTATGCACTCCATTTTGTGTATTTCCTTGGGATTTTTCAGATTGATGATTCAGTATTTTTAAATTTCTTAATAAGTGTTGATATATTTTAGCTTTTATATCACCTTTATTTAGAAATATATCCCTCCCTGCTTCCTTAACCTCATAACAAAGGAAGCAATTCCTTATAACAAAAAACCAAAAAGACCAAAGAGGGAAAAAAGAAAGCAATTCAGCAGAACTAACCAATATATCAAGTGAATTTATATAATGTTCCATACCTATATTCCCCCCACTCTTCAAAGAAGAAGAAAAGTACATTTTCTCATCTATATTTTGGGGATAAGCTTAATCATTATAATTATCTATGCTCATTTTAATTGTCTTTTTCATTTATATGCTTGTAGTCATTATGTCTATTGTTTTCTTGATTCTGCTTGCTTTACTTTGCATCAGCCCATATAAGTCTTCCCAGGTTTCTCTGAATTCTTCATATTTATTGCTTCTTATGGCATAGTAAAATTACATTTGAATATCATAATTTTCATAGCCATTCCCCCCAAAATGAACATCTGGTCTGTTTCTGGGTCTTTGCTATCAAAAACAGTACTGCTTTTGAATAATTTGGTGTACATGAACCCTTTCTGTTTCTGACTTTCTTGGAGATTTATCAGGGACTCAGTATTCAAGCTCTTTTGGACTGATAATTAGTGGCCTAGCTCAATGATGAGGATATCCCACCTCCAAAGGAGAACATCCAAGTTGTCCTTCATCTAGCATTTGTTATTCAATTGAAGTTAGAAGATGTAACATTACATCTTCTAATGTTTCTCTCTAAAACATATTGTTCTCTGGGAGCAGGTTTCTTGGGAGGCTTCTGGAGGCAGCCTTAGTTTCAGTTCAATGTAATCATCCCGAATGCAGCCAGGAGTTAAAGTCCAAATCCTTTATTGTCTCTTTCCAAGTCTTGTCTCCTTCCTTGGGCCCGGTTAGCTTTCTTAGAGGCCTATCTCTCTCTTTGGTTCCAAGAGCTCCTGCTGCTAGTCCTTTTCCTCTCAGCTTCAGCCTCCAGCCAGCACAAAGGTGGAAGATGGAATGAATCTGTCTCCTCCCCCGAGAGCTTTTAGTGGGCTTGTCCTCTAGTGGGCTTGATCTTTAGTGGGCTTGACAGCTCCTCCTTATATATACTCTCTTAAAGGTGTGAATCTTGTGGAATTATAGTAAGTACTTAAGTACATGTAAATTAGAGAATCATTATCTCATCAATTCCACTGACTTGACTCCTTGTAAGAATCCTAACATAGAAGAGATGAGGAAATTGGAAACCCATAAAAAACCAATAAGTGAATCCCTAGATTACACCTAAAACTATATCCTTATGAGGGATCTTGTCACTATCAAAAGAACTACATTGGTTATTTCATTTTATAGTTATCTCCAACTATTTTATCTCTAGGCTTCTCACTTGGACAGTTCTTCTCTCTAACCTGCTGTAGCACCTTATATTGTAAAGAAAAAGTACAAATCATTATCAGAACCATTAGTTATATATCAGATATAAATAGAGTTATATTTACACAGAGACTGTCCTGAGATCAAACTGGGTCTCTCCCATTCACCAGTCCTGCCTTTATTTATCCTGCAATCTGACTGCTCCTGAAAGGGGAAAAAATAGAGGGGGGAAAAAAAGATGTTTTTCACAATAAAAGAAGTCCTGGAGGTTTGGAGGCCCTGTCTGGAGGGAATGTAGCATCTTTTCATTGTCCTGACCAGAAATGTCCAAAAACCAACTCCCTCACAGCAGAACTAATGTCTGATTCTACAGGTACACTTCAGTAGTAGGTTTATCTTCACATTCATAAACTGTGGGCAGGGACATTATTTGGAAAAACCAGGATTTGCCTGCCTAGCAGGTTAACCACATCAGTAGGCCCTTATACGACAATAAGTTGTAGCTACTCAACACTAACTAGACTGATTGGAAGCAGTTTGTCAACAGCAAAACTCAAAAGACTTCAGGAATCTGCTTCTCTGTACCTCCCAAAGAAGTGAATGGGCACAGAAGTAGAGACCTCTGCCAAGATGATCAGAGCTTGATATATGATTACCTTGGACTTTCAATGGCCTCTGACATGTACTTCCTTTGGAGCCTATAAATTATAGGCTAGTGAACTTGATTTTTATTTGGAGAATTCTAGGTTCAGTTATTGAAGAGATGGTGAGTGGATATCTAGAAAAGTAGTTGATTACAAAGATCTACCATGATTTAAAAGTATCATTCTGAACTGCCATTTGTTTGATAGGATTTTTAAAAGGAATTCATTAGGTCATCTAAATTTTTGTGAAGTAGTTGATGAATTATCTCATGCTGTTTTTCTAGAAAAGAAAGATGTATACTAGATGGTAATATATTTAGAAAAATGAGAAACTAGTTGAATAATTAGACTCAGATTATCCTTAATGATTCCGTGTCTATCTCCATACCAGAGATCTGTGCTTAGCCCTGTGCTATTTGGCATTTTTATCAGTGATTTAGATAAATAGCATAGATGGCATGCTTATCAAATTTGCAAACAAATCAAAGCTGGGAACTATAGCCAACACATTTGGGTGACTGAGGCAGGATCTCAAAAAATTTTGACTCAGCAAACTGCCTGTTTTGTAGGACTGGCAAATTAAGAACTTTTTTTACATAATTTAAAATGCATTTTTAAATTTTCAGAGCTGCATTTTCTTCTATCCAGTCAAATTTTTTTCCTGAAACCAACATGTAGTAAACACAGCAGGATCATATATTTTTTGTATTTCTCAGGTTTTACGATTATAAAATTAAAGCCTATTGTATAAAAGAAAGCCATCTTGTTCACAGAAACTCAGATTTAGAAGGACCTAAGAAACCAAGTACTTCTAATAGGAATCCTAGTATTCTTGACTCTCTGAATAATGATCATCTGGCCTCAGACTGAAGAATTACAATGCAGTTAGTCTAATTAGGTCCTCTCCTAACAACTTCATTTTAGGACAGCTCTAATTGTTAAATTAAAATAAAAATAAATTTATCAAACCAAAGCCTGCCTTTCTGAGACTTTGATCTATTGCTTCTCATTCTTCCCCCTGAAGACCAAACAGAACAGATCTAATCTTTTTTTTTTTTTCCATATACCAGTCTGTCACTTACTTATGGACTTAAATACTTAAGAGGATTTTCTTTGCAGGTTAAACATCCCTAGTTCTTTCAACCAGTGTTTGTGTGGCATAGCCTTCTGTACCATCACCATCTGTTCACCTTATCTATCTCAGGTTTCTGTGCATATGACTTGCTCAGCTTCTGTGGGTTCCATCATCATCTTTATGCCAACTTTCTGTTAAACTCTAGCCCCATCCAGTGGGACTGGAGCCACTGCTAGATATCTCTGCCTGGATGTCCCATAGGCATAGCAAACTGAAAATATCCAAATCCAAACTCATTATTTTCCCTTCTAAACCTACCCTTTTCCCAAACTTTTTTTTTTCCTTTTTGTTGAGATTGTTTCCATTTTACCCATCTCCTAAGCCTTGGAATCATCCTTGACTCTCTGCTCTGTCACTCTTTATCTAGTCAGTTCTACCTCTTCAATGACTTTTGTCTCTGTCCCCTTCTCCATTCCTGCTCTCAGTGTCTCACTCCTAACCTTCATTACCTCTCATCTAGACTATTACAATATCCTTATTGGTTTGTCTTTTTCAAGTCTCTCCCCTGTCAAATTAATATTTATTTCACTGGCCTATCCATCTCAAGAAGATTCTTCAGTCTGGTCAATTTTATTTGCTATTGTTCCCCTCTGTTCCAATAAAAATTTCTTCTAATTCTTCCCCAAAATTCTACAGTCTATCTTGCATCTTTAAGCCTTATCAAGGCTTTCCTCCTTGATCCCTCTTTAACTCTACCTCTTAGAATCTCTTGCTTCTCTTATGACTTAGCTTAGGTGTTACCTCTCACTTGAAGCTTTTCCTCATTTCCCTTGGCTGCTAGAACTCTCTTCTTTCTCAAATTATCCTGTATTTATCTATCTACATGTTATATTCCCATTCCATCCACCAGCAACTCTTTGAGTGTAGGGTAGTACTTAATGGTTTGTCTTTGTATCCCCAGTTCTTAGCTAACTATAGTATCTTTTTTATAGAAGACATAGTACATGTTTATTAAATTAAGTTATATTGAGGACTTGTAAGCTTTTCAATAATTATTTCTTGGGCTTATATCATCATCTGGACAGTTCAAATATAATGGTTCCATTATTATTCATTGATGAAAATAAACCATTTATAAAAATGTTGGAAGATATATTCAATTTTATGTTTGTTATCCTAAATTCATCTATAAACACTCAAGATAATCTGACTTTCTCTAGGCTTATTTTTCTCCTTAACTACCTTTCACTATTTTATGGGGAAAAAAAGAAGCACCGGTTGTAACATTTTCAATCTAGAATGATTTGTTTTTAATATATTCATGATGATTTTTAATGACCATCACTCTTATAAGGTCCTCAAAGCTTAACTAATAAAAAATTTTGCTAGAAATTGACACCTAGCTCAGCATCCTATATTTTGTATAATATGTCTTCTTCCTCTTTTTGAAAATTGCAACATCTCTGTCTTCTATTCATCATCTCTTCCATGCTCTCCAGAGATTACTAATAAATGGTTTAACAGTTATTATTCACGTTTTTTCAGTGCTATAGAATACAATTTTGTCCAGCCCAACAGTTTTAAGTTAATTAAGCCAAATGCTCTCTTATAATATGATTTATCTTAGTTTCCTGTTAACCATTTTTGTTTTATTTTCCCTGATTCAAAGATCTTTACCTTTGATGTTGAAAACAGAATTCAGTAATTCTACATTTCTCTTGGTTATTCATAATCATCCTCCCATCCATAATAATCATTAGGATTCTCATTTTCCTTCCATTAAATTTAAAATTTTATTAATGAATTTTTTTTATTAACACCCATTATGTATAAAATATTTCTAGTGTGATGCAGCTGAGTCATTGTCAGGGCTTTTATGGAGTTTTAGTTTAGGAAGGAAATATGACACAATCTCTGGCCCATTCCTAAAGCTCTGAGTTTACACAAACTAGATCCATTCTTCTAAGCCCTTCAATAATTACTCCTTTGGCTTGTTTCTAACTTTTTTTCAAGAACCTCTTAGCTCCCATGCAAATATACATCCCACTTCTAAAGCAGAGGACATAAAAAAAATTAAACACAAATTTTAGAAGGATTCGTACCCAGACCCATATGCAGTCCAGAAAGCCTTCCCTGCTTGTAGACTCCAGCTTCAATAGGGCACCTGCCTTTTCCATCACTAGAGGAATTGTTTTTAAGAGGTAATTGTGATTTGCTCCCATAGAATCACCAAATCTCAAGAATTGGGAGGAATTCTAGGGGCTATCAAGTCCAATCTGTATCTGAACAAAATTGCCTCTAAAATATTCCCAAGCATTGAGCTGCTCCCTTCACTTTCCACCATCAGTACAAGGGAAAGAAAAGATTGACTGCTAGGGAGTCAGGCTAGGAAGTCATTGAAATAATGACTATTGAGGCCCCCAACTAAAGCTAAGGTCTCTCCAAGTAGATTGAGTTCCCAGTTGGGATTAGAGTTGCTGGTCAGTCAGCCCCCTCCCTCCTCAAGACCTGCCCAATCTGTATGATTCCTGGTCCCGATTTGTTGTGATACTCTGCTCAGGTCCCTCTGCCTCATTGTTCCTAGGTTGTGAGCCTTCCATTGGTCCTTAGCTTCATGATCCCTTGCAGCACTGATGTCTTGTCTCCTTCAGGACTAGTGAATGGAACCAGCTTTACTCAGGTTTCTTAACTCCCTTTGAGACTTGGAAGCTTTCTTGTGACTGCACGAGCATTGCTGCTGGTGTCTTACAAAAGACTGCTGCTACTGCTGTCTACTCATCTACCTCAGAAACAGGTTATAGCACTCACAAAGAGATTGGGCACATTGCCACATTCCCAGTCTTTTTGTTTTAGTCAGGACCCATCTGTTTCACAAAAACTTCACGTACTTATAAAGATTTCTGACTTGCTGGACTCAACCAGTCTTCTCTTCCAGTCAAGTGAGGGTGATTAAACCAAATTCTTACCTAATTCACGGTGCAGGCATATGCCCTCCCAATAGACTATTTGAGGGTCTGTGGAAAAAAATTTTTTTTCTACTCATCTTTCTGATTTCTTACTCAACTTTTATCCTTCCTGGTGACTAGGATTAGACAAAGTAAATCTCTCTGAGGCTTGAAGAAACTTCCCCAAAAAACAAAACAAAACAAAACAAAAACGTAGAAACATTGGAGAGAGAGGGACAAAGCTGGTGGGTGCTACTTTCCTGCTGCAAAGACAAAGGCTTGTGTCCTCCTCAAAGATACATAGATAAATATATACATAATACAATTACAGATGATGATAATATGAAGATGGTTTACAAAAGAATAAACACACGACAGTGCTGCAATAATAGTGTTAATAGAAATGGTTTTGTGGATATGAAAAGACTGAGGCCTAGACAGACTTATGCTGGGGCCCACAGCTAGAATATTTCAAAGCTATGATTTCATCTCTTCCATACCATATTTCCTACTTGCCCACATTGTTTTTGTTACTTTTTTGATTTTTGATAGATATAAGTTGTTATCTGAGCTATTTTCATTTTTTGATAATAAAGTTGAACATTTTCAAGTTATAGTTTAACATGTTTCCTTTTTTGTAAATTGTATGCTGATAAAAATTCAACAAATTATTTTTGATTTGAACTTTTTTACTTTAATAATAGCTTTTTATTTTCAAAATACATACAAAGATAGTTTTCAACATTCACCCTTGCAAAATCTTGTGTACTAAATTTTTCTCCCAGCCTCCTCACTTCCTGCCTTACCTAGATAGCATGTAATCTTATATAGGTTAAACATGGCTCAATTCTTCTGAACATATTTTCACATTTATCATACTATACAAGAAAAATCAAATCAAAAAAAGAGAAAACAAGCAAACAACAACAAAAAAGGTGAAAATACTATGTTGTGATCCATATTCGGTCCCCATAGTCCTCTTTCTGAATGCAGATGGTTCTCTCCATCACAAATCTATTGGAATTGCCAGAATCACCTCATTTCAACAAATATTTTCTAAGTGGCTACTTCACACAGGGCACAAGGTAATAGAAGAATGAATGTGAAATATTTCATCTTGAAGGAGTTTACATTCTAATGGAGGCTGTGGGGAATGAGGGAGATACAACAACACATAATATATACACAAATAAGTAAGCAGCCTGAGAAGCAATAGAACCCTAAGGATCACATGACAGTAGATGGAAGAATAAGGATCCAAAAGAATCTCAACAGGCTGTTGAGCCCAATTGAATGAATCTAGTAAGATGAAATTCACTAGGAGTAAATGTGAAGTCTTACACAAAAGACTCCTACATAAAGATAGAGGAGACTTGGTAAGACAGCTGATTTAAAAAGCATCTAGTAGCTTTCTTAGACCATGAGCTCCTAATGAAATCTTATGCTCCACTGTGCAGGGCATAACTTCCATGAATGGGTAGGTGAGAGGTTCACTGTACTCTGCTCTCATGCTTACCCAAGTATTGTGTGTGGCTTTGAGCTTGGACTGTGCCTAAGGACATGTAGAAGCTGGAGAGAGTGTAGCGGAGGCCAGGCAGGATAATGAAAAGCTTCTAGTCCATGCTATATAACTTTTAGTTGCAGGATCTGGGTTTGTTTAACCTAGAGAAAGTCTCGGAGGGAAAATAATCCGTGTTTTCAAGTGCCTTTTCAATGAAGGAGAGAAGAGGAGAGAAAAACTGAAGTGGAGGGCAGGCAGGATAGTGAAAAGCTTCTAGTCCATGCTGTATAACTTTTAGTTGCAGGATCTGGGTTTGTTTAAGCTAGAGAAAGTCTTGGAGGGAAAATAATCAGTGTTTTCAAGTACCTTTTCAATGAAGGAGAGAAGAGGAGAGAAAAACTGAACTCAAAAGTTTTAAAAACAAATGTTTAAAAAAATGTTTTCTATGTAACTATATATATATATGTGTGTGTGTGTGTGTAATCAAGTATTGGAAAGGGTATCATGTGAAAGAGGGACTTACCTTGCTTTGTCTAGGCCCAAAAGACAAAATGAGGAGTGAGAGACAGAAGCTATACAGAGGTCAATCTAAGCTGGAAGTCAGGAGCTTCCTAACAGTTTGGGACTACTTCCACAGGTATTGGGCTCTCCTTTCCTAGGAAGTGTTTATTCAAAGGCCAAATAGCCACTTGTCAGGTACAATATAGGGAGTATTCTTTTCCCACATGGATTAGACTAGGTTACCTCAGAGATCTTTTCTTTTTCAAATCTTGTGATTGGGTGGGGCAAGAAAAGTGACATCTTCTGATGGACCTACGCCAAGTAGATTCACCCTTATAAATTTATATCATTATGTAGAGATTCAACAGATTGATTTTTTTAATCTTCTATATTTACTCTGAAGATTTTCACCAATCTTTTATTTTTCTTACTTTGGTAGTATCTTTAATTGCATACATTTTTAATTGCAATCAAAATATATTTGCCATGATTTTAACTTTGATTCTTCCATTTTTACAATGGATAAAAAATTTACTTCTCTTCACTACTGAGATAGTATTCCTTTCACTTCTACTTTTTATATGGTTTTTGTTGATGTTTAATTCTTTGAACCAGTTAGTTCTTTTTCTCTGAGATTTTAGTCCTAGATTATAAAGATGTGGTTGTGAACATAGACATTTTCCTAGTGATCCTGGCCTTTCCTGAGAATATTGAAAACTTATTTTGCATTCAGAATCTTTTCTGAAATTTTGACTAGGAGCACTAGAATTTAAGTTGACACTTGTTCACTTTGTGCATACGATTATAATTAGTCATTTGGAAATCTCTTAAAGTATCTATACATGGCCACAGAGCTCTGCAAACCTCTAACTGGGAGTCAGTCTGTCTGTGGAGAGGCAGACATGAAAGGGCCAAGTCCAGTACTCATCCACCCAAGCTCACTAGATGCCTTTGATAGCCCCAGGGCAAGAGCATGGAGTAGAGGCAGTCTGTCACAGGCCTGCTGTGTGCCAGTGCCCCAGGCTGGGCATTGAGGGAGACACAAAGAAGTTTGAGAAGGTGATGACCCATAAGAACTCCTTTCATTGAGGAGATAAGATACAGTAAAATATATATGAAAAGACAACTAACCAAAAGCAATATATGGTAAGTCCCAAATGAGCAGTACCACCTAATAAGACAGCATTGCAACTGTCTTGGACTCCAGAGCAATCACTAGGATGGGGTGAGAGGAAATGAACTTTGAAAATGGGCAGGGGAGGTGATCAGCAAGCCACTTGAGGAAGTCAGTACATAAATATCAGGGAAATATCTACAAGAATGGAAATGTAGCCATGTCAGGGAACAGACTAGACTTTTGGACTCTATGAGGAAAGGAAGGGGATATGAAATTGGGATGGAAGTGTTGGGAATCAGAGAAGACGACAAATGAAAAGCAAAGCTGAATTGACAAGCTGCCTAACTTGAATCTTTCTCCTCACCAGCCTACACCCAGCTGCAGCCACATCAACTCCTTCCACAGTCCCCATCAAAGCATCTGCAACCCCAGTTTGTCATCCAGCAGCAGCAGCAGCAGCAGCAGCAGCAGCAGCAGCAGCAGCCATCTCTACAGCAGCAGCAGCAGTCACAGCAACAGTCCCAACAGTCCCGGCCCCAACCACATTCCCAGTCCCAGCTTGCATCAGCTCTGCCAGGAGTTGCCATACAGTCCAGCCCTGAAGTTCATGCCATGTCACTAGGCTCAGCAATCCCTACCCTCCCACTGCAGTGTCCTCCTACCAATCAGCATAAACCTAGCAACAGCCAGCAGGGGCAGCCATCCAGCCCAGAGGCTGGACCCCAGAATGGACATTCTGAGGGCCTGCTCCACACACCCCAACGCAGGTTCCAGCACACATCAGCTGTCATCCTCCAATTACAGCCTGCTTCACCAGTGGTGAGTTAGCCAGTCCCTGAGGTCTCCTCGGATAGCCACCAAATACATAGGCTGTCACACCCAACTTGGCAATCTTTCTCCCAATGTGATACTGCATAGGCTGAATTATTTGAATCTGCCTAGGTTTTTCAAAAGCCTTTTAGGTATCATTTATCCAGAGAGGAGCAGGGCAAGGAAAATAATAGGTCTACTAATATACATCTCTGGACTAAGAGAGTCTGGATTTCAAAGACCTTGTTAATTTCTTTTTTTTTTTTTTTTTTTTTATCTTGAACATAAAGATTTTTTTCATATTTATTTAATTCCTTGAGATAGTTCAGTGTCATCATTTTGAACATCCAGTCTTGTACAAATAATTGGCAATGGTTGCGAACTTTTCTTTTTTTTTTTTTTTTTTTTTTAAATTTAATAGCCTTTTATTTACAGGATATATACATGGGTAACTTTACAGCATTAACAATTGCCAAACCTCTTGTTCCAATTTTTCACCTCTTACCCCCCCACCCCCTCCCCTAAATGGCAGGATGACCAGTAGATGTTAAATATATTAAAATATAACTTAGATACACAATAAGTATACATGACCAAAACATTATTTTGCTGTACAAAAAGAATCAGACTCTGAATTATTGTACAATTAGCTTGTGAAGGAAATCAAAAATGCAGGTGTGCATAAATATAGGGATTGGGAATTCAATGTAATGGTTTTTAGTCATCTCCCAGAGTTATTTTTCTGGGCATAGCTGGTTCAGTTCATTACTGCTCCATTAGAAATGATTTGGTTGATCTCATTGCTGAGGATGGCCTGATCCATCAGAACTGGTTATCATCTAGTATTGTTGTTGAAGTATATAATGATCTCCTGGTCCTGCTCATTTCACTCAGCATCAGTTCGTGTAAGTCTCTCCAGGAAGACCTTGTTAATTTCTTAACCCAGAAGTTTTGTCCTCATGCTTGGAGTTCCGTTTTCAGCAGAAGTACCTAAGTATAAGGTGGGAGGGACAGGGGAAACTCCTAAAGAGACCACCCCTCTCTCCCATTCTTTGACAGACCCAACAATGTGGTCCAGATGCCTGGAAAGAGGCAATGCCCAGGGAGAAGAGCTTGCCTGAGACCCTGCCCAGCCCAGCAGTCCAGCAGCCAGTCACCCTCACTCCCCCATCTGCTGGTCCACTCCAGCCCACGAGCTCTGATGTTCAGCAGTCTCCAGCACATGGTAGGGGGAGTGGGAGGGCACAATTCCTTGGGGAGAGGAGACAGTTGTTCTCAGCAGCTTCTTGGACATCTGACGTGGGCACCAAAGTGAGTGGGAAATGGATAGTCACTGAAAGCACCTAGAAACAGCAAGGAGATGGGGTGAATAGATCTGGAGACAGAGAAAAACACAAAGGTAACTGGGGGGCGGAGGGAGTATCCAACTTGACTCATGAGAAAGGAAGCTGAGGAAGCAGAAGAAATGAGTACCACAAACCTAACATCTGAACACTGACTGAGCTTTGCATCTCAGTGATAGCCAGAGTATCTGAGGAAATGTTGAGGTGAAATGTTGGGATAATTCTCCAGAAAAGTTAAGCCCCCACATCCTTTATGTTTGAAATGCATAGATAATTGAACAAGTATTTGGGGCCTGAATTATTGTGAGTATAAAATGCAATCTAAAAACGTCATTTGTGGTGTAATGGTTTTAATCCAGTTTGGTCTTACTATCTATGAGACTTTGGTTCATAAGTTTACCTCCCTCATTTGGCCAATAAGTTCACCTCATCTCATTTCCTTTCCCCCTAAAATGGGGAAGAGGCATGAAGTTGGGCTTGGTGGATTCCAAGGCTTTTCAGCTCTAAATCTATGATCTAAATACTTTTAAGAGATTTCAGGACTTTGTAGCATACAGGAGTTATTATATACTCACTTAAATATTTGGTACAATAATAATTTTGCCCACATAGGCATAAAATCTGAGAATTTGGTCCAAGAATTTGAAATAGGAAACTTGGCAAGATAGCCTTAGTACTGAAGCTCATGGATGAGGACAATGGTTAAGAGCCACAAGGAATGGGAGGTGGGAATTCAATATAGAGCCAAAGAGAGCACTTGAATCCAACCCAGTTCAAGTATTCACATAGGATCTAGTACCCACTGCTAGGTTTGCCATCTGTCCAGGAATGGGCTTCCATGGATTTTTCCATGTTCTCCATGTCATGCAGCTCTGCCAGAACCCTGCACCATAGTGGAACACGTACTGCCTCAGCCTCCAGCTGGACTTCCACGCTTTCATTTCTCTCCTTTTTCAGACTGCCTGCAGAGTGGTCTTGGCGCAGAGTTCTGTGGCATCATGAGCCACCTATAATTCAGGCATACAGTTCCTGCTAGTGCCCTGAGTGTTTTTCAGAATAGTGGAAGGAGAGACAGAGAGAAAGCAAAGAAAAAGAAAGAGAAAATAGCTCATGGGGATAAAAGAAAAAAGGAAAATGGAATTCAGGTAAGAAGGAAGGAAAGGAAGGAAAAGGAAAAATTCATGAGGCAGGGGAAAGAAAGCAAATGAGAAATCACAATCAAAAAGATTCTGGAAGGGATCTGAAAGTTTTAACCCAGAGATTTTTTTTTTAAATCCAACTATAACCTTATTTTAATATAATTGATTTCTTTTGTAATTTTATATATTTCATGCATTTAAAAACATTATTTTCAGAAGGGATCCATAAGCTTCACTAGACTATTAAAGATCTCCATGACCCAAGGTTAAGAGTCTCTAATCTAGTCCAAACTCCTAACTGGCCAGAATTTCCCTACAAATAGTGCTGCAGCTTTTGTCTCAACACCAAAATGAGAGTAGGAGCAAACTGCTTTGTAAGGTCGTCCAGGTTGTTTGTTTCCCTGGAGGACTCTTTGTCAGAAAATGTTTCCTTCTTTCCAGCATCTGCGTCCACAAAACTTTGACTCATTATCCTTCAGATAATTCAATATAGCTATGATATTGCAAATCTGTTCAGAAGAAAACCTACTGGTTTCCCAAGTTGTTCCTCAACTCTGTATGGTCTCATGTGTATCCTACCTGTCACTCCCAGCCCCCATTTACACATAGTGGTTTCTCCTCTTGTAAACATGCTCTAGTTTGTCATTGTTCCGATTAAAATGTAATGCCTAGGGCCATCATAAATTATCAAAACTGGATGAAACTTTAAAGAAAATGGAAGGGACTCATGCAAAAACTTACAGTGAATAAGTGACCCCCACAAAAAAATACTCCTGATCAAGTATTTTTAGTCTTTAGTATAATTGCTCCAGATATGGTCTGACAAAGATAGACTAGAATGGGACCATTACCTTCCTTTTTCAGAGTAACCACGTGGTCACCTTATCTCCTGTTTCAAACCAGCTCTCTCAAATCAGATCTTGACAACCAGGTTGATGAAAACCTTGGATCTATGTTTAGCTATGTTTAGAAAAAAAGATAACTTGGAGACATTATAGTTGTCTTCAATTATTTGAGGGAGTTTCCTATGTAAAAAGGAATAATTGTTTTGACCCCAGAGGGAAGAATTAGGGAGTAGAAGTTACAAAGAGGTAAATTTAAGGGTTTTTCTTCAGTAACCTTAAAAAAATTTTGTCAATTAACAAAAATCCATTTCCTAAATTTCTTACTTCCCCACCCTTATTGAAAAAAAACAAAATAAAATCATTGTAGTAAATAGGCATAATCAAGCAAAACAATTCCTGGATTGGCCATGTCCAAAATATTTATGTCTTAGGCTGTCTATCATCTACTTCTCTGTCAGGAGGTAAAAAGCATATTTCATTGTGGGTCCTCTGGAATCATGGATGGTTGTTATGTTGAACAGAGTTCTTAAGTCTTTCAAAAGTTGTTTTTACAATGTTGTTATAAATTGTTTTGCTCACTCCAGTCTGCATTAATTTATAGTTTTCCAGGAGCCTCTGAATCTATTCCTTTCTCATTTTTTAACAGAATAATAATTATGTTCATGTAACAATTGTTTTGCCATTCCCCAATTAATGAATATTCCTTTAGTTTCCAGATTTTTGACAACAAAAAAATTTTTTTTTACATATAGGTCCTTTTCTTTCTTTTCTTTTCTTTTTTTTTTTTTTTTTTTTTTTTTTTTTTTTTTTTTTTTTTTTTTTGCTCTTTTGAGGATTCTAAAGACTAGTAGTATGGTATTATTGCAGGAATAAAGAGTAAGTATAGTTAGTAATTTTGGGGAAACAATTCCAAATTGCTTTATAGAATGGCTAGATCAATTCACATCTCTACTAACAATACATTAATGCACCTGTTTTCCTGTAGCTTTGCCCTCCCCCCCCTTCAACATTTGTTATTCCTTTTGCCAATCTGATGGGTATGAGCTAGAATCCCAGATTTCTTTTAATTTTTATTTCTCTAATTAATTATTTGGCGCATTTTTCCTATGCTGTTGATAACTTGAGATATTGATAACTCCTAAGAAAATCACTTATTCATATCCTTGATCATTTATCCAATGAAGAATGACTCTTATCCTTATAGATTTGAATCAATACCTTATATATCTTAGAAATGACTTTTATCAGAGAAATTTACATCAAACATATTGCCCCACTTATTTATCTTCTAAAGTAAACTGCATGATATTTGATTGTGCACAAATTTATATAGCTATTTAAAATGGAATTTTGTTTTCCATATATTCCTGATGTTCTATCTGGATTTACTTTATGTGCTGCAACTTTACTGAAGTTTTCAATTGTTTCATTTCACTTTAGGTGACTTTGTGGATTTTGTAAGTAAACCATCATGTAACCTGCAAAAAGTGATAATTATTTTCCTTTTTGCCTATGCTAATTCACCCTCAATTTTTTTTCTTGTCTTATTGCTGCCACCAATATTTTGAGCACTAGATCAGATCACAATAATGAACATCCTTGCTTGAATCCTGATCTTGTTGGAAAATCCTCTAGTTTATCCCTTTATATATATCTTTATACACATACATACACACACACACACACACATACAACTCCTTGTTTTTAGATAGATATTACTTATATTAAGGAAAACTCCATTTATTTCTTTGTTTTCTAGTATTATAAATTCAGTTATTGTATGCTGTCAAAAGCTTTTTCTTCATCTATTGATATAATCACATTATTTTTATTGTTCTTGTTATTAACATGAACAGTTATTTTTGTAGCTTTTCTAATAATGAACCAACCACTATTGGTTCTGGTCATTATATATATATATATATATATATATATATATATATATATATATGTAAAATCTTTGTTATATATCACTCTATCTCTTTGTTAATATTTTTAATTTTTGCACCAATATTCATGTCAATATGGTCTATACATTTTCTTATTGACTTTAGTAGGTTTAGATATCAAGACAATATTTGTATTATAGAAGGAATTTGGTGGAAACCCAATTTTTTCAAGCAGTGTATGTGATATTAAAGTTGTTCTTTGAATACTTGATAGAATTTACTTATAATTTCATCTTGTCCCAGGTATTTTTACCCCTTTGGAAGGTTCACTTACATAGCTTGTTCAATTTCTTTTTTTGAGAGATTAAAGTCTCTATTTCTTGTTCTGGTAATCTGGGCACATTTACATATTCATATATTTCATTTAGATTGTCCTTTTTATTGGCATATTACTGGATAAAGATTTTCTAATAATTTTCTTTATTTCATTTCCTTTGTTAATTCACTTTTTTCAAACTGTTTCAAACAGGTAATTTTTCTTTTTTAAAAAAGTCAGTGATTTATCTTTTAATGATTATTTTTTTCTATTTTATTCTATTTATTAGTTTTTCGTGAAAAGCCAGCTCCTAATTTTATTAATTCCATGAGTTTTGCTATGTTTAAGGATTAAGTATTTTCAATTTTTTAAATCTTTGATTTTTTTTAGGATTTCTATTTTGGTATTTAATTGGATTTTAAAATGTGTTGCTTTTTTTTTTTTAATTGAATGCCCAGTTTGTTGATCTGTTCTTTCACTCTTTTGTTGATGAAAGTATTTAGTTATTTAAAACATTTTCCCTAAGCACTGCTTTGGTTACATCCCAACATTTTGTCATTATTCTCATTGCTACTATTATTAACGAAATTATCTGTTTCTTTTATTTGTTTTTTTGTTTTTGTTTGTCTTTTGAAATTGCCAATTACTTACAATTAAGTTATTTATTCTACAATTCTGCAAATACAAAATTCTACAAAAAAATTCTACAATTATTTTGAATCATTGCTTTAGTGACCCTTTATGGAATATCATTGTTGCAACCAGTAAAAATGTTTAATATTTCTGCTTTTTTGACATTTGTCCATGAGGTTTTTATATACTACTATAATACTAGCCAGTTTTTGTAAAGATACCATACATTGAGAAATACGTATACTTTTTTAATTCTCATCTCACTGAATAGCTGTCAAATCTAACTTTTCTAAAATTGTGATCAGGTCTTTTAATTTCATTATTTTTTTGTTTTTGTTTTTGTTAGATCTGCCTAGATTGGAAGGGATACATTGAAGTCCCCTGCTATTTTTTGCTGTTTATTTCTCCTTGAAACTTATTTAATTTTTTAAGTTTTCTTTTAAACTATATTATTCAGTGCATGTATATTATGTGCTCATCCATTGTAGTTTCTAGAAATACTACATATTTCAGAATTTCTACTAAGCTATGATCTTTTCATCAGGAATATTTGGATTCCAGTTTTTCATTAAAGGTCCATTTTCCCTGTAGGATTAAACTCAATTTTGTTGGGCAAATTCTTTTTTATTATAAATATTCTATCCTTTGAATTCTAGAATAATGATTACCAACCTTTCTGCTGTTTTATAATGATGGCTGCTAAATCTTTTGTGATTCTGATATGGCACCTTAGGTACATTCTTTTTTGGCTATTTGAAGTTTTGTTTTGATTTGTTTTGCCTATAAGCTATGGACAGTTTTCTTAAATGATTCCTAAAAAAATATATCTAGCTATGTGGGGAGGGTGGAGGAAGGGAGACAGTGTTCATGGCCTTTAGATAGTCTAATGATTAATTTGACATTTAATCTATTCTGAATTTCAAGGAATCTAATAGTTTGTACCTAAAATGTTAATTAATCCTCCTTTTAAATCTTTTCTCCATCTCTTTTACATTTCTCATTTTATCTTCTAGTGCTCTCATTTACATTTTAAATAATTTTTAACATTTTAACTTTCTAAAACTTTATTTCTTCCAGGAATTCTAGTTGAATATATGTTCTTTGAAGTTTTATTCATAAATGTTTTAGAGTCATTCTCTTCTTCTGGGTTTGTGTTTTGAGTGTCCCTGTCACCATAGTATCTTTTTAGGATAGATTTTTTTTTTCTTAAAAAACAAACAAAAAAACAAACCAAAAAAACTCTTCCAGTCTTACTTCTTGAATTGGAACTCTGTGTTAAAGCCAGCTTCTGTGCACTTGTTTGCTTCTGATATTACTTTCTCTGGGTATTCAAGGCTCTCATAAGGTGGCTCAGTCTTAGATACTTACAAACTTTCAGAATACCTGAAACTATTTAATCCAGTGCTTAGTACAGTGTCTAGCATATAGCAAGTGCTTAAGAAATGTTTGACGATTTATAAATGCTTGCTGATCCAGAGCAAAGTTTGATCACTGGCTTCTTAAACCTGAGCTTTGTGAGTTCCAAACTCAAGGCAACACCACTATGCCTTGCCCCAAGCTGGAGCACTAGTAGACTGGGAGTATTGGCCTCAGGCATTGTCAATTCAATTGGAAGACTTTATAGGTTTGGAGTGACAGAACTACAATTTTTCCCTTGGTTTGAGCCCCTTGCTCTGTTTACAGGTTCCAGAGTGGGCTGGGGGGTTAGATCTGAGACTGGATAATGAGGTTAAAGCCACACAGCTGCAGTTACCTCCTTGTGTCTTCCCTGCTCTGGGGCACAAATGACAGAACTGCCAGTTGGTGCCTGTTTCTGCTCCCTCCACAGTGCTAGGTCACTCTATACTAGATCTGAAACTTCTTGGCCTAGTAAACTATTGCAGATCTAAGTCAGTCACCATGTTGAAAGACTGTGCATACCTTCCTGGCTAGACTTCCTTTCCCTAGTGTCTATATTTCTTATGCCTATATAGTTTGGGAAAATAATTCCCCATGACTTTGCTTGGATTTCCCAATCAGGGATCATCAGCCTGGTACCCTATGTCTTGTCTGACTAGTGGAAATAGTTAATGGAGCTAGAATGTACTGGTTCCTTCTAATCTGCCATCTTAACTATATCTCTAAATTTCTGTTTAATTTAAAGGAAATTTCCTAGCAATTAGAACTATCTGAAAGTGAATAAAACTGCCTCTTTATTGGTGGATTGACCCTTATTGGAGGACTTCACACAAAGGCTGGACCCTTCCAACTCTAAAATTCTATAATTATGTGACTCTATATCTGCATAATTTATTTTCTTTTTAACCTAAATACAGTTCAGTCTTTCTGTAGCTCCATGACCTCACCTATGTAGGCATTCCTCACACTGTAGTCTGCCCTCACCTTTTCATCTTCTTCTTTTGAAAATTCTCCAGAGAGAATCTGGCCAGCATACTGTAAGACTCTTCTAGTTCTTTTCATATTTGTGGGTACAGAAGAGCACATATGCTGACAATCTGTTATCCTTTATTTGTACATCTGGCTGGTCTATCTGCTTTTGTGTTACCAAAAAAAAAAAAAAAAAGGCTTTTGTGTTACCAAATATCCTTGACATTGTCTTAAAGAATATAAAATTTGCAAGTTGGAAGAGATCACAGCATCCAGCCTATACTCCAAAGAAATCCAGGATATGTCCAAAAATTGGTTTTTTATTTCTGCTTGAAGATCTATAAGGAGGGGGAAATCACCACCTCCAAAGGTGGTCCATGTTACTTTAGAATAACTCTGTTAGGAAGATTTTCCTGACATTAAGCATAAATCTGCTTTTTTTGCAACTTCTGTCTATTGTAGATTCTGTTTTCTCAAGCCAAATGGAATAACTCTGATCCCTCTACAACATGACAGCCCTTTCACATTTTTAAAGAGAACAGTTATGTTCCTTCAAATCTTCTCTTTTCCAGGCTAAACATATCTAGTTCCTTCAACTTATTGTACTGTGTCAAGGACTCAAATCCTCCACTATCCTCTCTAGTGGATCTCTATGGATATTCTCCAGCTTATCAAAACCCTTCCTTAAATGCAGTGCCCAGAACTGAACACAGTACTACATATAAGGTCCAGTGAGGGCAAAGTGGGACTATGACTTCCCAATTCCTGGAAGCTACGTCGCTCAATATAGCCCAAGATTGCATTAGCTTTTTTTTCCCTTAATTCCCACAACACAGTGATGGCTTGTAATCAGTTTGTAATCCACTGAAACCTACAAGGCCTTTTTCAGAGCAATTGTTCTCTACCTATGCATCCCTCATCTTATACTTGTGAAGTTTTTTTGGACTTTTCATTAATCCCTATTATGCTGGCTCTTTGCATCAGTTTCCCTTTCTAGATGTTCCTCATTCATCTCTTTAATGATCCATTGTAGAATTCCATCCATTCCTCCCAAACAAAAAGGGATAGGGAGAAAGGGAAGGAAGGAAATATGCTTCAGTCTATACTGTTAATCCATCAGCTGTCTGGAGGTAGATAACATTTCATCTGGAGTCTTCTAAAATTGTGTTGATCAAAGTTAAGTTTTTCAAAGTTTTACAATCTTTACAATATTATTGTTCATGTATAAATTTTTATCCTGTTTCTGATCATTTCATTTTCATTCGGTTCATACAAGTTTTCTCAGGTATTTCTGAAATCATCTTTTTCATCATTTCTTACAGCACAATGGTATTATATCACAATTATTTGCCATAACTTGTTCATCCATTCCCCCAATAGGCATCCCCTCATTTTCTAATGTTTTTGCCACCACAAAAAGAGCTGCTATAAATACTTTTATATTGTAATGGGCTGAAGCTCAAGTTGATGCACTGAGGTCCCAAGTGTGAGGCTAAATAGCAATTGGACGACAACTCTATTAATATATGCTTAGAGAAAGAATGGCCCCCGCCCACTCTGTGCAAGTTTTAATGTGTTGTATAGGAAATGACATAGAGACAATTTTGGTGGGTGGAGTGAGAGAGGCAGAGAGAGGGATAGAGAGGCTGCTGGTTGGGTTTGTAGCAACTGCTCTCACTTCCTATCACCATCCCCCTTCACCTCCGCAAAGAATAAAGATCAAGGATTTTCCCTTAACCTGAATTCCTGACTCTGGCTGATTTTAAAATACACGGTCATCACATTATATAGAGATCCTTTTCCCCTTTGATCTCTTTGAGATATAAAGGTCTGGTAGTTGTGTCACTAGTTGAAAGGTTATATAGAGTTTAATAGCTTTGTGAAAACAAAATTGCTGGACCAATTCACATCTCTGTCTACCAACAGGGTATTATTAATGGGCTTGTTTCTTTCCTCCCCTCTAGCATATCATTTTCCTTTTTTTTGTCAATTTAGCACAAAACCTTGGCACATAGTAGATTTTTCCCCCCCCTGAGGCAATTGGAGTTAAGTGACTTGGCTCAGGGTCATACAGCCAGTAAGTATTAAGTGTCAGAGGCTGGATTTGAACTCAGGTCCTCCTGACTTCAGGGCTAGTGCTCTATCCACTGCACCATCTAGCTGCCCCCACGTAGTAGGTTTTTAATAATAATTTGCTTTCCATCCCCAGTACATTTTTTGGTGATTTTATAGCACTTCTCAGGTATAAAACATCATTAGTAATATGCTTCAGACTACTTTCACCTATCATGTATTTTTCTTTTATCCTATAAGGCTCCTGTAATTTTCATTTTTCTATTATATAACCCTGTAGAGATATATAACCCAGAAGAATACTGTTATTAAAAAGCTGGCATTTGTGTCAGGGAGCAGTTTGGAATTTTTAAAGCCCAGCATCATTTCCCAAATGCAGTTTTTTCCTATCTCCTTTTATTCAAAATTCTACATTCAGTTCATTAACCACCTTTAGCTCCTATTCAAGATACACTCAGACTCATTCAAAGAGCTGATCATCTAAAAGCCATACCTTCTTTATGGCCCAGTAAGCTCCTCCATGAAGCTATACCCCTCCTATTTCTTAACTGAAAGTGTTCGTTTCATTCTCAAATTTGTCCTTACCTTTTTCTACTTTACATATTGCTTATTTGTGTTTCCTCACCTTTTTGTATCCTTTGTGTGCCTAGCAAGGTACCTTATACATAGTAGGCAATTAAATTAAATGCCTGTGGTCAAACAGCATATTATTAGTCCAACATTTTTTAGATTACACTTGGCTACTATTCCTCATTTAAACCTTTTCTGGCTTAAGTGGCACTCATTTTCTGCACTGTTTAAAACATCATTTAGGGCAGCTAGGTGTTGAAGTGGACAGTGTGCCGGGCCTGAAATCAGGAACACTCATCTTCCTGAATTCAAGTCTGGCCTCATATACTAGATGTGTGACTTTGGGCAAATCACTTAACTTTATCTGCCTCAGCTTCTTCATCTGTGAAATGATCTGGGGAAGGAAATGGCAAACCACTCCAGTTTCTTGGCCAAGAAAACCTTAAATATGATTGAAAAAATGACAACAACAACAAAAAACATCATTTAACAAATGATAGTCAGAATCAAGTGTTTTTACCTTGACCTATTTCTCTGTCATACTCTGTGTCTTCTCATCTTTGTTCTTTTGTCTTTTCTTGGGCCTTTTTTCTAAGCAATGACCTGACTACTAATTGAGGGTTCTGAAATGACTACCATTTTAGCAGTCAGTTATTTTGCAATTATCTGTTGACAGTCATTTCCAAAGTTTTGTGCTTATTATAGCCAGTACCTTCTAATGTTCTTATTGAAAGAAAAATATTCTGATGTAGATGTGAGGTTCCCAAGTAGCATGTAAATCTCTGGCCTTTTTCGTTTCTTGATCCAATCAAACTTTTTTTTCTAACATAAATTTTGCAATCCTTTAGCTCAAAGTTGCTGAGTATCAAAATGTAAATTTGGTTTAGTGTGGATTATGTTATCAAATTCTCCAGAAAACTTCATTTCATTCTTTGCAAAATGTAGGGTCATATTTTTTCAGAGTAGTTTTTTAACTCAGTCACTGTAAATATTGCAAGATGAGGTAGCCAAGGATCCCCTGAAATACTACTACTACTTACCTGTGAATGCAGAATGGAAATCTCTCTGCAAACTCTTACTCATTTCTCCAGAAAGAATGTATAAGCTTCCCCTCAGCTGGCTGCATTTTCTTTGTTTTCTGGTTTCATTTACAACGAAAATGTCAAGATGGCTGTGGTTCAGTTTCCAAAGCAATGTGTCAACTGGTTGATCATTGGACAAAGCTTCCCCATTGAGCACCAACAGCTCAATTAATCTTGGTAGACAGTCTAAGTGTTCTTAGCATCCTCTGCTGCCTTTTCTAGCACTCTGCCATCATGACTATGGAAGCAGAAGGGGGGCTACATGGGATCAAGAGCTCTTTGGCATTTTTAGCTGTTTCACTGGTTGCTATGGCCCCCATATCCATCACCTAGCAGCCAACAATGAGCCTCTCCCCACTTAGTTTGGCTGGTCCTCAGACAGCCAACAGTCTGTCACCAAGACTGAACTTGAAGCTTTTCCAGCTTGGTAGAACCTGCCAGAGCCTAAACTCTGCTGGATAAGCCTTCCTGGGCACTGGCTCTAGAGCCTGAGGATATAGGTTTAAATTCTCATCTGGAAAATCAGGGAATTAGATGAAATGGTCTCTGAGGTCCCTTCCACAATAAAGTACCATAGCAGGACTTTTGCAAAGTATATTTTGTAACCATGTTCCTGTCAAAATTTCTTTTCCCTTTATTAGAAATAGTATAGCTACTACTTACAATAGCATTTTGAGGTTTGTAAAATGCTTTACACGTTAACTCATTTGATTCTCTTAAAACTATGCATAGTAGATGCTATTATCATCCCTGTTTTCCATCTGAGGAAACTAGAAGGTTCTCCCCTATTTTGTATATTCTAAAACCTTGCCTCTGTCATTTAAGGTACTAGCTATTCCTTCCAGCTTTATCATCTGAAAATCTAAGCATGTCTTCTTTTTAACTTTATTCTAATGCAATTATGAGGGAAAGCAAAGGATATGCCCCTATAGCATGCCTTTAGAGAGCCATCTTCCAGCCATCAATCCACTAATCACGGCTTTCTAGTTATGGTGGCTCAATCATCTATGAATCCAGCTTATAGTTCAATCCACATCCATCTTTTGTCATGAAATATAGCCTGAAAATTCTTTGTTATAGAGAATATGGCTTTCCAGGAGCAGCATGAAAAGGTATACATAGGCTATGAGGGAAATCTAGGCTATGCAAAAAGAAAAGATGTCAAATACGCACGCACACACCCCACCCTACCCCTCTCTCTCTCACTCTTCAGATATTTTGCCGGCAATGTAAGCTCCTTCAGAACAAGGGCTCTTTTCTTAAAACCCTTTAACTCCTTGCACAGGGTCCGGTCCATAGTAGGCTCATAATAGTTGTTCAATTGAATTGCTGGAATCAAGTCGACACAAAATGAAAAACGCCGAGCATTTTATGCGTAAGAAACTCTGCAAACATGTGGCAAGCACTAGAAGCTATGAGGGGACTATCGGGTTTTGTTTTTTCAGGATGCTCATAGTTGGAGAGGATGAACTAACTAGCTTTAGGCTCCGAGGAGCAGTAATCCTACGGAGTTGGAGCTGGGAGGGGCCCCAGCACATCTGGTCCAACCCATTCTCTTTAAAAAGGAAGGAGGGAATGGCCCAGAGAATGGTAGTGCCCAGCCAGTCAGAAAGTGAGAAAAATAGCAAGGTCTGCAGTCTCCTAAATCCTGAGAAAAATATGACAGTGCATAAAGATCTCAGTCAGGGGTGCTGGGCCAGGAGCCCTTAGAGCAGGAGGTGGAGGAATCAATCTCAGCGAGCTTCTTTTTAAGCATTTATTTACCTCATGCCAAAGGCAAAAAAAAAAAAAAAAAAAAAAAAAGTCCCTGTCCTCTCAGACCTTTATCTAATATCATGGTGGCAAAAGGAATCAAGGGATTGAGAAAGAAAGGGAGAGCTCGCTGGTCCCAGAGGCCTGAGGGAATTAGGAGAGGAAGAACAAAGGTTCAGGGCTTCTGACGGGGCAGCACCAGAAAGGGGAAGAGGGAGAAAGGGAAAGGCCAGGAGAGAGGAAGGAACAAAAGCGGGCAAATGAAAAACAGAGAAGAGGGAGAGATTGGGATTAGGAAGAAAACCCAACAACTCGGGCACCCGTAGGGGAGCGCCAAGAGCCAGGGATTTGATCTGCTGCTTATGTGCCGCTTGGGGAAAATCTCGTCGCTTTTGTGAGCCTCAGCTTTCCTCTCTGTAAAATGGGGTCGCTTTAGTTATGGCTGAAATTCTGGCATTTAATGAGTGGAAATGAGCAGCTGGCGAACGATTCCAGGTGGCGGTGAAAGCCCCAGGGAAGCCCCGCCGGCGCTTCAGAGCCCTCGACGTGGACCTTGTTTATGAGACTTAGGAGGAAGGGTGGGCGGTGTGGTGTGTGTGTGTGTCGGACTGTGACGCTCAGATGGCGAAAGTGGAGATGGCTCGCGGCCTTTCGGTCTGAAATCGGGCTATGTGTGTCTGGGGCCGAGCTTGGGGAAACGGGCGGGGGCTGGCAAAGGCAGGGGGGGAGCAGGGCCCGGAGCCCCTTCCCGGGCTCCGGGACTGCGCATCCCGGGCAGCCCTCCCCCCCGGGACTCTAAGAGACCGCCCGTGCCGTACTCTGTTCCCGGCAGAGCAGAGACCTGAAACGGAGGAGGAGCGGCCGAGCTCTGCCCGGTCCGCTCCTCCGGGGGGCGCGGGGCTGGCCCGGGCCTCGGGAGCCTCTTGCACCTAGCCCCCGTGACCGTAGTAGTGCTGTACGGTTCACCAAAACCTCCCGAGAGAAGTGGGTACTCGCGAAGGAGAAGGGTTCCCGCATTACAAACGAAGGAGCCTCTCTGGGTGCCGGAGAGCGAGGCACTCGGCCGGTGACAGCCGCGATACGTGGCGCAGCCCGTTTCCCAGAGGCTTCCTTGGCCGGCGTCTCCATTTCTAGGCTGCCCCTTTCGGCTCCCTTCCTTGCTTTTCTGTGATTTTCTCCCTTCCTCCCCGTCCCTCTGACCCAGCGTTCGCCTCCTTCGTCAGACTCCTCTTTCGTGCCCTTAGAAGGAGGCCTGGGTCTCCAGCGGCCTGGCCTCTGGGGTCGGCCTTTCCGAAAGGAGGGCGAGATAGGCTTTGCCCCTCCCGAGGCCAGGGCTCCCTTCTTTCCCTCCCTCCCCCCCCCCCCTTTCTGGGCTTCTCTTGCGACCTCCTTACTCCCCTCCCCTCGTTTCTCTCCCGAGCTCCGGCTCCTCCTCCGCATTCTTGCCACCCACTTACTTGGCTCCTCCTCTCCCCTCTCCTCTTGCCAATCTTTCGTTCCTCCTCTTTTGCCTCCCATCTCCTCGTAGCTCCTCCCTCCCCCTCTGTAGCCTAGCTCTTCTCCGCAGCCCCTCCCCACCTCCCCCGCAGCGTCCCGCTCCTCCGAGCCCCTCCCTCTCTGCTGCCCCCGCCGCCCCGCCCCCGCCCCTCCTCCCCCCGGCTCCTCCCCCTGGCGGAGGCGGCCGCGGGAGCCGGGCCCGGACGCTCCGCATTGTCTCCGCGGCGGCTGCAGCCCTGGTGCGCCCGCCGCTGGCCGCCTCTCCCCGCGCGGCGCTCAACCCGGACCCGCGACCCCGTCGTCCCCTGGCTCGGACCTGCCCCCGCTCCCGCCGCCGGGCCCGCAGGGTCGGATGCGCCGCGGCGGCCCCGGGCCCCGGCTCGGAGGCTCCCGGCGGCCGCGTGAGGCGGCGCCCGGCCCCGGGGCTGCGTAGGCCCCGCCCGGCCCGGCCCCGCGCGGCCGGGCCCCCGGACAGGTCAGTGCCCGGGGCGGGAGCGCGGGCCGGGCGGGCGGGGCGGCCCCCGGGGAGGTTCGGCGGGGCCCGCTCCGCACTCCCCCCTTCCCAAGCCCTGCGACCCGGGCACACGCGGGCACCGCCCTCGCCCGGCCCGGGCCTACTCCCCGCCGGCCCGGCCCGGCCACCGCCGCCTCCCCGGGCTCGGAGCCTCTCCCGTCTCCGAGAGCAGCCGCGGCCTGGCAGGGGCTCCCCGAGTTTCTCCCGCCTCAGTTTCTTCCCCTGGGACACTGGGGTGGGAGTCGAGGGTCTTGGCCAGCTCCGCTGCGAGCCTTCTCTAGTTTCCTGGGTCGAGGCGTCTCCGACCCTCCCCGGGATGGGGCCGCCGGTCGGGGGCGAGGATAGCCGTGAACTTGGGGGGCTTAAGCTCTTGGGGTTCCGTTTCTGGGGCGTTCTGCCCCCCTCCCCCAGCCAGGAGAAGCTTTGGACACTTGTAGAAACAAACCCTAACTCTGGGGGCTGTGAGGCCGTTGCGGTCCTGCCGCTGCCGCCTCACTCTGGCATCTTTTGTCTGTTTTTTATTTTTAAGAAGGGTGCTCAGCCCCTCCTAGATGGTAAACTGAAATCTGGGGAAGGGAAACAACTGGCCCAAGGTCTCATGGAAAGCCTGTGAGGAGTGGGAGCTGCGGCTGGGAGTGGACCCCCCGGGTCGTGGTTTCTAACCTAGCCAGCATTTGGTTCCAAGGACCCCCCCCCCCCCTCAGATTCCTGCCGAGGTTTCTGACGTTCACTTTCAGTTTTCAGAGCCCAGCCCCCCTCACCAGGCAGTGTTTAGATGCTGGGATGTTAACCATTTCCCACGAGGATCTGAAGAACTGCCTGGATTTTTTGCCTTTCTCATACCAAATACTAGACCTTTCAGTACCCCCAGGTTCTTTTCCTTGCCCATCCCGGGCATTTTTTTTGGGGGGGAAGGGTCTCTTGGACCAGGCCATACTGCTTTTGCGTTTTCCAGCCTTTGGGTGCTGGGACATAACTGGATAATATAAAATCTCATTAGTTTTACTATGGGATTTTCTTCTTTTTCTCCATCAGGTCAAATGCAGGTACTGCCAGGCTTTCTCAATTAAAAATAAAAATGGCAGGCTAGTGAAGCAGGAAAATCCCTTTTTTCCAAGTATCCATGTTCTTCTGCCATTAGCCCTCATTCCAGGTGTTCCACTAGAGACATATTTGACTGTGCTTAAGTCACAAGTGACTTGACCACAGCACTGTTCTCATTCTAGGCTCTAAAAGTAGGAACTCTTTTATTTTCTTAGTTAAGAAGTAAAAAAAAAAAAAAGAAACTGCCTCTTCCCCCACCAAAGATACCTACAGTTAGCAGGCTATCCAGATTTTTCGGTGTTGTTCAGAAATGTTAACTCTTGGGAACGAGCTGATAAATATTTGTATTTTCCACTGCAGACTCATTCTAAATCTAAATTCCAACCTCAAAAGATGAGAGAATTGTAAGTTAGTCTCGTTTAGCAATATCATGGTGTTATGATAGTTTGTTGAGGGCCCACTAACTGTAAAAGGGAATAATTACAGGCCCCTAACCTCTACGGATTTGCATCTTCTTGTTGATGCAGTAAGACCTACTGGCTGTTTGGGGGAGGCTGCTTCTCATACTAGCTGGTATAGCACTCTAATGGCAGTCCCTGCCAGTGAACTGTTTCCAGTTATTCCTTGGATAAAGCCACAACTTTATTCTCTAACCTTGATCTTGAGAAGGTAGGTGGCCTTTCTGGTAAGTAGATCCAGATCTAGACCCACTTTCTTCTTTCTCTTGGGATGTTCCTCTATCTCTTCCTCATCTTTGTTCATTTTTGTGAGGCTTCAGAATCCCCAATTCTCTCCTCCTCTTCCTGAACTCTTGGTTCACTGACCTTTCTTTCCCTTTCCGGTCCTGGTTTCCCTTCATACTTTTGTTCAGGACATACTATCTACTCCTCCCACTTCTATTTGCTGCTAACTAGCAAAGAAGCTCCATCCCTCTCTTCCATCTGTCCCCACAGATTCCCTTAGCTTCAGATTACCTCAGGCATTTGTTCCTTTATGTTTCAATAGGGAGTTCTTCACTCCACAGCTGACTTCCAAGGTATCACTTCCTACATTAGCTTTTTTTAAAAAGTGGATATAATTTATTGAATTTAACACAAGCCTCATTACCATAATTGGTTGGAGACTACTTGTTAAAGGCATATTTTGTTTCCTAAATTCAAGCACTTGAATTAATTCATTTCTTCTCATTAATACATTTTTTCAAATGAAGTTGAGTTTACTCAGATTTTCCCTTTCTAATTATTTAGCTTCTCCAGTCCTCTCCTCTTCCTTTTCCCATCCCCTCCCCCATGGCTCTTGTCTGTTTCTGACTCTGGCTCAGCCCCAGAGTCTACTTTTCTTAAGCCACATCCTTTTTCCTGCTTTAATCATTTCATGTCTCAGCTCCTTTGAATCCCATGATTCTGATATTTTTCAGAAGGAGATTGGGTAAATTAAAAGGCTAAATCCAGTAAAGAATTGTAGTTCTCACCGGCCTTAGGTCAACCCCATGTCACTGTCTTTTATTTATCCTGTATGTTTTTGAAGATGGTACAACGATTCTCTTTTTGTCTTAAATGTGCCTTTCTTCCTTAGGAGTATGTAGCAGACCATTCTTCTAAAGTCTGTGAAAGCCACAATCACTGGATCACACCCAGACTGACCACACCCACCTATCTGCTTTGCCTTCTACTCCTAATAAAAGGCATTCCCAATCACTAGGCTCCCACATCTGGGTATCTTGAGAATAGATAGTTCTCATTCTGGTTGAGAGTAGATACTTCTCATTCTGGCTGTACTGCTGTGTGGCTCAGTGATTATGACCTTGTTTTCATTCCTTCCTTGGATAAGTCTAAATGTAGGCAAGTTAATATATTTTTCAAAATGTTAAGTGTTCAAGCCATTGCAGAATGCCTATGCTGACCTGGGCTTTCCCCTTCAAAAGGCCTCTTCAAGAACTTAGCACACAAATACCTGTGTTAACATTGGCAGTAGGGAAACAGAAATAGGGAACCTTTAAAATGGTGTCTTGTACCTTACCTACGTTCCATCTGTTTTGTGCCTGTTTTCTCAACTGGAAAACAGGAGAGAATGGTTCCCTGCCAGTAGAATTTTGGAGAGACACCACAGGCTTCCCAGTGGTGTATAGGAAATACCATGTGACTGCCCTGCTGCAGCCTTTACTCTTGTGCCTATTCACTACTCCACCGATCCTAGCACCACAGTGACAGAAAGACTATCTATGGAAGTACTAACTGCCATCCCCATCACCTCAACTTTGGGATGTGCAAGTGTTCCCAGAAACCTTTATGCTTGTGCCAGGGTATAATAATCCCCTTTAACACTTTATTTACAAAGTTCAGGATTAAGCACTTAAAGGAAAAGGGCTTCTACAAAAGGAGATTTGGTTTTAAATTGCTTTCCTGACTTTTAATTGAAGTTTTATTTTATCGGACCAATTGGGGAAGGTTTAAACATTTTTATTTCTGTAAAAAGTATATTCTTGTTTGATAATTACCACACCTCAGACAGATACCCTTTAAGGCAATTCATGTGTTTTAAAGCAGCACTCTATTTTGGTTGGTCTTTAAATTGATTTCACAGTTACTTCATAAAACTAACTCTTTCAGGTAATTTGTTTGCTAGCACTAATTGAGGCAGGTATTTGTGGAGTCATTGGGGAAGTGAACTGTTACTAATTCAGCAGGTTTAATCATGGGTATTTTGGGAATATTTTCACTAATTCATTAGAAAAATATAACTGTCAGTGGACCCCAAACTAGAAAACATTTTAGGGATTTTTTTTTTTACATAGCTATAATAATTTAGGTATTTGGGATTTTCTTTAATAGTAACTTTATACAGTAAACTTGATTATCTAACATGATTGTAAATTATTCCAGTTAATAAAGAGTTATATTGTACACAGATCACCATAGAAGTAGGATACAATAAAACATTCACTGTATAATCAAGCATATTTATTTAGTTTTAGATTTAGATAATTCTTTTAATGACCTCAACATGAAAAATCTAAGACTGGGTTATGTAGCAAACTATATTCTTTCCCTTTCAATTTATTCATAAACTGGTAAAGGAACATGAGCTTTCTTGAAAAAAAATTATTTATAAATTTAGACTCCACCACAAGAAAAATAGAAAGAAAATAGAATTTTCTACTTTTAAAAGCTAAATTCACACTTTCATTTTCTCAGATGAATCCAGGTAGGTAAGAGATTTGGACTAGTTTACTGGTTGTGCTGTTTCTTAAATAGAAATGATTTTGAATGTGGGAGCCAGAGTCAGCTCTTGTCCCAGCTGTTAAGGTTCCTGGTATATTGAAAATATTGTCAAGAAAGTAAGCTACAGAATTTATCCTCAACTATAGAATTAACTCTTGAGAACTATTTGCAGGCCATTTTTCTTTAAAAAAAAAAAAAAGTTTTGATAAATTCCATCGTCTTGCTATACAATTTGACATTTCAATCACCCTTCTTAATTTTTGGCATATTTTAAGTTTAGACAATATTAATGTGTATTTCTTAAAAGCTATTTAAAGGATTTTAAATTTCTAAAGATTTAATTTTGGGGAAAACATTTTCTCATCCATTCTGGGGCACATCCACCAGAAAACCTCTTTTCTATTAGTCTTATTAGTGTTCTACCAGTAGCCTAGAGGGGAGGCAGTTGG
Organism: Sarcophilus harrisii; assembly: GCF_902635505.1. Taxonomy (NCBI): domain Eukaryota; kingdom Metazoa; phylum Chordata; class Mammalia; order Dasyuromorphia; family Dasyuridae; genus Sarcophilus; species Sarcophilus harrisii. Next base: position 550,739,869 of record NC_045428.1, read on the forward strand.
GCTGAGAGCTTTGTGAAAAAACAATTATGGGAAAGAGGGAGGAGAGGGAAATGTTTCTAAGGAACTGAGGTTATCATTAAGTCCTTATTTGCAAGGCCAGTGTTTTCCAGAGACATGACTCTAGAGACTGCACACTGAATCCTAAACTAGTAGCATCCATTTTATCCTGGTTTGTCAGATTCATCTTGCCTCAGTATCCTTGCTTCAAGAAATGTGCTATAGATAAGAATGGCTGCCCTTTCATGACATCAACTTCAAATATTATCTGTATATCCCAAATGCATTCTTGGGATGGTACTGTCATTATGGAAACCCTTTGAAGTTTTTTTCAGATTGTATCACCTTAAAAGAGTAATGAGTTGTCAGAGTTTGAATGTTGTGTAAAGTAACCCATTTGAAACAAGCTTGTGTAAAGTAAGCCATTTGAAACAAGCTGCCTGTTTCAAATTAGTTGAACTTTTTGAAGCCTTGCTTATTTGGAATTTCAAGACCTAGTGAAAAGTACCATGGTCACCTTCCATACCCTTTATTTTACTTATAAAAGTCTTATTTGTTCTCAACCTTTGTCTTCTCAGAATAAAAAGTCCCCGTCCCACCTGTTTTTTGGGGGGATTTGCAGGTAAGAGGGGTGGATAGTCAAATCAAAAAATAAAATCCATTTGTCTCTTGTGTTCTAGCACAAAGATTAGGGGATAAATAAGGATAGTGAGAAATTTGTGACTGCTTTAGTTCCCTCTTCCAAGTTGGTTTAAAAGTTTGTAATTGGCACAGGATAGACAATCAGTAAATATTTGCTGAATGAAAGATTTGACTTGAACCTTTCTTTGGTTTATCTTTATAGAAGTGGGGGGGGGGGAGTTGAATTATAATTAGCCAGACAGAATATGAAACTCTGCAACCCGAGTCCTGAAAGAAAGGAAAAGACGAGGAGTAAAATCAGAATTGGAAGGCTTGGAGCATTGTGCAATGAAAAGTGTCAGATTTGAAGACAAAGGACTTTAGGTTCAAATCCCTTAACATCATGGGCCTTATTGTTCTTATCTGTAAAGTGAGTGACCCCTTGCAGCTCTGTGATCCCAGATAGAGGCCTTTTTTTCTGGCTCCCTGGTACACAGCCCAGTTCTCTCCATTGCGCAGCCTCTGAAAGACCAATCTGCCTTTGTATGGGGCCTCAGCCCAGCATGCTCAATAAAGAGCATTTATTAAGGGCTTGCTTGTATGCCAGGCACTGTAATGGAAAGATCATCAGATCTAGAGGCAATAGATTTGAATCCAAATGGCTCAGGGACAAGTCACCTACCCTGGGAACCTCACTTTCCTTAGCTATAAAATGAAGATAAGTATAGACCATTGTGAGAATAGTTCGTGGTAAAAAAAAAAAAAAAAAAAAAAAAAAAAAAGTGTTATAAAAATGTGGGCCTTGTCACATGAGGCATTTGATTTCTCCAGAGCACCCTTGGCTCCATCTTAAGAACTAGAAGCCCTCTGCTGTAAACATCAGTCGGTATCGTGGGATCAGGTTTGGGAAGACATGGGTAGTCATGGTATTTTGTGAACCACTTCCCTGGTCTTCTGCAGCTATGATGATGATTTGCTTTTGCCTATCACTTTGTGTTATTATACTGAGTTAGATGTGGGGAACTCCAGTTAGGGGTAAAAGCCCCAATTTTAGAGCTGAGGCTGTGAGCAGGAAGCAGTCTGCAGCTGTTTGGAAGCCCTCCATTGCTTTTCTTGTTCTGGGCAGCACATGGAGAGAGTCTGTTCGCCCCATTGATTTCTCCTCTCTCTGATACATACAGAAGCCCGAAAACCTTCACTGCTTACAGTTTGGCTGGTCCACTCATCATTGGGAAGAGGCCAATGGGCAGCTTCTCATTCCCTTTCCCTGTGCCCTGAGGGGCTGCATGAAAGGCAGCTGTATGGTAATTGGGAGAAGGGGGGCCGCTACTCTCTGACTGCTCAGCTCTCCCTTGTCTCCAGCACTTGGGCCTCTGAAACCTGGAGCATCAGTTCTCCTGTAGTTTGGCTGGTTCCTCTTATCTGAGAAGCATCGTCAGGGCTTTTAAGATTTATTGTATATAAAGTTTAGTCCTCATTCTGATTTTAAAGGATGCATCACTTTGGTTTCAAAATAACTGAGTAGTGTTTGAATAAGTTACTTAGGGCTTTAAAGATATTAAGCATTTCTCTCCCTTTCAGGGTAAAGAGAATGCAAGTCAGCCTTGCTTTATTTGACATCCAGCTATAGATTCTAGTAATAACTTGGTAATGGTGGCATCTTTTAAGTACTCTGCAAATAGGATGACTTAGAGTAGCTATCAACTTGGTCACTGCCAAAGTTGTGAATGATAGCTCACATCTATGGAGAAATGATGTTCTTTTGTGACCCCTCATCTTTGTCACACTAGGAACTGTCTTATTAGAATGTATCTTTGAATGGTGGAGGGTATTCTTTCCAAGTACAGAGACTTCAATCCCTTCATCCTGTCAGAATAACTGAGCAGTAGCTTGGGATTTTACTTCTGAATATCTTGTTTCTTCATATCCGGAGCCCACAAAAGTAACATTCAGCTGAGGTTCCTTAAATCAGATCTTTTCCCCACCTTCCCCTCCACCATCTGAAGCCTCTCTTTTGAATCACTAGACCCAATTCACTAAGTGAAGCCCCAAATCCCTTTCTCCCCTGTCCCAGGCTGTTTCTAGATGATAAACCCTGGTTTTTCTGTCTTATAATATTTAATTACTTTGCCTAAAAAAGACCTTATTTCTAAAATTGAGACCTCAGGGTCCCCATCCTGTCTGTTTCTCCTGAGCCTTTCCCCAGTCACCATGGTTACATATGAAGATTCTATTCCCCACATCTGTAGCAGACCTTGGTCCTATCCCTTAACCCTACAGACTCCATCTTCCCTGATAATTGGACAGACAACCTGAAACTGCTACAGTTTCCTGTGATACTCATTAAATTTTTCTGAACTGTGGTAGGTAGTGTCAGAGCTGAAATTGGAGCCCAGGTTCAAGCCTGAAGAACAAAAATGAGAGGATCCATGCAATTCATTTGAATGGCTCTTAAATGAAATAAATTGTGGATTTACCCTGCTTTGCCCCAAAGGTCAGAAGTAGGAACAACTGAGCTAAATTAGTACGAGCCCTATGGCCTCTGCTTAGAGGATCATTATGACATTTAAATAGAAAGTAAATACTGAGTAACTCAGTGACACTATACTGAGTCCTCGAGGCAGATCAGGAAAGGTTTCCTTCCTGATAAAGTGGCACTTGGTTTAGCTTTGAAGAAAAGGGATTGCAGTTGTTGTAGGTGAGAGCATTTGGAGGCTTGGGGACCAGTCCTATTCAAAGATGAAGAGGCAGGAGATATAATGCCATGTATGGGACACTGCAGTAAGTCTGTGTGACTGAAATTTAGTACATGAAGGAAAATAGAGTCTGGTGCCAGATTAGGAAGAGCTTTAAATACAGAACTGCATTTTTTTTAATCTCACACATAATAGCTATGGAAGCATCTCAAAGCAGGAGAGTTGAGATTATTGCATCTTTCCTTTAGGAAAGGTCCAAATGAATGTGACAAATGTGTGGACTAAACTAGATCACATGTCCTAGAAAGGAATCCACAGGCCATCTAGTCTATGCGGGCAGACCAAGGATGACACTTTGCAGCAGGCCCAAGGAGAGGTTATAAAGACTTGAATAGTAGTGGTAGTGTATCAGTAGGGAGAGGAGAATGTGGGCAGGCCAGCATTGACAATATGTTTCAACTGACAGAATATGGCAAGTGAAGGGCCAAGAAGATTCCAAGGTTATGAATTTGGGTGACATGTGTCCTCAGTAATAATAGGGAAGTTTGGAAGAGAAACAAGTATGAACAGTGAGTTAAAAAGTTAATGCCTTACATTTGGGCTATATTGAATTTGAGATGTCTATGAGATATCCCAAGTAGAGGTGTCTAGAAGGCATTCTTTGTTGGAAGAGTAGAGCTCACGAGACAGGAGATTTGAAAATACACAGATGATTATAAAGACTTCGTGAGCACAAATGACACTGTCAAAAGAGTGTCAGATTTTTAATTTTTGTGTCTTGGATCCTTTTGGCAATCTAGTGAGACTTATGGGGCCCTTTCTCAGAATAATGTTTTAGCTTTTACAAAATTCCTAAAGAGGAAGGAAATGACCAGTTACAAAGTTTAGTGAAAATTATCTTTTTTTTTTTCCTGTCCCAGTTCCCAGATCCTTGAACTGTTATCTGTGAGCCTGAGTTTAGGAACTTCTAGTGTTCCCAGACAGTAGCCCATGGGGCACTTCTGAAAAGACAAAGAGAATTATCTTAAAATGGTGGTTTTGCAAGAAGATGCAAAACCTTTTTATAGATGAGGAAGATCAGTCTCATACCAGATGACTTTTAAGCTATTAGTGACAGAAACAGAACTATTAATTTCAGTTACTTTTTCTGCATGCCTGTCCATTACTAGGCCACCCCTTTTGCTCTTTCAGCTCATGGAAGTAGATAGGACAATCCCCTGCTCCTTTTGAGCACATAGCATTAACCATTCTTTTCTGGGTTTTTCCCCCCCAGTATGTGCAACACTTTGCATGTGCCCCATTTAAGCTTAGACTGTAGGACAGTTACTTGTGAACTTCACTGTCGCTTTTCCTGTCCACATGTGAATAAGCTAGCTTAGCTGAGATGCAATAAATATAACTTCAGTGCCAAGAGCTGTGAGTGAGCTCTGTCCTACATAGGGGACCTTGTTTTATCATTTGAACAGTCAGCTCCAGGCAAATGATCCCCATTACGCATCCTTATAGTATCTTTTGTTCATAGTACTATCTACCTTGCCCCTATCTCTAGCCTAACAAGGGCTTCAAGAAACCTTTTAAGTCAGAAGATTGAACTGTTCTCATGACCTACAAAAGTGAGAACCAGAAATAGAGCAAGTCAAGGGAGAACGTTCTCCTTGAGCTGATATTTTGCATCTCTCTGAGTGGTGCTTTCTATTCTCTGAGGGGGAGTAGAATGAGAAATCTGGACCTCTTCCCAGTTTCTCTGGAATAAAACCTTTCACAGTAGCTTTTTTTAAAAAATAAAGAAAATATGGTATGGTGCAATCAGAAGCATCCATAAGCAAATGTTAGTACTGAAATACATTGTAAGGTGATTAGAAGGAAACATCATCATTGTCTCAGCCATCAGGTATCTCTCCGCACACCCAAACAGTTCTAATTTTATAATACTTTAGAGTTTACAAAGTTGTTTTTTTTTCCCCACAATAACCCCACAAGGTAGGTAGTGACAATATTACTATCCCCAAAGCTTGGGGGAGTTAAATATCTTGCCATAAAATGACTGCAAGGGAGAGATTTAAACCTTGGTTTTTTGCTTCCCAAGTTAAGTACTCTATGCACTAAAATTGTCTCATGCTAAACGCCATTAATTTCTCCTTCAGCACAAATTCTAAGGTGGGATTTTCTTTAGTGAGACTTTTGTCTTAGCCCCATAGGCTGTATAGTTTATAAATTATCAGTTTGGAGCTTGGAGGGAGTGACACCTACTGGCTCCTAATGGACAGAATGACTGTAAACATATGCAGGGAAGAGGTGTCTAGCTTAAGGGACCTCAGTTGTAACTTCCAGCTCCAGACTGTATTGCCCTCTATTGGAAACATAGCACTGCAAGGGGAGGAAATGGGCCAAAGATGCTTAAACAGCAAGTTATCTATCTAGCTGAAGGTATTCCTACAGAAGACAGCTCCCTAACTTAACAGTCCCTAAGTCATTAGGGAGGTCTGAGTTTCTGTTTCTGTCTTCTACCAGCATATAAGAACAACAAGTTGTCCTTGGAGCAGATTGAGAGGTCTGGAAAAAATATTAATATAATCTCATTATGCTGAGCTTGTCAGAGGGCAAGGTTGTATGTGGTTATTCCACAAATAGTCCCAACTATCTTTGTTTAGAACAGGTAAGTAATTGACGTCTAGGATGACCACACAGAAAAGCAACTCCATATCTTGATAGGACCACATAATGCCATGTCATGGCAGTATTGTGACAGATTGCACAGTATATTAGAACCTTGGTTCAAATCTGTGCTTTCCCTAAGAATTATTCCTTATATCTGTAAAATGGAAATATTACTTAGAAGGTTGTGAGGTTCAATTGAGAATGTATGTGACACTTTTCAGAGTAAAGTGATTATTTCAGTGTTTTAAAAGTAGTGAGGTTGCCTCATCTGCTCAGCCTCTCTGATCCTTTGTTCTTATTCCCAAGGACCAAACTCCACCTCTATCAAGGGTTGAACAAAGCAAGCCCCCGGCCCCTGAGCTAGTCGAGTTCTAGCATCCTCAGGTATCAGAGAGACCATCGAGACTCCCCATTCTTGATTAGAAAAGGAGATTTAGACCCACTCACTGCCATACAGTGAGTAAAATAGCTAGGATTAGACTACACATCTTGTGACTTTGGGCCAGTATTGGGGCTGCATAGGGAATGTGGCGTTGGGCATCATTCCTCTTAATATTTGCTCTCTTTTAGGATAGCTTGGTGGCACAAAGAATCGAGCATCATCAGGCCTGGAGTCAGGAAGACCTGAGTTCAGGCCTCAATGACTTGCCAGCTGGCCTTGGACCAGTCTCTTAATTTCTGTCTGCCTTGGTTTCATCATTTGTAAAATGGGAGTTAAAAAAAAAAACATTTCGTAGGGCTGTTATGAGATAACAGTTGTGAAGTGCTTAGCATAATGCCAGGTATACAATAAAGTGCTATATAAATGTTACCTGTTATTATTATGACTAGGATTTAACAATCTTTTATGTCCTTAAGGAATAATTTCTGTGATTTACATCTGAGATTAGAGCAGCAAGAGTAGAAGTGTCTTAACAAGGGTTAGAGGAAAGCATATTAAGGAAGGTAGTAGCTGTTTTGGAACCTAGATCAATTCTGTCAGGGGTAATGAGAATGTTAGGAGTGTGTCAGTCCTTATAATAGGGTAAAAGGATTTAAATCATTAGGTAGGAAGACTCAATTTGGAAATAGATCTAGCTTTCATTTTTAGAAGACACTATTTTAAAGTTGCTGCTTATTTTTACACATTTAAAGGTTTTCCAAATAAACCTTAATAGTTAGACCACACCCCCATTTTGCTAATAAGAAAATTGAGGTCCAAAGAGAAAGAAATATACTGTGTGATTTGCCAAAAGTCACAAATGCAGTAAATTGGAGGTCATATTCAAACTTGGGTCCTTACTCCCCAAATGCAATGCTTTCTCCATTGGTGTTCTTTCAGATTTATTTTAAAATTTTTTTTCTGTTTTGGTATTTTTCTGTCATATTAAATGAAGCAGAAAGTTCCAAAGTTATTGTGAGATGACCCATTTCCAGTTCAAGTCACTCATGAATTAGTTTGGGAAATATTTTTGCCAAGGATCTATTTGGACAACAATCCCCAAAATACAGCAGTTATAAAAACTACAACCATATTTTATATTCTCAGTATTTTTCCTTGGACTATTATAATTAGATGACAGCAGATTTTAAAGTTTTTAACAGTTTTCAATATATATGCAAAGTATAGAGCTTTAAAAAGCAAGATCAGCATGAGAAACTTAAAATATGAGGGGGTTTTTGGATAACTTAATAATTCTCTACTAAAAATTTTTATCAAAAGAAAAATATGCTTCAGTGGGAATTATTATACTCTTTAAAGCTATTTTTCTGTATTCTTAAATGAATCCAAACTAACTTTTGTAAATTTATTAATGTGACCTTGGAAAAAAATCTCATCAGCAAAAACCTTTTCCTTGGCTAATTCTCCCTTAACCCTGAATTTGCTCATAGGTAGTATAAAAATGATGATTGCTGGCTGCTTCTGTTACAGCCAAATGCTTTACCAGTAAAGTATTGAGACTATTGGCAGTCAGTCAAAATAGGCCTTAAATTTTGTTATATCATCTTGTATGAATCGGCTGCATGAATAGAAACTTAAGAATTTCTGCTCTATGATAATAATTTAGATCTTTATTGTATCTTAAATGTAGATTTTTTTGCTTTTGTAAAAAGTCCTACACTACCTTTTAAACTTGATTTCATTTAGTTTTGTTTCTTAATAATTTGAATGACCCCCGGTTATAAGTATTTGACATTTATTCGATTTCCAACATAGGCATTTAGACTAGCCTGGGTCAATGGTAATCTAGAATTTTGATAGGCTCCCAGAGGCAAGAACTGTTTTGATTTGTTTTTTAATCTATTGTTTCTTGGATATAGTAGGTAATGATGATTCCCAAGTATTATTATTATTATTATTATTATTATTATTATTATTAAAAGTGGGGTGGATATGGAAGTAGAATTGGTTGTCTTTAAAATGATAAAAGTTTACTGAAAAGTGTTGAGGTAAAAGTATTTGGAGGAAAAGTGATCAGTAGAGATATATCACTTGTTGGGTTTAGGTTAAATGAGATTCATCTGATCAGGATTTGGACTAGATGGGAGCTCCTAAATCTTTTTGTGCCCTGGACCCCTTGGGCAGTCTGTTGAAGCCTATGGACCTTTTTATCAGAATTGTGTTTTTAAATGCATAAGATAAAATGCAAAGAATTCCAAAGGAAACCTGAAGTTAAAGAAGATAAAAGTGTAATTTTTTGTCCCCAACTAAGTTGATAGATTTCTTTCAGCCATCTCTTTGGGACTCCAAGAACCCCCAGACTAAATGATCCTTAAGTTTCTTTCCAACTCTCTAGGATTTTGTTTTTGTCTAGTTTATTGAAAGAATGAGTGAGAATCCATAGAAATCTAGTGTTCATGAAAGTAGCATTTAGCAGAGAGATGGAAAGCTATGGATTAGGCAGGAACTTTGGCCAGATTATGGTTTGGGTTGTCCCTTTGTCTCTTAAATTGGTTAAATGTTCCCTTTTGATCAGAATGGTTTTTGTACTTATTTGTACAAGTTAATATTGACTGCCCTAGATTATAAACTCCTGTTAAAGTGTTCTGAATATAGGACCACTGCAAAGGGCTATTTTTCAGGAGCTATTGGAGAATTTCATAGTTGACGCCTCTTTTAGGTAGGCATAAATGATGAGGGTGCCTGCTACTGCTTAGGTGAATAAGCTAGTCTCTAGCCCTCTCATCCCTAGAAAAAAAACAGCCACATTTTTGTCAGCATCATTTCCCTTTGACTCAACTTTGTCCCATATACATGTCTGTCCAGGCCTCTGGTTCTGATCCCTCCTTCTTGTGTCTTCATATTTCCCCTGCTACAGAGACAGGTAAGGGCATTGTTTATGCACTGAACGACCTCAGCAGCCCCGGCATGACCTCAGGGAACGGAAACTCTGCCTCCAGCATCACTGGCACTGCCCCCCAGAATGGTGAGAATAAACCACCACAGGCCATTGTGAAACCCCAAATCCTGACGCATGTTATCGAAGGGTTTGTGATCCAGGAGGGGGCGGAGCCTTTCCCGGTACGGACTACTTCTTTTCCCCTTTTTCAAAAAAAAGTTTATTTTGGATGTGTATTTTTTTTTTTTTTTTTTTTACAATTCCATGTAAAGTCCTGAATATGCTAACCATTCCTCCTTCCTTTGTACATTGTCTTAAAAGTCCATTTCTTTCCAGGATCAAGTAAGTATTCACCCAGATCCCAAATGACTCAGTGAACATAGATGAAGTTTAAAAGTTCCCTAAAAAATCCATAGTTCATAGTCAGAGAGCATCATCACTGAGTAGTGTAACATGGCCAAACCAGTGAAAAGGAGCTTTCTAGAAGTTGAGGCACAACTCCCAGTACCAATATGGAATCAGTAGCATGACTGTTTAAATTTGTTCAGCTGTGAATATGATCTCAGATGGGAAAACACATAGGTGACTAGTTGAAGAACAAGAAAAAAATTTGTAGAAGCAAATTATTAATATACTGCACCAGGAAGACATTGAAAATACGGTTGTATAATATAATCAGGCAGCAGCTAATGTTCAAACTGATCTGAAAAGATGGCAGGGTCCCTGAAAAACCCTTCTTCAAAGCAAGGGCTTTCAAAAGACCTCAGTGAAGACAGTAAAATCTAGAGATTTTAGATTTAGAAGTAGAAGGAAGTGCTCTGTAACATCAAGAAGTTGTGTGAAAGGCAGAGCATAGTCCAAATACTGCATTGAATTTGGAGTCAGGGTATAGATTCAAGTCCTGTCTCTCTTACTGGCCACCCTTTGACCTGTGCAAGTCACCTAACCACTCTGGGCCCCAGTTTTCTCATCTGTAAAATTTCATGGTGTAGATGACCTCTAAGGTTCCTTCTGTTTCTACATCTTTGGCATGATTCCAGACTTCAAAATACAAAAACGCAGAAAAGTTCTTTCTTTGAATTAAAAAAACCCAGGGGCCCCTGGAGAAGCTGGTTGGAGGGACTTCAGAAGAGAACTATCTGCTTCATGTTTACTTTACAGGCTGAAGGGGATCCAAAATCATGAGTCAGCATTCTTTCCAGTTGTTGGAACTCTAGTCACCAGTATTTCCACCAGCTCCCTAGAAATGTCGGTCTTTTCTTCACCATTCTCTATTGTAGATCTGGAAGGGATCTGGGTAATTAATAGTAGGCATCCTGCACATAATCTTGAGATAAAGGAGCTGATACTCTGAAGGATGATAAAAGAGTACATTTGGAATCGGCCACAGCATGTCGTAAACCAGGAATAGAGTGGGTATAAGTGACTCAGCCCTGGACTGCCCTACCCTGTCTAGACCAGAATGTCCTTCCTTAAGCCTGGACTCGCTAGAGAAAACCAGAGATTCTGAGGGCAATAATTGGTAAAACCAACTAGCTTCTAAAGGTAGCACCAGAGAGCAGTTATTAATCCACTTTTATGGTTAACATTTTGAAGCCATGTTCTACATAGCAAAGGAAAAATAGTTGAAATGAATGTGGTCCTTCCAGCCCTTGGGGTTGTCATTGGATCTGTGGCTTTCCATGTTCTTCTTCCTTCTCCCTGGCCTTTGGGAGCCGGGTGTCAGAGGGCTGGGGAAAGAGTAATCATCAAGGCAGCACCTCTGAGCCTCCTGTGATTGCCACACTGTATTTCTCTTACCACTTCTCAGTCTCACTCCTGCTGCTTAGTGCAGAGGAAAAGAGAAGGAGCTTGTGCTCCTTGGACCCTTCTAAGAGTGGGCTTGTTCTTGGCTTCTCAAACCAGTCATTTGTTCTCATTTCAAGTTAGCCTCCTCTAGTTGGTATTCCGCTTCGTGAGTTAAAGGATCAAGATGATGCCAGCAGCTGAGAACACTGGCATCAGCTGAAACTTGCTACTGTGTTGTGGAGACTGGCTAGTGTTTGGCACCAGAATACTTCCTGCGTATTATCTTATTGAGGATAGGAACCGCGAGATGACCTGAACTGTGGGCTCTCCTAATCCACCAGGCCCCCTCTCTCCTTATCCTATAGGTGGGACGCTCGTCCCTGCTGGTGGGGAACCTTAAGAAGAAGTATGCACAAGGGCTTTTGCCTGAGAAACTCCCACAGCAAGAGAATACCACCACCACCGATTCAGAAATGGAGGAGCCGTATCTGCAAGGTAAGTGTTCCAGGCTTTGAGGCTACTGGTGGTCTGCTTTGTGTTTTACTCTGACATCTCAGTGGGCAGCAGTGGCTCATGAAGGGCTTAAGTTTTTCATGATGCCGGCTGAACATAGGGATTAGGTAGGAGCCTTTGTGTATCAACCTTGGGAGATTACAGTCAAAGGTTCTAGAATTCTTTTCCAATTATATTCCTGGTTATTTGTCCCCCTCAGGCTGCTTGCTTTTCCCCCTTGTAAATTGTTGGGTATACTCTGGGAACCCATAGAGATGCTATGAGGCCTATCACTCCCATCTTTAAAAACTCCAGTGGTCTGCTTTCTAGGACAGGATTAGTCTGCTAAACAAGTCAGAGGAAGCCCGGGAATGGAGGAACTGCTTTTTAGGGAAATCACTTGGTGGTTGGATAAAGGGAGAACTGACGTGAGGTGAGACTTGAGACAGGAAGGCATCTATTGCAGTAGTTCAGGCATGAGGTGAAGAGGACTTGTGTCAGAGGGGGTCCGTGTTCGGAAGATAGAATTGTAAAGTAGAGTTTGTAAGTTTGTAGAGTTGTAAAGATAGAATTGACTGGGTTTACAACAGCTTGGATGGGAGTGGGGTGAAAAAGTGAGGAGGAAAGGACAATAACCTGCTTTTTGAACCATGCTGAGTGGGAGGATGGTGGTTTTCTCTTAACAGTAATAAGAAGGAACTGTCCTCTTCAGGTTGTATTTGACACTAGGACACACAGCACTTGAAAAAGAGAGTGAATTCTTAGAGGGGATCTCCAAGTTGCCCTGGATAGTTCCAACCAAAATAGAAAACAAAAAATAAATATTGAGTCAAAAAATGGAATAGCCCAAGTTCTTGGGATTGCCTATAGGTTTGTGGTAGGACTGCTCCTGGGTCTGGCAGTTAGAGGGACACGCTGAATAGCATGGAGCAAGGGACCTTCTGAATAGGAAGGTGATCAGCATCCTCTCAGATTAAGAATTCATTGTGTGCCTTTCAGAATCCAAAGAGGAGGGAACTCCCCTCAAACTCAAATGTGAGCTTTGTGGCCGGGTGGACTTTGCCTACAAGTTCAAACGTTCCAAACGCTTCTGCTCTATGGCATGTGCCAAGAGGTGAGTGGCCTCAGCCCAGCTACCCTACCCTCCCTAGCTTCTTCCTTTCCTTGTCTTGAGGCAACTTTGGTTTCTTGCTCTTAATCCTACCAGGTCTTTGATACCCCAGAGGGCTTTTCTGCCTTAGGTGGCTGTGCTCTGCCTACATTAAGTGCGTGCTGGATAGGGTTCAGCTGCATTCAGGAAAAGCTAGAATCTTGGGGCCCAGGGCCAGACCAGATTAAAGAGCATCCCAGACATAGAAAACAGGAAATAGCCTATGAGTGTAGTGCAGTCTTTGTATACGCTCACTTTCTGCGGCCTGTGCCAAATCTCTGTCCTAAGTCTTGTGTTGGAAGCATTCCCTGAAGTCACAGCACTTCCCAACTTCTCCCTATGTGGGATTACCTAACAGCCCAGTGGTGGTTGCAGGGAGCTGCCTAATGTTTCCTCTGCCCTTCATGTGGCCGCAGAGGCAGAGGGACACCTGAGTAGGAAGCGCTCGTTTTCTGGATTGAGGATAGAACTGCTAAGGGTTGAGAGGACCAGTGACTGGTAGGGATATATGAACAATGTCCTTGGGTGAAATTGGGCTATCTCAAGCTATATCCAGGTGCCCTGGGTCTGACTGGCATTAGTAGTGGTCTTACTGTCACCTCCCTTCAGTGTTTAGTTGGGAGCTGATGGGCAGTTAGTGTTGGGTCTATTCAACTTGGCCAGAGCCCTTACCCCTTTCTCCCTGGGCTTGGGCAGGTACAATGTGGGCTGTACCAAGCGCGTTGGACTCTTCCACTCTGACCGCAGCAAGCTGCAGAAACCAGGGGCTGCCCCCCATAACCGCCGAAGGGCCAGCAAGGCAAGCCTGCCAGCACTGCCCAAGGATGCCAAGAAGCAGGTGAGAGGGTGCCTCCATCCAGATCCTTTCTCATGTATTCCGTGAAACGGTGCACTCCAGGCAGTCTCTCCGATTCCTGTAAGACAGCTTACAGAAGCTGCACTGTGTCTTTTACTCTGCTCTCCAAAGTACAAAACCCTCAGCTGTGCTTCCTTTGTGCTGGGGACCCTCCTCGGGACTTCCTGGCACAGGCAAATCCGCATCCACCCTCGAGGGAACCAAGAGGACTCAAGGAGGATGTGATGTGGTAGTTGGAGCGCACTGAGCATGGACTCAGAAAACCTCCCTTGGAGGCCCAGTTCTCATACTTGTTACCTGTATGGCCATGAGCAGGTGATGAGAGATAGACTGGGTGACTTAAAGCTGTGCTCCTGCCCTCGCATATCACGAGGTGGCCCATGTCCCTTTCCTCATTCTACCTGACCTATTCTCCCACTCTTCTTTGAGTCTTGATGTGCTTATCTCCAGGGAGATCTTACCTTTTTCCCCGTGCAGAGATAGGTTGTCCAAGAAACCACCTGCTTGGTTGTAGAAGAGTTAGGAATTCTTTGAAGGTGCTGAGAAAGCCCTGTGAGCTGAACGTTTGTTTCCTTTTTCCCTGCCCATCACCACCTTCCCACCAACTTTGCCCTCCCTTGCCCCACCCCATGGCTGCGCCCCAGGAGGCTCTTGCCCTGCCCGAAGGCTCAGGTTCTGTACTTGTTTCTCCAGCCTGCAGGGGCCGTGCCCCTCTCAGTCACAGCCGCCTTGCAGCTGACCCACAGCCAAGAAGACTCAAGTCGCTGCTCGGACAACTCAAGCTATGAGGAGCCCCTGTCACCCATCTCCGCCAGCTCCTCCACCTCGCGACGGCGCCAGGGCCAGCGGGACCTGGAGCTCCCAGACATGCACATGAGGGACCTGGTGGGTGTCGGGCACCACTTCTTGCCCAGTGAACCCACCAAATGGAATGTGGAAGATGTCTATGAGTTCATCCGTTCTCTTCCAGGTAAGAGCCCCCGCAGATCCCTTATTCCAGGTATCTGGAATGCGCTATCCCCTTGCTGCCTCTTGGGTACTTTTCATTTCTGTAGGAGGGAAGTCGGGAGGGGCATTCTGGAGCAGGGGGCTGCCAGGGAATCTAATACAGCAGGAGCACATAAGAGCTCTTTCCTTGGGCAGACCCAGCCCTGTGGGCCTCTGTGGGCTCTCCTGCTCTGCCACCGTCTGGCCCCTGAGCAGGAGGAGAGGGATGCTGCCTCTCCACAGGTCTTTTATTACTTCTGCTGTTGCTATCCAGCTTCTCACAGGTGAGTCTTACCTTTCTAGGCTGCCAGGAGATTGCCGAAGAGTTCCGTGCCCAGGAGATCGACGGGCAGGCCCTGTTATTGCTCAAGGAAGACCATTTGATGAGTGCCATGAACATCAAGCTGGGTCCTGCCCTGAAGATTTATGCACGCATCAGCATGCTGAAGGACTCCTAGGACCTGGCTGTGGAAAAAGACCCCTTCTCTTCTCCCTGGGAGCTCCTTGCACCCTAACTGAGCAGAGCACAAGAATACGTTCCCAAGGGACATAGAGAAGGGGCCATGAGCGGCTTCTCCTGGGCATGGCTGAGGAGGAGGGGCTCCTCCAGCCTCCTCACTGACCCTCAGGGTCCTGGCATTTCTGCAGGAGAGGACGGAGGTAGGCAGGTGGCTGCAGAAGTTGGGGCATCGTGCTTGTAAATATTGGTAGCATCAGCTTCTTCTGAAGTCCCATGGCTCTAGCCCTGCTCTCTTCCCTGCCCACCCTAGCCCCCAACCTCACCTCTTGGAGGCACAGGCAGTCAGAGCTCCCAATCCAAGGGGGATAATTGTCAAGGATGACCACCAGGCCTGGACAGAGGCTGAGGCAGCCCTTGCCTGTCCTGTGCCCTATTCTTCCCTAAGCTGGTTAATTCTTTCTTCACCAACTTCTCCCCTTTCAGCCTGATTGTGAAGTAGCCAAGAATTCCCCCAGACACAGGCACTGCTACGTCCAGGTGGAGAGAGAGAAGCTGGGCCTGATTGGGCCACGCCTGCTGGCCCATACGCCTTAACGCTTGTGTGTGTGACTGTGTGTGAGAGCCCAGACCGGCTGATGGGCTGAGTTCCTTCCTTCTGGCTTTGTCCAGGTGTCCTCTTAAAGCTTTGTCCTGGACTCCTCACCTTCAGGTGAAGAATGAGGGAACTGTAACCTCCCCTAGAGGCCGGGAGGGTCTGTAAGGGGAGGATTGGGATTCTTCTTTGTGGACTCATGAGGCCATTGTGACATGCTGCGACTTGCTCCCGAATGCCCTGCTTTCCTATGAGCAGCATCAAGGAAAGGCTCCCTGCCAGAGGCCAGTGTGAAGGGCACAGCCGCCTCCATTCACACCGTCCCCAGCACCGAGGCGTGGGGATCCAGGGACTGTTGCAAGGGATTGCGCAGCTCGCGTCACGCTCGGCCTGAAAAAGGCCATCTCCTCACCTCCTCTGCCTACACCCCTTTGCCTCTAAGCATCCCAGCATCCATTTGGGCCTCTCAAGAAGGTAGGGTGGGAAGGGAAAAGAGCTCCCCCTCCTCTGACTTGCCCAGTCTCCTGCAGACTGGGAAGGGTTGGGGGAGAACAGAGCTTTTCCCTGAACAGAATGGGTACCTCCTTCACTTGAGCTATTCTTCACCCTCTAGGCAGGGTAGAAATGGGAAATGAAGGACTTTTTAGAGACCTTTTTTTTTTAATTAAATAAATCTCTAAAACCTGCCTTTGCTGTCCCCTTACTCCCGCATGGGCTCCTGCCTTCAGTCTTGAATGGAAGTGGTGTGGCTACTTGAGGAATAGATGAGCTCAGGCCCTGAGCACTTAGCAGTAGAGGTGGTTGCCCCAATGCTTATGTAATATGGAAGAACAAACAATATAAGTGTTTAAAAGAGGAAGATAGTTGGGATTTATTGGATATATATATATATATATATATATATATATATATATATATATATATATATATATACTTATACTCAGGGCAAGCTAGTAAGCCACCACCACTTCTCTCCCTCTTGCAGCTTCCAGTTATGGGGAATGGGGAAGAAAGGCTGTGTTGGACTTGGACTCAGAAGTCCTTGCTTCATTGACTAGCTAGCCAGTGCCTTTTGGGCAGACGTGCCCACGTTCACAGGCACAATGTGATTAAAACATTTGAGAAATCAGAGAAGTTACTGTAATCACCTGAAGCAGGGAACCCCTTCCTTTCTTGCCTGAAATTCTCACCATTTATACCTTTGGGTGAAGGCATTGTCTTCAGGAAGTCCCTACCAAAATGTGTATACATAGCACCATTCAGTTGCCTAGGTGAGCCCTACTAAAGGGAGGATATGGAGTCAAGGCTGGCAGAGTCTGATGGGACAAGTTTGAGAACATCACTGCCCTCAGAAGGGGCTTGGAGTCTGGGGGCAGAGTGCCATAGTAGGGATCCTTCTAAGAGGGTGGAGATGTTAAAGCTAAATGGTGTCCTCTGCAATTGGAACTCAGACCCCTAGTGTCCTAAGGGCTCCAGCTATGTGAATGAAGAAAGGTCAAAGGGTGTCAAACCACTGCCTGGGTTGGCAAATGAGCAAGTGTTTTAAAAACAAGGAAACTCAAGAAATGTTTTGGGCCTACTTAAATACTTTGGCAATTCATGATTCTGTCATTCTTTGTAATTTGCTGTGGCTAATCAAGTCACTACTTGGGAGACAAATTCCTCTCTCATATTGGGATCATTCCTCCGGGGATGAGCCTCTTGAAATGAAGAACATAGCCAAACCTGTACTCGATACCTTCCTATCTCACTGGCAGCATAGCCTTTGACAACCTAGGACTTCTTCCGTGTCACCATAACATTTTAGAAATATATATATTAGTAGTATGAAAAAATTATCCACATCATTTAGATTTAGATCACTTTTGTTTATAATGCTTTTTGTCTAAAGTCAATGTGCTAAGCACTAGGGAACAATTAGAAGGGGAAAAAAGCATGCCCAGGCCTATCCAGGTACAGAGTGCTCTTGGGGCTTTCCCACAGTCAGTGGGGTCCCAGATGACTCCCTCATCAACATACCTATGAGGGCCTTACAGCCTGCCAGAGAAGGGGACCCTGTTCTGTTCTGCCCTGAGCAGCTGTTCTCAGGGCAAACAAGGGATGGTAACTTCACTGAGAAAAGGACATTGACAGAGATGAATATTGACGTGGGATCCCAAGGAACAGAGAGCTCTCAATATCTGACCAGGGAAACGAGAGAAGGACTCTGTGCCCAGGACAGGCCTGTGTTTCCATGGAGAAGGATGAGATCTCTCCTGGGAAAAAAAAAAGGATAGTCATAGGAAACCCATGGAAGATATTTGCACTTTCTGACTTTTCTAAGGTCCCACTTTGCAGGAGAAAAGGAATGAAGGTCTTTGTTCACATCCTGCTGCTTCCTCCAAGTGCTTGGGTGAGACCAGAATATGTGAAGGCAAGTCTGGAGATTGATTTCATGTGTCCATGACACAGTATTTTGGATTGTATGTGTGTCAGAGAAATCATTCTGAAGTTGTCAGAACAAAGGTCTTCAGAGCCCTAGATTCTTCTTACTAGGGGACAAAAGCTTACCTTCCCTTTTCTCCAGTCACTTAGATCTTGACCTGGGAGTAGGAACATTAGGCACCTCATGGAGTGCCCCTCCCCCTGCCACTCACAAAAAACTCAAAAACAACTTTCAAATAACTGGGCAGCCCCAAATGTCTGCCTCCATCTGCACTTGCCCATACCCCATAATCCAGATATAGTTGGTCGTTTATTAAGCATTTTTGTTCCAGGAGCTGTGCTAAGTATATCTCATTTGATTCTCATAGCAAAGTGGGGAGGGGTACTAGTTTGATCCCCATTTCATAGTTGAGGAAACAGAGATAAGATGATTCACCCAGGTTGTCACAGCCAGGACATGTGAATCTGGATTTGAACTCTCCCTGACTTTGGGCCTGGTGCTCTATCCACCATACTAAGCTGCTGGCTCCAAAAAGCTACATTTTGGCCAGGACAACAGAATAGCAGATGGAGGAGTGGGTTGGGGTTCTAGACCTTCCTCCACCCTTTGCTAGCTGTGTGACATTGGGCAAGACATTTCCTGTGAGGGGGCTTCTATTTCCTCTTGCATAGAATAAGAAAGTTGGCTAGAGAATCTATAAGATCTCTATCAGCTTTAAAACTTTTTGGAATTCACTTTCCCCATTCCCCACTCCATGTGAACTATTATTTAGCTGCTTCTGCAGCAACCCAGGGCCCCTTTCATAGGTCTGAGATTGAAGGGAGCAGAGATGTCCAGATTTAGGACAGCACGTAAGGGAGCCACAGCTGTAGGAATAATGAGCAAAGATACTCAGAAGAAAGTCTATATTTCTCTGCTTCGTCTTTGTCCCCCTTCCCACTTTGTAGTGCAATGATCCCCTCATCTGAATCCTACCACTTTCAGAGTAATTCACCTCAAAATAAGCACTTGAAGTGGTATTGACCTTTATTGAAATGTACTTTTGTGGAGTATGAAGTATTGGCTTTGGATTCAGGAGTGGTATGGGTTCAAATCCAATCTCCAATAGGCTTTGTAGCCATAGGTGATGCACTAATATCTATTTACCATTTGTAGAATGGGGCTCGGCCTCAAGAAGACCAGAATTCAAGTCTTGCCTCCCTCAAGAACCAGCTTTGTGATCTTGGGCAAATCATGACCTCTCAGTGCACTGGCAACTTAAGACTTTTCAGTTACAGAGCAGGTGCCCATCTGCATTGGAAGAGAGAATTTCGTTACAGAAATTACAGGTCCAGGCCACCCAAAAAAATTAGCACATGGGGCATTGTGAGGATTCAGTGAAATACAGATGATCCAGAGATAAAGCACTATGCACACCTTAAAAATAATCAAGTAGTACTACAGCCACTGTTCTAAGGGCTCCATACATTTTATCTTCACAACATCCCTGAGAGGTAGGAGCTGTCATTACCTCCATTTTACAGGTAAGGAAACAGCCTGAAAAATTTGTGACATGCCCATAGTCATACAGCTGGTATCTGTCTCAAGTAGCATTGAACTCAAATCTTCCTGATACCAAGTCCAGAGTCTACTCACTGTGCTATCTACCTGTCTAGATAAAATAGGGAGATGTGGTGCTTTAGGAGCATCACTTTGGACAGGTGTGCTGAGGCTGATTTGGGCCAAAGAGATGAGAGAAGCCAAGGATACCACTTAGAAGGTTATTGCAAAGTCAGAGATAGTAAGGGCCTGAAATCAGATAATTTATGGAGGTAGGAAGAGCTAAGCCACTGATTGAGTTTTGGAATACGTGGGAGGCATCAAGGATGGCATCAAGATTATGAGCCTGAGTGCTTGGAAGGACTAGGGTGCTTGCATAGTAATGGAAAACATCAGAAGGGGGGAAGAGTTCATGGGAAAGATTAATAACTTATGTTTTGGACATAATGGGTTTGAGTTGTCACTCAGTTTGAAACGTCCAAAAGGAAGTTGGTCATGTGAGACTAGAGCTTAGGGGAAGAAACCTCAAAACATAGGTCTGGGAGCTATCTGTATGGAGTTATTAAAGTGAGCTGGGCTGGTTAGGTCACCAGGCCAACAGATGGAGACAGGAGAAAAGGGCAAGGACAGAACCTTGGAGAAGGCCGAAGGGACAGGATCGTGATGTAGAGTGGTGGGGGGGGGGGGGGGGGGGGGGGGGAAGGGGATCAAAAGATGGCAATAATGTCAAAAATGTCCAAGGGAGAGAAAATCCAAGACAAGATAGTCAACAGGCATCAAAAGGGTTACTGTGTGTAGCTAGTGTAGTTACTGTATGGCACCATAGTGCACAGAGTGTCAGGCCTCGAGTCAGAAAAACTCATCATCCCGAGTTCAAATCTAGCCCTAGACACTGACTTCACTAATCCTGGGTAAATCCCTTAAGCCTATTTGCTTCAGTTTTCTCATCTTTGCCATGATGTTTGCCATGAGAAGCCCATACAGGGTTACAGTCAAACATAACTCAAAATAACTGAAGAGTAAATTGCTAGATGCTGGAGATAATCAAGGGAAAAACCTGGTCCTTGACCTTTGGAAAAATGAATTTTTGGTAAATGGTCAACAGGACATTTTTTATTTAAAAGGAACAAACTTGTTTTCCAAACAGAAGCATGCTCTCCTATTCTAATGTAGTTTTTGGGTATGGAAATAGACTTAAGTCCATCTCCTACACAGTTGGTTCCACCAATTTCTCATCCAAAGACATTCACAACTGAATAACTCCTGCAATCAGCTTCTGCTGAGCTATGGTCCTGAAGACCACACTTCTCAAAGCAATGATGCTGCTTACTGGCTGTGGGACCCAGATTTCCTGAATGCTGAGAAGCCAAAGCACTTTCCTAACCTTTCATACAAGGTGGCAGGCTCCAAACTCCATCTCAAGGTGAAAAGGGCAAATGGCTAAGGATTGAAGCCTTTCACAGGACCATAGGCCTCAACAGGAAGAAGAGGCCCACATCTTCCATCATAGGAACTAGCAAAGGAGTCACTGAGTGAGGAAGGTGATGAAACTAACGGGCCTTTTGGAAGACTCCTTGGCCAATCAAAGGACTTCGTTATTAACACATAGTGCGCCAACTGGAAACTAGTTACAGACTGTCGATAGCCTCTCCCCATGGCACTTCATTCACGATTCTCTCAGAAGCATCTTCCCTTGACTCTTCCATGTGGAGAGATGCCATCTAAGGCATTGCCAAGTGAACAAATTTGAGATTTCCCAGCAGTTTACCTTCTCACAGTAGTGCTGTTTAGTAGCTGTGTGGCCTGAACAAGTTAATTTCTCTGAGGATGTGGACCTAGATCCTAGGCCTTATTAAGGCTTGTTACAGCTCTTGAATCTACGATCCTTTCCTGTCTCTATCTACAAAGTAAAGGGTCTGGTTGAGATGACTTCCAGCCATCATCCTACCAAAAACCACTGCCCTTAGGGATCTGTTAAGTGAACTTCTGGTTTCTGGTTTGTCTGGAAGTAAGTGTCTTAGGTTGGTATGGTCTGCGAGGGTCTTCTGTGCATTCACTTAAGAAGTGCTGCATCTCTGCTGCAACTTGTGCTGAGCAACTCTTTCACCCATAAAACGCCCTCCTTTTGGTATCTACCAACACATAGAAGGGCTCCAGAACCAGGGAAGAGAAAATGGGGTGGCCTCTAAGAGAATGGCCATCATGTAAAGTGTGCTGTTACTGCCCAGATACTGAGTTATGAGAATGGAGGCTAGGGAGTCATTAAAATGTACCCTGTCTTCCTATGTCACCTCTTTATTCAGTTTTCTGTACCTTGAATCTATACAAAAACGGCTTCCTCCTATTGCCTACAGTCCCTTGGATTTGGAAAAAAAGTAGAGTAAAATATTGAATAAAGGGTAGGACTTAGAATCAAGAGACCCGGGTTTGAATCACATCTCAGATACTTCACAGCTTTGTACTCCTGGACAAATTTTTTAAAAGATCTGAAACTTCAATTTCCCCATACATGAATTAGTGTGTTAATATACTTGCATCATCCACCTCACAGGGCCATTTTGAAGTATTTGATAAACTTTAAAGGACCCTATAAATGTGAGTTAGGCTCACTAGGGAATGGAAGAAATGATGTCAAGATGGAAGTAAAAGGTCACTGCCAAAACTATCCCCCAAATCTTTTCCACTACAGAAAAGACCAGGCCAAATTCTGAGTGGGGAACTCAAAGGGAAAAAAATGCTCATTTTACAAGGCCAGGGCAAGATCTGTGGACCCTGGAAAGAGACTGGCTAAAAGCACAATACAACAGAAGTGGCACCAGTGGTGGCAGCAGCAACAGATGCTGGGAGGGACCAGAGCAATGAGGAGTAGCCCATGCTCAGGAATAGTAGGGGGCTTGAAAACCTGGGCAGAAAGAGATCCCGGGGAGCCCTGCACTAGCATTGGAACAGGAACAAGTGCACTTTGATAGCTGTTACTTTTTACTAAATTCTGGGTCACAGTTCCAGGGCAGAGGAGCAATCACAGTCACAAGGGAAAAGAGACACTATATGTAAAAAGACAAAACATAGACCCGGAGGTCAGTAGCCAGCTCTCCCTGAATCACACTACATTGGAAGCATCGACAATTTAAAGGCACCCATTGAGCTAAAAAAGCATCATTAGGACTTCAGATCAGATGTTCTGTCCACCCCCAGAAGTACAGAGCTCAACATATAAAATCCAATATAAAGAAATAGATTGGAAAAATTAGGAAACAACAAAAAAAAAATCTGACCATAAAAAACTGCTATGGTGACAGGAAAGTTCAAGAAACAAAAACTGAGAAGACAATGATTTAAAACATCGACAAAAGCCTCAAAGAAAATGCAGATTGGACACAAGCCCGCAAATTTCTAAAAGAGCTGAATATTTTTTTTTATTATAGCTTTCTATTTACAAAACATATGCATGGGTGATTTTTCAATACTGATCCTGGCAAAACCTTCTGCTCCAAATTTTCTCCCCTTTCCCCCCCATCCCCTCCCCTAGCTGGCAGGTATTTCAGTACATGTTAAAATATATGTTAAAAACCAATATATGTATACATATCCATACAGTTATCTTGCTGCACAAGAAAAATCTGATCTAGAAAGAAAAAAAACAAAAATTCAAGCAAACAACAGAAAGAGTGAAAATGCTATGTTGTAGTATATACTCAGTTCCCACAGTCCTCTCCCTGGGTGTAGATGGCTCTCTTCATCATTGAACAATTGGAACTGGTCTGAATCAATTCATTGTTGAAGAGAGCCATGTCTATCAGAATTGATCATTGAATAGTCTTGTTGCCATGTATAATGTATAATGTATAATGCCTGGTTCTGCTCATTTCACTCAGCATCAGTTCGTGTAAGTCTCTCCAGGCCTTTCTGAAATTGTCCTATTGGTCTTTTCTTACAGAAAAATAATATTCCATAACATTCTTATATCATAATTTATTCAGCCATTCTCCAATTGATGGCCATCCATTCAGTTTCCAGTTCCTTGCCACTACAAAAAGGGCTGCCACAAACATTTTTGCACATATGGGTTCCTTTCCCTCCTTTAAGATATCTTTGGTATATAAGCCCAGTAGTAACACTGCTGGGTCAAAAAGTATGCATAGTTTGATAATTTTTTGAGCATAGTTCCAAATTGAAGAGTTGAATATTTTAAAAGAGCAATGATATTTTAATCAAATATGGGAATATAAGAAAAATTAGAAAAGTGAGAGTTATGCAAGAAAATTATGAAAAGGGAATTATAGCTTATTAAAAGAGGTACTGAAAGGCCCTGAAGAAAACTTTAAAATGATTTACCAAATGTTTAAAAGGTACAGAATCTCAGAGAAGAAAATAATTCCTTAAAAATTAGAATTGAACATTGTAGCTAAAACAAATTCAAAAGACTAAAAAATATAGAAGAAAATGTGAAGTATTTCATAGGGAAAACAGCTGACCTGGAAAATAAATCAGGGAGAGAAAGTTTAAGAATTATTGGTCTTAGTTGAAAGCCATAAACAGAAAAGAATTTAAGACATATTTCAAGAAGTTTTATAAAAGAAAACCACCCAGATATTTTAGAAAGAGGACAAAGTAGAAATTGAAGAAATGTACTATCATCTCCTGGAAGAAAAATCCCAAATAAAAACTCCCAGAAACAGCCAAAATCCAGAACTCCCAGGTCAAGGGGAAAATGCCGAAAGCAGAAAGAAATAATTCAGATATCATGGAACCATAGTCAGAATAACAATGTTTAGCAATTATCACATAAAGAAGCAGAATGCTTGGGAAATGATGATCCAGAAGGCAAAGGAGCTAGGATTATAACCCTGTAAAACTGAGCATACTGCTACTGGGGGAAAATGAATGTAATGAAACCCAGGGCTTTCAAGAATTCTTGATGAAAAGATCAGAACTAAAATTTGACATTTAAATATAAGTATCAAGAGAAGCATAAAAAAGTAAGTGAGAAATTATAAGGAACTAAATAAGGTTAAAGTATTTACATTCTTATATGGGAAAATATAACATATATAATATCATCAAAAAACTGTCTTTAAGGGAGTAGTCTATTAAGACAGGGCATGGGTATGTCTATTATGTCGTGATTATCAAAAGAATAATGGAAGGATAAGAGGAAGGGATGAGAAAGATGGGGGAAATTGTCTCATAAAAAAATGACAAAGAATCATACAATGGAGGGGGAAATTGTGGAGGTAGCTGGCAAGACTTGAACATCAGTCTCATCTGACCTAATTCAAGGTAGAAAGAATATACATACACATACATACACACACAAGTACAAAAATTCATCTTCCCAATAAGAAAGTGGAAAAAATAGAATATGAGAAAGTGGGAGAGGAATATAAGGGATAAATTAAGGGAAGCAGTGGTCAGAAAAGAGACCCTTAAGGAGGGGGCAAGGTAAAACTCATGAGAACTATTACTGTGAATATAAATGGGATGAACTCGCCCAAAAGAAAAGTATTTGAGAACTATTAATCTGTGAATGTGAATGGGATGAAGTCACCCATAAAATGGAAGAAGGTAGCAGATTTATAGTAGAAACCAAAATCCACTAATATGTTGTTTACAAGAGACACACTTGACACAAAGATAAACACAGTTAAAGAGCTAGAATAGAATTCTTGATATTCTTCAGCTGAAGTAGAATACTGGATAAGGAGTGAGATAAAGAAGAATATAGTGATAGAACTCTGGTTTGGAGGTCAAAAAGCCAAATCCTGCTTCTCTACTTTTTGACCTGGGGCAGATTAATTCCCTTCTCTAGGTCTATAATTTTCTCATCTGTAAGATAGAATGTCAGATTCTAAAGACCCTCTCAGCATATAAAGCACCACCTTATCACAGAAGTAAGCATTGATCACTCCTATTTTGCTTTGATATATAGTTTCTTGCCCCTTTTTTCCTAGCAGAGCCCATCCTTGTTTCATTGCGTCAGATCTGCTTTGTGGACAGACATGGGGAAATTTAAGCTGCCTTTAGGGGTAGTAAATTCCCCATCACAAATTGCAGAGGTTGATTAGTATCTGTCAGGCACTATCAAGAAGAGACACTCCTAACTGTGAATCCATTTGGAAAAGCAATTGGGAATTGTGTAAACAGTATTCCAAAATGTCCATTCCTTTTGACCTAGAAATCCCATTATTAGGCATATACCCCAAAAGGGAAAGTGATAAAATTCTCATATAAAAATGACCACAAAGACAATAGCTATAATTTAAAGTTTAAATTATTTGTGATTCAGTGTTGTACACTGTACATATGTTGTTACATTTGACCCCCAAAATGACCTTGTAAAGTTTTTGACGATATTTAATTTTACAGATGAGGAAGCTTGAGGCAGCAGAAATTGTGACTTGTCTTAGATAACAGAGCTGGTTAAGTCTGAGGTGGGATTTGAACTCAAGTCATCTTGATTCCAAGTTCAGCACTCTAAACCCACTTTACCACCTAGTTTTGCCATACACACACACACACACACACACACACACATATTAAGATAGCCCTTTTTGTGGTTAAAAAAAAAAAGACATTAAACAGATGCATATCAATTGGGATAAACAAATTGTGGTACATGAATATAATTACATATTACTATGCTGTTAGAAATGACAAAGGTGATGAATATAGAGAATAAAAAGATAATTTATATAAAGTGAATGCAAAGTGAAATAGTAGATCTAAGAAAAAAATATACACAATAACTACAATGTAAATAGAACCATCAGAAAATAATTGAAAAGGAATGTTGCGAAATTACAGAGAAAGCATGAACTCAGAAAAGAAATATAAAAAGATACCTCCCTCACCACTTTAATAGAGGTTAGGGAACCTATATTTTTAGACTTTTTGATGCATTAGTCAAATTTTGCTGATTTTTTTCTTTGAATTTTGTTACATGGGATGGCTCTCTGAGAGAGAAGAGGAAAAGGAATACTGACAAAAATTTAGGCAATGTAAAACCCAAAGATATCAATTAAAAATGAGAAAGAGGAAAAGAAAGAGAAGATATACTCCTATATGGAAATCCTTGAACTAGAATAACATACATTGTGTAGCCCATTTCAGTGAGGAACAATTTGAAAAAGAAACAAAAAAAGATGTTGTTGGACCACCTAGGTAAAAAGACAGAATTAGAAGATGACTTGCAGAGACAGATTACAAAACTGGCATGGAGCAGGATCTAGGAGAGTCTTCAACTCTCTAGCAATCTATTAGAGTTCTCTTTGCCAGAGACATAGAAGTTGACTCTTCTCTTGCCTTGCTTATATGTTCATCCTTCACAGAATGGGTGAAGTACAAGTATGAATGACTCTGACTTAGGAAGAATAATTAAGGGAGGCACTATCATGATCTAATTGAAAGTGCTGGATTCAGAGTAAAAGAACCCAAGTTCAAATTCTGACTCTGCTAATCTATTAATTGTCAACTCCTTTCACCTTTCTAGGCCTCCATTTCCTCAGCTCTAAAATAAAGAGCTCTATAAATATAAATAAAAGAACTTTAATGTCTCTTCCAGATCTAAATCTGTGAGCTATGATTCTATGAAAATTCATAAGCATCTAGGTGGGATGATGGGTAGAGTGCTAGACTTAGAATCAGAAGTACCTAAGTTTAAATCCCATCTATGTGACTCTGAACAAGTTACTTCATCTCTGTCTACTTCTGTTTTCTCATTTATGCCTGCCTTCAAGGGTTATTGTAAGGATAAAATGAAATAATATATGTAAATCACTTTGCAAAACTCAGAGTGCTATATAAGTGCTAGTTAATATTATTCCACAGAAGAAATTAGCTCAAGAAGGGCATGTGACTCATGAACAACATTCTGATAACACAAATGTAAATGATTCTGGTAAGGAAGAAAAAAGCATCATTTAAAAAGACCCAAAGATGGGTGCACATTGACATTGTTAGACTTAAAAAAGATGTGCATATTCCAAAGTCATCAAAAAAAAAAAAAAAAAGGAAAATGACCTATTTGTACAAAAAAAAAAAAATAGCAAGTTTTTTTGTGATGGCCAAATTGGAAATCAATTTGGGGAATGGTTAAGCTAACTGTGGCATATGCTTGTAATAGAATATTATTGTGCTATAAGAAATGACAAACAGGATGCTTTCAGAAAAACCTGGACTTAGGTGAACTGATGCAGTGAAATGAACAGAAACAATTTGTTTGATGAAGAACTGTGAATGACTTAGCTATTCTCAGCAATAAAATGATGCAAGACAATCCCAAAGGACTTAGGTTGAAGCATACTATTTGCTCTAGAGAAAGAACTGATATTGATTGAATGTAGACTGAAGTATGCCATTTTCACTTCTTTTTAAAATTTTACTTGAGTCTTGTACAAAATGACTAATAAGTAAATGTTTTACATAATTGCATATGTATAACCTATATCTGATTGCTTACCTTCTCAAGCAGGGGAAAGGAGAAGAAGGAGGGAGGGATGGAATTTGGAACTCAAAGCTTTAAATAAAAATATGAAAAGAATGACAAAAAAAGATGTGCATAGGCAGGCAATGGAAAATGAACACAAAAGTGTCAGAACTCTAAAATTAAGAGATAGCAGTACAAAATTTCAGAAAAAGCTGAGTGGTAAAGAATGCCAAAAAAGGCAAAAAAGGATCTTTTAGGTTTATTAGAGAAAAAGGAAAGATCAAGGATCAAGAAAAAACTCTTTTTTGGTGTGGATAGAGTAATGATAAGAGATGATAGAAGGCATTTTTAAAATTTTTCTGTTTTCTTTACACTGGGAACCATAGAACAAGTATCTAATGAAATTTAATATTTCAGGAGACTGAAAGAACTTAATCATATGATGAACAGAACTATGAAGAGTGATCTTTGAAAAATCCTAGAGCATAAGAGAAATGTTGAAAGATGGCTATAGTTTTCAGAAAGGTATTGATTGTTCAAACTATAGGCTAATGAACTTAATTTTCATCCCTGGCAAAATTCTAGAATGTATTGTTAAAGGTCGAGTTGGTGAAGATTTTTTAAAATCTCCTTTCTTGGGGAGCAATGATTATTCTAAGAGTTCAAGAATAATTCATAGCATTTCTGGTAAGAAGAAGGAGGACTTCTGCTCTCCTTTATGCCCCAATAAAGGCCATAGAAATATTAAGAAAAAGAAAAGCAGAGAAAGGAGAAAATTCTTTTTTTTTTAAGATTATCTCTTTTATTTCAGGCTGGAGGGGTAACAGCTATACACTGGTTTGATCTTACTGCTGATACGGCATGGAAATTTTAAATAGTTCCATGTCTGACCTGTACTGATTCACTCCTAAAGCAATCTCTTGTCCCTAACTCCCAGGAGCTCACCATATATTGGTTTCAGACTTAATGTAGAAACCTAATTGACTTTAGCCCTACCGCATTTCAGAACTCCTAAACTCAATCACCAGCCTCAGCCTCCCTTAGTAACAGAGACTACAGCTACACCATCAGGGAGAATGCAAATTCTTTAAAAAAATAACAACAACAACGAAACAAAACAATAAAAAAAATACAATGAAAAAAAAACCTTTTCTTTTGAATTAAAAGTGAGATCTAGGGACAATTAGGTGGCAAAATAGAAAGAGCATTAACCTTGAAGTATAGATGATCTGATTTCAAATTCAGCCTCAGACTCTAACTGTAACTCCAGGCAAGTCATTTAATCCAAGGGAAGGAGAAAAACAACTTGAGTTGCCATGATTGCTCCAGCCATCTCCTGAGGATCATGGCCTGGAAAGCCATCTGAACTTCCACTGACATGCCTTCCATGCATGGGATGAGGAAGGGGACAGAAAGCCTGGAAAAGAGATGTCAGGAAGAGGACCAGAGCTCTTCCAGCCTCTCCTCTGGGTACCAATATCCTCTGGGCTTCTCCCCTTCCCCACATCTAGGATGGGGGGAGCCCTCCCTGCTTCTGTAAGCTGTCTCCTTACACTTGTTAAAGGAGTTAGACTAGGCGGTCTCTTCCAGCTCTAAGTCTGCTCTCTTGTGATTTGCCTTTTTCAAATATTAAAGCAAAAAGAATTTTTTTCCATAGAAGCAACAAGGTAAGAGCAGGGGGGATGGGTGGTGGTGTGGAGCTAAATTGATGGATCAAATTCAAGTCAAAGAAATAATCTGCCTCAGTAAAGAAATTCTGCAATATTAAAAACCCAAGGGATAAACCTAATGCCAAATTGCTAGCTGAATCTGCAACAAAGGAGAGAGAAGAAATACCAAAAGATAACAAATTAAATAATAAACATATTAAAGAAATTGGAAGCCGATTCTAATGGAGGGGTACGGAGGGAGGCAAGAGAAGAAACAAAGGAATCACTGACAAAAAATGAAAAACATTACAGTAGACTTGCAGACATTGATTAGAGGAAACAAAAAAAAATAAATGGAGTCAAGCAAAGCTCAATGGACAGTGAGGAGGAAATAGAAGAATAATCTTCAATGCACGTATTTCTCTCTCTCTCTCTCTCTCTCTCTCTCTCTCTCTATATATATATATATATATATATATATATATATATATATATATATATATATCAGCCATGGCTCCGAGTCAATGGGAGTGACATAGGAAGCTGGAATAAGAGATTTTTTTAAAAGGACAAAGCTTGAACATAAAAAGAGAGATTAGTAAATTAATACGTCTGCCATGAAATTCTCTGGCTAACATCCTTTAGGAAGAAACTCCCTTCAGAGTGGTGGGGGTGAGGAAGAGAGGGATAGGAAAAAAGAGAAAGAAGAAGAGAAGAGGGAAAGGGGGAGAGGGAGAGACAAAGAGATAAAGGAGAGGAGAAAGGGGAGGATAAAAGGAGGGAGGGAGAAAGGGAGAAAGGGAAGAAGAGAGAAAAGAGGGAGGAAGGGAAGGAGAGAGGGGAAGAAAAGGAGGAGGAAGAGAAAAGAGGAAGGAGAAATGAGGGAAAAGAGAGAAGAGAAAGGAGAGAGGGACAGAGAGAAAAGGGACAGACAGACTTGGGAGCAGAATAATGACATCTTGTTTGTCCCACTCAACCTTTGGGACAGATCAGTTGATCACCCACTGTTCCTGCCTTGAAACAGTGGAAAGCTGCTCTACCATGGCAGATCTGCAAATATTTTTTTAAAAAATCCCTAAGAGAAAACTTACTTATTCCTAACTGGGAGTTATGAGAAATTGAATTTCCTTTCCTTTACTCTACCTGCTACTTGAGAGTGTTGCAGCTAAGGAATATATATACTGGGTGTGTGGATGGTCATCTAGAATGATTTCTACCATTCTAATTGGAATTGTTATAAGGTATGACACAAGAAAAACAGCAGGTAAAGAGATGAAGGGAAGAAGCTTATGGGATGGGGCCCTTGAGTCATGAGATTTAAAGGCTAAACTTACATGAGAATGAATATCAACATCACTCATAAGGGATCAGTGACAACCAGCGGCTCTGAGTTTGAGAATGGACTGGAGAGCTTAGAAAGCACCCCAGAACACCCTCTGGTCTTAGTGGACCTTCTTACTCCAGATCTTTGCTGGATGACATTATTGGGTCCTTTCTGAGGGAAGTCGCCTTAAGTGAGAGGGGTCAGGACCTTTTCTCACGTTCTCTGGCTTTCTACTACTACAGAATCCTGCAGGAAACTACTTAAAAGATTTGTTTTTGTTGCTTTTGAGACTGAGTCTCCTTATCTTGCTCAGAAAGGAAATGAAGTAGCCACTTGAGGATCCAACTCTAGAGCTGATGTGCTTGGAAGTTTTGACTCATTTTGTATCTAGTCTGAACTGGTTCACCTTTTCTTAATGAATCTGGGAGCCCCATCACTTTTGAGGATGCTAGGTTTAGTGTAGGTACCCTATGAACCCCTTTTTGCTTGGAACTCTTCAACTCAAGTGATCCATCAGCCACAGCTTCCCCAATAGTAGGGATTTCAGGCATTGCACCACCATACTTAGCTATTGTCAATTTTAAAGGCCTTCTAGTTTATAACCCTAAATATGCACTGACTCTTTAATTTTTTCAATAATTATGTTTTAAAAATCTCAAATCCAGGGGCAGCGAGGTGGCGCAATGGATAGAGCACTATCCCTGAAGTCAGGAAGACTTGAATTCAGATTTGATCTCAGATACTTAACACTTCCTAGCTGTGTTATCCTGGGCAAGTCACTTAACCCCAATTGCCTGGAGAGGAGGGGGGAGACTCAAATCCTAATTTATTTTTTTTTCTTTTTTCAAAAGCTTATTTAATTTTTTTAACAGTTGTTGTCACAGTTTTCTAAATAATAGTATCTTGTTTTCCTTATCTCAAGCTTGGCTTGGTCTTTTAAATTGGGAATTTTTATATTCTTTGATCTTTTTCTGATTTTAAATGTCTTTTCTCAAGCAAAATGTTGAAAATTTCAGGAAATGTAATTTTTGGCACAACATACACACAAATAAGTTTTTGAGACACAAGAGAAGAAAGAGACACAAGAAGACATATGAGGGGAAAGTGATGGTGGTTGTGGGACATTCCCAGAGAGGGGGAGAGTTGGGATTGGAGCCCAGGTGGCCTTGGAGAGGAGAGGTAAGGAAGAAATAAGGAAGAGGGAATTAGAGAGGAAGAGGGAGAAGAGAAAGCTTGCAGACAAAGTCCTTTTCTGAGAGAGAGAAGTGATATGAGAGGCTTGGCAAGAGAAGAAAAGAATTTGAAACTGATATTTCAAGGAATAGGACTGAAAACCAATCAAGGAAGGACAAACAAATTGTTATTCAGTAGTGAGAGCCCAGTTAAAGTGCTATGGTACTTTTCTGGTTTTATTCTTTGGGGTGGTCCACAATTTTAATTCTTCTGAGACTAGGATATTATATGATTTTCAGTCACACAGCATTGTGATACTAAAAAAGGAAACTTTGAGAAGAAGTTCCAAATGATTACAAGAACTGCACAATTTCCCAAAGGAAACAAACAAAAAAAATCTCTTTTTGTTTTGGACTCTATACTGGACACCCCCATGGATGGTGACAGATAACTTTTGATGATTTCCCTGAAGAAATTAATAATCAGAGATCACTAACAAAGTTATATCTGTAATATCATTTAAGGAACTTATAATCATTTTGATATATATGTATGTATGTGTATTCTTGGAAGACACCTTGTGGAACAAGGAGTTCCTAACATTTTCTGGGTCATGGACACTTTTGGCAGACTGGTAAAACCCATGGGCCTATTTAGGGCAGCTAGGTAGAGCACTGGATAGAGTGTTGGTCCTGGATTCAGGAAGACTCATCTTGGTGAATTTAAATGTGGCCCCAGACATGTATTAGCTGTGTCATACTGGATAAATCACTTAACCCTATTTGCCTCAATTTCCTCATTTGTAAAAAGGGTTGGAGAAGGAAATGTCAAACTACTCCAAGATCTCCACCAAGAAAATTCCAATGGGGTCATAAAAACTTTGATGCAACTGAAACAACTGAACAACAACATGGACCCCTTCTCAAAATAATCTTTAAAAAAATAATAAAAGGAAATGCCAAATTTCAGTTAAAAGTTAGCAAAAATAAAGATGTAACTTTTTTTCCTACAAATTCATGGACTCTCTGAAATCTCTCTATGGAACCCATGGATTCAGGGGCAAACAGCAAACCTTTCTTGGACATCTACTTTGGTGTCAGAGTCTCTCTCCCGAGTAAATAGGCTGGGAGGGCCTGTGAGGTCAGTTTTCCTTGCTTGTTCTCTATACATTCCCCTTCTACTTTCCAGATCAGTTTTATAAAGATAGCCTGGGGGAAGAGCAAGGGAAGGACTGTTTTGGATGCTGGAGCAGCTATAAGGGTGCGAATACCATGATTACACGTACTACTCCCCAGAAAGAGAACACAAAACCAGACTTACAGAAATCAAGAAACTCAAAATAATTTGGAAGAAATTCAGTGTTTCTGGATAATTTGGATTCACATAAATAATTTCTCCTGAATAAATCTGTAGATCTAATGCAATATTAATTTTTTAAAATACCAATAGGTTTCTTCTTAGAGGTAGATAAGATCATAACAAAATTTATATGGAAAAATAAACAAGCCAGAAACATCAATGATTACTTTGGATGGATGTGATTATAAGGGAAGAAGTGGATAAAAGTCAGAGGAATTCTCCTCCAAGACTTTGAAACCATTATAAAATAGTCTTCATTAAAATGATCCAACCCTAGGGCAAAAAATAGAAAAGAAAAAATAAGACAGTGAACCCCAAATAAAATTGATGAGATTAGTGGCAGTCAGAAAGTTGTGGACATCCCCTTTTTGGTCAGAGATGCAGGTTCTTCTTGAAATAATTCACAAACCCTAAATATTAATGGCAAAAATGGAAATTTATTGTTGGATAGGAAGCCAGTTTTGCTAAGAATCTGACTTCTTTAGTGGCAGAGTCCTATTAGGGAAATGGAGGCTGGCACTGAGAAGAGAATGCTTTCTTAGGGTCCTACTTTGGACATTCTGCAAAGAATGAGTTCAGAAAGTGCCCTTTAAAAAAGGAATCTTGAGGCTCAGGTTTCAGGTTGAAAAGAAAACCAAAGTCCCCAGGCTTAGATGCTTCTCAGGCCCAGTTCCTGAAAAGGGACTGGCATCAATCAGTGGATCAATGAAGTGCTTTTTGACCAAGATTTCTAATTGAACAACTTGTCTGGGGAGATATGCTTTCCCCAGCATCAAGACTCCAAGATTAAAAGGGAACACAATTTCAAAGGGTTAATTTTACAGATCAAAAGGGAACACAATTTCACACCACCATCAAAATGACAAGCATGCAAAGAATTAAGTGTTTGATAGATAGAATTAACAATAAAAACTGGACAAAATATTATTTAACATGAATAGAACACAAGGCCTAGAGTCACAAAAACTCATCTTCATGAGTTCAAATCTAGCCTCAGACACTTACTAGTTGTGTGACCCTGGACAAGTCACTTCATCCTGTTTGTGTTAGTTTCCTCTTCTATAAAATAAATTAGAGAAAGAATTGGCAAACCATTTCAGTATCTTTGCCAAAAACAAAGAAACAGAAACAAACACATACACACAAACGACTCACATTGGGTCATGAAGGAGATAGACACAAATGAAAAATGACTGAACAACAATGGATGGGAGAACCAGCAGCTAGCATTATGGATTAAAAAAAAAAAATAGATCCTCCATATACCACAATAATATGCCCAAATTGAAAAGCAAATAGTTGTTCGTAGGGACAAAGAAGACCCAAAGACCTTTTTGATTAGCCTCCCACCCAGCTGGGAGAAAACACTGAGATGTCATCCCAATGCTGGAGTCATTTGTGATCAAACCCAACTATAGTGAGAGTTGACTGCTTGAAAAATGGGGATTGTATGGGGGGAAAAGAGAGAGGCTATTAATGATTGAACAGCATGAAAACATGGATGTGGGGTGTGAATCAAAGGATATTGTGAATGATCGAGAATGCTGTTTAACTGTGGGTCCTTGGGCAATCTGAAGGTCACTTCACATCTTTGGATACAGATCCTTAGGAGGTTTAAATTGTCCTCTTAGGGGAACCTCCATTTAGGAAGCACAGACTAATTGAGAAGTAAAGTAGACACTCTTAACCGTTATTCCACCAATGAAAATGAGGATGCTTTGGGTCCAATCCTCACAGAATGATTCAGCATTTCGGAGATAATGATGACAAAGCTCTGATGATGGAGAGATATCTGATGGGCACGGTTCTGAACTCCTGGTGATTTCTTCATGAGAAAGAAAGCCTCCAAAGTAATGTAAGCAAACCCAGAGCCAAAATACAGTCTGTATGTGTCCATATCAAATCAATTCCAGCTGGATCCCAGAGTTGAACATTAGAAAAATAGGTTTTAAAAGTTAGCCAAAAAGGGAATCATATCTATCTCCATTGAAGAGGACAAATAGAAATTTAGATATTAAATCAACAATTCAATACTGGAAAGATCTCTGATATCATCAGAATGGGAACATTTTCCATAACTTAGCAAAAACTTGGACAGTTGTCACGGCAGCCAAGTCCATTGCTCTCAATACATCAAATGATAAACATTTATGAAGCACCAATTATGCGTCAGGCACGAGCCCAAAAAGAGGCAAAAGGCAGTCCCTGTCCTCAAGGAGCTTACACTTGAATGGGGAGATATTAAGCAAAAAAGCACAAACAAACTATATACATGATAAATAGGAAATAATTGCAAGGGGGAAGGTGTTAGAATGGAATTGGGGAATGCTTCCTATAAAAGGAGAGACATTAGGACTGAAAGAAGTCACTAAGTAGAGTTGAGGAGGGAGAGCCTTCCAGGCATGGGGGACAACCATGCCCACGCTGAGATAGAAAGGAGACCAGTGTTACTGGATAGGGAGCTACTGTAGTTTCTTGAGTAGGAGGATGACATAGTGGGACCTGTGCTTGAAGAAAATAGCTGAGAGGTTATTGTGACCAGCCTGATATTGAATCTCTCTGAAGTAGACTGGTCCTCAGAGCATGGGCACGTGGTTTTTTGTTGGGTCTGAGCTCGTCTTTCTAGTTTGGTGACAACTATTAGTTTGCATTTCACTGGCAAAGCCTTTGAGGGCAGCTAAATGGCACCATATGCATAGAGCATTTTCCTGGTGCAAGACCTTAGTTCAAATCTGATTCAGACACTTATTAGCTGTGTGATCCTGGACGAGTCACTTAACTTTGTTTCAATTTCTTCATTTATAAAATAAGCTGGAGAAGGAAATGGTAAATCACTCCAGTTAATTCTGCCAAGAAAAGCTTCAAAAGGGATCGCAACTGAAAAACAATTAAACCGTAACAAACCTCTGAGAATCCAGAATTGTATCTATGCCATGATGAGAACTTTGGAAGAGGTAAAGAAAAATCAAAGAATTTACTAGGGATACAGTAAGTAGATTTTATGACGCTCAAATCAAAATTTGCTATACTACAAAAGCAACATGATAGAGGTGAAAATTAAATTAAGAGACTTAGGTGACATTCTGTAGCAATTATGCCAAAAAAGATACAATGGATAATACCCAATCTACACTGGATATGTGGTCAAAAGTTACAAATAATTTACAAAAGAAGCTAAATAGATAATGTAAAATAATGATATTATGTAGTTTAATGTGATGTGATGTACATAAAATACAAAATTACTTGCACACATTTTATTTTTATTAATAAGCATAGGGGATGGGAACTGAACCTATGATAGATGTAAGGATATTTGGTAGATCAAGTTGATATTATCACTATTGACATAAGGAAAAACCAGATGAGGAAAACTCCTCTACCCGTGCAAATTGGTACCTTCTCTGCAATTTAGGTCTTAGAGAGAATAGGTGAATAGTTCCATTACCACATTGTCCAGTTGTTTCCAATTTACCACACAGAATCTGCTCTGGGTCAGAAGGTAACTTAGACCCAGGTCTTTTTCTTCTTTTTTTTAACCTTCTTCCTGCTCCCTCCCTCCCCATACACACTCAATAGTATTTTGTTTTTTCTAATTACATGTAAAAATAGTTTTCAATATTCATTTTTCTAAGATTTTGAGTTTTCATTAGAACATTCTCATAACAATTAGAAGGAATATATATAGACAGAGGGCACAGGTATGAGTTGAATATGCAGGGATAATATCTTTTTTAAAATGATGAAATCAAAGGATAAGAGAGAAATATACTGGGAGAAAGGGAAAAGAAGAAGTGGAATGATGCAAATTATCTACCACAAAAAAAAGAATCAAGAAAAAGCTTTTACAGTGGAGGGGAAAAAGGGGATGAGAGGGGAAATGAATGAATTTTACTCTCATCTGAATTGGCTCAAATAGGAAATAACATATATTCAATAGGGGCATAGAAATTTATCTTATCCTGTAGGAAAAATAGAAGGTGAGTGGGATATGGAAAGGGGAGAGAGGGTGATAAGAGAGAGAGCATATTGGGGAGGGAGTGGTGAGTAGCAAAACACTTTTGAGGAGAAACAGGGTGAAAGGAAAGAGAATAAATGGCGGGGAGGGGAGAGAAATATAATTAGTAATAGTAATTGTAAACTAATTTTTGAAGCAAGTTTCTTTGATGGAATATTATTGTTCCTGAGAAATGATGAGCAGGATGCTCTCCGGGGACCAAAAAACTCAATCACCTGAAAAGTCCTTCATGAACAAAGTGAAATATATTGGTAACAGCAATGTTCCGGAATGACCAGCTATAAATGACTGCTATTTTCAGTAGTACAATCAGACTATTCTGAAGGATTTATGATGAAAAATCCTATCCATACCCAAAAAAGGAACTGATTGTGTCTGAATACAGATTGAATCATTCTTTCTTTGTCTCTTTATTTTTAACTTAATTTTTCTTTTTCTTTTAAAAAAAAACAATTTATTTATTGGTTTATTTACAAAGCATATACATGAGTAATTTTTCCAACATCGACCCTTGTAAAACCTTTTGTTCCAACTTTTCCCCACCTTCCCCACCCCCTCCCCTAGCTGGCAAGTACTCTAATACATGTTACATATATAACTTAATTTTTCTTGAGGGTTCTTATTTTCATTAGGGTGGTAGATCTATGTTTTCTTTCACAACTTGACTTATATGGAAATATTTTGTATAACTTCAATGTGGTTTCTTAATTGTGTGTGGAAGTAAGGGAGAGAATCTAGAAATCTTAAAAAATAAATGTAAAAAGGGAGCAGAGCAGCTAGGTGATGCAATGGATAGAGCACCAGCTCTGAAGCAAAGAGAACCTGAGTTCAAATCTGGTTTCAGACACTTCCTAGCTGTGTGACCCTGGACAAGTCACTTAACCCCAATTGCCTCAGCCAAAAAAAAATGTAAAAAATTGTTTTGAATACATCTGGAATATCATATAAATAAATTTGAGATTTTGAGTTCTGAATTTTCCTCCCCACTCCCTTCCCTTCTCTTCTCTCTTCCCTTCAAGAGGACAAGCAATCCAACAGAGGCTAAACATGTATGTTTATTGTAAATATATTTCTATATTAGTTTTGTTGTGAAAGAAGAATCAGAACAAAAGGGGAAGACCATGAGAAAGAAAAAAGAAAAAAAAAACAAATTAAAGAAGTGAAAATAGTATGTTTCAATCTGGATTCAGACTTTGTAGTGTTTCTATGGATGCAGATGGCATTTCCCATCATGAGATGGGATTTGTCTTGGATCACTGCATTGCTGAGGAGAGCTAAGTTGTTCATAGTTGATCATCACACAATGCTGCTGTTAACTATGTGCAATATTTTCCTGGTTCTGTTCACTTCAGTCAGCATCAGTTCATGTAATAGACCTGGGTCTTTCCAGTTTCAAGATTAGCTCTTCATCCATTTAGCCACACTACCTCCCCCTGAATTCATTAATAAGCAAAGAAGTGCTAATTAAACCTATTCTCTTTTTTTTCCCATTTTCTTTCTTTTTTTATTTAATAGCCTTTTATTTACAGGTTATATGCATGGGTAACTTTACAGCATTAACAATTGCCAAACCTCTTGTTCCAATTTTTCACCTCTTACCCCCCACCCCTCCCTAGATGGCAGGATGACCAGTAGATGTTAAATATATTAAAATATAAATTAGATACACAATAAGTATACATGACAAAACATTATTTTGCTGTACAAAAGAATCAGACTCTGAATTATTGTACAATTAGCTTGTGAAGGAAATCAAAAATGCAGGTGGGCATAAATATAGGGATTGGGAATTCAATGTAATGGTTTTTAGTCATCTCCCAGAGTTCTTTTTCTGGGCATAGCTGGTTCAGTTCATTACTGCTCCATTAGAAATGATTTGGTTGATCTCGTTGCTGAGGATGGCCTGGTCCATCAGAACTGGTCATCATCTAGTATTGTTGTTGAAGTATATAATGATCTCCTGGTCCTGCTCATTTCACTCAGCATCAGTTCGTGTAAGTCTCTCCAGGCCTTTCTGAAATCATCCTGTTGGTCATTTCTTACAGAACAATAATATTCCATAATATTCATATACCACAATTTATTCAGCCATTCTCCAACTGATGGACATCCATTCAGTTTCCAGTTTTAGCCACTACAAAAAGGGCTGCCACAAACATGCGTGCACATACAGGTCCCTTTCCCTTCTTTATAATCTCTTTGGGATATAATCCCAGTAGTAACACTGCTGGATCAAAGGGTATGAACAGTTTGATAACTTTTTGAGCATAGTTCCAAACTACTCTCCAAAATGGTTGGATTCGTTCACAACTCCACCAACAATGCATCGATGTCCCAGTTTTCCCGCATCCCCTCCAACAATCATCATTATTTTTTCCTGTCATCTTAGCCAATCTGACAGGTGTGTAGTGGTATCTTAGAGTTGTCTTAATTTGCTTTTCTCTGATTAATAATGACTTGGAGCATCTTTTCATATGACTAGAAATAGTTTCAATTTCTTCATCTGAGAATTGTCTGTTCATATCCTTTGACCATTTTTCAATTGGAGAATGGCTTGATTTTTTATATATTAGAGTTAATTCTCTATATATTTTGGAGATGAGGCCTTTATCAGAACCTTTGACTGTAAAAATATTTTCCCAGTTTATTGCTTCCCTTCTAATCTTGTCTGCATTAGTTTTGTTTGTACAAAAACTTTTCAGTTTGGTATAATCGAAATTTTCTATTTTGTGATCAGTAATGATCTCTAGTTCTTCTTTGGTCATAAAGACCTTCCCCTTCCACAGGTCTGAGAGGTAAACTATCCTGTATTCCTCTAATTTATTAATAATTTCCTTCTTTATGCCTAGGTCATGAACCCATTTTGACCTTATCTTGGTGTACGGTGTTAAGTATGGATCAATGCCTAGTTTCTGCCATATTAGTTTCCAATTTTCCCAGCGATTTTTATCAAACATTAAGTTCTTATCCCAAAAGCTGGGATCTTTGGGTTTGTCAAAGACTAGGTTGCTATATTTGTTGACTAATTAAACCTATTCTCAAGAACCACTTTCATACCTATCAAATTGCAGAACTAAGAATGACAAAAATTAATGCTGGTGGCTGTGGAAAAACAGTTACATAAACATTATTCCTAGAATTACAAATGAGGAGAGTTTATTTGAAGGGCAATCTTTGGGGATGCAACAAGAGTCACAAAAACATGCTAATTTCTGACTCAATAATCAATAATTATATTCTATTGGAAATTATATTGGAAACATAACCTAAGAATATTATTTTGATGAAAGAAAAGATAGGTTGAACTGTGAATAGATTTAGAATTAGGAAGCTCTGAGTTCAAATCCAAATTCAAACACTTTCTCTTAAGACATTGGGCAAGTCACTTAATCTCTATCTGTCCTAGTTTCTTGTTTTATAAAATGGGGATAATAATAGCGCCCACCTCTCAGGGTTGTTGTGAGGATCAAATAGTATAATAATTGTAAAGCGCTTTGTAAACCTTAAAGCATTATATAAATATTAACTATTATGTTTATTATTCTTTTTATATAGCTATTTGTGATTTCAAAAAGTTGGAAATAATCTAAATTTTTAACAGTAGGTGAATGGCTGAATACACTGTGCTATATTAATGTAGCAGAACATCACAATGGCATTATAATGGTCAATATAATGAATGTGAAAGAATTTAGAAAGAGGTGAAATAGGGAAAAAATGGAAGACAGGAGTGGACAGTGAAATTCCAATTATTGCAAATAATTATGCCTCTGAAGTAGCCAACTGTATTCAGATTTGTCCCATTCAAAGTTACAATTATGTAAAATAGGGTAATTGGTTCCAACCCAGTGAAAATCTATAGTGCAAATTTGAATAATGCGACCAGTCAGGGGGAAATTTCTTGCACTAATTGGGACTTAACTGCATCCTGACCATAAGTATACTATATCAAAGAGAAAGAGATTCATAAATATAGAGATGAAAGAACAGAAAATATGAGGAAACACTGAAGGAGGGACTGATGCTGTATTAAATGGATCATACGTAAGAGTCTATTTTAATATATATATATATAATTATGAGTGTGTTTATTTGATTTTGTTGCTATTGAGAGTTAAGTTTTTTTCCCTTTCTTTCTTCCTTCTTTTCTTTTTTCCTCCTTCCCTCTCTCCCTCCTTCCAAATCTCTCTCTGTCTCTCTCTCTCTCTCTCTGTCTCTCTCTTCTTTCTTTCTTCTTCAATAAGATCTTGATAGATTAATCATGTTTTCTTTTTTGGCAGTGATATGGGACTGCTGTAGATCAGGAGAATATTATAGACCTGTATTTCAGCTAGGCACTGGCAAAGTCTCGTGATATCCTGGAAAAGACAGAAATCTGTGAGTTAGCCTGTTAAGTAGATTTGTCTGGTTCAATGAATGACTGGACTAAAAGTATAGTGATTAATAGATTAATGTCAGCCTGAAAGGAGATCTCTAGGCTTGTGCTGTTCAACCTTTCTATTGATGATTTGGATAAAGCCATAGATGACTGCTTACAGAATTTGCAAATACTTTGAAACTTGGAAAGAAAACGAACACTCTGGCAACAGATTTGGATTTATAAAGATCTTAGCCGTTTCAAACAGAATTCTTAGCCTGGAGACCATAAAAAAATTTTTTAAAGAAATATTTTGTATGTATAGAAGGATTGCACATGTTTAACATATTTTGGATTACTTGACGTCTAAGGGAGGAGGATGGGGGGAAGAGAAGGAGAAAAATTTGGAACACAAGGTTTTGCAAGGGTGAATGTTGAAAACTATATTTGCATGTATTTTGAAAATAAAAAGCTATTATAAAAAAACAAAAAAATGAAATATTTTGATGACTATTTCAACATAGAAAAAATGTTAAGACTCCTTGGACTAGAAATATCAGCTGAATTTCATAAGCTGAAATGTGATCCCAATGAGTATAAAGTCCTTCATTTGGGTACAAATAAAGTAGCATAAACTGGTAGAGTATAGCTAGACAGCAGTTTGTATGACAAAGGCCTAGAGGGGGAGCCTGGGGTTGGATAGCCTACCAGTTCAATGAAAGGTTCTCTTAGGTTATTTGAGTGGGAGAAAGGAGAAAGTACCCATACTAATGGGCTTGGGGAAGTGGTGTTATGGATAGAGAACCAGTAAGAAGCAGTAATTGCTGCCTTCTGAGATTCTCCATTTCACTTTTAGACAGCTCTAATTATCAGGAAATTTTCCATGCATTAAACTTACATTTGTTTCTCTGCAACATCCACATATTGTTCCTAATAATAAATAATAAATGGAGCCCCGGTATCTAGAATTGGGGAGACCCTGGTTCCTTTTTTCTCTGCCCTGTAAAAAATATGTCAGGGTTACTGAATTCAGTTTGGGGGATCACATTTGGAGAACATAGTCCAGAAGAAGATGTCTAGTATACAGAGATGACTTAAAGTCAGATCACACTAAAATCAACAAAAGAAACTGAGATGTTTCATCTGGAGAAGACTTGGTTGTTGTTTTCAAGCCCATTTGAAGGGGTGTCCTGCAGAAGGATTAGATTTGTTCCCTTTGATCCCAGAGAACAGAACCAAGAACAATGGACAGAAGTTATAGAGAAGTAGATGTAGTCTTGACTTAAAGGAAAATTTCCTAACATTTACAGATGTCTAAAAATGCAATGGGCTGCTTTGGGTGCTAGTGAGTCCTGTCAATAGAGTGGAAGCAAGAATGTTGTACGAGGCATTCCTATTCAGTTAGGGAGGAGTTGGATTGGATGAGCTAAGGTCTGTTGGGGACTCTTCTGTCATTGACCCTACATCATGGCTTTCAGGTCCCCTGGCTCCCTGCACCTTCCCCACAAACCACAGTTCCCCACATTGGTCATGGTTGTCTCCAACATCACAGCACCCACATTACACTGATCTCACATATAACTCTGTATGTACACTTGCTGGAGGGACATCTGCATCCTAAGAGCATTTTAAAAGAGAATCAATTCATAATGGAAACTGAAGCCCCCTGGACAGATGACAGGGAGAAGCAGTGACCAGAGGTAGGAATTATCCCACCAATAACTCTTTGGAT
Source organism: Sarcophilus harrisii (assembly GCF_902635505.1). Lineage (NCBI taxonomy): Eukaryota > Metazoa > Chordata > Mammalia > Dasyuromorphia > Dasyuridae > Sarcophilus > Sarcophilus harrisii. Next base: position 550,783,487 of record NC_045428.1, read on the forward strand.
TGTTTACCCTTTTGTAAAATCACTGAATCTGAGAGCTGAAAGACACTCAGAAGCCACCTATCTACTCTGATCCATACGTAACATGAATGTTCTCTAGTTATCCAATCCTCAGACCCATTGGTCTGGGATTCTCCTTATTGGCAGAGTTGGATGCTTTGCCTTGTATGAGAATGAAGTAGAGTTGGCAGGAGTAGGGGAGAGACTAGAGTCCCATACCACTGGATATGGGGACTTTTTTACATCTAGAGGACCAGTAGCAAGAAGGAATTGGCTACTTTCTGAGACTGTCCATTTCACTTTTAGATAGCCCTGATACTTAGGAAGTTTTCTGTGTATCAAACTTAAATTTATTTCTGCTGCTCCAACATATCAGTAATCAGAGGAGAAGAGGGATCGAATATTTTAGGTAATATGCACCGAGTGAAGATAATTCAAATAAGTGATTCTTCACTGAGTTATCCACTATTTGGTGTGTGTGTAGGGGGGGGGGGCTGTTAGATTTGTTTTAATTTTTTTAGTTTTCAATATTAACTTTTATAATATTTTGATTTTCATTTTTTTTCCTTCCCTCCCCTTCCTCCTTAAGATGACAAGTGGTTTGATATAGGGTATATATGAACAATCATATTAAACATACTTCCATATTAGTCTTGTGATAAAACAAAGGGAATATCCACAAGAAAGGAAAAAAAAGTGAAATCAGTCAGTTTTGGTCTGCATTCAGACTCCATAGCTTTTCTCTAGATTTTCATTATGAATCCTTGGGAATTATCTTAGAACATTGTATTGCTGAGAAAAGCCAAGTCTATTAAAGATAATCGTCCCATACTGTACTGTATACAATGTTCTCCAGCTTCTGCTTGCTTCATTCAGCATCAGTTCATGTAAATCTTTCCAGGTTTTTCTGAAATCTACCCACTCCTCATTTCTTATAGCACGATAGTTTTCCATTACATTCATATACCATAACTTATTCAGCCATTCTCCAGTTACTGGATATCCCCTCAATTTCAAATTATTTTTGTCACCACAAAGAGAGCTGCTACAAACATTTTTGTACATACGGGTCCTTTCCCTTCTTTTATGATCTCTTTGGGATACAGCCCCAGTAGAGACACTGTTGGATCAAAGGATATGCACAGTTTTATATAGCCCTCTGGGCATAATTCCAAATCATTCTCCAGAATGATTGGATCAGTTTACATGTGCTCACTATTGTCCACCAACTATCCAGGTACATGTGGAGCTTCTTATGGCTGTTTTATAATGAGACAACCAGTAAGTGATATCAACAACTTGCACTTTAATCATCTGAGCCAATGCGTTCCTACAGATGACCCCAATATCTTTTTAAAAATACTATTATTATTATTATGGCAATTGGGGTTAAGGGACTTGCCCAGGGTCACACAGCCAAGAAGTGTTAAGTGTCTGAGACCAGATTTGAACTCAGGTCCTCCTGACTTCAGGGATTGTGCTCTATACACTTTACCACCTAGCTGGCCCCTATTATTTTTAAATTCAATAGAAAATAGAAAGACCAAAAAGAAAAATAAAACAAAACCAACCAAAGCAAAACATTGTCATGTGCTCAGCAGAATATCAGGGAGGATTCAAAATATAATAATGCATTTCCAGTTCAAGAAAAAATATATAATAGTAAAAGAAATTATATTCATGAGTGTCCATCTTTTCTTTAGTTCCTTATAAGTTGTTCTTTTGTTTGCTGGTGTGCACTTTTTTTACTTTGTTCTTTTTTCCCCCTTTCATCCCCCACACCTCCCTGAAACAGGCTATAGTTAAGCACAGCTATATTTAACAGACACACACACATACACACACACACACACACACACACACACACACACACACACACATCTACATTCACACCCATCCACAGGCCCACACTCATATACACATAGCTATATAAACACATACATAAAGCAACAAGCATATATATATGTGTGTGTGAGTGAGTGTGTGTGTATCTATGTATATTGAAACACACATATTCATATGTAAACATGCATCTAAAACAATATTAGTATGGTTGCCATATAATGTAAGTTTCTCCTTTAATTGAATCTTCAAGTTTGACTATGTCTAAGATCAATGACTGACTACTAGCCATACTTTTTTTTCTAATAAATTTGACTCCTGATCTACTTTGCAATGTTTATGCACATCTTTTCTTTCCTATCTCTGCTAAGTCTTTTACTGTAACTCTGCTCCTTAACTTGCCTTGCTATTACTTAATCTCCACCCATCCGTGGATCCCTCCCTTATCTTCTCCAACCCCCTTTGCATTCTCCTCTGCTTTTCCCTCTTCCCCCCTCCATTTCTTTATAGATTTTGAAGGGTGCTATGCTCTTCATGGTATATATGTGATGTTGTCTATTTTACCCATTTCCAATGTGAATGGGTTTTCAGAACTAGGAGTCTTTCTCCCCCCTCTAATGCTTATGTGTCTATTCTTCCTCTGCACTCATTTGTACAAATCTTTCTTTTGAGCTACTCAATTCCTAATGTCGATCATAAACATAGGGTATACATTTCCATGTAGAACACAATTTGTCCATGTTAAGTTCCTTAAAATTAATCTTACATATTGGCTATTATATGTTAAATCTTTCTTTCTTTCTTTTTCTCTCTCCCTTCCTTCGTCCCTCTTTCTCTCCCTCCCTTCCTCCCTCCTTTCTTTCCTTCCTCCCTCCCTTCTTTCCTTCCTTCCTTCCTTTCTTTCTTTCTTTCTTTCTTTTTTCTTTCTTTTTTCCTTCCTTCATTCCTGCCTCCCTCCCTCCTTTCCTTCCTTCCTTCCTTCCTTCCTTCCTTCCTTCCTTCCTTCCTTCCTTCCTTCCTTCTTCCCTCCCTGCCTTCCTTCCTCTTTCTTTCTTTCACAATTGGGGTTAAGTGACTTGCCTATATTCACACAGCTAGGAAGTGTTAAGTGTCTGAGACCACATTTGAATTCGGTTCCTCCTGACTTCAGGGCTGGTGTTCTATCTACTACACCAACTAGATGCCCCTATATGTTAGATTTTCTACGGAATTCTGGTTTGATTGATAGAAAATCTTAAAAATTTACAAGTTCATTGGATCTCCATTTTTTTCATTGAATATTATAGATAATTTTACTGGGTATGATATTTTTGGCTGAAAATCTAGTACTTTTGATTGCTTCTATATATGATTCCAGGACCTGTAGTCTTTTATTGTGGCTGCTGATCAGTTTTGTACTAATTCTAATTGTAGCTCTAGCATATTTTAATTGTTTTGTTCTTGTTTTTTGCAAAATTTTGTCTTTAAGCTGGAGTTTAGAATTTGGCAATAATATTCCTATTTGTTTCCCTCAAAGGATCTTTTTGAGGTGGTTATCAGTGGATTTTTTTATTTCTACTTTCCTCTCATGATCTATCATTCCAGGACAATTTTCTTGAATTACTTCTTCCATTATTGTATCAAGGTTCTTTTTTTGATCACAACTTTCAGGCAGTCCAATTATTCTTATATTTTCTCTTCTTGATCTGTTCTTCAAATCTGTTGTTTTTCTTATGTTTCACATTCTGTTCAATTTTTTTTTTCATTTTTTATATCATGCTTTGTTTTTCTCGGTCTCCTATAACTTAATTGACTTCCCCTTGCCCAATTCTAATTTTCATCTTTAAGATTCTATATCTCCTTTTCTAGTTGAGTAACTTCCCCCCCCCCCCATGATCGTTTTGTTTTTCTTGGATGGTTTTTATTTATTTAGGTTTTTTTTTTTTTTTTTTTCCACTGTCTCTCATTTGTTTTTTTTTTTTTTTTTTTTTTTTTTTTTTTGCTGAGGCAATTAGGGTTAAGTGACTTGCCCAGGGTCACACAGCTAGGAAGTGTCAAAGTGTCTGAGACCAGATTTGAACTCAGGTCCTCCTGAATCCAGGGCTGGTGCTCTATCCACTGCGCCATCTAGCTGCCCCTCATTTGATTTTTAAATTCTTTTTTGACTTCTATAAATTATCTCTAGACACGAACCATTTACCATTACCCTTTGAGATAGAAGAAGCTTTTTTTATATCAGCATCCTCCTCTGAGGATGAACCCTGGTCTTCTCTATTTCCATAGTAAGTTTCTGTGGCAGGGTTTTTTCTTCTTTGCCAGTTCATCTTATTATTTTTTTTAATGAGAAGTATTAGTAAAGCACCTCTAATCATGGGGTTAGGAGGGGGGTTGGTGCCCCTACCTTCACCTCAGCTCTCCCCTCTGATCTGGAACCCCCAAACCAAGAGCTCCATCCTCCAGCAAGTGCCCACAATTATCAGTGTCCCTTCCTTACTGCTTCTGCACTCATTGAGCCCTGGTTCTTTCTAGCCTAGGGCTATGTCTCAGCAGCACAGCTGGGCCTGGCGTTCCTAATCAGCCGAGATTTCCTCAGATTTCCTGGACTTAGACCCCTACTCCTCAAGCTGTCTGGAAGGTGAAAGTTTCTATGTAGCCCCAGGTAGCCCCAGGCTCCCTACTTAGTGTTTCTGAGGAGCTAGGCAGGAGTTCGCACTTCACACGGGTTAATCTTGACCTGAGGCGTTTCTTCTGACCTACTTGGGTTTTACCAGGAGGACCCCAGTTCTGCCTTGGTTTTTCACCAGCTTATGTTTGTCCCGAAGTGCAAATTTATTCCATTTGTGGGGAAATATAGAGAGCCTGAAATTTAACAATCTGCTCTGCCATCTTCCAAGGATTCTTCTGAGAATCCTCCCTAGGTTCCAACACCTTTTATGGAAAGACTAACTCAACTTGCCTAGGAGTAGATGTAAAGACACTGCTCCTGCCACACTTGGTATACAGTTTAATTTGGTCCTCGCTGATCATTTTCCTTATGCCTTGTTGCCATCATTTTGATCATCTTGAGAAGTTATCATAACCTTTCTTTGATCCTCCTTTAGAGCTAAGGGCAAAAGAACCTCTCCCTATTTATTTTTGTCCTTAGCTTTTCCCACCAGCCTCAGCTCATCCTAATCTTCAATCCTCCTGACATTTTCTCTTCCTACCTCCACTATATACTCTGGGATCCACTGTTTTGAGCACTTGGATTCTTGCTTCCAAAAACTTTCTATCTCCAGATTCCGGTGTTTTCAATGTTTCTTCCCCATACCTGGAATTTTCTTCTTCCTCAATCTCCTGCCTTCTTTCAAGGGATAACTAAAGTCGAACCTTCTGTAAGAAGCCTTTCCCGAACCTCATTAATCTTAGTGCCTTCCCTCTGAGATGATACCCAATTTATTCTGAATTTAGCTTGTTTGTATGTAGTTATTTGTTTGATGCATTGGATTATGAGCTTCTTGAGAGCAGGGAATGTACATGGAGTACTGCCTTTTTGTTGTTGTTTGTTTGTTTCATCAATACTTAGCGAAATGTCTGGTATATAATAGACCAGACTAAAATAATAGTTATACCTAAATAATAGGTATAAAATAATATTTATAGCTGGGCAAGAAGAGGCAGAGCATTTAATAAATGCTAGTTTGCTGACTGACTACAAAGTCATGCTACCTCCCTGATTCTACTTCCATCTCCATCTTCTATCTCATCATTTGTTCGAAGTTTTATTAAAAAATTAACATTGAACAACAATACAACTAACTAAAATTGTTTAGAACTTCTTTGCAATTTAATTGGTTAATTTCAGTGCCTAAAACATTTTTAAAACTTCAGTTCTCTGCATTTATCCTGCCAAATCCTCATCAGGATGCTTTGCTTGCATCTTTATGTCACAGCATCACCTCCCTGATGTCATAACTGTCTTCAAGAACAAAGGCAAACAACATTCCCACTAACTTTTCTCTTATGTGGTCATATTACATCCTCTATTCTTCTACGCTGCTTTTTTTTTTACTTTGAATTATTTCATATAGTTATTCCTTGGTTTCCTTGTTTGTCTTCTGTCATGGTTCATTTATGGTTGGAAACTTTACATAATTCACCTCGATTTCTCTCCACAAAACATCTCTTTGTCTCTTAAGAATTTTATTGCTAAAATTTTATTGACTTTTCTTGAAGAATTTCAGTCCTTGGAATCATTACTCTGGACATTTTGGAATATGGTACACAGAAATCTAAATTATAACTCAGAATGTGTCTGACTTCCCTTCCTCTATCACAAATTTTGGAAATAGAATGTTCCCTTTTCTCTGAGGATCTTATCATTTCTACCTCAACAATGAATTCCTCCTTTGAGAATTGGTTGATTATCATCTTTGTCATTATCAATAAAGCATTTATTAAGCACTTACTCTGTGCTAAGAACTAGGGCACAAATAGAAAAATAAGACATTTCCTGCTTTAAAAAAAAATCTAGCATTTATTTAAAGATTTAAGGTGCTTTACAAATACTATTTTATTTGATCTTCATAATACCCCTGAGAGGGTTAATAATAGTTTTATAACCTTTGGGGCATAGTTCCAAACTGTTGTCCAGAAATGCTCTCACAACTCCACCACCAGTGAATTAGTCTACCATTTTTCCCATATCCCCTCCAATATGCCATTTTCTTTTTCTGTCATATTAGCCGGTTTAGCCAGTGGTAGCTCAGAGTTGCTTTAATTTGCATTTCTTTCAGAAGTAATGATTTAGAGCATTTTATATGATTTTAGATAGCTTTAGTTACTTCTGAAAACTGCCTGTTTTGACAATTTATCAATTAGGGAATGATTCATATTCCTATAGATTTGACTCAGTTCTTTATGTATTTGATAAATGAAGCCTTTATCAGAGAAACTTGCTGTAAAAATTTTCCCCCAGTTTTCTGCTTTTCTTCTAATCTTGGCTGCACTGATTTGTTTGTGCAACCCCTTTTTAACTTAATGTAATTAGAATTATCTGTCTTACTTCCTATAATGCTATCTCCTGTTTTGTCATAAGTTCTTCCCTTCTTCATAGATCTGACAGTAAGATAATAAAAATATTTTTTAAAAAGCTAAAAATGTTTTAAAAATATCTAGTTCATCTTGAGTTTTTTGTTGGTCAAAATATAACAGAGAAGCACTTAGGTTTTGCAACTGACAGGTACATAGTAATGAAAAGAATTTAGGTGGTTGAAGAACAACCTCAGCCTACCTTTTGTTTTACCCAGAGAAATGTATCTGTATTGGCTAAATTCTAAAGTAATTATTGTAATAATAATAATATCTAAGATTTATATAATGCTTACTATGTGATAGGCCCAGTGCTAAGTGTTTTACAATTATTATTTCATTTGATACTCATAACAACCCTAGGATGTAGTTGCTATTATCATCCTTATTTTACAAATGGGGAAATTGAGGCAGACAGAAGTTACATGGCTTGTTCAGTCATACAGTCATACAGAAAGTGCCTAAGCTAAATTTGAACTCTGATTTTCCTGACTCTAAGCTCAATATTGTGCCACCTAGCTATGCTAAGAAACCTTTTCATTTTTGATTTAAACAAAAAGGTTGAAAATTAAATAACGGAGGACACCCAACCAAGTTTTTTGTGTGTAGATATAAAATGGTTTTTAATAAAGATCTGTATCTCTGTCCTTATTAGGGAGAACTTTAGCCACTACACTCTAACTGAAGGTTGTTCAGCAAAACAGTATACTTAGCAATGAGCAGACTCAGAAAAAATACTACATCCTTAGAAAATGGCCCTAGTGAATTCAATGGAATACCTCCCCAAATTAGGAACAGGACAAGTGCAAGCAATGTAATAACATTACTAAAAGATGTCAGGAGCCCTTCAGCATTGGAGGCACAAATTACCCTTACTTACACATGTTTCCCATATCATGCTCACTTTTATCTCTGATTGTATGTATATTTGTGAGAGAGTATTTGGTAGAAAGCTTCTATTTCAAAACTTTTTAGTCTGGTCTTTAAATGTTTTTGCTTTGAACTGATTGTGTCCTCGGGCTCACTAGAAAAAGTAAACACACTGGTGGGGACTCGTGATCTATCGGCTTGAGTGGATATGGACCCACAGATTATTTTGAAGTGGGAGTAGTTATTTCAGGGAAATCATGTGCAAGAGGGTGATGGTACAGATATTATACTCATATTTTGTGTACTGATGTATATACTTGGGGTCATGGGTTTTATTGCTGGGTATCCTGAGTTAAAGTTCCACCTTTGGTGCAATGGATCATTGAGTACCTAAGAATTCAAACAAACCTTCTCACGAAAGCAGTAACACCAGGGAGAAAGTAGTTAAAAGTTACAAACAAGGAGATAAGAATCAATTGGCAAAGAGGTCCCTGGGTTTCTGAGGTCTGAGAAGTCCTAAAAATAGCTTTTATATTCTTCTTGCCCAAGGAATCCACCAAGAACCTAAATCAATACACCTGGGACAAAATGAACTTAAACTGCCCCAGGCTACCACAACTTCTTGCTTGCAATAGTCCCAGATTTTTATTTGTTTTAGTTTGTTTTGTTTGTTTAAGTGAAATGTTAAGTTATTTCTCCTTAGTTCCACTAGTATTGTGGTTTACCACATTGTACCCTCTTAGATTTTTTTTTCTCCTATAAACTTCTAAATATTTCTGTTAAATTTTCTTCCTACCTCGTAGATGCATCTTAGAGTGGAGATAAAGATAGAGAGATAGATAGACAGACAAACAGATGGATAGACTGAGAGAGACAAGACTCAGAGACAGAAAGACAGAGACAGAGAGATAGACAAAGCAGAGATAGAGACAGATAACCACCATATATCTATATTACCTATACTATCTATACTACCATATTGGTATAGATGACATATAGATATGCATAGATAAATAGATATGATCTCTCTCTATATATATATATATAAATATATATGTATATATCAAGATAGATAAATGGATAGATTGATAGACAGAAATAGATTCGCCATAGCCTGTAGCTACAATGCATATATATGTATATATTACACATATATATTACATATAACATATAATGTGTGTTTGTGTGTATGTATGAAGCATTCTTCCTCTCTCCCTTCATTTTCAATTTAAAGTACTTTTGCCTTAGATTTGTGAGACTTTACTCAAACATATTTTGATTAGTCATTATGAGATATCTTCCATGTCCTTCCTCTATGTCAAGCCTCAGTTCAGATTGATCAGACCTGGTTCTCAGACCTTCTTTTCTTTGTTATTGTTTCTATTTGGATGCTTTTATGCCTTTTGATTTGACATCAGCATCAGTCACTTACCAAAGTTTCCCTGTTCCTTCACAACATAACTTTCCTGTGTAAAACAAAATAGTTAAAACTGACCGACTCTGTGACTACCTCAGATAATCTTTTAAAGCAATTCATTCAGCCCTCAAAGCTACCAAACTATGCATACCTTTTGACCTCTGCCAGATCTATACCTTAAAGAGTTCAAGTAGAGGAAAAGAAACAACACGAATAAAAATATAACAGCTATTTTTTAAAAAATTGAATTTACTTAGTATTTTATTTTCCCCTAGTTACATGTAAAAATAATTTCTAACATTTGTTTTTAAAACTTTGAATTCCAAATTCTATCCCTTTCTTCCCCTACGTCTCCTCATGGAGAAGGCAAGCAATTTGATAAAGATTTACATATGTAATCATGCAAAATGTTTCTGTATTAGCCATGTGAAACAAAACAAAACAAAACAAAAAAACCTCAAGAAAAATAAAGTTGAAACAGTAAGCTTCAGTCTATTCAGATACCCTCAGTTCTTTTCTGGGCATAGATAGAATTTTTCATAAGCCCTTAGTCTTGTGTCATTGTATTGCTAAGAATAGTCGTATCATTTTTTTTATTTAATAGCCTTTTATTTACAGGATATATGCATGGGTAACTTTACAGCATTAACAATTGCCAAACCTCTTGTTCCAATTTTTCACCTCTTACCCCCCCCCACCCCCTCCCCTAAATGGCAGGATGACCAGTAGATGTTAAATATATTAAAATATAACTTAGATACACAATAAGTATACATGACCAAAACATTATTTTGCTGTACAAAAAGAATCAGACCCTGAAATATTGTACAATTAGCTTGTGAAGGAAATCAAAAATGCAGGTGTGCATAAATATAGGGATTGGGAGTTCAATGTAATGGTTTTTAGTCATCTCCCAGAGTTCTTTCTCTGGGCGTAGCTGGTTCAGTTCATTCCTGCTCCACTGGAAATGATTTGGTTGATCTCGTTGCTGAGGATGGCCAGGTCCATCAGAACTGGTCATCATATAGTATTGTTGTTGAAGTATATAATGATCTCCTGGTTCTGCTCATTTCACTCAGCATCAGTTCGTGTAAGTCTCTCCAGGCCTTTCTGAAATCATCCTGTTGGTCATTTCTTACAGAACAGTAATAGAATAGTTGTATCATTTACAGCTGATCATCTCACAATATTGCTGTTACTTTGTATCTAGTACATCTGGTTTTGCATCAGCTCATGGAAGCAGTACTTTTTGTGGTGGCAAGAAGAGGTGTCCAACGCACTAGATGAGTAATAACCCATAACGCATTTGAATGTGACAGAATGCTATAAATGATGGAGGTTGTTTAGAAAAGCCTGGGAAGACTTATGTAAAATGTGCAGAGTAAAGTGAGAAATAAAAGTTTATAGAAAAAGAACAATACTGTCAAGTCAAGTCAACAAGCCTTTATTAAGCACTTACTGTGTGCCAGGAGCTCTGCTAAGTCCTGAGAATGCAAATACAAGTAGCAAAAAAGATAGATCCCTGCCCTCGAGAAGCTTACATTCTAATGAAGGACAAACAAGACAGAAAAGAGGGTAGTTGAGGAAGAGAAGGTGGCTAAAATGGTGTATAATAGAATAAGAAACTTGGAGAGTCAGGAGCAGAGCTGGTGTAGGAGGGAAGAAGGGGTAGTTTCCTGATTGACCAAGCCATTCCTCAAAGGAGGAATTCACCTATCAGAGCAGACTACCTCAGGGGCAGAAGAACCTTCCAGGGTGAGAAGGCTGGGGAGCAGAGTAGAGAAGGAAGCCTGGCTTTGTTTTTAAACATTGTAAAATATTTATATTATAAGAAAAAATAAATTTGAAAGACGATTTAATGTCTCTGATCAACCCCATGACCAGCCATGACTCCAGTCACTCAGTTAATGTACCCCATCTCCTGGCAAAACAGGTCTGGATGAATTCAGGATACAAATATTTTTGGACATGGCCAATATAGGAATTGGTTTTGCTTTTGACTGTGAGTATTTGTCACAAGAGTTTTCTTTTTCTTTTTTCAGTGGAGAGGGGATGGGCTGGGAAGGGGAAGAAAGAAAAAATCAATGCTTGTTAATGGAAAACAAATGTGTAATTATTTTAAAAAAATAAATAAAGTGGCTGTTTGCTTCCCAGATTTTCCCATCTCTTTTGAGGCCCCTGCCTTTAGTCAGCAGCCATAATGAAACAATGTAATCCCCCAAGACCATATTCGATATGGCCACATGGGCTAAACTCATCCACATGGTTGACTGCATCATTCCCCCAATCTTTCAGCCTGATGTTTTTGGCAGATTTCATAAGCACAGAATATAGACCTTCATCCAAGTCATTGAGAAACATTTTGACAAGGTTCTCACACTCCTTTTTTTAGGCTAATGGCCCTACAATCATAACCACAAAATTCAAGCAAAGATCTTTTCACCCGCCTTTCCTATCCCCAGCTCATCACATCTATATTCCAGGCTGGGAATCAAGAATATAATTCCCCTCCTAAGATACCATCTTTTTTTTTTTAATAAATAGGTTTTTATTAACATCTTTTGTTTTTACATCAGTTGCAGGATATAAAATAAACCCACACAGATCATCAGCATTTTAATTTTTTTACTGACAAAGCTTAGCAGCAAGAGATAGAAAGAGAAATTTCATTTAAAATAATTGTAAACAAAATAAAATATTTGGGGGTCTACCTGCCAAGACAAACCCAAGAACTATGTGAACACAATTACAAAACAATTCTCACACAAATAAAGTCAGATCTACACAACTGGAAAAATATCAATTGCTCATGAGTAGGCTGAGCTAATATAGTTAAAATGACAATTCTGCCTAAATCGATCTACTTGTTCAGTGCCATACCAATCAAACTGCCAAAAAGTTATTTCATAGAATGAGAAAAATAATAACAAAATTCATCTGGAAAAACAAAAGGTCAAGAATATCAAGGGAATTAACGGGAAAAAAATACAAATTAGGGTGGCCTAGTTGTACCAAATGTAAAACTATATTATAAAGCAGCAGTCATCAAAACCATCTGGTACTGGCTAAGAAAGAGAATAGTCAATCAGTGGAATAGATTAAGGTAACATGACACAATAATCAAGGCCTATAGTAATCTAGTATTTGATAAGCCCTCACATTCCAGCTTCTGGAATAAGAACTCACTATTTGACAAAAAGTTGGTGGGAAAACTGGAAAATAATATGTCAGAAACTTAGCAAAGACATATATCTCACATCCCATACCAAAATAAGATCAAAATGGGCACATGATTTAGACATAAAGGATGACACCATAAACAAATTATGACAGTAAGGGATAATTTACCTATCAGATCTTTGGAGAAGGGAGGAATTTATGACCAACAAAAAACTAGAGAACATTATGAAAGGCAAAATGGACAATTTTCATTACATTAAATTAAAAAGGTTTTGCACAAACAAAACCAACAGAAACAAGATTAAAAGGGAAATACAAAGCTGGGAAAAATCTTTATAGCCAGTATTTCTGATAAAGATCTCATTTCTAAAATATATAAAGAACTGTGTCAAATTTACAATACAAGTCATTCCCCAATTGATAAATTGTCAAAGGATATGAACAGATAATTTTCAGATGATGAAATTAAAGCCATTTAAAATCATATGAAAAAAATGCTCCAAATCATTATTGATTACAGAAATGCAAATTAAAACAAGTCCACTAATGCATCGTTGGTGGAGTTGTGAAATGATCCCACCATTCTTGAGAACAATTTGGAATTATGCCCAAAGGGCTATAAAACTATGCATATCTTTTGACCCAGAAGTACCTTTATATAGTCTGTATCTCAAGGAAATCATAAAGGAGGAAAAAGATCCACATATGCAAAAATGTTTGTAGCAGCTCTTTTTGTGTGTGTATGGTAGCAAAGAATTAGAAAATGAGTAGATGCTCATCAATTGGGGAATGGTTCAACAAGTTTTGGTAGGTGAAGATAATGGAATATTATTGTTCTATTAAAAAAATGATGAACAAACTTGTTTTAGAAAAGCTAGAAAGATTTACATGAACGGGCTGAGTCACCCAGTAATACTTTGTACACAATAACAGCAGGTTTGTGCATTGATCAACTATGAAAGACTTGGTTCTTCTCAGTGGTTCTGTGATCCAAAGCAATCCCAATGGACTTTGGACAGAAAATGCCATTTGTATTAAGAAAAAGTACTATGGAGACTGAATGTAAATCCACACATTCTCTGATCACTTTTTTTTTTTATCTCTCCCATGGTTTTTCCTTTTTGCTCTGATTTTTCTCTCACAATATGATTCATAAAGCAAAGTGTATTAAAAATAAAATAAATAAATAGGTTTTTATTGATATCTTTTGTGTTTACATCACTTAGAGTTTTCCTTCTTGGAGGCATCCCTTGTAACAAAGAAAGTTTTTTTTTCTTTTTTTTTGGGGAGGGTGTGGGAAAATCTAGTATTTATGTATTTTTATAATAGCTTTTTATTTTTCAAAATATATGCAAAGATAGTTTTCAACATTCACCCTTGCAACACCTTGTGTTCCAATTTTTTTGTCCTCTCCTCTCCTTTTCTCCCTCCCCAAGACAGAAAGCAATCTGATATAGGTTAAACATGTGTGGTTCTTCTAAATATATTTCCACATTTATCGTGCTAAACAAGAAAAATCTGATCAAAAAAGGAGAAAAAGATGAGAAAGAAAAAACAAGCAAACAACGATGAAAATAGTGAAAATACTATGCTATGATTCACATTCAGTCCCCATAGTCCTCTCCCTGAATACAGATGGCTCTCACAATCACAGATCTACTGGAATTGGCTTGAAACATCTCATTGTTGAAAATAGCCACGTCCATCAGAATTGATCATCACATAGTCTTGTTATTGCTGTGTATAATGTTCTCTTGGTTCTACTTACTTCACTTAGCATCAGTTCATGTCAGTCTCTTCAGGCCTCTCTGAAAGCATTTCTTGCTTATTGTTTTTTTGTCTTATCGTTTCTTATAGAACAATAATATTCTATAACATTCATATACCATAACTTATTCAGCCACTCCCCCACTGATGGGCATCTGTTCAGTTTCCAGTTTCTTGCCACTACAAAAAGGGCTGCTACAGACCTACAATCCTCTAGTGTTGAGGATATTAAAAAAAACTCACCACCAATGCTTGTGTTCAAGGAGCTGATATTCTAAAGGGATGGATGGACAGGGAGAAGACGTAGTATTAGGTGGCACAGTGGCCTGAACTTGGAGTCAGGAAGATCTGAGTTAAAATCCAGCCTCAAACAGTAGCTGTGTGACATTGGGGAAGTCACTTACCTCCATCTGCTTTCATTTCTTCAATTTCAAAATGAGGAAGGTTATAATAACAACTGCTTCACAGGGTTATTGTGAGGATCAAAGGAGATATTTGTAAAATGCTTAGCACAGTGCCTGGCACACAGCAGGCATTTAATAAGTGTTTGTTCCCTTCTTTCCCCTTTCCCCCGTCTAAATAGATATAAACAAGACACTGAGTATGTAGGTAAATTCACTTTATCAACTAAGTGGAGGTTAGGTAAATTGGAGAGAGAAGTTTGAGGGAAGAAGTCCAGTTAGAAAGAAGCCTCTTAATTTGGAACTTGGAGGAAGAAAGGAAGGAAGGAAGGAAGGAAGGAAGGAAGGAAGGAAGGAAGGAAGGAAGGAAGGAAGGAAGGAAGGAAGAAGGAAGGAAAGAAGGAAGGAAGGAAGAAGAGAGGGAGGGGAGGAGGAAGAGAAGAAGGGAGGGAGGAAGGGGAAGGGAAGAAGGGAGGGAGGGAGGGAGAGAAGGAGGGAAGGAAGGAAAGAAGGAAAAAGAAAGAAAAGAAGGAAGGAAGATAAAGAGAAAGAAAGGAAGGAAGGAAGATAAAGAAGAAGAAAGAAAGAAAGAAAGAAAGAAAGAAAGAAAGAAAGAAAGAAAGAAAGAAAGGAAGAAGGAAGGAAGGAAGGAAGGAAGGAAGGAAGGAAGGAAGGAAGGAAGGAAAGGAAGGAAGGAAGGAAAGGAAGAAAGAAAGAAAGAAAGAAAGAAAGAAAGAAAGAAAGAAAGAAAGAAAGAAAGAAAGAAAGAAAGAAAATAGAAAGAAAGCAAGAAAAGAAGGAAGATAAAGAGAAAGAAAAGAAAGAAGGAAGATAAAGAGAAAGAAAGAAAGAAATATAGAAAGAAAGAAAAGAAACAAAGAAAGAAAGAAAAAGAAAAGAAAGAGATTCTTCTTATGCTGGTCCAGTAGAGAAGTGATAAGAGTTTAATATAAGGTGGTGGCCATGTGTGGAAGAGGGAAGAACTGGGACGTGTAAAAGGAGCATTTGAGGGAGGGATGGTGTGTACTAGAGCTGTGGTGTGGGGAGGAGGCACTTGGTGGAAGCTGTGGTGTGGGGCTGATCTGGAAGCAGAGGCTTGGGGGGAGGTTGTGGTTTGTGGGAGAGCCTTTATCTTTCACTTGGGGACCCATGGTGTTTGTGGGAGCCCTTGTGGTTAATGTTGGAGATGTGGTGCAGGACAGCTCCCTGGTGTGTGATGGAGTCCCCCGGGTCACATGCAGGTGGGATGATCAGACTTCGGGTAGTTTGGGTAGCTGTGGCGCATGTGGCATCCGTGGTGTGGGGGGGGAGCCTGGAGATGCGGGGCAATGTGGCGCCGGGCTGTGGTCTGAGGTGGGGTTGTAGAATATTTGAGAGAGCTGGGGGGGGGCATGGAGGGGCATGGTAAGTGTGTGCTACACACAATGATGAGGGTGGGGTGCTGGGAGTGGGGATGGGGGAGGGAAGTGTAGAATCACAGACTCAGGTTTGGAAGAAAGCTTGCAGCCCTCTAGTTCAACTTGAACAAGAATCCCTTCTCCACAATAACCAAGAAGTAGTCTCAACCTCTGTAAAAGATTTCTATAAAAGTTTTTTTTTTTACTTTTTTATAACTTTAATTATCAGAAATCTTTTCTTTCCATTAAGCCTATATATGTTTTAATGTGATGTCCACTTAGCTCTCTGAATCCTGCCCTTTAGGGCCAAGCATAACTAGCAGGCTCAGCAGAAAGGAGACTAGATCTAGAATCAGGAAGATCTGAGTTCGAATCCAGCCTCAGATATGTATTATTTTACTGTGTCCTTGAGCTGAGTTTCTGCCTCAGTCACTAACTTACTGTGGGATCCTGGGTAAATCACTTAGTCTCCATGCCTCAGGTTTTTCCTATGGAAAATGAGAGGATTGGATGGGCATCTAAGGTCCATCCCAGCTCTGAATCCATCATCTTAAATCTAATTTTTCTTCAAGTCTTTTGTATGCTAGAGAGCTATCAGAGCTCCACCAAGATTTCCCTTCTGAAGGCACATGCCCCTTCCCTTCAATGGGTCCATTCCGTTATCCCAAGTCCACATGAAGGCTGTTCACCATCCTGGTTCCCCTGTTCTGGAATATGAGCTCAGACGTGTGTGTGGACGCCATCATGAGTTTGGGAAGCCAAGGATCGTTCAGGCGAGTCTCAGTGTATGTAGAAGCTGGTTTGTGGGCAGGTCATAGGAAGTGTGTGGTAAGGGTGAGAACTCACGGCCCCCAAGCACGGCGGGGTGTGCTGGAACCTTATTGTCTGGACTGAGGGCAGAGGGGAGCCGGGATCTTTCCCAGTGAAATACCCAGAGAAGCTCAAGAGGAAGCCCTAACTCTGACGAGAAGTGGAGCAACTGGGGGCTCTGGAGCTGGGGGAGTGAGAGAGGAAGGACCAGAGAAGCAGCAGCTGCAGCGTACAGGTCAGAGACCCCAGAGCTCAGGCTTACTCGGTGGCAGCAGCTTCCCCTGGCACTGGCCAGGAACCCATGCGTTTACCTTGCTCAGAAATGCGCCAACTACAATCCCCGAAGGATGGAGGTAGCTACTACCAACAAGACAGCTGGGCTCAAGTTTGAGCTAAGGTCCCATAGTCCACTCAAACCCTTAGTCAATTCCCTGTGCCCTCAATCTTAGGGCTAGTTCTCCCCTCACTTTTACTTCCTTCTTTAGCACATTGAATGGTCCCTCTTTTGCCCACCTGAAGGGAAGAGGCAATGGGGAATGCCTTAGAGTAAGCTGTACATTTCCCAGGACTCCTTCTATATCTGGCCTTAGGAGAACAGTTTGCTTATAGCCAATAAGTAGCTATTGTTTTTTTATATTTTGTTTTGTCATCATGTACTATTTAGAAACATCATTTCTATGTTGAGTAAAAATAATTGCAGAGGGGCAGCTAGGAGGTGCAGTGGATAGAGCACCAGCCCTGAAGTCAGGAGGACCTGAGTTCAAATCTAGCCTTAGACACTTACTGTGTCCTAGCTGTGTGACCCTGGGTGAGTTACTTAACCCCAATTGCCTCAGCAAACTGCCCCCTAAAAAAAAAAATTTGCAGACAGCATTAGAGACATACATATACTTACTTGTGTGGAGATTCAATCCATTATCCCAAGGTCACCCAACCAGCATTCACCGAAATATAGCAAGTCAGAAAGAAGGCAGTTTCACCAAAGGGTGGGGGCTCAGAGCTATATGAGATAATATACGTAGGATGCTTTGCAAACCTTCAGACACTATATGTTATTATATTACACTGTATGTTATGTAATATTATTTTAACTAATATGATTGCTAATAATTGGTCAGATCCATAAATCCCCATGTCCCTTGAAAATGAATCAGGGTCACTCTGAAAAGAGTGAGGACAGAGCTCAGTTTGATAATTAAAGAGCATGACAGGATTTACAATCCCAGGAGTAGTTGTGCTAGGGTACCTGGAGGAGTCCCTACTGAGTGGCTATCAGCATCATCTAATGATGAAATGGGTTGGACTAGTTGACTTCCAAGGTCCCTTATGGCTCCTTCATTCTGTGACATCGTGGTGGTGAGGGGTGGAGAGTGGGAAATAGTTTTATAGGTGGTAGACAGGAGTTAGAAGGGGCTGTAATGTTTCATTGCAGATGAAGCCCAGAAGTTAAGTGGATGAGCCTGAGGTGGGATATGAACACCTCCTGGGAGCAGTGACATGTGAGGGAAGCCAGGAGAATGAGGTTGGAGGTGGACTCCTGCTTCTGAGGGCATTGAATGGAAACCTCACCCAGAAAGCCTTCTCCTTCCACCTTTCTTTCTCACATGGAGGTCTAAGCTGGAGATCCCATCTAGGAAGCAGAGAACAGGACTCTGGGTAAAAAAAAAAATCTGGTTTCTTAATTTTAGCAAATACTGATTAAGCACCAATAGCATGCCAGCCCCTATAGGAGGTGCTGGAAATACAAAGCCAAAAGTAAGCAAATCACAGAAGGCATACTGAGGGTCTGTCACCAGGGCCAGTGCTACTCCACAAATCCAGAGCTCATCTCCCCAGCTTGACTGAGCCAAGAAGTGGGGGGGGGGTTATTGGAATCCTTGGAGGGTTTGTTTGGGACTAGTGGCACTGAGAGGCTCTGAGGAGAGAGGACAGATACCCCTAGTGCCAGGCTCCTGGTTCTGAGCTACCTTTCTGAACGAGAAAGTTTATTCCACCCTCCCACCTCGAGTTATGGGTAAAGCTTCTTTCTTCAGGGCCTCCTTCCTGTGGCCAGTAGGGTTGCCCCTCACTCCTTATCCCAGGAGTCCAGCTCACTCTCCTACCCTGGCAGTGACTTCTCCTCCCCAGGTTCCAGATCAGTGACCTACAAGCTTGCAGAGGGGATTTCCCCAGAGAACTCTTCCGGGCATCCTTCCCTCTAAGGGAGGCTGCCTTCCCAAGGCTGAGAAAATCGATTTGGGGAATCAGGAAGGCAAGTGCCTATTCCTCGGATAGATAACCTCCAAAAGAAAGCAAGGGATGTGGTGGCAAAGGGGTGGCCCCCTGCCCTGTGAATGACGCTTCTCCTGATAATGCCTTAAAATTTATTTTATAGATATCCCTTAGTCTGAGCCTTGCCATGAATTAAGTGCTAATATTATCCTAGTTTTATAGGAAACTGAGACTGAGGTTTACATGACTTGCCCACAACTATCAGAGGAAATCAAAGCTGGCTTTGCTGACTTCAGTTCCAGCACTTTCTGCCCTTCCCCTGCTTGAGAACCCTCGGCGTTAGAGCCTGGCCCTGTGAGGTCACTGCGGGGACCTTAGATTATTGCTTCTGTGACATCCTCAAGTCTGTTAAGTCCCTGAGCCTAGAGAATGCTCCATCATCCCCGCTCTCCCTCATCTGGCCGGCCCCTGGTCACCCACCCAGATACCACACCAGGACACCTGGACCGCCCAGTCGTAGTACAGTTTTATTTTTTTCACAACAGAGAAATACAAAGAGCATAGGGCTTTTAATTTTTTTTCATTAGTTTTTTTTCCCCACATTTTGCTTTTTAAAAAAATTTACTTTTTAACATAATGCAAACTTTCCCTTCTGAGGTCCCACCTCCTCGGCCCTGCAACACCAGGTCCCGAAAGTGGACAAAAGAATCAAACATCTGGAACCGTTTTTCTTTCTTAGTAAGGGAACTAGATCTAAATTCGGTGGCCTGGAGGTTCCATAGACAAAAGAAAAAGGGGGTGTTAACAGGAGTGTCAGAGCGTATTTACAGGGTATTAACATGCTGACAAAAAGGCTACAATACTGAGTATCATACAACATCAAAGAGCCAGAAACAAGGGAAAAGAACCCAGTGAAAAATACGTGGAACCAAAAGGGCATCAAACAGCTGGTCAAACAATGACATTGTTAAGGCTTAAAAAGTGTATAAAAATAACACAGTTAATATTCAGAACGGAACTTAAAAGATACAGAAGATATAGATGAGTTTTTTGTCTAGGTTTTTTTTTTTTTTTCCTTTCTGGTGAGGGGGTTGTTGGGGCTCCTCCGGGCTCTGTACATGGATCCTATATACATGGGGAGACACGAATGGCTTTCAGATCAGGGTGGGGGTGCTGGGGCTGGCCACCGGCCTCTGACCGGCTGCTTTCCTCAGTGCCCCTCCACCCCTGAGGGACCCTGCAGGGATGGAGGCTGGGGGATGGGGTGAAGGGGCTCTCTGGCCTGGGCCTTTGCACAGGGTGATAAGTGCCATCGTTATCAGGTTGGGTATGAGGAGGTGACCTAGAATTCTTCTCTCGCTCGCCTTAGGCTGTGTTGGGGCAGGTACCAAGTGTCCAAGGCCCCAGAGCCACCCAAACTCCCCCTCCCCCCAGAGCCAATCCTTCCCTCCCCCAGTTCCCAACAGTCTGAGGCCCCTCTCAGCTGTCCTGCCAAAGCCTCCTGGGTCTGAGGGGCTTGAGGGGTCCCGAGGCCTGAATTTCTTCAGGGCCTGTGGGGGGACCCGGAAGCTAGGGGAAAAGCCCACTCCCCATTTTGCAGCATGGCCATTGGCCACGTGATCGGTGAGCTTTCGGGGACCTGACTTGGCCTGGCTGTCTACGCCTACCTTGACCTCACCCCAGCGTGGAAGACACAAAATCCTCTCCCAGGTAGGGTTCCGCTCCCCAGCCTGGGGTGGGGGATGGACACGGCCTTGGGGAAGGTGGGCTCGGTGGGTCCCCAACCTGGGAGAGGAAATGTGAGTGGGGCATTCCTAGACGACTGCCCGGGAGATCAGGGAGGGTCCGGGGCTTGGCCACCCGGGTCGGCTCTGCCCGTCCCCCGCTCCCTCCCCGGCCAGGTCCCAGAGCAGACAGGAGTGTCAGGAGAGGTAGAGGAATAGTCTCATCCTAGCCAGCACCGGAGGTAGACGGGGCACTCACAACTCGAGTCACAGGGCCCAAGGGGGCGGGAACCCGGGGAGCACCATTGTCAGAGCAAGGAGAGGCCGGGAGGGGGCAGGGTCACTTCCACCTCACAAGCTTCCCCACCGAGGGGGGCTCCCGGCCTCCCTTCTGCCCTTCCCCTCAGGGCGGGGGACGGCTGGTCTTAGAGCTGGGGCCGGCGCCTCTCTCAGTCTCCGCCGCTTGCTCCCTGTGGAAGCCGCTCTGGGGGGAGCCACGGAGGCCTGGGGGCCGGCCCGGCCCGGCCCGGGGAGAGGTCAGTCTGGGGTCGGCGCCTCCCCCGGCTTCTCCCCCGGCGCCTCTTCCCCAGGCCCGGGCCTGAGGCCGCGTCCGGCGGTGCCCCGGTTTCCCAGGGGCCTCGGGGCCGGCTGGCGCCCTTTCTGCCCGGGCCCCACCCTGCGGCTCTCCGTGTCCGTCCGTCCAATTCTCCTTTCGATGTTTCCATTTTAGCAGCACCAACTTCTTGGCCAATAAATATTTTCTGTTGTTATTTTTTAAAAGGAAGTAGAAAGAAAAGAAAACAAACGAAAAAACCAACCCGATAGGGGAGGGGGCGAACTAAAGACAACCCAACAGAGAGAGGTTCAAAGTGCTCTGAAATCGTCTTTGGATGTCACCGAACTGTCCCGAGGCCCCGGCGGCCGCGCCCCGGGAGCGCTGCCAGGCCTCCGGCGGGGAACTGGACTGAGGAGAGCGGGGACTCCCGGGGGTCGGGGCGGCGGACGGCGGCCCTCGGGCGGGGAGGGGCCGGAGCGGGGCTGGCGGGGAGGCTCCGCTCGGTTCCGTGCCCCGGAGGGGGGGGCACGCGGAGCGGGGCCGGGCTTCAGATGAGCGAGATCCGCACGGGGATGCCGGGAGACTCCGTCCTTTGGGGTGAATGGTGGGTGACCAGATGCTCCACCACAGTGTGTTTGGACATGTGCTTCATCAAGTATGTCTCCTGCAGGGAGGGAGGGAGGGGCGGGCGGGGGGGGGGGGGGGGCGGCAGGGGGCATCCTCCCTTCCCTAGGGCCGGCCCGGGCGCGCGGGGCTCCACCCCGTGGCCATCTCGGAGAACTGCGCCTGCCCGGCACCCAGGCCCGCGGCAAGTCGCCGGAGGCTGAGGAGGCGCTCCCCGGGCTGTGCCCGCCACCCGTTGGGTCTGTGTTTCCCTGGGCAGAGCCCCGCCTGCCCCGCTCCCCGCCCCGGAGCCTGCTCGCCTCGTGCCCGCCCCCTCCCGCTGGGGGCAGTTCTGGGGGCGCACCTCGCGCCCAGCCCCCGCCCCCGCTCACCGAGGTGTAGGCGCGCCCACACATGCTGCAGCAGTAGGCCTTGGCGTGTTTGATGGCGTGGGCGGAGAGGTGGATCTGCAGGGAGGCGGAGTCCGTGTAGGCCCGGTAACAGTTCGGACACTTGTACGGTTTGTCTTTATTGTGCTGTCGCTGGTGAGACTGGGGCGTGGCGGGGAGAGGGTGGGGTGACAAAAGGCTCTCCCGGCCCTCGGACCCCTCCCGGCCCTCAGATCCCTCCGGCCCCTCGGACCCCTCCGGCCCCTCCTGGCCCTCAGATCCCTCCGGCCCCTCGGACCCCTCCGGCCCCTCCTGGCCCTCAGATCCCTCCGGCCCCTCGGACCCCTCCCGGCCCTTGGACCCCTCCCATCCCTCCCGGCCCTCGGACCCCTCCAGGCCCTCGGACCCCTCCCGGCCCCTTTCCGGCCCCTTCCTGGCCCTCGGATCTCTCCCAAGTCTTGCCGGCCCCCAGGGGCCACAGCCGCCAGTGCCCTCCGCCTCCCTCCCCCGATGGCGGGCTGGGGGACCACTGACCTGGAGGTTGGAGAGCTGGGTAAAAGCCTTTTCACAGCCGGGATGTGGGCACTTGTAGGGTCTGTCTCCAGTGTGAATTCTGCAAAGGCCCCAGGGCACAGCGTGAGGCCGGGCACCAGAGGGCCGGCAGCTCCCAGCAAGGCTCTGCAGCCCGGGATGGGGGGCCCGGAGACACCCCCAGTCTCCAAGCCACCACCCCGGGAGAAAGACCTCGCCCACCAAAGCCCCAAGCCAGGCCAGGGCCCAGAGAGCCCGAAGCTGCAGAACTTCCTGGGAAGTGAGCATCAGGCCCGTGCTGGGCTACTCCCAGCCTTCCCTGGGCTCCTGGGCCCGGGCCAGCACCCACGGGCGCCCACACCCAGCCACCCACTCCCGGTCCCAGACACTGACTCATACACGATTCAGCCACAGACACTCACGGACACTCACACAGCCACAGAATAGTCACAGAGACACACGTACTCAGCCACAGACGGACACGGACTGGGACATACTCAGTCCCAGACAGGCACCACCCACCAGGCCCTCATCATCTATAGCAATCTTCTGATCTGTCTCCCTGCCTCCCCAACCTCTTTAGGGCCTGCTAAAGCCCACCTCTCATCATGTCCTTCCCTTGCCCCAAACTGCCCACAGCTCCCCACACCCTAGAGGATGAAGCCCTAACTCCTCATCCTGCCTTGGGGGGTCCACACCGTTGCCCCCCAAAAACTTTCTGCCCCAGGGGGCCGGCTCCCCCTTCCAGACACTGCCTTACCATTCAGCCTCTCTCTGCTCACCCCCTCTCTTGCCTGGAATGGCTTCTCTCTCCTACCCAAAGCCTCCCTATTCTTCAAGGTTAAACTCAATTCACTGCTCTTCCAGGAGCCTTCCTTCCTGATGGCGCTCCCTGGCCCTGACCTCCACTTTCCGACTGCTGGCTGCTGTCCCCAGCCGGACGGAGCTCCGGAGGGGCAGCAGCTGTGCCCCCTCCCCCAAGAACGCCCCCCAAAGCCAAGTGCCTTAAAGTGGGCAGGATGCTGGAGCAGAAGCCCCAGGCCCCGGGAGCTATGGAGATGGGAGAGCCCTCCTGACAAAACTACCGGCTTCCTCATCACCCAGGGTGAAAGCAGCTCATCCTCCAGGCTCTGTGCTGCCTGTAAGTGGGATGAGGGAGCGCACCATCCGCCATGTCGTCCTCCAGCTCACTGACTTGGTTAAATCCTGCTGCGCAGACAGCTCCGGCCCCGCGGCCACCCTTTCCCAGCCCCCACAAATCCTCCGGATGGAGAGTGCAGGCCGCGCAGTGGACACTCCTCAGTCACCAGGGAGTTCTCTAGTTGGAGTAACTTAATTAGGAAAGGGATAGCTGGCCCAAGAGGCCAGAGACCCAGGAGCTACTGCTGCTGCTGAGCTTGCACAGATCCCTTCTGCTCTCCGAGCCTCAGTTTCCCTTCCTGCCCCCTGACAGGGCTGGACTAGGGGCAGGGGCCACGGCCAGGCCTTTGGGAGCTCCAGAGGAGTGTGAGCTGGCCAGGAGACCTCAGGCAGCATGAGCCCGTGGCCCTGCCCTGGGGCACCAGCTACAAGGGGGCTACTCCAGCTCCTGCCACGGGGGCTGGGCCTGAAAGCCAGGAAGAGCCAAGTTCAAATCCAGCCTCAGAGACTTACTTGTAGTTTGACTGTGGCCTCTGCCTCTGTTTCCCTATCTGTGAAGTAGGGTTACAAGAGCATACACCTCCCGGGGTTGTTCAAATGAGATATTTGTAGAGTGCTTAGCAGAGTTCTTCCACATTGCGAGCACAATATAAGTGTTAGCTCTCATTACTCCCTCACTCCCCCTGCCCAAGCAGCGGGCCTGGCTGAGCCCTGCGCTGGCTTCTGGGACGTGAGGACCCCTAGGGCAGGCGCTGCCGGGCCAGGGGCTCTCCCGTTACCAGCGCAGCTCCCCACCCTGTGCCTGGCAGCCCTAGAGAGCCGCCTCTGCTGGGGAGTCCAGTCTAAGCAAACCTCCCCGGCCTCTGTTTTCTCATCTCAAGAATGGAGCTAAGGGCCATGGGCCACCGCCTCAAGGGGCAGATGTGGGGCTCAGACCAGGCAGCCCCGTCAGCTCCCAGGAGCAGGAGGCAGGGGGGAGTCCCCCGCACTGGGGAATCCGACTTTCCACACTCAGACCGGGGCTCCAGGGAATCCCTCCCTGAGGCTCTGGGAGACCAAAGAGCCTCAGGTTCCTTCACAAGCCTTGGACCTGTGATCCAGGGGGCCACCAAAGCTGCCATGGGCTGCTCCCTCGAGCCACACGTGCGAGCCCTCTTTCCCTGGGTCCCTTGGTCTCCCTCCTGCCTGTCTGTCCTCACTGCGCCAGAGAAATGACAGGCGCAGTCTCCCCCTTGCCCCCAGCCAGTCTCAGTTCCTGCCAGGCAGGCCCTGCAGCTCAGGGAAGGAGCCTGTGTGTCATCTGCGGGGTGAAGGCCACCATCTCTTCAGGCTTCCGCCCCAGGCCCCGCCGGTGGCCAGGGACCAGCTCTGTGACACCCCTGAGGAATGACCAAAGGTCTGGCCCGAGGGCTCCCTGGGGTGGGATTAGGGATTGTTCCTGGGGCCAGAGGCCCCCATCTTAGAGCCGGAGAAGTCCAGCCCTCCTCGTTATCCCAGAGACTGTCCAGGATGTAGACACCAGGCCATGGTTTCAGCCTGCCCTCAGGGCTGGAGCCTGGCCGGGTCAGGCCTGGCTGAGTGCCAGACCCCCCTTGGCCGCCTCCCACCCCCAGAGGCCCCTCCTCTTCCAGGGGAGCCCCTCCTTGGCGCTGCCTCTCACCTGGTGTGCTGCTGGAGGTGGGAGAGCTGGCGGAAGGATTTCTCACAGTAGGAGCAGTGATAGGGCTTGACACCCAGGTGGATGCGCAGGTGTTGGGCCAGGTAGGAGGCGTTGGCAAAGGACTTGGAGCAGTGCGGGCACTTGTGCGGCTTGGCCTCTGTGTGCGACTTGGAGTGGATCTGCATCTCGGACTTGGTGAAGAAGGTCAAGGGGCAGACCTTACACCTGGGGAGCACAGGAAGCAGCCTCATGCCCGGGGGGCCCCCCAGTGGTCCTCCCCTCCCCCCTGGCCCCCCACCTCCATCTCTGGGCATTTCCTCTGGCTGCCCCAGAGGCCGCAGGCTCTCCCCTCATCCCCCTGGGGCTTCCTCTCCAGCTGCACCCGGCTTGTCCCCACATAGGGTCCCTGATGAGGGAGACCCAGGGAGCAGGGCTGGTCCCTGCCTTTCTTTGTATCTCTGATGCTCCACATAGTGCCTGGTATGTAGTTGGTGCTTGATAAATGCTTACCGACTGCCTGAGAGAAGATAGGGCCCATGTTTGGGGGGAAGGTGGGAGGAGGAGGTCTCACACAGAGTCACACCTGAGAATCCTCTAGGAGGAGCCCAGCACCAGGGTTCTCTGGGTCAGGTGCCACCTCACACCTGAGAAGGCCACAGGCCTCAAACCTGGAGGCCCAGAAGCTTCAAATAAGGAGGGACTGGCTTCCCACTGTGGGGAGGGCCGCGGGCACCCAGCCTCCCTCCTCCACAAGGACACCCTCCTACCTCTCTGGACTGATCCAAGCCAGACTAAATCTCAGGGCTGCAAGGGGCCTCAGAAGCCTCCCCGCCTTCATTGCCCTGACAAGGAAAACTCCCGAATCGGCTCGATGACTGCCAGGGAGGAGGGTCATTCCCAGCTTTTCAGGTTGGCTCTGGTTATTTAACGATTTAACTCACCAAGCACTCGTTAAGTTAAACTCTTCTAGCCAGGTGTCTTCAGAGAGCTTTCAGAGGTTGAGCCCTAAAACTTGCTTCTCCACAAGCTCTGTTCCTCACCACCCCCTGTGCCCCTGAACGCCAGGCACTCCCCATATACCCTGCCACAGAGACCTGAGGCCAGTGAGAGTCTTTTCTTGCCCAGAATAAGTCCCTCATTTCCTTCTCACTCATTGTCCGGATACACTCCGGCTTGTGGGTTTTCCCAGGGTTTTCCCTGAAGGGGTCTGGCTGGGGCCAGTCTGGGGAGGCCATCACTTCCCTCCTTTGGCATTATTTGGCTCCCAGGTCCCACCACTCTTCTACCACTATAATGGAGCCAGGACCTGTCCTGAAGGGACTACTTCCCTCCTAAGCTCCTCTTTTGCCTGGGCCAGGAGCTGGCAGGCCCCCAGATCACTCCCCTTAGGAATCAGTGTGGTCAGAGTATCCCCTCCACTCACACGCCTGCCCCTTCCATCCTCCTAGCTGGCATCCAGAGGGTACCAGAACCCAGCTCAGGCTCCTCTCCTGCCACTGTCACTGACCCTCCTTTTGGAGCCCTGGGACTCCTTTCCACTAATATTGTTCACATCCTCCAGGACCTGAACCCAGCCTGAGCCTCCCACCCCATTCTAGGTTCACCTGCCTCCTGTCCAGCCCTGACCCCATCATGTGTCATGTCCCATCCTGAGCTGCTCCTGGACAGCCAGACCATCGCTGAAAAATGTGAAGCCATGAGCCTTTCCTGATGTGCAGCTATACTATCAAAGAGTCAGGACTTAGAGCCAGGAGAGGGCTCAAGGGCCGGCTAGCCCCCCCCATTTTACAGCCCCCCAACTGGCATCTAAGGGAGACTTTGAACCCAGGTCTGACTCCAGAACTAATGATCTTTGCACTCCTTCATGTGGATACTTCCCAGCAGCCTGCTTCCTTCCAGGCTCCTTCTCTCCCCTCTCTAGGCAGTTTTTCACTCCACCCTGACCTCTCTCTTAAGCCAAGCCTTCAGTGGCTTCTGAGGGCCCCCTCAGGTCTCGACTTCCCCTGGCCTTGGCCCAGCACACTCAGGAAGTCTCGAATTGGGCTTATTTCTCTTCCAAAGCCTGACAGCTAGTTCTGCTGGGGTGCCCCCATGTTCAACCCAGGGCACCCCTCCCTAGCAGCTCTCTCACCCTACAACTCCTGAAGGAGTGCTCTAAACATATCTCCCTGCCTCCATTCCCCAAGTCTTCCCACGCTGCTAGGATAGGCAGGTATAGTATACTGTAACACCTAGGATAGGTGGTATAGTAGATCCAGTGCTAGTTCTGGAGTCAGGAATTCAAATCCTGCCTCAGACACTTGATGGCTGCTCTATCTGCTTCAGTTTTCTCATATAAAATAGATCTAACAGTAGCATCTATATCCTAGGGCTGCAGTGAGGATGAGATGTAAAGTATATGCTACCAGAAATCAATCTGATCATGTCACTCATTTGCTGAAGAATCTTCGATGGCTCCCTATTGCCCAGGCAGAGGTACAACTTGGAATCAGAGGCCCTGAATCCAGATGCTAACTTGGTCACTGATGACTTCAGAGTTTCTGGGCAAGGGCTTCACCCCTGTTTCCTCGGGGTGTATCTCATGCTCAGCCCTGGCTCTGGGAGCCTAGAAGCCACTGCTTGCCTCTCTCAGGTAGGTCATCCTCTCCATGCACTCAGAGATCGCTGATTCTCCACTGCCCCCGAAGCACTTCCCCCCCCCCCCCCCCCCCCCCCCCCCCCCCCGTCCCGCTGTGTCCTCATATTGGCTCCTTCCCGTGCCAGAAAATGCCCCCACCCTCCTCAACTCTGCCTGTATCGGTCCAACTCCAGTGGCTTTTCCTGACCCTCCTCTCCCCCTCTCCAGAGGAGCCATTAGCTGATATCAATGGATAATTAGATGCAGATAAATAACTCCAGGCTCTCCTGGGTGGGACAGAGCTTCCCCAGGACCTCGCCCTTGGAAGGTGGGATACAACAGACCTCTCTGGGGGCACAGAACTTGTCCTCAGGAGGACCCCCCCCCTCCGCCAAGGGGACAGAGGACTCCTGTAGGAGTAGGCTCAATTCAGGCAACACAAAGCCTTACATCTGGGGGAAGGACAAAGGCCTCCCACAGTTTGGGAAAGGGGGAAGATCTTTGTTCTAAGGTCATTCCACAGTGAAGTGACCTCAAGTCTGGGGACATGGTGGGGACTGCCCATCTGCAGAGTTCTCTTGGGATGACTGGAGGAAGCCTAAGTCACTTTCTTCCTAGAACCCCAGGAGCCAGGATTCAGCTGGCCAGCTCAATTCCAGACTCCCTGCTCCCATCTGCCCGAGTGGCCTGGCTGGACAAGGCCCCAGTGACAGCTTCCTACCCTGGGGAGGGACAAGCACCATGCTCAACCCATTCCCAGAAATGGGAGGCGGGCAGGGCCAGTGGCCCAGAGTGACCAGGACTGGGGCTCCACACCCCAGGGCCAGGGCAGGGGGCAGCCACCGGGCAAGGCGCAAGCATGCAGCTCAGTTCCCACCTGTACGTCTTCCCCTCTTTGGCAGTCTCTCCTGAGGCCAGGATGGGGTACGGCACCACGAGGACAGGGGGTCCAGAGGGATTTTCTGCCTTGATCTTCTTGCGGCCCCGCTCTGTTTTGGGGGCTCCCAGCAGGCTGTGGCCCTGAATTGTCTTGATGGAGTCCAGGATGGGGGGGCTGGTAATCCCTGAGATGAGGGTAGGGGAGGAGGCTATGAGGCGGCTCTGGCTGGTGGAGGTGGGTGTTGAGGGGGTGCTGGTCCCTGTGCCGGCACTGGACTCGGAGGTGCTGACTGTGGGGGCCCTGGAGGACAGCCCCAGACCTGAGAGGAGAGAGAGAGAGGAGCAGCTCAGACCTCAGCTATCCGGATTCCAGAACTCGGCCCCTCCCGAGCATCTTCTTTACCTGTGACAGTACTGGTGGCGGGCCGGGCATGCAGGGCCACATCGGGCTGGGGCACAGCCTGCGGGTGCAGCCCTGGCACCTGCTGCAGTTTCGGCAATGACATGATGGACTGGCTGCTTTCAGCTGGGGATGGAGGGACCAACAGGGGCTGCTGGGAGGAGACTGAGGTGGGTGGCAGGTGTGGGGGCCGAATCTTCTCTGCCATCAGTTGTTCCTTGATCTTGTTGATCAATACCAAATTGTCCAGCTGAAAAGAGGACACAGGACCAAAGAGCTGAGAGGGATTGCTCCGAAGCCCAGCCCTAACTGGCTACTGCCTCTGTTTCCTCCTTTCCCAGTCCCAGGCCTGACCTTAAGCCCTCACCAACCCACCTGGCAGAACCACCAAGGATTGTCCCAAATCCCTTCTCGTCCCCCATCTTCTCAATGGCCCCTGATGGAGAACCCTCCCCTGCTCTGCCAGTCCCTGCTCCTTCAGTCCAGCAGCAAGGTGGCTACACATCCTCACTGAGGCCAGGGTTGGGCTTCTGTTTGCTCTGTCTTACAGCCTAGGCCCACAGCCCTGGCCACAAAGTAAGCCCCTCCTGTCCAGTTAAGTGCAAAGCTGCCTTGGGTGGAGGTGAGGGTGGGCATCAGAGGAGGAGAAAAGCTCTTTCTTACCTGGCTGGGCATGGTGGGAGGAGGGGGCCAGAAGTAGGGGTTGTTAAAACGAGGTTCGGCCATCCTGCAGGGAGAGAGTGACTGTCAAGGGAAAAAGACCCTCCCACTGGTCCAGGGCCCCACTGAAACACTGACCCCCTACTCCGGTCCCTGGGGGAAGCCTGGCACACAGGACAATGGCTCTCCAACTGCCTCCATAGGGAGGGAGCTTGTCTCAGGGGGTCTACTGCCAGAACAGGAGCCAGGGGCATGGTGGGACAGCTCGAGGGGCATTTTTCAATCTCAGTGTGAGCCTTCACCGTAGGACAGATGCCCAGGTACTCCTGACCTCGTCTCTGCTCCCCACAGGCTGCCAAAGGGAGGCTTGCACAAGAACGCCCACTGTGCCATCTCCACGCTAGAGTCCTGGCATTCTGAGGTACCCAGCCTCTCCCCCTCCCCAGCTAATCCTCCAGGCCAAGGTCACTGTCGGCCAGCTGTCCCCAGGGAAACTCCGGGCCCCTGCCGTCTCCTGCCTGGAGAACAGGAACGTCCCCTGACAGGCAGGAGACCCCCTCTTCACATGTGGGACAGAACTGCCAAGTGCCACAAATGACCCTGTCACGCACTGTTTGCAAAGTCACCCCTCAGGGCTCATCCCTCATCTGTCTCCAGGTAAGATCTAGGTAAGATTGTCCCTCTCTCTACCCCCCAAAAACCTCACAGGAGCCAGGCCTGGGCTTGGCCTTAGGCCTGTAATGGTCAGCAGTTGCCTCCTCAGAGGTCAGGCCCTTTGGCCTCTGCCCTCAGGAACCCGACCGACGGGATGGCCAAGTTCAAGCATGAATCCTCTGCGAGGCCCCCAGCCTGAGCACCCACGTGCCTCCCCCTGCCACGGCTGCTCGGCCCCGGGGGCAGGCGGGAAGCGCCTCAGTCGGGCTTTGGAGAGCGGCCCCCGAGGGCCGCTGACCCCCCAGACTGTGTAACCTTGCGGGGCAGGTTCCCTCCATGGGCCTCAGCTCTGTATCCTGGACTAAGCCCCTCTCAAGGATGCTGTGGAGGCCCCCTGGAATAATGAATGGGAAAGGGAGTTATCGGGGCCCTGCTGCCCCCATGGAGCTTCTGGTGCCGGGCAGAGGGGACACCCACCCACAGCCCGAGGCAAGATGTGACTGAGCAACCGCGGACCTGGACGGGGCCTAGAGCACAGGACACCGGAACCTGCAAGGGCCAGAGAGTGCTGGGACACGCGAGAGTCCAAATGGGCCCCAGAGCCCAGAACCCGGGGCAGAGGAGGTCAGAGCAAAGGTGTCGGAGCACGGAACGTTCGGAGCTTCCATGGGTCGGGAGCACGCAGTGTTAGAACTACGGGGGTCTTCCTTAGAGATCTCCTGGTCTGACCCTCTCAATGGACAGAGGAAGTGACTGAGGCTCCGGGAAGCCTGTGGGCTTCTCCCAAGGAAGCAGCGGGCTCGGAGTCCAGGGCAGCCCCACCCAAGGCCGCCGCACCCCCTGCTCAGGGCTGGCTCTGGCCCAAGGCTGTCTCAAGGGGCTCTCCAGGAGGCTTTTTAAAATAAAAGCCGGACTGAAAGGTAAGCGGGGATGGCAGAGCTCGCCAAGTCCCTTCTGCGGCACCCCGGCTGCGTGGGCAGGGTGAGGATGCCAGGGAGCAGCCAGCAGGCCCGGAGATGAGCTGCAGATACAGGACACAAGGCAGGGTGCCCCAGGGAGGAGCCCTGGCCGGGAGGAGCCCCGGCGGGGAGGAGTCCCGGCTGGGAGGAGCCCTGAGACCAGGCCCAACAGGCAAGGTGCCCTGGGGAAGGAGCCCGAGACCAGGCTCAGCTCTCCAGATACCTCTTGTGACCTTAGGAATGACCTGGAGAGGGACAGTGGAGGCCCAATCACCTACCATCACAGCAAGGCCAGGATTGGAACGCAGGCCTTAGAACTTCCCACGAGTCCCTGCCCCTCTCTGGGCCTCAGTTTCCCCAGCTGTTAAGTGGGGATAGGAATCGCACTTGTTTCGCTTGTCTGTGCAGTGTCACAGGTGAGAGAGAACAATCGGGCAGGTAGGCAGCTGGAAGGAGGAAGGCCAGCTTGCCAGGCTCCCCACTGGGCCTCCCACTCCAGGACTCTCCTCAGGGAACCAGGCAGAGGCTCCATGGGGGCAGGACCCCCTTCCCAGTGAGGAAGCCCTGATGTGTCTAAGCCTGAGCCTGGCAGGAATCGGGCACACGCTGGGTGCTGGGCGCCTGGGACCCAGAAGTAGGAATTAGAATGGAAGAAATGGTGGGGGTCGGAGGAGCACCAGGGCTCTAAGCTGGGGGGGGGGGGGAGAACCCTGGTAGGCCGTGAGAAAGCCCGTCTTTCATCACCGAGTCCATGTGCCAGACAGAAAATGGAGGTGGGCGGAGGCTGGCCCAGAGCCTCGGTCCCGGCAGAGACCGTAGGTCACCCAGGAAAACCAGGGGCAGCCCCACTTCTCTGCCCCCCAGGGAAGCTGGAAGGGCTCTCCCCGACCTCCCACTTCAGCCAGTCATGTCACTGCCCACACGCCGCAGGTGGTGGCCACCGTACAGAGCCCTTGGGAAGCAGCAGAGGTCCCGTCTCTTCCTCTAGATCCTTCCCGAGCACCCAGAACGGTTCCTGGCACACAGTAGGCGCAGAATAAATTCTCACAGAATAAATCAAGGAATGTGTATTCAGCACCTCCCATGTGCCAGGCTACACCTGACCACGGGCTCCACACAGCGAGAGAGGGCCCCGGCCTCGAGGAGTGACACTGAGGCAGACTTCCTGGAGGGGCAGGACTCACAAGATGGGAGGGACACTGGTGCCCCCCCACGCTCCATGTGGAGGCAGGGCCCCCTGGGGAGGCTCAGGGCCCCCTCTGGAAGGCTCACTGCCCTTTGGGGGTCTCAGGGTCCCAGGGAAGCCTCTCCAGAGCCCTGCCTGTAGCCCACGCCCAATCTGTCCTGCCCACACTTGCAGTATAGTTATCTGCATGGTCTCGCTTTCTGCCAGACTGGAAGCACCTCGAGGGCAGGGGGTCTTCTGCCTTTCTTTGCACTGCCTGAGTTTAGCACAGTGCTGGGCATACAGTGGGCGCTTAAGACATGTTTCTTGACCCGACTTCCCCGCTTCTGGGAAAGGGGAGAACAAAGCCCAAATACCCCTGCTCACAGCCCGCCTTTGGGGAGTTGCAGAACTGGAGGGAGCCGGCTGGCTGGGCTCGGGCAGGGCCCCCCGGAACCCCCCAAGGCTCGATGCCCCTTCCCACCCTGAGTCCTGGAGTGCCAGAGCTGGAGGAGCCAACATTGGCTCCAGACTCCAGGCTGCTGCGGACTACCCAGGGACCTGGGGTAAGACTTGAGGCCCCAGTCTGGGTGGCTAGATGGTCTCTTTCAGCCCTAGACCAGGAATCTAACAAACCAGCAAATAAGACAAAACCCCCCAAACCCGGAGGCCCAGAGAAGTCAAACATCGTGTCTGGGGCACAGAGCCAGTAAAATTTGAACCCAAGTCTCGAGGGGTCAGTGTTCTTCCACTTCCACCCTTCTCTGTCTCCCCAGTAGTCCCACAGGCCCCTGGTCATCCCTCTCCTTTGGGCTATTCCCTGAGAGTCCCCACTTCTGCCGCAGGCAGCCCAGGATTGCCCTCCTATCCATCACCTGCGGGAATCTAGGTCTCAGTCTCCTCTGCTAGAAAACGGAGGGGGTCAAACGAGGGGGTCTCTGAGGCCCCCCGCTAAGTGGGCGAGACCATCTCCAACCAGATGTGGGCTTTGGCCTTGTAGGACTCAGAAGGCCAGTGTGGGGGGCAAGGGGATAAGTCGGGGGAGGAGCCAGCTCCAGCCACTGGGGCTCCAGGAAGGCTTCCTGGGCAGTGGGGGCTCTGGGCTGGGAGACGGCTCAGGCTCCTCCTGGGGCTTATTCCTGCCTCCGCACCTTCACAGCCTGGCTTTTCTGGCCGCCTTCACATCCCACCACGAGACCCCCACATGAGACAGGCTGCCCACTGGGTGGGGAACCCTTCCTCCTAGGAGGGGCTGCTCGGCGGGTTGGGAATAGCAGGATGGTTCTATAGAGCCCAGATCATAGGCTTGGAAGTCATCTTATAATGAGCAAAGGGAACCCCTTCAATGACGTGCCCAAGGTCACCAGGAGGGTCTGTGGCAGAGAAGAGCCTGCCCTCTCCAGAAGTCCGTGCATCCTTTTTGGGCCAGTTGGTCAGGGTAACTGGGCACATGGCTGACAGAGGGAGACAGACCTTTACAAGATCCTTCTTCCCTGCCCCCACCTCCTTCCTGCTCTTGCTAACAGCACCTCAAATTGCATCGGAACAGCAGGCAAGGAGGAAGAAGGTCCTGGCATCCCAAGGTGGGGCCAGAGAAGTCCAAGGTCCAAATAAAAGAGAAATTCGGCTTTCTAGGCCCTGGCTCTCCTCTCCAGAATTCAGCAGGAAGTAGTGCTACAAAACCCAT
Source organism: Sarcophilus harrisii (assembly GCF_902635505.1). Classification (NCBI taxonomy): domain Eukaryota; kingdom Metazoa; phylum Chordata; class Mammalia; order Dasyuromorphia; family Dasyuridae; genus Sarcophilus; species Sarcophilus harrisii. The sequence continues at coordinate 550,818,052 of NC_045428.1, forward strand.
GCCTTTAAGGCCCGGACTTCCCTTTTCTCAGGGGGAACCCGCAGGCACTGACCACATTGGGGCTAAATCCTCCTTTCACACAGTCCAGCTGTACTGGCTAGATGGTTCCTAACTCAGAGGAGAGACAAAAGGTTCAGAGGGGGAAGGAAGCTGCCGCTACAGACCCACTGACAGTAAGGGAGGAGAGAGAAAAACGATTAAAATCAGGCACGAGCACAGCAGTCACTATGGGCACCACACAGTTGTAGAGCCCACTGCCATAACTGGTGTGTCTAACAAAGATTATGAGCTACTGAGGAGCAGTTCCACTCCACTCAGTACCCTTTCATCCTTTTTGGAAAGACTTTTACCCCAAACAGAAAAAGTTTGTGCTCCTGTAACCATGAAAGTTAGAATCATGAAACTATAGCATGTCAGAACTGCTGGAGAAGGGACCTGAAAACACAGAATGTCAAAGCTCCTGAAGAAGGGTCTTAGAACCTGGAATTTTAGAGCTGGGAGGGCCCTTAGAACCCGGGATGTCAGGGCTGGGAGGGCCCTTAGAACCCAGGAGGTCAGAGCTGGGAGGGCCCTTAGAACCTGGGATGTCAGGGTTGGGAGGGCCCTTAGAACTCAGGATTTGGAGCAAGAAGGGAGTTCAGAATTGGAAGAGACCTTAGGAGTAATCTAGCCCGACTTCCTCACTTTACAAACTCCGCAGAAGGGCCGAAGCTCCCCAAACACCCCTTTACTCCCTATTGTCTCCCTTGAAGCACCGGGCTTCAGGGATCTCTGCCTATACTTCCTACAAGCCTCGCCAGTAGCTGACAGAGCCCCAGTAGCAGAGTCAGGGCCTTCAGTTTAGTCCCTATTCCCTCCCTGTGGGGCCTTGGCTATGTCCTGTGCCTTCTGTGAGCCTTGGTTTCCCTCTCTGTAAAGGGAAGGGCATGGTCTAGACGCCAACTTCTTAAACTGTGGCCTTGTAACTGCCTGTGGAGGGTCACAAAATGTGTGAAAGTCTGACTGTACATCTGTTTTATCCATGCCTATATAACTGGGTCCCATAAGAATTCTGTGGGTGAAAAGGGGTCACACCATGTGGGGAGGCCAGAGGGGTGACTGACAGCAGGCTGGCCCCAAACCCAGGGCCCTGAGAGCAGGCCCCTCTCTGACCCATCCTGCGACCTTCTGGGGCTACGACCCACATTAAACTTACACAGGGAAGGTGCCAAGGGCGCTGGCTGGGCCACCAGGCCCGGTCCCTCAGGACCCTCCTCTCCCCTGAGCCCACGGCCATCTCTGACCCCTGAACCTGACCACCTGCTTTCCAAGTGACTGTATCTGCTTCCCTCTCCCCGGGCCTGTCCCAGAGCTCACAGCAGCGTAGGGCTGATGCCGCAGGCGCCCGGCACCAAGGCGGGAGGACAGAGATCCAAGCGCCGGGTGGAGCACGAGAGAGCCAGCGGAGAGATGCCGTGCTGGGTGACCGAGGGCCCAGAGGGAGCCCCGTGGGGGCAGGGCCAGCTTCGCTTTTTCTCCGATCTCCAGCATCTAGCCAGCGGGGCTTGCATGTTAATAATGTTCACAGACTGAGAGGCCTTGGGAGGGAGGGTCCTGGGCACAGCTCGGGACAGACTTGTGTTGACTGATGGCGGCGTCCTGATGGGCGCCCAGGCCCAGCTTTGGGGAATCCGGAGTTGAATCCTGGTTCTGCCATGGGCACATGCAGCAGAGACCCAGCCCAGGTGCCAGGAAGTTCTGTGTGCAAAGGACCCCTGCCTCACAAAGCAGGGACAACCTGCCCTGGTGCAGGAAGATCCCCCTCAGGAACTCCTCCTAACGCTGAAGTCCCAGGCGCCTTTTCTATCTGGCCCTCATTCCCCCTCTGACAGCGGACTTCACCCCTTCCAGGCCCTGGCCACGTATTAATTCAACAAACAGCCATTCAGCAAGGTCAGAGCCCAGGCCCTGTCTTTGTTCTGGGGCTGGGGCAGCAGATGACACAGACACAGGTAAATATAATACAAAGTCAGATGGAATGGGAGCAGAAGAAGGACACAGTAAGCGCCTAATCAAAGCCTCCGTGGTCGCTAGGGAGGACGTGCTGGGAGAGCCTTTTCTGCTGGGGGGGCCAGGAAAAGCTTCATGGAAGTGAGGACGCCCGAGCTGGGCAAGATGAGGATGGAGCGCGCTGCAAGGTGGATTACTAGAGGCAGTGTTATCCCTGTTTTACAGATAACTGAGTCTGGGGATATCAAGAGTGACAAAGAGTGACAGGGTGTGAGCCTAGCTCTCTACTGGCCTGTCACAGAAGATGCAGAGGTCCACAAGGGGATGAAGGAAACTTTCAATGACAGGCTGAGGGGTGTGTGCCGTATCCTCGAGGCAGGTGGGATCCATGGAAGGCGTTTGAGCAAGGGAGGGAGGGGCTCAGATCTGTGCATCAGGGAACAGTTTAAGGCAGCTGTGTGGAGGATGCATGGGGGGAGGGGGCAGAGGGCCTGTGTGGAGCTACTGCAAGGGGGCAGGGGAGAAACCATGAGAGAGCCCCAAGGGAGAAGCTGCCCCGGGGCAGAGAAAGGGAGGCTGCCCAGCGTGGAAAGCCCCACGGGCAGGACATCCACAAGCTGTGGAAGGGGCAGCCTGGGAAGAGCTGAGGGCCTAAGAACATCTGGGGAGGGACTGCTCCATGGGGTCCAGCCCCCTCATGGGGCCTGGCAAGGCTGCAGCTCCCACAGAGCTGTTATATGAGGCAAGACTGGAAGCCAGGGCTTCTTGCCTCCAAATACAGCCTTAGCCACTAGGACGAGCTGCCTTCCTAACGTATGGGGGGGGGGGGCGTCATCCACTGAAACGGGGCGCGGACAGGCAGGGCGATGCATTATGTTTGGATGACTGGGAACCGGGATCGCCCAGAGACCAGGCTGAGCTGTGGCCATGGGGCGCAATCACTCAGAGCAAGCCCCCGGGGCAAGGATGGGAAACCGAGGCTCGCGGCGGCCAGCGGGGTGACTAGGGCCTCGTCTGCAGAGACGGGAGCATCCGGTCAGGGAGAAGAGCGAGGGGGCAGAGGAAGGGGAGATGAGAGAGGAGGAGGAAGACCTCGTGTGGATGGAAAACAAGGAGCAGGCGGGCCCGGCCACCGGACGGTGAGAAGATCCTACTCTAGGGATCTACTAGGATCTACTGGGCTGTGGAGACGGCGGGAGGCTTTGCACAGGACCCCGGAGGACAGGGACAGATGATGGTGCAAAGCGGGGAGAGACGGAATAAAGCTGCGCCCCAAAGGAGGGTCTGAGAGACGGGGCTGGGGACGGGCCGGGGGGCGGGAGCGCCCGCTCATGCAGAATACTGCACATGGCTAATTACTGCAGCAGAGCTAACGAGCTGTGTGGTGCGTGCGTGCGCACCGCGGGCACGCGCGCTCCTGCCTTCGCGCTGAGCCCCTCGCAGGCGGCTGCGAGGGGCAGGGAGGATGTACCCCCTCCGCGGGGAGCGGAGGGGGCTGCCGCCGCCCCAGGCCGGCCGTCCCCCCGCCGGAGAGGCGCCCGTCCCCAGGGCCAGGCGGCTTCCAACTTGCAGCTCCCCGGGCCAACAAGAAAGGGGAAGATGGCTGCGAAGGGGGCCGGGGACGGAGCAGGGGAGGAGCGAGTCGGGGGCGGTCCCCAGGCCCAAGCTCGGGCGCTTCGGCCCCGGTGGGCAGGGCCGAAGCTTTCGGAATCTCCGGGCCGCCTGCAGCTAGCCCGCCGGGACCGCCCGGGGCCGCTTTTCTGGGCTCCTGCTCAGGGCCCGGCACCGGCTGCCTTCCTGGGAAATGGGCACATGGCTATTCCCAAAGCATACACGCAAACACCAGGCAAGTATACACAGGGATGCACACGGACACGAACATGCACACGTAGGAGCAGGCCCACATGCAAAAAAGACGCACGGATACACAAACACACAGAGACACACACTAAGATGCATGCATACAAACACAGACATACCGTGTGTGTGACAGACCCTTTTGCACAGATCTGACCATGTCACTCCTCTGTTCAAACTGGCTCCCTATGACCTACAGAATAAAGTACAAACCCCTTAGCTCGGCATTCAAGGCCCTCCGCAGTCTGGTGAAATCCTACCTTTCAGTCTTTTCTCAATAGCCCAGCTAGGCTGGACGTCCTACCACCCCCAGGCAGTGCCGGTATGGCCCCCGCCTCCGAGTCCTTGCTCCAGCCGGTCCCTGTGCCAAGGTCCTCCCCGTGGTCCTCCCCCCGGCCGCCGGGAGCCTTCCCCCTGTCCGAGGGCCAGCTCAGGGGCAGTCTCCCTGCTAGCCACCCACTCCTCCACCAGAAGCCAGAAATAACCTCTCCCCCCCATAAATATGGAAGACTGGACGACGCCACAGATAGAAATAAGTGGTCAGATTCGGGAAAGATAATTCGCTGGGTTTGGGAGATGGCTCTGAGGCATCCAGGGGGAGATGGCCAGGAGGAGGTGGGGGGTGAGGCTGTGAGACTGGTCAGAGTTGGGCACCCTATGGATCAGTGATGATGAAAACTGGCAGTGAAGGGAATCATCCCCGGGAAATTATCAAAGGAAGAACCGCTGCGCTCTGGGTCCAGGCGCCCCGAGGAGCCTGGGGGGGTGTGAGGGAAGCAGGGCCCCGAGGAGTGTGGGAGCTTGGGAGCAAGGGGAGAAAAGCTGCCCAGCAAGAAGAGGCAGTCACCAGGAGCCAACAACTGGGGAGCATCAACGAGCAAAGGATGTGGGCTTGGGCCACTGGGAGCCCTGGAGAAGAGGTGAGGGGGTCAGTGGCTCCCCTTAAAAGGGCAGGAGGAAGGAGGGGCGTCAGGTGCAAGCAACTTTCTAAAGACTGTCCTAAGAGGGGAGACTCTGGATGGCAGCTACAAGGGCTGGAGCCAAGAACGCCTCTTCTGCCAAGGAGGGAACTTCTGGACCCTCAGCACCCAGAGCCCTAAAGGCTGACTGACAAATGCCAACTCTGGGGACAGATAAGGCAAGGGAGAAGTTGAAGACTTACTAGAGAAAGGTCCCTATAAAGGAGCTCCAGGGGTGGGACTGGTTGAGCCTTCTGTGAGGAGGAAGAAGAGAAACGGGAAGATGGAGAAGGGGAGAGGGCCTCTGGCTTCTCTGAGAAGTCACCTCTGGGTGAGAGGGCCAGGGGAGCTGGTCCTGAAGACCCCAAGGAGGTGCCCCATAGGTTCACAGTGAGGGACCTCCTCGGGCATCAGCTGCCCCAACAAGTCTTCCGCCTCAGTCTGTGTCTTGGGCTGACCTGGCTAAGCAGGCCAGAAGCTGTCTGAGGGCAACATGTGCCGTGGTTCTGGCAGCAGTGGGGGCCCATGCAGACTGACTGTTCGTGGGTCAGTGCTTCAAAAGGTTGGCTGCCTTCATAGAGGAACCTGTCCTAGAGGGGGAACGCTCAGCTGGGAGACAGAAGCGATGGAACCCAATTCTGACATTTTTACCAGCACTGTGTATCTGGGGACTCCAAGCCTCAGGTCCCTCACCTATAAAATGGAAATGATAATAGGACTTACCTCACAAGGAGGTACATGTACTGCACACCTTAAAATACTAATTTTCCATCATAATTAATAATTAGTATTAATTAATAATAATTACTATAATTACATCAAAGGGAATGTTCTGTTCCCTGACCTCCCTGAGAGATGGAAGGATAGCAGGGTCAATAGCAACCCCACTGGAACTGCTGGGCTCCATCTGAGATCAGGGCACAGGCTGTAGGCTAAGGGCCACTCATGGAGTTGGGAAGGGTGCCCTTCCCTGCCCCTAAGTCCAGGACAGTCCCAGCATCTCACAATGGAAACCCAGGTCTCCCCCATCCCCTCCTGCCCTATGAGAGGTTCGAGACCCAGTGACAAGCCCATTCGAGCAGCCCTGCCACATCCCAGCGACTCTGACCTTGGCCCTCTGAGCCACAGGAACCCTGAGGCCCTACAAGAAGAAGGCTGAGGAAGGGCAGGGGAGCCACACTGGGGGAGAGGGGACGATGATCACTTCTATACAGCTGCAAGGTGGGGGTATTTTTACTACACAAAACCAACATTGTGACCACATAATTCCACTTCCCATCTGTATAAGGCTTTTACCATTTTTAAAGGGCATTACTGAAATAACCTTCACTGTGGGGCAGGAAGGGCTGGCATTTGGGCAAAAAAACCCACTTTAAAGATGAGAAAACTGAGGCTACGGGAGATTACCCTCATTTTCCTGTCTATATCTTGTTTGCACAGAGTTGTGCTGCCTCCCCACTAAGAACGTGAACTTCTTGAAGGGGGGGGGGGGGGAACTGGGTTTTTAGTTTTCTATGTCTGCCCAGTGCTCAGCTAGGTGATTACCAATGGACTGACTGATGTCTTGGAAGGAGCTTTAGCCTCTCAGTGTCAGCAGACAGTCGAGTTCAGATGTGGCCTGGGAGCCAGGACCAGGGCTCAACCTTTGACCTCTGTGAATCTCACTTTCTCCATCCATAAATCAGGGGCAGAGAGACTGGAGTGTTTAACTGGGATCAGAAGATCAGATGAGGAGATAATGTATGTAAAGTATTTCACAGGCCATAAGGTGTCCCATAAATGCCAGCTATTATTCTTCATTACTGTCATTTTTGACAGCATTGAGGGAGCAGAGTGGAGAGAGCATCAGGAGGACCTGATTTCAAATCCCAACTCCGACACTTACTCACGTGGCTGTGTGACTCTGGGCAAGTCATATAACCTCTTTCAACCTCAGTAAAAGGAAGCACCTAAATCCCAGAATTGTAATGAGATCACAAGTGCTTTCCAAATCTGAAAGCTCTATGCTATTCTTTATTTATGGAACTCAGTCCTACTAGAATTCTTATGTGTTTAATGTTAGGTAAGGATAAAGCAACTACCTGAATGAAATGATGATCATTATTTGCCTCATTCTGCATGGAGTCCTGGGATGAGTTACTACCCTGCTATTTATTAAGTCTTTTATATTTAATGTTCCACAGACTGCCTCACATGTGATTATTATGGTGGTGATTATCATTTTTCAGTAGCAAGACCCAGGTCTGCTGCTATTGAGATGGCAACATCATGCTGTATTTTATGGATTCCATCCTGAGTGCAGGGCAAGGAGTCACAGCACTGTGATTACCATTGCCCTGCCATTCCCACCCACACTATGGGACTCAATGAATTGCCATCTCAAGCTGTGTCACAGAAAGCCACCTTCACACACCCTTAATTCCTCAGCTGGAAGTTCTCCGTGATTCTATCTATCTATCTATTATCTATCTATCTATCTATCTATATATCATGGGCTTAACTTATGCTAAGTGCAAAAGGATGTCTGTTCTCACAGGGCTTACAGTCCAGTAAGCAATTTACAAACATAAATACGCAGGAAACCTAGGAGGTTGTATGACCCTGCCATTTTCATTTCGACTAAATTCATTCAACAAGCATTTATAAGGTGTCTACTATGTCATGGGCACAGTACTAGGGATGGAAAATGGGAAAAACTCCTGTTCTCAAGGAGCTTCCATTCAATAATGGGGGAGAATTAGAGGTGGATCAGTAGCCACAGAGACAAAGGACTCTGTTAAAGGAGATTGATTTATGTCCTAGACTCTAGGAGAATGGAAATTAAAGAGGTGAGAAGAAAGAAATAGTGGTTTGATCCCACGGGCTTAGATTTTCAAAGGAAAATCAACTCCAGGGGCAGAAGGCTTCCCAGATCAAAATTCTAGCAAAGAGCAACAAATGAGAGCATGGAAGGAAACCTGAAGCTACCCAAATGGCTGGTCCTTCAGGGAACACTTTGACCAGCTCTGATTTTGAATGGATGAATCTTGAAAATAGAAACAAGGTCAAAGAACATAGAAGATAGAGCATGGACCCACCAGAATGACATCTGGAAGTCCAAAAGCCTGAGAGGCTGAGGCAGTAAAGAATTGTAAAGAGAGTAGATGCCCTTAGACAAATTATGATACACGAAGGTAACAATATTACTGTGTCACAAGAAACAATGAATATGAAGAATTCGGAGAAGCCTGGGAAAACTTAAGTGAACTGATGCAGGTGAAGTAAGGACCAAAAAAAAAAAAAAATCAAATCCACAATGACTATAGCAATATAAATGAAAAGCATGGGGATCACAAAAGGGAACTGAATGCTACATAATTGTAGTGACCAAGCTGAGCCTAGGCGAAGAGAGGATAAAAGGCATTTCCTGCCTACTTTGGAAAGCTGAAGGATGATGGTGGATGTGAAACATCATATTTCTCTAGAATCTCTTGATATAGTATTTGTTTGGCTGAATTGCTCTTGCCCGTTCTTTGCTCCCTCTTTGTTTATTTTTTGGTTCTTGAGGGGGAAAGGGAAGGGATATATTTAGAAATTATGATGATGTAAAAAAAATCTTTGTTTTATATGTAGAGGCAAGAAAAACAAGGAAGGCTGAAGGCCCCCGCTTGAGGAAAATGGAGGAAAAGATACACAGATCTGGGGGGAAGCAAGGTAACTCAATTCCTCTTTTGCTTCAGTTTCTAACACTGCTATATGGCAGTTCAAAGTATTACCGTGGGAGCACTCTTTGGGACAAAAAAAAACCTGAAATAAAGTGGGTGGTCGTCAAAGGATCTCTTGATGTGGAGGCAGAGGGTCTGAGTTCAAAATCCCATCTCTGCCACTTACTTGAGACTTTTAGCAAGTCATTTCACATATTATCTAGTAGAAGAAGGACTGCATTTCAGTTCTAAAACTGTATCATCTGAATATCCAACAACTGGGGAAGGGATGAACACACTGAATTTTGGGGAAAACTGGACTTGTTCTGATCAGCCAAGGGTTTGTAACTTCATGTTTTAAGAGTTGCCTGTAGTCCTGAGACACTGGGTGACTGGCCCATAGAGATGTGTGAAAAGCAAGATCTGGACCTAGTTATTCCTGATGCTAAGATGAGCTCTCTCTCCATTGGCCAGGCTGCCTATTTATGACTATGATGGAATATTACTGCACCACTAGAACCTGCAAGCCTGAGGATTCAGAGCAACATAGGAAGAGCTGGGTAAACTGAGGAAGAGCAAAGCAAGACAAACAATATCCCAAATGGCTACAATTGTGTAAATTGGAAGAATACTAAATGGCAGCTGCCATTTAGTATTCTCTGTAACTCTGAGTAACTGTAGAGAACAATCCTGGTCCCAGGGAACACGTGAGGAAATGTACTGAGTTCCTTTCAGGAGAGGAATGGGGGGCTCAGAGTACAGAATGATGCACATCCCATCAGTCACAGGCAATATTTTAGTAGGTTTTGCTGAATTGTTTGTCTTTATTACTTAGGAGGGTTTCATCAAAGGAAAGGGGTATGTCTGGAAATTACTGTAATGTCAAAAACAAAAGACCACAATAAAACTTATTTTAAAAAAACCATATGTGAAGAATAAATACATGGGGATTTTAACAGACTGAAAGTTTAATACAAGACAATAGGATGACAAAGCAGGCAAAATAGTTAATGAGATAGTGGACTGAGCTAATAGAAAGAGAATGTCTCCAATAAAGAAATTGACAATCCCATTTCTTGGCTTGGGGAAAGGGAAGGGAAAAGAATAAGCATTTATTAAACACTCGCTATGTGCCAGGCACTGTGCAAAGTGCTTTTTACAAATATTATCTTATTTGATCTACACTCCAACCAGAGGAGGCTATTGTACAGCGGAGGAAATGGAGGGAAATACAGGTTAAGTGACTAGCTCAGGGTCACACCGCTATTAAGTGTCTGAGGACATATTTGAATTCAGCTCTTCCTGACTTTAGATTTGGCGTTCTCTCCCCTGCCCCACCAGCTGGCCTGGTCAGATGGATCCCATTTGGAGTTCTGAGGCTCACATTTTGGAACAGAGACTGATAAGCTACAAAGTATCCAGAGGAAGCCCCCCGGATCCATTCTACAGGATGGCTGAATGAATCAGGGCTTGAACCTGGAGAACACTTGAACCAGACTTTGAGGTCTGATCCTAGACCTGGTCTTAGCACCTGATAGTCCTTAGGCAAATCTCATCGCTTGTCTGGGAGCTAAGTTTCTCATTTGTAAAAACTACCTGGGACCTGAGGCCCCTCCACTCAAACGTTCCAACCTTAGAGTCCCGAGTTCAAGCAGTATTTATCCAATAAGAACGTACTCAAGGAAGCAGAGGTGGAGGGTAACGGGCTAATGAAGGCTGGATGGGCTAGGATCAGGCCTTGTCTCCCGGACTTCCTGCTGCATGACCTTGGGCTACCACTCCAAGTCTCAGGCCTACACTTGGCCTGCAAGTTTCCCATCACTGCCTATCTGAACCAGAGGAACAAATGTCCACACCGGGAGTTTTGGAGATAAATGCAATTACAGGACTGGACAAAATAAGTACCAGGCAGAGTACTGGAACCAGATCAGGTTGGAAGGGCCATAAATGTCAAACGTGAAGACAAGGAAACACCTAAGGGGCCTCCACAGATCTTCAAGGACCAGCAAGACCTGCAGAATCTATTCCTCTGTGATCCTTCCAGAGGCCATCCAGTCCAATCACTTCCTTTTTTAAAGGAAAGGAAATTCCATCCTTGAAAGGTGAAGTCACTTATTTAAGGTCACTTAGGATCAGGTGACAGAGACAGGATATGAATCCAGCTCTTCCAGCTCGAAAGCCAGAGCCTTTTTCAGGGAATTCCAAGCAGAGGAAACAGGGCGGTTAGATGTGGGAGCAAGTCCCCCAGACCAGAGGACCAGAGCGGATGTGTCTGACTGGGGGAAAGAGGGAGGAGGGGGCACTCTCTCCAGCCCAACAGGAGCAGGATTAAGGGGCCTTGGACTTAAGGCTGCTGGAAATCCAAACTTGGCCACAGAATGGGCAGCTGCTTTGTCCTCCCCAGAGCCAGCTTACCACCATGAAGCCTTGAGGAAGGAAGATGAAGGAAGTGAGGGCCCTTGAGAGCTCACTTTCGCTTCTGAAAAATGACCTCCCTCCTCAAGGCATGTGCTGCTAGGCCATTCTAGTCTCAGGCATCTGGTGGTTCTCTTCCAGCAAATCCTTCTGAACTGTAGATAAGACTCTTATCAGGAGTCAAAAGACTGGGACAAAGGAGCCTGGGAAATGACATTTATCCTACTAGATCCCTAAAGATCTAGATTCCAAGAGACTACCCCAGGAAAGATTTAGCGTAAGGTCAGGCAAGGGAGTAGAATAGAGCTACAGGAGACACATGTGGACCAGGAGCTGAACCTGGAAACATCTTGACTAGCTGTGGGGCAAGCAACTTAACTGCTCCCATTCTCAGTTCTGTCATCTGAAAACTGGTCATAATAATACTAGTCCTTCCTGCTCACTTCACATGTGTATGGTGAGGAAAGTACCTGGCAAACCTCAAAGTCCATTGGAGAAGTAGGAGCCCTGGTCTAGAACATGCTGCTTTCCTATTCCCTTCCACCTGCCTGTCCTTCTAGACTGGCTCCCCTGATCCCTCGTGGATCACCTCATTTGACACTTCTCCAATTAAACAATAAGCTTCCTGAGGGCAGGCAGGAAGCTTGTTTTTTTTCTTTTTTTTTCTTTTTCTTTTCTTTTCTTTTTTGGCTCCCTGAAAGCTAGAAAAGCTTCGGCTATGAGTCCTAGCAAAAGATGGTAGAAATGTCATTTGGAAGCCACCCATCCCTGACCAGAGAACCTCATCCACAGGCTGGCCACAGGGGGAGTGAATTTTCCTGACTTTTGCAGTCCTTGAACACATTCCTATCTACAATGGGTTGCAATCTTATGCAAGGGAAGGGATGCCCACAGTAAGTCCTGAAGAACTCTGTTCTCACCTTTACCGAGGGGCTTAGCACATAGGATAAGAAAGTGTCTGCTGAATCTTCACTGTACAGTAGAAAATGGGAAAGGGAATGGGCACCAGAACAAGCAAGGCAGAAGCTGGGCCCAGAGGGTTTAGCTTCTTGCTCCTTACTGGCCTGATGAACAGGAACTGCTCCCTGTCATGGCCTCAGAGCCTCCGTCCTGCCTTCCGCCAGACTTCCCAGAGCTGCCTGTCCTCCTGGCCTCCACTGAGGAAGGAGAGGCACCTCAGTGCCATCCCCTCCCCTCCCAACCAGACCAGAACCTCCAAACATCCCCAAGCATAGGATCTAACTCTGCCTGAAAAGAACACAGAACGAAAGCTCCCAATCTACTCTCAGCTCTACTCATAATTCTTGGCTCTCCCGCTGACTGCGTAAGACCTGAGTTCAAGAACTCCTATGCCAACTATGTGACTCTGGGAAAGTCATTTTCCTTCTGAGCCTCAGTTTTCTCAACTGTAAATTGGGCAGGGTAAAACTTTCACTACCACTCTCACCCGTCACTGAAGATCCAACAAGATGATGTGAAGAATGATGTACATGAGGGTGAGCATGCTTAGCCCAATGCAAATCTGGACAACTTGGGGAGTCACTTCTCCCCAAGCCCAGCACTTATTGCTTGACCTCTCAGGATCAAGGCTAAACTGATCTTCTCTAAAGGCAGTGGCCAAGGAGAGACCTAGGTATCCTAGGAGATACCCAGGTATCTATAAGACCTAAAATTTCTTGATTCAAGACCCAAGTTTACTCTTTGCATGCTCTCATAATCAAATACACATCCAGGAAGTACTGGGGGAGGGGGGGGGGAAGAAAAGATGAAATTAGGTCTGCCCCTGCGTAACTAACTTATAATCACAAAATCTCAAAGCTGGACAGGAGCTTAGTGGCCACCCAATCCAACCATTCCTGACCAATAAGCCTTCTGGTGGTGGGCAATTTTGGTCTTGATATCAGAAAGAGGTAAGTTCAAATTCTGCTAGTTCTGGGACCATGCCTAGGTCACAGAATAACCCCACACCCAATGGCCTAAATTCCCTTACCTGTAAAACGTGGGAGGTTAGACTAGATAGCCCAGAGCTGTCTATCTCTTTGCCTCACCTGGACACACACCAAGATTCTGTTGACTTTATGAATTAGCCACATCTCTTCAAAGCTTATGATATCTCTGAGTCTCAATTTCTTCATCTGTAAAACTATATATATATATATATACATATATATATATACACATATATAATAGATATATATGTAAAACTATCTATATCTATCTATCTATCTATCTCTTGGGGTTGTTGTGAGGCGCAAATAAAATAATGTCTAAAGTGTTCTATGTACCATCAAATAATCTAGACATTATTGTACCCAGGCATCTAGCCTCCCTTTAAGGACTGCTAGTGTGGGGGGAAACCTATTCCCTCTCAAGGAAGCCCATTCCACTTTTGGACAGCTCTAATTATTTGGGAATCTGGCATTAAATGAACTCATCCATCATTTCTAATGCTTCTAATTTTGAGAACAAGCAGAACACATCTAATCCCTCTTTCTCATAACACCCCATAAACCAATGAAAAATATATCAAGTCATCCCTAAATTTCTCCCTAATCCCATATCCCTTTTTAAATTGTGAAAGGAAGAAAGACTTCAGAAAAATGAACCAATTATGAAAGGGAGACTAAGGTCTACGCCAGGCCAGGGGGTCAATCAAGAGTTGGACAAACAGGGTTCAGATCCTGCCTCTGACATTACCTATGCCATAGACCTTCATGCAAATCAGTCATCTTCCCAGTGCTTTGATTCCTCCTCAGCTAAATCAGAGGTGTTGGATAAAATGACCTCTGAGGTCCCTCACAGACCTAGAGGCAGCTGATGGTGGAATGGATAGAGCCCCAGGTCTGGAAGGAAGATCCAAGTTTAATGCAGCCTCAAACCTTTTCTAGCTGGGAGCCCCCAGGGAGACACTTAACCTGAATTTCCTTATCTGTAAAAATAAGGCTGATAACACCTATCTCCAAACCTTGTGGTGAAGATCAATATTTGTGAAACTCTTAGCTGATTTTCTGGCACACAGCAGATGCTTAATAAATGCGGATTTCCTTCTGAAGTTTATAACCTCCCAGAACAATTCATTGTCCATTAACCTTGGCCTTCTGGGCCTACCAAGCTTCCTTCTGCCAGAGGCAAGAATCAACTCAGGCTCCCGAGAATGGGGTAGGAAACAAATGCTATGCTGTTATAGGCTCTCAGTTCAATCTATCAAAGCATAGAATCTACCAATTCTGAATCTGTCCCATCACCTCCATGAAGATGTGATTCATAAGCGTTCTAAGAGATACAAAAACACCACATCAAGATATACATCAATCCTACATACATCCCCAGATGGTTCCGATCCAGAACCTACCTGCCCAACCCTCCCCAGTCAGGGTCAGAAATGTTTCTCTGCCTGCACTCCTTATAACACTACCTCCTTAACAGACAAGGAATTCTAGGAATGGCCCAGGAACCCCATGAGATACAATCCTGTTCAGCAGTGAACACCAAGAATAAAGGGAGGTGGGGTCAAAGACATTTCATATGACTGATTATAAAACTAGAAGAGATCTGAGAGGACGTAGGGTCCATCCCCTCATTTTACTTACAGATGGGGAAACTGAGGCTGGGAGAGGTGAAGGAACTTTCCCAGGGCGATTTGGTGACAAAGAAGATTAAGGAAGGATGCTTTAGAGGGCCCCAGAGTTTGTGGGCTTGGGAGCAGAGACAGAATGGTTCAATAAGGGGATAAAGGAATTGAAAGGCTATCCTAACTTAATTCAAATAGATGTGTTACCACGACTTCTTGCCTCCCTTGAAAATGACCTGCAATCAAGTTCCTCTAGGTCTCCCTGAACCCCGGAAATAATTTTTTCATCTCCCCCTCCCCAAAAGAGAGCAGCCATTCCTGCGGCTGCCCCAAGTTGTTTCCAACAATCTCTCAAGGTGCTTCTGGGGTCCAAAAACACTTAGTCACAGATTCGGAGGACGTCAGAGCTGGTTGGAATCTTAGGAGACCTAAATGCAGTCCGAGCATCGCACAGAGGAGGAAACTGAGTCTCAGAGAGGGAAAAGGAATTCTATCCGGCCCCGTTAGCGCCCTGCTAGTATCCCCAGAGCTGCTGGAAAAGATGCAGGAACCCCATAGAAAGCAAACATTCTCTACCCTAAGTGGATCCAGGCGGGTCACAGCCCATACGTGCAGACTCTAGGAGTGATGGTTCCAAGGAAGCAGGGTAGGCACCACCAGGTGCCCAAAAGATTGAGCCAGGGGCAACCTCTCCATCCTGAAACCCTTCCCCTAGCTCCTTCACAGCCTCCCCGCCATCCCCACTTTAGGAATGACATATGGGGAGGGGGCATTTCCTCTTTAACAGCGCCTCCCTGCTCCCCCAAACGCCCTCGCCCCCGGCACCCCCTCCAGAGGAGCAGCCCCTTCCTTTCGAATGCACTTTCCTACTAAATAACCCACTAAGTAGCAAATCCACCCACTCGGGTCTCCTTCCATTCTAGCTTTTTATCCCACCCACCTCTTCCGGGAAAAAAATTTAGAGTCCCCCCCAAAAGCCCCCCAAAGCCCTAAACCCCAAACTTTGGGTCCGAGTTAACTTTACCCCCTCGGCGGGCAGCCGGGCCCCGATCTCGGGGCTGTTTCCTTTTTTCTCTTTCAAGTGCGATTACATTGTGTCTCAAGCCCCGCGAGGCTCCTGCACACACGGCCCAAAAGTGCCAAAGAAAAGCAAAAAAAAGCCGTGGCTTTGGGGGGCCCCCTTCGCCTCCAGCCGCCTCTCCCACATTCTCAGACAGTTTTATTAAAATTTTCAGACAAAAGAAAAACAAAAATGGCAGCCTGGCTTATTTTTAAAACAGGACAGGGACGCCATATTCTGCAGATCTGCAAAAAAAGGCAGAAATCCGGCGCTGGCCACCCAGCCGGCGCGGCGGCCGCGGCGCGCGAGCCCCGCTCCATTTGCAATCAGTTTATTTGCATTAAGCCCCATGAATCATTGTTTACCGGAGAATTGCGAGCAGGTTTGAATAGCCCGGCTTTAAAAAAAAAAAAAAAAAAAAAAAAAAGAGCCCGAGACACTTCCTCCCCCCGCGAGCCTGCGAGCCGAGAGCTGCAGCCGCCGGCCAGGGCCGGGGCCGGGACTGGCGCCGGGGCTACCGCCGCGGCTGTGATCGCCGCCGCCCGGGCTCCCGGGGATGGTGGCCGCGCGCGAGCCCCGGGAGCCACAGGCGCGAGCGCGGGCCGTGGCCGGAGCTCCCGCAGCCCTGGGCCTGCCCCGGCTCGGCCCGGCTGACAGCGGCCCCCTCCCCACGCCCCCGCCCCGGGCCCCGCAACTCCGCGCAACTTTTGCTCCAGGCGCCCGCCCTCGGCCCGCCCGGGCCCGGCCCCGGGCCGTCAGTCCGTGAGTCCCGCCCGCGCCCCGGCCCCGGCCCCGGCCCCGGCCCCGCACAGACCTGGCTCCGCTCGCTGGCGGGCAGCTCTGGGGCTGCAGCAAGAGCCCGCGCCGCCTCCGCCGTCGCCGCCCGTGCCTCCGCCCGAGCTCCGCCGCGGCCGCCGCGCTGCCCGCCGCCCGCCCTGCCTCCCGCCTCCGCCGCGGCCGGCCGGCCGAGGAGGGCTGGGCTCGGGCTCGGGCTGGGCTCCGCTCGGCTCGGCTCGGCTGCGCTCCGGCGGGGAAGCCCGAGCTCAAACCTTCCGGGTCGCCTGCTGTTCACTTCTGGGGGCTGCAGGCGCCGCTACCGCGGCGGTGGCCGAGGCTGGAGGAGGCGGGCGGCAGGCGGGCGGGCGGCGGCGGCGGCGGCGGGCGGCGGGTAGGCTCGCAGGCTCGCTCCCCTCGGCTCCTCCGCCAGCCAGCCCCGCTCCGGGGGGCGCTCCCCGCCGTGTCCCCGGGGGCCGGCGCGGGCCCCCGCCTCTCCCCGGCTCCGCTGCGCTCCTGCCCCGGGGGCTCCCGAGAATGGGCAGCGCCCGCCCGCCAGCCCGCCCGCCCGCCAGCCCGCGCTGCAGGGGGAGGGGGCGGGCTGGGGGGGAGGGGGGCGCGGGCTGTGCGCGCGTGGGGGAGAGCGGAGGAGGAGAGCCGAGCCGGGGAGAGGGGCGCGCGAGGGGGAGGGGCGGGGGCGCGGGCCGGCGCGCTCGCACGGGGGCTTCCCAGCGCCGGGCCGAGCCACAAAGGACCCGGCCGGGTCGGTCGAGCCTGCGGCTTCGAGGCCTGTACCTTCCCCCGCCGGGGTCCGGGCAGCCCATTGTCCTGGCGCGGCCCGCGGGGACGGGCGGCCAGGCCGGGGAGCGCCCTGCTCCGAGCCAGCCTCGGGCTTCTTGTCCCCACCGAGATAAGGACGTTTAACCTCCTCCCTGGTGAGGGGTTTATACCTGGGGCCAGTCTGTTACTGAATGGTTAGAGTCAAGAAGCTGGCCAATGATTAAAAAAAAGAAGAAAGAAAGGGAGGAAGAAAGGTGTCGGGCTGGGGAGGGAGGCAGGCCTGGAGCACTTTGCAAACACGTCTGGCTCTTTCCAGTACAGAGCACCCTGTCCTGCCCCCGTAGGGTCCAGTGGGGGGGGGGGGGGGGAGGGAGGCAGTCTCCAGGATGCCACACCATCAAACCCGGCCTCGTCTCCGACTCCTTCCACCCCGAGCCCTGCCGATCCAGCTCCCCACCTTTCCCCCCGAGCCGGTCCCTCTCAGATGTCGGACTTCATTTCCATTTTCCCCGTTCAGTCTGGTCACAGCATCGCTGAGCATCTTCTCCTGGACCCCTCGAGTCTCCCTGCCTCTCGATTCCAGGGCACCCTGCTCAGCACTCAAAGGCTCGTCCTCCCAACACGTTTTCATCTGGCTGGGGAAGCCGCAGTGTCTCCCAGTGTAGGAGAGCCAATTTAAACTTCCCAGAGCCTGACAATTCAGCTGGCTTGGCCTTATCTTTCTAAAGACATCTCCCGATAATCTTCTGCACTATCCCCTCACACCCTGGGCACCTTAGCTGGAGCTATAAATAAAAGAATAAAAAAACAGTGACTTGTGTCTGCAACCCTCCACCCCCACTAGATTAGAAACTTGTTGGGAGCAGGAAAAGTATCCCATCTCAACTTTAAATCTCCAATTCCAGGTAAAACGTTCAAATCAATCAACAAGCATTTTTAAAGACCTACTATGTGTCAGGCACCTGGCGGCTGCTGGAGAGACAAAGCCAAAAACAAACAAATAAACAAAACAAAACAACAATCTCGGCTCCTAACAATTTACACCGAGGGCCCGCGTTCTGAATACAATGGGTGTTGGAATCCTTTTAAGAAATATGTTTCTTATTACAGCAGTATGAGGGAGGAGGTGCAAGGAAACTGAGGCTTTGGAAAGAAGGGAACCTGCCCATAGTTATGATTAGTAATAATATCTTGGATTAAGGTCTGCAAAACTCTATATGGGTTTCTACACCATAATCCTGTGAAGTAGGTGCTACAAGAATTATACCTACCATTTATATAGCCCTTTAAGGTTTGCAGAACATTTGGCCTGTATGACCCCCCATAAAAACTCTGTAAGGTAGATGTTCTTATTAACCCCATTTTTTTTTTTTTTTAACAGATAAAGAAAACCAAGACCAAGGAATTTAGGTGACTTGTCCAGCATTGCACAAGATTTGAACATCTTCAGGCCCAATGCTCCAACAGTATGCTAACTATCCATTTAGAATTCCCATTTGAAAAAGTTTTAAGAACTTCAGTGTAGTAATGAATAGACCACTGGGCTGGGAAACAGGAAGATTCATCTTATGAGTTCAAATCCATTTTTACTAGTTGTATGGGTCCTCGTAGAGTGACTCAAATTCTTTATTTCCTCATCTGTAAGATGAGTTAGAGAAGGAAATGGCATACCACTCCAGTATCTGCCAAGAAAACCCCAAAAGAGGGTCACAAAAGGTCTGACAAGAGTGGAATGACACAATAAACATTAACTGTAAAATGAAGATTCAAACTGGACGTCTGAAACTTTGAGCAATATGCCCAAGGGCATTCACCTAGCAAGTTCTGAGACAAGATTTGAACACAAGTCCAACATGCTTTCTACTATCCCATACTCCCAGCCTGCTTAATGTACTTTTGACTTTTCTTCTTGCCAAACCAAATTAATTTATTCTTTCCTAACTTATCTATTGATGTTGCTGTTCTTGATTTGGTTTCATACGGATTTATGATTTAATTATCATAGTCAACTCCTGATGTGTAAACTCTCCACCAATGCAGATCAACAACTGATTTGTATTCTATTATCTTTGAGAGTTGCCTGGGGTCATCAGGAAGTTAAGGAACTTGCTGGGTAGTATTTTTCAGATTCTAACCTTGAAACGCAGACCTTCCTTCCTGTACCTAGATAAACTCACCCACTTTTAGGAAGGCATTACGGTGGGATCAGATGCTCTATCTTGTTTTCCCAGCTTCTAGGAGGACAGAATACATGCCATATACCTCCTGAGTTAAGTGCTAAGGGTACAAATAGCAGGTATGAGAGGGATCCCTGACCAGTAGGAGCTCAGAGACTTTTTGATAGAGATGGGCCCTGGCTCTCTAACTAGAAATTAGAATACAAGATTGCTTAGCATAGTTCGTGGCACACAGTAAGTCCTTTTTAAAAATATATGCTTATTTACTTGGCTTGGATTGACTTTATAATAAATTCCTGGTCTTGAATACCCACAGAATTTGATGGAGTTTAACAGTTCTAATTTAGATCACTTTAATTATGGTAGCTGATAGTATATTATATATGGTATACTGAGAATATAGCAGGCTCTGAGTCACAAAGACCTTAGTCTAAATCCTCCTTCTCTATACTGACTGTGTGAGCCTGGACAAGTGACTTGACTTCTCAATGTGCCAAGACAAAGTTACTGACCAGGCACTAATCTGGTTCCCTAAAACAGAGAATTCACAGCTACAGTCTAATCCCTAGCCTTGATTAGGGTCACATAAGATTATTGAACTGGCTTCCAATGTAGGAATAAAGGTCTTTAGAGTCAAGGTTAGTGGGAATATGCTGGGTTGTTAGAATTACAAAAGCTCAGAATTGGAAGGGATTTTGGAGACCATCTAGTCCAGGGGACCTAAACCTTTTTGTGTGACTTGGACCTCTCACATCCTGCTAAAACCTGTGGACCTCTTCTCAGAATCTCAGAATAAATGTATAAAGTAATGCACACAAGATTACAAAGGAAATTGAAGATTAGTGAAAATGAAGAGAAATTATTTTCCTATCCAATTTCATGGACCTCTAACACTGGATGTAGTCCAATATCTAACTGACCAACAATCTCCTGTAACAATAACAAAAAATAATAACATCTAAATAGTGTTTTAAGGTTTGCTAAGTGCTTGACAGATGGTATCTCACTTGATTTCAACATCTCTGAGAAGTAAAAACCACATAGTGAGGAGGAACTTATTATCCCTCAAGGTATTCTACTTTTGGATGACCCTAGATAACAATTTACCCCCTTTTTCAATTTCTATTCACTACTCTTAATTCTCTTCTCTAGGACCAAGGAAAAAATTCTGATTTTACTTTCATGTAAAAATCTGGTAAATATTTAAAGATAGCTAGTCTGCTTTCCCCCTCCCCCAAATCTTTATTTCCTTTAGTTGAACATCTCTAGTTCCTTCAGTTGATCTTAGTATCGTACAGTCTCTAGATCCTCATCTTCGTGGTCACTGTCCTTTGGACATTCACTAATTTATCAGTCAGTGTCCTTCCTAAATTATGGTTCCCATAACAACTCACTTGAGTTCAGAGATTTTGAGTTAGAATAGACTGCAGAGGCGATCTAATCCAGTCCCCTCATTCTCATGTAATAAGAATAAGGCTAAAAGAATGAAAATGATTTGCGTAAGGTCATATAGGTAGTACCTGGCAGATCCAGCATTTGATCCAGAGTCTCCTGACTCTGAATCAGGGCTTTTTATCATTGTAGCAGATGGGATCTGACCAGAGTTCAATTCAGCCAACATAATCACCTCCAATTTAATCCATCTCAACATAACTATTTATTGAGTGCCTCTTCTGAGCAAAGTATGAATGTCCTAAGTGCTGGGAATCCAAAAGAAGAAATGTCTTTAGGTATCTATAATCATATACATATATATATGTATATATATATATGTACATTCTTATACATCTATGTAAGGCATACCATGCTGGTTTATCCTGTTTATCTGAAAGTGGATCACATCATCCTTCATAAGTACAAGTCTTTCCATATTTTTCTAAATCCACTAACTCATCTCTTACACCACAGCAATATTCCATCTTTATATTGTCTACTTAAAAGTCTAAAACAATATTGATTAATGTGACTGACATATAGTGTAGTTTCCCTATTTTTCTCTTTTGATTAAATCTATTTTAGCTTTAACTTTGGCTAAAATCAATGATTACTACCCCTGGGTTTTTTTTTTTTTCTAATAAATTCTACTCTGATCATTATTATGTTTGTGTGTGTCTTTTATTTCTTATTCCTGATGCTTCCTCTGCTTTACTTCTGCCATCTACCTTGCCTTACTTAACCCACCCTCTCCAAGGACCCTTCCTTTATCCTCTCCATATTCCCCTTCCCTCCCTCTTTCTTCCATTTTTGTTAATCTACATACCTTGTCTCATTTAAATCTATGTATTACTCCCTATTTAATCCAATTCCCATGGGAATAGGGTCCCAGAACTACCACCCCTCCTCCCCATCTAATTCCTCTTTGTCAGTTCTTCCTCTTGCACCTCACTGATATAATATAATTAATCTTTTTACATCTCCTACAATGTTTGAGAATCACATCATACTTAGCTCTATCCTAATCTTTCTTTCAAACTACTCACTTATTAATAACAATCTTAGTTTACTTCTATTGACTCAGGTTGGGTCTTTATTCCACTAAGACTCTTGGATTCTTTTTTAGATGAACTGTTTTCTAACAGTTAAGTTGATTTTTTGAAGAGAGATCTAGAATTTTCCATTTATTTTTCTTACTAAATTCAGCCTGTTCTAACCTGTTCCATTAAAGAAAGGGGGGAAGGAACAGAAAGATTTTGACACTGTCAGCCAATGTCAACATAATCCCTCCCAACTTGCCATGATCTTCAAATTTGATAAACACACCATGTATATCTTTCTTTAAGTCATTGATAGAAAATATTGAACAGAACATATCCCTGTTGAAATGGCAGATTCTTAAAGCAGTTCAGTAGGTATTTCCCTCTAAGATGACATGAAGTCATCAACAAGTAGTCTTTGGTTCAACTAACCATTTCTGAATCCAGTTGTATTCCACTTGTGGACAACTCTTATTGAGATACTTTTTTAAAAAATCTACTCTTTATAACCTCTATAATTTTGTCCTCTGGGACTAAAGAAAAGGTTTAATTCTACTTTTGTCACATGTCACTGTGTCTAGCTCACATTTGCCCCACTTTTTCTACAGGGATGGTATGACATACTGTGGTAAATGCTTTGCTGAAATGC
Source organism: Sarcophilus harrisii (assembly GCF_902635505.1). Lineage (NCBI taxonomy): Eukaryota > Metazoa > Chordata > Mammalia > Dasyuromorphia > Dasyuridae > Sarcophilus > Sarcophilus harrisii. Next base: position 550,840,440 of record NC_045428.1, read on the forward strand.
AGGTAAGCTTTGCCTATGTTTAAATGAGATAAGATACATTAATTACTTTGCAAACTTTAGAGCACTATGTAAAATATCAGCTGTTACATTGTTATTATCATCATTATTGCTACTATGAGTATGAATGGCTCCATAGAATAGTGGTGGTTAGTCAGGAAGTTCTAAATTCAAATTTGACCTACTCCATTTGATCCTAAATTACCTAGCCTCTCAGTGCCCCTAGTAAGCTCTAAAACTAGATAGTTAGGTGTGCAATGGGTAGGATGCTGGCCCTGGAATCAGAAGACTGAATTCAAATCTGGTCTCAGATACTTAGCTGTGTGATGTAGAACAAACATCTTAGCCTCAGCTTCCTCAAGTGTAAAAGGAGGATAATAATAGCATCTAACTCCTAGATTATTCTGAAGATCAAATGAGATATTTGTAAAGCACTTAGCAAAATGTCTGGCTCAGATTAGGCACTAAATAAAATAATTAGAAGTTGCAGAGAAGGTACTAATCTGTTTTGATACAAATTCTTTGCCAGGAACTCCCTAGACAGATGAAATCACAAGTCCACTAAATAGATCTATATCTATATGCATATGTGTGTGTATGTATACAGTGTTTATGATTATGGTATTTCCCAAATGTGTCATTCTAGTGATTCTATCACTAAAGGAAATAAAGGCTCTTAGTGATCACTGCTTCCTTTTCTGAATGTTCACAAGCCATCCCTTTAATAGTATATCCTAGACTTTTGCTAGTAATTAAAAATCAAGCTTACTATCCCCAAATCTGAAGATTTTACTCTCCCCACTTTGGAAAATTGAAACATAGGCCTTTCTCTAGTCCTGTTTCCTTTTCCAGAACATATTTCCTATTGTCCCTAATTTTTTTTAATAGCTTTTTATTTACAAGTTATATGCATGGATAATTTTACAGCAGACAATTGTTAAACCTTTTGTTCCAATTTTTCCCCTTCTTCCCCCCACTCCCTCCCCCAGATGGCAGGATGACCAATTCATGTTAAATATATTAGAGTATATATTAAATACAAAATAAGTATCCATTATTTTGCTGTACAAAAAGAATCGGATTCTGAAATTGTGTACAATTAGCCTGGGAAGGAAATCAAAAATGTAGGCAGGCAAAAATATAGGGATTGGGAATTCGATGTAATGGTTCTTAGTCATCTCCGAGTTCTTTCACTATGTCCCTAGTTTTTAAAATATCATTGTCCGTGGCTTTGCAATCACATCACCAGCTATTTCATTGCTGCATCATATAATATTTCATTTATATAGTTTTTGATAGATTCTAGGGGTTCTGTGAATTTGATTGCAGGAAAAAAATCATCTTTATTTTCACTAACCATTGGCTTCTTTTCCAATCCCATATATCTTTCATTTTGTACATTTAAAAACATGATTCTTAATCAGGGCCCACAGGCTACCAAAGGCATCCACAACACATACACACAAACACACACACACACACACACACACACACACACACACAATCAAAAAAAAAACAAAACCAAAAAAACCCTAAGAACTTCTGATATCTGACTCAATCATCATTACAATGGGGAGATAAAGACTAGGGGAGAGATGATAGATTTACATCTGGAAGGGACCTTAAAGGCTGTCTGTCCTGGGTATTACCTGAAAGAACCAAGACCTGAACCCCAGCACTCTTCCCTCTCTACCAGGTTGTGGCAAGTGGCTTGCCCATCCAAAGCAGTTTGGCTTTGGATTTGCCATCCAAAGATGGCAATAGATTCCTCAAGGATTTTTGATGCCCAACCCAAGATTCTTTCCACTAAGAAAACGGTAAGCCTTCCTTGCCTGGGTGGGCCCCAGGCAAGAGATGCTCTGGAGTTTTGGAGGCATTACTAGATGAGAATATACCCCTTGGACCTCCTTTTCTCATGCATACAACACTTGATCCAGTCAGGCTGTACTCCTTACTGATTCTTGGACCATTCATGCTATTCTGCCACTGTGACTTTGCACATGCTGAACCCCATCTCTTCTTTTCTTACCCTGCCCTCATCCTTCAAAACCTTCCTCCTTCTCCCCTTGGTTCTGTCCAAACTAAACTCACTATGCCACTTTGAGGCAAGATGGTAGAGACCTGTCTCTACCTCTTATTAACTATAGAATACTAAGCACATCACTTAGCTTCTCTAAATTCAATTTCCTAATTTGTAAAATGGGGCTAAGAGTACCTACCACGAACTAATGTTTTCCATGAACTAATGTAATGTGTAAAGCATTATATAAATAAATGTCAGCTTTTATCTCTGTGACATGGGTCTCTCCTCTGGACTTTAATTTTTCTCATCTGTGCAGTAAGAAATGGGGTTGGGTTAGGGAAACAATGGGGTAGAGTGTAGGGAATCAGGAGAACTCTGGGATCCAATCTTGTCTCTAATGCTCACTCCATGGACACATCTCTGAAGCTCGGTTTCCCACCTATAGAATGTAGATAACAATATCCAGTAATAGCCATGGCTGTCCAAAAAATAAACAAGGTAACATATAAACTATCAAGTTCCATATAAATGTCTTTTATTTTATTTTGATGCCTAAGGTGACTTCCAGTTCTTTCATGATTCTATGGTAACAGATTTGTGGACAGATCTACTTGTTAGGACATTTCTTCTGTAATCAGCAAACCTACATCTGCCTCTTTGTGACACCCATTGCTTACAGTTCTGTCTTCTGCACAGAACATATCTAATCCCTCTGACAGCTGTGATGTGCCCTCCTTCCCCAGAGATTGCTCTTCTTCAGGCTAAAAAACCCCCAAGTTCTTTCTCACATACTACACTCTTGGGATCTTCCTGGAGCTCTCCCTGTCCTTTTTAAACAGAACCTAATGTGTTTTGAGAATACAGAAGGATTCTCATGTCCCACCCAGATCATCATGCTTCTCTCAGTGGAGCCCAAGATCACCTTTGCTTTTATTTAGTAATTTGTCATGCTTAATTCATCTTGAGGAAAGCAGTGCTTTAGAAAACTTGGTCCAAAAGGGAGTATGTGCGGATTGGGTTGGAGAGTGCCCAAAGGCAGAAAAAAACATTTTCACAATTTTCTCTCTACCTGTTTAAACCAAGCACTTGAAGACCTAAGTTAATAGGAACTTGGTCACCCAAACTATAGGTGAAAGGAGGCATTAAAACAAGACTTCTTAATCCCCCTTTTTGTATTATGGAACTCCTTGGAAGTCTGGGGAAGTATACACACTCCTCAGAATAAGGTGTGTATTTAAAAATTCATAATTGAAGGAAATATTAAATTTCAATTAGAAGTAAGTAAAAATAAAGATATAATTCTTCCCCATTCAAATTAATGGACCTTCCTAAAAGTTATTAATGAACCCAGGTGAAGAACCCTGATTATAAATCCCTGAGTTTAAAGAGGACCAGACAATGGGGATACTGAGAAGGACAAAAACAGATCCCTGAAAACATTGTTTGCTCCATTAGAATGTAAACTTCTTGAGGTCAGGATCTGTTTTTGTACATCAATCCTATCCATGAGATTTTCTTGGCAGTTACGTATATACAAACATGCACATATAATATACACATGTATGTATACATACAAATATGTGTGTTGTATTTATGTATATAAAAGATTCGGTCAAAGGATATACAAGTTAACTTTAGAGAGAGTAATTCTAGAAACTGGGGGGAGAGGGGATGAGAGGGTGAGACAGGAAAGGCTTTCTGTAGAAGGTAACATTCGAGTGGCTTTGAAGGAAATCAGGGATTCTAGCTTTTAATTTATAAATTCTGATTAAATGAATAGATAAATTAGAACATTCATAGTCATCCAGAGGCATTTTCATTCAACTTTTCTTTGCTTGAAGATTTCTCTAGTAAAGATGGAGTTGTCCTACTCATAGTGGGAGGGGTTTTGGGCTCATATCTACATATAAGGCCTTAAACGGTTTCCTTGCTCTAGCATGGTGGGGGAGGGGAAGAGAGAAACTAGGGCTAGATTTAACTGGGTTTACTAATAACTTAAGTAGTGAGAGATATATCAACTTATTTGGAGCAAAATTCAAAGAAATCAATTATTTAAACATCTTATGCAAACATTATTCATTAGTGATGAACAAATCAATATATTGTTTACTTAAAATTGCTTATATTTGTAAATCAAAGATAGTGACTGAAATTGTGTACTATAATCTGAGATTAAATTAAACAAATTTATGAAAATCTGTTTGGATTTCCTATAGCTATTTTGATTGTGAAATTATTCGCAAATATCTTTTGTTAACTTGTTGACCTCTATTGAAGTTGAAGACACAGAGCCTAGAAATCTTAAATGCATCCCCAAACTTGAAAAAATAGCTCCAAGAGCTAACAGCTAGAGCTGTCCAAAAATGCCCTGGGCTAACTCAGGAGTTAGATCCCACCTCCCCATCCCTAGAGGTCTTTAAGGGAATGCTCAACAACCACTTGTGCCATAAAATTGAAGGATGGGATTAGAGAATCAGAGATTTAGAACTAGAGGGGAATTTAGAGGTTAAGTGCCATTCTCTCAGTTTACAGATGAGGAAACCAAGGTCCAAGGAACTTTAGCAGTCACAATAATGGCAGGTATCTGAAGCAGGACTAGAACCTAGTTTTCCTTATTCCAAGTCTAGTGTTCTATTCACTTCACTTGCACTATTCTATTCACTTTAAGGTCCCTTCCTATTCAGAAATTTTGTGATTCATAGCTTCTGTTGCCACAATAAGGAAGGCAGGACTGCAGGAGTCTGAGGATAGAAAATAATCAAAATCAATTCTCTTCATTCATATGAAGAGCAGCCTTTCTCTCTTACAGGTGATTGCTTGCAGAGGACTGTGGATAAAATCAGGAAAAAACTTGACTTCTTGGCTAGTGTTCTAAGGCTGCCTCTGCCTCCACCTCTACCATATTGTGATTGCAGATTCTCCTGAGGAGAGAACCAAAGGGTGCCAGGGATGATAAGCCTCTATTCACCTAGTGGGTGCCAATTTCAGCTTTGACATACAGTACTTTGGAGCCCTTCCTTCTTCTTTGGAGTGTGTTGAAACACTTGAATCATGGAAACTTTCCTATTGCCACTTGTAATTCTGCAGGGGCCAAGATATGTTATTCAAGTTCCGAGGAGAATCCTGAGAACTTGTGTTTAGCTTATGTACAGCAGGGAAGAAAGAAATAATGAAGGGAATAAGTATCTATATAGTATTTATATGTCTGTGCATCAGATATTGTGCTAAGAACTTTACAAATATTCAATCATTTGATGCTCAGTATAGCCCTCCAAAGTAAGTGCTATTATTATGCCCATTTTACAATTGAGGAAAACTGAAGCACATGGAAGTCAATTGACTTCCCAAGATCACACAGATATTAAGTATCTGAAACCATATTTGAACTTGGGTGTTCCTGACTCCAGGGTCCATGCTTCTTCCACTGTACCGCCTCCCTTTCTCAGTGGGGATGCACAGGATTGCTGGCTGTAGTTGCAAAGTACTGACTTTTCTTGGGTACCATTGTTGCCTCCCCACTTATACTCCCCATTCCAGAGTTAATGAAGGTAGATACTTCTTCATTGAATTGGCATTCCTGACCCAACGCAGGAGGAGCTTTGCCACAGATGTAGCCATGGGAGCTCTGGGTATTGACAAACTGATGGAGCTACAGAGGCATCCTGCTGTTTATTAGGCAGTTTCTTCTAGTGGTGGAGGAAGGGAGCCCGCTGTTTGGAGATTTCCGATATTGCAAGACAGTTCTCTACAATGCTATTAGAAAGGAGGAGTTGATTGAGTAAGTGGTCTCACCCCATTTAAAGAAAGTGACCATATGTTCTAATATCTTAAAGAGGTGAGAACAAGTCTCAATCAACTAATCAATCAAATAATTTAAATTAAGTGCAGAAATGTACTGGGCTAAGGTTGCTGGAGAAAAATGTGAGGATTGGCTGGAGAAATTTAGTCATATCTCCTGGGTTATCTATAGAATAGAAACCCAATGTATTCAAGCATCTGGTGAAATTTAGATTTCATGGAATCAACAGATTTCAACATGATTTTGGAAAGATACTCTATGATACTTGTCTAGTAGAATGCATGTATATCCGGGACAGTCAGGACAGATGGATAATAAGCTGGGCCCAGAGATGAACAGAAGAGAGGAGAGTCTGTTGGAATACTTTCAGGAAATTGCAAGACTGTTTTACTGACCACCTCCCACTAGCTTCCCATGAACGCAGCAGCCCATCTTTTCAATACTTTTTTCAAAGTTTTTTTTTCCCCAAATTCTCTCACTCCCTCCCTCATTGAGAAGGCAAGAAACGTGATACCCATTATACATATGAAGTAATGCAAAATGTATTTCCATATTAACTATGTTGCCAAGAAAAATAGAAGCAAAAAAAAATAAAGTGAAAAAATATTCAGAGTTCATCAAATACTGACATTTTTTACTCGTGTTTGAATTTGTTGAAGTCAGACATGGAACACCACTACTTCTGAGTAACTAAAATAAGCATCACACAGAGAACAATAGAGAAGAGATGGTGGGTGTGAACAGGTGACTGAGTGTTTCCAATAAAAAATACAGAGGGGAACAAGTTGAAAAGGAATCATCAAGGAATTCTAAGGAAGAGACGCTATGCTAGTCACACAGCAAGAGTGAGGAATGATAGGTAGACAGGGGGAGTGTTTCAGTGGTCCCCTAGAGATTTGGGGAGAAACAGGAAAATCTTCAAAATGTTCGGTGGATTCTTGTAGTGGACTTGGGAAAAAATATGGGATCATTCCCACAGCATAAAAGACAAATGGATGGATTGTGATCTTTGCCAGTGGAGGAAATCTTGAACTGATTAGATCAGAGTTGAATTTAAGAATTTAAGAAAATATTATTATAACAAGGGACAGCATGTAGAGTTTGGTTCTCGAGGCATTTTAGGAGGACCCCAAGGGATCCCCATTCAGAGAGTCCAAGAGGTCAAAACTATTTTCATAATAATACTAAGATATTTTCATTTCTAATATGGTAAATATTGAAAGATATTGCATCTGGCCCAGATATTTATACAGTGCTGAATCTGGAGTCAGTAAGATGAGTTCAAATCCTCTCTCTGATACTAGTTTCATAATACTAAGACATTTTAATTTAGAACACATTAAATATAGGTAAATATAACCAATGTAAGCAAAACTCTTTGGGGAGTGCTCAATAATTTTTAAGAGCATAAAGAGGTCCCAAGACTAAAAAGTTTGAGAATTGCTAGTGTAGTGGATAAAGAACCAATCTCAGAACTAGAAAGACATGATCTCAAGATTCACCCCTCAAGCATACTGGCTATGTGATCATGAACAAATCCTTCACCTAAATTAGGGGTCCTGAAAACCCTTTGTGTCACATAGATCCTTTGGCATTGTAGTGGAAACTATGAACCCCTTCTAAGAATATAGTATTTAACTGCATAAATAAAACAACAGGACTACAAAGGAAACTAATTATAAGGTAGTTATCAAGAGATATTGTACATGCATATTGTTGTTTGGGGGTTATTTCAGTAATGGCCAATTCTTTGTGATCCTTTCTGGAGTTTTCTCAGGAGATACTCCAGTTCATTTTACCAGATGAGGAAACTGAGGCAAACAGGATTAAATGAATTAGCCAGGGTCACACAGCTAGTAAAAATGTCTGAGGCCAGATTTAAACTCACAAAGATGAGTTTTCCTGACACTCTCTCCATTGTGTTACCTAACTGCCCGTGTATGGTACATATCTGGACACATATGCATATATGTGTATACAGCTAAACACACAATTATATCTCAAGTTCATGGATCTCCGGGACCTTCTAGCTTTGATATCCTATGATCTTATGAACTCAATATTCTTTTTTTAATTCTTTTTATTATAATAACTTTTTATTGACAGAACCCATGCCAGGGTAATTTTTTTACAACATTATCCCTTGCACTCACTTCTGTTCTGATTTTCCCCCTCTCTCCCTCCACCCCCTCCCTAGATGACAAGTAGTCCTATATATGTTGAATATGTTACAGTATATCCTAGATACAGTATATGTGTGCAGAACTGAACAGTTCTCTTGTTGCACAGGGAGAATTGGATTCAGAACGTAAAAATAACCTGGGAAGAAAAACAAAAATGCAAACAGTTTACATTAATTTCCCAGTGTTTTTTCTTTGGGTGTAGCTGCTTCTGTCCATCCTTGATCAATTGAAACTGAATTAGGTCTCTTTGTCAAAGAAATCCACTTTCATCAGAATACATCTTCATACAGTATCATTGTTGAAGTATATAATGATCTCCTGGTTCTGCTCATTTCACTTAGCATCATGAACTCAATATTCAAATAGCAGACCCAGCACTCAGTTTTTTTTTTCACTCATCATCCTGAGGGAAAAGGAGAGGTCTACGTTGGGGGCATTTGGACCAAACTGTATGATTGCTATAGTTACAGTCTACTGAATACCTCAGTCCCATTCAGCTGGTATGGAGATTGGGTAGTGATTGGAGAAGGGGGAGATTGCTAATCCCAGGTGGTTTCAGCATGAAAGTCCTGGTAGTCATATCAGAGCGTCATCTCTCTGTTCTTCTCAATAAATAATACCAAGACTCTCCTAAGAGAGATTCGGAGCCAGATAAATCCAGAAATTCCCGCAAAGCCACAATTCAGAGCCTCATCAATAAATATTTTTAGCCAATAAATATTTTTAGCCAACTGGAATTGGTATGCCTGACACCAGGTTAAGGAGGCAGATGTAGGGCCAGTATATAATAATGTCTTTGCATAACTGCAATTAGGACATCCTCAAATTCCTGGTACTGGGAGGAAAATTAGAGCTCAGAGTCCATCACAGGAGTATCTCTGGCTATGATGTGCCCGCTCTCAGCAATGCTTCCAGTAATACAGAGAGAGAAACATGACCTTTCCTCAGTTTCATGTACTATGCAAATTATGTAGTCAGTCAGAAAACCCCTTATTTGACTAGGAAGAAATGGGGCCATGTAATATCTAAACTAAAGCATTTACACAATAGGTATCTACTCTCTCTCCACTCCAGCCCATGCTCAATTTAGTCAACAGTGTGATTCTCCTAAAGTGTAGATTTGACCATAGTCACCCGTCCCCACTCAATAAACTCCATTGGCTCTCTATCATCATCATCATTAGCATTCAGAGAGAGAACCATGAAGACTGAATTTGAATTGAAGCATCCTATTTTCACCTTTTGTTGTTGTTGTTGTTTGCTTTTTATTTCTTGTGTTTTTTATTTTGTGTCCTGATTTTTCTTCACAACATGACTAATATGGAAATATGTCTGAAATGAATATACATATATAACCTATATCAGACTGCATGCTGTTTAGGGGAGGGGAGAGGGAAGGTAAGGAAGGAGGGAAAAATGGAACTCAAAATCTTACAAAAATGAATATTTAAAACTATTTTTATATGTAATTGGAAAAATGAAATACTACTGAAATTTTTTAAAAAGATTATTTCCTCTATGAAATCTTTCTCATAGTCTGAGTTATTCATTTGACAAATTAAGATGTCTAAGAGGTCCCAGTCACGACTTCTGCCCCCAAAAGATCACTCTGTACATATTTGGTTCATCTTGGTTCCCATATAGTTTACTCAGAAAAATTTCAGAATGCAGCTCATGAAAATAAAAATATGAGACAAGAGTTAGTGGGGATGTGGGATTTCCAGAAATGTGGGCAAGAGGATATCCGGTATTTCTGGATTGTAGAGTTTGTAGAGAATGAGGTATAAGAAGGCTGGGAAGATAAGAAAGGGTCAGGGTATTAAGAGCTTTAAATAACAAACAGAGGACTTTATATTTGATGCTGAAGTTTATTGAGTAGGTGGATATTAGATTTTAGAAAAAATAATCCTTAGCAGCTAAGTGGAGGATGAATTGAAGTGAGGAGAGAAAATCTCTCCTCAAAAAAGTAGGGAGACCAATTAAATTATTGTTGAATCATTTCAGTTGTGTCTGGTTCTTTTTGAGCTCATTTTGGGTTTCCTTGGCACAGATTTTGCAACCTTTTTTTTCCTTCTTCAACTCATTTTAGAAATGAGGAAACTGAGGCAAACAGGATGAAATGACTTATCCAGAATCACAGAGCTACTAAGTGACTGACACTAGATTTGAACTCAGAAAGATGAATCTTTCAGATTCTGGGACTAGTTTCTACCCACTGAACCTCCTAGCTACATTGACCAATCAAGAAGCTGTTGCAAAAATTTAGTTTATTGGTCCTCAAACTTTTTGGTCTCAAGAACCTTTTGCACTCTTAAAAAGGTATTGAAAACTCCTTTATAATCTTAAAAATTATTGAGAACCCCAAAGAGCTCTTGTTTATTAGGGTTACATCTCACAATATTTACTATGTTAAAAATTAAAATGGATAAATTTTAAATCATTTATTTAAAAATAATAAACTACATCCTAATATAAATAACATTTTTATTTAAAAAACCCAACTATATTTCCCTAAGTAAAAAAAAGTCAGTGAGAAGACCAGCATTGTTCTGCATAGTTTTTACAAATGTTTGGCTTAATGGAAGACAGCTGGATTCTTCTATCTGCTTTGACATTCAATCTGTTATAATATGTTGTTTTGTTTGAAGAATATGAAGAAAAATCCAGTCTCACATAGATAGGTAGCTGGACAAAGAAGGAGTATTTTAATAGGCAGATAATGAATTAGTATTTTATGAAAATAGTTTTGACCTTGAGATTCCCTTGAAAAGTCTTAAAAGATCTGTGGTAGATGATAAAGAGCACAAATGAGGATGGTAACTATGAATGGAGAAAAGGGATATGGCAGATGTTGTGAAGGTAAAAACACCAAGATTTGTCAAGAGATTGGATAGAGGGAATGGAAGGAGTCAAGTATAATACCAAAGTTGTGGTTCTACATAATCAAAAAGGAGTTCCAGAGAAGATTGTGGGCCATTGACAAGAATAGGAACGTGTGCCTTGCTTGTGATAATGGGTGACATCCTGACTTGTGTGTAAATTGGATTTTGGGGAACCAGAATTGCATAGATTTATTTATCAGCCTTATTCTTTTTTTGACAAAATAGTCAAGATGACTAGTGATGTCCTGGGATACAGTGGATGACCTTGACATTCTCCATGTCTGATGAAGCTCTAAGCTCTCCACAGTGGAGCTTCAGGGGCTTCATGGCCCATTGGAACAAATTGTTCTCATCTGCTCATTCCTCCAGGGGAAGTCTTCACATGCTTGGGATAGACATTCATTTAACTCACCAATGGGGTAGGTGACCCCTCCGTTACCCTCCACATGGGTTTAGCCCACCTGATGAGAAGGTTTTACAGGATGTGATCACTGTACATGCTATAGCTTCTTGAAGCCACCGGTGGGTGATGGTTACCAAAGGAGGATAAGCAGCTCTGAAAAGGGCTTGGCAAGCCCTCATACCCGAGGTGCTAGTCCTCTCTGAACACTCCATATTCCCTAAGGGAAGGTCATAAGAGGAGACAAAAGATTTTGAGTTCTATTTGGAACATGTTGAGATTGAGGTAGGAGACATCCAGTTGGAGACTTAAGAATGGAGCTCAGGAGGAAAGTTAGACTTGGATACATGTTTCTGGAAAACATTTCCATAGAGATCATAATGGAATCCATGGGAGCTGATGAGATCATCAGGGAAGATAGTATGGAGACAGAAGAGTGATAGCTATAGTTGGTCAATGTGACCTGGATGAAGAACCAGCAAAGGAGAATGAGAAGAAGTGATCAGATTGATAGAAGGAGAAACAGTGTCATGAAAATCCAGTCATCATGAAAATTCAGAGAGGAGGAGAAGGGGACCAGTATGTCAAATGCTACAGAATTATAAAGAAACTAAGAAAAATCCATCTGATTGAGGAATTGAGATCACTGTAACTTTGGAGAGAGCAGTTTAAGGTGAATGCTGACATCAGAAATCAGATGGCAGAAGCTTTATGAGTGAGAGTAGAAAAGTGGGACAATAGCTGGTGGGAATGTGGGATTGAGTATGAGTTTTGTCAAGGACGAGGGAGCCGTGGCCATGTTTGCAGGCAGCCGAAAAGGAGACAGATGGTAGACGGGGAAAAATTGAAGATTAGAAATGGATGGAAGTATAGGCAATGTGCTAGAAAGATTTATCAGACATCTACCATATGACAAACACTGTGCTGTTGTACTTTACAAATCATTACCCTGGCATGTAGACCTTATTATTATCCTCTTTTCCCCTTAGTTGAGGAAACTGAGGCAGATGGAGGTTAAGTGTCTGAAGCTGGAATTGAACTCAAGTCCTCTAGACTCCATACCCAATGTTCTATCCACTCTACTGGACAAGAGGAGATAGGATCAAGAATGTATGTGGAAGGTTGGCTTTGGCAGGGAGAAGGCCGCTTCTTCACATGAAGGAGAAGATAGTGGAAGAAAATATCTCAGGGAGTTCACTATAAAGGTCCTCAGTTTTTTCTGTGGAGTATGATTCAAGGTGGCATCTGGGTGGTACAGTGGATAGAGCACTGAGCCTGGAGTCAGGAGTACCTGAGTCCAATGTGGCCTCGGACACTAGATGATCCTGGGCAAGTCTCTTAACTGTCTCAGTTTTTTCATCTGTAAAATGAACTGGAGAAGCAAATGGAAAACTACTTTAGTGTATTTGCTAAGAAAATCCCAAATGGGGTCATGAAAACTTGGACATGACTAAAAAATGTCTGAACAACCACAATAACATAGTTGAAGGTCCTCAGCTGAGAAGGATGGGAAAGGGGGAAATACTGTTTAGAACAGTATTGAAAGAGTCACTGTGGGGAGTGGGACAGTGAATTGATTAGAAAGAAGTAAAATAATTGTCTTGCTACAGTGAGGTCCCCATTGAGATTATGTAACATAAATTTGTAGTGGACCCAGATGGTAGAGTTTTATGATTTCTTCCAGCTCCATTCAGTAGCATGTGAGCAAGGGAGGCAGATGGTGGGGTTTGGCAAGGCATGATCAGTAATAGGACAAGGGCACGGGAGAGGAGAATAGTTCTTTCACCAAGGGTAAGGGAGGAGGATAGAGCTAGAACAAGGGGGGTGGCCTAGGAGAGAACTGAGGAATTGGAGGATTGGGGATGGCAGTGAGGATGAAGAGTAGTTTGGGGCTGTGAGACAGAAAAAGATGGAACGATAAGCTTTTATGATCCAATAAGGGAAACACTCAGTACAGCTCTTTTCCCCGTCCAGCAGGTCCCTTTCTTCCACCAGATCTTCAAGTCCTCTGGGCTCCACATCTAGTTCCTGCAAGGCTGCATTGATTAGTTCTCTCACTCTGAGAATGGAATGGGGAACACTGTAGCAGTTCAGGGTATGACTCTACATGCACTGCTGTCTGAAATTCTTCATAAGGTCATAGATTTATGACTGAAAAGGAACTTAGATATCATATAATCTGTCCCTCTCGTTTTACAGATGAGGAAACTGAAGTTCAAGGCATTTGTAACTTGATGAACACATGTTCATGGTTATCTTCCCCTTCTCTGGACTTGAAAAATTCCAGTTGCCCCCATTATTTCTAGGACCAAATATAGACTCCTTTGTTTGGTATTTACAGATATTTACAACCTACCCCTTTCCTATGTTATCATTTTTCTTATGATTTACTCCCTATCATGTAATCTACTGTCCAAAGGTTGGGGTCCATCCATCCTGGTCTGCTGGCTGCTGCATCTCCCCACCTCCATGCATTTACCCTGGCTGTACCCCATGCCTGGAATGCTCTCCCTCATCATCTCTGCCACAAAGAACCTTTGTCTTCCTCCAAGATGCACCTTAATACCCACTTTCTGTAGAAAGTCTTTCCTAATACTCCAAGCTGCTAATAGTGACATCTCATCCAAGTTACCTTGTATGAATCTTAGAATATTTATATGCAGACATGTAGTACTTTGTCTGGGATCATCTCCCCTCCACAACTCACACTGGCAGACTAAACCACTATTTACTTCGTGATTCCAGGGGCAACCCTGAAGAGTTAGGGCTTCTAGTACCATCACTTATAAACTCATCCATTATTAATTAACCAATTGATATCAACTGCTTTTAACAAAGAGTGTTTTGTTATATTTTATATATTTCTTATACCTTTAGTTATAAAATAGAATAAAACAGAATGGAAGTTTGAGCCCCTCTTCCACAAACAGAGGGCACACATGTTCCTGAGCACAGTGGGTTTAAAGCATGAAAATATTAAAAACGAGGACACATTTGTGACTGGTCTGGGAATTTTTTTTCTCTTCTAGAAATCCTCCCTGGGTCATGTCTACATGTGGCACAACCAATGGGCAAACAGCCCTTTTGCTCATCTGAGCCCCATTCTTTTGGAATCAGTATCTCAGATGCTAGGTCAAGGAAGTCACCTTGTGAGGTAGCTGGTTCTTTAGTGGTTGCTATGAGTGTTGGAACTCCAATTGGTGGCAGGACCTTGGAAGGCTTAGATAGATCTCTTGGTCTCATCTGTTTCCTCAGCTATTCTTTTTCAGGATAGTCCTTCACCTAACATCAGGAAATAACAATCAACAAAGGAAAAAAATATGTTCAGAAACACATGGTAGTCAGGTGGAGGAGGGGCTCCCCATCATCAGCTCATGACAAATGTTTCTCAGTTGAAATCTTCCAGGGGAGAGAACAAGAGATCATCCCATTGAACCTTATATGTGCCCATAAGGTTCTGATTCAGCCTTGTCCTTAAACCAGAAAACTTTTTGTCTTCAGTCTCTCCTGAGTCTTCAGTCTCTCACAGCTGAGATCTGGGTTCCTCCAAATTCCACATGTTGTACTGGCAGCAAGTAGAGAATATTGCCCATATATTGCCTCTGTATGAACCATCAGGAAGTGTAAAATGCTCTAAATTGCTCTAAATTTAGAGCAAAAATGCTCTAAAAATTGGGACATCATTAGCCAATCTTCAAATATATCCATGTGGTCTTCTCCATTAGAATGTAAGTTCTTTGAGGGTAAGAACTATTTTTTTTTCAAAGGCAGTTAGGTAGGGCAGCAAATAGAAGGGCTAGACTTTGAGTCAGAAATCTAGCCTCAGCCACTTACTGTGTGACTATGGACAAATCACTTAATTGTCTGCCTCAGGTTCATTAGCAATAAAAGAAAGATATTAATAATAGTACCTACCTTTCAGGGTTATTTTAAGGAGAATGTAATATTTCTAAAGTGCTTTGCAAGTGTTTTAGAATCCCTTTCAGGAAGAAATCAGTAGATTTCTATTTTTTATATATTTCATATATTTATATATTCAATTTCTATTTTATCCTCTGGTTCTAGGAATATTGAAAAACTTTTCTTTGATAAATTCGTGAAAGGTAATGTTTAGGCTCTTTTTTTAAAATCACGACTTAGAGGTAGTCCAATAATTCTTAAATTATCTCTCCTGGATCTATTTTTTTGTTTGATTGCTTCTTGATATCTCATAAAGTCATTAGTCATTACTTGCCCAATTCTAACTTTTGAGGAATCATCTTCTTCAGTGAGCTTTTGTATTTATCCTTTTCTATTTGACTACTACCTTTAAAAGAGAATGCTCTTCAATGATTTTTAAAAATATTTTTTCCATTTGACTAATTCTGATTTTCAAGGCATTCTTCTCTTAATAGGATTTTTGCTTTAGTCTGTTTTTTAAGACATTATTTTTCTTTAGTATTAGTACTTCCTTTATGAAGCTTGACTCTATACATGATTTTCTTATATCATTCTCATTTCTCTTCTCAAGTTTTCCTCTACCTTTCTAACTTGATTCTTAAAATCCTTTTTGAATTTCATGGCCTGAGATCAATTCATAATTTTCTTTGAACCTTTGAATGTAGGAATTTTGACTCTGTTGTTTTCTTGAATGGTATTTTGATCTTCCTTGTCACCATAGTATCTTTCTATGGTCAGAATTTTTTTTCTGTTGTTTGCTCATTTTTCCAACCTATTTCTTGACTTTTAACTCTATGCTAAAGTGGGGTTCTGATACCCAAATGGAGGGGACACTGTCTGAAACTTCAGAGTTTTGTGTAGTTGTTTTTAGAGGTAATTCTGGGAACCTGTAAAGTTTCTGGGTCTTCCAAGGTGGTATGATAGGTATATTTACTAATCTCCCGTATTGTGCACTGATTTATGAGGCACCACAAATACTCTTTTTAATCCTGGAACTATGACCTGGGTTCTTCCTCTCCTGAATTCTCAAACACTGCTGTGCTAGTGCTAGGGCTCCTCCTCATACTGGGATTAAGACCTAGTTCTGCAATCCAGATCCAAGTATAGACAATGCAACAGAGCCTGCCCCTGGTACCAGCAAAAGGACCTATATAAATCTCCTTCCAATCAATTGTTTGAATCTCTTAACATCTGTGAATTGAGGTCTGGAAATTATCACTGCTTATCCCTAAGAGTCTGTATCCCAAGGAAATCATAAAGGAAGGAAACGGACCCACATGTGCAAAAATGTTTGTAGCAGCTTTTTTCATGGTAGCAAAGAACTGGAAAATGAGTAGATGCCCATCAACTGGGAATGACTGAATAAGTTGTGGTATATGAAGGTAAATGGAATATTATTGTTCTATAAAAAATTGATGAACGAACTAATTTTACAAAGTCCTGGAAAGATTTACATGAGCAAAACAAGCAGAATCAGGAGTACATTATGCACAGTAACAGCAAGAGTGTGTGATGGTTCTTCTCAGTGATTCAGTGATTGAAGGCAATTCCAAACTTTGGATAGAAAACACCATCTACATTTAGAAAGAGAACTATGAAGATTGAATATAAATCAACATAGCTATGTTCACTTCTTTTTTCTGTTGTTTTTCCTTGTTTTTTCCCCTTTTGTTCTGATTTTTCTCTTTCAGCATAATTCATAAAGAAATATGTATTTTAAAAGTTAATAAACTCATGTGACAAGAAAAAAAATAAATTTAAAAATGTTTTTAAAAATTGCCACTTGATTCAATCACCCTGAGACCTGCTCCTGTTTTGCTGGGACCAGTTCTACACTGGCAAGGCCTCCATTGAACTGTGCTCCACATTCACTCTAGTGCAGATCTTCTAAGCTGTCTTGAGCTGGAAAATTGTTCTATTCCATCTTTTTGTGGCTTCTGCTGCTCTAGACTTTGTTTAGAGTCATTATTTTAAAGTGTCTAGAGGGGTTTTGGGGAAAACTCAATCAAGTCCCTTCTTTACTCCATCATCTTGTGCTTTGCAAATATAAAAGTACAAGTGCTAGTTATCATTATCATGTGTATTTCTATTATCTAGTACCTAATAATGGCTAAATAAATATTTCTTGATTGATTGATTGGGGGGGGTGTAGTAATATGCTATTATGATTCTAGATAGGATTATATAGGCTGAAAAGTAACCAAGGGAAGTTCATTCCTAAGTAACCCTGAGGAGTCGGTACATTCTACCAGGACTTCGCTCTTACTGAGCCAGAGAATGCCGTGGATGTCTGCTTTCCCAGGGGAGATCGTGAAGGGACCCTTCATGGTAGCTGGGCAGGTTGCTAATCCTCCTGAGTTGTGGTGTGGTCCACAGGTGGCCTGTCCTGTGCTTGACACCACAGAGGCTTCCTTTACCGCAGGATGTGAGAAGGGCTGAAGGTCTATATTAAGTTTTATTTGTACAACTTGCCCCAGGTGGTCTTCTATACACCCTGTGGAACCAACTGTTTGGGCTTTATTGTGCTGCTGCTGAGTGGGGAAAACAAGGTACCCCCTCCAGAGCTACCCTTCACTTCTTAAGAGTCCAGGAATCTCCCCAGAGGGAAATGATTTCCTCTGAGATTTGGTCCAGCTATAACGGGTATTCTGGGCCATCAGCTCTGCAGGGAAATTCTGCTGGAAAGTACACAGTAGCAAGCCAGAAGGTCTGCCAGTGACAGGGCTGGGGATGGTGGGAAGCTCATCCATTCATTACGAAGGAGCATGATGTGGAACATATGGCTCCAGAAAGGGCACAGATTTGGAGTGAAGAGACCTGGCTGCAGTAGGGGTGAATGGAATATTTCAGGGAGAGTCTTTTAAAAAATATTTGTTAATTAATTCATTCATTCATAAAAGCAACTCTCAATCATGTTCCAAGGCTTTTTGGATACTCACTACTGGGGGCTCAGAACTATATCATTCAGATATGGCATCTGTTATGGTGCTCTCCTTACTATAAATTCTGAGAACTAGGATCTTGAGAGCTTCAGCAGCTGCATTCTAAAGTTGCCTTTTAGAATAGTCCTAATCCTCTCTCCTCAGCTCTTTAAATCCAATTTAACTCTATGGGGTAAGTCAACAAGTCAACAAGCATTTATTAAGTACTTACTGTGTTCCAGGCACTGTACTAAGTGCTGGGAATACAAAGAGGCAAAAGTATCAAGGAATCTAATAGGGGAGTCAACATGCAAATAACTGGGTATAATAACATATAGACAGGATAAATTGGAGATAAATTGAGTTACCTAATTCTCTGGATATCCATACTTGGACAAAGTCACAAATTCCCAGAGACTTACATCTAAACATTCACTGCTCTTACTCTTTTATCACAGTGTATGTAGTATAGCCAAGACAACAAAGAACTTGAATTCTAATTGATATTTAATACCTATGTGATTCTGGGCAAGTCGCTTACCTTGGGGTCTCAGTTTTATATTAGCTACAGCTTATATAGTAATTTAAATAAAGTTTGCAATATGCTTTACAAATAATATTTCATCTGACCCTCTCAACAACCTTGGGAAGTAGGTGCTATTGTAATCATCCCAATTTTACAGATGGGAAAACTGAGGTAAACAGGGTTATGTGACTTGCCTTCAGGTCTTCCTGACTCCAGGTCCAGAGTTCTGTGCCATGGGATACCTAACCACTTCTTCATCTGTGAAATGAGTGGGCTGGACTAGATGACCTCTGATCTTATGAGCTCATCGACTCTCACAACAACTCTGCCCCAACACAGTTACTCAATCTGGCTTCAACCCTCCATCCATGCTCCATTCTCACCCTCACTTGCCACAGATATCAGGGGCCAAATTAAGAGGCAATGTTGGAGTCTAGAACCAGTATGAAATTTCCCCTTGCTGGCTATATGAGCTTTGGCTAATCACTCAACCTCACTGACCCTCAGTTTCTCATTTATAAAATGGATATAATAATTATAGTACTTACCTCACAGAATTTTTATGAGGCTCAAGTGAAATAATGTTAAGTAGGCATTTGGCGAACCCTAAAGTACTAAATAAATGGGAACCATTTTTATTATCTTCTGCTACTGGGCCAAGCATGACCACCAGGATCAGAGAGATTTTTGTCTACCTAAATAGCTGCTGTTCACCCAAGAAATGCAGACAGCTGCATCCTCCCTTCCTTGTCCAGATGTTTGTTGAACTGCATAGCCTGCATGACAGATAGAAAGGTGGATGGACGATGGATAAAGTATTTATTAAACATTTACTATATAGTATATGCCATCTATTATATAGTAATATATTATTATATATTAAACATTTACTATATATATTTCACAAGTGCAGTGGATACTGCAAATATAGTTTAACAAAAACATTAGATTGTGAATCTAAATTTAGGAGTTTAAATCTCCTTGTATGCCCGAGAAAGTTACAAGAACTGCTAACTCTTGAACCCATGCTTAAAACCCATGGCTTTCTCACTTTTAAAGGATAATAATAGTCATCCATTGGTCTTAGGAACCAAAAATTTTGCTGATATTCTAAATAAAAGTAATTAACTTCTTATTAAATTCTTCGCTTCTATTATCCATTATTGTACTTACCTTTCCCCTAATCTACAACATCACCCTCCCACATAAAACCAGCAACTTCTCATTATTATGTAAAAACACAGTTAAACTCGCTTTCTTTACCAGCCTCCTTCCATTAACCCTATTCATCTACTCAGATCAAGAAGCCACAATTACAAACTGACAATGATTCTCAATAAGCACTGAGTCTGGAGCACTTAGGAAGACCCGACTTCAAATCTGGCTTCAGACATTAACTATATGATCTTGGACAAATCACTCTGTTTACCTTCACTTCACCCTGTTTACCTCAGTTTCTTCATCTGTAAAATGAGCTGAAGAAAGAAATGGCTAAACACTCCAGCATCCCTGCCAAGAAAACCTCAATTGGAGTCACAAAGAGTCAAACATGACTGAAAAATGAATAAACGGCAACAAAAAGCCACTAATAAATCTGTCATTTTCTACCTTGGGTTCTTCAGTCTTATTTTTGTGTGTGTTTTGTCTCACCACCACCACCACCCCATGTGTCCTGTGAAATATCCCCAGGCAGACACTGTCTTCTCAAGATTCTTCTCTTTGCTATATCACCCTACAAAAATAGTGATACATTTTTGTTGACTTAATGTTGAATGTTGGAGAAGATGGACTTCAAGTAAAGCTTGACATATGTTGTTGCTGTTCACTCATTTCAGTCCTGTTTCACTCTTGGTGACCCTATTTACAACTAAAATAACTGAAAACAACAGCATATGCTGGGTACTGGACTAAGTGTCTGAAAACACAAATATAAACAAGTTAAGACAGTTCCTGCCCTCAAGGAGCTTATATTTTAATGGGAAAGACAGCACATAAAGGGAAATTGGTGGAAGGGAGCATTGCTGTGGCAGCAGGTTGTGGCCATGAGTGGGAAGTCCAGTGCAGTCCACAATTTAGCGGAATAAGGCCAAAGCTGGCCCATCAGTGTTCAAGGTGGTTCTAGGAGCAGAGTCCTGTGGGGAGGAGCCAAAGATGATGACCCAAATGGAGATAGTCAGGAGTGGACGGGGAAGAAAATGAGGTAGGAACCTTCATTCAAACATTAGGTAACCGTGAAAAATAGGTGAGAGTCTTATTGAGATGAGACAGGTGTAGTGCCTGCAAAAAGTCAATAAGCAATTAGGAATCAACTATTTCCTGGGCAGCTTGACATAGTGGATAGAGGGCTAGACTTGGAGTCAGCCTCTCAAGGAATTTCTTCATCTAGGAATTACTTATATCACGAAATCATAGCTCCTTGATTCTCCATGTGTCAAGAAAAATATGCCTAAGTAACAAAAGTCTGGTTTTTTTTAGTGGACTTGATTAAGTTAAACAGAAATGAAACAATATCTTACATTTTATCCCTATATTGGGTTTTAGAGATCAAATGGCAAGCAGCATGGTCAATGAGGGAAATCTGAGATGCTAGATTCATAGAGCTGGGCATGGAAATATGATCTGAGTTCCAGAGCAATAGGACCAAAGCTAATGGGAATTCACACAGAACAGGATCAATGTGGAAAGTAGGGTGCTGTCCTATGGATAATGAGGTGACTATGATATGGTGTATAAAGAGTCAGGAAAACATGGATTCAAATCCTATTTCCACCACTATTTCTGTGGCCTTGAGCAAATCATATAATCTCAGTAAGCCTCCATCTGTAGAATGGGGATGATAATTAGCATCTACCTCAAAATTATCGAATTTAAGATCTGGAAAAGATCTCAATGGCCATCTAGTCCAAACCATACCCAATAAAATGCCCACTGTAATATACCTAACATGTCATACATAAGGCTTCTAAAATTGGGGATGCTATCACTTTGCAATACAACCCATTCCATTTGGTGATAATTTGTTAGGAAATTTAAATCAAGTATACCTTTGCTTCTTTCAAAATTTCTACCCAATGTGCTTGCTCTGGAGCAAACAGAAAAATCTAATCCTTCTTCTACATAAATCTTTTAAATCCTTGAAGAAAGTGATCATGTTCCCCATGAATCCTCCCTTCTCAAAGCTAAACTTCTCCAGTACCCTCAACTGATTGTTATCTAACATGAAGTCACAGTCCTTTAACATCCTGATTGTTATTCTCTGGCCTCTCCAGCTTATCAATGTCTTTCATAAATTGGGGTGCTCAGAACTGAAAACAATACTCCACAAACAAGTCTGCTGAGTTCTGAATGCAGCCACAATGGTCTATTTAGACAGCTCCCTCTGTTCTGTCATATTGAAATTGTGTTTCTGGTGGAGAATTTCATTGGTGAGCTTTCTCCCTTTTCCTAGAAGTTATGTCTCTTGGTAAAGCCTAGGATCATTTTAGCTTTTTTCATTGTTATTAGGATCAAGTGAGATTAACATATGCAAAGCGCTTTGCAAACCTTAAAGTACTATATAAATGCCAGTTATCATTATTTTTAATGCTGCTTTACTTCTCAGGGAGGATTAGCCCAAAATGGCATAATTATATGGAGACTGTATACCCTTCATGTTGTGGGGAAGCCAGCTGTTCATGTTCCCTCAGCCTCTTAGTAGAAAAAAGTGCAGCTGTAAGGTCAGATATGCACCAAGTATTTTATCGGTTTTTCTTCCAGAAACCCCATGAGGAATAAGTCCTACATCCACCTGCCTGCTGACATCCCCGGAGCAAGCAGACAAGCATGAAGAGTTGGGTGTGTGGTAAGTACTGGACTCCTATGACAGCATAATCAGTTATAAACTTGGTTAAGCAGCAGAACTACAGACACATGGGAGCCTGCCCAGAAACTAGTCTGTGTATTTCATCAGCAAAGCCCAAGAGGGATCATCGCCGGAGATTGGGGAGATACCCTGGGAAGAGGGTTACAGTAATAACCTAGTGGTTACCAGATTAGAGACTCACTGCATGTGTGTGGATAAAATCCAATTCAGCACAGTGCCCTCCTGAGCAAGGGATTCCTTTAACAATAATATTATCACTGGGAAATCTTTAGCTATTTACCTCCTGGTAACCAAACCATACTCAAAAGGAATCTCAGGAATGAGCTTTTCCTTCAGGAACACAATTTTAATATGGCAGACCAGGGGGAAATATCTAAATGGGCCATTGTGACTGCATTTAGAACTCATCAAACAACACAAATTCTATAGGACTTACAAAAATGTGGAAAAGGGCAAATAGCTGAGGACAAATATAAAGAGAGACTACCATTCATAATGATTTTTTTAAGCTATGCGCTAGGGATACACAAAAATGAAAGTTCCTATACTTAAGAATGCATTCTATAGAAAGAAGTAACACAAACAACTGAATGAAGATCGCAGAGTGCTATTTTCACCTTTTTTTTCTTTTATTTCTTTTTCTCATGGCTTTTCCCTTTTATTCTGATTTTTCTCTCCCAACATGAGTGATATGTAAATATGTAAAAAATGAATGTATATGTATAACTTAAAAGATATATATATATTTAAAAAAAAAAAGAAGTAGCACAAACACAGAATACAGAATCACTGAATTTAGGAGTTATAAGTGACTCTAGTTGCTATCAAGTATCATCAAGATCCAACAAAATTTCTGTGTGAAGACTTCCAGGAAGGAAGGTTGTATCTCTTGAGACAACCTCTTCTACTTTGGGATAGCTTTAATTGTTAGGAAGTCTTTCAGAAAACTTATATGCTTTGATGCAAAGTGCAGTGAGCAGAACCAGGAGAACATTGTATACCGTATCAGCAACATTGTGCAATGATCATCCATGACTGATTTAGCATTTCTCTCAACAAAACAATTTAAGACTAGTCCAAAATCCTCATGATGTTTGCTCATATCTAGAGAAAGAACTGATAGATCAAAGTGTACTATTTTCACTTTCTTTTGGGGTGTTTTTTTTCTTTTGTTCTGTTTCTTCTTTTACAACATGACTAATATGGAAACATATTTTACATGATTGCACATAAATAACTTGTATCAAATTGCTCAGGGAGAGGGGAGAGGAGGGAAGAAGGGAAGGAAAGTGTAGAACTCAAAATTTTATATAAAATGAATAAATGAAAAAGTAAAATATTATTTAAAAGGAGGAAAAAGGAAGTCTTTTTCTGACATACAACCCAAATTGGCTTTTTTTGCAACTGGCCTCCTTGATATTCCTTGTACACCACAGACCAGGTTTTGGCTCTAGGTATTTTCACTGACTGAATCTCATGCTTTTTATTTTTTCCTTTGTCTCTACTTCCTGCTTCCTTAGCTTCCTCAACTGAAGTCCCACCTTTTGCAAAAGTCATTATGCTGTATGTATTTTATTCACATCTGGTTGTTTGCATATAGTCTTCCACAATTAGACTGTGAACTCTTTGAGGACAGGACTATATTTTGCCTTTCTTTGTATGTCCAGAACCTAACCCAGGGCCTGGAACACAGTAGATACTTAATAAAGCTTTTTGATTTGACTTAGCTTGCTTGACTTGCACCCACTGGAAGAATTCTTGCAGGACTCTGCCTTGTGGAGTCAGAAAAAACAAATCTAGTGCCTTCTCCACATGACATCCCTTCAAATATATGAAGACAGCTATCATATCCTCTGTGAGGGTTCTCTTCCAAATCAATCAGCCAGCATTTATTCAGTGATACATCTCACAAAGGACTGACCCAAGTCAACATAATTATATGGTGACAGATTACCCCTCATGTCATATTGATTGATTAAGTATTTATCTACAGCACCAGGCCCTGTGCTGGTGCTGAGGATATGAATACAAAGAATAAAATGGTACTGACTCACAAGGAGTTTCTATTCTAATATTCTAATATTCTAATAAGAGTATAGGAGAGACAATGAGCACATATGTAAATATATGCAGAAAAAAAAGGTAATGGATAACGACAAATATACACAAGGCAGTTTGGGGAGAGGGCCTAGAAATTAGAAAGATTGAGAAGGGCTTTATATGGAAGGTAGTGCTTGAATTTCTTCTTAAAGGACTCTTATGAGGCAGAGATGAGGAGGGAATATATTTCAGACATGTGGGACAGTCAACCGAAAAAATGGAAGATAGGAAAACAGAGAGACTACTTTGGCTGGATTACTTAGTTCTGCAGAAGGCTAAACATTCCCAAATTCTTCAGTCTGTCCTCAGATGATCTTAACCTTTTGGTTGACTTCCCCCTTCCAAATATTCTCCGGTTTATCAATGTTTTCTTTAAAATAGGGCCTCTCCAGAGGAAATATGCAAATAAAATGAAGAAAGAGATTTATTTTCTTTTTTAATAAAAGCTTTTTATTTTCAAAATACATATATATGAATAATTTTTAAACATTTAACATTTAACATATATATATAACTCTTATAAAATCTTGGAAACATTGATTTTCTTTAAAAAAAAAAAAAAAAGATGCAGACACATAAGGGGATCAGGTAGCGTCATGGGAGGTGGCACTTGAACCAAACCTTGGAGGAAGCTAAGGATTCTAAGAGGTGCAAGTTAGGAGGAACAGGATTTTAGGCATCACGGAGTCAGTCTGTGCTAAGGCCCAGATGAGGAAAAAATCTATGAACAATAGCAATGGAGTCATTCTATCTGGAACAGAGAGTACATGAAGGACAGAGATGTACAATTTGCCTGGAAAGACTAGAGCCAGATCACCATGAGATTTTTTGGTTGGCTTGTTTTTTATTTTACTTTAATGGAGGCATCAGGGTTAGGTGACTTGTCCAAGATCATGCAGCTAAGAGTATCTGAAGCTGTATTTGAATTCGCATCCTCCTGACTTAGAGCCAATGCTCTCTCCATTGCATCACCTGGTGTCCCTCATTATGAGAGTTTAATACCAAATAGTGTTTGTATTTTATCTGAAAGTCAACTGGAGTTTCTTGAGCCAGAGAGGAACATGGGCAGATTTGTACTTTAAAAATATCAATTCAGGGGCAGCTAGGTGATGCAGTGGAAAGAGCATTGGCTCTGGAGTCAGGAGAACTGGAATACAAATACACTTGATACTTACTCTTGAGGAGTCATTTAATCCCCATTGCCTTGCCAAAAACAAGTATATATATATGGTTCACTCTTCAATACTCCATTTGTATTGCCTTGCTTTTAACAATTTCTTCAGCACTTTTATAGGAATCTGGATTGGGAAAGATAAGGAGACTTATTAGGATATTACTGTAATTTTGTCCTGGTGAGACATAATGAGGACCAGAACCACCATAGTGATTGCGTGAGTGAAGAGAAGAGAAGGAAGAAGGTATAGCTGTGATCTTCCTGTGAAGGTACAATCAACATGTTGCTGACAATCAATTGAATATGAGGGGTGATGGAAAAGGAAAAATCAAGGATTCCTCTGAGACTGCAAACCATTTTGTAGCAATGACTAAAAAAACTAAGGACAAGGAAAAGAGATCTTTTTTTGAACTCTGTTGGATAAAAGACAAAAATTTAAAATGCAGTAAGATGGGTACTTGAAATGGAAGAGGTGAAGACACTGACAACAGGAAAAAGATGGACCTATTCAGTTCTCATTGTGCTTGTTCTCTATATCAAGAAGAGCAATGTTTAAGTTGGAAAGTATAGAAGGGAAAAAGTCAACCAGTGTGTTGAAACCCACAGTGAGTGAAATTATAATAACAAGGTACATAGTTGTCTTCTAAGAATCTGGATCAATGAGTTCACATAACCTACTTCCCAGGACATTGGAAAAAATGTTTGAATGTGAATCAAACTGTGGAGAAAAGTTGAGGATCTCCATACAGGACAAGAGAAGAATAAATACAGACCCTATTTTCAAAATGTGAAAGAAGGTATCTACAGATGATAGGTCTGCGAGCTTGATTTCATTTCCTGGCCAAATTCTAATATATATTAATAAAAGTGAAAGGTGGGGTGCAGGAGTGAGGAAAGAGCTGGTTTTATAGACAGACAGAAAAATAGTCACATGAGGGAAGGAGCAACTTCAAGAAGCATAATTTGTAAATTAGGGCTTCTTAACACTTTTTCCACTCATGACTCTTTTTTTACTGGAGAAATTTTTATGTAACTCAGGGTATATAGGAATATAGGAAAAATATATATATATATGTGTGTGTGTATATATATATATATGTACACACATGCACGCGCGTGCATACACACACACACACATATTTCACTCTTCAATACTCCAGTCTTTGTATTGCCTTGCTTTTAATAATTTTTTTTCATAGCAATGGTTAGCAACTATTTAAATTTTTTTTAAGTTTTCAATTCCAACTTCTAGAAGTCTATGCCATAATTAATTTTAATAGTATTTTATTTTTCCAAATACGTGCAAAGATAGGTTTCAACATTCATATTTGCAAAATCTAGTGCTTCAAATTTTTCTTCCTCTCCCCTCCTCTCTTCGCAAGACAGCTAGAAAACCGATATAAGTTAAACATGTGCAATTCTTATAAACATATTTCCATATTCATCATGCTGCACAAGAAAAATCAATCAAAAGGAAAAAAACACGAAAAATCTAAAAAAACAAAACAAAAAAAAGATGGAAATATTATGCTTTAATCCACATTCAATCTCCATAGTTCTCTCTCTAGATGTGGATGGCACTTTCCTACAAGTCTATTGGAAATGCCTTGATTCATCTCATTGTTGAAAAGAGCCAAGTCCATCACAGTTGGTTATCATACAATTTTGTTTTTATTATGTACAATAATCTCTTGGTTCTTTTCACTTCATTTAGCATCAGTTCATGTAAGTGCAGGTTTTTTTGAAATCACCCTACTAGTTGTTTCTTTTAGAACAACAATATTCTATTACATTCATATACCACAACGTATTCAGTCATTCCCTGAATGATGGAAATCCACTCAATTTCCAATTTCTTTATGCCATAGTTTAGAGCAGAGGTCCTTCAAGTGTAGTCTGTGGATCTCTGTGGATTTCTAAGACCCTTTAAGGGAATCTTCAAAATTTTCATTTTCATAATAAAACTAAGATGTTATTTACCTATTAACATACTTCCTACCTTATCCAACTACATATCTATGTGAAATTAGATATTCTTCAATCGAAACAATATATCAACGATAATCTGAATGCAGAAGCAGGTATGAGAATCTAGTTACTTTCTTTTTAGTCAAACATGGAAATTTATAAAACTATGTAAAGTAATAACACTCTTCTCACTAAATTTTTTTTGTTTTGAAATATATATCCATTATCATCAAAGTGATTATATGTAATCAGTTTATTATTGTTATTTTAAAAAGAAGTAGATACTTTAAATTTTTATCAGTTTTAATTTCTAATGTGGTAAATACTGATAGATATAACTCACATAAACAAAGCTTAGAGGAGTCTTAAATAATTTTTATGAGCGTAAAGGATTTCCAAGATCAAAAAACTTGAGAATCATTGCTTTAAAGTAGTCCATAACAACCTTGCCAACTACCATGTTATTCCAAAATTCTTGTTTTCTGAGGAAACAAGAACTACTTGATAGCAATATACTACTATATAGTATATAGTACTGTAAACTATAGTACTTTAACACAATGATTCTCAAGTTTTTTGTTCAGGAGAACATGGTACACAGCAACAACAGACTTGGCTTTTTTCAACAATGAGGTGTTTCAAGGCATTTCCATTATATTTGTGATGGAAAGAGCCATCTGCATCCAGAGAGAGAACTATGGAGACTGAATGTGGATCACAGCATAATATTTTCAACTTTTTTTGTCTTTTCTCCTTTTTGATCTGATTTTTCTTGTGCAGCATGATAAATGTGGAAATGTTTAGAAGAGTTGCACATGTTAAAGCTATATTGGATTATTTGCTGTTTAGGGGAGGGGGGAGAGAAAAATTTGGAACATAAGGTTTTGCAAGGATGGATGTTGAAAACTATCTTTGCATGTATTTTGAAAAATAAAAAGCTATTATAAATTTAAAAAATAAAACAAAAATAGTTTATTGATTCTTGGCGGCTTTTTTTTTTTTCATTTTTGATTGAGCTTTCCTTTGAGCGTCAGCATAAATGATTGTATTTCATTGTGGCCTTGGCTGATCCTTGAAATGCTTGACTTCCCTATACTAACAGCCATTGCAATTTCTCTCATTGTCATTGTAGCGTACGCTATAAGAGCCATAACTTATGCATGTCTCCTTTCAATGACATTATTATTAAAGTTTTTTTTTAATTTTTGAAACATATGCATGGATAATTTTTCAACATTAACCCTTGCAAACTTTGTGTCCCAATTTCCCCTGCTTCCTCCCACCTCCTCCCCTAGACGACAAGTAATCCAACATATGCTAAACAAGGTAAAAATATGTTAAATCCAATATATGCATACAGATTTATACAATTATCTTGCTGCACAAGAAAAATCAAATCAACCAGAAAAAAGGGAGGGCAAAAATAAAATGCAAGCAAACAACAAGAAAAAGAGTGAAAATGCTATGTTGTGAACCACACTCAGTTCCTACACTTCTCTCTCTGGGTGTAGATGACTCTCTTCATCACAAGATCATTGGAACTGGCCTGGATCATCTCATTGTTGAAAAGAGCCATGAGTGACAACCATATTTAAAAGCCACAGAATTTTAAAATATATCAAACCAGGGCAATTTATGTATGGCACAAAAATCCAGCACTTGTCTGATAGAACCAACTGAAGGTGGAGAAACCAGTTCAATCTGGTTTCATATAGTTGAGGTCAAATATTCTCAGTCAGCCTTTTGCCAGTAGAAACACACACATGACCACTGCTGTCATAAAACGAAACTACCTCAGAGTCGTACCTTGTCCCAGGGATTTCCCACATTACTCTTAAGTGTCACGTCCAAGATCATTCATACACAGGCTGGAGTTGAAGGTGTCTTCAGATATTTGAAAGGCATTTATGTGAAAGAGAAATGAAATTAATTATGCTTAGAAAGTAAATCCCTTGAGGGCAGGGACCATTTGGGATTTTAATCTGTATCTCGGGGTACTCATTGTATTCTGGGTACTGATTAGCAAGGACTGGTTGTTAAATTTTCAGTGAAAGCATTTCTGCCTCAGAAAAGGATAAAGGCTACGAAACAGGGCTTGACCGTTTTTTGTTAAATATTAAATAAAAATTAATGTTAAATAAAGAGAGAAGAAAATTATGGAGAAAATCATAATAATGAAGATTAAACTTAAAAGTTCATTCTGTGTCTTCGGAGGTAGTTTAGCTTTTACATTGAATGACTGAATGCTTAACCTCCAAAGGACAAAACGAGAATGCAGAACCAGATCAAGCTGCAGAATCAGGAAACTGAAGCCACAAATTTGGGTGTGTCTTAAGGAGAAAAAAAAACAAAACAAAATAAAACAAAACCAAAACCAGAAAAATTTATTTGTATGAGATTAGATTTTCTCCATATACTTCAGCCGAAACAATGTTTGCAACAATTTGAATGAAAACAAAAGAATCCAGTTGTTTTCTATCAAGCCATACATTGTGGAGATTTATAAAATTATATAAAACAAAGCCAGTCTTCTCACTAACTTTTTGGGGAAAATATATCCATTTTGTCATTAAAGTGGACTGTTTATTTTTTAGTTTTAATTTTTTAAATAATTTTTCCGTTCATAAAGCTGTCCAAAGGGGAAAGGCCTACCTCAGAAGAAAGTAAACTGGCCAATTTCTGAGATCCTTTTGAACTTGAAGGATCTGGTACCTGGAATTTTGTATTCACTAGTCTTGAATGACCCTTGTTACCAATAACTTCAACTAGTAATCACCCTGTTTATACCTGATAGGAGCTCCCGGAATTGTTTCTGCAGCCCCCAAACTATCACTGGTCAGTCTGTGGACCTCACAGGTTGTTCTGAGAAAAACTTTGAAAAGTTCCAATTTTTGCAGTCAGGCATCCTCCACTTAACGTTACTTTGCCCAGCATAGTTTTGCCCTCACATCATTTAGTCTTATACTGTCCAGACTTAACCATACCATTGTGCAAGTCTGGCTGAGGCATTGTTCCACAAAAACTTAAATTTCAAAGGCAGTGAGGCTCTAGGCTAAATCCTGAGCCCCCGGGGCATGGATTTCCCCCCTAGTGGCCGTCTGCTTTCCATCACCACAGTCTAATCCTTCTTCCCCTTGTCAGCTCTCCCAATACATAAAGACAGCTATCATTTCTCCCAAATTAATTTTTTTCCTCTAGGTTAAACATTTCTAATTGAAATGGTCTCCAGTCTCCTCATTGTCCTGGGCATCCTTTTCTAGACCCAGATTCAAAATTCTAGAGTTAGAACAGACTTTATAGGTTGTCTATTTCAACTTTATCATTTTACAAATGAAGAAACTGAGGTCTGGAGAACCAACATGATAGCCAAGATCACAGAATTAAATAAGTTGCAAGGCGGGAAATAAAACGTAGCTCCTGTGGCTTCAAATCCAGTGTGCTTTGTCAATGTTTTCTAAAAGGCATTCAGAACTGAACACAAGTATTCCAGATGTCATCTGAGCAGGGACGAGAACAGTGGAAATTATCATTTCCTTCCTCCGGGATGCTATGGTTCTATTAATGAAGCCCAAGAATGAATCAGCTTCTTTGGCCCCCATGTCACTCTCTCTGTGGGTGTCCTCCAAGAATCCTGGGTCCCTTTCTTTCCTCCCTCCACTGTAGTATCTCATCCAAATTGACCTCTCTAGACAGCTTCCCCCTCTTCGTCATTAGAATGGTTTGTGTTTTGTCAGCAGAATTCCATTCTTGACAGTTTTCCCATTTCTTCTGAATTAACTTCTCTACTGTTTAGGGTCACAGGACCCTTCCTATTTGTTTTATGAACTCTAATAAATCTGTCCCAAAATATAGGATACGTATCAAGCTAAGTTCAGTTTTCCTCTCCTTTGCGTGCTCTAAGATGGAATAATTGCTTCTTTTCAAAAGTCCTGTTTTTCTCTTTCAGGAAATGATCCTTCCACATTGAAAGGATTTCTAGTCATATGAAAAGGTGCTCTAAATCACTATTGATCAGAGAAATGCAAATTAAGACAACCCTGAGGTACCATTACACATCTCTAAGATTGGCTAAGATGACAGGAAAAGATAATGATAAATGTTGGAGGGGATATGGGAAAACTGGGACATTAATACATTGTTGGTGGAATTGTGAACAGATTCAACCATTCTGGAGAGTAATTTGGGATTATGGCCAAAGGACTATCAAACTGTATATACCCTTTGATCCAGCAGTGTCTCTACTGAGTCTGCATCCCAAAGAGATTATAAAGGAAGGAAAGGGACCCACATGTGCAAAAATGTTTGTGGCAGCCCTTTTTGTAGTGGCAAGAAATTGGAAACTGAGTGGATGCTCATTACCTTGAGAATGGATGAATAAGTTATGATATAAGAATGTTATGGAAATTATTGTTCTATAAGAAATGATCAGCAGGATGATTTCAGAGGCCTAGAAAGACCTACAGGAATTGATGCTGAGTAAAATGAGCAGAATTAGGACAACATTATACACGACAACAGCAAAATTATACAATGATCAATTCTGATGGACGTGACTCTTTTCAGCAATGAGATGATTCAGACCTGTTTCAATGGTCTTGTGATGGAGAGAGTATCTGCATTCAGAGAGAGGACTATAGGGACTGAGTGTAGATCACAACAGAGTATTTTCACTCTTTTTGTTGTTGTTTGCTTGCATTTTGTTTTCTTTCTCATTTTTCCTTTTTTGATTTGATTTTTCTTTTGCGGCATGATAATTGTGGAAATATGTATAAAAGAATTGCACATGTTTAACATATATTGGATTACTTGTCATCTAGGGGAGGGAGTGGGGGGAGGAAAGGAAAAAATCTGGAACACAAGGTTTTGCAAGGGTAAATGTTGAAAACTATTCATGCATATGTTTTGAAAATAAAAAGCTTTAATAAAAAAGAAAGAAAGAAAGAAAAAAGGAACTAATTCTTCCTTTCTGGTCAGAATATAACTCTCTTTTGCTTCCTCCATATTTTGATGAATGGAATTATCATTATAGAAAATAAAAATATATCAGGAGCTTCTCTTCTAGCAGAAAATTCCAGTGGATATTGTAATTCTCTAATGAAACTATTCCAGACCTAGTATTGGGTGTCTCCATCTATACTATGTACCTTTTCTGGGAAGACAGTAGCAAATTCCTGATATGATATCACTTCTATCTGTCCTTCCATTAGTTCTCATTGAAAAGTATTTTGTCATGCTTCTGTCCTCCAGTTCTTAGATTTCTTCAACTGAATATATCTTCTTAACATACAAAGTTATTCCACTGTATTTTTTGCTTATGTTGTCCCTTTGAATTAGGCATATGCTTTCATAACTATATTCCATTCTTGGATATGATTTCAGCAAGAGTCAGTGATATCTATAAGATTGATTTACCTCCTTGTATTAGCATCTATATAATAATAACTAGCAATTTTTTAGAACTTAAGATTTTCAAAATACTTTGCAAATTTTACATAATTTTATCCTTCTGACAGGAAAATAGGTGCTATTATCATCTCCATTTTGGTTGGGATTGAAAGAGATAAAACGATTTGTCCAGGGTGACGTAGATAGTAAGTGTCCGAAGCTGGATTTGAACTCGGGTCTTCTTGACTTCAGATCTAATGTTCTGTGTACTAAGGCACCACCTAGCAATATACCTTGTTTGTTGTTCATAGCTTATGCATTTGTGAATAGTTCTCTAGCACTCTGTTTAATGGCTGATCCTCTTCTTGGATATTGTTTTCTTGTGAATTATTTGTCTTCTTTGCTGTTATTCTTTTTTCTCCTCTGTCTCTGTTACTTTTTGTCAGATAAATATAAGCAGTTTTCTCTCTAATCTTTATTTATATTTACACATATTTATTTATATTTATATTTACAATTTACATTATATACATTTATATATTTACATTACATTCTCACTATATTTATATTTTTCTACATTTACTATATCTTTACTATACATTTTACTTGGAAACTACAGCAAACATTAATGAAGAGAACTACTTTTGCTTAAAAATTATTTACATTTAACTTTATTTAAATATAAAGTATCATCATGCTCTTTGAGTTTTTCCTCTAAATGTGTATCAGCATCTTCTCTCCATTCATTTTCTTTCACTTTACTTCATGTGATTGTCATTAGTTTGCTCTTCATTTTGTGAGTCTGCTTTTCTCACATTGCACTATTTCACAAAGTCCTTTCCAGATTTCTTTATAATATGTGTGTGTGTGTCAGTATTGATTGCATTATAGTATTCCATTACAGTAATAGACCAATATTTATTTAACCATTCCTGTACTATTGGATATTTAGGTTGCTTCCAGTTTTATGTAATTGCAAATTATATTCCAAGAAACAGCTTTAACCACTATATATTTTTAATTTAAATTTCCCTTAATTAGAATTGCAAATTTCCTGGTAAATATATTTTTTCCTAGCCCTTGTTAGATGCACTTCATCCCTATTCAAAAGACCATCCTCTCTATACCATTAAAAAACAACTAGATATTCATTTCCCAAGACTACATTTCTTTTCTGAAGCTTATGCCTTTAACTGACAGCAGGGATGGAGATATCACCTGTAACTATGAGGTCTTCAGTTTCCTGCCCAGAACTTTGTGATATTCAGCAATGTGTTTTTTTCCCCTGAGGCAATTGGGGTTAAGTGACTTGCCCAGGGTCACACAGCTAGGAAGAGTTAAATATCTGACACCAGACTTGAACTCAGGTCCTCCTTACTTCAGGATGGTTGCTCCTTCCGTTGGGTCACCTAGTTGTCCCTCAGCAACTTTTTTTAAAGGTTTGTTTTTGACACCTAATCTACAAGTTGTTCAAGTCATGGAAAGCACTTCAGCCTGGTATATATTAAATATGCTGAAAAGCCAACATACCTAAGATTCTTAATAAATGCTTGCTGACTGACTGATATGTGCCTGTTTAAACTAAGACCAATTTGGTATCACCCAGAGAACAGTCCCTCACTACTACTACAATACTTGCCTCTTATCTTCTTTTTTCTTTTTTCAAAATTATATTTATTGTTTTACATATACACATGTATAACCTATATTTGATTGCTTCCCATCTCAGGGAGAGGGGGAGGTAGTGAATGAGAGAGGTGGGATAGAATTTAGAACTCAAAACTTTTTTAAAAATAGTTTTAATTGGTCTGATATGAACAGACAATTTTTAGATGAAGAAATTAAAGCCATTTCTAGTCATATGAAAAAAATGTTCTAAATCATTATTGATTAGAGAAATGCAAGTTAAGACAACTCTGAAGTACTACTACACATCTCTCAGATTGGCTAAGATGACAGGGAAAGATAAAGATAAATGTTGGAGGGGATGTGGGAAAACTGAGACACTAATATATTATTGGTAGAGTTGTGAACAGATCCAATCATTCTGGAGAACAATTTGGAACTATGCCCAAAGGGCCATCAAACTGAGCATATCATTTGATCTAGCAGTGGATCTATTGGACTTATATCCCAAAGAGATTATAAAGGAGGAAAAAGGACCCATGTGTGCAAAAATGTTTGTGGCAGCCCTTTTTGTAGTGACCAGGAACTGGAAACTGAGTGGATGCCCATCAGTTGGGGAATGGCTGAATAGGTTATGGTATGCGAATGTTAGGGAATATTATTGTTCTATAAGAAACGATCAGCAGGAAGATTTCGGAGAGGCCTGGAGAGACTTACATGAACTGATGCTGAGTGAGGTGAGTAGAACCAAGAGAACATTGTACCCACAACAAGATTACGTGATGATCAACTGTGATGAACTTGGCTCTTTTCAGCAATGAGGTGATTCAGGCCAATTGAAATAGACCTGTGATGGAGAAAGTCATTTGCATCCAGAAAGAGTTCTGTGGGGACTGAGTATGGATCAAACCTTTTTTGTTGTTTGCTTGTTTTTATTCTATCTCATTTTTCCCTTTTTAATCTAATTTTTCTTGTGCAGTATGATAATTGTGGAAACATGTTTAGAAGAATTGCACATGTTTAACCTATATTGGATTACTTGTCATCCAAGGGAAGGAATGGGGGGAAGGGAGGAAAAAATTTGGGACAAAAGGTTTTGCAAGGGTGAATGTTAAAAACTATTTTTACATGTATTTTGAAAATAAAAAGCTATTATTAAAACTATTTTAACATGCAATTGGGGGAATAATATATGTATATATGTACATATATCTACATGCATTCATATAAATCTATTATTTATTTTTAACTAAAAAAACCCCAAACAATAACAGTTGAATTCCAAAACGTTTCCCTCTTGCTCTCCTGTCCTCCACCCATTGAGAATGGCTCTTATCTTCTAATTATTACCAGGTGGCCTCTCTTGGCAGCAGCATGTATCATTCCATGGAGCACATGAATTGACTTCCTAACTGAACTGTCCACCCAGCTTGCTCGTCTCCTACTAGAGAATTCAGTGGTCCATCCCAGGTCACATTCTTCCATCACCCAACCTCCTCACTCTGTTTAGGATTCTCCATCTTCATTTCACCTTTGAACCCCTTTTTCCCCATTTCTAGTGCTCCTTCTCCCAAGGAGTTGGTGAGAGTCTGAAATAGATATCTTGCAGGGTAGGACAGAGGTATGTCCTTATTCTAGGATCATGGAGGCTTTCCTTGCCCACCCTCAAGGAGAAGGGAGATCTGAAACCTTGAGGGAAGAAATGGCAGCATCAGAATGGAAATACATGAGGATTAGACTTGCATCTGAGCATGTAATGGGACAAAGTTGCATTGCTGCTGCTACTCACCACTGAACAACAAAGGAACTAACGGGAAAGAGAATGCTGAAACGGTGAAGCTATAGCTGAACCTTGGAGCAGATACTCAGTAGCCATAGTCATCCCTGTGATAGAAAGCAAAACTGTGTCTGAAAGCGAAACTGGTGACATCCATACTTTTCTATTCTTTGCTTTGCTTTTACTTTTGAGATTCAATCCGGAGTCTAGTCCTGAAATATATCCCAATCCTTGTTTTTTTTTTTTTTTAAGTTTATTTTGATTTTACATTTTCCAATTAAAAAAAGAAAGAAACTGATTTCTCTAAGATTCCAAGATTATTTCAGTACTGGTTTTGTACATGTGCCCTTGGGCATTCAAGACAGCTGAATCTGGGTGGGGAAGTAAAGAATGGTAAAACACTCAAGATGGTAAAGCATAAAAAGCATAGGAGATTTTATATGGTGATATAGATTCACTAGACAGAGATAGATTGTCTAATCCCTGAGACTACCAGCTGGGGGCTCAAGATGAACAAAAGAGATTTTATTGATTCATATTCATCTAGCTTCCAAAAGTAGATATCACATGGAAATGCATTCTCCTGGGTAAAGGAGCCTGAGGCTAGCATTTCTGGTAGAAGGCAAAAGGAGGAGAGCTAGAAGAAGTTCCTCTGAGATCATTGCTATTAGGACACCTTTGATATTCCATCACCCATCCTAAGGGAAGGTTAAGGAAATCTTTCATCCATAGGGTGGAGCTGAGGGCTGTTCCTAGAAAGCCGCACCTGAAAGGAGCAATTTGGGCAAAGAAGATGCTACACACACAAGAGTGGGAGCCACCCAAGAGAATGTAATCTGTTCTGTTCTCCAAGCTTTTGTCCTTTACCAGTTATATACCGACAACATTTCTAGTGCACGAATATAGAAATATAAGTAGATGCCAGCAAATTTAAATAGCACTTAGAGATTTTCAAAGCCTTTTACAAATATTCTTTTACTTGATCCTCGAAATGCTAGAAGGTAGATGCTCTCAGCATCTCTTTTTACCCATGAGGAAACTGAGAATACATGACTTGTCCAGTCACAGGCTGTAAATATCTGAGGCAGGATTAGCACTCTGGTTTTCCTAAGGTCCATTGTCGAGCACCGCTTAGCTCTAAACGTACCTCCACTATTGCTAGACATTCTTCCAAGGAATCCTTCATCTTCCCCATCAGCATGCAGAGAAGAGATGGATTCTTTTAGTGCTTTCACTTTCTGTAGGAGGGAAACCAATCTAGATTTTGTTTTCTTGTAATTATCGCTCTCAGCACCAGAGGAGACACAAATTTAGCTTATTTTCTGAAGGTCACTGTAAAATTACTCTTTTCCTCCATACTTGAAGGACCTAAAATTCTGGGTCTGCTGACATTCTTGTGGCTAGTGTTTTAGCCTAAGTTGTGTGACACATTCTTAGAACATAATATTCTCTGTGTGTTTCTCTCTGTCTCTGTCTTTCTCTGTCTCTCTGTCTCTGTCTGTCTGTCTGTCTGTCTGTCTCTCTCTCTGTCTCTTTCACTGTCTATCTGCTCTCTGTTTTTCTCTCTGTCTCTGTATCTTTCTGTCTCACTCTCTATGTTTATTATTATTATTATGGGGCTACCTTTGCATTAATCTGCTTTGAAACTCATAGAATTCAGTATTCAACCATTTGGATACTCTATCACTGTATCCAAATAGTGGATACTTCACTTGATGCTTGCTCTGCACTTCTCAAACTTGGTTGTCATCTTGGTTGAGCAGTAGGGATGTGAGTATACTGCTTAGCCCCACCACTGCGCTATGGTCCTTGGCCATGGGCAGCTCTTTACCAGTAGGTGGCTGTGTCCAGGACTGTTGGTTAGAGTCCATGATGCTTAGCCTGTGGGCATCAGTGGGCAGGTTGTGGGGGAGTTACTGCAGGAGGATGTGACTACAACATATAGTCTCCTGACTCCCCAAACAGTGCTACTGGAAGGGGCATACCAGGACATGGAATAGTCGGTGTGCTGATCAGAAGGTGGTGGCTCAAGCACTCGTGGCAGAAGTCTAGGTGGAGTTGAGGTACTGGAGGAGAAAGCAGGACTCCTGGCAGCCCCAAGCCCAGGCTGTGGTCAGAGGTGTGGGAAGCAGAGGGCACAGGATCATAGCTTCCACCTCCACATTTAGCCCTCTTCCCGCTCAGGGAAGCTTAGGTGGCAGGACGTAGGGAAGTTGGCTCAAAAAGGGAAGAACCCAAAAGAACTGGATATTGAGTGGATGTCCATCAGTTGGGGAATGGCTATATAAGTTATGGTATATGAATGAAATGGAATATTATTGTTCTTTAAGTAACGATGAGCAGGTTGATTTCGGAATAAAGAAATATGAAAGAAAAGACTTCAGGAAGATTTACATGCTGAGCAAATGAGCAGAACCAAGAGCACATTGTACACAGTAACAAGATTATGTGATGATCATCAGCAGTGGACTTGGCTCCTGTCTACAAAGCAGTGATTCAAGACAATCCCAATAGCCGTGGTATGGAAAATGCCATCTGCATCCAGAGAGAAAACTATGGAGACTGAATGTGGATCAAAGTATAACATTTTCACCTTTTTGTTATTGTTTTGTCTTTGCTTGTTTGTTTTTTCTTTCTTGCAGATTTTTCCCCTTTTGATCTGAATTTTATTGCACAACATGACAAATATGGAAATATGTTTAAAGGAATTGCGAAAATTTAACCTATATCAGATTGCTTGCTGTCTTGGCGAGGGGGAAGGTAAGAAAGGGAGGGAGAAGAATTTAGGACACCAAGTTTTACAAAAATGAAGGTTGAAAATTATCTTTACATATATTTGGAAAAATAAAATACTATTTCAAAAATGGGAGGAACCTAGCTGGACAGGGCTGGGCTCGCTTGTTTCTCCACAGCTGGAAGTCCCACTTGCCTCTTTTGGGGGATTCGGTGGGGAGAGATGGTTAGGGAACCGACTGGAAATGTACTCCTTATGGGACAAATTCATTGGATACTCGTCGTTTTTGCCACTCCTCATACCTTCTGGAAGCAATTAACGATGGTAACTGAGATACCACTGTATATATATTTCACAGCAAATTGCTTGATAGCAGTAACACTAACTTACTTGTGAGAGGTGCCTAATCAAGTCTCTGAAAAAAGCTTTCTCACTTTCTCCCAAGACTTTCCCACATTTTCACTTGAGATGTCAGCTTGTTCCTCTGCCTTTGATTTTCACTGAGCAGATTTCTGCCTAAATCCTAAAGCAAACAGAAGCTGTCTTCCCTATCTCCTCTTGGAAGATCTTAAGCAGAAGTCCCATTTCTGTCTGCTTCTCACCTCTTCTTTTATTTTCTCTCCTCTCCCCACCAGTAAAATTTTGAACACCAGCTACTTTTTTTTTCTTTTTTGGCTTTTTCATCGGTCTCTAGCATTCTCAAGAGACTTAGCTAGGAGAATGTCCTTAATTTTGAAGATTGTTTTTTTAAGGCCACTGGCTTTCACTTCAAGGGGACAAAAGCCAGGATTGTTGAATCAAACCCTATTCGATAGTATGAGAAGCCTGAGGAGTGCAGTACCAAGTCCTACCCCTACATCTGGGCCACCTAGGCAATGATTTGAATGAAGACCCTATATGTGCATTCTAGCAGTTTTAAAAGAAGGACACTTGATTAACCTCTCCCACCTATTTTAGATCATTCATTTGACAATAAAGGACTCTCTAAAAAAAGTGACTATGTAGTAAACCAGCATCTGCACAAAGAAAAAGAAGGAAGGACAGATGGAGAGAAGGAAGGAAGA
Organism: Sarcophilus harrisii; assembly: GCF_902635505.1. NCBI lineage: Eukaryota > Metazoa > Chordata > Mammalia > Dasyuromorphia > Dasyuridae > Sarcophilus > Sarcophilus harrisii. The sequence continues at coordinate 550,880,800 of NC_045428.1, forward strand.
AGTATTTATTAAGCACTTATTACTGCTAAGTGCCAGGCACTATGCAAAGGGTAGTGATACATATTTAAGAAAAACAGCTTATATTCTAAAGGGAGAAGACAACACTTAAAAAGAGCTGAAATGCTGGAGGTAAAAGGAGAATGGACTTGAAGTCTAAAAGCCTGGAAAAGTACTAGGAAAAAGATGAAGGCTAGCCTAGGCTCCTTCACAAAATGGAGACTCCAGGAATAATTCGCCAGTGGAAGCAAGAGAGACGTACAGAAAGATATTCCAGTTTGAGAAGGCCAGAGATGGTTGGATGTTCCAGGATGAGATGGTTCGAGACACTGAAGGAAGTTCCAGGATTTTGAAGTGATAGAGGCAAAGTTTTCAAATCTGGAAATCATAGGCAGGGTTAATTAGTGGGTAGTAAAAGGTATTATCTGCTTCTAAGTCTAGTCTGGAATGTTGGATCACAAAAATTGATTGAGTAGAATGAGAGGCAAAGATTGGAGTGTCCTTCCACCTATAGAGGTCTATCAAGAAGGGGGATGTGTAGGATTTTAACTGTGATCCCAAGTTCACTTGTCTATAAAGCCATATTTGAGTAAGCAGAAAGGACTCCATTTATTTTAAAGATGAAAGCAAAAGAAATTCGGAAACAATTAAAATCTATAGGTCTATAAGATAGTAGCCAGTTAATATGGGCATGAGCATTCCCAAAGAATTCTGGTTCTAATTTGCTTGGCCACTTTCAGGAAAATGTCAAATGAGGATAAAGGACCTTCTGAGGAAGATGTTTATGGTTTTTTTTTTTTTTTGAGATTCTACAAATGAATACTGTCAAGTTCAGAAAGGGAGGGTAAATAAACTTCGAGCACCTGAAGATCTAATATGTGAAAGGGACACCTCAATTATGAATATAACATTATATGAATATAAATACATGTATAAATAGAGAGAACAAAGAGGTGAAAGGGAAAAATTGGAGAGTTGTTTTTTTCTCTGTCTGTGTATGTATGTAACTTTCAAGTCTCTTCTCTGTTTTGATCACCTTCTTTGTCTCACTTTCCTTATCTTTCCACAGTGTCTGGACCTGTATGCTTCATCTCTTATAAATAGAAGAAGGAAGAAGTCTCTTTGTCTTCCAAGTTCTCCAGCCAGCTCCATTCCTCATGCATTTTCTGGCAAAAATTGAATCATCATTCTCTCCACCAATGAGGAGTCTTCTACTCAGGTTTGAACCTGAGTTACATACGTATTCATATGTTCTCTAGCAAGCATTATCAATTCATTTGCATTTCCAAATGCAATTTGGATGCCATTTGCAATTATGAAATTCTAAGACGTAAACACCATGGGATCATCCTAAGAAAGATCAAAGAAAACACAATCTAAACACTGTGAAATGAATTGTAGCAGTCATACATTTTTAATAGGTTTCATTCCCAGACAGTGAATGACCTTGGCAACAGAGTCTTCCAACTTGTGTCATCCATTTGTCCACCAACCGATTAATGGATGACAAAGAAATTGAAAACTACACCAAGAAAACCAACATGATGGCCTGACCTCCCGGAGGATGTAGAACAAAAAGGGAGCATGGTGCTCTAGAAAGCACTGACACAGGATAAGGGTGCCTCATCTCAAGTTCTGGCATTATGACTCAGTGTAACCATGTGTAAATCACCCTCCCAGAACCTGCTAATACCTGTGCTACCTACCTCACAGGTTTGTTCATTCCTTTGGCAAATATTTATTCATTATTGTGGTAAGCTCTAAATAACATTTTAGCTAAAACACTTTGGGAAGTACAACCTACTCTCCATGCATGAGGAATTGATAAGATGAAGATTATTTAGGAAAGACAGTGTTTGAAAAGTAAGAAGAGGCCTGGGTTTGAAACCCCATCCCACTCACTCACCCCCCACAATGGATGAGTCATTTAGTCATACCTTGACTCAATTTCCCTAGATATAAAATGAGGATGGTACTCTCTATAGTATGTAGCTTACAAGGTTGTTGTGAGGATCAAATGAATTAACTGCAAAACCATTTGCAATTTTCAAACATAAATGTCAACTAATATGTATGGGCCAACTGACAGTGATTGGGTGGGGTCCCATTTTTATAAAATCATATAAATTTTTAATTCACAGCAGACATGGTCACAAAGCAGTGATCATCATAATGAGAGTAAATAGTCATCTTTTACAATAGTACACTACTTTTAACATCTTGAAAGATTTTCAAATATGCTAATATGTGTTAAAATACTTATATAACAATAACCTACATTATTATGGTACTTTGAGGTTTACAAAGCACTTCCTCTTTCATTATCTCACTGTACTCTCCTGGCAGCCCTCTCAAGTAGGAAAAGTAATAAATATCCCCATTTTACAGAATTTCAACACTGAGGCTTAAAGGTCATTGGTAGTCTAATATAAAATCTAGTACAGAGGGTCTGATATTGAAACTAGAAAAAGGAGACCTAGGTCATACTCTGCTGCTAACTTTCTGGGTGGCCCTAGTTTTATTCCAATTATTCTGACAAGAAGGATTTCTGCTGGTTTGGAGCCTACACAACATGCCATGGGTCAGGAAGGAGAATGATTCATGTAGTGGCTGGGTTTGTGGGAGAAAGCAGAAATGTGGTGTCCAGCTTCTGGTCCTGTGGCTATTGCTAACTCATTGTGTGGCCTTGACCCTCAGTTCATTCTTTATAAATTTAAAAAAGTTGAACTCAATAATCTCTGAAGTTCCTTCTGGCTATCAAACATTTTATGTTTTAAGGTCCCTGCTGGCTCTAAAATTTTACATTCTAAAAATCCTTTTTAGTTCTGACCTCCTGGATTCTAAGGGCCCTCCCAGCTCTGACATCCTGTCTAAGAGCCACCCCCCAGCTCTGACATCTTGGGTTCTAAGGGCCCTCCCAGCTCTGACAGTCTGTGTTCTAAAGACCTTCCTAGTTCTAACATTCCAGATTCTAAAGTCTCTGCAGCTCTGATGTTTTGTGGTCTAAAGTGCTTTCCTTTTAAGTAATTCCATGTTCTAAGGTCTCTTTCAATTTTATAGCTTTATGTAATCATCTTTCTATAACTTGGCTTGGGACACGGTGTTTAACAAGATTACCAGGTCACCTCCCTTCAGTCACTGAGCAACCACCAGCCCCCTGGCCACAAGCCCAGACAGAGTTCTCCTGGGTCACTGCTGATCTGAGAAATGAGGATTAGGTGAGAGCAATAATGTGTCTCAAAGTCTTTAAAGTCACTTTCGGCTATAGTACATACTATATTCTGGACGTTGAGCCTGCCAAACACCTTGTCTGAAAAAGCTAGCATGGACCTGCCTTTGAGATGCATTCTCATGGAGAAGACATGTCTCTTCCTTGAAGGGAGCCCCTGGTCTGAAGGGAGCCACCCTATGGCTGCTAGATTATGCAGACACGAGAAATCTCAGGGCTGTGTCATAGTTTATATTTCCCAGTTTGGGGAAGAATCCCTAAATTCCAAACCTATATTAGCCTGGTGATCCCTTGAATCCCTTCTTGGCTTGAAGGTTCTGAGGACTCTCAGGCTATTTGGTGACCTGAGGTAGGGCAGAGAGCAGGACTTACAGAGGTCCCTGTTGCACACAGAGAAAGGAGGCTTGTTAAAGCCAAATCACTTGGAGTAGATTGAAGGAACTGACTTGGGAACTGATTGACTAGTTGCAAAGATGAAATTTAATAAGGATAAATGTAAATTGCTAAAGCTCAACAAATCAATTTTTATAAGTGGAAGATGGTAAAAGAATGAGGAGACAGATCATGCAAAATGGGGATTTTCACAGATGCTTCCACAATGGAAGTTAACAGTGTGACATAGCACTCACCCGGAGTTGGTCCAAAGGATGATGTCCAAGATCATAAAGAAACACAAAGCCATATGGAAATGAAAATCAGCTGAAGGAGCAGAGAAGTTAAGCCTGGAAAGAGACTTTATGATGACATAATAAGCTGTCTTCAATATTTGAAGTGACTTTTTGTGGGGAAGGAAGATTGTTCTATGTCACTCCAGAGGGCAGAATAATTAAGACTTAGTTTAATAACAGTCCTTGGCACATTGTAGGCACTTAATAAATGCTGGTTGACTTAGAGTTAGACCTAAAGGAGGCAATTTAGGCTTAATATAAAGAGGAACTTTCTAATAATCGGAACAGTCCCAAAATGGACAAGTTGCCTTGCAGAGCAGTGAGTTATCCATCACCAGTCATCTAGTAAGGAGACTATACAGAAGATTCCAGCGTCGGGTGGGAAGTTAGCTAGATAGACTCCAAGTTCTGGGATGGTTTGATTCGAAGTATTTACTTACTTGCCATTTATTTTAAGCAACAGCTTCATATCCATCCAGCCATTCATTCAGGCCATCTGTCTTCTGCATCCTGCCCTTTCCAACTCCACAGAACAAAACTTCCTTCCTTAATTAACTTTGCTCTATATGTGTTGAATTGTCCTATCAGAGTATAAACTCAACAAGAGCAGAGACTTTGTGTCCCCAGTACTCAGCACAGTGCCTGGCATACAGTAGGTGCTTAATAAAATGTTTTTTGTGCATGCATTCATTCATTACTGAAATAGATAACATGGAAAATTTCAAGAAAGTCTCACAGGAAGCCAAAAGAAGGATTCAAAATCTAGTTGGTGAGATAAGAATCATTTGGATTCACCAAACATTTATTAATCTACTAGTGAGTGCAGCAGTGTGCTAAATGCTGGGGGACACATCAGAGTTTAGCTTCTGCTCTCATGGAGCTGACAGTCTGTTAATAGATTGTTTCATATTTTTGAATGAATGAGTAAATCTCTTACATTGTGAATTTTTCACATACATCTGTCTTCTTCTTCAGCAAGATTGTGAATCCCTCAGGGGTAGAAATTGCACCCTATTTCATCTTCATGTATCCCCCTAGAAATTGCACCTTATTTCATCTTATGATGTCCAGGATTTGGCACCTTGTAAAGTGACTGACTACTCCTAGTGAGTGATCCAGTGGTCCAGCCAGGCTGTTAGAAATGTACAAAGGGAACAACCCAGGGACTCAGAACCGGCTGCCAGGCTGTTGTTGTTGTTCTTGTTTCCAATACATGGCTCTCCCTGGACAACCTTCTCTACAGCTGGCACATTTACTTTGCTTCCTTACCCTATTCAGCTAAGGCAGCTCTAGGCCATAATTGGCCACCAAGAACCCCAGGGTTTATCTTCAAATACAAACATACCTGTATGACTCCTGAGTAAAGTACTTGTCAACCTCAGTTTCCTCATCTGTAAAATGGGGATAATAATAACATCTCCCTCACATATTGTAAATATCAAATGAAATAATCATTGCAAAGCACTTTGCAAACCTTAAAAATCCATAAATGTGATCTACTATAGTGCAAGTAATGATAAATATAAGCTATTACAGGTCAAGTAATAATACTAACATAGATTCCATGTGTAAAGTACTTTATAAATATGTCATTTGATCCTCACAACAAGCTTTTGAGAGGTAGGCACTATTATTAACTCCATTTTAAAAGTGAGTAGACTGAGGCTGAAAGAGTTTGATTGATTTGCCCCTAGTCACATAGCTATTGTCTGAAATAGGCTTCAAATTTTAATATTCCTGACATCAAAAAGCCTCTACAATCCTTCTCTCAAAACCCTGCAGTTCCTTCACAGTAACTCCTTTCTTAGAAATTCCCACCTTAGTCCCTTCTCCAAAACTTCCTCTCAACCTAAGATGGTCGGGGTCTCAGTGCCCCTCAGAACCCAAGAAAGGGCCAAGGGGCCAGACTTAGGGAGCAGGGGAAAGAGAGGAGCTCCAGCATGTTGGCAGAGAGGGTGCAAGAAGCTGAGATGACTTGCATAGGTGGTCTCTACCACTTTCCTGATTCCCTCCAGCTATGCTTCCAGAGTCCTCTCCTTCTGCAGAACTGTTTGTGGAAGCAGCAGAGAATCAGCCATCACACAGTGGGGCAGGTCCTGGCTGGTTTCGACCTCCCTCCCCCTTGCCTAAGGGATCAAGTTTTGCTCGGGCAGGAAACATTCCTGTAGAATTGATAAAGGAAATGAGAAAGTCATTCTCACTGGCCTGGCTGCCTCACCCCTCTGGGGCGCTCAGAGGGAGCAGGGTGGGCTCCATGTACACAGCAAATGTATTCAGCAACTATCCCACCTGCCTTCATCCCCACCAGCTCAAGTGGTATCTAGGACTTGCCATTCTGCCCACCTAACCTGTTATGTAGAGGGTACATCCACCATCCATTTGATGAATGACCACCCACACAGCATCTTGTGTGTGTGTCAGCCTCACACACCCAATTAGACACACCTTCATCCACATTCCCAACCACATAATGTCTGGATCTATACACAGCCTCTCCCTCCTCCCCTCCTCCTTATTCTCTCCTTTCCCCTCCTTTTCTCTCTCTCTTCCTCCCTCCCTTCCTCCATCCTTCCCTCTCTCTCCTCCCTTCCCTTCTCTCTCTCTCTCTCTCTCTCTCTCTCTCTCTCTCTCTCTCTCTCTCTCTCTCTCTCTGTCTCTCTCTGTCTCTCTCTGTCTCTCTTTCTCTTACACACACACACACACACACACACACACAGGATCTGGTCCTGAATTTCTGTCTCATATCACCAGTAGACTATAAACCCTGTAATAAACTCAGAATCTCAGAGTTGGGTTGAACTTCAGGGCCTGTTTACTCCAACTCATGCCCAGAAAAGAATCTTATCCTCTCATGACCTATAAGTAATCTCTAGCCCATAACTCCAGAACTCTGGTGGTGGGGGAGCTTTCCAAGGCAATCCTCATTCTACTTTGGGACAGTCCCCATTGCTAGGATATCTTATCTGACATTTTTCTCTTTTTAATTTCCATTCTGATTGTTTCCTGGTTCTTGGCCAGATAGAACAAGCTTAATCTGTTCTCCTAATATTTGTAAAGCATTTAGAACACAGTGCCCGACACATGACAGTTCTTCAAATACTTGCAGACAACAACTATGTCTTTCCCCTCCTTCTTCTCAGTTGCTTTAAATAACCTTCAAATGACATATTTTCAAGACCCCTCACTACCCTGCCTGCCCCCTCCTCTCCAAGATGTCTAAAATTGTAGTATCCTGAATTGAACACAATAGCCAGATCAAGTCTGACTGGAGCAGAGTATAGAAGTACTGTCATCTTATTCCTGGAAGTTAGTCCTCTCTTATTGAAGTCCAAGAACATGACAGCTTTCTTGCCTGCCAAATCACACTGTGGACTTATAGTAAACTTGTTTAGCTCAGAGATTAGCTGATAAATGATCAATGAATGATTGGCAAAAGTTTCCCCACTTATCCCATATCCATCATTCTATATCTTCTGAGTCACTTCTGATCTGCCCCACTCCATGAGAATTCTGACCAGAAAGGGTAGGATGGAATACTCTATTTTTCTTTCAGCTCCTTTTCCAAGAAAGCATCAATAGCCATTGATCTATATGTTTATTCTTCCACCTATCCAAAATCTTTATGAGAGTCATCTATACATGAATTGAGGACATCTTTGATGAATTTAATAGTAGGCCACATCCTCACAATTTCATAATTAACTAGAAGATGCAAAGAATATAAGTTCTGATAATTTTTTTGTGGATTTTTAAAAAGGCATTTGAACTTCACTCTTGATTAGAGAAATGCAAATTAAAACAACTCTGAAGTATCATCTCATACCTATCAGATTGTTTAAAAAGACTGGGAAAGATAATGATTAATTTTAGAGGGGATGTGGGAAAACTGGAACACTAATGCATTGTTGATAGACATTCTGGAGAACAGTTTGGAACTATGCCCCAAATGCTATAAAACTATGCATACCCTTTTATCCAGCATTGTTATTAATGAATCTATATCCCAAAAAGATGAAAAAGAGGGAAAAGGACTCACTTGTGCAAAAATGTTTGTAGCAGCTCTTTTTGTAGTGCCAAGGAACTGAAAATTGAGTGGATGCCCATCAGTTAGAGAATGGCTAAATAAGTTATGGTATATGAAACTAATGGAACACTATTGTTTTATAAGAAATAATGATCAGGCTGATTTCAAAAAAGTCTGGGAAAATTTTGATGAACTGATGCTAAGTGAAGTGAGCAGAACCAGAAGAAAATTGTACGCAGTAATAACAAGATTATGTGATTATCAACTGTGACAGACTTGGGTCTTCTCAGCTATGTGGTGATCCAAGACAATTCCAATAGATTGGGATGGAAAATGCTATCTGCATGCAGAAGGAAAACTATGGAGACTGAATGCAGATCAAAATGTAGTATTTTTACCTTTTTTCTTTTGTTTGGTTTTTCTTTTTGTTTTGATTTTTATTTCATGGCACGACAAGGATTGAAATATGTTTAAAAGTTTTATACATGTAACTTATATTAGATGGCTTACTGTTTTGGAGAGGGGAGAGGTAAGGGAAGTTTGGAAAAAAATTGGGACTCAAAATCTGACAAAAATGAATGTTGAAAACTATCTTGAGTAATTGAAACAATAAAATACTATTAAGAATGGGGGGAAAGGCTTTTTTTTTTTTGATTTGGTACAGCCTTGTCCACCTCAGGATACCTGCAATACAGTGTCTGCATTCTTGATTACTCAGTCTCTGGCTGGGATTTCCATTTCCTGAGAGAACTCAGTCATGCTCTCAGCTTACTCTCAGCAGACTTGTCCATTCCCCCTTCAATCCTATCCCACTTTTCTAGCTCCCTTTACTTTTTATCTTCCTTTTTACAATGTAAGGTCCTTAAGTGTACAGAATATCTCATTTTCTTGGTTTTGTATCTTAAGTGCTGTGGCAGACAGAACATTCTGAGTTCATTTTGGTCTGATCAGCCACAGTCAAACACACAGTAATTCTACTCTAAGATAGTGATGTTCTTTTGGTCCTCTAAGAGAACAAAAGGCATGAACCAATCAGCACTTAGCATAGTGCCTGGCACAAAGTAGGTGCATAATAAATGCTCTATCTATCTAGAACTTACATTTTTAAAAATATGCATCTCTCATCCAGTGACAGGGCTAATATTTACCATCTTCTCTATGATGCCATTTATTTGTCCCCATCCACAACATGATGTCCTTCCTTCTTCCTTGTCTTTAGGATTAGCTTTCCATAAAAAAACAGACAAACAACAACAACAACAACAACAAAAATAAAGTTGTTCTCTGGGATCCAATTAACCTCTGATTTCCTAGTCACAGCTTCCTGGCCACCTAAAGGTATGTAAAGTCCCAGTCATAGGCAGTTGTGGGCTCTGGAACTTGATATTTTTTGAAGTTCATGCAGATATCCATGTCCTTAACCATACACTGCCATATATTAAACACATTCTAATGACCAGACATGTTTCCATATGGTGTCAAGAAAGACTGTGTCCAGGATGTCGCTGTATCCTTGTTGCATATTCTTCCTGGTTAGGACAAAACCAAACCTTTTGTTAACTTTTCATTGACATGTGAATACCTTATTTTGTCCCAACTTCCATTCTGAACATCAGGCCACTTCCAATACAGCTATATCTCTGATGACTCCTTAGAAGATATAATAATAGAAATATCAGATGATACAAAATATCAGATGAGGCATAAAATGGGGGATACATACTTGCAAGAGATATTTGCCACTGTGATGCAAGAGAGCCAGCATAGATCCAGCTTCAAGAGGACGTCCCTGTCAATGGTGAAATCTCTCTGCATGAGAGATTATCCAGATCATATCAAGCCCCAGGACAATGCAGAGCCCATTGGTAGAGAACAAGGACCAAGTGAATGAAAAGTGTCTATTGCTTAGAATTAAAAATTCATTTGAAAAAATGCCCTGTACATCCTGGTTTTGGATGGTGAGTGGAAATGGATAATGACACAGAGTTGAACAGGAAAAAAAGAGAGGGCTGTTAGATACAGATTTTTTTTCCAGGTAAAATATTTACATATTAATCATTTTGTACAAGAAGACATGAATAAAAAAAGAAAGTGAAAAATAGTGACAGTCAGTATTGTCACCATCAATTCTTTCTCTGGAGGCAGATAACATATTTCATCATCAGTCCTTTGGGATTGTCTTGAGTCATTGTACTGCTGAGAATAGCTAAGTCATTCACAGTTCTTCATCATACAACACTGCTGCTGTTGTATACAATGTTCTCCTGGTTCTCCTCACTTCACTTTGCAACAGTTCATGTAAGTTTTTCTAGGTTTTTCTAAAGTTATCCTACTTCTTATATCTTATGGTACAATAATATTCCGTCACAATAATATACCACAGCATGTTTAGGCATTCCCTAATTGATGGGTATCCCTTCAATTTCCAATTCTTAGCCATCACAAAGAGAGCTGCTTAAATATTTTTGCAAATAGATCCTCTCCCCCTTTTAGACATCTCTTTGGGATATAAATTTCAAAGTGGTATTGCAGGATCAAAGGGTATGCACAGTTTTATGGTATATCTTAGGGCAGAAATATTAAACTAAACTCTGAAATGCAGCCTGAACCAGACTAAAATATAACTAAAAATGCTTAACTAAGTAAAAAATACAATATAACTTGGATAATATTTGTGATTTTTGAAGTCAATATGCAGCCCACTGAGAATCCTTTCTATTTGAGTTTGATACCACTGACAGGAAATTTACAAAGCTTTTCTATTAATCCTCAAACGTTACATGAAAGCAAAGAACCATCTTTTTCACTACTAATATTGTAAAATTATATTAGAAAATTACATTAAATTATGAAATCCAACTCTCTCCACAGAGTTGAAAATGTGTATTATGCAGAGAACAATAGAAAGCCATATGGTAGGTATGAACACATGGCAACACAGAATCAAGGAAGAACTCTGGAGAACAGGAGGAAAGACATCATCCAGGAATGGTATAAAAAGAAGAGAAGCCGATTTGGTCAGATGGCAAAAATAAGGGGTGACAGGTAGGCAGCCTATGTGTTCTACAGGTCCTTTACTGTGTTAGGAGAGAGGAAGGAAGACCTCTAATATTTTGGGTGGATCCCTCTGTAACAAATTTATGGGAAGAAACACATCAGAGTTAGAGAGGATGGAAGGGTGAATGGGTTGTGACATGCATCATTGGAGTTGACACCCAAATCAGTGAGATCACAGGTCCATTTGACAGTTTGAGAGCAACCTTTCTACTATGTCAATCCAATGCTTAGAAGATCAAGTTCAACTTTTCACGATTGAGGCTCTTTCCTTCTGATCTCAGCTGACCCTACATGATTATTAGTCCTTATTCCCTGAATGATTCTCCTTTTCATCCAGACTGCTCTCTTAACTATCTCCTAACCACACTTTGCACCATTCCATACTTCTATATCTTTGCTTATGACATTTCCCCTACATCCTCTCCTCTCCATTTACCCATATATCCTATTTACCCATATCCTTTTTTTCAATCCTTGGCTCAGGTCCCATTTCCTCCAAGAATCCTTCCCCACCCATCCTAAGTCTGACTAAGCTCTCCCTCCTCTGAATGTCTACAAGTTTGTTAATGAAATATTGGGACACGTGGTCTGACAAAAGATATTATCCTTTGGCAAAGACTTGTTTAAACAAAATGTCCTTGCTTTTCTTGAAATGGAGCCAACATGAAGAGTCAGAGATCTCTTAATCTTTGTATCTATCTGCACTATCCATGTAGTCACTGGGAACAACACAGATGGTCTCATAGCATTCTCTAGCTTGCCTACCTTCCTCTCTTAGTGTCTCTGCCTATCTCTTTGTTTCTCTCTCTCTCCTTCCCTCTTCCTCTTTTCCTATTACCATTCTTCCCTCCTTCCTTTCTTCTCTATCTCTCTCTGTGATTGTCATTATCTCAGACTTTTTCTGTCTTTCTCTGTCTCTGTTTCTCACTCTGTCTTTCTCTGTGTCTCTCCATCTCTGAATCTGTCTGTCTGTCTTTCTCTGTCTCTGTTTCTGACTCTGTCTTTCTCTGTGTCTCTCCATCTCTGAATCTATTTCTGTCTCTGTCTGTCTGTCTCTCTTTTTCTCTGTTTATCTCTGTCTCTGTCTCTCTTGAGACTGGGATTCTTTATTTCATCTAGCAGTGACCACTGCTGATCAGCTCAAAAACTTTAACCTGATCCATTTCTGAGCTAGGTTGGTTTATCCTTCCCATCTCTTCTGCTTAGAATTCCCCATATTGGTGCCTGACTTAGTATAGACATCTGATTAACCTTAGCCCTACTGAAGCTCAGAACTCCTGAACTCAAACAATCCATTAACCTCAGTCTCCTCTAGTGGTAGGGATTATAGATGTGCACTATCTCTCGTTGCTCATACCTTTCTTTATGTCTGATCACCTATCTACCCAATTGATTGTGACTTCTCTATAGGCAGAAATTGTGTTTTATGTAGAAAGTAAAATGCAAATCTGGAAGTCAGAAATTAGGAGATTATCCAGAGGAAGTCAACTGAAATAGTAAAAGAATTCAAGGTCATGCCATTATGAGGATCAGTTGAAGGAAATGGGGCTATGTAGTTTGGAAAAAAAAAGGTTCAGGGAGGGACATGATTTAAAAAAAAAACAACTATTTTAAAATATTTAAGAGAGTATTGTCTGGAAAAGTGACTAGGCATATTTCTTTTGGCCCCAGTGGGTAGAAGCAATGAGTGAAAGTTACCAAAAAAAAAAAAAGGTAATTTTAGGCTTCAGGGAAATTTTCCTGGCAATTACTAGAAGCACTGGGTGGAAGCTGCAAAAAGACAAATTTAGTAAGGTAAAACTTCCTACCAATTAGAACTGTCCAAAAGTGGAACAGGCTGACTCAGGACAGACACAATGTGCTCCCTTCATTGGTGGTCTTCATGCAAAGAGTGCTTGAAGGCAATGAAGACCGCTTGTCAGATACTTTGTCCCAGGAAACCTTTTTTCAGGTGTAGTTGGATTAGAACTCTAAGGTCCCTACAAGCTCTGAAAATTTGTGATTCTAAATCTGACCCCTTTCTTTGCTCTTCCCCCCTCCCCATTTAATAGATTTTTTCCTAACTGTATGTAAAGATAGTCTTCAACATTTATTTTTGTAAAATTTTGAATTCCAAATTTTTCTTCCTCTCTCTCTTTCCTTTCCCCTCCCCAAGACAGTAAGCAATCTGATATAGCTTCAACGTGTACAATCATGTTAAACATATTTCCATATTAGTCTTGTTATTAAAAAGAAATAAGAATAAATAAGAAAAAAACATAAGAAAGAAAAAGCAAGAAACAAAGTAAAAAATAGCTATATTCAGACTCCATCAGTTCATTTGCTAGATGTCAATAGCAGTCTCCATCAAGAGTCTTTTGGAATTGACTTTGATCATTGTATTGCTGAGAAGAGCTAAGTCTATCATGGTTGATCATTGAACGATGTGGCTATCAGTTTTTACAATGTTCCTCTGCTTGTGCTCATTTCATTCAGCAACAATTCATTAAAATATTTCCAGATTATTCTGAAATCTGCTTGCTCATCATTTCTTGAAGTATAATAATATTCCATTACATTCATATATCATAACTTTTTCAGCCATTGCCCCCTTGAGAAGCATCTCTTCAATGTCCAATTCTTTGTCACCACAAAAAGAGTTGCTATTAACATTTTTATACATGTGGGTCCTTGACCCTTTTTTATGATCTCATTGGGATACAGACCTAGTAGTAGTATTTCTGGATCAAAGGCTATCCCCAGATTTATAGACCTTTGGATCTAGTTCCAAATTGCTCTCCAGAATTGTGGGATCAGTTCACAATTCCAACAACACTGTGTTAGTGTTTCACTTTTTTCTTGGGCCCTTTCTGTGTCTGTTTTCTCAGCTACATAATGGGACTAATCATCACTGCTCTCCTAGAGTTTATTCCCAATGAGATAATGGATACAAAAGCAATTTAGGAACCACACAGTGTTACAGAAATATGAGACTTTGTGGAGTTGAGGAAGGAGGGAGGAGGTACCTGATTTAGGGAAAGGGATATTTTCAGGGTCATCCCGCAGTTGATAGCAATGATGTAGGTGCCTACTCATGGAACTCCCTTATGGCAGTCAGGTTGGTCCAAAGGATCTGGCTGACTTTAGCCAGTTGTGTGTATGTCATGGTAAAGAAACTGCTGGACCTAATCTGGGAAAAAATCCAGATCCAAATCCCAGCTTTTTGATCCTTGCTGGCTGTGTGGCCATAAGGCAAGTTGTTCCTGCTCCCTGAACCTCAGCTTCCCCCTCTGTCAAAATGAGCTTGTAATAATACTTGGTGCACTTGTTACTGCTCCTCACAGGGTAGGAGTGAGGAAAATGCTTTATCAGCCTCAAAGCACCTTAGAAACTGGAGCTATTATGATCATTCATAAACAGAGGCACATTCTGATAACACGCATACACACGTTTAAGGCATTTTCCAAGGCATTCCAAAATACACAAAACTGCTCACTTGATATTTATATACATGAAGAGACACTTTATGACATGTGCATTTACACTTTCACCTGGCATCCGATCATATTCTCTGTTCACTCCTTACACAACTCCCCAACCCTCATAAGTGGCACTCAGAGTCATGGACTCAAGACCCCATGACCCCATGTCTGTAGCCTAGTGTAGTTGGAAACTCAAGGGCCCTCCCTCTTTTCCTTTTCCAAAGAAGCTTGAGTTTCCTGCCAGAGATTCAAAGCCTTTCTTTGCATGCTCTGGGAGAAGGGTTAACCCCTCCCTAACCATGAATAACCCAGCCTCAGGAAACAACTGCCACTAGTTCATTGGAAATACAATTTTCTGGTTTATTTAGTCAGGTATCTGAGTTCCAGGGCAGCACAACCCTGGATTCAGCTCTCTGGATTCCTCTGATTAGTTCTGGTTTAGGAAATGTGATATATTAGAAAGGAGCATGATGTTGATTATGGGGCTGGGCTCACCCAAAGACCTCGGCACTGAGAGGTTTCCATACTCATCTGGCAACCAACCAGGTCTTGGGGTCAAGAGTAGCTCCTGCCCAAAGGGCTGTGGCTAGAATCCTAGGATCCTAGATCCTGCAACTGGGAGGATTCTTAAAGGCCATCTAATCCAACATTCATTTTACAGAGGAAAAAACTGAGACCCAGAGAAATGAAGTGGTTCACTCAGGATCAGAAATAGTAAGTCAGAATTTGAACTCAGATTCTTGACTTCAAACCCATTTCACCACATTTTATAGCCCAGGATTAGAATGATTCTCTCCTACTGAAAAGCCTTTAGTGCCTCCCTATGCAGAATATATTCCCATTACAATATGTTGTTTACAAGAAACACATTTAAAGCATAGTGATACCTACAGAGTAAAGGTAAAGGGCTGGAGCAGGG
The DNA here is from genome assembly GCF_902635505.1 of Sarcophilus harrisii. Taxonomy (NCBI): domain Eukaryota; kingdom Metazoa; phylum Chordata; class Mammalia; order Dasyuromorphia; family Dasyuridae; genus Sarcophilus; species Sarcophilus harrisii. Next base: position 550,896,155 of record NC_045428.1, read on the forward strand.
CTAGTCATCCTGATCTCAGATCAAGCAAAAGCAGATAGATCTAATTAAAACAGAATATATTCCCACCTGCCCATCCTCAACACAAATTTAGGAAAGAAACTGGACATCAAGGTCCTATAATAGTGAAGTTTGAATAGCTCCCCAGAGAACGGAGAAGGTGGTATAGGGGAATTACACACAGAAAGCCTCCCAAAATGTATAAATCTGTTATAGGTGAGTACATATGGGACCATGAAATTCAGCATGCAATTTGTGAGGGTACGTGGAGTGAGTCCATGGCTATATGTTTCTTTCCTTTTATATCAGTAGTTGTTTCACCTCAGCTTTCCCATCTGTAAAGTGAGAAAATATTTACATACCTTTTTTTTCCTGAGACAATTGGGGTTAAGTGACTTGCCCGGGATCACACAGCTAGAAAATGTTAAGTGTCTGAGAGCAGATTTGAACTCAGATTTTCCTGATTTCAGGGCCAATGTTCTATCCACTGTGCCACCTAGCTGCCCCCAAAGGGGGCAAAGAATGTATACTTTCTTTATAAGACTATTGTAAGGAAATTGTTGTTCAGTTATTTTAGTCATTCATGACTTTGTTTGGGGTTTTCCTGGCAAAGATACTGGAATGATTTGCCATTTCCTTCCCCAGCTCATTTTTGCATATGAGGAAACGGAGGCAAATGGGGTTAAGTGAGTTGCTCAGGACTACACAGCTAGGAAGTGTCTGAGGCCAGATTTGAGTTCAGGTTTTCCTGATTCTATGTCTGGCACTATCCACTGCACCACCTAGCTGCCCTATTGAAAGGAAACCACTTCTTTAATATTCTTAATTATAGCTATGCTTGCTCGTCTACACCCAAGACTAGGCACAAATATACATATACACACAGGTTACCTATAGAGAGTACATACAGGAGTGTGTGTGTGTGTGTGTGTGTGTGTGTGTACAAAGATTCAGAAGCACATATAATCTCGGAGTTGAAAGAGATCTTTTTCCAAGCCAATATTCTTTTCTTATAGCTAAGGCTGGTTTTATTTTGCAAAACTATTTCAGTTTTATATAATCAAAGTGGTCTGTTTTGTCTTTTGTGATCTCCTCAAAAGCAGAGATATAAAAGGTGCTACTTGCTATTTCTCACTAAATTTTGTCTTATAATTTGAGCTCTTTCAAAAAAGTTACATCTTCTTTTAGACTCTGTTCTGGTATATAGTGCAAGCTCTTGGTAAAAAAAAAAAAAAAAAAACTAATTTCTGCTAAACTACTTTCCAGTTTTCTCAATTTGTTGTAGAACAAGCAGCCCTTCCCAGTAGTTGTGTTTGGGAATTTATTGATTTCTGCACTAATCATTTTCAATTGTTTTGGGGTCTTATTTAACAGTTTATTCTAGTAATCTACTTTTCTGTCCTTTTGTTGGAACCAAAAAACTTTTTGAAAAAATCATTATTGCTTTGTGATAAAGTTTAAGATGTTATATTACTAAGTCACCTTCATTTCTCCTGTTGTTTTATTTCAGGAAGAGATGCTTGACTACTGTATACCTTCAAATTAATTTTGTTAGCACTTTGTCTAATTTTACAAAATAACTCCCTTGTTGTTTGATTTGGTATAAAACTAGGTCTATAAATGAGCTTAGATAGTATTGTTACTTTTTAGAATATCGGTATAGCCCATCCATAAACAATAAATGACTTTCAATGTTTTTATTATTTGGGTAAAGGCTAGGTATTGAGATCTTGAGTGTCTTGGTAGGTTAACTTTCAGATAATTTATTCATTTTGCATGGCTTTGAATGGAATTTCTCTTTTGTCCCCACTTGTTGGATATCATTAGTAACATGAGAAAGTTGTCATTTTATTGGTTTATTTCATTCCCTTCTGTTATCCTAAATATTTTGTACTCTTCAATTCTCCTGTTGCAATTATTTTTTCACTAAATTTTTAGAATTCTCAAACTAAACACTCTGTAAATACAGATAAGGATAAATTTGATCTTTTTATTTTTTATTCTAATTTGACCTCTTTATCATGCTTATATCATGAATGAAATTTAACAATGGGGTAAACTGATGTAATTCTCCAAGCTTAAGATAATTTATTAACAGAGGCAAGTTACCTGATAATAGAGGATGGGTGACACAGTAGAAATTCTGAGCACAATTAATTTGTTAGGATAACAGTAATCAATATACTCAGTCATTGGCTTGTCTCGATTATTAAAGACCCAGAGTGTCAGACAATAGGGCGTTTTAAACCTAGGTGTGTCTTTCCCTGATTGATGTGGGCAGGAGATCGTTTGGACCTTCCCTGGCAAACGGTAAGGCAATCCCTGTTGGTATGTGGGTTGGTCTTCAGGTATGGATGATCTTTCTGGCACGTAAGGAATGCTAATTGCTTTATGAGACCCACCTGCTTCTGGCTCTAACCATCTCAATCAGGTTCCCCCTGTTTGTCTCCTCTACTTAGACCAAATTACCTCTAATTTTGATTAGGAAGCAAGGATAGGAAGGAGATTTGTCTCCGTGGAAGGGACTAGTTGAAGCTGGTCCTTCTATGAGGTAAACAGAAGCAAGGGTCCTACTTGGGAGGAGTATAGGGTAAGCTGGTTAATATCAGATGCCCGTCATCTCCATCATGCCCTTCAGAAACTGCCTATTCTTAATTACAAATAATCTTAGTCTTGATACATTTAATTATGTTAAGTAAAAATGTTAAGTTTTATGCCTATGTTTTTAAAAATCTTTTTTTTTAAGTGCTCAATGTAGTATTTTCACTCTTTTTGTCATTGTTTGCTTGCATTTTGTTTTCTTTCTCATTTTTTCCTTTTTGATCTGATTTTTCTTATGCAGGTATAGAAGAATTGCTCGTGTTTAATATATATTGGATTACTTGTTGTCTAGGGGAGAGGAGATGGGAAGGGAGGGAAAATTTTAGAACACAAGATTTTATAAAGGTGAATGTTGATAAGTATGTATATATTTTGAAAATAAAAAGCTTTAATTAAAAAAATAAGTGCTATATTTTGTTGAAAGCTTTTTCTGTCAATTAATGTTATCATGTGATTTTTATTATTTTGATTTTGAAATGAACTCTTCTTGCTGTTCTGTGCTAATGTCCTATTTCCTGACGTCTAGAAAAAATATGAGTGCAGACTATATCCTTTCCTATAGTCACCACACATACAGAGTTTTTCCTTCTGAATAAACTTTTATGAATGTTTAGGGTTACTCTCTGGATGAAACCTTTGTTACCTAACTACAATGATAAAAAAATAGTTTTCCATATGTGATGACAAGTGAGATGAGCTTTTCCGATTGAACCTTTTGCCTCACTAATCACATTTCCAGCATCTCTGTCATCAGTGGATTTTATGATAGGTATGAAAACTTGATTGACATGTTAATTCTTTATTACATTTACACCAGTCACCTATCTGACATGTGGTTAGAAAATTCCTTCATACTCTTGTCATACCTCCATGTTAGTCGGTATCCTTTCAAAACATCCTGGGGATTCTACTTGGAAAAACAGAAAAGGAGTTGTATGGTACCAGGGTGATGGGGTCCTTCTGAGCCTTCATAATGTCTCTGGTTGTCATGCAAACTTGTGTCAAAGCTGAAATCGATTTGGTTTCTTTGTCTTATATTCCTGCCTTTGTAAAACATTCCTACTAACCACAAAATTACTGGTTTTTCAACAGTCCTATTGGTGAACACTTAGGTAACTTCCAGTTTTGTTTCATTTCATTTGTTTATTTTAAAATTACAAGTGATGCTGCCGTTTTAAAAACTGCAAACACATAGTTCATTTTATTGTTGTTTTATGTTGCTTCTAGTTATTTTCTGAACAATGAAATTATTAGATCACAGATAGGATTGTTTGGTAACTTTTACAGCAAACAGCTAGATTTTTCTTCTGAAAAGATTTTATTATTTTGCAATTCTACCAGCAATGAGTGTACTTATTCACTTGATTGTATACTACAAGCAGAAAAAAATTAGATGTGGAGACACCAAAAGCTCATGGGAGAAAAAAAATTCAAGAAAAGAGAAAGTGATGATACAATCCATAACCTTAACTTTTTAGACACAATTATCCCAGACTTGCTCAACAAAGAAAATGCATCAGAGGTCCTAGTTTAAGGACCTCTTAGTTCTTGAATTTGACTTCATAGTCATTTTTGAGAACTGGAAGGGATGAGACCTGTGCCAGTAATATAGATCTGGAGTACACCTCATTCAAAAGAAATTAGATAAGAAAAAGGAGTGGACAATGGAGCTTTGTGTATTATGATGAAATACTCATGTAAGGAAATGAAAGAGTCAGAAGAGAGAACCAGGGTGGAGAGCATTTGAGTGAAGATTAATGGGATGAGAAACAAGAGTGGTTTTGCCTTCAGAGTATACTACATACCACCTGAACAGAAAGAAGAAATAGAAGAAACAGATTACAGGCTTTGCCCAAAAGCATGATACTGTAGACTTCAACTATCCAGACATCTTTGGGAGTACTTTTTTAGCCAAAAGCAGAACAGCAAATGACATCTTGCATTGATAATGGCCATTGTATCCTTCAAAAGCTGGGAGAACCAACAAGAGGGGATTTGATTATTTGATTCATAGCCATAGGGAATAATAATAATAACTAATTTATAAAGTGTTTACTATCTGTCAAGTTCTGTGCTAAGTACTTTACAATTATTATTGCATTTGATCCTCACAATAGCCCTAAGAGGTAGGTGCTATTATTATCCCCATTTTGCAGATGGGGAAACTGAGGGAAAGGATTTGTCCCTAAGGGTCACACAGCTAATGTCTGAGGCCACATTTGAACTCAGTCTAGCTACAGCAATGTATTATATTATATATTATGTGTATATATTATGCCATGCTGACTTGCTCCTGGAAACTGATCCTTAGGTGGAAATGATAACTATGGTTAGAGCAGGGATGAATACCAAAATATTCCCTAGATTTTGGGAAAGTGGATTTGAAAGGGTTCAGAGGAGAATTAGATAGATTCCCATAAACTAAAATTGTACAGGGTATAGGGTAGAGGGGTGTGAACCCAGAAAGTCTGAGGAACTTAAGATCAAGACTGAAAACATAAAAGGAAAACAAAAACTTCTAAGAAGGAAAAAGTTGTTGTCTGAAAAGGTCAAGGTGGGTACAAAGAGAATCCATTAGCCACCTTAGATTTTTAAGAAATAGATTTGGAAGAATGAAGTGAGGATAGATTAAGAGAAGACAGAAATATAGCATTTTCTTGTAATAATAACTGTTGGGAGGGCCAGGAAATGAAGTCAGCCATAGAATCAAAGTAAAAGCAAGATGAACAATTGCGTGAAGACACTAAGGCTCTTTGAGGAGGGAAACCTGAAAGGTGAAGTGTCTGCCAGTCATAAAAAGAAAGGATGAAGGAAATGGGGATGTTTGGTCTGGAGAAGAGACATCATATGACATGAGAACTGTTATCAAGTCCTTGAATATCTACTAAGTGGAAGAAGGCTCTGACTTGCTTGCTTGATCCCAGAGGATAGAGGTAGGTTAAATGAATGGATGTTCAAAAGAGGTAAAATCAGATTTAATGTCAGGAAGCATTAGAGCTGTCTAAAAATGGAATGAATTGCTTCAGGAAATTTTCAAGCAAGATTTCAACCATGGCCACTACATAAATGTTAGTTATTATTATTATTATAATTTCTCCCTGTTGGTGAGACTCCCTCTTGATGGTCCCTCTGGTTTTTGAAGGATGAAATGATCATTATCAAGACAAGATGTCATTCTGCTCTTAACTGAAAGATCAATTGTCAGGAACATTAAAAGGGCGGGGGAAGGATATGAGGGAAGGGGTTGGCTCAAATCTCTTTCAACTCTGAAGTTCTATGAGATCTCATCTCACTGTCTTGTTGCTTTAAATTTTACTAATTTGATGAGGATAAGGTAGTACTGTAAAATTATTTAATTGATATCACATTGATCATTAGGGAGTTTGAGTATTTTTCAAGTGATTTTAACTGTTACATTTCCTAATAATAAAGAGAAATATGATACTTTTCATGAATGAAAAATTTTACTTTATAGAGGGATAAAGTCTGAAGATAAGATGTTTAAATATTGACACCTAGATTTACTCCCCCTTCCCCCTACCTCCCACAAAAAAACCACAATTATTTTTAGAGGAAAAAATTATTATGTTTCTTCTTTTGAAACTGTCCTTTCTTATTTTGTACCGTTTTCCATTGTAAGCTGGAAACATTTCACTTGTTATTTAGGGTAAGGGGACTGGTTTGGGGAATCTGGACCTATTATTTCATTGGAATTCCCAGTACCCAGAACTCTGCCCAGTGATGCAGAATTGAAAGTTTCTTTTAATCTTTTATCTGAAGGAGTTGACTGGGGACTTGAGCAAGTAAGTGATTTTTCCTAGGTCCCACAGCTAGCATCTGTCAGAGAAAGGATTCAAACTCAGGTAGTCTCCCTGAGTTCAATGCTGATTCCCTAACTGTCATTCCTTGCCTCTTCTCAGACATTATTTTTGTAAAATTTGAACAGTTCTTTATATATTTGATATATAAAGAGATGTATCTGTGAATATATACAAATATCTAAAGATGTATACATATGGAACTTACTGGATTTTCATTTGCCATAAGAATTTTCCTCATCCATTACTTTGATTTTCATTTTCTTGTCAAACAGGAAAATTTCAAATACAATGAATCAGCCTTAAACACTTACTGGCTGTGTAATCTTGAGCAAGTCACATAATCCCAATTGCCTTCCAAAAAAAAAAAGAAAGAAAAAATACATAATCAGCCACATCTGCCTTTTTTTAAAAATAATATATTTTCTTTGTTTAATAGAAAAAAGTAATATTCCTCATCAATGGAAACAAATTATTATATTTTCTTCTAACTTTTTATAGTTCATATAAAGTATTTTAATTTTTCAATTACATGTAAAAAAAATTTAACATTCATTTAAAAAAATTTCTGAGTTATATTTCTTTCTCTTTGTCCCCTCCCTGCCTCATTAAGAAGGTGAGTAATTTGATATACATGTGCGGTCATGCAAACCATATTTCCATATTAGTCATGTTGTGAAAAAAATAGACCAAAAGGGGGGCGGGAAAGAAAACTAAAAAAGTACTGATCTGTATCACTTCTTTCTCTGAAGATAAATAACATTTTTTATCATAAGTTTTTCAGGATTGTCTCAGATCATTGTATTGCTGAGAATAACCAAGGCATTTTCAGTAATTTGTCATATAATATTGCTGTTACTGTGTTGAATGTTCACCTTGTTCTGCTCATTTCTCTTTGGATCAATTAATATAAGTTTTTCTGGGTTTTCTGAAAGTATCCTCTCTGTTTTGATACTTACTGCTTTACACTACATTTTGAGTTCTACTATGGCTAGGCTATTTTAATTAATTCCCTTTATACTCTTGACTTTTTGTTCTTTCAGACGAATTTTGTAATGACTTTTTCCCAGCAATATAAAATAATTTTTGATCATTTGATTGGTATGTCATTGAATAAGTAAATTAACTTAAGTAGACGTATCATTTTTATTTTATTGGCTCAACCTACTCATGAGTAATTACTATTTTTTCAATTGTTTAGATCTGACTTTATTTATGTGAAAAGTGTTTTGTAATTGTGCTCAAATAGTTCCTGGTTTTGTCTTGGCAGAGAGAAACTCCCAATTTTTTTGTATTTGGATAGTATGCTGAGCCTGAACTCAGGAAGATGAGTGAATCTTCCTGAGTCCAAATCTGGCCTCAGATACTTATAGCTTTGTTACCTGGGCAAGTCACTTAACCCTGTTTGCCTCAGTTTCCTCAGCTGTAAAATGAAAATTAAAAAATCATTCCAGTATCTTTGCCAAGAAAAATTCAAATGACGTCATAAAGAGTTGGCCACAGCCTAAAAACACTTCAACAACAGCAACTAGGATTTTCTAAGTATACCATTGTATCATCTGCAAAGAGTGATAGTTTTGTTTCTTCATTACCTGTTCCAATTTCTTCAAATTCCTTTATTTGTTTTATTGTTATAGCTAGCATTTCTAGTTCAATATTGAATAATAATGGTGATAATGGACATCCTTGTTTCACCAATTTCCATTGCAAAATATGCTTGGTGATAGTTTTAGAGAGGCACTACTTATTTTAAGGAAAGCTCCATTTATTCCTATGCTTTCAAGTGTTTTGAATAAGAATGGGTGTTGTGTTTTGTCAAAAGTTTTTTTTGGCATCTATTAAGATATTCATATGATTTTTGTTGTTTTGTTATTGCTATGGTTAATTATGGCTGATAGTTTTCCTAATGTTGAACTAACCTACATTCCTGCATCTGTGGGGTTTCTAGAGACATCAATGGTAGTGTGCCAGAAAGAGGAGCAGGTTGGAAGATACATGGGAACAAATCATTGACTTGGGTCTCAGACATGTTATATAGGAGAGCATCCAGTGGAAATCAATCAATCAACAAGCATTTATTAAGTACCTACAAGAGGCTAGGCCCTTATTGTGCTAAGTGCTGGGAGTACAAGGGAAAAGTCATGTTTACATGAAAGAAAACAGTGAAAGAGGTCTTGTTCTCAGGGATCTTACATTCTAAGGAGCTTACATTCTAATGGGGCAGGGGTATGTGCATAGGTAAAAATAAGACACATACCTTAAGAAGACGGCCCCAGGAAGGGGCCAAGGGAAAGTGGGAAAGAACTCCTGCAGAACGTAACATTTGAACTGACTCTTGAAGGGAGCCAGGGATTCTAAGAGATCTCAGAGGTGAGGAGGGAGATCATTCCTGCAGGTGTAAATGATGGCAAGATGCCTGCAACAGGTTGGCCCTGGTAAGTGACTGAATGGGAAGTGAAGAAGATCTGGGGCCAACAAGGTTACAAACATGGAAAACTAGCCCAACTGGTCTACTTGCTTTTCCCCATACCAACCTCATACTTTCCTCCCCCGTATAACAATAACAATAATAAAAAACGATCATAATATCTCATGTTTGCAAACAATATCTCATTTAATTCTCATAACCACCCAGAGAGGTACATGCTATTATTATCCCCATTTTAATTATAAAGAAACTGAGGCAGACAGAAATTAAATTACTTGCCCAAGTGAAGAAATATTTGAGGTTCAGTTAGAAATCAGGTTGTCTTGGTCCCAGATTCAAGTGTCAATTCATTGTATCAACCAGCTGCCTTTTTATATTTGTTCTGTTCTTTCTGCTCAGAAATCATTTTTAGTTTCCTGACTCCACTGGGATAAACTTTGTGGCCAGAGAAAAGTCTCAAAATGGGGCTGATTTCCTTTACTCTCTGGGTTTCTGCTGTATAACTGCAGGATCAGATCCAAGGCCCCAAGCAGCAATGAATCAGAGATCAGATAAGAATCAGAAATCAGGAAGACATAAAAGGAGGGGAAAGGGGCATTAAACCAAATGGGACATTCAAAGTCCAGAAAACAACCAGGGATATCTTCAAGAAGTGAGGTAGCCAATCAAGGTGGGTGGTCAGAGGGCTAGCAATCAGTGGGTCCACAGGAGTTGAGGACTTGGGGGGAGAACAGGCAAGTGAAGAGACCTCTGGGCTAGTATTATGGAAGGCTGAACTGTCTCATTGACCTTCACCAAATTGGCTTGCCTGTTTGTATTCCAGAGCCAAGAATAGCTCCATGTGCACAGAGCAAAGGTTGGTATCCCTCCTGGATGAATAAGGCAAGAGGTTTGAAGAATGCTTCTTCACTCTCAGGGTTACAGGAAGGATAAAGTGTCCCTTGAAAAAATGGAAAAGGGGCTTCTAAGTAAAAATCTAAGAAGAAAAAGGACCTGAAGAGCCAGAGGGAAAACCTGACCTAGATCAGGAGACTGGAGTGTGGAAGGAAGGCTATGACACAGAAGGAAGGGACAAGAACCACTGAATACTTGGAGATAAATACAGGTATGAATGTTACCTTAAAAAGGGAAGCTGGACAGAAGAGGAAACAACTCCTTACACTTTGGGGAACAATGATGTGCTCCTATAGTTTCCCCTCTCTTCAATATAGATGTAATCCACTAGGTCAGGGGAAAACCATACAAGTAGAGGTGACTCCTGAGGGAAACCAAGTCAATTATTTTTCTCCCTGACATAAATAGTAGTGAGATCTGCAGTTTTCCTGGGGCATCTGACAGAAGGCTTTCTAAAGCTTGTCAAATTGATGACCCTTACTCACTTCTGGTAATTCATATAGAGACAAATAAGTGATGGAAGAAACCCAGATGACTTTTCTAGGGATTATGAAGTCCTAGTTTGAAGTTATGAAGTCCTAAAGAGTTTAGGGGCACTGGTGGTACTGCTAACACAGCTGCCAAATAAATACAAGAATGTCAGAAGAAAAAGGTTTTTGGAAATGAACATGTGGCTAAGGAGATGGTGGCTGAAAAAAAGATTTTTGGACTACATTTTAAAATTTAGGATTGATGGACTGTTGGTCAAGGATGGAATATACATATTAAGAGTTGTCAAAAATTATATTTTCTGGAGGCTTGAAAATCTGGTTTAAACTGAAAAGATATATATGCATATATTACAGTTGTTCTGTTCTTTCTGCTCAGAAATCTTTTTTAGCTTCCTGACTCCATTGGGAAAAACTATGTGGCTAAAGAACTGAAAAGATATATATCTATATATATATACATATACATACATATGCATATATAAATTATATATGTTTATATTATATTACATATAATATATATTATATAATATAATAATATAAATATATGTGTATATTTATATATATATATATAAGTATATATGTGTATATATTTATATTTGTTTACATATATATAACACATATACATACCTATATATATTTTTATATTTATGTGTTGGACTTCAAAACCCTCAGGAATCATTGGATTCTCTGAGACACGAAAAGATTGTTGTAGGACTTGAAAACCCTCAGGAATCATTGGATTCTCTGAGAAATGATAAGACTGTTACAGGACTTCAAAATCTGCTGGAATCATTGGATTCCCTAACACATAAAAAGACTTTTGCAGGACTTCAAAAACTTAGGGGGATCATTGGATTCCCTGATATGTGAAGCAATGGACAATAGATTGGTTTTGGACTATCTCTTGGCTACTGAAGAAGGTGTATGTGTGACTGTTGTTTACATACCCTCCTTCTAGGACTTCTGGCGATCTTTTACAACATCATGTTGATTTATATTGTTTGTTATTCCGTTACTTGCGTGTACAATTCATGTTTGTTACACCACATCAAGCCTACACTGACTGTGAGGAGAGTCATCCCTAATAGCCTCTGTGTTATTGCTATGTGCTTGTGTAATACCTCCCATGCTGATGAGTTTGTGCATAATAAGACCCTTCAGCCCAGAAACCCACTAGCAACCCCCACTTCCCTTTGGTGCTTTTCATTTCCCTTCCTGAGAAGTCAGGGAGGGTGTGATCACCTCCCCTTGGGGACTCTGACCTCCCTGAGGAGTCAGGGATGGCATGACCACCTATGTTCTAAAACAAAAGAAAGCGGGAGATGTAATGGGCTGAGGTTTGAGTTGATGCACTGAGGTCCCAAGCACATGAGGCTAAATAGTAATTGGACTATACTCTATTAATATACATGCTTGGATAAAGAATGGTCCCCGCCCACTCTCTGTACAAGTCCTGGTGTGTTGTATAGGAAACGACGATTTTGGTGGGTGGAGGCAGAGAGACAGGAAGAGAGGCTGGGAGAGATTGGGCCTGGGTTCTATGCTCATAGCTGCTGGTCGTGTGGCTGCTGGTCTAGCTAGCTTCTTGACTCAGTTGCACACATTGCTATTGCCCATTCTCTTCCACATCCAATCTTTCTTCACTGAGAATAAAGATTGACCATTTTCCCCCAACCTGAATTCCTGACTCCAGCTGATTTTAAAATACGCGGTCTTCACATTTATGGATGGGTGGGTATATATGTATATACACACATTTATATTTTGTGTATACATTTATATTTATATATGCATATTATATATATGAATACATATATATATATATATATATATATATACACCATACACTTATAGAGCAAATAATTTTTGGCCTCAGTCTCTCGGGGCAAGGAATGTTACAATTGCTTCTGAGACTTCTAGAGGTTCTCTGAGGTATTTGGGCTTATCTCCTCTGAAATGCCATTGGCTTAATTAAGACCTTACCAGTTGAATTCCCTATTGTTGGATACCAGTTACCAACTAGCACTCCAGTTCCATTTAACCACTTAATATCAATTAGCTTTCCCAAAGGGATATTTACTTCAAAGTCATAGCACTAACAAAAACATCAGCATTTCCCCCTAGCATTTCAGGGTCGCAGCCTCTAGAGAGTATCCTCATTCTTAGCATAGTTACTATAGAATGCTGTTCCTTTAAGGTCCTGAATCCTAAAGGTCATTCCTAAAGGTCACTCTTTGATCCTCTGGGCACCAATGCTGATCTGGCTGCAAAACCCAGAGACTGGGACAATGAGATGCCCAGAAGCTCACAGTCATTCTCCTGCCCTCTACAAAAGACTCATCAGATTGGCGGCTCCAATTCCTTCACCTAGAATAGAAAGAATAATCAGAGAGAACCCCATTTCAGGGGTTCATGGGTCCTTAGAGGACAAGGTCCCTCTCCTTACAGCTTTATTTCTCCCTAGATGCCATCAGTGAAAGAGCCCAAACACTAGAGAACAGCTGAAGAGAATGAGAATGAAGGGGGACAACTAAGACCTCTCTTAACGGTGCCCTAGTTCTATCTATACAGCCAATTAAAAAGATTTTTCTTGATCACATTGTTAGCAAACTGAGACCGGCTATGGAATACCTATGCATGTTCCCATGTCTCTCCAAGACTCTCCTTGGAAAGATTCATCACAGCTCTCCCAAGTCTCCTCCATGTGGGGTTCCATCATGTGCCATCAGAGGTTCTGCACATTTGTTCACCCCCTTATATGGGAGTTTAACGTTCCCTTGACCAGTACTTGAATAGGATTTCCTCTAACTGCCCTGAAAGTTTTTTTCTCTCTAACTGGTGGAAGGAGAAACGTCATCATGAATTATGTTTCATAACTATGACTCTGAAGACAGAATTAGCATGAATTCCAATCCTTTTAAGTCTGCCTCATGAGACATGAACCTAATGTCGTGATCCCTAGGGATATATCTCTATATGTGTCTACATATATGTATATGTGTGTGTCTGTTTATATATGTATACAGATGTATATGCAAATATATAGTATTTTTTAGCAATAAAGTATTTTTAATTAAGGTATATGCAGTGGTTTTTTTAGGCATAACACTACTGCTCAGTTAATAGACTACACATAGTGTAAACATAACTTTTATATGCACTAGGAAGCCAAAAAATTTGTGTGACTCATTTTATTGAGATATTCACTTTATTGTAGTGGTCTAGAATGGTCTATGTATATGGATTAGACATTTGAAACTAGATATTATAGAAATTGAAAACTAAAGTATATTAATAAGGAGGTTTTTAAGTTCCCCTCAAATTCCCCAAAGTCAAAATCTAAGAAAAAAGCTAACAATAAAAGCCTGTGATCTTGTCTCAAAAGAATTACAAACTATTAACAGGCAATGTGAAAGAATGCTCCAAGTCACCAATAATAAGAGAAGAACAAATGAGAAAAACCCTGAGGTTTGGCCTTACACCCAGAAAATTGGTAAAAATGACAAAAGATGGGAGTAATCCATGTTGAAGTTGTGGAAAGAATGGCACACTGATGTATTGCTAGCACAGCTATGGATTTATTAGACCTGCTCTGGAAAGCAATTTGGAATTATGTAAATAAAGTGGCTAAAAGACCTTTTGACCCAAGGACTCCATTCTATCGGTAGGTATATACTCCAAGTCTGACACTGGCAAAAAAAACAAAACAAAACAAAAAAAGATAGCTTTCATAGCAACCAATATATTTATAGCAGAATTTTTTGCAATAGCAAAGAAATGAAAACAAAGTAGATGCCCGTTGAGTGGGGGAATGGGTAAACAAATTGTGATACATGAATATAATAGAATATTACTGTGTTGTAACAAATTATGAATTCAATGAAAACAGAGATTGATGGAAACTCCCACATGAACTAATGCAGAATGAAGGAGAGCCAAGAAAACAGTAAAATGCTATACCTTCTTTGTTGTGCTTTGTTTAATTGCACTTTGAAAGTATTGCTTTTTTCTTATTTATTTATTTTTTAAACAAGTTGAAGGTTTGTGGCAACCCTGATCAAATCTATTGGTGCTATTTTTCTAACAGCATGTGTTCATATCATTTTTCTGTGTCATATTTTGATAATTCTCACAATATCCCAAACTTTTTCATTATTATTATACCTGTTACTGTGATCTGTGATTGGTGATCTTACAATTACAATAATATTGTAATTGTTTTGAACACTATGGACAGAGCTGAGATAAACCAGCAAACTTAATCGACAAATGTTGTCTGTGTTCTGACTTTCAGTCCTTGGATCTCCCTATTCCCTAAGACACAACGATATTAAAATTAGTCCAGTTAATAACCCCACAATGGACTCTAAATGGTTAAGTGAAAGGAAGGATCAGCGCCTACGGAAAACTTCATTTTTGTCTTATTTTAAGAAATTACAAGAGCCGCTGCTTTAGTAACCACCACCCTGTTCAGTCAGCAACCACCAACATGGAGGCAAGACCTTCCACCAGCAAAATGATTATGATTCACTGAAGGCCCAGATGATGGTTAACATTTTTAGCAATAAAGTAGTTTTAATTAAGGTATATGCAGTGGTTTTTTTTTTAGGCATAATACTATTGCTCAGTTAATAGACTACAAGTAGTGTAAACATAACTTTTATATGCACTGGGAAGCCAAAAAATTTGTGTGACTCATTTTATTGAAATATTGGCTTTATTGCAGGGGTCTAGAACTGAACCTACAGAATTTCCAAGGTATGCTGTACACAATGTCAACAACAAGGTAAATAGAAAGAATGACCACATAACAATTGAAAATGAATGCTACAAAATTATGAAAAACAAGTTTGACTACAAAGCATGAATATGAGATATTCTCTCCATCTTTCTTCCTCCCCCTCCTTCCCTCCCTTCCTCTAAGTGTGTGTCTTTCTCTCTTCTTCTTCTCTCTCTCTCTCTCTCTCTCTCTCTCTCTCTCTCTCTCTCTCTCTCTCTCTCTCTGTCTGTCTCTCTTACACATCACACACACTGCTTTGCGGAACCTGAAATTCTGTAGACATGGAACATTGCATATAATGTTATTGAATGGTTTTGCTGATTGTTTTTCTCTTTTCTTTTTTCTTTAAAAAAAAGGACTTTGTTATAAGGAATTGACTTTCAGGTAAGGATGGGGGTGTAGGGAATACAAATAATTTATGTCAATTAAAAATACATTTTTTTAAAATCTCTGACCTCAATTGTCTATGTTTTTAAAGTCAAAGAATGAGATTAAGGGGTGGGGTTGGAAGTCAATGAGGGCATACATCTGTTTGTGGCTGCCAATCAGAGAGCTGTCAGCAAATTCTCCCTTCACTGATTTTTATGAAAAGCAAAACAATTCCAAAAAAACCTGTTCTTTTAAAAAAGAAGCAAAGGTGAATCCACTTGAAGAGAATGACCAGTAACTCACTAACAAACATTTTAAAAAACAATTATCTGGAGAAGATAAACCAGGGCAGATAATTGATAATGAAAGTGAAAGTGGGGCACAGAATTGGAAGACGTGTCAAAAGGTGCTAAAGCTCAGAGTGAGCCGAGGTGAGTCAATAAATGAAAGGGCTTTGTAAAAGCTCCATTTTGGGAAAGACAGGGATCAAAGTAGGGAGAGAAACACAGTTCAGGATAGAAACACTGTTCAGGATGAAAAGGACAATGATAATAGTTGAAGAGAATATATAACTACTCAAATCTTTTCCTGTTTCCCTTTTTTTCTGTGACAAAGAGAATGATCTTTGGACCGGAATTGCCTGAATAAAAATGACCAATAGGGAGATTAAATAGGAGGTGTTTATCTGGTAGCACTCAATGAGTTCAAGTTATTAGGTCCAAAGTAACTACAACCTAAGGAGTTTAAATGACTTGCAAATATAATAGCTAAGCCATTCTCAGTGTTCTTTGAAAACTCATGGAACTATTGACATTTTTATTTACAGGATCATGGATTTAAAGATGTGAGGGACTGTGGAGTCCAACTCCTTGATTTTACAGATGAGGAAACTGAGACATGGAAAATTTAAGTTTCTTATCAAGTGTCTCACATTTACTAAGTGTGGGAGAGGGAACTGGAACTGAGACCTTCATAATCCCAAGGCCAAAGCCCTATCCATTATGCCATGCTGCTTTTCAAATTGTTTAAATTTCAATATTTCAGGTCCTCTTGACTCCAGGACGGGTGCCCTATCCACTACACCATCTAGCTGTCCCAAGTTCCAATATTTCAATACTATTTGTCACAGTATTAGAAATTCTAGCAATTATAATAAAAAATGAAAAATATTAGCAAGATTAGTATTGGAAGTAAAGAGTTAAATATATGATTACTTGCAGATGACATGATGGCATATCTAGAAAATCCAACCACTTCCACCAAAACAAAAGTTAATGAAGGCAATAAATTAGTTCATCAACATCTTGGAATACGAGATTAACCCATAGAAATTTGCATTCTTATTAGGAATAAAGATGAAGAAAACATAATAAAAAAGAAGCTCCATTTCATTTATAAGAATAAAAATCATCTAATATTTGGCAATTAGTCTGCCTAGGAAAGCCCAAGACATGTATATGGAAAGACATAAAACTATAATTACCAAAATAAAAGAGAACTCAAACAACTGGAGTAACATTCAATGTTTATAAACAGATCAGAATCACAGAGTAAAAATAATATTATTCCCCAAATTGATTTACATATTTAACATAATTCCAATCAAAAGACCAAGAGACTTTTTAATAGAATTAGAAAAAGTCATTGTAAATACATCTCCTGCCCTCATACTAGGGGGCTTTGATATTGATGCTCTCCTAACTTCCTAGCTCTTCAACTGACTCAATTCTCTCCAACTACTAATACTTCTACTGAACTTCAGACACAAAGAAAAAGGGTTATCCTTCTGATCTTGTCATCCATCATCCACAAATGATCTGTTTTCATGTTCAAGAACTCCTAAATTACTTTATTTTTTTATTCTGAAGTTAACAAACACTAAACGAAATGAACATTTTCTTATGTGTTGTGGAACAGAAGAAAATAATTATACATGAACTTGTGAATTCCTATTATGTTGATCTTGATTTTCTTTTTCAGTATATAATGAATTCAGAGCATAACTTTCAAAGCTGTCCTGCTTGTATGTGATTCCTTTTGGCTGTTTTTCTGTGCTCTTCTTATTCTTTTGTTGTTGTTTGGCAAACCTTTCCAGAGGCTCCTCCCTTTATCCTTTTTTTACACTCCACTACCCATTGCCCACTGAAAAGGAAAAAATAGGAAAACACAACCCTCTTAACAAATATGCATAGTCAAGCAAAAGAAATTTCCTCTTTGGCCATGTTTGAAAAAAATCTGTTTCATATGGCATCTCAAGTCCATCATCTTTATTAGAAGGTGGGTAGCACACTTTCACTGGTCTTGAATAATACTTGATCAAAGTTCTGTTTTTCCAAATTGATTGCCTTTATGTTATCATTGCTATCTTATATTTTCCTGTCTCTGCCCATTTTATTTCGCATTGGATCATATATATCTTCCCAGGTTTCTTCAAAAATATCTTTGTTCATTTCTTATAGTGAAATAATATTCCATTATATTCATATACCATGATTTGCTCAGCTACTTCCTAATGGGTGGATGATTTCCAAATCTTTACCACTAGAAAACAGATGCTATAAATATTTTAATACATATGGATCTTTTCTCTTTATCTTTGATCTCTTTAGGGTATGAGCTTAGTAGTGTTATTGCTAGGTCAAAGGATATAAATAGTCTAATGACTTTTTGAATATAGTTCCAAATTGCTTTCTAGAATGACTTTACCAATTCACAAATCCACCAATAGCGCATTAGTGCTTCTGTTTTCCCATAGTCCCTCCAACATTTGTTATTTCCCTTTTTTTCCATCTTTATCACCATGATGGGTGTGGGGTAGAAACTCATACTTACTTTTACTTTGATTTCTATAATAGTTATACAGAATGTCTTTTCATATGGCTGACTATAACTTGCATGTCTTCCATTAAAAATTGTTCACAGCCTGACCATTTCTTAATTGGGGAATGGGCTTTTATTTATTTATTTTTTTATAAATTAGTCTCATATGTTTTGGAAATTAGACCCTTATCAGTGAAACCTGCTGTGAAGATGTTTTCCCGGTTAACTTCGTTCATTCTACATTTGCAAAGTAGTATAACTTTTTAAAAATTTATATAACCAAAATTATTTGTTTCAGTTTCTTTGATTCTCTTTATCCTTTCTTTAGTGTGAACTCTTCCCCTATTCACAGATCTGAAAGTTCCTCTAAGTTCTTTATTAAATGACCTTTTATATCCAAGTCATAATATCTATTTCGAGCTTCTTTTGATATGTGTATGAGTTACTTGTCTGTGTCTAATTTCTGCTTAGCTGCTTTCCAGTTTTCCAAGCAGTTTTGGTAGTTTGATAGTTTTGGGCCAGTAGCTTGAGTCTTTGGACTTATTGAATACTAGACTCCTAGGTTTGTTTACTTCTGTATGTTTTATAATTAATCTATTCTACTGGTCAGCTTCTCTCTGTGTTACTTTTTTTAGACAATACTAAGTGTGATTATTGCTACTTTGTAGTTTAATTTGAGATTTTAAAAAATTGCTAGGTCTCCAAAATTCCTTTATCTGATCATAATTTATATATGAGAGAGAGAGAGAGAGAGAGAGAGAAAGAGAAAGAGAGAGAGAGAAAAAAAGAGAAAAAGAGGGGAAAAAAAGAGAGGGAGGGAAGGAGAGAAGGAGAGGAGGCCAGAGCCAGACATAGAGACAGAGACAGAGACAGGGGGAAGGGAAAGAGAGAGAGAGAGAGAATCAAGAGAGAATGAGAGAGAGAAGTAACAGTTCATTGGCACAGTGAATAAAGCACTAAACCTGGAATCATGGCAGCCTAAGTTAAAATTCAAGCTCAGCCCTTTATTAGCTCCATGATTCTAGGAAGGTTGCTTAGCCTCTGACTGTGTTAGTTTCCTCAACTATAAAATGGGGATAACAATAGCAGCTTCCTCCTAAAGTTGTAAGAATCAAATGAGATTATATACATACATACACACATACACATTTGCAAACTTTAGAACATTCTTATACAAATGCTAGCTATTATGCTAGATTTTGACACCAATTGATAAAGTATTTTTCAGTGCTTATTGTGTGCCATATTTTGCTAAGAGCTGGAGACATAAAAACCATAAAATTGAAGGCTTATATTCTACTGGGGAAGAAAGCATATAAAAGGGGAGCTGGAAGGAGAGAGGAGGACAAAAAATACCCATGATGGGGCAAAACAGTGTGGTGGTAGAGCAGAACTGAGAGTAAGCCAGAAGTGATATCTCTTATACCTCTCTAATGCATTTGCTAAGAATATTCCAAACCCTTTCATCCCTCTTCACTGAACTGTCTACCCTACATAAAAGCTTATTCCATTCCATTCTATTCTCAGAGGCCATTCTTTGAGAGCTCCTTATTCTCCCTTACTCATCTCATATCACTCGAATGTCCTTTTTCACCCCCATCTCAAATTAAAAAGTAGTTCTTCTCCATGCCAAAGCCTAGGAAGTCACATGAATGTTTCCCATGTCTTCTTGTCTTTTCAAGTAGCTTATACCCCACTATCCACCCTATTCTCTTATGGTCAATGTCTCCCTGTCTATTGACTCCTTCCATCTTTCTTGTTCATCTTTCATTCTTGAAGAAGGCCAATGTTATCATAAGGGTCTTGTCTTGACTTGCATGGAAACTAGATTTAATGTTGGAGGGGATAAGGAAAAACTGGAATATTAATTCATTGTTGCTGGAATTGTGAACTGATCCAACCATTTTGGAAAGTAATCTGAAATTATGCCCAAAGAGTTACTAAACTGCTTTTTGTCCCAGAAAAATCACTACTAGGTCCATTTCCAAAGATTATCAGGGAATAGGCAAAAGAACCTACCTATATGTTCTAAAAGGTTTATAGAAGCTCTCTTGGTGGTGGCAAAGAACAAGAAATTTCAGGGATGTCCATCGATTGGGAAATGGTTGAACAAGTTGTGGATATGATGGAATATTACAGTGTTATAATAAAAAATGAATTCAATGATTTTAGAAAAACATGGAAAGATTTACACAAAATAGTGAAGAGCAAAATGAGCGAGAACCAAGAGAACATTGTATACAGTAATAGCAATTTTGTTTTAAGAGTGGCTTTGAGTGAATAAGTTATTTTGATTATTATATTCAAATTAACTATAAAATAGTATATGAGAAAAAAGATACATTCATAGAAAGAACTGAAAATAGATGTGTATAGAATAATTTTTCATACACACATACACATACTTATATCTATTTGTATCTAATGGTGTCCAACTTTAGGGTGTATTGGAGAGCGGGAAGAAAAAAGAAACATGTTAACCTTGCTGCATATTTGAAAGGAAAAGCAAGTTGTACACAGTAGATTTACAATTTCCTGTGCAATCATCTTTTTTATTATATTATATTATGGAAATTCTTGTTTTATTCCATAAATTAAACAAAGTTTTTTAAAAGTCAGGCAGAGCTACATAAAATCGTCAGTCTTACTCTCTCTTCCAGAGAAGTCCAGTGGCAAAATAAAAGTAAAAATGACTGTCGATGACTTGGGATGCAGTGAATGACCTTGATCTTTGTAAATTAAGGTCTTTTCCAGGTCTCAGTTTGTCTGACACAACAATCTTATGTATCCCTCCTCCTTAAAGAAAAAAGATCCTTACTAGATCTGTGGAACTCCACCTGCAGTCATCCTATATCTTTTCTCACTTTTTGTAGCTGAACTTCTTGGAAAGGTCTTCTAAAACTGGAGGCTCCACTTTCTCTCTTTTCACTCATTTAATTCTCTGCAGTCTGGCTCCCCAATCTCTGGCTTCAACTGAAAGTGCTTTCTCCACAGTTACCAACAGCCTCTTAATCTTCAAGTTTAATGACTTTTTTTTTATCAGTCTTCATCCATCTTGATCTCTGCAGCCTTTGACACTGTCAACCAGTTTCTCTCTCCTCTCTAAAGCTTCCATGATACCATCTTCTCCTGGCTCTCCTCCTATGTTATCTGATCACTCTTCAGTCTCCTTTGCTAGGTCCTCATCCTTATCACTTCTGCTAAAAGTAGGTCTCCCCCAAGTGTCTGCTTAAACTTAAAAAAGAAGAGTCTTTTTTCTTTTTATCATAAGTTAAAGTATGATCTCTAAATTACAATTCTCAGTTGTAAATACCCAGCGCTAGTGTCTCTGCTTTGCTCTAGTCCCATATCATCATTGGCTTTTTGGATGCCTCCAACTAGATGTCTACAGGTACATCTAACTCAACATAACTCAAACACAACCCATTATCTTCCTCTCCAAGCCCTCCTTTCCTGCAAACTTTCTACTTACTGTTGAAGATAACACCATCCTCCCAGTCAACTACCCTTGAGAGCTTAGTGTAATTCTGGTTGCCTCACTCACCCCACATATCCAAACTATTAACAAATCTTGGCATTTCTACCTCCACAACATCTCTCATATACATCTCTTTCTCTCCATCACCCAACCACTATCCTAATCCAGGCCCTTATCCCTAACCCTCTAATAGTCTCTTAATTGCTCTCACTTCTTCAAGTCTCTTCTCTGCCAAAGTAATATTACTAAAGTTCAAGTATGAGCAGGTTACGCTTTTACTTGAAAAATTGTAGTGGTTCTACATAGCCTCAAGTTTCAATATAAACTTCTCCCTCTTACCCTTAAAACTCTTCAGATCCTGGCACCTTTCTACTTTTCCTACATTTTCTTCTCACATTTTCTTCTCTTTTCCATTCACTATAACTCAGCTATACTGATTTATTTACTAGTCCTCACACCCTATCTCTTAACTCCATGACTTTTCATTTTCTTCATTTTCTCTCTCTTCACCAGAATGCTCTCTCTTCTTAAAGGGTAATTTTTTGGAGAAAGTACTAGCATCTAGGGGATTAGGAAATGTTTTATAGATGTGGCATCTAAACTGAACTTACAAGGACACTGGTGATTCTAAGAGGTAGAAGGACTGCATCCTAGCTTGTGGATAAACAGTTTTAAAGTGAGAAATAAATGGTTAAAAATAACTTAGGAAAAATATTCACAAATAATCAAAGAAATACAAATTAAAATAACTTTGATATATCATTTTGCTGCTTTCATGCTACCAAAAAATTAAGTACAAGCAAGGAAACAATGTTGGTGAGATTGTGAAGAAGCAGGTAAAACAATTGATTACTTATGGACTCATAAACTTGTAAAATCTTTCTGAAGAGCAATCTGTCAAGAGCAAACAATAAAAGCTACCCCAAAAAATCTCCCCCTGGAACCAAACATTCCACTGTGGGAAATATACCCTGACAGTGTCACCCAACCTACACAAAAACAGAATTATCTGTTCAAAAATGTTCACAGCAGCATTATATATAATTGTAAACAACTGGAAATAACCTAAATGTCTACCAAAGGAGGAATGGCTAAATGAATTGTGGTAATTCACACGATGGGGTATTATAATTAGAATAGAATAATTCAATTAATATGGATAATTATGAGTAATACAAAGCAATCCAGAAAGACCTTTATGAAATAATACAAAACTGAAAAACAAAAACCACAAAGATGGAATACATAGTAACTATGATCATATGAGGAAAAGTAAATGAGAATGAATGGATAACAAACCTTGATGAGCACTTACAGAAAAAAGTTTTTAAACTGTTATAGTCCTTTATGTATTGAAATTAATAAATTTAAATGAAAATAATTACTAAGCAAATATATTTGTATGTATTTATATTTAATGTTGCTTCTAATAAAACATTTAAATTTTTTATCAAGGAAAACTCAAAGAGAAGGAGAAAAGGTGTTAAAGAACTAAAGAAGGACATGTCCAGATTTTCAAAAAAAGAGGTCTTGGCTTTAATTCCTGGCAAAATTAGACCTTCTCATAAATATATATATATATATATATATATATATATATGTATATAGGTATGTGTGTATACACATACATATGCATGTCTCTGAAAGCAATCAGATTTAAGTGACTTGTCCAGGGTCACATAACTAGTAAGTATCTGAGACCAGATTTGAACTCAGGTTCTCCTGACTCCAGGATCAATGCTCTACCACCTAGCTGCCCCTAGAGAGTATACTTTTAAAGAGCTATGCAAGGAAATGTTAGTTGAAGAGAGAGCTTTCAAGTTTACTTTGAAGGACTACATCTTCCATAAGTTTGCATGTGAGTCAGCAGCTTAAACCCAATTTAAAGGAATCATAGGAATTAATGTATAGGGCTAGAAGAAACTTACAGAAATCTTCTTGGATTTTCAAGACACAATAGAATAGCCACTCTCCTGAAAAGATTCTTGGGGTGCAAGAAGGGAAGCTAGAAAGCTGGTAATGTGAGAAGGAAATCTACCTTGAAGAGAACCAGTGGATGAGAGAGACAGAGAAAGACAGGAAAATTGAACTTTTATGTTTGGAGCCTTGGTACCCAAGGCTAGATGCTGCTTTGAGATTGAGAGGCAGATGATTAAGAAGAGACTGTTTGTGGACATTACTCTCTAGCTAACTAACACCCATCCATGAATTGAGCTGAACAATTTCCTTCTGCCAAGGGATTAGGATGCTTGGGAATTGATGGGATTCTGACTCATTGGCTACCTTGGGGAGTACTGGGAAGCAGCAACTGTCTGAGAATACTAATTATGTGATTCATTTCCTTTGTTATTTACCTTGCTTGAGGTTTTCTGTTTTGATTAAACATTTTATTGGATTTATGTGCCTTGAGTATGGCTAGAATGACCACCAAATAGAGGCTCATCATCTATGGATCTGACTTTGAACTTCAGAAATATTGAACATGAAAACACTGAGCATAAGAAATACTAAATGATCCCAGAGTCATGGTTAGCTTGTTTTGTGATGGTTTGTGAACATTTAGAAAGAGAAATGTTGATTACTAAGAGTTCCTGCATTCATCAAAAACAAGTTGTGCCAGACTAGCCTCATTTTCCATTTTTGAAAGGAATGCTAAACAGGTAGGTTGAGGAATGAAGTAGATACAGCCTACCTAGACAAAGGTTTCTTTGCTATTTTTGCACACAAGATACAGATAAGCGGAGTAGATGTTGATATAGGTCAGATCATATCTGGAGAATTCTGTACAGGCTGAGCCTGAGATTCTCATTGCCTATGAGAATGTAAGCAAATTGAGCACCTTCCAGAAGAGGATGACCAAGATGGTAAGAAGACTAGAAGCATGATACAAAAAGATCAGTAGAAGAAAAAGGTCTTCCATTCCTATGCTTTATAGTTGATAATATATTTTAAGTGTTTTATTTTTGGGAAAGTCTTTTATGTGTCATTTGAAATAATCATATGATTTTTGTTTCTTTGTTGTATATGTGATTGATTATGTTAATTGTCTTCTTTTACTTGGAATTAATTTTTTCTAGTATGAATTCAACTTTGCTAGAGTGAGTTATTTTTTATTATACTTCTCTAGTCCTCTTACAAGAATTTTGGTTGAAATTTTTTGCCTCAGTATTCATTAGTGAAATTGATCTATAGTCTCTTTATCTGCTTTATTTCTCCTTGGGCCATTCCTGTATCCTCTAGACCAGACACACATACACATTCTTAAATTTTAGGACATGAGCACATAAGGGGTCTCATTACTGAATGTGATGGTCACAAAATTATGATTTATTATAAGTAAATATTTGATTTGTTTATCCATTTTGTATATTTATATATCAGGCAAAAAGGAGTCACAAGTAGAAAAACCTTAAGAAGTCCTGCTCTGGATAGTCACTCTGCATTCCAGAACCCTAAGAATCCTCAAAATTCAGAAATTTTTAATTATAGTATCCAAAAATGTTAATATTACAGGATACTCAATCCTGGTGAATTAATAATTGAGGAAACCCAGGCTCAAATGTGGGAAGAGCCTTAAAGTTACAGTTTCCTTAAGCTGTGTGGAGAATCTGGCATTTTGTAGAGAAATGGAGTGAAAATAGATGTGACCATGGTGTAAATTTGTGTGAGGATACAATTTATTAATCTAGTTCCATTCTTTTCCTTTGTCCTTAAATTAGTCTCCTATGTTTGGTCCCTAATGGTACATTTATTCTTAGGTACAAGTGGCTAAATCAGAAACTGGATAATACAAGTGTGGAGAATTTATTATACTGTCACCTAGATCCAGAATAATATAAGGAGGGGCGGAAGAAATGTTATTATACCCTTCATCACCCAAATAAATGTCAGATTCTTAATGGCAGGGATAGTTTCATTTTTTCTGTTTGTAACCCCAGCACCTAACTCAGTACCTGACACATAATAAGCACTTTAATAAATAATTGTTGATTTACAGCTGACTGATCCCCAATCTTACTACCCTGAAATGGATTTATATCCTTAGGAGTACTTGAAATACTAACATGGGATAGTGGAAAGAGTGCTGGACTTGAATCAAGAAGACCTGAGTTCAAATACTTTCTCAGACTTTGCTAGCAACTGAGGAAGTCATTTGATCTCTCTCAATTTCAGTTTCCTTGTCTGTAAAATGAGAATAATCATAGCACCTACCTCACTGGGAGATTGTGTAAATCCACTGACTTAAAACATGTAAAACATTTTGCAAACTTTAAAGCCTAATGTAAATGTCAGTTAATATTATTATTATTGTTATGTGGCAAATCCCTATCACCATTTGCATTTATCATTAAGCTTCTATCTGAACCAATAGAATCAAAGACTTTACAATCAGGAGGAATCCTTTCTAAAAATAATTAATGTTGTTAAAATTAATAAACACCAAAGAGAAGGGACATTTGCATGAGCATAATAGAAGAGGAAAAAAGAGGCTTGTATATGATACTATAGGTTTCTTTTATGTACAGCCTGCTTTTTTTTTTAAACATACAATAAATTCAACCTGCAGCTTGTGAAGAATTGATCCCTTAAAAGGCTTCTCACCCACCAATATAAGACCAGCTTCTGCTCAAACAGTTCCAGTGACAGAGAACTCACAAACTCATGGAGCAGCCCCAGAGCATCCTGGGACAACTGCAATCACTAGGAAATTTTTGCACAGATTGAACTGAAACTTGACTCTATATTGTCTGCCCATTGGTCTTAGCTAGTTCTGTCTCCTGGGGCCAAGGAAAACAAATCTAATCCCCTTTTAGCCTGACATTTGAGGATGGTGAGCCTATGGTCTCTTTCTCCCTCCCCCAAGTCTTTCTGGGACTAAATAAGCACATCGTTTTTTGCTTTGGTATCATATATTTTCCCCTTTTGTATCCCCGACTCTGAGATTTAAGTGAAAAACTGCTTTTGAGGGGAGAAGGTTTTAATTAAATTTTTAAAATTCTGGATTTAATGAACTTTCAAAAACCAAATAACTTGCCATATAAAAAAGTAGACAGAGTAAAAAGAGGATTATATGTAAAATCCTAAATCTCTGTTGAACTGTTTACTTTAGAAAGTAATAGGGGAACCCATAATAAGCCCCAGGGAGTCTTTATTCCAAAGGAGTTGGGTCCCCCAAGTAATACATCATCACTTATTCCATCATTCCCCAACTGATGAGCGTCTATGCAGTTTCCAGTTCTTTGCCACTACAAAAAGGATCGCTGCAAACATTTTTGCACATGTGGGTCCTTTTTCCTTTTTTATGATTCCTTTGGGATACAGATCCAGTACAGACATTGATGGATCAAAAAGTATGCACAGTTTGAAAGCCCTTTGGGCATGTTCCAAATTGCTCTCCAGAATGGTTGTATCAGTTCACAATTTCATCAACAATGTATTGCTATCTCCGGTTTTCCAGCATCCCCTCCAACATTTATCATTATCTTTTCCTGTCATCTTATCCAATCTGAGAGGTGTGAAGACAACTCAAGAGTTATCTTAACTTGCATTTCTCTAATTAATAGTGATTTAGAGCATTTTTTCATATGACCAGAAATGATTTTAATTTTTTCATCTGAAAATTGTCTATTCATATCCTTTGACCATTTAGAGATATTATTACAAAATATTCATTCTTACTAAGTTCACTCTTGAATTTCCATTGCTCTAGCTTGTCTTCCATTGACAGAACTGGGTCAAATAAGTCACTTGAGGTTTTGATCCTCATCAGGCTTGGGTGCTTGAAAGCCCTGTCATGAACTTCTAGCGGCTTACTTATCTGCCAATATCGCAAAGCTTACAAGGTTATAGCCTAATTCATTCTATCTACAATACTTTTTCACCTAAGGCAGGACTAAATAGACCATATAGGAATGGAAACCCTAACAAGGTCATATACTGATGATTTCATGATGTCCCAGTTGGGGATTTTAGGTCATTAGATGTGGCTTCATGCTGGTTCTAGAGGAAAGAGAGAACCCAAGGCTCTTTCTTTTCTATTTCTTTCCCACTTCCTTCTGCATTCCCATAATAATTTGTCCTCCTTTCTGGACTCCAGGAAAGCAAAAAGAGAGCCAAATTGCCTCCTTGGGAGCCTTTTGTATGTCCTCTCCCTTAGCAGCCAAACAAAAGCACATTTCTTTACTACTTGGTTAATGGATTAGAAAGTGTCAAACCTGCAAATGCTCTCTTAGAGGAGGGTAGGGCCTCCATGATTCATCATCACATAATTCCAGAAGCAGCTATCCAAAACATCCTACACTGGTAGGAAAAAGACAGCTTGATGCACATGCTCTGAGGATGAGTCTCCTATTGGCCAATCTTCCATTAAATTATATAATAAATTCAGTTTGTTATTTTTAAAGCTGTTCCATTTTCAGTGTTTCCTTCTGAAATTCCATCTATTTTCTCTACATTAAAAAATAACCTTCTTTTCTTCTTTTTTTTGACAGTGCTTTTGAGTGATCGTGATTCCCCAAATCTCCTTCTTCACCTTCTTTTAGTGCAAAGATTCTATAATTTCCAAAAGTTTGAAAACTCAGAATGAGGGGACAAGGTGGGATAGGGAGAGATCCCAAGTCATTAGCTCAGAATATCTATAATGTCAAAAAGGTTTGTTTGTTTTTTGAAAAGTACAGTTAACAGCAGAATCAGGAGCTCTACTCCCTATTTCTGTCTGGTTAGGAATACTATAGCTTAAAGGAGACAGAGAACATTCATAGAAAGCAAGTCCATTCAACAACAAGATGATTCACACCAATTCCAATTGTTCAGTGATGAAGAGAGCCATCTACACCCAGAGAGAGGACTGTGGGAACTGCGTGTGGAACATAAACATAGTATCTTCACTCTCTCTGTTGTTGTTTGTTTGCATTTTGTTTTCTTCTCAGGTTTTATTCCTTTCTTGATCCGATTTTTCTTGTGCAGCAAGATAACTATATAAATATGTATACGTATATTGGATTTAACATATTTAACAGGCATTGGACTACCTGCCATCTAGGGGAGGGAGTAGGGGAAAGGAGGGAATAATTTGAAACAGAAGGCTTTGCAAAGGTCAATGTTGAAAAATTACCCTTGCATATATTTTGTGAATAAAAAGCTTTAATAAATTTTTTTAAAAAGAAAGTCTATTATTCATTTTTTCTAGTAGTCTGGTCATTCAACTAGTATTATTCAGTCCCTAATCTTCTATCAAAGAGTCAGTCAACATTTATTAAGTACCTATTATGTGCCATTGAGGCTGGAACTGCAAAGAAAGGCAAAAACACAGTCCTAACTCTCAAGGAGCTAATGGGAAAGACAATATGCAAGTGGCTATGTACAAACAATATTTATATCCTAGATAAAGAAGATTATGTCATTAAGCAAAATCATGAAAAGTCTGGAAATTGGGAATTCTGTATGAAAGGATTCAGTGAGGATGAGGGGCTAACCTGACAGGATAGGAATGATCATAAGCTAGAAAGAAATATGGTTTAGATGAAAGAAATTATCAATCTGGGAAGGTTGGTGACAAACCAAGAAGTATCCAGAGCAGGATGATCAGGGGGGCAAAGGGCAAATGGGGATTGATTGATGGATCTGAGGATGTTTCTTGTGGAGAAGAGAAGACTTGGTGGGGCTGGGGTAGTGGGGGACATAAGAGCTCTCTTGTAGAAAAACTATTAAACTCTCTCTACTTGGATGCAAGAAGCAGAACTAAAAACAACAAGCACAATTTGCAAAAATGTCAATTTGGGTTGAAAAATCAGGAAAAACTTCTTCATAATTAGAGTGATCCAAAAGTGGTCTAGGCCTCCTTAGACATGCATTGTCACTGGAGGTCTTTCAGCAAAGACTGGATGGACCACTTATTGGGTATGATGTAGAAGGGATCCTTGTCCAGGCATGGGCTAGATCAGATGGTCTCTGTGCTCCCTTTGAATTCTAACAGTCTGTTATCTGGGATGAAAAGGTTCTAAACTCTCCTTTGCGGCAGCTTATAAAAGGAAGTAGAACATTTTCATTTCTTCTTGGTTATTCTGATAACCCACAGTCATTAGGTCCTGCCAATTCTTTCTTCCAAGGATCCTTTCCACTATACTTTTTTTTTTCATTTACCTAGATCAGATTCCCTTATCCTTTTTGTCATTTGGCCATCGACTTGATTTTTTTATTTTTAAAATTTAGCATTCTGTTTTCCCAAACATATACAAAGATAGTTTTTCATATTCGCTCTTGCAAAATCTTGTGTTCCAAATTTTTCTCCCTCCCTCCCTCCCGCTCCATCCCCAAGACAGCAAGCAATCTAATATACATTAAACATGTGTAGTTCTTCTAAACAAATTTCTATATTTGTCATGCCGCACAAGAAAAATCAAGATCCCTTATCTTATAACTGGATTATTTCAATAGTCTCTAAAATTTCAGATTTGAAGGGGACCTCAGAGGAATTTTAGTAATCCATCTTTTCCCCAACCTTAATTTCATCTATAATATCCTGGAGAACAATAACTGGAGAACATATATCTCCCAGGGTTATTATGAGGACCAAATGAGATAATATTTGTACAACACTTGACACAGCACTTGGAACAAAATAGATGCTTAATAAATCCTTGTTCTTCCTCATCCACCCCCACTCCCTAAAAAAGATCTCCAGTGTCAGAAAAAGTGATATCTCTTGAGACAGCACATATCCCTTGTGCTCCATCCTTAAAATTGAGAAGTATTACCATATATTGTGTAGAAATCTGCCTCTCTTAGTTCAATAAGCATCCATTGCTCCTTATTTTATCCTCTGGGGCCAAGCAAAAATTGAAACCCTCTTCTTTATCACAGCCCTTCAAATCCTTTGACATAGCCATTATGACTCCACCAAATCTTCCCTTACCCAGATTAAAAATATCCAGTTCCTTCTGCCAATCTGATCATCTTTCTCTGGGTTATCAAAGCACTTTTAAAAATAGGGTACCTAAAATTGACCATAAATTTCCAGATATGACTTAACCAAGACAAAACACAGTAAAACACTCCATTCTCTTGTTCTGGATGCCACGATTTTATTAAAGCTGAATGATTGTATCAGGTTCTGGGAAACCAAGTCATTACTGATGGTTCATATTGAGCTTGAAATTCACTCTGACTCCCAGATCTTTTTTGCTTCTCCTTGTCTGTATTTGTAAAGCTGACTGGAATCAATTCAACTTTATCTTTTGGGATTCTTATTCTAACATCTAAAGAGTTCTACCTTTCTTCCAACTGTGTCACCTTGTGTGTTTACTGCAATCTTTGCCTTTAGGATATTAAACAGATCAGGAGCAAGGATAGACTTTTATGAAATTCCATTATAGACAAACTATCTTCTTCCACCCCCCAGGTTAACACTGGTCCATTTTTTTTTTTACTACTCTTAGAGGTTTGTACATTTGACCAATATTATCATTCAATCATTCTTTCTCCATTATGTTTATAAAGATATGAGACACTTGTCAAATGGAAGGATTAACAGAAAGCCCCAATCTGTTAATCTGGTATATTCAAAGGATATATATATATATATATATATATATATATATATATGGAACCCTCCAAATGGGAACTCCCTCCAGTAATGCAGATCTTGACCCATCTATGACTTTAATAGAAATTAAATGACTTATCTAGAGTCAAGCAGTTAGTAATAGGCAAAGAACAGGATCTAAAACCAGATGTTTCTAACTTCATGGCAAGCACGCTGTCTTCTACAAAATGTCTCATCCAATTTTTCATGTACATCATCACAAATATATTTAAAAGGATTGCATGTATTTAATCTATATCAGATTTCTTGCTGTCTTGGGTGAGGGAAGGTAAAAGAGAAAGGAAGAAAAATTTGGAACACAAAATCTTACAAAAATGAATGTTGGAAATTATATATGTATTTGGAAAAATAAAATGTTGTTGAGAAAAAATGCTGTTTTAAGCCTATTCTGTTTAAATTGAAATAAGACTTTTCTGAAATGCCTATTTTTTTATTAATCCATGATGGCTCACAAGTAAACATCCTTTCCTTTTTTAAGAAATTAAAATTGTCAGGAATTCAAATCAAATGCACTAGTAGGGGCTCATGAACTAGTTTCAGGAATGTAGTATTGAATCTGAAATAGTCATCTCTCAAAGAACTCAACTTGTACATGCTAATAGGGGATAAACTGGAGCGGGGTACTACAACAATGAACTTTTTCCCCATCAAGGACAGTAGATTCCTCACACTTCACCTCCAGCTTCACTATTTTAGACTTTCTTATAGTAGAGCTAGAAAAGGCACTAAGGAAAACAAAGACAGGTAAAAGTAGCTGGATTCAATCAAAAATACAGAGAGGAGATCCATGACATTATTATGAAGCCATTGAGAAGATTCCAAAGTCATGGGGAAAAAATCTAGGATCCTATGAATACTGAAAAAAAATCAGTTGATCAATTAACAAGCATTCATTAAGCACCCACTATGCATAAGGCACTGCTGTATTTACTGGGGATACAATGAGAAGCAAAAGACTAATTTCTGTCACCAAAGAGCTCATAGTCTAATAAAATAAAAACTACCAAAAGAACATGAGTTATCAATCTGTATACCTGCTTTCTTATTTACATACAATTTTTACTATACACATGCATTGAGGGAATTATGGACCAAGTAGGCATTCATAACCAACAATTTATCATTAACTTTACTTTACCATCATACCACTAACTGAAAGACATAGAAGATACAAGATTTCAACATTGTTTTGTTATTGTTATTTGTTATTGTTTGATTTCTTTAAAAAGCATTTCATTCGATAAAGGTTCTCTTCCCACAAGAGGTTTTCTACACTAACATCAAAATTGCTTGAGATTCCTTGAAAGATATAATAGAAATAACCTTGCTTAATGATCTTCCCCAGGATTTACATCAAGGAATAATCAGCAGGGTTTACCATTATGATGGGGGAGACAGCACCGGAGTCCAACTTAAAAAAGGAATTCCTATAGAATATGTGCTCCTCAAAAGACCCATCTACACCCAGAGAGAGGACTGAGGGAACTGAATGTGGATCACAACATAACATTCTCACTCTTTTTGTTGTTGTTCGCTTGCATTTTGTTTTCTTACTCATTTTCTTTCCTTTTTGATCAGATTTTTCTTGTGCAGTAAGAGAATTGTATAAATATGCTTACACATATTGGAGTTAACATATATTTTAACATGTATAACATATATTAGATTGCTTGCTATATAGGGGAGGGGGGGAAAGGAAGGAAAAATCTGAAGCACAAGGCTATACAAGGATCGATGTTGAAAAATTATCCATACATATGTTTTGAAAATAAAAAGCTTTAAAAATAAAAAACACTATAAAAACATGTGTTCCTCTAGATGTTTTATTGGCAAATGACATCTGCCAGTTTGCATTATACTCAAAATAATTACAGAATGTTCTGGATGAACTATTTAACCACTCGTTTTCACCTCTACATTCCATTCAAGGAAGACTAAGTGAAAAAGAATGCCTTTTGTCCAGAATTACAGTTAGATGGGCTTGTCTATCTATCTATGTCTAGAGTTTGTCTATCAGTAGATGGATGTATGGATGAATAGATAGATGAGTGGGAGGATAGATGGATATTTAAATAGATGGTTAGACAGATAGACCGACAGACAATCTATAGGAATGAGATGAGAATTTAACAGGGAATTTAAATTGGACTAGAAAGTCACTGGGAAACTAAAGGTCGTTTAGTGACTCCCAACTTTCCACAAAAGCAAAAGTCTATCTTTTTCATAGCAATATGCTACCAGTGTTGTCTGGCTGCAAATCATGGAACACAACAGTCTGAAAAAGTCAAAATGAGCAACATTCAAAGGGTGATGAGGAAGAATATGGTTGAAGTGAACAGCTGTAATACCTAATGAGTAAAAAGCTCCAGAAAAGAAGCAAAGTTTGCTGTCAGAGAAAGGTAGAATCAGAAAGGCTTTCCAGAGTAAGAGATAACCATCCAGAGGACAACATTGGGTGCCATAGGTATCTGAGGTCAGAAGAAAGGGAGGAAGGCTGCCAGGACATTGGATGGACCCCCTGTCACAAACTCAAAGGAAGACGTGGTTCAGGTCCAGTGAGAATTGATTGGATAGTTGTGCCTATCATTAGAAGGAAAATTGATGAAGATAAGATCACCAATCCCTCTGAGCATTAATTATAATAAATATTTGATGAATGAACAGGTCAGGGGAAACTAGATTACTGAAATAACTATGACTATTTCTTCCGCTCCCCAAAAGAAGGACCCATGATAGGCTTCGGAAATTCAGTTTATATACTCCTGACATACCCCATAAACACACAGAAGTGAGTTACCATGTTCCTCTTTCCCTAAGTCAAAGCCTATATAAGGTGCTTTGAGATCACAGATGAAAAAAGGAAGAATCAAGAGCTTAATCTCCAGCTGGGCTTGATCCTGGGATGCTGCTTCTTTACTGGGGCTGGTCAAGTTGCGGGCTACGCAATCGGAGCACTGGACGTAGAGTCAAAAGACCCACTTTCAGATCCTGCTTCTACTCCTTACTATGTGTGACCTTTCAGGGCCTCAGGTTCCTCCACTGTAAAATGGGGGAATGGGGTCTTGGACTGCATCCCTCATCATCACACCAGGTCCTGCAGCCTTTTGGAACAGGGGGCGCTCTGTGCTAAGAACATCTGGGTAGGGGGCAAGTGGCCAAACAGAGCTCCCTCAGAAGACCCCAACGTCTGACTGTCATTTGAGTCAGCTCGGCGAAGAGGCTGGCGGGAAGGGTAGCGAATCGGGAGTCCCGGGTTCGAATCCCGCTTCTACGACTAACGTAAGCTGGGGCTCTGGACGAGTTCCTCCCTTAGCTGAACCTGCTGTCAAACGCTCCTTAAGGGTCCCTTGGAGGCTACGCGGAGCCTCTGAATGGAAGAAGCCGGCGTTGGGCTGGCCAGCGCTTGGAGCAGCTGCCTCTAATCGTCCCTCCCCCGTCGGGGCGGAGCTCGGTTCTCCAGGCTCCGCCCGGCACGGACCAGCCGGCCGCCGCCGTCTCCGCTCCCCCAGCGCCTCCTGTTCCGGGTTGGGCTGCCCCCCTGGGTCCTGAGCGCAGCCGGAGGGAGCCGGGGCCGGGGCCGCGGAGGCAGCCGGGGCCGGGGCCGCGGAGGCAGCCGCTGGCAAGGAGCCCGGGGCCGGTGGCTGCAGCTGCGCCTGGGCGCGCCCCGTCCTCCCGCGTCCCTCCTCCGCGCTCCCCGAGCCGGGGGGTGCCCGTGGCCGGTCCTGCCGGAGCGGGGGGCGGCCGGCATCCCGGGCGCACTGCAGCCATGGCGTGCAGCCTGAAGGACGAGCTGCTGTGCTCCATCTGCCTGAGCATCTACCAGGACCCGGTGAGCCTGGGCTGCGAGCACTACTTCTGCCGCCGCTGCATCACCGAGCACTGGGTGCGGCAGGAGGCCCAGGGCGCCCGCGACTGCCCCGAGTGCCGGCGCACGTTCGCCGAGCCGGCGCTGGCGCCCAGCCTCAAGCTGGCCAACATCGTGGAGCGCTACAGCGCCTTCCCGCTGGACGCCATCCTGAGCGCCCGGCGCGCCGCGCTGCCCTGCCAGGCCCACGAGAAGGTGAAGCTCTTCTGCCTCACGGACCGCGCGCTCGTCTGCTTCTTCTGCGACGAGCCTGCCCTGCACGAGCAGCACCAGGTCACGGGCATCGACGACGCCTTCGAAGAGCTGCAGGTGCGCCTACGGGAAACCTGCCGGGGGCCGGGGGGGATGGGAAGGCTGGCCCCTTCCTTTTACACATGGGGAAACTGAGGCTCAGCGGGCAGTCTGACCCAAGGTCACCGGGGCAGGGGGGGATGAGGAGGCGCCGGGTCCGAGGATTGAGAGCAGACAGGGACCTTGGCGGGCAAATAGGCCAACCCGCTCACTTTACAGAGAGGGAAACTGAGGCCCAAAATGGGGAAGGGGGTTGCCTAAGTGTGGTTAGCCCCGAACTGAGGTGCGGCGGGCATGTGAGTGACGGTGGACAAGGACCTTGGGGCTACAGTTGAGATCAGAGGATTTAGAGCTAGAAGGGATTTTGCCATTTAGGCCAGTACACGCCCCCTTCCAGAACATTTCCCCCTTTATATAGCTAGAAAGACTGAGGCCCAGAGAGAAGTGAGTTGGTCTGCTTGGTCAAGATCACTTGAGGTTTGTGAGGAGCAGAACAGCCGGAGATTCAAGACCAGATTTTGTGAGCCCCAAACTCAGGGTCCTTTCCATTTGCACCAGACTGCTTTCTTTCTGAGACGGGCCTTTTACCCCTCCTTCCCCCTCCACCCCCATCTGGCAGCCTTTCAAGCTCTCCTCTGACTCTGACCCCAGGGCCCTTTGCACTTAACACCAGACTGTCTCCCATCTGAGTCTCCTGCCCTTCCCCCCATCTGGCACCTGCACCTTAGCCCCAAGGGTGGCAAGAGCCCCGGGGCAGGAGCTAACCTTCCTACCCTACTGAGCTGTGCAGACTGCAGTTCCTTACCCAGGGGCATGGCAGTGGTCCAGGCCTGTGTGACATGAGCCCCTTTCCTCCATTCCTTTCTTCTGCCTGAAGGGACTCTGAGCCAAAGCTGTCACAGGATGTCACCAGGCTGCCTTTCCACCAAAGGGATGAGTGATCAGGGAGAGGGACAGTAGCCTGATTACACGATGCCATCTTTGGAGCTCATGCCTTTGGTCCCCGTCAACCCATGCTCCCAGTGTCAGGAGGTAGTGTTCCATCCTTACCAATTGCAGAGTCCTGTAACAAGAGAGAATAAAGCCCATCTGTGTTCAGTGGGGCACCAGACCTGCACTCACAGAATACTAGCACTGAAAGGGATAGAGAGTTCTTCCATTCGAACCTACCCATTTTACTGATAAAGAAACTGCTGTCTGGAGCAATAAAAGGGCCTGCCGAAAATCACACAGCAACTTAGTGGTAGCACCAGGACTAGAACCTGGCTCTCCTGGTTTCCACCCCATGAACTCGATACTGTCCCACTCAATGTTGAATTTCCAGCTGAGTGACCCTGGGCCAAGTCCTGCTTTCAGAGGAAATGGAACCTTATTTCTCTCCCTTTCCTGGAAATATGAGTTATCTAAAATCAATACATCCATACTGACAAGATTGTTCATTCAAAAAGGGTCAACAGTTAACACTTAGAGAAGCAGTATGGTGCAGTGGATAGTGTTTTACTTAGTGTATTTACTATGTAATAATGGGTGTAAAGTATTTTGCAAACGTTAAAGAACTCTATAAATATGGTGTTAACAATTATTGTCCTGGTTATTTTAAAGTCTCCAAAAGACTTTACATCCCATTTTCTCGTTTGAACTTGAGGTAAATCCTCTGGCTTTCCTAAGGCCCAGGAAAATTCAGACTTGTCTGTGTTCATACCACTGAAAGTGTCATTGGTGGGATTTGAATCCAGACCATCTCAACTTTAAGTCCAAGGATATATATATATATCATGCTGATTCTCACAAAATATTAGATAAATAATTATGCATCAAAAATATGAATATATAGTCATTTCCCTTCATTGCACAGTGC
Source organism: Sarcophilus harrisii (assembly GCF_902635505.1). Classification (NCBI taxonomy): domain Eukaryota; kingdom Metazoa; phylum Chordata; class Mammalia; order Dasyuromorphia; family Dasyuridae; genus Sarcophilus; species Sarcophilus harrisii. Next base: position 550,933,449 of record NC_045428.1, read on the forward strand.
CTGACAATAAGCATTTTTTTAAAATTCAGTTTGATTGTTTTCAGTACCAAATTCCATCCCTTTCCTAAATACTTGTTGATGGATGCACCCAATTTCTATGATCTCTTCCTCCTTCATCCCAAGGATATTCCATACCCTATGTTCCAACCAGGGACCAACGATAGGACCCTCAGAGTCTCATGTGGCTAAATGCATTGGAGGAAATACTGGTATAAAGTGATCTCTAACCCCTTCTGTGATTGGGGGGGGGGGGAGGTTGGGGTGAGGGAAATGTTAGCAAAATGGCATCAGCACATCCCCATGGATGTTTTTAATGGGACTTCCTTGAGATTTGGGAGAGAATTGAAGCTGTCCGGAGCCTCTTGGGTGCTTGGTCTTCCAGCCTGACTGACACCCCAATTAGACCTTTCTTCTCCAGATAAAGCTGTCCTGCTCTGCCTCTCTCGCCTGGCGCCTCCAAAGCACCTGGCTTGGCCAAGAGGTGGTGGGAGAAACATCTCCTTCGCCCAAGGCTGATAAAAGTGTGATGGGTGTGAGGCGTCAGCACATCTCCCTCACCTGCCACTTGTTCCTGACTGGGGTGGAGACCAAAAAGCCACATCCTGCACTCATTAGCTATTTATGAGAAGAACTGGTTTATTGTTAGGAAGTAAAACTGATCCCTTGCCTGGGCAGGAGGCGGGAGGCAGGAGTTGGGCCTGACTCCCACTAGCTCCTCCTTCTCTTCCCTCCTTTCCTCCCTCCCTCTCTCCCTCCTCCCCAGCCAGCAGCTGCTCTTCTAGACTCCCCTTTAGAGGTGTCTGGGAAATGATCTGTATAATAGCTAGCAGAAGCCCCAAGCCAGGCATGGGATGAGGGAGGGAAGCCGCAGGATCACAGATTTAGAGCTGGCAGTGCCCTCAGAGACCGTGCAGTGCCAGGGTTCTCAACCTGAGGGTACTGAACTTATTGTTTTTAAATATTTTGTTAGCTCTTTCAACATAATTGACCTTTATTTTAATCCTATATATTTTATTTTATGCGTTTGAAAACTTCATTTTAAGATGGGGTCCGTGGATTTCACCAGATTGACAATTGTGTGTGTGTGGATGGGAGAGGGAGAAGTCGTGACACAAAAAAGAGTGAAGAACTACCTTAGTCCAATCCCTTTGGTTTACATAAGGGGAAACTGAGACCCAGGTTATACAGAACTGGGAATCAGAAAACCTAGACTCGTTCAAAACACTCCCAGTGCAACTCTAGACGGTTACCTTACCCTTTCCGAGTCTCAGTTTAATATGGGAATCATAATACTTGTACTGCCAATATCAGATCAGAAGAGATGATCCAGTCACATGAGGAGAATGAGGGATTATCAGTCGATAGCCTGCGTGTACATTGGGATATGGAATGTAGAGAGAATGAAAAGAAGTCCCCCAGCAAGGTGAATGGACCCCTTGAGGTGCACTTATGGAAGGGCCTTGACAAGACACACTGAATGATCAGGCTTGAAAAACTTTGATCTGTGTTGTTGGAGGGACTCCTATACCTGTGAATCTGAGGTGTGATGAAGTTTGGGAATAGGGGATACCCATGTCCCAGGCTGGCAGTAAGGAAAGTGCCTCATAGACCTTAAAGGAAGATGTGAACTGTCTTAACCCAGATTCTAAGTCCTGCTACCTGGTGAGGACGAGGAGCAAGGAGTTGCCTTACCACTGGCCTGTCTGTTGGAACAGCTACTTCAGATCAACTTACCAGGGAATTCAGCAATGATGTGCAGCCAATTGGGGAAGTGTACCCTAACACGAAAGGCTGTGGCGTGATATCAGTTTGGTTTTCTTGGTGGATCAGGGTAACTGTCAGTGCATGGGGAGGGAGGACATCTTCCTATTCATGTTACAGAACATCTGATATGCTCCCATTGGAGGAGCTCCATGGGCTCCCTAGAGCAGTTGGGTTACACTCAAATGAGAACATGATTGATTTCCTTGACGTCAATCTCAGAGGTTCAGATGTACCCCAAAATGTTATCCTTTCCCTTCTTTATCCCACTGCCCAAACAGGCCACAGTTGGAGAATGCTGAAGGCATTGTGTTCTGTGCTAGAAATTGAATCATCTATGTAAAGAACTTCCAATCTGAAAATTCCCTCTGAAGATACAGATCAGAGACTTATCTGTAACCAGTATTTTAGAGAATTACCTGGAGGTGATCAAAAAACATTTATTAAGAGCTTATAATGTGAAAATGATGTGATGGAAGGAGCTGGGGAAGATAGAAGGACAGAAATGAAGCAGTCACTCATAAGGAGATTGCAGTTTGAAAGGTTGAATGATTTACCTAGAACCCCTTGGCCATTATGCATCAGAGGTAGAATTTGAAGCCAGGTTCTCCTCTCCAAGGCTAGCTGTCTCCAAATTGCCTCTCAAAGAGTGCGGTTACAAACATACCCACACAGGAAAAACACGCCCTTGACCTGAAGAAGCTTCCAGTTTACCATGTTGTGGTGATAGGATGATTGATTGAGAGCTGGAGAGGTCCTTAGAGGCTATCAAGTCCAACTCTCTCATTTTACACAGGAGGAAACTAAGGCAGAGAGAGTTTAAGTGAGTCATACAGCTACTAAGTATCTGAGGCAGGATTGGAACCCATCCTGACTTCAAACTCAGCTATGTACTCCAATGCTGCCTCTCAACTAAGGCTACCATATTTTAGGAAGAATATTAACAATAAGGATGATGAGGGATCTGGACTCCACATCACACAAACAAGCATTAAAGGGACTGAGGGTGGAGAGAAGGCTTGTGAGGGAGGGAGGAGTGTGAAAGGGACCTAATTGTTAGCTTCAAATAGCTGAAGAGCTGTGATGTAGAAGAGGGATTGGAATTATTCTCTGTTCCCATTGTGGTGGTACACGGTGGCAGACGAGGCAGATTTGCTAATAATCATAGATGTCTTACAGTGGAGCGGTGGCCGCATGAGGTGGTGAGGTCCCCATCGTGGAAGGTATTCAAGCAAAGTCTATGTGGCCATCTTTCAGAGATGCTATAGAGAAGATCCAACACCGCAGCGGAGATTGCATAGTTGACTTTTAAGATCCCTTCCAATTCTGAAAGCCTTTGGAATTGGGGAGTAAGTGTGTACTCCCTTCCTCCATCTTCTTAGTCATTATAATGACACATTATTTAGTTTTGCAGGTTTGTAGTTTATTTCCATTTATAATTGTCACAGCCATTGTGGATGTGGTTTTCCTTCTGCTTTTTTCACTCTTTATTGGCTCCTGTGTTTCTGCCCATTCTTCATGCAGTTGTGATCTATTTAATTTTAACTTGATCTCAAAAAATAATTACCCAGCTCCACCCTTTTTCCTTTAAACTGATCAGCTCAGAGTTTGGAACTGTGCCCAAAGGGCTATCAAATTGTGCATATACCCTTTGATCTATGGGTTTGTATCCCAAAGAGATCATAAAAAAGGGAAAAGGACCCACATGTACAAAAATGTTTATAGCAGTTCTTTTTCTAGTGGCAAGAAACTGGAAACTGAATGGATGCCCATCAGTTGGAGAATGACAGTAATTACTAAGTTATGGTATATTATTGTTTTATAAGAAACAATCAGCAGGATGATTTCAGAAAGGCCTGGAGAGACTTAACATGAACTGATGCTAAGCGAAGCGAGTAGAACCAAGAGAACACAATACATAGCAACAAGATTATGTGATGATTAACAGTGATGGACGTGACTCTTTTCAGCAATGTGGTGGTTCAGGCCAATTCCAATAAACTTGTGATGGAGAGAGTCATCTACACCCAGAGAGAAGATTATGGGGACTGAATGTGGATAGTATTTTCACCTTTTTTGTTGTTGTTTGCTTGCTTTTTGTTTTTCTTATTTTTTTCCTTTTAATCTGATTTTTCTTGTGCAGCATAATAAATGTGGAAATATGTATTAAAGAACTGCACATGTTTAACATATATTTGGATTACTTGCAGTCTAGGAGAGGCAGTGGAGAGAACAGAGGGAGAAAAAATTGGAACACAAGGTTTTGCAAAGGTGAATGTTGAAAGCTATCTTTGCATCTATTTTGAAAATAAAAAGCTATTATTTTAAAAGAATTAAAAATAAACTGATTACTTCTCCAACTATAGTGACTACATTTAACACAGAATTTCTGAGTGTGGAAATTCTGAGCTAGCGATCAGGACTGTGTCCTGGAGTCCGGTTCTTTTGTTCCCAGCCTGGTAGAATCTCTGAGATCAGAACTTCAGACCCTTGGAATAATCCAGGGCAGCTAGGTGGTACTGTGGTTAGAGCAGAGGGCCCACTGTCAGGAAGACCTGAATTCAAATATAACTTCAGATACTTTCTAGCTCTGTGATCCTGGGGAAGTCAGGTAATTCCCATCTGCCTCAGTTTCCTCATCTATGAAGTGGAAATAATAACACATATTTCTTAGAGTTGTAGTGAGAATAAAATGAAATATTTGTGAAAGTCCTTTACAAACCCAAAGGCATTATATAAATGCTAGTTGTTAATATGATCACCATCATTATCACCTCTGTCATCAAAGTCACCATCATCACTGTCATCCTCAGCATCACTTATTATCACCATTATCATCATCACCATCATTACCATGAATCTAGGGGCGGTGATAGAGAAAGACAGAGTAGAGTGAGTGACAGCATAATGTATTATATCAAGAGATCAGGCTTGAGAGTAACAACACTTGAGTTTCATACCAGTTATTCTACAAATTTGAATCATGATTTTTCTCTGGACCTTAGTTTGTTCATTTGCAAAATGAAGGCGTTGGACTAAATGTTTTCTTTTTATTAAAAATGTATTGGTTTCTTTTGTTTGTACATCACTGGTTCTCTTCCCTTTCGGAGACCTTCCCTTATAATACAGACTAAAAAAGAGAAGGGGGGGGGGAGTTCAAAACTGGAAGTAACACAACAACAGAATTTACCATCATATACGATATTTTCTCTCCATAGGCTCTTGCTTCTGCAAAGGAGCAGGGAGAGGTATCTTCTCACATTCCTTCTTTGGAACCAAAATTGATTACTACGATTTTGCAGCATTCAGTTGTTTTGTTTTTCTTCTTCTTCCCATTTACGTGGTTATAGTTATCTCACGCATGTGTGCACATGTGTGTATTCTGTTAACTTTACTATGCATCAGGTCTTATAAGACCAGATGTTTTTCTGGACTCCTCACATTCATTGTTTCTTATGACACAGTAATGTTTGACTCACCAGTGCCCATTTGATAAGAATTAGCCTTGTTTCCCATTCTTTTCTCCTACAAAAAGGGCTGCTATAAATATTTGGTTTTGAACAGAGCCATTCTTTTCATCACTGGTCTCTTAGAGTTGTACTCCTAGCAGTGAGACGTCTGGAACAGAGGATTTGGACATTTGGGACTAGAGACATTCTGAGGTTGCCTTTGGTTGTTAAATCCTGTGTTATTTGGTTTTCCCCTTTGTGACAGAGAGAAAAGGCTGGTGGGTTGCCTGAGGTCATGGTGGCCAGACAGAGGTTTATATACCCAGTGGGGCCTTGATCTCTAGCTTAGGAGTGGTGGATAGTAATGGGTATTTACCACCCACTCCTGCTCTCATGAGACCAAAGCTGCCACTTTGCCTCCTGCCTGAAGACAGAGTGTCAGAAGCTTGAGGGAGTCCCCAAACACACCCCCAGATCCTGTTGGGCAGTGCCTGACTTGTCGAGGAGACAGACAGAGACTGACGGCAGATTTCATGCCAGGTGCTTCCGATGTGCCTTTGCTGGAGACAGGGAGGAATGGAGGCAGGGTTCCTGTGCTAACACTCCCATATGGAGAGTAGGAGGACATGGAGGTGGGAAAGGAAGCTGGCTGCTAGGAAAGCCAGAGACCTAATTGGCAGATGACAGACTGTTGTTCTTTCTGTTCTCCACTCAGATGGCCACCACCCTAGGTCACCTGAACTATTACAACAGTTTCCTCCTTGGACACCCAGGTGCCAGTCTCTCCCCTTTCCACCCAGTCCTCCGCATAGCTGCCAAAATGATCTCTCTCACCCATAAGTGATCGCGCCACTCCCCAACTCCCAAACACTCAGTGGTGGTTGCTGCTTAAATGAAATATGAACTCTTCAAATAGACATTTTAAAACCATTCACAATCTGGCTCCAACCTGCTTTCCAGGCTTTCTGTATATTATTCCCCTTCGTACAATCCGTGTGTTCTCCAGACTCAGCATTTCGTCGCCAGCCTTTGCACGGGATGTCTGCCGTGCCTAGAATATACTCTCTCCTTATTTCCACCTGATTCAGCTTCTGCTTCCTTCAAAGCTGAGCTCATGTGGGAAGCCTTTCCTATTCCTCTTAATTGCTTGTGGTCTTCCTTGCCTCCTCAGATTAAATATTTCTCAATTTATATGTTAATTCTCTGTAGTAAAATGTAAGCTCTTTGAGGGCAGGAACTGTTTTTTCATTTTGTGTCTGTATCCATAGCTCTAAGCCTAGTGAATTTGTTGTATCCAACTCTGCATGAGCCCATTTGAGGTTATCTTGGCAAAGATACTGGACTGCTTTGCCATCTCCTCCAGTTCATTTTACAGATGGGGAAATGGAACCAAACAGGGTGAAGTGACTTGCCCAGGATCACCCAGCTAGCAAGTGTTTGAGGCTAGATTTGAACTCAGGAAAATGAAGTTTTCTGCCTCCAGGCTTTTTGTAATATGGCCCCCCTCCCCAGTAGTCCTGATTTGTCAACTCTTAATAAATGCTAATCATGGTGTGGTATCTGTATCTCCAGGACTTAAAGCTGTGGTGGCTCCTGGAAAGCAGAGGATAGTTTTTTTTGTCTTTACTTCCCTAGCACAGAGCCCAATGTCTAGTATATACAGTAGACATTTAATCAGTGTTTGCTGAATTGACTCAGATATGTGGTTTTTTTGGGAGTAGTTTTCCAAGACTACTGGAAAACGACAACAAAACATCAGTGCCTGCTATGTGCCGGGCCATATGCTTGGCAATGGGAGAAGGGAAGGTATATTTTTAAGTGCCTACTATGTGCCTACTGTGTTCCAGACTTTCCCTTTGTCTCTGCCCTCAAGAAGCTTGAAGTATGAGCATAAATATTGGGGTCAGAAAGGAATATTTTGAATAGAACCTCTAGTAAAATTTGAGGAGGAAAAGATCATTTTGGGAGTGACAGGAAGGATGGGCAGGACAATCAGGAATGGTTTCAGGGAAAAGATGGTGACTGAGCTGAATGTTGAGGAACAAGAAGGATTTTGAGAGGGACAGACAAGGAGAGAGTATGTTCCAGCCCCAGGAGAATGATGGATACAAAAGCACAAAGATAAGAGATGTGGGTAGCCTAATTTGGCTAGAATAAGTGTGTGTAAAAGAGAACAGTGTGAACCAAGGCTGGCAAAATGGAGAGCCAAGCCAAGAGAATTGCATTTTATTCACAAAGAAATAGGGAGTCACTGAAGGTTTGTGAGCATAGCAGAGCCATGTTAAGTCTATATCTTAAGTCAGAAATTAACCTGTGGTTTACAAACTCCCAAAAGATGCTGTGGAGAAACCTCAGGGGACCCATGAATTTGGTTTTTTTTAAGTATTTTGAGAACTGTATTTCAATCTAATTTTCCTTTTAACTTATGTGGTTTTATTTTATGCATTTAAATGCATATATTTATGCATTTTATGCCTTATTCTGAGAAGGCCTCCTTGAACTCTGCCAAGTGCAGGACTCAAAAGGGTTAAATACTCCAAACTTAAATTATTTTGGCTCTTAGGATGTCGGAAGGCTGGGTAGGTAAAGGGAGTTAAGAGGCCACAAGGACAGTCACGAGATTGTTGGACTAATCCAGGCCAGAAGCCTCCAAGTTCTGAATGGGGGTGGGGGTTGATTTGTTCTGATTGGCCCCAAGGAGCAGAACAGAAGCAGTGAGTGAAAATGTCTGAGGCAGATTGAGGCTCCTTGGAGGAAAAGTCACGGAGGTTTGGAGCCATTCTTAGTGGAAGGGGGTCCCCCTTGCTAGAGGCCCTCATGGGCAGGGTGGATGGCCACTTGCCTGGTGGATTGGGCAGGGAATTGTGGGATGGGCCAGCTGCTCTTTAGTGATCTCCCCTCCCCCAGACTCTGTTAGAAGTAAAAAGAAGGGCAAGGTAGGAAAGATAATAACCAGGTTAAAAAGAAGGGGCAAGATAGGAGAGATAATAACCAAGTGAAATGACCTAGGCCTTCTCAGGATTCAGGCACAATGAATCTTGGGTGGAGATAGTCACTATGTGCCAGGCAGTGTGTTAAGTACCAGGGTTACAAAGAAAGGCAAATAAAAAGAAAAAAAACTAGTCTCTCTCATACTAAAGTCCAGACAAGCTAGATAAATTAGAGATAAATAATAGAGAGAAGACATTAGCATTAAGGAAGATCAGGAGAGGCTGAATAAATCCAGAATATGGAAGCCAAGATTTTAGGATTCCTAGATTTAGAACTAAGAGACTGCTCAGCTCAGCTAGGCCAATTTCCCAGGGTTCATTCCAGGAACATTGAGGTGGGAAGCTGGGTGGGATAGTGGATAGAGTGTTAGGCCTGGAGTGGAGAAGACCTGAATTCAAATCCAACCTTAGAAACTTACTAGAGGAAGTGACCCTGAGCAAGTCACTTAACCCTGTTTACCTCAGTTTCCCCATCTGTAAAATGATTTAGTGAAGGAAATAGCAAGCTGCTCCAGTATCATTGCCAAGAAAACCCCACATAGGATCACAAAATATCAGACATGACTGAAAACAACTGAGCAACATCAAGGTGACATTTCAGGCAGGAAGATGAATTCAAGTCCTGTCTCAAACACTAACTGTGGGGCTCTGGGCAAGTCACTTAACCTCAGTTTGCCTCAGTTCCTTCATCTGTAAAAAAGAGATGATAGTAGTACCTACCTCCCAGGGATTGTTGTAAGTTTCAAATTGGATATTTGTAAAACTTTGCAAATCTCAAAGTAAATACTAGCATTATTAACACATGAGGAAACTAAGGCAGAGAGGAGAAATGGTTTGCGCAAGGGTTATATGCAATCCCAGGCCCTTTGATTCCAGACCTACTTGTGTTCCATTACACTCAGTACATGTAATTTTATGGCTCCTTAATGTCTCATACACATCTTTTTATTTGGGCCTCACAGCAGTCCTGTGAAGCATGTAGAACAAGAATTATTGTCCTCTTTTTAACATTTAAGAAAATTGACCCTCAGGGAAGATCAGTGGCTTACCCAACATCACCCAGCATGGAAGAAGCAAGAACTAATTGTTGAACCCAGTCTGAAAGAGATGAGTTTAGAAAACACAAGGAACCTACTGAATGAAAGACTTTAAATATCTGGCTGAAGCATTAAATTGGCTCTGGTAGGTGATGGGAAATCACAGCATGTTGGCAAGTAGTAGGAGTGTTTGAGAGAGATTTTTCTAATTGTTGTGTGTGCAAAATAGAACCAAGTAAGAGAGAAACAGGAGGTGAGGCAGGCGTTTCCAATATAAGTGATCATGAGGGAGCTGCACTATAGTGTGAAGAGTCCTGGTCCAGGAGTCAAGAGACGTGGGTTCTCTGCTCCGGTTTCTCCTTATATGACTCTTTCTTTCTCTCCTCTGTCAAATGAGGGTTAAAATTTGATTCTCCAAGGTTCCTTTTCATCCCATTATTTTTGACCGGGAGAGGTGAAGCTAAAAGTTGGAAGTAGAATTGTTGACTACCTGGAGATGGCAAGCACAGGATCAGGAGAAGACTGGCAGAGATTGTGAGCCCTGGGGATAGACAGATGGTGGTATTACACACAGTAAGGATAGGATCTGAGAAAAAGAGCTGATTTGAAGAAAGGAGAGGAGGAAAAGGAAATTAGTTCAGTTTTGGACCTGGATTGTAGTTGCAAGAAACTAGAGGTCATCTAGTCCCATCCCCTCCTTTTACATCTGAAGAGATTTAGACAGAATTTCTGACTTACTCAGGGACTTGTGTATCCAGAAGAGAGGCAGGAGTTGAACCCTTGATCTTTGCCTCCCTTTCTTAAGCTTCAGATTTTCATTACCAGACGGTGGGTCATGAGATGATTTTATTTCAGCTATAGCTCATCCTAGAGACAGTGAGAGGCTTTGTAATTAGCGATCTGATCTTGGACTCAGTGTAAGGCCAAACTTCCCAATGATTAGAGATTTATTTTTTTTTCTTTATATATATATATATATAATAGATTGCTTTATTGGATCAAATTTCTAACTACAAAGATAGCTTACACAGCTGTCCAAGTTGTCATTTTAAAACGGCATTCTACAAAACATTTCATGCAACTTTTATGATGTGAAGTACTGGACAAATAACTGGGAATAAACAGGTAGTGAATAATATAGTTTGCTAGCAGGAGAAATAACTGCCTAGTATGTACACACAGCCATATCCTATTCTCTAGAGCTATATTTCTTATCTATTATCTACCTGTATTCTAAAGTTGGGCAACTCTAGAAGTCTAAGACTTTGAGTTGCCACATGTGATGATGCAGAGAGTTTCTTTTCAAGGAGTTCCCTAAAAACATTGTCCAGAGCCTCAAAAATTCCAAAATCCCAAACAGCAACTCATAAACAGCATCCATTTCCTGAGGTACGACAAGTTAGTGACCATAATGGGGAGGGCCCTGGCGCCAATGAAATCACAGATCTTCAAAGTGCTGGGTTTCAGATGTCCCTGGGCCAGAGAGGACTGTTGAGCAGGCAGACAGGAGAGGATGATGTTACAGGAACCCAGGGAGGAAGCTCTTTCAAGAGGCTTCATCCCCTGACTCCCTGCTATAGGTAATGTCTCTCCTGAGGTCATTCACACACACACACACACACACACATCAGTACAGCTGCAGCATAGATGACCTTTGGATCAGGAGCCATGACTAGGAGAAAACTATTGAGTTTAGGAATTAGGACTGGTTTCCCTGGGCAGGGCCACAGCCCTACCAGAGCAGCAAAAAAGCATAATAGAGAGGACTGCCTTTTTAGCCTGCCCTCTCTGTATTGATGGTCCTCTCATTTCCCCTTCCTGGACCCCCCAGTTCATTTTAGGACTCAGCTCTGGCACCATCTGTTATAGGAACCCTTTTCTTCTGTCTCCCTCCACCCCCGCCACTGGAAGTGCTTTCATCACCTAACACCCAAATAATTTTTTATTTTCTATTTGCTTATTTTTGTATATGTTGTCATATATAAACAGGATTGTCTCATTTTTGTCTTTCTCTCTCCAATACTTAGCACATAGTGAGTACTTACTCAGATTTTGACCATTAATTGCAATCTGGAAGGGACCTCAAAGTATAATCTCATTATTTAATAGCTGATGAAACTGAGGCTTAGAAAGGTCATGTCTCTTCCGCAGCAAGTGGCAGAGCTAGGACTTGAACCCAGGTTCTCACACTCCAAACCAATCAATTCATTAAGGACCTACTAAATGCCGGCACTGTGCTAAGTGCTGGAGATACAAAAAGAGACAAAAAACAGTCTCTGCCCTCAAGGAACTTAGAATCAAATAGAAGAGACAACAATCAAACAAATCAAATGGCTGGATGGAAGGATGGACAGATCTGTATAAAGCAAGCTATAAAAAAGATAAAAAGGAAAACATTCAAACATGTATTAAGTACCTACTGTGTGCTAAGCACTGGGGATATTAAAAGAGGCAAAAGACAGTCTTCAAGGAACTTATAATTGAATGGGGAAACAAAATGCAAAGAAATAGATATAAAGCAAACTACACAAGGTTCAGTTGGAGAGAGAATATACTGAAATTATTATATAATGTGGATAAGTCTAAGAAATGAATTGAATTGTGTGCTTCCACAGATACTAGGCCTGATGTCTCTCTGGGTATCAGAACTGCCTTCCCTTCCCCTCTCTGTATCCTTTTTTCATTACTTCTTCCTTTTAAACTTTTTGCTCTCCGACCATTCTTATATCTAGTCCAGCCTTGTTTCTGATGGAGATTCAAAGGATCTAAGAAAGGTATTGGTTATTTTCTTTATCAGATTCTAAGGAGAGATTTATCCCAATGTTCTATCTTTATTCAGTAGATCTGTCACCCAAAAATTTATCTAAACTGATTCCTGTTTCTGATCTGGACCAATCAGATATACTGGGTTTCCTCAGTTCAGTTTTCAGATCATTAAATAGCCCTTCACTCAGGCATAGCTGGCTACTTCCCCTTGGAGTCCAAACTGGATGCTCTGTTGAATTGGATTTCTTTGTAATGTGATTTTCTTCCTCCATGTCTCTGCAGTGTTTGTTTTCTCTTGAGGGTCTGTAAATAAGAGTATCTCCACTTTCCACATTGTCTCAGACACAGGTATGTGCCTGCAGTTTAGAGAAGGCTTGGGGGAGGCACAAGAATTATCTCTGAATATCTGAAAAGCTGTCATGGGGAAGAGGGATTAGGATTGTTTTGCTTGGCCCCAAATGGCAGAAGGAAGGCTAGAGGGTGGAAGTTAACTAAGAGGCAGGTTTGGGCTCTATAGAAGAAAATATTTCCCAATGGTCAAAGCTGTTAAAAAATGAAACCCACTGCCTCTGGGGAGATGAGTTTGTTGTCACTGGAAATCTTGTGGCTACTCATTGAGAATATTTTGGGCTGGGGTGGGGGATTCCTGTACCACACAGCGGCTGGTCTTAGCAGTCCCCTTCAGTTCTGGGTATCTCTGACTAGGTAGCCTGACCATCTTATGAGAATATCTTCCATCTTATCTTCTTAAAAGAAGGCTGTGATTTACCATTCTCTGAGGATAAGGCAGCATTCCAATCAGGGATTGCTTGTCCCCATAGCTAAATGACTGGTGGGGGTGATGTCTGGAGAACCAAGGGATCCAAAATGCTTCTAAATTTTGAGGAATCTTTACCCTTCACAGTCTGAGCTCTCTAGGAGGTCTCTGATAATTCCCTCTTAACTAACCATTCTAGGCCCAAGTTCTGTCCACTTGGCAATCCAATGCAATAGAAATTTAATATGCCTACTGTGTGCAAGACACTGAATTTTGTCGTAGCACAGAGACCACAGATTTGAGATTACTTCTGTCTCTGCTGTTTACAGTCTGGTTTTCCCTCCTTTCTTAAGAATATCAGTGACTTAAATTTAATCTATATCAGATTACTTGCTGTTTTGAGAAGGTGTGTTCCTTTTTTTTTTTAAACACAGAATTTTACAAAAATGAATGTAGAAAGAGAACTGTTCAGTTCTGCACACATATATTGTATCCAGGATATACTGTGACATATTTAACATGTATAGGACTGCTTGCCATCTGGGGGAGGGTGGAGGGAGGGAGGGAAAAATCGGAACAGAAGTGAGTGCAAGGGATTATGTTGTAAAAAATTACCCTGGCATGGGTTCTGTCAATAAAAGTTATTTAATAAAAAAATAAATAAATAAAATAAAATAAAATAATTTTTTAAATAATTAAAACTTTTTATTGATAGAACCCATGCCTGGGGTAATTTTTTACAACATTATCCTGCACTCACTTCTGTTTCGATTTCCTCCCTCCCTCACCCTCTCCCCAGATGGCAGCAGTCCTATCATGTTAAAGAGGTTCAGTAGATCTGGATACAATACATTTGCAGGAACCAGGCTAATTTTCTTGTTAACTCAGGGAATGGATTGTAGAAGGTATAAATAACCTGGGAAGAAGAACAAAAATGCAAGCAGTTTACATTCATTTCCTAGTGTTCTTTCTTTGGGTGTAGCTGCTTCTGTCCATCCTTGATCAATTGAAACTAAGTTAGATCTTCTCTTTGTCAAAGAAATCCACTTCCTTCAGAAAACATCCTCATACAGTATCATTGTTGAGGTATATAATGATTTCCTGGTTCTGCTCATTTTGCTCAGCATCAGTTCACGTAAGTCTCGCCAATCCTCTCTGTATTTGTCCTGCTGGTCATTTCTTACAGAACAATAATATTCCATAACATTCATATACCACAATTTACCTAACCATTCTCCAACTGATGGGCATCCATTCATTTTCCAGCTTCTGGCCACTACAAACAGGGCTGCCACAAACATTTTGGCACATACAGGTCCCTTTCCCTTTTTTAGTATCTCTTTGGGGTATAGCCCAGTAGGGACACTGCTGGATCAAAGGGTATGCACAGTTTGATAACTTTTAGGCATAGTTCCAAATTGCTCTCCAGAATGGCTGGATGTATTCACAATTCCACCAACAATGTATCAGTGTCCCTGTTTTCCCACATCCCCTCCAACATTCCGTGTTATCATTCCCTGTCATTCTAGCCAATCTGACAGGTGTGTAGTGGTATCTCAGAGTTGTCTTAATTTGCATTTCTCTGATCAGTAAAAAAAAAAATTTTTAAATGAATGTTGAAAACTATCTTTACATGTATTTGGAAAAAAAATAAAATACTATTGAAAAAGAATATCAGTGACTTTTTACATGAAATTGGGAAAAATAAAATATGAAAAAAAACCCGAATATCTATTCCTGATTTACAATCTTCCTTCCCCCCACCCCCCAACACTGCCGAACACCTGCCCAAATGTCAGTAAGGTTCCCTTAAAACACCCTGGCCTCCCAGTTCCTCTTTTCAATATCTTCAATTCCTGGTACTTTTACCTTCATTCCACCACAAGCATACACGGGGGTAACATCCTTGTAACCAAGGAGTATTACCATTATCAAGAAATGTTCCATTTTCATCATCAAGAATTCTGAAATGTCTTTATTAATCTGTAATCTTCTACCTTCCCATATCTCCCTTTGACTTATTCCTCATAAACCTATTGTTTTCATCTTCACATGACCTCTGGTCCCTCCATGCTCTGTGTTTCTTCAGGCTATCACCCCATTCTAATTTTGCTCTCTTCCCTTACCAGACTTGATTCTGTAATTAGTCAGTTCAATGTTATATTCTTCTTTATTTCTTAAATCCCCTTGTCCTACCACTGCTCTCATGCCTGGCCAAACCATAAGGCTGGATTCCTCCCACCATATGCATCCTTCACTCCCACTCATGTGATACTGAACAAGATTAAAGGAAGTCACACAAGTGGTGACTGTGTATATGAAGAATATCTACTCTTAACTGGGCTCTACTTGAATTTCAGGGAACCTTCCTCATTGATTCTGTCACACTACCTCCAATGGGTACTCTAAACCTTTTCTTTCATTCTCAAGCTTACTGCATGGCTCCCTGACCCTACCCTTTCAGGACCACAAAGGCCATTCACCATGATCTTTCTTTTTGCCCCTTGTCTTCATCTCAAAAATCCTTAACAACATTCCCATTTTCTCCTCCTTTACTCCAGGCTTTGAGAAATAGAAGAGCCTTCTTTTTGCCAAAGCAAACACCTCTACGTGTTTCCTTTGTTCCATTTTTCCATCTCCTCCATCAATATACTCTCACTTATATTATAAAAATAGCTAACATTTATTTTTTTTAACATTTTATGTTTTTCCAGTTACATGTAAAAATGATTTTTAACATTTGTTTTAAAAAAATTGGGTTCTCCTCTTTCCCATTCCTCTCACTGAAAAAGCAAGCAATTTTATGTAGGTTATACGTGTGTGGTCATGCAAAATATATTTCCATATTAGTCATGTTGTGAAAGAAAACAGACCCAAAAAAATACCCCAAGAAAAATAAGGAAAGTAAAAATAGTATGCTTCAATTTGCATTCAGATTCCATCAGTTCTTTCTTTGGAGGTGGACAGCATTTTTCATTATTAGTCCTTCAGAATTGTCTTGGATCATTGCATTGCTGAAAATAGCTGTCATTCATAGTGGTTCATTGTACAATGTTTCTGTGTACTCTGTTCTCCTGGTTTTGCTCACTTCACTCTATATCTGTTCACATATGTTTTTCCAAGTCATTCTGAAATTATCTTGCCATATGCTGCAATACTATTCCATTACAAATAATTACCACAAATTATTCACCCAATTCCTAATTGATGGGCATCTCCTCAATGTTCAATTCTTTGCTATCCCCACACAAAAAAAAGCTGAATAACTTATTTATTATTTATATCACTTTAAAGTTTACATGTTATCTCATTTGACACAATAACTTTAAGAGGTGAGTACTATTCTTTCTCTGTTTTACAGATAAGGAAAATGAAATGGATAGAAGTCAAGTTATTTGCTTAGGATCACACAGCTAGGAAATGTTTGAGGCAGGATTTGAACACTTCCTGACTCCATATCCTCTGCCTCTCCACTATGCCACCATTTTGTCTAATTTTCAGTCGTTCCTTTCTACTGATTCCTTCCCCGTTTCCTACAAACATGCTCCAGTTTTCCTGTCTTAGCCAAACTGAAAAATAGCCTCTTTTTTTTATTATTGAGGCAATCAAGGTTAAGTGACTTGCCCAAGTTCACATAGCTAATAAGTCAATGAGGCTGGATTTGAACTCAAGGTTCCCCTGAATCCAGAGCCAGTGCTTTATCCACCGTGCCACTTATAGCTGCACACTATAAATATTCCAAATATAGCTTCTTAATTGGTCTTCCTACCTTACAGCTCTCCTCTAATTTGCCCTTTATGAAGCTGCCAAAGTGCTATTTCGGACCAAATGACTCCTGCTCATTGAAATGCTCATTTCTCATTACAATCAAATACAAACTTCTTTTGGCGTGTAAAGTCCTTTATAAGCCAGCTCCAAACTACATTCTCAGCTTTATGGCACATTCTTCCCCTCCCCCCCTTTACAAACTCTCCAATCCAGACAAATTGTCCTTATTGCTGTTTCTAACACCATTGCATCGCTTATCTCCTGCTTTTCCATGGACTATCTGTTGTGTTTGTGGTGTATTCTCTCTTCCTCTCTGCTTCTTAGGCTGGCTAGTTTTTCTTTCAAAGTTAAATTCAGATGTCACCTCTTACATGAGACTTTTCCTGATAATCCCTACCTCCTACTTCCTCTCTCTCCTCCTCCCAAAATGACATATTGATTTGATGCATACTTGTATTGTTTTCCCCAGTAGAATGCAAGCTTCTTAAAGGCAAAAACTGTTTTGTTTTTTTCTTCCTATCAAACAAAAAAATCTAACACTATTCCTGCCACATTGTTATTACTTAATAATGGGTGTTGATTGATGAAGGGACTGTGAGATTTACCCAGATAAATATAATACAAAGTAATATGCCAATGTATAGGAGAGGAGCAAGCCAAGTGTTATTTTGTTACCACAGTTAAGAAGACAGAATAATGAGCTGTTAAGAGCAGGTAGGTAGTAGCTACTGCCAGGAACTAGGGAAGATGCCATTTTTCTCTCTAGTTTTAAGACTGCCAGCTCAAAAACAAACAAACAACAAAACAAAACAAAAGCAAAAACAAACAAACCAAAGAACAGAGATAGAACTTCTGGGCTGGTGGCCCCTAAACTGGCCCCAAAATTACAAATGTAAAGCTTTACATGTTGAAAGGGAAAAAAAGTTGGGAGAATGCAGTGAGCCTCATTGTGGTAAACTATGATTGCTCTGGTGTCTGCTGCTCTGGCTTTTCCACTGTGACATGATTGGCTTTCCTCTGTGTTACCAGCGTATCCCTGGGGAAAGTCCTATACACTGAGCGATACTAAAAGTTATTTGTGGCCAGTTTATACCAACAAGCTGAGCTGTGTTCACACTGGATCCCAAGGTTTTAGAATCTTAGCATTATTAAGGACCAACCAGCCCATACCTGAATGGCAATCCTCCCTTCAGTATGCTTGGCAAATATTCATCCTGTTTCTAGTTGAAAACCTCTAGCAATATGGATCTGTCTTCCCTCTAAGACTTTCTACTCTAATGTTTTTTGTCATTAGATTTTTCTTTACACTGACTCCAAATTTGCCTCTCTGCATCCTCTACTCATTGTTTCTCATGATGACTATTCCAAAATTTGAAGAGCTATCAAGTTCCTCAGCTCCCCCTCTCCAAGTCTTTTCTTCCCCATGTGTACCACCCCAATTCCTTCCATTAACTCTTGAATGACACTATCTCTTAGCTCCTGCTTTCCTAGTTATCTTTCCTCTACATCTCTTAAAGTTTGTCCATCTCCTAACTAAAATATGGGACCCTCAACTGAAGGCACACTAATGATATGATTTGACCAGAACAGAAGATAATAGGACTATCACCTTCCTTATGTTGGATACTATTAATGTTGACTAATGTCTGTTAATGTTGATTAAATTCAGGTTAGAATGTTTTTATTTGTTGTTTATTTTTTATTGCCACATTATACTGTTAATTCATTAAATTTGTGGTCCATTACAGTCATAGGTCTTTTTTATTTAAACTGTTCAAATAAATTCAAGATTAATATATCCTTGTACTAATACAATTACTTTTTAAAACCTAAGTATAATACGGTCTTTACATGAATTTGTATTAAACTTTACCATATATTTATTCTGTTCTCCTAGCCTTTGAGTATCAGGAGATCCTATTGCTGCTATCCAATGTATTATTTAACTCTCAGCTTTGTGTCATCTGGAAGTCTGACAAGCACACTATCCATCTTTTCATCCAAGTGATTGATAAAATTGTTGAATAGAATGGGGCTGTGGACAGATTCCTAGGGCGTTCCACTAGAAACATCCCTCCAAATTGACATCATCCTATTGTTGACTATTCCTTAGGTCTGGTAATTCAACTACAAATCTACCAAATTGTAGCATCTCCCCTGCACATTACTCCATCTTGTTCTCAAGGATAGCATAATAGACTTGGTCAGATATTTAGTTAAAATCCAGGGAAATTCTGCTGGTATCATTCCCCTGACCTACTCACTGCCAATCGTTACACTAATCCTGTCAGAAAAGAAAATGAGATTTGTCTGGCATGATCTGTTCTTGATGAAGCCATATTGGCTCAGTGACCACCACATCCCTTCCTAAATGCTGGCAACCTAGCTCTTGAATCATGTATCTCAGACTTTGCCAGGAATCAAAGTCAAATTCCCTGCCTCTACTTAGACTTGTTCTTGTTTTGAAAATTGGAACATTTTTTTTTCAAAACTCAGGACATCTCTTCCATTCTCCATGATTATCAAAGATCACTGGCTGATAGTTGGCAAGCTTATGTGTGCCTAAGAATTTACATGTCTGTCTCCCCATTAAAATGGAAGCTCCTTGAGGGCAGAGATTGTTTTTGTCTTTCTATGTATTTTGGGGAGCTTACCATGGTGTATGTCCATAGTAAGTACTGGTAAATGTTTATTGACTGACTAACAATGACATTTGCCATTTTAAAATTTGTACTGAGAAATGCAGTTCATTGTTACTTGGTGACCCGAACAGATTACTGGTATCTAGGTGCTTTCTTCCTAGCATCTCACTCTACTAGGAGTTGAAATTATTTCTGTTCTATCCTTCTCAGTCTAAAGATAGTTTTCCTTGTTAAAGAATGCAAAAGTGAACCAAAAGTTGAACTGCATATATTATCAGACTCAGTTGATGTGTTAGCTTTGTTGAACTGGTTTTTTTTTTATTTTGTTCTTTTTAATTCTTTGTTACAAGGAATGACTTTCTAACAGGGCAGAAATGAAGGATATATTTGGAAATGAAGGTGATATAAAAACAAAAAATTAAAGAAAAGGGAAGAAAAATAAGAGGTGAATAGTTCTTTCTTCCCATAGTCATTGTCATTATTTTCTTCTAGCTTTGTATATATATATATATATATATATATAAAACATATACATATATTTTAATGTTATTCTTCATCTACCCCCATTCATCCCAAGTAGATTTTTTTAAAATACTTTTCATTGATCCTTGCACTTATTAGCTTTTCTGACACTCTTTAAATGACCAATGTGTTCCTTGTATTCTTCACATATTCACATTTTTCCTTCATCTTCTATCCATGCCTTTAAAAAAATTTGTTGGTTGGTAAGTTTTCTATATATCCATGTCAGTTTCTTTTCATATCTCCCCCTTTCTCTTTTTCACTGAAAAACCTACATAAGATTTCTGAGTTTCATGTATGATAATACCCCCTCTTTCTTGGGCTGACATTCCCTGTAATATTTTAGACCAATATCTTCTTTCTGATTTCTGTATAACCCATCCTCCGTAAATCCAGGGTGTGCATCAGATTATAATGTGAAAACTAGCTTCTCTTTATTGCTTCAGACTCTCTTGAAGAATTAAGTTACCCTCATCATCTCCCCCTTTTTAAAACTAGAAATGATCATTAAGGCAAGTTAAGAATTTATTCTTTACTCAGCTTTTGACTTCAGCAGATGTATGAAGAGTTGAAGTCCCCATTACCGTGATACCATGTCTCTTTGCTGGGTTTATGAACTGTGTCCTGAAATTCACATGTACTTCCTTCCTTCAGTTAGGAACTTGATATCATACCTCCATCATAATATCATTTCTCTATTCCCTTCATTGATAACCTCTTTTTCTTTTCTTTTTGAAGGCACGGTCTCCTTATTTTTCCTAAGTGTAAGGGATATGCAGGGCTGCTCTACTCTGAAAGAAAAGCTTTGACCCACTCACTTCCTACTTGGGCCATTTTATCTGTCCTTGGATCTCTCTCTCTCCCAGGATCTTGGATTTAGCCCAACTTGTAATGGGCTGAAGCTGGAGTTGATGCACTGAGGTCCCAAGCACGTGAGGCTAAATAGCAATTGGATGATACTCTATTAATATATATGCTTGGAGAAAGAATGGCCCCTCCCACTCTCTGTGCAAGTTTTGATGTGTTGTATAGGAAATGACGTAGAGATGATTTTGGTGGGTGGAGAGAGAGAGGCAGAGAGAGTATTGCAACTGCTCTCACTTCCTATTGCCATCCCCCTTCACCTCTGCAAAGAATAAAGATCAAGGATTTTCCCCTTAACCTGAATCCTGACTCCGGCTGATTTTAAAATACGGGGTCATCACACCAATTTAAACTCAAAGCTCCTGACTTTAAGTGATCCACTAGCCTCAGGCACCCTGGCAACTGGGATTATAGGGCTGTGCCATCACACCTTGCAATTGATATTTTCTAAACTGCTTTCAATCATGCTTCTCCCCACCAGTTCCTGATTTCTCCACATGATTATATGTCATTTCCCAAAAGTCTTTTGAGCAAGACAATATACATATATATATATATATATGTGTGTGTGTGTGTGTGTGTGTGTGTGTGTGTATACACACATTCATGCCTTATTCAACAAAATATAATAGATGTTAAAAAGAATAGCTGAGTTTCACTATATATAAGAAGCTATATTAAAAACAGTCTCTCTCTGTGTGTTTTTTTTGGGGGGAGGGCAATTGGGGTTAAATGAATTGCCCAAAATGACATAGATTAGCAGTATCTGAGGCTAGATTTGAACTCAGGTTCTCCCGATTCCTGGCTCTATCCATTGTACCATCTAACAGTCTCAGCTTTTGTTTAAAATTTCTCTTGCTATCCTTTGTTCAGGCATCACCTTCACTTGCCATGATATCCTTTCTCCATCCTCCCAGAGAGCCATCTCTTATAATAAAGAATTGTATTGATCAGCTCTGGTGGACGTGGCTCTTTTCAACAATGAGGTGATCCAGGCCATTTCCAATAGATTTTTGATGGAGAGAGCCATCTGCATCCAGAATGCAGACTATAGGGGCTGAATATGGATTACAACATGGCAGTTTCACCTTTTTTGATGTTGTGTGCTTGCTTGCGTTTTGTTTTCTTTCTCATTTTTTCCCTTTTTGATCTGATTTTTCTTGTATGGCATGATAATTGTGGAAATATGTATAGAAGAATTGTACATATTTAACATATATTGGATTACTTGCTGTCTGGGGGAAGGAGAGGGGAAAGGGAGGGATAAAAATTTAGAGCACAAGGCTTTGCAAGGGTGAATGTTAAAAACAATTTTTGCATATATTTTGAAAATAAAAATCTATTATTAAAAATTTTAATAAAAAGAATTATATTGCTGTAAGAGAAGCACTATCTAGAAGCCAGAGAAGGGACTTTCCTGAGCTTGAGGTTCCCTCTAATGAGAAAGTCTCAGGGCTTGTCCTTGGCCCTTTAGCTTCTTATATATAGTTAAATTACATGGCCCTTAAATATATATATACATATATATATATATATATTTATATATTCTATTTTTTTTTAATAAAGTGAACTTTCTTGATATCAGTCCATTCCTTTCAACTTGGGGTAGTTTTGACCTTCCTGCATTAAGGTCTTTAGTTTACCCATACTTTGCACATATAACAGTAAAATACAGGGCTTGAGCCAGATGACTTTGGGGGCCCCTTTTAGCTCTACAGCAGAGCAGCAAGGTGGTAATAGTGGATAGAGCATAGAGCCTAGAATTAGGAAGACCTGAGTTCTAGCCTCAGATACTTACTAGCTTGTGTGACCCCAGCAAATCACTTAACCCTGTTTGTCTCAGTTTTCTTATCTTAAAATGAGCTGGAGAAGGAAATGTTAAACCACTTCTGCATCTTTGCCAAGAAAACCCCAAATGGGGTCACAAAGATGACCAAACAACAACAACCAGCTCTACATCCTCTATCACTCAGATCACGGGCAGCGAAATCAAAATCAAAAGAGTGCTGAACTTGGGGTCAAGAGGACATGGATTTTAATCTTGCCTCTGTCTTTACTAGCTATGTGATCCTGAGTAATATATATTCCCTCTCTGAGCCTCAGTTTCCTTACCTGTGAAGGGTATTTACAATAAAATAGAGTGTCTATCTTAAATAAAAGATTATATGTAAAGTATTTGAAGCATTTTGTAAACAATCATTTTGTTAGAGAATAAAAAATCATTCATATCTTGTGCAGTTGAATTCAGTTAGAACTGCTTCTGGGACAAATCACCATCTCACTATAATTTTTTTATTATAGCTTTTTACAAGTTATATGCATGGGTAATTTTTCAACATTGACAATCGCAAAACCTTTTGTTACAATTTTTCCCCTCTCTCCCCCCACCTCCTCCCCCAGATGGCAGGTTGACCAATACATGTTAAGTCTGTTAAAGCATACATGTCCTAACAGTTATTTTGCTGTACAAAAAGAATCAGACTTTGAAATAGTGTA
Organism: Sarcophilus harrisii; assembly: GCF_902635505.1. Taxonomy (NCBI): domain Eukaryota; kingdom Metazoa; phylum Chordata; class Mammalia; order Dasyuromorphia; family Dasyuridae; genus Sarcophilus; species Sarcophilus harrisii. Next base: position 550,956,501 of record NC_045428.1, read on the forward strand.
CAATTAGCCTGTGAAGGAAATAAAAAATGCAGGTGGACAAAAATAGAGGGATTGGGAATTCTATGTAGTGGTTCATACTCATTTCCCAGAGTTCTTTCATTGGGTGTTTGCTATAATTTTTAAAAAATATTTTACAGTGTCTTGCACAAGTAGTTAAAATAAGTGCTTTTTTGAAGTCAAATTTTATTATTATATCATTATCATTAGCCTCCCATTGCTTTTACCTAAATCCCAATTTATTTACTGGCCTACCAATTCAGGGTGGCCAACAAATCTGTTCAACCTTTGTCATTGTGACCTTCCCCCTAACCTCTTACCCTTGCCCCATGACCCCTACCCCCCTGCTCCCACCAAGCATCAAGGTCCCCGCTGGGCATCCAGCATCTATCCGCTGTGCCATTCCAGATACCCGGAAGGCCTTGTCTAGCTCTGCTTTTGAAATTCTACCCAGAGTTCAAGGCCCAGCTCGGGTATCATCTCTTCAGGACGCCTCACCACATCACCCCCCCATTAATCCCAGTTAAAAATGGTATTTCTTTCTTCTGATCTTCTAAAGAACTTTGTCTCTTTGCATTCTTCCAGATCAGCAATTCTTAACCATTTTTGTATATCCTGGACTCCCTGAATCTAATGAGATAATATTTAAAGTGCATATACTAGAAGCTTAATAAGTATGATCTCTTCTCCATCCCATACACACACACCTTGAGCAGTCTAGTAAAACCCAGCTTATCATTCAGCTTTTAAATACCCTAAGTAAAATTCATAGGATTATAAAAGTCACCAGTTGTTCTGAGATATAGTGATCAAAATGATTTTTAATGAGTTCATGGATCCCATGTTAAAAAAAATAAACAAAACACCACTATTTCTAACAGTGGAGAAAGCTTTAGACTTGGAATCAGAGAGACCTCAGTTTGAATCCTAACTTGGACACTTACTGGCTGTATGACCCTAGGCAAGTCAATCACTATTCGCCTCAGTTTCCTCACTTGTAAAATGGGGATAATAATAATACCTATTTCCCAGAAATGATATAAGTGAAGTACACTGTAAGCTTTTTGGTGCCATCTCTATAAATATGAGCCATTTTTATTCCATTCCTTTCTGTCTTTGCTTTACATTACTGTCTGTCAGTCAATAAGCATTTATTAAGTATCTACAGTGTGCCAGGAGTTGTGTTAAGTGTTAGGAAGACAAAAAGCCTCAAAAGGGTTTCTGCCTTCACAGAGATCACAAGCTAATGGGAGAGACAACAAGCAAGTAGATATATACAACAAATCTATTTATAGGATAAAAAGGTAATAATTAAGAGAGGAAATACACTAGAATTAAAAGAGGTTGGTAAAGCTTCCTGGAGATGAGATTTTATTTGAGACTTAGAGGAAGCCTGGGAAGCCAGGAGGCAGAAATGAAGAGGAGGAAGAGTAGTTCAGGCATGGGGGAACAGCCAGAAAAAATGGCCAGAGCTAAGAAGTGTGTCTTGTTTGTAGAAAAGTGAGGATGTCAGTGTTATTGAATTGTACTTGTCAGGGAGTAAAGTATAGAAAGACCAAAAAGATAGGACAAGGCCTAGATTATGAAGGACTTTGAATAACAGAGGAAGTGATAGGGAGCCACTGAGGTTTATTGAGTAGGGAGGGTGTGTGTGTGTGTGTGTGTGTGTGTGTGTGTGTGTGTGTGAGAGAGAGAGAGAGAGAGAGAGAGAGAGAGAGAGAGAGAGATGAGAGAGAGAGACTGAGAGAGGCAGACAGAGAGATGAGACAGATAGAGAAAGAAACAGAGAGAAGAAGTGAAAGGGAGAGGGAAAGAGGGAGACAGAGAGGGGGAGGGAGAGACTGAGACAAGGAGATATAGAGCGAGAGAGCGAGAGCGAGAGCGAGAGAGAGAGAGAGAGAGAGAGCGGAGAGACAGACACAAAGAGAAAGAGAACAGAAAGAGAGGTGAGAAAGATGGGAAGCAAGTATTTCAACTCCTTTGTTTCAACCAATAAGCTGAGGAGAATGACCGAAGGTGTAGCCAGAACATGAAAAAGGGGCATAGTACTGCATATTGCATATGTTATACCCACTACTAGATTATTAGTTCTGAGATATGTTTTTATATTTTCACCAATACCTATGGCAGGACTCCACCTAGGCATATATAGTAAATAGTGAATAAATTGAGGGAAGGAAGGAAGGAAGGAAGGAAGGAAGGAAGGAAGGAAGGAAGGAAGGAAGGAAGGAAGGAAGGAAGAAAGAAATATCCCAGACTAGATCCTTTTAGGCTCCATTCTATAATGCTCGTTGAATTGAAGAGGGTCATGGTCCTCCTGTAGCTAAAGCTGGAAGGAAACTCAAGAAACCATTCAGCACAACCTCTCATTTTGCAGATGAGGAAATTGAGGTCAAGAGTTCAATGATTTGTCCAAGATTACCAGAGGTAGAATACCAGAGGAAGTCCTCTGACTCCAAAGTTTTTTTCATCGTACTATTTTGCCTGAATATTACTATATATTGTTACCAATTCTCTAAGGAAGAGAGTAAAGGAAGTAGAAGAGCTTATTTTTCAATCAGACCTGATTGTTAAATTATTAAATTTTCAAGATGAACATTTATACTGGAAATGGGCAAATGCTACAAATGTTTTGTTGATTGTCTAGGTGTAAAGTGATGGAGAAAGTTTAATAATGCAGATTAAACTTAAAAGTATATCATTTTGAGGGGGAGGGCCTTTTTTTTCTAGAGAACCACTTGTTTGCTATCTACCAGCATATTCCTGGAGGAGCATGTCATAACCTGCCTACTTCCTATCTTTCCAATCTTCTTATACTTTATCTCTCTCTCTTTACTCTATAATTCACTGATACTGATTCACTTGCTCTTCCTTGCATAAGACACCCCATTTCCTAACTCCAGGCATTTTCTCTGGCTGTGTCCCATAGCTGAACATACTTTTTCCTCATCTTTGCTTTCCCTGACTTCTTTCGAAGCTCAGCCAAAATCCAGCCTTCTCAAGGAAGCCCTTGCTAATCCCCCTTCTGAGATATTCTCTATTTATCTTATGTATACCTGATTTGTTCATAATTGTTTGCATGTTCTCTCCCCCACTAGAATGGGCAAGGACTGTCTTTTACCTTTCTTTGTATCCCCAACACTTAGCACAATACCAGACACTTAATTCATTTCCTTCACTCATAATCCCATTTGGAGTGTTCTTGGCAAAGATACTGGTGGTTGGCCATTTCCTTCTCCAGCTCATTTTTTAGATAAGGAAACTGAGGCAATCCTTATGAAAATGTCTGATTGGCTTATTGTCACACAGCTAGGAAATATTTGAGCCTGGATGTGAAATCAGGGAGCTCAATCTTCCTGACTCAAAGTCCTGCCCTCTATCCACTGTGCTACCGCACTACATAATATAGTAGGAACTTAAATGCTTATTGACTTCACTCCATGAGATGTGTGTAATATTCTGTGGCTCCCCACTACTTATAGGTGGGGAAATGTTAACCTTATTACCATTCTTCCTGGTCAGACTTTATCTGTATTACCATGTTTGATTCTATCACTTTAGTAAGTTGGGGATAAATTTGAGCATTTTCAATGGGAGTGGGAGATCACAATGAAAAAAGGACCAAGAATAATGCCAAATTTGGATCCATTTATTCAGGAGAAAAGAAAAAGTATAGGAAGCATATAGCTGTTTTCAAGTATTTGAAGGGCTTCCCCATGGAAGGTTGCCCTGATTTTACTCAGCCCCAGAGGACAGAATGAGGGGCAGGGGGTGGAAGGTGGAAGGGACCCAAAAGCAGATTTCAGCTTCCTGACCATGGGAGCTGACCTGCAGTAGACAGTAGCTTTAAGGGACAGCAGTTTTCTCCTCGATGGGGTCTTCTAGCCAAAGTCCTGATGACCGTTTGTCAGGGATACTTTACAGAGTCTCCTGATGTTCAACTAGTTTCTGGGGCCCCTTCCAGCTCTGAAACATTAACTTTTGGCGAGTTGGTGGAGGCTGAGCTTTTCCCGGGGAGGAGAGTTGCCTTCCCAGCTGCTGGTTGACAGCTGAAGCCCCCCAGCCTGGAACCTGGTCCTTTCTGTCTGAGGCTTCACTCCTGTGTTCTTCTCTGTTTTAGCGAGAATTAAAGGAGCAACTTCAGGCCTTGCAAGACAGCGAACGGGAACACACAGAGGCCCTGCAGCTTCTCAAGCGCCAGCTGGCCGAGACAAAGGTGAGCCTGGGGTCTGGAGGAGGGGGGGGGAATGGTACCTCGGTGCCCTTCACCCCCTCAGCCCGAGAAGTGCAGGCAGCCCTGGGGCCAGGGTGACAACTTCACTGGAGCCCCAGCTCTTCCATCTGGTAGCGGGGGCAGGAGAGCCCGGAAGCCCCCTGCACACCTGAGGCCTTCGGCAGCACTGGGAGGCCTTGGAGAGGGCAGGTGTCCCCTCAGTGTGCTGAAGCCAGATCCATCTGTACCACTGTGTGTCTGGAGCAGACACAAAGGGATTGGACCAGAGACAATAGCCACATCCACCAGCTGCTTCTCTCCCCTATCCCTTGAGATCAAAGTAGGGGCGGGGAAAGTGGAGTTCAGTGTCTTTCTGTGGGACTGCCTTGTCAGCATCCCCCCCATTCCCATGAGCTCCTGTATCTGAGGTGTTCTATGGCAGCAAAGTCAGGCTCCAAGCCCATAAGATGACTCTTGGAACCTGGAGCCTTTGTTCCTGACTGACCTGGACCTTGAGACCACCTAGTAGGGTTGGGAAATAAAAAGCCCCGTTCTCCCCTTTCCCCAGCCCCTTTTCTCTCCCCTCCCATTCTCTCTCCCCATGTGTTCCTTTTATCCTGGCCCAGCTTCCTGTTCCCCCACCTCCTCCTCCCTTCCCCCCACTTTTTTGTCCATCTGCCAGGCCTTCTTGTAGGCCCATGGGGTCTCAGAGCCCCTTACCATTCCCCCAGCCCTATTTCCTGCCTCAGCCTTGGTGTTTATATAAGAAATGCCTCTTTTTTTCCTGCAGACACTTTGGAGGTCATATTTCACTTAGTAGCCAACTGTGCATTCCTGTGGCATTTGCGCACATACACACACTCACACACACACATGTGCGTGCACACACACACACACACACACACACACACACACACACACTTCCTCACTAGAATAATCTTTCCATAGTCACTCTGCAGCCGCTCATGGTGGTGTTAGGCTGACCCCAATCTCGCATAGGCTTTGTCAGTGGAGCCCCAATTCTGGAGTAGTTAATAGGCCAGAAGGGCAAGGAGTGAGGGGGGTTGGTATTCTGGGGGTCCCTTGCCTAGAGACCAACCTGGGTGATTGGGCGATACTTATCAGTAAAAGGTTAACTTAAGTCTCCCAAGTTAATTCCTCCTCATCCCACCAGGAAAATAACTTTTTCCAGTTTTTACCCAATAGGTCCAGGCTAAACTCTGCTCCTCTTCTCAAGGAGGTTGGAGTCTCTGAGACAAAACCAAAAAAAAAATCGTAAAAGTTGGACAAACTAGACTGTTTCCATTGAATGAGACCTAGAAGAGTGGTGACCGAGGGTCAGGAACAAGAGGGCTCAGCGACTTTGTACACAAGCCACTTTTTCTGTTCTTTATAGATTGAAATGTTCATGATTATTAAATTCATGAAAGAAGACAAAGGAGTTAGGAGGGGCCTGGTTTTGAATCCCAGTTCTGGCAATGTGGGCAAGTCATTCTGTCTGAGTCTCAATTTCTTCTTCATGAGAATGGGAATAATAATATCTAGCATCTCCCCCTGGAGAGGCAGCAGGGCAGATTAGCTCAAGAGCCAGCCTTGCGATTGGGAAGAGCTGAGTTCAAATTCTACCTAAGCTGCTGCTTTGTGACATTTCTCAGGCGAGTTAATCTCTCAGGGTCCCCAGGCAACTAATGTTCTGAGTTTCTGTTGCTAATGAGTCAACAGTCTGCCTGAGTGAAGGGAGACCCTAGACCTGGACCCCATCCCAGCCAAAAGTGATTGAAGCTCAGATAAATGATGAGATGGGAAGAAGTGAAGAAGCCTTTTGTGCTGGTTTGGAGTGTTGGGGAGCCCGGGGTGGTCCCCCTGTCCCCAGAGCCTTGGATGCACAGAGTGGGATGTTGACACAGACAACATCCAGACACCTCCCGAGTCCGATCCCCCTTTTGTCTGGAGGTTCTGGGTAATGTCTATGGTCTGGCTGGGGCTGCGACCGCTGGGCCCACGCCACCCAGGCAGAGTCAGGCTGGATGGGCCACCGATGCCAAAGAGCCGCTAATTACTGTCTGTCTCTCCTGACTTGCCAGCCTTCAGGGAGCAGGGAGTTTCTTCTCCAGTCCCTTCAGTAACGCACACTGGCAGAGCTTAGCGGGGCTGCTTAGTGCTCACGCCCCAGTGCTCTTTTGAGAGAGGTCTTTGAAAAGAGCTTCGATTCAGCCTGTCAGTTCTTTACAGGCAGCCGTGTCGGGCCTGGAATAGGCCTTAATTGAGCCTTTGTTCAGCATACAGTAGGTTTCCCCCAACCCCCCCTCCAGCTCTGCCGGTGGGATGTCAGCACTGAGCGAGGCAGTCTCTGCCCAGAGGAGCTCCCGGCCCAGGGTACACACAACTGGAGGGGAGAACACTGCTGAGTCTTGGGCATCCCACCGCTTGGAGGATGACTCTCACTTCACCCAGCCCCCTCCAAGGGGACTGGCAAGCAGGGCTAAGGGCTCCAAGGCTGGAGGTTGAGGCAGGCTTCAGAAGGAACAGAGAGAAAGAGAGCCCTTCCTGGCTTGCAATGGGACCCCTACGTCACCCCAGGTCCTTAGGAAGAAGATAGGGCATTGCTCTCCACTGCCTGGGTTCTGATAATCTCCTCCAGGGCAGGAAAAGTAGAAAGAAGGGGGCCTCTGTGAGAGTCTGTGGAAACAAAATCAATGGAACTTAAAAGGCTTAGGAACAAGAAGGACTTTTTTCTTTCTAGTCCAGCCCTCTTCTTTTATCCAGGAGTGGTCAGAAGTTCAGAAAGAGTGTCACTTACTCAAAGTCACACAGCAAGTAAGAATAGTCAGGATAAGAGCCCCTTGGCTCCAAAGCAAGAGCTATTTCTGCCCATATTACGCCAACTTGGCAGCAAATTGGAGGAGGAAAAGGAGGAGGAATTAACTTGGAAATTTGAAGCTTGGAGGCTGGAAGGATGGTAGTACCTCCAGTAGAATGTGCAGGAGGAAAGGCAGTTTTTCAGGACAAAGAAGGAATTCCATTTTAGACATTAAATTTGGGGGCAATTGGAAAAGGGAACTTGGTAGAGTGCAAAGGGAACCACACTTGGAGCCAGAGGACCAGGCTTTCTATTGTGATTGTATTATAATTGTATAACTTAGCAGCTCCGTGGCCTAGGAGACAAAGTTCCAGAGTGGAAGTCAGAAAATCTTAAATTCAAATTCTTCTTCTTAACATTGTTTGGCTCCATCTCTTAGTTTTTTATGTGCCAATGCTTAGCACAATGCCTGGCATGCAGTAGGTGCTTAATAAATACTAATTGCTTATTTGTATTCCCAGTATCTAGAATAATGCCTGGCACTTAGTAAGCCTTTTATAAATGCTAGTTGATTGATATGACCTTGGACAAGTCATTTAGAACTTCTCTGAACCTTGATTTCCTCCTCTGTAAAATTGGGATAATGGAGATAAGACTTATCTTTTAGGGCCACGGACACAATGTTTGTAAATTCTCTGAAAGCTCTAAAACACAAAATCGATATTCGTCACCATTATTGCTGCACCCTACACTGCGTAAAAGTAGACCCAAAAGCAACATGGAGTACAAGTCAGGTTAACACCAGCCCTGTGCACATTCCCTGTGGCCCCTGCCACCTCCACAAAGTAGAGGGGACCCAAGGCCAAGACACTGGGGCACCCTCAGAGGATAAGCTCTTCGAGGGCAGAGTCTACCTTTACTCCTGATTTGTATCCTCTGGGTGACCTTGAACCAGAAAGGCTCATCTTCCTGAGTTCATATCTGGCCTCATGCCTTTACTGGTTGTGTGATCCTGGACAAGTCACTTAACCCTATTTCCCTCAGTTTCCTCATCTGTAAAATGAGTTAGAGAAGGAAATGGCAAACCACTCCAATATCTCTGCCAAGAAAACCCCATATGAGGTTACAAGACATTGGACGTGACTGAAACGACACAACAATAACAAAATTGTATTCTCTGAGCTTTTCACAGGATTAGCATCTATCAAGTATGTTTTTTTTAATAGTCTTTTATTTACAGGTTATATGTATGGGTAACTTTACAGCATTAACAATTGCCAAACCTCTTGTTCCAATTTTTCACCTCTTACCCCCCACCCCCTCCCCCAGATGGCAAGATGACCAGTAGATGTTAAATTATATTAAAATAAATTAGATACACAATAAGTATATATGACCAAACCATTATTTTGCTGTACAAAAAGAATCAGACTCTGAAATATTGTACAATTAGCTTGTGAAGGAAATCAAAAATGCAGGTGGGCATAAATAATAGGGATTGGGAATTCATTGTAATGGTTTTTAGTCATCTCCCAGAGTTCTTTCTCTGGGTGTAGCTGGTTCAGTTCATTACTGCTCCATTGGAAATGATTTGGTTGATCTCATTGCTGAGGATAGCCAGGTCCATCAGAACTGGTCATCACATAGCATTGTTGTTGAAGTATATAATGATCTCCTCATCCTGCTCGTTTCACTCAGCATCAGTTCATGTAAGTCTCTCTGGGCCTTTCTGAAATCATCCTGCTGGTCATTTCTTACAGAACAATAATATTCCATAACATTCATATACCACAATTTATTTAGCCATTCTCCAACTGATGGGCATCCACTCAGTTTCCAGTTTCTAGCCACTACAAAGAGGGCTGCCACAAACATTCGTGCACATACAGGTCCCTTTCCCTTCTTTATGATCTCTTTGGGATATAAGCCCAGTAGTAACACTGCTGGATCAAAGGGTATACACAGTTTATCAAGTATGCAATAAATGCATCTTCCTATCCATTTGTTCATCATCCTCATGGTCCTTTTTAATGTGGATTTTTGTTGACTGGATCTGAGTCATCAAGTCTTTCAGAGTTGTTTTTCTTTACATAGTCCTTATATAAATTGTTTTCTTGGTTCTGCTCATTTTACTCAGCATCAGTTCATATACATTTTCCCAGGTTTCTCTGAAACCAAAACTTTCATCATTTCTTACATAGGTGATGCAGTGCGCAAGAATACTGGACATAGGGCCGGGAGACCTGAGTGCCAATTCTGTCCCAGTTATTTATTAGCTGTATGACCCTGAGCAAATCCTTTAACTTCTTAGCCTCGGTTTTCTCATCAATAAAATGGGGAAAATAACAGCACTCACCTGTTGGGTTGTGGTGAGGATTAAACCTATACAGCACTTTGCAAACCTTAAAATACTTTATAAATGCTAGCCAGAAACTATTATTATAGCATAATATTATTCTATTATATTCATATGTAATATTTTGTTCAGTCATTCCTAGTTGATGGATACCCCCTCCGTTTCCACTTCATTGCCTCGACAAAAAGAGTTGCTATGAATATTTTTAATATATTACCTGTTCTGCTAATTCATGGCAAACTGAAATATTATATCTCCCCCCCCCACTCCTCTAATTAACCCCTTCTTAGCAGCTCTATATTAGGAAGAATGCTTTGTGAGCTGTGTGCTTCAGTCTTCCCCACAGTCAATTCCATATCATCCTTATCTTCTGACACCCTTCATACACATTCTCCCTCAGTTTCAGGATGTTCTCTCAGTTATCCTCCTATCTCCCTGACTGCTCCTTCTTTGTCTTTTTGTTATTGTTGTTTTTCAGCATCACAGAATTAGAAAGAACTTTAGAGGCCATGTAGTCCACCCCATTCTCAAATAAGAATCCTCTGGACTAACTCCCCAATGAGTAGTCATCCAGATTTTGCTCCTCCAGGGAGGATAAGGAGCAGGTAGGTGGTGCAGTGGTTAGAGCACTGAGTCTGGAATCAGGAAAACTCATTTTCCTGAGTTCAAATTCTCAGATACTTGCTAACCATGTGACCTTGGATAAAGTCACTTAACTCTATTAGCCTCATTTTCCTCATCTGTAAAATATGGAGAAGAAAATGGCAAATCACTTCAATTTGTTTGCCAAGAAAATACCAAATGGAGTCATAGAGAATTGAATACAAGTGAACAACAACCACTACAACAAATCAGTGAGGAGACCTCAGTGTTCCATGAAGTGGCCCACTTCACTTTTGGACAGTTCAGATCATTAGGAAGTTTTCCCCTATTTTGAATATATAATTATCTCCTTGCAGCTTTATATGGTTGCTAGTTCTACCAATCAGAACAGAACCTAATTCCCCTTCTATAGGGCAGCCCTCTTGGGTCCCCACCAAAGGTTTCATCTTTCTGTCCCCTAAACATGGGTATTTCGTCCTTAATCCACTTCTCCCTTCTCTTTATTTTCTTCCTTACTGATTTCACATGCTTCCAAAGCTTCAGTAACCATCTCTAATGGGTGGCTCTCAGATCTCTGTCTCCAACCTAGGGCTCCAGTCTTCTATTGCCATTTGCCTGCTAGACTTCTCCATCTGCACGACCTTCCAGTGCTTACAACTTAATCATGTCCAAAACTGAACTCCTCATTCCAATCATGACCTCCCTCTGCATCCTCAGACCTCACACGTTTTATTTGCTCTGTATGGTGTCATTTTACAGTAAAGATATATATATGTTATATCTGAGTTCTATGAATACAAAGATTGTCTTACTAAATTTTGAATTTCTTCAAAGCTTAGGACAATGCTCTGTATATAGTAAGTCCTTAGTAATTGTATTGAATTGAATTTGACTAACATGTATTTAGTACTTACTGTATATAAGGTTCTATGGCATTTCTTTTTTTAAATAGTATTTTATTTTTTCCAAATATATGCAAAGATAGTTTTCAACATTCATCTTTGCAAAACCTTTGTTCCAAATTTTTCTCCATCTCCTCACTTCCCCCTCCCCAAGATAGCAATCAATCTGATATAGGTTAAATATGTGCAGGCCTTTTAAATATATTTCCATATTTGTCATGCTGCACAAAAAAAATCAAATCAAAAAGGAAAAAAAACACAAAAAAGGGAAAAAACAAACAAACAACATCAAAAAAGTGAAAATACTATGCTTTGATCCCCATTCAGTTTCTGAAGTTCTTTCTCTGGATGTGGCTAGAAATTTCGTAAGTCTATTAGAATTGTTTTGAATCACCCCATTGTTGAAAAGAGCCAAGTCCATCATAGTTAATCATCACATAATCTTGTTGTTCCTATGTACAGTGTTCTCTTGCTTCTAATCACTTCACTAAGCATCAGTTCATGTAAATATCTTCAGGCCTTTCTGAAATCATCTACTGATCGTTTTTTACAGAACAAAATATTCCATTACACTCATATACCATCATTTATTCAGTCACCCCCCATATGATGGGCATCTACCCAATTTCCAGTTCCTTGTTATGGCATCTCTTTTCCCATTTTCTGACACACTTTTAGAAATGGACACATACACTCTTGAACTCCATTTCCTCTCAACCCACTTATTCCACCTTGTTCCCCAGGGACTGCATGCCAGAACCTTGCTTGCCCAGGGGTGTCAGAGGATGGAGCCCATCTGATGTGTATGACCTTTCTACTTCTCAACAGCTCCAACTTGATCCCTGCCTGGCCAGATCCCGCTAGAATCTTCCCTTCCTAATGGGTCACCCAAGGGACTTAGGGCCTGCCTGCCATACATAAGAACACTGTTAGTATTGACTACCCCAGTTGGAATATTAGCTCTTTGAAAGCAGAGACCAGAGATTGACTTTTCAATTTGAATCCCCTATATTCAGCCAGTTCTTGTACTGTTTAATAATTTTTTTTCATTCTATTCCACTGAAAAGGGCTTCCCAAGAAAGCCTGGGATCCAGGCTGGCAAAGTTCCCATGTTCCAGGTCCTAAAATATTTCTCTTAGAGATAAACAGCTTTGACCCTGGCCCCAGGAGACTAAAACCTCATTAGATCATAAGCTAGTCAGGAGATTGGAGCAGGATGCAGCCCAGGACAACAGCAGAACTGTGAAGGACCCTTAGGGATAGGGCATAAGCATTGTGGGCTGGGAGCAGAGCAAGGGTTGGTTATTTTTTAAACCCCTACTCTGTGCCCAGTGTCAAGGAGACAAGAATAGCAGACCTGAGCTCCAGGTTCGCTCAGCTCATTATCTTCTTGGCACTTTAATGAGACAATTAATAGCAGTTTCCATTCATCTCTTCTGGACTCCCTGTCATATTCCTCATAGCAGATGTTCCATATCTTCTTTTTCCTCAAGGTCCTGAACTCCTCCCTTCCCTCATTCCCCAGTCCACTCCCACCTACTCCAACTCCCACCAAATGAGTTTATCTCCTACTTTCTTGAGAAGACTAAGGCCATGAAATGGCCTAGACCACAGTAGGATAAACCCTGAAACCAGAGGCAGGAAAGCTAAGTATGTTTTCCTACCTAGTCAGACTCCATGGGCCAAGTCACCAAAGCACCAACTAGTGCCTCAGTTTCTTCACCTATAAAATGGGAATGATAATTCTTCAGTACTTATCCCCCTCTTCCATCCAAAGATGGGTTAAATGAGACAATGTAAGAAAAAATTTTGTTATATAAATGTTAACTATTATTACAGCCCCCTACCAAGGACCCAAGTCCAATATCTTCACTTGGTCTTTCATCCTCTCCCCGATCTCAGAGAATGACATGGCCTTCTTTACTAAGTCTAAATTCCCTTTAACGAATAGAAGGGATTTCTCTGGCTTTGAAGATGTCTTCTTTTCTGAGCCTGTATTTAATCCCTCAGGACCCTTAGTCAGACTCCTCTTGCCTTTTCCCCCTTGCATGAAGGAGACTATGGTCCTCAACAAAGATCATGGATTTAGAGCTAAAAGGAATCTTAGACATCATTTAGGCTGCCCTTTTGCTTATTTTTACAGATAAGGAAACTGAGATCCAGAGGTTCACTGACTTGTCCAATGGTCAATAGGAGCAAAAATCCAGATTCAAAGCCAGGTTCTTTTAATTTCCAGTCCATTATTGTGCCATTTCTCATGGGTCTGTGAGTGGTGGCTAAGCCCCATAGCTCTTGAAGGTAATGAGTCCTGAGTGAGAACGGGGCATAGGTTATAAAGCTATCAGTGAGACAGGCAGAGGAGACTGGTAGAGCTGAGTGGAGCCAGTCCTTGGACAGAGGGGATCCCTAAGACTCGGGCTGGCGAGAGGCTAGGAGGGAGCAAGCATGGTGTCTGATCCACCTACAACATGATCCAAGAACTTAACCACAGGCAGGTTTGGCAGGTACTTGATAGAGCAGGTGAGTAAGCTTGGAAGCTGGCTAGTTCACGCTGGATTGATTTCTCACATACTTCTGGGTAGATTATCTGTTCACTCTCTACTTGTATTTCTGCACTGACTCCTTTACCAGATTCTGGAAGTGGCAAACTCAGTGTCTTGAAAGGGCATGAGAGAGAGTGGGAAATGGAGGAGAATGAACAGATACTCAGATGAGGCCATCCAGATAGGAAGACTGGGGCAAGGGGCACGGGCTCAGGGAGGGCTCAAGGAGTGGGGGGAGTCGGTTCAGGGAACAGAGAGCTCAGAGAGTGAGGTCACAGCTTCTGAAATCAGAACGCATTTAGAGTTCTTCAAAAACTCAGTACCTAGGCAAGACTGTTCCCCTTAGGATTCATCAGTTTATGATCTGAGGCCCTGAGGAATGGAGGGGCTGGCCTAAGGATTCTTCAAGACCCTCCATTTGGATCCTTCAAAATAGATAATGACGCTGTTAACAATAATGGCTAGCATTTATGTAAGGCAGCCAGGTGGCAGAGAGTGCAGAGTGTCAGGCTGGAATCAGGAATACTCATCTCCCTGAGTTCATCCAATCTCAGACATTTACTAGCTGTGTGACCCTGGGCAAATCACTTAATCCTATTTGTTTCAGTTTCCCCATCTATATCATGTGCTGGAAAAGGAAAAACTCAGAGTTTAAAGATGGGAAATTGGGTAAATGGGAAAAGGAAACTACTCCAATATCTTTGCCTAAAAAACCCCAAATGGGGTCATGAAGGGACAGACATGACTGAAAAATAATTAAAAGCATTTAGATAATGCTTAAAGGTAAAGCCTGAGTTGAGCCTCACAATAATCCTGTGAATTAGGTTCATTTTTTTACAGAAGAGAAAACTGAGGTTAATTGTAATTAAATGACTTACCCTGGGTTGCGTTGTGTTAAGTGGCTCAAGCAAAATTCAGCTTTAGATCTTTCAGATTCCTACATCCAAAACTATAGCCACTGAATCACTTCAGTGATATATGTGACTTCAATCTGTCCAATCGTCTCCAATCATCTCCTTCCATCTGTATTCTTTTCCTTTCTCTCTAGCCTTCAAATGGCATGGAATTTCCCCTTTACTCTGCTACCCCTTTAAACTATCATTCATTCTCTTTTTCCCTTTGCTGCCAAGTTTCTAGAAACTTGCCATACATCCTCTCTACCTCTACTTCCTCTGAACCCGCTCACCCCTCAAGTTCTAATAATCTAGCTCTCATCCCCGCCGTTTATAGGAAATGCTTTCTCCAAGGTCACTGGTGAGTTCCTAATTCCTGGATTGTGGCCTTTTCTCCTTATTTATTGTGAATAATGTGATTAATAATGGCTCCCATGTACATGGGACTTCAGTGTTTACAAAGTTAGTTTACTTGCTTTGTAGAGTGTCAGTTTTCGTCTTCCCTAATCTTATATCAGAGGAAACCGAGTCATAGAGAATATAAGTGATTTTTAAAGGCCCACTGAGAGCAAGTGGCCAAACTCGGATCCACCCCGGGTTTTGATTCCAAGATGGATACCATGCTGCCTCCTGTCACCAACCACAGGGGATCAGAGAAGACTTACTGGAACAGGTGGCCTTGGAACTGGGCTGTTACTGCCAGGATAAACTAGAGTCAGCCTGACATTTAAAGCCCTCCATAATCTGGCTCCCACCTACCTTCCCACACTTATTTCATGTCATTCTCCATTCCAGCCAGATTTCTCCTCTTGCCATTTCCCATTCAGGACATTCTGACTCCTACTTCTGTGGCTGCACAGGATGCCCCTTGTGAAGGCACACCCTTTCCACCTCAGTCTTCGCAGGGTGGATTAGAGAGAGAAGAAAGAGCAGAACTGGGCACGAGGTTTGGAAACTGATTGGATGTCAGAGATCAAGAAGGAAAAAGAATCAAAGATTAAACCCAGAGTTTAAAGATGGAAAACTGGGTAAATGGGGATGTCAAGAACAGATGTTGAAATACCATATAAACTTCCTGGGCCTTTGGTCCCAGATTGGCTAGATTAAAATTGAATATGTCAGGGCAGTGAGATGGCACAGTGGAGAGAGCACCAGCCCTGAAGTCAGGAGGACCTGAGTTCAAATTTGGTCTCAGACACTTAACACTTCCTAGCTGTGTGACCCTGGGCAAGTCACTTAACCCCAATTGCCTCAGCAAAACAAACAAACAAAGAATTATAGGGAGGGTCAGCTAGGTAGCACAGTGGATAGAGCACCAGCCCTGAAGTCAGGAGGAGCTGACTTCAAATTTGACTTCAGACACTTAACATTTCCTAGCTGTGTGACTCTGGGCAAGTCTTTGTGTGTGTTTGTGTCTATGAAATGGGGATGATGGCATGATGATACCTATATACCAAGTTCCCAGATGAGATAAAGGGTGCAAAGAGCTGAAACTTAAAGCATTTAATATTATTATTATTTATCATGAACTTATCCACCTCAGCAGATACCCAAGGGAAAATGAAAAGCATTGCCCCCTCCCTGCCCCCTCCAAGTAAATAGACTTTCCAAAGTTTGGGATGACACTACCCTCTAGTGTTGACTCTTTAGGGAAGAAAAATCTTACATTACCTGAGGGAGATTCTAGCTGGTCTTGAGCTGCCAGGGGCCAGGGAGTCAGGCAGAAGGAGCAGTCCTAATGGAAGAGGATCCCAACTCATCTGCTGCCTCCTTCAATGTCCCATTGCTGTAAGATGTCCAAATGGCCACCCAGGCTGGAAACCTCAGACTTCTCTTGGATTATACCCAGTCCCTCACCCCACCTCACTGTCTGTCAGTTGCCAAATCCTGTGAATTTTACCTCCATAATATTTCTCAGAGACATCCCCTTCTCATTGCTAACATGGCAGCCACCACCACTACCCTATTTTGGTCTTCATTGTCCCTTACTGGAATATTGTAATGGCCTATTAATTGGTTTCTCTGTCTCTGTGTTCCATCCTGCTTCCTTCCCCATCCAATCCATTTACTTGCCAAAATAGTCTTCTTAAATTAGCTCAGGTCTAACCATATCCTTCTCCTATTTAGAGATCTTTAATGGCTCCCACCACCAGTACAAATACATATCCCTCAGTTTGGCCTTCTTTATTTTGACTCCAATCTACCTTCCTGGGTTTTATTTCACATTACCCCCTTTTAAATAATCTTTTATTATTGTTGTTTGGTTGTTTCAGGTGTTTGTGATCCCTTTCAGGGTTTTCTTGATAAAGATGCTAAAGTGGTTTGTCATTTCCTTCTCCAGCTCATCTTACAGATGAGAAAACTGAGGCAAAAGGGTTAAGAAACACAGAAACACACAGCTAGCAAGTGCAGAAGCTGGATTTGAATGCCGGGCCTAGTCCTCTATCCTCTGTGTCCTCTAGATGTCTACATTCTGGCAAAAGACTACTTCTTGTTTCTCAGACTCAACATGCCATCATCCACCCCTGTATATTTGCA
This sequence comes from Sarcophilus harrisii, assembly GCF_902635505.1. Lineage (NCBI taxonomy): Eukaryota > Metazoa > Chordata > Mammalia > Dasyuromorphia > Dasyuridae > Sarcophilus > Sarcophilus harrisii. The sequence goes on from NC_045428.1 coordinate 550,973,346, forward strand.
CTTGCCATCTCTCCTACCTTAATTGAACTCCTTCCTCTTAGCATTTCAGATTTCTTCTCCTCCTTCACAGTTCAGCTCAGGGGCCATGAAGTTTCCATGATGTCCTCTCTCACCCCATCTGCTGATAATGTTCTCCCCCTCTTTATGTATCCCTTTGTCTGTTCTTTCTCTTTTCCCATCATTCCCAACCTTCTAGTTCTCAATCCTGGCATGTGGAGTTTCCAGGAAGGTGTAAATTCTTAAAGTTAGGGACTGGCCTTCTTTTATTGTATCCCTCATACCTAACATAGTGTTATGCTCGTGGTAGGTACTCAAGAAGGGTTTGCACTAAGTTGAATTGAATTATCCTTTGCGCTTATATAACACATTAAACTTTACAAATATTTTAAAATCTCTTTTCCCCCTGGTCCTTTGTGAGATTGGTCAAGGGAAATAGTATCATCCCCATTTTACAGAAATAAGGACTTAGAGAGTAGAAGATGATCGCCCAAATTCACAGAGCTGGTCGGTGAGAGAGCCAGGGCAGCATCCAGGTCCCCTGGTTCCTGCCCCTACATTTTTGTCCCCTGATACCCCAAGGCCCCACCTTGTGCCCTATGCCCTGCCTCACACTGTATGTGTTCTTTGCAGTCATCCACCAAGAACCTGCGTGCCACCATTGGGGAGGCCTTTGAGCGTTTGCACCGGTTGCTACGTGAGCGCCAAAAGGCCATGTTAGAAGAGCTGGAGGCGGACACGGCCCGCACGCTGACCGACATTGAGCAGAAGATACAGCGCTACAGTCAGCAGCTGCGCAGGGTCCAGGAGGGCAGCCAGATCCTTCAGGAACGGCTGGCTGAGGCGGACAGGCACGCCTTCCTGGCTGGGGTCGCCTCACTGTCTGAGCGGTACGTAGTGGGGGAGAAGAGGGGACCATTCCTCCGTCCATCCACCTTGGCTAGCTTCTTCTTCTCTCTTCCCTCCAATGACTGCCAGGAGCTAATGCTGACCCTAAACTAAAAGCCCACAAGAGATTGCTCCTCTCAGTGAATGCTAAGGGAAATTACCTATGATTTTCACTTAGAAAAAAGTGCATCATAAAGCTCTGTACAGATGTAAAGCACAAAAGGAGTCATTTCTTTTTAAAGTTTGTATAGTCTTTTTATTTTTCCATCCCCTTCACTTCTCTTCTCCTCCCCTACTCAAAGAATTAAAAAGAAAAAGAGCTGTCAGTGAAACCGAAGAATGCACTGAGCATCACATACCATGAAGCAGCTAGAAAATACTGACCCCAGAGGCAGGAAGAGCTGAGTTTTTTCTCTATACTGGCCGTGTAGCCTTGGGTACATGACTGAACATCTCAGCCTTAGCCATAAAATGGAGGTGATACTAGCACCTACCTGCAGGGAGAGAGGCTATCTCCTCCATGATTAAAAATTGAGCAGCAGGTTCAGTACATTTGGTGGGGACCTGGGGAGGTATCCCAGGAAAGAGAGAGCAAGGTAAGGATGGAACTTGATAGAAAGAATAAAGATAAGGGCTACTGTGCCCAAAGTTACACTATTCTATTACGTTCCACCCAGGAGAGGAAAAATACCCTTGGAAAAGAAGGCATACAAGAAACCAGTGTGAGCCATTGACACCTCTATGTCGATTAATCATTCTAGTTATCCAGTCATGTAAAGGGATGGGATGAGAGATAAATGATTTTTATGGGGATAGGGAGAGAGAGCTCTAGACCATGGCACACGCTCCAAGGAGAATTGGAGGGCTGTCTCTGTAGACTATGTGGGCAGGGAGGTTGCCCCATGAAAGTTTAGCTTAATCCCATATCATTTTAGCTTCTTTCTTCTTCTTCTTCTTCTTCTCTGTTTTGTATCCATGCCATCTTGGATGGGGCAGTGCTGCAAATACCTGGGATTAAATGGGAAGCTAGCCCCTAATCCAGAACACTCTCCTTCCAGGCTCAAGGGAAAGGTTCATGAAACAAACCTGACCTATGAAGACTTTCCCACGTCCAAGTACACGGGCCCCTTGCAATATACCATCTGGAAGTCTCTCTTTCAGGACATCCACCCTGGTAAGGTGCAGTCCAGATCTCCTTGGGGATCTAGGGGCATAAGGAGGGGAGGTATTGTTTCCTGACTCTCTGCATGGGGCAGGGGAGCTTTGGGGCACAATTTGGACCCAGAAGTGGAAATGGTGCAGCATCCAATGCAAGCGATGGAGAAGGCCATGAAGCCATTTTACACCAAAGGAAGGTGCAAGAACAGGGAAGACAGACCTTCACTGAAATAGAACCTAAATGGCAAAAATCTTCACTTTGGAGAGTATAATAGTAATGATTGTTGTTTTTATTACATAAATGCTTTGAAGGTTTACCAGTTGCTTGATATAGATATAGATCTATCTATCTGTATGTATAGATAGAGATATTATATCACAACAACTCCAGAAGGTAGGTGTTATTCTTATCCTCATTTTGCAGCAAGAGAAACTGAGGCTGAGGCTAAGGGAGGGTCACGCAGCTAATGTCTGGGGTGGGATTTGAACTTAGAGCTTTCTAACTCTAATCTGAGCCCCTTACCCACAGACATCCCCCCCAGCTGCCTCCTGAAAGGGACAAAAAGCAGAGAGTCACACCCCAGGTCCTCCCTGGAAGCACGATGGAGCAGGGGCCACCAGGAGGCTATCGACTCTTGGGCCCAGGGCCCAGGATCGTGCTGTGCTGTGGGACACCCGTGTGATCCCTTCAGGGTGGGAGCCACAGCAGATGCTCAGGAAAGCCTGAGTGTAGACTGTGGGTTATCTGTGTGCATTCTTTTGACTCTGAGGCCTGCAGCATTCTGAGAAAGGGGAGGTCAGCACAGAGAAAAGCTCTTAATTAGGGAAGGCTTCCTGGGGAGGTAGGGTCTGGGGAGAGGAAATTGGAAAGACCATTTCAGGTAGAAGGAAGTATGTGAGTGAAGCCCTCAGAGCTGGCGTGGACCATGGAATCATCTTCCCAGTTACCTGTGATTACACCCAGGTTGGTCTGACACACAATCAGTAATCCAGTCATACTTTACGGGCATTTCACAAACCAGTTAAAATGTAATGGAGGAGAGGGGAAGAAGCACAAATGCCTTTTTCTTCTTCATGAAAATTAAAACCCACCAAAAAAAAAATTAAAGCAATGAGAGCATCCAGCTCACTCCAGTGAATTTGTGTCCCAAGGCCCGGACAAAGTTCCTCCTCAATTCCCCAAAGCCCTGAGGGGTATGTTTGCTGGGCCACTGACTCTGGCAAGGATGATCGGGAAAAGGTGCCGCATTACTGGGGAAGGACATGCTCCTGATTTTTTATTAGCCATTAAATTTTATGGTTGCAGAAAAGAAAATTCTTTGCTTATTTTCTGGGCAAGACACTTCCTTTACTTGAGCCTTGGCGTTCTCATCTGTAAAGTGGGTTTAAGCCTTACCCTGACTCCTTGTGCTGTGGGATGTTTGTTATCATAACCCTGAAGTAATTCTGTGGGTAAGGGAAGTGGGGTTGATATTATTTTCATTTTCAGGTAAAGAAATTAAAGCTAAAGCTAAGAGAGAAGCATCACAGAGCAATGGATGTTGTTGAATTTGGAATCAGGGAAGCTGGGTTGAAATTTCAGTTCTGCCCCTTATCTTTGTGACTTTGAACAAGCCATTTCCCCCCCCACCTTTTTCTGTGCCTCAGTTTCCCCATTTGTAAAATGAGGGGATTGGTCCTCCAAAAGGTCCCTAAGGCTCCTTTCACTCTGAATCTGTGACCCAACAATCCCAAAATTCATTAGGAGTCACACAGTCAGGTGATTGCTGGGACTTGTCTAAGATCACACAGGTGGAGATCTGAATCCAAGCCCTTTCCATTGACTTCAGAACCAGGGCTCCTTCTCTAACCCTTCCCAGGATTAGCCCCTAAACTGAAGCCACAGGAGTCACTGGTCAATTGTCAGGCCTGCTTTATTCATCCTGGCTCATTATCCAGCCTGCACTGAGAGAGATTCCCAGGGTCTTAGAGCCCTGGGCTGAAGGAAGGACATTGTTAGTGGTGAAATTACTCTCCAAGGAGCAGGCTTTTCCCTTAGGCCTAGAGGGAAATAGAGACCTCCAGTCACAGACTGTCAGTTCTGGGAAAAGCCTTAGAACCCAGATTTTAGATCAAGGAGCATCCTTGGAACTTTCAGTGTCAGATTCTTAGAACCCAGAAGAATCCAGATAGGATGAGATCTGGGAGCACGCTTGGAACTTTCAGTGTCAGATCTGAGAGCACTCTTAGAACCCAGAATGCCAAGACTGGAAGGGTCCTTAGAATATAGAATGTCATCACTAGGAAGGAGTTTAGAACATAAAATATCAGAGCCATTAGGGGCCTCAGAATACAACTAAGGGACCTAAGAACACTATATGTCAGATGTGATGAGAACCTTAGAACACAGAATGTCACAAATAGTAGGGACCTTAGAACACAGAATGACACAGCTAACTTTACAAACTTTTTACAAATCCTTGTTTTCCAGAGAAAGAAACTAAGGTTCATTTATCTAAGAGACATTCACTGAGGAGGATGGCATAATTGCCATCCTTAGTGAGTATGGACTGAGATGAATATTATTGGGAAATACACCCAGAAGAAGGGCAGTCTGAGAGCTAAGGATTTCTATGGCTCACCTCAGAAATCTTTCCTGGACTTCCTGGATTCACCATGTTCCTTTATCTTTCTTCAGTTGCTGGCTTTCTCCAGACCTTGACCCTCCTTGCCCACCACGGTGGTACCCCAGAAGATTGCCAGTCACTCTCAAGCTTCCAATCATTTTATGATTTTAGATGTGTCAGCTGCAATAATCAGCTTCGGGCTCTTTGCTCAAGGCACTTATCAGCTCAGGAGTCAAGAAAAGTCTGGGTTTGAATCTTGCTTTTGTGTGACCCACAAGTTGTTGCTCCTTGTCTCTGCTCCTCGGTTTCCCTGTCTGTAAAATAAGGACAGTAATACCTGTGCTATCTCACTGGGTCATTATGAGGCTTCAGTGGGTGATGCACACAAAAAAAGGGCTTTTTAAACTTTGAGGCTCTATAGAAATGTCGCATCAGAAAGCAAGCCTTTATTAAATACCTAATGTATACCAGTCAACTCCTCTTACCTCTCACCTTCTTGGTCAAAAAACAATGATGGCGCCCTAATCCTCTACCCACCCTTCTGGGTTTTCCCCCTTACTTACTGAGCTCAGCTCTCTTACTTCTTCCTGCTGTGACCAACCTAAGCTGCTGGTCACCCTTCTTGCAGGTATGTCTTGCAGGCATCCTCAGGGAAGACCCAAGGGAGGTTCTTCCTTTTCCCTTCTGTGAATTCTTGTTCCTCCCTCCCTTTTTCAGACTCACCTATTCTAGGAAGTCTTCCCTGATAAACCCCATCTCACACTGATTCCTCAATTACTCTCCAGTCCCTTGACACTGCTTGAATTATTTTAATTGGCTTTTGTTTGCATCTTGCTTTGCAAGTGTTTATTTAAGTGTGAGAGACATTTCCCCAAGTAGGATGTTAGCAATCCAAGAATGAGCCTCCTTTCTAGAATGAGACTGGAGAGGAAGCCTGGATGCCAGAGGTGCTCTACAGGAAGGTTCCCTCTCCTTGCCTTTCCTGAACCTCTGAAAAAGAGGTCCTAATGTATTTGATAAAATAAGCCAGTGACTCCCTTGGGGACTCCTATAACCCATTGGAGCCCTTTCTGAGCCTTTTGTTTCCTTTCTTTATTGTAGTCACCCAGTAACCTAAATCTCTGTAGTCTTGCTGTTGAAACTTACATTTATTGGACTCCAGTCTAATCCAGTAAGTATTGGCATTTTGTACTCCAGGCATGGTGCTAGCCACGGGGAATAAAAAGACAAAAATGAAGCTTTCTCTGCAATTAATGAACTTCAATCCTACTAGGACATTGGGGGAAAGAGTACATAGGGAAAGATACAGATGGAGAAAATACAGAATGGGAAAAGAAGCAAATAAGTATAGATGTGAATTTCAGAAGAGAGCATCAGTGACTAAGGAGATCAGAAAAGTCTTCCTTTAGGAAGCATCACATAAGCCAAATTTTGAAGGAAGGTTAAGATTCTAAGAGATGGAGGTAATGAAGAAGAGCATTCTACACACCAGTGTTGTGCAAAAGTGTTAGTCATCATACCAAGTTTGGGTATTTCAACTGATTAGTTACTGCTGCTGCTGCTGTTTTTATAGGATTGAAGAGTGAGAGACAGCCTTAGAAAGGCTGGGGTTTGATTCCTCATTTAACTGACTTCATTATCTGTGTGCTCTTGAACAAGTAACTTTTTTCTATAAAGAAATCACTCCTCATCTGTAAAATGGCAAGGTTGATGTTAATCAGAGTCTCATAACCTGGAATCCCCAGATGCCCAGAGGGTCCATGGATAGATTTCAGTTCTATGGATGTGAAAAAAAAATCTTTATTTTCACTATCCTTTACCTTTCTTTGTAACCCCTGTAGGATTATGCTAAATGCTAGGGATATAAAATGAGGTGAAAGATAGTCCCTGCCCCTCAAGGAGTTTACTATCTAATGGGCACATAGATTGTAAGTGGCAGAGCCAGGATTTACATGCAAGTCACATAACCATAGATTTAGAGCAGAAAGGGATTTTAGAGGCCATCTAGTCTAACTCCCCCTCATTTTACAGATAAGGAAACTGAGGTACAGAGATTATAAATGATTTACTCAGGGTCACACAGCTATTAAATGTCAGAACTCAGATCTTCTCAATTCCAAGTCTAGCACTCGATCCACCATGTTGCATTGCCTTCATTAGTATAGAGGACAAAAATGAAATTCATTACTGATGAAAGGGCAGAAGGGATAGAAAAAAAAGAAGAAAATGTCACATAGTCAGGTGAGATCTGGGATCAAATAATAGCTAACATTTCCATAGCACTTACGAGGTACCAGGGTCTGTACTATATGCCTTGGATTTACTTGGGAACAAATACCAGATCTCATAACCACAGAAATAGTGTTTCTTCTGGAGCCTGACTAACAGACACTCAATAGAGACAGCTAATTATAGTGTTTCCCCTGATGCCTTCTCAGAAGCCTCCCCTCCCAAATTGGAAATGATCTTTTGACAGTCCTACAGCCAATGTGAAAGAATCCAGAATTGAGGTGTTTATAGAATCCTGGAGTCTCAAGGTTGGGAAGGACTATAGACATTGTCTGACATAAGCCACAGTTGGGCTGATGTGCCAAGAAGTTGGGTGGATGTTTGAGAAGTTGGATGGTTATTGGGAAGTTGGATGGATGTTGAGGTTATTGAAGATGACAGCAGGAAACTGAGTAGAGAGCAAACATGAGCCAGGATCTAAAGCCATCAGGAATGGTGGAAGGGTCATAGAGGGTGGTAAATGAAAATGGAGAAGGATGACTTAAGTTCTTCGTGTGAACCTTGAAAGAGACCTTGTTAGGGACTTTGGTTGTTGTCCTTTGTACTCAGAGAGGACCAAAATTACCTATGTTGAGATCAAAGTATTATGTGTCCAGCTGTGGCTGATCAGACCCATGCAGGTCTAGAAGGTTCTACCACAGGTCAAACATAAATAGTCCACATGAACATTGGGGGTGAAGATGTCTCTAAATTTGTGCACCTCACATTTCTTTTGAGCTACTGCAATTTTGCTTCTTCATGGAGCAGTGTTTACTTTCCTGTGGGCACATCGGGCTTGGTGGTCCTGTGCTAGTATCTCCCATGTCTCACAAGAGAGACCTTGAGAGTGTCCTTGTATCACTTCTGCCCTCAGTGTGAGTGGATTGGTGACATAAAAGTGGTTTGGAAGTAGTCCCGGGAAGGAAAACGTACATTGGGCTTAGCACCTCCATCAATTAGCACAATACCTGGCAGAGAGTAAGTGATTAATAAATGCTTGTCTACTTGCCTGAGCTCTCCTGCCAAGCCAGCCGTGTGGGAGGTAGTAGATGATATAGTATCATCCAGCAAGCTCCTATATTTCCAAACCTAACTCTCTCCCTCTTCCTCCTCCCCATTCCTCTCTACTGCCCCATTTTGCCCATTAAAATGCTGACTTGCCAGGAATCTCAGGGTCAGACAAAGTTCCATCCACTTCAAGGGATGCTTCCGTTTCCCATACTGCCTCCGACTCTGCAAGCCCTGGAACAAAGACCGTTTAGTCCCTTTCTGAACCGTCTCTGGGGGCCCGGCCTTCATCGGCTCTGGGCAAGAATTCCTCAGCAGCTTGGAATGTTGCAGAGAAGTCCGATTTTGTCCCACCGGATGTGGGGAGCCTGGAAAGCATTTTCTGGTGACTGGAAGCGTTTCCAACTCTGCAAACAATCTCTGAGCCTTTGGTTCTCTGGAGAGACCATAGCCAGAACCCTTGAAGACTATTCAGAGGAGTGCTGCCATAACAAAGGCAGATAGTAGGCACCTAATAAATGCCTATTGACTTGTCATTTTCTAGAACTAATAGTTGTCTCAGGAACAGACATGTTCCTGAGACAGTTGGGATTTTTGTTGTTGTTGTTGTTGTTTTTAGTATGGCGCCTGGTAAACAGTAGAAGGCATCTAAGCATCAACCCAGCTACTGTGGGAGACTGCATAGGTTTGGGGAAATATGGGCCAGAGGGCACAGTTGTCAGGTCTGGTCTGTCACCTCCTGACAGAGAATCAGACACGCTTATTAAGTGGAGGGAGGGGTGACTCCTAATGGCAGTGATAACACTGCCATTTTACCTTTGTATAGAGTCAGTCTCCAAGAAACACAAAAACACATCTCAACTTCTATCCCATGAATTATCACTTCAACTTGGGGGGAAAAAAAAGCTGAAGCAAGGATTCTTCTAAAAATAAAAAGCTGAGGTCCAGGAAAATTGGGAACTGTGTCTTTTTCATTGGGCTTCACTTTTCCTGATGTGCTAGGGATGGTATATCAAGAAGGATATTATTTCAAACAAGTCCATCTGATGGACTTTGTCCTTCACTGACCTACAGCAGATGTCCACAGCATGAGAACATAAAACAGCAGATTAGAGAATCATGTTTCTGTTTATATTTCTGTTGATTAGACTAACTGTTTTAATGCTGCCTTTCTCCTTTGATGAGTGTTTCCAGACCAAGAAAGAGTTGAGTGTTCCCCAAAGCTGCTTTTTGGTGCAAAATGCAAAACTCATGAAAATCAAATTTACTTCTGTAATATTAGCACTTTAATTTAGTATTGGTCATGGTCAAGGAATGAATGAATGAATGAAAGCATTCATTAAGTATTTATTGTGTGCCAGGAAGAAACTTATTTAAACAAATGTTACCTGTGGTAAGGAGACATGGAAATGGAGATCCAACTCTAATAAGGATTGGAATGGATATTAGTTATAATTTGGTACTTAACCATGACACATACCTAGTATTTTAGGAGACAGCAATCAGCTATGAAGAGTAGCATTAGTAGTAGTAGTAGTAGTAGTAGTAATAATAATAATAGCCAGCCTTTATATAAAGTTTTAAGGTTTGCAAAGTCTATTACATGTTATTCCATTTGATCTTCACAATAACCCTGTGTAGTAGATGTTATTATCATCATCCCTATTTTACAGATGAGTAAACTGAGGCAGACAGCAGTTAAGTGACTTGCTCAGGGTCACACAGTTAGGAAGTGTCTAGGGCCAGATATGAATTCTGAAAAAGGAGGCTTCTTGACTCTAGGCTCAATGCAGATATCCACTACAGCCTCTAATTCTGGCCCCTTTAAAATGGAAGCTGAATCACAAACCATAGTGCAGGTTTTTTTGTTGTTGTTTGTTTGTTTTTTAAGAGCTGGGCTGTGGCTCCAGCCCAAGTGAGTGAGATTCCATCGTGCCCCAGGGAGCACTCCACTGCTTGGCAGCAGGGCATCTGGTTGCCAGCCCTGCCGCTTTCCCATCAAAGCCTTCTCCCCCGTCTCACTCACTGCTCTTTCCTCATGCATATGGAAAATGGAATGCAAACCCTCTGAGACCTCTGTCAGACTCTGGTCCAAACAAAGCTTGCTAACAACCCGTGTCACCTGGACCGCACATCCTTCAACTGTAGACAACAAGGCTAGATGACCTTTGCATTCTCCTCTATTTCCAGATCTATGGCCTCATTTGATATTAATTTACAATTAATTTGTTTAAATTAATTTGACGTTAGTTTGAAGTTGTTTCTTTGGAGCTTTTCATTTTTATACCACGTTAATTTATAGATATATTCTCTTTATTAGCATCTCATCCCTCTTGTAATGAAGAAAAACAACTCAGCAAAACCAACAACAGTATTGCAATATTCCACATCCATAAGCTGCCACCTCTCTGCTAAAAGAGAGGAGATGTATCTTTATCTCTTCTTCAAAATCAAGATGGGTCATCACAATGACCATTTGTCTTCATTTTAGTTTCATTCTCTTTACATTATTACACATCTTATGTATGGATGTATATACATAATATATATGCATCATGTATAATATACATTACAACATATGTTATATTATTTACATCATTGTCAAATCAAGTCAAAAAGCCTTTATTAAGCACCTATCTGTGGTACTAAGCTAAGTGCTAAGAATACAAAGAAAGGCTTTTTTTGCAATTTCCTCATTAAGGATTTTGCAGTTTATTAGGGAGACAACATGTTGTATAAACGTGTTTGAATGTATAAAGAGATATGTACAAGATAAACTGCAGATAATTTCAGAGGAAGGCATTAGCATGAAGGAAGATTTGCTACCATAAATACAAAAAAATTGTTACAATTAATATTTTACTATATATGTCTTTTTTGGCTTTCTGTCTTTGACCTCCCTGCAACATATGCTCAGTAGTAAGATCTCTAGCTTAGAATTCTTTTTATTCCAAACTATTTTTATTTCCTCTTGCTGTCTTAAAGAGACAATTAAGTGTTTTGATTTGAAAACGGCCTTTCTTCCCAGCATTGGAACTTTGCTGGGTTCCGGGTTCCATATAATGAAAAGAGTATATAACGGTTAATGTTTCCGCAAGATGATGAAAGGAAACTACCAACCTAGCTACAACGTTGCCCAGTCTGTTCTGTAGACATTGAGGATGATTGCCAGGGTGGTTGTGTGGTTACAGATCTGCTGGGATGGCCCTCTCTCCGGCAGGAGAGCTGGATCCTCTCCCTCACATCCTCTCTTCTTTCTCCCACAGTCCCAGCCGCTCTCACCCTGGATCCCGTCACCGCCCATCAGCGGCTCATCCTGTCGGATGACTGCACGATTGTAGCCTACGGGAACCTCCACCCCCAGCCCCTGCAGGACTCGCCCAAGCGCTTCGACGTGGAGGTGTCCGTGCTGGGCTCAGAGGCGTTTGGCAGCGGCGTCCACTATTGGGAGGTGGTGGTTTCCGAAAAGACCCAGTGGATGATTGGGCTGGCTCACGAGGCTGTCAGCCGCAAGGGCAGCATCCAAATTCAGCCCAGCCGGGGCTTTTACTGCATCGTCATGCATGATGGCAACCAGTACAGTGCTTGTACGGAGCCCTGGACCCGGCTCAATGTCAAGAACAAACTGGAGAAGGTGGGGGTCTTCTTGGACTATGACAAGGGACTCCTCATTTTCTACAATGCGGATGACATGTCGTGGCTGTACACCTTCCGGGAGAAGTTTCCAGGGAAGCTCTGCTCCTATTTCAGTCCCGGTCAGAGCCACGCTAATGGCAAGAATGTGCAGCCTCTGCGCATTAACACGGTGCGCATTTAGTGACCACTGCCTTGGGAGACTGGGCAGCAGACCTCAGAGCCAGGAAGGAGAAAGACAAAACGTTGCCTTCTTTAGGAGGCTCCATTGTGCCTCCTCCCCTGATCTGTAAGATGGGTCACCTCGCGCCCTTTGCTATCCACCATGCTGGCATCCTCTGCCGCTGGGGCCTTGCCAGATGGCAGCTGCCCCAGTGGTCTGCAGCCTCAGGGAAATAGAGAAGTCACTTCTCCCTGGACAGTTTGAGGCTTGCCCATGACCGGTTCAGGGATCAGATATTCCCCCTTTAACCACAGGGGTTGTTTCCTTACTCTGATCCCCATTTGGCTCATGGCCATTATTCACTCTCCAGACCTGGGAGCTTCAAACCACCCACCTGCCCCAGATTCCCAAGCAATGTTTTTCCTTTTCTTTCTCCATGAACTATGCACATTGTAGTTCACACAGCCCCTCAGAGCAGCAGCCTCTCTTGGTCACACAGGCTGCAGGTTCCCTCAGTGCTAGCAGTGCTAGTATTTTTCTCAAACATGAGGGTCCATAACAGTACCTCATGGGAGTGAAAGCCCCTCTCAGTGCCAGTCCCTTGGAGGAAGATGCTGGATTGGTTTAGTCTTAGTGGGTGAGATAGTACATGGACCTCCTATCCCAGCCTCAGAGATTTTAGAGAAAGCTGTGGGGCTTGGGGAGGAGGATTACCAAAGGGCAGGATGTGGGGCCACAGGGACTATCAGAGGGACCTCAGCATGCCATTGTGGGATGGGACAAGATTGGAGGAGTAAGGACATTAGCTCTGAGTATAGGATTGCTTCTTTGGTGAGAAACTAACTCATCACTTAACCTGACCCTAAGCTTAGCTTTTCAAATGGAGCTTCAAGATGAGGATATAGGAAAGGAGGCTTTGGAGAAGCAGGTCTCTTTATAGTTAACTCTTGGTGCCCAAATCAAGGACTCTTAAGGATGTAACAAGAAGAAAAAAAGCCTTGGGAAAGCCCTCCAGTACAGCCCGGTGAAATCATTGACTGGTAGTCTGGTCTAGGCTATGCTTCTACAAAACCTCGGAGTTTGGGGCTTTGTATGGGAGGGATGGGCCAAAGGACTTCTGGAAGCTGATCTTCAGTAGCTGACTTTCCATAGCAGGCCTGCCCAGCAGCCTGGACTCCAAGGAGGTTCATTTCAGGAAAGAAAGGACTGTCCATTTCGAAACCCTGCTGCTATCGGAATTGGGCCCAAGCCTTTCTTGTTCCCCTAGCTCAAATCACCCTACCCACGGCAGCTCTGAATTCTCAGGGAGAAAAGGGGGCTTGTACTGCCCCCCAAGTCAAAACTGAGATTTTCTTCTTCTCCCTGACTCCTGAAACTGTTTCTAGCTGTGAGCATAGCCCCTGGTTGCTCAGTTAGTCATTTCAGGGCCAGATCCTTTCAGGCAAATTTGAGATTCATTCTCAAATCACCAGTATTCACAAAGTGAGACCAGGAGTTGAAACATCTTAGCTCATGGGAAAACAACAATTATGGCATGGCTCAGAGCCCCCATATCCTCACCCCAGTGTGCCTAATAATCAGCAGTTCCTCTTAGTCTCCTCGGGACCCCAAGGCAGCAATGAAACAATGGAGTAGATTGGGGATGTTCAGGGGGTTCCCCAATGGAAGGAGCTGCTCTGGAGGGACATGGTTGGGAAAACTGGGCTCAATGCCTATACAACCTCTCTCTCCTTCCCCTCATTCTTTGATCTTCACTCCCCAGAATGCAGTATTTATAATTTTAAAAAAGAAGGAAATAAAGAAAAAAGAAAAAAAAGGTTACTGTATCCATTTTGTGGTTAACGGCGCATTTGTACAATATTAAATTAAAGTTATGGGATATTATGGTTTGTTTTTTTCAATGAGCAGCGTCCTCTGCTCATAGATAGGCAAAATCTCTAAGCCTTGGTTGGGCTCATTCTCCTAATCTTCTCCACCTCCTGCTTGCTTTGCCCAATTTCTTTTAAGATTAGCTCCCTCCTCCCTTTCTCTGTCTGGAGTTAAGTCCCCTTACCTTATTCTGTGTCTAACCCTATTAGGAGCTGGGTTACTTTCATAAATAACTTGTTGGACTAGATTGGATTTCACCTCCATGAATTAAGATTCAGAAATTCACCATCTGTGACCAGTCTGCCAAAATATAACCAGGAAGTCTTTAGAGTTATCAGCCAGCTTGGGAGTCCCAGCTGCCCAAAAAGGCAACTTTTCACTACCTAAGGTTGTTAGGTCTTTAGGAATCACCCTAGAGCACCCTGGCTTGCCTTTTAGAATTAAACTGGAGTGGGATTTGAAGAGTTTGGGAAGATGCCCCATAACATTTCTCCTCCTCTCATCTTAGCATAATGGAACTTTATCAAATCCTTTTCTGAAAGCAGATTTCAAAATAGCATAGAAGGCACGAGAACTCAGAAATGCAAGGGGTGATACCACCAGGAAGGCAAAGGAAGGGTCCAGCCAGGAAGAAGGACCTAGCAATATGTGTCACACTAAGAAATGGACATCTGTATGACATCTTACAATAGTGGACTCCTCACAGAATGCCCACATGCAGAAAGAGCCTGGGAGCTTACTGGCCCAGAGGTAGGAGGAGTAAAGAATGGAGGAAGTGTAATGGAGGTCAGATTGGGAAAGGAATAAATAAGCTTGAGTTTAAAAACAAAACAAAACTCCAGAGATGTCAAATGATGGAATTGTCCCAGAATGAGGCAAAAAAAAAAAAAAAATGGTCAGAAACACCAAGTAACGAGAATCCAGGGAAAGGACGGGGCCAAGAGTCTTGAGCAGAGTAATGTAGGAATTGCATGGGTAGAAGACAGGGGATCAGTGTGAACACAAATTGTCAAGTGAAAGGACATATAATGAGCAGAGAAGCATGGGAACATGGACCCAGATCAGTAGTTGCTTTGTTCAATGAACAGTTTCCTTCCCAATAGTTGCTTATTAAAAGGCCTCTTCCCAGGGAGAACCTGACAGGGCAGGATTTTCCCCAATTTTACAGATGAGGAAATCTAGATTCTGTAAGATTAGCTGACAATTAATGAATGATTTACTCTGCCCAGCCCTTTTCCCCATTGCCTCTCACCATGAGTTCTGACTACTACTGTTTCCACAGCTGCCAAGGTAAGTAGGGAAGTAAGCCCACCAGCAGGCAGCTTAGACCCAAGCATTATTGTGTGGGAGTGCAATATGGGGAGTGAGGAATGATAAAGAAACAAGACCCAAAGGGATTGGAGGAATCTGACTTTAGGCACAGGGAGGGGAGTTCGGGAAGCATAATTAAGCAAAATGATTTGAAAACAATTATGAAGCTTTCAGTAGCAAAGAATATTGAAATGTCAAGTTGGGGTAGTCACTTTTGTTGAGCATTTTAAAGTATATCAATGAAGTGGATTGAGGATTTTGATCCTTACTAATGATCCTGAGATATGAATGCTATTTGTATTTCCATTTTTCAGAGGAGGCTCAGAGCTGGTGACTTGCCTAGGCTGTTACACAGCTCCCAAGTGGCTGAGCTGAAACGTGAGCTCAGATTTTCTAGCTTCCAAACCCAAAATGGTTCTGGTTCCACTGGTCTTGGAGTCAAGGGGATATAAGTGGATTCAGTTGCTGGTTCCAATATTTACTAGTTGTAATACTAGAAGAAACTCTTCCATCTCTCTACACTTCTGTTTCTTGAAATATATAAAATGAGGATTATGGTCCTTATGCCATCTAACTTAGAGGAAAATACTTGGTAAGTCTCAGATTTTTGCTATGTTCGTGTGTTATTACAATCTAACAAGAATCCAAAGGAGAAGGCTATCAAAGGAAAGTTAGTGGGGGAAAGCTTTTTGGAGGAGCTCGTGGTCAAATGGACATATAGATTAGTGGGGGAGGTCATTCCGAAAGGCAGGGAATAAAGCTGAGGCAAATTATATTGTATCTCCAACATGGCGAAGTGATAGGTTACAAGAAAAACCCAAGATGGCCTCAAAACATAAAAAGTCACAAAGGAGAAAATTCCTGCCCAGCGGAGCGTAGAGCTGGTCTCAGGTACAAAAGCCTCATATGATTTTAATCATCAGCCTGGGGAGTTACCTTGGACCAGATAATCTCAAGGTAAGGTCCCTTCCAGCTCAGACAGTATATAGATCTTTAATGTTTATAAGTGATAAAGAGGTAAGTTATTGTAATTCCTAGTTAGGTCTTTGTAGGGGTGGGATGGGGCCGGGAGAGGGGAAATGATGAGAAAAACAAATCCAAGAGGGAAGAATGTCTTTGTTCTTGGCTTGAGGTCCTGTCTCAGAAAGATGAGTGGAGCCACGGTGATGAGGTAGGCAGATGAGAGGACCGATCAGAAAGGGCAGAAAGGCCTTAATTGTCTGTAGGTATTGATTAGGTAGCACTGGAATTCTATTTGGCATCCACTGAACCAAGGAGGCGAGGTGGCTGTATAAGAAAACCACCAGCACTTTTTCCCCTGCCCCAGTCCACCCGATGGGGTTTGGAGAAGCTTGAGCCCACTTTGTCAAACAGGCAGAAATGGAACTTTTTTATCTCCCAGCCCCCCATGCTTAGCAGGACCAGGGAAGTAACTATCTATACCAGTTTCATCCAATCCTCCTCCTCCAGAAGAAGGGGGCTAGCTTTGTTCGTCATTTCATTACTGATTCCATTTCTCAGATTGCGTATCAAGAGTCCAAAGCAGATGGGATCATTTTTAACATCTTGCCAAAAGTTTTGGGATTCTAGGATCATATAGATTTAGAGCTGCATGGGGCCAGAGAACTTTGAGACTTTCTCTCTGGAGATTCTGCAAGTGCAGAAAACAACTTATATAAACCACCTAGCAAAACAAAAACAGACTCTAGGGAGAGAACTCTCTGCTGTTAACTAAGAAACTTCCCACTGGGGAGAACTCGATTCTCTTGGAACTGACTGCTCATGATCTAAGGTCCCTTCCCCTATTCCCTCATCTCTGTCCCAGAGTCCCTAATTCTGTGTCCTCCTCCCCCACTTCCCACTCTTGCTTCTATGAGTTATAAACCTGGGATCAGGAAGCTCGGTTTGGGGGTTCATTGGGGGCAGGGAAAGGACTTTCTAAAACTTCTCCAGCCTTGTCCCTGAAGTCAGGGCAAAGGTGAATATAGTGTTCTGCCTCCTGATCCTGCCCCAAGCTGCTCTCAGGATTGAGGTTGCAATTCCAAGCATAGTTGAGACTGAGAGGCAAAAGCATGAAGCCAAAGGGCCAGAAAGGACCTCAGAATGAAAAGTGTCAGAGCCAAGAGGGGCCTTAGATCACAAGATGTCAGACCCTTAGAATATAAGATGTCAGAGCTAAGAGGGACCATAGAACATGGGATATCAGAACTGAGAGGACCCTTAGAATATAAGATATCAGAACTGGGAGGGACCATAGAACATAATGTCAGACTGGGAGAACTCTTAGACCACAGAATGGCAGAGCTGGGAGGGCCCTTAAGCCACAGAATGTCAGAGTTGGGAAGGGTCCCCATATAGGATATCAAAACTGGGATAGAACTTATCAGACTGGGAGGGCTTTCAGATCCTAGAATAATGTCAGAGCTGGAAGGTGTGTTAGAATATAGAATATCAAAAAGTCACAGGAACTTTGAACATAGATTGCCAAAGCTAGAAGAAGCCTTAGAATATAGTTAGAGACAGAAGAGACTGGTACATTGGATATTAGCACTTAGGATATTGGAACTGAAAAAGATTTTAGAGCTCTACCACAACCCTCTTTTTTTTTTTTTACAGTTAGACAGAAGTCATAGGCTTGGGAAAGGGACCTTCAATCACAGACCCAGGTCTATCCATTCTCATCCCAGTGATCTTCCCATCATAATAAATCACTGGTGTACATTCTTACTCTTCCTTATTTCCTTCAGGAGCCTAAGAGCCTCTGCTCTCAGGACAGGCTATGAGATTAAGAAGTGATGTGTTATATGGAAAGAATATTAGACCATAATGCTAGGTTCAAATTCCAGCTCAATATGACTTTATGCAAAGTACCCAACCTTCAATGAGATGACCTTTCATAGTTATAAATGTAAAATTTATACTTAGGTAAATAGACATACAAATACTAAACCATATAGCTAACTGTTCATGACAGAAAAAGACCTAAGGGTTTTAGTAAATTGCTTATTCATTATGACTCAAATATGGCATGAATAGCCCAAAAGGTCAGTATAATACCTCTGTGAGTAGTGGAATATTTCCATATTGCAATGGTTTTCATTTTTGTGATCTCATTGATGCAAGTTCTCTCTCCAATGAGTATAGATGGCAGCCTTTTCATAACTTGAAACTTGTTAATGTCCTCACATAAATTTTCCACAAAAGCCACAGACCTTTCCCAGGTCTTTGATATCACATGAATGCCAGTGAACCCTCACTCTAATCAAGAATAAGATAGCCTCTCATTGTATTCTTCCATAATCAGACTACAGTGTTTTAGAAAGGACATTGGCAAAGTAGAACACATCTTCAGAAGAGTGAAGAAGACAATGTAACTCAAAGCCAGGTCATCTGAGAATCATCCAAAGGAATTAGGGATGTTTAACAAGGCAGATATTTAGAGAAGTATAAATGCTGGGAGTATGGGCTATTTTGTGAAAGAGAGATTAAGCTTGTTCTGTCATGGGCAGAATGCTGAAGAAGTAATTCAGATCGATATAAGAAAAAAGTTCTTAATATTGCTAACAAGAAATACTGGGTTTCCCATCATTGGGGATTTCTAAGCATAGGTGAAATGACTGCTTGTCTTGAACATTACGGAGGAAATTCCTGCCCAGTATGGGCTATAATAGAGGATTGATTTTTGGTTCTATCCAGTTAAGAGACAATCTAGCTTGATGACTCTCTCAGTTGCATTCCCTAACTATAATGGAGATATATTCTTTATCCTTAACTACCTTACAAGATTGCTGGGAGAAAGGATCAAAGGAGATATAACCAAGCTGTTTGTAACCATATAAAGGTCCTCTCTAATAAATTTAAGTGATTTATCCAAATTCCTAGTTAGTAATTGTCAATGTTCCCTCTCCTAGTGATGTTTTCAGAGAAAAGGCAAAAAGGTGGGCGTGGGGGTGGGAAGAAGTGACTCTAAAGTATTAGGTGATTTGACAGCTAGTTCTAGGAGCACTTATGGCTCATTTCACACTCCAAGGAAATCTTGAAAGAGCCCTGAGATAGGAGACCTATAAAGAGGTAAGAGGCTCATGGTCCAGGCTCCCAAGAGGGACCCCACCACAGAGGTCCAGCCAGTCCTTCCTGCTCTGCTGCATTTGGGTTTTTTTTTTTTTTTTTTTTTTTTTTAAATTTCTTTCTTTCTTTTTTCTTTTTTTTAAAGAGCTGGTCCTTACACCAGGTCCTTCCAAGTGTTCTCCTCCAGAGGGCAGACCTGACTCTTACCGAGGCCCCTCCCCGCCTCCCCTCCTCCCAAGGACAGTATTAGTACCTGCCCACACCTGGTACACCGGTAACCAAGCCTAGAGCCAGAGCAAAAGGAGAAACTTGAGGCAGCGGCCACAGAAGGGGACTATACTCTCATCCCAAGCCTAGCCTGAACCTCTCATTGGAGCCTCAAGGATTCCCAGGTGAGTGTTGGGAAACCTTGGGGATAAGGTCGGCTAGAGTGATAGAAGAGAAGTACTGGATTTAGACCCTGGAGTCTTTTTGTGTCCATAGTACTGGAGTAGATAAGCCCTGGGATCTGAAGACTGATTTGGAAACTGGGATTTTTCCCTAACAAAAAAGCCAGCAGCATAGATCCTTCTCTAATTTCAGAGACTCCTAAGACCCTATCCCTTATGGGATCAAAGGCGCTCTTTTCTAACCAGGGATAGAGTGCAGAACAGCTGGCCCTTTAAGCAGAAGGATTATGGAAAGAGGCACTAGACATTGGTCCCTAAGGGTTTCCAGAATCTTCAAGGCCACTTTCTTTTCCATGTCCTTCTCCCTTTTCCATTCAGATCCCCACTGTTTTCCCAGAACCCCCAGTACAGCGCCCCAACTGGATCTATCCTCCTTGGCTAGCCTGTAATCCTCTCCCATCCCAATGTCCCCAGTCACACTTTACTAATCCAGTGTCTCAGTTGGAGACAAGTGTTCAACTAGCTTCCATTTGACTTGTCCAATGGTGATGGGGAATGTTGCTGCCTCCCAAAGTTCCTATTTTGCTTTTGCTTTCTGACAGCTCAAATTGTTACAAGGGTTTTTTTTTTTTTTCTGCCCAAATCTGCTTCTCAAGCAACATAGGTCCCTTTGCTCCTAATTCTGCTACACAGGGCCAAACAAAACAAGCCTAATCTGTGTTCCACGTGGTTGCCCTTTCAATATTTGAAGTCAGCTAACATGTTCCCCCCAAGTCCAAGCCAAACAGCCCTAGTTCCTTTCATTGTGCGAGTCCCTAAACATCCTGTTCACCTTCCCCTGGATGCCCTCCAGTTGTCAATGTCCTTCCTAGAAGGTAGCAGCCAGAACTGACCATAATACTAAGAGTTGGTCTGCCTAAAGTAGATGATAGTATGGCTTTCCCCTCTCTTATTCTGGGGACTGTTTTTAGTAACATAGTCTGCTGACATGAACATTTCTAGATGCCACATTAACACTATTTATTCAATAAGCTTGCAGGCCACTAAAGCCCCTAGGTCTTTTCATGTGAACTGTTGCCCAGACCCATCCCCTCAATCTTCTTGTTTGGTGGATTTTTGAACCTAAAACATAGAGCTTCACATTTATCCTTATTAGAATTTATCTCATTAATGGTCTCAAAGAAACTTCTATGGAGTCAGAAGACCAGGGTACAAATCCCAGCTACTTTGGAAAAGTTCTATCCTCCCTGGAAATGAAGGGATTAGATCAGATCATCTTGAAGGTCCCTTCCAAAGGCCCTCTGTAGAGATTTAGCCCATCCTTATAGCCACTGTAATGTGGACCTGTTTTGCCATAATCCAAAGAAGTAGTTAATGTTGTTAGAATAGAGGTTTCACACAGGCTGGGCAGGGAGAGACCAAAGGGGACGGCTTTTCTAATGTATCCTGTTGTCCCATTCAGTCTGACCTTGACCAGCCTGCATGAGGCATTTGCTTTTTGACCATCAAATTCTAATTCTCAGGTGAGCTTTCAAAGCCAGCCCCACTATATCTCCTTCTTGCGCTATCTCCTCTTCCACACCACCAAAAATCCAGGTTGCTGTGTGACCAAGCTTGGGAATGAAAAAGATAGATCCCTTTCTCTCACAGACTAGAGAGAAAATGCAACTGATTCTGCAAAATTCACAGGCTTTCCACTTTCATAAATTTTCTCTGAAAAGGGAATAGAATAAAATCATAAACCTATAGAACATAAGAGCTAGAATAAGAAAATAGACTAGAGAGAGACTGGCTAGTTCAACTACCTCATTTTGCAATGTAGGGAATTGTAGAAAGAAAAGGTGGTTTGCACAAAGTCACATGGTTAATAACTAATAAAACTAAATATGGAACCCAAGACACAGAATATCAAAATAGGAAAGGACCTCAGAAGTCCAAACTATAACCCCCCCCAAAAAAAACCCACCTTTTACAACATAGCCTTTGCCTAAAGACCTCCAATGAGGGGAATCCTACTACAGCAGCCCACTCCATTTTTGAATAACTAGTTATTAGGAAGTTTGTAAGCTTTCTGGCTTCCAAGGTAGCATTTTTTTTTTACTATACAGCACTGTCCCTTCTGGGTAGGAACCTGTGCTTGGTATGGTTGGGAAGAGAGAACAAAGTAAGACAGTCTCTCCTTTTAAGGAGTTCAAAGCCTAGTAAAGAAAACACACATGAAAATCTTCACTGACCTTGTACCTCGTAGGTATAAGGATGAAGGGAATCATATATAAAGTCAGAACTGGAAAGGACACTGTCAGGGCTCAAAGAGACTTTAACAACAATCTTGTCAAACTCCTTAATTTTAGATAAGAAAAACACTTAAAACATCACCAGTGTCCTAGAGTTAACCCTAACATCCCCACAGCTCAGGATTCAAGCATAAGGAGAAAGTATTGGGGAACCAGGATTGCCTCCCTGATGTCACTCTTGAGAAGACAGGAAATTGTGTAATTCCTATTAAGGATCATTCTTCACCACAAAATGATTTAGCTGAACTTCTTTTGAAGCTATTTCTGTTTCCAGAAACTTATGAATCCCCTCTCCTAGCACACCACTGTATACAGTGACAAAGACAAAATGTACTTTGTTTTGCCTTTAAAATGTCAATCAAGATTCATTGATAGCCTTTAGTTGGAGAATCAACGTTCCCACAGGGCTGTCCTGCAAGGGAATGAGCTGCCATATAAGGCAATGAGCTCCCCATCACTGGGTGTGTTGTAACACAGCTTGGATAACCACCATCAGGATGCTGTAAAGAGGATTCTTGAATGCCGTGGGAGATTGAAATAGATAATCCCTCTGGTCTCTCTCAATGCTTAGATTGGAAAATAAGGCCCAGTAGGAAGGAGATCAGACTCTGGAAGCCAGATTCTAAGTAGGGGCTGGGAAGAATTGAGAGGAAGGCCAGCTTCTGATGGCAAGGGCCCTTTATGGAAAAGGGTGAGGTTAGGCCAGAGCTGGGGAAGTCTTGGGTTCATGCCTCTGGCTAATGGATCATTCACAGGCTTGGAGTTGAGAACATCAGGCTTCACCCTCATCTTGTACCTGACAGTTCTATTGAAGAGCACCTCTACTAATGAGCATCTATCATCCATGCAACTTTTCCAGTGTCGACTATCGATGCAGTAAGTAGGGATCCCCACCTTGCTCAGGTTTCCTGGGGGTTTTTCACTCTACCTCAGTCTATGCTTGTGGGGCCAGGGGTCAGTGACCATTTCTGGTCCCCATCACCAGCTGTTCTCAGCCTACACCAGTTCTAGTTGGCAAGAGGTTAGGACCTCCCCTCCTCTGTCATCACTCCATCCAGGGATTTGGGGGCAGGAATAATCTAAATGAGGGCTCTGGACCCTGGGACTCTCATGCCAGGATCCCAACTGGTAGAAATAGAGATCCAGGAGATGGTATATAGCCCCTGCAAAAGTCTAATAACCCTGACCAACTCTGCGTTTTATAAAACATGCATAGGACTCCTTGCCCTCCCTTCATCCACTTAGCTTCATCAGTCAATCAGCAAGCACCAATGGTGTGTTCTAAATCCTGCGAAGAATTAAGTTTCTGATTCTGAAGCTCTTTATAAGAGAGATACCCAGGTTTTTCTTCTTTTTTCTTCTTAATGCCCACCCCCAGGCATCAAATGATTCCAAAATTCTCTTCTCTAAGAAAGTAATCATTATAGCTCATGTTTGTATAAATGTTCATTTTTCCCCCAAGGTACTTTTACCTACGTTGTCTAAGTTTACCTCCACAAAAAAGAAGTATAGGTATTATCTGCATTTTATAGAAGAGGATAATGAGACTGAGCTATATTAAGAGACTTACCTTAATTTGCAGAGCATATTAGTAGCCAAGCGGGTACTCAGGTCTCCTGATTCCTACTTGGGCTTCTTTTTACTGGACTATTCCCCATCTTGAGAGAAAAGAAGGGAAAGGAATTCTGAGAGCCATGGAACAGGGGAACCACAAAAGGCCCCACGGGATCATGCAGGCCACAGTTATTTTTTCTTGAACTGATGCCAAGATCTTGGGCAGGGTAAGGAGCAAAACCGAGGCTCCTGGGAGCTCCTATTTGCTCCATTCAAGCCCAGGCTAGGGAAGCTGAGGCTTCAGAAGGTTAGGTATGGCCTCCCTTCCTTGCAACAAGACCCATATTGACTTTGGAGGAGTCCTCAGTAAATACTCATTAGCTACTGTTTATATGGCGAGCCTTAGTAACCCAAGTAAGAAGTATTGATAGTCCCTGGCACAGTTGGCCTTGGTCACTATGGTAAAATCCGCTGATCTAACCCTGAGCTATGGACACAAACCAGAACCCAGCTAGCAGTCAATCCTATCTCTGTAGTTTTTGTCTTTCCAAGGACATTTTCTGTTCTTCAGCTTAACAAACTCCTTCCAACATATACCTAGTTCCTTCACCTGTGATGTTTTCCTCTTATTTTTTTACCTGAATCCTATGTCACTGCCAAGGCTGATCAGGCGCATGTCCACTCTGGTCTGGGAAGATTGTCCTGAAAATCCCAGTTTGGACAGAATCCCTCCTTCCCTCCTTCCTTTAACTCCTTTTGCCCTTAACATCAACACTGTTTGGATGCTGCTGTGACTTCATCCATGTGGCTCCCTTCTCCAATTTGGGAGGAGGCGGGAAGTATGTTTCTTCTGTGTCTCCTCTTTTTTGGAGTCAGGCCCAGGACTGGATGCCCTGCAAATGGACACCAACAACACTTTGCTGATTGACAGAAAAAGGCTTCTCTCTCCCTAGAGAGGCCATCCCGCCTGTCTCTGATAGACCTCTCCCCTCTTCCCGTGGTCTCCAGATGTGGTTAGTCTGCAGGCCCCAGTGATCATCATTCCAGTGCTACTGTCCTCCTCCACCCTGCTTGTGGTTGCCTGCATCGTATGGAAGACATGCCGGAGGTGGAGGACTACTGGAGAGTGCCCCCCCTCCCAGTGACAGGTAAGCCCAGGCCCGCTCTGGAGAGAATAGTAATAGTATTGGTAACTCACACCAGTCTCTCACATGTATAATAAAATACATAATAAAGCTTACAATAAAGCAATTTTATGTCTTTTATCTCATATAATCCATATAACCCTTTGAGGTAAATAGGGCAGAGATAATTATTCCCAGTTCCTCACTTCATAGATGAGGAAAGTGAGGCTGAGAAAGGTTTACCTGAAGCATGATGTAGTATTAAAAAAAACAAACAAACAAAAAAAAAAAAAAAACCCTATTCACTGGAATTTGCATCAAAGGACCTATGTCTAATTTCTAGATCCACCACTTGAACCACATGGCTTTACTGGAGCTTCAGTTTTTTCATCTGTAAAAGGGGAGGTATCATATCATTTTGGCATAGAGATAACTTGAATTCTGGGAAACTCTGCCAGTTTACCTTAAGTTCCTACAACGTTAGGAAGGCCATAAGGACAGTCTTCAAATGAATTATCACCTGAGCCTCAACTGAGCTAAGTCTGGACATTCTCTTAACTAGGAGCATGGCATCCAGATGTCCAGAGTAAATGATGAAGCCATCTCTAGAGACTGGAGGCAGTGAATGTCATCCGAATTTTTGCTGAAGGAGGAAAATGAAACTGTGGGTCTTTTTCAAATACTGTACTTCATTGCCTCTCCTCACTGAACTGTTTTGATTTAAAAAAAACAAAACAAAAACAAAAAAAAACCTTTTGCAAACTGTAAAACACACAAGAAGTATAACATGCTTTTATTATTTTTTCTCATTTAATCATCTCCCAATCTCAGCTATTTAATGACAAAGTCAGGACTGGCCTCCAGCTCTCTCCTGGATCTCAATATTTTTTCAACCTTTCTCTAATATGACATTTTGTCTCCAAAATTTGCCTCCATTCCCGAGGTACACCAGCCCTTCTAGAGTCATTCAGTGACACTCAGCTCTGCCAGTGTCCCACTCTTCCATCTCTTCCTGTTCTAATCCTATCCCAGTCAAAACCATACATATAAATAGAGCAATGATGGCCCTCCCCACTTCAAGCCTGAAAGACACCCACAATGTAGCCCAGTTGGCTGGATAAAGAGGTAACTCCTTTGCTGATGATGGAATATAGTCCAATTCCTAAAGCTCGTCTGTATGAGACTTTCTTCGTCAATGGTAATCAATGTCTCAATCCTACTTCATTTTGCTGAAGGAAAAGATTGAGATGATCTGTGCCATCTTTTCTCTCAAAACCCAGAGAGACTGAAGAGACTCTGGAACTAGAAGAACGCTAATGTCTCCATTCCTCTCTTCCTCCCACCTGCCCCTCATATGGGGGGTGGGGGATAACCACTGATGATCATCAATGAGGAGAGAGTCTCCCACCAGTGGGACTCAGGCTACATTAAAAAATAAGTAAATAAATGAGCCTTGGTTTCTATGCATACAATAAACCCAAATAATCCCACCAATGCCTGGATACTGCTTTCTAATTTAGGCTTTCCCTACAAAGTATTTTGAGATATCTTTATTCCTTCAAGACTCTTCTTATATTTTAACTTTTTTTGAGTACTTTTGAATTTTTTGAGTATTCAAATCATAATCATTATAGCATTTTGGATTTCAAAAGACCTAAAATACCATCAAATGCAACCCTTTCTTTTTATAAAAAAGGAAATTAAGACTCATGAGGAGAAGAGACTTAACTAAGGCCAAAGACCCATTTAGACAGAGACCTGGAAGTAGAAACCAAATCTGCAGACTCATAAACTCAGGCTCTTTCCACTACAGTTTTGACTGGGAAAACCCTGGTCAGTTTATCCACTGAGAACACTCCTCCACACTCAGCCCCACCTCTTCTACTTTCAGCCTTTCATGTGTGCCCTATTATGACAAGCTACCTGTCATATGGTCCCCTTGGGTGGAAGAGAAAATAAAAGAAGTTTTTGCTTAAGTAAAAAAAAAAGATCTTGGAAAGAACATTTTCCAAATTATCAGTTAATAGCAGAGAAACTGGGGAAAAACCTGGTTAGGAAATAGAAAATAGCAGTATTCAGCAGTATTCTTGAATTCTCTCTGGCTTCCTTCCTCCCTCCCACTTTCCTTCTTTCTCTGCATTTGGCTGAGCCAGAAATCCAATAGCCCACAAGGTTAAAAAAAAAAAAAAATTGGTTCCAGCTTTAGAGAATGGATGCTTTGATCTCAGCCTAAGAGTTAAGACTCTCCATTTAAGCAAAGAACCTAAGAGAGCAGTCTTAAAGCTGCTGAGAAAGGAGGGAGGGAGTGTGGCTGTAGGAGTTCTGTACAGAACTGAACACTTTACAATTTTACCTGCTTGCCCTTTGCTGTAGGTGCCTGAGATGACAGCTTGGTGCTCCCTTGGGACCGCCTGCCTGCTTCTTGTCCAGCTTGGGCCTATCACTACATCATGGCAGCAACATGGGACCACAGCAGCAGCACTCCCCTCCACTGGGACTAACAGCCCAAATGTGAACCAGCAAGTACAGAGACAATCCTGAAGAATCAGCTGCTGCCACCATCATTTTCTGCTTGGGGTAGGCAAGGCAAGACATTGGAAACAGCAACAAATATTTATTGAGCAAGGTAGTCCATAGACACATACACATATGTGTGCGTGTGTGTATGTATATATTAGGCTTTCAACAAATGTTTGCTGAGTTAATAAAGGATGCTAAACCAGTCTTTTCTATTACTATCCAACACACATACTTCTCTATCCTTTCTGCATTTTTTCCCCTAGAATGATGGGGGTCTTGAGTCAAGGACATGTATTTTACAGCTGAAAGATGCTACATACGTGCATTAATTTTCTTAGCAAAAATTAATTTAGTGCCAGTCATGTAGGAGAGACAGTGTGATTTAGCATAAGGTGTACCCTGGTCTTGAAATCTTAATGTTTTCAATTTCCTTTGATCATTTTTATTCTGTGCTTCCTGGTTGAAAGAGTTGAGAAAGATTCTATGAGGGCACATGGAAGTTCTGTCCTTTCCTTGTTCTTTTCTTGTCTCCAATAGAGCCCCTTTTGATTACCATCTTCAGCTAATTGCACACCCAGATACTTTGACAGGAAGGTGTCACTCTTGTGTTTTCAACCTGTTATTGTCCTTCCCTTTCATTTTCTATATGTCTTATTTGTAAATCTAAATTGATCAATAAATTTCTAGTGCAACTTCCTCAGACTCTTTAAACTCCTCTCCCTTTTCTTCTTTATCAGAACCACGTGTTTCATTACAATGTTATTCTTAAGAAAGGGTCTTCCCTTCAACCCATATCTGAACATTCCAAAGCATGAGTACCTTTTATAAAGTTTATTAACTAAAAATATATATACGAATCCAGAAATAGTGCATCTAGATAAGAGAACTAGCAGTAAGTATACAAGAAATCTCCCCAGTGTTACACTAAGTGGCTCTGAGTTTGGACAATTTGGGTTCTCTGGACTGAGCTCATGAACCTTAGCTAGGGATCTACTGGAATCTAACCCACCAGGGATTTAACAATAAAAACCAGATAAATAGATCATTTCTACAATCTTTGCTTTCCTAAAAGATACCCCTATACTTTATAGGCATATTCCTTCTTCCCTACAAAAACCAAAACATACAGTCCCTTGCCTATCTGATCAGAATTTCCATCTCTTCTACTACCCCATTCCACCTAAACCTGGTGACTTTACCTTCATTATAACCAAAGGTTCGGCTATCCTCTTTAAGCTTCTAATGCCTAAATCTATATATCCATCCTTATTTTTTCTCTTGAAATCCAAATCCATAGCATCTCCACTTGGGTGTCTTTCTCATTGGCACCTCAAACGCAACATGTGCAAACCTGAATAATTATTTTCTCTTCTAAACTTATCTCCTTTGACCACCCCCACTTCATCTAATCAGTTACCTTATACATACATCGACCCGTCATCTCCTCCCTCCTCCCTTTCCATTTATATCACCCTATTTCTAGTTCTCATAATCTCTTCTGGAATCCTGTCATAGTGCAATAGAGTAGAAGCCAAGATGTGTTCAAAACATGCCTCAGATACTTAATTCATTTAACCTATTAGCCCGTTTCCTTCTCTGAAAAAAATGAGCCTGATAATAGCACTTCTCTCCCAGAGTTGCTATGAAAACCGAATAAGACGAGTTAAAAATGTTCTGCAATCTTAAAGCAGTATGTGAATGCTATTATCATTTACTCCTGATTTTTTCCTTTTCACTTTACTTTTCACAAAGCCATCAACTTTTTTTTTCTTTCCAATACACAAGTCTGGCTGTATCACTGCCTTAGTCAAAGTACTTCAAGGTTATTCTTAATATTTTATATTATATTTATTTTAATATAATATAAAATATATTAAATATAAAATATTTTAAAATTCCCTGGCTTTGCATTTAAGGACTTGCAGCCGTGGCTCTTTTTTCAGAATTATTGTTCGTGCCCCCTGTCCTGTATTTAAATTTGTAAGTCCCAGTTAAGTTGCTCTGTTAGCTGTTCCCCAATCTCACCTTGCTTTCTCCCGTCTCTACAGACTCCCCAAGGCCTAAAAGTCATTCCCCCAAGACATCCACCAAAACAGAATTTAACTTTTTCCCAAAACTCTCCCTTCTCCCCAACTTTCCCTCCCTGTCAA
Source organism: Sarcophilus harrisii (assembly GCF_902635505.1). Classification (NCBI taxonomy): domain Eukaryota; kingdom Metazoa; phylum Chordata; class Mammalia; order Dasyuromorphia; family Dasyuridae; genus Sarcophilus; species Sarcophilus harrisii. Next base: position 551,002,346 of record NC_045428.1, read on the forward strand.
GAGCAAATTCCTTGTGGCACAGGAATGTATGTTTTTGTTGGCACCCCCAGTGTCTCGTACACAATAGGACCTTAACAAAGGATTAGTGTCCTTGAGAACTGAATGTCTAGATCAACGCTCCTTCTTGGTCACTTAGAAAAATACAAGTGGGTGCAACGTCCAAAGACAGCTAACAACGGTTGGGGCACTCGGCAGCGACTTAGAGTTTTCATGTTTTCAGTTTTCAAGTTTATTTCCTTTTCCTTTCACCTCTTCCCCCACCCCACTGGGAGACAAACAGAATCCCTTTAATAAATACGTAGTCCAGCCAAGCAAATTTTCTCTCGGCCATTTCCTTCATTTGAAGCGCGAATCTGATTAGAATTCACCATCTAGTGGTAGCTTTTGAATGCATTTGTATCTGAACTGCACCAGGCTGACTCTCTTTTCTGGAAGAGCGGTTCCTTTTCATTTTCGTTTCCCAGCCTCCGGCATAAACTACGTGTGTGCCTAAAGTTCTCCTGCTGGCGGGTCTCCTAGCGCAAGCGGAGCAGCTTCCAGGCTGGCAAGGCCCTTTGCAAACCATGGTTTCTCCTCTCAAACACAGAAGGAAAGTGGGAGGGAGGAGGGAGGCCGGAGAGGATTCAAGGATACTGCTATTTTTTATTTCCTGCCCAGGTTTTTCCCCGGCTATTAGGAGGCTGGGGGAGGAAGGTGAGGCTTGGACGTGGACGCCGGTAATGTAGCCCTTCTACAAAGAAGAATCTGGGGCGGGCTGAGACCGTGATTTGCCCCAGTCGGAAGTAGAAATGGAAGTAGGTCTTCCCATCTATCCCCTGCGGGATCACGTGAGGTGGGCAGGGATAGGGCGGATTAAGTGACTTGTCCAAGGTCCGGTGGCGAGTAAGCCGGAACTCAGACCCGAGGGCTAAGGACCAGCTCGTGTCACCTCTCACTGGTTGAAAGGGGCCTACAGGTCTCTACGGGCCTTGTATCCCAGAGATCTTCTAGGAGGGAAAGGGACCCACACGCGCGCACATGTTTGGGGCAGTTTTTTTTGTAGTGGCGAGAAACTGGAAACTGCCTCAGCTGGAGAAAGGCTGAATAAGTTACGACCCGCGGGAGCATTTCAGAAAGGCCTGGAGCGCCTTACCTGAACTGATGCTGAGGGAAATGGGCGGGGCCAGACCATTATACAGGGAAACATGAAGGACGGGCTCTCCTCAACAACGAGATGATTCAGGCCAGTTCCATTGGTCAGCAGAGAGCCCGAGTCTGTGGGAACTGAATGTGCATGCACCACGACACCCTATTTCCACTTTTTTTTTTTTTTTTTTTTGCTGCTTATTTTTTTATTCTTTTTGATCTGATTCGCGCGTGTGCGCGCGGCGTTATTTGTGGAAATACATATAGAGGAGTTGCACGTGTTTACATGTATTGGATCACTTGCCGACGGGGGGAGGGGGGAGGGAAAAATGGGAACACGAGTTTTGTGGGGGTCGATGTTGAAAATTATCCATGTACATATTTTGAAAATTTAAAAAAAACTATTTTTAAAAAGGGGGGAACTTAATAAATGTTTATGGATTTTTGAAAAGCGGGGCAGAGACGGTTATTAGACGGTTATTAGTCCCATTTGCCGGATGAAAAAACTTGATACGCCGGGTGAAAATGCGAGACTGCGCAGGTGCGTGGAGCCGAGGAAGAGGTGAGGCGAGCACCCTTCTCCCTCCCCTCTCTCGGGTGATTGTAGGCTAATACAAGTCGGAGGCTTTCCCAAGGACGTGCTTTTGGCTGAGAACGAACCAAAGACGCCACAAGGCCCAGTCTCACTAAAACTGCGAACGTCACCTAACGTCCGGCGTCGCGGCCTCCATCTTCGAGAGGGCCGGAAGTGGCGTGAGGAATACGCAATTTCCGCTGACGTTCTTCCTGTCTGCGGACGGAAGCTCTAGAGAACTCTGTCGCCCCCGTTGTCCCACTTCCCTTTTACTGTCCCTTCTTTTTTTTCTTTCTTTAACTCCGAGCCAAAACACACACCACAATATTCCCCCACACCCACAGACCTCAACGCCAAGGCCCGCCGCCCCATTCAGCCTTTATCCGAAAGGACCCGCCCCATTCTGAATGTCGGCATGCTCATTGGCTTGCAGTGGCAGCGGGGTGGGAGCTAATTGGCTCGCTGTACAGCGTCAATCACGATGGTCGAGCTTTGATTCCACAAAAAGCCGCGCCTCCTTCAAAACTTCAATGCTCATTGGCTTAGCGTTACTGTTTTTCTTCGTACGCCACAAAGAGCTGTTTTCCTCCCCTCCCCCCTCCCGTACTCCAGTCTCGCGTGCTCAGCTTCCAGACTGGGTGTGGCGGGAACAGAGATCACAAAGAACCCCTCCCCTTGGCCTTTCAATCAGAGGACAATGAGGGAGTCTCTGAAGTAGGAAAAGACGCGAGTTCGAATCTCTCCTCCGATATTTTACTAAATACACTAACTAAAAAAGCAAGATCATATCAGCTAATTTCTCTGAGCCGCAGTTTGCTCGTCTATAAATTCCCAATTTATTCAATTTCGTGAGAGAGGCAATAGCAAAAATGAAAGAAAAAAAGCAATTGAGTAAAACTGGCCAATATCTACCAGAACTGGGAATATCTGCAAAATCCCAATAATAGTTTCCCAATTCAGCAAATTAATACTGAGTTTTCCCATTCACTTTTGGGGGCATCAAATTTCCCTTCCACTCCCACCTCCTCCAATTCCTCCATTTACATCATCCTCATCATGTATACTATTTTTCTGATTTTACTAATTTAATTTTGCATTAATTAGTTCGATTATTTTTTCCCGCTATCCTCTTTATTCTTTTACATATTTATCATTTCTCACCGCACAAGGTATATTCCTTTGTGTACCACAATTTCTTTAATCATTCCCCAATAGAAGATCTCCACGCATCCAGTTTCATTCTGACACCCTTCACCCTAACACAGGCCCCCTCCAAATCAGAATAGAATCAGCCAGGATAGATTGGAATTAGGAGGCTGAATACAGCCTACATCCAGGGTGGAGCACTATCAGTCAATAATAATTTATAATTGATTATAATAATAATCAGTCAATAAGCATTTATTAAGCTCCTACTGTGTGCCAGACCTAAGGCTGGGGCTGAAAGAAAGGTGCAAGCTATTTTCTGCTTTCAAGGAAACAATACGTAACAATTATGTACAGACAAATTAAATACAGGGTGAGATGGAAAGAATCAATATAGGGAAACGTAGGGAGATGGAAAAGGTTTCCTACCGAAGCTGGGATTTAGCTGGAGCTTGAAGGGATGCCCAAGCATGAGAGACAGGAGTCGGGACATGGAGGGGATTGGTCCTGGAGCTGAGAGGATGTATGAGGGAAATGTATGGAGAAAGAAGATTGGAAAGATAGCAGGGGGTTAGGTTATGAAGGACTTTGAATGCCAGACAAAGCATTTTCTGTTTGTTCCTATAAGAGACTGGGAGCCACTGGGGCTTTTAGGGAAGGGTAGCAGGCTATTGCAGTGGTCCAGGCATTCAGTGATGGAGTTATACAGGTGAGTAACACCGGAGATACAAAGCCAGGCTAGAACAGTCCCCACCCTCAAGGAGCTTACATTCTAACAGAGACGCTAAAGAGGTACTAAGGCATAAATCTAAGGGGCAAGGGCATTGTGGAGAGGAGGGGCTACTGCTACCAACAGCGCAAGGAATCAGGAATGATCTTGGGCAGAAGGTGCCACTTAAATTGAATCCTGGAGAAAACCAGGCGATTCAAGAGGAAAAGATGAGAAGGGGGGGCACTGCAGGCGTGGGGGACAGCTTGTACAAAGGCTCAGAGAGGGGAAATTGGCAACTATGTGGGAAAGACAGAGAGAAGGGAGAGAGAGAAGTCTGGGGAGGGAGTAATATGAACTATAGCTGCAAACGTCTTGGGGTGGCAGACAGAGTTGTATATTCTATCCAAGCAGTGATAGGGAGCCATCGGAGTTAACGGAATAAGGGGGTGACGTGAGCAGGACTGTGCTTTAGGGGAAACAATTGGGAATGTTGGAAGTGGAAGCGTTTGAGATGGGATAAGGAGACCAATCCGGAGACAACTGCAATAGTCCAGAGAGGTGAGAAGAGTCTAAACTAGGGTTGGGACCATGTGAATGGAGAGAAGGGAATGGGTCTGAGAGAAAGGAGGAGGAGGACGAGGAGGAGGAGGAAGAAGAAAGAAGGAAGAAGAAAGAAGAAGAAGAAGAAGAAGAAGAAGAAGAAGAAGAAGAAGAAGAAGAAGAAGAAGAAGAAGAAGAAGAAGAAGAAGAAGAAGAAGAAGAAGAAGAAGAAGAAGAAAGAAGAAGAAGAAAGAAGAAGAAGAAGAAAGAAGAAGAAGAAAGAAGAAGAAGAAGAAAGAAGAAAAAGAAGAAGAAGAAGAAGAAGAAGAAGAAGAAGAAGAAGAAGAAGAAGAAGAAGAAGAAGAAAAGGAGGAGGAGGAGAAAGAAGTAGTAGTAGTGGATATTTGGTGGGAAGTATGATGAATCTAGTTTGAAGATGACTGGTAATTGGAAAGATGATGAAGTTCTCAAATAGGGAAATTCAGAAGAAAGAAGAGACTTGGATGTAAAGATAATGAATTCTGTTTTGGATATGTTGAGTTTGAGATGCCTACAGAGCTCAGGAGAGACTAGAAGGGAGAGAATAAACATTATTTAGCAGCTATTATATGCTAGGTACTGTACTAAGGACTCTATAGCCATTCTTGACTAAATGATTTTACAGATGAGGAACTGAAGCAAATAGGTTTAGATGACTTGTCCAGGGTCATTCAGCTAGTAAGTGTCTGAGGCTAAATTTGAACTCAGATCTGTAGACACCAGGCCCAGAACTCCATCCACAACTTCTTTAGCTATCTCTAGGCAAGCTGATTGGTGCAGACCATATCTGGAAGTCATCAGCCTAGTGATGATAAACCCTCGGGAAGAGTGTGAGGATATTAAATGAGTATATAGAGAGAAGGGGGCTTAGAACAAAGCTTGGGAGAGTGGGGAGATGCAAAGGCCTCATGCTTAGATACTGTGACATAGATGATGAACCAGGTGAGGGAGATAGAGGAGGAATCAACTAGATAAGAGGACACCCAGGATAGAATAGTGTCCTGAAAAATATAGAAAGGTAAGTAAATCTAGTAGCTTAATTAGAATTTGTTTCAGTATGTTTTTCATACATTAAAGTTTTCTGATTTAGAAATGCAACTACAGCTAAACTAATGATAAAGGACATTTATATTTCAGTTGAGCCTCATGAAGAAGAGATGACCTCTATTCTCACTCTGAACTTATGATCCTAAAATGGTCTATTATCATGAATTCTCAGACTGGAATTAGCTTTTCCAAAAAGAACTTTAATTTGGGGAGAAAAAGTTATGTTACAAAATGAAATGTAAATATTTGTTTTGCCAGAGCAGGTTAGTTGTAAATATGAAGGGAGATACTGGTCATTGAAAGCCCATTGTTCACTATTAAAATTTTTGCTGTATTTATCTTAATTTAAAAAAAGGTCAATTTTCCTGTCTTTTCTTCCCTGATTCCTTTGAAATAAATGAAGGCTCCTCAATATATAATGCAGTCATCCTCATCTGAATTAGTTCCAGGTTTCCAATATTCTTCCTAAAACATGGTTTCTAGACATTGAATACAATTCTCTACTGAAGTAGAATACAGTGGAATGATCACATATGTCCCTCGATGTAATCACTATGTCTCTCAATACAGCCTCGAGATTGTAATAGTTTTTTGAACAGGTGAACCTAGTGGTCTTTCCAGGCTTTCCCAAATCAGCCTGTTCATCATTTTTAAAAGAACAATAATATTCCATTATATTCATATACCACAACTTATTCAGCCATTACCCAATTGATGGCAGCCCCTCATTTTCCAATTCTTTGACATCACAAAAAGATTGATACAAACACTTTTGCACATGTGGGTCCTTTCCCCTCTTTTTATGATTTCCTTGGAATACCAACCAGCAGAGACAAAAGGTATACACAGTTTGCTAGCCCTTTGGGCATAGTTCCAAATTGTTGTCCGGAATGGTTGGATTAGTTCACAACAACTCCACCTACAATACATTAGCATCCTAGTTTTCCCACATACCTTCCTTACAACATTTATCATTATCTTTTCCTATCATCTTAGCCAATCTGATAGGTATGAAATGGGACTTCAGAGTTGTTTTAATTTGCATTTCTCTAATCAATAGGGATATTTCTTACAGCACAATAGTTTCTCTGATGAATAGTGATTTAGAGCATTTTTTCATATGACTACAAATATTTTTAATTTCTTCATCGGTAAATTACCTTTTCATACCCTTTGTCCATTTATCAATTGGGAAATGACTTACATTCTTATAAATTTGATTCAATTATCTCTATATTTTAGAAATGAGGTCTTTGTCAGAAATACTGGTTGTAAAAATTGTTTCCTAACTTTCTGCTTTTCTTCTAATCTAGATTGCATTGACTTTGTGCAAAATATTTTTATTTAATGTAATAAAAATTATCCATTTTGCATTTTATAATGTTGTCTATCTCATTTGGTCATAATTTCTTCTGTTCTTCTATTCCTTGCTTTCATAATTTGCTTATGGTATCACCCTTTATGTCTAAATCATGGATACTGGGTCCTATTTAGAACTTGCTATCAACTACAATCCCAAGATCTTTTTCACATGATCACATGAACACATTCTCCAGCCTTAATTGATGCAGTTAATAAAGCCCAGCCTTGCTGGCTCTTTATGATCACTGCTTTCCTTTCTAAATACTCATAATCTATCCTTTTTATAATACATTCTAAAACTGTACTTCTCAAACTTTTTAGTTTCAGGGGCCTCTTCACACTTAAAAAAATTATTGAGAATCCCAAAGAACTTTTGGTTATCTGGATTATATCTATGGATACTTATCAGAAATTAAAGTTGGTAAATTTTAAAAATATCACTTCATTTAAAAATAATGCCTATTGTACATTAACATAAATAAAATTTTCATGGAAGAAACTATATTTTCCAAAATAAAAATTTAGTGTGAAAATGATTTGTTTTAATAATTTTGTCTATTTCTTTAATGTCATATTTAATAGAAAAAAAAAAAAAAAACCTGGATTCTCCTACTGCTTCTTCATTTCAACTTGTTGCAATACAATGTTTTGGTTGAGGTCTATGAGGAAAATCTGGCTTTCATAGATATGTAGTTGGAAGAGGGAGGAGTACTTTGATAGGCAAATAACATTTTGATATTAAGAAGATAATACTGACCTCATTGACCTCTTGAGAGGGTATTGAATATCCCAGAGGTCTAGACTGTGCTGTGAGAAGAAAGGAAACAAGCTCTTAACTATCTACTATGTGTCAGACACTGGGTTAAGCATTTTTATAAATATTATTTCATTTGATCCTCATACAACAATCTTGGGAAGTAGGTGCTAATAATAGCATATAATGGATAATAATATCCCCATATGTAAAATGGGAATATAAGATGGGGATTATAATAATATCTTATCTCAGGATTATCATGAGGAAGAAATGATATAATATTTGTAAAAGCACTCCGCCCAGTACCTGGCACTTAAGTGCTTGTTTCCTTCCATGTGACAGATAAGAAAACCTGAGGTAAAAAGAGATTAAAGACTTTTCCAGGATCCCACAGCTTAGGAAGGGTCTGAGACCAGATCTGAATTTGAATCTTCCAAATTCTAGACCCAGTACTCCATCGTACGCCCTGTCTCACCAACAGAGAGTACAATATTGGCAGGAATAAAAGTCAAGCTCCCCAAACTAGAGTTTGCATAAATTGATTTATTTTTCTCCTTTTAGAGAGCATTGGGACATTTCGCCATCTCCAGTCTCCTTCTCTATGATTTTTTCCAAAGATCACTGATAGCAGCTCTATCTCCCATACGTCATGGATTTACGAAGAATGGATTTCAAAGGGTTTCAAGAAAGGATAAAATAGAATATTGCCTAAAATTTTCTAGGAAAAGTTAGATCAAAAGAGAAATAAAAGATTTAAGAATGAAAATGCAAAAGTGCAGAGAAATAATTCCCAGGGTAAGGAAAGGTGGGACCCGTCTAAAGAGAAAGAATGCAAACATAAGGAGTTCAGTAACCAGCTCAGATTTAAAACAAGTGTATAAATGTATTTTCGGACTTTTCCCCAATGTACTGATTTTTTCCTCTTTTTTGTCTTTGAAATAGAAAGTCTTGTTATATGAAATGGTTTTCTAGGATTTTTAGCATCTTGGGATGTAGTTTCCCCAGGGGACCTAATGACAGCACTGAGCAGCTAGATGGCACCATAGTAAATAGAGTGCTGGGCCCGGAGTCAGGTAGACCTGAGTTCAAATGTGACCTCAGATGCTTAATAGCTGTGTGATCCTGGGCAAATCACTTATCTCTGTTTGCCTCAGTTTCCTCATCTGTAAAATGGGCTGGAGAAGGAAACGCGAACCCACTCCAATATCTCTGCCAAAAAAAAAAAAAAAACAAAACTCCAAACGGAATCATGGAGAGTAGGACATGAATCAACAACAACAACAGCTCGTTCAGAAAAATTGGGTGCCTTCTTGCCATCCACTCATTCTTCTTAGATTTAAATTTCTTATAATTGTGTTCTATTATTTCCAGTCTCCTTTGGCAGAGAAAACCAAAAGCAAATAAAAGCCCCCTTGGTTCACATTTATCATTGCATTATAAATCCATCAACTCCAGCAGCAATCCATGTTTCTCTTTCTCCTTTGTTTATTGGCCTGATATTCATCAGTAGATTGAGCTCATATTGAGGTTTAGTGATTGTTAATTTTTTTTTAAACAGAAGTCTACCACCGTTTGGTATCTATTCTTTGATTCCATCCTCTATATGTAGATCTGAGAACCGGACCTCTTGATATCATTGGTATAGGGAACTCCTTGACAAAGAAACTACTTCTATCAATGCACCTTGGCTTCTCTTCTGTAATAGAGAGGTTTGGAGTGTTTTCCAGATAAGTGAGATCAACTCAGATGGAAGTTATCAACAATAAATAAGGATTTTTCTGGACTGCATATTGACTTAAAAAGTATGCATTGGCTATGGTTTATTGTATTTTTATTTATTTTGTTAAATATTTCCCAATTTTAATCTGATTCAGGTTACACTACAGAGGACTGTGGACATGTAACCCACCAGTTGCATATTTGGCTTTCATTACGGGCTCCAAATGACTTGCCAGGATAACACAGCCAAAAAAATATCAGGGGTGAAATTTGAACCTAGATCTTCCCAGCTTCAAAGCTGGTTCTCTATCTTCCATGCCACGTTGCTTCTTTTGGACATATTTATTTTTAAAATGTTATTTTTTTTTTCAAGAGAACCAGGTGGTGCAGTGATTAGAGCACCAGCCCTGAAGTCAGAAAGACCTGAGTTCAAATCTGACCTCAGACATTTAATACTCACTGGCTGTGTGACTCTGGACAAGTCCCTTAGCCCCAGTTGCCTCAGGAAAAAAAAAAAAAAAAGTTATCCTTTTTTGTTACATTACCATAATTTCTCCCAGTATTCCTTCCATTCTAGAAAGCCATCTCATATAACAAGTAATATTTCAAAGACAAAAAAATCAGTACAACTGATCAATACATTGGAAAAAATCTGAAGATACATTTTTATACTTGTTTTAAATCTGAGTTGGTTACTGAATGCCTTATGCATGCATTCTTTCTCCTTAGACAAGTCCCTTTGCACCTTTGCAATTTCATTCTTAAATCTTTCCTTTCTCTTTTAATCTAACTTCCCCTAGAAAATTTTAGGCAACATTCTATTTTATCTTTCTTGGAACCCTTTGAAATCCATTCTTTGTAAATCCTCTATGCTTGGCAGACTATTTGTAACTTTCTTCTTTTCTCTTAGGAATTCTAGGATGGATTGGTCATCCTAACCCTCATCAAAGATTCTCATTTTTTCTGCACTAGAACCTGTTCCTTACAGCTCTCAATCAGCCCCAGAATAGTCGTTTCCTTGTCTAGTTCCTCATTTTTTTGAAGACTGAATCATTCTTAAGCAAGTTAATAAATATTATGTGCTTCAGTAAGAAGGAAAACTTTAGCAGGTACTTTTAAAGTCCCCCATCACTACTATATAATCCCTTTAAGCCAGTATTATGATTTTTCCAAAACTCTTTATTTCTTGTTTCTGTTGAGATGATCTGTCATATACTCAAATGATAATACTGCTTCTCTTGATCTTCCCTCCATTGATTTTCACCTACATATCTCCACCATGCTACCCCAACTCCCCCATTACTGGCTTCCTTCATATAAGTTTATTTTCTTAATGGATAATAGCACTTTATCCTTCTCCTTTCCCCAGGCAATTCTCTTCTTCTTGAATACACTGTATCCTTAAGAGGAAATTCATTCCACCAAGTCTCATGATATATGTGTAGATCATTAGTAATAATTTGCAATATAGCCTGTATATTCCTGCTCTGTCCATTTCTCTTTTGCTCACCTGCAATTGTGATTCTTGAAATAATGGTGTTCCCAACATAGCATTTTCACTCTTTCTGTTATTGTTTGCTTGCATTTTTGTTTTCCTTCTCAGGTTTTTTTTTTTCTTTCTAGATCCATTGTTTCTTGTGCAGCAAGATAACTGTATAAATATGTATACATATATTGGATTTAACATATTTAACATGTATGGGATTACTTGCCATCTGGGGGATGGGATCGAGGGAAGGAGGGGAAAAGTTGGAACAGAAGGTTTTGCAAAGTCAATGCTGAAAAATTACCCATGCTTATGTTTTGTAAATAAAAAATATAATAATAAAAAATATTTTTAAAAAGGAAATAATGGTATTCCTTTAGTACAGCTCTAAACGTTAGGAAGCTTTCCTCTACATCAAGCCAAAATGAGTCTCTCAGTGTTTCCTCTCTGGCTCCTACTTTTGCCCTCTGGAACCAAGCACAGGAAGATTTGTTTTTTCATTGTAGAGTTTGTTTTATTGTGCCAACAATGAGAAAGCCACGGCATGCCTCAGACCTAACCCTGCATCAGTGCTATGGAAAATAAAGAGAGTCATTTTCTTATCAGACCAGTTGCAGAGATGTGACTGTTGTTTCCTCCATGCCATCCAAAAAGTCCCTTAGCTAGTCTTTATCCCTATCTGACATGCTAAGTGTATGGGATAGCTCTTCCAATATTTGAAAACAGCCATTATTTCTTCCTTCACTCTGTTCCCCATCCAGTCCTCAGCCCAAATATCCCCAGTTTTCCCGAATGATCATCCTATGGCTTAGTCTTGAACGTCCTCACCAGTCTATCCCTTACACAGATGCCAGAATGACTTTCCCAAAGCTCAGGGCTGACCACGTCACTCTCCTATCCAGTAAACTCCAGGGACTCCCTATTGCTCCAGGATCAGATATATACTTTTCTGTTTGGTTTTTAAAGCCCTTGATAACATGACCTCCCCTCTCTTTCTAGCTGCATCGTATATAACTTCCCTTTTTTGCTCCTTACACATGCTATTCTGGGTGCCATCTCCATGCCTTTGCACTGCAACCATGCCTGAAATGCATGATTTTTTTCATCTCCACCTCGGTTATCACTTCCTGAGTCCCCATCCTTCCCTCCTCCCCAGAAGCCCCCTGAGATCTCTGTCCTTGACCTTGGAGCCTCCCTGACGACAAGGATCTTTAGGAGAGCTCTGCTCTCTCCCCAGTGACAGATTACAAAGTGGGTGATCGATAAGGAGCTGGATTTGGCGTCAGACCTGGTTCAAATTCCCCCTCGGGCACTTAATTATGTGGCTCTGGGCAAATCGCTCTAACCTATCTGGGCCAGTTTCCTCAACTGTAAAAAGAGAAGGCTGACCACTAATGTCTCTTCTAGCTGTAAATCTATGAACCTCTGAGTGCTCTTTCTCCTCACTTGAGTGTTCCTCTGCAGGCTCAGTCCCTCCACAGCTTGGCCCTGAGGGCCTCTCTCACCTTTCCAGCCTGCAGCTTCTCTGAGAGAAGCCTTTTCACCCCTTTATATTCTGGCCCTGTTCCTCAGGTTCCTCTGAATATTATCTTAGCTCCCTTAGAAGTCCTCCCTAAGAGAACTGGGCCCTCTGTATCAGGGCTTTCTAAATGTTCTTTCCTCACATTGTTTGTTTTTCCTGAGGCGATTAGGGTTAAGTGACTTGCCCAGGGTAGGATGTAATTAAGTGTCTGAGATCCTTCAGACTTCAGGGCTGGGGCTCTATCACTATACCATCTAGCTGCCCCTTTGTGTTCTGGTCTTTCTGCCCTTTCCCCCCTCCTTCCCATCTCTTCTGTGAGCCCTGTGCCTCCCCACCTATGTGGGGGCCTCTCTTCCTAGGAGGAGCCCTAGGATCTTATGGGAGGACCCTCTATGGCCCCAGCTTTCCAGAAGCTTTAGCCTTGTCTGCCCTTAAGAGAGCAGAGGATTGAGGGAAGCCCCCACATAAATCTTGAGATACAAGTCATTAGTAATGGATAGAGCTGTAGACTCAGAACAGGGAAGACCTGGATTCAAAATCCATTCCTGAAACTTCCTAGCTATGTGACATTGGGCAAGTCTTTTTGTGAGCCTCAGTTTCCCCCTTTATAAATTTTAATGGTCTGTCTCCAAGATTCCCTCCAGCTTGACTATTCTAAAATCCCTCCCAGTTCTATGTTGGAATCTCTTCCCAAGTCAGACATTCTGTGTTCCTTCTGACTGATGTTCCGGGTTCTAAGGGGTCCCTAAAGCTCCTCCAGCTAATACATTTGGGTCAAAGTGGCAGCAACTTGATGCATTCTACCTTCCCATGCCATCCAGAGCCAGTCCCCTAAGCAGAAATGGCTCCGTAGATTTATATTCTCATAGAGAGGAAGCCAAAGAAACAGAGAAAAGGGGGATATAAGAAAGAATGGGAAAGAAGAGGAAGGAGAGGGAGAGAAACAGTGAAACTGGAGAGATAGAAGGTCAAAGTCAAGAGACAGAGAGGAGGGAGGGAGAGAAAAAGGGAGAGGAGAGGAGAGAAAGACAGAGGGAAAGAGAGAGACAGACACAGACAGAGAAACTCATACTTAGGGTCAGAGTTAAGTACGATTCACTCTATGTTCTAATTAAAGTAGACTCGCCATGGATCTCCCGTCTCCACGTATTTGCAACTGTTCCATCTTCTTAGAATGCATTCCTTAATCTCCACCTTCAAGAAACCTTTTTCTTCAAGACTGAGTTCAGGTGTCTGCCCCCTCCTCCTTCCCTGATTTACCCAGCTGAAAGGAAACTGCTTCCTTAAATATTCTTTGTCTAGATTTCTTTCTTACCCCAATAATCTTCATCCTGATCATACTTTTCTGTAGACATATTGCAGCTCACTTAGCAGATTGCAAGCTCTTGGAGTAGAAGCTGTCCCTTTTTCTTTGCAAATCTAGTGCGTAGTAAAAAGCATACATAGTATATAGTAGGACTCTTAATAAACATTTGCTGGATTAATTTTGATTTAAATTGGTTTATAGAGTGCTTTGAAATTTTTAAAAATTGCTTTTCTTCAAAAGTCTATTAAACTTATTAATACAAATCTTTTTTTTTTTTCAGATGAGGAAACAGCCTTAGTGAACTAAGTGTCAGAATCCTCCACACCCCACTCTAATCCCCCTGCCTCAAACTTAGGGCATCTTCCCCAAAACTCCACTTTCCCCCTATTTTCCCCAGTTCTTCGCCTTAAGAGAGCAGATGATTGAGGGAAGCCCCCACATAAATCTGGAGACATAAAAGTCATTTGTAATGGATAGAGCTGTAAACTCAGAACAGGGAAGACCTGGATTCAAAATCCATCCCTGAAACTTCCTAGTTATGTGACACTGGGCAAGTCTTTTGCTTTCTCTAAGCCTCAGTTTTCCCCCTGTAAAATACAGAAAATAGCATCTGCCTCACAAGGTTGTGTAAGGATGAGATTTTTAAAAGTATATAGTGTTTTTGCAACCTAAAAAAGTTATATACTATTATTGTTCTATTAAAAGAACAATTTTTATTCCCTCCCCCCCAACACATACCCATACAAATTTCTATCAGAAAGTTTTTAGTAATTGGATCCATATGTCAGTTCTTTGCTGAGAAAACTCCAATGATTCCCATTCCGCCAGACTCACTCTATGGCCAGGAACTAGTCCAAACTTCCTGGCTGACAATAAAGGCACTTTATGATCTCACTCCAAACTATTTTTTCAGTTTTTCTGCTTCCATGAACTTCTCTTCCCTCGGACAAATCTGTTTTCCAGAGCACAGATATAGTCTCACCTCTACTTATCTACCTTGCAGCCATTCTTCAAGGCCTGGCTCAAGTTCCTAAGATTTAGAAATAAAAGGCATCTTAGAGCTCTAATTCAACACTCTAGTTTTACACATGATGAAACTGAGGGCCAGAGGAGTTCATTAATTTGCATTTATTTATTCAACAAGAATTTATTGGTGTTTATTTAATTCCAGGTACTGTGCTAAGCTCTGAAGTTAAAAAAAAAAAAATTAGTCCACCAGTACCTGCCTCGATGAGCTTACAATCTTATGGAAGAAAAATATGAATAGATACATAAATACAAAAAAATACGAAGTAAATTAAAAAATAATGGTGGAGTTGGAGGAATTAAAGTAATTGTCAGGATGAGGGCAGGCCTCCCTTGTGAAGGAGGAGGCCTTCTTGTGAGCTCTGAAGGGAGCACGGGGTCCTACAGGGAGAGAGGAGGAGGGTATTGATTCCAGCTGTGGAGGATGACCTTTATAAAGGCACAGAGATGGTAAATGCAACTTCCTGGTTAAGGAAAAGCTAATAGACCAGTTTTGACTGGAGCAGATGTATGATAGGTAGACTGTATTAAGCCTGGAAGCCCCGAGGGCTTAAAAGGACAGAAAAGTTTGTGTTCTGGCTGAAAGAGAACTTGAGGGTTCTTGAGCAGAGGAATGATATAGTCACAATTACAAGTGCTTTAGGGATATCACTTTGGCAGCTGAAAGGAGGATGGAAACGCCAAGTGATAGGACCTGTCCTAGAACTCGTGGATGAAAAGTAGAGAAAGAAGGGGACTGAATCCACCCCTGGGGGGAAGGTTACTGATGATGATACGGTATAGAATACTGAAAGCACCAGCTAATTGGGTAGAGATGATTTATAGAATCATAGCTTTTAGAGCCTCAATGGATCTATGGATGAATGAATGAATGAATGAATGAAAAATTACCTGCTTCTTATGGCCATCTATTGACCACAACTCTCCCGTTTTACAGGTGAGGAACCCCTAGTGTTGAAGGAACTCAGTGAGGACCAGGAGAAAGCAGGGTTCTGAAAACCCTGGCAAAAGAGGGGCCAACAGGAACCAATGGAGAGTCAATAAGTCCAAAGAGAGACTCGGTATGATCTCACAGGAAGTAGAGGGCCGAGGCTCAAACCTGTTTACAGAATCTATGTGCTTGCCAATACGAGTCCGCCTCCCTCCATTCCCCCCCAGGCTCCTCGGGATGTTCCCAAGCTCGGCTCAGAAGGAGCTTCTCCTTCACCAGGATCTTTCTGATGCTTCATGTCTCCCCAGTGGTCAGAACCCAATCTCAAATGAAATTAAACACATCGGCTTTTTTGTACACAGACTGTACATTTTTCCTCCAGCAGAATGTAAGCTTCTTAACAGGTAATTAGTAAAAGTTTAGTTGGACACACAGTATACAGTAAGCTTTGACTTTAAAACACGTAGGGGCCGATTTTGGACACCATTTTGGCCTAAGGGAGGTGCCTTTAGTCATTATGTTAAGAATTATTTCTATATATATATATGATTCCTGTTTATACAGAACTTTAGTTTACAGAGGACCGTCATATACATTATATCAGACTTGAGGATCACAACAGTTCTGTGAAATATCTCAGGGCAGCTAGGTGATGCAATGATAGAGCACCAGCCCTGCCGTCAGGAGGACCTGAGTTCAAATTTAACCTCAGACACTTAACACTTTCTAGCTGTGTGACCCTGGGCAAGTCACTTAACCCCAAATGCCTCAGCAAAAAAAAAATATACGTCTACATCTACACATTTATTATTATTATCATCCCCATTTTATAGGGGAATGAACTGAGGCCCAGGGAGAAATACTTACCCAGGGTCACATGGAAATTTAGTAACTTTTTTTAAGGCCATTGTAACAATGGAATTGGACAGAGCCAATTATAAAATTTCTGGATACATCTCTCCTTGGGCCAGAAGAGTAGATGCTGGCTGGTCCATCTTACAAAAGATGAAACTGAGGAACCAGTGGAGGTGATACACTAGTAGGGTTAGCAGGGAAGCCAAGAATTCTCCTCCGAGTTGTTTTAAACAGGTCCTGCTTTCCCCATCACTCCCAGGGCTTCCTATGGGGGGTGTTCCTTTCTCCATCTTCCTAGAAGCACTTGACTCTACATCCGGCAGACAGCTATTTTCTCATTGTCTCTTCTGTAGCAGAAGGACAGTGTCTAACCCAGAATGGGAACCAGGAGCTAGGGTTGGTCGGATCCCTCCGCGGCCCACCCTAATAGCCCTAGAAAGACGAGCAGAGAAGTTTGGGGGCAGTGTGCCCCTTTCCAAGACTAGCCCCCCGAGGTCGGGCAGGCTGCCTGGGTGCCAAAGCTGGTGGGAAAGGACTGATCCGGCCCGGGAATCTGTGCCGGTCGGGGCGGATCCTCAGCTCAGCCGTAGCTCAGGAAGCCGAGGGCTTCTGCCTTCCCTTTATGGGGAAAAGAGTCTGTTAGGACTGTAAGCAGGACAGTTCCAGAACCGAGGCTTTAGGCCGGCAGAGAGCTGAGGGACCCGCAAGACCCGGCCCACTGGGCCTAAAAGGCACAAGCCCAAGAGTCCAAGAAAATGGGCAGAGGCAGGCAGCTCAGTAAGGCAAACCCACTGGATGTTTATTATTGAGTTTTTAAATATTAAAAAGTGGAAAGGTTCCTAAAAGACACAGAGCCCAGGAATGGAGGAGAAGAAGGGGGGATGTGGGATGGAGAACAAACTCACCCCAACCTGGGGAATCTTTCCTCCCAGCCCAGTGGCCTCCCTGCTGGCCAGGAAACCGAGAGGAAGGCTCGAGCTTTCCTGCCCATTCTGAGGGAGGACACCCATTCTGGAGGAGAGCTGAAAGTTATGTAACAAGGCATTGGGGGCAGGGGGAGAAGGGGACAGCAGGACAAGAGGAGAATGGGTGCCCCCATAACCCTCACCCGGCCCTGCCAGGTCCCATCCAAGCCCCCCAAGGCACCAAGAAGAAAGAAGCCGAGTTCCAACTCAGCCACATCCAGGGCTATTCACAGGCTCACTCACGGAAGGTTACAGTTGAAAGGGTTCATAGAAGCCATCTTGTTCAATGGCCCCAAGGTTCAGGACGCTTTCCCCACCTCCCTCCTTCCACACTGGATTTAGGGAAGAGGGGAGAGAAAGGGAGGATGGGTACTTCTATGGCAGAAGGTCTGGAGAAGGGGAGACAAGGGGGGATTGTGGGAGCCAGACTACAAGAGGGACCGAAGTCATCTGACCCTTGGCAACAAGGCATCTTTGGTCAGGCAAGAATGGCACTGGGGATTGGACCAGTCTCAGCTGAAGTCTCGGTTGGGCAGAAGGAGGGGGGCAACCAGGGTCCAGAGATAGAGGAACAGCCCTGCCCAGCTGGCGCAGATCTTCACCCAGACTGCAGTCCAGGTGCTGACCATCTTCCTGGTGACATCGTCTGGCCTGGAAAAAAGGCACAAATCTGAACTCCCTACCCCTCATATCCCACACCCTCACCCCAAGGGTCCCGAACACGTGTCCAGGCTAGGATGCCCCCGAGCCGGACAAAGGCCCGAACTTCTTCTTCTCTACAACCTCAGAGGGGATCCCGAGCTGGGACGGCCCCAGCACTCACCTGTACCAGTTGGTGAGTGTCATCATGATGTACAGAGAGGCGAGGCAGAGGCAGAAGTGGAAGAAGGAGTAGTTGTAGGAGACCGTGTCCTGCTCGTTGTCATAGGCCCGGCCCTCCACCACCTGCTGCTGGTCCTCCAGCATTGGGGGGGTCTCCTCCGTCTGCATCAGGCTGTTCACCTGCTTGTTGTCAGAAGAGCGGATGCTGCAGAGGAGGCAGAGGGGAATGGGTTGAGATATGGGACCCTGAATTGGGCAGTAATCAGGAGGCTGAGAAATCTAGGCCAGGCCCTAATTTCCAATTCCTCTTGAGGGTCCTCCCATCTTGGGAGCACTTCTGAGCAGGGGGAAGACAAGAACAAAGGTAACCAAGGACTGTGATGCACTTATTATAGTAACTATGGGTGGTCAAAGAAAGGGGGTCAGACAATTCACAGAAGCAAAGGTGCAAGATGTAAATATACATTTAA
The DNA here is from genome assembly GCF_902635505.1 of Sarcophilus harrisii. Taxonomy (NCBI): domain Eukaryota; kingdom Metazoa; phylum Chordata; class Mammalia; order Dasyuromorphia; family Dasyuridae; genus Sarcophilus; species Sarcophilus harrisii. Next base: position 551,020,750 of record NC_045428.1, read on the forward strand.
AAAAAAGAAATTACACTAATATCAAACAAATGTAAATTTAAAACCACTTGAGGTATCACACATTGCACCCATCAAGTTGGTTTCAAAAATTAGTGATAAAATTTGAGGGAAAAGGTTCCACTTATACATTATTGGTAGTACTGACAAATGGAATCACTTCTCTACAAAGTGAATTCCACTAAACAAGTATTTGTTAAGTAAATGGCTACAATTTACAAGCACGTTCTGTCTCACAAGCATACGGTTAGAGTTTCATAAAGTCAATCATACCCTTTGGGGTTCTAATAAATACATCCTGAGAAATGACTTCTCAGGATATAACTGAAAAGGGGAGGAGCTCATTGTGTTCCTCTGGAATAGAACAGCTATTGCAAATTACAAAGAGAACAGCTAAAAAGACAAGTGAAACGTCCCTCGGTTGTAAAGTGTCAGGGATGTTTTGGAAGCCGCTAGAGAATTGTTAAAATTGTTTAAAAATGCTTGTATAGCATTCCCACAGCTCTTAAGAGCTGGGTCACCTGGCTTCAAGCTCCACATCTTCCCTGTACTGGCTGGTAACCTGGGACACGCAACCTCTCAGTGCCCTGAAAGGGGAGGAGAAGGTGCAGACAGGTGCCGAAAAAGGTGTCTCTTCCCCGAGAGCTCCTCAGGCCAATAAAATCACAGGTACAGTTTGTACTGCTGTACTTCATCTACTTGGTTTCCCATGGGATGAATACAGAATATAATAAGAAAAGAATTTAAACTACTTCCTGCACCGTTGAAAAATTCTTTTTTTTTTTTTTGTTCCAAAATTCAATTTATATACTATCTCAGTATTAATTTTTTTTTTTTTGCAAAAAAGCTTATTACATAACATTTATGCTACAAGACATACTTACACATAGGACATTCATATTAACTCCCCTACCATATAAGCACTTGGCTCACATTCCCAAGTTCAAGTCTTGCTTTAGACAATTACTAGCTGTGTGACCCTGAGCAACTCGTTTAACCCTGCCTCAGTTTCCTCATCTGTAAAATGGGCTGGAAAAAATATAAAAATGCCAGTTTGGTATTTTTGTCAAGAAAACCCCAAATAGGGTCAAGAAGAGTCGAACAGGGCTGAAACTACTCAACAACAACATGAATATTATGATGTATCAGTGTTAAAACATCTCAAACGTCTTAGTGTGGGCTAAGCTTATTACAGTTTAAAAAAATTAATGGTTTAATTAATCATACTTATTAACAAGCTTAATAAGGCTTAGGCTGCATTAAAATGTTCATAGAAAAATCCAAGTGGATAAAGAATTTCCACTGTCCAGACAATAAATCACAATCTATTCTCTATTCAGCCACTTAAGTGATTTTTGTCTTTCTTTATTCCTTTCCTCCCTTCCTTCCTTTGTAAAGCAATTGGGATTAAGTGCCTTGCCTAGGATCACACAATTACTGACTGGTAAGTGTCTAAGGCTGAATTTGAATTCAAGTCCTCCTGCCTCCAAGGCCAGTGCTCTACTCACTGCACTATCTAGCTGCCCCAAGTGATTTTCTTAAGGAACAGGTTTGGTCATGTCTGTCTGTCCATCTGTCTCTCTCTCTTTCTCTTTTCCCTCTTCCCTTCCCCCAACTCAACAGACTCCCATGATGGTTTCCTATCACCTCCAGGAGAAACACAACACCCTCAGCCTGGTGCTCAAAGCCCTTCACAACCAAAACTGCTAACGTTACAATCTTTTCCCACCGTACACATCCAGTGCCTCTGGCCTCCAGCCATTTACTCAATTTGTCTTCCACAAACAAGCCCCTCAATCTCTCAGCTCAGGAGCTTCCCCTGCTGTTTCCCAGGCCTCCAATGTCCTGACAATGGCTTCCTTTAAGTCCCAGCTAAAATCCCACCTTCTACAGAAAGCCTGCCCTAATTTCTCTTAACTTCAACGCTTTCCCTATTTTCATTATTTTCTAATTATCCTGAATGTAGCTTCCTCTAACTCTAGATCAACATAGAAATTATTTGTTAAAATATAATATTAAATAGAGAACTATAGAGACTGAATGTGGATCCAAGCACAGTATTCTTACCTTTTTTGTTTGTTTTTTACTTTCTTGTGGTCTTTTTTGGTCTAATTTTTCTTTTATAACATGATAAGTATAGAAATAGGTTAAAAGGATTGTATATATTTGATCCACATCAAATTGCTTACTGTCTTGGGGAAGTGTGAAGATAAGGGAAGGAAGGAAAAAAAATTCAATAAACAAAGTCTTACAGAAATGAATGATGAAAATTAATTTTATGTGAATTTGGAAAAAATTAAATACTATTAAGAATAAATTTAATTTATACTTTAACATACTTAACACGTATTTGGTCAACCTGCCATCTGGGGGAGGGGATGGGGGGAAGGAGGGAAAAATTGGAACAAAAGGTTTGGCAATTGTCAATGCTGAAAAATTACCCATGCATATAACTTGTAATTAAAAAGCTATTAAAAAGTTAAAAAAAAAACAAAAAAAAAATACATTTTAAAAAATACTAAATGTTTAAAAAGAAGCAGGGATTTGATCCATAGGAAATGGATCCAGTGTGAAATGGGAGGCATAAGACAGGAATGTTTGTCATTGATGTCCGAATGAGAGAGTGAGCTGCAAAAACAGCTGGAAGAATCTGGATTAGAAAAGGCAAAAGAAGTTCCCCCAGAAAGGGGCTGACAGCAAAGCTCAATGCTCAGCCTGAGAGCTCCGAGGGGCAGGGAGCACGTCAGTGCAGACCCGCCGTGTGGGAGGGCAGTGACCTGAGCCCTACCTGATGAAGATGGTGCAGAGGATGAAGATGATCAAGCCCACGATGCTGGGCGCATCCCACCACTGCGTAGTGTAGCCCTTGGAAGGATCCGTGCTGGTTGTGTTGGCCACTGTTGGGAGGTTGGGGTTGCATTTCTGGTCTGAGGACAGAAGAAGGTCTGGTTACTGGGAGGGAGCAGCGGCAACGAAGCTTAGACTGAGCTTTCACCCAGTGGATCCCACCTCACCGTGGCCTCTGGCTGAATGGGGGAGGAGGGGAAGGAAGCAGGGGAGAGGTTCTTCACTCACCAGGGATGTTGGTCAGAGCCAACCAGGTGATAAACATGGTGTAGACAGTGATGACGGAGGCTTGTAGCAGGCCCGAGTTTGGCTGGGCTTCCTGTTAATTGATAACCACACTGGTGACTCTCCACTCTCAGTCATCATGAAGACTTCCCAAATCCTAATACCCAGATGATCTCGACTGTGCCCCGTATCTAGCTTTCCCAGTGCATATCCTACCCTCCCAGCTCTGACATCCTGGGTTCTAAGGGGCCCTCCCAGCTCTGACACCCTGGGTTCTAAGGGCTCTCCCGGCTCTGACCTCCCGGGTTCTAAGGGCTCTCCCGGCTCTGACCTCCCGGGTTCTAAGGGCCCTCCCAGCTCTGACCTCCCGGGTTCTAAGGGCTCTCCCGGCTCTGACCTCCCGGGTTCTAAGGGCTCTCCCGGCTCTGACACCCTGGGTTCTAAGGGCTCTCCCGGCTCTGACACCCCTGGGTTCTAAGGGCCCCTCCGGCTCTGACACCCTGGGTTCTAAGGGCTCTCCCGGCTCTGACACCCTGGGTTCTAAGGGCTCTCCCGGCTCTGACACCCTGGGTTCTAAGGGCCCCTCCCAGCTCTGACACCCTGGGTTCTAAGGGCTCTCCCGGCTCTGACACCCTGGGTTCTAAGGGCTCTCCCGGCTCTGACACCCTGGGTTCTAAGGGCTCTCCCGGCTCTGACACCCTGGGTTCTAAGGGCCCTCCCGGCTCTGACTTCCTGGGTTCTAAGGGCCCTCCCTGCTCTGACCTCCCGAGTTCTAAGGGCTCTCCCGGCTCTGACTTCCTGGGTTCTAAGGGCCCTCCCAGCTCTGACCTCCCGAGTTCTAAGGGCCCTCCCAGCTTTGTTCTAAGGCCCACAGGAGGGGTCGAGCAGGCTCACCTGGACCTTGGGTAGAACAGCCACAATGGAGACACAAATGCAGAAGACCAGGTTGAGGCTGATGAAGACCTTGCCTTCATAGCAGGCCCCCGAATGGGTATAGTAGATGTACATGAGTGCTATGGCAGTAAGGGCGATTCCATAGAAGAGGAAGGTAAAGAAGAAGAGGCCTGGAGAGGGGGAAAGCAAAAGGGAGTTTGGGCTGGGAGTCGAGGCCCAAGGCCCTGCTCTGTCCCTGTCTCATCAAAGCCCTTCCCCTTTCTGGGTCTCAGTTTCCTCATCTGTAACAGGGTGTGGAAGCCACTGAACCCTTCCTATGTACAGCTTTGCAAAATGCCAAGAGGAGTTTCCTCTGTGGGAGGATTTCAATATTTGTGACATTTTCTACTCTGAAATATCAGATGCAAAATTAGAAATGCATGAAAAATGCTTCTAGCTCTTGGCATGAACACAGACTTAATTTCCTCTCTGCTATTTTAAAATTTCCTAGTTCTATTTTATTTGAGGGAGAGAGATAATGCCCAAACCTGCATCTCACTTTCCTATTCTAGAACTGTTTCTCTAATTCATTGTTTTAATTTGTAATAATAATAGTTAACATTTTTAAGGGTTTCAAAGCACTTTGCAAACCCCATCTCATTTGATCCTCCCAATAGAGGTAGACACTATTGCGATCTCCATTTTACAGGTGGAGGTGGTGAGACGTTAAGGGGTGGCAGCTAATTGGGGCAAACTGCGAACTGATCAGTTTAAATGAAAAAGGATGGAGCTGGGTAGGGCAGTGGACAGAGGACTAGCTCTGGAGTTAGGAGAACCTGAGTTCAAATTTGACCTCAGTCAGTTACTAGCTGTGTTTTAACACTGGTTATCTCCCCCCCCGCCCCCCCAAATGGGTAATATTTAATAAAATAAAAATATAATAAAACATATTTATAATTTTGATTGAGGCAGCATGGGACATGATTGACTGAAAGAATAGAAGAGATGAATTCAAATTTTATCTCTGATCTGTGACCATTGTGAACCATATGTGACCATTCTAGAGAACAATTTGGAACCAGGCCCAAAGGGCTATCAAACCATACATCCCCTTTGGTCCAGTAATGTTTCTACTGGGCTTGTAACCCAAGGAGATCTTAAAGGAGGGAAAGGGATATGGGCAAAAATGTTTGTGGCAGCCCTCTTTATAGTGGCCAGAAACTGAATGGATGCCCCTCAGTTGGAGAAAGGCTGAATAATTTAAGGAACATGAAAGCAATGGAATACTATTGTACTATGAGGAACAAGTGGATTTTAGGAAAACCTGGGAGACTTACATGATGCTGAGTGAAGTAATCAGAACCAGGATAACAATGTATACAGTAATGAAAATTTTGTACAATGATCTACTATGAGAGACTTAGCTCTCTCAATGATCCCTCTCAATTCCAAAAAGGGAGAAAATGCTATCCACACCCAGAAAAAGAACTATGAAGTCTGAAAGTAGATCAAAGCAAACTATTTTCATTTTCTCATAACTTTTTCCTTTTGTTCCATTTCTTTTCACAATATGACTAATGTGGAAGGAAATAGGTTTAACATGATTTCACACGTATAATCTATATAAGATGGCTTGCTGTCTTGGGGAGAGCAAAATTTGGAACTCAACAATCTGATAAAAATAAATGTTGAAATCTATCTTCACATGTAATTGGGAAAAATACCATTTACCTTAAAGAAATGCTATGTGACTCAGGCAAGTCATTTAACCCCAATTTGCCTCTCCCCTCAATCCCCCAACACTGATTCCTAGGGTTTCTTCCTTCTCATTCTTTGGAGAGGAGAATTAGGAAGGAGACACAAAAAACTATTCCTATTCTTCTGAAAATCCCTTAATGGACTTGAAATTAAGAGATGTGGAATCAAGTTCTACCAGCCCTGCCTACATAAGGGACAATTGTGAGTATGTGTGTACTGCACATGCATGGAGAGCACCCTTTGTGTCTGTGAGTCCCAATGGAAATGGAGAGAGAGGCAGGGAGGACCACCGACCTGCATACCAGCACCGGGAGTCGCGCTCTTCGGCCTTCCACAGCCAGCTCTGGTTCCAAGAATGTGCGAAGTCGATCAGCAGGATGAGCTGGATTAGGATGAAGAGAAAGGAGCCAACCACACCAAAGTAGAACCAGACTAGAAGTCGGGGAAGGGAGAAGGAAGAGTGAGGGCCCGTGTTCCTGGCTCAAACTCTCCCCCAACCCTGTGCCAAAGCCCTGACCCAGCCCCACCCCCAGGAGACAACGAGTTCTCATTAGTGCCTCAAGAAAGTTGGAGAGCCTTAGCTCAAGGGAGGCTGACCTTCCTTTACACATTCATCTCTCTCTCCTTGCTTCTCTAGCTCCCTCTCTCTCTCTCTCCCTCCCTCCCACTTCTCTCTTTCCTTCCCTCTTTCTTTCTTTCTCCTTCTTCCCCCTCACTCTTCTCTCCCCCTCCCTCCCTCTCTCTCTCTCACACACACACGCACACACACACACACACGTCTCAGACAGTCCCAGCATGCTATGTGTGGGTATGAATGCGTCTCCACCCCAACCGAGTTGGCTGGTTCATTATTTCAGAGTTAGTGCCACAATCAGGACACCCTTGAGCCTTGAGTATCACCATTAGCCCAGAGAGCAGCAGCTGAGAGGGCCATAGATATGGGTATTCAGAGATCAGTGCCCTGGGTCAGATCAGGCTCAGTGAGGGAGGGTCAGAAGCGCTGTCCCCAAACTGGCATTCAGGGGGTGCCCCGTCTTTGGTGCTCACCATCCGCGCAGTGGGGAGATAAATAAACATGGCCTGAAGGTGACCACAAGTAGCGGAACTAGACTTACTAACCCCTGCCACCTACCATTGGTGAAGGAGCCATCTGGGATATAGAAGGCACCCACAATGATTCCTAGAAGAACCAGGAACTTAAAAAACCAAAACCTGGGGAAGAGAAAGAAGATGTCATCTTAATGGGTCTCACCCGTGGTTAGAAACCCAGTATCCAGCCTCCCATGATAACCTTATGCATAAACAGAAAGACAGGGGTTGAATGATCCTACTAAGTGGATTCAGAATTGTTTGAATGTCTAGATCAAAGGGATGATAATTTATGGACAAAGGTGAGTTCTGGAAAGGTCTCTAGTGTAGGATCCAAAGGATCTGTACTCAGCCCCCTTCTCTTTGATTTTTTTTAAGAAATCACGTGAAGGCAAAAATGGAATAATTATCAAAAACAAGACTAAGACAGAGAATCAAGGGGCAGCTGGGTGGTGCAGTGGTTAGAGCACCAGCCCTGAAGTCAGGAGGACCTGAGTTCAAATCTACCCTCAGACACTTAACACTTCCTGGCTGTGTGACTCTGGGCAAGTCACTTTACCCCAATTGTCTCAGCAAAATAAAACAAACAACAAAAAACAACAACAAAAAAAAAGAAAGATGATTGACTAGCACGGGAGAGGAATCAAGATCCCAAACTACCAACAAGCTAAAGCAATGAGCCAAATGTACCAAGATGAAACTGAATAAGAATAAAAGCAAGTCTCCTAATCAGCTTGGATTTTTAAAAAATTAGCTGTGGGCCTTTTTGTAGTGGCTAAAAACTGGAAACTGAATGGATGTCCATCAGTTGGAGAATGGCTGAATAAATTGTGGTATATGAATATTATGGAATATTATTGTTCTGTAAGAAATGACCAACAGGATGATTTCAGAAAGGCCTGGGGAGACTTACCCGAACTGATGCTGAGTGAAATGAGCAGGACCAGGAGATCATTATATGCTTCAACAATACTATATGATGACCAGTTCTGATGGACCAGGCCATCCTCAGCAACGAGATCAACCAAATCATTTCCAATGGAGCAGTAATGAACTGAACCAGCTACGCCCAGAGAAAGAACTCTGGGAGATGACTAAAAACCATTACATTGAATTCCCAATCCCTATATTTATGCACACCTGCATTTTTGATTTCCTTCACAAGCTAATTGTACAATATTTCAGAGTCTGATTCTTTTTGTACAGCAAAACAACGTTTTGGTCGGGTATACTTATTGTGTATCTAATTTATATTTTAATGTATTTAACATCTACTGGTCATCCTGCCATCTAGGGGAGGGGGTGGGGGGGGGGTGAGAGGTGAAAAATTGGAACAAGAGGTTTAGCAATTGTTAATGCTGTAAAGTTACCCATGCATATATCCTGTAAATAAAAGGCTATTAAATTTAAAAAAAAAAAAAACATAAAAAAAAAATTAGCTGTGGGTAGGGGTGGGTTGGTAGGCATGGTAGCAGGATAAATGGAAAAGACCTGGAGGAGGCCGATCATGGGGGTTATTGGTGTCTCAGCCACCTTCTTTGAAAAGGAAGGGCTGGCTGATGCCTCAAAGTTTAATGTAGTTTTACCTCTTCCCTGTAGTCTCCTTTTGAATGAGATTTCATTGATTGAACAAGATCTTTGTAAAGAACTCAGTAAGTGCTTAATAAATGCTTCTTCCCTTCCGTACACCTCTTTTCTCTTCCTCTACCAGCATCCTAGGCAAGCCCTCTGCTGATCATCATCCTGAGTTTGAGAATCACTCCATCTTTTTCACTGTGCTGCTTTTTCACAACACAGAATTCTGGGCTTGGAAGTAGAGGGGGGAACCTATTTTTATATCAATTTGAATCAATTTTTATTCCAAAACTTAAAATATTCAATACTATAGAGTGAAGGGGGGTGAGGAAAGAAGGAAGAGAGGAAGGAATGGAAGGAGGGAGGAAATAAGGGAACAAGAAAAGAAAGAAGAAAGGGATAGAGTAGAGGAAGGAATGAAAGGAGGAAAGAAGGAAGAAATAAATGAAAGGAGAGTAAGGAATAAATAGAGAAAGAAGAAGGGAGAGTGAGAAAAAGATCTAGAGGTTTTAATGGATGTGGCTGGTGAAGTCAGTGTCAACGTGGTCATGTGCTCACCAAAAAAGTGAGTGCAATCTTAGGCTTCAATTCTATGAGGTAAAGGGTTTGCTTTTGGAAGATGGTAGAAATTAATTTTGGCTCCATGAAGAAAAACTTCCTAATAATGAGAATTTTCTGCCTCAGGATGTGGTAATAAGGTCCCCATCATATGATACTTGCCATTTATCTTTGTTGCAATTATGTGCCTCTTATCTTTTCTTTTATTGTTTAAGCTGTGAGCTCAAAGTGGGTAAAATGCCTCCCTACCACATAACCTTGTACATAGTGAGCCACAAATAATATTTTTTTTCATCTCACTACATTTTATTTTTTTTTAAGTTCTCTTGAACTTTGAGTTCCAAATTTTCTCCCTCCCTCCCTTTCCTCCTCCTTCCCTAAGATGGTAAGCAGTTTGATACAGTTATATATGTGCGATCAGATAATATTTGCCAACTAAACTAATGATCAGAATGGAGAGGGGAAATGGTGAGGTGGTTGATGGCCATGGACATCTTGTCCTTACGATCACTCCCAAGCTCAGGATTTGAAGGAAAAACTCCCCTCCACTCACACAGCGACCGTCTTAGCTCAGGGCCTCAGCATGGGATCATAAATCTTGAACTATAAAAGGGACCTTCCACCCCATTAATTGCACAGGTAAAGAAACGGAGGCCCAAGGCCCTCACAGAGGTGGGATTGGAACCCTGGTCCTGTGACTTTGGAGTCGGTGTTCTTTCTTCTATATACACCCCCCAATTGTACCACACTGCTTTGATTTCCTCTCCCTGCTCCAGCCTCTCATCACCAATCCTTCCTCCACACAATTGGCAAAGAGATTTTCCTAAAATACAGGTTTACTCAAACTTCAGTAGCTCTCCACCTTCCTTTCTGGCTTTATTATACATATTACTCCTCTTCACACACTCTGTAGCCTAATAACACTACCCACCCTTCCAGTTCTTTTTTCTCTTTTTGGAGGAAATTGGGGTTAAGTGACTTGCCTAGAGTCACACAGCTAGTTTGAGATGGATTTGAACTTGGGTTCTCCTGAGTCTCCCTAGCCTCCCCCTTCTAGTTATTTCTTGCACGGGACATCCCATCTTTTGGGTGGACTCTCCATCCTCCCCTTAGCCTCTTAAAAGTTCTAGCTTCCTCTGAAGCTTAGCTCGAGGGCCACCTTCCTGTTCAGGCTTTTCCAAATGCCCTCCCCTTCTGGCTACTATGTCTCCCACTGAAACAACCATGGGTTAATGTTATCTCTGTTTAGATAATTCTGTCTCTCCATGATAGAAGCTCCCTTCATTATCTGTCTCTGCATTTCCTGTGCTTAGCACAAGGGCCAGCACAGAGCAGGTATCTACTGGTTATTTATTATTGATTGAGTGGGCAAAGGGGAGGCTGCTCTCTCACCCATTCTGGATGGCAGCCCGAGGGTCCTTGCTGTTCTTCACGCAGATCATCAGCAGGGTGAAGAGGAAGAAGAAAGCAGCCAGGGCAAAGCACACACGGTAGACAGCTCGATGGCCTAGCAGGGATCCACAGTCCACATGGCCTTCGATACCCAAAGTGGAGGGAGTCCCCTCACACACCCAGGGCAGCTGTGGGGACAAGGCAATGATGACTCCCCTCTCACCCAACTCAGCCCTATTTCCTCGACTTGGTGGGGATAGGAGTGAGGGTGGGGGTTGGTTACCACTTGCTTCCCATCTTCATTGTCTCCAAACAGGTAAAATAGGTAAAAAACAGGAATCCTTAATTTTGCTCCAAAAGGGGGACTTCAAAGGGAGGCTCCCAAGCTCCCTGACTGACCTATTCAAGATCCCTCCAACTCAATCATCCTTCTCCCAGCTGGTCTCCTTCCATCCATAAATCCTTGGGAGAGGTCTGACCCTTTTGTACCCACCCAAGCCCCTCATGGCCCCAGAACAGCTGTGGTCTCCCCACCCCCCTTCACTAAACAGATTACTGCATGATCAGGGCTCACAGCTGCACCCTTCCTGACACATTCCTTCAAACCCCCCTCCTCCCTCTCTCAAACTTCAGCTCAGTCCCATGCTATTTCAGCAGAACCCAGCACTCTCAGATTTCACTTTCTCTTGACCCTCTCCTCCCTCCCCATCCCTTAGACTCCTCCTTTAGTGAGGGACCACAAAAAGGGAAAAAATAAGGGTTCCTTATTTTTGCTCCAAAAGGGGGACTGCAAAGGGAAGCTTCCCAGTTCCCTGGCTGACCTGCCCAAGATCACTCCGGCTCTACCATCCTCCCAACCGGCCCATTCCATCCACTGCCCCACTGACCTTATATAGGTGGCTCTCCACTCCAGGACTGAGCATAATGACAGCCACCAGGACCCCAAGAAACAATAAGAAGGTGAAGGCAAGGCGGCTGATGGTGGAATTGCGGCTGGAGGGGCAGCAGCCACACAAGATGCAGGGGGCTGAGCCACAGAGACAGGATGCCTGAAAGGAGACGGACACCCCAGTTACTCATTGTTCATTTATTTTAACTTTGCTTATAGCTTTTGCTTTCCTACTACAGCTATTTCTCCGTATATCACCTCCCAACTGAATCCTCCTCGGGAACAAGGAGAAACAAGAGCAACACACCAATATTCTGACTTTACCCAGCTGCAAATACCATATTTTATCCATTGTATCCCTCCCCATCTTCCTACTGAGGAGAGGAACAGATATTTTATCTGTTGTTCTATGACACATGTTCACCAGCTCTTGCATGCCTCCTCCCAATGTACAAGTGATTCTTGGAAATCTTCTCAAGGAAGACTGGAATTCTCCTTCCCCCCTCCTTTTTTATGGAAAAGAAATGAATGGGGAAGGGCTTTCCTTAGTAGAGAAAGCAGCAAAATAAAGTTGTGCATTTCTGCTTTCTGTCTTCCATTATTCTCATCCAATGATCCAAACAGTGTTTTGGGTTCTTATCCTGAACACAGCCAAGTCTCTTTCACTGTGAGCTCCTGGAGAGGCAGGGTTGGGTTGAGTTGGGTTTGTTTAATTTTGTTTGCCTTTCTTTGTATCCTGCGCTTTAGCACAGTGCTTGGCACGTAGTAGATAATCAATAAATGCTTGTTTACTGACTGATGCATTGTCCTTAGCCTTCCTTGGCAGCCTTAGTGCTTTCTGGACTTTAGATCCTCTGACCATTCTAATGGGTCCTTTACAATCTTGTACATTCATCCATAATTACTTGTTCTTATTTCCATCTCATACACGTGCCTTTTTCACACCAGAAAGACTGAAATTTAAAGAACATTTCAAATGATCAAGATCTGACAACTGAAACAGTGTATTTTTAAATCCACAAAACAAATAGAGATAGTAAGATGAAAGTTTTTATTTCAAAGTAAAAGTATAATCTTTGTGTTAACTGACATGCCCAGTTCTTCTACCGTTAACATCTGAATTGGTCCATGAGATTCCTGTACCTCCACATGAGACTCTATAAAGCTCTTCATTTGTCTTTGGGACAATAAAATTGTATTCTTGAAACTCACTCTCCCTTGAGCTGACTTTCCTTGTAGAATTTTTGATCAATGAAAAGAGCACTGGATGTGGAATCAAGAAAACAGATTCTATCTCAGATGCTTACAATCTGTGTGAATTGGTCAAGCTACTTAGCTCCTTTGAACCTCGGTTTTCCTTCTCTATAAAATGGGGAAAATAATAAGCTCAAGCTGACTTCATGCCCAGTCCTATATCCACTGGGTGATCAGCTGTCTCTGGAGAGAAAAGAAAAGCAGGACCAAGGACAGAGTGTGAGTGAGTAGGAGCTACTCTGTTCCAGGGGGACAGGAGGGAAAAGAGTCAGCAGGACCCAAGGGGCAGCAGGAAGACGGACTGGAAAGTCAGTAGAAAGTAATATACTGGGAGCCAAGAAAAGAGAAATGTTTAAGGAAGAGTTGTAAGAAATGACTGGTGCAGGTGTAGAAAATGACTGGTACAGAATAGTATAAACAGATACAAGGACTATAATACCATAAATGGAAAGTTTGAGAAAATGAAGCAAAACTCCGAGCAGCTGAAAAAACAAGGGTGATCCCAGAGAACAGAATAAAATATCTCTTTCTTGTCTTGGCAAAGAGGGGAACTAATGAAGCAGGACAACGCATCCATTGTCAGAGGTAGTCACAATATTAGATGTTTTTCTTGATTAAAAAGAAGCAGGGGAAGGAGCGAAGGAGGGGGAACAGCTAGGTGGTGCAGTGGATAGAGCATCAGCCATGAAGTCAGGAGGACCCGAGTTCAAATGTGGTCTCAGACATTTAACACTTCCTAGCTGTGTGACTCTGGGCAAATCATTTAACCTCAACTGCCTCACCAAAAAAAAGAAAAAAGAATGGAAGGATTATCATCATTGATAATAGTGATGATAGTGAGCACTTAAAGAGTACTTTAAGATTAGCAAAGTACTTGAACCTCACAGCAGATACTATGATTATACCTATTTTTCAGATTAGGAAACAGAGTGGGAAAAGTTTTAGTATCTGAATCTAGATTTTTAACTCAGTTCTTCTTGATTCTAAGTCTACCATTCTATGCCCTGTGCTACTTAGCTTCCTTTAGGATCAAAAAACTATTTCCAGAAATGACTAATAATCTAAAAATAGGAGGCTTCAATAAATCACGAAAAGGGTGGAACTCTGAGTTTCCTTCCAACTGAGATTCTATGACCAGTCACCTGGGAAGCTAGAGAGAGATCCAGTCTCCTGTCTCCTGAATGCAGTATTTCTTTCATCCCAACATGTAGCCAAAGGCATTAAACCAGCTCCTCGGCAGACCAAGACAAGGCTCTCCAGAAAGGAAAGGGCCTGGCTTAGGCAGCGAGTCTGGGAAGAAGCCCCAGCCAGTCCTAGTTAGCTCTGGCCCAGAAATGCCTTCTCCATGAGATTGGCAGGTCGGCTCTGACCAGGCACAAGTGGGACAAAGGCCAATGACTTTTTCTCCTCCTGAGAAGGATCCGCTTTCCCTTTCCCTTCTCTTCATGTGTCTGCTTGTCAGGTTTTGGTTGAACTTTAATGTGTTTATTTTTCAAACTAGACCTGTGATGTCATCAATATAGAGCAGAGGGAACAGCTGGCTCAGAGTGGCTCGTCCTTCAAATTACAACATAATCATAAAATATTTAGCAAAATAAATAAAAATACAATCGAACATAGACAATGTGAACTTGTGGTTTTCTAGGCCAATATACAGCCAGCAGCTCTGATGGTTTAATGGCTTCCATTTTTATCTGAGCTCTGATGTCACTGGTGTAGGAAAGTCCCCTTGAAGAAAATCCCTCCACCAAGACAGACTGCAGACACTGGCAAATTGGCCTTAAGACAGTAAGACTTGGCAGAGAGTGATTTGCCCAGGATCACTTAGTGACTGTATCAGAGGCAAGATTTGATCCTAGATTTTTCTGACTCTAAGACTGGCTGTTCTTTACACTCTCTTTCACAAGTTCTATTACAAACTTATTAATGTGCCTATTCATCCTGAAGGAGTCATCTCCTAAAATGTCAGAGCTGGAAGAGACCTTGGAGATCCTGTTTCTTTCACTTTCTAACTCATTTATTCCTTCATTCTTGCACTCATTCATTCACACTATAGTTGGAATCAGTGGTGTGACATGGGAAATCCCGGCACAGGACCACCCATTATGGAGTGCCCACAGCAAAGAAGGCTCTATGGGCAAAGCAGAATTGCACTAGCTTAAAAGAAACATGAGATGCACAAATCTAGAAAGATTTCCATCCCAAATGCTCATGTGGACTATTTATGCTTGATCTGTGACAGAACATTCTGAGCTCATATCGGTCTGATCAGCCACAGTTGGACACATTATACCTTAACCTGAGGTCAAAAGTGACACAGTATTGTCATTTTGGTAAAATAAAGGACAATAACCAATACTGTAACAGAGACTCTGTATTTGATATCGAGAAAGATAACAGATCCTTGTCCTCTGGAAGCCTTTTTACACTTATTTTACAAATAGGGAAACTGAGGCCCAGGGAATGGAGCAAAGCAAATTAGGAGGCAAGTTGGGACTAGAACAAGCAAAAACATTGCTTCTAAGATAAAACATAAGTTCTCCAGCCTGGTATTTAAGACCTTCTACAATCTAGATCCAATGTGCCTTTCTAGCCTTATCTCATGATATTACTTTTTATTTTCCCTAAATTCCATCCAAGGAAGATCACGAACTGTTGTTCCTACAACCTGGCATTCTGTATTCTACTTCCACTCATTTGTATTAACTATCCTCCATGCCTGAGATGAAAGCCTTCCCTAATCTCTCCAGCATCAGTGTTCTTCCCCTCCTCAGGCCTTCAGTTTACTTCTCTGACCAGGCAGATAGGAGTGAATGAGACCAGGCAGGGTTCAAGTAGCTTGCCTGGCCTTGAAAAGGGGAAGGGTCAACTCTTCATCAGCTGGAACTTAGGATACGGTGACCAGTCACACAGAAGGGTTTTAGTAGAAGAGTAAGAGCTTAAACAAGGGGGAACTGGTGATGGATAAACTCAATATTCCAAATAAAATGGGAGGTAAGATCCTCTGCCAAGAAAGAAAACAGAGAATAAGATGTAGGGATAAACAAAAGACAGATTATGTGTTCCACTGTTATTGTTTAGTTGTGTTCACGTTTTCATGAACCCATTTGGGCTTTTCTTGGCACAGATGCTAGAGTTTTGTCATTTCCTGCTCCAGCTCATTTTACAGATGAGGAAACTGAGGCAAAAGGTGGAATGACTTGCTCAAAGTCACGCAGCTAGTAAGTGTCTGAGGCTGGATTTGAACTCGGGAAGATGAGATCTCCGGATTCCAGGCCGGGCTACCTAGCTATTCATCATCTGAGATTAGACAATAAATATGCAGTGGGCCCAGCTGATGCATTGGGAGACTTCTTCCAATGCTATCCAACAGCTCAGGAGTAGGAGTAGAGAAGGCAAGTGGGGGTAACCCAGGACAGAGACCTGGAAAGTCACGCATGTGAGTGAACAGTAGGGAACCGTATGGCACTGAACTAGCTAATTTATAAAGTCAAAACTGGGGTGAAGGAAAGCCAGAAAGGGAGGAGGGCCTAGAGACTGAGATTACAGTGAGACCAAAGAGCATTCCTGAAGGCAACACGGCCAAATAGGCTGGGACTACTGCATATTTATGTTATCTGATTTCAGCTACTCCTCAGCTACTGGACCTTTCAGATAGTGAGACTGAGTTCGAATAATTGAATATATTTAGCCTAGAGAGCAGAAGGGGGGTCTAACACCTGTCTTTACATTTATAGAAAAAGTGTTAGACATGTTCAGCTTGGCCCCAGAGGGATGAATTAGAAGACTGAAATTTAGCCTTGATGATGGGAAAAACTTCCCATTCCATCAGAAAGATCCCAAAGAGGCCCAGGCTGCCGCAAGAAGTTGGACCTTAAGGAAGGACCTTCACAAGAGTTCCTCAAGAAAACTCTAGATGACCATTTGCATATATCAGAGAGAAGATGGGTTCTCTTTTAGGAAATTTTATTTTTTTAATTTTCAGTTCTAAATTCTCTCCCTTTCTTCCACCCCACCCCCTCCCACTAGGAAAGCAAGAAATATTACACATTATCCACATGAAGTCATGCGAGACATATTTCCACTGAGAAGATGAAATCTCAGCAAAGTACAGGTTAGCATACCTGACCTCTTCAACTCTGAGGTTTTATAGCACATCTTGTATCCCAAAGGGGAATGTAAGCTCCGGGAAGGCAGGGACTGCATCATTTTGAACTTTGCATCCTCTGCTCCTAGAATAAGGCTTTGTATAGACTATGTGTTAAATGTCCATTGAATAGAGCCAAACTATTGTTTAAAATATCAGACTCCAATTCAAGTCTAAGATGAGACCCAAATTTCAGCCCAAGTGGCCTTGGTCTCCTAGATTTCAACAACTTTAGGTTATTAAAAGTCGTCTTCAAGTTCAATAAAATCACTAATGAGGCTCTCCTCATTATAGTAACTGGGCAACCTTGCTTAATCTCTCCAGGTCTCAATTTTCTCCTTTGTAGTGTTAGGCTAACGGACCTTTATGGTTCCTCCCAGATCTAAATATGGGATCTCATAGAGAGCCGTCAGTCAGCTGAAGCCCAGGCCGTGCAGTGGAAAGAGCCAATCCCCCAATCTTGTATTTGTAAAGGGGAATTTTGTTGAAGCTAAACATAGGACTTTTTATTTGTCACTATTAAATTTTGTCTTATTAGATTATTAGCTACATCCTTCATTCTAGGTTTGTCTTTTGGTCTTTCCTGAGTAATGTCATATTTTTCTATGCTTGAAGTTATAGGAAGGCTGTGTGTGTTCATTGGTCTGTATGACTTTGTCCTGGCTTTACCTTGGTAGGAGTAATTAGGAATCTCCACAGGACTATGGAAAGAACACTTAAGGACACTATTTAATCAGAAGTCTTTAGAAATAGTTATAAGAAAGCACTGGTTTCAAAATGCACAGACCCAAGAGTCTGACTTTATACTCTCAGCCTTCAAATTGGGGTGAGGTATTCGGGGGTGTCTGAAGCAAGGCTGTGTTTGAGACCAACCCCAACTGGTGAGCAAACTATTCAATGTTCACTATCAACAATTATAGCTCAGAAATCAGCAAATGCTGCAAATCAGGGATTATTTTGTTGTTTGCCTAGATTTAAGAAAGTGAAGGAGAAAAGATAACAAGGAGGTTTAAACTTTCTCCCAGAGCCACAGCCCTTTCAAAGTCACCATTGTCTCTAGTAATCCAGGAAGACCCTGCCCTCCCGAGTCAGGAGGGCAAAAGGCTATGACACAGTCCTGAGAGTTGAAGTTTGAAGATCTAGACGTCATCTACACTTTTCACAGGTCATCAGTTCTCCTGTCTCCAGCTTCCCCCCTCCTGACCTAATGCAATGCCCCCATCTCCTATAGGAAGGCTTTCCTGGTACCACATAGTACCAGTACCTAGGTATCATTAGTATCTAGTACCAGGAATATTTGTGTACCATTAAGAAATTAGGTGTACTCAAACAAAACTAATGCAGACAAGATTAGAAGGGAAGCAATAAACTGGGAAAATATTTTTACAGTCAAAGGTTCTGATAAAGGCCTCATTTCCAAAATATATAGAGAATTAACTCTAATTTATAAAAATCAAGCCATTCTCCATTTGAAAATGGTCAAAGGATATGAACAGACAATTCTCAGATGAAGAAATTGAAACTATTTCTAGTCATATGAAAAGATGCTCCAAGTCATTATTAATCAGAGAAATGCAAATTAAGACAACTCTAAGATACCACTACACACCTGTCAGATTGGCTAAGATGACAGGAAAAATAATGATGATTGTTGGAGGGGATGTGGGAAAACTGGGACATTGATTCATTGTTGGTGGAGTTGTGAACGAATCCAACCATTTTGGAGAGTAGTTTAGAACTATGCTCAAAAAGTTATCAAACTGTGCATACCCTTTGATCCAGCAGTGTTACTACTGGAATTATATCCCAAAGAGATTATAAAGAAGGGAAAGGGACCTGTATGTGCACGAATGTTTGTGGCAGCCCTTTTTGTAGTGGCTAGAAACTGGAAACTGAATGGATGTCCATCAGTTGGAGAATGGCTGAATAAATTGTGGTATATGAATGTTATGGAATATTACTGTTCTGTAAGAAATGACCAACAGGATGATTTCAGAAAGGCCTGGAGAGACTTACACGAACTGATGCTGAGTGAAATGAGCAGGACCAGGAGATCATTATATACTTCAACAACAATACTAGATGATGACCAGTTCTGATGGATCAGGCCATCCTCAGCAACGAGATCAACCAAATCATTTCTAATGGAGCAGTAATGAACTGAACTAGCTATACCCAGAAAAAGAACTCTGGGAGATGACTAAAACCATTACATTGAATTCTAATCCCTATATTTATGCACACATGCATTTTTGATTTCCTTCACAAGCTAATTGTACAATAATTCAGAGTCTGATTCTTTTTGTACAGCAAAATAATGTTTTGGTCATGTATACTTATTGTGTATCTAAGTTATATTTTAATATATTTAACATCTACTGGTCATCCTGCCATTTAGGAGGGGGGTAAGAGGTGAAAAATTGGAACAAGAGGTTTGGCAATTGTTAATGCTGTAAAGTTACCCATGTATATATCCTGTAAATAAAAGGCTATTAAAAAAAAAAAAAAAAAAAGAAAGAAATTAGGTGTACTTCTGAATCCAATTCTCCCTGTGCAACAAGAGAACTGTTTGGTTCTGCACACATAGATTGTATCTAGGATATACTGCGACATATTTAACATATATAGGACTGCTTGCCATCTGGGGGAAGGGGTAGAGGGAGAGAGGGGAAAAATCGGAACAGAAGTGAGTGCAAGGGATAATGTTATAAAAAATTACCCTGGCATGGGTTCTGTCAATAAAAAGTTATAAAAAAAAAAGAAAGAAAGAAAGAAAGAAATTAGGTGTAGGTAGAATTCAGCAAAACAAAGAAAGGTATTTTGAAATGACACAGACCCAGTGAATACTATTTTATACACTACAATAATACAAACAACACAAAAAGACTGTCAAACTCAGATTGCTGATAATGAGTCGGAGAAAAAAAGAAGAAACATCTCCCTCTTCTAACTAGAGAAGTAGAGGACTGCAATCAAAGGTACTAGGAATTCATTTACCTGAATTCAAATCTGGCCTCAGACACTTATTTGCTCTATGACCCTAGACAAATCACTTCACCCTGCCTGCCTCAGTTTCCTCATCTGTCAAATGAGTAGTAGGAAATGGAAAACCAGGATCATAAACCAAGAATACCTCAAAAGGAGTCAAGGAAAGTCAGACAGGAAGGAATAACAAGTCTTCCAAATTTAAAATGTAAGCCCTAGAGGGCAGAGGTTTTCACTTTTGTCTTTGTATTCCTAAGTATTTCAAAGCAATTCCAGGAAAAGAGTAAACAACAGCAGCGGCAACATTTACATAATGCTCCAAGGCTAAGAAATTACTTAGCAGATATTATCTAATCAATATAGGAACTATTATTATTTCATTTTATAGATTAGGAAACTGAGGAAAACAGTAGTTAAGTCAGTTGAGGTCCCAAAGCAAGCATCTGAGGATTTGAATTAAGGTCTTACTGACTCTGAATCCAGGCCTCAGTCTACAGAGCCATCCCGATGATTAAATATTTGTGATTGATTAGGTATTTTTCCTTCATTCACATATTACCTTTCCCTGGTGTACTCCTTTTGAATTTGTATATTATGTCTTGCTTTGAAAATAAACACTTGGAAATTCAACCTAGCAATCTGGAGGATGTGCCCGTGGGACAAAAAGGAAACATTCAAAAATAGGACATCTAGCTTATTTATAAGTAGGTGACAGAGTAATTAGAAAAGGGGCATGGCAGATTTCTGAGCTTTGGGAACTAAGCAGGCTCTGGAACAAGGTCAGAAGGGTAGAGATAGAATCAGTGAGCAGGAAAAGTTTGGAAACTGAAAGCCCCGAGTCCCAAGGCAGGGTCCCAAGTATGACTCCAGATTGGTGCTGGACTCCCAAAGAAACCGATCAGATCAGTCAGGATTGCCTCGTGATGGATCTAATAGCAGGATCTCAAAGAGTGCATTAGCTAAAGAACGAACTTATGCAGGATCTCAAAGAGTGCATTAGCTAAAGAAGAACGAACTTATAATTTCCAGCTTTTTGTCAGACACATGAGCCACAACACATTTATAAAATACCTCACACATACTAAGTATTGTGCTAGGTTCTGGGGGGATATAAATAAAAAAGTGTCAGTTCCTGTCCTCAAAGAGCTGATAATCTCTATAAATAAGAATATATTTAGGGAGGAGGAAAAGAAGGGAGAGAGAAGGGTAAAAGAAAAGAAAAAGAGGGAGAAAAGGGGAAAGGGAAAAGAAGAAAGGGAGAGAGAAGGGGAAAAGGGAGGAAGGGGAAGAAAGGGAGAGAGAAAGAGGGAGGGGGAAGGGGAGAATGAGGAAAGGAAAGAAAGGGTGGGAGAGAAAGGGGGAAGGGAAAGGGGGAAAAAGAGGAAAATGGGGAGGAAGGATCAGGAAGATTTTTCACTTTAACAGAGGAAATGCATTCTAAGCTTGAGGGGCACCTGTACAAAGGTATCATGGGAGATGGGAGTTATGTGAGATTCCACCATCAGAGATTTGTATCTTCGGAATGAGGATGCTGGACAGATGGTAAAAGGGAGGCACCAAAAGGAGAGGTGAAAAAGAGGGTAAAATATTGCCTCACAATTTGACAGGACTCATTCCTACAGCAAACATTTCCACTTTCCTGTGCAAACTGGCACTGGCCACCTTCTCCCGGCCAACCCTCCGTGATTCACCAGATTTCTTCACAGACACTCATACTTGCACACAATCCCTTCCCACCCCCCCACCCCCCAACTACCACCACCACCACCCTGAGTGCATTATTTCCTGGTAGTCTCTCCCACCCCAGGAAACAAAGGTCTCACAGCCCTGGCCAGTCAGGGATCAGCCTATTCTCTGCTTCCCACAACCCCTAGAAAATAGCCAAGTAGCTGGGAAGCCTGACTCCTCCCCCCACAACTGTGGGACAGAGAGGATGAGGCAAAGCAGGGAAAGAAAGAGGGAAAAACCCTCCCCTCCATTTCCATTCAACAGGAAGAACACCCTGAGCCCTCTTCTTTGTGGAGAGGAAAGGGTGGGCTGGACTTGGAAAGAATAATCTCCAGAAAGACTTAATGAGACCCGGCTGGGAAGGGGAAGAAACTCAGGAACAGCTTTGCCCTCTGGGCCTGGGGCTAACAAGAAGGGGATTTATTTCACTCAACTAAAAGCCCGATGCAGGGGCTGGTTTTTTCCCAGACACATTTTCCAAGACGGTTGGCTGGGAGCCAAAGTCTACCCCGGCTAGATGGGAATGAACGGTCTCCTTGCCCTTCCACAAATGGAGACCCCCATTTCTAGGGATGAGGGACTTTCTTTAAAAAATAAATTGGGCCTCAAGGTTGTTCTAGCATTCCCCTCCCCCACCTACAGAAAGTTCTGACCCCAATACAAAAGCCACATGTTCTTACAAGCCCAACCCTGGTCCCGAGCACCTAGGCTCAATCCAAGGGGCCGTCAAACTGTCATTAACCCGACTGATTGGCTCTTATGCTCCACGAACAGCTCAGGGTCCAGGTTCCGCTTAGCTCAGGGTCTCCAGAGTTTGAGAGGAAGGCTCCATGGGGGAAGAGCGGCCCATGGATGATAGGGAATGGAAGTTAATTAGATTTGGAGGCTTGTTTCTGGGGGAGCTCCAGTCTGCACTCCTCCCCACACCAAAGCCCCACTCCCATAATTCTCCAACACGTCCAAGAGCCAGAGCCGGGAGGGACTAGGAGAGCACACAATCCAACCTCTTCATTTGAAAGAGGTAAAAACTGAGGCGGGGAAGAGGTCGACATGCTTAACCCAAACAGTCAGTGTGAATTTGAACCCAGCTCCTGGGCCACGAAATAAAGACCCCTTTTTCCTGCTTCTTGAGATCGTTAAAGTACTCCCAGCTCCGACATTCTATGGGGAATTTAAAAGTCTCGTTCTAGTCCCAACCCTCTTTTTCTAGGATAACCCCACACACACACCACTCTTAGAAATCCCTCCCCCTGTAAAATAAGGGAGGGAGGCACGGCCTCCAGACTCGGTATTCCCAGACTTTCTGAAAGCGCTGACTTTCTAAGAATAACAAATTAATCTCGCCTCCCGCTCACCGACCCTCCTCCCAGACCACCGCCAGTCTTACTCCTTGGACCCCCCCCTTCCCCCCAGACCACCCTGAGTCTCACTCCCGGATCCCCCCTTCCTCTCCCCCCAGACCACTCCGGGACCCTCCTCCTCCCGAACCCCCAGCAGAGCAGCCCCTCCAGCCAAACCCCACCGCCGCGGCGGCCGCTCTCCTGGGTAATCCGAGAATCAGCTTCCCAGCCAGCCCTCCCCCAGGCCTGGGCAGCCCCTCGTCCCCCAGCCCAAACTCCAGGATACAGCGGGGGTCGGGCGCGGGAAAGACTCCCTCCCCCCGAGTCATTCGGGGCCTCTCCCCGGCTCAGGGCGGAGAGCGCCCCGTCCTCGCCCTGTAACCCGAGAACCCGCTGCCAGCTGCTCGGGGCATCGGCTCGCTCGGGATAAACAAGGAGCCCAGCCCGAGCGAGGGAGCCCGACGCTGGCTAGCAGTGTTGGGGGGCTCCGAGGAGGGACTGGGGACCGGGGGAAGGGCAGGGACCCACGGTCGCGGACAGACCAGAGGCTGGGAGATTAAGAGCTGAGCAGAGAAGAAGGGCTTCCAGGGCCGGGGAGGAAGAGAAGAAGGTCACTTACGCAGCTGAGCAGGGAACAGACCCCCAGGCAGGCGCCCATGGTGGCGGCTTCTAACTCGGCTTCCCGGCCGGACGCTGGGCCGTGCGCTCTCTCTGCGCCCGCCGGGCGCGCAAGGCTCCTCCGGCCAGAACCCCGCCCTTCCCGGCCGCCCTACCTGCGGAGCCTCCCCGCTCCTCCTCGGCTGGTCCCGAGGTCCGGCCCCCGACTCCCTCCCCCGCTCGGTCCTTTCCGCCAAAGCCTCGGGGGCGCTCGAGAGCAGTGCGCTCCGCAGCTCACCTGGAGCCAGGTGGGCCCAGCCCCTTGGGAGGGGCCGGGCGGAGGTGGGCAGCCCGAGCCCGCGCTCCGTCTGTCCGGGAGCTAGTCTCGCCCCCCCGGGTATCCTCTCCCTAATATTCCGGGAGCCCTTAGCCGGGCGCTCACCTCCTCTGAGCCATCACTCCCTACCCAGGACTTAGGCAGTTACCTGTATCTATATTTCGGTCCCCTCTGCTCCCCGGGAGCCGAGGCGGCGGCAAAGGAAAGCGAGCTCCCTGAGGACCCGCATCAAGTCCTTTGTTTGGTCTATGGAGTCATCGGGGCCAATCTCTCTGAGCGTTTAAGGAACGTGCGTTTTAAATGACGGAGAGTCCAGACTCCGCCGCTGGCGAACTAGGTTCTCCTGAGCAAAATTTCTGTCCTTTCTCGGGCCCTAGCTTTCCTTTCGGGAAAATGAGAGACAGAGCTGGGATTAAACTGACATCTAGGGTCTGATCCAACTCTGATATTTGTGCCGGTGCGGGGTGAAGAAAGAAAGAAAGAAAGAAAGAAACACAGAGACAAGGGGCAGAAAGAGAGGGAAGGAGGGAGAGACGGAGACAGAGAAAAGGGGCAAGAGTGGGGGAGGGAAACTTGCACATTTGAGCCCCATATGCCCCAGATCCTGGAGGTCCTCCAGGATCAGAAAGCGGAGGAAGAGCGGGAATGTCTCTTTGCCTCCCAGATCGAAAGGGAGAAAAATGCTTTCTATTGTCTAACTTAGCAGCTTCGGGCAGAAAAGGAAGCCGGTAGAACTGGGGGGAGGGAAGTGGGAAGCGGCACCTGCCAGATAAACAGGGGAACCTGGCTCCAATCTCCCACCTGTCCCTAAGTAGATGAGCCACCGTGGACAAGCAAGTCACTTCCCCTTTCTGAGGTTTACAGGTTTCCTCCCCTGTAAAATGGCGATAATAATATGTACTCCTCTTTGCCTTCCAGAGCTATTATAAGGATTAAATGAGATAATGAATGTACAGCTAAACATCTAGTGCTATATTAAGGTAAGATGTCATTATCACTCCGAGAACGCCAGAACTGGAAGGACTTCAGAGATCCTTCAATCTAACCCTTTCATTTTGTAGAAGAGAAAACAGAAGCAGAGAGGGGAAGTGATGTTCCTCGGAGGGGGAAAAGTATCAGAGGCAAGACTAAACTCCAGGTCTTCTTAGCTTTTTTCCTGGAGGTGATTTCCCATTTAGTGTCTTATAAATAAATGTATTGAGAGTTTCCCAGTAAAGACAGGAATGTGCTAGACTATGAACTTCTTGAGAGTAGGAACTGGGTCATATCCATCTCTTTCTCCCTTCAGCAATCCGGCACAGAGTAGGTTCATGATAAATATTTATCAACTGTGTGGATTAAAGTATCAACTGCTTCATTATTTGAATAATAATACTAATAGTAGTTATAACTATTAAACGATTTCTATTAATATTCCTATATTTTTGCAAAGATTTTCAAAGCGCTTTATACATATTATCTCATTTGGTCTGTAGAATGGCTAATAAAGGTAAGTACCAGTTATCAATTAATGCAAAATATTTTTATAATTTTTTTTGGAAATAATTGTCATTCTATCTCAATTTTTTTCTTTCCTTCTTCCTTCCTTCCCTCCCTCATTCCTTCCTTTCTTCTTTCTTTGCATTGAATTAGTTTATAAAGCTTGACCCTTCAAAGTTTTCTTAAATACCAGCTTAAACTGGCAAAGATTGATAAGAAATAGAAAACAGTCAATGTTGGAGGGGCTGTGAGAAGCCAAGCACATTAAGGCATTATTGGCAAAGCTGTCCAGCCATTTAAGATAATAATTTGAAATTTTTTTTTTTTTGGAGGGGGTGAGTCACTTAATTATTCATCCCCTTTGATGCAGACATCTCATTACTGATCAGCTATATCAAAGAGATCGCTGACAAAAAGAAGGATTTTATATGTAATATAATATTCATAGCAGTACTCTTCATGGTAGCCAAAAAAAAAAAAAACTGGCAACAGAGCGTACTAATTGATTGGGAATGGCTGAACAAACAGTGGCAGATAAATATAATGGAATATTAATGTGACATTAAGAAATGAGGTATTCAGAGAATTCAGAGAAAAATAGAAGGTTTTGAAATAACTCAGAATTGAGGACATAATATACTATATACAACAATATAAATAAAAACAATACAAAAATGCTGCCAAACTCAGATTATTGCAAATAACCCATCTTGGTTGGAGAGAAAAGAGGTGGAAATATACTTTACTCCTCTAATTAGAGAGATAAAGGACTACAGTGAGGGTACTGGAGTCAGGAAGACTCATTTTCCTGAGTTCAAATCTGGCCTCAGATACTTAGTTAATATATGATCCTGGGCAAGTCACTTCATCCTGCTTGCTTCAAAATTTCCTCATCTATAAAATGATCTGAAGAAGTAAATAGCAAACCATTCCAGTATCTTTGACAAGAAAACCTAAAATGGAGTCACAGAGAAGTCAGACACAACTAACAAATATATGGGATAGAGTACTACAAGTGGGAACAAGATATATATATATATATATATATATATATATATATATATATATATATATCTGACTCATTTTTACTTAGGTTTTACATTGTTACAAGAGCCAATAAATAGAATTGTAGGGATGTTGGGGAATTATTTTAATTTCTAAGTTATCAATTGAGAGAAAAAAGAAAATGAGTGAAAGGAGAAAGGGTAGGGTTCTCCAGTGACCCACCCCTACCTTGTATCTAGAGCTATTCCATGAGTTCCCTAAATGAACACGGATATCAATTCAAGAGGTGTTCGTTGGGAAGTGGTAGTGGGGATGGTGGCTGTCCTTTTATTTTTTTTGCTGAAGCAATTGGGGTTAAGTGACTTGCCCAAGTCACCCAGCTAGAAAATGTTAAGTGTCTGAGATCAAATTTGAACTCAGGTCCTCCTGACTTCAGGGTTGGTGCTCTGTCCACTTTGCCACCTAGCTGCCCCATATCTGTCCTTTTTCAAAGAGAACCATCAAGCAGGTGATGCTATGACTTATAAGTGAATTGGATTTAAGTGAGGGAGAACTGTGCAAAGTCACCTGCCTCACTTTCTCCTCCAGAGCCATCTGGGTCCAGTGACCATATATAGATCAGGATAATTGTGTGGTAAAAGAAAGGCAATGATGAAATTAGAAGAGATCTGAATTCAAATGCCAGTTTTTCTTAAAAGCTGTGGTTCATTGGGGAATCACTTAATCTCCCTGAGTCTGTTTCTTCCTAAGTAAAAGGGAATAATAAAACTGAATGCTTCACTCAGGATTTTAGTGAGGAGATAATATATGTTCAGTGTATATAAATGCCAGTTATCATCCTGTCATTATTGTTACTAATATTAATAATTATAATTTTGAAAGATGCCCATAAGGAAACACTAGACTCTTGAGTGCCACCTAAAAAGAGATCAAAAGGAGGCTAACTCAAGGTGTTTCAGATGAGAGGAAGAGGACTATTCATAGGTGCTTGGGACCAAGATAGTGTTGCCAGGAAATAGGTTAGGGGTGGGGCATAGAAACAAGGGCATGATTTCTTAGTGTTCCTAGCAAGTCTGCGGACACTCAGCTTTCCATGGAAGAAGGAAAATGGAAAAGTCCTAAGAACCTACTGGCCATCTAGTGTAATGGAGAGAGAAGGGGGGAGAAGGGTTACACATTGTTTTTTCACTTACCTGATTGACCTTGCTATTCAGATCACTTTCCTTTCCTAGGTCCCAATTTTCCCCTCTATAAAATAAAGGGGTATAGCCCCCCCATTGGACTGTAAGCTTCTTGAGGGTAGAGCTACTGCTTTTTGCTTCTTTTTGTATCCCTAGCACTTAGCATGGTGTCTGGTATATAGTAGGTACTTAATAAATGTTTATCAATGAACTCTAAAATCTCTTCCCATTCCAAACTTATGGTCCATCACTTTTTTTTTTCTTAAATTTTTTTCTCTCTTAAAATGCCAACTGAGGAGAGTGGTTTAGGTCATCAGGGCCAGGGGTTCAATTCCCAGCCTCACAACTTAATCATTTGGGTGACTATGAGCAAACCATTTCACTTTTCTGACCTCATTTTTCTCCCAAGTCATCACGGGTGATGGAGTTTTAATGTATTAGCGAGATATCAGAATCCTATTATCTCTTTATCGAAGGCAGAGGTATCCTTCTGTGACTGACTCCTAAATTGATTCAGCAAGGACTCCTATTTTATGTCACATTGGGGTAGCCACACTTGAACTACATGTCTCAGGGCTATTGAATGAAAATCGATTTAAAAGCCATAAAGTAGAGCAGCTAGGTGGGGCAATGGATGGAGCACCAGCCCTGAAGTCAAATCTGGCCTCAGACACCTAACACTGCCTAGTTGTGTGACCCCGGGCAAGTCACTTAACCCCAATTGCCTCAAAAAAAAAAAAAAAAAAAAAAAAAAAAAAAAGTTTTAAAAACCATAAATGTACTTTTTCCTTAACTTAGCTAGTGTATTGCTTTGCACGCCAAACTGAAATACCATAGTCTATATCCCATTTCTTCTGTACTAGCTTTACTCCATACCTGAAATGCTCTAGCCCCTAAATGGAACCAGAGTATACAGACCATTGGACCTGGATAAAGGCAGACCTGAGTTCACTCATTTAAAAGTTGTGTGACCCTAAGACACTTAACCTGTTTCCTCATCTGTAAATGGTGATAATAATTTCCCCTGCTTCTCAGAGTTGCTGTGAGAATCAAATAGCACAATATTTATAAAGCACTTAGAAGAGTTCCTGGAACATAGTAAGTGCTATATAAAATTTATTATTGTTGTTGTTATGTTCCTCCTGCTCTCTGCCTCTTAGTATTCCTTAGCTTCCTTCAACATATAACTCAAATGATACCTTTTTCCTATTACTCCCAGCTGCTAGTTAGTGTCTTCCCCTTTGAGATTATCTTTCATTTGCTTTGCGTGTATCTATTATATCTCTAATATATTCCTTAGACTATAAGTTCCTTGAGATCAGGAACTGTTTTTGCTTTTCTTTGTATTTATAGAGCTTAGCACAGTGCTTGGCACATGGTAAGTGCTTACTAACTGTTTGTTAATCAACTGACTCATATCAAACTGGTGATCTCTATCTCTGGTCTCTATGACTCGACTACATCCCATTTGGAAAACCTCTGCTACAATTCTAATTACCAGCTTCCAATAACCCATAGTCACAGAAAATAAAAGACCCCAATGATCTACAACCGTGGTCCCTTTCCCTCTTTCCTGAGCACAGACTTTCATGTGGAAAACAAACTCAGTAGTCACCTCCACATCCCCAGCAGACACATATTTACACACACATACACACACACACACACACTTTTGCCTTGTAATTACAGTTATTCACACTTGAGGACTTCCCTAATCACCAGGCATTGCAGAGCCCCAAGCAGGAACCCCAAAGATTGAGGATAAACTAGAAAGCCAGGTACCATGTCATGGAGAACAAAGAAAAAGACCTTTGGGGGTCAGAGATGATTGAATCAGTGCCCAGGATTGGGAGTCAGGTGGGTGGGAGAGAAGAAAGAGAGGGACAATTCTGCTGTGACTAACAGGGGACCTTACCATATTAGGCCCCAGAATTGTCACAGCTCTCGCTGAATCACTATGGCTCCTGAAGGAGTTGGCTAATGCTAGAAAGTATACCATTGGAGCTTCTTTCCTTTGGTTCAAGACTATCTGCTACTCAATGAAAATATCTCTAAAAGGGACTTAAAAATAAAAGCTTAACAATAATTTATAGCTTAATATGAACCAATTTATCAGAAGTGAGGTAGGAAAGACAAAGCTTTTCTCCATGAATGAACCCCAGTCCCTTCAGCTAGTCTCTATGTGACACGTTTCTCATTCACTTTACCAATTCATCATATTTTTTTTTCCAGTTTGTCAACATTCTTCCTAAAATGCAGCATCCAGAATTGAAAAGATGTAGTCTGGACACAGCCTAGAAAATTCATCACTTCCCTGGGGTAGGAACAGAGCTCCCTTCTGCCTTTTCTGGTTTCAGAAAGATAGCTCCATTCTAAATCCACCTATCCCTTATTAGAAGGATCATTCCATTCCCCCAACTTGTGAGAAAGAGGAGAAAGAAGACTATGAAAATAACAATTTACATTTCTTACAAGTGTTTTAAAACCTACAAAGGACTTTAAATTCATTATCTCACTTAATATCCACAATAAAATTCTGTCAAGTAGTTAGTTTACTATGAATCAGGCTTAATTCCTCAGTCCTTTGAGAGAAATTTGTATCTAGGCAAGAAAAAAGTAAACCAAAAGAATGAAGTTCTAAGGGTAAAGATTCAGGTATTAGAGCAGACATCCATCAATTGGGGAATGGCTGAATAAATTATGATATATGAAAGTAATGGAATATTATTGTTCTATAAAAAATAAGGAACAAGCTGATTTTAGAAAGGCCAGGAAAGATTTACATGAACTCGTACTGAGCGAAACAAGCAGAACCAGGAATACGTTGTACACTATAACAGCAACATTGTACAATGATCGAATATG
Source organism: Sarcophilus harrisii (assembly GCF_902635505.1). Lineage (NCBI taxonomy): Eukaryota > Metazoa > Chordata > Mammalia > Dasyuromorphia > Dasyuridae > Sarcophilus > Sarcophilus harrisii. The sequence goes on from NC_045428.1 coordinate 551,050,871, forward strand.
ACAGCCTTATCTCTTCTCCAGTGGTTCAGCAATCCAAGGCAATCCCAATAAACTTTGGATGGCAAACACCATCCGCATCTAAAGGGAGAACTATGGAGAGTGAATGTAAATCAACATATGCTATGTTGACTTTTTTTTCCTTCTCTTTTTTTTTCCCTTGTAGTTTTTTCCTTTCATTCTGATTTTTCTCTCCCAACATGATTCATAAAAATATGTAAAATAATAATAATAATAACATATATGTACAACCAAAAAAAAGTTTTTTTTTTTAACATGTACCTCTGGAAAATAAAAATAAAAAAAAAATTCAGGTATTAGTTAGTCCTAAAGGAAAGAAATTCTGCAATAGAAAGCTGGAGATCTGGGATTCTGTCCTTGCTCTGCCATTGATTCTGGGCAAATGACTTTAACTGGGTTTTTTTTCCTGCTTCTTCATGGGATAATATATATCTCACCTACCTTCCTGAGCTCTTGAGAAAATGAAATGAAATAGTGAATAGGAAAGAGTGGATAAAAAGTTTTACATATTCCCTAAAAGGTTAGAGGGGCAGACAGTTACGTTGGTCCCCAGCTGGCAGTTCTGAGCTCCCCCCACTACCAGATCTGCATGGTGTTGTACACATACCCTCAATGTGCACCCGTCCTGTGAGTGCAAAGTCTCAGCCTAGTGCCTCCCCTCCAATCCTTCCTCAGCCTGTCCCAGTATTCAAAGCCAGTGCCCCTCTCCTAACTAAGGCACAATGTCCAGTTCTGAGCATCTTCCTCTCTGATCCTGGAACCCAGCCCAAAGAGGATAGATGTAGCAGTAGCAGGACTAGAGACATGGAGACCACAGCTCCAAGTGGTTGATTCTATGATTTGCTTGCCTTGGTGCCCTTAGTTAAAAATCCATCTCTCCAGATGTAAAAAGGTCAGTTCTGATCCAGCTGGGACCTAAGAGATGAAAGGTGTCTGTCTACTTATCCTCACCTGACTTAGAGCAGGGTCTCTTTCTGTTGGAGGAAAAAAACAGCAATAATTCTTATCAACTAATACTTATTAAATATCTACTGTGTGCAGAGCACAGATGCTGGGGACTGAAATTCTGCTTCCAAGAGTTTACAATCTAGTAAATAGACCATGCCTTTCTTGTTGAGGGTTTCTTTACAGTCACATTTTGAGCACAGGTCAAGTATCAGGTCTAATATGAGATTTTTCCTGATTCCCCCACCATTATACAGACATATATTTATTTATTGTGTGTGTGTGAGAGAGAGAGAGAGACAGAGACAGAGACAGAGACACAGAGAAAAAGATGTAAGAGAGAAAGAAAGAGAAAAGATAGAGAGAGGAAGAAGAGAGAGAAGGAAAGAAAAGACAGAGAAAAGAAGAGAAAAGACAAAGGACATAGAAGAAGAAAAAGAAGAAGGAGGAAGAAGAAGAGAAGGAAAAGGAGGGGAAGGAAGAAGGGAGGAGGAGGAGAGAAAGAAACAGAGAGAGATAGTGGGAGGGGGAGAGAGAGACAGAGAGACAGAGAGAGAAAAACACACAGAGAGAGACAGAGACAGAAACAGAGAGAGACAGAGACAGAGAGAGAGAGAGGAAAAATATGTCCATCTTGTCTTCCCCAGTGGAATGTAAACTCCTAGAAGGAAGTTCTTTTTTTAATCTTTTTATTTTTTTTTATCTTTTGTATTAATCAACTAACAAGCATTTATTATAACCCTACTCTTCTAGGCTTGGGAAAATGAAAAATAAAGCAATCCTTGTCTTTAAGGAAAAGGTAAACGTACACACACACACATACACGCACGTATAACCCCAAGATTGTTGATTATTGATTGTAATCCAAGCCCTACTCACCTCATAAATATAAATAATCAACATTTATCTAGAACTTTATCATTTATAAAATATTTCACATAAACGAGTCATTTATGTAAAGTACTTAGCCCAGTGCCTGATGCAGAGTGGACCCTAAGAAATGCTTATTGACTAACTGATCTCACGCAATCCCTGAAGCACAATGTCTAGCTGACCCGTAGAAGTTTTCAACTAATCTGGCATCCTCTCATACTTCCTTCCCCCTTTCCCCAGGGACCTTTTTCTAGAGGCAGACACTGAGCCAGGGTTCACCAACGTGCAAATTCAATGTTCTTTTTATGCTCCTTCACTGTGGGGCAGCTGTGAGCATGAAAGATTTCCTCTGGTCACAGCAGCATAGATAGGACTTTTTTTGCCTCCCCATCCCAGCTGCAGCTGTTCTTCCTATGGTTCAACCCTCCTCCCCTGCTTACCATCCTTTCATCCATGGTGTGGATGTCCTTTGGCTGTTACCTTCTGGTCTACTCTCCTCTCCCTCCTTTCTTCTCTTTGGTCTCCCTTCCTATTCTGGTCCCTTTACAGTCCCTGGGCCAGGCTCCTCCCCAGGGCATTTTATGAATATGCATATGTGGTAATTAATGCTTTCCTGGCTCCTTGGCCCTACGGGGAGTAAAGCATTCCCCAGCTGGCTTTGGGCCAGCCTCTGTCTCCCCCACCCCTACCTTGGTTCTTTAAGGGAGAAAGAACACTGAGAGACACAGCTGGGATGGATGGGAAGTACCAGGAAAAGGCTGCCATCCAGGTGTACTGAGCAATGCCCAAGCCAAATCTGTGATCCACAAAGATGATGATGATGGAGGGAAGGATGCTTACAGAGCCATAGCTGACCATAGGTCATATAGAGGGTCTCCCCTAGGGTATAATACTTTACCCCTCCTCCCCCAAATCAGGATTAGACTAAAAGACTCTTAAAAGTTTTCAGCTAATCTGGTACTCTTTCATACCTCCTTCCCCACTGTAATCTCCTTTCTCTAGGGACCTTTAGAATCAATCTAACTCAACACAAATTAAGCACCTACTGACCTCTGAGCATCCATAACAGCCCTTGGGTACCTTGAGGCCCCAGAGATTGCTGGTGTGATCACTCTGGAGTTCTACCGTTCTGTTCCCCTCCTCCACTTTCCAGACCTGCCCCCAGCCTGGATTTGCAGGCCAAAAAACTCTCATCCCTTGAGAATCAAACTTTTCCTAACTTTGATTCTTTCTGCCCAAAGCCACAAAATTGCCTTCACTCGTTCCCTGTGAGCAATAACTCAGTTGCGATTTCAAAGATCATGATAGAAAATAGAAATGTGTGTGGACATTTGTATATCCACACAAGTGTACATATGTATTATGTGTGAATGTCCCCTGCTAAAGCCCTCCTTGGACATGGTGGGTCCCTTGAGCTCTCCAAGGCCGGGGCAGTGGAAGACAAACTCTGACAGGCCAGGTGAAACTGGAAAGGCCTCTAGCCAGAGTCTGGCTTAGTAATGGAACTTTTTGGCCACAGCTCAAGAACCATCAATGACTGATAATAGCTCACACTAGAACATTAAGATTCCTAAAGCCCTTTTATAGAATTAAACTTGGAGCCTCAGGTGAAGGAAGAGAGGAGAGGTGCTGAAGCTATTAACTCTACTTTACAGATGAGGAAATTGAGCTTCAGAGAGATAAAGTGATTTGTGCAAGATGATCACACAGAAAGCCATTCTAGCATATGTGGGAAGTATAATTCAAATCCAGGTTTCCTAATCAATTAGTCAGTCAATGAGCATTTATTAAGTATGTACTGTGTGCCAGACACTATGCTGAGCAAAAGCAAGGCAAAAACATGGCCCATGCTCAGATCCCAAGTCTATGTTCTATGTATTGTTTAAGGCTTTTGTAACTTTAGGAAAAGAAATTGTCATTTGCACATGTGGATGGAGGGAAAGAGATACAGACATCAGTGGAAATGGAGACCATTGAAGTATTGAGACTTGAACCCAGTGCTTCTGTCTTCAAATCCATAGCTCTTTCCATGGTAGCAGAGAGCTGTGAAGTCAGATTGACCTTGATTGACACATCCTGAGCTCTTAGTGTTCTGGTCAGGCTTTTAAAGAACAGGAAGATTGCTCATTAGAAGCTCTCTACACCAATGAAATCAAAGGTCCAACTAGAGAAAAGCTGGTAAATGTTGGCATTGTGGGTATTATGGGTGTTTTAGAAAGGGCATGGGGCACTTTTTGCCAAAAGTATGGAGAGAGATGTTATCCAGAAGAAAGAGCCATCTCCTCCCCACTATATATCTGAATTCAGAAAACCAGGATTCATATCCTGCTACTTGTGCCAGCCTGGGCAGGTCAATGAATCTCTGAGCCTCAGTTTCCTCATCTGTAAAATGAATGGATTACATATGGTGGCCTCTGAGTGTCCGCTGGCTCCAAATCTGTGATCTTATATATTATATATGTGAGCATGTGCATGTCTGATATGTATGTTGCATTGTATATATGTTTATATCTGAATGCCATATACATATATTTGTGATTGTATATATTATTAGTGTCATAGATTTATATAGAGGTGTTACATTTGTGAATGAGTGCAATAAAATCATTTTTTTCTTTTTTTCCAATTAATGAGTATTTATTTTCTTTCCCTCCTACTCTACTCCAACTCCCAGTTTAAAAGAAGGAAAGAAAAGCAAAAGTCTTGGGTTCATATCCAAGCGAAATGAATTCTCACACTGGCCACAGCCAGAGATGTACGTTTCCTTCTGCATCACGAGTTCCTCACCTGAGAGAGGGATTCACTGGGAATGTCACGCTCACATCCACCGGGAGTTCATCCCAGGAAGTATCACTCGTGCGTCCCCATTCTCCAAGATACCTTCCCTGCCAGTGTGGCCTTTCCTGCCCACATGGGAGCCTCCAGAGCAGAGGGCAAGGCAGGAATGTTGGCACCTGGCCCACTCTTTTGTACTGCCTAAGAGAGGGCTGTGGATAGGAATGGAGGTAGACAGAAGAAGAACTCTATTATTTAGGGCTTGGGAACGCTTATGACAAACACAGGTCGGGTCACTAGGTCACCGGTGGTCTCCTGGGTATCTCTGATTCAGATTAGACTTGCTTCCTGAAAGGAGATGGTCTTCCTGTCATGTCAGAGCACTTTCTCTAGGTATCTCTGATGGTCTTTATTACTGGTATTTTCTGTGTTTATGGGCTATTCATATTTAGAGACTTGTTCCAAGGACTTGTTCAAGATCACAAGAATGGCGAGTAATCTTAACCTTAGTTAGGCAAGTCGATTTATCACTCAGTTTTCTCATCTGTAAAATAAGAGAGATGAATATATTGATTTATTTTGCTTGGTTCTATTTGTTACAGGGTAGCCAGGTAGCACAGTGAATAGAGTAGTGGGCTTCAAATCAGGAGAACCTGAGTTCAAATCCAACCTCAGACACTTAATAGCTCTGTGAGTCTGGGAGAATCACTTAATTTTATTTGTCACAGTTTCTCATTTATAAAATGAGCTGGAGAAAGGAATGGCAAACCACTTTAATATCTTTGTCAAGAAAACCCCAAATGGAGTCACAAAGAGCTTGGACGTGACTAAATAGCAACAAATTTGTTTCAACGGAGGGTTTCTATTGTAGGGAGAATGTGAGTGTGAGTTAAAAGGTAATGACAGAGATACAAAAAATAAAGAAAAGAGCATCAAATGAAACACTTAAAGAAAAGATAGGAAAAAATAGAAGCTCAGAAGGGGACACAAATAGGGGATTTTGTTACAATCTAATTAAATTTAATATATATTTGCAAAATAAATGGTACATAATAGAGATTCATCACTTGCTACACAATGCTTTTTTATTTCTTCATATATTAAAATATTTGTATTGGTTGATGATTGTTATGTCATAATTTTCAGATAAAAAATTTTAAAAGAATAAAATGAAAGGCTTGGACCCTTCTATCTCTGAATCTTCATTTCTTGTTACCTCTACTTCTTCTCTTCCTGTGATTGTTTGGTCTTCCCCAGACCATCAGAAGGTCTGGGGGCAGGCAGCAATATATCTCTAAGCCTTTCCTTGCTTCTTGATAAACAGACAAAGAAACTGAAGCCCATAGAAAGGAAGGCCATATCACAGTGGTGGTTAATGACAGAAAGACCTAGAACTCAGCTCTCCTACCCAGAACTTGGGCTAATTAATTAGATGTAGTAAGCAATCACCAATCAGCATGGTCCCAAAACAGGAGTTGGAGATCCAGCTGAGAGAATATCTGGGAGGGGGTATGCAGTTGAAATATCATGCAATATTACTGTGCTGAAGAAATAATCATAATCTGTTGTTTAGTTGCATCCAACTCTTTGTGACTCCATTTGAAGTTTTTTTTTTTTTTTTTGGCAAAGATACTGGAGTGTTTTGCTATTTCCTTCTCAGACTAATTTTACACATGAAGCAATTAAGAAAAATTTTAAAAATTAAGAAAAGGGTGAAGTAATTTGTCTAGCATCACACAGCTACTAAGTGTCTGAAGACAGATTTGAACTCAGGAAGAAGAATCTTCTTAACCCCAGGCCTGGTACTCTATCCACTGTATTGCCCAGTTGCCCTGTAATAATAATAGCTAGTATGTACTTAATGCTCCAAGATTTATGAAGAATATTGAATGTTACTTTTTTTGAAACTCACAACAATTCTGGGAGGTAGGTGCTATTATTATCCCCATTTTACAGATGAAAAAAGTGAAGCTTTTAAAGGGTTAGGGGACTTGCCCATGGTCACAAAGCTAATAAGTTCTCAAGGAAGGATTTGAACTCAGAATTCAAGGATTATTGACTCTTAAATCCATTCTGGACCTTCCTCTTTTAAGAAAAGCTCCCAATATTTTCAGAGACCCCTGCCTTCTTGTCACTGAGATGACTTAGATCATAAATGCATTCATTCAACAACAACCTACGCTTCCTCTTGGAGGGAGAAGAATGAAAATTTCAAAGTATATAACGTGAAGAGCTCTGGATTTGAAGTAAGGGACCCTGGGTTCAGATTTTGACTACCTGTGACCTGGGGCAAATTATTTCACTGAAAGTTTCCTACACTAAGGAAATCACAAATTCTGACCAAAAGTAATAAATCTATAGGCAAAGAATAGGAGGGGGGAAAACTTCCCAGCACAGGAAATGAGAGCAAAGGTATGAAAGAAGGAGAGCCCATCAATTTGGAGGTAGAATAGAATATCAGTGGGCCAGACACTCAGAGGGTAGCTAACCACTTCTCCCCTCTTAATAATAGGGTTAACCTGGAGGGGAATAGAATTTCTAATACTGTTGTACATGAGCCTCCATCTGTATGCTCCTTATTATGAATCAATCAATAAAGCTACTACTAGCTTTTACTAGCTTTCTACTAGCTTTTAGGAAATGGTATGTGCTAGTGTAAAGGGGCTTGGAGCATGCTTGGAACATGGGGGGGACCATGCATCCTAAATGCTTCTACCATGTGGGTGAGAGTAGTCTCCTCTGATTAGTTACATAGTTGGAATAGGCTGCATCTTCCTTTTTTATTTATTTTTTATAAAAGCTTTTAATTTTCAAAACATATGGACAGGTCCCTTGCATAGCCTTTTGTTCCAAATTCCCCTCCCCATTCCCCCCACTCCTTTCCCTACATGGCAAATAATCCCATATATGTAAAATATATATTAAATGCAATATATGTAAACATATTTCCATAATTATCTTGCTGCATAAGAAAAATCAGATCAAAAAGGAAAAAATGAGAAAAAACAAAAAGCAAGGAAACAACAACAAAAAGAGTGAGAATGTTATGTTGTGATCCACACTCAGTTCCCACAGTCCTCTCTCTGGGTACAGATGGCTCTCTTCATCACAAGACCATTGGAATTGGCCTGAATCATCTCATTGTTGGAAAGAATCCATCAGAATTGATCTTCATATAATCTTGTTGCTGTGTACAATGTCCTAGTTTTGCTTACTTCACTCAGCATCATGTAAGTCTTTCCTGGCCTCTCTGAAATCATCTTGCTGGTCATTTCTTACAGAGCAATAATATTTCCTAACATTCATGTACCATAACTTATTCAGCCAGTCTTCAACTGATGGGCATCCACTCAGCTTTCAGTTTCTACAGGCTGCATCTTTCAAAGCTGCCAAAATGGGATGATCTTTTTCTCTGAAGATCACACACACACACACACACACACACACACACACACATCTCACCCACAAGTAGATAGCATGAACTGAACCAAGACGAAGAACTGAACCATTCCCTTTTTTAATGTATTTTTTATTATAACTTTTTATTTGCAGAGAAGGCTTCCTTTCTGTCTATGTTCTGTAAAATGAGCCTGAGATTTTTGCTTCTATTCTGTTTGGTTTGTCCATTTCCGTTTTTAGATGCAGATGGTAAAATATCCATTGGACCTGTGAGTTTGAGATATGGTGACCTGGGAGCCGGGATTCCAGATAGCATGTTTCAGCCACCCCTAGAGAGAGAAGCTCTGAGAAGCAAGGGTGCTTAATTTCTTAATTAAGAAATTACCGAGGGGACCGAGGCAAGATTGGATTTAGAACTTGGGAGTTTGCTCTAGATAGCAGGGCTTCTTAAACTTTTCCCTCTCTCTGCCCCTTTTTATCCAAGAAATTTTCATGCAACCCTCATCTTGAATCTGAGTTGAGGTGTTTCTGCATGTACAGGGCAAAGTACAAAGTTCGTGTGTTACGTGTTCAGGACCAAAGCTGCAGTGAAGTCACACTATGCAAACAAACAAGTGCTGACAGAAACACCTTATCCATTGTGTGATTGATTTTTTAAAAGCTTTTTATTTTCAAAACCCGTACACAGATAGTTTTTAACATTCACTCTTGCAAAACTTTGTGTTCCAAATTTTTTTCTCCCTCCTTTCCTCCCATCCCCTCCCCTAGACAGCAAGCAATCCAATATATGTTAAACATGTGTGGTTCTTCTATACATACTTCCTATGTGATTGATTTTGAATTAATTTTTGGCTGTTACATTCAGAAAAATCACTTTGCCAATTTTTTAATGACCCCCACATTTAGTTATGTGGCCTCGTTTGGGGTGGCAACCCATAGCTTACAAAGCTTTGCTTTACAGGAATTGAGCTAAATTATGAACTTAATCACCTTCCCCTCCCCAGAAATTGAAATGGTATGGGGTGAAGGGAAAGGGGTGGAACAGGATTACACCTCCCACATATTATAGAATAGGTTTGTATATATATATATATGATTATACCTTTGATGCAAATATTTCTTTTAATAGCTAATCCAACTATTAGTGGTTAACTGGAACTAGATTATAGGAGAGTCCTCTACACTTGAGGGAATACCAACAGTGGGGTCTGGAGGTAATGGCAAAGAATTTAGACCCCCTTAATTCTCTTAAGAGTTCCAGAGGACCCCGGGAAAGGAATGAAATGTAACATACATAGCCTTCAAGCAGTGGCGGGGAACAAGGATGGATGGTGTTATATTAAGAAGCTGTAGACAAAGACAACCTCATCTCCCAAACTGGGGACACAGAGGCTACTGACCCGTACAAGGTTCCTAGGAAATGGGCTCACACTTAATGAATGTTACGTACATGTCACATAATGTAATGTCACAGACATATGTGGAAAACATGGTGGGGCCTTGGAGCCCTTTTCTCCCTAAATGGAGTACTAATAACATTCTCTCTTCTGATCTCCAAGGATCAGTGCCTTTCTGGAGTCCATGACCAGTATTTCTTTCCATCAGGATGGATCATGGTGTCAGAAGCTCCCCCTATCTATAGGAAACTCTTTCTACCTCCGTCTGTAGATAATTCCATTACTGGCCACCATCACCATGCTGAATCCTGCAATCCACCGTCACTAGCAAGAGCTCTGCCAATTCTAATGGATCTCGTAGTCACTTGGACTCTTGGACTCTTGGAAGAATCATTCACCTAAAATCTGGAAAGAAGAAACATTAAAAAAAAAAAAAACTGCAGAGGGAACATGTATCCGGTATCTATCTTGTGTGTACCTGATTCTTATATGTTGTCTCCCTCATTAGACTGTAAGCTCCTTGAGGGCAGGGTATGACTTTTACCTTTCTTTGTATCCTAAGCATTTAGCCCATATAGTAGGTGATTAATAAATGCTTGTTGGCTTGATGTGTGCTTACAGACACATAGAGAGTGTGTGAGAGGACAGCTGTCCCATTTCCAGAGATATGCTGGGAAATATTTAAAAATCAGCTCTACATAGAGAAATATATATATGTATACTTATATGTATATATATATATATACACAGATATGTGTATGTGTATATATATAAAATATATAGATACATATATTCCCAGAGAGTATGTGAGATAACAGCTGTCCCATTTCCAGAGATATGCTGGGAAATATTTAAAAATCAGCTCTACATAGAGAAATATATATATGTATACTTATATGTATATATATATATATACACAGATATGTGTATGTGTATATATATAAAATATATACATACATATATTCCCAGAGAGTATGTGAGATAACAGCTGTCCCATTTCCAGAGATATGCTGGGAAATATTTAAAAATCAGCTCTCTACATATAGAAATATATATGTATATATATATATATACAGATATGTGTATGTGTAGATATATAAAATATATACATAAATATATTCCCAGAGAGTATGTGATATAACAGCTGTCCCATCTCTAGAGATACCCTGGGAAATATTTAAAAATCAGCTCTCTAACATATAGAAATACATATATATATATACATATATATATACACACATACATGTGTGTATATATAAAATATATACATAAATATGTACACATACATATATTCCCACAACATGATTTTAAACATAATCTGCATTGCTAACATTTTCTCCATCACTTTCTTAAATCTGGAAATCAAAAAAACAAAACAATGCTGATTTATAGAATTTGCTTTATGGAGTGTAAATATTCACACTGAAAATTTAGCACTCTGTTCTCTGGAGCAATGGTTCCAATGAAATGTTCTTGTTATTTATCTTTTGTTTTCAAAGAGGACCAATGACATCAGGAGGGTAATGCTTTGACTTGCGGGTGAACTGGATTTAAGTGAGGCAGAATTGTGCAAAGTTGTCAACTTCATTCTCTCTTCCAGAGACACTGAAGTTCAGTGGCAGGACAAAAGTCTTCAAGAAGACCGATGATGGCTTGGGATACATCAGGTGACCTTGAGATCTTCGTTGTCTTACCAAACTCCAAGCACTTTTCTGTTCTTGCTTCAGCCCATTGGAACAAATTGTTCTTCTCTGTCTATTCTGCCATTTCTCCTCCCTTTCTCTTGCAATGGTTCTGTCTCTTGTTGCTAAGAAGGAAGAGGCTCAGTCCAGGCTCAGCATCTCTTGAGTCATCAGACCTTTGGACCAAAGAGGAGACTTTTTGCCATTGCAACACTACACCTTCAGTTGCCTTGGCTGAGATCCTGAAAGTTTCACTTTTCCACTGCCTGCCTGATAATATCTGCATATGCTCCATATCATCCCCAGGATAAACAAACCTGAGCATTTTTAAAGACTAGGTCCTCACTGGCCATTCCCTTATTACAACAACAAGCGCTAAGATTCCAATGGATCTTAAGCTTGTGGTTACTCCCTCCAGCAATACATATCCCTGTGCATCCCTGCCTGACCATTCAACTCTCATTCATATCTTTCTACAAATCCAATACAAGGAATGCACCCAATTTTCCGGGACCCTGTTGTGAGTTATTTTGATATTTCACAGGTAGCAATGGACAGCAAGGTGATACAATGGATAGTGCACTGGGCTTGGAATCAGGTAGACTCATCTTCCTGAGTTCAAATCCAACCTCAGATACTTATAAGCTATATGACTTTGAAAAAGTCCTTTAACTCTGTTTGCCTCAGTGTTCTCATCTGAAAAATGAACTGGAGAAGGAAATGGCAAACCACTCCAGTATCTTTGTCAAGAAATATCAAATGGGGGGGAGGGGGCAGCTAGGTGGTGCAGTGGATAGAGCATCAGCCCTGATTCAGGGTGACCCGAGTTCAAATGTGGTCTCAGACACTTAACACTTCCTACCTGTATGACCCTGGGCAAGTCACTCAACCTCAATTGCCTCAGCAAAAACAAATAATCAAATTAAAAAAATATATATCAAATGGGGTCATGAACAACTGAACAATAATAATGGGGCTCATATCTATCTTTTGTTTATCCCTCACCAGATCATCTTTTTCCTCCCTATAGTCACAATCTGATGATATCATTTACTTCTTTTCTTTTGCATAATTCCTTATTGGTAAACTGTTACTGTAGAACCAGGAGGGAAGTCCTATGAAATAAGGCTAGAAAATGGCATGGTACCAGAGGGAGAAACCTAAATGTCAGGTTTATCTTGACCTTTTCTTAAATGGGAACTGGGAATTACTACAGAATTGAAGCAGAAGAGGTGAAGAATGATGAGAACAATGGGTAAGACAGTACTGTGAAGGATAGACTCAGACAACAATGACAACATAAATTCCTTAAGGAAGAATTCACTGTTTGATATAGTAAAAAAAAAAAAAAATCTTCTGGGAAAAATGGAAAGCAGTTTGGCAGAAATTAAGTTTAAATTGACATTTAACATCATATACTACAATGAACTCAAAGTAAATACCCTGCCTAAATATTAAAAGCTACAACATAAAAATTTAGGGAAAAAAAGCAAGATCAAGTACCTTTTACATCTATGACTGATGGGAGTTCTTAACCAAAAAAGTGATATCTAGATGATTACAAAAGATTTTTTAAAATTCTATTACAAAGAATTGAAAGGTTTTTACACTAACAAAAACTAGCAACTAAGTTAAGAAGGGATACTATTAGTGGGGAGGAGGAATAGACCTTATGTTAATTATCTCTAGTAAAGTTATGAAATATCTAAGATATGGGGACTAACATGAATGTTCAAGACCAACAGTCTGGTAGATGAACAAGTCAAGGGAGATGAACAAACTGTTCTCAAAAGAAGAATCAATTGAAAACTATAACAACCATAGGAAATATAGCTCCAAATTACTAGTTATAAGAAATTTTTTTAGAAAAATTCAAATCTAATTAAGTCTGAGGTTTCACCTCACAAAGAAAGGTAGTAATAGTCATCATTGGAAGGGTTGTGAAAAGACAGGTATACCAATACATATTGATGGAGCTGTGAACTGATTCAACCATTTGAAAAAGTCAGTTAGATTTTTGCTACAAAAGTGACTAAAATTCCCAAACTTTTGACCCAGGTACCACTACTAAGCACATACATCATGGAAATCAATGATGAAAGATCCCAAAAATGCCAAAATGTTTATAACAATATGGGGTTTTTTTAGTTAACAAAGAACTGGGAATAAAATAGATAGCATCCAATAATTTAGGAAATGACTAAAATTATAAAACACAAATGTGATGAAATATTACTTCTTTGCAAGAAATATTAAATTTGAAAAATACAGAGAAGCATGGGAAGACATATGAACCATCTTGCAAATTGATATAAGACTAGTGAAATTATACACAATGATAACAATGAATGAATGAAACAGAATAGCAAAAAACAAGGCCAAACAACAAACTTGAAACTGAATATCATCAAAATGACCAAATTTGGCCCTAAAAAGAAAGAGAAAAATATACCTCTCTATTTGCCCTTTGGTGGAGAAGTGGCTAAATAAATTATGCTGCAAATGTAATGAAATCTTATTGTTATAAGAAACAATGCCTGATATGCTGAACATAAATAAACATAGGAAGATATACAACTAAAGCAAAATAAACAAAACTACCAAAATAACATGCATCATGACTATAATAGTGTTTAAGGGAAGAAAATAACAAAACAAACAAAAATCAAATGTGATGAAATTGTAAAGACCAAGTATGGCCTTTGAAAAGATCCAAGCAAGACACCTTCCTCTATTTCTTTACAGAGGTAGGAAACTATGGGTATAAACAATATATACAATTTCAGATTTTTTTTTGATGTTCATTTTGCTAAACTTCTGTCTCTGTCTCTAGCTCTGTCTCTGTTTCTGTCTTTCTCTGTGTGTCTACCTCTGTGTCTATCTCTCTTTCTTTTCCTCTCTCATAAAAGATGGCTCTGGCAAAGGGAAGAGGAAAAATACATTGGGAAATGTAGATGATATAAAAATAAAAAGATATGAACAAAAAGTTCTTTTTAAGAAAAGGTGTTTCCTTCTCTTCTTTGCAGAGATGGATGATCATTAGTTTAGAATATTTTATATACTATCAGACCTGGAAGATATTTTGGTTAATTTTGTTGGTTGTTTTTATTTTTTTTAAACCTTGTTTCTTTTTAATTCTTTGTTACAAGAAATGACTCTCTGGACAGAGCAAAATGATAAAAAGTGATATAAAAGCAAACCTCCTAATAAAACATTTTAAAGATTTTTTTAACATTTAAGGGCAAGAGAGTAGAGTTGGAAAGACCTGTTTGTAGGCAATTCCAAGTGGTGTCTCTAAACCCTAAAAGCAATACCCCTGAGGATCACCTGAGAGACCCTGGTGATCACATCTTCATGGTATTCTTAAGACAGGGACTCTGGATTGTAGACTGAATGATCCTGCTTTGGCCAACTCCCTTTAATCATGGCCCAGACACAGGACACTCCTCATTTAGGGCCCCAAAGCGTGGGGCCCCTTTCAGCAAGATCTCAAAGCTCTCTGCTGATACTCATTAGCTCCCAAGTCCCCACCCCCTCTCTCTGCCCAGGCTGCCCTGACCTTGTTGAAATGAAGCCCCAGTAATGACACTTATTACATCCCAGAAGCCTCTCTCAAGCCTATCTTCCTCTCTCAAAAGCAGAGAAGGGGAATCAGTGCCAAGGTTAAAGCTAGCCTCCACCCCTACCCCAATTTGTAGGTCTGCTCAGCTGTTGATGTCCCATTCTTAAGGATAGCAGAAAGGCATCCAATGGCAACTAAATCAGCAAAAGACTGACATTTCACAATAACTTTCTCAGTTATTTTTTATAAATATAATACAAAGTTATAAAAAATAAAATTATAAAAAATAAAAATTATTTATATATATATAATATATATATATATTATATATATATATATATATTGTAAGAACCTAAATGTTTATAGCAGTTCATTTTGTGGTGGCAAAGAATTGGAAAATGAGTAGATATCCATTGAGGAATAGCTGAATAAGTTATGGTATATAAAAATAAAGGGATATGATTGTTCTTAAAGAAATGATGAGCAAACTGATTTTAGAAAGACCTGGGAAGCTTTATATGAACTGATGCTGAGTGAAATGAGCAGAGCCAGGAAAACATCATACCCAGCAATAGCAAGATTGTGTGATGGATCTGGTTCTTCTCAGAAGTTCGGCTATCCAAGACAATTCCAATAAATTTTGGGTGGAAAACATCACCCACATCCAGAAAGAGAACTATGGAAACTGAATGTAAATCAACATATGTTATGTTCACTTTTTTTTTCCTTTTTCTTGTTTTTTTTCTTTTGTGATTTTCCCCCCTTTGTTTTGATTTCTCTCTCCCAATATGATTCATAAGGAAATATGTAAAAAAAATATATACATATATACCAAAAAATTTTTTAAGTAAAACAAAAATTTAGGGGTGCTATCTTTCACAACAATATTTACTCCTGCCTAATGTATCCTTTGACATTCTATATCATGATTAGATACCCAAAAAAGTTATCATTTCACTAGAATAGGTGAAAGCATTGAAGTAAATAACGATACATTGTAGGATGAGAGAAAAGGCCCTGACTTTGTGGTCAGAGATCTGGATGCAAATCTAGCCTCTGATGCTAAAAGTTGTATGACCTTGGAAAATTCTTGGCTTAAATTTCTTCAGGTAAAATGAGAATGTCTCATTAAATAGCCTCTGGAGTACCTTTTTGCTCCAAACCTATGATTCTATAATAATCTTCTTTCTACTAAGGTCTGAGTATCTGAGTGTGCTCTCCATCTCAAACAGGGGTCCTCAAACTTTTTAAATAGGGGGCCAGTTCACTGTCCCTCAGACTGTTGGAGGGCCGCACTATAGTAAAAACAAAAACTTTGTTTTGTGGGTCTTTAAATAAAGAAACTTCATAGCCCTAGGGGAGGGGGATAAACATCCTCAGCTGCTGCATCTGGCCTGAGGGCTGTAGTTTGAGGATCCCTGAAAAGGAAAATTGACATTTAAAAGAGGAATATTACCTTCTTGAGATAAGCCCCCAAAGAACAGACTGTTAATGATAGAATTCCCATGCCTGAGAAGATGGCTTTTGGAGGGGAGCCTGGAGACCCCAGAAGGGGCAGGGGCTACTACTACTCTCCCTACCCAGTTTTTACTGGAGTTTCTTTGTCTAGGGCTGGCAATTGGGGAGTGGGGGTAACTCTCCTTGACTCTCAGGCTTTGTACTAGCTTTGATAACCTAGAAGATGCTGCCCTTCTCAAGGTTTGGACAAGGAGAGCACCTCATTGTGTACTATGTCCTGGTTGGATTCTGACCCTTGTGGTTAGGGACACAGAAGGATGAGTTTGAGGTCTGATTTATTGAAACTAAACCTGGCTTCTGCCCTGCAACCATCTGGCCTGGGGAAAAGAAAGCTGCTGGGGTTAATTATTGTTCACAAAGGCCTCCCCTCCCTGTCATTAGGAAGAATAGGAGATTTTAGGACAGGAAATAAGAAACCTACAAGGGGAGGGATAGAAGGCTCAGTAAATCTGAGGCAGGTCAGCAGTCCCCAAGGCAATTGGGCTTGGAGAGCTTTAATACCTTTTGATCAAAGTCTTCCTACCATCAATCCTGATCAGGGCCTGTCCATTGATCCAGAGCTAGCCCTTCTTGTTTTCTTGTGGTTCCTCCACCTATGTGGGGTTCTGCTGTCCGTCCTAGCCCAAAGGTCCATGGAATCTGGACCCATCCACCCTCTCCTAAAAGCCATCCTACCCCACCAGCCTTAGAGGGTGCAGTCTGAGTCCCAGATAAACAGACCCGAAGTAACTCCACTGGGATAATAATACATTTGGATTTGCTGGGCACAAGGCACTGACCTCAGAGCTACTTCCCAATGGTTCAGGATGGAGGGGTCAAAGACAGGTCAGAAGGAAGAAGAACAAGGAGGAAGAGAAAAAGAACAAGACCCAAATGGCCCCAGCCACCTCACCATTAGTGTTTTGGTCAGTGAGAGTGGGACCTGTAGGAGTTGGAATAGTTAGGGTGGGGACAAGGAAGATGGGGACAATGACCCAAAAGACTGATGTGGAAGACAGTGAGAGAGAGAGGAGATTTATAAACCAATGAGATTAGATTAGGGAAGGTGGGGACAGTGAGAAAGTAACACTGGAATCAGGGAGTTAAAGAAAACTAAGGGTGAGGATATTTGTGCTACAGACGTGAGGGAGATGACTGAGAAGGTAGGAAGAGAGAGGGTGACAAAATGGGATTGAGAGCAGTGTTGGGATGAGGAAGGGGGACAACAATCACAGGAATGGGGAATGATTTAGTCTAAACTCCATCTGATCAAAAATCCCCTTTAGGCCATCTCTAGTAAGTGGTCCTCCAGATTGAAGACCTCCAGCAATAGGAGAACCAGGACTGACCCATTCCCAGCAGTCCTTTGGAGTCCCTAATAAATGCTTTGGGGATTTAAAACCAAGTTTGCTCTGTAATTCTTTAATCTGAAAACTAAACAAAAGTTAACAAAGACAGACTTAAGTTGCCCAGCATCTATAGGATGCTTCTACTTTGGACCACCTGAGTATCAGTTGTAGGAACTTAGCTTGGAGATGAGAGGACATGATGGAAAAACCCGAGTTCAGATCTAGACTCAAATACTTCCTACCTCTGTGGCCCTGGGTAAGTCACTTAACCCTGTTGATCTCCAGAGAAGGAGATGGCAAACTATTCCAGTATCTTTCCCTTGAAAACCCTATAGACACTAGAGATCCATGAAATCATGAACTGAACAACAACAATAATAATGATTATAATTGTCATTGTTGTTGTTACTGTTATTTAAGCTGTCTTTAAGTATTGGAAGGAAGGTCATGAAGAAAGACCAGCTTGTCTCTATAGTATAACACTTAGAGACCTCAGTGGGGCTCCTCCATTATTCCTCTCCTTATTTCTCCACTACTTTATTGGCCTTCAATGTCTTTGTGCTTTCCCCATGACATGCTTTATTTACAGATAACTATGGCATACAACACATATATGCATACGTACTTGCATATACACGTACAAATACAGGAAAGCAATGGGTGTACCATTGGTAGGGGGAGTGTCTTCCCTGGAAGTCAGGATTTCCAATGAAATCACAGGAGGTAGGTTAAGTAATAGGAGGGTACAGGAGAATCAAGAAGGATAGGAAACAAGAGATACCCATAAACATTAGGTATATTAGGAGTAGATTAGGTTTAGAATTATTAGGATTAGAAAGATTAGGAGTAGAATTTATCAGGAAAAAAAAGGAGTCGTAATCATGATTGGAGACAAAGTTAAAACTAAAATAGATTTAATCAAAAGAGAAAAAAGAGAAACTATACTATATGATTTCTACCATGTTTAACATATATTAGACTACTTGACATCTAGGGGAGGGCATGGGGAAATGGGGAGGAAATTGGAACACGAGGTTTTACAAGGGCAAATGTTGAAGAATTGTTCACAATATGTTTTGAAAAATAAAAAGCTTTAATAACAAAAAAGAAAGAAACTATACTATATATAAGCCATATTAATCAATATTGTTCTAGCCTACTTAAATAACAAGAGAGTATAATGTTGGAACATTGCTGTGTATGGGAAATGAAGAGTTGGTAGATTCAGAAAAAATATGAAAAGCCCTTACAAAGGATAATGTCCACCTTCAGAGAAACATAACAAAGATGGTATGCCCTTATATAGATGTGTGTGTATGTAAATATATGTATATATGTGCATATATATGTATGTATTGTGTGTGTGTATATAAATATATATATATATATATATATATATATATATACATATATATCCATGCTTAAGTATAGCCTTCTTGGGAAAGGGAGGGGAGAAAGGAGAAAAAAAAGTAAAAAGTATACAGCAGAGAACAAAAGAAAATCTATAAGAAAGCAAAGAAAATATGGACAGCTCTGAATACAATGTATAGCATTTATTATATAGACTTTCTTGAAATGGAAATTATTGCTCTACATTTTGAATCCTCTCAAGTTCTAGTGTACACATGGCAATTCTTTTTCTTTTCCTATTTTATGTTTAAGTTTAAAATGAATAAATAAATAAATGATTTAAAAAGAAATCAGATTAGGGTAACCGAATATACTTATATACACACTGTAATCCACTGTAATCAGAACTTTGTTTTTATTTTTATTTTGAACTTAAATAACAAACTGTTCAAAATACAAAAACCAAAGAGGAATGTATATGAAACTGTGAATCTATTTTGTACAGCTTGTTTTCAGTATATATTCAATTTCATGTGACTAAATATGTTACATTTAAAACAATAGTACCAGCCTGCTCTTGTTTATCTGTGTCTTTTTGTGAAATTTCTTTAGCTTCTTTCTTTGTATTTTTAAAACTTTCATGGACACTTCTTTATTTTTCTCTTTTTTTCCAGCATATCATTATTTACCCACTCCCTACCCCCAACATGTGTGCACATGCACATATACACACCAAGCCTTTTTGATAATAAATATAGTCAAAAATGTACATTTTGGCCATATCAGAAGATACGTCTCATTCTGAATCTCTAGTCCATTATCTCATATACATGACATAAGATACTTACTTTATCATTACTTTTTAAAGTCATGATTGGTTGTAAAATTGATCAGAGTTCTTTCAAACTTGTTTTCTTTCATATTTCTTCAGTCATTGTATAAATAGCCTCCTGATTCTTATCCCCTGACTTTTCATCAGATTATAAGAGGTTTCTTAAGGTCACTTTCAACCTATCCCTTTCATCCCAGACTTTTACTCTTTTCTAGGGACCACATCTCTCAAACATTTGGCGGGGCTACCCAGTCCATGAATCCTGGATATTTGTCCCAGAGGTCCATGGAAGACACATGGCTGCTTCTGAGCACTAAACTTTCTGTAAACAACATATGTATGTAAACAATATATTGGCTTTTAATCCAGCTGCTATCTGCTTTAGTTTTATGGGAGAGTTCATCCCATTCATATTCACAGTTAAAATGACCAACTCTGTATTTCCCTGCTATCCTATTTTTTCCAAGTTATACTTTTCTCTCTCCTTGTCCCCTTTCTCTTCTCACCAGTATTTTGCTTCTGACCCTCTCCCTTAATCTGCCCGCTTTTTTTTCAGCCCCTCTTCCCTTTATCTTTTTCCCTTTCTACTTCTGTTCTCCCTTCTCTTAGCCTTCCCTTTTCCTTTCCTCTTGCCCATGAGCATTGAACTTTCAAGGTGAAGCTTGGAGGCACTTGGAGAGAATCTCTTTTGATATCTTGATTTTTTTTCCCCAGTAATTCTTTTAAAGAAGCTTCCTACTCTATGTGTACAGAAGCCAGCAGGTTCTGCCTTTAATAGTTAGGAGGTATATTTTAGACTCCCCAACTTTTTATTTATTTCACTCTTCAACAGGAGTCCATGACAGTGAGGTTCGACCCCAGTGGAAATGGGGAGAGGAAGGTAGAAATGAAATTGTGGTCACTTCTGAGATAAATGTGTCTATTTTCTTTTTGCTACTCTTTTAGCTAAACTGATTTAAATTCCTAGTGAAATAATCAGTCTTTGAGAGGCAGAGGCTATCGATTGACAGTCAGACAGGAGGAAAAGGGGAAGACATGACAAGTAATTTAGTTGTTGGATATACACAAGCCCACACATCTAGACTGATGCGAGAACTATGTAAAACAAAATTCAGGGGAATAGACCCAGTGGGTGAAGGCTAAACCCTGAGAATTTCAATGGGAACAGGCAGATTAGCTAATGCTCACAGTGCCCTCTGGTGGCAATCTATATGTAGGTTTACTGTAAAACAA
Organism: Sarcophilus harrisii; assembly: GCF_902635505.1. Lineage (NCBI taxonomy): Eukaryota > Metazoa > Chordata > Mammalia > Dasyuromorphia > Dasyuridae > Sarcophilus > Sarcophilus harrisii. Next base: position 551,071,783 of record NC_045428.1, read on the forward strand.
AGACCATTAAATACCATTACTGCAAATAGAAAGAGAAACATAGTGAATACAGGAAAAGGTAGCATATATCGTTAGGATTTGGACCCAAGGAATTATATTTCTTTTCTTAAAAGTGAATATTTATTGAATATTAAGACATTACGAGGCACATGATTTTTCTTCTTGAAACTAAAGAAACTTTAAACTTTCTAAAAATGAACTATTAATTTTTTTGAAAATACAAATATTTTTGTTTTTTGTTTTGTTTTCTTTCTCATTTTTTCTTTTTGATGTGATTTTTCTTGTGCAGCATGATAATTGTGAAAATATGTATAGAAAAGTGCACATGTTTAACATATATTGGATTACTTGCCATATAAAGGAGGGAGTAGAGGGAAAGGAAGGAGAAAAAAAATTGGAACATAAGGTTTTTCAAGGGTGATTGTTGAAAACTACCTATGCATGTGTTTTGAAAATAAAAAGATTTATTTTAAAAATATAAACAAATAAAGCTCTGACCCTGGAGTCAAGAAGACCCGGGTTCAAATCTAGATTCAGATACTTACTAGCTGTGTGACCCTAGACAAGTCATTGAACCCCATTGCTGAGAAGAGAAGTTTAAAAAGAGGAGCAGCTTTTAAGGAGCAACAACCCTGGAGTCAAGAGGACCTGAGTTCAAATCTACCCTCAGACAGTCAACATTTCCTAGGCAAGTCACTTAAGCCCAACTGCCTCAGGAAGAAGAAGAAGAAGAAGAAGAAGAAGAAGAAGAAGAAGAAGAAGAAGAAGAAGAAGAAGAAGAAGAAGAAGAAGAAGAAGAAGAAGAAGAAGAAGAAGAAGAAGAAGAAGGAGAAGAAGAAGAAGAAGAAGAAGAAGAAGAAGAAGAAGAAGAAGAAGAAGAAGAAGAAGAAGAAGGAGAAGAAGGAGAAGAAGGAGAAGAAGAAGGAGAAGAAGGAGAAGAAGAAGAAGAAGGAGAAGAAGGAGAAGAAGGAGAAGAAGAAGGAGAAGAAGGAGAAGAAGGAGAAGAAGGAGAAGAAGGAGAAGAAGGAGAAGAAGGAGAAGAAGGAGAAGAAGGAGAAGAAGGAGAAGAAGGAGAAGAAGGAGGAGAAGGAGAAGGAGGAGGAGGAGGAGGAGGAGGAGGAGGAGAAGAAGATTATGTAATCGCATTTATTAAGCATCTAATCAGTGATAAACATCGTACTGTGCACACAAAATTTTAAAAATGAAACAGTCCCTACCCTCAAGGAGCTCACATTCTGATGGAGAAGACAACATGTATATGTATATGCAACATAGATGCAAAATAAAGCCAAAATAATCATTGAATCCAGCTTCAATATCATTAGCATCAGAACCTTGACTCACCTGTGCCTTCACTCTCCTCTGGAGAAAGCTGTCTGACTATACTCTGTGTGCAGACCCTCATGGAGTCAGGGGTTCCCTCACTGTGCTATATTCTCATCTTGATCTGGATCTTGCCACCAGACCCAGAGGGCTCCGGAGGGGAGAGTGAGGCAGGTGACCTTGTTCAGTCTCCCTCACTTCAATCCAATTCACTTGCCTGTCATGGCCTCCCTCCCCAATGTCATGGTCCTCCTTGAGAACAAAGGACAAACAACCACAACCTTGAGCAGTGAATGACTGTAATTGGGACGCATCACCCCATCACCCCAGCAGGTGTTGCTCACAGACTGGCAGGCCTCCCAGTCTCTGTCACCTGATAGGGTGCCATCTCCATCACTCAACCACCTCATCCTTTCCAGATTGTCTAGGAGAACTTTGTCTCGGACACCATATAATGTTCTTTGTTCCTCCCCGTTCCTTTTGTGTTTGAAGTTATCTCTGGGTGATAAGCATCACTGGGCCTCTCCCTCAGTCTTGTGACACATTCGGTCATCCATCCCTCTGTTCTCCTCTGAATAAGTGTTACAATGGGAAATGGGTCAGATTTGTAGTCAGGGGACCTAAGTCCAAATCACATCTCAATCACCGAGCCCTTGTGTGATCTTGTATCTCACAAGACTTGCTGGAACTCAGTTTCCTTATCTGGAAAGTAGAAGTTAGACTGGGGTCCTTTCTAGCTCCACAGCTTTGCTCCCAAGACTCTTGTGATCTTGTATCTCACAAGACTTGCTGGAACTCAGTTTCCTTATCTGGAAAGTAGAAGTTAGACTGGGGTCCTTTCTAGCTCCACAGCTTTGCTCCCAAGACTCCTACACACTAGACAACAGACAACTGGGGTTGTCCAATAATAATAATGAAGATGAAGATGATAAGGAGACAGGGTCTATGCCTGTGATTTTATTGATACTCAGAGCTCCCTCCACCAATTCAGGTCTATGCCTTCTCTGCAATTTCTAGCTTTAGGAAATTTGAAAATACCATACAATGTAGATAAGCTTGCTTTGTGGTTTTCTAAAGCAACATGCAGTCGTCAGGGATCCATTTCTACTTGAGTTTGACACTGAATATTGAAAGGTTAAATACATTTCCCTGCATTACACAGATAGTAAGAGTCAGAGACAGGACTGGAATCAAGGCCTTTCTGTCTCTGAGCCTGGCTCCCTAGCCACTATGCTAAGTCTGCTTCTTCCATAATAAAAATAGTTGATTATAATAAAATATATTATAATTCCATAATTAAAATTCCATAATAAAAGTAGTTGATGGGTGGATATATGTGTATAGAAAGAGAGAGAAGATCCCTGTCAGGTATTTATTCAAAGTCCTTTACACATATATTGTCTCACTTGACCCTCACAACAACCCTATGAAAAAAGTGCTCTTAGTTTTTATGTCTGTGCTTGTGATTTCCTTGGTACAGGGAATATTGATGAGGAATTTTCTCTACACAGCAGATTGGCACCTGGTCAGCAATTTATAGCCTTAAAAAATTGCTTAGGGCACTGAGACATTAAAAAAAAAAAAACCTGTCCAAGGTCACACTATGGACATCATATCAACTCAAACTCCAGACATTTGCACTGCCTTCCCTTCTGTGGAGAGTCCTCAACTTTACCCTATGGCTTTACCACCTTTTTTCAGGTGTCAGCTAAAATCTTGCCTTCTGGAAGGAATGTTTTCTGATCCCTCTTTTAAAAAAAAAAAAAAAAAACTTTATAGCTTTTTATTTACAAGACATATGCATGAGTAATTTTTCAGCATTGACCCTTGCAAAACCTTCTGTTCCAACTTTTCCCCTCCTTCCTCCCACCCCCTCCCCTAGATGGCAGGTAGATGAATACATGTTAAATATGTTAAAGTATATGTTATTTTTTATTTCCTTCACAGGCTAACTGTACAATATTTCGGAGTCTGATTCTTTTTCTACAGCAAAATAATGGTTTGGACATGTATTTATTTTGTATTTAATTTATACTTTAATATATTTAACATGTATTGGTCAACCTGCCATCTAGGGGAGGGGGGGGGAAGGAGGGGAAAAATTGGAACAAAAGATTTGGCAATTGTCAATGCTGTAAAATTACCCATGCATATATCTTTCACTGGGTGTAGGTGGTTCTCTTCATAATTAACAATTGGAACCAATTTGGATCATCTCATTGTTGAAGAGGGCCACGCCCATTTCTAATCCCTCTTAATGCTAGTGCCGTCCTTCTGAGATTATTACTATTTTTTTGCCTCTGTTTTAGTTGTGGGTACATAAGTAGCGCAATAGATAGACAGCCAACCCTGAAGTCTGGAGGGCCTGAGTTCAAATCTGACCTCAGATATTTATTATCTGTGTGACCCTGGACAAGTCACTTTATTCTGTCCGCCTCAGTTTCTGTGAACTGAGTTCCCATCTGTGAACTGAGTTGAAGAAGAAAATGGCAAACATTCCAGTATGGAGTTGCAGTATGGAATAACAGTGTCTCTGCCAAGGAAATTCCAAATGGAATCTGACTGAAAAACAACTGAACAACAACAACAACAACAATAACAAATCTATACATATATGTGTGTTTGTATGTATATAATACATGTATATACATATATATCTTTTGATTTTGTGCCTCCTACATTTCCCAATTTAGTCATCTCTTAAAAGAAAAAAATTAAATGAGAAAACAGAAAAAATTCAGGAAAACTAACAAAGAGAGCAATTGAATCTGACATTTCATATAACATTCTACTCCTTTAAACAAGAAAGCAAAGTAAATTCTCATTCTTCTTTGGGGCTAAGCTTGGTCGTTATAATTTCAATATATTAAGAGTCACTTAAAAATTTTTAGTACTAGACTCAAACTTATAAGAATACAAACCATCCCCTAACTGATAAGTGGCCAAAGGATATGAACAGACAATTTTCAGATGAAGAAATTAAAGTCATTTCTAGACATATAAAAAAATATTCTAAATCACTAGAGATTAGAGAAATGCAGATTAAGACAACTCTGAGGAACCACTTCACACCTCTCATATTGGCTAAGATGACAGGAAAAGACAATGACAAATGTTGGAGGGGATGTGGGGAAATTGGGACACTGATACATTGTTGGTGGAACTGTGAACTGATCCAATTCTGGAGAGCAATTTGGAACTATGCTCTCAAAGACTATCAAACTGTGCACACCCTTTGATCCAGCAGTGTCTCTACTGGGTCTGTATCCCAAAGGGATGAAAAAACAGGGAAAAGGACCCACATATGCAAAGATTTTTATAGCAGTCCTTTTTATAGTAGCATGAAGCTAGAAACTGAGTGGATGGCCATCAGTTGGGGAATAGCTGAATAAGTTATGGTATATGAATGTAATGAAATATTATTGTTCTATAAGAAAGGATGAGCAGGATGATTTCAGAAAGACATGGGAAGATTTACATGAACTGATTTTAAGTACAGTAAAACCAAGAGAACATTGTATACAGTAACAGCAACATTGTGCGATGATCAACTGTGATAGACATGGTTTTTTTTCAATAATGAGGTGATTTAAGGCAGTTTCAATAGACGTGGGATGGAAATATTCCAGAAAGAGAAATATGAAGAATGAATGTGAATCAAAGCATACTATTTTCACCTTTTTGTTGTTATTGTTTGTTTCCTTATTTTTTTTCCTTTCTCATATATTTTTCCCTTTTGATTTGATTTTCTTTTTTGCTCATCGTGAGAAATATGGAAATATGTTTAGAAGAAATGAACACATTTAGCCTATATCAGATTGCTTGCTATCTTGGTGAGGGGGAAAGAGAGGGAAGGGGGAGAAAAATCTGGAACACAACGCTTTGAGAAGGTGACTGTTGACAATTATCTTTGTATGTATTTGAAAAAATAAAATACCATTAACAGAGAAAAATGTATTGGTATAGTCATTATGTACAATTTTTCTGGTCCTGCTTTGTACCAGTGCTCTTATGCTCCCATGTTTTACACACACACACACACACACACACACACACATATATATATATATATATATATATATATATATATATATATATATATAATATATATATATAGATGTATACTTGAAGGGTTTGTTATTTCTTTCTCCAGTTCATTTTCCAGATGAGAAAACAGGCAGAGGTGAAGTGACTTACCCAGAGTCATACTCTTACAAATACATACTCTTACAAATAGGTAAGTATTTGAGCACTCAGAAAGATGAGTTTTCCTGACTCCAAGCATGGTATGCTATTCATTGCCCCACCTAGATACCTCCATTGTTTCTTATAGCACAGTAATATTCCATTATATTCATAACTTGTTTAGCCACACCTCAATACATAGGCATCTACTTGGTTTCCAGTTCTTGTTAATACAAAAGGTTCTGCTATAAACATAGATGCATATGGTAGTCAGCCCTGGCAATGGAATTTCTGGGTCAAAAAGTATAAATCTTTTAATCACTTTCTTATTATTATTACAAAATGTTTTCCAGAATGGTTTTACTAAGTAACAGCTCTTCCAACATTGGTTATTCCTATATTTTAACCATTTTTGCTAATTTGCTAATGTAAGATGAAATCTCACAGCTGTTTTGATTTTCATTTCCTTAGTATTAGTGATTTGGAACGATTTTTCCTATAGTTGTTAATAGTTTGCAATTATTTTGAAAACTCATATCCTTTAACCATTTATCTAATGGAGAATAGATTTTTGCTCCTTTATATTTTCCTTAAATACAGCTGAAATTTTTGTCTCTGCAATGACCAGTGTTTGCTCTTAGATATACCCTATGCTTGCTGTCTTTGAAAGAAAGGTAGCTATCAGAGCTGAGGGGCCTGGTTCCCTCAACTTTCCTAACAAATTTCCAGCCATCCCAGTCAAATTAGCTGTGAATTAAGTACTTAAATAGGAATCTTGAGGAATATAGTGCTCAAACATTATTTTGCATGCAGGAAAATTTGCTGAGATTGCTGTAGAGGAGTTTAGGATTGAATTTATAGAAAATCTTCCAATTAATAAGAGTGTTGAAGCATTAAAACATATGGCAAAGGTGTCCTACCTTAGAAAATCTAGGCTGAATAGATTCTTCCTGACTTCAAATATCTGGATAAAATGACTTCTTCAGGGCCCATAAAGTTGAAGATTCTCTGTCTCTCTCTGTCTCTGTCTCTGTCTCTCTCTCTTTCTCTGTCTGTCTGTCTGTCTGTCTCTCTCTCTCTCTCTCTCTCTCTCTCTCTCTGTGTCTCAGAAAACTCAGACTAAAAGGGGAAAAAAAACAAACAAAAATGGTGAAAATACTTTGCTTTGATCCACATTCAGTCTCCATAGTTCTTTCTCTGGATGCAGATGGCACTTTCCATCCCAAGTCTATTGGAATTGTCATGAATCACAGCATTGCTGAGAAGAGCCACGTACATCACAGTTGATCATCGCACAATGTTGCTATTACTGTATACAATGTTCTCTTGGTTCTGCTCACTTCATTTAACATAGTTCCAGGCTTTTCTGGAAATTTCCTATAGCTGGTTGACCAGCTCATCAATTCTTATAGAAAAACAGTATAGAATGTTATCTCTTAATCAAAGAATATTTCCTGAGTCACTGCTCTCTGGTAGATACTCTGGCAAATATAGAGATATGATTTCTGCCTTTATGAAGCTTATAATCTAGGAGAAAACACCAGACAGATAAAAAGAGCTGATTAAGACCAGTGAAAGTAACAGACTTGAATATAACTATTGTGTACCTCCTGAAGTTTTTCTTCTCTAGACTAAACTTGACTGGTTTCTTCAACCAAACTTCAGCTAGGTGATGGCAATAGATATAATATTAGATCTAGATTCAGGAAGGGCTGGGTTCAGATTTACCCTCAGATACTTACTATCTATGTAACCTTGGGGAAATCTGCCCAGTTTCCTTATCTGTAAAAGGGAATAATGATAACACCCACCTTCCAAGATTGTCATGAGGATAAAAGATAATATTTGTAAAGTACTTTGTAATCCTTTATAAGTGTTCATTATTATCATTAATAGTGAGGGTAAAAGGGCATGTTTATAAAATATTTTGCAAACATTCATAAATGCCAATTATTATTATCATTATTATTTGATGTGGATGCAAAGCCCTTTATCATCCTGGTTGTCTTTCACTGGATACTCTCCATTTTATCAGCTTCCTTAAACTTTGTGCCCCAAAGTAAACACAACACTCCAGAGGAGGACCAATAAGGGCAGGGTCCAAAGGGGTTATCATGTCCTCTTTTTTATGCCCCTCTTAAAAGCCCAAGATTCCATTAGTGTTTTTGGCTACCATTGACATGGCCTCTGATGCTACTGATCCATATTGATATTTTAGTCCACTAAAACACCTATGTTTATGAGATGATTCAAACCAGTTCCAATTGTTCAATAATAAAGAGAATCAGCTATACCCAGAGAGAGAACTATGGGAAATGAATGTGGACACAACATAGCATTTCCACTCTTTCTGTTGTTGTTTGCTTGCATTTTTGTTTTCCTTCTCAAGTTTTTTTTCTTTCTAGATCTGATTTTTCTTGTGCAGCAAAAATAACTGTATAAATATGTATACATATATTGAATTTAACATATGTTTTAACATATTTAACATGTCTGCCATCTAGGGGATGGGGTGGAGGGAAGGAGGGGATAATTTGGAGCAGAAGGTTTTGCAAGGGTCAATGTTGAAAAATTACCCATGCATATGTATTGTAAATAAAAAGCTTTAATAAGAAATTTTAAAAATACAATTGGTCAAATGCAACAAAAAAATCCACAAGAAATCAATTCCTTAAAAAACACAGTAGACCAAATGCAAATAAATAAAATCTGCTGAAGAAAATAACACCTTGAAAAGTAGAATTAATCAAATGGAAAAAGAGATACAAAAGCTAACTGAAGAAAACCACATATATATTTACTCAATGCTGACTCCTGGGATTCTGTCATCCAGTGTGTTAACTATGCCTTCTATCTTCTTGGCATCTGTGAATCTGATGAACATGCTATTTGTATTTCTATCGAAGTCACTCATAAAAACTTTAAAGAACATAGAACCAGGCACAGAGTTCTGGAGCACTCCATTTTTGAGTCCTTTCATCAAACCTATTCTCCATCTGTTTGATTTTATTATTGTCCAATTCCATGTTATCTTCTCTACAAAAACCTTAAATATGCATTTTCTCAAAAGTTTTATTAATACCCTTTGACTCAGCAACTCCACAATTATATCTGTATCCCAAAAAGATTTTTTAAGAAAGGGAAAAGGACCTGTTTGCACAAAAATATTTATAGCAGCTCTTTTTGTGGTGGCTAAGATTTGGAAATTCAGGGAATGCCCATCAATTGGGGAATGGCTGAATAAGTTGTGGTATGACTGTGATGGAATACTATTGTGCTATAACAAATGATTATGTGTATGATTTCAGAAAAACCTGTAAAAACTTACCTGTACTGATATAAAGTGAAGTCAACAGAACCAGAAGAACATCATACATAGTAACAACAGGATGGTATAAGGATCAACTGTGTTATTCTTGGCAATATAATTGTCTTGATAATCCCAAGGGACTCACGATGAAAAATGCTATTCACCTCCAAAGAAAGAATTGTTGAAGTTTGAGTGCAGATAAAAACATACTATTTTTCACTTTCTTTCCTTCTTTCCTTTTTTTTTTTTTTTTTTTTTTTTTTTTTGGTTGTGTTTTCTCTTACAAAATGACTAACATGGAAATGTTTTACATGATGGCACATGTATATTCTATGTCATATTGTTTACTGTAACGTCCAGACTAGCTCTCTGGAGGATCTCTGGATGAGCTTTAGTCTTAGGTGGAGGAATGATGAAGGCAGGAGAGCTACCAGGAGGATCTCTGTCTCTGTCTCCATCTTTTGTGTATCCTCTGTGTCTGAGTCTGAGTCTGGGTCTGAGATGGAGCTTGAGCTCTCATCTCCAGTCCTCTCAGCCCTTAAATGCCTCAGTCCAATTATATCATTATATTACACTAAGTATATGTGATCTAGATCAATCACACTGAGTAAACACCTTGCTGTAAGTATCCTTGCTTCAAGTATACCTTTCCCAGAGTTCCCCCACTATCTTCTGTTCTCTACAGTTTACCATCTCAGGGAGGAAAAAGGAGAGGAAAGGAAAGTTAACATTTGAAATTAAAAACTTTATAAAAAAATCCTGAATGTTAAAATTATTTTACATGTAATTGGAGAAAAATGAAATATTATTTAATAAACAAACCCAAAAGCTTTGCTAAAAATTGAGGTAAACTATAGCCTTCTTCTCATCTACTAGTTTAGCAACTCTATCCAAAAAGGAATTGAGTTTAGTCTGGCACATATGACCTGGTTTTTTGTTTGTTTGTTTGTTTTAAATAAAATTTTATTCCTCTCCCCATTAACAATTTTAACATTCATTATTATTGTTTTTAAGTTTTGAGTTCCAAATTCTCTCTCTCTCCCTCTTCTCCTGCTTCCTTGAGATGATAAGCAATCTGATATAGGTTATACATATACAATTATATAAAACATCTCTTTGTTAGTTATTTTGTACAAGAAGATGAGAAAGAGGAAGAGAGAAAAAAGAAGGAAGAGAGGGAGGGAGGGAGGAAGAAAAGGAGGGAAGGAGGAAGGAAGGAAGGAAGGAAGGAAGGAAGGAAGGAAGGAAGGAAGGAAGGAAGGAAGGAAGGAAAAGAAAGAGAAAAATAGTATGGCATGACCTCCACCTGGTTTTTTATGAAAACATGCTGGATGTTTATAATTAGTGTTTCTGAGATATTAATCAACTATGTCTTTGCCGATCTACTCTAGAATTTTCTCAGGCATTAAAATTGATCTCACTGGCTTGTGATTGGCCAGTAATAGAGCTCTTGCCTTTTTTATATTCCAGGGCACATGATCTTCTTCAGCCCTGTGGTACCCTGCCCACTTTCCATGATCTTCCAAATATTACTGGCCGTGACTCAGTAATCCCAGCTGCCAGTTCTTTCAGGGGCTGAGGGTGCACCTAATTTTGGCCAAATGACTTGAAGTCATCAAGGGCAACTAAGTGCTTTCTATCTCCTTACTTACTGGAATATCAACTCCCTGTTTTACTTCTGTCATTTCCTTTGCAGAAAAAAAGCAAAGCAAAATTCTAATTGAGCAGCTCTGTTCTCAGTTTTCACTGACATCCAGGAAAGTGTTCTTCTGTGTTCTTCCTCTCTCCTTCCACCATAATCTAAAAGCCTTTTTGTGGTCCTTCACTTTCTTTAAGTCTTAACTCATTCTGAGTTTTAGCATTCCCAATAAGAGTTTGATTTGTCATGTTCTCTTCTTCTTTTTTGTCTCTGAGACAATTGGGGTTAAGTGACTTGACCAGGGTTACACAGCTAGAAAATGTTAAGTGCCTGAGGTCAAATTTGAGCCCAGGTCCTCCTGACTTCAGGGCTGGTGCTCGATCAACTGCGCCACTGAGCTGTCCCCTTCTCTTCATCTTAAGTGACTTGGCCTGCTTCCAACCCAGGTTGGTTGGTAAGTTCCCAGTGCATCAACATAGATCTCTACAGATCACCCTTTTTCCTTCCTCATTGGAATGATTAGTCTTTGGGTTTCAGAATGTCATTTCTGAGCTTCTCCCATCCTTTTATTCCACAGGATTCTACCTATATTCCCTCTGAACTCTTTGAAATCTGTTTTTTTCAAAATCTAAGGTATGTATTACACGATGTTCAGATTTCCTCAGGTCTCAGTTTCCTCATGTATAAAGTGAAGATGCTGGACTGGATTCAATTCCACAGAAGTTATAATGCTCTATAAGATTCCTTCCAGGTAGGGGCAGCTAGGTGGTACAGCAGATAGAGCCCCAGCTCTGAAGTCAGGAGGACCTGAGTTCAAATCTGCCCTCAGACACTTAAAACACTACCTGGCTGTGTGACCCTGGGCAAGTCACTTACCCCCCCCAAAAAAAATCCTTCCAGGTCTAAATGTTATAGTCCAAGATGACAATGGTACCTAGGAGAAAAAAAAAAAATAGGGGTAAACTTTTACTCATTTCTTGCCTGTGCGTATCACTGAGGCAGCCAGGTGGCACAAGGGATGAAGTGCTGAGGCTGATGACTTCAAATCTACTTCAGACATCTACTTAGCTGTGTGATGTTGAGCAAGTCACTTAACTTCTATTTATCACAGTTTCCTCATCTATAAAATGGGAATAATAAGAATATCTCCCAAGATTATTGTGAAGATCAAATGAAATAATATTTGTATAATGTCTGGAGCTATGTAAGCTTTATTATTGTTGTTATTTTTCTTGTTATTAATGCTGTACTTAATGAATGAATAATTATTGTTATTGTTATTATCAAGGGTCAAATTAAATTAATTTATTAAATTAATAATTTTAATTTATTTTTAAATTAATGAATAATTATTGTTATTAATGGTCCAATGGATACAATGCTGGGGACTATTATTAGGAATATATGAGTTCAAGAGATTTACTAGCTCTGTAACATTGAACAAATTACTTTAGCTTCAGTTTTTTCAACTGTAAAATGGGGATAATAAGGGCACTTACCTGCCAGAGTCGTTGTGAAGATCAAATGAGATAATAAATTACTTTAACCTCAGTTTTCTCAACCATAAAATGGGGATAATAAGGATACATATCTCCCAAGGTTGTTGTGAAGACCAAATGAGATATTTCTAAAGTGTCTGGCACATAGTATGAACTAAATAAATGCTATTATTGTTGTTGTATTGATGTCCCAGGCCAATGGGACCTGGGACAAATCCCATTCAACTTTCCTGGGTCTCAGTTTCCTCATGTGTAAAAGGAGAGTGCTGAACTCCAAGCTCTCCAGAAATCCCTTCTAGCTCTAAATATATAATTTTAAAATAACCATTTAGTGACTAAGTGGAGAAGAAAGGAAGAAGGAACCTTGTAGTGTGCTACTAATAATATCCCAGATTTGGAGTAACCATGGACCGGGCTCCAGTTTGTGACCAATTTATTGCCTAATTGCCCCCCCTCTCCCCTCCCAAGGAATTCTGCCTTTGCTTCCTTGAGGTTTTTTCCCTTCCTTCCCAGGCTCCTGGATCTCAGCAGAAGATGCTGGTCCCTCTTAGCATCCATTATGCCGCCTGTGGCCAGCAGGGGCTCCCCTGCCTCTGGAAGCCCCAAGAGATGCTAAAATGGACTGATGTAATCCGAAATCTGTGCGTCTGCGCTTTGATTGGGGATCAGGGTAGTGGAAAGACAAACCCCTGAGGTCGAGGACGGACTCCACTCTAGCCTGCGGCTTTCTGGGTCCAGAGGGGCAGAGCTAAGGCCAAAGCTCCCAAGCCCCCGAAGTCTGAGTTAGGAGGCCGTGGAATGGAGAAAAACAATGTATCAAGTCAAAGGACTTGGCTTTGGCTCTTCCTACTCATGTGAACTGAAACAAATCATTAAACCTTCCTGGTACTTGGTTTCCTAATTTGTAAAGTAGAGAGATTGGACTAGATGACTTACAATTCTAGAAAGAGAGGGGAGCCAGGTGGAGCAATGGCAAGAGCTTCAGACCTGGAGTCCGAAATCATGGGTTCAAATTTAACTTCAGATACTTACTAGTGTGACCCTGGGCAAGTCATTTCAAGTAACCTCAAGTTCCAAGGTCCTCTGTCTAATTCTCTCACTTTACAGAAAAGGAAAAAGACCCTGAGAGGGTAACATCATTTTCCTAATATCCAGCTGTGACAGGCCAAGGATTCCAAGGCAAGTCTTCTCCAATCCAGACCCAGGGCTTTTCCCTCTGTTCCACTCTGGAAGTGCTTCCTTCCTTCCTCACCATCTTACTATAAATAAGAAGGGTAGAGTAGGGAAATGAAGGGACATCTGGGGGAAGAGAGAGCTGAAGGCCTAAGTCTATGGGCCCTGAAGTCTCCCTCTCTACCTTGGGTTCACGAAGCCCTGGGTCAATTCTGCCTAAGGGTCACAAGGAATGAGCAGGACAGGATGGCTCTGGAAGCAGGCCAGACCTGTAGCCCGGCCGGCAAACGCCAGGCTAGCCAGCTTGTTCTGTTTCTTGACAAATGAGCTGTGACCCTTGGCTCTAAGCCCAGTGGGTAATGCTCCCTCCTCCCCACCCTAACTTCACACACTCCCTCTGGCCCAATTGGTCAGAGCAGAGAGGCCGGCCCAGGGTGGCACCCAGGCTGGAGGATGACTGTCTTCCTCAGAATGCCCTTCCCACCCCCACGCCACCCCTCACACTGACCTAAGTCCTGGATTGAGTCAGAAGAGTTAGGAGGCCCAGGGCCTGGGCTAGAGAAAAGGATGGGGAGGATAGAAATAGACCCTTAGCAATGCCCAGCTTTGCCCCCAGAATAGATGCCCAACAAAGCAATCCAACCGACTCCTTTTGGGGGGGAGCCGGAATGGGCTGAGAGTGAGCCAGGGGGAACCTCTCGTTCTAAGCCCCTGGGATCTCAAAATACTCCACCCTCAGGAGTCAGGGATATGATCCCCTTCTAGCAGGAAGCTGGATACAGTGTGAGGGCCCTGTGACCTTGAGAAGGTCTCCCAGCTCCCCGGAAAGGCTTTGCCCTGAGTGACCCCCTCCCCAGCACTCTGAAACGTGACCCCTTTGGAACACATTCCCAGCATATCTCCTCCCCTAGCCCCTAGACTAGAAGGGCCTTAGCTGGAGGTATTTCCGTCTGGGTCTCTGGGCTTTCTGTCACCTGATTCCCTGGCCCCATGCACTATATAGGGGAAAGGGCTGGCCAGCTGCTCTCAGGACACTGTCTCCTTCCCCAGTGCAGGGAGGGAGCCGGGGCCAGGGGGCTGCGCTGTGTCCCAGGCCAAGGACAATCCCTGCCCCTCTCCGTCTCGGCCTTCACCCGGTCCTTCCACTCAGAGACCCTTGGCAGAAGCAGCTCCTTCCCACTGACCTGCTTCACCCTTCCCCAGAGCATGTGGATCCCACATAGAACCCTGGACAAAAGCAGGGTATCCCCCTCCCCTCCTGTTTTAAGATCCAGGTAACTTAGACTTGGACAGTGTTATGGTGGGTTGGGACTCAGAAACACCTGAATTCAAATTTGCTCTCAGATACTTTAACGCTGTTTGCCTCCGTTTCCTTATCTGTAAAATGAGCTGGAGAAGGAAATGGAAAACCACTCCGGTTTCTTTGCTAAGAAAACCCCAGAGATGGGGCAGCAAGGTGGGGTGGTGGATGGAGAACCAGCCCTGAAGTCAGGAGGACCCGAGTTCAAATCTGGTCTCAGACACTTTAACATGTCCTGGCTGTGTGACCCTGGGCAAGTCACTTAACCCTAATTGCCTCAGGGAAAAAAAAAAGAAAGAAAGAAAGAAAGAAAAAAGAAAGAAAACCCCAGATGAGAGCACAAAGAGTCTAACATGACAGAACAAACCAACTTGGACTTGAAAGGTGAACATGGGGGCTTAGTCCTGTTTGGTGCCTCCTGGCTGAGGGAGACTACCCCAGCAGACCGGAGCAGTCTCAACTTCTTCCAGGAGAGTTTCATTTGACCTGACTTTTCTCCGCTGTTATTTTAGAATGTTACAGAACGTTCTGATATATTTCTTCCATGACTAACGCCTGTTGCATGACACCCTATAATCTAATGCAACATCCCATAATATAATCCTTTGCCCAATTATTATCTCAGAGTCTATCAGATAATTCAGTGGTTACCAACCTGTTAGTGCACACGGATTCCTTTTAAGAAATGATTTTCTCTATCTTGTGATGAAGAGAGCCGCCTGTAGATGAGGACTGTGAGAACTGAGTGAGGGTCACAACACAGCATTTTCACTCTTTTTGTTGTTTTTTTGTGTTTTATTTTCTTTCTCATTTTTTTCCTTTTTGATCTGATTTTTCTTGTGCAGCAAGATAATTGTTTAAACATGTATGAATATATTGGATTTACATATATTTTTACCATGTTTAACATACATTGAATTACTTGCCATTTAGGGAAGGATGTGGTGGGGAGAAGAAGGGGAAAATTTGGAACACAAGGCTATGCAAAGGTCAATGTTGAAAAATTATCCATGCATATGTTTTGAAAATTAAAAAGCTTTAATAAAAAATGTTTAAAAATTATTTTCTCATTGTACATTTTTTGGAGGAGAGGGGTTGCTTCATCTTCATTTCCAAATATATTCCTCCTCCCTCTCCTGTCTAGAAAATCATATCTTGTAACAAAGATTTTTTTTTCTTTTAATAGTATGTTATTTTTCCAAATACACGCAAAAGTAGTTTTCAAAATTTACCTTTGCAAAACTTTATGTGTAATAGAGTTTTTTTGTTTTGTTTTGTTTTGTTTTTTGGTTTTTTTTGGTTAAGGCAATTGGGGTTAAATGACTTGCCTAGGGTTGCACAGCCAAGAAATGTTAAGTGTTTGAGGTTAGATTTTAACTCAGATCCTCCTGACTTCAGGGCTGGTGTTCTATCCACTACACCAACTAGCTGCCTCTGTAATAACGATTTTAAAAGGAAAAAAAATGACTTCAGCAAAACTGACAAACATATCAATCTAATCTGATAATATATGTAGTATTTCTCTACCTCTGCAAAGAAGAGAGATGTGTTTTCTCAACTCTTCTTTGGGGCCAAGTT
Source organism: Sarcophilus harrisii (assembly GCF_902635505.1). Taxonomy (NCBI): domain Eukaryota; kingdom Metazoa; phylum Chordata; class Mammalia; order Dasyuromorphia; family Dasyuridae; genus Sarcophilus; species Sarcophilus harrisii. Next base: position 551,087,790 of record NC_045428.1, read on the forward strand.
TGGTCATTATAATTAAGCAATATGCCCTTTCATTTGCTCTTCTTCTTTCCATTTACACTGTTGTTGTCATGCCATATGCTGTTTTCCTGATTCTATTTATTTTATTCTGCTTTCATTCATATGAGCCTTTCCATCCTTTGAATTATTCAAATTCATCTTTTATTGTGACCCTAGCCACATTGCATTATTACATTTCATTCATATAGGACAATTTATTTAGCCACTTCCCAGTCAAGGAGAACTCCTTTGTTTCCAGTTTTTTCCTACCACTGAAAATTCTGCCATGAATACTTGGATGCATCTTCTGGGACTTTTTGGCTTTTTGCTTCCTGGAGGTACATAACTAGCAGAGTTAATAGCTGTGGATTTCTTAGTGACTTTTTTTAAATACCATAATTTCAAATTGTTTTCCTTAATGGTAGGACGGATTCACAGCTCCACCAACAATGTATCAGCACGTTCTTTTTCCTCCAACCCAGTCAACAAGATCATTCCTATCTTTTGTCATCTTTGTCAATTTGTTGGGAATGAAGTAAAACCTCAGACTTGCTTTAATTTGCATTTCTCTTATTTTTAATGACTAGCAATATTTTTTCATATGATTGGTAATAGTTTACAATTCTTCTTTTGAGAAATGTTTGTTGATATTGGCCATTTATCTATTGGGGAATGACTTTTGGTCTTATGTAATATATATAATATTACATAATTGGTCTATATTGCTGATATTTGTCTATGTAGATTGGATATTGGACGTTATCACAGATACTTGATGGAAAGACAAAGATTCTTTAATATCAAAACCTTTTGAATAATCCTACATTGCTAACAACTGGTGGATTTACACAAAGTTTTAATGTTTGCAAAATGATTTGTTTACATTTTCTTATTTAAGTCATACTATCAAGAATTAAGAGAATGAGAGGAAAGGAAGTGGAAGCACCAATGGGAGAAAGTCTTCGGAAAGAATTTGAGGGAAAATGCTGTGGGATGATAACCAGCAGGAAGCAGGGGTACGGAAGGATAGAGCAAGGATTTTTTCAGGATGGGGAAGACATTGACATGTTGGTAGGCAGAAGGGAAACAGTAAGCCAAGAGGAAGCATCTAACATAATGGCTAATAAAAAGCAGACCCTTGGATGTTCTATTGTATTTTATTATATTCTACCAAATCAAATCAATTTTACTCTGTTCTATTCCTTTCCCTTGTTTCTTTATGTGAACATGAAGTTCTTTGTTTTATGTTCATTGTATTGTGTTCTATACTGTTCTGGAGGCTCTGGGCTTCTCACCATAAACATATTTCTCCCTTCAGGAACAAGGATAACTTAGAAGTTGAAAGGGGGGCTAAAATTACTTGTACAGGCATGAAATGAGGAGATATAGATAGATAGACAACAATTCTTTTTCTTTTTTTAACTCAAAGTGATTTTTAGTGGACAAGGACTGCCAATTCAATGGGAGTCAAGAAAATGACATGGCTGGTAAGAAAGCTAATTTGATCTGCATTAGAAGAGGGATAGTCCTGTTACATACTTCCAAGCCAGACCAAAGTTAATTCATTGTGTTCATTTTTGGCCACTATATTTTCACAAGGACATTCTCAGGCTCTAATAAGTCCAAAGTAATATCCAAAGAATCAGGATTAGACATCATGGGAGAATCAATCAAAGAATAGAAGAATTGGGATGAATGTGATAGTTATCTTCAGACATAAAAGTGTGAAGATGGGGAAAGCAAGTCTACTTGCTCAGCTTGGCCCCAGCTGGAAGAAATTAGAACAATGGATGGAGAGTTGCAAAGAGACAGATTTCTTCTCCATGTAAGAAGAAACTTTCTGATGATCAAAACTATTCAAATATGGGCAAGATTGCTTCCTACTCAGCCCAGCTGATTGGTCTCATTTCCTCAAGTCTCTCCCCACTCTGGCCCATTCTCAATTTACCTGTCAAAGGGATCTTCCGAAATTTATCAGGGCTCTGACCATGCCGGCATCCCACTACAAACTCCAGTGGTTGCCTGTTGACTTCAGGACCAAATATAAAACACTTTGACTGCTATTCCCCCCCATCTGGATTGCTTTCCTCTCTCATTGTTGGCTCCTGTTGGCAGGTTTCTTTCTAGTCCCTGATAAAATCCACCCTTTAACAGGAAGCTTTCCCAATCCCTCTTAATTCTAGTGTCTTCTCTTTGTTGACTATTTTCAATGTATCTTATATACAACCTGTTTGTACATAATTATTTACAAATTACCTTCTCCATTAAACTGTGAGTTCCTGGGGAGTAGCAACTGTCCTCTGTAATTTTTTTGCATCTTCACTGCTTGGCACAGTGCTTGACACAGTGGGCACTTAATCAATGTTTATTGACTAATCACTTTTTAGGGATTTTGTAGAGTGGATTCTTGTTCAGGTATAGATTCCTGATTGGGTAGTCAAGTTGGGATAGTTCTGAGATCCCACCCCAAACTGAGATTTTGTAATTTTTATTAGATTTCTAGATCAGTGAAGAGGAAAATAAGAAGCAGATTGGAGGGGGAGGGAGAGGAGAGAGGAGAGATGGAAGGAGGAAGAAGAGGAGGAGAGAGAAAGGGAAAGAGAAAGAGAAAAAAAAAGAGAGAAAGAAAGAGAGAAAGAGAGAAAGAGAGAGAGAGAGAGAGAGAGAGAGAGAGAGAGAGATGGAAAAACTGAGGCTGAACTTAGTCTAACATGTCAGAGGTCAGGATCTAACATATGGGCTATATTTGCATTTCTGACCAAATAACAGGTCTTTTTCTTTCTTTTTTTTTTTTTTTTTTTTTTTTTAATCACTAGTGCATATTACAGTGTCCAGCACAGTTGGTATTATAGTTGATGTTGTCAGTGTCTTTTTAATTGAGGGGAAGTGGTGCAGCATGGGCCAAGGGACAAAATGAAATCAAGATTTTTGGCAAAGCAAGAGTACTTAGAGATTATCAAGTCTAAGTTCCTTGGCAGCTAGGTGGCCTAGTGAATAGTATATTAGACTTCCAGTCAGGAAGATCTGAGTTCAGATTTTACTTCAAACACTTTAGCTAAGTCACTCTGAGCAAATAATTTAATCTCTCTGAATCTTGGTTTCTTCTCTAATAAAAATAGGAATAGTAAAGCATCTTCTGCCATTATTATTGTTATAAGGATAAATATTTGTAAAACACTTAGCACAGCACCTGGCAAATAGTAAGCACTTAATAAATGTTTGTTCTCTTGCTCCCTTTAGAGAAAAGAAAACTGAGGGTAAAAAAGATTACTCAAAATCACACAGTGAATTACCTAAGTGTCAAGGGCTCCATTAGGTTACATCATGTTAAGGGACAGGACAATTCTCCAAGAGTCCCGAAGCTGTGAATCATAACATCTGAAGGAGTTGCAGGGCAGCCTTTGCTGACATAAGTGTTAAGGATTAGGAAGAGATGAATTGGAGGCGGAGAGAAGAAGAGAGAGGTCAGACAATGCAATGGCCTCTCAGTCTCCTTGTATCATTCTCTCACATGAGGAGATCCATTCTGGGTTGGATCTCCAGCAGCCCCTGTCAGGTGGCTCCTGTGTATTCCAACACCACCAGACTGTTTTTGTTGTGGAGTCATATCTGACTCTTCATGACCTCTTTTTGGGTTTTCTTGGCAAAGATACTGGAAGGGTTTGCCATTTCCTTCTCCAGCCCATTTCACAGATGAGGAAATTAGGCAGATAGGGTGAAGTGACTTGTCCAGGGTCACACAGCTAGGAAGTATCTGAAACAGGATTTGAACTCATGAACATGAGGCTTCCTAATTCCTAAGCCAGGGCCCTATCTATTGTACCACCTAGACTATATAACTTTAGCAAAAAAAAGAGGAAGGGTAGAGGGGAAGAAACAGATAGAGGTAGAGACAGAACCTAATTTCCATTTCCATCTTTCAAAAATCACTCCAAAGCTATATCAATTTGTAAAACATATGTAACTTTTTACATAGTTGTGATGATCTTTTCTTGAAGATAAAGTTTTTTTTTCCCTAAGGTTAAATACTTAAAGATTAATAATCATGTAAAAATCCTGCCTCTCCCATTTATACCCAGAGAGAGGACTGTGGGAACTGGATGTGGATCACAACCTAACACTCTCACTCTTTTTGTTGTTGTTCGCTTGCGTTTTGTTTTCTTATTCATTTTCTTTCCTTTTCGATCTGATTTTTCTTGTGTAATAAGAGAATTGTATAAATATGTTTACACATATAATATATATTTTAACATGTATAACATATATTGGATTGCTTGCCAAATAAGGGAGGGAGTGGGGAAAGGAGGGGAAAAATCTGAAGCACAAGGCTATGCAAAGGTCAATGTTGAAAAATTATCTGTGCATATGTTTTGAAAATAAAAAGCTTTTAAAAAAATAAAAAAGATCCTGCCTCTCCCCCAATTGTTTGTGATTTCCTAAAATTTCACCATTAGTTTCATTCCTTTGGATTAAGCATTATCCTCTCCAATATCCTCTTCTTTCAAATTCTTCTCTCAACTCTCCCCACCCCATCAGCCTTCCCCCAGGAACCACCCATTTAGTACCTTATCCCCAAAGTGAATGAGGCAACCAGAGAATGAAGGGCAGCTGAGGGTACTGGCTTTCTGGGGCTTGGAAGAAAAAGACTGAAGGGGAAAGAGAAAATCCACAGTGGGAACTGTACTTGGGCCAGAGTCATAGTCAGCAAATGAGAAGAGAAAGCTTAGGGGGAGGAAATCAAAGTCATCCAAGCTTTCTCTCATCACAGTTCATCTGATGGGGCAAAATCCAAGAGCCTGACTGAGCTGAGCCACACCCTACAGACACTGGAGACCTTCTGGCCCAAGCTCTTTACCTACATACATCATCCAGCTCAGTGCTGGCCCAAGGAAGCCCATTGTTCCTAGTCTTTGCTCAATAGCCAGAGATCATTCTCACAGAAACAGCCTTATTCTAAGAAAAGGATTTATCTAATGTTACATAAGGGCCTGATGTCCTCTCAAGTCAATAATGTAGTCAAACCCAGAGGAGCAAAAACACTAGGAGGGCATAGGTTTATAACTGGGGGGCATCTTACAGACCATCAAGTCCATTCTCTTCATTTTACAGATGAGGAAACTGATCATAGTAAATGATCATAAAAGGAATGGAACTTAGAGTATTTTAGTTTCGGTTTTAAATCCAGTGTTCTTTTCATAATACTACCCAGCCTTTCCAGTGGAAACAATGGTGGAGTGTATTTTTTCAGTCAGTGGAAGATTTATCCTTTGGTTCATCTCATCCATTCAACAAATATTTATTAGCATCTCCTATTTCAATCATTATGTTTTTAAGATCTTTCTAAAATGTCTATAATACATTTGTGACTCAATATGGCTTAAGAGGACCCTAGCCTATTTAAGTTTAAGATAATAAATCCGGTAAGGATCTGAAGGGGAAAAAATATTGTAATGAAGATATACTAGAGATCACCCAGGCAGGAGGAGGCAGTGGATGTCAAATTCTGGAAATAGTTCACAAAACTGACACCTGGTGTAGCATCATGATAGAATACTCATGGGAGACTTAGATAATCTGAATATCTGACATTTGTTTTCTTTGCTGAAGTCAGAATAGCTGATATATTTCTGACTTACCTTAATGGCAATTTCATTCTTCAAAATAGTGATAGAGATGAGGGAAGCTGCCATTCATGAACCGACATATTTTAAGAAGGAAATTGAATATGTTTAGAGAAGGGTCACTAGAATAGTGAATAACATTCAGCTCATACTATTTGAGGATCTCTCAAAGGAGCTCATTTTGTTTAGCATAGAGAAGTGTTGGAGGAGATATGGTTATAATGGCCTTCAAGTATTTGAAGAGCTGTTATTTAGATAAGAGATTAGACATGAAGAGGACCAGATGGAAATTTAAGAGGCAGATTTTGACTCCATGGAATAATAACTATTGACTTTTGTGTAGCCCTTTAAGTTTTGTCTAGTGTTTTGCACAACCCTGTGAAGGAGAGACTGCATATGGTACAGTCTCTATTTTACAGGTGAAGAAGAAACTAAGGTTTAGGGATCATTACCTATGATCACACGACCAGAAGTGATATTTGAACTCAGATCTCTCCTGGCCCTAAGAGCAGTGATCTTTCTATCATATCATGATGTCAATTGGAGAGATACACGAGTAAAATGAGCTCATAAGTTAGGGAAACCCCATCACTGGAGGAGTTTTGTTAAATGACCAGTCATTAGAGTTACTATAAAAGGAATTCCTATTTAGATATGGGTTCAGTTAGATGACCTTTGAGGTCCCTTCCTACTCTTAAATTCTGTGATTTGAATCTGATTCAGACTAGTAAGGATGATCCGGTTCTAGAAATAGAAATGACATGTATACATATATTGTATTTAACATATACTTTAACATACTTAACATGTATTGGTCTACCTGCCATCTGGGGGAGGGGGTGGGGGAAGGAGGGAAAAATTGGAACAAAAGGTTTTGCAATTGTCAATGCTGAAAAATTATCCATGCATATAACTTGTTAATAAAAAGCTATAATAATAATTTTAAAAAAAACCTTCAGTACTGGCTAAAAAAATAAAAAAAGAAATAGAAATAACAGAAATTAGGGCAATACTGATCATTCCATCTTAGAGCTCATTGTGAATAAACTGGGTATCATGTATTTGAGTTTTAGGCAAAACTGATTATCCTAAGAATTCTCCAGGGGGGAAAAGTTCAAAAAGAATGGGAAGCTCTTAAGGATAAAATTCTGATAAGACAAGTATAAATTATTCCAATCATTGGGAACAAGGAGGTCCACTAAAGAAGACCAATGGGAACATAGAGAACTATTTTTCCACTGAGATGTATACATACAGAGAGAACTCACTGACCAACCTTAATTTTATAAAGTTGGATATGGAAGATATAAATGAAAGGCCTAGAACCAAGACTCTAGATTCACTTGGACAACATTAAACATTAAAGTTTCTTTTTGTTATAAAACTGTGCATATCCTTTGACCCAGCAATATTTCTATTGGGCTTATATCCCAAAGAGATTTTAAAGGAGGGAAAGGGACCAACATGTGCAAAATGTTTGTGGCAGCCCTTTTTGTAGTGACAAGGAACTGGAAACTGAGTGGATGCTCATCAGTTGTAGAATGGCTGAATAAGTTATGGAATATTATCTTTCTGTAAGAAAGGACCAACAGGATGATTTCAGAGAGGCCTGGAAAGACTTACAAGAACTGATGCTGAGTGAAACGAGCAGGGCCAAGAGATCATTATATACAGTAACAGCAAAATTATATGATGATGGATGTGGCTCTCTTCAATAATGAGATGATTGAGGCCAATTTCAATGATCTTTTTTTGATCTGATTTCTCTTGGGCAACAAGAGAATTGCATAAATATGCTTATACATATTGGATTTAAGCTATATTTTAACATGTTTAACATATATTGAATTGCTTGCCGTCTGGGGAGGGAGTGGGAAGAAGAAGGAGAAAATCTGAAACACAAGGGTATGCAAAGGTCAATGTTGTCAAATTATCCGAGCATAAGTTTTGAAAATAAAAACTTTATTTAAAAAAAAGTTTATTTTTAATTATGGTTAACAAACTGCATGTGTCAAGAAGACTAGACTCAAGACTTCACCTGTGGTTTCCCCAGGGAACATTAAAATTTGCTTTATGTCTAAAACTCCCCCCCAAAAAAAGTAAGGAAAAGGATACTCATTACCCATATGAGCATTCAAGTTAACAAGACATAAAATATGGGACAGATTTTATTTAAATCAATAGAAAAATGTACAGGCAAAAAAAAAAAAAAAGTTAAGTCCATAAACAGCTGTCCACCAGCAATAAGTAATATAATGGATGGAGCATTGGGCATCTACCTCAACCGCCTACAGGGCTATTGGAATAAATTGTTCTCATCTGCTCATTCAGCTGGGGGAAGTCTTCACGAGTTTGAAATAAATACCCCCCTAACTCACTGATGAGTCTAGGGCCCATAGTTACTCTTAACCTGGTTTATCCGGTATGCTGAGATGATTTACTGGGGTGTGACCGCTGCCCACATTACAGCTTCTTGGAACCACAGGGAAGACTTAGGTGAATCAGGTGGACAGCAAAAGCGAATGAGCAGCCCTGAAAAGGGGTCAGTAAGTCCCCATACCAGACTTACTAGTCCTCCCTGAATGTCCTATATACCCAGTCAACAGCTAGAGACAGAATAAAGTAGAGATAATGAATCTAGGGAAGGCTCTAGCACAGAACACCAGAACAAAGGGCAACTTCAAGGAATCAATAAGAATGAGTCATGTCTTGTCAGAGTTCACCTCCTGTTAAGGAAAAGGAGATCTGTTTTCTCTGAGCTGTGCCAGTCGCATAGAGCTAGATATAAGGGGAAAGTTCCTAATCCTTAGAATCGTACTGAAGGAGAATGGATGGCTTTAGAGGTGGTGGGTTCTCCTTCAGAGAGAGGTTCAGGGTATGGTTGGGACAAATGATTTCTAAAGTCTCTTTGAACTCAGAGAATCAAGGACACTTGTCACAGAAGAAAAATAAATTCAAAGAGTGGTATGATCTTGTAAGAATGGCAGGAATGCTAAAAACAAAACAAAAGAAAACAAAAAAAACCATTCCAGACTAGCTTCATTTCCATATCTGAAAGAGCTCCTAGCCTGGTAAAGGTAGGCATAGTATATCTGGATTTCAGCAAGCTATTCCTAACATTTTTGTGAACCACTCACAGAGATGTCAGCTAGATAAGCTTTACAATTAATGGGATTCATAGTTGTTGAGTGATCAGATTAGGGAGAAAAAAAAGTCTAGTAATATAGAATTTGAGAGGTGGAAAGAACTTTAGGGGTCATATAGTTACATTTATCTATGAAAGGAATCCCCAATATAATACACCCGATAAGCAGTTATCTAGGCCCAGATTTCTTTTTCATTCAATGGCATTTTATTTTTCCAAATACATGTATATCTAGTTTCAATATTCATTTTTGTAAGACTTTGTGTTCTAATTTTTTTCCTTCCCAAGACAACAAGCAATCTTATTTAAGTTAAACATAAACATATTTCCATATTTGTCATGTTGTGCAAGAAAAATCAGACAAACTCAATTGAGTCTGTATCCCAAAGAGATAATAAAAAAGGGAAAAGGATTCACATGTGCAAAAATGTTTGTAGCAGCCCTTTTCGTAGTGGCTAGAAACAGGAAACTAAGTGGATGCCCATGAATTGGAGAATGGCTGAATAAGTTGTGGTCTATGAATGTTATGGAATATTATTGTTCTGTAAGAAATGACCAGCAAGATGATTTCAGAAAGGCCTGGAGAGACTTAAAGGAACTGATGCTGAGTGAAGTGTGCAGAACCAAGAAAACAAGCAACATCATCATGTGATGATAAATTGTGATGGACTTGGATCTTTTTACAATAAGGTGATTCAGGCCAATTCTAATAGATTTGTGGCAAAAAGAACCATCTGCATCCAGAGAGAAGACTATGGAAACTGAACGTGGATCACAACATATTTTCTTCTTTGTTGTTGTTGTTTGTTTTCTTTCTTTTTTTTTTTTTTTTTTTGTAATTTCTATTTTTCCCCTTTTTGATCTGATTTCTCTTGTGCAGCATAATAAATGTGGAAATATGTTTAGAAGAATTGCACATTTAACCTATACTAGATTACTTGCTGTCTAGGAGAGAGGGAGGGGGAAAGGAAGAGGCAGGAAGAAAAATTTTGAACACAAAGTTTTGCAAGGGTGAATGTTGAAAACTATCTTTGCTTGTATTTTGAAAAATAAAAAGTTGTTATAAGAAAAGAAAAATCAAATAAAAAAGGAAAAAAAACAAGAGTAAAAAAAAGCAAGCAAACAAAGGTGAAAATACTACGCTTTGAGTCACATTCAACCTCCATTGTTCTCTCTCTCTGGATTCAGACAACATTTTCCATTCTAAATCTATTGGAATTATTTTGAATTACCACATTGCTGAGAAGAGCCAAGTCCATCACAATTGATCATCACATAATCTTGCTGTTACTATGAATAATGTTCTCCTGGTTCTACTCCCTTCACTCAACATCAGTTCATATAAGTTTTTCCAGGATTTTCTGAAATCAGCCTGCTCATCATTTCTTATAGAACAATAATACCATTACTTATCTAGCCATCCCCCAACTGATGGGCATCTCCTCAATTTCCAATTCCTTGCCACTTCAAAAAGAGCTGCTGCAAATATTTTTGCACATGTGGGTCCTTTTCCATCTTTTATCTCTTTGGGACACAGACCCAGTAGTGACATTGATGGATCAAAGGATATGCACAGTTTTATAGTAACTTTGGTGTTCCAAATTACTCTCCAGAATGGTTGGATAAGTTCACAACTCCACCAACAATGCATTAACGTCCCAGTTTTCTCACATCTCATCTTTTCCTGTCATCTTAACCAATCAAAAAGGTGTGATTTTATTCACACAATTTTCACACAAAGACAACAATTTCAAAGTTGTGTTAACTTGAATTTTTCTAATCACAAGTGATTTAGAGTATTTTTTTCATATGACTAGAAATGACTTTAATTTATTCATCTGAAAATTGTATTACATATTCATTGACCCTTAATCAATTGGAATGATTTCCATTCTTATAAATCTGACTCAGTTCTCTATGTATTTTAGAAATGCAGTTTTACTTTTTAGAACTTAATGTTAACCTGGAGGGAGGTTTTTAGCAGTGTGCTCCAGAAACCTGTCCTTATGGTCAACATTTTTATCAGTGGCTTGGAAGAAATGATATGCTTATCAAATCTGAAGATAAAACTATGCTAGAAGAGAGGGCTAACATGATGGATGACAGAAGTGGGGGTCCAATCAAATTTTGGTAGGTCAAAAAAATTAATTGAAATTTATAAGATATAGTTTTATTTCTCAAAATGATTGTGTGTGTGTGTGTGTGTGTGTGTGTGTGTGTGTGTGATTCAGATCTGTGTAGGAAATTCTTAGTACAAATCCTCCAGTCATGTAGATTGGCAACTAGTTTATCACTTATACCTCTAGGAATTGTCTGCAGGTAATTAAAATATTAAATGACTGGTTAAGAAGCTGGTTATTCCTCTTATTCCCATAATCACACAATGGACAGGAAAGACATGATCCCAGGTCTCTCTAATCCCAAATTTGGCCCTCAAGAAGGTTAAACGTAAAACTCTATACTCGGGCTCCAAAATCAACTGCACAGCTGTTGTTTGGCCATTTCCAACTCTTCTTAACCATATTTGGGATTTAATTGGCAAAGGTATTACAATGGTTTGCCATGACCTTCTCCAGCTCATTTGACAGATGAGGAACTGAGGCAAACAGAGTTAAGTGACTTGTCCAGGGTTACACAGTCAAGTAAGCATCTGAGGTTGGATTTGAACTCGTCCTTCATCTAAGATCTCCAAGAAAACGGATGGTCCTCAGGCTCCTCACCGACTGTCCTTCTAGACAAGCTGAGCAAAGGCCATGTGAAAGGACTCCAAGGAAGGCAGCAAAGACCTCCGTTTTCTTTAAGCCTTTCCTGTCTCTGTCAGATACAACCATGGAAGCCCGCATATGGCTTGAGCTGGATATCCCAACCCTGAAGACAGTACAATGCTACCTAAATGTCTAACTAGATCCAAATGGAGACTGGAGGCTCATAGCCAGTCCACAAACCCATCTGGTGTTCCATCTAAGCCTCATTGCCATAATTTTAGATTTTGCTTTCATATTACATACAGAGAATAAAAAGTGAATAGAAAATAATTTTCCATGGATGATACTTTGACGTTGATTTTTTTTTTCCCTGATAGTCACTGAAAATAGCAGTGTAGTGTTCTTTGAAAGAGAAAGGCTACACTAGACTGGATTTTCCATTTCCAAATTACATTACTCATTCTAAAAACAAACCCAAAAAAATTTAAAAATTGATAGTTTCTTGGGTTCACATTTATTTTTGTGATTTTACTAACTTTTCAAATCTCTTTTAAAAATGACACATTACATTGCAAATGCAGCTAGGTGGCGCAGTGACCAGAACATTGGGCTTGGAGTCGGGAAGCCCTTAGTTTGAATTCGGCCTTAAAATTATTGGTTGTGTGGTCCTGGGAAAGTCATTTAACCTAAGTTTTCTCATTTGTAAAATGAAGACAATATTATCACTTACCTCAAAGGGTAATTGTGAGGATGCAATAACATATGGGAACCTCAAATAGATCTATAAATGCTAGCTATTATCACTAAATGGTGACACTTTACACCAGTGTGGCAATTTTCTATTTATGTAAATAATGGAAAGTTAAAAGACATAATAGCATATAATTTTGATATTCAGCATTAGCAAATAAACAAGAAGGGAATCCATTTCGTTTTTCTTCTCCATCAGAATATAACTTATTCACGTAAAAAGCCTTCTCCAATTTGAATTTAAATTTTTTCCTCAATAGTATTTTATTTTTCCAAATACATGTAAACAGTTTTAAATGTTTATTTTTTGTTAGACTTTGTTTTCCAAATTTTTTCCCTTCCTCCCCTTCCCCCCTCAAGAAAGCAAACAATTTGATATAGGTTAAAACATGTGTAATCCTTTAAAATCTATTTCCATATTTGTCATATTGTGCAAGAAAAAAATCAGACCAAAAGGGAAAAAAACTACTAGAAAGAAAAAAAACAAACCACAAAGTGAAAAATATTCCACATTCAATCTCCATAATTCTCTCTCTGAGTGCTGATAGCATTTTCCATCCCAAATCTATTGGAATTTTGACACTTTCTCCTAGTTCTCATACTTTTAGAGGCTTTCCATCTTTGGACATTCATGGAAATTAGACTGTTTTCTGAAGTTACAAGATTGAGATGTCCTGAAGGTAGGACTTGGCAAAAGATTGGTTATTCAAATGAGAGTGGTGAGAGAGAATATGGAATCAAGAATGGCCCATAGCTTATACCCCAAAGAGATACTAAAGAAGGGAAAGGGACCTGTATGTGCAAGAATGTTTGTGACAGGTCTCTTTGTAGTGGCCAGAAACTGGAAAATGAATGGATGCCCATCAATTGGAAAGTGATTGGGTAAATTGTGGTATATGAATGTTATGGAATATTATTGTTCTGTAAGAAATGACCAGCAGCATGAATACAGAGAGACTTGGAGAGACTTACACGAACTGATGCTGAGTGAAATGAGCAGAACCAGGAGATCATTATATACTTCAACAACGATACTGCATGAGGATGTATTCTGATGGAAGTGGATTTCTTTGACAAAGAGAAGATCTCAGTTTCAATTGATCAAGGTTGGACAGAAGCAGCTACACCCAAAGAAAGAACACTGGGAAATGAATATAAACTGCATTTTTGTTTTTCTTCCCAGGTTATTTTTACCTTCTGAATCCAATTCTCCCTGTGCCACAAGAGAACTGTTCGGTTCTGCACACATATATTGTATCTAGGATATACTGTGACCTATTTAACATGTATAGGACTGCTTGCCATCTGGAGGAGGGAGTGGAGGGAGGGAGGGGAAAAATCGGAACAGAAGTAAGTGCAAGGAATAATGTTGTAAAAAATTATCCTGGCATGGGCTCTGTCAATAAAAAGTTATTATAATTATAAAAAAAAAAAAAAAAAGAATGGCCCATAGATTTTGAGTTTGGTGACTGGGAGGATAGCAATACTTAACCCACAGCTTCTTATACTATAGGGTCTTATAACAACGTGGAGATCGCAAGATTATTGTTTGGTTCAGAAATGGTGAGGGGTCACCATTTAATAAAAAATTTGGAGAGCTCTTTAGAAGCAAAGCAAAGTTTATTATACATTCTCGTGAGAAGGGGTCCCATCGAGCAGATAATCGATGGGAGGAAACCCCGTCGGGGGCAGGGTCAACACTTTTAATCCCTCACGCAAATACCCCCTCCCACCATTGACCCTCATCCTTATTGGCTGAGGATCTTACATTCTAAACTCGGGAACTACCCAAGAATTTGAACTTGGCCTATTAGTACATAGTTGCCCATATTTCACTGAAATAGGGAGCCGCTGATGTCATGGGAGGATAACAAGGGGACTTAAGTATGCACTTAGGGGATAGCAGGGAGGGGACTTATGTATGCCCTTGACTCGATACTTAAAGTCCTTCAGGCCTACTCAAACTCTGAAGTAGATGAAGCCTTACTCAATTTTCACAACTGTCTTGAAAGATCTTATTTCATCTCGTTCAGTATGATTTATTATCAGTAAATGTTTAATTTCTATACTTATACGCTCAGGATCACATAAAGATATCCCAGGCAAAAAGGGATCATGAGTGGGAAAAGTTTAAGAAGCCCTGCCCTAGACATGAGAAAAATTGAAAATTAGGTAGGATTTAGGAGGGAAATGTAATGGCTTAAGTTTTGAACATGTTGACTTGATTTGACTTGAATATGTTTGTAGGACATGACCAATAGGCAGTTGGAAATAAAAAATTGGAGGTTAACAGAGAAGTTACAGCTGAGCAAGTAGATTTGAAAATCATGATGAGATCACCAAGTGAAATAATATAAATGGAAAAAAAGAGAGCCCTGGACAGAGCTCTATGGGAATACCCATACTTCACAAGTGTGACTTGGATGAAGATCTAGCGAAGACAAATTAGAAGAACTAGGAGAGAACATTGTCATGAATAACTGGAAAAAAGAGAGATTCTTACTCTTGAACTCTCTTCAGCTTTTGATACTTTCCCTTCCTTCTAGATGCCTTCTCCCATGGCTCTCACTTTTTTCTCTATTTGTCTTACTATTCAATTTGCACTCAAAATTCATTAATTCTTTTATGGGGGGTGGGGAGGGTCAAGTGACTTGCCCATCATCACACAGCTAATAATTAAGTGAAACTGAATTTGAACTCAGCTCTTGTGCTCTATCCCCGTCATCTAGCTGCCCCAATTCATTTGTTCTTTATGTAGTGATGGATCATAAGTCTCATCATGAATCTTATGGATTTGTAGTTAGTCATTAGTTCCATCGATTAATGTTTATAAATCTTTTATAACAGAAAAATACTTTTTTTTATCTATGAAACTGACTCTAAAGAAGACAGATTATCATTTGCCGAGATAGGTAAGCTTTTACTTTGTCAGGCTGTGGTCCAGCCCTCCTAAACCAAATCTCTATCTTCCCATCTTTGAACCTCTCCCTTTCCAGCTTCCCCTTTTCTATTGTCTTCTCACGTTAGAATGTAAGTGTCTCAAGGGCACTTTAATACAATGCCTGATAGAATGAATGCCTAATAAATATTTTATCTCTATATCTCTCACTCTCTCTCCGGGTTCTGTCTGATTTGCTACCGAAACTTTCCATTATCTCCTTCAATAGAAGTAGAGCAATTAGATGGCTCAGTGGATAGAGCACTGGCCGTGGAATGGGGCAGGCTCATTTTCATGAGTTGAGTCTAGCCACAGACACTTATTAGCTGTGTGACTGAGCAAGGCATTTCATCCTGATTGCCTCAGTTTCCTCATCTGTTAAATGAGTTGGAAGAGAAAAAATGGCAAACCACTCAGTAACTTGGGCACTGAAAACACTGGGCCACAAATTAGAGGGAATATTATCTCCTTCAATTAGAAGGAGAGCTGCTTCCCCAGCATTTAGCATAGTACTTTGCATATAGTAAGTGATTCACAAATGCTTTTTCTCTCATTCACTCGGTATTGCTTAGTGTATTTCTGGCAGTAATTCATTTACCTGGATTATGAAATATATGTTTACTTGTTGACTTTCCAGTTTCTGGGTTTATTTCCTCTTGGCAGCTCACACCTTCATTGGGCCTCTGTTTCCTCATCAATAAAATAATAGGATTGGAGTAAGTGACATATAAGGTCCTATTCAGCTATAATTCCATGACTTTTCGGATCAGCCATCAATCAAATATTTGTTAAGCGCTTACCATGAGATAACTTATGTTTAAGGCTTTGCAAACCTTAGCGTGCTCTGTAAGTGCTAGCTATTATCTTTGAATGATAGGACTTTTAACACTGGTACTATATGTAGCCAGGCAGAAATAGAGACAAATTGGGGAAAACCAGACGACCAGGGTCAGGGAAGGGCACAGATGCTCAGATTTACTGGTCTAGAGGATAGGATATATGGAGAGGAGTTCCTTTCCAGCTGAATGGAGCCATGTGGTTGAACATCTAAGGACTCTGACCATAGCTTTTCCCTTTCTCCAGGGGAAGGTCAAGCAAGTATTCCTTCCCCCCCTCCCCCACCAGTGGATTAATTAACATTTTATTCAATGGAGCTCAGTCTTTGATTGGGTGGGGATGAGTGGACTGAGTCTTGAAAATACTGAATTTCTTATCTTTTCAATTCCTCTTTCCTCCTGGGGAAACTAGGCTCCTCCCCATGATCTTATGGATCACCTCTTGCTGAGCTTTCTGATTCTTTCCTTTAGCCAAAGCCACTCCCCCACCTAGTTACCATGGAAACATGGAGAATGATGTCACCCTGTTGGTAGAGCTCCCGGAGATGGAGTCTGGGCAGGGTCTATTGCCTTGCCAGATGTTGCCTTCACATCTGGGAGTAATCCAAGGGCGATGATTGGGTGGAGGAAGCAGACAGAGCTCAAGCCCAGGATGCTTTGGCTCTGACTCCCACCCTCTGAAAACATCCACTTGCTCTGAAAACCCAAGAAGAGTAAGGGAAGAAAAAGGGACGAGCAGAATGATGGAGATTAGGAGCAGGGGAAATGGGCACGAGCATGGGGGTGGTGGTGGTGAAGAGGACATGGAGACAAGGGAAAATGGGGTGGGGAGGACATAGAAATAGAAGAGAGGAAAGGACGAAACTGGGGGGAAGGGGAAGAAGGGAGAGGAAATGGAGAGCAGAGGGTTGGAGATGCAGGGGTAGATGGGATGAGCTGTGGTCGGCCTGGAGACGCGCTTATTTCTCCAAACCTTCTCCTTTTGGAGAAAAGCAGACACTGTCGATTTAGCAGACATGGAAACACACTCCAAGGAGTAGGGCCCTCAGCAGGGCAGAGTTAGGATTAGAACCAATTCCTTGGACAAAAGTTCCACCTTGGGAAGGCCAGGACTCGAGTCTGGAGGTGGGGAGGTTCTATGGAGAGTTCAGGGATTCCTTTTGACCCCTGAGACACCGGGATCACTTTCTATTGGAACACTCGGAGCTCCAGAGTTGACCTTTAGAGTCCTCTAGCCCTCCCCACCCTTCGGATTTTACGGATAGGAAACTGAATTCCAGGGAGTTTCCATCTATCGAGCATGCGGTGTTTTTAATAGATTCAGAGATAAGAGAGCGTGGAACAATATGACCAACAAGGACAAATGCCGCAGGAAAAGAAAGACCGTAGAGAGGCGGCTGGATTTGGCTGTCGGGAAGTCGCTGGTACTTTGGACAGAGCAGTTTTAATGGCGTGGTGGCGAAGGAAGCCAGGCTGGGGGGCCAGAAAATAAGGGGCGAGGAGTTTGCGGAGGATGAGACAGAAGGAAGGGTGGGGTCTGCGGATGGGTCTGAGGAAGCCGTTGGTGGAAGGGATTGAGGCTACAGGGTCTTCGCCATCCCCAAGTTCCCTTTCTCTTTGGGGAGGATTTAGAAATGGGGAAGGATCAGGCCAAGGCATTTCTGTACAAAGGGCGGGCAATGGGGAAGGAGCGCGGGTCTCCCTCCCCATCTCCGCAGCCCAGGATCCCCCGCTGTGGGGCTCGGGGGTCCGCATCCCCAGGGGCGGGGTGGGCCCGGCTCCTTTCCTGGGCAGCCGAGAGCAGAGGCCGAGGGGTGAGAGCCTCTCGGGCGGACCAGTCTGGGGAGCGGAGCCGGTCCCGTCCGCCCTGGGGCAGGGGGCGGGGCCGGGGGACTAGGTGCTGATTGAGGGGCCTGACGCAGGTGTGCTGGAGGGGCGGACTCCCCCGCTCTCCTTTCCACCGCGCGGGGCGTTAGCCTGGGAGCCTCCGAAAGAACGGGAGGGTGGGGCACCAGAGCAGCCCCCTCCTTTTCCCTCCCCCAGGCGCTTCTGCCCAGCCCGCCCCTCCCCCAGCTTGCGGCCCGCAGTCCCCGCCCGCTTGCCAGGGTCTTCCTATTTCGGGAGCCTGTCTCCCGGGCTTTCTTTCCATCATGTGATTCGGAGGGCTATTTAAAGAGACCGCACTGGCGGGCGGCTCAGAGCCCGAGCCTCTCCGCATCCCCACTCTTCTCCCCGCCCGCGGCTAGCCCAGCCCAGCCCCGCGCACCGGACCCCGCGCCTGCAGCCTCCCAGCCCGCCCGGCCCCGCGCCCCAGCCTCGCTCCTCCGGCCCATCACCATGGCAGACGCTTTCGCTGGCACCTGGAAGCTGATTGACAGCAAGAACTTCGATGAGTACATGAAGTCCATCGGTGAGCAGGGAGGGGCGGCGGCGGGACTGCGGAGGGAGGCTCCCGCTCCATCCTCCGGGGCTGGCCGGGAGAGAAGCCGGGGCTGGGCTGCGGCTTCCCGGGTCCCCGGGCGCCCGGGGTGCCTTGGAGGACGGCAGGGGACGCGGCGAGGGATGGGCTGAAGGAATCTGTGACTAGAGGGCTGGGAGAAGGCAGACAATGGTCCGCTGCAACCGCGCTGGCTGCATCGGCGGGACCCCAGCTTTGCCCCTCTGAGCCCTGGGGGAGAGGAGCTAGGGATGGGGCATGGGGGGGGGGAGATGGGAGTGCCGCAGGGTATGGGGGAGATGCTGAGGGGCTGGGGGGAACGCCTAGGAGGGAGAAGGGGGGGGTGCTGCAGGGTGGGGATGCAGAGGGAACGTGGCCAATGGCTGGCGGGTGTGCGTGTGGTGAGCGAGGCGCGCCCGAGGGGACGGATCTGTCCATCTCTCCGATCCGCTCGCGCCGTGCTCCGCAGGCTGGAGCAAGGGAAGGACGGCCCCGGCAGTTCCAGCCTTGTCTCCAAAGCAGACACCTTCGTAGGTCACCCAGAAGGGCTCTCCTTGAGCACTGCTTCCACGCTTGACCTTGTCGGGTGAACGCATGTGCCTGGGTTAATCATTGGCACCGAGTGCCTGTCCAAGAGAGGCACAGACCCACAGACTTGCCAGCCATACGGGTCTGCCACCGCCTGGAACTTCTCCCGGCGGGGGTGGGGAGGGGGGTCCCAGCTCTCCTCCTCAGGAGGAACCGTGCCTGGGCTAAGGAGCAAGGTCAAGGCTGGTCGCCCCCGGGGGAGAGGAGAGGTGGGGAAGGGGGCAGCCGGAGGGAGGAAAGAGCCGCGTACTTATGTTGCAGTGCTTCTCAGCTGTCTCCCAACCCATGCCCGACCCTTAGGATATTTCCCAGGGTTATGCAAAGCAGCAAGTTTGCCTATTAGTCCAGTTACATTTAAGGCTAATTTGTTCTCTGTAGAGAGGGTCAATCTGGCCCCAGGACTTTGGAGGTCAAAAGCTGGAATGACTTTCATTAGAGGCTCAGGACTAATCAGTGCCGGAGTCTGGAGTTTTCTGGACAGATAGTCATCAATTCTAGGGCCTTCTGATCCCGTGCTTAACTCTCCTGACCTTGGGAGCTCAGGATGGAGGTTAAAGGTAACCTTCCCTTCCCTTAACTCTCTGATGTTTTAGGCTATACAGAGGAAGAATTCACTGATCACCTTTGTAGGTCCTTTTCCTCTCTGTTGGAGGGATCTGGCCCAATGACCCAGAACTCCCCTCATCAGCTTATTCCCCTCACCAAATCAGGCCTCTCCTGACATCCCATCCTTTTTAGGATCAGAGAACCATTCTTTGGTACCGAGGAGAGTGGGGTTGGGAGGAAACAGAAGTGAGGGCAAAGAATCACTTCAAATATGGGGATGTGCCATTTCCTTTTAGTCCCGATTGACCCTCTGGAAAGCATAGTTGTATAGGAGGAAGAAGGGCAAGATTCCCTGCATTTGCCTGGCTCTTCCAGTTGGTGGGGAGGGGGCATTCCCAGGCCTCCTAACCCCACCTTTGGTTAGCATTCCCTGTTGCAGGGACAAATTTCTGCCCAAAAATGAAGGAGGCCCTCTGCGCCTCACCCTCCAAATCAACTACTTCAGTCTCCAGATAGTGAGGATTTTTGGTCTCTGCCTTCTGGCCGCTGTCTTTTGCCCAAGCCCGATCTGTGGCTGTTCAGACAACTCAACAAAGCTGTACTGGGAAGCTACCTCCCAAAGGAATGGCTGTCATTACCAGCCTTGGACCAGACTCACAGCTCTCAGAATCAGTTGTTCCAAGGAACTGGGAAAATCAGAGAGAAAAGAATAGGGAAGAGGGTCAGTTCTCTGGGAATTTTCCAGAAGCTGGACTGCAGCTTTTACCCTCTTTGGAAGAGGAAGAAATTCTAGCAAGTATTCCAAAGCATTTTACAACTCAAGCCTTTTTACAGGGAGCAATAGGGTCTCAGTGTGCCTTGTTTTGTGTGTGGGAACATTCAAACCTGGGATTTCATCAGCATTGGGAAATTCCTTTGTGGAAAGGCTAGAAATGGAGAGACTGGACTTGAACCCATATATCTCCCTGATGTGGAGGCCAGCCCTCTATTTACAATACTATCTTAGAGACAGGGAAATGTTTTTTGGGTGTGGGTTTTTGTTTTTGAGGCAATCGGGGTTAAGTGATCATGCAGCTACTGAGTGTCTTGAGTCTGGACCCTCTTACTAGGAGGCCCATGCTCTATCCCACTGCACCACCTTCAGGAAGGGGGAAACTGAATTAAGGGTTGGAGAAAGGCAGTTTGGGGCCTTTATCCTCCAGTCCAGGGCTCTTCTACCTATGATCCCTTTTCATCTAAGAAATTTTTACATGGTCCCAAGTATATAAAATAGGCATACAAATCAAACATTGACTGATAATACATCATAATTTCATGAGCCTCTCCCCCCCCCCCCTTCCACATTCAGTTATACAATCCTCACAGGGGTCCCACACTTTAAGAAGCTGCACTCTAGTCGCGCACTCTTTGGCAGGAACATGCTTACTTCAGAAGGTTCGCTAGGTGTCCAGGGCTCTTGCCTCAGATTTACAGTGCAGCTCCCCTGTGAAGTAGCTTTGAGGTCCACCCCTCCCTTCTCCCCACTCTGACTCCAGTGTTAGTCACACGGAATCTTTTCAGGGCCTGGGCCCATATCCAGAGGCCCTCACCCCTCCACCTGCTTTGTAGCTTATCGGTATGGGATGGGGGAAAGAACATTGAGCTACGAGGCCGGACACCAGGGTTCTGTTGCAAAGATCTGTCAAGGTTTCTTTGAAACTGGTTTCATTTGCTTCTCCCACTAGACTTTAACCCCCTCTTTTCTGGACCTGAGTTAAAAATCTGCTCTTAGACACTCACTAGCTGGGTGACCTTCAACAAATCACTTAAGCCGTTTCAGTTTTTTACACCATAAAATGGAAGTAATCCCAGAGTTGCTCTGAGCATGAAATGAGATATTGGTAAAGTACTTAGCACATTTCCTGACATATAGTGCATACTACACAAATAAAATGAGGGGTCATTATTATAATAAGAATAATAGTGAGGCAGCTTGGCCAAGATGACTTCTCATATTCCTTTAGATTCTGGGGACGGTTTTCCAAGCCAAACTGTATTGTAGGGGAAATAAGTCACTATAAACTTCATATCAGAAGTCGACTGTCTTCTGAAACGTTGGCCAATGATGGGACAGACTCCAGGACAGACTTGCAGTTATACAACTCGCCTTTATCTAATGGTGCTTTAGGGTCTGCCACTGGTAGCATAAGAATTGTTAATCTTTTTTAAAGAGGGAAAAGGGAGGCTTTGGGAAGTTGTGACTTTGCTCAGTTACAGTGCTCTTCGATGCCAGCCTTCTTTTCACTGTCAGGGAGAGAAATGAGCAAGTCACAGGGGGGGCGGGGGGAACGTGTGTGTGTGTGTGTGTGTGTCTGAGAGAGAGAGAAAGCCCATAGCTTTTCTTTCTTTTTTGCTAAGATAATTGGGATTAAGTGACTTGCCCAGGGTTACCCAGCTAGGAAGTGTTAGGTGTCTGAGGTCAGATTTGAACTCGTCCTCCTGACTTCAGGGTTGGTGCTCTCTCCACTGCACCCCCTAGCTAGCCCCAGGTCCATAGCTTTTTAATGACCTTTTGTAGTAAAAGTTTTGTGTACCGGGAAATCTTTGCCACCAGGTAGTCCAGCTTGGGAAACATTATGTTACTCTGACACTCATTCTTAGCTCTGATATTAAACTGGGAGACCCATGTCACGCATCACATGGAGGCGGGGTTTATAATGCCTGCTCCAATGTCTCACAAAGCTATCTGTTAGGGCCAATTGAGGTAGTGTGGTCTAATGGCTATTGCTAGATTTGGAATGAGAAAGACCTGGGACCAACCGAGGTTTAAATGTCACTGATATTAACTGGCTGTGGGATCTGGGACAGTCATTTCTCTTCTCCCTGTTGCCTTATCTGTAAGATGAAAGCATTTCTAGCATCCACCTCAACCTTGCCTGTGAAGCACAGAGGGAGATGTTATAGAAATGTCATTTTGGACAATCGCTCTATCCATTATGATGAAGGCTCTGCTTTGAAAAATTAAAATCCCACGCCACTTTTCTGATCAATTAGAAAGCAGCACGACCCAGCTTCCCTCCCTAGTCCCACTTACCTAAGGCCACTGAGGGCTCCTGCCCATCAGCCGAGACGCCACTCCATCTCACCGTTGGGGGCCCTGTAGTCCACAGGGAGGGGGAATACTGTGGGGTGGTGAGATGGCCTCAGCATGTGGTAATTAGGATGGGCACCTCTGAGAGACTCCTGGGAAGAAAAGGTTGGGGGAGGAGAGGATCTTCAGAGGTGGCAGGAGAATGGCTGCTCAGGGAGGCAGGATGTTTCTGGTTGGGGGCATTCCATTTACAGAACATGAGAGAAGCAAGGTCCAGACCCCACTTTCCTCTTCCTCCTCTCACCCCTCAGTTGGAAAGAGCAAGTGCTTTATTGAATTGGAAAAAGCCCTTTAGCTTCTTGTCCTAGCTCTGACACTATTTGGGGTGTATGCTCCGGATCTTTGGGATTTCATCTTTGAAATGGGGATAATACCCACTCTTCTGATTTACTTGTATTAGGATTTTTTAAAAGGGAAATTATAAAGATGAAAGGGATTAAAAAGGTTTTAGACTGAGAGCAAGAAGCAGTTTTGGAGGCTAAGTCTAACTCTCACTTTATGGCTGAAGAATTGAGACACAGGATGGCGAGTATGCTGCCCAAAGTGATTAATGCAGTCTACAGTCACATGGTCCGGGTTTGAACCCAAGCCATAGGACTTGGTTCCTGTGATTCCAAAGGCATTTTTTTGTTCCGATGATTATTCCTGTCATTAGGGTGGGGTTGGTGTTGTACAGGCATCTCTACTTTTTGGTGAAGATTCAGAGAAGACTGGTCCTTTCTACCCAAGGAGTTTCATACCCCTGCCCTGTGATTAGTTGATTTTTAAAATCAGAATTACTGATGCCAATGTCTGACAATTAGCTGTATAACCCAAGGTTTGGGGGGGGGCTAAGCCTATTTAGTCCCTCATTCTTCAGACCCTTCATCTTCCCAGGGCCAAAATGGGTAAAAGCAGCAGGTTCTTCCTGCCCCTGGCCTCGAGCGCCCTTCGCCGAGCCCAGCGTCCTCTCCCTCCCTCACCGATCTCTCTCTTCCCACCCCTGCAGGTGTTGGCTTTGCCACAAGGCAGGTGGCCAACATGACCAAGCCTACCACCATCATCGAGGTCAACGGAGACAACATTACTATCAAGACTCAAAGCACTTTCAAGAACACTGAGATCTCCTTCAAGCTCGGAGTGGAGTTCGATGAGACAACGGCCGATGATAGGAAGGTCAAGGTGAGCCAGGCAGCCAGGACGTGGCCGGCATTTCTATCCAACTTGGCTCTGAAATGCTCAATCTCTGGTTTCAAGCAGTTCCCCTCCCCACGAGGAACTATCTTTGTTTCTAGGAACTTATTTGCAAAAAGGAAAAAAAAAAAAAAAAAAACAGGTATGAAGGAAAAAGTTTTTGGACTCGATTCAGAGCAGGAAACCTGGCTTTAAGCTTTGGTCCGATCCACTTGCCAGCTAGGTGACCTCAAATAACTTGCCCCTTCTAAGCTTGTTCCCTCATCTGTAAAATGGGCATGACATCTGCCGCAGACACTAGCTGTGTGACCCTGAGCCAGTCATTTAAACCCCATGTCTACTCTCCACGCCCACGAAAAAAAATGAGTCTACTATATTATGTGAACAGTGTAGAGGAAGGACTGTAACGTGTTATAAAAATGTAAGGGAAGCGATTTCCAGGGGACCAGGAAGACGCTGTCATGGGGAGCAGGAAGCCAGGTTCCCATTCGGTTTGCTGCCATCCACCCAATACTTGCTTATGGTGGACAGCTAGGCAATTTCAGGCAACTCATCAAACCTCTTTGAGTCAGGAGTTGAGGAGTTTGGCCCGCTGCCCAAAACTCGGGACCCTTATTTAGCCAGGCACCCAGCCCAGACTGCGTAAGTGGATGGCTCTTTGTGGTCTCTCCAGGCTCAGCTGCTTTCCCCTTCTCCCCCCTCCAAGTCTGGCCATTGACCCTGAGAAACTATTTCCAACATGTCAGCTGATGGGCAGGAACTGCAAGGTCCCAGATAGGGTGTCCTTCATGGCTCTCTGGGTGACCTTGCACGCCAACCCCTGTCCCCCCAAGGTCTTTGCCAAGCCACTGCAGCTGGCCCTAATAGGGCTCACTCAAGCACTTGGGGGGACGCTTCATCTACTTCTGGGGGTTTTCCAGCTCCTTCTCTTTCCCTTCAACCTTGTCACTTCCCCTTCAACCATCCAGGTCCGAACCCTCCTCCCCTGCCCCCCCTCTCAGCTGCCATTGGGTAAGGAAGGAACAGAAACTGGTTTCCCCTGCCATACAGAAAGGAAAGCTGATACTCAGATAGGAAAGAGCCTTTTCCAAAGTTCCAGGATATATGTGGCAGTATCAGGACCAAAGTAAGCTGCATTTCTAGTTTTGTGGCTTATTGAATCCACGACACCCTGGGAAGCACTTATAACTTCCATTTTACAGATTAAGAAACTGAGGTTCAGAGACTGTTGTGCTACAGGTTGGTTAGAACCTGACTTTGCACTCTGGTCTCCTAGCTCCTACTCTTAACATTTCTCCCTCTCTCACAGGGCATACCCCACTCCCCACAGGAATGGGTTTGGAACTGGGATCCCCAACCTTTGCGGGAGCACACAGACCCCAAAATTGTGGGTGGTGGTTCTGCCTTTTTTTTTTTTTTTTTTGCTGAGGCACTTGAGGTTAAATGACTTGCCCAGGGTCACACAGCTAGGAAGTGATTTGAACTCAGGTCCTCCTGACTTCAGGGCTCTATCCACTGCGCCACCCAGCAGCCTCCCTGCACCTATTTTTGAGCCCATCCAGCCCCTTGTCCAGTGCTGTCAGCCCAAATAAAACAGCCCCAAGACACCAGGTCCTATGGAGAGCAAGAGTCAACTTCCTACTTACTCAGGACTGGGAATAAGAAGGGGCAACCTTTAAAGAGAGCACTGAAGAGGGGATGTTAAATGTATTATTGACTCTCATCTGGCTGGCCACATTGCCAGGGTTAATGGACAATTCCAGTGACCCATACCCATAAAGTGGACTAGACAAAATCCCAGCTCAGGGTGTGGCGAGAGTGACCCTAAGCAGCCTGGAGATGGACAGTAATGACGGGGTCACACATGTGCTCCTGGGAGCAAACAACCCTTCCACCACCGAGGGCAGAAAAGAAACTGAGGTGGGCAGTGATTAAGTGCCTGGCCCAGAGTCCCTTGTCTGGGTTACATGGGAATGGTCACTTCCCTAGCAGCTGTTTCCTAACAGCATCTGGCTCCTGGGGCTGTTGCAAGGACCGAATAAGACATTTAGGGAGGGCTCCTTGCCCTCTCCGGGTGACTGAGCCTCCCGCTGGCCCCATGCACTGTGGGGGGCAGGTGATAGCTTATATCTGCCAGCCCTGAATCTCATCTCTGCTGCCTTCTCTCCCCAGTCCATTGTCACAATGGATGGAGGCAAGCTGGTCCATGTTCAGAAGTGGAATGGACAGGAGACCACCCTCACCCGGGAGCTCCAGGATGGAAAACTCATTCTGGTAAGGTGGGAGGGGAGGGGGCCATCTTTCCTGGCAGTAGAGGCAGCTCCCTTGTGTAGCCATCACCCCAGCTGCCTCTGCAGTCTCAGTGAGGTTTCAGCCTTCACTGAGACACAACACACAGGAAGAGGAGATTCTAGTTCTCCTGTACCTCTCTTTAGTCAGAGAAAGGGACTGGACTTAGAGACAAAGTCCAAGGTCAGATGTTGAGGGGAGGGCAAGGCAGTTAACCTTATTTCTTGGCCTGCTTCTCCACCTGTAAAACAAGTTTGGACTCGGTAGTCCAGATGGCCTCAGACGTCCCTGCAACACTTAAGCCAGTGTTCCTCAGATCAGGGGCCTTGCATTCAGTTCTGGGCACCTAACCCGTTCTGAAATCCCGTGGTTGACATCACTTAGAGGTCTGTTTACAGGGTACTCTGCATACATTAGCTCACAGAATCTGAACTGGGGGTAAAATAAGTTTTTACCAATTTTACAAATGAGGACACTGAGGCCCACAGAAGTGATTTACCTATAGCAACATAGTGCCATCAGCAGGATTCAAATTCAGTGCTCCTAACTCTGCACGCAGTATTCTTTTCAGTGTCTGTGGGCTGTGCAGAGCAACCAGAAAGTTGAAAAGTTTGAAATCTTTTCATGAGGAATGATTAGAGAAATTCGTTTAGCCTGAAATAACACCTAGAGGAAACATTTCAGTCTTGAAATATTAGGCTGCCATGCTGAAGAATTTACTTTATTCTGCTTGGTGTCAGAGGGGAGCATCAAGATCAGCTAAAAGACAGATTTCTCTGCTTCCGATGTAGGGACTCGAGCCATGATGTCCTCAACATAGGGAACTCGGACAAGCCACAGTCTTCCAAGCAGGTGGGGAGGTGGGCCTTTCTTGTGCAGCTTAGTCCTAGATTGCTGTCTGGAGCTCGGAGAAAACAGGTGGCTTCTCAAGATCCCAAACAGGGTCATAGGAGAGATCTGAACCCACCTCTTCCTGGTTATATTATACCGCTTCTCTGCATTCAACTCCATCAGTAGAGGAAGGAATTTTTCAGCAATAGAGCTGTCCCAAAATGGAATGGGCTGCCGTCTCAGAAGCTGTGATCATTTAGAGAACAGGTCATGCTTCAGGCAGGTGAGACTAAAGGAGCTCATGGCTTTCTTGAAACAGGGCCAGGTTAGATCCCACACTTGAGATGCTCTGCCGGAGAGGACTCTGAGCTTATTCCAAATGTACCAGACAAGATTTTCAGGGGTTTCATAAATACCTAAAAAACAAGGCAAATGTCTGTCCTCCCTGTACCATCCGTCCTGGCTGGGAACACCCACTGATCAGAGGAACTGTGGGCTGCACCATCCTTGTGGTGGTCATCTCATCTAGACTGGGGCAGAGCCCTCTGATCCTGGTGGCTGGGCGAGACTATGCCCCCTGGTTCCAGCCCTGCTGGCTGCCCCTGCAGGTTACTTTTCCATTGGGTCTCCTTGTGTCACATTGGTTGTTGCCACAGGGCACAAGTGGGCAGAGGAGCTCTTTCTTGGTGTGAACTATCTTCTGGTACTCTTAAGGTTTGCCTAGAAACAATCCCTTCTTTGCTCAGTGTTCCTGGCTGCCTGCCTGCATTCCCACCATGGGAGGTGAGGAATGCTGTCTCTATCCTAAGAAGGGGGTGGGGATCTCCCACATTTTAGAAGAGCTATGCAGGACTGGAGACTTTCAGGGTATGAGAGGACTTGGCTCCACTCTCTTAAGGAAGGGGGTAAGGGACCAGGAAAAAGCAGAGAGAACAGCTGAGTAGAAGGGAGCCAGTCTTGGCATTGCTAGGCTTTTCCCAACAGGACAGCTGTCCCATTCCTTGGACTAGAAAGGAAGTCCAGTATTTTATCCCCTTCCTCCAGCATTCTTAACAATGTTCTTTCCTTTTAGACACTAACCCATGGCAATGTAGTCTGCGTTAGGACCTATGAGAAGAACACAGCTTGAAGCCAGCCCACCTGTTCACTGTCAACTCCTCTGCCGACGGCTACCACTGAACTCAACACCAGATTGCCTCATTTCTGCACCCCGTCCCCCTCCCCACCCCAGTGTTTTGTACCAATTGACTCTGGTCAAGGAACCCTCCAGAAATGGAAAACATGGTGCTGTCCTGGTCCTGATTGAAGCCCATTCTGTATTTTTTTTAAAACTGCATCTGATGGCTGGTCCCAAGCCAATAAAGCAGATCCCACAGTCAGTCATTCAGATACAGCAGCTGCTTTACTGCCTTTGTCGTGGGGGTTGGGGGAATGGGGAGGGTTCCATGAGCAAGGCCTATCTTTGCCAAAGAGGCTGCTGGGGCAAGTCAGACGTTGGCCAAGTTGGTCTGAAGCCAAGCCCAAGTGGCAGTGATTCCAAGCCTGATGCAGCTGAAGCAAGACCACTAACAGATAGGCCCAAGGAGAAAGCAGTCAATCTCTTTTTTCCCTATCTACAGCCCTTTCCTCCTTCCCTTCACTGCTTACCCTTTCTTTACCTCATCACAGAATCATAGGTGGAAGGGGCCTCCACACTGGGAAGTTCCTCTGTATCCCCAACAAGGGACAATGTCTGGAGACAGACCTGCTCGAGCAGTCCACTGTATTCTGGGATGGTGCTCAGAAGCCTTTCCATACATTAAGCTGGAGTCTGCTCATTATGTTCACCCATTGGTCTAGACAGGGACCGTATCATCACCCCTTGAGGCTTCTCTTTCAGACTGACTTATGCCAGGATAGCAGGCTTAGCTCCAAGCCTTGTATCGGATCCTTCATCCTTAGTGGCCCTTTAGCCTTCTATTTCACTGGTGGGTAGAGAGACATGAGCAATGGCTGTGGCTTCTGCCTTGAGGGCTCAGACTTCATAGGGATGTGTTAACAGAAGGCTCTAAGCAGATCCTATGTAGGAGTTTTGATTTTGGTTTTTGTTTACCCCTTTGAACCATGCCGGTGCAATGAAAGATGCACTACTGCCATCTTCCTTCTGCACACTACCACGTACCACCAGAGAATGGAAGTTATTTGATAATTACAGGGGAAAACTTGGGGAATTCTATGAAGGTTGGCTGTGGGACAGGGACCTGCTAAAACTCCTCCTCTGAAGAAATCTTCATGGAAGGACCAAGCAGGGCAGACCCTGTAAATTATCTAGCTATGAAATTTCAGAAGATACTAAGTTTTTTAGAAACTCTTCACCTTCAAAAAAAAGGTTTTGTTTGGGAGATCTTGCCTAAGCTGGGAATGCAGCAGCCACTGGTGGGCCCAATCCAACTATTGATAAGCACAGGAGCTCATTTCCAACCTAGGTGGGCTCACTTCCTTAGGCAGCTTGGTGATCCTGGGGCTCCCCACATTGGTACCTGACAGTGTGAATACCTGACTGGCTGGGACCCTTCTGCAGCTCAGGAATTTCAGAGATCACATGATCCACCAGCTTCAGCCTCCCTATAAGCAGATAAGAAGTGGGAGGTGGGGGCATGATACCCAATCCAGGAAATGTTAAAACACCAAGCCAAAGGTTCCAGTGCTGCCAATGGAGAGAGGAAATTTAGAAGTCATGGCTCTCCGCCACTCGCCCCACATCAGTGAGTGCTGAACAATAGCCCTGTATGTTTAATCACCTAAGGGGATGAGACCACAAGTTCTGAAACCTTGCAGTTTCTTCCCAGAATCTGGCTAAGCTGGTGCCGTCTGACCTACTGCTGTTGAGGGAATATGAGCACCAGAAGGGACTGGTCTGCCTGTTGCCAAGAAGAAGCCCTCTGGCTCTGGCCTGGAGGCAGAAGAGCTCACTGACTGGCTCAGCTGGAGGTGGCCATCTGTGCTCCAGCCGGGGGTTCAAAAAGCATATCTCTCCCTGCAGCAGTGTCCATGGCCAGGAGTCTACAGCTAGCCCTCAAATCTTGAGGCTGGGCCAGAGGAATTGGACAAAAGAAAAACGTTAGCTTCAGGGGTTAACATGGCTTGCTGGGTCAGGAAGCTATCCTGACACTGTCCAGAGCAAGCAAGACTAATTTGTGGAGGATACAGCCCTCAGTGGTAGGGTGGGGCAGGGAGTCAAGGTACTGGTGAAGAAGGCTCCCTTGGAGGGTAAGGAGTAAGGAGTTACTCCTGGGTCTTCTTCCTGTGCTTTTTTTTCTTCCTCTTGCTGTCCTTTGCCATGTGTCTCGACTTCTTGCTGGCCGATGGACCTTCACTGCTGTCAGAGTCTGAGCTACTGGATGAGGATGCCTTCCTGCTCTTGTGTTTCTTTTTCTTTTTCTTTTCCTGGTTAGAGGGGATGGACAGAAGACAATCATATTCATATCAGTGACTGGCCATATCTCTAAACACCACCCCTGTAAATAACAAGAGTTTACATTTATGTCGATTGTGGTTTATAAAGCACTTTATGTATGTTATCTCACCTGATCTGGATAACATTCCTGGGAGGTTGGTGGGGAAGGTTTTAGCCCCAATTTGCTGAAGGATAAACTGAGTGATGCTCAAAGAAGGTCAAGTCACATAGCTTGAAAATGGTAGAGCCACAGCTTGGATCCAGGTCCGATTTAACACCCAGTGTCTTTTCTACTATATCATACAGTTCTTAGGTTTCCCAGCATCAAAGCCAAGAGTAAGGAGAGGCACATGCCACATGGCAGGAGCGAGGATACAGTGACTTTATAAATGGATAATTTTGACACCAGAAAATTCAGCTGTTTGTGATCTGAAGAGATCTATTATGGGATAAGTGAAATTGGAAGGGTTGCCCTGCCAAGTCAGAGCTTGTGGGGATAACAGTAATAATGTGATAATGTGAGCTTGGGAGGAGAAAAGTGAAGGAAAAGGAGGAGGAGGAGGAAGATGGTAGTTTCCAAATGTCCTGGCTGTGATCAAGACATTCCTAGGTCTCAGGGTACTGGTGACTGCTTTCAAGATCATCAGCCTTTGTGTTCTTCCCCTTTCCTCCTCCTCTTCCCTCTCCCCGCCTCTCCCCCCCCAGGCACTGGACTGGGACACTGGGACACAGCACAGAATATCAGATGAGCTTAACACTTTGGTTGCTCTGGCTGAACTTTCTTTTTTATTCTTCATTAATGCAACTATGTATTTAACCAGGAGCTTTGAGTCACTTTATCCCCCAGATCCTTAGGATCCCAAATGGGAAAAAGGGCTTCAGGATTAAAACGGCTCCCTTGTGCCTAGAACAGTACTGACTAAATCTCTTCTCTCACTGGCTTCTCATTGAGAAAAGCTGGTATGAAAGCAGGTACGAGGGTGCTAAATCATACTGACCAAAGGCTGGGAAGGGGGTTAAATGAAAACGTTTACTGCACAGTGAATGAATTTCCATGGGGCTGGGGCAAAGGGGCCAGAGATATGGCCCTTGGAATCTACCAGTACCAATCTGGGTGGGACAAAAGGGCCACAGGAGAAAGTGAAAACAGCCAACTCTGACACTTAATACTTCCTGGGTAACTTCCTAGAACACTGAAAGGAGGACACCCTGATGAATCGGGGCTCAAAGAGGTTCCAGGGTTCAGCCCTTTTGGTGGGTCACCCAGAATAAATAAGCAAGCCAAAGTGTAGGGTCTGGTGACATCCATTGGGATAGATGGGGGAAAAGGTTGGTCTCCTACCCATGGAGTCAAGGCTGCTACTAGGGGAGAAGAGGTGAAAGACTCAGGAACTAGGAATAGTTTTGGTGGCTTTGAGCAAATGCAGAAGATAATGGTGAAAGCAAGTTTTCTCTGGGTTCCCATTCTGCAGCAGAGGCCTGGATCCAACAAAGACAAAGCAGCCCTCCACTAGGAGGAGGTGTTTTCACATGGTTTGGCAGAGATGGAGAACAAAGAGGAGTAACTTAAAATATACTAGCATAGTAGGAGGTTGATTAAAAACTATAAAAATTTAAAAAGGGAAATCAGAAGGAAAGTTTATTGACTATCTATCCTCCATAATACTACATCATGGAAGGCAATAGTAAGTGAAGAGTTAAAATGACTTCCTGGGTTGTGAAGGGAGGAGGAAGGAGGAAGCAGAAAAGAAGAGATGAAAGCATTTTCCGAATCACTTCCACAAAGGCATTCCAGGAAAAACAAAGTCAGGGAAGAGGAAGTACTAGGGAGGCCGAGATCTGACCTTCTGGCCTTATTTATTCCTTTGTAATTTCTGAGAAAGGCAACAGGATTGGGAAAAGGCCTACACCTAATATATTGGCAAACCTTTGATTCTGAATGGGAAAAGGGACCTCACCTAACTTAAGGTAGTGGCTAAACATCTTAAATAATGACTTAGGGGTTTAGGAAAACAGAGGGTTATCTTTTAGCTAGGATCTGCCTGTAAGTCAACAGCTGACTATCAAGTGAATGCTAGGGACAGAACAAAAAAGAAAGGCCCATTAAATAACTATTTCCTGAGACTAAAGGGGGAGACAAAGAAGTTTATAATCCATTTGGAGAGATTAATATACAAGAGAGGAGGCAAGTGCCAACTTAATGGCACCTTAATATGCTTCTACCCCTTTTCTCTGTTCACACACACCTCCATCTCTTCTCACTGGGGATAAAGCCCATCACTCCTATGTAGGTGCCTCTATTTCAGTTCTCCCTCATCTTCCCTAATCTTGAGCCCAAACCCCTGCAGACTGATGTCAGATCAGATCATGAGGCTACTTATGCTGACTTAGGAAAGGTTGGTTTCA
This sequence comes from Sarcophilus harrisii, assembly GCF_902635505.1. NCBI lineage: Eukaryota > Metazoa > Chordata > Mammalia > Dasyuromorphia > Dasyuridae > Sarcophilus > Sarcophilus harrisii. The sequence goes on from NC_045428.1 coordinate 551,120,618, forward strand.
GTGTTGTAGTCTCTGAGAGAACAGCCTTTCTGCTCATTAGCAGATGATAGAGCCCTGGACCTGGAGGCACTTACTGTGTGACTCTGGGCAAATTATTTTGCCTCTGTTTGCCTCCATTTCCTCAACTGCAAAATGAGGATAGTAATAGCACCTGCCTCCCAGGGACCCTCTGAGAATTAAATGAGATAATATTTGTAAAACACTTTGCATAATTAGTTGTAAAACAACTGATTAGGTAACGTAGGCCAGCTGGTCCTAAAATAATAATCCTCTCTAAAGAATTCCCCACAAGATACCATAATGGGAGAGAGCATTCTGAAGACATTGTTGTCTGAGACCACTGAAAGACAGAGCTTAGCCTGGAGTCCAAAGAAACAGAAAGCTGATTCTTGGTGCCTCGGAATGGCAGGTGGTCTCATACATCTTTGTGAATTGCTAAGGGTAGGTATTCTTTCCATGGATGCAGGGCACAAAGCTCTCTGTTTTAGAGTTGAGAAATTCATTACTCAGCGAGAATAGCTTCCTAGCACCCCATCTCTCCTGAATTAAGTAACATAGTTCTTAGAGACAGATACACAGTATGAGTCTAGGCCCATCCTCAAATCCTTCTTGGCTTGAGCTCTACTAATGTGTTTGGAAGGGCCCCTCCAGCCAGAAAGAAGCAATGGAGCAGGGCCTCCCCACCGGCTCTGTGTGCATTAAGGTGAGAGATGGAGAAGCTGAGTATGCTCTCTCTCTTTTTAAGGAATGTCGAAGGAAGTGGCAAGCCAGAGATCCATATACAGCTTCTCTCCAGGGCTCTTGCACCCGAGATTTAGATCTGGAAAGAATGGCAGCACCTTCACTTTATAGATGAGAAAATAAAAACCTAGTGAGGGCAAGTGATGTATTCAAGTCACAAACATGCCTGGAATTGAAGCTCAGAGGCCCTCTGTTACAATCCTTCATGTTACAGATATGGAAACTGAGGCTCAGAGATGAAGTGGTTTGCCCAAGATTACAGAGGCACGTGTCCATGGTTGGTTTAGGACCCAGGCCCTCACTGTACCTCTCCTCATTGTCACCCTCACTGTCTGCCAATGTTTATGGACTTGTATTTCATATGGTTTTTCTCTGACTGGGTTTCAGGATGAGCAGGAACAAAGGGCTATGATGGGGCCTCTCTCCCCACAGTTAGGCTTAAGTATTTCTGGCATCATAAAGATTGCTTGTAATGTTAGGATTAAAATGTGATGACTTCTCAGCTTTTAAAGCTCCTTTACATTCTGTCTCAGGATACAAGCAGCACACTTGGCTTCTCCATCTCTAAACTTAGGAGGGGCCCTTCCAAACACATACTCCACTTGCCCTCACTAGACCTCCTCAAGAGCTGCTCCCCTGCTAAACCCCAGGACACAAAGAAGTGGGGGATCATCAGAGGGCAGCAGCTGAGCTGCAAACAGAAGCAGGAGGGTTCTAGATGAGGCTTCAGAGACACCCAAAGCAGCTGGTTTCTGGTCCTGGTGAGGAGTCCTCCCAGAACAAGAGATTTGGGGGTAATGTAGGAGGAGTTCATAGCCTCCTATTCAGCAGCTAACTTCTGAGGGTAGAGTCTGAAAGGAGGGCACTGCTTCGGCCATTCTTCTGACTTAAGACACAAATTCCAACCGAATAGTCTGGTCAATGCCTGATGTGTTAGGAGATATCCTGAACAACAAAGGCTGAGTCCTGCAGCCTTTCTTCCTTCTAAAATTAGAAAGGATATTCGCCTCAGCAAAATCCACATTGAATGTGGAACTAAATATTGAACAGAACCACCCCTGACCAGAGTTACGGGGGTAGGTCTCAGTGGCCTGTGTGAGTGCTTCAAACAAGGGACTCTTTGAACATCCTGGTGGCTTCCTTCTGACTCTTTTGGGAGCCCTCCCTGCAGGAGCTCTCAGCTCACTCAGGTACCAACCCGGGCCTCTCTCCTGGATGGACACCACCTGGCACCAATTTCTCTACATTCTATGTTCTACTCTGAAGTAATTCAATTAACATTTATTAGTACTTAGAGCACTGTGCGAGGTAATGGGGGGAAGGTGGTACTAATGTTTCCTGGAGAAGGTAGCATTTGAGTTGGGGTTTTAAAGGAAGGATATGAATTCAAGGAGGCCATTCTCCCCATTACTCCAAAAGCTCCTTCTGCAGTCCTCATTTTCTATTGAGCTCCAGACCTCCTACCTTCTAGATTCTCTCTGGAAGTTCCATAGGCCCTTTCTGTGTATTTCCCCCAAAGCTTCCTGGAAGCAGGTAATGTCTCTACTTTTCCCTTTGTATCCCCAAAACTAAGCATGATTGATTGACAGCGAGCACTTAATAATAAATGACTTTCCCTTTTATTCATTCGTTCATTTATCTCAAATGTCTAAAACATGTCTAAAACAGAACATGTCTTCCCCCCTAAAACCCAATCCCTTCCTAACCTTTATTTCTGTCAAGGACACGGTCAGTGACCTCAAGATGGAGCTCCAAGGCAGCCTCGGCCAAAGGAAGCTGGTGGCAGCCTTGTATGTAGCTATCAAGAGGGCTGATGTAGCACAATTAACCTGTCTACAACTGGATACCCACAGGAAAGATGTGCTTCAACAATGAGATGCAGACCGATCATGCTTTGTAATGGGCAAAAAGAAGAGATGACAATCTTGCTCTATACTTGGGCCTGACCACTGGGCTTTACCATCTGGCTAGCCACCATGCCCTCCTTAATGTTCTGTCTCTTCCCTATTAGATGAGCAGGAATCATCTCACTTTTCTATATGTGTCTCCCCAGGGCTCACTCTGGTGCTCTGCAAATACTTCAATACTGCAAGTGCTTTCAAAGCTGACTAAATGGCTGATTAGATGACTTCCCCTCTCTCACAGAGATGTCTAGCTTCTGTCACAGAACACCAGGAATACAGGAATTGTTGTATCTCTGTTTTATCCATAGCACCTAGCATAGGGCCTGGAATACAGCACTTAATAAGTATTCTACTCACCTACCTACCTACCTACCTACCTACCTACCTGCCTGCCTGCCTGATAAGACAACATTCAGATGATTCCAGTTTTCAGAGATTGCCTCTAGTCAGTGAAAATGGGAGCGTGTTGTCTTGTATCACTCTTCGCAGTCCACTTTCCTTTTTCTGCTGGTGGTAAGATCTCTGTGAACCCAGAGATCCAGACTCATCCCTGCCTTCCTTTCACTTTTGGCTTTATTCTCCCAATCTCCACCCCCATTGCCACTGCCTGAGCCCAGGCCCTTACCCCCTGACTGGTCTTACTCTCCTTCCAGGCTCTCCCACACAACTCTCTGATCATGAAATTCTCTTGCAAAACCTTGTGATGTTTCCTCAAAGACAAGTCAATTTAACACCCATCTGTTAGGAATCTTTGGTACTAGTCTGTCCTTGTGCTGACAGTAGAAACGATTGAGTTTCAGATGGCATGGTGCCTTGGCCACAACTGCTAAGTGTCTAAGGCTGGATCTGAACTTCTAGCTTTCTAAGTCCAGGTACACATTCTGTCTGCTGTGCTGCCTCTCTCCACTGAACAGCAGCTCTTTCTCCTGAAATCCCCAAACATTTGCTCTTCTTAAGCCCAAAATACTGCCTCTTCATCCCTTGCAGGGAGAATGAAGACAATTTATTTAGCACTCCCTTTCCTTCTCAATTCCACACCAAATTACCTCTCCATCAACCTCAAACTCTTTTCTCCTTTTTTCCAATCTCTGGGAAGGGAGTGGACCTTTTCGTGGCAATTCTAACCCCTCTGCTTGGCCCCTGTCCCTATCCTTTCCCATCTCCTCCCAGTAAAATGCTCTTTCAATCACCCCCTCTTTCCCTGGCTCAGAAAGTTAGAGACACTCTCTTTGCCCTTAAGATAAAATACAAATTCCTCCCCTTTTTTTCCCCTTTTGGGGAGAGAAGTTTTAAAAAATTCTTTGCCCACTTTTCCAGGCTACATTCCACACAGGACTCCCCTTAATCCTAAATTGGCCGACTTCTTCGTCTCCAGATATAACATTCCCTCTTGTGCTACTGTGTTTTTTGGAACCTCCTACTCCCTACCAAGTTCAAACCAAGGGCCATTTTCTTTAGGAAGCTTTTGCTGATTTCCCCAGTTGTTAAAGCACCTTCCCTCTACTCCTCCAATCATTACATATTTATTTTGTAAATTGCCAGTATTTACTTATCTGTGAATATCTTGTAAATCTCCCCTACCCAAAGAGAAATAAACTCCATGAGGGCAAGGGCTATCTTACTTTTATATCTGAATCCTCTGCACCTAGTACAGAATAGGCTTTTATTAAATTTTGGTAGATCAACTGGTTGTTCTTTCCACTATGCCACATTTCAGTCACAGATTGGTGGCTGCCCCATCCTGGCCACCACTGCTACTTGCAGGTCCTCTCTCTGCTGCCTTCACTCAACCTCATTTCCTTTGAAGCTCACCTATCCAGATCCTCGTCATGGTCATCTGCCAATCCACAGTTCATTCTTTCTGAAGGTATTCTGTCTCATAGCCTTCTCTATCAAAGTTCCTGCCTGATTGTTAATGCTGTAAAGTTACCCATGTATATATCCTGTAAATAAAAGGCTATTAAATTAAAAAAAAAAACAAAAAAAAAACAAAGTTCCTGCCTGCTTTTTTGAGCACTTCAACACATATGTTGATGTCCTCTCCTACAATTTCCAATTCCTGGATCTTTTCAACTCTTAAGACCTAAACTTTCATACCACCTCAAACACAAAGAGATGATCATGGCTCCAGGATCCAGAGCCCTGAAATTCATCAAACTCATCAATGGCAGAGGTAAAGCCAGAACTTGAATTTTCATTGTTTAATGATAAACTTAAATCCTCACTAGATGGGTTATTATTTTTAAAATATCCTGCAGGTAGAACAACATCGACCTTTCTATAAGTGAGAAGTTCCTCAGTGCTGAAAAAGAGAAGGGCCTCCTCTTGGGCTCTGGTGCTTCCTGCCTGGTCTGCCTAGAAGTAACTAATGGAGAGAGGAAGGCAGCACCCACCTTCTTTCTTTTCCGGGAAGTATTTTCCGTTTGTACAGATTTCTCCCCTCCCTCAGTTTCTGCCGTTTCTTCTTCTTCCTCTTCAGGTACTAGGCTGTATTTGGTGCCTCCTGGTTGCATGAAACAGTCCTTGGCAAAATGACCTGTGGGAAAAATGTGGGAAAGGTAGGAGAGGAAGCTGGCCCTTCCCTCCCCACTCTAGTTGGCAAGTGAGTCTTTCCTGAGAACCCTAGAGGACACATCCAGAAAAGGAAGTCAGAAGCAATGGTCTAATCAATGGATGGGCTCCTATATTTCTTATAATTCTTGAAGCCTGAGAAAACTGGACAGAGAGGCTGGGCTTTGACTTTGGAAAAGGCAAGAGCCATTTGGATAGTGGCATCTCTACCCCTCCATTAGAACTGGAGATTTTTGATTTTTAAAGAAGTCTTTTGGGTCTTCTAGCAATGGAAAGCTACAAGTGAGTATGAGGTGTCTCCGCAGAGGAAGATGGGGGTAAGAAGTTAGGTCTAGATTCTGTTTTAGCCATTAGACCTGGAAAAGAAGATCCCAATCCTATCTCTGGGGGACAAAAAACTAAAACACTAATCACTAAAGAGCATGGTTACCTCCTCTGTTATGGCATAATTCTGCTTCCCATTATTCTACTTTGCCTCCTTCCATGCCTGTTTTCCTTCTTGTTCCGAGTTTGTAGATACTGGCACTTTGGATACATAATTGTCACTGCTAGGACAGCCATATACACGAAATGAAAGGGTTTCTTCATGCCTTCTATCACTCCCCTGGGGAATTACATTAGCCAACCCCTAAAGCCACAAAGAAACCACTCAGAGCAAGTCAGCCTCATTAGCTGAAATAGGAACAGTTGTGGTATAATGCAGGGATTTAATAGATTTCTAAGGGGACCATGGGACCATGGACAGATTTCAGGGGATTTATGAAGTTGGATGGAAAAAAGATTACGTCTTTTTATTTGCCAACCTCTAACTGAAATGTAGCTTTTCCTTTAATTTTAGAATTCCCCACATTCTCCAAACCTAAACAAACAGAAAATGAAACATTCTTCTGAGGCCCATAAACTTTTTCAGCCTCTTAAAGAGCCTTGACTCTATTAAGAGGGTTAAAAGTCCCTGTTATAAGAAAGGAGAATTAGACTCAGGCTGGAGGACCCAGTTCAAATCCCAGCTTGGCCACTGGCTCACTGTGAATTTGCTAAAATCAGTGAATCTCTAGGACTAGGAATTTCCTCTTCTGCATATCAGGGAAACAATACTTGGTCAACTATCTCTCTCCTAGGACTGTTACAAATTCGAATTAGAATGAATATGAACATACATAAGTTTTTCCCAGACCTCTAAGGTCATTACACTAGGTAACAGTTAGTGAAGGGTTTCATCTCCATGTGGAGGAAGACTTTGTGTCTATACCATAAAGCCTTAGAGTCCACTTGGAACACTGAAAGTTAAATGATGGCTAGGGTCACACAGCCAGTTTATAGCATGGGTAAGTTTGCACCTACAGATTTTCTTGATTCCAAGCTTAACTCTCCATATCAGATATTATTATTACTTAGAATAAAAATCCAACATGAAATTTTCTCGGATCTAAGCCATGTTCACACTCCCTCTGAAGAGGTCAAAGAATCTTCTCTTTCATAGGTCAATTTTCCCTTCTTAGAACTGACATGTTGGGACATAAATATGTCAGTAGTCACCAGAAAAGCCAAAGGGAGGAGAAAAACAACAATTATTTGAGAAGGATGAGCGCTTGAAGTAAAAGTAGAAGAGTTGACAAATTCAATTAACTTTGAAGGTCAGAAACTGACAGAGATAAATGCTGGAGGGGCCAGGAAAACAGAAACACTAATGCACTGTTAGTGGAGAGGGTGAACTGATCCAACTATCTTGGAGAGAAATTTGGAATTATTCCCAAAGGACTATAAAACTGTCCATATCCTTTGATTCAGCAATGCCATCATTAGTTGAATCCCCAAAGGATCAAAGGAAAAGGAAAATGACCAATTTGTATAAAAATATTTATAGCAGTTCTTTTTTTGACAGTCAAAAATTCGAAAATGAGGGGAAGCCCATCAAGTGGGGAATGGATAAACAAGTTGTGATCCATGGTTGTGATGGAATACCATTGTGCTATAAGAAATAATGAGCAGGATGCTTTCAGAAAAAAAAACAGGAAAAGACTTATATGAACTGATGCAAAATGAAGTGACCAAATCAGAACAGATGATGATCAACTGTAAAAGACAATTTCAATCCATGACAATTCGAAAGGACTGATGATGAAAATTGTCTCTACTTCCAAAGAGAGAATTGATGAAATCTGAATGCAGGTTGAAGTATAATTTTCTCACTTTATTTTTCTTGCCATATTTTGATGACATGGCTAATATGGAAATGTTTCATATGACTTCATCTGTACTGAAATCTTGCCATTTTGAATGGGGGAAGAGCTGGAGGGAGGGAGAATTGGAATTCACAATTAAAAAATGAATGTTAAAAAAAAAAAGCCAAAAAGGGAAGATAGTGTAAAAACATAGCTCTTAACTATGTGTGTAACTTGTGCAATGATGAAGAGAACCATCTATATCCAGAAAGAGAACCATGGGAACAGAGGGTGGAACACACCATAGCATTTTCACTCTCTCTGTTATTATTTGCTTGCATTTTGTTTCTTTTTTCTCAGTTTTTCTTTTATTTCCTTCTCGATTTGATTTTTCTTATGCAACCGGATAACTGTGTGAACATATATACATATATTGGATCTGGCATGTATTTCGGCATATTGGCATGTATTGGAATGCCTGCCAGCTAGGGGAGGGGATGGCAGGAAGAAGAGGAAAATTTGTGGCAGGGGGTTATGCAGGGGTCAATGTTGGAAAAATTACCCATGCATATGCTTTGTGAATAAAAAGCTTCAATAAAAATAAATAAATAAATATGTATGTAAAACTAGAAGGAACTTGAGAAAACGAATTAGATGGAAAAATGGCATTCTCAATGTGAGAAACTGTTCAGAACCTGGAATTTCAGCAGTTTAAGAAAAAAGTGAAGAATAAAAAGTGTTTTCCTGGAGAAGGACTTCCAAGCATGAGAGAGAGAAAGAGAAAGAGGGAAGAAAGAGAGAGAGGGAGAGAAAAGAATCCCAGAGAAAGAGAGGGACACAGAGAGGGATGGAGAGAAGAGAGAGAGGGATGGAGAGAAGAGAGAGAAGGATGGAGAAATTCAGATAGAATATAAGCCCTCCCTACCTTTGCAGCCACATTTCTTGCAAGTTGTGTTCAGGACAGCTTCAAGGATAATCTTCTGCCCTGTATAATCCTTGAAGGACCTCTTCCGCCTTTCTTCTTGGCTGAAATGAAGCAAGATCAACATTAGCTGTGGTTCTCTCAATAGAATGAGTTGAAAGAGCTTTTGTAGATTCTAGTCTCTCTTTACTATTGATTTGATGGTAGAAGACAGAGACAATGCGACCCATTTTGCTCAGGCTTAAGGAGACCAACCTATCTCAAGCAAAATACATGGTAGGGAACAGGCTAGAGAGAGGTCTTGTGGGAGATGTAGGTGATGAGTTTCATACCAGGAAAGCCTCTACAATCACTTCCCAAGACAGAATGATATGGGCACAAGTGTCCTCATCCTTATTTTTTAAAGTGTGATTACTAAGCCACTGAAAGCTCTCAGCACCTCAGCCCAGTGCATCTCATCACAGGAGAGATGTTCCCCAATGAAATATAGTTAAAAATCATTATTTATGAGACAAAGCTACTTGTTTTATGGGTCTCATTTGAATGGAGAATAAAGTTTTTTGTTGGTTTTTGTTTTGTTTTGGGTAAGGAAACTTGAAACTCTAAACAACAATTAAAGAGGATTTTGGCAATTTAACTCTTATTTAATCATGCACTCAATCCCTGTGCTCAGCATTCTGCTTCAGATCTCCTCAGATTCCTGTCCTTTGCCCTAGGACATACAGGAATGAGATCAGATGTCTGGTATGGACCCACAGGAAATAATTCTCTCAAAATAAAAAGTAAAGCCTAGCTCACTCTGAATACAAACATAATTTCCAGGTCTCTATTTGGGTAATTTATTTACATTTCCCTGGACCTCGGTTTCAACTAATTAATCAACAAATATTTATGGACACTTACTATGTGCAAGGCATTGGAAATAGAGATACAAAGAATGAAACAAATTTTTTGCACTTGCTTAGCATTTGCTTGCATTTGCAAATCGTAGGTCAAAAAGTATTCAGTACAACCAAATTAAAAACTCTGGATTTTGATAGATTACAGGTCAAATAATTTCTCCCATATAATACTCAATTCAATCAAGCAAATATTCATCTCCTCAGCCCTAGACAAATTGGACATCTTGCTATTTTCCAAACAGACCAGCTGATTTCCTGCTTCTATCCCTTAGATGTTCCTATTGGAAATGTAGTTTTATGTGCTTAGATCCCCAAACAGTTCAAAACCCAACTAACAGTCCCTCCTTCATGATTGCCCTAGTTAGATGTTTGTTCTTAACACTTTTTCTTTACTACCACACATCTCTCTCAGAGTTTGAGATCATAAACTTCAAGAGTAGGGACTTCATGCTTGCTTGCCCAGAGGAGGATCTTAGATAAGATAAGTGTTTGCTGAAATGCTGCTGTTTACAACAGGCTACATGAGAAAGAAGCCCCCTGCCTGAACCCTGGGGGTTCCTTCCCATTTTCTGCCATTGTGTTAGGAAATAAAGGGGGTCTTTTATCTTCTTTGCTTTGCCCTTGTGTAAGGGCGTCTCTGGTAAACCTCACTGCTTCATGAGGCTGCCTCAACTATAGCTCTAGGAAGGGAAAGTGATTGATGAGAATGCAGTTAACACATAGGCAGTTAGCCTATGTGTAAATCATGCCCCCAGAGTTTTGAGTTATAATGGGTTTCTAGTCTAACTGGCATGTAATCTGCCAATATCCAGTATTACCAAAAAATGGAGAAATAGGAAAATCATCAGGAGGCACGTAAAAATCCCTAAACACAAAGCAATTTAGCCACAGTATTATCAGTAACTAAAATAACCAAATGGATCTCTTGAGACAAGGAGTTGGTGGGACTACTCAGCAAAGGAGCAATCCTACCCATGACAAGGGCAGATGACACAGGTAATAAGAGACTGGGGATTGGAATTCATGTCCTCTGACCAGAAATCAGTGGGATCAGTATATTGCTCCAAAACTGGCCAAAAAGCTCTGATGCTTCAGAGCATCTTCAAACAAATTGCAAAGAAGACCCAGGAAAGGCTCCATTGCAAAGTACAAATGCTAATAGGTATCTGGGTTTTAACTTTCATTCTCTTAAGAATCAGGGAGAGGGCAAGTATTCTGTGTCTCCCTTTCCTTGATTCTTAATGTAGGCTGCCCAATGTTCTCCTTATTTTTTTTTTTTTTTTTTGGAGGGGGAGGTTTGGTAAAGAAACCTGAAGCTTGGAATCCATGTACAGATTTCAGTGTAGTTATAACTTTGGATGGGATGGATGGGAAAAATATTACATTTTTATTTCAATATAATTCTGTACATTATATTTCATGTATTTAAAAAAATTATTCTGAGAAGGGTCTACAGACTATAGTCTGCTCAAACAGTTCAGGATACAAAAAATGGCAAAGGATCCTGGTCCAGGAGGATGTCTAGGAGTAACATTAAAAACTTAACTACCTAAGTAACTATAAGGTCAAACCCCATAAGAGTCCAAAAGACAGAAGGTAATAGCATATATGAGTGCTCCCCAAACAGGGTGAAAAAAATTTGTTTTACTCCTAAAGTCAGGAGTGCCACTACACAAGTGTACCTCAATTCCCTTCCTGATGGTCTAATCTCCAAGTCATAGTCACAGACACAATTAGTGTCCATAGGATAGATATAGAGCAGGATCACAAAGTCAAATATTGGTCAACAAGCTAATTCAAAAGACAGAAAAGAGCTCAAAAAGGTTGAGTGGGAGGCTAATTTTTTCTGACCTAATAAATCATTCAACTTACTCAGTAATGATATTGTTGGGGTCAAGGTCTTTTCCAGTCCCTTGGTTGACAACTTTCATGGAAAGGGATAGCTTAATCTTGTCATCTTTCATCTGTAGGAAGCAAAAGCAGAGTCATCAAAAAGAGCTCATCTACATCAAGAGATTTGCTAGTGAAGGTGATAGCCTGCAAATTACTTGGCAAAGTACATTCACCTAAGTCATCAGCATCAAAAGCATCCACTGAGTGTATATCGTGGTGGTAGGGCACTGCTGTCAGTGTGGAGGTTGGGGGAGTTATGCATAAAGAAACTCAAGAAACCACTTCTGTCTCCCAAGAACCTATCTTCTAGTTGAAGAAACCAGACATATAAAGCTGTTACTAAGAACTAGGTTTTGAAGGTAGAGGAGAAGTTAGATGAATGGAGAGGAAAAAGGAAGGCATGAATTTCAATAGACTTGGTATGGTAAATGCCATCCACTTCCAGAGGGAGAACTATGGAGACTGAATGTGGATTGAAACATAGTTTTTTCAACTTTTTTGTTTTATTTTTCCCTTTTGATCTGATTTCACTTGTACATGACACATATGGAAATGTTTAAAAGGACTGTACATATTAAACCTATCTTCCATTGCTTGCTGTCTTGAGAAAGGGGGTAGGGAGACAGAGAAAAATTTGGAACACAAAGTCTTACAAAAACGAATGTTGAAGAAAATAAGATAAACATGCAAGAAAGGAAGGATAACATGAACATGTACATAAAGTGGGATGACTACAGCAAGTTTAGAAACAAGGATGAGACTAATCTATCTAAAGATGTAGGGTCCTGCAGGGAAGGAGAGGTGAAGAAGGTTGGAAAATAGGAAGAGAATAAGACATGTGTTCTCAGACACGGTCAATGTCTTGATTTCGTTTGCTTCATTATACATATTTGTTATAAGGGAGGTTTTTGGTTGATGAGGATGTGGATTAGCAGCTAGTGATGGAAATGAAAGAAAATCAGCAATAAAACATTTTTTCAAATGTACAGAAGAAAGAAAAAAATATGGATGGGGACACAGTACTACTTTGTTAAATAAATATCTCTATATAGATATATTTAAAAATTATATGGAATAGAAATGTATGGTTTCTTATACAATCTTCTACCCTGTCTTTGGCATTTTCAGATGTTTGCTGATGACGAAATTTACATTAGAAAATAATTTTTTAAGAAAAAGAAAGTATAATTAGAGGTCTAGAGCTGGAAGGGACCCTAGAAACCAACTGGACCAATCTCACTTTAAAAATAATTTGAGGGTCAGGAAGGCTAAGTTGCCCAAAATTATGACACCGAGGGTAAATATCAGAGTTAGGATTTAAACCCAGGTCCTTAGACTCATAAGCCTGTGCTCTTTACATGCTTCTTAAGTAAAGAGCAAGCATTTATATATTCTTCTGCAGATAACTAAGAAATTTTTTTCTATCATTGTCAAGACTTTTAGTTGCCAAGGATTGGATAGCATCTGGTCATACACATTAGGTCTGCAATGATAACCAGTGAATTTGGAATCAAAGAGCCTGGATTTGAACACAGACCATACTGATTCCTACTTATATAGAAGCCTTCAGCAACCTCTCTAGGCCTGAGTTTATCATTTGTAAAATGAGGGGGTTGGCCTTCAGGGTCTCCTAAGATCTCTTTTAGCTCTAAATTGAGGATCCTAGGATCTTGACTGGGGTCAACTTAGCTCAAGGTGTCTAGATTTATTGTCTGTCCTCCACAATGGGCACTCTGATACCACTGCCTTGTGATCTCACGATTCCTTTGTGTCTGTCTGGTCTCAATATAAGTTTGCCTTGAACTCTTTGAGCAAGTATCCTTTAAAAGAAGGCCCGGTATAAATATCTGACTATTGACTTACATCATCCAAACCTAGACAGAGTCAGTTGTAAAATGGGTTGTCCTGATAATGCTTAGGTCCATGACAAAAGCTGTGAGAATGGCAGCAAATACTCATTTATCTACTTCCTGGGGATAGGACAGACTAGTGACTTTTTTTCTTTTTTTTTTTTTTAAGCTAACAGAATTCACTATATATTTGCAAAACTTTTGGAGTTTTGGCTGGATAAAGGGGAAATGGACTAAAGAACATTCTGAGATTCCTTCAAGCCTAGAGAGTCAATGAATGTCCAAGTTAAGTAAGTATACCCAATCCTTCTGGTGTGGAAACGGAAGCAGCTTTGGTGAGGCTGGAAAGGAGACAACATCATAGTTGCATAGCTCAAAAGCAAAATCACCCACTCTGAGAAGATGACCAGTCTGTCAGCTTCAGCTGAGAATCAAGTCATCATTCTTCCTACTCCTTTATATTCCTTCCCACTTGCAGACAAGGCACAGAATTTTACCTCCCGGCCAATAAGCTTCACCCACACTTTGTCACCGACGTCCACTATCTCAGAGGGCTTGTCCACTCGACAGGATGACATGTGGGTTCGATGGACCAGGCCTTGAAACAGAAAAAGGGAAACATTTAACATATGCCTGGTACCTGATCACTAGTCAAGGGGGAAATCACAAAGGAAAACCAATGTAATCTTATACATGTGCATTCCATGATCACAGAGGAATCCAGAGAAAAGTACAAGGCCCCAAAGCCAAACCCCTGCAAGAAAAGAATTTTTAAAAATTAATATTATTTGTTTTCACATCACCTATATTTCCCAATGCATCCCTGTTTTCTTCCCAAAAAGCCATCTTTTATAATAAAGAAAACCCCCCAACATTTCAGCAAAATTAACCAACATATGATTAAGTGTGATATTATATGCAGAGTTCTAGAGTCCCGTAACTTTGAAAATAAATTGAAGAAGGCATTTTATTATGTCTTTTCTTTGTGACTGATTTGCTTATTGTAGTTTCACCTCATTCAGCTTTGATGACTTTGCTTTAGTTTTTAAAATTTTTTTTTTATTTTTTGTTACATTTTGAGTTCTAAATTGGCTGCCTCCCTCCCTCCTCATTCCAAAGAATGATACCATTTTAATCACACACACACACGTAAAAAATACTATATGTACTTCTACTTCTCTGAAAGTAAATAGTATCTTCTTTCATAAGTCCTTGGTAGTTGATTTGAATAGTTATAATACTGAGAATAGCTTAGTTAAAACTAAATTAAAAATTTTTTGTTATATTTTAAGCTCCAAACTGTCACTTTAGTTCTTAGCATTCACATTGCTATTATTTTGTATACTGTGTCCTTGGTTCTGCTTACTTCACTTTGCATCAGTTCTTTATTCTTTCTATATCTTTGTATCAGTATCTCTTTCCAGTACTCATCAGTTTCATTACTTCTTACAGAACAGTAATATTTCACGACAGCCCTGCCCTACCATCTTTTTAACTAGTCCCCAGTAAATGAGCATCTACTTTGTTTCCAGCAGAGAATTGTTAAGAACTGCTTTGTTTAAGCTTTTGATACTTAATCTTGTTTATACACCTGAGGAGCAGGCTTAGCCCACTCACGGGTGTAATAAACCCTTATTGGTACAAGGTGTCCTACTTGAGTGCCTATTAAAATGCATTCAGACAACTTGAAGAAATTCTTGCCATTTTTCAATCCAGACACAAAAGAATTTGCTACACTGATATAAAGGATCACCTGACTGTGCAATACTCTGTTAAGGTTAATTTACTTCACAACTTCCATCAGTAATGGAATAGAAAGAGAATGAATCTAAAATGTTAATCCACAGTTCCAGGCAGAAAGCTGTCCAAATGAGAGTCCACCCTTATCTATTGTTTTTCAGTCATTTTTTCAGTTGTGTCCAGCTTTTTGTGACCTAATTTAGGGTTTTCTTGGCAAAAATCTTCTTCAGTTCATTTTACAGATGAGAAAACTGAGGCAAAAAGGGTTAAGCAACTTGCCCAGGATCACACAGCTAGTAAGTCCCTGAGGCCAGATTTAAATTCAGGAAGATGGGCTTTCCTAACTCCAGGATCAGCACTTTGTGCACCATGGCATCATGTAGCTATTAACTCTTATCTTTAGGGCTCTCAGTTACCAGAGAAATTGCCACTAACTGAATGCAGTATTGTTGGAACTCTCCCACTGGAGAAATATGGCTACTTTTATCCCAGTAGCTCTACTTCAACATCCATTAAGGTAGAAACTCCTTGAAGTCTGCGACTCTACCTCTTTGAGATCTGGCAACTCTAGAGTGGAAAAAAAAAAGGGTCATATACCCAACAACACAAAAATAATTGATGGGATGGAAACAATGCTGGAAAAGATGAGCTTTCCCAAAGGATTAGCTAAAGAGTGATTTCTTAGTCCAGTCCTGTGAACATGGTACTTAGTTTCTTTGTCTATAAAGGGAATCATAACAAACTGAGGAAGTAATTACTCAGTGACAAAATAAATCAGTGGCAGACCAAAGGATTAGGATTCATTGACTTTCTAGTTAATTGCTCATCTCTTAAGAGTCCAGCTGTCCGGTCCCAGAGATTCACCCCTAAGCAACCAGATTTGGATGAATGAAAAAGGCACCTTACTTCAAATCTGTGCTGTAAATTAGCTCCCTAGAAGCTAGCTCTTCTCTAAAAAGTTCTTTTCTCTCCCAACTGAACCAACAACTTGTATCAGGACCAGTTCCTCCAATGATTCCTCTACATATCAGGGCAAGACAGGTAAGGAGGCAAGAGACAACAGTGGCAGGTGGATTAAAAGAATAGTTTTTCTTCAAATTTAAGAAAGCTTTGGACTAAAGTTTCAGCTCATTCAATTGTAGTAGGGGGGAAAAACCCTGAGAAAATTCATTCTTGCTCACTGATTGCCTACCTTAGGAAAGCTACTGGGAAATGGGTTCTGGACAGAGTTGACATGTTCTGCTTAGAAGCCCTCAAATTCAGGTGTAAGCAACATTATTCCATCAATTAAAAGGAAAGAACAAAGTTTGTAGGGGAAGAGCCCTGTGGAATCATCAGTTATATTCAAGTCAGATCTTGTGCTGCAGAACCTGTCTGATGGAGAAGCCTCATGGCAAAGCACCAAGTATAAATGGGTCGAGAGCTTGGGTTTTACTTCTAATTCAAATCCTGACATTTGTAGAGTAGTCTGCTGTTTTCAAAGTGCATTCCTGCCCCACATCTTGACTGATTCTTTACTATTGTGAGAGATAAATAAGAAGAGACAACGTGGCCTTGTGTTAAAGAGCACCATGGAGGGAAAGGGGAGTCCTGAACTTCCAATCATGACTTTGCCACATTCACTAACAGAGTGAATGATGTGTCCTGCTTCAGCTATCTTAGATCAGTTTTTGTATAGACTCATAATAGCTCACATTTATATAATGCTTTAAAAAGTGATTTACTAACAATCCAGAGACAAAAGTAGTACAAGTATTACTGTCCCCATTTTATAGAGAATTAAGCAATTAATCAACAAGAACTGAATCAGGAATAACAATGTACCTGGAACTTTGCTAAATGCAGAGAAGTTAAGAGGGGCAAGATGGCTGAGGAAATGAGGCAGGCCAACCTCACTCCCTAGCATAACTACACCAGTGAAGAAAGGGGAACAGCACTAGACCAAGTGGTAACAGGCACATTAAGGAGAAAAAATTGTGAGGGGAAGCCCAGGGATAGAGCCAGAGGCCTGCTGGCATTGGGTCCTGCCAAGAAGTCTGCTAGAGACTTAGGCAGGAAGTATGGACAAAGGAAAAGTCTAAAACTGGGCTGCTCTGGCTCAGTACTCAGGTTGGGGAGCTTTTCAGTCCACAGAAAGAGCAGGGGATGATAACTATCTAGTTGTTCAGTTTTCATCTTGGAGAAGACCAATGACATTACAGGTGATGTCTTGACTTGCTTGAGATTTTTATTTAATGAGACAGACTTGCACAAAGTCATCAGTCTCATTGTTTTACCGCAAGTCCAGTGATAAGACAAAAGTCAAGATGATCAGTGATGGCTCAGAGAATGATCTTGATGTCTTTGATGTCTGACCAACTTCTAATCACTCCGCACTGTCTGCTTTAGCCATTTTCAAGGAACAAAATGTTCTCATCTGCTCTTTCTGCCAGGGAAAGTTTGCACATTCCTGGGGTAGCCATCCCCCAACTTACTGATGAGTTTGAGATCAGCCATCGGCCGAGATGGTTTACCATGGACTGGTTGCTGGGCACATTGCAGCTTCTTGGAGCCACGGATGAGAGTTGAGTGTCAAGTGGACACCAGAGGTAGATGAGCAGCCCTGAAAAGTGCTCAGCAAACCCTGACACCAGAGGTGCTAGTCCTCCCTGAATATCCACACATTTTGTATACTAGCTGTCTACTAGGACAGGGAGGAAGGACCAAGGGCAAGATGGCATTCTGTACCTCTGATCCACGTAGCCTTCAATGCACTGATAGAGCTTGTCTTTTCAAGTTATGACCAGGGACAAGCCTATAGTTGAGTTACCTAGACCACTAACTGGTTTTGGGTAACTACAAAGTTTGGTCCAAGAAGCCAATAATCAGACTAAGTCCTTGAATAACCTTCTTAGAAGGCTGGTGAAAGACTGGTGAGCTGCCATTGAGATCCTTGATGAACAAAGCATCAATATCCATATGAAACAGCAGCAGGACCCAAAATAATATAGCTCAGACTCAAATATAGCTCCACCATTCTTTCCAGAAGAGCAGAAAATCCAGACCTTATACAAAGCTTCAATTTAGGATGGAAAGCTGGAAAAAGAATAAATAACAGAAGACACCAAAAATAAAGAAATATTATGGATTCAGGGATGCCCAAGACACAAATTCAGGAGGAAAGAATAATTCTACAAAGTCTTAAAAAAAAAAGTCTTAAACAAAAACACAACTTGGCTATACGAAATTCCTTGAAGAAATGAAGCAAGAGTTTACAATTATCATAGAAAGGGAAAAATTTAAGAGGATAGGATGAATGTGAATGGGATGTTTATGAGCAAAATAGAAGAGAATAACAAAACAAAGAAAGTAGAATCCCAAAATATGCTATTTACAAGGAACACACATAAAACATAAAGATTCACAAAGAGATAAAAATAAAGAACTTGAACAAAATCTGTTAAGCCTTAGCTGCCCTCAAAAAAGCAGGGTTACAATCTTAAGTTCAGACAAAGCCATAGCATCTAGGATATATCATAGGATCTAAGCTCAAATCCTGGCTCAGACACATAACATTTTCTAGTTGTATGAACCTGGGCAAGTCATTTAACTCCAATTGTCTAGCTGGGGGGAAAAAAAGATAATTGGGGGAGGACAAAATAACTTAATCCTAAAGAACTGGTAGATCAAAGAATAAATCTTAGAAACAAGAGACAATTTCATAAAGGAAAAAAAAAAGACAACAATGACCCGAAACAACAAAATTTTATAGATGCAACCAAAGCAGTCCAAAAGGAAAAATGTCTATCTCTAATGACTTTTATCAAGAAAAGAGAGAAAGAATAATTTAATAAATTATGCATGAAATAAAAAAAAAAAAAAAACCTACGGAGAAGTTAAATGTTTTGCCCAAAGACTAGTAAGTAGTAACATTAGGACTCAAACTGTCATAAAAAACAAATGAGGTCGAGGATGTGCAATGCCTGCTAAAGGTAGAGTGTGACTGTTATTCTTGATGCCTGTGCCCAGGCTGCCTCTGTCTGGGATGTCCTCCTTCATCTTTGAAGCCTCTTGGCACCCCACTTTCCTCCAAAGTTCATGTCCCGCCCCCTTGTCCAACAAAATTTTTCCTGATCCCCAGACAGCTCTTCATTCTTGACCTTGATTTTGTTATTATTTTGAATATACTCATATGTACATACTGTTTTCCCAACAGTCCTGTATGCTCCTTAAGAGTAAGAACAACTCAACGTTTGTGTTTGTAGGGGCAATTCCTAGCACATAGCAGGTATATAATAAATGCTAATTGATAATGATTTTATTTCTAAATGTGAGATAATCATCTCCAATCCATATTCCAAAGTAAGATGACAATATTCCAGTTGGTACTCAGAAAGGCAGCCTGCCATCCTGAGAGGGTCAAAATTATTCAATTTTATTTGAGACTTGTCACGGTTTGAATGTTCTAAGATATCCAACCATGACAACCAGAGGCCTTTGTGATGTTTATCAGCTGTCAGAAAATTCACTGCCACAACTAGGATAGAATAGGATAAAAGGTAGTGGAATGAATTTCTCATTTCAGAAACATACCTTGCTTTTTGCAGCCTGGAATTTTAATAAAGGCTCCATATTCTGTCACTGTAACAACCTGACAAAAAAAAAAAAAGAAACATGTTCAAAATTTAAAACTCATTATCTTTCCCCCAACTCTTCCCCATTTCTGAACTTTCCCCTAATTATAATTATATATTTATAATTATCAAGGACACCATTATCCCCAGGCACTCAGGCTTCCAATCTAGGTGCCATCTTTAAACTCCTCACTCTGTCCCAAGCCTTTTACTCAATCTGTTGTCAAGTCCTCTCCCCTTTGACACTGCCATCTCTCTGGGACAGGTCCTCATCGCTTCAAGCCCAGACTATTGCAATAACCTGCTGGTGGGTCTGCCTGTCTCAAGTCTCTCCTCATTCCAGTCCATCCTCCATTCAGTTGTCAAATTAATCTTCCTAAACTATAAATCTAATGTTATTCCCTTATTCAATCATCCAGTGGCTCCCCATCCTTCTAAGACAAAACCTTGTGTTTGGATCAGATATAAAACCCTCTGTTTGGCATTCAAAGTCCTTCACTACCTGATCCTTTTCCACACTTATTATACCTTACTACTTAATCACCATGCATTCTATGAGTCACTGATACTGGCTTCCTTGCTATTCCTACAATAAGACACTGTTTCCCCACTCCATGTATTGTAAATGGCTATTTTCCACGAATTGAAAGCTCTCCCACCTCATCTCTGTCTCCTCATTGCCTTCAAATCCCATTTAAAATCCCATCTTCGTTAAGAAATCTTTCCTCCAATGAAGCAATGGATGCCAGAGTGCTCTGTAATCATAAAACACTACCGAAATGCTGGCTAATAGAATACTTGCTATGATGCTTCAAGGACCTGATTTCATCAAAATACTCCTTCCACCAAGACAGATTATTACACAGTCTTTTCAGCTTAGATGATGGTGTTTGTGAGTTGCCCTAGACAAAAATGTCATCACCCTGCAGTCAAACTGGTGATGAACTTCTAACAATTAGACTAGGCCTTAAGTCAAAGAGACAAAATCTATTTTTGGAACCATATTCAAAGTCTTTCCAGCTTAGTACCCATACCAGAGATTATGCTCTACAAGCTTAGTCTTCAAGAACCTAAGGGCCATTTCTGCACCATGAGGAAGCACATGAACTGTTATTAAATAAGAGTAAAATATGCAATTTAAAAAACTTGTAGGGATTATTCCTTAGTAACAGCCTTGTTCTTCTCATGTAGATGCCCACAAAATAACAGAGTATGAAAGCTGGCAGAGTTCTAGGACCAGGAACTGAGAAACATTCAATTAAAAATAAAACAAAAAACCTCACAAGACAAATGCCTATCAAATGAGTGAATGAATGAACTTTACAAAGCATTTTCCCATCAACATTTTTATTTGCTCACAAACAAGGAATTAGGATGAAATTGAATTTTGTAGCTAAATCAATCAGTAATCATTTATGAAGTGCAAAGTATATGTCAGACACTGGGAATACAAAGACAAAAATGAAGGAGTCTCTCCCCTCAAGAAGCTTACATTCTGTGGCAAAGATAATATTTAAATGTATACAAAATATTTACTAAATAAATGCAAAAGTTTTTTGGGTGCAAAATGACAGAAGATACTAATATCTAGGAGATCTTGTAGAAGTTTGAAGGGAACAAGGGAGTCAGCCTTTGAGGAAGAAAAGAAGAAGAATGTGAGTCAACAATAGGCAAAGGTAGGAAGATGGAAAATGGAATGTCCTTCAAGGATCAGGCTAGGGGAAAACATAGTAGCACAGAGATGCCATGTGCTTTGTCTATGGTCACAAAATCAATTGGCCTGACCCCAGATCCTGACTACTCACCTGGAGCTTCTCCCATCCCCAGTTTATTAATCTTAATTCTAACACAGCTAAAATGGCATGTTGTTAAGATTGATGGATTTAGAGTCAAAACCCCAAGATTCAAATTGCACTCATCACTTTCAGGTTTTTAGACCTTAGTTTCTTCACATGTATAACAAGGTTGGACAAGGTAGCCTAAAAGATGTCTTCCACTTCTCAATCCAAAATCCCACAGTGAAAAATTTTCATTCTTCCCATTTTCTAGTGGATCTATATTGATCAAGAATACTTGGTCAATGTTAGAACTCAGAATTCTAAGCTCCCAGGCTTAGGTTTTATTCAGGGGCCCTGAACATACTTCCAATGAAAAAGAAATTCATATCATCCAGTAGGATTGGGCAGTTATTACTTTTGTCAAGTCTTGGGGTTTCATTAGTGTGGGAAATCCTTCCAGACAAAATTGGAACTGCAACTTCCTAGAATGTTTCCTGGAGAACAAACAGAAAGGATCTGTCTTCTGAGTGCTGTTCTGTCTGATAACTCCAGTCAAAGCTTGGACTCTGCTGCTGTGGCTTTCAAAAGTCCAAGAGTCCCCTCCATGCGACTACAAAGCATCAGAGGATGCCAGAGGAGATGCTACTGTTATAGGATTTTCCCCACAAACTAAGTGCCCAAGACAAAGACAACACTTTGCCATTTTATTGCAAGAATGCCAAACATTCTGGGGAGGTCAAACAAGACCCTTTTCTTTAAAAAAGAGAGGAATTTTCAATACACAAAACAGGACAGGAAAAAGGATTATATATGAAACACAAATCTCTATGAGCAGATAACTTTTAAAAAAGCATATAATAATTCAACATTTTACTTCCATATCTTTTGGCCATTTATCTAATGGTGCTGTTATTCACATATGTTTGAATCAGGTCTCTTATATCTTAGCTAACAGGCTTCTGCCGTAGAAACTTGCTACAAAGATTTTTTTCCTAAGATATTTCTCTTTTAACTTTAACTGCCTTGATTTTGTTGGTGCAAATTTTCCAATTGTATGTAATCAAAACAGTCCATTTTATCTTCTATGATCTTCTCTATCCCTTGGCTTGCCATGAAATCTTTCTCTAGCCATAACTGAGAAGGGTATTTTTGTCCTTGATCTTCTAATTCAATTATGATTGATCTTTTATATAATGAGATCCATTTGGATTGTTTCAGTCTATGGCAGGGGTCCTCAAACTTTTTAAATAGGGGGCCAGTTCACTGTCCCTCAGACTGTTGGAGGGCTGGACTATAGTAAAAACAAAAACTTTGTTTTGTGGGCCTTTAAATAAAGAAACTTCATAGCCCTGCGTGAGGGGGATAAACATCCTCAGCTGCTGCATCTGGCCCACGAGCGTAGTTTGAGGACCCCTGGATGAGATCTTATTCTACATCTAATTTCTCACAGGCTGCTTTCCAGTTTTTCTAGCAGTTTTTATTGGATTTATTAGCTTCATTATGTTATGTACCTAACCTGTCCTTCTGATCAATTTTTCTATTTTTTAACTACCATTAAATGGTTACCTTGAGGCATAGTTTGAGAGCTGGTATTGGTAGGCCCTCTTTCTACTCTTTTTTTTTATTACTTACCTTGAGAATCTGGACCTTTTGTTCTTCCAGATGAATATTACTTTTTCTAACTCTCTAAAGCAATCCCTTGGTAGTTTGGTTTGGCACTAAATTACTAAATTAATTTGGGTAGCATTGTTTTAATTAGATTGTTAAGACCCACCCACAAACTTTAGTACTATAGGGAGTGTTTTGTAGTTGCATTCATCCCTACTCTTTCTAGGACCAACTGCAGGTATTAAGAGTAACATATACCTCAGGAATCTGTAAAAAGAGATGGTAAACACTACATTGTTTTAACAATTCTTTAAAGGTTACAATTATTTGAAGCTTCTGCTAAAGTACTACTCTAAAACCTCATCATGAAATGGAGACAATCTTGATATCTGTAAGGAGATGCTAACAGAGTACAATCAGATCATGGTAGAAGAGCCTCAAGCACAGGCTCAGGCATGTACTCTATTTTCTATTGTCCAATAATCGGCCTTGTTAAATCTGGGGAGGCCAAGTCAGGTTGCCTGACACCAACAGGTTTACCAGCAATTAATCAGTACTTTTGGCCAAGACAAAACTCACAGAGCAAAGTTGCTGATCTGTCTTGACTTTAGTCTTAACATTTTAGATATATCCCCAACAAACCAAACCACTTTTTGGTTTTCAAGCAGCTTGGTCTCTGGGCAGTATACTGAAGCTGCCAGTAAGTAGCACAACTGCTGGGAATCAGGAATTAGCCACACAAATTTCTTCAAGGATAATTGACCTCAGTTGGCAAGAGCAAGCCAAAAATTGAAAATTTTACTATTGTCTTTTCTTCTGCTCCCTCTCAGGTTCCTTTCATTCCAATTGAAAAGATTTGCCCATGAGTCCTTTCTGTTGTTGGTAATGTTTCCAGCACCATTCACCCAATTACAAGTATGTGCTTCCAGTGGTAAAAGGGATTTTAGAAGTCTCCTTGCCCAGTCTCTGCCTAAATACGAATGTCATTTACAATGTCTGCAATGATCATCTAAGTTATCTTTGAAGATATTCTGTAACAAGGAGCACTTTACTTACCTGGGCAGCCCATTCTAATTCTGAATACCTCTGAGTATTGGTCTCAGTCTAAGTCCTCCCCTTTACCATTTTCTTTCACTGCTTCTAGTGTTCTGCCCTCTAGAATTAAGCAGATCATGTCTCTAGAATAGCCCCTTTTAAATATTTGAAAACAGGTAGCTTGTCTCCCAAGTGCCTTCTAATCTAAAGATTCATACTCTCTTCAACTAAAACTCAGAATGATTTTGAGGCCCTATAGATCCTGGAAGATCCTCCTTAGATTCCTCCACTTGACACTCAGAAATGAGTGCAGGATTCTAGATGTGAACTACCTAGTTCCAGAGGCAGAGATCCCTCATTCCAGACCACAATTCCCAGAATATAGCCTCAGGCTGCATCTGGATTTTTGGTGGTTGGCCAGATCACTCTGGGGACTTATTAAGTGTGAAGTCTATTGTACCACCTAAGTCTGTGTCATATAACATATGACACCCATCTTGTGCTTGAGCAGTTGATTTTTTAAAACTCAGGTGTAGGATTTCACATTTACTCTATTAACTCTCATCTTATTAAGAAAGGCACAGAAATGAGTGCTGGAAAGTCTTTGTAATCAGGAGAAACTTTGGTATAACACTTACTTCCATGTGAACATAGCCATTTAGGCTGTCTTTCCTTACTATAATGAATTGCTGATCTATATTGTTATTTTAATTGTTCATGTTTTTATAGCCTATCTCTCCTACTACAATATACCCCAAGTCTCTGAGGTAGGAGCCTGGGGTTCCCCACAGCATTTAGTACAGGGTTGAGCACAAAAGAGGCATTTTGTAAAAGAAAGAAGAATGACTATTCCTGGGTAGTCCCTGGGTAGTTCCAGGCTATCCAAACATCCTCAACTCAAATTGTACTGACTTCAAGTTACAACCTTCAGAAGGGGGGAAGCAATTTGACACTTCCCAGGCATGCCCTGCTCCATGCATTTCATATACAAATATCTCATATTAAAGCAGAAAAAGCTGTCTCCTGGCAGTAGCTTCATTGAGGACTGGTTCCCAAAGAGTGGGATACACTGTTCCTCATTTAAGGCAGAACTTGACATGCAAGTTTCATAGAGGTTAGTGTCCCTGCCTCATCTATTCACTGGGACTACGTGCCTCCAAGGTCATGACCTGGGGGCTCCAACACCAGGAAAAGCAGCACTGCTTGTTAAGTGTGAAGCTGACAAGAAAGCGTGAGAGTCCGAATTTACCAATATCCAAAGGGCTGTAATGTCTTTTTTCTTACAAACTTTTTTATACCAACTTCCTTTTTAATGTTGACCAGGATCCCTGTATGTGTCTTCTACTGTAAAGTATTAATTCTAATCTCAGCAACTATCCAAGTCATAAAGACAATTGTTTTCCTTCATGTCTGGCTTAAAGATTTTTAGATATAGATCAAGAACTGGAAGGGACCTTAAGAGGCCACTGTGTCCAACTCACCCACACCATTTTACAGAGGGAAAAACTGAGGCACAGAACACTGAAGTGACTTGACCAAGGTCACAGACCTACTAAGTGTCTCAAGAAGGATTTTTAATTCAGGTCTTCCTCAGTCGAAGTCCAGCATTCTAGCTACACATAATGCAGAAAGGATGCCAACAAAGAAACACATCAGGAAATCAGCTTCTCCAGAAAAACCGAATTTCCAAAGAACAGAAATTTGGGCACACCTCTCCTCTGAAGATAGTGTAGAGGTCAGGCATATCATCCAGAGTCTCACATCTTCCAGGATTCATCCTCAATGCTCTTGGGCTTCTGAATTCTTCTTATAAGCAATCAAGCCTTCTGTTTTACTAGAAAAAGGACAGAAAACAATTAGATATATTTAACCTAATGATAGATAAATGAGTTGCTAACATAACAAGGTGGTTTCAGTAGAACTACCCAATTAGGTTTAACTCTCCTAATTCAGTGACTTAAATCTTGATCTTAGTGGGAGCTAAGATCTAAACTATCTATCTAAACTATCTATAGAGAAATTCAGTGACTTAGGATGTCCTTTTTGATTTGTATGGGACCTACAGGGAAGTCTCCTCATTGAGGGATTATTGGGGATTTAAAAATTGTCAAATAAATAAAAGGTGTGCTAATTATTTCTAGTCCAAGGAGACTACAAGTGGTTGAAGATTCATAAGAGGGAAACCAAAACCAAAACCAAGGGACTTAACGGAATTAAAAAGGTCAGTATGTAACTAGACTAGTCAAAGTCAGCAAAGATCATCTGCTACAGAATTGAATGGGGCCTTGAAGATTATTTAAACCAGTTTATATTTAATTGAAGCCCAGAATTTAAGAGACTTGTAAAAAGCTTTTATTTCAAGAAATCAACAGATATCAAATACTTACTATATATACAACTCTATGAAGAAAAAGTGCTGCACAGATCTGTGCAGCAATACCTCCCTGTTCTACAGACTAAGGAAAGAAAGGACAGATAGGAAACTGTTAAAAGTGTGTGGCGTTAAGACTAGAAAGAGTTAAAGAATAAGAGAGATCAGCAGGATTTGGAATAATGAGAGATGACTTCCTGAAAGAGATGGGACTTGAGTTCAGCCTTTGAGTACCCCTGCCACAGAAAGTCTATAACCTGGTCTAAGGATAAAAGGCCCTAACACAGAAATTACTTTGTACTTTTTGTACAGATTTGGTTTAATTTTTTTTTTTTATGGTTTCCTTTTGTTATTACAATACATTCATTTCCTATATCTCTTTTTCCATCCCTTGCAACAAAGGCAATTTTTAAAAAGCCAACTAAAAACAAACAATATGTCACATATCCAAAAGTAAATGCAATATTCTATATCTGTTGTCCCTCTCATCTGCAATGAAATGAGGAACATTTTCTAAACTCTTCTCTAGATCTAAGCTTGGTCATCAAAATTATTCAATGTTTAGCTTTTGACTGTTTCCCCCCCTTCATTGTTTATTTTGTTTCCCTAGTTCTGCTCATTTCATTTGACATCATCAGTTCCCATGAGTCTTCCAAGTCTCTTTGAACTCTTGCTATTCATCATTTGTTACAATGTAGTAATATATATCCCAAAGAGTTCATAAGAAGGGAAAGAGACCTGTATGTGCACGAATGTTTGTGGGAGGTCTCTTTGTAGTAGCCAGAAACTGGAAACTGAGTAGATGCCCATCAATTGAAGAGGGGCTGAATAAATTGTGGTATATGAATAATATGGAATATTATTGTTCGGTAAGAAATGAGCAACAGGATGATTTCAGAAAGGCCTGGAGAGACTTAACATGAACTGATGACGAGTGAAACGAGCAGGGCCAGGAGATCATTATATACTTCAACAACAATACTATATGATGACCAATTCTGATGGACCTGGCTATCTTCAGCAATGGGATGAACCAAATTAGTTCCAATGGAGCAGTAATGAACTGAACCAGCTACGCCCAGAGAAAGAACTCTGGGAGATGACTCTGAACCATTACATAGAATTCCCAATCCCTCTATTTTTGCCTACCTGCATTTTGGATTTCCTTCACAGGCTAATTGTACAATATTTCAGAGTCCAATTCTTTTTGTACAGCAAAATAACGGCTTGGTCATGTATATTTATGGTGTATCTAATTTATACTTTAATATATTTAACATTTACTGGTCATCCTGCCATCTAGGGGAGGGGGTAGGGGAAAGGAGAGGAAAAATTGGAACAAAAGGTTTGGTAATTGTCAATGCTGTAAAATTACCCATACATATAACCTGTAAATAAAAAGCTGTAGTAATATTCTATTACATTAATGTACAATAATTTACCTAGTTTTTCCACAATAGATGGGCACTTACTTTATCTCAACATTCATTTTTATAAGATTTTGAGTTCCAAATTTTCTCTCTCCCTTCTTTTTTCTCCTCCCTCCCCAAGATAGTAAGCAAAGATAGTAGATTATACAGTACAATTATTTTAAACATATTTCCATATTAGCATGTTATGAAAGAATCAGAACTAAAGGGAAAAACAACAAGAAAAAAATATGAAAATAGTATGCTTCAATATACATTCAATTTCCATAGCTTTTTTTTCTGGTTGTGGATAGCATTTTCCATTATGTCTTTTGTAATTGTCTTGTTTAGCTCAATTGCTGAGAGCTAAATCTATCATAGTTGATCGTCACACAATGTTGCTGTTACTTTGTTTCTAAGTGTTTGCGGCTATGCAAAGGACAACTATGACTACTGAGATATAGGTGGAAACTTTCTATCATTGAATTTGGGCACGTGCATAATAGTGGAATCTTAAACACATTAACTACATTTTTTTTTTTTTGCACAATTTCAAATAGTTTTTCCAGCACTACTGGAAGAATATACAGCTCCACCAACATTATATTAAATGATCTGTATTTTCACAGTTTCTCCATTATTGACTACTCTCTTGTCATCTTTGTCAATTTGGTATGAGGGGGGAAAAGAGCTGTTTCAATATATTTTTCAAGTTAGTGATTTAAAACAATCTTTCTTTAGTTATCAATAGCTTGTAATTCATCTTTTGAAAACTATTTTTGCCCATTTGCTTCCTGGGGCACTAGATCCTACATATTTTTAATTCCTTATATACTTTGGATATAAAACCCTGAGATTATTCAGGCAAAGTTTCCTTTCTGTGGAAGGTGGAATATCATGCATGGGGAAGAGCAAATAAAACACAGTAGAAAAGAATTTAGAGGTTATGAGGGAGAGTAATGTGAAATCAATCTACAAAAAGATTAGAGCCAAACCCCAAAGGATTTTAATTGCCAGGTTGAGGATTTTATATTTTATCCTTGTGGCAAGGTAGCTGTAGTGTAATGGAAAGAGCTAGCCTACAAACCATGAAGCCCTGGAGTCAGATCCTATCTCTGGACATGCTGATTATGTGAACCTGGACAAGTCTCTCAGTGCTCCAGGCAACTTGCATTGGTGGAGGAAGTGTCCCTGAAGTCACAGGTCCAGTCTCTTCCCCGATCTTAGAGGTAACAAGAAGCCACTAGTTTTTTTGAGCAGGATACCAAGTTGGTTAGACCTATACCTTAGGAATATTAAATCTGTCAGTTTGTGGGAAGACTGGAAAGACATTGAAGGGAGATCGATTAGGCCGTGCTTTACAAGCAGGGAGAAGGGAACATAAACGAGAGATGCCATGGATATAGAATTAACAATCCTTGTCAACTTAGTAATATGGAAAGGAAAGAGAAGGAATCCCTCTGAATCATTTATTAAATATCAGGAAAAAAACAAACAAACCTGTGGTTCCTTCCTTACAGGGATGTTGTTAAGCTCAATTATGACAATAATGTGAAGCACTTTTTAACACCTTGCAGCACTATGTAAATGTAAAAAACAAAAGTTTTCTTCTTATTCTAGCTTTGTTGATTTTATTTGCACAAAACTTTTCAATTTCATATGGTCAAAATTATCTATTTTATCTTGTAATCAGTTCTATCCCTAGATCAATAAAAAACTCTCCCTTAGGACACACAACACATCTACCATTGAATTTGATTGATGTATTTGATTAGTTTTGCTGAATTTCTTTCAGACCCCCACCCCCTTCCTTTTAACCTATTTAAAGGTTCCTTTATAAGAGAGGATTCTTCAGTTACAGGAGGAAAGAAAGATAAATTCATAAGATGATATACAAACAAAAGATATTAATACATTAAAAAACAAAAAACTCTTTCCGGCCATTTTTGTGAAAGATCCATTCATTCATTTTCCTCCAGTTTTTTGATGGCCATTTACTCTGTATATAGTTTATGTTTATTTTTGTGTTTCTGTTGTTTTCTCACAACAAAATGTGAGTCCGTTATTGGCAAGAACTGTTTTCTCTTTATAACCCTAATGACAGGGATAATGCCAAATACATAATAAGTATTTAATAAATACTTGTTGAAAGAATGGAGAGTAATCCTCTCTACAACATGACCAGAAATGGCTCTCCAATCTTTCCTGAAGAGCTCCAATGGGGTGGATCCCAATCTGCTATGGCATCATGCTGCCCTTTTGGATCACATTGATTGTTAGAGGGTTTTCCCTTTTGTCAAGTCCAGCTTTGCCCATTGCAGTTTGCACTCATCCCCCCTAGATCTATCTTTTGGGAACATGTATGTGGTAGAACTTTCTCTAGGACTTGCTTTTTGGCATCCTGGCTACCCTTCTCTAGAAAACTATGCAATGACCTTCCCACAACCATCATTCCTCTGGAGAAGGGATCTACTCTCCCTGCTTCCACCACCATAACTACCAGAATCAGCACTACCATCAGCAAACCAACTGTGACCAATAGGAAGGCATTTGGAGGGAGGGACCGAAAGAAACATGCACCAAGAAGCTAAGCCACCACCATCTTTTTTCTTTTTCTTTTCTCTCTCTCTCTCTCTCCTCCCCCCCCCCCCCCCCCCCCCCCCCCCATGCTTCCAGCATGGCTCCTGTAGTCAACATCTGGGGCAGCAAATCCTGGGAACTCACTGCCCTCTCTTACCCCCAAGAAAAAACGCAAAACAAATTATAGACTATCACCCCCACATATCTCTCAGACAGCAAGCTATCCCCTATATCTATCTCACAAGGGACCAACCTTTGTGAAGATGAGAACTGAAAACTAATTGTGCAGGTGCTAGATCCTCTGCCTCTGCCTCCTCAGAAACCATGGCTACTGAAGAATCAGAAAATAAAGCTTTAACCATTAAAAACTTTGACATTATCAAATAGTGTGGTTTTTATCAATGAAAATAGATGATGTACCATCTGCTTTGCCCTCTAAAGACCACTGGGTCTTTCTGTTCCATTTGTAGCTGAAATCTCTTGTAAGAGCTATTTCCCTCTCTTAGACCATGAATATATTGAGACAGTATTTTTTCCTCTTCTCTTTTTGACTCTAGATCATCTAACATGTTGGCTAACCCCTGAAGTATATATTGAGACAGTATTTTTTCCTCTTCTCTTCTCTTTTTGACTCTAGATCATCTAACATGTTGGCTAACCCCTGAAGTCTTGTGTTATTAAAAATTTGTTGAGCATGCCATTTATTCAAGTCCTTAATAAAAATATCAAATAGCATAGGACCAAGCACATAAGCAGAAATACCCTCATCAAATAAAGTTCAAAGGAGTACGGCAGAAGGGAAATTGGATAGGTAGAAGGAGAAGGTATGGTTAACATAGAGATAGATTAAGAAAGACCAGTCTTCAAGTTAAGATGACCTAAATTCAAATCCTGTATAAATACTAAGCAGTCACTTAGCCTCTCTCAGGCTCTCTCCTCATCCATAAAATAAGAAAATAATAGCATCTACCTCACAGAG
Source organism: Sarcophilus harrisii (assembly GCF_902635505.1). Lineage (NCBI taxonomy): Eukaryota > Metazoa > Chordata > Mammalia > Dasyuromorphia > Dasyuridae > Sarcophilus > Sarcophilus harrisii. The sequence continues at coordinate 551,151,676 of NC_045428.1, forward strand.
TTGTTGTGAGGAGCAAATGAAATAATACATGTAAAACATTTTGCAAACTTTAAACACTCACTATATAAAGTTACTACTATTATTGATGGTGATAACAATAAAAACTTGAAAAAGCAAAAATTTTTCCACACCACAACACAGGGTAATGACACATAATAATAGTCAGAAAAATAAGTCAGTTTCTGAAGAATGCCATTGCCTCAAGATTTCTATTATTTAAGGAGTCTAATTAAAAATTACAACAGAAAGAAGAAAAGGTGTCTTTTATACAGGATTAACGCTGATGTTTTTATTCCACTTATTGGTCATAGAATACAGAGAGCAGGACTTCAAGGGAGGCTATCCAGATGTTGTCATTTACAGATTACATTGTACCAGCTTCACTGAAACCATGAGAACTACAAAACCTCTGGAGAAAAAAAGTCACTGAAACATCCACGCAATTAGGTGAGCCTCCCTCAAGGCTAAAAAAAGTGACTGCCTATCATACATTGCCAACACCATGACACAGAAGTGGGACAGGCTGTCCACTGATTACTTCCATTGGTACAACTTTGATAGTGTGTTTCAGAAAGTCAATGAGCTGTGTCCAGAAGTCAGTAGGAAGGCAAAACTACACTGTATTTAGGAAAATGTTCTATCTTTCCATTTACACACAATCTCTCACTGCTGTAAAAGCCAATCTTCTCAAGACTAGCAACCTCCCAGCGATGACAGATGCCTATGATTACGGAACATCACATTCTTTGGAGAATCAGATAATCATATCAAACTTGCCTAATCATTGGTATGATTTACTTTCTTTGTCAATGTTGCTTTGTGGGCTGTGGTTTCTCAAGTTTGGTTTTTTCTTGACTTTCTTTTCATGGAAAAAAAAAAAATCTATTTCCCCCTGATTTCCTCTTCCGGGATTTTTATTTATTTATTTATTTTTTAAAGAAAAAGTTTTTCTTCTGTCCTTTATAAGTGCTTAACATATGTGAAGGCTTTTCCTCTCCAGTCTATATTGACTCTTAAATCCCCCCTCCTCAATACAGTCTCCAGTCTAGCCTGAGATGCTTCACTGGTATTATCCCACATGCATTGCTCATGTCCTCTTAATCTTTGTTTAGGCTATTCCCATAATTTGGAATGACCTCACCCTTTCTTTCTTTTTCAAATGAATCTTTTTGCTAATGAATAAGCAGTATCAAGCAAAACAAATCACACATTTGCCAGGTCCCAAAAATGTCTCTCATTCTGCACCATTCTGTTGGGATAACCTCACCCCTTCCTTCCAACTTTCCATAGATGAAAGATCTGTTTAAGCTCCATCTCTTTTATAAATTTTATTCCTGTACTATTTGATGTCACTTCTTTGAATAAAATTTAACTAATGAATTTTATCTTTTGTAGTATTCTCAAGTTCTCACCTGAAACTCCTGTTTTCCTAACTAAGAAAGAAACTCCTTGAAGGTGGAGACATCTATCTTCAAATGGAGGAGGAAGAACACTGTAGGAAGGAAAAACTGGCCCTTGAATCCCATCTCCATGACTTGCTGGCTGGGTGCCCACTGACTTCAGCCCTTTATTTGTTAAATAGGGACAATAAAAATGGCAGTATTTGCCCCACATAGTTGATGTGAATGAAGATCTAATAATAAAAGGGATGCAAAGCTTTGAAAATCTTCCAGTGTTATATAAATGTACTCTTCTGCACCTCTACTTCGTACAGAGCTGAGCAGAGAATGGGATCATGGGAGCAGTGCTTCAACACTTTAAAGAAGTTTTCTTTATGTCAACATACTCTTCCCCAATGCAGATTACAACCCTATGTAAATTAGCTATCTTAGATGAATTTTTCTGCCTTAAAAAGAGCATCACTTAGAGGCCAACCTTCTAGTAATAAGCTGTTAATGCACATAGGAGATTAATAGTGAAAATCTGAAGCCTCCCCAGCTTGTTAAGATCAGAGTCAAAACTTCTGCTTTATTGCCACTATAAGAACCTTGGGGTTATTAGAAGTTACCAGAAGAAAATGGAGGGCAAGAATAATTACACTTATACAACTCTCTACAGGTTAGGCAGTTCATTACAATCTGAGAGGCAAAGTAATGCCATGGACCTCTTACTGTTTCAAGTAGTTGACAGCTATTTGACACTGGGAAAGGATGTCATTTTGCCTCTGTCTGACTCAATTTGCTCACCTGTAAAGTGAATAACTAAAACAAATGACTTATGCTGGATTTGGAGGCGGGAATCACCCAAGTTCAAAATCCACTTTGAACGTTTATCAGCTATGTGACACCATGGCATACTAAAAAAAAAATTTAGTGTCAGGAATCAAAAACACTGAATTCTAATTCCAGCTCTGCCACTTCTGTGTGACATAGGACAAATCATCTGATTTCTCTGGGACTTAGTCTTCCCCATTTCTAAAATGAAGGGTTTAGACTTTGTGCCCTCTTAAGATAAGGTTTAAATCTATACTAGGGTTCTCTGCCTTCAGAGCTTCCATCTCTTCATATGTAAGGGGAGGTATAATAATATCATTAGTCTTTACCTAGTGATGAGGATCAAATATAAGATCGGGAAAGTCCTTTGTAAACCTTAAAGCATAATGTAAGTAAATATCAGTTAGAAAGGCTCCTGGCTAAGCACCTTCATGACAGATGGATCTGAACTCCAGTTCTACATCAGACACATACTGGCTATGTGGCAATGAGACAATCACTTACATAGTCAGTACCCCAAACAACCCTGGCCACGACCAGTGGATCAAGTTCAGTCAGGAAGACTGGAATTCAAATCCTGTCTTGGACACTTAGCAACTGTGTGACCCTGGTCAAATCACTTGATCTGTCTACCTCAATTTTCCCATCTATAAAATAGGGATAATAATAGCACCTACCTCGTAGGATGGTTGTGAGAAATGAACAAGATAATGTTTGCAAAGTGCTTGGCAAATCTTAAGTGTCTGTACCATTTAAATGCTGCCTCTAATTATTGATTCCACTATTTTAAATTACAGGTAAGCTGTGTTTTGTACATGGAAGAAATTACAAGCCTGATATATATTTTTTTAAAAATCTGTTGCTATTATCACACTACACCATAGATGTTGGTTCATTATTTATTACATATAAGCAGTGAACAACCTTATTAAGTTTCTAAAACTCATACATAGTCCTTATTCTATCAGTTTCATGGTATCCAGTCTTGTCAGGTAGGTCAAGGATTATTATTGCCTCATTTGACAAATGAGAAAACTTTCCAAGATCACACAACTATGCCACTATACCTTTCTGAGATAAGAGACCAGTGACCTGACATGTTCAGGAGTGATTTTTGTTTCTCTCTTGGTTCCCCCCCTTCCCCCCCCCCCACCATTTCTTTCCCTGCCAATTAATAGTATTTTATTTTTTCCAATTACATGTAAAGATAGTTTACATTCACTTTTTAAAGTTTGAGTTCTAATTTTTTTTCTCTTTCTTTTCTTCTCTCCCCCTTTCCAAGATGGCAAGCAATCTGATATAGGTTACACGTGTACAGTCCTATTCAACATATTTCCACATTAGTCATGTTGTGAAAGAAGAATCAGAACAAAAGTTGTCCTTCACATTCTTGAAGATAGCCATGACACCAGGGAGATGATGCTATGACATCCAAGTGAACTGGATTTAAGCAAGGGAGCAGTTATATAGGATTAAGAAAAATAAAAGCAATCACCAATCTTACTTTCTTCTCTGGAGCTATTTGGGTTCAATGGACAGATATAGATCAGGACTATGTATGGGGCAAGCAGCAAAAGAAGACTTGCTTTAAGATTGCAGAAATTTGAATCTATTCCAATCATATCATCTTACAGAAGAAACAATGAGGGCCAGAAAAGGGAAGTGCCTTGCTGAACATCACACTAATGAGTAGTGCCAAATCCAATACTCAAAATCAGATCTCCTACTTCCCCACTCTTTCTCTTCTTTGGTCCTCATGACCACCAAAGAACTGACAGGAGAGGTAGGCACGTTGAATACTTCATACAAAAAGATCTAAAATTAGAAAGGCCCCTAGAAATCATCAAATTTTATGTTCACATTTTATAGATGAGGAAACTGAGGCTTCTGGAAGAAGAGAGTTGCATAGTTTCACAGATAGTAAGTGGCTGCCTAACTGATCTCTCTGCCCCATCTCTTCCTCTCTCTAATCCACCCACCACATAACAGTCGAAATAAAATTTCTCCACAAAACAGGTCTCATGTTCCTTCTCAACTCAAATAGTTTGTAGGTTCCCCATGGTCGCTAGGATAAACTATATCTTCCTTTCTTTGACATTTAAAGCCTTCTACAAACTAGCTGGCTTTTCTAGGCTGGTTTCACATTATTCGGTTTCATGGCTCTATTCCAGAAATTTATGTTCTAACTAAATTGGATTCCTGGAGGTTTCCCAATGTGACCCTCCATTCCTGGCTTCTTTTGAACAAATTGTTCTGAAATCCTAGAATAAATGCACTTTCTCTTGTCTTTGACTCTCAGAATCCTTAAATTCTTTCAAGGACCACTTCATGAATTACATGAAATCTTTCCCAATCTCCCTGACACTAGAGCTTTTCAATTTCCAACAAGGGAACCCTGACACTGGAGACTATGAAGGCTATTGGTATCTTTCTATCTCCAATAAGGAATGGACAAGAATAGAGCCAAGATGGCAGAGTAAAGTCAGGAAGCTACTCGAGCTCTCCCAGTTTCCCTCAAAAACCACATGAAACCAAGCCTCTGCACAGAGTCTGATAGAATGAAACCACGCTCCTGTTCAAGATAGATTGGAAGGATTTCTTTTCTTTTCTTCTCTTTCTTTTTTTTTTTTTATTTTTCTTAATCATATATATATATATATATATATATATATATATATATATATATATATATATATATATATATGTGTGTGTATACACACACACACAATTATCTTGCTGCACAGATCAAAAAGAAAAAAATGAGAAAGAAAATAAAATACAAGCAAACAACAACAAAAAGAGTGAAAATGCTATGTTGTGATCCATACTCAGTTCCCACAATCCTCTCTCTGGTGGTTCTTTCATCACAAGATCATTGGAACTGGCCTGAGTCATCTCATTGTTGAAAAGAGCTACGTCCATCAGAATTGATCTTTGTATAATCTCGTTGCCATGTACAATGACCAATGAATGGTTCTGCTCATTTCACTTGGCATCAGTTCATATAAGTCTTTCCAGGCCTCTCTGAAATTATCCTGATGATCTTTTCTTTTTCTTTCTTTCTTTCTTTTTTTTTTTTTTTAAAGCTTTTTATTTTCAAAACATATGCGTGGATAATTTTTCAACATTGATCCTTGCATAGCCTTGTGTTCCAAATTTTCCCTCCTTCCCCCCTTCCCTAGATGGCAAGCAATCCAATATATGTTATACATGTTAAAATATGTTTAATCCAATTTTGTAAACATATTTATACAATTACCTTGCTGCACAAGAAAAATCAGATCACAAAGGAAAGAAAATAAAAAACAAAATGCAAATGAACAACAACAAAAAGAGTGAGAATGCTATTTTGTGAGCCATACTCAGCTCCCAGTCTTCTCTCAGGGTGTAGATGGCTGCTATCATCTCATTCTTGGAAAGAGTCACATCCATCAGAATTGATTGTCATATGATATTGTTGTTGTTGAGTACAGTGATTTCCAGGTTCTGCTCATTTCATTTAGCATCAGTTCATGCAAGTCTTTCCAGGTCTCTCTGAAATCATCCTGCTGATCATTTCTTATAGACCAATAATATTCCATAACATTCATATACCATAACTTATTCAGCCATTCTCCAACTGTTGGGCATCTATTCAGTTTCTAGTTTCTTGCCACTACAAAAAGGGCTGCCGCAATTTTGCACATGTGGGTCCCTTCCCCTCCTTTATGATCTCTTTGGGATACTAGCCCAGTAGATCATTACTGGATCAAAGGGTATGCACATTTTGATAGCCCTTTGGGCATAGTTCCAAACTGTTCTCCAGAAGATCAGTTGGATCAATTCACAACTCCACTAACAACGTATCAGTGTCCCAGTTTTCCCACATCCCCTCCAACATTCGCCATTATCTTTTAGATTGGAAGGATTTCAAGAAAGGTCATTGGGGTGAAAAGGGTGTTCAGCCCAGCTCAGATAGACTATGGAAAAGTCAATGAGTGGTCTTAATCACAGCAAATCAATAACTAAGCCCCTAAGTCCTGGATCAGTAGATGAACAAATCAGTGGAGCAGCTTCCAATCCCAGGTCAGAAGACAAACTTTGGGAAAGCAGGCTGTTTCCTGAAAAGAGATGAAGCTACTTCCTGCAAACACAAGGGGCCTCTCTGCTCAAAACCAAGGCTCAGAGCTGCACAGAAAGTTTGGGACAGCGTTCCCTATACCTTTACCCAAGGAGCAGAGCTTAACCATAAAAGTAAAAAAAGGGGAAATACCAAAAGAAATGAAAAGAAAATGATTAAGAAACAGAAAAGAATCCAGATCATAGAAAACTACTATGGTGATAGGGCAAATCGAAACACAAACTCAGATGAGGACAGAATGTCCACAGAGAAAATCTCAAAGAGCGATATGAATTGGTCTTAAGCCCAAAGAGGCTTTTTAGAGGTGCTCATAAAAGACTTTAAAAAGCAAATAAAGAGTCTTCTGGCCAAGATGGCGGCGAGGAGGCACACAGCTGTGTAAGCTCCGCATTTTCTCTCAGAATTTATCTCATTACAAGCCTCTGAATTAATACCTGACTGGAAAAAAAAAAACCCACAAACAGTTACCAAGAGAAGACATCCTTGAGATTCGCCAGGAAAGGTCTGTTTTTGCTCGAGGGTGGGACGGTTTTAGATCGGGCACAGGTTGAGGGCAGGCAGCAGCAGCCGGAGCTCAGCAGGCAGCTCACAGCCGAGCAGACCGGAGGGCGTTGGGGTGTGATCTCAGCCATCTCTGCGGGGAGAGCTTCACTAAAGGATTGGATACTTTGCCCTGGCAGCAAGTCAGTAGCCCAGCAGAGAAGCTAAAAACACCGGGGGTGAAGAATACAACCCCAAACAGCTGGAGTTCCTTGAGACCGGCCACCCCTCCCCAACAGCGTCTCAGCACGCTCTCAGAGTCTCAGAGCGCAGGCGCAGCCCAGTCCTGCTAGTGCCTTGCTGCTGCCCCTTCAGTCTGTAGAGTAAGCTTGGTAATGCCACCCAGCCCCTCCCCCCAAAAAGCAGATTCCATTTGGGTTTTTTTTCCTTTTTTTTCTTTGCTAGTTTGACTCTGATTCTTCTCTGACAAAATGAGCAAAAGTTAAAAGGACTTTAACGATTGACAGCTTTTATACAGAGAATAGACTCTAAACCCTGAGGAGACTAAAAACATTATCTTCAGGTGAATCCCCACAGGAGAAGATCATCTATTCCTCAGCACAGATGAATCTCATAGAAGAAATTAAAAGGCTCTCACAAGAGAGCTAGAAGAAAAATAGGAAAAGGAGAGGGAGGCTTGGCAAGAGAGACTGGAGAAGTCATTCCACTCATTTAACGACAGAGTAGATAAAGAAAACAAATCCTTGAAAAATAGGATTAGTGAACTGGAACAGAAAATGGCTCTCTAAGGAATAAATTAGTAAATGGAAAACATTCCATAGAACAAATTGGACAATTAGAAAAGATATAAAAAGTGAGTGAAGAAAACACTCATTGAAAATAAGAATAGAACAAATGGAATTGAATGACTCTAGGAGACAAGAAAAATCAGTCAAGCAAAACCAAAAAAACCAAACAATGGAGAAAAATGTGAAATACCTTCTGGGGAAAACAACAGACCTGGAAAACAGGCCTAGGAGAGACAATCTGAGAATCATTGGACTCCTAGAAAAATACGATGAAAAAAAGAGCCTGGACACTATTTTCCAGGAAATTATCAAAGAGAACTGCCCAGAAGTCATAGAAATAGAGGTAAATAGACATTGAAAGGATTCATCGATCACCCACTGAAAGGGATCCTAAAATCAAAACACCAAGAAATATAGTGGCCAAATGTCAAAACCCTCAAACAAAGGAAAAAATACTCTAAGCAGCTAGAAAAACCCAATTCAAATATAGAGGAGCCACAATAAGGATCACCCAAGATCTAGCAGCATCCACATTAAAAGATCGGAGGGCCTGGAATATGATATTCCAAAAGGCTAAGGAACTCGGTATGCAAAAAAATAACACCCAGCCAGAGGAGCACTTTTCCAGGGAAGAAGATGGTCATTCAACAAATAATAATTTCACCTATTTTGGTGAAAAGCCAGAACTTAACAAGAAGTTTGATCTGCAAATATAGAACCAAGAAAAAACCAAAAAGGTAAAAAAAATCTTGGGAACTATATTTTTGCTTAAAGATGTATAAAAAATACATGTATACCTTGTTTTAGAAACGAGGTGGAAAGGACATTTTAAAAGGGTAAATGGGGACTATATCTCACAAAGGGAAAAAAACCCATTATACTGGGAAAAGAATGGAGGGGAAATTAAGGGGATTTTACTGCCATAAGAATTGACTTTAAGAGAAAAAATTTTTGACAATTCAATATATGGGAAACCTCCCATCTCATTGAAAAGGAAAGGGGAAAAGGAAAAGGGAAGGAAAAAAAACAGAAGGAATAAGAAACGAGAGGAAAGGAGCAAGAAGGGGAGGAACCAAGGGGGAGGGATACTAAAAAAGGGAGGGCTGTGAGAACAAGTGGGTGCCAAAGTTTAAACGGGGGGGGTAAGGGGGGGGAGAAAAATAAAAGGGGTTTGGGTAAGAAACAGTTGGTAATTTTAACAAAAGTGAAGGGGTCCCCCAAAAAGGGAAGCGTTCAGAATGGTTTCCCGAATCCTAAAAAAGTTGTTTACAGGAAACCATGGAAGCATGCAGAATAAAGGTAAAAGGATGGAGCAAAATCATATGCTTCAGGTGAAGTCAAAAACAGGGTAGCCATCCTGATCTCGATCAAACAAAACGAAAAATTGACTAATTAAAAGGGGACAAACCCTTAGTAAACTGAAAAAAGGAAGAGGAAAACAAATTGTTATCTTAAAAATGAAAAGGGAGAACTCCACTAATGAAGAGGAAATGAACAATTTAGGAATTACTTTTAACTTTATGGCAAAAATTAAACTTAAATGAAATGGAAGAATACCTTAAAAAATGCTTGCCCAGATTTGAGGAAGAAGTAAAATCCCAAAAGTCCCATCTTAGAAAAAGAAATAGAACAAACTATTAACCAACTCCCAAGAAAAAAACCCCAGGACCAGGGTGGATTTACATGTGAATTCTACCAAACATTTAAAGAACAATTCCCCACTATATAAACTATTTGAAAAATAGGACTGAAGGAGTCCACCCTTTTACAAAGACATGGTATGATACCTAAACCAGTAGGCTGAAAACAGAAAAAAAATTATAGACCAATTTCTTTAATTTTGATGCTAAAATCTTAAATAAAATATTAGCAAAAAGACACAGAAAATCATCCCCAGGATAATACACTATGATCAAGTAGGATTTATACCAGGAATGCAGGGGTTGGTTAATAGAAAACTATTAGCATAATTGACTAATCAATAAGCAAACTAACAAAACCAAATCATCTCAATAGATGGAAAAGCATTTGATAAAATCCAACATCCATTCCTAATAAAAAACACTTGGGTATAGGAAAAATGGACTTTTTCAAAATAGTCAGGGAGCATATTTTAAACCATCAGTAACATCATATGTAATGAGGAAAACTGTAATCTTCCCAATAAGATCTGGAGGAAGCAAGGTGCTCTGTCACCATTATTATTCAAATTGTATTAGAAACCTAGCCTCGGCAATAAGAGTCAAAAGAGATTAAAGGAATAGAATAGGCGTAAAACCAAACTATCACTCTTTGCAGATGATAAGATGGTATACTTAGAGAACCCTAGAGATTCTATGAAAAAGCTATTAAAAAACCAAACTTTAGCAAAGTTGCAGGTTATAAAATAAATAAAATCCCTAGCATTTTTATACATCCCAAAATCCAACAGCAAGAGATACAAAGAAAATTCCACAGAATAACTGGAAATAAAAATTTGGGAATCTATCTAAAAGGAAAGTCAGAATTATATAGCTTAAATTACAAAAACTTTCCACACAAAAAAGTCAGACTTAAACAACTGGAAAAATATCAAATTCTCGGAAGGTGGGAATATAATAAAGTGAAACCCCTAAACTAATCTATTTATTTAGTGTATGCCAATCAGACCCAAGAAAAATATTTTAATGATCTAGAAAAAAACAACAAAATTCATATGGAATAATAAAAAGGTCAAGAATCTCAAAAGAATTAATGAAAACAAAATCAAATGAAGGTGGCCTAGCTGTCCTGATCTAAAACTATATTATAAAAGCAGCACACCAAAACCATTTGATTCTAAGAAATAGATTAGTTGATCATGGAACAGGTTTAGGTTTAAAGACAGAATAGTCAACTTAAGCAAATAGTTTTGACAAACCCAAAGATCCTAACTTTGGGATAAGAATTCATTATTTGACAAAAACTGCTGGGATAACTGGAAATTAGTATGGCGAAATTAGGCATGGACCCACACTTAACACCCGATACCAAGATAAGATCAAAATGGGTCCAGATTTGCATAAAGAACAGATTATAAACAAATTGGAGGAACATAAATGTTTATCTCTCAGACTTGTAAGAGGAAGAAATTTGTGACTAAAGAAACTGAGACCATTATTGATCACAAAATAGAAAATTTTATTACATCAAATTAAAAGCTTCTGTACAAACAAAACTAATGTAAAAAGATTAGAAGGGAAGCAAAAACTGGGAAAAACATCTTCACAGTTAAAGGTTCTGATAAAGGCCTCATTTCCAAAAAATATAGAGAACTGACTTATAAGAAACCAACAATTCTCCAATTGATAAATGGTCAAAGGATTGAACAGACAATTTTCAGATGATGAAATTGAAATCATTACCACTCATAGAAAGAGGTTCCAAATCATTATTAATCAAGAAATGCAAAAAGACAACTCTGAGATAATAACCATTCAGATTCTAAGATGACAGGAAAAAATAATGATTAGTTAGATGGGAAAACCATTGTTTGGAGCTTGAACAATCCAACCATTCTGGAAGCAATCTGGAATTATGCCCAAAAGTTATCAAATCTGCATACCCTTTGATCCACAGTGTTTTCTACTGGGCTTATACCCCAAGGGGATATAAAGAAGGGAAAGGGACCAGTGCCAAATGTTTGTGGCAGCCCTGTTTGTAGTGGCTGAAGCTGAAACTGAGTGGATGCCCATCAATTGGAGAATGGTTGGGTAAATTGTGGTATATGAATGTTATGGAATAAATTGTTCTGTAAGAAATGACCAGCAAGAGAATACAAGAAGCTTGGAGAGAATTAGAACTTGCTAAATGAAATGAGCAAAGAGATTTAATCGCCAACAACGATAAATGAAGATGTAATCTGATGAAGTGGATTTTTGACAAAGAGACCTAATTCAGTTTCAATGATCAATGATGGACAGAAGCAGCTACACCCAAAGAAAAAACTAAATGAATGTAAATGTTTGCATTTTTTTTTCCCCGTTATTTCTACCTTCTGAATCCAACTCCCTGTGCAACAAGAAAACTGTTTGGATCTGACACATACATTGTATCTAGGATATACTAGGACATATTCAAATATATAGGACTGCTTGCCACTAGGGAGGTTTGGGGGAGGGAAACGAACAGAAGAATTCAAGGGATAATGTAAAAATTACCCTGGCATGGATTCTTAATAAAAAGTTAGTTATATAAAAAAAAAAAAAAATAAGAGGGGAAAGAAAAATGGAAGAAATGGGGTATGAAAGAGGCTCTTTCTGTTTTTGTGGGGGAAGAAAAAATTTGAAAAAAGCAACCAAACAGTAGAACTGAACTAAAAAGGTTAAAATAATGAAAAATTACATTTTAAAAACTAAAACAGGCCAAATGAAACAGCAATAATCAGTCAAACAAACTAAAAAGAATGAAAAAATGGAAGAAAATGTGAAATACCTCATTGGAAAAACAGCTGACCTGGAAAATAGATCCAGAAGAGACCATTTTAAAATTATTGGACTACCTGAAGGTGTGACCAAAAAAAGAGCCTCACTAGCATTCTACAATACAAGAGATTACTAAGGAAAATTGCCCCAATATTCTAGAAACAGCGGGGGAAATACTGATCAAAAGAATCCATCAATCACCTTAAGAAAGAAATCCCACAAAGAAAATCCCAAGGAACATTGTTGCAAAACTCCAAAACTATAATCTCAAGGAAAAAATACTGCACGCTGTTAGACAAAAAACAATTCAAATATCAAGGAGCAACAGTCAGGATTAACCAGCATCTGGCAGTTTCTACAATAAAAGATCGGAGGATCTGGAATACCATACTCTGAAAGGCAAAGGACCTGGGGTTACAACCAAGAATTAACTATCCATTGAGACTCAGAATCATCTTTGAGGGGAGGTGATGGAGCTTTTATGAAGTAAGAAACTTTCTATCATTCCTATTAAAAAAAAAAAAAAACAGAACTAAACAGAATTTTAATTCTGTTTAAATTTAATTTAAACTAAAATTTTAATCTACAACACAGGACTTAAGAGAACCATAGGAAGGTAAACAGGGGGAAAATATGTATTATTTAAATGTTGTTGGGTTTTCTGGAGGTCTTGGAGCAGACTTCCTTTCAGCAGATTAATCACCATAAGAATAGCCAGCTTTTAAAGTCCAAATCCTTTATTATCTCCTTCACAATCTTGTCTCTTTTCCTGGGACCTGGTTAGCTTTCTTAGAGTCTTGGTTTCAGTAGAGAAGTGCAGGAGGCCAGGCCAGCCACCGTGAAGCTGATGAAGATGGAATGAATCTGTCTCTCCTAGACTCTGAAAGCTTGAGCTCCCTCCTCCAGTCTGCTTGTCTTCTCTGGCTCTGACTCTGGCTGAGGCTCCCAGCTTAAATGCTCTCTTATAATTACATTATCATAGGTGTGAATCTTATAGAATTATATTAAGTACTAAGCCCATGTATTGAACTAGAGAACTATTAAACACCACGCTAAATTACATAACCATTGTCTTTATCAATTCCACTGGGTTAACACCTTGAGTTCTGGCCCATAATAAAAGGTTAAATTGTTTACATCCCTAGATGGGAAATAGTGTCTGTGACTCTTGAGAATTGTATCTGTTACTAAGGTGTGTGTGTGGGAGGCATCATATGAATTGGGGGTGTGGTTGTAAATGGACTCTGATGTGATAAGAGTCAAGGGGTAGAAAAAGAGGAAATGGAAGGTATAATGGGAAAATAAGTTCACATGAAGAGGTGCAAAAGACCTGTTACAATTGAGGGAAAGAAGGAAGGGGGATGAGCATTGTCTGAAGCTTGATCTCATTAGTTTTGGCTCTAAGAGGAAATAATCATTCATTTGGGTATACAAATTCATCTAACCCTATAAAGAAGTAGGAAGAGAAAGAGGAAAAAAAGGCAGGGGGGAAGGATAGAAGAGAGGGAAAAGGTAAGAGAAGGGGGAAAGGGTTGATAGAAGATAATGGGTGGAGTGAATTTAAAAAACACTAAAAGAAGAAGAGAGGGTGATAAGAGATAAGGTAGTGAGTGGAATGGGTAAAAAACATCCGATTAAGGACAGGGTAGAAAGAAAACAAAAATATATACAGGGGAGAGAATAGGATGGAGGGAAATATAGAGCTGGTAATCATAACTGTGAATGTGATGAACTCTCGCCCATAAAATAGAAGCGAATAGCAGAGTGGATTAAAAAACAGAATTCTGCAATATGTTGTTTACAAGAAACAACATATGACAAGAGAGACATGAAAAGTAAAGATAAAAGACTGGAACAGAATTTATTATGCTTCAGCTGAAGTACAAAAAAAAAAAGAAAGAAAGCAGGGGTAGCAATGCTTATCTTAGATAAAGCAAAAGTAAAAATAGATCTTATTAAAAGAGACATGGAAGGAAAGTACATCTTGATAAAGAGTACCATAAATAATGAAGCAGAAACTAAATGTGTATGCACCAAGCAGGCAAATTCTTAGAGAAAATTTTAAGTCAGTTACAGAAAGGAATAGACAGCAAAATTATTCTAGTGGAGGGACCGCAACCTTCCCCTCTCAGAATCAGACAAATCTAATCACAAAACAAACAAGAAAAAAAACTAGGAAGGTTAATAGGATCCTAGAAAACATAGATATGATAGATTTCTGCAGAAAATTGGATGGGGACAGAAAGGAATACACCTTTTCTCGGCAGTACAGAGCACCTACACAAAAACTGACTGTATGTTGAGGCATAAAAACCTCACAATCAAATGCAGAAAGGCAGAATTAGTAAATGCTTCCTTTTCAGACCACAATGCAATAAAAATTATATTCACTAAAGGGTCAGGGAAAGATAGACTAAAAACCAATCAGAAATTAAATAATCTAATTCTAAAGAATGAGTGGGTCAAACAACAAATCCAGAAACAATCCATAATTTCATTCAAGAGAATGACAATAAAGAGACAACATACCAAAACCTATGAGATGCAGCCAAAGCACTTCTTAGGGGAAAATTTGTATCTCTAAAGAGCTACATGAAAAAAATAAAGAGGAGATCAATTTGCCATGCAACTAAAAAAGTTAGAAAAAAGGACAAAGAAGAGATTTTTTTAAATGGAACTAAGAAAACTAATGAGCTAATAAATAAAACTAAGAGTTGGTTTTATGAAACAACAACAACAACAAAATAGATAAACTTTGGTTAGTTTGATCAGAAAAAGTAAAGAAAAAAATCAAATCACCAGCATCAAAAATGAAAACAGTGAACATACCACCAATGAAAAAGAAATTAAAGCAATAATTAGGAGTTATTTTGCCCAACTCTATGAGAGCAAGCCTGACAATCTGAAATGGATAAATATTTACAAAAATATAAATTGCCCAGGTTAACAGAAGAGGACATAAATTATTTAAATAGTCCCATTTTAGAAAATGAAATTGAAGAAATAATTAATGAACTCTCTAAGAAGAAATCTCCAGGGTCAGATGGATCCACAAGTGAATTCTACCAAACATTTAAATAACAATTAATTCCAATACTATGTAAACTATTTGGGAAAATAGGTAAAGGAGTACTACCAAATACTTCCTATGACACAATAAACCAGGAAGAGCCAAAACAGAGAAAGAAATTTGTATCTTCAATATTCAGTAGCAGTGGTGACTATGTTTTTTTCTTGGTATGGACCTGTGATTTTATCAATATAGGTTCCTCTTAGTATGGAAACTCCCTTCACTGATACCGACAGAAAAATCATTTTTGATTTATAGTCCTGGAGAGTTGTCTGGGATTAAGTGACTTATCCAGAATCGCATAGCTACTAAATGTCTGCGGCTGCCTTGCTGCCTATATGGGGCAGGAGTGAGGACTGGAATCAGTCTTGCTTCCCCTGCGTCCTGGCTCATTACCTTTCCCCTAGAAGCTTTCTCTTCCCTTCTGACTTCCCTGTCACTGTGGAAGACACCACTATCCTTCTCTGAGGTTGTAAGTCATCCCCCTCCAAACCCAGACAATTTCACCTTTGCACCATCTCTTGAACACACCTCTTCTTTCCTCGGACACTGTCCCCACTCTAGAGGAGCTCCTCATCATTTCCTGCCTGGGCTGTTGCAATAACCTTCGAGGCGGTGTGTCTGCCTCCAGTCTCTCCCCACTCCGATCCATCCTCCATTCAGCCACCAAAGTAACTTTCCTAAAGCTCAGCTCAGACCGCGTTAGGAAGATGAAAACTGTCCAACCTGCTATAAAAGAGACCGAGGCAGAGCTCTGTGCCACTGGCTCTTTATTAATGATCCTCTCTAATGAAATGGAACTCAGCTGTTCCTCATGCTCTGAGATGCCCTTTTCTTCCAGGACCTTTTTTGATAGAGCAAAAGAGGGTGAAATATAGAATCTCACTGGGTGATGCAGAGATGCCGCAAGGATGACATCAGCAGCCCCGGGCCCAGCCTGGATGGGGGGAGGGGAAACAGCAAATAGAGCGGGATAGAGGGAGGTGTTGTCACACTCTACAGCAATAGGGGAAAGCGGAGCTGGGTATAAGGGGAAGGACGATGAGCTCATCGACAAAGTCGGGAAGGCATGAGTTCTTTCCTGCCAGACTCTAGCTGTCACAAGTCACTTGATCTCTGCCTTGCCTCAGTTTCCTCAACTGCAAAATGGCACACCTTCCTGGCAGGAAAGGAAAGATGACGTCATCCTTGTAAATGGCTCAGCCCGGTGCTCGGCTCTTAAGCAATGCTTCTTTCGCTCCTCTGTAATTTTTGTCTGTTTTAATTGGTTCATTTAAAAAGATAAATGCTCAGGAAACACAGGCTTCCGAGACCGACTGCCAAAGAGGGCCTGGACAAGAACCGGAATCGGAGCCCTTGGGCCACATCGCAGTGACTAGTCCCGGATCGTTATTCCGGGAAGTGAGGGGAACCCTCGAAGTCCGACCCGAATATCGAGAATGTCACTTTTGCAGCGGGGTGGGGGAGGGACTGAAGAGAGACCGATTGGGAAGCAATTGCAACATAGGACCCGGGGTTCTACAGGGATCCTTTTCTAGAGCCTCCCTGACAAACTTGAATTCTCGGAGCATGGCACACAGCAGGCGCTTAATAAATGCTTGCTGCACCACTGATTGATCCCTTCCCTCCCCGGCCAACATGTAGGGCCCAAAGCCTCCCAGGGATGGGAAGGAGGCAAACAGTCTTGAGCCCCGCCCGGACGGACCCCAGCCCACAACCCTGACAGTCCCCGACACAGTCCCCCGCACTCACTCAGACAGGAGCCGCAGGATCTAAGAGGAGACCGCCATGAAGCAGCCACAGCGCAGCCAATCCCACGCCGCCGTTCTCCCACAGCCAATCCGTTAGCTATTGTCCGTCAGGCACCGCGCGCTTGGAAAAGAGCCGCCTCCAGCCGGATACAATGACCAATCACAGACTGAATCTCGCGGTGACAGCCCGGCTCCTCATCCAATAAGAAGAATGAGGGAAAAGTTAACAAAAGTCGTCTATACAGGAAGTTTATTGGTGTTCCGCCCTTAAACATCTTCACCAATCACAGCCCGATATTTTTCGTGAAGGCCGAGGCTTTTGTCCAATAAGAAAGTGTAAGAAGGAATTAATAAAGAGAGACCCTTGCTCTGGGGCATATGCGGGAATTGATTGGTCTGGCTTTGGACGGAAGTTCCTGGGTGGGAGGGGACAATCTCAGCCAATGGGAGCCGGGCCGTAGAGCCCCGGCGCGGCCTGTGGACTGAGCGGCGCGGACGGCTAAAGGCGGCCATGATCGAGCAACACAAGCGGAAAGGTCCGGAGCTGCCGCTCGTTCCGCTCAAGCGGCCCCGGCATGAACTGCTGTTGGGAGCGGCGGGACCGGGGGCCGGGACCGGGCCCGCTGCGGGGCAGCAACCGCCTCCGGGGGCGCTGCTACAAGCGGTACGTAAGCCGGCGAGGGGCTGCCGGCCCCATCCCTTCGGTCCTGTCAGGTCTCGTCTCCTTCCCCCTCCCATTCCTCCTCCTCCTCCTCTGACTGTCAGCGGTAGAAGGGATAGAGGGAAACCGAGGCTTAGCGAGGTTACGCACTCGGAGGTGACCTAAGACACTTCCGGGCCGGATCCCTCCAGTTAGTGATGGTGCACCTGAGGCCCTAGGCGCAGGCCCTGACGTGACCATCCAGCACCCCCTTCGGCGGGACAATTGGCCCGGGGGGAGATTTCAGTGTCTTTCCATTGCTGCCCGTCCTCCAGTTCTCGAAGTTCGGGTGTTGTTGTTGTTGTTGTTGTTGTTGTTGTTGTTGTTGTTGTTGTTGTTCTAGTGAGGTGAAATCTACAGCTTTCCAGTTGATTGTAGGTGGGACCAAGCAGGAAAATCTTTTCTATATAACTTGTCCCGTCTTGGCTCCTCCTCACTTACTGCTCAAGGAAACTGGAGGAAATCTCAAAATCTACTCTACACCGTCTCACGTAATCTCCATTGGCTTTCAGTGCTGCTAGACAATTCTTTTGCACCTCCCTAATTATTTACTATCCCACTCTCCGTGATGGCGCTTCCAAACATCTTTATCACTCCTCAAACCTCTCATGACTCCCTTGCTTCTCTCGGGAAATTTTGCAGAAAAAAATTGAGAGCTCTCTTCCCTCCTCATTTCACATCACTCATATGTCTTGCGTCACTGTCTCTCCCACGATGAGGTGGCTGGCCCTCTTTCCTTGCCAAGGCTAACCTTTCCTTTTGCATCTGCGATCCCATTCTATCCTGTCTTCTCCAGGTGATTGTTCTTGCTATGAGCTCCTTTCATCCGTTCTCAGTCTCTTCCTCTCCATTGGCTGCTGAAACATGCTTTCCCATCTTCAGGAAACCCTTGTGTGATAATTTATCCTTTCTAGCTGTTTTTCTCAATTTTTCCTTCTGTTTGTGGCTAAACTCTTTGAAAAGACTGTCCTCCATTTCCTTCCTCTCACTTCCTTAACATCATACTTTGTTTTCAGAATTCATCATTCAGTTGAAACCTTTCTCCAAAATTACTAATGATCTTTCAGTGGACAAATCCAATGACTTTTTCTCAGTTCTCATCCTTCCCGACCCCTTCAGCCTTTGATGGTATTGACCATTCTCTTCTCTTTCATACTCTTTTCACTCTTGGTTTTTGGAACAGTACTCTTCTCTTACTTATCTTCTATGGTCTTTCCTAGTTCTCCTCCTAGCTCTTAACTATTTTTCAGTCTCCTTTCCTGAATTTTCTTCCAGGTCACACTCACTGATTGGGAGTAATCCCATAGGATTTTGTCTTGGTCCCTTTTCACTTCTCCCTTTATACTACTTGAGTGGTGATCTCATTAGCTTCAATGGATTTATTTATCATCTTGCTGATAATTCTCAAATCTACCTATTTTGCCCTATTTTCTCTGCTGAGCTCCAGTCTTATATCATCAATTGCCATGTTTCTTAAGGAGTATCTTACATTTACCCCTTTTTCTCATCTTGACATTGCTACTACACTAGTAGAGAGGTCTTCTTCATCTCAAGGCTGGACTGTTGCAACAATTTATTAATTGGTCTTCCTATTTCGTCCTGTCCCACCATTCCATCCTCCACTCAGCTGTTTAAGTTATCTTCCTAACGTGAAGGTTTGATCATAACATCCCCATTCACAAAAGTAAAGTGGTTCCCTGTGATGACCCCATATTTTAAAATCGGCCGGAGTCAGGAATTCAGGTTAGGGGAAAATCGTCAATCTTTAGTCTCAGTGAAGAAAGATCGGAGGTGGAAGAGAATGGGCAATAGCAATGTGTGCAGCTGAGTCAAGAAGCTAGCTAGACCAGAAACAACGAGACCAGCACCACCAGAGTAAGAACCCAGTCCCAATCTCTCCCAGCCTCTCTTCCTGTCTCTCTGCCTCCACCCACCAAAATCGTCATTTCCTATACAACACATCAGGGCTTGCACAGAGAGTGGGCAGGGGCCATTCTTTATCCAAGCATGTATATTAATAGAGTATAGTCCAATTACTATTTAGCCTCACGTGCTTGGGACCTCAGTGCATCAATTCAAGCCTCAGCCCACTGCAGTTCCCCATCATCTCCAGGGTCAAATAAAATCCTATTTCAAATTCAAAGCCCTTCATAACCTAGCTTCACCTCCTCACGTAAAGTGTAGGTTTGCTTTCTGGAGGACTTCAGGATCTGCCTGAGTCCTCAGTCTCAGTGGAGGAGTCAGGGAGGCAGGACAGCCACCACTAGACTGGTCAAAAAGGGAATGAATCATTTCCAGTCCTTCTCAGCCCTTATATACCTTAGTACAATTACATCATTACAGCATACTGAATGTGTATGAACTAGAGAACCATTACATCACCATGCTAAGTACTAATCCCTCTATACCCTTAGTCAGGAACCCCTTTCCCCTAGTCCCCTTTCTAATTTTTTCATGTTTTATGCAACCTTCCAGTGACACTGGTCTCCTGACTCTTCTTCCTGACTCTTTCCATCACCTATTTTGGGCATTTTTACTGCTGGAATTCTCTTAATCTCTACTGTAGCCATCAATCTCAGCTACAGAAAATCTTTTCCAATCTCCCTTAATTCTAAGACTTTCCCCCTATTGATTATTTCCTGTTTATCCCGTGTGCTTATTTATATATAGGTGTTTTGCATTTTCTCCCTCATCATATTGGGAGCTCCTTGAGAACAGGAACTATCATTTATCTTTGAATCCCTTTCTATTAGCACAGTGTACCTGATAGGTACATAATAAATGTTTATTGATTGACTGAAAAAGACCTTATGAGCATATGTTTTAGTAATTAAAAGGATCTTAGACACTATTTGGTTCAATCCTCAGATTTTTAAAGGGGCAAGCTGAAACACAGAGTGTGGAACTGACTTGTTCAAGGTAGTATGGAGCATGAAGAAATCAGACCTCGACCTTCAGGCCTTGGATTGAGTACTCCCCTGCTATCTGTGGACAAAAGGAGACAAAACTGATCTGGATGTCTGCTGTTCGCATAGCCCTTTTAACTTAGGAGCATATGATTTAAAGCTAGGAAGATCCTGAGATATGGACCTCAATTTATACATTAGGTGGTTCCCATATAGCAGAATTTGAACTTACACATTCTAATTCCAGTTCCAGGGCTCATCCCCTGATCATCTTGCTACTTAATCATCATTCTGCTTCTTTACATCTTGAATAAACTTTATACACACCAATGTATTGGTCATGTAGCACTGTATATATCCTAGTGCTCTTTGTCCGTGTAGATAAGGTCTTTCTTGGTTCTGCACCAGTCACTTCAACTCTGAGTCTCCAGTTTCTTTGTCTTGAAATGGGGATAATAATGTCATTTCCCCTCTATATAGTTACTGTGGGAAAAAGAGCTTTGTAACTTTAAAGGCATATTACCTCAGCTATAATAAAGCATAGTCACAAGATACACACTTCTTGCTTATTGACTGATTTCTTGGGAGTAGAATATGTGAGACTGTTTTCAGTCAGTAATGTTTTGGTTATACCTTAGATACCCTTTTCATACTTCAAAAATATGGCTTCATCTCTATTGACAAAGCTGCCATTTGTGTAGTACTATAGGATCATTTACAAAGAGTAAGTTGAACCTAGAGAAATTAAGTGATTTGCCTATGGGCCATACAATTAGTATCAGAAGTAGAAGTTTAAATCTAGATCTTCCTGTCTCCAACTCCATTGACTCCATTGGACCATGCTTTTTCAGTAGTTACTCCTTAATTGATACAGGTATCTAATCTCTTTCATAACTTGTCTTTTTTGCTGCTTCATCAATTTGTAGTTCCTTAAATTTTGGTGTTCCCCAAAGCTCAATCTTTGATTGTCTTCTTGCTAGATTAGCTCTCTTTTAATAATCTTATCCATCAGCATAAATTCAATTCTCATTTCCATGCAAGTGGCTCTCCCATCTATATAATTAACTCTAATCTCTTACCTGGTCTCCAGTCCTAGCCCAGCAGGATCTGCCAGGTATCTTAATGTCCCATTAGTATCTCAAATTCAGTGTACCCATAAATGGAACTCAACATCTCCTAAATACAACCCTCCTCAAAATATCCAATTTTTGTTTCCTCCTAATCATTCAGGTTTATAACCTTAGAGTCATCCTTGATTTCTAACTTTCCTATATTTCAGTTGCTAAGTCTTATCAAAGCTAAGTTTTCCAAAACGTCTCTCACATTTGTGCCATTCTTTTCATTTTTTGGGGGGGTGTCAGCATCCTCTTTCAGGTCCTTGTAATTTTGGTATTGTAGACTATGAGAGGAGCCTTCTAACTTGCCTCCTTGTTTCCAGGTTTTTTACATTCCAATCCATTCTCATATAGCTGCTAAAATATACCCAAGGTATATTTCTGATCATGTCACTCCCTTGTACAAACCCTTCAGTGCCTTCCTCTTGCCTCACAGATGAAATACAAATTCATCCCTCCACAATGTAATTCCTACTGCCCTTATTTTTTTTTAACTTTATTGATACCTTTTCAAAACATGTCTCTTTCTAATAATCTACTGCTCTCTCCCATAGTACTTTCATATAATGAAAAAAAAAAATCATTATTATAGTTGATACATCATCTCTGCCAAAGTGCAACATTCCAAATGCATTATCCATTGCTTCTCTGTATGGAACTTACCAGAGTTTCTTGCCATAGTTTAATTTATTAATTAAAGGCAGTGTGGTGTGATGCAAAGTGTGCTGGACTAGAGCCAGCTGGAACATGAGGTAGAATCTCAGCCCCGCTTCTTGCTAGCTTTAGGACTATGGATAAATCATAGTTTTTTCCACCTAAAAAATGAGGATAATACCAATAGTACTTTCCTTACTAGATTGTTATGAGAGTCAAATGAGATAATCTTGGTGAGATATAGTCTATAGTGATTTTTGTTATTCTGCTACATGTTATCTTCCAGCTGTGCTGAATCATCAGATGTGGCCCATTCTGTCTCCCATTCCTAGAGTGTACACCTTCCTTGTTCTTCCCTTTCATAATCTCTATTTTCCGCCATCTTAAGTGTATCTGCCATGAAATTCTTCCCTGCTTCTCTAGAATCCCAGCACTACCAGTTGTTAAAGCCACCTCTCCTCTCCTTCACTTCTCCTACTCCCCTGCAATATTAAATTGAACTAATTTATCTATGCATGTGTTATATGCCCCTATCTCTAGGATACTGTAGCCAAACTTTTCAAAATAATTGGACATATTTTTATCTCATTAGCATAGCAGTCCTATGAGGTTGTTAGGATAGTGGTTAACGTTCTGTACATAATGATTTAACAGGTTATTTAAATTGAGTTACTTGTGGAGTCTGGTCTCTCTATCCTCTATCTGTGTCTCTATTCTCTCTGTCATTGCGTGTGTGTGTGTGTGTCTGTCATACACGCTAATCAACATATTCTGGAAAACATTCTTATTTAGCATTTAAAGCCCTTCCCAACCTACCCCTCTTCTGTCTCCTTAATCTTTACTCTGTGGTCCAATGAAGCCAGCTCCCTTGCTGTCTGGCCCATCTGAGTCTTTACCTTTTCCTTCTGTGTTCCCTCTGTCTAACCCATTTTCCTTCATTCCCCTCTTCTGGATTTCTTCAATATAGGCCAGACCCCACCTTCTGCAAGAGGCCTTTCCATGTGTTCCCTATAATTCTCCCATTATTACTTTCTTTCCTATGAATTGCTTCTCAGTGTTCTGTATTTGTTCTGTATATAGAAGGTAATTTGCATATCATCTCACCCATTAGGACATAAGCTTCTTGAGGACAAAAACTTTTTGTGTATTCTCCATCACTTTCTAAGATTGACTCACTTTTCCTGGAGACAATTAAGACTGAAAATAAAGTAAGAAAGACACAATAGTTTTGATTCATAGTTAGTTGTGATTTAGGCTTCTGTTAATTTGGGATTAAATTTGTTTTTGTCTATTTGATGTTAAATTTTTTTTTAAGTATTTTTTTTAGTGACTTTTTTTTTTCCTTGATCTATCCCCTTCTTCCTCTCCATTCCCTCCTCTCCTTTCCCCCTAAAACAACCACTCAACTTCTCTTTAAATCCATGGACATTGCCACTAATCTGTTTTTCTCTTGTGTGTTTAGGGTCCTCCAAGATGTTCCTCCCTTCAGGCTCCTATTATGCTGCTCTCAGGACATGAAGGGGAAGTGTACTGTAGCAAGTTCCACCCCAATGGATCCACCTTAGCATCTGCGGGATTTGACCGGCTCATCCGTAAGATGTTGTTTATATATCTTCTTTAATACGTTACTTTTAAGCATGTGTGTGTGTGTGTGTGTGTGTGTGTGTGTGTGTATAAACAAATAAAAGCATAGAGGGAGAATCATACAAAAGGGAAAGGGGGAGAGGGAAAAAGGTGAGAAGAGAGAAAGTAAGAAAGAGAAGGGAGAATCAAAAAAGAGGCAGAAAGTAGGGAAGGTGGCTAGGTTGCTGTTGGTGCTCAAGGGGACCCCAAAAATGTTGAAGTACCAGACTAGCATTGTGAGGTATCTCAAAAGAATTTGCATGCTCAGACTCATCTCCAAGTCAAGGAGTAAAGTTCATCATAACTGTAATGCCAATTAAAGCAGGCTAAGTTCCAAAAGATACTAGCAAAGAGCTAGTAGCAGGGAGATAAATTTATAAAGAAAAGTTGGAGAACCCTGGTACTTCATATCCTCAACATGGTAATTTTGTGTCTTAGAGATGGAGTTGAGGAATGGTCTGGTTCTGACTTTGTGCACAGGTACAGCACCCATAGTTCTCTGGATAGAGCTGAAGGAGAAGGAAGGGAACCTTCTAGAGGCATTTTTAGGCCTGAAACCATTAGGTCAAGTGGCGGGCACTCAATATTGTTCTGCACCTGTGTCAACTTTAAGCACTTCATTATTGTTGTTCATTTTTCTCAGAAACTCTGTTCTCACGGACCAATAGACCGTTATCTGAAAGCCAGCAATATTTATGACCTTAGTATCCTGGTCATATAAAGTAAACTGGGCAGGATAGCCTAGGAGGAGAAATATATCATTTCTAACTATATCACTCCCAGGACCAGGTGGCCTGAAGGAGCTGCACTGCATCAAATCTTGAAACTGAAAATAGGGTAATAGGTGGAAATAGAAAATAGGATATGACTTTATAGATCCAAAGAATAACTCAATCTGACTCCTGACTCCATCTTTATCTAAGGATTCAGTTATAAAAGCATGTTTTCATAATCATTACCGCTATTACCTGCCTCTTTAAGACGTATGTCAGATTTAAACCATAGCCTATATATTACAAGTAATTTCTCACAGAAATCACTTAGTATGTGAAAAGGTGAGATTATCAAGAAGGAATGGTATGTAGAAGAGAAGAATTAAGGGAAAATAGAAAAGATAGTGGGATGTGTTAAAGTCACTGGACTTCAATTTATGTTTCAATTCCACTCCTATTAAGGAAGTATTATTTACATTAGCTCTAAATCTGCCTTTCTGTAATTGCCATTGTTTCTAATTCTTCCCTATAGGTGCACACAGAATACATCTCATTCCTTTTCTTCTCTAAATTAAATCCCCAGTTCTTTCATTTGACCTTTTATAATATAAGCTTCAGCTCTTTTCACCATTCCGTTCACCCTTCTGAATGTATTCCAGGTCTTAACCCTTGTTCTTCTCAGAATGTGGTACCTGGGGCAGCTAGTTGGTGCAGTGGATAGAGCATCAGCCCTGAAATCAGGAGGACCTGAGTTAAAATTTGGCCTCAGACAGTTAACACTTCCTATCTGTGTGACCCTGGGCAAGTCACTTAACCCCAAATGTCTCTGCAAAAAAAAAAAAAATATGGTACCCAACCTGAACCTATCATATGTGCTCTGACAAGAACATTGTATTGTGAACAACTTAGCTTCTTATCATGGAGACTATGATTTTGTGCATTTTAGGACAACTTTAAGTTTTTTTTGGATTGCTGTGTCATACCTTGAACTTGGTCTGAGCCTGGCAATGCACTGAAATCATCAGATCTTTCTTAGAGGATATCTGATGAAGCTAGATAAGAAGTTTGCTAAAATTTTGTTTACTTCCAGCTTTCATTTTATTAAGGAATGTGAGAGAGAATAATATATAATCAAAAGAAAGGTGCCTTCTGCTACTATCTCCTCCTTTCATGCAGTCTCCCATGATTAAGTGGCTTTATTTCTTACCAAGGGTAACCCCCTCTACTCGTTTGAGCAATCCCATTCTATCCTGTCTCCTCCGACAAATTGTTTCTTCTGTCATCTCTGATCTTTCACTTATTTTCAATCTCTTCTGTCTGCTGTTTCATTCCTTATGACCTACAAACATATCCATGTCTCCTCTATCCTGAAAAAATCCTTACTTGACCCTTCTATCCTTGTTAACTGTTATTATTCAGTATGTCTTCTAACTTTTCTAGCAAAGCTCATTAAAAAAACATCTAAAATAGATCTTTCTACTTCTTAACCCCTTACAGTCTGACTGCTGACTTATTCCACTGAAACTTACCCGCGGCCAAATCCAGTGGCCTCTTCTCAGTTCTCATTTTCTTTGATCGCTCTGCAGTCTCTGACACTCCTCCTTGCTACTCCTTTCTCCCTAAGTTTTTTACTCCTGGTTCCCCTTCTACCTGTCTCACAAATCCTCTGTCTTTTTTGCTAGGTCTTCTTCCAGATCAAGCCCTCTAACTATAGGCATCCCACAAGGGTCTGTACTGGGCCTTCTTCTCTTCTATACTAATTCACATAGTGATCCTATTAGCACTCATGGATTTCATTATGCTGATGATTCTCAAATCTACCTATCTTACCCCAATCTCTCCAATGACCTGTAGTCTTGCGTCTCCAGTTGCCTTTCGGACACTTTGCACAGGATGTTCATTTGACGTCTTAAACCTAATGTGACTAAAACAGAAGTCATTATCTTTCCCCTTAAATCCTGCTTCTCTTTCCCTGTCACTGTAAAGGGAATATTTTCCTCCCAATCCTTCAGGTTTATAACTAGGAGTCATCATGAATTCCTCATCATCTCTCACCCTGTATGACACGTCCTCCCCCATCTAAGCTGTCTCCAAAACCTGCCTTTACCCTCTTTGCAACATCTCTTGAACATGCCCCTTCTCTTCTCTGACACTGCTACCCCTGTAGCGCAGGCCCTCATCATCTCATGCTAGGAGTATGGCAATGGCTGCTTGTAGGTCTGCCTGCCTCAAGTCTCTCCCCACTCCAGTCCAGCCTCCATTCACCCATTAAGGTGATTTCCCTAAAGCATCAATTCAGTCGTAATACCTCTCTTACCTCCACCCCCAGCATTCAGTAAACTCCCTTGACTTCTTGTCTTCAGGAGCAGATACAGAGTGCTGTAAAATTACTGAGTGATTTGCTGTTTTCTTAAAAAAAATTTTTTTTGTTTTGTTTTCAAGAGAGTTTTTGTGGATAAGGGAGTGTTTTGTGTAGTAAGGAGAGAAATTAGGTATTATTGATGATGAGTGGAGAATACCAACATTAGATAGGATGAACATAGAAGCGGTGGGGAAAGGTACAAAGAAATGCCTGAGAGTGATGTTAAGCATTTTGTAGGGGGTTTAGCTACTTTTGGGTTAGCTGAAGGCTTGAGACAATCCCCTAGAAAAGGGGAAAGTCACTAGCTTCAATTTCAGAATCAGAAAGCTGATCTGCTGACTTCATTCCCCTAAGCAGTGAGAATTCTCCAAAATGAGATGGCGGCAGATTTTGCCCAAGAAGTCTTGTCTCCTGGTTGGGGATATCAGTGCTGGGAAAAACGATGTCAGAAGGTAGAAGACTGGAAGTAGAAAATTAGAATACACCTGCATTTCCTCCAGCCACAGGTGCCCCTAGGACCCTCTGAGTCATCCATAATTGCGTTCTGATAGCTGAGAGTCCCCAGATCCACGGGGAGGGGGCAGGACTCGGGGCTCGGCCTCTTGCGTTTGAAGACACTTCTCTGTTTACTTCACAGTGTTGTGGAATGTGTATGGTGATTGTGATAACTATGCCACCCTGAAAGGACATAGCGGGGCAGTCATGGAGTTGCATTATAACACAGATGGAAGGTAAGTGTTGGTGTTATAAGAATGATTGCTTATTTAATACTGACTCTTCTCATCCCCTCTTGGTAGCTCATTGTGAGTCTCTAATGTACAAGAGACCCTATTGTCCAAAGCCGCTGCTCTATTTTGTCACCCGGTTTTCTTGCATGTCACAATATGCTAAAACATAAAATGATACTCTGGAACACAGGTGCATTTCTTTATTTCTTTATTTTGAGTGATTGTTTATTTATAATATTAGCTTTTTATTTTTCAAAATATGTGCAACATTGCAGGGCTCAACATTGACCCCTGCAAAACCCAGTGGAACACAGCTTTAAAGACATTATTCCTTGCCCAAACAGGGGGCTGTGATATATAGAAAATGTATACCTATTTTTACCCTTTTAGAACTTTTTAAGCCTCACAATATACTGGGTCAGCCTCTGTACCATTATTTTTCCTACTGATAACTTAATTCTCACAAAAGTTCTTCTCCCCATCTTGATGTGCAGGGCATCCTAGAGTCTTGAGGGATGTGTCAGTGAATTATAAGCTCTGCCAGATTTTCTCCAGCTGGAAAGACCTCCAGAATAATATTGATTCTGGGTTATATACCTATGCTCCAAGGATCAGCCTGATTGGTAGAATCACTCATCAATACACTATTGGCCACAAGATGATAGATTTATATCTTTTTGGCCAAGAGCTGTCCATAAAACAAAAATTAAAAATAGACTTGTACCGTGCAACCCCCTTCCATGTATGTAATTATTGAAACAGATTGACAGAAAGTAGTTGAAAAGATACTAAGAATTCTGTCCTTTTAGATATTTTATAAACTTTAGTTTAATTGTGTTGTCTCTGTCCTATGATTCCCATGGACACAACATGATTAGTTGATCTGAATCCATATTGACACTTCTTTTAAATGAACCTAAAAGACAAAAAGAAGATGCAATCAAGTGAGATCACTATGATTTACGGATTCTCCTTTATAATCTGATCAGAGCTGGTGGCTTTGTATTTCCAAGACTGAGAAGAAACACTTCATAGAATACTGGTTATTTCATTTTGCTTGCTTTGAACTTAAGCAGACAGACTGTATTATATATAATTAAATATTTATCTATATATAATATATAATAAAATGATTATATCATTGCATCTCCAATTTCATTTGCAAAGAATATAATAGTATGTCTTGTTCTTTAATTTCTCTTTAAATTGTAGGCATAGAGGCAGATGGTACAGACTTTGCTGGAAAGATGACTTGAGATCAAAGAATTCAAGTAGCTAAAAATTCGAGTTGTAAAGTAAAAGTCTAAAAATAAACTATGTCTGCTTTATTTGAGAAAAGTAAAGTGCTGGATAGTATTGTTTGGTGTTTCCCCTCCCCCTCTCCCGGGCAATTTAAGTGATTTGCCCAGGATCACAAGCTAATTAAGGGTTAAGTGTCTGAGGCTGGATTGGACTCAGATCCTCCTGACTCCAGGGCTGGTGCTCTGTTCACTGCACCATCTAGCTGTTTGATAGTATTGTTGAAAAATAAAATGGACTATATTTTAATAGATAGAAAGTGACTGGATCATTTCACAGTCTGTTACTGGTAATTGTCAACTTAGGTTATCAGCTGATTTGAGGAACAGTTAAAATAAATATCACATGAAGAGAAATCAAGCTTAAGAGAAGACAATGGAGCAGTTATAGTGACTCCATCCTGACCTCTGTAAACAAATATCCCATCTCTGCCTCTTGCCTTTTTTAGAAAAAGACATTTAATGGATAATAGTTTTGTTTCAAGGAAAAGAGCAAAGGAGCTCAGAAACTACCTGGACTGCCAATAAATTTGACAAACAAAGGCAACTTAGACCTACAGCTTTTTTTTGTACAATATTATGAAGAAAAATCATAGAATACTATGAACTGTGTCATATCACAAAACATCGAAGAGTATTGAAGAAAGAAAGCATCCCCATAGAGATCTTTGTATGAAATCCGACTTTCAGATGGTCCCAAGAGCATTTGGTAAACTCAGAAAAGAGGCCAGCCACAAGCACTGGGAGTTATTTGCCTTTTTTTTTTTTTTTTTTTTTTTTTTTTTTTTAAAACAACAGTCTCTCTCTCTCAAGGGCCACGATGGTGGAGTTACCACATTTAGACTCATAGCATCTCATTCAATATCTCTAGTTAGCTTGATGTATGAAGAAGTAATGAAGGCATTTAAGAAGATGCTGTCAAAGAGTGAGTGCCTGAATCAGACCAAAGTCACAGCCTCCTGAGCTGGATGCACTGCAATGCCTTTCATTCAGGGAAGAGTTTTTCCAGGTTATTTCAAAGGAGGTTTTTTAAAAATAGAAGAGATCACAAATAGTGCTTGCACCTAAAACAGCAAATGAAAAGATATCAGTTACTGTAATCCCTTCATGAAAATCTGAGGTGTTAACATCACAGAACTTGTTGACTTTTTTGTTAAAGTATTTAACATAGTTTAAAAAAAAAAAAAAGACTACCTTAAAGGTTCTGTAAGGAGTCTTCCCCACACACACACTTCAACATCATATAATTCTATGACAGATGTGATGATTTGAAAATAATTTTGTTTAATGATCTACCAAACTTTGACATTGATTGAACAGGATAAATGCTCATTTGAGGCATTTACCAGGATAATGGAAAATACTCTATTCAGAATCCAAAAGTTTTCCTTCCTAATGTTTAAGTTCTTCAAATGATCCTATTCAAAGTAGACATTGTTTTAATTGTATCAAATTTTGTAGCATTTCAAAACTTAATCCATAGTAGGAAAATTATATGGGATAATTTTATATAATTCATAGTAGGATTAATCCAAAAAATCGTAGAATTTAGAGTTAAAAGAAATCTTGGTGAACTTGTCCAGCATTTTTAAGATGTGGAAACTGAAATCCCACTGAGGGCATAGAGGTAGTAAGAAATAGAATTAAAACTTGAACTTGAACCTGAAGAGCTATCTAGTCCCTTTTCTACATGACAGCTCTGGAAACTTTGCTGTCATGTCGTCCCATCCTATCTCTTTCAAGTTTTATACTATATAAATAATCCCTGGCCCTTCTATCATGATCTCAAGAATTATAGGACTAGGAATACAATATGAGAAGGATCCTCAAAGGCCATCTGATCCAAATGAGACAGTGAAAGAGGTTTAGTTGACTAGCCCAAGATGACAGAGCATTAAACAGTAGGTTTTGAATCCAAGATCTCTTCCTCCAAAACCATTGGTAAATGGATCTGATAAAATAGAAAAAGCAATCTGGTTATTCTCTGGATGCTTGCTAAATTATCAATATTTTTCCTCAAATATAGAACCTAGAACTGAATCTACTCCTGTTATCTAAGGATTACTGCCTTTCAGTGCTACACACTGCATCTCTTCTGTAGCCAAAAATGACATTAGATTTCAAAGCTGCTTTCTCATATTGTTGACTTGTTACACTTAGGTTCTGTTTACCCTCCCCTTGGTCTTTTTCAGACTAGTTGCTACCTAGCAGTTTATTATATTTTAACCACCTGTATGATTTATTATACTTGCTTTACAGTAATGGCAAATGGATAGAATAAAATTTAGTGTCTTTTTTAACCTAAAACTTTCCCTCTCTCTTTTTTTTTTTTTTTTTTTCTCTTTCTTATCCTTTACTATTCAGCATGCTCTTCTCAGCTTCCACAGATAAGACTGTTGCTGTGTGGGATAGTGAGACTGGAGAGAGAATTAAAAGGCTGAAGGGGCACACTTCTTTTGTGAATTCCTGTTACCCTGCCAGGAGAGGCCCCCAGCTAGTCTGCACTGGCAGTGATGATGGCACTGTTAAGGTGGGTATTTTGTGTGACTTACCAGCTTATGAAGTGGCATAGTAGCATTCAGATATGAATCTTTCCTTGGCCTTCACCATCTCCTAATGGGTTCTTTCTAAGTAGGAATGCTTCCTATAGTCCTTCGCTTCTAAACTTGGCCATAATGCCATTTCTCCCCCCTGAAAGTTTTCTGTTTTTGAGAACAAAAAGTTATAACAGGTGATGGGTGTACAATGCTGTGTTAGAATCTTAGAATGTTAAATGTATACATAGGCAAACATTAAATAAAGCATAAAATATTAAATATTTGGAGACTTTAAAAATAATTTAAGAGATAGCCAAGGTTATATAGTTAACTCTGTATGTAGTATAGAGTTATCATAACTATCTGAGATTATGTTTGTGCTATCATAATAATGAAATTTAGACCACTATAGTTTGTTTGTTTTTTGTGTGTGTGTTACCAAATTTTGAACTCTGGGTCAGTTTTGAGCCAAAGGGAATTATAAGACAGATTGCACTTAGAAACTGCACAGTTCCTTTGGTGGTTAAACTTTTAAATGAATGCACTGACTCCCACATACACAGATTATGTCAACTACTGAATAGGATATTTGCATCTAATTGTATTTCCTATAATATCGGTAATTATTTTCCACCAAAATTAAATCTGATAGCCTTTTGTCTGACTCTGTTTTGACCAGTGACATACTTGCTAAGCATCTGGATTTAGAATGCACAGAATCAGTCAACAAACGCAAACCCATGTGGAGTGGAGGCCTACAGGTTGGTTCTAGCCCAGGCGATATAGCACAGGGATAGGGAGTAAAAAAAGACCAAATTCAAATTCCACTGATATCATTTACTAGATGTATGACCTTCAGCAGATTTAGTTTTACTGCACTTCTGTTTCTTCATTTGTAAAATGAGCATGGTAGGACTTTACCTCCCTTCCTCAAGGAAGAATTGTTGACAAGTGCAAAGAAGGACATGTACAGAGTACTTTGTGACTCATTTAGGGCTCTGGGAGTCTAAGCTACCAAGGGCAAATCCGTTTGCTCTCTCCCAAGCATTAATAACACTTGGCTCCTGCTGGGCCCCCCACCCCCACTCCAAATCCCCCTGCACACTTGTGACCTCTCCCATTTCTGTTTCTGGAAAGCCCCCAAACCGAGTTTTGGCATTCTCCAGTTGACACTGCATATTTGTCTGTCCATCTGTAAGTCGTGCTCTATGATTCTTCTTACATACATAGTAATTCTGGCTTTAAAAAGTAATTTACTCAAATGTCTTTTGAGCACATGGTATGATTGTCTTAGTAATTTAAAGAATTCCTTCTGATATGCATTTTCAGTTATCAATAATGGTATTCCAGGAGAATATTTATTGCTCTTCCGAGAGCTTAAATCAGTTTTTTCTGGCCCTTTAGCTACCATCTCCTCTGTAAATGAAGTACTTTTTTTGTGTATACAGTTAGTTAGATTTACTTATGATAGGATTGATATGTAATGATGCAAAGGCCATGACATGAGACCTTCTCAGAAGATGTACTGAAGTGTTAAGACTCCAGGTCTTCAGAAAAGAGGTGGTCTGGCTGGATACAAGGAGCTCCAGGTTGGGACCTAGAGGCCTGGCTTCCATTTCCAGTTCTGACCCTTGTCAGTGATGAGTCATGGGGTAAATTAAGGAAGTCATTTGAGCCTCAGGCTACTCATGGTTTAGGGTTTTTTTCCTCTCTTTTTTGAGATAGCCCCCAGCTCCATAGAGAAATGACTCCTACTAACACTTCACTTTACCAAAATCAGTGAGCACCTTCTGTGCAGCTTAGTAGTCCTCTGAGCCTCTTAAGAGGTCATGGGTCTTGCCCAGGGTTCCACAGTCAGTAAGAGGTAGGGTTTGAATCTTGGTTTCCCTAATATCTAAGCCAGATTTTTTTGCTATACTCTATAGTCTTTGAACTCATTCATAGCACGGCTTCTTTAACTTTTTCTATATGTGACCCCTTTTTGCCTGAGAAACTTTTATATGACCTGGGATATGTAGGTATATAAAATAAGCATACATATCCAACATTTAATAAATCATGAAGAAATTTATTTTTAAATAATTCTTTGTTTTTATGATTTTATCATTTATTAAAAATGAAAGCAAATTTGCATACAAAGGAGATGGATGTGCTTGCTTATTTTTCATAAAGAATTAAGTGGAATATTTAATACCTTTAATTTTGCTAAATTTTTCCATGACCCCCATATTCAGTTACATGACCCTACATGGGGTCGTGACCCACAGTTTAATAAACTTTGATCTGTAAAAAAGGAGAAAATGCTACCTGACCTTCCAACTGTCAAGGCTCTTATGATGATTAAATGAGAAAACATTTGTAAGTGAAAATGCTTTGGAAGCCATAAGTTGGTGTAAGAAAATAGGGAGAAAAATGCTAGCGTTGACAGGACTTCATGATACCAGAGGTCCATTGTTTTCAATAGATGGACATAGAAATTTTCTTATTCTGGAGCTTGTAGAAAACCTTTTTGAAAAAGCCAAATACCAGTACACAAACATCGTGTCTCCATTATTTTATTCATTTTTTTAATCCAACTTTTTTCCAGCTGGAGATAAGAGGTTTGGAGGAGAATTCAGAATCCCCTAAGGAAAATTAGCAGGGAGTAGGGAGGCTTATTTTATTTTATTTATTTTATATCTTTTTCACCTCCTAAGAAAGCTTGGAACAACAGTAATAATATTTACAAATCTAGCAGTGCCTGAGAAACAATTTGTTTTTAAGTAGGGGGCCTTTTCCCATGCCTGATGCCATTGCGTAGTGATCTGCTTGTATGTAAAACCTGCCCTGTAAGTGGCTGGAAATGAGCCCTAGAACTTGGTATGAGAAGTACACTTTGGAAATTACAAAGCAGTACTTTTAGACCTGTAAGAGTCCTCTGTGAACTTCTGGTCTGGCCCACTTGTTTTCTTTTTGAAACTCAGAGAAAGGAGTGAAGGGTGGCCATCTTTGTCTTACTTCCTCTGATTCCCTATATCCCTACTTTTGGAACTGTCGGTCAAGGTTCCCTCTAATCAGGAAGCATTTTGAAGGACAAGAGAGAAACAAGAAAGAAAAGTAAAAAGATAAGTTCATTTGCAGTATTGAAAATAGAGTGTCTCATGAATGGAATGAGATTGCCCTTGTGTATAATTCATGTACTCCTATGGGCAGGCAAAATACTCAACCACTTTCTTTATGGATAAAATGAGATTGTTTAGCTGGATGTTCATTTTGTTCATCTGATTTTAGACTTTTACTCATGCCACGAGTTTGATTAGTCAGCTAGCTTCATCTAATTCAAAGGAGTATTTACATTCTCAATTAATTAATCCTCACCTGTGAAATTTCTTTGCTTCTTTGCTCATGGAACCATGTACCTGGCTGACCTTTGTTTACCTCTCCTGTCTTCTCTCTACCACCATTCCTGGCTCCCTTGTTCTTCCCAGAGAAAGCTAGGCTGCAAGCAGCCAACCTTGCCATAGGTTCCTGGAGTTGCCCATGTTGTTTCTGCTTTCCATTTCTGAACCATAAAGCAGGAGGACATGGGTCTGTTCTTGCCTCCTTCATTCAGTTCCTAAAAACAAACTGTTTCCTAAGTAGAGACCAAGTGTTGTATGGGGCTGATGAAGTCTCCGAGCAGGTGCCTGGAAGGGGAGGTCCATGGCTTTCTGGATAGAACCTCCACCATGCCTTCTGAAAGCCCTGGTAACGTGTTGTGGTTTCTAGGGAGCTAGACGGTGATTCTCTGCAGAATGAAGGCCAGTTCTTGGGTGTGTCATTGGTTCCCAGTATGCTAATCTTCTCTCAGATGATTTTCTTTTCTGTTGGCATGGTTGAGATGTAGTTAGACCCCTTCCCTACGTTGTTGTTGTGCTTCCCGTTTCAGGGATAGACATCAGAGGTGAGTTCTAGAAGATCTCTGCCCCAAAGTTCCTTGTCCAGATCTCCCCTATTCTGAGTTTATCCTGTTCATTGTTGTCCTTGGGAAATCAAGATCAATAAATCCTGACTCTGCCTGTGAGTTGTTTCTCTGATTTTCTCTGTTACTGAATGTTATCTTCCTAAAAAGTCTAATATAGAATTATTATTTCTTTGTATTTCTGTTTCCCTCTCTTGAATTTTGTTTACACATATGGGCATATGTCCTCTTAGTAAATTCATTCTGAGAACTTTTTTTTTTGGTTCCAACCTCTGATTTTATTGGTGTAGGGGAACTCCTGGTGAGGAACGTCCTCCACCAATGCAGATCGACACCTGTTCTGCAACTTCTAGTCTTAGAGAGTTGCCTGGGGCTTCGAGAGGGTAAGTGACTTGCCCAGGGTCACATAACCCATACATGTCAATGATGGCAGGTGAGCCCACATCTTTCTAAATGAGAGCTGTCTTGTCTCCTGTTCCAAGAGAGGTTTCCTCCTCAGCAGGGTGCTCCTCAGGTGGCTGGGTGGTCCAGTCAGAGAGGTGAGATGGACACAGTTCCAGAAGAAATACTAGATCCCAAATTATTTGCACGTACTGAGAGCAGAATAGGGTAATGGCATAAAGTTGTAGCAGCAGAGAGGATCATTGCTGTGATATTCCCATGGCATGTTAAGGTTTCCATGCTGTTTCACATGCATTGTCTTATTTGAACCGCATGAAAGCCTCTGAGGTGGCTCTTTTGACAGCTGAGGAAACTAAAGTTTGCAGTTTGGGGAGATTGAGTGGGATACCCTGGGAGCTCAGGTCTCTCCTGTACATGAGTCTAGCCCTTTCTGTACCAGCTGGTGCCACCTTTCAAGCGTTCCAAGAAGTCTGTGTAGCTAGGGTGCTCTACCTTAATTCATGTCACTCAGCCTTTGTGTCATGTTCTTAATTTTCTTTCTTCTCAAGCTTCCAGCCTCCATTTCTCATTCATAGGATGTATATGGAATTTCAGGTCTGCACATGTAACTTTAGAATCCCTTTAGTCCCACTTCTACCTAAACAAGGTCTTCATCATTTGTTGGCCAACCTTCTGGTGATGAGATTCTGAACTTTAGTCAGCTGGTCCTCCAATAGGCCATTGTTATTGTCCATCATCACACAAGATAAATACACATGTGTAGCCTTCTCAATATTATTGGAATCTCTGAGAAATGGATTACAAGATCTGTACATAGAATTTTTTTGAGTAGCCAATTCCATCCTTTCTTACCTCATATGAGCTATAATTTATTTTCACTTTTGATGTAGACTTTCCATATATATGACACACAGCCCCAAATTTACATTTTCATGATATTTGTATAAGTCTTTGGAGAGAGCAGATTTTAACATTAAAACTGCTTATCTCAAATTGAAAGGTGATGTCTCATTTTGTAGGTTGCCAATAATAATAAGACATTCCCTAAAAGCATAATTGTATTCTAGATGCAGGTGGCCATACTATATGCATGAATTAAATATCTTACATCTCTTCTCAAATGTATTGTGAAGCTCCTGATACTCCCATGATAAATGTTATGTCACATATATCTCTGTTTCTATTCATAATGACAACACAATATCTGACAATAGTTACCCAGTTTGTCTGTTATTTAAATTATATCATTGATTACATGAAGCAAATGAATTTCAAAATATTAGAGTGCTTCCATTTGGAATTTTTTTCCCTTCATTCACATTCAGACTTTTCAAACATATGGATATAAGAATTTTACTGATGAAGAATTCAAATGAAGATCATAGATTTAAAAATACAGATCATTTAATTCAACCCCTCATTTTACAAAGGAGAAAACTGGGGCCCATAAAAGATTAGGTGACTTGGTCAGGGTTACATGTGTGTTCAGTCAGAGCCAAGTTTTGAATGCAAGTGTGCAGACTCCACAGTGCATTAGGCTGCTTCTAGCAAATGCTCTCTAGAAACTTGGCACCCATGGGGGAGGCCCAGAAAAAGCCTATAGCTAAATCTGCCACCTAGAAAAAGCTCAAATAGGTGATCTATACCTTCTTGTAGCATTAGGAGTGGAATAAAACAGATGATTTTTATCAGGTCAGCTAGAGTTTTACAATCTTAATTCGTTGCCTAATCAGGTGAAAACTTGTGTGATGTTCTATTTTGATAAAGTCTTCCTTTTCTTCTGCCCCACAGTTATTACATGTTAACAGTGGCTGTTTGCAGATTAAAAGGTAAAGGAGAGAAATGGGTTAACATATGCTTTTCAACCCATTATTAAACATATGTTGTACATTTGCTTGGGATCTAAAGATCTTGGTTCACATCCCCATTGTGCTACCAGCCTACAAAATGATATTGTGACAAGATAACAAAAGTGACCAAATTAGGCAGCCTCGGTTTCCTCATTTTGGAAGCAGGAATCGCAGTGCTATCATTGCCTACTTTACAAGATTGTTTGAGAAAAGTGCTTTGTAAACTGCTACATAAATGTGAGCTAAATAGTAAACATATATGTCCACATAGTGACAAAATCAGCATATTTGTCTTGGAATTTTGTAGCACCTGTATATGTTAAGTTCTTGCTTTGAATTAAACAGCAATTGAATTCAACCAATAAGTGTTCAAGACATTATGCTGTAGGACTGGGCCTACAATAGTCAGAAATAAATCTGATTCCAGGGAGCTTATAGTCTTATAAAAGACAAAACTTTATTAATCAATATACTCTTACATAGGTAACTTAGTCCCAAACTTTCTGGTATATGTATATTGTACATAATCATATTTAAGGAATTAATGAATTTCGGAGAAAACATTTGTTTTCAAATTGTACAAGTTAAGGTTAGGGCAGTAGCTTTCCAAAAGACAAAAGATAAAGTCTTACAACCAGAATAACCTATTCTGTAAAGTTAAATATAATCCTGTAGAGAGGAAAATAGAGCTTAAAAGGAATAGCAAGTATTTCAAAGTATTTCTGATGAAAACACCAGGAATTTTGAAATGCTAACCTAAGAATAAAGAGAAACCTAGAAAAGTCTATTTAAAACAATCAGAAGGGACAGTAGGATATTGTGTTAATATTAAAGGGGAAAAATTGTCCTTTTAGAACTTTAATATCTTTAAAGAGTGTTGAGGAAAAAAAGAGTTAGGGGTGCATTAATTTGAAGAAGGGAAATAGCTTGGAAGGTAGAAGAAGGAAAAGCCATATTTTTCAATTGATGTTTTTCAATTTCTCATCATTGGAGCACATGAAAAGAAGACCATATAAACATAAAAAATTGGATGGGAAGAATAGACATCAGGTAAACTCAAAAAAACAAACAAAGGAGTGTTGGACACACACACACACACACACACACACACACACACACATATGCGTGCGCACATACAGAATTTGGTGTAGAAATACTTTGAAATCAAAAGGGGAGGCTCTTGAAAGGGTAATTATAAAGAACTAGTGGGAGGGGGCCAAGGAGTACATGACTAGAATCCAATAAGGAGATGCTGTCTCTTTGTTTTAGAGAACTGGAGAAATGGCTGAATATATTGGTATTTTGTTTGTTCGGTTTTTTTATTAAAGCTTTTTATCTTCAAAACTTGCATGGATAATTTTTCAACATTGACCCTTACAAAACTTTATGTTCCAAATTTTCCCCTCCTTCTCTTCACCCTCTCCCCTAGATGGCAAGTAATCCAAAATATGAACAAATTATGAACATAATAGGATATTAATAGTCTGAGAGAAGTGACAAAACATATACTTTAATAAAATCCCAAGCAGTAAGAGTTAATGAACAATGAGACAATGAACAATGAACAAAGAGAACAATGAACAAAACTTGGAGAACAATTTATAAACGTACAAAAACATTGTAGAGAAAAACAGATTTGAAAAATTTAAGAACTCTGAATAAAGCAATTATTTCCCCATGTGTCCAAAAGTTATGATAAAACATGTTATCACTTCCTAATAGAAGGACGTAGACTTACATTTCTGGATGTTGCTATCATGTGAATTGTTGTTTGATTATGTTAATTTGTTAAAATGTTTGTTTGAAGTAATGTGGGGCTAAAGTGGAGGTGGGAAGTTAGCAGCAGTGATACCCAAATTAATTCCATTGAAACATTCTTTTAATATTCAAAACACACAATTTTGAAAGTGTGTGAAATTTGCAGTTTGCTTTAAAAAACTAGGTAGTATAAAATAGATTCATGGACTCATTTATAATTCTCTTTTTGTGTTTGCTATATAGAATTTTTGGGTGTGTGATTTAAAAATCATTAGGAAACCTGCATCCTGTTCAAGACTAGCCTTCAGAATAGCCTTCAGTCAAAGCCTTGCAAATTCTTGTTCACTAGCATCACCCATATTCATCTGCTGGTTGTGGCTATGACTTTTACATTTTCTCTCTCCTCAGCATGGTTTCTTTGTCATGTGAGGCATGGACATTACAGTGCCTAACTCTAAACCTCACTCTTGGTCTTACATATTTAATTGCCTACATATTTTGACTACTGAATCTTTATCAGAGCTTTTTGATGCAAAGATATTTTTCCTATGAGAACATTAGTTTTTTTTAATTCCTAAATAGGTTAAATTTGGGGTACAAAAACTTTCATATAAATAAAATAAGTTTTATATAATGGAAATTGTTTTATCTTTTATTTGGTAAGGATTCATCCCCTTACCCTTAGCCAAGAAATACAAATAATCTCCTATTCTGAGTTTTTAATGACATGATCTTTAATATTCAAATCACTTACCTAGCTCAAATTTTTTGTGAATTATGGTGTTGGGTGTTGCGCTAAGTCTAATTGCTGCCAGACTGCTTTACAGTTTTCCCAGCAGTTCTTGTTAAATAGGGAATTATTTCCAAAGTAATTTATGTTTTCAAGTTTTTCATATACTGAGCTATTGAGTGAAATTACTTTGATTTGCATTGCATTTTAAATCAAGACAGAGATTCGGTTTAAAAAAGAAGAAGAAGAAGAATTGAGGGACTCTATTTTAGGGCTATGGGACAGCCAGTGCAAAGGAGTGACATGTGAGAACAAGCCAGTTTGACTGAATCATGGAATGCAAAGGGGGAAGTAATGTCCTTTAAGGTTGTAAAGATAGGTTGGGCTATTGTTCTGAGCTTTAATTGCTAAATGGAAGAGTTTATATTTATCCTAGAGGCAGTTGGAAGCCATTGGAGTTGATCAAATAAGTCACATGATCAAATCTGCACTGAATGAAAAAGTCCGGTTTGAGTAAGATGAGCCAGCTGCTTCATTTGGTGGGTCACTGGGAAATTATACCAGAAAAGAATCTTGAAGTCAGTAATGGAGGGCCGCAAATGTTCTCCAAGAGAATTTAGACTTTATCATACGAGCATTAGTGATCCATTGAAGCTGTTTGAGCAGAGTAGGAGATACTATGTGCAAAATGATGTTTTAGGAAAATTAATATGAGCTAATAGGGCCTAAGAGTTCATGGAATCACATGATTTCTAGCTGAAAGGGACCTTGGCATTTATTCCAACCACCTCATTTTACATTTGTAAAAACTGGGGCCTAAATAATAGAAGGGCAGAACTAGTAAATCCCAAGGTTGGGATTTGAATCCAGGCTATCCTACAGGATCTACAATTCCTGTGGTCTTTCCACATTGGACTTGATTGAAATGACTGACCACAGCAAAAAGCAGCAGAGGTGCTAGACAGACTTAAGTAACAGGGGCAACATGGAATTATAGAAGGAACATTAGACTCAGAAGGCAGACCTGGGGTAGTTTACTTTCTGAGAGTCTGTTTTGTGAATAGGATCTATGTCAAAGGGATACATGTTTGAGGCCAGGTATGTATGACCCACCAGGTCAATAGAGTTGTAGCTTTCTCCCCTCTCAGAAATACCTCTTCTCTTTCCCCTCCCCTTCATGCTACCTGCCTGGCTTCTTTCCCAACTTCCTTCCCACATATCTTGTGCATCTGAAATAGAGCTGTGTTTTCCTTAATGTAAGAATCTTGGGGGGAGTGGAGTGGACAGGGACTACTTCCAGCAGTTCAGGTTGGCATTTTCTCTGCAGCTTCAAGTCTTAGAGAGCTGCCTAGAGTAGTGACAGATGAAGGGATGTGCCCAGGATCTCTCAGCCTGGACACTTGGGAAGGCAGGTTGAGCACCTCAGCCTTCCTGACTTCAAGGCCAGTTCCCAGTGCTTTGTGCCACTTGGTGCCTCTTTGCTATCTTGTTTTTTTTGTTTTGTTTTGTTTTGTTTTATTTAATAGCCTTTTATTTACAGGATATGTACATGGGTAACTTTACAGCATTAACAATTGCCAAACCTCTTGTTCCAATTTTTCACCTCTTACCCCACCCCCACCCCCTCCCCTAGATGGCAGGATGACCAGTAGATGTTAAATATATTAAAATATAAATTAGATACACAATAAGTATACCTGACCAAAACGTTATTTTGCTGTAGAAAAAGAATCAGACTCTGAAATATTGTACAATTCTCTTTGCTATCTTGTAATGTGAGGGTGGGGGTGTGAAGGAGTTGTCTCTCCCTCACTAGAGGGTAAGCTTCTTGAGGGCTGGTGGTGTTTCATTTTTGTCTTCATCTGCTCAGTACCTGTGCGGGTCTCTGGTATACTGTAAGTGCTTAATCATTGCTTGTTGCATTTGACATGAATCCTCAGGAGCCCTAGAGAGTTTAGGGTCTGTGTTTTAATTACATTGTGCTTTAATTACCCCTGAGACCTTAAACTGAAAGGATTTTGTAGTGGGAGTAAGTTATGTTGTTAATTGAACATATGGATTCTGTCATTTCAGCTTTGGGATATCCGGAAGAAAGCAGCTGTCCAGACGTTTCAGAATACCTACCAAGTATTGACTGTGACCTTCAATGACACCAGTGATCAGATTATCTCTGGTGGCATCGACAATGATATCAAGGTGTGTCTCCTTTGGAATCATCCCCATTTTCCTGCCTCCTTTTCACAACAAGAAGTTGATCTTTTTAAATATAGAAATTTATGATATAATACATAATAATAATATAATAATATTCACATAATACCAGTGAAGCCTTTTATGACTTGGAAGTGAAACATTTTCCAAAGTGATTTCTTGGGTTCCTCTTCTCTTAGTTATCTGTGCATCATTGTAATGATGATCGCCAAGATTGATATGCATGTGGTGTGTTCAGTTTTTACAAAGTTGATTTGATGCAACAATCATTTGTAGACACTCCTAG
The DNA here is from genome assembly GCF_902635505.1 of Sarcophilus harrisii. Classification (NCBI taxonomy): domain Eukaryota; kingdom Metazoa; phylum Chordata; class Mammalia; order Dasyuromorphia; family Dasyuridae; genus Sarcophilus; species Sarcophilus harrisii. The sequence goes on from NC_045428.1 coordinate 551,194,374, forward strand.
GCACTTCTTATTTTCTTTCCTGAGACAATTAGAGTTAAGTGACTTGCCCAGGATCACACAGCTGCAAAGGGTCAAGTGGCTGAGTCAGAATTTGAACTCAAGTCCTCCTGATTCCAGGGCCAGTGCTCTATCCACTGTACTACTTCATTGCCCCCTGCACTTATCATTTACAGATGAAAGAACAGAGGTTTAGAGAAGTATAAGGATCTCCAATTCTGCCCTGAGTCCAAGCTGAGAGGTGTTTCCAGTATAACACAGAGTATTTTCTTTGATTATTTTTATATCTTCCAGGGAGATTGATTCAAGTTATTAATTTCCCATTTTGTCAATTTGGATAATTTATATTTTAGTATGTAATCAACCATTTTGCTTGGATTCTCTAATTTGTTAGAATATTTTTGTACAGTATTCCCTAATGATATTCTTAATTTCTTGTGTGCTTGTTATAGTATTTTCTTTTTGCTTTGCAATTTTGTTGATTTGTGTTTCTCACTCTCCTTTTTTTTGTTTGCTAATGACATCCATTTTTATTAGTCTTTTCAAAAAAACAGCTTAGTGTTGTTTATTAATTAAATTGTTCTCTCATGTTCTATTTATTTCTGCTCTTTTCCTTATCTCTGTGGACTATTTGTTCCTTTTCTAGTGTCTTTAGTGTAGGTTTTTATTTTTTTCGCTTTCTTTCTTATTAATGTTGGTATTCAGCACCATAAATTTGCTTCTAAGAACTTTTTTGCTTGTACACTATAGATATTTATTATAGATTTAGTATTAGTGTTCATTGTTTTATAAACATTCTTTTATCATTATTGTGATTTTTGTAGATTAATTTTCATGTTCATTTATAGCTTTTGTTCATGCTGTTATTTAATTTTGTTGTATTTCATCTTGAAAATACAACACACATGAGTTCTGATTTTTTGGATTTACCAAACATCTTTTAAAAAGCAAGCTAGGAATCAATTTTTCTGAGAGTTTTATATGTACTTGAATGGAACATCCAAGAATTCTTTGCTTCATAATTTTCTTTATTTGCCTCTTATTTTCAGCTTATTCAATAACAAGTTTGTGATTTCTTTTATCTTCTCTTAAATAATCTGCTATTGAAATGTTGAAGTTCCTTACTATATATTACTTTTTCTTTTAATTCACAATGACAGTAGTTTATTTAAATATAAAATTAAGTATTTTATTCATTATTCCTGTTGTCATAATTCCCATGGTTTTTTGGTTTGCATTCAACTTTCTCTGAATTATTGCCACTTAGACCATCTTCTTAATTTTGATCCATTTATGTCTTTTTATGTCACATGTTACCTGTAAACAAAACATTTACAGATTTTGTCTCTTGGTTCATTCTTGGGTTTTAATCTTTATTAAAAGAGATTGGCATTTATTGTTACAAATGTTAAATTTGATCTGTCTTCTCACATTTCCAACTCTCCTCTCCCATCTTCTTATTGTTCTTGATGTGTCTAAAGGGAATAAAGTCTATTTTAATTTTCTATAACTATTTCTACTGTTAAAAACCAATTAGCAAACCAAATTAAATTCTCTAATTGAAATTACGGAAACGAATTCTTATTCCCTGAGGTTTGGCCTCTTTTAGATAGATAGCTTTTAGGAGTGCCAGTTCACCTTTCTCTTCTTTTTTTGTGATTTCTCACTATGGATATATCTTTAGTCTTCTTCCTTTCTGTGCTTGTCTTAATATATATATTTGTTCATTCAAACTGCAACTTAAACATTTCTCATGGTTGTAAAAACTTTTTGAAACAAATAACTACATATAACAACATATTTAAAGTATATTATTGTTCCTGTTAATTCAGTTTGAAATTTTTGTAATACTGGTGGATATTTTACTTTCATTTGCTTATTATTCATAATTCTAACATCTATATTCTATACTTTTAACATCTGATTCCATGTTTTTAAAGCTTTCATGTAGACTTGTCCAGATTTGTTAATTGTCCCTTATTTTTGAAAAGTATATTTTTCTTGACATTTAGAGGTCTTTGTAGTTCCAAAACTTAACAATTACATGCTTTGGAGATTTGTAATTAGAATTTTTTCACACTGAATTCTGGTATCTTCACTCTACTTGCAGGATGTCACCTTTTCTTGTCTATTTTGTAGAGTTTTTGTTCTCAGTCATGGTCTAATGATTTTCTTTCCTTTTTTTTTTTTTTTTTTTTTTTAATATCTTCAAGAATTCTACTCTAAAGTTCCCAATTCGACTTCTATCTCCTCTTACTTTCTTCTATACATCTATTGGTTGTCATTTGAATTTTCTTGTTCTTTCATGGTCTTGATAATTGAATTTTATTTTCTCTACTAATTGTCCTTCATTTGACTTTATTCTACTACTTGCTGCTGCCATTTTTTCAGTGTTACTTTGCAGTTTTATTAATTGTACCTTTGTTTCTTTGTGCACTTCCTTTCCTCAATTGGAGTCTTCTTTTAATGTATTTATTAATGCATTTTAATTCTAAAGAAGTTTTATCATCTTGTTTTTATCACATCATAGAATTTCTACATTGTGATAGAATTTGTCTTTCATTTTTTCTTTCTTCATGGAGGACATTGGCAGTAGGGGTGGACTTCAAAAAGTTGTTCTGGGTAAAAAATTGAATTGCAGTCTTTCTAGGGAGCAGGCTTGCAGTGGAGCTGGGAAATTAGCCTTCAGGTGCTTGTTCAGGACCTGGACTGTTAACCCATTTGGTGACAGGAGGTAGGGGGTGGGGAGGGGGAGCCAGGAGAGGATGACCCAGTTTAAACAGCAGAGGTGAGTGAACAGGCTGGTCCAGGAGCTCCAGCCAGGAGCAGCATCTAAGTGAGCAGCCTAGAATTTTTTTGGCTCCTTTCCTCTTTATATGGATGTCAGAAAAGGCACATTTTCCCCTTTGGGAGGGAGGGATTAGAGAGGGAAAGAGATATCTTTTGTGTTCTTGAATTGACCAGAACTGGCTTCTCTAGTCCTTTTTTCTTTGTTGGCCTCCATACTTTTCTTTTGTGTGCCATAAGATGATTGTGTGGGATGGTCTTTCACTATCCCTTCCATGCTGCTATTATCACACAAACTCTCTAGGCTACTTTTATTCTGGGTAAGGGAGTTTTGAGGGTGGTGGACTAGGAAGAGGCAGGCTTGTGAGGTCAAGAGGAGAGAGGACTTGCTGCTTCAGCACTCTTTCCTATGTCTGTTTCCTTCCATGATTCTTCTCTCCTCACCTCCCCAGCTGCAGTGAGTGCCTATGGGCTGGCTGCACAAGGAGGCATTGATCTATATTGCCTTCCAGAAGATAGGCATCAAGATCCTTGGTGACCCTCTGGTCTCTGCTTGCCTCAGCTCCAGGAGCTGAGAATTTCCTTAGCACCCTTGGGTTTGAGAAGAGTGAGTAGAATGAGCCAACTCCAACCCAGGCCCTGCTAGTGCTCCATCTGCTTCCTGCCAGTACTGACAGTGGTACCAGGCAATACTTATAAGAAGGAAATTAATCTATACCCTTATTTTCATTGTTATATATTTTAGCCTAGAATGTCTATTGTTTTTTGTAGCAATACTTTTATATACCCCCTGCAATGCCTCTTCTAGTGCTGATAAGCTGCCTTTCATAGTAGACATTTGCAGTCATCTCCTCAAGTCATTTTTAAATTTGAACAGTCTTCCTATCTAGCCTATGTACTGTTCCATTAACACATCTTTGTTCATCCTGTGATGTCACAAATTTTTGTCATATTTGAACCCAGTTTCTCTGACTTCTGAAACAGGCTGGAAGATATGGCTTTGAGTTCTGATTTTGTCATTTAAAGGCAAGTTATTTAATATCTCTGAGACTAGCTTTTCTCATTTGTAAGATGGTTTTAATATATTTATACTACCTATCGCCAAAAAAAATGCCTACATTTTGATTATGTATTCTTAAGTATTTTTTTTTTTTGACTGAAGAGACTTAATTTTTTCTTCTAGCTCTAGCTCTCCATGATCATTTTCTATTCCTCTTCTCTGAACCTTTTTTTATACTAATATTGTCCCTTTCATGAGAGGTAGGAACTAGAACTATATATATATATAATGTTCCAAGAACAGAAGTTTCCATTTTTGTAGCTATCTTCTATTCCAGCTTTGGACACTCTTATCTTGTTTCATTTCCCTCTTTTAGGACCTCATTATAATCTCTGCTTTCTCTCCTGCTTTAAACACGCTTAGAGGAGAATAACGGCAATTGATCAAAGGAGAAGCTGGCCTCCATTTTTAATGATCTCTTCATGACACCGTTGAGCTCTTCTTTAAAAGCCCACCACCAAAGGAAGAAATTAAATCCCGTTCATTGGAGGATCATAGAAAAGTAACCGTAAAGATCATTTAACTTGGAAATTATTGTCCTTTTTCATGGACAAAGACGTAGTCCTTTTTTTTTTTTTTTTTTAATTTCATAATTGGAAGAAATGCTAGATTTCAAGCAGAGCTAATGAAAATAAAAAACTTCTCCCCTGAAAAACTGAGACTAGAGAATCTTCCTAAATCATATATATATAGTAAGAGAGTCAGAGCTGAAAACCATGTCTTTGTAACATTTAGTATAGTGCTCCTTCTGCTCTACCACACTACCCTTAAGGAGTCACCAAGTATTTTTGTTTTCATTCCTTTTATTTATTTGTTTTAAACTTAAATACAAAATAGGAAAAGAAAAAATATTTCCATGTGCACAGGAGAAAATAAGAGAATTCAAAATATAAAGCAATAAATTTCCATTTCAAGAAAGTCTATATAATAAATACTATACTTTGTGTTCAGAACTGTCCATCTGTTAGTTAAGCCACTCCTCCTCATACTCTTTCCCCCATTCTTTCCCCTTGACCTCTTGTTTCTTTTTGAATTTAGAAGACTTTTATGGCTTTCCAAATATATATACATATATGTGTTATTTGGTCTTTATCCCATTCCTGTTAATCTACATACCTCCCCTTATCCTATTCTCTCACCCTCTTATTTCTTTATAAATTTAGAAATCTTTTATTTCCTTCAGAATTAACCCAGATTTAATGTGAATAGGGTTCTCTCTGAAACTTCCTTCCTTATCAATAACTCTTCCCCCTTCCTATTCTATTAAGATATTTCTATTCACTGTGAATTTAGAAGACTTTTATGTCCTTCTAGATATATATGCATTGTTCCCTTTTTAACTCATTCCCAATGCAAGTAGGATTCTAAAACTACCAACCCTTCTCTCCACATCTAATTCTTTTGTGTCAGTTCTCTGTATAAGACTTTTTTTTTTTGCTTTTTTTTTTTTTTTTTTTTTACTTTCCCTGCAAAGCTTTACTTTTTAAATCACATCATACTCAGCTCTACCTCAGATTTTCTTTCAAACTATCCAATTACTAGTGACAATCTTAGGCATATGGTTTATATTTCCACATCTGAAAAGTAAACAGTTTGTTCTTATTGAATCCCTTGTAATTATTTTTTAATATTTATATTTCTCTTGGATCTTTATGCCAAATTTTTTATTGTGTTAAAAGTCTTTTTGAAATAAAATCCTTCAGGATTTTCAGATTTTCATTGAATGTCCAATGTTGTTTTTTTGTTTTTCATTCAGGGTTATGCTTAACTTTATTGGGTATGTTATTTTGGGTTGTAACTTTAGTTTTTGTTCTTCAAATATAGTTTTCTAAGTCATTTAATGTAGTCATTGTTAAGTCTTGTATAATTCTAACTGTGGCTCCACCATATTTGAATTGTTTTTTATCTTGTTGCTCACAATATTTTTTCCTTGATCTGTAGTTTTTGAAACATGACCATGATAGTCCCATCAGTTTTTCTCACAGGATCTCTTTCAGGTGGTGATCAGTGGATCTTTTCTGTTTGTACTTTCCCCCCTTAGAATTTCTAACACTTCGGCACAATCTTCTTTAATTATCACTTGTTTAACTGTATAAAAATTCTTTTTTTTTTTTTTTTTTTTTTGATATAGCTTTCAAGTAGTCCACGTATTCTTATGTTTTCTCTTGATCTTTTCTCCACATATGATATTTTTCTTATGAGATGTTTCACATTCTCTTTCATTTTTTCATTCTTTATATTTTGTTTTTTTATTTCTTGGTCTTTTATAACTTTGCTAGCTTCCCCTTGTCCAGTTGTAATTTTCAAGGGGTCATTTTCTTCAAGATTCTGGATCTCCTTTTCCAGTTGATTGACTTTCTTTTCATGATCTTGTTTTTCTTGGATTATTATTTTTTAATTATTCCTCATTTCTTTCATTTGATTTTTAAAGGTTTTTTTTTTTTTTTTTATTCTTCTATGAATTCCTTTTTAGCAGGCAACCATTTAATATTACTCTTTGAGGAGGAGAGGCTTTTTTTGCTTCAGTATCCTCTGAAGATGACTCCCAGTGTTCCTCTATTCCATAGAAGCTTTCTAGGGTCGGATTCTCCTTTGCCTGCTCCTTTATTTATTTATTTTTTTAAATTTGTAGTAGCTTATTATCGTAGTCCCTTCTAATCCTGGGATGCAGCCATGGGATCTCTGGTCTCAGGTACTCCTCCAGTTCTTCCTTCTGGCCTGGCCTTCTGCTCTGCTGTATGTTCCTGCAGCCAGCAACATCCCTGACCCTGCTTCTGCACGCATGGGATGTGTGTGCTGGTTCCTTATTGCTCAGGAGCTCATCTCCACCGCGTGGGCCTGGCATCCATTACCAATAGAGGTTCCCCACAGCATCCAGGAGTGGGACTGAGGCTCCCTTCTCCGAGGCTAGCCCCAGGGCTCTCACCGGGCTGTTTCGGGGAGCTAGCTTGGTTGTTTACACTTCTACAGGCCACACCTCCAACCTCAGAGCTTCTCAGGTGGTCTCAGCAGGACCACTATTCTGCTCCTGCTCTGGTTCGTTTTTACTACTTTGTGTTTGCCCTGAGGAACTGTTTTATCTTGTTTATGGAGGAAATCTGGAAAACTTGGAATTTTCTGGTCCACTGTTCCACCATCTTTCCAGAATCCTCCAGTACTGAGGAAATAGACACGATCAGCAGGGGCTGCTGGGAAGGCCCGCCGCTCTGTGAGTTACGTCTCCTCAGAGAACAATAAAATTGAGCCAGCATTATTTTTCTTTGCTCTTCTGCAAGGTATTTGAGTCTGCCTTGCAGGCAGGGACTCTTATTTTCATCATCATATTATATATAACTGCCATACCTGGCATCCACTAGGTGCTCTGTCAGTGCTTCCTGAGTTGAGTGGAATCTCAGTCTTCTGTAGGTAGCGGTGGGCATTTGGGTATTCCAGGAACCATGGTGGGTTAGGTAGAAAAATGGGACTGGAGTTGGGAAACCTTAGATTAGGCTCTTGCCTCTGAAACTTATATGCTGTGTAACTTCTCTAAGCCTCAGTTTCCTTAGCTCCAATATGAGAATAAAATACCTAAAGAACCTGTCTCAGGATATTTTGAGGCTAAAATGAGATTATGTCTCTGACATCACCTTTTAAACCATAAAATGCTATATAAATATCAGCTATTACCAAAGCAAGAACCGTGGTTAGAAAATTCTTTCACCAGCCTACAAATGCTCTATACAATACTTAGATAAAATACAATCCTGCTGATTTGTTATAGTTTCTTTGTTCCAAAAGCTAAGGATTAAGGGCAAACCAGTTCTCTCTGAAGCCCATTGGGAGTCTGTTTTGCCAGGCAACATGAAGAAAGAGACTAAGGATAGGGAAAGCCGAGAAAAGAAGGAAATTTGGCTTGCTGGGTGGCTGGCCAAGTGGGGCTCTACCTTTTCTGAAGTCCCGATAGAAAATTGATTTGGGGTGAGAAACAACTGAATGGAATTTTTTTTTGCAGGAATTTGGCAGAAATAAGTGCCTGGCTCTTATTTTTCGGTGAGATCCCAGAAGTATTTTGGCTCTAGACTTTTGTTAGACAATCACTTCGTTCTTAAGGAGGGAAAATTTGGAAATGGAGCAGCATCTATAGTTTGGTTTTGGCAAATTTAATTCTTACCATGTTGCTGCTGAGCAGATTTCAGTGATGCCGATAGCGAAGAGCAGCAATGACAGTTCCAACAAATTGTTCACCATTCTCAGCACTCTTGAGTCCTGAGGCAGCAAACAGCCCGGCAAATAAATTCTTAATAAAGTCTGTTGGGCTCTGTAATGGAAGATGCTGGTGATGGGGAAAGGGGAATTGTTTGCCTTCTGGATGGGCTTGATTGCTGGCACCTGACTTAGTCCCCAGGCCAGTAAAACTGCTGGTCTGCTTTTCCCTACTCAGGCAGATGTGCAATGTTTCAATCTTGTATTTAAGATAAATGTTAGCCCTAAATCCAGATTTAAAAGGCAGCTAGAGAGCATTTCCAAAGAAACTGATTTCCCTAGGAGAGTATGTATTTATTCTTGCATTTCTATCTTTCAACTTGAATTCTAGAAACATTTTTAGAAGTAATTTAATATTATTAGTAATAATCTCTCTATATAAAAATGAATACGTAAAATGAAATTGGGCTAACATTCCAAATAAAAACAAAACTATTTACTTTTGAGTAAAGGAAAAAGTAAAAACTAGTGATAACAGCCATTCAGTACTTTGTCTCTGGGATCTATTTGATGTACTACTCCTTCTAGTACTTCAACTCCACATCCTCTGCTGCCGTGGTCTGTGACCTCTTTTCCTCTACAGAAAGTTCACCCAATATAGTAGGACTTTTGATTAATATCTTGCTACTACAGACTAACATTGAAGTGGAGAGGCAATCTCATATTTTATGTATGTGTGCGTTTTATGTATATGTGTGTATACTCATACACACACATGTATTTAATGAAATTCCGTTTATCCTTACCATGTCCCTTTTCCATTGCCCTTTGGAAATAATGACAACCTATTTATGAACTCTATGTATATGTGTGTATACTCATACACACACATGTATTTAATGAAATTCCGTTTATCCTTACCATGTCCCTTTTCCATTGCCCTTTGGAAATAATGACAACCTATTTATGAACTCTTTTATCTATTTGATAGTAAAATTGTGCTGCCTTTTTTAGATAGTCCTGATCAGTGTGTATGTTCTAATTCTATTTTTTCTGTGACATTTCATATAAATATTTGAAAATTTGTCTATATACTAAAAAGTATATAATTAAAATTTTCACATTCTTTTCTTTTCTTTTCTTTTCTTTTTTTTTTTTTTTTTTTTGTAATTTGGGGGCATGATATCACTCTATTCAATCAGTATACTACAGAATTTTAGGCCATTTTCTTAACTGCTGGCCCTACAGGCTTATTTCTCATGTTACAAAGCCGCTGTAAATACATTTTGCTAATACTTTTGTCTCCACTCAGGTTTGGGATTTGCGCCAGAACAAGCTAACATATACCATGAGGGGACATGCTGACTCTGTAACAGGCTTAAGTCTAAGTTCTGAAGGGTCTTATCTGCTCTCCAATGCAATGGACAACACAGGTACCCCTGGGGAGGAAGGCACATTGCCAATTTTACCATCCTAGAAGTACCATTAAGGAGCTATTTAATGGCAATTAGGTCACAGAAACATGGTCAGAAAGACACCCTCCCTCCACTTTTTCCTCCCCTAGGTAGGATCAGAGACAGACTTCTGAAACCTCCTTTGGAGAGTCATTTTCAACTGATGAGAAGTGGACCAGATTTTTCAACTTGTATGTGAAGTGTCCCTTTAATCCATTGAGAAAATTAGATTGATAAATTCTTGTTCCCCTTAGCCAGCCTTTCATTGGAAGGGTAGAAATGTGGTTACCATGTTAGAGGAGGGAAGTAGGAGTCTATATGATGTAGAGGTAGGAGCCAGGGACAGGAAAGAGACAGGTTTCTCCTTACTTTGTGCAGTTTGTGCTTGGATGTTCCAGACTAAAGGATGTTCTGAACTTTAGTAAATTGACATCAAACATTGTCATCTTAAATGTCCAATATTCCTGATCAGCTTTGATTCTTAATCATTTTATTTTATGCTGATGAGTTTTTTCCCCCTAGAATAAGCTAAGATCTCCTTAGATTTGAGGCTAGTTGGTTTAGAACTTTTAAGAGTCTGAGATGATATAGTCATTTGTGAGACCATTCTATAACAAAAATATTCCTTCCTTTTTTGTTTGTAAGTTTTCAGAACACTTTCACAAATGTTATCTAATTTGATCCTCACCAATTCCTGTCATTTCCTTCTCCCTATCAGCCTGTAAATCCATCAAGGGCAGAGATTATGCTATTTTTTCAACTTTGTAGTCTCAGGATATGATATGCAGTTAATAAATGTTGAATTGTATGCCTTTGCAGGGAAAGCCTAGGCTAAGTATTGTTTTTCCTATTGTACAAATATGGAAACTGAGTTAAAGAGAAATTAACCTATATTCAAGATTTCACAGCTCATCTCTGACATTGTCAGCACAAGGACCAGAGCCTACTGGCTCTCCTCAGGACATTGACTATTTTATATCTTTTGGGAGTTTCTGGATCAGATGGCTAAAACCAATTTTCAAATTGCCTTGGAATTCATGGATTCTGCAGGGAAATAGACTAAAATTGCCTCCTTCACTTTTGAGCCTTTAAGTCCTTTGACCTCTCATCCTTACCATCCCTGCTGTGCAGATCTGTACATGGGCTTTCCCAAGGGTTTTTTTCTAAAGAGTGGGGGCACAGGAGCCATACTCATAGCTTTTATGCAGTTCAGTAAATGTGAATGTTTGGGTCATGTCTTTTATCTTGAGTGTTTGCCACCAGTTTGTATGAAGAACAGACCAGTGGTGTTATTGGAAATCAATAGCAGAAGCCACAGAAACTAAGGCACACATATGGACTAAAAAAAAGTTAATTAGTCTCAGAACAGAAAAAAAAGAAGTGAGAAACTTGGGAGGAGCGCAGAATGGGAATGATTTGGAAATTGCATCTAATTTAGACTGAACTGATGAGCTCTAATCATCCTTGTTTGAAGTGCAATTCAGGAGTCACAAAGGGAGCTGGAGTTATTAGAAGGATAAGCAGATCCGTGTGGGTCTGCTTGTGGGAGCGAGGCCTGGATGCACAGACACTCCAGAGGAAGGTAGTGTCAGAATGGGAGACAGCCAGGAAGAGAGAGGGTGGGGTCAACCCTCCCAACCCGGGCTGGTGGGGGGCTCTGGGCTGGGCTTGGCCACTAACTCAGTCTCTCATCTTAGGCAGGGCATTTTTTCTGAGCCTCATCTGCAAAATAAAAAAGGTGGGACTTAATGAGTATTATTGTCTCTTTTAATTCTAGATACATACATACATACACACATATCATAGGTATCCATACACACATTATGTATATTGTAGTATTTTTTTCTTTAAAGTTAGGGTGGGGATATCTAGATAGGAAGGGTGGAGGTTAGGTAACAGGAGTACCCCAACTACTGTGGAATAGGATCTCTTTAGAGGGCACATTTGTGGTCAATGTGGAATGATCTTTTTGGGTTTATTCAGCCTAGTACCCCTAGGTTATATTAAATTATTTCAGAGAGAAGAGGTGAATAAGCTGGGTTAAATAGTTAGATATATTCTTAAGGAATATATATCAGGTGACTGCTGCAGATCCTGAAATACTCAGGTGTGCTCTACCTATTCTAAATGCCAGTGACTAGTGAATTGAGAAGGGTTGGTTTAGTGTCTGTTCTTCATTTGGTCTCATGGGGGAAAAGCATCAGTCACTTTTAGTTTCAGAGCAGTTTGTTTGACCCTGAATTGTTTGTGGCTCCTTAGTCCATTTAATGAGAGCCAAACACATCCACTTCCCTTTCAGTGTCAGAAGAACCTAAGAAGGTGCTAGGAGACCTTTCTACTGCCCCGCTCATCTGTCACTCAGAGAAGGCAGGAAAGTTGGCTCTGCTCTGTCCACATTGGTTTTTGATTGCCATGCTTGTTTCTTTGCAGTCCGGATCTGGGATGTCCGACCTTTTGCTCCCAAAGAGAGGTGTGTGAAGATATTCCAAGGAAATGTACATAACTTTGAGAAGGTAATTTAGTATGACTGAGCTAATACTTTCTAATAACGTTTCTGTTAATGTTAATAGCAATTGTTTTCCAAAATTTCATTTCTGGAGAGAGAGATATCTATGGGAATTATAGCAGTGCATTTTGGGAAGTGGATTCTGCCCCTGCCATCCCTCAGCAGATGAAGGTCAGGATGAAGGAATCAGCAAGTATTTAGCTTGGAAAAGGCTTAGGTGAAACAATTCATAACCAGCTTCATATATCTAAAGGCTGTCACGTGGAAGAAAGATGAGTCCCAGAGAACAAGGAGCAGTAAATGAATGGAAGTCTCAGAGAAGCAGCTTTAGATTGGAAGCAAAGAAAAATTGCTCTAAATAGAGCTGTCTGAAAGGGCATGGGCCTCCTCAGGAGATAGCAGAGACACGGTGGCCATTGAGGGATGTTGGCAAATGGAAGCTTCTGGAGGACAGACATGGATTTATATTTTCTCTTTTTAGTCCTACCACTTAACACATAGCAAGTGTTTTTATTAAAAGTGAATTAAATTAATTTATAGAGGGGATTCCTGTTAAGGTATTTATCAGAATTCAGTAGCTCTAGATATCTCTTCCAGCTGAGATTTTTTGAACCTATGACTTCTTTCTTCCCTTTAAAGAGAAATAATGGACTTGAGGCTCTTAATGGAGTCTCTCTTGCTTCTTCCCTAGTTGATGGTACCCTAGCTGGTTCCCTAGCTGATGACACAAAAGGTAAAACCAGGGGTACTGCTTGCATTCCAGCACCAGAAGGCAGATGACCTGATGGCCAGGCTAGTTGGCTCTGCCTCAGGTTGTCATGTTGTCTGTCCTCAAGCCATGTAAGTCTAAGACAGTGCTGCTTTCCTCCTTTCCTCCTTTCCTCAGCTTCTGGCCCCATATAGTTAAGTGTTAGGGAAAGCAGGAAGCATTTACCCTACACTTTTCAGTTTCCAGGGAGAATTAGTTTAAAGGACCCATGTTGTTAGGATCTTCCAAGAATAATATACTTGATCTGTGAGTTCACTGGGACTCAGATTTGTTCTGTAAATCAGCTCTAGGAGTTTTGTTTTTTTAAAGAGAAAGAAAAAGAGTTTTAATAAGTACCAAGATGAATAGAGCAAAGGGAGCTTCTCTTTGTAGGCATAGTAACAAGATTTCTTTGCCAGGTATAACTCTAATTGGTTACATGTGAATTAAGCATTTTTTATATTTATTATATATGAGTTATGAAATTGTAACTCATTGGTGTTTTAGGTCATAAAATATAAGCCATAATTGCTGATCATTTTCCTAGGGAAAACAATTAAAATGTAACTTAAAGGTTCTCAGTGATTTCATTTTCAAGCCAAGGATGTTTATCCTAGACTGACTTAATTTTTTTAGCTGTCTGCATTTCCCTTCACCCTCTTAGATTGTGAACCCTCTAAGTATGGAGACTTTGTTTTATTCTCTTCTCTTCTCTTGCCCCCACAGCTCTGAGGTGTTTAGAAAATTTGGGTTATTTAATTAATGAAGGCCTTGGACACAGAAAGGGGATAGGAGCAGGCAGAAAAATAAGTAAATGGTGCCAAAGAAATCGTGATGTCTTATAGTGTGCTTGGGGTCAGGTCCAAAATCTGCCTGCCTAACCCAGATCTCCACATCTGGGGATCTAGCCACTAGGCAAAAGGTACAGCTGCTAAGATGCCACCATCAGTGACTTGGTGTGGGAAGCCAGCAAAGGTCTGATTTACTTAGAGCCTGCCAGTGAATAGAAGGCATGCTATGGGAAGAAGAACAGGCAATCCAAAGTCAGAAGACTGGGATTTGAGTTAGGATCTGCATCTTGAGCCCATCTCCTTGCCCTCCATGGATTTCAATTTCATCCTCTGTAAAATGAGAGTATTAGATTGAATGACACCTAAGTCCCTTTCAATTCTGCCCTCCTTTGCCTTGATGAGCATTTGAAAATGCTGTTCTTAGCACTTTGGACTGATGCCTAAAGGGCCGTCAAACTTTATATACCTTTTGATCCAGTAGCATCCCTACTGGGTCTCTATTCCAAAGAGATCACAAAGGAGGAAAAAGAACCCATGTGTGCAAAAATATACCAGCCCTTTTTGTCATGGCAAGGAACTGGAAACCGAGTGGATGCCTATCAGTTGGAGGATAGCCGAATAAATTATGGTATATGAATGTCATGGAATGTTATTGTTCTGTAAGAAATGATAAGCAGGATGACTTCAGAAAAGCCTGGAAAGACTTACATGAACTAATGCTGAGTGAAGTGAGCAGAAATGGGAGAACATTGTACATGGTAACAATAAGATTGTGTGACCATCAGCTTTGATCCAAGACTTGGAATGGAAATGTCATCCCAATCCAAAGAAAGAACTATAGAGACTAAACACAGCTCAGTTTTTTGTATTTTCACTGTTTTAGTTGTCTTTTCTTTCTCATGATTTTTCTCTTTTCTTTTACATGACTAACAAGGAAATACATTTAAAATTATTGTACATGTAAAACCTGTATCAGATTGCTTGCTATCTTGGGGAAGGGGGATGGAAGGAAAGGAAGAAGAAAAAAATTTTTGAACTCAAAATCTTGCAAAAGTGAATTTTGAAAGCTGTTTTTACATGTAATTGGGAAAAAATACTATTGCATGAAAAAAATAAGGAAGGAGAAAGAGGCAAAAGAAAGAAAATGCTGCTCTTTTCAATGGACCTTCTTTGCTCATTGTTGCAGAATCTCCTGAGGTGTTCCTGGTCACCTGATGGAAGCAAAATTGCAGCCGGTTCAGCCGACAGGTAAGAATGATTGTGATGTGAGATAAAAAGAATGATGCAGCAGAGCAGGAGTTGTCTCATGTTTAATACATGGAGCGCAGGGACAGCCAGGGCAGATGTGGAATGATGGCTGTGATTGGGAAGGGAGAGACTGCACTGGCTTGGAAGCTTTTTAAGTAGTGATCCACCATCCCTTTTCTTTATTCTGGTGATGGAATTTTGGGCTACTGGCCCTTCGTGGCCGGGTCCCCTCCAAGTGGGCTAAAGTCTGGTGGTGAGAGGGCAGGTGAAAGCTTTCCTTGATGAATGAATAGAGACTGACAAGAGGCCCTTAAATGTTTCACTAGAAGAGAGTCCAGCTAAGATGGGCCAAGCTCTCCCGAGAAGGGAAAGCAAGTCTGTGTGGGATATACTTTTAGAGTCTTTGACAATGATCTTCATCTAGAAGGGAGGTTGGAGGTTAAATATTAAGTCATTCTGCTGTGGGCGATGAGGAACCAAGCTCCCAGGTAGGGGAGAGAGAAAGACAGGGTAGTCCTCAGTGATCTATGCTGCTGGTGCCCCCCACAACCCCTTTGAAGTGGGGTGGCAGATTAGGGAAGGGCTGCAGTGGGTGGCCTTTGCCTCCTGGGAGGCCCTTGCCTCATGGCTGCTACAGCAAAGGGGTCATCCTGTGAGACCTTGGCACAGAGCCTGTGGCACCATCCTCCTGGCTACAGAAGAGGAGGACGTAGCTTGGGCCCCCAGTCTGTTCTCAGAGACTCTGAGAGTCATTAAATTAACTCAGTGCCACAAGGAAGCCAGATTGAATGCTGCCTTGCATGCTTGTTTGTCTCCATGAATGACCTACCCCAGAGGAGCACAGGAGGTTGTTGGGAGTGTAGTGCCCTGCTCACTGCAGACCCTCCAGCTCCCCTGGCCCTAGGTGGTCCACCTCCTTAGGCCCCTGGTGAGCAAGAGGGTCTCAGAATTGCCTTCTAGTCTTGACCGTGTATGGACCCTAAATGACAAAAGTTGCTTTTTCTTCCTCAACAACTCCCATGAGATGCAGAAGAGCCACAGAAACTTAGTGCTAACAGGAAGTTCAGCAGCCAAGTTGCTAATCCAACTTGGACCAGACTGAAAATCCCCTTTATGTTGTCCCTCTTGTGGGCTTATCCAACCTTTGCCTGATGACCTCTAGTTGGCAGGGGTGCCAAAGCAGCATTTTCTAAGTATTTTCTCACCCCAAGCTCCAGTCTGTCTCTCCATCTCTTGGGACTCTCCTCTCTTTGATGACAGCCAGCCCACATGTCCTCCTGACATGGTCTGCATGCCCTTCCTGTCCTATGTCCCTCCCCTTGCTTGCCCATTCTTGTCCTTCCTAAAATGTGGAATCCAAAACTAAACACAGTTCCTCAGATCATTACCTCCTTCAGTTCTGGATGCTGCTTTTCTTAGTTGGTCCCTCCTGATGGCCTCTCCTAGGCAAGGGAGGTTGGTTACCCCGGGCTTTTCTGAATACTGGGTTCCCATTAGTTACTATCTGGAGAAGATGTCCACAAACTGAAGCCACATTGATTCTTACTGACTCAAAATGACTTTGATTGTTCTTATAATAATCATATCTCAAATTCTTATTCAGAAGATTACATCCTTTTTATTTAAGATACTATGCATTTGTATTTACATAAGCTTTCCTTCAAATCATAGTTTCATCTGACCTCCCATTTTTTCCCCTTCCTAAATTGCTTGCTACTGGAGGGGATTTTCCTGGACACCCTGACAATACCAAATAGATGTTGCTACTTTATCACAAAATCTGAAGGATGACAGAAGGAGCACTCTTCCTGCCACAGGTTTCCATGCCAAAACAAGGAACTGGCAATAAAGCCTTCTAAATTTAGCACCTAATTGACAGCCACCTTTTGAGAATCCTTCCTGTACATCTTTCAAGGGCTGAGGTTCCTGTTGCCTTTCCTGTACCCTAAAAATGGAGCCCT
The DNA here is from genome assembly GCF_902635505.1 of Sarcophilus harrisii. NCBI lineage: Eukaryota > Metazoa > Chordata > Mammalia > Dasyuromorphia > Dasyuridae > Sarcophilus > Sarcophilus harrisii. The sequence continues at coordinate 551,211,108 of NC_045428.1, forward strand.
TCCAAAAAGCAATGTTACAGGGTTTGGCCTTTAATGTAGGAAGTCTCCCTTTCCCAAATGATTCCTCTCATTCTCTTAAAGTTGATCGCCAGATTTATAGTTGAAAAGGACCTTAAAGATCATCTCCTCCAAATACCTCATTTTACATAAGAGACCCAGAAGGAAAGTGAAATTATAGAGGCTTATGAGCTAAGAACAGAGCAAAGGGGTTCCGGGGCCCTGCTCCTCTTCTCTCCTGTTCAGGGGTCTCCATGTGGCATAATTAAACAATATTTTATACAGTATCCTCATTTCCACCATCTGCCCTCACTGTATAAGAGCCTGTGCTTCATTATAGCATCTTTAGGTGCTATAGAGTGTTGACTAGCAGTCTCGTCAATTAATAGTTTTGGGGGGGGAAGGGGAGCCTGATAATGCCCATTTGTATATTGTAATTAAAATCTAACTTATTAGCATTGCCATTGCTACTGCCATATTTTTGTACTGCCCCATAAATATGATGCCCCTAATTTAGTCTTTCCTTCAAGTAACATAACTTGTTTGAGGGGAGGAGAGAGGAGACTGAAATACACAAAGGAAGGGACTTGCAGAAGGTAATACCGACGTCCTCAGGGAAGTCAGCGGTGGGGAGGTGTCACTGATAAGCCAGCATAGAGAGACACCGCTGACTTCTGCTGAATGAGCTCCAGACTGGAAGTCTCCTGGAATGGTCAGGAATGCACCTCCAAGTCCTTCCAGAATCCCTCACGGAAAAGATGGGCAGGGGAGGGTTAGCCGCCTTTCCCCCTTACAGGCCCTGGATATTCTCCAATTTAACACCCAAGCAGCTTTCAGAAATCAGAATCCTTTAAGGTAGTTAAGGCAAAGGCTTCAGGAGTACTCGAGGGACCTCTTCACTAAGGGAGGTAAACTCGGAGTCCATGACCTTTTTTTTTCCCCTGAAGCAATTGAGGTTAAATGACTTGCCCAGGGTCACACAGCCAGGAAGTGTTGAAGTGTCTGAGGCTGATTTGAACTCAGGTCCTCCTGACTTTAGGGCTGCTGCTCTATCTACTGCGCCCCCTAGCCGTCCCCTCTGAACTTTAAAAAAAAAAAAAAAGAATTTGATCACTTTATTTCAGTATAACCAGTTTCCTTTGTCATCCCATCTGTTTTCTGTCACGCATTTAAAAACATTTAAGGGTCATGGGCTTCACCATATTCTCTGGGTGTGCAGGATGCCACAGTGATTAAGAAGCAAGAGTCTTTAATGAATAGAGCCTTAAGACTGGTCCTCCTGCTCGCATGTGGCCACTGCCATAACTACCGCTGCATCCTACCCCCAAATCAGTCAAGTGGCTTCTTCAGAGAAGTGCTCAGGTTACATGAGAAATGGTCAGTTTCCTCCTCCTTCTTCCTTTGATTCATAACAATGAATGAAAAGGCATAGCTGCTGCTTTTACCTCTTGATCAATGCTCTTGGAGTTTCCTGGGCTTCATTAAATGTGTTAAGATACTCACTGCTTAGAGGCGTGATAACTCAGGCCAGCAAATTATCAGTGACATGTTAAAATGATAATAGCAGACCTGAGCCCTAAGAGGTTCTCCTTTGCCTATGGAGGTGACTCCCCATCAGCAGAGCCTGTACTCCGAGTTGTTTCTTCACCAGTGATGAATTGCTGTGACCTGGCCATGTGCTTTCCCTCTCTTACCTTTGTGACAGGTGGTACCCATTGTCATCTAGCTGGCAGGAACAAGGATCGACATAAGCAAAACTAACATGCTCGTGACCTTTATTTACCTTCAAATTTTTACTTATTACTGGAGCTTTGCATTATATCCACCTGAGTGTATCATGCATGTATCCTTGGCAAAGAAAGCAAGTATCTAATGGGGGTGGGGGAATTTAGAGGGTATAGAATTAGGATCACAGTATTAGTGTGAAATGGAACGGACCCCAGATCTCATCTTGGCTGTTGTTTAACTGTGTGACCATGGGCAAAGCTTACCTTTTCTGAGCCCTCATTTCCATAAAATTAAGGGATCAGATTATCTTTCAGGCTCCTCCTGTTTCCAACCTTCTAGTTATCTATAGCATCTAGTAATAGTTGGCTCAGATATTTGCAAAGAACAGATGCCTTTCCCTTTCTTGGATCCAGGGATAGATTTATATCTGAGCATATTTTACCCGAGTCTGTAATTTAGCTTTTCAACAAACAACTAAGTTTACTTCCAAGGTATTCTTACCTAATTGGAGGTTAACAATAGCCAGGTTACATTGGGCTTGCTTTCTGAGGGGGGAATGTGTCTTCTCTGTCAGCATGTTTTTGGGGTTTTTTTTTTTTTTTTTTTTTTTCCATTTGGGAGTATGTTCATTAAAAATGACTTCTTATGCTTGGGATAAAAAGCTAGAGGGGTATGGGTGCTTCCTGCTTTATCCCATTTTCCCCTCCTCACCTTTCTAGGCCCAAAACTTACTTCCTATGATGTCTTGCAGGTTTGTATATGTTTGGGATACCACAAGCAGGAGGATCCTTTACAAGCTGCCTGGCCATGCTGGCTCAGTCAATGAAGTGGCCTTCCACCCAGATGAACCCATCAGTAAGTTTCTGTAGTCTTTAGCAGAGAGGGAAGCAGTTTGCCTCTCCCTGTAAGAGTGACTAGGCCATTTAATGTTCACACCAGCTTTGGATGGGGGTAGGAACTGTGGACTGTGTTCCCATACCAAGAGTAGCCTCAGATGTACAATACTGCTGTATCTGTTTCCTTGGAAACACTCCTTGCAGGTACCACTGAAAGTCACACTACTATTTTGAATGGGACTGGGGGGCAAGGGAACGGGGGAGGGAAATGAGTGGGAGTTGCTTTCTCTTTGTCATATTCAGCCCACATTGTGACCATTTAGAGCTTGGAGCTTTCAAGAGATTTAGTGGCCTTAGTCAACCAGCTAACCTTTTAAGTGCTATCTCTGTGCCAAGCATAAGTGTCAGGAACACCAGTACAAATGTAAGATGCTCCCTCATTTCAGGGAACTTACATACTGTTTCTGAATCAAGAATAGCTTAGATTCAATCCATGTTTCATAGATTTATTTTGCTATGGGGAATCTTCTAAAATGTAATCAAATGAAAGTTACATTTTGACTTTCGTTGGCTATTTTGCTTATGTAAATAATAAGAAAATAACTAATTTTTCCACTGATAAACACACGGGTTTCCAAATACTTGGTTTTTAGCTGTGCATTCCTGCTGCACATATGATAGAGACCCTGAGCTTGCCTTTCTCCTGGGGTGCAGTAACTCAGACTGGAAAGAGATAGGATAGGATTAGAAACAATTATAACTTGATAAACTTTCAAACTTAACTCTAGTACATTAGACTTCAGAATTGTGGGGCTGAAAAATGAGGTTGAAAATTTAGGCAGAACCCAGCTATTCTATAACTAAACAGTCCCAGAAGTCACTTTGAAGAAGCAAGATTAGTGTGTGGAGAGTTTTATTTTTTCTTTCACAAAATGTTACTTCACTGATTTCATCTGCTGGCTGGCCTGCAACTCAGAATATGAAATAACATTAAAGATGCATTTTTTTTTTTAAGTTAGACAAAACATCATGTGAATCACTTACATGAAGGGGAGGAAGATTGAAGCTAGATCTAAAATATTTTTAGATAAGAATTGGCTCTTGTTGCCAAAGTCCCTCCATTCTTCCCTCTTAACTTCCTGTTTTCTTGTCCTTTGTTCCCTCTCCTCCACAGTTCTCTCTGCATCCAGTGACAAAAGACTTTATATGGGAGAGATCCAGTGAAGATTTGAAGTGGAAGACTCAAGAGTTATTTGACCTTGAGACCTTGGTTTGCGGAAGCGGGATTTAATTGAATGGCATTGGCTAAGTGTTCTCCCTTCTGATAAAAGACCATTACTAGCCAAAGGTGGAGGGTGAATTTGCTTTCTAAGATAGCCTTATTTCCAAGGTGATGTTTATCCTGACCAGGGTAACATAAGTGACCTCCACTTACCTCAAGAAACCATATACAAAATTTCCCAGGTTTATTGAAGAAACAAGGCTTCTTCCAAGGGACCGGCATTGTGTTAGTGTATATTTCCCACTCAGGCAGAAGGTTGGGACAGAAAATTTGAATGAAATGTGTTAGCTTTTTGTTTTATTTTGTTTTATTTTTTGATTCAGTAACTGGCTTGTATGATATTTTCTGTCACTTTCTCTGAGTCATTTTCTATGAAAAGCTGAATAGATGCCTTTTGACAAGAGTGTGTGGATGGAATTTATTGCTGTCTTTTCTTGGGAGCATGAACACCATAAATCAAAGCTGGAGCTGTGATGTGGACAGGGATACAATCCATATAGGCTTCTGAGAAGCTGTGACTTAGATTTTTGTTTCTCTTCTCTGTGTGTTGGAAGGTTTACTCTACACCATGAAAATGACAAACCAGGAATTTGTCATTGACCAAATCCCTTTCTCCTGTTGAGAACTGAGCAACCACGAGGTGATGAATAAAATTCTGAAAGGCCTTGGGCGCTTTACTTGTTCAGGATCTTTAATGGACATGGCCTGAGTTGCTCAAGTCTGCTACTGCCTCTTTTTATTTGTCCACTCTCCCCAGAATTGGCGAACTTAAGGGAGCCCCTCATTAAGGAGGGTGTCTTGGCTTGGAAACCAAAGCTCATCAAGCTCATTGAATCTACTGTCATCATTGTTCCAGTGCCATATATGATTCCAGTTCATTAAAGACATTAGGCCTGTTTTCTGAGAGGACATGAAAAAATAGCAGTAGATATCTCAGTAGCCATTCCTTTATACATGTTGGTATCTGGCTCAGGGCATCAGTCATCCACGTTTCTAGAGTATTTGGAGGTATTTGGGGATCCCTGAGACTATCCCAATGATGTTTAGACAAGTTTTCATCACTCGTATGGCCCTGGCAATAAGGAGCCTTCACACCACAAACCCATACTAAGAGTATTTCATTTTGCATGTATTTATATGAAAATCTGGAAGATCCAGGTTCCCAATAGTTCTGGTACTAAAAAAAAGGGTTGTTAATTCTGGACAGGAGTTGCCAATCTATGGAATACAGAATTCAACAAACTGATCACCATACGTTCTCCTGGGCCATTTCAGCTGTTTCCATAAGTTACTCTTGCCCTGACTCTCCCCTTGGTTTTGAGAGAATCTGGTCATACAACACCTTCATTGTGGACCAGCCATTGTCACCTTTCAAATCAACTTCCTCCACTCCCCAAGTTGTTAAATGTTTTCCTTAATATGAGAGAAGAGGGACCAGAATTATAACGCCCCAACTTTCCAAAGGCTGCTGACCCCTGATTCATTCAACAGGAAGAGGAGGAAAGGCCCTGGAAACAGCCAAGATCCCTACACCTGTTCCCAGCCCATTCCCCAGACTAGACCTCTCCAGGCTTTGGGGGAGCCCCTGTGGTGATGGAGAGCAGGGAATGGTTTAACAGTGGTGAGAATGTAATCCCAGAGTCTGGGGAATAGACTTTAGTGTAAGCTTCCCTAGAGGATGTGAATTGTATCTCTCACTTTGGGAGAGATAGATGGCCCCCAAATGAGTAATGGCATTTCTGGTTTGCAGTTAATTTCCCTTTATGACTTTCACGGCCTCTAGCAGTTAATACTGCTGGTACTTAAAAAGCCAGACTCCTTTCTCAGATGGTGGTTGGGTGGGTGGTTGTTTCCAGGGGGGTTTTCCTGCATAATAACCTGAAGATGTGTCTGAAGGCCATTTCTTTATACAAATCCTGCTTCCCCAGAAATAAGGTTTGAAGAGCTCTTAAACTCTAGCCAGCTGTATGCAGCCTAGTCCTGTCTTCCATTTTTCTTTCAACCGTGTAGTTAGGGAAGGTCACTAGCTCACACTGCAGAACTCCTTCCAACAGTCGGTTTCAGGGACTCCAAAGTGACCCGTTTCCAGCAGTGTGCATTGGTGACTTCCCCATTCACTGGGCGAAGAGTCTTTCATTGACTTCAGCTGTCTTCCTTTACAAGGTTAACTCTTCCTAAAGGTTCTTCCCAACCAGTGCTGGACTCTGGCAGAGCTTTGGCTCTTTCTTCATCTGGCTGTCCAGAGGGGAAGGCAGAGGGTTGTAGTAGCAGGAGTCATCGAGCTATCATCTCAAGTCTGTCTGAGGTGGTGTGGTGGTGGGGAGGTCTCCTATACAAGAGTTTGTACAGATGGCTTCCTTCCAAAGGAACTTGGAATTTAATTTAAATTTAATTTGTATACTTAAATTAATTTAACAATTTGGAATACAGGGAGTTGATTTCTCCAGGAAAGATGAAAGAACTACTGGCCAGATGAGTCCTCAGGACATTTCTGTTTCTACCTGATCAGTCAAAATGAGGGCTAGGTCAGACAAGTTCTCCATTTTAAAGATGAGAAACTAAGAAGATAGATGGTCTGCTCTATAGTACGTCGATCTTACCTCAGTGGCACAGTTGTGCTGCTCTTATATCACTGAGTTTGGGGGTATGGAGTGGAGACCAGGTCTGAGGTACAGCTAACCTTCCATGTTCATTGTCTCTTTTCACCTCCCTGACTTGTGTTGGGCTTCCTTGCCACCATTCTCTGATCATGGCCTAAAAAGTCAGTGTTTTCCTGTTCTCAAGATGAGCAGTTGAAAGACAGCAATTTACAGAAAAGGATACCCACCTTTATATTAATGTTAACCTGACCAGTTTCAGCCCTGGGAAACATGACAAAACACACCTTCCTTTGGTAAAATGGTTGGGTTAGAATAAAAATGTAGACTATTACACATGATACTTGGTTTTGTTTAACCTTTATTTTGTTATATCGTAGAATTTATTGGCAGGTGAAGGTAGGGTTGGAGATTATCAGGAAGTGATTTTTAAAAGAAATGGCATCAATAAAATTTAGAAAGGTTAACCTCTCAAATAAAGGAAATCCTAATTGAAGCAACTTTGGTAACAGTTCATATGCACCATATAAAATAAATTAAAAAAAGACAATACTGATGACACTGGAGATATGAGTATACTTACAACATTGCTGGTAAAATTGCAAATTGGAATCATTTTAGAGAAAAATCTGTTAATACGTCTGTAATAGTTATTAAAGTAATTTTATGTTTGACCAGGATTACTGGTTAAATCCCATTACTATTTTAATTTCTTTTAATTAATTTGCCAGTTAATAACTACTATGATGAGGAATTTTTCCAAATCCCCTCTGAAGATATTTGCAGCAGCATTTATTACAAATTAAAACAACAACAACAACAACAACAACAACATGGAAGCAACCTAAATGATTAACAAGTGGAGAAAAGCTAAACAAACTCAGACATAAATCAAATAGAATATTACAATATAATTACATTATAAATGAGAATTACAAAGAAATTGAGACAGGAAAAACAAGTTAGAGCCAGAAGAAAGATTCTATGATAAGGTAGCGGGAGCAATGGATTTAGGACAAAAGGCTCGGGCTCAAATCCCATTTCTCTTATTCCCTATGTCATATTGGGCAAATCTTTCATTGTGTGAAGTAAGAGGATTGGACTTTTGAACTCATTTGTAAATTCATAATTGTGATTATGCCTTTGTTTTTGTTTTTTTTTAATCTGTTTCTACAAGGATCAAACATCAAACAGACTTGGAGGGGAAAAAAGAATGGTTTAGATTAAGAGCTGGGGATTTGTAGGTTCTCCACCAAAACAGAGACAGAGTCAGACACACACATACACAATGAGAACAGAGAGAAGACGGAAAGAAGGGAGGAGAAAGATGGGAGAACAGGAAGGAGAAAAGAAAGCTTATAGCCAATCTGAGTCTGAGCCTCCGGTTCTACATTTGTAAATAGGAAGAGTGGTTGGTACATAGTAGGTGCTAATGTTTATGTTTCTGCTGGTCATGTGTTGTCTCTCCAGTGACATTTTGGCTTAAGTATTCTGAGATGGTATCACAGTGAATTTCTTAAGCGTTGGCCACAAGGGGCTAGTGCTGATAATACGAGAAATAATAGGGCTGGATACCTAGATGTAGGAGTCATCTTCATAGAGAGATGATGATTGAAACCATGAGAGGTGATGGGTTCACATAGAGAGAAGTATAAGTAGAGAAAAGGAGAGGACTCAGGACAGAACCTTGGGGGGATGCCCAGTGTTAGTCGGAGGCAGATTATAAATAATTCAGCAAAGGCTACTGAGGAAGAACAACCAAGGAAAAATGTTCAGGAGATTAACAGTGTGGAAAAGAAGCTATGAATGATTAGGACTGAGAAAACACTATCCTATTTAGCAATTCCTGACTCCACGCCCAACACTTTTGTCCCCTGCCATGCGGGCTTTCCAAAAGTGTCAGGATTGCCCAGGACTCAACACTGTTTTTAGGAACTTTGTTCTGAGGGGAGAAGGCTAACCTGGAGCTCTAGGCTGCTGTGGCTAACTTTGGGGCTAAGGAGCTTGGGATGGAAGGATGAAGGTGCCCCTCAAAATTAGGGCTCTCAGGAGCAGCTAGATGGTGCAGGGGATGGAGCACCAGACCTGGAGTCAGGAGGACCTGAGTTCAAATTTGGCTTCAGATACTAAGTGTGTTACCCTGGGCAAGTCATTTAACCCCAATTGCCTCCAAAAATAAAATTAAGACTAATCAGTTTTCTAAACCATCAGAAGCAACATTTGGACTTGGACCCCAAAGATGAGTTCAAATCTTCCCTCTGCTATTTAATTACCAGTGTGACAACAGGTAAGTCACTGAAATACTCCAGACTTGTTTCTTCATCTGTAAAATGAGGGGTCTAGTCTAGGTGGTCTCTAAGTTCCCTTCGAGCTTAAAATCTAGAATCCAAATATAGAATCCAGGTCTAGAAGGGACTTAAGAAGTCTTGTAGCTCCACCTCCCCATTTTACAGATGAGAAAATGGAGGCTTGATTAGCTGAAGTGAATTATACAAAGTCACTCAGCTGGCTGACTACAAAGTTATGATTTACAGCTCCATCTTTTGAATATTCTTGAGCATTTTCAGTTTTTCCACAGATGATTTTATCTTGAGAGAACTCTAAAAAGCATCTGCTAATCATGTAGTATCACAATGATTTGCCCAAATTCCCACAGCAATTTGATGGTAAATATGGAATCCTCTTTTCCCTTCTAGTGCAGAGTTGAGGAGAAAGTGGTGCACCCTACTACCCCAATCCCTTCCTCCAAATTAGCTGCCCCTCCTCAATCTCCACTTAGGTCCTCCTTCAGCCTCCCTGGACAAGTAGTTATCCAGGAGAGAATATTTCAGCTAGGAAGATAGCAGCACAATCCTTTCCAGGGACCTAGGCAAAGATAACATCTATAGCCCAAGGCTGGTGAAGATGGGTCCAACATCCAGCTAATCCAAACTCAGCTATAGTTCCCAGGAAGGACTACGAGGAGCATTTGTTTTATTGAACCTCAATTAAAATCTCACTAGGGGAAAAAAAAACTAAAATTAAATGGCAAATAAAAAGGGAATATGTATTTTGTGATGCCTTGGGACTCCAAGGCCCTTTGAATATTATGTAAGAGCCTCGTAATACTGGATCAAAAGTCAGATCTCAGATCACATTGTCTAATCTCTAAGTTATGAATTTAACAAAGCTGTGACCTTGTATAGTAATATCTCTAGTAATGTTGATAGCCTTCTATGGACATCAGAAACCTCATTACCAAGGAGAAGAATTATCTTAGTGCCACAGTGATAGCTTCAAGGATGTGTTGATTCCCTCTCTGCTGTTCTTCAGTAAGTGAAGGTCAAGAAGAAACCATGGATGTTTAGTTGGTTATTATTCACTCTTTTTTGACTCTTCATGACCCCATCTGAGGTTTTCTTGGCAAAGACACTGAAGTGGTTTGCCCTTTCCTTCTCCAGCTCATTTGACAGATGAGGAAATTGTGAAGTCACTTGCATAAGGTCACCCAACTAGGGTATCTAAGACTGGATTTGAGCTCAGGAAGATGAGTCTTCTTGATTCCAAGCCTACTGCTCTATCCATTACACCACCTAGCTGCTCCATGTTTAGTTTAGAGAAGCTTGAGCAATATGAGAAATGTGTGCAAATATTTGTTGCTCTTCTTCGTCTCTTCACCCTTCTCCCATCCCTTTCATCCCTTCCCTGTCTCCTCTCTTTCTAATCTCTGTTTGTCTCTGTCTCTCACTTCCCTTTCCCTCCCATCATCCACTCAGATGATACTTTGATGAAAACAATCAAGGAGGTTACTTAACTAAGAGGAGTCTATAGAAATTAGCATCCCAAGACTGCCAGGACATGTTGTCCAAATGGACAACCAGTGAAGATGACAAACTCCTGGAGAATAAATCCAGACTAATCCATGTGAAGTATCTAAAATGAAGGATATTGCTGCTATCACTAGCCAAAATCCAAAAGACATAACCAGGAATACTTACAGCACTTCCACCCTATCTGGATCCGACCACTAAAACTGAGAAGTAGGGAGCTGAGCAGTTGGATGGATATTTGAAGAAAGTATGCAAAATATAAGGAGCTAGGAAAATGGTGAAGGAATTAGTTGTTTTAGTACAAAGATGTTCTTCACCTACAAATGTTTCACATGAACTGGAGTGTATTGGATGAAACATCTCACTTGTGCACTTAACATCCATAAAAAGAAAGCCATATGGCCTAGACCCATGTGCTTTGATTGGGCATTGTGACAGGGGCTAGCCTATGCCGTCTCTAAAACTGTCTCTCTGATGTTTACTTCTTGTTTTCTGACTTCTTATGGGTTTCACAATGTGCTCAGGATAAAAGTTCAGGATGCAGAATCAGTTATCTCTGGAGCAGAGGATCTGATCTTTGTGTCTCATGAGCAGAATACTTCTCTCTTTTCCTGCCCTTTATATATTTGTCAATCTCTTTGTGTATGAACAGTTTATTCTTGTTCTTAATGTTGATAACTTGTTCTGGAATTAAAATAAATTATCAATTTATAGTCCTTTAAAAACGACAGATTTGATAGAGTTCTAGATCTAGAATTCAGAAAAAAAAAAGTGAGTTCAAATCCTTCTGCTAATACTCTTTAGCTCTGTGACTCTGGGCAGGTCATTCAACATCTGACAACACTCCCCATCAGTGAGTCAACAGTGTATAAGCAATTTTTGAAGTGTTTACTATGATCAAGGCGCTGTGCTGAGCATCAGAGACTCAAAGAAAGGCAAAAAAAAACAAACCAAAAAAAAAACAAAAAAAACCCAGGTCTTACGACTGCATCAGAGTTAATTTGAGATTTAAATCTGTCTGGGTAATGGGAGGTACCAACAAGGAATTCAATAAGCTGACAAAATCGCAGATACCTTGGAGACTGAATGTAAAACAACACGTGCTGTGCTCCCTTTTTTTTTTTTCTCTTGTGGTTTTCCCCTTTTTTATGATTTTTCTCTCCCAACATGATTCATAAAGAAATGTGTATAAAAAAATTAATGTACATGGTTGGTCTCAGAGAACAGGATTTAGAGCAATGGATAGATGTTACAGAAAAGCAGATTTGCGCTTAATGTAAAGAAAACCATCCCACAACTAGCTTGAAAAGTGGGATCTCTGAAGGAGTGGTTCTCTAGCCTGTGGCTGACAGTTTTCATTAATGGTGAAGTCATCATTTATTCAGAAACAACCTGTTCCAGTTTTAGACAGCTCTAATTGCTAAGGAAGTTTCTCTTTTATTGGAGTCAAAATTACTTCTCTATAACTCGGACCCCATTCTTCCTTCTGGGACCAAGCAATAAAAATCTAATCCTTACTTCCACATTATAGTTCTCTGCCCATCTGACCACTTTTTAAAAAGGTACTTGAAGATTGCTATCCTGCCCTCCCAAGTCTTTTGTCCAAATGAAACACCCTTAGTTTCTTCGATCAATCTTCACATGGCATGACTTTGAGTACTCTATAGCACTTGTGTTGCTTTTCTATATTTCACTTTGTCAGATGTCTTTTCTTAAACATGATATCCATAACTGAACACAACATTTTAGATGCAATCTGTTCAGGGATTTGTCTTAGGCCCTCTTTTCTTCTCTCATATACTATTTAATTTGGTGATCTCATCAGTTCCCATGAATTCAATTATCATCTCTTTGTTGATGATTCCCAGATCCACTTATCCAGCCCTAACCTCTCTGCTGACCTTCAGTCTCACATATCCAACTGCCTTTCAGATATCTCAAACTGGATATCTTGTAGACATTTTAAATATTCATCATGTCCAAAACTGAACTCATTATCTTTCCTCCCTCTCTTTCTAAATTTCCTTTTACTGTCAAGGGCACTATCATCTTAGTCCTCCATGCTCCCCACCTAAGTGTGATTCTTAACTCTTCCTTCTCACTCTCTCACACACCTGATGTCCAATCATTCACCAAAGCATATCTCATAGGTATATTCCCTTTTTTCTGACTCTGTTACCAACCTAGGCCCTCATCACCTTTAGGCTCCTAAACTAGCCTATTGCTTGGTCTCCAAACTTCTTAGTCTCTCTACACTCCAATCCATCTTCTACTCGACTGACAATGTCAAAGCAATCTTCCTAAAGCACAGGTGTGAACAGGTCAGCCTCCCCTTCCCTCATTCAGTAAATTCCAGTGACTCAATATTATCTCCAGAATCAAGTCTAAAAGTTCTCTGTTTGCCCTTTAAAAGCCTTTATCAACTCCCTCCTCTATCCCTACAATACCATGCAATGATACTAGTCTCCCTGTTGTTGCTTAAATAAGACACTCCATCTCCTGAATCTGAGTATTTTCAGTGGCTGTCTGCCATGCCAGAAATCCTCTCCCTCTTCCTCTCCACCTCCTGGCCTTCCTGGCATTTTCCAAGTCTCAGCAAAAATCCCACCCTCTACAAAAAGCCTTCCTAACTCTCTCCCTCCTATTGCCAGTGATTATTAACAATTTATCCTGCATATATCTTGTTTGTACATTGTTGCTTATATATTGTCTCCCCCATTAGGTGTTGAGCTCCCTGAAGGCAGGGATGGATTGGGTTTGTTTTTTGTAGGGTTTTTGCCTTTCTTTGTATGCTCAGTGTTTATCATAGTGCCCGGCACATAGTAGGTTTTTAATGAATGCTTGTCAATTGATTATCAACTCTTTCGCTCTGTACACTATTTTTGTTAAAGTTGCCTTATAGTACATTAGTCCATTTGATTGACACGTCACACTGCTGACCATTGGGTCCTTAGATCTTTTTGATATGTGCTTCTTTTTAGGAAATTTCCCTTATTCTGTACTTTCACTATTAATTTTTTTGAACCCCAATTAAATTTTATCCTGTTAACATTGGCTCATTATTCTGGCCTTGACAAGATCCTTTAAAAATTTCTAATGTGCTAATTATCCCTTTTAGCTTTTTGATATGCACAGTTTTAATAAGTATGTCACGTCTTTCCATCCATGGCATTGGACTGGAGAAAGGAGAACAGTTTCCACTTACAGGTAGAGGAAAACTGAATCAGAAGCTAAAGAAGCTTAATAATTATTTTTAAAAAATAGAATAAGTCAAAACTAATGGGGAAATCTATTGCTTGAACAGAGATCTTTCTTTAGCCTACCAACTCTTTATTCAGCCTTCCCCTCTCCTCACTCAGCCTATTCCTTCATTTATTCTACCTTTCTTTGTTCCAAGAAGGTTCAAATAACCCAAGTCCAGCCTAATAACTTTGGCTTTTTTTTTTTTTTAAGGAAATAAGGTTAGCTTGCAGAATTTGCTCTTAATTAACCAATCATCTTCCTTCTCAATCATCTTCCTTCTTAAGTGTTGATTGCCCATTTGTCCCATTTTAAAAATTCTAGAATTTTGCCAGACATTGATATAAAACTACAATATGCTGTATTTACTTTTTTCCCCTTTACTGAAAATCAAGGTAATCTTTGCCCACCTCTGGTCCCAAAGCCCCTCTCCTATTTGCTAGGATTTCTCAAAGATCATCAACAGTAGTTCAGCATTCACCTGTGCAAGCTCAATAGTACTCTGGGAGGTGATTTGTCTAAGTCAGCTGACTCGGATGCACTGAGCAGAGTCCAACACTCTTGGGTTTCAATTTCCTGTTAACAATTTTTGTTTTCTTCTTCCCAGTCTAAAGATCATCATCCCTGATACAAAATAAAACAAAACAAAACCAAAGAAAACACAAGCAATCTACTTTTTAGATTTAGGTTTGCCTTCTCTCCATTATGCCATTGTCCCATCCAAGCCAAGCAAAGTTTATACTTTCTTTGATCTAGCTCTTGGCCCTTCCATTCCTTTTATAATATCCTTTTTTAATTGGCTTTTTATACCTTTCCACTCCCAGACACTATTCTTCCAGGACCTTTCAACTTGTTTTTGTCCTCAAATACTTGTCTGTGCCCCAACATCATCATCATCATCGCCATCATCATCATCATCATCATCGTCATCTCTTCCTTCTCCTCCTCCTCCTCCTTCTTCCACATCCATTTAAAATTTGGGTTAATTACTAAACTTCCTGTTCAGCTCCATGAATCTCTATTTTCTTCATCATGATCCAGTATGATTATTCCAAGAATTCTATTCTTAAAGACTTGCCATAGCTTTTCATCTGACTTCTTTCTTAGTCATTTCATTTCAATTCAATTCAACATTATTGTTCAGTCTTTCAGCTACTTGTGACGCTCCATGACCCCATTTGGGGTTTTCTTGGCAGATACTGGAATGATTTAAAACATTTATTTCTCTAGCTCATTTTACAGATCAGAAAACTGAGACAAACAGGGTTAAGTAACTTGCCCACTGTCAGACAGCTAGTAAGTGTCTGGGACCAGATTTGAACTTAGCAAGATGAGTCTTCCTGATTCCAACTCTGGAGGTCTCTTCACTTCACCACCTAGCTGCCTGAATTTAACGTTAATTAAGCACTTTCTATATGAATGCTAAAGGGAGAGAGCACAAAATAAAGTTCTTATTCTCAAACATCTTCCATTCTTTTTTTTTTTCTGAGGCAATTGGGATTAAGTCACTTGCCCAGGATCAGCTAGGAAGTCTAGTATCTGAGGCTAGATTTGAATTCAGGCACTATCCACTGCACTACGTAGCTACCGCTAAACATCTTCCATTCTAATAGAGCAGATATTATAACAGACACAGAAATATCTGAAATAATGGAAGAAATAAATTTTGGATGGGGAAGCAGGGAAGGCTTCAGAGAGGAGTTGACACCCACAGAAATCCAGTGAATGGCAAAACAAAGTCAAGTCAGGATACAATAGGTGACAATAACTGTTTGTTGAATGAATGAAGGAGGATCACCTTATCCCATGAGGCACAGAGCATTTTTGAAGTATGACTAGTTTTGCTGAACAGCCTCAATCTTCTTTGAAGTAGGAAGTAAGTCTACTTATCTCAAACTATTGCCCCTATCCTCCTGGGTTCTGGAGGAGGAGAATGGAGTGGAAATTAGCAATTGGAGGAAGGTGAAGGCTTGAAGTGGTCACAGAACCTCTGGTTCAGAAGGGACTCCAGAGAATATCTATTTTAACCAGTACCCAAACTTGAATCCCCTTACATCATACCCAAGAAGCAGTCTTCCAACCTTTTAAGACTTTCAATGAAGAAAGAACCAACTTCCTTCCAAGACAGTCCATTTCACTTTTGAAAGGCTCTCTAACAGTCAGGAAGCTTTTCCCTAGATTATGCTTAATATGGTCTCTGCCTATGAGTCCTGGTCCTTCATTCTTCCCTATTTAGCCAAAAATGGTGACCATGATGGGGAATCAATAAGAAATGAATCCAAAGGTCATCGGTTAGTACAGAGTTTCTGTACTAACTCTGAGTTACTGATATCATAAATCATCAGTTTGCAGTTGAAGTTGTCTAATTGTTTAATGTCTAAGTTCCTAGGAGCCTACTTTCCTGCCTTTGAATCCTTGAGTATTTTCCCTTCTAAAGTCCAGTCACTTACACTTTGGGCTTGGTCCAGCATTGCCCTCTTTCTCAGCAGCTCTTCCTCACCAACCAGTTCTTCCTCAGAGACAGGATCAAGTCTAAAATAGTAATGCTTCTTGTAGCTGCTACCTCCACCTGCTGAAAGATGAAATTATCTGCAAGATAAGGTAAGAATTTATCAGTTGCTGTGTTTTTAGCAGAAAGATCCCCAGCCGACGTCTGACTATTTCCATATTTCAACTACTGCTGCCTTTACATCATTTTCATGATCTGCCTCAGGAATTCATTATCCATGATTTCCATCTGGCTTGTTGTTCCTTATGACATGACAACCCACTTCCTATTGCTATGCCTTTACCCCTGCCTGGTATCCTTGCTCTCTTTACCTCTGCCTCTTAGTTCCTGGCTACCTTCAAGGTTTAAATTACCTCCTGCTTGAAGCCCTCCTGCAACACACAATTGTTAATTGTTCTCTCCTCCTTTGCATGACTTGTATGTCTTTTATATTGGTTTAATTAGTACATGTTATTTACTTATCTTGTACGTATTATTTGTCCCAAGTAGAATGAAAGCTCCCTAAGGGCAGGAACTGTTTCATCTTTGTTTTTCTATCCTTAGCTGCTCACATAACAGATGCTTAATAACTATTTGTTAAGGGCATCTCTAATAAAACTTCAACTACTGTGTGTTTTCTACCCCTCCCTTCTTTGATCCATCTCTTCACTCTCCCCACTGTTTCCCTCCTCAGATTTGTAGATGTGTCACATAGCAAAGCCTGAGACATGCTATCATCTCTCTTACCAACTTCTTCCTCTTAAATAACTGGAAGAATGAATGACGTTATTTAAGTACTATATGCCAAGCACTGTGCTAGGCACTAGAAGAGATAAAAATAGGAAGGAAAGAAGGAAGGAAGGAAGAGGAAAGGAGGGAAGGAAGAAAGGAAAGGAGGGAAGGAAGAAAGGAAGGAAGAGAAAAGGAAGAAAGAAAAAAGAGAGGGAGGGAGGGAAAAAGGAAGTAGGGAGAGAAGGAGAAAGGGGGAGGCAAGAAGCAAAGAGGGAAGGAAGAAAGAAAGGAAGGAAGGAAGGCGAGAGGGAGGGAAGAAAGAAGGAAGACAGAAAGAAAGAAAAAGAGAGAAAGAAGAAGGGATGGAAAAAAGGAAGGAGAGAAGAATGAAGAAAGGAAAGAAGTTGGAGGGAGGGAGAAAAGCAAGGAACAAAAAAAAAAAGAAAAAGAAAAGAAAAAAAGAAAGAGAACAAAAGACAATACAGTCCCTGTTTTCAACAAACTCATTCTGTTAAAGTGGGGCACCCCATAAAAGAGATTTCAATTACAAGTTAAAAGCAAAGGCCTTAGGGTACAAGTAGTAAGGGCTCTTCTTTCATGTCAGCTGTATAACTAGTATCTGTCTTTTGCATTGAACCATTAGACAGCACCAATGATTTGGATGGTGAGAACTTCTCTTCCCCTGAGGTCTTCAGTAGTTGTGATGACTGAGGAATCAGTTACTAGGTCCACTTTCCATGAGAGTTATTCCCAAGACAGCCTATGGAAGTCATGCTGACAACAGGATCGGAGACTCAGAGATGCTCATACTGGGGTTCTTGAGTCTGAAGGGGTGGGTGGGTGATTTGACCCCATCATACATGATTCTTCGGGAGGGACAAGAGACAGTGGACCCTTTTTCCCCAAGGATTGCCCCTTCTTGATGATGGCTGTGGGGGTTAGGCTGGAAGCAGGATGGATTCTCAAGGTTGATGTGACTTTCCATTAAAATATTCCAGCCATGAGTCATGTCCTACATCCCAGTAATGCCCACAAAGGGATATTTACCTCCTTGGGTGAAAAACTTTAATTCACTATTTATTACACAGACTGAGTGCACTGTTGTATAGACAGACATCTGAGACATGAATATTATTTCTTCACTTTTTTCCCTATCACTGTCTCCTGTGGATTTCTGAACACCTCCACTGCTATTCGGATGTCACACCTGCTGTCCCCAACAGTGTCTGGCTTAGCAGCTGATCTGAGCATTTTTTCTCTTCCCTTCCCTTTTAATCAGGTCACCCAGTCTCCAGGCAAATGCATTCTTCCCGGTCCTCATTAGATGCACGCTGTCCCTGGCCAAGATCCTGTCATTCATCTTTCTTACCCCAAAATCCAGAAATCTAAAATCCATACCCCAACCTCGGCTCCTTACCTTAAATTCATCTTGCAATTTTTTAAAATTTCAAAGTATTTTCTCAGCGTCTCCCTAGAGAGACATCCCTATCTCAGACTCTTGCCACAGTCTCATGAAGTTGTCTAAGCAGGGACCATTATCCCCATTTTATAGATGAGGGAAAATGAGCTTCATCTAAGTGACTTGTCCAAGGCCATAGCAATAGCTTATAAATAAATGTGAAACGGAGACAAGACCCCATGTTTCCTGAATCCTACTCCAGAGTTCCTTCCATAAAATCTGGACTCCAGAAGGCCCTCCTTAAACTACAGCTAGGTGATACAGTGCATAAAGTTCTGGAACTGGAGTCAGGAAGGTCTGAGTTCAAATGTGAACCTGGGGAAGTGATTTCACTTCTGTGTGCCTCAGTTTCCTCAATTGTAAATTAGGGCTAATAATAGCACCTACCTAAATTTTAGGGTTGTTATGAGGATCAAATGAGATATTTGTAAAGTGCCTAGCACAGTTCTGTCACGGAGTTTCCTTCCCCTTCCCTAAAACCAGAGCCAGCCTGTTTCTAAATTGTGAAGTGGGCCATGCTTCCCAGGCTATTCAGGCATATCGTGAAGCTGTGAGGGAATAGAAAACAGGGCAGAGAAATAGTGGGGTTAGAGAGAGAATAGAAGCCTCGCCTCCCCCAAGGCCAGGATACCATTGGGAAAGCATGAGCTGGTAGGGAAATGTCAAGAGACCCTAGAGCAGGGGTACAAGGCAATGGCCTACCTAGGTTCAGATTGTTTTTCGGTCATCCTACTCTTTGGGATCCCATTTGGAGTTTTCTTAGCAAAGATACTGGAGTGGTTTGAAAGTTCCATACCCAGCTCATTTTACAGATGAGGAAAATGAAGCAAACAGGGTGAAGTGACTTGGCAAAGATCACACAAGTGTCTGAGACTGGATTTGAACCTTATAAGGTTCACCTGCATTTTATCTACTGGAGCACTTGGGCAGAAAGGTGAGACCCAGATGCAGGCTAGCCTTTGGAGAGGAAGGGAGAAGGGGGGGAAGGAGGAGAGGGAGGGAAGGAGAGAGGGACACAGAAGGAGGGAAGGAGGGAAAGAGGAAGAGAAGAGAGGGGGAGGGATGGAGAGAGGGAGAGGAAGAGGAAGAAGAAGGGAGAGGGAGAGGAGAAGGAGAAGGAGAGGGGGAAGGAAGAGAGACAAAGAGACAGGGAGGGAGCAGGGGATCAAAGAAGGGAGAAAGAGACACAGAGACAAAGAAGACAAAGAGACAGGGAGGGAGTGGGGGATGGAGGAAGGGAGAAAGAGACACAGAGAAAGACAGAGACAGAAGCAGAGAGAGACAGACAGAGAGACAAACTAAGAGGCAGAGAGAGAGAGACAGAGAGAGAGAGAGAGACGGACAGAGAGAGAAAGAGAGAGAGACAGAGAGAGAAAGAGAGAGAGACAGAGACAGAGAGAGAGAGAGAGATCTGGGGGGAGGGGACCCTGCCTTGGGCACTTACTAGCTGTGTGTCCAGAGACACATGATTTCACTTCTCATCTCGGTTATCTCATCTGTAAAATGGGAGTAATAATAACCATAGCAATGACCTTAGAAGGTTGTTATGAGACTCCAATGAGATACTGTACATACTTTGCAGACCTTGCAGTGTGTTGTGAAAGTAATTTATTGATGATGATGATGATGATTATAGTAAGAGCTGTCCTCATGCTCCTCTCCCCCTTCCATCTAGTACTGGGAGATATGGCCTCAGGCTGAAGCCATCCATCTCTGGCACCCCTGGCTTAATCTCTCTCCCTAGGCCCGAGCTGCCGGTGCAAGCCCCAGTGAGTTATGGGACCATTTAGAGCGGGCGGTCCCCTATCTCTCGCCATAGACCTGTCCTCCCTCTGACTGAAAGCTCACACGGGCTTCCTGAGCTGACGAGGGGGCAGATGGGAAGGGGAATCCGTCTTCGCTGGTCAGGGGGTCAGTAGAGACTGCAATCTGACTCCGGGCCAGAGGAAGGCGTGATGGAGGGGCTATCGGGTTCTCTGAGAGCTGGCCAGCTTTCCCGGGCAGAGACAGCAATCCAAGCTGGGGGATGGGAAGAGGGGAGGAAAGGCGGCCGTCACGGTGCCTTGATTTTCTCCCATGCTTTCCCTTCCCCATCCTGCCCCTTTGTCTTTACTCACTTTCCAGTCCTTCTCTTCCCCATGACCCCTTTGTCGCCCGGGTCCTGGCTTCATGACATGATATCAAAGTGGTAACAGAGTGACCTCTCCCAGGTGACAAGCCAGCAGCTCCTAATTTGGGAGGGGGCCACCCTGCCTGCGCCCCTGCCGGCCTCCCACCTGCTGATGCGGGAGCCTTGCTTCTGTCTCCCTCTCTGGATCCTCTGCATCACAGCCGGCTGCCCCTCGAAGGAAGGACCCCTGCTCCCCCATGCCTCAGACACGAGGGGCCCTAGAAGGGCCTCCATAAGCCAGCCCTGGATCCCGAAATGCCCACCATTGTCCCTCTTTTTCTGAAGATCTCACTCAAATTCATTCATTTCTTCCCCTAGCCTTTATTAAACACCCATGTGGCAGGTCATAATCTGTCTACAATTAGAAGACCTGGATTTATATGCCAGCTCTGTTATTTACTGTTTTAGACAAGTCACTTCTCTCTGGGTCTCAGCCTTGTGTAAAATGGGGAATTCTCCATTACCCCTATGGCTCATCCCTTGTATAAGTTCTACGATCCTGTGAGTCATAACATTTCTCTTGGAATAAATTAAGAAGCCATCGCTTGAGTTCAGAGTAGACTGAGCTAGAAATTGAATCCCTGGGAAAGGGTCTTCTCCATTCAAGGCTTCAGCAGTGATCTTTACGAAGGAATGAATAGCTAAGATTGATACTCAAAAAAAATTTAGGGGCAGAGGTGGCAAAATGGAGAGAGAATTCAAGAGGACCGGGGTTCAAAGTTGATCCCAGACACTAGCTGAATGACCCTACAGCAAGTCACTTAATCCAACTCCCTCAAAACAACAACACTATTATATATATATATAATATGTATATATTATATATATATATTACATATATATGTATATATATAACTATGTAACTATTATTATTACTATTACTACTTCTTTAGATTCTACATTAACAAGTCCTTTAATTGACCATCCTGTGGACACTAGCCACCTCACCCCTGTCATCCTCCTTTGGATGGATTCTACTTTTTCAATGACAAAAAGACTTTATTAAGATGACTATTATGTGCCCGACACGGCTAAGCTCTGCTGATACAAAGTAAGGCAAAAACAGTCCCTGCCTCAGGAAGCCCACAGCCGAACCGTTGAGGATCTGCGAGGTAGCCGTGGAGTGGGTACAAAGTACTCCAAGAGGAGATGCCAGCATGGGGAGGGACTCCTGCCAAAGATGGCTTCTGAGCTGTCCCAAAGAAAGACAACCAAGTCATTAGGCAGTGAGGAAGAGAAAGTGAATTCCAGGCACTGAGGAAGGACAGTGCAGAGGCCTGGGGTTGTCCTGTTCCGGGGACGGCAAGCAAGCCAGTGTTCTAAAGTTGGTGGAGGGGAGTAAAGCTTAAGAAGTTTGGAAGATAAGAAGAGCCAAGACTGTGAAGAGTTTTAAATACCAGACAGAAGATTTTCTATTTGATCCTGGAAATAATAGGGAACTGCTGCATCTGTGATTTTCAGGATGGGTCCAGAAAAGGCCCTAATGAATCTGTTGATTCACCAAAGCCTTTATTACTGCAAAGAGTCTTTAAGTATCAAATTGTGAGTGTGTGTGTGTTTAGCTGTCCAGTCATTAGTCCCCAAATGCTTTCATCACCTGTACATTTCCTCTCCCATCCTCCAACCTCCAACTCCTTTCTATGATGAATTTCAGGACAATTTGGCCTTAGCAGCCAAGATACCCCACAAAATTACTAGCAGATCCTCAATGTCACTGATTACCCTGCCCTGGATAAAAAGACTACATGAGTACAAAATGTTCAGATAGTATAAAACTGGGAAGAATAACAAGTTGCTTGATAGAATAGAGATTCCTCCCCTACTTCTCTCCCCTAAATCTCACCAGGCCAAATCTAATCAAATTAAATGTAATGGAGACACATGTATGTACCTATACTTACTTTAAAAAAATTGGTAACAGAAATACACGATGGGAAAAGTTTGACAAGATTTTGTGTAATAAAAGTATGGCAGATCTAGTACATTCCAGATTATGTCAACAGGGATATATGGTAGTCAAAAATTTAAGTAATGTTGGGTGGGATACCTCAAAAGTGGCCAAAAAGAGGGAAATCTTAGTTGTGCTGTGTGAACTTTGCTTTGTCAGACTGCATATAAAATATTGTGCTCAGTTCTGTACAGGAACATTGAAAAACATAGGATACATCCAAAAGAGGATGACAGGATGAGGAGACTAGTGTCTTGAAGGGGTCCTCAAACTACAGCCGTGGGCCAGATGCAGCAGCTGAGGATGTTTATCCCCCTCCCCCAGGGCTATGAAGTTTCTTTATTTAAAGGCCCACAAAACAAAGTTTTTGTTTTTACTGTAGTCTGGCCCTCT
The DNA here is from genome assembly GCF_902635505.1 of Sarcophilus harrisii. NCBI lineage: Eukaryota > Metazoa > Chordata > Mammalia > Dasyuromorphia > Dasyuridae > Sarcophilus > Sarcophilus harrisii. The sequence continues at coordinate 551,233,787 of NC_045428.1, forward strand.
AACAGTCTGAGGGACAGTGTACTGGCCCCCTATTTAAATAGTTTGAGGACCCCCTCTATAAAATGATCAATTTAAGGGTCTGTTAATATAGAACCTAAAGAAATAGGGGGATGCAACAGCTGTCTTCAGATATTTGGAGGATAATCAAAGCAGTGTTAACTTATGTGTGAAGATGTGTCTACATTCTATCATGCCCTTAGGAAGTGTGTGTTTTGGGGGAAGGGGAAACTCACTGAATTGGGTTGGATTGAATTGGAATGGGAATGACCAAGTGATCCTTTTTTATATAGCTTTTTATTTACAATATATATGCATGGGTAATTTTTCAGCATTGACAATTGCAAAACCTTTTGTTCCAACTTTTTCCTTCCTTCCCCCCACCCCTTCCCCCAGATGGCAGGTTGACCAATACATGTTAAATATGTTAGAATATAAGTTAAATACAATATAGGTATACATGTCCAAACAGTTATTTTGCTGTACAAAAAGAATCGGACTCTGAAATATTGTACAATTAGCCTGTGAAGGAAATCCAAAATGCAGGCAGACAAAAATAGAAGGATTGGGAATTCTATGTAATGGTTCAGTCATCTCCCAGAGTTCTTTTGCTGGGTGTAGCTGGTTCAGTTCATTACTGCTCTATTGAAACTGATTTGGTTCATCTCATTGCTGAAGATGGCCAAGTCCATCAGAATTGATCATCATATAAGTATTGTTTTTGAAGTATATAATGATCTCCTGGTTCTGTTCAGTATCAGTTCATGTAAGTCTCTCCAGGCCTTTCTGAAATCATCATGTTTGATCAAGCGATCCTTAAAAGATAGTCAAATGGTGAGAGAGAGTTTGAGGAAGAGGTATCCCGAAACATACACTCTATATAGGGAGACAATCCCAACAGAGGAGCAGCATCCCAGGCAAGTAGTTTTAAGGAATAAGACCTCAGGCAGTAGAGAAGGGAACTGATTATAGATTCCAAAGAGGATATAGCAGTTAAACTGCAGAGAAATGAATCCAGAAAGCCCAACTGATCAACTTACTCTGAACCCAATGGGGAGCAGCATGAGGACCTTATGAGAAGAGAAAGGATATTGGGGTCCTATAGTTGCCAGAGGTATGGTTACCTTGATTCCATGCAGTCCCTACATAGAGTGCTCCATCACAAATGTACTTTTTATACAAGTGATGTATGTATTTGTAGAATACTGTGCCCCAAGTTTTTGGGAAGAAAATGTGGCATTTATTGTTCTTACCATGTCATTTTAATAAATACCTTTTTGGCAGTCATTGTTCAGTCATTTTTGTGATTCCATTTGGGCATTTTGGCAAAGCTGATTAGCCATTTCCTTCTCCGGTTCATTTTGCAGATGAGGGACTGAGGCAAAAAGAATCAAGTGGCTTGCTCAGGGTGACATATCTAATATGTGTCTGAGGCTGGATTGGAACTCATGAAGAGTTTTCCGGACTCCAAGATCAGTGCTCTATTCTTTAGATCTCCTAGTGCCCCAATAAATACTTTTACCTTGAGCTAATTGTGTCTATTGACTGACTATTAAGGTAAGTTCATTTTAGGGGGCTGATGAGCTCTAGTTTTGGGAATATGAGCCCACAGAATTATACTCTTGAACCTGAGAATAGTAGTTGTCATCTGGGAGGTAGCTCAGAAAATTCACTATATAAAGAAAAACTTCCTCACAATTCAAGCTAACCAACACAAGAACAGACTACCTGGAGAAGTAGTAAATTTCTTATTGTAGGAAGGGACAACTTACTGGCCAAGAGCTGCAAAAAGAAAAAAAAATAAATGAATGAATGAATAGAAAAACATTTATCAAGCACTTCACATGTGACAAGCACAGTGTTAAAGCCTAGGGATACAAATACAAAACCAACCCACAGTCCACCCTCAACAAGTTTTCATTTCAATCTGTGATGTAGAAGCTACAGAAGAGAGTTTTGTTCTAGATCTAGAATCACAGGAATGGTAAATTGGTCCATGAAGCAGTCAACCAACATACCCTCTTGAAAAGCACCAATTACTGTGTCCAGAGCAAGAATGAAAGCTGAGAAGATAGTGGCTGGGATAGACAGCTGACCAGGAAGAGAAGCATGGTCAAGCTTGAGTTTGGCTAATCCCTCACTGACCTATCAAGGCAGCTCATCATGGAACATAGTTCTCAGAAGTGAGTCCCCAGAAACTGGAGGCTTGTTTTTGGACACTTGGTCAGAAGGTTGCTGTTTTTGGTGGGAAAAAGCAGGACAGAGCTTCAGCAGGACACACAGCAAGGTAGGGAGATAACAGGGTAGAATGTGAAGCGTCACCAATAATTATGATAGGTCAGTGGTCTCAGGGGCTCAGTGGTTCCAGTGCCTCTATTGTACAAAGTGATACATCCCTGCCTTCACATTCACTATCTATCTCACTTCAATTTAGGTAGCATAGTTTGACTTCTCTCATGTTCCCACTGACTCTGAGGTACTTCTTTGTAGCACTCCAACGTGCCTAGCACACAGAGAGACAGAGAGACAGAGCGAGAGAGAAAGAGAGAGAGAGACAGAGAGACAGACAGAGAGACAGAGAGAGACAGACAGAGACAGAGAGAGAGAAAGAGAGAGACAGAGAGAGAGAGACAGAGAGAGACAGAGACAGAGAGACAGAGACAGAGACAGAGGCAGAGACAGAGAGGAGAGAGTTGTAAAGAGATAGAGAGACAGAGTTGTAAAGAAATACAGTGAGACAGAGACAAAGAGAGACAGAAAGAGACAGAAACATATATATAGAAAGAGAGAGAGAGACAGAGAGAGACAGAGGGACAGAGAGATAGAGACAGAGACAGACACACACACACATACATACATACAGAGACAGAGACAGAGAGTCAGTGCTAGTGATCATGATGAGCCGCACCACTAATGAAGGCTGCTTCGTGGGGACTTAGCCTTCTAGCTGATTGTCCATGATCGCCCCTCACCCACTGTAAGAACCAGCCCAGCTGGTTTGCTTGCTCCTCCCCTGAAATGGCATACCATCTCCCAACTCCCTGCTTTTGCAGCAGCTGTTCCTCATGCCTGGAATGCTCTTCCTCCACAAATTACCTCTGGGAATCTCTTTTCTTTCAAAGCTCAGCTCACGCCTCCTATTGAGATCTTTGTTCCTATAGACAGTTATTAGCGTTTTCCTCCCCACCCCACCCCTTTCCTCTCCTCTCCTCTGCCCTCCCTCTGTGATTTCGTATTTACTTTGAATATATTTTCATATCATGATGGATAGAGACCCTGACCTGGATTCATGTCTCACCTCTGATACCCACTGGCTGTGTGACGCGGGACAAGTCCCTTAACTTCTCAAAGTTCCACTTCCTCTCTAAGCCCTTAAGATGCTGTGAAGACAACTGGGATTCTCTAGTTCCCTCTTGGGGCAGTTACTTCCCCAAACCAATGAAATCCCAAGCGCAGTCCCCATTCTTTTGTGTCTATATGCAAATGATGTCTCCTCCACAGAACACAAACTCCTCAAGAATGGGGAGTTTCTTTTTTGTCTCTGTATTTCCAAGGCCTAGCCCACAGTGGAGTTTAACTAATGTTCATGGTTCAAAAGCAGGGGTTTGGTCCAAAAAGCAGGATAGATCAAGAAAGTATCTCTCTGTCTTACAGTTCCAGAGTCTGCAGTGTGTTCTCAGATGGCGGACAGTCACAACCTTTGAGATGTAAATCAACTCTTCAGAGAGAGATCCAATTCCTTAGTTTTAAGGACCTTTACTGAGCCAGACCTATTGTTCCCTTCTACTCGTTAAAGGGTCAGCTAGGGGGAAAGAGGTGGAAAAACACTTTTAGTAACTTGGGGAGGGGGAGAGGAACAAAGGGAACTTTGTCAACTCAGACCCGGGGTTTTGACAATGACAATTAGAAGTCTTTTTATCACATTGACCTGAACTTTAAAGCTTTTTCTACCCTTCTCTAGCAAAGGCATGTATTTTTCAATTCTGTATTTTCTGCATTGGATTAGACCAAAAGTTCTCAACCTGGGATCCATGAATATTAATATATATACATATATATTGTTAAATATTTCAACATAATGTTTTCTTTTTTAAATTTATGTATTTAAAAGTATTATCTGAGATAGGATCCAGAAGCTTCACCAGACTGCCCAAGAGATCCAAGTCTTCCCCAAAAGGTTAAGAACCATGGCCTAGATCATGAACGGGAACATTTATGCCAGACATGGCCAAAATACCTAGGAAGGAATTTCAAAACAAGTTGAAAGGAGGAAGACTGGAAGTTTCCTTATTTTTATTTTTAAAGTTTTTTATTTTCGAAACATAGGCATAATTTTCAACATTCACCCTTGCAAAACCTTGCAATCCAAATTTTTTGCCTCCTTGCCTCCTCCCCTAGAGGCAAGTAATTTAATATATCTTAAACATGTATATATTTCCACAAATATGCTACACAAGAAAAATCAGATCAAAAAGGGGAAAAAAAGAGAAAGAAAACAAAATGAAAGCAAACAACAAAAGTGAAAAGCGATGTGATCCTCACTCAGTTCCCACAGTCCTCTCTCTGGCTGCAAGTGCTCTGTCCATCACAAGACCGTTGGAACTGATCTGAATCACCTCGCTGTTGAAAAGAGCCACAAGACTGGAAGTTTCAATCCGAGAGACAGAAAGGTTGAGGTACCAGGTGCCCCGGAAAATGCCTGGGAGAGTGGTCTGCCTTTCTGTGGCTTTGTGCTGTCTTCCCGCTGCCCCCCACACGAGAAAATCCAGTGAGAAGGGGATGGTAGTTTCAAAGCATAACCTGGAGAAAAGCAAAGATGAATTTCAATTCACTAAACTCGGATCAAGCACTTACAGCTCGCCAGTCTTGATGCGTTGGATGCTGAGTATACAAAGACATAAACAAAAACAAAACAGTGCTTCACTCCAGACGCTAGTATTGTGCCCTCTGGGCTCAAAGCAGAAAGTGGTTGGATTTCAGGGAACTGTAATCCCACAGTGGAGGAGAGAGTTGTGGAGAAAAGCCTCCCAGGCCTTCCCGTGACAGGTGCAATTGGGATAAAGGATGTTCATCATCTGACTCAAGGGAGACTCCTTGGTTTTTTCCCAAAGGCAGGGAGTCATTCATTCACTACTCCTCACTCCCAACTTTCTGGGTCGTGAGAGCTTTGAGGGGTGACCGGGGTTTGGCGAGGTTTTGGGAGTCCTGGGAGGTTTAAGGAGTGACTGAGGTTTCGTAAGGTTTGGGGGATCCTGAGAGCTTCGAGGGGTGACCGAGGTTTAGTAATTTTGGGAGTCCTAGGGGCTGTGAGGTGTGACCGAGGCTTGGTGATGTTTAGGGGATTCTAGAAGCTTTGAGGGGTGACCGAGATTTGGTGAGGTTTTGGGGTCCTGGGAGATTTGAGGGGTGACCGAGGTTTGGTGAGATTTTGGGGGTCCTGGGAGGTTTGAGGGGTGACAGAGGTTTCATAAGGTTTGGGGGATCCTGAGAGCTTCCAGGGGTGACAGAGGCTTGGTAATTTTGGGGGTCCTAGGAGCTGTGAGGGATGACCGAGGCTTGGTGAGGTTTTGGGAAGGGTAACCGAGGTTTGGTGAGGTGGAGGGCGGTCCTGGGAGCTTCGAGGGGTGATGGAGGTTTGATGTGGTTTTGGGGATCCTGGAAACGTTGAGGGGTGACCGAGGTTTGATGAGGTTTCGGGGATCCTGGGAGCTTTGAGGGGTGTGACCCAGGTTTGGTACGTTTTCCCCTCCAATCTCTATTCTTTCGCCCCGCCCAGGCTTCGCAGAATACAGCTTCTGCCCGGGGGTTCACCTGATCACCTCGGGAGAGCTGGGGTGTCAGTACGTGTTGGGAAAGAGAGAGTCCGGAGATCCCATAATCTGTAGCCCTCCTCAACCTCGCTCCCGGCCCCAGTTAACCCAGGGACACAAAGTTCAGCCCCTCCCTCTTTTCCTCCCTCTCTCCCTTGTTCTTCCCAGTCTTCCCCATTCGGCAAGTTTTCTTCTTTGTCTGCCTTACTCTTCCTCTCTCCCTCCCCTTTCCCCTCCTTCTCCTTTTTTCCTCTCCCCAGATAAATAGGTTCCCGGGAACAGGAAAGGAACGAAGGGCTAGTCTGGTCCGGCCCCCTCATTTTGACGGATAAGGAAACTGAGGCCTATCCCCTGCTGTTTCTATTGGTCCTCTGCCCCCTTCCTCCGCTTGCCCCTTCTGCTCGGGGCTCCTGGGTTCTGCCAGCATCCCCGCCTGCAGCCAGCCTTCCAAGTCTATTCTTTTTCCTCTCTCCCCTCTCACGCCCTCCTTCTGTTCCCCCCCTCCCCATTATCCCTCGCCTGTCCCCCGGCCCCGCCTCTCTCAGGGCCGCGAAGCCACGTGGTCGGGCCAGGGCGGCTGCAGACTGCTCGGGATCCTGCCCCAGCTGGGCTGGGCTCCGCTCCGCTCCACTCCGCTCGCCTCCGGTCCTCTCGGCTCGCAGCCCTCCGCTCCCGGCGTCCGCCCGCCCGCCTCTGGGGGCATGAGGCGCTGCTGGCGGACAGCGGGTCAAACAAAAGAGCCCCGGCTCGGGCTGTGCGCCCCCGTGCCCAGCGCCCCCAGCGCGGGGCATGGAGACTGAGCGGAGCCGCCCGAGCCCGCGCCGCGCCCGGGGGATGCCGCGGCCCCAGCCCTAGGGAAGCCCCGGCCGCCCTGCTGGAAGCTCGGGGCGCGGGCGCGGGGAGAACGCGGAGGAGGAGAAGGAGCAAGAAGAGAAGAAGGAATCGGAGGAGGACGCTCCCCGGCTCCCTGTTTCTCGCCTCGCAGTCAGCCCCGAGGCGCGGAGCGGAGCCGGAGCGCGGCAGCGCACTCGGAGCCCCAGCCGGAGCCCGAGCCGGGGCGGCTGCAGCAGCAACAGCCAAGGGGGCAGCGCCGTGGGGGCCGGTCCCACTGGAGCCATGAGCAAGTGTAACGGGAGGTGCACGCTGGTCGGGTTCTGCTGCCTGCAGCTGGTGAGAAGGGGTCCCTCCCGGGACCGGAGCGGGGCGGGTGGGGGTGGGGTGGGGACTAACTGGGACCCCGGGACTCTCGGAGCTTGACGCGGGCCGGGGATCAGCACTGGGCCAGCTGGCGAGCGAGCTGGCCATCCCCACCCAGCCTCTGGTCCGGTGTGTTTGTGAGTGTGTGAGTGTGAGTGTGTGTGTGTGCGTGTGCACACGCGCCTCTGTGCGGGGCTCCCTACAGCTGTGTCTCTCCCGAGTGTCACAAACCCCCTAGCCCTCCTTTGTGCGGATGCCTGTCTTACAGGGCCACCCTGGCTGAGCGACTGGAAGGCTGAATCGACTTCCTGGGGATGGGGAGGGGAGATGAGGAGTGGGAACCCCGCCCCCTCCTCACCCTGCCTGCAGGGCTAGGTGGACAATGGGGCAGCCGGGGTGGGAGGAAGGGGCCTGGACCCTGGGAGCTGGGGTAGGCTTTGGTTCGGTTGACATTCTAGATTTCAACTCCTGCTTTTAAGGCCCTGGTGGGCAGTGAAGGAACGGACTCTGGGGCCAGTTGTTACCAAGCTTAAAGAAGGCCAGAGGGCCGGGGTGGTGATGGGAGTAGTTCCACTCCCAGACCCCAAAGTATGGTCCTTGCTTCTCGGCTCAAATTGGGGAAAGGACCGGTCCGATGTAACCGCCTACCTAGCGCTTCAGACTAAGTGTGGGGGGGAGGGAATAGTCGGTTTTGTAGGCATTCAGCAGGGGACCTGACAGGACACAGATTGTCCTAGGACAGGTGGGCAGAAGACTGGGACAGTTAGACCCTCAGTATGCTGTCTGGCCCCCAAACTAACACTTTGGGGGACCTAGCACCAAAAGACCCTAGGGTGAATCAGTTTCCAGGTGGCAATGACAAAGGCTTATTTATTCCAATCCCCAGAAAGAGGAACCCAAGAGGAAGGGGTGAATCTCAATAAAAGCCACATTTAACACCACAGTTTAACCACTTAGAGCTCCAACAATATATCAGTCCTCAGGAACCAACTAGGTGTATTAAGCTCCAGTTGTCCTACAAGCTGAGACCTGTAGGAGGTGGACACTGGGGGAGCTCAGAATGGATGAAAGGACTGCCCTAGTCCGTATCTGAGCAGGGAGCTCAGGTCTGAGGTATCAGTCATGTTATAGTATAGCTGACTGATTCATCTTCTAGAAAGTAGTGGTGGCAGTGGGGGGAGAAAAGCTGCCTGGGTCACTTTTGCCTGCCTCAGTTTCTTCCCACCCTATTTAAGTCTCTGACGCAGGAGGATGCAGGCAGCAGCTGTGGGAGTCTGTGCTGAGTTACTGAGAGGAGGAGTGGAGGAAGGGTGATTTTGGATAACCAACAGGCAGCTCACATTATTTAGGTGATTGTAAGAATCACCCAATTTACCCCGGTGGTGGAAAGGGCTCCTTCCTAACTTGGACCAAATGTATCTGTATTCAGAACTTCTGGCAAATCATTTAATCTCCATAGACCATGGGTTCCTTCTGTTTAAAATGGGTATGAGTTTGTTGTGGGAAAAGAAATTATTCTAAATGGGCTCTTCAGTTCCCTGCAACAGTAAAGTTTCATGATTCTACAAAAATACCTGGACTGTTATAGGACTCTCTCTTCTTTCCTAAGATATTCTTAAATTTATCAATATGATCTAATGTTAATTTATTTATCAATTAATGTTTGGTGTTTGACCTTGGCATGTAATTAATTAACCCCCTTTTTCTAGAATTGCCCTTTCCCCTTCTCCATCTTCACCCAGAACCTTAATCCTTCTGAGTCCTGGGAGCTTTGATTGGTGGGAGAGAGCTTGGTGAAGTTTTCCCCTCTAGTTCCCACCCTTTTTCCTTCCCTGTGATTTGCAGAACTCCCATTTCTATCAAGGAGAAACCAGTCTTAACCATCCTTCAGTGCTTCATCTAGGTCCCACCTCTTCGATGAAGCCTTCTGTGGTTGCCCACAAACTGTTAAGGGAACTGAGGTTATTTATCATGGGGAAAAGCAAACAAAGGAAAAACACAATGCCTGCTTCCAACTATTTGCAGGCCCTCTCCTAGAATAGGGAATTAGAATTTATTCTGACAGGCTTAAAGGCAGAACTAATACCTGTGGGAGAATTTAGAGGGAAGCACAGATCACTTTGTATGGGGAAGGCCTGGCTAATGATCGGAGCTGTCCAGTACTGGAATGGTTGCCTTGTCTGTTGCTCCGGGCTATGACAAGGTTTCCATCAGAAGCTAAATAACTGTCACAGATGACATAAAAAAAAAAAAAAAAAGTGGGAGAATGGACTTGAGCAGTAGGAGGATGAACTAGGTGATCTGAGATCCCTTCCAACTTTACAATTCTCAGCTTTTCCCTTCTCTGAATTACTAAGAGACTGAATGCTCACTCTCTAGTCCCTGATTCTATCCTGCCTGTTTTCCCCCTACCTCTCCCCCCCGCCCCCACACAGCAGTTCATATTATTTCCTAGTTTGGGCTTTCCAGGTATACTGTGAAGTCCTGAACAATCTAAGTCTTCATCGTTCAGGTGCTGGATTTGGAGTCCAGAAGACTTCAGATTCTAACTCATTCTGCTTACTAGCTGTGTGATTATGGGCAAGTCCCTCCATCCCTCTGGTTCTCAGTGTCCCTCATCTGTCAGACAGAATAAGGACAGCTTTGGGTAATTGTAAAACTCAAATGGGATCATGTATAGCAAGCGTTTTGCAAAGTCTAAACCCCATTACTAGACTGAGCTCCTTGAAAATAGGGATTCTTTTTGCCTTTGTTTGTATCTGTAGTTTAGCACAGTACCTGGCACATAGAAGAGTCTCCAAAAGTACCTGTTGCCTGACTGACTCCAATGTGCTATGACCGACTATTTAACTGTTCTTATTAGTATGCTAGTAATGAGCTCTAGATCTGTGATTTCACTGGTCTAGGGAACTCCCAGATGAGGAAACATCCTCTCCTCATGCAGGTACTTCTATCTCATCACATATATATTCCTTTTGTGTATTATCTTTCTTCATTAGATTGTAAGCTCCTTGAAGACAGAGACCATGTGTCTTTTTCACAATGCTTAGCACTGTGCATCATATATAATAGGTGCCTAATAGATGCATTAAATTGAACATACAGCCTTAGAGAGTAGCCTAGAACCTGAGGTCACAAAATGGGGATGTATCAGAGATGGGACTTGAATCTTACCATTTCTGAAACTAGCTTTTTGTACATTATTCCACACTACCCCATGAAAGTAGGAAATGATACAAGGCAGATATGGATTGTGTCATTTTACCATGCCAGAACTGAATGGAACCTTAGACATAGACCCAAGTCTCTTGTTTTACATTTGGGGAAACTGAGCCAAGAGACAAAAGCAAGGGTACATATAGCTTATTGCTGGCAGTCAGTTGTGGTGCTTGGTTAATGAAAACTGCACAATATTACTCCATTATCTGCTAGTGAAAAAAACTAGGGATGATTTCTCTGATTTGTTATATCTAGAGACCCCCATGGACTGACTTCACCCTAAAGCAAAGATGGATGGTCAGTTATGTTCAGGGCCTTGCACATAGTAGACACTTAATAAATGCTTGTTGCAGTGAAAACTGCACAATATTACTCCATTATCTGCTAGTGAAAAAAACTAGGGATGATTTCTCTGATTTGTTATATCTAGAGACCCCCATGGACTGACTTCACCCTAAAGCAAAGATGGATGGTCAGTTATGTTCAGGGCCTTGCACATAGTAGACACTTAATAAATGCTTGTTGCAGTGGAATGAAATGGTATTTTTAACATAGATTTGACCGTGTCACTCTCTTCCCAAATGTTCAACAGCTCCCGGACACTTTCAGGTTAAAACAGAGATTCCTCAGCCTGACATTTAAAGCTCCCACCTACCTTCCAGTTTCATTTTATAATTAACAATCTGGCTTCCACCTACTTTCCTATCCTCATTCATTTTTCTCTTCTTCACACTGACTCTGATCCAGTAAGACTTGCCTGCCAGCTGTTCCCTTACACAGAGCTCTGCCTGCATCCTCTCTTTCAATCTTTGATCCTCAGATGTGGACTGGTACAAAGGAAAGAGCAATGCATTTAGGGTCAGAGGTGAGTGTGATCTTGGATGAATCACTTGATTTCTGTGGGCCTCAGTTTCCTCCTCTGTCAAAGAGTTTAGACAACATGGTCTTGGAGATTCCTTGCCGTTTCTGATTTAGTAATTCTCTGCTCATTTTGCCTCATCTCTTTTTCTGCTTCTTCATTGTTCTAATGCCTCCTCCTCCATAATCTCTTTTTATTCCCTCCAGTCCTCAGACTCTCTTCCTCTTAAAGTTACTTGATTCTTAATTACTTAATTTACTTGTGACCCTGCACCAAATTAAGACAGACTCCTTGAGAACAAGAACTGTTTTTGTTTATATCTTTGTCTCCTAGCACATAGTAGGCGTTTAACTTGTATCTGTTTAATTGTGTCTTGAAGGCTAGGATTGAGAGAGGTAGGCCCTGAGAAGCTAGCTCTTCTCATTTCTAGTTGGTAAATTCCTTTTGGGGATGCGTATTTGTGTGTTTATGTGGATTTCCTGCTAGCTCACATAGCCTGCTGTCCCTAGGTTTGATGATCTGAAAGAATGGCCAGCTTGAATTATTGTATTATTAACTGTGGTGATGTTGGCAAGCTTGGGGAACAGAGACAGGATCTCTGAAATGCCTCGGCATCAATTCCAAAGGTAGCGCCTCTGGATGCTGTCCATGGAGTGTCCCCACGGCTAGTTATTATGATGTATTTGACCAGAGGGGCTTGTATTGTTATAATGATTTCACACCAGGTTCTTCTGGTGATGAAAATAAAATAATACCCTGCATTGGTTCTGCATCAAGCTTTTCACTTTTCCCAAGATATCCTCGTATGGTGGGGAGAGGATTCGTATGAAAATGAAAACACCTGAGTTCTAGTGCCAGCTCTGCCACGAACACTTGAGCAAATCTTTGTCCTTGGCTTCCTCACTTGTGAAATGAAGGAACACGTTTAGTCTGGAGAAGAAAAGACTTAGGGAGAACAGGATAACCATTTTTAAATATTTGTAGGTTTTTCTTGAGGAAAGGGCATTAGCTTTTTTTCTGCTTGGTTCCAGAGGGCAGATCTATTGGTATTGGATGGAGATTGTAGAGAGGCAGTTTTCACATCCATGTAAGAGAAAAATTCCCAATAACCAGAGTTATCCGAGTGTAAAAAGACTGCCTTCGATGGTAGTGAATTCTTGATCAGGGTTAAAGGGGATTTCAAGAACAGGTTAGATGATTATTTGTTAGAGATGTCAGAGAAGACATTCTTTTTCAGAAACGGGTTGGATTAGCTGGCCTCTGAGGTACTTTCAAATGTTGAGTTTTTGTGATAATAAGTAAATAATTTCTATGCTCATTTCCAGTTTCAAAATGCTATGATTCTAACTCCACCATCTTTTTGCTCCTCATATCTAAAAAGATGGGGCTGTTATTACTGTCCTCATTTTACAGATGGGAAATCACAAAGCAGAGAAACTGAGGAGTGCTAGGACCAACTCAACCTGGAACCCATTGTTAAATTTTCAGCGTGAGCATTTACATCTCAGAAATTGGCAAACCTACAAATCAGGGCTTGATTTATTGTTTTATTGATTTCTAGGCTAGAAAATATTACTAATACATATTAAAGTTTAAAATATGTCATGGGTATCCTGCTTTCTCCCAGTTGATTGTTAAACATTTACCAGGATATTCTGCACAGAAATGCATTAATGAAGGAGCTTTAAGTATAGAACTGCATCTCCTTAACCTAAAGTCTTTTCTACATGTAGATGTGATGTTTGACTACTTTAAAATTTTTTATTGTAGCCTTTTCCTCCCTCAGGTGTTTTCCTTAACCGCTTTTGCCCTCACCATTGAGCCTTACTTTTTAGAGAAATATTCAGTCAAACCAACTGACCAAGCTTCTGACAGAAACTCCTTTCTGCCTCCTCTCTATGGAAAGGAGGAAGTTATATTTCATTAGCAGTTCTCCAAGAATGAGATTATTCTATTATATTTCATCAGAATTCAACTGCCTTTTAGTTACCAAGCATTTGATAGTCAGTGAAAGGAAATGGGGATGTTTAGTCAATTACTGCAGTCAATTACTTGGGAAGAAGAAACAATTGATAGGAAAACAAGCTGAGATCAGGGATTTCTTGGGAAGGGAATAAGGACTATCCTGGGCACATTTGCCTTCAGCCCAATATTCTCCTCTTTCTCTTATTCCTGAATCAGTGAATTCCTTTTGGACTCCTAGGGCAGATTGAGGAGCAATAAATGAAAGTCAAACCTAAGAGGCGAATTTAGATTTGATTATCAGGAAAAATCATTCCCCATAGTGGGAACTTTCTAAAAAGTCAAATGGTCTGTCTCAGGAGGTAGTGGGATTCCCCCCCCCCTTTATTAGAGACCTTTAAACAAAGATTGGATGCCCATTTATCAAGACGGTTGTACAGGGGAACATGGGTGGAACTAGAGGACTTCTGAGATCCATTCTATTTCCAAAATCCCTTAATTCTATGGTTGTCAAAGGACAGGTAGGAAGTCTTCAGGACCATCATTTACTGTACTCACTCAAGAAAATGGGTTCTGAAATTTTAGAAAGATTCCCAGCAAAAAAAGGATGGCACCTTGATGTAGTTAACACACACTCTCTCTGTCTCTGTCTGTCTGTCTGTCTGTCTCTCCCTCTCTTTCTCTCTTTCTCTGTCTCCCCTCAAAAAAAAAAAAAAAAAAAAAAACAACAGTCTGGGACCTGAGAAAATTAGGTTAAACTTCCACTTCTATATTTCCTGGCTACATGGCCATGGGTAAATAACTTCTCTGTGTGCTTATTTCCTCCTGCCTATTAAGACAGTTAAACTACACAGCGTCAGGGATTCCTTCCAGGTTCAACCTTCTCAGAGAAACTTTTTAGGCTATGGTACATTATGGGTTAATGGATTCCCCTTCACAGTTGATCAGAATCTCTCAATTCTCTGAGCATGACTAGTGAAGAGTTTTCTGAACAAAGCAAAAGGCATAATAATATTAATGATAACTGACATTTATCTAGTGCTTGAAGGGTTTGCAAAGAACATTATATACATTATCAGTTGTAAAGTGATGCAATAAATTTAAAATTTCTGCTAATTCAGACTTATGGGGTAGCGTTGGGGAGGAGAGGAATTAATCTGGAGAAAAGTTCAAACTGTGGGAGAAGGTATTTTAAGATCTAGTAGAAAAGCAACATATTTAAGAACAGTCTTCTGATATTCTGCTCTCCTCCTCTGATGCTTCATGGAGGTGACCCTGGCTTCTCAAAAGCTGAACTGTTGAAGTATAAACTCTGATAAACCCTACCAAGCTGGAAAAACTTTGGGTATGGAGTCTGTTATCTAAGGACCAACCTAGCAAAACAAAACTTTGGGTTTGATTTGGGTTTGGGTTTTTTGAGATATCATTGCTCTTTCTGGCGTGTATTGGAAGCACACTGGTACTTCATGAACCTTTAACCTACTTCATTTCCAAAATGGGTGGATTCACTCATTTCTAATCCATCCTTGCACCAGGATACTCATCATATGGGTGCCAGACATAGTGCAGACACCCTATTGGCTTTAGCCCTATGTATTGTAACTCAGAACTCCAGAGCTTGAGCATTCCACTGGTCTCGACCTCCCCCAGGAGCAAGGAGCTACAGGCATTGTGCCACCTTGCCCTGGCCAGCTCCTTAAATCAAAAGAGACTCATTATCTGCATGATAAATGTTTCAGGCATACAGCAGCCCTTGAATACCATGTACCAAGTCACAGACTCTGTTTTGGTCTTTATTGGTAGAAGGAGGACACAAAGGATCCTTGGAAAAATTGAGTTATATAGGAAGACCGGTCCTTTACATTTGCATAAAACTCTAACAACTCTTTTGTGGTATCTCCTCCAGTGCCGAGCTAAGCACAATGCTTGGAATAAATGTTTAACAATTTTTTGTGTGTTTATTGAGTGAGTGAAGTCTTAATTGGGGACTTAGAAGGACAGAAGGGGAAGTAGATTATAAGTCCCCTGGAGATGTAGAAGATTTGGACCCCTTTGTGTCTGAGCACCACTTATTTTTTTTCCCTTTTTGTTTTGATCTTTGTTGCTTCACTTTAAATTAAACACTTGAAAATTGGATTCATATGTTTCCCCATATGCCTAGCAAGAGCGTGACACAGGGGATGGGGACTCGAGCCAGGGCTGGATTATATGTATAACATGGTACAAGAGGGGTGAACATTTATTCCTTCCCATAGCCTTGATATGGGAGGAGAAGCAGGGATTATTGTCTCCATTTTACAGATTGGGAAACTAAGATTGGGAAACTCAGTAATTTATCTGGGATCCTACAGTCAGTAATTAACAAAACAGGAAATAGTAATATAGTAATTAATTAGCAAACTTGCAACCCAGGCCTTCTTCACTTCCTACTTCATTATGTTGTTTCAGTAGAATAATGTTGGGGGTAGGTAAAGGAGAGGGGAAGGAAGAGGCTAGAAGGAAAGCTTAAAACTCTTGCCTTCCTTGCCAGTGAGAGGCAGGGGCAGCATCTGCCACCATCACTTGATTATAAGGATGACCAAGCAAAATCCTAACCTGGTTTGTGGTTCAAGCAGAAAAAAAAAACCTGTGGGGTTGGAGGATTAATTTTTTAAATTGTAGACTTAGCCATCAACAGAAACAATTCAATCTAGAACAAGAAGTGAAAAAAAATCTTAGTTCCAACCTTAGCATTTAACAAAGAAAACCTAAAGGAACTTTAAAAATATCCAAGAAACCAAAAAGGGTTTTACTCTGCATCTCTTTCTAGCTATATTTACTCTCTCAAGCTTGTTCTTAATGTCTTTTCTTTTATGTATGTATGCATTTTATCATGATACACATCCTATATTATATTCAGTATATATATATATATATATATATATATATATATATATACACACACACACACAGTTAACATGTAATCAGTTCTGGTTTTGATGATCTAATTTTATCTCTTCACCCAGGCTCATTCCACAAGCACTTATTAACCTCTTACTGTTTGTTAAGTTCTGGACTAGTTGGTGGTGATATAAAAAAGTAGCAAAACTAAAAAAAACAAAAAATCAACTCCTTATTAAGTGTTTACTATGTGCTGGGTACTTTATTGAGCACTGAAGATACAAAGAAAGGCAAAAACAATCTCTGCCCTCCTGGAGCTTACAATCTAACGGGAAAGACAACATATAACTATGTATGTAACAGGATATACAGAGCAGATAGAAGGTCATCTCAGGGAGGAAGACACTAGCAATTGAAAGAACCTTGAAAAACCTCCAATTGGGGTTTAGTCCCTAATCTTAAGGAGTTCACATCCTCCTGGGGGAAGAATACAACACTGTACCATAGTACCCCTGAAAGAACATTGGTTCTGGAGGGTTGAGGGATCTGAGTGAAAATCCTGATACTGCCAGTGACTTAGCTGTATGACCATGGGCAATTTATGACCTCTCTAGGCTTAATTTATAAAATTAAAATAGAAAATTAAATCCTGAGAACAAGGGGCAACAGAAAAGAGTCCCTGATCTTGACTCTGCTGTTGAGCTTGCTCTGAGTCTTAATTTTCTCAAGTATAAAAAGTGAGAGGAGAGCTTGGGCTAGATCAAGCATCTATGAAAAATTTGGCTACATCCCTCCTCACCAGCCCCCTTCCTCCAAATATTTGGTAATAATGAACTCCCCTAGCATTTATTAAGCACTTACTGTGTGCCACTATGGGGATACCAAGGTAAGAAACAGTCTGGCTCACAGTATAATGGGGGAGACACCAGACAAATAATTATGTGCCAACAAGATTAGAGATATGGTAAACTGAGGATCATATTAAGGAGACGGTCCTAAGATTAAGGAGGATTGGGAAAGGCTTTCTATGGATGGGATTGTGCTTGAGAGAGGAAGGAAACTAGGGAAGCCAGAAGAACAGCTAGAGGACACCACAGTGTACAGAGTCCTGGGCCTGGAGTCAGAACGGTTCATCTTCATGAATTCAAATCTGGCTTCAGACACTAACTGGGTGATCCTATTAGCCTCGGTTTCCTCAACTGTAAAATGAGGTGGAGAAAGAGCTGAAAAACTTCTACAGAATCTTTACCAAGAAAACCCCAAAATGAGGTCATGGAGAGTTGTACACGCCTGAAATGACTCAACAACGAGGGAAGCCAGGAGGCAGAGAGAAGGAAGAGCGTTCCAGGCATGGAGGAACAGCTACTATTTAGTGGTAGTATAAATACTTGAAACTAGATACTTAAAATAGTTTGAGACCACTGAACTAAATAATCTCTTAGGTGTTTTCTGTCTCTGAGACAAGACCTCTTAGTCTTTGATGGGGAAGTTTTCTTGGAGGAAGAGATAACCGTACATTGGTTGGCAAAAGCTATGAAAGTGGAAATTAAGCCATCCATGTGTGGAGATGGCAACCATGGGTATAATTGTAGCTAAGTCACAGTATCTCTTGTTATGGAGAATTGTGGTAAGCCTGGATATACACATAGAAGGGAAGAAATGGAGGGACTGCAATGCCAGAAGGCCAGACTGAGGAAATGAGATTTATTCACATTAGGTCAAGGAGATTTGTGTGGCTATTATGTAATGGAGAATAGAGAGTCCCTTCAAGTTCCTGAGCAGGGGATGAAATATCTGAATCCAGAATGGATTGGGCCGGGGTGGGGGTGGGGTGGTCATCTTGGAATACTTAACGTGATAGTTATCTCAATGGTCATCCATCCCAGCCAGACTTACTGAAAGTCCCTGGAGAACATAACCACATCTCATCTCAAGTGTTTTTCTCTCTCAACTCCAAAGCTTTGTCATATTAGTCCCAGTCACTTAATGAATATGAGGGTCTAGTCTGGAATAGAGAGGGAAGGCGAGGAATATCAAGATTTGAGGGACAGATATAGTAAATCTAGTAAATATAGAGTAAATCTCTCCCTCTGAAATTATCTCCCATTTGTCTTATCTCTATCTTGTATGTACACAGTTGTTTGCATATTGGACTCTAAGCTCCTTGAGGGCAGGAGCTGTGTTTTCACCTTTCTTTGTATCCTCAGAGCTTAGTACAGTGCCTGCCACACAGTAGGTGCTTGATAAATACTTCTGGTTATTGTTATTTTTGAAGTTGGAGTCACCAAGACTTGGGTTTGAATTCTGCCCCCAGTACTTACTACTAGTATGACTATAGAGAAATCATTTCTAAACTCTTGATTGTCTCCTTCTGCAGTTGTAAAAAGAGGCTAATAAAACCCAGAGCACTTACCTCACAGCACTGTTGTGAATGAGATTGCATGTGTGCAAAGGGCTCAGCAAGATTTAAAGGCCCATATAAATGTGGATTAGTGATATGTGGGGGAAGCTTCTATTCGCGTGTTAGCTAAGAGAGGGAGGAGAGGTACTGATGCTGATAAGAAGCTGGCTACCATAGGTGTGGAGGGCTGACAGATGGGAAAACTGAGAAGCTGAACAGGTGTAGAGGAAGAAAGGATGGGTTTCATTCGGTGTGTGACTGGGGCTTCAGCAGTCCCATAGGGTGGGGAGACAGAGACACAGAGACAGAGATAGAGACACACACACAGAGACCCAGAGACAAACAGACAGACACAAAGACAGAGACAGACAGAGACACAGAGAAATAAGACAAAGAGAGACAAAGACAGGTAGACACACAGAGAGAGACAGAGAAACAAAGAAAGAAAGACAGAGAGCTTGAAGATTTTGAGTGAAAGAGTAGAGAAACAAAGAGATAGACAAAGAGAGGGAGATAGAGACAGAAAAAGAGAGACAGAGAAGCAGAGAGAGACAGGGGGAGACAGACAGACAGAGAGAGAGGGAGAGAGAGAGAGAGAGAGACAGAAAGACAGACAGAGAGAGAGAGAAACACAGAGAAACAGAAAGACATAGACACACACACAGAGGTAGACAGAGGTGGGGGGAAGAGACAGAGAGCTTGAAGATTTTGAGAAAAGAAAGAAGAGACAAAGAGAAACAGAGAGACAGAGATAGACAGAGACAGACAGACAGATACAGAGAGACAGAGAAACAGTGAGAGAGACACAGAGGAAGAGAGAGACAGACATAGAGAGACAGAAACAGAGACAGAGAAACAGAGCTTGGAGATATCAGTCACTGAACGAGCAGCCGCTTCCTGAGCATTCTGCCTTAGGAAGGAGATGGCCAGTAATGTTTCTTGAGAGGAGTTTTGGCCTTGTTGATGAGGCCAGACAGCCCGGGAGAGAGGAAAGACAAACAAGACAAGACTGTAGCTTTGAAGTCACGCCAAAAGGTGTGTTTCCCACAGCTGGAGCCCTGGAGACGTTGGCAAAGTTTCTTAGCAGACTCAAGCCTGTTCACTTACACTCTGGAGGAGCCTGTGAGAGGGGAGCTCCAACAGGGGTTGGATGAGGGGGCTCATCTCACTGGAATGTCCTACCATTTTGTAGGAGCAACATGGTAAAGTGGAAAAAGTACTGAGAATTCCGAGGCTCTGGGTTTGGATTCTGCTTCTGACACTATATAACCCTGTAAAAATCACTTAACGTCTGTTTCCCAAGTGGCATGTAAATACTAATGATGATGATGATGATTTATTTATCTGTTAATAATAAGGGGTGATATGGTGAGTAAAGAGTTAACCTAATTGTCAAACCCACTGGGATTCAGCTCAGTCTCAGCACTGAGGCCTCCTGGTTATGTGGGCCCAGTCTAAGTTGCAAAGAGGGCTCAGTTTGTATTAAAAGAAAATAATAGCAACATTTACAGAGCTCTCCTCCTGTGCCCAAGGACACCTTGGGTGGGGTGCTAGGCCTGGAGGCAGGAAGCCTCATCTTTCTGAGTTCAAATCCGGCCTCAGACACTTACTGGTTGTGTGATTCTGACCAAGTCACTTAATCCTATTTGTTTAAGTTCCTGATCCTTAAAATAAATTGGAGAAGGAAGGAAGTGGCAAACTGGTTCAGTATCTTTGCCAAGAAAAGCCCAAATGGGTCACAGAGAACTCTGAAGTGACTGTAACAACTGAACAATTATGTACCAGAGACTGTGCTAATGATTTACAACTTTACAATTATTATTTCATTTGATCCTCCCAACCTGTGAAGTGAGTACTGTTGCTATTCCCATTTTACAGATGAGGAAACTGAGGCAAATAAATTAAGTGACTCACCCAGGATCACACAGCTTAAGTTAGATTATTGCCCTTCATGTTCAAAGAGGATCAAAATGAAATCACTTTGTCAAGGGTCATATAGCTAAGTAAAGGCCTGGGGCCACACTTGAACTTCAGACAGAACTATATCTACTGTATTACCTAGTGAGTTTGTTCCCTGTTCCCTACACCAATGAAATCCTTAAATCCAGTTTGCTGTTTTTTAACGGCAATGAACCTATAATACTTATATTATCTATGTTCCCAGATATTTCTAAAAGTCAAGTGAGATAATGGACTTATTTGTAAATCCCAAACGTAGTGTAAGACTGCCAGGATTAGAATGGAAAGCCCTTGAGGGCAGGGACTGTCTCATTTTTTGTATTTGTCTCCCCACTACCTGGAACATAGTAGTCACTTAATGAATTCTTTTTCATTCATTAACTCATTATTCACTGCCATCTTTCTTTTTCTCTCTTTCTTCTCCTTGTCCCTTTCTCCTTCTATCTCTTTTTCTCTATTTCTTCTCTCTCTTCCTCTTTCTGTTTTTGTGTATGTGTGTCTGTGTGTGTGCACATATCTGTCTCTCTCTGACTCTCCCTCTTTCTCTTCTTCCCTCATCTCCTTTCTCTTGTCTCTGCCTTTCTCCTCCCCCCTCTCCTTCTCTCCTTTGTCTTCTCCCTCCCCAGTTTCCCCTTCCTTCTCCTTTGGCCCCTCTGCTTTCCTCCTGGAGACTTCTCTGTGAGGGAGACTCGTAGAGAGAAGCATTGCCTTTGGAGGTAGAAGGCTAGGTTCCCGCGTCCCCAAATCCATTGTCTAATAAAGAGAGTTTTCCTCTCAATCAGCTCAGCATTCAGTCCAACAGACCAATTTTTTCAGGCTTCCCTCCATCCCGCCGGCTGGGTTCCTGCACGATGACACATCCCCGAAGTGACACGCTATTCATTCTTCACAGCACAGCGGGACCAGCAATGTGTCATGCTGGCTCATGCATTAGACTTGTTCAGCTTGGCCTCAGAGGGTAAGACTAGGAGCAATGTGGGGAAAGCGCTAAGGGCGGAGTTCAGCTCAGTATAGGGGGGGGGGGTGTCGGCATTTGGGGCAATCAGGGCTCCAAAAGTATGGCAGGAATAGTTGTAGAAATGGAGATTATTTGTACAAAAACAAACAAAGATAGCCTAAACATTTTAAAACTTAAAAACAGCTATCCAAAAGTGAAGTTGGGATCTCATAGCTGAAGGTCTCTAAAAGGGGAGGTTCAAAACCCACTTTGAGGAGCTATTGTATAGGGGCTGTTCAGCTTGCTCCAGTTCGTGCTGCCATTCCTTCTCTCTTGTCCTATTGAAGTCTCCTTCTAATCGGGCTCCCTGCCTCAAGCTCAGCCCAATTACAATCTGTATTCCTAAAGCATAGCTCTGACTCCTCAAAGATGAAATCCAAACTCTCTGTACATAAAGCCATCTTAACCCAGCCTCAACCTACTTTCCTCACCTTATTGTTCAGTCACTCAGTTACGTCCAATTCTTTGTGACCCCATGTGGGGATTTCTTGGCAAAGATACTGGTGTGGCTTGCCATTCTATTTTCTAGTTCATTTTACAGATGAGGAAACTGAGGTAAACAGAGGTAACTTGTCCAAAGTCACAGGGCCTCAGGACTGAAGTCACATTTTCCCAATTCCACACCCAGAGTTCTCTCCACTCAGTCACCTAGCTGCCTCTTATTACACATTACTACTCTTGATTCACCTCATGGTCCAGTCAGTCTGACCTTCTAGTCGTTCCTCATCAACAGAAGTCCATTTGCTTTCATAACAGACTTCCTTTGCATGGGTTGTTCATAAGGTGTTTCCTTCTACTTTTTACCTCTTAAGAATATTATTTTCTTTCAGGATTCAGCTCAAATACCCGCTTCTATGTCACTGATTCCCAGCATTTTGTTTGTTTGTTCTGCAAAGTCCTTTTGGAAAAAAAAAAGAAAGAAATGTGTTGTGAGCCCTTCAGAGCAATTTAATGTGTTATTCAGAATATTCTGCAATTATTTATTGCTTAAAATGCCAGCAAATGATTTTTTAACAAACTTCATGCACCATTGTAGAGAATCACCACATGGGAATCACTTTCTTATTCCTCCCTCCCAGATACCAGGAGCCTTACCAGCAAAACCACCTTGTGTCCATTTTGTATAGATCTTTACATGTGCTCGTTATCTTTCCATTTGAATATAAGCTCACTAATGACATGGATTGTTTCACTTATAACTTCCTACCCCCAGTACCTGTCACATAGTAGGAATTTAATAAATGCATATTGATTCATATGAGTTAGAATAGATGGTCTATAAGGTCCCTTATGAGTCTTAAGTTTCTGTGATTATCCTGAGTTCATTGTATCCAGTCATTATTCAGCATTTACTATATACCTGCTGCATACAGGACCTGTTTTGAGCAAGTAATATAAGGCAGGAAACATGGTTCCTTTAAGGGAAGATTTTTAAAGCAATCGTCATGGAAGAGAATCTGATTCTTATTATCCAGTGTTCCTTAGAGAAGGACCTGTATTATATAAGTATCAGAAAGGTGACAAAGAGAATGTGGAATCAGGAAAGCCCGAGTTCAAATCCTCCTTCCAATTCTTAATAGCTGTGTAACACTAGATAAAATCACGCAGCCTCTGTCTGCCTCAGTCTCCTCATCTGAGACAAATGATGTCAAAATGAAATTAATAATCACACCCAGCTCAAAATTGTGAGCATCAAAGGAAGTAATAATAGACTTTAAGGATTATATACACGAGCAACTGTTAATACATTTCTTCTTTATTTTGGTATCAGGAACAAGTGTGTCTCTGATGAACTTGGTTTTTTGTCTTTTGTTTTTAAAATTAGCTAGTAAGAACTAACCCAACTCTGCAGCATAACAATGTCTATGTGACTTCATATAAGTCACCTAATTTTTTTCACTTACAGTCTTATCTGGAAAATGAAATCTGGAAAATGGAAAACTTTTCCACTTTTTGCCTAAGAAATTTTTACATAGTATAGGTATGTATAATAGGGGTGCAAATAAAAATTCATCAATAATTTCACAACCCCTACATTCAGTAACAGATCTCATATAGGGCGATGAGTTGAAGTTTAAGAAGTCGGAGATTAGATAACCAGTGAGTTTCCCTCCAGTCCTAAACCTGTGATTCTGTATTTCCCATGTGATCTTTGGACAAATCACTTCTTTGAGCCTCAGTTTTCCTATCTGTAAAGTAAGGGGACTGGACCCCTCAGGTTTTCTGCTGCTCTAGACCTTTGATCCTGGTTGTGTCACTGCTGGAGTCCCTCTTTGATGCCTTCTCAAAGAGAAATGTCTCTGGATTGTCAAAGACAATGCCAGTGGCATTAGCAGGCATCACCAAACAGTAAATGCTGTGATTTGGACCAGGAGACCTAAGTGGGAAGCTAAGTGGGAAGGAGCACTGCCCCAGTAGGGTGGCTAGCAAATGATGGGGTTTTGTTACCTACACACACACACACACACACACACACACACACAGAGGAACACCTACATACACACCTGCCTCCGTGAATTTTATTTTTAGTTCCATTGACAAATATCCGTATTCAAATATGTGAACAGGAGCGTAAGGGAAGAAAATGAGAAAAGCAAGCATACAAGCCAAACCAGCCAACCAACCAAAAACAACAAGAGATTGTAAACGATTCTACATGTGTCTGTAACTTCTTCTATTTACTGATCATTAGCTCCACTTTAGGAGACGCAGAATCAGAGTAAAGACTTCCTTTGCTGTGTTGTTTTGTGAACTTTGACTATATGGTCTGTGTCTATTTAATTGGTTTTTTTCCTTCCCTCTGCATCACCTTCTCCAGATCTTCCCATATATTTCCCTGAATTCTTTATCATTGTGTCTCATGGCCCAATAATATATGCCATTACATGCATCATTTAATGATTTGTTCAGTCATTCTCTAGTTGATGGTCCCTTAGTTTGTTTTTGGTATTTTGTTATTACAAATACTCTGCTGGGAATATTTTTGTACCAATAGGTTTTTTTTTTTCCTGTTGATAACTTGGGGGTAAAGTCCCAGTAGTGGAACCCCTGGGGTGTATGCAATTTGGTGACTCTTAACTGTCAAAATCCATATTACTTTCCAAAGAGATTGGACCAACTAATGATTCTGCCAGTTGTCCTATGGGGACTAAAAACAAGTCCAATTTCTCCTTCCCTTCACATACTTAAAGATGGCAACCGTGCTACAAATCCTTCCTCCCCCCTCCCCTTCTCTTTTCTGGGCTAAACATCTCAGTTGTTTTGATTGATCTTCATGCAACATGAACTCTGGGCTTTTTACCAGCCTGGTTGTCCACTAGATCCTTCAGTTTCTTGATGTCTTTCCAATACCATGGCACTTGGAACTGAATACAATAGTTATTCCAGATGTCTCATCCTACACATTACAACCAATATAATCTTTCCAAGTCACAGGTCTAACTGTGTTACTCTCCTTTCTAAAATTGTCCCTGGTTTCCTATTGTTTATAGGATAAAATCCAATTTCTTCAACCTAGTGCTTCAAGCCTTCCACAGACTGTCTTCTTCCAATTTGTGTTTTTAGCCCAACACTACGTAGGCTCTTCTCTGTTACAAACTCCATCTCTTCTAGACATTTGCTGAGGCCTGGAATTCACCCCTGATTCATCTCAGCTTTGTAGAATCTTGCTTTTTTTTCAAGGTTCAGTTTAAATGGTACATCTTCTCTTAAGCTTTCCTTGACCCTCCCCCCCCCGCCCCCCACCTTTCTTATGCTGTATTCATATAAAAAGTAGTGTGATTCAGCCAATAGAGAACTGGTCTTGAAGGCAGGAGCATCTGGGTTCAAGTCTCCCCTAGGACACATTCTGTGTGTTTCTGAGTAATTCACTTAACTTCCCAACATCCTAGGCTATTCTCTAAGACTGTAAATTACCAAGCAGATGCAGGTCTGTGTTGGTAGAGGGAGTATCCTTATTGAGAGTTGCTGGATGGATGAAATCTCAGGTCTGTTTAAAAAAAAATCTTATCTCAATCATTTACTATTCATGGGACTCAGCCAGCAGCTTTCCCTTTCTGGGCCTCTGCTGGAAAATAAAGAAGATAATAATCGTACCACTTCTCTTATAGAGTTAAAGGAAGGAAAAGGTTTTTGGAACCTAAAAGGCTTTTCAGAAATTTCAGTTATTCTCATTATTACCAACTCTTTCCCCATCAGCCAGAAATGGAAACTGACACCAATTCTATAGTAGAGATATAATGAGTTTGGATAACACCTGGTGACCAAACAGCTAGGATTTTACTGTCCTGAAAAAGAGGGGAAAGAAAAGATACTCTTTTCCCTCCTAGAAACCTACGACTTATAAATACACCTACCTCCTACATGGAGAGGGAATTTCCTCATGGGTAATTCCCTATACCAATGAAATTTTCAGATCTGGAAATTTATTAAAAAATTATTTTGTACTATAAAATGTAAGCCCCTTGAGGGCAAGCCCTCTTGTTTTTTTGCCTTTTATCCCAAGCTCCTAGAACTAGTGTCCACAACATAGTAGGTACTGAAATGTTTGTTGGATTGTCAACCTTGAATATTTGCAGAATCTCTCTGCCAAAGACAGAACAACTGAGTTCTTGGCGTGCTCTGATGATCATTCTCTTCAGGGCTGAGGAGGGGAAACTGCTCTTAAGGATCTATTTCTGATAATGCACACAATTTCCGCAAATGTAGAAACCTTGAGAAGATTAGCAGGAAACAACCATGTAATCTTAGCAAAGTTTATTATGTGTACTGAGAAGCAATGGAAAGGCCAGTCCTTGAGAAGAAATATGAAAGAGTGACCTGCTATTTTGTTCAAATGTGAGGAAGGATAAAGTTTAAAAAGAGTTAAAATGACTAGTAAAGGCAATATTTTTGGCTGTAATGGTAGCAAGATAAAGATATTAAAAAGGGAATATTACCCAGATCAAGAACCCTGGATCTAGAAATACAACTATGGGAAAGGGTAAGATTAGAGGTAGTAGCAGGCCTTGGCTTTGAATTCAAAGAATGTCTATTTTCTTATCCCAAAGCTTCCAGATATAGTTCCAGGAGAATAACAAACAGTTCCTGGAGAGCCAGACAGGAAGGAAGGAAGCAAGCGTTTATCAAGCACCTATCATGTGCGTTGCACTGTGCTAAGCACTTTACAAATGTTATCTCATTTGATCCTTCCAAAATCCCAGGGAGATTATTTTACACTTGAGGAAACTGAGGCAGACAAGTTAAAGTAACTTGCCCGGGTTCATTATAGTAAGTACCTGAGGGTAGATTTGAACTCAGGTCTTCCTATCTCAGTATTCTATGCTCAATTCCACCTACCTGCCTCCATCTGCTGAGAATAGGAATTATCTATTTAAAGGGGAATTGAACCCCAAGGCAATATAGTAAGAAAAGACCTTCCTGCCCTTAACGACTTCAAATGAGCAGACTCCAATGGATTAAATCTGAATATGTAATCTGAACCGAAATTACTTCTGGGTGTTATTGCTAAACCCCTGGCGACTGTCTCTGAGAAATCTTGGCAATATAGCAGTCCTGAGGAACTGGAAATGCGAGAATACTGTCCCAGTTTTCAGAAGGAGAAGGAAAGTGGATGCTTCAAATTGTCGGTCAGTGAGTTAGAATTCAATTCCTGGCAAAATTCTAGAAGACATTGTTAAAGGGATAGTTTTTTGAGCACTTTGAAAGGGAGAAGTTGATCACTCTAAAGCCCTATGGGCTCATTGTGTGTCATACCAAACTAACCTCATCTTCCCTTTTGTGACAGAGGAATATCAAGAGTCTTAGTCGATCTGGTTTTCAGAAAGGTGTATGACACATTCTCTCTCAGTAATGGTTATAACTTACATCGTCTGGTACTTTAAGACTTAAAAGTCCTTTCATCCCAAACCTTTGAGTTAAGATAGATTCAGTATTATAATGTCATTTTACAGGCAAGGAACTGCAGGCCCAAGGCTTTTAATAATTTTTCTAGAGTCTCACAGCCAGTAACTGGAATTTAACCCCAACATTTCTGACTCTAAGAACAGTACCTTTTCCTACCACACCACAGACTCTCCATAGTTAGGTGTATTAAGAACTAATTAATTATCTTGAAGAGCAGCTAGGTGGCACAATAGATAGAGTGCCCAATTCTGAAGTCAGGAAGAACTGGCTTCAAATCTAGTCTCACTTACTTAGCTGTGTGATTCTGAGGAAGTCACTGTTTGCCTCAATTTCCTCACCTGTAATATGAACTGGAGAAGGAAATCGTAAACCACTTCAGTATCTTTGCCAAGAAAATTCCAAATAGAGACACAACTAATCGACTAAAAATAACAACCTGCAAAATAAGTATTGGGTTTGATAGTGTTGACCCCAGAGGGCAGAAGAGAAGGGTTTGACCTGGGTGGACATCTGGTTCTTTTCAACCCTCAAATGATGTTCCCATGAAACTTGGATTTTAACTCTTTGGTAAGAAAAATGTTCTCCCTTATTAGAGCTGTTTCAACATGGAATAGACCCAAGAAGCCATGGGTTTCCCCATCCCTGGAGAGAATCTGGGTGACCATTTGTCATTGATGTTACTGGGGATATCTCCGCTCAGACACAGATTGGCCCAATTGATTTCCTGGAGGCCCTTTCCATTGCTTCCATCTTCCATCTGAATTATTGAACAGAGCAATATAATTCAACACTATCTTCTTTTTGCTGTCAAAAATTCCCAATTGTTTACTACAATGGAGCACTGAGTCTCTCTCATCACAGGCACCTGTTCATGTCTATTTGTCTGCTTCTTATAACTTCTCTTTGTTCTTCTCTTTTTTTTAACCCTCTTTCATATTGTGTTTAATTGTGCAGACTTAAGAAGGGAAGGGAAGAGAAAAATCTAGGGATTCAATTCAAGCTGTAGAGTAGACGCTTAGTAAATGTGCCAGGAACCGTGTTAGATGCCGAGGATATAAATTACTTCTTGGAAGAGGCTGGAGCATTAATAAATTTAAAATAATAAATTTTAAAAAGTTGTTTACATAGACACTGAGAAAGCTCCCTTAGCCAGCTAAGGCAGTCTGTTACAGAGTGAAGAGGGCTCCCAGGAATGAGCAATCTGTGTGATAGAGAGTCCTAGTCTTTGGAAGCAAAAGGACCTGGCTTCCACTCATGGACAGGCCACTTACTCTCTATGGAACTCAGTTGCCTTAGCTGTAAATTGAATAGACTTTACCAATTAGTCTCTGGGGTATCTTCAATTTATTGTATATTTTAAAAAATTATAACCTCTCTTCCCAATAACTCCTTCCTCTCCCTCTGCGGAATACTCCCTTGTAACAAAGAGGAACAACCAACAACCATTTATAAAGCATTATTCTGAGCTACAGCACTGGGGATGTAGATTAAAAAATGAAACACTCCCTAATCTCCAGGGACTTTGACATTCTCTCTCGGGAGGGAGTATGTACATGTGTAGTGTCTATAGAATAAATAAAAATACAGGATCGATTGGGAGGGAGAGTGCCACAGCTGGGGGGAGGGGGGAATGGAGATCAGCAAAGGTTTCATGCGGAGCTTGAGCTGCTCCATCTTGGAAGAAAAAAGGAATTCTCTGAGTTGGAGGTAAAGAAGGAGGAGGATCCTGGCCTGGACTGGACAGTGCAAAGCTACAGGGGTGGGGGATTTGCAATTTGTGTTCTGGGACGGGAGGGAAGGCCAGCCTGGCCAGTTTGCAGAGTGCCAAGAAGAGGAGCATTGTCTAAAGAGCCTGGAAGAAGAGGGTCTTTTAGCCTGTAAAAGGCTTTAAAAGTCAGTTTATATTTGATTCCAGAGTCAATGGGGGAGCTCCTGGAGTTTGCTGAGTATGGGAATGACTAAGGAAATGGGGCGATGGGGAGCTCCTGGAGTTTATTGAGTATGAGAGTACCTAAGGAAAATCATTTTGGCAGCAGGGTGGAGGATGAATGGAGCGGGGAGAAACTGGAGGCTGAGAGCCCCAGCTAGAGGGGCTCTGTGGTAGTCTAGTTGAGAGATGATGAGGGCGTGAGCTAAGGTAGAAGCTGTGTCAAGAGGAGAAGGAGCAGATGGGAGATGCTCACACTGTAGCCACAAGTGATGTGGCTGTACTATTCCACACCCATAGCTTACCACTCTTCTCTCCAGAAGAGGAACATTTGTTTTGCCATTGAGAGGCAGCATGGGATATATTGAAAATAATACTGGATTTGGAATCAAAAATAGAAAAAAAAATTTAGGCTAGGGGGCATTGACAAATTCAAATTTCAAATTGGCAAATTCAAATTCTGAATTTCAAATTCAAGTTTTCAATTCAAAGATTCTGGTTCCAAAAATAAAAGGGGACCCATGTTCAAATTGCAGCTTTGTAACTTACTGCCTGTGTAACTTTGGATAAATCCACCTCATTTGTAAAATGATAAGGTGTCGCAGGACCAATATCTCCCAAGGTCTTTTCCTCCCCAACAAGGGGTGTGAAAAGGTTACAGAGCGAAGATCTGACAGAGAAGGCATGTGGCCCAGTTCATGGAGCCCCTCCCTTGTTGTAGTTTCCAGCCTCTGGTTAGTCACCCTGGGGCATAAAAAGTCCCATCGATTTGGTCAGTCAATTAGCCAGCCAGCCAGGCACTGGGCTAAATGCTGGGGCTACAAAGACAGGCAAAAGACAGGCCCTCAGATTAACGCTGGGGAGTCGCTACATCCTCCCCAGCCAGTCAGGTCCATTTTCACTGTCTCCTGCTCTCACCATGTTAAGGCTCAGGAGACCTCCTTTTGTTAACTGTATAATGGCTTATTAATGACTCATTTCACCCCAGGAGCAAACTTGAGCTAGCTGGGTGATGGCTGGTGACAAGGGATTGAATGAAATGACTTCCACAGCTCCCACCAGCTCCAAATCTCCTCTCCCTGATCAGTCCTGGCAGGAAAGACGGATTATTTACCTGCCCTTCAGAATGATGGGGTTCATGATGATTTAGGTCCCTTCCATTTACAGACTGAGGATCCCAGGTCCAGGTCCCTCCCTGATTCTTCCCCTTCATCCCTCTCTCCCTTCCTTTCCCTGGCTAAGCCTCCGAGTGACTTCTTTGTGCCCTGCCAGTTGAAGGAGCCATCGTGGGACAGTGCAAAGCGTATCCTCTCTTTGAAACTAAAAGATGCCAGACCCGAGTTTGAATCCTGGCTCCGTCACTTACCACCTCTGTGACTTTGAGTTATTCACTCGACCTTCCCCCAGCCTCAGTTTCCTCATGTGAAATAGGGTGGGGGGGGCAGGAAGCCCTCTAATGTCCCTTCTAACTCAGGATTAGCGAACAGAGAGACCCAGAGGGTGCAACAGACTGGCCTTCCCTGAATGCTGGAATGCCAGCTCTTCATTCCAGCTCTGGGGTACAAGTGCCCCCATCTGGTTAAGGGCTTGTTGCCCTCCGTCCGCCGTCCTGAAGACGGGCTCTAGGACCGGGGCCGGGCTCAGGAGAGGGATGATGGCCCTGCCAAAATATTTTTTGCTCCGGGGGTGGAGGGGCCTTGACTGCTTCACCTCCCTGTTTGGGGGGAGAGAATAGCCCCAGCTGAACTAGATGCGGGTTTTCAATTACACAATTAAATGCACAATTAGGCATAATTACCAATGCTCAAAATCCGAGACTGCTGATAATAGGCATGTAATCGAGTGCAGTTACTGTTTATGCTGCTCAACTCGTTTCCCTAATGATTATAGAATGCCTTCACTCTGCACTGTTGCCATGGCGATGGGCTCTAGCATCAGGGGCCCCAAGATTGTGGCTGAAAGATGTTCCAGCTCCCCGGTGGCCTCGGAAGGAGGCGGCGGGGGGCCGGAGGAAGAGCCCGCTCTGGGCGATTCTCAGAACAGATGGTTCCTGGCTCAGCCGGGGCCCCAGCGGCCGGCCTTCCCCCGCTCCCTGCTCACCCCAGAGAAGTCATTTGTCCCGTACACGCTGCACAGCTTAACTGCCCCTCTCCGAGGGCCGTCAGACCTCTCCACGCCTAAAAGAGAAGGTTCAGGTCTCCCCGGCATTGGGAGGGACTTAGAGATCAAATATTCTAATCCTTTCTCTGTACAAAGAAGAGAAGGGAAAGAGCAAAGCCGGCCTTCAGCTCCAGAGCCCGTGCCCTGTTCCTTACTCTGCAGTCAGGAGTGCCTGGTGGAGTCCCCCCACTCCAATGCATTCTTCACTCCTAAAACCACCCAAACTCTCCCCTCCATCCATGACCTCCAGTGGCCCCACCGAGGTTCTGTCGCCCGTGTCCGGAGTGGGCCCAGGAAGCACGGCCTTGGATCACCTCCAAGATCAAATAAAATGTCCTCTGACTGATTTTTAAATCCTTCACAACCTGGCCCCTTCCCACTCTGTAAGTCAGTGGCCTTGGAAAGGATCTTCCCGCTCTTGGCTGAGGGCCTTTAGAGTGGTGTTTGTCCCCCTTCCCCCTTGGAAGTCTTTCCCTCCCCCCTCTGCCTCCCGGCTTCCTGCAGCACTCAGCTGAAATCCCGGCCTCCCCACCGGGGTCTTCCCTTGCCCGTGCCCTCCCACTTACCCCATACAGCTTTTTTACAGACACAGTTGTCTCCCCTGCCTTAGAATGGGAGCCCGAACCTGAGATTTTTGCCTCAGGGAAACTTTATGCCCCACATAGAACTCTAGACTTGGATCAGAGGACCTGGATGTGGATTCTGCTCTCTGACTTATTGGGGAGATGGTGGCAACCAAGCCACGGCCACCTTTCTGTCCACGAGAGAAAGCTAACACTTGCAGGACCTACGTACCACCCTCGAGTCAGAGCTGGAAAAGGGCCTTAGAGGCCATCAGATCCAGTCCCCCCGTTTTATAAATGAGCAAATTGAGACCCAGAGAGGTTTTAGCCAACTTGCCCAGTCTTAGACAACTAGTAAATGTCTGAGGCAGGATTTGAATACTGATTTTCTTAGCCCCGGCCCTTTCTTCGCTGCCTAAGCTCATATAACTACTGTGAAGAAGTAAACATTTTGTATAAATGGGAGCTGTTACTCTAGAGACACAGTGGGATACATTAGCTAGTGAGCTGGACTTAGAATTAAGTTCTTCTCCCTCTTCTGTTTCTTCTCCCTCCTCCCCCTTTTCTCCATCTCTTCTCCTTCTCTTCTTCCCTCCTCCTGATGATTATTAACTGTGTGACCATGGCTAAGTCACTTAACCAGTCTGAACCTCAGCTTTCTCATCTGTAAAATGGGGTACCTAGGATTTTAAAAAATCCCAAATACTTCATAGGGTTATTTCAAAGCTTAAATAAGAAAATGTCTATAGATCACTTTGTAGACCTTGCACTCAAATGTCATCTAATATCTTTATTTTAAAGATAACAAGTGAGGTTAATGTCATACATGTCATTGGAGGAGGCAGGACTAAAGCCCAGGGCCCTTGACTTCTAGCCCTGGGCCCTGCTGTAGTAAAATAGAACTCCCTATTACTTCCAGATGATTTTGTCTCAAAACAGGGAAGAGGCAAAAATATTTCATTCAATAAGATCTTACTGTGTACTTCTATTCATCAGCCCCCACCCCCAACTCAGGCAAAGCCCCCAGCTTGGGCTTATGGACAGACTGGAGGTAGAGAATTGAGGGTAGAACCAATGACCTGATTTTGAGCCAGTCTCATTTTCTGCGCCTCAGTTTGCCTATCTGTAAACTGGGAAAGCTGGATAAGTGGCTTTTTTAGGGCCCTTCCAGTTCTGACATTTTATCCTTAATTAAGGACAGACAATACCAGATAGTGGCTAGAATGGAGAGCCAGAACTGGAACTGGAAGACCAGTATTCAAATCCTATAGCTCTATGTGACACTTGGCAAATCATTGTCCTTTCTTCAGCCTAGGTTTCCTCTTCTATAAAATGGACATAACAGGCTCTGCTTCATAGGATTGTTGTTATGATTCAATAAGATAATAGATGTAAGCCTTAAAATTCTCTGTAAATGCTAGCTGTACAGTATGATGCTGTTAATGATGATGGCGGAAAGAACATGGCTGGGAAACTGAGCCTGGGATTCCATGTTAACCATTCCCTTGAATTGTAGGGTCTTCTCACCTGGCCCCTTCCTTCCCTTCTAGACCTCCTAGACTTTATTTCCCTTCATGATCTCTGTGACCCGGCCATCCTGGTATGCAGGCTGCTCCTTGCACATAATCCTTGACTTTCTAACCCTTGAATTGGTTTGTTCCCCATGCTTGGACTACATTCACGCCTCACCTCTACACTATCGAATCCTGTTTCCCTCAAAGTTCCCTCAAGTGCTACCCTCTATAGGATGCCCTTCTGGGGCTCCCCCACCCTATTCCACCTGCTAGAGTTTGTGGTTCCCTCCATATGAAACAATTAGGACCCCAACAATGACCAAATGGGACTTGGTTTGGGACCTTTTGGAGGACAATCATTGAATATCAGAGTAGTTTTGGTTTTAGGTATGGTCCTTAAGAAATCTAGCCAGTAAACTGCAGGATGTCTTGGGAGGGTTCAGAGAGCCAAAAGAAAAAAAAAAAAGCTTATTTTTATTTTTATTTTTTATTTTTGCTGAAGCAATTGGAATTAAGTGACTTGCCCAGGGTCATACAGCTAGGAACTGCTAAGTGCCTGAGACCAGATTTGAACTCACGTCCTTTTGACTAAAGGGCTGATGCTCAATCTATTGCACCACCTAGCTGCCCCCCTCCCCCCCCCAAAAAAACCAAAACACAAATTTTTAAGAGCATCTGTAAGTAAGGATATGATATCTCAGAAAGCCTGAGAGTTTTCCCCTCCCAGATTTATTTATTTATTTATTTAGATTGTGGGTTTTTTTGACTAGTGAAAGAACAGATTCTTTGCTTCAATTATGACCCAATGCTATTCACTGAATGCATTTTGACACAGTCAAACTAAGACCTGTTGAAGATTTTAGCTTAAAAAAGCCAAGATCTCCCATTGCATCCAGAGCTATCTCTAGTCATCCTAATCTATATTTCTCTCCTGACTCAGATGGCTCTGGAGGGGAAAGTGAGGCAGGTGACCTTGCACAGCCCTCCCGCCCTTAAATCCAATTCATTTGCATGTCATGGCTTCATCTCCCTGATGTCTTGGTTGTCTTTGAGAATGAAGGATAAATCACAACAATGTCCTCCATCTATTCTCTATGTATCTCGCACGTCCCTAGTTACTTACACATGATCTTCCCCATTGGAAAATGTATGCACTATATGCGTGGCACATAGTAGGTGCTTAATACATGCTTGTGGATGGATTAATTCAGAACACTCTTGTTTTATATTCTGAGATAAACTGAATATTCTGCAGGGCTGATGAGAAGTCACAGGACCCTGCTAGGAAGGAGTGATGCTTCCATGGTCAGCATCTTGACCGGATCTGCTCGACCCAGACTCTGGTTTCACTGCAATGTGGTTTTCCGATGAGGGTGAGGGAGAGAGGTGCCCAGCTAAAACATAGAGACTTGTAGGTCAATAAACAGCCTGGCTTGCTTCCTTCCTCTTTATTTATGCATGAACTCTGAACTTTTTGATTCCAGATAAATTTCCTGGAAGAAAACAATCATCTTTTAATTAGAACCTTTGCCAGCCAAGGAGGGAAGGAGTATGGCCATTTGGGGGACATCAGGTCCCGTGGCTATGAATTGCGTCAAGGACAGCAGATAAACTAAGGGGAAGGATGAGAGAAAGAGAGTGTGGGTTATGAAAATCAGAGAGAGAATGTGTTCTTGATATAAAAGGGAGAGCCCTGAATTCTGCTTCCCTTTTTGTCACTCTCTAGCCATGTGACCATGTATTGCTCTTTCTAAGCCTTAGTTTCCTGATCTGTAAAATAAAAGGAATGTGTTAAGCAAGTTAGACAATAAATTCAGGAGGGAGTCAAAAGATTGCCTTGCTGCAGTGAGGGCCCAGTTGATATTATATATGATATAAATTTGTAGTGAACCCATTATAGTAAGCATGATTTTCTGATTTCATCCAGCTCTGGTCAGCAGCACATGGCTACGATTGTAGAAGGCAGATAAATGATGGAAATAATCTAAGATGGGGATCAAAGCATGATCAGCAATAAGTCAAGATATTGAGGATTTTGAGAGCAAAGGATAGTGTATGGTTGAACTGGTTCACCATATTGGTAAAGTATGAATTAAGCTAGAGCAGGGATAATGACCTGGAAAAGTATTAAGGAGGGATTAGAGGTCATGGTGAAGATGAAGAGTTGGTTTAGGAGGAATAAGGCATAAAGGGAAATGGAAAGATAAAAGATTATAATCAAATAAAGGAAATTGTTTTTTCTTAAACATGGAAGTGAAACACTCTTGGGGGATAGTGAGATCAGGAATATGACCATCTTGTGTGCAGCTGAGAAGGAACAGAGGAGTATATTGGGGAGATTTGAACAGGTCAAGGAACTGAGAAGTTAAGATTATCAACATATGTTGAAGTTCACTGGGAGGAGAGCGGGAGCTGAGATGGAGAGGTAGACTTCAAGCCAGCCACTGAAAGAAAAGAGAATCTCTTACGTATCAATAGATGAGAACTACTACAACTCTCTTAGGTGGGGCAGTGGCTGGAGCGCAGGCCTAGAGTCAGAAACACTCTTCCTGAGTTCAGATTCAGTTTCAAACACTAAGCTGTGTGACCCTGGGCAAGTCACTTATCCCTGGCTGCCTCAGTTTCCTCATCTGTAAAATTAATTGGAGAAGGATATGGCAAAGCACTTTAATAATATTTTTGCTAAAAAATAAAAAGTACAATTGGGGCCATAAAGAATTGGACGCAACTGAAACAACTGAACAGCAACAACCAAAATCTCAATTGGGTGATAAATTTAGACTGAGTGAAACTGAAAGGAAGAGGAGAAATTACTAAGTGATATGGTAAGGAGCCTCTGGACACAACCATGGGGTGCTAATAGTATTCTGCCTCCCCCTTCACCAGCCTAAAATGTTGCACCAATAGTGACCTCAGTCATATGTGGTCTTTGCCAGAGAAGGGATAATTGGGTTGTCTGGGATGTTCTTCTCTTCATTCAGCCTGAGCTGGTGGTATTAATTCTTGCTGGTGCAGTGGATGGAGCGCTAAACATAGAGTCAGAAAGGCTCATGTTCCTGAGTTCAAATCCAGCCTTAGACACTTAGTAGCTGTGAGTCCTTGGGCAAGTCATTTAAATCTCCCTCTGAAATCCAATAAATTTCATAGCAAATGAACAAACTTTCATTGAACCATTGCTGTCTGTTGAGATTTATAAAAGATAGAGATGGGTATAGGGCTTATGATTTCATTAGAGTTCATACTCCTGATCTCTCTAACAAAGCAGGTATCTTCTACCTAGCAAATAATCTCAGATAGTTACCTAGAAGAGCAAAAGTTTCAATGACTTGCCCAGGATAATGCAACCAGTCAGAGGAAGCACTTGTGCTTAGCTCTTCCTGGTTCTGAGCCTGACTGTATGTCCCTCTGTTACCTCTGGGTGCTCTCTGATTTTATCTAAGATCCTTTACTTGGCTTGACGTTATCAGATACAAAATGAATTAAATCTCATAATCAGACTTAAGCCTAGAGTCTAGCAGCACAACATTGAGATAATAGTTCAAGATGACAATCGGAAAGTTGTCTGATTAATTGTTCATTGAATGGTGTGAACTGCTTGGAATAGAATTCAGAGAAAGGAGAGAGCTCACCAAGGAGCCTGGTGGAGGGGTGAACAAGTGAGGTCCAACCAATGGGTGGAGTTAAGTTCAAATCCTCTCTCTGAATTCTGGCTGTTACCTTCCTTGGCAAATAGCTTAATGTCCCCGGGCTTTGATTTCCCCATTTGTAAAATGGGTTGGTTGGACTATTGATATCTGAGTTCTTGGGTCCTATGACCAACTAGAAGGGACCTCAGCAGCCATCTTGTCCAACCAATACCTGAAAAGGAATTCTTGCCTTCTTTTGAAGCCCATCGGGGAAAGGGACCTCACCACCTATTTTTCAATTTTTGTGTTTCCGAATTTGACAAACACGATCGTTTCCATGTACAAAGAAAACCAGAAAAAACTGGATTATTTATACACCAATACTTCTTTAGCTGAAAAAAAAATAGATAGCTTAAAAAAATATGTTCTCCTGACCTTAGCCTCCAGAAGCAAATTCACATCAATTCCAAAGCTCTCCTATTTATTTGTATCTTCCCCTAAACTTCCATTTGTTTTCCTCTTTGCACTTTAAAAAATGTTTCATTGAGATTTTTTTTCTTTCCTTTTTTTCCCTTGGGGACGGGGGGGGGGGGGGGGGAAGAGACAGAATCGCTCTCATTAGCTCCTTTATCCCTCTCTCCCCACCCCCAGTAAATTCCTTTCCTTGACAATAAATAAGCATAGGCAAACCAGGCCAAGCCCCTGTTTCACTTCTAAACAGCTGGGATATTCAGGAAGTCTTTCCTGACATCAAACTGGAATTGACCTCCCTGCCATTTCTATCCATGGCTCCTCATCCCATCTCATGGGGCCAGGCAGAACGGGTCTGATCCCTCTTCTTTGTGACAGCCTTTCAAGTAGTTGGAGGCAGCTCTCACATCCCACCTGGGCCATTAGCACAGGATTCACCAAGGGGGTGGGCCTTGAAGGATGGCTAAGAACTGAGGAGGGTAGGAGGAAGGGGAGAGACAATCAATTCCAATCAGTCATGTGCTTAGGGAGCCCCTATTGTGTGCCCGGCACTGCACGCAGTGGGATGGGAAATAGAAAAGCTGTGTTGTGACACAGGCCAACGCCTTCTCTCATAGCAGTGCCAGCACTTTGATGGTGGCTTATCTGGGGTTGCCTCCCTCCCCGCAGTAGTGATCATAGCCCATGCTTGTCTAAACACGGTAGGATTAGAATAGGAACCGGCGCTACCGGCCATCTGTCTAGTCCTGCCTTATTTTATAGATGAGGAACCTCATGTCCAAAGTGGTTGTGACTTGTCTAAGGTCACTCAGGTCATTAGAGCTGCTGTGCTGATCTTTTTCTGCTTTCCCTATGAGCCCTCTAATGAGGATTCTCTCATCTGTCAATCAATTTCTCAACAAGCATTTCTTAAGTGTTTGCTACATGCCAGGCCCCATGCTAGCTGCTGGGGATAAGTGTCAACCTTAGGAAGCTCCTCTCATTATTTTTGTCTCCCTTCATTACCAATATTACCACTTGGCTAACCGCTTTTGCTGTCACTCTCTCTGCTCCACAGGGACACCTCGGCTCCCAGAAGTGTTTCTTTGGCTATTTGTGTGCAGGTTTTATTTATTTATTTAT
The DNA here is from genome assembly GCF_902635505.1 of Sarcophilus harrisii. NCBI lineage: Eukaryota > Metazoa > Chordata > Mammalia > Dasyuromorphia > Dasyuridae > Sarcophilus > Sarcophilus harrisii. The sequence continues at coordinate 551,272,355 of NC_045428.1, forward strand.
TTATTTATTATTCTTATTATTTTGGTCGTTAATTTGTTTTGCCATATGGCAACCCACTTACATAGCCCATCCTTTGGGGTTTTTGTAGTTTTCGATCCTTCGGAAAGAGCAGTCTTCCATGTTTTGCGGTCATGGAAATGACTAGGAGAATGCCTCAACAGGAGAATATTGAAGTGGCCTTTGTGACAGCAAATAGGGTCATTGAAAATAACTACTTTTTCGGAATCTTCCTAGGTGTACTTCTTACTACTGCTCGGTTTGTGGTCAAAACTTTTTGTCCTTCTTCTTGCTTTACTCCTTTATTTAAAAAAAAAAATTCATAGTCATCCATCCATGGGCTACTCCTTTACCCACACCCAGTCCTTTCTTGTAACCAACTCAGTCAAGCAACGAACATTTATTAAGAACTTACTAAGAGTCAGAAACTTTGCTAAGTCCTGGAGATACAGAGGGAGAAAAATTTGGAACACAAGGTTTTGCAAAGGTGAATGTGGAAAACTATTTTTGTGTGTATTTGGGGAAAATAAAATACTATTTTTTAAGAATCCTGGAGATTAAAAAAGAAAGGTAAAACCAATCCCTGACCTCAAAGAGTTTACATTCTTATATAGGAAATAATTAAAGGCAGACAAAATTCATGCAAAAATAGTTGTATTTTACCTTTCTTTTTATCTCTAACATTTAGCACACTGCTAGGCACATAATAAGTGCTTAACAAATATTCTTTGAGAATAGAGGAAAAGTAATTTTAGAGGATAAAGTTTTAGAAGTTGGGGTGGAGGGAACCTAGGGACAATTGAACCAAAACTGTGCGATACAACCACCCAATTTCAGTGTGTATACAACATTCTGTCCTCGTTTCAGCTCTTCATCTCTCCAGAAGAGGGCTGTTTATGCTAGAATCTCTGTTTTTAGGGAACAGGATTATTGATTACAAATTGAATTCAGCTGCTATCTAGTCTTATTTTCTGTGGCTATCACTGTAGTCACTGTACCTTGGTTCTATTTCCTTGGCTGTAAATCGCTTCATACAAATTGCTCCTTGCTTCTCCGAATTCTTCATATTATCATTTCTTAAGGTGCAAAAATATCCCATGTTGTCTTTGTACCACAGCTGGTTAAACCATTCCTTAGTCATTGGTCACTCATTTCATTTCCAACTTTTGGCTTACCTCCCTTTCCTTTCTGACACCAATAATCACCCAATAACTAAAGAAAAAAAAAGGAAAAGAAAAGAATTTAAGTGAAATGAAATATATATAAAAAGGCCAATAGCATACACAGGGTTCCACATCGAGGGTCTCCTACTTCTGTAAAGAAGTGGAAGGAGATAATTCTATTTCTTCTTTGGGGCTGAGCTTGGTCAGCATCTAAATTTGATTGTTTTCTGATTATTATTTTAATTTCCTTTGTCTCTGTTATTGTTCATTTTGTTTTCCTGATTCTGCCCGTTTCATTCTGCATCTGTTCTTATGTCTTCCCATGCTTTTCTGCATCATCATATTTCTCTTATTTTTAATAGTGCAGCAATACTGTATTGCATTAATGTATTGTAATTTTGTTGTTCACCTATTGATAGGCATCTACTTTGTTTCCAGAGAAAGAAACATTATTATAGTTTTTATCTGACTTCTCTTTCCCCTTCCACCTTCTATTTCACTGCTCCCCAAGCTTCTGTTCTAAACCCTTCTCTCTTCTTCTACATTCTTTCTTTCCATTGGCAAACTCATCTACTCCCCCAACTTCCATATCACTTCACAGATGAATCTCGAGTTTTTCATCTCATGTCTCTGGGGCTTGTTTCTTTTATGAACAAACAGTCTTAGTTTCCTCAACTATAAAACAAGAGGCTTTAAATAGACAATCTAAAGTAAATTCCTTCCCATTAGGGCGTATTATTCTAGCCTAGATGCCTTTCCTGATTGCATTTCTTCTATCTGCAGCTACTTATTGGATAGCCCCATCTGATTATCTAGCTGGGATGTCACACTCAAGAGACAGTGTGGATAGAGGGCCAGCCACACTCTCAAGGAAGCCTTGGTCACCTTCTGTGTAATCTTCATGGGCCTCAGACAACTCTCTAAAATTATAGCAACATTCTGTAATGAAGGTGGCTAGGTGATGTAGGTGGTGCAGGTGGTGCAGGTCTTGGAGTCAAGAAGGCCAGAGTCCAAATGTGGCCTCAGATACTGTGATCTCAGGCAAGTCACTTATTCTATTCATCTCTAAAATGGGAATAATAATAGTACCTACCTACTACATCAGCTAGGGTTTTTGTAAGGATCAAAAGAGCTATTTGTAAAGCACTTAGTATAGTGCCTGGCACATAGTAGATACTATATATACATTGTTGTTATAATAATAATTATTATTGGAAGAAGACTGACTCTAGAATCCAAGAATATAAGTTCAAATATTTCTTCTTAGCGTTCCTGATTGACCCTTAGAAAAGTACTTCAGTTTCCTGGTCTGTAAAATGTTAAGACTAGCTGGTCTCTGAGATCCCCTCTAGTTCTAAATTTATGCTCCTTTGACTATTTGCATCCTTCTTCCCTTCATCTCTAGGCTGACACAAAAATGATACAATAGGAAATACAGTATCTCAAGAGATCAGAAGATACTGACTCAAATCTCACTAGAGATACTAACTTACCTATCTGACTTTTGATAGCCTCCTAGAGCTTCTGGGCCTCACTTTCCTTATCTGTAAAATGAAAGGGCTTGATTAGATTTTCCCTCCCAGCTCTAATCTATGATTCCATGAACTGAGTCATATTTTGACTCCTTCTCACTCCTTCCCCACATCTAATCAGTCGTCAAATCCCCCCATTTTATTCTTCAATATTTCTCACATTTGCAGGCTCCCTTTCTCCTGGAAAATAGAATTAGCCTCCTAACAGAACTCTTCACCTCTCATCTTTCCTACTCCCACTTCAATCTGTTCTTCACACCTGCCAAATTAATCTCTTGTATATAAGTATCTGCTATAGATTTTTTAAACTTCATCTGCTTCTAAAACTTTTTACCTCCTTGTTTTGTCTTATTTTTATCTTTTTATTGATTTATCATATGTTTTTATCTTCATTATAATCTTAATTGCTTTATCTTTGTTTTGTTTTTTTTTAACATCACCTTCATTTCCAAATCTATCTTTTCCCCCCTCCTACTCTGAGGGCCATCTCTTGTCACAAAGATTTTTATTTTTAAAGGCAAGTAGTGGGAAATCCAGTCCCAAACAACACATTAATCACATCTGATACTGTAATAGTTCCCATATTTTCAGAAGGACATCGATATGGCAGTGAGTACCCAGGAGAGGGCCACCAGAATTGGAAGGCACTTGAGATAGAATTAACTAGAGCTATTTAGTCTGAGCAAGAGAAGATTTAGAGGAAGAAAGGTGATAGCCAGCTTCAAGTATCTGAAGAGCTCTCCTGAGGAAGAGGGATTACATTTGTTCTTCTCAGGCCCCAGAGGACAGATGGAGCACCAGCAGATAGAAGTCCCAGAGGCAGATTTGGGGTTTGTATAAAGAGAGTTTCCTAACAATTAGATCTACCCTAAAATGGAATGGGCCACCTTAAATGGGTAGTGAGCTCTCCATTGCTAAGAAGGATGAGCAGATATATGGGGTGACCCTTCTCTTGAGGGTTGGGAGGGATTGGATTGAATGCTCTGTGAAGCTTCATCTGGCCCTGAACTCCTAAGGTTTTTTATGTTTATAGATCTGATCACATTATTTCTCGGTTTAAAATGCATTAATGATTCCCTGGAGCAGGGGTTCCTAATCTGGGATCTATGAAGAAAACTGTTTTTCTTTGTAATTCTATATATTTTGTCTTTAAAAACATGATTCTGAGGAGTCCATAGACTTCACCTCACTGCCCTGAAAGAAGACCAGGACACAAAGAAGACGCAGATCCTCAGCTCTAGAAGAGCCCTCACAATAGGGTAGTTCAGTGCGACATCCCCAGGAACCCCCAAATATAAACTACTTTTTTTCTGCCCTGGTGGAAGAAATTTTTCTCAGAGTAGTCCACACAAGGTTAATGAGTCCCAAGGAATCCCTTTGGGTCTAGGACAGCCCTCCCTGCAGGGTTCCCCCCTTTACCAAACCCCATATGCGTGTGGGAGTGAAGGGGGAGGGATCCTTCTGGGGATCCTCATTCCCCGTTTGGGGAACCAGAACAAGGCTGTATTTCTTATTAGTTCCAGCCCCTGGGGTCTTGTCCCAGCTGCAGAGTCTGGCCTTGCCTTTTCCAAAGCCTCAGGCCATGGGTTTCTTATCTTTCTCCAACACCTCTCCCTCTGTTCCAGGGCATTTAGCTTAATGGCCTGTATCAGCTTTTCTCTTCTCCCTTAGGCTGCTCCTTTTCTGAAACCTTCCTAATGCCTGGGCTCTATCTGTCTGCACAGATCCCTCTCTGTGTTCCTTTCAGCTCCCTCAGAGACCTCAGTCCCCCATCCCCCTACTCTATAAAATTTGGGATCCAGCTCCCCATTTCCTCATGCTCAGAACAGAGGGTGCAAAGGCAGTGAGAGTGAGAGAGCTAAGCTTGTACCCTTCTTCCCAAATCCTCTCCCCTTCTCCCCAAATTCCCATGGCAGATTGGCTGGCCCTGGGAGGGAGAGAAGTTTGGACTACTGGAAAGGTACTTTACTTGTCCCTTCAGAAGGAGGGCCTGGTGACATCTCCTGCCCATTTCTCTGCCTCTCCTATGGATCAGTTCTCTGCCTTTGGGCTTGAAGACACTTGAAAGCATCTTATCCCCCATCCCCATCCCCGAATAGCCCAGTGGGGAGGTGATCCAGGCTGGACTCCCCCACCCCAGGTGGCCGTGCCCGGAGCCCAGCCTTGGAAAGTGGAAGTCAATAAATCCCACCGGAGTGTAAGACAAGGGTCTCTAACTAAGGATCGCCATGGAGACGAGAGCTAGACCTGTTACCAGGGAGACCCCTCATCATCAGACACCCTCTCGTGGCAAATGATTAGCTAGCCCCGGCAGTCAGAAGAGGCGGGTGGCACTGGAAGGGGGAGGAAGATTAACAAGGATTCCCCTCACTTACCCTCCTCCACCTCCCAACCCCTAGCTGGAGGAAATCATGCATGCAAGATAAGGGGGACAGACCTAAGGGATATGGGGATTCAGAGATGCCCCCTCCCCTCAATAAAGCAGCAGATGAAAAAGGGGGGGTGGAGTGCTAAACTAAGGGGGTGTTGTCATGACAACATTGCCTCTTTGCCTCAGCCTTAGAGGAAAAGGGAAGAGCTGAGACAGGCCCCTATCCCCTGACTCTGAGTGACTGAGGCGATTGCCATGGCGACGGGCACTCTGCCCACCAGGGAGCCAGCCTGTAACCCCTCCCCCATATTCTCCACCCTTCCAGGTGAAGACACATTGTCTTCTTCCTCCCCTCAATATTTGTCAGGGTCTATGTAGGGGACTGTGGGAGCTGAATTCCCTCCACCCTTTTATCTGCTTCAGGATTGCCTCCTCAGGCACCCTAGCAGATGAGGGCTCCAATTAGTCAGAATCTGAAACCGGGGACCTCTTTGTGAGGGGAGCAGGTGGTGGTGGTGGAGGTAATGATTATATTTTACCTTTTTTCATCTTAGGCTAGGCTGTGTGGTGTATTGGAAAGAATCCTAGAGTGGGCATCTCGAGGGCCCAGCTCTGGGCTCTACTCTGGTCATTTAACTCTGGGTAAACTTGGACAACTCACTTCCTATCTCAGCGTATTTTGTCATTTATCAGAAGAATATGATCCTTTGAGATAAGGAGCTGAAAGAACTTTGAAAAGTTCAAGCCAGATATTTTCAGGGACGTGTCTATTGCCATATTCAACAATTCATTTAATTCCTGCTGTAGGTATGCTAGGTACCAGAGGTGGTACAAAAGAGCAGTCACAGGTTATCTCCTTATGGAGTTTCCCAACTAAGTATTCCTCTAAACTACCTCAGGCTTGAGACATTTGTGGGTTAACATTTACTCAAAATTGTAGTTCACAAGTACTTTCCCCAGCCAGCCAGAGTTCAAACAAAAGACAAATAAGCTGATATCATAGCAAATAAAATAACAAGAAGATTCTCTATCATATGCACATGGATTATATTTTGCCTATAGGCTATCCAGACAGTACTTGATTAGATAGAGACTTGATCCAAATCTATAAGAATTCAAGTCATTCTCCAATTGATAAAAGGTCAAAGGATATGAATAGAAAATTTTCAGATGAAGAAATCAAAATTTTCTAGTCATATGAAAAGTGCTCTAAATCATTATTAATCAGAGAAATGAAAATTAAGATACCTCTCTGGCTAGAATGACAGAAAAAGATAATGCTGGATGTTGGAGGGGATGTGGGAAAACTGGAACACTAGTACATTGTTGGTGGAGTTGTGAACTGATTCAACCATTCTGGAGAGCAATTTGGAACTATGCCCAAAGGACTATCAAACTGTGCATACCTTTTGATCCAGCAGTGTTTCTACTAGGCTTGTATCTCAAAGAGACCATAAAGGAGGAAAAGGGACTCACATGTACAAAAATTTTTGTGGCAGCCTTTTTTGTAGTGGCAAAAAACTGGAAACTGAGTGAATGCCCATCAATCGGATAATGGCTGAATAAGTATATGAATGTTATGGAATATTATTGTTTTATAAGAAATAATCAGCAGGATGATTTCAAAGAGACCTGGAGAGACTTACATGAACTGATGCTAAGTGAAATGAGCAGAACCAGGAGATCATTATATACAGCAACAGCAAGATTATATGATAATTCTGATGGACATGGCTCTTGTTAACAATGAAGTAATTCAGACCAGTTCCAGTGGTCTTATGATGAAGAAAGCCATCTATACCCAGAGAAAGGACAGTGGCAACTGAATGTGGACCACAATATAGTATTTTCACTCTTCTTGTTGCTTGCATGTTGTTTTCTTTCTCATTTTTTTTTCTCTTTTTGATCTGATTTTTCTGGAGCAGCATGATATTTGTGAAAATATGTATAGAGGAACTGCATATGTTCAACATGTATTAGATCACTTGCTGACTGGGAGAAGAGATTGGGGAAAGGAGGGGAAAAATTAGAACACAGGGTTTTATAGGGGTGAATGTCAAAAATTATCCATGTATATACTTTGAAAATAAAAAGCTCTAATTAAAAAAAGAAGAAAGTACTTGATTAGAGATTATACATAGAGAGCACACGTCTAGGGGACAAGTAGCTAGCATGTGTGTAAAGAGGAACTTACCCAGGGCATATGACAAGAACATTTGTGTAGTCAAGTCAACTTATATGTCCTATTATTGATTATTGATGCCTCTTAGTCATATTCTCTCATGGCTGTTGTAGCTGCTGTTCTATCTAGGATTTAGTTACTGAGCTTGTCTCTACAATTAACTTTAGATTTTTATCTCTACAAGACCACTTGCTGATCATCTCATCTCCCATCTACTAGGGTACAATGACTAGAAAGCCTCTCCCTGATAGTGATAGACTGGTAGCTCTTTAGTCACAGCCAGAGGCTAAAATGAAGTCTTTTCTTTTAATTCCCTATGTCTGGGGCTCAACAGTTATCTAACTTAAAAGAGTTTAAAATTGTCAAGAATCTTTCTGGATTGGCACGCAAATTAATTCGAGCTAGAACAAAAAGTAAAGGGAAGAAGACAGGTAGTTTCCCTGCCCGCCTACAAATACATACTCCATTCCTGCCTTTATTATGTCCATTTGCCAGCAACCAAAAAAACCCACTGACTTTGTTGCTATATTTTGGCCAATGAAAAATCTTGCTTTCTTATTATATTAGTAAAAGAATATGACATAAATACAGATTGATATGGTGGAGGGTAATCAGGCAGCCTTGAACTCATTTTATTGGCAGTCAGATGAAGGAACTAAAGATGTTTAGCCTGGAAAAGGAAAGAATTAAGGAGTAAATTATAGCTGTCCTCAACTATTTGAAGGGTTATTCCACGGAAGGGAGATTCATTATATTTTTAGAGCTAGAAGGAATCTCAGAGGTCATTTAAACCAACCTTCTCATTTAACAGAGACACTGAGGACTGAGAAGTTGAAAAGCTACCCTTTTTACAGCACCTAATAAGTGCCAGGTACTGTACTAAGCATTTTACAAATATTCTACTCATTTGATTCTTGCAACAACCCTAGAAGGGAGTTGCTATCACTAGTGTGATTTTACAAATGAGTAAAACTGGGACAGTGCCAGCCTTGGAGTTAGGAAGACTCATCTTCCTTAATTCAAATCTGACCTTAGACACTATGTGAGTCTGGGCAAGTCACTTCATCTTGTTTGCCTTAGTTTCCTCATCTGTAAGATTAGTTGGGGAAGGAGATGATAAGCCCCTCTATTATCTCCAAACATAACTTTAAAAAAAAGACTGAACAACAACAACAAAATGAGGCAGGTAGAAGTTAAATGACTTACATAGCTAAAGAGTGTCTGAGGCTGGATTTGAACTCAATCTTACTAACTCCAACCCAGAGCCTCAATGAATGACTTGACTTGCTCTGGCTTACCCAAATAATAAAGAGAAGAATCAAGACTTGGAACCCAAGGATTCTGACCCTCAATATAGTGCTTTATTCCTCAATTTTCCAGATTACTTTATTTGCTTGATCTTAAAAGATAGAAATAAGCAGCATGAGGAGAAGTTGCTCAAAGTCAACACAATCTTCCCTACAACTAGAATAGGATGGGTAGCCTCAGAAGGTGCTGGGCTCCCCCTCACAGGAGGTTTTTATAAAACAAACACTTGTTAGAAATATAATAGATAGGATTCCTTTGGAAGTTTCTAGTGAGACTTAATGGTTTCTGAGTGTCTTTCCAGCTTTGGAGATTATGTACTACAGTGAAGTGTTATCAATCAATAAACATTTATTAAGCACCTACTAAATTCCAGGCACTGTGCTGAGAATTGAGATTGAGAGAGTGCAATAATCATGATGAAAATAATCCAGGAAGAGCAAAAGGTTTTGCAATTGTCAATGCTGAAAAATTACCCATGCATATATTTTGTAAATAAAAAGCTATAATAATAAAAAAAAGAAAAATTAAAAAAAAGAAAATAATCCAGGAAGCTTGCATGAGTGATAGGGAGTCATGGAGAATGTGCCGTGGATGGTCTAAGGAAGAGAACTCATTCCCAACTGGGGGATATGGGGCACAGCAGGGGCAGCTTCATATTTTGAACTTTAAGGACATAGTCAACCAACAAGCATTTATAAGGAGTCTACTATATCCCAGTTACTGTGCTAAGTGCTGTGTTAGGGAACAGATCTGTGGTTCCATGGTATAAACTACTCCCCACTTGAGGAAACTCTCTCTCCCAGAACAGTGTCTGCTATGTAACTTGTAGTGAAGGACTACAGAGTCACTGTACTGACCCGGACAGTATACCAGCGCCATTTGAGAAAATTGAATCACTTCCATTTGAATTGTCTTAGGAAGATTCTGAAGATCACCTGGCAGGATAAGATACCAGATGCTGAAATTCCCTCTCAAATGAAACTGCTCAGCATTCAAATTGTACTGCAGAGAGTGTAGCTCTGATTGACTGGCCACATTATTCAAATACTAAACATAAGCTTGCCTAAGAGACTATTTTATGGAGAACTCACACATGGCAAGTGTTCACAAGGTTATCAGAAGACGTGCTACAAGGATACTTTCAAGGTTTCTCTTAAGAACTTTGGAATTGAATGTGTGACATGGGAGACATCCAGCATGGCGTGCCCTCATCAGAGAAGGTGCTGTGCTCTATGAGCAAAGCAGAAGTGAATTAGCTCAGAAATAATGTGAGATGCACAAATTTAGAGAATTTATCCCAAATGTTCATAGGGACTATTGTGTCCAACCTGTGGCAAAGCATTCTGAATTCATATTGTTCTGATCCGCCACAGTTGCATACACTAAGTTGATTCAACATAGCAATGTCATTTTGGTCCTCTCAAAGAACAAAAGACAAGTAAAATGACTTGTCCAGAGCCTTACAGCTAGTCAGAGACAATGGGATCAATCATGAGCTTTTTGTAATAATCTAAGTATAGTTGGTAAAAGTCTCCACAAGGAAGGGGTTGTTTGAGTGGACAGAGGAAGCTGTATAGAAAAGATGTTGTGAATGTATAAATGGTAAGCTTTGGCTATGTTGAGTGATTATAAGTGAGGAGTGGAGGAGGACACTATAGTCATAAGTCTAGGTTTCTAGGAGGACGGTGGCCCCATTAACAGATGTGTGTCATCTTTCCTCATGTTATGCCCTCACGCTCTCCTACCTAGATTATTGCAGTAGCTGTTGGTAGGTCTGCCTGCCTCAAATCCCTCCCCGCTCTGGTCCATCTCCCCACTCACTCAGCGAGGGAGGAGGATTGCTGAGTCTTTGGAGCTATGTGATATAATAGATGTAACTTCCTGCTGAGGGTGAACTAGATCCCCTGAGGAAGAAATAGCTTTTTATACTCCAGGAAATGAGGATGAGGGATGATGAGAGGGAAGATTGTGAGAGATCAGAAGAGAGAAATCTAGGTGGTTGGTGCTGAGGGGTAGTCAAGCAACCCTCTGTCCAGCTGTTATGAATTGTAGGGGCTGGGTGCCATCTTGATGGGATATGACCCAGGGAGGGGGGGATGGAGAGAATTCTCAAACTTGTCAAAGGACTCATTTCTGGTGATTTAGCCAAGCACAAATGATTCAGCCAGAAGGAACCTTGGAGGCATTTTTAGGGATTATGAAGTGCTTGGTGGTGAGAAACTGGAGTTGGAGGCTTTGGCTGAGGCGGATTTAGAAAGGGAACAGCTGGTTAAGATGACTGTATCTGAGAGCAGGATTGGATTTTCGGACCAGAGCTTCAGATAAGAGGACTTTAGACCTGTTCCACTTTGTCTCAGAAGGCGAAACTGAGAGGCTTGAAGTGACAGAGAGACAAATTTCCATGCAATAGGAAGAGGTTCCCCCCCCCCCCCACCAATGAGAGCCCTCTGGGGGAAAAAAGGAATAAATGGCTTATCTCAGACCTTGACTCAGAAAGGTCTTCCAGCTGAGGTTGGTGGCAAATTGTTGGAGGGATTTCTGTCCAAGTACAAATGACCTTCTGAGGTCCTTTTCAATGCTCAGATTTGGTGATTGTGTGATAGGAAGAATGATGATCATATGAATATAGAAATATGTTTAGAAGAATAGGACATTTGTATGTGTGTGTGTGTGTGTGTGTGTGTGTGTGTGTGTTTTGCTGAGGCAATTAGGGTTAAGTGACGTTCCCAGGGTCACACAGCTAGGAAATGTTAAAGCATCTGAGGTCAGATTTGAACTCAGGGCTGGTGCTTTATCCACTGTGCTACCTAGCTGCCTTTAGAATAGCATATGTTTAACTTATATCGGATTGCTTGCTGTCTTGGGGTAGAGGGAGGAAAGGGAGAAAAATTTGGAACACAAGATTTTGCAAAGGTGAATGTTGAAAACTATCTTAACATGTAATTGGAAAAATAAAATACTATTAAAATGATGGTCACAGATATAATCTTGTCTAGGGAATGCTGTGAGACTTGGGTGAGTCACTTCACTCTGTTTCTGGAAATAAGAATTAGACTTCTAAAGTCACTTCCGGTTATATATCTGTAATATTGTGAAGAATATATTTGTAGAGAGATTCACGGATCTGAGACAAAGTGCTGGACTGGGAGACCTGGGTTCTCCTGGGTTCTAATCCCAGGTCTGCTCCAGACTAATTGTGTGACTTGTATAATACCAGAAGTTTCAACATGGAGTATAAGACAAGATTTGGCAGCTGATTGGATATGGGAGGTGAGAAAGAGTGAGGAGTTGAGGGATGAAGCTGAGTTTACAAATGTGAATGAACAAAAGGATGGTGGTATCTTGGACAGCAATAGGGAAGTTTGGAGGGAGGTGTGAGAAGTCTTTGGAACATTAGGAAAATTCATCTCCCTGAATTCAAATCCAGCCTCAGACTCTTATTTGCTCTGTGATCTTGGCCAAGTCACTTAACCCTGCTTGCCTCAGTTTTCTCATCTGTCAAATGAGGTGAAGAAGGAAATGCCAAAACACTCTCGTCCCTATCAAGAAAATGCCAAATGGGGTCACAAATGGAACAAATGTCTTTCCTTGCTGTTCCTCACATTCAACATGCCATCTCTCAGTCTTTACACTGGCTTCCCATCATGCCTAGAACACATACCCCTTTTTCTTTTTATAATCCCTTGTTTCCTTGAAGATGTAGCTCAAACACCATCCTTCCTACACAAAGTCCTTCCTGATCCCTCAGCTGCTAGGGTCTCCCCCCTCCAAAGTATCTTTTCTTTTGTCTACTGTAGGATGTATCAGAGATGTCAAACTCACCTGTATTAATGCACTAGATTAAAATGTAAATGGGAAAAATTTTATCAAAATAAACATTCAGTAGAGCATAAGTAATGTGAATATGTGATTTTCTAACTCAGTATGTCACCCACAAGTAGCTCACAAAGAAACATTTCTATTGGAGTTGGGCCCCAGTGATATATGTATAGGAGTTAAGCTGCTTGAGGGCAGGGACCAGTGTGTTTTTGTATCTCCAGCATCTAATGTTGCTTGGCCCATAGCAGATGATTAATAAAGCTTTTCAAAATAATTTGTGTGGGTTCTTGTGTACAGTTTGGGTTATTGTTTTGGTTTTTTTTCCCAATTATGGATGGATCTTTTGGGATTTTATTGGCAAAGATACTAGAGTGGTTTGTCATTTCCTTCTCCAATTCAATTTACAAATGAGAAAACTGAGGCAAATAGGGTGAAGTGATTTGCCCAAAGACACACAGCTAGTAAGTGAGTGAGGTAGGATTTGAAGTCAGGAGAAAGAGTCTTCCTGACTCTAAGGCTACCCACTGTACCAATGATGCCCTCTTGCATAGAGAAGGCACCTAATAAATGTTGGTTTAATTGAATTATGCCATTGAAAAAGGACCAAAGACAAAGGATAATTTGATTCATATACAGCAGGATCTGGGGCCTGGGACAAAAAGAGTCTTAGGTTTGGAGTCAGGGTTCAAAATGGTTCAAGTCTTGACCGTACTTCTTATTATCTGCAAAACTTTGCGTGCTTGGATTCCTCATCTTTGAAACAAAAGGTTGGACCAAATGCCCTCTGAGGTTTCCCCCAATTCTGCCATGAATATTTTATGATTTAGGGCCAAATCTAGGCTCAGAGAAACTTAAAATGGTCTGGTTAATGGAGAGGAGCCATGGTACATTTAATGGATATATACATTTAGAATCAGATGTCATGACTTAAAATTTGGACAGCTGCTATGGGACCTTTGAACAAGCCATTTTCCCCGCTGTGAGACTCAGTTTCTTTCTATGTCAGACTAGACAATCTCCAAAGTTCTTTCTCCAAGATTTTTAAATTTGGTGACCTTACTCAGAAAGCTGAGCCTCTGGGGACAAGAAAGACCTCCTGACTTCCTGATACCTATGGGCCTTCCTACAGGAGCTAGTTCACCTTAGCTTCTTCCTAGAGGAGAAAGAACAGCAGTGTGAGGGGTGGGATCAGATGGAAACTTTGTGCCTGGGCCCTGGAGGACTGGATTTAGACTGAGAGAGCTAGGAAAAGGTCATCCCAGGTAGCTCTCCCCACTTACCTCAGCCCAGAAACTAATCCTACCTAATGTTAATAGTCAATTATAGTTTCAGATATTTCCACTTCCCAGGAGTATCTACATTTTAATTGGGGACTCCTGAATAGCTCCCAAAGCTTTTTCAGCCTTAAGGGATCATGGAATCTTGGAATTTTGAAACTTGAGGGTACTTTTAGGATGAATCAGTCAGGAAATGTTAATTAAAGAACCTACTATGTGCCAGGAACTGTACTCAATACTAAAGATACAGAAAGGGGTAAAAATTAGTCCATGATCTCAAGAAGTTCACAATCTAATGGGAGAGACAAGAACCAAACAAATATGTACAAATAAGGTAAGTACAAGATAAACAGAAACTAAATAAGAGAGAGAAGGCTATAGGATGAAGAGGGACTGAGGAAGGCTTCCTGTAGCAGATGGTATTTCTCTTGGTATTTAAAGGAAGCCAGGAGGCAGAGATCAGGGGGAAAGGCACTAGAGAAAGTGACCAACGCCAAGAAAGAAAGTGTCTTCTGGGAGGAGAAGTGTGTGTGTGTGTGTGTGTGTGTGTGTGTGGAAGGGAGTAGAAGGTGCAGATCTGAAAGATAGGAAGGAGCTAATTTAAGGTAATTCCAAAGAACCTGGGATGGAAAATGCCATCCACATCCAGAGAGAGAACTATGGAGACTGAATGAAGGCTGAAACATACTATTTTCACCTTTTTTTCCCCTTTTGTTTTGTTTTTTCATTCTTGTGGTTTTTCCTTTTTTTCTGATTTTTCTTCCCCAACATGACTCATATGGAAATGTTAGAGATGAATATACATATATAATCTAAAAATAAAAAAAATTTAAAAAAGAAAAATAAAGGACTTTAAAAGACAAAGGATTTTATATATGATGCAGGAGATAAGAGGGAGCCCCTGGAGTGTATTAGATGGGAGAAAGGAAGGTCAGACTCTCACTTTAGGAAAATCAATTTGTCAGCTGAGTGGAGCATGGACTGTAGCAGGGAGGGCATTGGAATGGAGACTATTGCCATATTTCAAGCTTGAGTTAATGAGGACCTGTATGTACCAGGGTAGTAGCAGTCAAAAGAAGGGGGCATATATGAGATGGGTTATGGAATGAAGACTTGGCAATTGATTGGATGGCGAAGGGGAATGAGAGATACCAAGTCACTGAGGATGCCCCTAGATGGTGACTCTGGATGATTGGGAGAATAATGATGCCTTCAATAGTAGTAAGGAAGTTAGGAAGAAGAGAAGATTTAGGGGAAAAGAGAATGAGTTCAGTTATGGAAATGTTGACTTTAAGATGGCTAACAAACAGCCAGTTGGAGATGTTAGGAGATGAAGGTTAGGAGGTCTGGAGGTTAAGAAAGAGGTTAGGGCTGGACAAGTAGATCTGAGAATCATCAGCATAGTTGAATGCATGGAAGCTTACGAGAGCACCAAATAAAGTAATATAGAGTAGTATAGAGAAAAGGGCCAAGGACAGAGCCATGGAGACATCTCATGGTTAGTGGACATGGCCTGAATGAAGATCCAACAAAGGAGACTGAGAAGGAACAGTCAAACCGGTAGGAGGAGAATCAAGACCTAATTTGGTGGTTGATCAAATACCATCTTCTATGTGGAATACTTTTCTGATGTGCCCTAGATGTTAATGCCCAAAATATACAGATTCTCTCTCTCTCTCTTTCTCTCTCTCTGTCTGTCTCCCTCTTTCTCTCTGTTTCTGTCTCTCTATGTCTCTCTCGGTCATCATCTCTGGTCTCTGTCTCTCTCTGTACAAATACAGGGATTTTATTATTTTTTCTTTGTTTGTCCTAGCACTTAACCCAATGTCTGGACCATGATAGGTGCTGAATATAGTTGTTCATTGGTTAATTGAAATTATTTTGTTGTTGTTAAGTCATTTTAGTAGTATCTGATTATGACCCCATTTGGGGTTTTCTTGACAGAAGTATTAGCGTGTTTTGCCATTTTCTTCTCTAGCTCATTTTACAAATGAGGAAACTGAGGCAAACAAGGTGAGGTCAAAACACTTTGCCCAGGTCAAACAGCTAATAAGTTTTTGAGGCCAGATTTGAACTTAGGTCTTTCCGACTTTAGGCTTGACACTATCCATTATGGCACCTAGCTGATCCAAATATGTATTATGTATAATATGTACAATATGCACAAAATAAATCCAACTGTGTATTAAACATATACAAATATATGATATTTGTATCATATATCATATTTATAAACATATACATATTTGATTTCTATGTATATTCATATATTTATAAATATAAATATTGTTTTTTCTATGCCCATAGTTGGATTTTTATCTACCAATAAATTGTTTTTCCTTTCCAAAGACAATAAATCCCAAAAATGGACACACTTTCCACAGGAAATGAGGCTGAAACATTTTTGAAGTAACATTTTCTAACAGGAAAAAATGGAACACTGAATATTCCTTTGAGTCAGGGTGAGCATGTCTAGACACTTCATAAATAAAATAAATAAGATTATCTTGCTCTTCTGGGAGAAAGAAGTAAGATCTTATTTTGGCTACCCAATTAAATACAGCATCCTCTGTTTTGATTAAGTGGTGAGATTGTAAGATCAGGAGTTTACAGAGTGACACACAACCCCCAAAGCTAATGAAATCTTAGGGTGCATGAATGGAGGCAGAATGTCCAGCATAAGGGAGGAGTTAGTCACGTCCTGTTTATATTACATATGGAATATCATGCTGAGGTGTAAGGTTACCACATTATAGGAAGGACATAGAAAAACTGAAGAGTAACTGTGGGCTGAAGACCCTGCCATAGGAAGATCAGTTGAATGACCTGGTGTTATTTAGTCTGAACAAGAGAAAACTCAGGAAGCTGTGACAGCTATCTTCAAATATTTGTTTTTTTTTAAATCCCCATTTCTGGATCCACTCTCCAAAGCTAGGGTTTGTTTTGCTTTGCTAGCTAATCCCTCCCTTATTCTTAATTCCTTCCCTCTCTCTTAAATCCCTCTTCCCCGCTCCCAGTCCTTGCCTATTTTCCTTTTGTTAAATTTAATTTTTCCTACAGAAAATTCTTTGCTTGTGTGTATTTGTATATTCAATCCTCCTACATCCCATTCATATGAATATGAGGTTCCTCATCCCTTCCTCATATTGATATAGTCTTTTCCTCATGCCCTCTGATTATATGTAGTACATCTCACCCCTTCTTTTCCCTTTTCTATGTATTCTTTTTGCCCTTCCTTTTCTTTCTTCACTAAACAGCATCAAAACAAAACAAAAGCATCCCTAGACCCTCTCTGTCCTATTTATTTAACTTCCTCTATGACTCTTGAAAACTTTAGAACACTTGTTTAAAAGGATTTGTTTCTTTTCCCCTCATTAGAATGTAAACATTTCCTTTAGTCTTTTACATTTGCTCCTGTATATTTACCTTTCCAAGTTTCTCTGTATTTGCATTTCAAAGATTCTATTCAGCTGTGGTCTTTTTATTAGTGATGTTTAAAAGTACTCAATTTTATTAAGAATCCATTTTTTCCCCTCGGTAGAATTATTCTTAGTTTTTCCAGCTAAGTTATTTGTAGTATTTGTAGCAGGAAAAAGCCTAAAGTGTTTGCAGTATTTGTAGTAGGAAAAAGCCTTTATCTTTTTCCTATTGGAATATCATATTCCATGTCCTTCTGTCCCTTGAATTAGTAGTCTTCAAGTCTTATGAGTTCCTGACTGTGGTTCCTTGGTAATAGAACTCCTTCTTTTTGACTTGGTACATTATTTGTTCTTTAAATAATGTGGATGTTCTGGATTTTGATCATGACATTCATGGGATGTGCTTTCATTTTAGGATTTCTTTCAGAAAGTGATGTAAATTATTTTTGTTTTCACTTTATCCTCTGGTCATAATAGGTCTAGGGAAATTTCTCTCATAATTTCTAAAACATAGGTTCTAGAATGAATGCTTTTTGGTCGTGGTTGTCAAGTAGCCTGACAATTCTTAAATTAATTCTCTTTGGTCTGTATTTCTAGAGCATTTATTTTTGCTAGGCAATACTTTATCTTTCATTATATTGTTTCAGTCTTTTGATTTTATTCTGCTACTCTATTATCTCACAAATTCAGATAATAGATTTTTATTTGGTCCATTCTAATTTTCAGGGAGTCTATTCTTTGAGTCAGATTTTTGCACCTCCTATACTAAGCCTTTCTTCCTTCCATTTCTTTTCTGTAGAATGGTGGTTCAAACAGAAACAGTTCCCTGTGGGCTGTCTATTGATAAATTAACATTATGTCATATCGTATTTTTATTTATATGTCAAAAATTTCCCAATTACATTTTAATCTGTCCCTGGAGTTGTGGTTGTTGTGAGTCTGGTGTTGGCCCATATTTGATGCCTCTGCTCTAGAACTCTTATTCCTTTGTAATATTCTTTTTTAATCTCTTCCAGTAATTCTAATAGACCTTATGACCCAGCCATACCTTTACTGCCTGTAATCATGGAAGAACTATCCTTGTCCTCTTAAGTTTGTGTCCTAAATGTTCCCAGATTTAAAAAAAAAAAAAGCCTTTATCATCAATCTCTTCTTCTGTTTATTCATATTCCCAGTTTTACTTTCTGAATTGGAACTTAAAAAAAAATCAGTGCCAGACTACAGTTATTCTTGCATACTTGGAGGAGAAGGCAGGTCCCCTCTTTTAGTACTTTGTACTGAATAGAGTGCTACTCCCTTCTGCCGGTATCTCTTTGCACAAAGTCCTGGAAGGGCCCAGGTTCTGAGCTCTCTAAGGCTGTTAAAGGGACCTCATGTCAGTTTCTTGGGCTGACCATTACCCTCTCAGTAGAGAGGATCCCCACATACTCTGAGGATAGAGCAAGGATACTCCTTGCTGGAACACTTGATCCTAGAGTCAAGCCTCTGGGATATGCCTGATCTCCCGGTTGGTACCCACAAAAAAGAACCTCTGAGGACCTTTCTGAGCACCATCCCTCATCTTGCCCAGGCTTCTCTGGCTGAGTTGCCTCCTGAATGCCTGAAGGCTTTTGAGGGTTAATCCTCTTCCTCCAACCCAGGCTGGATGAAAGTACTTACTGTCATTTCTTTCTTCATTTCTTAATCATTATTTGTTCTGTCACTTTTTTATGTTATTTCTGGAACATGTGTGTAGGAATTGGGCTGCGCTGTTCCTAGTCACTCCAAGAAATCTGTCTTTGAGTATTAGAAGGGATATTCTAGAGAAGGGGGATTAGAGTTGTTTTGCTTGGCCCCTCAGGGCAGAACTAGCAATAATAAATGAATGTTGTAGAGAGGCAGATTTAGACTGATTTATTTCAGGAAAAAGTTGCTATCAATTGGAACAACCTAGAAAAAAATGAGTTTCCTTGTTGGAATGGTCAGGAACTTTTAAATAGAGGCTGGATAATTATTGGCTGGTGAGTGGATACCTGTTCATGTGATGATGGTTGAGCTTGATGTCCAGTGACATCTGTTCTAACTCTGAGGTTCTGTGACAAATACATGGATCTGGGGGAGGTGCAATTCATAATTAAAATTGTACTTTATTAATGGCATAAGTTAGGAAACCGAAACATTAATGATGATGATGATGATGATGATGATGATGATGATGATGATAATTAGGATCTCTATAATGCTTTAAAATTTGCCAAGCACAAATAATGAATGTTATCTCGTTGCATCTTTACTACAATGCATGATTATTGTGGTAAGTAAGTGCTATTTTTATTTCTACTTCACAGATGAGGAATCTGGGGCAGACAGAGGTTTAAACTGACCTGCCTAGTGTTACACAATTTGTAAGTGTTTGAGAGTAGATTTGAACCATCTTGGTGCAGTGGATAGAGCACTGGGCTCAGAAATAGCAAGAGTCATCTTCTTGAGTTCAAATCTGGCCTCAAACACTTACTGGCTGCATGACCCTGGCCAAGTCACTTAACATTGTTTGCCTCGATTTCTTCATCTGTAAAATAGGCTGGAGAAGGAAGTGGCAAACCCTCCCCTGCCAAGAAAACCCCAAATGGGATCATAGAGTCGGGTATGACTGAAAAATGACTGAACAACCACCACCACCACAACTTCCTAACTCCAGATAGAATGCTTTATCCACCATGTATTGGTCATCCTTCCATCTAGGAGAGGGTGGGGGGAGGAAGTGACTGATTGGAAGAAGGGGCGACAGGATCTTCCATTGTGAAAAGGCTGTAAGGAAGAAAAGGGCATATAGAGGATGGAGGTGGGGGGAAGTGGGTCCTACAAATACAAAGTCCTCACATGATCTCAAAAATGGGGAGTAGGAATGGCTAGCTGGTAGTTTATGTGACAAGATTTTGAGGTTTTTGTGGACTATAAAGTCAATGTGAGTCAGCCCTGCGGCTTGGCAGATAGCAACCTAAGTAATCATAGGCTTCAGATCGCTCAGAATGAGCGAGGGAGGAAGGCGCCTGACCTTTTCCTCTGCCTTGGCCAAGCTACCTTTGCAGTGTGGTGAGTTCTAGGTGTCAGGTATTAGGAAAAAAACATCATCAACCTGATGCATGTTCGAAGGAGGACTACCAGGAGATCATCATCAGAGATAACCACCAGGGAGAAACGGAAGGAATTAGGGGATGTTTAAATCTCAAGAACTGAAACCGGGTAGAGACATGATATCTGTCTTCGAGTCATGTGGAAGAACAATCAGTTTCAATTCATTTGTCTGTCTCGGACAGCAAAACTAAGAGCTTAATATAAGGAAAACTTGGGCATCTGGGTGGTACAGTGGATAGAGCTCCGGGCCTGGAGTCAGAAAGACCCGAGTTCAAATCTTCTCAGACATTAACTGTGTGAATTTGGTCAGGTCATTCTCCTTTGTTTGCCTCAGGTTCCTCATTTATAAAATAAGCTGGAGAAGGAAATGATAAAGCACTCCAGTACCTTTGCCAAGAAAATCTCAGCTAGGGTCAAGAAGAGTCAGACATGAGTGAAAAACTATTGAATAACAGAAGGAAAACATTCCAAACAATTAGAGCTGCTCAAGAGTGGAATGAGCTGCTTCAGAGAGCAGTGAGCTCCCTCTCACCGGAGGCCATCCAAATGGATGACCATTTGTCAGAGATGTTTAAGAAAAGATTTTTTGTCCAGCTATGAGTTGACTTAGATGATGTTTGAAGTTCCTTCCAAGTCCTTCCAAAATGAACCAGGATCGTCCAAAATGACAGGAACTTCTGCTTCCATTTCCTCTCCTCTCATTCCTTTATCTATCTATCTATCCATCTATAATTTTATCTATCATTCCATCTATATCTGTCATTTTATCTGTCATTCCATCCATCTAGCCATTCGCCTATTTATCTTATTTATTTAACATTTGAACCATTGTGCCCTCATCAAGGCCCCATAACCTCTTACTATCAGAGACCCATGATTTCTGACCCAGGTCTGAGAAACCAAGGGAAGCTCAGGAGATATTTTCAAGCATATAATGGTAGCCAACCTTGTGGTACCACCCAACCTTCTGTTCTCTGGGTCTAAGAATTATGCTTGCAGCACAGCCAAGTCTGCAATATGCAAAACAATTTGGTACCATGGGAAGAAGGCTGAATATATAGAGTTAGGGCCCTGGCTCTGCTCCTTCCTATCTGGATGACCTTGGCTACATCATCCCCACCTGTTATTCTCTATCTTCCTTGTCTTTCACAGCCCAGCTCCTAGGCAAGAATCTCTGCTCTTGTTGTCATATCCTCTCCTCTCCTTCCTTTATCTCTATCTATCTACCTATCTCAGTTTTTCCTTTCTTCTCATTCCTTTATCCAACTATCCATCCATTTATCCATTTCTCTGTGTATTTCTCTCTCTATGTATATATATGTATCCATTCATCCATCTATCTATCTGTTTTCCCTCTCTTCTCATTCCTTTATCAGTCTGTCTGTCTATTTTTTCTCTCCTCTCATTCTCTTCTAAATCCTTTGATTTCAGACTTCATCCCTCTGCTGTAGATGCTCTCTCTAAAGCTACTTACATTCTGTTAGCTGCCAAATTGAATGACCTTTCCTCAGTTTCAGCCTTCTTGACCTCTCTGCAGCATTTGTCATTATTATTGGTTATCCTTTCTGTCTGGGTCCTCACTTCTCTCTGACTTTTCAGGATGTGGCTGTCTCTTGGTTCTTCTGTAACTTATCTAACTTGATCTTTTTTTTTGCTAGATTATCATTCATAGTATGTCCTCTACCTGTGGGCATACCCCAGGGCTCTGTCCTGCACTTTCTTCTCCATTGTCAATATGTTCTCTTCCTAGGTGACCTCATCGACTCCCATGACCATCTCTACAAGGATAACTCCAAAATATGTATATTCTAAGTTCTGCCTTGAGCAACAATCCCACACAATCAAATTGCTATTGGTCATTTTAACAGGATTTCCCATAGGGAATCTCAAAATAAACCTGTCCAGGACAGGACTTATCATTCCTCCCCAAAATCCCTTTCTCCCCTGGACTTTTATACTTTTGTTGAGGGCTCCATCATTCTCCCCAGCCTTGAAATACCCTTCATTCCCCTTCCCAAATCATATCCCATTACCAAATCAGCCAATTAAAGAGCGTTTATTAAGTGCCTACTATGTGTTTTCAAAACCTCTTTCCTATCCCTTTCTGTTCATTCAAACAATTAATACCCTAATTCAGGTCCTCATTACTTCTCACCTAGAATATAGTTTCCTATTTAGTCTCCTTGCCTCCATTCTCACCCCTCTATAATTAATTTGCCACACAGCAACCAAGATGACTTCCCTAAAATGCAAGTCTGATCATAACACATCTCCACTACTTTGTAAACTCCAGTGGCTCCCTATTACCCTGCTATCAAATGTAAACTGTCTTTGACATTTAAAATACCTTTGCTATTTGCCTTCTCTCACATTACAAGCCCTCTACACACTCAGCACTCCAGCCAAATTGAAATATTTCATATACAAATATATAGAGATGCACATATTTGTGCATGTGTATTATGTGTTTATATGTATATACCTATATACATATATATATATATATATATACACACACATAACAATACATACATATTGTGCATATATTTAGCATAGTGCGGACACACAGTAGGTGCTTAATGAATGTTTATTGAATTAAATTGAATTAAGTGCCTGTTTCTTTTCTGTCTTTGCATTCCCATTGTCTGGCACACATAGTACACATTCAATAACTACTTGTTGATTGATTGATTAATTAGGTGGTTGACAAGTTAATAAAAAGCCCATTGAAACTGATAACAATTAGGGAAGGCTTCCTAGAATTGCTACTGAATCATAGATAGAACTTAGATGATCAGGAAGGAGGGCTTTCGGGGCAGAACTGATATTGTGAACTCATCTAAGTGAGTTTGCCTAAACCCAACCTTTCCTGTCTTCTAGGAAATTCCATTTGAGGAGCTGGCTGCTCCTAGGGCACAGGCAGAGATGCCCAGAAACCCCGCCCCAATGCCGCAAGATGCTGCCTATCAGGCCTCTGCAATTTGTCTATCATGAGAAGGGAAAGCACAGAATTTCTCCTCGGTGACCATTTATACAACACAAACCTGCTCCTGACAGAAAAAGTCCATTAGAAGTGTGAAAGATACCATAATTTTCCACGCAGGGTATCACTTGTAAAGGAAGCTGAAATCGTGAATCAAATAGGCTGCTCTTGTAAGGCAGAGGCAGGGAAATTCAGGGGAAAGAATGTTCTGGGATTAAGTCCGAAGAATAGAAATTTGGCCCTAGAAGGGATCTTAGAGGCCCATGAACCTAACCTTCCTGTTTTCCACATAAGGAAACTGAGGCCTGAGAAAGGAAGTGACCTCTCCAAGGCCACACAATTAGTAAGAATAGTTTGGGGCCCTACCCAGTGCACCACACTGCTTCTTACAGGACCTGGAACTAAGTTCCAGCTCAAATTACTATGAGTAATTTGTATCCTCAGCATTTAGCACAGTGTGTGGCGCAAGGTAATAATAAATAACATTTATTATTAATAATAAAGAACACTTATTTATTTATTTATTTATTTATTTTTTGAACACTTATTTATGATGGAAAACCTGATCAGACTCTCTTTTGATGATTTATGGGTTTGTGGACACATAAGGCCACACATAACTTGCTGTGTTTTATTATTATTAACATTTATTAATTACTAATTTGTTATTAGTATTAATAAATGACATTTATTAATAATAATAAATGATCTGTATTATTAATAAATGTTTAGTTTATTAACAAATTCTGTGAATTTAATTGAAATCTCTAAGTTTCTATTTTCTCATCTGTAAAATGTAAATAAGAATATACAATGGAGGGGCAGCCAGGTGGCGCAGTGGATAGAATACCACCCCTGAAGTCAGAAGAACCTGAGTTCAAATCTGGCTTCAGACGCTTAATACTTAACATTTCCTAGCTGTGTGACTCTGGGCAAGTCACTTAATCCCAATTCTCCCCAGTTTCTAGGGGGGAAAGGAAAGCAGGAAAGAATATACAATGCACAGTGTCAGACTTGGAGTCAGAAAGATCTGAGTGCAAATCCTGCCTGGAGACACTACTAACTCTTTTACCCTAGACATATCACTTCCCTTCTCTGATGCTCAGTTTCTTCATCTTTAAATAGCATCTACCTCCTGAGGAGCAAATAAGGCAAACCTTAAACCTTAAACAGCTTTAGAAATATTAGGTATTATTAGAAATGCTGCCTGTATCACAGGGTGACTTTGAACCCCAAGTAAGACATTACATGCTAGGACATATGTAGGCACATAATAAATGTTTATTGACCAGGTAATTTGCTTTGGGTTTTGGTTGGACTAGATATTCTGTGAGGTCCCTTCCAACTCTGAAATCTGCCATTCTGCGATTCCCACACTCATCTCTCACTCCCAGACCTGGCTGCCAATTCCTAATTGATGCATGAGCAAGATAGTCCATGAAGTTGATTGAGGAGTTTTGCTGTCCAAGTAAATGTCTACCTCGTACAGACTGGAGACAGAGGCAGGCCATTCCTCCACTGACCACCTTTTTAGCCTCCTCTGTGCCTCTCAGAGAAGTTGTTGGAGTCCTCTGTCTGGCCCGGGATGGAGAGGACTGACTTTGAAATGGCATTGATCTGACTTGAACTCCCAGCGTGGAAACTTATGCCAGGGCATCTGGAGAAATTTCCAGGCCAGTAGCCAGAGAAAACTCTCTAAGAATGACAAGCTCGCTTTGAAGCATCCTATCTCTGGCAGTGGTGGCTCCCTTTGATGCTGTCTGGTCCACAGGAGCCTTAGTAGGAACAACAGTATCTGCTGGGGATTTTTCCAAGGACACACAGATGGGGTCTCCAGATTTGCACAATGCCCACTATCAAAAAGTTGATCTGCCATGACAGTATCCATACAGCAAGTTGTATATGGCCTTAGGTGTCCCCAATCCCATAAATCATCAAAAGAGAGTCTGAGTTTTCTGTCAGCCAAAAGTTAGCATTTATATGTGCCTTTAAGGTTTACAAAGTACTTCATAACTATTACTTCATTTTGTCCTGTATGTGTCTCTCTCAGAATATAGCTTTTTAGTTTGTTAATATAACTGAAATTTACAAATTACTGAAAATTCCCCCAAATTCTTGGTGTTGCTTGGTATTCTAACTTCTTCAAGATTAAAATGACTCTAAGACTTTGGGGACACCCTGTATAATATTTAAAGTTTATAAAGTATTTGATATTTGAATCTTATACCATTCATGCTATAATTGTTATCCCATTATACAGATAAGGAAACTGAGACTCTGTAACATTAATAGTCAGCAAATCAGGTATTTTTAGGCAGGTATTTTTATTACCTCCATTTTGCAGATAAGGAAACTGAGGCAAACAGAAATAGCAAGTATTTAGTCTCCCTGACTCCAAGTGCAGCCACTTGGCTACATTTAACATGTAAATAGATAAATAATGTGCATGATTATTTGGAGAAAGAATCAGTATGCAGTAAAGCCAGAATCATAAAGATGAGTGTTTAAATGCCTACTCTGCAGCCTGCTATGTCTGTGACCTGGGATGAGCAACTCATTTAAGGAGGAGACAGCTACATGATGCAGTGGTTAGGGCACAAGATCCAAAGCCTGGAAGGTCTCAGTTCAAATGTGGTTTCAGACCCTTATTTGGTGTGTGATTCTGGGCAAATTACTTAACCACTTAACCACTGCCTGCCTCAGTTTCCTCCTATGTAAATAGAGCAAATAATTGCCATGGCTTCTCAAGGTTGTTGTAAGGACAAAACAAAATACCATTTGTAAAGGGTCTTGTAAACATCTAAAGCGTTATATAAGTCCTAGCTATTTATTACTATTAATGTCACTGAGCCTCAGTTTCCTTATCTGTATAATGAGATAACAACTATAGCTCAAGTGGTATAAGATTCAATATAAAATGCTTTACAAACTTTAAAATATTATACAGGGTGTCCCCAAAGTCTTAGAGTCATTTTAATCTTAAGTTGGAATACATTTCAAACACCACCAAGAATTTTGGGGTGCCTTATATAAATTTCAGTTATATTAACAAACTTAAAAATTATATGCAAACACACATACATATGCACACACACAATGCTGTTGCTCCTTTAACATTCTTACCAACTGATCCCGTTATAAGCCCAAGACATAGAATTGGATAGCTCTTCAGGTATAAACCCAAGATAATTTCTTTCTCAGTACTTTCCTCCCACCCCCAATCACTGCTATGCATGAATCACTGCCAAGTTGTATGTAGAAATCTTCCCAAATGGTGCTGGGCCTGGAGTGGGATCAACCTCCCCTGTGCCTCACTCTGCCTATCTTTACCTACAGTGGTGCAGTCCCAGCCTAGAGCCCGAATCCGCTCTGAATTCATGGACTTCAGCAGAAAATGCTCTCCCCCACTTTGGGTATATGTAATTCTGTTTCAGATGTGCCTCTGGGGCCCTAAAAAACCTTTATTGCAAGAAGGAAGAATCCCTTTTGTTAAGGGATTTGAGGAGCTGGATCCCCCATTAGACACCACTGGATGTCCATCTGGCTGCCTGGCCCTGTTCCACAAAAGCTGAAAGTGGAGCCCGAGAGGTTGTTTCTGGTGTCAGCAAAGCCAGGAGATTTTTCTTTCATTGAGTCTAAATTTTACCTCTTTTCAACATCTACCTATTGCTGCTCGTTCTGCCCTTTGGGGCCAAGCAGAATGAGTCCGATCCATCTTCTCAATGACAGCCCTCTTAAATACAGGAGCCAACTGCCCTCCCCTCCTGCCCATGAGTCTTCCTAAGCCTAAACTTCTCTCCTTCTTTCAGCTAATCGTATGGCATGACTCCAGTCCTCCCAGCATCCTCTTCTGGCCTTATTCCAGTTAGACCACTGCTTCCCAGCACCACAATCAGGTTGAGCCTGGCAACCAATGGTTATGACCCTTTGGCAGCCAAGTAACAACAGAGCATCTGGTTAGCAAGAATATTTTATCAAATTAGGGTTCGGTGGCCTTCCATGATTGTTTCAAGTTTATGTTTATCACCCGCTGAGAGAAGGAGATACAGAAACAGAGACAGAGATACAAATATAACTGCTCCAGATCAGGTTTCAGGCCATGAACAACTCTCTCCACTCTTTATCTGTTCTATGGGGCTTTCACATGGCTCAGTCATTATCTCTGTAAATATCTTTCAGCTCTAACTGTCTTTGTGGCCTCAGTTAAACTGAGAAATATTGAAGACCTGGTTTTAAAAGGGCAATGTCTCCCATTTCATCCGGGGCTATCTCAAGTCTGGATCTATGTCTTACCACTGGACTCAGATGGCTCTGGAGGGGGAAGTGAGGCAGGTGACCTTGCATAGTGCTCCCTCTGTTAAATCCAATTTACTTTCATGTCATGGCATCATCTCCCTGATGTCATGGTCCTCTTTGAGAATGAAGGACAAACGACAACTCTCTTGCTAGTTTGTTCCCATGGCACTCTTACTGAAATTCAGCATTTCCTTCAATGATGAATTGAACGTGATTTTGAGAAGTCTGTGTGCTTCCCCGGACTGACAGAGGGGCCTAAGACACAAAAAGGGGTTAAGGACACCTGAAATAGATTTCTCTGATCCGTTCCAACTCTGGAGGTCTCGGATTCTATGTAATCAGATTATTATAAGTATTTGTATTCAATGGAGAGGCAAGGGAGTGTAATGGAAAGAGAATTGGACTGAGAATTCCCAACTCTAAAGCTTATGAGTTGTGTGACTTTGGGTAACTCATCTAATTTATTTGAATATGTTTGTCTATTAAAGAGAAATGATGATACTTATGCTGCTCCAACATGAATTGGCTTTATAAATTGCAAAGTGTTCCATGAGGGGGAGTTGCCAGTTTTATTTATTGCTCATCAACTAGTCAACAAGAATTGATTACTGTGCTTATTAACGGTTTACTATGTTTGTTGTTCAGTCATTTTCCTAAGATCCCATTTAGGATTTTCTTGGTAAAGATCCTGAAGTGGTTTATCATTTCCTTCTTCAGATCATTTTATAGAGGAGGAAATTGAGGCAAGTAGGGTAAAGTGACTTGCCCAGGGTCACACAGCTAGTAAGTATTAAGTATCCAAGGCCACAGTATCCAGATCCTCACTTCAGGGCTGGTGCTCTATCCATTGCACCATCTCTTGAGAGATTATTATTGAGAGAATATTTGCAAAACCCCTAACATTGTAGGGTACATAGTAGATGCTTAATAAATACTTCTTTCTGTCCTTCCAATTTAAAGTCACCAAAGTAGAATATGGAGTATCACTTATAAGGAATAGTAGGAAGGCTAGTTAAGCTGGAACCTGATGTCCATGAAAATGGACTGTACATTTGGCCTGGAGGTAACAGGGAGTCACAGAAGTATATTGAGTAGGAAGGAAGAATAACATGGTCAAAGCAGAAAATCACTTGGGCGGCTGTATGAAGGACAGGTTGGAGTGGGCAGAGACTAGTTAAAAATCTCATCCTGGAGAAAGATGATGATGACTTGGACTAAACCAGTGACTGAGTGCAGAGGAAAGGACTCTGCAGAGATGTTGTGGGGATAGAAATGGCAGAATCTGGCAGCTTCTGGAAGAGGGAGGGGGTGGATGAGAACTGAGGAGTCAAGAATTACATGAGTTGCAAATGTGGGACACTGGCAGAATGGCAGAGCCCTCCATAGAAATGGGAAGTTAGGAAGAGAAGCGACTTTGTGAAAATATAATGAATTCTGCTTTGGATGGGTCAAGTTTGGGATGCCAATGGAATGGCCAGTTGAAGATGTCCGATAGGCAGTTGGTGAAGAGGGGAATGGAGCCCAAGGGAGATGAAGGGTGGATCTGTAGATGTGAGAAACATCTACATAAGAGGTGATCATAACGAGGTCATAAAGCAAGAGAGGGGAGAGAGAAGGGGACCCAGAATAGATCCCTGAGGGACATCCACAAGTAGGGAGTTTGATATTGAGAGTGAACCAACAAACTGGATTGAGAATGAATAGTTAGGTTAGTACTAGGAGAACCAAGAGAACAGAGCCAGGAGACCTAGAGAGAAGAGAGCGTCAGATAGAGAGGGTGGTCATGTTCATCAGGATGCAAAGTCAGATGGCAAAGAGCTAAGAAGCAACTGAGAGAAGAGGAATGGAGGGCTACATTTTGTCTCATCCCTATTAAATCATAAGCCCTTGGAGGGCATGAGCACTTGTCCACTTCTTAATTCACTGTGAGTCCCTAACATTAGAATCCATCAATGACTCCTAACACTAAAAGAGACTTAGAATAAAACTAAATGAATCTTCTAGATTGATTCTCAGGATGTCAGAGTGGGAATGTCACAGAATAACACAGAATATCAGAGCTGGGAGGGAACTTGGAACATAGGACATCAGAACTGGAAGGAAGCATGAAATAGAGAATGGCTCTATTTCTAAGATCTAGAAACACAAGCTATCAAAGCGAGGAGGGAACTTAGAAAACAGGATGACCAAGCTATGAGGGAGCATGGAACATAAACTGCCAGAGCTGAGAAGAATTTTAAGACAAAAAAAAGTCAGAATTAGGAGGGAACTTAGAACACAGAATATCAAAGATGGGAGGGCCTTTAGAGCACAGAATTTCAGAGCTGGGGGGGGGGGGCTTAGAACACAGAATATCAGAATTGGGAAAAGTCCTAAAAATAATCTAATCTCACCCTTTCACTCTGTAAATGAGGAAGAAGGTCCAGAGTGAGGAATGAATGAGGCCAGCTTAGCCTGTTCCCTTTCCCTCCTTTCTGTTAGTGCTCTAGCAGAGGATTTTTCTCTCTGCATCTGGGCAGCTCTAAGCCCAGCACAGCAGAGTTGGCAGAGCTGACCCATGTTTGATTCCAGATGCCACCCAATAAAAATATACTCAATAAAAATAAATTCCAAGGAGTGGGAGGCAGCAGAAGCCAGGCTCTCCTTTTCCCTTTGCTGTGTTCCTGTGGCACGGTGTTGAAGAGAGACAGATTATTTTCCCTCAGTGAATCTTCTCCCACTCTCAAACTGGTCTGGGCCTTTAGCAATGATGCTCCTTGACCTCCTGGACCTACCCTCTGCAGATATAGGGAGTCTTGCAGGCAGAACACCAACTCCAGGCTGGGGCATTTGGGCTTTCCTTCACAGGGAGAATCATTTACCCATACCCACCCCTCCCCATGAGCCTGTGAAAGAACCCTTGAAGATAAGTGGAAAAAGTTCAGGGTCCCTTACCTTTAAATTTCCCCCTTCCATATCAGCTCATCCAGTCCAGATAACAACAGAGAGGCAGGGAGACAATTGGCTTGTACTGCCAATTGACTGTGTTTTATGATGGAAGCCTGTGGTTTATTTATTTATATATAAACCTGCTCTCATTGGAGAGAGGGTTATTTGTTACCAATAAGTCTCAAAGGAAATTTTCCAGGCTTCTGAGCTGGCCCATCCTCCCATAAGGAAGTCTGCAGCATCAGCAGGAACTCAGTGGCACCAATCCATTAGTATTTATTAAGTGCCTACTAGGTGCAGACCCTGTACTCCGCTCTAGAGATACAAGGATAACTAATGACTCATAACACAGACAGGTGGGTGGAAATCTCAGCTAGACTCCAGTGACCTTCTGGCTTTTCTATATGAGGGATGAGTATCCTTTCTCCAAGGCATTATTTGCTCCTAATTGTCCCTATTCCCACTGTCACCACTAAGGTACTCCTCCAGATTCCCACCTGCCTGGACTATTGCAGGAGCTTCCTAACAGGAATTTCTGCTTCTGTCCTCTCTTGGTTCTGGTGTATCTTTCATTTCATTGCCTGACTCTTCTTCCTTGAGTATCAGTTTGTTCATTCTTTTGCCCTCAGAGAAATAGTTTGAGTGCTGGATTTGGAGTTAAAAGAACCCAAATTCAAATCTTGTCTCTATCATCTATTAACTGTGTGTCCATGGCCAAGTGACTTAACCTATCTGAAGTTATCCTATCAAATGAGGATATTAATACATATAGCTTCTACTTTGCAGGGTGTTTATAAGGCCCAAATAAGACAAGAGATGTTCCCCAAAATTTGGTCTTTTACTGAACACTGTTTTTCCAAGCAATCTGCCAATTTGAAAGCTCTATATAAATGACAGTTGTCATTATAATTATTATTGTTATTTTGCTTTAAAGAAAATACCAGTGATTTCATATGATCTACTAAGTAAAATTCAAAGTCCTTCCTCTGGTCCACAGTTTGGATTCACCCTACCTTTCTTACCTTATGTCATATTGTTTCCTTCTGAAAGTGTTGTGATAGCCGTTTCACAAATGTGGTAAATGAGGTTGTTGTTATTGTTGTTGAGTCATTTCCAATTCTTCACGACCTTCTTCATGAAGTTTTCTTGACAAAAATAGTGGAGTAATTTGCATTTCCTTCTCCAGCTCATTTTACCAATGAGGAAAGTGATATAAATAAGGTTAAGTGACTTGCCCAAGGTCACATAGCTAAGTACACACAGACACAGTAAATGTCTGAGATCAGATTTCAACCCAGGAAAATGAGTCTTCTTGACTCCAACTCTCTATCCACTGCACTACCGGGCTATGAAATGAGGTAGAGAGAGGTTAAAGATATTTTCTATGGCACCAGTCAGAGATTTGAACTCAGGTCTTCTGACATCATAACCAGAACTCTTTCTATTACACTAAATATACCCCCAGAATCTCAGCATTAGCATCTCAGCATGGTAAATAATCCAACTTGTACCTGACTGAGAATCCTGTCTTACAACTCCCCCTATAAGTGGTCTTCTGGCCTCTTTTCAGAGATCTCTAGAGGCTACCCTGTTACCTTCCAAGATGCCCCATTTTACTTCTTGCTAACTCCAACTATTAGAAAGTGCCTCTTATTCAAGTCCTCCAATGCCTCTGGGATCTCATTTTAGACAGTGATGCTAACTGAAGTTTATCTATTCTTACACCTCCTACCTAATTCTCTCTCATCCATGCCTTCCCATAAACCCACCATAGATGGTCCATCCCATGTCCCCAGAGTTGGGAGTGTGAGGGGGTTTCCTCAATTGTTCTTAACATTATGAAGATTCCTGTGGAGAGAATTGGCTACCCATTGCTTATCTCTGGATTTCACCACATAAGAAGCCATCTTTTTCATTCATACATTTCTCTAATAATATCCAAGTATTCCTTGGTAGGCACACATTGCCCCTTGCTTATGCCTGGGATGTAGATTTCCATCGTCCTCTGGACATGACTTATTTTCATCTGAAAGTACAAAACTATAAGGTGTGGAGAAAGTGCTGATCTGCTTTGGTATAGGGAGTAGCCTCACTTGGGACTTCTTACACCAATGATATCATAGGAATATTCTCTGCTTTTCTCTATCCTGTCTTGAAACCATATGGTTCCCCGGCTCACAGCTACACAACAGTATACCACTTTTTTAAAATGCTCAGATGCTATCAGTGTTTCCTGACATCAAGATTAATTCCTCCTCTTACAATTTCTACTCCCTACTTCTATCCTCTACAGCCAAAAATAAGTCTCGATTTCTCTTCCACATGACAGGTCTTGAATGCTCGAAGATAGTTCTCATTACCTTTCTCCACCTTGAGTTTTCTCCAGGCTAAGCAGACCTAATATACATTACAACATATAAGCCCTTTGACAGTAGCTTTCATTTCATTCTTTGTAAATGCACCCCAAGTGGCTAGCACAGTACCTGATACCTAATAGGTGTCTATTGTTGGATTCACTGGTTCCTCTGATCTTCATATGTCATGATATTCTATCTCCTTATCTCCTTCACCACCCTGACAGCAGGAAAAGAAAGGGTGCTTTGAATAAAGGCTTTACAAAAGGAATATCTCTTTTTTTCTAGACTATGTGCCCCGGTTTGGGGTTCAGAAAATATAGGTCACTACATTAGATAATGGGAGAGCTGGAAGGGGGACCTGGCTTCTCTGCCCACTAGGTAACTTTAGGCAACTTGGTTCCCAGACTCATGGTTTTCTCCATTGAGAACGATGAAGGACCTTCAACACCATTTAGAAAAATCTTCTCATTTTATTTGCTTTCGTTTTCATTTTCAACTCAGTTTTTTTTAAATGTCAGTGATGGTTTTGATTCTATATCAGAGTTTATTTCTGGCTCTCTGCCCACTCTAGTTGAATCAAACTCTCCCTTGTGACAAAGAAAAATTGTTAAGCCTAAATTTGAATGAAGTGATTGAATCTAAATCTGGCAACGTATTCCACACTCTGCTCCTGGAGCCCCCCCCCCCCTCCCATTTCTGCTGTAGGGAGGGAGGTATGTTTCATTAGCTGTGCTTTGGGATCATTCTCAGCTGCTCAGTGGTTACATCAGCTTCTGTTAGTGATGTTTCCATTTAGACTGTGACGGCCATTTCCCAGCCCCTGATTTTTGTGAAGGAGAGAACTGAAACCCAGAGAGAATGGTGATTTGTCCAGCATCAAGGTATCTTTAAGGGAAGATTCTAAAAGAAAAAGAAAGCTCACAGTCACTTCACAGACAGGGCTATTAGCCAAAAAAAGGCAACCAAAGAGACAGCAGCTAGTGACCCATATACCTGCTCTCTTATTGCTATCAAACCTTGATGAGAAACGTCTACACCCATATCACGATGAAGACACAAGGAGGGAACAACCAGGCTTTTATAGATTGTTTTCGACAGCAGATTACACGTTCCCAGTCACAGAGCTGACAGAGAGCTGAAGAGAATGTAAGAATCCCCCATGTCTATTTGTTGGTTTCAAAAGAGCATTTGGCTTGATAGAGCAAATTACAGCCTTAAAAGCTCTCCTTCAGCAAGGTGTCTTGCACGCATCTGTTAGATTCCATGACAGATGGGACCAAATAGATAACACTGTTCTCAAGATCCGCTGAGTATCAACATTAAGAGAGGCATGAAGCAGGGAAAACATATGCTCACCGAAGGCTTTCGTCAGCCTCACGGGGGAAGTCCTGGACAAAAGCCAAATAGGAAAGGAATTCCTTATTGACCAAGGAGTTCGTCAGATGCTCGGATTTGTGGATGATGTGTTGATTGCATAAATTCCTAGAACTGTATGAGACTATCTCAGGGAGATCCACAGCCATCCACAGGGGAAAAACAAAGTGGATGAAGAATGTAGATAGACCATTGAATTTTGGGGTAGAAAAACCTGAGTTCAGTTCCAACCTCAGATCTGGACTAGTCCCTTAACCTTGTCCTGCCTCAGTTTTCCTCATCAGTAAAATGGGGGTGATAATAACACCTATCTCCTTCGGTTATTTTGAGCATTGAATGACATAATAATGAATGTTGTTGAAACTATGGCACACAATTGGATGAAAGGACTTGTGGTTTTTCACACACGTGCATTCCCTCTTCCACCTCCATCCATTTGCACTGGCTGTACTCCTTGCCTAGAAAGTTCCACCTTGTCACTTTTGCCTCTTCTTTCCCCTAGCTTCTTTCATGACTGAACTCAAACTCTACTTTGCATAAGAAGTCTTTTTGAATAGCCCCAGCTGCTAGTGACTTCCCTTCTCAGATCAACTTCCATAATGTGGCACCATAATGCAAGTGCCAGGCCAGGAAGATCTGAGTTCAAATGGGATCCCACACAGTAGCCGAGTGATCTTGGGCAAGTCATCTAACTTCCACCTACCCATTTCCTCATCCGGAAAAGGGGGAATAAAAACAACAACAGCAACAACACTTACCTCCCAGGGTTGTTGTAAAGATCAAAAGAGATTATACTTGAAAAAAGTGCAGAACAAAATGTCTAGCATACAATAGACACTTAATTTATGCTCATTCCCTTAATGCATCTATCTTTCATGTCCTAGTTATTTACAGCTCATCTCCCCCATTAGGAGGTGAGTTTCTTGAGAACAGGGACTGGTTTTTTCCCCTTTCTTTGTATCCCTTCTGTCTGGTTTGCAGTAAATTCTTAATAATACTTCTCAGCTTAATTTGATGGGTTTGGACCAGATGATTTTCAAAGTTCCCTTCTAGTTCTAAAAGCTATGATGCTATTTTTAAAATTGCCTTTGATTTCATCAGGCTAATTTCTACAGTTATTTTCTACCAGAGTAAGTTAGCATCTTACAAAACCTTACAAGTAATATCTCACTCACTCCTCAGGTGGAAGATAGGTGCTATCAGTATTCCCCTTTTTACATATGAGGAAACTGAGGCAGGCAGTGATTTAAATGGCTTGCACAAGGTCATGCAGCCAGCAGGAGATTGGACTTGAACCTCAGGTTTTACCAACTTTGAGACCAGCTCTCTATCTGCAACACCAATACCATACTGCCTCTTAATGATTTTTTAATATGTATATATATATCATTTATTTCATTAAATATTTCCCAATTAAATTTTTAAAATGTTAAGCATTCATTTTTTTTAAAAAATGAGTTCCAGATTTCCTCTCTCCTTTCTACCTCGTAAAAAGGCAAGCAATATATCAATTATATGTGTAAAGTCATGCGAAACATATTTGCATATTAAAGATGTTGCAAATGAAAACACACAAAAACAAGAAAAATAAAGTGGGAAAAAAGTATGCTTCCATCTGTACACTTAATGATTCTAATAGCTTATTTTGCACTGATTCACTGGCATTTATAAATACCAAAATATTTTTGTACGGTAGCAAACAAATATAATAGTAATACTAAAGAGCTTGTTTCTGGTAAGATAACATAAATTATTTCACCTTTTACAACTACTGAAAGTTGCAAAAAATTTAAGAATGAATATCTTACTGTGCTGAAGATACCATTATCAAGATTTTCTTCCACAGTGAAACGATTATTGCTATGTCAAAAAATAGTTCTTGTTCATCAGTGCTTCTGAATAACTTGTGGTTGTACTTTCTTTCTTGTCAGATGCACAGTATTTATGGAAAGATCAGATACCATGTAAATGCAATTGTAATTTTGATAAATTTCTTGGTACAAAATGTCCACAGCAAGTGAAAGCCTGCTATTACAGATAGGATTTTCTAGGGTTAAGGTTAATATTAACTTACATAAAAATTAATGTTCAACAAACACTGCATTAGCAGACAATCCAAGGGAAAGGGATGCTAGTTTGTTTATTCCCAGCCAATAGCTGGGTATTACATTTCTATATCGTGTTTCAAGTTAATTGTATTTGATTGAAACATTAAAACCTGACATTTAATAAAATGATTCTAATGGCTGACATTTATATAGCACTCTAAAGGTTGCATAAAGCATTTTACATACATTACCTTATTCTATTCTCCCAACAAGATCAAGTATTATTATCACTTCTGTTTTATTGATGAAGAAACTGAGACTCAGAGAGTTGAGGGACTTGCCCATAGTCACTCAGCTAATATATATTTAAGAAAGGATTTAGTCCCACTTTCTACTTATTCCCCTTGTATCTGGCCTTCATTCCACTCTTTGGACTTTGCCACTATGGCTCAGCTATCCTAGAACTATCCTCAGTAACTGAAGTCATTTCCATTTAAATGACTTCTCCCATTGGTGAGTTCTTTCTGGGACTGCCATTTTGAAGAAGGGCCCAGGTCCGCCATTCTTTATTCTCTCCTGGCTGTGATGCTGACTCTCTACAGTGCCTTGACAGTTTCCCCTATACTCCTGCTCACCCTCCCCCCCCATTTCCTTTTATGCGTTATCTACCCTCATTAGAACTTAAATTCCTTGAAGGCAGGGACTGACTTTGTTTATGCTGGTATTGGTTTAAAACAGTGCCTGGAATATCATAGGCACTTAATAAATGTTTGTGGCCAGCCTGAGTCTAAAGCCAGCCCTCTCTACCCTAGGCCAAAAGGCAAGTCACAAATGATTTGGAAAAAGAAGTGGGTTGTCATGTAGCATGAATAGGGGATGACAGATGGATAGCTTGATTGCTGCCCTGGTTTCCATGAAATGTTCACACACACACACACACACACACACCCCGAAGATCTGCAAGATATTAAGTCTGGTGGAACACCAGAATGGAGTTAGGAAAGACTGCACAAGAGAGTGAGGTGGACTACAGCCTGCAGGGAGAGGAAATCATAAGAACTAATATTGTTTCAGAGGCTCTAAAGTTTGCATATGTTTTCATTGTTCTTCAGTCACATCCAACTGTGACGCTATTTGGGGGTTTTGTGATGAAACACTGGAGCAATTTGTCATTTCTTTCTCTGGTTGATTTT
Organism: Sarcophilus harrisii; assembly: GCF_902635505.1. Lineage (NCBI taxonomy): Eukaryota > Metazoa > Chordata > Mammalia > Dasyuromorphia > Dasyuridae > Sarcophilus > Sarcophilus harrisii. The sequence goes on from NC_045428.1 coordinate 551,309,716, forward strand.
ACAAATAAGGAAAATGAGACAAACAGGCTTAAGTGACTTGTTCAGGGTCACACAGCTAATAAATGTCTGAGGCCAGATTTGAACTCCTGAAGACTAGTCTTCCTTATTGCAGAACTAGCCATCTAGTGCCCCATTATCTCAGTCAATTCTTTCAAAAGCCCTCTGAAGAAGCCCTATTATCATCTCCTCTTTACAGATGAGGAATTAAGACTGAGAGAGCATACATTGAATTATTCAGGGTCATAGAGCTAGTAAAATGACTGAGACAACACAAATTTAGGTATCCCTGACTCCAAAGTCCAGCAGTCTTTTCACTTTGATTTTTAGCCGCGGAGAAGTTTTGTTGTAATCCTTAAATGAGAAAATGTAGGTGAAGTTCTTTGCAAACCTTGATGTGACAGCATCAGGTATTGTTACTGAGAAGCAATGTGTAGGAATAAGAGAGCTGACCTTGGACACAGGAAGACTGTAGTCATTTCCTGCCTTTGACACTTGCTAGCTATTTGAGCCTGCACAAGTCACTCTCTTTTTGGGGGAATGGAAGGTGGTCATTGGAGTTAAGTGACTTGCCCAGGCTCACACATCTAGTTATCTGCAACTAGTTTTGAACTTAGGTTTTTCTGACTCCAGGACCAGTTGCTCTATCCATTGTGTCACCTAGCTGCCCCAAAAGTCACTTTCAGCACTTGTATGGGTGTCTTTTTTTGTGAATATATGCATATGTGTGTGTGTATGTATATATCTACAAATGTATGGTATACATATATATATATATATATATATGCTCTTAAAATATACATATATATATATAATTTCTTCAAAGGGAATTCAATTTTTTATGTTTAGATATAATCTGTCCTTTTCACTCTTGAACAACTTGAATGGGAAATTGAACCCCAACTGAACAGGAAAAAAACCTCTCATCATAAACAAATATAGATAGTCCCAACAAAGCAGGTTCCCTCATTGGCCATGCCCCAAAATGTCTGTCCCTCTTTGCATTTTAAATAAAGCATCATCTCCTCTCTGGCAGGAGGTAAATGATGTGTTTCATCTCCAGGATTCCAACCCTCATTTAACATAAATCATCTCATTTGAGCTTTACAATAATAATAGATGCTGTGATTATTCCCATTTTATAGATAAGAAAGCAAAAATGTTAGTTTGCTCAGGCTCACGTGGCTAAGGAAGATGTCCTACCCTTGCTGTCTCCAGTTCCTAACATCTGTCACTCCTTACCACCTTGTGATGGGACTTCTGCCCCAGCATGCTACAGAAACCTTTCTCTCTCCAGTTATTTATGACCTCCCAAGTGCCAAATCCAGGAATCTTTTTTCTGTTCCTATCCAGCATGACTATGCTTTAAGTTTTTCAGACTTTCTCCTCCTTTATCTTCTCTGACCCTGTAGCTCTCTGCTGGATCCTACCATTCTGGGTCATCCTCTCTCCCCTAAGGGCCAGATATCTTCTCCCCAGCTCCCTCTGTCCATGGTCTGATTATCTTTGGTATTCTTTCTCCATCCATTCCTAAGATTTCAGTTCTCAATCTACGTAGCTGATTTCCAGATGCAATCTCTCCTCTCAGCTTTAGTCCCATCCAATCAACCAATTGGCAAGCATTTATTATACTTGCTGATTAAGCATTATTTTTATCATTAAGCATTTATTATTACCATCTATTCCAGGCACTATTCTGGGAGTGTTTTGAAGGACTGATTCTGTTTGACACCAGAGAGAAGAATCAGGAGGAAGAGTTACAAGTTGCAAAGAGACAGTTTAGGTGTGAGGTCAGGAAAATCTCCTTAACAATTAGATCTTTCTTGTAAATAAAAAGCTATAATAATAAAAAAAAAATTAGATCTTTCCCAAGAGTCCAGTAGGCTGTTCGGGAAGGTCAGTCAGTCCCCCTCACTGGAGATTATCCAGCAGAACCTGAAGGATCCACTTGTTGGGGATGGCATAGAAAGTACTCCTTGTCACTTGTGGCTTGGGCTAGACACTCTCCAATGTCTTTTCTGGGATTCATTTTAAAATTCCTGTTGGATATCTCTTGCTGAAAATCTGCCAGCACCTCACTTAGCGCCTCTACACTCAGTGTGTTTTCAGATGTGGGAACAGGTAAGTGGGTCACCTTCACCACCTGTTCTCAGTTGTATTAAAAAAAAAAAACCAAACACCAGCTAATGTTGGCCTTAGCCTTATCCATTCCACTGTAGACAAGAGGTAGCAGATATGTGTTATGAATTGAGAGTGGAGAGATGTAGTATGGAAAAAGCCATGAGTCCAGTGTTTGCGACAGTGGCCGAAACCAGGGCCTCCCGGACATGATAGACCATGGGGAGGGTCAGATTGAACAGTTGTAGCAATGAATTAGAAGGGCATAAGGTCCAGAGGTTGGAGACTCAAATTAGTTTGCTCTAAACCATCAATGGGAAACAGGATTCATGACTGTGCCACATTATTTGAGGCAATGGAGAAGACATGAAATCCGATGGAAAGAGCCAAGTTCAAATCCTACTTCTGACACTTAGTGGCCATATGATCAAAGGTGGGTTATTTCTCTTTCTGAGCCTCAGTTTCCTTATACATAAAATGGGAATAATAATAACTGTAATACTCTACAGTTTTGTTATAATATATGTAAAGTTCTATGGGCTTGTTAGCTTTTATTGCTATTGTCATTATCTTGCTCGTCTCATCTCTTCTGAGATAAAAACATCCGTTGCCCTGCTGTTCATCTTTTCTATTTAATGTGCTGAACCCTTGTGGAGGAAGATAAAATAATGGTCTATTGTAATTGGATAAAAGTGCTGGGCTAGAAGGTTATCCTCTAAAGGCTTACAGACAGAGGCTTTGGGACAACTGATAACAGACAGGAGAATAGGGACAATATCTACTGTGTCAACACTGTCTCCTCATTATCGTCATTATTTTTGTGCCTTTTAACCAGCTGGTGTAGAAAGGCTGGGGTGCAGTTCCTTTAAGTAGGTTAAGCAGCAGTTTGACCTCTGAGGCAGCCCAGACCCCAGAATAGCCTTCTGACTAGACCTGTTGCCTGAATTTGGCTCATGGGCGCCATGGCCCAGCAGCCACTTGTGGTAGTAAAACTGCTTCCGGGAGATTTAGTGAGCCCTGAGCTCTTCCTTGCCAGGCAGGGACCATCCATCTCCCCCGCTCCCCAATAACTGGCAGCTGATACGTGTCTGGGAGCCAGCATGGTTTGTCACCTGGGATATTAAGCAGGCTGGCTTAGAGAGATGAAATATCTGGGTAGACAGCTGGGAGAGAAGGGGGGAGTTCATGCAATGAGTAGGTGGAATTCTGGAGTTTCCAAGCTGTGGGAGGGGTAGGTTAGTATCCCTGCCCATCACTTCTATCCTTCTATTATCTCAACCCAGCTCATCTACTGGTGGGTGGGGGCTTCCGGGTGGGTTGCTGCTGCCCAAAGCAGTAAGGGCCTTCCCAGAATGACTACCCATGCTTGACCCTGTGCTCCTCACCACTCAGTGTGGAGGAGGGTGGATGCCAAACACCAGAAGGGCTCATGAGCTCCTCCTACACTCAGGGCATATATGCATAAGTGACTCCTGTTTCCAGGTGGACCTCTACTTAAAGTCTTCATAGGGGTTGCCTGAGCAGGCCAACCAGAGAGGCAGCTGTAACTTTCCCACACGGTGACCTGGAGAGGACCATGCAGCTGTTCTATCTCCCAGCTTCCCTGATCTTCTAGGGCTTGCCAGTCCACAGATGCCCTAATTATATTATCAGTTTTGAGCTTTGCCGTATACCAATCCCTGGAAACTATCTGGCATCTGTACCAGTGGCAGCTAGAGAGGCCTTAGGAACAGAAGGCCTTGTCAAGGAGAGTTGTTTGTCCATAGCTGGCGCATTTCTGTCCCTCATAGGATTTCAAGCTCAAAAGAAACTTAGAAATCACAGTCAAACCTCCTCAGGTTATGAACGAGGAAAGTTCAAAGAGCTTCATTTGTAAGACAGCACAGAGCCAGAACCTGAACCCAAGTCTTATAACCACCAACACTGAACAAGTCACAGAACTTTACTCACATTCGGACTCTGTCACTCACTGCCTCTGTGGCCCCAGTTTACTCCTCCATAAAATTAAGAGCCTGAGCTAGATGACCTGGCATCCCTTCCATCTCTCCATCGTTCATCTTTCTACCCTCTGTTTCTCTCTCAGATGGTAGTAGTGTAGACATCAACTTAAACAGATAGAAAGGACTAGGTAGTTCTCCCCAGTGAATGAGAACATGAAAATGTCTATTGGGCTGATTTCTTCAGTCTTCAACAGTCTACTTTCTGGTTGAGGGACCATTTAACACACCCCATATTTGCTGATTCAAATTAAATCAAGCAACCAGCAATTATTAAATTGCTTATAAGTTATATGAATTAAATTATAGGTTTCTTTCCCAATTTGACAGTAAAGACAAAATTTTTTTTTAATTTAATAGCCTTTTATTTACAGGTTATATGTATGGGTAACTTTACAGCATTGACAATTGCCAAACCAAAGACAAATTTTTAACATTTTTTAAATAAAATTTTAAGTTCCCAATTTGCTTTCTCTCTCCTCCCTAAGACAGTAAACAATATGCACAATCACATAAAACATATTTCCATAAATTTTATTGCTCTATAAGAAATGAGCAGATTGGTTTCAGAAAAGCCTGGAAAGATTTACATGAATTGATGCTGAGTGAAGTGAGCAGAACCAAGATAACATTGTACACAGTAACAAGATTATGTGATGGTCAGCTGTAATGGGCATGGCTCTTTTCAACAATGAGGTGATTCAGGGCAATTCCAAATAGGCTTGTGATGGAAAGAGCCTTCCACATCCAGAGAGAAAAGGATGGATACTGAGTGTGGATTAAAGCATAGTATTTTACCTTTTGTTGTTATTTGTTTTTCCTTGTGTTTTTTTCCCTTTTGATCTGATTTTTCTTATGCAGCATGATGAATATGGAAAATGTGTTTAGAAGGAAAAAAACATTTCTATGTTAGTTATGTTGTAAAAGAAGAAACTGAACAAAAGGAAACACACACACACACACACACACAAAAAGTGAAAATAGTAGGCTTCAATCTGCATTCAAACTCCCAACAATTCTTTTTCTGGAGGTGAATAGCATTTTATCATAATCCTTTGGAATTGTCCTAGATCATTGTATTGCTAGGAATAGCTAAGTCATCCACAGTTGGTCATTGTACACTATTGCTCTTACTGTGTCCAGTGCTTCTCTGGTTTTTCTCATTTCACTTTCTATCAGTTCTTATAAGTCCAGATTTTTCTGAAATCTGCTTATCATTTAACAAGCAATTATTTAGTGCCATTATGTGCCCTTTAAGCAGTGTAGGCAAATGTTTATTGAGCAGAAAGATAGTGAGCTTTTGGCCTTCATGGGAGTCCATGAAGCCAACTGTGGGCTTTTTAATTCTTTGCTAAATGAATAAACACACTTCTTGAGAGTGATGGTCAAAGAAATAAGCATGCCTGGAACTGAATTAGAAGCATTTCAGAAAGTCCGTCTGACTTTTTTTGGGTTTTGCATGGGTAGAGTGTTGGGGGGGTTTGATTTGGGCCTATGATTTCATTTATCTAAGGAGAATTGTTGAAGAAATTCCCTCAACCAAAATAGCCTTACAATTGTTCTATAACTTAAAGTTTTTAGGGAGTTGCTTGGGGGCACTAAAAGGTCAATTCATTCACCCAAGTTGAGACACATTAGCCTGGGTCAGACACAAGACTTGAACCCAGGTCTCCCTGACTCTAAAGCTAATGCTCTGTCTCTGGACACAGTCTAGACTCCCCAAGCATGAACTCCAATTTTAGCTCCTTTTTATCCATCCATCCTTTTGTCTGACACTATCACTCAAGCCATGTTTTTACCTAAGCCTGTTATTTTCTCTAGAGGAATCCTGGATTTCATGAGTTCAAGGAAAGGAGCACACTTAGAGGGAGGTAATAGTAATAATAATAAAAATGATAGTTAATAATACTAGTTAGCATTTATATAATACTTACAGTTTATTCTTTACTGTTTTTCTTTTATTATTTTATTTTATTTTCAAATATCTCATTTTATCCTTGTAACAACCCTAGGAGGTAGATGTTATTATAATCTCCACTTTATATATGGAGAAACTGAGACAAACAGGTTTAAGTGACTGTCCAAGGTCATAAAAACTACTAAGTGGCAAATTTAGAACCCATGTATTCTAACTCCAAATGCAGTGGTCCACCCTGCCTCCCAGTTCACCCTTTTAGCTCCATCCCTCCATTTCTCTCTACTCTGACTCTATCTATTCCATATCCTTCCAAATATAACTCATACTTTCTGTCCTTCATGATTCCCTTTAAATAGTGAAAATAGTTAAGTGCTGATAAATGTTAGCCACCACCAGTACTGCTACTATTACGACTACTACTATGGCTACTGTTGCTGCTGTTGATACTGTTCTTGCTATTGCTACCTGGATTTACTCTTCCTTTCCACAATTCAGATCTTAACTTTCCTTAATCCCCTGTCCTCTAGGAAGCCTTCTAACATACCCATATCATATATTGTATATGATATAATACATATCATAATCAGTATCAGAGTTTTTGTAATACTTCACTTCCTACACCATTCATTTAACTCTGATATTAATATATTTTCATGTCATAGAATCTTCCTTTCTACAATCCAGATCTTTCTTTAATTCCCTCTCCTCCAGGAAGCCTTCCTAACTATCATACCAAATCAATATCAGAGTTCTTATAATCATTTACTCCCTGCACTGCTCATTTAACTCTGATATTATTTTATCACAGAATCTTCCTTTCCACAGTCCAGATCTTGACCTTCTTTAAGCCCTTCTTCTCCAGGAAGCCTTCCCAACTATCACACCCAAATTATTATCAGAGTTTTTATAATACTTTACTCCTTGTACCACTCATTTAATTCTGATATTAATCTATTTTCATGTCACAGAATTGTCCTTTTCACAATCCAGATCTTAATCTTTTTCAATCTCTCTCCTCCATAAACTTTCTTAACTATCATACCCAAATCAATATTAGAGTTCTTAGAATCATTTACTCTCTGTGCCACTTATTTAAGTGTGATATTATCATATTTTCATGTCATAGAATCACAGAGTTAGAAAATTTACTTCTATAATCTTGAGTCAATCACTTTAATCCCTATTGGATCTCATTTTCTCCATCTGCAAAATGAGAGCTAGATTTAAAAGGGTCCTTCTGATCCTAAAATTCTGAAACTTTATTCAGAATTGTAAGCTAGTAGGCTCCAATTCATGGCCAAGTTCTACTTCACATTTATAATATTAGAAAGATGGTTTAGTGAGAATTTTAAAAGGGAAGCAGTGATCATTGTAGGCCATCATGGGCTCGTGAAGAGTAAGTCATGCCAGACTGACATCATTTACTTTTCAATAAAGTAGCTTGGAAGTGCATAGGAATAGATTAGATGTAGTATCTCTAGCTTTCAGCAAGGCTCTCGATGAAATCTTCAGGGATATCCTTGTGGATAGCATGAGGAAATAGGGATTAGATGATGGCAGTGATATATTTGGTATATTTGGGTGGATTTGGAACTACTGAACCCAAAGACTAAATGAAGGGATTCAACCTGGAATCTAGCTTCTTTGGACAGGAAGGAAAAGTACCTCCTACATAGGTACTGTGCCAACTGCTTTATGAACATTATCTCATTTAAGCCTCACAACAACCTCGGGAAGTAGATGCTGTTATTATTTCCATTTTATAAATGAGAAAACTTTGAGACAAATAAGTCAAGTGACTTATCTGGAATCATTTAGCTAGTAAGTATTTGAAACTAGATTTGAACTCAGGTCTTTGTAACTCTAAGCTCAACTATACTACCCAGCTGCTTCTGTGGGAATGCCACAGGAAAATCCTTTTCCTTGCTATGTATCAGAGATTTGTACATAAAAGCATCTATTGATCAAATTTGCATGAATTTGGAAGTAATAACTAATAGAACAACTGATAGAATCAGGAGATTATTGATAATAGATTACTGGCCCTCTAGCTAGTCTTTTCATTATTATAATCAGTTGTACTCTGATGACTGGAAGAGGGATTTTGCTCTGTTTGGCTCTAGAGGACAGATCTAGAAACATTTGGGGGAAGATGCCAAGAGACTGAATTAGGCTTGATTCAGGAAAAAAAAAAACTTTTTAACAACTGCTTGTATAATTATAATGATCTGACTAATGTGGGAATTTGTTTTGCTTGACTATACATGTTTGTAATGATTTTATTTTCTTGCTTTCTTAATGGAAATGAGAGAGAGAATTCAAAGCTGAAAATAAAATATAATTGAAATACAAAAAGATTCATCATAAGCAAGTTTGAGTCCAAATTAATGATAAGAAAATACACTTGCCTCCCCCTCCCCTTTTTACATGTGTTAGAAATTATGGTGTGAAATGTTGTAACTATTGATGTCAGATTCCATTGGTACCTGAATTCATTTTCCAGAATTTTTTTTTGATGATCTTCTTCTTTATAAGGGATAGCTTTCTGGATAGGGGAGTAAGAAGAGAGAGAGATTTGGATCTGGAGGGAGTATAGAATCAAAAGATATAAATAAAAATGTTTAAAACCAGATGAAACGAGCAAGAAATTAGGGTGTCTCAAAAGGCCATAAGCTTATCAATTTAGAGCTGAAAGTAAACATAAAAGTCATCTTGGTCAACCCTTCCCTTTTGTCTTCCTTTTACACTCAAGGAAACAAGAACTTAGATATTGAAACTGATTCTTTGTAGGGGGTTCCCCTACTCTGGGGCTATAAGCAGAAGCTTTTTCCAATTTGTTGTAGTTAAAACTATCTTTTTGGTATAGGTAGAATTAGTTGGCTGTCACGATTCATTCCAACCCTAAAGCTCTGTGATTCTATCAGCTTCTTTGAGGTCAAGGACTATTTCAATTCTATTTTTGTATCTCTGGGCACTCAGCACAGTGCCCAGCCATGGTAGGTGCTTAATTGCTTGTTGAAGATAATTCTGAGGTACTTTTTTAAAATAGCCTTTTATTTTATTTATTTATTTAATAGCCTTTTATTTATTTATATGCATGGGTAACTTTACAGCATTAACAATTGCCAAACCTCTTGTTCCAATTTTTCACCTCTTACCCCCCACCCCCTCCCCCAGATGGCAGGATGACCAGTAGATGTTAAATATATTAAAATATAAATTAGATACACAATAAGTATACATGACCAAACCGTTATTTTGCTGTACAAAAAGAATCAGACTCTGAATTATTGTACAATTAGCTTGTGAAGGAAATCAAAAATGCAGGTGGGCATAGATATAGGGATTGGGAATTCAATGTAATGGTTTTTAGTCATCTCCCAGAGTTCTTTCTCTGGGTGTAGCTGGTTCAGTTCATTACTACTCCATTGGAAATGATTTGGTTGATCTCGTTGCTGAGGATGGCCAGGTCCATCAGAACTGGTCATCATATAGTATTGTTGTTGAAGTATATAATGATCTCCTGGTCCTGCTCATTTCACTCAGCATCAGTTCGTGTAAGTCTCTGAGGTACTTTTGAAGAAAAATACTATTTACTTCTAGAGAAAAAACTGATGGAATCTGAGAATGAATTGAAACAAACTTCTTTTTTGGAAGGGTGAGGCAATTGGAGTTAAATGACTTGGCCGGGGTCACATAGATAGTAAATATTAAATGTCTGAGGCCAGATTTGAACTCAGATCACTTCTGACTCCTTGGCCAATGGTATATCTAGTTGTCCTAAGACATACTTTTTAAAAAAACTTTCAAAAAAGATTCTTCTTGAGGGGCAGCTAGGTGGCACAGTGGATAGAGCACCAGTCCTAAAGTCAGGAAGACCTGAGTTCAAATGTGGCCTCAGCTACTTACTGCCTCCCAGCTGTATGACCGTGGGCAAGTCACTTAACTCCAATTGCCCCAGCCAAAAAAAATTCTTGGTTTTTTTCTGCATTTTCATTTGCAACCCAACTAGTATGGAAATGTTTTGCAACATTGCACATATATAATCTGTATCAAATTGCTAGTCTTCTCAAGGAAAGAACAGGAGAGGGGTTTGCATAGAGTAGGTGTTTAATAAATGCTTGTCATTATCCCCAGCACCTAGCACAGTGCCTAGCACATATAGGTGCTTAATAGTTGCTTGTTGATTGATTGATTTGTATCCCTAACACCTAATACAATCCCTGGTGTATAGTAGATACTTAATGGACACTGTTGAAATAAACACTTGTAGTTGTGATGTAGTCATAGCAGTCAGGCCACAGAAAGAGAGCTGGGTTCAGGGTTCACTGCCTGCCTCCCTCAGCCTGCTGTTACCAGGCAGACTTGTCTCCAGGTCTTTTTGGTACTTTATGCTTTCCTCCGAGCCCCTGGAGAAGGGAGGAGAAGGCCCATGGTTGCCGTGGTGATGAGATTGGCTTTAATCGGTATTTCTTTCCTGAGAGAATCAATTACAAAAGGTGCCACTAAATAAGTCAGTAAATTGGATTTTTCCCCCCTCTCCAACGGATTATATTAACTGCCCCTTTAACTCTGAGTCACTATTCAGGATCTGAGAGGAATTAAAGCTGCTCCACGCAGATCTGAACCAAAGAAGGGAACTGCATGCATTAGCATGGAAATTGTCTGCCATTTAATCCTGTCCAAAAGGATACCCCAGCCCCCTCTCTCACTTCAGGATGGGCCAGCCCCTCCTGAAGACCCTGCCACAGTCAGTCACAGCCACCAAATGATGGGTTAGGGGACCTGGGCTCAAGGTGCATTTCTGCCACCTAATCCACCATGGGGCCTTGACACAGCTCAGTTTCATTCTCAGGTGTTTAATTTCCCCTTCTGTTTGGATTAAGTGACCAATGAGGTCCTGTCCAGCTCAGGCATAGGGAGGTATAGTGGATAGAACATTAAATATGGGTTTCAGTCTTGCCTCTGACACTAGCTATGTGGACCAGTCTTTGTGAATTCAACTTCAGAGCCTCAGTTTCCTTCTTTGTCAAATACAGTAGTAATCTGTGACTGGATCAATGTTGATAATCCCCCTACACATGTCATCTGTCCAGACCATCTCCCACCCATATCTTGATATACTTCCGCCATAAGAGGGTCTTCTGCCATGTCTACACTGTAGCTTGACATTGAGAAGATGATACTGGAGGAACTCTAATGGCAACATTTATCCCAACCCATCATCTTTGTTGTTCGCATGTCTCATTGGTGACATCTGTGACCCTGAGCTTCCTCCATTATTTCTTATTTGCCAGATGTTTACAGCTTGCTCATGTCGGTCATGTAAAATGAGGATGCTAGTAAAAAGAAGGGCAGCTAGGTGGTGCCGTAGTGTACAGACCACTGGGCTTGGAATTGAGAAGATTCGTCTTCATGAATTTAAATCTGACTTCATAAACTTACTAGCTGTGTAACTCTGGGCAAGTCACAACCCTGTTTGCCTTAGTTTCCTCATCTGTAAAATGTGCTGGAGAAGGAAATGGAAAACCACTTAGTATCTTTGTTGAGAAAATCCCAAAAAGGATTATGAAGAATCATAAAGAAACAAAAAAATTTTAAGTGCCTACTATATGCCAGACACTGTGCTAAGGGCCTTACAAGTAGTTTCTCATTTGATCCTAAAACAACTCTGGGAGGTAGATGCTATTATTAACCCCATTTTACAGATGAGGAAACTGAGGCAGACAGTGAAGTGATTTGCTCAGGGTCACATAGCCAGTGTCTGAGGTTGGATTTGAACTCAGGCCTTCCTGAATCCAGGTTCTCTGCCACCTAGTTGCTTCTAGATAGATAGTTGTGACACAACAAAGAGTTATTGTTTCAATAGAGATAATGTATGGAAATCATTCTGCAAAAGGATAGCTGTAAATATCAATTACTATTATTAATATTGGCTCTAAAGTTGGGAGGGACCTTAGAGACCATTGAGTCCAAGCCTTCCATTTTACAGATGAAGAAACTGGGACTCACATAAACTAAAATAACTCCCCCAGATTCACACAACTAGTAAATGCTTAAGGTAGAATTTAAACTCGGGTCTTTCTGAAACCCAAAGCTCTGTCCCTTAAACGACTTGCTTGCCTAATTTTATAGAATCCTTGGGAGATTAAAATGAGAAAATGTAGGCAGTCAATCCACAAACAGATATTAAGCTCCTAGAAGGAACTGTGGATACAAAGACAAATGTCCTTCTCCAGAAACATCTGGTATTATTTTCAGTTGACTCAATGATCATTTATCTCCCCTGTCCTGGATCAATGTTGCCTCATTTGTAAAATAGGACCGATAATAATTATTCTACCACTCAACGGCTAGGTGGCTCTGTGGCTAGTGCTGTGGCCATCATTCTGGAAGATCTGAGTTCAAATTTAACTCAGACACACAGAAAAGGATTATTATAAACTCTGATCCTTATCTACCTTTCACACAATAGCTAAAATTAGGTCTGACCTTGTCACCATGGACTGAAAAGCTTGAGTAGCTTCCAATTGCTATTGTTTGCCTCCAAGATCAACTTTACACTGATTAGCTTGGTACTCAGAGCCCAATTCAATCTAAGCCCCCATTCCCTTTCAAGCCTTGTTTCACACTATTTGACAAATTAGCCCAATAGGGCAGTCCCTTAATCCCTGATTGCCCCCCCTTACATTCTTCTCTTTGATTTCCTCACATTCAAATAGATCATTCCCCATACTTGGGATGCACCCCTTTCCCCTTCACCATCTGTCAAAATCTTTCTCTGCTTTGAAGTCTCAGATCTGGACTCACTCCTTTCCCGAAGCCTTCCTTGATTTCCCCCAGATAAAAGTGATTTCACATTTGTTCTTGTATCTGTATCTGTGTATAGGTCATACTTTTGCTATTCTATTCTAAGCTCAGTCTTAGACCAATTTCCTGGTATTTGCAGGTCTCCTTGACTGAGACTCAGGTTCCAGTACAATGAAAACTCCTTGAAAGCAAGAACTGTTTAATTTCTGGCTTAGTCTCTGTCTCTTAGCATCTATGTTCCTGGCACATAGTAGGCACTTATTAAATGCATGTTGGATTGCATTCAATTGAATTTATCTTCTACATTCCTAATTGTTGGAAATCCCTCTTCTTCTGTTCTTCAAAAAATCTAAATTCTAATTATCTTCCTTCAAGGCTGAATATACATCTTACTTCCTCCAGGAAGACTCTGCCAATTACAGTGCCCTTGCCACCCCATATCTACCCATTCTGCAAGTGACTCCTATGACAAAGCTGCCTCCTCCATGAAGCTTTCCCTAATGTCCCTGGCCAGAAGGGAGCTGATCCTTCTTTGTACCAATAGGACCTTCCATGCTGCTTTTATGGCACTCTCACCTTCTGCCTTATATTGTCAAGTTTGTTTGTTTTCCATTTGGAATCTCAGAGAAGAAAAGGATCTCAGAAGTCATCCAATTCATCTAACCTATGCAACATTTTTCAGTCCAGTCTAATTCTTGGTGATCCCATTTGGGGCTTTCTTGGCAAAGATACGGGAATGGTTCGCCGTTTCTTTCTTCAGTTCATTTTACAGACAAAGAGACTGAGGCACACAGGGCTACATGACTTGTCCAGAATCACGTAGCTGTCTGAGGGCAGATTTTAATTCAGGAAAATTAGTCTTCCTGATTCTAGATCTGGCTGCTACTTAGCTGCCCTACACAACATACTGGGTGAATAATTCTCCAACCTTCACTTAAGTGAAGCGACCCACTCCATTTTTCTGTATCTTCCCTTCTATTATCTTATTATAAGCTCCTTGACAATAGGGGATGTGTTGTATTCACCTCTGCTACCCATGGCCCTATGGCCTGCCATGTTTACTGAATGAATGACTGACTAATCCTCAGATCTAACAACTGCCCCTGCTGCCAATGTGGTCTCCTCTCCATCTTTCCCTTTTCTCCAAGTCCATCCCAAACCCTTTGAAGTCCTCTCTCTCACTAGCTTCCATTTCCAGCAACCTCCCTCCTCTCTCTGTCTCTCAAGGACTGTCAGCCCCAGGATTGTCATCCTGGCTCATTCACCCGGTCCTGAACCTGAGCAGCTGTTTCTGGCTCTTTGTAGCTTTTCCCTTCAGGGACTCTATGCCGCTGGTCTCAGCAGCCCTTCTGGGCCTCCTCCACTTAGGAGCATTTCTGGGGCTCCCTCAGATAATTTTTTTCTAAGCCAGGTCTTGTCATACTGTGGGCCATCTGCCCAGCCTGTCACATCCTTCTAGGGTAGCCGTGGTTTATCTTCTACAGACCTGGCTGGGTCCAGAGCCAAGTCCTAGCTGTTGGGGAGGTGTGAGCTTAAGGAGTGTCTATATATCACTGTCAGCCCTGCATTGTGGCGCAAATGAACCTGGGCAGTCCAGGAGAGCCCAAACCTCGCTTTCGGGACAGCATCAAAGATTTTCACAAAGCCAAACTAGACTTTTGTACAGGTTATTTCCACCTTAATACTCCTTAAGTATTAGCCTTAAGGCCTTAAGGCTAGCCTTAAAACTCCTTGAATTAAGGGGCTATTTTCTACTCTTTCAATCTCTAATACCTAACACAAGCCCTGACACATATCAGATACTCAGCAAGCACTTGTTGAATGGAATTGACTTGATCAGGTGGCATAATGGATGTAATGCTGGACCTAGTTAGGAAGACTTGAATTCAAATTCTGTTATGGCTCTATCTGCCTTTGTTTCCTTATCTGTAAAATGGGGGAAATGGTAGATGGCCCCTACTTCCCAGGGTTGTTATGAGGTTTAAATAAAATAACATATGTAAATTGCTTTACAAGCCCTAAAGTACAAATTGAATGCTATTATTAACATTAAGAGCTGGTATCCAGAAGGGTAGGATATATAGGAAAGGGATTCAGAAAGCTCAGTACAAAAGAAAAATAGAGTTCCAGATGGACAGACAGATGAGTCATCTGGGAACCAGGGGCAGAGAGGTTAATAGAGGTCAGAGCCCAAGCCCAGAGGGCCTAGATAAGCAGAAGCTGTATTTGCTCATGGCCTTTTGGGAAGAGCTAAAAACAAAAGGAAGCTGGGTAATCCCTACTCCTGATGGGAACCCAGGCCTTACTCATTAGAGAGTCCAAGGGGGTCCCACATATGCTACACTACCAGCCCCACTTGACATTCTGGTTTATGTGGTGGTTACTATGAAAATAAACTCCCTGAGGGCAGGACCTTTAAAAAAATTCTTTCTTTGTATCCTCAGCACTTACCACAGTGTGCTGAGAAACAGTAAGCACTTAATTGTTGATTGAGAATTCACCTGCCAACTCCAGGTCCAGCCTTGGATGGGTCAGAATAGTATTGTCTGAGAATTCAGAGGGTCTTTCGGACAATGGTGATGGTAGAGACAAGGAGGCTACTGTGGCGGAAGGGGGTTCCAGAGACAACAGAGCTGTGGCAGAAGGGGGCTCCAGAGACAATGGAGCTGTGGCAGAAGGGGGCTCCAGAGACAATGGAGCTGTGGCAGAAGGGGGCTCCAGAGACAATGGAGCTATGGCAGAAGGGGGCTCCAGAGACAATGGAGCTGTGATAGAATGGGGCTCCAGAGACATGTAGCTGTGGCGGAAGGGGTCATCAGAGACAATGAAGCTGTGGCAGAAGGGGTCATCAGAGACAATGAAGCTGTGGCAGAAGGGGGCTCCAGAAACAATAGATGGAGCTATGGCAGAAGGGGGCTCCAGAGACAATGAAACTGGCCGAAGGGGGCTCCAGAGGCAGTGGAGCTATGGCAGCACTCTCAGATGAATAAGGAATAAGTTTTCAAAAGACTGGCTGAAGTTCTTAGTAGCCTGGGATTCTGTGGAAGATTTCAAGGAGTCCATAAAATTGAATGGGGAAAAATGCATCTTTTTTTTAATTTAATGGGTACCCTTTGTAATCTTAAAAAAAAAAAAAAAAAAAGCCTTTTTCTGAGAAGGGACCTCATTAGATAGCCCAAGAGGGACAAGATATCTGGAACACATACACACAAATGAACACTTTCTCTAAATCCTTGTCCTGGGGGTAAATTGAAGAGGAGCAGCCCTGACTTAATGCAAGCAGTTTACTGTTCTGTAACCCAGGGCATTCTCCATAGAGCAAAGAAGTCTTGGTTGTATCCCCTTCGGTGCTTAACAGCCTTCTTTTGCACAGTGTGTAAGGTTTTCTCAAGAATTTCAAAGAAACTTTTGATTTGTTTCCCTCTTCCTCCCAATATGCTATTTAGCAAGCTGAGATCTCCATTGGTTCCAGCAAGGCAAAAGACTATAATTTCAGGGTTCTTAACCTTCTTTGTGTCCCGAACCCTTTGGACAACTTCTGGATCCCTTCTTAAAATAATGGTTTGTTGCTTACATTCATCATTGAATGGAATGCCAGATTTTAGTCAGAGGTTAGTGAAAATAAAAGATGCAATTTCTTTCCCATCCAGATTCATAGATCACCTGACATCTAACCATGGACTCAGGTTGAACACCCTAGCTATAATTGAATATGTCTCCCTGACAGCTCCTTTGGACTCTGTCAGGATTTGATGTGAAAAACTACCACTTCAATATATCACTTTTTGGAGAGCTTGAAACTGCTTGTCCAGAAAGAAGGTAGCTTCATTAGCATGGATAGATGGGGCTACCTAAGTTGGCCCAGAGGATACCTGTCAGCATCTTCCCAAGGCTCCCAGTTACATGGAATTCAGGAGCCTCTACAAACCTTAGGGACTTAGTGCTCAGAGATAACTAGAAGTTCTGAGTCATCCATGGTGGTACTCGAAATTAAGGACAGGTTCATACAGGGAGATTCAGGGCCCATAACCCTGAGAGAGGAGACATTGTGTGAGTTACTTTGTTCCTGCCTCTTTCCAGCAATGTTAAGGACTGGTTGGTTTGTATGGCACAATCCAGCCATTGCATGGGGCTCCATGAAGGTCACTTTCTGCTCCTCAAACTGCTACATGCTTTGCTTAGCACAAGCCAGTGAAATATCTCTCCCCCACCCTGGATGTTCTCACATCAGTGCTCTCTCCCATATACCAGAGCTGTCTAGAGGTTTGCTAAGAACAGCCAAGATAGACAGAGAAATTGCCTTTATTTGGGTTTTCCTATTGTAAGGTCCAGAAGCCCTGATCTCAGCTGGTGGGATCTACTTGTTAAACAAGTCAAAGGGAGTGAAGGGGGAGTAGAAGAAGAAGAATTGGGGGACAATGAGCATAGACTATTTTCTAGGAGTGGGAACAATTAAAGATTTGTGGTCATAGGAAGATGTTTGTTTGGTTTTGTTTTGAGCCCTGGGTTTTGTTTATGGGCAGGGAAGACCTAGGTAGATGGGGAGATATTGAAGATGAAAGAGAGAGGGAATGCTCTCTGAAGGGCTACTTCTGAGAGAGATGGAAAGGAATGAGATTGGATCGACAAGTGGAGAATTTTTGGCAGCAAAGAGAAAAGGAACAGCTCCTCTGAGAACAGACCAATGGAAAAAGTTCAGGTGAATACTGAGAGTTTTTGGAGAATGGATATATTGTCTCCATCTTCTTCAGAAAATAAGATATAAGATCAGACTCTCTGAAAGAGAGGGAAGGTTTATTGTAAATAGCCAGGCTCTATAGGAAATGTGAGGGAATTAACTTAAAAGAGACCTGAAGAATTGCTGGACAGCACAAGGAGCCCACTTGAGATATGGAGACCCAGATTTGCAGTGAAGTTAGTGTCCCAGATAGACATAGAAGAATTTGATGGCAGGGGCCTTCCTCTGCTCACTAGCCTAGATCAGAATGAGTAGGACTGAAACTGCATATGGAGTGAATCAATACCCCTGACTGGAGAAGAGGAATACAGGTCTTGCTCGTACATCATGATAGGGAATAGGGCAATGAATTTGTAGTCAAAAGGACCTGGGTTCAAGTTCAACCTCAGGCATTTAGAAGCTGTGTGATCCTTGGCAAATCAATTAACCTCTCTGTGCCTCATTTTCCTCATATGCAAAATGGAGAAGTTGATGGATGACTTCTGAGATCCTGCTGAGCTCTAGTCAATTTGTATTAGGTACCTCTTTGGCATTCTGGTGAAACCTCTGTACCCCTTCTGAGAATCATGTTTTTAAATACACAAATTATACAGAATATGAAGAAAAGTAATATTAAATATTTTTAAAAGTTGATGGAAAAGCACTCTCCCCTCACCCCACTGCCCCAGGTTTCAAATCCTCAGTCTAAATCTAGCATCCCACAATCCTCCTAACTCTGGGAAATCCTTTCCCTAGCACCTCTTCTTCCTGTTGTTCCCCTTGCCCATGGCAAATAGGCTCCCCAAGTCAGGGTTTAGTTCTCCCTTCTCCCATCTCCTCCTGGGCTGTTGGCCAGTACATCCCTGGATAGTTCCGGTCTTAGTGGGTATAGAAGGTTTTAATGAGATCTTAATTAATTTTCAATGCCTTAGTGCCGACTCCGCTAATGTGCTTTCCACTGCGAATTTTTGGCTTAATTACAAGCCGAAGCTCATTGTGTTTAATGGAGGTGCCTGATTAATCACAATTTTATTTATCCAAATACTCCTTTGTCTGTGGCCAGCCCCTCCCTCAAGAGACTGGGTTCTGCTTAGGTTTCTCTTTCTGGATTGCTCCTTCTTCGCACTCCAACAGCTAGAGTGAGATCCTCCAAAGTCCAAAAAATGGCATTAGCTTCCAGGTCTTATCCTGCAGATACCCTAACTTTAACTCCTTGAGACTTGATCTGCTATTTGGCTCCATGTCTAGATTATTGAAGGAGCCTCCTCCCTAGTTATTCTGCCATCCTCCAATCCCTCCTCTCTCCAATCTATCCTCTAGGCAACTGCCAGAATGTTATCCTTTTAAAAAATCTTATTTAATATTTTATTTTTTCCTATTACATGTAAAAACAATTTTTACCTTCCCCTCCAATTTTGAGTTCCAAATTATCTCACTACCTCCCCTCCCACTGTTGAGAAGGCAAGCAATTTCACATTGTTATACATGTGTAATCGGGCAAAACATATTTCCATATGAAAGAAAACACAGATTAAAAAAAACCCACAAGAAAAATAAAGTGAAGAAAACATATCTTTAATCTGCATTCAGGCTCTATCAGTTCTTTCTCTGGAGATGGACAGCACCTTTCCTCATAAGCCCTACAAAATTGTCTTGGATCATGTCTTGCTGAGCACCTTAAGTTAGTCATAGTAGATCATCATATAATACTGCAGTTACTGTGTACAATGTTCCCCTTGTTCTGGTTATTTCACTTTGCATCAATTCATGTAAGTCTTTCCACCTGAAAAATTAAAATAAATAAAATAAAATCATAATAAACTTTGGATGCCATCCACATCCAGAGACAGAATCCATGGAGAATGAATGCAGATTGAAGCATACTATTTTCACCTTTTTTTTCCTTCCATTTTTTTTCTCATGATCTTTCTCTTTTGTTCTGATTTTTCTCTCCCAACATGACTCATCTGGAAATATGTAAAAAGTGAATACATATTTAACTTAAATAAATAAATAAAATAAAATAAGTCTTCCCAGGTTTTTCTGAGAGCATCTTGCTCATCAAAAAATATTAATCCTAAAGTACAGATCAAATCATGTCATTCTCCTACTCAAGGATCTCTAATGGCTCCCTATTGTCTCAACCATAAAACACAGTCTCCTTTGTTTGGCACTTCAAATCCTTTTCCAAGTCCCTTTACACATTTCTCTCCACATCCATCGGGACACAGCCCGACTGCCTTTCTTCATATGGAAGTATCAGATGTAGGCAGGTGAGAATCTAGGGCAGAAGTAGTCAGTCCCCTGCCTCAGAGAGCTTACAGGGAAGATAAAGCATCCAGATGGACACAAATAACTGAATATAAAATAATTGCAGGAGAACTAGAACCCTAACACCTGAAAGATTAGAAAAAGCCCAGTGGAGGAGAGGGTGCCTGAAGCTAGGGATTCCTTTTGTAGGAGTGGGTGGCTCCCAACCCGCAGGACGGGAGAAGTGAGAAATAAATCCCAGCAAACACATCTGGATCAGATCATAGAATCATAGAACAAAGAAAGTCCAAACCGGAAAGACTTAGAGACACTCTCCCCCACTGTTCCTCATTCAGTGCTCTCATTCTCCCTATAGAAGCAATTACCCAAGAAAACAATAATTAGCTCTCCCCCCCACCACCAAAAAAAAATCAAATGAATTGATAAATAGATGGTGCTGCTCTCTGGTTCTTGGAGTTCATATTTCCTATTTCACGGGAAGAAAAACACGAATAATTTTCAGGTTTCTTGACAGATCCTAGGAGGGGAAGCAAAGCTTCCCAGTGATGAGTGGGGAAGGTGCTTCCAGAAAGAATGCTGAGGGTCAGTGATTGGTCAGCAAGGGACAGGGGGAGGGGAGAGTAGAGGGGTCCCCGGGGCAAAGGAACTGTCCAGCCCAGATTCTGTCTAAAAATGGGAGGGGGGGAAGGCCAAGCTTCCAAGACACAGGTTATCAGCCAATTGTAGCTGCCATGAGCTGAAGGGAGGTTTATTCTCTTTGTCAGTACAATAAGGGGTAAGGAGGTGGGGAGCGGGGCATGGGGAAGATGACAGCCTGAGGCTATGGACCCAGGATTTATGTCAATAATATGTTGGTGAAGTATTAATGAACACAGACGGCTCTGGCTTCTTTTTTGAGTCAGAAGTCCTTTGGATTTTTGTTTTGTTTTGTTTTCATTTGTTGCCTTTTTTTTTCCCAATGAACAAAAATCATTTCTCTTTCCCACAGCTCCACCCCCACACACACATTAGAAAAGAAAGAGAAATAAAACCCTTGAAACAAATATGCCTAGCCAAGCAAAACGAATTCTTTTATTGTCCATGTCCAAAAAAAAAAAAAAATTGTCTCAGTCTGCATTCTGAGTCCGTCACCCTTTATCAGGAGGTAGGCAACATGTTTCGTTATGAGTCCGTCCTCCCAAAGTCTTTTCCAAAAACTGAACACAGAATGGGCCTTCACTGGGGCAGGATGGAGGGGTGGGTTCAAACTTCTAATCCAAGGAATAACTCCATGAGTCTTTGGAGGCCATAGAACTAGAGATGGGGAGGGGCAGCCTTGGGGAAGGGGAAAGATGTGTTACCATGGAGACCAGTCAACTGGGGCTAGAGCCCTTTTCTTGAGGAGAGCTGGGGTCATTCCCCTCTAAGGCGATCCTGGTCCCTATCCTCTAAACACTCCAGTCCTGGTCTTTGAAGGATAATTACACGGGAGATAATAACCAGCTGCTCTCCAGATCTCCTCTGGGATTTCTAGGAAGAAGTGGAGCTGAGCCCTTTGGAAGAGCTTCCTGTCCTATCATCAAGGGATGTAAAGAACATGGTTTCTGGCTTCAGTTAGGTGAAAGACTGGCACAGGAGGGTGGGGCAGGGAGGAGGGATGGTGTTAGAGAGAGAAATATTAAAGAATAGACTAATTCTTTGTGCTTCTGGACAGGAGGGCTAAGAGCAATGAGGGGTGGGGATGGAAAATTATAAAGAGACAGATTTTGGCTGGATATAAAGAGGAGCTTTCTGATGATTCAAACAGTCCAAATTTAAAATGAGGCTGTCCCAAGAGGAAGGAAATGACTCCTCATTAGAAGTGTTTAAACAGAGGTTGGTAGTCACCCTTTTCCCTTCTCAATCCCCCCACCTCAACTTCCTTGTCTGAGGGCAAGGATAATCCTTATTTGTGAACTGGAAAGAATTCTAGAATGCTTCATAATAAAATTTTAAAAGATAAGGAGAAGCTAGGTAGCGCAGTAAATAGAAAACCAGCCCTGAAGTCAGGAGGACCTGAATTCAAATTTTACCTCAGACACTGAACACCTGCATGACCTTGGGCAAGTCACTTAACTCCAATTGCCTCAGCAAAACAAATAAATGAATAAATAAATAAATAAAATAATAATTAATTATACTGGATGTGTGATTTTAATTGGTGCAAGGAATTCCAGGTGAGGAAATACCTTCCTCTAATACCAGGCAAGATCAATTCTGCAATTTGTCATCTTAAAGGGTTGCCTGAAGATTAAGTATCTTGCACAGGGTCACCAAGTCCCTATATGTCAGGGATTTGAAATCAAACCTTCTGATTTTTACACACTACCCCATACAATCTCTGTGTAATTATAATAACACAACAATAATATTTAACATTTATGCAGTACATTGAAAATTGCAAAACATTATATAGCTACCTGGAGAAAGGATTCTTGCATCAACAGGGAGGTCTAATTCAAATGTATTCTTCTCTAAGAGGCTTTTCCTGATATTCTTGATGGTGTTCTTGAGACTGCTCATAGTATTTTGTTTATAACTCTCTTGGAAATTTGTGAAATATTGTGTATTATAGCTATGTGGGTGTGGGTATTACTTTCTCCCCATTTCCAATAGCTGGTGAACTGCCTCAAATCAGGAGCTCTGTCTCATTCAACTTATTCTTCTCATAACCCCAAAAGAGCGTAATCCAAAAAGGACTTTGACAAGGAAGAACTTTGAATCAAATCTAATAAAATTCCATTAAGATGAAATTTAATAGAGATAAATGTAAAGTTTATGTTTGGGTTCAAAAAATCAATTTCACCAAGTACAAGATGGGAGACACATGATTAGACTATTTCTCTGAAAAAAAAAGACCACAAGATTTTAATGGACATACATATTCAATGACTCAGCAGCATGTTATGACAGCCAAAAAAAATTGGTTAGTGTGATCTCAGGTGACAATAAAAATAGCAGCATTTATTTGTGCATTTTATGGTTTTGTAGAAACTCATTTTATTTCCACAACAACCTTCCCTATGGAAAAGAGAGACTATTATTTTACCTCCATTCAAAGAAGGAAAGGAAATAAGCATTTATTAAGCACCTATTATGTTCTAAACACTGTATCAAATACTTATTTTCACATTTATAATTTTCCATAATATAATGTAATAAAAAGATGATTGCACATAAAAATGCAAGTATTTTATATACAACTTGCTATTCCTTTTAAATATATAATAAAGTTATTACGTACATTTCTTTTTTTTTTTTTCTTTTTTCACTTCTGCCCGAGAAATGGCAATCTTTAGAAACAAATAGATATAGATGTAAAATGAGTCCATACATTCTTCTAGTTATCAGTTCCTTTTCTGGATGAAGATAGTATCTTTCTTCATATGTCCTTTACAAATTAATTAATTTGGATATTTATAATGGTAAATATAAATATTATGTCATTTATAAATATTATGTCATGTGATCTTCAAGACAATTCTATGAGTTATTATTATCTCCTCATCACCTTTTTTTTTTAAACAGTTGAGGAAAATGAGGCAGACAGTTTAAGTCATTCCCTAGCATCGCATAGCAAGGAAGTATCTGAGGCAGGATTTATAGAAGAGAGAGAGAGAGAAAGATTTATATGAGCTCACATAGATAGCTGAATGCTTTCTACCACCAGACAGAGAACTGATAGACTCAAGATGCTGGATGAAACATACATATTCAGACATGGCCATTGAGTGGATTTGTTTTGCTTGACTTTATTTGTCACCAGGGAGTGATGTTTTGCCTTTTTTGTCTTGGGGGAGCTTTTTGGATTGGAGGAAAGTGTTGGGGGGGAGGGTTGACAGGGGAAAGAGTGATAATGATGTTTTTAAAAGAAGAGAAAGAGAAGAGTCACTGAAGCACATAAACCCCCCCACAGAAATGAACAGCAGGAGGTTCAAAGAGGGACATAGACAAGTAGTACATGTTGCATTTATTATATGTTTCCTCCCACCACTACCAAGGGCAAATGGTTTATAATGGATATTCGTAGTTTGATTTGCAGTCCTTTTTTCTTCTTTGCATATGACAATGCTGGTGTTAATTTGTGTATTTCAAGGTTAGGATAATGAAAAAAATTTTTTTAAGGAAATACAGCTTCCAGATGTTAGGAAGATTATTGTATTTACTTGTGGCACTCCTTTAAGAAAGACATTGATAGTGCCCAGAGGAGAGACACCAAGATGGAGAAGTTCATACTATTTGTGTATCAGTTGAAGGAACTGGCATTGGTTAGCCTGGAGGAGGGAAGGAAACAATTATTAAGTACCTACTATGTGCTAAGAATTTTACAATTTTTATCTCATTTGATCCTCATAGTAACCCTATGAGGAAGGTGCTATTACTATCCCGATTTTACAATTGAGCAAACTGAGGCAGGCAGAAATTAAATATCTTACTTATGGGCATATAACTGTGTCTGACTGGATTTGAATTCAAGTCAAGACCCAATTCTGTGTCCATCATGAGGGCTGCCTTTAAGAATCTGAAAGGTCATCAGATAGAAAAGGAGTTAAATTTTGTCTCTTTAGTCCAAGGGAATGGAATAAGGTCATCAGATGGAAAAGGAGTTAAATTTTGTCTCTTTAGTCCAAGGGAATGGAATAAGGTCATCAGATGGAAAAGGAGTTAAATTTTGTCTCTTTAGTCCAAGGGAATGGAATTAAGAACAAAGAGCATGTAAGTTATACAGAGTCCAACTGAAGCTTGATGTCCAGAAAAGCCTTCTAACAATGAAAGTGGTCATCAAGGGGAATGGGTTACTTCAGGAGGCAATGAAATTCTCCTCCCTGGAGGTCTTCAGATTAGGTTGGCTGGGTTGTAGACAAAATAATTTTTCAAGTACATATTAGATTGGGGAACTATACCTAAAAACTGATTCTTTCAGGCTAAGATGTTTGAACTTTATCCCACAGACAGGGAAACAATGAATCCTTTGAGGAGAGAATGACATATCCAAATGTGTACACAAGGAAGATGAGTCAGACAGTTTATAAAGGAAGGATCAGGACAGGAAGACCGGCAGGAAACAATGAACATTGTCCAGGCAGGTAGTAATGATCACTTGTATGAAGATGGAAGTAATGGGAATTAAGAGTGGAGAGGAATTCAAAACAGGACGACAGTTTACTGGTTATGAAAAGTGATGGAGAAACAAGAGTCTAAAATAACTCTCTCAAACTCCCTCCCACCCCCTCTCTTTTTTTCCCCTCTCTTTCTTTCTTTACTCTCTCTCAATTTTTCTCTTTTTTCTCAATCAATTTCTCTCTCCCCTCTCCTTACTCTCTCTCAATCTCTCTCACTCTCTTGTAATCTCTCTTTTTCCCAATCACTCTCTCAATCTCTCTTTTTCTCAATCACTCTAATTCTCATTCTTTCTCAATCTGTCTTTTTCTCACTCTTTCAACCTCTTTTTTTTCCCCAATTACACTCTCAATCTCTCTCTCTCTCTCAATCACACTCTCAATCACCTTCTTTCTCAATCTCTCTCTCTTTCCTCTCCTTAAACACTCTCTCAGTCTTTTTCATTCTCTCAATCTCTTTTTCTCAGTCTCTCTCAATCTCTCTCTTTCTCAATCACTTTCTTTTTCTCAATCACTCTCTCTCCCCTCTCCTTTCTCTTTCTCTTCTCTCTCCTTTCTCTCTTAATGTCTCTCACTCCTTTTCTTGATCTTTCTTTTTCCCAATCACTCTTTTTCTCAATCTCTCTCTCTTTCTCTCTCTCTCTCTCTTACACACACACACACACACACACACAAACACACACACACACACAAACACACACACACACAGAAAGGGAAAGGGGGAGGGAGAGAGGAAGAGGGGGAGGGAGGGAAAGAGAGAGAATAGGAACCTAAATATTCTTTTTTTTTCCTTTTTCTTTTATTTTATTTTTTAATAGCTTTTTATTTACAAGTTATATGCATGGGTAATTTTACAGCATTGACAATTGCCAAACCTTTTGTTCTAATTTTTCCCCTCTTTCCCCCTACCCCTCCCCTAGATGGCAGGATGACCAATACATGTTAAATATATTAGAATATAAATTAAATACAAAATAAGTATACACATCCAAACCGTTATTTTGCTGTACAAAAAGAATCGGACTCTGAAATATTGTACAGTTAGTCTGTGAAGGAAATCAAAAATGCAAGTGGGCAAAAATAAAGGGATTGGGAATTTGAGGTAATGGGAACCTGTATATTCTTAATAAAAGCTAGAACAAGGCAGAGGCAAGACTCTGAACCCAGCACTTAGCAAAGTGTCTAGTAGGCACTTAATAAGTGCTTATTGACCTACTTTTCATAGGTGATTTTTCAGAGAAAACTGGGTGGTGTGCTGGATAGTCAGGAAGACTTGGATTCAAATCCTGCCTCAGAAACTTAATAGCTGTTGGATTCCAGGTGCTTAACCTTTCTGAACCTCAGGTAACTCGAAAATGGAAAGACTAATAGCACCTACCTGCTGTGGTGTAAAGGGATTTGGAAACCACACACCAAACACCACTTCTTTTATTAGCTATTTTTAAGGTCTGGCAAGGAACTTCTGATATATTTCCTGTGGAGGCACCAACCACAGGCAGGATATGGGCAGCTTATAGTCCATAGGCAAAAGTAGCACAGTGAATACACCTGGCTGGAGAGGGAGGCTAGCTGCTTGGCAGGTCCTAGCATAATCCTCTCCATAATTCCATGAGGATCCAATTCCTCAGGTGCTGAGTATATAGCAGGAGGCAGGAGGGAGGGAGGGTCAGCAAGAAGTCATCCGGGTACTGTGAGAAGCAGCAAGGAGAACTGAGTTGTTGGCCCTTTGACCACGAAAATAGCACTTGGTTGGCAGAGATGTGGGTATAAGAGACTGTGGGAACTTAGTGATGGATCCAGGACTGAGTGGCTGCAACCTAAGCCCAGCCCACGGGCCCATTTCCTCCCCCATCCCTCCTCCCAGGGGCCCCCCTGCATCATTCAGCAACCTCCCTTTCTCCAACCTCTGGGTGAGTGTCCAGACACAGAAGAGCATCCTCCTGGAAGAAGCAGACTTGCCTAGGGGTGGTGAGATTGAGGGAAGGGGGTTACGGGTCCCTACGGCAACCCCTTCTCCTCAGCCCCTGAGCTACCAAATACAATCAGGAATTGGGGGAGCCAGTTTAGCTTGGACCTTTAAAGAAAATGGGGTGAGGGGACAGCCCAGGAGAGGGATCACTAGACAGAGGTCTCTTGACTGACCTGAGGTACTGCTTTGGAAGGGGAAAGGTGGAGGCTTGGAGCAGTGGGAGGCTCAGGATTGAGGTAAAGCTGACTTCCTTCTGATCTCTGGGGTGGGAGACGGGTGGCCTCTTCTTGATTAAGTGACCAAACCAGAGTCCTGGAGCTGAAGGATCCACCAGCACCTGGTCCCCGCAGTGACAATCACGACCTGAGATGGCTTTTCTCTGGACTTTCCCAACTGTCTTGGGGCAGTGGAGAGAGTGCTTAGAATACAACTTAAGAAAACCTGAGTATAAATCCTACCTCAAACATTTACCAGCCATATGGTCTAAAGTAAGTCACTTGACCTGGGACTCCTTAATATCAGAGGGCATCTTCTGCCTTTATATCCCTTAGCCTAGCACAGTGCCTGGCACCTAGTAGGCATTTAATCACTCTGTATTGACTAGCTTGACTTCTCTGCCTCAATTATCCCATTGCTATAATAATAGCATCCACCTCCCAGGGTTGTTGTGAGGATCAAATATATGTCAAATGCTTTGCAAATCTTCAAGCTTTCCATAAATGCTCGCTATAATTATTGATTCTCACAGTGTGAGAGGGAAGTAAGGCAGGGATTGTTAACGCTTTTGAAGACACAACTCAGACAGGTGTGGGGCAACTAGATTGGACAGTGGAACTATGGTGTCAGGAGTACCTGAGTTAGTGAATGTTTGTTGCCTTATTGCCCTCATCGTCCAGCTCTCGTGTGAGAGAATAAGCAGGGCTTTGGGGAAGCCAGATTGTCCAATATCTCCAGTCCCTGCCTCCTCCCTGCCTCCATTAGAGGAAACACTTTGTAATGGCTGTCTAACCATGTGATGGAGTGGATTGTCTGCAGACGTTAACAGCTTTCTGTCTCTGGGGGTGTTCTGGGGGCAACATATATCTTTCTGTTCTTTTCTTTTTCTTTCTTTCTTTCTTTCTCTTTCTTTCTTTCTTTTTTTTCTTTCTTTCTTTTTTTCTTTCTTTCTCTTTCTTTCTTTCTTTTTTCTCTTTCTTTCTTTCTTTCTCTTTCTTTCTTTCTTTCTTTCTTTTTTTCTTTCTTTCTTCCTTTTTTAGGGAGCATATTAGCCAACTGGAGTACATCCAGGGAAAGGGCTACTATGCCAAGGGAGTGGAGACCCTGTTATCAGAGGATTATCCAAAGGAATTGGATGATGTTTAGTGTTGAGAAAAAGCCCCAGCAGGAAATATGGTACCATAATAAGGAGTTGAAGGGTCAAAGTTAAGTTCTCTTGAAGGTACGCCTTCATATCCTACAGATCTTCAAACAGGAGCTGCTGGAGGACCATTGTTGTGAAGTGGATTCTGGTTCTGGTAGGGTTTGGACTCAATGGCCCTTTCCAAATCTGAGATTCTTGGGGTCCATGGTTTAGATCTTTATCCCATCCCAAGAAAATCAGAGAACGAGAAGGAAGAAAGGGAAGTCAAAGCTCTGGATCTGGAGTCAAAGGACTTGGGTTCAAATCTTGCCATTTGCCACCTCTATGACCTTGTTTGTCATTTCTGCTCTTAGAACCTCAGTTTCTTCCTCTGTAAAGTGAAGAGATTGGCTTAGATAACCACCAGTAGTCTCTTGTCACTCTAAAATCCATAATCCTAAGGGCAAAAGAGAGAGAGAGTTTGGGAGAGCAGAAAAGGATCAGGTTGGGATAGTAGATTGGGACCCACTCTATCTTGACCCCTGACCTCTGGCCCTCCTACCCATGTGGCATTTTTCTTTAGATCAGTAAATAGAGGCAGGAAATTGGACTGATGGCAGGAGCAGGCTCTGTCCCTGACTCCCAGGAGCTAATTCTTGACTTCTCTACAGCTTCCTTAGGATCAGAGTGATTTTTCCATCTTAGTGCCAGGACCAGCAATAGGTGGATGGTTCACAAACATAATTTATCCCCAATCTCTGAGAGCCACAAGTAAATTCTAGACAGGAAGATATAGCATGGAAATGAGAGAGAAATCAATCAACAAGCACCTGTTAAGCATTCATGATATGTGCTAGGCAACTGGGTGATACAATGTACCAAACACTGGACCTGGTCAGACACTTCCTAGCTGTGTGACCCTGGGCAAGTCACTTAACTCTGTTTCCCTCAGTTTTTTCATCTGTAAAATGAGCTGGAATAGGAAAAGACAAACCACTTTAGCATCTTTGTCAAGACAACCCTACATGGGGAAGAGCCCACCATGACTCAACAACAATAACATATATATGTCAGGCACTGTGCTAAGTACTAAGGGTATCAAGAAAAGCAAAATAGAAAAACATTTCCCAATGCCAATCATCTCCGGTAAGAGAAACATGGACATTGAATGTGGATCAAAGCATAGTATTTTCACCTTTTTATTGTTTGTTTTTTCTTTCTTGTGTTTTTTTTCCTTTTGGCATGATTTTTCTTGCACAATATGACAAATATGGAAATATGTTTAAAAGGATTGCACATATTTAACCTACATCAGATTGCTTGCTGTCTTGGGAAAGGGGAAGATAAGGGAAGGAGGGAAAAAATTTAAACACTTAAGTTTTACAAAAATAAATGTTGAAAACTAACTTTACCTGTATTTGAAAAATAAAATACTATTGGAAAAAAAAGAAAAAATACTATTTCCTATCCTCGAGGAACTTACATTTTAATTTGGGGGGCAACATGTAAATAAATAGATACAGAAAAGATATAAAGGAAGTAGCAGTCACCCAAGACAGGAAGGTTTAAGTGACTAAGGGGACTGGTAAGTCAAGAGGTAAGATTGATAAGGAGCATTCCAGACATAGGGCACCAGTGAGGCAAAAACTTGGAGAAGTGACATGTAGTGTGAGAAAATCAAGTAGGGAAACCTTACTATCATTGGTCCATAGTGTATGTGGAAGAAAGTTAAGTGTGAGTGGACTGGGAAAGGCAGGATAGGACCAAGTTATAAAAAGCCTTAAATGCCAAATTGAGGTTTTCTTATTTGATCCTGGAGACAATAGGGAGCCACTGGAGTTTATTGAGTGAAGGTTACAGGGAAGGAAAAGAAATGTATGTGGATCCACCTAATTTTAGTAAAAATCACTTTGACAACTGTGTGAGGTGTTTATTGGAGTGGAAAGAGTGCATAGACTACAGATAGAAATAGTCGAGGCAAGACTACAGGATGGGAAGTAGCGATGAGGGGCTAAACCAGGGTGTGAGATGTGTGAAGGGCGAAAAAAGCATATTTACAAGAAATATTGTAAGTTAGAAAGGACGAGATTTGGTAATTGATTGGATAAGTGGAGTGAGAGTGAGGAATCAATGAAAACACAGAGCTTATAAATCTAATAGACTGGGAGGATGGTGGTTACCCTTTCTGGTACTAGGAAAGTCTGGAAGATGGGGGTGTTTGAGTGGAGTGGGGGACCGGGGGGAGGGGAAGATAACGAGTTCTGTTTTGGAATCGAGTTTGAGAAATGCCTCTGGGATACCTACTTTTGAACATCCAGTACCTAAGAGAGACTGGGGCTACATGTGCAGGTCTGGGAATCATCTGCATAGAGATGATAAGTAAATCCAGGGGAGCTATTTAGATCACCAAGGGAGATAAGTGATAAAAGCAGGCCCAGGAGAAACACTTATGGGACATGAACAGTTAGAGGGCAAACAGGAATGAAAAATCAGCAAAGGAAACCGAGGGATCTTAGGTAAGAGAGGAGCCAAGAGAGAGCAGCAGTAGGAAAACCCACAGAGGAGAGTGTAATTAAACTGTGTAGGGATTGACGGTCCTGGAGGTGAGGACAAAGAACAGATGAAATATAGGGGGCCAGAAATAGCTAAGAGCACTTTTTAGTAGCCCAGAAAGCTCTGGATAGCTCAGTGGGTGCCAGATTCTGGAGAGCCTTTAATGTCAGACTGAGTAACTTGCATTTCTTTTCTACTAGGAGGCTCAGGAGGGATAACTGGATCCTCAGCTTTTTCTCTCTTTTCTTGCCCTCAGGTAGCAGCCCTGGAGCGACAGGTCTTTGACTTCCTGGGTTACCAGTGGGCTCCCATCCTGGCCAACTTCCTCCACATCATGGCGGTCATCCTGGGCATCTTTGGGACCGTGCAGTACCGATCCAGATATCTCATCATGGTAGGAGTCAGGAGTATCTAGCTTTGAATCTCACCTCAAGCATTTAATAGCTGTGTGATCCTGAGCAAGTCTCTCTGTAGCCTTCAGGACCCAGTGAAGAGGAGGAAAGGGAAGAAGAGCCCCATGGTAACAAAGTCCAGGAGAAGGAAGAGTTTCATCCACTATGAGAAGGCTGCGATAAATGAGCTTCAGCCTTTTGTTTCCAACAACTGCTTCCAGACACTACCTGTATACAAGCATATATGCATGCATACACACATACATACGTGGGAAAGTTTAGCCAAATTGGATTATAACAGTCCAAACCCAGGGTATCCACAGCTCTGGTGACAACTCATAGAATTACCTGCAGAAAAATGAGAATTTTTCCAGAATAGCAGCCTGGCAAAATCAAATGCATAAAATGGTGTTCGTATATAGCAGCATGATCCAGTGGAGAAGCTTCTTCTCTTCAATAAAACATTAAGCCCCCTAAGAGTAGGACTTGGATCTTTTTTCTTTTCTTTCTTTCTTTCTTTTTTTTTTTTTTTTTTTTTTTTTTTTTTTTTTTTTTTTTTTTTTTTGCATGCTCAGTTTCTAATACAGTGTCTGGTTTACAGTAAGCACTTAATAAGTGCTAGTCAAATAAATGAATCAACCCCAGAATTGAATAACCCACCTTGTCCCTCCCGCCATTCACCTCCCTCACTCTCACCTTCTGGCAGAATGTTATTTCCCAAAGGTGGCTATACCTGGGATCTGTATGATCTCAGATGCTGCAGTTTTTCCCAGGAATCATCCAACCCAGACCTTTCTCTTCCAGAACTCATCCCTCCAAACATTGTCGCTTCACTTGGGTGTTATTTATGTTATTAATGGATGGCTTTAGTTACAGTGATGTGAATCAGGCCAGAAGGGTTTATAGGCTGATCCAGTCAGGGTTAAGAGGTAAACTGAGAGGCCAGAGCAGTGGGAACTTAGAGGAGAGGTTGTGCAGAGGGAACCTCCAGGGTTTCCAGTCAAGCCTGCTCATCCCAGATCCCCCTTACAGATATGCCCCAATGGCCTCCTAATACCTTCTATGCTCCCTGCTCCCCTGTCATGATTTCTGAGGGTCCTCCAAGCTCCTCCTCCCATAGACCCCACTATGAACCACCCTTGCCCAACTGCCTGTCCCTCTCTTCTCTCCCCAGTACGCAGGCTGGCTTGTGCTCTGGGTCGGCTGGAATGCATTCATCATCTGCTTCTACCTGGAAGTTGGGCACTTGTCTCAGGTAAGTGCCCCCTAACTTGGAAACAGCAGTTGGAGAAACCTTAAACAGGGCCAGCCTGGTCTTCTCTTGCTCATCTCCATCCCAAACAGCTTCTAACCCAAACTATATCACTGTTCCTGATGGGAAAGAGGGAAGGGAATAAGCATTTATATTGCACCTACTCTGTGCAAGGCACTGTGCTAAATACTTTACAAAGATATAATTTGATCTTCCCAATAACCCCGAGAGGTAAGATGTTATTATCCCCACGGTCTGAGAGCTCTTCAGCCTCCCCACCTTCTTAGTGCAGTGTTTCCTGTTAGGGCCCATCCCTCAGTCTTGTCCTGGAGCTAAGAAGCCCAAATATCCCCTAGGGAAAAGCTCTGCCCCTAAAACCAGTTAGGATCCATGAGCTTGGGTTAGCTACCCAGAAGAGATGGAGACAGAGAATCAGCCAAGAATAGCTGGCTTACAAGGTTAAAGGGGGTCTCCTCTGCTGTCTCCTGGGCCATCCCGCTCACAGTTCCCCTTCCACTCCCCATCATGCCTTCAGGACCATATAACAAACAGCTCCAAGATCATCCCTATTATCCTGAAAAAAAGTAAACAAAGAGTACCCGTAGCCCACCACTTCCCCCTGCTGGTCCCTTGTGAGATTACAAGGATAGTTTCAATCCTTCACTTCTAGGATGAAAGGATGTCATTTTAGGATGAAATCTATGTCATCTTAGATAAGTCACTTACTCTCTCTGAGGTTCAGTTTTCTCATGGAAAAGACTTCTACTACCTATCCTACAGAGATGTTGTGAATGAGAGCAATCAATCAATTCTGGATGAGGGAATGAGGGAGGGAGGGAAGGAGTGAAAGAATGAATGAAAGATCATTATTAAGCACTTACTACATGCCAGGTACTAGATTCGGCAAAAATGAGACAGTTCCTGCCTAGGAAGCTTCTGTTCTGCAAAAGGAATAAAGCACACACATAGAGATACAAAGGGACAGAATAGATTCAGAACAAATACACAATAGTTGGCCAGGGGAACATGGATACAACAAACTGAGAAATCAGGAAGAAATAACTTGAGCTTAACATCCCGGTGTGTTTGGAGAGGCAGGGGGAGAAGGCAGAGATTCCAAAAGGGAAGCAGAGTGTGCTAGACATAATCGACAGCCCACTGCAAAGCTATAAAAGTGGGGAGTAGGATGTAACTTAAGAGAAACATCAAGCAAGACAGCTATCTATGGCCCAATCAGTAAGGATTTATTAAGTACTTAATATAAGCCAGTCACTACACTAAACCAAGCCTTGGGGAAGCCCAAAGAAAGACCTAAATAGTCCAAGATGCTTACGCTCTAATGAAGAGACATTTAAATAGATATATGCAACAGTTATGGAGTAGAAAAGGCTACCTGACAGAGTGAGGGGAGGGGAGAGAAAAGGGAAAGGAGAGATAAGGGAAGGGGAGGGAGGTGAAGGAAAGAGAGGAGAGAGAGAGACACTGAGACAGAAAGAGAGAGATAGAGAGAAAAGAGAAAAGAGAGAGAGAGAGAGATAAGGAAAGCCTTATACAGTGACATGACCCAAGTTTTGAAGGAAACCAGAGATTCTAAAGGAGACCTATAGGGAGGGATAAATGAATGAATGAATGAAGTGCTTCAATTGCCCAGCACTGTACTAAATGCTTGAGATGCAAATAAGGAAAGTAAAATCAGTCTCGGCCCTCGAAGAACAAATTTTATTGGAGGAGTAATACATAACGAGGCCAGGTGGCAGAGGAAGGGCCTTTTGGTTGCAACAAATTACAGGGATAGACAGAGATAATGTATATTAAATGTGTGTAACCTTACATTATTATCCAGATAGTTCTCACTTTACACTTTTGAACCATTCCACAGACCTATGTGTGAAACAATTTTCCCTTAATGCAAATTTGCCCATGGTTGTGGGAGTGGGAGGGGAATGGAGGAGGAGGAGGAGGAAGGGGACTATGCTGTGGAGGGCAGGGCCACCACGTGATTCCAGATAGATGGGAGCTAAGGATGGACATACGGTGCTCAAGCACAGATGGACAGAAGACAATATATAAGGGGATTGGGTGAAATGGGGAAAAGGTCTTCTCTCTCAGTGTCTGAGGTTTCATGCTAAGTCCCCAGTCCTGCAGGGGCTCTGTTCTTCTGCTTTCACTTAAAAGGGGATGTAGGGGTTTTTTTTTGAGGGGTGATGGGAAGCCACAGAGCCCCTAGTTGAGAGGCAGAAGCAAAGAGACAGCATGGATTCCTCTCTCTAATGTGAGGTCTCCAAGAAAATAAGAAATTTAGATTGCCCTAACCCCTAGTCTACTGTTCCTAAGTACTGATGGGAAGAAATTAAACATATTTCCTTTTCCTTTTGCTAGGATAGTTTCAGGTCTCTTCTCTTCCCCCAGGGCCATCTTGACCTAAGTGAGGGGAGTTGGGGGTACAGGGAGAGGGGAAGAACCTAAACTTCTTGGATGCTGATCCCTGTAGGACCGAGACTTCATCATGACCTTTAACACATCCTTGCATCGCTCCTGGTGGATGGAGAATGGTCCCGGCTGCCTGGTGACACCTGTGCTGAACTCCCGCTTAGCCCTGGAGGACCACCATGTCATCACCGTCACTGGCTGCCTGCTTGACTACCCCTACATTGAGGTGCTCAGCAGCGCCCTTCAGATCTTCTTGGCAGTGAGTTACCTGGCAGCCCCCACAAGCCTTCCCCTGAGCACCTTTCCCCTCCCTGGTGGTAGACTTTTGTGGTCTAAAAGCTAGAATACTCTGTCTTCTGTCTCAACCTCCTGGAGCAAGACTCCAGTCATTCCTAGATCTCAGAACAAAATCATGCTGTTCCTCTACCCCTGCAAGGAGGGCAGCCAGCTAAAAGAAGCCTTAAGGCTTTCCCTCCCAGGTAGGTAGCCTGATACAATCAAGCAATCAACAAGAATTATTTAAGCATCACCATCTGCCAGGAAGTATACAAGAAGATAGTGATACAAAAACATAAATGAAACAATTCCTACTCCCAAGAACCTTACTAAGGTTCTGTCAGGGAAACAAGATGGGCATATATAAATTCTTGCAGAAGAAGTAATTTAACAGGTGGAACAGATGGAACAGGGTTAGAGGATAAGGAAAAAGCATTATGAAGAAGGCGAGGCTTTAGTTATACTCTGAGGAAAGTGAGAGATTCTTTGAGACAGAGTTTAAGAAGGGGATGCTTCCAAGCATGAGAAATGGCTAGTACCCACAGAAGGAGAAAGAAGATGAAAAACTGTGTGTGAGGAATAGGGAGAAGTCTAGTTTGGACTAGCTCATAACGTACAAGAAAACAGGTATTATATTTAACAAGTATTGGACTACCTGCCATCTAGGGGAGGGGGTGGAGGGGAGGAGGGGAAAAGATGGAACAGAAGGTTTTGCAAGGGTCAGTGTTGAAAAATTACCCATCATATGTTTTGTAAATAAAAAGCTATAATAAATCAAATAAATAAACAAACAGGTATTGTAGAATGAGTCTGCAAAGGCATGTTGGAGCCCCATTGAAGGGTTTCAAAAGCCAGAAGGATTTGTTTCCCTAGAAGCAATAAGAAATCACTAGTGTTTGTTGAGTTGGGGTAGAGTGAGGGAATGCAATATGGTCTGATCTGTACTTAGGGAAAACCACTGGGGACGTTGAATGGAGGATAGAAAAGTATGAGGCAGGGGGACTGAGAAAGAGGATGTTTCAATTACTTCAGATGTGAGCTAGAACTAAAGAGGTGACTGTGTGACTAGAAAGAAGAGGTCAGATGTGAAAAGAGTTTTGGAGTGAGAAATGACAAGATTTGGCAACTGAATGAATTTGTGGGATAAGGGAGAGTGAAATAATGTCGAAGTCACACCCTTAAATGGAAGACTAAAATAATGGTGGTCTTTGATAAAAATAGGGAAATTTAGAAAGGGATGGGTTTTGAGGGAAACAAACTGGACATGTTGAGTTGGAGACATTTCTGGGGTATCGAGTTTGAGATATAGATGATAGATAGATAGATAGATAGTGGCTGGATAGAAGAAAGATGAATGGATGAAGGAAAGGAAATAGGCACTTAAATAGTACTTACTATGTACCAAGCACTTCTTACAAATATCTCAGTTGATCCTCACAATATTTGTTATTATTATTTTTTATTTATCTGGTTCTACCTTCTAAACTATTATTATTATTTTTACAGTTGAAGAAACTAAGGCAAGAAGAGTTCATAGAAAGATGATAGATAAATAAAGTATTTATTTAGCACTTACTGTGCTCCCGACCCTGTACTAAATGCTGAGGATACAAATGCAAGAAAGGAAATTAGTCCCTGCCCTCAAGGAGCTTATGTTCTAAATGGGGAAGATAGAAAGAGGAGAGTTGAAAAAGTGTGGGAAGAGAGAATTTGGAAGGCAGCCTAGCATGGAAATGGCATGGGAAGTTCAGAGGAGAACTGGAACTAAACAAGATAAGGCCTAGACTGGCCCATCCAGAACAAAAATCACATGAGAATGAGGCAGTTAGTGATGCTGAACTGAAACTCAGAGGGAGAAAATAGAACTAGATAAATAAATCTGTGAGTCATCTACATAGAACAGATTATTTTTTAAAATTTATTTTTAACAATTAAAAAATTAATTACAAATTCTCTTTCCCTTCATCTCTTCCCCCATCCATTGAAGGTAGGCAACATGACATCAATTCTACATGGGAAATCATGCCAAGCATATTTCCATATTAGTCATGTTGCCAAAAAAAGGCAAGAAAATAAAGAGAAAAGAGTATATTTCAATATATACTCAATTCATCAGTTTTATGTCTGGAGGAAGATAGTATATTTCATCATGAATCCTTCAGAATTGTCTTGGATCATTGTTTTGTTCAGAGTGAGCTAATAAATTAATTCAAGGAAAATCACATTTATTTTGATCTGAAGAGACCTTTAGTCCCAATGCTGACCCTGACTTTCTCTGTGACTTTGGACAAGAAGATGCACCATTGTTTTTGGCACTCAGGGTCATCGATCAAATAGAAATAATAGTCCCTTTCCTATCTCAGTCATACAGGTTGGTGAGGATTTAATGATAAGAATGAGGATGAGAGCACCTTTTTCAAGAAGTATATATTAAGGGCAGCTAGTTGATGTAGTGAATAGTTCAAATTTGACCTCAGACACTTAACATTCACTAGCTGTGTGATCCTGGGCATGTCACTTAATCCCAATTGCCTCATGAAAAAAAAAAGGGGGGGAGATGGATAGTGCTATACTGGTACCCATAAAATGTTCAAAAACCTAGAGGAAGATCTCCTTAGCATATTAGATTGACTTGGAGTCAAAAAACTATTAGTTCAAATCCTATTTGCAATATTTAATAATGGGTGACCATAAGCAATTTCTGTGGCTTCAGTTTAATCACCTCATCTATAAGATATGTATAATAATACATGAAGCAAGATGGGCAGCTTCCTCTGACAGTTATAAAGGATAAATCTGACCAATGACAGATCACTCACTTTCTCAGCCCCACTCAAAGCTATATAGAAAAGCTGCTGCTGAATCATTAGAGGATTAATTTAGATAGAACTCATGAAGGAGGGAACAGTGAAAGTCATCTACCCCTCCTTTATTTTACAGATGAGGAAAACCAGAGTTCAGGAAATTAAGCTCAATTAAATTAAGCCCAACTCACCCTCTGTATCGCCACAGGGAGATGCCATATGTATAGTGGCTGACTGGTGAAATCCCCAGCGTGAAACAGCTCTACCCACCAAAGTATATCAGATCATTTGGCGCTGGAAGGGACCTAAACGCCATGTAGAACTAGTGTCCTCTTATAAATGAGCAGACAGAGAGATTCGGTGACTTGATTAGGTTCACACAATTTGCTCTGTTAGAGATGGTATAGGAATCCAGGTCTTCCAGACCAAATCAAGAATCTATCCACTCTCCCATGCTTCCTCTCATGTTTAGCACCCATTTCCGAGGGTAGTAGGGAAGGGAAGAGGGGAAGCACGGTGGAAAGCACACCAGGCTCGGAATCAGGAAGACTTGGAATCCAGCCTCTGACACTTACTAGTTGTGTGACTCTGGGCAAATCATTTAACTGTTTGCCTCAGTTTCTTCATTTGTAAAATGAACCCATGAAGGAAATGGCAAACTGCTCCAGTATCTTTGTCAAGAAAACTCCAAAATAAACACAAGGTTTTGCAAAGGTTAATGTTGAAAAATTATCCATGCATATGTTTTGAAAATAAAAAGCTTTAATAAAAAAAGAAAAGAAAAGAAAACTCCAAAATAGCCAGAAAGAGTGACACCATTGAATAACAATTGGGCAGGAGAAAAGCATATACACCTACTATGTGCCAGGCATTATCCTAAAGCATATCTCATTTGATCCTTACAACGATTTGAGATAGGTACAGTTATTGTCCTGTTTTACAATTGAGGAAACTGAGGTAGACAAGGTTAAATCACTTGCCCAGGATCACACAACTGATAAGGATCCAAGGCTAGATTTGAAGTCCCATTTTCCTGACTCTGATCCCACCACTCTATCCACTGTGCCACCTGTAATGAGGCTTAAGTGAGAGAGTATATGTATATAAGGTGCTTTGCCAACCCTTGATGATAATTTTTTGGCAGAAACTGTGATTTTGCTGGTAAGATCACACCTACAAAATTGAATTCCAGTTCTGTAGTTAACAGTCTTGGAGCAAACCTAAGACATCATGCAAATTCCTCCTATGATTACCATGATTGTCCTTTGTGCAAGATCTCTGGGAGAGCATGGTTGAGTCCTGAAGGAGGGGTTACAAGGTGACCCCTGGAAGGACCCTTGGAAATAATACCCACATTAATGAGCTTACAGTTGGGGCCACCTCTGATGGATGTTTCACTCTGGCCTGGAAGAAATCCTGGGTTCTCAAAGGCTCTGCCAGAAAAACCTTAATTCTGACGGTTGATGTACCAGGCTAAGGAGGCTCTGAATCCAGACCTACAGTAATGGACTTTATGTCTAACTCCAGCTCAGCTAAGTCCTGAGAATAAAGAAATTGGCCACAGGATGATGAATTTGTTGGCACTAGCAGCTCAGGAGTCCTGGCCTCTACCAAGTTAAGGGGGTGGGTGGGGAATGAGAATCCCTTAACTCTGCTCAAGCAAAGAGTGAATTGGGGGGGGCCGGGTTCCCCCCACCTTGAGTCACTGACTGCCCATCTTCCATTTCCCTCCAGCTCTTTGGCTTTGTGTACGCCTGCTATGTCAGCAAAGTGTTCCTGGAGGAAGAGGACAGCTGTAAGTAGCAGACCTAGTTTCCTGTACCTGGGGTTACCCAGCTGGCCTGCTGGCCCATGGGGTTCCTCCAGGCCTGGGCAAAGGAAGCAAAGGAAGGCCCTAGCAACCTTGGGACTGAAGCAAGGAAGGAGGGAGGGAATCCTGCTTCTATATCCCAGGGTCTCTGCCCAGCTGTGGCCCATAGCCTTTGTCTCCCAGAGGAAATGAGTCTTCTGGGGCTGAGGAACCCAACCCTGTAGGCCCAACTCCTAGGCCCTGTCCAGGCCTCATCTGGAAACAATCCTTTCCACCACCACCCCCATCCTTTGCTCAGGCCCCTCAGGGCACTACCTGCCTCTGTACCCCTTCATTTTCCCTTGGCCTGTCCCCCCACCTTCCAGTATCACTGTAGCTCTTGCCCCTGTCCCCGGTCCTCTTCCGGATCATAGCTTTGCCTCTTCTGAACAGCCCTGATGTCCTTCTCTCAACAGTTGATTTCATTGGAGGATTTGATTCCTATGGTTACCAGGCCCCTCAGAAGACATCACACTTACAGCTGCAGCCTCTGTACACGTAAGTCCCTGGGGTGGTCGAGGCAATAAGGCAAGGGGGGCACAGTTGGGGGTAGGATGGACACAGGGCCGGACCTGGCAGCATGGTACGTGGAGGGAGTGCGGGACTGGGTACCAGAGGACCTGAGTTTGAACTCTTCTCTGTTAATTAGCACCTTGTGCTAGTGACTTCTCTTTCCTTGGTCTCAGTTTCCCCCTCTGTAAAACAAGTGGAAATGTAATTACAGGAAAAGAAATAATAAAATGAAGGATTTAGATTGATCAGGGTCCTTAACTTAAGCAAGCCAGGTAACTCAGTAGATAGAATGCTGGCCCCGGGGTCTGCGTTCAGATTTGGCCCTCAGACTCTTAGTAGTTGTGCAACCTGTCTGACTCAGTTTCCTCATCTGTGCAACGGAGAAAATAATTAAGCCCCGTGGCTTTGGTGAGGATAAAATGAGATATTTGCAAAGTGCTTGGCAAACTTTACAATGTTAGTTTGTTTTTTAAAACGATCATTAATATTGATTTCCTTTGGTATTCTATTTTACTTTATGCTTTTCAAAGCCTGGTTCTGAGATTTGTCCAGACTGCCAAAGCCCGGGATCTAACCCATATCAAAGGCGGAGAACCCGAGCCCATGGACTCCTGTGCTTGCAAAGTCCGTGCCTCGGGGCTCTCCGCGCCAGGAGGGAGCCCCTGCCGGACAGCGGGGCTGGGGGCCAGGCGGGACCCGGGCAGGGACGGGCACGACCCCGGGAGGGAGCTTGGCCAGTGCAGCAGCGCCAGGGCAGGGCCAGGAGCCGGCGGCGGGGTTTCGGGGCTGGGGCTGGGCACGGGAGCTGGGCACGGGGGCTGGGAAGGGCCGGGGGCGGGGCGGCCTGGGCCCCCCTGCCAGGGTCCCGGCCGGCTTCCTCTGCAGCCAACTCTCCTGCTTGTTTCCCAGATCGGGGTAGCCCCCGCCCCGGCCCTTCCCGGCGCTGGACACCGGACCCCGCCCTCTGGACTTGACTGTGCCGCCGCGGAGCCGCCTTCCTCGGTCGCCCGGCCCTCCCGCGGCGCGTCCAGGCCGGCCGCGCTCTCCTCCGGGCCCGGGCCCAGCGCCCCCGCTGCGGGGCGGCCACCCACGGAGCTGCGGACAGGAGCGCCCCTGCCGGCCAGCGAGGACACGGCCCCGACCGGACCTGGGGGCGGCGCGGGGCCCTGAGCCGCTGGCAGGGCTCGGGCTTAGTCCCGGGAACTGGGGGGGAGGGAAGGGAAGGGACTCGTGGGATTTGTATGGTTTGGTTTTTTTTTTAAACTTAGCTCTGGTACTGAGCCTGTACCGCCCTTTTCTGATCCTACCCGCCCCCTTCCCTTACGTGGCAATTGCAGCCCCTTCCACTGAGGAGCCCCTCCCCCCACAGTGGAACCCCCCCCCTTCTTTCCGTTGCGGGGCGCCCAGCTTCCAGGAGGGCAGATTGTCAAAGGGACCCCAGAGTCAGACAGTACCGTGTGAAGACTCCCGTTCACTCCCCTCCCAGGAACTCCATCCTCCCTCCCTCCCCTCCAACAGGGGCCATCCAGACCTTGGGCTCTCCGTGCTCCCCAGTGACCCGGCACCCACCCGTTCAGAGTCCCACAGACACTGCTTCCGCGTCCCTCCCTCACAGAGCCCCGTCTCGCTTAGCTTTATCTCTCCCATCACCACCACTCAGGTACAGAGCCTCCACCTTCCCCATGGCCTCCCCCACAGCACCCACCCAGCCCCTACACTTACACTCTCCACACGCTGCCTGCCACCCACCAATCTCTGTCAAAGCAATAGAGCAATTCTCGGTGTTGGGATAAAATGGCCAGGGGCCAGCGATTGGAGGGAGAGCAGTGTTCTTCTTCTAGGGGATTCTTTCCCCTCCCTTCCAGAAAGGAAAGAAAAGGTTTCCTTGACCTGGGCCAGCCACAGCGATTCCTTTCCTGTCTGGCCCATTTTTCTCATCAGAGCCTTCTTTTGTCCTCTTTCCCGTTCCCACAAACCTCCTGACCCAGAGGACCCTCCTCAACTCTCTCTCTCTCTCTCTCTCTCTCTCTCTCTGTCTTTCACACACACACTCACTATCTCTCTCTATCTCTGTCTCTGTCTGTCTGTCTGTCTCTCTCTCTCTCTCTCTCTCTCACACACACACACACACACACACACACACACATGCTATCTTGCATCCTCTTGTCTTTGACAGACCCCTTCAGGTTACCACACCCTCTAGGATGATTAGGAAAAGATTCCTCAGACAGAGGGCTGGATGCTATGACAGCTCTGGAAGAAAGTAAGAAATATCAATGCCAATTAACATCTCTCTCTCTCTCTCTCTCACACACACACACACACACACACACACACACACACAAATCTTTCCGGGTGACCCCTCTTTTCTGCAGGGCCTATCAAACCCCCTTGGAACTCAGGAACCCAAGGCACTGGGGAGTTTGGAGGCCACCCAAATCTGACATAGATTTCACTTCTGTGACATGTAAAGAAGGAAGGAGTGAGGATGCTGCAGGAGGGACCAGGATATTTGGAAGGGCAGAGTACCCACCGCTTCTCTGGAGAAACCTGTTGTCTCCTTTGATTGGGAAAGATACTGGTGGGAGATGCCTTGTTGCCTCCTTCCCTTCGTAGGGGCACGGCGCAGTTACCCAGCTGAATTAACTTATCTTGGTAGGAGCAGTACTACCAGGGCTAAGTGCTGGATGAGATGCTTTGGACGTCTGGCTCAGTCTTTGGTGTTCCATCTTCTCATCTAAAGAAGGGACCATTCTTGTTTCCTGGTGTTGGTCTGTATGGCACACTGAAAGGATTTGGGCAGATTACCTCTCGGGAGAGGAGGTACAGGGGGACACTTGGGCAAGGGGTTACCTTGTAGGACACAGGTTATCCCAAGAAGAAGAGGAACTGAGTCTCATCTTGGCTTTTGATGTTCATTTGGCCTCTCAGATGACCACTAGGAGCAAAGCATCCCAATAGCTGGATCAGTCCCATTGAGCCTCTAAACCAGAATTTAGCAATAGTCTTTCTTTTTTTCCTGCTTGGGTTCCAGTTCCTTTGACTTACCCCTCTCAAGCCTCCTTCCTAGGACTGGAACTCATGGCAATCTCAGTCCCTGCCTCTAGCCCTCTGGCCAGCCCGGGGAACAAAGAAGGAGCAAGCTTTTCCCTTCAGATTGGCTCCCTCCTGGGCCTGGGCTGGCCCAGCTTCTTACCCTCCTCTTGTCTCTTCTACCCCCTGGGCCAAATGCTTCCAAACATACTTTCTCAACCACTTTCCCTTGCCCAGGTTGGTTCCCCCACACATCCCTAGGTTTTTGTTCTATTCTCCGTCTAGGTCCAGAACTTTCCTCTGCATCTCCTCTCAGCCCCCATCATCCCCAAGCTGATTTTCTCCTCACCCCCTTCCCACCCAACTCCCTTCTTTTTACTCAACAGGTTTAGCCACTGGTGCTTTGAAGCCTTTTGATTTTTTAAGACAGTCTTTGTAAAGTGAATTGCTTTCTTTTCTAATTTGGGCCAGAACGACACTATACTCCCCCAACCGCCTGCCTTCTCCCCAAAGGTGCTCCCTTGGTTTCTGTGCAGATGGGTTGATTAAAAATGGTGTTTTCTCTTTCTTTTCCTCACATATCCTAATTGACCAGATTAGAACTTCTCACATTCCAGCCCAAGGAATAAAAGACAGGATGGGAGGAGTGGGCTAAGCAGAAGGGAGTATATACCCCATGGATCAATGAAGATCTGACAGGGAAGACTCCTAGCGATTGGGAATGTGGGGCCTGAATGGCCAAGAGAATGGGACTTGGAGTTGGGCTGCTCTTGTGGGGTCCCATTCTCTCCCAGGAACCAGGCCCACAAGCTGGGTCATGAGCAACAAGCATTTACTGAACACCAACTAAGTGGGAACTGACAGTTGGCAGAGAGGATAGAGCTCCAGGAAGCCTGGAGCCAGGAAAACCTGAGTTCACATTTTACCTCAGACACTAGCTCTGTGGTCCTGGGCAAGTCGCTTAACCCTATTTGCCTCATGGTTTTTTTATCTGTAAAATGAGCTGGAGAAGAAAATGGAAAACCACTCCGGTATCTTTGCCAAGAAAACTCCAAATGGGATCACACAGAGTCAGACATGATTAAAACAACATGAGAGTTGTTTAACATCTCTGTCCCCCTCCCTGAGGCCAGCAACCAGCAAGAATTCTACTTGGTAGCATTGAACTGTTATCCAGACATGATGACAAAAACCGGGGACCCAGAACCAAAAAGATTGAAATTAATAAGACAGTGGACAAGCTGGCCATTAGGGAACAGCCAGGACTAGTCAGGAACCAATGCCTGACAATTACGGGCCAAACAAGTTGTCCTGTGACCAGGATATGTGCAATACATGCAGGCATTTTGATAGCTGTGACCAAGATTCCCTTTTTGTCAATCTGAGAATCCCAGAATTCATGGGATCACAGATCTCAGACACCACATAGTCCAAATTCATTTTACAGATGAGGAAACTGAGACA
This sequence comes from Sarcophilus harrisii, assembly GCF_902635505.1. Taxonomy (NCBI): domain Eukaryota; kingdom Metazoa; phylum Chordata; class Mammalia; order Dasyuromorphia; family Dasyuridae; genus Sarcophilus; species Sarcophilus harrisii. Next base: position 551,354,556 of record NC_045428.1, read on the forward strand.
TGAATCCCCACAGATCCCTAAAGCAGTCAGTCACCCACTTTCTTACAGATTTACAGAATGTCTAAGACCAAATCCTGTGTGTATTTTAATATGATAGTCTGACTCTTTTCTCAAGTACAATATGGCCCTTGATCTGAATCTTGAAGGATGAATAGGATTGAAGGACAGAAGATATTTCAAGGAGGGAGAGGGAGTCAGCAGTGAAGGAGGCTGTAATGTACACAGCCCATTTAGGCAAGGATAAAGATACATGGACATCATTCTTTTGTGGAGGAGTTGGAAAGAAGGCTATGAAGCCAGGTGAGGATCAAATTGAAGAAACATTAAATAATAGCTACCATTTCTAGAATGCTTATATAAATATCCTCATAGAAACCCTGGGACGGTAAGTGCTAGCATTTTAGAGATAAGGAAACTGAGGCACACAATAAGGTTTGCACAGTCACACAACTAGTGTCTGAGACCAAATTGGAACTTGTTTATTTTTAAAGTATTTTTAAAATCAACAAATATCTGCCTTTTCTCCCTCCCCCTGAATCTCTGCCTCCTCCAAACAAGAATAAAAGAACAAAATTCCTATTACAAACATGTATAGTAAGCAAAACGTGTTTCTACATTGGCCATGTCCAGAAAAAGGTGAACCTCCTGCCCTCATTTTTCACCCTTCTATCAGGAACTGAGTAGTAGGTTTCATAGTCAGCCCTCTGGAATGCTGGGCAGTCATTATGCTGATCAGCCTAATTTCAAAGTTTGAACTCCACTCTTCTTGACTCCAGGCCCATTTGACTTCCATTTAGGGTGCCACCCAACTGTGGTATCAAGAGAATTTGGAGTTTATCCTGTAGGCAATAGGGAGCCACTGAAAATTCTAATGCAGGGAGTGAGAAGATCCCTGTGATTCCATAGCTACCTGTCTCTCTTCTCACAGACACAAATAAGTGTCTGTAAAATAGGCAAAATAAGTACAAGGAAAATAATTGGGGGGGGGGGGGAGGAGACAGAGAAAATGATCAGACAAAGGTGGACTTTTTAAAGGAAATAAAGATTTCTAACAAAAACAAGAGGCGAGAACATTCCAAATATGAGGATCAGCTAGTGCAAAGTCCCTGAGATGAGAAGTGGCACAAGATCAGTTTGAATGTGAGAAGATTAATGTATGATAAGATTGGAAAGGTAAGTTGGAGCAAGCTGTGAAGGGCTTTAAAAGTTAAACAAGTTAGGCAATTATCTGGTGCAGTGGATAAATCACAGACCCTGGAGTCCCGAGGTCCTGAATTTAAATGCAACCTTAGTCGCTTACTTAGACCTGGGCAAGTCACTCTTGGTTGTCTTGAAAGAAAAGGTTAAGCAAGGGAGCTTGTGGTTTAACTATCATCTCTATACCTCTGATTTTCTGATCTACTAATCCAGCCCGAACCTCTCTCCTGATCTTCAGTTACCACCTCAAACTAGATATCCCATAGAAAACTCAGACTTAACACGTCCAACCCTGAACTCAATTTCTTTCCCCCAAAACCATTCTCTTTTTCTAACTTTTCTATTATTGAGGACATTTCTAATCTCCCAACCACCAAACCTAGATGTCATCCTCTGCTCCTCACTCCCTCACCTTCATATCACTTGCCAGATTCTGCCAATTTTACCTTTGCTAATGAGGTCAGGTAGGTAATGACGTAGTGAATATTCAGTGCTGAGAATGGAATCAGGAAGACTGAGTTCAAATCCAGCCTTAGAGACTTAGCAGCTGTATGATCCTAGATAAGTCATTTAACTCTGCCTCAGTTCCCTCATGTGTAAAACGAACTTGTGAAGGAAATGGCAGACTACTCCAGTTTCTTTGCCAGGAAAACCCCAAATAAGGCCTCAAAGAGTTGGACACAACTAAAAAATGATTAAACAAAAACATTTCTGGAATATTTTGCATTTCTCACACTGCTATCATCCTGGTGCAGGTTCTCATTGTCTCACCCCATGATTATTCTATTTTGGGGTATTTTATATTTAAATTTTTTGAATTTTCATTTTTTATAATAATAGCTTTTTCCAAGTACATGCAAGATAATTTTTAATATTCACCTTTGCAAAACCTAGAAATCCAAATTTTTCTCCTTCCCTCCCCACTACCCCCTCTCTACTAGCAGGATTATTCTAATAGTCGCTGATGTGGTCTCTTTCTGCTCCAATTCAGTTTCCATTTAGCCTCCAAGATGATTTTCTTAAAGCTCAGGTCTTATCATGTCACTCATCTACTCAGCGAACTCCAGTGGCTCCCTATTACCTCCAGTATCAATTATAAAATTCTGTTTGGCATTTAAATTTCTTCACATCCTACACCCTTCCTACTTTTTCAATTTTCTTACCCTTTACACCCCTTCACATACTCCATAATCCAGTGACTCTGGATTGTTATTTCCAATGTAAGAGAAACACATCATTATAACTTGAGATTCAGATTGATGCCATTTGTTTCATGCCTGCCCACTTGTTGAAAGGGACTGGGTGGGGAGGGCAAGAGAACCATAGAAAGATATTTTGGAACAAGATCAAACATTTCATTAATGGGTTTTAGCCCAAAATGAAAACGTGTTATAAATAGAAATATGTAACTTTCGACAAATCTGCTAGTGTTCAAATTCATATAACAGCGATCTCAGAGGTGGGCGGGATCTCAGGGGTCCTTCTGTAAATAAGACTCTTCTTCACAAGACACCTAACAAATGACGGGCTTGAAAAATCTCTACTATGAGGTCCCGTTACTTTCCAAAGCAGCCCGCTCCAATGTGGGACAACTTTATAGTCAGAAAATTTTCTCTAAAAGAATGCTCATTCTAAAGGTAAATGACCTATGTTCAAGTCTTACCTGATACACAATTCATCATTTATCTTTCCTGAGCCTCAATTTCCTCATCTGTAAAATGAAAGGGATTTGGACTAAAATGGCCCCAATTCTAAATCTGGGAACTTCATCCTGATGTTCTTATTTCTGCCCTTAAGGACCAAGAACAGCAAATCCCTCTTGCACACAAGAGGCTATTAAATACTTAAAGATAATTTATTAGGCCCATCCTAAATCTTCTCACCTCTACACTAAAAATCTCTAGTTCCTTTATTTGGTTACGGAAGACATAAGCTGGAAGATTCTTTGTTGTCTGGTAGCAGCAAAGCTTGTCAAAGTCCACTCTTAAAACTCAGCATCCATAACCATAAAAGAAGGGGATTGAATTAGTTGCCCTCTAAAATCCATTCTGTCCTTTGTCAGTAGTACTCTGAACCAATGAAACCACAGCCTTTAGTTGTGGCCTCCCCAGGCACAGGCAAGGGAGACCTGGACTTATTTTTCTCAAAGAGGACCTTGACATGCAAGTGAATTGGATTTAAGTAAAGGAGGGCTGTGCAAAGTCAGATGACTCACTTTCTCCTCCAGAGCTATCTGGATCCAGTGGTCAGATATAATAGATCAGCATGATTAGAATGGCCCTGGATGCTGTAGGAGACCTTAACTTTTTGGGTTTTGGGTTTGTTTGTTTTTTGTTTTTTTTGTTTTTTTTGCAAGATTGGGGTTATATGACTTGCTCAAGATCACACAGCTAGGAAGTGTTAAGTGTCTGAGGGTGGATTTAAACTCAGATCCTCCTGCCTTTAGAGGCTACTGCTCTATCCACTGCACCATCTAGACTTTCACCTTTTAAAGCTAAGGTCTCTAATAGTTCTCAATTAGACTGAGGCAATACCCATTCTGGACAACACTTCTCGGAATACAGCCTGAGGAGGTAAGAGGCTGGCTTGAGAGCTCCTGCCCCTTCCTATTCCTCTCCGGACTTCCCTCTTCTTTAATCACAGAATCCTCTCCCGGGCAGTCCAACAGGACTATTCCTCCTCCTGTTCTCCGTGAGAACCAAAGGCATCCTGAGATCTGAGCTTCCCTTGGCAAGGTCTTCCACTCATCAGCTGGGGGTGGGGTGGAGACTGAAGACAGGTTAAGAAGGACTTTCTGTGTCTCAGCCAGGCCCTTGGGGTTCGGTCCAATTCTGCTGGGAAAAAGGTGAGGTGTCCTTGCCTGGAGATGACCCCACCCAAGTTCTTTCAGAAAAGTGAAGTTGGAACATGTTATTCATCCAAAGAGCTTGGGAAGGGGGTGGAGAAGACAGAAAATGCCCAGGGTTATAAGTACAATGCAAAATTATTTCGAAGGCATCAAAGGTCTGGGAGCCTCTGTGAAGAGAAGTCACCCTGGAGTTAGTGGGGGAAGGAGGAAGGGAAAGTCAATCCTGTGGAGATCTTGCAAGGGGGAGAGCAAGAAAGGTTGATACATGTAGGGTCCCTGGCAGTCTGAATAACAGCAGATGAAATCTGAAACCTTTAGCATGTACAGACAATGTAAGGGGAAAATCCCTCAAACCCAAGAGAGGGAATTCCCCTTCTTCACCCAAGGGCCGCAGGAACAATAGACCAAGAGCCATAGTTTGTAAGGAGCTGTGACATTAATTCATGAGACTCGATCATCACGTCCCAGATCAAGCCTCTCATTTTACAGATAGATAATAATTCCTGAATTGGAAGTCAGGAGACTAGACTCAATTCCCACCTGCCCTATGAATAGAAGAACAAGAGAATTTATGTAAAGTGCTTTACAAAGATGAAAATATTAAAGTACTAGTTAATGGACAGAGTACTGGGCCTGGAGACAAGAAGCCGAGTTCAAAACACTGTGTGACCCTGGGCAAGTTATTTAATCCTGTTTGCCTCAGTTTCTTTACCTATAAAATGAGCTGAAGGAGGTAATGGCAAATACTCCAGTACCTCTGCCAAAAAATCCCAAACAAGGTTACAAAAAGTTGGATCCAGGTGAAATAATTTTATTATTATCATCATCATCACACACATGAACCATGAAACCTTGGACAATTCCCTTACCCTTTCTGGGACTCAGCATCCTCTTCTGAAAAAGAAGATTGAAGTTGATGAACATCAGAGTCCCCTTTTGCTCCGAATCTATGATCTTGTGGCTCCCCCTATTTATAAATCTACAACACTTAGTGATTCCTTATCACTGCCTTATAAGGTAAGTAATGCACTATTCTTATACCCATTTTATAGAGGAGGAAACTGAGCATTAGTTACAAGAACTCTTGTATTAGAGACATTCCCATTCCATTCCCAGGACTTTCACTTTCTAGCTCAATGATTTTCATTGTGTTGATCACTTTCCCTTTCTGAGAGCCTTAAATAAAAGGACCGAAAATTCCATGATTCCAATGGTCTCCTGCAGCTTTAAAAAATTGTCTGAATGGCAGTCACTGTAAAGTAAAACAGTTTCATCCAGGAACTTTCTTCTTACCTCCTCTTCTCTTCCCCTCCCCCCATATTTAATCATTGTTTACAAGTACTCTGGGATTAAAAAATACCTTCACATATATTGTCTCATCCCATAATGAGCTGGAAGGGGTGGGTCTTCTGCCAAAGGGATTTGTGGGAAAAGCAGACCCTTTGGGGACAGAGCCAGATAACTCCTCATTTTTCTTCTGAGGGATGAACCCTGCCCCTCCCAGTCCTACCACACTTCCTTTTCCATATCATTTTCTCATTTCCCACAGTAAAAGTGAAGCCTTAATAATATGGAAATATGTTTTGCATGACTTCACATATAAAATGGATATCATATTGTTTGCTTTCTCAGTAGACGGAGGAGAAGCCAGAGGGAGAGAATTTGGAACTCAAAGAAAATATATATATATATATATATATATATATATATATATATATATATATAATAAATAAGTTAATTAATAAATGAATATTTTAAAAGTAAAGCATTAGAATCCAGATGATTCAGAAATCTATAATAACAGCTCATATTTACATAGTACTTTACAAATATCACACTTTATTCTCACAATAACCTATTTTATCTCCATTTTCTAGATAAAAAAACTAAGATGAGTTCAAGTAACTTGTTCAGCGTCACACAGCTAGACAGTGTGGTTAAAACCAATTTGAATTCAGATATTCCTAAATTCATGTCTGAACATTCAATCCACTGGTCACCTAGTAGCTTCTAATAATAATAGAAGCAAACTGAGTTCAAATTCAGACCTCTACTAGCTCTTTGATCCTAGGACAGATCAGAACTGAGATTTCAACCTCAGTTTCCTCATCTGTAAGATGGGGGAAGAATAATAACAGAATCTACTTTGTAGGGTTATTGTGAGGATGAAAAGAGATAATATTCATAAAATGCTTAGCAGATTACCTGGCACACAGTAGATGCTATATAAATATTAGCTATTATTATCATTGCCTATTATTGTGAGAACAAATGAAATAATAATTATAAAGTGCTTAGCCCAGTATGTGGCACATAGGAAGCTCTATATAAATGTAAATTTTTGGTGGTATCACAGGATTCCTGTGAGAATTAAATGAGATGATGTTTATAAAGTTTTTAGCACAGCATCTAGCACATGGTAGGCACTATATAAATTCTTACTCTTTTTTTAATAATAGGAGAGCTAGGTTCTGGGCCTAGATGTAAGATTTGGGGCACTTAATGACCTCCTTAGTTTCTGTTAGGTCTGGCTCATAGCGAGTACTTAATAAATGCTTAATATTCCTAATTCCTTCAATCTCTTCCAGCTCCAAGTCTGAAGACCTTTAATTCTGACTCATGGACTTTATAGTTTTCCATCACTAGATCCCCTATTGTAAAGGTGATTCCACTTCTGCCTAGAGAGACACAAGCTTATCCTCCCTATCCCCGATGGATTTGCTATCTTCCAAACACACCAGTTTCTGAGACATCCCTTCCCTTATTAAACTCTACTCCCCACATTCTCAAAGTTCTACTAGATACTCACTTCCTCCGCAAAGCCTTTACAGACCAGCCTCATCTGGCTTTAATTCCTCACTTTGTCTTAGAAAATATAATACCCCCAAAATAGAATAGCCAATAGTACTATTCAGCTAAGTGAAAGGAAGGTAAGACTGGCTTTGGAATACAAAGGAAAAACATAGCCCCTGCCCTCATGTAGTTTACATTCTATTGAAAGGAGAGGTGGGTGGTTGGGTTGGGACATTAGTGGAGAAAGATGGAACATGAAAAGTACATAAGGAATGGGTTTGAAGGGCAGCCCCAATTCCTGAATGGGGAGGAGGGAGCAAAAGAAGGTCTGATTAGGAGATGAGCCTCCTCCACACTTGGGCTCTAAGAGGAGCTAGTCCTTTGGCCTTCCCAAGAGGAACTGCCTATCTTACATGTATCGGTGGGCAGTTAGGTAGCACAGTGGATAAAATGAGGAAGATTCCTTTTCCTAGTTCAAATCTTGCCTCAAACACTTGCCAATTGCATGATCCTGGACAAGTCACTTTATCCTGTTTGACCAGTTTCCTCATCTGTAAAAATGAACTGGGGAAGGAATGGCAAATCCGCTCCAGTATCTTTGCCAAGAAAACTCCAAATGGGGTTGAGAAGAGAGGGACATGACTAAAAATGACTGTGAACAACAACAATAAACACAAATTTAAAGAGTTATGAAGTACTTTTTTATATCCCCTCCGAGTTAGTTGGTAGATAAAAATGCTGGCCCTGAAATCAGGAAATTTGAATCCAGCCCCAGATAAGTATTAGCTGTGTGTCCATGGACAAGTCGTTTAATTCTTCTTAGGTTTTCTTTACTGTAAAATATAGACAATAATAGCACCTACTTTGCAAGACTATAATGAGTTTCAAATAAGAAAATATTTATTTTAAAAAGTGCTTAGAAAGGTACCTGATAATGGTAGACATTATATAAATACTTATTCCTTTCTCTCACCTTGAAACCTACCTCTATACAAGGACTACCAATTACTAGTACCCCAGTTCTTTCCTCTGTGGTCAAACAGAGCAATTTTAAACTCTCATTTCTATGACTTGTAATGGGGACTTGAGCTGATAGAGATGGCTGGCTTTGTTTATGTCCTTAAGTGACCTATTATAACTTGACTTCAATGAGCCTTAGCCTTCTGGACCAACCAAGCAGCAGTTTCCTTGCCTTTTAGAGAAAAAAACTAATCTAATGTACATAGTAAGGGACTTTTAAAGATATTTTTGGTATCTTTGTGAGGTGACCACCAAGTGCACATTCAGCCTAGGAGACAATGGAAGGGCTAGGGTGGTGAATAACTTGCCCAAGATCATGCAGTTTAGTAGATCTTATGTCTCCAAATCTAAGGCTATTTCCACTCCCTCTTAACAGCCTTAGGAATAAAACAACTTTCTCCTCCTCCACCCTTCTAGATAATTGTGAGGAATCCTGGTGGGAAGCCTCTGTGACTCTGTTATGCCCAGGGCAGATCTTCCTGTTTCTGATATTTACAGCTGTGGACTGGAAGTTCCTGTAAGTGTTCTGAATTCCCCTACTGCCCAAGGCCTATAAAACAACAGAGATCAGGGTCCTGGGAAATTTGCCCCTCAGCTATGTCCCCAGTTCAAAGTACTATTTCTTATGGAGTTAGGAAAGGAAGATTACAGTTATTAGAACTGGAAAGATCCTTGGAGAAATACCTAGTACTATTTTCACTATAAATTCTCTCAACCTTCCAATTTTTCAGAAGAGAAAAAGGCTTCGGAGAAGTTCCATGACTCCTACAGGTAAGAGAGTAAGGATTCTCACATAGATCCAGTGAATCCATGTGCTGTTCTTCCCATTACATTAGGCTTTTCCTCTTCCCATTACAAGTGTTTCTCCCATTCTTAGTCACCAGTTCCATTTAATAATTATGAATTAGATTTTATAAGGGAATATTACTATAAAAACATAGCAAGAATTAAAATTCAAACATTTTCTCCCAACACCTGAGGACAACTGTTCCTTATATCATTTCAGTTCATGAGAACAGATTCAAATAGCCATAAATGGCATGCTATGCCACCAGTTTCTTTTCTTTATGTTAATTTTTTGTTATTGATAATATTCTTTACATTTTAAAATTTGACTTCCAAATTATCTTGCTCTCTTATACCCTTTCTCCATTCATTAAGACAAGCAATCCATCATTTATAGGCATGAAATCTTGCAAAACATTTCCATATTGGCCGTGTTTTAAAAAAGAAAAAGAAGTGAGAAAATTTTCCTTTGATTTGCCCTCAGAGTTCACTTCTCTCTCTGAAGCATATTTTCATTATTAGTCCTGTCTTTCATTATGAGGAGCTGTCTTGGATCATTGGATCCAATACAATCCAATATTATATTGATTACAATAGCCAAGTCTTCTACAGTTGATCATCATTATAATATGGATATTACTGTGCACAATGATCTCCCAGTTCTTACTTCACTTTACATCAGTTCATATTGGTCTTGCCATGTTTTTTTTTAAAACCCTCTCTCCTTCTCATTTCTTATTCTATCACAATCATATGCCACATCTTGTCAGACATTCCACAATTGATGAGCATCCCTTTGATCTCCAATTTTTTGCCATCACAAAAAGAGCTACTAGCAAGTTTTTTTTTTTTTAAATAGCTCCTTTTCCTTCTGTCATTTCTTTGGATTCTGACCTGGTAGTGGAATTGCTGGATCAAAGGGTATATGTAGTTTAATAGCCTTTTGGACATAATTTCACATTGTTCTAAATAATTGTCGGATTGGTTCACTATTTCACTATCAATTCATTAGAGTACCTATTTCTCCCTCATTCCCTCCAGCATTTGTCATTTCTGAAAGTGGTACCTCAGAGATATTTTAATCTGCATTTCTTTAAGTTAATAGTGATTTAGAGCATTTTATATGATTATAGATACCTTTGATTTCTTCTTCTGAAAACTGCCAGTTTAAATCCTTTGAAATGGAGAAAGACTTTTAGACTTTTTTTTTTTTTTTTTTTACAAATTTGACTCACTTCTATATCTGAAATATATTTGAGAAGGCTAGATGAGATGTCCAATGGCAGCTAGATGGTGCAATGGATAGAATACTGGATCTAGAATCAGGAAGACTCATCTTTTTGAATTCAAATCTGGCCTCAGACACTTATTATATGAATCAGGACAAGTCACTTGACCCTGTTTGCCTCAGTTCCTCATCTGTCAAGTAAGCTAGACAAGGAATTGGCAAATTACTATAGTAACTTTGCCAAGAAAACCCCAAACGGGGTCCCAAAGAGTTGGACACAACTAAAACAATACAACAAGAAGGGCGTTCAAGGGGATTAGCACTTCTGGTGTAAGGACTATGAAGTCCTTTTCGGGATTGTTAACCCCTTTTGGTATTCACTCTTTCACCAACTCTCAACTATGGCTCCAAGAAACTGTAGCATGCTCAGTGACCACATGCAGGTAAACCATCTCGACAGATGAGCTACATAGGGATTAAGATTATCCCACCTATAATAAAAGAGACTGAGGCAGAGAAAGCTCTGAGCCTTTATTAAAGCATTCATGGGCCCCTCCAATGAAGGGGACCTCAGATCTTCCTGATGATCTGAGATACTTCCTCCTTCCAAGACCCCATTTTTACAGGGCTAGATGTCCAGACATTCAAGAACAGCTAACCAAATACAGAATAATACCACTGATTGACATGTGATACATAAAGTAAAATAAGCAAAATGGTATAACAGCAGGGTCACAAGTTGGGTGAAGATGGACAAAATGGACAGTTTTTCCTTACGTTGGGCAGGAGAAAAGGGAACAAGCTATCATAGTTACTGACTTAAGTGCTCATAAGATGATTAACTGCTTCTATTGAACAAAAGATTTGTTTTGAGGTACAAAAATATTTTGTTATTTTATTTGTTATTGATTTGGTTAAATAGCTAGCCCAAGGTCACATAGCTAGGAAGTGTGAAATGACCGAGTCTGGATTTGAATTTGGGACTTCCTGACTCCAGGGCCAGTGCTCTGTCCACTGTGCCATTCAGTTGCCTCAGTACAAAAATATTTTGGGTGACTTTCCATGTAGTTGAGTCATCTCTGTCATGCTATGCTTGGTCATCATGACAAGATAAAACAAGGCCTTTAGTTAACTTCAAATAGTTAAGCAAGTGAACTTAGAATCTGCAGCTCATAGCTCTGAGACCTTATGTACAGAAAGAAAGATTAATTAATACTGATTAGAAAACAATAGGGGTCCAAATGAATTCTTTCTCATAACTAAATCATGAGATGATCACAGTGACTGCAACATACACTAAGACACTTTTCTTATATAAAAATGGGCAGAGTTTTAATAAATTTCTCCATGATAGACACTGGAACTGACTTCAGAGCTTTTCATAACATAACTTTATATATTTTATTGTCAGTGGGACTGATTTTTTTTTTAATTTTAAAGTGTTCTTTGCTTATAGCTAATATGTCTGAGTAATGCGGCAATACAGAACTGTTATCTCTTTTAATTAGGTCTATTTTTGCTTTATCAGAGTCATGATTGCTATCACTGCCTTTTACTTCAGCTTAAGCATATTAGATTCTGCTACAATCCTTTATTTTAGCTCTGTGTGTATCTTTCTCTTTCAAGTATGTCTTTTGTAAATAACACATTGTTGGAAAATGGTTTCTAATTCATTCTGTTATCTGCTTCTGATTTATGGATGAGCTCACTCCATTCACATTCAGTGTTATAACTATTAACTGTGTATTTCCTTGTATCCCATTTTCTTTTCTCTTTTTATCCTGTCTCTCCTCAAAAGTCTATTTTGTCTCTAACCACTGTCTTCTTTAATCTATTCTCCTATTTATTATGCCCCATTCCTTTCTATTGTCTCCTTCCCTTCCCATTTTCTTATTGGGTAAGTTCAATGTCCATATATAATTCAATATGTATATATGTGTGTATAAATATATACATATATACATCCATAAACACATACCCATATATGTACATATACATATATTTTTCCCTTCTGATGAGAGTAAGGTTCAAGCACTGCCCACCACCCCCTAATTTTTCCCTCCACTGTAAAAGGTCTTTCTTCTGCACCTCTTTCATGTGAGAATATTTCTTCCACCTACTTCTTCCTTTCCCCTTCAGTCAGTACATTTCTATTTCTCACGCCTTCATTTTTTTTTTCTTGAGATCATTCCAACATAATTGACTCATATGTCCTATGTCTATATAAACTCTTTTAAACTGCCCTAATAATGATACAGTTTTTAGGAGTTACATGTATCATCTTCCCATACAGGAATGTAAACAGTTTAACTTTACTGTGTCTTTTATGTCTCATTTTCGTATTTATTTTGATTCTTGTGTTTAAATGTCAAATTTTCTATTCTGCTCTAGTATTTTTATTAGGAATGTTTAAGGTCTTCTAGTTCATTAAATATCCATTTTCCCTGTGAAGGATTATACTCAGTTTTGCTAAATGGGTTATCCTTGGTTGTAATCCTAGCTCCTTTGCTTTCTAGGATATCATATTCTAAGCCCTCTGCTCCTTTAACATGGAAGCCACTAAATCTTGTGTGATCCTCACAATGGATCCACAATATTTATATTATTTCTTTCTGAATGATTTTTTAAAATTCATTATTTTTTTATTAAAGCTTTTTATTTATAAAACATATGCATGGGTAATTTTTCAACATTGACCCTTGCAAAGCCTTCTGTTCCAAATTATCCCCTTCTTCCCCCATCCCCTCCCTTAGATGGTAGGTAGTCCAATACATGCTAAATATGTTAAAATATATATCAAATCCAATATATGTATATATATTTATACAGTTATCTTGCTGCACAAGAAAAATCAGATCAAGAAGGAAAAAAAAAACTGAGAGAGAAAGCAAAATGCAAGCAAACAACAACAAACAGAGTGAGAATGCTATGCTGTGGGTCCAAACTCAGTTCCCATGTTCCTCTCTCTGGGTTTAGATGGCTCTCTTCATCACTAAAACGATTGGAATTGGTTTGAATCATCTCATTGTTGAGGAGAGTTACGTCCATCAGAATTGATCATCATATAGTCTTGTTGTTGCTGTGTATAATGATCTCCCAATTCTGCTCATTTCACTTAGCATCATTCTCTCCAGGCCTCTATAAAATCATCCTGTTGGTTGTTTCTTACAGAACAATAATATTCCATAACATGCATATACCACAATTTATTCAGCCATTCTCCAACTGATGGACATCCATTCAGTTTCCATTTTCTTGCCACTACAAAGGGAACTGCCACAAACATTTTTGAATGTGTAGGTTCCTTTTGCTGCTTTTAAAATCACTTTGAGATATAAGCCCAGTAGAAACATTTCTGGGGTCAAAAGGTATGCACAGTTTGATAACTTTTTGAACTTAGTCTGGATGAAGTATTTTATTCTTGACCTAGGAGTTCTGAAATTTGACAATATTATTCCTGGGAGTTTTCATTTTGGTATCTCTTTCAGGAGACAATAAAAGGATTCTTTTGATTTCTATTTCACCCTCTGGATATAAGATATTTTCTTGATAATTTCTTGAAATATAATGTTTAGCTGGGACATTGATTCATTGTTGGTGGAGTTGTGAACGAATCCAACCATTTTGGAGAGTAGTTTGGAACTATGCTCAAAAAGTTATCAAACTGTGCATACCCTTTGATCCAGCAGTGTTACTACTGGGATTATATCCCAAAGAGATTATAAAGAAGGGAAAGGGACCTGTATGTGCACGAATGTTTGTGGCAGCCCTTTTTGTAGTGGCTAGAAACTGGAAACTGAATGGATGTCCATCAGTTGGAGAATGGCTGAATAAATTGTGGTATATGAAAATTATGGAATATTACTGTTCTGTAAGAAATGACCAACAGGATGATTTCAGAAAGGCCTGGAGAGACTTACACGAACTGATGCTGAGTGAAATGAGCAGGACCAGGAGATCATTATATACTTCAACAACAATACTATATGATGACCAGTTCTGATGGACCAGGCCATCCTCAGCAACGAGATCAACCAAATCATTTCTAATGGAGCAGTAATGAACTGAACTAGCTATACCCAGAAAAAGAACTCTGGGAGATGACTAAAAACCATTACATTGAATTCCCAATCCCTATATTTATGCACACCTGCATTTTTGATTTCCTTCACAAGCTAATTGTACAATAATTCAGAGTCTGATTCTTTTTGTACAGCAAAATAATGTTTTGGTCATGTATACTTATTGTGTATCTAAGTTATATTTTAATATATTTAACATCTACTGGTCATCCTGCCATTTAGGGGAGGGGGTGGGGGGGTAAGAGGTGAAAAATTGGAACAAGAGGTTTGGCAATTGTTAATGCTGTAAAGTTACCCATGTATATATCCTGTAAATAAAAGGCTATTAAATTAAAAAAAAAAAAAAAAAAAGAAATATAATGTTTAGGTTCTTTCTTTAATTATAAATGTCAGTTAGCCCAATAATTCTAGAATTATCTCTTTTTTTCCAATGAGATTTTTCACAGTTTCTTCTATTTCCCCCCATTCTTTTGACTTTTGTTGTTGTTTTTTGATATCTCATGGTATCATTAACTTCCATTTGCCTAATTCTAATTTTCTTCAGTGAGATTTTGTATCTTTTTTCCCATTTTACCTAGTCTGCCTTTTACAGAGTTCTTTTCTTTGGCAGTTTTTTTTATCCCTCTTTTACCTTTAGGCTAATTCTGTTTTTTTTTTTAAGTTATTATTTTTGTCAGTATTTTTTGTGCATCTTTTAGGAAACAGTTAATTTTCTTTTCATAATTTTCTTGCATCACTATTATTTCTTTCCCTAGTTTTTTCTTTACCACTTGTTTTTTTCTTTAACTCTTCTAAGAATTCTTTTGGGCCCAGACCCAAATAACACTTTTTGGAAGATTTTTTTGATAACTCTTTTCATATTGTTTTCTTCTGTGTTTATGTTTTGGTCTTCCCTACCATCTTAGTAGCTTTTTATGTTTAAATTTTTTTTAATTGTTTGCTCATTTTTTCCAATATATTTCTTGATTTTGAACTTTCTGTAAAAGTTAGGGTTTTACAGCCTTTCGATAAAAAGATCATCTGGGGATGGGAAGCCATTGTCCCAAGCTTAAGACATTTTCATGCTGCTCTTTTCAGAGCTAGTGTTGGGCATCTGCAAGTTTGGGGTATTTCCAAAGTGGTATGATCGTGGCAGAGGTATAATCTTTTCCCAGGAAAGGCCCTTGGTCTCCTGCAGCCACAAATGCTGGTGGTCTCTTCCCCTTGGAACTCTGACCAGGCTTTCTGTTCCCTTATGATTGACCCCCCAGTGGTCCTCTTCACCCTGGAATTGCAATCTTAACAATAATATAAGTGCCCATGCCAGCAAAGGGTCCCCTGTAATCTCTTTCTGACTCCTTTATCACCTCTGGGCTTCTGTTGCCTCTACCACATGTTTGCTAGGTCCTGACAGACTTTTATCTCAGTGTCACAAACTTCTCTTGCTGACCTTCTAAATTTTCATAGACCACAAAAATATCTCACCCTTACTTTTTGTTGACTCTGACACTCTAAAGTTTGATTTGAGGCATTATTTTAAAGTTGTTTGGAGGGGAATGTTGAGAGAGTTTATCTGGGTTGCCTCTAATTCTCTATCTTGGCTCTGTGCCCTACACCACCAATTTTATTCCGACATATGCCATAGCACTGGATGACAAGGACATCCTTTCCATGATATACTCTTGGTGAGTGTCTTTAAAATGCTATCACTTAATAAACCTTCTTTTACTAATATGTAATACTAAATGTTTCCCAAATGTTTTATATTATTCCAATTTCAAACCTAAAATACCAGACACACCTTTGTCAATTTTGTGACATTTTAGGGCAACACAATAATTTAAGCAATTCTAATGGGCTCATGAGCTGCATTCTTTAGGTCTACTTAAATTCAGTATGCTATATTAATGTATGATACTACTGTATATAGTATAGATTATCTATTCAAGGAGTAATATAGAAGTTGTCCACCAGATGGCACTATGCTCAATCTACCAACCTTCAGGGTCTCATCAGAGTCTCTCTGGCATATGAGTAAAAACCCACAATACTGAATATGAAGCCCTGAGAGGCTAAGCAAGTTACAATCCACACTGGCCATGTTCTAAATGTAGCATAGGGATAATGTGAAATATTGCTCAAAATTATTACATGTAGGAAATCTATGATTTGGACGCACTTATAAACCTGGAATTTCTCTGTGTTTGTTGAATGACCTTCACTCACTATATTCAGGCAATCAACATGCAGTAGCCACATAATTTGTTAGATACAACAAAAATAAAATAACACCTAAGTGCTCTCCTCATGAAGCCCTCAGCTCAACTGTCTCCCAAATCACGATCCATTTTTAGGATTGGCCAGGGGATTTCTGAATTGCACTTGTCTGTGATTTATGAAGGGGGAATTGAGAAAAGGGGTAAACATTTGGGGGCTAGTTCCAGACCTCAGAATATAAATTAAAAAGACAGGAGAAGTTTGGGGAGAGAGATTGTTTTCTCCACTTTTGACTCAACCATCTCCTGAACTGTGTAATAGCTTGGGAACTCCCAAGCTACACACACTTGGGACCTCTTCTTGATTCAGTTCCTATTTCCTTTCCAATCTCCTCATTTCTCAAGCACTGATCTTCAGGTCTGGCCATCAGAGGGAGAGGCTTAGACCTTGGACTCCAGTACCATCTAAAAATGTGTTCTTCATCCTTTCTCAGCTTCAATCAACATTCATCTATTAAGCACTTGCCAGGTAGCAGACACTATGCAAGATGTTGAGGATACAAATACAAAATCCCAAACTATTCTTGAACTCAAAGAAATTCCATTCTGCTAATGCAAGGGACAACATGTTCTAAGACATTTTGGAGTAATACAAAATAATGTTGATAGAGTTAATAACTGTGAAGAACCACGAAAAGTCTCATGTGGAAGGGCTGTACTTTGAAAGAAGGTAGGACTATTTTATGTGAGTGAGACTCTCTGCCTCTTTTTCTCCTCTTCCTCAAGGAAGGGGACTTTATTGTACCCATGTCATCTGCCTCTGTACCCGTTTAGAACTTCTACAGGGTTAGGGACATGGATAATGTTTCTACAAAGGAGACTAAGAAGGGTCACTATGGCAGGTAGGGAAAAATCTTATGAGTGAGCAGTTTCATGAAAGCTCATAGAGGACAGAATAGTCAAGAGGAGGGGTCCTCAAACTACGACCCACAGGCCAGATGCGGCAGCTGAGGACGATTATCCCCCTCATCCAGGGCTATGAAGTTTCTTTATTTAAAGGCCCACAAAACAAAGTTTTTGTTTTTATTATAGTCCGGCCCTCCAACAGTCTGAGGGACAGTGAACTGGCCCCCTATTTTAAAAGTTTGAGGACCCCTGGTCAAGAGTATTAAACATTGCAGAGTAGATTAAGGACTGAGACAAAAGGCCTTGGATTTTTCAATAAAGACATAATTAGACAAATTTTTAAACAAATTCAGAAACTGACAACATCTTGATGGAGAAATTCAGAAAAGTCACAGGGTGCCATTTGTTGAGCCCAGGTCAGTAGAGGGAAACAGACAGAGAGATCAGTGGAAATGGGGTTGAATAGGAGTATGCTGAGAATGGAGGCTTCCAGTGGCTGGGAAGAAGCTACACCCCAGGGCAGAGGAAGTCCCAGATTCATACCAGGGCATCTTGTTGGGAAGAAGTGACAACTCTCAGCTTTGCCACCTACTACCAAATTCTAGGTCACAGATCCAGGGCAGATTAAGAAAAGGGCTGGTCCGTTCTCCAGTTGGATAAATGGTCAAAAGACATGAACAGACAATTTTCAGATGAAGAAATTGAAACCATTTCTAATTGTATGAAAAGGTCCTCTAAATCACTATTGACCAGAGAAATGCAAATAAAGACAACTCTGATGTACCACTACACACCTCTCAGACTGGCTAAGATGACAGAAAAAGATGAATGTTGGAGGGGATGTGGGAAAACTGGGACACTGATACATTGTTGGTGGAGTTGTGAACTGATTCAGGCATTTTGGAGAGCAATTTGGAACTATGTGCAAAGGGCTATCAAACTATGCATACCTTTTCATCCAGCAGTGTCTCTACTAGGCTTGTATCCCAAAGAGATTATTTAAAAAATGAAAGGGATTCACATGTGCAAAAACATTTGTAACAGCCCTTTTTTAGTGGCAAGGAACTGGAAACTGAAATCATCAGATGGGGAATGGCTGAATATATTGTGGTATATGAATGTTATAGAATATTCATGTACCATAAGAAACAACAAGCAGGATGATTTCAGAGAGGCCTGGAGAGACTTACATGAATTGATGCTAAGTGAAGTGAGGAGAAGCAGGAGATCATTGGATGTGGCAACAACAAGATTATATGATGATCAATTCTAATAGACATGACTCTTTTCAACAATGAGATGATTCAGTCCAGTTCCAATGGTCTTGTGATGGAGAGAGCATCTGCATCCAGAGAGAGGACAGTAGGAACTGAATGTGAATCACAACATAGCATTTTCACTGTTTTTGTTGTTATTCGCTTGTATTTTTTCTTTCTCATTTTTTCCCCTTTTGATTGGATTTTTCTTGTGCAGCATGATAATTGTGGAAATATATATAGAAGAATTGCACATATTTCACATATATTGGATTTTACTTGCCTTCTGTGGTGGGGGTGGGGGGAAAGGAAGGGAGAAAAAATTTGGAACACAAGGTTTTGCAAGAATGAATATTGAAAATTATCTACGCATATGTTTGAAAATAAAAAGCTTTAATAATAATAACAAAAAGAAAGAAACAAAAGGGCTTGTGCCTAGGGTTGTTGACTGAGGTTCTGGAAGATGTATTAAGAGAGGAGCAAATTCAGAAGCTAGCAGTAGCAGTGGTGTGATTCAGACCCCAGGACCAGAGTGGGATCTTGTTTCTAACATCTAGTTTAACCTATAGTGTTAAGGACCATGCCTAGGTGAAGGGGGAGGTCAATTCACTGAGAGCCTCCATACCTGTGGATCATGATGTCTGAAGGAGTTGAAAAGCTACCTTTATTGACACAGGTGTTGCTTGTGGATTGGGAATGAAATAAATTGGAAGCAGAGGGAAGAGGAGAAAGGTCAGACAACAGGCTTCCATATCACAACACTATAGAAGAACAACCATGGCAAGAAGGTCAGACCAAAGAGAACACCCACAATTCTGTCACCATGAATAACCACCAACCCAGTTGGTTGACAAGGGGAGAGTCTAGAAACATTCTTCTCTTGAACATTCACAAATCTAAGTGAGGAACTTGCAGAACTCAGGCCACACAGACAGCAATCAAATTTTGCCCTGTATCAAACCACTTTGGGACCATGGAAAGCTTTCAAGTTCCTACTGAAACTACCTTAAAATTCTGGAATAAACTAATACCCAATATGCTAACAAAACAACAATAAGACTAGCCCAGATCTTCCCTCCAAAAATGTGACAGAGAAGGGGCAGAGTCAAAATAGTGGAGTAAGAGGAAGCATTATGGCCTAATTCATCCACCATATTTCCTCAACAAAGATCTATATAATGTACCATTACCAATTCTGGTTCATTGTAAGCACTGTAAATGCTTATTTCCTTCCCTGTATCAACTTGAATTGGGAGAAAGATTCTTGGAACTTATATGGAGTATACAAAGAAAGGCAAAAATATGGTTCCAAATCTCAAAGATCTTCTAATAGGGGAAATAATATGTAAATACACCATATATGTGTATGTAGATATTTTATTTATGTATATGCATAACATGGAAGGAAATTTCAGTGCTCTTTTATGTTTTTCTTGGACAGCAAGGAAGATTTTTCTTTTTACTTGCATATGTTTCTACAATACTTAGTGTGTCTTTAACATAAATAAGTATTTAATAAATGCTTATTAATTTGATTTGTTGTTAATTGGCTGTGTTCTGATAAACACTTAGTAATTTTATTATGTAAAATATTAATTACCAAATAAAGTTATATTTATGAAAATTTTTCTATTTCTCATTTCTATATGCAATGGTAAATTCTAGAATTTGTTTTCTTTTTAAATGAATGAAAGGACGGAAAAGTTTACTGAAAGCCAAGGAGTATGGGGATCAAAAAGGTTGGGAACCTTTGCTCTACTTGGAGGGGATCAGAATTCCTTTTGTCTTAACATTCATTGAGTCAATACTTGTTGTATGGGATATCATCATCTGGCAACCGACATCCTGAGTCAATACTTCAAAAGATCCAGAATTTCATTAGCCTGAGTCCAGCTTGCAACCCATTCATGATTTAGTAGATAGTTGTTCAGGAACTGCTGCTATTTATCTGAATTGATAATTCTTATGAAATTATTTAAGGGGGCAAGTATGACCACTTGTTTGGGTACTCACTGGGAGATACCATTTTGGCAGTGGGAAATAGGGCTGTAATCTTTCTTTAATTAGGCACAGAGGTACCGAGACATGCTCCAAAGGGGTACAAAGATAGATGACCTAGATAAAGCAAAGTCAGGTTGCTTAAGAAAGAGGCGGAGGAGAAGGAGGATAGGTAGAGAGAGAGTCTCACTCATGTAACCATGGATTAGAGTTGGGAGCACAGAGCATTATGGACTCAAGGGAAATGAAAGAGGTTTGAATCAAGGTGGGGGTGGGGCAGGAGTTTTAGGTCTCATTTTTGGTAGGTTTTTTTGGTGGGGAACTTTCATCTGTACAACCTTGAGGTTCATTCATTGAGCTATCCAAATCATCTCGAAGTTATCAATAAAGTTATCAATTTCTATCAATAAAGTTATCAATAAAACTTTAAAGTAAACATGATCACTTCATCTTAGAATTATCAGAACTATTGAGTGATGCTAGTTTGGAACAGTGAAAGTCCAGAATTTGGTGTTTACATATCACAAGACCAAAAGGCCCTGAAAATGATGCTTCTGTTGATTCAACATATATACTAAGATGTGAATTTAGGGTAATATGATTACTGAAAATTACTAAGTCCTTTATCTTACAATGTTATTGCTACTTTGTACACAATACATTTCACTTTGTATCATGTGCTAACATGTATAACTTTAAAGTGCTTTATATTCTTTATATTTTAATAATATTTATATATAATATATATAATAATTAATATAAATGATTATATTTAATAATAATATTAACTAGCATTTACATAAGGCTGTAAGGTATGAAAAGTGCTTTATGAACATCTCATTTTATCCTTATAACAATCCTGTAAGGCAATTATTATTATTATTATATTATCTCCATTTTACAACCCAGGAAATTGAGGCAGACAGAGTTTAGATGATTTGCTAATAAGTATCTGAGGATAGATTTGAAGTTAGGTCTATCTAACTTCAGATTTTGTCCTATCTAATTGTCTAGCAAATGTTACCTCAGAGGTGTATTGGTAAAAGTTTAACAATCAGCTCTCTGAAAACAAAGAAATGTGCATACATGCCATACTTTGAAATTTAATCTTCCTGATCAACATTTTCTCCATCATTTTCTTAAATCTAAACAATCAACACAATTTATAAATTTTGCTCCTTTGACCTATGGAACAGTTTGTGTGAGGTTTCCAGGTAATCCTTTGCAATCTTACTTATTGTCATTGTCCCTTTACCCTGACTACTTATAAACTTACTATAAAAAGGAAGAGCGGGTCAAGGGAAACAGAACAAAATAAATTATATATATATATATGGCTATCTGGCTATCTAGAAACAAAATTATCCAATCCAATGGGGGGAAAAACATTTACTAAGCACTTACAGTGTGCACAGGTAATACAATTGAAAAAAAAAAAAGGAAAAATGGTCTCTCCCCTCAAAGGGCTTATAATTTAATGGGAGAAAGGCAACACACAAAAGGATTCAAGAAAAGGGGGACTCCAAAGGGTATCCAGCACAGGGGCACTTTCTTCCATGGAGCTGACAGCAGACAGAAGCAGTATGGAAGTACAATGAGTTGAGT
Source organism: Sarcophilus harrisii (assembly GCF_902635505.1). Taxonomy (NCBI): domain Eukaryota; kingdom Metazoa; phylum Chordata; class Mammalia; order Dasyuromorphia; family Dasyuridae; genus Sarcophilus; species Sarcophilus harrisii. Next base: position 551,376,470 of record NC_045428.1, read on the forward strand.
TCAGTTTCTGCTTTCTACAAAGGAAGGCACTGGGAGAAGTTTAGTATTCTGCCCTCTAGTCACAGACAGAGGAGTCTGAGAGAAGTGGTATCAGTCAAGGCCTGAGTTAGCAGCACAGCAATGAGATTGGAAGTGATGAGCTTAACCTGAAAAGGGTTATCATGTAACCAGACAGAGCAGCAGATGCAAAGTGGAGTGGGCTGAAAGTCCATATATTCCCCTCTAAAAAGGAAGACATTGGGAAGTGATTGCTTTCTGCTTGGTCCTAGAGGACAGAACTAAGAACAAGGTCTCTTCCAACTCTAACATTTTCCAGAAGGCTGGGTTCCCAATTTTTTTGTGATTCTGTAGAAATCATTTAAGTTTTTTCAGTCTCAGTTTCCTCATCTGAAAAATAGGGATAATAGTAACACATCACAAATGATTTTAAGGATTGAATGATATAATATATGCAAGGAACTTTCCAAGTTTTAAAACCCTATATGAATGCTAATCATAATAATAGCATTTTCCTGGGACCTGAAGGGAACAGTAGCCATACTCTGAGGGGCAAGCTATCAATGCAAGCAAAGGAAGAATTTAAGAGAGTAATTCTAAAGCCTATATGTGCTAACATTTATTTTTTTCCATGTTAGTGTTATTTTTTCTTATTTAATATTTTATTTTCCCTCATTACATGTAAAAATAATTTTTTAACATTCATTTTTAAAATTTTGAGTTTCAAATGCTCTCCTTTCCTCCCTCCCAACTTCCCTTCATTGAAAAGGCAAGCAATTTGATATATATTATACATATGTAATCATATAAAATGTTTCCATAATAGTCATATTCTAAAAGAAAACAGAACAACAACAACAAAAACTCTTAAAGAAAAATAAGGTTAAAAAAAAGTATGATTCAATCTGTATTCAGACACCACCAGTTCTTTCTCTGGGGATGGATAACATTTTTCATCATAATTCATTCAGGGTTGTCTTGGATCACTGTATTGCTGAGAATAGTTAAGTCATTTGTAGCTGAACTTCTTACAATATTGTTGTTATTTTGTACACAATACATTTCACTTTGTATCATATGTTAACATTTATACTTTAAAGTGCTTTACATCTTGTTTTTGATAATAAAAACTTTAACTAGCATTTACATAAGGCTGTAAAAAAAAGTGCCTTATGAATATCTCAATTTATCCTTACAACAACCCTGTAAGGCAAACTATTATCATTATTATTATATTTTATTATATTTTTATATTATTATATTATATTATATTTTTATATTATTATATTTTTATTATTATCTCCATTAGGCAACCTAGCAAATTGAGGCAGACAGCATTTAGATGATTTGCTCATAACTTTTTGAGAACAGATTTGAAGCTAGGTCTACCTAACTCCAGGCTTAGCCCTACCTAGTTGTCTAGAAAATGTTATCTCAAAAGTATGTTGATAAAAGTTTAAAGCTCTCTGAAAACCAAAAAAATGTGTGTACACCATATTTCAAAGTTTAATCTTTATGATCAACATTTTCTCCATCACTTTCTTAAGTCTAGACAAAAAACAATACAAATAAATCAAGCCCTGGTTTGTATTGTTTGCCAATTTTGTTTTGGGTTTTGTTTATTTGTTTGTTTGTTCTTGGTGTAAATGCTCATATTGAAAATTTAACAACCTGTTCTTCCAAGTTGGCTCTAGCATACCTCTGTCTCATTTGTTCCTCGTATAGATTTTGACTGTATTGGTATTAGTATACCCATTTTACTATTGAAGGAACTGGAGACAAATGAAGGTACAGGAACCTTGTCTCTCCTGGAGCCACATTGTATTTGTTTTGTACAAATGTTCTGCATACTTTGTAGTTCTTTCTCTGTGACCATGTTGAGAGCAAAATGGATAAAACCCAGGACTTGAAGTCAAGGAGAGCTGGATTTCAGTTCCATTGGAGAGACTCACTAGCTGTTGTGATCCTAGGTAAGGAAACTTCAGTTTCTTCATCTATAGAATAGGGAAATAAGTCCCCTACCTCACTGAGTTACTGGGAAAAATCAAATGAGATGCTATATCTAACATGTGATATTGCCCTAAAGAAGGGCCATGCCAAGGGATATTCAAATTACCCAGCATTTGCTCTCATAATACACACCAGCAAGATTCTGTAAGCTAGGCTTTAGCAATATACCAGAAGTACAGGCTGGTTTTTGAAGAGGCAGAAGAACCAGAGACCAAATTGTTTATATTCACTGGTTTATGGGGAAAGCAATGGGATTAAAGAAAGAAATCTACTTCTGCTTCATTGACTAAAGCTTTTGATTATGTAGATCATAACAAAATGTAGCAAGTTCTCAAAGAGATGGGAGTATCAGGTTATTTTGTCTCCTGAGAAACCCGTATGTGGACCAAGAAGCAAAAGCTAGAAATTAACATGGAACAACTAATCGGTTTAAGACTGGAAAAGGAGCACGACAAGACTGTACATTGTCACCTTATTTATTTAATTTATATGCAAAGTACATCATGTGAAATGTCATGCTGGAAAAATCAAAAGCTGGAATTAAGGTCGTAGGGGAAAATATCAACATTCTCAAATATATGGATGATACCACTCTGATGGCAGAAAGTAGAGAGGAATTAAGAAGCTTCTTGATAAAGGTGAAAGAGAAGTATAAAAGCTGGTTTGAAGCTTAACATGGAAAAACTCCTAAGATTTTGGCAACTGGTCCCATTACTTCCTAGAAAATAGAGAGAAAAGAAATAAAAGCAGTATCAGAGTTTATATTCTTGGGCTCAAAGTTCACTGCATATGGTAACTGTAGCCATGAAATTAAAAGACACTTGCTTCTTAAAAGAAAAGTTATAGCAAATCTGGATAATATGCTAAAAAGCAGAGATATCATCTTGTGGACAAAGGTCTATATAGCCAAAACTTTAATTTTTCCAGTAGCACTGTGGGGCTGTGAGAATTGGATTTTAAAGAAAGCTAAGCCCTCCAGAATTGATGCTCCCAAATTGTGTGCTAGAGAAGACTTTTGAGAGTCTTTTGGACAATGAGATCAAATAAGGTAATACATAAGGAAATTAATTCAGGTTATTCATTGGAAGATCAAATATTGAGGCTGAAGTTAAAAATACTTTGGTCATGTAATAAAAAGACGGGACTTGTTGGAAAAGGCATTGATGATGGGAAAGATTGAAAGCAAAAGAAAAAGTATATGGCAGAGGAGGGGATGGCTAGATCATGTCATGAAAACAATGAACATAGACCCTCACAGATTTCAAGACAAAATAGAGGTCTCTAGAAGGCTCTGGTATGCTGTGATCCATGGAGTCACAAAGAGTCACACATGACTGAGGGACTAAACAACAACAAAGAACTGAACAAACAATAATTAAACAAAAACAAAATGAATCTTTCAAATTTTAATGAATTATCTTCTCTAGTAGAATAGATAGTAGAGAATGCTTTGAATTTTTATTTGTAATCTCCCTCCCCACTCACCCGGGCACCAGGCCTTTACTTGTAAAACTGATGAATGCTTATCCCAAAGATAAGAAGACTGAGACAGTGTGGCAGCTGTCTCCAAGAATTTGAAGGGCTTCCTTGGGGAAAAGGAATCAATTTTGTTTGACCCCTAAGAGTGGCAACAGGAGCAATGGATACAAGTTATAGATAGGAAGATTTCAGCTGCATGTAAGGAAAAGCTTCCTAAGGAGGAGAGCAGTCACCAGGTAGAATGGGTCTCTGGGAAGTAGTGGGCTCCCCCTCACCTGAGGCTTAGATAGATAGGTTGGAAAGGAGTCTGTTTTACAGCATCAGAGATCTAGTGCAAGCTGGCCTCAGAGGTTCTCAATTAACAGATGAGGAAAAAAAGGTCCAGAAACAAATCAAACAATATAATGCAAACAATATAAACAAATCAAATAATATAATAGCTTTTTATTTTTCAAAATACATACAAAAATAGTTTTCAATATTCACCCTTGCAAAACCTTGTGTTCCAAATTTTTCTCCCTCCCTCCCTCCCTATTTTCCCCCTTCTCCTTTCCCAAGACAGCAAGCAATCCAATATAGGTTAAACATGTGCAAGTATTCTAAACATATTTCCATATTCATCATGCTGTGCAAGAAAAATAAGATCAAAAGGAGGAAAAACAAGAAAAAAACAACAACAAAGGTGAAAATACCTTTGTATTTCACCATATAGATGGTTCTTTCCATCCCAAATCTATTGGAATTTCCTTGAATCAATCTATTGTTGAAAAGAACCATGTCCATCGGAATTGATCATCATATAATTTTGTTTCTGTGTACGATGTTCTCCTGATTCTACTACTCTTAACTCTTACTCTTAACATCAATTCATGGAAATTTCTCCGGGCCTTTCTGAAATCATCCTGCTGGTCAATTCTTATAGAACGATAATATTCCATAACATTCATATACCATAACTTGTTCAGCCATTCTTCAACTGATGGGCATCCACTCAGTTTCCAGTTCCTTGCCACTATAAAAAAGGCTGCTACATTTTTGCACATGCGAGTTATTTTCCCTTTTTAATGATCTCTTTGGAATAAAGACCCAGTAGAGACACTGATAGATCAAAGAGTATGCACAGTTTTATAGCCTTTTGCCATAGCCCAGTGTTCTTACCACATAGTAAGTATTCCAAGTTTCTCCAACGTCCTGTACAAATGGGATGGCTTAGTATTTCTCTAACTAAGCTGAAAATTCTCAGGATCTTATTCTCTTGAAGTCTCTCAAAGCTGGGCATTCACATTTGTTCAATTACTATGCAGCCTCTTGCAATTCCAATAGATTTGTGATGGAAAGAGCCACCCACATCCAGAGAGAGAAGTATGGATACTGAATGTGGATCAAAGTGTAGTATTTTCAATTGTTGTTGTTGTTTGTTTGCTTGTTTTCTTTCTCATGTTTTTCTCCCCTTTTAATCTGATTTTTCTTGTTCAGCATGGTAAATATGGAACTATGTTTAGAAGAATTGCATATGTTTAACCTATATCAGATTGCTTGCTGTCTAAGGGAGAAGGGAGGAAGAGAAAGAGAGAGAGAAATAATTGGAACACAAAGTATTACAAAGATGAATGTTGAAAACTGTATTTGGAAAAATAAAAAGCTATTAAAATTTTAAAAATATTTGGTATCATGATTGCAGGAAACGAGAAAAAAAAAAAGATCTCTTAGATCTTAGATTTTACTAGTTTGAAATGCTTGAATCCTTTGAACTTTGTTCCTTCATAGTAACTCTGGTCTAACAAGTAATTTGGAGACAATTGACTAGGAGGAAGATTTAGTATTATCTATAGCTCCTTTTTATCCCAGTTCTCCCTATTTCTACTTCTCAGACCCAGGGTTAAAAGCCCTCTTGGGATTTTGGAACTTCTGTTTTATCTGGCCTGCACATGTAACCCCTTTCAGTCAGCACAGTTCTAGGAAGGAGGCAGCCCCTAAGATAGGTTCTTAACAGTGTGTGTGTCTTCTGATCTCTTTGATCTTCTTGTAAATCCTCTGGACTCATTCTCAGAATCATGTTTTTAAATGCATAAAATATATACGAACCCAAAGGAAGCCAATTATATTAAACAAAGATGTAGAGCACTTTTTTTTTTCTAAGTTCAGTGACCCTCTGAAATATATCCAGGGAGTCCTAGAGGGTTCATGCACTCCAGTTAAAAAACTTTGGTTCTTTGCATCTTTCATCACAGGATGGATAATGGAGAAGGTTGTTGGGCTCTTCAAGGAGGATTCCTCCTGCCCCCTGCAGAACCAAGTCTACATTTACAAATTGCATTAGGAAGATTTAGGGAATTGATAACATAGTGGCTGGAACTTCCATTCCAGAGAGGTTAGTTTGTTTTTCCAGAGAGATAAAGATATCATCCCTTAAATTTCATCTTGAGAGCAATCTTGCCCTGAACCCAGCTAGCTCTCCTCAATCCAGTCTGGTTCAGTAGGACAGCTGTTTCCCAAGGATCATGGGGGTATAAAAACATTAGTCCCCTACTGGCCGGGACTGGGGGAGGGGAGCAGGACACCAGCGAATGTGAAAAGCCTTGAGTAACTCCAGGCCCCACCCCAAACTTTTATTTTTAATAGTTCTGATCATATTTATTTAACACACAATATAAGTAAAAACAATACACTGCCCCCATAAAAAAGTAGCAATTTCTACTCCAGAGATTAGTATCTCATACTCTGTGGAGTCTTCACAGCCCCGGGTGTAATTGCAGTCTGTTTCAAGGATTTCCTCTCACAAAAAGCACAACATACAGCGATCTCAGCAGGAGAAAATCACGTGATCTAGTCTGGCTGGAAGAGAGACAAAAGGGAGGCGTTCCCAAACCAGTGATAGATAGTCCGGAGTTCTTTAGTGCACTGAAAGTTTTTAACAAAATTTAACTGTTGTTAATAAATCTGTGTATGTATACGTATACTTACAGGGGCAAAAAAAAAAAAAAAAAAAAAAGGAACAGAAGTTGGTAAGACCTGAGCTCCAAACCAGCCCTCAGGCACTTAATAGTTGTGTGATCCTGGGCTAATCACTTAACCCTGTTTGCCTCAGTTTCCTCATCTGTAAAATAAGATGGAAATGACAAGTCACTCCAGTATCGTTGTCAAGAAAATCCCCAATGGGGCCCAACAAAGTATCAGATGCTACAGAATAACAAAAGTGTATACTTATGATAGTATCATAAAATAGATTAATAATAGACAGTGTTTATGCATTTATGACTTATTTTAGTCTTTTTTTTTACAAACGTGCATTGTCTTGCAGTTTTCTACAGTTTGCTGCATATCTCAAAAATTCCCCATTTAATTTTTGATAGCAACTTATGAATAACCAAAATTGCTAATGTGATTAGCATTATCAATAATGCTAGTAATTAATGATAATCTGGGAGGGGGGGATGATTGTACTGAGCAGAAAAGAACTTTGGAGATCTCCCATTTGACAGATGAGGAAACTGAAGCCCGAAGAGCTGGAGTTACGTGTCCTAGATCATATAAGTAGTAGATAGCAAAGACCCTCTGAAATTCTGTGCAACACTTTTTGGCATGGCAGATAGTGGGATGGACTTAAAGTCACAACCTGGGTTCACATCTCACCTCTAACACTTATTAAGCTACTCTCTGGTCCTCAATTGGACTACATGACCTCCAAGGTCTCCAGAAGCTCTAAACCTATGATCCTCTGGTAGTCAAGTAGAATCTTGCAAGATATTTTCTTGCCCCTTCCACTGAATCCTTTGGAATAAGCTAGAGCTAAGGACACATCCTGTGTTTTCTTTGCCATGAGAAACTCCCAGAGAAGGAAATTCTTTCGTCCAGTACAAGTTGCAGGCACTTTCTTGGCAATTTATAATTTTAGAGAGTTGAATAGAATAATACTAAGAGATTAAATGACTGGCCCAGAGACAGTATAAGTCAGAAGGCATAACTTGAACCCAGCCAAATCTTCTTCTTTGAGGTCAGCACTTTATCCACTATTCTAATTATTCCCTTTTATTCCATAGTTGTTTTTCTTTCCTTATTTTTTCAGTGTGACATGTTCTAAAAGGCTGTGCAAGTGGAGAATAAGTTCTGGAAGATGTTATCAAGCTAGAAATTTCTGAATATGATCATGCTTCCTTTCGGAGAACACTTAATAAGTGTTACTTGATTGTGTGTCCTTAGGAAGTTTCCATTCCACTGGTGTGGTTGTAACATATATAGGAATGAATGAATACAAGGTAAATGGAGAGAGAGAGACAAAGACACAGAGACAGAGACAGAGAGGCAGAGACACAGAGAGAAAGACAGAGACAGAGGGGGAGGCAGAGTCAGAGAGATGGAGTCAGAGAGAGACAGAGAAACACACACAGAGAACTAATACCTAGAGTCAGGCTGGAAATCAAATAAGACCTTATCGAGGTGATCCTACTTGAGCCCCAAAGGAAGATAGTGTGTCCCAAAAGTTTTAATGCATTTTTAAGCTATTGAAGCTTAAGTGCTGCTCACAAGTGCTGATTCAGAGGAGTGGAGTCTTAAGAAGCTTCCCCATGATCCACAAGTATGGGTTATGACTTGTGCAAATGCCCTGAGGCTGGATGTGATATCGAGTCAGTCCAGTAAGACTCATTCCTGAAGGGAATGAGGCAAGCTAAGGCCAAAATCCAGGCCATTGTTGCTGCTCAATGCTTAGAAGGCTCTGCGGTACTTCTCAGGGAAGTGAGTCAAGGGACTGGTGAAGTCGGTTTCATCACCGACTCAGTGCCTCAGTGCAATGAAAAACATATTTCTAAGGGTCACTCAATTGTTTCTCTTTGCCATGTTTGCAAACAGGCCAACATAACAAGCTTTAGCAAACCAGGTCAATATCTGGCTTTATACTTCCCAACTCCAACTCAAAGTGAGGCACAGAGGAAGGTGACCAACCTGGATCTCAGAGGAGAAATTCGACATGAATTGGGTTAAGTTTTGGAAGTCTCCTCATAAATAACTTACTTTATCTCTTGTCTCTACTTAAGGCCTCCCTTAGAACATAAGAGTTATTTAGTCTCTTTTCATCATATCTGATGTCCCATTTGGCACTTTTTTGGCAGAGATATTAGAGTGGTTTGTCTTTTTCCTTCTACATCCCATTTTACAGATAAGGAAACTGAGGTAAATAGCTTTAAGGTCCCACCACTAGGAAATGTCTGAGGCCAATTTTAGATTCAGGAAGATGAGTCTTCCTTCAAGCCCAGGGTTCCATCCACCATTCCACCTAGTTGCCCTGTCTATCTTTAAGGGAAGGGATTATTTTTCATCTGTTTTGTGTTTTTGTAGAATGTAGGTGATCCCTCTTGGGGCAGCTTTCAACTCAAGTGGCACCTAAATTGGGCCTTGAGAGAGGGAAGGGACTTTTAACAGAGGGTGCTGATGATAAGAAACTAAATCTATTTCAGGTTTGGGGGAATCGTGTGAGTGAGGACATAGGAACTGGAGAGGGTTAAAGGCAAGGAGAGGACAAAGCAAATAGGTGAGGAGCCGTACTCGATTCTGGCTGAGACACAGATTATATGGAGAGTTATAAATGATAAGATTGGAAAGGAAGGTTGGTCATGAAAATGCTTAAATGCTATAATCAGTTTGTATTATGTGACCCTGGGCATGTTATGTAACTTCTATCTGCCTCAGATTCCTCATTTGTAAAATGGGAAAAATTATATCCCCTACTTTCCAGGGTTGTTGTGAGTATAAAATGAGATATTTGTGAAATATTTTGACAACTATAGTGCACTATAGAAGTGCAAGTTATTACTAAAGAAATGCTAGTTATTAGAAATTCAATAAGAATAGAGAGCCATGGATGGTTATTGAGGAAAGGAGTGGTGTTCTGCATTGGCATAATTATTTTGGCAGCAGACTTTATCTCTCTTCTTACAGAGCAGTTTCAGGAGTCTTGGGCATAGAAGCTGTTTCACGGAATGGAAGAGTGAGTGGGTAGGAAGAAAACAGAAATAGCAAGAAGCTACTCTTTTTAGAAGCTTGGCAATAAAAGGTTAAAAAGGGAGAAAGGGGGGCAGCTAGATGGCACAGTAGATAGAGCACTGGCCCTGAAGTCAGGAGGACCTGAGTTCAAATTTGATGGAAGACACTTAACACTTCCTAGCTGTGTGATGCTGGGCAAGTCATTTAACCCTTTTGCCTCAGCAAAAAAAAAAAAAAAAAAAAAAAAAAAGAAAAGAAAAGAAAATGTAGCTTGAGGTGGGATGAGGAAAAAAAGATTTTTCAGGGAAGGAGTTATGGGAGCATGTTTGTAGATAAAAGAGAAGGACCTGCTACAGAGACAGAGAATGCATATACATATAACATACTGGGGAAGATTACAACTGATGGCAGAAAGTAACAAAAAAGATGGGAAAGATTGTAAAGCCCTTCTTTTTACCCTTCCAATCTTCTTATTCCTTACAAATACCCTCTTTCTTCCATGCACTTTGTGATGGATTGGTACTGGCTTCCTTGATGTTCCCAACAACAATAATAATAGCTAATGTTCATATGGTTCTTATGATATGTAGCGGGCACTATGCCTTAGAATTGTTATTTCATTTGTTCCTCACAACAACATTGAAAGGTGGGTGCTGTTATTATTCTTATTTTATAGTTAAGGAAATCAACTGGCTGGTAGAGGTTAAGTGATTTGTTCAGGGTCATGTAGTTACTAAGGCTAGATTTGAATTCAGAGCTTTCAAACTTGGTCTAATACACTATCAAATGCCTGGTTCTTCTGAATCTAAGCATTTTTTATTGGCTTTTCCTCATCCCTGGAATTCTTCATCAAATCAACCATCCAACTTCTCTGACTTCCTTTTAGTCCCAGCTAAATTCTCACCTTCTACAAGAAGCCTTTCCTTCATCTTTCTTCATGTTGATCCCTTCCCTCTGTGGATTATCACCCTCCCTCCCCCCCCCCACTGGGGACCATCTCCAATCATCCTGATCTTTATCTGGCCACTGGAGCCAGATAGCTTTCAAGGAGAAAATGAAGCTGGTGACTGTGCACAGCCCTCCCTCACTTCCATCTAGTTAACTCGCATCTCATGGCATCACCTCCCTGATGTCATAGTCCTCTTAAAGAATGAAGGACAAAAAGTGATATCCCCAAATTATCCTGTCTATAGCTTATCTGTATATTGTAATTTGCATGTCATCCTCTCCATTAAACTATGACCTCTTTGAGGGCAGGGGCTATATTTAACCTTTCTTTGTCTCCCCAATACTTAAAACAATACCTCACAAATAGTAGTTGCCTAATAAATGCCTGTTAATTGAATGAGATAGAGTCAAATATAAGGGAAAGATGTGTGTGTGTGTGTGTGTGTGGCAAAGAGAATGATCACCTCTTTTGAGATGGGAAGCAAAGAGGATTTGGTTCAGGACATTGGGGAGATAAGTGATTTCTATTTCTATACAGAAATTAAGCTGGACCTAGAAAAAGATCATTCTTCAAACAATAAGTAGTTATCGATTCAATAGTAAGTATTTCCTGGGTACCTGCTATCCACAAGGCACTATGTTAGGTGCAGGAGATATAAAGATTTTATACAATGCCAAGTAACCAACGTGAATTCCAGCTGTCAAATAGTGAGCTGCTCCTGGAGATGAGGTTTTCCCATAAAGGAAGGACTTCCTCAAGAGAATGGATGACCATCTGTCCACCAAACTATATTCGGGGATTCCTGTTCCAATATAGGTTGGACTAGATTGCATCCTCTGAGATTGTTTTTTTGGAGGCAATTGAGGTTAAGTGACTTGCATAGGGTAACACAGCTAATAAGTATCTAAGGCTGCATTTGAACTCAGGTTCTCTGGACTTCAGGGCCAGAACTCTATTCATTCTATCACCTATCTACTCTTCTGAGATCTTTTCTAGCTCAGATATAGAGATTCAAGAGACCTTAAAGATTCAAAGAGATCTTAAAAATAAAAAGGAATATGGTTCATTAAAGTTGTCATCGTGGGAGGTCTGACCTCAAGCTAAGACATCTTCCCTCTCATGGTCCTGAAAAAATATTATGTATGAAGAACCATGTAGTGTATTGTCCTTCTGGAGATCCCTGTTTGGGCACCAAAATGTAAGGTGTAAAGAGCAGGAACTTTGGAGAAATATACTTCAGGCTCAGTATAATTGATTTAAATAAAGTGTTAACTCAGTGGAATTGATATGACAACGATTATCTAGTTTAGCATGTGAGTTCAAATGTTCAGTATGATTGACAAATAATGGTCCCTAGTGATATAATGATTGGTTTATACTCAGTATACTGTAATGATGTAATTGTTATAGAACATATAAACTGGGGACAAACTCAGCCAGCTCTATCAGCAAGATAAAGACTGTCATGGTGGCTCTCCTGCCTTAATCACTTCTCCACTAAAAGACCAAAGACTCGGGCTAGCCCGGGCCTCAGGCAAGGAGACAAGACTGTGAACAAGACAATAAAGACTTTCGGACTATATCCCTGGGTATTCTTGTGGTGATTACTCTGCTGAAAGGAAGGCTGGTCCCAAGACCTACAGAAAGCTAAACCAGAATACTACAGTAACATCTGGACTAGCTCTCTGGAGGATCTCTGGCTGAGCTTTGGTCTTAGGTGGAGGAGTGATGAAGGCAGGAGAGCCACCAAGAGTATCTCTGTCTCTGTCTCCATCTTCTGTGTCTCTGTGTCTAAGTCTGTGTCCGAGTCTGAGATTGAGCTTTGTCTCCAGTCCTCCCAGCTCTTAAATACCTCAGTCTGATTACCTCATTACATCATACTAAGTATATACCAACTAGCATGATTGCATCATTATATCAGACTAGAGTGATTACATCATTATATCACATTAAGTATATGTGAACCAGAGAACCATCATCTCATCAATCACACTGAGTAAACACCCTGCTGTAAGTATCCTTGCTTTAAGTAGAACACAGGTGGTCACGACCTTCCTGACTTCTGGGGAGGGAGGTGAGAAATTCCATAGGGAAAATGGGGAACCAAACTAGATACTTTTAGCAGGTTTCCTCTCGACTGAAGGGTCTTATACCTCATTCCACTATCTGTGGCCTTCTACGGTGTAGTAAGCACTTCCAAATGCCAAACGCTACACTAAGTACCAGGGATATAAATAAATATGAAATCAAAGGCCCTGCCCTCAAAGAAGATACTTTTTTTTTCTGAGGCAATTAGGGCTAAGTGACTTGCCCAGGGTCACACAACAGCTAGGAAGTGTTAAGTGTCTGAGGCCAGACTTGAATTCAGGTCTTCCTGACTTCAGGGCTGGTATTCTATCCATTAAGCCATCTAGCTGCTCCTTAAAGATACATTCTAATAGAACAAGTCAACACAGGATAATGGAGGCTGGCCTGGAGCTCTGTGGTCTGGAAAGTGAAGAGGGCTGCTATTTCTAATTGCTCCTCTGTGACTTCAACAAGCACTAAAGAAAGGTAGGGACCAAAAGGACCCTCCTGTCTCCTCCCTCCTGTCCAGATAGTTTTCTTTCCCTACTATACACTTCTACACAGACAAAGAGATGTGCATCCATGCTTTTTTATGTGGCTAGAACATAATGTGCCTGTTTTAAAAAAAAGTCCCAGAATTTATGGATTCAAATGAATCTAGCTTCCATTAAAGCAATCCCTCTGGGGCAGCCACACATTTATTCCCCAGAGATCAGTCATGCCCAGAGGTTATATATTCAGTGGGATGTGTTACTGAGCATTTATTAGATGCTTAGTAACTGACAAATTCTTAGTCTTAAAGGAAAGCAGAGTCAGTGGTTATGTTATAATCTCCACCATGTTGATAAAGCCACAGAAACATTCAAATATTTAAGACAAAGGAGTACTGGACTCATTCCTGAGTCCTGCTCCTGAATCTGCCAGAAACTAGCTGAGAAGGTCTTAAGCATAACTCTTTCCCACTATGGATGTTATTTTCTTTGCTGTAAAATGAAGGGACTGGGAGAATGAGGTCTCTAACACAGGGGTCTCTTAATTTTTTAAACAGAGTTCTTAACTTTTTCTTGATTCCTAAACTTCTCTCAGAAGAATGTTTTTAAATGAATAAAACAAAATTTATTGCAAAGAAAATGAATATTGAAAAATAGCTCTTAATTTTAAAAAATCCTATTTGGGGCTAAGAACACTGGTTCTAAAACCTCTTCCACCTTTTATTCTTCTATGGTTCAAGGGCTCACTTCTTTGTCCTTTAGCAATGTGAAATGGAATATGGGACATTTTCCAGGCTTTCCTTTTCATAAGAGATGTTAGTTAGCTTTTCTTTTTGAAGCCATATATTAGAAAATATACTCCTGTGGTCTTTTTTTAAAAAAAACCAGTAAAGCTTAGAAATCTATAAATAAAACTATTGTTATTAGGGTTTTTCCCTATCAAGATGTAAATAGTTTAAATTCTGAGAGGTTTGATTAGGGATTTATCTCATGTCTGGGTCAATTTTTATAAATATTGTTGGGGCAGCTAGGTGGTACAGTGGATAGAACACCAACCCTTAAGTCAGGAGGACCTGAGTTCAAATTTGATCTCAGATACTTAACACTTCCTAACTGTGTGACCCTGGGAAAGTCATTTAACTCCAATTGTCTCAGAAAAATACGTTTTAAAAATACCACTAATAAAAAGAATATTGTTTAAAAAAGAATAGTGTTGTTTTAATATTGCTTTAAGAATTTGATGACTAATGTGAAAATGTTGTATGTGGTTGCACATGAATAGCATATCAGATAGCTTGAGATCTTGGGGAGGGAGAGAAAAAGAGGGGAAGGAAGAAGGAGAAAAATTTGAAATTTAAAATCTTTCCCAAAAGCAAATGTTTATGAACTAATGCTGAAAAGCAAACAGAACCAGGAAAATACTGTACACAGCACCGACAAGATTGAGTAATGATCAACAAATGATAGACTTGGTTCTTCTCAGCAATTCATCAATCGATCTAAGGCAATTCCAGTAAACTTTGGATAGAAAACACCATCTGCATCCAGAAAGAGAGAGAACTATGAAGACTGAATGTGGAGCAACAAATATTATTTTAATCTTTTTCTTCTTTTTTTTCTCATTTTTTTCTTTTTGTTCTGATTTTTCTCTCTCAACATAACTTATATGGAAACATGTAAAAAATGAAAGTACATGAGTAACCTAAAACTTTTAAAAAAATGAATGTTGAAATTTGTCTTTACATGTAACTGGAAGAAATAAAATGCTATTAAATAAAATAAAGAATTTGTTTGAATTCTAATTTAGGTATTTTTTCCCTTTTCTTTCTTTCTTTGGGATTCTCTCCCATTTGTCCATTCCTCTCCCTTCAGGCTGTGTTGTTACTCAATACCTTATCATGTCTCTCCTGCTCCAATCTGTCTCACACAGCTGTCAATCTAATCTTTCTATATTTCTGACCAACTAAGATTTCCTCCCTTTGAAATCCTATCCAGATGGGTAAAATACAGATTGCTTAGCTTGCACTTCAAGGCCATCCACAATATACTTTTATCTTACTTTGCCAGTCTTATTTCATATTATTTTCCTTTCCTCACCCTATTGTTTCCTGGTTCTATCCTACAGTCACTGACTTGGTGAGTTCATTCGGGCTGCCTGCCATGCTTGGAATATGGATTGTCCTCAACTATATTTTTTAGAACCCTCTTTCTTCAAGGCTCAGCTCAGTTCCAAATCTTCACATCTGAAAGGCTTCTGGAATTTCCCCCTCTTTTGCCCTGGTCATTTTCTATCTTCTATTTATTCCTTTGAATGTGTTTTGTATTCCCTACATCATTCCCTTTAGTAGAATATAAGCAATGTAAGGGAATCACAGAGCTAGAAGAGATCTGAGTCCTCCCTTTCCGTTCCCTGTGCCTGCTCATTTTACAGGGAAATTTAAATTTAAGAAAGTTAAGTGACTTGCTCAAGATCACACCACCAATGATAGTAAGCATCAGAAACAAGATTTGAACCCAGATTCTTTGACTCCAGAACTAATGGTTTTCCCAAAGAACTATACTACCTTATCACAAGAGAGGTGGTAAATCAGACTGGGTGTTTTTTTTATATTTAAATCTCCGGTCCCAAATAAACATTTGTTGAATTGATTCAAGTCCAAATTCTACCATTTATTCTTTAAATCAAGAAAGGCATCTCTACATTTTGCTGTTCCCTTCTTTTCTGACCTGTGTTTGTCTCTAATACTGTTTAAAAAATTGTCACAGTTTTCTGTGATCAGAAGTAATTAACGTTTTATAGCTATCCCCCATTGCCATCAGTTCTTGCCACACAATATTTTCTCTTTTATAAAAGCTTCATTTTAAAAAATCTTTTCATCCTAATTCTTTTGTTTTTTTCCCCCAAGCCCTGGGTCCCTTTCTTCTCATTTCTTCGTTCTTTTAGAGAAATATTTTTGTTATTGTTGTTCAGTTGTTTCCATTCATCTCTGACTCTTTGTCAGCACATAGTAGGCTTTTTTCAAGTCTCAGCTATCAATCAATTAATATTTATTAAGTATCTACTATGTTTGGAATAGCAAACAGCAGTAACAAATGTGCCAGGCACTGTGCTAAGCACTAGAAATACAAAAAGAGACAAAAGACAGTCTCTGATCTCAAAAAGCTTGGGATTTCAGTGATCTCAATAAACTTTGGATAGAAAACATCACCTGCATCCAGAGAAAGAACTAGGGAGACTGAATATAATCAACACATGATATGTTCACTTTTTTTTCTCTTTCTTCTGTTCTTTTTTTTTCTCTCATAGTTTTCCCCCTTTGTTCTGATTTTTCTCTCCCAACATGATTTATAAAGAAATATGAAATTTTCTTTTTACATGTAATTGGGGAAAATAATTTAAAAAAAAAGAAGCTTACAATTTAATAGGGGTAGACAACATGCAAAGAAATATATACAAAGCAAGTGACATGCAGTATAAACAGGAAATAATAAAGGGGAGGCCCTAGATTTAAGTGAAATTTCAGAAGATTTCCCATTTTCACAGGCAATCTTTTTCAATTTCCTTTAATACTAATGTCTTTCCTCTGTTGATTATTTTAATTTAGCTGATCTATAACTTGTGTGCATGTTGTCTCCCTCATTAGATTATAAGCTCCTAGAGGTCAGGGGCTTTCTTTTGTTTTTCTTTCTTTTTCTTTAACATCATGCCTAGCTATAGGAGCTAAATAAATGCTTGTTGGCTGATGGATTAACACTAGATGTGTTCTGATCAGGGCAGAGGTCCATAGGACTATCTTGTTCTGAACATTATCCCTCACTCAACACATGGTAGGAGAGTATGCACTTTCTTGGCTGCTATGTCACAGTGTTGACTGATCTGGAGCTTTCATCAATTCGTTTTCATCAGTCCAAGATCATTTTCAAAGGAATTGCTCTCTAGCCATTTCTCTCTCATCCTTGTGAAGTTGACTGCATGCAACTGTCTAGAAATTTACCTTTCCCCTACTAAATTTCATCTTCTTTGATTCAGCTCATCATTTGTCTACTAAGATTATTTTAGATCCAGTTGCTGTCACCCAACTTATTAGCTGTCCTTCCCATCTTTGTGTCATCTTTGATTTTGACAAGGATGCCTCGGATGGCTTCATTTGAATCATTCAATTAAAATGTTAAATAGCACAGTTCCAAGGACAGCTCAATAGCTCTCCAACTTATCTGCAAGGATAGCTTTTGTGGAAGTATGTTCACATCAAGAGCAACTGCCGTTATTCCCCAGTCTACATTATCACCCAAACTTGAAAACATGTCTAGTGCTTGACCTCAAGGTAGAGAAATGCTTTGTGGAATAAACACTACCTGGATCAAGTTTAGAGAAGTTGAACCCTCTCCATATGAAATCTTTGGTCCAGAGTTCCAATTCAGTTACAACCTTCCCATCCCCCTAAATAATGTTCTTTTACAACAGTTAGCTCTACCTGGAATTCCATCCTTTGAGGAATGGACTTGGGGCATCATCCATAAAATCCCTAGAGTTTGTGGCATTTCTACAAAAAGGGGAAACATGCAGAAAAGTAAAAGCTCTAGAGGTTAATGCTATTACTACTGCTGATAATAATAATAACAATTAGTACGCTTGTATGTATATATTTATTGTAGTAGTCGTTTATATGATATGTTAAGATTTGTATAACACTTTACAAGTATTATCTCATTTTATAATTCTCACAACAAACCACTAAGGTAAGGGCTATTATTATTTCCATTTTATCAATAAGGAAATAGAAGCTGAGACATTAAGTGACTTGTTTCAAGGACACATTAACTTCCTTGGTTAGTAGTTAACCTACTATTTAGTTAGTAATTAAACTATTCTTTACTAAACTAACTTCTCTGTTGTTATTCAGTAGTCGAGTTGCATCTGACTTTTCATGACCTCATTTGGGGTTTTCTTGGCAAAGATACTATAGAGTGGTTTCCTATTCTATTTTCCAGTTCATTTTACAGATGAGGAAACTGAGGTAAACAGGACTGAGTTACTTGCTCAGAGTTACACAGGTGGTAAGTGTCTGAGATTGAATTTGAACTCAAGTCTTCCTGACTCCAAGCCCAGTGATCTATCCACTGCATCACCTAACCGTCCTACTAACTTCTCTTCATATTTTTATATCTTTTTTCTTTTTTTTTTGCTGAAGTAATTGGGGTCAAGTGACTTGCCAAGGGGCACACAGCTAGGAAGTGTTAAGTATCTGAGGTCAAATTTGAACTCAGGTCCTCCTGATTTCAGGGCTGGTGCTCTGTCCACTGCATCACCTAGCTGCCCCACCTCTCCATATTCTTAAATAAACTTGTGATATCAAATGAGCCATGCTTCAAACTATTGAACTCTTTTGAAGCCAGTAGCTTGGATTAAGACAAAAGAATAATAAACTTTATCAAATACATTATTGGAATATAATTAGAATATGTCTACAGCATTTCCTCAATTAACCAGCCTAACTAGTTTATGAGCAAAGGGAATGAAGTGAATCCAGAGTGACATCTTCTTAATACTGTTGACTTTTAGTGATCACTGTTTCCCTTTATATATGTTCACAAACCATCCTTTTAGTAACAGGTTCTAGAAATTTGGCAAAGTTGATGTGAAATGCCCGGAGGTAGTTTTTGGATTCTGTTTTTGGAAAAAAAAATACTGGCCAGTATCTGTCCTTATCCAGCATTGTGACAACTCTTTCAATCTCCACAATAATTTGGAAACTAATCAACACAACAATGGCTCAGGGATCACTTTTTCTAGTTCTTTCAATACTTTAGAGTGTCTGTAGTTTCATCTGAGCCTGGTGACTTGAACTCAGAGAGAGCAGGGTGTTGTTGTCCTACCATGTCCATTTGTATCTGGATTTGTATTCCCTACTAACTACTTCTTTGTGTTCTCTCCTTTCTAGGCCAACTTCATTCTCTTTGGCAGAAAAAACAAGCCCCAAAAGAGTTGAGCATGTCAACCTTTTCACTATCCCATCCACCCCAAGTGGGGGCCCTCTCCCTTCTTTGATCCTCTCCTTTCCTGGAGTGTATCTAAGCAGTCCCCCCTCCGCCACCTTTTTTTTTTTTTTTTTTTTTTTTTTTTTGCTGTCCTTAGACTTCATTGTCAGTCTCTGCCAGTTACGGGAGAGTAATATTTCTAACACCAGTTGTGCAAGATCAAGCTATGATTTTGCATTTATCCTTTTAAAATTTCCTTTTACTTCCATTTACTATATAGACATACCTTGTTTTATTGAGCTTTGTTTTATTATGTTTTAAACACAAATTTTTATTTTTCAAATTGAAGGTTTGTGGCAACCCAGATTCAACCAAGTCTCTAAGCTCCATTTTTCCACCAGCATATGATCACATCATGTCCCTGGGTTCCATTTTGGTAATTCTAGAAATATTTCAGACTTTTTCATGATTTTCATATCAATTATAATGATCTGTGATCAATGATCTTTGATGTTACTATTGTTATTGTTTTGGGAGCACCATGAACTGCATCCATAGGTGGCAGAGAACTTAATTGGTAAAGGTTGTGTATGTTCCGACTGTTCCACTGACCAATCTCTCCCCATCTCTCTCCCTATCCTCAAACCTCCTTATTTCCTGAGACTCAATAGTACTGAAATTAGGCCAGTTAAGAAGCCCACAGTAGCCTGTAAGTGTTCAAGTTAAAGAACAAACATCATGTTGTCTTATTTTAAGAAATTGCCACAACTACCCAGCCTTCAGCAAGCACCATCAGCAGCCATTGAGGCAAAACTCTCCACAGAAAGATAAAGACTCCCTGAAGGCTCAGATGCTGATCAGCAGTTTTTATCAATAAAGCTTTTTAAAAAAATGTTTAGACATAATACTATTGCACACTTAATAGACAACAGTATAGTGTAAACATAACTTGTATAATGCATTAGGAAATCTAAAAATTCATGTGACTCACTTTATTTAAGTGTGATTACTTTCTTGTGGTAGTCTGAAACTGAACCTTCAATATCTCTGTTGTGTGTCTGTACATGTCTTTTAATCTGCAAAATGGGATAAATAATAGTTCCATAATTGTGAGGATAATAATAAGACTACTAGCTAATATTAGAGGAAATAATAATAATGATGATAGCTAAAATTTATATATCGTTTACTATGTGCCAGGTACTATATTAAGCTGTCTCATTTGATTCTCATAATATCACCGGCAAGTAAGGGTCATTATTATCCCCATTTTACAAATGAGAGAACTGAGGCAAGCAGAGGTAAACTGACTTGCCCAAGGTCACACAGCTAGTAAGTGGCTGAGATCAGATATGAACTCAGGTTTTCCTATTCTAGACCTGATGCTGTATCCACCTTATCTTGTAAAGTGCTTAGTTCAATGCCCAGCACATAGTAGATACTAAATAAATATTGGCCATTATTTTTGTTTTTATTCTTCTTAAAAATTTGAGCTAGCTGAGCTCCCCATACATCCAAATCATGTTTTAAAAACAGTTTCTCCCTTTTCCTTCTTGTTGGGACAACTTCTGCTTGCATCTTAACAATTTCATTCTAGAAGGATTCTTAGCTCTTAGCCAAGACTTAGCAGACTCCCCCTGCAAAATGTTTGGTCTTTCTTATCCTACTTATCTTCTCTTTAAAATCTTTGAAATTCATTCTCTCATACTTTATGGTACATTTTCCTTTCTTCTCTTACAAGCAAAATGAAATTGTGGTCACTTTCATGATAGGATCCCTTTGCTCCTACTTCACCAACAAGTTCCTTCTTGTTAGGCAGAACAACATTGGAGAAAAACATTCTTTGTTACTTTATCACTAAAGCAAAAATTTATCACCTGCTTTGTTTTGGGCAGAAAAAGATAACTGTGAAATACACATACTCGAAGTTCCTCCTCCTTGTAACATCATAGTTCCATAGTAAGTTGGTGATCTGCTTCCCAGATTTCTTATCTAATGCCTTCTTCTGTCTTTGTGGTTTGTAGCTTATCCTCATGACGTTATTGCTTTATTTTTTCCTCTTCCTGGTTTTTCCGGCTTCCTTCAAGTCTCAACTAAAGTTCTATCTTCTGCAAAAAAACCTTTCCCAGTCCTCTTTAATCTTAACATATTAACTTTGAGATTATCTTGAATTTATCCTATATAGAACTTGTATATAATTATTTATAAATAGCATCCCCCAAGAGACTGTGGGCTCCTTGAGGTCTACTGATGATTGTTGTTTTTTTAACGTTTCTTCTCATCGCTACTACTTAGCAGAGTATCTGGCCCATAGAAGACGTTAAATCAATGCTTATTAATTTGACTTTCTTGCTCTGGTGATCCTTACCCAAATGCTCCCATCAGGTTTTTCCCATTAACCTTTGCTCAAAAGAATCTAGGTTCTTAATAGATAATGATAGGCTACCATTCCCCTTTTATCCCTGCTGTTCTTTGTGAAAGAAGTATACTCTCCCAGAAGTCTGATCTTAAATCCCAAATCTCAATCATTTGCCTTCCTGGATTAGGAATTGTAGTCTATTCTGTTCACTTTATCCCCTTGTGAATTTGTATAGAAATCTGAGGCTGTGGTTTTATTAATGGTTTGTTCTTTGATTATTCTCTTGTGAATAAATGGTCCTTTGGGGCTATTAGTCCAATATAGTATCTGCAACTCTCACTGTTAACCGAGTTCCTAGATCTATATGGATAGTTTTCTCTTCCAACCTACTTTGTTTAAAGCCTTTGGAGACCATATATTTATTTGACAGCTATTCACTGAACACCTACTATATGTAAGATACTATTTTTGCTGCAATCATGTTATTCTTCTCAAGACCTTAATCCTGGCTCTCCCAAATTTTCTCTCCAATGCTTCAGAAACTCCTACACCCCTGATTTCACACATTGGAGATACCTTCCTGACACTACAATCTTTCCTTCAAAGTGCCTGGTTTCTTCCAGAATCTTCATGTTAAAGAGGATGGCTCCCCAGAAGCCTTTGAGTTGCCACAAGAGAACCCCTTGGACCCCTATCTGGCTCATTCTGGCCCTTGTCCTTAGGCCTTCAAGGTCCAATTTCTTCCCATATGTGGCTTTCTCGAAGTCCTGGCTCCCCAGCCTGGTGTGTGAGTACTACAGACTGGTGGGCCTACAGCAACTGGGGAGGTGCTCTCTAGGATGTGTTTCTGTCATGACACTGGAAGAAAAGTCAACCTGGACCAGACTTTGCAACTTTTGCAGCCCAGCTTCAGAGGAACACATAAAGATGTGTGTAACAACTTCTTCACCCCAGAAGATTCTTTTCCAGTTTTCTCCCCCACAGGATCAGACTGAACAATAAATCTGGTAGAAGCTTCTATGACTTGATCGGTTTCCTTTCTCTCCACTCTCTGGCAGACGACTCTGATTCAGAAATTCTAAAGTCACTTGGCTCTTACTAATCGGTTTTAGTGGCTAGGTCTTAGAAAATATTCCCTTGCCATTTTTCTAGTCTCTGGGCTAGGGAAGATGGGAGTAAGGTGGAAAAGAAGGGTTGAATGAATGACTACTATGCCATGTAGAAGAAGCTTTCTAAACTTGATCTATTTGAGATAAATCTGGTTGAGGGACCAAGAGATGACTCTCATAATGGCCAGACATTAAAGTCCCTGTCAGGATAATGATAAGGCAGAAGAAAGACCATTATAAATTTGCAATGAAAAAAAATTTTTTTTTATTTTTTTTAATAGCCTTTTATTTACAGGATATATACATGGGTAACTTTACAGCATTAACAATTGCCAAACCTCTTGTTCCAATTTTTCACCTCTTACTCCCCCCCCACCCCCTCCCCTAAATGGCAGGATGACCAGTAGATGTTAAAATATATTAAAATATAACTTAGATACACAATAAGTATACATGACCAAAACATTATTTTGCTGTACAAAAAGAATCAGACTCTGAATTATTGTACAATTAGCTTGTGAAGGAAATCAAAAATGCAGGTGTGCATAAATATAGGGATTGGGAATTCAATGTAATGGTTTTTAGTCATCTCCCAGAGTTCTTTTTCTGGGTATAGCTAGTTCAGTTCATTACTGCTCCATTAGAAATGATTTGGTTGATCTCGTTGCTGAGGATGGCCTGATCCATCAGAACTGGTCATCATCTAGTATTGTTGTTGAAGTATATAATGATCTCCTGGTCCTGCTCATTTCACTCAGCATCAGTTCGTGTAAGTCTCTCCAGGCCTTTCTGAAATCATCCTGTTGGTCATTTCTTACAGAACAGTAATATTCCATAATTTTCATATACCACAATTTATTCAGCCATTCTCCAACTGATGGACATCCATTCAGTTTCCAGTTTCTAGCCACTACAAAAAGGGCTGCCACAAACATTCGTGCACATACAGGTCCCTTTCCCTTCTTTATAATCTCTTTGGGATATAATCCCAGTAGTAACACTGCTGGATCAAAGGGTATGCACAGTTTGATAACTTTTTGAGCATAGTTCCAAACTACTCTCCAAAATGGTTGGATTCGTTCACAACTCCACCAACAATGAATCAATGTCCCAGTTTTCCCACATCCCCTCCAACAATCATCATTATTTTTTCCTGTCATCTTAGCCAATCTGACAGGTGTGTAGTGGTATCTTAGAGTTGTCTTAATTTGCATTTCTCTGATTAATAATGACTTGGAGCATCTTTTCATATGACTAGAAATAGTTTCAATTTCTTCATCTGAGAATTGTCTGTTCATATCCTTTGACCATTTTTCAATTGGAGAATGGCTTGATTTTTTAAATTAGAGTTAATTCTCTATATATTTTGGAAATGAGGCCTTTATCAGAACCTTTGACTGTAAAAATATTTCCCCAGTTTATTGCTTCCCTTCTAATCTTGTCTGCATTAGTTTTGTTTGTACAAAAACTTTTCAGTTTGGTATAATCGAAATTTTCTATTTTGTGATCAGTAATGATCTCTAGTTCTGCTTTGGTCATAAAGACCTTCCCCTTCCACAGGTCTGAGAGGTAAACTATCCTATGTTCCTCTAATTTATTAATAATTTCATTCTTTATGCCTAGGTCATGAACCCATTTTGACCTTATCTTGGTGTACGGCGTTAAGTATGGATCAATGCCTAGTTTCTGCCATATTAGTTTCCAATTTTCCCAGCAATTTTTATCAAACAGTATAGACAATTGTTGGAGGAAAATGTTGCCTCAATTGGCCTTGCAAACATAACCCCAACTCCTCTTCTAACTCAACAAAAAATAACCTAATGCAATGGAGCTATGTTTTCAATCAAGAAAGGTTTCAAAGCATTATTCCCTTGGTTGCGTCTATATTTTCCTTGAGAAGATGGCTACATTTCTTTTCTATTTAGGGGTAAAAACTAACCCCGTTGCCTCATTCTCTCATCCCCATTCTCTATCTTACCCTTTCTACTGTCCTTTGTCATTTTTGTCTGCTTACACACTTCTCTTCATTTTGGATCTCTTACTCATATATTCCACCCATTGACTTGAAATTGCTAAAGATAATGCTGCATGTGTAGGGAAGGCCTGGCAAGTGTCCTCTATCCCTTGCAGCTTCCTCAGGGGTTGAGTGGCAGAATAAGAGAGGTATTTGGCCTGGAAATCTTGAATCTTCTACCATTTGGATATTTAAGTCTGGATGTTCTATAGGCATTCCAAACCCTACATGTCCAAAATAATATCATCTCTCTTCCTTCCTGAAATCTATCCCTTTCCAATGTTTTTGGAAGGTACTACCATTCTGCTAATCTTCCAGTGCCATATGGCCTTCTTCCTTTACCCATCTCGTTTCTGGTTTCCTAGATGTTGACTTTTTGCCTCTTACATTTATCTTCTTTTCAGTATCTGTGCTTATCACACTAGATTAGATTCTCATAATTTGTTTTCTTTGTTATTGCAAGGATCTTCAAGCTGGTCTCATTGCTTCAAATCTCTTCCTCTTTCTACCCCTTTGCAGGAGTGGGCAGTGACTTTCACTCAGTGTATTTTCCTGCTTAATGTAGTTAATCCATACTAATTCACTTAAATGTTAATTAAAAATTCACATTGTTTTTAGGATAGTAATTAATAGATCAATAACCAAGTGTTTATGAAAGTTTAGTCTGTGCCAAGACCTATATTGGGGCCTAGCAATATTAATATAGTAAATAAAACCAAATGAATGAATTCATAGTGTCCAAGAACCCAAATTCAAATAGGGGATATCAAAAGTGCCTTTATTAGCATATAGAGAATAAATACAGAGAGAAGATATGATATGACTTCAATTTTACTAGCCAGCATTACAATAATAATAAAATTATAAATATAATAAATAATATAATAATAAAATGCTTGTCTCCTCACTCCCCCCCCCCAAAAAAAAAAGTGTATGTTCAAGCCAGACATGTCCTCATTCTTCTTCAGACTGCATTCCTGGTACTACTGAGCTTTATCTCCTCAATATCAATCACTAATTAATGTAATCAATACTTTTGATTGGTGCTCCATTATTGATGTAACCAGTTGATTTATCCTCAATTCATCAATTAACATCAATTAGCATACCAACAGAGATGCATACCAACAAAATATAATAAAATCACAAGTACAAAAACAATTCTCCAAATCCTCCACCATCTTGGTGCCTGGAGAAAGTGGGTTACAAAGTGTTTACCCCAAGGAAGTTCACTTCTGAATGTAACATAGTCAGTGAATGGAGCACAACTTTGCATGTAGGGCCTGGCACCTTGATTTACAGATAAATTTAGTGCTAGACTGGGTCAAGTAGGCACTCCTCAAGGCTGGTTCTAAATTAGGTTCAGCCTTGGACATCTGTTGGCTCTTCTGACTCCTCGTGACCTCATAAAACCTTTTATGGAATCCTCCTCTCCCAAACAACAACCAACCAGACAAACCCCAACTGCCCTTCCCAACAAGATCCAAAAAACAAAACAAACAAACAAAAACCACAAACAGATGACTTCATCCCAGACAAAGGATTGCTTAGGAGACTGTGTGTTTCCAGACTGGCCTGGTGGGGGGGGGGGGGGGGGGGGGGGGGGGCGTGGAAGGGGAAAAGACACCTCTCCACTGGTCCTCTGAGACTTAGAAAGTTATTTGTATGCCTCCTGGACAACAGGAAGGAAAAACCAAGTTTCTCTCTTGGGACCTTTTGTATGCATTCTCAGTTCCAGTTCAGCAGCTGACCAAAATGCCTTTTCTTCATCACACAGTAAGTTAACAGGAAACAATTACATAATACCTACATAGTCTTTCAAGTAAAGATCCTGACTGTTCCTTTCCACATCAACTTGTGCTCATTGGACAATTCCTCTTATTTCTCACACACTGTATGTGTGTGCATATACATATTATAGGCAACAAATACGTATTAACATATCACATTAATAAATGTGGATGTTGTTGCTGTTGTTTGTCCTCCATTCTCGAAGAGGACCATGGGAAGTCATAACATGACTTGCAAGTGAATTGGATTTAAGTGAGGGAGGGCTGTGCAAAGTCACCTGCCTCACTTTCCCCTCCAAAGCCATCTAGGACCAGTGGCAAGAGATAGATCAAGAACACCGGATGCTATTGTGAGAGATGTAGAAGACCCTTACCTAAAATGACTACTCAGAGATCATTCAGTAGAAAGCAGAAAAGTTGTTTATTAAAACCTCCAGAGGATGAGCCTCCCATCACGAGATAAGAAAGAGAAAGCTCATGATAGGAGGGCTAAAGAAGTAGTAAAGATACATATCTTTTATACAAGAGATTACATCAAAAGTAAGAGAGCATTGAGAAGGGGAGGGGGAGGCATCTAAGAGGTTGTTGTTACTATCTGGAGAGATTGGAATGGAAGGTTTTTGTTTCCCTGAAATCTCCTGATTTCTAGGAAACAGAAAATCAGGCCTTGGAGCTTAATCAAGCAGATAGTGGTCCAGCTAATAGACTAAATATCAATAAATGTCAAATACTGATAAATGTCATCAGCTCAAATTAAGTAAATATGTTTCTAGCTGGCCAAGGCTCAAGTAAATATGGGCCTGCACATATTATACAGGTCATAGGGGAAACACAGAAATAATGAAAATAAAATACAGAAAAAAAATTCATACGTTCCTGTAAGTTCTTCACCTTATCTCTCTCCATTCCATACACTATGAATATGTACATATGTATATACACATACATATACACAATGTATACATTGTATCTCTGTGTGTATATCATCTGTACATAATAATATATCATATATTAATGTGTGTATGTATATATATATACATAGTACATTTATGTGCATGTATTCTATTAATGCATATATTAATCACATATTAATGTTATATACATAACATACAACATTACATGTAACATGCATGCACCATCATATGATATGTATACTGCACGCTAGATGCCTGTATGTATACATACATATTATATGTAAGGTATGTATTAGTATATTACATATTAATGTATGTGTACATATGTAGACTGCACACTGTATACATGTATTTATAAGCATATCATATGTTTATATTAATATATTTAATATTATATAAATATTATTAATAATTAATGTGATATATAGTGTATATGTATATATGCATAGGTGTATATATATGTATATAAGCACATTGTATGTAATATGCACACATAAACACACCAGATATTTATATATATATATGTGTGTGTGTGTGTATACATATACACATATATATGTATACACACACATACATACTGGGTTTATCCATATATACATTGTATGTACTATATTAATACACCATATATTGATGCATGTGTATGTTTACATAATACACACTGTTTATATGTGTAAGTATACATTACATGTAATATATACATATTAATATATCATATACTTATGTAGGTGTATATACATACATATATATATATATATATATATACACATACACACACACACACATCACCACCTCTTGCCATTTCCTAATATATCCTGTCACTAACTCTACCTCATAAACTTAAAGCAAAACTAATTAATAAAAAGACTCCTCACTAATAGCTTGTGCAACATTCTGCACTGGTAGTTCCCTACCTTTCTACTGAGAGGAGTTAAACCCTCTGGGCAGATGACTTTAGATATAGGGACAGTAACTGCCTGAGGTCTGCTGACTTCATGCTTGACACTTCTGGTCTTGCCAGGGTCAAGGCTTGAATCCTCCTGACTAAGGTTATTATACCATGTTGCCTCTTTGCTGACATGCCAGGTCCAAAACATATAGCTCAACTCCAGGCATCTGTAGTCATAATTTCTGTACCACATTCATTCATATTCTCCGACTATCCTCTTCTAATCAATCCTAAATGCAGTTCCACTGAAACTGTCTTTCCTCCAAACTCACTCTTCCAATACAAAACTATCTCAGTCTTGAATCTCATTCTGATAATCATCCCTCCCCACCAAATTCTCTGATCCCAGGCCAGTGACCAAATATAGAAGAACAGCCAGCCGTGTGTGTGCTTCCTGCCCCTCCTAACATATACCATGGACCTGCAGACACTTGCCTTTGTACCTTTTGTAGCTTTTCCCATACACTTCTTTCTCCCCTTTTCTCAACCACCTAAGTCAACAGATTCTGGTCACTGTGCTAAGCAGTATGGATACAAATATAAGAAAAAAAAAATCAACCCCAAAACAAAGGAATACAGATCTACCTTCAAAGAACTTAAATTTTAAGGAAGACAACACAGAAAGGGGAGCTAAAAGTAAGGAAGGAGAGCAGAAGAGGGTATAACTTCATGAGGACATGGTGGTTACATCTGAAGAATCATGGGATTCTTTATAAAATTTTTTATAAAAGGGGTCATGGGATCTTTTTCCCAAAATGGAGGTTCCAGGAAGGACTCCTAACAATGTATTAGGAAATCTCCCCGTGACCTGTTATTCTTCCTACATTTCAATAGTGGACATTCCTTGTCCATCAATTAGGGGATAATTGAACAAGTTGTAGTATATGAATCTATTGGAATACTCTTCTGCTGTAAGAAATGATAAGCAGGCAGATTTCAGAAAACCTGGAAAGACTTACACGCACTGATGCCGAGTGAAGTGAGCAGAACCAGAAGAACACCGTACCCAGTAACAACAACATTGTGCGATGGTCAACTATGATAGACTTAGTTCTACTCAGCAATGTAATGATTCAAGAAAATTCCAAGAGATTCATGATAGAAAATGCTGACCATATCCAAAGAAAGAATACAGATAGAAGCAGACTTCTTTCATTTTGTTTTGCTTTTTTCTTTCTTGTGATTTTTCCCCTTTGTCCTGATTCTTCTTTTACAACATGTCTATTACGGAAATACGTTGAACATGATTGTACATGTATAACCTATTATCAGATTGTTTGATGAGGAACTCAAAATCTTACAAAGATGAATGATGCAAACTATCTTTATATGTAATTGGGAAAAAATATATTAATCAGCTTAAAAAAAAAAAGGCAGATATCTTTCCCCAAAGAGCTGTTTTATTGGTTCAGGACTACCTTGCTGTATTCTTTCAGGGGGCATGGTTAAATCACCTAAGGAAAACATTTAAGAAAGTCTTCTTAGAGAAAATTTCTTGAGCAATACCCCACCTCTGATACTGTTGGTATAACCTTGTCTAGGACCCTAAGCAGTTAAATGGTTTGCCCAAAGTCATCCAATCAGGATGTGTTAAAGTTGGAGCTTGAATTGGGCTTTCCTGACTTAGAGACCAGCTCTCTATCCACTTGCTTAATGAAACCCAAGTTAATAAATATATGATCTTCTTATTTTTCTTGTGCAACATGATAATTATGGAAATAGGTATAGAAGAATTGCACATATTTAACATATATTGGATTACTTGGTGTCTAGGGGAGAAGGTAGGGTAAAGAAAGGAGAAAAAATCTGAAAAACAAAGTTTTACAAGGGTGAATGTTGAAAATTATCTTAGCATATATTTTGAAAATAAAAAGCTATTATTAAGAAAATAAATATGTGATCTTGTCAGCATGAGGAGTGCTTTCTGTGGGGAGTTTGCCAACAAGACAGAACACAACTATCTGATCTATGATTTAGCAGATAAGACTGAAAAAAAATACAAAGACATAGAGACATCTAGTTAGTGACGTACAGCTGAACCTGTCAGAGAAAGGGTATACAATTAGGCCTTTTTGACTCTCAATAAGCACTCCTTCTACTGTATTCTGCTACCTCTTGGAATAAATGAATGAATGAACAGATAAATGAATAAATATCATTGTAATAATAATTTAAATTTTAAATTTTTTACTATTATTAATAATTATTACTTTTTAAGCACAGAAACTTTATTCTTTATCTTTTTTCAATACCCTTTACCTTTCCTCTTCCCCCCTGAGAAGGCAAGAAAAACAAAACCCATTACAAATATTTATAGTTCTGTAAAAAACATTTAAGTAAATAATTATTAAAAAACGAAATAGGATGCATCATCACATTTCATTGTCTCCCAAACATTGATAGAAGATGAAAGCAAAGGCAGATAAGAAGATGAATGAATTCCCAACTCTGTGAGAAGAGGGGCCTGTGTGTTAAAGATCAAAAGGAGCTGAGGCTGGCAATCAATGCAAAGGACAACAAAAAGGACTTTAAAAAAGCAATGTGTAATTGCCTAGCAATAGATAAGCAATAGGTGACAGGATGGATATTAGGACTATATTTAGAGTCAGAAAGATTTGAATTTAAATCTTGCCTCTGGCATTTAGTAGCTACATGATCCTGAGGAAGTCAACTGACTTTTCTGCCTCACTTTCCTTATTTGTAAAATGGGGGTAATAATAGCACCACTATACAAATGGTATTACATATATTCATATACAAATATATATATATACACACACATACACATATGTATATGCAATATTGAGGACATTTTTAAAAGGGGAAAGGATTAGTGCTTGGGATAATTGAAAAATAATAACAAATGATTAAGAGAAGTCAGAACTTTGATATTAAAAGTCAGCTTTTATTTCTTTTCCTTTTCTTCTTCCTACCAAGGAGAAAGACCTTTGGACTGAACAGAACAGAATAGTGACTGGGAGTGGATATCCCAGATAAGAAGGAAGACCATAAAATAGCAACTATGGGTCTTTGATAAATTCAGATCCTTGGGTCCAGATGAAGTACATGATTCTGAGACCTTTTTAGAGTTCTTGGCAAAACTGAAGAGGGGACAGGAGGAGAGACTGCTCAACAAATGTCTCCATTTACAAAAGAGGGAAAGAAGACAGAATGTTCAAATTATATTCTGGCATGTTTGACTTTGATTCTTGGTAAAGTTCTAAAATATAATAAAGTATGTGGACATTTTTGAGAAGGGGGGCAGTGATAAATATAAGCTGTTATGGGTTCACTGAGGCTGTATGATATGGCACAAAGAGAACTGGATTTGGATTCAAATCCTCCTTCTGCCACTTACTCCTCTGACCCTCATCAATAAAACAAGAGGTTGATCTTGCTGACCTCTAAGGTCCCTTCCAGCCTTAAATCCACATGTGATTTATAATCATGAACATGTCATGCCAGCTAGCTTCATTTCCTTATTTAGGAGGTATCCTGAGAGGAGGAAAATGCCATGGATATAATATCTGAATTTCAACCGAGACAAAAGCTTATGACTTTGTGGAGAGGATGGAGAGATGTGAAGTTTATGACATTAATGGTGGGTAGATTTGGAACCGGTTAAATGTTGCCAGTTCAGAGTGAAACAGCTAAATGGAGCATCTGGCTGGGAATCAAGAAGTTAAGAAGATCTGAGTTCAAATCTAGCCCCAGCTGGATTTACTTACTAGCTGTGTGATGTTGGGCAAGTCATTTAACCTCTGCTTGCTGCAGTTTTCTCATCTATAAAATGGGAATGATAATTGCACCTACCTGCCAAGGTTATTTTAAGGATCAAATGAGTTCATATTTGTAAGGTTCCTGGTACATAGTAGGTGCTTAATAGCTGTGATGAGGAAGATGGCGATAATGATGAAGATAGCTGACATTTTGGGTGACAGAATCAGGATCCAAAAAAGATTTAACAGGCTTGGATGATATAATCTAACAAGTACCTTCTCTGGAGGTGACCACCCTCCCCCCACTTAGACCTGCAGATTGGGCCTCCTGAAGACTACTTGAATCCCTAGGTGCAAAATACTGAATGGTTTTATAGTACTAAAATTCTAACTTTTGGGACCCCAATGGTATATTTCCTTTTAATATTAAGATATTAGATATAATTAGTTTAAAGCAAAGACATTTACTGAGATGGCATTTTAGGAAAACCAGTAACAAAGCACTCCCCAGCTAAATGGGACATGTGTTCAAGGACATGCTGATGAATGTGCTGATAAATCTTTAACAACTGACTCTCTAGAAGGAAAAAGAAAGTATGCATGATCACTTGCAAGTTTAATCAACACTACTGACAATTTCCCCATCAGTTTCTTAAATGTAGACTATCAACAAAATATGAAATTGAGCCTTGATTTGTGGAGTTTATCAATTTCCAAAGTGGAAATGTTCACAATGAAAATTTAACAATATTCTCCAGGGTGCCTGTTTGAGTTAGCTTCAGGACATGACTAAGTATATTCGCTATAGTTATATCTATTGTCAGTGGAAAAGGGTGTTCACACATTTTATACATTAGTAGAAAGGAATATATATATATATAATAAAGTCATGTGATCCAGGTAACTCACACCTCCAATGCTGTAGAATTCTGATGTCCTTTTTTCTCTTGTAGTAACCTTGAGCTGCTCTCCCTTGGGTGCAATGTAGGTCACTCATCGGGGTTCTCTGGGCTTATTCCTCTTTGGAACTCAAATCTTGTCTGCTGGTACTAATTCTCTCTCAACTTGCAAGCTGAATTCTCTGAGGCTGCTCTCTGTTGAACAAGGCATCTCTTCCTGGGTGAGTAGCTCCATTCAAGACAAAATGATTAATGTGGCAGAAGGAGAGAGAAATTTCCTTCCCTTCCAGGAGGCAAAAATCAATTCCCTCTCAAGAGCTGGCTCTTTTCTCTACTGCCAGACTTATCTTGCCTGACTGCCTGGAGAGTGTGTCTTGCTTTTTAAAAGGCCACCAGGATTATGACCAATTCCTCTTCCAGCTAGTGGCTAGGTG
Source organism: Sarcophilus harrisii (assembly GCF_902635505.1). Lineage (NCBI taxonomy): Eukaryota > Metazoa > Chordata > Mammalia > Dasyuromorphia > Dasyuridae > Sarcophilus > Sarcophilus harrisii. The sequence continues at coordinate 551,409,605 of NC_045428.1, forward strand.
CTCTCTATTTCTATCAATCTTGATTGAAGAATCTCTTTTAAATTTAACAAAAGGATAACAAAGTATAAATCCTTATTTTTGCTTCCTTTAAGACCTTAACATCTCATTGTCTTTGGTCTCTCTGCCCTTTATCTTCTGTAATTTTATCAAATGGTCTGGGTAGAAAACAAACGACCATAGATATCCTAACCAACTTTCCACCCACACACTAATAAGATGACATCGAATATAGGTAAATGTTAATAAAAAAAAAATTGGGGAGGGGAGAGGTGGTTTAAAATAATCAACTGCAGAAAAATCGATACAGAGGAGGCTTGTCTGGATAATGGTTTGGATGAGGACATTTAAGGCCTTCTCTGGACTGTAACCTTAACATAAACCAACACTGTGACCTGGCCACACAAACAAGTACAAATGATCCTGTGAAAGGGGAACTTGTAAGAGAGGCCTAGTGTTCAGAACAAGAAGCTTATAAACTCCACTATTTTCTGCCCTACTCTGATCATATCTGGAGGGTTGTATTTACTTCTGGGTGTTATGAGATGGCTCTCTGGGAAGAGGGAGAGAGAGAGAAATGCAGGAGGAACTATAAGCTATGAAAATAAAGATCTGACTAAAAATTCATTTTCAAAATTTCCCTTTTCAAAGGAGGAGACGTATGTCTTCCAAGGACAATCAAATATCTCATTTCCTGTATATAACTTTCCATCTCCCCTCTTCATAAATTTGTATTGGGACTTCCTCATTTCTGAAAAGGACTCACCCTTTACTTTGCCTCTTCAAATGCCCAGTTTGCATAGGCATACTAATGCACTGCTGATGGAGATACAAACTGGTACAATTATTCTGTAAAGTGATTTGGAATTATGAAAACAAAATGGTAAAAATGTTTTTTTTTGATGGGGAGGTTCTACAGTAAGCATAGACCCAAGAAAGTCGCTGACAAAAAAGAAATGTTCCATAGTCCCCAAAACATTTATAGCAACACTTCCTGTGGTCACAAAGAATAGAAACAAAATAAATGCTCTTCCATTGGTGAAAGGCTGAACAAATTGGGTATGTGAAAATAGCAGAATATCACTTTGCTGAAGGAAATTATGAACATGATGAACAAGCATCAACAACTTACATGAACTGATGCAAAATAAAGTAAGCAGAGCAAGAAAAAAAACATTCACACAATTGATCACAATACTGTAAATGGGCAAAACAAGAAAAAAAAAATCAAAAGTGAGTATTGTGAAGTTGGGGAAAAAAACAAGCTTGACCTCCAGAGAAGAAATATGAGAAGACACCTCTCCTCACTTTATGATAGAGGTAGGGGTACATAGGTGTGAAATACTGCATATGATACCAGATCTTTTTGATGACTGGTTTACTGAATTTTTTTTATTGTTTAAAAAAATGTTTTATTACAATGGATAATTTGAAGAAATCAGTCAGTTAGTAAGCATTTATTAAGTACCTACTATGAACTAGTCAATGTCCTAAGCACCCACACTGTCCCAAGCACTGGGGACACAAATGAAAAAAAATTTAAAAAAGGAGAGAGTTCCTGCTCTCGAAGAGTTTACAATCTGGGGAAGAGAAAACACAAAGAAAAGTGAAAGGGTTGGTGGCAAAAAAGTTTTCAGAATCAGGGCCAGGGTGAAGAAGTGAAAGAAGTCCCAGAGACAATACAGAGACATAAGAAATGAAGGGGAGAGAAGGAAGGACATAAAGGAAAAAGTAAGCAATAGGGGGAAAAAAGCAGTAAAAACCTATTTTGGTGACAAATCACTATCTTAGCTTATCAAGTACTTTCTCCTACATTAGGCGGAGGCGGATCCATTCAGTTGCTACTTTTTATCCAAAGGTCTTCTCACAAGATACTTTGTATCTTATATATGTAAATTTCACATTTACTATTGTAACATTGTTGCAATCATCCACTCTTCTAAACCTAAGGACTCTTAAGGTCTCTGTGGCTCCCTGCCTTGTAGCTTTGGGGAATTTACTGTCAACGAAAAGTTCCGAATCTGTTCTTTTCTCTGATTTTTCGAGACATTGTTCTCTCCCAGTTCTCCTCCTTTGACTGCTCCTTCTTGGTCTCTCATGTTTGATCTTTTACCAGGTTGAGCCCATTAACTGTGAATGTCTCCAAGGCTCTGCCCTGGGCCTTCTGATCTCCTTTGGTAACACCATCAGTTCCTTTGGCTTGAAAGGCCAAGTTCTCTCATGGAATCCAGGGCCATCTCCAGTCGACCTGATCTGTATCTTGCACTGGATCCAGAGGGCTCTGGAGGGAAAGGGAAGCTGGCAACTTTGCACAGCCCTCTCTCACTTCAGTCCAATTCGCTTGCATGTCATGGTGTCACCTCCCTGATGTCATGATCTTCTTTGAGAATGGAACTAGTCAGTTGGGCAACTCAACTCTTTCTTTCCTTCTTCCTCTCTCTTTCCTCCCTCTCTTTTATTACTTTCTTTTTCTCTCTTCTTCTCTTTCATTTTTCTTTTTTTTCTTTCTCTTCTTTCCCCTCTTTCCTCCCTCCTTTTCTCTGTTTCTTTCTCTTTATCTCTGTCTGTTTCTCTTCTGTTCCCTCTGTCCACATAGGGTGTTGTACTCTTAGCTGCAAGAGCTCTGCCCAGAGGAATGTAAAATTTGATCACTAAAACTTCCCCAAATATCTTGGGTTTAACCCAAATCACTTTGGCTTTCATTGATTGTCCAACAATAAGTCCCAGGCCAAGTTCTACTTAGTCATTGCTGGAGCCATGATTGGCTCAGAATGAATGTAAGTAGCAATTGTTTCTGGTTTAGCCAGAAATACCGAGTCTTCCCCTCCCAGATTTTTTTTTTTTTTTTTGACTAGGTAAAAGAGGCTGGATGGGGAGTAGGTATCCCAGATAAGAAAGAAGATCATAAAGTAGCAAATATGGGTCTTTGATGAATTCCAATCCCTGGGTCCATGATTCTGAGACCCTTTTAGTGATATTGATAAAACTGGGGAGGGGGACAGGAGGAGAGAGTGTTCAACAAATATCTCCATTTACAAGAGAGAAAAGAAGGCAGAGTGTTCAAATTATATTCTGGCATGTTTGACTTTGATTCTTGGTAAAATTCTAAAATATAATGTTAAAGTATGGGGACATACTTAACATCTGGGTCCAGTGGCCAGATACTTAACATTACTTAACAGCACTTAACAAATGCTTATTGCTATGACTGAGCTGTAAAATGAATTGGGGAAGAAAGTGGTTCCTTCTCCAGTTCATCTTACAAATGAGAAATGGAGGCAGACAGGGTGAAGTGATTTGTCCAGGATTACACAACTAGTAAGTGTCTGAGGCCAGATTTAAACTCAGGAAGAGGAGTCTTCCTCTAGATTATTATATTATTTCTATATAGAAGACTTTGAAATCAACACATCCAGTTCCTATTTATTTCCTGGTCATGAAAATAATAACAATGATCGTAGCATTTATATAGCTCCTACTATGTACCAGGCATTGTGCTAAGTGCTTCAAATGTGTCATTTGATCGTCACAACCACCTTGGGAAATAGGTGCTATTATTGTCTTATTTTTACATTTGAGGAAACTGAGTGTGTGGAATAGAGAGATAAGGTGAAGAATTTACAGGAATATGTGAATTCTTTTTTCTGTATTTTATTTTCATTATTTCTGTGTTTCCCCTATGACCTGTATAATATGTGCAGGCCCATATTTACTTGAGCTTTGGCCAGCTATAAACATATTTACTTAACTTGAGCTGATGACATTTATCAACATTTGACATTTATCGATATTTAGACTATTAGTTTAAACACTGTCTGCTTGATTTTCTAAAATCCAAAGGCCTGATTTTCTGTTTCCTTGAAATCGAGTGATTTTGGGGAAACAGAACCCTTCCATTCCAATCTCCCCAAATAGCAACAACCACTTAGATGCCTCCCCCTCCCCTTCTCAATGCTCTCTTGTGATGTAATCTCTTGTATAAAAGCTGTGTATCTTTACTACTTCTTTAGCCCTCCTACCAACCAGCTTTCTCTTTCTCTTATCTTGTGGTGGGACTGCTCATTCTCATGAGGATTCAATAAACAATCTTTCTGTTTCCTACTTTGAGTGATCTCTGAGTAGTCATTTTGAGTAAGGGTCTTTTTACATCCCACACATGAGGCAAACAGAAATTTAAAAAATTTGTCCAGGGTCGTATAATTAGTAAATGTTTGAAGCTGAATTTGAATTCAGGACTTCCTGACCCTCAGATCCAGCACTTTAGCTTTTAGATTCACATCCAGTTGCCAACTAGTGCCACTTAGTTGCCTCCAATCTCCTCCTCACTAGGCCTACATTCCACTCACTCCTTCCCATTAATCCCATCTTCCCATTGCAATTTTGAATCCCATCTCTGGGATCCTGGCTCTGATAGGTGATTTATAGATGAGGAAATTAAGACAAGCAGCAGTTAAGTGATTTGTGTAGGGTCATATAGTTAGGTTTCTGTTGACTGACTGCATGATTTGGAGGAAGCTTTTTTAGTTGAGTGTGTATCTAGAATTGTTGGCATTTTAAGAAATTTAAGAATTTAAGAAAGATCTGAATCAGTTTCAGTTATCTTCTTTGCTTATAGTGTCTAGTGAAAGATGACACTGTATGGGGCAAAGGTCTTAGGGCCATCTCCCTTCTGAGACCAAACAACCTATGAGAAACAGACTGTGATTTTTGGCTTTTTACCTCTCTCTCCACCCTGCCTCCCCTCCTCTACTCCCTCACCTCTGTTCTAAGTAAATGGAATGGGGTCTCACAATTTTGTGAGTTTAAAAAGTCATCATGAACGTGCTCCAGCATACCAGAATTTCAGAACCTGGGTTCTAGGTAGGGCATTGCAGCCAACCTAGCACTAATGTGCTAAAGAACCAGATGGACTAGGGCTAGAAGAATTTGGGAGAAGAATTCATTCATCAGTCAAGCTGCCCTTGGACTCAGATTTGGTGGAAATAATGCTTTTTTGTTGTTTTTTTTTAAAATCCTAATTCTCCTTTCTTCACCACCACCACCTATTTTGCCCCAAGGTTTGATACTTTCTTGCTATAACTTTTGATGGGAATACCTCTTTATAAAACCTAATTGATGTTAATTGTTAAATAGAAGGGAGGTGCTAATCTAATTACTGGTGCATAATAGTAACTGAGAGGAATTGAGCTAGTGGGACTTGAGCCCAGGGTGGAAGAGAATACCCAGCTTATTTCCTCAAGGTTATACCCTAGAATCCTGAGGGGAAGATATAACCTGTTCAGCTCTGCAAAGAGAGCCAGAGCTTGTGTGTTATATTAGGGAAGTATTTTGTATATAATAAGCACTTAATAAATGCTCCCACTATATGTCTCTTTCCTTCCCTCCCTCTCTCCAGATATCTATTTAGATATCTCTCATACAAACATCTATATCTATCCATATATCTGAATATCTATCCACCTATCAGTTGATGTATCTCTCTTTCTCTCTGTCTCTCGGTTATCTCTGTGTTGTCTCCCTCATTAGAAGAGGTCCTTAAGTATAGCAACTTTCTACACTTTCTATTTGTATTCCCAGTACTTCTCTCTCTTAAGCCCTACTCCCATGTCACCGATTAACAACTGGACATAACTACCAGAATGTCCCACAGACACCTCAAACTCTGCTAAAGCAGGGTTTCTGGGGAACTACCAATCTTTTGGTCACCCAGATTTACAACCTTGCAGTCATCAATGACCATTCACTTTCCTTCAGCTCCTCCGCCCCCACCGCCAATTTCAAAAACCCCCATTCTATTCTCTATCTCTCACTTCCTACCTCTTCTCACCATTCAGGCCATCAAACTTTTCTTAACTATCTAGACTGTTGCAAAAGTCTCTTCATTGGCCTCTCTGCCTCAGTTTCTCCATTCACCAATATACTCTCCACACAACTGCCAAATTAATATATATATATATATATGTATATATATATGTTATTATTATTATATCTTTTCTTTACAAAACATCTGCATGGGTAATTTTTTTCAATACTGACTCTTGCAAAACCTTCTGTTCCAACTTTTCCCCTCCTTCCCTTCACCTCCTCCCCTAGATGGCAGGTAGTCCCATAGATGTTAAATATATTAAAGTATACATCAAACCCAATATATGTATACATATCTATGCAGTTATCTTGTTGCACAAGAAAACCAAATTGATATTCTTAAAGAACAAGTCTGACCACTCCCTTGCTCAAGAAGCTTTAGAGGCTCTCGGCCAAAAACAGACTCCTTTGTCTGGCATATGAAGTCCTTTGCAATCTAATGCAATGCCCTCTTTCTAAGTATGATTTCACATTACTGTCTCTCTCTTATTCTTTGTAAGGTATACTATCTGGCCTGCTTGCTCTAATCCCTATTCAAGTTATTCTATCTCATCCACTTCTTCACCTCACTGCCTGGATGATCTGGGAGAGACCTTTAGCCTCTATGGGTAAATCCCTTAACCTCTCACTATAGCTTCCTCATAATGAAAGCAGTTGGACAAGATGGCTTCTGAGATGCCTTCCAGCTCCAGATCAAAGATCCTATAATCTCCTCCCCTTTCTATAGGCTGCCTGGTTTCCAGAATCTAGCCCACTTCACCTTCCCTTTGTGTAATCTCTAGCTTTTTGCTGGGTTTACTCAAGTGGCACACAAAGTCTTCCCAGTTATAATTACTGCCAATATGGATTTACTACATGGTTACTTTGTATATCATTTGCTTTTTCTTATATGTGAATTCTTTTCCTTGACATTACTTCTGCTACTTGGATCCCAAGACTGAACTAAAGTGATACCTCCAACAAGATTGTTCAGATTTCCCCTCTCTCCACCCTAGCTTCTGAACTACTTTGAATTATTTTGTGTCTACTTATCTCTGTATATAATGTTTCCTAGGTGCTTGGAAGTTCCTTGAAGCTTTGTAGCCCCAGCACCTGACACAGTTACTTCTTGAAATATTATGGGCAGTTAATAAAAGTTTATTCAATTAAATCGAATTACCTGTTCTCTGAGTACCTCCCCCAACCCCTTCCACAGCATCGTTCAAAGTTCCTCAAAAGCAAGAATGGCATGTAGTATGTACTTAATAAATGCATGATATGTATAATAGGTACCCGATTTCTTATCTTATCAATGGCTGGGGAAAGGGTTGAAGAGAGAGGATGTGGAACTCTAAATGAAGGTTTTTTTTTTTTTTTTTTTTAAATGCATGATGTAGTTGAATACTTTAGTTTGACTTTATGGCCAATTAAAGAAGAAAGGAAAGAGAGAAAGCAAATGGGAAAGGGAAGAGAAGATAAAGAAAAGGGGAAAGAAATTTAAAGTAGAGAGAAAAGGAGAGGAGAAAGAAACAGAGAGGGTTGGAGAAAGTTAGAAAGAGAGAGCGACCTATGAGAGAAAGATAGAAAGATGGAGACAGGAGAAAGGCATAGGGAGAAAAAAAGATGAGCTTGGTTAATCTGAAATGCTAAAACACTCTGTTAAACTCTGCTTTTCAATTGGATTGTTGGCATCAGAGTAAGTTATCACTGCTCTTTGGAAGCTAATTAATTGTCTGATTCTTTTACCACTGGGAAACAACTTGTAGGTTTTTATTTTCAAACTGTCTCATTTATTCTTGGAGGGAAAACTTTCATTTTCACAGGAAATTTTAAAATCTTTTCCTGTGTGTGAAGGAAGGAGTTGATTTTTGACATTCACTTTGGAAAGTAGAGATGTCAATCCCTTTGACATTCAAAAGCTGTCAGATTGCCTTATTCTTCTCTTTTGAGAAATTGGGGCTGCCTCATTCTACAATGGCTAAAACTTACTGTTGGAATCAGCCTATATTTTCTTGTCTTTATTCTTCAAAAAAATCAAATCCAAAATTCTTTGTCGAGTTAAAAAGCCTTCTGCAATAAATAGGGTAAGCATAGTTCAGAGCTCTTCAGCGTTCTCTACTAAATCAATGTGGAATTGAGTGGATTTGAAATCTTCCAGAGGCTTAGCTACAAATGGAGTATTCACCTAAAGTGTAGTTCTGTGACCAGTCAAAAACATATCTTAAGGTATTTGTGCATTTCTAGGATACACAGACAGGTAAAGTTCTAAAAGTTCTCAATTTCTTAATCTGAAAGACCTTTTTGTACTCTTCCAACTTATAGATTTATAGGATTCAAATTCTTTCCCATCTCTCCACAATGCTCCAGAAAAAACCTCTATTCCTCTGGAAGCTCACCATACTACTGAATTTCACATACTGTCAGTACCCTCCTTCCCTATCCCAGCCTCTCCTTCTGATTAGCTGGTTTTCTTCTCTTTTTATGTTGGTGTCTTCCCCTGTAGCACAATTCTTGGCACATAGTAAATACTTCATAAACGATTGTCTATTTTAAAACTGAAAGAGACATTAGGAATCTATGATTTTCATTTTGCAGATTAAAAAACTGAACTATTTTACTAAGGTCACATAGGTAATTAGTAATAAAGCTGACATTTGACCCCAGGCCTTCTGACTCCTTGCAGTACAGTTATATTTTCCATACCCCGAGGAGGTTTAGGGAGTAACTACCTGCAATCTGGAAAATCCATGAAAAATTTTTAGCCCTCTCCTCACTTTCATACTGGAGAAAGAGCCTGATTTTTTTCTCTTTTTCTTTTATGGACTGTTTACAATACCTTATTGTAAAATTTGAGTTTAAGTATATGGTCATAGGTGCTATATCATCTGTTGGCCTTTGCTGTCCTATCTGGCTTTCACAAAACTCTTCCCCCAAATTCCCATTTAATTTCTTATGCCAACTGGCAATATGCTGCAACCACAATGGGGAAAGTCATGATGTTAAAGGGATAACTGTACTCTTTCTACTATATCACAGAAGTCTAGGATTCCAACTTGATGCATTGGCTTGCATCTTTTTTTAGTTGTTTAACATCACCTTTACACCATGGGATCAGGATAAGGTTAGAAAGGAGGCAGGGTTATTTAAGGGTAGGTTTAGAAGAATGCTCCCTGGAGATCAGACTTTGGATGCAATTCCTTAGAAGTACATCCTGGGAAAATAGAAGAGTATCTGGAATCAGAGGACTTGGGCTCCTGTCATTTATAACCTATGTGCCCACCTTCTGGGCCTCTGGTTATTTGGAAAATGGGAGAATTAGGATCTAAAGTTCCTGAAATCTATGGTTTTTTTTTTCTCACAACTTTTCTAAATGCTATTTCTGATGTAGTAGCAGCATTTGGAGTAGAAAGATCTGGGTTGGAATTGCAACTTGCAGTCCTAGCTGTGTGATCTTATGTGAGTCACCATGCTATCCTCAACTTCAGTTTCCTGTAATTTGAGGAGACTGGACAAGGAAGAGACCTCTAAATTCTGTTCAAGTTACAGATCCTATGACATAATGGGCATAAAATATGACCATTACATAATGCTTTTTGTTTGTGGCAGCATCTCATGGGATATCATGTGGCAGCTAAGGGAGGAAAGAGGTCTATGAAGAAATCCTCCAAAGCCAACCAACATATCCTTCCATATTTAGTGACTTTAATCTGAAAATGGGCACAGGAAAAGGCAAGGGAAAAGTAAATCAGAGAACCGAGCTCGAGCTGAAGAAATAAAAGAGGCTGAAGGCTTGCAGACTAAATCCGTACATCTTTCTGTCAGCTCTGAGCAACATCACAAAAAAGTGAAATTGACCAGATGTATAAATTCAATGAATGTTTATTAGGGAAATGGCATATCTGAGGTTGCAAAGAAATGGCAAAGCTCCTGTACTCAGGAGCTCAAGAGTTTATAGCTCTGGGATGCAAAAAAAGGTAAATCTCAAGGAGGGAAAGACAACTAACAACTGGGGTGGTGATTGTGGTAAAGTTAAGAAGATCTACCTTAGAAAGCAGTATCTGATGTGAGCTTAGAACGGCTACAAAGATTATTGCAAGTGAGGAGGAAGTTCATTCTAGGCATGAGGGGACAGCCCATGCTAAAGTCCTGAGGTGGAAACTGAAATACCAACTTCAGGGAACAAGGGATAAATAGATCAGTTTGATTTGAATAAAGAGCACAATAAAGGATAATAAGTCCAGAAAAAAAAGGATGGAACCAGGTTGCTGAATTTTAATGTTAATCTGGAAGTTATTTATTTATTTAATTTAAACTGCAGGAGTTTTTTATTTTATACTAAGGAGTCACCGAGTCACTTGAGCATGGCATTTTAAAAAATAATAGTTTTTTTAGTAGTATTTTTTTTAAGAGGCAGATTATTTTGGCAGTTGTGGGAAGGATAGATTGGAGGTAGGGTGAGGATAGAGATCAGGAAATTAATCAATTAGGGAGGCTATTGTAGTAGTCTCCAGAAGAGGTGACAAAAAGCCTTTACTTGGGTGGTGGCTGTGTGAATGGAAGGAATAGGATGTCTGTGAGAGTGTTATGGTGTTAGAAGCATAAAATCAATTAGGCAATTGATTGGATTTGGAAGGAGGAGACTGGTAAGTGGTGCTAGGTTTTGCGTTGTATGACTAGAAGCTTCCTTCCACTGAAACAGGAAAATATGGAGAAGGGGCAAGTTTTTAGGGGATGTTGAGGAGTTCTGTCTTAGGTCTGTTGAATGTGAGATTGCAACAGAGTGACTAGTTGAGATATCCAGGTAGGTGGTGTTGAGGTAGCAGAACCCTAGAGAAAGATATCAGAATTTGGGTGTCATCTGCAGAAAGCTGATAACTGAACCTTTAGGAGGTGGTGACATTTAAAAAAAGGGGCTGAGTGGTTTAGAGCAAAAATTTTTTGAGCGAGTCTTGGATCTCTTTGGCAGTCTCGTAAGGTCTATAGACTTCCCCAGAATAATTATTTTACATGCATAAAATAAAATACATAGGATTATGAAGTAAACCCAATATAATGAAATTATTAAAATATATTTTTTAAAAATTCATATATACTGGGTTAAAACTCCTTATTTAGAGAAAGAAGAAGATCTAGCATGAAATCTTGGAAGACAGCAATGTATAGGGAATGGACTATGGACAGTTGTCCAGCAAAGAAAACTGAGAAGGAACTATAGAGTTATAAGGAAACCAGGAGACATGACAAGGAGAGAAAGTATTTAGGAGGAGGGATTGGTCAAAACTACCAAGGGCTACAGTCTTCATGAAAGATGAGGACTGAGAAAAGGTCAAGGGATTTGGCAATTGATTATCAAATCTAGTTCTTGGAGATAGGGTTGGAAGGGAGGATTTGCAGGGTTACTGTGGTAACTCAGAGTGTAGTAGTTGAAAAGTGGAATCAGGCTCACGATTTCTTTTGGGGGAGGAGCTTTCATTTTTTTCTGAGTAGTACTGGGGTTGGGACCTCCTCCCTTCCAGGTAAACATGTAGAACTCCACCACAATCTGGCCTAATTTAGGGCCCTGTGACGATAGCTCTATCTAAAGCTTTATTTTGAAAGGAAACAACAGGTTACTGATCTGGAAGTCCTTTAGAAATCTCTACACAATTAGATAACTGACTAGTGAAATGGCAGGTCAAACTCAACCAAAAGAGAAGAAAGGATTAAGATGAGAAGATATGAATATGATGGAAGACACTCTGAGAGATTCATGCAAAAAAGCTGGAAAAAGTAAGATGATCTGCCTTGAGCACCTCTATTTCCTGCAAGTTTAACTGATAGAAATTACCACAATAAGGAAGGCCAAAGAACTTAGAAGGTGCCTCAGCCAGCAAATTTCTGGTCTGCTGATCAGGTGGTAAGAACTATCAAAGATACCATGGGTATCAAATCCTAGTTCATAGAATATTAGAAGGATCTTCCATGGAGTCGTTTTGGGAGAACAGGAACAAAAATCACATGGAAACCAGTGGACATGGATGAGTATGATCTGCATTGATGGAAAGACTGACTATATACTCTCCTCCATGTGATTTAACAATTCCATTCAAAAAACATTTATTAAGTGCCTTCTACACTACTAAGGATAAACCCCACAACAAAAACCCCACAACAAAATAGTTCCTGTCTTCAAGTAGCTTATTTTCTAGGGGTAGGGAAATAACATGTATGCAGATAAACTATTACTACTACTACTACTAGCTAGTATTTTAATAGAATTTTAAGGTTTGCAAAGTCCTTTGTAAATATTACCTCATTTGATCCTGACAACAACCCCTGGAGGTAGAGGCCATTATTATCTCCATTATATAGATAAGGAAACTGAGGCAGACAGAGTTCTGGTGTTGCCTAGGGTCAAATAGCTAGCATTGATGGAAGAATTTATACTCATTTGAACTTGATTCCAGGTCTAGCACTCCATCCACTTTACCACCTAGCAGCCTTGAAATTTTTGAGCTGAGAGATAGAATGTCAAATATGGGAAATGCCAAATAGGTGAATGAGGCTGGAATGTGGGGAGTAGAGTGGGGAGTGATGAGAAATCAATTTGGAAAAATAGGTTGGAGCTATATTTTGAAGTATCGACTGAAAGTTGAGATAGTTTTTTGATCTGTGGTTTCAAACCCCTAATTCTCTTGATTGGATACTAATGAGAGAAGATGTTAAACTCGAGTTGGGAGGGTTGGTGCTTGATTTACTTTTCTTGCCAGCTGACTATATAAATTTAAACATGATGTATAACTTTTCTGTCAGCTGATATTGTCTTTATCTCCCAGTTAAGATGTTATGAGGATGAACCCAAGCTTTCTTGGGTTGAGCTGAGTTCAAATTTGACCAGACACTTACTAGTTGGTGATTCTGGGCAAGTCATTTACATTGTCTCCCTTTCCTCATCTTTAAAATGGGGGATAATAATAACACAAATGATGACTGTAAAGTGTTTAACATTTTTCTATTTGTCTGAGAGAGGTGCCTGGTCATGGATTTGGGGGTGGGGATCTGGATGTCATTGATTCTGGTTTTCCATCAAGCAGGCCATATTTATTTCGGTTGGCATTTAAATTTTACAAAAAATGCTTTCTTTTCAGCCATCCCAAGACATTGGTCTTATAGGTATTTTTATCCCCATTTTACAGATAAGTCTGAGGAAACCTAAGGTACTAGCTTGAGTATGTGTGGCCCAAGATCACAGGAACTAGTGAGTGTCAGGATAAGTAGTCAAACTCAAGTCTAACTTCTAGAAGTCTATGATTTGGAAGCTTCCTCAGAGGTCTCCAAATAATTTTCAACTGCCATACAAATCTCAGTGGAACCTTCTGCCTTACTCTTCAGAAGCTTACTTTCAGGAGGCCTTTCTTTTCCCCTTCTCAAGGCCTTCACTCCAGTCCCCAACCCCCTCCTCATAAAGGATTTTTAAGACTTTGAGGAAACAAGAGCCAGCTCTTTCCTTCAGAAAGGGATCCCAGGTTTATAGTTGATACCTTAATATTACAAATAACAATGTTACTGTTTTTAGATGCCAAGAAGTCAGAGCTTGAAGGAACTGTGTAGATCATGTCTTTGTTCTTTACTGAAGAGGAAATGGAGGCCTACAGAGGCTATTTTCATAGAATTTAAAGCTGAAGTGTGCAGAGTGGACATCACAGATTATTCTAGACCAGAGAGATTTCGACATTTGTCAGAGGTCACACAGCTAGTAGAAAACCGAGCAGAGATTCAAACTCCAGGTCCTCTGGTCCCAGCTCCACAGCTTTTAACATCGGAAGTACAGTTGCTTTCTTTGTCCAAAGACAGCAAAGGACCCTTCCGATGGAAGACACATGAGAAAACACGCCACAAAATTCAGACCTCATGGAATCATTGAATTTGAACTCCGAAAAGTACTATCTAATCTTACCTACACATTTTTTCAGAGGGGGAAATTAAGGCCCAGCGAGGCTCACAGATATGTCTAAAAAGTCACGACTAGCAAGTTAGTGACAGATCTAGGCTTCTCCGATCCAATAGGATTTCCAAAGCCGGAAAGGATCTGCGATTAGAACCCATGTCTCCTGATTTGCCAGCCTAATCTCTCGTCTGGGTCCTTCTAAATGCAGCCCACTTCAGGTGAACATCAGATGGGCGCTAAATCCACCCTGAAATCGGGTCCGTGGGCACTTTCTACACCGAACAAAGGGGCCAGTTGAGAAGCAGGACAGTGTTACCGTGGGAGGCGGGGTCTGAGATAGCTGGGGGTGAGGGCTGCGAGTTGTGGGGTGGGGGAGGGTGGATGGGGGGGGGGTGTCGGACGCTTTGATCTCTTCCAGGCATCCTGCCCATCTCCCATCTCCCAGATGTGTGCTGGCATCCACCCCTGGGAAGGGTGTACTATTTGAGGCACATGCACGCACGCACCCAGACCCTGAGCCCGCAGCAGCCCTGGTGTTGTAAAATGAGAGTGAGTTTCCCAAGTTCACCCAGGCCCTTGGGTTGGCATAGCAACCAGGCAACCTGTTCCCGAGCCGGCGGCTGCCTCTCCTGCCTAGCCTCGCCCGCCTCCCCTCCCCTCCCTCCCTCCCGGACTCTCTTTCTCTCCCTCCCTCCCTCCCTCTCCCTCCTCTCCTCTCCCCCCTCCCCTCTCCTTTCCGCACATGCTGCCGCCGCCGCCGCCGCCGCCGGAGCCAGGGCCGGAGCCGATCCCAGCATGCACCGCGCCAGCCCAGTCCCCAGTGGGCCGCCATGTTGTCGGAGTGAAAGGTAAGGGGGAGCGAGAGCGCTGGCGAGAGCCGATCCGGGGGGCTGAAATCCATCTTCATCCGACCGCTCCGCCCGTGAGTATCCGAGCCCCGCCGGGTCCAAAAGCTACCCGGGACTCCCAGTGAGCCGATGGTCCGATCATATTGGGGTTCTGGGCCGGCGGGAGCGGGGAGAAGGGCTTTGGAAAAGCCGCCCCGGCCCTGGCTCCCGGGGCTGGCGCTTCCCTCGCTCCGCTCCTAGTACATGTTTTGGAGTCAGCAGCAAGGCCCCTATTGTTATCGGAGGAGGGAGGGGACGCGGAGGGAGGTGCAAACGGGGAAATCCTCTGCCTCTAGGCCCCGGCCAAATGCATTCAAGGCTTTCTGCATTCACCCTCCCCCCAGCTCGGGGGTGGGGGGCGTCCCCCCACCCCGCCCCCTCCTCCCCCAGCCCCCCAAAGCCTAGGGCTCGGGGTGCTCCTGCACATCGCATATGCGGGTGGGAAAGAGGGCTCGATTGTCTCCGTGGACATCTAGGGGCTGAGAGCCAGAGGCACCCCAAATCTGTCCCTCGGGGGTGGGGGGCAAGCTGGGGGGGACAAGTCAGCCAGCCCTGGAGCGGGAGAAAGCTTTTGCCGGGGTAGTGTGGAGTGACCAGACCCAGCGAGTGGGGGAACTTGATGGAGGGAAGAGGGATAGATAATGGAAAAAGGTGTGGAAGTCCCCCTCAGGAAGTTTCGGAGGCTGGGAGGCAGGATTTGCAGGCTCTGCTGGCCTTTTGTTTACGTGGGGAGGAGTTGTTGGGGGGCTTAGGGAAGGGGGAAGCAGGGAGAGAAGTCCCTGATTAGAAACAGAAAGAAAAGAAAGAGAGAGGGACCGAGGTTTTCTTAACTGAAAAGGGGCTCTACTCTCTGTTAGTTGCAAGGAAAACAAACGCTCACTCACGCACACACACAAACAAACATAATATCCTCTTATCCTGTGTATTACAATGCTCGACAATTTCAGCCCCGTCAATGTGCCTGGTAAACAGGTAATTTGTTATATTTCTAAGTTAACCCTTCTGTGCTCCAGGGAGAAAGAAATACACTTTGGTAACTTTCTTTCGAGAAGGAATTTTATTTAAACAGTTTCTCTCTTTGAGTGAAGATTTTTTTTAATGGATTTTTTTTTTTTTTTTTTGTTATCTTTCGTGCAATCAAAGAGGATTGGTTGCTCTTCATTTCGTGCCTTCAGTTTCTGCTCATTTCCTGTTCTTTTCGGAGTAAAGCGAGTTTGTATTGGAGGGGTGGTTTTTTTTCTTTTAGGCCTTTTCTTAAACAATAGGTTTGTAGTTTTCGATGATGTAGTTTTATATAAGTGAAGTGAGCGGTTTTGTTTTTTCTTCTGTGCTAATTTTAACTTCTAAAACACTTCTAAGAGCTGCTGATTCTTTATCAAGTCTGGAAAATGCTCATTGGATTCTGAACTTTGATTGGTACTTTGTAGTATACACATTGTATTCATTTTGGCCAAGGCCACTCTTGGCTTTTTTGAAGTTAGCTTTTGTTTAGTTCCAGTCTCGGTTTTGTTGCTTAAAAATACATTTCTGACCCCAGAATGTTTGTTTTTTAATTAAAAGCATGTGTTAAGAAACATGTTTTTACTAAAGCATTTAAAAGGTGATTATGGAGGAAAAGTTTTCTTTGTTTGAAAGTGTACTAGTTAGGAAGATGATAATATTAAAAACTGTTTGAAAGGTTTGGGAAAGAACAGCTCTCATTAGAGTTCAGTAGTTTTAAGTTATGTATACAGTTTCTTGTATCTTTAAAAACAGTACAAATGATGACTTTTCAGCATGACTTTCAGATATGTATGAGGAATTTAATGCATATGGGTTAAATATTTTTCATTTATATGAGTATTAATCTGTGTGCTGTCATTGTTGGTATTTGCAGATATTGTGTATTTGGACTAAAGTTGATTGTTATCAGGTTATTTGCTCTTCTTCCTTCCCCAATCACTCTTTCCCCCCTCCCCCCCCAAGTCCCACCTTTGCCAAGTTTTCTGCTCTTGTTTGGGATTGCCTTGCCCACATTAGGTGAAGCAGGAAGTTCCAGGGTGTACAGATGGCTTTACAAAAGCCGATTGTATTTTTAGACATTTTGATTAGGACTCTTTTCTCCATTCCCCCCCCCTCCTTTCCCCAAGTCCCTTGTCAAAACAAGTTTGTGGTGTTCCTTATGGCAAGGCATGGGAAGAAGGATTGCGATTAACTGAGCACCACTTATCTTGGAGTCAGACCACCTGAAATACTCTCATTTATTGTGTGGCCCTTCACTGGTTGCTTAATCCTCTCTGTCTCAACTTCCCCATCTGTAAAGTGAGGATAATAAAACTTGAATTACTTGCCTCGGAGGGTTGTTTTGAGATAAATACTTTGTAATCCACTTGGTTGTGGAATTGGGATTTAGATATGAGAAGTTCATTTCTGTTGGGGGAAGTTTAAATGTGAAGCTGAGTTTATTTGTATTCTTACCAGAATTTCAGTTTCTGTTTTAAATATGATCACTGTATACTATAGCCTCCTTTCAATAGTGGGGACAAATTGTTGAGTATATGATATGAACTGCAGTTATTCCGGATTCTGCTTGATGGTATATTCACTGGGTAGTCTTTTAGTGTAGAAAAAATAGAAAATGCATTTCTTCCAAAATGATATTGAATTTTTGAGAAAATTATGTTTGATTTGTTTTGTCCTGGGAAGGAAAGTTGCTTTGAATTTGATAAAAACTGTTGAAAGACGACTCTACTGGTGGCTTTGGGCTTGGGCAAGATCTCACAGAACCTGCACTCAAGACTACCCCCTAGCAGAGTTCTTCGGAGTTTGAACTGCTAGACTACAGTCATGTTGGAGAGAATCCCTTTCCACGTGGATTTTGAACAAGTTACATATTCTTTCTTACCAAGAGTTGGCTACTGAGTTTGCTTTTAAAGTAAGAAGTTAGTTTGTTTCTGTTGTATAGCTTAGTGTTTCCCAATTAATATCTTGGAAGGCACTTTTGAAATATTGTAGTCATGGACTTTTTGTCATTTAAAGAGAAGGGAAATAGTCGTTTGGAGCCATCAGGATAAGAGAAATCTTTGGCTTGGAAATTGTACTTTCTCTAGTAGTTCTTGTCAGATTATAACAGAAAGTTGATTTATTACTTTCTAGCAATTGTTGGGCACCCAGATTGGGGCAGGTGCTGAACCTTACATAAGAAATAGAATCCCTGCCCTCACTGAACTTTATTTTATAACTTAATTTTCACATCTAATTGTTAAGTAACTCTTTCTCCATTATGAAAACAATGACAAAGTGTTAAATTTTTGGAATTGTAGTATCAAGCAAAAACTTGCTACAATAACAAAAGTGAACTTAATTTGGTCAACTCTTGTTACCAAGGTATACTAGAATCTTATCGCTAGGATTATTGACAAAGTAATTAAATGATTCATTTTATAGTTAACTCGATACATTTTGACTTATTGACATTTTTTTTGTATCTTTTTTTAAAGCCACCAGTTTAAGTAAGATTGCAGGCTGATCTGAGTTTGGAATCTGACACACACACACACACACACACATACACACACACAGTCTCTCTTTCTCACACACACACTCATACTCACACGTGTATATGTACATATATTTAATAACCCATACTTAATAACTATTTCGGTATAATTGGTTTCCTTTCTAATTCTGTGTATTTTATTTATTACATATCAAAATTTTCTGAGGTGTCTATAAGTTTTCCTAGACTACTATAGGGTCCAGGACACAAAAGAACTTAAGGGCCCTGGCTTTAGGATGTCCTTTTGCAGTTCTGCCATCAAGAAGTTAGCTGTATTTCTTCTAGGTGTCACCTATGCACATATTTTCTTTCTAATGGGTCTCTCAAGTTTGCAAGATTCTGAGTTAGTGCAAATTGTGTGGTCCATAGTTTCATTGTATATGAAGAGAAGCCTAGTTTAAATGATTGTTTTTATGGATAGTAAGTGAAAATGTATTCTAAACACCTCAAGGATGTCAGAGTTAACTAGCTCATTTGAGCCTCACTAGTTGGAGCTGAGGAGGGTTGTGGGATTATTTATTATGTCCATTTTTAAGTTGGGAAACTTGCAGCTCCCATTGGAAGTAAGGAGAGTGGTCTCGGGCCATAAAGCTGAACTCCTGTTTTCTGACTTTCTACTTCCATGTTCTTTGTGTTCAAATATATTCTCCCACAACAATCCTCTTAAATTTATATGTATGTGGGGGGAAATTGCTGGCTAGTTGTTTATTTAAAATGTTTTTGTTGTAGTACTATTGAGTGGTAAATAAACTATTGTAGAAAACTGGTAATTGACAGATGATTTAATCATTGTCTATTGAATTTAAGGCCTCCCCCCTCAATTTTTTGCACTTGCAAGGTGGAATCAAAAGTTTTCTAAGAGTGGCAACCCCAGATTCTTTGATCTCTGTCAGAATGCCAGCCACACTATACATTTCATAAATATACTTGCAGCAGTTCGCATGAGTCTTCGTTTTGTACATGCTGTATGTGTATTTAAGTCATCTACCACCAGAGTTCCACTCAGAAACCTCATTTTGGCAGGCAGATCCTCTTGGTTTCTTGAAGACTATGCCAGTGAAACAAGCCGCTGGCAGCTTCTACCAAATTGGATTGGCTTTGAATATAGGCCTGGCATCTGACAATGTCTTTTATGTAAGGCCGAGGCCTAGCTAAGTTTGGAGAGAGGCTCAGCACCCAAAGGCTTGACTGCCTGTCAGGTGATGAGATCTTCCCTTTACCCAGGGCTTCCAGGTTGAATGGGCTTAGAGGGTGGAGCTGGAAGGATATTCCTACCATTTGAAATGAATTTTCCTTTAAGTAAAAGTATTTTTAAAACATGTAGCTGCGTGATAGTGATCAGACTTAAATGCTTGTACTTTCTTGTTTCATTGGAAAAAGCAGGAAGACTTTTTTTCATCCTGCTGCATGTCATGGATCTTGTAAAAAGGGTTGATTCACCATTTAAAACCTGTGTCTCCTTAGGTGTTGGTGGAATGAGCGTTGCATGTGTTTTGAAGAGAAAAGCAGTGCTCTGGCAGGACTCCTTCAGCCCCCACCTGAAACAGCACACGCAAGAAACAGCTAATCCCAACATGCCTGTTGTTTTGACATCTGGAACAGCAGGGTCCCAGACACAGCAGCAGCCGGCTGCAAACCCGGCCCTTGCGGCAGGGACTCACTCGAGCCCTGTCCCAGGATCCATAGGGGTTGCGGGCCGCTCTCAGGACGACGCCATGGTGGATTACTTCTTTCAGAGGCAGCATGGTGAGCAGCTTGGGGGAGGAGGAAGTGGTGGCGGCGGCTATAATAACAGCAAACATCGCTGGCCTACTGGGGATAACATTCATGCAGAGCATCAGGTAAAGACACGCTACAATATTTCAGTTCTGAGCAATGTCCATTTCAGGGCATCTGCTTTCTGTGAACATCCTGTAAAGTTGGAATTATAACTGGAGTTGGACATAAGATAATTATGATTTTTTTCCCTTTAGGATGAGTATCCTCATTAGAGGAATGAAAGAACAAATGGTCAATCAGTTCTCTTGGACTCGGTATTAAGGGGGCCCCCATGCAAACCAAAACAAAACATGTGTTTTCTTATTTTTTTCATGACTTTTTCCTCTTTTCATGAAGATGTATGCTTTTTAAGAACCTTCCAAAGCAGCTGTTTTCCTGTATGCCTTAACTTTAAAAATTAATCAGAAAAAAGCTTATTTTGGATAGGAATAATGTTTGCGGTACTTATGCCCTCTTAGTATCAACATGCAGAATGTCAAAAAATGGGTTTGTTTTAAAAAAATTACTTCTCTGAACTAGAGTAAGATTAGAAACGAGACAGGCCTGCCTCTTGTGTCTTGTGTTTGAGACACAAAAGAGTCAGAGTTTGCTTTCAGAGTTATCTGTTTTGTCTTACATTTCAGCATATAAGTAAGTTCGTTTTAGCTTGTCTCCGTTTGTGCTCTTTTCATCTGAAAATGTTTTTGTGTAGAATGCTCAGATATAAGTGAGTTCAAGATAATCTGTTTCTTAACTTTAGGGGTAGAAAGTCCCCTCTAGTCTGCATGTGGGAAGGAAAGGCTGTCGATAAAATTTCAAAGAAACTTTTGCATTTCTTTGGATTGCAAATTCTTTAGTATTTTTGCAGAGTACAAATTATTCCTTTTATTAAGCCCAAACACTTTTGCTATGTTTATCTTTTTGTTTTTTTTTTTTTAAAGAAATTCATCTACAATTGCAAATTTAAAGTTTAATTTTTCCTTAGAGGTTAAGAGCCAAGATTGTAGTTTTTATTAGCACATTATGAAACCAGCATATTTATTATCTTAAAAGGCAGGCATGAAAACTTTGTTTTATTTTAAAGATTCTGTTTACCAAAAAAAAAAAAAAAAAAAAAATCTATTCACCTGTTCTATACGAATAGGCTTTAAACCCATTCAATGTGAGGGCTGTGTTTGTATTTTCTACAGCATCTTGCACACAGATATTCAGCAACTATTTATTGATTGAACAATTGAACTTTGGACTGTGTGGTAACAGTTAATTTTCAAAACTGCAGATATTACTCAATTCAGATTTCAAATGAACAAACTAAAATGTTCAGTCTTACTAACTGATGTTATGCTGAAAGAAAAAAAAAGACATCTTAAAATTTAGATAGTGAATTGAATTGTCAGAAGAAACAATAGTATCATTCTCCTTTCTGTTATCAGTTGCCAATTACAAAATATTTTCCTCTCCCAATCCTATAACATAAGTAGCACACGTTTTGTTATTTTTGTTGTACAGCTAAGAAAATTGAATTACGGAGCTGGTCAGTGATATGCCTCAGGATCACACACCTTAGGTATGGATCTTTGATGCAAACTTGGGCCTTCTGATTCTGAGTCCAAGTGCCTTTTAGAGTCCTCCCTGGTGCCTTGTACTTAGCATATCTTTATTATTGTGGATAGTGATAGGAGAAGGAGGAGTTGTGATTTTGGTATAAGGAACAACCCTTTCAGGTCACTGGGGTATAAAAGTTAGCAGGAGTAGGGAGTGGGATTTCCCATCATAAGAAAGAATTAATGTATTTGTTAAATTTAATAGTTTGCTTAAGAGAGGGAGTGGAGATGCAAAGTTTTGCATACATTAGTATTTATTGTCATTAGTAAGCATTTCTTAAGCAACTCTTGAGTGAAATATCCTTTTTGAAGTAGCGCTTTATAATTTAAAGAAATCATGATCTCATTTGGTCATCACAATGATCCTGTGAGGTAAATATTGCAAAAATGTATATGTTTATAGATGTATGCACACACATATATATATATATATATATATATGCATGTATATATAGTGGCTGTAATTTCTTCAGTGTAGGGAATTTCTGTAAGAAAACTGCCTCTATGCATTCAGATCAGTGTCTGCTCTGCAATTTGCAGACTTAAGGCATTTAGTTCATACCCTGTCCAGAGGTAACTGGGCTCATGTGAGTCAGAAACAGGACTTTGAGGCTAGCTTTCCATCCTTTATAGCACACTATCTGCAAATAGCATCATCCCTGTTTCATAGATGAGGAAACTATGGCTTAGAAAAGTTAAGTAAAAATAACAATAATATATAACATTTACTGAGTGCTTTAAGGTACACAGACAGAGTACTTTACCTGTGTTATCTCAGTTGATCCCCACAACACCCTATTATTTTTAAAATTAAATTTCATTTTATTTTCATGAACATCTGCCTTCTCTTCTTCTCACCTCCTTAATCCTAATTGAGAAACCAAGGAAAATAAAACTGCTTATTGCAAATGTGTAGAGATAAGCAAAATAAATTCTGGCATTGACCACATCCAAAAAAAATCTCAGTCTCCACTCTGAATCTTTTACTACTCTGTCAGGTGGAAGTAGGCTACCTGTTTTATCATCAGTAATTGGTCACTGTGATGATCAGAGTTCCTTAAGTCTTTCCAAGTTGACTATATTTACTATATTATTGTTATTGATTCTGCTTACTTCACTTTGTAAAACTTGACAAAAATTTTCTTGGGTTTTCAGAAATCATGACTTTAATTGTTTTCTTTCATTCCATCAAATTCATATAATACCTAGCATTTTTAAAATGTTTTAAGGTTTGCAAATTCCTCATAACTCTGGGGAAACAGGAACTATTATTATCCCAGTTTTATAGTTGAGGAAACTGAAGCAGAAAGTGATTTGCCTAGGGGTACGGAGCTGATCCGAACTCTTCCTGACTCCAGGCCCAGTGCTCTTTTACAGCTGTTCCCTGATTGATGATGGACACCCTCTTAGCTAAGTTCTGATTCTTGCCCATCACAGAAAAAAGTTGTTTCAAATATTTTTGTACATGTGGGCCCTTTTCTTCTTTCTTTGATCTCTTTGGGGGGGTATAGACTCAACAGTACTATTGCGGGGCCAAAAGAGATTCACAGTTTAATAGTTTATTTGTCTGTTTCAAATTGCATTCCAGAATAATTGAACCAGTTTATAGATCCATCTGCAGTGCTTTAAAGTAGCTCTTTTCCCACACCTCTTCCAGCATTTGTCATTTTTGCCAATCTGATCGCTGTTGAGGTAGAGCCTCAGAATTGTTTTAATTTGCACTTTTCTAATTATTAGTGAATTAGAGCATTTTTTTTCATATGGCTATTGATAGCTTGAATTTTTTTATCCTCTGAAAACTATCTGCTGATAACCTTTGACTAGTATAGTAGGTGTTGTTATTACCCTTTTTTCTGAGGTAGGAAACTGAGACCTAACTTAGAGGTTGATTTGCCCTGAGGTAAGATTAGAATTGGTGGTTTCTTAACTCCTAAAGCAGTTAGTTGTTAGGCAGCAGAACCAGGAATGCTGTGTATTTAAAGTGTAATGCTGTCTATATCCCTATCAAAGAGAGAATTGGGGAGATTGATTGTGGATCAAAGCATATTTCACTTTTTTGGGGGGTGCTTTTTTTTTTTCATGTTTTTTTCCCTTTTGTTCTAGTTTTTCTTTGGTTACAATGTGACCAATATGAAGATTTTTAAAATGATTGTACATGTATGACCTATACTTGCTGTCTGGAGGGGAGAGGTGAGGAAGAAAGAGAGAAAAAATTTTGGAATTCAAAAATCTTAGAAAATTGAATGTTGAAATCTATCTTTACATGTAATTGGAAAAATAAAATAGTATTGAAATTTTTAAAAAGACACAATATTAAAAAAAAAAAAAAAAAAAAGACAATCCTAGCTCCCAAGATGGGTGGGTGCAGGAAGGAGAGGAAAAAAAACCTCAGAACTTAAACTTAGAACTCAAAAACTTAGAAAAATGAATGTCCCATGTTTAAAATATATTGGATTACTTGCCATCTAGGGGAGTGGGTGGGGGAAAGGGAGGGGAAAACACAACATGAAACACAAGGTTTTTGCAAGGGTTAATGTTGAAAAATTATTCATGCATATGTTTTGAAAATAAAAAGCTTTAATAAAAAAAGAAAGAAAAATGAATGTTGAAAGCTAACTTTACATATATTTGGAAAAATAAAATAGTATTGAAATTTTAAAAAATGTATAACATTAAAAAAAAAAAGGATTTAATTCTAGCTCCCAAGGGAATTGGGTAGGGGCATGTGTGTGTGTGTGTGTGTGTGTGTGTGTGTGTGTGTGTATACAATATAAAGGATGGCATAGATAACTAGTCTTATAGGAGTTCAGAATGCTAAGGATAAGCAGAGTCTGGGGGCAGGGTCCTAAGGGGAAGTAGAATTGGCCCCAAAGTGAGGAAATACTCTTGACAGAAGGCAGAAATGAATATGATATAATCTAGAAACAATGAAACTACATTAGATTTTAGACACTAGTGGGAAACATCAGGTTAGGGAGGTAGATAGGGCCAGATCATGGAAGGCCTTAAATGTGTGGGTGTATGTAAGTTTTTAGAAAGGTGAATATGGCAGATTAATTGGGGATAGAGAGGGTATTGTGATCCTTTAGGTGTAAGGTAATCTCTTCCCTTCTCCCCCTTTTTACTGTTCCCCTCCCCCCCCAGTTATACATGTACATTAATTTTAAAAAAATACACATTTCTTTACAAGTCATGTTGGGAGAAAAAAAAAATCAGAACAAAAGGGAAAAACCACAAGAGGAAAAAAAAAACAAGAAAAAAAAAGAACATTGTATGTGTTGATTTACATTCAGTCTCCATAGTTCTTTCTCTGGGTACAGATGGTGTTTTCTATCCAAAATTTATTGGAATTGCCTTGGATCACTGAACTGTTGAGAAGAACCAAGTCTTTCATAATTGATTATCGCACAATCTTGCTGTTACTGTGTACAGTGTATATTCCTGGTTCCATTTGTTTCGCTCAACATCAGTTCATGTGAATCTTTCCAGGCTTTTAAAAAATCAATCTGTTCATCATTTTTAATAGAACAATAACACTCCATTATTTTCATATGCCATAACTTAACCAGCAATTTCCCCAATTGATGAGTATTTATTCATTTTCCAGTTCTTTGCCACCACAAAAAGAGCTGTTACAAACATTTTAGATGTAAAATAGTTAATTAAAGAGACCTGAGGGAAGAATCACTGACAGGGTGTGGAGAAAAAGAAAAGAGTCAAGACCGATTTCATAATTTCTGCTCAGGTGACTGGGAGAATGATGCGCTGTGGAAGAGGGAAAGTGAAAGTTAGAGCTTTTCTTGGGCAAAGGATCCTATCTGTTGGAGATATGTATATCTGATGATGTGATGACATTGAGGTAAACTATTAATGGGATATTCTCTGGGGGACTAGATATGGAGAAAAAATAATATAGTGTGATAGAAAAAACATTATCTAATCTGAGGTCTATCTTGGAGCCTTGGAAGTTGGGCAGGGTGTGTCACTTGACTTCTGACTTTGTATCTTCATTTGTAAATTGCAGAGGAATAATACTTGTACATAGGTATGTTCTAGAGTAGGGGTCCTCAAACTTTTTAAATAGGGGGCCAGTTCACTGTCCCTCAGACTGTTGGAGGGCCGGACTATAGTAAAAACAAAAACTTTGTTTTGTGGGCCTTTAAATAAAGAAACTTCATAACTCTGGGTGAGGGGGATAATTGTCCTCAGCTGCCGCATCTGGCCCACAGACCATAGTTTGAGGACCCCTGTTCTAGAGTCATATTTTAGGAACAAAATGGGCTGGCAAGTAGATGCTGTAGAAAGACATAACCCTGTGTGCTCAGTTCCCTTATCTGTAAAATGAGCTGGAGAAGGAAATAGAAAACCATTCTAGTATCTTTGCCTAAAAACAAAAAACCCCTCACCCCAAATGGGATTCTGAAGAGTTGGACAGGGCTGAAATGATCTAACAGTAATATGGAAACAAGCTTACACTTACACTGCCTGGTCCTGGAAATTGGGAATTTGGAGAGAAGCAAATTTAAGCTAAATGTGAGAAGATATTTGTAATTCTCAGTTTTCTTTAAATTATTTAGTTAGTGAGTCTTATAGCACTTAAATATGATTTTGTTATATACATGGGCTGAAGATGTAGATTTGAGCATCATTTTCACAGACATGATAATTTAATATACTATTTCAGTCAATTAAGTGCTTGCTATGTGCCAAGTACTGTGCTTAAGTGCTGGTGGATACAAAAAGAGGCATCATACAGAACCTACCCTCAAAGAAACTTATAATCTAATGCAGAAGACAAGTTTCGTCAGTGTTTGGTAAGTTCTTCAGGTGAAGGCTGCAAGGCCATTTGTTGTTAAGAGTGGATTCTTTAGATACAGGAGGAGCTCCGAATTTTCTTTCAATTCTGAAATGGATCAGTATTCTTATGCCTTGTTCTCTTGTCTCCTATCAGGAAGAGGTCTTAAAAGCTGTATTAGTGGAAGATAAGCCATGACAGGTCTCATTCTATTAGAATTCTTACTCACAGATGTATGCAAGAAGTGTGTATATGTGTGTGTGTGTGTGTATGTGTGTGTCCTCCAGGATTACATTTGAGAGGCTCATTTCCATAAGTTGGACACCAACTGTTGTGTTATTTTTTGGTCAAGATAAATCATGAAACATCTGGTAATGTGTATAGGATTTTGACCTGCATTGGTGGAAATGAATAAACAATGGAATCATAGACTTTTTGAAATAATGAGGAATTGACAAAACTTTAAAAAAAGATAACACATTGGTTTTTTGTTTATACTTAGTGATAAATCTGTTAAAGAAAATGGAAGGCAGAGTTAGGGGTAGAGCATATCTTTCAGGAGGCTGGGAATGGTCCAAAGCAAAACTGCAGCCAAGAGAGAGAAAGTTTTCTGTAAGGGTATAACTTGTCTTTGTTCAGTCCTGCAGGTATTAAGTATAAATTCAGTGCTTCAACTCATGATAGGGTTATTAATATATGTGACATTTGCTTCATGATTAGCTTTATTTGGGTCACTTGGGGAATAACATCAGATGACAGTGAGATACCCATCAACAAATTTTTCTTTTCTTTTCTTTTCTTTTTTAAGCAGCCTGTCTCTTTTAATTGTTACTTATGAGAACCCAACTACTGGGCTAGACAAATGTGGAGAACGAATGTCAGTAGAATCCTTGAGTACTTACCATATTGTAAGCTCTACTGTGGAACAGTTCACAGTTAGGAGGAGAAGGGGAAAAAAGCTTTGGGGGAAGGACATTGAAGCAAAACAAGGTATCATGACTCATTCTCCCATGAAGTGCTCACCAGAAGAACACTTCTAAGTAAAGGCTTCTGGTTGATTTGTGAATCTGAATAGACTGGGAGTTGTTTCCAGAGACCCTTCCCCTATAAATCATGTTATTTGATATCACACTATGCTACTAATGGTTATATCTACAAATTAAAGGATAATGCACTGGGTACTACTGGTTGTTGATAAGTTTTTAATCTTTACTATTTGGAAGGACCTTGGAGGACCTGGGTTCAAATTCTGACTGTTAGTAGCAGTGGTATCCTGAGGAAGTGCAAGTTCACTTTTCTTAGTCTTAGTTTCCTCAGTTGTAAAATGTGGATAATAACTAGACTAGTTAATTATCTTCTGTTATGAATAGAGTACATTGGAAACTAGAAATATGATTTTTTTTTGTATGTGGATGTCTTGATAACCTGTCCGCATATGTGATAGTCTCTAAAAAAATAGCCACAGCCAATTTTAAGTTTCAGGCTGACTTATTATATTATAGTCTTCCAACATGCTTCCCAATTATCTTCCCTTTTTTGTGATTGTGCCAGTGTTGTAAATTATAATTGTCACCTCCCAGGGTTGTTGAACTTCTAGGGTTATTGTGTGTTTACTTTGTAAACCTTAAAATGTTACTTATATGTGAGCTATTACTATATAAGAAGGTAATATGTTACCAAGAAAGAAAGTGCAAAATAACTTGGCTTTGCTTTTTATCTTCACATTTAAAAAGAGTTGTCTGCAGTATATATAGTTTCTTTATTTGTAAAACCTTGAATTGGATCTGAAGTTCCTTCAGCACTAAATCCTATGACAATAATAAAACATCTACTCTTTATGTAGCACTTAACAGTTACAAAGTGTTTGGTAGCCTCAACCTACAATACTCCCAGCAGCCTATGGAAAGAGTAAGGAATGTGCTCTCATTTGACTTACATAAGGTCATAAAGCTGGGTCTTATTTCACAAAGTAGGTGGAGCCCAAACTTGTACCCATGGTGGCCAGAGTGATCAGTGTTGACCTTACCTCTCATTTCTGAAGTCTTGTGTTTTTCACTATAGTAGCCATTTTTTTAAAGGCTCTGTTGTTGTTGTTGTTGTTGTTGTTGTTGTTGCTGTTGTTGTTTTTACTACATATGTTGTCCAGAGGAATACTTTTTGAAAAGTTCCATTGTTGCCTACATAGTGAATAGTTGCATAATAAGATTATTTTCATGAGGCCAATTAATGATCTCTGTGGCCTTTATACCATTTCCTAAGAAATTTGGTACATTTTGGACTCTGTCTAAAAAGTATATTTGGCATGAAGAATGGAAAGTTACATTGAATTCCTTAAATTTATAATAAAGTAATCTGGGAGTGGCAGGGATATAACTTGTTACAACCAGAATCGCTCCAATTGTTATCTTTGTCCATAGAAGTCACTTTGAACTGTTACCATAGAAGGTGAAGATCTTTTAAAAATGACTGTTGTAAAATTGTCTTAACTCCTTGAGATTTACTAATTTTATGCTTGAACTCCTACATTTCAAGATTACAATCATTGCTCATTTTATGTAGCTCTTTTCATTATTTTCCCTTTTTTGGTTTGCTTTTTCTTACTGGCACAGCCAGATCTTCAAGTATGAAGATGAGTTTCTCTTCCTTCCCTCAACCCCCAGTATAAATTCAAATCACTTTTTAAAATTTGGTCAAAATATATGCAAATAACCAATTAAATCTAGGCCTTTTTCACCCCAGCCTTGACAAGCTCTTAGCATATAATCTTATTGATTTGACAGTTAAACACATATTCGAAGTTTGCAAATGTATATTGAATTAATTTACATGTTACTATGCAGTCATAGTGGAATCTGAAGCCTGTTTGGAGATTTGAAACTGAAGAAAAAGGGGAACCCTTTTAGGGAGTTTGAGTCTGAGAAATTTTGGAGAAAATTAAAATACATGCAAATTTGTTTTTAGTGCTTAAGGCAGTTACTTTGAGAACATCAATCAAATGAACATTTATTAAGCATCAACTATGTGTCAGGCACAGTGCCAAGGCTGAGGTATCAAAAAAAAAAAAATAAAGTAGTCTAACAATTGAGGCAATATAGATATAAATAAGTATATACAGAATATATAAGAAATATAAATACTATGTAGTTTTGCAAGGGCAGAGGGTAGGAAGAGAAATGTGTTTCTTAGGAGCTCTGGCTTGAGAAGCAGAAGGACCTCTGTTGAATCCTGCCCCAAACACTACTGGGCAAGTCACTTCATTTCCTCAGTCTCACTTTTATGATTTGCAAAATGGAAATGAGAAGAGCATCTGCTTTACAAGTTTTTGTGCACATCAAATGAGAGTATTTTATAAACATTGAAGTGCTATATAAATGGTAGTTATTCTTGTCATTATTTAGGAGGCTTAAACAGAAAACTATGTGGGAAGAGTTGTTTTCCTTATCTTAATCATTTTGCTTAAGAGATGGTCAGCTTTTGATAAGCTGCTCTGGGAGATGTTTTTCTCTTTCATTTTTCATTGCTATCCTTTGCTTTTAGGTTATCTTTGTTTTTGACTATATTCTTCCCCTTTCTTTTGCAGAGATAGCTTGTTAGAAAGAATTTTTAAAAAAGATAAACAGCTCTACATAAGTAATCTAATTATCAGTTCCGTATATGCAGTAGTCCACATTCCTAATGAGTTACTGCATCTTTTCAACTCTTTGAGAGAGAGTTTTCATTTAGATAAATGAAATAGGCAAATGAAAGAAGGAGAATTTGTTCTTGGTGGTCTGCCCCCATTCATATTCCTATCTAATCTCTACTCTCATTTGCTTGGTAGTTTATAATCTCAAGAGATGACTCTTCCCTGAAAAAGGAAATGCTGGACAGCTAGTTGGTGCAGTGGACAGAGTACCAACCCTGAAGTCATGAGGACCTGTCTTCAAATGTGGCCTCAAACACTTAACACTACCTAGTTGTATGACCCTGGGCAAGTCATTTAACCCCAATTGCTTCAGCAAAAACAGAAAAGGAAATGCTGAACGGAATCTGTCTACTTGGCTGAAGAGGGATTTCCCAAACTGGTGACTCCTGAGTAGGCATACTTTCCTGGATATATTGCTTAGAATTCTCATTCAGCATTTGAATTAGAAGCCTTGAACATAGTTTATAGTCAGTCAGTCAAGTCAGTAAACATTTATTAAGCACCTATTTTGTTCTTGAAGACTTCGGGATGCCAAGAAAGGTAAAGGACGCTTGTTCCCCTTGAGGAATTCACAATCTAATGTGGAAGACAGTATGCAAACAGCCACTTATAGATTAGCTTATATACATGATAAGAAAGGATTTGAACCCAAATTCTGGACTTCCCAGTTGAGCACTTTGTTCCATATAATAATTGAATGTTCTATGCTGATGATTCTTTTTTTTTTTTTTTTAATAAAGCTTTTTATTTTCAAAATATATGCACGGATAATTTGACAACATTGATCCTGCATACCCTTGTGTTTCAGATTTTCTTCTCCTTCCCCCATCACCTCCCCACCTCCCCAGATGGCAAGCAATTCAATATATGTTAAAATAATATGTTAAATCCAATATGTATAAATATATTTATATAATTCTCTGGCAGCACAAAAGAAATCAGATTTAAAAAAAGTAAATGAGTAAGAATACAAAATGCAAGCAAACAACAAAAAGAGTGAGAATGTCATGTTGTGACCCATATTCAGTTCCTACAGTCCTCTCTTTGGGTATAGATGGAAAGCTGTTGGTTCTCAAATCTACCTATGCTCACCATCTCTTCCCTTCCCCTTTCATTATCTTTTCCCCTCCCCCATCCAATTTATTGCCAAGAATTGTCAGTTTCACCTTTGCAACATTTCTCCAATACACCTTCTCTCCTGATAGTGACAGGATCCGTGCCAAGGCTCTCACCTCCTCATGCCTTGACTACTACAGCAGTCTGCCATGGTAGGCTTGCCACAGATCTCTCCCCTTCCTCATTCAGTTGCAAGAGTGACTTTCCTAAAGCATGGCTCCATACATGTCATCCCTCTTCAGGTGACTCCCTGTCATGTCTAGAAACGTATGGTATTCAGAGTTTTTCATATTTCATAATGTTTTTCCCACCCTTACTACTTACCTTCCAGGGCAAATCATTTGACCATTCAAAGCTCCAGTTTCTTCTTCTTTAAATTGGGAGCAATAATACACATAGTACTCATCACTGAGGATTGTGGGGTTCCAGTGATATATATGTAAACTATTTTGTAAATATGAGCATTTATAAAACACTTTTAGGTTTGCAAAATGATTTACAAATGACTCATTTTGTTTTTACAGCATCCTTGGGAGCTATAGTCATCCCCATTTTATAGATGAGAAAACTGGAGGAGACAGCAGTTAATTGACTTATCTAGGATTACCCAGCTAGTATATGAAGTCTGATTTGATTCCTAGTCCAGCATGTCACCCACTTTTCCACTTCTTAGTATGATTCAGGAATATGCCTCCTGATAGAATTGTCAGAAAAATGTTTTATCCATTCTAAAAATATGCTTAATAAAACCACATTCTTCCTTTAAGCACTATCTTCAATGTGGAAAGAGGTATATTCATTAAGATACTATTCCTTTGGGACCTATCATTTATAGGAGGAAAAGAAACAAAACATTTATTAGGCAGCTATTATGTTCCAGGAACTGAGAGTGTTTTACAGAGATCATATTTGATCTTCACAACAACCATGGGAATGGGTGCTATAATTTTCCCCATTTTACAATTCAGGAACCTGAGACAGATAGAAGTTAAGTGACTTACTCAGAATCACAGCTAGTAAGTAAATGAGGCATGATTTGAACTCATCTTCCTGATTCCAGTCTTGGCTCTTTATTCACTGAGAAATTTAATTTTTTCTAACAAGCTATGCTTGTGATACAGGTAGTGATTTATATTTTTCAGTATTTTAAAAAAAATTAGCTAGTGGTGATAACTGGCATTTATTGAAGTGGCAGGCAATATGGCCAAACCTACACTTCAGGAAAATGATTTTGGTGGCAGGTGGAGGTTGATTTGGAGTGGGGAGAGATTGGAGGTAAATAGACCCACTAGCAGGCAATCACTGAGCTTGAGGGGATGGGGAATTGCACCAACTTGATGAGAGAAGGGTAGGATTTGAGAGATGATCAACAGGCCTTGATAAGAAATTTCATAATGGAGGGTTAGAGATTCTGAAGAGTAGAGGATGACACTTAGGTTATGGGTCTGGGATTCTGGGAGGATGGTGTTCCCTGAACAGTAATAGAGAAGGGAGGAGGTGGGAAGGATTTAAGGGGAAAGAGTTCTGTTTTGTTGAAAAGGCAGATGGAGATGTGAGATTGAAGGTCAGGAAAAAGGATAGGTCAGGAAAAAGGATAGGGCCAGGTAGATAAATTGGAGGATTTTCTTTTTTCTTTCTTTCTTTTTTTTTTTTTTTTTTCTGTTTTAATTAAAGCTTTTTATTTCCAAAACATATGCGTAGATAGAAAACTGTCACATTCATATCAACATTCATCCTTGCAAAACCTTGTGTTTCAAATTTTTCCCCTTCCCTGTTCCCTTAGACAGCAAGTAATCCAATATGTTAAACATGTGCAGTTCTTATATACATATTTCTAAAATTATCATGCTACACAAGAAAAATCAGATCAAAAAGGAAACAAAATTTGAAAATAAAATGCAAGCAAACAACAACAAAAAGAGTGCAAATACTATGTTGTGATTCATACTCAGTCCCCACAGTCCTCTCTCCGGGTGAAGAAGATTCTCTTCAGCACAAGACCATTGGAACTGGCCTGAATTGTTGAAAAGAGCCACATCCATCAGAAGTGATCATTGTATAATCTTATGCCGTGTACAATAATCTCCTGGTTCTACTCACTTCACTTTGCATCAAGCTCTACAGGCCTCTCTGAAATCATCTTGCTGATCATTGCTTATAGAACATTAATATTCCATAACATTTATTTACCATAATTTATCTAGTCATTCTCCAACTGATGGGCATCCACTTGGTTTCAGTTTCTTGCCACTATAAAAAAGACTGCCACAAACGTTTTTGTACATGTAGGTCCTTTCCTTCCTTTATGATCTCTTTAGGATACAAGCCCAGTAGAAACACTGCTGGTTGAAAAGGTATGCACAATTTGATAGCCCTTTGGACATAATTTTAAGTTGCTCTCCAGAATGGTTGAATGAGTTCACCATTCCACCAACAATGTATTAGTGTCCCAGTTTTTCCACATCCCTTCCAACATTCATCATTATCTTTTCCTGTCATCTTAGCCAATCTGAGATGTGTGTAGTGTTATCTCAGCGTTGTCTTAATTTGCATTCCTCTGATCAGTAGTAATTTAGAGCACCTTTTTATGTGACAACAAAATGATTTCAATTTCTTCATCTGAAAATTGTCTATTCATATCCTCTGACCATTTATCAATTGGAGAATGGCTTGAATTTTTATAAATTTGAGTCAATTCTCTACATATTTTAGAAATGAGGCCTTTATCAGAACCTTTGATTGTAAAATATTTTCCCCAGTTTATTGCATCTTTTCTAATCTTGTCTCCATTGACTTTATTTGTACAAAACCTTTTTAAGTTAATATAATCAAAATTATCCATTTTGCGTTGCATGATGTACTCCAATTCTTTGGCCACAAATTCTTTCCTTCGATTGGAAAAATTTCAATATAGGAATGATAATTAAGTTCATAGAAACATGAAGAGCTTTAGAGGGAACAGAGAGTCCAGGACAGAACCCTGAGGGAATGATTGGGATGAGAGCCTTGCAGGGGAGACTAAGGAGAAGTCTAATAGAAGGAGAACCAGGAGAGAATATCATCCCTAACATCAAGAGAGTAGAGTATCAGTTCCGTCAAAGGCTACAGAAAAGCTAAGAAAAATGTGAGTTGAGAAAAGGTAATTTTGATTGGTCATTTTGAAGAGAACAGTTTCAGTGAAGTGATGAGTTCAGAAGCTTCATTTGTTAGGAGTTAAGAAGACAAGAGGAAAAAAAAATTGTAGATGGACCCTTCCAGTGAGATGGAGAGTTCTAAATGTTCCCTCAGGAGCATAAATCCCTCCAGTTTGAATAGAGGAAGTGAATGCTCAGGTGAAATTAGAATTACATATTTTATTCGGCAAGCATTAATTAAGCATCATCGGTATGTTAGGGGCTAGAAATACAGAGACTAAAAGAAACATTTCAGAAAAGATATTCATACTGTGCATCAACCATAATTTCTCAGTCATTGTATCTTCATCAGTAAAGTGAATCATGTAAAGTATTAATATCCATGAGTGATGTGATATACTTGATTCATCTTTTTGATTTCTTGATTCATCATAGTAAACTTTTTTGCACAGTAACTTTTGAAAGAGGCAATAAATTAGACAATGTGCTTTGATGTCTTATTACAGATTTTTTTTTACCTCTAATTTGTCCTATTGGGCAATTTTTTAAAAAGGAAAAATAAAATCCTTATAACAAATACATATATCTGCCAAATTCCTACATCATCCATATCTAAGAATCTTTTCTAAGAATTTTTCAGTCCATCACTTTTTTGATAGGAGGCAAACATCTTATTAAAAGTCCTGAGAAATTGAAAGTTCTTTCAAAATCTTTTCAGTTTTTGTTGTTGTTGTCCTTGTATAAATTGTTCTCCTAGTTCTGTTCATTTCATCAGTTCACAGAGGTCTTTCTAGTTTCTTTTGAACCTGTCCATTTAGTTATTTCTTCTTGCACAATAATATTTATTCTATTATACACATGCATATTTTTATATGTACACACACATCATACTTTGTTTATTATCATAATTGGGTTATTGGAGGGATATTCCCTTAGTTTTTCAATTTTTTGCTACTCTGAAAAGATCATCCATGGATAATTTTATACATGGTTGTACATAGTTCCTTTCCCAATCATTGGGGTATAGCCCTGGCATTGGTATTGTTAAGTCAAAGGTTATGCACGGTGGCTTTTTGGATATAGTTCTGAGAAACTTTTTATACTAGCTGTATCCATCAGTTGCAGTTTTATTAGTAATACATTAGAAGGCCTGTTTTTCCATTTCTCATACATTTTCAGCTTCTCATACATTTGTCATTTAAAATTTTTGTCACCTTTTCTGGGTTCCCAAGTATGGAAGATATCACAGAATTTAATTTATATTTCTGTAATTGAAAGTAATATGGAGTGTTTTTCCATATGGTTGTTGATAACATGGTTTTTTTTTCCTGTGAAAACTGTGTATTCATATCCTTTAATAATTTATTAATTAGTGATTGGTTCTTGGTCTTATGAACAATGAATTGGTTCCCTATATAGTTTGGATATGGAAGTTTTACCTTATTTCACTTAGTGGAGTACCTGTCAGCCTTAACAAAAAGATGATTCATAAATTGCTGGTACCACTATTCATTCTTTATTCCTCATTTGATATATTATCTTTTGTTCTTTATCCTACTGTTCTCATTCACTCAGTTACCTTTTGTTTCTTTTCTACTCATAACATCTCAGCATAGGATCTCTTTATTACTGACTTGACTTACAGACCTTCTGGCTTCCATTCTTCCCCATCTTCAATCTTTGGCCAGTGTTTGCCATTTGGCCATTTTTCTTACAAATTGGTCATATCACTTCCCTCCTTCAAGCCTTTTCTATTCTCTTTTGGCTCTTTAGTAAATTTTAGCCTGGTATACAAGTCTCATTCATGATCTAAGGTCAGTTATTTTATCTTCCATGTGCTCTTTGCTTTAGCCAAACTCAACTGTTCATTTCTTGTACCTCACCCATATTGATATTTTGCTTTCACTTTTGTTATGCTGGGAATGCATCACTTATCTTTTCCCTCTGAGAGACTAGTGAGGGTGACATAGTAGACATAGTCAGAGCAATAAGAGGAAGCAGTGTATCCTAGCTCCCTTGAAAACTGTTCCAAAGAAGGTCACAGATAAAATCTGAAGCTTCTAGGTCAGAGAAAAATGGGTACAGTTAAAAAAAAAAATCAAGTGCTGAGGAACCACAGTGAAGTTCATATAAGACTTACTAGCTTTAAAGGACTTAATACATATAAGACTCAGTAGTTTAAAGGAAATCATGGAATACAGTTTTCCAAAAGACAAAAGATAGGAACTAAGAATATCTTACCTAATAAATGGAAATATAATACTATAGGACAAAGTTTCTTAAAGTGTGGGTTGTGTAACTGAATAGGGAAGTCATGAAATTATTATCAGTAAATATTCCTATTATCAGCAAATGTGTCTACATCTACCTGATTTCTGGGGTGAAAAGAGTTCACCAGTAGAAAAAGGTTAAGAAGCCCTGATGTAGGGATCAGAGTAGCCGAGTAAAAACTCTTGAAAAACAAACGAGTCAAGAACCATAAAGAAAATACTAGTGAATAACCAGAAGACGTTTTATAAGTATGAGTTATTTTACATTCTGTTTTGGAGGGATGAGATGATTTAAGTACTCCATTAGAACCCCCAAGTCAGAAATTGTTACGGTGGGAGTCAGATTATCAAGATGTAAATCCTGGGAATGGTTTTAAGATTTAATGATCTTTCCCTAAATTATACATTATCTGAACCTCACTTTATTTGAATTGGTCAAAGAAAGACGGAACATGCAGACTAGAATTTGGTGTAGATTCAGCTCAGAAACGGGAAGGAAAAGCGAAAGGAGAAAAGAAGGAATTAGAGGGAAAGTAGATTCAATGAGAGATTAGTTAAAAGCAAAGCTTACACTAAACTCATTGTGAGCTCTGTAATGGTTTAAAAAAGAAAGAAACTGCAGTGGTGGGATGAGGAAAGAGAATTAAAAAGATAAGAGATAGGCGGAGGGATATATATAAT
Source organism: Sarcophilus harrisii (assembly GCF_902635505.1). NCBI lineage: Eukaryota > Metazoa > Chordata > Mammalia > Dasyuromorphia > Dasyuridae > Sarcophilus > Sarcophilus harrisii. The sequence continues at coordinate 551,446,841 of NC_045428.1, forward strand.
TACTGATAAGAATGTGAATGTGAATAAGGTGAGTTCATCCATAAAATGAGAAGATAGGAAAATGAATTGCAGGAAGCCCACAAAAGTAGTTTTTGGTTTGTTTGTTTTTGATACAGTTGGGATTAATTGACTTGTCCAGAGTATCACAGCTAGGAAATGTTAAGTGTCTGAGGTTAGATGAGTTCTCTTGACTCTGAGGCTGGTGTGTCATCTAGGTGACTCCCTCCGCTCAATTAAAAAAAAAAATTTTTTTTTAAAATAGTACACAGACATTAATACCTGAAATCAGAAATGGTTCTTTAAAATACTATTAGCAAATTATAAAATGTAGCAATCATTTAGTATTTTCATCACTTTCAGGTGTCTTGAATGTTGCTTAGTTTGCTGCTTCTTTTCATATTCTCTCCATTATAAACAGATCAACTTCTTAATACTGACCCTATAGAATCAAATAAAATGAATTCTGTATTTCATATATTTGGTAGCAATAGAATTCGCTAAAATAAGTCACCTATAGACTCATTTTCTTTATTAAATATTGCCATTTTCCATCTCATAACTTTAAAATTTGTGAATATGTGCCTTCTAGACTGCAAGGATGCTGAGAAAAGCTTCTGTAAAACCATTCAGCTTTCATTGTGGAACTTTGCCATGCTTTTAAATGGATTTTTTATTCCTTTTTGGCTTGCATGAAGACGGAATTACAACAGAAATATTCTTCACAAGAAATATGTTGACACATAAAGACACACGGACTTAAAATAAAGGAATGAAACAAAATCTATTATGCTTCAATTGAACTAAAAGCAGCATTAGTAATCGTGATTTCAGACAATACAGTTAATTAAATGAGATAAGCAGGGAAACATCATTTTGCTAAAGTAGAGAAATTATTTTGAGTGCTTTTTAACATAGATGAACTAAATACCTTAGCATCTAAATGTTTAAAGGAAAAACCAGTGATGGAGGAGAGAAAGTATAAAACTATGACAGTAGGGAAACTTCAATATACTTCTTCAAAGCTTGCCAAATAAAAGCAGTAAACAAGAAAGAATTTAGGGGTCTGAATAGAATTTTTGAAAAATTAGGTTATGATATATATCTATTTACTTTTGAGTGGAAATAGAAAGGAGTATACATGTTTCTTAAGCTATGCGTGACACCTTTACACAAGTCAACCCCACATTTGTGTCTGAAACTTCACAAACAAATGCAGAAAAGAAATAATGTTAAACTCTTTTTTTTTCTCCCCTCCAGCCCCTCTATTGAAAGGGCAAGTAATATGGTATAAATTATGTAGAAATCATGCAAAACCATATTTACTATGTTGCAAAACAACAACAAAATAAAAGCAAGAAAAATAAAGTGGAAAAAATGTGCTTCATTTTGCACTCCGAGTTTATTAATTCTCTCTGAAGGGAGATATCATTTTTCATCTTGGGTCTTTTAGAATTGGTTCATATCATATTGATCAGAATAGGTAAATCTTTCACAGTTGATCATCATTGGGATAGTGCTGTTTCTGTGCACAGTGTTTTCCTGGTTTTGCTTACTTCACTTTCTGTCTCTTTTCCCAGATTTTTTTTTTTTTTCTGAAATCGTATCCTTCATTATTTCTTATAGTATAAGAGTATTCTATGGCAATCGCATACCATAATTTATTCAGCCATTTCCCAGTAGGCATCCCCTCCATTTCAAAATCTTTGCCATCACAAAAAATGCTAAAAATGTTTTTGAGTATGTAGGTTCTTTTTCCTCTTCTTTGATATATGTAAGATACAGACTTAATAATGATGTTGCCAGGTCAAAGCATCTGTACAGTTTCATGTCCCTTTATTAGGCATAGTTTCAAATTGTCCTCTAGAATGATTGGACCAGTTCACAACTCTACCAACAGTGCATTAATGTTGCTGTTTTTTCACAGCCCCACCAACATTTGGCATTTTCCTTTTCTGTCATTTTAGTTAAAGTTTGAAATGATAAATCAGTTATTTTAGTTCTAATTTTTTCATGTGGCCCTTGATGACTTTGATTTTTTTTTTTCTCCCTGAAAACTGCCTGTACATATAATTTAAGCATTTCTGAATTGGGGATATGTTTGAAAAATGAAACCTTTATCAAAGGAACTTGTAAATTTACCTCCTTCCCCTAGTTTACTGTTTTTTTTTAATTTTGGCAGCATTGGTTTTGTTTGTGCAAATAAATGTGTCCTTTCTTGACTAAATGCAATAAAAATTGATATTAGATTACTGAAAAGATTAACATTAATTGATGCTAAATAAAGAATTGATGAATCATAGAAACAGTTGATAATTTCATTAACCATAATGCCAGCAGTGAGACGATCTACTGAAATTTTTTTCTAATAATAGCTTTTTATTTTCAAAATATATGCAAAGATAGTTTTCAACATTCACCCTTGCAAAACCTTGTGTTCCAAAATCCCCTTTTTCTCCTCACCTGCTTTCCTGGACTTCAAGTAATCAATATATATTACCATGTGCAATTTTTCTATACACATTTTCACAATTGTTAGGCTGAAGATTTTTAAATGCAAAGCAGTCCTTATAGAGATCAATTTATAGTTTTAAACAATTTAGTCAGAATAGTAAAGAAAAAAATCAGTAATCATGAAAGCAATGAAACCTTTGATTTAATAAACCCAACTGGGGGAGTGTTTGAAAAAACTGTCAGACAATTTGGTTAAAAAGAAGAGAGGAAAGCCAAATTACCAATATGAAATAAGAAAAAAGCATTCACAATAGATGAAGAAATAAAATATTATTAGAAACTATTTTGCTCAATCATATACCAATAAAACTGACAAATTAAATGACATGTTTGAATACATTGAAAAAATATAAATAAGATGAACAGAGCAAATAGTAGAGAATTTAGATAACCCATTCTCAATGAAAGAAATCAAATAAATAACAAATGACCTCCTCCCTCTCTCCCCCCAACAACAACAACAACAACAACAACAACAAATCTTGGGACCACAATAGAGAAAACAAAATCTATTAAATTTTTAAAGTATAATTCTAGTATTTCACTATTTTCAAAAACAGGAAAAGATCCTGTTAAAATATTAACAAAGAGCCTATAGCAATATCATCATTATCATCTTCTCTTTTTAACAACCATCTATGTAGTGCTTTAAGTTCTGCAATTTATTTAGATGTCTACATGTCTTTATATATGTTAACTCATTTGATTTTTACACAACCTTGTAAAGTTGGTGCCATTTATTGGCCCTTTTTTAAAAATAGAAGTACAGAGAACTTAAGTTACTTGGCTAGCATCATGCAGCTAGTAAATCTCCAAGGTAGGATTCTTATTCTTTTTTCTTTTCTTTTTTTGGTGAGATACTTGTCCAGGGTCATGTGTCTGAGGCTGGATTTGAACTCATCCTTTTGACATCAGGGCTGGTACTCTTTATCTATTGTGCCACTTAACTGTCACCTGAGCTAGGATTCAAATTCAAGTCTTCCTGACTTTATGTCCCAGGCTCTCTTTGTTGTTGTCATTCATTCATTTTAGTTATATACAGCCCTTTGTCATTCCACTTGGGATTTTGGGTAGGAAACTAGACTGGTTTACCATTTACTTCTCTAGCTTATTTTACGGATAAAGAAACTTAGGCAAACAGGGTTAAGTGACATATCTAGGATTACAGTTATTAACCCTATAACCAACTTCATATGTAATGGGAATAAACTAGAGTTCTTTCAAATAACATCAAGGGTAAAGCAAGGCTACCCCTTGTCAGTGCTCCTATTTGGTGTGGTGCTAGTGCTAAGACCAGAAAGACAAACAAAACAAAACAAAAAACTAATTGAAAGAATAAGCAGAAGCAAGAAACCCAGTTACCAATTTTTTTTCAGATCACATGGCATACATGGAGAATTCTAGAGAATCAATTAAAATTAATTAAAACAGGATAGTTGCAGGATATAAAATAAATCCACATGAATCTCCACTATTTCTATAGTTTACCAATAATATGGAGAGACAAGAGATATTTCATTGAAATTAATTCTAGGATCTAATTAAATATTTGAGTCTCCCTACAAAGATATACCCTGGAATTATGTGAATCTAGCTCCAAAGTAATTTAAAGAAATCATGGCCAAAATAACTGGAGAAATATTAATTGTTCACCAGTAGGCTGAGTGAACATACTAAAATAACAGTATCACAAAAATAAATTTCCTTATTGCCATGTTGATTGTTCTATCAATGTATTATGTTAACTAAAAAAAAAAATTAAATTAATCTGTAGTAATAAAACATCAAGAATCTCATGGAGGAAATAAGGAACTGAGAAAGAAAAAGGGCCTAGCAGTCTTAAGGAAAGGAAAGGAAGAGGCATAAAGTTCTTACTATGTGCCCGGCCCTTTGGTCAATGCCTTAAGCATATCTCATTTTATCTTCACAACATCCTTGGCATATAGGTACTGTTACTTTTATTCTCATTTTATAGTTGAGGAAACTGTGCCATATTAACAGAGTATTTGGGTATGTGTGTATATCCAATATAAAATCATGAATTTCCTTTTACACTGTTTACTTTTTCTTGGAAAATTACACAATGAATACTACTTATCATTTTCAAAGCTACCCTGATTTTTTTGTCCTCCCTTCTAAGTTTTATTTTTTTCTTTTCCTGTGCACTTATCCCCCCCCCCCCCCTTAGATATCAAACACATTGCAAAGCCATAGTCATTAACAATTATTTAGTACTGGCTAAGAAATAGAAAAGTTGATCAGTGGAGTAGATTAGGTACATTAATAAACCTGGTAGTCTATAGAGTTTGATAAGTCCAAAGACTATGGCTTCTTTGATAAGTACTCACTGTTAGACAGAAACTGGTGATAAACTGTATAGTCTGGTAGGAAATGGGCATAGATCAATAGCTTATACCATATACAAAGATAGATTCCAAATGCATACATGACCTAAGATATAAATGATCATATGAAACATAATGAAAGAATAAGGCAGAAATTCCCCTATAAATCTATAGTTAAAGGAAGGATTTGTTACTAAACAAGGGATAGAGAAGATCATAGTAAATAAAATGTACAATTTTGAAAGGTACAAAAACTTTTCAATTTTATTTAACAAAATCTAATGCTGCTAAGATGGGGAAAAAACCCACTACCAAATATCTTTGTGATAAATTGTTTTGACAAAGATCTTATTTCCTAAGATCTATAAGGAACTGATTTCAATTTATAAAGCTAAGAGCCATTCACCACTTTGATCAATAGTCATATGATGTACACAATCTGGCAGTGTTCAGAGGAAGATATACATACAAACTTTAAAAAAAAAACTTTATTTTCAAAATATATGCATAAATAATTTTCAATATTCATCCTTGCAAAAACTTGTGTTCCAATTTTCCAATTTTTTTTCTCTTTCCCTTCATCCTAATCCAATATGTGTTAAACATGTGTAATTTTTCCATACACAAGGCCATTGGAACTTGCATTGGAACTACTAAATGAAATAAGCTAAAACTTCCACCTCTAGACTATAATGAGAACCAATTCATTGTTTATAAGACCAAGAACCAATCACTAATGAATATCGTTTGGATGTATAAACTTTCAATAATAACATAGTAAGAAATGCTCCAAATCACAAGTTCAAATTAAAATAGCTTTGAGGCTTTATTTTGCCCATGAGACAGTTGAAGTAGACACAAAAGGAAAATAATCAGTGTTGGTGGACAATGTAGGAAAACAACAACATTTACTCTTTGTTGGCAGGGCTGTGAACTGATAACAGACAATCTGGAAATCTGTTTGGTACCATGTCCAGTTTTATATACTCTTTGATCCCAGTGATTGCATGTCTTTTCTTTTTTCTTTTTGCTGAGACAGTTGCAGTCAAGTGACTTGCCCAGGGTCACACAAGTAGGAAGTATTTGAGCTCAGGTCTTCCTGACTTCAGGGCTAGTGTTTTATCTCCTGCACCACCTACCTGCCCCAAGCAATAGCATATCTATGCCTGTCTTCCAGTATCATTGAAGAAAGAATCAAAAATATGATACTTTAAAAATATTTATTGCAACTTTGTTTGCATTTGTAAAGAGTTAAGAAAATGAAGGAGTACCCATCATTTGGGGAATGACTGAATAGTTTATGGAATATTATAATACAGTGTTACTACACTGTTAAGAAATGAGATGGTTTCAGAGGAACTTGAGAAGAATTATATGAAATGAGGTAAAATGAAGTGAGTACAACTAGGAGAGCAATTTATACTATAACATAATTCTGTAAAATTGAATAATTTTTAAAAGAAGTCTTGATTAATACAATGATTCACATGATTCCACAATAGAATGCTACCCACCTCTTGTTAGAGAATGATGAACTAACATGCAGAATGAGATACATTTTTGTATAATAAGAGAATTTGTTTTGCAATGCTATGCTTATTTCTTGCAATTGCTTTTTTTTTTTTTTTCCCCCTTTTGCTAGGAGAAGCTGCAACTGGAATCTAGGGCTCCTATTTCTCAGTTCAATATGTGTTTCATTATAACACACAGCTTTTCCAGCTTTGAACTAGGCTTTGAAGACGAGATAAAATATGGATTGATGTAGGAAAAAAGGAAATATTATATTTCTTTTGAAGAGAATAGTGTGAGAAAAGTTACAGAAATTGAATGAAATACGCATGGTATTTGGGGAAGCCAAGTGACAAGTTGTATATAACTAATATTAAGGTTTATATTAGAGAATATTGGGAGAGAAAATGGAAACTGTTGCATTAGATGAAGCAAAATGAGTGATTTCTATTGATTCCTATACATAATGAAGAATCAGCAATGAAAAAAACATGATAGTTGTTCAGCTGAAGAACTTTACTTGCCATTTTGGAATTTTGGAATTTTAGACCCTTGGAATTATTTGTTTAAAAGAAAAGTAGTTGCAGAGTAACGTAAGAGGCGAACTAAGTAAATACCTTGTACATTCTCTCTCCCTTTCCCCCCTCCCCCATGACATGTATGTAAACAACAATGTTTAACATTTTTTTTATGAGACAATTGGGATTAAGTGCCTTGCCCAGGGTTGTACAGCAAGTAGGTGTCTGAGGCCAAATTTGAAATCAAATCTACCTGACTCTAGCTAGGACTGGTGTTCTATCCACTTGTGCTATCTAGCTGCCTCTAACATTAAATTAAAAAAAAAAAATTGAGTTCCAGGTTTGCTTTGGTGTCTTTGTGACTGTGTCTTCTCATTCATTAATGTGGATGCATATCAAAGGTGTGTCTTTGGTACTCATTTAAAATAGTCTTTGTACTTTTTCCTTTGGTAATTTCAGTGGTTCCTCATATCTTTTAATATATGACATTAATCAGTTTTACCAGTCCTTAACTTTTCTGTCAAGCTCTGGCCTTCATTTCAAACTGCCAATAGAGTATCTTTATCTTGTTGGCATTCCCTCCCCTGTAAATGTGTCTAAAACTGAGTTCATTTTCTTTCTATGTATTCTTATATCTCAATGTTTCCTTTTTTCATTTGAATGCTAAAGCATTTGGAATATGTTTAATGCTGATATTCATATATTGTCTATGGCCCCTTTCAAAACAATGTAGTTTTTGTCTTTTTTTTTTAATTGTTGGGTAACATTGCCATTCCTGCTTTTTTGGATTGGTATTTCCATTCTCGGCTTTATTTATTTGTTTGCTTATTTACTTTTTTATTTTATGAGGCAATTGGGGTTAAGTGACTTGCCCAGGGTCACACAGGTAGGAAGTGTTAAGTGTCCTGACTTCAGGGCTGATGCTCTATCCACTGTGCCACTTAGCTGCCCTTTTCGGTTTCATTTTGTGTATGTCTTTTAAGTTTGTTTCTTTGTAAGCAACAGACTGTAGACTTTTGTTTAATATTCTAGTTTGTCACTTTTTCATTTTATTGGATTATTTTATCCATTCACTTTTAAAATTATGAAAGGTTTATCTTTTCCATTTATAATTTCCCCCCCCAAAATTAGGTTCTCTCCCTGCTTTATTGCCCTTTCACTGTATTTTTAGTTATGTAATTTTGTTGTTGTTGTTGTTGTTGTTGTTGTTGTTGGGGGCAGTGTTCCTTATTCCCGCCAGCTGCCTTCATCTTTTCTCCAAACATCTCCTGCTTGTTGGTTACCTTATTTCCCTTTGGAGTTTTGCTCATTAGTTCCTTTTTTTCTTTACCTGGTTCTCTCTTCTTTTCCTCTAAGTCAGATAGAATATACTCCCCATCCCCACCTTCCAACTTGTCTTTTTCATTAGTTTTTAAAGTTTTATTTTTCTGTATTCTATTGCAGTGAGGATTTTTCTTCTACTTACCCCTCCAGTCCCTTTGTATTTTCTTTATTCCTTATCAAATCAAAACTCCTCAAGTAGTCACTATTTTGGACTTTCCCCTCTATTTTGTAGTTTGCCTCTATAGGCACCCCCTTTTCCCATTCTTTAGGTATTGGGATATCTTCCCATGGCAGGCCCTATCCCTTACCCCCTCAATCTCCAGTTATGTTGCTTACTACTGACCTTTGCTAAATTCTTTATATCCTCCCCCATTTTCCTCAAAATAACTTCCTTGGCTCCATATCCTTCCATTCTTCCAGGTGGCAGTTATTCCCCAAGTGCCATCTTCCCTTTTCCAAGATCCAGATCTCTCAGCCAAAACTCAGAAAACTCATAGTCCCATCTCGCTACATTTCTTTTCACCCATAAAGAGTACCCCCATCCTACCACTAAAACAAGACCTAACCCACTTCCTTCAGTCTCTCTCTCTCTCTTTCTACTTCCTCATTTTCTCTCCCTCAGACTTTTTTCTTTGTAGCCAAAGGCATCCCCTTCCTCTTTGTTAGCTTTTTTTTTTTTTTTTTTTTTAATAATAGCTTGTTTTTTTCAAAATATATGCAAAGGTAGTTTTTTCATTCACCCTTGCAAAGCATTCTGTTCCAAATTTTTTCTTCCCTCCCCCTGTCCATATTTCCACACTATTGTTCTGCACAAGAAAAATCAGATCAAAAAAGAAAAAAAAAAGAGAGAAAGGAAACAAAATGCAGGCAAACAACAAAAAAAGGTGAAAATACCATGTTATCCATGTCCAGTCCCCACAATCCTCTTTTTGGATGCAGATGGTTCTCTCCATCACAAGTCTGTTGGGATTGACTTGAATCACATCATTGTTGAAAAGAGCCAAGTCCATCACAGTTGATCATCACATAATCTTGTTGCTGTGTACAATGTTCTCTTGGTTCTACTCACTTCACTTAGAATCAGTTCATGTAAGTCTTTCCAAGCTTTTCTGAAGTTAGCCTTCTCATCATTTCTTATAGAACAGTAATATTACAATACCTTCATATACCATAACTTATTCAACCATTCCCCAGCCAATGAGCATCCCACTCAGTTTCCAGTTCCTTGCCACTACAAAAAAGGCTACTGCAAAAATGTTTGTACATATGGGACCTTTTACATTTTTTATGATCTCTTGAGGATTCAGACTCAGTAGAGATACTTCATATGTACAACTTGATAGATCTTTGAGTATAGTTCCAAATTGCTTCAGAATGGTTGGATCATTTCACAACTCCACCAACAATGCATTAGTGTTCCAGTTTTCCCGCATCCCCTCCAGCATTCATCATTACCTTTTCCTGTCATTTAGTCAGTCTGAAAGATAAGACATACTTCCTCAGAGTTATCTTAATGTGCGTTTCTTTAATCAGTAGTGATTTAGAGCGTTTTTTCTTTTTTTTTTTTTTAATTATTATAGCTTTTTATTTACAAGATATATGCATGGGTAATTTTTTAGCATTGACCCTTGCAAAACCTTCTGTTCCAACTTTTCCTTTCCTTCCCCCACCCCCTTCCCTAGATGACAGGTGGACCCATACATATTAAATATGATATAGTGTATGTTAAATACAATATATGTTTACAAATCCATATAGTTATTTTGTTGCACAAGAAAAATCGGACTAAGACATAAGGTAAAAACAACTTGAGAAGGAAATAAAAAATGCAAGTGGACAAAAACAGAGAGAGTGGAAATGCTATGTTGTGGTTCATACTCATTTCCCATAGTTCTTTCTCTGGATGTAGCTGGTTCTCTTCATTATTGAACAAATGGAACTTATTTGGTTCATCTCATTGGTGAAGAGAGCCATGTCCATCAGAATTGATCATCACATAGTATTGTTGTTGAAGTATATAATGACTCCTGGTCCTGTAGAGCATTTTTTCATATGCCTAGAAACAGCTTTAATTTCTTCATCTGAAAATTGTGTGTTCATATCTTTTGACCATTTGTCAATTTTGGGAATGCTTGTATTCTTATAAATTTGAGTCAGTTCTCTATATATTTTAGAAATGAGGTTAGGCCTTTTTTTTCAGTATTTTCTCCTGTTTCTCACTTTTTGACTCTCTCTCTCTTTTGATGGTTATTTTCTTGTGGGCTAGATTTCAAAACACCCCAGCTTCTTTCTACACAGGACTATTCACAATTCACCAGTCTAGATCTCTTTCCCAAAGGACTTGTGGGGAGATAAAACTGACCCCAGCTCGATGTTGGGCTTTGTGGGGTGTCTTGTGTTCCCCCTATCTCTTGCACATAGAGAGGGCTTTCTGCCTTTTCTAGTAATACACGGTGATGCTGTGCTATTGCTATCATGGTCCAAACAAATTTCTGCCTTTCAGAATTTCGATTCCAAGGGTCTAGGAGTAGATAGGGATTAGGGTGTAGAGCTGAGCCATATTACAAGCCTAAATACATGTTTTGCTCTGTTCCTTCTGTTCCTGTGCTGCAGTACTCTGTTGTAGCTCAGAGTGCTGCCACTGCACTAGCTATCATGACATCAGCAAATTTCTACAGTTTGGTGTTTGGATCTCCTTGACACTGGAAGGAGGGAGGGTGAGCTCAGGGTGTGGGGTTGCATTCTGTTGAGAGCCTGTGGGTCAGGTTGGATTGTGAGCCGTGCTCCTGAGAGCATGGTGTCTGGTCAGAGAAGGTCAGAGAAGCAGAGTGACTGCTTACCTTCTTTGAGTTTTTGATGTATTTGATTATGGAGATAGCTGTAATTACTTTTATTGCTGGTACATAATTTCTATTTTTGTGAGTTTATGAAGATCAGAGAAAATGTCCAGTTCTTCATCTTGTGGGATATATGATTTGGAAGGACTCATGATCTTTCTGTCTAAACCTGTTCTTCCCTTTGACTTCACCCTTTCTATTATGTGTCCTTTCCTGATCTCTCCAGCAGCTACTATCCATTAAATGCCATTTCTATATTTTGTATATATTGATACATGTACCTGTTGCCCTCCCTAGGAAATAAGCTCCTAGAATACAGAAATGGTTTAATTTTTATTTCTTTATTCCTAGTTCCTCGTCTGGCTTTTGGTACATGGTAGGGACATATTAAATACTTGATTGAAATCAAGAGGTCAACACTCTATAGTGCTATTTGCATGAACTCATTTAATGCTATGTTAGATCATCAAATCAAATTTTAAAATGTGGTTTTCTTTTATGATAGCTATTCATTGAACTAGGTCATTTTCCTGGACATTATAGGCAAGTTATATACTTAAGGAGCTCAGATTTACTCATCAGTGTAGATTATGCAAGAAAACTATAGACCGTATGCCACATTTCACTGTGGGCTGCAAAAATTTAGCACTCACTGAATACCTAGCAATTTATGACCTTTAGTAGGTTTATTTATCAGAAGCTTGCTACCTTTCAGTAAACTAACATGACAAAATCCTTCTAGTACAAATACTGATCTCAAAATAACCTTGAGAATTCAGTAATAAATTATTAGACCATGTCTAAAAACTGTTGACACAGTTTTATATTGTTCCATAAAAGTTTAAGAAAAATGTTTTTAATAGCTTATCCAATAAATACTCATTATGTCCAAATCATGTGGAGGAAAACAAAAACTTTTAAAATATAGAAATGTATCCAGTTAGTTAATGGAGCTGTCCCTAAAATGGAGGCATGGAGGATAAATTTGGATTTCCATACTTTTATTTAATTATAAAAGTAGTTATTTTGCCACCTGTACAGTAGCCTGTTGAACTATTAAACATAGAAGAAGAATGTTTCTGTAGATTCCATTGAAATAAAAGGTGAACAGCGAAAGAACAATGGGAAATGAGTGTGGACTGCTTGCATTTTTGTTTTTCTTCCCAGGTTATTTTTACCTTTCTAAATCCGATTTTTCTTGTGCAACAAGAGGACTGTATAAATACATATATATATATTTTGTATTTAAGATATACTTTAACATGTTTAACATGTATGAGATTGCCATTTAGGGGAGAGGGTGAAGGGAAGGAAGGGAAAAGTTGGAACAGAAGTGATTGCAAGAATCAATGTTGAAAAATAACCATGCATATTTTCTGTCACTAAAAAGCTATAATAATAAAAAAAAATTGCATTTTTTCAAATAAATAATAATTTAGAACATTTTTTCACAAAAAAAAAGAAATAAAAGGTGAAAATTACATGATAATAGTCTAGTAAAGATTTTAAATTTATGTTTAGGTATTCCATCTCCATGGTTGCAGAAGGCTTAGGGGTGGTGTGAATGTTATATCATGTAACTCGGGTTTTGTCCAGTAACACACTTTTTTTTTTTTTGCTGAGGCAATTGGGGTTAAGTGACTTGCCCAGGGTCACACAGGTAGGAAGTGTTAAGTGATTGAGACCAGATTTGAATTCAGGTTCTCCTGACTTCAGGGCTGGTGCTCTATCCACTACACTAACTAGCCCCAAGGGCACACCTTTAAAGACCAAAGTACCACATGTTTTTAAAGTAGTGGGGCTCACTCTTCTACTAGTTCTTCTCCAAGTCTAGTTTTGCTATTACACCATCCTGGGTGAGGGACTAACGTAATAGTAGATGGCCTGGAAACTGTCCTATTAAAAATAGTTAAGAGAACTCAAACTTTTTATGTTGAAGTGGTTTGGGGGTGATGCTAGAGGAACCATTATCATTGTATCAATCTGGAGCCCTAAGATATGGAAGAGGGATTAACTATTTATTTTGGGTGATATTGGACCACAGACCTAGGACTAGATGGATAATCGTTTACCAGGAAGCAAATAAAATTTGTCTTTTGAGGTAGTGAAGTTCTTATCAGTGGAATTGTTCCAACAAAGATAGAATAAACCATACCATAGACAGTGTTCCTGTATGGGTTGGAGGTTGGTTTACAGCACCTTGCACCCTCTCCAGTTCCAGGTCACACATCTAGGGTAGAAGAGTGCTTTCTGAGGTTGAGAAAGGTCTTGAACATTGGATTGTGTTCTGAGTGAGGAACAAGGTCAGAAGTGAACCCCTGTGTGGTTTTGACACCAGAGGCATGGTGGGCTTTTTGACTCTTAGCTTCTAGCTCATTCTGAAGTCCTTATAGAGTCCCATAACCAGAGTTGGAATCCCAGACCAAAGGGAAATCTGCAGTTCTGTCCCTCTAACCCTGCAGACTTTCCGGTTACCTGATAGAGTGGATAGCGTTAGCAGCAGTCTTCCCCCATATACATCTTTCAGTGTCAAACCTATATCAAGAACTTGCAGAACCTAGGCTGGGGGCGTTGACAAGATTCATGCTCTGAATCAAACTACATTGGGAATACTGGAAGTTTTCAGATCTCCCTCTTGAGCTGTCCCTGAGATCATTCACATTGTGAACTCTTTGATGGAAAGAAGTGTTTGTTTTTTCCCTTTTAATAATTTCTAGTTAGATCTAAAGATAGTTTTCAACATTCATTTTTGTTGTAAGATTTTGAGATTCAGATTTTTTTTCTCTCTTTCTTACCTCCCCTCTTCCCAAGACAAGAAGCAGTCTGATGTAGGTTATAGCTGTACAATCATTTTTAAATATTTTCATACAGCTCATGTTGGGAAAGAAAAATCAGAACAAAAGGGAGGGAAAGGACATAAGAGGAAAAAAACCCAAACCAAAACAATAACCAGAAATGTGAAAGTAGTATGCTTTGATCCACATTCAGGCCCCAAAGTTCTTTCTCTCTGCATGTGGATGGCATTTTCTATTCCAAGACTATTAGAATTGTCTTGGATCACTGCATTATTGAAAAGAGCTTCAATCTGTCATAGGTGGTCATCATACTACATTGCTATTTCTGTGTTCAATGTATTCCTGTTCTACTCACTTCATTTAGTATCAGTTCATATAAGTCTTTCCAGGCATTTCTGAAATTAGACTGTTCATCTTTTCTTATAGAACAATAGTATTGGATTACATTCATATATCATAACTATTCAGCCCATGGAGTGGACATCCACCCAATTTCTAATTCCTTGCCATCAAAAAAAGAGTTGCTTCAAACATTTTTACACATGTGGGCACTGTTTTGTTTTGCTTTGTTTTTTGCTGCTTTTTATATCTCCAGCATTTAGCACAGTGACCGGATATATTAAGTGCTTAATAAATGTTTATTGAATGAGTGACAATGGAATCACATAACAATCAAAACCCTGAAAAAAGCAGCCAAAAGGCCAGCCCAGCCCTGAGATTGAGCAAAGAAACAAAAAAGATTTCACTATAAAGAGCTGTTATAATGGAAGAATGCTTAAAATACAAACCCAGAAGAAGAGAATGACTCCAAAATATCAGCAGAACCTCAAATGAAACACAACTTGGGCACAAATTCAATCGGTATTCCTGGAAGGGATGGAACAAGACTTTTAAAATGTTTTTGTCAATGAAATGAAAGTGCTAGAGGGAAAAATTGAAAAAGAAATGAGACCTTTGGAAGAAAAATTGGAAAGATAATTAATAACTTGGCATAACAGGTAAAAATTCTTGCCCAAGTAACAAATTCCCTGAAAATTTTGTTGTTGTTCTTTTCCAGTAGCATCTGATTTTCCTTGATCCCATTTGGAGTTTTCTTGCCAAGATCCTGGAATGGTTTCCCATTTTCTTTTATAGTTCATTTTATTTTATTTTATTTTTAAAAAATTTTTATTAAAAGTGTTTTATTTACAAAACATATGCATGGGAAATTTTTCAACATTGATCCTTGCAAAACTTTGTTCCAAATTTTTCCCTCCTTCCCCCTACCTTCTCGCCTAGATGGCAGGTAGTGCAATACATGTTAAATATGTTAAAATATATGTTAAATTCAATATATGTATACATATTTATACAGTTACCTTGTTGCATAAGAAAAATTGGATCAAGAAGGAAAAAGAAACCCGAGAAAGAAAACAAAATGCAAGCAAACATCAACAGACAGAATGAAAATGCTATGTTGTGGTCCATACTCAGTTCCCACATTCCTCTCTCTGGATGTAGATGGCTCTTCATCACTAACAATTGGAATTGATTTGAATCATCTCATTGTTGAAGAGAGCCATGTCAGAATTGATCATTGTATAGTCTTGTTGTTGCCATGTATAATGATCTCCTGGTTCTGCTAATTTCACTTAGAATCAGTTCATGTAAATCTCTCCAGGCCTCTCTTTGCCACCACAAAAAGAGCTGCTTCAAACATTTTTTACTTGTGGTTCCTTATTCTTTTTAATGATTTTTTTGGGGGTATAGACCCAGTAGTGGCACTTCTGCATTGAAGGCTATGTACGGTTTTTTATAGCCTTTTGGGTATAGTTGCAAAGTGCTCTCCAGAATGGAGCTCTCTGGAGCTAGGATAGGTATACTTGGGATTACTATGAAGATGTAAGAAACAGGCAATACCAGTAAAAACTTATTTTTAATGGCTTTCTCAATCACTCTAGTATTCCTCAATGAATATTTCAAAATTTATCAATGTTAAGGCTAAAATAATAACTAAAATTAGTATTTAAAAAACTACAAATTTGATTCCCACAGTTTCGACAACAAATTGTTAAAAATTATTGAGTGAGAGATCTTTTCAGTATCCATTTTTTCATTGCCACATAAACTTTGAACAATAGAATATTAGAAGAAAGCTCTAATCTGCTCAAAGGAAGATATTTTGGAGCCTTTCTGACTTGATGCTAGTCCCATTGGATAGAGCCAGTTCTCATTTCCTGATTTATTAAAAATGTATGAATTTTAAGTAATCAAAATACAAACTAAATTTACATTTTTTTAATTAAAGCTTTTTATTTAAAAAATATATGCATGGGTAATTTTTCCAGCATTGACCCTTGCATAACCTTTTGTTCCAAATTTTCCCCTCTTTCCCCTCCTTTCCCCCAGCTGGCAGAGAGTCCAATACATGTTAAATATGTTGAAATACATGTTAAATATGTTGAAATACATGTTAGTTCCAGTATATGTTTACATATTTATGCAGTTATCTTGTTGCACAAGAAAGGTCAAGAAGGAAGAAAAAGAAAAACTGAGAAAGAAAACAAAATGCAAACAAATAACAGAGAGAATGAGAATGCTATGTGTTGTGTTCCATACTCTTCCTAAATTTACATTTTTAATAACTTTTTATTTTTCAAAATACATGCAAAGATATCACCCTTGTAAAACTTTATGTTCCATGTATTTCTCCCTCCTTCCTCTAGAGAGGAAGTAATTTAATATAACTTAATATGTGCAGTTCTATATATTTCCACATTAATTATGCTGCACAAGAAAAATCAGGACAAAAAGGGGAAAAAATAGAGGAAAAAAACCAAGAAGCAAACAACAACCAAAAAGGTGAAAATACTATGTTGTGATTCTTATTCAGCCTTCATAGTTTTCTCTCTGGATGCAGATGGCTCTCTCTATCACAAAACCACTGGAACTGGCCTGAATCACTTATTTAAAAGAGCCAAGTCCATCAGAATTGATCATCATATAATCTTGTTGCTGTGTACAGTATTTTCTTGGTTCTGCTCACTTCATTCAGCATCAGTTTGTGTAAGTCTCTCCAGACCTCTCTGAAATCATCCTGCTGATCATTTCTTATAGAACAGTCTTATAGAACTTGTGGACCCTCCTGGTCAGATCACCTCTCACCACAAACATATTTTTATTTTTATTTTTTATTTATTTAATAGCCTTTTATTTACAGGTTATATGCATGGGTAACTTTACAGCATTAACAATTGCCAAACCTCTTGTTCCAATTTTTCACCTCTTACCCCCCCATCCCCTCCCCTAAATGGCAGGATGACCAGTAGATGTTAAATATATTAAAATATAAATTAGATACACAATAAGTATACATGACCAAAACGTTATTTTGCTGTACAAAAAGAATCAGACTCTGAAATATTGTACAGTTAGCTTGTGAAGGAAATCAAAAATGCAGGTGGGCATAAATATAGGGATTGGGAGTTCAATGTAATGGTTTTTAGTCATCACCCAGAGTTCTTTTCTCTGGGCGTAGCTGGTTCAGTTCATTACTGCTCCATTGGAAATGATTTGGTTGATCTCCTTGCTGAGGATGGCCTGGTCCATCAGAACTGGTCATCATATAGTATTGTTGTTGAAGTATATAATGATCTCCTGGTCCTGCTCATTTCACTCAGCATCAGTTTGTGTCTCTCCAGGCCTTTCTGAAATCATCCTGTTGGTCATTTCTTACAGAACAGTAATATTCCATAATATTCATATACCACAATTTATTCAGCCATTCTCCAACTGATGGGCATCCATTCAGTTTGCAGTTTCTAGCCACCACAAAAAGGGCTGCCACAAACATTCGTGCACATACAGGTCCCTTTCCCTTCTTTATGATCTCTTTTCACCACAAGCATATTAAACAACTTTAGTTTTACAAAGAATATGTAGATTCGGAAAGCATTTTTTTTCTTATCTGTGAAATTTTTTACTGAATGTGGGTGAAATACTGACAATTGCCTAAGTGAATTCTTTCAATTTCATAATGTTCACGATGTTCCCAACCTTGGTCTTAATGAGTATTTATCAAGAAAACAGAAAGGAAAGGAAAGGAACGAGGTGGAGTTTTATTAGTTCCTTAGGCTCTGTTGGTGTTGGTGTGATTGTTATATATATTTTAATCAAAAGAACCTTGGTTTTGGAGTCAGAATAGTTGCGTTCATATCTCTGCTCTATTAGTAAAGATCACTGTGACCATGATAATCAAGTCGTTTAACTACTTGAAACCTCAGTTTCTGCATTTGTAAAATTATAGTATTAGGTTATATTATTTTAGCACAAAATCATAGGAACCTGTAATTTGACTAAGTTGCTAAGGAAATAATAAAGCTAAATTTAACCTTATTTTCAAGGACAGTTAAATTAAAAAAAAATAACTAAAAAGATACTGAATTTCTGGTGTAGTTTGATGTGCTCTCTGAAGCTAGGAAGCAGTGTAATGTTTTTTGTTCTCCTTCTCTCCCCCCCCGGACAGACACAAAATGATTAGAAGACTTTTAAATAAAAGTACCTTTTAAAGTCTGATTATTGCCTGTAAAAAGGTATTTTTAAAATCTGGATGGAGTCTGATATCTTGATAGTCATTCCTGCCTTTTCTTCCAGTGCCCAATTTGGAGGTATTTCTGAAGTTCATTCAGACAATGAATAAATCAGCATGTGTTAGGTCTGTGCTGTTGGGGATAAAAAAAAGTTACAGAAGAAATTCCAAATGTGTTCTTTGCATCCAGATAGCTTGCAGTCTTCTTGAAGAGATAAGATCCCAACATAAATAGTTGTGATACAAGACAATATTTAGTCTGATTCTGTAATATTGTGGTACAAATCATAAGTGCTGTAGAAATTCAGAGAAGGGGACTTGGGACTTGGGAGGAATGAAGTGATTTTCTTTTTCTTTTAACATTCCTCATGGGAGTAGAGTGAAATAAAAACAAAACTCTTAAACAAATATGTAGCCAAGCAAAAAATTACAAATTCCCACTAAGATCATGTCCAGAGATATATGAATCTTTTTTTTTTTTTTTTTTTTTTTAATCTGTCACTTCTCTGTCAGGACACATAGTTTTCATTCTTCATTATTAGTTCTTTAGAGTCATAGTTGATCCTTATGGTTGGTTAGAGTTCTTAAGTCTTTCAAAATAATTTGTTTTCATAATGTAACTACCCAGATTCTGTTCACTGCACTCTGCATCAGTTCACAAAAGTTTTCCCAGGTTTCTTTGAGAATTGTCTCTTGAATCATTTCTCAAAGCACAGTAGTATTATATTATGTTTATGTGCCATTCCTCAGTTTATGAATATCCCCATAGTTTCCACTTCTGTGCCATTACAAAAAGAGCTGCTCTGAATATTTTTATACATCTAGGTCCTGTTCCTTTTTCTTTCATCTGAGTGTGGAGATTGAATACTGCTGAAAAATGTGGTTATTTATGCTCAAAGTTTCTGTAATCTGATATCTTTGGGCCATATTTCTTGTAGGGAAGACTAGAGATGAAATAGATATTTCTTAGGCATATTGAATGAAGGTCTTGTCTAAGTTCTCTAAGAACTGCTTTTGTTCCTCTATGGCTTGTCCCCATTACATATTTTGCTCCTATGTGTCTGTCAGCTGACTTAATAGCTCAGATGTACTTCCTCTTTTATATTCAGCATGTTAGCAAATGATATTAGAATATTATTTTTCTCTTTCCCAAATAATTTCTTTTGGCGATAATTGAAGTTGGCATTGAAAATTAAATTACTCTTTGCAAGTAAATAATCATTTTGGTTTGTACTCTGTTGTGAATAGTAGTCATTCAATCTTTAAAAAGGGTTACTATACTTCATTCTTCCATTGAACAGATATTTTAGCGTTTACTATAGACAGGCTGTTGTTAGAAATCATAGGTGACAAAAGACCAGGAAAAAGTAAGATGTTATCTTTGTGCTTCATGTGCCTCATGCTTCATTCTTATTTGGGAGATAGATTACAATGAAAGGTGGAAGCAGTGAATATTGAAATGGCAATCATTGCTTACTTTGATGGTAAATTCTTTTAGGTTGAGTATTAATCTCAGAAAAACAGAGTTTATTCCTGTTCCTCCCTTCTTTTTTCCTCCCCTCATCAATGCTGGGCCAACTTGCAAAAGCAAATAAAGTCAACAGAGTGAAATTGTCAGTCCAATTTCTTTGCATTTTTTCTCCTCTTCTTTATATCTTGTCTAATTGAAAGGGTCTAAGTGCTCATTTTTTCAGCGTGGTCATGTAATGCAATAAAGATTGTGTACAGGTGGTAGCACAAGGAAAGCGGGGTTATGTGTTTCTGTCAGGATGTGTATAAACAGATTTTGAAGATGCATTTAAAATTTTAAAGTTCCGTGGTCTTTTCACTTTTAGTATTTTGAGGGTTTTTGGTCTTTAAAAGCACTACTGTCTGTAAGATGGATGTGAACAATTTTGTCCCTTGATTGGAAAATCAGGGGGTTGAAGTAGATCAGGAGGTAGAAGTTCTTCACCTTGGCTCTGTGAAGTTGTTTAAAAAATTTTTTGATTGTAATTAGCTTCTTTTTTTGTAATTTGTAATTTGTAATACTATGGATTTTATTTTATGCATTTAGAAACCTTGTTCTGAGTGGAGATACTTTTCAAACAGCTTGCCTTTAGTTAATTTCAAGACTTGATTTCATTAAACATGTTGGTTAAATGTCATTTGAAGTGTGTTAATCTGTTACTGATAGTTTGAAATGTTAAAGATGTCAGTGGGATTTAATGATTAATAGTTCTTTTCAGAAAAAGTAGTGATGACTTTAGCATTCTCTGGAATAGAAGTGAACTAACAATAGTGTTATAGTCAGTCAATGGAACAATACTTTTGAATACTTATGCTGGAGCTTTCTACTTAGTGGCAGGAAATTGCTCCATAGTGCCATCCTTCCATTCCCAGTTATCCACCAGTCTCTAGTCTTAGATCTGCCCCAACCAATTGTACAGAGTTGCCATCCCTAGAAAAATTCTAAGTTGAGACTCCAAACCTAGACCAAATCCTAGACCTCTTTGAAAAATTTAAGAGCTCTGATAAATGACCATCAACATGATAATGAAACATGCTACTCATTTCCAAATAGAGATGTGAGAATGCAGAATGGGACTGATATAGATGATGTAGAAATTTGTTTTACTTCATTATCCATGTTTCTGACATAGGTTTTGTTTTTTAGATTTTTTTCCCTTGTTTGATATGGGATGGGAGGGAGAAAAAGGACTGGTTTTTGCTGATTAGAAAATAAAGAAGAGGGGTTGGGTCTTTGTTAAAGAGGTTGGCCACCTCTTTTTAAACTGAAACCAAAGACCAGAAGATTTGTATCAAGAATTGGCTTTTCAGGTGTAGAGGAAGATCTCTCTCTCTCTCTCTCTCTTTTAGTAATTATTATGCTGAGAGGGTGGTATGGGGGTTTGAGGGAAGAAAGGAAAGTTTGGAATAGCTACTGCTCTTTGAGAATTGTCACGTAGTGCCAATCTGGTGTTAATAGATACCTCTGTTGGGATGAGTTAATATGATTTTGTTAAGGACCCATGATTGTGGGACTTCCTAGGGTGGTGGTTAGCATCTGGAGAGAGAGTAGGACACACCTAATGTGTCCACTTGGTGGTTGGCAAGACACACTGGGGTCCAGAGAAGTAGACATGGAATTAATGGAGGTAGGAGAGTTCAAGTAAACTTGCCAACATTAGGTTAAGACTATTTGCACCTACTCTTTCTGGGTGACTTTTTCCAAAACCTTTGCCATTTCCTAGGAATAGCTCTTCTGTTACCCTAATTCTCAACAGAAGCTGGGAGAAAGCCCATAAAGCAAATCTATGCCTGAGGAAACACAAGACAGTGTTATTTACCTTCTCATTTATCTCTTTCTTTTAATCTAATTGACCTAAATACTTCCTCCTTTTTCAGTCTCCATTCTTTTGTGATACTTTAATTGTGATAATAAGCTTCTCTGTTGGGTACAAAATATCTTTACTTTTACCATTACTTTTTCATCTCTCTGCAGTCTCAGTAGGAATGAGATTTTTTTTTTTTAAATTAATCTCATTTGGATCTTATTTTTAAATTGTCTCCTCTTATAACTAGGAATAAGAAGTGAAAAATAAGTTCTGCAAAACTAATTAAGCCACTGTTCGATGTAGTGTTGTATATCTAGTTCTGTATCTGAAAACAAGGGAGGAAATCTAGTCTTATTTCTTCTAATGAAATAAAATTGATTATTCTAACTATATTACATCCCATTTGTATTTTTTTCTTATTTTTTCATTGACATTGTTGCAGTGTTCGTATATTTTGTTTTTCAGATTTCATTTACTTTGCATCAGTGTTCTTAATATTCATTGTTTCTTACTGTCTAGTAATAGTCTATCACATATACACCTTAATTTGTTTCAACATTTTTCAAATGATGAGCATTTGTTTTGTTTGCAGTTTTTTTGCTATTGCAAAAATTACTGGTATAACTATTTGGTTATGTATGGTGCTTTTGTGTCTGACATCCTTGAAAGAGATTTTTCTCATACCATATTCTTTTAACTGTAATCTATGCTTTTTTCTTTCACGAGAAATGTTGTAATGGAGGACTATCTGTAGGTGCATTTTTATCCTTTCCCTCTTTTTAGTATTTAGTAGGATCTTGGCAATGAGTAGAGTTTAGTGAGACAAATTTAGGCTTCGTTAAAACATTTTAACATTAGAGCTGTCTAAAATGAAATATACTGTTCTGAGAGTTAATGACTTTTCCCATTAATGGAAACCTTACATTGGAAACTAGGTATTACAGACATTTTCCTGTTCTGGTTTAGATGAGTTCTGAAGCATCTTCAAAATAAGAGTATGTAATTTCATGGTTGTCTATGTCAAGACTTCTTATACTTGTTGCACTCGGGGTCTTTTTTGCCTGAGAAATTTTTACTTTACCCTGGGTATATAGGTAGATAAAATAGGCATACAAATCAAATACTTACTGATAATAAATCAAAAAGAACACACAGTTGGTGTGTTGGTACCAGTTACAGTTGGTAACAGTGGAGCAAAAAAAGGAGTTCTCAGCTTTCAGAGATTTGGTGTACAGCATTGTATTTGCTCATCTAGGTCAGAACACTTGCAAACATCAAGACTGGTTTGATGAAACATATCAGGAAATTCAAAAGCTGCTAAATGAAAAACAAAAACTCCACAGGGTGTATTGGTAGGATAGTCCATCAGTCCTTAAGAAAGTAGCATTCAATTTCTTCAAAAGTAAAATATAGTTTAAAAAAAAAAGGCAAAAATACAGATTCAGGATTCTTGGTTCATCAGAAAGCTAATGAACTTTTGTGCTGATAGTAACAATCCAAACTGCTTTTGTGATGCACTGAAGGCTATGGGCCAAAGACCTATGGTGCTTCTTAACTACTGATGGAGTCCCATTGATTAGTGATAAGGACATGATGGGCTGAACACTTCCATAATGTTATCAACAGACTATCAATGCTAAAACCATTGAATAATTACCTCAGGTTGAAATCAATCACTACGTAGCTGAAGTTCCAACTGAAGAAGTTTTGAAAGCCATCAGGTTACACTTTTGTGTGACAAAGTACCTGATGCTGTTTCTATTCCAGCTAAGATTTATAGTTGTGGGGGAGGGCCATTGTACAAAAGTTGACTGAAATTTTCCAGATTCTATACCGAGAAGAGATTATGCCCTAGGACTTCAATGATACCTTCATTATCCATCTCTGTAAAGATAAAGGGGGAATAGATTGTCCCATGACAATCATGGGGTGAGGGGTGGGTGGGTGGTGATCTCTCTCCTAATCAATAAACAAGATTCTTGTGAGAGTCCTCCTTAATAGACTGATCCTTCACCTGGAATAAGGTCATCTACTGAAAACCAGTGTGCCATCAGATGGGACCAAGGAATAGTTATATGGGGTTTACTACTTGACAGCTCTTAAGAGAAATGCCAGGAGCAGAAAAGTGGTCTGTGTACAACATTTGTAGATCTGACCAAGGCCTCTGACATAATTTTCCATAAATCCTCATGACTGACAGTATCAAAATTTGTTTGCCTAGAGAAGTTCATTAGTATAGTACATCAATTTCATGATGGCATGCTTGTCTGGGTTCTGAACAATGGACAATGCTCTCAAGCTTTCCCAGTCAACAGTGCAGCGAAACAAGGCTTTGTACTTGCTCCCATGCTTTTCAACATTATGTTTTCAACCATGTTGTCAAATGTCTTGAATTAGGATAAACGTGGCATCAAAATCAGCTATCACAGTGATGATAAATTCTCCAACTTGAAAAGGCTTGAAGCCAAAACTAAGGCGGAGGAAGTGTTGGTGCATGAATTTTTTTGTTTGTAGATGATAGTTCCCTCAATCTAGCTCTCCAAACCCGAGATGCAACAAGGTATACATCAGTTCTTTGCTACTTATGCTAATTTTAGCTTAGCAATTAACACTAAGAAAACACAGGTCCTTCATCAGCCAACTATATGTGACACTATTGGTTACAGCAAATGGAGAAGTTTTGAATGCTCTGGATAAGTTCACTTACTTTGGTAGTATTCTTTCTAGAGATGTCCATATTGATAATGAGGTTGACTCATGCTTAGTGTTTGGGAGGCTCCAAAGGAAAGTGGGAGAGAGGAGAAGCATTACACCGATTACCAAACTACAGAAACTTTGTGCCGACCTCATGGTTGTATACCTCTGAAATCTGGACAATATACCAGCCCCATGCCAGGAAACTGAAATGCTGGCATTTGAATTGTCTTAGGAAGATTCTGAGAGTCACCTGGCAGACACTGAGGTCCAAACTGCCAAGCATTCAAACTCTACTACAGAGAACATAACACTGTTGGGCAGGCCATATTATTCAAAGGCTAAATGTATACTTTCCAAAAAGACTGTTTTATGGAGAACTCACACAGGGCAAGCACTCACGTGGTGGTCAGAAAAAAACGATACAAGGATACTCTCAGGGTCTTTTTTAAGAACTTTAGAATTGATTGTATGACATGGGAGGCATTCCACAGGGATTGCCCAGCTTGCCATGACCTCATCAGAGAATAGGCTGTGCTCTATAAACAAAACAAAATTGAATTAGCTCAGAAGAAATGCTAAAGAACCCTCCCCAAATGTTCATAGAGACTATTTGTGTCTAACTTGTGACACAACATTCTGAGCTCGTATTGGTCTGATAAGCCACAGTTAGATTCTTAACATATCGATGTCATTTTGATCACCTTCAAGTAGGAAGGACAACTACCACCACCACAGCCTACTAACGAGATGAATGTGATTGTTTATTTTTAAATAAAGAATCAAATCTTGGCGGAGTATTCAATATCTTTTATTGTTGTTAAATTTTTCACGACCCTCACATTCAGTTACATGACCTCAAATGCAGTTGTGATTCACATTTTAAGAAGCTTTGGTCTTCATTATCTTGCCTATGTCCTCCTTCTGCTGCCCTATTTCTCTTTTTTTTCTTGGCTCAGATTTTTTTTTTTCTTAATAATTTTTCACTATTGTCTACTGTTCATTTGGTTGTAACAACTCAATAATAATGGAATATTATATGAATGTTATTCATATAACATTTTTTTTTAGTTCCCTTTCTAGGCAATTGGTATCAATTTGGTTGTTAGTTTTTTACTACTACAAAAATTTTTCTTAAGAGTATGTTTGACTTCTTTGGAGTATACAAATATTATGGGCAGTTTAGACTCTTTTTTGTGAATAGGTTCACAGGTCTATCAGCTCTGAAGGAGTATGTCTAATGTTTTGCTATTCTATCCATCTGTGTTCCCATTTGGGGGGATAATCTTTGACAGTTTGCAATGGTTGAGCATTTATCCTCTTTCAGTATATTTCAATCATATGTTATCACTGGCAGGTTAAAAATTATGCTTTTGTGTATGTGAGGGAGAAGTTTAGGATTGTTGGAAAGTGCCATACAATTCTTGAAATCCCTTTCACCCTTCTTTGTTCTTTCAGTTTTGGACTCTGCCACAATATCCATTTGCATTGTCCACATATGATAAATACTACACACACACACACACAAATATGTGCCTATATACATATACACATAATACACATGTGTGTATACTCTGTCATCTGGCCAGTGGGCCATTTTTCATTCATTTTGTGTATCTATGTAAACTATATTCTAACTTTTTTGATTGACTATGGATTGCATTAAGAAAACTGTTTAATATTGTGAACTTTGATGTAATCAGCAAAGTATCATCTGTGAATAATTGCATCTGTAAGGAGATTTGTTTCAGCAGAAGGACTTTCAGCAGGACTTTATGATAGAGGCAAATGTCTTTTCCCTTTTTGTATGTCTAGTTCAATACTGATAGTGGTAATTGAATGTAGTTATTTCTGCTCTATTAGAGAATCTTTATTATTTTAACAATGTATTTAGTTATATTGTTATTGTAACTGTTGTACATTGTTATTCAGTTGTGTTTTCAGTCATATCACCCCATTTAGAATTTTCTTGGCAAAGATATTAGAGTGATTTGCCATTTCCTTCCCCAGCTCATAATTAGGAAGGTAAGTCTTCCCAACTCCAGGCCCAGTACTGTACTACCTAGCTATTTTTTTTTAACACATATAGTTCTTTTAAAAAAGAAAGGGGGAAAAAGACACCTTTTGTTTAACATTTACCAAGAAACACCAAAACAGTACTTTCTCCCCTTTCTTTCTTTCACATTCTCCCCATGTCCCCTAAAAAAACAATTTATTTAACAGAAAGAAAGCATTTATTCTTGAATTTGGACAGCATACTACTAACCTTGGCCAGAGGTCTCCTTGCTATAGATGTTAATTTTATTTACATTGTTGTGGTCATAGAATACTGTTCTTTTGATTTTGCTATCTTCATTCTTATCACTTCCTATTAGTCTTCCCATGTTTCTCTGAACTTTTTGATATTCATCATTCCTTTTTGAATATGCCAGGGTTTTATTATATTATTATTTTGGGAATCAAGATCAGGAACTTGTTCCAGACTAATGGGAGCCACTTTTAAGACTATTCTATTGAATCAAGTGGTTTTTTGGGGGAGGAGTTTCCAATAAACAATAAATGTAGTGGAATCTAATTCATTTAACAACTTTGTTTTGCAAAAAATCACATGAAAAAGCCTTCCTACAGCCTTCTCACATTTTTAACATGGCTACCCTAAGAGAAGGGGGAGGGGGGGGGGGAGAGAGAGAGAGAAATTGAGATTCTTATAGATGAGAAAAAAATAGTGCATGTCTGGAGACTAAGCTTTGAGTATGATTTTAGCATTAGTGGTTGCTCAATTACCCTGTTGAGACATTGAGCAGATATTTTTCACACAGCTGTTCAACCTATTCTATCCTCTATCCTAACTTTTAATTTAATTTTTCTTATTTTGGACCTAAGTATAAGTTTTTAATAACTTCATCAAAATTCATTGTTCTAATTCATCTATATCCCTTCTCCCTTCCAAAGCCACTTTGGATATTTATTCTTTAGAAAACCACAATTTGTCATAAAGGATTGTGGCCCCTTGGATAATTGATACGCTGAGTTTATGTCATGCGGCAAGGCTTCTCCCTTGCAAGCTTCTTTTAACAGATTTCTCTGCCCTGTAACCTTCCTTGTCCTTGCATGCCTCATCCTTTTCTCATCTACCTCTTTCTTTTCTTTGCTTTGCTTCTTAGCCTGGTGTAGAATTATATCCATGCATCCATGCATCCATGCATCGAGTAAGAGCTCATTTCCTGATAGCTGTCAAATTCTTGGGTTGGTTTTGCCCACTGGTTGATGAATCTTTTTGCATGGTGCACAGAGGGCCCTGGGGTCTCTGGGCTTTTCCAGAATCCTGGGAGGATTGTAGTGATTCTTCAGGAGTGCAGGCTTGTGCCATGCTATTGTTCAGCTCATCCAATTTGTGGAAGGCACTTTCAGTCCCAATACAGAAACACGCGTGCACCAAGAACAGCTCAGAAAGTTCATTTTGCTCACATTGAGATAAGTGAGAGCAGGAATGTTTCTGAAGGCCTTGATAATACTGCTGTTTTAGACAGCAGTGTTTTTTAAAGATTTTTTTTTGGAAGCTTTTTATTTTCAAAACATATGCAAGGATAATTTTTCACTATTGACCCTTGCAAAATCTTGTGTTCCAATTTCCTCTCCTTCCCTCCACTCTCTCTCATAGATGGCAAGTAATCCAAAACATGTTAAACATATATCTAAATCCAATACAGGTATACGTATTCATACAATTATTTTGCTGTACAGGAAGAAGCAGATCAAAAAGGAAAAATAAATGAGAAAGAAAATAAAAGTCAAGCAAACAACAACAAGAGAAGTGAAAATGCTATGTTGTGATTCATACTCCATTCCCACAGTCCTCTCTCTGGTAGACAGCAGTATTATATAATTAAAAATATAGATGATCCAAGGTTCCTCATGCTGGAGCTGATGGTTCCTGAAACACAGACCTTTTTGATGTCATTATATGCCTTCAGTTCCCTTGGTCTTCTTATAGTACTAGAGGAAGTGTGGGGACTTTTTCAGTTCAGTGACCTTTTGACATGACTCAGTGCCAACAGGGCAGAAGATGCCAGTGCCGAGCAGATGGCTTAAATTTTTGCATTGTGTTCATTCTGTACTGTGAATGGCATCAAGTCTCAGTGGGAGCAAACGTGGAACCTGATTACAAGGACTTTGAGCAACAGCTCTGCCAGCTCCACAAAATTCAACACTGTTTTGAAGACTTGCTAACTCACTGACAGCATAAGGTTGCCAGTTGTTTTATTTTCAAATTAGTAGGAACAAAATTCACAGTATCTGGACAACTTGGAGGCTTAAAGACAACAGGCAAAGTAACATTATTGCAAGATCCTTTCCCCTTTTCAGAGTACATGGATATCAAAAGATGTACACAAGCCATGGTCAGCACTAGAGAATCTGTTTACATATTTTAAAAGATTTTTTTCTTGGCTTATGCTCTTAGTTGTTAGACTGAATATAATGAAGAGCAATCGGCTTGGATTTTGGGAGAATAGATGGGGAGATAAGGGGTTAGGCATTAGAGTTTATAGAACAAGGAAATAGTTGGAGAGCAATAGTCCTAAAGATACTGTTCTGTATAACAACAGTATTCAGGTAATTCAATTGGGTTAGTCTGGAGAGAAAGATTCACTAATAACTAGTTTTAAGTTCTTTAAGCTAGAACTAGTTGATGATAGTATTATAATTCCATATGCTTTGAAAGGTGGAAAGGAGAGCTAGTGAATTATAAACTTCAAGAATCTCTCTTTACATGTATTTGCAAGGAATATGCTCTAATTCTTAGTACTTCATACCACTGGATACATACACACACAAATACAATATGATACCCATAGCTACAGAAACACACACACACACACGACTCATTATGACCTGACAGAAATTTCTATCTATTTATATATATGTGTGTGTGTGTGTGAGAGAGAGAAACAGAGAGAGTTATAATCTCTAACTATTGTTATCTGATTATCAGGCACATTTCTGTTTAATTTTGTTTCTGGAAGTGGTGTCCTGAGTGTGTGACTGGTATTGATTATTACAGCAGATATCGCTCTCACTATAAATAGATTTTGATTTAGAATTTAGTCGCTTTTCATTATTTGGTATGGTTCACTTTATTAATCTCACTAATTAACCTTGGGTGAACTGACAAAATCAAATCTCTTGATTTTTTTTTTTTTTAGATCAGAACTGGACACCAGAGAGGAGGTAACTATAACAATATTGAGGCTTTTTTCTCAACTCATTAGCACAGCAAACAAGGTTGCAGTAGAGAATTTGTAATGAGGGCTCTGTGTACATAAACAGGAAAGAAGGAGTGATAAAAACATGTGTGCTTGGAAGAGAATTATAAAGAGAGATAGATGGACAGGAAACCTTCAAATAAATTTATGAGGGAGCAGGAGAGCAAGGACTAGAACCTGAAAAGTAAACTAGATGCCAGAAGCTTTGAGGGGCAGAGAAGGAAAGGAAATGGGACAGAGATGATCCATGTGGAAACACACATACCACTCACAGTGAAGCAGTTACAGGTTTGCCTGCATTCTTGGTAGAATGATAGAATCCCATCGTTGGGATTAGGAGCCACCCATATAGGCTAGGAAGAATTGCTGCTGCTGCCAAACTCTTTACAGTCCATGAGAGGAAGGGAGCTCAGGAATGGCACTGGTGCTGGGTTCTCCAGGGATCTTTGGGCTGCTGCTTAGTGAACCATCCCAAGAGTGCCACTGTAAAGTGGAATCATGTGGAGGAGCAGGTTTGGCCACTTTTCTGGGAGAGAGTGCATGGAGTGCAATAAACAGTGAAAGCTAATGAAGGAAGCAAGAGCCCACTAGGGAAAGTTTTTTATTTTTCCATTTAGCATTTATTTTCTCTCTTTACTTTCTTCTTCTTTGAGAAAGAAAAAGGAAAAAGAAACCTTCTAACAAGTCTGCATAGTTGAGCAAAACAACTGCCCATATTAACCATCTTTTTTTTTTTTGAATCCATCTTCTGTTACTAGTATATGGAGTATTTATTCTTTGTTATTCTTCTAGAGTTTGGTCATTGTTGCTTTGAGTTTTTGTCTTTGAGAGTTGTGCTTTTTTACTGTTGTATGAATTATTCTAATTCAGTTCACTTTATTCTCTCCATTTTTAAGTACTCTTAGGTAACTTCTTATAGTACAGTAGTATTTTCCAATTTTGGTAGTTCCCATGGCTTCTAGCTCTTTGTCACCATAAAAAGAACTCCTTCCGTAGTTTTTAACCTAGTGTAGTTTAATCCTAACAAGGATGTGACCTATTAGGAGTGGCACTAGCACCATTCCTGAGCTTAATTTTAACTTATGGATTTTTCCCCTTTTCCTTCTTTCTTTCTTTTTTTTTTTTTTTTATGCTGTCAGTGCTAGGCCTGGTAGTGATATTGTTGATTCAGAAGGTCACTCAGTTTCATAACTTTGGGTATACAGTCCCAAATTGCCATTTGATCTAAAGAGTTGGACCAGTTAAGAGCATCACCAGCAGTATGTCACTGTGCCTGTTTTCCTGTACCCCCTTGGACATTTATCATCTTATCTTTGCCAATCTGATGCATCAGTTGTGGAGTAAGCATTTCCACATTGTTTTAATTTGTTCTCTTGCTATTAGTGATAGGTAGCACTTTTTCATGTTTATTGATAGCTTTGATTTCTTCCTTTGAAAACTTCCTTTTCAAATCCAACTAATTACCAATTGGGAATTCTTATGAAGATCTTTAAGAGATAATAACATCTGTCTCTTTTGATAGTCCCTGTAAGTAGGACAACAAGTTTATTTGATAATCTTGATTGTTTTGTTCTATGACCACTTATGAGTTATAAAGCATATTAATAATTTCCTGCTATGATTCATTAATGGAGCTGATTGTGAATTGAACAGTTGAATTATGCAAGATGTTTGTGATGAAGAGAAGGAGGGCTATCTTGTAAGTTATCTTCTTTAGCTCTGTGCTCAAATTGATAGTTCTTTTATATGAAATTGATAACATTTTTAAAAGTCCTTTGCTTTTTTTTTATTTTTAGTTTTTTTTGTCCTTTGCTTTTTAATTGTAGTAAGGCACAATGATAGTAAGGGCATTCATTTTATGGGTGTCATTGCCTCTATTTTTAACATGAGATTGGATTGGATAGTTTAGCCCCCACGTAGATTCATGGCATCAAGAATTTTTAAAGGGTTTTTTTATGTGCCAGGCATCTTTGCAATTAAAAGCAAGGGAAGAGTAGCTCTCCCCCACAAATAGCTGCCAGTCTCAACAAGAAAAACCCTTATGTGTTTCTTGCCTATTTGACTAGCTGTACTTTTGTGTGTGTATTTTTTTAAGAAACCTTTAATTCTTTTGTGTTCTTAGAAAGATAAGAGTTCCTGCACTCAGAGTCTTGTTACTCCTGTGCCTGTTTTTCCCCTTTTTATATGATCTTTTTGACTTGTTGCCTAGCCTAATGAAATGGGAGAAAAGTTGAACAAAGTAACTAGTTTTCTTTATCTTCCTGTTAGGTAAATACTTTTTGATTTTCATGGCCATTTTGAACCTTAATTGAAAATAACGTTTCACACATATTTTGGATTATTCACTGTCTAAGGGAAGGGATAAAGGGAAAGGATGGAGAAAAAAAAAATTGAAACACAGGGTTTGCTAAGATGAATGTTGAAAACTGTATGCATGTATTTTGAAAATAAAAAGCTAAAAGAAAATATATTTCAGTTTAATTTAAAGGAGTATCCAAATATAAAAATTTACATAAAACCTCCCTACAACTTATTTGTAACATGGAGCTTATAGAGTCATTTCATGTGACCTTGTTTGAATTTGCAAATAACTTCCCCTCCTCTCCCATATCATTTAGGATAATTTTAGGAAATAGTCACTTTGCTTATTTAAATAATCCTAACAAACACTTTGTAATGGAATCAAAGTTCCTGTTTTTTAAAGCCCTTTATCTCTAATTACTCTACAATAACGAGTTTTTCCTCCTCATTCTAAGATTGAAGGTTTTAAAATTTCAATCTGAAAATTATAATTTTATAGCATTTACTCTTTAGTCTGAATACCAAAGGCATATGCAAGATATATATACTAGTATTTCAAAGTTTAGTTTTTAACTTAGGGTCAGCACTCTATTTTGCAAATATGAATCTCTATAATTATGTGTTTTTATTTTCTTAAGAATTTGCATGGCATTAATTCTGTATACATTAAAACAATTTGCTTATTCAAAATGTATCCCACAGTACCTGCCACACACACAGTAAATTGCAGATAGTAAGTGCTATATTAATATTTGGTGGATGAATGAGGCTATTTCTCTCTTTCTTTTCTTATACTATTTTCCATTCTCACATACCTGTCCCTTGTCTCATTAAAGTTTTAGAGTTTTGAAGATGAAAGGGATAGTATAATTTTATAGATGAAGAAACTGTCCTGTAGATGTCAAGTGATTTGTTTAACATTGCACTCCAAGTTAGTGTCCGATTTGAGGCTAGAAATGTGATCACTTGATTCATGATCTAGTTTCTCTTCCTCCCTTCTCTCGTCTCTCTCTTCTCTCCTTCCCTCTCTTTCTCCTTTCACAACTTTCCTCCCTCTCTCTCTTTTCCTTCCTTTTCCCCTCCCTCCCTTTCAACCCTGTGATCTCCTTTATTCTTGATGTCACACCAGAGTTCTTTGTTGGGAGGGAATTGATAGAGATAGCTTTGGAATGAATAACCATTGGAACTCAGGTTAACTCTCGATGGGAGGTGGGATGATCATAGAGAGCTTATATTACAAACAAGAGCCTGTTAGCCAGGTTAAGTCTGAGGACCGGTACATCGGTTGAGGATGAATAGGGCAAAGCTACAAGTATTTGTTTTTACTGTTCTCCATTAATGTAGATTCTAGAATGAAAGACTGGTATGGTAGAATCATTAGACTTAGATTAGAGGGTTTGAAGAAACATTAAATCTGGGGGTTGGTTATCATTTGTTGGCTAGGTCACTTCCTGCTTTGGGATTTTGTTTTCCTCATTTGTAAGTTAACAAGCATTTGTAAAGTAAGGATCCTAGATCAGATCTGAACAGCTCTAAATCTGTGATTCTAATCTGCCCTGTTTCTCTGTCCAAGGTTGAAGTCAGGGATAAGACCATTATGAATCTGTGGTCTCCTTTAAGAAAGGACCAAAATTCCTTTATTTTTATATGGAAAAGTTTTCTCCTCTCTTATCATACTAAGAGCATTCTTTTGTTTACCCATCTCCTCCCTCCCCGCCCCCCAAACATTCTTTTGGTGGCTGAATAAAGATCCCCAATGTATAGAAATATTGTGTCACATAGCTATATAGACTCTTTGGTTAGCAGCAGTGAATAAAAATTCACTCCTCTTATTTTTTTATTATTAAAAAATAAGAAGAGAAAATTCAGTGAAATTGGTTAATACATCTAAAAAAGATTCTGAAAATAATCTGCAGTCTTCCACAGCTGGGAAGTAGTGAATGGAACACAGTAAGTTAGTATTTGATGAATTTAAAGAAAAACTCCTTAGGAAAGAATTTCCTGTTCCATAACAACTGCTGGGAAAATTGGTAAGCAGTCTGACTAATTAGACTAGTTTCTTCTATTATATTCCACCCAAAATTCAAATGAATGCATGATCTAAATATTAAAAATCATATTCTAAAAAATAACGAGAAGTTGAAGCAAATGATGGACATTTTAGAGGTGTGATAGAAAATGTGGTTATATAGTAGATATGACTGGTAGGTGATATGGTAGGACATGTGGTTGGTAGGTGATATGGTAGGAAATATGGCCTTAACTGTCTCTGCCTTCTTGCAGTTCTTTTCTAGCTCTAGGAATCTGTGAACTTCTCCAAATTCTCCTAGTTCTGTTCTCTTGTCCTAAACTGGGCAAAGCCTAATCCCATTTCCATTCAACAGTTAGTTAGGTTCTTACAGACAACTACGGTTTTTATTTCCCCTGGTTATTTCTTCTCCAGTTCCTTAAAATGATTCTCAGACATGACTTACCTCTTACTGTCTTCTTGGTTATTTTTATGTGAAGCCATTAAATGCTACCTTTCTTTCTATCACGTGCTATTGCATAATACCAATTAATCTATCCCATCAGACAATAAGCATTTATTTGGTGCTTACTATGTGCCAAGCACTGTGCTATATTTTGGGGGATAGAAGTATAAGGAAAGAAAAAAATCCCAGCTCTGAAGGAGCATTTATTCTAATTGGGGGAGGAATTGGAGGAATGAAAAGTGACTCAGAAGTGTATCCGAGATACATAGAAAGAAATACAAGGTAGTTTGGCAAGGTTACTTAGCAGTTGGGAATCACAGAAGACTTCATGGAGAAGATGATGTGGGAACCTTCTCTTGAAGGGAGTGAGGGATTGGCTGAGGCAGAGGTGAAGAGCCATTGTATTCTAGGCATGTGAGATGGTTAGTGCAAATACTGTGTGTGAGAACCAGAGATAACTAACTCTATGGGAAGGGGAATAATGTGTACAGTGAGACTAGAAAACTAGGTTTAGTGCATGGTTGTGAAAGGTTTTAGCGGTTCCTTAGAGGAATTCCCATCGCTACTGGCTCTAGGGAGGCTTTGGAGTTTTTTGAGCAGGGGAGTGACATGAACACATCTGTGCTTTGGTAACAGGGTAGAGGCTGCACTGCAGTGGGGAGAGACTTGTGGCAGGGCGACCACTCAGGAGGACGTGGGAAGAATCTGGGTGAGATTGCACTTAACATTGTCCTGCTATTGTAGACAGACACTATCTTTTTTGAATCTTTTCTCTTTCCTCAGCTTCTACTAGTGTACTCACTAGAATAGTTATATGAAAACACAATTTAAAGAACCCTGGGTTCTAGAGTATGTTTTGAAAAAAAAGGGACTACTAATGACTTAAATAACAGATGCTATTTTTGTTCTTGCAGTTTTGGAAATCATAATATCAAGTTGTAAATTCAAAACAACTTTAGTATTTTAGCATTGCCAATATATTCAGCCTTAAGATATGATCTAAAGTTATCCTACAGCATTTTATATAGGGAAGCTTGGATTATATTTTTTCTTGATAAAGATTTGTAGAATATTTCAAGTGGAGATTTTTGTGTCCGAGATAAAAAGGTGAGTAAAAATTTGAACTTAGTGATTTAGCATTTTTTGATGATTTTGTGGGTTTAGATCTGACAGCCATAGAAATTCTTTTAATCTGTAACAAGGATGTAAAATCAAGATACTAATATGTATAATTTTCTTTAAAACAACAGGTACGATCTATGGATGAACTGAACCATGATTTTCAAGCACTTGCTCTAGAGGGAAGAGCTATGGGAGAGGTAAGTGGAACTGGTATGAAAGAAAAGCGATCCCGTTTTCCTGGAAGGAAGATACCGTCTTTCTAAAATGTCTGAATTATATAGTTTTAGAAGGGTATCCTTTCTTCTCTTTGTGACCATTCTTATAATAGCAGTGGGATAAATGTAGATATTTTCTGGTGTAGCACTACATTATCTAATGTCTTTAAAAAACGAAGGACAAATCCATGAATATAGTTCAGTTATATTAAATGGAACCATTGTAAAGAATTGTTTCTCCCAAATTTCTTATAAACATCCAATCTTTAAATCTGCCTCATTTTCTAGTTGATGGAAATGTTTACAGGAATGGCATAGTTTTTTCTAATCAGCATATTATGATAACCTGTTTCTGGAGATTGCTGGTTCCGCTTTTGAGACCCAGAACTGAAATATATAGTGAGATGTTAAGTGTTAGATTCTTAACTTTAAATTGAATTTCTGTTGAAAGTATATCTGAATTCAGGCCACGAGTAAGCCATTAGCTAATTAGGAGTCAGGATATGGCTGGTAATAACTTCTAAGAAACAAAAATTTCCAGCTCAGTATATTTTAGAACAAAGGAATAATGTAGTCAGTAAATGTAGTTGAAATGTGTATTGGCTAAATTGTACTTCAGATGATTTTTTTCTTTTCTAGTTGCTTGCTGATTAATTGTTTTCAGGAACAATTACTTGTAAAAGATCAGGTAGAATGTCCTTGGTTGGAACGCTATAACTCCACTTGTGAAATGTTGGGTTGCTAATTTCTCCCTGATGGCTCTCTCAGCATACTTTGCTTTATCATTTATGTGCAAATACTTGGCTTGGGCTGCCTGCTATCAATGAATAATACCACCTACTGTACTCCAAATCTTTTCCTAGTCTTCACTAAAATTTTAATAGAAACAGGGACAAATGTTATCTTTTATATGTGTTTTTTGTACCAGCGCTGCAGAATTACTGCCCTGATGTAGCTGTGTACAGTGGATGAGATTCTTGACCTCTGGGCCTCAGTTTGCTCATCTGTAAAAGAAGTTTGAACTAGATGTAAGGTTTCTTCCAGTTTTATGATCTATATGCATTTCTTGCTTGCTTTTGTATTTGGTTTCCAGAATTCTCAGTTGTCTAGTTTTTGCTTCTAACTTGACACTTATGATCTTCTAGTTGCTCAATGCTGGGTTTTCTTGGTTTCATTGGGATTCGATATTCAGATTTCCTGCTTGGAGTTTTTTCCTTCTATTTTCTCCCAGTGCATTTTTTAAAATCGATATCTTTTATTTTTACATCATCACTTCATTTCTGAGTGTAGCTTTTCCTCTCCCACTCCCCCTTTCAGAATTATCCCTTATAACAAAAATTTTAAAAGGTTAGGTGTGTGGGGGAAAGTAGTTCAGTAAAACCAGTCAAGTTACACTTAGCTCTCTGTTCATAATTCCTCCTTCTTGGCGCCCCTTCTCCCTCTCAGAGAAGGGAGGTCCATTCTTATAGCTCTTATTTGGGGCTAACCTTGGTTATTATAATTCCACAGAATTCACCTTCTACTTTTTAAACTAATTTTTGTTGTTGTCATTAGCTGGTTTTGAAATCACCTGTATTTCTCACTGTATTCTTTCCCCCTCATTTTATTCTTTCTAGATCTCTCTCATAAAGATCTCTTATAATAATGAATTTTACAAATATGAATGAAGAAAAATAGAGCTCTGTGAAACTAACCAACAGATCACAGAAGTCTTATTTTCTTTGCAGTATTTTTCATTCATAGATCTCCCACATTTGCAAAGAAAGGGTGGGGGAGAGCTGTAATCATATGTCTTTTCTTTCTAACCAAGCTTAGTTATTAGAGTTTTGCAGCATTCAATTTTGATTGTTTTGTTGTTGATATTTTCAGTTTCCATTTTTGTTGTTGTCTTCTTACATTCATGTACCACAATTTGTTTAGCCATTCCTCACTTGATAGATATTTACTTTATTTTTCAGGTCTTTGCCATTACAAAGTGTTTTTACAAATATAATGATGTATATTCAACTTTATTTTTCTCTTTTGACCTCTTTGGGATATTATAATAGTCCAACTATTGTACCTAGAGTTTTAATAGAAATAGTATGATATAATGCATCGATATTTTATGCCTTTTCTTTTGGGGAAGATTTGTTAAAAGATTTTTAAAATGTTAATTGTTAAAAACTCTGATAGAGAGTAATTATGAAATCTTTTACAAAATATAGTTTTAGTCATCTTGTTTTAGACATTTGTCTTGAACACAAGATTAATTGTAGAGCTTAGAACTTAAGTTTCTTCAATACCTTGCTAGTTTTATTTTTGTTAGGTGAATATATATTCATCCATAGACTGTTTTTTAAAAGTGTTGCAATTCAGTCCATTTCTACTTACTCCTGGTGAGAACAATTTCTCATCAATTTTCTTTATATTCAGAAAGCTAGGGTTATTCATTTTTTTAAAATGGAGGTGGGGGAGAGGGAATAGGAAAGATAGCAATAAAACTTTGAAGAGTAAATCAAGTTAACTCAGTAATTTTGAAAATAAGACTTGAATATAAATTTTAAAGAAACATAGAAATTGTTTTTACACACTCATTTCTAATATTTCACTTGTCAAAGACTAGTAGATGCCAATTCACTAGTTGTTTCTTCAAAGGGCAACTTGTAGTTTGATTATAAAGTCATATGGAATCCTGAAAGTCTTATAGATAAATAAGGTAAGAATTAAATATCCTAATGGTCTCCAAAATTGGAGATGTAGTTTTAGAGACCAGTGCAGAACTAAGCATTACTATTTGTAGTGGGATACAAACTGTATTTGGATATGTAGCACTTAAAAAAAAAAAAAAAAAACTCAGGACTTAGATTGGGGCAGTACGGACTTTGGGTGAGATGATATCAGGAATTTGGAAGGTGTCTAGAGCAGATAAGGTCCATAGTGGAATTAATGCAAAGTCTATACATGGGTTGAAAAACAAATCATCTTCATCAAATATAAGATGGCAGAGGGATGTGTGTGTGTGTGTGTGTGTGTGTGTGTGTGTGTGTGTGTAGGAGTATTTTAGAGGACTGAAAGCTTAAGATTCAGTGGTGGGTTTTGGCTCCCTAGAAAACTGATGTGATCTTAAGTGCCATTAACTGAGGCACAGTGCCCATAACTAAATTTGACTCTCTATGCTTGCTCTGAGCCTGCAGGTCTGACCATCTCTTTCACAGTCAAACTCCTAGGAAAAAAACTGATTATACTTATTGTTTCCACTTTCTCTTCTCTCCTCACTCAGTCTTTTGCAGTCAGGCTTTTGATTTCGCTATTGAGTTGAAAACCTCTCTTCTAAGTTCTTTTGATTTGTTTTGTTTTAAAATGTAAAATTTTATTTTCCCCTCAGATATATGTAAAAACGATTTTTAACATTCATAAAAAAAATTTTTTTTGAATTCCCAGTTCTCCTTGTTCCTGTCATTGAGAAGACAAGCAGTTTGGTTATGCATGTATGTATGCATGTATATGGACAGCTCTGCAAAATATTTCCATGATACTATTGTGAAAGTAAGCATAGACAAAAATGGAGAAAAAGTTTGCTTCAACCTCTATTCAGATTCCTACAGTTCTTCCAGAGATGGATGATAGTTTTCCTTGAGAATTGTTGGATCATTGCATTGCTGAGAATAGCCAAGTCATTCACAGTTGGTCATCGTGCCGTATTGCTATCACTGTATATACTATTCTGGTTCTGGTCATTTCACTTTACGTCAGTTCATGTATGTTTTTTCAGATTTTTCTGAGAGATTCTGCTTGTCATTTCTTATAGCACAGTAGTATTCCATCATAATCATATATAACAACTTGTTTAGCCAGTCTTCAAGGGATATACATCCCTTCAATTTCCAATTCTTTGCTATCACTGTAGGAGCTGCTGTAGTTTTGTATACATTTTTTGTTTTTTAGTCTCTTTTCTCTAAAGTTCTTAATGATCGCTTAATTGTCAAATCTGTTTGTTGGCTTTTCTTAAATTTCATCCTTTTTGACCTCTACACAGCATTCTCCCTTTTAAGTACCCTCTTGATCCTCTCTGAATTTTCTGGACACTGCTTTTTTTGGGGTCAGTTTCTATCTATTTGTACAGAGTAGATACCCAAGAAGAATTTCAGGTTTGGTTTTAGTGGAAAGTACTTAGTTTTTGGAAAGAGTAGAATTATAATTAAGATAGGGATTGGGATTTGATAGAATGTGTTTGAGAATTGTTTGCCAAACTGGTAAATTTTGGGGAGAGTGGCCTTTGATTTGAATATCCAACTTTCCATTTTCTTCTTGTTATTTTGAACCTTTTGGATTAAGATATAAATTTCCAGGTTGGGAAGCATGTTGCTCAAGTCCCTCTGATCTATGCTTAGGCACTAATCTCAGTTGGAGTGTCTCCCTTCTATCCTTTATTTAGAATGATTTCTTGTCTGGGAAATGTTGGAATATTTAACTTGGGATAAACTTTCTTCTCAAACCATGAGATAGTAGTTGCCTAAGACTTTCAGATGAATCTGTTTTAAGATATAAATGTAACATTTAAAAATGAGAAGCTTTATTTTTGGTAGCTTACATGCAAATCAGAGATGCCTAATGTGTACAGGCCTTTGGTCAAAGTGTTTTTTTGGGGGGTAAACCTGCAGGGAGAAAGGAAGATGCCAGTTGTTCTATAAAGGAGAAGTATTCCTTACTCCTACATTCCCCTCCCTCCCATTGCTTTGATTATGTCCATCAATTATTTATTGAGCTACTTGTGGTCTACTATAAGGCTCTGAGGGTACAGGTATAAAGAAGGAAGTAATCCCCTTTCACTAGAGGCTTGCCTTCTGCTGGAGGAACCAAATGTAGGGGAAAATCTGAGAGAACCAAAATAGAAAATCAGTGAACACAGTTTATGCAAAATAGGTTTGGGAGGGTGGCTGTGGGGAAGCTGCAAAGAGTTTGTGTTGAAAAAGATGCTGGAATTGTGCCCTATGGGAATAGAGAGCCTCTGGAGGCTGAGATGGAAGGAGGGTGGGAGGGTTGGGCTGCTGCATATGTAAAGTCACAAGTGAACTTTAGCTTTTTGTTTTTAGAATATTTTATTTCATTTTCCCTATTACATGTAAAAACAATTTTTGACATTTAAAAAAAATTGAGTTCCAAATTCACTTCTTACTCCCCACCCCCACCTTCAAGTAAAATAAGATATGGTTTTGATCAAAAGGATATCATATAGAACAAGCATTGTTGTTAATTGTTCATTTATCACTAAGGTGATAATGGAGGTGAACTCCGTTTGTATATTTGTAATACATCTGAAGTGACTGTCCTTAAAAACCTGTTCCTTTGAGAGCTGTTAAACATTGATTTATTCTCATTTATTTTTACATATAGTTAAATAGAGACTCTGTGGTACAGTTGTACTTTTAAAAAGGGGCTACCGTGTAGTGTCTTTTTCTCCCCTTCCCTGCCAGCATTTTTACTTCTCCTTTCTTTGCTAATGACCATGTATTTCACCTGCAGATTTTATGTTAAAAACTGTTTTGTTCTTTTTTCCTATAGTGCTGCTTTTAAGGCTTGAGAAAGCCAGGTAGGTAAGTAGGTAGGAGTGACATTATAACCCCAGTTTACTAATAAAGAAATTGAGGTTAAATAATTTGCTTTTTGTCATAAAACTAGCTTATTTTAGGATGTTTCTTTCATTGCATTGTAATGGCATAAAATGACATACCAAAATAGTATTGACTTCCTTATGGAGACTGACTTAAATCAAAGATTCTTAACCTGGGATCCAGAGATTCTTTTTTTTTTTTTTTTTTTTTGTTTTTTTTTTTTTTTTTTTTTGCTAAGGCAGTTGAAGTTAAGTGACTTGCCCAGGGTCATACAGGTAGAAAGTGTTAGGTCTCTGAGACCAGATTTGCACTTGGGTCCTCCTGACTTCAAGTCTAGTGCTCTATCCACTGTGTCACCTAGTTGCCTCAATCCAGGGATTCTTGAGATATGTATATATAGATAAATTTCAGGAGCTCTGAACTTTGGTGGAAAAATAACATTTTTATTTTTACTTACTGAAATTTTAGCATTTTCCAATTATAAATTTGTATGTATACACATACTTCTGCCCTTCCCCCTACACACACACACACACACACACACACACACACACAGTCTCTCTCTCTCTTTCTCTCTCTCTCTCTCTCTCTCTCTCTCTCTCTCTCTCTCTCTCGACTAAAGTCTATAGACTTCATAGACTGCTGAAGTGGTCCATAACAAAAAAGATTTAAAAAACCCGGAGCTATATAAATTGAAAACTTTTTGTGTATATGATTTTTGATTTAATAGAATTTGTTATAAACAGATTAGTGACTCATGCTCTCATACTTCTTTCTTGGCCACCTGCTGAGATAGAATTCCTTTGCTTATGGAGCATGTCTAAGCTTGTATTGAGCAATGGTTTATTTGCCATTGCTTCTTGTTATTCTTTAGTAAGAATTAGTAAGAAATGAGAAAATCATCACTAAAACTGTTGTCTTTTAACTTCAAGTAAAATAAGATATGGCTTTGATCAAAAGGATATCATATAGAACAAGCATTGTTGTTAATTGTTCATTTATCACTAAGGTGATATCTTGATTTTTGAGTGAATTGGATTTAAGTAAGGTAAAAACTATGCAAGATCATCAGCTTCGCTCTTTCCTCCAGAATCATTACAACAAGACAGTCAAGATGACTGGCAGTGCTTTGGGATTGTTAGTAAACAAAATAGGTGTTGGGTGCTGTTCTCATTAATCTGGGTCAAGGATTTTAAATTTTGCAGTAGTAATGAACTTTGCTTTTCAGAGTACTTTCCTAACAACAACCATCCTACAAGGAAATAACTAACATTTCTGTGATGCTTTAAGTTTTATAAAATGCTGTCTTCAGAGTTCACATAGTAGTTGTCTTGCATATATATCCTGGAAAGCTGATGTCTGAGGAGTGATCTACTTACCTGTAGTTATATAAGACTAGTGCTCTGATTACTTAGATTTCTAGGATGAGGCATTCGAGTTAACAAAGATGAAAGGAAATCCTGTGGCATATATAGTCTATATAGAGTGGCAGTTAATATCATTTTGAGCTGACTGCTTTGTTGCCTCCGTAATTTAATTTCCTTTACAGACCTTAGAGGATCTTTTGTCTTGTTTAGTTTGTACAACTCCTTTATTTTACAGGTGAAGAAATAACCCAGAAAAGTGAATTGTTCCACCCTTTTCATTTAGTCACCTCGTAGCCTAAGACTAGACCTTTAGTCCACCATTGCAAAAAACCATTGTTTTTTTCCATTTCATAAGAATATTTGTTGACAGAAGGACTGTGTTGGTTAGTGTTTCTTGGACCTCTTACAAATACCTCCATGGCTTCTCTGACCAGGGTCTGTGTGGCTCCCAGGAATTGTTGATCCATATCAGTGTTACATGTTAACATATGTATGTATGTTTCTGAACTTGTTAGAGGACAGATCCTACCTCTTAAAGCAAAAAA
Organism: Sarcophilus harrisii; assembly: GCF_902635505.1. Taxonomy (NCBI): domain Eukaryota; kingdom Metazoa; phylum Chordata; class Mammalia; order Dasyuromorphia; family Dasyuridae; genus Sarcophilus; species Sarcophilus harrisii. Next base: position 551,490,139 of record NC_045428.1, read on the forward strand.
AAAAAAAGGAGGAAGAAAAGCTACATATAGTTAAGAAGCCTGATAAAGCATAAGTGATCTGTGATATGAGTGTTAACCCTATATCTGTATTTTTTTTTTTTAAATAAGAAAGGACTCTACTTAATTTTCACAAATTCAGTTTCTTATGTTCTTTGCATAATTCTTCTATGGTCATCTAAGTATTTTATTAACTAAACACACTTCCCTATCTGTCTCATAAAATTGTTTAAAATTAAATTTTATTTATTTTGAGTCAAAGAAAATGTATGTCTGTTCCTCCTACCCCTTCCTGAGAACGAAAGAAAAACAAAATTTGTTACAAACATGCATAATAAAATAAATAAATATTTGCATTGGTAGTTCAGTGGTTATAGCTTAGGGCAGGGGAAGACAGTAAGACTGAAGTTGAAGCTGGCTTCAGGTAGGTATAGCTGTGTGACCCTGATCAGGTCATTCATAACCTCTTTCTGCTTTCATTAACTGTAAAATGGAAATGATAATAGCTCCTACGTCCCATAATTGTTGTGAAGCTCAAATGAGATAATAATTAAGTGCTGTATAATAGTTAAAACTATCAGATCCAAGAAAAAAATTGTTTCAGTCTGTCCTGAATCATTACTTCTTAACAGTCTGGTAGCATTTATCAAATGCCTTCCGTGTTCTAGGCCCTGCGGATACAAAGAGAGGCAAAAATAGTCACTGCTCATAAATTAATAGGAATAAAAATGCAAACGACTACATGCAAGCTACATGCATGAAGAATTGGGACTTAGCTTCAGAAGGGAGGCACTGAGATTAAGGAGGCTCCAGAAAGACTGAGATTTTAAGGAAGCCAGGAGGCAGATATGAGAAGGGAGAGAATTCCAGGTGTGGGAGGAGAGCCAGAGAAAAGGCCTGCAGCCAAGAGATGGAATGTCTTGTTCAAAGAACAGCAGGAGGCCAGTATGATTGGATCCCTGAGGAAGTGGAGGGGAGGTCAGGGTAAGAAAGGGACAGGGAAACCAGAGGAGCTGGTAGAACATGTTTTATATCCCAAATCTTCTGTGTTTATTTTTGGCTATTGTATTGATTAGAGTTCTTATAGCTTTCAAATATTTTACAATATTGTTGTCATTGTATAAATTGTCTTGTTTGGCTCCCTTTAATCTGCCTCACTTTTCTGAAATCATCCTGTCATCATTTCTTACCACAATAGTGTTCCATCACATTTACATATCACAACTTGTTCACCCATTCCCTCAGTTTCCACTAGAAAAAAGTAGCTATCAATATTTTTGTGCAAACATAGTTAGAGTTTTTTGCTTACAACTAAGTCCCTCACTTATTGTATCTTCCCTGTTGTTCTTCCCTCTCCCTATTTAACTGTCTTACTTCTTTTATCTATTGATTGGAATGTATTTGTGTGTGTGTGTGTGTCTTTATAACTGTGACTTCCTTTTACCATTTCAGAAGGTGGAGAATGAATTAGGTTCAGTGTCAGCCATCTTCTCCATCCCATCATGTTTTCATTTTTGTTTTTGAATTAGATTTCTACTGTCACAACCTAGGGAGTTTCATGATATTGGGAATTGGTTTTCCATTTTGTTGTCTTTGGTAATGTGAATTAAAAAAAGGGAAAAGAAAGCAAATTACATGTTTCATCAAGGCCTCTCTAGAAAAGAAATCACTTGTGCAATATGTTTCCCTCCATAGAACAGTCTACCTCTCTTAACAAAATACATACAGAACATTGAAGTTATTTCTTCAATTTCTATTTAAGCCAAAGGACATATGAATCCAGGTCTGATCATTTTGGAGAGTCTGCTTTCAGATTGATTATTCTGCTGGTAAGAACATCACTTCTCTTTGTGCTTGGGAACAGTTCTTTTTTGTTTGATGATGGGTTACATTTTCAAGAGCCTTTTTATTGTTGTTGTTGTTACTGCCTTATAGATGGTGTCCTGAAACTTTTGCTTAAGAAGAGCTGTGGTTCTTAATTTCTTAGACTTCTTGGAGGATTCTTCATCTTTGTTCTAGTATTTACAACCCTTTCTAGAAGTGTTTATTCATATTTTTTGGACTGCTTATCTTTTGGGAAATAGCTCTCAGTCTTATATATTTGTACTGAGTGCAGAGATATTTGATGCATATTTTTTCCAATTGTCAACTTTTCTTATCCTAGATTTTGCATAGATCCTCATGCATAGATTTTATCTTGCAAAAGGCTTGCCTTCATCTAAATAATTGAAAAAATCTTTTGATATCTCTATAACTTGTTTTGATAAGAATTCTCTGTTTAACCTTAGTTGTCAAAATTCTGACATGGTTCTCATGTAATTTAGTGATGGGTTTTTTTTTTTTTTTTTTTGGGGGGGTGATAGATTATGTATCCATTTTCTCCTTTTTAATTTTTGATGATATAATATGGTGAGCATCCTATTCTCACCTAGTTCTCCTAGACTAGACAGGGAAGAATCAGAAGCAGCTGAACTTCATCGTTGATAATGACTGTGTTGCTTGGGAAAGAACTATTTGGTAACAATTGTTGGGAGCACTTGAACTCAGCTTATGTCACATGGAAGAGGGATTTGTCTTTTTTGTTCCCAGAGGGTCAAACTAGGGGCTACCAGTTGCTTGCTATCAGGAAAATGTGGAATGTGCTTCCTTATGTCAGAGGCAATTAAGTAGAGCCCAGATGACCCACATGTTGGGTTGGTTATAAGACTCTTTTCTGGTTATGAATGAATGCAAGAAAAAAAAAGGAAGTGCTTACTTCATGCCAAATGTTGTGCTGTACAGGAGATATAAATAAAAAGCTCAATTTTCCTGTTCTCAGGGAACTGACATCCTAACTCATACTGGTGTAACACGTTCGTATAGTAGTGTTCAAGTGCATTGTGGATTGAAAGGCACATTAGTCTGTATTTGATATAACTCTGTAATTGGTGACTACCTGTTCATCTGAACAGTGAGACTCAGGGCTGAAATGAGCCTCAAGTACTGGAGTGGAGTGGGGAACCTGGGTTCCTTCCTTCGGTGTCCTAACTGGGTTAGGGGAGAAAAGGAGAATGAGAATGTTTACAGAGAGGTAAGCTTCTCTTGACACTTTAATATGGATTACTGGAGCAGGGCAGATTAGATACTGTGCTCTAAAGCTCTTCCCAGCCCTAAAATCCTGAGAGCCTGCTGATGAAATGCTGTCTCTTGAATATGTCTTGCAGTGCATTTTAATTATTATTTGTCAATTAATAGATTATATAATATTATATAATTATGTATTCATAATGTTATGTAATATGTCATATTATATATAATTATATAATAATTAACAATCATTAATCCATTTATGGACATAATTTTTTCTCCATCCTTTTCAATTACTACCATGATAATGCTGTCCCTCCTGTCCAGCCAGAATGATCAACCCTTAGATACAAAGAGAGATAAAAGTCTCTGTCCTCAAGGAACTCATCATCTGTTGGGGGAGATGACATGCAAAAAAAATATACAAAAAAGTTATATATAGGATCAGTTTTAGATAATCAACAGAGGGAAGACACTAGCATTAATTAAGGAGGATGCATGAAGGCTTTTTGAAGCAATTGGAGATAAAGAGGGAAAACATTCCAGGTATGGGAGACAGCTAGTGAAAATGCCCTCCATGGGGAGCCTGGAGTGTATAGTATCTTAGTGAGAAGTTCTACATGTGAAATGGAGGGGAAATAATGAAGAATTTTGTGGAGCAGTTGGTGATCAATGAATGGATTAAAAATACAAGTAGGGGAGGGGAAGGGAAGGAAGGACACTTCAGGAATCGGCAAAAAAAAAAAAAAAAAGTAATAGAGATTGCAGTGAATTTTGCAAAGTAGAGATTCCAATTTGGCTGGAATATAAAGTGCTGAAGAAAATAACATGGGAGAAGATTGTATAAAGGTATGATAGCACTAGATTTTTGCCTGCTTGGTGCCCATCACATTCATTTAGTAATAGGTTTCCTTACAAATGTTTTGGCTATCCTTTGCATCAAGAAGTTTAAACCAGTAATGGATGGCTTGGAGGAGAGGAGTTAAACTGAAGGAGTTTATTGAAGTAATTTGTCATTTAATTATAAAGGTCTGCATTAGTTGAGATGACAGAGGGAATGGAAGGGAGGACATAGATTAGAATTTTTCCCATTAAGACACTAGACACTCCAGCTCTCTTTTCTTGGCTTTTTCTCTAGCTGTTCCCCTTTCCTGGAATGCTCCCCCTACTCTTCTCCACCTCCTGGTTTCCTTCAGATCTTAATTAAAGAGATTATAGAATGAGAATCTACAGCTACTGAACTGATGTAAAACGTGAGGGAAGTGCAAGAGTCAGAGTTAATGCCATGTTTTGCAATGTATTAAACTGGGAGTACTGATATTGGCGGACCCATCCCATCCTATTCTCTTGGTTCAAATCCTATCGCTATTTCTTTTATCTTTATTGCTCTACTTGAAGTCCTCATTTCCTGATGAACACAACCATTTGACTTTGCCCTTACTTAGGGGCAAGTAGGAGGCTTTCAAGCATTTGTTTCTTTTTTTTTCTTATAATTGATTTTCATGAGAATTTCTTGTTTAAGCTCCTGGCCAGACAGGAACTAGTGTTCCAGTATGTCCCATAGTGTCTGCCATGTACATATGGTCAGGAAGCATTTGCTATGAACACACACACACAAATACACTAGAACATATTCTGGTGCTTTCCTGTTTTTTTTTTTTTTTTTTTTTTTTTTTTTTTTTTTCTGTTGGACATAGTTATACAATTGTGGCAATTGTTTTTTCAGTAGGTGAGGATGTAGCCTAGGTAACTTACTGTGTTTTCACATATTTTATAAAAATTGCAGGGCTGTATATACTTGGGGAAAAGGTTAATCAAAAAGTGCCTTTACTTTTAACAGACATTTCTATCTAAAGAGATTATTTACTAATAGTCTTTGTAGATGCCTCATAATTTATGAAGTTTTAGAAATATTATTGAACTGCAAACAAAAGATTAAATTTTGATAATGCTAAATGGAGAGATTATGAAGAAATAAAGAAAGTCACTTGTTTTGAAATTGGAATGAAAATTGCAGTACAGAAGTAGTTTGGAACTTGTGAAATGTCAGTTATTTCAGTTTGGGACAATTCTGAAACTAAACCAGTTAGGCATAGAAAGTAACTGAAGATTTATAGATGAGACTGCCATTGAAAAAGAAGATGAAAATAAAAAGAAAATACTATAAATACTTTTTAAAAAAAATAACTAAAGATTACTGTTAAAATCTGAAAAGAACTTATTGACTAATTTAATATTATTGAGTGTCTGCCATATACATTCTGTAATTAGAAATTTTAAAATCTTAAAGTTAATGGTTTCCATCAAGTCCTTTAAACAAACTGGAACATGGTTCTGTGGCCTGGTACCTTAGGTAAAAATTTATGTAAAATGAATCTTTCAGAAGTAGTAGAAAATACTTTAGGTAGGTGGTGATATTTCTTGCATACAAGATGTCAGCCTTCATTTAGACCCACCCATCCCTGAAAAAGAATTCCCTCTACAAAATACCTGACACAGTGGTCTTTTTGCCTTTGCTTGAATGAGGGAGGTCCTAGCAACTTTCCATCCCATTCCACTTATGGATTACATTAGGAAGGGTTTCCTTTCATCAAGATAATTCTTACCTGCTTGCTGCTTCTAATCATTTCTCTCTAATTTCATCTCCGGCCAAGTGGCCCAGATTTAATTTTGCCTTCCACATGACAACCCTTCAGATAACTGAAGACAGCTAGCATGTTCTCCCTTTCCTTGTGTTTTAGCGGCTAAATATCATCTACAATTCCTTCAACTAAGCCTCTTGTGTCATGAACTTTGTGATTGTGTTCTTCACATATTGGTTGACTTTGTCTAAATCGTTTAATCAAATGGCTCAGGGCCAACAGATTCCCTGAAGTGCTTCACTAGAGACTCCTTTCCTTCTAAAAGTTGTATCAGATGTCTATAGGCTCCCATGAGGACATTTTTGATAATGGTTGCCAGTAATGAGAATTTATCCATACTATTAGAAGTTTCTTCATTTCTCTCAGTTGGTGAACAGTAGTTACATGGGGGAAAATCATTAAATCGCTCGAAAATTTCTTTCTCAGATGTCCAAACACTTTTCAGTACAATTGTATTAAATCATTTGATTAAATTGATTAAATCACCAGAACAATGGGGATCATTGAGTCATTAAGCATTTATTAAAGTGTGTCAGGCAGTGGAATCATATTAAAAAAGTAAAAGACAAGTTCCTGCTCTCAAGGAGCTCAAGTCTGCTGGGGGAGACAGCATGCAAAAAATAATATACAAGATAAAGTGGAGATTAACATCAACATACTTGCAAAGTCATTAGTCTCTGTACTAGGTGCTCTTGTGGCTGAGTTTACATTCTTGTGTATTCTATGACCTGTAGGATTGCTCCCACATGCTTCTTGTTTTAGAGTTAAGAAAAAAATCTTGTAATTGGCAAGCTATTGGGAGTATGATATGTATTTGTGCTTTTTAATTTTTTAAAATTTAGCAGTCCACTTAATGCTTTAGATCTTCATTTTAGCCTAGTTTGATTAATTTGACTCTCCTCCCCCTTTGTATAACCAACTCTTGATTGTGCTTATGTAGCTTATCTCCTTTTTGGATTATTTATAGCAAATACCTAATCTCTAATAGCTTCCCTTAATATATGCAGTTTCCTTACTCTTCAAGTTTATTTATAGACCTTCTAAATGTTGATTATAATGTTAGCACAAATAAAATGTAACTGGAAAGATCTATATATAGATAATTTTTTTTTTTTTTATTTAGGTTACCATAATTTTCCCCAGCACTCTTTCTTACCCACACAGCCATTCCTTATGACATGTAATATTTTTTCAAAGCATGGAAAAAAGAAGGGAAAAAATCAATATAACCTATCAATACATTGTACACCACAACTCCCTTATACTTCCCATCTTTGCAGAGGAGTGAAGTAGTGTTGTTTGCTCATCTCCTCTTCTTTGAGCCATGCTTATTTGTTGTGATTTTGCAGCATTTGCTTTTGCTTTTTTTTTTTTTTTTTTTTTTTTTTTTTTTTTTTTTTTTTTTTTTTTATTCTTTCCATTTAAATTGTATGTTGTTTTCATGACTTTGCTTACTTTACTCTGGATCAATTTATGTAGATCTATCTAGACATCTCTTAATTCATCATGTTAATTTTTTATATTACAGCAATATTATAACACCTTAATGCACTGTAATTATTCCTTAATCAGCAAGTATCTACTTTGTTTTTAAGTGTTTGCTAACCAAAAAAGTGCTGCTAAAAATATTTTATTATGCATGGGGACTTCTTACTAGTAACCTCCTTGGATATAAGCCTAATAATGGAATCTAAGGGTCAATGGATAAACATTTTAGTCACTTAATTTGAAAATTCCATTATTTGAAAACCATGTCTAAAACTCCTAATAGTGGAATAATGTTGAAGAAATGAGGTAAATTCTATGATTTATGCTTGGAAGCTTGTAACTCACTGAAAACTACCTTTTCAAAATAGTTTACTTCTAATTTAATGGGGAAGTTTTTGAAAGAATAAAGATTCTTGGATTTACAATGTTAGAAATATGGTGCCTAGAAATCCTGTATGGTACTGTAACTGAAGTTCAGAATTTTTATGTTGTTTCCACGTTTCTTTCAGAGTATTCATCAACTCCATTTTGTCTATGGAGAAAGGTACAAACTCCTCCACTGAGGTTCATTCTCATCTGGCTGTCAGGCTTTTCAGTTTCTTTTATAGTTTGCTTTTCATGCTTTATCTTCAGGTTCTTCTCCCAAGGCTGTACCCTAGACCTTTGTTTTATCCTGTCATTTCCTTGATATGTGTACTTTCAAGCATTGTATCTCATATCTGGGGGAAATAATATGGTTTCCTATTGTGTAAATCTGTTAAGAAATGAGTATTTTCTGGTTTTATGAGCTGCTTTTTAGTTGACAGATTATATTTTGGTCACCAGCTTCATTGTATTTTATATTATGCTTTTGCTTTTAAGGAAACATAGATTATAATACTGGTAGTTGTTATATAAGGAAGCTCAATACTTGACATAATCTTGTACTAAGTGCCAAGCTTTCAGTATAAATGAGGGTTTGAGAAATTGGGGTAATTAGAGCTGAGTCACCCACAGGTCGGTCTTTAGCTTCTTGTGAAGATTAACCAAGAGACTGAAAAGTGCTAACTAAGTTAGACTGTAAATAATTAAGAGTGGTTATGAATGGGACCAGGTGAAGATTTCTCAAAAAGTCTGTGAAATGGAGTGGGTCAGACACTAGGCCCAAGTTTCAGGAAGTTACATGGTCCCCATTCTCAGAAGTCTGTAAGGCAGGAAAGGCCAGATCCCTTAGACCTAAGTGCAGGAAGTCACATGATCCCTATTCTCAGAGGACTGTAGGGCAGAAAAGGTCACACCCTAGCTCTGAGGTTCAGGAAGTTACGTGGCCCACAGGAAGTAGACAGAATTGCTGACCATTGGTCAATAGTTACTTCCTTTTCAGTATATCCAATGAGCCCACGTCTTTTGCTATCACCAAATTCCCTATTTCCGGCTTGCTAGGCCCGGCGTGCCATGCTGGGAGATGGAAGCTGAAAGCTTTGTTCTGCTCACATGGTGTGCTTGGACTTCTTCTTGCAAGGACCGAATAAGTCCTTCCTGTTTGTATCTGAAGATGCCTCTGAGTAGTCAATTTAGGTAAGGGGGTCTAGCATCCTATCTCACACAGGTATAAATATTACTTTAGCCAATTGATGAATTACAAGGTTTGTATCAAAAGCGTCTGCGATCTATTTTTGTGCTCACTCAGCGTGGATATAGTTTAAAGAAGGAAGATAGACTTGGAGTGATAAGACATTTAAATGTGAGTCTAGCCCTGTGACTACAGGGAAATCTCTTTTTTTTTGCCTTAAAAAATTCACGTTGATGCTATCTAACTTTCTTTCCTTTTTTTTTGGTCACTATGTAAACTGTTCTCTTGGTTCTGCTTACTGTATTACAGTTTAGGAAAACTTGGGGGAAGAGTATTAATTTATTGTGTTCTTTTTTTGCTTTTAGCACTAGTCATGTGCCAGAGTTTGTTCAGCCATTTTTCAGTTGGGTGTTCCCCCCCCCCCCCCCCCCCCGTACTTTGTTGTTCTATATATTAGTAGTATACATACATACTTTTTTTTAAATCTATCTATCTCTCATCTGCTTCAGGTCAATACCCACTAACAGATTTGGATTAAAGGGTATGGTTAGTTTTGTGAACATTTTAAAAAGTATAATTGAAATTGTTTTCCAGAACGGTTGTACCAATCAGCAGTACCACCAGAATGTTTTTGCATGTCTGTCTTTTTGTATTATCTCCAATGTTTACAATATTTGCCTTTTTTGGTCATCTTTGCCTTTGTTAAGATGAAGCTTCAAAGTTGTTTTGACTCTTATTCTCTTATTAATGATTTCTGTGGGATTTTCATGGTGATGGTAGCTTGTATTTTCTTCCTTTGAAACCTGACTGTTTATATTCTTCTTTTCTTGGAAAATGGCTGTAAGTCATTTAGTTTTCCTGAGAAATTTGTTTTCTTACGTGTAAAATGATTATTGGAAGGAAATTAGGGGGTTATGGAGTTCAATGTTTTCGAGAAACCTCAAAAAACTAGAACTTGAACCCAGAGCAGATCCTTTGAGTTTAATTTTTTTTAATTTAACTTTTTTTCCAGTGAGTATCTTGGTTCTTTTTGCATTATTTTACATAATCATCCATTATCCCATACATTTAGCACAACTTGTTCATTCCTCAAATGTTGGGGACTCCCCTTTGACATCATAAAAAGAACTTCTCTAAATAGTATGGTATATATTGTTCTTTCTCTGATCTTTTTTGGGAGCTCCCTTGACTTTAAATCCAATTCTCTTTCAATTGTGCAATTTTTCCTTCATGTAATAAATCTGTATGAGGATGATATGGTTGTGACAAGGCTTCGAGGCTCACATGTAATAATGGATCTGAAGCATTTCATAAACCTCCATAGTAGCTGACACTGGTTTTGCCCAAAGCCCTTTGACAACATCTCATTTAATAGCAGGTAGCCAACAGCAGAAAATGTTCCATCTGCCAGTGCTTATGAGCCTATTTTATTTTGAAGGAAAATCAGCCATGCTTTCATTTTTAATCAACTATATTTTAATGTAGAAAGGCAGTCCAATATAAAGAAAATTGAAGAATGTGAAGTGGGACTCCATTGAACTCTGTTTTCCAAGTTCAGGAACATCTCTAATAGAGCTTGGCAGCCACATCTTAGAAATGGCAGAGGAAGTATTCCTAGAAAACAGATTCCTAAAGAACTCTTTTGATTATAATAAAATACTACATTTATCTGTTGAGTTGGAAATCCTAGATTTTAGGAAATTAATGTAAATGAGAAATGTGGAGACATACTTTGGGAAAAAAAAATAGTACTTTGGTGTTGAAAGTGCCTGAATTAGTAAGACTTCCATCACATAGGAGCTTTTTGCTGCTTTCCTTGATTTGTTATTCTCCTTTTTTCCCCTTTCTACATGAATGTATTTCGTGTCTTTGGTTATCTTTTTTGTGTGAGTTTTCCTTCAGTGAAATAGTGCTCTTCATATATTTTAAGATTTTCTCCTACTTTCTTTTACTTTTATTATCTTCATTCTTCATTTTTTTCTATCTAAATCTCCTTTGTGAGTCTTTCTCCCCTTTCCCTCAATTGCTATTTATCTGATCCTTATTAGCTTATCATTGTTCCCTTAATTCCTGCATGGCCTAGGGCTCCTCTGACTCAACTCTTTCATCTTACTGATAAGACACTGAGGCAAATAGAGAGTTAACTTCTCCCAAGACAGCTTAGGGGCTCAATGGGCAGAGTACTGGGCCTGAAATCAGGAAGACTCCTTACTGGCAGGGTAACCTGGGCAAGGCACATCAGCCTGTTTGCCACTGCTCCTCATCTGTACCATGAGTTGGAAAAGGAAATGGCAAACAATTCCAGAATCTCTGCCAAGAAAACTCCAAATGGGCTCACAGAGAGTCAGGCGGATATGACTGAAACATCTGAATGAGAATGTCTCCAAAGCCAAGCAGGGATCTTCGTGGTCAGGATATTCACGTGGGTCCAGGAACTCCAAATTCAACATTTTCTTGTACTAAATGTAATGATCTTAATGACATGGTAGTCTATTGTCTGTGACCAGGGTTGAGCTTTGTTTATGGAGGCAGATAGGTGCTACAATGGAGAGATTCTGGATCTGCAGTCAGAAGGAGCAGGTTCAAAACCAGCTTCAGACACTTGCTGTCTCAATTTCCTCATCATTTTATAAAATGGGGATAATAACTGCACCCTGCCCCTACCTCACATGTGATTGTGAGGTACAATCAGATACTATTTGAAAACCTTAAAGCAATATAGTAATACTGTAGTTATTAGGGATTTTAGTGATACTGAACAGTCCCTTCTACCTCCCTGTGTCTCTTATTTGTCGACTTTGCACTCTACTGGTCATTGTTCTCATCCCATTCCTTCCAAAAGTTTCAAAAGGTGAAATGTAAATGCTTGCTCCGAGCGTGATAAAATCAATCAACCTGTATTATTAAGGACCTATTTTAAGTCAGGCATTGTACTAAACCATATTAATAGCTGTAATTAATAGTAACAAGTGTTTATCCTGTCCTTCACAAAGGGAAAAAAAAGTTTTTGATGAAGAAAGCATTTGGATCATAGGTTGATGTATGATCAGGGCTGTCGACCTTGCTTTTAGAGGTAGCTGGAGTTCTCCTGGAGAGAGTGTTAGGAGAGAGCTGAAAACAAATTTGTCCTGTTTGGAGATTATCCCAGGATTATCCTTAGCTAGGTGGCCAAAAGTGACCTTTGGGAAATTCATTTTTAGCATTGGGATTTGTGAGATCTCGTGTCATTTGGCTGTTCTGTGATGCTCTTGTGTTTGGATAACCCTATTCATTCACATGCTGGCTGCACATTACCTTTCTTGCTTCCTCACAGCATTTTTCCTCTCACCTCCCCCAACCCCACCCCCATCCCTAGCCCTTAACAGCACAGCCAAACTCCCTCTTTGCTTCCCTTTCCTTTCCCTAGGCCTAGAATTAATTTATTTCTCACTTGGACCTCAGAAATCCTTTGTTTCTTTTAAAACTCAGCTGAGATAGCATTTCTTTTTAAAGCCTTTGGCTGCCTCAGTTTCTCTTCTGCCTTCCTCCATTACCTTGCATTTATTTTGTGGATGCTTCTATTTGCATGTGGTATAGGGCAGCATTGGGCATTTTTGCCTTTGGTATCTGCCAGATTTGCTTTTCAATTGTTTGTAAGCAGGAGAAAAAGTTAAAAAGGAACTACCATTTTTGATTTGTGTATATTGACTGTTTCAGTGCCATCCCCTCTTTGAAGCAGACTTGCTGGTAATTCATAGCAGGTTTGCTTTACTCAGCCAGTGACATGGCTGGTGTATTTAAAGCTGGAAGATAACTGAATCCAACCAAGGCAACTTAACTGAATTCAGCAGTTTGACCACTGATGGGTAAACTATACCCTATGTGTTAGGTTTTTGGTTTCTTTTCTTTTCTTTTCTTTTTCTTTTTCTTTCTTTCTTTTTTTTTTTTTTTTTTTTAAGTTGTGAGCTGTTTATTGAAGAAAGCCTTGTAATGTTGGGGACATCTAACCAAGTAAAGGGATAAATGTAAAAAATTTACTTTTGAGTTGTTTTTTCTTTTTCACTATGAATTGCATCCAAAAAGGAATGTCCTCCTTTTTATGTTTGAATAAATAGTTGAAAAAAAAGTCCACAGATCTGTATGAAAGGATGACATCAATTGAGAAAGAAAAGTTATTTATAAATTTCTGAGAAACATTGTGGACCCCTACCTGAGGATGATTATTGATTCTACTAATTACTACCTCTGTGTGACTGTGGCTAAGTCACTCACCTCTCCCGGCTCTGGATGGCTCTTCTCTAATGTGTTCAAGCTCTAAATCACATTGAGCTTGACTGGTCTGGCAGATTCCTTTAGCATGGGTTTCCCATAGTTCATTTCTTCTTGTATCCAAAAGGTATCTTTACCCGGGAGCACTGATGACTGAGCCTCTTTACAAGAGGCCCCATGCTTCTAGCTGGCACTGCTCTTCTGCACCATCTTCCTCTATGAAGAACATCTTTGTCTTCATTGGTTCTCTTTCACAGAGAAGTCTAATAACTTTATTAAGCAGAGCCAGTCTGCCCGCAAACTCATTGAGTTAGAAGTGGATCAAAAATGTTGAGTCATTATATGTAAATGTCTGAGAATTTTGGTCCCAGTACAAATCCATTCTTGAGTGACTTTGTGTCTGCATGGATATAGGGATATAAACTTAAGTGTACCTCTATCTGTATTAATATTTAATCTATGCATTTTTATCTTTTTGAAAAAATTACATTAAAAAATCTAGAATTAAAGGTATAGAACAACCATTGGTAATTAAAAATTACCTAGTGACTCCCATCATTTTGTAATGAATTGCAGCATAGGAAATTAAGCTTTTGCTGCTCATTGCAGAATGGGGTGAAGCATGAGAAAACAACTTTTACTTTTTGATTTTGTAGAATCTTGAATATCACCTTCAGTCATGAACTTTTTCCATGATCAAATGCAGTAGCAGCTAGAATTAAAGTATAACTTAGAATGGTAGGATTTTTAGTAGAATCAGGGAACGGAAATTAGAATTTAGAGGATTAATTAGTATAATTTCACTTCCTTGTTAAGTCATTAGCACTTTCATCACAATTTTGTCTTTTGGCTTTAAAGATATTTGCCTTTTTGGTTTGAAATGGTGTAAAAACAAAGCTGATACAATAATTTTCTAATTGGAACACCTTTATATAAATGTATTTAATTAGATTTAAGATAAATAGATTCTTCCCCCCTCAATAGTAATATTCATATCCTGTGGTAAAATTGTCATCAAATAAATGGATCAAAGAAAAGTCTTACAGATTTAAAGACTAAGCAGACAAATGTCCTCAGGGCTACTTTTGGCTGAACCAGCTGAGATCCTAGGACAGATACATTGACCCTGCTGCCCTATTCCCTTGCTTCTTTTCTTCATCTAGATGTCTAATGCCTTAATAATTTGTAGAGCCTTTCGTAAAGCAAGAGCAAGTGAACTCTATTTATTTCATTGATATTTTGAGAAGTACTGGAGGAAATTCTTCCATTATTTTGGGAAGATCCTCTGTGGATAATTTTTGAAAGACTTAAGAGCTGGAGCTACAAAGAATGGGAGGACAATTGAGAGATCTAGATGAATTGTGGCTTGCATCTTTTTCCATGTTGATTACTCACATTTACATTTAAGTAATGGAAATATTAAGTTGAGTTGCATATCTAAGTATCTTGTAATTATGAATGCTATGGCCTTAGTTTGTTGTGTTGAAATTTGGTTTAGATCTTCCATTCACTCAAGCAAAAGAGGGGAACTTTCCTCTAGAAATTCCATTAATGCCATAATTTGAATAACCTCCATTGGTGATCAGTTGTCAAGGTTTTAAAAGTGGATACTCTTTCAGTAATTATAGCCATTTGAACAGTTTTAGTAGCAAATCAGTCTTTTATTACACATATGGACATTAGTGAAATGGAATGAAACCCATCGTTCTGATGGTGTATGTGTATGTCTGTTTTTCCCTTCCCTTTGGTCTTAGTCATTCTATGTTTTTCCCCCTTACATATCTATACCAGTGCTCTGAATGTAGGTTGTATTCTTCAGGGTATCTTCAGTACTTTTGTCTAATAAAAGTGTTGACTACTGTATTTTTTTTTTTTTAACCTTTCTGAATTCGTTCAAAGCATTTATTATTTTTAATTTGCAGCAGCTCTTGCCAGGTAAAAAGTTTTGGGAAACAGATGATTCCAGCAAAGATGGACCAAAAGGAATATTCCTGGGTGATCAATGGCGGGACAGTGCCTGGGGAACATCAGGTAATCTAGACTGAGCACCTGCACTGTAATTTATGCCTGTTTTAGGGTTCCCCTTTTCAGCATTTGGCAAGTCATGGATTTTACATGTGTCATAAGCATGTCAAACTTAATTCTCTTCCTTTGGTCTTAGGACCTGGTAGAATACAAGTTATTAAAAACACACAACACAAAGTTATTTAAATTTTTTTTTTAACTTTTATTATTAGCTAGAGTGAAATAAAGCTTTTGGGGGGCAACATTTATGGTTGTATTACATTAATTTAAAATAAGCACATGTCCTATAATATTATTCCTGCCACCCCCACCCCCTACTCCTTTCTGGCCCCTAAATTGATAGGATGTACTTTGCATTAAGTCATCAGGATGGCTTGGTTATTATTCTAGCGATCCTTTGACAACTCTTATCATGACCATATTTGATGATGTAATGTAGCCTAACACATTGTAAGAAACAATTTAAATTGGGGATATTCTACTTTTTTGTACAAAGCAATTCACTTCTTTGAAATATAGGTCCAAATTTATAAATAAGTGCAAAGGACAAAGCCAGTGTCTCAGTTTTTTGCTTGATGTCTCATTGATATTTATTAATATACCATTCATAATAGGCACTTTCCAGCACTTTGATAGTGCGCTAATGCAGCCATGTGACATGTAGGCTGTTTTTTTTTTTTTTTTTTTTTAAAGCAGGTGTAATGAAAATAGCAAAAAGATCCTAACTAATAGCCAGAGAATATACAGAAAATCCCCATAATGCATGCAGAACTGAATCTGTTATGGCCTATTATAACAAATGCTCACTGACCAAGTGTAGGCATTAGAAAGTTTAAATTGTATTTTTTTTTGAAAGCTGCTGGAATGATTATCTTTTTAACTTTCCATTTTATTTTTAAAACTTACCCTTTTCCTTTTGTAATAGTAAAATTAAACATTTCCCAGGTTCATAACATAAATTTGTCTGCAAAACTTTATTATTGGTGGTGGATGAATAAGGTATTATGGTATTCTCACATTATGTAGAAAACCTTCTCAAGGGACAGACAGAGGGAGGGAGGTGGCATTTGGCTAAATTGACCATCTGGATTCCAAGTCACTCGTCGACTTGTGCACTAGACATCGCTCTTAATTTTTTGGAACTTCCAAGTTGTACTCTATTATGTTTGTGTATCCTTTTTTGTAGATCATTCAGTTTCCCAGCCCATCATGGTGCAGAGAAGACCTGGTCAGAGTTTCCATGTGAACAGTGAGGTCAATTCTGTATTGTCCCCACGGTCGGAGAGTGGAGGACTAGGAGTTAGCATGGTGGAATATGTATTGAGTTCATCCCCTGGTGATTCCTGTTTAAGAAAAGGAGGATTTGTAAGTTGGTTTTTTAGAACCTTGCTCTTATGCCTCTCTCTCTCTTTTTTTTAAAAAGCAAAATGTGCTTGTTTTAGTTACCTGTGCTGTACATAATGATGATAGTGTGATACCTAGAGAACAGTTATTGTTCTTAAACCTCAGCAGAATACTAGGAAACATAATCATTTTTAAAAAGTTAAAATTATTTCTTTGGGTCATATAGCCAACAATTCAGTCAGAACTGGAACACCCCCCCCTCCCCCTTCTCAATTCCTTCCTTTAATCCGAGGCCACATTGTTTTCCATTAAAAAAAAAAAAAAGAGTGGGCCGTCAATAGAGAACTGTCAGTCCAAGAACCTTTCAAGAAGATTTTTAATTTTTCAAACCCAAGGAACTAAAATATGAACCCCATTAGGCACATTCTTCTCTGATTCTTGGCTAGGGGTGAGGGTGTTTGCCTTTGACTTTTCCCTTCCCTTTACCACTTACACTCTGTAACAAGGTCCTGGTCAGTCTTGGTTTTTATCAGGGAGTTCTGTAAACTTAATGGGAAACAATGACACCTTTATTTTCACTTGTCTCTACTTGCAATTGAATATTTCCTTCAATTATATAAACATGATTCTAAGAAGAGGGAGTCCATTGACTTCACCTGGACTGCCAAAGGGGTTCATGATAATTTAGAGCCCTGGTCTTTTTCAGGTCCATTCTTTCCTCTTTATTCTCATAATCTTGTTTAAATCCTGACTTCTGTGAACTTACCTCAATTGCTGAAAACCCTTCTTTTCAATCTCTTTGCCTTCAGTGGTTCATTTTCTAGTCTATTCAAGATCATTTTCTCTAAGCACCTTCAGGTATTTTTCTCTGTGCTAGTTATCAAAACATGCAAATAAATTTGAAATCTTAAGTTGAAAAAAAATTTACTATTTGATATTCTCTTTGCCACTCCTTACCTTCTATATTTGTTTCATTTCATTTTTAGATCATGATTTTTTGTTCTCCATTGTAGGGTAGGTTGAGTTGTTACCTCCTCCATCAATGGCCGCTTCAAAGCCATATAATAACAATTTTCTTTCATAGAACATTTGCTGTACTGGTTTCCGATCCAATCAACATTCTCATCTTAAGGTTTCTTTTCTTTTTGACTATCTTTCAAGAGTATCTGATACCAATCTCTAGGGAATCTTTCTCTCCTAACTTTTAATCTTTCTTCACTGTCTCCCTGGTATTCCTGTTGTCTGTCCTAATGATTATATGGTAGTAGTTGTATATGTTAATTGTCTAGGGCAGAGACTATGTTTTTTTTCCATAGAAGCTTCATGTAGTTCAGGTGTATTTATAACAGATACTTAATAAATTAAAACTGATTAGCTCAAGAGAAACAAGTCTGGTTTAAGTAACTAGGAATCCTGTCTAGAGCATCTTTATTCTTTGGGAAAGATATATCATAATTGGTACTTCATATAAAACTGTCACATTCATTTTCTTATCTCACTCTAAAGACTGACTTGAAGTCTTTACTGAAGTGTATTTCATCAGTTCCAGAGTCTGGTTTGAATTTCATCCTGTCCCAGAGCTAGAATTTGGGTATAAGTTGAACATGGGTCTTTTTGGGAAGTTATATTCTCTGGGTCTTTAGGCCTTCAGATGACTTGGCCCTGTTCATTCTGCAATGTAGCAAAGCAGTTCTCTATTGAGACCTGCACTTACCCTTTATGGCTGGACTTGAACCAATATGATTGGCCTTAATTCAATTTTTTCTTATTTATTCCATAGGCAAAATGGATGCCCCTTCCTTATTCACTTGCTTTTTCTTCTTCCTCTCTCCTCCTTTTCTTCCTCCTTCCCTTCAGTATCTTCCACTGCCTCCATATTTTTTTCTTTTTAATTTTCTCTCTTGTTCTCCCCTTCCTTTGTTTTTCTCTGTACTTATTAATGTGACCACTGCTCCTTGGCTTAACCTGTCAGCTCTACCCCATTACATTCTTCTTGTTCCCCAAACTTCAGTTTTTTGTTAGGAGCTCAAGCTTCCACATCATTTTTAAATCTAGGTTTTAACACCCAGTTTATCTGCCTTTTTAGCATGCTAAAGTTTACTTTTCCCATACCCATCCCTAAAGAAGCCACCACTGCCAACTATCACCCTAAAACAATTTAGTCCCAGGTTACTTTTCTTTCTTTCTTTTTTTAAAGCATAAAAATCAGAGTTAACAAAGAGTAAGTTCAGATTGGAACCTGGGTCACTGGGAGTACAAATGTTAAGGTTCTAGTCATCAATTTTATGTGAGATAGATTTCCCGTGTCCTGGATATGTTCTATTCATCCGAGGAGACATGCCTGGGTTGCTGTGAAATTGTAAGAGACAGAAGAATGAAGAGGAAGAATCAAATAAATGGCTAAGATTACATAAAGTTGACCTTTCAAAACATCACAATAAACCATCATGTGAACTAAATGGGAATGCAAAACTGTTCCTTTCGTTTCATTACCTTGCTGTAAGCACCCAAGAAAAAAATCAATTTCTGTCACATGTTGGTTGGACTCTTACATTTTTAAGACAGTGGTATTAAAATTCTCATTTGCATTATCTGAACTTAGTGATTATTTTAATGTCTGTAACCAAAGAAGGCCAGGTGAGAGCTGAATAGGTAACCTGAAAGTGTTAACATGAAGTGACGTATAGAAGCCATAAACCAGGTTTGAACCAAGATGTATTTGAATCTTCTTGTGTTGTTTTACCTGTGCACTTCCTAATGAAAGTAAGGTTCCATGTGTTTATTGAAAAAGTGTCCTTTTAGTTTTGAATCCTTGTGTTATCTAAGCTTGGGAACATGGGCTCATGCATAGGGAGCTTCTTTTTTCAAAATATGAAAAGATCACCCAGAGAAACCCAAACTGCTAGCTAGAGTTTGCTAGAAGACTTTTCCAAAATGTCTTCCACATTTTCCTTTGTCATCTGTTGTTTAGGACGGTAGCTAAGTTTTTGAAGACTGATAGCTCTTTCATTTTGTAGCAGAAATTGTCACCTCAGTCACAGGTCATCAGTATTTCAGTTACTTTTGTAACTTGAGGCATCTGGCTCCTTCGCCCTTTTTCTCCCTTTCCAGTGCCCCTGTCATTTTTTGATCCTCAGAATCTCCAATAAGATAATACACAGTTTGACTTTTACCTACTACAGGTTTCCCCAGGCTTGAAGAGACTCAAAAGCAAACTCTTTTTACTCACAGTGAAAAATCAGTTTGGTTATTTAAATTCTTTAAGAACTCAGGAATTCTTCACTTATCTTTCACTACCCCCAGATTTGAGGATGCGAACAGCATTATCTTTGGTGAGATGAGAGAGTCCAACTCTAAGAAAATTCCAGGCCTTCTTCTTGTTGAACCATATTTGTTTTGGCAGGCTTTCCTTCAGGCTGACAAAAGCAATCCTCCCCAAATGAGACAAACTCCCACTGCAAGTAGACACTACTACAAAATCTACATCTTTGGATCTCAGCAATGTCCCTAGGTGGAGCCCACAAAACTTTCTGAGCATCATTCTGGGCCAAATAGGCCCGCACTAATTTAGTTTTCAAAAAATATATTGGTGCCTTTTGGGTTTTTTCGAATTTCCTTCTCAATATGCCATTCTTTTTCCTGAGGCCTACTGCTGCAGAAAAGAGAATTAAGGCAAACAGACTCAGATTGCAGTTGATTCCTGTTCTGTACTTCCCTACCTTGCTATTGAAAGAAGGGAAATGTGTATTAATCTTTTCCTCTGGGATGAAGAATGGTCACTGTACTTCACCTAGATCAGCTGTCATTTGGTATTTAAACCTTTTTTTCTTTTTGTAGTTACTATTGTGGTTCTATTCTCATCACTTTGTTTTCTCTTATTTCCTCTAATATATCATAGTAGGCCCAGGATGGGATTCTCCCCCGGCCTCCCATAGATCTTTTTTGTGTGGAGTAGATTCTTGGTCGGTGGCAAGATCATGAATTTTATGATTTTTTTAGCCACAGCAACTCTGGAGATTTGGCTACTAAGTTGCAGAGAGATTATGATTTTGTGATTGTAGAAAGGGTACCTGCAAGGTCATACCTTAGGGCAAAGTGAATACTCTAACAAATTTTATATCATCTCTGAGAACACAGGGATGAAATCCTGAAACATTGTTGTTAATCCTAGAGCATTCATATCTTTTCTAAGTGGATTTCTGATCGTCTCTACTCCTCTAGAAGAAATAAACCCATTTCTTTTGGTAGATGTTCATGTTGCTCAAGAAATTAATCTTTTAGCTAAAGAATGTTTTAATTTATTGCTAGAAATGTTTTTTAAAAATATCTTTCTCTAACACCCTCCCTCCCCCATCTTTTGCCTTCAATTAGCTATATATTCAGGTTATAGAAACATTTCTTTTTTTTCATTTGGCTTCTATTCCTTTTTATCAGAACTTTGTTACAGCTTGGTCTCCATTGTCTGGATTGTTATCAAATGCTATTTGTCAGTCAGGTCTCCTGTTTTTTATTTTTTGTTTTAATTTTTACTTTTTTTTGTTTGTTATGAAGATCACAGAGTTAAAAAGAGGATTGTTTGTGAAAAGACCTATTGTGCAGGATTTATTTAATAATAAAATATATATTAAACCTAAAGAGATAATTTCCCTTTTTGTACATGTTCTCTTCCACACTTTTTCTTTTATAGGCCTTTTCCCCTTAATTCTCCTCCTCTTCTAAAAAAAAAAAAAACCTTTTAAATTTTTTTACATATTTGTTGTTTTCTACTAACTTTCAGTGAGCAGGTGCTAAGGGAATAAGAAACAAATTAATCGCCTTAACAAATTAATATAAGCATGCAAAGCAAACCAATTCATTGGTCATGTCTGAAAATATCTGTCTCTTCTATATATCTAATCTACCATTTCTGTTCTGAGGTAGGAAATACACTTCATCAGCAGTCTTTTGAAGACCCAATTGGTCACTGTATTGACTGGCTTTCTTTCAGAGTTGTTTTCCATTACATTATTCTGATCATCCTATAAAATTTCTCTTCTGGATCTGTTTATTTCATGTCTTCCTTAATTTCTTTGAATTTTTCATATGAATTTCTCATAACATTTCATGCCATTCATGTAACAGTTTATTCTTCCATTCCCCAAATGATGGACCTTGTTTCTAGTTAATCTGCCCTACAGAATTGCTGCCATGACTGCTTTTGTACATGTGGGTCCTTCTTTTCTCTCTTTGGTCTCTAGGGAACATATCTGTTGCTAGGTATTGCTGAAAAAGTGGCTATTCGTTAGCGAGTTTTGCCTATTTTCATTGTTTTGGTCTTCATATTACTTGCATGATTGGTTTAATAAAGAATTTTTATGTGGATTAAACCTGAAAAAAAATCTCTACTTACATGGAGCTTTTAAAAAAGTTGATCAACATCAAGAAGTCTGAATCATTTAATTTTCATTGTGGAATTTTAAATTTCACTCAGATGCAAAATCTTTTTCTCTATAAACCATGAAGAAACCTGTTTTCTTTCTTTCTGCTCCTTCCTTCCTGCTCCCTTCTTTTTCTGCCATCACAAAAATCCCTAAAATTTCTTCTTGATTCAGGTGGGGACCATAGTGGGCATGGAATCGATATAATTACTTATGGGGCTTGTTTATAGGTGGTAAAGTAATCATTTGATTCAGTAGTCATAGATTCATATTTTGATAAAATAAGATTGTGATACAAAGCTCTAAAGGAATAGAAATTTAAATTTTCATCTGTAGATCTGTTGAAGTTGTAAGAAAAAAAGTTTTCCTGTGTGTATTTTTTTTTTTAAACGTTTTCCCTTCTTTGAAATTTTATTGTTGTTGGAGGTGTTAGATTCATGTCTAGAATGATAAGGGAAGAAAATGTAGCAATAATAAATAAAAATCACATACTTGTTATGATACCACTAGTACCTGATTAACCATTCTTGAGATCACAGATTTATCCTTTGTACCTCTTCTACTCCACTTCCTTCCCTTGTATCTTTGAACTGCCCCTGGGTTGCTCACTGCCAGAGTTCCACACCGGGCCCATTTCTTAAATGTCTTTTCATCTGCTTTAATACCTAGCACAGTGCTCAATATCTACTAATTCAGGATTTTTCTTATGGTTTCTCATATATCCAGACTCCCGTTACCTCTTACTTAGATTATTTAATAGAATAACTTAGCTGGCAGACTTCCCTTAGCCACTTGTTTCTCTTCATTGGAATAGCCTCAAGATACATTTTTAAGAGTTATATTAATGAATTGCTTTTATCACAGTTATTTCTCAGCATGTAATCTTTCCTTCCAATGATCCTTCCTTTATAACAGAGGAAAAAATGTTATTTAATAATAATTGGTACATTAAACATGTCTAATAGCATATATAGGATTCCAGGTGTTCCCATCTAATCTCCCCCTAAACCTTCTCCCAGAGAGGGAAAAGCGTTTCCTTATCTTTTATTATCAGTAGACTTGGTCTTTATAATTTCACATTTTCTTTTTGTTTATTTGTTGTAGTCTTTTCCTATATTCTTACTTTGGTCTGTATCAGTTCATATGAATTCTGATGTATATGGTACTGTCTTTGACTTCCTTGTTGATTGGTAGACGTTTTTTGAATTAAATATCTTAGAAACAGAGAGGTATATGTGTATTATATAAGCATATATATATATATACACACATAAATACACAAATTTGCAATGTTAATTGAAATATTTAAGGACAATAGCCATTTTCCAGTAAATAAATGGTCCAAGGAAATGCGTAAAACAATTTTCAGAAGAAGAAGTGCAAATCATGAACTATTTGAAAATTTGCTCCAGATCCCAAGGATTAAGAAATGCAAGTTTAAAATGTGGCAAGATTTCACCTCTTACCTTGGAATTGAGAATCCCCTCTGCAATTCAGTATCAACTCCTGTCATGAATTCTCTGCTCCAGTCAAATTATACTACACATTTTTCCACAGTTATGTCCAGTTGCCCCTTTTTTGCTCATTCCATTTTTAACACTTGGAATATTCACAGTTTCTTTGAATATCATCTTTGCCCTTTCTCTTTTAAGTCTCATTTTTCATGTTCCTGTAGCCATCTTTTGTATGCTTCTCCTTAAGCATGTTTATTTTGTATTTCAGCGATAATACTTTTATTATATGAGCTTAATAAATAATGGAATAAACTTTTTTTTTTGTTGTTATTGCGGGCTTTGATCTACCATTTTCTTATTTCAGATTTATTGAAATATATTCTCTATAACTGTTAGTAAAATTGTATTTTATGTATTTAAAATTGCTTTATTTATATACTAAAATTTTATATTTTTAAACATTCTTTTTTTTTGTTTTAAATGGAATTTCATGCTGCTGATTTTTCAAGGATAATCTTGTCTTTTAGGTATTTGCCAGTTAATGATAAGCTTGTGAAAACTTAATGGAATAAGCCATGGAAATTGTGTGTTCTGGCCATAGTGGCCTTCATAATGCCAATTAGAAAACAGAATAAATTTGTTTTCAGAAAAGGAGTTTAGGATTAAAATGAGAGGATACTCTTCTTTCCAACTCATTGAATATACCTAGTGCTCCCTGTAAATCTGTCCTGCTTTAATTACATATCATTATTTCAGAAAGATTCTTTCATGTATCCCATTCTATCTTAGTGGCAATGATATTCTTGTGAGGTTGGGGGGCTATCTGGCCTATTCCTTTCAGATTCGGGACAATTAGTTACCTTCATAAAGCAAATCATCCTTTGTGTTAAAAGACTCCCTAATTTGTGCTTCAAAGGAGTAAACATAATAGTATTTAAAATGATCAGTTAGGGAGCAGTGTTTTGTGGAAACCTTGCCATAGCTCTGTATTTTATTTTTTCTTCTGGGGATCATTGAGAATCTAGAATCTGATCAAGTGGAGAATAGGCTTATTAGCAAGTTAGACTTATCTTGCAGGTAAACAACAATTAACCAGCATCTGGTGACTTTAACATCTGTTCCCTCAGTACAATGACAAGTAGAGAATTCATTTTTCTAATCTCCTTGACAGACATTTTAAACTACTTTTGTTTCCTCCTTATTCCTATTGGTATTCTTCCAACTACTTCATGTGGAGCAGGAGTTGGATGTTCATTTGATCTGGTCTCTTATTCAGGTGTTTTGATGTTTCCACCACTGGTCAGGCTCTTGTACCAGAGTTCAGGTTATCTCAGTGGTCATTTTATGACTTGCTTCCCGAATCAAAATTATGTTTCATTGAAACCATCTCACTAGCCTTGCAACCTTGTCCAATTTTTAGGACAGTTTTCAATAATTTAAGTTTAGAAGATTGTCTTTTAGAACTGCCTCAGAAGAGAGTAATCTTCACTTTCAGTTTTCCTGGCACTGACCAGCATGAGGTCAACACTTGCTGGATTCTTGTTTTCTTAGGAAATTTTATCCATTTGGAATCTTTATATAGTTCATAAGTCACTGGAAGCCATTTTGAACCAGAGAGAATCTCCAAATTGAACTTTCTCCTTATAGACCAATCTTGGTGAATCATGCTCAACTGACCAGGTGTCTTTAGACTCCAGCCATTTCTTCACCATATTTTGTCAATAAATCTTTTATGACCATTTGAAAATCAATTTCTGATGTTTTCTTCACTTATATCAGGCATATTTCTTTACTTTATTTCTGTGTATGAATGGAGAATAAATAGCTAAACATAACAGGTTCTGAAATTTTCTTTTCAGAGAACCTAGCTATTACTGTCGAAGCATTGGAATCTAACTTTTCTGGGTCAGATCATTTCATGGAAGCAATAACTATGCAGTTGAAGTCAACAGACTTGATTAAACATCTATTATGCGTATGGCTCTGGGGATACAGAGATGAAGAGCAGTCCTTGCTCTTACAGAGTTTTATTTTCCAGTGGGGGTATACAATATATACAACTAAAAAAGTAACCACAGTGGCTAACACATGAAAATAACTTTAGAAATGGTGTTTCTTAGTTTGATTCGGAGCTCAAATAGAATCGAAGCAAAAAAGGAGGATCAACAAAATAATATAAGAAAATAAATAGAAAAACTTTGAGGGAGAAATCAATTATTTGGCATGTGCAAGGAAGATGAATTGTAAAAAATTAGCTTCTGAAGAACTTTGAAGGAAGACACTTTTTTTTTTTTTTTGGCATGCAGAGAGCTTGAAGAAGGCTTGCTTTTTAAATCTTCGTACAGATCAGTGCAGGTGAGAAAGAACAGAAAGAGTTAAAATGAAAAACTAATTTAGTTTAGATTCCAAGTTTGCTTGGAATATAAAGTTTGTGAGGGGATATATTGCATGGCATATACAAAGATCACATTTATCTGTACATCTATACCCATATTGTACTTCATCTATTGCATAAAGTAAACTGGAAATGTAATTTGGAGCAGTATTATGGAAAGCCTTAAATGTTTATCCTCTATAGTGGGGAATCATTGAAGTTTTTTTGGGTTGAAAACAAGACCACATGGTCTTACTGTGGCAAATGATCACAGAAGTAATGTGAAGGGTGGACAAAGAGACTCAATTAGGTGGATGTTACCTTAATTCTTGAGATAAACTATAAAGACTTGAATCTAGAGTTGGAGGAATGGGAGTAGAAAGGAGGATTAGATTTGAGAAATCTTGAAGAAATTGAACCAAAAGGACATGGCAAGGAAAAATTTCCCTCTGAGATTTTGAGATTTGGTGACTAAGAGGCTACTAGTTCTGTCACTCCTCAAAGTAGGAAAGTCAAGAGGAGTGGGGAGTGGAGGAGGAGTTTGTACATATAAGTTTGAGGTGCCAAGAAGACATACAAAGGGAAACAGTTGTCAGGTAATTGCATAAAGAAGCTCTGAGGTGGATAATTTTAAGTCATCTCCATGTCTCCTAAAATTTCAGTCCCATAGTCTTATCAATGAGCATACCATCAAACTCATCCGTACTCTTTCATAGCATGTGATTCTTGAGCAGGTTTTCCATAACTGCTCTATTGAGGGTTGTACTAGTATACATTGATGGCTATTTCCTCCACATTTCATGATTATTAGAGCAGCATTGACTTGGTCTGTCATCTGTTCCTCTCTACAATTCCTTCCCTATCCTTCCCTCCCCGTCTCCAGATGTAAATGTGCATTTACAGATGTGCCTAACCCCTGGCTCTCATAACTAGCTTCCCTTTCCAGCTGTATATTTTCACATATGTTTGAAACTATTTCTTGTTGCACTAGTCATTGCTAAATATGTATGTAGCCTGCGAACTATCTTCATCATGAGTTTCTCCATCTCCTTGTATCACACCCGCAGTTTGATTGTTTGGAGTTAGTTAGTAGGCAGCCATATGATATTATCAGAAGAACAACCACATATTTGAAGTTAGTAATTATCCAGATAAAGTGAAAAAGAGAAAGGGGCAAGAGGAGATCAAGGAGTATTCAGATTGAAAAAAAATCAGTAGAGATTTCTTAGCTTCCAAGGGAAGAGAGAATATATGAACAACAATGGTAATATTAGTAACTAGCATTTATATAGTACTTGAAGTTTTCCAAGGCACTTTATATGTATTATATTGTTTGATGGTCCAGAGGAGAGAATCTTGCTCATAATGTCCTATGCTGCAGAAAGGTCCACAGACAATTAGAACTGAGAAGGGAACATTAGGGGGTTCAAGCATTGTTTAATGCAGAACAGGAAGCAAGATTCCTTCTGGTAAACCAAGATGAGTCTTGCTTTACTTAGAATTTGAGCTTGGGGCCTATTAAAATAGGTATAGGATGCCTGCTGTATCCTGGATTTGATGATAATCACTTGAACCACGTTATGTGAGCCTAGTATAGGCATGGGGGTGTGAACTTATAGGCCCACCTAATAAGCTCTGCCCCAAAAGCCAGGGATTTATTTTAGCCCTGTAATCTAAATTTATCTGTAGAATCGCTCAGAATATCAGTATGTTTGGGTCCCTCTCATTTAATAAAAACTGGTTGCCTACCCTTAGATAGTGTTCTCTAAGCATATCAAATTTCATAATAATTCTACATATCCATTTCTCAATATGGTATGCTTCATTTGTTTCACTCTTAACATCTGCTTTTCCAGTCTATGCTTTTCTTTTTTTATGGGGAGTAGAGAGAAGTTTACTTTTCTTTTACATTGGTTTGGTTGGTGTTTATGAAATTGGAAAGAAAAGTGTGGCTTATGTGGAGGAGTTTTATAGGAATCAAGGCTTGCAGCTACGACATTAGTCTTGATACCTTCTCTTTCAGGATTATATTTGAAGCTTTATAGATTGAGCTCTTTAAGAGGTGAAGGAGGTCATGTTTATGTTAAGATTTTATGTATCCCATTTGTTCTATTTATTGCATGATAATAAGGAGTAGAATGATGATATGAATATTCCTGCTTTTTTCAGGCTTGAGTGCTCTCTTTATATGATTATTTGATTAAATATTTTGAAAATCAATCAAAATCTAGGAATTATCTCTTAGTTGTATGTGATATTAGGAGTTCTGCTTTTGGGGTTGGAATTGAGATGATGGTGAAAGTTTGCTGGGCATGTTCAGGGTGGGGGAGGGATACAAGGGTGAAGCATCTAGGAGATATGAATGAGTTGGCTTAGGAATCAGGGTTAAACAGATTGGGAAAGGGAATAATGGTATCATTCCAGGAAAATTAACAGTGGGGAAAGACTGGACCAAAGGTTGGCTACATTTTCATTTTTATAGACCAGGCAACCTTTTTGTCCTTTTAGAATACTTACGTTAGAAAGCTCAAGAATTTTAATATTACAAATAGAACATTTCTTGGGAAGAGAGGGATAGGACCTAATAGCATGGCGTGGGCATTGGGTAGAAAAGGCGAGGAAATAGGATGGGAGTCACTTGGAATGGTAAGACCATTTTTGACTCTTTGACCACTAGAGTCAATGATAGAAAATTTTTTTCCTAGTTAAATGCATATACACCTTTCACATTTGGCCCAAACTCAATTTTGTGTGCTGTGCTTGTTTCTGTATTGTCCATTAATTGGATTGTAAAATATACAAGGATCGGGACCATTTCCCTTTTTTTTTTTTTTTTTTAAATTTTATTTGTTTTATTTTTTTATATTAATGCTTAGTATAGTAGGGTGGACAATGGGTGCCCAATAAATATTAATTGATGATAATTAGTGAAGCTGAAGCTATTTTTTAAACAGGGCCCAAGGGATGCAGACAGTGATGAAAACGACAAAGGTGAAAAGAAGAACAAGGGTACATTTGATGGAGATAAGCTAGGAGATTTGAAGGAGGAGGGTGATGTGATTGACAAGACCAATGGTTTACCAGTACAGAATGGGATTGATGCAGACGTCAAAGATTTTAGGTTCGTATTTTTTTTTTTTACACTTCTGATTTTGAATGGGGGTTGTGGGTTTTTCCTTGTTTATTTTTGGAAAGTAGCATTCCATAGAGTTGTGTCTCTCTAGCATAGGCCATGCTTCATAAGATCAGAAAGTGTGAATATTCGTAAATCATCAGGTAGAGCTTAGTTTTCTAAGAGTTGGTGGGGCATATAATATAGTGCTTTGTACTTTTCATTATTTGAGTGGATCCTGATGAGTAGGTATTCCCATTTTACAGATGAGGAAACTGAGACAGGTTAAGTGATTGGCCCTGGTCAAATAATGATTCCCTTCCATCCTATTTGTAGTCTTAGCCCTATAAGAATAGAAAATGAGCATAATGATAGTATTTGCAGTAGTCTCTGTTCCCCTCCCTCCCCTCTCCCCCATTCCCACCCCAATTCCCCATCTCCTCCAATACATTCAACTCATTTATTCATGTGTGAGTTTTTAAATCGCAGGTTGGCTTCTTCTTGACCTCCAGCACACTTCTGGGCTGCCTTCCCCTTTTGTCAGTGGGAATTTTAAGTTTTAAAACATTTAATGTTGACCTACGCTGATGACATCTGTTGTTAAAAGACTACTAATGGTCTACTCATCTCAACCATATAGCATACCACATCTAATCTACATAGTTCATGTTTAAAAATCAAATTGTTCTTTCATTTGAAGAAATTAATACCACAGAATTCATGCAAATCAGATCCTGGGTTCCCTTTCCTTCCAGTATAATTTCATATAACATGCAACTGTGGCAATGTTTTTTTGAGGGGAAAGACATGGCCTGTTCCCCTGAGAAATGGAACTCTTTTCGTTAGTTGCAGGATTTCTGTTGATGATGGTGGGACGGTATTGTTGGATATCCAGATCCAAACCCCTCCCACCTGCTGGCTTTGAAATCACATTCTTCTATGTTTCAAATGTGTTTGGCACATCTCACACATTTCTTTTGCATCTTTGTAGTATACTGTGAAATGGAAAGGATTCTCTGAATGTTCTATATTATCATAACTTAGGGAGGGTGATTTCTCCTAAGCCAGCAGTATACTTCCGAATTTACCTGTTGTTTCTTGTCAAAAGAGCATTTGTGAATTATGGTCAGGTAACATCTATAAAGGTCTTTATTTGGGGTTTTCATATGAAACTAAAATTCTACATCAAAACCAAAGAAACTTAGTTCTAAATATATATTTTTCAATGTTACCAGCTTTGCATATGTAAAATGTTTTCTTGGAAGTTATGAGTTATACTCTCCCATTTTGTAAAGTGAGCGGAGCTTGATAGTAATTATGTTTTTCCAGGTGAAAAAGTTATTTCAGAGGATGATTTGCATGTGTTTATAAACCCCAGAAGTAATCTGTGGTTCTCCCAAACCACTGTGGCAAAGACGTTCCACCACAAATTCTGGCGGTTGCTAATGTTAACTACTATTGATGATTAAAGATGTCAGGGACGTTGTCCTTAGCTTTCGTTGTTTTGGTATTCCCCCTCAAAATAAGGTTTAATGCCCTTTACTTTTTCTGTTTAGCCGTACCCCTGGTAATTGCCAGAACTCTGCTAATGAAGTGGATCTTCTGGGTCCAAACCAGAATGGTTCTGAGGGCTTAGCCCAGCTGACCAGCACTAATGGTGCCAAGCCTGTGGAGGATTTCTCCAACATGGAGTCCCAGAGTGTCCCCTTGGACCCCATGGAGCATGTTGGCATGGAGCCTCTCCAGTTTGATTATTCAGGCACGCAGGTACCTGTGGACTCAGGAGCAGCAACTGTGGGACTCTTTGACTACAATTCTCAACAACAGGTACTGTGTGTGTCTCTGTCACCCTCTTCCCAGTCTCTTCAGTAAGCACATTATGGGGTCTGACCCAGACCTGTGATTTCATTGGTGTGGTATTTTTCATTATGGAAACTTCCTCCGCCAATGCAGATCAGCGCTTCCTCAGTAATGTCGAGTCTTAGAGAGCTGCTTGGGGGCACTGTGAAGTTCAGTGACTTGGGCAGGATCACACAGCCAGGAGGTGCCAGAGTCCTCTGCCCCCGGGCCTCTTGTGGGCCTCTGCTTAACTTGGGGTTGGGTGTTTGTAACATGTAGGACTGTCACTGTCACTGTTTTCCCACTGTTAATTGTTTTAGTAACAAACTCTCTGTTATCAGACATAGTCAGGAGAGGAATTTTCTGGTTGATAAAAAGCTATTATTAAGAATATGGATTACTCAGTTTCCTAAAAATTAGAACATACATTTTTACTAAAAACCACTCAGAATTTTCATAGCTGCATAGGAGTGCAGCATGTATCAACTAGTTTTTTAAGCTTAATTTAAAAGGTTGCATGTGAGGGAATTAGTTATTTTAGCCATATAAACTGTTTAAATTGGTAAAGGTTTTACCTTCTTCAGAGTGAGATTGTTGGGACATTGGAGTATCGAAGTGAAAGCCAGGGAGATTGTGGATTCTTTTCAAATAATATTTCTGAACTTGTCAGAAGACATGACATGTAATATTAAATAATAATTTCAGATTAGAGACTTGCCAGACAATATTTAGTTATCCTATTGGCTCCTCTTGGCTTTGGAGGAGAAAAAGAGAATATTTCCAGAATTTTTATAGTAGTACTTAGAATGGCTACAAAGTGTTCTTAAATTACAGCTTTGCCTTATTTATTATTAATTTTTAAAAGTACAACAAACCACTGCCTTTCCTGCTGTAAAATGAAGGCAAGTTAGAATCACTTATGAGATTCCAGAAGCATGTTTTATAGTAACATAATTGTCATGATGTAGAGGTTTTATAACCATACATTAGGGGGAGGAAAAGTTTCCAGAAAAACGTTTGGATTAGGAAGGTATGGATATCTAGATAAGGTTTACGGTTAGGAATCCTGGCTCTAATCTGGTACTGTTTTTATTTTTAAAGCACAAACTTAATATGAGTCATGATTTAGTAAAAATGTATTCCTGATTAATAGAATGCCAGATAATGGAGAGTTTACTATATATTTGTTAGGAAAAAACACAACAAAACTCCTTAGTCAATGTAGATAT
The DNA here is from genome assembly GCF_902635505.1 of Sarcophilus harrisii. NCBI lineage: Eukaryota > Metazoa > Chordata > Mammalia > Dasyuromorphia > Dasyuridae > Sarcophilus > Sarcophilus harrisii. The sequence goes on from NC_045428.1 coordinate 551,521,926, forward strand.
TTTGTTCTTTCAGTGCTAATACTATGAATTTAGACCTTTTTTTTTTTTTTTTTTAAATCTGGAGAGATGAATCCAAATAGTTATCCATCTTATTTCCTTATTCAGATATTATAACTGGATGTCCACTCTGTATGCATTCACATTCTTGGTTGTTAAAATAAAGGTCATGGGAAATTTCTTCTTAGAAGACAATGACATTTTAGACTGATGTTTTGTTCATTCGTGGCTCCTTGTGTTCATCTACCCCATCTAGTATGTGGCTCTCTGTCTGCCTTTCTTTCTTGTCATACTGTACCCCTGCTAAGGGATCTTGACTTTTCTTTTAGGTACAGATACTGAAGAACATAGAATTCCTTGTTTTTATTCATTCCCCTTTTCCTATTGATTTATTTCAATAGCAGTATACTTTTATACTAGTCATTTTGAATGATAATAATGAAGGGAAATATAGGAATACAGTATAATTTCTGTGTTTATTCCAGTTTTTTTTTTCAATTGGGAAAATAGGTTTTATTGATCATTTGGTCTAGAGTTCTTTCAGCTACCCAAGGGATTAAGTAAACTTCTAAACTTTGAGAAAAAAATCTTTTCTCTCAAATTCTGCTCTTCCAATTTTTCTTTGGCTCTTCCTGACTACCATAAGAACTTGAGTTCTCTTTTCCTAGTTTCCATTAGAAGAATGTGTCTTTGAGTCTTAAAACATCTGCTCAACTAGAAATCTGCTTTCTTAACTGTTCTAACCCTCCTTAACTTCTTGCTGGATTTTCCTTTTTTTGGGGGGGAGGGGGAGTTTCTTCTGCCAATCAAAAAATCAGATTGTAAAAGCCAGTTCTTGAGTACCTAAAAAGTATTTAATCCATATATGTATGTATCTATCTGTCCACATGTCAACTTAAACTTATACATGTTTGCTTTCACGATGTCATGTATTTTGGTACATAATGTGTGATATTTTGTTTCCTCTCAGTTTTACTTGAAAATCCTTTAGCTCCTGAGATATGAGGATTTTAGGCATAAAAGGGGTCATTTTAAGATTTTAGCTATGTAATTTCTCTGAAGGGTCTCATTTCCCTTGTTGCTTTCAATAGATTGGAATGAATTTGATAGTGACGTGTCCAGAACAATTATATCATAGTCCCTATGTAATATTCCCTTTAGCCTCCTCTTGCCTTAATACCTTTGTAAAATCATAAAGTAGCAAGAAAAGAGTTTGATGTCTTTTTAGTGATGGATATTATTTCTGTTGTGTTTTCATTAATTTTTCCTAATCCCTTACCTGTTGACATTGTTATTTGTTGTTCTTTTTGCTTTTCTTCATACATAATTAATAAAGTATACTATCTAAATATCACTTGGAATACCACCTTCCTCATCCTTAAATGCCATGATGTTTTTGTTAATATCCAATGCCAATCAAGTGAAATACTACAATTTTGATTGCCTGCATACATAGATTATTAGTTTTTAAAGTTTATTTTATTTTTAGATCTACATTCTGTCATTCAATTTTTAAAAATTCCTTTTCATGTCCTGTGGTTCATCTTCCCCCTCATTTGGGCGCCACCTCCCCCTGCCCACTCCCACCTTGAGAAAATTAAAAACAAAACAAAACAAAAAACCAAAAACAGAACTTCTGTTATGAGTATATATATTCTGTTATGAGTATATATAATCAAGCAAATGATTTCCCACATTGGCCACATCTAAAAAATATACTCTTGAGTTTGTCATCTCTCTATCAGGAGGTGAGTAATATTTCATCTTGAATTCCCTGGAATTATGGTTAGTCATTGTGTCAATCAAGGTTCCCAAGTCTTTCAGAGTTGTTTGTCTCTACACTATTATTGTTATTGTATACGTTGTTTTCTTGGTTCTGTTAACTTCACTCTGCATTATTTCATAAAAGTCTTCTCAGGTTTCTCTGAAAGCATTCTCCATTTTTTTTTTAAACAACAAAATCGTATTCCTTCACGTTTATATGTCATCTTGATTTGCCATTCCCCAACTGATGGACACTCCTCTCTTAGTTTACAGTTCTTTGCTACCACAATAAAAATGTTGTAAATATTTTGTATGTATGGGTCCTTTTCCTTTTTCTTTTACCTCTTTTGAGACAGAGACCTAAAACAGTATTGCTGGGGATTAGCTTGATTTTTTTTTTTTTTTTTTAAGTCCTAGTTATGGTGTACTTGTATCATGGTAATAGATATATGCCAACCTACTTTGGTCCCTTCGAATTCTAAAATTCTATATTTAGATTCCACAGAATATATAGGACAACAAAATTCCAGGACAACAAGAGGAGTTAGACCTCTCAGACTTTGTCCTAAAGGTAGTTGACTTCCACCTTGGATGAAATTTTAAGTGTCCCGATTCATTAAGCTACATACTAAATTTTCTTTTGTGGCGTCCCATGCTCTAGTATTTCTTTTAATCATTGTATTTAGACCTTTGGAATCAGATTTTCTTGGTTCCTTTTGAGATATTTAGACTTTAACTGATTTAGTCATTTATTGCCCCATTTGAAAGTTTACCTTCACTTTAACTTTTTATTTATTTACTGTTTGCTTCGTCCTGAGGGAGAAATAACTACTTTTTAGGAGCTTACAGTCTTTTAGTGAAATGTTCATTATCATGTGAGATTTTTTAGATGGTGAATAGAAGCATGTTTTTAGTGCCCTGACAGTGAAATCAACAAATGATATGAGTTCAGATGAGGAGGAGATGATGAATTTGTGGAAGATTAGACAACATGTTGTAATGAAAAAGTATGGGGTTGAGTCTAGAATCTTAATAGGTATTTTACATTAGTGAAAGAAGAGAAATGGAACAAGTCTGGAATAACAAGCCCTATTACCAGGTTTAGCAAGGTTGTAGGCCTTCCACTAGATCCTGAAGGATGACTAGGTGGAGGGCAAAGGAAAAGACATTGCCAATTTGGAGCTGCAAAAATGACCTTCAAATCAGACTGACCACAGATCACTGAAGGCACTCTAAATAGGGCAACCTGACTAGAACTGAGTATTATATGGGAAATAATGGATAATAAAGTTAGGGAACTAGGACCAGGCCAGATTATGGAGAACTGACTCCCAGACTCAGTAGTTTGAGCATTAAGTAAATGATTGGTTTAATTGTTAGGGTTTGTTGTTACTTACTCAGATTAAGTTTAAAATGGTATAACAAAGGGCTTTTAAACTTATTATCAATGACCAGATTTCTGTGTTGGGAGCCAGAGAGAACCCAGAAGGAGTAGAAAATATAATCCACAAGGTCATTACTATCATTGTGATGGTGAGGCTGATATAAGAAATAGTAAAGAACATTAAACATTTTACAGGCAGACTAAAGATGTTGGATTGGGTGCCAGCCCAGTAAATCGGCTATTTGGAATGTGGGATGTATTTTCCCATTGAAACAATATTATTCATGGTGCTTAGGGTCCCAGTCTAGGTCCCCAAAGCCTAATCATCAGGTATTTATGTACTGGGCCATCTCTGACAATCTCAAAAAAATGCTTTTGAAACTGATAGGTTTGGTTGGGAATGATACTTAAATTCAGAGTGGGATTAGGGATTCATTCCTTATCTTTATATGATGTTGAGGTGGTAGCAGGCTCCTTGGTTGAAGAGCAGGATTAGAGTGATGGTGGGGAGATGAAATGGGGTCAGCTAGTGACTCCGATGGGATGGGGGCAAGAACAGTCAACAAGTGGTTATGGGGCTAACCAATCTTTCCTTTTTCTTTCTCCAAACTACTTCAGTACTGCTACCTTTCTCTGTTGTAGAGAGTGGTGTGAGAAGTCACAGCTGGTTCAGGGAAGGGAATTGAGCCCAGATAGTACCTTGTGGAGGGGAGAAGGAAGAAGGAAGAAAGGGATAGTGGTTCTCATTTAGATTGAGGATTTCCTGTTTAATTCCAATCATTTATATGCTAATTTCAAATAAGGAAATATTAATGAAGTCTGGAATATGCAAGAAAAAGTAAATGTAAGAGCTACTATTTATGATGTACTTCTGACATGTAGGCCAAGTTTGCACTGCTATAATATTTGGGATGAAGTAACCTTCATTTAACATTTAAATACTCTACTCAATATGATAGGAACACAAAGCCAGTGTGCCCTGTCCCTGGAGCTTAAAATATCCTTGAGACAAGAAATGTTGACTAGTCAGTATATAATATAGATTGTAAATGTGTCTCCATTGAGTTGGGAGAAGGTGCTAAGAAAGTAGAGGCAGAATCTTGGTTCTTGAGAGTGTGGGAGGTCTAAGACAAAAACCTATGCTGAAGAGAGAGCAGGTGACTGGATGGCTGGACTGAGATCTGCTTTTGTAGGGCCTTACCAGGAAGACAAGTTTAGATTTGATGCTAGGTTATTTGTGGCAAGAGGAAACCAGCCCTCCTGGGATAGTAATCTTCAAGCTGAAGGATCTGATAGCCTGGCAAAGTCTCTCTCTTCTTCATTTGTGGATTTCTATGTGGGCTGCTATTTGTCCATTTGCATGCTTACTAAGGTTGCCATTTGTTGCTGTCAATGGCTGCTGTGAAATTTATCTTAATTTTTTAAGTAGGATAACTTTACTTAAAATGTTGTGACCTGCTTGGTCATTAATTCAGAAAATCAGTTCTCTAGAATTTTGACTTGGTAATGGTCATTGTTTTTCATATCATGTTGTTCATCTTGGCTGCTTGCTCAGTGAGCACGCAATGTGTGCTAAGATTAACATGGGGAAAAGGTAGTTTTTCCTCATTCTGATACAAATTTAATGTCAATCATGGTATATGAAATTAGATTCAAGCTTTATCAATAATGGGAGCCATTCTTCTAGTCATTCTGATTATGTTCTAAAAACTTCTTAATTCTGTTCCCAGTTTGCAGTAGAAGAATATTTTGACATTCTAGTGATGATTTCAGTAATGGTTTAATGGAACTTTCCCTCTAAAACTCATCTTCTGGAAGTTCCTATAACACCAGTGGATGTGAATATTATTTTTCATCAATATTGTGCAATGACTTTTAAAATGTATATAAAAGATTTTTTGGTAGAACTGATTTTATGAAGTAGCTATAGAATTACACAATTACATCTATCTGCCATCCATTATTTTGTATTATTAAATATATTTCTTTTTTCTATGTAACAACCAAAATTCAAGTTGAAATTTCATATCCTTGCTAGAGAGCATTTTTTCTTTGTATTTAGTTTAAAATTTTATTTAACTTTAAAATGGTCTAATGGAAGTTTTTTTTTTTTTTTTTTTAAAGTAGGAGGAATATTATGCTAAACATAAAAGATTTAGAAATTTATTGTTAAAAACAATTATTGTACTCTTAGATGTTTCTCTTATGTAGCCACCCATTCTTTTTAAACCCTAGGATGAAATAAATGTCAAAAGAATGCCACTTTGCATTTTAAGCTTGGCAGCATGACATGTATGTAGGTAGTAGACCCAACTGAGATGGTCCTCTAACCTGAGGGAAATGGTAATAATTTGGGAAGCTGCTCAGAAGTTTTCTTCTATGGGATGTTGAGTAGTTAACTATTTCAGGTGTAAACAAAGCATCTTTGTAAGCAAACCGCCTTTCCCCCCCATAATTTGATGTTAGAAAAATTCATAGAAACTTCTCAAAAAATGCAGCTTAATAATGCTTGTCATTTCTGTGGTGACTTTGACTTTTCCAAGTATTTTTATTTCCTTGATCTTTTTCTTTCCAGAGAAATTTATGAGGTAAAAAGGGAAATCAGTAGTGTAATCTGTGATCGGTTAATTCTATTTTTCCACCAGTCAGCTCTTCTCATAGATCCCAATTGTAGAAGCAGAAAACTATTTCCAATTATTTTTCACTGAACAACTGTATTCACTGAACTGTAGAATTCTATTATACACAGCTTAAAATCCTTTTTTTTGCTTTTTAAAGAAAAATGTAAAACAAAAGATTCTTTTTTGGGGGGCGAGGGGTGCTCACTATAATCTTAGAGTGTGTTCCTGAGTACCACAAGTTAGCCTCTTGTAGAATGATGGCACTCTATTGTTAAAGACAACTGCCTTTGAAGAGAAGGTGTCCGTACCAAATGGTTCCCCAGTCACCCTATACCTTAGCACTTAGCCTTCTGTGAATGCTGGGTACCATTTTGAAAAGGTCACAGCTTCAGAGAATGGTTTTCTAACCACTTGGGCATTATTTTAAATACAGTTTAGGAGCTCACTTGAAAAATGAACTAAATAGAAATGTCTATACTTTGTTTCCAAAATCTGTGTAAACAGAATTTTAAAAAAAGTATTTGTACTTAGTGCTGATATAGTAAAAGCTATCAGTACTTAAGACTCAGGTCATTTATTTTTCTACTTTTGGGTTCTCATTTAGAATTACTTCTCGTTAAACTCTTGTTCTGTAATTACTGCTACGTCTTGTGTTTTCCCCTTCTGTTTGCCTGCTTGCTTCCATATGATACTATTGGATATCACAGTTGTGGCCAGGTAAAAGATATATTTATGTTACTTAACTTTTTCTTGGCTTTTGCTGCTTCATGACAGATGTTTTATTCTTTCCTGATTGATTCTATTGATGTGTATGTGCTGATTTCCAGACCTCTTTTCTCCTCATGTGTTAGACTACTTTTTTCTCTCTCCCACTCGGCATGGTCCTTTGCTTCTTACTAGAAACCATCTGCCAGGGTCGAGTGAAAAGAACATAGCTGTGAAGTTTCAAGTGCTTGATTTTAAACCCAACACTTCTACTTAGTATCTTGGGGATTTTGGAAAAATCTCTTAATTTCACTCAGATTTAGTTTCCTCAGTTGTCAAATGGGTTGATTTGATTAGGTGATTTTTAATGTCCCTTTTGACTTTCAAATCCATGAGCTTATGAGCTCCCTTTTTATATCTCATCATTCCCCTTTTTGATCATACCTCAATTTATTCTCCTTTTCAAGGATGGAGATCTCGTTTATAAGACTTAATCTTCAATTCCATTCTCTCTCCTTTCTCAGTTGCTCTAAACTTTTCTCTCTTCTTTTTTTTTTTTTTGTGTGTGTGTGTGTGTGTGTGTGTGTGGGGTCATCTTTTTTTTTTTCCAGTGTTGTCTTTTCTGCTACTAAATATGACCAAGTCATCTTTTTCCAAATCTTATTTGTTTCTACTCTAGCTTTTTACCTTCATTTCTTATGCTTTTATACTATCCCCTTTTCTTTACCTAAGCTGTTCTTTTCAAGATTACTTAATCTTTTAATTGCTCCATATGCAGGCCTTTTATCCTTTCCCATTTTTCTTGACTCTCTTTAGCTTTTCACATTTTTGATCATCACCATTTCTTGAATATTTTCTGCCCCCTCTAGACTATAGCTTCACTCTGTCTCTGTCTTTGCATCCCCATCTCTTCTGCCCTTTCCCTCCCCTCCCCTCTCTTTCCTTCTCATTTTCTCCCTCTCCCTTCCCCCTTCTCTCCTCTCTCTTCTTTCTGTATTTTCCCTCTTGATGATTTCATCAACTCAATTGTCATCACTCTGCAGACAACTCCCAGATTTGCATATCAAACCTTGGAGCCTTAAATCACTATCTGCTGGACTTTTCTACTTTGTATATCCCATAAGCATCTTAACATGTCTGACATGGAAGTTATTATATCTTTCTCCTAAACTACCCCCCCCCCAAAAAAAAAAAAAAAAAAAGTACACAAAAGCCAAACAACCCTCCAAAATTTTTTTTTTTTTGTTTCTGTTGATGATATCACCATTCTTTTATTTACCTGGGTGTGAAAGTTCATAGTTAGCCTCAGTTCTCCTCTACTCTTTCTCCTACTAACCAAATAGCTTCCATATCCTGATATCTGTTTCATTCTTTACTCACATTTCTACCTAGTTCCAATGATTGCTGTTGCTCATTGTTAGCGTTCTAACTTGTTTGACCTGCCTCCATTTTCTTTCTATACATCTTCCACCTAGTTATGTAGTTGCCATAGTAGTCTGAACAAACTACAGAAAGCTTTCAGCTCCTCATCTTACATTTTCACACTCTTCTCTTCCTGTAATCTCCCATTCCCAAAATTCATTTTTCTTCCCATCTCTGCCTCAGGGAGTCTCTCTCTTTAAAATAGCACACGTATCACCTTCCATAGGAAGCCTTGCTTGATCCCCTCTAGTTGGTAGTGTTCTTTCTTCCCAATTAATTTGTGTATGAATTTATTCTTTGTATACTTATTTATGTCCATGTTGTTTTAATAGAGTATTATTGATCCTTGAAAATTGCTATTGTTTCATTTTTTTGTCTTTGTATATCCCTAGCATCTAGCATAGTGCCCAATACATAGTAATCATTAATCTATGTTGAGTGATTGATTCTTTGTATCATTATCATAATGAAGTTGATTGTACTTTATTTGTTGTTATTAAAGTGTCACATGGTTAATCTTTAAAAATAGTTTTCAGAGTTATTTAACCTGTTAACATATAAGAATAATCCTTTAATTTTCTGCTTGGTGCTAAAGGAAATAGTTAGATCATCAGTAAATATAAGAAATATATTTTATTAAGCTACTAATCAATAAATACAAGTATAAATTTTTAGCCTACTTTTACTTTTTAATTTTTTTTCCTGAAGCTAGAATTTAAAAAAAAACAACTTGTTTTTTAAAAAAAAAAAAACTTTGTTTTGGATGAATAGAGTAGGAAAGTTGTGCATCCCCTTCCCAATTGCCCAAGAGTATAGAACAAAGCGATGTAGCTATATAATAGTGCATCACTTGGTGGTGAATTATTTGGGGTCATATTCTTAAATTGATGCATTTTCTGTCCCCATTACCACAGACAGAAGTTCTTGTGAAAGTTGGGAGTTTTCCTAGAATATGAGATGTTGCAGTGATTTTGACCTTTGTAGAGAAAGACTTGGTTTGCTAAGCAAACGAGAGTATTGGGAGATAGGAAAAAAAGAAAAGGGAAACAGGTAAACATTACCTATCTGGAAGGTTTTCTTTTGCCTGCATGTTAGGAGCCAGCAAATTATAGGTTATGGATTGTGTAGGTTGTCATTTCAAACTTACCATTTAAAGCTTAACAAATTCTGTTTTGTAAACATTTCTTTTAATAGGGAAATTGTAGAATTCTTTCATTGGGCAGACTTATTTCCTTCAACATGTCCTGTTTCTTCTGTCTCAGCTCTTCCAAAGACCGAATGCCCTTGCTGTTCAACAGCTCACAGCTGCCCAGCAACAACAGTATGCCCTGGCAGCCGCTGCCCATCAGCCTCACATAGGTAAGTCTGTCAATAGTATACACTTTTTCTGTAGGCATCTACTGCTAATGATAGCGGACATCTATTCAAGCCAACAACAGCTGAGACTTGGGTATTTCAAACTCCTTCCGGAAGATTTCATTTCATCTTAGAAGATTTTTACCTAGTTAATGAGCTTTTTTTTCTAAATTCTAATTGTCCCTTAGGCTAAAATTTTCAAAATGTTCTTGTCCCTGAAGATAAATTTATTCTCACTGAGATTATAGTATAGTAATGATGATTTCCCTCAATTATGGGACATGATGTTGAGTAGCATTCTTATCCTGTGGGAAAGTAATAGAAGATACATTATTAAGAGAATTGGATGCTAGGGTTTGTTTTGACTAGATCTCATATGGCAACATTTTGCTTACTGAGTGCCTTTTAAGGTGTTCTTCGGTAGGACTTGGTTTTGTATGTCATATTTATGAACCACTGAAGTATAATTGGACTGTGGTTGGGAATTTCCTAAAAAGATATACTGCTTTGTATTGATAATAAAAATAAATGGACTCTGAAAATGAGAACAAACCTCATGGAAATCATACCTGAGAAGCTGCGTCCATTTCACCCACATTCTTCCATGACATCCTCTCCATCCTTAGTGAGGCTATTCTCCAGCTCTGACTTTGTAGAATGTACACTGGTAAGAATGAAATGTTTCTTCCATTTTTAAACTCTTGTCTGCTGTCACCACTTTTTAGATTCCCAGATTTAGACTTAGCAGAGATCACTGGCTGACTCCAGCTCTTTTTGATTAAAATGAATAGAAGGAATTACATCTCTTTGCCTGTCATTTATCAGTATATATACCACTAATTCAGTTTGCCCTTTATAGGACAAGATGGGCTGGAAGAACAAGGTTTATTCTTATCAAGAAGGCAGACAATACCTTGGCTTCCTCCAAAATACATAAACCCTGTTATCTACCCCACCTATTCTGATTTGAGGATCATGTCATTTTTATGTTTTCACTGAATTTCAAGCCCCTTCTCCTCTCAACATGTTCTTTCAGTTTCTGTAGAACAGATTGAGGGAAAAGGTACTAAAAGTCCAGGTTTTTAAAAAAATTTGAAATAACATTGCCAACCTTAAGATATTGTATAAAGAAATTACCAGATGAAAGAAATGTTTATCTTTTTATTTGTCTTATTCTGATGCTTCTATAGAGTGGAATGCACTAATTGAGAATCAGATCTGCTTTTCCTGATATGGCTACCAATTCGACAAAGGGATTATTTGGAATAATAGTGTGTAGCTTTTAACCTTGACTAAAACTTCATTTCCTTTTAGGGAAAAAATTGATGAGAAGTATCTTCAGATTTGAATAGTTTATATATAAATTTTTTGCCCCAAACTTTGCTAAAATCTTTGTAACTGTTTTATAAGATATTGGTACCTTTTTGTTTATGCCTACAGATGAGCATCTCTCCTCTTCCCCCCGGCGTCCCCATAAGTGGTGATATTGCATGTTGAATAGAGACCCAGCCTCGGTATCGGACAAAGCTGGATTCAAGATCCTGCTTTTTACAAATGACCCTGGGCAAAGCCCCTGCGTACCTCTTGTCATTTCCAAGCATATATAGATTGACACTGTTACGGGGAGTTTCCTAAACTAAGAAAACCACAGTGCTGATAGATCAAAATGAAAATCAAAATTTAGGTAAATGTGCTGAATTTTAGAAATATCAGTACTGCTATTTCTTTAGTGAGGGAGAAATGTCACCCATACATGCCATTAAAGTCAACAAGATATGTTGTCCTCCTTTCCTTCAGTCCAGGGTTAATGCCCCAGCTCCTGCAGAGCTCTCAGGTAGGGCTGCAGCTCTAGTCAAGTTTGTTTTCACTGACAGGTATGTTTTCAGCAGGTCTAGCTCCCGCTGCATTTGTCCCCAATCCATACATCATCAGTGCCGCACCTCCAGGGACGGATCCTTATACAGCAGGACTGGCTGCAGCAGCTACTCTAGGTGAGACACCTACACTTCTTTGAGTGTTTTTCATCCTTTCACTTTGCTTGGAAATGATTACATTAATGCAAAATAATTGTACTTCACTCTCAATCGTCTTCAGGGGCATATCTTAACCAAACTCATTTTGAACATTACAGAATAATAGTCGCGTTGAAGTCTTCATCTTCCTGAAATAGTTTGTAATTGGTGATTATAAATTATGGAATTGATTGTGAATTCATTTTGTCTGGTTCATACATTTGAATCAGAATAGCTTCCTTTTCAGAAGTAGTACAGTAGTACAGTTTCAGAAGTAGTGCATTGAGTAGATCATTCAGTCTGGAGTCAGGCATACCTGAATTCAAATGCAGGCTCTATCTATAAGTGTACTATAAGTGTAACCTTGAACAAGTCACCTAACTTCTCTTTGCCTCAGTTTTCCCCATCCCATGGGGATAAAAATAGCACCTCTCTTCTAGATTGTTGTCAGGAACAAATGTGATTCTATTTATAAAGTGCTCATTTAAGTACTGTTTCTAGCAAGTAGTAAACACTTAATAAGTCTTTGACCTCCTTCCCTTCCTTATTTTTGTATTGTCAGTGTTTAATGATTTGTTCCTCTGAATATCATACTAACAGCCAGGGTTCTAAATGTCAACTTCAGTCTTAATGCTCAAAGGATTTTTGAAAATAATCAGTGATGTATTATTGATTTAGGGGCCTTTCCTTTTGATAGCCCTCAGTCTGACTTCATGCTAAGGGTTGTTTATGTGATAAACAAAGGATCCTCAAGAGTTTTAGTGCAGGTTTAAGTTTGGTCCAGTGGGTTTGTTTGGATGAATTAAATATTTTAGGTAATCATTAATTTTTTGGGATGATCAGATTTGAAAGAATTAATATCACATCTTGGTGCTTTCTGGTAGGAACGCTTAAGTGTTTTACTTCTTATTACAGGTGAGTGATTTGAAAGGATATATTTAATATTTTAAATAGTTCTGGCATTTGAAATGTTAATGTAGGTTCTTAGATGTTTTGAAATTTGAGGCATCTAGTTTTTGTCTTCTGTATGTGGCCTACAGACTAGTAAAGATTGAGGATTTCTCATCTGCTTCTGAAGCCATTCCTGTTTAGTTTGAGGGGAGCTTTGCCACATTATAAAGGTGAAAAAGCAGAAAGAGTTGATTGAATGCTCTCAGTAGTTGGAACACAGTCCCATTTTTTTTTTTTTTAAATATCCAAATCCCTTGCAGAACAAATATTTCAGGAAATGTTGCTTTAGATGAAGAGCAGCTTCCCAGTTTTCAAAGTTCTGGCGATGATGACACACTTGCCCTCACTGAGAATATAGTTTGGTGATGAAAACCTTGCTATATGTACTCAAAAACTGAGCCAGAAGGAGTGGTTGAGAACAATTTTTCTTCATGGAAACAAAAAGAAATATAAACTCCCCACACTATATTTTTATGAATATTGTTAGTGTTTTTATGTCTTAGGCAAATTAATTTCAAATCTCTTGGCTTCTGTTTTTTTTTCCCCTTGATATGATACAAGGAGGTCAGACTGTATTGTAAGTCAGTCAATCTACTTTTATATAATATATGCTTACAATGTTCCTAGCACAAAGAAAAGACAAAAACACAATCCCTGCCCCCAGTATTCAGTATTCAGTCTAACGGAGGAGGCAGGATTTAAATATTGAAATAGATTGCACTAAAATTTCTTATACAACACCTTGTATACCTTATAACTAACTCATAAACTCTTAGAACAAAGTGACTAGTAGAAAATGAAGAGTACAGCAGGGATAGGAAAAGCCCTTTTGCTGAAAGTAGGATTTGATTTAGAGTCTTGAAGGAAGCCAGGGAAACTATCAAGCAGAAATGAAGAGGGAAAGCATGGGAGAGAGCCTGTGATAACATTTGAATTCAGAATCTATTATTTTCATTGTAAAAAAAATCAGCTGAAATATTTTATGATTGTTGGGTTCTACAAAGGAATTGTAGGTACCCTAAATAATTAAGAAACCTTATATTTTGCCCAAACCTATATCTCTTGTAATATATATGCATTGTTTAAGAACAGGAAAAAAGTGTAGATAATTCTTTTATCTAATTTGCTGGGACCATCCAGAATTTTGCATCCATGTTCAGAGTCACAGAGACAGTTGTAGCCTGGAAACTCTAAGGGTTTTCCTTGGGGTTGATTCATTTTTTCTCCAATGGCTTATCTTGTCTGTCTGCCATTAAGGAATATCACATTGGAAACCACAAAATTCCTCCAGCAATGTTTTGGGTTAGACTTGGCCTTCAAGCCTACTCTGGTACTTTTACTTAAATTGGGGATAGTAAGTTTAGGTCAGGTGTGAATCCTTGACACCTCAAGGACTCATCCAAAAAGGATTATTTATTTATTTTTTATGTAATGTCTTTGTATTACAAAAGTCAAAACCCTTCTTAGCTCTCTGTCTCTGCACTACTGTAGATGTGGATTTCACAAAAGTGATCACTATTTATATGTGGAGTGTATCACCAGCCTGTTCTAATGTTCTGGCAAACATGAGTAGCATGTCTTTATTTTTTGCTGAGAAGTTGATAGACAAATTTTTTTCCATCAACAGTTTTACTTCTCTGAGACTGTTATTGCATCTTTAAAAGTCTGTCTCATAAGAGTGCTGGAAAAGATAGGAAGAAAGTTCTTTGAAAACTATAATGACCACACATTAAAAAAGTATCCTTCTGCTTACCTGGGCAATCTTTCTGATGATCATTTCTACATCTCTTCACCCCCATTCATCCTCACTCTAATTTTAATTCTCAGTTTCTACCTTTGTACTGACTCCTTTCATACTGCACTTACAGTCCATGCATCCTCCATCCTTGAAACAATAACAACCACCATCAACCAACCAACCACTAACCATCATCTCATACTGATCATTTTTGTTAATTACATTACTATATGTGTCTTTCCTTTCTGTGTGGAACTTCTTTTAAAAACTGTCTACCTTAGCATCCTTTCTTACTTTATAATTTTTTCAATGAAGAAAAACACATTTTCTCTTTCTCTTACACCATCCTCTTAGAAAAGAAAAAGAAGAAGAAAGAGAGGAGAAAGTTTTTAAAGGCAGTAGACATAGTTATGCAAAAGTATATGTCTCATTCTGTATCCTTGAGTATTTTTCATGACCAAAGGTGGGTGGTATCTTTCATTATTGGTCCTGGAATTGTAGTTGCTCATTCTTTAGTTCTTAAGTTGTTTTTATGATGTTATAGTAAACTCCTTATTTCACTCGTTTAACTGAAATCATTCCTTTCATTATTTCTTATGGTAAATAGTTATTATATTGTAATTTTTTATATATATATATACACCTTAATTTGTTCATCCATTCCTTTATTGGTGGACCTTTGCTAGTTTCTAATTCTTTGTATGTTAAAAAGATCTCAATCTAGTTTAAAATCTCTTCAATTAATTGAAATTGTTCTTTCTTCTTATTACTAGTGATCTTTTAATGGCCAAATCTGATGGATTTTTCGTAGTCATCATCTTTCTGAATATTTTGCTTGCTTTTAATACTATTGATCATTCTTTTTTCCTGGATAACTCTTTTTTCCCCCTCTAGATTTCTCTGCCCCTGTACTTTCGCTGATGACTCTCTTCTGTCAATTTTCACAGGATTTTCGTGTGTGTGTGTGTGTGTGTATGTGTGTAAATAATCTCACACCTATGAAATATGAACTTTGCTCTCCATATGTATTGTTTCACTTGGCATTCCTTTCAGTTCTCATGGGTTCAGTCATTTCCATGTTGGTGACTTTCAAATCTATTTGTTCAGCTCTATCTTTTCTTTGGACCTGCAGTCTTTCATCTTCAACTGTATATTAGCTATTTCCAACTGGATGCCCCTTAAAAATTTTAGCACATTACATGTCCAAAACTGAGCATATGTTCTTTCCCTCCAAACTCACACTTTTTCTGAACTTTGCTATTATTTCAAGGGCAGTTCTAAGGACCCTGGCTCACAAGCCAGGTGTTATCTTCAACTCTTCACTTAAATTTATCCCACATATTCATTTGTATCCAATTTTATCATTTCTACTTTCACAATTCCTTTATAAATTTATTTTTTTTTTTTCACTTGCACAGCTCTTACATTGGTGCAGGCCTTCATCATTTCATACTTGGGAATATAATAACCTTTCAGTTCTTTCTGTCTTATATCTTAACTCTTCTGCCTATCTTTCATTTAGCTGTCAAAATGACCTTCTAAATGCCACTCATGAAATGACCATTTCGTGTTCCTGCTCAATAGTATAAGTTATTTGTAATTTAAATTCCTTCACATCCTTTTTTTTCCCCTACCTCTCCAGTCTCCTTACACTTTACTCTCTTATATGTAGTAGGATCCATTTACACTGGACTATTTGCTGTTCTTTCAGATGATACTTTGAGTAGGTGCCCTTTTAATTTAGTTTATGCCTTGTGTCCTGAATCTTCTCCTTGCTCACCTCTGTCTCTAAGCTTTTCTGACCACTCACAAATAAATCAAACTCCAAATTGGAAGAGAGAGTACAAAAAGGAGATTAAAAGAAAAATTCCACCATCAGTGATGAATCTTGGAGTTGAGAGGAAGACTGGCATGGAGATTGACCTCTTTATTTATAGGTTGCATATATATATTTAGCGAACTCCTTCATTTTCTACCATTAAAAAAAAAGAGACTGGGTCCAAAAAGAGGGGACAATATTATTATTTTTTTTTTTGCTGAGGCAATTGGGATTAAATGACTTGCCCAGAGTCACACAACTAGGAAGTAAGAGGAGAAAATATAAGAAAGATGGAGGGGATGAAGAAATCCTAACCTTTAATAAAGTAGAAAGAGAATAGCTTGGTAGACTAGGAAGCATTATCTAACAATGTAGTGTTTATAAGAAATTAAAAACATGAAGATACTCAAATAAAGAAAAATAAAATAAGATCTAAAAATAAAATAAGATCTAAAGCAAACTTAGGTGTTTCACCTGAATTCAAGGGTGCCTATTATCACCATTACTGTTTATGTTTAACACAGTGTAAGACTTACCGCCTTTTGCAGTACTGTAAGAAAACAGATACATAGGAGATAAGTCTAGAGAAAGAAGACATAAAATTATCATTTTGCAGATGACATGATAATTCATATTGAGAATATTAGAGTCAACTAGAAAGATTATAAAAATTTAGTCAAATAGAAAAGTTTTCAAAAAACTAGTGGTAACAAGCATGTTTTCTGATAAATACAATTAATATAAATGTGATAAAAAAGATATAAGCAGATATTTATCTAGGCACCATCACGAATCAAAATCAGCACCAAATACTCTTCTCCTCTCCCCTTGCCTCCTTTTAAATCCTTAAGGAGAAAGTTAATTAAATTGCCAAGCTAAAGAAACAGGATACCTTATTGCATTTCCCTCAAATCTAGAAAAATCTAGCCAAAAGACAAGAATGCATTTAAAGTTCTGATTGAATCTGGGAAAATTACAGGTGATAGATCTCTTTTGAATTCTGAGTAGGAATAGAAAGGAACTATTGACTTCACACCTAGCCATGGCACTTTTATAGATGTTGATCATTTATCTCACCAAAAAAATGTAGAAAAATATAATAATCATAATCTCATAAAAATTATGTTCAAAAAAGACCTTTGAAGAAATAGTTAAAAGTGAATTACAGACTAAATAACTTAATCCCAAAGAACTAGGAAGTTAAAAGACAAATATAGAAATGATAGAAAATTTCACTAAAGAACATATTTAGACAGCATCCCAGGGATGTAACTAAACCAGTTTTTACTTATTATTTTTTTCTATACTCTTTTATCAGGAAAAAAAAAATAAATTGGCAGGAAATTTTATAAATCTAGACCAATGATAACTGAAACAAGATGCTTAAGAAAGCCCCAAAAACTAAAACTACCCTAATTTTAAAAAAAAATTTTAAAGAGGAAAACCAAAATTTTTACATCAAAATAAAAAGGTAAATTATAATAACTCAAGGGGAGTTCAAAGTAATTGTCAGAATTAGATAACATGGGTGAATACTTTCACATTATAAAGTGCCCAGAATAACAAAAGCAATAAAATAACTCAATTAAAAAAAAAATGTAATCAACCAATTGTAAAAGACTTTCCAAGGGCAACTAGATGTTGAAGTGGATAGAATACTGTATCTCGAGTAAAGAGGACCTGATATCAAATTTGACCCTAATTGCTTCACCAAAAAACCCCAAGACTTTCTAAAGAAAAGCTTATGGACTAGGATTTGCAAGTAAATTTAATCCAACATTCAAAGAATTACTCTAATATTTATAACTGTTTGCAAAAAGTAAAAGAAGGGAGTCTTTCTAATCTTATTCTGTGATTCCTTTCTGGTTCTGATAGCTTAATCAGAGACAATACTGAGAAAGAAAATCTTAGATTAGTCTGCCAGTGTTGATTAACACTAATGCAAATAGATTACATACAGTGACTGTTTTGGACTTATACTAAGAATGTTGCTTTGGTTCAGAGTAATGACTATATGATTATTATACCACATATGTGAGATAAAGAAAAACATTATATTAGTAGATGGTGACAATGCTTTTTTTTTTTGGGGGGGGGGGTGGAAAACCAACATCTTTTTTTGTTTGTTTGTTACTAGAATGATAAGGAGGACATGGATTTTTCCTTAATATACTAAACAGTATCTAACAATAAGAGCAAGCAGTTATATACGTTTGTGTGTATGAGTATATAATATATATAAGAAAATTACATGCCTTTCCTTTACAATCATGGGTACCTAATTCAAGGATATCCATTATCATTACTACTATTTAATGTGGTGGAAGACAGGGACACTTCAGCAACTTTCTAAGAAATTGAAAATAAACTTAGAGATAAACATAAACAAAGAAGCAAAATTATGATTCAGATGATATGATGAATTATGCAGAGAACACCAAATAGCCAGCTATTTAGAGTAGAATTAATAAATTTAGCAAAGTTGTACATTATTAATATATGTCATCAGGAAGTCTCATATGGTACTTGACTGGATGAGGAAAAAAAAAGAAATTACATTTAATAGAAATGCTGAGATACAAACATTTTTGAATCTACCAAGAGTTAACCATCAAGCAAATGGATTAAACTACAAACAGAAGAGCCATGAGACTTATATTATGAAAGGATATTTTATTGAGCTACAAGAAAAAATTAATGAAATTCATCTGGAACAATTAAGAAGTTCAAGGGAAGCAACTTTAAAAAAAAATGAAAGGAACTCATTTGGCATCACCATTTCCCAAACCCTTAACAAAATGATCATCATCAAAATTATTTGGTTTTAGTTTAAAAAAGAGAGATCAGTCACTGGATCAGATTAGGTATCCAAAAACAAATTGATCACCTCCATGTTCCCATGCATGGAAATTCTGTTTCCTTCTCAGAGAATGATTCACCTCCTGCCTGTTGGCTTTCAAGTTTGTGCTTAAATCCTGCTTTTTGGAAAAAGACCTTCCCTATTTCCCTGAAGTTTGGTACATTCTCTTTGTTAACCACCCCAATTTACCCTTTCTTTCTATGGCTTTGTTACACGTAGTTGTTGCATGATTTCCAAAATTAGATTAACCTTTTGGGGAATAAGGGGGACTTTTACCTCTCTTTGTACCATTCAGTGCTTAGCACAGGGCCTGGCACAGTGCAAAGTTTTATCAGGGCTTTTATGGACTTTGCTTCTGTCATATCCTCACCCAGAAGCTCTGTCAAATGCTTAGTGCAGTTCTTTCACATAATTGGTGCTTACCCATGCTTGTTTCCCCTCTCCTTCCTGTAATAAGGTGATGAAGTAACGCATCCTTTATACTATCTTGTATGTATCTGTAATTGCATGTACCTGGTTATATCTTGTCTCCCCCATTAAAATTTAAGTTTCCTGAAGATGACAGAGACCATGTTTTTTCTTTCTTTCTTTCTTTCTTTCTTTGGTTTTAATGGTTTCCTCTTTGATGATATATTTTGCTTTCTGAATTGTTAAATTTAAATTGTTCATGATACTTAATTAATTATCAGTATTTTTCCCAATTTAAGCTAAATTTACTTTTCTTTACCATTTTAGGCCCTGCTGTGGTTCCTCACCAGTATTATGGAGTTACTCCCTGGGGAGTCTATCCTGCTAGTCTTTTCCAACAGCAAGCTGCTGCTGCTGCCGCAGCAAGTAATTCAGCTAACCAGCAGACCACTCAGCAAACTCAGCAAGGGCAGCAGCAGGTATGTGGATGTCTCTGTTGTACATCCGTGAGATCCTGGGTACCCAAAGGCAGAATGTTTGTCATTAGGCAAATTCAAATGGATATTTTTTTAAAGAGAAGAAAAACACAACATCTGAGTCCAAGAGAAGGGACTTCTGCCCCTTTCCAGGTTTTCTATCTCTCAATCACTTTTATTTGTATGGGTTAATATCAGAAATTACATGCCTTAAACAAATTGCATCTAGATTTCAGATACATAATATGTGTTTATGCTTGTGACACTTCACAGAAAAGGAAGCAATTTTGCAACAAAAATAGATTCTTCATCATACATATATTATATGTCTAAAGCTATCCATTAACACTAGTACCGTCAGTTACAGATTTTGTTCTACGTTAGCTCTCTGCCTCCCTGGCTCTGTGGTTTCCTTTCTCTTTCTGGGCCTCAGTTTTCTTCTTTCTAAAATGAGAAAAAGATTACAAAACCTCCTGAGTTAACATATTTCAGAGCACCCCAGATTGTAGGAGTTGCACAAGGCTTGTATTCCTGAGTCTTTTCTCTTGGTAGTTTTCTAGGTAATATGTCTGAGAAAATCACAGATAATTCCTCATCCAGTAGAACTATAGATTTTAAGTAAACATAAATAATTTTTTTTGTTTTTGTTTTTGTTGTTTTGTTTTTTGGAAATAGAGAAAGAATAGAAAAAAAACTGACAACATATATCTGCATCATAAGAAATCTGTTATTACATGTGGTACTCAATAACTGTAATTACCCTCATCTACAAATTCAAAATAATATCCATCAAGATAATTTATGAATATTTTAACAACTATTCCCATTTTATGTAGAAGTTCTGTAATTATCTCCTATTTTTAAAAAAGTGAAATTTGAAAAACTTGAGGGAAGTCATTTTATAGAATTTAGAATGCCTTAAATATTTAGTGTTTATAAATGAGTTTTTGAAATAAATGATGACATTGGGATATATATTGTTTTTCATTGTCATCCTGTTCTGTTTAGGAATTTAGTGGCAGCAGCACCCTTAGGTGATCAGCAGTAGATTCATTTAGGCAAACTGTCAGGTGGCCAATGAATAACCTTTCAGCAAAACTTGTCTGTAAACCGCAACTATAAAGCATTGAACTGATTCAGAGCTACGGGGAAAAATTGTTAAACCATGGAGTAGTTCCAAGCATTTTGATAGTATACATGTCATTTGTGCTCTGTGGTACTTGCATGTGTTGTGTTGTGTTGTGTTGTGTTGTGTTGTGTTGTGTTGTGTTGTGTTGTGTGTGTATGAGAGAAAGACAGAGCTAGATGGGGGAGAGAGAGAAAGGGAGAGAGATTGGAGTGAAGTTTATGTATTATATATTTATATGTAACATAAATATATTTATATATTATAAAGTTTATTTGTTTTTAATAATAGTCTATTTTCAAAAATACCTGCAATGATAGTTTTCAACATTATCACCCTTGTAAAACTTTCTATTCTAAATTTTCTCCCTCTCTTCCCCTCATCTCCATCCCTAGACAGCAAGTAATCCAATATAGGGTAAATATGTGCAATTCTTCTAAGCATCTTTCCACATTTATCATGCTACACAAGAAAAATCAGATCAAAAAGACAAAGGAGAAACCAAAAAAAAAAAAAGCAAGCAAATAGCAACAAAAAATGTGAAAATACTATATTGTCATCCATATTCAGTCCCCATAGTCCTTTCTCTAGATGCAAATGGTTTTTCTCTCTATTACAAGTCTATTGGAATTGGTCTGACTCACCTTATTGTTGACAAGAGCCACTTCCATCAGAATTGATTATAGTATAATCTTCTTGTTGCCATGTACAATGATCTCCTGGTTCTGCTCATTTCACTCAGCATCAGTTCATGTAAGTCTCTCTAGGCCTCCCTGAAATCATCTGCTGATCATTTCTTATAGAACAACAATATTCCATTATATTCATATACCATAACTTAGTCATTCCCCAATTGAGGAACATCCACTCAGTTTTCAGTTCTTTGCCACAAGTAATTTTACTTCTGAGCCTCTAGTTTCTTCATTTCTCAAATTCAGGCTTTGGACTTGCTAACTAATAATGTCCCCTCAGTGTCTGCCTTTGTTTGAATGGTCCATTGCATTCATTCCCCAGTCAGGCATTTTGTTTCCAGTTTTCTTCATCACAGTGTGTTGACCAGAGTAGACATTTAATGATATTTTTGCAAATTTATCATAACTCTAAGGGATAGTGAAGTCCATGTAATGGAATTCATTTAAATACAAAGATTATCCTATGTCACTTAAAAATATGAAAAATAAGAGCTTAATGTATGGTGCATTTTATTTATAGTTGAGATAATAATATATTGGTCATTATAATATGCTTTCATTGTACTATGTAATAAGATGGAATTTGTAATCTGGGCATATGAATAAATTCCTTTATCACTGAAGCAACAATACCTCTATACCAGTTTGCCGTCTTTCCTCTTTTCATTCATTTCTTTGTTTTTTCCTTTTTTCAAAATTTAAAATTTATTTTTACTTTTCTTTTATTTCCATACGCAACTTTCTCTCTCCACTACTAGTATGTCATTTTTTGTAACAAAGATTATGAAAAAAAGGGGGCAAAAGTAATTCACAACAAACCAGTTTTTAGTTTGTTTGTATTTATAGTATTCCAAACCCATAATTCCCCACAGCAGCTTTATCTATAAAGATAAAGAAATCTTTATCCTAAAAACAGTAATGTCAATAGAAAGCATAACAATGAAAGCAGTGGTTCACAGCAGAGGCAACACCTGAGCTCAGACTTGAAATTTTCTAAGAAAGAGA
This sequence comes from Sarcophilus harrisii, assembly GCF_902635505.1. Taxonomy (NCBI): domain Eukaryota; kingdom Metazoa; phylum Chordata; class Mammalia; order Dasyuromorphia; family Dasyuridae; genus Sarcophilus; species Sarcophilus harrisii. The sequence continues at coordinate 551,544,262 of NC_045428.1, forward strand.
TATAGGAAGCATGTACTTTTCAGCCTAAGATGTTAAGACAGAGAAATCTCCCAACAAAAATTGTTGCGGCAAATTTTGATGTTTATGGCAACTTTTTGTCTTTAGCTTCATGGGGGGTATCTGCCTAGCCTGGACATTACTAGGTAGGATGAATATTTTAGTCATTTTTGTAATTTTGTAATTTTAAGTTGCTTTCCAGAATGTTTTTACCAGTCCATAGCTCCACCAAGAGGTGAACAAGAACACTCAATTTGATTGATTATTCTTTTTAGTATTGTTTTGAGATAGAATCTATAGCAAATAGATGAAAATGACAATGAGGCAAATTTATGTCAGAATGTCAGGAAGAACTTCCTAACTAGTGAATGGACTGTCCTCTCTCTTTGGAATATTTGATCCCACAAATGTCTGTCTAGGTCTTAACTTCTGTCGTTCTGTGATAGTCATTGTGTAATTCCTTTCCTGTTTTTGCCTGCTTTATTTTGTGTTACATCATATTCTTCTGTCCGTATTTCTCACATTGGTAGCACATTAACTTCATGTCCCACATTTCATTTAGCCAATCTAAGGGCATCTATTTAAGTTTCCATTTCTTTGCTGCTATGAAAAGTATGGATGTAAAAAATATTTTCTTGGATAATGAAGAAGAGGAGGAGAAGAAGGAAAAATTAAGGAAGTGGACTAAGTATGGGAATTGGTTTTAGCCCAGTGAAAATATGCAATGAGAATTCTGTTAATATGACCACTTCACAAGGTTCGTTGTTCACACTAATGAGGACCTAGATGTTTGTGGTATCATTCTTTTTATTCTTGGTCTTTTTAGGTTTTGTAGTAGAATCTGGCACAGCAGCAATGGAAATTTTAGTCATTTTCTGAGGAAAAAAAATCTCAATTGATTTCCAAAATTATTGAACTAATTCATAACTCCACCCACAGCATAATAGGGTGCCTAGCTTCCCATAATCCTCAGTGTTGACTTTTCACGGCTTTGTCATCTTTGACAGTTTGCTTTGTAGAAGAAAAAGCTTGATCTTTTAAAATGTATTCTTCCTATTTATAGTCACCTGGAGCTTTCTTTCATAGGCTTGTCTTTGTCTTTGTTGCCCTGTCTCCTAAAGACTGGAGAGATGCCCACATTGAAGAGGAAATGAGTATTTCAATATTTTTTGCTAGTGTGCTGCTCGGTCATACTGAGGAAGGCAGCCTACTCTATATGCTCCATGGGCCATCCTCTTTTACTTTTACAGATAAATAGAAAGGCTAAGTAGCATCTGTTCTAACTTAGGAATTGCCATGAGGAAAAGAACTCTTAAAGGATTCAGGTTTGCATTGTTCCTGGAGCTGTGCTCTTTATCACACTGCTCATCCAAATGAGCTCCAAGAAGGCTTCAGAGAACTGCTCAGCTCCTAGCCTCAGTTTTCCTTTACCCCTCTTATTCCCTGAAATTTACTTGTTGGTGAACTCTATGAGCTTTGTTTATGCTTAACACATTAATGTTCACATGATATCTTTAGATTTATTGCTAAGTGTTTGTTACCACTTCCCATCAATACTACTTTCTGGCAGACTTATTATGGATAAACATTCAAGTATACTGACATTACAAAAATGTCCCAGTTATAAATGTATATTGCTATAAGCAGCTAAGCGAAAAGTTTAATGACCTAATCGTGTGGGTGGACCCAGCAGATACCATTTTAGCTTTTGTATATTTACAGACTAAAAAAAGGAACAATCAGAGAAAATTCCACACTTTTTTCAGATTGGTAAGCTGTATAACCCGTCTACTCACAATAATGTATAAACTTAATATTTTTATTTTTGCTTTTTATTATTCATCAGGCTTTATTTAACATGTCGATTTCAGGGATTCATGTAATTCTATTTATAGCCCTTTCTGAATAAGAATATTCAGTTTTGATCTTCCTAATTATATGAGGAAGCATTCGATATTTATTTAATGATAGAATCCAGACCAGGGGTTCTTTCTTCGACCTCTGTACTTAAATTTTTTAAAAAGAGCATTTAAAATGTTCCAAAAAATTGGTTTCCTTTACAATTGTATGTATTTTATTAATTTAAGTACTTTATTTTATTTTTTAAACTTTTTATTTTAAGAAATTATGTACCGATAATTTTTAAACATTGACCCTTGAATAGCCTTGTGTTTCAGATTTTCCTCTCATTCTCCCTCACACCCTCCCCTAGATGGCAAGCAAGCCAATATATGTTATACATGTTAAATCCAATGTGTATACATATTTATACAATTCTCTTGCTGCACAAGAAAAATAAGATCAACAAGAAAAGTAAATGAATAAAAAAACAATGCAAGTGAACAACAACAAAAAGAGTGAGAATGTTAATGTTGTAATCTACATTCAGTTTCCACAGTTCTCTCTTTGGGTATAAATGGCTCTCTTTATCATAAGATCACTGGAACTGGCATTAGTCATCTCAATTTTGGAAAGAGCCACGTCCATCAAAAGTGATCGTTGTATAATATTGATATTGCCATGAAGTTTTGGAGAAGGAGTTAAAAAGTCCTGGACTGTATTGCAACAGAATTGGTCCTTTACCCTGGGACTTCAGAGATAGAAAGAAAGATAGAGTGAACAAGCATTATATTAAATGCTGACTGTGCCAGACACTGGGCTAAAATTCCAAATACAATTAGAAACAGACAGTTCCCACCCCTTAATTCTGAGGGGGAAAGATACATGGGGGAGAACAATTTGTAAAAAAAGGATCTGGAAAGGAGCTTGCCTTTGGAGAAGGGACAAGTTGGAAACTCTGAGAGTCTGGAGTGGAGGATATAGTGAAGGGAGCTTGGCTAACCGGGACACTTCATGAAACAGTGGACCCAGACAAGCTCTCACCAGTCAGAGGAAGGGAATATCTTCAGAATATGCAGCATCTTCAGTTTGCCACAAATTCGTGAGCTGCATGATAGGAGACAGAAAAAACCTCAAAGGGCCAGCTGAGAACTGTCCCAGTCAAATCTGGAATCAACTGCCACTGTGACTTTATATCCATCATTACTTTTTAAAATTATAAACTATTTTGATTCCAGCTTTTCTTCCTTTGACCTAAATAAATGAGATCACATTTTATAGGCAAGAGAAATTAAAGAAAAAGAAATTAAGTTTAGAGAAAGAAGGAAAAAAATGATTCAAGAATTTTGAGATTTCAGTACCTGAAAAGATCCAGAACTATATGGATATGGACATGTGTTGTCCTGTACTGTTCAGAGTATAGTATTACTATACACTGAGCTGTTCTGCCAGTTTCTACATTGGATTAATTTGGCATACTTTTAAAAAGCAAAACTCATATGCATTCTAGACTTCTGGAATTCCGTAATAGCTTTTCAAAACACTCCCGTGTATGTATTCATGCCCCTTGTATCTAACTCTTCTGTAGATCTCTAAAGATCCTTTGGTGAGTCAACACAGTAACTAAAACAATCTCTGATGCCAGAAGCATAAATCAGTTGAAACTATAATGGTAGACTAATCCTTGTGGCTTGAGAGCTATAGAGAAATTCCATTTCAGTACCGTGTTCATCTTTATGTGTTTCCTCACATTCCCATTTTCCACAAATCTTTTGATAAATTTGAAGTTTATTCAAAGTGACATATGTGGGAGTTGTATCTAACTTTCTCTAGTCTCCTCTATCCACTCTCCTCCTGTTTCTGGCATCTGCCTTTTTATGTACCTATCATCTACCTATCTTTTTGTCTGTTTATCTATTTCTCGCTCTCTCCACCTGCACTGGAAAGTGCTCATTAAGACATCACACATGTGATGGAAAAACTTCAAGATGAAAGTTCTTCAGTTAAAATAGGTGGATCCATTTGTTGATAAACTTGAGCAGCACAAGACCTATGTTAAGTGTATCCTGTATGTGAAGCAATAATGGGTCTACCAGGTCTTTTTGTGAAAAGCCAGCTTTCGAGTTATGCATTCATTTGAGGAACTGAGGCTGTGTGGAAGCTGTCAGTGTGACTGGCTTACCAATTGACCATTTGGACATCTGGGAGCCTGTGCTGCCTGTGATGCATGAGTGTGAATGAAGAGGAAACTGGAAAGTGGCCTAGCCTACCAGCAGCTGGCTCGGCAAAAAGGATTGGTCAGGCCCTGGAAGTAGGGATGGTGTCGCTGGAGTAGAATTTGGACACTTTTTGCAGAAGCCTGGAACCCCTGCTTTTCTGCTTGTTTCACTCCAATTTAGCGCTGCCCCTAATCCTATTTAAAGAGGTTGGTCATAGCTTCATTCTTTTGAATAATAATAATAATAATAGTATTATAAACAGAAGAAACCTTAAAAGTCATCCATTCCAATCTCCTTGTTTTGTAGGTGAGAAAGCCGAGGGCCAGTGCCATGTGTCCCCATACAACTCTAGGTCTCCCTGCCCCTAGAAGACCTTCACCTTTGCTATGAATAGAAAGTCTGTTCTTCCATGCCCAGCTTTTCACATTGGCTGATCTATCTCATATCTCCTTAAATTGGTCAGGTACTTACTGGCTGTAGCTTAGTAGATAGACTCCCCAATATTTTATATCCTCTGTAGTTATTCAGAATGGAATTTTTCTTTCTGCTTAATCTTTTTTGGTAACATACAGAAATGCTGATCATTTATATGGCTTTCTTTTATATTCTGTAACTTTGCTGAATTTATTATTTCACTTAACTTTTTGGTTGACTCTTTAGAGTGTGACTTTTTGTATACTTTTGGTATATATATATATATATATATATATGTCATAAACCATTCACTCCACTAAAAGTCATAAACCATTTAGTTCACATTTGAAAAGATTGTTGAACCATCACATGTGGAAAAAATGGAGAAGGAAAAAATATACTGCTCTTTCACATTTGGGTTCATACATTACATTTGTTAGTTTAATTAGTCATTTACTGACTACTGGATATTTAAATTGTTTTCAGCTCTTTGTAAGCCCCCGTAATGCCACCATGTTAAGTCCATGATTAGAGGCAGCCGGATGGCACAATGGAGAGGGGGCTGTGGAGCTAGGAAGACCTAAATTCAAATCCAGCCTCAGACGACACCTACTTGTTTGACCCCATGCAAGTTACTTAACCTTTGTCTGTCTGTTTCCTCTATTGTAAAAAAAAAATAATAATAATAATAATAACATCTACTCTACATAGTATGTTATATTGATTAAATTGAGATTTGTGAAGTGCTTAGCACAGTCCCTGAGACATAATGCTTATTCCCTTCCTCATGTATACTTTTTAATTTCTTTTTTTCCCTTCCTTTTTGACAAGAGAGAATTCTGATAGAATTTTATTTTCTGATAGAATGCCAATAAATATGATTTATGAATCATATAAACTTGTAGATTGGTTTTTTAAAAGATTCTATCCCAAGTGTAACAATAGTGTGTCAGTGCTCCTTCTCTCTTCCCTCCCTCCCCCCCCCCCCCCCCTGCCCCAAACACCTTAATTTTCATATTTTCTGAGAGTAAAAAAGCAACAATTTTGTCTTGTAAGTTTTTGTTCATTTAGTCTGTGTGGCAACAGTTAATAAGTCTGCATTTGTTACATTTGTTACAGTCCCTCCCCTGCACAGAACTATGCCCTTAGGTGCTGAGGGGAGAGACTTAGCTCAGTGTTTACATTCTTATATGGGAATGGGATAGGGGCAATGATAATTACAGTCCCCAGGCATGACAAGCAAAGTTCTTGGCAACCAATGGTGGGCAAGAATTCAAGTATGATCTTCTCAATTTTGGATCACAATTTTACTCAGAACAAAGAAAAACCTGGGGGACGCAGTGGCTTTTGTGTTGGCCTGTACAAGAATGTTAGAGATGGACACATCTGGAGGAAGGCAGAGAGTAGGCAGAGAGGATGTTGAACAAGGCTTAAGGGATAGCATGGACATTGGGAGGAGGCAAAGCATGTCATTCTTGATTAAAAGATGCCCAGAGCCTGGCTGCACCTTGGGTATTTGAAGACTTCAGTATGATAAGGTTGAAGAAGCAAGTCATATTTAATATTCAATTCTTCATTTTTCCATGGGGAGGGGGTGATTGAGTACAGACTCTGAAGCCTGGGGCTGAGCTCTGTGCCTTAAGTCCAAAGGCTGGTTTAGGATTGGGATGTGATCCAGTGCTTGGTGGGCAAATTCTCTTGTTCCCTCATCTGCAAAATAGATATAATAAGAGCAATTACTTCCCAGGGTTATTGTGAGGATAAAATGAGAAAATATTTGTAGTAGTTGTTTTTCATTTATTGTCACTACCATCTTTTCTGTGATTGATATCTTAATTTTCAGTTCTTTTTTAGCCTTTGGTCTTTTCCCGTTTTATTCTTCTGTGTGTGTATTTATAAAAGTTTTTAATGATGTCTTCCCCCTCTTAATTTTACATTAGTATTTCTTTTAATATTCTTCCCCCTTGCAGAGAGCTGTTTCATGTAATGAATAATATATGTTTTTAAAAGATAAAGGGCCTTGTATTTGACGAATGTGTGGGAAAAGAACTGTTTTCCTAATGGAGATTTGTTCCATCTGACTGGTCACATAAGTGTGAGTACATGTGTTGCCATTTGGAGGTTCTGATAAGAGGGAAGAGCTGATCTGTTTTCTGCCTTGTTTCTAGGTTCTTCGAGGAGGTGCCAGCCAACGTCCTTTGACCCCAAATCAGAACCAGCAAGGTCAGCAAACTGATCCACTCGTAGCAGCTGCTGCGGTAAACTCTGCTCTGGCATTTGGGCAAGGGTTGGCTGCAGGGATGCCAGGTACAACTTCACTCTTCATTTTTCAGCAGTGACCAGAGATAGTTAGCTCGCTCAGCTATCATTGTAGACTGGCAAGGATGACACTCTTGCCCTCACTGAGACAATTCATTGATTAAAACCCTTGATTGTACTCATTGGTTCTGAGCCAGTCTTAATTTCTTTTTGCTTTTCAATATTGGTCCTGGCAGGTGGGCACTTTACACTTTGGTCTTAAAGTTGTCTTCAGTTTTCTAGTTTTTTTTATATATATGTCAATGCTAACATTCTTGTAAGGGCTCCATTTTAAAACCAACAGTTTAATTCAGGTAAATGTTAGTAGGAATAAATGAATGCTATACTTTGATTTGGTAGATGCCTGTCTACCCTCAACATTGTTGGTAGAGGTAACTATGGCACTTAAGAAACAGATAAGACACAGCTTGTTCCTTGCTGCTCTATGCAAATGCTGATTTAATCAAGGTGTCTGGATAAAATCGGAATCCTAGAAGTGAAAGACCATTGAATTGGGTGTCATTAAAAAAAAAAGGCTTTATTGTACTTAGTGATCTTGTCTTACCCGACAGGACAAAACTAACTTACCATTAAATGTGGTTAAAGCATAATGTTAATTATTTTCCCAAATTGGTCTAATTAGTAGTGTAGCTCTCTCTGGGCCAAAGGGGTCCTTGATTTTGTCATTATATTTCCAGATCAGCCAGTTTCAGAAAAAGTTCCTTAACAGTCAGAAAATCATTACTGACTTCTCTTCCATGTCTTTTTTTTTTTTTTTTTTCACATGCCTGTGGTTAGTTTTTCATCTTAACTCTTTTGATATAGTCAGTAAAATAAAAATATTGATGAGTAAGCTCTTCTGTATTCAGTATATAATTCTGAATCCTTAATTGTGTGTTATGAGGTTATGTATCTGGAACACATTGCTAGTACTCCCTCCACATTGATTTAGTATTGATCTATTGATTTTCCCACCTCCTCAGGGTATCCCGTCTTGGCACCGGCTGCTTATTATGACCAAACAGGGGCCCTTGTTGTCAATGCTGGGGCTAGAAATGGTCTGGGAGCTCCCGTTCGTCTCGTAGCCCCTGCCCCCGTCATCATCAGCTCCTCAGCGGCGCAAGCAGGTATGTTTCTTTTTATCCATTCAAGTCTTATATTTTGCAGCACAGCTTTAAATAGTTGTAGGGGGTGGGTTTTTTGGTGTTTTTTCTTTAGACTATTTAAAAATAACCTGCTTTATCCCTCCCTCATTGTAAAGCATTATCACCTTTGGCATTGTCTCTTTTGTGTGTGACATTCAAGGTGGTTCAGAAACTGCAGATGCTCTCTTCTTACTATTTGATCTCAAAGAGTTCCAGTAGATCCATCCTTCACTTGAATATAAATTTTGTCCACAGAATTCCTGATTAATAGTGCTCTAGTTTTCACTTGGGGACTTCTAATGACAGCTGAGATCACTACTTATTGAGATAGCTCATTTTGCTTTTGGATAGTTCAGTTTTTCCTTAATGAGCCACAGTTTGCTTCATGTTAATTTAAATTTTCGTGCATTCTTCCTTCTTCTGTTCATTAGATTCAAGAAGACAACACTAGACTGAAACAAAAAAAGGGGCAAAATATAGATGGTTTTGGAACACATTTTTACAAGAGGGCTGGATGTGGCATGCAGAGGTTGAGATTTAAATTGTGGCTCTGTGATCTTGAGTCAGTCCTTTCTCTTTGGGCCTTATCTGTAGAGAAGTGGATTGGATTAGATGTTCTCAAAAGTCTCGTGTTTTATTTATTTTGTTATTATTTATATTATTTATTTTTTATTATTTATATTATTATGTTATTATTTATATTATTTATTTTGTTATTGCTTTATGTGTTAGATTATGTCCTAAAATAACATGATCTCTTTGTAATTGCTTTCTAAGGGGGGGGGGAAAGGATTTTGGGATTTAGACCCCATTGCCCTAATCCACTATGTTTGATTTTCTTGTTTGTAGCTGTTGCAGCCGCCGCAGCCTCTGCTAATGGTGCAGCTGGTGGTCTTGCAGGCACAACAAATGGACCATTCCGCCCATTAGGAACTCAGCAGCCTCAACCCCAGCCCCAGCAGCAGCCCAACAACAACTTGGCATCCAATTCATTTTATGGCAACAGCTCTCTGAGCAGCAACTCACAGAGCAGCTCCCTTTTTTCTCAAGGCTCTGCCCAGCCTGCCAACACTTCCCTTGGATTTGGGAGCAGCAGCTCTCTTGGAGCCACTTTGGGATCAGCCCTCGGAGGATTTGGAACCGCAGGTAGCAATCATGCTTGAGGTGCCTTTCAAGTGAATGTCGTGTTCTAGTCTTGATGGAGCCCTGGAAGTATTGCATGAGCCTGTCTTGATCAAAGTCATTGAAAGTTTGACTTCACTAGAAAAGAAAGTCCAAGATAATCAACCACTCACTCTGAAATATGATGGATCTTCTTCTCCTGGTTATAAAGATAGAACTTTACTTCAGATTACCTGAGCAAGTGGTACAGTATCTGACGTAGAGCCAGGAAGTCCTGAGTTCAAATCCAGCTTTAGACAGTTATTAGCTAAGTGTCATCACTGGGTAAATCACTTACTCTCTCAGCCTCACTTTGCTTATCTGTTAAATGAGAATAATACTGGTGCCTCCCTGATGGGGTTGTGGTAAGGATCACAGATGAAATAACATGTAAAGCCTTTTGTAAAGCCTGAAGGGTTATATGAAGGCTAACTGCTACCCCTGCTACTACTACTACTACTACTACTACTACTACTGCTACTCCACCACCACCACCACCACTAGCTGTTGCTGCTGCTATTGCTGCTTTACTACTACTAATACTACTACTCCTCTCACCATTTAGTTGTTTCATTCTAGATCGATCATAGATCATTTAGTACCAATTCATAGAACTTATTCCAGCTACAGGAAAGAAGGTGCTTTTCTAAATAGTTGACATTATTTAGTGGGGAAAACAGACCCAAACTACCTCAACCACATGTAAATCTGCAAGGGCCTTGATGGTGAAGAATGGTCCTTGGATTGTCATGTCTTAGTTGACAGGTGGCTGTTCTGGCAAAGTGGAAGGAGTTTTTACACTGAGGTGCTTATAATGTCCATGGAATTGGGGAATATGCGAAGCAGGAGGTTATCCAACTAGGTGAGATGCGTTGTGGTCATTGGGAACGCCTGAGGAAGAGGGAGTTAGTTCTGTCTGGGACAAAGTATCAGTAAGTGCTCAATAGCCCATCCTGTGATTATCTAGGGATCGGAGAACCTGCTTCCTAAATCTCTATCATGACCAATCATGACCATATGGAGGGAAAATCCCCTGTCGTACAGTGTTTTTAATATTGCCCAGCCATCCTATGGAGAACAGTAATGTTGCTGCTTAGAATCTACAAGAGGCTGAGCCACACCTTTCTCCTCTTCTGTGGTTTTTGCTCCGTTGAGTCCGTATTTGTCCAGGAGGGTTTTCTCTTTCCACCGTACCAGCTGGCCGGCTTCTAGGCAGGCTGTTTCATGGGAATGTGGTGTTTTGAGCAGCTAGGTGTTGTCAGCTCTCCTTTCTCTTGGCATTCGGTACTACTCTTTATGCTGTCCCTGGTGCCAGGTGGGCAGAGGGTATAGAAGGGGAGGATCCAGACCAGGTTATAATGTACCTTGTTTTAGAAGCATGTCATTGGCTTTGTTCTTAAAGCCCCAGGGCTGCTCTAATATACATTGTTTCAATTCTATTTTAGTGGCAAACTCAAATACTGGTAGTGGCTCCCGCCGAGACTCCCTGACTGGCAGCAGTGACCTATATAAGAGAACATCCAGCAGTTTGACCCCCATTGGACACAGTTTTTATAATGGCCTTGGCTTTTCTTCCTCTCCTGGACCTGTGGGAATGCCTCTCCCTAGTCAGGGGCCAGGGCATTCCCAGACACCACCTCCTTCTCTCTCTTCACATGGATCTTCTTCAAGTCTGAACCTGGGTAAGAGCTGTTATTAGCCCTATCTTGTTCTCTTGCACATCTCAGAAATACTTTGCAGGTGCAATTATAGCCACTTGATTCCATAAGAGGGTCAGCTCTATACCTGTAGACTTGGCCCTGTTGCTGTATACTTTGGGTTCCTGATTATTTCGAATTTGTTATCTAGTATCAGAATTTGATACTGGAGTTTATAGATTTGGGAAGTGCATTAGTGGGAAATGATCTCCATTATTCTTTAAAGCCCCACATTGTCCAATGCAGATATCTCATCTGGCAACTTTATGGCTAGGAAATCTCAAAAGGAATAGGTAGGGCTACAGTTGGAAGCCTGGTCTCCTTGCTCAATAAATATCTTTGCTTCTTCTAGCTCTTACCACACAAATGGCTGAAGGATACTTTGATGGCTCACACATTGGTTTTTGTTTTTGTTTTTTTTAGCAAGGTGGCACAGTGAACAGAGATTGCTGGGCCTGGAGTCAGGAAGCCCTGAATGGAAATCTGGCCTCAGACACTTAGCAGTTGTGTGACTCTGGGCAAGTCATCTCACCTCGGTTTGCCTCAGTTTCCTCAACTGTAAGATAATATCCTCTACTTCCCAGGGTTGTAAGGATCAAATAAGATAGAATTTTTAAAGAGCTTAATGCTATGGGACATAGCAGGTGCCTATTGCGTGCTTGTTTACTTCTTTTCTTTGTGTATGATCCCATTTCCTAATAGGGGAGTTGAAGGATCTATGTGGATAGTTCATAAAACAAGGAGTCTCAAGGCCAAATGAGAAAGTCTTAAACATATAAGCCCAAGATTGGGTTAGGGTTGATGTCTATATTCAGGACAGGGATAGTATGGATAGAAGAAAAATGTGTTATCTCAGCGAATTTCTCTGTATGCTAGAAATAAAGAATACTACTTTATGCTTGAAAAGTTTAGAATGAGTAAAAATGGTAAAGTGACAATGAGCATATACAAGTTCTTTAAGGACTTAGCAGGTTTGCAAAGGACATTACGAAATTCTCATTTTATCCTCACAACCACCCTGCACGATAGATGCTCTTTCAGGCAAACAGGGTTAAATGACTTGCCCAGAGTCACCCAGCTAGTAAGTGTCTGAGGCTAAATTTGAACTCAAGTCCTCCTGACTCCAGTCCAGTGTCATATCACTGTCCCATCTAGGTTTCTTCAAATAGTTACATAAACTATCTTATCCTTTGTAAGACATTCTGATTCATATAGTGGAGTGTCACGTTTGGGAGCTAATTTTATTTAGAGCTGTGTGGGCTCTCCATTCCCCCCACTAGCACAGATTGCAGTTCTTCATTGCTTTCTCATCCTGTGGGATTTTTGGTCATTTTCTTCTATTCATCCTCCATAGAGGAATTGCTTACTGTCCTGGAGTTCTTTCTTTCAGATTTTTAATATTGCTAGTGTAGTTCTCCCACAGCCCATCTGTTATTCCTCGAATTCTCTATGTGACTTGCTTGCTTTCCATTTAAACATTTCTTTCCCACTAATTCTGGTATGCAGATCATAATATATTGCATCCACCTTTGAACCTACCCTGTTTCTCTGTATCGTTCTTTGGGTCATCTTTTTTTTATTCTTCTGAGATCTTCAGGTTTGGGGACTCATAGCCATATAGCATCACTAGGAGGTGACTGATGTTAAAAGAATGATACCCTAGTCTCAGGGAGCAGGTGGAGATTGTGGGAAAGTCCCGTGCCACTCTCCTTTACCTTCTGACCTTCTTTACTCCTCTTCAGTTCACTTGGACTGTCCTTCTCCTCAAGATGCCCTTAAGAGGGTAATGGACATTTCATCGCTTCCATCCAGGAGAGAGCTGCTCCCTGATCCATATGAGAGGCAGGGAGGACAGGGACATCTCTCCCTTTCCCCAAAGCTGGCTCCTTTGTTTGCAGTTGTCTCTTTGGTCTTTTTACCGCCTTTGTGGGAGCTAAACAGGGGATGGTGGCACTGTAGGTGGGCATGGTCGGCTAGGCTAGGGCATTCTTCCCTGTATCTTCTGTTTCCTGCATTGGATTCCATATTCTTCTTCTTTTTTCTGCTTTCATCTTCCAAGCAGGGGATTATGGGAAATTGTTTTTCTTTTGACTGCAGCTTGTTTTCTTCATCTTCTCATGTGAATGTGCCAGATGGCTACCGGACCTCCTTATTCAATTTAGTTTCAGAATTAAAATTAAGTGGTTATATTTGATGACATTGTCAGTGACCAAAAGAAATAATTCCTTACTGAAGCAAAATTGGCGAGTATTAGAACTGACTGCAAACTCGGCATGACTGATTTCTGATTAGTATTTCAGCTTTGATTCTGGCACAGTGGAAAGTGACTGGGTCAGGAATCGGCCCCTGGATTCAAATCCTTTTTCTGATACTACCCATGTGATCTTAGGTAATAAAATACATTTATTATATGCTTTTTGCGTGTTGGGTCCTGAGAACACAAAGAAAAATGCTCAGCTATCTTTCCCTTGGAGAGGCTTACAGTCTACCTGAGGAAGACAACATGTACATTTAGAAGTATATACAAAAAATCAAGGTAATTTTAAAGAAAAGTAAAATTTAACCTTTTCTTAACCTTTCTGGGACTCAGTTTTCTCTGGTATAAAATTCTGAGGTTATGCTGGGTATCTTCTAATAATCCTTTGAACTCAGTGAATAATGGTTAGCCATTAAAATAGAAGGAAAAAAGAAGAATGCTATAAGTCATAAATTTTAGAATTGGCTTCCAAATGCAGTTGAGCTGAAATTATGAGTATTGACAGAATGAGCATGTCAGGAAATCCAGCAGAGAGCTTAGAGACCTAGCCTGTCAAACCCAGCTTTTCAGCCACAGTTTTCAGATTCATTGTACTACCAAGTTAACCCAGTAAGTCCTTGGGGTTTCATTTTGGTGGGATACAGGCAGAAATGAGCTGGTGTGAAGTTGTTATTTAGTTTTAAGACTACCTTGGACCCTTTATTAAAAGAACAAATAGTATTTGAGCTTTAATTTGGTCTCTCTAGTATTTATTCCTTGCTTTCTTACATTTCCCATCTTAAAACAAATGATATGATAATCTCGAGTTAGGGATATGGACTTGAGGAGCTTATTTTCTTATCCTCCATTGCACTCACTGTCTACTGAGTTGTCTATTCACATGTTGGTGATGGCATAAGGGATGAAACGGTTGTCTCACTGGCATTGTGTTAAAGCTTTAGTTTCTTCATCTCATGATGAAAAGTAATATAGGAACATAAATCATGAAACTACTTAATCTTTGCCTGTGACCTGAAAGCTTGATTATCACAATGCCTAAAGGAGGAAGTAAAAATCCAGTTAGAAATTCAGAGAAGCTTAATTGTTAGTATGTATAGGTATTATTTTGAATGATCCAACCCTAAACCGAGCAATATACCCTGTCTCATGGTTTTTAAAAGTTGTGATTGTTTGAAAGAAAAATTTTCAAAATTAAAGTTATGAAAATTTAGAGGAAAACCATAAGACTTTTGTATCTCGGTTTGGATCATATGTTCTGAATCCCACCACAACTTGCCTTATCCAAAGTTTTCATGTATGTAGTAAGGAGTTTGAAGGACAGTAAAATAATTGGCCATGAGATATGAGCCAAATGTAAGAGGCATAATTGACATTATTGTCCACTTTCCTGGTCTGTGAAGTCCTATCAGTTGTAATGCCTTCTAAGTGAAATAAGAAGCTATAGACCAGAACAGGTGTCAAAATGGGTTATTTAAGCTGTTCTGTACCATAATTTATGAGTAATTCTACTGTCCTCATGATAATTATCTATCATTTCATTGATTAGAGTGTATTAGTTTATGATACCTTGGGTCACTTTAGCTGTTTTTCATCAGAAAAGCACCTCATGTATCATCCACCCTTTGCAGTTGTTACATTTAAGCATTATCAGCAGAGCAAAAACAATTTTTATGTGGGTACTGTGGAGCTACTCATGTGTCATGACAAGAAAACATTTGGTTAGCTCATCTATGTCTATATCTTTATCTTTATCTCCCTCTCCTCATAATCCTCCATTTGATTTAGCTCAAGGCTTTTTGCACTGATTGTATTCCTCCTTGCTGTTTTTGAGTCAGGGTCAGTGATTTAGAGCTGGAAGGCAAAGAGAGACTGTCTGATAAAAGTTTACATAATGTAGAAGGGAATGATCGTTTTCAGTTCATTGGGGCTAACTATTATATTAACTAATAACAGTTCAGTTATCAATGGTGAATACATCTCAGTGAAGATAGCAACAACATAGTTTGCCATTTCTTTTACCTAGGAAAAATTGGACAGTAGGAAATTAATTTGGTAGAGATGCTGGAAGAGAGATACAAGTTCTGTTAGCTAGCTTAAGTTTATTCCCTCAACAGAGAGTCTCATTTTCTGCATTGTTCCCTCCACCCCCTTTCCTTGACCCCTCTTATGAGACCCGATGAGATGGTTCTTTCACTATTTCTGTTCTGACCAATAGGCGGGCTCACCAATGGCAGTGGAAGATACATCTCTGCGGCTCCTGGAGCCGAAGCTAAGTACCGGAGTGCAAGCAGTGCATCTAGCCTGTTTAGCCCTAGTAGTGCCCTGTTCCCTTCTTCACGCATTCGCTATGGCTTGTCAGATGTCATGCCCTCCGGCCGGAGCAGGCTTTTAGAGGACTTCCGTAATAACCGCTACCCCAACTTACAGCTGCGTGAGATTGCAGGACACATCATGGAATTTTCCCAAGACCAGCATGGGTCCAGGTGAGGATTTTAAATAGTAGAAACTGAATGTTCTGGTTACACTTTGTAACTTAATATATAGCTATATTGTCAAGGTGATTAAAACTGTACTGAAATTTTTCCAGATTTATCATATTCATATATATATATATATATATATATATATATATATATGTATATGTATATGTGTTTTTTTTTTTTTTTTTTTTTTTTTTTTTTTGCTTGGGGGGGGAAGGCTTTCTTCTGAGGACAGTCAGTGCAAAGCTGATGAAAAGGAACTATCATAGAAGTGCTTTTAAAGCCTATTTTGTTTGTTTTCTGGATGAACAGAGCTCTCAGTGACTGAAGCCATCTTTCAGTGACCACAGTTTAATATAATTGAAGATAGGTCAAATAATGCACATATAGCTAGTCCTATAAACATTTTAAAAACTTGGATCTCCAATCACATTAGGGCATGGGTATTTTTGGGTGGCTACAGATAAAACACCTTTCTAATTTTGCTATTTTTCCCCCTTCATAATTTTGTGTTTTAGTGATGGCAATGTCTGAGATTAGGGCCCAAGGGTAGTACCAATTTAATTTTTTTCTATTTTTTTTTAATAATAACTTTTTGTTTTCAAAAGTAATTTTCAACATTCACCCTTGCAAAACCTTGGGTTCCAAATTTTCCCCCCATTTCCTCCCCTAGACAGCAGGTTATCCAATATATGTTAAACTTGTGCAATTCTACTAAACATATTTCCACATTTATCATGCTGTGCAAGAAAAATCAGATCAAAAAGTAAGAAAGGAAAAAACAAGTGAGCAAACAACCACAAAAAAGGTGAAAATACTCTGTTGTGATCCACATTCACTTCCCACAATTCTCTCTCTGGATGCAAATTGCTCTGTCCATTACAAGTCTATTGGAATTGGCCTGAATCATTTCATTGCTGAAAAAAGCCAAGTGGTACGAGCAGTTTTAAAAGGATTAAATAAGTTTGGACTTTTTGTTATTCCTGTTATTTGGTCCTTCAGTACTTTTGTGATAGTGGCAAAGACAAAAACACTTTGATGATACAGACAAGTAACAGGCTTTGCATTTTCTTCCCTTGAGTCTTTGCTTGATCTGGTTCAATAAGACAAAGCTGCTGTCTCTTTCTCAGAGAATTTTGTCTTTTTGTCTTTTTTTTAAAGATAGAATTTTTGTAGTTCCTAGGGGAGATGTTTTTGAATGCTCCAGTCTTATTTTTATGTGTGGAAAAGTCAGGACCTGTTTTCTTTATTCCCATGGACATGTATTTAAAAAGAAGTCATTACAGTCATTTCTATTAAATCTTCATCCTAATTGATTTCTGCCATATTTTATGATAGCTTGTAACATCAAGTGTGAGACTAAGCATAATAGTATAAATTCGAATCTTCATATCCATCTGAAATGATCTCCTTGTTTTTATCCATTCATTTTCAGATTCATTCAGCTAAAGCTGGAACGTGCCACACCAGCTGAACGCCAACTTGTCTTCAATGAAATTCTACAGGCTGCTTACCAGTTAATGGTTGATGTCTTTGGAAACTATGTAATTCAGAAGTTCTTTGAAGTAAGTAAGATCACTCTTTGCATAGTAGTGTTTGTTGTTCTAAGTCCTCCAATGACAGAAAAAGATCTTCTTGGTGAATTTTTTCATGATGTGTTTCATTTTGATTTACCTTTTCTGTCCCTTCCACACCTCCCTTTAGTGAGTCTATTGTCATAAAGTTAGGTGTTTCTCTTCCATATTGTTAAATTGCTTACAGAGATGATAAATAACCAGCTATCTTTTTTAAACATAGTAGAGGCTGCCTTTAGAAATGGGCACGAAATAGTCATAAAAATATCCCAAATTGTTGCTAATCAGAGAAATCCAAATTAAAACAAATCTGGGGTACTGCTTCATACTCATCTGATTTATGCTGGGGTTTCTGTGGGAAAAGCAGATACACTAATAAACTGTTAGTGGCGTTATGAATTGGCTCAACTATTGTAAAGAATAATTGGAAAAGAGCTATGAAATTTTGTATGCCTTTTGACTCAGCAATACCACTAGTAGTTCTGTATACTCATGATATGAAAGAAAAAGGAGAAGAACCCACATATGCAAAAATATTTATAGCAGCTCTTTTTTGTGGTAGGGAAAATCAAGGGGATGCCCCTCAATTAAGGAATGGATGAACCTAGTTACAGTATAAATAAAATGATACACAAAGTGAGTAGAACCAGGAGACACATTTACACAGTATTAGCAATTTTGTAAAGGTAATTAAACTGTGACTTAGTAACTCCTCATCAACACAGTGATACACGACAGTTCCAGAGAACTCATGCAGTACAATGGGTACCGTATTTCCTGTTATCTCAATTGGTGGAGGATGGGGTAAGGGGAGGGGAAAAATGAAAATGAAATGATCACATGTCCCATGTGAAGGAAGAAAGAATCATTAATAGAAGAATCACTCTTCTGAAAGTGTTCTTTAGGCATTTTCCCCAAAAGTCCAGGTAATGCCTTCTGAACAGATTGAGGTATGTTTTGTTTTAAAAGGGTCCCCTAAGAATGCTGATTCCCTAACCTTTCTCAAAGGAACCAATTCGAGTATTTAATCAAGATTATTATTCACCAAGGGAAATCCATCCAACTTTAAGTTTCAGTTCTCTTATCTATAAAGTGAGGATAATATTCTTTTTCATAGTTGCCAAAGGACTCTCCATTTAACCAGAAAAGAGGAGATTCATTATCTCAGTTCAGTTCAATGTAAGACACTAATTGCTATAATTTGGAATTTATGAAGTGTGTGATGTGGTCTTTCCCCTGAGAAACTTAGTCTAAAATATAATTTAAGAGATAAGGTAAATCCATGATAAAGTTAGTAGTGCAAATAAGTGGACTGTTGTCAAGCTTGTCTGTAGTGGTCTAGGAGTCATCATTCTTGTTTTTGGTGGCATTTTGTTCTATGCTTTATTTCATTTTAAATCATACAGTCCCATCTTCCTTTTTTATTAGAAGGCTGTGATTTGCATTTTACTTTTGAGTGTTTTAAGCTCATTTAAAATCGATAGATGGGAAGGTTTAGATGAGTTCAGAGTTCTGTTTCATCAAAGTATTTTGTGAATTAAGAATTCACTGTCTTGGATAATTCACATCTTGTCATTGTCTTTTACTGCTGAATCCCATCTTCTCTGATTGGAGGTTAGAGAGCATCTTTGAGAAACTCCTTGTAAGGAGGGCCCAGACCAGCCATCTCTTCCTCCCTGTCCCATCTTCAGTCTTCTGGACTTCTCCTTCATGCTTCTTTCAGTCTTCATTCAGGGCAGGGACTGCCTTTTGCCCCTATTTGTATCCCCATCACTTAGCATGGTGCCTGGTACATATGATGTTCTGTATGATATTTAAATATATGTTGGGCTGGTTATTTACTTGAAATTAACAAAACTAGAAAAGTAAGATTTAACAAGCCAGAGATGTAGAGGTTCCATCCCTGCTATCCTTAACTAATAATCTTTGATTAAGAGAGAATAGCTGTGATCATTAAAGAGACTTATCCATCTGAGTGTGGTACAATATAAGAGCCAAACTTAGGAAGGATTTGAGCTTAAAAGCCAACTCCTTTGTTTAGTTAGTTGTGCAGTTATGGGAAATTCACTGTTTCTTCACTTGTAAAATGGAGTTATTAATACTTCTAATAGAGAAGGAGTGTGACATACCAGCTAGCAGGTCAGCTTTGGAGGAATCCAGTCTTCATTTGGACACATGCTGGCTTTGTGACTATTTGTAAGTCCCTTCTCAGTCCCCCAAATAACTGTCAAAAGTGATTAAGTTTATAAGTAAGTTGCAGGTTAACTTGGTGCAGAGAGTTTTCACTCTTGGAGTTCCTAAAAAATACTGAAGATATCTACCTCAAAGCTTGTCACAGACCAGATTAAACAATATGTTGTAAACATGTAAGCATTTTAAGGGCATATAAATGTCCATGACGGTGATGACAGTGATTTCTTCTAAAAACGTGGAAGTAATTAGGCTCTTTGGTTTAAAAGGCCATTTCTTTTAGTTTCTTGCCTCAATTAAACCCCCTTAAAGTTAGTTATTTTAATAAAACTTATTTAAAGATAGAAGATCCAATGGTAAAAATCTAGAAAATGAACCTATAAGAAGTATAGGACTGGGTTTTTTGTTATTGTTTTCTTTTTGAGCTTTGTTTTTGCTAGCAACCCTGGTTCTTGTGATTGTTTTCTAGTTTGGCAGCCTCGAACAGAAGCTGGCTTTGGCAGAAAGGATCCGAGGGCATGTCTTGTCCTTGGCTCTGCAGATGTATGGCTGTCGGGTCATCCAGAAAGCCCTTGAGTTTATTCCCCCAGACCAGCAGGTAATTGTAAGTTTCCATTTTAACTTTTTTCTTGATGTTTGATGTTCCACTGTGTAATTCATAATCAACTGTGTGAATTAGTCTCCTTCCGTCTTCTTTCACTCTTTTTGTTTTGCATCTATGGATGTTGCCACAAAGTATTTTAATAAGTTTTAAATCACCTGCTCTTTCAACATTTTATGCACCCTTTCTAGATCTTAGTTTTCTCATCTTTAAAATTTGAGGACTGGACAGATGAACTCTGAGGTCTACTTCAGTTTTAGATGTGTGAGCTAGAAATCAACATAAATCTTTTCAATACAGATGGTTTTATTAGTTGGAAGTTAATTTTAAATAGTAGAATTTCAGGAGATTTTCATAATATCCTTCTTGTGTTGATCTATCCTTCTAAGCATCTCAACTTGCAAACTTAATTTCTTAAATTTCAGTGAAATTTAATAAGCATTTATTAACTATTTAATCATAAGGAACTATGCTTATTGCTGAGGTAATCAAATTAAAAATGAAATCTAGTCTCTCATCTTCCCTTTTCAATTTTCCTTAGTTTCAAATCTCATTAAAATTTTCCAGTATACATACACATATTACATACATACATACATATATATGATTTATTATTATTATTTTTTTGAGATACGTATTTAATCCCTCTGCCTGTTCCATAAACCTGCAAAATTTTACCTGGTTTCCAGGTTTCCCATTAGTAAATTTTTTTAACCCATTAAGTGCCTTTTGCTCTATTCATTTCAAGTTCACTCTGATCTCTTCATCTCTGTGTACTTAATATCTTAATCAAAGCTTTCCCTAAACATTCTTCCTGTTCCAAGTTGCCTGGAATCATGGATGCACATCAGGGGACATGTTTCTGATTCGTCCCCTCCAGACCCTTCCAGTCTCTTCTACCCCTTACCATCTTTCTTTAAAGATGCCATGCTTTCTCCCTTCTCCTCCTCTCCTCCCCCAACCTTCTGTGCCTTTTTTTTTTTTTTTTTTTTTAAATGTGCACTAGAGGCCTGTCTTCTGGTTCCAGGTGCCTCCCTCTGGGTATTGCTGGAAGAGATTTTGCACTGCTGTGTTATGCCAGAAATACTTCCAGGGACACCCCAGCTTTTTGTTCTTCAGTTGGAGCATCTTACAGTGATTTTTACCTTCCTTGTTCTCAGACCATTAAGGGAGAAATTTAATGATATTTACTACCTTTAAGCTTGAATGGTGGGGAGGGAAGCATTCAGCAGTGTAGAAAGCAGATTGGAATTGGACGCAGAAGACTGAGGTTTGAGCCCCTTCATTTCCATTAGCTGTAAAACTCCTGGCAGGTTCTTTCCAAGGCTAGGCCTCTTATTTTCTCACTTGTATAAGAGGATTAATCATTAATATTTAAGCTGCCATATTAAATTAGGTAATATGACTTTAACTTGTAAAGCATTTCATCTTCATACGTTGTCGTAATTTTTTATTTTGATTCCACAGTTTTTCAATGTTTGTCTGTGTTATGATACTGTGTCGCTGTTTTCCAGCTGTGATTCTGGTGGTGCTTTCTTTCTCTTTCTCTCCAATAGAATGAGATGGTACGGGAGTTAGATGGCCATGTCCTGAAATGTGTAAAAGACCAGAATGGTAATCATGTGGTTCAGAAGTGTATCGAATGTGTGCAACCTCAGTCCCTCCAGTTTATCATTGATGCATTTAAGGGACAGGTAAGTGACAGAAGAGAAACCATTGAAGCTCTGAGACTTATTTGTAGTTTTTGTTATGCATGAGATGGAAAGTGTGGATTCCAACAAAATGTATTTTTTAAAATTTATTTTATAAAAAAACAATAAGAATAAAGAAAAAAGAGAAACAGAATGTAAAAGAAAAGAGAACATTGTCATGTACCCAACAGAACAACATTAGGAAGGATTCAAAATATATAAGAACAAATTGCCAGTTCGAGAAATTATATTATATATTAGTAAAAGAAATTATATCCATAAGTGTGCATCTTTTTTTTTTTAAACTTTCTTGTAAATTGTTCTCTGTGCTCATCTTTTTTCCACCCTTTCATTCCCTCCTTCCCACCAAGCAGGCTATAGTTAAGAAAGGATATATATATATATATATATATATATATATATATATATATATATATATATATATATGTTTATAGACACACACACACACACACACACACACACACACACACACACACAGAATCTCTCTTTCCACAAAACTTTCCTATTCCTGTTGACTCTTTGCTTTATTTCTCCTCCTTAATTTGCCTTGCTATTACTTAGTCTCCCCCACCCATGGATCCCTCCCTTGTCTTCTTCGCTCACCCTTTGCTTCCCCATCTACCCGTCCTTACCCCTTTATTTCTTTATGATTTTGGAGGGTACTATACCCTTCATGATATATATGTTTAACCCATTGCTGTTTGACCTGTTTAACCCATTCCTGATATGAGTAGGTTTTCAGAATTACAACACCTCCCCCATCTAATACCTCTTTGTCTATTTTTCCTCTGTACCTTATTTATATAATGTGATCTTTTCTTTTGAGCTATCCTATTATGGGTGGCAATCTTAAACATATGACATACATTTCCATGTTTAAAAAAAAAAAATCAAACAATTTGTCCATGTTGAGTTCCTTGAAATTGATCTTGATTTTTACATATTAAGTCTTCTATTAAATTCAGGTTTGGTTGATGGAAAGCCCTGAAAATCTTCAAGTTCCTTGCATGTCCTTTTCCCCCCTTATTCATTATTCTAGATAATTTTGCTGGATATGATATTTTTGGCTGCAGGGCTAGTTCTTTTGATTGTTGGTAGATGTGATTTCAGGACCGGCGGTCTTTTATTGTGGAGTCTTGTACAATTCTAATTGTAACTCCAGCACATTTGAATTGTTTTTTCCTTGTCTCTTGCAAAATTTTCTCTTTGATCTGGAGGATTTGACATTTGGTAATATTGTTCCAATCCAGAAAGGATTTCGTTGAGGTGCTGATCAGTCAATTTTTTTCTATTTCTACTTTCCCCTCATGTTCTATCACTTTAGGACAGTTTTCTTGGATTATTCTTGCATCATTATGCTTTTTTTTTTTTTGGATCACAACTTTTGGCACTCCAATTATCCTTACATATATCTCTTCTTGATCTATTCTCCTGATCTGTTGTTTTTCTTATAAGATGTTTCACATTCTGTTCAATTTTTTCATTCTTTATATTCTGTTTTGCAATTTCTTGGTCTCTCATAGCTTTACTGGCTTCTCCTTGCCCAATTTTAATTGTCAAAAAGTTATTTTGATCCTTGAAACTTTGTACCTCTTTTTTTAAGTTGGTCAACTTTTTTTTCATAATCTTCTTGTTTTTCTTGGATATTATTTATTTATTTATTTATTTTTTTTAGTTTTTCCTTAATGTCTCTCATTTGATTTTTAAATTCTTTTTTGAGTTCTTCTATAAATTCTCTCTGGGTAGGGAGCCATTTACTCTTTGCGGTAGAAAGTCTTTTTACTTCAATGTCCTCCTCTGAAGATGAACCCTGGTCTTCCCTGTTCCCATAGTAAGTTTCTATGGTGGGGTTCTTTATTCTTTGCAGGGTCATCTTTTTTTTTTTTTAAATAAGAGGCATTAGTATAAGCTTCTTTAATTCTGGGGTGGGGGGAATGGTGCCTCTAGCTTCACCTCAGCTTTCACCTCTGACTTGGCACTCCAAATCAAGAGCTTCCCCCTCCAGCAAGTGCCAGCAGCCATTAACATTCCTGTCCCACTACCTCTACACTCACTGGGTGCTGTCCCTGCAGCACAGCTGGGTCTAGTTAGGAGTCCTGATTAGAGGAGTTTGCCTCAGTCTTCCCTGACTCCACAATCTGTTAGGTGAAAGTTTCTGCTGAGGATTCAGCCATACCCAGCTAGCCTAGAGGTATTTGCATGAATTTAGGGTTATTCACATGGGGGCTTTCTTCTGATCTTCTGCAGTTCTGTCCTAAGCCTTCTTAATTTTCTCCGGGCCCTGAGGCACAAATTTATTCTATTTGTGGGGGAAATCTGAGAGAGCTTGAAATTTGCCAATTTACTCTGCTATCTTCCCAAAATCCTCCCTCCTGACAAAATATTTTAATGTGCTTGAAAGTACTGCAACCCTCTAATGTGTGGTTCTGTGGGTAGTCTGCTAGGCTTAGTCAAGGAGGATCTGAGTTCAAATCCAGCTTCCAACACTAGCTGTGTGACCCAAAGCAGGTCATTTTTAAACCTCTTACCTGCCTCCATTTCTTCACCTTTAAATTGAAGATAATAATACAATCTACTTTGCAAAATTGTTGTGAGTTTCAAGTGCTTAGCATGGTGCCTGCACAGAATATTTCCTATATAAATGTTAGTAATTGCTATTACATTGCTTTTTCAGACAAATATAATTCTTTGTCATTCACATTTTAAAAACAGTTATTTGAAATTATCCTTATATACCAAAGAAATGGTACCATGAAACTAGCATCTGTGTAGTTATATGGAAAAATCCCAACAGTTAATATTTTTAAGCAATTTTGGGAGAGTCTAGTGTGTTTGTATTGAATTTTTTTTTTTTTTTTTTTTTTTTTTTGGCGGGGAGGGAGATGTTATCAAATTGGGGAAACTTCTTTCATGTGCAGTTCCCCACTGCAATATCAACCTTGGCAAGTCTCATCCATAGGTGTTTCTCCTCCTCTCCCCTCCCCCCCAAGTCTTGACTTGCTTAAACATTTTAAGTATATCTGGATCAGTTGTCAATTGTAACATTCATATATTATGATATTTCTTGCTACATGAAATTGGTTAAAATTATTTTAGAAAAATAATTATTTATTTAAACTACAATGAAATTCCCTTATCTGTATATATATTTTTTAATTCATTGGGATCTGGGAGTCTAATAATATTTGAGAATTTTAATTAGTTAAATAAAAAAATTCTCCAATCCAGATTTTTTCAAAAATGTTTGTAATGGTACAAATGAAGAGAAATGAGTCCAAGTTATTACAGCCGTGACTGTGGCTATGTAGAAGAGTATGGGAGGTTATTAGATGTTTTAAGACAATTCATAGGATTCTTCTGATTTAACTTTTTAGTGTATAAGATTTCATGAATGCACTTGTGCCCACTTATTCAAAAAGTGGTAACTATGATAGTTGCAGCAGAGGAAATATTCTAGTTCGTGATTTGTAATTTTTTTTATTTCCATGTATATTGAACAGGAGTTAATAAAGATAGTAAATGATAAATCTTTAGGCAAAAATTCACATACACCCATGAGAGGTTTCTTGTTTGTATGTGGAGATGACTTGAACCCAGACTTTTGTCTCACTCAGCTCTTTATTCTTCATTTACTAATCAGATGTGGATTCTGCCTCTTAATGACCTCTCTCTCCACTCCGTCTGAATCTTAGGAATTTCTCATTTTGACTCTTCTCTCCCCTATCACATTCTATCTCTTTAGCTCATTGACCTGAGTCCCTGACATAGCTGTAAAGCAGCAGCCACCTGCCATCTAACTGTGCTTCCTGGCTGCCCTTCCTTCCCCCATCCCCAAGAACATCAGGGGAAAGCCAATTCCATGGACTGGGCTCAGCTCTAAACATCAGAACTGCATGTGCCCATGCTAACTTGTCCTGTTTCTGGCCATCCTTTCTCTCCTAGCAATGAGACGAGGATTTTTCCCCAGTGGTTGTTCAAGATTGTAAGTCTAAGAGATCACTGTGGAGCCGGAACTGGGCCATACTTTAATTGAAACTGGAAACTTGAGGGCCTTGACTGTTGTGCTCAAAGAGGAGGGATTGCCACTAATGCAGCTGGGTCTTCATTGTTGGAGTGAGTGGTTTGCTGGCTACCCTTGAGAATCTTGCTGATTTCATGCCCATTCATAACTCCTCTCTGACCCCAAAGTCTTGGAAGGTTTTCTTTGTGCCCACCCTTGCTTGAGATACCCTTTCTGGGCCATTCCCAGATTTTGAAGCCTTCTTTAAGAGTGCTTGGAGGCTTTTGCTCTTTCATATAGAAATTACCAGTGAAGACCCATACTGGTTTTCCCTGAATTGGCATTCCCATGTTGAATATAACAGGACCTTCTTCATGCCGGCTCTGCGTTCTGGAAGATTGGTCGATAGATTTTCTAGCAGCCAGCTTAAGAGGAGCTAGCAAGGATAGAAGTGATGGAGACCCTCTTAGGGGTTATTAAATGTAGCATTGAACTCAACACCTACCTCAGATGACAAACCTATTGAAGTTTACTTTCCCAATTTTACGTAAAGAACCTGATCTCAGTAGGTGGCAGAATGATAGCCCTTGTGGACACAGAATGAACAGATCCAACCCCTTATGGAGCCAGTGTGCTGATATTGTAGTTTTGTATTGTAGTTTTCTCAGTCCATTCTTTAGTGCAAGGAAAGGCCTAAAGTGGCAGAGACATAGCAGGATACTATGGGGAAGAGGGCCAGCTACAAGAAAAGTCAAATTCTTCCCTCAATTCTCACACAAATATAAAATCACTCTCTTCATTCCTTCCCTTCAACCTGGAACTATCAGAAATTACTTCCTCAGGCAACTTGGTTACACTTAATGTCCTCCAAATTTGGGGGCATGGCCAAAATGGGCACAAATTTGTCATGGTGGTCACTAGTAGTGGCTGTGTCCTGACCAGTACCAAGGTATGGAGCACATCACCCACTCATCCAGATTTTTACTTGTTCACGGGATCAAATGTTTCCCTCAGAATGTCGGGCATTTCTTTGTATAAACAAGCAGTTGGTCCCATTCCTTGAATGGCAAGGACCCATTTGCCAAACTGCTTCTGAAATCATCTCTATTGCCAGCAAGGTTGAAGAACTATAGTTCCCCTTTACTTCCATCTGCAGGATCAGGATCAAGAAAAACTTACAGAAAAATCTGTCATTTGAATACACCTGTCCTCCCTAGTGGGTCTCCTTGGACTGATTCAGTTCTTTGCCATTGTAACTGTTGTTCTGTATCAGGCAGTCCTCTTCCAGGAAGTGGAGAAAAGGAAGATGGGTTTTCATATGCATTAGAAATGGTATGGTTGTGGGGCAGCTAGATGGTGCAGTGGATAGAGCACCAGTCCTGAAGTCAGGAGGCCCTGAATTCAAGTCTGGTCTTAACACTTCCTAGCTGTGTGACCCTGGGCAAGTCACTTATCCCCAATTACCTCAGCAAAGAAAGAAAGAAAAACTGTGGATTGGGTGCAAGACTCTGAGCTCTTATGGGGGTTTTTTGTTTGTTTTAGGTTTGGTTTTTGGTTTTGTTTTGTTTTTGTTAAAAGCCTACTGGATTACTGGGAGGGAAATAATAGTGTATCTTGGGGACATACTAGTTTTCTCTCAGACACTGTCACCTGTTATAAACTGTCTCCTACCACTTGAGCCAGAAACACAGTTTCTAAGAGCACATAATATATGCAGACATAAGAACAGGATATGGATGGCCCCATGAAGGAGGCAGTTCTGTCTTGAGAATTGCCCATTGACCACAAAAAACTACCATCATTTTCTGTGATTTGCCAGTGTTAACTTGGACTTTTTGCCCCCGACTTTTCCTTTTATCTCATCTTCTCAAGTAACTAAAGGCTTGGGGGGTTATTTTGCTACTAAAGAGTCCTTTTAGAAATTAGAAAAGACCAGTTCGTCACAGCTCTGGTACTAGCAAACTTAGACCCACAAAATCCCTTTCTTGAGGAAGTGATGTATTTTTTCCACTAACTGGTACCTTCCTTGGCATTTTTCTGGTGTTTCATGCACTCTTCATAGAGGTTATTCAAACTGGGAAAAAGAATGTACATTTTTGGGGAAAGAATTGTTTATCCACGATCCCACTGTTTGAAATTTGACATCACAACAGTTCCCAAAGCCTGGAATAGCAATTCCAACAGATCAGAAGACTACCAGGAGCAGATAAGTTGGGATCTCTTCCAGCTTGTTTTCTCCAAGTGTTATGTGACTGGAATTGGAGACCAGACATTTGATGAAAGAAGCTGGGATATTTCTCTCTTATCTATGCTTTTGAAAGGTCTCAAGAACTCAAGTCATGCAACTCTGTGTCAATAATCTTACCTCAGTTTTGTGCTCGGCTAACAGCAGGCACCAGGCGCCCCCCCCCCCTCCCTTTTTTTTTTTTTTTTTTCCTTTTTTTTCAGAGTTCCACCATCTAGGCAAGAATGAACCTCCTGATAAGGGAGGGGGGAAGTGTTTGGGTGTCCTGTAATCTGAACTCTGCGTCCCTCAGGACTCAATTCATATGTTTCTGTAGTAACCCTCCATAGAGTGCTATGGGAATTCTGTGGTTCCATCTCCTTCATGGAAGTCAGGTAATGTAGTTATGGAATACTGGCCAAGAGAAAGTAGATAGTAGGGAAGCAACTAAAACTTTTGCTAATCACTAGAAGTTAGCAAGTAAGTGTCTCCTGGACAATGCCTGGACATTGGGCTAAGTTCCGGAGAGACAAAGACAGTACCTGATCTCTAGGGTCTTCTAACAGTGGTGATAAACAGCAGTAATCCTCTCAGGTCAAGCTGTTCTCTCTGTTGGAATATTGGCTTCCACATTTCTATATTGTTGATAGTGCATACTCTCACAAAAAGGTGTCTGCAATCTTTCTGCCTGTTTGTCCCAGATCCCGTCAATTGGATCTATCTTGTTTGGTACTTTTCTGGCTAAGAATCATCTCTTTATTTTCTGTTTCCTCTGATCTAGTCAGAGAACACAGGTCTCATACCAGAATCACACCTGCATGATGACTATCCCCAGCAATTGTGGTGGTGGTTAGAAGTTCTGGTGGTGAGGGTGCTCTTTTCTGTGCGGTTTTTTATAACCGAATGATTCTCTTCTCTACACTGAATATCCCATCGTATTCTGATGTTGACATTTTTTTTTTTTTTAGCCTTGGTTCTTTATCCTTAGGTACTGTCCCCCGGTGAGACCAGCAGTATATTGATTACCCGAGGGAGCCAAAGGTGGTGTTAGAACTTGGCTTACAAGCTAAGGCTGCTTATATCAGGTGGGGAGCTGTTTAACAAAAGGGAGTCTTTTCAAGTAGGAATTTGGGGTTTGCCTCAGTATATGGGATTTCTGAACTGATCATCCTTCAGAGATGTTAGCAGATAAATTGATAAGTCCCTTTTTTTAATTGAAGATTTTTATTTTCAAAACATATGCAAAGATAATTTTTCACCATTGACCCTTGCAAAATCTGGTGTTCCAATTTCCACCCTTCCTTTCACCCCCTTCTCCATCTAGGAGAGTAATCCAATATATGTTAAACATGGTCAAAATATATGTAAATCCAGTATAGGCATACATATTTTTAACAGTTATCTTGCTGCACAGGAAGAATCAAATCAAAAAGGAAAAACGTGAGAGAAAATTCAAGCAATCACAAAAGAAGGGGAAATGCTATGTTGTGTCCACTCGGTTCCCACAGTCCTCTCTCTAGGTGGAGATGATTCTCTTGAGTCCCTTCTTGATCAAGTGACTACTGCAATTCCCTTGCACTATTTACAGTCACTGAGTTTTCTCTTTGTCCTTGGTTCTTCATATGCTTACTGTTCCTGACTCACAGTACCCTTTGGACACATCATCTCCAGTATAGGTCAGTGGTCAGGATGAGTACCTAGGGTAGAAAAGTTGCAATTTCTCTATACTCTTTGGTTGTTTCTACTACATGGTAGGGACAAAGGACATATACTAGAAAGAGAGCATCTCTGTGAGCTGGTTTATGCCTTTTTGCCCCAGGTTTTAAGGCCATCTTTTATATCCACAAATCTTTGACTTTAGGCATTCATCACCTTTGTGGAAGAAAGAATGGTTTCCACTGCTGTGTAGTTTCTTTGTAGGCCAATAAGGTAACAGCTGTCTGGGGCTAAGTTTTCTACTACACACTGGACAAGGAGACCTCTAGTTTTGTGGGTTCAAATCAGCCAAGAGAAGGGCCCAATTGAGGAGGAGGTAGGACCTTGGTCTTGAAGTCAAGGAGCTAGGAAGGGTCATGCTGTATGAGCCCAGGCAAGTCATTCAATCTCTGTGCCAGCTCTCAGTCTATGATGGTAAGATCTATATTCTTTCCCTTTCACTTGGCACCACACTCTTAAAGCCTGAAATCAGGACCTTGTTAGGAAATTTTAATTCAGGCCTGCAGGCCCTGACTTGTGGATCTTCTCAGCTCATTGAATTGGCTTCCTTGTTGCTCTTGTCCACTTTCTGTGTTCCATCCACAGCTTAATACTAGCTACCTGAACTAAGCTTCCCAGGCTGGCAGTCCAGTCCCACTGTGGTGCTGGGCCACATGGGCCAGTAGAAATGGTTGGCAGTGCGCTAGTGGTGGTTGCAGCTTAGCGTTTCCGCAAAGGGGATCAGATTTTACATGTCAAGATGCAACTCTCAACCTTGTTCTCAGTCTGGAGTACTCATTTTGCTGATCTGGTAAATTACTTGAAGAGTCTTCATGCTGAATTAGCCTGGAGTCAATCATTTCTCCTGACAAAAATCTTGCTGTAGAATTTCCCCTGCTCATGTGACCAGAAATCCCTCTTCTGTTGTGTTGTAGGCAAGTTTCTTTTTATTCCCTGTCTTTCCAGAAAACAAAACTCCCACATGATAACACACAAAACATCTTCTCTCATTGGTTATGAGTTTAGAAATGTGTCTTGACAAAAAGACATGAGAATAAAGCCCTTTGAAGGCTCTGAGCAGCAGGAAGATGGTTGCCGTCGTTGTAGCAGGTTAGTAGTGGTGATCAGGAGAATCAGGAGAGGCGGGTCTGGGAACAAAAGAGGATGAGATTTCCTGGGGAATCCTGTGGTTTGGGCTGTGACGGTGCCCACCTCCCGGGGCACGGCACCCAACCACCCTGTCCTCACGTTCCCCCGTCTCTAAACCAGGGCTATGCGTGTCCTACCTGTTTGTTCAGGCAAATGCACCTGGCTGGCTTTGAAGATCTCTGTGTGTGTGATGTGGTGTTCCTGTATCTGAAGTTCAGAACATTGTGCTCTGCACAGCGTAGGCTCTGGAGACAGGACTGTTGAATTGAAATGCTCCTGCTTATTTTTTTTGGTGTGTGTGTGGGCTCTCTTTGTCAGGTATTTGCACTGTCTACACATCCTTATGGCTGTCGAGTCATTCAGAGGATCCTGGAGCACTGTCTTCCGGAACAGACGCTTCCCATCTTAGAGGAGCTTCACCAGCACACGGAGCAGCTCGTCCAGGTAGTGGAGAGTCCAGAAAAGTCAGTGGGTTGGCAAGCATCAGATCCAACTGTGACCTAGTAGTATGAGGATCTGCTTCAGAAAGATGAATTTGATCCTCCCTAATACCATTGGAAGTAGCTGCCCCTAATTTGAGAATGGTGTGGGCTGGCAATGGAGTAGTTCACTATAATTCTAGCTTCTTATCCTGACTCTGTCACCAAATAGTTCTTGGTCCTTGGGGAACACAGGGTCCTTTTTAATAAAGAGAGGTCTTATCTATCATATTGTCAAGAGGTCTGGAATGGGGGTTGCTGCTATGGGCTCTGCCACCAACTGCTGTGAGACTTTGTGCAAGTCACATTCTCTGTGTTCCCCTCTGTGATCCTGGGTTTTTTATTTTTATTTTTAAAATTTTTACATAAAACTTTTATTTTCAAAATACATGTATAGATAATTTTTAATGTCCACCTTTGCAAAAACCTTTTGTTAGAATTAATTTTTTCTCCCTCCCTTCTCCCCTCTCTCCCCCTTTCTCCCCCCCCCCCCCCCCCCCCCGGATGACAAGTAATCTAATACAATAAATAATACTTTGTGACAAGGAAAGGACTTCAAATTATTTTCAAGTACATAAGTTGCCATATAGATATTGTCTGCTCATTTCTGTAAATGAACTATTTCCCTCTTATATAACATCCAAGAGAAACATGTTGGTATCCTCAAAAGACTACATTTTTGAGTCTTCGACATAGTATGAATGATAAGTATTTTTATCCACTTTGTTTTCTCTTACATTGGGGTATTTTTTAAGGCCCTTTCTGGCCAGTTTTGATAGAGCACATTTAAGAAGAATATATATCTGAATAAAAAGATATTAGCTTAGCCTTTTAATTTTAAATTCTGGGAAGTCTGAAAGGAAGAAATCTGAATAAGGAAATATATAGGCTCTATGTTTTAAAAGTGCCTAGATCTAAAATAACACTTCTTCATGAACATCCTGAGGAATTAGGCCTTTTACTCTAAAACATCAAATTAGTGTCATATCATTTTCTCCATTTCTGTCATTCACATTTTCTCCAATCCTGTCATTACCTCGACCCTCCTACTCCTTCAACCTATTGCAAGTTATCAGACATTTTCAATGTCTTTTGTGAATAGAGTCGTATATCAAATGGGTTTGCTAAAGAAACCCCAAGTAGTGTATTTTAGCTTGTAGTGGCCTTTTATATCGAAATCATTCGCTAGCTCTAACAAAGTGGACCAAATTTATAAAGTCCTCTGAGTGCTTGGACATTTTGAAATTGTGTAGCT
The DNA here is from genome assembly GCF_902635505.1 of Sarcophilus harrisii. Taxonomy (NCBI): domain Eukaryota; kingdom Metazoa; phylum Chordata; class Mammalia; order Dasyuromorphia; family Dasyuridae; genus Sarcophilus; species Sarcophilus harrisii. The sequence goes on from NC_045428.1 coordinate 551,576,648, forward strand.
TTGTTCTTCAGCAGAACCATCTCAAACCTTCAGGAAGAAATTATGTTGATGAGACTTAAAGGAATTGTATAGAACCATGGAAATTAGTTTGAATGTAAGTTTGGTTCTTCTCTTTGTCATGTCAACAGGACCAGTATGGAAACTATGTAATCCAACATGTATTGGAGCATGGTCGTCCTGAGGATAAAAGCAAAATCGTAGCAGAAATAAGAGGGAATGTGCTTGTGTTAAGTCAGCACAAATTTGCAAGGTATGTACATGGTTTAGATCCTACAACAGCTGTATATTGTATAATCTGGACTTCAGGAGATGAGGAGATTAAATGAGGTTTTGGATAAAGGCACATGGAATAAACCATGTTGTTAATGAAAAAAAGTTCTATTCTTTGATGGGAAATCAAATGGCCTTGGGTTGGTTAAATGTTAAGTAAAGCCAGCCCTGTCCCTAATTCAGCCCCTTTCTTTGCATTTTTGAGCACTCAAACAGTTTTCCTTAGTTCTTGGGGAATCCATTTTTACATTCTAACATTCAAGGAACACCTGAAGGAAATGGGCCCAAAGTATCTAGAAGCTTCATTATTCCTCCAGCAGGAATTTCCAAACCCTTTCACCCCTTGGTGAATTCACATTTTTACTAGCTTTGAACTCATACAGTGAATGGTGTTTTACAAGTTCAGATGGAAATCCAATTGACTGAGTTGATTCATCTGTCCTGATTTTACATACTTGGTTTTCAAAAATGATTGCCAAAAACAAGGGAATCCTGGTACAATGTCTTTGCTGACCCTAGTGGGTGGTTAGTCCTTCATCTATCTTGTTTGAGCATTATCTGTCTATTGTCTTAATTAAATGCTTTGGAGTGATAAAAAAAAGCTTTTAGAGTGAGAAATACCCTTCTTTCCACATATCTAGTTAAATTCATTCTAGCCAGCGTGATTTAGGGTATTAAATCTCATAGATTAAAATTCATTGTTTCCATTTTAATTATGGGAATTGGTAGATGCTTGAGCTTCCCTTGTGCCTATTCTATATGCCTGCTCTTGGATAGATGAAACTCAAACTCATTCTTTTCAGTCAGAGGAATGGATCTGCCTTCTTCTCCTGACCAACTTCATATGTATTCTGCCTATCTTCGGGACCGGTATGGTCCCGACCATTTCACAAATGATGTAGAATGTGAAGGATCACTGACATTCAGATTTAGGATCCATAGTAGAACTAACTAAGTTATTTCCTAAGTTCTAGCAATAGAGGTGGTGGAACTGTCCCAGCTTCTATTCTTTTAGGGCGAGGTGTATAAATACTCAAATTAAATTGCTTTTTAAAAATAGCAACCTAATTCCTGGTGGAATTATACTATGGCTTGGAAGGAAAGAATAAATAAGCAACAATTTTCTGAATTCCAATAGAGTCGATGAGAAGCTTGACCACTAAATTTTATAAATTTGGCAGGACCAGTTTTATAAAGGACCAATTTTACATTGCAAACATCTGTTAGTATCATTTGAAAGAATGTTGGAGGAAACAGGATTTCCGTCTGAAAACATGAAGAGGCATCAAGAAGAAGAAGATTTAGGATTGTTTGGTTTTGGCTTTTCCTCAGATACCAGAATTAGGACGAAATTTTCAATACAGCAGGAATAGGAACTTTTTTGTTTTAATTTTTAATAATATAGCTTGCTTTAAAAATTCACTTTGATTTCTAAATATATCTCTTTACTCTCACTGACCCCGTTAGCCATCTTTTGGAACAAAGAATTAAAATGAAATATTAAAAAGCAGTTTAACAAGACTAACAGACACATCACTCATCTGCAAATCTATGCAGCCTTCTTTTACACATAGATATAAACTTCTGCAAAGGAGATAGGTCAGCCCTTTTTCTTATCTCAGTGCTCCCTTTTGTGAGGCATTTCTATTGTTCTAAGCAGAGTATATTTTATCTTATTGTTTTTTCTTCTCTCTACATCATGTTTTGTCTTCTTCACTTCTATATCTTTCATGTCGTTTCTTAATGTACATTTCTTAATAGGATTTTATACCATTCCTGTTACAATTTCTTTGGCCATTCTCTCAATGATAGACTTCTAGATAGTTTCCTTCTCTTTGTCACCATTGAATACACTTGTATTGGACCCTTATATCCTTGTCCTCTGAAGCTAGTTACGTGGCTGTTGGGTTTAAGGGCAGGGACCTTTTTCCCAGTTTGTGCTTTACAACTATGGAATGGGCATTCAGTAAGCACCTACTATATGCCAGATAGTGTGGATATAAAATAAAAAGTGAAAATTGCTCCAGATGCAGATGGGGGAGAATAACACAGCCACTTAAAAGTATATGCAGGGTATTCCAGAATTTCTCAGTGCTGTTATTAAGCTATTGAAAGCTTAATATTTCGAGGATTCCCTGTGCAAGGTAATTACACTATAAGTAGGGGAGAGTGGTACTAGCAGTTGAAAGAGATCAGGAAAGGCCTCATAGTAGGTTATCATTTGAAGTGAGTCTTATAGGGAAAGAAAAATTCTTAGAGGCTCAGGTGAGGATATGCGGTAGGCATGAGACTACCCTGGGCAGAGGTGGTATGTGAGCATCACCAAGGGTCCTGGCTTTGGCACCAGAAAGGCGGAAGAGGGCTAATAGATAATGAAAGTCATAGTTAGCAGAGGGTACATTGCAGTAGAATTTCATTTGATCTTAGCTTAAGGAACAGAGGAGTCACACTTTGCGTTTTAGTGATCTCTTTGGATTGAATAACATAAAAGCTAGAAGCAGGGAAACCAAGTCAAAATTTAATGCAATGTTCCCACAAGAGCCAGTGGCCCCTCAGGTCGGACATTGAGTGAATGCAAAAGTGTAAGGGAGGTAGAATCAAGACGGGGCAATTATCTGGATATAGGTGATCAGAGGGATAGCTTCAGGATCTCCATTTCAAAATGCCAATTAGGCAGTTGGTGATGCAGGACTGGAGCTTAGGAGAGACCTAAGGAGAGATATAGAGACCTGGGCAGTCTTTATAGAAATGGTAATTGAACCCAGGGGAATTGATGAGGTAATGAAGCAGAGGACGGGAATTACTGGATTGAGCAGGAAGGACTGTAAGAGAACGACTGTAAGAGAAACTCTTAAGATCCTTTTTACATAAGGTTTACTCTTATTAACATCAGCACTAAGAACAATAAGCATTTGTTGTATGCTTATAATACTCTGCTATGTGCTGGGGACACTGGGAGCATTAATGTAGCCAAACAGGTAGGAAAGAGTGTGCTAAGCATATGGTTTGTATGGTGTGGGAAGTGATGATGAAGCACTTAAAAATCTGTCATGAGACATATGTAGCTGTGCTGGGTTCATGGCAGCCTAGAGCAAGGCTTCTTCAGCTTTCTCCACATGCTATCCCTGAGAAATTTTTACCTGACCCTGTATATGTTGAATGCTTTAGAGTGATACAAAAATGCTTTTGGAACTCTTTCCACTTATCTAGTATTTCAGATTTTTTGTATCCAAGAAATATAGGTATGTAAAAGAGATACACAGATCAGACATTTACAGATAAATTATAATTTCATGACCCCTCCCCACCCCCCCACCCACCCCCGATGATACACATCAGCATGTGTATGCTGATGAATGTTTTAACAACTAACTCTCTCCTAAAAAATGTATACTCAGTAAACTAACCTATATTAGTAATTTTCTTCATCACCTTTTAAAGTTTAGACAGTCAACCAAATGGTAAATTAAGCCTTGCTTTATAGTATTTGCCGGTTACTGAAGTGTTAATGCTCACATCAAAATGGTCATTTCTTGAATTTGTAGAAGCCAGCTTCAACACACTCCTTTAATTCATTTTCTTTTATTTTGTTGTTCTTTCCCTCTTTACAATTATAGACATTATGTATATCTATACACAATATAGACTTTGTTTTTTCCATGGCTTTTCTTACTTTGTATCAATTCATTTAAGTCTTCCCTTTCTTCCATGCATTTATTATATTCATTGTTTCTTATTATAAATAATATTCTATTACATTCACCTAACAATTAGTTTACCTGAGATTTCTACTACAAAAAATGTTGCTTTAGGTATTTTTGTGGCCTTAAAAACAAAAAGCATTATCCTAAAGGTTGTAAATTTTAGTTTTTTTTTTTTTTTTTCAACATTAATCTGAAAGACATTCCAGATTGTTGGAATGATTCATAGTTTCATGCAACAATGTGTTATTGCACCTCTGTCTGCAACCCCTCCAACTTTATTTTTGTTCAGCCAAGATCTGTCACAATTCAATACACGAGATGTATTGACAAGAGTCAATCAAAACAGATCTCAACACTGGCCATGTCCAAAGAGTTTTGTCTGGTTCTGCATTCTGAGTCCTTTACCTCTTATCAGGAGTTTGGGTAGCATGTTTGATCATTGTTGTTCATTTATTTTGTAGTCATTTCTGTCCCATTTAGAATTTTCTTAACATACTGGAATGGTTTGCCATGTCCTCCAGATCATTTTACAGATGAGGAAACTGAGTCAAAAAGGGTTTAAGTGACTGGGGTCACACATCTAGTAAATATCTAAGGATGGATTTGGACTCAGGAGAGGAGTCTTCCTAACTGCAGACCTATGCTAAATCTATTGAATCTCCCAGCTGCTCAAGTTTCAGCTTTAGTCCTCTGAAACCCTGGTTGTCATTATGCTAGTAAAGAATTCAGCACAGTAGTATTTCAATTCATGTATACATATCTGTGGAGCCTGTTTTGCTTGGGAATGATTCTGCCCTTAATCCACCTTTCCTCTAATTCCTTCTAATACCTTCTTCCCTTTCTCTCCTGTTTCCCCGGTGAGTGAAGAGTGAGTGAGTGAGTGTGAGTGTGAGTGTGTGTGTGTGTATGTGTATGTTTCTCCTTCTTTTGACGAGTTCAGATAAAGATTCAAACATCAGTCACTTTCCCTCCTTCCTTATTTGTATAGATGTCTATTTGTACATCCTGATTATGTGCTTATGTGTTAGATTTTCCCTAACCTTCCTTCCTCCCTCCCTTCCTTTTTACCCTTCTCCCCATTCCTCTTCCCCTCTTTCCATTCTTTTCTTAAGATCATCAAGACATAACAGAACCACTCCCAGACCTTGTCTAATTGGAATCCCTCTATGACCCCTGATGATGATAGGGTTAAGAAGGGACACATGTTTCATCTCCTCATATTTGAATGTAAGCAGTTTATCCTTACTTAGTCCTTTATCGTTGTTTATTTGTGTTTATCTTTTTGTATTTCTCTTGACTCCTATGTTTGTATTTCATATTTTTTCTACAGCTTGAGTAGTTTTTTCAGGAATGCTTGAAACTTCTTTATTTTATTAAGGACCAATTTTTCCCACCATAGCATTATACTCAGTTTTGATAGGTAAGATATTCTTGACCATAAGCCCCATAGCCTTTGCCATCTCGAATATCATATTCCAATTTCTCCACTCCTTCTTAGAGTGAATAGTAAATTTTATGTGGACTTGACTTTGGCTCCTTAGTACTTGAATTCTTTCTTTCTGCTTGCTTTATTTCTTCTTTGATCTAAAAGCTCTGAATTTTGACTATGATGTTCCAGGGAATTTTCATCATGACTTCTTTTAGGAGGTGCTTGATGAATTTTTCCTGTTTTTACTTTGCCTCCTACTTCAAAGAATTCAGAGGCATTTACTCTTAAGATTTTTTGAAATAGAACATCTAAACTTTATTTTTGATCATGGTGTTTAGATAGTCTAGTGACTCGTAAGTTTGTTCTAATTTGCTCTGTTTTCTGGGTCATTTGGTTCTGTGTTTTTTTTTTTTTTTAAAGCCTTTTGACTGTTTTAATATTTTTTGTTGCCTCATGGAGTCACTGACTTCCATTTGGTACATTTGAATTTTTGTAGAGTTTGTTGCTTAGGCAAAGTTTTGTACCACTTGTTCCAAGCTTATTCCCTTTTCATTTCTTTAGGAGTTCTCATTTATTTTCCAGTTTGTTTTCCCTCAAGTTCTCTCATTTTGTTTATAAAAACATTTTTTTAAAAAACCCCAAACAACTCTTGCTTTATTTTTTCTGGGCATTCTCACTGCGTTTGTGTCCAAGCTCTGTTTTTCTGAGGTATTTTTATAGGTGCTTTGAATTCATTGTCATTACCATATTATTGTCTTTGTATAAATTGTTCTCTTGGTTCTGTTTATTTCACTCTGCATCAGTTCATGTGGGTCCTTTCAGGTTTCTCTTAAATCTCCTCCATGTTTTATAGCACAATGGACTTTCATCACATATTAATGTTTTCACTTGTTCATCCATTCCCTAATTTATGTGCAATCTCTTAAGTATATTTTCTTTGCCATTTAAAAAATAAAGATATTCATAGGTAAATATTTTTATATATCCTTAGTTAGAATTTGTTTTGCTTAGAACTAATCTCTTCCTTAGTCTACTTTATCTCACCATTTTGTTGCAAGTATAAAATTAAATGTTTGTAAAATGCTTAGCATACTGCCTGATACATAGTAAATACTATATAATGTTTGCTTCCTTAATCTGTGCTCTTTTGCTCTTTAATTCTTCTTGCCTTCTCCCCTCTCCCTCCTGTTTCCTTGTTGAATAAAGGTATTTCTGTTTCCTAGTATGTGTAGTATATTTAAGTACAGGTTTAAATATCTTCTCATGTCCTGTTTATATAATTTTCACCAACCTTTTAAGAATTCTAGTTGAATTTGTTTCTAAGTCTTATTGCTTGTAGATGTTTTGATGACATTCTTTTCTCCTGTTTTTGTGTCTTGAGCACTCCTGCCCCCATAACGGCCTATTATGGTGGAGTTTTTTGGGTTTTCTTATTTTAGTCTATTTCTAGACTTCATATCTGTTGTTAGGACTGAGCTCTGCAGCATGTCTGGAGATTAAGGTCTAAGCTGATTCTGGTGCTGCTTTCTCCGGGTATTCAGTGTTGTGGGGACAGGCTGGGGAGAACCGCAAGCTTTATATGTTCCTAGAGTGGTCTGATCTTGGGCAGACTCTAATTATTGTCTCCTTGTTCTGAGCTCTTCAAGTTCCATATCTAAGTTTAGGTTTAAGAAAGAAAAGATGCTGCTGAACTCCATTTCATTAGTCAGATTTAGTTGCTGAAGAATTGATAGTTTACTTAAAAGATACTAAAACTGATGGATACACTGATTGTATGCCTCTATCAGCTAAAAACTAAGTAAAATAAAAAATAGACACCTATCTCTAGTGTGAGTACATTTTCAATATTTGCAAATTCTTAAAGCAGTGCTTTTTTATAATAGGAAAAGTTGGCAACAAAGTGACAATGATTTCTAAGAGATGTACTTTTACTTTTATATTACGTTATAATTTTCTTTGTACCTTAATGTGGCCCGTTTTTTTGTAAAGGTACTCCATGGTAATGAGGGATGTCTATACTTTTAATGTCCTTCTTCTGAAACCACTTTAAAGCTTTCATCTCTACATTCTCCAAGAATTTGGTTCACTTTGATATTTTCTTTTTAGTTGATCTCTTAGTTAATTTTGTCTAGCTCTTAGACAACATTAAAGACTTTATCATCATTGCTATGTCTTTGCAGTTTAGTTAATTTCTCCTTTATGACTTCAGGTGCTACTCCATTTGGTGCATATATATTAATAATGATTGCCTTGTTATCTATGGTTTTTTTATGTGTATCATTTTCCTATTGATCTCTATTGGTATTTTCATTTTTGCTTTGTTCATGTATTTGTAGCACTTGCTTTTTTTTTTTTTTTTTATTTACCTGCTACATGGTAAATTGTGTTGCAACTTCATTTTCATTCTGAGATACATAGATAAAGTGTGTGTATATGTATTGTAGACAACAAATTATTGAATTTTGTTAATACATTCTGTGATTTTTTTTTTTTTTTTGCATTGAATTGTTTAGTCCATCCACATTTAAAGTTAATGATGAACTAAGGTGGTGTTTTCTTCTTTTAGTTTCTTTAATACTGCTTCTACTAAAATCCTCTTACTCTTAAATCTGGGCTTTGTCCCTGGAATTAATTTTGCTTAAATTCTTCTGATGCCCAGAAACACTTTCTTACCCTCCCATTTCCTGACCTTTCTGTAGTTTTTAGCTTCTATCTAAATTGTTCATTTCTTTTTCTTTTATTCCTTTATCTATTTATTTCTCTTCTTTAGTCCTTCTTCTGCAGTCAGTTTAGTGACTAATACATTTTTTTCAAAATGGCGGCCATCTCCCAACTTCTTAAGTTTATTGTCTTTTACTGAGCATATTTCTCTTCACTAGTCTATTCTGAATTTTGTTTTCTAATTTTGGGACCGTGCCCTTATGAGATATCAGTATTGAGATCCTTCTTCTAAACATATATAAACTTTTTTAAATGGATATCTTCATCTTCCTTTTTTGCTTTGTTTTGTCATGCTTTTATAAAGCTCCTTAATAAGAACTTTCATATCCTTTTTTCCCTTATGAAATAGTTACTGCTAATGCATCATAGTCCTCTCATAAATTAGGTTCTTCCCAATGTTCAGTCTTCCCCAGACCAAACCTATCATAAAGTCCTTGTCTCCCATTCCCCCTAATACATATATAACATATACAACAAAACTCTTCCTTTCATTCCCTCCAGTTATCAGTGCAACATAAACTCTCTGTTCAGTTATGGATTTACTTGGAAAGTATTATCATCATCTCTTCTTCTCTCTGCCTCATCTTCCCCTTATATACGATATCTCCCTCTGTAATTCCAGTCCCATGAAAGATACTAATAACATTTGTCTCTTCCACTGGTTGTTGAGACTGTTTCTGAGTTGAATATTCTGCTGTCTCTGGCGTCTTACTTCTTCATTAATAATTTGGCTAACTTTAGATGATGTTTGAAGATAGCATTTGGGGTTGCTGTTCATAATATGTTCCATTTCGTGCAATGAGCTTTTGTTATTTCCATTTAGTTTATTCATAATCTAAGATCTTCCGACTGCTTGCTAATTTTTTTTTTTTTTTGGCTTATCATTGACATCATTAAATTCTATCACTCTGCCTTGACATTTGAAGTTCAGAGTTTTCCTAGTAGTGGGTTTGGGTATTCTTGTTCATGACTTTGTTGTCCTAATTCAGATCGTTTTTATAGTTTTCTTGTATTATATATTTCATTGTGATCTACAGGGTTTTTCATTTGATCTCTCTTTCTGGCAGAACTATGGCCCTGAAGTTACTGCTGTGTATTCTGTCTTTCAAGTCAGGCCCTTTGGTTTGTATGAAATTCATGTGTTAGTGTTGGTGTTGTTTTTAATGTTGACACATGGTTTCTCTTTTGCCAACTTTTCCTCTTCTTCTGTCTTTTTGTTTTCCAAATTTGTTAAATTTTGCTTCTTTGGAGAGATGGTTCTCTGTTGTGTATTTAATTTCTTGTCATCTGCAAATTGCTTTTCAAAATTTTGTTTTGAATTTTAATATCTGACTTACCTACTATTCTATTTTATTTTTTATGGATTGAAATTTCTCTTTTAAACCATTGTTGAGTTTCTTGTTCCATGCTTTCCGGTACACACAGATACACACGCATATGTCTTTAATCGGGCTTTGGCTTGCTTTTCTTCCATTTTGTGTTATCTTTGAGGTTTTACTTTGTTTTTTTCTCCCCTTCTGATTTTAGGATCCTCCTTGGTTGATTTATATAGTTATCTGTTGGGCTTTAATCAAGTACTTTTTTTCCTAGTTCATTCCTTTGAGGGAGGGGAATGTTATTCTCCACTTTCACCCCCTTTTTCCTTAGTGAGTAGATTTCTGAAGCCAGACTTGAAGGTGGCTGGTCACCTCAGTCTCTTAGGTTGATGGCTATGGGATCACTTGCTCAGGTCTTTGAGAGCCTTCATGGGAAGGGGAAGGCTAACCCCAGCTGAGTTTTTGTTTTCTTCTCTTCAAATTAGGCATAAACACTGGCACCCATCTGACCTCTTCCTTTATTTTCTGGCTTTATTTTCTCAGTGTACCTGGACACACTTAGGATCTGAGATTTCTTGTGGCGTGCGGTGTGCTTGTGAACAACAAGCATTAATTAAACTCTTATACTGTGCTCTCAGGGAGCTCATGTTCCAGTGGGGAAAGTGGCAGGCAAACAAGATTACTAAGTGCAAATTGGTGGGAAAAAAAAGGGGGAAAGTAAAAGGCCTCTTGTAGAAGCTCATTTTTAGTCATTCAGCCAGTCTTCTAGGCTCTAAACTAAGCATGGGGAAAACCAAAAGCAAAAATAACCAGCTTCCTCCTGTTCTTTATTTCACTCCAGTGGCCAGGACGTGGCCAGAAGGTCAGGCTCTTCCCAAGCTTGAGGCTTTGCTAGTGCTCGTGCCTCTGGTGAGCCAAGTGAACATTTGTAGTTCTCTGTTTTAGTGTATCAAAGGTAGAGTCATCTGAGTGGCACCACAGTGGGCAGAGAACTAGGCCTGCAGTTAGGAAGATCTGAATTCGAATCTGGTCACAGATATTGACTGGCTCTGTGACCTGGGATAAGTAATTTACATTGGCCTCCCTCAGTCTCCTCAACTGTAAAATGGGCATGATAACAGTAGCTACCTCAAGAGTTGTAGAATAAAGTTAGATATCTGTAAAGCACTTTGTAAACCTTATAAACACTTAATATTGTTAATTTATATTTTACATGTAATTCTTTTGGGGAGGAGTTGAAGTGATTTGGAGAAAGTGACTAATAGGCCATCTTTCCATTTGTCCATTAAGTTCTTGGGTTGGGTAGCCTGGTGAGAGGCACAGATTGTGTGTCAGAAACCCTCGGATGTAGTTCTGTCTCTACTATTAATTAGCTGTGTGGTACTTAGTTAGATGAGTCAACTCACGAGAAACTTAGAAGGATTTGACCAGATGATTTCTCAAAGACCCTTCAGTCACCCTTTAAGTGACTCTTTTATGATTGTCCTTTGAAGCCATGATTAACTGGACTTAGTGAGGATGTTTTGGTTTTGTTTCTGTTGTTGAAAATACAGGCATTGGGCTAGATTCAGGTAGCTAGCTGCCCCTGTGACTGCTAACCACATGGCTTTGTTTTCAGACCTTTTTATCATTTTGTGTTTTAACAGCAACGTTGTAGAAAAATGTGTTACTCATGCATCTCGCACGGAGCGTGCCATGCTGATTGATGAGGTGTGCACCATGAATGATGGCCCTCACAGTGCCTTATACACCATGATGAAAGATCAATACGCCAACTATGTGGTCCAGAAAATGATCGACGTGGCAGAGCCAGCTCAGCGGAAGATTGTCATGCATAAGGTATGTCATTGCCCTTGATGCTCATGGAAGTCTGGGGGAGACCACTTGTAGCAATTCTGCCCTTACACAATATTTCAGTATTGTGAAGGTGCATATTTAACACCTCCTGCATGTGGGTGACTACATTTTCAGAAGAAAGTGTTAGTTCCTCCTTATTAAAAGTCAGAGCTCCAAAATCTGTGCTGTATTAAATCACTAGACTGAGAGTCAGGAAACTGGCCTCCTGTCTGAACTCCCTACTCATTACTTTGTGTCTGTGGATAGTTATCCCATCACCTCTCTGATCTTCAGGCTAGATGATATCTTTTAAGTGGATAGAGCATCCAGAAAATCCTCAGTTCAAATCTAGCCACAGCTATATGGCTGTGTGATGCTGGGCAAGCCACTTCACTTCAGTCTGCCTCGGTTATCAATGGTGGTAATGATAGTATCCACCTCCCATGGTGTTTAGAAGGGTCAAGTGAGGAAACACATGCAAATCTTAAAGCACCATCTATCACCATTATTACTTATGTTGTTGCTCTTGTTGTTATTTAGGTCAGGACTTCTTTTTTTTTCCACTCATGACCTGTTTTTGCCCAAGAAATTTGTACATAACCTTGGGTCCATAGATTTATGAGGTAGTTGCACAAATCAAACATTTACTGATAATAAAACACAATTTCATGAAACCCCCTTACCCCACATTCAGGTGCAAGACCCCCATATGCAGTTGGGACCCACAGTTTAAAACTCTGGGATCTAAGCTCCTAGCGGAGAAGCTGAAGGAGACACAAGCGACTGCCTAGTTCAAGTCCCTCCTTTGACAGGAGCAACTGAAGCTTTGATGGTATTATAATTTGCCCAAGGCCATATAATTAGTAAATGTTTATTAAGCTCCTCAAATGTTCTTGGCATTGTACTTAGGTTTGGTACCATAAATGCTGGCATGGGCCCATTTGACTCATACTTTCAGTACTCTTTCTCCTATAGTTCATTGGCTCCCTATTCTATAAGTCTCAATTTTTGCCACCAAGGCTTCTGATGACACAACGCACAGACTCCATCTCCCCAAATAAATGATCAGAATCACTGTGTTTACAGGAAAGAATTTGATCATCTCATTCACACGCAGGGGTTTCTGACTGATTAAACGCAATGTATAAAATCTCTGAGAGTTATTTACATTCTGAGAAGGAACCAAACCTTAATGAAGCTAAGGAAATGGCTCTCTGACTTTGAAATTTAAATCATCACAGAGCTGTTGGAAGAGATTTGGGGGAACAAGAGCACTTTGTGAGTTTCTTGAAATGATGCTTGCCTGAGCCTAGGCATGTTTTCTTGACCAGCAAAAAGGCTGGCCCCACTCACTGTAATGAACATTTAGAGAGGCACTGTTCACAATGAGTAGATGGAGATGGGGATTAAGGGTTCAGCGTTAATATGGAAGAAAGTGAAGAAGGTCAGTGTTAGGCTATCATTATGGTTTGACTTGATTAGTGCTCCTAGTGACTTTCCCTCTTAAGCTACTGCTGCCCTGGCTTGTCAGGCCCATACCCTACTTATCTTCCCTGTGAAGTATGAACACATGAAGCGAGAGTTGAAAAACCACTACTGATATGAACAATGAAGTGAGCTCCCTCCCCTTCCCTCTCGTTCTTCCCTTCTTTTCTCCCAGTTGCTTTCACTCAGTTCAGGCCTCTCTCTCTGAGTGTGTCTTGTGTCCCTTGTCCCTAATGTTCCATATCCCCATTGCATCCTGTTCCTTCTACTGAGACCGGTTTGCAGAGACAGGGAGAGTGCGCTGAGGAAGGGGCAGTCACTCTGGAAGGGAAGTACAAGACAAAAGCAAATAATGGTACACATTGTAGGAAATATCTTTTTTCTTTTCTTGCTGTTGTATTTTCTTTGATAGGACATGCCAGGAAATCAGGGGGGTTGGAGTAGAATGCTGCGTACATTAAAAGTTAAAGTTCCAAGACTTTTGGAGGCTACTTTCATTGGTTTTGACATTGTGGTGTAGTTAGCTGATTGATTACTAATACCCTGACTAAGAATTACTATTGGAAACTAACCCTCGGAAAGTCAGTGGGAAAGTGAGATGAGTCCTAGGTTAATGTGGCGTGAAAATGGGGTGAAAATGGTTTATATTGTAGAGAATCATCTGTCTAAAAGTTGGAATGGACCTTAGGGGCCTTCACATCATAGATGGAGGAAATGGAGAACCTGAGATTTTAAATGACTTTTCAAAGAAAACACCAGTCCTAAGGGACAGGTGACACTGGGGTCCTGATTTTCTGGCTCCAAACCCACTTTTTCAGGCCAAGGCAGGGGCAGTGGACGTGACGTTGGCATCCGAGGCACTGGCGCTCACTTATCAGTGTCCTGCTTCTGACTTGCTGTTTCCCTGAGTCTGGCAGTGATGACACTCTTGCCCTCACTGAGAACACAGTTCGGTAATGAGAACCTTTACTATGTACTCAGAAGTGCTGAGCCAGACATTTAGGTGGAAACTCCTTCAGAAAAAGGCTTGAAAACTTGGGGAGCCAAGGCACGGGCCAGAATTTCTGAGAGCCCCCCAAGTGAGCTTCTGCATCATCGCCAGTGCAAGGCAATGGGGGGAGAACTGCCTTGTTAGCACTGTCCCTAAACTCCTGTGCTTCATTTGAGAGAAGATTCTGTTACAGCCCCATTCCCTACTCTCTACCCCATTAAACATTTGCTTCCAAATGTGTGTTTTCATGTTCCATGACAAATCTGATTCTTCTAAGAATCTGAATGTGGACATGAATAAGATGGATGTGAGTCTGGGTTTGGGAGCAGTTCACTCAGAAGATGGTACAGATTGGAATTTTCCAATTGCCATTTTCATGAGGGAAAGAGAGCTGAGAATATCCCCCTGGAACCTGGGGATAATCCAGAATTACTTTCTCTTTTCTTTGCATGTCTTCATAGTGGAAACACTCCAAGGAAGACGGATCATATATGATAGGTCAAAGGAATCAGAATAGTTTCTCCTGCAGCACATGGGAGGTGTCACAAAGGCAGGATCATTATCTTCAGTTATCTATCTTTCTATCTATCTATCTATCTATCCATCTATCTATTTATCTATCTATAATCTGTCCATTTTTTATTTGCTGTGAATCTCCATTGTCTGCTAAGCTTTTTGGATATTGCTCCCAGGTATGTCCCAGAAGTTAGGCAAATTCAGCATATCTAAATCAGGTCTCTTATCTCTCCCTGAAAACCCAACTGTCTTCCAATTTCTGGCAAAAACACCATTTTCCTCCCAAATCCCTAGGTTCACACACAGTCTTGAAATCATTCCTGACTCTTGATTCTACTTCATTTCCCATTATCCAATTGGGTGCCAAGTCCCAAGTGAGGTCATGAAGAGTCGGACATGACAGAAATAGTTGAACAACAGTGGAATTTCTCTTATACCCCCCTCCAAGTGTTTCTTGTGCACATCTTTCCACATAGTTCATTCAATCCTCCTCATTTCTAATCTGGACTGTTGAAGTAGCTTCTCACTGGTCTCCCAGCCTCAAGTATCCTCCTTCATCTGGGCTTCAGGATGTCCCTGCAGCACAAGTCTGGTTCCACACTTATTCACATTTCTGCCATCCATGCATTCAACTGTCCAGTGCTAACCTCACAGTTTGTGTGTTCTCTCTCTCTCTCTCTCTCTCTCTCTCTCTCTCTCTCTCTCTCTCCTCCTTTTCCCCTCTCTCGTCCTCCCCTCCCCCATCCTTCATCTTTTAGAATGCCTGATTTCCCACACAAAACTTGTTCCTGCTCTCCTAACAGTGCCTGATTCCCTTCCTCGGCTCCTTTCTTTTTGCTTTCTATATATTGTGTTTTTCTTTATATGTGTATATAAATGTGGAGGAAGGGGGTCAGAGGCTGCTTTCATTTTTGTTCTTGTATCCTTGTATTCTTAGAGTGAGAGTCGCGTAATGAAAACTTGGTTTACCCCAGTCGAAATGCAATTGAAACTCTAGCAGTCCTTGTGTCTGTGTCTGAGGATTTCCATCTGTCTTGGGACAGTTGAGGCGATTGGGAAGTAGCCCTACTGCAAAGTCTTGAGTGCCAAGGCTCTGATTTTTCTCCCTAATAGGAATTGGCTGAAAGTCCCTTTCCAGCTTCACCATTCACTGTGATTCTCTGGTTGTGTCATCACAGTTTCGCGGCAGCCTTTCCATTCACAAACTGTTTTTCTTTCCCCAGATCCGGCCTCATATTGCTACTTTACGCAAGTACACCTATGGCAAACACATTCTGGCAAAGCTGGAAAAATACTATATGAAGAATGGGGTGGACTTGGGGCCAATTTGCGGACCACCCAATGGTATAATTTGAAGCAATGAATTCTTGAAAAAACTCAGTGGCCAACAGGCAAAATCCAACCAGCAACCGGAAATACTCCAATATACAGTTAGAAAAGGGTTAATGGTTGCTCACCTATTACAGAGAAAATCAACTAAAAAGCCTTTGTAAATTTCTTTAATTTTATTATGCATAACATGTACTAATTATTTTTTTTAATTGACTAATTGCCCTGCTGTTTTACTGGTGTATAGGATACTTGTACATAGGTAACCGATGTACATGGAAGGCCACATATTTTGTTCACTGTTGTATCTATATTCCAAGTGCAGAAACTTTCAGGGTGGTTGGTTTAAAAAAAAAAGAAAAAAAAGAAAAAAAAAAGGTTTTTAACTCATCTGCCTCACTGGCAAATTTTGCAAATACTTGTTTTTCCCCCCAATTTTAGTCAAAATTCAGAAGTTCTCATTTTAGTTAAATGGCACAAAACCTGCATTTAATGCTGTTTATAAATATTAAAAGTTTCAGAGTTGCTAAAGCTTCAGTTTAAGAGAATTTTAAGTTTATGAAACTTTTTAAATTGCTTTTTTGGGGGGAGTAGAATATGCTAAAGAACTTAGCTTAGTCGATTTTTGGAAGGATGAATGCACACCCAGGACATTTTAAAAGCAGGGTGGGTGTGTTTGTTTACTGCCGACTTGATTTATTCTGTTCAAAGGCAAAATGTGATTATTTAGCATGAGAAAAAAAAATCCAACTCTGCTTTGGTCTTGCTTCTATAAATATATAGTGTATACTTGGTGTAGACTTTGCATATATAAAAATTTGTAGTATTTTCTTGTTTTGATGTCTAATCTGTATCTATAATGTACCCTAGTAGTGGAACATACTTTTGATTGTACAATTGTACATTTGTAAACCTCTGTAATGTAAATGTGGAGAAGTTTGAATCAACATAAACCCGTTTTTTGGTAAGACAAAAAAATTAGCAAACCTGTGCATTTCAATGTATATTCACACCTTTTATGGTCGTAGCATATAGTGTTGTATATTGTAAATTGTAATTTCAACCAGAAGTAAATTTTTTCTTTTGAAGGAAATGTTCTTTATACAGCCTAGTTAATGTTTAAAGAGAAAAAAAGCTTGGTTTTATTTGTCACCTCGTGGAACAGTAGCGAGATCCTTTCTAAATGTTCTACAAAATGACTCAGTTAAAAAATAGTGTTTTTTTAATCTTCCAGGAGTAACATGTTTTGCTTATTTTGTGACAGTAAAAAGGACGTGCAAAGGTTCAGCCCCGCCCTGCCCCCCAATCAGAGCCCCTTCCACCTTGTAAAGTGTGAAGCCCGCCCTTTTTGTACAGAAGATGAACTGTATTTTGCATTTTGTCTACTTGTAAGTGAATGTAACATACTGTCAATTTTCCTTGTTTGAATATAGAATTGTAACACTACACGGTGTACATTTACAGAGCCTTGTGTATATTTCCAATGAACTTTTTTGCAAGCACACTTGTAACCATATGTGTATAATTAACAAACCTGTGTATGCTTATGCCTGGGCAACTATTTTTTGTAACTTGTGTAGATTGTCTCTAAACAATGTGTGATCTTTATTTTGAAAAATACACAACTTTGGAATCTGGGTTTGTGCTTTCTTTAAACCCTCTTGATAGAGACCCCTCCAGGGCATTGGGACCCACCTCACCTGCCAGCTGGGGCTCAGGTGAAATAAAATGACTTTATTTGTGGGGTTTGGAAATAGAGGGATTTGGGGACAGTTAGCACATCACACAATCAAGACGTTCTTTCTAGATTGGGGGCAAAAGGAATCCTCTCTTTTTTTAGGCTTAGATTTATTAACAGAAATTGTCTTCATCCCCTTGAGTTCTTTAGTGAACCCCCATAGCTAATGTCCCTTATAACAAAGATTTAAAGGCGTAAAGAGATGGGAGATAGAGGTCAGGCCAAACTAACCACAAAGCTGTTGTAGGGAACCTGGGTAGGGATTAAGAGAGTTGCCTACAGTTGTAACAGCCAACATGTATCCAAGGTGGGACTTCTCACTTCTGACTGCAGCAGGTCTTAGATGGGCAAAGAAACTAACAGAGGAAATTTTTTTGAGGGGAAGGAGGAATGGCAAGGGTTAAGAGACTTGCTTAGGGCCACCTAGCTAGTAAATGTTAAGTCAGGCTGCATTTGAACTCTGGTCCTCCTGACCCCCAGAACCCTTTGTCCACTGTACCATCCATTTGCCCCTAATGGGAAATTCTACTCAAGAGCAGATTATCACCACTAATGAGAAACTACTTATGGGCCATGCAAATAATGGAATATATTGGGGGAAATGACCACTGCATCTGAGGGTAGTTTTTACTTTTTTAAGTTTTTGTTTAAATACAGGAGAATGAAGTCAGAAATAGTTTGATATGAACTCATGATTTGGGCTGAGCAGCATTCAAGAGGTTCCCCCAAAAGAGTAGTGAGGATCCCTTAGCCTAAAATTCTATTGAGAACCTTGCCTAGGAGGGATATTATCAAGTATGAAACACTGGTGACTTTGGAAATGGTTCTCAGAAAGAGGAATGAAGGGAACACAATTAAATAGACTGATGTGGATGTGGAGGGAATTTATCAACTAATAATCATTTTTTAAAAACGCAAAAATGAAATTGAGGACAATTAAAAGGATGAACAGAAAAATGCATCGTGGAGATGCAAGTATACCATTCAGGAGTGC
Organism: Sarcophilus harrisii; assembly: GCF_902635505.1. Taxonomy (NCBI): domain Eukaryota; kingdom Metazoa; phylum Chordata; class Mammalia; order Dasyuromorphia; family Dasyuridae; genus Sarcophilus; species Sarcophilus harrisii. The sequence continues at coordinate 551,594,977 of NC_045428.1, forward strand.
TTCCCATGTGATCTTGTCCAAGTCAATGTCCTCTTTTTTTTTTTTTTTTTTTTTTTAAGTTAATGGTTTGGATTTTTGACTTCTAAAATACCTTCTACCTTTAGTTCTTTGATCCTATGACCTGTATCTTTTGGTATGGAAGGGACTGGCAGAATGATTGCCAACTCTGTGACAATGTGCTCTTAGCACTGTCTTAGGCAGGGCATAAAAAGGAAGAGAATCACGTCTGTAAAATATAAGCTCAGTTTGACACCTGGCAAAATTCTAGAATATATTATTAAAAAGATGGATAGTGATTGTCAGCCAAGTCCAGAATTTTTCAAGTACCTGCAATCTGTCAGATGTGCCCAGAAGTACTGGGGATACAAAGAAAGGTGAAAGACGGTCTGCTCTCTAGGAGCTTGCAATCTAAAGGAGGAGACAACATGCAGACAATAATGTACTACTAACATCTACACAGGACAAATTTGAAGTAATCAAAAGAAGGCAAGTAGAATTAAGGGGAATCTTCAAAGGCTGCTTACAGAAAGAGGGTGGGATTTGAGTTGGGGTTATTTAGTTTATAAATATAAACTATATTTAGTTTAGGTAGAAATGAGGGGAGAACATTTGGGCTGTGAAGGCAATCAGGGAAAATGCCCAGAGCTGAGAGATGAGTGTCTATTTGAGGAATAGCAAGCAGGTCAGTGCCACTGAGTCACAGAGTATGTTGGAGGGGGTATAAGATGTAAGATTAGGAAAGGGGGTAGGGAGCTCAGTTCTGACGGACTTTGAATACTAAATAATGTTTTGTATTTCATCCTAAGGGTGGGGTAATAAGGATCACTAGAATTTATTGAGGAGGGGAGTGACCTGTTCGGACCTGTGCTTTAGAAAACTCATTTTGGCAGCTGAATGTTAGCCAAGTTAGAGTGAGAGAGTTGGGTAAAGCTATTGCAATAATCTAGGCATAAGATGAAGAAAGTTTACACCAAGGGGTGTTTTCAAGAGATGTTGCAAAGGTGAAATGTAAAGGCTTTGGCAATAGATTGGATATGGTAAGTGAAAGATAGGATTGAGGATGACTCAACTTGTGAGTCTTAGGAATTGGGAAGATGGTGTTGCTTTCAATAACAGGGAAGTTTGGAAACAGGGGAAAAGGTAGAGTTTCAGTTTTGCACATGTTGAATGTCCAGGAGGCTGTTCCAGATTTGATAAAAGTCTGTAGAAAAACTAGGGCTGTATATGTAAATCTGAGAATCTTTATCTTAGAGCTGCTAATTAAACCCATAGGTTTAATTGGTTTGCATAATTAGTTGACATTTTCCATCCCAAGTCTATGGGAATTGCCTTGAATCACCACATTGTTGAGAAGAGCCAAATGAAATGTATAGAGGGAGGAACAGAGCCCTTAGGGACATCTATGGTTATCCCTAAGACTTAACTTGGATGAGGAGCCAATAAAAGAGGCTGAGAAAGAACAGACAGATAGGAGAATCAGCAGAAAAAAGGATCACAAGAACCCAGAAGATAGAAAGGGTGACCAATAGTGTCAGAGGCTGAAGAGAATGAGGACTGAGCAAAGGTCTTTGGATCTGGCAGTTAATAGATCTTTGGGGATAGTTTCCGTTGAACGATGAGGTTAGAAGCCAGATTGTAGGGAGTTTAGGGGAGAGGTACCTATTGTAGACAGCTTTCTCAAGATGTTTGGGCACAAGAGGTATGGGATAATAATGGGGATGAAAGTCTCAAGTAAGTGATGGTTATTTTGTTTTATTTTGATTTTAGGATAGGGGAGGAATAGGGGGTTTAGGAAGCAGCAGGGAAGCAACCAGTAGAAAGGGAGAGAGAAGTCAAGTGGGAACAAAGGGAGAAGGGACAAAGGAGAAATCTACCACAGGAGATAGAATGGAATGGGTGCAGATAGAGAGATTTGTCTTAGTAAGAAATAGGGTCAACTTTTTGTGTGATATGGGTAATAGGGTATAGTAGTAGAGGCTATTTGATGTGAGATGAGGAGGAAAGGAGAAGGAGCAAATGGCTTCAGTATTTTTTATTAATATTTTCTTCTCCCCTCCCCAATTACATATAAAACAATTTTAACATTCTTTTCAAATTTTGAGTTCCAAATTCTCTTCCTCCTTTCCCTTCTCATTGAGAAGGCAAGCAAATTTACATGGGTTATACATGTGTAGTCATGCCAAGCACATTTCCATGTAAGCCATTCTGTGAAAGAAAACAGATAAAAATAATCTAAGAAATATAAAGTCAAGAAAAAGTATCTTTGATTTGCATTCCATCTCTTCCAATTTTTTTTTTTTTTGAAGATGGAGCACCTTTAATCAAAAATCCTACAGAATTATTTGAATCATTGTATCGCTGAGAATAGTTAAGTTATTAATAGTAGGTCATCATATAATATTGCTGTTACCATGTACAATGTTCTCCTGGTTCTGTTCCATTTGCACCATGTTTTTCTGAGCGTATCCTGATTCAGGTTATTTTTTCTCAATAGTATTTTATGTTTCCAATTCCATGTAAAGGTAGTTTTCAACATTTATTTTTGTAAGACTTTGAGTCAGATTTTTTCTTCCTCCCTCCCTTATTTCTCTTCCCTAAGTCAGTAAGTAAATGACATGCATTCATTTTTAACATGTTTCCATATTATGTTGTAAAAGAAAAATTAGAACAAAAGGGGAAAACCACGAGAAAGAAAAAGCAGACAAAAAAAAGGTGCAAATAATATGCTTCCATCTGCATTTAGTCTCCATAGTTCTCTCTCTGGATGGATGCGGTTGGCATTTTTCATTCCAAATCTATGGGAATTGCCTTGAATCACCAAATTGTTGAGAAGAGCCAAGTGCATCAGAGTTGATCATCACATAATCGTTATTGCTGTGTACCATGTTTTCCTGGTTCTGGTCATTTCACTTGGTTCCTATAAGTTCACTGGTTCATATTAAGTCTTTCCAGCTTTTCTGAAATCAGCCTGCTCATCACTTGGTATAGAACAATACATCTATTGTATAGAACAATAATATTCCACTACATTCATATACCATAGCTTATTTAGACTTCTCCATTGATGAGCATCCACTCAATTTCTAAGTCCTTACTACCACAAAAAGCTGCTTATCACTTCTTCAAGCACAATAATATTCCATCCCAATCATATACAACAACTTGTAACATTTCTGCCTCAGTGATACTAAAGTGTCAGAAAAGGGATCCTTCCTAAAGACTTGAGTACAAATTTTTACTTTCCCCTCCCTTATCCAATGTCATACTCTCTGGTAAAAACATCATGAAATTCAATGTAGAAAAAATGATTCAGCAGAACACATATTGTAAAACTAACTTTTAATTTGTATCAGGCAACTGTCTCCTCACTGAACTAGTCTTATTTTAGGGAACAAACATTTTAAATGGTTAACCACAATGATGAACATTTTTAAAAAAGACACTGTAAGGACCTACTGTATGCAAGGCACTGTACTAGCTAGATGCAATAATTCTTGCCTCCTCTTTGTTCATTTTGGAAAGTGGGGGAAGGTTAAACAGCCAGACTCAGACAGAAGGAAGGGGGGAGAAAAGGCAAAATAACAAACCTATTTTCACTAGAAAGCCTGAAACCTAAAAGGAATGTATATGCTTTTAAATTTTTTTCAATCAGCAAAAATCTGCCTTCTGTCCTTTTCTCTTATACCAACTGAGAATGAAAGAAAAACAATTCTGTTACAAATATCATCATGTGAAAACAAAATTCCTCCTTGGACATAACAAAAAAAAGTCTTATTATGCATTGAGGCCTTCAGGAGGTGGGTAGCCTGTATTATCATTATTCTTCTGTAGTCCTGGTTGGCCATTATGCTGATCAGAACTCCTAGGGCTTTTAAAGCTGTTTGTTTTTCTCATATCAGTTGGCACAAAGAGAAATCTTTCTCTATGGGGCATTTGAGGTTTTGAGTATGGAATATTTCCCACAAGTTCAGAAAACACAAATAAATTGGATTTGCAATGGAAGTTTATTGAATTTTAGGGGTGAGAAAAGAGATGTTTCTAATCTGCTAGTATGTCTCTAGGATCTTTTGGTCAATTGTTTATAGGAATTGTAGTGAAGGAAGACAAAACATAGGGACATGTCTGTTGGCACTGAAGAAATTTGTTGAAAAATGGAGTTGTATGTGTCAAAAGAGAGAAGAAACTATGCACATCTTTCTCTGCTATTACAAAAAAGGAAATGAAAAGTTATATTAGAAAATGAAGGTATTGAAAAAAGCTTTATGTATATATTAAGAAAAATATATGTGATATGTACATGGACATATATACACATATACACATCTATCCATTACAATTTCCTTAAGGCAATCTATGCTATTCTCCTTCTGCTCAATATTGGGTCCAGTTTATGATCCATTTGTCTTCTAGTTAGTGAAGATATAGAGAGACTGTATTCCAAGCAAAGGGGACAAAATTGGTTCAAGGGCACAGTGGTATTAGATGTTAGGTTACATGTGAGGAACAAATAGGTTAGTTTGACTGGATCACGAATGTGAAAGGAAAAGTAAGGTTTGATGAAGTTGGAAAGATAGTTTGAAGCCAGGTTGTAAAGGGTTTAAAAAACTAAATAGAAGAGTTCCTATTTGATTCTAGAGGCAATAGAGAACCATTGGAGGTTTTTGAACAGTGATCAGATTTATGCTTAAAGGAAAATCACTTTGGCAGCTGTGGATAGAGTGGGTTTGGGAGACATCATTAAGGAAAACTATTAGGAAGCTCTTGCATTTATCTGGGTATCTGATGATACCCCTAATTAAAGTAGTAGCTTTGTGAATAGACAGAATCGGAGGCACATTGTAGTGATAAAAACAGCAAATTTGGCATGGTATGAGATTTGTGGGGTTGGTTACAGAGAATTAGGGATCATGGGTAATGCTGAGTTTTTGAACTAAGGAGACAGGAAAATTCTGGTGATTAACAGAAAGAGAGAAATTTGGAAGGGAGGAGGGTTTGGGGAGAACAGATAACAAATTCTGTCTTGGATATACTGAGTCTGAGATGTCCCCAGGACATCTAGTTTGGAATGTCCAATAGGGCAATTCAGCCAATGGACTGATACTTGGCATATAGACTATTGGCTGAATATATGTTTATAAGTCATTTTCATAGATATGATAATTTAAACTCATAAAATCTGAAGGAGTCACCAAAAGCATTAATGTAGAGAGAAAAATTTCGGTCAGAACCCTCCTTAAATTTCAGTTCCCTTTTATAATGTTATCATCCTCCATGAGAGTGTAAGCTCCTTGAGGACAGGAATGGCCTTTTTTTTTTTTTTTTTGTTCTATTTTAGTATTTTATATTTCTATTTAAAAAAAATTGTCTGGCATATAGTAAATGCTTATTAGATGCTTGTTGGCTTTATACAACTCTCTCTACTGCTAACCTCCAGGAATTAGTGACCAGTTTTATTTAATCAAGTAACCTCAATTAGTTTTAAAAAGGAATATTTACAAGTCAACAAAAATAGCAAGAATAGAATTTGCTATTATTTCCCCCCAAACTTGGGATTATACTTTTCTCTATATCACCTTGGTCCCTGAGGAGGTTGGACTCAAATTTAATACATATAAATTACCCTTACCAACTACACTTCTAAATGCATGGCTGATGAGTGGCGGAGTTTCATTTCTATTACTTCTGAATTGGACCAGACAAGTCATTTGTGATTTTACTCCTCACCATTTGATTTCCAAAGAAAATTCCTGCATTAATTCCAGGTCCTGAATGTTAGTTGTTATGCTGTCCAGAACTCCCAAAACTCTCAAGGTTGCAGTCATCTCTAATAGGACCTTATGGTTAGATGGAGCAATGTCTGAGTTTTTGATTAAAGAATAAACATGCTTGTGCATAATGGGGAGATTTGGGATATTACCATTTCTATGTTGATTTAAGTGGAGCAAAGGAATGGGTCATGAGATTTAAGAAAATTGAAGAATTGGGAAATTACTGAGCTTGAGGAACCACCTAAATGGATGTTGAAGTCTTCTGGTAAAACAGCAGGAGGTGGGGAAGAAAGGAAGATGATAAACTAAATGCTGATAGCAAGAATGATACAGTGCCTTATAAACAATAGTCACCAGAATGTGGTTTGGATGGAAAATTTTAATGGAGACTGAAAGGAGGATAAGGTTGGTGATTGTAAGAAAGGGAGAGTGTGGAAGTGGCAGTGGGAGGCAGGGAATATTGTCATATCCTCCAGGACTAATGTTCCTGGGACTGTTTTCGAAAAAGAAGATGATCCGAGATACATTATTGTTGAAACTTGATCTTAGAGGGATCTAGTGGATGAAGAGAGTATGAGAGAAAGAGGTCTGGAATGATGGGAAATTTGCTTATTATGGCAGAGGGATTCCAGAAGACACGATGGAAGAAGCGGTTGCGGAGGGAGTGGAACACATATGGGGTAAGGTTGAGGAGGATGGGGGGAAATGGGTGTCAAATAAAATTTGCTTCTATGGCAATTGATTATTATAGGAATAGGGATTGAAACAAAGTGGGAAATTATTTGTCATAAGGATAATTGAAGGTGATGTATGGATAGTGAAGCTTACAGTCTTTAAGAGGTGTAATACTCATGATAATGCCATAATGCATACAGAAAGATCTAGAAAACCTCACCATTTGTTGGAAATCTCTCTTTTATCTGGATTCTGCCTTGGGCATCCACTGTTACAATGGTAAATATATTTGCCCAACATATATCACATGGTTTTAGAACTTGCTTGACATTAAAAACTAGAGGTCTCTGAATAAATTTCTTTTATATTATTCAAAGGATTTTGTACAGTTTTGATACATGGGAGAAAGCCTGTTGAAGGATAGCTTTAAAAAAAAAAAGGTTGTCTTTAAGATGATATTTTGCTCCTTTGAATTTAATGGTTTTCTACAATCAACCAAAAGTAAACAAAATAAACTCTTCTTTTCTTTGCACTTTTCAACCACATATGTGAATTATAATGATCTGCTATAGAATATTTTGTGAAAATCTACCTGTTCCTTTCTCATAACTTCATCAAATTTCAAATTGATTGATTCAATTAACCTTTTGCTGGGCAAATCACCCAAATAAGATAAAGGTAGAAAGAGAGATCCCATGGGTGCTAAAATGTTCATAAGCAATACTCTGTGAGAACAAAGGATTAGAATCAAGGTGAGTGCCCATCATTTCGTGAATGACTAGATAAACTGAGATGTGTGTGTGTGTGATGAAATATGTTGCAAAAAGAAATTCAGAGAAACCTGGGAAATTTGCATGCCCTGATGTAGCATATAATAAGTGGAAGGAATCAGCAGGAGAATCTATACAGTGACTACAACAATCGCAATGGAAAGAATACTGACAGCAAACTTGGGCTGAATTTTTAAATGCAACCTTTGACTTCATTTCAACTTAGTTTTTGTGAATTTCACATGTAAAAATACAGAAGTAAATCTTGTCAATCAAATTATGTAGTCAAACAAAACCTCCCTTCATGAAGTGTAGCTCTCAACCAGTGAGAATTTTTTAATCAGTGATGGATGAGGTTTATCTAACTTAAAATAGCACAAAAATTCAGAATGGCTTAGTGTTTTATACAAAGGAAATGCTTAGGCTTGGCTTTATATAAAAGACAATAAATTTTTATTTTATAAAATGGTTTGATGAAGGCATGCATGACTAATAACTAAGATTAACAAATTTATTGAATTTAAATGATTTAATGCTGTACATTTTACAAAAGCATTGAGATTTATCTGAATTCACTGCCTTTGATGAAAGAATCACTCAAACAGACAAAATTAATGGCACATTTAAAAAAGTAAAGCTTACAAATACTATTTTGAACATTCTCTTTCAACACAATCTAGTGTGTCTAGTCCTCATCTCAGAGAAGAGAGAGGAAAACATGCTCTTATTCTCTCAGCTGATAGACAAGGGACTCTGAGGGTGGAATGTTGCATATATTGGCTGATGCAGTCACTAGATTGGTTGTTTTTTTTTTTTTAACTAATTTAATTGCTTTTCTTCATTATGAACAAAGGAGCTTTTTTTGTGCTCCACACATCATGTTCAATCTTCTGTCTTTGCATTAGTGACATGTGCCCCATGCCTGAAATATTCTTTTTTTTTTTTTTACATTATCCCTGATTTCCTTCAACACTCAGCTCAACTACTCCCTTCTCCATGAAGTTTTTCCTAATCTTGCCCAAGATCTAGTGCCTTCTCCCCCAAATTACCTCAAATTTATTTTGTATATATTTGCTATATGTACACAATACATACACATGCATACCCACATGCACACCTACATGCATGTGTGTAGGTGTATGTATGATTTACATACATGCAGATACATGTGCATGTATATATAGATATATGTTTGTGTGTGTACATGTGTGTATCTTATCTCCCCCATTGGAATGTAAGTTTCATGTTGATTGGAACCACTTTACTTTTGTCTCTACTCAGGGATTAGCACCGTGCTTGGTACATTATAAGTGCTTAATAAATGCTTGTGATTGATAATTAGAGTATTCAAATTGAGGGTAGAAATTAATGTAACATAAAAATAAAGGGCCTGGATAAAACTTATTTTTTATTTTTTTGCTGAGGCAATTGGGCTATAAGTGACTTGCCCAGGATCACACAGTAGGATCTAAGGTTAGATTTGAACTTGGCCTCCTGACTTCAGTACTGGTGCTCTATCTACTGTACCACCTAGCTGCAAAAAGATTTTGTAGAGATAGGAAAGTAGTCATGGTTTGTTGGCATTTGATATTCATTTGATATTTTCTTTCTTTCTTTCTTTCTTTTTTTCTACACTTCTCTTTCAGATAGCTGGAGAATTGTGTTGTTGTCAATACTGACTCCCCTTGTGGTCCTTTGGTCTAGTCTAACTGCTCTTCCCAAGCTTGCTTTCTTTAGATCCAGTTTCACTTCCTCTTGTAATATGTCTAGAATCATGTTTTTAGACTCTTAAGTTGGATGGCTTCTTTGCCCTTGATGCTAAAACCCGTAAAACACACAGCAACAGATTGTGTTTAGTTTCTAAGAACCAGACTAGTTGCCTATGAAAACCCACTAAACAAACAAAAACGCATAATGGCCCTCGAGGATCATGGCAGAGTGATGGAAAATGGGGCTGACAGTGCTAAGAATCAAAATGATTTGAGAGTTGTAGTTGAGTAAGATGGTTCTTAGGCTCAACTGAATGTATCCAGTAGGAAATTCCAGGAGCAAAAAAATAAAAATAAATAAATAAAATGCCTTAGCCCACAGCAGATCTGAGATGTATATGAGAACTTGAAACTTTTCCACAAACAGGCCAAGCCCTGGCTCCAGAACCAGAGAATGGATAACAATATCAATGGTGGAAAGATACTATATGGTCCCAAAATGACAACAGTAGGGATTAGAATGGAATAGCAGCTGTCTCTGCTTTTCATTTCACTAGGACTACATGGTGAATCCTCTGGAAACCTTTCAAAATGGAGCCGCCAAATTTGGAACTGGAATATTAGCATCACATACAGTTCCGACACTCTTAACTAGCCAATGATTTGGGAGCTACCTCTGGGAAAAATAATATTGAGAGCTAGACCATGAAACAACACGAGAGAGTAAATTTAGTTGTTTAGTCATCTTCAGTCATGTCTGATTCTTTGTTGACTATTTGGTGTTTTCTTGGCAAAGATACGGAGAATCCTCTGATTCACTTTACAGATGAAGACACTGAGGCAAACAGAGTCACACAACTAGTAAATATCTGAGGCTGGATTTGAACTCAGGAAGATGAATCTTCTTGGCTCCAGGCCCAGCACTCTATGTACTATGGCACCACCTAGCTGCTCTTGAGTTTTCATTTATCTCCCCACATAATGGGTTACCTTTCAGACCATTTCATGAACAGTTGGCCCCGATCAAGTATGAAGAGGACTATTCTGGGCTGTGCTGGAACCAGCTCTAACTAGAGAGCCACTGTTAAATTTTCTTTTCTTTTCTTTTTTCCTGAGGCAATTGGGGTTAAGTGACTTGCCCAGGGTCACACGGCTAGGAAGTATTAAGTGTCTGAGATCAGATTTGAACTAAGTTCTCCTGACTTCAAGACTAGTGCTCTATACATTGTACCACCTAGCTGCCCCCATTGTTAAATTTACAATGGAAATATTTACACCTCAGCTACAAACCAGGGACTGGTTTATTGTTCTCTCAAAGTCTAAAGGTAGGAAAGTCAGATGAAGTTTAATTGTGCATACCTATGCATTCCCTCACCCCTCCATCTCTACCCGCCAAGGCCTGATTGTTAAACATTTACCAGAAAAGCCCTGCCTGTAATGCTCTATAAACATAGCTTGAGCTCCCCAGGAATGCAGTAGAAAGCTCAGTCAAGGAAGTCATCTCTAGACTGGGGGCAATAATAATAATTACTGACATTGATATAGATCTTTTTAAGGATTTCAACACTATCCATTATCTATCCTATTATGATTACTGACTAGTCACATCTTTTGTCAAAAGATACTCATTGATGTTAATCTATTTCAGCCATAATCTGGACTGTTATTTTTCCCCCTTGAAATATTCTTTTCTTGCCAAAGTCCTTTTTACCTTTGTTTTCTTTTTCTTCTTTTGTCTTCTTTTTTCAGTATCTCTGTCCCTGTGTCTTCTGTGACTGGTTTATTTATATAGGTGAAGGGATATATCTTGCAGGGAGAGTATCTCAAAACCCTCTCCAGATTTTGCTGACTGGTTCTAGATTTAGGAGCTTTTGAGACATGTAAAAGGCAGATGAGCTTCAAAATCCTGCTGTAAATTACAGGATGAAACCCAATATTAATGAGGAAAGCAGATTATGGGAAGTGAAATAGCAATGGGATTTAATGATTTTGCACTTTTTAAACTGGACAGCTATGTGGATAAGGGAACAGGCTTGGAGTCAGGAAGACTTATCTTCCTGAGTTCAAATCTGGCCACAGACACTAGCTGGATCACCCTGTTTACCTCAATTTCCTCATTTGTAAAAGGACCTGGAGAAGAAAATGGCAAATTGCTCCTATATCTTTTCCAAGAAAACCCCAAATGAGGTCATGAAGAATTGGATACAATTGAAAAATAACTACACTGTAGCCTTTTAAAACCATAGATTTTTGGTAAAATATGGTTAGTTTAAATGAAATCTGTTATTTATTCTGGATCTTTATTTTTAATATATTTCTTTAGTAAAGATAGAAGAAGGAAATTAATGCTAGTGCCTTCTCTGAGATCATCTTCAATTTATCCTGGATCTAGCTAGTTGTCTATGTGTTTCTCCTCCTTAGATCGAGAGCATCTTGCCTTTTCTTTGTATCCTCAATGTATGATTCCTGACACACAGGTGCTCAATAAATGCCACTTGACTTGATTTGACTCAGCTATTGGGGCTGACTCCATAAGGGCAAGGACAATTTTGCTTTTGTTTTTGTGTCCTCTTCCTTTCTTTCCCCATAATTGGAACAGAATAGATGCATGATGCTTGTTGATTAGAGTCTTCTTCAATTGCTAAGTAGACATTCTACAGAAAGAACACAATCATATCAGTCATGACATTAACCCTGTAAGTGAAACCAGAAGATAAACGGGAGCTGTGGTTACATGGAAGGATGGCTTATAATCAATAATGGAGGGCAAAAACGTGGTTGACATTTTTTTTTTTTATCCCAAGGAAACAAGAAATGTCTTTGAATGATAAGTTCCATCACCTTTTATTGCAGTGTTCACTTCAAAAACATCACCACAAAATAATCTGCACCTTATGTATTAATAAGAGCTAGAGGAAGGAGAGATTCTGTGAAGATTTGATCTGTGAAATTCTCCAAATTAAATCACTGTGATTTCAAAGCAAAGATAGCCATATAGAAGATAACACAAAATACTATGGAAAATATGGCATAAGAAGAAGAAACAAGGAGTGAAATCGACATGACAGTATAGGCAGTGAAACTCTCCCAACATTCTCCTGCATATAACTTTAAAATAATGTCTCAAATAGGATTCTGAAGTGGCAGTCAATGGAATGAGGCATTTTTGGCAGACCAAGACAGCTAAGGAGGTCAATGAAGAGTTCTGTGACATTGGGATGGAGGTTGGCCCAGAGTGCAATGCACACAGTGGTAACACTAGCAGCAGGTCTTGCAGAAACAGTAAGGGGACTGGATAATTGGTTAGAAAGAGATTGTAAGGGACCCAATGCTGACACTGGGTATAAGACCTTTTGGCTTTGTCCATATGCAGTTCTGGGTAATACCTGTGGCTGTAAGAAATCAGGGTCCCTAGCCATAGTTCCAGAGCTAAGAAGAGTCTTGTGGTTCACAAAGGAACAGGGGTTCAATCTCAGTTTCAGGGCAGAGAGAAGCACTAATACTTGTGGCTTCAGGAGACCGAGACCCCGAACTGAATAAAGACAAAGGTACAGACCATGAGAATAAAGCCACACAACTTACAGATTCTCAGAACTGACTGAAAGCAGTAGCACAAAAACCCTGAAGCTTGGAGCAGTCCTCTCTTTCCCCATGAGCAGAGCCCAATTTAAACATAAAGTTAAAAATAAAAAAATATACTGAAAAAATATTTTAAGAATAACCTGAACATAAAAAAATTACAGGAAAGATCAGGATGCAAACTCTGAAGAAAGACATCAATTTCAAAACACCTTCAAGCAAAGCCTCAAAGATAAGTGAGGATTGGACACAAACCCAAGAAGAATTCCTAGAGCTCAAACTCACTTTGAAAGATCAAATAATAGAGTTAGAGGGAAAACTGGAAAGGGAAATGAGTATCATGCAAGAAAATGATGAAAAATAGCTTGGTAAAAGAGGCATAAAAATACTGAAAAAAAAAATCACACCTTAAAAAACAGAATTGGCCAAATGGTAAAAGAGGACAAAAAAATCATTGAAGAAAAAAAACTCTTTAAAAAGCAAAACTGGCCAAGTGGTAAAAAGAACAAAAGCTCACTGAAGAAAATTCCTTAAAAATTGGAATTAGTCAAGTAGAAGATAATATCTCTGTGAGACTTTAAGAAACAATAAAACAAAGTCAAAAGAATGAAAAATAGGAAAGACAAACTATCGCACCAGAAAAACAAAACTATTGACCTGAAAAATAGATTGAGGAGAGATAATTTAAGAATTATTGAACTCCTTGAAAGCCACGATCAGATGAAGAGTCTAGAAAATTTTTAAAAAGTCTTGAGAGAAATTGCTCTGCTATCCTAGAACCAGAGGGTTAAATAGAAATTGAACAAAAAATGTACTGATTATCTCCTGAAAAATCCCCAAATTAAAACTCCCAGCAATATTATAGCCAGATTACAGAGCTTCAAGGTCAAAGAGAAAATATTACAAACAGCCAAAACAATTCAAATACTGTGGATCTAAGTCACAATCACACAAGATTTAACACTTTGCAGATTAAAGGAGTGGAAGACTTGAAATATGATATTCTGGAAGACAAAAGAGTTAGGATTACAACTGAATATAACCTATCCAGAAAAATTGAGTACAATACTTAGGGGGAGAAATAAATATTTAATGAAATAGAAGACTTCCAAGCATTCCTAATAAAAGGACCGTAGCTGAATACAAAATTTGCCTTTCAGACTCAAGATTCAAGAGAAGTGTAGAAAGGTAAACATTAAAGAGAAATCACAACCGATTTAACATGATTAAACTGTTTACATTCCTATATGGGAAGATGATACTTATAACTCCTAAGAACTTTGTTGTTATTGTATACATAGTAAAATGGCATAGGTGTGAGTCGAGTATGATGGGATGATTCTGAGTGTAAAAAAAAAAAATAAGGATATTTGATGAATTGTCAGCATTTTGTTGCAAAAAGATCTGAATGTAATAGGAAATGTGACACAAGATCCAAGAGAAATATAAAGTAAACATCAAAGACTAACTACAAAGTATTCAATAAGAACAAACTCTTCACTTTTTATATGCAGAAACTGTATGTCTAAGATTGTCATTAGTAATTGGGTAGTTTGAAAAAAAGATTGAGGTAGTGTGATTATAAAAAGCAAAACCATGTAGGAAAAGCTAAAAAGAATAATTATTTTATACAAATGAGATGCAAGAGGAATGAGTGACACAGAGGCATAAGATAGAGAAGGACAGCTGTCAATTCTGGAACCCTATTCTCATTGGGAGTGGATTAAAGAGAGAAGTGTGTGTGTGTGTGTGTGTGTGTGTGTGTGTGTGCATTTTCTAAATTCAGAAAGAAATAAGAGGGTAAGGGGATAGAGAGAGAGGAGAGGATAAGGGAGGAATTTTTAGAAAGAATCCCATTCACCTCAGATCTGGGTTAAAGAGAGAATAACATACATTTAGAAGAGAATAAAGGTCTTTAAATTAATAAAGAAATAAGAGGGTAAGGAAATAGGTTAAGGAGGGGCATAGAAAGGTGTGTAATTTAATGGGAAAAGTATAAAGAGGGAGAAACAATTTGGGAAACTATAAAAGTCTTCTAAATTTAGATAGAAATAAGAGGGTGAAGGGAAAGGATATGAGGAAAGACTAAGAGAAGGATCCTTGGATGAGGAGGGTGGGTTAAGTAAAGCAAAAAGTAAAGCAAAGTAAAGCAGAGGAGTCAGGAAGGATAAAAAATAAGAGAAATACACAAACATAAAATGAAGATCGAGTAGAATTTTTTCTGTAAAAAAAAAAAAAAACAGGGGTAGTAATCATGATTTCATACAAAACTAAAATAGATTTAATCAAGAGAAAAAATAGGGAAAATACACTATATGTAGCCGCATTATTATTTTAGATTATTTAAAATAACTAGACAGCATAAATTGGAATATTACTGTGGGGTAGGAAATGATGAGTTGGCGAATTTAGAAAAATATGGCAAAACTTGGATTTATGAAGGAAAATGTTATCCATCTTCAGAAAAACAGGACAAACAAACATAGTATGGTCTTATGTAGATACATATAAATGTATGTGTGTATTGTATAGATATCTATGTATATGTAAGTATACATATGTATATATGTGTATATGTAAGTGTACATATCTATGTATTTATCTGTTTAATTGTAGCCTTCTTGAGAAGGGGGAGATAAGAACAGGTGGGAAAGAATAAAGTAAAAAGTACATAGCAGAGAATGAAAGAAAACCAACAAGAAAGAAAAGATGGACAGTTCTGAACACAATATATTTATTGTATACATTGTATACTATGTATACAATATAATAGTATTTATTATGTAGGCTTTCCTGCAATAGAAATTCATTGCTTCATATTTTGAATCCTCTCTTATGTTCTGCTGAGCACATCAATTTTTTTCTTTTCCTATTTTGTATTTAAGTTTGAAATAAAGGGGAAAAAAGAAAAAAAAGAATGTTAAAAATAAATAATTAAAACGACAAAAAAGAAATAAGCAAAAAGATCTAAAGACATATAGGCTATAAAGAAACTACCATACTATTTTCTCATTAATGCTTTTTTGTTGTTGCTGTTCATGAATACATTTTTCAAAAAAAATTTGGAGAGATACTGGGCACGATAAACTTCAAATAACATTATAAAATGCAATTAATTATATTTTAACAAGTAAGAAATACTCATTACTGATGTGGGAACCACTAAATTAGCTATCTGTCCAACATGTTCTTAATCAAGGTAAAAATTAATGTAGAATTATGAGAATACAAATGAGAAAAATAAATGATGGGCAATTAAAACAATGCTAGGATGGTCTATTTAAAAGAATGGTTAACATTTTAAAATAGAGAGAGGGACCAAAGAACAATTATTGACAAAATTACAGCAATTTACTAAAGAAGGTTGACTGATGAAACTCAATTGACATAATGAAGTGAATAGGAGTTTAGAAACTGCTATAGATATCAAATACTTTATCTCCCTGCCAATTGAAGAGATATGATAGCCGAGGGCATTTTAGTATATAAATTAAATCATCAGATCTTGTGGAGGAGGATGGTGGAAGATTTTGGGTAAAATTATCTCATAAAGTAGCAAGAATTGGGGGTGGGGGAGAAGAAAAAGTCAGTTTGAAGAAAGTAAGATGAAAGTATCAACTAAATGTAGCAGCAGAGTGGTGAGTAGGATCGATCAGACACTCATATTTACTTCCTCCCACCTTATTATTTGTTTTTTATCCTTTTTTGAAGAGGATCTTACTACTGACTCATTGTCTAGCTCAAAGCTTCTTAAATTGTGAGTCATGACCCCACATAGGGTCATGAAACTGAATGTGCAGTAACAAAAATTTGATAACAGTAAAAAATTTCTGAACTCACAACAAACAAAAATTAATTCAAAATCAAGCGCATAATGGTGTTTCCATGGTGTTTCTGGCAGCTGCCTATGAGGCATCCCATGACTTCACTGCAGCCTTGGTTGTGAACACACAAAATGTACACTTTGTACTATACATGCCGTTAATCCACACAACACCAACAAAACCTGCCAGAAACACCTCGGCTCAGATTTGAGATAGTCGTATGTTATGAATTGCAGTGTTTTTTACTGTACAAAGTTTTCTGCTTTTACAGAAATAATAGTTTAGTTATAGAAAATATTTTTAATATTTCCTAAAATATTAATAATTTAATATTTAAATTAAAATTAATAATTTAATATTAATATCAATATAATAATATTAATAAATGGAAATAAGAATTTCCATAATTCTCCAGCATCTTACTATGAAATTAGCATATTTTTAGATTGTATTGTTAGAATGTTTGACTTTAAAAATTGCCGTTACCTCCTTTTACAGAAGCAGAAGTGCTAAGCCGTTCTTCAATTGATAAATGGTCAAATGATATGAACAGACAATTTTCAGACAAAATTAGTCATTTCTAGTCAGATGAAAAAAATGCCCTAAATCACTATTGATTAGAGAAATACAAATTAAGGTACCACTTATATACTTCTCAGATTGGCTAAGATGACAAGAAAAGATAATGATAAATGTTGGAAGGGATGTGGGAAAATTGAAATATTAATACATTGTTAGTGGAGTTGTGAACTGATCCAACCATTCTGGAGAACAATTTGGAACTATGCCCAAAGAGCTATCAAACTGTGCATACCTTTTCATCTAGCAGTGTTTCTCCTGGATCTGATTCCCAGAGATCATAAAAGAGGGAAAAGAACCCACATGTTCAAAAATGCTTGTGGCAGCCTTTTTTGTAGTGATAAGGAACCAGAAACTGAATGGATGTCCATCAGTTGGAGAATGGCTGAATAAGTTATGGTATATGAATGTTATGGAATGCTATTGTTCTGTAAGAAACCATTAGCAGGATGATTTCAGAGAGGCCTGGAGAGATTTACGTGAACTGATACTAAGTGAAGTGAGTAGAACCGGGAGAACATTGTACATAATAACAAGATTATGTGATGATCAACTCTGATGGACTTGGCTCTTTTCAGGCCAGTTCTAATAGACTTGTGATGGAAAGAGCCATCTGCATCCAGAAAGAGGATTATGTTGTTGTTTGCTTGGTTTTTTTTCTTTCTCATTTTTTTCCTTTTTGATCTGATTTTTCTTGTGTAGCATGATAAATGTGGAAATACGTATAGAGGAAATGCACATGTTTAACATATATTAGATTACTTGCTTATTAGAGAAGTGGGTGTGGGGAAGGAAGGGAGAAAAATTTGGAACTGAAGGTTTTGCAAAGGTAAATTTTAAAAACTATTTTTGCATATATTTTGAAAATAGAAAGCTGTTATTTAAAAAAAGCAGAAGTTTTTAATTGCAGAAAATAAATCCCTTTAATAATATTTCTCCACTCATCACTGTTGTATGTCTATGTAAGTATGAACATTAATTTTTAAAATTAAGCACAAATATAATTTCATAAATTAAAGTTAGTATTGATTTGAAGAATTATTAGCAATTTTTATTCATATTTTAGGATAAAATTTTTTTTGGCTATGGGTAAGTGACTAAATTTAAATGGAAGTGGTAAAATCTTAATGACAATGTGGAAGAGTTTTTCTACCAGGTTGTAGAGCGCCTGAATTGACAAGAAAAGCAAAATATATTGAATAATTTTTGCAATATGTATTTACTCTTTCTTAATAATGATGATGGTATAGAAAAATCTCTTTGCTTAAGTTGTAATGAAGTTTTGGCTCCAGAGAACATGAAACCAGCCAAACTAAAATGAAATCTTAATATCAACTGTGCAGAATACTGAAATAAACCAGAGGAATATTTTGAATGACTTTTAAAATTTTCAAATGAAGAAAAATAATGTTTCAAGAAATTTGTTACTGTCAACAAAAAGTTGAATTGTAAGAAACTTCTTATTTAATTGCAAAAACTAAAAAGCCCTACATGATAGGAGATCTCAAGTCACCTGCTGCTATTAAAATGTCAGAAATGTCTCAGTTCCTGAGAAAAAATATGATTTTATAATTGAAAAAGTAACCTTCTCAAATATTTAATTGTAAAAGTCATAATTGATCATTTGAAGTGCCTGGAGACACAATTTCAGAAATACTTACCTTCAAATTATGATTCTAAAAAACTAAGTTGAATTCATAAACCATATTCAATTAAAATAAAAGAAATCGGTCATCTATCATTAAAAGTTCAAGAAGAATTTGTCAAGTTGTCAAGTGACACAGGTTTAAAACTTGAGTTTCCTAAAAAAATTGTTAAATGAATTTTGGCTTGAGATCAAGACAGAATTTCCAATAATTTTCTTGAATGGCCCTAAAAATACTTCTGCCATTTTGTACTATATATTTATGTGAAGTACTGTTCTCAGAACTGATGATTATAAATATAATTATAATATAAATAAGTATAAATATGATTACAAAATAAAAATATTGACCAATTCTGAAAAACATGGAAGATGCACTTTGTCCTTCAGAATCAAATATCATGCCAATACTTCTTTATTTAAAAATAAACAAGTACATTCCCTCATTAGTATGTAAATTTTCTTTCATCTATATATACCAAATAATTATTTTAAAATAAATTTCTTTATGATTTATATACTTATATACCCAGGGTTGGGCAAAAATTTCTTGGGTCATGAGTGGAAAAAATCTAAGAAGCTCTGGTCTAGAGGGATTTTCTGGTATAAATGTTTCTCTCTCCTCTGGGAAATTGTGACAGAAGATCTGGTATTTACTCTACCTTTCTTAACTCCAAGCTCTTAGTATTTTGCAAAATACCCTCGTATCAGATCTTTCTATTTCTCTTTCTTCTACATAAGTTTTCCCCAGTTGTATTTCTAATAAATACATAAGTTAGCAAAAATCTGTGGTTAGCATTACTTGTAAAGATGAAAAGAAAGGATAAAATAAAGAAAACATTAAAAAAAAAAACTTTTCCTCACACTGAAAGAGAAAGGCTTTAGGGTTCATTGAGGAAGACCAAGGGGAGAAAAGACACAGAATTATTGCTTTCATGTCTGTAGTCTTGTGTGTGTGTGTGTGTGTGTGTGTGTGTTTGTGTGTGTATGTATAGGGGGAAAAGGTGTATGGAGTCTAGGGGAGATGGTGTTCAACAATTCTGATCTATTCTGATCCTTCATGGGTCTCACTGACCCACACAGTCATCCTTCCACGGTCCTGGCCCTACTCACTGTGGAATTTTACTCTGCCCATGTGTCTACTATTCCAGACCCATGTAGTTTCTTGTATCCTCCTTGGCTCCAGTTCAGCAACTTCTCAGTGTCAAGATCTAGCTTCCTCTTTGAGCCCAACTTCTACCTGGATTGACTAAATTAACTTTTAAAAATCACTTGGGGATGTGACCAAATCGTTGTTCATACTATGTCATTGCTCCCTTTTAACTTTATCCAAGGGGTATGTTTAGATGTCATAAAGGGATTACTATTCTGGCAATATTCTGCCAGAATCTACCTCATTGTTGGCCCCTTGAAAAGACTAATTCCCTTACAGAACCAAAGTCATTATGAGATTATTTAAATATGAAACTGGAAGAAAGACAAAAAAAGCTAAAAAATCTGTAAATGTTTTATGACATCAGTTTAGTCAGTTAATAACTGTGTTAATTTCGTGGTATGTTCCACATCCTGCACTAAGTCTGAGGATATAAAGAAGGACAAAAATCAATTCCTGCCCCCAAGAAGCTCACAGTCTAATGGGGGAATCTAACATACAAACAATTATGTGCAAATAAGCTAGATACAGTACAAACTGAGGGTAGTCTCAGAGCGAAGGAACTGCCATTTGGGAGGATTTCAAAAGATTTCTTGTAGAAGGATGTTATGATTTAAGATGGATCTTTAGCCAAGAAAGCCTGGAGGCAGAGAGGAAGAGAGGAGAGAAGTTCAGATTTGCAGGGGGACGGCCAGTGAAGATGCCGGGAGTTGGGACAGGCCAGTTTCATGGGATCTCAGAGCATGTGGGATAAGATATAAGAAGGCTGGAGGAAGACAGGTAACAAAGGGCTTTGATCATCAATTACAGCATTTTATATTTGATTCTAAAGACTAAAGGAAGCCACAGGAGGTTGTCGAGTGAGAAGGTGAGATGATCAGACACAGGAAAATCACTCAGAGGGATGAGTGGAGGATGATGACAAGAGACTTTTTTTTTTTCTGTAGATGATGGAGTGGGTTAATAGGATTAGAGCAGAAACTTGACACCTTAATCATCCTTTTAAAACTAAGAGAGCTGTTGAATCTCCCTTTTCTTTATGAGGCTCAGCTGTTCTCTGAGATCTCTGTTTCTGAGAGAAAAAGTGGAAAGGAGAAAAAAGCTGACATGGTCTTTGAAATTGAACTGGTGGTAGGGAGTTTCATGTAGATACCAACCTTGTCCACAAGAGGACACTGTTGACTAAAAAAAATGTGTTCCACTGCGTTCCAACAAAATCAAGAGAGTCCCAAAGACTTGCTCTGGGTCGTCAAACTGCGAATGTGATAGTTATGGATCTGGGAGAGATCCCAGAAGTCACAAAGGAGGATCCATCCTAACCGTAGACTTTTGGGTGTGAAAGTAATAATAGTGACAGCCATAGTAATAACTGGACATTTCTATAGTACTTAGGGTTGGTTAAATTAGCTAAGAGCTCTATGTAAATCATCTAATTGGAAATCTCCAATACCCCTGGAACACTTTCCAACTGGCAAGTAAATGGAGTCCTGGAGGGCTGTGAGTAATGGGGGATGTAATGATCCTGGCTTCTAGGATCATTAAAGTCAGTGTTATAGTTCTTAATATCCTCATTTTACAGAAAAGGAAACCGAGGCTGAGGAAGATTAATAAATTTAACTAGGGCCATACAGCTAGAAAGTTTCCAAGGTTTGACCTAAACTCAGATCTTCCTGATTCCAAATCTAGTAATTTATCATGAGGTTACATTTCTTCTTAATTCACTAACTCCCTATGTGACTTTAGGAGATTCACTCATCATCTCTGAAGGCATTTATTAAGTATTTACTATGGGTTAGGAAGTGTGCTAAGTGATTGGGATGCAAAGAAAGACAAAAAACAATTCCTAAGAAAGGTAAGTTTGGGAGCAATTTTGTAGAGAGTTAAGAAGAGGGTGGGAGGACTTTAAAGTCAAGGACTTTAGCCATACAAGGGGGTGGGGTGGGGCAGAAATGGTAAGATCACTGGTGGGTATGGATGGATTAAGTGGGGCTTTTTTTTTTTTTATCTCTGGAAACAGTTGGGGTTAAGTGACTTGCCCAGGTTCACACAGCTAGTAAGTGTTGTGTCAGGCTGGATTTGAACTCAAGTCCTCCTGACTCTAGTCCTGGTGCTCTATCCCATTGAATCATTTAGGTGCCCCCCCAAGTGGGGTAGTTGTTTTTTCTTTTTTAGAAGAGGGGATTCCCATGTCTTTAGGCAATAGGGAAGCAGCCAGCAGACAGAAATGAGCCTTGGTTTCTTCCCTTAAAAGTCAAGAGGCTATCTAAAGCCCTCTCTAGTGAAGTGGTAAATCTTAGAACTGGAAGGGATCTTGGGGATCATCCAGTCTGATCCCCTCATTTCACAGAGAAGGAAACTGAGGCTCAGTAAGTTTGAGTGACATGCCTAAACTCACGTAGCCACTTAGGAACACAGCCAAGACTCATAGGCAGATTTCCTGACTCTCAGACTCATGTTCTTTTCCCTACAAAGATCCTTAAGTCTCAGAGCAAATAAATGCTTTCAGGCTTTCCTTGGACAGGAGTCTATCCCTGGCCAAAAGCCCATCATTTCCTTTATTTGAAACCCTGGTGCGGAAATCCAAATTCTGATTTCAGAAGCCATCTTCTTAACCAACTGTTCGCTTCTCAAATCTTCCTTCTTTCCCAGAAACCCCTACCTTTAAACAGAAGCCGTGATGAAAAATACCATGTGTGTCCTCAAAGTCTTTGTTTTCTTACCGAGGACTTCATAAGCACTGGTTTTGAATTTTGAAAGGTTTGAGAAAGAATTAGAGGTGGGAAGTGTTCTGGGGTAGCATCACCACCCTGAGATAGTTGTGGCCATAACATTTGTATAGTACCTTTTCTAAAGACCATGAGACACATTATCCAAGTGGGAGGTGTGTTTTTTTTTTTTTTTAATATGCTGGAACAATGAGGAAAAACAAAGAGGAGGAATGATTGGGTAGTCTTTCCCTGCCCTGTTTTTGCTTAATTATATATAGATTTAAAACCTGTTAAAGAAGATAAATTTGACATTGTTTCTCATAAACACCTGTGGTGATCTTATTATGTAATGTCCTATTCTATGACACGAGGGCAAGAGCTGGCACTGAGAGATGCCAGGAAGGATTTTTTTTAGCTCATGATTAGAATATCATCCCCTCTCCCAGGCCATTGTTAGAGATTTTTGTTTTCTAACTGGGGACGTAAGCATGAAGTCATGTCCTAATTGCACTCACACACAGAATTATTATGGTTTTGGCTTTTTATTCTTATTATTTTTAAAGAAATCTACTTTATAGAAGGTAACAACCCAGGAGTTACTTGGGCAATGTCATCTGATCTGCTACTGTTTAGGAAAAATGAACAGAGGGCATCATATTCCTAGCTTGAGGGCTGAAAGGGACTTCAGAAGTCACTCCCACATAGTATTTAATAAATGCTTGCTGTCAGTGATCTAGGTCAACCATCTCATGTTATAGATAGGGAAACTGAGGTCTAAGGAGGTTAATATCCACTTTGCCCACGATTACACAAGTAGTATGAGACAGCATTTGAACTCATACCCTTTGACTTCAGAGCCAGTTAAATTCCCACTAAAGCACGCTGTTTCTGAAGCTTTCTAACATATTAGAGTCCGTGAAGACAATAGCCTAATGCAGATCTCCACTCCTCTCTCTCATTGTCTTGAGGGAAAGGAAGGTATGGGCTAACTCCATAGATCTCCTGTCATTTGTAACAGGGTAAGAAAATAGAGCCAGAAATGGATAGTTGAGAATTGGAGAGAAATATTGAAGGGTTTTCTTTTCTAGGGACAGGAAGGGAAATTGTTTCTGGGGGTAAATAGCACTTCTCTGGGAATAAATTTTGCATTGGGAATTGTATTCCTGAGAACAACAGTCTAAAAATATATTTCATTTATCATTACAACCCAGGCTCCCTTCATGCTATTCCGGGGCTGTCTGAAGAGTGTGAAAGAAAAAGAAATTTGAGGAAGAATGGTGAATCAGTGGGCATACTCAGAGGGAAGAAGAAGTGGTAATAAGATATTGTGGTCTGTCTAACCTTGCAGTTCCATCTCTCCCTGAGTGTTTGGTTGTCCTAAATTTGGCTATCTCCTCTCTGTACTACAGTAGTACAATGGAAAGGGTCCCAGAAATGGAGGAAAAGGATCTGATTTTGAGTACCAACTCTGTCTCTTATGGCCTATGTAATATGGGCAAATCTACTTCCTTTTTCTCAGTTTCTGTTTTCTTATTTGTAGACTGAAGGAATTGAGCTGCATGACCTTTAGCTCTAAATCCTGAAATGCTACGATCTTTTCATCTCTACCCCATTTCCATCTTGCCCTTTCACCCTGTCAGGTGAAAGATGATTCTCATTTTGAGGTCAGTCACTGCCATTCCCAGCTCTGTGGGAAATCTTGAATATCTTTTTTTTTTTTGTGTCTTCATACTGAAGATTCTACCTGTAAGATTCTGCTAATCTTAAAACATCCAAAATAAAAGGCATGTCTATCAATTTGTCAGCTGACACAAAGCAGGGAAGAATAGCTAAAATGTTGCATGTCAGAATTAGATTGCAGCGACCTAGAATAATAGGCTAATCTTAACCTTAGTCAGACCCCATCTATGTCTGTATTATATTCCATTGTGGGTACCATATTGTAGGAAAGGCATGGACAAGTGGAAATATAGAGAGATTAGGATGTTTAAGATGCTGGGAAGACTGGACATCAGATCATATATGGATTAGTTGAAAGACATTAGTTTTGAGAAGGGAAGACTCAGAGATAAAACGATGATTATTTAGTATTTGGAGGATTTTCACATGGAAAAGGGAACTTGCTTTTCTTGGGTTCAGGGGACAAAGTATTGGGTGAAATTTATAAAGGCAGATTTTTACTCAATATAAGGCAAAAAAAAAAAAATCTCCTGGCCCCATAATAAAAGATGTCTGGTAAGTGGAAAGGAATGACTCTTGGAGAGAGTGGTATCCTCTCATTGGAGGTTGTCATGGCTCCTTATTTTGAATATAGTAGGAAGATTTCTTCTTAGGGATGGGCTGGATGCTTTTTGAGGTCCTTTCAACTCTTCTCTGAACCACCCCTGCCACTCAATCACAAGATATTGAAGTTATGGGTTCTAAATTTGGTGGATTTCATCGCTGTATCTGATGAATTGTTAGAAAGATGTTAATGGCTCTGTTTCATTTCATGTCAATTTGTTTCACTCTCTACAGGTTTCACCTATCAGTGTGCTCAAGCTAATCTTTCTTCCTGGGATCTCACGTAAAGGTCTCTTGTTTTCTACTCAACTGCTTTTTATTCTTTTGTAATGTGACATTTCCGGTACTGATTGGTAAATGAATGTATAATCTAAGGTTTCTTTTGGTTGCAGTGATTCTGCTTAGCAAGGAGACCAAATATTGTATAAAAATTTCTCAGGCAAAAAGGGGACATCCAGTCTAAGCTATTTTCTAGACTTTTCACCTAATCTTTCTGGTGGATGTTTCATATCCCAGAGAATGGGAGTTTCTTAAAGGCAAGAACTGTTAGCTTTTAGTCTTTGTAGCTCTAGCACCTAGTACACTATCTGATGGATGTTCTCCTACTTGATCACCATCTAGTCTTAAACACACGTTACTTTTGTTAAAGTGTTAAAAGTGATGTTAAGTTTTCCTTGATCCTGGATGAATGAGTATTGGAGGTGGAACTGATGAGGTTCAGATCCTCTCTATACCCGGTCAGGGAACCAAATGATGAGGTTTGGCACAGGATAGAGACTTGTGGGAACCCCTTATGGTTGGCCTGCGGGTCCTTCATAAAAGAATTTATGAACTTGAAAAGTTAGACTGGCAAAAAGAAGTTTATTGGTACTGAGAAGTCAGCCTTTGTTAGGAGGCCGACTTCCTCAGTGGCAAGGTCCCAATAGAAAAGTAAAGATCTAGCAGAGGAGCCCTGCAGAAAGATAAACAAGGGGTATAGAGAAATCCTGGCAGAAAGATAAAGAGGGGTTAACACTGAGAAGAGGGGGTCTTCTCAGCAGGCAGGGGGTCTTCACAGGCAACTATGGCCAAGGAGAGGTCCCCTGGCCTGGCATGTTCCTGCTTTGCCCCTCTGCCAAGTCCTATTAGGGAAAGAGGCTGATACTGAGAAGAGAGAATGTCTTTTCAGCGGGCAGGGTCCTTGTGGCAGACCAACCTGCTTTGGACCTTTTGCCAGGTCCTGACAGAGAAGTAAGTGAGAGAGATAAAGAGGAACTAATGCTGAAAAGAGAGTATTTTCTCAGTGGGTAGGGAGGTCCTTGCAGGTAGCTATGTCAAGGAGAGAGACAAGGCATTGTTCTGTTTTGGCCCTCTGCAGAATGACCACATGAGCTTCACAAAATCTGAAGAGTCCTTGAAGGTCCATAGTAGCCAGAGGAAGCTAAACTAAGGAAGCCAGACAAGCCCAGGAAAGCAACCTGCTTGATTCAGCTACGGCAGTAAATTGACTGGGCAATTGAGAGAGACCCTGGCAAGCAAGGCAGAGACTTGTGAATAGGTTATGTTGTTCCCAGAAGTTAATTCGGTAAGGGGAAGACTTTGTAGCTATTACTTGAATTTTGAGCATGATTTCCTTACAAACCAAAGTGCTAAAGATGGATGTGCCCCAATTTGAGAAAAAAAGTGTGGTTCTTTCTTGGTATCTTTTCAGTGAATATTTTTTAAAATATCATTCAATATCAGTGATATTAGGGAATTAACAACCAGTTAACTATTCACTAGTTAGATGATATTAAAGAAAGACTTCACTGGTTAAATGATATTGAGTGAAAGTGGAGAAACCTCCCATAATCTACCCTCAATACTTCCAAGACCATTTGGAAACCATTAGAGGAGAGAACTAATCTTGCTCTAGGGACCCGACCTATTAATGCAAGTAAGGATTTGGGAGATTGATTTTCAAAACTCATGCACGTGAATCATTTAAATAAACGCTTATTGAGTTGATTTAAATTTCATTGTAATGCATCTCTAAGAAATGATCATGGTTTAAAATCAGTGCTATTATTTTTGTCCCTATCCTGTTTTTCATTCAATTATTCAATAAGCATTTATTAAATGCTTACTATGTATCAGATACAATTTGAGGTATTAAGAATACAAAAACAAAAAAGGCAATATTTCCTGCTTTCAGAGAGCTTCCATTTTATCTGGGTTAGTGGGGACAGGAAACAGGTGTTTAGAAAATTAAATACAGTGCAAGAATGTTTGTGGAAGGTCTCTTTGTAGTGGCCAGAAACTGGAAACTGAGTGATGTCCATCAATTGGAGAATGGCTGAATAAATTGTGGTATATGAATGTTATGGAATATTATTGTTCTGTAAGAAATGACCAGCAGGATGATTTCAGAAAAGCCTGGAGAGACTTACGTGAACTGATGCTGAGTGAAACGAGCAGGGCCAGGAGATCATTATATACTTCAACAACAATACTATATGATGACCAATTCTGATGGACCTGGCTATCCTCAGCAATGAGATGAACCAAATCGGCTCCAACAGAGCAGTAATGAATTGAACCAACTACACCCAGCAAAAGAACTCTGGGAGATGACTATGAATCACTACATAGAATTCCTAATCCCTATATTTTTGTCCGCCTGCATTTTTGATTTCCTTTACAGGCTAATTGTACACTATTTCAGAGTCTGATTCTTTTTGTACAGTAAAATAACTGTTTGGACATGTATACTTATATTGTATTTAATTTATACTTTAACATATCTAACATGTATTGGTCTATCTGTCATCTGGGGGAGGGGATGGGGGAAGGAGGGGAAAAATTGGGACAAAAGGTTTGGCAATTGTCAATGCTGTAAAATTACCCATGCATATAACTTGTAAATAAAAAGCTATAATTAAAAAAAGAAAATTAAATACAAACCAGCAATTTCTTGAGGAGGGAAGTAGGGATGGGGTGGTAGGTGGGGGTGGTAGAGAAGGGATTCAGGTTCAGCATCCTGGAAGAAGTAGCCCCTGAACTGAGTTTTTCAAAGTTGACAGATTGTTTAAACAAGTTGAGCTAGAGCTGCTGTAATTACACACAGTGACTCCTCATCTTAATCCTTTCTTCTAATTAGGTATTGATTTTGACCTTTGCTCTAACCAATCGATGAGCTGGTTGCACACAGACAGCTGCTCCTGAAAGGAATATCAACTCCCACATTGGTAACTCATTGTTTACCATCATCTAAAATATTGTCAGTTTTGTTTTGTGATTTTGTTTTTTATGCTTGTCACATCTAGAGTTTTCCTGTTCCTTTTTTTGAAGAAAGAATTCAGGAGTATACTACAAAAGCAGTCAACTATCATTTATTAAACTCCTGCCCTATGCTAAGTGCTGGGGATACAAAGGAAAACAAAAGATACTCCTTTCCCTCAAGTGTTCATATTTTGGTTGGGGAAACAACATGCAAATAATTATGCACAAATAAGATGTAGACAGGATAAATGGAAGGTAATTAACAGAGAGAAGGCAGTGGAAACAAGGGGATTAAGAAAGGTGTCTTGCAGAAGGTGTGCCATTAGCTGAGACTTGCAGGAAGCCAGAAAGTGGAGATGAGGAGGGTAAGAGGTCTAGGCATAGGGGACAGTCAGTGAAAAAGTCAATAAAATGAGCCTATCCTGTAACCCACCATCTAAAGGGTGTAAACCACAAAGAGGCAAAAGATGGAAAAGACAAAATCTTATATATATGTAAATATATATGTAACAGATACCTACATATATACACATACCTACATATATATGTTTATGCATATAAGGAAAAAATATAAAAGCAAAGCTCTTACACATATGTAAATATGTATTTATGTTTATTTACATATATATTTCCTATGCACATATATATGAAAATTATCTAAAGAAACACCTCATGTATATGTACATTATATATGATTGGTTTTTGGCCTTTGTTTTCAGAAGACTCTGCCACAGGTTGGACACAGATAATCCATGTGAACTTTTGGAGTGCATTTCTCTAAATTTGTGCATTTCATGTTTCTTTTGAGCTACTGTAATTCTGCTTCACTCATAGGGCACAGCAGCTTCTTTGATGCTAGGCAGTCCTTTGCCAGTGGCTCCCCTAGCACATAGTCAATTCCAAAGTTCTTAAAAGAGATTTTGAGAATGTCCTTGTATTGTTTCTTCTGACTATCAGCTCTTGCCTTGTGGGATTTTTCCATAAAATAACCTTTTAGGCAGAAGTATATTTGACATTTGAACAACGTGGCTAGCTCACTGCAGCCTCTTCTAGGCAAGATGACCAAATAGCCCATGAAATGATGCTTCTACTTCCTTTGGGTATAAAAACAAACAAAACTATCTATCTATCTCACTATCTATCCATCTATATTTATCTAATACACACACACACACACACACACACACATATATATATATATATAGCATACAATATTATGTGCTGAATAATATTGACTACTCTTTTATTTTCTCATTTCATCTCAGAAGAATCTCTGAGCTGTATGTGCTTGGTCAAGTATGTCTTTGATGTTTTGTTTAAAGGAAGAATGTCAATATAGACATGCTGCTTCTTTTTTGGCAAGACAATTGGGGTTAAGCAACTTGCTCAGGGTCACACAGCTAGTAAGTGTGAAGTATTAAGTGGCTAAGGCTGGAACTCAGGTCCTCCTGACTTCAGGACTGGTGCTTTATCCACTGTGCCATCTATCTAACCCCACGTGCCATTTTTTTTAGCTTACTGTTCACTGGATAAGATCCTACAGCAAGGAGACCAACAGGTAAAAGATGAATGCTTGTAGTTGGTCAAAAATTTTCTGTTTCCTTTGCTTCACTCTGCCACAGTCACCGTACCGTACTAGAGACCATTACTAAGGGTCGCTTGTTATTTTTATGTATTAGGGATAAGTCTAATTATTAGGACATTTCTTTTGTTATATTAAGCCTTAATCTATCTCTCTGTGGATTTTTTCCCATTAGTCAAGTAAAGTCAACAAACATGGATTAAGCACCTATTATGTGCCAGGCACTGCAGATAGAAAAAGGCAAAAGGCTTCTTGTTCTCAAGAAGCTCACTGTTTAATGGAGAAACAACATGCAGATAATTATGTGAAAGCAAGATACAGACAGGACAAATTGGAGATTATTTCCGAGGAACTGCATTGGAATTAATAGGGATTGGGAAGGAATTCTAATGCAGAAGGTGGGAGTTTAGCTAAATTTAGGAGAAAGCAGGGAAGCCAGGAGACAGAGTTGAGCAGGAATAGAGACAGTCAATGCAAATGCCCAGTGTCAGAAAATGAAGTGTCTTTTCTGAGGGAGAACAGTAAGACCCATCTCATTGAATCACAGAGTAAGTAAAAGTGAATATGATATAAGAAGACTACAAAGGTGGGGCTTTAAGAACCAAACAAAGGATCTTACATTTCCTATGTACACATATATAAAAAATATGTAAAGAAACATCTCATGCATATGTACATTATATATGATTGGTTTTTGTCCTTTGTTCTCAGAAGACTCTGCTCTAGAAGTAGAAGGATCCACTGGAGTTTGTTCTTCATACTACAAGAGGACCAATGAGATCCTGATGGTGGGGACAGAGTAGTCTAGCAGTGGTTCTCAAAGTATGGTCTAGAGAATCCTGGGGATCTCTGAAACCCTTTTAGAGGGTCTACAAATTCAAAAATAGTTTTTATTTCCAATATAGTAAATGTCTATAAATATAATCCAGATAAACAAAAACACTTTGGAGAGATCCTCAATGATTTTTAATAAGATAAAGATGCTGAAAACAAAAGTTTGAGAACCACTGGGGTAGAGTGTGTTCATCTGGGGTTGATCAGTCAGATACAAACTTGAAAGGCTTTATCATAAATCAGGCACAAATAGTTTGTTTTAACATTTGGGATGGAGATGTCTCTAGATTTGTGCAACTTGTGTCTCCTTTGCACTGCTGTGAATCTGCTTTGCTCATGGATCATGGCGCCTTCCTTGATGCAGGCATACCACGCTGTGCCACTGTCTCCCATGTCTCACAATCAAAACTAAAGTTCTTCATAGAGATCTTGAGAGTATTTTCCCTCTTTTGGCCACATTTTACAAAAGAATATTAGTACAATACTTCAGTCTGATGTCCTTGGTCCCACCTGAATATAAACTTTGTCCATACCTAGTCTAATATTTTTTTATTTGTTCATTTGTTATTTATAACAAATTTTATTTTTTCCCATATAAACAAAATTCTTTTTTTTTTAGAATTTTAAAAAGAATTTTGAGTTCTGTATTATCTCCCTCCCTCCCATTCTTGAGAAGGCATGCGATTTGATAGAGATTATATATGTGCAGTCACATAAAACATTTCCAAACTAGTCATATTGCAAAAGAAAACAGACTGAAAAATCCTCAAGAATAATAAGTTTAAAAAGTATGCTTAAATTTGCATTCAGATTCGATCATCTCTTTTTCTGGAAATGAATAGTATTTTTCGATATAAGTCCTTCCAAATTGTTTTGGATCATAGTCTCGATCAGAATAGCTAACTCATTCACAGTTGATTATCCTTACAATATTGCAGTTACTCTGTACAATGTTTTCCTGATTCTGCTCATTTTACTTTGTTTCAGTTCATGTAAATCTCTCTAGATTTTTCCTAAAGCCATCCCCTTGTCATTTCCTTTAGCACAATAGCATTGCATTAAAATTATATACCACAATTGGTTCAGCCATTCTACAACTGATAGACATCCCTTCAATTTCCAACTCTTTGCTACACAAAAAGATCTATTATAAATATTTTTTGTACAATAGTTCCTATTCCTTTTCCTTTGATCTCTTTGGGTATAGACCTAGTGGTGCTATTGCTGGATTAAAAGGCATACATGGTTTTGTAGCAAAGTTAGACATAGTTTAGACATAGTTCCAAATTGCTCTCCAGATTTTTTGAATAAGTACGGAGAACCTTTTAAACATCCTTTGCAAAATCTAACTTCTTTCCAAAATTAAGAAATCAGAGATGAACGAGATGAACTCTGTTCTTCCTGAAGGTAAGATAAGGATGATAACCAGTCTGAGAATTGACCTTAATTTAATTAAGATCATTACTTCTCTCCAGAGGATCTTTCCTCTCTTGGCCAGTGTTTTTTTTTTTTTTTGGGGGGGGGGCGGCGGTGTGTGAAACTCTCCAGGATACCTTCACATTTTAAGTGACTGTTGTTCCATTTGGTAAATCATTATTGTAACTGAACTTTTATCTGACTTGTGCAACTATGTTTTATGTGGTATTAAAAGAAGGTTTTCGAAGATGGAATGGAGTTCTGATCCTTCTGTTGGAAGGGGAGGAGAGAAGGAGGAATGAGAGATAAAG
The DNA here is from genome assembly GCF_902635505.1 of Sarcophilus harrisii. Classification (NCBI taxonomy): domain Eukaryota; kingdom Metazoa; phylum Chordata; class Mammalia; order Dasyuromorphia; family Dasyuridae; genus Sarcophilus; species Sarcophilus harrisii. The sequence goes on from NC_045428.1 coordinate 551,627,053, forward strand.
AAAGGAAGAGAGAGGGAGAGAAGAAGGGGAGAAGAAAGAGAGATGAATAAACAGATCTTTGCATATTTGACACACACACAGAGGGAAAGAGAAATAAGGAGAGAGAAAAAGCAAAAAGTGAAAGAGGGAAAAGAGAGAGAAAGAGAGAGAGAGAGAGAGAGAGAGAGAGAGAGAGAGAGAGAAAAGAAAGAGAGGGAGATAAAAAGAGAGAGGGAGAGAGGGAGGGAAACAAAGATAGAGACAAAGACAGAAAGACAGACACTACACACACACAGCACCAAAGAGACAGAAGACCAAAGAAGAGTAACATTAAAGGATCCAATCAAAAATTATACAATAAAAAAGAGAAGATGGAGTTGTTCACACAAGAAGAGAAAAAGAATGACAGAGGGAAAGTCAGAGGCTTCAGTGGTCCATTGTTGCATTGGGAGAAGGCAAGAAAGGCCTTCAGTACATTGGGTGTGGACCTGTAGCGAAGAACTCTCCGGACAATAAAAGGTTGTCCATGATGAATGGGTTATGGAAGGAATTCCTGAATTAATGAGATCACAGATCTTTTGGGATATTTAGAATACAATATAAAGTAGGTACTATGTTAGGTGCTAGAGAGACAAAAACAAATGCAACAACAACAAAAGTTTTTTCTCTTTTCTATGGCGGGAGATAAGTATAACCAACGATTGGGGGAATTCCTTAATTTTCTAGACTTCGGAACTCCTGTGGAGCCAGACTTTTGTGAGTTGGCGCCTCATAAGAGGAGGGATACTTGGTTCTCTTGCTGTAATTCCTAGACTTGGCATTGGCCATATATCCTTGACAAAGACTAGCTCAAAGGAAACTGGAAGCTGGCTCTCCTAATCCTACAGAATAGGTGATTTTCCCTAGCTCATTTGCCAATTCTTTTTGGTATAGCCTACAGTCATGGAGCCACAAGAAGACCAACCAAGACCTATTAATTGTTCGTGTCCTTAAGCAAGGAATCAGAGCACACATGTTCTTCCCATGGAACAAAAGCATGTTTACCCAGTTCCATGGGAGGTGCCCCAGTCCATCCCCTCGTTACATTATTTTTAAAGACAAGTTTATACAAAATACAGACAAATAAACCAGGAGAGGAGAGGCACTAATAGTAGTAATACCTTAGCTTTCCTTCTCTCCCTATTAAATCTGTCTCAGGTTCTAGAATTTGGTTTGGCTAGGTCTGCATTCTGGGATTCTCTTAGTTGGGGTCCCTTCTTCAGTTTCTGCTCCTCAGTGGTCCTAAATGATAAAACTTCTCATGCTAGGCTAAGTTTTATATTTAAAATCTGTGGTGTAGCAGGTTTTCCCTATTCTTATAGAAGTGGCAGCTTTTCTCCTTTCCCTCTACATCTTTTTCTGATTTAAACTCCTAATAGACTCATAGGATGCTACATGTTCTATTCTTCATTACTAGTTTTTAGGAGCAGAGCAGAAAAGACAAGTTTTTGAAATCTGGTTCTTACTGATTGCTAGCTTGGTAATCGAACCCTGCCTCCTCAACCCTCCATCCCCATACCCAAGTGTTTCCAGGGCATCCAAGGAGCTGCAAACAGGTGAAGGTCATCTCTTATTCACAGATGCACACAAATATCTTCTAAATGTTATAAAGATGAAAACTCTATCCTCCTTATAGTCTCTCAGTAAGTATCTGATTGAATAGAAAGCCACTGAAGCTTTTTGAGCAGAGGATTATCATGACTAGTCAATAAACAAGAATTTATGCAGTATCTTCAATGTGCCCGACACTGTGCCAGGTGCTGGGGATAAAAAGATGAAAGTGAAATTTGTCTCTCTGTCTTTGTCTTTATCTCTCTTTGCTTATTTCTCTTTCTGTTTTTCTTTCCTCTTCCTTCCCCCTCATTTCTGTCTCTCTCTGCCTATTTCTGTCTCTTGTCTCTCTGTGTCTCTCTCTCCTCCCTCTCTCCTCTGCCTTTCTCTGTCTCTCTCTGTCTCCTTCCCCCTTCTTTCTCTCCTCCCCCTCTTTCCCTCCCTCCCTCCCCTCTTCTCTCTGTGTCTGTCTCTCTCTGTCTCTTTGTTTCTCTCTCTCTGTCTGTCTTTCTGTCTTTCTCTCTTTATCTACAATGAGACTACAATTTATGTCTTTGAGGGAAACAGAAGAAGGGCTATTGCTATGTTATTGCTCCTTATCTTTCCAATCTCCAAGAGGAATATTTTGCTACAATTATATTTATTGACTCACCTCACCTTGAATGTTTACAAGTCTAGAGGTGCAGCCTATAGGAGAGTTTAGGATACAGACTACTTTCTCTGATCACCCTCAAGAGGAAGATAGGTTTGCTTAACATAACTGGTTTTGTTCCTTTCCTTTAAATGCTGATTACACAAAAGACCATCGCAAATAGTGAATAAAGCCATTCATCCAAGGAAAACAGTGAATAGAAACCAAGGATATTATATATATTGGAACAAACCAAAAAATACACAATAGTAAAGGAGCTCTTCAACAGGGTGTGATATAAAAAACTTTAACCACTGAGAGACTGAAAGATCTCACTAAGATGCAATCTATCTCTGTATCTCTGTTTTCTTTTCTTTTTTTATATTTCTAAGTTTTCAAAGATTTAATCAGGGAAATGATGGGGCTCCCTTTATAAGTCTAGAACTCTGAAGCTATTCAGAAGCTATTCATAGCTATTCAAAAATTGATGTTTTCTTCTCATTACTATCCACAGGGTGTCTTCCAACTATCTCCCTTATAAAGATTTACTGCAGGATTCTCTCAATCAATGAGGAATTATGTTCCCCTACTTTGTGTACGGGATCCTTCAGGAAAAACTATCCTGGGTATAGGTGGAAGCATAGTTGCATAAACATATACAAAACAGGTATAGAGTAATTTTGGGGTAGAAAGACATTAATGACTTGGGGGGGGGAGTTGCTATCAAAATGACTTGGTTATAGAAGGTAGCCTTTGGGTTCAATCTTGAAGGAAACTAGGGATTCTGTGGGAGGAAATGCATTTCAAACATAAAGGACAGCCCATACAAAGGGATAGAGATGTAGTGTCATGCATAAGGAACCATAAAAAGAACACTTTAATTGGACTTTAGAGTATACATAAAAGAATAATGTGTAAGAAGACTAGAAAAGTAGAAGTGGTCAATTTGTGAAGAACTTTAAATGCCAAATGGAGGAATTTATATTTGGTTTTCAAGGTAAAAGGAAGTCACTGAACTTTAGAAAAATATCTTTGGCTCTTTTTTTTTCTTCTGAGGCATTTGGGGTTAAGTGACTTGCCCAGGGTCATACAGCCAGGATGAGTTAAATGCCTGAGGTCAAATTTGACCTTAGGACCTCTTGACTTTAGGACTGGTGCTCTATTCACTACACCAACTAGCTGTCCCATCTTTGGCTCTTTTATAGAAGATGGATTCAAGAAGGAGAAATTTGAGGCAGGATCATCAATTAGAAGGCTATTATAATGGTACTGTACCAAGATAGTGGCTGAATGGAGAAAATAGACAAAATGACAAAATGAAAGATATTGTGAAGGAAATAATGACAATCTCTGGCAACAGACTGGCCATGTAGGATCAGTGTTAGAAAAGAGTCAAGGATGACAGTGAGATTGTGAGCCTGGATGACAGAGAGGACGTTGGTGCCCTTGATGGTAACACAAAAGTTGGGATGAGGTGAGGCTTTTAGGACAAGGATGGTGAGTTCCATTTTAGGTATGTTGGGTTTGATGCCTATGAAGAATCCACTTCAAGATGTCTCAAATGGTGACACAGATCTGGAGCTCAGGAGAGAGATTAAAGTTAGAGAATCATTTGCATAGAGATGAATATTGAATTTATGGATTCTAATGAGATTATCATAGATTATTATATAGAGAAGAGAGCCTCAGACAGAGCCTTGTGTAACATTTACAGCAAATGGGCTTGACCTAGATCAGTGGAGTTAAACTCAAATAAAAATTGGATCACAATGGGTCCCATATTGACTCAGAAAATCACAAATGAATATTATCCATATTTTTACTGTATTTTTATTTATTTTGTTAAGCATTTTCCAATTACATTTTAATCTCATTTTGGCTCAGTTTTGGAGCAGCATTTAGGCCAAAGCCTTGAATTTGATACCTCTGACCTAGGAGATTGTTTTTGTCTTTCTTTGTATCCACAGAATTTAGAATAATGTTTGGAAAAATATTTGTTTATTGATTGGTTGGATGTGGTATTTCATGACAAGAAGTCATATAAGATCACTGGAAGAATTGTTATTGTTCACTTGTGTCTGTTGTTCATGACTATTTGGAGTTGTCTTGTCAAAGGTACTGGAGCAATTTGCCATTTTCTTCTCCAACTCATTTTACAGGCGAGGAAACTGAGGCAAATAGGATCAAGGGACTTGGGTGAGGTCAGATTTGAACTCATAAAGATGAGTCTTCCTGACTCAAGGCCTGGCACTCTTTTCCCTGGGCCACCTACCTGCTCCATGAATACTTGTGTGAAAAAGATAGGGCTTTGTTTCAGGGAGAAGAATGGACTCATTAAAAGAACTTTTCAATTTCACAAAGGCAGTTATCTCACTCTCCTCATCCTCTTAAATTCTGAGCTCAGTTTATAGTCTATTGACAGTGTTTACCCAAGGCAGAAATACTGATGGAGGAGTTCTACAGTTTGTCCATCCAACTGTATTCTAGACAAGAGATGTTCTTTATTCATTGAGTTTTCTATTCATTCAGTTCAACAATTTATTATGGACTAAGAACTGTGGATAAAAGTGTGATATCTCTGGGTGGACAGTTTGTGCTCTTTTGGGTGGTTATGGTATGCTGAGTCTTGAAATAATCATCAAGAGTTTGGCTTTAATCAGAATCATCTGGAGGACCTCATCACCCACCAAGGTTAAAAAAGAGATTTTCTGTTGACATCAGTTCATAGCTTGGTATCACCCAGTGCCTCAAATGTAACGTAAGCTCACTTTACTTCTGATCATTGTTCATCTGTAGCGCCTGTCAAAGATATATGTATTGATGAGATACAATCTTTCTTCTTCCACTTAGTTTTCCCTGTATTATTTGCTAGGTATGACTCTTTTGAGTCATGTGAATTTCATTAAGAAGACCTTGTAGGCTTAAAGCAATTCATGTAGTTTCATCCATAAAGAAGATAATCATGGAATCCAACAAGCATCTACCATCTAGCTTATGATATATAAAGCATGGTTCTAGATGCTGAGGATTTGAAGATAAAAAGGAAATAGTCCCTGCCCTTGAGGGAGTTTCCACTGGGGATCAGGGGACAGAAAAACACAACACACATACATATATAAATAATACATTTGTAAGTTTATTCATAAATACAAAGTATATTGAGGACCAAAAGATTAATAAGTGGGAAGACTTTGCTTAAAAGAAAGTAAAGTTCTTGAGATGTAGATATAAGGAAAGAACATCTTCTACACCCAGTGAATGGCTTGTACAGATGCACATATGTGGGAAATGGAAAATCAAATTCTGGAAACAGTCAGCAATACAATTTGGCTGGAAAGTAGAATGTGTGAAAGGGAGTAATTTGAGAAGATGCTAGTAAAGTAGGTTGGAACCAGACTGTGAATGGCTTTAAACACCAGACTGAGGAATTTGTATTTTCTTTTAGAGTCAATAAGTAGCCACTTAGGTTTTTTTGAGCAGAGTAACATGGACAGATCTGTGTCTTTGGAAATAAATCTTGGTATCTGTAAGAAGGATGAATTAGAAAAGGGGGAGAAGAGGAGAGATAAATCTGGGAGCTTATTAAAGTACTCCAGACAAGAGACAATAAGTCTTTGAATTAGGGTGGTGGCTGTGATTGGGTGAGGAAGAAAGGAAGAGGGAAAGGAGAGATTGCAAAGATTGAATCGGCAAGTCTAGACAAGTTAGTCAATAAGCCTTTATTAAACTTCTATGTGCTAAGCACTGTCTTAAATGCAGCAATTGAAAGCAAGAGAGTGAAGGTTCCTATATTTCCATATACCAAAATTATAAACTTGTATAAATTGAGAGAAAGTAATGCTTTCAGCAGAAATGGGAAGACTAATAGGAGGGACCCCTTTTGGACATGGGTTTGAGATACCTGGTGGGATACAGGTCGATTTGAACAAAATTATCTTTGTGATTACTTCTGTCGTAGACTCTTCTTTGACATCAATATATGTATGAGAAACATTGTTTGATTTTAACATGTAATGGGAAAGCTATTGGGTTTTTTTTGGTTGTTTTTTATTCACTCCAGTTGTGCAAAAAATGATTTTTTGGTAATACATGTACATTTTTTACATATTTTCTTATGAATTATGTTAGAAGAGAAAAATCAAAACAAAAGGGAAAAACCATGACAGAAAAGAAGTGAACATAGCATATATTGATTTCCATTTAGTCTCCACAGTTCTCTCTTTGGATGAGGATAGAATTTTCCTTCCAAAGCTTATTGGGATTGCCTTAGATTATTACTGAAGCATCATGGAAGTCATCACACTGGCTCCTGGAGAGTTAAGAGTCCAAATGCAGTGATTCCATTGTTGTTAAAGGTGGATCTAGATTTGTATAGAAACAGTAGCAGATAATCCCATTTCATATCAGTTGTTGCCAGTTTAATGTTCAAATGTTCTTGAAATAATCTGGTTTAGTTGGGTCTCATGTCACTTTTTCCTCAGGTTTGCTTTTTCTTCTGTGGCTTTTCACTATTTTGTGAGATAACTCTATTCATGAACTTCTACCATATTACTGTTTTGGTGGTAATAGTTGAGAGAAAAAGATCAAGCAATGATGTGTTGATGTGGGGAAGTGGAGAAAGGTCGACACCCTTTCAGAATTCTTTCACCAACACAGTTGATGCTATTTATAGAGGGATTGATAGGATGAAATTAAAAGTTTCTTTACCAATGTCATTCAAATTTTTTTTTCCATTTGAGGAAGTAGAGCCCTGGGGAGATATTCATCAGCCATGGTGTATAATAGGTCTCCAAAACTATAATGGATTTCTATCCATAAAGTCTGTGACAGTTGACTCAGTAAGAGAGATAGAAGGCAGATGAAACAAAATAGTTAATCAGTTAGCAGAAGAATTAAAATTGGCAAATTTTACAAGTTTAAAAGATAGCTCTTATCTCAGCTTAAATCTCTGTGCCTTCTGGTACAGTCTGGCAGAGAAGTGAATTTCATACCCATTGTCTGAGAAGCCTGAAGCTTTATAGAAACTTTTATATTTTAGATGTCTGCAGTGGTTTTCCACTTGGCAAGGAGATCAAGTGTATTCTATTTAATACAGTTTTGGGGCTCTTTTGGTTTCCTTCTTGTAATGATTGTATTGGCTGTATCTTTCCAAGACGGGGTTATAGAATCAGTATCTTTACATTTATACATTTTCTATTTTTCATGGTTAATAACTCATTTCAACAATGGTAACTATGGTGAGTCTTCTCATCATTCTATTAACTTGCGTTTATTAAATGCCTACTATGTGCAAGGCACTGTGCTAAGCACAATGAATACAAAGGCAATGCATGAAAAATCCCCTTTTTCAATAAGGAGTTTACTTTCTAGAATTTATTACAATTTGATATTGCTTTTGACCTTTGCTCTTCCCAATCAATGATCTGATTGCACAAAGGAGCTGATATTGAAGCAACTCCTACATCAAAAGCCAGTTTTTTCCCCTGGCTGTTAAATAGCCAATTTAAATTTTCTTGAATGGTGTTTATGGCACTCAGCATGCTGACCATTTCCTATTCTCTTCTTAAAGACGGCATACATTACACATGGATGTTAGTCTTAAGGACATTTTATAAACTTTTAACCACTTGCATTTCTTAACCTTGAATAATATTTTCCACCATATTTTTTTTTGCTGCCTTTCAATAGATCCTTCTTCACATCGAAGTAACATGATTTAGAGGATCTTGTCAAGTACCTCCTAGAATATTTCTACTCTTTCATCTTCTATAAAAGATGTTGCAACATAATCTGTTTCATGATCCCCTTGCCATGTTCATGGTGGGTACTGCAAGGCAAGATGACCCAAGTGCTTCACAACATAACATTCTCATTCTTTTTGTTGTTGTTCCCTTGCATTTGTTTTCTTATTCATTTTCTTTCCTTTTTGATCTGATTTTTCTTATGCAGCAAGAAAATTGTATAACTATGTGTACATACATTGGATTTAATATATATTTTAACATGTAATAACATATATTAGATTGCTTGCTATCTAGGGGAGCGGGTAGGGGGAAGGAAGGGAAAAGTAACACAAGGCGATGCAAGGGTCAATGCTGCAAAATTATCCATGCATATGTTTTGAAAATAAAAAGATTTAATAAAAATAGATTAAATTTGTTTTAAAGAGAGAGATAACAGGGAGCCACAAAGGTGCCAGCGCTTAGTTTGTGAAATAAACTTAGCATAAAAAAGAGAAAAGATTATTCAAGTGTGGAACAGTGGAAAGAACATTGGCTCTGGAGTCTGAGAACCTGTGTCCAAATCCTACCTCTGATGCTGTGGTGGCTTCATCTGTAAAATGGACCACATGGCCTCTGAGGTTTCTCCCAATCCTAGATCTATGATTGATGCTTATTTTTGTCTCTGTTCACATGATAAAATCAACATCTCTATTTACTTATCAAAGGAAAAGCTGAGAACCCTGCCCCCCTTCCATTTAGTGGCAGTGTTTTTAAGACTTCCTAGCTGATCTTTTCCAAACCCTGCTACCTACACTTTGGCCAGCTTCCTCAACCCTATTTCATTAGCAACTAGATTCTTTTCAAGGGACCCCGACCTTTAATTGGTAAGTTTTTGACCTTATCTTACCAGGAACCAGGCTTTCATATCCCTTTATAGCTATTTCTGAACTATACAGCTACATGTGTACACAACTTCTTCCTGCCCCACTCCAGTTCCCCTTTATATGTTGTTTTTCTCCACTATTATGTAATCTCTTGAAGTTAAAGACCGTCTTTCTTCCTCGTCTTTGCATCCCATGTGCTTGATGTAATGCCTGGCATTATAATAATAAACCTGGTAAATGATTTTTCACTTCATGCATTCAGTCATAGTAAGATTGTTGTTATAGATTTGGTCTGTTTCTTCAGGTTCTGCATTATTTCTTCTGCTATTATCACAGAGCTGTGCTACTCCAATGGATTTGTGATTTCATTGATTTGGACATTCCCTCAAGTGATACAGATTGCAAAGTATTCATGCTGCATCATTTTAGTCAATAAAGTCTTATTAAGCACTTAATGCGTACTAGGTACAGTGCTAAATTGCGAGATACAAAAAAGAGGCAAAAGACAGTTCCTGCCCTCAAAGAGATTATAATCTAAAGAGGGAGACAGCAGGCAAATGTGTATGAGTTATGTATAGGAAAGCTACAAAAGAGACAATTAGGTGTTACAGGGGATAGAGGTTGGGTCTGGAATCAGGAAGGCTTGAGTTTAAATCTGACTTCAGATAATTATTAGCCATGTGATCCTGAGCAAATTTCTTAACTATTATGTGCCTCAGTTTCCTCATCTATAAAATGGAGATAATAATAGAATCTATCCTCCTAGGACTGTTATAAGGCTCAATGAAATAATATTTGTGAAATGTTTAGAACAGTGCTTGCCACGGAGTAGGTACAGATAGATAGAATGGATAGATTGTATCTATTTATCTATCTCTTTATTACACTCATCCTCATCTCTGACATTTATACAGTATCTACTGTATGCCTGCCACTGTGCTGAGAACTTTAAATATATATATATGTATAATATATATATATATAATAGAATTAAGAGGAATTAAGAAAGGCTTCCTTTAGAAGATGGTATTTTAACTGAGACTTAAGGAAATCCTGGGAAGCCAGGAGGTGGAGATGAAGAAGGAGTGTTCTAGCCATAGGGCACAGTCAGAAAGAATGCCCAGAGCCAGGAGATAGGGGCTCTCATTTGTGGAATAACCAGAAGTCCAGTCACTGGATTGAAGAGCACGTGGCTGGGAATAAAGGTGTAAGAAAACTGGAAAGGTAGGAGGGGGCTAAATTATGAAGGGCTTTGAATGCCAAATGAAATAGTTTATATTTGATCTTGGGGGCAATAAGGGATCTATTGGGGTGTGTGTATATGTTAGAGAGAGAGAGAGAGAGAGACAGACAGAGACAGTGAGACACAGTCAGGCCTTTGCTTTAGATAAAAATCCCTTTGGTGGATGATTGGAGGATGGAACAGAGGATAGACTTGAGGCAGGCAGACCCACCAGCAGCTATTGCAAGAGTCCAGATGCACGGTGATAATGGGCTGCACCAGAGAAGTAGCAGTGTCAGAGAAGAGATGTGGGCATATTGGAGAGATTGTTGCAAATACAAAACCATCAGATCTTGGCAACAGACTGGACATAGGAAGTAAGAGATAGTGAGGAATCCAAGATGACTCCTTGGTTGGGAACCTGAGAAACTAGAAAAATAGTATCCCAACAATAATTGGGACATTAGAAGGGAAAGAGAATGAGTTCATTTTTGGACATGTTGAGTTTAAGATGCCTACTGGAATTCAGTTGAGATGTCTAAAAGACAGAGATGTGAGATTGGAAGTCAGAGAGAGAGTGCAGCAGGATAGGGAGATATGAGAATCATCAACACAGAGATGGTAATTAAATCCATGGGAGCCAACAAGATGAAGTAGTGAAGTAGTATAGAGTTAGAAGGGAATCCAGGATGGAGCCCTGGGGGGTACCTCTCCTCAATGTCCTCCCATAGATTCACTCCAAGGGGTCTTCTTAACATCCTTGGAGAGGGACTTTGCTTTCTCCTAACATCATGAGGGTAGCAATAGTGCATTCAGGCTGCCCATCCATCATCCTTTGTTCCCGCCACATGGCCAGCCCACCTGTCTTTTTTGCTCATACATTTTCTGATGACAGATAGTTAAAGTAATATTTGCAGATAATTTGAAAACACTGGCATTCTTAGCATCCTCTTCCCTTTACTCACTGCTCTGTTGCTCTCACTGTGGAAATTTAATGAGGTTGCATGGGTATGTGGGATATTTTCCTCCATTTGTTTTGCTTTGATTGGCATGATCAAAGAACTTATCTCTTAGCAGCTCACTTCATGATGATGCTCTCCAATGACAAATGGAACCCTAGATGGCATTAAGCCGTATTTGGTAGTCAGTGTGTGGGAGTCCACTATCCCACTGTCCTCTGTCTTGGTTATATCACATTTAGATGGCATCACACTTTGGAGGGAAGCTGACAAGCTGGAGTATGTTTGGAAACCATGTCACAGAATAATAGCTTTAGAAGCTGGAATACTTCTGCAGAAGAGAAGTTTGAGATATGTGTGTGCTGGTCAGTGTTTAACAACCAGCTTTCTGGAATGATGTTCCCACAACACACTTAAATTTAATCGTTTTTTTTTTTTTTTACTTGTTCTCTTTCTTGAGTCTAGACAATTAAGAAAATAATCACCCAATGAATGATTTGTGACATTTGCTGATTTCTGAGGTGTAAATGCTCACATTGAAAATTTAACAATGATTCCCAGGTGCCTACTAAAGAGTTGGCTCCAGTGTACCCTTGGATGCAGGCGGAGACATGACAGCCATCTTCCAATAGTTAGGATCAACAGACTTGGAACTCAAAAGGAAATCTGAAAGCATACAGCCCAGTCCCTTCACTTCATGGATGAGGAAAGTGAGCATTTTTTTTTTTTTTTGCTGAGGCAATTGGGGTTAAGTGACTTGCCCAGGGTCACACAGCTAGGAAGTTGTTAAGTGTCTGAGGCCACATTTCAACTCAGCTCCTCCTGACTTTAGGATTGGGGCTCTATCCACTGCATCACCTCTCTGCCCCTGAGCACAAGATTTTATAAGTAATGTGTAACAGAGCTCACATCCCAACTCAGGATGCCTGGCTCCCAGTCCATGAGGCTCTCTAAAGCTTTTTCATATTATTTCCAAACCATTGTCACATCAAAGGTCTGGCAGAAGTAGAAAATGCCTAGGCTTGGGGAGGACCTTAGGAAAAGCAGCAAAGTCATTGATATTTGTCTTTGATGTCCAGTGCTACAAATTGTCTCTGGCTAATCTTTCACTTCCAACCTGGTGCCTAGAGACTTCATGCTGTGTCTCCTCCTCCTCCATCACAGTTTTAACACTTTAAAATAGATGTTGCTCTTTCAGCTATTGTATAGATCGAAAGTATAAGAAAATAAAAACGACTCAGTTAGTCATAAATCAAATTTTCATATAACGAGGAAACCTCATTGCAATGTTTCCTACAAATGTTCATTTGGCATCTGCTCAAAGATGATTAGTGATGGGGAACTCACTACCTATATGTAGAGGCAATTGATTTATCTAATTTTTAGAAAAGTTTTCTTTCCATTGAATGCTAAGATTCTGTGCCTCCTACCTATTGTTCCTGATTTTGTTTTCTGGGTCAAGAAAACTATGGCTTTCAAGTGCTTGAAGATAGCTGTTATCATCATCATCATTGCCATCTCTATCATTCCCATCACCACCACCACAATTACTATTATGATCATCATGATCATTACCTTCATCATCATATTACTATCAGAACCATAACCACCACCATTATCACCATCATCACTAGCAGCACCATGATTATTATGATCATCACCATTGTTATCATCATTATCTTTGCTTCAGGGAAATCCCTTTGGTGGATGAGTGGAGGATGGAAAGCTACTGCTTTAAGATTAGCAAAATGTTTTACAATTATCATTTTATTTGGTCCTCTCAAAAACCTTGGGAGATGTTAATATGATCCTGACTTGACAGTTGTGGATACTGAAGCACAGAGAGGCTAACTTCCTTGCCTAGGATCAATACTGTTTCTCCACCATATCTTCCCTCTTTTGCACCAAACATTCCTAGGTCCCTCATTTGGTAGCATGTAACCTGCTCCTCTTCTCATCTTGGTCTTCCTCTTCTAGATGTGTTCCGGTTTATTGATGTCTTCTTAGAAATGTGACATATAGCCCTAAATACATTACTTCATGTATGGTCTGACTAAGGCAGAGCACAGTGGTATTATATTTCCTTCACTTTGAATCCTACAATTCTTTGGGTGACTTTTTGTGGTTGTTGGGAAGTTGTCAATATATTGATTCATGTTGGCTTTAAAGCCAGTAAGTGCTTGAGACCCAAGTCTTCCGGACTCTGAGTCTAGCACTTGCAGATATGTCTTATCAGTGTGTGAAACTCTAGAGCCTGATGTAAAAATTCCCTCCTCGGATGCAAAGAGATAACCAATCGATCATTTACCGTCTTTGAGAATTGCTAGGAGACACTGAGAGGTAGAATTACTTGCTCAGCAGGTGTCAAAGGTGTTCCTGACTCCAAGTAAGTCTTTGGGTTGTCAACCAGCACTGGATGTGCCACAGTGAAGAAGTGCTAGAAACCCAATGGCAGGCAAAAACATCTCCATATTCTGATGGAGAAGGCAAGAAACCAACAACAGTTGATTAAGAGGTCTGAGGCAAACAGAGGAGGATCTTAGGATGATAAGTATATCTAAAGCTGGAAGGAACCTCATATCATCTCATCCAACTTCTTAATTTAACTAGGGGAAAACAGATCTAGGGAGGTTGTGATTTGTCCTATATCACATAGGTAGGAAAGCATAAGGCTCTCTGACTTAAGAGCCAATGCTTTTCTCGCTGCATTAGGATGCTCTAGGAGGAGACTTAAATGGTGGGAGATTCTTGGAGAAAGACTGGAGAAGTCTAGGAACATGGGAAGGCCTGAGAATCTAGGGAGTAGGGAGGTAATGGGAAACATGGGGAAGCTGGAGGAATAGAGAAGCAGGAGGAAGACCTTGAAGTATAGAGAGGCTGAGGAAGCCTGGTGGGCCTGTTGACATAGAAGCTGGAGAGGGATGATGAGGTTTCAAGAAATAGGGAGGCTGGGGAGATGGAAAAGGTACAGGGCTAGTTGGGACGGAGGCTTAGGTAGAGTTACTGAGAGACAAAGGAAGGGGGTTTGTTCAGAAGGCCTAAGTAGTGCTACGGAGATCTAGTTTCCTCCCATCCAATCCTAGTGATATCTGGGTATGGGTGGTGGTAGAGCCATTAGCTCCTCAGGTTCTTGGGAGACATAGAAATCTAGTTCCTGAGGAAGTGGGTAATGGGGTGGAGAAGGGAAGTTCTAGAAGGAAGAGTGCTGGGGGTGGGGAATAGAAGGGAGTCCAGTGAAAGTACAGTGCAGTCAGTAAGTCAACAAATATTAAGCATCTATTCTGTGCCAGGTACTGTGTTAAGTTCTGAGCATACAAAGAAAGCTAAGAAATACTCCCTGCTCTCAAGGACGTCACAGTCTAATGAGACAGACAACGTATAAACAACCATGTAGCACAAATAAGTGACAGGATAAATTGGGTGAGCATCGACAGAGAGAAGGCACAAGAATTAAGGGAGATTGGGAAAGGTTTCTTGGGGAAGATGGAATTTTAGCTGGCCCTTGAAGGAAGCCAGGAGAGCCAGGACATGAAAATGAGGAGGGAGAACCCTCCAGGCATGGGGGTAAGCTAGAGAAAATGCACAGAATTCAGGGATAGAGTGTTTTGTGTGAGGAACAGGAGAGGCTAGAACCACTGGATTGTGGGGAATGTGGAAGGAGGAAGCCAACTGCAAAGGTAGGGGGGCAGATTGTGAAAGGCTTTGAATACCAAACAGTAGTTTATATTAGATGCCGGAGTTTATTGAGTAGGACCTGTGTTTTAAGAAGATCCTTTTGACATCTGAGCGTAGGATGGATCGGAATGGGGATGTCAGCTCAGTAGCAGGCTATTGTCATAGCCCCGATGTGAGGTGATGAGGAGCTATACCATGGAGGCCGAGAGAAAGGGACGTGCTGGATTTGGAATCAGAGAACAGAATCACAAAACCGCAGGGTTGGGAGGGACCTTGGCGGCCGTGTGGTCTAATCTATTCACAAAAGGCAACATCGTTATCACATATGTGACAAGTGATCATGCAGTTTCTGCTTGAAGACCTCCAGGAATGGGAGCCCATGACACATTTCTCTTTGTTGGGAAGTTTTTTTTTCTGATGTGGAGCCTAAATTTTCTTTTCTGTTACTTCTAGTAATTGTTCTCCCTTTCCCAAGTCTCACCCTCCCCTTTTTGTGACAGTCCTTCAAATACTTTGAGAGCATAAGATCTCCCGACTCTTCTTGTTTTTGTTAAGATTCCTAATTTCTTCACCTTCAGATGTCATGAACCCAAGATCCTTCACGATCCTGATTCCTCTCCTTTGGCTGATCTCCATCATATTAATGATCTTCCTACACCCTGCGGCCAGAACTGGACACAATACTCCATGTGAGGTCTGACAAGGGCAGAGTGCAGGGAAATTATCATCTTCCCTGTACTTAGGAGTTATGCCCTAGATTCAAATCTTGGCTTTGTCAGTTACTACATGTACAACCTTGAGCAAGTCACTAAATTCATTTCTCAGTTGTTAAATGAGAGGATTGAGCTAGATGGTCCCTGAAGTCCTTTCCAGCTATAAATCCATGTTCTTCTTTAAGGGGCAGCTAGGTACAATAGTGGATAGAATGCCAGGTGTTGAATCAGGAAGTACAGCTTAATGAGTTCAAATCTAGCCTCAGACATTTACTAGCAGAGTGACCCTGGATAAGTGATTTGACTCTGTTTGCCTCAGTTTCCTCATCTGTAAAATTAGCTGGAGAAGGAAATGGCAAACCTCCTCAGTATCTTTGCCAAGGAAATTCCAAAATGGGGTCATGGAGAGGTAGACATGACTGAAATGACTCAATAAGCCTTTTTGTCTCAACTTTGGGGCTGTAGGCAAGGACCTAGGTGACCAGCAGATGGTGCTCTCTTCTCTTCCAGTCCAGCTCTACAGCCTGACCTCTGGAGCAGCCATTGGAGTGATGGAGGGCCAGGGTTTGACCCTCTGGAACCCAAAGGTAGAAAGCCATATCTTGGAGCTAGAAAGGACCTTGAAGATCATCCAGTCCAAACTCCTACTTTATGCAATTGAGCTGCTTTCAAATACAGGAACCCTGATTTTTTATCTACTCCCTTTCTTTCCCCTACTTTTTGTTGAGAGATAGCCAGTTACCCACCTTTGTTCTCTGGGGAGCTCACTACCTTAAGAAGCAATCCCTTTTGTTTCTGAGAACCTTCTGATCAAAAAGAAATTTTCCTGGTCAATTTCTCAGAAGGTGGAAATCTGCCTCTCGGGGATTTTGGAATGCAACCTCAGGCGAAGTCCCACAGGAAGGAAAGTGTACATGAGACTTGAAATGACCTTCCTCCTTGGACCTCGCTCGCTGCTTTGTTTTGCTTGCTTATCCTGTGCTACTGAACTTTAGCAATCTCTCGGGTTGTGCCTTTACTCAACTACAACCTTTATGAGGGTAGGAACTATATCACAGGTATGGTTGCCCCAGCATCTAATGCCAGAGCTTTATATGTGGCTAATAGTTATTCATTGGATGAATAAATTCAGAGCTGGGAGCAAGGTCAGTCCTTCTTCTAGGTAGTGATGGGATGTGGTACGGTGGATAGAGAAGTGGCTCTGCAAAACTCTTTGATGCATATTAACCTGAGTCACTGGGTCTCCCTTTCCTCATCTATACAATGAAAGATTGAAATGAATGGCTTCTGGGTTCCTTCCTGCTTTAGGTCCGTGAAGTAGGGTCCCTAGTGCCTCAATAGCTTTTAAGTGTAGCAAAATGAAGCTATGCGGACCTGAAATTTTCCCTTCTCCTTTCCCTTTATGGATAAAATCCCTCCAGTCTCTATGTGAGCTTTGGACGCCTCACGCCTGTCTTTCTCTCTTGTTGCTGTTGGATGATCCTCTTGGGATTCATGACGAAGCTTCAGGGTACTGAGTTGAGGTCATTTCAGGTAAGTTGCTGATTTGGTCCAGAGGTTGGCTGCTAAGACTTCTATTGACTACTTCTATTATAACTTCGATTCATACAAGTGGTGTGTGTGTGTGTGTGTGTGTGTGTGTGAAGCCTTTCCCTATTCTAAACTCAGTATAGGAGCAGTGAGCAAAGTCCAGAGGGATTTCTCCAAAAGGACCCTTCTGCCAGGGATCTCAAACCCTTGCTAAGTTGATTAGTGCTCCTGAGCCCATGAATATAATTGAAATAATTTCATTCCATTCAAGCATGTATTGAGCTCCTACTGTGTGTGTCAGGCCCTGTGCTAAGTGATGGGGACACAAAAAGTAGCTTACAATCTGGGACATAAGAATTCCTGGGTGGAGATATCAGTGGCAAAGGGAGTTGATGGAGAAGTAGGATTTGAGCTGATGATGATAGAGATGGAATCAGGAAGGCGATCCAGAAAGTTTTGGAATTGGTGGGGGAAGATTTGGGAAGGCTTGGGTGGAGAAGTGCCAGAAGAGTAGAGAAAGAGAAGTCCTCCCAAACTCCCTCAGGGGATTTGATGGCTCTACCAGTAAAAGCTATCTGTCACAGGGAAGAAGACTAGAACCTGGAGGACTTTGTGGATGTTGCAAAGAGAAAATTTTGGCTTGGTAATGTCAGAAAAATGTCTTAAAGCTCAGAAAAATGGAATGTCCAGCATCAAGAGGGTAGACCCTTCCTCTTTGGGGGTCTCCAAGTAGAGACCAAGTGACTACCTGTCTCACATGGGGTACTGCATTTACCAAGTACAGGGCAGGCTTTTGAGGCCTCTCCCAAAATGTGATCCTTGGCTTCCTGGGCCATGAGTGCTGCAATCCCCACACACATGGACCTTTTCAATAACCGGGGTACCAGAATTTTCCATCACTTTCTGAGAAGACTCCAATTTTTCTAGACGTGAAGTACCACCCATCTTAAGACATTTGGACACCAGAAATCCCCCGGGAAGCCAACTGTAGTATTTCAAGTAATGAATAGAATTCCCTGAGACTTGGGGATCAAAATTCCAGAAAGAAATGGCCATCAACATTTTCAGAGAAGTGGATGTTGCTCACGTTCCTAGAGACAAGAAATCACCAACTAGATTTGAAATCACAGGACCTGGGTTGGGATACCCGGTTCTGACCTTGGACAAATCCCCTTCACTCATGGGGGTCGCGGTTTTCACTTCTCCAGAGTGCTCGGGCTGCTCCGGTTGATCTCTAAGGTGCCTTCCAGGTCCCAGCTGAGTGGATGTCAGCTCCTTGGGGCAGAAGACTGCGTGACTAGGGTCTCGTAGCCCCAGGCCTGGCAGGGGCTGGAGCCGGTAGATTGAGTGACAGGTTCTAGCCCTAACTCTAGCGCTGCCCTGGTCCAGCATTCCCAGAGGAGGCGAAGCCGCCGGCTCCTGACTCTAGGGCGCAGGGCGGGCTGCGCGGTGCCGGGCTGGGGAGGGCCGCGCTGCCCGCAGCTCTCGGCAGGGGGCCGCGCTCCCTCATCCATCCCCCTCCTTGGCGTTCCCGCGCTCCCCGCGCTCCCCTCGCTCCCCCCGGCTCTCCCGCCCGCCAACTCGGCTCCTCCCCGGCGGTGGGGGCGGCCCCGGGCCGGCGGCGGCGGCGGCGCACGCTTCCTGCGGGGCGGCGGCTGAGGCTGAAGCTGGATCTGGGGCTGAGCAAACGACGCGGAGCCCGAACAGGAACCCGAGCGCAGAGGAGCCCGAGCCGGAGCCGGAGCCGCAGCCGGAGCCGCAGCGGGAGCCGGAGCCGGAGCCGGAGCCGGAGCCGAAGCCGAAGCCGGAGCGCAGCGGAGCCCGAGCCCGAGCCGAAGCGCAGCGGAGCCCAGTCGGGAGCCTGACCCCCCGGAGCCGGGAGCGCGAGCCGGGAGCGCGAGCCGAGCCCGCCGCGGCCCCGATCGCGGGCGCTGTAGCCCCCCGCAACCCCACGGGCGCCGAACCGGCCCGCCCTTCCTGCCCGGGCTCTCCCCGCGCGCTCCGCCCCGGGCCGCCCCCGGAGGCGCCTCGGGAACAAAGGCGCCGGACCCGCCCCCGGCCCCCAGCCCCTAACCCCCGCCCCGCCCCGCCGGGCCCCTAGTCTGCAGCCATGAAGCCGGGGCCGCCGCACCGAGCAGGGGCCGGGGCCGGGGCCGGGGCCGGGAGCGGGAGCGGGAGCGGGGCCGGGGCTGGGACCGGCGCGGGAGCGGGGGCTGGGGCCGGGGCCCGCGGGATGCTGCTGCCGCCGTTGCTGCTGCTGCTCTTGGCGGGACGCGCCGCCGGGGTGAGTGAGAGATGGGAGACCCCTCCCCAGAGTCCCCTCTCCGCCCTCCAAGTGTCTCCCCTTCCCCCTTTCCCTAGTGATTCCCCCTTTTCCCTTCCTCTCGAATCCTCCTCCCCTTCCCCAAATTCCTTCCCTTCCCCCCATCACAGGTGTACCCCCCCACCCCCTCCCCGTAAACCTCTGCCTCCGCCTCCCTTAGTGTCCCCCTTCCTTGTGTCCACCCTTCTCCTCTCCCCAAGTGACGGCTCCCCAAAGTATATCGTCTTCCTCAGCCCCTTCCCTAAATGCCCCTGTCGCCCTCTGCCCAGTTCTCTGTCCCCACTCCTCAAGGCTCCCTTCTCTCCTCTTCAGATATCCGCTTCCTCCTCCGCATGGTTTCTCCCTGACCCTCTCCCCAGCCTTAGGTCTCCAGTATCCTTTTCCCTGACTGACCCTCCCCAGCCTTAGGTCTCCAGTATCCTTTTCCCTGACTGACCCCTCCCCAGTCAGCTTCCTTCCTTTCCTTCTCCTCCTCCCCTTCTTCTCCCTCTCCTCCTCCTCCGTGCTCTTCCCCTGCTCTTGACCCTTCTCCCACCTTCCCTCCTGCTGTTCCCCATCCCTTCTTCCTTAGGGCCTCCTCCCCTCTCCTTCCCATCCTCAGATTAAGGCCTATCTAACACAGTCCTTTCCTCTGGTCCCCCTTCTCTGCTCCCCTTTAGGCATCTGCTCCAAGTGCTTCTACTTTTGATGAAGGGGACCATTATGACCCTCATTAGTGCCCCTTTTGTGCCCCTTCTTCATTCCCCTCAAATTGAGGCCCTGCTGAGAGCTAGACCTCGTCCCTATTCTAGCCACAGCCCTAGGCTAACCAGTGGGGAGAAGAAGGCTGGTGGGTGTGACCACAATGTTTGGGGAGAGGGGCATCTGGGTATTGCTGCTGAGGAGAGTATCTCTGAATTATGGGTGTGTCCTGGTATCTGTGCCTCTCTGGTCACTGCCCACTTCAGGTGAACAGAAAACACTGGCCTCCGGGGATTTCTTTGTGTCCTCCTTTGGACAAGCTGGTTGCTCACTCACTCTTTGAGGGTCACCTGTGTGAGAGTGTTGGGGCATATAAGGGTTACTAGGGTCAGATATGAGTGTGATGTTAATGGGCATGTGGGAGATTAGAGGAGATGGGGAGCTAGGCAGGGGTGACCCAAGTCTGAGTGATGGTGATTAAGGGGTGTGTGTGTGTGTGTGTGTGTGTGTGTGTGAAGGTGACCTGGATGCATAATGGTGAAGGGTGTATGTGTGTAACTGGGCTGTGTGCAAGAGAGTGACGTGAGTATGTAATGTGTATGTATGAGACTAGGTCTCTGTGTGAATGAGAGCTTGATGGATGGGTGTGTGTGCCGGTGGCTGTATGGGTGACCACGAGGGATGTGTGTACATGTTGGGGACCTCGGTATGTGTAACTGAGGGGTGTGTGTATGCTAGTGCTTGATTGCATGTGCCTGTGAGGGGTACCATGATGGGGGATGTGAGGGAGTTTATAGGACTGTTTGTGTGATTGTGTCATGTGTGTCTGCCCACACACATGTGGGCCTGTGGAGCCCAGACTTAGGAGCTTTGTTTTAAATACTGATTGGCTGAGCCTGCGTTTGGAGGTATAGGGAGAGGTGGCTGAAAACGTCTTGGGTCATCTCTTCTTTGGGGGTGTGGTAGCCCAAGGTCAGTCCATCAAAAGGGGCTAGAGATCATAGACCTCTTTGCTGGACTGTGTCTAAGTTTTGATAAGGGATGGCATGGAGCTGTAAGATTGCCCTGGAGCAAAAGTTAAGATCTGTTTTCCCCTCCTCCTCCTCCTCCTGCCTTTCCCCCAATTCCAAAGTTGTGAAATGATTTGGGGGGATGGGGCTGACAGTAGTTGCGGGTGACTAGCCGTGCCCACACTTCCATGGGGAGTAAGGAAGGAGTTGAATGGCCTGGGGAATTAGATCTTGCTGGAAGCTATGAGGATGGATGTGTGTTGGTGACTGTGTATGTGTGACCACGAGGGATGTGTGTATATGTTGGTGACCTCGATATATGTAACTCTGAGGGGTGTGTGTATGATAGTGTCTGGTTGCCCTGGTGGAACAGGCTCACCCATATGTGGCCGTCCAGATCCTCTTTCCTGGCTCCTAGGGGAGGTCAGGGTCATAGGTGGGAGAAGGGGCAGCAGTAGGAATGATCCTGTACAAATTTGGGGTACCCAGGAGTTTTAGAAGGTCTGGGAGCTACTATCTGGAGGGACTAAGCAGGGAGGGTCTCCTGTTGGACACTGAGGGGCTCCTGTCATCTCTTATGACATAGCTGTGAAGTAGGTGGGGCAAGCATTATTAGTAATCTGTGTGGAGAACAGAGACAGTAGGGCACCGTAAGTATTGGATAGAATACTTGAGTCGGAGTCAGGAAGACCTGCCTGACTCATTAGTTGTGGGATCCTAGACAAGGCAGTTAATACCTCCCCAACCTCGGTTTGCTCATCTCTAAAATAGGGATAGTAATAGCACCCACTTCCCAGGTGGTTCTGAGAATAAATGAGATAATGTTTGGAAAGCTCTTTGCAAACCTTAAATATTAACTATAATGAGGATGATGTACTCGGAGTCAGGAAGCTTGAATTCTATGCTTTACTGATCCAGGGCAAAATCTTTTCCCTTTCCAATTCAGTTTGCTACAGTAAGTGTTATGGAGGGCTCCCTGTGTGAGTTACTGGGACATCCAATATTTAATAATTTGGGGAAGAAATGTGTTATAGGGAAGCGTTGTGTTTGGAGTCAGATCTTGGGTTCCGGTCCCACCCTTGTAACTTATTAGCTATATGAAGTCTCATTAGCTCTGTGGGCTTCTTCTATCTATAAAATGAGGGGATGATTGATTAGGTAAGGTGATCTCTGTTTCTTTGAAGCTCTAAATTTATGATCTCTGGAGGCATTAGGGAAGGTTTCTCACAGAAGGGGGATCTAAGCCATGCCTTAAAAGAAGGTAGGGATTCTACAGCTGAGAGAGAGCCTTATTTCTTCAACTAGTAAAAAGAAATAATACTTACTGGGATTGCTCGGTGGTATGTGGTAGTGGATAGAGCACCAGGTCTTGAGTTCAAATCTGTCTCATACTTACTAGCAAGTCAGTTAATCTAACTGTTTTGCTTCGGTTTCCTCATCTATAAAATGACCTGGGGAAGGAAATGGCAAGCTGCTCCAAAGTATCTTTGACAAGAAAACCCTAAATGGGGTCACTAAGACTCAGGACTGAACCCTAACAAATTTTTGCATTCCCTTCCTAGAAGGATACTTTATACATATGAAGGTACTTTGAGTGTGGGCTGTCTCCCTATTTCATAGATGGAAGGGATTTAAGATGGGACTAACCGAGAAGGAGCAGGGCTTGGTTTTCCCCTGGGATGCAGATAAGCCTGAATAAGAGGAAGTAAGCCACAGGTAGGATATTTGCTTGAAAAAGCACCCTAGCTCAGAGAAAGCTGTAGAATGAATCCTTTCCCTGGGCTTCGTTTAAAGCCAGCATGTGGTTCGTATGGATCAGATTTAGGGACAGACTTGCTGGGAGAGTGAGGAGCAGGGTAACTCCTCTGTGCTCCTGGAAGTGGAAGGAAGTCTCTGGGCTGCCCAGGTTCGCTGTGGTCACCTACCTGCCTTGGAGGATTGCACTCAGTGATGAGGGATAGGAGGTTAGAATCACTGCAGCATAGTCTTAGAGTGGGAAGGGAGCTGAGAGATCTGAGAGTCCACGATAAAGGAACCTTTTCTATAGTATCACAGAAAATTGGTTAGCCAGTCAACTAGTATTTATTAAGTGCCTGCTGTGTGCCAAGCGCCGTGCTTAGCAATAGGGATACAAAGGCAGAAGCTGAATTTCTGCTCTTGATCTTAGTTTAATGATCATTCTGGCTGTGCTTGAACATCCCAGTGATAGGAAGCTCATTACCTTACAAAACAGACAATTCCATTGTTACATAGTTATGATTCAGAAAAGCACTGAGGCGGGAGGGGAGGATTGGTGAATCAGTAGATATTCATAAAGAAATGTCCACAGGATCACAATATTAGGGCTGGAAGGGATACGAGGGTACAGTAAATTAGAATTATCCCATTGGATGATAGATTTAGAGATGGAGTAGAACTCAAAGGTCACCTAGTCTCTGGCTTCTTAAACTGTGGGTCATGATCCATATGGGGTCTTGTAACTGAATGTGGGGAGTTGGGAAATGATGATAATTTATTATCAGTAAATGTGTGATTTTTATACCTATTTTGTAGACCTCTATACCTTGGCTCATGTAAAAATTTGTTAGGCAGAAAAAGGGGTCGAAAGTGGAAGAAGTTTAAAAAGTCCTGCTCTAGTCTAGTCCTTTCACTGTGCCAATGAGAAAACTCAGGCTTGCATCCTTAATACCCAGGTGATTGTAAGCAGCTCAGCTGGGGGTTTGAACCTAGTGCTCAGTCTCCTTTCCGGCATACTCTCACAGAGAGTATTGTCAGAGCTGGAAAGGGCCTCCAAAGTCACCTAACAGTACTCTCATTTTACAGAGGAATAGGAGATCCAGATAAGTGAAGTGACTGGTCAGAGATCACCCAGGCGTGAAGCAGGAGATCTGGGATTTCTGGGACCAGCAGTGGGCTCACCAACCGGTTGGCCAGGAAGTTAGATCAAGGCCAGTTTGGGGATAATAGCTCTCCAGTCCAACAGGCTAGCTCCTCACTCTCCATAGTGTGAATATCAAAGCTATAAACACATGAAGAGATACCAGGCAACATATTCTAAGGGCTAAAGGTGGGAGAGGGAGAGGGGAAGGAGGGAAGGACAACACTGAGATATGGTACTGGGGGGGAGGGAGGGAGGGATAGAGAAAAAGAGACAGAGAGAGACAGAGACAGAGAGAGACAGACACACACACAGAGAGACAGAGAGAGACACAGAGAGAGACAGAGAGAAGAGAGACAGAGAGAGACAGAGAGAGAGAAGAGAGACAGAGAGACAGAGACAGGGAGAAGAGAGAGAGACACACAGAGAGACAGAGAGAAAGAGAGAGAGAGAGAGAGAGATACAGACACATAGCGGCAGAGAGACAGAGGGAAAAATAGGGAGACAGAGACAGACACACAGAGACAGTGAAATAGGAGACAGACAGAGAGATAGAAAGACACAGACAGAAAGAGATAAAGGGAGAAATAGGGAGAGACAGGGACAAAAACAGACACACAGAGACAGAAATAGGTGACAGAAATAAGAGATACACAGAGATAGAAAGATAGAGATGAGACAGAAACAGAAAGACAGACACACACAGAGACAGAGCAAACTGGATTTGGAGTCAGATGACTGATTTAAATCCTGATGTGGGGCAAATCCCTTCCCTCTGGGCCTCAGTTTCCTCATGTGTAAAATAAAGGTTGGGCTTGGCTGGCCTTTGAGAGATCAAGCTGGTCAAGGAAAACTTCCTAGGAAGGAGAAGGATAAATCAGCTGAAACTAGCCAGAGATGAAGGGAAAGGGCTCACAGCTACAAGGGATTTTAGAAGTCAGCTAATAATCCAGTCTCTTTCTCCCTATAGTTTAGGAAACTGAGGCCCCGCTCTGGGAAAAGGACTTACCCAATGTCACCCCATCTCAGGACTGGGAGCCAGGTTTTCTCAAACCAGATCTGAGGCATTGTGCTAGAAGCAACAGAATTCTGGTCATGAAGTCTGCAAAACCCTGTTTTAAATCCCAATTCTAAGACCACGTGACACTGGGCAGATCCCTGCCTCTCAGAGCCTTTGTCCTACTTTGTGAAAAGAAGGGGGCTTGTCCAGATGACCTTTAAGATGCTTTCTGCCTCCCTGTGATTCTTTGATTTCACCATTCCATCTGCATCCTCCCTGCAGCCCTTGTTCACATCCTGCCTGAATGCTTGAATTCTGGAGGCACTTAGAGAGGGGCTGGACTACTGGCCCCTAAGGTCCTTCCCAGCATGCACCTTCTGTGGTAGAGCTAGCCACTGAAAGGTTGGGAACCAATGAGTTCTCCATCACTTGGATGTGTATTTTTGGAAGAAGTTCCATTACTTCTTGGATGTTTTAGAGAGGATTCATAGTTTAGGTTTGGGGTGGGTTGATATCTCTTACACTTCTAAGATTCTGTGTTTGAACATTCTGTGTTCTAAGGGCCCTCCCAGCTCTGATATCCCATGTTCTAAGACCCTCCCAACTCTGACTTTCTGGGTTCTAAGGACCTTCCCAGCTCTGACATCCTGGGTTCTAAGGGCCCTCCCAGCTCTGACCTCCTGGGTTCTAAGGGCCCTCCCAGCTCTGACCTCCTGGGTTCTAAGGGCCCCCCCAGCTCTGATATTCCGTGTTCTAAGGGCCCTCCCAGCTCTGATATTCCGTGTTCTAAGGGCCCTCCCGGCTCTGATATTCCGTGTTCTAAGGGGCCTCCCGGCTTTGATATTCCGTGTTCTAAGGGCCCTCCCGGCTCTGATATTCTGTGTTCTAAGGATTCTTCTAATTCTGATATTCTGTGTTCTAAGGGCCCTTCCAGCTCTGACCTTTTATATTTTTCAAGGCCTCTTTTAAGTCGACAGTCTTTTTATCTCTTAAAATATCTCCAACTTCTGACAGTTTGTGTTTTAAGATTCCTTCAAACTCAGTATTCTATGTTCTGTGGTCCCCTCCCAACTCAGATTTTCCATGTCCCAGCTTTGATAATTATTCTAAGGCCTCTTCTAGGTCTGACGATCTTTTATCTCCTCAAGTCCTCCCCAGCTCAGATTTTCTCTATTCCAAGGGCTCTCTCAGAGGTCTGACTTTCTGTATTTTAAGATTATTAAATTTTTTTCTGTGTCTACACACATTCCACTTGTCCTACAAAATCCAGCAGCCCATTTATTTCTTGTTTGCTTGCTTGGTCTCTCTGTCAGACCGCTGTCTCCCAATGAGGTGAGAACTGCGGGATGTCAGGTCTTCTAACTCCATCCTTTCTCAGGACTCACCCAGCACCCTCAGAGTGAGTCACTGAAAGCTCTGTGGGATGGGAAACTTTTGGCTCTTGCTCTGGAAAAAGCTGGTAATTGATGTGTGTGTATATGTGTGAATGAATGCTGGGTTGTGTTTGGGAGCCAACCTGTAGGAGGGAAAGGGGTCTTTGGGTTCTGGACCTGGCCTGTCTTTGCTGTGAGGTCACTCTGGGCCTCTGGATCCCTTTGAACTATGAAATCTTCTCTCCCTCTGGGGTTCCCAAGCCTTAACCCAACTTTGGCCCACTGCACCTCTCAACCCTCTGTTGTCCAGATTAGGGGGCTTGAACCTCATGGATTACTGAGTACCCATGGATTAGGGGGGTTGCCTTTAGAGGGGATAAAGGGAAGACAGGCACTAGTCGGGCCTTTCTCTGGGTTCTAGAAGGTGTATAATGTCCCAAGAGCTTGAGTGGGAACATCTCCAGTTGCTGTAATTCCTATTCTCCTTTTTTCTTTAAAAGCTTTTATAATTTTAACCACAACCTATTTTTCTTTCAAAAATCTTTTTTATTGATGCTTTAAAAATATCACTGCCTGAATTATGACTTTTCACAACCCTTTTGCCTCCCTGGCAAAAATCATAACAGATAAGTACTGTCAGAAACAAATCCGTATGTCTGAAAATATATACCACATTCTGCACCTGTAGTCTACCACCTCTCTGTTGAGAGCTTGAAGGACATTTCACCATCAATGCATCGATCTTAATTCTGAAGTCTTTCAGCTTCCAACCTCTCTTTCTTCCTGTTCTCCCTCATGTACTCTTGTGTTCGAGCCCAAACCGGCCTGCTTGCCTACGGTATAAACAACATTCCTTCCCCTGCCTCCATGTTTTGTTCCCGGAATGCTCCCCCACTTCCCCTCTGCTTCTTGGAAGCTTCTCCCTGGCTTTCTTCAAGGTCCATCTCAAGTGCCACCTCCTATAGGAAGCCTTTCCTGATTTCCCTCAGAAATCAGCAATTTCTACCATTCCTCCCTTGCCCTTTTTTTGTACTGGTTTTGTCTAAATCATGTATGTTTATTCCTCTGTGTACATGCTGTGGAGTGTCTTCATTAGTTCCTTGAGGGCACAGACATTTCATTTTTGTTTGCATGGCACACAATAGGTGCTCAATATATGCTTATTTATTAAACATGGAATGGAGGATGAGCTGGAAACTTGGATCTGTTATTATAGAAGGACTCAAAACAAGTTTCCATTGATCCCAAAGTCAAGCTTACTTTGGCTCTGAGAGTATTGTCCAGGGCTCTCTGCCCTAGTTCCCCCACCCCGCCCCAATTCCTGTCCCAACGTTAAATATTTATTGAGTGTCTGCTGTATGGCATGCTCCAGGCCAAGGAAGATATTGGCATTATATTCAGGGAGCTTGTAGTCGCCTGGGGAGCCGATAGGCAAGACGGTGATATAAGTTACAAGGACAAAAAGTAATCTTTAGGTTCCTCATTGAGGAACAAAGCTGGAGAAGGACGGACGGGGTCTCCTGACTGCTCCTTCCTGAGGGCCAGAAAAGTGGGGACAAGCAGGCCCTTTAGAGACCAGCCAGGCCATCCCCCTGCATCCAGGCAGGATGGTTCCATAGTCAGTGTTTCAGACTGGCTGTAGGTCAGTTTCCTGCTGTAGGTCAGCCCAGGGCGTGCAGCTGGGGATGCTGGGGCTGTGTGCAGTCTGCTAAATCAGCCTGGGTTCTAGCTGCATCTGAGTGCTGGGGAAGGCAGGGAAGGGAAAGAGATGGGCCAAAATGGTTAAAGTAGGCGCTTGGAGGGATTGGAGGTGAGGTGGGACAGAAGGTGGCTGGCAGAATAGCTTGAGCAAAGTATGTGTGTGTGTGTGTGTGTGTGTGTGTGTGTGTGTGTGATCAGGAGGCTGGTTTGACTGGAGTCTTGAGTCTGAGTAGGAGAAAGAGAATTGGAAGAGGAAATTGCAGAGAATTTCAGAGATGGAAGTGTAGAACACAGAGCTGGGAGGGTCCTTAGAACCCAGGAGGTCAGAGCTGGGAGGGCCCTTAGAATCCAGGAGGTCAGAGCTGGGAGAGCCCTTAGAACCCAGGAGGTCAGAGCTGGGAGAGCCCTTAGAACCCAGGAGGTCAGAGCTGGGAGGGTCCTTAGAACCCAGGATGTCAGAACTGGGAGGGGCCCTTAGAACCCAGGAGGTCAGAACTGGGAGGGCCCTTAGAACCCAGGAGGTCAGAGCTGGGAGGGCCCTTAGAACCCAGGATGTCAGAGCTGGGAGGGCCCTTAGAACAGGGGATGTTAGACCTGGAAGAGATGTTTAGTCTAACCCCTAGTTTTATAGGGTTTTATGATCTAGAGTGGGAAGCACCTTTCTGAGGCACCAAGTCAAGTCCTCTCATTTTGAATGTGAGGAAACCGGAGCTGAGCCTGTGGGGCTGTAAAGGGCTCCCCATGTCAGCCTGCTTCATCCTCCCTCATAGAGGCAGAGGCTGTTCTGGAGGCAGCCTTCAGGAGGGCTTGCTAGCATCCTGGGTAGGTCTGGACTTGTCCTTTCTGCTGCAGGGAGCAGAGTCAGAGGCCGAGGCCCAAGCCACATCTGAGTCCTGCTCCCAGCTCGGCGCCACATGGCCGGGTGGGTGGGGGGTCTGTGGTCTGATGCTCCACTGCCACCTGAGCTCCGGGCTTTCACCCAGAGGTTCTCTTCCCTCTAATTACACGTCTAGGAATGGCTACCCTGGGCCACCCCACACAGGGGAAGGGAATGGTGGGGGGGAGGGCACCGGGGACCCCAGGCTAGCCTGGCTTTAGCTCTACCTCCGGGATGGGGGGCTGCAATCACACAGGAGGGAGTCTGGGACTTTTCTGGGAATCGGAACGAGAGGGGCCAGTCTCTCCCTCGGGAATTTGGCGTTTAACGTCCCTTTTGATTTTTTGATGTCATTCTCCAGAGCTCACCTCTCTCCCTTGTAGCTCCAGCAGCTCTTCTCTTCCCCCTCCCCCATGGGGCCTTGCTTCTTCAGGCTGGGGAAGCTTCCCCCATGGCAGCTTCACCCCCATAACATTCCTCCCCACATTCTTGGGCTCCACCGTTTGAACAATGTTCTCTCTACATTCTCCATCTCGCTGGCAGAGATGGAGCTTCTCCACCCCCCACATTCCCAGACCTTCCCACAGGGAAATCGGGCCCCCAGCTTTTCAGGCTCTCCCACACGGCCAATACCCTCTCCCTCACCCACTTCCACGTGCCTCCCCTCATTTCCTGTCATTTTCTTTCCACCTCACCCAGACCCTCCTCATTTATAGCATCACCCACGAGGACCAGCTACATGACCCTGTGAGGGGGAGGCTGGACTTGGGAGTCAGGAAGTCTTGTGTTCAAATCCTGCCTCTGATTCTGAGAGGGTCTTTGGGCCTGGACGGAATGTACAATGAATGTAAAGCTCTAAACCATCCGAGCTTTAGGTTAATCATATGTAGAAAGAGGATAATAATACTCACAGTGTCTACCCACCCGAGGTGTTGGGAGGATAAAATGAGATACTGTTAAAATGCTCTGTGAACTTTGATGGGCTCTAGAAACGTCTGCCTTTTTTCAACAAGAGGCAATGTGGCCCTGATAGAGTTAGGAGGCCCTCGGGGTCACATCTCAGCTTTGATGCCAGTGGTGTGGGGAACTTTGTCACCTCCCATGTTCTCATCTATAATATGGAGATAATGAGGTTAATACTTGACTTACAGGGTTCTTATGGCTCAATCAGTCAACCAGGATTTATAAGCACCTACTATGTGCCAGGCACTATATTATTTTGGGACATGCATGTTAATCAGAAAACATTTATAAGGCTTCTACTTTATGTCAATCATAGTGCTAGGTTTTGGGGGCTGCATATTAATCAGGAAGCATTTATAAGGCACCTACTATGTTCCAGGTACTGTGCTTGGTTTAGGGTGATACATATTAATCAGAAAGCATTTATAAGGTTCCTACTATATGTCATTATGCTAGGTTTTGGGGGATGTATATTAATCATCAAGTATTTATAAGGCACCTACTATGTTCCAGGTACTGTGGTTAGTTTTGGGTGATACATATCAATCAGGGAGCATTTATAAAGCTTCTACTGTCTGTCAACCACTATGCTAGGATTAATCAGCAAGCATTTACAAAGCACCTGCTGTATGTCAATCATTATTCTGGGGAGAGACATAGCATAAATCCTACTCTTTACTAAGTTTGGAGGATACATATCAATTAGCAAGCATTTTTTGGGTGCCTACTGTAGGGCACTGTGCTAGAAATGAATATAGCACATATCCTGTGTGTTAAGTTTGGGCGATACATTAATCAGCAACATTTATAAGGCACCTAATGTGTGTCTGACTCTGCCGGGGAGATATGGAACATGTCCTACTATGTGCTAGGTTTGAGGGATTCATATTAATCAGCACACATTTATAAGGTGCCTACTGTATGTCAGGGGTGAAGATGTTCCTCACAGTTCCTGCCTTCCAGAACTTTTATGCTCTAACAGATACATCTCAGTTGTTTAGTCATTCTTTATGTCTGACTATCGGTGACTCCCTTTGGGTTTGGTTTTTGGCGGAGATACTGGAGTGGTTTTGCCATTTCCTTTTCTAGTATGACATGACAATATGCACATGCATAAATATATGCAGAATATATATAAAATAAAGCCAAGTGAGAAAATTATGTCAAGTCCTTTGCAACCTTAAAGCCCAAGATGAATGTCACTTCTTGTTATTGCAATCATTTTACCACCAGCCTCACATCTTCAGGCTTTCTTCCTACTGATATTTCATGGACTATAGGAGTAATAGTAGTATTAGTAATATTAGTAGTAGTGTTACTGCCATCGCTTCTATAGCCCCTGAAATGGTGGTAGTAGTGATGGTGGTAGTGGTGGTAGTAGTAGTAGGAACATTTATAAAGCTCCTATTATGTGCCCGGCACTGTACTAAATGCTTTACAGATGTTTTCTCATTTGATCCTCACAACAGCCCTGGCAGGGTAGGTACTAATATCATCCCCATTTTTGGATGAGGAAACTGAGGCAAGCAGAGTTTAAATACTTGCCCAGGCTCCCGTGTCTGAACTCAGGTCTTTCTTGTTCCAAAGCCGCTGTGTCACCGAGATGTCTGGTTATTTCTAAGAGTCAGGATAGGGAATGGGAGTGGGGAAAGTGGGTGCTTCCTGTAGGACCCTGGGACTCCTGAAGGCTTGAAAAGCTTTTAGTATTATCTTCCCCTGAGCCTGGGGATAAGCTGGGTGTAAAACTATGACTTAGGTTCTACAGAACAAAGCCTCGCTGACTTCTGAGATGGATGGTTCTGAGATGGGATCTCCTTCCCACGGGCCTATGGGTACCCTATATGATAAGCATGTAGATTTAGGGTCAGGAGGGATATTGGAGACCACGGAGACCAGCCCTTTCATTCTATAGAGGGAGAAACCGAGGCACAGAGAACGTATTTGTTTAGGGTCACTCAGAAAGATACCCCAGTGTCCGGGGTGGGATTGGCCCCCAGATACTACCACTGTGTGCTTCTCCTGGGCTACCCATCCTCAAAGACCTGGGCTAACTGCCTGGAGCCAGGAGACTAAACTAGTAACTTCTTAGAAGCTTGAAGAAAGCTCTTTTATTATCTTCTAGGTCATCCCTCTGTACTCTCGAGTTGAAGTGGAGGAGAGAGGGAAGGGGGACATCTTTGGATGTTTGGCTTCCCCTATGTCAACCCCACTTTTCCATTCCTAATCCTCTTAATTACACTCAGAACCTAAAGATAGCATGTTGGGATTATTGGGGTGGGGGGGTGGGGAAGCCCCTCCCAACAGTAGAACCAGCTGTTTGCATCCCTTTAGGGGAGAGAGCCCACAGGGCAGGTCCCTTCCTCCAAACCTATAAATATCTCCCAATGTTCCCACATTCCTGTGCTTCCCTCAACTGAGAGGGCTGAGAGAGAATGGCCTGAAACACAGCCTTCTGTAGGACGGGAGGTGGGGCCTGGTTTTGACCATCAGGGACCTAATCATAGACTATTGGAAAACCACAGGCCCAAGGGATGCCGGGGCCGGTCTGCTCGTTGGACCACAAATGTCAAGGAAAAACAGCTACATTAAGGTCTCAACGAGCACCTCCCACACAGTAACCCCTGTTTGTAGACAAAGAATTGCACAGAAGGAAACCGAGGCTCAGAGATGTGATTCGTCCATTGGTCCCACAGCCAGTATTTTTAGAAAACGCATTTGTGCCCAAGTTTCCTGAAGCTGGGTACTGCTTTTTGGGAGGGCACTAGGAAATCTCTGTCCCCAGAGATTGGGGGCCTTAGTTTTCTTCCCTGAAGTTGCTTTTGGCTTAATTTTTTACCCAGGACAATCAGGGAGGAGAGAGCATTAGTTTGAAGGCCCCCTCCTCCTCAGCCCTAATCTTTCCGGCCCAGGGTGACGTTTGAGACTCTGGTCCCTTCTTCATGAGACTCTGAACTGGTTGGGTACCCCAAGCTTCCCTATCTCCCCTCCTGAGCCTTTGGCCCCGACTGCCAGGCTGGGCCTTAATGAGGGTAATTTAAAAGCAATCAGCTAGGGCGGGAGGGATGTGGAAAATCTAATTGCAAAGCTCTACATAATAGAGATTCTCAGCTTCACATGCAATCCTCCCTCCCTTCTCCTCTACCACGTGTATGGAAATGATCATTTTATTTGGTGTTTATTAAGTCTAAAAAAATAAAAATAAAAATTCAGTATAAAGTCATTGCAACAAGCTGATTGCCGATTCAATTGAGGCTGCCAGGG
Source organism: Sarcophilus harrisii (assembly GCF_902635505.1). Taxonomy (NCBI): domain Eukaryota; kingdom Metazoa; phylum Chordata; class Mammalia; order Dasyuromorphia; family Dasyuridae; genus Sarcophilus; species Sarcophilus harrisii. The sequence continues at coordinate 551,660,026 of NC_045428.1, forward strand.
GGCCAGTGAGTGTTTTTAGTTTCTAGCCTCCCCTCTCCTCCTCAAGTCCAAGGGCCTGGTTAACTGATTGTAGGAGTAGAATGGTGCAGCATGGGGGCTGGGTAGGAAGCAGGACTCTGGTCCTGGGGGAATTCAAAGCTGCTCTGCTTCCCTTTGGAAACATGGAGGGAATGGGCCGTGCCCAGCTCGGGAGCTCTCCCCACCCTAGTCTGTCTTCCATTCAGCTACCAAAGTGATCTTCCTGCAGTAACCTGGGTGCATCCTCCTCACTAAACTCTGATGGCTCCCTCATCAAATAAAAAATCCCCTGGCTTTTAAAGCCAGCTTTTCACAATCCATATGCTCTGGGATCCAGTGACATCAGCCTCCTTGCTGTTCAGATCCTCCACCTCCAGATTCCGGGCATTGGGACTGGTTTTCTCAGAGCCTGGAATTCTCTCCCACCTTGACTCTGCCCCTGGCTGCCCCGACTTCCTTCAGGTGTCAGCAGAAGTCCCCCCCTTTCCTCATTTCCCATAACACTAGTCTCTTCTTATCAGGATTACTTCTAATTTATATCCCCACTCCCACACACCCACTCACTCTCTCTGTATATATAATATACATAATATGTAATATTATATATACATACAACATAGTTACTATAACAATAATGATACATAGATTTATATTGGTATGTACATAATCTGAGATTACTTTTAATTAATCATATACATGTACATATATGATATATGATATGTGTATCATAGTACATATAAGGATATATATATATACATGATAACCATGTACACACCATATATATGAGATATATGTATATATAATCATGTAATGCTATATATATATATGTACACACAAATAACCATATATATACATACTATGCACATATCTCAGATTATTTTACATAAATGCATAATATATAATGTGAAATATATACAATATGGAATACAATATGAAAAATATACAATGTGAAATATACATACAAATATATATATATTATGTGTATATATACATATCCATCTATCTGTCTATCTGTCCATCTCTATCTACCTCTACCTATCTATATCTATAGTATACAATTTCTTTGGGATTATTTTCACTTTGTTTTACATATATATACATATAATATATGTGTGTATATATATATGTGTGTGTGTGTATATGTATATATATATATATATATATATATATATATACATATACACACACACATGCATATTTTGGAGAAGGAAATAATAAACCCCTCCAATATCTTTGCCAAGCAAACCCTATACAGGGTCAGTGTGTGACTGATCAATACTATGATATATGTATATATAATCATATAACATGTATGTGTGTACACATACATACACATAACCATTGACATACTATGTGTATGTGTGTGTATGTTATGTATAGTTCTTTATTTTTGTATTGTCTCATTTGAATAAGAGTTCCTTTAGAAAGTTCTTGGGGATCCTCTGTTGAAGGACAAGGAGGGGAAGGGATGAGGGTACACTCACTCCTAGACTCTTCGAGTTGGAAGTTACCTCAGAGGGCATCTGACCCTGACTCCTGCTTGAACCTAAATCCTCACCACCCAACCTTTATTTGACTGCTTCCAAGAAGGGGAACCCACTGCTCCTTGAAGGAGCCCACATTTGGACAGCACGAACTGTTAGGAAGTTCTTCATGACATTAAGAAATCCCCCTTTGTTACCATTACAACCCATTGCTTCAAGTTCTGGCCTCAGAAGCTGGGAAGACCAGTCTGAATCCCTTCGATCCAGAACGGGACAGCGGGGTCTGGTGCCCAACAAGATGAAAGGCTGGAGGTCGAACATCCTTTCGCATTGGACAGATATTTGAAGGCAGCTCTGCTGGCCTCTCTGAAGCTCAGCTCATCTCTTTCCTGGTTAAGCATCCCCAGTCTTTTCAGCCAGCCCTGCTGGTCTCCATCCTTACTGTCCCGGCTAGCCCTGTTTTCCAGTTCTTGCAACTTTCTCAGCAGGCATTGCTTAGAGTGCAACATAGTATTCTGCGTGATGTCTTGCCTTCATCCTTCATTTGGAACATTGTTTTTATTAATACCTCTCCGATGAAGTTAGCTTTTGGGCTTTTCTGCTCCATCGCTGACTCAATGAGCTTGTGGTTCTTGGGTTTTTTCTCTCATATGAGCCATAGTCTATCTATGCTTCCCCCTCCCCCCCCCCCCCCCCTTTTTATATGTTACATAGTTGATACTTTGAATGCAGCTGTTTGGTTGATCTGATTTTGTGATCCCATTTGGGGTTTTCTTGACAAAGATATTGAAGTGGGGGGGGGGGCGGAACAGCTAAGTGGTGCAGTGGATAGAGCACTAGCCCTGAAGTTAGGAAGAGGACCTGAATTCAAATCTGGTCTCAGACACAACACTTCCTGGCTGTGTGACCCCTGGGCAAGTCACTTAGCCCCAGTTGCCTCAGCAAAAACAAACAAAAAGATACTGAAGTGGTTTGGAATTTCCTTCGCCAACTTATTTTACAGATGAGGAAACTGAGGCAAACAGAGTAAATCTACACAGGGTGTATATAAATTCCCAGAGTGACACAGTAAGTGTTTGAAGCTGGAATTGAACTCAGATTTTCCTGACTTCAGATCAGGCATGCTATGTGTTATGGTATCACCTAATGGCCCCTTAAGTGCCACAGAAGAGGGGAAAAGGAAATTGCTCCCTATAGATGCAATCAGTGCAGAACTCAGTATCAGGAAGACCTGAGTTCAAATCTAGCTGTAGTTACTTTAGCAAATTTAACTTTTCTGTCTCAGTTTCCTCATCTATAAAAGGGGGATGAGAACACCATGCATCTTATAGAGATTATAGTGAGATTCAAGTGAGATTATATATGCAAGAGGATTTATAAAACTAGAAGTGCTATGTGAGTGTTCTTATCATTAGCCAGAGGAAAGTATTAGAATCACAGAATGTTTGAGCTTGGGAGGATACTTAGAATCCAGAATGTCAAAACTAGGATGGCCCTTAACACATAGATTGTCAGAGCTGGGAGAGCCCTTAGAACCCAGGGTGTCAGAGCTGGGAGGACCCTTAGAACCCAGGGTGTCAGAGCTGGGAGGACCCTTAGAACCCAGGGTGTCAGAGCTGGGAGGACGCTTAGAACACAGAATGTCAGAACAAAGAATGCCATAGATAGAATTTCAGAGAGCATTTTACCCATACATTTTCATTTGACAGCTGAGTTATTTGAGAAGGGAAAAAGGGACTTGTACAAGATGGCCCAGTGAGAGAGCTGGGATTAGGACTCAGGTTTCTTGATTCCCAGTCTGGAGCATTTAAGGAAGCCTCTTTCATCACCTGGAGCAGATCAGGCCTGAGCTCAATAGGATTTGGGTAGAAGCCTAAAAAAGCCCGGGGTGGGAATGGGAGGGGTAAGCAGGAATTTGTATGAGCTCCTTAGGGATGGCCCAGCACCTGACATGAGCTGTAGGAAAGCTCATCTCTCTCTCTCTTTTTTTTTCTTCTCTTGAGAGAGTCAAGGCCCACAAAGGAGATTTCTCCATGGAAGCCTTTGTGTGTGGGAGGGGCAAGAATGTTGGGGGGAGGCAGGGCCCGCCAGGGCTTGGAATTTGTCATCCTCCTGTCTTCCCACCACCTGTTGGACCTCCCTAGAATTCGGCCTTTATTCACTGTGGTACATGGAGTACTAGGCACTGAGAGTGGGCTGGGGGTATACAGACAAATAAATAAGCTGTAGTATTAGTCCCCGGAGAGCTCCCGGTACACCATAAAGTAGAAGGATGAGCCCTCTCCCCCTACCGTGGGGCACTCTGGGGCCTGAGCACACCGTGACTTCATTGCTCCTGGGACAGGAGCTTGGTGACACTGCCATTACATCATGCTGTGTTTTCACAGCTTCTCCTCAGCACCCACACTCGGGATGCCCTTTGCTCTCCATGTTCCCTACATGCCTTCTGTTTCCTTCTAGGCTTGGTGCAAACTGCCCCCCCCTTCCCCTCCCCAGAAAGCCTTTCCTAACTGTTCCAGTCTTCTCCTCTGTCTCCATTCTGGGCCACTAATATCAACTATGGGTAATTCTCTAGAGCTGGGACTGCTTTTACTTCTTGTTTTATTATTTGCCAAGAATTGTGCCCTGCACAGAATATATGCTCAATTGGTATTTCTTTATTTTCCATCATTTTTCCCTTCACTGATTCCTTCTTCCTTCTTCCTCTCCCTTCTCTTTCTCCTCCTTTTCCCATCTGCTTCGCTCTTCCTTCTTTTATCCTCTCTCTTCTTCCTCTTCCTTTCATCTTCCCTTTCCCTTCTTTTTTCTTTTCTTTTCTTTTCTTTTTTTTTTTTTTCGATGAGGCAGTTGGGGTTAAGTGACTTGCCCAGGGTCACACAGCTAGGAAGTGTTAAGTGTCTGAGACTAAATTTGAACTCTGGTCCTCCTGACTTCAGGGCTGGTGCTCTATCCACTGTGCCATCTAGCTACCCTTCTCCTTTTTTCCTCTCACCGCCTTCTTTCTTCCTTCTCTCTCTTTGTCTCTTTTCCTTTTTCCCCTCTCCTTCCTTTCTCCATCTCTTTCCGCTTCCCCTTTCTCTTCTCCATTCTTCCTCATTTTCTTCTTTCCTCCTGCTTCTCTTCTTCTCTCTTCCTCTTCCTTCTTTCCTCTTTCCTCTTACCTCCTTTTCCTCTCTCCTCCTTTCCCCCCTCTCTCTCTTCCCTTTTCCTCTCATTTCCTTTCACCTTCTTGTTTTTACCTCCTCCTTCCCTCCTTCCCTCTTCCTTTCACATCCCCTCTTCCCTTCACATCCCCTCTTCCTCTCTCCTCCCTCTTCCTTTCACCTCCTCTTTCTCCCTTCCCTCCCTCCTCTCTCCTTTTCCTTGCCTCCTCCTATTCTTTTTTCTTCCTTTCCTCTTTTACTATCTCTTCCTCCTTCCCAACCCATTTTCTTGTTTTCCTTCTCCCTCTCGTTCCTCTCTTTTATCAATTTCAATTCAACAGATCCACTAAATTTATATTAAGTACATCATGTCCTGTGCTAATTGTTGTGAATCTGAAGATAAAAATGTCTTTAATGTCTTAGACTCTTCTAGTCTAGTGGGTGAGGGGAAGGAAGGGAGAGAACGTGGCAGTCTGTGCAAATAACTCAGAAGTTAGGAGATGATTACAGTATAGGAAAGGCCAAAGAGGCTCCAGAGCTTTGGGGGGAGCAGGTTTGCATCCATTTGGGAGAAAGCAGCATGTTGCCAGCTAACAAATATCAGGGTCAGAAGAACTAGGGTTAAGTCCCAGTTGTGTTATCTGTGTGAACTTGAGTATATCCCAACCTTGCCAAGCCTTGGTTTCCTCAGATATAAAATGCAGACCTTCAAATGGTTGACCAGGAAGCCCCTTTCCACAATCCCTCTGATTCTCTAGTCAAGGGAAGGCTTTGTTGAGGTTGGGCCAGATGTGGGCCTTGGCCAAAGGGACTGACTTCCCAGGTTAAGTTGTGGTGTGTGTGTGTGGGGAGGGGGTGCCTTGAGGGGTGACTTGCACAGATACACACAGTTGGGAAGCTAAGGCAGGATGGGGCAGTCATCAGCAGGACAATTTGCCTGGGGTGTAGAGTATTTGAAGGGGATTTGGGGGGGGGGAATGAGATAAGAAAGCAGACTGGAGATGTATGTGAAAACCCTTAAAGAGCAAAGGAAGGCATTTGAACTTGATCCCAGAGGCTGTGGGGAGCCACAGAAGATTTTGGAGCAGGAGACCAACTTAGATTTCAAAAAGACTTACAAAGAAGGCAGAAACAAAGGGAGCAGGATGATTACAAAAGAATGCCGCAGCCCTGCAAAGCATCCAATGGGCCAGGACTGTCATAATTTCCAAGGACAACTGAAAGGGCTTTTTCAAAAAGCTGCATTGGAAGTGAAAGACCAAGGAATGGGACCATGAACATGGATGACTGAGGAGAAAAGGTACTCCAGTCTTCCTTTACTGTGCTCTCTCTTTCTCTCTGTCTTTAAAGAGGCAGAATGTTAGAGTGGATAAGAGAGCTGGCCTCAGAAACAGGAAGTCCTGAGTTCAAATTTTGACTTTTTAAGGCAATCGAAGTTAAATAGGGTCACACAGCTAGTAAGTATCTGAAGCCAGATTTGAACTCCTGGCTTCTGGGATAGCACTCTATTCACTGTGCCACCTAACTGCCCCCAAATCGTGACTCTTAACTTACACATTGGCCATGTGACACCTCTCAGAGCTTGGAGCAACTTTCTAAGACTCTTAAGTTGTAGAGAAAGTGCCGACCTCTCTGGTAGAAGAATTTTGTCACTGTTACACAAATGAAAACACAGGTCCAGTCCCTATTGCTTTCTCTGCCAAGGAGAAGAATCTTTATCCTGGGATGGGGTAGAACAGATATGGTTAACAGGCAGTTGGCTTGCAAGGTAAATGGGGACATGCTAAGGGGCATCTGACTGCTCCTGGTGAATTTGTCACCAGCTCTGAAAGAAGTGGTAGATGAGGTTGTTAAACTACTGTCAGGTCTTGGGAGATTGTAGGGAATGGGAGAGGCATTCAAAGGTAGGGGGATGCTCCAGCAAAATGGAAACAGATGGATGCCCCAGTTTTTAGCAAAGGGAAGTGATATAAGCCTGCAGACTTATAGAGGCTGGTGAGCTTAACCCTAATCTCTGGCAAAATCCTGGAATGTATCATGGAAGAGATGGTTTATTTGCATTTGGAAAATGATGTCGTGGTTACCAGGAGCCAGCTTGGCTTTGTCAAATATGGATCATGGCAGAAGAATCTCATTTCACTTTTTGACAGGCTGCCCAGATTAGTAGACAGAGGAATTCCATCAACACAGGGATTTCAGCAAAGTTGTAACAAAGCAAAGTGGGCCAGACGATAGCAAAATTAGGTGCTTTCAGAGTTAACTATTTAACTAGTTAAATAGGCAGACTCAAAGGATAGCAGTCATGACTAGTAGCTCAATGTCACCTTGGAAAGAGGTCTTTGGTAGAGTACCACAGGGGTCAGTCAGCCCTTAGTCCTGGGTTTTCAGCGACTTGGATGACAGCATAGATGATGGGCTTCTCACAGTTGCAGATGATCCACAAGTACTAGTAGGAGTAGCAGAGCAGCAGTAGTAATAATTCTAGGAGTAGCAGTAGCAGGAGTAGTATAATAGTAGTAGTAGTAGTAATAGTAGGAGTAGGAGTAGCAGCAGCAGCAGCAGTAGTAATAATTCTAGGAGTAGCAGCAGCAGGAGTAGTATAATAGTAGTAGTGGTAATAGTAGGAGTAGGAGTAGCAGTAGCAGGAGTAATGATTCTAGGAGTAGCAGCAGCAGCAGTAGCAACAGCAACTGTAGTAGTAGTAGTAGTATAATAGTGGTAAAAGTAAGAGTAGCAGCAGCAGCAACAGTAGTAGCAGCAGAAATAATAGTAGGAGCAGCAGTAGCAGTAGCAATAGTAACTGTTGCAGTAGTATAATAATAATGGTAATAATAGGAGTAGCAGCAACAGTAATAGCAGTAATAGTAGCAGCAGAAATAATATAATAGTAGTAATAATAGTAGGAGTAGGAGCAGCTGTAGTGGGAGTAATAATTTTAGGAGTAGCAACAGCAGCAATAGCAATAGTAACTGTTGCAGTAGTATAATAATACTGGTAATAATAGGAGTACCGCAACAGTAACAGTAATAGCAGCAATAGTAGCAGCAGCAGCAATAATATAGTAGTAGTAATAATAGTAAGAGTAGGAGCAGCAGCAGCAGCAGTAGTAATTCTAGGAGTATTAGTAGCAGTAGTAATAGCAACTGTTGCAGTAGTAGTAGTATAATAATAGTGGTAATAATAGTAGGAATAGCAGCAGCAACAGCAACAGTAGTAGTAATAGGAGTAGGAGTAGCAGCTAGCATTTATATAGTACCTATTTGTATGAGGCAACTAGATGGCTCAGTGGATAGAGCTGGAATCAGTAAGATCTGAGTTCAAATCTGACCTCAGACACTCTCTGTGTGACTTGGACAGGTTATTAAAATGTATTTGCCTCAACCTGCTGGAGAAGGAAAAGGCAAACCAGGCCAGTATCTTTGCTAAGAACACCAATGGATAGTATTGGTGTGCTGTAGGTTATGAAGAGTCAGACATCATTGAACAACTTCATGTACCAGAACATTTAATCCTCAGAACAACTCTGGGAGTTGGGTGCGGTTATTATTCTCCCTTTTACAGATGGAGAAACTGAGGCAGAGAGAAATTAAGTAGTTTACTTAGTGAATGCTGAGGCTGAATTTGAACTCAGGTTCTTCTGACTCCAAAGGATGGTGGTGAGACTAAAGTGACATTCTAACTAGAGAAAGAAGCCTCCCTCCCAAATTTTAACTGAGTTTCCAATCAAGATCACAGCCCAGTTAGGTCTGCCCCACCCTCTCTAGGAATATAGTAAGAAATCTAATAAGGATGAATAGAAAGTTCTCTCTTTGTTTTTAAGCCAACTTTTGAGATCTAGAACATTTTGTATAGATTTTAGACCTTACTTGAGTTATGGAAGCTTCTTGAGGGCAGGATCTGTGGAGTTTCTCTGGCACGTAGTGAGTTCTGAATTGAATATAAATGAGGCAAGGGAGGAGGGGTGACTACATGTTAGTGTTTTTGAAAAAAGTGGGAGTGGGGCAGGATTTAATGACCTCCCATCTTGATGGGTTGTAGTGGGCAGCTAGATGAGGCAGTGGGTGCAAATACTCAGGCTTGGAGTCAGGAGGATCGGAGTTCAAATCCAGCCTCAGACATTTCTTAGCTGAGTAACCCTGGGAAAATCACTTTACCTTTGTCTCAGTTTCCTCGTCTGTAAAATGAGCTGGAGAAAGAAATGGCAGAGCACTCTGGTGTCTTTCCCAAAAAGACAAACAAACCACAAATGGGGTCATGAAGAGTTTGGAAAATGACTGAATAATAACAACAACAACAACAAATCTCAACATGAGTCAACTGTGTGGTTGGCTGTTATCCTTTATTCTCAAAGAGGACCAAAATAGCCTCACTATGTTGGGGTCAAGGTTCAGAGTGTCCAACTGTGACCAATCAGGCCAGTAGGAGCTCGGAAGCCTTTACCATGGGTCCGGCACGTACAGTTCATCTGAACATTGGAAGTAGAGATGTCTCTACATTTGTTTTATTTGGCAGCCAAGAAGCGTAATGTGATCCCATGGGACAACGTTGAGAAGTGGTCCCACTGTGTGCTACTGCCCTGCTCGGACCACATCTGGGCAGCAGATTTTAAGAGGGATGTGGACAAGCTGGAGGAGAGAATACTGGTGTGTGTATGGGGGGGTCGCCATCTATCTCCGAGCCTTTGAAGGGCTGTCATAGGGACGAAGGATCAGGCCTGTTTTCTGTTTTGCCCTAGAGGACAGAATTAGGAGTGATGGATAGAAAGTCACAAAGAGGAGGATTTAGGCTCCGTGTCTGCTAAAGCTGCCTTCACCACCGGAGCTGTTCCCAGGTGGAAGAGGCCGTCTCCAGGGGTGGCCCATCCTCCATTGCTGCAGGTCTTTAAGCAAAGGTTTGATGGCATAAAGGGGATTCCTCATCGGGTTGTAGAAGATGGTCTCTGAGGCCCTATCCAGCTCTGACACTCTGTGGTTCTGTGATCATTAGAGCAGTGCATTAGGAAGATTAATCTGTCAGTGGTGTGTAGGAGGGAGCCATCGTAGGCAGAGATCTGTTATTAGCCTCTTTTCCCTCCTCCAACTCTCCTCTTTCCTTTTCAGCTCTTCCTCCCCTTTCTTCCTCTCTTTTCTTTCTCTTTCTCTGCTTCTTCCTCCATCTGTTTCTCTTTGCCTTTTGATCTTTACCCTTTCTTCTCTTTCTCTATCCCTTCTTCATTCTCCTCCATCCCTTCCTTTTTTTCTCCCTCCTCGCTTTCCTTTCTATGACCCTTTATCTATCCCATATTTCCTTCTCTCTTCATCTCTTCCTCCTTTCCTCTGCTTTTCCCTTCCTTTCTTTGTGCTTCCCCTCTGCATTTCTATCCTTTCTCCTTCTAATTCTCTCTGGAAGGATGGTATGTCTCCTGGCTCAGTTCCTTGTCTGGGCTGAGGCCCTTCCAGTTTACTGGCTTGTTGTGTCTGAACTGAGCTGAACTGTGCCCAGGGTGGCTGGGTGGGGCTGCTGTGTGGGTTGGGGGCCCCGGCTAGGTTTGGGCATGGCTGCTGCTGCCAAACATGGGGCAGAGTAGGCTGGGGTGGGCCACCCTCTAGCAGTGGTCCTCTCTGTTATAATACCTAACCCTTGTTAGAAACAAGACCCCAGACTCAATTTCAAAAGCTGGGATGTTTTATTGAAAGAGTGAGAGAGTCTGAAGGACGCAACCTTTGATTCTCACGAGAAGCGGGTATCCCCTTTCAGGGGGATTTCCGAAGATCTGCTCCCTTCAGAAGGTGGGGGGCTCCCTCCCCTGAGGTGGCTCTGGCTCCTGCATCATTCCTTGGGGGAGAGTTTTGGACCTGAAATCAGGAAACTCTGGCTTATTTAGCATGCTGCCCACGTCACCTCCACTCTCAGCTTCTATTATCTCATCTTTAAAACAGGAGAATAACTTACCTGAGGCTCTTATATCCCTTTGCTAGTCTGGAAGCTATAACTGGGTGGAATTGCTCTGACCTTCTGGTATTGGAGCTCTCAGGCTAGGCTGCTTCTTTGGGACCCAAGGAAATGTTTCATATTCTCATAAGGACCTTGCTGGAGCCGTCTCTGTCCTCCTCTCTCACTTTGATTTGGCCACCTGATCTCTGCTCAGGTTGTTTTCCCATCAGGCATTTCCTTAGTATCCCCTCTGTCTGCCTCAGTTTTCATAAAACAAGGATAATGGAACCTATTTTATAGATAAGGAAACTGAGGGTAACAAGATAAAATGACTTGCCCAGAGTCACACAGGTAATAAAGCCAGATTTCAATTTGAGTCTTAACTCCATACATCGTATCTGCCTCTTCAGGTAGTTTTAGCATTTGAAGCCAAGAACTTTCATCCCAGAAATAGCTTCTCCCCCCCCCCCCACATTTCCTCAGCCCCAGCAGTGCAGTTTCAGAGAATATCCGGATCACCACTCTACCCCATGATGCTTATCTGAGGAGGACTTGGATATGGGAATCACCACCAGGCTCATACCAATGGCCCGTCTCATGTCTACAGTGCCTGCCTTGTTCTAGGCTCACAAAGCTGTTTTTTTCCTATTCTGCCTGAGGGGAGACCAAGTGTGTTATAGCCGGGATTTCTTGTTCTTTCATCTCCTCTCAAACCCCTCTCCAGTGTGTGTGTGTGTGTGTGTGTGTGTGTGTAAGAGTGAGTGTGTGTGAGTGTGAGTGAGTGTGTGTGAGTGTCTGTGTGAGTGTGTGTCTGTGTGTGTGTGAGTGTGTGTGAATGTGAGAGTGTGTTGTGTGTGAATAAATGCATATATTTATTATATACACATAATAGTTATATATACATCTAGGAGATGTGGTTTTTTGTGTGTTCGGGGACTTGGTGAGTGTATGGGGAGGGACTGTGAGTGTGTCTGTGGCTCCAAGAATATATTTTCTATATGGGGGACCCCGGTTTTGTGTGAAGATGTGGCTGTGTGTGTGGGGTGAGGATTCAATGGCTGTGAGAAGTGCTGTCCCTTTGGGGCTCGGTGAGTGGGTCGTTGGGGCTGCCCAGAGTAGGAGCCAGATCCCTGCGAGCGGCTCCTCCTGGGCCCGAGCTGCTGGGGAGAGGCTCGTGTGTGTGCCCGCCTCTGCCCCATCAGTGCCATCCACAAAGGCTCCCTAGCCCAGTCCTGTGCCAGTGGCTGTATTGGAGAGGGGGTGGGTGGGAGGGATGTAAGCACAGCCCCAGCCCTTGTTCCGGGGACCCCCCAGCCCAGCCCCGAGGACTCTGCCCAACCTTCCTTCAGCTCCATCATTCTCTCCCCCATCCCATGCCCTGGGGAGGGAGGAGACTCTGGGCTCCCCGTCTGGGAGACCCAGTCTCTGGCCCGGGGTTCAGAGGCTCTGGCTGCAGAGGGCCCGTCCCAGCTCTAAGCCTCTCTGCCCACTTCCTCCTGCTCTAATCCCCGGGAGGCTGATTGAGCCCAGGAATAGGACCGGGTGGGGAGGTCAGAGCCGCTGACCTGGCCTCCTTAGAAGCGATTATCGAGCTCACAGGAAGTAGCCAGTGAGAGGGGCTCAGAGTGGTGTCCGGGGGCTTGGGACCCTGATTGTCTCCATATCCCGCTTTGTGATTCAGCCTGATCGCAGCTCCTGGGAAGCCCACACGGGCTCTGGGGAGGTAGGGTGGGGTAGTGGAGAGAGCCCCAGCCTAGAAGTCCTGGCCCCAGGCCCAACTTTTGTTACTTGTTAACTGTGTGACCTTGGCCAATGATTTCTCTTTGAATTCCCTTTGAGCAACTGTTTGCCTTGCCCATCTCCCCTGGTGACTCTAACGTAAGAGCTTGCTTTTGAGGTGGAAGCAGGATGAGGGAGATACCTGTATGTGCCAAAGGCCTGGAGGGCTGGGCAAAGGAAGGGGGGGTAAGAGGGAGGGGTAATGGGAGGGGGACAGTTGTACGAAAGGGCTGCGGCCTTGGAGAGGGAGCCCCGAGGGCAGGTTTCCCTCTGGTCCTCTTCCTCCCTGGCATTTCTGAAAGCTTGCGCTGGACACCATGGGGGAGAGGATACAGTTCCTATTTCCAGGAGGCCCCAGTTCTATCAAAGAGAAACAAATATAAACAATAACAGGTTCCTACTCCCTGGACTGGCTAATCTCCAAGGTTCCTTCCACTTATATTCATTATTTATTTACTTGTTTTTTTTGAAAGACCTTTGGGGTTAAGTGCCTTATCCAGGGTCACACAGTTAATAAGTATTAAGTGTCTGAGGCTGCATTTGAACTCAGATTCTCCAGGGTCGATGTTCTATCCACTGTACCATCAAGTTGCCCTTCCCTTCTCCTTTTGTCTGCATTCTGAGGGGCCTGTGTGGTCTCCGGGAGCCTTATTCCAGCTTGTAAGAACTCCCTTATGAGAATTCTACCCTTGGGTCTGTCACTGATTCACAGCCTGATCCTGAATGAGACACTTCTCTTTAGGCCTCTGTTTCCTGATCTGTAAAATAAAGGGGTTAGACTAGATCCAGGGTTCTTAAACTGGGATTCGTCCAGAGACTTCTGGATAGTTTGAGGAGCTTTTACTATTTTGATAGACCTATTTTCAATATAATCGGCTTCCTTTGTAAGCCCACGTTAAATATTTAAAAAGTGATCCGAGAAGGGGGCAACAGGATTCACCGGACATTGTCCGAGGGGTCCCCGCCACAGAAAAAGCTAAGAACAGGACCGCTGCAGGCCTTCTGAGGGGACTGTGGCTCTGTCAGAGTGAATAGCTTTCTAGTGCAAAGGGGCCCATGTTCTAGCACTGAGACACATGGGCCGGGAGAAAGCTTCAGATCTCGGAGCAGAAAGAGACGGAAAAGCTGATCTACTCCTGCCCCTCTTTTATAAACGAGGAGCCCGAGACCCAGGGGCCTTTCGTGTTTCACCTGAGGTCAACAAAGGCTTCAAAGCAAGATGGAAACCCAGGTGCTCCAGAGTAGCATCAAACTGCCTCGCAGTAGAGCAGCCGGTCCCACCAAGGGAGGTTATGGAAGCTGCCGGCCTCTGAGAGCTTTCCAAAGGAGAGTAAGCCTCCTGCTCGACTCTCTGCTGTTCAGCTGTGATGGCAGGAAGGTGGCTGGGGTCACCTGGGAGTGCTCCGATGGAGCATCCTGCTGAACTGGAGGGCAGGAGACCAGGTTCAAGCCACCTCTGGGGTATGGACTCAGTGTGCAGTGTCCCCTGCGTCTTTCAGTTTCCTGGGCTCCAGAGAAAGCACTCAGCATCTATTTCCAAGGCCCCTCCCAGAATGGCAGAGCCATTCTATGTTCTAAGGCTCCTTCCCTCTCAGTTATTCTTTTTATTATCTTCTTAAGCTTCTTCTATCTCTGATGTTCTCTGTACCAAGCTCCTTCCCAGCTGTAACATTCAATGTTCTGAAGTTTTTCTGACATCCTGGGTTCTAAGGAACCTCCCAGCTCTGACCTCCCGGGTTCTAAGGAACCTCCCAGCTCTGACCTCCCAGGTTCTACGGGCCCTCCCAGCTCTGACATACTGGGTTCTAAGGAACCTCCCAGCTCTGACATCCCGGGTTCTAAGGGCCCTCCCAGCTCTGACATCCCGGGTTCTAAGGGCCCTCCCGGCTCTGACATCCCGGGTTCTAAGGGCCCTCCCAGCTCTGACATTCTGAGTTCTAAGGGCCCTCCCGGCTCTGACATCCCGGGTTCTAAGGGCCCTCCCACCTCTGACCTCCCGGGTTCTAAGGGCCCTCCCGGCTCTGACCTCCCGGGTTCTAAGGGCCCTCCCGGCTCTGACCTCCCGGGTTCTAAGGGCCCTCCCGGCTCTGACATCCTGGGTTCTAAGGGCCCTCCCAGCTCTGACATCCTGGGTTCTAAGGGCCCTCCCGGCTCTGACATCCCGGGTTCTAAGGGCCCTCCGGCTCTGACATCCTGGGTTCTAAGGGCCCTCCAGCTCTGACCTCCGGGTTCTAGGGCCCTCCAGCTCTATCCTCCTGGGTTCTAAGGGCCCTCCCAGCCCTGACCTTCCGGGTTCTAAGGAACCTCCCAGCTCTGACCTCCCGGGTTCTAAGGAACCTCCCAGCTCTGACCTCCCAGGTTCTACGGGCCCTCCCAGCTCTGACATCCTGGGTTCTAAGGGCCCTTCCAGCTCTGACATCCCGGGTTCTAAGGGCCCTTCCAGCTCTGACATCCCGGGTTCTAAGGGCCCTCCAGCTCTGACATCCCGGGTTCTAAGGGCCCTCCCGGCTCTGACATCCCGGGTTCTAAGGGCCCTCCCAGCTCTGACATTCTGAGTTCTAAGGGCCCTCCCGGCTCTGACATCCCGGGTTCTAAGGGCCCTCCCACCTCTGACCTCCCGGGTTCTAAGGGCCCTCCCGGCTCTGACCTCCCGGGTTCTAAGGGCCCTCCCGGCTCTGACCTCCCGGGTTCTAAGGGCCCTCCCAGCTCAGATATTCTGTATTCTGTGGTTTTACCAAGGGTTGGTGTGTATATGTGTGTGTGTGTGTGTGTGTGTGTGTGTGTTTGGGGGGGGGTCCAGTTACCTTCTGGGCCTTTTACCTTCACCGACTAACAGAGGAGGCGGCGATGACCCTGATCATCTTTCCAGACAAACAAAAGCCCATCGACTCAAGTTCAGAATGGTACCTCAGGGCAGATGGGCCTTTGAGCTGAGAACAGAAAGCAGAAATGGACTTTGGGAATGGTTGCTGAGCAGCGGCCAGGCTAGAGGTCAATGGGGGTGGATCCTGGAACTCTTCAGAAGCAGAGGCGTAGGGGCCATGGCAGGGACAAGGGGAAGTTGTATATTTTCCAGAAATGGAGCATGAGTTGAGTGGTTCTTTAAAACTAAAGGGCCACCTCCTCTCCTTGACTCTCTAGAGTCA
Source organism: Sarcophilus harrisii (assembly GCF_902635505.1). NCBI lineage: Eukaryota > Metazoa > Chordata > Mammalia > Dasyuromorphia > Dasyuridae > Sarcophilus > Sarcophilus harrisii. The sequence continues at coordinate 551,675,509 of NC_045428.1, forward strand.
CTCAGAGCAGGGAGATGAGAAGAAAGGCTGGAGAGGCAGCTGAGCAGAATTAGGCAGCTGGATATGTATTATAATGACAACTAGTCAAGACAACAAGCATTAATTAAGCACCTACTATGCCTGGTACATACCAGGCAGTGTGCTAAGCACCCAGGACACAAAGAAAGGAAATCTCCTGTCCTCAAGGAGCTTCCTATAGTCTAAAGTCTAATGGGAGAGACTGCGTTCAAACAGCTCTCATCAAACAAGACTTAAGTGGGATGAACTCTGGAGGAGATGTCAGGGGGAGGCATTAGGATTAAGGAGATTTGGAACAATTTAGAGATGATGATGATGATGATAAATGACATTTACATAGTGTCTTAAAATTGGCAAAGGGTAACAAGTAAGAATAATGAGAATAGCAACAGCTTCCTAAGTGTCACATGGGGCAGAGGAAACAGGACATGGATTCAAATTTAGCCTTTGTCACTAACCCTTGTGTGACCCTCTGCTCTGGGCTTCAGTTTTTTCCTCTGTAAAATGGGCGTGGGATGGTGGGACTAGATGGCCCTTGAAGTTGCTTCCAGCTCTAGACTCATAAAATTGTAATAATAATATATTCTCTCTACCACAAACCTTGGCAAGTGATAAGAACTTAAGGGACTCTAAAGTTGTCAAAGTTTTTTGCATCTGAACCCTACAAAAAGACCTTTGAGGGTAGTGGCTATGGGTATCTTTACCCCCATTTTATAACTAGAATAACTGAGGCTCAGAGAATTTTTCTTGATTACAAATTGGGACTGATCTTTTCCGCCTGGATATTTCCTCCAGAATCTCTGAAAAAATTAGCTGACCCTGAGACAGGAAGATGAGAGATTTGCTTGAGCACCTCTCGAATGCCTGAGAGTCTGTTATCTTTGATAATCCTGTGAGAGACAGTAGTGTTCTGCCCATTTTATTAGGTAAATAAACTGAGACCCAGAAAGGCATTAGGGCCCTTCCATGCTGACTTCCTGGGTTCTAAGGGCCTTCCTGGCTCTGACATCTTGGCTTCTAAGACCCCTTCCAGCTCTGACATCCCATGTTCTAAGGAGCCTCCCAGCTCCGACATCCTGAGTTCTAAGGACCCTCCTGGCTCTGACATCCTGAGTTCTAAGGGCCCTCCCAGCTCTGCTGTTCCTCCCTTGATGGGCCTCTGCCAAGGGTGAGCCATTGGCCCCTGATGGTCCCAGGCCAGGCCTAAGTCATGAATGATCAGGACACAGAGACCCAGTGATGGTGAAATGCCCTCCCTGGCCTTGGCACTGGGTGGAAGCCGTGCCGTGTCCTCATGCCTGTGGTTGGGAGAGGCTGTGTTTGGGTGGCCTTGGGAGAGGGCGTGGGCTTCAGCCAGGACACTGGCGTCAGCCCGCAGGCTCCCTGGGCCGGGGATAGAAATAGGAGACAGAAAAGACTTTGTGGGAGCTTTGGAGGAGGCAGTAGCGGAGTGTCGGCACCCCTCTGCCCCCCAGGCGCAGGACCAATTTCCCAGACTCAGAGAACCAGAGGGGGTGAGAGGGACCTCTGAGATCATTTCCTCTCCCTCCTCCCAAGATTCTCTGCCTCACCCCAAACAAATGCTCTTCCCCTCTTCTCATGAAGGCCTCCAGTGGGGTCTGGGGAGCCAGGCTTGCCTCAGACCCCCAGGAGCAGAGGGATCCCGGGTGCCTGAGTCCTGCTGCCAAGACTCAGGAAGAAACTGAGGCTCAGAGAGACTAGGTGACTGACTCCGGGGCCCCAGTCTCATGGCCTCCCTTCTGCCCTTCCCTCTCCTGGCCTGCCCTCCCCTCTCCTGGCCTCTCCTCCCCCTCACGAGGAAATAAAGACCGGCTCATTTTACAGCAAATGCCAGGCCATCCTTCCCAGGCCAGCCAAGGATCACCCTTAAGAAGTGGGTATCAGCTTCAAGCAGGAAGAGGTTTTAGACAGATTGATTCTCTGGGGGAGCTCTGGGCTGCTGAGGTGTTGGAGCCATCCCTGACCACTTGAGGTTGTCTTTGGGGACGGCATTCCTGACTGGCCCTTGGCCATTGGCTGTGGGCTGGAGTAATCATTGATCTTAGTTCTAAAACCCTTTTAAAATGCATCCCTCTCAACCACTCATCACAGTAGGCAGTGCCAGGGCTGTGGGCCTCCCTGGGCCACTGGTTTGGCCCGCTCCATTCCCTGCCCCCACCCTACCATCCAGACCAGGGACCATGCTGTGGAGGGTTTAACCCTTCCATTTCTGGACTGTCAGCTCCCACTTCCCCATCCCACAGGTGATTGTCTCCCCTGGCCCATGTTATTCCCTGCCCCTCCTCCACTGTAGCATCTGTATATAACACCCCTTAATCTGCCTTCAGTTCTAAAATCATGATCTCAAATCAACTGATTCTTCCCTAGCACAACATCCGGCACATAGTAGGCTGTATATAAACAGTAGCAACTACTACTCTTGTGAGGCTTCTGCTGTAATGTCTGGGCCAAGTCTTGTCCTGATCTCTGGGGACACTGGGGATACAAAAGTAAATAACACTCCTGCTCCCAGGCAAAGGTGTGGAGGTAGGAGATTGGGAGGACCAGCTAGAAGGCCAATTTGTTGGAACCATAGAGTTTGTGAAAAGGAGTAAGGTCCAGGAAGACTGAAATCTGCAAGCCAGATTATGAAGGGCTTTCAAAATAAAACAGGATTTCTACTTGTTCCTAGTGGTGATAGGGAGCCATCAGGGTTTATAGAGTAAGGGAGTGACATGGTTGGCTTTTTTTTTTGGAAAATAATTTTGGCAACTGCCCTGAGGCTGCTGTGGAGAGAGGAGGATGGTGATGGAAGTGTGGGAAAGAAGACTGAGGGGGGTCTTGTGGAGAGGTAGGATGGAGGAGCAGTAGGAGAATTAGGGATATGGAGTCAGAAGGAAAGGAGCAGAGGGGCTCCACTGGAACTCAGCTGGGCCTCCTCTCCTGCCCAGTCTCTCAGTGGGGAGGTAATTGGGTTGCTTCTATCCCTTTGCTCATGCTCAGCATGTCTCTGCTCTAGGGCATTGCCACCCTCTGGTCTCTGTCATCCTTGCTTTTGTGTCTGAGGTTGCTGGTCATAGGCTTAGGTGGTGGTGTGTATGTGTGGGGGGGAGAGAAACACACACACAGAGGAAAGAGAGAATGAGAGGGGAAAGAGGTGGGAGAGAGAGAGAGAGAGACAGAGAGAGAGACAGAGAGAGAGAGAGAGGAGAGAGAGAAGGGAAAGAGAGAGAGAGAGAGAGACAGAGGACAGAGAGAGGGAGACAGAGACACACACACACACAGAGACAGAGAAAGAGAGGGGGGGGGAAGAGAGACAGAGAGAAAGAGAGGAGAGAGAGGAGAGAGAGAGAGAGAAGAAGAAGAGAGAAGAGAGAACAGAGAGGGACAGAGAGACAGAGACAGTCGGAGACAGAGAGAGAGAGTGACATAGACAGAGGAAAGAGGGGGGAGGAGAAAGAGGGGAAGGGAGAGAGACACAGAGACACACAGAGAGAGAGAGAGAGAGAGAGGCAGAGATAGAGAGTGACAGAGAGAGGAGAGAGAGGGGAAAGAGAGAGAGAAAGAGAGTGACATAGAGGAAAGAGGGGAGGGGAGACAGACAGAGGGGGGGGAAAGAGAGAAGACAGTGAGAGACAGAGGGAGGAGAGAGAGGAGGAGGAGGAGAGAGAGAAGGGAGAGAGACAGAGGGAGAGAGAGGAGGAGGAGGAGGAGAGAGAGAAGAGAGAGACAGCAAGACAGAGACAGCGAGAGAGAGAGAGAGAGAGAGAGAGAGAGAGAGAGAGAGGCAGGCAGGCATTTGTGCATGGCTGCAGCAGCCTGCATTCTCTGGGGTTTCTAAGGAGGAGGATGGCTTGAGGGGTTTATGGCTGACCTGAGATTCTGCAGGGCAGGATTTCCTCTGCATGGGGTGTCCGGGTGAAGAAAGAGGCATTGAGTAGGGAGACAGTTTCATCTGGACCCAGAGGAGGATCTAGGGAGATAAAGAAGAGAAATCAGAACTCAGCGGGTAGCGAAAGTCCTAGGAAAGGCTCGGAGTCTGTCCCTGTCCCTTCTCCCCAAGACTTCAAGGGTCTTCTCCGTTCCTTAGGGACTCGGTTATAGCCAGACTTGGGGAAACACCTGGGCTTGCTTAGGTAGAGGCCTCACTGCGCTGTGTCTGACTAAGTGAGGCTGTTGATGTTCGGTGATGGGGGATTGTAGATCTTCCTAGCCGGGGAGGACCTTGTAGACCCTAGCTTCTTAAACTGTGGTTCCCTACACCCTAGGGAATCTCGTAACTGAATGTGGGGGTTGCAGAATTATGATTTCTCCTCAGTGAATGTTAGATTTTATATTTTATTTTATTTACCTATGTACCTGGGGCCATGGAAAAATTGCTCAGGTGAAAAGGGCTTGTGAGTGGAAAAAATCGAAGCTCTGTTATAGACCATCAGCTCCAATCCCCTGATTTTACAGATGGGCAAACTGAGGTTGAGAGATATTATCTATGAAGTGCCGAGATGGGCTTTGAATGTAGGTTTTTCCAATTCAAGCCTAGAATTGCCTCTATGACACCAGCAGACTGCCTCGTGGCGGGGAGGAGGGGAAGCACAGATGGGAGAGCTAGGGGAGGGTTTTTTCTTCAGTGGGTGCAGCCGGAATGGCAGCAAAACCCCGGATTCCTCCCTGATCTCTGAGCATGTGGGTAGGTTCCCTTTTCCCTCAATGGAGGGAGGGGGCGTCATAGCTCAGTGCTATGGGAACCTGGTCGCCCTTCCGAGGGCGAGGGGACAGAGAGCCTTTGTCTCTCCTGCCTTCCTTGGACATCATTTCTGTCCTCACAGCCCGTTCTCTGCTCCCTTTCAGTCCTCGAGGTACAATGATTTCCCTGCCTCAGGACCAGCTAGTGTCAGAAAGGGCTGCAGCTGTTGACTCGGCAAGCTGATTTGCATCCGATTTGCATATTTATGTATACAATTTCCCAAAGCCTCTCTTCTCATTTCTCACCTCTCACCCCCTGGAGTCTCTAGCTCTCTTTTTCTTGCCAGCCCAGTTAGTATCAAGGACTCATAGAATGTTAGGAACCCAAAGGGTCCTGGGAATATACAGTAGGATGTCAGAGTTAGGAGGGAATCTTAGAACCCAGAATGTCAGAGCTGGGAGGGAATCTTAGAACCCAGGATGTCAGAGCTGAGAGAGAATCTTAGAACCCAGGATGTTAGAGCTGGGAGGGAGTCTTAGAACCCAGGATGTTAGAGCTGGGAGGGAGTCTTAGAACCCAGGATGTCAGAGCTGGGAGAGAATCTTAGAACCCAGGATGTTAGAGCTGGGAGGGAATATTAGAACCCAGGATGTTAGAGCTGAGAGAGAATCTTAGAACCCAGGATGTTAGAGCTGGGAGGGAGTCTTAGAACCCAGGATGTTAGAGCTGAGAGAGAATCTTAGAACCCAGGATGTTAGAGCTGGGAGGGAGTCTTAGAACCCAGGATGTTAGAGCTGGGAGGGAATATTAGAACCCAGGATGTTAGAGCTGAGAGAGAATCTTAGAACCCAGGATGTCAGAGCTGGGAGGGAGTCTTAGCACCCAGGATGTCAGAGCTGGAAGAGAATCTTAGAACCCAGGATGTTAGAGCTGGGAGGGAGTCTTAGAACCCAGGATGTCAGAGCTGGGAGGGAGTCTTAGAACCCAGGATGTTAGAGCTGGGAGGGAGTCTTAGAACCCAGGATGTTAGAGCTGAGAGGGAATATTAGGAGGTAAAATGTCAGGAGCTGGAAAAGGATTGGGAGAGAATCTTAGAATCCAGGATGTCAGAACTGAGAGGGAGTCTTAGAAGGTAAAATGTCAGGAATGGCGGGGTCCTTAGAAAAGAGAATGTCAGAGCCGGGATGGATGGACCTTAGGACACAGAGAGAAACAAAGACAAAACCCCATGGTTATGATCATGTGAGCTGGCTAAATGTCAATGTCACGCATGGGACTGCTGAAATCAGAAGGAGGGGCTGCTTTGGTGGAATGAGAATAAACTCAATTGTGCTGACATGGTTTTGAATTGCTGAGGGAACTGAGGAGGAGATATTTCATGAGAGGGGAGAGATGTTCAGCTGGAAGGTTAGCTCCGGAGACACCGATTTGAGACTCACCCATGTGGATGTGAGAATTGTGGTTTTAGGTGTGAGATCGCCAAAGGGAGAGGCTGAGAGAAAAGAGCAGAAGACCAAGGGCAGACCTACTGAGGAAATGCGCTGTGGAGGGAAAAAAGGTTGGGTTCAAATGCTGGCTTTTTGAATAATTGCATGATGTTGAATAACTGCAAGTGACTTAATCTCTCTGGGCCTGTTTCCTTGTCTGTAAAACAAAGAAGGTGGACTAGATGACCTTGACCTTTAAGGCTTCTTTAGGCTGTAAATCTGTGATCTTATCCAAACTGACATTAAAAGGTATTAAATAGAGTGAGGATTGTTGACCAGGTAAGAATCTGATGAAAGAGGAAACTAAGGAAGGAGTAGATAGAAGGAACATCAACTAACTAGACTTTTTTTTTTTTTTTTTTTTGAAGCAATCAGGATTAAGTGATTTGCCCCCAGGTTCATATATCCAGATTTGAATTCAGTGCTCAGTCTATCCACTATGCTGCCTGGCTGCTCTGAAGCCAAACTAAATTGTGGACTTAAGGTGAAATATTCCTTTTTCTTTATATCTTCACCACAAAGCCCTTAATCAGTAATTGCTGGCTGATTTATTGATTGAAAGGGAGAGTATCTTCCAGGATGGGATGGTCTTCAGCATAAAAAGTCACAGAGGTTAGGGAGGATGAGGACTGAAAGTTAAAAAGCTACTGGATTAAAACAAAATAAAATAAAAGTTTAGTGCAAAAAAAAAAAAAAAAGCTACTGGATTTATTCATTAGGAGCTCATTGGTGACCCTAGAGAGAACACAATCGAGTGATGTAGGTAGATCAAAAGGGACTGATGAGGAAGGGAAGGCAGATGACTTCTTCAAGGTTAGCAGTGGAAAGAAGAAAAAAGGTAAGACAAGAGCTTCTATTATTGTCATTTTAAGTCCTGTCTGACTTTTCATGACCCCATTTGGGGTTTTCTTGGCGGAGATACTGGACTGGTTTGCCATTTCCTTCTGTGTTCATTTTATAGATGAGGAAACTGAGGCAAATGGAGACAAGTGACTTGCCCAGGATCACACAGCTACTAAGTGTCCAAGGCCAGATTTAAGGATGAGACAAGAGTTATCTCATCTGAAAGGGTCAAGGGAAGATTTTTTTAGGATTGGGGAGAGAGGATCATAGTTCTAGGCAAAAGGGAAGAGCTTGGTGGAGGGAAAGAGATTGATAGAGGATGAAAAAGATAGGACATTACTATTAGGTCAAGTACACATCTAGAGGGACTTGCCTTAGTGAATAGTGGGGAGATCTCTTTCTGATTCAGCCTGCACTAGCTGAGCCAGGAGGAAGATGGGGAGTGCTGTGGCAGATTCTGCATTCCATCTCCTGGATGATCCCCTGCTCAGTTCTCTCCTCACTCCCCAAACTTTGAATCTTTTTTCCATAAGGCTTTCTTCCATGTGGCCCACTCATCCATATCCTCCAATTGGCTCTAATCTCACCAGCTCCAGGAAGCCTGCCCTGATTTCTCTAATCTGTATAGGTTCCTTGACCTTTTGTGGTGCTAATTCTCAGCGAGTTAACTTTGGATTTGATTTAATACTGTCTTATCTGATTCTTTTGTTCAACTGAGCAGCCTTAGTCTCTTGGAAATAAATCTGGTCTCCTCTCCAGTAATAATGGCAGTAGATATGAGTATAGTTAGCAGTTTAGGTTTGAAAGTTCTTCATATATATATAAAATCTCATTTAATAATAATAATAATAATGGTCATAGTTATCATTTATATAGTGCTTTAAGATTTGCTAAAAGTAATTTACAAGTATCATCTCATTTGATCTTCACAACCCACAAAGGTAGTTAATGTTATTATCCCCATTTTACAGATGAGAAAACCGAGGCAGGAAGAGATGAAATGAATTGCCCAGAATCACACAGTTAGTTATGTGTCTAAAGCTGGATTTGGACTTAGCTCTCCCTTTCTCTGTGTGTGATGCTCTTTGCACAGTGCTGCCTAATAACATTTGACTCTTACAATGACCTCATAAAGTGAGTAGTATTGCCTCCATTTTACAAATGAATAGCCTGAGTTCCAGAGAGCTATCACGACTTGCCCATGGTTCTATAACTAATGTCAGAAGCAGGATTTTTAGCCTATATCTTTCTGATTTGAAGCCCGCTAAATCTTTCTGATCACAATTCACTAAGCCACCTTGTCATCTCTACCTGGGATGTGTAACCTCCTTAAAGGCCTTAATTAAATCTGAACATCCTTCCCTCCATGTATCCATTCAATCAATATTTCCTGAGCTCTTGTTTACTTTGTGCTGGAAACCATGGGGAATCGAGACCCGGTCTCTGCCTTCAGAAAGCTTATTGGGGAATAAGACATAAAGACACAGCTGTGACAGGGAAAAGGGGATCCCATCTGCAACAGTGCAAGGTAGAAGTGCAGACACGGCGCTTTGGTGGTGGGAGTGGAGAGGAAGGATAGAGCCTATCTTCTTGGGAAAGGAGATGAGGGAGGCCTTCCTGGAGAAGATGGGCTGTGATGGAAATGAATGCGTTTCCTATAAGCTGCTAGTTAAGGATGAGATATTCAGTATGGATTCACTTATTGAACTGATCCAGGGAGACCTTTGTAGCCACATTTCTAGTCTTAGAGGGTCCAGACTAAAGATTTCTTGCTCGGTTTTGAGATGAGAGGGGCTCATTCTTTGTTTCCAGTTGTCATCTCTCCGTTCATTCCACGAGCCCATCCCTGGGCCTCGGCTGGAGCTAGAACGGTTTCAGAGCAAGGCTTTGAGGGCTGGATAGGGTCTCGCTGACCTCTTCCCAATGGGCTGATATAATCTAGCTGGACCCCAAACCCTGATTTCTTCTTGGAGGATTTGGCGGGGAGGAAGCTGATGGAGAATATGAGACCTGATGGGGGGGAGGTGTGTGTGGTTTTGGCTTTCTCCTCCCTCTTGTTTGCTGCTTCTATGGGCAGAACAATCTGTATCGTTACTGCCACCTGGGAGTGATGTTGGTATGATTAGGACACAGGTGGTATTAATGGGGGATACAGGTGGTGGGGCTGGGGATGCAGGCAATAATGGTTAAAAGTGGTACTGATGGGAGTTACAATTAGGGGTGATGGGGATACAGTCAGTGATGGTGAGGATACAGATGGTGCTGATGGGGGTGAGAGGTAGTGCTGATGAGGGTTGGGACGTTGGCGATGGGGGTGAAAGGTAATGGAGATGGTATTATGAGGAGACAGGCTTTACGCACATCTGGGAAACACTCCCAGCTCTTGGCTCAGAGCGGCTAGGAACAGCTCAGATAAGTGTTTTCTGTTATTTGAGCCAAAGGGGAAGCTGGGAAGAGGAAGAACCAGTATTTGTATCTGTATGGAAACAGTGCAGGAGAGAAAAGAGTGGTCTATTTAGGGTCAGCTGATACTGTGGAGGTCCGTGCCAAGTCCTAGCTGGGGCTGTTCCCTGAACAACTTCCCCTCCCTGTGGCCCCCCCCCGGGGGGGGATCTTTGTGACTGCTCTTCCCCTTCTTCCAGGGGCCCTTCTTTTCTCAGATCTTAGGGCTTGAGGGTCCGCTTGGATCAGGGAGCCTTGGAGTTGGCCCTCAGCCTTCATCCTTAGCAGCAGTCCTTTGGGGGAGGGCTCCTTCCCCCCTCCATCCTCTCATCTTTCCATTCTCGAAGGGCTCACATGTCTTCCCCTCCCAAAGTGCTGGGTAGTAGGTTGGGGAGAGTGTCCCTTCTCCCCCTTGTCCTTTACCTCCAAGTCTCTCCAGACCAGGCACTCCCAGGATGTCAGCCCCTATGACTTATTTCCTGCTTGGCCTCCAGCTCGTGTCCCAGGAGCCCGGCCCGGGGCTTGCTTCCCTGGGGTGTCTGGCAGTGTGGACACATTCTTGGGGCTTCGTAGAGGGTCTCTGGGATGGAGCTGATGAGCGTGCAGGGCACTGTGTTCTCAAAGGAGGGAGGAGGGGGCAGCCGCAGCTGCCTCTGATCCACAGTGTCTGGGCCCTGGAGGCTGAGCCGGAGGCTCCTAGGTGCAATGACCTGTTATCATCAATCTTGAGATTTGCGGTGTGATTATAGTTTAGAAAGTGTGCTGACAATGTGGGGACCTGGACCTTTAAAAAGTCCTGCTTCTACCAGTGCAGTTGCTGTGTGACTGCAGGCGAATACCCTGTCTGGTCCCCTTTTGGCGGTTGGTCACGGCCCCTAACCTTGCTTCCTTTCTCCCTTCCAGATCCGGTGGAATAAGGTCTGGGATCCCTTTGGTGCGGGAGAAGCAAAGCAACGAGAGAGGAGCTTGGCTGGCTTATCAGTCAGAGGCTTTTGGGCCTAGGGTGGCTGGTATGGCTGCCCGGGTGTTCGTGGAAGGGGATGAAGGAAAAAGTGGGTCATGCTCTCTAGCTTAGAAGGGCTCTCGCTCAGGTGGCAGATGTGCTTGCGTCACCTCCCCCCCCATGGCCTCCTGTACCGCTCCAACTTACCCGAATCATCCTGATTCCCAGGCGTGGGCACTTGGGCAGTGATCCCTTGTCCAGCGGGGCCCAGGATGGGCTGGGCTGGCACCCTGTAGGCCCTGGCACTGGGGGGCAGCTCTGTGATCTGGCTGGTTGAGGGTAAGAGAGCTCAGCAGAATTAATTATACCTGATTTTATGATGAGTGTTTGTGGCATGATTAGCTCTGGGCAGGGGTTTGGGCTCCAACCAGGTGCAATAATGAAGCTCTGCATCTCCCCCCTCTTGGTTCTTACCCTTCATATGTATTCTTTCATTCTCATATATGACCCCTTGGGGCCTCAGTTTCCAAGATTAGAAAAATAATCCCTGACCTCATGGAAAGGTAGCCCTAGTTCTGACCAGAAAGCTTTGGGGGTCCCTCCATTCCTAAGTGAGTGGCTAAGCTCTCCTCTGTGAGTGGTCTCAGGTTGTTCATCTGTAAAACAGGAATAATCATGCTTACCTGGAAGGGATGTTGGAGCATTAAATTTTCTACAAGGTTGTGCTGGTGAAATGTTTAACAATCAGCTTTCCAAAAAGATATGTCACACTTTCCAATTTAATGTACATTTAATCTCTCTGGCTTTTAAAATAACAAATAATAAATCAAGCCCTGATTTCTAATGGATACTCAAATGTTCATGTGGAAAATTTAACAATTGACTTGTAGAGCCAACTCCAGATCACCATTGGCTTTTTGACAAGTATATGGTTCTACATGAAGTATCTAGGCTGATAGAGCACTGGACCTTGGATGAGGAACATCTCAGTTCAAATCCAGTCTTTAATACTGAGTAATTTTATTCCTGGATGGGTCATTTTTGTCTCATTCTGCCTTAATTTCCTTGGCTGTAAAATGGGGACAAAATAGCATTTGTCTCTCAGGGTTGTTGTGAGCCTTCAACAAAATGATATTTGTAAAGTGCTTGGCACAGTGTCTGGCACAGAATAAGATAAATATGTCCTTCCTTTCTTCTTCCTTTCTTCCTTCTCTTCTCCCTTCCTTCCTCCTCTAGAGTAACTGGAGGCCTGTCTTCATAGTCAAGACTATCTGAGTTTAAATCCCATTGTCAGTGTATACTGACTGGGGGTCCTGGACAAGTCCCTTACTCACATTGATCTGTCAGACCAGAGGGAGTTTCCTCTCTGGGCCTTCTCATAGCAATGAATTCACAAGTCTGGAACAATAGCTCTCCCCCCTCCCCAAAAAAAAAACCCAATGAATAAAAGTGACAGCTGATATTCCTGCAGCACATTAGGGTTTAAGAAGCCTTTTGCATATGTAACAGCCCATGAAGTGGATCCTATGAATATTATTGTCTCAGCTGGGAAGACTGAGGCTCAGCTTGGGTCTTCTCAAGATTCCCTCACTCAGAAGGGCAGAACCCAAGACCCCTCTGCTTCAATTCCAGAAATCAGTCTTTCCACTTTACCTACTTTGGCTAAATATTTTGAATAGGAACCCCCCAAAGGACCCCCAAACCCGTCCCTGGTGTGCTGGGGTGGGGGGGATCTGGGCAAGGAATCAGTCAGAACTGCTTGTAACAAGTGAGCTGTCTGTAGTTTTGAGGAGTTATAGACCACTGGCATTCTAAACTGGTAGGAGATTTTGCACCCTCCCCTCCTTTCTTTCCTCTGTCCCCTCGGGAAGGGCCACAGCTCTTCCTGCCAACCCCTTTCTTGCTTGTCCAAGCAGTTGTGGATCTGGGTGGTATGGAAGGAGGGCATTTCTTGGAGGTCCCGGTTGGTTGCCATGGGGACTCCCATTCCCAGAGTCCCCTGGGAACCCATCGAGCCTCTTTGGCAGTGGTGGGAGATTGTGTTTTATTGGAGCTTGCTTGTGGGGAGAGAAGGGTGGGGACAGGCAGGTGGCAAGGAGCTGAAAAGAAGGCCAGCCTCTAAGGAGGGGACCTTGTGACCTTGGCCTTGTATTCGGAGAGAGGGGCAGAGGAGATGGGCTGGGCAGTGGGGCCGGGAAGGAAGAGGATGGAACAGGGAAGTTCTTGGCCTCTGCTCTGTCCCTTTGGGACTCCCCAACGTTGAGAAGCAACTAGAGGTGATGGAACCCTGCCAAGATGCGTGGGATCTATGGGGAGCTTTTTGGATTGATAACAACAGCAGCTAACATTTATAAAACACCTGCTGTGGGCCCGGCACTGTGCTTAGTACTTTATAATTGCTATCTCATTTGATCCTTACAACAAGTCTGTGAGGTAGGTGCTGTTATTATCCCCATTTTACAGATGAGGAAACTGAGCCAGACAGCAGTGAAGTGACCTGCCTAGGACCACACTACTGATAGTGCCTGAGCCGGGTCTCACTGACAGCACTCTACCTGATAGCTGTATATTAGACGTAGAAGTGACCTTAGAGATGTTCTACTCTAACCACTGAGCCACCTCATTTTACAGAAAAAGGGAAGGGGAGAGAGCCTTAATCCTAGAGAGAAATGCCTTCCTCAGGTCATGGAACTCGAGGCATTTCCAGGTCAGAATTCAGAACTGGGTTTCCCCAAGAGCAGATGGTCTTCCGATAACCTTAGGTTGGTTTCCTGTCGAGGCATGTTTGTATTATCTTCCGGGAGGGTGTCCTGGGGTGTTTGCTCATGTAGGAGTCTGCGGACCTGCAGGTACAACGCGGATGTGTGGGGCTGTGGGTGTCTGCGCGCTGGGCCCTGCTTTCTCTCTAGGGCTTATCTCAGCTGAGTACCGAGCATGTAAGGGCACAGGTCTTTTATGTCGCTCAGCTGCTTCATGCATATTTAGGTGTCTTTGTTTCTGGTTGTATCTCCCCTGAGAGTGTGTGTTGGGGATATTGGGTCAGAGCTGTGGAGCTGGAAGCTGAGCCCCAGCATTTTACAGATGAGGAAACTGAGGCCCAGAGAGGCCAAGGGGTTTGCCTCAGTGCATTTGGATGTTGGGACATTCAAGTACATACATTAGAATTGAGGATGTTAGGGCATCTGGGTCTGGTGGGATATGGGTCCGGTTTGGTGTGTGTGTGTGTGTGTGTGTGTGTGTGTGTGTGTGTGTTTATTGCTATGCTGTCAGAAATGAATAGGAGAAGCTGTTTTATGAGCTAGGGACTAGGCTGAGCTCAGCAAAGGAAATGGGAGTCAGGCAGAGGTCAGTGGGAATAGGAGCTGGAGCCAGCCTCTGTCCTCGGGGCTGAGAGGAAGACAGCATTGTTAGGGGATGGGGAAGAGAAGGAGAGAATGGGGTCCTAGGCTCCCCTCTCATTTCCGTAGTTGGTCCCCAACAGCTGGCCCCAAGTGGCTCCAGACTCCCTGGCACTGTGTGTTAGAGAATGCTGGGAACATCTGGATTCCCAGCCTTGCAGCTGCCTGGTCTCCCCACCCATCTCCCATCACATCGCCAGCAACATATACCTGCATGGTGTCCAGATCTAAGCCTTCTGAAGACTACTCCTTTTTGTACCTCAGTTTTTTTCTCTGTAAAATGGGAAGGTTGCATTGGATTTCCTTGGCTGTGTGTGTGTGTGTGTGTATATACATGTGCATTAGGGAGAGACAGTGGAAAAGAAGGGGAGTAGCTTGTGGACTGACTTCCGAGTTCAGGACATCCCCCTGGGAGGTAGTGGAAGGGGGGGAATCTCTCTAGGAGTGGGTCTGCTTTAGCCAAGAGGAAGATCCTTCTACCCTCAGACTTCTCCCCACAAGCCTCTGGGAACCCCGGTTTCTAAGGGGAGTGGATTAGATGATATTGAACTGAAGGTCCAGCCCTCAATCTCTGGTCCTATGGAGCTTCCCTTCCTACCCAGTTCCCTCCTTCCTCTTCTTCCCATCTCCTGAGGAAGGTGGTACAGGCTTCTAAAATAAAACAAAAAGCTGAATTCAAATTCAAACACATTTTCATGTGTGCGTATAAAAAAAGAATTAAAAAAAAACAGAGGAAAGAAAGTTCAGCAAAACTAGCCGACACATCCAAAAGTCTAACATTATATTCGGTGTTCCACTCCCATGATCCCTGCTTTTGTAAAGAAATAAAGGTCCTCGATTTCTTTTTTCTCTTCTTTGGGACCAAGCTTGATCATTTTCATCTCCCAGAATTCAATTTCCATTGCTTTAAGTGCGGTTCTTTCTAGTTACATTGTTAAGGTTCTTACTTTGCTTTGTATCAGTTCATAAAGATCTTCTTGGGCTTCTCAGTTTCCATCAAACGCATTATTCCTTATGGCACAGTAATAATCCATCATATTCCTGTGTTACAGTTTAGCCATTCCCTCATTAATGGGCAGCTATTTTGTGTCTAGTTCATTGTCTGCACAAAAAGTGCTACTATAAATATCTGCAGGACCTTACTTCTCCCTGGCCATGCTGTATCTTAGTCAAATGTGATCTTCTTGAGGGCAGGGACTGTCCCGTTCTTGTATTTCTACCTCCCCAATGCCCACCACACTTATTACTGTTGTTCAATTGGGTACAACTCTGCATGACTCCATGGACCCTAGCATTTCAATATTGTCCCTGGGGTTTTCTTGGCAAAGGATATTGGAGTGGTTTGACATTTCCTCCACCAGGATTAAGACTTGTCAAATTCTTAATTTTTAGGTTAAAGTGACTTAAACCGGGTCACAGCTACTGTGAACTCAGGTCTTCCTAACTCCAGCCCCAGTTCTTTATCCACTGAGCCACATATTTGCCCCAAGTCTAGCTGCCATTTTCTTTTCCAGCTCATTTTATGAATGAAGGTAAAGTGACTAGCCCAGGATCACACAGACAGCTGAATTTGAACTCGGTTTCAAAGAGCTCAGCTCTCCGTTCACTGCCCCACCTGCTACTTAATAAATACTTGTTGATTGAGATTTGGTTTCTTTATCTGTAAAGTGGGGGCACATCTCACAGGGTTGTTGTGAGCCTTGAATGATATCATGTTTGTGAAGTGTTTTGCAGACTTTAGAGTATTATACAAATCTCCATCATTGTCCTCTTCTAGGTTTGGGGTGAGGACCAGATTAGTGGATGTCTGTGAGACTCGGTTTCTTTATCTGTAAAGTGGGGGCACATCTCACAGGGTTGTTGTGAGCCTCAAATGATATCATGTTTCTGAAGTGTTTTGCAGACTTCAGAGTATTATACAAATCTCTACCATCATCCTCTTCTAGGTTTGGGGTGAGGACCAGATTAGTGGATGTCTATAAAAGCATTCTGTAAGCTGAGAATCGCTCTGCATGCAGGTCAGGAACTACTGCTAGGATGATTTTCACTGGTTTTGCTCATCACCTGTGTGCCTGGTGGGGGGCGGGGTGGAGTGGGTGCTAGTAGAACGGGAGCCTTTGCCCTCAGAGTGACTGAGCCCATCCGAGATGGGGACAGGGTTGGGGTGGAGATAGGGAAGGCACTGGGTCAGACTGACTCAGGCATCAGGTACACCCTGCACTTTGAGGCGCCCTGTGCAGGAGACCTAGGGAGTGAAGTCTATTTCTGTTCTCCAGGAGCTCACACCCCTGCCAGGAGATAAAAAAACCCAGTGTGCATATGAATTGGAATAATTAAGAACCAAACTGAATTGTGGGACCCAGCCAGAAGGTGCAGAGGATTTCAGAGAAAAGCTAGATAGGATGATATGAGAGTGTAATCAGAGGAGGCTTCCTGGGGGAGGGGAGCTGAGCTGAACCTCTGAAAGTAGGGTAGGATTTTAGATACTAAGCAAAGCAGATTAGGGGGAGGATGTTCTAGGTGATGAACTGTGTGTGGAGGTCCTGCAGGCCAGGAACGAGAACCTCGGTGTCCACATCCTGCTCTGGCCTCTCCTTTGTCCAAAGATTTGAGGTTGCGGGGGAGATGTCTACTAGCCTGTGTAGGCAAGAGTGATAGACCGATTTCTGGATTTGGATCTCCAAGAAGGAAGGAAGATTACTTTTGGGGGCAGAGAAGAGAGGGTCTGTGTGTACTCATGTGTGTGTGTGTGTGTGTGTGATCAGGTTCTCTTTATTTAAATGAATATTTCCTCTCTTTCATCAGTGTTCTCTCCAGAAAACAACTATTGGTCATCTCTTTGACCCTGGAGGAGATCTGGGTGCACAGCCCAATGGATCAGGATGGGGCTGTGGAGGACTTTGGGATTTGTCTGTTATATATTTTCAGGAATGAGTAAGGGTAGTGTTTGTTCTCTGTCTCTGTCTCTCTCTCTCTGTCTTTGTCTCTCTGTCTCTGTCTCTCTGTCCCTTTCTCTCTGATTGTCTCTCTCTCTGTCTCTGTCTGTCTGTCTCTGTTTAGCACAGGTGAGTCTGAGCATTGTATTGGGCCTGCATCCCTAGAAAGATGTTTGGTCCACATGTCTCTATACATTTCTATGGGTAGCCCTTTTTATATTTGGACTGTGGGGAGTGTGTAGAAAGTAGGTCTTTTGGGAGATGTGTCTAAATGTGAACTGTGGATAGTACACATCTGGGTTTATGTGTAAGGCTGTGTAGAGGTGTGGCAGGGTATCACCAGCATGTGAATATTTCCATAGCAAAGATCTGAGCCAGAAAGGAAATTCAAGGTTCTACCCTCTAGTCCAGTCTTTCCATTTTACAGATGAGCCTGAGGCTCAGAAAGGACATGTCTAGGGTCACACAGCTCACAAATGGCATATGCAGCAATCAAGCCCAAGTCTACTGACTCCCAAATCAGCGCCCTTTCTAGGGCAGCGTGCTGGCTCACATACAATGGATCTCTTAAGAGTTGGCTCTGTGCAGGGTACTATGCGGAGGCCTGGGAATACAAATGTGCAGCCCTTTACTAAGGGGCAGGATGCAGCCTCCATACACGTTAGTAAGTATCATTGGTCAGTGTAGTAATTAGGAATTGTGATTAGTCAATATACAGTAACTGCAATGAGTAAGTATAGTTATAAAACAATTGGTAAGTATAAAGTAAGTTAATATATGTTTATTTTGTGAAATATTTCCCAATTTCACACAAATTTTTTTTAATATTCATTAAGAAAAAACAACTTTGAGTTCCACATTTTCTTCCTTTCTCTTGGTCTTCTCCACCCCTTGAGAAGGCAAACAATTAAAAACTATAAAGTTAAATGTATTAGAAACAAAGAAGAGATCTATGAAAAATGCTATCAGGAAAGGATAGAAAGGTCACTTATAGCTCAGAGGTGTCAGCAAAGGCTTAATGGAAGGAGCAGCCACCGTACAGAGCTGAGGAGGAAGAAAAAAGGATTTTGATTGATTAAATTAATGGAGTGCTCTCCAGGCACTGTGGGTCAAGAATAGGGAACACCATATAATCCATGTAATAGAAACATGGAATACATGAAAAGAGAGAAATGTGAAATCAGATTGGAAAAGTAGGTTGGGGCATTTATTAAGTATTGTATACTTATTGTATACCAGGCATTATGCTAAGTAAGCACTTCAAGAACATTATCTCATTTGATTCTCATAACAACTCTGAAAGGTAAGTGCTATGATTATCTTCATTTTACAGTTTAGGAAACTGAGTCATACAGATTAAGTGACTTGCCAAGACTCACACAACTAGTTAGTGTCAAAGGCTGGATTTGAACTGAGGTCTTTCCAATTCCAGACCTAGCATTCTGTCTGCCAGGCTACTTAGCTGTCTTAAGATGGAGTACCCTTATATGCTAGGTTTATTTTATTTTAAGGACATTTTATCCTTTATGCAGTAGGAAGCTACTGAATATTTTTTTTTTTAGCAAGGAAATGGAACAATAAGACATGTACATTGGAAGAATGGTTTTAGTAGCTGTATAAAGGGTAACCTGCAGAGGGGAAAGATGAAAGATAGAAAGGGCAGGTAGGAGACACTGACAATTAACGGTCCAGATGAGAGGTGACAGGATCCTGAATTGGGGTAATGGAGAAGTGAGGAGAGAGGAAGATAAGGGTAAGAGTAACGTGTTTGTGTGTGTGTGTGTGTGTGTGTGTGTGTGTGTGTGAGAGAGAGAGAGAGAGAGAGAGAGAGAGACAGTCAGACAGACAGACAGAGATAGAGACAGACACAAAGAGAGACAGAGAGAGAGGAGAGAGGGAGAGAGATAGAGGAAAGAGAAAGGAGAGAGAGAGAAAAAAGAGAGAAGAGAAAGGAAGGAGAGACAGACTGACAGACAGGAGAGAAGGAAGGAGGGAGAGAAAGAGACAGAGAGGGAGGAAGGGAGGAGAGACAGACAGAGAGAGAGAGAGAGGGAGAGAGAGGGAAGAAGGGAAAGAGAGAGAGAAAGAGGGAGGGAAAGAGAGGGGGGGAGGAGAGAGAGAGAGAGAGGGAGGAGGGGAAGTGGTGAACAGAATCATAGAATAACAGAAATGAAGAGTATTGGAAGGAAGAACAGGCTTTAGGAGGGAAGTATGCATTCATGATGGCAGTGAGGAGTTCCATTTGGGGCACATTGTGTTTGAACGACCAGCAGGACATCTCTGTAGAGTTGCCCTGCAATTGCTTGGATGTGAAACTCCAGGGGAGAGATGGCGGTAGGACATCCAAATTGAAAAGTCATGGGCAGAAGGGTGATAATTGAAGCCATGGGAAGGATGAGATCATCATGGGAGAATGTAAAGAGGAAAGGAAAAAGGGCCAAGGATGAAACATTAAGGGGCCCCTGCATCCTGATGGATGAACCAATGAAGGATCTTCAGAAGGGACTTTCTGATGGAAAGGAGGGAAACCAGAGGAGACAATTCTCACGTGGAGGAAGGGGAAGAGTGCCCACAGAGGGGAATTAGTGAATACTACACAAAGACCAAGGAGGACAAGAAAAGAAGACCAATGGATTTAGCAGTGATGAGGTTCTAGAACAATTCTAGTAGGGTGGTGTGTCGTGGGTTTGGAAGCCACTTTGCAAGGCCTTGGGGGAGGATCAAAGTGTTTGGTGGTCCAAGATAGGAGAGACTCAGTTGGATGATGGAGTGAGAGTATGATAGGGTCAAGAGAAAATAAATAATAGGCCAGACCTAAGCATGGTTAGAAGCACTGGAAAAGGAGCCAATCAAGAGATGAGTTTGAAAAGGTCAGGATGGATTGATTCAAGGCTGCACTATGGGAGGTTAGCCCGGGCAAGTCATTGGTCCACCTTTTCCTTAGAAACGGGAGTGAAGGAGGAGAGAATGGGGTTGTGAAGGCAGGCATTTTAAGGCATGAAACCAGGCTCTCCCGCTGATGGCCTCATTCTCAGTAAAATAGATGAGGAGCTCCTCTGCAGAGAGGGGGTTTGGGGTTGGGATTGGGGCTTAAGAAGAGAGAACAGCTGTTCTCTGGGGAGTGTTAGAGTGAATTAATCAGAAATGAATAAAAGGATTAAGCTTTAGCCTGGAGGGCCCACTTGAAGTTAGATAACGAATTTGTAGTGGACCCCTCTCTATGTGGTTCCCTGAATTCCTTTAATAGTGTTCAGTAGATGAGAAATAGAAACAGAGAGGGAAGGTGGGGGGTGGGTCTCAGAGTTATGATTTCCTGAGATGTGATTATCAGAAGGGCAAAGGCTCAAGGGATTCAAGGGTAGAAGACAGGACCTTATTGAACTGGGAAACTAGTCAGGTCTATGAAGGGAAGAAAGTAAGATCATATATGCTGGTATGTGTACACATACGTTATACACGGCATGCTGAGAAATCTCTGTGTGAGTTTAAGTTTGTGGTGCCCTGATATTCATGGGCTGTGGAGAGTGGGTGGGAAATGGTCTGGTTGTTTTCTGGGCAAGGGTCCTACCTAAAGAGCAGAGACTGGGGAGGAACTTTTGGGTATTTCGGTATTTATTCAATCACATGCAAACTAAATGTAATTTTTTTTTTTATAATCTTTAGTTTGATGGGAACTAGATGCTGACTCTGTTAGTGTGGGAGGAGTTTCTTAAGTGTCTTTCTATCCAGTATATCCTATCCACTATGCACTTTGGCAGTACCTAATGAAGTAGAGAATATGATCATTTGCAGGGGAGAAAGCCATAATTGTGAAATAACTTTCCCAGTTACATAGGGAGTCAGAGCCCAGACTATTGGCTGATAAAGCATACTTTTCACTCTCCAATCCCACCCTAGCCTCCTACTTACCTGTCTGATTGCAATGGGAAACCTGAGCCACATCTATTCTTGGTGGTCTGTCTTTGGTGCCATCTTGTCTTGAGACAGGGGGATGGACTAAATGGCTTCACAAGGACCTGGACCTACATTCTTTTGGTATGATATAGTGGAAAAAACACAGTCAACAGCCTAAGGTCAAGACCCAGCAGTAACATTTATTAGTTATATTGCTGGAGATTTTCAAGTGAAAGCTGGATGGCCATTCATTGCAGGGTTGCATTTTAACGCTCCTCCAGCTCTAGGATCTTCTCATAGCACCTCTGAACATCAGTATCTTCACGGATAATGAGGGCAGTGAGATCATACTTCAGAGGCTCGTTATGGAAGCCAAATGAGAGAATGGATGGAAAGATTCTTGAACATGGTGAACGAGGAGACTGGACTAGGTGACCAAGGGTCTTTCCAGCTTCGATGTAAGCTCTTTGAGGGCAGGGACTTTTGCTTGATTTGTATGGCCAGCCCTTAGCCCAGGGCCTGGCACACAATCAGTGGTCAATAAATACTTGTTGATGTGCCCAGAAAAATGTGAGCTATTATTTTTAAGTGCCAGGTGGGCCTTTGTTGAACCTGCTATAGGAGGGGATTCTTCTTAGGTTGTTGGAGTTGGCACTTATGGGCTCTGAACTCCTTTGTAGTACGGACATTCTGTCCTTCTTCCCCACTTTCTTGGCCTGCTGTTGACTTCCCGTAATGATTGATTATTGGTTTGTGTTCCTGTCCCCAGCTCTCCATTTTCTCTGATCTTTTTATTGCCCTCCCCTCCACCCATCCCCTTCCCAAGCCCTGGCTGCTTCATAATTTAAGGATGGCTTGTTTGCCGAGTAACGGCCACTCAGATAGGAATTTGGAAAACCACTGGCACTTCTTGCCTTATTCTGTCTTCATTTGATGGGTGTGTGGGGCTAAATTAAGATGTGTGATCATTCTCTGTTTCACACATACCCAAAAGCATACATACACAGCTCTCCCCCTCCCCACCCCACCCTCCCCTTCCTCTGTCCTTCACTTCCTCCTTCTCTCCTTTACCCTTCCCTCTGGGCTCAGTCTTCCTCTTCTTCCTCTGCTGTCTCCTCCTTCTCAGTTCTCCCAGACCCTCTCTCTTTCATTCTCCACTTTCCTCCTGCCTCTCACCTTCCTCCATCTCTTTCCTGTTTTCCCCCTTCTTCTTTCCATCCCTCTGCCAGAGTATCCCAGGATTATGGATCTGGAACTAGAGGGAATCTCAAAGGCCATTAAATCCAGTCTTCTTTTCATATAGGGAAACTGAGCCCTGAGAAACTGAATTGGCCAAGATCTCTCTCTCTCTCTGTGTCTGTCTGTCTGTCTCTCTCTCACACACACACACAAACACACATTGCCCTTCTCAGTTTCTTTCCTCCCTGCTTCCTTATCTCCTTCCATTCTCTCGCATTCTGAATTCTGTCCCTCTCTCTGCTCCATCTCATGTCCCCCTCCCCTCTCTCTTCAGTCCCCATCTCTGCTTTTTGTCATCTTTTGCTTTCTTCCTCCCTCTCTTCTCCCCCCTCTCCGTTCTTGGTCCCTTTTGCCTTTCTGTCCCCACCCTCAACTTCTCTAGATCCCTTTCTACCTCTCGTCTCTCCCGCTTTACTTCTATTTCTGCTCTTTTCTCTCTTTTGCTCTTCCTTTCCATCTCTCTTTCCCCTTGACTCATTCTCCTACTGTCTCCTTTGTTGCCCCTGTCTCCCCCACCATCTTGTTCCCTTTTGATGCCTTTGTCCATTTCTCCTCCTACTCCAGGGTCAGGTGGAGGAGAGGAGAGATGTTGTGTGTGTGTCTCTTTGTGACTCTCCCTCTATTCCTCTGACCCAGTTTTGCTCCCCTTCCTTTTTTTTTTTTTCCTTCTGACCTTCCTTCCTGTTCCTCTTTCTCTCTTCTCTGTCCCTCATCCTCTCTTTCTGTCCCCTGGCTCTTGATCTCTCCCTTTTGCATAGTCTCCTTCTCAGCTCTGTGGGGAGTTTCAGCTCCCAGTCATTAGGATGGAGGAGATGGTCGTCATAGCAACTGTTGTCATGTCAGGGGCTACTGGGATGGGGATTAATAGTATCTAGGTGAGAGCTACCTGAGTGGAGACTGATTGATTCATAGGAGGCTTGATGTTTTTCTCTGGTACTCATGACTGTTAAATACCTTCTCTCCCTGCTGCGCCCCACCATCTCTGTCTCTCTCTCTTCCCTTTCTTTCCCCCCCTCCCTTCTTCTCGCCATCCCTCCTTTTCTTTTTTTCCATCTCCCTTCTCCCCCTTTCTTTTCTTTCTTCTCTCCCCTTCCTTTCCTCCCTCCTTCCCCTTCTTTATTTTTTCTCTTTCCCTCTTCTTTTTTCTTTTTCTCTTTCTGTCTCTTTCTTTCCTCTCCTTTTCTCTATCTTCCCTCTTTCTCATTTTCCTCCTTCCCTTGCTCTCTTCTCTCTGTCTCTGTTCTATGTCTCTGTCTCTCCTCTCTATTTTTCTTATCTCTGTCTCTATCTCTGTTTATTTCTGTCTCCCTCTCTCTTCTCTTTCTCTGTTTTTATCTGTCTCTCTTCTGGACTGTCTGTCTGTCTGGGGGTCTCTGTGTTATATACACATGGCTACACAGAACGCATATCCCGTCTGATGTACAGAGGGACATCCTGTGTGTTCCTCCAAGTATGTATGTATCTTGTTTGTGATTATGTGAGTTTAGGTTCACTTGTGTATGGGATGTGCTTATGGATGTATCTTTGCAAGTCTTTGTTCAGCATTTGTGTATGGGTGTGAATGGGCCTTTGTGACTTTATCTTTGTGAGCTTGTGTGCGACGTGTAAGTTCATGTTTGTAAATCTGTGTAGGATGTGTGTGTGTGTGTAAGAGAGAGAGAGAAGGAAAGAGAGATGCAGAGAAAAACAAAGAGATAGAGAGAGAAGGAAGAAGAGAGAGACAGAGACAGAGAGTGACTATATGCAGCATGTGTACATCATGGAGAATGCATTTCTTTGTCATGCTGTGTGTGTGTGTGTGTGTGTGTGTGTGTGTGTAATATGTCTTTGAGTGTCTGTGTGACTGTGTGCTCTGAATGTAGAAATCCCCCCAAGCACTGATGAATCTGCCCTGTAGCTCTCATTGTTAGCCTCTTTCTCTTTCCCTGAGAAAAGCTGGGAGATCACCTAGAGCCACGAACTCTGACTTATTGGCAGGAGCTCTGTCCTGGGGCTACCTCTGTGGTACCATAGTCAAATCAGTCCCCCTTTCTTCCTCTGTAAATTGCGGGGCTTGGATTAGATCATTTTTGAAACCTCTCCCTGCTCCGATAGGCAAGGCCCCAGGACTGTCCTTTCCTCTCTCTTATTCCTCGGTTTCAGCATCCCACTCTGGACATTGGGTCCAGGACCTCTGTTTTAGCATCCTACTCTGGACATTGGGTCCGGGACCTCTGATTGGAAAAGGTGTGTGTGGGGAACCCTCTGAGCATGGGGATGACTCAAAAGTGGGAAGTCCCAGTAATCGAAGCAATTAGTCATGGGAGCAATTATGCTAATTGTTCCACTCCATGAGTCACTTCCAGCAAGTAAATACTGATTAATTCATTACTGAGCCTGAGGGAAGGGAGCCGGACTTTTTCTGGGCTAATAGCTTCTTGCCCCTTTGCCCCCAGTAAGGACCCTTTTTCCCACCCCCCACTTGGAGAGAGCTAAGCTTGGGAAGGTCCTGCTTGGCCTTGCTTTGGGGTTCCCCAGCCCCTCAGCTTGGCTCGGAGCCAGCTTCCTGGATTGGAAACCTTTCCAAAACTCTAGTCTGGCTTCATGAACACTCGTATAGAAACTGAACATTCAGGAGAGATGGGAGGGCTCTCCTTCCTTAGATTCCTTCTGGGAGTAACATCTTTCAAGAACTGGGAAAAAACCCAACTACTGAAAAATCTCTAAGAATTGTCTACTGGAAGGATCCTTACTGATCACTAAATGGGAGAGGGAGTGAGCAGTGAAAAAAGCAGCTAAAATGAGTAAGGGACTGGAGAGTCCAGCCTAGCTAACTCAGTGGTACCCCAGTGGGGCTTCTTCCCTTTCCCCCAAGGCATCTCTCTGAAGCAGATGAGGGGTAACACTGTTCACTCAGACTCCTATATTCTGCATCTCAAAAGCCATGATCTCAGGCTTCTGAGGTGCCAGCTTTTCTCTCTTCCCCAATTCTCTCGGTTAGTCAATGACTGGACCTTCTTCTCTCTCCCTCTGTCTCTAGGACAGGTGAACTGGGCCACTGGAAAGAGAGACTGATGGTAGAGACAGGGGATCTGGATTCAAATCCCACCCCTGATGGTTACTTACTAAGTTGGGCCAATGATTTCACTTCCCTGGGTCACGCTTTCCTCCTCTGTGAAGTGAGGGGGTTGGACCAGCTGGCCTCTGAAATTCCTGCCAATTCTAGAGTGATAATCAAATTGTAATTTGTTCCCTTCTCTTTCCTGCTGCCGCCACCATCCTACTTTAGGCCCTTATTGCTGAGATCATGAGATCATAGTCGGAGCAGAAAAAAGCCTCTTAAAAGTCACTGAGTCTTCCTTCCCCCCCTCCCCCTCAATTTTTCAGATGGGAATGACTGGCCTAAGATCACAGTAGGTATCTGAGGCAGGATTTGAATTCAGAGCTTCTCATCTCCAAGTCCATGGGTTGTGCAGCTCACATCTTCTCTCCATATTTTGTCTGTCCCCAGTTGGTTCCCTCACTTAAATCCAGTTTGCTTGCAAGTCATGGCAACACCTTCCTGATGGTCCGGTCCCCTTCCAGAACAAAGGACAAATAATGATCCTTCAGCCAGCCATGATCAGGCCGTTTGCTTCCTTTGATGGCAGGCTTATCAATGTTCCTTTCAAAATGGGATGCCCAGAACTGTCTCCCATCTGTCCCCCAGGGCTCCAGGTGTGAGAAGGCCAGCTGGGGCTCTCACCCACCTTGCCTTGGGCATGAGGGCTGAGCTGGTGTGCCTAGCTGGTCCATGAAACTCCCCAGGACTTTTTTTTTAAGAGGGCCTCTACTCTGGCCATGCTGTGCTATTGCAGGAGTCTTCTTCAAACCCAAGCTTACATTGGGTCTCTTTAAACAATTTTTATTGGTATCTTTTGTTTTTATGTTGTCTTCAGTTCAAATATATGCCATCTCCATTTAGCTGGAAATAGAGGGAGAGATTGGGAAGAGAGAAACAGAAAGAGAAAGAGACAAACAGATTGAGAGAGAGAGGGAACGAATGAGAGAGGGAAAGTGGGACAAATGAGGGAGAGAGGGAGAGAAGGAGAGAGAGACAGAGAGAGAGAGAGAGAGAAGAAGGAGAAGAAGAGAGGAGAAGAGAGAGAGAGGAGGAGGAGGAGGAGGAGAAGAAAAAAGAAGGAAAAGGAGAAGGAGAAGAAGAAGGAAGGAAAGGGGACAGAAAGAGAGAGAAACATAGAGACAGAAAACACACAGAGACATACATAGAGACAGACAGAGACAAAGAGAGGAAGAGAGATTGAGAGAGAGAAATTAAGCAGATTGACCCCCATTCACCCAGCATGGTGATATAAGCAATATTCTATGCCTATAATTAAAGCTTTCTACAAGGGAGGGAGGGAGCTGCACTTTCTCTCCTGGATCAGGAGAATCCCCCTGATAGAGACACAGAGAGATAGAGATAGACAAATAGAGACAGATAGACACATGGAGACAGAGAGCGAGAGAAACAGAGAACAGAGAAAGACAGAAAGAGGCAGACGGAGGAGAGAGGGAGAGAGATTGAGAGAGAGGAACTTAAGCAGATTGACCCCCATTCACCCAGCATGGTGCTATAAGCAGTATTCTATGCCCATAATTACAGCTTTCTGCAAGGGAGGGAGGGAGCTGCACTTTCTCTCCTGGATCAGGAGAATCCCCCAGAATCAGTTTTCTGTTGTTTTGTTTTTTTTTTTTTTCCTTTCCATTTCTGTGGATGGAGTCATTGTGTGTGTTGCTTTCCTGTTTCTATTCAGTAAATCACTTCACTGGAGTACAGGATTATAGATCCAGGAGCTTGACAAAGGTGTCAGGGGCTACCTAGTCCCATCCCCTCGTTTTATAGATGAAGTGATAAGGGCCCAGGAAAGGCGAAGCCCAAAGTAGTAAGCATGAGAGGCTGTTTTTGAACCTAGGCTCTTTTGTTCACCACTATTTCACTGGGAATAAGTTCAGAACCTAGCAGACAAGCGGATCATCTGTCTATCATCCTAACCTATTGAGGTATTTTGGTTCCTCAGTCTGTCATCTCAGTGTGTTCCCTATTCTTCCAAACTTTCTATCTTCTAAAATTTGATGAGCCATCTATTCCTTCATTCACATCATTGATGTTGGTGTTGAATAGAATTCAACAAGAGCAGGTCCCTCCACTGGGATCTCTCCAGTTGGACATTGATCCACCCATCACTGCTCTTTGGTTCAGTTAATTCAGGTAATCTAAAAATAAATGTGCCTACTATGTGACAGGCCTGGTACCAAGTGTACCTAATCATGCGATTGCCTAATGAATACCTCTATGGCCTGTTTTTAAAGTCTAATTTTGTCTTATGTAGAAGAGATATCTGAAATAGGGAGACTCATCTTCCAGGGTTCAAGTCTGGCCTTAGACACTAGCTAGCTGTGTGACCCTGGGCAGGTCACTGTTTGCCTCAGTTTCCTCATCTGTAAAATGAGTCGGAGAAGGAAATGACAAAAGCTCCAGTGTCTTTGACAACAAAACCCAAATGGGATCCTGGAGAGCCAGATACAACTGAAACAAATGAGCAGCAGCAGCAACTAAAAGAGGTATCATGGGACAGCCCTAATACTCCAGAAAGATCTAGATTCAAGTGCTGCCTCTGACATAGACAGTCTGTGGGACTCTGGCCAAGCCATTAAACTATAACCAACCCGTAATCTGGGAAACTCTGTAGGACTGCAAGGTGCCAAGCACGTTTGGATTAGGATTGGGAGAAAGAGCTGCTTCTCTGGGAGTCCCCAGGGACAAAGCTCCCATAGACCGGACGGGCTCAAATTCTGCAGATAAATACAGACTCACCCCAGCATGCCAGACTCCCCAAGCACAATGACAATTGAGTCTGATGGGACTTGTTGTCCTACACTGTTAGAATTTACCATTCATTGAAAGTAAGGGAAACTGTGTGCTTTAACAAGGCAGTACTCGAGTTATCTTTAACTTGAGGTTTGTTGCCATTCATTGTTTTCTTCATTTATGTGGTGGTTGTGAGGGTGACATCTCTCATTTTCTTGCTTGTCTGTTTCTGTGTCCCTGTATCCGCTTGTCTCTGAATCTGTCTCTCTGTCAGTCTTTCTGTGTCTCTGAGGCTGTCTTTCCTCTGTCTCTGTTTCTCTCCTTCCTTGTTCCCCCTTCTTCTGTCTCCCTGCCTATATCTGTCTCCTTTATCTCTGATTCCCTTGGTCTGTCTTTGTGTGCCTGTCTCTCTGTCTCTATGCTTTTCTCTCTTTCTGTTTGTCTGTCTCTTCTCTCTTTCTCTTTCTCTCTCGCTCTCTCTCCTTCCCATCTCTGTCTCTCTGTTTCTCTCTCTCCTTCCCATCTGTCTCTGTCTCTCTCTTTCTCCTTCCCAACTGTCTCTCTCTCTCTTATTCCCCCCTGTCTGTCTCTCTCTCACGTGTCCCTCCTCTCTCTGTCCCATCTCTGTCTCTCTCACTCCCCCTCTGTTTCTGTCTCCCTCCCAACTCTGCCTGTATCTCTCTCTCTTTCTTTTTGTCTCTCTCTCTCTCTGTGTCTCTGTCTCTCTTTGTCTCTCTCTGTCTCTCTTTTGTCTGTCTGTCTGTCTCTCTCTCCCCCCCCCGTCTCTGTCTCCTTCCTGCTCCCCCCCTCCTTCTGTCTCCCTGTGTGTGTGTGTGTCTCCCTTTCCCCTCTCTCATTCACAAGGATATGTGTCAGACCATCATATGCATTCCCTTCCTTGAGGTGTCCTGCACCTGTGCCCTTCTCCGGTTCTGCCAGTCCAGTGTCCGAGTCTAAGAGGAAAGGAAATGAGGTTAGTCAGGTACAATCCGTTCTTCATGAACCCATACTGGCTCTAAGGGCTTTCAAAAATGTCCAGAGAGCACCCCTTTCATAACAGACTCCAGCCAGTTGCCAGGAATAGAAATCAGGCTATTAGCTCATCGTTTGAAGAACCCTCCCCCTTCCTCTTCTTGAAAATCAGGCCTCCTTTTGCCCGTCGCCAGACCCACAGTGCCTCGTCTGTTCTCTACAACTTTTCAATGATTGGCAGTGGCTCAGCAGGCACATCCCTTTCTTTCAGTGCTGTGATTGTCGTCGGTGGAGCTCTTGTGATGTGAAACCTTTTAGGGCATCCGGGTCCTTCCCAGCTCCTCACTCATCCTGGAGAGGTCACTACCCACTTAACCGTGCTTGTTTTGTGCTTTCCAGTCTGCAGAGAAAGCTGCAAAGAAAGAGATGAGAAAGGCTGATTGGGTTTGTTATTTTGGCTTTCTGGGCTTCTGTTGTTCCCAGCTCTCCTGAGGCTTAGATCTTGCTCCCCAGGGAGCCTAAAAAGCCAAAAACCACCAGTCTCACCTTCTTGGATTCCCTTATTTTCCACAGGCCTTTCCTCATCCTGGTGACATTCCTGACACAGTTCTTAGGGGTCCTGGAACACCCTCGTGTCTTTGCATTTGGTCCCCGGCCTTTGGGTGTGTGTCTGAGACCCGGAGGTGGGCTCTTGAGCGTTCTGTGTGTCCACATGAGACTTTCCACACACCTTCTGATCCTTTCTGCTCTGCCTTCCCTGAACTCAGCCTTGTCTTTCCCTGTTTTTGCATTTACTTCTTCATGAACCTCCACTCTCCACCTGTTGAAATCCTATCCATCCTTCAGGGCCTAGTTTAAATGACAAGGCATCTAAATCCAAACAGAGCTCATTGTCTTCCCCCTAAACCTCCCTCCCAGTCTGGCCTCTCCCTTTGGTGTTACTGCAGAGGCTGTACCCCCTCCTTCCAGTCCATCAGGCTCATAATGGAGGGGTCATCCTGGACTCCTCACTGTCTCTGACCTCCACATCCAAGCCTGTCCATGTCACCTTTGGAGCATCTCTCTAGTCCAGCCCTTCTCTCCTCTGCACCATCCTGGTGCAGACCCTCATCCCCTCACATCTGGATTTTGCAATATCCTGCTGGTGACTCTGCCTGCTTACTCTGATCCATCCTCCAATTGACCATTAAATTGATTTTCCTAAAGCACAGGACTGACTATATCACTCACCTACTCAGTAAACTCCAGTGGCTCCCTATTACCCCCAAGATCAAATAGAAAATCAAATAAAAAATAAAAACCCTTTCCCCTTCTCCTTTTCCAGTCCATATTCTCCAGTCCAGTGACACTGGACTTCTGGCTGTTCCATGAATGAGACCCTCCAGGCATTTTTTTCTGCCTATCCCCCATTTCTGGAATGCTCTGTCTCCTCCATTCCAACTACTGACCTCTCTGGGCTTCCTTTAAATTCCAGCTAAAACCCCACCTTCTACAGGAAGCCTTCCCCAACTTCTCTTAATTCTAGTGCCTTCCTTCTGTTAATTATCTTCTATTGATACTGCACTGGATCATCCAGTAGGTATAATGTCAGGCCTAGAATCAGGTAGACCTGAGTTCAAATGTGGCGTCAGACACTTACTAGCTTAGCTGTGTGACCTGGGCTATCCCTTAACTCAGTTTCCTCATTCTGTAAAATGATCTAGAGAAGGAAATGGCAAAGCACTCCAGTATCTCTTCCAAGAAAACCCTAAAAGGGGTCCTTCAAACAGTAGGATGATAGCAAAAGATCTATCCCATTTATAGTTTGCTTTGTATGTATTTGTTTGCTTGTTGTCATCCCAGAGCTTAGCACAGTTTCTAGCACATAGTAGGGGCTTAACTTATTAAATGTTTATTGATGGATTGATTATCCTCACCCTCACCAGGAAGGAAGTCTTTACTTAGCCCTTACTCTGTGTCAAGCCCTAAGGAAACAAACTGAGTTCCT
The DNA here is from genome assembly GCF_902635505.1 of Sarcophilus harrisii. Classification (NCBI taxonomy): domain Eukaryota; kingdom Metazoa; phylum Chordata; class Mammalia; order Dasyuromorphia; family Dasyuridae; genus Sarcophilus; species Sarcophilus harrisii. Next base: position 551,706,182 of record NC_045428.1, read on the forward strand.
GTCCTCAGGAGCTCAGTGGCTAATGGAGGAGTTGGTTCAGTCATGTCCTGTTTGGGGTTTCCTGGGCAAAGACAATGGCGTGGTTTGCTTTTTCCTTCTTTAACTCATTTTACAAATGAGGAAACTGAGGCAAACAGGGTAAAGTGGTTTATTTGCCAATTGTCAGACAGCCGGGAAGTGTCTGAGGCAGGAGTTGAACTCAGGCAGATCAGTCTCCCTGATTCTAGGTCCAGTGCTCTGTGCTCTGTGGTGCTCCCTTGGCCCTAATGGAAGAGACAAGATGTAAATAACGGTCTTCATGGGATAATGAGAGAGAGTCCCAGAGGGAGGACACTGAATGAGGTGGGATGGAGCAGAGAAAGGGCCTATTGCAGAAAGTAGGATTTACCTAGAGGAGGAAGAGAGGGGCCAGGTATGAGGTACGGAGGCATATGGGTGGGAGAGGGCCACTTCTTCCATTAAATTTCCTGTGTTGCCCTCATCCAGAAGCGATTTTTTTTTTTTTTTTGCTTCTTTCCTATCCATGAATTAATGAGCTTTTAAGTGTCAGTTGTGTGCTAGCTTCTGTCCTAGGTACTAGGGCTCCAAATACAAACAGTGAAACAATTCCTACTTGCAGAGAGCTTCCATTCGAATGGGGAAAGTCGGACTCATTAACAAAAAGTAACACATACCAAGAATTACTGCACAGTTAAATAAAGGGTAGTTTGGGAAGGAGGGCGTGAGCAGCTGGAGGCATGTGGAACAGCTAGCAATATATTTTCATTTTCTTCTCCAGATACCAAAACATTAAAGAGTTTTACAGCCTTAGCAAGCTGTCAGTAAATTATCAAATGGATAAAATCATGAAAATGTACTCTTTAGTGGGGTAGGGAGGGTTTGTGACTTAATTTTGATTACTAATAATTTAGGTAGACTTTATATATGGAAGGATACCTTGGACCTTAACAGGTTGGCACGGGGGCCATGGCGTGCCCCCAGGAGTGGGGGACAAAGAGATGGGCCTGGACTTGATTCAAATCAAGTCTCAGACATTTAATAGCAAGTCAATTGCTGTCTGCCTCATTTTCCCCCACTGTATATTGAGATGAGAGCTCCCAGCTCCCAGGGTTGTTATCAGAATGAGATTTGTATAAGTATTAGCATAGTTTCTGGTACAGTGTGTTTTATATCAGGGCTGCTTCTTTCCCTTCTATGGGTGATTCCCACTCTTTCACGTAGGACCAAGTGTCATGTTTACCAGATCGGTGATGGGACTCTATCTGGGGTGGGGGCTCGGTCCATTTCGGGGATGCTTACCCAGACTGGTGCCAGTCTTAGGGGCTTGTCTATCGTGGTTGGACTGGTTTACTTTTACCTGGGTGAAGCATCAGTACGCGAGTAGAATAGGAGATTATTCTGTATCCAGATTCAGCGTGTGGGAGGTATCATTGGACACTCAGGGTTTGGGTCCCAGTCTGCGGTGTAGTTAGCAGTAGTCTAGATTTAGGAGAGATCTGTAGAGGTCATTGTCCATCCTCTCTCTCAGTAGATGGCCTAGTCCAGGATTTCCTAAACTTTCCCCTTGTGACCTGTTTTTGCCCAAGAATTTTTTTATGTGATCCCAGTTATATAAATAGTTATTATGCAAAGCAAGTATTTACTGATAATAAATCATAATTTCGTGACCCTCCCACATTCAGTTCTGAGACACCCCCATGGAGTCATGAACCACAGTTTAAAAAACTCGGGCTCTAGTTGATATAGCATTAAAGTTGGTAAGGTCTGAGTTCAAATTCCTACCTCAGGCACTCCCTCACTGTGACTCTTTGTGACTCAGTTTCCTTATGTAAAAATGAGAATACTTATAGCATCTACCTAGAAATTTATAGTGTTGCAAACTTTACTGCTCTAACCCTATTTTGCAGATGAGAAAATTAAGGCCTTGAGAAGAGTTTAAAAGATTTCTGTAAGGTTACACAGGCAATCCCAGGTTCGAACTCAAGGCTTCTTGCCTCCAGTCTCAGTGTTCTTTCCACTGTGCCCCGGATAATTTTGTGCCTCTCCATTTAAAGCTCCCAATGGAGGGGATCAGTCTCTGTTTAGGGTTAAGGGCTCTCTTAAGGTCTGGTCCAGGGTTATTGCCCATTCTTTGGCTGAAACTTGGACACAGTGTGTTCCGGGCAGAGCAGATTTATTTGTACCCATGGTGAGGGTTCAGTCTTAGTGTGGGGTTGAGGATTTTTTTTTTTTTACCTCAGATTCCTTTACCTCACATTCCTAGGCTGGACAAGTAGTCATTGGAAAGACGAGAGCAGGATGCAGGAGTCCTATCTCCTATCTCCTCCCAAACACTGGGCTCCAAGTTCTGTTTCTGGCTTCCCTGGCCTTCCTCCCTCCCCCCTTTCACTCGTCCATAAGCAGGGCCTTTCCCCCAAAATGGGGAGGGACCCATCCAGATGTCACCATCTGCTGACCACCAATCCAGATACTTCTTGCCTTTTTGGGCAAACTGCCCAGGCTCTGTGTTCTGGCTTTTTGAAGCCGCATCTCAGAGGGCGAGGGGGGCATGGGAAAGCAGCAGCTTCTCTGGAAAGTCCTGAGTCTTGGGTACTGTGAGATCCTTCTGGGGGAAGTGTGGTTTAGAGGCAGAGATCCTGGCTGTCCATCCTGTCTCCTCTGGTTTCCTCATCCTTTCCTCTTTCTTCCCTCTCAAAAAGATCTATTTCTTTTTTTTTTTTAATCCAGCAATCTCTTTCCTTCAAGGAGTTTTTCCTTTCCAGCTTCCCTCATTATCTATTACTTCCCACCAATCAGCCTTGCCCACTGTGCCATTGATGCAGTGCTGCCATGTTTTTCCCAATGGATCTACTCATTATTTCTCACACACAACATACCATTTGCCACCTCTGTGACTCTGAAAGTCTCCCCTGCAGGCCTGAGTACCTCCTCACCCTTTCTCAGGGAATCCTTCACTGCTTTCAAAGCTCACCCCAAAGGCTGCCTTCCCTCCAGGGCCTTTCTTCATCTCCCCCCACCCTCCCCAGCCCCGACCCACCTGCAGTTGTTTATGCCTCTAAAATCACAATTGTTATAGATTACATTTTACATATGAAGAAATATTTTATATTTACCTATTTTTTCCTCACGTGTTTTTTGCTGCAGTGGATTACATGCTCTTTGAGAGAAGGGACCGTTTCTTTGTTTTTGTCTTTGTAATCCCAGTGCTTAAGTACAGGGATGTGAGACATGTAGTAGGAGCTTAATAACTGGTCTTGGAAAGCATGAGGATCTGGGATTCTGTATAATAGGGTAAGAAGAGAATTTAACCCAGTCAGGGATGCTGAGCCATACCTATGGAGCCCTGGGCTGAACAGCATCTCTGGTATTCTCAACCTGAGGGTGGGGAGGTTTGACAATGGCCCGCCATTGTGGACACCTTGAGATAGAAATGGCTCCAGACCCTAATGCTTTGCCATAGTATGTGATTGTGGGACTCTGATTTTCTTGTCTCCTGACTGCCTTGTGCTGAACTCTGTCTGTCTGTTCCTCTAGGCTCAGCGATGGCGCAGTGAAAACTTTGAGAGGCCAGTGGACCTGGAGGGATCTGGGGATGATGACTCCTTCCCAGATGATGAGCTAGATGACCATTATTCGGGCTCTGGCTCTGGCTGTAAGTTTAGTCCCTTCCTCCTCTTCTTCCTCTTCCTCCCATGGCCACCTTTGGCCTTCCTCCTTTCTTCTCGCCCTCTCTTCCTCCTTCCTTCCCTCCTTTCCTTCCTCTCTTCTTCCCTCCCTTCCTCTTCCACCTTTTCTCCCTCCCTCCCTCCCTTTCTTCTTCCCTCCTTCCCTTCCTTCCTCCTTTCCTCCCTTCCTCCCTCCCGTCCTCTTTTCCTCTTTCCTTCTCTCCCTCTCTTCCTCCCTTCTTCCCTTCCTCCCTCCTTTCCTTCCTTCCTCCCTCCCTTCTTCTTTTCCTCCCTCATTTCCTCCCTCCTTCTCTCCCTCCATCTCTCCCTTTTTTCCTTCCTTCCTTCCTTCCTTCCTTCCTTCCTTCCTTCCTTCCTTCCTTCCTCCCGGTGGGGACTGGTCCTTCCTAGGACTGCTTTGTCAGCTCCGTGGGCTGGTGGGGACCTTTGGGAAAAGGCCTTATTCCTTTCTCTGTCACATTATCCAAAAGGATCCTGAATTGCAAGGTGGGTGAGAGAATGGTAGTACCCCTCTGCTCCACCTCCCACCCCAACAAAACCACAGCTCCCACTAACTCCATGATCTCTCTTCTCTTTCATTCCTTTTAGACTTTGAGCAGGAGTCTGGGATTGAAAAGGCTGTGCGGATAAGTACCAATGTGGCTGTTGCTCTGTCCACCACACCAGCAGTGCTGCCCACCAGTGCCATCCAGCCCATGGGCACCCCCTTTGAGATGCAACCGTCAGAGAGCCCCACTCCCAAGCCTGCCACCGCTGTTTTGGCAGTGACCAAGGTGTCACTAGTGCCCACTGCTGCTGCCACCACTGCCACCGTGGCCACAGCCATGGAAGCTGTGACCACCGTGGCCCCAGCCGTGGCCACCGAGGCTCCGGCTGTGGCCACCGAGGCCCCGGCCGTGGCCACCGTGCCTGTTGCCACCACCAACATCGTCCCAACAACCGCTAGCATCCCCACATACCCCCCATCCACAGTCAGTGTGCCAGTTTCTCACACAACGGCCCTCCCAAAGCTCCCACCTCCTCCCCCAGCCACGGTGGCTGCCACAGCCCAGGCCACAGCCCAGGCCACGGCACCTGCCACACTCACCCTCTCTACAGTGGCTTCTGACCTGGACACAGAGGCATCCACCCCGAAGCTGGTGGTCACTGCCACACCGAGTACCTTGCCGAAGCCAGAGGCCTCTCAGCCTCCGGGGGGCTTTGAGAAGAGCACCGTAGCTCTGGGATCTGATGCCCTCGTGCCCACAGAGGTGCCACAGGTGGGAGAATAGGGCTGGGGACTAGAGCTCAGGGAAGAAATAGGGAAGTAGAAAAAGCTAAATTTGAGTGGGAATGAGGAATGGAGTAAGCCTGGGGTAAGGATGGAAATGGGAGTAAGAATGGTGAGCAGGGAGGGGGTGAGCAAGCAGGCTCTTGTGGGAAGACAGGACTGTTTGGGGGAATAAGGTGAGAAAGCTGATATTTCTTTTTTAGGGGTGGGGTGCTCCTGCCAGTCATCATGGCAGGACTCTAACAAATGTCTGCTGTTGTCTGCATGGGATTCGCTGCCTGGCCATATGTACAGTCCCCACTTTACTAATAGGTTTCCCTGCCTCTTCCTTGGCCCCTTTCTTCCTTGGCCCCTTTCTTCCTTCCTTCCTTCCTTCCTTCCTTCCTTCCTTCCTTCCTTCCTTCCTTCCTTCCTTCCTTCCTTCCTTCCTTCCTTCCTTCCTTCCTTCTCTTCTTTCCTTCCTTCTCTTCCTTTCTTTCCTTTCCTTCCTTCCTTCCTTTCCTTTCATTATATAGTAAGTTACTACTATATAAAGTACTTTACACTTTATATTATAAGTACTGTAATAATTTACTACTTATAAGTAGTAAGTTACTACTTATGTGACTGTAGGAAAGTTCTTTGGTCCCTCCAGGTTTCAGGTTCCCCTCTTTAGGATGAGATGACCTTTCAGAGCCCTCCTAGCTCCCCGTCTGTGATTCTTCTTTTCTTCCCCATATTGTATCTCTTTCCTCCCCTTTTTCCCTATCCCTTTCTGGACTTACTTTTTTCTTTTAAAATGATTCATTATTTGCTTTTTTTAAATGCCAATATTACTTTTCAGCGATCCTTCCCAAATAGAGTCTTTTCTTACAACAAATAATTTGTTAGAATGAGTCAACAAAACATTGCTCCATTATGTAATCCCTTTCTTTTTCTCTTTTTCTTCCCTTCTCTTTTTCTCCCTTTCTCTTTTTGTTTTCTCTCCTTTTTTTCCCCTCCTTCTCAGATGCAAGGGTATCTGTGGGGTTGGGAGGAGGGAGGGTTTATGGTGGAGGGTGAAGGCCCAGTGGAGGATTTCCAGGCTGGGGGGAAGACCAGAGCCTTGATCCAACCCTATAAAATCCCTACCCATTTCCTCCTTTCTGTTCTCTGTCCTTGCAGACCCCTACTCCAGAGACCCCACTGGCTACAAACCGGGAAGTGGAGGCGGAGGTACCATTCCCCAGTGGGGACTCGGAGCCCCCTGAGGAGGGGATCACTCAGCCAGAGCTGGACAATGAAGTGGTGGCCGTGGGTGAAAAGACCACCACGACCTCAGCAGGAATAAGGCCCAAGGATGACCAGTCTGGGCCAGACTTGTTTGATAACACCATTGATTTGGGCAACTCAGCAGCCCAGCTGCCTCAGAAGAATATCCTTGAGAGGAAGGAAGTGCTAGTAGGTAAGGCCTGGCTGAGGTCAGGGGAGAGGGGAAGGGGGATAAGAGGGAGGAAAAGGAAGGAAGGATGCAGTTCTTGTGTCCCCAGAACTTAAAGCCCTTAATAAGTGTTTCATTTCATGCATTCATCCGTCCATTTATTCATTCTGTTCCCCTTTCTCCCAGGGGATCCTCACTAGCTCAGGGGTTCCTCTTTAAGCCAGAGATTCCACTTGGGGGGGCTATAGGAACAATTATCGGAGACTGGAGTTGGCCCCCCACTTCCCTGTCCCAGAGCCCCTGACCACCCAACCACTTCACTCCAGCCCCACAGCTCTAGTCCTAGCCCCTGCTCCTCCACTCCAGCCCCACGACTCTAGTCCTAAGCCCTGCTCCTTCACTCCAACCGCACAGCCCTAGTCCCAGGCCCTGCTCCTTCACTCCAGCCCCATAGTTCTAGTCCTAGGCCCTGCTCCTTCACTCCAACCCCACGGCTCTAGTCCTAAGCCCTGCTCCTTCCTTCTTCCCTGCAGCGGTGATTGTGGGGGGGGTGGTCGGAGCCCTCTTTGCTGCCTTTCTGGTCACCCTCCTCATCTATCGCATGAAGAAAAAGGATGAAGGGAGCTACACCTTGGAGGAGCCGAAGCAGGCCAGCGTCACATACCAGAAGCCGGACAAACAGGAGGAATTCTATGCCTAGAGAGACCTCGGGGCCTCCTCTTGCCTCTTCCCTTCCCACCCCATCCTCCTCTCCTCTCCTCCCCTCCCTTTTTGCTTACTCCTTGGACAGAACTGTGAGTTTTCTGAATCCCTGTGCCGCACTGGACCCGAGTTACTGCTGGTGCAGGGGACATTGTCCATAGCCCTGTGTCCTGCCTCTGGCACTGGGCAGGACCCTCCCCCTCTACAGAACTTTGATTCCCCACCCCGACCCCCTTCATTCACGGAGGGGCTCCGATCAGCAATCCTCTCCACTTTTTAGGCCAGAGCCAGGCTCCAAAGTGGCCTCTGGCCATTCAGGCTGGAGCCCCAGAGACTTTGGGCACAGATTCCTACCTGTGGGAGAAGTTCAGAGTGAGACAAAACTTTCTTTGGTTGCTAAATCGAGGGTGAGACTTGGGAATCCCTTTCTCCTCTCCCTCGGGCTCTCGATGGCCTTCTCATCGGGACCGGGAGGTTTCTCCTGGACTGGCAGCGGGGCACCTTTTGTCATGGGGCTGTGAACCCTCAGCTTAGGGGTTTTAGGGGCCCATGGCAGCCAATGCCATCTCTTAGGCGGCACGTCTTTTGGCCATGGCAAGTGGCCTGTGCTCAGTGGTCTGTGCTGGATTGAAGGTATGGGGAGGAAAGAGAGGAAGAGGGAGAGAGAGTCTGAGTGGAAGAGGGGAGATGGTGGGAGAGGGGAGTGAGCTGGGGAGCCTGCAGGTTCTCCACCCTCCCTTGCCCCTTCCCCCTGCTCCTGGGGCTCTCTCAGACCAAACCATGAGTTTCCTTCCCTTGCCAGCCAGCATCAGGGTTAACGAGCATGTGGCTTTGCCAAGAGTGCCTGAGAGTGGCTGGCTCAAGCCTTCTCCAGAGGAGGGGGACCTTCCCTCTCTCCCTCCCCCATCTCCCTCGCCGGACGGAGCACAGGCTGTCTGTGGCTCAGGCTGGCGAGGGCCGGGGGAGTGTCTGGGCAGAGTTATTTTGCTCGAGGCACGACAGCCACCCAAGGGGGAGTGTTTGCCAGACACGACTTCGTCACCATCAGCCACATATATCACTCATGCGACCCAGCATGCAGACACTCACCACGAGTCACACACACCAGGCCTCCCCTCATGTGTCCCACAGAACTCGTCCCCACACTAGTCACCCACATAGCCCAAGTATCACCAGTCACGCTCTCACTTGCTGTAGCTGGGGGAGCTTCGTGTAAAATAAAAGACGAGAAGGGGGCAGTGGGGAAGCCCCAAGGGCTCTCCCTACCTTTGCAGAGTATTTGCTCCTTCCCCACTTGCCCATGGGAAGAGCTGGGGTGGAAGAATCCTCTTACAGGCCCGGCTTTAAGGATGATCTCGTGAGTTTGGAAAGGAATGGGACACTCCTGTTGGACCCAGGACCCTGACGCCCAGGGCCCGGCTTCTGTGGTGGAGCTGTATGTGTGCCTCTGGTCTGCCCGTCCAGACTCCCTCCCTTACGGACTGGGGATGGTCCCGGGAAGGAAATGGGGAAGAAAGGACTTTCACTGAAACTGACTGACTTCTTGGGAATGGCCACAGGCCCTTGCCTTCCTACGTGAATCCCAGCTCATGGGCCTAGGTGTCTCCCAACTCTCGGAAGCCACTTAGTGCCTGCCTGGATAAGAGTCATGAGCAGCCCCCAGCCCTCTGCCCAGACCTAGAAGGACATTGGCCTGGCCCTTTGGGGACCCCTGTGGGGAGACTACTGATCATCATTCAAGGCTCCCAGGAGCCACTTGTGAGGTCCCTGCCCCAGAGTTTGTGGTTGGTGGAGATTCTGCCAGTAGCGAGCTCCCCGTCTTGCGGGCTCCATTCTTCCTTGCCCCTGACCCAAGCATCTCCATACTTTTGGACCTTGTTTGTAACTCTGGGAGTCGGTACCACATTCATAGACAAAGCTGGACTATTTAGTTTGTCTTCTGTCTCCTTGAGGAACCCCCCATTTCTTGGGGCTTCGTACCTGGACCCTGGGCTTCTGGGGAGCCACCAGTGCTGAGTGGAACAGCATCCTCACCGTGGACCTCACGCTGGAACCAGTCTGTGCCGAGATGGACGCCCTCTCCTTCAGAGGCTTGGAGCCCATTGCAGGCCATCTCAAACTTGGAGCCATTGGATTTTTGTTGGGGGAAGAGGGACCGAAAGGAGTTCCAGGGATAGAATCCTGGTTTTTGGACTGTTTGCTTCCCATTCCCACCCTGACTGTCGCACTTATTTCATTCCCCTTGCTTTGTCAACTCCTCCCAGCCCAAGGTCAGACAGTCAGGACATCCCCTCTGTGAATTGTCAGGTGTGCAGTGGGGAATGGGGAAAGGCTTAGCATTTGTGGGGATGCAAGAGCAAGGAGAATAGTCCAGACCGAGGTCTGGATGGAAGCCTGAGTTGCTGGACTAGATTCCAGAAGGGAGGGGTTGGGAGGGTCTCGAGATGTTGGTCCCTGCTCCCCATCTCCTCCTGCAGACACCTCTCTGTAAGCTCCTTTCAGTTACATCCAGGGCCTTCTGCCCACACAGCACAGGGACTCACCTGATTTCATCAGTCTTGTTCTCCAACCACTCACTTGTAGGGGTCCTGGGGAATGGGGGAATCAATGTTGTGGCAGGCCTTGAGGAAGGGACTGGTGTCTTTTCCAGGATGCTTAGTGGGGCCTTGTCTTCCTTAGGCTTGGAGCTGCCAGAACACAGCTTGGGGGGAAGTTGATCCCCAATGTTTGAATGTGGAGGGACAGGGACTAGAGTTGCCTGAATGCCAGTCAGCCCCTTCTGCATGCCTGTGCCAGGGACCTTTCACTAAAAGTCCCCATCACCACTGCTTCCCAAGGCTGAATTGACATGTATAACCATGTGGCCCAATGGTTGAGGAATAAAAATGGAAAGGGACTCTGGGAAGTAAACCTGAGGTAACTAATACTACTTCCAGAAAACTGGTGGGGAGAGTGTGGGAGAGGGTCAAGCTCCACCAGTGTTCCTTCCCTGGGACCTTCCCCTCCTTTATCTGATCACGAATATGGTATGAATGTCACAGCAGCTGTCCTATTTGAATGAATCACCCTATCCCTTGCCCCCATTTCTAGTCGGAGGATTGGCTTGGGAAGGATCTTTTGGGGGTGGGAGGGGAGAAATTATAGGTAACTGGTTGCCAGAATGAGTTATGTCTGTTATTAGGGCAGTTTCGCCAGAGGGAAGTTCATATACCCTGAGGGCTTCCTCTAGGTGAGGAGAGTTGGGGGGTTAGGGATTGGAGGAATCCCCCCAGGAATTGGATGATGAGCTCTACAGCCTCAGTCCTCTCAATCCCAGGAACAACCCTTTCTGAGGAGGCCATTTTTGCTGACCCATCTCTTCCACTCCTAGGGTGTCCTTGGAAACTGATAGGAAGGGTCCCTAGTGGAGTGTCCAGGAGGAAAGGGAAAGTGGAGGAGAGAGCTGGGCTGGGGAGCCTTGTGGTTGGAGCTTGGGACCTCTTTGTGGGTCAGCTGGACATGATTTCAGGGCCTGAGAGATGCTGAGATTGGGAGGGCTACCAGGAAACAGAAGCAGATATTTCTACTCCTAGACTCAATGATTAGAATGGCAGCTGCTGGAAAAAGCTGCTTTTTGGGGTGTCCCTCTGCATTTTCTAGATGGCACCTTTCTGTTTCAGGGCATCTCATCCACAATTTCAGGACACATATTCCTCCACTTTCTACAGCCACCCCTTTCTCCTCTCCCCATTCATGGGGCAGTGACCCCAGGCTGCTCTCCTTGTAAATAGGAATTGAAGAAGCCTGTATAGATTTACAAATAGCAAGATCGCCAAAAGACCTGGGGACCGAGGATCTCAGGGTACATGGCCCACTCTCGAGAGCTTCTGAAAGTTCCAGTCTTTGGCTCACCCCAAAGAAGCCTCCTGAGCTGGCGCTAGCATCGTGGCCCTCCCCCCAAATAGTGAATGCTTGTAAATATTTTAAACAAACAGGAACTGTGTCTCATGCAGCGGACCCCTCTTTGGGGGCTCTCCCTCTACAGAACTACCCCTGGGCCTGGGGGCTTGGAGGGCAATTGTCTGTACATCCAGGTGGAAGAAAGGGGAGAGCAGAAACCCTCCACCCCTACCCTATCTATATTCCCCCCCCCCCAACCTGTTTGTTAACTGTTTTTGTCCTGAGTTTATGGCCAAAACTTTTGAATAACGAGGGAGAAAGAGACGAAAGGAACCCTTCTCCATCTTGCAAAGGGGAACTAGTCCGAGCCCTGGGCTCATGGCCCAATCCTGTAATGGTACCATTATTATTATTTTTTAATTCTTTCTGTGTTGTGCCCATTTATAAGAGAAAATAAAATTAAGTCATTGAAAGGATGCTCCCTGACTGGGAGTGGGGTGAGCATCAGAATCATTTCTTCAGGCCTTGACCTCATATCTCCTTGTCAGCCTAACTGGAAGCCACCTCCATGTGCCTCAACTCCTCCCCCTAAGGCAACACCCAGGGACCACCAGTGCCACCTTTGCTTTTAGAAGAGCCTAAGGAGAAAGAAGGGAAATTATTTTCCTGAGAACCACGAGGTTCCAAAACCATTTATTAAGCACCAGTTTATTATAGAGTTCTCTTTAACTTTCAGGGAAGGGAAAAGATTGGAACGGTTCCTTTCCATGGACTTTCATAGTCTACTGGGAGTCTTTGACACTAACTAGAACATAAAAGGTGCAACAAAGGGAAGTGAGGAAAAGCTCATGTTCAACAGATGAGATCAAGGAAGGCTTCATGGAAGTGTCATTAGAACTGAAGGGTGGGCAGAAAAATCAGGAAACTGAGGCCCAGAGAGGACACAAAAGGACTTGCCTGAGGGCCCATGGATACAGTGGCAGAGCCAGTATTTTACAGCTGGTTCTTTCTACTAAGTAACATTGCTTCTATTATCAAAGGCTAACCACCAGACAAATGATCTTTTTGGCTGTGGTGACACTCAAAGCAAAAATCTGAAAGGTCCTGGGTGGCCTCCATCTCCCTCAGTGATGGTGGTGAGTGGTGGAGAATACAGGCAGGAGATCCTAAGCATGGCAGCTTTAAAGCTTTTCTGTAAACTAATGCTTATGTGTGACCTTTGTTTAATGACCAAAAACTTGATACTCTGTTAGAGTAATCTATCCATTGAGATCCAGAAGCAGTGTGCTGTAAAGGAAAGGATGCTAACTTTAGACACAGGCCAGACGTGGATTCAGTTCCTGATTCTGACACTAGCTGTGTGACTCTGGGCAAGTCACTTAACTCACTGAGCCTCGCTCTATAAAGTGGGGATAATCGTATGTGCTGAACGATACTTTGTAAACCTAAAAGAGCTATATAAATGCAGGTTATTAAGCATACTCATATTAATCTTGCTATAAATAAAATAGATGATATAAGATAGTTACAGTAACTAGTAGAATGGCTTGTAGGTTCTTGGAGAGCTAAATAAAGGAAATGATTTCACAGATTACTTGGTCATCTCACTTTGCAATACTTGTGATTAGAATCAGCAAACCAACAGCCGAGAAGAGAAACGCTGCTTATGGACCACCATCTGTTTCAGGGGTTGAAGAAAGTTCCGTGAAGAAGCTGTTGAGATCCTTCCAATAGTCAGCTTATACCTTTATACTCAGAACATTAGGGCAAAGATGAGCCTAGGGGAGAATGGTAGAAATGACGTCAAAAATGTTGGGTTGAGTTTAAAGAATGGAGGAAGGGAAAACATGGTAGATTACTCAGAAGTCCAACAGTTCATCATGAATACTTTCTTTGAGAGAGTTGGAAAGAAGTGAATGTGATGAATATCAAGTTTTTACACACACACACACACACACACACACACACAGAGAAAGAGAGAGAGAGAGAGAGAGAAATGAAGCTGACTATAAATCAGGAGACAATGCCTGGATAGGGAACTTTTGGTTTCCAACATGGACACCATTTCAAGATCAACTGCATAGGACAAAGATGAGAATCCACCACATGAATTTATAGAAGCTTTTCCTGCTCTGCTTAATCAAGTCATTGGTTCTTTAAAAAAGTGGGAAATGGACAAAAAGAACATGGACTCTGACTTTTGCTGTTTTTAGATTTTAATTAAAGGATGAGTCACCTTGATGCAGATGAAGGACCCAAGAAACTACCTTAGCTGGAAGGCTTGTGGCCAAAAACAACTTTTGAGTATAGAGTACAATCTTAATTACAAAATAGTATAAAGATAATCAGATATATTACTCCAAGGTACACCCAGAAACAGTTAACAGGAAAAACACATTTACAGAGAACTTGGTTTTAGATTCAGTTAAATTTGAATCTTCTGAGAGTTTTCAAAAATTAAAACAGGAAGGATATCAGTAAATAAATGAGAACAGGTGTCTTCCTTTCTACATCTATGTCCTCATCAGTGATAATAGTAAAAACACCAATTTGGACTTCACCATGCCTGATTATACTATGTGAAGAAATAGCAAAGGCATTTTAAAAAACAAATTTAGGATGAATGACTGGATATGATTAAATACAATATAGATTAAAACTGCGTTGCATATCACTTAATTTTAAAGGCACTTGGAGGGAAAAGGGGAAAATTCCAAAAGTGGCAAAGCTCAAATCGTTTATTTCCTTCCCTTCCTCTAAAACACTTAAGCTACCAACCCCATATACTTGCTTTCTCATGCATAAAATAAAAATTTTTGATAATGGTCTGTACATGCACTAAAAGTAGCATTTCTGAAACTGAGAATAGACTCTTTTGTATTTGATTTTTATCAGGCAGATCACTCCTTAAAACCACCCAACTAACAAATGGGTAGAGAATACAATACCTTGACATTTCTTTCTTGATTTTCAAGAGCACTTGACTTAGTAGAGAAAAAAAAGAGCATTCTTAAAGCCTCTTCTCAAACTAGGTTTTTCCCATGTAAGATCCTACAACAGAAGACTTAAACGGTATATTCAGTGATCTTATTATATGGACAATATCAAGTGCTCCTAAGATGTTTGTCAAGCATAGAGGATGTTTAGGGATTCCTGATTCATGGTGAGGTTCTAGTGTTTCTATTTGTAAATTTTATTGTGATAATCACATTGAGTTCTAGAATTTGGGGACATCTCAAATGACGGCCACATGTTTTCAAAAGAGTCAGATAACCCTCCAGACTTGAAATGTAAAGCGGATGAAAAACACGTTATCCAGATGGTAACATAATCTGTTCAATTAGTTCCTTCTTCCCTTCCCTCCTTCCCTCCCCTCTTTCCTTTTTCTCCTTCCTTCTTTCTTTCCTTCCTTCTTTCCTTCCACTTCCTCCCTCCCTTCTTCTTTCCCCTTTTCCCTCTTCCCATACTGCTACCAGAGAATGATGAGGAGGATCTATATTTATACAGAGGAAGAAATTAGATTGAAGCCCATTGGGAACTTAAGCAATGTTCCTGATGATCTCAAGCTACTTGTATCCCCTCTCCGAATTCATGTTTTTAACACCAAGAAAATGATGTGATTGTTCAATGTGGGTTCCAAGTTGTAGGTAACCCAAGGAAAGATATGTGGTAGATGGAAGTTAGTAGTAGCATCTTGCTGATGGTGACATATATGGAAGGTAGGTGATATCAAAGACACTACCTCCAAAAGAGGTGCGATAGGTAGAGAATCAGGGGTTTAAAATAATCATGTGTTGTCTTGGTGCTCATGAATTAGCAAAGGAAAGGCTCCATCTAGAAATTTGTGTGCAAAAGATGAACAAAAATTGCATAGTATGAGAAGATGTTGAAAGGTTGCACTGTATGCCAGGGGAGAAACTACTATCCACACTGGTAGGGTCACAGACAATTAGAGTTTAGCTGGTCCTAGCATGCATTTCTCACAACCACCTTGTGAGGTATGTGAGAGGGGAGACAATGACACTGGGTAAAGAAAGTCAACTTAGAGTCAGATCAAATCCCTGGCTTTGCCACTAACCATCCATGGGATCAAGTCACATAGTTTTACCAAGCCTTAGTTTCCTCATCTGTAGAATGGAGATAATACATCCATTGCTTACCTCATGGTGGTGTTATAGGAAAACTAAACTTAAAACAAAAAAAAACATACAAATATGAATTCATGCACGATGTTACAACAAGGTATAATGTAATAGAAAAGTCATCTTGTCCCTATTTTAAGGATGAGGAGATGGATAGTCAAAAAAGTGACCTCCTTTATAAGAATCAGTTAATAAGAGTAAGAGCTTTAACTTGAACCCAAGAGAGGAAATGTGGGATGTATGGGGGAGGGGTGCAGCAAGTAGTTTCCTTTTGGGAAAGGAAATTAATGTGAGATAGAATAGCTCCAGACTCCAAAAGCCTTGGATGCTAGGCAGAAAAGTTTATAGGTCATAAGGAGCTAATTTAAACAGGAAAATGAACAGAGAAAATATGACTGGAGAGACTTGAGGAAGATCCATCTGGCACTGGTGTGAGGGAAAGCAGCTATGGAAGAATGAAAGATCATTGGAGAGGCAGTGAAGACTCATGTTCAAATTTCATTTGGGTACCTGTGCAACCATGGACAAGTCCCACCACTGCTATTAGTCTCAGTTTCCTCATCTATAAAATGAGGCAAATAATACTTGCAATACCTACCTCACAGTGTAATTATGAGGATTAAATGGATGTATGTAAGGTGCTTTGTAAACTTTGAAATGTTTTAGAAGTCAAAAATAGGCTTGGAAGATTGGAGGACTTAGAAGGTAAAAGTAGGAAGACCAGTTACAAGAGTATTGCTATGATGAAAATAATATAACTCACTATTAAAATACTTTGAGATGCTTGGTAACACAGACCTGATTTGGGGGTTGAACATGGGATAAAGGGGGATAGGATTTTATTTAATTAATTAAATAGAATTATTTAATTTCTAAATCATAGAGTTTTAGCTTTAAGGTTACTGAGTCACCGAGGTCATCCTCCCATCGGGCATGGGAATCCTCTTTATGTTATGCCTGTAGTAATAGAAAGGGTATTAATCTTGGAGTTAGGAGAAACTAAGGTTTAAATCCTGTTTCTGACACTTCCTGGCTGTGTGACCATGGGGAAGTCATGTAACCTTGCTGAGCCTCATTTTGCTCATCTATAAAATGGGAAGAATGTTGGTTGGTTGTTGTGAGGTTCCAGTGAGCTCAAATCTGCAAAGCACTTTGCAAATCTTAAATCTCTATAAATGTCATCTATCATTTCCTAGCATTCGCTTGGATACCCTCAGTGACTGGCAGCTCATTATCTAACAATGACCTATCTGGGTCATTCCTTTCTCATTCTCATTCTCATTCACAGACAGTATCTAATTGGTAATTTTCCTATTGAGTTTAAATCTGTCTTCTTTTACCTTCTGCCTTTTGGTTCTAGTTCTTTTGGAATCTGAAGACAATGATCAGATCTCATAAATTCTCCAGAGGAACATGGTGTTCCATTTCTTCAATCCATTCTCATTATGATATGTCTCCAGTTCCTCCCTAGCTCACATATATTTCCTCTGGATTTGCTCCATTTTCTCAAATGTTTTTGCTAGAATATGGTGCCCACAACTGAACCCAGCCCCTCCGATGTGTTCTGCCCATAAGTGAATACAGTGGAATCATCACCTCTCTCACATCATGCTTCGCTGTCATGTTTGCTTGTGACATAATGACAAGAGCTATAGACTTGAGGGCAGGAGAAGCCAGCACTGAAATCTTGTCAACCATGATGCTTGTTAATTCATAAGTGGTTATATAGTTAACTTCCTAGAACCTCTGTTTCTTCTTCATTTGGTCTGTCAGCTATTAAGTATCTCTCTGTATCTGGTACTGTGCTAAGGACTGGGGAAAGAAAAGCAAAAGGCAGACCCTGCCTTCAAGGAGTTTATGGTCAAATGGGGGAGACAACAAGCAAACAATTATATACAAAGTGTTTATAGATGAGATAAATTGGGAATAATCTAAGAGGGAAGCCACTAAGATTAAGGACTAAGGAAAGACTCCTTGCAAAAATATAGGTTTTAGTTATTAGGATAAGAATTCCCTCCTTTAATGGAGAATTGAGAATCTTTGTGATGGAGGGGAAAGTGCTGAGCTTGGAAATCACAGGTCTTGAGCTCCAAATCTGATTCTAGTGCTTATTACTGCATAGTCTTGGGCAATTTATCTGACCTTTTATGACCTGTTTCCTTTTTTGTAAAGTGAGGGGCCTGGACTAGCCCTTTAAAGTCACTTCCAACTCTAAATAAGCATTCTACAAATCTTAAAGTGTTAGAGAAATGTTAGTTTATTATTATTATCTGAATGTAATAGAAGGAACAGAAGACAGAGTCAGAACATTTGTTTTTTAGACTTGGCTCTGACTTTAGATGATTATGAGGTTCTTTATGACTTCCGTGGCCTGCTTTTTTTCTGCCCCCACTGTTCAAGGAACAAAATGTTCATGCCTTGGAGTGGCCGATGAGCCCAGTTCACAGCTTGACCAATGGTGGCACTCCTTAGATCTCAGGAATAAGGGAGAGAGTCTTGCCTGAATTGATGTGCTGAGCTGGCCAGTGGGTCAACTATTATCATATTAAAAACAAAGATTGAGGACTGAAGAGCTAGGGAAGGATTTGCCTGTTCTTCGTGGCTCCACAGGACACAGCCCAGATGCTCTGATGATTCCTTTAATACATTTTATGGAACTTCAGAGTTGGGAAAAGATCTCAAAGTACATGTACTTTAACTAGTACCCAAACAGGAATCTCTGTAGATGATGTGTGGACAAAATTACATGTATTTAGAAGACCTGGATTTGAGCTTTGATATTGCAATGTATGGTGTGCCTTCGGCCAAGACATTTCACCACTCTGACTCTCAATGTCTCCTCTAAAAAACGAGATAGGTCTCCTTCAGATGTAATATTCTTTGAGTTGAAAATGATAACCTGCTATAGGAATATTCAAAGTGGGGGGAAGTTACACAATACTGTCTGTGTCGGGTAAGTCACTTAAATTAACTGGGTCTCAGTTTCCTCATTTCTAAAATGAATAGATTGGACAAACTGACCCCTTCTGACTTTGAATTTACGATCCTATAATCTGGTGACTTTCTGTAAGACTACTTAGGGAAAGCTCCAAAGAAAAGTTTCATTAATAAAATGGGAGATAATTATTATGCTCCTCCTTTAAAGTATTCATAACATTTTGTGATATGGGAGAAAATGCTAACCTTGGAAGTCCCAAATTCCCGGGGTCTAATCCTTGCTGTGTGACTTTGGGCTGTGATTTGAATATAATTAATAGCATGCTCTTAGATTTGCAAAGTGTTTTTATGTTCTCTCATTTGCTTTTCCTCACAGTAACTCTGGGAGATAGGTGCTATAATTATTCCCATTTTACAAATAAGGAAACTGGGACTCAGAGAAGTTAGGTGAGCAACCCCCATTATTCCCTAGAACAGGATAGTATTGCTCAGCTTTCCTAGTTTTGAGTTGTAGGGTGTTAAGTAGTGAAGATTGTATAGAATCTGAGACCCTTCTCATCAGGGAGTTTGCGGGGAGCTTTCATCCTTGATGTACCTTGGGGAAGGAGCTTTTGGCTCAATCTCCCAATTAATCTGACCTTCACATGGCCATCAACTCACTTCAAACTGGATACTGTCTTGCTCATTTATTTTAGCTTGAGCTCTGTCCAAGGGAAAATTGTGCTTGGTCTTTGGACTCCCAATGGAGGGTGCTAAGTTGTCTACCTCTCCAGTCTCATTATGTATTTGGGGCCCATTTAGTCTTGGGTAAGTAAGGCTGGTCTTAACTGATGCTTGACCTGGCCTAGACTTTTCAATGAGGTAAAGCTCACACTGTCTGGAGCTGGGAAAGTCAAACTGAGATCAGGTAGCTTGCTCTTTGCACTTGAGGATTCCTTGAGATGTTAGTAGTTTCCCTGATGTGGAAATATGGGCATTTGGCACATGGCTATGTGAACCTGGCAAAGACCATGCCTCTCATGAAAGGATGGAGGCTGGGAAACACAGAGGGTAGAGAAAACACAGGGAAAGAGGCACAACTGTGGGTATATAGCTGCCATAAGTTACTATCTGTCAAGTTTTCTTCCTCTACTTTGGAAAGACAGATTATGGGACTCAGTAGCATACCATGAAGCCAGTAGTTGGGTCTGTCTATATCTCTGTTGGTTACCCAATTATTGTTGAGTAGAGTGCTCCTAGTACCTGAGGACCTCTGACCTTACCCTCCTGTATAATAGTGGTGTGCCAGTGTGCCCCGCAAAGCATTCAGATCTCATTATCATATCTTATTTTTATGTTTCCAGGAGAATGGGGACCCTCATGGAAAAGGATTCATTGACCAATGGCTATCTGAGCAGCAGAAAGGAATTGGGATACTCACATGGGTTGGTCAGATTATTAGGAGTTATAGCTGTTGATAAGATTTAACCGTACATCAGACTTTTGGATTCTTGTCAGAGAATAGTTCAGAGATGCCCCCTATTCTTTAATTATAACAACTGGAAAAGAACTCTTATAAAGAGCATCTGTCACCAACATTGGTAAGGGCCATATTTTCCATGGTCTATCCTTGATATCTAAGGATATATCCACTTATGTAGTTTGGGAATGATAGCCTTCTTTTTCCATCTTTCCTCTCCCTTATATCTCTGTCTATCATCCTTCATCTAATAATCTCCATTCCTCGTACCATAATTTGGGAGCACTAATGGGAAACCCAATGGTGGTGGTCTTCTTATCTCTTTAACCCCAGCCCCAGAAAAAATTTAACTCATGCATAAGGACTGGGGGACAGAAGCCCTTAGCACAAAGTAGGACATTTGTCTAGGCAAGCAACTTTCATCAAAAGTAAAAGGAATAATTGCTCTGCACACAGCTGACTCCTGAGCGGGATACAGAATCAGAATTCCTGGGGAACCTTTTGTTCTCTCAGACACACTTTTCCAATTACTTTCCTGATGGGATTCTGAATTATGCCTGTCCTCCAAATCCATAGACTTATAGACTGCGAGAAGTGAAAGGGACTTTAGATGTAATTTAATTCATCCCCTACATCTTCTGTGATCCAGAGATTAAAAGCCTGAGGGTAGTGTCTTCCCTGAGGTCACATAGCTAGTTAGTGTCAGATCTGGGACAAAATTCGGTTTTCTGACTTCTGGTCTAGTCAAGGCTGCTGGTCCTGAAATTCTCCATTCTCTTCTCCAAGGGTCCTTTATCTTCACAGTGTTGTCTCTCTCCTGGCCCCTGACTTACATATTAATAATGCATCACCAAACACACCATCCTATATCCTGCTTGGGAGCCACGGGACTTCCTTGTACTTTTCTCTGGAAGCAGGGGATTAGAAGTCAATAATTAGTGGAGTCCCTGGAAATATATTGCTCAGGTTCCAGGAGCAGGACCTCCATATTATGTTCTAGTCCTGGGCCAGCCTTCAAGCTAATGTTTCTCTATTTTCCCTTTCTTGCTTTTCCACGTTTCTGCCCCTCTGTCTCTTCTTCCTCCTCCTTTTGCTTTGGTTTTCATCTGCTCTGTGTTTGTCTCTCCCAATCCCCTTTGGAATCATATCTTTCTTCACCTCTGCCTATGTGCCTGTCTGCCTTTCCCCTGCCTCCCCCTAACCCTCCATACACCCCCACCCCATCCGGAGCGCTTGACATTTTCCCAGACATTAAGCAGGCAAGATGTGGGGCTCCGGACATTCCACAGTAAACCACAGCAGCCCCTGCTGGGGCCTCCAAAGGGGGTCCAGCCCAGCCGGAAAGGCGGAGCCTGGAATTGGAGACTCAGCTCCATCCAGACCCCCGAGCTCCCCAGGCCTCAGATTTTCCATCTCATCAGCTGGTGGGCTTGAGCAGGGCCCCATTGAAGGGAACTCCAGGTGGGAGCTGAGAAGCAGCTTCTGCTCTTCCTAGCTTGCCATCTCTGGTATTTCCCCTTCGTCACCCCGAATTGCGAACCCTCTTTCTGAAATTGCAGTTACGGTTATACTAAGACAAGGAAGGGTTTCCATCACTTCCTCTCCTTCCCCCCAGAAACTTTGATTAAGAAAGAAGAGGAATGAAAATACTATATAAAAGCAGGGAAACAGATGAGTTTACAGGCCCCAGTTTTTATGCAATGGTTCTTTGTTGAAAGGGCCAGAAACCCTCATGCCCAGGATCCTGTCAAGGAAAACTGGGATTGAGCCTCCTCTGAGAATGAAACAATTTCCCAGACATGGGTAACATAGAAGCAAGAATCCTGGCTTCAGAATCCCAGCTCTGACTTTACTTTGTATCAAATCATTTTCCCTGAGCCTTGGTTTTTCCCACATACAAGATAAAAACTAGACTAGGTGACTTCTAAGGTCTCATTTGTTCTGAATTTTGCAATCCTATAAACCTGTGACCTGGTCTCCCTTCTGGATGTAGCCTTCACATGTCACCTTGGACCTTGATGCTTACATAGCTACTCAAGGGCTGCCCTGACCCTGATTGGTTCTGGCCTGGTCACTGACCCCTGGATGCGACAGGCAATTTCATCACTTGCCCCAGTGGTTCAGGCTGGTCCTGTGTTATTTGTCTACTAGTTGTCTCTTTCATTTTTCCCTCATTTACTCATTTGTTTGTTCATTCATTTGTTCATGCATTCACTTGACAAATATTTATGAAGTATTTACTATGCCAAGTAGTGGAATTAGAAAGATATAAACAAAATAATTCCTGTCTTTAAGGAGCTTATCTTCTATTGGGAGAAACAACAGGGACCCATATAAGCAAATACAAAATAGATATAATGTAATTTTCAGTGGTAAAGGGCATTTCTAAGATGAAAGGAAACTCATTAATAGAACTATAGCTCCAGAAGGTTACAATGGAAGGATGGGACAAAACGGGCTAAAGAGATCGGACCAGTGGATGTCGGATTAGAAGAGATTTTCGCGATCATCTGGTCCACTCTATTTTTACAACCGAAAGTGTGGAACTGAGAACTGAAATGATTAGTCACCTAGTTAGTGGAAGAACTGGGACCGGAACTTAGACTTTGGACTTCAAATAAGACACTGCCTGTCCATTTACCTCATCCATTCATTGATTATTTTTGAATCATTTCACTAAGAATGAATACCTGCTGTATAGAAGGAGAGGGGAAGGAACATTTGTCCTTCATTCTCAAAGAGAACAATGACATCAGCGAGATGATGCTGTGACTTGCAAAATAATGGGATTTAAGTGAGGGAGGGCTGTGCAAAGTGGACCTCCCAAGAATTCTGGGATGATCAATTCCATTTTAGAAAAAAGGAAACTGAGGCAGTCTCAGGGGACACAACTGGGATGGGGAGGGAGTGTCTGAGGGCAGACTTGAAATCAGGTCTTTCTAATTCTAGGTCTGGCCTACTTGATGCCATGACTTGCAAATCAATAGCATTTAAATGAGGGAAGGCTGTGCAAAGTGGACAGTCTCACCTTTTCCATATTTATTAAGTCCCTATTATAGCCAGGCACTGTGCACAAGGGCTATGTTTGACTGCATGGGGCATATGCCAAGGTAAGTAAGATGCCGCAACTCAGAAAGTTTCAAAGGGAAAAGGAGACAGGTAGGTGAGTAATAAGGATAATAACTATATATTTTCTTCTTCTTTAGTGCACCCCAAGGTCCATTCCTCGCAGTCAGTGGGCAGTGTGAGGATTATTACCCTATGCCAAGTGAGGAAATTGTAGCTCATACTGGTTGTGACTTACCCAAAATCTATGAAAGGAACTGGAACTCTGATTCCCAGTTGAGAGGTCTTTGCACTTCAAATTAATGTTTCTTCATTTTTACTTCCCTTGTTTCCCTACATTTTTATGCCCCTCTCTCTTCCTCATCCATCTTTACTCTGGCTCTCAATTGTGATTTTGTTAACCTGGACAATTCCTAGTATGGAAATTCCCTTCACCAAGACAGATCTCAACTCTTTAATGACTGAGTAAGTGATAGTAACATTGGATCATCCATTCAGAGATCACCGAGTCCATTCTGCTTTTTTATTAATGAAGAAATGAAGACCTAGAGGTAAAGTGACTTGCCTAATAAGTAATCAATAGCAGTACCAGGATTTGAATTCCAGCCCTCTCCAAATCTAGCACTATTTCTACTGAAACCATCAGTGAAAGTTATCTGGGTGGAAGTTAAATGACTTGCCCACAGTCATGCAGCTAATAACTTTCAGAGACAGGATTTGAACTTAGATCTTCCTAACTACAAGTCCAGTACTCTCCACCAGCTATGCCATGATGGCTTCTCTCCACTAATATCAGTGCTACTGAAGATGTAACAAACGGGCAAGAAAGGAGGGTCAGCCTGTGATATATGTAGTCACTATCCAGGTTTGGAGGGCAGTTGTTCACTGACCGTATCCCTGGACCAAATCCAACTTTCATGTGCTCTGACCCTACCAGGGGATGTCATATCAGACCTGTGCCCGCCAAAGGTTCTATGTCACTACAAGAGATGATTCCCCAATGTTTCTCTACATCTGTTTTGGCACGGCTGCTGGACTTGTAGCCATCCTTTGCATGGCGCTGTGTACAACAGCCCATTTGTGAGGGAGCTTCCAACCAGAGCATAAGAAGGGTCCTGAATAAGGCAGGAAAACAGTGGCCTGGGTTTATCATTCCTACAAGTGGGTGGCCTCTAAAACTCTGATACATGGCAGGGCTGCTGAGTGCCTGGGAGTGGAAGGGGAGTCATCAGAAGTCCCATATTCTTCCATCCCCACCTGGAAGCTGAAATGACTGGAGAAGAGAGCCCATTGAGGCTGCTTGAATCCATGATTTCCTTGTTCTTTTCTTCTTCCTGCCCTGATAATCATCAACAGTTGGTCACCACCACCACCATTTATATCAAGCCAAGCTGCCCTGGTAGAAGACATCACAAAGCTTGTGGTGACTATAATCTCACCTTGCTCACTTACTAACTATGTGATCTTGGGCAAATTGACTTTTCTGGGCCTCAGGTATCTTTTTTTTCTGAGGCAATTGGGGTTAAGTGACTTGCCCAGGGTGACACAGCCAGGAAGTGTTAAGTGTCTGAGGGCAGATTTGAACTCAGGTCCTCCTGACTTCAGGGCTGGTGCTCTATCCACTTCACCAACTAGCAGCCCTGTAATGTTTGGGCAAGCTTTCTGGAGGTCCTCCGAAAGGGCCTTGGTTTCAGCAGGATAGACATCATGAGAATGGTCAAGAATAGAGTCTAGATTCTTTATTCTGGCCCAGTCTTGATCTTAGTGCAGGAGACATGAGAGCTACCACGAGAGTGATCAAAGATAGAATGTCTCTCTTCCAGTCCTTCTTAGCCCTTATATACCTTATTATCATTACAGCATACTGATTATGTGTGAATTTAGAGAATCATTACATCACCATACTAAGTACTAAGTATATATGTGAATTAGAAAACCATTATCTCATCAATTCCATTGAATTAACACCTTGTTTCAAGTATACTTCTCCAGAGTTCAGGCCCTCCACACTGCCCCCTCAGGTGTCTATTTGTAAAATGAAGATTTGGAGTAGAAGGCTTTCTAGTCTCTTCCAGTTTTAAATATATGATCTGATGCTAACATAATAATTATAAATACTAACTATATAGCAAGTTTATAATAATTAACCATGCAATTCATTAATATGCAATAAGTGATACTAATCCCAATTATGTAATGATTGCTATTCATAATTGTATTAAATAATTAGGCAATAATTAGAATTAATGATCATAAAAATGGGAATATTTATATGTACTCTAAGGTTTGCAAAGCACTTTACAAATATTATCTCATTCGATCCTCTAAGAATACTGGGATCATCATCTCCATTTTACAAAAAAAGAAACCGAAGCAATCTTAGGGGACACAACTGTATGGGGAAGAAGTGTCCAAGGGCAGACTTGAAATCAGGTTTTTCTGATTCTAAGTCTACTCCTTTACCCACTGGGCCACCCAGATATCTCTTAACAACCCACAGCCCTCAATATTGTGTGACAGCATCTGAGAGTTGGAGAATCCCCTCTACAGCATACCCAAGTGGTCATCCAGTCTCTGCTTCAATAACTTTAATGTTGGCATCCCCGCTATTTTCTGAGACCATTTGTACACTTTAGAATATTGGCAATTGTTCAGATATCTGCATTTCTGCTATTTTTTCCCTTTCTGTTCTCTAGGGCCAGGCAGAATAAACCTAATTTCTGTTCTCTGGAATAGCCCTTCAAATACCTGAATCATGATTCTCCTCAAGTCTCCTCTTTTTCCCACCTGAACCCTGAAAACTAAAAATTCCCAGTTCCTTCAATTGCTTTTCACATGGAATGATCTTCAATCACCTCAACACCTTCATTGTCCTTCTTAGGACAAATTTTGGCTAGTTTAGCTTATTTTCCCTTAGCATAGAATCTGACACATAATAGGTGCTTAAAAATATTTATGAATGATCGATTGAAACCTTGAATTAAATACAATACTCATGTTGAAGGCTTTTATTTCATTGTGATTCTTCAGACAAATTATTGTCCAGAAGACTTCTTCATCCTGTATACACAAAATTGATTTTTTAACTCAAACGAAGTATATTACGTTTATTCCTTTTAAATTTCACCTTGTTGATTTTATTTTTCAATTTTTAAAATCTAAGGTCTATTACCAAGCATACTATTTTTGGCTTCATTACTTAGAATTTTGATAAACATGCTCTCTTTGCTTTCATCCAAAAATCAATGATAAAAAGGTTGAACTGGGCAGACCAACAACAGGTTTCTAGGTTGCTTCACTAGGTACTTTCCAAGTTGACCTCAACTCATTAATCATTACCCTTTGGATCTGATCATTCACCCAGTTTTGAAATTGACCATCTAGCCCACATCTCCCCATCTTGCCATACATCTTTTATATCCCTTGTAACTCTCTTATTCATCTCCTACTAATATTATCCTCTCCATATCTCCTCAATGCCCCAATTCTATCACTACTCCTCATCTCTCCCTCATCTCCTATTTTCCTGATAATATTGAAGACCTCTATTGAGAGCTCCCACACCTATGCTTTTTAGCTATGAGCCTCTGGGTAGATCCCTTAACCTCAATGTTCCTCGAACAATTCCCCAAGATTTACTGATGAAGTAAAAAAAACATGTGAGACTAAGTGGAGTTTCTACAGAGGAAATCCCCCTGGGCTGAGATTTTTCCAAATATCATCTCCTGGGCTTTGACCTATAATTTAGGCATTCCCTCTCTTTCATCTTCCATCTTTTTTTCTTTGTTGGCACCTTCCCCAGGCTCTGTAAACAAATCCATCTTCCCTCTATCCCTAAAAAACAATGACCCCATCCTAAACGCCTTTTCATCCTGATACATTGTGAAATTGTCATTCTATATATCTTATCCCTTTAATTGTGAATAATCCGTTTACTGTCTCAATGTCTTCATTGACAATTATTTCCTGCCACTCTTTAAACTCAATTTTTATTTTACGCACTGAAAAAGATTATTTCCAAGGTTATTCCTTAATTAAATCAACACACAAGCATTTATTGTGTGCTAGGTCCTGACAATACAAAACCAAAAATGTAACAGTCTCTGCTCTTGGCCTAGCAGAACTAGATCCCAAACTGTATCACAAAACAGTGATCATCAAAACAATGTGGTACTAGCTAAGAAACAGTGGGTCAGTGGAATATATTAGATATACAACACATATTAGTAACTGACCATATTAATCTAGTGTTCATAAATGCAAAGATCCAAGTTTTGGGAACAACAAAAAACTGTATGATAAAAATTGCTGGAAAAACTGGAAAATAGTTTGGAAGAAACTAGGCATAGACCAGCATCTCACACAGTATACCATGATAAAATCAAAATGGATAAATGATTTAGACATAAAGGGTGATTCATAAGAAAATTAGGGGAGCATGGAAAAATGTATATTTCAGATTTATGGTTAAAGTAAGAGTTTATAATTAAACAAGCCATAGAGAGGACTGCAAGAAGAAAAATGGATAATTTTGATTATATGAAATTTAGAAAAAAAAGGTTTTGCTCAGACAAAACCAATGCAACCAAAATTAGAAAGAAATCAGGAGACTGGGAAAACATTTTACAAGTTTCTCTGATAAAGCCTAAACTCTCAAGTGTATAAAGAACTAGCTAAATTCATAAAAATAAGAGTCATTCCCAATTGATAAATGCTCTAGATTACTATTGATTAGAGAAATGCAAAATGAAACAACTTTAAAGTATGGCTTCTCCCCTATCAGATTGGCTAACATAACCGAGAAGGAAAATGGTAAATGTTGGAGGAGATGTGGAAAAATAGGTGTGCTAATGTTTTATTGGTGGAGTTGTAAATTGGTCCAACCATTTTGGAGCATTATTTGGACTATAATCAAAGGGCAATAAAACTATGTATACTCTTTGACACAGCATCACTACTACTAAGACTGTATTCAAAAGACATCAAAGAAAAAAGGACTTCTATGCATAAAAATCTTTATAGCAGCTTTTTCATTGTGGCTAAGAATTGAAAACTGAGGGGATGTCAATTGGGGAAATGGCTGAACAAATTGTGGTATATGACTAATGTAATACTATTGTGTTAATAGAATTGATGAACAGGATGGTTTCAGAAAAAATCTCTATTTCTCTCTGTCTCTCCCTATTTGTATGTACTAATGAAAAACGAAGTGAGAAGAGCTTGTATAACATTGAATATTGTAACTTAATACTATAATAATGATCAACTGTGAAAGACTTAGTTACTCTGATCAGGATCACTCTAAAGAACTTATGATTAAAAATGCTAACCACCTCCAGGGAGAGAACTTTGAGTGCAAATTAAAGCATACTTTTTTCACTTTATTTTTCTTTTTTATTTTTCCTCCAACATGGCTAATGTGGAACTATATTTTTCATGACTTCGCGTGTACAATAAATAGCACATCACTTGTATTGTCAGTGGTAGGGAAGGGGCAGGGAGGAAGGAATTTGTAACTCAAAAATTTTTAAAAATGAGTGTTAAAAATAAAAAAAAATATCAGTTCCTACAACAAGGTGCTTACATTCATTTTGGGGATATATAATTTATAAGTATATGCAGAATAAATGTATATAGAATAAATACAATAAATTTATATAGTACATAAATATTTTTATATTTGTGTCTATATTTGTTTTATAAAGAAGTATAAATATATATTTTTTAACAAAATATATAAACACATAAATATATACAGAATAAACACAAGATAAAGCCAAAATTACCAAACCTAAAAGATATTTTCTAAGTTTCATCTTCTTTGATCTTTTTATAGCATTTGACATGATTGCACATGCCTTTGTCTTTCTTCTCCCATTCCCTTGAACTAAAGACAATAACCCAAGTAGAACATAAGCTTCTTGAGGACAGGAATGGTTTAATTTCTTTCTCTGTTCACATCTATCCTGGGACTTAGCATTTAGTTGGCACATAATAAAAGCTTATTCAATTACTGCCTTTACTTAGTTCCTGAGACACTTCTTGATTTTTTTCATACCTTTTTGAGCATTCCTCTTGTCACCTTTACTATTTGTTTGCCCTTTAGTCCTCCCCCCCCCAATTCTGGGTGGTCTCCAATATTCTTTCTCAAGCCTTCTTTCTTTCTTATTTTTTCTATATTCTCTTTCTGGTAATCTCCCATGACTACAGTTATCCCATTATTCACTTCAATGGCTTCAATATTCACTTTTATGCAATGACACGACTCTCCAGTCTACATTCACATCCCTAAAATCTGCCCTGAACTCCAAGGCCAAATCTCTGATTTCCTATTGGTCATCCTCATTAGGATGACCAGCCAACATGATTAATACTGAACTCTTCATCTTTCTCCGGAAATCTATACTTCCTCCCAACTTCCCTATTTCTGTAGATAATCCCAATGTATTGGAAGTTTGCAGCAATCTTTCACTCTTCTATATTTCTTTATCCTCTTCATCCAATCAGTTGCTAAATCCTCTCCATCCTCTCTCTCTCCAAACAGATCTTTTACCTATTTCCTTCTCTCCACACTCATTGTCAACCATAATAGTATAGGCCCTTATCAGCCTTTGCTGGTCTTAGAGTTTCTAATGGCTTATCCTACTGCTATTCTTTCCTTCTCCCAATGAATGTCCTTCAAAAAATTTATCACAATAATCTTCATAATGCACAGTTTTTATTATGTCATCTTCCCCACTCAAAAGCCTTTATGATAAAATACCTTTAGAATAAAATGCAATTTCTTCCATCTGCTATCTAAGGCCTTCGACAGCCTGACTCTCTACCTTTCTTTGATGTTCTCTACTATCTATCTAGACAGGATGACTAGAAGCTCCCTGCTTTCTTGGACATCTGTGTATTCATTCCAGAGAGTCTCTCCCATGCCCAGAATGTCCTGCCCCTATTTCCTTCCAATTGAAACACCTCTTTTCCTTCAAAGTCCAGCTCAGGTACCACCTCTTCCATGAAGTCACCCTTGAACTAATCCCTGACCCCAGCTAGAATTGATCTTTGATTTTCCAAATTTTCTTATAGCTTATTAGGATTTCCTTTTGTCCTGATCACTTTCTATTTAGTGTCATGGCACTACCTGATCCTATTTAATAGTGTGGTAGCGAAGTGGTACAGAGAATAGAGCGCCGGGTCGCCTGGAGTCAAGAAAATTAAGTTCAGATCCAACTTCAGACACTTATTAGTTGTATGACCCTGAGCAGGTCATTGAATCCTATTTGCTTCAATTTTCTCATCTGTAAAAGGAGCTGCAGAAAAAAAAGGCAAAATCCTCCAGTATCTTTACCAAGGAAATCCCAAATTGGGTCACAAAGAGTTGGACGTGACTGAAAACAATACATTCAGTAGAAAGGAGCAGGTTCTGTGAGTCATCATTTATCCCCCACTTGCCAAGTGAGCCAACAAACATGAGAGCATCCTCTGAGATATCCACCAAGCTTTCTGACCTCCCCGCAGCCTCTTTCCCTTTAGCCCCACTCCTTTGTGTGAATCCTGCCTCCTTAACTGAGGGTGCTTATGTGTAGATTTAGCCAATCAAGTCTAAATTCCAGGCCTTATTCTACTAGGAAAATTACTCTCCTCTTGTGTCTCTCCCCATGTGCTTCCTAGTTACTCTGACTCTATGTGTAGTTAGAAAAATATTTAATTAAAGTAATAAAACATAATAACCAGGATTACCAATGAGAAGTCAGCATTAATTCTCATTTACCCATCCTAGCAACCATCAGCTTTGAACTCCCAAAGCAGAACCATATTGTTCCACTCCAACACTCCCATTCCCAATCCTCCAAGCGTGGTGGGGAGGGGGGATGTAATGTGGGATCATGGAGGAAGGGCTGGGAAGCAGCTAAGCCTCGGGAGATCAACTTGCCTCCTACATCTGGCAGTCACTTCCCTTTGCTTAGAAACTCAGCTCACAGCGGGCTCCTGGTCCCACTCTGAGCTTGTTGGCCCCAAACCTCATCACTTCTGCTCTGGCTGCTTGCCCTTGCTTTCCAACTTTACTTTCAGTCTCGCCTTACAGTTCCCTGAGTGTATGTAAAAAGGCTTCAGGTGGTGACCTGACAGTCACAAATCTAGCATCCTCAACAATGGAGGGAAGGGATGGTTGTGCTGGGTCATTCTCACATCCTGTTTCCCCTTCAAAAGTCTTCATCATCTTCTCCCACATAAGTCACACTTC
Source organism: Sarcophilus harrisii (assembly GCF_902635505.1). NCBI lineage: Eukaryota > Metazoa > Chordata > Mammalia > Dasyuromorphia > Dasyuridae > Sarcophilus > Sarcophilus harrisii. The sequence continues at coordinate 551,736,958 of NC_045428.1, forward strand.
TGACCGTAATTCCTTTAATTCCCGGGACCATCCTCCTTCACTAGCTAGTATCTCGTGTGAAATTGGAACACAGACTTCCTGATTCCAAATTCAGTATTCCATGATGCCGTGGTGCATCAGAGAAGATTAAAAACGGGAGCGACATGAAGTCAGAGAAGGAAGACCACTTCCAAACATATCCGATGTTTCTTGACACCCTAGGATAAAGTTGAGCTGGCAGAAATTGCACTAAGCCCACAGGGCTCTTCTCTGAAGCACATATCTCATGTTACTTAGTGTATCAACATTGAAAATATCATGTTGAGGGGCAGCTAGTGGGTGCAGTGGATAGAGCACCAGCCCTGAAGTCAGAAGGACCTCAGACCCTTAACATGTCCTAACTGTGTGATTCTAGGCAAGTAACTTAAGCCCAATTGCTTCAGCAAAAAAACCAAAACAAACAAACAAACAAAAAAACAACCCATCATGTTGAGTCTGTGGTTGTTTCAAGTCTTAGACTATAATGGTGGAGAGACATAAGATGGTCTGTTGCCAGGCTAGCAAGGCAGAGACAGACTGCTGCCTAGTAATCTTGGATCAGAGGGGCAAGCACAAGGGGAAGTGTTGAAACCATCAGAGATGGACCTGACCCTCTTCAGGTGAGGGAACCCTGCCAGCTTGTGGTTGCTCAGGAGACCTTGGGACCAGCTAAAAGTGGATTACTGCAATGTTTTTGGTCTGTTGGGTTAATCGAAGAACAGAGAAGTAGATAGAACTGAGATGAGATACACAATGACTACAGTGATGGAAAGAACACCATCTAAAGCCTCTGAATAGGCAGTGGCCAATCCTGGCTTCAGGGGAGTTGCCCTTGGCCAAAAGGCTGGTGGGCCAGTTGTGTGACAAGACCTGAGACCATTAAGTTGGCAGAGGTGGCTGGAAAGTTTCATTGTCACAATCGATATCAGTAGCCAGTTCTTTTAGGTTTGCAAAACACTTTCCAAACATTATGACATCTGATCTTCACAACGACCTTGGGAAGTAGGTGCCATTATTATCCTCATTTAACAATTGAGGAAACTGAGGCTGACTTTAAATGACTTGCACAGGGTCCATAGCTAATAAATATCTGAGGCTAATTTGAATTCAGGTCTTCCTGACTCCAAACCCAGGCTTATATGTATACATGTTTTTCTTCCTGATAGAATGCAGGTCACTGAGGGCAGGACTGTTTTATTTCTCTGTGTCCTTATTGATTAGCTAATTACCCAACAAGTTGTTCAGTTGTTTCAGTCATTTGGGCATTTTTTGGGCAAAGATACTGAAGTGGTTTGCTACTTCCTTCTCCAGCTCATTTGACAGATAAGGAAACTGAGGCAGAGTAAGTGATTTGTTATGTGATCACATGGTTGCTAAGTGTCTAGGGCTAGATTCTACTCAGGTCCTTCCTTACTCCAGATCTTACAATCTATCCACTGGGCCACCCAGCTGCCCCCCTGACACGTTATAGGAACTTAAAGACAGCTTGTTGATTGGTTGAGAGGGACACAGGAATTTGTTAGTCTGGAGTTTGGCAGGAAGAAAATCCTCTTGAAATCTCATTCGTTGGGGAGGGTATAGTCCATCTTTGGGGTTATGATCAGGGAACAGCTCAGATATTATCTAATTCAACCAATGTGGTATAGAAAGAAGCTATTATTAGCCCACTTTTTAGAAATAAGGAAACTGCGACAAAGGTTAAATGTCCTGCTGGAGTCACACAACTAGTGCCAGCTCAATTGGAAGCGAGAGAAGAGCTCTGGAATGGAGGGTCCTGCTGGACTTCCTCCATGTGGGCTGATCAGAAATCTCTTTTGTCACATATAGACAATCGTCAGAAAGCCACATACTGCCTTCTGCCTTGGTCTCCTCATTTGGCAAATGGAGGTCTCTCTCCCAGAGAACCTGTGAGTTTTAAATGAGATAAGGAACAGCAAAAGACTTTATATATGTGTTTTGGTTTAAAGAGTACTGAACACGGAGCCAGGGGAAATGATTCAAATCCTGGGGCCAGGAAAGGTAGTAAGACTTTGGACAAAGGACCTCTCAGTTCCTTATTTGTAGAATGAGGAGGTTAGATGAGATGATTTCTAAGGTCCCTTGTAGCTCTAAATCTATGATGTTAAGGAGTCCCCTTTACAACATAACCAGAGCCCTTTGAGTGATGGGAAGCTCACTGCCTGTAAGACAGCCCTATTAGCTCTGAGCTGAAGCCTCTTTCCAGCAGCTTGTCTTATCAAGAGAGATCAAAAGAAGGCCATGTTAGCCTGGGCTGAGGGGTGGAGCCGGGCTTCTGGTGTGTGTGTGTGTGTGTGTGTGTGTGTGTGTGTGTGTGTAGAACTGTAACCTTGACCTTGGATCAGAAGTACTGATCCAAAGCCCCTACTGTCCTGGATGAAGAGAGCCCTTAAGGGATGCATGTCAGAGCTAGGAGGCAGGACAGCGGACTCCACCTGCCTGCATAGCCAATCACTTTTCTGGGCTCAAGAGCTCCTTGGGCTGTAGCCAGCTTGGCTGAGGTCTGGACTGTGACACACTACAGGCCCCAGCTGGAAGGGATGAAGGGCAGGCTTGGTCTTAGTGTGGGCAGGGAAGGTCATTGCTTAGCTTTGGGGCTTGAGATGAGGTGGCCCTAAAGATCTCCCTCCTGCTGGTGATTAGGGCAAGGAAGGGGAGTATTTAGGGAAGGGGAAGAAAGATTCTGGAGAAAAAGGTCTTGGCTCAAGGGTAAAAATGATGAGCCAGGTCAAGCCAGGTTTTACATCGGGCAAACAAATCCATAGCATAAGGCAGAAATCTGTTAAACATCTTCTTGTGTGTTATTTCATTTTAAAATCACATTACTTTCAGAATATATCCTTTTCTCTTTTCCTTCTTAGCAAACCATCCTCAGAAACAAATATTTTAAGTAGAAAGAAAAAAGAGCAACAACAAGTTTAACAACTCAAACCAATGAATCAAAAGGACAGTATTCCATACCCATAGTTACCCACTTCTTTTTTTAATTAAATTTTTTTTAAATTAATTCTTTTTTATTAAAGTTTTTTAATTTTCAAAATATATGCATGGATAATTTTCAACATTAACTCTTGCAAAACTTATGTTCCAATTTTCCCTCCTTCTCCCCATCCCCTCCCTCAGACAGCAGGTAATCCAATATATGCTAAACACAGTAAAAATATATGTTAAATCCAATGTATGCACACATATTTATACAATTATCTTGCTGCACAAGAAAAATCAAATCAAAAAGAAAAAAGTGAGAAAGAAAATAAAATACAAGCAAACAACAAAAAAAGTGAAAATGCTATATTGTGAACCACACTCATAGTCCTCTCTCTCGGTGCAGATGACTCTTTTCATCACAAATTCATTGGAGCTGGTCTGAATCATCTCATTGTTGAAAAGAGCCACCTATCAGAAGTGATCATTGTTTAGTCTTGTAATTGCAGTATATCTCCTGCTTCTGTTCATTTCACTCAGCATCAGTTCATGTAAGTCTCTCCAGGTCTCTCTGAAATCATCCTGCTGGTCGTTTCTTATAGAACAATATTCCATAACATTCATATACCATAACTTATTCAGCCATTCTCCAGCTGATGGGCATCCACTCAGGTTCCAGTTCCTCACCACTGCAAAGAGGGCTGCCACAAACATTTTTGCACATGTGCCTTCTTCTGCAATGGCAGCAGAGAGACACATTTTCTCCACTCTTCTCCAGGAGAGATTTGCATAGCTAAGGTACAGAGAAAAAAATGGGAGAAAACATTACTTCGTGGCAGCATGTTAACTTTGCTTCCTCTTCAGTTTGCTGTGGGCCAGGGAAACGACTCTGCCCCAAAAGGAGATGAGATTAAGTTATCCTTCTTTGTGAACCCATGCTGGTTCCCTGTGATCACTGCCTCTTGTTCAGAGGACTGACAAACCATCCTTTTGATAACCTGTCCTAGGCTTTTCACAGTTCACAGGCCAAGAGTTGTCAGAATCCACTTTTCCCCTTTTAAAAATCTGATCCCAGGTCACTCAGCACCTCCCTTGTTTTGTATGGCTCCTCGGATAGCACTACAGTGGTCCAACAATTACAGCAGCAGTGCTTGCAGTCCCCTGGGAGCCTGTTGTCTGGGCCTGGGGACTGGAATTCATTGAAAATCTCTCTCCCCTGCTTATCTGGAGATTCAATTTCCTGCTAATCATTTGTGAGCCAGTCTTACCTTCTGGGCAAGGAAAGAGTCTAGGACAATAGAAATTAACTTGGCTGAAGGATGGGCAGGGTTGGGTAGCCATAGGCAGGGACAGGGAACTTCCAAGCAGGAGAACAGCATGAGTAAGTGAGAATAGGCCTGGTGTGGGAGAAAAAGAATGAGATGCTGCCTTTTTAAAAATTGTTTGTCTCTTTTCCCTCTCCTCCCCCCTCACTGGTCTCTTCTGCACCCTAGCCTTCTCTGTGTCTCCACACTGGGGGGACAGGAGGAGCCTGGGCCCCTGGCCAGGACTTCCTGGCCCTGGCTCATGGTCCTGGTGGTTTCCTTGGAAACCTCTGGCTAAGAGAGGAAGCAGGCGGGTGGGGGGCTCACAAAAGCTCCTCAATTGTGCCTGAAGAACTGAGACGTCCAGCGGCCTCCTCCGCTGGAGCCCTGTCAGCAGAGTTTCCTGCAGTCTTTGTCTCCCACCTCCCAGGAGCCCCCACGGTCTGAACTTAGAGATGCTTTGTTGACCATAATGGTCCTGCTGCAGATGTCCCTGACCGAAGTCACTGTGAGTCTGGGTGGGTGAGGGGGAAGGCAGCTTGGGAACACCTGTGACCTTCATGGCAAAAGAGGACATTTCTCAGTCTCCCCTTGTTTTAGAAACTGGGAAAAAGCTCCAACTTTGGAGCAAAGAACCTCCCCCCCAAAAAAGTGCTGCAAAAGCTGACTTGAGAGGCGGGATTGGCCTTAAATAAGGCAAGCCTGTCCAAAGATCCTCAGTTCACCCCTCACTGAGGTGCTGGTCCCTGATCCCAGGCTCCCATCTCTCCCTGACTTCCCTGTTCCACTCCTCAGCCCCATGGCCATTCCTGTTCCTGAGCCTGCCTGCCTTGTCTGCTCTATGCCTCCCTCCCCATTCTCCTTTCATCTCCTCCATCTAAATGAGGATCAGGCTGGTGAAGGTGGTAAGTGGGCAGCTTCCATTCTAGAACTCTTTGTAGGGTCATAAGTCTCATCCTGATCTTTTAGTTTCCTTAACTGTAAAATGGGGATAATAATATCATCTAATTACCTCATCTCCCCAGTTGTGAAGCTCAAATGAGATAATATTTGTAAAGCACTTAACAGTGCTTGGTCCATAGTGGAAGCTCTTTCACTCAGGTCTGGGGCTGGTCATAATAATACCCCCTAACATTTATATAAGGGCAGCTAGATGGTGTGGTGGAGAGAGCCCTGGGCTGGAAATCAGGAACACCCATCTTTACAAATTAAAAAATCAAGAACTCTCATCTTCACAAGTTAAAAGATCAGGAACACTCATCTTCATAAGTTAAAAAATCAAGAACTCTCATCTTCACAAGTTAAAAGATCAGGAGCACTCATCTTCACAAGTTAAAAGTCAAGAGCTCTTGTTTTCACAAGAACATTCATCTTCACAAGTTAAAAGATCAGGACCACTCATCTTCACAAGTTAAAAAATCAAGAGCTTTCATTTTCAGAAGCTAAAAAATCAAGAACACTCATCTTCACAAGTTAAAAGATCTGGAACTCTCATCTTCACAAGTTAAAAAATCAAGAGCTTTCATTTTCAGAAGTTAAAAAATCAAGAACACTCATCTTTACAAGTTAAAAGATCTGGAACTCTCATCTTCACAAGTTAAAACTCATTTTCACAAGTTAAAAAATCAGGAACACTCGTCTTCACAGATTAAAAAATCAGGAGCATTCATCTTCACAAGTTAAAAATCTGGCCTCAGATTCTTCCTAGCTATATGACCCTAGGCACTTAAGTTTTGCCTCAGTTTCTACTTCTGTCAAATGAAACCTTCAGAAATGCTTAGAAAATTCCAAATGGTATTTTATGATATATAGCACCTGAAGGTTTACAAAGCATTTTATCTCATTTGAGACTGAGATTGGGAGGTGGATGTTATTATCATTCCCATTTTACAGATAGGGAAACTAAGATAGAGGTTAAATGACTTGCTAAGGTCATACAGCTAGAGATCAGAGAGAAGAGCTCTGAAATGGAGGGTCCTGCTGAAGCTCCTTCCATGTGAAAGAGACCACCGGGTTAGTGCCCCCTTTGCCACCAAATCTCCTTACGCTCATCAGAAAGCGGCATATCATTTTGGGGCCTCAGTCTTCTTATCTGTCAAAAGGAAGCTTCTCTCCCAGAGGTACTGTGAGGCTCAAATGGGATAATGAATAGGAAAGTGCTTTCTGTATTGTACCCATGTGAGGGAGAATGATCGTTATTAAGGAGAGAGAGGGCTCTGCAGGCGGCAGCTGTGGTTGGGCTGGGAATAGCTCTAGTGGGTGGCCTCCTGGGAGGCTGAGGTATAATGAGTGTTTATGGAGCCTTCTGCCAGGCTGGGGTAGGAGGCAAGGCTGCCCTGGGTCTGAGCCTGAGAGCAGCTAGCGGATAGGCAGAGGGATAAGAAGCCAGGGGTAATTTCACTCTGATGAAATGTCCCCACATCCTCTCTCCCCTCTCCTGCCCCAGGGCAGGGTTCATGGTGGGGCTCCAACATTGTCAACTCAGGCTGGTTCATCTCCACGGATCCTCCTGGTCCCCAAAGGGGAGGGGAGAAATGGTGATATGGATCCTGTTGTTTATCCCTTTCCGTGGGATTCTGCTGTGTTCCTTTCTTCTCCAACTGTCTTTCTATTCACTTTCATTACAGTTAAACCTCCCTTCATTTTTTTTGTTTTTATTATAGCTTTTTATTTACAAGACATATGCATGGGCAATTTTTCAGCATTGACAATTGCAAAACCTTCTGTTTCAACTTTTCCCCTCCTTCCCCCCCTCTTCCCCCTACCCTACATGGCAGGTAGTCCCATACATGTTAAATGTGTTAAAGTATATTAAACCTCCTTTCTATTACATAGAAGGAGGTTTAACTGAATAGGAACCTCCCTCTATGTAATAGGAATTTCTCTGAAGCTGATTGTTCTCTGACTCTAGATGGATACAGGTCAAATCCTGCCTCAGACACTCACTAGTTTTGTGATCCTGAGTAAGTCGCTTAACTTCTGTCTCCCTCAGTTTCCCTATCTGTAAAGTGGGATAATAATAGCCCCATCACCCAGGGTTGTTGTGAGAATCAAATGAGATAGTATTTGTAAAGCACTTAGCAAATTTTAGAGCAGGACTTTTAAACTTTTTCCACTCGTGATCTCTTTTTGCCCAAGAAATTTTTACATGACTCTGGGTATATAGGTATATCAAATAAATATAGAAATCAAACATTTACTGATAATAAATCATAATGTTGCAATCCCCACATTCAGTTTCAAGACCCCAGTTTAAGAAGCTGGGCTTTAAAGAACTATATAAATGCTAAATTATGTTGATAATTATAGTAGAAGGGAGGAAACAAGCATTTAACTAACCCCCACTATGTGCCAAGCACTATTAAGTGTTTTACAAATTTTATCTCTTTTGATCTTCACAACAACTCTTGGGGGAGGGGTAGATAAATGATATTATTATCCCCATTTTATAAGGAAACTGAGGTAGAGAGATTAAATGAGTTGCCTGGGTCACACAGCTAGTAAATGTCAAAAACTGCCTTTGAACTCAGGTCTTCCAGATTCAAGTCCTAGTGTTCTGTCTACTATGCTAACTAACAGCCTCTAAGAACACAGCATCATGGTGTCAGAGAATGTCAGTGTTAGAACCCATCTTAGCAATGATAATAGGGAGGCTTCTGTCTCTCTAGGGTAGTTAGGTAATACAGTGAATAAAGTACAGGGCTCAAAGTCAGAAAGACTGATATTCTTGAATTCAAAGGAAGCTTCAGATACTCACTAGCTGTGTGACCCTGGGCAAGTCACTGAATCCCATTTGCCTCAGTTCTTCATCTGTAAGATGAACTGGAGAAGGAAATGGCAAACTATTCCAGTATCTTTGCCAAGAAAACTTCAAATTATGTCACAAAGAGTCAAACACAACTGAAAAAAATAATTGAACAACAGCTGTCTTTCTGGGGAACGGATCCAAGTATTACAGAGCCTTCTGAGAACTGCGGCTACTGTTACAATTTACATGGACACAAATGTTACTGCCAGAAGGAAACTAGGAAGCACCACTAAAAATTATGAAATCTTGAGCACAGAACTAAAGAATTAGGGGAATATGTGGTGCTTTCATCATTCCTGTGATTACAGGTAAGGGTCTCAGAAGCAAAAAGAGGATTTAAGAAATGGACAATTGTTAAAGAGTTAAAGCTGTCTGAGAAGAGGGGTTTCTAGACCATGGCTTAAAATGTAGGAGTGATAGGTTCCTGGCCAGGGATGGAGGGCACTTGACAAGGGCCAATAAGGATATATTAGTTTAAAGACTAAATAAATTTAGCTGAAAATCAAGGAAGACAAAAAAGTTGCTTATATAGCTACAGTGTAGTGGGGCAGTAGAGACATTAGAACTTCAAAGGAAATGAAATCCAAGAAAGGAGATTATGGATTTAGATATTGCTACACAAGCACATAAAACATAGGTTACAAAGTGAGTTAAAAGTGCTCACGCTAGGGGTCAAATCTGATCACAGGTTAACACTGAAACTGGTGATATGAAGCCCATACATGGCATGTGACTTTCCATTCCAAAGGAAAAGAATATATAAAAGGTGATTAGATAGAGGATATTATGGGATGCATTTATGAGGGGAAATCCAGGAAACAAAAGGGAGGAGAAAATATGGAGAATCGATGGAATGGAAAATGGAATGAAATGGAAAAAGCAATAATGTCATTGGAATATTTAGACCACCGAGATGGAAAAAGGAAAAATATGAGGAATTTGGAAAACAGACTCAGGTCTGGAATGGAAATGTAATACAGTAGTAATGGATAATTTCAATTATCCAGATATCTGTTTGTGATCTGTTTCCCAGATTCCTCTGTTCATGTCCCCCTTCCCATCAAATTGTCCCAAGGATATATGAACAGTACTGAATATTTAATTAAAAAGTAATTTAGAAAGTCTACTATGCAAATGGAAGCGGAGAGTTTCTGTAGTAATGGAATACCAAGGAGATGCTATCCTTTTCTCATAAGGAAAGATGGAAGAGCAAGCAAAGGAGGGTTGATGGAAGGCAGACTATAGCATGGAAGTTAGCAGAGGGGAACAATTGTGCAGGACCATCTCCAGGTAAAATGAATTATATTCAATTCAATTCAATGAATAAATATTCATTGAATTGAATTGATTGAATTGAATATAATTCATTAAATGGGGGGAGAAGCAGGGGTAATAATCATTGCTCTCAAACAAGGGAAAAATTTTAAAAATATTCAATCACAAGAAAGAAATCTGCATTCTATATCATCCATATTAATATTGTTTTAGACTATTCAAAACAACTAGATAGTGTAAGGTTGTAATATTGCTATGGCATAGGAAATGATGACTTGGTGGATTTAAAAAAATATGGAAAGACTTGGACCTAAGAAGGATGCTGCTATCCACTTTCAGAGAAACAGAGGACAAATAAGCATAATATTCCTTATATAGATGCCTATGAATGTATTTGTGTATATATGTATATGATTATAGCTATCTATGTATGTGTATATGTGTATGTATATATACATGTGTATACATGCATACGTTCATTATATATATGTATACATACACACATAAATATATCTGTGCTTAACTATAGTCTCTTTGAGAGAAGTGAAGAAGAGGAAAGCAGAAAAAAAATTAAAAATGCATATCAAAAAACAAAAGAATAACCTACAAGGAAGAAAAGAAAAGATGGAAAATCATGAATGCAGTGTGTTCTATTATTACACATGATTTCTGAAAATGGAAATCTCATGTTATATATTGAAACCTCTCTTATATTTGGCTGTGCACATGACAATTTTTTTTTCTATTTTGGATTTGTTTTAAATAAAGTATTAAAAGCCTATTTCATACGATATTTTGTTTGAGATGCTAGAGATTAAAGAATTAAATTAGATAGTATCCCTGTCCCTAGAGAATTTGTGGTATAATAGGGAAGGGGGATAGGAATGACAAGTGTACAAATATAAACGATAAAAGAGAATATAAGAGAGGTTCAAGGTGTCGTGAGAAATTTCAGTCAGGAGAAATCCCAATCTCCTCTGCTTTTTTCCCTTCCCCTTTTCCCAAGAACTTTCTTTCTTCAGGATAAATATCTTTGGTTCCTTCAAGTAAGTTTCGTGGTCTTCATATCCTCACAAAGCTGGTTGTCCTTCTCTGGGCATTCTTGTCAACATCTTTTCTAAAATGTGGCACCTGGAAGTCAGGAGTAAGTGTGGTAGTTCCAATGTGCTATGATTAAAGATGATAATTGCCTTATTATCACCTTCATTTTAGATATGATGTCTCTCTTTATTTTAAGGTACAATAGTCATTTCTTGCTTTCAAACAAAAAACATAATTAGCACCAAAGACTCACGAGTGCTCATTAACAAAAAAGTTAAGCAAGTAGCAGTAGTGCCATAATTACAGTTGTTTCCTGCATTAAAATATAAAAATGTCAGAGATTTGGGAGACTGTTGAATTAAGGCATTCTGCCTTCGCTTGGGCACTGTGCTGAATATCTCCCACAAGGATCACATTTTCAGACTATCTCTAGACCAACATTTGGGGAACCTCCTTTGTCCCCAGTCATCTCTAAGAAAGGAATAGTTGCAGACCCTTCCTCCTGTTGCCAATCAGTTCCTGAGGGAGCCAGGAATTCTTGGACTCCACAAGGTTGCCCTCAAGACTGAAAGTAAAGCAGGAAACCACTGGTTCAAGATCAGGTACAGAGATACTGTACTGGCTGCCATATATGAGCAATTTGAGGTAGAGGCTGGAAGGGCTCTGAGATAATTGTCAGATAGAAAAAGTAAGTTAGCTAGGAAGAAAGTCAGGGATATTCTCTTTAAGGTCTACTGAAAACAACTTTGACGTAACCCATCTCTTCTTTAGCTATCAAGGTGATATGGGGCCAGGGTTTGCTGCATCTTTCCCAAAGTGCTTTCAGCACTGACACTATGGCTTTCCAGAAAAGGGCAGGACAAAGATATCGCTGAAGAAATCAGCTCCAGGAACGCTGAATGGGGTGTACTCCAGCCAGGTCTGATTGAAGGAGTTTGCTTTAATTATATCAGTTATCTTCTCCTTTCACCTTGAACTGCCATGAATTCACAAGGTTGCCTCTACGGCTGGAGGCATCTATCTCAGGATTAATGTTTGCCTGTGTTTAGGGTAAAAAACAAAGCAGAAAAAGCATCCAGAGATCCAAGGCCAGGGCCACAAGTACTGGTTGTCATGTGTGACCTGCTCACCATTTCTGCTGGGCTGAGGAAGGACAACTAATTTCTTTCTTTATTTTAATAAAGCTTTTTTATTTTCAAAACATATGCATGAATAATTTGATAACATTGACCCTTGCATAGCCTTGTGTTTCAGATTTTCTCCTCCTCTTCCCCACCCTCTCCCCTGGATGGTAAGCAATCTAATATATGTTAAAGATGTTAAAATATATGTTAAATCCAATATGTATAAAATATTTATACAATTCTCTTGTTGCACAAGAAAAATTAGATCAAAAAAAGAAAACACATGAGTAAGAAAACAAAATGCAAGAGAACAACAACAAAAACAGTGAGAATGTTATATTGTGATCCACATTCAGTTCCCATAGGAACTGAATAAGTAAATACTAAAATAAACCCAAATCATTGGATCCCCCAACATTTACCCAGCTAATAAAATCTTTTGCTCTGCCATTGCTCCTTTAATTTGGAGCTATATTATGTAAGCACATATGTATGCACATGTGTATGTAAAAGGGCATGTGTATACATGTGTGTTGGGGGAAGGAAGGCATGCTAGTATTTCTGTGTTTTGAAACAAAAGCCGAGTCTCTGGAGATCTGTGGGTTGGGGGTGACCTGGGAGTTTCCACAGGAGGAATGAAGCCAGAAATAAAGGGCTATGAATGTAAATGTAAAGATGTATTGAGGCAGACGTCTTTTTCTTTAGATTTTCCTAAACTTTCCCCTTCCTTTTCAGGGAGAGGCTTGAAGAGTTTTGAAATGATGGACATGTAGGAAAAGAGGAGTTCCTATATATCTTTTAATAGAGCCATTACTTTTTTTTTTGTCTGCACTGTTGTGACCCTGAATTTCTGGTTTCGTAAAACCTGAGATCTTTTTCAGATGAATCATTATCTCCCTGGACATCTCTGTCTTGTATTTGTGAAGTTGATTTTTTAAAAATACAAGTGTAGGTCTTCAAATGTATTTTAACTGAATTTCCTCTTATTAGATTCAGTACATCATTTTAGCTTATCAAGATACTTCTGATATCTAGAGAGTCAGCCAAAGCTTCTAGTCTTGTGTCAGTAGAAGTTATAAAATCATGCTATCTATATCTTCATGCAGTTGTTTCAATCGAGTTCAATTCTTTGTGACCTCATTTAGGGTTTTCTTGACAAAGATACTGGAGTGGTTTGCCATTTTCTTCTCCAGCTCATTTTCAGATAAGGGTTAAGTGACTTATTTGGGGTCACACATTGTTGTGTATCCATTGGGCTACCTTTCTGCCCTAGGGTATTTGGAGTATTCAGCCCTTCTGGTGTCTTGCTTAGCTCTGTTCTCATTTACATTTAGTGTCCACCTGTCACCCAACTCTCACCAAGGACTCCAAGAATCTGTAGCATGCAAAGCAGTCATACATCTAAACTACTTGAGGGTAACTAACAGGTCTCAAACCAGTCAGTGAGTTAGGGGGATGTCTACTCCAAGCATGTGAAGACTTCAACGACCAGATGAGAACAATTTGTTTCATTGGCCATGAAGGAAGTTATGAAACAGACATGATAGAGTGCTTAGGACTTGGTCGGATCTTAATGATGGCAAGGTCATCCTCTGCAGCCTGAGCCATTGCCAGTTGTCTTGACTTTTGTCTTGCAATTGGATTTTGACCATGCTGGAAGAGAGAATGAAGTTTCCAACTCTGAATAACTCTATCTCAGTTAAATGCAATTCATGCACAAGTCCATTTCATGGAATTCTCAGTTAGATACAATTCATGCACATCGTCCATTCACTGTACCCATACCCCAAGATCGTATGTCATTGAACCTCTTTGAAAATGAAAAACAAATGTCGTTTGCTTGCATTTTATTTTGCTTCTCTTTTTTTTTGTGTGGCATGATAATTGTATAAACATGTATACATATATTGAAATGATTTAACATATATTTCTGCCATATTTAACCTATATTGGACTACTTGCCATTTAGGGAGAAGGGGGGAAAATTGGAACACAGGGTTTTGCAAGGGCTAATGTTGAAGAATTATCCATGGATATGTTTTTAAAAATGATAAGTTTTAATAAAAAATTTAAAAAAATTATTTTCAGTTTCTCAAGAAATATTTAAAAAAAGAAAATGAAAAACAATCAACAACTTTCATACAAGCCATCATAAAAAATGTGAAACAGAAATGGCCAAATAGTGATTCCTTCAAGTTGATATTAATCTATTAATGACTAAAATCTGGGGTTAGCTAGTCATTCAGTTATAAATTCATTTATTTCTACTATAATCTGGCAGATATCTCTAGATCATCTCATAGGATCAAAATGGCATGAAAGTCTTGTTTTATTTGGATCTACCTTCTCTGCCTTTGCATTAACTATACTGATATAATGAACAGAAGAAGTTTTCAAATCTGATAATAGGGCCCCTGACTCCTTGTACTTGAGCCATCAGGAAACCATATCAATAATTTCAGCCTTAGTCCCTTAGACCAACTAAATCTTGAGGAGTTTCAAAATCTCTTAAAAAAAACAAAACAAAACTAGCTCAGCTTATCTAAGGGAGGGATTGCTTCTATGATATACCATCCCTCAGTGGTAAAATCCTAAGAATTTTCCAGCCTCAGCATGCTGCAATCTCATTATTCATGTGGTTTCTCTCCAGCCTGTCTTTTTAGTAGATCTGCCTGGTATGTTGTCATGAAACAACACAGCTGCTCAGTTTTACATGTCCCACTCAGTATGATAATTCATCACCTTTTGGAAATTCCCTTTATGTTAACAGTTCTGGGCAATTCATTCCCGGTCCCATGAATTTCCTTTCCCCATCTGGTCCCATACAGGTCAGAATCTTAAGGAAAATCCAAAGGGAAAGACATCTGCCTAACCAGCTGTTCCATTCACATTATTGGCGCCATATCTTTGACTTCACTCCTTCTCTGGAGACCACAAAGTCACCCCCAACCCATAGACCCCCAAAAGGTTCAGCTTTTGTCCTCAGATACAGAATTATTGGGCCAGTTAAGTGGCTCAGTGAATAGAGGACTGGGTTTGTAATCAGGAATATTCATTACAGACACTAGCTGTTTGGCTTCGTTCCTCCTGTGGAAACCATAAGGTCACATCCAACCCACAGATTCCCAAAGAGGCTTTTGTTCCCAGACACAGAAATATTAGCATACCCTCCTTCCCTTTCCAAAACACACGTACACACGTGCCCTTTTACATATATATGTGTGTGTGTGTGTATACATATACACACATATGACTTCAAATTAAAGGAGTGAAAGCAGAGGGAAAGCTTTTAGTAGTGTGAAGTTTGGGGGAGCCATTGTTTTGGCTTTGTTCTAGATTTAAAACCCAGGAAAATGAGACCCAAGCGATTTGCCCAATCACGTAGCAAATTAATGGCATGGTCAACATTAGAAGCCCCGTATCTTGAAGCAACCTGGATAGTCTTTCTTCTTGACCATATCTTTTCTGTCAAAATTAAACCTTTAAAGAGATTTAGGGATAGGGGAGTGTTAAGGGACAACTATTCAGTTGCTGACTGATTTCTACTTTAGGGCAGGAGGCTATAAGTTACAAACTTTCTGGGCTGATTTTTTTTTTAAGCTTCTTATGTTTCCAAATACATGCAAAGATAGTGTTCAACATTACCTTTGCAAACCTTGTGTTCCAACTCTCTCTCTCTCTCTCTCTCTCTCTCTCTCTCTCTCTTCTCTTCCCTGCCCCGCCAGTCAGCAAGCAATTCGATCTAACATGTGCAATAGTTCATGTAAGTCTTACCAGGATTTTCTGAAATCAGCCTGCTCATCATTTCTCATAGAACAATAATACTTCATCAACCTCATATACTATAACTTATTCAGCTGTTCCCCAACTGAGGGGCATCCATTCAACTTCCAGTTCCCTGCTACCACAAAAAGGGCTGCCACAAACATTTTTGGGCTGACTTTTTATATTTCCCAAAGTGAATATCAAATTTAAGAAAACTTCTGAATGGGACAGTCATGCAACATACATGCAGTAGAGTCTATGAACTACAGATGTAATATGGGTTTTAAGCTTGAAGTATTTCCTGAGCTTCTGTTTAGGCATGACTATTCTCACTGATGGAGAAAGTGATGACTTCATGTTTGATGAAGTGTGAAGGATGGAGCTGACTCAAGAGTTTTGGAAAGAGAAGCATTTTTCATTCCTTCTTCAAGAAAGACATTTGTGGTTCCAGACTTTTTTTTTTTTGCTGCGGCAATTGGGGTTAAGTGACTTGTCCAGGGTCACACAGCCAGGAAGTGTTAAGTGTCTGAGATCAGATTTGAACTCAGGTCCTCCTGGAGTTCTAGGCTGGTACTCTATCCACTAAACCAATTAGCTGCCTCTTTAGACTTTCTTTAGGGAGAAATCTGCTAAGAAAAGTGAAAAGATTTTTGGGAAGGAGCAGATATTTAAAGAGATTGTTGTCTCAACATTCCAATTTCTAACTTGTCTCCTTAGAGACTGAGGGGAATTTCTCATTGTGATTTTGGTGGTTTTGGGTTGGGTGGTTTGGTGATTTTGGAGACTTTTTCTTCATTTTGAGATATCTTGCTTTTGTGTAAAGAGATTATCCACTCCTCTTTTAAACTACATTTTATTGATATCTTCTATCTTTTTATATCATCATAATTTCTCCCAGTGTCTCTTTCCCTACTTCTCCAGAGAACCATTCAATATAAAAAAGATTTACAAAAACAAAAAAAAGAGAAGGAAGGAAAAATTGGCATATATTAATACGTTGAGAAAGTATAATTTTTTTTTGATGTACAAAATTTGTAAACCTTTTATTTCTGTGAAAGGTGACTTGAGAAGGTAATGTTTCCTCTTATAATTTTTCTTTTGAACTATGCTTATTCTTTTTTCCCCCTGAGGCAATTGGAGTTAAGTGACTTGCCCAGGGTCACACAGCCAGGAAGTGTTAAGTGTCTGAGACCAGATTTGAACTCAGGACGTCCTGAGTTCACACCAACTAGCTGTCTCTTCAGACTTTCTTTAGGGAGAAATCTGCTGAGAAAAGTGAAAAGATTTTTGGGAAGGAGCAGATATTTAAAGGGACTGTTGCCTCAACATTCCAATTTCTAATTTGCCTCCTTAGAGACCGAGGGGAATTTCTCATTGTGATCTTGGTAGTTTTGGATTGGGTGGTTGGGTGATTTTGGAGACTTTTTCTTCATTTTGAGATATCTTGCTTTTGTGTAAAGAGATTATCCATTCCTCTTTTAAACTATATTTTATTGATATCTTCTATCCTTTTATATCATCATAATTTCTCCCAGTGTCTCTTTCCATATCTCTCAAGAGAACCATTCAATATAAAAAAAGATTTATTGAAACAAAAAAAAGAGAAGGAAGGAAAAATTGGCCTATATTGATCAGTACATTGAGAAAGTATAAAAATGTTTGTGATGTGCAAAATTTGTAAACTTTTTACTACTGTGAAAGGGTGACTTGAGAAGGTAATGTTTCTTCTTGTGACTTTTCTTTTGACTTATGCTTCTTCTTCTTCTTCTTCTTCTTCTTCTTCTTCTTCTTCTTCTTCTTCTTCTTCTTCTTCTTCTTCTTTTTTGCTAAAGCAATGGGATTAAGTGACTTGCTGAAGGTCACACAACCAGGAAGTGTTAAGTGTCTGAGGCCAGATTCGAATTCAAGTCCTCCTGACTTTAGGGCTGGTGCTCTATCCAGCTATTTATACCAATTAGCTGCCCTTAACTATGTTATTCTTTATGATTCACAACACTCACTTTTTGATGTTTTCATGGTTTGTCTTTGCATAAACATGGTTGTAGTCATTGTATATTTTATTTTCTTGGTTTGGTTTATGTCACTGCATCATGCGGATCTTTCTGTATTTCTATATCTTTGTTATATCCGTCATTTCTTACGCCATAATAATATACTACATGTTAACATATCAAAATTTATTTGACCATTCCCCAATTGATGGATATCTGCTTTGTTTTTAGTTCTTTGTTATCACAAAAAGTGCTGCTATAAATATTTTGGTTTATATGGGAACTTTGTGTGAATGGTCTTCTTGTAGCATAAGTCTAATAATGGAAGTCTAATCTCTGGGTCAAATAATATGGATATTTCTTTGAGTAACTTTAAATTGTTTTTAAAATGGTTGTACTGATTAAACCTCCAAACGCAATTCATTTCCCACAACCAACATTGACTCTTCCCTTCTTTTATCTCTGACAATTTGTAGGGCAGGATATGAAACCTCGGGGTCATTTTAGTTTCTCTTATTATTAGTGATTTGGTGCCTTCTTACATATGGTTGTTAAAAACTTGCAATTCTTTTGAGAATTGTTTATTCATATCCTTTGCACATTCATCCATGGATTTTCTGGCATATTCTAATCTATAGAAATTCTCTGATTTCTATTTGCTATCTGCTTGAATGAGTAGGTTTGCTTGCTATTCATTATTTGGAATAGTGTTTTGTGGAACTAACATTTGGTGGGAAGGATTCAATCCTGTGGATTTAAGCTTAGGATTACTTCTTTCCCTTTAAGGGATAGTGGCCAGGAAAGTGACCTGAACCTCAAAAAAAAATCATGTCCCTAGGTCAGGAGTCCACAAACTATGGCCAATGGACAAGTTTTGCCTGCTACTTATTTTTGTACAACTTTTAGCTTGTGAGACATCCAAAAATAGGTGACAAGTTGTAATTTGTCACCTCTTTCCTAGATCATCATTGACATTTAGTGGGGCTAATAGATATCATTCCAACAGGATCCTTTTTGAAGAGGAAAATTAAGCACCAGCCTCATGGCCTCTTTGCTCTCTGAGGCAGAAATCAAAGTTTCTCTTGGAGAAGCAATATCTATTAATATATCCCCGAAAATGCCCATTTTACATGGGCAATACACTTCAAGCAAACATTGCATACTGGCAGTTATACAGACATCAAAGTCAGAAGCCCTTTACATTTTCTAATCTCTGATACTTACACCCTATCTGACCTTTGCTAAATCACAACTTCTTTGGCCTGCCCTTTTGGTATCTATAAAATGATAGTCTCTGATTTGCAGATCTAGGATGATAGCCATTTTTGGAGCAACTGACCAATGCTGTTTCTTTCTTTCTTTTTTTTTTATTATAGTAACTTTTTATTGACAGAATCCATGCCAGGGTAATTTTTTTTGCAACCTTATCCCTTGCACTCACTTCTGTTCCGATTTTTTCCCTCCCACCCTCCACCCCCCCTAGATGGCAAGCAGTCCTATATATGTTGAATATGTCCTAGTATATCCTAGATACAATGTATGTGTGCAGATCCAAACAGTTTTCTTGTTGCACAGGGAGAATTGGATTCAGAAGGTAGAAATAACCCGGGAAGAAAAAACAAAAATGCAAACAATTTACATTCATTTCCCAGTGTTTT
Organism: Sarcophilus harrisii; assembly: GCF_902635505.1. Lineage (NCBI taxonomy): Eukaryota > Metazoa > Chordata > Mammalia > Dasyuromorphia > Dasyuridae > Sarcophilus > Sarcophilus harrisii. The sequence continues at coordinate 551,755,885 of NC_045428.1, forward strand.
TTCTTTGGGTGTAGCTGCTTCTGTCCATCATTGCTCAATTGAAACTGAATTAGGTCTCTTTGTCAAAGAAATCCACTTCCATCAGATTACATCTTCATACAGTATCGTTGTTGACGTATATAATGATCTCTTGGTTCTGCTCATTTCACTTAGCATCAGTTCATGTAATTCTCTCCAAGCTTCTCTGTATTCATCTTGCTGGTCATTTCTTACAGAACAATAATATTCCATAACATTCATATACCACAATTTACCCAACTATTCTCCAATTGATGGGCATCCACTCAGTTTCCAGCTTCTAGCCACTACAAACAGGGCTGCCACAAACATTTTGGCACATACTGGTCCCTTTCCCTTCTTTAGTATCTCCTTGGGGTATAAGCCCAGTAGAAACACTGCTGGATCAAAGGGTATGCACAGTTTGATAACTTTTGGGGCATAATTCCAGATTGCTCTCCAAAATGGTTGGATTCATTCACAGCTCCACCAACAATGTATCAGTGTCCCAGTTTTCCTGCATCCCCTCCAACACTCATCATTATTTTTTCCTGTCATCTTAGCCAATCTGACAGGTGTGTGTAGTATCTCAGAGTTGTCTTAATTTGCATTTCTCTGATTAATAATGATTTGGAACACTCTTTCATATGAGTGGTAATGATTTCAATTTCATCATCTGAAAATTGTCTGTTCATATCCTTTGACCATTTATCAATTGGAGAATGGCTTGGTGACTTATAAATTAGAGTCAGCTCTCTATATATTTTGGAAATGAGGCCTTTATCAGAACCTTTAACTGTGAAGATGTTTTCCCAGTTTGTTGCTTCCCTTCTAATCTTGTTTACATTAGTTTTGTTTGTTAAGAAGCTTTTTAATTTGATGTAATCAAAATTTTCTATTTTGTGATCAATAATGGTCTCTAGTTCGTCTTTAGTCACAAATTTCTTCCTCTTCCACAAGTCTGAGAGATAAACTATCCCACGTTCCTCCAATTTGTTTATAATCTCGTTCTTTATGTCTAAATCATGGACCCATTTTGATCTTATCTTGGTATACAATGTTAAGTGTGGGTCCATGGCAATGCTGTTTCAATGAACAGTCATGTTCTTAGGATCCTATTGCTGACTAACTAGACCTAATGACACTGGCCATGTCCTGATGAAGCTTCATTACAGAGGCAATAAACTAGGATAAATGGTATAGTTTCTGTTCCTGGGATTAGAAGAAATATCCAAAATACCATGTGGGTCTGGACTGACCAAGTTGAAGAGAACAGGTGAGATTTCTCCACATGGTCCCTCTTCTCCATGCAGAAGCTTATATTCAGAGAATGTATGTGCTATCTCTAGAGCTAGGATCCTAAATTTGTATCATAGGGACCAGGAGAGGGGCTGGACCTATGATTTCATTGGTCCTAGAAAAGAAACTCCCTCTGTCAATGTAATTTGGTACCTTCTCTGCTTTTAGTCTTAGAGAGTTGTTGCAGGAAATGGAGGTTAAGTGACCTGTCCTGAATCACAGAGCCAATATATGCCAAGATTGAATCCAGATCTTCCTGGAGTCAAGATCAGTTGTCTATTCATGTTACCTTTCAACTTGAGTCATGGAATCATAGAATTCAATTAAATAATTTAACTAACATTTAAGCATTAATTCCACAAGCCTGCCTACAATAGGTTCAGCACTGTCCTAGGTGCTAGAGATAAACAGCAGCCATACCTTCCAGTTATACCCAATTATTACAACACAGACTGTTGTGAAGAGTCCCTTGCCTGTAGTGGCAGTACACATCTATAATCTAAGCTCCAAGGAGGCTGAGACTGATTACTTATGCTTGAGTATCCACACCATTTTAGCATCTACATGATGAGTCACCAGGAGCTGGGAGTCACCAGATGGTACATAAGGAAGATCCACCTGGCACAAGTTAGATTGGAGGAGATCGATCAGAGTGGGATTGATCTGTGATTGATCTCTTGCCTCAGCAAGAGAGGGAGAACCATTTTTAAAAAAGAAAAAAAAGATTTTTTTCCCTTGTGCAGCAAGATAATTGTATAAATATGTATGCATATATTGGCTTTAACATATGTTTCTACCATGTTTAACATATATTGGACTACTTGCTGGGGGGGGGGGAAGGAAGGGAAATTGGAACACAAGGTTTGCAAGGGTTAATGTTGAAGAATTATCCATGCATATGTTTTGAAAATAAAAAGCTTTAATAAAATAAAAAAAGAAAAAAATTCCAACAATTTATGAGTCTTGACCTGAACACAGTCAGTCAACAAATATTTAGTAAGTACCTACTATGTGCCAGGCATTTTACTATGCATGGGGGATAGAAAAATGAAAAAGAAAGACAGTTTTTGCCTTCAAGGAGCTTACAATCTAACATGAGAAGACACACAAAAAGTTGAGAAGTTGGGTGAGATAGAGAGGAAGGCTCCTGGGAAAGGAGAATGATGGAGAAACCCAAAGGGAGAGAACTAGAAGATAAAGAGAAGAGGAGATGTGATAGAATGAAAGGAACCCTAGCTCTAGCATCACAGAATTTGAATTTAAATTGTGCCTCTGCTGCTGATTACCATAGTGATCTTGAGTTGGACCTGAGTTTTATCATCTATAAATCCGGGGATTAGACACCAATAACATTGTCTCCAGGTCTCTGAAGATCTCGATTCATTTATGGTTTGGGAATAAGCTTCTACAGCAGGTTCCTCCTCCTTTTCTCTTTGCCTTCCCTTGTCCCTGAACCTGGTCCTTATTGGCAGGATGATCAAAGGAAAACATTTTGGTAATTGTTTCCAGTGAGATTGGAAGGGTTGTATGACAACGGGTAAATCACATCACTTCTCTTTTCTGGGATTATTTCCTAAAATGTAAAATAAAGGTTAGATCAGATGGCCAATTAAATCTCTTCCAGCTCCAAGTTCTATGATTCTACCCAATTACCATTACTAGATTTATTCCTCCAGGAGATCAAGAATGAGGAAAAGGAATTATTTGCATAAACATTTATTGGAGCTTTTTTTATGGTGGCAAAAAACTGGGAAATTAAGAGAAACCATCAAATTGGGAATGACTGAAGAAATTACAGGATATAAATATAATGGAATACCATTGTACCATAGGAAATGATAGAGATGGTTTCAGAGAAATTGGAGAACATTTGTGTGAACTGATACACAGTGAAGTGAGCACACCAGTAAAGAAAAACAACTTTGAAAGATGTAAGAACTCAATTCAGTGACCAACCACCATTCAAGAGGACCTATGACAAAACATATTATTCATCTCCTGGCAGAGAGATGATGGATTCAGAGCACTGACTGCAATGTATTTTTCTGGACCAATGGGGGAATTTGTTTTGTTTCACTGTGTACATTTGTTACAATTTTTTTTTCTTTTTTTCTAGTAGAGGAAGCAGGAAGGAGAAAAAATAGCTTTAGTTAATTTAAACAAATTAAATCAAAGTGAAAATTTATGATTCTGAGAAATAGTTATTAATTGTTTTTCCCCTGTGCTCCTGGATGTCTTCTGGGAAACATGAAGTAAAAAAGTCCCTGGTCAGGACTGTTGGTCCTAGATTGAGGTAGTGGGGTGGAACTAATCCAGCTGTTCCTTTCTTCCTTTTTCATGCTCTACTTAAAAGTCAATAAGTATTTCTAATTCTTTTAATTCTTATGATCAAGCTAAACATTTCTCTAGGAAGGAGCAGTGAAGTTGTTGTAGTGCCAAATGCAATTTTCCTAACTGCTGATGTTCTTGTCACAGGTCCAGGATTCAAATCCTCCTTCTGATATTTGCTATGAGTGTAATTTTGTAAAAGCCTTTTAAATTTTCTGGGTTTCAGTTTCCTCACCTTGAAAGGAGAGGGCTATATCTGATGGCCTCTGAGGTCGCCTAGAATCATACAGATCAATCTCCTTCCCAACTGAGGCTCAGAGAGATTACACAATGAATAGTAAGTAATTTCATCTAGTACTTGAGTCCTAAGGGCAGCATTTCACTTGAATATCTACTTGATAAAGTTTGGAGATTATTAATTCAGGATCTATCTTTAGAGGAACTAGAATGCAAAATGCAGTGACTAGAAGTTAAGATTTCAGGCCTGGCTCTGCCACCAATATCTTATAGAGTCTTTGACTCAGTTTTCTTGTCTGTAAAGAGAGAGGAAGCACGTCATAGGGGTTGGAAAACTGACATCGGAATCAGGAAGATCTGGGTTCAAGTTTTGTAGACACATATTAGCTTCATGGACCTGTTCAGGTCATTTAGTCTTTTGGGGCCTCCAAGCAACTCTCCATAACTGTCCATTATAGAACAGGTACAAAATTACCTTGGGAAAGGGTGCTTCATTGGGATTTTCCCTATACCAATGAAATCAAGTGTTGCAAACGAGAACAGAAAGTCTGCTTTATATATTTCTGAGAATCCCAAAGAGAAAGGAAATTATGACTGTTAAGTATTTGGGGAAATTGTAAGGTGTCTCTATCAATTCCCTGACTCTGCTGACAGCAATAACTAGCTATCTAATAGCAATTGAGTGAATGGGATGGTGATGGACTTTTGGTTCTTACTAATTGGATCCACCAGACATTGACATTATTCAGCTCCAATTATATCCTTACTACTCCAAGGTGATCCTATGAGGGGAAAATCTCAGAGAATATCTTAGATTCTTCCTAGTTGCTCCTTATTCTCTCTCCCCAAACCTATGGAGTTTATATTAAGATCATTCATTCATTCCACATCCTTTCACATTAATTTGTTTTAGAAAGATGCTCTCCAACCTTTTCTTTGTGGACTGGAGACTCCCCATGCTCTTAAGACAGATTTTCATTGGTCAGGTCCCTGGTATACAATCAAGGTTTTGAAGATGGATTGTGATAATGGGGCATGTGGTAAATGTTTATCAGTTTTCCAAAAGGTTTTTTTGCATGACACACTTTTAAACTGATTTTGTGTTGTTGACATTTTTTTCATCTCTTTGTTAAGTTTAAACAATCAACAAAGTAATCAAACCTCTGAGGTATAAATGCTCACAATGAAAGTATAGCAACCAGTTCTCAAGAGTCTATATGAACTGACTCCAGCAAACCCCTGCCACAAATCCTGGATTCCTGATTATTGGGGAACTCCTAGATTAACAATTGGGAAATGCAGGTGTAGCAAGTTAGGATTTGTGGAATAGTCTGGGGCTCTCTGGGGCAGTAGACAGTTTTTATACTGTCAAAGGAAGACTGGATGGAAAAATACTGCAGTATCCTCATATTTAATCCCTTAAGACAGTTTGGTTTGAGCAAAGCATTTCAAGGGAAGGCTGGTGGTGAGAAAAAACTTATAGCAGGAGGTTGGGACGTCTTATCTAAGAAAGCAGGCTATAGGGGCCAAAAGAGATAAATTTGTGGCAAATAGAAACTTATGCAAAATTCAAGGCATGAATGGATGTCTCTTAAACAAGTAGTTAATGGAGTCATTTCAGTGGAATAATTCATATCTTTCATGGTGGGCTTTAAAAATTTCATCTTTCTATCCTTAGGTCCAAGCATAAAGACTTGTGCTCATAGTGCTTAATTCAGCTCAATTCAACCAACATTTATTAATTATCTATGTGCAAAGCACTGCGGTAGGCATGAGGGATAAAAGGATAAAAGTGATGAAACAGTCCCTGACTTCAAGGACCTTACATTTTTCTTGCATTCAAGAAACTATAGATAAATAGACAGACAGACAAAAAGATAGACAGATAGACCAAAAACAGATAAGTAAAAAGATAGGCAGATGAACAGACAGACAAAAAGAGATAGATTGGTAGATAGACAAAAAGACAGAGACAGATAAAGATAAAAAGACAAATAGACATAAAGACAGACAGAAAGACAGATTGAAAGATGGAAACAGGTAGACAGAAAGACAGGCAAAAAGATAGATGGATAGGTAGATAAATAAGTAGACAAAAGACAGAAAAAGAAAGACAGGTAGAAAAACAAAAAGATACAGACAAAAGACAGACAGGCAGACAAAAATATAGACAGAAAGATATATAGGAAAAAAGACAGAAAGACAGGCAAATAGAGAGACAAGTAGAGAAAAAGTCTGACATATAGACAAAAACTTGGACAGATATACAAAAAGACACAGACACACAGAAAGACAGAAAGACAGATAGATGGATAAAGTAGGTACAAAATGACATGATACAATTTTCAGAGAAAACCAATTTAATCACAGAAGATAAGGACAGACCTCATGTACAAAACAATACTTTGTGTTTTTTTTCAAATTTTAGTCTCCCAATCTTTTTTTTAATTAAAGCTTTTTATTTTCAAGACATATGCATGGGTAATTTTTCAATAATGTACCTTGCAAAGCCTTCTATTCCAAATTATCCCCTCCTTCCCCCCACCCTCTCCCCTAGATGGCAGGTAGTCAATACACATTAAATATGTTAGAATATATGTTAAATCCAATATATGTATACATATTTGTACAGCTGTCTTGCTGCACAAGAAAAATCGGATCAAGAAAGAAAAAAAACTGCGAAAGAAAAAATGCAAACAAACAACAACAGAAAGAGTGAGCATGCTATGTTGTGATCCACACTCAGCTCCCACACTCCTCTCTCTGGGTGTAGATGGCTCTCCTCATCACTGAACAATTGGAACTTGTTTGAATCATCTCATTGTTGAAGAGAGCCATGTCCACCAGAATTCATCATTGTATATAGTCTTCTTGTTGCCGTGTATAATGATCTCCTGGTTCTGCTAATTTCACTTAGCATTGATTCATGTAAGTCTTAGGTGTGGGTCTATGCCTACTTTCTGCTATACTAGTTTCCAATTTCCCCAGCAGTTTTTGTCAAACAGTGAATTCTTATCCCAAAAGCTGGGGTATTTGGGTTTGTCAAACACTAGATTACTATAGTCATTGACTTTTTTTGTTCTGCAAACTTAACCTATTCTACTGATCAACTACTCTATTCCTTAGCCAGTACCAAATGGTTTTGATGACCACTGCTTTATAATATAGTTTTTGATCTGGTATAAAGCAGTACTTTGGAAGAAGCCAGGGATTTAAGAACTGGAAGTTAAGAGAGAGTGAATTTCAGACACAGGAAGCCTGTGCCAAAGCATGGAGTCAGAAAATAAAACGCTGTTTATTGAAGTTTGTTATTATTTATTCATTATTATTATTGTTATTTGAATTGTTTCATTGAGATCTTGGGCTGGAGTATCAGGAAAGTCACTGCTTTTCCTCAGAAACACCACAATCCAGAAAACCCAGCTATGAACTTAAGATAATCATTCATCTTCTTCCAATTAAGAAGCTGGAGAGATTGTTATTGTCTAATTGTTCAACAATTACTCTTGTTTATCAAATGGATAATAACATGTGATTAGAAGTTCTCCCTCACTCCCCATAGAGATATGAGGGAGTTGGGGAGCTCCCAGGCTCTCTCCATCTTTGCCAACTTCTAGCTGCTGTTCAGAGGGGAGAGAAAGTTCTATGGCAGTTAAAGTATTAAGAGCAAAGAGCTTGAGCTCTGGGGTCATTGGGTTATATAAAAGGAGGTGATATTCAGTCTGAGGAGTTAAGAAACCTCCTAATGTCCTGTAGCATGCTCATGGGCAATTCTCTGGGTCTTATTTTTCTGATCTGGAAAATGGTGCTCATTAAACCTGTCCTGCCGACCTTGCAGGGCTTTTGGAGGATTAACAGGGAGAAGAATATGTGAAAGCCTTTTTAAAAGTCTTAAAGCACTATCATGGGAGAGTAATGGTAAATGGGTAATAGAAACAATGTTTGAAGCAGAGGCAGGAGAAATGTGGATTCAAGTCACAAACTATTGTATTTTTTTTCCCCTTATTTTAGACCAAATCTGTGATTCCATTGATATAAGGCCCGTTTCTTAAACTGTGGTTTGGGGCCCCATATGGAATTTCATAACTGAATGTGGAGGTCATGAAATTATGATTTATTATCAGTAAATGTTTGATTTATATACTTATTTTATATACTTACATATCTGGGGTTGTGTAAAAGTTTCTCAGCTGAAAAAGGGTCACAAGTGGGAAAATTTAAGAAGTCCTGATATAGGGAACACATAAATTGGGAAATTTTCTTTACTAAGGCAGATCAGGACCTGATCTTTTAGTGTTAGAGCCCCTTCTGCTTCAGGGGCTGAAGCAGACAGAGTTTGAATGACTTGTCCAGGGTCACATGGAGTCAGTATGTGTCATAGGTGGTACCCTGGTAGCATTAGCACTCAGGCCCATGCTTATTCTCTATCCGCTTTAACCAGTCTTGGTTTGAAATCAAGCCTCTGATGCTCATTAGGTAGGACCCTTTCAAGGAGTCTATGCTTAAAATCATTTTAGGAATGATAAGAGGTCAGGAGGACCCTATTAAGGAATCCTTGTGGTAAAACCAGTTCTATAATGACAATAAGATATTTTAATTTCTAATTTAATAAATATTGACATATATAACTGGAAGTATACTGGTAAATATTTAATGGGTACTCTTGGGGGAAAAATGTTTCCACAACACATTTTTTTAAAGTTTAATTGGTATTTAAAAAAAACACATTATCACCATCATTTTCTCAAGTCAAGATAATCAACAAAAATAAATCAAGTCCTGATTTTTTTTACTCTGAGAATTGGGGAAGGAACAAGAAAGAGGACGTTAACAAATGGCAAAGGAGTTATGTAATGACTGAAAGGCAGATGTCCATTGGTCTTGTAGTATTCTCAGAAACAAGTCTTTAGCTTCCAGAGTGAGAGTCCTGAAACCCCAAATAGAAAATATAATGAGCAAAATAAGTTTATGACCAAATGTGTAGTGATTCTGAGATGTAAACACTCATATGGAAAGTTTAATAATTGATGCTCTGATTAGAGCTTGGTCCAGCACAGCTCTGGATATAACTTATAGAAATAAAAGCTCCTTTGGATTTTCAGTAATTTTTAGGAGTATAAAGGAGTTCCGAGACCAAGAAATTTGAGGACCATTGGACCCTTCCAGGTTTGTGAACATGTCCTAGCCTGACAGAGAGAATCTCAACTTTGAAATCAAGTCCTTTCCCCACCTTCTGCCCCCATTTCCACTTTATCCTAGACAGCATAAATCTAAACACTAATTTCACTCTTTTGGTCAGAGATTACAAGTCTTTCTTGTCAGTCCTTTGGCCCCTCAAGTTACAGTTTCCACCTCAATCAGGAAGCCACTGTTCTTACTTTCGGTTTTAGTCTCAACCTTTTATTTGGTCTTAAGGTGATGGATATCATCCATCGTCTGTACCCTTAGTTCCAAGGTCCTTATAGACACAACTCCAGGCTAAGACTTTCTTGCTAAGTCTTCCAACCCCAATCCTGACATCTATGGTCAATTAAGTAGTAAAGAGAAGCAAAATATGACAAGAAGGGGGAGCAGAATTTGCTGAAGCTCAGAAACTACTATATAAGGAACATTAGCAGCTCTCAACAGTCCCTTTGTTCCCCAAATTGGAGAACAGGGAGATAATGATAAAAAAAAAGATAATGGGGGCAGCTAGGTGGCACAGTTGATAGAGCACTAGCCCTGAAGTCAGGAGAACCTGAGTTCAAATATGGTCTCAGACATTAACACTTCCTGGCTGTGTGACCCTGGGCAAGTCACTTAACCCCAGTTGCCAGAAAAAAAAAAGATAATGTAATGACTCAGAGGTAGATGCCCACAGATGTATCATCATCATCATCATCATCATCATCATCATCATCATCATCAAAACATTAGCTCTCAGAGTGACTCCTAGAATACAAAATCAGGATGATAAAGAACAAAAAGATCGTGACTAAATAAAAATAATAACCCAGACATAATTGTTAGAAATTTTTTGACTTCCCAGATCCAAAGAATAAACTTTTCTAAAAGTAAGAAATGTCATCATGAGATGCAAAAAAAGCACCAAATGGGAGAGAAATAAATTAACTAATAGACATATTAAAGGAATTAAAAGAAAACAATTTCAGCAAAAAAAACCCACAACAAATTAGAGGGAGAGATAAAATAGTAATTAGCCCAAATGCAACACAATCTACAAGTCTATGAAAGCAATATAAGCAGAATAAATAAGAAGTGAGTAAAAATTTAGGGATAATGAAAATACAATTAATGAGCAAGACCAGAATGTGAGCGATCTTAAAAAAAAGAAATGAATGGAAGTATAGTGAAAAGGCAGAGACCAAGAGAATGGAGTAAAAAGATTCAATGGTGGGTTAATTGGAATACCAAAAGGTATTAAAAAAAAGAAATGAAAATTAGACACCCTCTTTTAGGAACCAATTAGAAAAATGTTCCCAGTGTGAGCAAGAATAGGCTATCTTATGCAAATGGAAAAAAATATTCATGGAATACTGGCCTGGAAAATTCTAAATATGAATTTTCCAGACACATAATTCACATGTTTATGTTAGATTTACAAAGCCAAAGAAAGGAAGAATGCATAGCACACAGTGTTAGTCTAGCAGTATATACGTCTGGAATTTACATTACATATAGATGGTGAGATGTACAAGAATTCAAGAGGAGGAGTAAAAGGAATAGGAGGACCAGGAAAAGGAGCAGGAGAGGGAAGGGGAGGAGAAGAAACAGGAGGAGAAAGAGAAGGAAGGGGAGGAACAGGAAGAGGAGGAAGAGAAGAAGGAAAAGGAGAATGATGAGAAGGAAGAAGTAGTGGAGGAAGAGGAAGAATAGGAGGAGGAAGAGAAAGAAGAGAAGAAAGAAAGAAGAAGGAGGAGGAAAAGGAAGAGGAAAAAGATAAGTAACAAAAGGAGGAGGAGAAGGAAAAGGAGGAGAAAGAAAAGGAGGAAGAGAAGAGAACATTTCAATTACATTTGGGAATTTGCTCAGTGTTTTTAATGTTTCTTCCTTAAACAAAAATCCATCTTTTTAAACACCAATATTATTCTGGTAATACTAAATGACTCCCAACAAAGAACTTGTTTTCTGAAAAATTACAGTTATAGGTCAACCAGGAGGCAATGGGGAGATATTCAGTGAGTGTGAGAAGGCTATAGTATATTATCAACAGAGAATTGCAGAACAGAGATATAAAAGATATCAGCAGAGAAATATAAAACTAATAGCAATAATAGTATTTATATAAGTTCTTTTTAAGATTCATAAAATACATATATCATTTGATTTTCTCACAACAACCTGGGAGATAAAAATGGAAACACTGAGGCTAAGAGAGTTTACTTAGGGTTAGGTAGCTAGTAAATATATAAAATAGGATTTGAACTTTTAATCTGCTTGTCTCTGAGCCTAACACTGGTGAGAGGTGTGCCAGAAATGAATAATCACTAGTGGATAGGTGGTGTGCTCTACTGAGATCAGAGAGGAAAGGATGAGGTAGATCATTGATGCAGGGAATGACTTCTAGGTCTCTCAGTTCAATCCCTACTCCTAGTTATTTTGTATTAGCTGTATGAGACAATGTGATCACAACAATTAGGAACTGAATTTGTAGCCAGGAGGATCAGAGTTCAAATCCATCCTCTGACTGTGACTCTGGGCAAGACATTTAACTGCCCTAGGCAACTTTCCAAGACTATGGCAGAAAAGATGCCAGTCTACATTTCCTGAGAGGATTTCTTCACCCAAACCACCGACGTCATACATCCTATTCCTCTATTTACTTTGTATATACTTACACCATGTGGATACGTTTGCTCCTGTGATAGAATATCGACTTAAGACAGGGACTGTCTTACTTTCATGATCATATCCTCAGTGAATATGCGGTGTCTAGAACATAGTAGGGGCTTGATACGACTGATAGAGTAGAGTGACTTCTGAACACAATGAAGACCCAATTGAAGTTTCTTATCAGGAATAATAACTGACATTTACATAGCTGTTTACATAAATGCAATATCATCTGAACCTACAACAATCCTATGTGGCAGATATTATTGGACTTATTTTACAGATGAGTTCAGAAACATTAAAGACTTAATCAAAGTCACACAGCTAGTAATTTTCAGAGGCAGGAATTGAACTAAGATTTCTTTGAATCCAAAACTCTATCCACTCTGCAGTTACCTCTCTAATGAATAAAAATCATAGGTGGAAACAATATAGATTTTATGACTCCTTTATATCCTGTTTCTATCACGGCATTCTCTTGAGATGACCAGTAGTACTTCCACACTGCCCCTAATAGCTCAGAACACCCATTCTGGTCTGTGCTACACCCCAAGATTTTGATTTTGGACTCAAATACTACCCATCAAAACTTGGCTCATGCTTCCTCCCCTTAAGTCTTTTATGGCAAAATACTAACAGTTGCCATCGATACACCATAGTTTGCTCCAGCCAATCTTTGCAGGGGGGATACAACAAATAGTGTTCTTCTTTTGTGTATGGGATGGATCAAAGCCTAAGAGCCCATATGTGCATATGGAAGACAGGAATTTAGAACTAGAAATGTAAAATTTTCAAATCTATTATTCATTTATCTTTAAGATAAATTTTTTTGGAGCTCTAAATTCTCTCTTTTCCTCCCACCCCTTCCCTATCCCTTGACAAGGCAAGCAATATGATAGGAATTATACATATGAAATCATGTAAAACATATTTCCATAATAGCCATATTGCAAAAAAAAAGCAAGAAAAATAAATAGTTCACCAGTTCTCCCTCTGGAGGCAGATAGCATTTTTCATCATGAGTCCTTTGCAATTTTCTTGGATTGCTGTATTGATCAGAGGGGCTAAGTCATTCACAATTGGTTATTGTTACAAAATTGCTGTTATTATGTGCAATGATCTCCTGGTTCTGCTTACTTCACTTTGTATCCATTCATATGTCTATCCAGTTTTTCTGAAATCAACCTCCATATCATTTGAAACACAGCACAATAATATTTTTTCACAATCATATCCCATAATTTGTTGAATTAAGGACATGAGGTGAAAATTCACAGCATCTTTTGGTCTTGCTTCTTCCCTCTTCCTAGATTATTTGGGGAAGGAACCTAGGGAGTCACATAGCCTTTGTGATTGGTTGAAGGGAAATATAGGTTGACAGTCTTGGGCTCTCTGATCCTAAGTCAGATAAGAGCTTGGGACAAGGACTTTGATCAAATATAAAAGACAGCTTAAAGAGCATGGAATCCTAATAAACTAACTGGCCGGTATGTGTTCCCAAAAAGCTTAGACCCTGGGGCTGAGACTTTAGGAACTGACAGATCTTTCTCTCACATAGAGAGAAAGCCCAAGCTGGGGATTTTTTCCCTAGGCCAGTGACAAAGGAACACGACTACCTGCCTTTATTCATTTAAAGGTATAAAGCTTAGCTGCTGGACTCGAAGGCGAAAGAGACTATTTTTCCTTTTACAGGGAAGAAGTTGTGCCTCAAGGGAGCATTACTATATCTGACAGTAGGAAAAAAAATAGCTTTGTGAGTAAAACTGCAGAAAAGCAACATCCACGGGGAATGGTAGAGCCCTTCCCCAGCAACTGAAGCATTATTATATATCTTAAGTCCGGCAGCATCACAGGATTGATTTACTTCTCTCTTTGTATGCTCCTGCAATGGCTACAGATGGTATACATGTTGATGGAAGGATGCCCCAAGTTTAAGAAGAATGTTCAATTGCTACCTTTCTTGGTAGGCATTTCATGAAATGCTTTTGCTTAAGCTTAATTGTGTATTCTGAATGATTAGAAAAAAAGCCAGAATAGATTTGCAAGGGCCTATAGGCCATGACTTTAAGTGGAATGCAAATCCAAAGATTTCCTTGAATCTGGGGTCACTTTTTGGAGCACCCAGGTGCTCCATACAGAGGAGGAGACTTAAAGTCCAATGCCTTTTTCCTATGATCCAGTATGGTTAATGGGAAGTCGAATAATATAGATGAAAGAGAGTGAGAAGTGACCTGAGTGTGATTCCTATCTGATTGATCCTGTATGAGACACTCGGTTTCTCTGATCTTAGTTTCATAATTGGTAAAGTTTGCCATAATAGCTGTGGTACTTATCTCACAAAGTTTTTGTTGGGATTAAGAGAAAAAGATATTCAAAGTCCTGTTCAGACATTAAAACACCTTATAAATTTCAATGATTATTACATATTATGATGGAGAGAGACACTGTGAAGCCTTGGAATAATAGTAATAGTTAAAATTTATATAGCACTTATTTGTCAGACACTGTGCTAAGTACATTATGATTATTATTTCATTTGATCCTCACAACAATGCTGAGGTAAGTGCCATTATTGTCCCCATTTTACAAATAATAATAACAATAACTAATATTTATATAGTACTTAACTATATGGCAGGTATTATACTAAGTGCTTTAAAATGATCTCATTTGATCTTCACAAGAACCCTAGAAGGTAGAGGCCATTATCATCTCCATTTTACAAATAACAACAATTGCTAATTTTTATGTAACAGTCATATGCCAGGCTCTGTGCTAAGCATTTTAGAATTATTACATTTGATATTCACAACAACCCTTTGAGTAGGTGCTATTGATATCCCTATTTTATAGATGAGGAAACTAAGATAGGTAGTTGTTAAGTGACTTGCACAGGATCATACTTTTAATAACTGTCTGAGACCAGATTTGAACTCAGGTTTTCTTTCTTTCCTTCCTTCCTTCCTTCCTTCCTTCCTTCCTTCCTTCCTTCCTTCCTTCCTTCCTTCCTTCCTTCCTTCCTCTCTCTCTCTTTCTCTCTCTTTCTCTTTCTCTCTTTTTTTTCTCTCTTTCTTTTTTTCTTCTTAAACCTATTTATTTACAAAACACATGAATGGGTAATTTTTCAATAGTGACCCTTGCAAAGCCTTCTGTTCGAAATTATCCCCTCCTTCCCCCCACCCCATCCCCTATATGGCAGGTAGTCCAATACATGTTAAATATGTTAAATCCAATATATGTATACATATTTATACAATTATCTTGCTGCCCAAGAAAAACTGGATCAAGAAGGAAAAAAAAACTGAGAAAGGAAGCAGAATGCAAGCAAACAACAACAGAAAGAATGAAAATGCTAGATTGTGGTCCACCCTCAGTTCCAACTGTCCTCTCTCTGGGTGTAGATGGCTCTCTTCATCAAGCTCAGGTTTTCTTGACTTTGAGCTGGCTATCCCGGGCACAGCACCATCTAGCTACTCCAGCTTTGAGAATCTGAGGGTTTGGGTTCAAATTTTAACTCTACTTTGTAACTTTGGTCAAATCATTTGGTTTTTCTGTGTTTCTGTTTCCATACATTTTACATATGAGGAATTAGGCTAAATAAGTTTTAAGATCCTTCCTAGTTCTAAAGTTATGAACTCATGATTGATTAATTTAAATAATTATTGTGTACACTATGTTCACTCACTTGAAGGTGAAGTGGGCTAAGGTTCTGAAAAGTGAATAAGGGGAGATGTGTCCCACCTGTTAGCTGGCTGAATTGTGGGAGGAGTTGGGTGGTAACTTAGATCAATGAGCAAGCTGATAGTGGTCAGTAGTGAATGAGAACCAGGACCTATACAGTCAAAAAGAGTTCACTCTGGGCCTTGTTTTGCACCAATAAGAGAAGCCTGGAACTAAGAATTACAGAGAGATTCTTTAGGGAGCTGAGTCTCGGAGGGCCAGGCAGTGGTGTGAGGGTAGGGAAGTCAGTGTCTCTGGATCTCTCTATGACCTTGTCATGGATGTTCTGGGGGAAAGCTCCTTGAGGGAAGGCTCCATTGTGACTCCCAGCCCGAGTAGCTGGAGGCTGTCAGAGTCCATGACTTTACAGAGATGCTGTTGTTTGTTTTTCGTTCTCAGAGGACCATGGCGTCAGAGAAATGATGTCATGATATGCAAGAGAATTGGATTTAAGTGAGGGAGGACTAGGCAAAGTCACCTGCCTCACATTCCCCTCCAGAGCCAACTGGATCCAGTAGCAAGATATAGATCAGGACGACGGGGATGGGACAGAAGGGGGAAGTGATAAGAGGTGCCCTGCTAGACAGAGAATTGTCCCCCTAAAGCACTTCTAGGTAAACTTTAAGTGACAACAAAGCCAGAAAGGGTTAGGGAGGTAAGAAGAAGAGCTCACAAGTTTTAGTTATGGTTGAAGAGGAGGGGAACAGGAATATATGTGTGCTGGGGGAAGGGGGAGATCGTAGACAGAGAGGAGAGAGATTACAGAAAGAAGCTGTGAATGTGTGAGACCATGGGGGTGAGGAACGAGGGGACGGGTGACTAGGGGTGAGGAAGCGCTTTGTAAAGGGAGGGAACTGTGAGCCGGTGGACGGTGATCCTTAGGGGGCCAGCGCGTCCTGGCTAAGCTTGGAGCTTAGTGCGGGGCTTAATGAGCCGCAGCTCCGGACTCAAGGACTGGAAGGGGCAGCGGGGTCGAGGACGGTAGGTGGAGGGAGTCCCAGGTGGGGCTAGAGAAACCTTCCTTCAGGATCCCCTCTAGGCAAGGAGATCGCTGCTAAAACCCAGAGCCAGCCTGGGCATCTTGACCAGCCAATAGCGGCGGCGTTGAGTGAGGTAATGCGGGAGCCTCGGGCCTCATTGGGCCAGCGTTTGTGGGCATTTTGCTCGAGGAGCGGAGCGGGGGGCGGGGCAGGCCCTCGGGAAGGGTCCAGATTAGCCCGGGCTGCTTCTCTTTGCAGTCCTGTCCCCAGGGAGTCCGTTTGCTCCCGTCCTCCTTCACGGGGCTGCTCTCGTTTCTCACCTCTCGTCTCCCCTCCCGGGGATGTCAGTTTCCCGTACGTCTCCAGCGCTAACTCCCTGCTCTCCTCCCCCGTGCTTTTTCACTGCATCTCCCCTCACGCTCCCAGCTTCTGTTTGTCTCAGCTTTGCATCACTTGGGTGTTCCTGGGATCATCTCCCAGGGTGAATGGAAGGGGGTCCTCAGTGATGGATCCCCAGAGCCCTCACCTCCTGGGAGAGCGTGCCCCTCCCGGCCAGAATCAGTCATCTCTCCTGCTCTCACCCGCAAGCACAAAATAAAGCATCGCTCCTCCCGGTGCTTCATCTCTCCGAATCAGCCCGGGTCCCTGTGGCCCCTTCCTTACTCCCTTCTCACATTCTGTCTTAGGTGGGATCAAGCACTTAGGCGAGTGGTTGAGAACTGAAGCTGGGCGTGGTCATTCGTCATCTGGCTCCCTGGAGATCTTGTGAAGGCCGGCGTCGGAGATCCCCAGCCACCCCTCCCATCCCAGTCTTTGGGAGTCTGGAGACTGCGGGCATTTATCCTTCCATTAATGTGCTATGTGACTGTGAGAAAGTCATTTCCCTTTTCGGGGCCGGTACTCTTCCTGTGCAGAAAACGAGAGAATTGGACACAGTGAAGAGAGTTCTGGATATATAATATCCAGAATAAGGAAATAATGGGTACAAATTCTGTCTCAAAACACTAGCTAGGCAACCTCTCTGGGTTACTTCTCTGTAAAGTGAATGGATTGAAATAAATGACCAAAGGTATTTTTCAGCTCTCAATCTATAATCTTATTAGATAATTGTTGAGGACTTTTTCCTTGCTCTGTCATGTTTTTGTTTTAAGGCTTTTCTGAGCTCTGAACATCAGTGTTCTAAGGGCCCTCTCAGTTTTGACATTTCATATTCTAAGGGACTTTCTAGCCCCTATGTTCTGTGTTCTAAGACTTTGCCTTAGTTCTGGCATTTCGGGTTCTAAGGGCCCTCCCAGCTCTCACATCCTGTGTTCTAAGGGCTCTCTCAGTTCTGACAGATTGTGTTTTACGGTTCCTCCCAGTTCTGACCTGTTGGGCTCTCCTCTCAACCCTCCTCATCTATTTTTGCCTCCGGTGTCCTCTGTCCTTTTCTGGCCTGTCTCTTTGCTCCCATTCTTCTCTGTCCCATCTCTCCTGGTCATTTTCTCCTCCCCTCGGTTTCCCTATTTCCTGTCTCCACTCTCCTCAAGTTACTGCTATCCTAGAGTCACAGGCTTGTGTGGCTTCCCCTGAAACCTCTAAAAGTTCCTGTTGGACCCTGGCTGGGCCTTTTAGTCTCTGGCTGGCTGGGTCTGAAGTTGGGGACAAGGTGGTATGAATGAAATAAACTGACCAAGGGAAAGAAAGGTCCCTGCAGAGGCAAAGCACATCATCAGAGCTATGGTGGGGTGCCTGGAACTCTGAATCAGGAGACAAGTTCTGAGTTGGCCACATAAAAGCTTGTTTTTGGAGGCTCAGTCTTAGGGCTTCCCCTTCAGGTTTTGTGCCAGGAATTCTTTGAAATTGATTTCTTAGGGGTACTCTACAGGTATCTAGCCACTTCTATTAAACTGAAAATAGCTTCAAGAAAATCCAAGAGTCAGGAAGACCTGTGTTTAAATGTGGCCTGAGATACTAACCATGTGACTCTGCAAAAGTCCCTTAACCCTGTTCTCCTCAGTTTCCTCAACTGTAAAATGAATTGGAGAAGGAAATGGCAAACCACTCCAGTCTCTATGCTGTGGAGAGCTGGATGTGACTGAAAAAGACAAAGGCTCAACAAGAGGAATACCCTCAGTTCTGAATGTTCTCTGGTCTTGCAGAAAGGTCCCTGGTCTGGTAGGAATTGGGAATCAGGGCTGGCTCTGCTTTCAAGTCACTGTGAAATTTGGGGCAAGTCCCAATTTATTTAAACCTCAGTTTCTTTATCTTGTTAATTGGGACTAATATATCACCAGGATTATTGTAAGGATGAAATGAAATGACATCTACAAAGTGCTTCTGGAACCAAGTGCTCCAGCATGTGAGGGATTCTTAGGATTAACACCTGTGCCCCTGGACTAGCTTCTCCTTTCCCAGGGTCCTGCTGCATCAATCATCCTGTCCTCCCTCTTTCAATTCAATTCAATCCAATCAGCAAGCATGTAATAAGCACCTATTTTGTGGAAGCAGCATCATTTATTGGACAGAGCAGGGGATTCAAACAGTGCTTTTTGATGATTTCAAATTGTTACCCTGATAATAAGCTCATCTTTTTGGTACCAGTGTTCTGGTTAAACTAGATACCTGGGAATAATGGAACAGTATAGGACAGAGAGAGAGAGAGAGACAGAGACAGAGACGGAGAAACAGAAATAAGAGATAGAGACAGAGAGACAGAGGACACACACAGAGAAACATACATACAGAAGGAGAAAGAAGGGAGAGACAGAAACAGACATACAGAGAAATAGAAAGACATAGAGACAGGGAGAGACAAAGAGAGACAGAAAGAGACAGAAAGATAGACAGAGACAGAGAGACAAATAAAGAGATAGACAGAAAAAGAGTCAGAGAAATGCAGAGAAATAGAGGGACAGAGACAGAATCACACACAGAGAGACAGAGAAACACACACACACACACACACACACACACATAAAGAAACTTGCATAGAAAAGGGGGGGAGAGACAGAGATAGAAAGAGACAGAGACAGAGAGAGAGAAGGCATGGAGGGGACAGAAAATAATGTAGACCAACAGTGGGCAGAGATAGGAAAGGCAAAAGACAAAGCAAAAAGTTGGAGTCAGATGAATCAGAATAATATTGAGCAGAGAGATGGAACAGTCCAGTATTTTCCCATTCTTCATATCAGTAGTGATATTTTAGAATAAAGCTACATTTTAAACAGGCAGCCACATTCATGATTGACTTTCCTTGATCTCAGATCTTGTCCGAGAGGTCCACCTGTCTCAGAAGGCAACAACAAACCAGTAGATTAGGAAATCTCTATTTCCTCCTCTCCCACTCCCCTCAATACCACAAAAATTCTTTAAGGATAATGTTAGATTACTTATGAACCTAATATGACTAAGGATTTTGCATCTAAGTACCTGTGGGAAAACGTCTCATATTTAGAAACCTGTTAACCCCAGAGGAACTTCCTTTCTCTATGTGCCAAACAATATTTATTTCTGTATTAGCGTATAATAATGAATGGAATGAAGGCTTTAACCTCCTTATACATTAAACTATAAACACAGTTTCTTTCTGCAACCACAGAGAGGTGAAACTCAAGATAAAATAAGTGCTAGTTGTCCTTAGTGAACATCTAACTGCCCTGTCACACTTTTTATTATTTTCTAAAGGTTGATGGAAAAATGCCTGGCAATTGTAAGAAAGACATAACATTTAAAGAAGAATTTTGAACATAACAAACATGAAATAAAATGGGCATTACTATACATAATTATTAAACCCAGGTTCATTCCACCTTTCTCTAGGGATCCTAGAATACCTCAGAGTTTGGGGGAATCTCTTTTCTTCACTTAATATTAGTTTGAACCCCCACTAGTGGTCTTGCCCTGATTGTTACAGGCTGCAGACAAGCACCTTACTTAATTAAAATCAATTAGTTATTATTTTTGCAAAGGAATATTTACTTTAAAGATATAACAAAACAAATCTAAAAGCAAGTCCTCTTCAATACCTCCTGGGTATACTCTTATTTTATACCACCTCATTAGTAGGAGGGGTGGGTTGAGAAATAGGTTCAAAACTTAGCTGCCCTGCCCTCTGGGATCAGACTCTTCTGTTGGAAACATACTCAGTTGACTTCCTCACTTCTCATTAGTTCTGGATCCCAATCTTCTCCCTCCTCCTTTTTTTCCTTTTTTTTTCTTTCTCTGTCTTCCTTAAGCCCCCTACCTCTTTTTCATTCTCTTGTGTTAAGGCATCTTCCTATCCCACCAGCCAAAGATCAGCTCTTTCTAATTCTCATTTTTTTTTTTTTTAACATTTCCCGGGGAGAAATAGCACATCAAGCCTTTGGAGGCCACTAACACCTCAGGGTGAATTAATATAGCTAATATTTATATAGTGTTTTAAAGTTTGCAAAGAATTTTTACAAATATCATCTCATTGGATCCTCACAATAACCCTGGGAGATAGGTGCTATTTTTATCCCCATCTTACAGATGAGGAAACAGAAGCTGAGGTTAGGTGATTTGCCTAGGTTCACAAAGCTGTAATCATCTGAAATGGTATTCGAACTCAAGTATATCTTGAGTGTTAGTCACTTCCCTTCCCAGTGCTGCATTGTAGAGCTTACAGATAATCTAGTCCATCTTGCTAAATATTCAACAGGCAATTATTAAGAACCTAATGTGTTCCAAAAATCATGGCAGGTGATAAGAATACAAAGACAAAAGTGAATCGTTCAGTTTGGGGATATACCTGAATAAATAGGTGAATGTAGGTCTGGTAAAGAACAGCAGGACTGAGGGAGAGATCAGAATATCCACTGACCCTGGCTTCCTTGCTGCTCCTTGTAGCAGACACGCTGTCTCTTGATTCTGGACATTTTCTTCTTTTTTTTCTTTAATTGCTTGGTGACTCAGACACCCTGCTCCCTCCCCAAAGGGATGCCTAGAATGAAAGCTTTCTTTTTCCAATAAACTGTTGTGTTTATTATATGACTCTCCATGATTGCATTTGGGTTTTAGTGTTTTGTCATTTCCTACTCCGGTTCATTTTACAGATGAGGAAACTGAGGTACCTAGGGTTAAGAGTGACTTGCCCAGGATCACACAGTTGGTAAGTATCTGAAGCTGGATTTAAACTCTGGTCTTTCTGACCTCCTTTGTCTGTCCCTCATACTTGACACTCTCTTCCTCCTTACTTTCACCTCCTGGCTTCCTTCAAGTTTCAGCTAAAATTTCACCCTCTACAGGAAGCCTGCTCCCAGACCTCCTTAATCTTAGTGCCTTCCCTCTGAGATCATCTTTTTTCCATTCTCCATGTATGTATCTTGTTTGTATACTGTCGACTCCCCCATTCGACCATGAGCTCCGTGAAGAAAAGTTTTATTTAGTCTTTCCTTGTGTCTCCTCCTCCCACCCCCAGCCCCTTCTGGATCTGGTATATAATATAGTAGGTACTTAATAAATGCTTGTTGACATGTATAATGGTTTGTCTGCTCAGTGAGTGGGGAAGAGGCTGGAGGGAGGGAGAGAACTTGGAACGCAAAATTAGAAAATGAATGCTAATAAACAAATGAATAAATAAATAGACATTAAAAAAATCATGCTTGTTGACTTGTAGTTGAGTAGAGTATATTACAAATAAGGAAGTAGGACCAAGTTCCCAGTAAATCTGCAGCGGAGCTGGGACTGAGATTCCTGTTCTCTTGGATCACCCTAATAGTCAAGACTGGGTACCTCCTGGACACTGGAGAACACTGAAAGACCAGCCTGCAAGTGTTGTACTTTATATGGTGAGTGTCGTGTGTGTGTGTGTGTGTGTGTGTGTGTGTGTGTGTGTGTAGATTGGAGCATCTCCCATGCTGCTGCTGGCCATATACATTTTTGTTTCTTGCGGGGAGGGAGAGGAGGAGGGAGTCACATAAGTGGTAAAAGATATGTTTTCACAGAAGCTCCAGGCTGGTCAGTTCCAATTCTTCAGCTGTGTTTGATGAAAGTTAAGTCAGAATCACAGAAACTCAGAATAGTAAGGAAGACCCAGTTCAAATTAACCTTTATTGAGATAGGGATCCCTTCCTCATCATCCCTGACAAGTCGTTGTCCAGCCTCTGCTTGAAGACTTCTGGTGAGGGGAGGGTATCCACTCCCTGCCTATCACCAGATAGGGAGACAATAAGCATTTGTTAACCCTACTGTGTACCAAACACTCTACTAAGCATTGAGTATATTTAAAAATATGTAAAAGACCACCCCTGTTCTCAAGGAGTCTTAGTCTAATGGGAGAGATATACCAAAAATTGTGTACAAAGAAGATGTAAGCAGGATAAATTGGAGCTAATCAATGCGGGAGGCGCTAGCATTAAGGAGAACTGAGAAAGGCTTCCTGTAGAAAGTAGGATTTTATTTGGGATTTGAAGGAAGTCAAGGAAAGCCAGGAGGCAAAAATGAAGAAGAGAATTCTAGGTATAGGAGATAGAGAATAAAAATGCCCAGAATGGGAGGTTAGGAGACAGCTTGAATTATTTGGAAGTTTATTTTTAATAAAATTCAATGAATTATTCAGAAATTTAATTATTTTTCCTCTCCTTGAGTCTAAACATGTCTCTCTTGAATTTAGGGTCACAGATTTAGGACTAGAAGGGATGTTGAACCATCCAACTTCCTCATTATTTTAGTTGAGGAAACGGAGGTTAAGGGAAGTGAAGGGCTTGTTCAGGTCACAAATTAGTAATTGATGGAGGTAGATTTTGAACTCGGGTTCTCTGACAGGAGAGACAGTGCTCTTTTCACTATATGAATGTACTTCTAGTCTTGCCCTGGGAATCCTTCTCCACATGACTGCCCTTAAAATACTTGATGAAAATTGTTATCTGTGGTAATTAATATGTGTCAAAATTAATATTCATGAATAATGTCTTCAACAAATCCACATTTTCAAGTCCCTATACCATTCTGACTCTCCTATGGAGATGATCCAGTTTATCTATGTTCTGCCTAAAACACAGGGCCCAGGACTGAAAATACCTTTTGGGGACATCTATTTATTCCCACTTACACACGGGGCTCCTGATGGATGGATGGATGACTATTCCACATTTAGGATATGGTGTGAGTCCATACTTCTAAAACTATGGCTCAAGAGCTCCTGCCATAATCAGTCTAGGTGACCCAGTGCATAAAGCACTTGATCAATGGAGTCAAGAAGACCTGAATTCAAATCTAGTCTCAGGCACTTGTGTAGCTCTGGGCAAGTAACTTCATTCCTGCCTGCCTCAGTTTACTCTTCTGTAAAGTGGTGATACACAATAATACCTATTTCTCTGGGTGGCTGTGACGATTAAACAAGATAATATTTGAAAAGCCCTTGCCACTGTGCTAGGCACCTATTAGGGGTTTAATAAATATTCATTCCTCCTTATCTTCTCCTCCCACCTTCAGAACAGTCTGTCCTTTGGTTTTCTAAAGGTTAGTGACCCAAGGGTAAGAGAATCAATAACCTGGGCCAATCCTCAGAATTTCCTAAGCCTTTCACATGCAAATGAACCAATCAGTGTCCAAAAGGGGCTCTCTCTCTCTCTCTCTCTCTCTCTCTCTCTCTCTCTCTGACCTCTCATTTCCTCTGTGATCTCCCATAAAGACATCCTATAATTTCACATAAGTGGATGGAGAGGACTCCATTGATTAAGTGGGTTCCCCACTCTACTCCACATGTGCACAGTTCAACGAAGGCAAGAGGACAGCATCTCCTTCCTTCTTGTGGAGACTTTTGCAAGAGTAGAGTCTAAGAATAGATTAGTTGGTTTGACTTCCATTTACCATTGTTAATTTATATGGTTCTGGCAGTTCACTAAACCTCTCCATCTACCTTTTTCAGTTCTTTTTCACATGAACGATTGTCTATCAGAGCCTCCTGTAGTGGAGTGGAGTTGGGGAATCAGTTAAATTGGTTGTTTAGTTAAACTGGACTGAATCAAATTGTCACTTCTGTTGTAATAACCATCTAGTTGTTGTTTATAGGGACTGTAGTTGTCAGATGAGTTCAATCATGGTAGATCATAAGGTTTCTTTTTATTATTTATTTTTAATGTTAAAAAAATCTTTTTTTTTTTTGAATTCCAAATTCTTTCTCCCTCCTGCCTCTCCACACATTGGTATTAATTGTCCATGTGAAATCATGCAAAACATATTTCCACATTAGTCATGTTGCAAAAAAAACCAACCCAAGAAAGTTTAAGTTTAAAAATTATATTTCAGATTGTACATGTTTAGCCTATATTAGATTATTCCTATTAGTGGAGGAAGGAGATGGAGAGGGAGAAAAATTTGGAGTACAATGTTTTGCAAGAATGCATGTTGAAAACTATCTTTGCAAATATTTTGAAAAATAAAAAAAACTATTATTATTTTTAAAAACTTGGGGGATAGCACAGGAGGTCTTTTATATTGTCTTCTATTATGTTGATCAGAGTATCTAAGTCTTTCACAGTTGATAATTGTTATTATATTGCTAATACTGTATACAATGTTCTCTGGTACTTCTCACTTCACTTTGTATCAGTTTACATCTCTCTTCTTAAGTTTCTCTTTCTGAAACCATGCCCCTCATTATTTCTTATAGCATACTATTATTCAATCACAATCATATGATATTTTCCAATTTGCAATTTCCATTTTCCAATTGATGAGCGTCCCCTCGATTTCCAGTTCTTTGCTATTACAAAGAGAGCTGCTATAAATATTTTTTGTACAAATAGATTATTTTCCTTTTTTTTTTTTTGATCCCTTTGGAATACAGACCTAAATAACGGTATTACTGGGTCAAAGGGAATGCAGTTTTGTAGTCCTTTGAATATAGTTCCAAATTACTTTTCAAGGCCAAACAGTTTCAAGTCTGGATTTAAAAGGGGGAAAACTGGGCCAGAAATTTGGTAGGGAAAAGAATGAGGGAGAGGAGAAGGGAATCAGTAATTTATTAAGCACCTATTAAGTGTCAGTTACTGTGCTGAATACTTTAAAATATTTGTTTAACCCTCAAAACAACACTGAAATTTATGCAGTTGTCATGCCCATTTTTGAGATAAAGAAACTGATGCAAACTAAGGTCTGCCCAAGTCCAGATCCAGCATTCTACCCACTTATTACCTAACTTCTTCTAGGGTCCAAGATAATCCAATATTAGGGAGCAGCTACTCCAGGGGTTCTTAACCTTTTGTGTCCTAGGTCTTTTTGACCCTCTGGTAAAACTTATGGACGCTTTCTATGAGAAGTGTTTGTGATTCACATTCTTAACTGAAGGAAATGCTAAATTTCAGTTAGAGGCTGGTGAAAATAAAGATATAATATTTTTTCTTACACAAGTGCCCAGAAAACCTCATGTCAAGGGTCTTGGCATTAGCTTAAGAACTGCTGACTAGGGAGATAGTGAGTTCAAGCAGCAGCTCCTGCCTTCCTGTGGCCTTCCTGATTGATGTCTCCATCACCGCCCCCCTTTTCCCCCCGCCCCTCCCCAAACTGGTGGGTCATAAGTGCTCATTGGGACCCTTAATGATGGCCTCTTCTGGCCACAGCCCTCAGATCAATAACCTCCCAGGCAAGGCTTGGAGCCAGTAGAAGGAAGGCTTCCCCGGGAAACTCCGGGCTCCCAAGCCTGAGGCACCTAATAATAACCCATGCTGGGGCTGCCCTTTGAGAGGTTGAAAGTGCTTTAGAAACATCTCATTGGAGCCCCACCTATGAGACAGGTTCTGTGGATATTATTGTCATCCTTATATTTGCAAGTGTGGAATGAAAAGGCTTGAAAAGGTTAAGTGTCATGCCCTTTGAAGCTATATTTCTTTGACCCTAGTTTAGGCCTCAGGCCATTGTAATAATATCAAAGTAATTTCTCTCTGTTTCTCTCTCTGTGTCTGTCTGTCTGTCTGTCTATATATCTATCTATCCATTCCTCTATTATTTCTCTATTATTTCTATCATCTATTTATTATTTATCCATCCATCTCTCCACCTACCCATGCACCTCTCTCTCTCTCTCTCCCCCTACCTATTTATCTATATATCTATCTATCCATCTATCTTATCTGTACATCTATCTATCTATCATCTATCTATCTATCTATCTATCTATCTCTATCATCCATCCATCCATTTATCTTATCTGTCCATTTATCATCCATCTATTCATCCATCCATCCATCCATCCATCTATCTGTGGATAGATGTCTGTCTCTCTATTCATCTATCTTATCTGTCTGTCTGTCTATCTATCTATCCATCAATCCATCAACCTTATTTGTCCATTTATCTATCTCTCTATCACCCATCCATTCATTTATCTTATCTGTCCATTTATCATCCATCTATCCATCCATCCATTCATCCATCTGTTCATCCATCATCATCATCATCATCTCTCCCTCTTTCCCTCCCTCCATCTATCATCTATCTATCTATCTATCTCTACCAGTAATGTCTAGAGATGGGAAATGTAGCTTTCTTTCTTGTTCTAGGCTAAATTCTATGTCATGAAGAGCAGACTTAAGAATGCAGAGACTTGAAATCTGCTCCCAGACTTTGCCACTTATTTGATGTGTTACTTTTGGCAAAGCCACTTCCCCTCAGTTTCCTCACCTGTGAAATTGGATTGATGGTCACTGCCCAGTTTCTCTCATAGGGTTTTTGTGTGGGGCCAAAGAGGAAACCAATGGGGAAATTTTTGAAATACAAAGTGTAAAGTCTTGAGAAGGTGTAAGCAATGGTTTTTATCCTGGCTGTTTCCCCCTCTTTATCCCTTTCTCTTAGATTCTGAAATGACAGCATTAAAGCCAGCAGCATCAGTGAGCAGGCACTACCCTGTTCCTGGGGCCCTGGAGGGGTCTCAATTATTAGTATTAGGAGACCTGACAAATGAAATTGCTGCTGTTGGGAGGGAATGACCACCTGATGGGGCCGACCCTCAGGGTCTTGCTGGAAGCAGAAGGAAACTCTGGCATGGGAACCATGTTGGCCCATCTTCTCACGCTGGGCAGGGTACTTTCTGTGCTGTTTCATTTGCTAAATGGGGTTACTAGAGATCGCATTTAGGGGTAGCTAACCATTTTACACCAAACTGTGGCTCTTGGGCCATGCTGCTTCATCCTAATCATTTTCTGCTCTGATGCTACTGTTCTATTCTCTCAGTTGGACCTTCAGAAATGATGCCCAGGAGCAACTGAGGTCTTTCTATCATGTCATCAGTGCTGATACTCCTCCTCACTCTCCCTTTTGCTTCTTGTTCTGGAATCTGTAATTGAATCAATGCTAGCATTGCTCCTAGAAAAGTCATTTCAATTGATTGCCTATTTTTATTCATCATCTATCTTTCCTAGATAAAAATATTCTTCCCTGGTCACCACCGTCTAGATTTAATTTTCTCCCCATTAGAATGTAAGGTCTTTGAGGGGATAGACTGACTCACTTTTGAATTTGTTTCCCCAGAGCCTAGCACATAGTAAGAACTTTATGAATGTTTTTTAGTTAATTGATTAATTTGAGAGTCGTCTCAATGAGTGATTATGAATCTTCTGCAGTGTTCTGGGGCTTGATGGAATGAACACATTTAGTGGTCTTTACCATTTATGGAGAATTGCTCTTCTATTTGGAATTTTGGTGAACAGTTGCCATGCCAGGAGCAAATGTTTTTGGTGAGCTTAAGGCTCCTTGTTTTATGTCTTACCTGATAGAAATAATGAGGGATTAATCATGAATCAGTTATCAAATACTTATTAAGTACGGGCTTTATGCCTGATATAAAGCCAGGTAAGAATTATTTTTATTGTTTAATAATAATTATTAACATTTACATATTACTACTGGGTACCAGGCATTGTGCTAAGCATTTTATAGTGATCCCATATGAGATATAAAGGATTTTTGTATAGCCTGTGGTCCACTGAATTTTGGGATTTCTGCAGAAATCTGCAGTCTAAGGAAATTCTCATTAATATTTCTTTTTTAGACCAGCCCTTACCCCTGGTTTCTACTGGAAACATCAGAATTTGGTGAGAGAGAGAGACAGAGAGAGAGACACACACACACATACAGAGATGGAGACAGAGAGGTTTTTGGTACTTCCCCTAGTACTACTCAGGGAAGAAGGACCTTCCCTGGGAAGTACAAAGGGTTGTTAGGGAGCCAAAAAATTCAGTCCTTTTAGTTAACCTCACTCAATTCACAAGAGTTTGTATGGTAAAGTTGATAGGGTGCTAGATTTAAATTCAGAAAGAAGTAAGTAAAATTATTAGTTGTGTGATCTTAAGGAAGTCACTTAACGTTTCCTTTTTTTCTCAATAGCATTTTATTTTCCCAAATACATGCAAAAATAATTTTCAGTATTCATTTTTGCCTTCACTTCCCCTCTCTCCAAGATAGAAAGCAATCTGATATAGGTTAAATATGTGCTATCCTTTTAAACATTTTCATATTGTCATGTTGTGCAAGAAACATCAGATCGAGAGAAAAAAAGCTATGGAAAAGAAAAAAAACAACAAATGAAAAGGTAAAAATATTATGCTTCGATCGACATTCAGTCTCTATAATTATCTCTCTGGATGTGACTGGTGTTTTCCATCCCAAGTTTACTGGAATTGCCTTGAATCACCACATTGTTGAGAAGAGCCAAGTCCATCACAATTGATCACACAATCTTGCTGTTATTTCGTACAATGATCTCCTGGTTCTGCTCACTTCACTCAGCATCAGTTCATGTAAGTCTTTCCAAGCCTTTCTGAAATCATCCTGCTGGTCATTTCTTACAGAACAATAATATTCCATAATATTCATATACCACAGTTTATTCAGCCATTCTCCAACTGACAGACATTCACTCAGTTTCCGGTTCCTTGCCGCTACAAAAAGGGCTGTCACAAACATCTATGCACATGTGAGTCCTTTTCTGTCTTTTATTCTCTCTTTGGAATGCAGACCCAGTAGAAACACTTACCTTTTCTATGCCTCAGTTTCCTCGTCTGTAAAATTGCATCTAATATTGCTATCATTTGCAGCAAGCATTTTGAAACCTTAAAATACTAAAAAATATCCTCATCCTCATCATCACAATCCTTGTCATCTCTTTGAAATAATGTGAAATAGCCAATCCCTGGGTACTTTACTTGCCTCATCAATGGATCATTGATTAAGGCAAAACTAGTCATCCATCTGAGCTATACCCTTGGGCTTAGTCTTTAAAAGGAAAGTTAGGGGACAGAGCAAAGATAGAAGGATCAAGGAAATAGGAACCGGAACACTGTAGAGGAAGACAGGTTGAGGAAACACTCTACCCATAGGAACTTGGATTTGGTTCAGTGGAGGAGAAACCTTACCATTTCCAGATAGCTATATGGCCCCTGAGATGACAGTGGAATCTGTTTGAAAGTTGATTTCAAGCAATGAGGAGTTCCTGGGCCAAGCTGGGATCTCCAGGAATGTAATCTGCAATATTTGAGTGCCAATGGCAGAGAGACAAGAGAATTTCTGGACTAGTAGAAGCATTTCCGGACCAAGCTTCCAGGATCCAGGGGATTCTTGGACTAACCAGGAGCCATGATATGGAGGAATGATACCAGACCCTGCCTTCACTGGTAAGGAGGAAAGGTTTGAGATGGTAAGGACTGGAATAATTTTCCTTAGTGGTGGTAGTAGTGGTGATGATAATGGTGGTAGTGGTGATGGTGGTGATGGGTAGTAGCTCAATACCAGGACATTGCCATAAATCTGGAGTTCCTGGGACTGGCACCGGTCCCATAGAGGGAGAATGGCAGGGAAAGAGGAGAGTGATTTGATTGGCTGTGAGCTTGTCTTTATTTTTGGGGGGTTAAATAAAGCTTATCTTATATCTGATATTTTGTTAGCCTGAGTGTTTGTATGGGGACTCAGAGGCATTTATCTTTCCATGA
Source organism: Sarcophilus harrisii (assembly GCF_902635505.1). NCBI lineage: Eukaryota > Metazoa > Chordata > Mammalia > Dasyuromorphia > Dasyuridae > Sarcophilus > Sarcophilus harrisii. Next base: position 551,786,207 of record NC_045428.1, read on the forward strand.
AGGTAAGAATCAAATTCTGATATCCCCAGGGGAAATCCTAGAATGGGCACAAGCCAAAAGAAGAATAATTTTTAAGAAAGCCCAAGTATCCAATCCAGTTCATTTAAACCCAGAACTTTTATAGGTTATGCTTTCATAATCTTTAAAAATTTTTTTTATTATAGCTTTTTATTGTCATAACATATGCATGGGTAATTTTTCAACACTGACCCTTGCAAAAACTGCTGTTCCAACTTTTCCCCTCTTCTCCCCCTCCCCTAAATGGCGGGTAGTCCCATACATGTTAAATATGTTAAAGCATATCTTAAATACAATATATTGTATACATATTTATACAGTTATCTTGCTACACAAGAAAACTCGGATTTAGAAAGAAGGTAAAAAATAACCTGGGGAAAAAAAAACAAAAATGCAATGCTTTCATAATCTTAACATTGGTATGTGTTACATTTGATACAAAGCAATGAGATCCCTTGAGAGCAGAGGCTGTTTGTTTTTGTATTTCAGTGTCTAACACTGTGTTCAGTACATAGTCAGTGCTTCATTAAAGTTTATTGACTAATTTGAGGGACTTTATTGGAAGAGAGTCTTTTTAATACTGCATTTTGTTCTACTTGAACAAAAGTATTGTTGTGATTCGTTGTGACCCCATTTGGAGTTTTCTTGGTAAAGATACTGGAGTGGTTTGTCATTTCCTTCTCCAGCTCATTTTACAGATGAGGAAACTGAGGCAAACAGGATGAAGCAATTCACCAAGGATCACACAGCTTATAAAGGGCTAGATTTGAACTCAGGAAAATGAATTTTCCTGACTCTAGGCTCTCCCTCTCCTAGCTGCTGGAGGGGAGTCTGCTGGAAGGGAGACGAGATAAGTTCTTCCCCAGCTCCCTCTCTCTGCCACACTCTCAGCTCCCAACAGGGATGGGTAGGCAGCCACTTCATCACCACTTGTAGCCAACGCCATTTGTCAGGCTTCCTGAATGCTGATAATTCAATACCCCAGACAGGGCCCCCAGGGGCAGGGCGGTGCCCGCGTATAGGAGCTCCTGGCTTTGATGGAGTGTTTGGGCTTGTAGAGGGAGGAGGAGGGGAGGAAAAGCAGCTGAGACAATAACTAGACCGTCCACCTGTCGGGGCTGCCAGCTTTGCAAATGATTTTCCTATTCATTTCCTCATCCTGTCCCCTCGACAGCTCTGTGATGGGAGCAGGGCAAGGTTTATGAACCCCATTTTGGAGCTGGGGAAACTGAGGGGAAGGGATTCTGACCCAGGTCACACAGCAAGTATCACAAGCAGAGTTTGGTGTTTGCTGAGCTGAGTGGAGAGATTCTAAGAATAGGGTGGAAACCTACAGCAGCTATGATGCTGGAAGAGAGGAATCTTTCCTGGTGTCCCCCAAATCCCAAAGCCTAAATCTTCATGTACTCTTGCTTCCCTACACGCGAGTTCAATTGGAGGAAGAGGGAAGACTTTAAAATAGTGATCACTATTATCACCTTTCTTTCCAAATGTTTCTCTTTTCTCTTATCCTCCCTGGCAAAGAAAGTAAAGAGGAAAATGAGTGCTTTGGCAAAATGAACAGGCACATCATCAGAGTCTGGCAGTAAATGTAACGTTCCACCCCCATAGTTTTCTATCTCTGGAAAAAAGGGAGAATCTATGTTCTTATGTCTCTTCTTCTTGGGCAAGCTTTGTCATTAGAATCAAACAACATCCAGTTTCGGTTTTATTTTATTTCCATTGTAGTAGTCAATGTGCATATTATTTTTCCCGGTTCTGTTTATTTTGCATCTGTTCATACAGGTTTTCCTATAGGTCTTGGTATTCTTTAAATTCACTGAATCAGGATCATACATTTAGAGATGCAATGGACCAAACCAGAAGTCTTTTCCCATCACCCTCATTTTAGAGATAAGGTTAACACTTAAGTGAAGTTGCCTAAGAGCTGTGTGATCTTAGGCAACTTCACTTAAGAGCTGTGGAAGAATAAGAATTCATACTTAGCTTTTTTGGTTCCAAACCCAGTGCTTCAATGATTCCAGTCTCCTGTACCATATTTATTAATTTTTATTTCCTCTAAATAATAATTTATTGATATATTTTGTTCTTACATCACTTACATTTGCCATTATATTCCCCCCTCTTCTTTCCTACCTCCTCCCAGAGAGTCATCCCTTATAATTGTAGGTGTCCATCCCTCTTCAGGATTTAACTCCTAAAGAACTAAAGGATTTTCCTCTAATGCTTTTGGCTTAAGCATCTATTTTGTAATTTGCCCCACTCCCAGGTGCCAGTTATTAAATGCCTTAGTTTTATTAATAAGGACTAACTCCTACAAAGGAGTATTAACTTTTTTTATTTGTTTGTTTTGCTGAAGCAGTTGGGGTTAAGTGACTTGCCCAGAGTCACACAGCAAGGAAGTTTTAAGTCTGAGACCAGATTTGAACTCAAATCCTCCTAACTTCAGGGCTGGTGCTCTATCTACTGTCACCTAGTTCCCACGGAGTATTAACTTTGAAGACTGAAAAATAGAAATAATAAATAGCTGCAAGATGAAATAGAATGTAAACATTCTCCTCTAGAAACTTGCTTTCCCTTTCACCACTGTGATCCCCAGGGAGAGTGGTTTTAGATTTTAAAATATCTGTATAGAGATGTTCCCCCCCAAATTCATATCCATGGAAGTAGCCCATGAGCTGGGCTTTTTCCAAAGACAAAGAGGTGGAGATGAGAAGGCAGTGGATTCTAGTCTGAACAAATAGTCTGAACAAAGGTTGAGAGGCTGAAGATGGAATAATGAGTTTGGGAGCCAACCAATAGGGTGTTTATTTTAATCTAAATACAATAAGGGACGATGGAAAAATCTTGAGCAGAGGGCTGACACGGTCAGATAGAGAAAATGACTGGTATCTGTGTGAAGGGGGTTGGCTTGGTGAAGGGAGAGACGAGAAGCAGGGAGATTTGGAGGCAATTGGGGTAGTCTGGGGTAGAAGTAATGAGGTTCTGACCTTGGATGGTGGAAAGGACAGAGGTCACTTTTGAGAGGTGTTGAGGAGGAAGAATAAATAAGACTTGTCAAGTGAATGATTATGAGGAGAAATGGATGAATACAGGAGTAATTTGTGGCTGTGAACCGATGTATCTGGAAGGACAGTCACTTCCTCATCAGAAATTGGGAAGTTTGCTGAAATGGGAGGATTGGTGGAGATCTCAACAGGTCCTTTATTTTCCTCTTTCCTCCTAGAAATGTTTGGAATCATAACATCTGACTTGAAAGAATATGAATTGTTGAATGAATGAATGACTAAGTGTAATGGAATAGAATGAGCTGATTTCTTTATAGGCGACCTTCTCTGGAAGTGCTCAAACAGAGAATGGGCAGTCACCTGTCAAAGATGTCAGAGAGAGGTTTTATGTACCAGGCAGATGACTAGATTTGATCATCTCTAATTTCTTTAATTTCTGAGATCCAATAACTAGACAACAAAAAAGTCAAGAAAAAATTACTAGAGAGGGAGATTCCCATTTTGGGACTAAGGGTTATCCTCAGACTACCGATTTCCTCTCCCTGGAAGGATGCCTTCCCTTTTCTTTCTCCCATGACTACTAGTCCACCACCAGCAGGACCCAGTGGTTTTCTGGGGAAGAAAGCAGCTGGCTTCTAGCTCAACCCTTTTGCCTTATTGTGTTCATGCAGAGGTCGCCACCTAGTGTCCAGGCCACACTAAGAAACAGTGTTCCCTTGGAGGACTCCTAGGAGCTGCCCCAGCTTGGGCTCAGAACCTTGTTCTTGCTATTCTGGTGGCCCCTTTTCTTCCTGAGAGATATGTCAGAGACATTTCTAAGGGGCTTCTTTCTTCTGGGCTTCCCTTAGTTTCAAACCCATGAAAACATCATGGTGGAAGGGCCTCCAACACATTCAATGTCTAGATGGGGCAACTGAGGCCGGAAAGGCTTGCCCAAGGCCATAGAGCCAGAAAGTTGGGCTCCAAGACTGGCTTCTCTGACTCCAAACTCAGTGTGTTTTCTAGGTGTGTACTTTCCTGCCTGGTAGATAGAAGACAAGGTGAATTCTGTCACTGACGCAATGGAGGCGTTTTCCTCTGTGGATTTCTGTTTCCATATACAATTAGTTGGCTGAACTCAATTGTCTCTAAGGTAGATTCCAGGTCTGATACTCTCACTATTTTTAAAAATTCCATTTAAAATTATTGATCCTTTCTTTAAAAATCCCTTTAATTTTAAAACATACTCTTCCCTTTCTTACTCAGTGAGCCTACCCTTGTAACAACAAATGAAAAGGAAAGAAAAAAATTCTAGCTAACACACTATCATGTAGTGTATGTAATATTTTGTATCTAAAGTTTTGTTGCCTCTACTCTGTAAAGAAGATGAATTGCATTTTCTCACCTATTTCTTCTTCCTCCCCGCCACACTTCTTCCTTTTCTTTCTTTCCTTCTTTCCTTCCTTCCTCCCTTCCTTCCTTCCTCCTCCCTTCTCTTCCTCCTCCTCCTTTTTCTTTCTTCTTCCTCCTTATTCTTTCTTCTTCTCCTCCTCTTCTTCCCCCTTTCCCCCAATACTATAATTTCTCCTTCTTTTTTTAAAAAAAGATTTTATTTCCCCTCAATTAATGTAGAGACAATTTTTAACATTCATGTAAAATTGAGTTTCAAATTTTCTTCCTCCATCCCTCTCCTTCCTTCTCCCTTAGATAGTAAACAATTTCATACAGATTATACATGTTCAATCATGCAAAACATATTACTATGTTAATCATGTTGTGAAAGAAGATAGACCCAAAGGAAAAAAAAAACAGCCACAAAAAATACAGAAGGTAAAAATAGTATGCTTCAATCTGCATTCAGACTTCATCAATTCTTTTTTCTGAAGATGGATAGGATTTCTCATCATGGGTGTTTTTGAATTGTCTTGGAATATTGGATTTCTGAGAATAGCTAATCCATTCAGAGTTGATCATCATACAAAATTGCTGTTACAATGGTCTCCTGATACTGTTGCATTTCACTTTGCATCAGTTCATGTAAGTTTTTCAGGTATTTCTGAAATCAGCCTGCTCATAATCTCTTATAGCACAATCGTATTACATCACAGTTGTATACCACAACTTATTCAGTAATTCTCTAATTGATGGGCATTCCCCTGATCTCTAATTCTTTTGGAATATGCTTCTTGCTTATTATAATTACACAGTGTTCAGTTTCATTTTTCATTCTCAGAGAAGCAGTATGCCATAGAGGACAAAGAAGTAGACTTAAGTTAGGAAGAACTGAGTTTGAAGAGGTAAGGGATCTTTTGGAAGCAAGCAGGGTGCTTGCACACAGGGTGTATGTGGCTCCTCTCTAATTTAGCTTTTTCCTTAGGAAAAATAGAGATAATACTAACAACTAACTTACAGGGTTGTTGTGAGATTTAAATGAGATATTGTATGTAAAGGTGTTTGAAAATCTAAAAGCCTTTTTTGTCATCTGCTAACATTATTATATTATCTTTTAAGTTAATCTGTTATTCAGTGGATTCTTATTTTTTTTTTCTTCTGACCTATTCTTTCCAGTTCTATTGGCCCAGAGGTACATTAGTAAATGTTTTACAACCAGCTCTTTAAAAAATGTATGCCAGATGATACAAATTTAATCTATATTATTAGCATTTTCCCATCACTTCTTAAGTATAAAAACCAACAAAGCAAGAAATCAGCCCTGATTTATTGTATTTGCTGATATCTGAGGTGTTAGTCATACTGAAAATTTAACAATGATTTCCAGCTTCAGCATACTACTACATTAGCCCTAAAGTGAGAAATTTGTTTTTATGGTTTCCCCAGGAAAGGTGATAATACTCTATCAGTTTCTATAGATCTTTATTCTTCTGTTTGTAACCTTCTTTTCCTGAGGGTACAAAGGACTCAGTTTACCTTTTATAGGATATCATACCTCTTCTGGCTTAATGACTTCTCCAAAAACCTGGATAAAAATGACTGGACTGTTGGCACATTACCATTTTAAAGCATCCTGGAGACAAAATACAAAATAGGGGGAAAAACCCTAAAAAACTTTTAATAACAACGGACACCCAGATTTGATGGATTTAGGAATAGTGGGGAAAAGTATTGTGGTTCAGTCATATCCAGTTCTTGGCAAAGGTACTGGAGTGGTTTGCCATTTCCTTCTCCAGCTCATTTTACAGATGAAAAAATTAAGACAAAAAGGGTTAAATGATTTGCCCAGGGTCAAAAAGTGTGATGTTTAAATACTCTGAGAGACATTGTTTTGGAATGATTTGATCATTTTATTAATAATGCCCGCATGTTAATTAGTAAAGTGATGATCATTTGACCATTTCTTTCAGGACAAAGATGCCTCATGGAGGTTGGTTATGCCCTTGGAAGAGTAGGTGTTCCTGAGGATGGCAATCAACTCTGATTAATTAACCATTAATGAGAGGATAAATGTTATAATGAGATGCTGGGATATATTACAATGAGGGTCTTGGGGTATACTTGGATCATCCAAATCTTGGTCAGAGAGATTTATCAATTTCCATATCAAAAGGGAGAATCTGTATTTTCCTAGACCTGTCTGAGTAAATGCATCATCAGAAATGCACCCATTAGCATGTACTTTGAATTTCTTTTACTGTCTGATTAGATCTTGGCCTGAATAAATCTTTGAGAAAAATTTTCCACACTGTTTGATTTCTGGATGACAAAGTTGAAAAAAGGAAAAATTTTGGTCCTAGTTCAATAATTAGTCAGTAAAACAAGAGAGAAATAATCATTTCTCTCAACAGGTAGCATCTGAAGCCAGATTTGAACTCGGGAAGATAAGTATTCTTAGCTCTAAGCCTAGAGTTCTATCCACTGCTCCATCTAGCCACCCTGGTAGAAATTATGGGGAGGCAGAAACTTTGGCTCAGGATGAAGAAGAACTTTCTAATCATTGACATGTGTTCCAACATGAAACTTTTTGGTTTGGAAGGTTTAATGAGATCCCAGTCATTTGAGGTAGAAGGACACCATAGGAAAAAAAAATCAGAGAACATCTAATGTGTCCTGATTTAGCAGATGAAGAAACCTAATCTGATGAGGTTTGGCTCCCCTCAGGTCAGGGAGCCAAAAATGATGAGGTACGGTGCAGGGCAGGGAGTTCTGGGAACCCCTTTCTGGTTGACATAGGTCCTTTGTAAATAAATTTACGAGCCTGAAAAGTTATAAACTGGCAAAAGAAGTTTATTATTAGAACTGAGAGGTCAGCTTTTGCAGTTTGAAAGTTTTTAGCAGAGAAATCCCGACAGAGAGGTAAATAGGGTCCTATTAGGGAAATAGGTAAGAGAGATAAAGAGGGAGTAATGCTGAAAAGAGAATATCTTTTGCAGCTATTCCAAAGGAATAGCTAAGGTTGCAGCTGTTCCAAGGGAAGAGAGAGGTTCCTTGGCATGATTAGGTCTTCTGCAAGGGATTGAGCTGAAGGAAACTTTTTTTATGGGCAGCTCTTAGAGGGGGTTGGGAGAAGTTTGAGCTGGAATCAGAATAGAGAATCTTGGAATTAAATGCGTGTCCCTGGGACTAATCTCCAACTCAATAGAGTTAAATAGAAATCTTGATCTCCAGCTCCTGCTAAGTAGAAGTGGTCCTGGACTCAACTAGTGCCACCCAGATAACAGAAAGAAACCACTTGCTTCTCTGGGGCGGGTTTCTCAGGGGAGAGCTTCTCTGAGGGAGTTTCCCAAGCTTTTCCCAAAAAGTCAGAGAAAGAGAGAGAGAGAGAGAGAGAGAGAGAGAGAGAGAGAGAGAGAGTCAGTCAGAGAGACACACACAGAGAGACAGAGAGAGAGTGAGAAACAGACAGAGAGACAGAAACAGAAACAGAGAGAGGCAGACTGAGACAGAGTCAGAAAGAGATCGATAGTGATACAGAGATAGAAAGACAGACAGAGAGACAGAGATAGGGAGACAGAGACAGACTGAGAAAGAAATGGGGAGAGAGAGAAAGAGAGAGAGAGAGAGAGAGAGAGAGAGAGAGAGAGAGAGAGAGAGAGAGAGAGAGAGAGAATATTTTGGAGCTCCCCTTGTCAACTCTACTAGAGGTTGTGATTTTCCTGAGTTTATGTGGTTGAGAACTGAAGCAAGGTCCTTCTTGCTCTAAATTCTGTCTAAATTCAGAAAAACAAAAAAATGATCCCTACCCTAGGGGCAGCTAGGTGATGCAGTGGATAGAGCACCAGCCCTGAAGTCAGGAGGACTTGAGTTCAGATCTGCCATCAGACATTTAACACTTCCTGGCTGTGTGAGTCTGGGCAAGTCACTTAACCCCAATTGCCTCAGCTAAAAAATAAAAAGTCCCTACCTTTAGGGAGTTTAAAATTTAGTGGGGGAAAGAAAGCTACAAAAAGATGCAGAAAAGAGGTGGGGGAAGAAGAAAGTACTTGGAGTGGGGCCATGATGGAAAAGTCCAGAGTAGAGCAGCTGGATAAGAAATGAAGAGATGGCTGATATGGACTAACTCCTTAAATGGAGGTTCTGGGAAAAGAACTTTTCGATCTCCAATCAGAAGAAAAGGAGAGCTCAGGACAAAAGGGTACTGAAGCAAGTGTGAGTTCCTGGGCTGAAGTAACTTTTTAGAATAAAGAGGTTCCCAAGGCATGATGGGGAATCCTCTGCTATTTGAAGAGCTTCTGGGAAAAGGAAGGACTATACTACCTTGATTTTACTGCTGCTAATAGCTTGAGGAGAAACCTCTCATGAGCCCACTGAACAGACCCATATAACTAAGGATTGTAGATTTATGAGAACTGTTTTTCTGAGACAGCTAATGGTGCCTCAGAGCCCAACCAAAGGAACTGACTCGAATAGCTTTGCACATTCCATTCTTAGAGTTTCTGCTTTCACTACAAGAACACTGCTTCTGTGCTCTGAGAGTAATACAAGTGACACTGCCCGGCAGCAAAGTGGGGAAGCTCATAAGAATGGACCTGTCCAGCAGGTGATCTGTTCCTTCAGAAACAGAGGATATTATGGCCTACGGTCTTGAATTGTGGGTTATTCGGGGTATATAGATTTCCCTACTAGGGTGTCTTCCTGCTAAGTTCTTATACATTTGCACCTACTTTCTCCATAGATTCTTTGGACATTGATACATGATTGTGATCCATTGTGAATTATTGTGTTGCTATTATTTTTGCTTCTTTAAAAACTCAAATACAGAATAAAAAAATAACAAAATAGAAAAGAAAAGACAGAAAAACAAAAAAAAATGTTATGTGCCCAGCAAAATATCAAAGCGAGTTCAAAATATGTTATAATAAATTTCCATTTCAAGAAGGCATATATAATAATAGAAGACATCATATTCACAATTGTCCATCTTTTCTTTGTTTCATTGCAGGTTTTCTTTTGTTCTCTGCTGTGCACTTTTTGCTTTATTCTCTTTTCCCCTTTCCCCCACTTCCCTTTAGTAGGCTGTACAGTTAAGCACTGATATAATTATGTATGCATATACTTAGCTACCTACATACACACATGCACACATATGCATATATACATACATACTCATCATAGAAAACAATATTAATATGTCTGACATATAATGTAGATTTTTCTCATGATTGTATCTTTTTTAAGTTGGCCTCTATCTGAGATTTATAATTACTATACCTACTTTTTTCCCCTAATAAATTCTAATTCCAATAATTGTTACTGTGCTTGTGTTTATCTCTTATTTCCTACCCTTGCTAACTCTTTTACTTTAATTCTACCTATTAACTTGCCTTGCTATTACTTAACCTTTCCACCACCCCTTCCATGGATTCCTCCCTCGTTGCCTCCTCTACCCCTTTCCCTCTTTCTTTATCTATGATTCTTGCTTTTGCAAGAATATTGATTTAGTAAATGTTTCATTTTATTAAATTAATTTTATGAAATGTTTTATGATTAAGAATCAATTGTATCATCATGACTGATTTGTTTAAATAAAAAGATAGGGGCTCAGGAGATATAGATGTGAGTAGTAAATCAATTTTTCTAGGTCTTAAGAACAAATTGTAGCAGTGTGACTGCCCCTTTTCTAAGACACCTTGACCTGCTGAGTGCATGTAGGTGAAATAAGTAACCAGCCTGAAGCCAGAGAAAGAGAGGTTAGGTTAACAGTGCCCATGTTAATACCATCTTAGATTTATGATGGAAGATTTAGCAGTCATTTACATCAGAGAATTCTAAGTATTTAGGAATAAAACTGAAAGAAAGATAATAAATAGATACAAATTGAAATGACCAGTCAAGATTTCAACAACAAACTCCTTCAGTGACAATGGAGCCACCAACTTTGAATTCTAATATCTCAGTTTCTGTTATGAAGCAGGAGAGAGTTCATAATGCACATTAAAGAAATCAGAGATAGAAAGGATATCAGCATTCAACCAAATATAACCAGAGGAAGTCTGCTATGGAGGCAACACAATTTTGAGGATGTTGTAGATCAGTTGATAATAAGGAAGGCATCAATTGCTAGGAAAAAAATCCTGGATATTATTTTTACTGACAAAAGCTAGTAATAAAAATACCAACAAACTTCAACCCATGTACCTTGCTTCCCATTTCAACAACAAAAAAAAAAAATTATGAGAATAATCTACACAGGAATCTATGGCATCCTTGATGAAGGCAAGAGAAAGTAACGGGGAGGTGTTTGCAAATAATATTCTATTGTAAAACAGATACAAGTCACAGAATTAAGAGAAAGATAAAGAGAGCAAAAGTTCCCAACCTATTCATTGTTTGCTGATTATAAAAAATGATGTGATTTTTGTAGAAAAATAAAACACCTTCTTAAAAGCTTTCCTTCCACAAGGGGGCTCCCATGCATATATTAAAATCATACAAGTGCCCTTAAAAGTTGTAACAATAAAGGTAACTATACTTGTCCCCTGATGAGGAAGATTACATGAGGCATAAAAAAGAGAGATATATGCCTGCCAAAGAATATCTGTTATTATGGAGGTTGTTCAATATGGAATCCAACTGGTGCAGGGATTCCTTACAAATTATGAAGATTCTCTTTGTGGGTGACATTATGCCAGTTGTGTCAAGCTCCAAAATGTTTCAGAATTTCTTGGTTTAAATCCATAACAACTAAAAGAAAAAGAAGGAGGAGGAAGAAGAGGAGAAGGAGGAAGAAAGAGGGGGCAAACGTAATTACAATTGGATATAAAGATTTGGGAATTATCTTTATGGAGATGGTGGTTGAATCCATGACCATAATGAAGTCACCAAGAGAGAAAATGTGGAAAAATCTGAGGGCCTTGGACGGAGCCTGGGGGAATATCCATAGTCAGTGACCAGGGAAATATGATCATAATCCAGCAAAGGAGTCTCAGAAAGAGTGGCCAATCAGGGAGGAGGAGACTCAAGAGAGTGTGTACTATCTCAGGAGCCAAGGTAAGAGAGAATATCCTTGAGGAAGAGGAGAGTATCAACATGCTCAAAAGCTATAGAAAATTCAAGAAGTCTGATGAAAGGCCTTTGAATTTTGCTATTGGGGATCATTGGTAACCTAGGAGATAGCAATTTCAGTTGAGTGATGATTCCAAGGGATTGAGAATAAATCAGATCATACCAATATAATTAAAGTGATGACATTACCCTAATTAATTTGCAGATTTAGTGCTATGCCAATCAAGCTACTGGGAAGCTGTTTTTAAAGAACTAGATGAAATAATAAAATTCATTTGGAGGACCAAAATAGTTAGAATCACAAGGGCAACAAAAGGAACAATGAAAAAAGATAAAAATTGGAGGGACCTTACAGTATTAGATTTCAAACTATTATAAGCCAGTAACATATGGAATGTTACATTATAAAACAATTAGAAGTTGGATAAAAAGTATCTTTTAATCTTTGGTTATGAGAGGAACTTTAGCTAAGCAAGGATAGAAGGCATCATAAAAGAGAAAACAGATGATTGTGATTACATTAAAATTAAAAAGATTGTGTATGGATAAAATCAATGCAGCTAAAACAAGAAGGGAAATTTTCAATTGGGAAAAATCTATACATCATTTAACTCTGAAAGCCTAATAAAACTTATTAAATACTCAAAGAACTACAGATTAGTAGCGTAAAGCTGAACTGAGACTTTTGGAACACCTTGTATAGGGAAATAACAAAAAAAAGCAATCCCCCAAAGGATAAATGGTCAAAAGATATGAACAGTTTTCAGAAGAGGAAATGCAAATGATCAACAACTTTATCTTTAAATGCTACAAATTACCAAAAATAGGATAAATGCAAATTAAAACAACCCTCAAGTTTCTCTTCATACCAAGAAAATTGATAAAGATGATAAAAAAATGGAAATACTCAATACTGAAGGAGTTTTGGGAAGAAAGACAAATTAATGTTCTATTGGTAAGGTTGGAACTTGGTCCAACCATCCTAGAAAACAATTCACTACTTTGCAAAAAAGTCATTACTTGTCTTTTTGCTCTGACTCTATGATCCTACTTCTGAACATATATTACAAGGGAGGTCCTTCTTGGAAAAGAAAGATCCCATATTTAATGCAGCATTTGTAGCAGCAGTCTTTGTGGCAACAGAACTGGAAATAAATGTGAGGTACAGTAATTGAGGAATGAGTGAACAAATCATGGTATACCAATTTAATGGAATATTTTGACATTATGATCAATAATCAACATAAAGAATCTAGAGAAAGTTGGAAAGACTTATATGAACTGATGCAAAATAAAAGAAACTTAAAGAAAAATATCTGTGACCAAAATCATAGAAATTACCCTCAAAGACATAAGAACTAAGCTCATTCCAATGACTAGATGACTCAAATGATGATGAAATAGATTATGGATAGAGTACTGGACTTGGAATCAGAAAGACCCCAGTTCAAATCTTGTTTCAAAAGATTCTAGCTTTAAGATTTAAAACAAGTTCTTTAATCTCTCAGAGTCTCAGTTTCTTCATTTGTAAAGTTGGATAGGATTGGACTGGTTGAGCTGTCTAAGATCTCTTTGATTTCAAAATCTAAATAATAATGGAGATGCAGTATTCTGCAGGTGTGAAATTAGGAATATGTTGTCGGATATCATCAATGTATGGATTAGTTTTACTTTACTTAACAGTAGTTCCCTCATGCTTGACTTCCCTTGGGGTTTGCCAGTCAGTGGGATGGCTACTAACTACTTAATTAGTTCCCTACTCCTAGCCCAGATAGACCCAGCAGCTCCAACATAAATGTCACATTTTCCCTGTGACTTACTATCTTGGGCCCCTGTTTTTGGTTGCAAAAGTGGAGAAAGAAGTCTAATGGAAAAGGCGTCTGGGTAACAGTATCAGTACTGTTCCGGTAAACAGCTCCTTACTGTACCTAAGCCAGAATGGTGAGTAGTGTTGATGATAGTGGTGATGGTGAATTATTACACCTATCTAGGTGTGAGAAGACATGTGATCAAAGGAGAGAGCCTGGAGAGGACCAATAAACGGGGTCCCAGAGAACAAGAATTGAGATGAAAGAATTGTGGAGAAGGCTGACTGAGGCCATGTTCTTTTTTCCCTCTGCTCTTAAGCCTCCTTCCACAATTGTCTTTTATGTATCATCCTCTTCCTTTAGAATTAAACTTCTGAAGCAGAGGGATTATTTTTCTGTTTGCATTTGTTTTCTCAGTGCTTAATAAATGCTCATTGATTTGCTTGATTGGTTTTTAGGAAGACCTTCCTGGTCTTGCCACAAGAGACATTCAGTGATGGGTATTGTGAGCTTCAAATGAAATAACCAGTGTAAAGCAGTTTGTAAACCTTAAAATGCTATATAAATGCCTGTTGTTGTTACTATTATTATCCTACAACCTCTAGACCTTTAGCCCGTTAATGACTTGATTCTCTGAGCCTTCTATTGCCCTTCTGATGAGTTCAAGCAACATTTATAGAGCAAATTTAATCTGCATAATTAACATATTCCTAAACCTAGATGATCAACAAAACAATAAATCAAGCTGGGATTTGTAGCTGGTTTCAGAGGTGTAAAAGCTCACTTTGAAAATTTTACAATCTGCTCCTTCATTCCAGTCAGTTAGAACTGGTTCCGGAATCCACCTGTATTCAGCCTTCCTATTTATATAATTAAATCATCTTTCCCAACCTTTTGGGAAAGGTTTTTTTTTTTTTTTTTTCCCATTGGTTTTGATTTTTCATTGGTCAGAGAAGACTTTCCTTTTTTTTTTAACTTGCTGAGTGACTTTGCATTAATTGCTGATTTTCTCTGGACTTTGATTTCCTCATCTGTAAAATGGAGACCATACTACCTCTCCAACTTTCTTTAAGGTTTGTTCTGTGAAGCTTTATAGGAGTGGGGATTAGTGGTGACTTCAGATCCCTTTGAAAAGTGTGGATTAAAATATGTTTGCCCAGCCTTGCCTGTAGGGGGTGCCCTAGGCTCAGGAGTCTGAGGTCCTGAGACTTCTGTGGCTTAGTAGAGCACAAAGGATGCGGGCAGTGAAGACATGGGGATGCAAGGGGAAAAGGCAGGGAGCATTCCCGGCCCACCTAAAAATCTCCTTAGACAATGTTCATTCAAGGCTGGCCTGGGATAAATCTGCCCTCAGCTTTGCCAATTTCTGTGCCCCTCAGTTCTCTTCCATGCCCTCATGATGCCATAGAACTATGCTAGCACAGGATGCTGTGACTGGAAGGAACCATGAACATCAAATGTAAAGGCTGAGAGGAACACAGAATACAGAGTGTGAGATTTAGAAAAGTTTACATGACAGAGAACATTAGAACTGGAAAGGAACATATTGAACACAGTTAAAGTTATAAATGTTGGCTGGCAGGAGACATAGAACCCACAATGTCAGATAATGAAACTTCAAATTTGGGAAGGAGGGGATTTGGAATACAGAAAGTCAAATTGGGAAAGAAAGGACCATCTCTAAAAGTTGGAAATATTTAGAAATTATTGAGTCAAACACCTTCATGATAGGGAAACTGAAATCCCGAGGGGAAAATGAATAATTTGTTTAAGATTACACAATGATTTTGTGGTGAAACCAGGATAACCATCTTCAAGTACTTTACCAAATAAAAAATGTTTTTTGAAATGAACTGAATTAAATTGAATTGGCTAGAAATGCTGAGGGTGGGTAATAATGAGGATCTTCGATTCTTCTTAATCTGAGGTATCCTTCTTTGTCTCACCCTTCTTTCAGCCTTCTTTCTGTGATGACCTTGGTTATGTACTGTCTCTACTTCCTCAATCAAAACATCCCCTCCTATGTCTTCTTTCATGATGCTGGTGGGAAGGGGTTATTTGAAAAGGGCACTGGGCTAGAAGATGAGATGTCATTAGATCCCTGTTCAACCATAGCCCAATGGTATGACTCATGAGTTATCAATTTTGTATCTACTTATTTATGCTTGGGTTGTTTTCCCTGAGAGAATGTATGCTTCTTGAGGACAGGGAACTATGTTTTTGCCTTTCTTTATATCTCCAGTGTTTTGCACAATGTCTGGGCATAATCAGTACTTAATAAATGCTTGTGGACTGAATAGGTGATTAATAAGTGCTTATTAGTTGATTTGGAGACAGAGGAACAGCATTCACATCTTAGTTTATCCACTTTCTGCTTATACAATATCACTTCCCAGATCCTCAGCTTCCTCCTCTGTAAAATGAGAGAGTTGTTCTAGAAAAAACTCCAAAATCCTTTCGAGCTTTCACTATTTAATACTAGATTCCACTTCCCCTACCTGGCTCTCAGTTTGTTTATCTGTAAAATGGGAAGGATAATCACTGCCCTTCTTAGGGCAGTTTTAGGCAATGGAACTCTAGAAAGAATGGGGTATAAAAGCAGTTTGTAATTAGCAGTTCGACCCTTTAACCCAGGGAAAACATGACTGGGGAAATTTTGAGAGGACTATTTTAGAGACTGGGGGGTTTTCAGTGGGCCACTAATTTCGAGAGAAGGTGGCACCTGTTTTTAACTGACCTGAAGAGTAGGAGGAAACTGAAGAGGCCATCATGATCTAGCATTCCCTGAGTCAGAATCTCCCCAAATGGCAAGGACTTCAGAGGCCATCTAGTCAAAATTCCTGGAAGAGGAATCCCCTTCCTCTTCCACATGTCCAAGAAGTGATTATAACCAGTTTTGCTTTGAAGACATCTGAGGAGATATCTCTACTGAGGTTCTATTGTTCCATTTTGGGATAGCTTGGATCATTGGGAAGTCCTCCTTTTTCTGGGAGAGGGAGGCAAACATGTGCCATAGGGTGCCTTCAAAGCCCCTTAGCAATGATCAGGAAGGGGCAGCTGCTGGAGAAGCCGCGGGCTACCTGGTCTCTCCTGAGGAAAGGATCTTGGGTAGGTAGCAGACAGGTTTGGCAGGCGTATTGTAAGAGGAAGGGGGTCAGGGTGGACTTTGAGACAAAGTGGAGAAAGGAGAAGGGTGAGCCCTCCCCTTTGCAGAGGTGGGGGGGGTAGTTTGCTGAATTAATTTCAGACTACAAGATCAACATGGCTTCTTGGAAGTCTCCTGAGGCTGGCAGGCCAGGGGATAGGTCAGAGTACTCCTTTATTCTGCTGGGGCCAAGACGGCTGGAGTGGAGTGGGGCTGGGTCAGGGGCCAGTTAATGGAGCTGGTCTGCCGACGTCATGGGCCCACCCCAATCATGTCTGCAGAGGCCTACTAGGGATTTTAGTCTACTACTTTCCTCTTAGCCTCCAACTCCTTCCCTACTCTGAGCACCAGGCCATTGAAATACTGAAGGAATAGGTTCTGGACTAAGACCCACTTTCTCCAAGTGAGCTTCTCTGGTTATACTAGCCCCTCCCTAATCCTCAAGCCCTCTTAGACATTTACTTTGGATATTGCTGTACTTTGGATGAGTTCGAACTGGGGGTTCTTGTCTAAGCAACCCTTCCAACTACTATAATGTAAAGAGCTGATTGTAAGAACCTTTTGCTGCATGGAATCTGAGATTTCATAATTTTTGCACACTACAATCCCAAAGTACAGCAATGTACAAAAGAATCCTCAGTTCAAATTCATCCAGTTTTAGCTCTAACACTTCTAGGGATGAGGAGCTCATTATTCCTTAAGACACAGATCATTTTATTGTTTGACAGCTTTAATTGTTTTGAGCTTCTTTCTTTTTGTGAACTGAATTTTTTCTACTTTGTGCAAGGTCAAATGATGGATGCTGAGATTAATATGGGAGAGAGATTGGAGAAGTCCTGGTGAGGAATTCTAGACTCACGGCTAGAGAGCTGAATGGAACCTCTGAAGTCAGTTAGCTCAGCTTCCTCATTTTACAGACGAGGAAACTGAGGCTTCGAGAAATGAAATGATTGACTCAGAACTACACATTGAGTAAGTTACACAAATAGGATTTGAACTCGGGTTCTCTGATTCCCAAATCAGTGGACTTTCCATTGAGGATGCTGCCTTAACGCTGACTAAACGCCCAGAGGGATTTCTATTTTATTCCATAGGCAACGCGGAATGACTATAGCTTTCTTGAGCTGGAGAATGATGTGCTCATATCTGTGCTTTAGGAATATCAATTTGGCCATGGCGTGGAGGATGGATTTCAGAGGAAAGAGACTGGATGCAGGGAGCTCCCACAGGAAGCTGGCTGTTGGTCCCCGAGGACATGTTCTGCATCTGTTGTGCCTTGGACATAACTGATCAGTGTGTGCCAGACTGAATTGTCCCCTTTCAGCTCTTCCCAGTTTTCTTACTTGTGAGCACTTAGCATTTGTTGCCTTGTCCTATGAGCTTTACATGTCTGGTGATTTTATTTCCTTAAATGGTAGGAAGCATATCTGTCAGGATGACACTCACTGTATGCTAATCTTTGTCTCCTTCCCACATAGCCTCGGGCAAGGTCTAGCATATAGCAGCCACTTAATGAAGGGGTATGGTATTGATCTACCTCCCCCGGCCACACAGGCAGTCTGGGGCTCACACTTGGGTAGCTCATTCTCCCAGCAAGAAGGCACCTCTCTTTAGAAGATGACTAACTCTAGAGAAGGTCAGAGTGTCTCTGAGTATTTGGGTTACATGTGGAAAAAGGAGCAGACTTTTCTACCTGGTCACAAATGATGCACTGGGAGCAATGGGTGGGAGTTACAAAAGAGCTGGATTCTGAGTCCATGGAAGGAAGAATTTCCTAATAATTTACTGTTGTTCAGTTATTTCAGTCACGTCTAGCTCTTCATAATCCTATTTAGGGTTTTTTTTTTTTTTTAAAAGCAAAGCTCCTAGAATAGTTTGTCATTTGCAGTTCATTTTACAGATGGGGAAACTGAGATAAATAGGGCTCAGTGACTTGTTCAGGGTCACACAGCTAGTAAATGTCTGAGGCCAGATTAGAATTGACTCCAGACCTGGCATTCTATCTACCGCATCCTTCCAATAACTAGAAGAGCTTAAAAGTGAAGTGGGCAAACTCAGGGGGTAGTGAGCTTCCCATCACTGAGGGTCTTCAAGAATTGGCAGGATGATTATGGAAGGGGCCCTTGTTCAAGTAGGGTTATACTAGTTGACTTCTGAGATCCCTTCTAACGCTGAGATATATCATGATTTAATGACTGCCTAAGGGTGAAGGAGATAACCATTTGGTCACATACGGTCCATGGCTCTGCCATCCACCAGACGAGCTAAGTTGGGTCTCCTCATTTAAACTCTGGACCACGCTCCTTCCTGAGTAGTGGTGTCCTTGGCGTGTATCTGAAGGGGTGTGGACCAAAATCAATCAATTATAGATCCCAAGGATATCAAGCCCCCACTGTGCCTTGTGTCCAACCGTCCCCTGTCCCGGGGCACTCTGCCCCTGGTGTTATCTTTGGAGTGGGCAGATGGAGGCTTGCTGCCCAGAAGGATGCCAGATCCCAAGGCAGTCCTGGTACACACACAGCTGCCAAGCGCAGGCCTGGAGAACAAGCAAAGAACTCACCTGTGGTGAGATACGGCTTCCAAATACAAGACAGAGATGTCTGAGCCTTATGTTCCCAGCCGGGCAGTCTCTGAGCCACAGCTAATTCATGCTAATTAGATTCAAGAAAACCAGAAGCCCTGGCTAAAGAGGTCTGGAGGGATTGGGTGGGATCTTGTTTCTAAATAGGTAGTGGATGAAACGGTCTTCTGTTCTTCCTTTCTCAGTCCTGGGGATCAGTATGCTCAGGACATGGCAGAATTCTTCCTCTCTCCATCCACAAGGAGGCTAGGTCGCTTTTAGGGAGAATTGGGGGGGGGGATAATCAATTCTAGGCACTCAGGGAGCTGTTACTGGGATGGGACAGAGTTATCAAGCTCACTTACTGTTGAAAACAGTGTCTTTTTCTGAGTTTCTGCTGTGTAGCCTGTCTCATGCCAGAGGTTGGTATTGACAAGCTAGGGTGGAGGATTGAAAAGGCATTTATTGAGTAAGTTTTATGTGCCAAGCATTGTGAGATGCTAGAGACACAAAAACAAAGTGATACCGTCTCAGCTCTCAAAGAGCTTACATTTTAACTGGGGGAGGCCAACACATTTAGATTGAAATCAAAAGGATGATTAGGTCAGGAAAGTCATAAAGATGGTGAGCATCCCATAGGATACCACTGACATGTCCTTTTTCAGAAGCAATGGCACTGTTGATTTGTTATTGTGCCAGGGCAAGAGGTGAAAGTGAAGGGTGAGAAAGGAACAGCGGATGGAGAGATGGCCAAGGGAGAAACTTGGACAGGAGATGAAACATGGTCTGGGGATGACTAGATGAACTGAGCTAAGGAAATCTGTACCCACTCAGGCTCAATCACACCAAGAGTGGGAGTTCCAAAGTTCTCAGGACTGGTGCATGGGTTCTGGAGTCTGTTCCAGTGGGTTGAGGGCAATGTCTCAGGAAAATGTTGGAAGGTTGGACAGAAAGGGCAAGCCAAAGGGTGAGAGGACTGGAGCCAGGTCCTGTAAGGATGGGCTAAAGGACCTAAGACTGGATAGTTTAGAGAGGAAGAGACTAGATGATGGAGAGATGGGTTACATTACTATAAGTCTATAAGTATTGGGATTTGAAGGGCTTGGTCTGCTTGGCCCAGAGGGTGGAACTAGGAGATGTTACTGGAAACTCAAAGATGTGACTGGATATATAGTCAGAAGACCTAGGGAGTAGGCAAGTATAGTCATTAGCTGCCTGTATGATCTGGGGCAAGTCAGTTCACTTCTGGGACTCAGTTTCCTAATCTGTAAGATGTAAGGTTGGACTACATGGGCATCTCTTCCAGCTCTAAATCTCTAGTTGTGTGGAAGCAAAATTTCCACTTTCCCATAAGGGGAAAGCTCTGAACATTCAGGGCATCTGAAAGTAGAATGGGCTGCTTCTGGAGCTTCCTTATCTCTGAAGGTCTTGGATCACTTGGATAGTTCATTGGCAAGTCCAATGTAGGAGATTCTTATTGACGTATGGGTTGGATGGGGCGGCCTGTGAGGATCTTTCTAGCTCTGAGGTTCTGTAAGTATCAGGAGGGTGAACACACACACTTTCTTCCTTGAGAACTTTAGATATGATCTAGTTGGTGAGAGATGACTCATGCAGGAAACCATGAGACAACACAGAACAACAGATGAGAACATGTTCTTGTGGGCACAGACCAAGTGGTGAAGTGTAGTCACAGGGCTGCCATTCCTAGCTGCAGTGGAGGTCCTGAAGGTTGCAGTGGAGAGGAGCCCGGAAGGAGGGTTGGGATTTGGACAGACAAGAGAGAAAGGAGAGGGTATTACAAGGAAGAGTAAGGCTACGATGAAAGGTAGGGAGATGAGGTTTTAGAGGAGGCAAGTGGCTGGAAGAAAGCTTAGGAGGCTTCGGATTCAACCTGTTCTTGCACAAGGAATCCCTTCTGCTCATCATCTCAGTGATGCAAGGAACTCTATAGCCACCCATTCAGAACAGGTAACAATATTGGTGGAGAGACTTTCCTCACTGAGAGGGGATGAAATTGTGGATCTATCCCAACTGTGGCTACTATACCAATGAAATTATAGCTTTGCTTATAGACCCATCCCCAAAAGATAGAGACAAAAAGAAAGAGACAGAGGGGCCTGTGTGTGTGTGTGCATGTGTGTGTGAGAGAGAGAGACAGACAGACAGACAGAGACAGAGACAGAGAGACACACAGAGAGACAGAGAGACACAGAGAAAAAGACAGAGATGGAGAGACAGAGACAGAGAGACAGAGAAAGAGATAGACAGACATAGAGATCTACAGAGACAGACAGAGACTGAGAGACAAAGACAGAGAGGCAGAAACAGAGACAGAGAGAGACAAAGACAGAGAAATAGAGACATACACACAGAATGAGAGACAGATACAGACAGAGATAGAGACAGAGATAAGGATGTGATAATCTTGCTGTTCTCTACTTTAACAGGCTAAAGCTGGGATGTTGTGTTCAGTTCTGGGCACTACATTTTAAGAAGGACAGGGAGAAGTGGCAGAATATCCAGAGGTAAGTTAGACTGTGAGAAGATAAGAGTACTTGTCATATAATAGTTGATAAAGAGCACTGAGGATGTTTAACCTTGAGAAGAGAATACTCGAAGGGACACATTAGTTATCCTCAAAAATATGTAGGGTTGTTACCCAGAAAGGAGCTATAACCCTTCCTTTTGTTCCTGGGATTGTCCAAAAGTGTAAAGGACTGTCTCAGAGGGGTCCTCTTCCAAAACCTCATAGAAGGTCCCAAAGCAAAGTTTGGATGACTGTTCATTAGAAATGTTTGAGGTCCTTTTTTTTACATATTAATTCATTGGGAGCATGGACTGTTTTTTGTTTTCTTTTTTGTTTCCTGAACATTTAGCACAATACCTGACACATAGTAGGTGCTGAATAAATGGGAGCTGACTGACTCACTGACTTAATGAGTGATTATATTGCCCTCGGAATCTCTCCCACATGGGTAATTCTGTGATCCTGTGATTTTGGGATGGGGAGCCCCTGGACATCACTTCCATTAGGAGCCTTGTAATTCAGCACCATAGGGCAGGCTTTAGAGACTTTTGGTCCTGTAGGTGATAGAAAACAGAATCACATTTTTGCCGGGTTAGGGTTATTCTCAACCATGAGCCAAAAGTCTAGGCAATTAAGATATTTGGGAATAATTTAGCTCATGATCCCCAGCTCTTATCCAAATAAACACTGCCCTGACCCACATTGCCAGGTAAAGCCACTGACCATCATCTTTTTATAGCCTTGTTGTGCTCTGAGGTTGTCAAGGAGCAACCTGTTTCAGTTCATCTTGAAATTCCCAGCCTTGGATAGGGTCCAGCACCTGACAATTTTATTTTCTACCTCACTGCTCTGATACTGTATTGTGGAGTGGAGGCATTGCTGTGCTCATGATATAGTATGTCCGGGCTCCTGATTTAGGGGATTGAGCACTGACTCGGGAGAGCTGCATACTAGGGAAGGAAAAGACTTTTGCCAGCTAGAACACTCCAGGTTAGGTGTTCTAGCTGGGAGAGACTTTAGAACATTGCATATGGGGGCAGGAAGGAACCTTAGAAGGTAGAATGTCAGATTTGGAAGTTGAGTTAGCGACAAACCAGCCCAGCTCCCTCATCTTCCAGGTCAGGAAACTGACAGAGGCTCATATACAGCTAGTGCAACAACCATTCAACATTTATTAGACATTTTTAAAGCACCGCTCTGTTCTAGGTCCTGAGGTTCACAGGTGTAATGGGATGTCCATAGATGGATCCCACATTCCCACAATGCTCACAGGTATGAAAACTCATTAAACTATATTTCTCATGAGCCTGTGTACAGATCCACACAGACACACTGTTCTTGCATGAGGAATCCCTTCTTGAGATTGGGGCACTTTCATTTTAAAAGGTTAGGAAGTCTTCCCCCCTCCCCAAATTAAGCAAGGATATTTATTTGGAATAAGGGGTGATACATCCTACTAGCCTTTTTTCAATGTTATCTATTTTATTTTTTCCTAAGATACATAAATATCCAAGAGAAATAAATTTTTTTAGAGAAATAAATTTTTAAAATGCTATTAACAGTGTTTTCTTTTTAAAAATTTATTTATTTTTAGCACACATTGCTTTATGAATCATATTGGGAGAGAAGAATCAGAACAGAAAACCATGGGAGAGATAAAAAACCCAGAAAAACAAAGTGAACATAGCATGAGTTGATTTACATTCAGTTTCCATAGTTCTTTTTCTGGATGCAGATGACATTTTCTGTCCAAAGTCTATTGGAATTGCTTTGGATCACTGAACCACTGAGAAGAACCAAGTTTTTCCTAGTTGATCATGTATAATCTTTCTATTATTGTGTACAATGGTTTTGCAGCATCAGTTCATTTAAAATCTTTCAAGGCCTTTCTAAAATCAACTTGTTTATTTTTTTTTAATAGAACAATAATATTCCATCATCTTCATTTACCTAACTTGTTCATCCATTTCCCAATTGTTGGGCATCTACTGATTTTCCACTTGTTTGCTACCACAAAAAGAACTGCTATGAACATTTTTGTACGTGTGGTTCCTTTTCTCTCCTTTATGATTTCCTTGGGGTACAGACCCAGTAATTAGTCTTGTCCTTAAGGGAGACAGGCAACTTAGCAGAGTGAGGTAAGGGTTTATATAGAGAAGAGAAAGTATGAAAAAAAAACCAGGAGAATTGTGCAGAGCAGAAAAATTGGATGATCTCAGAGGAGATTTGGACAATTTCAAATAAGTTATGCGTGGCAAAAGTCTCTGAGATTGCATTAAGGTATGTGTGGAAAAGGTAAAAGTTCCTCTTGTTCTGCTCAAGTGCATGAAAAAGAGAAAGTGATACATGAGAAAAGTCCTTGTGATTGTGGGGAGTCTTTCAAGGAAGGAGGCATGGGACTGGAGTGCAGTAGACAGGTGATATATAGAATAGAATGCTAGAGTCAGAGTCAGAAATATTTGAATGAAAATCTTGCCTCAGACACTAACTGTGTAACTCTGGACAAGTCACTTAACATTTCTCAACGTTTGTTTTCTCATCTGTAAAAAGGGAGTAATAATAGTCTATCTCACAGGATTGTTGTGAGGGTCAAAAGAAACATATAGAACTCTCTGCAAACCTCAAATCACAATTTTAAATGATGGTTGTTATTGACAGAGATGAGAAATTTGAGTATGTATGGAGATCGACTTAAATGTGGTGTGTCTGATGGGGCTGAAAGTGGTCAGTGCATCTACCTTACCCTGCTGGGAGAGATCAGCTCATGCTTTAATACATCTTCTGAGCCCAAAGGACTCAACCAAGATCTCTCCGGTGCTTCTCAATTGCTCATCCCAAAAAGTCAACACTTTCTAGTTTGCCTTCCAGGAGTTTCTTTTGTATCTTTCCACACTGAGCTGCTGTGTCCTTCACTTTTTGCCAAAAGGAGAACAAGGGGTTAGTTGGGATCCAAAGTTAAGTGCTTCTAGGAGACCCAAAGGGAAATGACAAGCTTTTAGGAATGGGTCTTCCAACCAGTGATTGGTTATTCAACCTTATATTGGTGAAAGGGAAACCACTGACTCCCTGGGAGGCTCTTTCACTACTCTATTGGTCATCAAACTTTTCTTCATAGTAATGTAACATCTGGTTCTTGGCAATTTCTACCCATGAATATTATTTCTGTCCACTTGTCTGTGGCCAAGAAAAACACATAGAATCCCAGTTCCACATGACAGCCCTTCAACTACATGTCATATTTCCCTCATGTCTTCTTTCCTCTTGTTTAAATGTCTCTAATCTCTTTGACTGGAGACTCTTCTGACATGTTCCAATAGCCTCATTATGCTGTACACCCTCCTTTGCTTGCAAATGTCCTTCTTAAACTGTTATCTTCATACCTGAATATTATACTTCATAGATGTCCAACCAAGGCAGATGACAGGAACTTATCATCTTCTGGACATTATGCCTTTTTGGCTGCATCTCGGGCTTTTCTGGCTGGTACATCACACTATTGACCCATAATTTCAATTTCCAAAGAGTAGGGACTTTTTTTTTTCACATGAACTTCCCTTGGTTTTTGTGACATTGCTTTCCTCTGGTCATCCTCCTTTCATCTGACTGCTCCTCCTTAGCTTTTGTGGGATTATCATCCTTTTTATGTGACAACTCTTCTGAGCTCTTTCTTTTTTCTCTCCTCTCTCTTGGTGATCCCATCAGTCCAGTTATGATTCCTATGGAGATGATTTCCAAATCTACATATCGTACCCTATTCAATTTTATCAATTCCAGGTCTAAATCAGCAATTGTCTGGCAGACATTTCTGACTGAATGTCATCCCAATGTTTGTCATCCCAAACTAAGATCCAATATAGAACTCTTTATCTTTCCCACCTAAACCTATTTCTTCTAATTTCTCTAATTTTTTTAAAAGAGCATCACTGCTCTTCTAGGTTCACAATCTTGGATTCTTTCTTGGTTCTTCTCTCTTCCTCTCTCTCCCATATCTAACCAGCTGCCAAGGCTTATGACTTCTTCCATATCATCTTTCACATACAGTAAGTCTCTTTTCACTCACAGTCACCATCTTATTTTAGACCTTTATCACCTTTCACCTGATCTAAGCAATAGTCCTCAAACTTGGTTCCCTTCCCCCCCAATCCATCCCCTTTCTAATTAATCCTCCATATAACTGTTTAAATTATCTCCCAGAAAAACATTTGTTTATTATTGTTCTCCAGCACAAGAAGCTAAGGAACTCTCTATTGCCTTTAGGATCATCTCTGAACTCCTAGGTTTGGCATTTAAAATTCTTTACAATGTGGCTCCAGCATATCTTTTTAGGCTTATTTCATATTTATGTCCTTCAGTTCCAGATAAATTGCCTTATTTTCTGTCCTTTGTAAATAGCCTTCTGTACTCCATGTCCCAAACTTTGCCCAGACTGTAAGTCATACCTGGAATTCCCTCCCTCCTAACCTCTACCTCTTGAAACCCCCAGCTGCCTTCAGAGTGAAATTCAAATACTATCTCTATAAGAACCCTTTCCTGATCTCTCTATTGATTAGGGTCCTTTATTTATGCAATCAATTTTCATTTAGTTCTTACATACTTTGTATCTACTTATCTCTGTGGTTATAGTCTTTCAGCTTTCCAAGTTGAGAAGTTGAGAAGAAACTTTGATGTGGAGAGATGGTAATGAAAGACATAAGCTAATTTGGGGATTTTTTTGCATCACTATCTGCCAACTCTCTTTCCCTTCCCAGCAACCAAATCACTCACCACCTCCTGCCCTATCTTCACAGTTACCCTACTATAAATAGAAGCTTCCTTCTAATAATAAAAGCATAGTCAAGTAAAAAAAAAACCTAAACATTGCTTGAATCTCTTATTGGTCTCATTCAGCATCTCAGATTCGTTACCTCTCTGCCAAGAGTTGGGAATCATGTTGCACCATCTGCTTCCAGAATCATGATTGGTCATTGCATTAGTAAGAGTTCTTATCTTTCAAAGTTGTTTTCATTCATGTTATTGTTGTCATTGTATAAATTGGTTTCCTGGTCCTACTCACTTTACTTTTGTGTTAGTTCATGCAAGTCTTTACAGGTTTCTCTGAATCCATCATTTTTGCTACTTTTCACAGTGAAACTATGCAATAAGATTCTTCCCTTTGAAATGCCTCAGTTTTCTCTTCTGTAAAAATGAAGATCCAGAATCCCTAGCTTCCTTCAGGGCTCAGATGATATGCTATCATTTTTTCAGGAGCTCTTTCCTGGTGTTCCTAGCTCTGGGTACCTTCCCATTTAAGGTTACCTTGTATCTATTCTGTCTGTCCCTTATATACTTATTTGTATAGGCTGTCTCCTCAAATAGAATGTAAGCTCCTTGAGGGTTCTTCTTTGCATCTTCAATGCCAACTTATTTGAAACATAGTAAGGACTTTATAAATGATTTTTGATTCATTGATTAGGATAGTCTTCCAGGTGAACAGATTAGGGTCAGGATAGAGGCTAGGCAAGGAGGGGGCGATCAATACTTCTTCCTTTTGGAGCTAGTATGCTTCAAGATCAGTGACTGCTGATATAGCTCCCTTGAGCTTTACATGTTTGTATAAATTGGCTGGATCCCACAATCTACTCCTCCCAGCCCCACATACAAGGTCCCCTCATCCATCTCCCATAACACAGATGGATGCAAATAAGGTCTTTTGGCTAGGGAAAGGTGTGGGGAGCTCTGGGCCAGAGTAAACATCAGAGCAAACACTGACCCCCCAGGAATGTGAGCCAAAGGAAACCAACCCTGGATAAATATTAGTTCATGCAGACCAGTATTTGAGCAATACCTGGTTTGTGTTACCCAACGGCTAAAAGTGATAGATAAATATTTTATAGATGGTTGAAATAGACAATGTCAAGCATGAGAGGAGCCTTAGAAATAATCTAGTCCTATCATTTAGGGAAACTGAGGACCAGAGAGCAGCACAGGAGCTAAAAGTTAGAGGTTAACTTATATCTGGGCAGGAGTTGCCTTTACAATCAATCAATTGACAAGTTTTTATTACTATATGTCAGCCATTGTAGTAGACTCTGGGAATACAAAGACAAAAGCAAAATCATCCCTGCCTTCAAGGAGTTTCCTTTCTAATATAATAAGTATATATGGAATATAATCAATATAAATATGAATGATTCACTTAATGATTTCTAATGGTTGGGAATTAGAGGCATCTTGGAACCAGTTTGAACTGACTTGAGATTGCAGATTGTTAAATGTTCAGTGTGAGCATTTACACTGCAAATCTACTACATGTCAGATCTTAGTTTATTGGTGGTTTTTTTGGACAGTCTAGATCTATGAAAATCATAGAGAAAATGTTAATAATACAGATCAAACTTAAAAGAGTACAATGAATACATTTCTCCTCCAGAGAGCTAGCTGGTTGTTAAAGATTTACTCACTACTCACTGAAGCATCCCATTCTACTTTTAGGAATCTCTTAATTTCTAGGAATCTTTTCCTTATATTGAGATGAAAACAGCCTTTCTGCAGCTTCTGCTCATTGCTTGACTTTCCATCCTTTGGGTATAAGGAAAACAAATCTGATCTCTCTTCTATATGACTGCACTTCAAATAATTGAAAACAACTATGAAGTCCCCCTACCCCATCTACTTTGTCCCCCTCTTCATAAGACTTGTTTTCTTCAGAGTAAGCATGGGTAGTTCTTTCAATAAATCCTCATATGGCATGGTCTGTGAACTCTTCATCTGCTCTGTTTCCTCCCTCTGGATACTCTGTAGCTTTGTAAGATAATGTTCCAAACAGGAAAAAAATATTTGAGAAAAGATCTGGTGAGCACATGGAAAACCACCACCATTATTTCCCCCATTCATTTTGTTTTGCTTTTATTACTGAAGACTGAATTATCTTTTGGAGCTGCCACAGCTTAGGGAACTGTATGAAGTTTTACAGGAGTGTGAGTTGTTATTATCAAGTGTAATATCTCTGCTCTCTCTCCCAACTTGCACTAGAGCTTATTGGTTGGGTCCCCAGAGAGTGACTATTAACCTATGAGAATGCATTCTCCGACTTATTGCTCCCAAGCCCCTGCAAGAACATTTATTAAAATGGCACAGTAACAATAGTAACTAAGAAAAATTGCCTCCTGCCTTTGGAAGAAAAGCAACAACCAAAACCAAAATTGGGCTGTACTCTCCCACAAATATATTACAGCATCCCTGTGAAGAGTGGGCAAACATTTAGAGTACAACATAAGTGAGTACATTTTTAAGGAACCAAGGCATTGTGGCCAAGATATTCATGACTTACACATGGGAGGACCTCAATATTCTTTCCTTCCTCAGAGACTTCATACGTAATTCTGTCGTAGACTAGAATAAGTGGGTTGCCCAGTTGGACTCCCAACATCTGCTTTTTTCTACCGCTCAATTCTTGATTGCCAAGGTTAGTGCTCCTTTGAATACATGGCCAACTTTCTTCTCTGCTCACAGGAGTCCTCCTCCTTTACTTTCCCTCAAGTAAAACACCTTTCTGCAATTGAGTTTGATTCAATAGTATGCTACATGTCTCCACTCTCTCAAACAGCTGAAAACATGATAAAAGAGATGAAGAGGGGCAGCTAGGTGATATAGTGAATAGAACCCTCAAGTCAGGAGGACCTGACTTCAAATGTGGTCTCAGACACTTGACACTTCCTAGGAAGTCACTTAACCCCAATTGCCTCAGCAAAAAATAAATTAAAAAATGAAGAGACAGAATTGTCCCTAGTTCTAATGAGTATGGTCCCTATGATGAGGCATCAGGTTTGGGGGAAATGATATATTTTAGAAAGTTTAGGGAACATCTCGCTGGCCCTGAACACTTTTGATTCTTTTGTGTCTTTGGAAACCACAATTTTCAAATCAGAATTAAAAAAAAAGAACAGACTCAAATAACAACTCCCATTTCCACAACACTTAAATCTTATAAAGTGATTGACTCACATAACAATGTGGGGTAGGCATCAACAAGTATTTTTATCCCCACCCATTTTATAGGTGAGAAAACTGAATCACTGAGTGAAGTAGTTTGCCTATAGTCTCACAGCTGGTATTTATGTGAATTAGAATTTGAACTCAGGATCACAGGAGCCAATTCCAAGTTTCCTGCCAGATGTCTTTCATTATGATTTAGCTTCATTTTAAACACGAGCCCAACTGGTTTGTTCCTCTTCCTGGGACTTCTCTTAAAGTCCTTGGAAGCATGATCAGACTCTGCCGAGGGCAGGAAGCCTCCTCCCTGGGGCTGGGCTGATCCTTGTGGGTGCAGAGATTGTGCCACATGATAAATGTCTGGTCCAGCTGTGAAGAAAATCACGTGATGATGGGGTAGAAAGGAGGAAGACGCATTGCCTGACCTCAAATCAGAGACTGGCATAGCAACAGAAGGGACTGCTGACTCAGTCCAATAGGCAGAACTAAAGTGGGGCCAGGATATCTGTGTATCAGATCTGGGACTCAGGCAAACTTGAGGCTTGATGTCAGAAAAACTTCCTAACAAGTTTAAGTTGCTAAATACAGTGATCCAAGATGATTTCAAAAGACCCATGTTGGAAAATGCCATCCACATCCAGACAAAGAACATAAGCTGAATACAGATTGAAAGCACACTACTTACTTTTTTTTCTTTTAATATTTTATTTTTCCAAATTCATGTGATGAATAGGGTGTAAAATTTGGAGTAAGAGAGACCTCCGTTTAAATCCTGTTTTAGAAAGTCACTAGTTGGATGATCTCTTCCACTTGATCTCTTTCAGGCTCAGTTTCCTCATCTATAAAATGGGGGTAATAATAGTACTAATCTCATAGGGGTTGATGGGAAGACCAGATATGATAACATATGTAAACATAACATTCACAGACCTTAAAGTGCTATATAAAGGCTAGGTATTATTACTGGGGCAGCTAAGTGACACGGTGGATAGAGTACTAAGCCTAGAGTCAAGAAGACACATCTTCCTGACTTCAAATCTGTTCTCAGACATTTATTAGATGTATGACCCTGGTTAAGTCACTTAATCCTGTTTTCTTCAATTTCCTCATCTGTAAAATGCCCTGGAGAAGGAAATGGCATACTATAAGATCTTTATCAAGAAAATTCCAAATGGGGTCAGGAAGAATCTGACATGATTGAACAATACATTACATTATATTACAAACAACACTATTATCACATCAAGTGGGATGAGGGGAGAAAACAAGTATTTATTGTGCTGATTCTGGGTGTTTGTTTTTTATAGATATTAACTGATTTGGTCTTCCAATTATCACCAACTTTACATTTGAGGGAACTGAGGCAGGCAGGATGAAGTTTCTTGGCCAGGGTCACACAGCTAGAAAGTATCTGAGCTGAGGCTGAATTGGAATTCAAGTCGGCCTGATTCCAGATCCGTGCTTCTCCATTGCCCCAGATACATCTATGACAGCTGTCCAGGAGCTGAATGGAGGGAGGGCGACTAAGCGGAGACAGACTGACCAGTGACTGGGATGGAGGGGAGCAGATGGTCAGTCATTCAGTCATTGAAGTCTTGAAAACTTAGAGAGTCAGTCACTCTATTATTCCCACAAAGGCCCCAACAATGAGTTGAAGATCAGGGAACTTTTCTTGTTGAAATTTATTCCTCTTCAATACCTATTCATTGAGGAATGGCTGAGCTATTTGTGGTACATAAATATAATGAAATATCATTGTTCTATAAGAAATGATGAGCAGCTTGTCAACAATGAGGTGATTCAGAGTAGTTCTAATGGTCTAGTGATGAAGAAAGCCATTTGCACCCAGAGAGAGGAGCGTAGGAACTGTGTGGACCACAACACAGTATTTTCACTCTTTTTGATATTGTTTGCTTCATTTTGTTTTCTTTTTCATTTTTTTCTTTTTGATCTGATTTTTCTTGTTCAGCATGATATTTGTGGAAATACGTATAGAGGAAATGCACATGTTTAAGATATATTGGATCACTTGCCGACTCGGGGGAGGGATTGGGGAGAAGGGAGAGAAAAATTAGAACACAGGGTTTTGTAGGGGTAAATGTGGAAAATTATCCACGTATATATTTTGAAAACAAAAAGCTTTAATTAAAAAATACAGTTAAAAAAAGAAATGACGAATAGGCAGGAAAAAAAGCCTGGAAAGACATGAACTGATGCTGAATGAAGTGAGCAAAATCAGGAGAGCATTATACACAGCAACAGTGAGATTATGTGATGATCAACTGTGTTAGACTTAGCTGTTCTCAGAAATACAGTGATCTAAGATGCTTCCAAAAGACCATGATGAAAAATGCTATACACATCCAGAGAAAGAACTAAGGAATTTGAATAAAGATTCAAAGCATACTATTTTCATTATTTTCTGTTAATAGTATTTTATTTTTCCAAATTCATGCAAAGATAGTTTTCAGCATTCACCTTTGCAAAACCTTGTGTTCCAAATTTTTCTCCCTCTCCTCCCCCTCCCCCTTTTAAGACAGTAAGCAATCTGATATAGGTTAAATATGTGCAGTTCTTTTAAACCTATTTCCATATTTATCATGATATTTTCATTTTTTTCTTTTCTCATGGGTTTTCCCTTTTGTTTTGATTCTTCTTTCACAACACGATGAATGTGGAAATATGTTTAAAACAATTGTACATGTATAACATATATCAGATTGCTTACTGTCATGGAGAGGGGAGAGGGAAGGGAGAAAGGGAAAAATATGGGGCTCAAAATCTAATAAAAGTGAACATTGAAAACTAAAAAAAAAAAAAGAAAAGAGATTTATTCCCCTTTGGGTCTCTTTCCCATATTAGCTGCTCACTAAGTCCCAAGCAGCTTGTGTCCTTAAGAGAATAGGAAGTCTTGGCTGGTACGTCTGATATTACAGCCCCATTAAGGGGGGAGGCTCAAGGCCAAAACCCAATAGTCTGCTTTCTTTTCTTGTATCTGCTGAGCTTTACAGTCCTGTTCTGCTTCCCACCGATCTGATGTGGGGCCCACCTGGCCTGTGATTCATTGGTGCTTTAGCTAGCCTCCCCATCTCCTCGTGATCATCCATCTCTTTAGATGCTCTGCTGATTTCTTTTACCTAACTGGTCATCCTCATGACTTCCCTGGCTTTGGCATTTTCTCATCTTCCCTTATTATCTATTTTTGTTCCTGACATCTCAGCCAGCTCCTCCTGTCTGCAAATCTTTTTCTCAGTCATGGACCTCTAGGAGCACAAAGTCATGAACACATGCATCCACACCTGATATAATTAAGTAATGATAGAAAACAGTCCATTCTAAGTGTCAAATGAATAGGTCAGGCGATGATGATAGGAAGAATTCATCTCATCCTAGAATATGTGTTGAAAAGAACCTAAGATCTGAAAAGGGCCTTATAAAACAGAATGTTGCAGCAGGAAGGACCTTCAAGAATTGAATGCTAGAGATGGAAGGAGCTTTATTTATTATTTAAAATTTATTTTTATTCTGAACTTACACACCAAATAAAACAAGCATTGCTAGACACATAGTAGAACAGGAAAAAAAGATTATACCTAAAACCACAGTCTATAATAAGCAGCTTACTGGTTTTTTTTTAAGTATATAAAAAGTCCAGCCTATAATTTTCACAGCTTGTCTATGCTTCATTCTGGCCTGAAAAGAAACCGCCTTCCGAACTTAGAATATCAGAGCTAGAAAAGACCTTAGTACACAGAGTGTCAGAATTTGAAGGGGCCTTAGAACACAGAGTATCAGAACTTGGAATGACTTTAGAACATGGAATGTCACATCTGGAAGAGACTTCAGATTAGGATGGGAAATACCTTAGAACCCAGCTTCTTAAACTGTGGTTTGTGACCCCATATAGGTATTGTGACCAAATGTAGGATTTGTGAAATTATGTTTTATTATTTGATTTGTATACATATTTTATATTGTATATATATTTTATATATCTGTATACCTAGGATCACATAAAAATTTCTTGGGTGAAAAGGGGTCACAAATGGAAAAAATGTAAGATGCTCTCCTTTAGTATGTAGAATATTAGGGCTGGGAGAGAGACCTTTGAATGTCACAGGAGAAAGAAACCTGAGAGTACAGAATGTCAAAACTTGAATATAGAATCATAGATGCTGAGTGAAATGAACAGAACCAAGAGAGCATTGTACACAGTAACAACAAGATTATGTGATGATCCCCTCTGATGGACTTGGCTCTATTTTAACAATGAGGTGATTCAAAGCAATTCCGATAGGTTTGGGATGGAAAATGCTAATTACACCCACAGAGAGAACTATGAGGACTGAATATGAATCAAAGCATAGTTTTTTCACCTTTTTTCTCCTCATAGTCTTTCTCTTTTTGGTCTGATTTTTCTTGTACAAGATGACAAATATGGAAATATGTCTAAAAAATTTGTACTTCCCTGACTTTGATTATTTTTTTTGCATCTTCCCTTATTATCTCTCTGTTATTCCTAACATCTCAACTTGTTTCCCCTATCTGCAGATCTTTTCCACAGTCATGGACCTCTAGGAGCACAAAATTGTGAACATCCAGACACATGCAGATACAGAGAGGGAGAGAGAGAGAGAGAGAGAGAGAGAGAGAGAGAGAGAGAGAGAGAGAGAGAGAGAGAGAGAGAGAGAGAGAGAGAGAGAGAAAGAGAGAGAGAGGGAGAGAGAGAGAGAGAGTTTTTAGGTTTTTAAGGGCATGAGTTCCTTGTAATCTAGTGAGCAGCCTATGCAGGAGAGAAGCCCAAAGGGGAATATATTTCTTTTCTTTTCAGTTTTCAACATTCACTTTTATTATTTAAACTATGTCAAATTGTTTCCTGTCTTGGGAAGGGAGGAGGTAAAAAATGGAGGGAGAAAAATTTAGAACACAAAATCTTACAAAAATGAATAATTAAAACTATGTTTACATGTATTTGGAAAAATAAAATACTATGAAAATTAAAAAAAAAAAGGAAAAGAGAATCATAGAAAATGGAAATCATAGAGAATAGGGTTACAGAATTTCAGAGTGGAAGGGATGCCAGTGGATAGTTTACTCTTTGAAAAGACTTGGAGGAGAATCTTGAGGGTGAATGGGCAGGCAAGATTGAGTCTCAATCTGTATTATTGGAGGTAAGATATATATCAAGGAGTTTAGAGATCCATGGGAGCTCTGACTTTCCTCACCAGCTTTCCACAGGGTTTATTCACCACTATCTGTGCTATCACACAAAATGATATTAAAAAAACCGTAGCCTTCTTCACATCTAGCCAACTTGGCCTAATAATAGTAACACTAGGCCTAAATCAACCACACGAAGCATTCCTACACATCTGCACACACGCTTTCTTTAAAGCAATACTCTTCTTATGCTCAAGGTCCAGTCATTCAGCAGCAGAGAGGTCAAGGAGCTGTCTCCAGTACTCAGGGTTCCTGAAGAGACCTCAGGGAGGTGGTTCTCCTGATCGTGAGGGGGAGACAGGAGGAGGTGGAACCAGGATATGGGTCATTATGTTGGCATGACTCTTGCCCCAGCAGCCCAAGCCTGGGGAGGTTTGTGGGCAGGAGATGGCAACTGGAAAGGCCGATAAGAGATAGGGAAACAGACTCTAGGCCAGATAGGGCCAGATAGAGAAGAAAAAAGATTCTAGAAATCCCCAGGGCTGTCAGAGTTTTGAGATAAAATCTGGACCAACCAGAGAGATTCGTGATCCAATAGCCAAGAGTTGGCAAAAATAGTCCCTGTCCTCAAAAAGCTTCTGTTCTGTGGAAAAAGACAACATGCAAAACACTCGTAGCTATAAAATATGGACAGTACAAATGGAAGGTAACCTGAATAGAAAGATACTATCATTATGTCTGAAGAAGGAAATGGCAACTACCTCGGTATCTTCCAAGAAAGCTCCAAATTGGGTCACAAAAGGTTAGACATGATCAAGACAACTGAACAACAAAAAGAAATTAAGAGGGGCTGGAAAAGGTTTTTTTTTTTTTGCAGGGTCTACCTAGATTATGATTTATTTCTCAATCATAGATAGAGGGATGGATTTTGAGACAGGAAGACCTGAGTTCAAATCCTTCATCTACCACTAAATAACTTTGTGTCATGGATCCCTTTGACATTCATAGTGAAGGAAACCTATGCATCTTTTCTCAGAATCATGTTTTTAAAGGCATAAAAGAAAACATATAGGATTACAAAGAAAACAATTATATTGAAATATGGGCATCTCAAAGGGCTATAAAACTATATATCCTTTGACCCAGCAGTGCCCTTATTGGGTCTGTATCCTAAGAAAATGATAAAGGAGGGGAAAAGATCCACATATGCAAAAATGTTTTTAGCAGCTCTTTTTGTAGAACAAAGAATTGGAAAATGAATAGATGCCCATCAATTGGAGAATAATTGAATAAGTCGTGGTACATGAAGGTAATGGAATATTATTGTTCTATAAAAAATGATGAACAAGCTGATTTTAGAAAGGCCTGCAAAAATTTACATGAACTGATAAGAGAAACGAGCAGAACCAGGAATACCTTGTAAACAATAACAGCGAGAATGTGTGATGATCAACTATGAAAGACTTTGTTCTTCTCAGTGGTTCAGTGATCCAAAGCAATCCCAATAGACTTTGGACAGAAAATGCCATCTGCATCCAGAAAAAGAACTACGGAGATCAAATGTAAATCAACACATGTTATGTTAACTTTTTTTTTTTTTTTACCTCTCCTCTGGTTTTTCACTTTTGCTTTGATTTTTCTTTCCCAACATGATTCATAATGTGTATTAAAAATAAATAAATTTACTAGAATAAAGAAATATGGGTATCAAAATATTTTTAAAAACCAAGTTCATGGAACCCAGGATAAGAGCGCTATATAGATTCGTGACAAAAAAGTCATTTAATCTCCCTGGTCCTCAGTTTACTCTAAAATGGGGATGATAACTTGAGTAAACACTCCACAGGGTGGGTGTCCTAAACAAGATAATGTATGTTAAGTTCCTTCCAAAATTTAAAGTGTTATTTAAATATTTTCATTATCAGTGATCATTATTGTTATTGTTACCATTATTAGGATTCTCGTAGCTCCCTTTCTTCCTTTTCTCATTCCCTTAATTCCTTCCTTCTCTCCCACTCTGCCAGGGAACAGAGGGATCTTATTAGAGTCAGATCTCCAGAGAGAAATCTGTGTTTGTGAAGGAATGAACTCTTTCTCCTATGAGTGGGTAAAGAAAATGAAGTGGGTTTTTTTTTTCAAATGCACATATGTGTGCACGTTATGGTTTTATGGGAGGTAGTTCAGGTTTGGGGTAGCAGAGATATTGATCTGTATCTGGTGGCCAGCTGGTGAAGGTGGGTCCAGGGTCTCTGGATTCTAAGGATAGGGAGCAATGGGCAGAAAAAAGGTCAGTTTCAGTAAGGTAAAGTTGATTGGCTCAGTCTGGGCAGGAAAAAAAAAACAATAAATAATGACCAATGACTGGTCTTTCTTACAGATCCCCAAATGTGGCCTGTGGAACATTGCGGCTAAAAGGATCCTAGATTAAGAACTGAAAAGGACAATAGAGGTCAATTCATCCAACCCCCTCATTTTTACAGATAGAAATCATTCAGGTGATTTACTCAAGATTTTAGGATGTAGAATGTAAGAGGTGGAATCACTTTACAAGGTAGAATGTCAGAACACAAAAAGTAAGGGGTAAGAGGAACCTTAGAATGTAGAATATGGCCATTTTAGGACATAAAATGTTAGGGCTCTAAATGTTCTTTGAGTAAGAATGTCAGAGCTGGGAGGGCCTTAGAACAAAGGATGTCAGAGCTGTGTAGGCCCTTAGAATATAGACTGTCCAAAGGGGCATTGGTTGTTACAAATGGAAGCAATCTCAGAACAAAGAATGTCTGGTCCAGGTGAGTAGGGATGGTTGGTTTCCACTGTAGATCAGCAGGATAAACAAACTGTTGCCCATGTGGGAGATGGGCCAGATGCTTTTCTTTGCCTTTCTGATTCATCAAAGAACAGCTCTCAAAGCTTCCCTCTAATGGGTTCATTGTGTTTATCACAGGTGCACGTAACTTTCCATTGGGAAGTCCCAGCCCTAAGAGGCCTTTCAAGGGCATGGCCAACACTGACTAGTTCTCTGTGCTGGGTTGATCACACTTTAATGTTGGTACCATCCTTTCCCCCTTTTCTCCAAAACTAATTGATCATCAACAAGTTATTTCCTGAGTAACCACTGTTTGTTTAGGCCTATGCTCAGTGTTTCCACCTTCTAGATTCCCAAAGTCAGACTACAATCCCTTCCTCTAAGTTACTGTCCCCCCTAAACCTGCCTCTACCTTTCCAGGCTCTGCTTGTGTTGTTTTTCCCCTGCCCCAATTCCTTGTTCTTTCATTCTAATCTTTTAAAAATTTCTCCAGGAAGGCCTCCTGCCCATTCTAGTCCACTTGTTTCTACTCCCCCAAAGAACACTTGTTCATTGGTTGTATGTGATGACTGTGTCAGCACCTTGGATACTTAAGAATCAGCTGGAGTCAGGTTCAGCAAAAGTCCTTGATCTTTATTCTTTGTGAACGTGAATGGAATGGCAACACGAATCTGGCCAGGAGTCACTCTGGCTCTTTTACTCCACCTTTGTTTCCCTCCTCCTCATCTCTCTATACACCAACAGATAAAGACCATACAGAATGGTGGGGCAGGCCATTTTCCAAGCAAATGCTAATAGAGTATTGTCCAGTTGGTAATTAGCCTTAAGTACTTGTTTGTCTGACCCTCAATGCATGAACTCAAGAGTTTCAGCCCTTTACAGTTG
Source organism: Sarcophilus harrisii (assembly GCF_902635505.1). Classification (NCBI taxonomy): domain Eukaryota; kingdom Metazoa; phylum Chordata; class Mammalia; order Dasyuromorphia; family Dasyuridae; genus Sarcophilus; species Sarcophilus harrisii. Next base: position 551,824,537 of record NC_045428.1, read on the forward strand.
TGTACATGGAACTGTGGGTAGATCAGTATGGCTGTATCTGGATGCATGGAGGATCTAGAAAGTCAGGAAGGGATGAAGTCTTGAGGAGCATTGAATGCCAAGTAGAGGATTTATTTAATCCTACATCGTAATTGCTTTCTTGGCTGCCACATCACACAATTGACTCATCCAGAGATTTTGGGATATTTAGACCTCATGCTCTCTAGCCAGATCTCCCCCATCTTGTGTTCCAGAAGTTGATGTTAAATGCAAATGTAAGACTTAGATTTTTTCCTAATATATTTCATCTTATTAGATCCAGCCAGCACTCTACCTCTTTTTGAAGCCTAGTGATTATCTACTTGGTTAGTTTTCCTTCCTAGCTTTCTGTCATCTGCAAGCCTCTGACAAAAAATTAAATAGCAGAAAGCTAAATACAAATTCTGAGAGCGTTCTACTAGGGAACATTTTTCCAGGAGGCATAGAATAATTAATGACTGCTCTTTGAGTCTGGTCACAGATAAATAGAAAGCTGAGGCATTTATTAAGTGCTTACAATTGATAAAGCATTTATTAAGTACCGTCATTGGCTGCTTTCCATGCCTGGATGCTCTCCATTCTTATCTCTGCCTTCTGGCTTCCTTCAAGCTCCAGCTAAAATCTTACCTTCACAAGAAGCCTTTCCTGATTCCCTCTTAACACAAGTACTTGTCCTTTACTGATTATTTCCAAATCTATTCTGTATATAGTTTGCCCACAATAACATGTTTGCATGTTATTTCTCCCATTAAACTAGAAATTTCTTGAGGGTAGGGACTGACTTTTGCTTTTCTTTGTATTCTCAGGGCTTAGCACAGTACCTAGCATGTATAGAAAGTGCTTAATAAATGCTTATTGATTGACTGACTAAAATAGGTCAGGTATTGTGCTAAACGCTAAGGATTTTTTTTTTTTAAAAAGGAAAGAAAATAAGATGGTCCCTTCTCTGAAGAGCTTATATTTTATTAGGAAAAGACAAAACACTAAAGGGATGCTGTATAGGATAGTGTAAAGGAAAAGGAGGAGAAGCAGAGAAGGGAGAATACCCAAAGCCAATAGGGAGATGGAATAACCTGGGAAGTGAGTCAGCAGAAAAGTGAGCATTGTGGCTCATTGGTGGTTATTCAACCAATTCCAAACCTATCCAACTGTGCCTGCCTAAATGTGTACAGCCCATATTTCCCCATTTTGTTCTTAAGAAAAGGATAAGATTTCTAAAATATATGTAGAGTTGACTCAAATTTATGAGAATTCAAGCCACTCTCCAGTTGATAAATGGTCAAAGGATATTAACAGACAATTTTCAAGAAATTAATTAAGCATCTATAATCATATAAAAATGCTCTAAATCGCTATTGATCAGAGAAATGCAAATGAAGACAATTCTGAGGTACCACTACACACCTCTCAGATTGACTAGAATGACAAGAAAAGATAATAATGGATGTTGGAAGGGATGTGGGAAAACTGGGACACATACATTGTTGGGGGAGTTGTGAACTTATCCAACCATTCTGGAGAGCAATGTGGAGCTGTGCCCAAAGAGCTATATCCTTTGATCCAACAGTATCTCTTCTGGACCTGTATCTCAAAGAGATTTTTAAAAAGGCAAAAGGATCCACATATGCAAAAATGTTTGCAGCTGCCCTTTTTGTAGTGTCAAGAAACTGAAAAGTGAGTGAATGCCTATCAGCTGGAGAATGGCTGAATAATTTATGGTATATAAATGTTATGGAATATTATTGTTCTGTTAGAAACAATAAGCAGGATGGTTTCAGAAAGGCCTGGAGAGACTTATATGAACTGATGTTAAGTGAAGTAAGTAGAACCAGGAGATCACTGTATACAGCAACAACAAGATTATGTGACGATAAATTATGACTCTTTTCAACAATGAGATGATTCAGACCAGCTTCAATGGTCTTGTGATGAAGAGAACCATCTGCACCCAGAGAGAGGACTGTGGGGACTGAGTGTGGATCACAACATAGTGTTTTCACTTTTTTGTTGTTTGCTTGAACTTTGTTTTCTTTCTCATTTTTTTCCCTTTTTGAGCTGATCTTTCTTGTGCAGCAAGATAATTGTGGAAATATGTATAGAAGAATTGCACATGTTTAACATATATTGGCTTACTTGCCATCTAGGGGAAGGGATGGAAGGAAGGGAGGGAGAAAAAAAAATTGGAATATGAAGTTTTGCAAGGGTGAATGTTGAAAATTATCTTTGCCTGGTTTTAAAAATAAAAAAAAGCTTTAAGAAAAAAAAAGAAAAGCATGAAAGATTTTTTCTAATACTTTCCTGAAATAAAGTAAGCTACAGGACCATTCTTTTAATCTAGCAGGATGGGAGTTTTGTCAAAAAACAATGTTAAGTCAGATGTGATTTCCTGTTCTTCTTCTTTCTTTGGATGACCTGCTCTTGATGAACCCATATTGTCTCCTGATGATCACTGCTTTCTTTCTTTTTTTTTTTCATTTTCACTCACTATCCCTTCTAGAATTTTGCCAAAAATTGAAGCAAAACTCACTGACCTATAGTTTATAGACTTTGTCCTCCTCCTCTTCTTGGAAATCAAGGCAATATTTGTTTTTTTTTTCTACTTTTGTAGTATGTCTCTCCTTCTTTCTTATCTTTCAGAGGTCCTCAACATCAGTTCTGTAATGATGTCTGTCCTGAGATTCAGTTCATCTATCTGGCACAGGAAATCTGAATTCATCAGTGCTCTCATTCAGGTGCTCTCTTATGCTCTCTTGAGATTGGGAGAGCTATGGTACAATATGGACTTAGATGAGCAAGACTTAGGGTTGGAAGCAATTGGGAATTCTGAGGCTGGACATTTGGGAAGCAACATTTTCAGGTGTGTAAATAAGTTCTGGGCCAAATCAGGGAAGAATGGCAAAGTTGTTTTAGGCAGGGTTATCAGAGGTAAAGCTGTGAAGTAGAGATTTGTCTTTGGTTGGATTTTTCCCACACCTCCAGTCTCCACCCATTCTGCTTCCCATCCTCCTCTTATTTCTTCTGGATTCCTTGGCATCCAGTGCCTTCATGTTGTTCTTAGACACTACTTAGAGCCTCTCCTTTTCCCCAAGGGATAGCTGGGTGAAAACAACTTTGGTTTGTAGTCAGGAGACTTGGGTCAGAGTCTTAGCTCCCTGACCTGATAGCTGTATAAGCTGAGCAAATTACTTCAATATCATCATCTCTAAGTAAGGATAGTGGTATTCCACCACTTATCTCTTTAAAAGTTCAACTCCAAAGCTTCCTTGTGGTCTAAATTAAAAAAAAATATTTTTCTCCTTCCCATCTCTCCTCTTCCCATTAAGAAAAAAAAAACTTGCAGCAAATGCATCATGAAGCAAAACAAATTCTCTCTCAAGCCTTATCCAAAAAAGTGTGTCTCAATATTCACTTTCAGTCCTTCTTCTCTCTATTAGGATACAGGTAGCATGCTTTATCATCTGGAACTATGCTTGGTTATTGTGTTGATCAGAACACCTAAGTCTTTCAAAGTTGTTTGTCTTTATAATGTTACTGTATATATTGTTCTCTTGGTTTTGCTTTCTTCATTTTGCATCAGTCCATGGGAATCTTCTCAGGTTTTTTTTTAAACCATCTGCTACATAATTTGTTATAGGATGACAGTATTCTATTACATTCATATACCACAATTTGTTCAGCTATTCCCCAACTGGGCAATTGGATTGTGCAATGGATAGAGCTCTTGCCTGGATGGAGAAAAACTCATCTCCCTGAGTTCAAATCTGGTCTTAGATATGTGTTAGTTGTGTGACCCTAACCCAACTCACTTAACACTGTTTGTCTCAGTTTCCTCATTTGAAAAATGGGTTGGAAAAGAAAATGGCAAAAAACACTTCTGTATTTTTGCCAAAAACGACCCCAAATTGCATCATGGAGAATCAGATTTGACTGAACAATAACAAAAGCTTCCAAATTGTTGGGCATTTCCTTAGATTCTAGATCTTTGCTATTACAAAAAGAATCATTATTAATATTTGTTTACATGTGGATATTTCTCTTTGATTTGGGACTATGGGCCTAATAGTATTGATGGGTTAAATATAACACACAATTCAATAACAATAATATAGTTACAAATTGATTTCTGGAATAACTGGCCCAAGCAGAGCTCTGCCAACTAGATCAATGAATTACTTTGATCAGTAGAGATCACCTACACTTTTGAAATCATAGGTTTGCATAGTATTATCTCATTGTCATCTTGTTTGATAAAATTCAGAAAAAAGGCCTTGCAACAAGTTACTGTCCTATTTTTCTTTTGTTTAGCATTCAAAAGACTCCTAGTAAGTAGATTTTTTAAAATAATTGAATAAAAACTTTGGAAAATAGCTATTCTGTTGCTTCAGCAAAAACATCTTTGGGCTAACTGCCATAGAAGACAGGATAAGGGAGAGGGAATTATAAGGACAGAAAAGAAAAGTCAGGAAAGAGATGTTTTAAGATCCAAATGGGCCTGAAAGAATCAGGAATAGATCATCTTGGACCAAAAAGACGAAAAATTTCTGAACTTACTTTCTCTTCTCTTCCTTTTCATGACTTTTAAATAAACTGCCTTCAATATGATCTAGAGAAGCAAAACAGAAGAAAGGAATAAAGAAAGGAAAATAGAAAGAAAGGAAAGGAGAAATTAGTAAAAGAGGGAAGAAAAAAGAACAAAATACAGGAAGAAAGAAAGAAAGAGAAGAAAAAAGTATCAATAAAATATTAAAAATACACAGAATAAAATACAGAGGTTCTAAAGAAGACATAAGCAGGTGGCATTTTTGTTACTATCATATGTTTTTAAAAACAAACCACTTAAAAGTTTACAGTTTCACATACAATCTTTTCTATTCTCTATATTTTGGAATGTCTGTGCTTATTGATTATATGTGTTTATTATAAAAATTAAATTTTATTCCTTGTTTTTCCTCAATATATTGTTGTTTCATCAAATATTTCTCAAATTCCAAAGCAATTCCAATAGATTTTGGACAGAAAGTGCCACCTGCATCCAGAAAAAGAACTGTAGAGATTAATTGTAAATCAACGTATACTATGTTCACTTCTTTTTTCTGTTTTTTTTTCTTTCTCCTATGGTTTTTCCCTTTTGTTCTGATTTTCCTCTCCCAACATAATTTATAAAACAATGTGTATTAAAAATAAATAAATTTAAGAATAAAATATTTCTAAATTACATAAACATTTTTAAATATTCATTAAAAATGTTTTTAGTTCCAAACTCTTTCCTTTCCTCCTTCCTCTCCTCTCTTCTTAAGAAGTCAAGCAGTTGATCTAGATGATATATCTGAACTCATGCAAAACATATTCTATGTTAGCTAGGTTGCAAAAGAAAACAAACCACCCCTCCCTGAAAAATAAAGTAAAAAAAGTATGTTTCAATCTGCATTTAGATTTCATCAGTTTTTTCTCTAAAGGTGGATAACATTTTTCATCTTTGAGATTGTATTAGATCATTATATTGCTCAAAATAGTTAAGTCATTCACAATTCACTATGGTACAATATTGATGTTACTGTACCCAGTGTTCTTCTGGTTCTGTTCACTTCACTTTGCAGTATATGAGTCTTCTGAGTTTTTGGAAACATTTCTTATTGCACAATACTATTTCATCACAATCGTATACTACAACTTGTACAGTTGCTCCACAGTTGATGGGCATCCTCTCAGTTTCTAACTCAGCCACCACAACAAAGAGTTTTTCTTAGTATTTTGTACACATAGATTATTTTTTCTGTAAAAATGAAAATTTAATTAATTTTAAATTGAAAAGAGGTATCACGGGGAAAGAGATTTTGTACAGCTGCTCCCCAATTGATGGGCATCCTTTAAATTTCTAACCCTTAGCCACCACAGCAAAGAGCTGCTCTTAGTATTTTGTACATCTAAATTATTTTTCTTTAAAAATGAAAATTCAAACTGAGTTTTAAGAAGTGGAAGGAGGTGTCATGGGGAAAGAAACTCGAGGAGATGCAAACAGTTTGTGTGTGGGGGGGAAGTTCCCTATTTTGTTCCATGTCTAATTTCAAATGTGAACTCCAGTATTTCAGTTCTGCCTCAGCATCTGACCCCTGCTTCCCTGTTTCATAGGGCAGGGTTGGTTCCCATTTCTGGGATAGCTCTTCCCACAGAATCCCCAACACAGCAAGGTAAGGAGGTGACCCAATGTACTGCCCCCTCTCTTTTTTCCCAGCCTGATCCTGGGACAGCTTGTCAGAGCCAGGCAGCAGTAGAATCGCTGAGGTCAAAAGGACAGCTTTTAAAGAGGAAGATATTTTGAGAAAAACAACCATTTCACAACACTATTGATAGTGTGTGGGCAAACTCCCCTGGCAGACCCTGGACTCCTCCGTCCATGTTATTCTCTTAGATTTGTGACTTGTCTGAGAAACAGACCTGGTTTACGATTTAGGGCTTTTGTGACCCATTTTTTTTTTTCTCCAGGAGGGCTATCTATCCAGACCTGGTAATTATTTCAGTCACTGCAATCAGTAGCACTTATGGCTTCCCCTGGGGAAGGGGAGATGTGCTGAAAGGACCTGGTGCAGAGATTATTGTGTGGTGGACATTGTGGTATCCTTTATCCCCCTTCCATTAATTCACCATGTGGGGCCTAACATGGGGCATCAAGCAGAGGCTTTAAAATGTATGAATGTAGTTTTTTTCATGGATTCAAAATCTGTCTTATGATCTCCTACAACAATTAAAAGTAAAACTCTCAGCATAAACATGCATAGTACAGCAAGCCAAATTCCCACATTGATCATGTCTGAAATTATGTGTCCTTTTTGGAATTTTAAGTTCATGAACTCACGAGCAGAAGGTGAGTAGCATGTTTCATTTTCAGTTTTCTGGACTTGTGATTTTTGCTTACATTAATCAGAATGCCAAAATCTTGAAAATCTGTTTTTATCAAGGATGCTGTTGTTCCCTTGGTTCTATTCTTATTGATCTGTATCAGTTCACAGAGACCTTCCCAGGTTTTTTATGAAATTGTCCATTTTTAAAAATATTTTAGACCATGACAACACTCTATTACATTCATATGCTATAATTTGTTTAGCTATTTCTCAATGGGAGTACAACCCCCAAACCCCACTGGAACTATTCAAGCAGAGACTGGCTGAGCCCTTGTCGAGTACATTGGTGGAGGGTGGGGGAGGAGAATGCCTGCTCTGGAATGGATTGCACCAGATGTGCCCTGATGTTCCTCTCAGCTCTAAGCCCTTATGGTAAGGTCCTTGAGGTCAGGAAATGTTTGAGTTTTGCATTTGCAACTCCAGCATCAAGGACTTTTGCACAAATACCTTGTAGAATTGAATTAGATCAGTTGAGAGAAATGTGATACCAAGGGAAACTGGAGGACCTAGCTTCAGATTCTACCCTTTTTTGCCTACATATGTGACCTTGGGCAATTTTGCTGAGCCTTGGTTTACTCATGTGTAAAAAATGAGAAATGGGGTGACCTAACTGGCCTCTGAAGTTCTTTCTAGGTTTATCTAAGTCTATAATGATCCTTTAAATGGTGTGAATTAAGGCAGGAATATGGTTATAATGGATCATGAAAGTCTAGGGTTTCTCTGAGATATATAAACTCCTGCCTGACCCTCTGGGCCTTCAGTTGCCTCCATCTCTCTCATCCTGGAGTTTAGAGCACTCCCAGGGGGACTGGTTAAACAGAGTAGGGAGAGGTGGCTTAGAGGCCTTGAACAAGTACAAGAGAAAGGGGCTTGCATCAGACCTGACAGGGTTGAGGTAGACAGTGCTGGATGGAACCCAGGCTTCAGTCTCTATATTTGCAAGGACTGCCAGGGCTATGACTCTGGGACTTTGCAATTTCCCTTTCAGGAACAGGAGGCAATGAATGGGCTTTCCAGCAGGCTGAGACTCTGGCCTAAGGAGCTTAGGCTGGAAGTAGAGGGAGCTGCAGAGAGAAACCAAACGGAGCCACCATTTATGGACCCAAGAATAGGAGCTCTCCAGTGGAAGACAAATCAGACCAAGGCATGCAGCAGGCCCTGATGTAACCCCTTAGATGAGTTACATCACTTCTGGACCCCAGAGGTTTCTCCTGAAGAAGCCAGAAAGGCATTTCCTCTTTAACTAATAATAATTTACCATTTGCATATAAACAAGGCCATAATAATAGCAATAATAACGGAATTTAAATGCCACTTTGCTGTTTAGAAAAGTATTTTACATGTTGCTTTTAATATGACCCTCACAACTGTGAGATTTGTAGATGTTTGACTACAAGCATCCTAATTGTACAGATGAAAAAACTGAGATTTAGCTTCTCTGAGTTGACACATATAATAAGTGGTAGGGATATTCAGGATTCAAATCCAGGTTCCCAATTCCAGGGCCTCTTACTCATATCTCGTCTCCTCTCTTTGGCATTTAAGGCCTCTGAGATCTGCCCCTAATCTCCTCAAACTTCTGAGACATTTTCCCCAATTCTTACTCTCCTTGTCTAAATCAGTACAAGACATTCACCAAATGTAATTCATTCTCTTGTTCATTCTCTTCTCCAGTTTTTTTTGGTTTTAATTTTTTTTTCAATTAACAAATATTTATTTTCTCTTCCTCCCACCTCATTCTTCCTTTAGGGGAAAAAAAACAATCTTGCAATAAATATGCAGTCAGGCAAAAAAAATTCCTGTATGGACCATATTCAATCTTTAATGTCTAATTCTGCAATTAAGGCCATCACCTCTCTGCCAGGGGTCTCACATATAGTTCTTAACTCCTATTATTTTTGCCAAGGATGAGAAATCTACATGATGTTTGTGAGTTCCTTAAGTGTCTGCTTGTCTTTGTATCTCTGTGTCCATGAGTCCATATAACATATAAATGTTATATCTACTTGTTTCTCTATGTGGGTGTGCAGTATATGGTCATATATGTTGGTATACATCACATATGCTGTTATCTCTGTGTGGATGGGCAAGTCTGGTCTATACGTGGGTGTATATGCATATGTTTGTATATATGTGCACATATTTGCTGTTATGTGTATGTGTCCTGACCCCACATTCAGACTTGTAAAGGACAGGGATTGTGTGCAATATGTGGGGTTTGAGGATAAGCAAAGTGACTTGAATCCAGACTTGGTTATCTCCATAGAATAGCATTTGTTTAGACATTTCTCTGGCTTTCTCCTCAGATACGTCAGCGAGGTCTTTGCCTCTCTCCTTTTTCCTTCTTTCACGCTTCTTTGCCTCAGATGTATTTTTCACCCCCTCCATTAGAATGTAAACTTCCTGAGAGCAAGACTCAAAAGTCTTATCTTTCATATAGCCCCAGGACAAAGTCACAAGGCTTGCACATAGGGGCTACTAAGCACATGTCTGTATAACCAAGTGATTTATCCTGAAAAGAAAAGAAATGCCACAGGGAAAAACTTCATTCTGGAACTTTGCTTTTTTCCCAGGAGATGATGCATCCCCTAGGCAGACTCAGGTCCCTCATGATGTCTCAGCTAGAGAGAGAGCCTCAGCAAGATGCTCTGGCATCAGTTTGGAACAGGAAACTATCCCATAGGCAAGGGACTACAGATGCAGCTTGATAGGGGTAGGTGGGGGGCGGGGGGACAAAGTTCTTAAATTAAATTTTCTATTAGCCCATAATTCACTGCTCCATGCTAACTGCAATATGAGGAGCTATCTTGAGCCTTGTCTGGATGTTTTGGTTCTAATACATCTATGAGAGAAAAGATTATGTTTGTTTGTAAGAACTGAGGAGATCCTCCTTACACTCTGACTTATCCCCTATGTGATTTTCCAACCTTGGGCCAGCCACTTCCCCTCTCCCAACCTCAGTTTCCTTGTCTGCATGAATGAACAGAATGACTAAGGATGCTCCCAGAGCTGCTGTCCTAAGTTCTAGGAGCATCATAGAGTCCATTCTAAGCACCTGCTTTGTGGTCAACCCTGGCCTTGGTGCTGGAGGAAACCACAGGGGGTAATAGCGTTCTATCCCTGAATGAGTTTACACATTTTGTGAGGAAATGAGGTCCATGTGCACAGTAAAAGATAGACTACAAATTCCTTGAGAGCAGACACTGTTTGTTTTTTGTTTGATTTTTGAATTATTTCTTTCTTGCTGTTTTCAATATTGTCTCCTTGAACTTGGAGTTCTGGAATTCAACTATAATGTTTCTGAGAGGGTGTTATTTTTTCTTTTTCTTTTCTTTTTTTTTTTATTAAAAAGTCATGAATTATTTATTTTAAACAATTTTCCCTTTTAAATTTTGAGTTCCAAATTCTCTCCCTAGCTCTCTTTTCTCCCTAATCCCCTGATAAAACAAGTAAAATGATATCAATAATGCATGTAAAATCATGCAAAATGCATTTCCATATTAGCCATATTATCAAAAAAATGATGAAATTATATTTCAATTTGCACTCAAAATTTATCAGATCTCTTTTGAGGCAGAGATATTTTTTCATCATGAATCCTTTGGATTTGTTTTGAATCATTGTATCGATTGAAGTAGCCAGGTCTTTCACAGTTGATCATCATTACAACATTGCTATTATTGTATACAGTGATCTCCCAGTTCTTCCCCTCTTCACTTTGCATCAGTTCATATAGGTCTTGATGTGGGTCTTGATGTGACTCATTATTTCTTATAACACAAAAGTATTTCATCACAATTATATGACTTAATCTGTATTTAGCCATTCCCCCAATTAATGAGCATCCCCTTAATTTCCAATTGTTTGCCATCATAAAAAGGACTGCTAAAATTATTTTTGTATATAGAGAGCCTTTTCTTTTTCCTTTGTTCCCTTTGGGATATAGCCCATATAGTGCATTTCTGGGTCAAATGGTATGCATAGTTTTAATGGGAGTTTTCATTTTGGTATTTCTTTCTGGAGGGGATCAGTAGATTATTTCAATTTCTACTTTGACTTCTGGTTCTAAGATATCTAGTCAATTTTCCTTTATAATTACTTGAAATGTGATATGGTCCCAAAGTTTTTAACTATCTCTCCTTGATCTATTTTCATCAGTTTTTCCTATAAGATATTTTGCTTTTTCTACTACTCTTTCATTCTTTTCAGTTTATTTTGTTGCTTCTTGATGTCTCATAGAGTCATTAATTTCTGCTTGACCAATTCGAATTTCTAAGGAGTTGTTTTCTTCAGTAAGATTTTCTATTTCTTTGATCATTTGGCCAATTCTGATTTTTAAGGAGTTATTTTCTTCACTACCTTTTTATGCTTCTTTTGCCAACTTGTTAATTCTCTTTTCATAAATTTATTTCATTGCCCTCATTTTCCCAGCAAGCTTTTTCTCTATTGCTTTTGTTCAATTTCTAAAATTACTTTATTGTGCTTTCTTTAGCTCTTGTAGAAATTCTTTTTGGGTCTGTGTCCAGTTCTCCCTGAGGCTTTACTCGTAGATGTTTGAAAGTTATCATTTTCTTCTGAGTTTGTGTCTTGAGATTCCCTGCCACTATAGTAACTTTTTATGGTCTGGTTCTGTTTTTTGTGGTTTGTTCACTTTTTCCAGGCTAATTTTTGACTTTGGATTTTCTGTTAGAGATGGATTCTGTTCATTCTGGGTGGGTGTATATGTACTTAAGTATCTGGCTTTGGTTTCTCTCTTTCATGAGTTTCTATTGATTTAATAATTCAACGAGGGCTGTAAGATTGGGGCGGGGTACTTTCAAAACAGTGTGATCTAGGGGCAGGTCTGGTCATTGCTCTCCTGATCTCTGCTCTGGTTCTTCCAAAGGGCTGCTGATCCTTTCTGGCTATAATTACTTCTTTCCACCCTGAAACTGTGACAGGCAATAGCGCTGCTGTATTGTAACTGATCTTGTGCCTAGTGCTAGCACTGAGGTCCCATGGAATCTCTTTTTGATTAGATGTTCAGTCCCCTTGCTCTCCTTGTGTTTTATGCTACCGATGCTACTCCATCTAAGGTTCACAACCTTGTATTGCTTCTACTAAATCTTGCTCCTGACCAGCCCCTATGCCGGTGTCCACGCATCTCTCTTTTTTTGTCCTTCTAAGTTGTGCTAGCCTGGAAAAATGACTCATGATTTGTATTGTTGTTGGATTTCCTGCTCAGAATTTGGTTTGACATCCTTTTTAAGGTTGTATAGAGGGATGAATTGGGAGAGCTCGGAAAAATGCTCACTCTTCTCTTCCAGCTTTCATTTTGGGACTATCCATTTCATTTTGATTTTGGAAATTTTGGAAGGGAAGTATTCCAGAATCTCTTTTTCTGGAGAAGTCTTGTGCTGTCTGAGCACAAGAGATCACCAAAGGAGTGATAAAAACCTTCCGCACCTTCTTCTACTTTCTCTGACATGATATCTTCAGAGAGCATGAGATATTTACCAAATACTTATATATTGATGCAAAGAATTATATCCTCAGTTCCTTCCATTGATGTTTGTGTGCCATGTTCTCCATTCTCCTTCACAGCCTATTTGTCATAGGTCGCTTCTCTCCTAGGTCAATGTTCTTTCTATTACAACCTATTTGTCTCTCTATTTCCAGGGACTCTACATGTTTAGCTTACTTTGCTGCAGATGACTTTCATCTCTCCAAATCCCTAGAATTAGCCACTTTCTACCTTCCCAGGAGTATTGTGAAGAAATGGCTTCATAACCCTTCAAGAGTTCTACAAACGTGAATTGTTCTTATGAGATCCTATGAGCAACCCTTTGGGTGGTCCTACTCCTCTCTTCCCTTTGCTTGCCCTTGGAGTTCTGAGCTCCAGTTTTCTTGGACTTTTCATTCTCTCACCCTTGTCATGTGGGTCCTTGTCTTCTTGGGCTTCTCCTTGAGATCTGCCAGCTCACAGTTGGGGAGGATATAGGTCTAAGTGAGTGGCCATCAGGCTCTGCTCTGTAGTTCTGCTAAGACTACATAGCTAGGGTGGCCATTGGGGTCCCTTTCTTCCCTCTCCCAGTTTCCTCTTCTATAAAACGAGGAGCTTTGACTAGGTGATGTCTAAGGTATCTTCCTGTTGAGGAATCTTATAAAAGATAGTGGCAAGAGTGATGAATTTAGAGTTTGGGGCCCTCTACCCAAATGGAGGCTCTAATATTTAACTTCTCTGGATCTCAGTTTACTCCTTTATAAAATGAATTTAGTCTAGAGAAGGGGTTCTTAACTTAGGATCTAACCAGGAACTATACCTATATTTCGATATGATTAATTTGCTTTGTAATCCTATGTATTTTATTTTGTGCATTTAAAAGCCTTGTTCAGAAAAGGCGTCCAGGGGCTTTCTAGACCTTCCAAAGGGACTGAGACAAACAAAAAGTTAAGAAGCTTTGGTCTAGATGAATGACCTGTAAGGTTCCTTTGAGCTTGGAGTCTGTGATCTTTGTTTTTGGAGGAGAGGGAGGACGGGAGGGATGTGTGGAACAGCAGAGCCCATGGCTGTTTTTCAGGTCAGGGAAACAGCCAGCTTCCTCCAGGCAACCACAGCTGCTCTCTCCAGGTCCCCTGAAGAGGCCTCATACCTCTGGGACTCTCCTGGGCCAGGAAGGTGGGGTGGGCCAGGAGGTGGGGCTGGGAGGGATAATGGCCCTCAGTCACCGGGGTTTGGGGACAGGGTCTGGCTCAGGCGTGTTTGCTCCCTGGCTGGTAACAGGACGTCCTGGCTTCCTCCAATACAAGGGGGTCTCTGTGAATGAGGGGCCAGGGGAGAAACAAGGGGCCTTCAAAGCAGCCAGCCTTGAGTCCAAGCCCCTCTGAGGGGTTTTTTCATTCATGTTCCTGACCTCTAGATCCAGATGTGTTTAAGAAACTGGGAATGGGGGGGGGATAAGGGTAAGCCAAAAAAAAAAAATTAAAGGCCCCCAGAGAGAATCCCTGGCTGAATGAATAGCCTCCAGCCATGGAAGGGATGATAGTACTGGCTTTCTAGTGAGAAGGCCTACCTTGGTTTTCCCATTGAGCAGTAAGTCTAGGTATGAGTCCTTTGTGGAGGCTGCGATCCACTATGGACCCTTACCATGTTTTTCAGGAGTCTCCTTTCTCCTCTGGTTAAGGTGCTTAGACATAACTTGGACTAAATTTCTTTTCTTTGGTGTGTTGAAGGATCCTTTTCCCCTTTCTCTAAATGTCTTTCTGCATTTTGCTATACTGCAACAAAAAGATCGTGCAAGAAGACATTTAATGCCCTTGAGGCTCAGTTTTCTTATTTGGAAAGTGGCTACAAAAATCATGCACTTTCTCTTCAACCTAAGATTGTTGTGGGGAATAGAATGAGAGAAAGGCTTTGTCAAGGTGATGGGCCCCTTCCAGCTAAGAGATTGGTTAGCATTTATAAGTAAATTCTATTTGGTATCAGTGGTAGTAATCCTACTTCTAGGGAATTGAGATCTTTTAACTCAATAATAACTTTGTTATCACCCAATTTGGTCACCTCTTGCCTGGACTATTGCAGTAGCCTTCCAATAGGTCTTTTTTGCTTCTATAATCCTTCTTCCAGACAGCTACCAATTGATACGAACTCCCTCTCCAAATAGTAAAAAAAAAAAAAAAAAGCTCATTTATTCAAATTGGCAGCAAAACACAAATCTAAGAACACAGATCTATTACACCTCTCATTGAATGCTTACTTAAGTATAACTAGTATTTATGTAGTGCTTTAAAGTTTGCCAAGCAGTTTTTCAAATATTATTTCATTTGATCTTCCCAGTAATCTTGGGAGGTGAGTACTGTGGGGAAATTGAGAAAGGCAGAGGCAAAATTACTTGCCCAGGGACATACAGTTGGTACTAGTGGGAGACAGGATTTGAATCTATTCTGACTCCTGGTCCAGAGCTCTATCCATTATCCACTGGACCACCTAGCTTACCTCTTCAAGAAACTTCACTGATTCCCTATTGCAATTAGACCAAATCCTCTCTCTGGCTTTTCAAGCTATTTACCATCTGGCATTAGTCTAATTCTCAGGCTTTTTACACCTGACTCCTCTTACTCCTCTTTTGTATTTCAGCCAAATTATCTTCTTGGTCCCCCCTCCCATCACTCTATCTCCTATTTCCTATGTCCAAGCCTTTTTTGGACACAGCCAGAACAAGGCATTTTTACAGCTTCTTTCAAGTTTGAAGATGGCACCCCTGGTGTATTACTTTCCACATAAAGTTTTAAGCTGTGCCCTGGAGAAGTTAGTATACTATAGTGGAGAGACTTTGGGTGTCAGGGAGGTATTTGAATTCCATCTCAGACAGCTCTCCCTCTGAGACAAATGACCTAAATTCTCTGAGTTTCAGTTTCCCTACAATGGGGAAGAATCACAATGTGAAATAGAAAACTACATAAATGCTGACTTATTATTATAATTATTTCTTAAAACACCTGAGATTTAATTTATCACAGAATAAATCCTTTGGGTGATGAAGGATATAATATGTTGGCATTAAAAATTGGAATTTATTTTTTAAAAAAAGCTTCATTTGTCTCTTGCTGTGTCCCGCTGTGTAAGTTTTCTTACTTGGATCTCCCCCAATAAGGAGGGTCCCATGCCAATAAGCTTTGGGACTGAGGTAGTCACGTGGCCACATCCTTTGACAATCCATAATCTTAGGATTGGCTAATTTCTTGCTCCCCACTTTAAACATACTCCTGTGGGATTTCTGAGATATTGCAGTGTAATTAGGGACTCACATTGTGAGGGCTGTCCCACACAAGTTGCATAGGGGGTATTGCTGTGTGACTTGGAGAAAAGCAGAATTGACATCCTGAGTCCTCCCCCAACCCTATCCAAGGGAAAAGTTAATTCCTGCCAGAAGGAAAAGCAGGAAGCTGGGGCCAGAGGTCACCACTCTACTCTTCTCAGAGAGAGGAGGCCCTGGGCTAGAAGTAGATCTATTTACTCCCTTTAATATTATTAGTCTAGGAGATGTGAGTTTTAGATTCAAGCTCACTTCTGATTGCTGCTTCAATATTGGAGGGAAAGGGAAGGACCCCAAAACTTTTCTTCCCAAATTATCAATTTTACAATAAATATACAAAACAATTATCAAAGAAAACACATTCTTTCAAATCGATAGCACATCAAAAATCTAAGGAAATCTACATAGGAGAATATATATATATATATATATATATATATATCAGAAAATATGGAGAGGAGTCCTCCAGTTGGGAATGAGAAGATAACTGCTCAGTTCAGAAAGAGACACAGAGAGATAGAAAACTAGAGACACAGGGAGAATGAGACAGAGACACAGAGACAGAAAGAAGAGAGACAGAGTGAGAGAAAGACCACAGAGAGAGAATGTCCCAGATTTCACCCAAGGGAAAGTTCCCCCAAGTTTAGTAAGCTGGGGATGAGGATATGATGGAGACCAGCAGCTTCTCTCAGAGCTTTTTCCCACAGTCTTTTCCTTCAGCAATGTGAATGGAGGTTGGCTTCTTCCAACTTCTCTCTTGAAACTGGGGGCCAGAAATGGGCAGGTGAGACTCACCAGCTTGTCCTACCTCTCCCCCAGACTCTGGGCCTGGCTTTCCCCAAGAAGGAGGGTCCCATACCAGTGGACTTGGGACTGGGTTACAAAAGAATGCTTGGCTTCATGATTCACTGGGGCCAGCAGACTTCAGGTCAGACCTGCCACACTGAGCTGTGTTTCAGGATAATTCACATTTAACTTCATTTCACTAAAAGAATTAACATGCATTCATTGGATAGGAGCCCCTCCAAGATAATCCCTTAAGTCTGCTTTGGGATTGGGCCGAGGCTTTACCATGGGTAAGGGGTGGGGGTGATGGGGAGATGAAGTGGGACCAGAGCCCATACCCTGGAGAACTTAACCCTTTAAGCTCCAGAACTTGCATATGGAATAGGGAGTGCCTCGGGTGGCCCACTGGTGGTTCTAGATGCTCTTAATTTTACTTAATTTTTACTTAATTTTACTCCTGGGTCATCATTTGCTCTCTCTGCCAGTAAGTATTACTCTCATCCTTCTATTCTGCCATCATGATCAAATTAATCCTGCCATTGCTGCTGGGAATGCTGGGCCAAGGTACTCCCCTTAGACACCATTCATCATATTTGTAACTTTCCAAACAAAAACACCCTTCCTGGGTCATTGTTCACCTTTACACTTTGTCAGTCTTTGTGTTTGTATCCCATTCCTCCCCTACTCCCCACCCCCTTAGTACAAGGTTTGGCTTGTGGTAATTGCTTAATAAATGCTTTCTCATTCATCTCTTTTCTCTATCTCAAGTCCCTTCCTTTGCCAATTCATCCTCTGTACAGTGGCTAAATTGATATTCCTAAAGCATAGTTTTGATGACTACTCAAGAATAAACTGCCCAACTCCATTGGCTGGTGATTATAAAGAGCTTCTGGGCTTTTCCCACATTTTCTCACCTTTTCTCACTTTTCAATCCAGTTAAATCGTCCCTCTTGTTGGTTCCTTGTACCTATTTTTCTTTCTCCTACCTCTGGATCTTTGCATAAATTGTGAGACAAGCCTGGAATTCACTCTTCTCACCTTTACTCAGATCCCTAAGCTCCCTTCAAAGCTTGGCTCAAGGGTTGCTTTCCATGATCCTTACAGGAGTCCTTTGGAATGGCTTTGGATACATGGTGAATTTGCTTATCCGTCTATGCTGTATTTCTCCTACAGACTACAAACTCCTTGAGGGAAGGGAGCCTATTATTTTTGTCTCAGCATCCTGGCTCGGTGCCTGGCACACAGTAGGTAGACTTTTCAGAATTTTGTGGATAACTGAACTGGACTGGAGACACTACCCTGAAACTCTCTCTCAGCAGGCTGGTCTCAGGCAGCAGAGGAAGGAAGTGAAATGGGGGTGGAGTGGGGTGGGGTAGGGGAGGTAACTTCTCCTTTCTTCACAGTGGAGTCTGGGCCGTCTAGTTCTTCTTCAGCTGCCCCGTTGGAAGCCGAGCAGACAGAAGGGTGGGCTCCTGCCAAGCCAGGCAGCCAGCGACCATGGCCCTCAGAATGGTCCCAACCCAGAGCATCTGCTATTGCTTCAATGTCAGAATCGCCACCACAGCCCTGGGCATCTACCATGTGGTGAGTCCTGTCCCTTTCCCTTTTCTGGAGTCAGGGTCCGATGGGAGCCTCCTATCTTTCTCTGAGATGACTCCTCTTCTACAAGTTGGGGTTATCACCCTGCCCTTTATCTACCATTATCTCTAACGGCCTGTAGCTGTGTCATACCCACAGACAAGGGTATGGGAGGGCAAGGGACCGGCGGCAGAAGTTTGGGCCGTCACATCTCCGTTTCAGTCCTGACTTGACCATTGGTTCACAATAGGATCTTTTAAAAGCTAAGTTCTCTCCCTGGCCTTCAGTTTCCTCCACTTTAAAATGAGGGTGTTGGATTCTGGGGTTCCTCTTAGCTCCAAAAGATGACTCATTTTTGGTTGGAACCCTGGTTTGTCCACTTTCTGCTCAGATGACTTCCTGCTCCCCCGAGTCTCAGATTCCTCATCTGCAAAATGGGGAGATTGGACTAGCTGACCTAAGAGGTCCCTTCCCCATCTAGATCAACACCCCATCCTAGGGATAGATGTGCAATCCCTAGGGGAGCGGGGCTGGTCTTGGAAGGAACATCTGTTTTTGTTTTGCTCCTTCCTGTTACCAAGCTGCCTTCCTAGTTTTCACTTCTCCCAGCCTAGTTTCCTTGGTAGTTTGCTTTGGTCCTGCCTTCCCCTTCTTCCTGGCTTCCTGGCTTTGATCTTGTTCTCCTTAAGGCTGAACATGAGTGCACTTCAGAGATGACAGGACCCTCCTCCAGCTCAGCCCCAAGGGAGAAAGGAGACTTTGAAGGAGATGGAGCATTTCGATTGTAAGGGAAAGTGCTTGGTATTGCTTTCCATCTTAGCTTTATCACCTGTGCCTAAGTCCCCTAGGAGGAGACCAGCAGGGGAAAAAGAGAATTCTAATGACCTGAACACAGAGAGACCTGAGAGAAAATTGGAGAGAATTGTTCAAAGTAGAAATGCATCTTTCTGGGAGAAAAAAAAAAGTAAAAGCCCTAAGCTTCCTGAGAAAAATAAGATGCCTTCCAGCTCTAG
Source organism: Sarcophilus harrisii (assembly GCF_902635505.1). Taxonomy (NCBI): domain Eukaryota; kingdom Metazoa; phylum Chordata; class Mammalia; order Dasyuromorphia; family Dasyuridae; genus Sarcophilus; species Sarcophilus harrisii. The sequence continues at coordinate 551,843,626 of NC_045428.1, forward strand.
TGAAAAAAAAAATAATGTGAATTTAGAGGCAGCAAATCTTGGCTTGAACACTGGCTCTGCCATTTATACCTTGGGTGATCTCTGGCTAGTCATTCACCTGTCTAGGCCCAATTTCTTTATCTGCAAAATGAAGTAGTTGGATTAAACTGTTTCTGAAAGTCTTTCCCTTTCTAAATCTATAAGCCTACGAATCCATGTATATATTAATAGTAATGCGGAAGGACAATGATGACATATCTAGCTCTGAAGAGTGTCACCAGAATGGGGAGGAGCCCCCAAGATCATGTTTGGTCAAAGGCATTGGGGGGGTGATTGGGCGGCTGGGTGTTACACCGGATAGAGCACTGGGCTTGGAACCAGGAGGGTTTATTTTCATGAGTTTAAATCTGGCCTCAGATACTTATTAGCTGTGGCTGGGCAAGTCACTGTACCCTTTTTGCCTCGGTTTACTCATCTGTAAAATGAGCTGGAGAAGGAAATGGCAAACTACCCCAATATCTTTGCCAATAAAATAGTAAATGGGATCAAGAAGAGGCAGACAATACTGAAATGATTCAACAATAAAATAGGGTGTAAGATTTCATGGCTCATACAGAGATGAATCCTTCCCCTCAGAGGGATTACAGTCTAGCTAGGGGAATAAATAGAGGAAGTAGGTGAAAAGAGAAGTTAAGAAATCCTGTATAACTATGTGCTGATAGGAGAGATCACCATGCATTGGGATAGTCAGGAAAAGCTGCATAGTAGGGAAGGGGTAGGAAGTGAGCCGCTCCTTTTAAAGGCTGGAAAGGTCAAGACTGGATAAGGATGGCGAAAGAGAACGACATCCTGGGAAGGGGGAATGGTGCAAGTAACAAGGTGGAAGCAGCAATGCTTCTGGAGTATCTGAACAATAGTATGACCTAAAACTGACCGAAGAAGGAGGTTTAGCCATAGATGAAACAAAGCTGAAGGTGACCAGATCCTGAAGAAGAATAATAATATGTATTGTGTGTATATATATACACACACAATATCTATATATTCATATAAACACATGTTCACATATACATACATACACACATATAAATCTGATTTGATATTGACCTTCCTTTGTGAGGCTGTACTATTATTGCCTCATTTTTCAGATGAGGAAACTGAGGCTTGGAAATTTAAATGATATGATCAAAATAGCATGTATTGGAAAGGTACAATTGGAAGCAGGAGATTAGGTTTGGACAAATTATAATTGTCCAAGTGAGAGGTCAAGAACAGGACTCTGGGTGTGAGTGGTCATCTGATCGATGGGGCAGTTTTCCTTGAGTCACATCCATTCCCTGGAAATATCCCACAAGTCCAATGGATGGCATTCGCCAACCTGGGCCATTTTAAGCGATTTCCCCAAAGGTGACAGATGCATATGTACCCACCTAGGCTGGGCTCACACAGCGGCAGACATCTGGATGGAAGAAGGGGCAGTCGTCTCAGATGTTTCTGCCTTGCTTAGAGCCAGAGTCACCCATACTCAGTCACGTACTCAGATCTCTGCCTAGCCGTTGTTACTCATGAGTCTAACCCCCTGGGGAGTAGTAGACCAGTCAGTTGTGCAGCCATTGCCCACAAGAGAAGGTCCCTTGGATTTACAGAGACTAAGCCCTGTGATCTGGAGAGGGTATGGCTTTCCTGGCTCACTCGGGTAATTATGGCAGCTAAGTCTGTCTGGGGAACACACAATCATAGAACTTCTGAGTTGAAAAAGACCTCAATGACCATCTAGCCCAACCCTGTGCTTGTCTAGCATCCCTTCCACAAAAAATCTGGCTATCAACCTTGGTTTGAAGATGGCTAATGAGGGAAAGTGACTCCCTCTGAAGAGCCCCCATTTAACTTTTGTAATTGTCAGAACTGACAGAAAACTGCTATGTTTTTCTTTAGAAGGAGTCTAAATCTGCTTTTCCATAACTTCCCTCTATTATTCCTGGTTTTACCAAGTAGAATAAGGTTCTTCCCTTTTTCTCACAGAAGCATTTCACATACTTGAATGCAGTGATCATGTTCTCCTTTTCCATTCTAAATAATCTAAATTGCCTTCAGCCGATCCTGAGACTTTTCACCATATTAGTTGGTTTTCCTGAGTGCTCTTTAGCTCATCATCATGTCTTCCCCATATTTGAACACAATCCATAAACAAAATGGCTCTGGAAAGGGCAAGTGATGGGGCAGGGAGAGAGTGGAATATTGCCTCTTTTTTCTCTGGAAGCCATATGAAGCCCAAGATGGCATTGATTTTTTGGTTGCCACATCATACAATTGACTCATAGTAAACTTATGGTCCACTGAAACCCCCAGATAGTTTTTCAGATGAATTGCTAACTATAGCCAGGTTTGCCTGCGGGCATCCAATCATAGTGCAACTTGGAGCCTGCTCTTTGCCAGATGTGGCTTCTGATACGGTAAGCTCTTCACACCTGGTCAGGAGGTGCAAGTGGAAGCTCTGTGAGTCGTACCCATTACATAGCTGTTGGAGGCAGTGTGGTACTAGGGTGAAAAGTCCATCTGCTTTGAAGTCAGAACACCTGGCTTCAAGTCTTGAATCTGACACCTAATGTCTTTGCAATGGGGCAAATCAATCCAAATGCCAGGGTCTCAATTTATTTTACTGTCACTAGAAAGCTTCTGAGGTTACTTGTAGCTCTGGTCACTGGTGTGGAAGGTCACCTATGGGTGGCCAATTGGGTTAAAATGTCCAAGTAATTTTATGCAAAGAGGACTTTGGTCCCTGAAAAATGTTCATAGGGTACTTAGAGGCAATGAGCCTCTGTAAGACTCAGTATCTGCTCAGATTACTCATATTGTCCACACATTGAGGAGGAGCTCCCAGGAAGAATCCATTGATCTATCTTTGTGAAAGTCAATGAGGGTGATGGTCTTTTCCAATGCCTTGGAACTGGGCAAGATTCTGTTCATTTCTAATTGAAAAACAAGACATCATTCAAGGCCAGACGTGAGGGATGCTGAGAGAGCAGACCCTGAAAATATCATCTCCACTGGTTTTTAAGGTATTACCAACAATACCCTAGAAATCCATTGCTTTGGTCTAAGATATGGAAGCCTTTTTGGCTATGTAGCTATCCTTTCAAAGCTGGCCATCAAAAGCTTGCATTGGAGTCCTGACTGTCCCCTTGGTAGCTGTGCGTCTTCGGGCAAAATACTTGGCCTTTCTTAGACCCAATTTCCCTTCTGTGAAATGAGGAAGAAAACAGTTGTTTTCTCTAAAGAAAATGGCGCCAAGTTCCAGATAAAAGTCACTGTTATTGCGGCAGAATGTCAGCCTTAGAGGTCACCTAGTCAACTCAGGGTTTTAAGGGGGAATCAATGGATTTTAGAAGCAGAAAACCCAGTTCTTCCAGTTACCATCTTGTGTGGCCCTGGATCCAGGCAATTAATCTCTCAGGGCCTCACTTAGGTGACTCAGGGCTCTATCCCCTGAGCCTGGAGGCCGGAAGACCTGAGAGCAGATTCTCACTAGATGTGTGAATCTTACTCTATACTTGCTTTAGTTTCTCTAACTGTGAAGAGGTGGTGGTGGTGGTAATTATAGCACATATCTTTACAGGGTGGTTATGAGGATGAAATGAAGATTTTTATAAAGAGTTTAGTTACCTAGCATAGAGTAGGGGCTTAATAAGTGCTTATTTCCTTCCTCATCTGTAAAATGGAGCATGAGGTTGGAGGTAGAAGAGATCAATTCTCATGACAGAGGTGAGAAAATGGAGTCCCAGAAAGTTGAAGGGAACTTGCCTGAAATTACAGTGGAAAAAGGGCAGAACCAGGCTCTGAATTTGGATCTTCTCTGGCTAGAGGCAGATTCTTTCCATGGAGCCACAATACCTTTCCCGAACTGTAGGATTCCTTTTGGCTTGGAGGCGATAATTCAGTGATCATCTCGTGATGACCCTTCCATTTCTGGACAGCACTAAATGTTAGGAAGGGCTTGTTTTTAATGATAACAAGCTTAGACATGCAGTCTGGGGACTTCTTCCCTTTGCTCCTAGAAAACAAAGGTAGTTTCTGAAATTATAAACACCCAAAGGGGAGTGAATTGATGAGATCACTGAAATGAGGACTTGGATGGAGCAGAGAGCTGTTTATTTTTGGGGTTTTTTTTGGGGGGAGAGAGATATCACCTCCAGAGAAGGCAGGCCTTGGTGGTATGTCCCACAGGGTGTTATCAAAGAACGGGCGCCTGGTAGGGAAGCTGCAGAGGGATGTCACAGATGGGCTGGATTACTACAGGAGTGACCTCTGCCTGACTTTCCTCATCTCTAAAATGGGGATAAGGAGAGCACTGAAATCCCAGAGGGGTTGTGAAGATAAAAATGAGAGTATTTGTGGCAGTGTTTTGTGAACCTTAAAGTACCTTGTACATGATAGTGATGATGATGATAATGATGATGATGATGAAGAAGGCATTTCTGTTATGGTCAGAAAAAAGGGTGATTTCCTTGCATTCTTAGAACCCAAAATGGGTTCTGTGGGAGGGCCCTTAGAACTCAGGATGTCAGAGTTGGGAGAGCCCTTAGAACCCAGGATGTCAGAGTTGGGAGAGTTCTTAGAACCCAGGATGTCAGAGCTGGGAGGGCCCTTGGAACATGAAATGTTAAAGACTAGGGATGTAGGCATTTCAGAATGTGGATAATTTAAATGTCTGAGCTGGAAGGAACCTTTGCCATCATATTCTTCATACAAATTGGGAATTAAAGCCTGGAGGGGCAAACAAATTTGTTCTAGATTACACAGTGAATAACAAGATGAGGAATATGAAAACTTAGGTCTTTTGTGGCCTCTCCCTCCCCAGCCCAGACTTCTTTCCACCCCACTGTCTCTTTTCTAAAAATTGCGCTCCCAGTTCTGATTTTCTGCATTCTAAGATTGCAAGAAAATTACTTTTTTTCCTAACCATAACAGAAATGCCACCACCACCACCACCATCATCATCATCATCACTACTAAGCATTTACAAAGTATTTTAAAGTTTACAAAATAGTTTATTTCCTTTTATTTTATCCTTTCCCCCCTTTTTTCTTCTTTTCTTTCCTCCTTCCTCCTTTCTTCCCTCTCTCCTTCCTTTCCTCCCTCCTCCTCTGTTCCTTCCAAACACCAAGTACCTCACCCTGCCTTTATAATTATGATCTCTTAGCCTGTAATCTTGGGGAGGACAAGGTCCAGATGTGATTCCCCTGGTCTCTCTTTGTGCCCAATAAAGATTTGAATACAGTCAGCGCCCAGGGTTTCTTGAATGACTGAATGAACAAAATGAATAGCCTTCAAGGTGTAGGGAAGGTAGAAACTGAGGCCCAACAGCCTCTGGGTGACATTTGAAAGTTGGTGTTCAGGGGATTAAAAATAGCTTCTTGACTGTTTGGCAGGGACAGCGCCTGTGCATCTGCTGGCAGCCGGCAACCTTATTTAGCCGAGCGTGGCGGAAATCAGCCGCCCTGTGGGGCACAGCGTGTGTGCCCATGAGAAAAGACAGGCCCTGGCATCTTGCCATTTGGGGTGCTTCCTTTTTATCTCTTGCTCAATTTTTTTTGCAATAATGATGATCAGAGGAACAACATAAGAGAAGGAGGAAGGGAAGACAGCTTCTCTGCCTTTATTTCTTCCTTCCATTGGGGTGACCCATTAAGGAAGACCAGAGGCAGAGTGTATGTGGGTGTGTTTCTGCCTCCTGCTCTGTTCCTCTCTTTCTATAGGGTGCTCAATACCCCATGTTGCCTCTACTCTAGTCCAGATTCTATGGAAGTTTTCAAAAGCTCTGGGTCCTTTCTACATCCTCTACTGCTTTAAACAGTTGGCCCATGTTTTATGTGGCGAGGACTCAGAGCCAGGTTCCTGCATTTCTGAGTGAGTCCATACCAACAGTCAGTCGACAAGCAATTTTTTTTAACCAAATAATTTTTTTTATTTAATAGCCTTTTATTTACAGGATATATGCATGGGTAACTTTACAGCATTAACAATTGCCAAACCTCTTGTTCCAATTTTTCACCTCTTACCCCCCACCCCCTCCCCCAGATGGCAGGATGACCAGTAGATGTTAAATACATTAAAATATAAATTAGATACACAATAAGTATACATGACCAAAACGTTATTTTGCTGTACAAAAAGAATCAGACTCTGAAATATTGTACAATTAGCTTGTGAAGGAAATCAAAAATGCAGGTGGGCATAAATATAGGGATTGGGAATTCAATGTAATGGTTTTTAGTCATCTCCCAGAGTTCTTTCTCTGGGCATAGCTGGTTCAGTTCATTACTGCTCCATTGGAAATGATTTGGTTGATCTCGTTGCTGAGGATGGCCTGGTCCATCAGAACTGGTCATCATATAGTATTGTTGTTGAAGTATATAATGATCTCCTGGTCCTGCTCATTTCACTCAGCATCAGTTCGTGTAAGTCTCTCCAGGCCTTTCTGAAATCATCCTGTTGGTCATTTCTTACAGAACAGTAATATTCCATAATATTCATATACCACAATTTATTCAGCCATTCTCCAACTGATGGACATCCATTCAGTTTCCAGTTTCTAGCCACTACAAAAAGGGCTGCCACAAACATTCGTGCACATACAGGTCCCTTTCCCTTCTTTATAATCTCTTTGGGATATAATCCCAGTAGTAACACTGCTGGATCAAAGGGTATGCACAGTTTGATAACTTTTTGAGCATAGTTCCAAACTACTCTCCAAAATGGTTGGATTCGTTCACAACTCCACCAACAATGCATCAATGTCCCAGTTTTCCCGCATCCCCTCCAACAATCATCATTATTTTTTCCTGTCATCTTAGCCAATCTGACAGGTGTGTAGTGGTATCTTAGAGTTGTCTTAATTTGCATTTCTCTGATTAATAATGACTTGGAGCATCTTTTCATATGACTAGAAATAGTTTCAATTTCTTCATCTGAGAATTGTCTGTTCATATCCTTTGACCATTTTTCAATTGGAGAATGGCTTGATTTTTTATAAATTAGAGTTAATTCTCTATATATTTTGGAAATGAGGCCTTTATCAGAACCTTTGACTGTAAAAATATTTTCCCAGTTTATTGCTTCCCTTCTAATCTTGTCTGCATTAGTTTTGTTTGTACAAAAACTTTTCAGTTTGGTATAATCGAAATTTTCTATTTTGTGATCAGTAATGATCTCTAGTTCTGCTTTGGTCATAAAGACCTTCCCCTTCCACAGGTCTGAGAGGTAAACTATCCTGTGTTCCTCTAATTTATTAATAATTTCATTCTTTATGCCTAGGTCATGAACCCATTTTGACCTTATCTTGGTGTACGGTGTTAAGTATGGATCAATGCCTAGTTTCTGCCATATTAGTTTCCAATTTTCCCAGCAATTTTTATCAAACAGTAAGTTCTTATCCCAAAAGCTGGGATCTTTGGGTTTGTCAAAGACTAGGTTGCTATATTTGTTGACTGTTTTATCCCTTGAACCTAACCTATTCCACTGATCAACTAATCTATTCCTTAGCCAATACCAAATGGTTTTGATAACTGCTGCTCTATAATATAATTTTAGATCTGGTACAGCTAAGCCACCTTCATTTGATTTTTTTTTTCATTAATTCCCTTGAAATTCTTGACCTTTTGTTTTTCCATATGAATTTTGTTGTTATTTTTTCTAGGTCATTAAAATAGTTTCTTGGGAGTCTGATTGGTATAGCACTAAATAAATAGATTAGTTTAGGTAATATTGTCATCTTTATTATATTTGCTCGCCCTATCCAAGAGCATTTAATATTTTTCCAATTGGTTAGATCATAACCAAATAATTTTAACAATAACAATTACTTTCTATTTCCTGTGTCCTTATAGATAATGGTTTCCAAACTTTATAATTTTTTAAATTTACTTTTAAATAATCGCTTTTTTATTTTCAAAATATATCCAAAGATAGTTTTCAACATTCACCCTTGCAAAACCTTGTGTTCCAATTTTTTCTCCCTCCCTTCCCTCACCTCCTCCCCTACACAGCAAGTAATCCAAGATATATTAAATATTTGCAATTCTTCTATACATATTTCCACATTTATCATGAACAAGCATTTTCTAAATTGAAAATTTTTTTAATTAAATTTTTTCTTCTTTCTCCTTTCTCTTGCAGGGGGAGAGGGAACACAATATAAAACCTTTGTAATAAAAAGATAGTCAAGTGAAATAAATTCCCATATTGCTCACGTCCAAATACTTAACATGCTTTTATTAAACTTTTAGTATGTGCCAGACACTGTGCTAAGCATTAAGGGATTCAAAGAAAGGCAAAAACTATTCCTGCCTCAAGCAGCTCACACTGTCTTAGGAAAGGTACCATGTACATATATGGCTGTTTTCAAGCTACATTCAGATTAGATGGACAGAAATCTGAACTGGGAAGTATTAATATCTGGAAGAACCAGGAAAGATTGTCTGCAGAAGGTGGGACTTCAAACAATCAGTTAATCATCATTTATTAAACATTTGATCTGAGTCTTACAGGAAACCACTGGAACTAAAAAAATGGAAGAGAAAAGAGAGAATATTTTAGTCCCAGAGGACAGCTAGTGCAAAGTCATGATGCAAGAAGGGTGGAAGGTTGTATTGTGGTGGATAAACAGTAGAAGTACCAGAGTTGTTGGATTGTGGGTTGTGTGAAAAGGAATCAAGGGTAAGAAGATCGAGGAGATGGGAAGGGACCAGTTTGTAAAAGGCTTTCAATGTCAATAGAAGAATTTATATTTGGTCCTGGATGTAATAGGATTTCATTGGAGTTCATTAGGAAGGGGAATAATATGGTCAGACTTACATTAAAAAATTATTTAAAAAAGTACTAACAAGCATTTAAATTCTCTCTTCCCCACTTTCCCATCCCCCAGTTCTAAAAAGTGAAAATGAAAGTCTATAAACTCAGCAAACTATATTAGCTCTTCCTGTAACTTCTGATGAGTTTGTGGAAAAGCCATTGTTTGGTGCAAATCTGAAAAAGGAAGAAATCTAAACCCTGAAACAAATATGTATAGTCGAGTAAAAAGTTTTTACATTGCTCTTGTCTGGAAATGTATTTCTCATTCTTCACACTGAATGTTCCCTTCTCTGTCAGGAGATGGCCAACATGCTCTCTGGAATCATGGATGATCATCACATTGATGGAGTTCTTAGGTCTTTCTAAGTTGTCAGACTTACCATTTTAAAAAGTCACCTTGTGGCAAAGCGCTGAAAACAATTTCTTTCTCTCTTTTTTTTTTTTTGTTTTTTTTGAAACGGGGATATAATTTATCCCTATCCTCACTATATTAAATTTGAAAAGCAACGTGGCTGATGGAAACCTTCTCAATAATACAGCAAGTAAAACTGGTGTCACTGTTAAACATGAAAATCTAATACAACCCATTAAGACAGTTTGAGAATTTACAATGCAGTAAAAAAGTTATTTATGAAAATTTAGCACCATACAGATGCATTGGCTAACAAGTTGTATACATTTATTAACCATGCAAAGATGCAGTTCTATTGCTTTTCTCTATTCTAGTAAATACCTTTCACTAACAGTTGTAGATATTTCTACATATCTGAATGTATAAGGGCAAATTATATATTGTAAAGGGTAAAAGAAAAGATGCTATCAACGGAGGAATGGCTGAACAAACTAGGTCATATGAATGAAATGGAATATTATTGTGCCGTAAGAAATGATGAAAGGGACAGTTTCAGACAAACTTGGGACGATTTGTATGGGCTGATGCAGAGTGACCAGAACCAGAACAATTTATATGATAATAACATTGTAAAGGCAAGCAATTTTAAAAGACTTCAGAACTCTGAGCAATGTAATGACCAACCACAATTTCCGGAGACTGATGAAAAAAATTACTTTCTGACAGAGAGGTGATGAACTCAAGATGCAGAATGAGATATATATTTTTAGACATGGCCAATATAGAAATTAGTTTTTGCTTGACTATGAATATTTGTTGCGAGGATTTTGGTTTTCTTTTCCAATAGAAGGGTCAGGTGAAAGTGAGAGAAGATTAATATATAATTAAAAACAAGAAAATCACCTTGACATATAAATGGAAGATGGATGAAAGTCAGGAAATATTTAAAGGGGAAAGACTAGTTAGAAGTCTATTGCAATAGTCCAGGTAAGAGGTGATGAAATGATGTAAGTACAAAATAGTTATAGAAAATAATGTGGTGATAGGGGACCAGAGTGGGGGAGAGGGATTCCAAACCACTGGAAGAATCAGGAAAGATTTTGTGTAAGAAATGGGCCTGTAGCTCACCTTTAGGTAAAGCTTGGGATTCCTAGAGATTCCTAAAAATAACTTAGGGATTCCCTTAAGTAGGGGAAATATTCTGGCTTTGGGAGAAAACCAATGCAAAGAACCAGAGGTAGACAATGAAAGTGGTTATGCGTTTGCCTTGTGAATGTCCCTTGGAGGGAGAACTCTGAAATTTTTTGTTGTTGAGGCAATTGGGGTTAAGTGACTTGGTCAGGGTCATAGAGCAAACTCTGAATTTTTTTTTTTAATAGCTTTTTATTTACAAGTTATATGCATGGGTAATTTTACAGCATTGACAATTGCCAAACCTTTTGTTCCAATTTTTCCCCTACTTCCCCCCACTCCCTCCCCTGGATGGCAGGATAACTAATATATGTTAAATATATTAAAGTATAAATTAAATACAAAGTAAGTATACATGACCAAACCGTTATTTTGTTGTACAAAAAGAATTGGACTCTGAAATATTGTACAGTTAGCCTGTGAAGGAAATCCAAAATGCAGGTAGGCAAAAATATAGGGATTGGGAATTCAATGTAATGGTTCTTAGTCATCTCCCAGAGTTCTTTCGCTAGGTGTAGCTGGTTCAGTTCATTACTGCTCCATTGGAACTGATTTGGTTCATCTCATTGCTGAAGATGGCCAGGTCCACAAATTGATATTTTAAAGTACAGTCACGATCATGGTCAAGAAGCTTCAGAAACACTCCTTTGCTTTAAAAAATAAATTCAAATCATTGCATTTGACATTCATATCCATTCACAATCTTTCTCTAGCCCTGTGGGGTCAAACTCAATAGAAATAGAACCACCACCACATATAAAAATGCCAGTCCTGCATATTCACAAAGGAAAATCACATATTAACATTTTCTATGTTTTATTATTTTTATACTTATTTTATTAAATATTTCTCAATTACATTTTCTTCTGCTTTGGTCATGTTGAGGAGTATTGTGGGACACATGCTGTGCACTAACCACCTATTTGACTCTTCTGCATTAGCCCATGTTTTCTTTTCTTTCTTTTTTTTTTTAATAGCCTTTTATTTACAGGATATATACATGGGTAACTTTACAGCATTAACAGTTGCCAAACCTCTTGTTCCAATTTTTCACCTCTTACCCCCCCCACACACCCCCTCCCCTAGATGGCAGGATGACCAGTAGATGTTAAATATATTAAAATATAAATTAGATACACAATAAGTATACATGACCAAAACGTTATTTTGCTGTACAAAAAGAATCAGACTCTGAAATATTGTACAATTAGCTTGTGAAGGAAATCAAAAATGCAGGTGTGCATAAATATAGGGATTGGGAATTCAATGTAATGGTTTTTAGTCATCTCCCAGAAACTCTGAATTCTTAATGGAAAGCTTATACCCCAGAGTCCAAGATTTCAAACAGACGGGAATGATTATAGTTTGGAAAAAACAAAAATTGGAACAAAATTATACAATGATCAATTCTGATGGACATGGCTCTATTCAACGATAAGATGATTCAGACCAGTTCCAATGATCTTGTGATGAAAAGAGCCATCTACACCCAGAGAGAGAACTGTGGGAACCGAGTGCAGTTCACAACATAACATTTTCACTCTTTTTGTTGTTGTTTGTTTGCATTTTATTTTCTTTCTTATTCTTTTCTGGTTTGATTTGATTTTTATTTTCTAGCAAGATAATTGCATAAATATGTATATATTGGATTTAACATATATTGGACTACTTGCCATCTGGGGAGGGGGTGGGGAAAGGGAGGGAAAAGTTGGAACACAAAGTTTTGCAAGGGTTAATATTGAAGAATTATCCATGCATATGTTTTGAAAAATAAAAAAGCTTTAATAAAGAAAAAAAAAAGACAAAAATGGGGTGGGGGTGGGAGTCAGACTATGATGGCCATCTGCAAATATTTCCAGGGATGGGTGGATATAATTGATATGTTCTGATTATTGGAAATAGGGTGGGGTGAGGGATGGGTAAGAACTAGGACAACTGAGCTAAGACTAAGATGGCATGTGAATGGAGAAGTAGGAGTGGGCACAAGAGATGAAGAGGAGGTGAAACCGGAAAGATCTGGCCACTGGTTGGCTATGGGGGGGTAGGGTGGGTGAAAATCCACCGAGGAGGGGTGGGGTAGAAGGCAAGACATTGGAGGTATTGAGCAAAAAGTCTCTTTAGAACGAGTGGGGAACCTTCTTCTGCCTGGGGCCATTTGCATATTTATAACATCATTTGTGGACCATATAAAATGATCAACTTACAGAACTCAAGCAGTAGGAGGTCGTTGTAACTAACTTTCAGCTCATCGTTGCCTGGGTGGACCTTAGCAAATGATTTTGTGGGTCTCATATGGCGTTCTCCATCCCTGCACTTGAACGTGGCTTTTAGCCTTTTATGTATTATGGATAGTCTGGTAAAGTCTATGTTCCCCTTCTCCGAATAATGCTTTTCAATTCATAAAATAAAACCTGTAGGATTACAAAAGAAATCAGTTATGTTGAAGTACAATTAGCAAAATGTTAAGAACTAAGTCCATGGGTCCCAGAAATGTGATGGTGAAGAAAAGGACCACAAACATATTAAGGTGTGAAGCAGACCAGAGACCTTAACCCTTCAAGGAAAGGCATGTTTATCACACAGAAGAAAAGATTAAAATATTCTGGATATTTTAAAAGCAGTTAAGTGAATGAAGGGTTTGGCTGATTCTGTTTGACCCCAGAGGGCAGAACTGAGGTCACTTCCACTCAAGAAATTGGTCATATTTAGGTTCTCAGGAAGTGAGAATTTTCTAGCAACTAAAAGTGGGTATAGTAGGGCTGACTACCTTGGGAGTTGTCTGTTTCCCCATTAGCAGAAGTCGTCAACAAAAGATAAATTTCCCTAGAACCTAGCTCCCTATCTGCCACAAGCAGATACTAATGGAGAGATAAAAAATGCTTGTCAATTGATATTATAGAGATTGCATGTTCCTACTTTATATTTCAGTTATATGTTGATATATTCCTATTGCCTATATAGGTTGGACTAGAAGATCTTTGAGCCTTTTCTAACTTTGAGATTCTATCAGAAAGCCAGGACTATAGCTTAAAGGAATAGGAAAACCAAGGGAGAGAGTCTTAAAAAAATAATACCACTGATAGGTAAATTCTGAAAAATATTTCTATGAAGAGAAAGAACAACAGAGGGAGGGAGAGCAAGGGAATGCTTGACAGAAGACAGTCCAGATGAGGAGAGGAGATGGGATTGGATGGAGGATTTTAGTGTGAGGGTTAGCTTTGTGAGCAGTGAGGCTATCTGATATTAGGAGACAGGTGGATGAAAAAAAAATGAAATTTCAATGTACAAAAGAAAAAAAAAATCTCAATGAGAGAAGAAGGTGATCCCTCCCTGCATATTTAGGGTAGCATGGCTACATAGAAGAATAACTGGAAGGATTTGTGATCTCCTGGAGAAGAAATTATTATTCTGCTCTTTTTACATCCTATCCATCTCTGAGGCATCCTCCACTTTCCTCTTCCCAGCCTCTACCACTGCATTTTGACATTGAACATGACACAAGGATTATGGATCTTTGATTTCTTTATATAGCGATGGAATAATTTCTTTATATAACAATGGAATAAAGGCTAAAAATGCAAGAAAAACAAGGTAGCATGAAATGATTGGCCAAGAGTTTATTGGAAATAATAGCAGCCAATGCAAATGCTTCTAAATGAAGCACCTAGAGAGGCTTCCTCTGCTCAGTCCTTTCTCAATCATGGATTGGAAGTTGAAGTGATACAGGAAGTTAAAGGAGCAGTCTCCTTTTCAACTCTTGAGTCAAGGAGGACAAAATGGAGTCCATCTCATCTGAATCATTGCTCAGCAGGTGCTTAGTTTTTATTAACAGCAGGACCCCAACTTTCAGAATCTTTGTGGAGTGGACAAATGCTTGACACAGCAAAATCCACATGGTGTTAAAATGAAAGACTACTGCAACTTGAATTGTCTTGACCTCTATTCCTCTTTCCTTTTTCTCCCCAAGGAATTTATTCCTTGTCCCCAATTCCTTGTTAACTATCTTGTGCACTCCTTGATTTTATAATAGTAGTGGCTTGTGGAATCCCAGGGCATCATCTTCCTCTCTAGGGTTATTCTCAAGAAAGGTAAAATTCTAACAATGAGTTACAAAAGAACAGAAAATAAGCAAAAACACACACACACACAAAAGTAACTCCACCTAACAAACCCATCTACTTCTGATTGCATGGACAGTGTTCCACACCCTCAGCCTCCCACTTATTTCAAGATGGCAAGGAGTTGTATTTTCTCACACAGGGTTTATTATGTAATTTTTATCACCTTCATTTTGCAGATGAGGAAACTGAGGTACAGAAAGATTAAATGAACTGTTCAAAATCATATAGTTAGTGAATGGCAAATCCACTAGGCTCCAAATCTAACGTTCTTTTCCCTTTACTATGCTTCCAGTTATGGGAAAATTGCTCTGAATTCTTATGTCCCTTCTTTCTCCCCCTCCCAATTCTCCCCCCCCACCCCAGACCTTGCTACATATACACAGGAAGCCAGGGCTTTATTTTAAGCCCTGGGGTCACTAGCCTGGAACCAGGAATGTATTCTGGGCAATATGTAAAGCCAGTGTGAAAGGTGACGCACTTCTCTCCTAGGACTTCCTGTAAAAGTCTATCACCCTTTGTACAATAAATCCCTCCTCCCATCTTGGATCTGGGGCCAAGCCTGGGTCCTAGTCACCAGATGAAAAAGTTTATGGCTATTCCCAACTGGGAGTATGGGGAGTGAGCTTAGAAAAATGGTACAGCCTGGGTGGTCCAGGGTGATGTCCCTGGCTAATGTCAACAGCAATATCAAATCAGATCAATTGGTTCAACATTATAAACTGATAGAAGGTTATTAGTGGAAAGGATAAAAAGAGAATAAATTGCTACCTGCTTTTCTATTATGCCTTAAGGACTACAGGACTTCTTCATCTGACTTGCAACTCAAACCTTCTGTCTATGTTGTGTCCTCCATCATAATGTGAGTTCCTTGAGAAAAAGGATTCCTGACTTTTTTGTTCTCCACAGTATTTAGCATCTAGGAAGTGTTTAATAAACACTTCATTCACTCATCCATCCATCCCTTCATTAATTTATTCATTCATTCATGCCTCAGGATGATGTGTCTTCAGGTGAAAGGCCTAAAAGACTCAAAAGGCACGATTAGTGATTAAAAGAAGTGTCTGCTAGGAGGAACAACTGCCATGCTGGGTGACCCAATGGATAGAGCAGAGTTTGGAAGGCCCAAGTTCAAAAATGGCCTCAGACACTTATTAGTTGAGGGATGATGGGCAAGTCAAGTCACTGTTTTCTGTCTGGTTTCTTCATCTGTAAATTGAGAATAATAATTATATTTGCCTCCCAGGGTTGCAATGAGATAGCTGAGCAAAACAGAATTAAGTTAGCTCAGAAGAAACATGAGATGTGCAAAGTTAGAGAGTTCACCCCAAATGTTCACAAGGACTACTTGTGTGCGACCTGTGGCAGAGCATTCTGAGCTCAGATGGGTCTGATCCGCCACGGTCTGATGCATTGTAACTCGATTCTAGCATAGTGAGGTCATTTGGGTCCTCTTGGAGAACGAAGGACAACAACCAACTAACTATCAGTATTATTGTTATTGCTATTATTCCATGTCTCATGGATATGAGTGCCAACGGCCCTTTCAGTATCCCAGTATCAAATTATGTTTGAGTTGAAAGGGCCCAGTGTGGTCCAGTCTAATACATACTTGATGATTAAGAGTTCACTCTGTACTTTTCAGCCTTTGTTTGAAAATCTCCAGGAAGAAGAAACTTCCTGGGGGTAGGGCAGCCAATCCTATTTACTGTTCACTTTTTTTTTTTTTTTTTTTTTTTTTTTGCTGAGGCAATTGGGGTTAAGTGACTTGCCCAGGTGCCCAGGGTCACACAGCTAGGAAATGTTAAGTGTCTGATGTCAAATCTGAACTCAGGCCCTCTTGATTTCAGGACTGGTGCTCTATCCACTGCAACACTTAGCTGCCCCTGCCCATCCTATTTATGGATAACTCTAATTATTGTCCTCTACATGGAATGGAAATTGGTCTCTCCCAGGGCCTTCCTAGTTTTACCCTCAGGAGTCCAGGCAGGATAAAGTTAACCCTTCTGACAGTTCTTCAGACTCTTGAAGACAGCTACCATGTCCAACTCCCTCCCTCCCTCCACTTCTCTTTTCTCCAGGATAAAGATCCCTAGACTTTTCAAGAGACACTCCTCTGGAGGGATCTTCACTCTTTCTTGTATGTGCGATTTCCCCTTAGCATATAAAGTTCCCCCTTTTTTTTCTTTCTTTGATTTATTACCCTCTGTCTCTCCCTCTTTTCCTTCCTTCTCTTTTCCCTCCCTCTTTTCATCTTTCTCTCCTTCCTTACTTCTTTCTCTCCCTCTCTTTCCTCTTCTTTCCTCCTTCCATACCTCCCTTCTCTTTTCCTCTCCCTTTCTTTTTTCCTTCTATTCTCTCCCTCCATCCTTCTCTCCTTCCTTTTCTTTTTTCTTCCCTCTTTATCCTTCCTTTCCCTTTCTCCCTCCCTTCCCTTTTCTCTTCTAACCTTCCCTCCTTTCATCCTTTCTTCCCTCCTTCCTTCCCTTCCTCCTTCTATTTCTCATTTCTCTTTCTCTCTCTCTCCTTTTTCCTTTCCTTTCTGCCTCCCTTCTTTCTTTCCTTCCTATTCCTCCTTCCCTTCTTCCTTTTCCTTCCTTCCTTCTTTCCTTCCTTCCTTCCTTCCCTCCTTCCTTCCCTCCTTCCTCCCTCCCTCCCTTCTCTCCTTCCTCCCTTCCTCCCTCCCTCTCCTTCTTCTCTGTTTCTTCCTTTGTAATCCTAACACTTAATATCTATTTGCTGATTGACTTGCCCTCCTTAGAAACTCTCTAATGTCCTTCCTGAAGTGTGCCCATAAATGAGCCCAGTCCTTGGGTTGGCTCCAGACTAGAACAATGAAACTTTCACCTCCCTGAGGCTCTATTCGCTTATATCTCTTGGGCAGTTTGAGTTTATCCTGGAGAGCTTGGCTAAATCTTCCCTGCTTTAACTTATTCCCATTTCTTCTCGGTGCCTTGACTATGTGGCAAACAATTGGCCAAGAGCCTACAGAGCACAGAACTGGCATGTGAGCCCCTTCCAGGTCTTGATGGAAAAGAAACTCTGAGGGTTTCCTCCTCCCCCAAATAAAATGTGCAATATGAAAAAGTATTAACAGGCTGGTGGTGCTGAGTGTGATCTGGGGAAGCCAGGCTCCCTCTGCTTGGCTGTGGGTCTGGGACTGAGTGTCTAGGGTTGGAGAATATAGAGAGGGGTCGATGGGGAAAGCTCCGAAAGGAGAGGACTTTTTAGTAAGAGAAGAACTCTTTGGACTGGAAGGGACCTAAATGTCTCAGGCAGCTGGAGGCTGTAGCCTGGCTGGAGGGAAGGAAGGAATGCAGACTTCTTGGAGGGGCAGGCCGGATCTTGGAACAAGACGCGACCGCTGGACCTTGGAAATTGGAAGGCTTATCCAGTAATAAGGCAAATGTTATATTACTCAGTGTGGATTTCCTCTCTAGAGATAGTTATTACTGGTTTCCTGTGGCAGGGAGATAGGGAGCAGGAGGGTGGTGTACCTGAAGAGAAGGGAAAGCATATTTGGGAGAACAGAGAGTGTGAAGAGAATGTGAGGAGACCTGTCTAGGAAGGGGCCTAATTGGGGAGAGTCTAGTTCTAGCTTCTGGGTCCAAGTGTAATTTTGGGGGTGCTGAGAATCTCTCAGTTCAGATCCCACCTTCTATGGGAATATTTCCTAATTTCTCTTAATCCCAGCAACTTCCCTCTAGTGATTATCCCCAGTTTACTCTATCTATAGTTTGTTTGCTTCCTGTTTCCCCATGTTTCCTCTCTGCTCACAATGAGACTAGAGTCTGTCTTTTGCCTATATGTTTCCAGTGCTTAGTACACTGTCTGACAAAAAGCAGGCTCTTAATGTTTATTGACTGACTGACTGCCAATACTTTCACCTTCCATCTAGACTGTTTGCCACAAGTACAAGGTGTGTTTCCTAAATTTTAAAATGTAAGCTCTGTGAAAGCAGGTGACTTTTTTTTTGCCTCTTTCTTTACATCCTCAGTCCTTGATGCAGTGCCTGACATAGAGCAAGTGCTTAATAAATATTTGTTCATCGATAAGAAATGAGGGAGGGGGTTTGTTAGGTGACCCTGGGCTACCCTGAACTTGTTGCGCTACCTTAGAAGGTCTCTTTCTATCTTTGTTGTTTTCTGCATGGTTTCCCTATTTGAGGATAAAAATGAAATATTTGAAAAACACTATATATATATATATATATATATATATATATATACTCATTCTTAGTAATACTTATTACTTGGGGCTAACTGTTCTCCAGCACTACTGTCCCAATGGAAATAATTAGGGCTCTTGGAAGATAGTTTGAATAAGAAAGATATTCCTAATTCTTGGGTAAGCAAGAATATTTGTGAGTCAAAGATGAGAAAGTAAAGTGGGCCTGTTCTCTTCATGGCAAGACTGAGAATGCTGAAACAAGGATGAGAGAGGAGGGGAGGGGACCTCTGGAACCTCAGCTGTGAGAACTGAAGTGAGATGAAATATCAGAGACAATGCTAGAAGTGGAGTTGACTCTGTTTCTTGTTAGAGAAAGTTGAGGGGCTGTGGCTGGTCATTTAGACCTGAGTTCAAATGAGATCTCAGACACTTACTAGCTATATCACTCTAGACAAATGACTTAACCTCTGTCTACCTCAATTTCTTCAGCTAGAAAATGTGGACAATAATAGTACCTGTCTCCTGGCTTTTGTTGCGAGAATTAAATGAGGATTTTAACACAGTGTTGGGCATATAGTAGAGTTCTTAAAACAGAGAACATAAGAGCTGGGAAGGCCCTTAGAACCCAGAATATCAGCATTGGGGGGACTTAGAACCCAGGTTATCAGAAAATAGGCCTTAGAACATAAAATGTTAGAGCTGGGAGAGCCCTTAGAACACAGGATGTCAGAGCTGGAAGGATCCTTAGAACAGAGTACACAGAATGTCAGATCTGAAGTTAACTAAGAATGTAATTTCAGAGATGGAAAGGGCCTTAGAAATTACCTAGTCCAACTTTCCTCATTTGACAACTAAGGAAACTGAGTGCCAGAGTTTAGTGATTTACCTGAAAATCATAGGATGAGAGATTTGAACTTAGCCCTTGTGACTCCCAGACTGTGTTTTATTCATTATACCTTGTTGCTTATTTGATCCTTATGGGAAAAAGTACTGGGGGAGACACATTTGGGATTTCCTGACTGAATTTATATTTGTAGCAAAAGTCACAACAGACCCATCTTCTTACTTCTACCTCTTGATTTTTCTTTATTGCCATTGCTATGTTTCCTTGGTAGATCAAAGGTCATTCTTCATCCCCATTTGGTGAAGATTATTTCGTCTAAATATTGGTCTTATTCTGCCTCCAATGCTGTGCTACCTTAAACATCCCCTTCTCTAACACACACAACCCTGAGTCCTAGTTTCTTCATCAATAAAATGAGAGGATTGGTCTTAATGATCTTTGAAGTCTGATCTCAGATCTCTGATTTTCTCCCTTGAGGAGTTCAGAGGGTTTACCTGATACATGTATGACATATTCCAATGGATGCTTGTTCTCACTGATGGAGGTGCTTCCTCCAGTGATCCCTCCCTTCATCCTGGTAAACTCTCATTTTTGTCTCCATGGAATTATCACAGATAATATCTAAGAAATGTTGGGATGTTAAGGGCCTCTGCAAAGATCTCTGTAAATATTCCTTGAGGAACTGAACTAAATCTAGAGACCATAAGTTTGGGGTTCTGAGCTAGCCCCCAAACTGTGATCTCCAGGGATTCTTCTGGTCCCTCTCCTTAGTGGGGGCTGCTTGGCCCAGAGTCCTACCAAGGGTTGAAGCTATTTTTCTTTGGTTTTCCCAAGACAATGTCTATGCTTTTTAGGATCTGATTATCCTTGGATCCATGGGAAAATCCATAAAATGGAGGGTTATACATTTAGAACTAGAAAGGATCTTAGAGGCCATTGAGGTTCACATCCTTTTTTTTTTTAAACAGAAAAAGAAACTGAGAGTCAGGAGTATATTACTTTATCCTGTAACCTATGCTGATTCTCCCCATAGCAGGTCATAGAAACATGACTTTCAGGCTGCTGCTATGTAGATGGGTGTAGGCTCATTGATTGTTTTTGTTCCTGATTTTAAGAGGAGGAGGGAAAGAACTCTTGGTCCCATAAGAAGCAGGGTAAGGCGGGGGCTTTTGCAGCATAACCACATCTCTGACATGCCCAAGAATTTACCATACAGGGCCACTGGGTACTAAGAGATTAATGTGCTGCTCTCCTAGGCAACTGCTTTTTATCTTATTTGGAAACTTCTGGAGACACAATGCAAGAACCGATTGGGTAGATAATGGAATTTTCATGTTAGATGGTGTGTATGTGTGTGTGTGTGTGTGTGTGTGTGTGTGTGTTGATTTATTAAACACTTACTTTGTGCCAAACACTGTACAAAAGGATGTAAAAGATAGTCCAAATAAATATGGGCTTAAATATAAGCAAATAAACTATGTACCTACAAGATAAATGGGAGATAATTAAGAGAGTGAAGGCACTAGAATTAAGAATATTTGGGAAAGGCTGGGGAAGTTTGTGTGTGTGTGTGTGTGTGTGTGTGTGTGTGTGTGTGTGAGAGAGAGAGAGAGAGAGAGAGAGAGAGAGACAGAGAGAGACAGAGAGACACATATAGAGAAAAAGAGAGAGAGAGAGAGACAGAGACAGAGATAGAGAAATGGATACCAAGACAGAGAGATATGGTTTTAATAGACATTTTAAAAGTGTGGACAGTGAATGTGACCCAAGGAATACAAATGTAAAAGCAATTTAGTCCTATCTGTTGGAGAGTGGAGGGATCGGTGTCAGACAGGTGAAAAGATCAGAATGGTACTAGGTTAGTTGTGTCCATAAAGGAGACATCAGGAAACAGCTCTAAGAAAATGTGAGGAAGGGGGAACTTTTTCTGGGGGGTGATGTGGGAAGACTCCACAGAGGAGGAGCTATTTTGGTACATGGGGACCTTATAATCATTCTTCTACCCACACTAAAAAAACCACAGCTCATGTTTCTAAAGCTCCTTGATGAATACACTTCTTTATCACAACTCCTTCACTATTTTTATCTCCATTTTGCCCAGAAGGGAAATGACTTGCTCAAGATTGCATTTCTAGTTGTGACTAAATGCAAACTCAAACCCAAGCTCTCTTACTTTAAATGTATTCATCTATTCATTCAACAGGCATTGCCTTTGCTTATTTTGGTGGTCACTTATTTTTTCCCTATTTAAGGCTGACCTCTTACCTAAGAACTGATGGGAAGAGAAGGCCAGGCCTAGACCAGACCTAGAAAACCAGCCTAGACCAGCCTAGACCAGACCTAAAAGGCTAGGCCTAGTCCAGACCTAAAAGACCAGCCTAGACCAGCCTAGACTAGCCTAAGACAGCCTAGACCAGACCTACAAAACCAGCCTAGACCAGCCTAGACCAGACTTAGAAAACCAGCCTAGACTAGCCTAGACCAAACCTAGAAAACCAGCCTAGACTAGCCTAGACCAGACCTAGAAAACCAGCCTAGACTAGCCTAGACCAGACCTAGAAAACCAGCCTAGACTAGCCTAGACCAGACCTAGAAAACCAGCCTAGACTAGCCTAGACCAGACTTAGGAGACCAGGCCTAGTCCAGACCTAAAATACCAGCCTTGGCCAGCCTAGACTAGCCTAGGCCAGCCTAGTCCAGACCTAAAAGACCAGCCTAGTCCAGACCTAAAAGACCAGCCTAGTCCAGACCTAAAAGACCAGCCTAGTCCAGACCTAAAAGACCAGCCTAGACCAATCCCAGAAGACCAGTTAAACCAGACTTAGCTTACAGCCACTGTTGCACTCACTGATGCTTTCTTTGAGAGAGTCATCTGTTAGGAAGAACAGTGAAAATGGAGACGGGAACCAAGGGAAACAATGAATCTTAGTGCCTGAGTCATTGATGTTCTCCATTTGCTCTGTCTCAGCCTTTCAGCACCTGCCAACTAGGAAAGTAAGGTGCTTTCCATAGGCTAAAAATGGACACCCTAATAGGGTCCCTGGGAGCAAGATGCAGGTGGGTGGGTGATGGAGGGACTAGTCAAGGGACAGTTTTCCAGCTGACACCTGCATCCCCAGAGTCCTAAAGCCCCGTGTGACTGGGCCATTCCTCTGCCCAAGAAACTCCCGTGGCCTCCAGTTCCTGCAGGATCAAATGCTAGGGCTCTCATTGGGCATTTAACACTTATCACACCCTGGTGCTAACTAACCTTTGCAGCTTTGTTACTCATGACTCCCCTTCATACACTTAATGCCCTGGGTTTTCTGTTATTTATTCTGTTATTCCTCACTCATGACTCTCATCTCCCACATCTGGGCTTTTTCCAGGCTGTGGCTGTGCCTACAAGGCTCCCTTCTCCCTTCCACATCCTAGAATATCTAATTTCCTTCAATGGTCCTTCAGACTGTCTACTCCCTTCTGTTTCCCTGCCCATCCTCAGCTGCTTATACATATGCATATGTGTAATAATGAATCAAATTACACTAGATGTAACATAATATAAACTACATGTGACAAAATGCAACATGAATTACATGCGATACAAATAATGCAACATGAATTACAAGGTGTAAGTAGCATATATGTGACATGTGACATAAAATGCAATCTATGCAATATAAATAAGAAGAATTACACATAATATAAATATTATGTAAATTACACATGTAACGTGAATTACACATAATATAAATATCATGTAAATTATACATGTAACGTGAATTACACATAATATAAATATCATGTAAATTACACATGTAACATGAATTACACATAATATAAATATCATGTAAGTTACACATGTAACATGAATTACATATGATGTAAGGAATATAAATTAAATGCGATACAAGCAAGATAATATGAATTACATACAATATAAATAATGTAGCATGAATTACATGAGATATAAGTAACAATCTACATGTGACATAGATAAATGTTACATGGAATATAAATAATATAATATGAATTACACATAATATAAATATCATTGTGCAAATTACACATAATATACTTAATGTAACCTGAATTACATGTGAGATAAGAAATATAAACTACATTTGATATAAACAAGGTAATATGAATTACATACAATATAAATAATATAATGTGAATTATATGAGATATAACTTAATCTACATGTGACATAGATAAATGTTACATGGAATGTAAATAATATAATATGAATTACACATAATATAATTATCATTATGTGAATTGCATGTGATATGAATTACCTGTGATATAAAAATTTGCTGCAAATTACAACCGATATAAATATATACAGCACGACATATGATATACATATATAACACAAATTACATATGGTACAAATAATGTCATATGAATTAATTACTTATAATACAAACAAGGTGATATAAATTACATCACATCTAATTTTTGGATATGCTATTTATGTACGCATTGTCTCTCACAATAGAATATAAGCACCTTGAGGACAGAGACTTTTATTTTAGTGGCTAATAATGTCTGGAATAGGGTAGGGACCTCATAAATGTCTGTGAACAACTGTTTGGATAATTCCTCTTCCACCCAGCAGCCTTTCAAATGTTTGAAGATTGGATGAGGCACAGATTAGCAGGGAAATCCATTAAACTCTGCCCCCCTAAGCTTCTCTGAACTGACTTTGAACCATGCATGTGCCATCTCATAGACATAATAATTGCCCCATTAGAATGCAAGGTCCCAGGGGCAGCTAGATGGCACAGGGAATAGAGCACCAGTCCAGAAGTCATGATGATCTGAGTTCAAATCTGTCCTCAGACACTTAATACTTCCTGGCTGTGTGACCCTGGGCAAGTCATTTAACCCCAAATGCCTTAGGGAAAAAAAAAGGTACCTGTACTGGAACAGACTTTGGTGAGAAGTTAGTCTCATTCTTCCATTTTACAGATAAGGAAACTGAGATGAGAGAGGTGAAATGACAAGATCTCACAGCTGGTAAGCCAAATTACATGGAAGGAAGGTAGCATTAAGTGCCTGCTATGTGTCAGGCACTTTGTGCTTTACTAATATTATCTTAGTACCTACTATGTGCCAGACACATAGTGCTTTACAAATATTACCTTCCTCGAGCTTTACAACAACTCTGGAACGTAGGTGCTATCATTATTCCTATTTTACTCATGAGAAAACTGAGGTAGACAGTGATCAAAATGTCTTGCCCAGAGTCTCCCAGATAATGTCTGAGTCTGAATTTAAACTCACGTTTTCTTGATTTCATATCCATTTGTGTCACCTAGATGTGATTTTTGAAGAGCTAGATGCCTCCATAAAGTCAGGATAAGAATAGTCTGTAAGACAGGGTATATGTGAGACTGGGGATGCTTCTCTTAGAAAAGAGAAGCTTAGGGGGAGAAAACCTGGGGGCCTGACTCCTGGCCAAAGGCTCTTTACCCTGGCCTATGTAACTGCTCCAACCAGGGCCAAACCGGACGTTGTGCATTGTGCTTTTTCCTCTGTCTCTCCAGTGTTGAGCACATTAGACACTTAGTGTTTGTTGATTGATTTTTGTGAGAGTTCAGGTGGCTGCTGAGGAAGCAGGAGGATAGAACAGAATCATAGAGCCTCATCATTGAAAGGAATCCCAATCTCTGCCTGAACAGGAAGTCCATCTCTGCAATATTCGGCACAATATTTGGAGAGAGAGACAGAGACATAGAGAGATGGAGGGAAGAAGGGAGAGAAGGAAGGAGAGAGAGAGAGAGAGAGAGAGAGAGAGAGAGAGAGAGAGAGAGAGAGAAGGGGGAAATGGAAGAAGGGGAAAATAAAGGAGGGAAGGAAAGGGGGAGGAGGGAGGATGAGAGAGAAGGAAAGAGGGAAGGTGAGAAGGAGAGGGAGAGGGAGAGGGAGGATTAAGGAGGAAGAACAAGGGAAGAATAGAGAAGTCAGGCTGATTCATAACATTTTCACCTTTTCTTGTTTGCTTGCTTTTGCTTTCTTGTGTTTTTTTTTCCTTTTTGGTCTGATTTTTCTCATGCAACATGACAAATATGGAAATATGTTTAAAATAATTGTACATGTTTAACCTATATCAAATTACTTGCTGTCTTGGGGAGGGGGAAGGTAAGGGAGAGAGGTAGACAAATTTGGAACACCAAGTCTCACAAAAACAAATGCTGACGATTCTCTTTACATGTATTTGGAAAAAAAATAAAAAAAAAACTATTGAGAAGGGGACAAAAAGTCAAACTTATTGAAAAACAAGGACGATTCACATTGTGATCTCGGGTAAAGAAAAGGAGTGACGATTTTGAGAATTTGAGCAAAGAAATTCACATCATATGACCTCAGTCTTCTCAGTAAAATAGGGCAATGGGTCCATGTAAAATTAGGGTATAGCTGGTGGTAAGGGGAAAGAAACAATAGTTAGAAATAGTCATGGTGGGGATTCTATAGGACAGTTGATAAAGGTAGAGTGTGAAAGGTTATCAAAAATCAACTAAGGCTCAGATGAGCAAAGAGCTGTGATGAATAAATGAATATCAACCTGGAAAGGAAATTTCAAGTGGAAAGCATCATGGAGCTATCTCTGACCCTGAGCTCTTTATCTTCTTGATCAATGCCTTGGAGGAAAACATAAATGGTACACTCATCAGATTTGCTGATGACCCAAAGCTATGAGTGATGGCTGGCATAAATGGTTGACAGGGTCAGGATCTAAAAAGATCCCAGTGGGGTTAAAAGGACAGGCTGAATCTTCTAAGTTGAAATTTAATAAGAATAAGTATAAATTCCAATAGTTTGAATAAAATAAAAATTAATTGTATTGACTATTGTAAAACTTCTTAAATTGTGACCCCACATAGGTTTGCATAACTAAATGTTGGTGTCACAAAATTATGATTTATTATTAATAAATGTTTGATTTGCATATTTATTTTATATATCTGTATGCCCAAAATTTCTCAAGTGAAAAGGAGTTGTGAGTGGAAAAAAAAAATTAAGAAGTCCTGGACAACAGGATGGAGAAAGCCTGGCTGGATAATAGTTTATATGACTGAAATCTAGGGAGCTGAGAACTAGAGAATTCTTAGTTCTGAACTATGAATTACTAGAAGTATATAAGTTCAGAGAAGAGAAGACTCGGGGGCACATGGTGACCATGTCCAAGTATTTGGAGGTCTGCTTTATGGAAGAGGTATTAGTCTTGTTTTGTCTGGCTGCATAAGCTAGAACAAGGAGTTTTTTTTTTTTTTTTCCTGTACTTTACTGTGTTTTTTTTTTAAATCCAATTTTATTTCATTTTCAGTTCTGAATTTTTTCTCTCACAGAAAGCAAGAAAAATAAAACTTGTTAGAGATATTTTTAGCCAAGTAAAACAAATTCTCACATTAGCCATGTCTAAAAAAGTCATCTGCTCCCATCTACACATCTGCACCCATCACTTCTCTATCTGGGGGAGGAGGGTAGCAGGATTAATCAGAGTCCTCTGAAACTGTGCCTGATAGAACAAGGTTTAATAGAACTTGCAGAGAGAGAGATTTGGGTTCTGTATAAGAAAAAGCTTCTTCTCAACAGAGAGCTGTTCAAAAGTAGAACAAGATGCCCTGGAGGTAATGAGTTCCCATCGTTAGAAGTCTTCCAGAAAAACCTGGATGGTCCTATTGTGAAAATGGTAGAAGGAATTCTAGATCACATATAAGCAGTCTTTAGGGACCCCTGACATGCCTTTTTGCTCCAGAAATCTTTGGTTTTTTTAATTCTTCAAGGTTCTAGAATATTAGCTCTTGCCCCTGCCTTGTACAAGGTTTCTCCTTCCAGAGAAGCCATTATCCACTTACTCAGCAAGCTCTTGGGATCATCGGTGATGCTAATGGAAACTGCCCAGACTTTGCCTCTTGGTCAGGAAAGCCCCCAGTGACATCAGAGAGGGTCCCATTAACTGCTCAGGTCTTCGGGTCCTAGAAATGACCCTCGGAGCGATTGAGCCTTAGACAGCTAATCTTTGTTGAATTAAACTCCAAAGACAGCAACATATAAACAGCACGACTAATTTGTGATTTGTTAATTGGTTAAGGGCAGAATGAGGAAGCACCTGTTATGGGCCAAGTATTGTACCAAGTGCTTTATACAATTTACAAGTGCTTTGATCTTCTAGAAACCTAGAGGGACAGGTAAGAAGGGAGAGTGAGGGATGGGCAACGACAGTAGAGTGGTGTAAATTTGGCTTAGGAGCTGAGAAGCTATTTGACTAATCCCAGCTCTCTTGCTAACTTAGAATGAATAAAAATATCTCTGGAGGAGGGACTTGGAATTACAATTTTCTCATCTATAAAATGAGAGTGTTGGATGAGATAATTTCCATGGCTTTGCCCAGCTCTGATATTTGATATTAGGTGGTGCAGTGGGCAGGGTGGTGGACCTGGAAGGAGGAAAGCCTGAGTTCAAATCTGACCTCCAATATTTGCTACCTGTGTGAACCTAGGCAAGCCACCTAACTTTGTTCAGTGTAAGTTTCCTCATCTATAAAATGGGAATAATAGTAGCATCCATTCAAATGAGATGCTCTATTATGTGAATTACTTTGCAAACTGTATAGTGCCATATAAATGGAAGTTATTTTAAAATCCTTTTCAGGTGACCTTGGCCAAGAAATTTTTTTCTGTCTGGGGTTCAGATTCCTTATTTGTAAAATGAAAGAGTTTGAATATGATGCTCTTTAAAATCCTTTGCTACTCTAACATTTTGCAAAGGCATGAGTTTACATACTTCTTCACTGACTAGTATATTAATACTGACACTTTCCAGGGACTTGGGAAATGAAATTGGCCATTAGAAGAAGGTTTGGTGAGCCTGGGGTTCCAGCCAAAGTTTGGGGCGGCTCTGTGGGTTTCTCCATCCTGGGTTGTGGCAAAGTTAAGAGAAGACTCTCTTCCTAAGCTGCACCCATCTTTCTAGGGAGAAGTTCACATGGGCCAGGTGGCACATCTTGGGTCTTAGACAGTGCCAGGGGGCACTGCCCCAGTCTTCGCGGTGTCCAACTAACAAGTAAATGAAGTCATCTGGGTTCTCTTGTGGTTCTAAATGAACCTAAGTTTTTAGAACAAAAAGTGCCAGAGTTGAAAAGGATCTTATAATGTGTCAGTCAATCAGTCCACATTTCAATATTTGCTGTGAGTCAAGTCACTGTGCTGAGTACTGGGGATGCAAAGAAAGGTGGCCCTGCCCCCAACGGTTTCACAGTCTAATGGGGCTCACAGCAACATGCAGACACCTACATACAAATAGCCAGAGACAGGACAAACTGGAGACCAGAGGGAAGGCATTAGAACTAAGAGAGATTAATTGAGAGGCTTCCTCAGAAAGTGGGCTTTTAGCTGGGACTTGAAGAAAGCCAGGAGAGGGACATGAGGAAGGAGAACATTCCAGGCCGGGAAAAGGCCAGAGAAAATGCCTGGATAGTGTGGATTAACCAAGGCCGTTGTCACAGGATGGGAGATGGGCAAAGAGGGGACCTTGGGACAGAGGAGAGCGCTGAATATCTATGATCTGGGAGGACCTTTAAAACACAGAATGTTCAGAGCTGGGAAGTTCCTTAGAACCCAGGAGGTCAGAGCTGGGAGGGCCCTTAGAACTCAGGAGGTCAGAGCTGGGAGAGAATTTAGAACACTGACAGAGCTGGGAGAGCCCTTAGAACATGGGATGTCAGAGCTGGGAGGGCCCTTAGAACATGAGATGTCAGAGCTGGGAGGTTCCTTAGAACCCAGGATGTCAGAGCTGGGAGGGCCCTTAGAACCCAGGAGGTCATAGCTGGGAGGGCCCTTAGAACTCAGGAGGTCAGAGCCGGGAGGGCCCTTAGAACCCAGGATGTCAGAGCTGGGAGGGCCCTTAGAATATGGGATGTCAGAGCCGGGAGGGCCCTTAGAACCCAGGAGGTCATAGCCGGGAGGGCCCTTAGAACTCAGGAGGTCAGAGCCGGGAGGGCCCTTAGAACCCAGGAATGTCAGAGCTGGGAGGGCCCTTAGAACCCAGGAGGTCAGGGCTGGGAGGGCCCTTAGAATCTAGGATGTCAGGGATATGAATGATCTTTGAACATAGAATGTCAGAGTAGGGAAGGAATTCAGAATTGGAAGAACTTTCTTCTCTTGAATCAACAAACAGTTGGATTATCTAGTGAAGAGTCAGGAACTCTGGGTCTGTGGGAGATAAAACTGTGATCTCCTGGTTTTGTGACCTTGCTTTCCCTTTCTGTCTGCATCCCCCTTTCCTCTGTTTCAGTCTCCTGATCTTGTGCCCCAGTTAACTTTTCCTGGTGGGGAAGAAAGTGATATAATTACTGCCTTCTTTTTGAGAAGGGAAACATTCTTTGTTTGGAAGTTTCTGTGGTTTGAAAGAGAAATCCTGGGGAGGTCATCTCTGAGCCCCAACTTGTCTCTACTGGAGAATTTCACACCAGTCTGGGGAGGAGAGGTTTCAGAGCAGGGAGGCTTTTCCTAGAGAGGGTAACATGAAAAGGGTTTTCAAAACTATGTAGGGAGATGTACGACTCCCCCTCCTGCTGCTGCTGCTAGTGCCTTGCATCCCCTTATCTTGTCTCTGCTCAGAGATACACTCATCATTTCTACTCTTAGAATATAAACTCCTAGAGGTCACAGACCTAGGGGCCTTTGTTTTTGTATCCCCAATACTTATCATAGTGCCTGGTACAGGAGACACCTAAATGCTTATTAATTGAAAACTCTCCAGAGGAGAAGTTTGGGCATCTGAGACCTTGGCCTGGCTCAGTCAACGGCTTTCTGTGTGATTGGCCAAGTTGTTTCCTCTTCCTGAGGTTAAATTTCATCATCTACAAAATAAAGGAGTTGCACTAAATAAGCTTTCTGGTCCCTCCCAGAGCTGACATTCTGAGTTCCAAGGTCCAAAGCTCTAATATTCCATATTCTCAGGCATTTTATGATCCTCCAGGTGACTTCCTAAGTGCCCTCCCATTAACATTCTATATAGTCTGTATAGCTACACTCTTTCTTCTAAGGTGCTTTCAAAAAGCTCTGAAATTCTGTGTTTTAAAGACTCTTCCAATCTCAGACATTCTATGTTCTAACAGCCCTCCCAGATATGCCATTCTGGGTTCTAAGGGCCCTCTCAACACTGACAATCTGTGTTCTAAGGGCCATTTGAGCTCTCACATTCTTTCTTCTAAGGGTCTTCCTGCCACTGACATCCTGGGTTCTAAGGACCCTCCCAGCTCTGACCTCCTGGGTTCTAAGGGTCCTCCCAGCTCTGACATCCTGGGTTCTAAAGGGCCCCCCAGCTCTGGCATCCTGGGTTCTAAGCCCCCTCCCAGCTCTGACATCCCAGGTTCTAAGGGCCCCCCCAGCTCTGACATCCCGAATTCTAAGGGGCCCCTCCAGCTCTGGCATCCTGGGTTTTACAATTCCCTCTTCATTGAAGTAGGTAAACATTTCTGTAAATTAGGAACAAATTATGATCTGAGGAAGAAATTAGGAGAAAAGTCCAAAATTGAGACTCAGTGAATAGGATTAGTTTCCAGAAAGAAGGAGGCTAACTTAGTTCCATTCCCCACTGTCCAGATGAGACCACACCTGAAGGACGGCATTCAGTTCCCAGAAAGGACACTGACCCAATGCAGCGATCTGGGCCTGGAAGTCATGCCCTTTGAGCTAGAAGGAACCTTAAAAGACACCCAGTCTAACACTTCTGTAATGAGACTTAAGCTTGCTGCTGGATGAAGTACAGCATCAAATTGGGGAATGATTGTCCAGGGTTACATAGGGTAAAAGAACTTAGTTCAATACATCTTTCAAGTGACTTTTCCAGATGGCCCACATGTTGCTGTATCCCATCCCCATTAATACACACACACACACACACACACACACATACACACACACACACCTTCTCTCAAACATATTGTGTTCTTCTGCTATAATGTAGGTGCCTGAAAGACAGACTTGCCTCTCTTTTGTACTTGTCCCCCATTTATTAACATAATAAAATAAGGCTTAATAAATACTGATTGATTCAAGGGCCAGAGCTGGGATGACTGCAAATACAATTCAATAAATGCTGAATAAAAATCTGTTGTCTCTTGGACTCTGACACTATCATTGCTTGGGTAGGGGTGAGGAGGAGTGTTGGGGTGTGAGCTGTGGCTCTTAGATCCGCCACTGGAGTTCCCCTTTCCCAGTTTCCTGCTCTGATCCATCACCACTTGTTCTGGATTTGCCATTACCACTGGCTTCCAAAGGGCTGACACAGCTAGAAGTGGATGCTCAGTAACCTCTCCCTCTCTGTTCCGCTTTCTCTAGGTCATGAGTGTGTTGCTTCTCATTGAGCACTCAGTGGAGGTGGGAACTGGCAAAGGCTACTGCAAAATCCTACAGATGTCATACTACAAGATGGGTGAGTCGCTGGGGAAGGGGCTAGTTTCAGTAAGTGGGTTTGGGCTGAGGGAGAAAGAGGGAGTCGGGAATCGGGAGGCAGCTCAGTCTGTATTGAGGGACTTCACCAGCTGTGTCATTCACAAACTCTGCTGAACCACTTCCAATGATGGAAAAAGTTTGTTAAGTTTCACTATTGAACACATTGGCCCTACATCTCTAAGGGTCATCTCTGACCCTTAGGATATCTTATTTCCTTTAAAACCCAGTGCTTCTTACCCTACCCAAAATTACCTTGTGTTTAATAACAATAATAATGATAATAATGATTACTATTTATATGGCACCTAATATGTGCCAGGTATTATGTTATTTTATTTTTACAAATATCTCAATTGAAAACTAACCTTGGGAGGTAATTGCTATTATTATCCTCATTTTACAGATGAGGAAACTGAGGTAAACAGATCAAGTGATTTACCCAGATAATAAGTGTCTGAGGTTGCATTTGAATTCAGCTCTTTCTGATGCTATTTCACCCCCCTTCCAATGTATTTTGTGCATGCCAAGGATCAGTGCTCTAACACTGGAGGGGACTTCAGAGACCATCTTTATGTTCATGTGATCTCTTCTAAGTCTCTGTATCCCCAGTGGCTAGTGAAGTGGCTGGTACGGAGTAAGTGCTTAATGAATACTTATTGATTAATTGGACAATTTTAATGATTAGAGAGCTCTATAAAATGTCAGAGCTAGAGGGGATTTTAGAGATATTCAGTTCCAAGGCTCTCATTTTACAGGTGAGGAAATTGAGCTTCAGAGAGAGAAAAATGACTCCCCAAAAATCATATATTAAGCTAGTGACAGAACCTAGAATCCAGATTTCTTCATTCTTTCTACTTGATGACCTTGCTTCTCTTGGATCAGGTCAAATCAAATCAGAACAGAAATTTAGAACTGGGGAACACAAGACACAAGAAACAACTGAGGAATGAGTAGTTAGACGTCAACTATGGATGCCAGAACCAGAAAGAGGCAGAGCCTTATTGGAATCCAGGTTCTCTGACTCCAGGTCCACTCTTTAAGATTGGACCCCAAGGTTCCTTACTATTCTTTCCCTTGGTTTTCAGCCGACATTGCCTCCAGCTTCCTGCTCATCATCATGCTTTTTATCATCAGTGTGAACTTGATCTATGGTGTGCTCAAGGTAAGAGGCAGCCAGTGGTTCAGCCCATTAGCACTGGACCGGAAACTCTTCTCCATCCCCAATGACCAGCTGGACATCTCAGGAGCTTCCTTGGAGAGCTCGGATTGGAGAAGGGGCTGTGCTAGTTTCAAATAGCTAGTGTGTGTGTGTGTGTGTGTGTGTGTGTGTGTGTGTGTGTAAGAAGCATAAATGACTCCACTTTTCCATTCCACGCTGGGTTGTTTTTGGAGCCATCATTACATTTAACCACTGAACTACCATTTGGATCCCATAGGGGTGGGGGTGTAGTTACATAACTTCTCAGTATCTGTGGTGGAATCTGGACTTAGGCTTTCTTACCTCCAAGTTCCTGGTTTTACCCGCTACCTCATCTCGCTGAGTAAGAGGCACTGAGTATAGTGCAAAGAATGTGAATTTTGAAATAAGTAGATCAGAGTTCCAGTCCTTAATCTCCTTGGTCAAATAACTTTTACCTCTGAGCCTCAGTTTTACTCATCTTTAAAATGGATAAAATAATACTTGCCTTGACTGTCTCAGAGGGGAAGATCAAAATGAGAAAAATAATTACTTTTGTGTCTTTCTGGTAACCTTTCCACATTAACTCCAAATTTTCTCCTGTACTGATCCATCAGACTACCTGAAATCCCAGCATTAAAGATTCATTTCTTTAAATTAAGACATATGTTCTCTATTGCAAAAGCCTCCTTTGGTAGGATGGACAGTACAGGAAACTGTTAGTCATTTCTCCCTAAGTGTGAATGAGTTTCTTAGCGGGAGCTTTAGTTTCCTGGCAGCTCTTAAGAACAGAGGCCCCCAGAGAAGGAAGTTTTTGTGGGAGGAAGAAAGAGGGTGGGAGGGATTATCTTGGAATGAAACAGAGGGTAACTTGGTGGGTTTGCCCCCAATTTCCTCTGGTGTTAATAGACACCTGCTTGGGGACTGGTGGGTTCAGAGGAGGGAAGAGCAGGCCTAGAAAGGCTAGAAAATTCAAATGCCCTTGACTTCCTGGGGGCTGGTTTCACAGGTAGACTTGGCTAATGCCAGGCAAGTAACAGAAGTGGGACTGGGAAGGGGCATGTTGGAAATGAACCAAATTTTGGAAAGGACCTAAGGATTCAATTAGAGCTGGATCGAGAGATGTCCATGCAGATCCTGAAAACAACCATTTGGGGGCTGATGTGGAAACTTCTTTTGGGGTCACCATTATATCTGATCATTGAGCCACCACTTACGCCCCATTGAGGAGGGACTGGCTATTTTCCTGAGGAAATCCAATTCTCTGTGGCCAAGCTAATGTGGCTGTACTAATGTACACCTGCAATGGATTATCTTGGGAATAGGTAGAGCTTTATTCTACGTGTTCACCAGTAAGTCCTTGCAAGGTCTCTGTCCCACTATATCCAAGACTCATTTTCTGTCTTTATTGGGATTTTGGCCATGGACTCGTCAAAAGATTGGGGTAATCATTAACTAGGCCCTTACACATACATAGCACCAATAGCCAATCTCATAATAACGGTGTGATCCCCACTGGACAGAAGAGGATCTGAGACTTGAGGAAGGAAACAACTAGAGGCCAGTGTTACATAGTGAGATACTGGTAATGCTATAGCCAGAAAACTGCCCCTTCTCCTCCATGGAGGCAAAGGGAGGGAATTCAGCACAGGGTTTCTTTCCAGCCTGAATTATCACAGCACACAGGCCCCTACTTGCCACCTTTCTTTGGCCATGGGCTCTCCATGAGACCTCGATGGTGAAGAACAGATGCACTCCAAGTTTCATGCTCTGAAAATGGAGGATCGACTCACAATGAGCTGATATATTCTGTGGCATCTGTGGGGCCCCATTATGGGGCTTTTGACTCAGCATCATTGGAAAGAGGAACTACTATATCTCTTTTCTGCCTCTGTGGCCCAGGAAACACATAGAGCCAATAAACAGTGTACTTTAAATGACATCAATGGGAAGAGATAAAAAACAGGGTCCTCAAGGAACAAGGAGCAGTCATGTCTTTTTACCATCAGATAATTGCCAAACTTGAGATTAGACCAATAGATAGTCATCCCTTTGGGTTAACAAACACATAGAACATAAAGACAAACATAGAATTCCGGGGGAGAAAGCACCCATAACCTATATGTTCCTTACACTTTAGTAGGAACCACAAGATAAGTTGCTTTCTATCAGTATTATTGGCTGTGACCAGGGGAACAAAAGGTTGAAGGCTTTGGGACTGGGAAAAGAAGGAAAGATCATTTTAGGGCCTGGTAGTAGAAGGCCCATCTTGGTGCCAGGGCAGCATGGGGACGCATTGAGGAGAGGCCTGGAGTCAGGAAGTCTCAACTTAATGTGTTCAAATATCGCCTCAGATACTTCCTAGCTGTGTGATCTTGGGTAAGTCACTTAATCCTGTTTGCCTCAGGTTAATTATCTGTAAAAAAAAAAAAAAAAAAAAAAAAAAAAAAAAGCTGGAGAAGAAAATGGCAAACGACTCCAATTGCTTTGCCAAGAAAACCACAAATTGGGATCATGAAGTCAGACACAACTTAAACAATGACTGAACAATAATTAGAAGGCCTGGATAGTCTCAAAATTTAGAGCTAAAAGGGCCTTTAGAAGTCTCATAGTATGCTTAATTTTACAGATTTGGGAAGTAAGACTCAGAGATTTAGACTTGCTCAAGGTGCAGAACTGGGATCAGAGTCTAGGTCCTTTTACTACACATCTAGAAGAACTTCATCATGTTTTTGGGTACGAGTGTATTTAGCAGCAGAAAGAGACATGGAACTTAAATCAAGGTTTGGGTATGAGTTCAGTAGCAGAAAGAGATTTAGAACCGAAATCATGTTTTGGATATGAGTGGATTCAGCAGCAGAAAGCGATCTAGAATTTCAACCATGTTTTAGGTATGAGTGGATTCAGCTTAGGAGATCTAGAACTTAAATCATGTTTTAGGTATGAGTGGATTCAGCTTAGGAGATCTAGAACTTAAATCATGTTTTAGGTATGAGTGGATTCAGCTTAGAAGATCTAGAACTTAAAATCATGTTTTGGATATGAGTGGATTTAGTAGCAGAAGGAGATCTAGAACTTAAAATCATGTTTTGGGTATGAGTGGATTCAGCTGCAAGAGATCTAGGACTTCAACCATGTTTTGGATATTAGTGAATTCAGTGGCAGAAGGAGAGCTAGAACTTCAATCATGTTTGGGGAATGAGTAGATTCAACAGCAGAAGCATACTGAAATTGGAATATGGCAACTCTGAGAAGTAGAAGAGGTGAGCAATACAGAAAGAGGAAGAAGAATGATGTAATGCTGAGTTTGGAGTTCAAAGAAGGCCTAGGTTTATTCTCTCTACCAATCAGGGTGATGACCTTGGATACCTAGACTTGTTCTAGTTCTGCCAAATGGAATTTAGAGGGCTCAGAAGGGGCTTGAGGCAATCAATAAGCAGTACCACAAGCATTTGGGGAGTCAGCTATGATCTATCTCTAGAATAATTCAGGACAAAAACCCTCTCCAAACTCTCTTGCCTAAAATAACCGCCATTTCCATGGCCTAGTGGTAAGTATCATGAACTTATAGACTGAGAGGTGGAAGGGACCCCAAAATGCTTCTAATCCCAACCCTTCATTTTACCCATAAAGAGTGGAATCTGAGCACTCTCAATGGATCCTGTTCCTTCCACACTGGACATCCAAAGGCACAGGGTCTTTCTGAAAATTGGGAGCCCTTTCCTTCTCTAAACCCAAGATTTCTTTATGATCAGCTAGTTAACCGATTCCCTTCCTTCTTTCCTTGTGATGATGATCTGTTCTTCAAGAAAGGCAGGTCAACAGTTGGAAAACTCTTTTTTCCAGAACCGGGAGCGACACCTTTTGCCTTTCTTGTCTCTGCAAATCATGGATTTTCTTCTGTGCCTCCTCACACTGCTGGGCTCCTACATTGAACTACCTGCCTATCTGAAGTTTGGTTCTCAGGGAAGTCGATCGGTGAGTAGTCAGCCTCCCAGACCAGTTTAGGCTTGGGGCTCTGGGCCTTAGGAGCAGAGAGGGTGGGACAATGGCAGGACTGAGATCAATGAAGCAGGCAGCTACTTAGGCTTGAACAGGGCATATTTTGGTGGAGGCACAAAGCTTCTTTTGTGCTTTTTGTGACTTTTGATGAGAGCACATTTCCCTTTTTATTTTAAAATTTTTTTGTGGTAAAAATTTAATTTTTATCAGTGATTTATTTGGGCTGATTACTCAACTGGATCTGTGATTAATTGATTGGAAATACCCTCAAATAGTGCAGATTGAAACCTCTACATCCTGCCTTTCCTATACAACTCAGTTCCTGTCCATGTCCTCCCCAAAGTTTGTCCCAGAGGATCCACTTGATGAGCTGGGAGTCCTTCCTTGATTTCTCTCAATATCACAAAGGTGGCAATGAAGCACTCTGTTTTCCTTTGCTCTTTCCAACTGGCCAGACCATGTTCTTCCTGGATGATAGCATTTAATTAATTGTATTAATATGTATTTAATTATTATTTGATCCTGTTTTTTAAAGTTTCTCATTATTTATTATTTAGTATTCTCATATTTATATATTGCAACCTACTCACACCTACTTTTCCATTGTCCTTCTAGTGATATTTAGCTTTGAGTCTTTGGAAGCTATAGCAAGCAATATAAGGCAACATTGTTAAAATGTTCTAGTTAGCAGAGTGGCTGAGTAAGCAGATTTCTGGGCCTGAAGCTAGGAGGGCTTTAAATTCAAATCCAGCCTCAGGCACTTCCTAGCTCTATAACTCTGGGCAGGTCATTTAATTCTGCCCTTGGTTTCCTTATCTGTAAGATAAACTGGAGAAAGAAATGACAGATTGGAAAAGTATTTTTCCCTGGTTTTTCTGAATAAAGTAAAACCTTTTATTTGGTTGAAATGTCTTTCTTTGAGGGGACCATATAGGTTGTATAAAGCTTTTTCTGCTTTTATAAAGCAGAAAATTTGCTTTCTCATGAAAAGGATACAAATTAAATTAATCCATGGGAGTTGTCATCCTATATTTTCTATTTGAAAAATTAGATTAAAAAGTTTCATTTAGGTTTTCTGTTTTAATACTCTAGTTTTCCAACTACTTCTCTCTTCTTCTCAGTGAATCTTTCTTTAAATCTAAAGAGAAAAAACAATTAAACAAAGACCATTGAACATATTGATTTAATTGGACAGTATATGCAACATTCCAAATCCATAGACCCCCATCTTTCCAACAAAAAAGAGGAAAATGCATACTTTTTATGCTAGAAAATTCCATTTTCCATGGTTCACGGGAATTTATTTTAGTTACGTTAAGTCCCAAATACAACACAGAGACTCAGACTCTCAAGGGATCTTGAGATCCTACAGGCAAAAGTGCAAATTTCAGATTTTGATTTAAGGATGCAAAAATATCTCATCTGAATTCAATGCTGGGCATATTGTAGAGCTAGGAGCTCTATGGGCATTGGGATCCAGGTTGAGCAAAGAAAACACAGGACACTATGTGTCTGGTTTCTAGAGTGGAACAAGGGGAAAGCAGTCAGAAGGGGCTGTAGCATCTGGAAGGGTTGATGAACAAAATGGTTAGCAGGCGGGCCATTGGTAAATGGATGAATTAGAGTCTTCCTGAAAAATTGTTGTAGGCAGTGGATAAGATGAAGAAAGAAAACTCACTTTGGATTTAAACTCACCTCTCTTAAATTTAGGTGTTTTGAATTTTCAGAGTCTTTGAGGGAACCAATTGTCTTTGGTGATCTGAATATTGTGGCTAACTGAAGCCCACTCTGAAAGTCCATTTCCATAGACTTGTAGAGTGTTAGATTGGTAAGGATTTAAACGCAGACTATGGAATGCTAGAATTGAGAATGTCAGATCACAGAATCATAGTGTGAGACGATCTTGGCAGATTATAAAGCATACACCCTTTTTGTTTCAATACTTGTTCTTCAAAATCTTTTTTTTTTAATGCCTTAATTAAGCAATCAGATAGAATTGGCCATTGAGGCAAGCTGGGATTCATCATGGCTCATCTCTTTTCTGTTCAACATTTTCAAGAATCCCTTTAATGGAGGGATTGATGGTCTGTTTGTCAGATCTTTGGATGCTCCAAAGCTGGGAGGGACAGCTAACACGTTAGATGACAGAATTAGAATCTAAAAAGACCTTGGCAGTCCAGAAGGATAGGCTGCTTCTAATGACAGGAAATTTCATAGGGATAGATGTGAAGCTTGACATTTGAATTAAAAAAAAACCCAGCTGAACAACTATAGAATGGGGAGGGGGGAGAGCAACCAGGAGGGAAGTGGTGTGTGGTTAAACAATAGTCATAAGACCTGGGGTTTTAATGGGCTATAACTTCCTTATGAGTCAACAGTGTGTTATGGAAGCTCTAAAAGCCTATGTGATCTCATGTAACAATGATGGAGGTGCACTATCAACCACAGCTGGTGGGTACTGGCTTCAGTCCTGGGCACCAAGGACATTTAGAGAATATAGGGCTGGTAGGAGGTGCCATAATGCTCTGAGGGTGGGGTATGGAGTCAGGAACCCTTGACTTCCAATCCAGCCTTAGACATTGACTAGTTGGGTGACCCTCACAAGTCACTTCACCTGTTTCCCTCAATTTCTTCATCTGTAAAACAGAGAAAAGAATGGTACCATCCTTCCAGGGTTATTGTAAGGACCAAATGAGATAACAAATACAAAGTGTCTAGCACAGTACCTGGCACATAGTGGGTGCTATCTAAATGTTAGCTATTGTTATTTAGAATGATTTTGATCAGCAGCATCACATCTAGAAAATCAAAATTGTGGGAAACCCAGAAGCCTAAGTCCTTGAAGGATTATTCAAGGGAACTGGGGATTTTTAGCCCCCTAAAAGAAAAGATGTGGGGAGACAGAGCCTGAAGAGACTTCCCAGTAGTAGGGACTCTAGTCTTGTGTCACCATATGTCAGACTTTATTACTACTTTTTGGCATTAGCAAAATACACAAAATTAGAGAAGGCACCCCAAATGTTCCTGTAGACTATTTGTGACTGAACTGTGGCAGAGCATTCTGAGTTCGTGTTGATCTGATCAGCCACAGTCGCAAGCACGTAACTCGATTCTAACATAGTGATGATATTTTGGTTCTCTTCGAAAATGATGGACAACAACACTACTTTTTGGTATAGGTTAGTAAAACTAAGCTGAAATCTAAGTAAACTAAGTTAATAAAACTAAGCTCCTAAGTGCTATGCCTGAACTGTATACTATTCTCTGACAGATTGCCTGAACAATCATAACAATAGCTAGCATTTTTATAGGGTTTCCAGGTTTGTAAAGTGCTTTATAAATATTATCTCATTTGATCTTCATTACAACCCTGCGAAATATTATATCCATTTTTGTTGTTGACCAACTCCTTGTGATGCTTCTTCAGTGGCTTGAGGCAAACAAGGTTAAGTGACTTGCCCAAGATCACATAGCTAGTAAGTGTCTGAGGCTGGATTCCTGACTCCAGACTCAGTTCTCTATCCACTGAGCCACTTAATTACTTCTGGAAGAAACTAAGAAATGGCATAGGGTCAAGCAGCTTTCAAGTGTCTTGAGGTAGGATCTGAATTTAGAACTTCTTGACTCAAGTCTAGCACCTTATCTAGCTGCTCCATTAGTCTCAAAATCGAAAAGGATAACCTTCCCATAGCTAGTAGGAACAAGGACTATAGCATGTTTTTCACTTTTTCTCTGAAAAACAATTCTTTATTTAAAAAAAGAATAACATAACAAAGCATAATATCTCATCATTGTGTTTAAGTGACTGTATAAGTATAACAAGATACAAAGAAATATAATATTTAAGTAAGTGAGTACTTTTCTGATACATCTTCCAATCATTTCAACATGTATCTGTTGAGTTTCTACTGTGTGTCTAGAGTGCACTTCTGGTCCTGAATTAGTCTGTCAAGTACTGTCAACTCATACATTTTTCTCTTCTTCCTTCCTTTTCCAGAAAGGGCCCTTCAAGGTCCCTATCATGGCTCTGCAGTTGCTGGATTTCTGCCTCAGCATCTTGACTCTCTGCAGCTCCTACATGGAGGTCCCTACCTATCTCAACTTTAAGTCCATGAACCATATGGTGAGTATGATCACTGGAGGATTTCAGTGTTAACTTTGGCCTGAGCTACTTAGGATGTCGTTGAAATAGCCATCCATCTCTAAGGTGCTTAGGAATGGTCAAGATCCTGAGTTATAAGTGATGGCAGCTCCCTTCAGGTGGTCAGATGGTTCCTTAAAATAACTGTCTCTATGACTGTTGCAGAATTATCTCCCAAGTCGAGAAGGCATGACTCACGATCAATTTATCAAGCTGATGATTGGATTCTCCATAGCGTTCCTCATTGTTCTGATCTTGAAGGTACGTCATTCTCCCTTTGCTTCATCTCTTCCTCTTTCCCTCCCCACCCCCAACAACTAACTGCTTAGGGTGCCTGTATAGAACTTTGAGATCTAGGACCCTGGGCTGGTAGAGCCCAAGTATAACTCATGGCAAATTACTGAAACTGGCAAATTTGATCTTTGCCTCTACCTCCCCTTTTGACTTTCTTTCCTCCCTCCATTTTCCACCATCCCCAGGTAACCAAGAACTCTTATAGAGTTCTAGGTCTCTCCTATTTAGAACAGTATTGATCTAATAAAATCAATTACACTGAGCTATTAGGATTCCAATGTGTTCCCTTTCTAACAAACCTAGCAGGATGTAGGGTTTCATAATTCATAATCTGAAATTCAATCAATTTTTTTTTCAGGTCTACATGTTCAAATGTGTCTGGAGATGCTACAAGTACATAAAATCCCTAAATAGGGGTGAGGAAAAAATCAATACCAAGATTTTGCAGAAGGTGAGCACTTAGCTTAAATTGTAACTAGTTACACCACCTAGGGTGGGGCAAAAAGGATTTTGCTCTGGAGTGGAGACTAAAGTGTTTTAAAATACTTTCAAACTTATTGCAGATACAGTCAAACTTATAGAGATTAGAACCTAATTAGCAAAAAAAAAAAAAAAAAAAAAAAAAAGAGTTAAAATAGGCTACCAGATAGCAGTTTCCTCCT
This sequence comes from Sarcophilus harrisii, assembly GCF_902635505.1. Taxonomy (NCBI): domain Eukaryota; kingdom Metazoa; phylum Chordata; class Mammalia; order Dasyuromorphia; family Dasyuridae; genus Sarcophilus; species Sarcophilus harrisii. The sequence goes on from NC_045428.1 coordinate 551,885,855, forward strand.
CTCAGTGATTGCTGGCTAATTAAACTCCTCCCAAGCCTTAGCACACTCAGTCTCTTTTCTCTCTGTTACTTCAGTTGAATTGAGGGCATCGTTGGGGCTGCTTATCCTTGGCATGGAAATGACTAGTTCTACCTCTTTTTAAATATGACCTTCAGAAACCTTGGGGAGAGGGAAAAAAAGGTTTTGAAAAAATCAAAAAACTCTTTTTTTTTTTTTTTTTTTTTTTTAAATAAAGGAATCAGGGTTAAATGACTTGACTAGTCATTTGGAGCTGAATTTGAACTCAAGTCCTCCTCAAGTTAAATCATGATTCAACCAGTATTTAAAGCATTGGGCCCACCTACATTTTTAGTGTCTTCTTTTTTATGGGACAGCCAAGCAACTTAATGGCTAGAGCACTAGTTCTGGATTCAGAAAGAACTGAATTCAAATCCAGCCTCAGTCACTAACTAGATGTGTGACTCTGGGCAAGTCACTTTACCCTGTTTGCCTCAGTTTCCTCATCTGTAAAATGAGCTGGAGAACAACAATAACTTCCTGATTCCAGGTCCAAAGTTTTACTCTTTGTGTTGTTGCAAAGATTTTCCTGCTTCTCTGGAAGTTTCACCCATTACTCCCTAGTTTGTCCTTCAAATACTTGAAATCAGCTTTTGTAGATTCATAGATCACAGAGCTTCCCAAACCAATGATTTTCTACTACCCTGAACTGTCTTAATATAGCTGATGATTTTCTACTACACCAAAGTGTCTTAATATAGACCCCAGGCTAAACCACTGAGGATCCTTACTTAATAATGACTTCCTTGGTCCTGCTTTCAATTTTGAAAATCAATTACTTGGATGAATGAATAGTTGACCTGGTTATTCAATCTGTTGGCTCCATAAAAATGTAAGCAATAGCCTACATATTTACTTCTAGATCCCAACAGGTTGGAATGCATGGGGCAAAGCTAATAAAATAAAGTTAAATAGGGATAAGTGCAAGATTCTACACTTGAATTATTATTATTTCAATAAACTGCATATATATATATTATAAAGTCTAACAAAATAAATGTCTAAAATAAGTCTAATCCCACATATATGTAATATATTTATATCTGCATATATAGGTATATATGTATATGTATATACGTATACATACACATACCCATGCATATATTTACATAGAATCAGACTTATTTTCTTTGACCTGGGAGAGAACAGATTTGGGAAAAATGGGGAGATGTTGGGGCTGGGGGCAGCAGACTTCAACAGAAGAAAACCATTTTTAATAAAGGAAAAAACAAATCTAGGGGTATTCAGGTGCACTAATAGTGAATTTTTGAAGGGAGGTTGTAACTAGAAAGCAGTTCATGGGAAAAAGTTAGGGGGTTTTTTGTGGTTTTTTGTTTTGGTTTTTTTTTTTTTTGGTGGATTGCAACAGTTTGGTATGAGTCTGTTGAGACATAGCAGCTGAAAGAGCAGTTTCTATGCCAAGGCAGAAGTGAGCAGTTGTTAGTCATCTCTATTCTGCTCTGGTCAGACCACTTGTGGAGTATTTTTAGTTCTGGGCACCACATTTTAGCATAGGTTTTTGAAAAGGTAGGTATTTAGAGGAAGGAAGGCAAGAAAACAAAGGACTATGGGACAATTTTGGCTGGCTAAGTGTCATCTGGTGCACAGAACCCAAGCCTGGAGCAGGAAAACCTGAGTCTAAATCCAGCTTCAGACATTTCCTAGCTGTGTGATCCTGAACAAGTCACTTAATCCTGTTTATCTCAGTTTCCTCATCTATAAAAATGAGGTGAAGAAGAAAATGGCAAACCATTCCAGCATCTCAGCTAAGACAACTTTAAATGGGGTCATGAAGAATAGGACACAACTGAAATGGCTGAACACAAGTTATATGTATTTGTTATATATGTATATATAATAAGTTATATGTGTACTGGTTTTAGGAAATGGGAATTTTTGGAAAAGACTAGACAAAAGACAAATCTTTAAGTAGTTAAAAGACTGTCTTCATGGAAGGGAGGACATTAGATTTATTCTGCTTGGACCTAGAAGGCAGAAAGAGAACTGAAAGAAGGAAATTACAGGGAGATATAATGTGTAGTAAGCACTTAAGCAATGCTTGTTGATTGACTGACAATGCAATGGACTGCCTTGAAAGGTAATGAGCTTCCTGTTTGTTGAGGTCTTCAAGCAGAGGCTAGAGGATGGCTTTGTACAGAGAGTTCTGGTCACATACAAAGTCTCTAAAGGCCCTTCCTACTCTGAGCTCCTGGGGTTCTACAGCTGGTGAGCAGGGTCCTAATGTGCCAGAGTCCTTGCATCTATCACCCACCTGACGCATCTCTTCCTTCCAGGTACTCCTGCCCACCTATGAGGAAGCTGTGGCCATGCCTTCCAAGGAGCCAGCCCCACCTCCTTACTCAGCTGTGTGAGCTGTGTGGTTCCCTCCTCCCCTCATCCAAGTTGCTACAACTGCTTCTTTTTGCTTTAAGTGGTCCCAGTTACTGTCCGGCTTCCTTCCAGATGTTTGCTTTCCTACCAAACCCACTAGAACTCTGGTCTTTTTCACCCCTTCAGGGTCCGTTATTGATGTCCACCAGTAGGATGATGGGTCTTGGCCGGGGATAGATGGGACCTTTGGCTCTGTCTGGTCCAAACCCCTACTCATACAGATGAGGAATTGTGGACCCAGAAAAGGAGCTTAGGTTGCCTAAAGTTGCACAGATAGTAGGCTCTGGAGCTGGGATTCTGACTAAAGTCAGTGTTTCTTTCACACAGTGCCATGCTGCCTCCTAGTTGACTCCAATGGGCAATTTTGCCAATAAGTGGAGGAGTCAGCTCATCCCCATAGGGGTTAATTCAGTCAAACAGCTTCCAATTCGGTGAAACTGTAGTGAATGAGTCAACCGACAGCCCTGAAATTCATCTATCTTGCTGCTTGACTGAATGCATGGGGCCATGTCCTCTCCACAGTTGCAGGGGTTGTAGGGTCTTGAAGGCTCTGGACCAGAATAATGCTCCTCCCCCCTTCAGAATCACTTCCCTATTGGCTACTGCTTGGGAGAGAGGTCTGGTCCTGGCCTTTCTGATGGAACCTGAGAGATGGGCTTTGGATGGGGAGCCCAGGTGAGCTGGGCTTGGGTGGAGGGAAGAAGGCTTGGGGTACCAGGCTTCTGGGATGGGTATAGTTGCTTTCCATATGTAACAGGGAAGAACTTCATTAAAATTGCATTAAAGCTTTCTCTATGACTGGCTCAATTCTTGAAGCGTGAACACTGCGGGGGCTAACTTGTCTTAGGTCCAGAAACATATTTGCCTCTCACTGGGGCCCTTCTAAGACACTTAGTGTGTACCTAGAAGCAGGGAAGGGGGTGAGGGCAGAGGGCATAGGGAGGAGGGATCTTTTCATTGGCTGAAATGATTTCTCTCTGCTCTGACTCACATACCTGGAGCAGGTAATACCTGTGTGACCTTGGACAAGTCACCTGAGCAAGAGGGTGCAACAAGAGAAATCTTTTGAGCGTGAAATATCAGAACTGGAAGGATTCTTAGCCCAACTCTCTCTTATCAAGAGGGAAATGTTTTATCTAAGATTACACAGCAAGTTAATAGTATACAAACAATACACAAAATAATACACAAATAGTACACGAAATAATACACAAATAGTACACCAAAGACTAAAGTCTAGGTGAAGGGTGACTATTATCAGATCAATTCCTGATGATTTCTCTACTTAAACTTTTCAAATCAACACATATATTAAAGGCAGCTAAGCGGTATAGTGGTTACAGTGCTTAGCTTAGGAAGATCTGAGTTCAAATTTCACTTCAGACATTTTCTAGCTATGTGACTGTCTGACACAATCTCTGTCTGCTTAAGTCTTCTCCACTGTAAAATGAGGGTAATAATGGCACCTATCTCCCAGGATCAATGAGATAATTTTTGTAAAGTGTCTGGCACACAGTGGGGGCTTGTTTCCTTCCTTTCTAAGTGAATCACGAACATAAGTTCATTTGTTAAGTACTAAATCATAATACAAATAGAGACAAAGGAGAGAACCCAGTAAAAGGCTCCAGGATAAATGGAGAGGGAGAGAACATTTTTACTAAAGGGATGAGATGGAGATCGGGGGTGGCTCCTTGTGAAAGAAGAGCCATATGAGATGAACTTTAAAGTAAGATGGATTCTGAGAGCCAGCAATGAGGAGATAGCATCCTCCAGGCAGAGCGGTAGCTTTTACAAATGCATTGAAGAAGGAAATGGAATGGTGAGTTCATGCAAAAGCCATTGATTCAATCTGTGCACAGAACATAGAATTCGTGAAGAGCAGTAATGCAGAAGAAAACTGGGAAGGCAGGCCAGAGAGCCTACAACAGGCTAAAAGAAATCATTTACCTTAGAAGCACTGGAGAATCAAGGAAAGTTTTTGAGTAGAGGAGTCACACCATAAAAACTGGTCTTTAGGAAAATAATTTGGCAACTGTGTGAAGGATGGATAGAAGAGGAGAGATGTTAGAAGCACGGAGACCATTATTAAGGAGCCTAATACCATAGTCCTGGTGAGAGATGATTAGAGCTTAAACTAAGGTAATAGTTATATCAGGGGAGAGAAGAGAATAAGAGTTGGCAACTGATTGGATGTCAAGGGTGAGGGAAGAAAGGAAGTAAATAATCACTTATTAAGAGCCTACTATGAGCCAGGTATTGTGCTAGGTACTTTACAAGTATTATCTCATCCTTTCTTCACAATAACTGTAGGATGTACACACTATGATGATTTCCATTTTACAGTTGAGAAAACTGAGGCAGCCAGAAGTTAGGGAATTTGCCTAGGCTCATACAACTAGTGCCTTAAGGGCATCTTTGAACTCAAATCTAACAGACTTTAGGTTCAGGTTTCTCCGCTGAGCTACCTGGATCCTCAAAGGCAAAAATGTAAGTCAAAGAATAGTTTGATATTTTGAGCCTAGGTGACTGGAAGAATACTGGTACTCTCAATAGAAATGAGAAAGTCAGAAGGAAGGGTAGGACTAGGAGAAATATAATTAATTTGGTCTTTGATGTGCTGAGTTGAAGTGGCGAGAGGATTTCTGGGTGGAGATGTCCAACAGGGAGCTGGAAGCCAGACCTAGAACTCAGAGGAAAGATGAGATCTACAAATCTACATTTGGAAGGTTTTCGAATAGAGAGAATGAAATCCAATGGAAATGTACTTTATTCATTACCCAAAAGACTCCAAGTTCTTTTCTAAGTTTTCATTTAAATATTTACTACAGGAGATCTAGACAGATAGTAACTTCACTTCTCTGACTCTACTCCAATTCAGTTTTATCTACTTCCTAGATAAACAACCAATTATTATGTTTGTTGAGGGAAATTCATCACCAAAGTCTGCCCAGATGCTTCTGGAGAATAGTGAAGGACCCCTCCCAGGGCCTTTCTCCTTGTCTCACCCTCTTCCACTGGTGTTCTCTGAAGTCCCATCTGAAGAATGGTGGAGTCCTACATTTTGCAAGGTCTTTAAACATATGCTGTTAGTTAGAAGGGAAACTGGATATTAGAGCTAAAAGGAACTTTTAAATGGAAAATTGGAGATGAAATGTGGAATGCTGAGTTTGGAAGGGACTTTAGTAAATATAAGGTTAGAGCTGTGAAGATCTTTAGAACCCAGAATGTCAGAGCTAGGAGAGTCCTTAGAATAAGGGCTGGGAGGGCCCTTAGAACACGGGATGTCAGAGCTGGGAGGGCCTTTAGAACATAAAATGTCAGAGCTGGGAGGGCCTTTAGAAAACAGAATGTTAGAGCTGGGGGGACCCTTAGAACACAGAATGTTACAGTTAGAAGGAACTTTCAAACAGTAAATAATAGAGCTGAATTACTTAAAATGTGGTGATGGAATAGATAACAAGACCCATGAGGGAGATATGATTTACTGTGCTTTATATCTGTTCTCCCTGACTGGCTTGGAGACTGTCTGAGCTAGGAAGAATTCTAAACTGGGAGTCTTGGGGTAGATTTCGGGAAATCTCTGAACTTTAATTGCTAAGATCTTTATTTCCACTAAATTCCAGGAGAAAGTGAGCATTTTCTTCAGTTGTGATTGCAGAAACAAATCTAATTCTGACCGGAGATTCATAGGCTACAGCACACTGTCAAAGGAGTCCATGGCATAAAGAGATGAAGTTCTCACCAGAGCAATCTCTTCTTTTTATAGATGAAGCACAGAGAAGGGTCTCACTCACCTTGGTCATTCAGAGTTGGGGATAGGAATGGGATTAGAATTCAGGTCTCCTGAATCCTGCCTGCCTTCCCCACTGCCCGCCTTGCCCTCCCTACCCTCTTTTCCCCCTATCTCCTTGCCCTCCCTGCCCTCGTTTTCCCCTATCTTCCTTCTTCCCCTTATCTACCTTCCCCCCGCCCCCTCCACTTATCTTCCCCCTCCACCAGATATGATAGAAGAGCCTAGTTTTTTTCTTGACAGAAGCTGATTCATGGTTAGACCAAAGCTATGGTACATGATGCTAAACATCTGGATGGAAAAGCATCTGATCATATTTAAACTGGTTCTCTGAGCATTTGGTGCCATGCAGGCCCAATTAAATTAAAGCCTTGCTAGTTGTGATGAGGGTGGAGTAGATGGGGAGGATGAACTCAGCTTCCTGAGCCAAGATCCCCCGGGGGCTGATCTTTCTGGGGACCAGGAAAGGGATTCACAACTAGGCAGAACTGGCCCAAAGAGATCATAGTCCTCCTAAGAACATAAAATTATAGGATTTCAAGAGGATAGAGCATCCCTGAGAAGCTGATGATGGTCTGAGGCCTGAGAGCTCTTAACTAAGGGTCCTAAATGGGGATCTGTAGGGATTAGACATTGTCTGTGGGATGGAGATTTTCCTTGATTTATCCCAGGGACTTAAGAGATTTACACACTCAGTAGCATCCTGACAAATTGGCTGTTTTAAATCTTCCCACTCCTTAGAGAGTATTAAGAGAGATAAATAACAGGCCCAACGACATGAGGCTTGCTCAGAGATGGGCCGACACACCAGTCTCCAGATACATTCATCTTCCTAGAGTCTGAATCCCCCAGTGCCCAGGGGAGGTAGCTAGGTCTCTCTGAGCCAGAAGACATGAGGAAGGAAGCCAGAATCTGGATCCTTGCACTGATGCACCGGACTCTATTCTCCCCAAGACTAAGACCAGCAGTACAGGGCCATCCCTGTTCCCTTCCCATCTCCCCTCCTCCAAGAATCATGCCTTTGAGGGTTAGTCAGTGATGTGGGGCAGCCACTTCCCCTTCCCCCCAACCAACACCTTCTGACCACTTTCCTTTGTAGAGATTCTGTGTTTCATAGCTTTTCTGCTTCTTTTTTTTTCTTTCTCTCCTACATCTTCTCTCCCTCTTCTCTTGTTTCATGTTTTATTCTACTACTTTCTTCCTCCTTTTCTTCATCATCACTCAGGAATATTTTCAGAGAATCATGCCATATTATACCTGGAACAGATCTTCTAACAGAGAATGTCAAAGCAAGGAGAGAACCCAGAACCCAGAATATCAGACCAGGGAGGACTGTTAGAATCCAGAATGTCAGAGCTCAAAGGGTCCTTAGAACATAGGATGTCAGAGCTGGGAGGACTTTAGAACACAGTATGTCAAAGTTGGGAGAGCCCTTAGAACATGGGATGTCAGAGCACAAGGGAACATAGAACTCAGAATATCAGAGCTCAGAGGGTTCTTAGAACACAGAAGGTCAGAGCTGGGAGGACTTTAGAACACAGTATGTCAAAGTTGGGAGAGCCCTTAGAACACAGGATGTCAGAGCAGAAAGGGAACACAGAACCCAGAATATCAAAGCTGGGAGGGCCCTTAGAACTCAGAATATCAGAGCTCACAGGGTCCTAAGAACACAGAATGTTAGAGCTGGGAGGAACCTTAGTAACATAGAATGTTAGATCCGGGAGGATCTTAGAACATAGAATATCAGAGCTAGAAGTTTCCTTAGAACTTTAAATGTCAGTTCATACAATGCAACTGAAGGAACGACAGTCCATAGAATATTAAAGCTAGAAAGAAGCATCTTTAGAATTGAAAATGTTGGAATACTTTATAATCACATCAAACAAACAAGAAGCATATATTATGTACTTAGCATGTGCCAGGCACTCTGCTATTAATAGCTAGGATTACTTTTACAATTTAAAGTCTGCAAAGCACTTTATAAATATTATCTCATTTGATCCCCACAGTAACCCTGGGAGAGAATTGATATTATTGTTCATATATTATAGATGAAGAAAATGAAAGAGAAAGGTCACATAGCTAATGAGGGTCTGAGGCTAGATTTGAACTTTCTGACTCCAGGACCAGTTCTCTATCCACTGTGTCACGTTGGATCTCCACAATAGCTTTCTGAGTAAGGTGTTATAGGTATTAGTGCCCCCATTTTACAGATGAGAGAATTGAGGCACCTGGGGTCACAGAGTTTGCCTTGGAGGTGGGATTCATACTCATGCCTCTCCTGATCCGAAGTCTAGAATTCCTCTTATTATATGACACTGTTTCTCCAGATTTTGCTGGGCATATATTCTGTTGCTAGGTTTCTATTTGATGCACTTCCAGGCTGGGGACACATGACAAAGTTTGGGTTCTGGTCTATACAACCCTCCAGAAACCAGGATCATTCCCAAACCACAATGAGGCACCAAAATAGGATTTAGATGGATACCTTTAAAGTACAATTGATTTTTAAAATGATCAGTCAAGTACCTGATACCTCCTTCTGCTCAAAAGGCAGGAACATATCACCTCTACTCCTGAGAACAGCTACTCTAGTTTTGGAATATTCTATAGGTCTACATTCTTTAAAACTACATTTCACAAGTCCCCATTAGTGTTCCCATCTTTAATAATTAGCCAACTGACATAACGAGTTCAAAGCAAAGCCAATTAAAACACCAAAAGGAAAGCATCAGTAAAGCATTCCTTCCTTAACCTAGGGTGCTCTCCTCCACAAATACACAAAACATCCATGAGAAGAGTTAATTCATGTAGGTGACACACAGAAACACAGAATTTGTCAAGGCAGCATTATCCCCAGCTCTGAGGACCTAAAAGGTCTATTGATGGTCATTAATAAAAATTAAAAAAAAAAACCCTACTCTGAAATTTGACCAATTCAACCAGAACTTATTCTTTGCTTACATCTGAAATTTGTTTCTTGGTGTTTTTATTTTTAGAAATGTTTATAGAGTGGCTCACATGTAAGGGAACATGAGGAAAAGTAACTTGTAGCCTTGCAGCTGCAGGGTGCCTAATGCATTCTAGTACTGTCATTACACTATTCCTGCTGAGTTTGCATTCCCTTGAGCTCCAAGTCTCCACATAGCACTGCTTAGAGAAAAGATGCTCTGCTAGTTACTGCTTTCCCAGAAGCTGCTTAGCTGAACCCTACTTAGATACCCAGGTCTGTAGTAGACACAGTCTCCATGGGATGAAGAGTCTCTGCTGGACACTGTCTGACTAGGTAATGTTTAGCTGGATCACTCACTCACTCAGTCCTCAAGTACTTAGTAAGCATCTATTATGTACCTGGAAGTGTGCTGGTTTGCTGGAGATATAAATATGATTAACGAAATAATGTAATCAAAGAATTTATATTCTATTTCTTAAATCTTAAATCCTTAGCTATCTCTTCCTTAAGAAAAGAGTGGACACTGCCATGCTGTTCTCTCACTCCCCAACTCTTACAGAAAAGGTATCAGCTCTATCCTGGGGCAATCAGGAAAGGGCAGAAATCCTTGACTGGGACAAGCAAACACACACAAATCTTCCCTCTGGTTGGTTCTTGTTTAGTTTTCCTCAGCCCCCATCCACTGAATTCTTCAGAACAAACAGTAGGGTGCTCCCTATTCTAGATAGTTGATGTTATTGGGCTTATTTTTGATTTGTATTAATTTGCCAGTTACTGAACTTGTGTTCTCTGAGAGCAATTCCATTCTAGCTCATGGTAAGCATTTCAGATGCTTCCTAATTTTGATCTCTTCAGGCTGAATTTCAAATCAGACAAAGGGTTTTTTTTTTTTTGCCTAATAGGCCCCCAAAGGCTCTGGGGCATGGGATCCCTCAGTTTTAGAGCCTTAATCTTTTCCCACTCTTCGAGGTGGATGAACAGATAGGGAAAAGCTGCAGACAAATAAAGCCTAGAAAAAGTAATTGTCTCCACTTTCCCTTCCTTCTCACTCAAATTTTTAGTCCTTTTATATGTGTACATAGTCAGTCCAAAGCATTGGGGGGAGGTAGGTTTTGAGGTCCATAGTTTGTCAAGAATATTAGCAATAATAAAGAGATATAGCATATAAAACAAGCCGTTCAAGAGTTTCTAACCTCCCCCTGACACCTCCCCCTGACACCTGGGGTCTAAGGGAGCCTATGGATTTCTTCTCAGAATAATGTTTTCAAGACATAAAAAAAGGAATTCCAAAGGATTCAATTGTACTACAATGCAATTGTTAAAATATTAAACAAAACAAAAATCCAGGTTAAGAAGCCTTATGCACAGTTGACCAGGTTTGGAATCAGAAGACTTGTATTGCATTCCTGCCTGTGACACAGACTGGCTATGTGACCTTGATCACACAAGTGACGCATAAATCCCTTAGAGAGCGTCCAATCTAAGACAATAGTTACAGAAAAGTTGCTGATTTTATTAGTAGAAGTTTCTAAGCTGGGAGTTCCCTGTGCTGCTGTAATCACAGATTGGAGTAAAACTAAGTGTTCCTCTAGTGCCTTCCCTCTTAGACTATCTCCAGTTTATCCTGTCTATATCCTTCATTCTTGAAGAAGACCCTTGTAATGTTCTGACTTGCAAGCGAATTGGAGTTGAGTGAGATGGAGCTGGGCAAAGTCATCAGCCTGATTCTCTCTTACCCCAGCATCAGAGTCCCGTGGTAGCATGATTGTTGATGACCTGCCTGCCATTAGACTGAGCTTCTTGAGGGAAAGGACAATCTTTTACCCTTTTATTTGTACCCGCAACTCTTAGCACAGTATCTGATACATAATAGAAATTTAATAAATGCTTGTTGACTGATAGTCATGATATTAATGATGATGCTAATAACATAGGTTAGGATGAGTCCCTTGCAGAGGGCCGTCACCGAGTTGTGTGTTCAGGTGTGTTCAGAATATACCGTTCTGTGCCTGGGACTGAGGGTACCCCCCTCAGGCCAGTTAGTGTAAGAAGAGACGGAATGTACAGTGGAGGGAAAGCAGAATCCGGGGGCCAGGGCAGGGAAGGAAGAGAGGTGGGAGACAGGAAATAGTTTAGGTTTGCTGAAATGTTAGAACGGTCCTGGCCAGCCCAAGGTAAACGGAAGCTGCCCACGATCTGTTCCCAACTGGGCCAGGGGCCCTATCAATGCTGTGTTTGAGACTGATACAAACCTCCTTTGAAAATGGCCCCAGCAGATGGTGGCCGCTGGGGAATGGTTTCGCTCCTTTTGGACTGACTGAAAGGAACTGTTTTTGGATAGATGTTCTCCGGCGTCAGTCCCTCCCCCAAATCCAAGAGCACAGAGAACAGGAGGTGGGGGTGGGATGGGTGAGAGACAGCCAGAAGAAGAGTGAAGAGAACAGTTAGTTCCTGAGAAAGAGGGAAAAAATCTCCAGGTCTCATTTGGGAAAGCTAAGGTACCCACAAATTAGTCCTTTTCATCAACTTTGAGGATCTTCCCTTTGGGCATCAAAATACCCATAGAGATCACAGAGAACCTCAGCAGGAATTTGGGGCAGGCAAGGGAATAAGAATATTGCTTCTGACTTCTAACTACCCCAAGAGGTAGGATAGCCCTTTTAGAGGAGGATTAAGAGATCATAGGTCAGAGGCAGGATTTGAATCCAGATCTTCATGCCATGAATTCTATCATTCTATTCATTCTTTCATGATTGCTTCTCCTGAAGGCACAGGTAATGTGTCTGAGGGGCTCAGGTATTTGAGAAAGGCTGTGTGCCATAGTGTCCAGATCATGGGATTTAAAGACAGAAGAACTGGCTCCACACTGACTGCCTGTATGAGCCTGAGCAAATCACTTCTTCTGGGTCTCAGTTTTCTCATCTGAAAAATGAGGAGATTGGGCTGGGTGATCTCTAAAATTTCTTCTTGTTCTAAATCTGTGATCTTATGATTTTCTATGCCTCATTGAATGCTTAAATCCAATCCTTCATTCAACATTTATTTAGTACTGACTAGGGGTCATATATAGTGTTGGGGTTTGGAGGAGATAAAAAATTTAGGCTTAGAATGGTATAGGATGGTTCCTTGCCTTCAGTGAGTTCATAGTTTAGTAAGAGATTCTTGAGGCATATTCCACAAACTGTAATCTATGCAGGTGTCCCCTGTTGAGAGTCAATCTAAAGCAATTCCAATAGATTTTGGACAGAAGATGCCATCTGCATCCAGAAAATGAACTAAGGAGATTGAATGTAAATCAACACCTGTTATGTTCACTTTTTTCTGTTTTTTTTTAATCTCTCCCGTGCCTTTTTCCTTTTGCTTTGATTTTTTCTCTCTTTCAACATGATTCATAAAGTAATCTGTATTAAAAATAAGTAAATTTTTTTAGGAAAAGAAAGAATCAAGAGGCAGAAGAGATCACCCCAATCCAGCATCTAGAAGGTTCCTATTGGAATGAATTTATTCTTGCTTAACAATTAGGAGTTATTTTTTCATGATTTTCTTTCCAAAACTTCAAATGTTACTCGACCCTCTAAATTAGGCTTCCTGGGGCAGAGTCCAAGTTGCTACACCCTGGTTAGAGTTCTAGAGGAATAGGACACAGCTAGGAAATGTCTGAGGAAATATTTGAACTCAGGAAAATGAGTCTTGCTAACTCTGGGTATGATGGCACCACCTAGCTGCCCTGTGGGTAACATTAACACATAGTGATGTGATGGGTGCATCTTAGTGACATAAAATACACTCCTCCAACAGGAAAAGGAAGTTTGTTTTCAATTGAGATCACCAGAGATGGCTTCGGAGCTGTATGTAAGTCATTTGGTCCAACCTCCCTCCATCATTCAGGAATCCCTTTTTTGGTGGTCTTCTAAGATACTGGTGATTCCAGGAGCTGATTACTTACTTAATTCTTGTAATTTTCCCTTTTGGATTGTAAGCTCCCTGAGGGCAGGAACTTTATCTTTGCAAACTTGGTGCTCAACACTGGATTATTAGAACGTAATAAAAAGTTTCCCAGAGCAGGATCTATATGGGGCAGGAAATAACATTGGAAGGGGGTTGGGGGTGAAGTGGGTGAGGAGAGATACTTTTGGTTAGCGAGGTTTTGTCATGAGTCACAGAATGAAGAGACAGCCACAAACAGGTGCAGCCAGATCTTGAATCCTGGATGTCTCATGTGGCGATCTGCTCAGTCTCATTAAAGAAAGTAGTGATCATTTGGAACTATGCCCAAAGGGCTATAAACGGTACATACCCTCTGATCCAGCAGTGTCTCTATTGGGCCTGTATCCCAAAGAGAAAAGGAAAAAAGACCCACACATGTAAAAATGTTTGTGGCAGCCCTTTTTGTAGTGGTAAGGAAATGGAGACTGAGTGGATGCCCATTGATTGGGAAATGGCTGAATAAGTTGTGGTACATGAATGTTAAAGGATATTCTATGCATTCACAAAGCATTTTAAAAGTTTACTCTTCCTGGAACAGCTAGTTGGTGTAGAGCACCAGCCCTGAAGTCAGGAGGACCTGAGTTCAAATATAGCCTCAGACACTTAACATGTCCTGGCTGTGTGATCCTGGGCAACTCACTTAACCCCAATTGCCTCAGGGGAAAAAAAAGTTTTCTCCTCCTTATTAATATTTCTCCCACCACTTTTTAAAGTCAAGAAATCAATGAAACAATAAATCAAGGTTATTTGGAGTATTTGCTCATCTTCAGTGTACAGATGCTCACAGTGTACAAGCCCTCTTTAGCCAACAGGAGCTAGTTCAGGCAAACTAGTCACACAGCAGGAGGATTCTTCTTCCTTCTGTGCTGAATCTATCAGTCAGTCAACAAGCAGGTATCAAGCAGTGACAATGTGTTAGATACTGTGTTAGATACTGAAGACTCAAAGATAGAAATGAAAAAGTCCTTCCCCTTGAAGAGCTTATATTCTATTTAACCTCTCATGGTTTAGACTAGTGATCTTGAACTGGTGTAACCCATTGTGACCACCACTGACTAGTGAGCCCAGGAGCAACAAACCAGATGGGTGATTTATTAGCTGCCCTGGAGTAGAGAGCACTTGAATTGAAGTCCAGAAGACCTGAGTTCAAATCCTGCCTCAGATACTTCCTGACTGTGTGACCTTAGGCACATCACTTAACTTCTCTCTTCCTCAGTTTCCTCATCTGTAAATTGTGGATAGCAATAGAATCTATCTCTTGGAGTTTTTTTTTGAGGATTAAATAATATTTCTAAAGTATGCTATAAATACTACAGTAATTAAATGTGACTATAAATAATACATAATTGCTTACTTGGGATGATGGGCGGCAAGGTGGTACAGTGGTAATAACTCTGGGCAAACCTTTCTGTCCCTCAGTTTCTTTATCTGTAAAATGAGGGGAAGGTATACACGGGGCATGATAGTGCATAGAGTTACAGGTCTGGAATCAAGAAGACTAATTTTTTTCTGAGTTTAAATCTGGTCTCAGACGCTAGCTATGTGATTCTGGGCAAGTCACATCATCCTATTTGCCTCAGTTTCCTCAACTGTAAAATGAGTTGGAGAAAAAACAGCAAACCACTTCATTATCTTTGCCAAGAGAACCCTGTTTAGAATTGGATGTGACTGAAATAACTGAATAACAAAGCAACAACTTGGGGCAGGGGAATGAACAAACTATTCTCTGGAGATCCCTTCCAGAGCTTATCCTAGTAACAAAGCTGCTCATACTTTCTAGAAACTTGAGATTTACAAAAATTTGACATTTTCCTCATGATGACCCTGGGAGTGAAGTAGTTCAGGGATTATTCTCCCCATTTTATAGAAAAGAAAACTAAGGCTTAGGGAGATTATGTGACTAGCTTATCATCACAGAGCCAGGGAGTATCTGAAATAGAATTAGAACTCTCAGTACTGCCTATCCTCTGAGTAGGAGGAACTCTTGAGTCTTAGGAGTGGGATCAAGGTACATTAAGCACCTCGACTCTCTTTATTTAGAATAAAATATCACAAACCTCAGTCTGGCTTCTTTCCTCCTCAGTTTCTCTCCAGAGCTGAACTACCTTGGTGGCCAATTAGTCCCAGGCTGAGCTTCCTGTTGGGGTCCCTGGGAGATCATTTGGAATGTTAATCTTCCCGACCACAGCAGGGGGCTCTGACTGAGATTGCCTCTGCGGTGGCAGGGACACCTGGGTGGCTGTGCTGGCCCCTGGGAGGGCTAGACTATGGTCAGGCTGTGGCTTTGGATATCCATGCTCACAGCAGAGGTGACTGGTGGTCGGTCTGGTGCTAAAAAAGCTGTGAAATGCAGCTGAAAAGGTGCAGATCTGCCCCTTCTTAGGGCTTCATAAAGTCCTACTGGGATCCCCCAAAATGGGGTCTGGGAGGATTGGGTGAGGTCCATGGTGCTGACTGAAATTTCCCTGCTTCCATGGGTAGAGAAAACACTTATCAAGAACTTGCTGTGTACCAGGAGCTGTGCTTGAAAAGTGCGAGAAGTGGGTATTAGAGAAATCCTAGTACAGGTGGAAACCAGGAATGAGATTCCCCAAGCCAATATCACTAGTTGATGAGTGGGAAGAGAAAGATGCACGAAGCAGGATGAGAAAAATCAATCAAACAACATACGTTTTAAAAGTGCCTACTATGTGCCAGGGACTGTGTTCAGCACTGGGGGTGCAAAAGGAGCTTCAAAGAGCTTTCACTCTTTTTTGTGTGTGTATGTCTGTTTATCTATCTATCTATCATTTATTTTTTGCTGAGGCAATTGGGATTAAGTGACTTGCCCAGGGTCACACAACTAGGAAGTGTCAAGTATCTGAGGCCAGATTTGAACTCAGGTCCTCCTGACTTTAGGGCTGGTACTCTAACCACTGCGCAACCTATCTGCCCCATGTTTATTTTTTATTAAAGCTTTTTATTTCCAAAAAATATGTAGAGATAATTTTCAGCATTCAATTTTTTTCTTCCTTTCCTCCATCTCTTCCCCTAGACAACAAGCCATCCAATTTAGGTTAAGCATGTGAAATTCTTCTATACATATTTCCACATCTATCATGCTGTACAAGAAAAATCAAATCAAAAAAGGAAAAAAATGAGAAAGAAAACAAAATACGAACAAACAACAAAAGTAAAAATATTATGTTGTCATTCACACTCAGTTCCCACAGTCCTTTCTCTGGATGCAGATGGCTCTCTCCATCACAAGGCCATTGGAACTGGCCTGAATCACCTTGCTGTTGAAAAGAGCCACATCCATCAGAACTGATCATTTTATAATCTTGCTGTGTACAATGTTCTCTTGGTAAAGAGCTTACAATCTAATCAAAGAGCTCTGCTATATGAACAGCCAAGGTCTTAATTCCCAGAGAGAATACCGGTCCAGGCAAAACTCACAGTAGTGCTCAAATATGAAATTATGTACATTCAATAAATACAATTTTTTCTAAAGTTTACTAAAGATCATTGCTTGTTTACTGACTTGTCAAGGACCTATCTTGGTGCTCAGATGGATAGCCTCCAAATGGAGGGAGGAGAGGGAAATGACAATGAAAACTGGCTTTTCGTCTTCAGAGGCAATCCAATTCCTCTAGAGCTTCCTAGACCATGTCTAGATTTCCTCATAGGAATCTAGGTCCTTGGTTTGACTTAGAATCACCCCTCTACTGTTTAGGTAAGAGACTAATCCTGTAGAAAATTCTTCCACAATTCCTGCAGCACAAAGGATTGTCTACCTGGGATGTGAACAAAAAATTGTTGGGGTCCCAGGATTATAGGCAGATTTCCTGTATTCTTATTTCAAAGGGCACTCAAACTCTTCTCCAAACTTCCCAAGGAAGAGCAATGTGAGTGTCACTTCAAACTCACCTATGAACGGGACATGTAGGTACAGTTGGAAAAAACAGCAAACAAGATCAGCTGAGGACCAAAGATAGATGAGGCACTTAAGGAAAGAATCTAAGTGCCAATGATTTATTACTTATTGCCTTAAATTTTGCTATTGCTCAATCTTGTATAATTCTCTGCATGGAGGTTTTCTTGGTAAAAATACTGAAATGGTTTTCCATTTCCTTCTTCAAGTCATTTTACTAATAAGGAAACTGAGGCAAACAGGATAAAGTGACTTGCCCAGGGTAACACAGCAAGTGTCTAAGGCCAGTTTTGAATACTTTAAGATGAATCTCCCTGCTTCCAAACCCAGTGCTCATTAGTACCATGTCACCTACAACTGTTTCCAGGAATCCTTACAGACCTTTCCATATGGACTTGAAGGGCATAAGGATCTCATAACATGGGAGCCTTCTGAGTCTGTTAAATACTACCAGAAAATATAAGCATTTCTCAGCAAAGTAGCTAGCATTTTAGTCATGCAAAGTCTATAGCCCTCATGTTTAACTACATATTACTTAGGATTCAGTAATATGGCGAGTATCATTATTGAAAGTTTGAATAACTCAATAAATGCACTAACCTGCAAAATCATCTCACATGGAACTGGTTTGTAAGGGGAAACAAACACTGGGAAAACCAACTGTATAATCATAGTCTAAAACAAAGAGAGGAAAAAATGATCAATTAATAAAATAATTTCATCAAGTTATGATTAATAGTATTCACTGTTTCTGAGGTGTCAATGCTCACACTGAAATTTTAACAATCAACTCTGAGAGCCAGGGAGGAAAGTGGGAAGAGTAGAAATAAGGACAGGTTAATACGATCAGCTGGATTCTCTCCTGGAAAAGCCGCAGGAATCACCCAACTCTGATGATCTGGCTGCAGGCTTCTGCCTTTTTAATTATGGGGTGCATATTACTGTTGATTAGAAGAAATCTTGTGTTGCCTTTGAAGTCATCACAGAAATATAGAACGTAGAGATCTCTCGGCCTGCAGTATGGGGATGCTCACCCCATTTGCCTCATTCATGAGGGTGTGTCTCCCTTTGAAGCAGTTCTTTCAGGTGTGGGTCCAAGGAACCATGCTGTGCTTGTGCGGTCCTACCACAGTAGGATTGGTGTTTATTTGTGGGGAGTAGGGGAGAACCACAGTGCTGATCAGTGTAGAACAGGAAGTCAGGAGTGATGAAAGCTGGCTCTAGACTGCGTCCAGCCCACTTTTGTTTGAAAGTATCCATTTTTCTTTGTTATATTCCACATGCTCTCATAACCTGCCCCCATCCATTCTTGGTTCCTGGCTCAATTCCTTGGTCCATTTGGTTCTTGGGGTGACTACCTGCCTATAGGTCCGGATGGAGATGAATCTCAGTGCATTACCTGGCAACTGAGCTTGCTTTGATTGGAAAGTGAACCTTCTTCAGTTAATGAACTTTTTAATTTTCTGGAAATCCTAGTCATGAAAAATAAGGAGATGGAACAACCAGGGACCTGTCAAGGGGGTTTGAATCCCATAATACATTGCCTGTCTAGTATAGAAGCAGACTTGAAATAAGACTCCTTCCGTAAGTACATTCCCCCTAGTCAATACTGGACACGCTGTTCCAATTTTTGGAGTCCAAGGGGTGAAAGTCTTCATATTTTGAATTCATAGATGTTTATTTATTTTTTGCACATATAGGCTTAATTTCTTAGTTGGTCTGTTCCTTTTTCATACCCTTCCCCCTTCTTGGATTGCAGAATTCTGATGCTGTTTTCTGCCTTGTACGACCCACCTCTTTTCCTAAAAATTTACCTACACCATATTTATCTTTCTATACTAATTAGAAGAAAAATGACACAGAGAAACATTATATTTTCCTTCTTGAGAACTGCTATAAAGCCTCCATTTATGGGCAGAGTTGAATGCTCCATTTCATAGGCGGCAATCCCGCCATGTCGGCCAATAGATCTTTGTCTGTGAACTGCCCGTGGCAGAAAATAAATCTTCTTTAATACCTGCGTTAGAGGAGGGAAAGGGCAGAAATCACTCAGATTGGCTCACATTAATTCTGCTTGTCCTCTTTCAGGATTTCCTTGGGGAAAACACTAAAGGCCTTTGAACAATCTGCATCACTAACCCTAACTTGAACCTCACTGGGGCAGCCAGGGATTGTCCTGGGTCCTGCCTAGACTCCCAGTTTAGAGAATAATTGAGGAGGAGGAGGGGCTTAGGGACCCAATCTCCTTTGGAAGCACTTTGTCAAAGTAAACACCATTTATCAGAGGGAGCAAGATAAAGCCTGTACTTATCTTGACTTACATTGCAGACCTGAAAGGTCTATTAAAGATTACCAAATTATCTTGCATTTACTTATCTGTTTGTGGTGTTCCCTCTGGGTTCACTTTCCTAACGGCCAAGGGCATTAACTGCTTGGGTCTCCAGAGGGCAGTGACTAATGGTCTCCTCAGGTTTTAGAATTACCTTCTTAAATTGTTGAGGTTTAGAAACAATACTAGAGTATTGTGTTTCCTGTGCCTGAATCTAGTATGTTTTCTAACCCCCAACATCAATTGATATTGTACTAATGGAGAGCAGATAGGCAGTAGAATTCTAAGTATGAAGTTGGAAAGACTATTTTTCCTGAGTTCAAATCTGACCTCAGACACTTATTAACTGTGTGATCCTAGGCATGTCATTTAACCCTGCCTGCCTTGGTTTTCTCATTTGTAAAATGAACTTGAAAAGGAAATGGTGAGCCACTCCAAAATCTTTGCCAAGAAAACTCCAAATTGGGTTGTGATGAATCAAACATAACTGAACTGACTGAATAGTAACTTTAGTTTGTAGAAAAAAGAGCATTTATTGAGAAGTTGCAGCAAGAAAAATTGTTATAAACCCATCCTTCTGCATCAGGGCTTCTTAAACTTTTTCCATTTGCCAACCCTTTTAGCCGAGAAATTTTCGTGCGACCTTGGGTATATAAAATAGGTATACAATTCAAACACTTACTGATATACATTCCAATTCCTTGTAGTTCCTAACAATTCCTAGCAGATGCAGATACTCCACCTTTAGCTCCATGCATTTTCTTTGCTGTGCCTCATGCTCATGCTTTCTCTCTGTCTCTCTGTCTCTCTCTCTCTTTTTCTCTCTCTGTCTGTCTCTCTCTCTGTCTCTCTCTCTCTGTCTCTGTCTGTCTCTCTCTCTCTCTCTGTCTCTCTCTGTCTGTCTCTCTCTCTCTGTCTCACTCTTTCTTTCTCTCTCTCTGTCTCTGTATCTCTCTGTGTCTCTCTCACTTTTTTTCTCTCTCTCTGTCTCTGTCTCTCTCTTTTTCTCTCTGTCTCTGTCTGTCTCTGTCTTTGTCTCTGTCTGTCTCTCTCTGTGTGTCTCTGTGTATCTGTCTCTGTCTGTCTCTGTCTGTCTCTCTCTCTCTCTTTGTCTCTCTCTGTCTGTCTCTCTCTCTCTGTCTCACTCTTTCTTTCTCTCTCCCAGAGAAACTGAGGCAAGATAGAGATTAGAGAGTTTTTAAGATTTTATTTAGATTTCTGAGAGGGAGAGATTGTGCTGGGGGCTGCTGGGGGCAATATGCCCAGGGTTGATATCCAAAGCATCTAGCAGCAAATGTGGGGTTCCCATGAAATATATATATATATATATATATATATATATATATATATATATATATATACACACTTAACTCCAAGCTCGGATAGCTAAACAAAGGTGTGTGTGTGGGAGTGAGGTCCAAAGTCTGGTGAGTGGGAATGTCCAGCCAGGAACCATTAATCTGAATCTGACAGGTTGGGGGTAGGACCATAAATTCTAACAAATTGGGAGTTAAGGAGGTATCCAACTAGAGCCAAGAAGTCTGGGCTTAAAGGATAAATAATGCCAATTAGGTATCTGAGATAGGACATCTGGAGTCTTACCTTCTGGAATGTCAGATCTCCACAGCCCTAATTATCTCGGTTCTAATGAGCAGAAAAGGGGGGTGCAACCAGGGAAACTGAGGCAGAACAATTAGGAAAACTGAGGCAGAACAATTAGGGAAACTGAGTCAAGATGATAAAAGGGAACTGTGCCACAATACACTCTTTCTCCTTCTTTCTCTCTTCTTCCTTCTCTCTCTGTCTCTTTCTCCTTCCCTTTCTATCTCTGTCTGTCTCCTTCCTTTCTCTTTTTTTCTCTCTGTCTCTCTCTCCCTCCCTCCTTTTCTCTCTTTCCCTACATATATATATATATATACATACACTAAAGAACTTTTAAAAATAAATTTATGTATAAATTGTAAAATTATGTGTTTTTAGATATGATTTTATCATTTATTAAAGATGAAAGCAAATTTGCATACTAATGAGATGGACGTGCTCTTTTATTTTTACATAAAGAATGAAATCTTTGTGGAATATTTGATACCTTTTACTGTTGCCAAATTTTTCTGGCCCCCACATTCTGTTACAATCCTATATAGGGTCAGAACCCACAGTTTAAGAAGTTTTGTTCTAAACCACAGAATAAACTATCATCTTGCATTCTGTGAGCACACACATACACACACACACATATACATATGCACATGTGTGCTCATGTGCACTGGCCTTTGTAGAAGAAGTTCAAACTTAAAAGTATTGAGGTGGTCAGCATATGGGATGAAGGGATCCTCTAAATACTTGGCCCAAATAATCCTCTTTGCTTTGTACAATGGCCTGAAGAAGTCTCTGCTGGAGTGCCATCTTAAAGTTGTATTCAGTTTCTATTTCCTTTTCCATATTATTTCTTTATTATCAATCAATCAATCGCTATTTATTAAGTGTCTACAATCTGCCAGGCACCAAACTAAATTCTGGGGATTAAAAAAAAAGACAAAAGGTAGCTCCTGCCCTCAAGGAACTTGCAATCTAATGGAGGGAGACAACATGGAAACAAATATATACAGATGAGCTATATATAGGATAAATTGGAAATAATTAAAAGAGGAAAGGCACTAGCATTAAGAGGAATCGGGAAAAACTTTTTGTAGAAGATTGGATTTTAGTTGGGGCTTAAAGGAAGCCAGAGAAACTGGTAGGTGGAGATGAGGAGGGAGGAAATTCCAGGCATAGGAGACATGTCTACTGGATATGAGAATCATTAGCATTAATGTGATAATTCAATCCATGTTTGAAGAGGGAAGGAGAGAGTGAAAGTTAGTGAAAGAGCAGGTGAAAGAGTGAAAGAGCAGTGAAAGAGATGGGCTAGATTGGGATCATGTGAGCAGATAGAGAACACAAGCTTTCATAAGGAGTAAGGCCATTTCATCATGTGAGATAGAGGTGAAGGAGATTATAGTGGCAGAAAGTACATAAGTAATATGAGATAAGAAAGAAGGAAGAAGAGAGAGTTACAGTGAATGGCCATGAGGGGAGAGTGGCTGGTACAGGGAAGATAGCCTGGAAGAGAATTGAGGGATGAAGGGATTGAAAGTCAAGAAGTGGATGAAGTGTAGGACTTTGTAAGATAAGGCAGAGAGGGCCAGTGAATTAGAATCAGATAAAGTGATTTCTGAGTTCTTGAATGTAGAGGTGGTGTATTTGTGGTTGATGGTGAGAGCAAGAGTATGACCATTTTGGTATGTAACTGAGGTGGGTTGGAGGAGTAGGTCATAGGAAGTGAGTAGGCTGAGGAACTGAGTGGTTAGGGTGTTTAAAGGAGAATCAATATGTATGTTGAAGTTCTCTAGTATGAACTGAGTAGGAGAAAAAGTTGTGAGCTAAATACTGAACTCATTGAGGAAGGAAGGGGAGTGGTATCAAGGCCTACAAATAAAGCTACTAGGATTTTGACTGGGTAGCAGATATGAATAACATGAATTTCAAAGGAGGAGAGATTATTGCGTGATGGAAGTGGGAAGAAAATCTAGAAATAGCAGTGGGGAGCAAGGAGTATTCCAACTCCCCTGCCTTGACCAGTAAGCAACAGACTTTCTTTCATTCTAAAAAAATTTTTTTCACTTTCACTCCTTCTATCCATTAGCAATTACTGAAACCTGGCGCCTCTTAAAGGTGCAGTCAGTACTGGAATGGGTGGCTAGGGTGGCTATGTCATTAGGAGGAGCCAGGTTTCAGTAATAGCTAATAGACAGAAGGAATGGGAGTAGAAAAATTTTAAGATGAAAGCAACTTTGTTGCTTATGGAACAGGCATTCCACAGAGCACAGTGAAAAGGCTGGGTTACATTTGGTTAAAACATTTTGTCTTAAAAAAAAAAGTATGGGATCATTCTCTGGAAGAGAGACTAGGAGGGACACTAGGTATAATGATGATAATATCAAAACAGAAGACATGTGCAAAAACTTACAGAAAATAAAAACAAATGAAAGATAAACTCCTTGAATGTAGATTAGGGGAAA
Organism: Sarcophilus harrisii; assembly: GCF_902635505.1. Lineage (NCBI taxonomy): Eukaryota > Metazoa > Chordata > Mammalia > Dasyuromorphia > Dasyuridae > Sarcophilus > Sarcophilus harrisii. The sequence continues at coordinate 551,909,336 of NC_045428.1, forward strand.
AATCTTTTTTTTTTGCCTTTGAAGACTTAATGTCCTAGAACAGTTTGTTGATGGATTTTTCATTCTGCTAGTCAATAAGCATTTATTTACTAAGCACCTACTATGTGCCAGGCACTATGCCTGGAGGAATGAAGGAAACAAATCTTTATTAAATCCCTACTGTATACATGCCTGGTACTGGATTAAGTTTACACTAGCTCTATAAAGAAAGGCAAATTACAGAGTCTACATTCCAAGAACTCATAGTCTAAGAGAGGAGGAAGATATTCTTGCCCTTCCCCATTTTTGGTCAGATATTTTTGAAAATTTCCCAGTATACTTCCCCCTCTTCCCAAATATATCCTACTTTTCACTGAAGTCTCCAGTGTAACAAAGAGCTAAGAAAAATGGACTGACAAAGTAACCAAGTCAAACAGTATATATAACAATCTTCACTTGTATTCCCCCTCCTCTGTATTGACAGAAGGGACAAATGTGTCATGCTGTTTATTTGTAACCAATATTGCTCATTGAAATTAGTGACTTCTGGTTTTAGCCAACTTCTGGTGTTATTTTCACTTTTACTATTATAGCTATTATGTGTATTATTATCTGGGTTCAACTTTCTTTACTAGAACCCCATGAACCAGGTTTCGTTTTGAGGCATCCTTCAAAACATATCAAAAGTCTGACTCTTTGGTTGGTTATACATCTACCTGGGATTTATTTTGGGAAAATCTCCAAATAGAGCCTTTACCCACAAATGAAGGCAAAAAATTCTTGCTAGAATCAATGGAAATACTCAATGTAACAAAGCAAATAAATTAGTTATGAGGGTGATATTTCACTCCACAGAAAATGCAGAAAACATAAAAGTCTCATAGGAACCCATAAATAAATTCAAAAAACACATAAAAGATCTAGTTCTTTATAAATAATCAACACCATTTTCCCTGTCTGGTAATCCTCACTTTATACCAGGGAATTAGAGTTTTCCAACTCAACAAAACTCCGTGGTTTGAACCTTCCCTTCCTGTCTTCAAAAGGGAAACAGAACTTGGAGCTGCTAGACAGGCAGCCTCGATATTGTTGTGGGTTGCTCTTCTACCCAGCAGACATTCAGCCTTATAATATTCCTCTTAGGGTCTGGACTTGGGGAAAAAAGGATTGTTAGAAAGGCAATCCCTTTTCCTACCAGATTTATGCCATCTCTAAGGCTCAGATTGACACTAGAAGGCAAGATCCAAATCCTTTGCATCTTTCTATTGTGGTTAGTCTCTTGTGACTAGGAGCTTCTACCATTATCTAGGAACCCTTCCATTCATTGTATGAATGACAGACATCCCTGTCTCTAACATGTGCTTCTGATCTAAGATATCCATTAAAAGTTCCTGGTAATAGTTCTTAGCTCCTACATCACAACCCTTGACCAATATACTATACTCTTAGGATCTCCCTAGAACAAAGGTAGGAGAGAAAAGGGCCAATATATTTTTTTTGTTTTGCTTGGCTGTACTTGTTTCTTTTTCTTTATTTTTTAACATTTCTTTTTTTAAATTAATTTTTAATTTCAAATTTCCTCCCACTTTCCCATCTCTCCTCTCATTGAGGAAAAAAAATGTGATATCAATTATGTATATGAAGTCATGCAAAGCATATTTACATATTAGCTATTGCAAAAAAAACCAAGCAAACAAAACAATAAAAAGTAAGAAACAAAGTGAAAAAAGTATGTTCCAATATACACTCAGAGTTAATAAGTTCTCTCTCTGGAAATGGATAGCATTTTATCCTGAGTCTTTTGGAATTATCTTTGATCATTAACTATATTTATTTGTTAAATGGAAGTTGAGGAGTAGGTTCATTTGGGATGGAGAAAATAATTGGGAATTGCCAGTACTACAGAAAAAGAAAGTAGCATCAATGAAATCATATTTAAAAAAAACACTCTTGATCTCAGTTTCCTCATCTGCAAAACAAGAAGGGTGAAATAAATCATCCCTAAGGACCTTTCAAGTTCTAAAACTATGATCCTAAACTGAAAAGAAGCCATTGCATCTGACCAAAGTTATGTTGAGCAAATCTACAATGGAGACAATACAATTTTAAATTAAGCTTTCAGAGATTAATCTTCAAGATATTTCAAAGGAGAAAATTTCCAAAGAATGTAAGGTATAAATGGTATCATTGTAAATAAGAAATGACAAAGAAGATGACATAAAAAAGCTTATGTTATCTGTTCTTTGAAACCTTTGTACTAATGGTCTAGGAATAGATCAAGGGAGTCCTTGATGAAAGTGTGAGAAGCAAATATAGATAATAGTGGATACTTATGAACAATAAAATACTCTACAACCTCTTATTTTCAGGTGATTTTGTGCTGAGTTAATATCTGTTTTCCTATAATGGTCCTCTCAAAGATATTTATTCTACATTGTAGTAGAAAGAGCATTGGGTCTGAATCCATTCAGCATCAGACTTTTGTGGGTAATTTTTTAAATACTAAAATTCATCTTCATAATCTCACAATTGCTTGAGAAGTGTAGAAAATATAAGATTCTTTTATTTATTGTTTGTTAGTTGTGAAAAAGGCATTTAACTCAGACACAGAGAGAAATGATCCTTCAATGATAAAACCATGAAGATAATCTGGTTTGATAATCCTCTGATTATAAATGGCAAACAGACATAAAACAGGAAATTCCATGTTCACCAAAAATATTTGCTTATGTTATGAAGGATGACCTAAATAAATAGGGGAGATTTCCAATCAATATCAAGCTCCCCCAGAAACTCTAATTTGCAGAAGACTTTGTGCTGATTGTGCCAAATTTTAAAATATTCACTCATAGGAGTCCTCATAGGAGAACAGCCCCAATAAACCACAAAGGAAAAACAAAGTGGATAAAAAGTGACTATAGCCCTAATTATGACATGGAATTGGACAGTTAATCCATTGAGTTAGTCCATTAGTACATGGTAGGGTAGGGGAAGAAGCATTTATTAATTGCCTACTATGTGTAGATTTATTGAGTTTTATAAATGTTACTTCATTTCAAGGAAATTGAGGCAAACAGAAGTTAGGTGACTTACCTAATAATAAGTGTCTGAAACAAGATTTCAACTTATCACCCAGAATTCAGGCTCATTTCTCTTTCCATTATGTCACTTAGCTGCCTACATATATGGAAATGTATAGGAGCAGGAGAAAAGTGAGCTAGAACTTATGTGAGAAATGGAGTAATCCAGTGACTGCGAGTTGCTTATCACTGAAAACATTTATCTTTTTAATGCTTATTGACTCCAGTGATGTTAAATGGTTTTGAATCATTGAGTATCATGATCTCAAAAAAAATTAAAATTGCAGGTGATTCAACAGAGAATTAAATATGCTACTATACCAATGTACTGGTGAGTATAAGTTGGCAGTCATGTACTATTCACCACGACTTGTTGGGTGGTAAGTAGCATAAAAGTTATCAACAGTGGCACATAGGACCAGAAAAGGAGGTGGGATGGTTATTCAATGAGAATGAGGGATGACAGATGGGCTATTCGGGTCCTAGATCATCGCTACCCAAATCTAGAAGTTTACCTCTGGTACATGAGTTGGAGCTAAACAGAGCATTTAATAAAGGAAAAGGACACAAATTACACATGATAAGAAAGCATGGATGGGCTGGGATCTGTCCAAGTGGACAGAGTGCCCCCGCCATTGGATTACCACAGTAATCCATCTCTGATATACTTTATGACGCAGCCAAACTGGACCTTCTACAGGACATTCTATATCCCATCAGGCAAATGAGTCCTGGTTCTAGTGTCAAAGATCAGAGTTGAAATACTGCCTATAATGCTTCACAATATGGGTGACCATGGCCACATACTTAACCTCTTTGGGTCTCCGATCCCTCATTTGTCAAATGGGGATGTGGACAATATGGCATCTATGGTCCTTTCTAGCTCTAGCTCCATGAGCCTGTGATTGCTCAATCTTTGCCTAGGATGTTTCTCCCCTATGCCTAAGGTATCCTCCTCCTCCCCTTCACTTCTTAGAATCTCTAGTTTTCTTTAGGATTCCTTTCAGATGTTACCTCCTCCATGAAGGATCCTGATTATTCTCGATTCCCTTTAATTATTATGTTCTTTCACAATTCCCCAATTCTCTAATTTATATTTTGCTTATGTCTATATATAGGAATTTGTCTCTCACCACAGAACATAAAGATTTTGAGAGCAGAAACTGTTTAATTTTTGTTCCTGTATTCCCAGGGGCTAACAAAGCACCTGGCATATAGTTAGCACTTAATAAATGCTTGATGATTTGATTTTTACCACAGTGTAGTAGAAAGAACACTGGATTTGAATACTGGTTATACCATTTAGTACTTGCAATTTTGAAATGTGTGGCCTTGGATAAAACTGTTTCTATATAGGGGACAAGATTGTATGATGTTCCAGCCCTAGATGGTTGCTTCTATGATTACCCCCACCCCAGTTCTTCTTCTTCTTCTTCTTCTTCTTCTTCTTCTTCTTCTTCTTCTTTTCTTCTTTTCTTCTTTCTTTCTTCTTCTTTTTTTGCTGAGGCATTTGGAGTTAAGTGACTTGTCCAGGGTTACACAGCTAGGATATGTATTAAGTGTCTGAGGTCAGATTTGAACTCAGATCCTTTTAACTTTAACGCTGATGCTCTATCTACTCCCAGCTCTACTTCTATCATGTCAGACATATCTGGATATCTGGATACTATGATGCAGTGGTCCCTAAAGCCATCCCTCAGTTTCTTGGTCTCGGTTCTTTTCACATCCTTTCTCATTTGTCAGGGAACCTAGGACTGGATACATCGCCCAAATACAAATACAATAGATTGTCTGATGGGATCAAGGACAGCAGGACTGTCACTTTCTTGTTTCTAGATGCTGGATTTTGGTTAGGAAGCTTGCTTTTAAATATGGTGTTTGAGCTTCCTCAGTGAATTCTTCTCACTTGAAAAATGGGAATATCTCTTCCTGGCTAGCTATCCCATGGGGGCTACAGCCGAGATCCAAAGAGAGGATGTTTATAAAACCCTACAGAAATGCTAATATATTCCTAACCTAAGCAATGGCCAAGTTTAAACACCAAGACAAAAGAAATCCTTTGCTGAAACTTCCCAGGAAACATAGTAATGTGATAGTCCAAAGTGACTTTCACCCTGAGGAAGGCTACTTCACTTGTCCGGGCCTTTTAGCTGCTTTGGAAACTTCAGGTAGAGTACATCTAAGCTCCTCTCCTCCCCCCAATCCCAAAGAAGTCATCAGTCTGTCCTGTCCCTCCTCCCATCTTTTTGCTCCCTCTCCCTCCCTCTCTCCCTCTTCTCCCCCCTCACCTGGTCCCTGATGGGATTTACTGAGATTCCCTGCATTCCAGTCGAATCACTGGCTGCTTTTGCAAGCAATGGGGCCCTTGTGGGCAGGCGGGGCAGGGCAAGACTGAGCAGCTTGGATGCCAACCTGTTTCCTCCTTTTCCCTCCCCGCCCCTGCCCCCCACCACACACAAATCCATTCAGCGTCCTCGCCCCCCCTCCTTGCCCCATGTCAGTCAGGGGCCTCATCTTACCCTCTGGAGGGGGGGCCCTCAAGTTATTACCTCTGCTCCAGCTGCTCTAGGACACTCTGGTGTCTGCCTCCAGCCCTGACGAAACATGATGGGGACCCTCTCCTCTGGCTTCCTGCTCTGCAGCCTGCTGCTCCTTCTCCAGAAGCCTGGGGCTCAGGGGCTATCCCAACAGGTCAGAGGTAAGGGACCACTCTGAATCTGCTCCTAGAGTGTGTCAGAAGGCTTAGGTGCCTGGGATGCAAGGGAGATTAGGGCCATCGAAAAGAGCTGCTTCTTTGGAGACACAGTGGGCCTCCTTCAAGGCGCACTTGCAGCCTTCCAGGCTCAGGAAGCCCTGTGGGGAGAAGGAGTTCTTGGAGCAAAGGGGACAGGATAGAGATAGGGAGACAAGGGCAGAGTCCAGAGAATAGGGAGGTATGGGGACAGGATCAGGAACAGAAAAGCAGAGATGGAGCAGGGGCAATCAGTAACAACAACAATAATAATAGCTAGCATTGATTTGACACTTTAGTGTCTGCAAAATGCATTCTACTTTGTCTCATTTGAGCTTCACAAGAACTTTGTAAAGAAAGTACTGTTATTATCTCCATTTTTTAAAATGAGGAAACTGAGTCTAGAATAGGGTAGGTTACTTGTTCAGAATCACACTAAGTGACTGAAGCAGGACTGGAACTCAGGTTTTCCTAATTTCTAAAATCAGTCAATGTTCTATTCACTGTCCCACCTAGCAGAAGGGGGAGGAGTGAAATTGAGGATAATTAGGGTAGGGGTTGGGGTAGGTTGGGAAGCATGAACAAGGTAAGAGAGAAGGCAGGGATGGAGGCAAAACCTGGTATATAGCAGATGCTTAATAAATGGTTGTTAATTGATTGTTTTATCTGAGCCAGGGATAATGGCTGAATTGGGGATAGAAATTAAAATGGGCTCAGAGACAGAGTATTAACAGAGGCAGAGAGAGGGGAAAGAACAGGGGCAAAGACAGAAAGAGAAGGCAGGAATGGGCTCACAGCATGATAGATTTAAAGCTGTATGATTTAGAATTCATTTAATTTAATCCCCTCACTTTATAAATGGGAAAACTGAATCCCAGATAGAATGAATGAGTTGCTGAAGGTCACAGAGATAGAAGAGACATGGGGGTGAGGTGGGTAGGGAAGGAATAAGAACAGAAACAGGGAAAAACGGTGGAGAAAGGCAGGAAGGGAGTAGGGACAAGGAGAGAGTTGGAACAAAAAAGACACACAAGACTAGTGACAGAGACAGAGGTAGGAGGAGAGAGATGGGATCAGGTGCAGTGATAGAAGTAGAGAAATGGACAAGGGAAAAAACAACGTCAGGGACAGAGATGGGCACAAAAACCATAACAGTACCTGCTGGGAATTCACACTCTTTCTTTTGCCATGGCTCAATGATAGACACTCAGAAAAGCTTCATTCACTTCTCCTCAATAACATGCTTTGATTCTTGGAAGGAAGTATTCAGGGAGCCCAAATTTAGTGTCCAATTGTGCTCTCCCTTCTTTCACCCAGACCTAAGTTAATTCCAGATTTCATGTAGGGATGGCTCCTCCACCATGCTTCTCAGACAGCTAGAGTTTAGGTAACTGGGAAGATGTGGCCATTGAGTCCAGCTAAGAAGGTTCGGTGTCCACTCCATTATAATGTATTAGATACTTACCAGTTTGGTGTACTACAATTTCAGGATAATCTGAATCCAGGGAGAGGGCTAGAGAAATTTTAGTTTCTAATACCACCATTTCCTTAGACTTCCATGTTCAAAACCATGTTCAAAAAGGTAATTTCATTATCTTTCTCTCCCTTATTTCTCAGTCAGTTATTATGCCCTATCTTTCTACCTCTTCATGCCCTTATAATCTATCCCCCACTCCATTTGCCAGCATGTGAACACCATTTCCTCATGGATGTACACATACATATATACACATGCACACACTAACACTCACATATGCGCACGTGCGCACACACACACACACACACCCCTAGCTAAATCACTTATCTTCCCTACTTCCCTGGTCAGGGAAACAGAATTAATTCCTCTGACTTGACCCTTATTATTAAATGCCTGCATATACATATTGCTTTTAGGGAACCAATTGACCCTAAGTAATGTTGTTTTACCTTATACCACATTTTCACAGAATCAGTTTTTAATGCTAAGTGAGCTTTGTTCTGCTTGGCTACTGATGGCAGAATTAGTTAAGGGGGAGGAGGAGGAGGTTTAAAGAGGCAGATTTGGGGTTTAATATAAGGAAGACTCCTTGACAATCAGAATTGTCTAATAATAAGAGGGTCTGCCTTATAAAGTGGACAGATCTTAGCCTAGAGACTGCTTGTCAGGGATGGTGCAGGGGAAGAAATCCCTCATTGGTCAAGATGAGATGATATGCTAATCCTGAGATTTCACTATTTAGCATGAAAGAGTGGGGGGAAAGTACTAGGTCTGAAGTAAGAGGACCTGAATTTGAATTTTAACTCTGATGCTTGCTATCTGTTTGACATTAGGCTCTTAATTTCCTTAATTGGGTCTCAGTTTCCTTAATTGTAAAATGACTAGATGACTTCTCAGGCACTTCCCAATTTCTTGATTTATGATCCTAATACTTGTGTGACTTTGGCCAAGCCATTTAATTTCCTTGGGCCTCAGTTTCTTCATCTGTAAAATGAGGGGATTGGTCTAGGTAACTCTAAGATGACTTGACTACAAAGTTATTTGTCTAATATTCAAGGCCCTCCATCATCTCTTGCCACCTTTTTTTGTCTTGTCTCACAGAACTGGAGAGTTGGAAGAGACCTCCGTGATCCCCTGGTCTAACATATCATAAATTAATCTTCATTCTAGCATATCAAAAGAGGTTACCAAAGTGCTGCTTGAGGGCTTCAAATTGTTGTGTATTCTAATTCTTTATGCTCAATCTTATTGCTTTTGTATCTCAGTGTGTAACACAGTGCTCTGCACACTGTAGGTACATGTAGCATGTACCTATATGAATGAGCACATATTCTCTCAGAATATTGGATCAAAGAGTGAGAGGGCAATTTTAGGGAATGAAGTGATCCATCCAATAGTGCCAGGGCATTGGGACTTGGGGCAGGAAGACCTAATCCTAAATCCTCACACTAGTTGTGTCATCCTAAGCCACTTAATTCTGTGTCTCATTTTCTTCATTTGAGGAGATTGGACTGAATGGCTTCAGCAAAACTCCTCCCAACTAAAATTCTGTGATTCTATGAGTAATCTCTCTACTTCCCCCAACTCTACTCCTGGATTCTGGTGCTATCTATGTGGTCAACTCATGTCTCAGAGGCACTGGATCTGTAGGAGAATTAGTCTTTGGATGAAGGATGGTGGATGGGAGGGTGGTACCAAGGAGTCAGGGAGGGTAGGGAAGCTCCATCTTCTCCTGCATCAATGAAGGTTTGAAGCATGAGTAAATTGGATCCTGGTGTGGGCAAATTGTGCTTCACAGGACTCTCCTCTGTGCTACAGTTTCCAGGATGAGGTTTATTTATATGTGTAACCCAATTCAGAATAGCAATCAATAAGCAAGCATTTGTTGGGTGCTACTATGTGCTACAATGTTAGAGTGGGAATACAAAGACAAAAGTAAGAAAGTATCAGCCCTGCAGTAGTTTAAATTCTATTGTTTATAGCATGTTTTCAGAGAAATAAACACAATAAATATACAAAATAATGTGTGTGTGTGTTTGATATCTGAAGAAATCAGGAAAGACTGCTGTAGGATAGGAGCATAATGTCAGGACTGAGAGGGTTCTTAGAACACAGGATGTCTGAGCTGGGAGGGTCCTTAGAACACAGAATGTCAGAACTGAGAGGGACCCAAAAATAAAGAATGTCAGAACTGAGAGGGACGCAAGAATACAGAAGATCAGAACTGAGAGGAACCCAAGAATACAGAATATCAGGGCTGGGAAAGTCTGAAAAGGTCTTTCCTAACAGAAAATCAGAACTAGAAGGGACCTGAGGATATAAAATATTAGACTCCAGAGAGAGCTTAGAGATAATCCAAGCTTTTATTTTATAGTTGAAGTAATAGCTCAGAGAAGGGATATGACTTCATTAAGATTACACAGCAAATTAATAGGAGAGCCAGGATTGTAAGTCAAAGCTTCCTTACTCCCAGCCCCTTATTTTTTCATTATACTTTATTCTATCCTCCAAGATTCTTGAATCTGTGGTTACCCTGCTGGGATTCTAATTGACTATTAGCTCTCCTATCGCCCCACTTCCAACCCACCATGGATTGGATAAGTAGGAGAGGTGGTGAAAGATGGGGAAAACTACCCCTTTGGGTGTATTTAGGGAACAAAGTCAATCAACAAGCTCCTTAGGAAACTCTGTTCCAGTACCTCAACTTGCTTCAAACTGTAGGGACCATCCAAGCTCTAACTTGGATCAATATTTTGGTAAGTATTGACTGTGAGTTTTTCTTCTGAATTTCTTAACATCTAGATGCTTTCCCAGGTTTGGTCTGGAAAATATTCCTTGGTTCCTTTTCTTATAAATTTCACCATCTTCCTTTCCATAAACAGGGCACCTGTGCAGGACAAGGCCCACAGATCTGGTGTTCATCATTGACAGTTCCCGTAGTGTGCGGCCCCATGAATTTGAAAAAGTCAAAGTCTTCTTGTCACAAGTTATCGAATCCTTAGATGTGGGGCCCAACACAACTCGGGTAGGGGTGATCAACTATGCCAGTGCCGTCAAGCATGAGTTCCCTCTCAAGGCTCATCGGACCAAGGCCAGCCTCCTGCAGGCTGTGCACAAGATCGAGCCCCTTTCCACAGGCACCATGACAGGTCTGGCCATCCAATTTGCCATCAACAGAGCCTTCAGTGAGGTTGAAGGAGCTCGAGTCAAGTTCCCAGAGATCAGCAAGGTAGGTGTCAATTATAATTTTTTAGCAGTCTTGGTGGTGACTTTCTTTGGCCATCTTGGTACTAGATTCTAAGCCTCTTCAGCACAGGAAGTGCTTGTTCTCCATCCTATATTGTGTCAAGAATTCTATAGGGATTAAATCATCCTTTTGGTGATGGTGGTGGAGATAATGGCAATGGTAGGTGATATTAAGTGCAGTTTTGATGATGGTAATGGAAAAGAAGAATGACAAGGATGATGAGGATGTTACTGTGATAAAAAGTGCATTCATATACCTTAAATGTATGGATTCTCTGACAAATGATGAAGTTCTATTCAAGATTCCACTCCCGGACTCAGTAAACATCAATGATTTCTTAGTACTTCTAGGATCAAGTGTGAACTTGTTTTTGGTATTTAAAGCTTTTCACAACTTAGTTCCAATCAAAAAAGAGAATTATTACAGGAGAAGGAGATTAACTGCTTTTGCTTGGGCCCAGAGGGTAGAATTAGATGGAATCTGGAGAAAGGAAGGTTTAGGTTTAACAAAGGAAACACTCCTTAACAGTGACAAATGAGTGATCCCAAAGTAGAAAAGCCCACTTTGGGAGGGAATTTATTCACTGGAAAGAGCAGAGATGAGGCTTCATGACCATTTGTTAGGGATTTTGTAGACCAATCATGACAAGCCAATGGGCATTTCCTTAGTATCTTTTTTTGTACCAGGCATTGTGCTAAGCACTGGGGATACAAAGAAAGCAAAAACAATTCCTGTTCTGAAGGCCTTCACACTCTAATGGGGGAACACAACATGCAAGCAACTATGTAGGAGATAAACTGGAATTGATCAACAGAGGGAAAGCAGTAGTTTTAAGAGGGACTTGAAAAACTTCTTCAGGATGTAGGATTTTATCTGAGACCTGAAGGAAGCCAGGGAAGCTAGGAGGGGGACATGAGGAGAGAGAGAATTCCGGGCATGAGGGGCAACCAGTGAAAAGAAGATAGTAGTCAGTCAGATGGAGTGTTTGAATGCAAAGATCAGCAAGCAAGTCAGAGATTCTGGATCCTAGCGTATGTGAAAAATGTAAGAAGCTGGAAAAACAGGAAGGCATCAGGTTATAAAGGTCTTTAAAAGCCAAACAGGGAATTTTACATTTAATGCTGGAGGTGTAATGAGTTAGGCTTCTTGTTCAGATTGTGCCAGATGGCATCTGAGGCCTTTTTGAACACTGAGATTCTGTGGTCGGGAGGCCCTGCTCTCAAGGATCTTACAAACTAATTGGTGAAAGATTGTGTATAATAATTAACAGAAAGAGGATGATAAATGCAAATAACAGAGGCAAAGATTGCTTTGGAATGTGCAAGTCTTCATGGAGAAAATGGTTCCTGAGTTGGGCATTGAAGGAATGGAAGAATTTTAATAGACAAAGGTAGGAGAAATCTGTTCTAGGGATGAGAGATGGTATAGTGAAGGCAAAGAGTGGGAGGGAGGGGATAAAACAAAAGAATATGGAATGGAGAGTTGAATAAGACAAAGCAAAAAAAAAAAGGTAGGTTGCATCTGGACTAGGCAACCTCAAACAGAATAATATAAGAGTAGTTGATTACATCATGCTTCAGAATTATAAAAGCTATTTACATATATTATTTTGTGTGGCTGTAACAACTCTATGTATGAAATAGACCTTACGAATAAAGGACCATGACGTTCTAAGAGATGAATAAATTGACCCATGGACACATATCAGAACTGGGGTTCAACCCTAAATTCCTCCTGACCCAAGAATAGCAGCCTGCCTCTCAGTAGTGACAGCCACACTTTATTCTATGGGAAAAGTTAACCTAGAGCAGGTTGTATAGATGAATGATGTCATCAGAGTCTTGAAATGGGGCCATTACTAAGACATGATATGATGGACAGTTTGGAGATGGGATAGAATTGAGAGAGGAAGATCAGCTCATTTGTACTTACAATACCTGGGGGAGCATAAAGGCAAGTATTTATAGTGAAAGGGGAGTTAAAATAAGTGAGCAGAAATGAAAAAGATAGGAGGGATGGGAGAAAGATTTTAAAAGATGGATTGGATTTTTGAGGACTCTCTCAGTTCTGATATTCTGTGTTCTAAGGTTTCTCCCAGCTCTGAAATTTTGGGTTCTAAGGGTCCTCCCAGCTCTAATAGCCTATGTGCTAAGGCCCCTTCCAACTCTGACATCCTGTGTTCTAAGGATCCACCCAGCTCTGACATTCTGTGTTTGAAGCCCTTTCCAGTTTTTTTAAACATTCTTTGTTCTAAGGCCCCTCCCAGCTCTGATTCTTTCTGTTCTAGGCTCCTGCTCAGCTCTGACAGAGTTTATTCCATCATTTAAAAGTAAGAAGCTTATTGCATCTATAAGGTGGGGCCTCTTCATTTTGTGGCTCCTGCTGTGCAGATGTGGGACTGGTTTGGGTTAGATCTGCTGGGCTGTGAGCACATGCCTTTCTTTGCCTCACTCACTGCCTTCTTCCCCAGGCCTGGAAGGCAGACAATTTCTCCACATAGAAGCCTATGATCTGTTCCTGGGCCTTGAATGCCATCTTGCGGCCAAAGATGGTTAAGGCTATTTGAAGAGAAGACTAGGCAAGGTCTAGCATCCAGGCTTCCGTGAAGCTCCCTTGGATGGCAAGGACTGGAATGCACCCATCTGTTCCAAAACCCCCTCCTCCATTAAATTGTTGCTTTAATACATTTCCTGTTAGGGAGCTCATGTCCAGATCTCTGTAGTGGCAGGAGAACTATTTCCCACCAGACAGACAATTCTTGGAGATGTTTCCACCAGTGATGATCTTGCCCAAGAATAGAGGGAAGTTTGCTAACACAGAGGTTTTGCATCCTTTTTTGGGGATGGGGGCGTTAGCAAAGATGGCTAGAAAAGACACCTTTTACCTCTCCCCCTAGCTGCTCCCCCTTCTGCTTTGGAGCTGAAGAATGAGTTAGAGCATCTTTTGGAGACATCTTCTGGGTGCTACAAGGAATTACAGAATTGGGGACCGTGGAAAGTTATCCAGCAGTAAGAGGATGCAATTAGCTATATTTAGAACCTGACTTTATGGCTTACTTTTATTATTTAAAGGTAGCAAGGCTTAAGAGGTAAGAAAACCTGTGTTTAAATCCCTCCTCTGGTATTCTCTGGCTGTGATGGGGAAAAACACTTAACCTTTCTAGCTCTGTTTCCTCATTTGTAAAAGGTGATTCTAGTCACTACCTCATGAATTTGTTGTGAGATTCACATGTTCAGTTGAATAGGGTTGAGCCCATTTTAACCCGATTGCCTTAACTAGTTAAGACTGTATCTAGAACATTTAAAAGACTTTAAAAGATTAAAGGTGTAAAGTTTTTGAAAACCATTGGATAAAGTGAAGTAACAGGAGCCTCATTATAATGTGCTGAGAAACTTGATCATGCTTCTCGATTTTATGTATAAATTATCAAGTTGAGAAGGAGAATGAATCCCAGGTGTAATTGTAAAGCACTGTGCAAACTTTTAAGTGTTCTAATGTCACTGGTTTTTATTATGCTTGACTATGTGATCTTGGTAAATCATTGAATTTTGGGGGGATTCTATTATTTCCTCTGTAAATTGAAGATCTAACATCTATGACCTGATGATGTTAGGATCTATTTCCCATGAACAATTAGCCAACCTTGTTAAAATAAGCTAAATGGTCACTCAGCATTCCTATCTACAGAAGAGAGTATCCTGACCATACTTATAACTGATGGATGATGGAGAATATCCTGGTGTGTCATAGGCAGAGGTGATAGAGAACTTTATCCTCCCCAAGGAAATCATTCTTTGCAACAGATACTAAGATCTTGTTTGTTTGGCCTTAGATCTCAGCATCCTAAGGGCTATTCTCCATAGCAACATCTTCTCTTGACCTTACTTTTGGACTCAGAACTTTCCCCACCTTATATATGGTATAGTGAATACAGATCTGGACTTGAACCTCTTATTATCACATCCCATCTTTGATGTATTCAGAATTGGTGAACTTTTTGTGATCTATTTATTTTGATTCCGGTCTATAATTTACAGAGAACAAATCAATCTGCTTTGGTAGAGGGAATTACCTATAACAATAATGTCATAGGTCTAGCTCCTATATATTAAAGAACCATGAACTAAAACTTCCCTGACCCCAGAATTCCCATGATCTCCTATTTCTCCTGGACCTGCCTGATCATGAAGCTGATTTAACTCCCTGAATTCCAAGTTCAGCTATATCTAACTCATGAAACTTTTCTATCAAAAAGCACTAGTGACTTTCTCATTGTTAAATGAGGTGTCCTTTGATTTTTGTCTTCATTCTCTGAGATCTTTTAAAGATGCTGCTACTGACCTCTATGCTTCTGGAGTCTTTCTGTGTCCTTGACTTCTAAGAAGTTATCCTTCCTTACTTCTCCTTGAATCTCTGAAGTTACTCTTAACTTTCTTTCTTTCACTTTGATTCTCATCTTTTATTAGATCTCTCCGCACTTAGCTCATTCCACTCCTTATATATGTTATTTCTCAAGATCTGTTCTTGGGCATTTTCATTTACTCATTCACTCCTCCTCCTCCTCCTTCTCCTCCTCCTCCTTCTCCTCCTCCTCCTTCTCTTCCTCCTCCTCCTCCTCCTCCTCCTCTTCCTCTGTCTTTCTCTTTCTGTTTCTCTATTTATCTCTCTCTCTCTTCTTTCTGCGTATGTCTCTCTGTTTTTGTCTCTGTATCTCTCTCCTTTGTGCCTCTATCTCTTTGACTCACATACAAACATATGGACACACAGATAGACGCACATATATCCCTTGAGTCTTCTCTTCTTTCCTGAACTCCAGAACTATATTTCTAGCTCTCCACAAGACATTTCTATTAGGATATCCTTTTGGGACCTCAAACTCAATGTGATCAAAACTAAGCTTATCATCTTCCCTTAAATTATCGCTACCTTCTAACTTTGTATTTTTGTCCACAACATCAGTATTCCCCTGTCTCCTTTGTCCCCAACCTCGAGGTTATATGGCTCTTTCTTCTCTTTCATACCTTGGATCCAATCAATTACCAAGTACTCTTGAGTCAGCCTCTGGGGTATTGCTTGCATCTGTGCCCCTCTTCTCTTTCCACTTTTGCCATTCTTGTCTAAGCCTCCATTATCACCTTCCCAAGCTGTTGCAAGAGCCTTCTAAAAGATTCAGAGCTCTATTCTTCCCTGACTTCAATTTCCCCATAACACATCAGAATAATCCTTCTTTTGCATAAATCTGGTAATATCTTTTTTTTTTTTGCTCAAATATCTTTGGTAGTTCCCTATAGCTTAATGAGTAAATGAATGAATGAAAACTTTTATTAGGTGCTAACAAAGTGCTAATCATTGTGTTAAGTGTTATGGATATAAACAGAAAAGTAGGACAGCCCCCTTTTTTGAAGGCACTCACTTTCAAACAGAGAGAGATGAAATACATGAGAGATTTCGGCTGTAAGTCAGATGGATGCAAAGGTCCCTGTGGTCTTTCGGTTACAGCTTACCATGGTAAAGCAGTTGACAATGCATATTTTAAAATGTTATTTCCTCTGACAAAATTCTAGCTATTTATGATGTTGAGCCGCCCGAATACACAGAGGTCTTTTATGGTGAGAACTTTCATTTCTGTTTAGTGGCTGTGGCTGCTAAGGAAGAAAGGACTGAGTAACCTGTCCGGTTGCTCTCTTGGCTTCCTGGGATGGTAACTCAGGGGCTCAACTGTAGGGTCAGAGGTTGGGGGTGGGGAGCTGCAATTCTTGGGGTTCTTGGGCTCAGTTTCCTGGCATATTTCTGTTGGGATTCTGAGAGGAGGTATTAAAGTGATGGAAGTAATTTAACTCATCTGACACATGCCCCCCAAGGCATCGAGAGCGCTTTGCTGCTTCATTTAGGCTGTTTTGCTTGCTCCATGAGTGGCAACTGGTTGGCAGCTGGTGGACAACAAGCTTGGGAATTAAGCTCAAACTCTTCTGCCTGCTCCCCAAAGCCCTTTACCATCTAACATCAGCTTATTTTGGCAGTCTAGTTACACATTATACTCCTCCTTGAACTTTACACTACAACCAAACTGTGTCATTTAGACAATTGATCTCTCATCTCCATACCCTTGCCCACACTACTTCCGTCCTCAGGAGGGAATTTCTACTTATATTTCAAAGTCTCCCTCAAATGCCACTCCCTTCAGAAATCCCTTCCTGAGTCATTTTGCCTGGAATTTTATCTTTCCCCATATCCACTTATTAGAATCCTTGGCTTCTTCCAAAACTCAATTTCAATGTCACTTTCTGCAGAATGCCATTTTATGTTCTCTCTCCTCCTAGGAAACTAGAACATTTGGTGACCCTCTAAGATTTTCTTCCATCTACTCCTTATGCATCTTGTCTGTTGTTAATTATTTATAGTTATCTCTCCTACTAGAATGGAAGCCCCTTGAAATCAGGGACCATGGTTGCCTTTCATTGTTTCCCCAGTGCTTATTTTAAAACAGTATTTGCTTAATAAATATTTGTCAATTAGTTGATTGATTATCACCTATACATCTTGTTGTTCAATTGTATCTAATTCTTCATGACCCTATGGACCATTTAATACTCTCCATGAGGGTTTTTTTTATTTTTGTTTTTGTTTTTTGATAAAAAGTTATTTGACAGCAGCGTGAAGTCAGGGCAGCACATAAAGAAGGGAGCTCTTAGCATAGATATGGCTTGGAGTCAGTGGTCCTGACCCCAGGTACCACTAGGAATTCTCTAGCGTTTTGCTGAGTAACTGGTGACTCTCAAAGTGTTCTTGGCTCAGTATGAGACATTTATAGATCTCCACCCTTGTGGATTCCCCCTTATATCATGGCAGAATTCACCATGTCCCTCACTGTGGGGCAGGCTGTCAGTAAGATCATTCTCCTCACCTTTTTGAAAATAATCTTTGATTAGAAATTGTGGAGGGGCTTTTCTGGGAGTTGAAGGACATATTCAAGACATTCTTCCTCTGCCCCTTTTGAGTCCAAATTAGTAACTCTAAAATGTTCTGGCTGCAGAAAAGATAGGGGATTGTGATAGAATATGCAAGATCTTTATGAAATACTCTTATTGAATCAGGTTTTGGTAGAATGGACTGGATTCATTTGTGATGAATTAATGATGATGATGATAGCTAGCATTTATTAATACTTGCCAAGTACTTTACAAACATCATCTCATTTGATCCTACAAGATTATTATTCAATTTTACAAATGAAGAAACTGAGGCACAGAGCAATTCATTGAATTGCTCAGGATTACACGACTGATTTTGAAGCAAGATTCAGAGTGAAATCTTACTGATTTACTTACAGTTTCCTCATCTGTGCAATGAGGGGGTTGAACTTAATTGCCAAAATCCCTTCTAGCTTTAAATGCTATGAATTCTGGAAAGCTGGATGCAACATATAGCGGGCTTCCTCTCCTGCCCACCCAGATTTTGTCCCAGATCTCCTTCTATGTGGTCAGCATTCCTGAGATGTCTACAGGTTATTTGGGGCAGAGGAGGGAGGAAGTCAAAACCACATGTGGGACAAGGAGCCATCTCCCCTGGTGGTCATAGCACCTATTGCATGCTAACCGGAAGAATAGCATCACTAGACTTCCAGAAAGCTCCATCATTCCCTGACCTGATATCATTTGGGTTCTATTGTACAGTAATCAGTGAGCAGAGGTTCTATCACCAAACCATATATTTAGGCCAGTAGCAGAGCAATCATCCCCATAGACTCTTCTACAGTCAAGCTGTGCAACATGGAAGAACTGAGAGCAAACTAGAGTCAAATCCCTCCACTGATACAGCCTAGCTGCATGATGCTGGGCAAATCATTTAACCTCTTCATTCTCAAGCTATTCTCTAAGGCTATCTAAATTGCAGAGAAGGGATTAACCTGCATCGGATGAGAGAGTTTTCTTACCTGGAAGTCCATTATAGCATTGAAATCTCTGGTCTGTTTCCTCTCTATATTTCCTAAGACTTAACTCTATTAGAATTAATTCCCCAGCAGCAGGTGCAAATTGTCTGTGTTCAGGTCCATTTGTCTGCCCGGCATGGCAGCCATGGCATCTACTCTCAAGGGAGGCTGTGTCTCAGGTGGGCTTCTGCATCTCTGCTTGTATATTCCATCTTTGCCGTGACAGCTCAGGAGCAGGTTGCAGGTGCTAGTCCCAGTTTCGCTATATCCTGGTCTTCTTTTGGAAATCATGACTGTGTTATGGTCTTGGCCAATATGTCTAAGCATGGAAAGTATGTGCTCATGCCAGGGACCTAGTGGGATGGCCGGAAGACTTGCTGAGACCCTGGTTAGATCCTCTCAGTTCCTGATTGTGATACTATAAAAATCCCAACAAAAGAGACTGCCGATCTAAAACAAAAACAATCCCTCTAGTCCAAACCTTGGAGACTCTTTTGCTGCCCTGCAGACCCTGTTAAACAGAGGTTCTCAGCCCAATCCATGTTATGAAATTCCTTTGGCAATCTGGTCAAGCCTGTGGGCCCCTTCTCAGGAAAAAATGATTTTAAATAATTAAAAGAAATGCTAAATTTCAGTTAAAGATCAGTGAAAATAAGGATGTAATTTTTTCTTATTTAAGTTAACAGAGTCCCTAAAATCTATCCCTGGTTTTCTTGGGGTGGGGGGAGTCTATGATCTCCAGAATAAGACCTTCCATTCTAGCTGAGATTCAAGTTCATTAACTTCTATCAATTATGGGGCAAGGCTGTCAAAAAACTGGCCTCCTCCTCTTCCTCCTTCTTCATCATCATCATCATCATCATCATCTTTTTTCTTCTTTCTCTCATCTTCTTCTTTTCCTCCTCCTTCCTCCTTCCCTTCTTATCTTCCTATTCCTCTTCTTACCTCATTTTCTCCTCCTTCTGCTTCCTCTTCCCCTTTTCCTTCCCCTTCCCTTTCCCTTTCCTGATTTTCTCCTTCTCCTCCTCCACCTTCTTCTTGTTGTTCTTCTTGTTCTGCTTCTTCTTTTCTTCATCATATCATCATCATTATCATCTTTCTTCTCTTCCTTCTCCTTTCCTTCTTCTTTGTCTTCCTATTCCTCTTCTCCCCTCATTTTCTACTCCTTTTGCTTCTCTTTCCCTTTCTCCTTCCTAATCTCCTCCTCCTCTTCCTTCTCCTTCTTTTCTCCTCCTCCTCCTTCTTTCTTTCTTCTTTCTTCTTCTTTACTCCACAGGATTAGATCCCAGTGGACTCTGCTTCCCCAGAGAATGTGGGTAAGTCAATTTGGGGGAAATCCCTAATGTCACATCTCACAAGCAATTTGTTTTCCTTCATTTCCCTTTCCCCCAAAGGTGGCTATCGTGGTGACAGATGGTCGGCCTCAGGATGGCGTGAAAGATGTCTCAGCCAGAGCTAAGGAAAGTGGTATTGAGCTCTTTGCCATTGGAGTGGGTCGTGTGGATAAGCACACCCTGAGGCAGATTGCTAGTGAGCCACTGGAGGAGCATGTGGACTACGTGGAGAGTTACAGTGTCATCGAGAAGTTATCCAAGAAGTTCCAGGAGGCCTTCTGTGGTGAGGAGGAGGCATCTGGGCAAAGGGAGTAGATAAGAGTGTGGAAGCTTGGAGAATAGAGTGAAAGGAGGAACAGGGTGCAGATAAAGGAAAGGGTGTCAAGATCAGGGAATGGAAGAGAGTGAAGGGAGGTAAAGAGAATGGAATGGGAGAGCTGGGAATGGAAAGGAGGAGTCAAAGGGGAAATATAACACAGAGGAGGGTATGAAGGCAGAAGAAAAGAGATGAAAGTAATGGTATATTAGGGGAATGGGGGAAAGTCAGGGGAATTGGGTTGGGATTAAGAAAAAGAAGAGAGCAAAGAAGAAAAGTCAGGGTACAGATAAGGATAATGGTGGGATGATTCCTGCCATATGCATTTAAGCAAATTGTTTGCTGTCTGTGAGTCTCAACTTCCTCCTCTGTGAAACAGAGGTGTCCATTCAGGCCCTTCCCAATCTCACAGAGAGACCAAAGCAATTTATAAAAAGATAAAATAGCACATAAGTGTAAGGAAAGAAAAATTTCTTAGAAAATCAAGTCCACGGGCTTTGCTGCTCCCTTGGGATTTCTCTGAAGATTTGGTGAGGTTGGAAGGTTTGGAAAAATTCCATTCCATTCCATGAATATTTACAAAAGGTCTTCTGTACTCAGCAATTTGCTCAGACTTAGGAAAGATGCAGAATTTAGATAAAATCAGGTCCCTGCTTTCATGGAGGTCACAGTCCAGCAAGAGGATGAGATGCAAATACAGAGAACCCTATCATACAACAGAATTATGATAAGTCCATTAGAGGGGTGTCAGATGAAATATAGTATGAAATTTGAGGAGGAAGGACCTAACTAGGAGAAATGATTAGGGAATGCTCTTTGGAGGAGGCAGCATTTAAGTAGGGCTTTGAAAGTTGTGTAGGAATTCAAGAGAGAAAGAGGAGGAGGAAGAGCATTGTAAGTATATAAAATAGTATGAACAAAGATCTGGAGATGAAGAAGTACTAAGTGTGTGTGAGGCAGAACTTAGTTCAGTTTAGCTGCAATATAGAGGAGAGAGAAGGAGATGGGGGGAGAGAGAAAGAGAGAGAGAGATACACAGACAGAGAAAAAATATATATAGCGAGAGAGAGGAGAGAAAAATATGTGTATATATATATATATATATATATATATATATATATACACATAGGAGAGAGAACAGAGAGAAAGATATATATATATATATATAAAAAAAATATATATATATATATATATATATATATATAGAGAGAGAGAGAGAGAGAGAGAGGATAGAAGAAAGATATATACACAAAGAAATATATATGTATATATGTGTAGAGAGAGAAAGAGATAGAAAGAGAGAGGAGAGAAAAATTATATATGTATATATATATATATATATATATATACATAAAGAGAGAGAGGAGAGAGAAAGATCTATATATATGCACACAGAAAGAAATATATATCATATATATATATATATATATATATATACAGAGAGAAATATATAAAGTATATATATGTATATATAGAGAGATAGGAGAGAGAGAAAATATATATATAATAAATCAGAGAGAGAGAGAAGACAGAGAGAAAAATTATATATATATACAAAGAGAGAGGAGAGAGAAAGATATATATATATATATACATACACATATATGTATGTATGTATACACATATACACACACAGAGGTATGTGATAAGGCTCAAAAAATAGCTTGGTGCTATAAATATTAATAAATGTATTCAGGGGCTTAGCATAGTTTGCTGCCAGCACACAAAGGGCTTGAATTCTGGGTGACAGGAGGTTAAATTTTGTTCAGTGGATGACAAGGAGCTGTCAAGGATTTTTGAACAGAAGAATGGCCTGTCTAGCTATTGTTTGCACAAAAAAGATTAGTCTAGTAGATACAGGAAGGATAGGAGAGAATGGAGCTGGAGGGCTTTCTTACAAGGCATTTAATCTTGTAATCCTGGGCAGCCTTAGTAAGGGGTAGAATGGGAGCAGAAAAGATGGATGGAGATATTACAAAGGAAAACTTAATGAAATTTAGTAAATAGAGAAAATTAGTGTATCTGAGAGGTAGAGAAAAAAGAAGAATCAAAGAATCTTTGGGTTACAAACATGGGAGAATGGATGAGTGATGTTGCCATTGACAGAGAAAGTAAAGTCATAAAGAGATGGGAGGCAATAAAGTTCATTTTTTACATGTTGATTTTGAGGTATTGGTGGGACGTCCTTTCAGCAGAAAATATAGGTCTGGAGCTCAGAAGAAAAGCCAGGGGTGGAGACATATACCTGGGAGTTGTGTGATTGGACATGGTAGTTGGCAAAGGAGGAAATATAAAGGGAGAAAAGGAGAAGATTGAGGTCAGAGATTTAGATCACCAACCTTGAGGAGCAGAAAAGAGGAGAAGTCAAGTAGGAGGATGTTAGAAGTTGTAGGTTAGGTGTCAGTCTGCATTGGCAGTGAAAGTTTTTCATTAGGTATTCTCAAGCCTGAGAAAGAAAGAAAGAAAGAAAAGAAGGAAAGCAAGCAAGAAAGACAGAAGTGGAAGAAAAAAAGGAGGAAAGAAAGGAAGGAGGGAAGGAGGAGGAAAGAAAAAAGAAAGTCGAAAGAAAAAAAAAAGTCAAAAGAAAAAGAGGGAAGGAAGGAATAAAGAAATACAGAAAGGAAAGATGGAAGGAAAGAGGAAAATAAAGGAAGGAAGAAAGAAGGGAAGGAAGAAAAGAAGAAGGGAATGAAGGAAGAAAGAAGGAAAGAAAGAGAATTTAAAATTAAAAAATATGTATGAAAAGAAAAGAAAGAAGGAAGGAAGAAGGAAAAGAAGAAAGAAGGAAAAAGAAAGAGAAAGAATGAAAGAAAACGTGATTAGCTTAGATCATTCAAGGGAATATTTTTCCCTCCAGAGAGAAGGAGGGAGGTGGAAATTTAAGTCCTCTTGATGACCAAGAATCCATCCTAAATCTTTGTCTCCTTCTTTTGTAGTGGTGTCGGACCTATGTGCCACTGGAGATCATGATTGCCAACAAATTTGCACGAGTTCTCCAGGCTCATACACCTGTTCCTGCCGGGATGGTTTCATCCTGAACAGCGACGGGAAAACCTGCAGTGGTCAGTGCCCCTCAAAATCCCCATCCCCATTACCTGGAGTAGGAGGGAGGGGTCATATATTGGGATCATCAAGTGGGAAGAGAGACAGAAAGGCCTGTAGCCAATGTGTCTAGGAAGGGGGTTGTCTACATTTTAGTCACATAAGAGCCATTTGGGGTTAGAGTATGGTGCTCATCTTGATAAGGGTACCCATGACTCCCTTCTAGTTGGCCCCAGGATGCAATGTAGACAAAATCTCTGGGCCTAAGGCTGAGGATGCTTTCCCCGTGAAGCGAGTTCCTCGTCTGCAGTGTTCTGTGGTCTTGTTAATCACCAGCATCTTTCTGTCCCCAATTGCCCATCACACAGGGCTGAGTGCAAAGCACAGGGACATTACAGAATGTTATTGGGAGAACTGGGCTTCCCTATGTGTCTTCAGGCCCTACTCAGAAGGAAGGTTCTGATAATCAATCAGGAACCTCTAGATCTTTGGAACCATGGCTTGAAAGAAGCCAGGTGGTGGATGGAATATGAAGTTTCTCGGTAGTTGGCTCAGGGCATGGAATGCTGCACATGGAGTCAGGAAGACCTCAGTTAAAATCATATCTCACCTCCGTACTAGCTGTGTTGACCTTGACAAATTCCCTTAATTTCTTTCTAGTTTCAGTTTTTTCATCTGTAAAATGGAGATAAAAATAGCTCCTGACTCATAGGGTTGTTGTGAAAATCAAGTCAGGTAACGCATGAAAGTGCTTGATAAATCTGTTACTCCTGTGGTGGTTAGGCTTGAGGAAAGTGCTCATGGGGCTTGATGTTGAGGGACGGGAGGGGGGATGATTCAGAGCTGGCTGGGCTGAGCTGGGAGGTAAGGAGAAGCAAGGAGAAACCTTGGGGAACATCAGGCTTATTCAGATGTTGTAAATGGACACAGATTCTGGAAGCTAACTACCAGACTGGACTTGTGGACTCATTGAGCTGGAGGGTCCTTTGAGACCACCTAATCCAAACACTCCATTGTTAAAGATGAAACTGATTTAACTTAAAACCATGTGTCTTTCCCTAGAGCAGAGGATCCTGTTAAGGAAGGATTAGGCATGAAAAATTGAAGTCAAGCAGTCATTCTTTTAGCGAGAGCAAGAAAGAGCCTCCACTGACTGAGACCATCCACCGTGGTCCTGGAAATCCAGGCAGGGAGAGGCAGCAAAAGAGTTAATTCAGCAGAAGTGATTGCAAGGGTCAATGTTGAAAAATTACCCATGCATATGTTCTGTCAATAAAAAGCTATAATTAAAAAATGTAAAATAAAAGAGTTAATTCAGAAAAGTGTCATGCTTTTGCACCTTACCTCTCTGTTTTCAGTCATTCTTCCCCAGCCAGCCCCCTTGTACTTTCCCTGAGTTCTTCTTTCTCATTCATTCAGGGAAAGGATGTGGTGGTGAAGGACTAAATCTAACTCCCCAGGGTATCTGTGATTAGAAAGATGCTTGAAGGGGGCCATGCTTAACCCCAAAGGATGAATCTTTAAATAATGGTAGAATTTCAGGCAGTGTGACATTTAGGTAGTAAAGAGATTAGGGAAGCACTTCTTGCTACTTTTCACCTTACCATATAGGTGATGACCTCCTTTACCCATGCAGAAAGCTGTCTATAGGACCAGTTTGGGCCTGGCTGTCTCCCCAACTAGTCAATAAAAGTCTCATGTAATCTCTCTTATATCTTCTCTTTTATTTCCCTCTCCCTTCTCTAGCCTGCAGTGGAGGTGGTGGAGGCTCTGCCACTGACCTTGTCTTCCTGATCGATGGGTCCAAGAGTGTCCGCCCTGAGAACTTTGAGTTGGTGAAAAGATTCATCAACCAGATTGTGGACTCATTGGATGTGTCTGACAAGTTGGCCCAGGTGGGCTTGGTACAGTACTCCAGCTCAGTCCGGCAGGAATTCCCCTTGGGCAGGTATAAAACCAAGAAGGACATCAAGGCAGCAGTCAAGAAGATGTCCTACATGGAAAAAGGCACCATGACGGGGGCGGCTCTGAAGTACCTCATTGATAACACCTTCACCATTTCCAGCGGGGCCCGTCCCGGTGCCCAGAAGGTGGGCATTGTCTTCACCGATGGCCGGTCCCAGGATTACATCAATGATGCAGCCAAGAAAGCCAAGGAGCTCGGTAGGACCTTACTGTCCTTCTCAGGGGGATAATCAGCCCCTGTCATTTTTTTTTATTCGGCTGTAGAAGTTGTTTCATAGGAGCATAGATTTAGGGTGTGGAAGGATTTTAGAGGCTCCTAGATTTTAGATTACACACCATAAAATCTAATTCAACTCCCTCCTTTCATAGCAGAGGAGCTTGAAATCCAGAGTGTTAAAAAAGTTGGCCAAAGTCACACAGAGAATAAAGAGCAAAATTAAGATTTAAACCTCGGTAATCTCACTCTAAAGTCCTTACTGTTTCTACTATAATATACTACCTTTCTTCCCTACCCTTCCCTCCCTTGCAATCTTCCTGTCCATGGATTAGACATCCAGGGTCCCAGCACCCTAAAGGCCATTGCCTTTATCCAGTTCATACACTCAACCCCTTTGAGTTGACTCCATTCTGGATTATTGGTTTTGGGGGATATAGAGGTCTGGAGTCAGAGTTGGGAATGAGAAGGGTATGGTGGGATGGCAGACTGCCATTATAGGTATGGTATGGGAACTTTGTCATTTATTCAGTAAGAATGATAAGTGATAAAATGATGATGAATGATATGATAATGATAAATAATGATAAAATGATAAAAGCCTCCACTGATCAAAACCCAGATGAGTAAAGGAGGAGGTTGTTGATAAACAATCAAGTGAAATAATGTATATAAAATGCTTTGTTGATGTTAAAACTCTCCATAAATGTCACTCATTACTGCTATTGTCTTCCTATAACTGGAAAGAATGTAATCTTGGATGGTTTCCTGGAGGAGGTGGGACTTGAATTGGGCATTAAAGAATAGATAGAGTTTGTCTAGGAAGAGGGACTTTAAGGTATAAATGATAGAGAGAATCACAAGTTCAGATTTAGAAGGTAACTTAACTGAGACAATGGGAACCTTGGGTGAAGGGGCAATCTTTCTGCTCCATGAGGGCAGAATCAGGGAAGCAGAGCTTTACTCCTGCCTTCGGGAGCCATGATCCTTCTTCTCCTTTTAGGGTTTAAGATGTTTGCTGTGGGTGTTGGCAATGCAGTGGAGGATGAGCTGAGGGAGATTGCTTCAGATCCCGTGGCAGAACATTACTTTTATACTGCTGACTTCAAGACCATCAACCAGATTGGCAAGAAACTCCAGACAAAGATTTGCGTGGGTAAGTTGGAGGAATGGGAGAGGAGGACACTGGAAAACCCTGTTAGGAGAGGCGCAGGTGGGCTTCTTTAGGCCAGATCTGAAGGTTATGTCATTTTGTCATTGGAGTGGCAACAGAACTAAACAGGAAGACAAGCAGGTACCATCATGGGCTGGATCATGGGCAGACAAGGTCCAAAGTCCGGCAACAGAGTCCTAGGTCGGGAGACTGAGGGACAAAGGGTTTCATCAGAGAGTTGGGCTGCCAGTGATTGAGGCTCGAAAGTCTTGGGAAGAAGATATAAGGATTGTGAAGTCCATATGGTCACCTAGCATGGCCCATTCTTGTACAGGGGTGGGTGAGTAGATCAATTAGTGAGTGAGGCTCTGGTCTAGCTCCATCCTGCCATATTGATTTATAATTTATCTGGAGGGATCATCGAGGCCATCCCTGAAATCCACTTCACCTACTTAGAAGCAGGAAAGGGCCCTATCAGGGTCAACAACATATTTCTTGGACTGGAGACTCCCCTAACCCTTTGCTATCTCAGAGGGACTCCCAACATCTTTCTCAGTTCTTCTTTAAGATTCACAGACTGCACACATATTTCCTAGCATTCACAAGAACTCCCAGTATTCCCCCTCACACTGAGAACAGCTCAGTCTTTCTTCACTTCTTTCCCCTGCCCCTGACAGACACAACTCGCATCTGCCTTAATACTCACAGGGAAACTCACCTCCTCTTTCAGTTTTCCCATAGCAATGACAGACTTTGGCAAGCTTCTAACAGTCCTAGGGGCTTCAGGCATCTCCCTCTGCTGTCTCGGCTCTCCCAGTGACTCCCGGTGTGTTCCCCACCTCTGCAAAGAATTCCCACACTTTTTCACTTCTCTAACCACAGCAATCACTAGGATACTCTCAACACCCTCCCAGCTATTAGAGAAACTCCCGGGATCTTCCCTGATTTACAAAGAAAATAACCGGAGTATCTGTGGACTAAAAGAGATCCCGAGTTCTTCTTAGGAGCTGGGGAGATGATGACTCTCATCTGCCTCAGCTCTGCCCTAGCTCTCACAGAGACTGGGTCTTCCATGGCCTCCTTTGCTGGTTAAAAGCCTGGGCCTGGTTGGATCTGAAGAGGGGAGGGGTAGGTGATGGGGACTAGCTGGCTCGGCTTCATCTCTCTCTTGTTTTGGATTTGATCCAGAGGAGGATCCGTGTGCCTGTGAGTCCATTGTGAAGTACCAGAGCAAGGTGGAGGAGCTCCTTCAAACCTTGACACAGAAACATATCCTTTTCTGTGGGCATGGGTTGGGCTTCTGAGAAAGGGTCAAGGTAGGCCCTGAGATGGAGGACCTGGCAGCTCAGGCAGAAGGAGAATGGGCTTGGGGCTGGGTCTTCTCATAAGATACTTGGCTATCTCTGAGGATACCAGGATTCAAATTAATTCAACCCAATTCAATTTAACAAGCATTTCTTAAGAACCCACTTCTCCAGGAAGCTTTGCATGATCTTCCTAATTGATAGTGTCACCTAAGTGTTTTGTATTAAACTACCTTATATTCTCTCTCTCTGTCTCTCTGCCTTTGTATCTCTTTCTCTTTGTGTGTTTCTGTTTCTGTCTTTCTGTCACTGTCTCTGTTTCTGTCTCTCTTTGTCTCTCTCTTTCTCTCTCTGTGGCTCTCTCTCCCTTTCTCTCTCTCTCTCTGTCTCTCTCTCTCTCTCCATGTTTCTCTCTTGTCTCTGTCTCTCTCTGTGTCTCTTTCTTTCTCTCTCTGACTCTGTCTGTCTGTTGCCTTTCCTCTTTCTCTTTGTCTCTGTCCCTCTCACTGACTTCAAAGTTAGGAAAACTTGAGTTCCAATTCTCCCTTTGACATATACTAGTGCTTTATAGAAAATGCTTTCAGATTCCAGGGGGACAGATAACCTGCGTAATAGAGTGAGTTATTTTTCCCAGGGAGCTATTGAAATAACATCCAGTCCCTATCTCTATCCCAGTGTATCTATATTCTCACTCCCATAGACTGTGAGTATAGACAATTTCATTCTTTATTTCTGTATCCCAAGGACCCAGCACAGAGCCTGGCTCCACAGTAGGTACTTAATAAATGTTTATCAATTAATGATTGAAGGAGCTTTGCCGGGTGTTAGGGATACAAAAACACATAGGAAACTGTCCCTACAGGCAACCTGATTCAATTTAAAAGTTAATTGAAGGATGGTGAGGAAGAGCTGGACTTCCTCTTTGGTTTCCCCAGGAAAAAGTGCTTATTATGTGTGCTAGTGGAGGGGCACTTCTGAGGATGGAGCTGCAGAGAGGATTGGCCTTGGATGGGTCTGCTGAGGCAAAAGCTTGAAATGTGGGATTCTGAGGGCTTGTTCCGCTTTTTGTGTGACCATAGACTCTCTGGACCTCATTTCCTAATCTCCAATTCTACAACATAGGTAGAAGCTGGAGAAGAGACAGGAATTTGCCACCAATGGAACAAGGATTGTGTAGATGGCCTGAGGAAATATCCAAGCATTGGGGATGAGGGGGCAAGCCAATGGAAGAGCATAGAGATGGGGAGGGGAGAAGACTGCTTCCGTTACAAGGGTGCTATGACTGGACCCCAGTTGTCCTTCCTTAATCACACTCACTGGAAGCTGTATCTAAAAGGCTTACTGCCCTGGAGAACAATGTGATTTAGGACCTGATGAAGAAGGCCTGATCTCTCCCTTATGTTCCTCCTGGTTTCCTCCTTCACATATTGTTCCATGCTGGGGGGAGAGCAGCTCAGCCACCTCCTCCATCCTTCTTTCTGTAGCTGAGAATCCAGTCTCATCAGCATCCTCCTCTTGGAGGAGATGATAGGGGGCTGGGAGGCTGGGATACTCGGGGTAGGACTCTTGGGGGTGTGTGCCAGTCTAGCCAGTCTTTTCTTCTAATGTGCATCTAGAAAACCCTGGGAAGAGGCATGAGTGTGTGTGTGTGTGTGTGTGTGTGTGTGTGTGTGTGTTTGTGTGTGTGTGTGTGTGTGTGTGTGTGTGTGTGTGTACCCAAAGGAGTTTTGATTTTCATTTTTATTGTTCAAAGCGTAATATATTTCCTTATTTTGGGTCAACCTGGACTTGACTATGAGTTCTGTGGGCCCTTCTGGTGAACTCCCATTTTCTGTTTATAGAGTGATTCTATAGAACTTAATTTAAGTGTTAAATATATATTAGAGGAGACTGGGTTTCTGGCTGAGAAAAAAATGGGACTCATTGGAATACTTTTATAGTGTGATTCCTTTGATACTACTCTGGATTCTTGTAAAGAAGATCAAGATATACTTAGATCTAATGGAGATTCTTGGACTTCTTGTCAGTCCAGAGATTAAGATGAACCCATAGTGGATCTACCTAAAGATTTCAATTTAATTCAATTAAGTTCCATTTAACAAGCATTTATTAAGTCACTACTATGTACCAGGCACTGTGCTGTGTATTTTTCATGCACCGACAAAAATGAAACATTTCCTCCTTTCAAAGAGCTTCCATCTCCCTGGAAGGTCCCTCGAGGGACTTAAGATTTATTCTCAATTTTCATACTCAATAAGATACAAAGTTGATGGTCAGCATAAAGCTGCTCTAGTTCTTGCTACTGCATCAATCCTTGTACCACCCACAAGATGTAGTTCCTGCTTTCCCCATCCTCTCTTATAGCTACCCCAGCTACCACAGGAGGGACAGCCCCAATCCCAGCTCCCCTTGTCGAACATGCTGTACTCTGTGTAGTCAAGTCAACAAGCACTTATCAATCCCCTGCTGTGTGCCAGACACTGCACTCAGTATTTTGCAGATACTGCCCTTCTCCTGCTCTCAGAGCATAGATGGAGGCTCTGCCCCGTTAGCCTCCAAACCCTACCTCTGGGGGTCTGTTCCCACATCGATACCATTCTTCTTTGTGCTCCTTAGAGCACAATGGGTTTTCCTTTTGGTCCTGCTTAGTCTCATGTTTCAGGCATCAGAATATTTATACTGGAGCATATGTAAAAAGTTTTTCAGAACATCTCCAACTGTGTAGAAACACCCTGTTCAGGACTGATCAAGGGCGGCAGAATCATTAAAGATTCCCAAATTCCAGCTAGTCTCTGTGTCACTGCTGTTACAGCCTGCTCTTCCTTCTCAGGATTTCAAATGCTCTCTTCTCTGGCCTCCTTGTCATTATGGAGGTGACAGCATTATTAATCCTCTCTCAGAGGATTCCAAGATCTAGAAGGTCTGAAATCCTTCACCCTCATCCTGCCATTTCTTCTAGTCTTTTTTTGGGGGGGGGATTGAGGCAATTGGGGTTAAGTGACCTACCCAGGATCACACAACTAAGAAGTGTTAAGTGTCTGAGGCCAGATTTGAATTCAGGTTCTTCTGACTTCAGGGCTGGTCCTCTGAAGCCACTGAGCCCCCTTCTTTTATTCTTCTTGATCTACCCTTTCAAAAGTCTTCTGCAAGATGCTATTATCCATTGGGACAACTATGGCTCCACAGTGTATAGAGTGCTGAGCCTGGATTAGAAAAACTCCCATTCCTGGGCTCAAATAAGACCTCAGATATTTACTACTCAGATACTAGACAGGTCATTTAATCCTATTTTGACTCAGTTTCCTCACCTGTCAAATAAGCTAGTGAAAGAAATGGGAAAACACTCCAGTATCTTTGTCAAGAAAACACCTAATGGGGTCATGAAAAGTTGGACACCACGAAAAGCAGTATATAGCAAGCATTGGAGATTCAAAGCACAAAATTACAAAAATTTCTGGTCTCAAAGAGTTTACATTCTTTTCAGGAAAACAATCTGTACACTTATAAGGGAATATAAAATAAATACAGTCTTTTAGAATTTATTGAACACTTACTATATATGCTAGATGCTGTGCTACAAAGAAAGGCAAAAAAAAAATTGGTCCCTGCTCTTATGGAGCATGTAATGGGGGGAGGGGCAGCATGCAAACAGTATGCAAACAGGAGATATACGGGTTACTTGGGGAGAAGGCAGTAGAGTGATTAAATTATTGATTATGTGAAGAATTTAAAGGAGAAGTTTGCTCTTCGTGATACAGGGAAGAGAAAGATCCATCTTGGAGAGAAGGAATTCTTATCTTCTTCTGGTTTGCCTTTGCCAGTCCCTCCTCTCCAAGAGAACCCCTGGGCTTTTCCTACTGCTCCTTTAAATAATCCCAGACTAGAGACAAGGATTAGTGTTTGGGAGCAGGGATGGGCACTCAAAACCCTGGAGAGGCTGTCTTCCTCCCTGTCAGGGCCTTTGTTTTTTAATAATTTGGAGGCAAAGAGGTGATTCACAGTCTAAATTTAACCGGATGCTTCCTTCCTCAGAGAGTCTCATCTGCCCATCACAAGGCTTATATACTTCACTTAGAGGGATGTTTTCTCCAAATATGAAGGAATTGAAAGCTTTTTTGGGGGTGACAGGAAATAGAATTAACTATAACAATTTCTTGCCATTATTCTGGACTGACATACGGGGCTCCATTCATACTCAATAACTTCCTTCCTCAATTAGGAAGGTTGTCTTGTTCTTGTTCAACCCTAACTGCTTGATTTTTGAACCGGGTTGGGGTCACTTGTGTCCTTGCCAGCTCCCCTAACATCCCCTTTCTTTTTTTAACCTTCAGCAGAAACCGGGCAAACAAATTAGTTAATGTGCTTTGAGCTCTCTGGAGAAAAACAGAAGGGGTGTGTAATCACACTCACTAATCACTGGTTTGCTCCTCTGTGGCCGTGGGATATGATGGATGGGTGTGGGACCAGTGGTGGTAGAACCAGCTGGAGGGTGGGCCTTCTCTTCCCTGCCTAGAACAGGATGCCAGGTGGCCCTGGACTCTCAAGGGATGGAAGGAAAACAGATGGCAGAGGCAGCAGAATCCCGAGATGTAAATATTGAGGGCAGAGGGAGGAACAATGCAGGTGGGTGGGTGGGGGGATGTTGGCTGGAAGCTGAATTCTGCTCAAGGCAAGGAAAAAATGACTGACAATGAGAGCTGAACAAAAGGGGAAGGGGCTGCTCTGGGAGGTAGTGAGTTCTCCATCTCTGGAGGTCTTTAAGGGTAAGTATTCAATTTCCTCTGCAAAGTTGTAGAGAGATTTTGGGCTTAAGCAATGGTCAGGTTAGATGCCCTCTGCAGTTCTGTCCTGCAGTGTGAATCTGGGGATCTGTGCTGGTCATGAGGGGAGTTGCTCTGAGTAAGGAAGTGGAAGAGGGGCCAGGGCAGACTTCAGGAACTGTACGTAGCCTGTGGGGAGAGTCACAGGCTTTTTGGCAGGGAGATTCTGGGACTGATACCTTCTCAATCAATCACTTAACATATGTTAGGTGTCTACTATGTTTCAGACACTGCGTTAAGAGTTAGGGATACAAAAAAAGACAAAAGACATTCCCTGACCTCAAGGAGCTTTACAATCTAAAGATATAACATGCAAAGCAATATATTACATTTATTTTTTTATTTTATTATAGCTTTTTATTTACAAAACATATGTATGGGTAATTTTTCAACACTGACCCTTGCAAAGTCTTCTATTCCAAATTATCCCCTTCTTCCCCCCACCCGATCCCCTAGATGGTAGGTAGTCCAATACATGTTAAATATGTTAAAATATATGTTAAATCCATTATATGTATACATATTTATATAATTATTTTGCTGCACAAGAAAAATCAGATCAAGAAGGAAAAAAAACTGGAAGACAAACCAACATATTACAAAGCAAGCTATATACGGGATAAATCAGAAATACTTACTAGAAAAGGCACTAGAATTAAAAGGAGTTGGGGAAGGCTTAGAAAGTGGGATTCTAGTTGAACTTAAAGGAAGCCAGGGAGGTAGAATGGAAGAGGGAAAGTGTGTCAGGCAAGGGGGATTGCCAGAAAAATATCCAGAACCGAGAGATGGAGTGTCTTGTTTGTGGAACAGCCAAGGCCAAGATCATTGGAGCAAAGATGTGTTCTAAGGGATAAGGGCACTGAAAAGGTAGGAGGGGGCTACTTAGGAAGGGCTTTGAGTTCCAACCAGAGCATTTTGTATTTGATTCTGGGGGCAACAGAAGATCCCTGGAGTTTATTGAGCAGAAGGGTGACATGATCAGACCTGAATTTTAGCAATCACTTTGACAGTTAAATGGAGAATAGAATGGAGTAGGGTTAGACCAAAGGCAGGCAGACCCATCGGCAGCTATTGTAAAAGTCCAGTTGTGCCTTGATAAGAGCCTGCCCTACAGGGGCGACAGGTGTCAGAGAGCAGAGGGACAAGTGTTGGAGAAATGATGAGAAGGTGAAAATGACAGACCTTATGAATATGGGATAAGGATATGGGGTGGGGATGAGAGAATAAAAAATCCAGGATGTGATCCTGAGGGATGGAAGCATGGCATTGCCTTCTACAGTGACAGGGATAAAGTGTAGGGGGAATTTATGAGTTTTAGACATGTTGGGTTTAAGATGTCTGCTGGACATTCAGCTTGAAATATAGTAAAGGCATTTGGAGATCAAGATTAGAATTCAGGAGAGATGATGGGGCAGGAAAAGTATATCTGAGAATCATCAGCATAGAGACTGTAATTAAATCCATGGAAGCTGATGAAATTACCAAGTATGGTATACAGGGAGAAGAGAAGAAAGGCCAGGGGAGAACCCCAATAGACACATAAGATTGGAGGACGTGATCTGAATGAGAATCCAGAAAAGGAGATTGAGAAGCAGCAGTCAGAGATGTAGAAGAAAAGCCAGCAGAGAATGACATCCTGAAAACCTGGACAAGAAAAAAGTGATCAATATTGTCAAAGGCCAGAGAGAGGCAAGGAGAATGAGGTTTGAGAAAAGGCCTGTGGATTTGGCAACTAATAGATCAATAGTTTTACTTAATTAATTTAGTTAAAATTTACTTAATTAAAATCATTAATTTTAGAGAGCACATTTGATGGAATGATAAAGTTGGAAGCTGGATTGTAAGGGGTTAAGAAGCAAGCAGGAGGAGAAAAAGTGGAGGCACTTATCGGAGATGAGTTTTTTTGAGGAGTTTAGCTACAAAGGGACAAAGAAATATAAGACAATAATTAGCAGGGAGGAAAGGATCAAGCGAGGGTTTTTCAGGAACGGGAGACGTGGGCAGATTTGGAATCACTAGGAGATGAGCCAGTTGAGAGGAAGAGATTGAAAATATGTGAAAGAATGGGATTTGCAGAAGGAACAATCTGCTGGAGGAGACGGGATGGAGTGAGACCACTTGAGCAGGTAGAGAAGTTGACTTTGGTAAAGAGAAAGGTCATTTCATCATTTGAAACGGGTGAAGGAGCACAGAGTGACAGCTGAGAGACAGGAAATGAGAAAGAGGGAAGGTGGGGGAGTTCCTAACAAATGGCCTTGCTTTTTTGGAGGGATGAAATGAAACAAAATTCTCACCTTGAGAAGGAGTGGGAACCATGAGAGGTTTGAGCAGTGATGAAGAAAGAACTGAAAGAGCTGCTGTGGAGATAAGGGAGGGATTCCTCAGCAGCAGTGAGGGCTCAGGTAAAGTTGGGTGACATAAATGCGCAGCAGCCACAGTCAGAACAATTGTGTGATTTCCTCCACCTTTAGTCAGCAGTAAGCTGCAGGGGTAAAGGCAGTGAAAGGCGGGAGTGACCCAAGGTTGAGGCTTGAATGGGCATAATCAGTAATAGGATGAGACTTTAGGGATTCAGGAGAGAACAGTGTAGAGTTGGATTGGTTCCCCAAGGAATCAAGTTGGGGAGAAGAGAAAAGAATGGCTGGTGTAGGGGAGATGGCCGGAGAGAATTAAGGGGTAAGGCACTGGAGATCACCATGAGGATGTAGAGCAGGATATAGAGGGGAAGACAGAGGGAGGGGTGAAAGGCCAATGATTTTGTATTTATATATAACAGGACCTCTAATCTTTTTGTGCCACTGGTCCCCTTTTGGCAGTCTGGTGACTCCAGAGTGTTTATAAATCAACAAGACAAAATCCATAGGATTACAGAGGAAATCAGTTATATGGAAATAATTCTCTCTCTGTGTGTCCCTCTTCTCTGTCAGTCTGTCTTTCCACACACATACATATAGGTGTGTGTGTGTGTGTGTGTGTGTGTATATATATATATATATATATATATATATATTGAGGAAATTCCAAAGCCACACAGAGAGTGAGTGCTGGATGTAAATTTGAACTCAGCTTCTTGACTTCAGAGCCAGTGTTTTTTTCGTGTTCCATACTGCCCCTAGGAAGCTTTCAGATTGTCTAAATTGCCCCTGATTTCTTGCCAGGAACAGCACAGGTATCATAGTGGATTGAGTGCTGGGCTTGGGATCAGGAAGCCCTAAGTTCAAAACTGGCCTCAGATACTTAGTTGCGTGATCCTGGACAAGCCACTTAACATCTGTTTGCCTCAGTTTTCCCATCATAAAATAGGGACAATAATAGCACCTGCTTCCCAGTTTGTAAGGATCCAGTAAAATAATATTTGTGAAGTGCTTAATGCAGTGTGTGGCACACAGTAGGCACTTAATAAACTCACTTGTGATGAAGGTGATGAACCTCAGTCCCCCCTTTAGAGCAAAGCCAAGGAGTGAGCCCCAGGGCTGCCTTATACCTGAGCCTTCCAGGCTCGACCCTCAGACAGAAAAGACAAATGTACACCCTATCCAAATACCCAAAGCTTCCTGGTTGCCAAGTTCCAGATGATGACAAATGTTCACACACAGGAATGAAGAAGAAAGAAACTCCATGACCTGAGATTTATTGTATTCTAGTTGTGGAGTCATTTTAATCATGTCCAGCTCTCCATGACCCCATTTGGGGTTTTCTTATCAAAGACACTGGAGTGATTTACCATTTTACAGGTGAGTAAACTGAGGCAAACTGGGTGAAGTGCCCAGGGTCACACAGCTAGGAAGTGTCTGAGGGTGGATTTGTTCTCAGAGAGATAAGTCTTCCTGACTCCAATCCCGATGCTCTGGGCACTATGGCACCAACTAACTGCCCTAGGAGTTGAGACCACGTCCACTCCATTGCACTCAGCCTTATTCAATTCAATTTAAGAAACATTTTCTCTGTGCCTCCTCTATCCGAGGTATTCTGCTAGGTGTTAGAGACACAGAACCAAAAAAACAAAAATGAGAATAAAACCAGAAACAGTACCAGCTCTCCAGGAAAGCACATCCCACTGGGTTAGATAAGACACACAGGAAAATTAACAATAGGGAACCTGAGGGAGAGAGAGAGTATAAATAACTGGGGTGATCAGTGAAGCTTTCCTAAAGAGACAGCATCTGAACTAAATCATGAATGAAGAGAAAGACTGGGAGAAGCAGAGAAAGGCGTTCTCCCCTGCCACAGGGGATGG
This sequence comes from Sarcophilus harrisii, assembly GCF_902635505.1. Classification (NCBI taxonomy): domain Eukaryota; kingdom Metazoa; phylum Chordata; class Mammalia; order Dasyuromorphia; family Dasyuridae; genus Sarcophilus; species Sarcophilus harrisii. The sequence goes on from NC_045428.1 coordinate 551,946,165, forward strand.
GCCACGTGAGATCCACGTGAGAAAAATGGGCCAAGAATGAGTTCTGTATCCTACCTGTGGCACAATCGATTCCTTTTGACTTGGTCAGAACAAAATGGACTAGTCTAATGATTGCTAGCATTGGTCCTGGGCCTGGCCCTACCTGGAACAGACCATTCCTAGGGGGAAGCAGTTAGCGATAGGGACTGACTTCCCCCTTTTACGAACGGGCTTTTTGTCTGCCATTTATTTTGTCCTTCCATAGGACTGTCAGCCTTTCTTGTACGCTATTCTCTGAAGGAGATGTTGCTCTGTTTACTTCTTGTGCTCCTTTTGTACCCTGTGTCACTTCACTAGAGATGTTCTTTGAGGTTGATGTTAGTTCTGAAAATTCAACAATGTCTAAATATCCATACATCTCTCCAGTTTGACAATAATAATATTGATTATTAATAATGTTAATATTAATAATATCTAGCATTTATGTAGTACTTTTTAGGTTTAGAAAGTATTTTACAAATGTCACCTCATTTTATAGTGTGAGAAGGAGAGAATATAGAAGGATCTACTGTCTCTTGGGTGTGGGGATAAGAAAGGAAGGAAGATCTCCTAAAACTTGGTCTATTATCATTTCTAATGGTTTGTGTGATACAAATAATTCTTTTAGAAAAACATAGAATGAACTGACGAGAATTATGGGGTGGGTTGTTCAGTCATTTTAGTTCTTTCTGATTCTTCGTGTTCTTATCTGGCTTTTTCTTGGCAAAGATACTAGAGTCGTTTGCCAAAAGAGACAGACACTCTACACAAATATTCGGAAGTTTCCTGGACACCAAGCTCTGCAGAAAGCAATTTCAAAGATTTAGAAACATTCACATACGGGAATGAAGGAGAAAGAAACTCTATGACTTAAGATTTATTGTATTTTTGTGGTGTTGTTTCAATCATGTCCAATTCTCCATGACCCCATTTGGAATTTTCCTGGCAGAGATACTAGAATGGTTTGCTATTTCCTTCTCCAGCTCACTTTACATTTGAGGAAACTGAGGCAAACAGGCTAAGTGACTTGCTCAAGGTTGTATACCCAGTAAGTGTCTGATGTTGAATTTGAACTCAGAGAGATTAGTCTTCCTCATTTCAGGCCCAGGACTCTATCCACTGTGTCACCTAGCTGCCCTGAAGATTATGGAATCTTGGAAAAGAAGTACAGTAGAGTACTTTGGTAGTATTTTCATCCTTGCTATTAAAGGCTTTAGAAGTAAAAGACAAATTTGGGAAGTTTGGGTAATTCATCATGGATAGAAGTGGTCAGACTCTTCAAAACTAGACCCAACAGATGTTATTTCATGATTTAGGATCTAGAAAGGTCAAATATATTATACCTTGATCCTTTGCCTCTGTCTGAGTCAATGAATCTTGGAGGTTTGCAATTTTAGATCAAAGGAGGTTGCCAAAATCCTTGCAGGATTGTGGAATCTCATAGATAGAAGAAGGCTTATAATAGGAAATGTAGTCCAAATTCTGCCTGAGTAGATATCCTTTTAAGTTTTTCTCCAGACTCTGTTTGAAGACTTCCTATAGTCTAGGGAACCTCCATGATCTCACAATAGCACAGGCTACTTTTGGACAGCAATTATTCATAAGTTTTTTCCTGAAGATGTGCACATCTACCTCCTATCATCTCCCTCCAGGGGAACATTTTTGGTTACTTTTCTGGGTGATCATATGGAAGTTTGGGAATAGGGCTGTTTCTTGTCATGTATGTCTCATTAGTGATAGTCTTGCAATGGGAAATGAGGAAGAGTCCTCTTAATTTCTTGAGCCAGAAGAGCTAACGACCCACTGAATATGCAGAAGTGAGCTATTACTATTTTTCCCTTCTATTACTTTTGTTTCTGAGGTATGCCAGTCAGTCAACAAACATTATTAAGCACCAACTATGTGTTAGGCTCTGTATTAACTGCCAGAAATACAGGAATGGAAAAGAAAGAAAGTTCCTGCCTTTAAGGAATTTACAATTTAATCAGGGAAGAGAGTTCACAACAACTAGATCCAACAGATAATATCTCATGATTTAGGATCTAGAAAGCTCAAATATATTGTTGAAAAGGGAGGGCCTCCTAGCTGTGTGACCCTGGGCAAGTCACTTAACCCCAATTGCCTCAGCAAAAAATAAAATAAAATAAAATAAAAAGGGAGAGCTAGGATGGAAGGATATGATGGAAAAGTCCAGAGAAATACAACAAGGTGGTTTTTGAAATGAAGAGATGGTGGGCTTGGATGCCCTCTTTAAATTGAAATTCTTGGAGTAGTGCTCTACCTTCCAAAAGCGTGTGAACTGTTTCAAACTTCATCCCAAGGACCAAGTGGGAAAAGGGGTAATTGTCTAGTCTTTTATTTAACTCCATGCAGTCTTAAGCACCTGGCCTTCTCTGGTTCTTTTGGGCTTTTTCTTCCCTGATCTCATACCCCATATGGTGTATGTGTATAGGACTGGTGTCATACTTCTAAGTTTGAAAGGTCCAAAGATCCTGGAAGGCTGTGGGCATGGCAAATATGGTATTCCTAGAATGCCAGTGACTTCTGGTGGAGAAGTTTCTTCATCAGAAAGGATGAACATGAACAAAAGGATTGACCCAAGCTTACCAACAGATAATTTTTGGTGGGATTCAAGACTAGTTTGACAATGAAGTACCAAAGTGAAATATAAAATGATTTCTTAGCAGTATTGAAAAACTGTTTTATGTTCTAATGGACTTAAATATTAGTCTTCCAGACTAGTGTAACCGTAGTTTTAAGTTGTTTTTGAATCTTCATAATCCTGTGAACTTTATAAATGGATGCCAATTCTTTGTAAATGGATATCAATTCCAGAATAATTATTTACTACTTACTACTAGTCATCACTAGTAGGCAAAGATAGGAACAAAACAGTATAGGAGTTTTTATTCTGCTAAGGGGAACAACATGCAAGAATAAAGAAAGCAATTTGGGGGATGAAGGAGAGGACTAATAATTGGCAAGATAAGCTCGTGAAGTAGATGTCACTTGAGCTGAAACGTGAATGGTTCTAAGAAGTAGAAGTGAGAAAAGAGAGCATTTCAGGGGGCAGCCTGTGGCAATATGCTGAAGTAGGAGATGGAGTAGGATGTCTTGGGGAAGTCAGCAGGTGAGTTTAACTGGAAGTTAGAATGCAAGGGGAGGGGAAGACTCAATCTGAAAAAGAAAGATAGTTGGCTTCAGTTGTGAAGGGCTTTAAATGACAGTCAGGAAAGTTTATATTTTATCCTAGAGGCAAGAGAGAATTGCTAGAGCTTCTTGATTAGGGGAATGACATGGTCAATCAATCAAGAAACAACCATTTATTAAGTACCTACTATATCCAGGCACTCTTGTTAGGCATTAGGAATATAAATATAGTAAATGAAATTATCCTTACTCCTAAGGAGTTTGCATTCTGATGGGGAGGGGAGAAGGGGAAAGGGGATGTCAAATATATGTAAGTACCTAGAGAGACAGTTCTTATTTTATGCAAATTTAACTCCCTGACTCATATCAGGGGTTCTCTACTTCAGGCACTGATGATTCTCTGGCTTCAAGGCTGCAGAGTCTGGATGGGGGTAGGTCTTAAGGGCCCCTGCTAAGATAAGGAGTGGCTTGTGAAAGATCCATTTACATTAAGCAAGAGCTAGATGAAATATAGATAGATCTACAGTGTAGAAAAATTATGTGGAGGATTGATTATAGAAGGGAGAGACTTGAGTCAGGATGACTAATTAGCATATTCTTTCAATAGAAGGAGTGAGAGGTGATGAGGGTCTGAACTAGGGTGGTTGCTGTATGTGAGGGAAAAGGTTGCATGCGAGAATATCATTGAAGGAGAAATGCCAACATTTAGGAAGTGATTAGATAAGAGAAATGAGGGAAAGTGAAGACCTGAGGTTGGAAACTTGGGTGACTGGAAGAGTGGTATGATCCTAAGCCGAAATAAAGAAGTTGAGTTGAGGAATACGTTTTGGGAGGAATGATAATGAGTTATGTTTTGGATATGTAGAGCTTGAGATCCCCACAGGACATTTGGGCCATGTCCAGCAGATAGACAGTGATATAAGAGAGAGAGATAAGGGCTAAATGTGTACAATTGGGGGTCATCTACATGGCTATGATAATTGAATCCATGGGAGATGGTGAGATCACCAAGAAAGGGAATATTGTAAGAGAAGAGAAGAGGGACCAAGAGAGAGCCCTGGAGTATACTCATGTATAGGAGTCAAGATTTGACAAGTGATTGTATAAGAAAGGTGAGGGGAAGTGGAGAATCTGAGGATGATATCAAGGTTGGGAGGGAGGAAGGGGGTATCTACAATCCCCTCATCATAAGAGGAGAATCAAAAATGTCAAGATCTCTAGGAGAAGAGAACAAAAAGAGCCTGAGGAGAAGTGGTCAGAGCGTAAGGTTAGAAATAGGAATAGGAGGGAGCAGTGCCACAGAAACTTAAAGAGGAAGGAATGTGTAGGAGATGGGGTTATGAAGGATAACATTAACCTAAGCTGCAGAGGTCAAGAAGGATGGGATTGAGAAAAGACCATTGGATTTAATAATTAAGAGATTGCCAATAAACTACTCAGTAAGTCTACTAAGTTTGGAGTTTACAGCCTCCCTCCCAATCTTTCTCTCTTCCAATTCCATTCTGAGATTCTTTCACTTGACTATACTTTCTCTGTCCTGTACTAGATTATCTGGTTTTTCTACACAACGATGACAGACTCTACGAAAATTCGGGGAGGGGATAGGAGAGCTGAGGAATATTGAATATGGCAGTTTGAACTGGAGGAAAGGAAGATGCCATGGGATCAAGTGAAATCCTGAGAGAGTACTCCCCTTTCCTGTCCTTGGGGGCAAATTGTAGCCCCCCTCCTGATAATGGCTCCTTCCCATTCTCAGTGTGACTTTTCTAGTTTCTAATGAAGCACCTCTTTGGATAATTTCCAAGCATGCTGTGCTGTAGGTTTGATTAACAAATGTTATAAATAAGCCTAAGAAAGAATGGAAAACCGACACCCTTGGTGGAAGAGCCAGAATATATTGGCAGGAGCCAAATTACTTTGCAACTAATATTTTTGTTTTTTGATTTTATAGATAAACAGAACTAAACTAATTAAGCCTCTTCCTTCCTCGGTCTGGCATTACAAAAGAAGTCCCTTGGCCCCAAAGTGAATTAGTTACCAGGTTACAATATAGGCTTTATCACTGCAATTATAGTTCATTAATGGATCTGCAGTGGTGGAAAGATGGAATCCACCCTCAAAGAGGTTTGTTTTGCATTTCTCCCTTTTTAATTACATGGTTATCTCTTCAACAAAAGCTCTGTGAAAAATGAAAATCACACTGGCCCATATGTTCCAGATGTGAGGCTAATGAATATAGCCCACTGTGCAGATTAGGATGAGTGTTCCATTTTAATTGAGATGGTTTTTTTTAATGCTTAGGTACTGATATAGGGTTGAAGTTTAGGGTCAAATTTAGTGTGAGTCAGAGCTCTATGGTACTCTACCAGGGACCCACACATTGGACATCAAGCTACTAATTGATACTTTTGAGATTTAATCATTAAGCTGGTTCTAAATGTACTAAACTCTCCTAATAAGGGAATTGTTTGTTTTTTACCCTGTGCTATTCATGATTGCTATTGATGACTTGCATGAAAGAATATTTATCACATTCACAGATTATATAAAGCTTGGCTAATATAAATTATTTTATGATTACAGTTAGTGATGGTCAGTATCCAGAGATCTAAAGAGGTTAGAAAGATGGCAGAATCATATTAGATAGAATTTAAATGGGATAGATGGAGGTTCCTACGAGTAAAGAATGGGGAAATATGGCTGGGAGTCTCATGCTCAATTTAAGTCAACAAGGTGATATGTCAGCCAGAAAAAAATTAATAAGATCTTAGAACTGCATTGATACAGGCAGAGCATTCGGACTAAGGGAGATGAGAGTTATATTGTCTGCTGCCCCAGCCAGGGAACATCTTGAGAATTATGTTAATTTCTCAGCACTTCATTTCAGGAAGGACATTGACAAGCTGGAAGATGTCCAGAGGAGGGTGGCCAGGATTGTGAGAAAGAACCATGGGACATAAGGAAAAGTGGAATAAAATGGACACATTTAACATGAAGGAAATATCTGGGAGGAGAGAAGGAATGATGGTGATGATTATAATGATAATAATAATGATGACAATGATGTTAATAATAGTTCTCCTTTCTATGATGCCTTCATATTTACAAAGTGCATTCCTCCCAAAGATTCTATGAGGTAATTATTAGGCTATATAATTTAAATACTTAGAAGAGATTTTAATTGAATTATATGGAGAACAAATTGTCATAATGGAGAACCTCAATATGCTCTTTTCAAACCTAGATAACTCTAACAAAAAGATAAACAAGAGAGAGATTAAGGAGCTGGACTTGCTCTCCCAAATTCTGCTTATTCTCAAGGGTCAGGTCTTCAGAGGGTGACTGCTTTGTCTACCCTCAGGATTCTAAGAGTAGCTTTGAGAATTTAGGGTACATTTAAATGCGATAACTAGTGAGCCAACACAAGTTAATTTTCCACATTGGTTACCTATTTATATCAATTAGTCAGCAAGACAATTAGCTTGCAGAAAAAGGTATTTATTAAGGTACCATAGTAAGAAGAGCTGGTACAAAACAACCTCCCCTTAAGTCTGTAACACATTGTCCCACCAGTACACACAAGTTCCAGGAGAGTGGACTCTAGCCATATGTCACATATGGCAATGGAGTAATTCATATTTCCTGGTTTATGGAATTCCTTTTTCCCTTTTATGGAGTACTCATGAAGTTCTCTTGAGATAATGTACTTTCCCACTGGGCTCCTTAATGAGTCCTGCTTTTTTTGGTGTGCTTAGGTTTTCCTCTGTTTTGCTGCAAACACTGATGCTATTGCAACATGTCAATAGGACACAGAGGAGAAATCTGAAACCCTCAACCTTCCAATATCGAAAATATTGCTATAATCAGGAGAGTAATAAAAGAGACAGAAGCTTCTCCTTGCTTTCCTTTGCCTCCCAAGAAATTCCCTCTCAGGGCTCTATCCTATAGGCTACCCAATTCTGAATCAACTTTTCACTTTTTGAAATTTTTTTCTACTTAATAGTATTTTCCCAATTACGTTATATAGTTTCTAACATTCACTTTTATAAGATTTTGGATTCCCAATGTTTCTCCCTCTCTGTCTTCCCCTCCCCTCAACATAGCAAGCAATCTGATATAGGCTACATATACATATACAAAAAGGAAAAAAATTAGATAAGAAATACCAAAAACCAAAAGAAACCGAAAATAGTTTGCTTCATTCTGTTTTCATACTTCATAATTCATTCTCTAGCTATGGATAACATTTTCCATCATAAGTCTTTTGGAATTATCTTGGATCATAGTACTGCTGAGAAGAGCTAAGTCTATCATAGTTGATCACTGCACAGTGTTACTACTGTTACTGGGTATGATGTTCTAGCTTGTCACTTTTCAACAAGCCCTACAAGGTATAGTCAAGTCTCCACTTAATTAATTAAGTTATTCTTGCTCAAGCTTAGTTTAATGCCTTTGATTGATTGGTTGAATGATTCAATTGAGACATATAGATCTTGTTCATTCCTAGGTCACATCTCTAGGTGATATATTCAGTTGAGAAGTCTTGGCTCTTTGCAATTATTGGGATGGAGCTTAGAAGAGAAGTTATAATAAAATTAGAAATTCTTTTGTAATAGAAAATTTTTAAATATTGTTTATGTTAGCTTTTTTGTAATTGAAGAATAGGAATTGGAAGGAGCATATTTCATCATCTATGGTGTCATTAGGATTAATTAACTATCAAGCCCTTGTTTTAATTCTGCATGAAACTTTTATATTTCATGTGTTTTTCTTGTAAACAACATATAATTGGGTTCTGCTTTTTAGTAACTTTCCACTATTCTTTCATTTTATAGGTGGGTTCATCCCATTTATAATCATGGTTATGATAGTTAATTCAGTTTCTTTCCATCTAATCCTCTTGAATTCTTCCCTCTCTTTGTTCCCCCCTTTATAATTGAAGAGATGATTTTTAGTTTCACTTCTATCTCTTCTCCCCTCTGTCCTTCAGCCCAGACCTGAATCATTGGTTATTACCTTTTCATTTTTTTTTTCTGTCTTGCAATCAGCTTTCTGAATTTTGAGATTTGCTTTGTCTATTCCATCTCCAATGTTATTTTCCCCTTTAAACTGGCCTCTCTCTTCTCCTTGTCCCTGCTTATTTCCCTGTGTATTTTAAAATATTTCTATGTCAAACTCTTTGAAGTGTGTGTGTGTGTGTGTGTGTGTGTGTGTGTGTGTGTGTTTAATCCTATTTAATCTGACTCAGACTAATGAGGCTCATGTGGATTTTGCTCCCTCCACATTTGTAACTATTTCTTCCCCACAACCCCTTCTTTTCCCTTTTGTCTTTTACCCTGAGCCTGAGACCTTCAATTGGAAATAACCTATAAACTTGCTCTTATAAATTCTTCAATCTGCCCTGACCCCAGGACATCTAGAAGCCATCTGAATTAATTGACTACTTAGAGGCTTGGATAAGGGGGGGTAACTTGGAGAGTCACCAACTTTATTTCTTCCAGTTATATGGAAGATCACCTCATTTTTGATCTCCAGAACTATGCTCCAATCAACTGATATAGTCTAAAGACTCCTAGGCCATGCCATCTAAACCACCAATGCACTCTTAGCACTATTGGGGCTTTCCATCTGCCCTAAAGATAAACTTTGTTTTTATGTATTATCTCCTCAATTTAAGAGTCAATTCATTAAGAGTAATTTTGTTTGTTTCCTTGGTACTTAGTACTATCCTTGGCAAGTAATATACACAATACTTTTCATCTACCCAATTATAAGAAAAACTAAGCACCCTTCCTTCTTTCTCTTTATTTCTTAGTGTATTTTTTTCCTCTTCCCTTTTCATTCCTCTTTTATATTATCAAAACAGCAAAGATTCATCCTCAAGTCTTCTACTCATCTTGTTTAATTTCATTACCTTATAAAACATTGGATTTCTGTTCAAATACTTTGGCCATGGAGAGACTTATATGAACTGATGTTAGTACACAGCAACAAGATTATGTGATGATCAACTGTGATGGACTTGACTCTTCAACAGTGAAGTGATTTAGGCTAATTTCAATGGTCTTGTGATAGAGAGAGTCATCTGCATCCAGAAAGAGCCCTGAAGGGAGTAAATGTGGATCACAAGATAATATTTTCACCATTTTTGTCATTGTTTGCTTGCTTTTTGTTTTCTTTCTCATTTTTTCCCTTTTGGATCTGATTTTTCTTGTGCAGCATGATAATTGTAGAAATATGTATAGAAGAATTGTGCATGTTTAATATGTATTGGATTACTTGCTGTCTAGGGGAAGGGGTAAGGAGAAGGGAGAGAGAAATTTGGAACACAAGGTTTTGCAAGGGTGAATGTGAAAATGTGAAAACTATATTTGCATATATTTTGAAAATTAAAAGCTATCATGAAATTTAAAAAATAAAATGAAATGCACAAAAAAGGAAAAGAAAAAAAATCATCTTGGAGGCTGAATGGAAGATGCATTGGAGTAGAAAGAGAGCTGAGGCAGGCAGACCTATAAGCAACTATTAGAATAATTCTGCTAGGGGAGGGGGAAGGTAGGGAGGGAGGATGAAAAATTTGGAACATAATATTTTGCAAAGGTGAAAGCTGAAAATTATCTTTGCATATATTTATTCAAATACATTGGCCAGTTATAAACTTTATAGATTTCTCTTGATCTCTGTGTTTGCAATTCAGAGTTTCTATTCAACTTTGGGCTTTTCATCAGGGATGTTTGAATCAGGAGTTATTTAAAGAGACAGATGTGGATGTGCAGAGAAATCACCAGCCAAATTAGAAGTTTAAAAGTCACAAATAAAAGAAAACAGCGTGTGCCATTTATGAAGGATTGCATGGAATAAAGGTTCAGTTATAAAGGAGCCACATCAAGAGCCTGGTGATGAATGCTAAGGATAAACAAACAAAAAAGGGTTTTTTAGCTTTTGCTGAGGGTCAGGAGAAAGATCAGTGAAGGTACAGGGTGCTATTCAGAATAGATGAGTGGAAACAAATAATAGAAAGAAGGCAAAAATACTTAACTCTTCATTCACTTTTATTTTCTCAGCTAAGGATAATGATCTTAGGTCTGTACTTGAAAAGGAAAGAACAAAAATGGTTAAGAAGGAGTTGAAACCAAACCTAATTATAGAGATAGTAAGAGAATATACCTCTGATAAATACAAATGACCAGGTCCAAAATCACTAGATTATTTAAACTAGGTTGTAGACCTAGAGTTGGAAGGTACTGTATAGGTGACTTACTCCAACCCTTTCATTTTACAGATGAGTAAACTGAGGCCCAAATTGGGAAAGTAACACATAAAGCACGTGGCACATCTGAGAATTGGCTCAAAGTCCAACACTCTTTACAACACTCTGTTGCCTCCCATCTACAACCCATCACACTGAGTGGCAAGGCCAAGGTAATAATCTTTGAAAGATGATAGGTAATTTGAGAGGTGATGCAGGGATTGGCAAGAGGAAATGTCAATATTTTTCAAAAGGGGAATAGAGTAAATATCGCAAACTATAGGTTATTAACCTTAAAGTTGTCTCATTGAACTTGTAGGATATATATATATATATATATATATATATATATATATATATATATATTTAGCTTTTATTTATTTATTTATTTTTGGTGAGGCAATTGGAGTTAAGTGACTCACATCGCTAGGAAATGTTAAGTGTCTGAGATCACATTTGAACTCAGGTCCTCCTAACTCCTAACCCTAACCCTAACCCTAATCAAATTCCCAATTGGGGTTAAGTGACTCACATAGCTAGGAAGTGTTAAGTGTCTGAGACCAGATTTGAACTCAGGTCCTCCTGAGTTCAGGGCTGTTGCTCTAATCACTGAACCACCCAGCTGTCCCTAGGATATATTCTTAAAGAAATTGTATGAAAGCAACTAAGTGACCCAGTGGATAGAATACACCTGGAGTCAGGAAGATCTGAGTTCAAATATGGTCTCAGGCACTTTTAGTTGTGTGAACCTGGGCAAGTCACTTAACCCTATTTACCTCAGTTTCCTCATATGTAAAATAAGCTGGAGAAGGAGATGGCCAATCACTGCCAGAATCTTTGCCAAGAAACCTCAAATAAGGTCATGAACATGACTGAAATGCCTGACCAGCCACAACAAATGGGGGTAGATAGAAAGATAATAGATGATAGAGTTGACAGATCCTTGACGAATAAATCTCAGATGTTAGATAGATGGAAGATGGCAGACAGATACTACAGACAGATGTTAGATAACAGATAAAATAGATTACAGATAGCAGGTGATAGATGGATGCTAGACAAAATAAAGCATTTGCTGAACACGGATCATGTCCCGGGAGGGTTGCTATTAGCAAGAGATTTCCTGCCCTGCAAGAGTTCACGTTCAATCGTTAAAGGGGTGCTAATAATGGGGAGAGAATGGGGCTCCTGCTGCAGCAGGGTGAGGGACTTCTGGAAGTGCTGATAAGGTCTGGATTAGAGCAAGGTAAAGAGGAAAGCTCCGGGAATTAATGAGTTTCTATTAAGGGCCAGCCTAGCATAGCCTCATTTGGAATTCTTGGGGCTCAGTTGCTATGAACGATCTGACCACTGGAGGTCACCATCAGAGAAGGAATGGTGCCTTGCCCGGTCGGGCTCCCCAGCTGCCGAGTTTGACACTGACTGTAATTAGAGCTAACACCATTTAGCCTTCTGTCATTCATCCTGCCTTACAATGTTTGATGGGTTTAACCTTTGCATCCAAAAAGAATTCACACTGTGTACAGCGTTCTTTCCTGTGGGGCCAAATAGGATGCTCACTGCCGCAGAGAGGATGGGGAGCCCGAGCGGGCCTCCTCGTCAGCCGCCTCCTCCTCAGCAGCCTCCTCCTCCAGATTTGACTTCAGTTCACATTTCACTTGCCGCAGGGGCCTTGGGAGCCTCTGCTTTGTGCAGGGCCTGGTTGCCTTCATCAGTGGCCAGAGATGTGGGATAATCCTTAGGGTTCTGTTCAGCTGTAAACCCTTTGATTTGTTTACTGTGATTCTTCATAGAATGTCAGAGCTGGGAGGAATCTTAAAACACAGAATGTCAATGTGAGAGGGTCCTAGACCCAGGAGGTCAGAGCCGGGAGGGCTCTTAGAACCCTGGATGTCAGAGCTGGGAGGGCCCTTAGAACCCGGGAGGTCAGAGCTGGGAGGGAACCATATTCCACAGAATGTCAGAGCTTGGAGGGTCATTAGGGATCTATTCTAACCTCTTTTTATAGATGAGAAAAAAGCTCCAGAAGGATTGAATGAATTCCTCACGAGCAGATGTCTACTTAGTTGAAAAGCTAATACGAGATCTCAGGTCTCTACTTTAAAAAAATTCAGGTTACTAACTAGTCATGTGACATTGGTCAAGTGATTTCTTTTCCTCTGAGTTTCATTTTCTTCATATATGCATCAGGCTTAGACCTGATGACTTCTAAAATCACACTTCAGTAGTGGATGATTATTGGATTAGGTGAAATTTATAACTTGATGATATTTTATATGTTTTTGTATTATTTTTTTTCCATGGCTCAGGGGCGCCATGATGCTATTCGACAGTTGAGGGAAGGGATGCTGAGAGGAGCAGAATGGGTACAGAAAAGAGAACAAACATTGTAGACATACTTTGCTATCCAAATAAGATGGAGTTGGCTTTGGATCAAAGTGCATCTTTCCCTTCTCCCTTTTCTTTTCTCTTTTTTAAAATCAGCATTTTATTTTTCCAAAATACATACAAAAATAGTTTTTAGCATTCACCTTTGCAAAACCTTGTGTTCCAAATTCCCCCCCCCCTCCTTTTTCTCTCCTTTTCCCTCCCTAAGATAGGAAGCAATCCAGTATAGGTTATACATGTGTAATTCTTCTAAACATATTTTCATATTTGTCATGCTGTGCAAGAAAAATCAGATCAAAAAGGAAAACAAAATCAGGCCTTCTTCCTTTTCTTAGGAATATGATTTTCTTATTCAGGAATTGAATTGTTCAAGAATTTTGGCCCCACTCCTCCCCTTTTTCTTCCCTATCCCCCTCCCTCTCTTCCTGCCTTCCTCCTACTCCCCTCATGCCTACTTGATCCAGAAAAGGCACCAAACTCATCACGACAGATTTGGCTCCCTGTTTTCTGGGAAGAGAAAGGAGCATCTAAGATACACAAACTTGGTTTTCTCTTGTGGGGCTTTGGGGTATCATTTATGCTAACTGGTCTTTCCATAAAAAACCAACGGTGATCTAGACCAAGAATTCAATCATTTTTTGACAGGGGAATGATGCCATGTAGTGACTACGGGCAGCAGTGGAACAGATTACCCAGAAAATGCCAGGATCACAGGATCAAAGGATTAGAAACCATATTAGATGTGATCTGGAGAGGTTTGGCTCTGAAAGTCAGTGCTGTTCAAGTGGAGTTGGCTGTCTCAATAGTCGAATGCTCATTTATCAGGGGTATTGTGGAGGGGGTAGAGCCGATGATCTCTACTTGGTTTTCTGAACCAAGTTCAAGGTGAAAGTACTTGGGTGAGAGCAAGCTTGCTAATCAGCAGAAGAATGAAGAGAAAATCCATCCTCCCTCCTTCCTTTACTCCCTCTTTCCCTTCCTCCTTCCTTCCTTCCTTCCTTCCTTCCTTCCTTCCTTCCTTCCTTCCTTCCTTCCTTCCTTCCTTCCTTCCTTCCTTCCTTCTCTTCCTTCCTTCCTTCCTTCCCTTCCCTCCCTCCTTTCCTCCCTCCCTCCTTCCCTCCTTCTCCTTCCTTCCTTCCTTCCTGCCTTCCTTCCTTCCTTCCTTCTTCCTTCCTTCCTCCTTCCCTTCTCCTCTCCTCCTTCTCCTCTCCTTCCTCCTCCTCTTCCTCCCTCCTTCCTCCCTCCCTTCCTCCCTCCTTTCCTCCCTCCTTCCCTCCTTCCTTCCTTCCTTCCTCCTCCTTCCTCCTTCCTCCTTCCCTCCTTCCTTCCTCCCCTCCTTTCCTTCCCTCCTCCTCCTTCCTTCCCTCCCCCCTTCCTTCCTTCCTTCCTTCCTTCCTCCTTCCTTCCTTCCTTTCCTTCCTCCCTCCTTTCCTCCCTCCTTCCCTCCTTCCTTCCTCCCTCCTTTCCTTCCCTCCCTCCTTTCCTCCCTCCTTCCTTCCTTCCTGCCTTCCTTCCTTCCTTCCTTCCTTTCTTCCTTCTTTCCCTCCTTCCCTTCCTTCCTCCCTCCTTTCCTCCCTCCTTCCCTCCCTTCCTTCCTCCCTCCTTCCTTCCTCCCTCCTTCCTCCTTCCTTCCTTCCTGCCTTCCTTCCTTCCTCCTTCCTCCTCCCTCTCCTTTCCTCCCTCCTTCTGCCTTCCTTCCTTCTCCTCTTCCTTCCTCCTCTCCTCCTTCCTCCTTCCTCTTCCTCTTCCTTCCTTCCTTCCTTCCTTCCTTCCTTTCCTTCCTTCCTTCCTTCCTTCCTTCCTTCCCTTCCTTCCTTCCTTCCTTTCCTTCCTTCCTTCCTTCCTTCCTCCCTTCCTAATGATAGCTTAATCTCAACCTTGCAGAATCCAATTATTGCTACAGATTTTAAGTGAAATAATAGAAATGAAACCATAGTGGCAAATTGAAAGTGTTATTAAAATTTAAGGGATCAATTTGATCATAATGACCAAGGATTAATTAATAAGTACTTATTAAGCACCTCCTACATTCCAACCAGTGTGCTAAGACTCTGTGGATACAAAGACAATCCTCTTTCCTGCCCCTTCCTCCAAGTCCCTGCTCTCAGGGAGTTGATACTCAATTGTAAAGATCAACTATCTAGATTTTGAAATTAGTAAATACAAAATAAATATAAAATGTGACTGAGGGGTGGGGTGGGGAAAGGCTACTAAAGACTGAAAGAACCAGAGAAAAACAAGGGGATGACACTTAAGCTGTACCTAGAAGGGGGTGGGGGAGCCCTCCAGGTTGTTGGCTGCTCCTGGCAGTTAGTCTTGATTGGCTTAATTTGTGGTCAGAGAGGTTTTTCTTCCCTCTTGCTATCAGATTTTCTTTCGCTGTGCAAGAATGGAGGAGGGAGGCTCAATGCGGTGTCTGCGGCAGAGCCAGAAGCCAGTTTGACTGAAGTGTCAAGTGTTTGAGGCTGAATAATGTTATATTCAGCCTGGCAAGAGTCAGATGGAGGAGGGCTTTGAAAACCTGTCAAAGGAGTTCGTATTTGACCCTAGAGGTAATAAGCAACCTTTGGTGCTTCTTGATCACAGCTTGATTTGGTATAACCAGAACCTGAGAAACCTGGCAGCTGGGATGACTCTCCAGCCCCTGGACAGTTCCTTCTAATATTGTTGGGGGCTGGATCTTCCCGAGACAGTTAATTCTATTTGGAAACTTACGCATTATTGGGGCTGGATTTTTCCTATGTTAGTCCAATTTTGGTTTAATTCTGGGCAGATAGTCTCCTCCTCAGGCAGATAGTTTTCATCGGCTCCAACTGTGTCTAGCTTTTGGGAGAGCTTTTTCCTTCTCTTTCCCTCTGGGTTTCAGATTTTCTGCCACTGTTTTTTGTTTTTTTTTTCTCTCTTATTCCCTGGTTTGTGTCCCAGAATCCCTCCAAATGGCTCCTTCCCCTCCTCTCTCCAAGGGAGCTTCATCCTGAATGGCTGTGGCTCCCATTAGCCTTCTGGGGAGACAAGTAAAGCCATCAGAGGTCAGAGCTGGGCCCTGGTATTTGATGGCCTGAAAATGCAATTAGTCATCCCCGGCCGGAGCCCTGCCTAGCTGACTGCTTTTTGATCTCATCTCCTAATATTTTCCAGCTTCTTAATTGGCCTTGTGGCTTTGGTCTGGTTCTCCTCCAGCGAGCTGTTCTCTTTTCTTTGGAGAGAGCCAGATTTAAATTGGCGTGCCCAGGGCGTGGTCTCCTTTAGAGGTGGAGGAGAAAGGAGAACTGGCAATCCTCCACTCTGGGATAAAGGGGCCCCATTCTGGCCTAATTAAGGAGGCTTGAGGACTTCTACTTTGCCACAAACTGAGTGCAGCTTGCCAGCTGAGGGGGCTCTGCATTTGTGGATTAGAACAGTGGGGGGGCTCTGCATTTGTGGATCAGAACAGTGGGCTTGCCAAAAGCTGGGACTGAGGTGCCTGACTTCTCACTCCAAAGGCTTTGCCTCAGAGGGAGCCTCAATATTTTTTAAGTTAAATTGGTTGCTGTTTTCCCCAATTCATAGTGGATAATGACTTCTATCCATTAATTCATAGTTATTGTTGTTCTTTGGAAGAGAAGGGGCCAAGGTTTGGATTTGTGATTTCACTGGAGTTTGTAAACCTCCAGTGTGGAAATTCCTTCTGTGAATGCAAATCAGCAACTTTGCTCTACCCTTCAGGAGTTCAGGAAGATGAAATGATTTGCCTAACTTAGCAAGATAGGTGGGGCAGTGGGTAGAGCAGTGAGGTGACAAAATGAGAAGAGTGACAGACTTGGAATTGGGAAGAAGAGTGTTCAAATCCTGCTTTAGACAGTTATTAGCTTTATGAACCTGGATAACTCATGGAACCGCTGTCTGCTTTAGCTTCTTCTTCTGTTAAAATGGAGATAATAATAGCACCTAGCTCTCAGGAGTCATAGTGAAGATCAAATCAGTTAATATATGTAAAGTGCTTTGCAAATCTTAAAGCACTATACAAATATTAGCTCTTGTCTTCTTTTCATAGCTGATACCAAATAAAAGAATATTGGTAAAGCACTGGCACACAGTAGGTACTTACTATTTATCCTTCCTCTCCCCTAATATATATCAGAGATAGATTAAACCCAGGGTTTCTTGATTCCATGGATAATCCTCTCTCCACTATTTCATGCTGCCCCTCTTATAGATCCAAATTTCTTTGTAGTCTTCATATTTGCTATTTTTAGCATACAATTGTATTCATTGTATTAACATGTCATTACACATTCAACTCTTTCCTTTTTATTGAGCTTAATGCCATTTGTAGTATTTCTCCTTCCTTCCTTCCTTCCTTCCTTCCTTCCTTCCTTCCTTCCTTCCTTCCTTCCTTCCTTCCTTCCTTTCTCCCTGTCTCTGTCTCTTCTTCTCTCCCTTTCTTCAGTCTATTTCCCCTCCTCCTCCTCCTCCTCCTCCTCCTCCTCCTCCTCTTCCTCTTCTTCTTCTTCACCACATCATAGGATTCTGGATAGATACTAATCAGATGAGCAGCTAGACAACCTCTGAGGGTTCCTACCCAGAGATCTCCTGACTCTGTCAGGCCGGTTCCACACCTGTCCTACTGTTCCTGTTTACAAGGGTCCTAAGAGGAAGGCATCTGGGGCCCTGGCATTCCCTATTTGCACAGTCAGTGGGGGAAGGGAGAATTCTGGTTACCTGCCTGATATAACACCAGTTACTATGGCAGCAACCTCCATTTCCCAGAGTGAGAGGAGTATAAAATAGGCCATAATGATAATGAAGTAGTGAAGTTTTGATCTGTTCTCCTGTTAAGTCTCAGGCTTCCAAACCCATTCCTTCCCACCACAAAGAATGGCTGTTGGCCAGCCAAGGCCAGTGTCGGCCCCAGACTGGGCACTATCTGTGGCCTTGCACTGGGACTTGGGGGAGCAGAGACCATGGATGGAAAAAGCTCTGAAGTCCAGACCTTGGCCAGCCTGGAGGCCAGATCGGGCTGGGCTGAGCAGGGTGGGTGGGTGGGCTGGTTTGGGTCAAGAGGAAGGGAGAGGGTCACCATGTTTGGCAGGAGCTCCTGTGAGGGATGAAATAGGTTGGAAAATGTTCTTGGAGTGCGGTCGTATCCGGCTTTCCAAGTGTTTCATTTGAGTTCATTTCACATTCCAATCATTGGTGCAGTGAGGCAGGGGGAAGATTTAGCTTGCCAATCAACATGTTATTTATTTCCTCTGCGCAGGATATCTTTATTCCGGAGCCATCCTTCACTCACCCAGCCAGGTATGGAGATTTTCCTAAACACACTGGGCCTGCCTGGTTATAGTGTTGCTGTTGCTATTATTGTTATGGACTCATTAGGGCCATTTACAGTGGTGCTGCCTGGAACAGGACTGCCAGTCAAATCCCACTTCTGGAGCTTCCTAGCTGGGGATTCCATGCTCTTGAGCCTCAGTTTCCTTGCCTGAATAAGTGGGAGGATAAGGCCGGCTCTGGCTAGCTCCCAGGGTATTTTCAAGGAGTGCATGAACTCATGGCCGGGGAAAGCGCCAGTGCACATATAAGAGATTGTGAGGGATTAGGGGGCTGCCAGGTCTAGATGGCCTGTTGCCCTTGGCTTTAAGCATCTCCTGGCACTGGGAAAGGGCTGGAGACAGAAAAATCTCTCATGTCAGCCTCTCCTTCTGCTGATTGCAGGCGACCCCCGGGAGAGAAGCAGACAAACCAAAAGATGGTTAACTAGGGTGGAGCAAATGGAGCTTTGCCTCCTGGGAAACACAATTTAGAGGGCACTAGCAGTTCTGTCCTGGGATATGCTTCCTCTGTACTTTGTCTCCTGACCACACCCAAAATTAGCCTCCCTTTTTATTTCCCCCCTTTTCTTCCCCCTCTCCAGACGTGTCCTAGTTATGACTGAAAAGCAGCTGCTGCTGCCTCTTGCTGAGAAGTGAGAAGAAGAAGAGAAAAAAACTTGTGTTTTCTCAGTAGAAAGCACGCTCTGAGAGCAGGGGCCATTCTGTGGTGGTGGTTTATGTTCTGCTATCACCAGCAGTAAGCGCAGGAAAAGCCTTGTAGAGAGACAGTATACACTGATAAATGTGTGTTGAATAGAAACATGGTTCCAAATTTGGATTATAGGAGAGAAAGAAGGAAGTAAACTTTAATTAAGCACATACTATGTGCCAGGCATTTTGGTAAGTATTTTACAAATATTATCTTATTTGATCCTCATAACAACCCTGAGAGTAGATACTATTATACCCATTTTACAGTTGAGGAAGCTGAGGGAAACAGTTAGTGACTTGCCAGGGGTCACACAGCTAGTAAATATCTGAGACCAGATTTGAGTGAGGTTACCTAACTCTAGATCTACCCACTGGGCTACCTGGCTGCCAAGTGGTATTGTACTTTGGTCTGGGTCCAATAACTCCAAACATGGGTCTCTTTCACTTTTCTCAGTGAGAAGTCTCACCAACCAGACCCACTCAGTCACATCCTGAGGACATCAGTAACTCCTTTCATAGTACCTGTGAGGGGGATATAGGGACACTACTTAAGTCGACCAGTCACACACATTATGGAATCCGAAGCTGCCTTGGAAGCTCTTTCTCATTTTCGATCTCTCTTTGTCATGGACTGCCTGTGCTCCCCATTCCAGGGCTGCTCACAATCTGGTGCTTCTCTTGACCTTTGTCTGCAAGCCTTCAGACCTAATGGGTCATTGATGGTCTCCTATAGGAGCAGAGGAAATTATAAAATCTTCCAGGCCGAGACCAAAGTGACCCTGGGTATAAAACTCAGCCTGGTCTAAATCTTTTCATTTATTCTTATCGTTCCTCTTACTCATAGGTTCTGACTTGATGGCTAATACAATTCCATATATAAAGAGTACCATACTGGAATATAATGAAGCCCAGAAACCCATCCAGGTAGCTCTGTGACTTTGAGTAAATTACTGACCTTTCAAAAGATCTCATATACAAAATGAGTTTGATCTCTATGATCAATAGATCTATGAGTAGATCTACGGTGCCAAACTATAGTTAACATATCAACTTAGAAAACAACAAATTAGCATTATTTGTATTTTATTATAGTTATGTTTATTTTGTTAAACATTTCCCAATGACATTTTAATCTGAGAGTTTGATACCTCTGGGATAGACAATGTTTAAAAATCTATAATTTTTCAAGAACTATGTCCAGTATGAGAGGTAGTGTGATAGAGTGGGTAAGGAGCCAGCCTCTGAGTCAAGATTCTAGGGTTCAAGACATGTGGGCTGCTTAACTCTGGACAACTCATTTAACCATCTTAGTGATCTAGACTAGAGTGTCAACAAACCATGGCCCATTGGACAAATAAGGCCTGCCTCATATTTAAAGATGTAAAAAAAAAAAAAGTGGTTCACCAGCTATACAAAAACAGGTGGTTGAACTGGATTTGGCTCAGGGATTATAGTTTGTTGACCCATGAAAGTCTGGACAATCCTCTAAGTTGGGTGTTCACTTTTTTGTATCTTGAATTGCCTTTGGCAATTCTATGGCCCTCCTTTATCAGAATCATGCTTTAAAATACATAAAATAAAATACATGGGATTCCGAAGGAAGGTGTCTTTAGGTAAAACAGCTCATTCTTTCCCTCATTTTTTACCTAGTCTTAATTATGGGATAGGCAGACTTTATGTCAAAGTAAAACCTTATGGAATTAGAAGCCAGCTTTAGAAGCTTGCTGTTTCTCAATCTTGATGTTTCTTTGCAGTGAGAATAACTTCCAGTTGTCCTGATCTTGTCCTGATCCATTTCTTGCTACTGGACCCAGATGGCTCTGGAGGAGAAAGTGAGATAAGTGATAATGATTTTAATAATGATTTTAATCTTTTGTTGGTTCCTTTCTTTTTATTTATTTATTTCTAACTTTATTCTGCACTTTAGTAATCTAAGCTGGAAGAGAGAATATAAACCTTTTGAGGACAGGGGTGGTTTCATATTTATTTCTGTAAAGTGAATGGTACGGCCAGAAAATTTAAAAGAATGAGATGTTTCTCTTGCTAATGTATAGATTGTGAAGAGTTTCATAAGATGTGGGAATGGGATAATCTTTAAAATGGAGAAAGTTGTTCTTTCTGGTCTCCACCTTCACTATGATGGAAGCAGAACTAGCATGGCTGAATCATCACCATGTAGCTTTTAGTCCGTGCACAGACTCTGCACACTCTCGAATTGATGGGGCAGGAGATGTTTGCCCAGATCAAGGCTCATATGTTGTTCCCAGAGGGTGTCACTCTGGAAGATCAGGTCCTGCTGCCCTGTCCTCTGGAGGATGAAGCCATCCTGTGGTAGTGTGAGGAGGAGCCTCTGTCCACTCTGGAAGTGGCTGGCTGGATGCTGGAAATTACATGGCCCTCTGGCCAGAGCTGGAAAAGTGAAGGATCAGGCCCCCAACATGGCCAAGCAGGAGAAGAAGAAAAAGAGTGGACCTTCTAAGAGGAGGATGCAGTACAAATGACACTTTGTCAATATAGTGACCAATTGGTAAGAAGAAGGGTCCCAATGTCCACTCCTAACCCTGTGGTAATTTCCATCTGTCCCCATTAAAGCTGCTATGACTAAAAATAAAATAAAATAAAATGGAGAAAGTCAGAGCTGTGATGGTTCTTAGAACACAGAATGTCAGAGCCTGGAGAACCCTTAGAACACAGGATGTCAATGTTCTTGACAAATGGTCATCCAACCATTGATACACCTCCAGAGACAGGGGATGCACTAACTTAGGAAGCAGCTTGTTTCACTTATGAATAGCCATGATCATTAGGAAGGTGTGATCTATAGCAAATCACTATCTGCCTCTTGGCAACTGCTGTTTACCCTTTCTTGTTCTATACTCTGAGTCCAAGCAAAATAAACTCAATTCCTCTTCTTCATCCTGTTTCTTTAAAGTCTTCCTTTCCTTAGACTGAACATTAACACTTGTCCAATTGGTCTTTGTATAGTCTAAAATCCTCTCATTTTCTTGGCCACCCTGGATATCGTCTAGTTTGTCAGTGACTCCTTTGAAATGTGACATCTAGAAGTGACTCACATTCTCGATCTAATCTGACCAGAGTAACATGAACCTGAGCTGTCTCCTCCTCCTTCCTTGCTCCTCTACCATTCGCATAACCCAAGATGCAATTGACTTTTTTGGTTATTATATCTTAGCTGACTGATACTGGGACTAAAGGCCTCCAAAACTCCTCCTTCCCTTTCATGTAAATTGTTGTCTACCCATTTCTACCTCTGTTCTATCAATTGTGCAAGTGAATTTTTGAACCAAGTACAGAATTTACACTCATCTTAATTTCTCTAAATATCACTTCATAGCTTCTGCTTATAATTCTAGTCTGGTGAGGTCTTTCTGGATTATGGTTCTATTTTCCAGTATGTAATCCATCCTTTCTGACTTCAAGTCAGTTGTAGAGTTGACAGATGTAATATCCCAGGCTTTAGGATGGCTTCATAGAGGACCATGAGAAACCAAGGGGCTGCCACTACATCTGCTTTGATGTGACAAAGCGATATCTTTGCTACATCATGACATCCCAGGTTTTTTGATCCCACTGAGCATAATGGGAGTTGGCAGGGGTGGAAACAGTACCTTTGGTGGAGAGAAGAATGCTCATAGTCGGTCTGTATGCATAGAATATTATGGACGTTTATATTGGACTAACAGACTGAGCAGCGGTTAGTTGATGGCAGAGAAACATGTCCCATTGGGTTCCAGCAAGTTCAAAGGGGATTTGGGTCACAAGTATCAGATTGAAAAAAGATTAAGAAATGCTGAGCCAAAAAGTAGCATCAGAAAGGTCCATGAAAGCAAATTTGTTCACCTTCTCCAATATCAGCACTTGTGTTTTCTCATCTATTTTCTCATTTATATTCACAACCGGTCTGAGATTTCTTTCAAAGATGGGGCAACCACGGCCTAGAGAATTTAAATGATTTGCCAGATGTAACATAGAAACTGCGTAGTCAAAATAAATTCCCAACATTCTTTCTAGGACAGGGTATAATGGTGTAATGGAAGGAATCCTGGTGTAAGATAGAGGAAACTCAGGTCTTGGGTCTCTGGTTATGAGAGCAGGAGGTGGAGTGGAGGCATCATGAAGGAATCATGGTATAGAGAATGGAAAGCTTATCTTGAAATCAGGAAACTCCAGTTTGAAACCAACTTCAGACACTTCTTAGCTGTGTCACTATGAGCTTAAGCCATTTACATTCTTTCAGGCTCTCAATTTCTTCATCTGTGAAATGGGGATAATGCGAGAATCTACCTTACAGTATTTGTTGGGAAGATAAAAAGGAAATAATTCTATGACTTGCTTCATAAACTTTGAAATTGCAATGGAAATATTGGATATTATTGTTAGCCCTCTCTGCGTCTCAGTTAGCATATCTGCTAAATGTTGGGGTTAGAATTTCTTCTTTGTTCTCTGAATTGAACTCTGGATTCTTCTAAATCATTAATCCACAGTCTTATTTCTGGTCCACAGACACAGTGAGGAGCTGATGATGTCATAGGTCAGTCATTACTCATGAACAAACAGAAATCTCTGCTTCCCTATGTTCTACTTGCCTCTCCCCTTCTCTGGAATTCAACTATTAGATGAATAAAGATACAAAAGAATGACCTCCATCTGGTTCCCCTCTCACTGGCCTTTCTCTTCCTCCCCTCCCTATTGCTAAATAGATTATATAGGAAGATATTATTTCCAATTTCATCTGTAAAATGGGGATAATACTTGAATTATTTGCAGATTAGTGAACTTCATGAGGTTGCTATGAGAATCAAATGAGGTAACATATATGAGAAAAATGGAAAACTATCAGGTTCTATTTTCATGAGATAAGTCCTTCCTAAAAGTATCCTCTAATAAATAGCACACAGGGCTTGTTTCACTCAGCATCACTTCATGAAAATCTTTCCAGGCCTTTCTAAAAGGAGCTTGTTTATCATTTTAATAGAACAATAATATTCCATTATCTTCATATACCACAACTTATTTAGCGATTCCTCAATTGATGGGCATCCTCAGGTTCCATTTTTTTTGCTGCCACAAAAAGAGTTGCTACAAATATTTTTTGCACACGTGGGTTCTTTTCCCTCTTTGCTGGGTCGAAGAATTCACAGTTTGATAGTCTTTTGGGCATAGTTCCAGATTTTCTCCAGAATGGTTGGATCATTTCACAACTTCAGCAACAATGAATTAATATCCTAGTTTCCCCACATCCCATCCAATATTTATCATTATCCTTTCCTGTCATCTTAACCAATCTGAGAGGTAATCAATAGTGATTTAGAGCATTTTTTCATATGCTTTTTTCATAGATGGTTTTAATTTCATCATCTGAAAATTGTCTGTTCCTTTGACCTTTTGTCTGATCTTTGACCATTTATCATTTGGGGAATCAATTGGGAAATGACTTATATTCTTATAAATTTGACACAGTTCTTTGTATATTTTAGAAATGAGACCTTTATCAAAAACACTGCCTGTAAAGATTTTTTCCCAACTTGTACTTCCCTTTTAATCTTGCTTCTGTTAGCTTTGTGCAATTAAAAAAAAAATTAATGTAATCAAAATTGTCCATTTTGCCTTTCATAATGTTCTTCTTTGGTCATAAATTCCTCCCTTTAAGGAGCTCATTTTCTAATGTAAGGGACTAAACACATTGAAAGTTTCAGCTGCAAATTTGATGAAAAGTCCTATTGGTCCTCAATAAAGTGACAAAGCAGATAATGATGTCTTTTCTTCAGTGTTATCTTTACTGATCTCAGTTTGTGATATTATTTCACAGTACCAAGAACTTGGATGACAAGGACTTTCTTTTTTGGGTCTTCAATAGCTGTGGCCATAGCTAAAAGAAGAGTTACCCAGCTGCATTTCCACAAGGGTTTTTTCCAGGATGATGCATGAAAATACTGGGCTAGAAGTACTGGTACTTCCAAGCACTGGGGTTCAAGGTCCTGGGCTTTCTTCATTAGGATCTGAGGGGATATGAAAGTCAAGGTGTTGATAGGGGTTTGACTTGGGCAGAAAATATTGCTACCTCCCTCTCTCTGAGTGTCTTACTGCTTCAACTAGTAGTGTAGCACCATCCCCTGTATCTTCACTATCATTAGTCATTATCATCATTATCCTTTGATATTTCAAGTAATTTCAGTGATGTGAGTATTCCCATTGCCAAGACAGATTCAAGTCCTTTATACCTAAATACACAGTAGTAGAACGTGGCTGAAAAAATTCATCTGGAAAAATGGTAAAAGCTGAGCAGGAGTGTTTCCTGATTAATTTGATTGGAAGGTGAATCCTCATTCAGGACTTTTGATTGAATCTCTCTATAGAAAAGTGGTTTTTAATCTGGAATAAATAGTTGGATCTTAGGGAATCTATAAAATTAAGTGACAAAAGTAATTACATCTTTGTTTCAGTATATGTATAATATAATGTAATATAATAATATGTTTCCTTTATAATCCTTTGTATTTTATTTTAATGAACTTAAAAATTGTGTTTGGAGAAGGGATTGATGAATTTCATGAAGCTACTAAAGAGGCCCATGGCTTAAAAATGTTAAGAATTTTTGCTAGAGAGGATATAGACGTAGTCATCAGAATTTGGTTGAGGGGACTGAGAACGTCTGACATTATTCTAGTAACTGGGACTGTACCCAAATACAAGATAAATAAATTGGTTAAGTCAGAAACCTGGAAAAACAGGTTTTTTTTTTTTGGGGGGGGGAGGACTTACTCCTTTATAATGACCTACAAAAGAGAATTTAACAGATGGTACTCTGTCCTTTCTTCCTCCCCACCTTTTCTCATGTTTTTCTACTGAAAGAATTCTGAAAGTGTGACAGGTGGGATATGTGGGAGAAGAATGAAAATTGCATCAGTTGATTGTGGACTGTGGATATCCCTCCATGAGTTTCCTAGATATGTTTATGAACTCCCTCAAGTCCTTTGTATTTTGGGTGTTTTTCAAAGAATAAAATAAAGTTAATAATGAGGGGTAGCATTTATATAGCAATTTACAAATTCTGCAAAGCCTTGTATTATCTCATTTGGTCTTTGTAACAAATAGAGAGATTCAGGGATTTGTCTGTTCCCCTAAGTGTGTGAGGCAGGATTTGAATTTAGATCTTCCTCTGTATCTGATAAATATATATCACCTTGAAAGTTTGTTTGGGATTTGAAGACCATTCCTCCCACTCCTGCCCTATATTTGTGGAAACTTAGAAATGAGGTATATTTGGGGATTGATCAGAGTAAATTCTGATTAAAGAGTATGGAGACATAATAATGTTGATTGTCCCTAGGATTCATACTGAGAGCTTTGGGGCCAGTGTAATGGATTAGATATCATCCTGTGGATAATCTTGTGATAACTCCCTGATCTTAATAGTTATGCTAGGCATAAAGTCCATAATTTAAAAAGAACATTGATCATCTAAGAGGATATAAGAGTTGTAGTTAAGTAATTTGAGTTATATTTGGATTCTTTCACTTCTTTACTTTGTATAACTCTTGCCTAGCATACTTCTTGGCACTTAGTAAGTGCTTAATAGACATTTATTGATTGATTGATTGAAGAACATCAAGAGGAAGGGAAAAGGAAAATATTGGGCCTTGGGTTTAAGCCATATGAAGATAGCTGAAAGACCTGGGGATATTTAACCTTGAGAGGAGAATACTCAGAAGGGACACACTCGCTTGTCTTTGAGAAATTTAAGGGGCATCTCACAGAAAAGGGTGTAAACCTACTCTTTTTGGGCCCAGAAAGAAGAACTAGGAACAACATGCAAAAATTTCAAAGAAGCAACTTTAGTCTTGATATCAGGAAAAACTTCCTCAATCATTAGAGTCATCCAAAAGTGGGATGGGGCTACCTTGGGAAGAATTGAGGTCATCCTTGTTGGAAGTACTCAGGCAAGCTGGGTGGTTCTCTGGGGTATGTTATATTGGGGATCCTTTTTTCCTGATATTTTCTGATATTGATAAGGACTCCCAAGTTCCCTTACAATTCTGAAGTTTGGTGAATCTGGAGTTCTATGTTTCCATCGCTAGTCTCACACCCAAAGTATAAATGAACGAAAGCTGGTCCTGAGTGAGCAAAACTAGAGTTGGCTTCCAGGCCCCTCTCCCAGGATTTTCTAGTATGGAAGGAACTGATTTACCGACATAGCCTTGAGGAACTCAGGGTGTTCTCCACATCAGGAGGAGGCAACAGCATCAGATTTTATCAGGTAGATTATACTAATGATTGCCTCTGTGGCCACGTATGCGCTGTGGAAACCAAACGGGAAAGCAACAGATGGTATTGCATTTGCTCTTACTTTGCTAAGTTATTTAATTCTGGACCAAACACCACTAGCAACATCTATCCTAGGAATCCAGGGGAGGAATAATAATGACAATAATTAATATCCCAATAAAGGGGAGGTGATTTCAAGCACATCTGCCAAGAATACTTCCTAATGGATTTTGTCGACTGGGACTCTGGGGCCCATTTAATCCCATCATCTCTCCTGGGGGCAGTCAGGCAGCGGGAATCCCTTGAGACAGTTTTACAGCTGTTAAATTAACAGCCATCAGCAGGCGAGAAGCTGGCAGAAATCAGAATCTGGACATTGTCCTGGTTCCCTCTTCTCTCCTCTCCTTCTCCCCCTCTGCCCTCCCAATTCTGGTTGTGTGTATAGGGGTAGGGAAGCAGGGAGGGATAAAGGGGAGAGGAAGAATTAAAAGGGAGCATGCCTCCAGCAGAGTCTTTGAGGAGATTCCCTGAGGGTATTGATCTAGTCTCTTTAGTTCTCAGCCCTGCTTGGGAGAAGAGATGGGCCCCTAACAGATTGCCAGCTAATGAGGCATTGCCAATATCTTGCCCGAAGCCTCCAGGGCTCTGGGACCCTGGCATGGTAGCTGTAGTTGGAGGGAGGGAGATGGGGATACCTCCCAAGGAACGGGTATGGCTGCCAGACCCCAGGAATGGAGAGGAAGCCAAAGAGGAGACGGCTTAAATGGTTCACTGGAAAAGAAAAACCAGAAGCAGGCTCAAGAAAATTTCACTGCCATGGAGCAGAATGAGTGGATTGAGAAACAAACAGTTCATATTTGCAGACTTGAAATTTGCAGGGGGCAAGTTGGACTTTGTTCCAGGATCTGTCTTTCTCTGTCTCTCTGTCTCTGTCCCCACCTCCCCCCGTCTTTGACTCTGTATCTTTGTGTCTCTCTGGGTGAATCTCCCTGATTTGGTCTGTCTATCTGTCTCTCTCTCTGTTTCTCCTTTCTTTCTCTCTGTCTTTCACTTTCTCTCTGCCTCTGTCTATCTGTCTGTGTCTGTGTTGGTGTCTTTCTCAGCTTCTCTGTCTGTCTTTTTGTCTTTCTGTCTCTTTCCCCTTCCCTCTCCCTATTTCTCTCTCCCTCTCTTTCTCCTCTTTTCCCATCCTTCCCTCCCCCCTCCCTTTCTTTCTCTTTCTTACTCCTTTCCTCCCTCTCCCTTTCTTTGTGTCTCTCTCCTTTCTTCCCTATCTCCCCTTCTCTCTTTCCTTTCCTCCTCACCTCTTTTTCTTTCTCCCTTCCCTCTCCCCCTCTGTCTCTGTCTTTCCCTGTCTTTCTCTGCCTCTGTCTGCCTCTCTTTTTCTGTCTTCCTCTCTGTTTATGCTTGAGTTTTATCCTTGGTTTGGCTTGCCTCCAAACCTTCTACTGCAGTCAAAGTTCAAATCCTACTTCTGATATTCACTGCCTACATTCCCTTGAGCAAACCATATAGTAGCCGAGGGCATTGGTTTCTTCACCTGTAAAATGATGGGGGCTGGATCAGTCAGCAAATATTTCTTTAATGCCCATCAGTCAATAAGCATTAGATAGCCTATTATGTCCCAGATACAGTGCTAAGTTCTGTTATATAAATAAAAAAAAGGACAGGCAGTAACTCCAGGTTACTCCTGGAATAAGGAGGTCTTAAGTTAAAATCTGGCCTCAGATCTTCATAGCTGTATGACCCTGGGCAAGTCACTTAACTGTAATTGCCTCAGTTTCCTAATCTGTAAAAAAGGAGTTGGATTAAAAAATTAGCAAACCTGCTTCCTAGCTGTGTGACCCTGGGCAAATCACTCAAACCCTAATTGCCTCAGTTTCCTCATCTGTTAAAAAAATGATAAACCACTCTAGTATCTTTGCCAAGAAAACCCCAGATGGGGTCAGGAAGGGACTGACATGACTGAACAACAACAAAAATAGAGATAGTTCCTGCCCTTGGGGAATTACCTTCTAAAATGCAAAAAAAGAAAGAGAAAAAAGGAAGAGAGAAGGGAAGTCATCTGATGTGGTAATACAGTGGAGTTCAGTTGGGTAGGAGATGAAGAGATGTCTAATCTGGGCTCCCTCCCTAAATGGAGACTCTGGAGAGTCTCCCTACTTCCAATCAGAGGGCTCCTAGGAGCAGAGGGGACTGCAAGAAAGAGTGTGTTACCAGCCTGATGTGATCTCACAGTCCCTTATGGAGAAATCCAAAGGAAATCCAAAGACAAAATAGACAACTTCTGTTTGCCTCAGTTTCTTCATCAGTTAATCAACTGTGATGGACTTGGCTTTTCTCAACAATATGGTAATTCAAAGTAATTCCAATAGACTTGGGATGGGAAATACCATCTATTTCCAGGGAGAGAACTATGGAGACTCAATGTGGATAGAAATATTTTCACCTTTTTTGTTTGTTTGTTTTTTCTTTGTCATTTTTATTTTTCCTTTTGGTGCGATTTTTCTTGTACAACATGATGAATATGGAAATGTTTAAAATAGTCGCACATATTTAACCTATAACAGATCACTTGCTGTTTTAGGGAGGGAGAAAAAATGAATGTTGAAAAATATTTTTACATGTATTTGGGAAAAAAATTGAAAAAAATATTCTTAAAATGGGGATCATAATAGCATCGGAGCTGTGAAAATTAAATAAGATTATAATTATAAAACACTTAGCAAGTGTCTGGCATCTAGTAAACACTATATACATATTATTGTTATTATTATTATTAATTATTATTGGATTGAGTCAAGATGCAGTTTGGAATCAGAGACCTTACTTCTGATATTTATTGTGTGGCCTTCAGCAAATCCATTCATCTCCCTGGGCCTTTATTTGCTCACCTGCAAAATGAAGGGAACACCCTTCCAGTTCTTCATCTGGGTCCTTCTATCATCTCCCCTAAGGTAACTACAAGACAAGGGAGAAAATACTCCCTCTACAGCTGTCTCAGAGAGTGGAGTACTTCACTGTGTTATTTATTCTCTGGACAAAACATTCCATCTTTATGGGCCTCAGTTTCCTGTTCTGTAAAATGAGAGGGTTGGGATAGAAGACCCTATTAGGGACAGATCCTCCCCTAGTGGTAGACAGTGGTAGGAGTCCCCTCAAATCATAGTGATTGGATAATAATGGAGAGTTCTCCAGTGTCTCCTCCAGGTCTGGGATCTAGGATTCCATCATTATCTCTTGTACTTAAGACTGGTGGTGGGGGTAAAACTGGGCCAGGGGATGACCTGTAGTGATGAAGAACCTTTAGTCTGTGAGAAGGGGGCACTGAGTGCTTGCCTCTGATAAATCCCCCTTCCTTGCTTCTCTCCTCAGCAGCCCAGCCCTCCCTATCTCCTCCAATACCCAGCCCATGCTCTTTCCACTGGGCCCCAAGGTCCCTCATGGTGACATTTAAAAATGAGGAATCCAAACTTTCTTTGCTTTTAAGACCTTCCTGCAAATTGAAACCATAGCTGTGATTGAAAAAGTACTGTGGGTACCCACCTCGCAATGATTTCTCGCAAGGGTCCTAATGACTGGAACACCTTCAAATTTATTTGCAATCGATTCGTCATGTTCCAGCTCAGGCTGAAACAGGCTGGTCAGGAACTGCCAAAAAAGAGAAGTGCAAAATCAGCTCTGGGATGGTGGCAAGGGTCCTAAAATAGACGGACCTTGTGCCATGTCAGAAAAAATAGGGGGATCCTAGAGCTGGAGGGGTGAGATGCCTGTGTCTCTGAACCTCAGTCTCAGAGAACAATACAACACTGGGTGCAAAAATATGGGGAAAAAATCCTATTTTACCTATGAGTTTCATTGAAAGAATTCAACGCAAGTTATTTATTAGCCAGGTAGGGTATCTGAGTGGGGCCATGGGCCTGGAGTCAGAGAGATTCATCTTCCTGAATTCAAATCCAGCCTCAGATTCTTCTTAACTATGTGATCCTGGGCAAGTCACAAACTCTGTTTGATTTAGTTTCCTCATCTGTAAAAAATGAACTGGAGAAGAAAATGATAAACCACTCCTATGTCTTTGCCAAGAAAACTCCAAATAAAGTCATGAAGAGTCAGATGTATCTGAAAAATAATTTACCGTGTACCAGATACCGAGGATACAAGGACAAAAATGAAAAAAACAGAACCTGTCCTCAAGAAGTTGCCATTCGACTTGGGATATAACATGCACATAGATAAGTGAATACAAGTTAATATATACAAAACACTTTTTAGCCATAAAGTGCTTTGAGAGCTAATTTTTGGACTATTTCTTTAAGTAGTGTCTGTCCAGGTTCTCTCTCCTTTTTTTTCACCAAGTGATTTTGTAGCAGGCTGACTCTGCTCTAAACCAGAACTTCTTAAACTGTGTCTTGCAATTCCATATAGGGTTGTGTAACTGAATGTGGGGGTAACAAAAATTTTGGCAATAGAAAAGGTATCAAAAATTCCATCAGGATTTAATTCTTTTTTTCAAAAATAGCTTTTAATATTCAAAATATTTGCAGATAGTTTTCAACATTCACCTTTGCAAAACATTATGTTCCAAATTTTTCTCCCTCCCTTTTCCCTACTCCCTCCCCTAGAAGACAAGTAATCCAATACATGCTAAACATGTGCAGTTCTTCTATATATATTTCGACAATTATCATGCTGCACAAGAAAAATCATATTAAAAAGGGAAAAATAAAAAAAGAAAGCAGAAAAAGGCAAACAACAACAAAAAGGTGAAAATACTATATTGTGATCCACATTCAGTCTCCTCTCTCTGGATGCAAATGGCTCTTTCCATCACAAATGTATTGGAATTAGCCTGAAACACCTCATTGTTGAAAAGAGCCACATCTATCAGAATTGATCATCTCATCATCCTGTGGTTGCTGTATACAGTGATCTCCTGGTTTTACTCCCTTCACTTAGTATCAGTTCATGTAAGTCTCTCCAAGCTTTTTTGAAATCATCTTGCTGATCATTTCTTTTTTTTTTCAGTTTATTAAAGCTTTTTATTTATAAAACATATGCATGGGTAATTTTTCAACATTGACCCTTGCAAAACCTGTTCCAAATTCACCCCTTCTTCCCTCCCACCCTCTCCCCTGGATGACAGGTAATCCAATGTATGTTAAATATGTTAAAATAAAATACATGTATACATATTTATATAGTTATCTTGCTGCACAAGAAAAATCAGATCAGAAGGAAAAAAAAACTGCGAAAGAAAACAAGATGCAAGCAAACAGCAACAGAAAAAATGAAAATGCTATGTTGTGGTCCATACTCATTTCCCATAGTTCTCTCTCTGGGTGTAGATGGCCTTCTTCATCACAAGATCATTGGAACTGGTTTGAATCATCTCATTGTTGAAGAGAGCCACATCCATCAGAATTGATCATCATATAGTATTGTTTTTGAACTATATAATGATCTCCTGGTTCTGCTCATTTCACTTCTGCTGATCATTTCTTATAGTACAATACATAATATTCATGTACCATAACTTATTCAGCCATTCTCCAACTGATGAGCATCCACTCAGTTTCCAGTTTCTTGCCACTCCAAAAAGGGCTTCCACAAAGATTTTTGCACATGTGGGTCCCTTTCCCTCCTTTAACGTCTCTTTGGAATACAGACCCAGTAGAGACACTGTTGGATCTAAGGATATGCACAGTTGTATAGCCCTTCAGGCACAGTAATAGATTGCTCTCCAGAATGATTGAATTAGTTCAGAACTCCATTAACAACATATTAGTGTTCCAGTTTTCCTACATCTCCTCCAACATTTATCATTCATAATCTTTTTCTGTCATCTTAGCCAATCTGAGAGCTGTGTAGTAGTACCTTAGAGTTTTCTTAATTTGCATTTCTCTGATCAATAGTGATTTAGAGCATTTTTCATATGATTCAAAATGATTTTAATTTCTCCATCTGAAAATTGTCTGTTTTCATATTCTTTGACCATTTATCAATTGAAAAATGGCTTGTATTCTTGTAAATTTGAGTCAATTCTCTATATATTTTAGAAATGAGGCCTTTATCAGAACCCTTGGATGTAAATTCTCCGCCCCCCCCCCCCCCAGCTTTCTGCTTCCCCTCTAATCTTGTCTGCATTGGTTTTGTTTGTACAAAATCTTTTTAACTTAATATAATCAAAATTATCCATTTTGCATTTCATAATGTACTCTGATTCTTTTTTGGCCATAAATTCCTTCCTTCTCCACAGATCTCAGAGGTAGACTATCCTTTGTTCTTCTAATTTGCTTATAGTATCATTCTTTATGTCAAAATCATGAACCCATTTCGACCTTACAAGATTTAATCCTTTATATAAAAATATCAAGTACATTCATCTCATTAGTATGCAAATTTGCTTTCATCTTTAATAAATGATAAAATTATATGTATACCAAAGAATTGTTTTAAAATAAATTTCTTTATGATTTATTATCAGTAAATGTTTGACTTCTATGCCCATTTTATACCCAGAATCCTGTAAAAATTTCTTGGCCAAAAAGGGATTGTAAGTGGAAACCGTTTAAGAAGCCATGTGAGACTGCTATCCTACCTTTCTCACATGTTTCTCTTTTTACCTGTCCATTCTCTGATAGTCTCTCCACTCTAATTTCAAATCTTTTATTACCTCCCACCTGTACTAAGGCAATCATTTCCTAATTGATCTTTCTCCCTTAAATCTCTCCCCACTCTAATCCAATCTCTACACAGTTGCCAAAGTGATTTTCCTGAAGTGAAGATATGACTAGGTAACTAATCTACTCAACCAACTCTCTTGCTGCTCTATTGCTTTTAAGATCAAACTTTGTCTTTAGTTTTAAAGCTTTTCACAAACTGTTCAAGATCAATCTTTTCAGTATTATTTTACATTAGGCTTCCCCCTTGTATCCTATGATCCAGCCCATATGGTCTTCTTGCTGTTCCTCACTCGTAGCATCCAGTCTCCTATCCCTGTACTGAATTGAGTGAAGTTAGGACAGAGATGGATAGAGAGAGAAAGGAAGTGCAACATGATTCCTGAAAAAGTATCCAAGAAAATCCCAGAAGGGTTGGTTGTTGCTCTTGTTATATTTTCCCTGTCTTATGTTCCGACTCCTCCAAGTGTCACCTTAAAGCCTCCTCTTGTGTGAGTTTAAACACACCATAATCAAGATCTATTGCTTTAGGCACATCTGGTCTGTTTTATTCCTCTGGGAAACCTTTCTCATCAACCCAAAGGTCAGAACAGATCGCACAAGTGCCCAAGGTGGATGCTGCAGAGCAGGATGGGATGTCTCTCCCAGGACATGAGTCTCATTTCCATGGACAGTTTCTCATGAACAGGAAAGGGCAGGTAACTCGTGGCTGAGTCACGGAGATACCCTCCTGGTCTATAGCCTCTGAAAAAGTCTATTCTACCCAAGAATTCCTTTTGGATTTCTCCTCTTGGAGATTGGGAGCCAGGAGCTCTATGTTTTAGCTCTGTCACCAAATAGCTATGGCCCCATAGCTGATTACTTGCAAGGGAAGAGAAAGGGAATGTGTCCTAATGCAGCTAGGTATTGCTGTGGATGGAGCTGCAATAAGCAAGTTGTTGTTTTCAATTGTTTTTAATTGTGTCCGACTTTTTGTGGTCCCACTGTTTTTGTTGTTGTTGTTGTTTTGGGGGGGAAAGTAATGGATTGGTTTGCCATGTCATTTTCCAGCTCATTTTAGAGGAGGGAAACAGAGTTAAGGGACTTGCTCAGGGTCACATAAATAGGAAGGGTCTAAAGCTGAATTTGAATTCAGGTTACTGTACTACTTAGCTGGGTAAAAAAGAGAAGCTTAAGTCTCAAATGCTTCCTAGCTGTGTGATCCTGATTAACACACTTAACCCTGTTTGCCTCAGTTTCCTCAAATATAAGATAACAGCACCTACCTAAGGTTGTTGTGAAAATCAAATGAGATAATATTTATAAAGCCCCTATCACAGTGCTTGGCACAGAGTAGGTGCTTAATAAATGTTTTCTTTTTTCTCCCTTCTACCCCCACGTCTCCCCTTGTCTTTTCTTCTCTTTCTCTGACTCTCTCTATCTCTGTTTCTATCTCTTTTCCTCTCTGTCTCTCTCTGTTTTTGTCTCTGTCTCTCTGTCTCCCTTTTCCTCTCTCTTTGTCTCTGTCTGTCTTTGTCTCTTGGTCTCTCTCTGTCTCTGTCTCTTTTTGTCTCTCTCTGTCTCTCTCTCTCTTTCTCTGTCTCTTTTTTCCTTTCTTTGTCTCTCTCTCCATCTCTGTCTTTCTCTGTCTTGCTATTAGTTAACAAGGGACACTTAATACTTATTGAGAAAGCCTCCATGACTAGATTCAGGTTTTGCCATGTTGTTAAGTGATATAGCTGACATTTTTTTTATCTCCTTAGTGGATGTAATGGAGACAACATTGGACTGGGGAGTCAGAAAACTTGGTCCTGTTCTTGGCTTTGCTTCCAGGGTCCCATGTGAATTTGGCCAAATCCCCTTAGTCATAGTTCCTCAGCCTGTGACTACTAATTGAACAAATCATTGAACTACTCTGAGCCTTAGTTTTACCATTTGTAAACCAGTTAATTATCTGTCATTATTCAGTTACCTGACCTTAGGAAATTACTTATGATCTCTGAACCCCAGTTTCCTCAGTTGTAAATAGTAACGTCTGTCCTTACCTTACTAGGTGAACTTGGGCAAATAAGTTAACTTCTCAAAGATCCAGCTTCCTTCTTTGTCTTTAAGAGGAAAAAGGTGAACGAGTTGTTGGTCCCTCCTAGTTCTAAGATTCTATGGAATCTATATCTTCTTCTTGTCCTGCAGAACCTTCCAGGATGAGCACAAACCAGAACTTGTATTTTTAATGTTTTGAAAATTATAAAGCATAATAAAAATACAGGACTCAGTCCTTATCTTTTAATTTTTTCATTCATTCATTCATTTTATTTTCCTTTTCTGATTTGGATTGAGGATTGCCCCTCTTTGTTTCTGGCATGGTATGGAGAGAAGGGCAGTCAGAATCTGGGAATGATAACACTTTGATTCAGACCTCTACTCTTTGGCTAATTGGGAACATGTCATTTAAGGGTGTATCCCAGAAGGCTACTATAGGGCACCATAGACCAAATACTCTATTAGCAACAGAGTTCATTAACTCAGCTGAGTTGCTCCATGACAAGGGCACATTTGACCTCTTTGCCCTAAATGGCCCATTAGCAAATTGGGGAGAAAAATCTTTCCCGTCTTCCTGAGGCACTGGAATATTTGAGTGAAAATGTGTCCATAAAACATTAGAGCTGGATCTCTGAGAGGATGTTGGACATCCCTCATCCTCTTATTCTCAGCACTGCCTTTATCATGATATATTGTTATGTATTGACACAACATTAGGAAATCTTTCTTCTAGGGAAATCAAAAGTGTTTTTTCCCTAGTAGTTTCACATTTCTGGGTGGGATCAAGATGGGGATGAGGGATATAAAATGAGATAAAAGAGAAAGATGCTTCCTGCCCTGTTGCTGATCATGTAGTGGGATTTCAGGCTCTGCTGACCCACAAGGTGATATAATAGATTGGCTTAACAAATCAATTCTGTATGTTCTGGGGGTTGTGCTTTGAATATTGGTTTAAATACCATGGTAGTCACTCACACTAATTAATTAATTTTCTTTTACATATACTTGGATTTGGAGACTGTTGGACCATAACACATAAATTTATGAAAATGGTATTCAAAACAGGAGGGCTGAGCCAAAAGCATGGTGGATGCTTCATTTACTCATGACCACTCTCTGAACAAGAATTCTTAATGTCATTCTAGCACCATTAACAACTGTGGAAGGTGTAGGTGGATTGATGGGGTCCTCTCTAGGCCTATCATAGAATCAGAGATTTAGTGGAAATGACCACAGAGATCAAACTTCTCATTTTCCTAAGGAGGAAATGAGGATCTAGAGAGATTAAAGTGGGAGAGCTAAATGACTTGTCCAGAGTGACAGAGCTAAGAGTCAGAAGGAGGATTTGAACACAGCTGATGATTTTTCCATTATATTGTATTGTCTTCCCTAGTTGGAAAGGGGCACATCTAAGAAAGGGTTGGGGCAATGGGTGCTTGTATTTTTTTTTGCAGACATGATTAATTTGTACATCTATTCTCACTGCAGAAGGGGAGAAAATGGGGGGAACCAATAGATTCCTCTGCAAAGTGAGGGGGCCAAAGTTTAATTCTTATTGTTCTACCACTGGATATACTAATTGAGAAAAAATGTCTCATATGCTTTTAGATTATAGAATAGAGAATTGGAAGGAATCTTGAAAGTCTTATCTCCTCTCCCCCTTTCATTGTACAGATAAGAAACTAATGCCCAGTTTGTTTAAATAACTTGACCAAGGTCATACAAGCAGTAAGTGGCAGGGCCAGAATCTGGATTCAGGACTTCTGAGTCCAAAACCAGCACTGTTCCTATTATACCATGTTTGGATTGGACGTGGGTGAATATGCTTGATTCTCACAAGAGTGTCTGACAATATCTTTTTCCTAAATACACTCCACAATCTCTCAACTCTATGCTTTTTCTTAGACTGGTAACCTAACCCTGGAATGTCCTCCTTCCCCTTCTCTACTTGTTGAATTCCTATGATCCAATTCCAGTGCTACCTAACTATAAAGAGTTTCCTGGTCTTCCTAATCTGTCACCACTCAAATGACATTTTGCTTGTACCTCTGATACACTTATCAAAAGTCAGCTTACCCCAATGAATGGAAGTCTAGACAAACCTGGGTTCAGAGCCTATACCTAAAACACATAGAAATGGTGAACTTGCTTAAGCTCTTTATGCTCCAGAGAGGTCTTTAAGATGATAAATTATGGACCAGTTGGCTGTTGGTGGAAGATGTTTCCTTACACCAAAAGTCTAGGTCAAAAGCATCATTCATGAAAGAATTCTCTGTATTGCTATCATTACTTTCCAAGACTGTAAGCTCTGTGAGTATTGCATCTTATTTAGTAGAATGCAATCTTCTTGAGGGCAGAGGACTTTTGTTTATCTTTTTAATCTTTAGAACCTAGTACAGTATCTTAAGAGTAATAGTCACTGAATAATTGTTTGAACAGGATTGAATTATTTAAACTTTTTATCTCTTCTTCTTGTACTTAGCATATTGTGAATGTAGTAGACAAAATTGTTGATTTTAATAAATAAATAAAGTTAAAAAGAATTACATATTTGAAAAAAATTAATGAATTACTACATAGAGTCTTAACCTTTGTGGTGTCATAGATTCCTTCTGCAGTTTGGGGAAGCCCCCTTTTCAGAATCATGTTTGGAAATGTATATCATAAAGTGTATAGGATTACAGAGGAAATAAATTCTATTGAAATAGTTATCCGTATATAAAAACTTCATGGGCTTTATATTAAGAAGCCCTGAATGAATGATTTCTACATCAGATCTATAAGGCTAGATAAAAGACTTTGATTTTCTCTTTTTCTCCCTTTCTCCCTCCCTCCCTCTTCCTACCTTCCTTTCTCTTAATCTCTATCTGTCAGTTGTGTTCTATGTCTTTGTCTGTCTCTTGGTCTCTCTCTGTCTGTCTGTCTGTCTGTCTGTCTGTTTCTCTCTCTCTCTCTCTTTCTCTCTCTCTCCCTCTCCTGAAGGGATATTTGACTTCTTTCCATTTCCTTTTTATTTTAGTTGAGAAATAGAGAAGTCAGTTGTCCTGACTACCAAACAGGGCTTGATTTTTTGTGGCATTGTGACTGAGAATCAGATTTAAAAATGGAACCATGCTGACTGGATCCATTACAAATTTATGTTACATAATCTCAATCAGGCTCTCACTGCAACAAGACGATCCTATTATATATTTCTATTTGACCAATTTGTGACACCCCCCTTCTTTCTCAGCTGAGGACCTTGTTTCATATTTCTCTGAAAAAATTGAAATCACTTTCCAAGAACTCCATTTTCTTTTCTCCTCCTTATCTCTCATCATTTATATTCCTTTTTTTTCATTATTTCTGTTTTATATAATCAAGTGATTTTTCTTGCAAAGAAAGGCAAATACTTTTATAAGAACAAGAGATCCCATTTTATCCTGTCTTCTCCAGCAGATTGTCCACTCTACTATCCCCACCCACTTACTTATTACTTATTAGTCTCTCCCTGTCTGCTGGCTACTTTCTTACTACCTACAATTAAGCTCATGTCTCTCTATCCTCAAAAAATCTTTATCTGATCTTTCTATCCCCACTAGCTATTTTCCTACATTTCTATCCCTCTGTGGGCTAAACTCATTGAGGAGGCTGTCTACAGTAGATCTCTTTCTTCTCACTCTCTTTTAAACTTTCTGTCCCCTAGGGTTCTGTCATGATTTCTGCTATGATTCTTCTCTGCACTCCCACTATATGTTACATTTGGTGATATCTTCAGTTCCTATGGACTTAATTATCATTTCTAAGCAGGTGATTATCTTATCTATTTGTTCAGCCCAACCTTTCTGCTGGTCTCCTGAATCATTTCTCCAACTGCCTTTAGACCTCTCACAGACATCTTAAGCTCAATACGTACAAAACTGAACCCAGCATAGTATTTTTGCCTTTTTTGGGTTGTTGTTTGTTTGTTTGTTTGTTTTCTTTCTCATTTTCCCTACCTTTTGATTTGATTTTTCTTGTGTAGTATGATAAATGTGCAAATCTATTTAGAAGAATTACACATGTTTAAACTATATTAAATTACTTGTGTCTAGGGGAGGGTGGAGGTGGGTCAGGAAGGAGAAAAAATTGGAACACAAGGTTTTGCAAAGATGGATGTTGAAAACTATCTTTGCATGAATTTTGAAAAAAAAAGTTATAATTATTTTTAAAAAAGGAATACTTCCCAGGCAGCCAGGCAACCAACCCAGGTGTCTCTCAATCCCCTTCCCCCCATACAAAATCAGTTATTAATAACAATCCTGTTTTTTTTTTTTCTTTTTCAACATCTCTTCTATTTATTCCCTCTGATGCTGTTACCACCTTGGTGCAAGTCCTCATTACCTCAGTTCTGGACTATTGCAATAACTCACTGGCTGATTTCCTCGTCTCCAGTCTTTTCTCACTCCAGTCTGTCCTTCACTGAGCTGTCATATTGATCCTCCTAAAGTGCATATCTTCTCATTTTCTCATTCAGTCAGTCAACTTTAGGATCTCCCCATTACTTTGATAGCCTAAAATCTAAAATCCTTTGTTGGCTTTTAAAGGCTTTTATAATCTGGGCCTTTTCTACCTTTCCAGTCTTCTTATACCTTATTCTTCTTCTTCTATACTTTTTTCCTCCAGCTCTGAGATTCTGAGTTTCTATATCCTACCGTTTTACTGAGTTCTCATAAACTGGACTGAACATTAGCACCTAATTCTCTTCCCCAGCCCCCATCTTATTTTTATTATTCTTTCTTCCTTAATTTTTTTTTTATTGAGGCAAGTAGGGTTAAGTGATTTGACCAGGGTCACACAGCTAGCAAATGTGAAGTTTCTGAGGCCAGATTTGACTTCAGGGCTGGTACTCTATCCACTGCACCATCCAGCTGACCTCTAAGGCAAAAAAAGTAATATTTTTATTATTCTTGATAAATTAACTATGTTTCATCAACTAGAGTATTGGTTTCATAGAGAAGCTATATCCCCTTAATTTTTTTTTTTCTAACATTTGGCATAGGATTGAACTCAGTAGACATTCCCTCAATATGGACCTCCTTATTTTCCTCTTTTTTTGTCCACCAAGGACAAGCAGGATCTGCTTTTTTTCATTTTCTCCTGTATTGAAGCTCAAGGACAACAGGCATGTTGTGTGTTAGCAGAGGGGAGCTGGAAGTGTTGCAAGGCCTGAACCCCCATAATGCCACATCCCTCTCCAGAATGAGATCCAAGTGGGAAACCAAGCTGAAGAAAAGTGACTTTAATCTTTTCCTATCTGAATACCATTCCACTGCCACCATGGGAGTCCTAAGTGGCAGGGATGCAGGCTCTATTTCATCCCCATCCTTTGGTGGGAGCCAATTAACTCTCAAAAACTCTGGGGCTATGTGACTTTTTTTTTTTTTCCAAGTGGCCAGTCCAGAGTTAGTGTTCTATGTCTCCTAGGCAGTGTTATAGCAAGCAATCACCTGTAATGAGGGCATAAAGCAACATCTCCTGAACTTCTCTTTCCAGTTATATTTGGAACTAATGCACGTGCGCCCAAATTGCATGTCTAAAGTAACTGCTTCTCCCCTTGCTCCTCTCTTTTCATTCACAGGTCCTGTCTCCCAGCCCAATTTCTATTTTTGGAAACAACAAATGCAAATTCAGATCTAAAGTCTTTCAAGGCAGGGAGCTTGGCAAGAGGCTATGAATAACCCTAGTAGGCAGAGCATTTTCTCTATACAATGTTCCTTCAAAGTCACCTAAGAAATTGCTGTGTGGTACCCAGTTCTCCCTCATTGTTCCCATTTTAAAGATAGAGAAACAAAAATATCTATTCACAGGATCATAGAATCCCAGGATCTCAATCAAAAGGGCCCTTAGATGGAGCCCACTCCATACTTGATTTAAGAATTCCATTACCACATTACCAACAACTCACTCCTCTGTTGTTCTTCTCATGTACCAATGTGAGAAGTATGAGCAGTTGGTTCCACGATATTGTCAAAACAGGGTAAAGGAAGAGATGAAATATCTTATTAAGATATCTCCAACCAATCATCTCTGAATCAAGGAACTGGATAAGCAACAAAGTTCCTGACAAAGGGGCCTAAAGTTAAACCTGGTTCCAAACCAGGTAGGATCAATGGAAACCTTTAGACATATGGAATGAGTGAATAAAGGGAATTGTAAACCAACCCACTTGTCATTTAGATAGTAAATTTGGCCAATTGTAACTCTGATTGTAAACCAACCTGTCATTCATTTGGTAAATTTGACCAATTGTAACTAATTCTTACTGTAAATCTGGCCAATCCAAACCTTGAAGGGAGGGGTTAAGAACCTTAACTGGTAGTATAAAGCTTGCTCTGGCATAGTATTTTGTATGTCTCATTCATGAACACACCTGCTTCTTGTGAGAGTCACTGAATAAAAGATTTCTCTCTCAGTTTAAAACTCCTGGACTAACTTGCAACTGAGGAAGCAGTGGGCAGTGGGAGCTCATCTGGGCTTACTTGCCAACCCTGCTGAGATCCATGGAATCACTTAATAAAGCCTAACAAGTGGTCATCCAGATTTTTTTTGAAAACTATCAGTAAGGGGGGAAGCAGATACTTCTCATGGAAGGCCCCTTGCAGTTTCAAACAATTCTGTGTGGTACAGTGGACAGAGAGCTGCTCTCAGAGTGAGGAATACCTGAGTTCAAATTCTATCTCTGGCTGTGTGATCTTGAAGGAATCATTTAATGTCTAAGTGCCCCAGGAGACTCTCTGATTATAAATTGTAGACAAGGTGCTGATCTGTTTTTTTTTTTTGTTTGTTTGTTTTTTTGTTTTTTTTTTTTTTTAAGAAATTTTCCTCTTTGGGGAGTTCCTTTTCTAATGAACCTTATTTCCATTTCCTACCCTTATTTCTATCTTGTTTAATTATCAGGAGGATTTGTTTTACTTTGGGCCTAAATTTTATCCTCATTCTTCTTTTCATTGATCCTACTCCTATTCCCTGGAGTCAAACATAATTGGTTTATGAGATTGTAGCTGTAAAGTTGGAAAGAATCTTAGAGACCTTAAGATCCCATTCTTTCATTTCATAGAGAAGGAATTTAAGGCTCAGAGTAGGGAGGTGATATGGCCAATATTATTTAAGTAATAAGTCTCAGACTCAGAATTTAAACTTACTTCTCTGATTCCAAACCTGTCCCTCTTCCTACTACACTCTTCTTCATCCTTCTTCCCCAAGACATCCCTTCTAATTTTTGAACGTGGCTACCAGTATTTTTTCTTTCAAAAATAAATAAACCAGCATTTATTAAGCACCTATTATGTGCCAGGCATTCTGATAAGCAATAGGGATACAAAAAAGAGGCACAAAATAGTTCTTCTGCTTAATGTGCTTACAGTCCAAGGTGGGAGAGATAAGATGTAAACAAATATGTGCAAATCATCCCAGTTACTCCATTCTTGACACATTCTAATTTTTCAACTCTCCTCCCCCCCAAATTTGGTGTCCACACCTGGACTCAAAGCTAGAAACATGTCTTGAAGAGGGAAAAGTGTAATAGGATTGCCAGTTAAACTCTGACTATAATTCACTCCTAATATCTGCTTTGTAGCTGCTGTGACTCTTCCCATAATCATGTTTGCTCCTTAGAATTTTTTTAACTGCAAGTTCTATCCTTACTTTGTAAACAGAAGCAACTTGACATTGTTAGCTGAGAAATGTGTACATCCATTCACACATTTTTAAGTACCTACTGGCCCTTCTCAAGAAAACAAGCTCTTCCAGCATGTCAAGGACTGAACAAAATGTCCAAATTATTAATATATTTACCATACCTATAATGTGTTTTAAGGTCTGGGTACTGGATCAGGATATCAACAAGTTAAATCAGGGAATCAAAATATAAACAAACTCATATTTTATTTGTTTGGATTAAATGTTATTTTTAAAAATCATTTACCTTATCTCCCTCTCTTCCTTCACTTTCCAATTGAGAAAGCAAGAAATATAA
Source organism: Sarcophilus harrisii (assembly GCF_902635505.1). NCBI lineage: Eukaryota > Metazoa > Chordata > Mammalia > Dasyuromorphia > Dasyuridae > Sarcophilus > Sarcophilus harrisii. The sequence continues at coordinate 551,989,953 of NC_045428.1, forward strand.
AATCTCTGTAACAAATATATAGCCAAGCAAAACAAAGGTCCACAAGGTCAGAAAAAACAATTTCTTCTCAAGATCCCCTCTGAATATATCAGTTCTCTATTAGGAAGTGAGTAGAATATGTCACTGCAAGCCCTTCCAAAGTTGGTTGATTTTATAAATATTATGTAATTGAATAAATTGTTCTTCTGTTTCTGCTCACTTCACTCTATATTAGTTCATACAAGCCTTTTTAGGGGTCTTGGAAATCTACCCCTTCACCAATTCTTTTTATTCACCATTTTTAATAGGACAATAACATTCTGTAATATTCATGTACCATAACTTGTTCAACCATTTCCCATTTGATGAGAATATCCTCTTAGTTTCTCATCATTTGTCACCACAAATAGGATGATCATAAATATTTTTGGAGATACAGGCCATTTACCTCTTTCTTTGTTCTCTACTACTATTATTAGTAGTGGTGTTGCTAGGACAAAGGGTTTGCAGGTTATTACCTTTTTGGGTAGAGTTATAAATTGCTTTCCAGAATGGTTGGATCAGTAATATATCTGGTTTTCCAGAGCCCTTCTGACACTTGTCATCTTTTTTTTTTTTTTTTTTTTTTTGTCAATGTTGTCAATGTGAGATGTATTAGGTAGAACTTTATAGGTGACCCTTTGCTAATTGAGGTGGATGGTACAGTGGATAGAGTGCTGGACTCAGACTCAGGAAAACTCATCTTTATGAATTCAAATCTATCCCCAGACACTTATCAACTGCTTGATTCTGGACAAATCACTTAACTCTATTTGTCTCAATTTCCTCCTTTGTCAAATAAGCTGGAGAAAACATGGCAAACTACTCCAGTGGTTTTGTCAAGACAACCCCAAATGGTGGGCTTGCAACTAAAAAAGCTAGAAAAAGAACAAATCAAACCCCCCATTTAAATACCAAATTTGAAATTCTGAAAATAAAATTGAAAATAAGAAAACTGTTGAATTAAACAAATAAAACTAAGAGTTGGTTTTATGAAAAAAATCAACAAAATAGATAAACCTTTAATTAATTTGATTAGAAAAAGAAAAGAAGAAAATCAAATTGTTAGTCTCAAAAATGAAAAGGGAGACCTTTCCATCAATTAAGAGGAAATGAGAGCAATAATTAGGAATTACTTTGTCCAACTATTTGTCAATAAATTTGATAATCTAAGAGAAATGGAGGAATACCTACAAAAAAATACATTGTTTAGATTAACATAAGAGGAAATAAATTACTTAAATAGTTCCATTTTAGAAAAAGAAATATAACAATTCCCTAAAAAAATTCTCCAGAACTAGATGGATTTACATGTGAATTCTACCAAATATTTAAAGAACAATTAATTCCAATATTATACAAACAATTTTAAAAAATAGGGAAAGAAGGAATTTTGCCAAATTCCTTTTATGACACATATATGGAGCTGATACCTAAACCAGGTAGGGTGAAAACAAAGAAAGAAAATCATAGACCAATTTCCCTAATGAATATTGATGCAAAAATCTTAAATAAAATATTAGCAATGAGATTACAGAAAGTCATTCCCAGATAATACACTATGACCAAGTAGGATTTCTACTAGGAATGCAGGACTGATTCAACATTAGCACAATTGATTATATCAATAACCAAACTAACAAAAATCCTCTGATCATCTCAATAGATGCAAAAAAATCATTTGATAAAATCCAATAATGTTGGATTATAATGTTTATCCAGTATTATTGGATAAAATAATATTTTCATTAAAATATTTTTATTTTAAAACATATAAATATATTTAAAACTTATTTAAATTAATATCATTATTAAATACATTAGAATTAATGTATTTAATTCTATTATTAAAAACATTAGAAAGTATAGGAATAAATGGACTTTTCCTTAAAATGATCAGTAGCATATATTTAAAACCATTAGCAAGCAACATATGCCAGAGGGACAAACTAGAACCATTCCCAACAAGATCAGGAGTGAAACAAAGTTGCCCACTATCATGCTTATTATTTAATATTATATTAGAAATGCTAGCTTTGGCAAGAAGAGAAGAAAAAGAGATTAAAGGAATTTGAGTAGATAATGAGGGAACCAAATTATTACTCTTTACAGATGATATGATGCTATCATCAATCCCAGAGAATCAATTAAAAAACTACTAGAAACAATCTACAACTTTAGCAAACTTTTGTTTTGAATACAAAACAAATCCATATAAATCATCAGCATTTTTATATATTACCAACGAAGTCCAGTAGTAAGAGATACATCTTTTTGTATCCATTCAAAATAACTATTGAAAGTATAAAATATTTGAGAATCTATCTGCCAAGGGAAAGTCAGAAACTATATGAAGACAATTACAAAACAGTTTTCAAGTGGAAAAATATCAAGTACTCATGGGATGGCTGAGCTAATATAATAAAAATGTCAATACTTCCTAAATTAATCTGCTTATTCAGTGCCATATCAATCTCCCAAGAAATTATTTTACAGATCTAGAAGAAAATTATAACAAAGTTTGTCTGGAAGAACAAAAGGTCAAGAATTTCACGGGAATTAGTGAAAAGATGCAAATGAATGTGGCTTAGCTGTGCCAGATCTAAAATTATATTACAAAGCAGCTGTCATCAAAACCATTTGGTACTGGCTAGGAAACTGAGTTGATCAGTAGAATAGGTTAGTTTCACAGGACAAAATAGTCAATAACTATGGCAATCAAGTGTTTGACAAATCCAAAGACCCCAGATTTTGGGATAAGAATTCACCATTTGACAAAAACTGCTGGGAAAATTGGAAACTAGGCATTGACCCACACTTAAACTGTATACCAAGATAAGGTCAAAATCCGTTCATGATTTAGACATAAAGAGTGACATTATAAGCAAATTAGGCTAGTTTATCTCTCAAATCTGTGGAGATGGAAGGAATTTGTGGCCAAAGAAGAACTGGAATTCATTATTGAACAAAAAATAGATAATTTTGATTATATTAAGTTAAATTTTTTTGTACAAACAAAACTAATGCAGACAAGATTAGAAGGGAAGCAATAATCTGGGAAAACATTTTAACATTCAAAAGTTATGAAAAAGGCCACATTTCTAAAATATATAGAGTTGACTCAAATTTATAAGAATTCAAGCCATTCTCCAATTGATAAATAGTCAAAGGATATGAATAGACAATTTTCAGATGAATAAATTAAAACCATTTCTAGTCATATGAAAAGGTGCTCCAAATCACTATTGATCAGAGAAATGAAAATGACCCTGAGGTTCCACTACACACCTCTCATATTGGCTAAGATGACAGGAAAAGATAATGATAAATGTTGGAGGGGATTGAGAAAACTAGAACACTAATACATTGTTGGTGGAGTTGTGAAATGATCCAACCATTCTGGAGAGCAATCTGGAATTATGCCCAAGGGGCTATCAATATGTGCATATCCTTTGATTCAGCAGTGTTTCTACTGGGCTTATCTCCCAAAGAGATATTAAAGAAGGGAAAGGGGCCCACATGTCCAAAAAATGTTGTGGCAGCCCTTTTTGTAGTGGCAAGAAACTGGAAACTGAGTGTATGCCCATCAATTGGAGAATGGTTGGGTAAATTGTGATATTTGAATGTTATGGAATATTATTGTTCTATAAGAAATGATCAGCAGAATGATTTGAGAGGTCTGGAGAGACTTACATGAACTGATGCTGAGTGAAATGAGTAGAACCAGGAAATCATTGCACACAGCAACAGCAAAATTATACAATAATCAATTCTGATGGACATGACTCTCATCAACAATGAGGTGATTCAGACCAGTTCCAATTACACCCAGAGAGATAACTGTGGGAACTGAGTATGGATCACAACATAGTATTTTCACTCTTTTTGTTGTTGTTTGATTGCATTTTTTTCTTTCTCATTTCTTTTCCTTTTGTTCTCATTTTTCTTGTACAACATGATAATTGTATAAATATGTATTATATATATGTATATTGGATTTAACACATACACACACATATATTTAACATGTTTATAAATATTGTTACATGTTAACATATATTGGATTACTTGCCATCTAGGGGAGGAGGTGGAGGGAAGGGAGAAAATTTAAAACACTAAGTTTTTCAAAGGTCAGTGTTGAAAAATTATCCATGCATTTATTTTGAAAATTAAAAAGCTTTAATAAAAAAGATGAAAAAATGAGAAAGAACATAATTACTATTTTTACATTAAAAAAAAACCCAAATAGGGTCATGAAGAGTCAGACACAACTGAACAACAGCATTGTTAGGCTTTTTTTTTCATATTGACTATTGAAAGTTGGATTTCTTCCTCTGAAAATTGCCAGTTTATATACTTTGGCCATTTATCAATTGACCTTTGAAGAGGCAATAATATACTTGCTCTTTCTTTTGCCATCAAGGCCCTTAATAGTTTATGACCATCTGTTCAGAGGAGTGGGCTCCTAAGCTCTGTGGGAATTTCTCAGAGTCCATTTAAGGTTATTGGCACCAGATCTCTGTCCCTATAGGAGTAGACTCAATGTCATCCATGGGATGATTTAGATCCTTCCCCTCACATCGTTTCTCTCTTCTCTGCTCCCATCAAAAATTACAGTGCTCAAAGAGATAACAGAACTTTGCTTCCTTACCAATCCTTTCCCCACAAACCTTAAGAAGAAAAGGGAAATGAAGGGAGCATCCTCAATACAAAACAGATGTGGTATCAGGGTGTCTATATGGGGAAACTAGGAAACTGTCTGCAGTGATGCATTTGATCAGTGCCCTTAGATGACTCCACCCCAACTTGATCACATGTAGACTTGAAGATTTATAGGATCTGCTACCTAGAGCTCTCTTGCATCTCTGACTATACATTTTGTGAATAGGTTTTCTTTTTCCTTTCCTACATTATGAGAGATGCTGATTTATCATAAAATAACTTGATTAGAGAGGTATTTGCTGCTAAATATAGGCAATAATAAGGTTGGATAAGATTGATTACCTCTCCTTTATATTTTAAAACAAATGTTATAGCCCTAAAAAAATCACAGAAATTTATACCTCCACTTTCTGTAGGCATAAGAACAGCCTCCTTCAATGCAACCTTAATATTGTATTAGTTTTTATGGCTCCCACACTACACATACTTGGGACATAACAGGTGTTTAATAAATACTTGTTGATTTCACTAGCTTTTTTTTTAATCAAACAAGGCTAGAGGTATTTATCAAAAAATTCAAAGGATCATTTTGAAATCTGTAACCTTATTGAACATTCCTATGTATTTTAAAAGGGTGGCTTTCCTTCAGGACAGCTAGCTCTTTATTTTTTAAATTTTTTTTAATTTAATTTTTTTTATTTAATAGCCTTTTATTTACAGGATATATGCATGGGTAACTTTACAGCATTAACAATTGCCAAACGTCTTGTTCCAATTTTTCACCTCTTACCCCCCCCACTCCCTCCCCCAGATGACAGGATGACCAGTAGATGTTAAATACATTAAAATATAAATTAGATACACAATAAATATACATGACCAAAACGTTATTTTGCTGTACAAAAAGAATCAGACTCTGAAATATTGTACAATTAGAAATCAAAAATGCAGGTGGGCATAAATATAGGGATTGGGAATTCAATGTAATGGTTTTTAGTTATCTCCCAAAGTTCTTTCTCTGGGCATAGTTGGTTCAGTTCATTACTGCTCCATTGGAAATGATTTGGTTGATCTCGTTGCTGAGGATGGCCAGGTCCATCAGAACTGGTCATCATATAGTATTGTTGTTGAAGTATATAATGATCTCCTGGTCCTGCTCATTTCACTCAGCATCAGTTCGTGTAAGTCTCTCCAGGCCTTTCTGAAATCATCCTGTTGGTCATTTCTTACAGAACAGTAATATTCCATAATTTTCATATACCACAATTTATTCAGCCATTCTCCAACTGATGGACATCCATTCAGTTTCCAGTTTCTAGCCACTACAAAAAGGGCTGCCACAAACATTCGTGCACATACAGGTCCCTTTCCCTTCTTTATAATCTCTTTGGGATATAAGACACTGCTGGATCAAAGGGTATGCACAGTTTGATAACTTTTTGAGCATAGTTCCAAACTACTCTCCAAAATGGTTGGATTCGTTCACAACTCCACCAACAATGCATCAATGTCCCAGTTTTCCCACATCCCCTCCAACAATCATCATTATTTTTCCTGTCATCTTAGCCAATCTGACAGGTGTGTAGTGGTATCTTAGAGTTGTCTTAATTTGCATTTCTCTGATTAATAATGACTTGGAGCATCTTTTCATATGACTAGAAATAGTTTCAATTTCTTCATCTGAGAATTGTCTGTTCATATCCTTTGACTATTTTTCAATTGGAGAATGGCTTAATTTTTTATAAATTAGAGTTAATTCTCTATATATTTTGGAAATGAGGCCTTTATCAGAACCTTTGACTGTAAAATATTTTCCCAGTTTATTGCTTCCCTTCTAATCTTGTCTGCATTAGTTTTGTTTGTACAAAAACTTTTCAGTTTGGTATAATCGAAATTTTCTATTTTGTGATCAGTAATGATCTCTAGTTCTGCTTTGGTCATAAAAGGACAGCTAGCTCTTAGCCCTACCTTCCTCTATTAAGAAAAATGTGGAGTCTATTAGTCAAAGATAGTAGTAATAATAAAGACATATTCTATTCATATGCTTCTGAAGGAAGATAAAGAAAATTATATAAGAAAGCTAACTCAATCCACTATAAATAAATGTATATTATCTAATCTTATAATGAATCTCACTATAGCAAGGAAATATTTTATTCCTCAGTAACTGATTCTCTTAAAATTATTTATTCTTATTCTAAATTTAACAAATCCCCAATAAAATGAATATAATATATTTACATATTATACCATATTACAGATTATAAAAAGAGGATTATATATCTAACCACAAACCACTATTACGTAGAGCATGCTTTTCTTTTTAACTATATAATAAATTTAATATGTAACTTCCAAAGTTGCCCACTTATCTATGTTTCCTTTTTGTATTTCTTCTCTTCTATGAATTGAAAAAAAGTCTATAATTCTCTTTTGTTTTTCTTTTTTGAAAACCCTATTATTAGTGTCCCTCTCTACCTAATTCTTCTATCCCCCCAGGAAAAAAAGAAAAAGAAAACTCTTGGGACAAACATTCACAATCAAGAAAAACAAATCTCCACTGGATATGTGAAAATATATATTGTTCTTCATGCCTTTTTCTGGGAAGTGGTAACATGTCTCATCATCAAACTTTTGGAATTGTAGTTGGTTATTATATTGATAAAAGTCCTTAAGTTTTACATAGTTGCTTTTCTTTACTTATTATTGTTATTATATAACATACCATTTTCATTGCATAATTTGTTCTCTAAGTCCTGCTCACTTCACTTTGTATCAATCCATACAAATTTGGTTGAGTCATGGCTATGGACCTACTCATAGGGCAGTATTACTTAAGTATATGGCAACCAGTGTGGTACCTTTACACCATATCTTTCCCCAGGACTACCTTGCTTTCATAATAGTAAGTCTTTTTTTTTTCTTAGACTAGGATCAACCATAGCCACAACCATGATGTTACAATTGTCTCTCTCTGTCTCTCCATCTCTCTGTATCTCTGTCTCTCTGTCTTTGTCTGTCTCTTTTTGCTTCTCTATCTCTGTCTCTTAAATTTACAGCATACACTGGATGATAAAGCAAGAAAAGAAGCAGTCATACCATTTACTCAATAAAAAACAGAAATAATAAAAAATAATCAAAATATAACAGTACTTGCTAAGCCTGGATCACACTCTCCTACCAATTTACCCAGTGTCCAGGAGAAAGAGAAAAAGGGCACACATAGGAACTTAGCAGAGAGACATGTGAATAGAAAAATCAATGTGTCTGGGGCAATATATGACTCTCAATAGTAGATCTTGATATGTTCTTGGTCTATTTAGAGAATTGTCTATACCATGTGTGACCTGCTGGGTAAAAATGTTTCTCTGCTATCTGCTTGCCTTTTGGTCCTCACAGTTTTCCTTCTGGATGAAATCGTTTCTATCTCCTTAGGTTCTTTTTAACACACAGCCACCCCAGGCAAGGTGCTAAGGAGATGTTACACTTTTGAAAAAGCAACAGATTGTTCCAAACCAGAAAAATGATAAGCTCCTCAGATCTGTTCTGTGGCTTGGAGTATTTTCTTCATCTTTAGCAATTAGGTCTTAAAGTTGTTCCCTAGCCAGTTTTTCAAACAGCAGGGAATTTCATGTTATGCTATCAGCTCTCATGAAAACCAAGTATCTTCTCACAGCGAAGCAGATGCAAAACCTTTCTTTCCTTCCATGGTTCTTCCTTCCAAAACAAAGGGTGACATAGTTACCCCAGAGAGATTTTTCCTCTATTAGGTTGTAAGTAGTCCTAGATACCAATAAACTTAGATAGTAATCCAAATTGCAGCAAAATTCATTTTTCTTCCAATGAGCTTTGAAACAATTGCAGAGCTTATATATTCTAGGTAAAATTTTAGAAGAATTTAAAGATCTGGTCTGTGAGCATTAGAGAGGGAAATTGTCCCTACGAGCCAGTATAACTCATTAAGAACATCACACCAGACTTATCTCATTTCCTTTCTTGACAGAATTATGAAACTGGTATATCAGAAAAATACAGAAAATATTGTATACTTATGTTGCAGCAAGTATTTAACAAAGCTTCCCATTATCTTTGTGAACAAGATGGAAGAAAAGAGCTATATGAATAATAGATAGATGGATTTGGAATTGGTTGAATGATCACACTCAAAGAGCAGTCATTAAGAGCAGTTGGGAAATAGCACATTTGAGAAAAGCCTTGGAAATCTATATATGACAAAGGGGTTTTTAAACATTTTTATCAATTGTTTGGATGAAGATATAAGTGACACATATATTAAATTTGCTAGTGCCAAATGTCCAATACTGGGTGACAATCGAGATTCAAAATTACTTCAGTAAAAGAATGATGAACCAAAAAAGCTGATGATTTATATGGGTCATTTAAATAGAGCAACACACCACCTGCAAAGAGCCATAGTTTCCTATACCCGTGAAATCATAGGTCCTGTACTTATAGTTATTATTACATTAAACGATTTCAGTTTGTTGGTCTGCTCTCCATGTTTCCACATATATTTCATTTTTTTCTTTCTCTTTTTTTTTTGCTGAGGCAATTGGAGTTAAGTAACTTGCCCAGGGTCACACTGCTAGGACGTGTTAAGTGTCTGAGACTAGATTTGAACTCAGGTCCTCCTGACTTCAGGGCTGGTGCTCTTTCCACTGTACCACCTAGCTGCACCCCCCCCCCCCACACACATAGATTTCTTTAGACAACTCACCCTTTTCTTCTTCACAGGGATTGTTTACATTTGCATCTTGAGAATTTCATTCTTGACAGCTTTCCATCTCTCTTGGCTTGACTTCCCCTATAGAATTTTAGACTAAGGCATCTTTCCAGTATTTCCTCTGAGTTCTTTGAAATCTGTTCTTACACAATCTAGGGTGTATTTCAGGCTATGTCTAGTTTTTCTCCTCTGTGCTATCATGAATTCTAAGATAGAGTGCTCTTTTTCCCCTGAAGATTCCAATTATTTTTTCTTCAAGAACTTATTCCTTCTCATTGGTCAAAATCCATTCCCCATGTTACTCCCTCTGCTTTTTGATGTCTGAAATGATAACTGTGGGAAGTCAAGAATTTATTGGCCACTCTGCTTTTGTTTGAGAAATCACTCTGGTAGAAATCTAGTTATTTGAAAATTTCCCTTCCTACTATATACTGTGTGTCCACTCCAGGTTTGCAGTGATTCTCCCAAATTTCTTATCCATTTCCTCCTACTGTTTAAATATCTTTAATACAATACCATTTCAACATAATTTTATTTTGTCTTTTCATTAATGTTTACTCAAGTCGTACCTTCCCTCTCTGGTCTTTTGATTATATATTTCTTAATAATATTCATCACATTCTTTTTGTACAGCAAAATAATGGTTTGGTCATGTATACTTATTGTGTATCTAATTTATATTTTAAGATATTTAACATCTACTGGTCATCCTGCCATCTGGGGGAGGGGGTAGGGGGGGTAAGAGCTGAAAAACTGGAACAAGAGGTTTGGCAATTGTTAATGTTGTAAAGTTACCCATACATATAACCTGTAAATAAAAGGCTATTAAATAAAATAAAAAAAATAATATTCATCATTTCCATTTCCTTCCTTATGTATTCTGCTTCTTTTGTATAAGATGTGCCTTTCCAAATGCATTCATTTCACTTCAGAAACACCTAAATCTCCCTAGTCTAGATACCCTATTCTCAGTGATAATGTTAAAGTGAATTTTTCACTTTCATTTAGAGAATTTGCCTTTGAATTTGTTCTATTACTTAGATTTTGTACACACACATACGTATAAATGCACATAGTGTATCTGAAGTGATGGGTTTTTATGTTAGCTGCTTTCTTGAGTCTTGTCTGCTTTGAATTATTGAGCCTATCTACTGCTATTATTCTTTCTCTGTAGTAGCTGATACTGTCTAAGAAATATGAGTTGGAAGATAAATGTAGAAAGTTTTATTTCTCCCCCTCCCTTTTCAATTTTAAGCCCTCTTGATCAGATTTGAAAGACTCAAGGTAAATAAAATTTTACCAGTCCTTGTTAAATGCACCCAATGCTAGGCCTCTTAGAGCCTATCATTTCTATATTTTAAGCCATGGTTCAGAAGTCAAAATCCACTTTTCAGGCAACATTTTCTTAACTAGCTCTTTATTTCCCAAATTCACTTTTCTCTTCAGAAACCCCTATTTTCAATTGATAGGAATGATGAAAACACCACCTTTGTACCAAAGCTTTCCAATTTCTTGGAGGACTGATTTACCAAGGCTTCATCCTATCTAGCAATGATTTCTAGTTTCCTTTTGGCAGTATCCTTTATCACCACATGAATCACCAGAAATGGGGAGTGATTGCTAGATTTGACATATCTCACAGGACTGTCTTGTCATGTTATATATACCCAGGAAGATGGCAGATGCAGACACAGACTTCCCTCTCAAAATTCCAAATATACACATGCTATAATATGTCATCAGTAGTGAACTACTTAGCAATACTCCTCATCTTCCCTATCTTCATCCTTGTCCTCTTTCTCTTCCTTTAATAATTCTTCTTCTTCTTCTTCTTCTTCTTCTTCTTCTTCTTCTTCTTCTTCTTCTTCTTCTTCTTCTTCTTCTTCTTCTTCTTCTTCTTCTTCTTCTTCTTCTTCTTCTCCTCTCTCTCCTCCTTACTCATTTTTATTAGGAGAGAGGAGATTCATACCTACTATTTATTTTCAAGGACCTTATTGCATCAATGTTTTATATTAAATTTTTTATTATAATGAACTCAAACATCAACAGAAATATTTCAACATACCAAGAAGAACAGGCAGACAATTATATGTGAAACTGTGAACTTTTTATATATTTGTTTTGTTAAAGTGACTGCTAGATTTAAAGCCATTGTAATGTCTTCCCTGTATGTCTGGGAACCCTTATGAAGTTCTTTCTGCTCACAGTCTGTGTATTTTTAAATGTTTTATTGATCTTTTTTTTGCATTACCATCATTCTCCTCATGTCTACAACTTCCTTTTTCCTTCCCCTACAAAACCCTTCCCTATGACAAATAATTATAATAAAAGTAAGCCAATTCTTATATCGTCTGGGTCTGAGAAAGTATGTTTCATTTCATACCTTTAGTCTTTCTCTCTGTCAGGAGGTGGGAAGGATACTCCTCATCATTTTGCTAGCATTGTAATAAGTTGCTGCATTTATCATGGTTCTGATGTTTTCCAATCTGCTTTCTTTTATATTATTGCAATCATTGAAGACATTATTCTATTGATTCTGCTCATTTCACTCTACATCTATTCATGCACATCTTGCTAGATTTCTCTGAATTTGTCTCTTTCCTCATTAGTTATAGTACACATCTAAATATGGCTTGAGTAGTGAGTTCAAAATGATTTATTAAAGCATTTATTAAACACCTACTCTAAATCACTTAATCTCTCTTTGCCTTAATCCAGCAGAGAAAGAAATGGCAAATCACTCCAGTATCTTTGCCAACAGAACTTAGGATCATGAAGAATAGGGCATAACTAAATGACTGAATGACAGCAGCATGTTCCAGGTACTATGTTAGTTGCTGGAATTAAGTTGAATGGCTGAAATATAGATTTCAGATGGTAGGTGTTTCAGAGAAGGATTGAGCATCTTCAGTGATGTAGAAGAACGTTTTTGTGATTTCCTGTTGGTTTCAGTTCTTGTTCCACCTTCCCTGTAGAGACATACACTTTGATAGTTCTCATTTTTGTCTTTGTTATCCCCAGCTCCCAGCCTAGGGATGTGCTTGTTGGATGGATCGACTGGATATTCGTCAGACTATAATATTAAGGCCATGCTCTGGTATTCAAAAGAGAGGTACCCTATAACAACCGTGGAAAGTCTCCTTAAACTATCCCTGTGCCCATTTTCTACTCTGGAAGTGCTGTGGTCCTGACATGCCCTAATTGGCTTCTTCTCTTACGATAGTCTGACAACCTATTCTAATTCATTGAGGGTGAGACCTTGGAGATGGGGATAACGTGAGTGACTTTGGACAAAGCTGTCCCATTTGTGACTTGGAAGGAACATGTTAGGGAGGCCAGCTAATGTCTCTGGATGGTTAAGACAAATATATTGGCTTATTGTGATATTTATCTACAGGACTAGCTACCATAAGGAATATAAGTGGTTGATCTGAAACCTCAGTTTGGTGTGTAAGATATAATTATCAGAAATCCCACCTGCCTATGGAATAATCAACCAACCAACTAACTAACTAACTAACCAGCTAGGGAGGGGGATAACTAGGTAGCTAATTCTTGTTGCTGTCTTATGTCCAGATGGTGCTGAGAGAGAAGTGAAGGTGACACACAGGTAGAAGACAAGAGTAGTTTTCTAGAGAAAAGCTATCAACAACCATATGGTGCTCCAGCTACCAGAGGACTGGTTTTGCATTGACACTAAAGTAGAATAGCAGAGTAGCTGGCTACTCAGAATGCAATGTCTGGGCAAGGCACCAGTTTGTTCTTCAATCTCAACATGTTCAGGTTCATTTCTACTGCACATTCATGAACAGTTCCTTGGTTCCCTCTGTGTTGAGAAATTTGCTCGCTACCAATTAGTGTGCAGAGGGCACAGATTCCTATATTAGGGCCAAGAAAACTTTAATTGCAGCAATATATTCCATGATATTCCATCTCTGTGGTTCTATATCCCTGACCACAATGTATCTAAGAATATGTTTGCTATTTAGGAATTTTATAATTGCAGGTGCCGGCCTTCCTCTGCGAGTGAAAATGAAAAATGTATGGCGTATACACATCTTTATATAGACAAAATGGTAAGGTAAGAATTTCCCTCTTATATGAAGAATATTCTCTACCTTCTTATAGCCTAGCAATCCTATATTCTCTTATAGACTCTCAAGAGAAAGTTGTTAGCTTTTTTTGAGCAAATGTTCTGTTGTCCTCCCCCAAGAGCTAGCCTCAAGGCCATTTTCTTTGGCAATGGGAGGAGGGAAAAACTATTTAGAAGATAAAGAAAACTCCTAAGGATACTTTGATTGTTTGCTTTTTTGCTTACCTATGCAATTTATTTCAATTTCCTTCTTTTGCCTCACATCTCTAAGCTACTGGGAAGATCTCTCTCACCATTTTTGAAAATTGTGATAGTCATCATTTCAGTCCAAATGAAGTTTTTTGTAGCACCCCAGTTCTTAGAGTTAACGGATTTCTGTATCCTAATCAAGATATAGAAAAAAAGATGAGCGTTCTGATATTGTGCTCACCACCCCATTCAGCCAATCACTGCTCCAGAACTCCTAGAAACTAGAAAATGAAAACATTCCTAATGTCTAGTTCCCAGAGATTTTAGGGCAGTGATTGACTGAATGGGGTGGTAAGCATACTATCGGAGCACTCATCTTTTCCATATCTGATTAGGATGCAGAAATCTGTTATCTATAGGAACTGGAGCTCTGTTGCCCCATACTGCCCTTCTGTTTGCCATCTCCAAAAGGAAGACAGCTCAGGGGAAACATGGATTATCTGCAGAGTAGGAGACTGTCGCAGGAAGTGTCGTGATTGGGTTAAAATACTGATGATTTTGTGGATTCGTTTTGTATCCTGCTATGTTATAAAAGGGACTAATTGTTTTAATTAGTTTCTTTGTTGATTCTTATAGAGATTTTCCTAGCTTTGAACCAACCTGCTGGTCTAACAAAAATGTCTTCTATCAACAGAGAATGTAATGATTAACAGTAGCTCAAAAGGCACAAGACACATGTGCATTCCTAAAAACAGGATGGGATTAGATTCTCTCTCCTGGGTTCAGCTGACATGAAGCCAAACTAATCCTCCCAGCTCCCAACTCAGAGAGATGGCAGAAAATTACAACTGGTTTTTCTCCCTCAAGAACAAAGGGAGTGAAACTGGTGCCTGTCTTTCTGCTCACCAAGATAGTGAGTTATTTATTGCTAAACTTTCCCCAAGCAAAAAGTGTTCTGAAGACCATTGGGTCTTTAACTGTAGCCCACTATATCCAATTTAATTAGATTATGTATGATTATCTTCCTTTTCTTAATTAAAGGAGGTACAAAGGAAGCTCAAAGAAACATTTAAACTTCTTTTTTTCCTTTAGTATGTATGAAAAAAAGCTACTCAATCAAACTTGATTAATTAGAAGATAGTTGTCTACTGGCTAGCTACATTACAGGTATAGAACTCCCTTCAGGTGCCATTTTCAGAACTCCCAAGAGGTCCCAACCAGATTAAATTGTAATTGGGAGATGTTTAACAATATAAATAAAATGCAACACAGCACATATCATGTTTAATATGTGTTTTTCTCAATCTATATGCAGTTGATAGAGAGTATTTCTGTTTGAGAATACCAAGCCATACATGGTGGTCTTTATAAAACAAATTTCTGAGCTTTGGAGTCAGTCAAGAGGGAATCATTAATGGCAGTTGAGAAGAGAGCTTTCAAGAGGGAATTACTCTTCTCCTTATCCCTTGAATCTCTTGTGAAGTTCAGAGTGGGTAAAGGAGGGAATTTGGCTCTCCTCCTCCTTTTTCATGGATAAGATGCTTTACACAGAATAACTCAGCTAAACGAGATATTGCGATATTGTAGATATTATATCATATAAGAGAAATATGAAGAGGAGCAGATTCAAGTACTATTGAATGGGCTGCCCAAAGATTCTGGGCCCAGAAGTATCATAAGGACAAGAAGAAGAAAGAAAATACTTTGAAGGCCTCTAGTGCTATTAGTTGTCCAGAACACATACCATGCCCAGTGGGGATAGATTTGGGGACTTCAGCAGATGTGGAAAGTCCTTGGAGTCTTGTAGAGGAAGAAGTACGGATCATCTTGGGCCCCTGTCTTGCCTATGTGTTTACCTCTCTACTAGTGGCCTGCCTGGGTGCATTTTTATTTGAATGCACCCCTGGTTTATGTGGGAAATGTTTTGTTCTTGCCATGTTATATCAATAAATGCCTTAGTTTTGACCTAATTGTACCCTTTGCCTTATGGATCAAAATGTGTGCAGTGTTGGGGGTTAGAAGTGTTAGAAGTATTGACCCACAAAGTAACTTCAACCTGGGAGACTGGTTTCCTGGGGCTTCCAATTTGCAAGTATTAGTTGATTTTGTGTGTGTGTGTGTGTGTGTGTGTGTGTGTGTATGTGTGTGTGTGTATGTTTGAATCTCTATAGTCTGTCTCTAACTGCCTCTGAGTGCTGGATTATATTCACATTATGCTCTATGCCAAATTTTCTAAGGAATATCAATTTTGAATCAAGGAAGTAAAACTGTATTAGCAAAAGAAAGCTGCCTCTTAAGTCTAATCATATCTAATCCTGTTGAGATCAACAAGCATTTATGACATAACTACTATGTGCAACATATTGTTTTAGGTGCTGGGGAAAGAAGGACAAAGGGAAATAAAATTCCTGATATTCAAGGGATTAGAATTGTTGACTCACAGAATCAATATGTAAAGAGATAATTATATATATATATACACAATATGTAAATAAATACAATATGTAACCAGATAATTATATATTATATATTTATGTATATGTTATAACTTGATATGTATATAATTATATACATATATATGACAATTGGAAGAGAGAAAGGAAAAGAATTAATAATTAGAGGAATCAGAAAATCATCTCCTGTAGGAGAAGGCATGTTAATTGAGATTTGAGGGGACCTATGGATGTTAAGAGGGGAGAGAATTGTAATTATGAGCTAGATGGAGGTAGCATGAGAAAGGTCAAGTTCAAAGAATATTGAATAGGACAGTTAAGCTATATTGCAGAGTGTGTGAAAGGGAGTAGTCTGAAATTCACTTGGAAAGGTAGGCTGGGGGGCTTTAACTCTTAAATGGAGTGTGTTTTATCCTAAGGATGATGGAGAGGCACTGGAAAGGGTTTTAGGAAGGTTATTTTTGCAGAGGTATGGAGGATGGGATGGAAGGGAGACTGACTGGAAGCTGGAAATCCAATGAGGATTAATAGTCTGAGTGAGAGGGCCCAACCTAGGGCAGTGAGCATATGAGTGGAGAAAAGCGAATGGATGTGAGAAATGTTAAATTAAAATCAAGACAATTTGGCGACTGGACAAGATGGTGTTTGGAAACAAATACGTGGGTGGAGGAATGAATTTTAAAAATCACTTGTTAAATGCTTACTTTGTGCCAAGTATTGTGTAAGCATTAAGGATACGAGTTTTAAAAAGCCAGGCAGTTCCTGATATACCTTATTCTACTTACTTTTAGGAGACAGCATATTAAAGAATTTAGCTGCAGGATGGATAGAAAGACCTGGGTATTCTAAAGGCCCAACAGTTGGGCTGATGGCAATTTCCAGGAGTCCCTGAGGGTACATTGACAGGACAAACATTAAGTCCTAGAAGGCCTATTTAATCTATTTTAAAAAGCATGCTATGCTTGGCTTGGACTCAGTGGGTCCTTCCCTTAGGCCTTTGGGGAAGTGCCCCTCTGTAGCAGCCCAGTCTGACCATCACACAGTAAGCAAAGAGGGATATGAAAACATAGACCTTGAAGAGTATCTACTTATCACAGGAGTGGGACAAGGAGCTGGCAAACACCAGAGCTCTGGGCTGAAAATTAGTGTCTCTCGTGGCTGGTTTAGGGAGGCACAAGCACTTCAGGTAGAGAAGCTAGAGATTTAAGCCTGCTGGTGAGCAAACGTGTTCCCAACTGGCACTACTAAATTAGGCATTTCAGAGACAGCAGGGAGAAAAGCAATGTGTCTTTGGGCCTTGCCGACCCTGATGAGGTTTTACTTGCTAAGAGATGAAAGCTGTAATTTTGTCTAATGAATGGTAACTACTCATTAGCTATGCTCTCACCTTCTTCCAGGGCTTTTAACGGGTATATGAGAGGCAGTGTGGTGTAGTGGAATGAGTTGTGGATTTAGAGTAAGAAGGCGGGGGTCAAATTCAGATTTTTCTACTATGTTTCTATGGGGTCTCAAGAAAATTACTTGGTTTCTTATAAAATAAAGGAGGAGAGAGAGAGAAAGGGAGAGAGATAGAGACAGACACACAGAGAGAAACAGAGACAGAGAGAAAATCAGAGAGAGACAGAGAGACACAGAGACACAGAGAGACAGAGACAGAGAGAGAATCAGAGACAGAGAGACACAGAGACACAGAGAGACAGAGACAGAAACAAAGACAGAGACAGAGATTGAGACAGAGACAGAGAGACAGACAGACAGAGAGAGAGACAGAGACAGAGGCACAGAGAGAGACAGAGACACAGAGTCAGAGACAGAGACACAGAAACACAGAGAGACAGAGACAGAGAGAGAGACAGAAAGACAGCAGGAGAGAAACAAAGACAGAGAAACAGAGACAGAAAGAGAGACAGAGACAGAGACAGACAAACACAGAGACAGAGACATAGAGAGAGACACACACATAAAAGACACACACACACACAGACAGAGAGAGAGAGAGAGAGAGAGAGAGAGAGAGAGAGAGAGAGAAGGAAAGAGAGAGAAAGTTTTAGTGGAGAAGACACTAGTCTTGAAGTTAGGAAGACTTGACTTTGAGTTCTGTATAAGGCACAACAGCTATGTGATGATAAGCAAAGTCTTTTATGTCTTCATGCCCCAGACAACAGATTATACATGAGAGAGTCCCCATGCCAGGATTGTTCAAACTGATGAATTCATTAAGTGGGGGGAGAGACAGAGAGAAATAGAGACAGAGACACTCAGAGATAACACACCCAGAGTGACAGAGAGAAAGACAAACAAAGACACAGAGACAAAGACAGAAACAGACAGAGACGCACACCCAGAGTGACAGAAAGAAAAAGAGATAGCGATACAGAGAGATTGAAAGAGAGACAGAGTCAGAGATATACAGACAGACTGAGAAAGATACTCAGAGCCACACACCCAGATTGACAGAGAGAAATAGAGACAGAGAAACAGAGATAGAGAGACCGATGAACACAAAGACAGATATACAGAGAAAGACAGAAATTTTTAACATTCATTTCTTTTTAAAAAATTCAATCATTTGAGGGATTTTTTTTTTTTGGAAAGCTACTGCAGTGGTTTGCCATTTCCTTCTCCAGCTCATTTTATAGATGAGGAAACTGAGGCAAACAGGGTTAAGTGACTTGCCCAGGGTCACCTAAATAGTAAGGGTCTAAGGTCAGATTTGATTCTGTCTAGTGCTCAATGCACTATGGGGCCACCCAGCTCCCTGACTCTCCCAATCACATAGATGCAAACATTTGGACTCACCTACTGAAACAACCTGACACAGTAAGAATCCTGTTGGTTCCGTGTTAGAACACCTGTATTTGATTCTACTATTCACTGTGCGCAAATCACCTCATCTTGGATGGACCTCAGTTTCCTTATTTGTAAAATGAGAGTCAGATCAAAATGCTTCTAAAGTCTTGAGAAAAAAGTGAGTATGTGTGTTTGTGAGTGTGAATATATCCTGGAGTTAAGGGGGGAATGTTTTTATTTTTGCTTTACTTTTTATAAAAAATACTTATGCTTCAAAATGAATGTGACTTCTGATTAGTGAATGATACTTAATATAATTACATTAAGAATTAGTAAAAGTGAAAATATCAGTGGGGGTTCATGTACTGTGTATTGAAAGACCCAAAAAGCACATTGAACTGATCTGATCTAGCCTTTCTGGAGGGGTCCATATGTGGGAGGAGGTTACTGGAAGGGATGAATTATCACTGAGCCTTAAGGGATAGATAGAATTGGAAATGGGAATGACGAGGTGAAGTGGGTGGGAAGAACCTTCCAGGATAGAGTAGTAAAAACAAAGGCATTTAGTGTGGAATACGTACGGTGGGTAGTGGATGGTACACTAGCAGTAAGGAGATTTATTCGATCTATACAATTTGATAGTGAAAACAACGTAAGCAAGAGTTTAGACTATGTGGTAGGGAGTGGGGAATTATCCAGACTAGAGCAGTGACATAGAGACAATGAAGGAATGAATTCACTTAGTCCTTGGACTTCTGGGCTAAGATTGAGTCTAATGAAACCCAGTAAAGGAGAAGTGAAAGTGATTTACTGTCAGAAGCATGACTATGGTTTTGTTATTTTGTTCAATACAGACTGAGGAGGAGAAGGATGACAGGACAGGGTAGAGGAGATAACAACTGAGTTACAACTTGTGTTGGATAGGTGGATCCTTCTCCAGAAGGTGGTGCTTTAGCTTCTAAGGCCCGTTTACAAGCCAGCCCCTTTCTAGCTTGTCAATACACTTTACTCCCTTCCATGTACCCCACCATATGGTTATACTAGCTCACATGCTGCTCCTTGCATACGATCCTCCAGTTTCCCATTCCCCAGACTTTCCATTGGCTGACCTCCAGCCTGCAATGTTCTCTCCTCTCCCTCCTCCCCTGGCCTTCCTGGCTTCTTTCAAGACTCAGCTCAAAGCTCATTTTTTGCTGGAAGCCATACTGAGTCCTGTTCCACTGCTAGTGCCTTGCCTCTGAGACTGCCTCCCATTTACTGTATTTCTCTTGTAGGTACACAGTGATTTGCATGTGGTTTCCATGTGGACTCCCCTCTCCCCTCCATTAGACTGTGAATCCCTTAAAGATAAGGATCATATTTTTTTTCCTTTTTCTATAGGGCAGCTAGGGGATACAGTGGATAGAGTTCCTGACCCACAGTCCTGACTCCTCTTTGGGAGTTCAAATATGGTCTCAGATACTTTCAAGCTGGGCAAATCACCTCATTCTGTTTACCTCAGTTTCCTCCCCTGTAAAATGAACTGGAGAAGGAAATGGCAAATCATGCTGGGATTTTTGCCAAGAAAATCCCAAATAGGGTCATGGAGAGTTGGGCCAGTCTGAACAACAACAAAACTATGTCTAGTACTTAGCACAGGACTTTGTGCATAGTGAGCTAATGTTTACTGAAAGATAATCTATTACTACCCTAGTTCCACAGATCTCAAAGCAACCAAATTTATCATCCTCCTAAAAAGCCCAAGCAGTATAACCACTGAGTAGCAAAGGGCTTCACTATGGCCAAGGATCTTCTTTAGCACCATTCTCAACAAGGATTTTCCAAAATTCTGGATTTTCCTCTAGTATCTATGTCATTGCCTCCAAGATATTCTTTCAAACTCCACTCCCCTTTCCTAGAATGGAGCTCCCAGAACCCTCCCAGCCTATTCCCAGAGGACTCCCCCTTCTTAGCTTTTGCATTCCTCAGCTCTTCCAGGAGTTTTTCCCTTCCCCCATTCCCCTCTTCCCCCACTGCACTTCCATCACTGGGGTGATCTGGCTCATCTTCCTTGGCTTAGCATCACCATCCCTTCTCTCTGCTTATCCCCCATTTAGAATGAATCTTTTAGCCAGGGGAACAAGGTTACCTGAAATGGCTTGGCTATCCCAGTTCCCTTTCCACAAAATTCTTGCTGCTGTTGTATCCCTACCTTCTGAGAGAAATGTTAATTAAAAACTTCTTTAAGGACCTGAGTTTCTTGAAATTCTTTGGTTAATTAGCACATCCTGTTAGTGGCAAGATTTTAGAACACAAACAAAGCTGAATTGTGCTCCAGCCCTCACGTCTCCCGGCAGTTGAGACTGTTCTCAGCGCTTGGGCTTTTTCTTAGTTCATTTATTTTTATTTTTGGCTCTTTCCTCCCTCTCCCTCCCTTCCTCCCTTCTTTCCCCAAGGCCAAGAAGGGTCAGCAGACTATATATTTATCTACCTGAAGCAATTGCTGGGGAATGGAGGAATTGTTTGGCTGGGAGAATGGGGTTTGAGTGGTTTCCTGTGGGCAGACATCCAGGAGTAGGAACCTCATGTGGGATGGCTGGGCTGGGCTGGGTCAGGGAGGCACTCACACAGTGGAGAATCCAATTCACCCTTAAACACTTAACTAAGTATCTGTTATGTGTCAGGCACAGTCCTGGGTACTAGGAATTAAAAGGCAAAACCCCCATCAGCTCTTGTCCCTACTGTGGGGCTGTGGGACAGATCAGGGCAGCTGGGTGACACAATGCATAGGTTGCTGCATTTGAACTCGGGAAGGTTTGAGTTCAGACTCTTATTAGATATGTGACTTTGGTGAAGTCACTTAATCTCTGTCAATATTAGTTTCCTTAAAATCCTGCCTTCCAGAGCTGTTGTGAGGATAAAGTGAGATAGCACATAAATTATGTAAATTGCTAGCTATTATAATTATTGCTATTGTAATTATTAGATAAGTCTAGTATGAGGAAAACTGAGGAGAGAGAACGACCTCACAGCTGAGGTGGTTAAGGAAGGCTTTATGAAGAAGGTGAAAGCTGAGCTGAACCTTAAAAAGAGTATAAAGATTTCCAAGAGTAGAAGGAGAAGAAGATGTATATTTCAAGTATGTGCAAAGACTTAGAGTTGGGAAATAATTTATTTTAGGAAAGAGTTAGTAATCCATTAGCCTGACATCTGGCTTTTGTGAAGGAACGTAGTATGAAATAAGATTAGAAAGGGAAGAAAGGAAAAGGGGAAGGGAATAATTTATAGAGAACTTACTATGTGCCAGGCACTTAACAAACATGATCTCATTTGAGTCTCACAACAAGTTTGGAAGGTAAGTGTGCTTTATTTCCATTTTACAGTTGAGGAAACTGGGGTAGACAAAGGTTAATGACTGGCCCATTGTCACATAGCTAGTAAATGTTCTGAGGTTGGATTTAAATTCAGGGCTTCCCAGGTCCAACATTATCCATTGTACCATCTTGGAATACCAATTGCAATGGGTCTTAAATGTCAGGAATTTTATTTGTTCTGAGAGACAATGGGGAACTTTTGTAAATTTTTAGCATGGCCAACAGTGAACTTGGGGTCAGAGGTATTTTGTTGGAATTGTGGTTCTGCTCCTTATCATCTATTTAACCTCAGTGCTAAAATGGATATCAGTTCTAGGGTCAGAGGATGCTGACTCTGATGCTGACTATCTCTATGTCTTTGGAAAAGTCACAGCTTTAGTTTCCTCATTTATAAATGAGGACTGTTAGTCTAGAGAGCCTTTTGAGGTCCCTTTCCAGCTCTTTATCAGTGAGATTACACCTCATTTCTCTTTGTTGAGCTTCAGTTTCCTCCAGTTGAAAAATGGAGGGAATGGATTGGAATCTCAAAGAATCTCAGTCCATTTGTGTGTCATGGACCCCTTTTAACAATGAATGGGGATTTCTCTAAAAATGGACTCCTTTTCTAAAATTAATATTTTGAATGCACAAAATAAGTACTGAGGAATTACCAAGAAAACCAATTACATTAAAATACATTCACTGAAATATACCTGAAGAAAAACAAGTTTGCAGACAGATTAAGAAGCCTTGAAAGAATAGATGATCACTCCTGGTCTCCTTTCACTCTATGCCTTATATTCCTATGATGTCTTCAAAGAAGTCAATGAGGAAAGAACAAATCAAAAATAGGACAACAAGGCAATGTAGAGATGACAATAATCTGGGACATGAAGAGTGACTGGTCAAGCCATATTTAAGATGAAGAAAGCAGTAGGTACTGGATTATGTTAATTATTGGTGGTGACATTTTATGGGAAGGATAAGTATGGCAGTAGCAGCTGCCATTGATCTTGGCTGGACAAGGCTTTATGGGATAGAAAATAGAATATTGAGATTAGGGTCAGGAAGAACAGGGTTCTAACCCTATCTCAGAGACTTAACTGCAAAAATCTGGGCAAACCATTTAACTTTTTAGAGACACAATTTCCCTTTGTAAAAAGGGGATAATAATAGCACCTACCTCACAGAATTCATGTAAAATTCCAATGAGATAATCGAAGTAAAGACCTTGTTGCTATTGAGCTGTTTCAGTCATGTCCAGCTCTTTATGAGGTTGGGGTTTTCTTGGCAAAAATACTGGAGTGGTTTGATATTTCCTCCTCTAACTCATTTTACAGATGAAGAAACTGAAGCGAGCAGGGTTAAGTGACTTGCCTAGGGTCACACAGCTAGTGAATGTTTGAGGTCATATTGAAACTCAAATATGTATATATAACAGGTAAAATTTTAACAAGTATATACATGTATATATATATATATATATATATAATTTATATACATACATAAAGGTTGAACATATACATATTCATAATTTTAATATATACATATAAAGCCTTAACACACATGTATACATGAAAAATTTTAATGTATGCACACATACATATAGAGATGTAAAGTTGTAATATGCATATACCTATATATAACTTTAATGTGTATATAACACACATTTGTAAAACTTTGTTATACGTATACAAATATACAAAGGTTTAACATACACATATGTATATATACATATATGCAAAGCTTTAATATGTCTATATCTACATACACACATATGAAACTTTAACATACACATCTCTACATATATGTAAAGCTCTAATGATATGTGCATACACACAAACTTTAACATATATAAAACACTTTTATGTATGCACATATATGCAAAAGTATGATATGCATACATGTATATATTTACACATAAACAAAGTTTTGATATATGTATATAGATATAAAGCTCTAATGTATAAATATATGAATATACATACATGCATATATAAGTTAAAGCTTTAAACTACACTAAGAGTTTTGGGACAATTTGTACTTGGAAACAAAAATGATACTAAAAGATATCAATAAATTCTTTTTCTTTCTTTCTTTCTTTCTTTCTTTCTTTCTTTCTTTCTTTCTTTCTTTCTTTCTTTCTTTCTTTCTTTCTTTCTTTCTTTCTGCTGAGGCTGAGGCAATTGGTGTTAAGTGACTTGCCCAGGGACACACAGCTAGGAAGTGTAAGTGTTTGAGATCAGATTTGAACTCAGTCCTCCTGACTTTCAGGGCTGGTGCTCTATCCACAGCGCCACCTGGCTACCGCCCGCCTCCCCCCCCCCCCCTTCTTTATTTTAAAAGAGATTAAGAGAGGAATTTAGAGGGAATTTAGAGAGGGGAGGAACATTGTATGAATCTTACTCTCATCAGAGTTGGCTCAAAGAAAAAATAATTGACATTTGTTTTAGAGAAAATTCTCTCTCGCCTCATTAAAAAGGGGGGGAAAAGGGAAAAGAAAAAGAGTAATAAGGAAGGAAGGGGGAAAGACCAAAGGGGGGACTTGGAGGGATTATAAAGAGGGTAAGCATCGTGATACAAGAGGGGTACATAAGTTTAAAAGGGGGAAAGAGGGTTGGGGAGGCAAGAAAAGTAAAGCATAATCTGGGGTTATTAGGATGGCAGGAAATACAGATTTATAATTCTAACCGTAAATGTTAATGAAATGAACTCCCCCATAAAGAGGAGGCAGATAGCAGACTGGATCAAATGTCAGAACCCTACAATATGTTGTTTACAAGAAACACATTTAAAGCAGGGAGATACATATAGAGTAAAGGTAAAAGGCTGGAGCAAAATCTATTATGCTCAGGTGAAGTCAAAAAGAGGGTAGCCATCTTTATCTCAGATCAAGCAAAAGCAAAAATTGATCTAATTAAAAGAAATAAGGAAGGAAACTATATCCTGCTAAAGGGAGCATAAACAACAAAGCAATATCAATATTAAACATATATGCACCAAGTGGTACGGCATCCAACTTCCTAAAGGAGAAGTTAAGAGAGTTGCAAGAAGAAATAGACAACAAAACTGTAATAGTAGGAGATCTCAACCTTGCACCTCAGAATTAGACAACCAAACCACAAAAACAAATAAGAAAGAAATTAAAGAAGTAAATAGAATATTAGAAAAATTAGGTATGTTGGATCTTTGGAGAAAATTGAATGGAGATAGAAAGGAATATACTTTTTTTCTCAGCAGTTCATGGAACCTATTCAAAAATTGACCATATATTAGGACATAAAGACCTCAAAATTAAATGCAAGAAAGCAGAAATAGTAAATGCTTTTTTTCAGATCATGATGCAATAAAACTACATTCAACAAAAAGTTAGGGGAAATAGACCAAAAAGTAATTGGAAACTAAACAATCTCATCTTAAAGAATGATTGGGTGAAGCAGCAAATTATAGATACAATTAATAATTTCACTCAAGATAATGACAATGATGAGACATCATACCAAAATTTGTGGGATGCAGCCAAAGCAGTAATAAGAGGGAATTTTATATCCTTAGAGGCTTACTTGAATAAAACAGAGAAAGAAAAGATTAATGAATTGGGCTTGCAAACTAAAAAACTAAAAGACCAAATTAAAAACCCCAATCAAATACTAAATTGGAAATTCTAAAATTAAAAGGAGAAATTAAAAATATTGAAAGTAAAAAACTATTGAACTAATTAATAAAACTAAGAGTTGGTTCTATGAAAAGCCAATAAAATAGATAAGCCTTTGGTAAATCTGATTAGAAAAAGGAGAGAGGAAAATGAAATTAGTAGTCTTAAAAATGAAAAGGGAGAACTTTCCACCAATGAAGAGGAAATTAGAGAAATAATGAGTTATTTTGCTCAACTTTATGCCAATAAATTTGATAACCTAAGTGAAATGGATGACTACCTCCAAAAATATAGACTTCCCAGACTAACAGAGGAGGAAGTAAATTGCTTGAATAGTCCCATTTCAGAAAAAGAAATAGAACAGGCAATTAAACAACTCCCTAAGAAAAAATCCCCAGGACCAGATGGATTTACATGTGAATTTTACCAAACATTTAAAGAACAATTGGCCCTAATGCTATATAAATTATTTGATAAAATAGGGAATGAAGGAGTCCTAACAAATTCCTTCTATAACACAGACATGGTACTGATACCTAAACCAGGTAGGCTGAAAACAGAGAAAGAAAATTATAGACCAATCTCCCTAATGAATATTGATGCTAAAATCTTAAATAAGATATTAGCAAAAAAGACTACAGAAAATCATCTCCAAGATAATACACTATGATCAAGTAGGATTTATACCAGGAATGCAGGGCTGGTTCAATATTAGGAAAACTATCATATAATTGGCCATGTTAATAACCAAATTAACAAAACCATATGATCATCTCAATAGATGCAGAAAAGCATTTGATAAAATCCAACATCCATTCCTATTAAAACACTTGAGAGTATAGGAATAAATGGACTTTTCCTCAAAATAATCAAGCATCTATTTAAAACCATCAGTAAGCATCATATGTAATGGAGACAAACCAACCATTCCCAATAAGATCTGAGGAAACAAGGTTGCCCACTATCACCGTATACTATTTAATATTGTATTAGAAATGCTAGCTTTAGCAATAAGAGCTGAGAAAGAGATTAAAGGAATAAGAATAGGCAATGAGGAAACCAAATTATCACTCTTGCCGATGACATGATGGTATACTTAAAGAACCCAGAGATTCTGCTAAAAGTTATTAGAAATAATCCACAACTTTAGCAAAGTTGCTGGTTATAAAATAAACCCACATAAGTCATCAGCATTCTTATATATCACTAACAAAATCCAACAGTCAGAGTTACAAAGAGAAATTCCATTTAAAGTAACTACTGATAATATAAAATATTTAGGAATCTATCTGCCAAGGGAAAATCAGAAACTTTATGAGCAAAATTACAGACCACTTTTCACACAAATTAAGTCTGATCTAACCAATTGGAAAAATATTAAATGCTCTTGGATAGGGCGAGCAAATATAATAAAGATGACAATATTACCTAAACTAATCTATTTATTTAGCGCTATACCAATCAGACTCCCAAAAAACTATTTTAATGACCTAGAAAAAAATAACAACAAAGTTCATATGGAAAAACAAAAGGTCAAGAATTTCAAGGGAATTAATGAAAAAAAATCAAATGAAGGTGGCTTAGCTGTACCAGATCTAAAATTATATTATAGAGCAGCAGTTACCAAAACTATTTGGTATTGGCTAAGGAATAGATTAGTTGATCAGTGGAATAGGTTAGGTTCAAGGGATAAAACAGTCAACAAATATAGCAACCTAGTCTTTGACAAACCCAAAGATCCCAGCTTTTGGGATAAGAACTTACTGTTTGATAAAAATTGCTGGGAAAATTGGAAACTAATATGGCAGAAACTAGGCATTGATCCATACTTAACGCCTATACACCAAGATAAGGTCAAAATGGGTTCATGACCTAGGCATAAAGAATGAAATTATTAATAAATTAGAGGAACACAGGATAGTTTACCCTCAGACCTGTGGAAGGGGAAGGTCTTTATGACCAAAGCAGAACTAGAGATCATTACTGATCACAAAATAGAAAATTTCGATTATACCAAACTGAAAAGTTTTTGTACAAACAAAACTAATGCAGACAAGATTAGAAGGAAGCAAAACTGGGAAAATATTTTTACAGTCAAAGGTTCTGATAAAGGCCTCATTTCCAAAATATATAGAGAATTAACTCTAATTTATAAAAAATCAAGCTCTTTCTCCAATTGAAAAATGGTCAAAGGATATGAACAGACAATTCTCAGATGAAGAAATTGAAACTATTTCTAGTCATATAAAAAGATGCTCCAAGTCATTATTAATCAGAGAAATACAAATTAAGACAACTCTAAGATATTACTACACACCTGTCAGATTGGCTAAGATGACAGGAAAAATAATGATGATTGTTGAGGGGATGGGGAAAACTGGGACATTGATGCATTGTTGGTGGAGTTGTGAACGAATCCAACCATTTTGAGAGAGTTTGAACTATGCTCAAAAAGTTATCAAACTGTGCATACCCTTTGATCCAGCAGTGTTACTACTCGGGCTTATATCCCAAAGAGATTATAAAGAAGGGAAAGGGACCTGTATGTGCACGAATGTTTGTGGCAGCCCTTTTGTAGTGGTTAAAACTGAAACTGAATGGATGTCCACAGTTGGAGAATGGCTGAATAAACTGTGGTATATGAATATTATGGAATATTACTGTTCTGTAAGAAATGACCAACAGGATGATTTCAGAAAGGCCTGGAGAGACTTACACGAACTGATGCTGAGTGAAATGAGCAGGACCAGGAGATCATTATATACTTCAACAACAATACTATATGATGACCAGTTCTGATGGACCAGGCCATCCTCAGCAACGAGATCAACCAAATCATTTCCAATGGAGCAGTAATGAACTGAACTAGCTATGCCCAGAAAAAGAACTCTTGGGAGATGACTAAAACCATTACATTGAATTCTAATCCTCATATTTATGCACACCTGCATTTTTTATTTCCTTCACAAGCTAATTGTACAATATTTCAGAGTCTGATTCTTTTGTACAGCAAAATAACGTTTTGGTCATGTATACTTATTGTGTATCTAATTTATATTTTAATATATTTAACATCTACTGGTCATCCTGCCATCTAGGGGAGGGGGTGGGGAGGTAAGAGGTGAAAAATTGGAACAAGAGGTTTGGCAATTGTTAATGCTGTAAAGTTACCCATGCATATATCCTGTAAATAAAAGGCTATTAAATAAAAAAAAAATAAAAGAGATTAAGAAAAAAGAAAGGAGTGGAATTTCATAGGTGGTCAAATCATGATAAAAATAATAATCACAGTCATTGCCATTTATATGATGCTTGGCCAAATCATCGAAGGTATCTGTGAGCTTCTCAATATGGATATTTCCTTGGATGTCTCAAATCAGGATGTGTTCCTGCCTCCCTTATTTCTTGTCCACTGAATACTCCCCTAAGTTTCCCACAAGGTTCCACCAAGAGTGTTCACCCAGTTTACACCTCCTGATATTCCGTCGGTCATCCCTTGCTTTCTCTCCCCAAGATCAACCCAACTTTTCTTTCTAATGAACATTTTCCTGCTGACACATTTTACTTCTGCTCTTCTTCAAAGATCCCCATTGGCTACAAGTTACTACCTACTCCTCTCCATGGTTCTCTGGGTGATGTTCATTTTGAGTACTTTTGAGACTGGTGTTTCGTATCTCTCAACCATGTAGCTTCCCTGTTAAATTTGCAAAATGCTTTATGACCCTATCCTCAATGCAACCTCATAATGACCCTTTGAGGCAGGTAAAATATGTTCTGGTCAATGAGCATTTAATAAGTACCTCTTATGTGCCAAGCTCTGAATTTCTGCAAGGCACTCGGGAACACAGAGTATGTGGGCTGAGTCATGAAGGCACGGATTCAAAGAGCAGAAAGAGTCTTTAACAGGAATCTACGCTGCCCTACATCTATTGCTTCAGCAATTCCTGACATATTGGCCCCACCTGGACTTGGTTAAATACTGTAGAACTTTCCTGCCCCAAAGAAAAGATCAGCTCACCAGTAATTTCATTTCCCTCTGGTTGATTTCTTGGATTTCACAATCTCTAGAAACTCATCATTCTGTAAGATGAAATCAATTCACACCTCCTCAGTACTCCTCATCCCTGGACCTTTCCCTCACTCCTTCTGATTGGTGAGGGAAGAAGGACATTGGAGCACTTCTTTCAGATCTTCTATGATTTAGGGCTAGCATCTAGGGAATTTACCTCATCTTTTCTCCATTCTAATCTCCAGAAATTCATCATTCTGTAAGACAAATTCAACTCTGTATCTCACTCTTTCTCATTTCCTATCCTGACTGAAGGACTTCATCATGCCTCTGATCTGGATACTCAGCTTTTCAGTTTATGTAATGTGTTCCACTATTAGATTGTAAGTTCCTTGAGGGCAGGGATTATCTCAGGTTTTTCTTTGTATCTCTATATAGCACAGTTAGTGGCACATAGTAGGTACTTAATAAACATTTATTGACTCTGACTTTGAATCTAACTCTGGAGTAGACAGCATCACACACATCACATCCCTGATTTTATGCCATATGAAGCTTGCTTCCCCTGTCCCTGGTGCTAAATCCATCCATCAAGGAATAAAAACAACAACAAAACTAAACCGTGTAATTCTGTATTTTTGTGTGTGTGTCCAAATATTTTTTGGTGCCAAAGAAATGATCTTACTTCCAATATACAGATGAAAAAATTGGGACCCAGGGAAACAAAGACTTTTGACTAAGGTCTCATAGATCATTAGTAATAGAGTGGGTAACTGAACATGTAAAATTTCCTTTCCTCCTTAAGCTATATTGCCTCTTTGTGCCCAATATCATACTAAAGAGTTTAGGGGCTATCTTAGAAAGAGACAGTTTGTCTCCAATCCTTATCTCCAAGGAATTTCCAGGTAAGGAGATGGAACTGGCAGAAGACAGCAAAATAAGACTTCATAGATTGTTCAAACTCCAATAGTGATAAATTGGTGAAGACACAGGTCAACATGGGATAAAGTCATCAGGAGGGCTTGAGTAAGGAGGTCCGATTTGACATAGGTGGGCAGAATTAAGTAGATGGAGAGAAAGGAGGAAGAAATTTTAGGATGGATAAGAAAGGAAAGAAACCAACATTTAAGTGCCTGTTATGTTCCAGGCACTGTGCTAAGCATGTTATAAATCCTATCTCATTTGATTCTCACAACTACCTTTGCAGGTATGTGTTATTATTATTCCCATTTTACAAATGAGGAAACTGAGGCAGACAGAGATTAAAGTGATTTGCCCAGAGTCACACATCTAGGATGTGTTTGAGGCCCAATTTGAACTCAAATCTTTCTGTGTCCCCTACTCTACTACTTAGCTGCCTGGGGAAATAGCTATTTGGGTTAATAGCATAAGGAAAGATGCAGGTTAGTCTGGTATTTAAGGGTATAGTGGAAAAGAAAGCGGATATGGAGCAGGAATGGGATGTGTTGGGAAATAATGGAAAATGAGGTAGAGAGAGTAGGTAAATCAGGTTTGGATTATGCAGGGGATCGAAAAGCCTTCTCTCATGAGATATGACTAGACAGTCTCTCAGATTCTTCCTAGTTCTAAAATAAGATATTCTAAAATTCCTTTCAGTGGTAACATTTTTTTTACTTAAGGCTCCTCTCTCTCCATAACACTTTATGTTCTAACATTATGTGTCTTAAATTTACATCTGTCTCTGACAGTTTATGTTCTAGGATTTCTTTCAGTTCTGGCCTTCGATGTTCTGTAACACTTCCATCCAGACTCACTCTTCCAACCCTTTGAAGACACTGGCACATTGGGTTCCCCCAAAGGAAGCAACTATTACTACCATCTTTCTAGCCTCTGCCAGTATGTTTCCCCTTTAACAATAATCCTGAAGACTCAATTAGTTCTTTAGCAAAGGGATTCACTCAAATGCCGTGGCAAGAACATAGTTATCAATTCCTCTTCATTTCTAAAAGTGGGGGACACTCTCCTACAAATACATATAGAGTCCTTGGAAGGAGGATTAGACACAAGCTTACAATAGAGTAATGGATCATTCTTGTGGATAATACATGGAATGAGGTAACTCACAATTGCAGAATGGCTATTTGAAGTCCAGACCATTCTTACAAAGTTTGCTGTGGGGTATAGCGTCTAGAATGAACACTACTCATCTACTTGAAGGTCATGGTGTCTTATGTAGGACAGCAGCTCTGTGATAAAGGAATTAGTTCCTAATTAAAGGAAACACCACTTTCAGATTGTTTCCCTCACCATCCCAGGTTACAACTGGCTTGGGAGGAAGAGGGGAGAAAAACAACTAATATTCTTATATTAGTCTGAGTAGTCTTTGGGAACATATACTCCAGCTCTCCCGACCCTGGGGAAGGGACAGTTGAGCTGCAGTGCTCAGATCCAATAAAATGAGCAGTATTTGTTATTCGTTTTTCCTTCTCTTGTTGTCTGAACAAATGGAGTAGTCTATACCCTGGGATGAGTTCATTCTCTTACTCTAATTCTTTCACTTGTAATTGAGCTATTGAAGGCTTTTCTGAGTTATGGAATGTTTCTTTGCTTCCAGAGTCCTTCTTCTTTACATTGGCTTTATAAAATCTTTATCTATTTCCATATCCAACCTTCAGTTTGGATGACTTACCAACTGGCTGCAGCACTCTGTTCTAGATCTGCCATTCTGTGTTCTAAGGTTTGTCCTGCCTCTGACATCCTGGGTTCTAAGGGCTCTCCCAGCTCTGACATCCTGGGTTCTAAGGGCCCTCCCAGCTCTGACCTCCTGTGTACTAAGGGCCCCCCAGCTCTGACATCCTGGGTTCTAAGGGCCCTCCCAGCTCTGACCTCCTGTGTTCTAAGGGCCCCCCCGCTCTGACATCCTGTGTTCTAAGGGCCCTCCCAGCTCTAACACCCTGGGTTCTAAGGGCCCCTCCAGCTCTGACATCCTGTGTTCTAAGGATCCTCCCAGCTCTGACCTCCTGGGTTCTAAGAACCTTCCCAGCTCTGACATCCTGGGTTCTAAAGATCCTCCCAGCTCTGACCTCTGGGTTCTAAGGGCCCTCTTAGTTCTGACATTCTGTGTTCTAAGGACCTTCCCAGCTTATGATCCCCGCAATTATTTCTTCCTAATGTTGTTTTGTCATATTCTTTAAATCATCTCTGTTCAGCAATATTCATTATTTTGAATTGGTGATTTTCCTGCTTTGGGTAGCAGTTAAATTGGCAGGCCCATTTTCTAATGCCTCCCATATAAATGTTTTTTTTTAAAGAAAGAAACAAATACCCTGAAATAATTTCCTGTCACCGTTTACTAGCTTGTAAGAAAAAGTTAATTACTGCCAATGCAAGAGCCTGTGTCTTTTTTGAATACATCTATCTCTGGGCTTTATGATAAAGGAATTAGTTCCTAATTAAAGGAAATACCGTTTTCAGATCGTTTCCCTCGTCGTCCCAGATTACAACCAGCCTGGGAGGAAGAGGAGAGAAAAACAACTCATACTCTGTGTTCCTATCAGCCATCAAGCTTGAGTGGTCTTTGGGAATGTACACTCCAGCTCTCCCTGACCCTTGGGAGGGGACAGCTGAGCTGCAGCGCTCAGATCCAATAAAACCGGCAGTATTTGTTATTAGTTTTTCCTTCTCTTGATGTCTGAACATATTGTACTCTCTGTGCTTTTCAGCTGCAGTCAAAACCTGATTTGTACAAATGTGCCAAGGAGAGGCTCTAGCCCCTACGTGCAAATCTCATTGCAATCAGAGAAGGACTGTGTTTATTCATGTAAATACCCCTTCAATCCCTGCTGCTAGTATTCCAGTAGTGAACACTAGTATCCTTGGCTTGTAAACATGATTATAGAAAGTGGGGAGTGGGGGCACTTGCACCCTCTGAATTAAAAGTGCCCAGCTATTTTTTTCTCATCGTCATCACTTGCAGTTTGCTCTATCATAAACCCATCAGGGACCAGACAGACATTATAATGTAAATTGCAAACGAGTGACCCTTCCTGATGTACCTTGATTTCATATCTGTAAACTTCCCACGATGGGCAGGTTGGTAGAACCCAACTTTCATCTTGATTACTACTTATTTGTTCTTGGAAATTGGAGGTTGGGTAGTCACTTTTTGTTCTGGGCCTCAGTTTCTCTATTTATAAAATGAACTTCATGACTTTTAAGTACTTTTATAATTCTGAAGTTGTTATTTATTTAGAGTTGTACATAGAGATGATGCATCTTGTGTCTCAGAGGGAAAAGAACAGAGCTTAAACTAGGGGATGTTTCATTTTGGGGTAAAAAGTTCTTTCTGGAGTACTTCAGAACCAAGATCAAGAACCATGTGACCAGAACAGTTGCACCAAAGGCAGTTTCATTGTGCTGTAGGGCTAGCATGAATCAAGAGGGAGAATTAAGTTGTTTGCTACAGAAAGAAAGCATATCCTTGGATGTCCACATCCTAACACAAAGCTCATTTTGTTCCAGGTTAGTTTTGGCTCTGCCATAACTAGGGCAGCAAGATGGCAAAATGGATAGAGTTCTAAGCTTGGAGTCACAAAATCTCATCTTTCTGAGTTTACCAGCTGTGTGACCCTGACAAGTCACTTAACCCCGTTTGCCTCAGTTTTCTCATCTGTAAAATGAGCCAGAGAAGGAAATGGCAGACCACTCCTGTATCTTTGCCAAAAAAAAAAAAAAAAGCCCAAATGGAGATGTAATGGAATTCTTTCATTCTCATAGGCATCTGGGGAGAAATTCCCCTACCCAAACACATTAGCTTACTCCAGTGGCTCATATACTATGATATAGTTATAAAGTGCTTTACATTTCATTTGTTCTTCACAGCAAGCTTATTGGGGGGATGGTGGTGTTGGTAAGAGAGTCAAAGGACCAAGTGTTATTAACCCTATTTTGCAGATGAGGAAATAGAGTCTTACAGAGGATCACAAAGTTAGGAAACTGCCCAGTCCTCACCAATTCCAGGCGAAGCTCAACTGAAGTGCCTCCTGCTACATGAGACCTTTCCTGACCTCCCCCCTCAAATATAAACTCTTTTTCCATTCCTGAAAGGATTGTGTATTTTGTATTTATTTATCCACAATGCATTGTTGCTCCCCTTATAGAATGTAAATTCTTTGAAGATAGAGATTAGGTAAATTGCATCTCTTCTTGGTCTTTGTTTCTCAAATGTAAAATAAGGGAGCTGGACCAGATGGCTCCTAGCATCTCTTCTAGTTCCAAATCTATAATCTCATGATGTGGTTCATGCTCAAAAATGTAGAAATCACTTTTTTTTTTTTTTTTTTAGTGTTTTGGCTTCTGTTTGGATACCTTGAACTGCTGTGAGCTCAGTACCTCACAAAGAAGTCTGTTCAAGAAATCACTCTGGTTATTTCTTAGTTTTCCCTTTTATTGAACAGAAACTTGTGTCTTTTAAAGCTTGAAACCAGAGACCTTAATTTCCTCTGGGTCTCAAGGAACAAGTGGGTTCTTTGTCCACCGATACTCTTGAACTTGAGTTCTCTAAGGACAGAGAATAAAGGGTTGTTGTTGTTGTCCATGATCATCCTCTGGTTTGAGATGCAGGGAGGACAGGGACCCTCCTGAGACTGACTTCACAAAGAATAACTCAGGTATCTGGATAACCTATCACCTGCTTTGCCAACTAAAATCCTGTCAGCACTCCATAGCTTGGGGAGAGCTGCCCAGGGATTGTCAGTTTGCATGGCTAGGGATCTAGGTTTTGTATTGCTTATGGGAGCCTGGAGATCAGTGGTTTGGGCAATGCCCTGTGCCTCCTCCCAGAGCTTTCCAGAGGTTCAGCCTGATCAGAAACCCATTATTAATCTTTCTAATAAGAGCACCTCCCTGGCCCAGGATTTAGAGGCACCGTGTTGGGAGGCTTCTGCCGGATGGGCTCATTTGCTCTCTGTTATATTTATAGTTGAGCTGCCTTCCTTCCCAGCTAATTGGAAATGTCAGTCCACTTTTAATTTGTAACGAAGGAACCAAACTCCTCACCCTTTGTTGTTTGCATAAATTGAGACTTTATGGGAGTGCATGATTCTTGAGGAAATGTTATATCCAAATTGTTTAAAATATTCATGAAACCAGGTTATCAGAGAAGAGTTGCTAGACAGGTTGACTGGTTAGGTAAGACTAACTTTCCTTTGTTTTTGTTCCCCCCTCCCTTTCTCTTTTTTTCTTTCTCTCTCCTGTGTTTTCTTCTTTTCATCTCTTTTCTCTCTTCCCTATATCTCTTCATCTCTCCCACATCAACCTTTCCTTCATCTTTCTTGTTTTCCTCCTTTCTTCTCTCTACCTCTCTCCTCTCTTTCCTCTTTCTTCTATTATTTTCTTCCCCTCTCTCTTTTCTCTTCCCTGCCTCTTACATCCCTTTTCCCTCCTTTACCTCCTCCTCCTCTTTCTCTCTTTCTTCCTCTTTCCCATTTCTATTTTTCTCTTTCCCCTCTTTATCTCCAGTCCATTTCCCCTTATTTCTCTCTCCCCTTTACCTCTCTTTTCTCTGTCTCTCTGTCTGTCTCTCTGTCTGTCTCTCCCTCTCTCTCTCCTCTCTCTCTCTCTCTCTCTCTCTCTCTCTCTCTCCGTTTCTGTCTCTCTCTCTCTTACACACATCTTTCTTCCTTCTTTTATTTCTCTTACCCTTTTTTGCTTCCCTCTTTCTATCTTCACTTTTCTCTCCCTCTCTCTGTCTTTCTCTCTGTCTCTCTCTTTGTCTCTCTCCCTCTCTCTCTGTCTCTCTCTCCTTCTTTTTTTCCTTCCCTCTCTCTTTTTCTCTCCCTCCCTACCTCCCTCTCCTTTCTTCCCTTACTCCCTCCCTCCTTCTCCAATCACTTTCCCCTTATTTCTCTCTCCCCTTTACCTCTCTTCTCTCTGTCTCTCTGTGTCTTGCTCATTGCAAGAGGAAACCCTTTCTCTTTCTTTCCCACTCTTTCTCCCCTGACTCCCCCATTTCTCTTCTTTCTTACTTTTGTCACATTTCTCCTTTTTTTCTTCTCATCTCTTTACCATGGTTTTGTTCTCCATTTCTTTACCTCATTCTTCTTCCCCAGTACTCTACCCATCCATCTCCCTTATCTTTCATTATTCCTTTCTCTTCTCTTCTATCTACCTTCTTCCTTCTCCCCTTTCTCTCTCTCTCTACTCCCCCTCCCTCCTCTCCTGTCGTCACTTATTCCTATCAGGTTATTTTCCCACTATTCTCAGGTGAATGCACATTGAAAACACTCTCTCAGCAGCCCCTCTCTCCTTCCATGCTGATGTGCTCACAGCACCCAGGCTGCTGTCCAATTACCTTAAAGCCACATACACCAGCATGCTGTTTAAATCTTGACACTCCTAATTCTTCTTTTTCTAATATCTTTCTCCCCACTTCCCAAGAACTGCAATCTAGAGTTTCCCTTTGCAATGAACAAGACAGACGGGGGGGGGGTGGAGAGGGAAAGAGAGAAAGAGGAGGGAGGGAGAGAGGGAAGAAAATAGAGGGATGGAGGGAAGGAAGGAAGGAGAGGGAGGGAGGGAGAGAGAAAGAGGGAGGAGAAAGAGAAAGAGAGAGGGAAGGAAAGAGGGGAAAAGAGAGGGAGAAACAGAGAAAGGCAAAGAAAGAGAGAAAGAGAGAGAGAAGGAGGGAGGAGAAAAGAAAGGAGGAGGGAGAGGAGGGAGAGACACAGAGGGAGAGAGACAAAGAGAGAAAAAGAGAGAGACAAAGAGAGAGAAACAGAGAGACACACACAGAGAAACACAGACAGACAGATGCAGGGACACAGAGATAGACAGGGGTACAGAGGGAGATAGAGACATACAGAGAAATACAGAACGGAGAAAGAGAGAGAGATACAGGGAGACACAGACTCAGAGAGACAGAGACAGACAGAGACAGGCACAGAGGAAGATAGAGACACAGAGAGACAGAAATAGAGATGGGAAAAGAAAGGGGAAGGAGGGGAAATGAGAGAGAGAAAGAGAAACACACAGAAAGAGACAGAGACACACACATAGAAACAGAGAGAAAGGCAGAAAGAAAGATAGAGACAGAGACAGAGTCAGACACAGACACAAAAAAAGAGGCACAGAGCGAGATAGAGACACACAGAGAGACAGAAACAGAGCGAGAGAAAAAGAAATGAGAAGGAGGGGGGATGAGAAAGAGAAACAGAGGTGGAGAGAGACACACACAGAGACAGAGACAGAGAGAAAGACAGAGAGACAGACACAGACAGGTGCATAGGGACATACAGAGATACAGAGCTAGACAGAGTTAGAGGCACAGAGAGAGACAGAGACACAGAGAGCAGAAACAGAGAAAAAGAGAAAGAAATAAGATGGAGGGAAATGAGAAAGAGAGACACAGAGAGAAAGAGAAAGAGAGGGGAGGACATTTTTCCATTTCAGAGACAGCACCTGTACTTGTCTTCCTTTTAACCTTGCTCAAGCTTCTGACAGGGTGGTTGTTACATACAGGCATATTTCAAAAACCCAGAATCTCGGAGTTGGAGGGGATATTAGATTACATCTGTTCCTCTTTGGACCTCAGTTTAAGTATAGGCTTCCCAATGATCTGAACAGGAATGAGTTGATTGGGAAATTAGTGAGCTCCATATCAGTGAAGTGAAGGCTGGTTCATTTGTCCAGGATATTAAAGAAGGAGTTACTAGGTGAGGGAGGGGATTAGATTAGATATCCTCTGAGGTAGGTTTTAATTCTAAAATTCTATGATTTGATGACATTCTAATATCCAGACTTTACCTCAGCATTTTTTCTCAGGAGCACATTTTTGATCTTGCATCTCCTTAAAGTTTTCCCTCAACTCCCTCCTTTGTGTTGTAGTTTTATCTGAGTACAGGTTGAGGACTCAAGCCCTCTCCAGTAGAACACAAACTCCATGAAAGTCTACACTATTTGAGGATTACCCTCAACCTCAGGCTGAAGGTAAAGAGGCACATGACTGGGAGGCTGACTCTTGGGTGAGGACCAAATTAAAATAGAAAATGATACTACATTTATTCTATTAACTACTGCAATGACGGTGTCAGAGCAGTGGAAAGGGAGGGGGGTGAGCAATGGGTGCTAAGAATCTAACAGCTTAAAAAACATCTTTAACATTAATTGTTGTCTCTCTAAAAATATTTTCCAATAACCAATAAATTGATATATTACTGGAAAAGAATAGGAGTTGGGTCAGGAAGGCCTGAGATCAAATCTAGCCTAAAGACAGTGACATTAGGCAAGTCTCTTAAGTTTTCTTCATCTATAAAAGAAGAAAAAGCATCTATCTCCCAGGGTTGTTATGAAATCAAATGAGATAATAATTTTAAAGCACTTAGTAATATATCTGACATATAGAAGGTGCTGCATAATGTTAGCTGATCTTGTTGTTATTGCTGTTCTTAGCTATAAGGGAACAAAAGGCTAGAATAAAATTTCAGCCAAGTAGAAGAATAGAATTCAGGTTTTCCTTAGGCAAATGAAAATTCCATTTCATCATGAATTCAAAGGT
The DNA here is from genome assembly GCF_902635505.1 of Sarcophilus harrisii. Taxonomy (NCBI): domain Eukaryota; kingdom Metazoa; phylum Chordata; class Mammalia; order Dasyuromorphia; family Dasyuridae; genus Sarcophilus; species Sarcophilus harrisii. Next base: position 552,029,412 of record NC_045428.1, read on the forward strand.
TGTAAGAAAAATCATTTCATGGAATACTTGGTCAGTTTGATGAGATTAGTGGTGATGAGGCTAGTGGCAGTCAGAGAGTTGTTAAAATCCCCTTTTGGTCGGCACAGAGGTTCTTTATGAAAGAATTCATGAAACCCGAAATATTAATTGGCAAAAATGAAAGTTTATTGTTGGATAGGAAGTCAGCTGTGTTAAGAGACTGACTTCTTTAGTGGCAAAATCCTATTAGGAAAATGGTGGCTGGCATTGAGAAGGCCAGAAGAGAATTCCTTCTCAGCGAGTATGGTCTTAGCAGCAGAACAAGCAGCTTTGCACCTTCTGCAAGGTCCTGTTAGAGAAATGGAAGCTGACACTGAGAAAAGAATGCCTTCTCAGCGGGCAGGGTCCTAGAAGCAGAGCAAGCTGCTTTGGACTTTCTGCAAAGAGTGAATTCAGAAACTGTCCTTTAAAAAGGAATCTTGAGGCTTCAGATTTAAGAAAGCCAAAGTCCACAGGGCTAGATGCTTATCGGTATCTGGTCCAAATCTCCAATTGGAATTAACAACTTCAAAAGGGGTACTTTTGGACCAAGATTTCTAATTGAATCAAAGGGTCTGGCATCCCCAAAAGATAACTTATCTGGGGGGAGACTCCAAAAGGGATCACAGTTCAAAAGGGAACACAGTTTCACAGTGATAATTTTAAAGGGAACACAGTTTCCCTCCCCTTTCAAGTTCATCTTGTACTGGTTCAGAGGAGTATAAGCCAAAAGGACATCATAAAGATAACTATAGTGTACTTGCCAACATTTGTCTTAGAAGTTGGAGAAGGAGAAAAATTCTGTGAAGAATTTTGTAAGAAGCTCAAATTAAGTCAGAATATACTTTAATACCCGGTGACTTCAATGCAAATGCGAGTATATTGGAGGATGCTGAAAAATATATGGCATAATATGATCCAGGTATAAAAGAAGCCAAAAGATTATAAAGTACACAGAAGCCTCATGATTAAATAGGATGAAAACATTTTCCCCCCAGGGGAAAAATATTCAGATGGTTCTAACTATGGTGAGCACAAGTTCTAAGAATAGAATCACAAAACCTTAAACTGACTTTATTTTAATAGATAAGATAGAGCCATTATTTTTGAATCAGTTGTCTAAACACAGTCTGATTATTGGCTGATTAGAATGAAAATCAAAATCAATGTCAAATTAGAATGACTAAAGATGAGAAAGGACAGTGTGCTCTTAAAACAGCTCTGACCTGTAATAGTCAAACAAGCATATTACTAATTGATTAAAATAAAAATCAATGTAAAATTAGGAAAATGATTAAAGGTGAGAAAGTACAGTGTGTTCTTCTCTGACTTAGGCAAGTAAGTCAATGACATGGAGAAATGCGAAGTATATAAAGAAACAGACATTGACATGGACATCCATTTTCTAGAGAAATTTAACTAATATAAAGCTATGATTTCAGTAAGGAAATCCCAAAATCCCAGAAATGGCCTCATCCCACAAACATTTAGTCATTATCATTCATGCTTGTGGAGCACTTTACTGATTGCAAAATATTTTACATGTGTGATTGATTGGTGGGATCTGTCAATGAAGAGGGGGCTTGGGACCCTCTTTATGGAGAATTGTGATAACCTCTAATGGAAAAGCCTTGGAGAAGTATTGAAAGATGCTTAGCTATTGTGTAACTGGTTCTAGTCTATTAACCACTGTTAACCACTGTGAATGGCTGTCTCTTTGACTACATAGACAGAGCTGGGGTTACCTATCATATGCACTAAGCAGCCATGGAAAAAGGTGAAATGGATTTAAAAAAAAATAAAATAGACCTTGACATGAACATCTATTTCCTATTTGGTCTCATAGTCAGAGCTGGGCTTGCCCACTACAAGCACTAGACAACCAGAGGATCGTTTTATTTCTTTGTGTGTTCTCTCTCTTGATTTCACTCCTTCAGTGTTGATCTCTGGTGAGAGATAATGCTATAAGGAGAGAGGTCTTAGGATTTCTCACTTCAGAAGCCAACATGTGGCCCCATGAAATCAGGTCCTGGTCTTTTTGTCTTGCTTTTCTTTTTCTCTTTAAGGAGAAGATAAATTTAGAGGCTCTAAATCGGAATTTTGAAAAGTCAGGAGATTAAGCCTTTGGGATTTCAGGAGGCTGAATCTATGCTGGATTTAGTCATTGGAGGAAGGGAAAAAAATGAGTATTTATGTGGTAGCATTTATGTACCAGACTCTGCCTTAGCTCCTTACAAATATTATCTTGTTTGATCCTCATAACAATCCTGAGAGATAGATTTGGGAGATGTCTCCCATTCTATAGTTGAGGAAAGAAGCAGACAGAAGTGAAATGATTTGCTTAGTGTCTATCCATTGTACCACTCAGCTGCTTAAGGGCTCATCTGGAAGCAATGCTACATTTGGATGTGAACTTCATGGGGCCATTGCTATGTAGGAACTGAGCTAAGTTCTAGTCCACTCGCCCCAGAAACTGGAGGGGGACAGGGAAAACCAATTGGGAAAATTGGTTAAATGGCACTGGAATGCTGGTAACCAAGATGTAAATGAGAGAAATAACTTGTGGGGGGTTTGATCAAAAGGCTGTAGGAAAGAAGACATTTTCAGGGGACCTACAGAACCCTAAAGTAAAGGGGTAATAAAATGACTCTGGGATGGTGAACCAGAACAAATTACATACACACTCTCATTTGATCCTCACAGTAACTTTGAGAGGTAGGTCCTATTATTATCCTCACTTTTTAGTTGAGAACGTTGAAGTTCCAAGACAATAAGTGACTTACTCAGGCTCACATGGCTTATAAGTATCAGGTGAGATTTGAACCCAAGTTTACCTGACCCCAAATATTGCACTCTATGCCTTATACGTGACACTTTTTTCTTAGCGAAGCAATCAGATTTAAGTGATATGCTCAGAGTCACACAGCTAGAAAGTATAAAGTATCTGAATCCAGATTTGAACTCAGGTCCTCCTGACTTCAGAACCAGTGATCTATCCATTACATCTCTAACCTGCCACCCCCAGGCACTTTTTAAGTGCCTGGCCCAGAAGAGTCTGAGACTTGGCAATCAAGGACCAGACCATTTTAGAACAGGAACTGACTTTCCAAGCCTTCTGGAAAAGAGGGGAGGAAGATTACGAGTAATATCACTTCCAAAAAACGTGAGAAGCAACAGAGGAAAAAATGAGTCTGCAGAAAGCTTGAAGCAAGACCCAATTAAACCTGATCATCCCAAGAGCATTTAAAAATGAAACTTGAAGGACAACAAACAGATGGAAAATTATAAAGATCTGTCAACAGTTTTATAACAATGCATTTTTTTTCATCTAGGAGGATGAAGTCACTATTCTAAACTCTCTCTTTTCAAGTCCCACAGTCTGCATAAGGAAGGGAAATGTACCAAAAGACAACAATGGAAAGAAAACTAGACCTGATCAAATAAGTAAGGAAAAGCAAGGATGATTTTGAGGGCATTAAGGGTCCAATGTAAAGATAATTGAAAGATGAAAGAATTCCAAATGAGTGGATAGAAAAAAATCACAGATGGCTGTGATTTCAGAGAGTGGTGTTTAGGAGGACATCAATAACCACCTATCCATATGTCTACTTTTTCATGTCTATAAAATCTTTGTGAAACTACTCTACATATGGTTGGCATTTATATGGCTTTTTAAGGTTTGCGAAGCACTTTACAAATATTATCTCATTTGATACACATAATAATACTGGCAAGAAAGTGCTATTATTATCCCCATTTCACTGATGAAGAAATGGAGGCAAATAGAGGCTAGATTTGAACTGAGGTCTCCCTAATTCCAGATCTAGAACTACCTTCTTTGGGGGTATCCTTGCTAAACATATGCAGTGTTATAGAAGGTCACGAACAATAGTTGTATAAGAATAAATGTAATGGATGATGGTAATCTGGATGGAGGACCTGTGCTGACAAAATCACAAATCCCTAGGATAGCATCAAAAATATTCTCTGTGTGTAACAGTGTTTTGCCATCTTCTTCTCCAGGCCATTTTACAGATGAGGAAACTGAGGAAACAGGGTTAAGTGGCTTGCCCACTAGTAAGTGGGCTAGTAAGTGTCTGAGACCAGATGAGTCTTTTTGACTTCAGGGCTGAGTCACCTGGCTGCCCCAAGGAAAGAAACGATTTTGAAGGTAAAGTAACATTCCACACAGATTTAGAACTATTAAACAATCCTTGTTATTGTTGTTAAGTTGTGTTGGACTCTTTATGACTCCATCTGAGATATCCTTGGCAAAGATATTGAAGTAGTTTCCTGTTACCTTTTTTTAGCTTATTCTATAGGTAAGGAAACTGAAGCGAATTAAGGTTAAGTGACTTGCCCAGGATCATACAGCAGATCACATAGTATCTGAAGTTATTAGAACTCAGGAAGATGTGTTCCTGAGTCCAAGCCCAGTGCTCTATACACTATGGTACCACCTAGCTACTCATTAAGGACATTAATTATTATTCTATTATATACTTTTATCCTATCCTATTTTATTTTATCCCATAATCAGTAGGGCACCATTCAAGATTTTTAAGTTATGGAACGATACTTAAATTTTAGATAGATTATTTTGGCAGCTTTCTGATGGGCAGATTGGAGAAGGGAGACACTGAGAGCTGGGAGTCCAGTTATGAGACTGGTAACAGTAGTCTGGATAAGAGGTAACAGTAACAACAATAATAACAATAGCTAGCATTTATATATGTTTACTTATATGACAGGCACTGTGTTAAACTCTTTACAATTATCATCTCACATAATCCTCATAACAACTCTGGGAGGTAGTTGATTATTATCCCTGTTTTACAGATGAGGGAACTGAGGCAAATAAGGGTTACCCCAAATTACAAGCTAATTAATAATAACTATCACGTATGTGCAAAGCCCTTGGTCACATGAATGGAGAGAAAGGGACAGATGTGAGAGATTTTTAAGTGGGAAGGGCAAAGTATAGCCAGGTATTGCCTATTGGGGAGGATGATGAGCGAAGGGTCACTCTAAAGTTGTAACAGTGGGTGACTTGAGCATTTAGACATTTAGGAGCAGGAGCAGAAAAAGCAGATAATTGGAAAAGTGAGGAGTGATCTAGGGTTAAATACTGGTAGGAGCCTTGTAACAACAGTCCAAAAGAGCAGGGGAATCAAGGATGGAGGGCTACACATAGTGAAATCAGTTGAATAGGACAACCATAGAGAAAGTATTTATTAAGCATTTACTGTGTGTCGAACACTGCTAAATGCTGAATGTTAAATGCCAGGAATCTAAATGCAAGCCAAGTAGTCTCTACCCTCCAGGAGCTTATACTCTAATAAAAGAAGATAATTCATATAGGCAGGGGAGTGTTAGTAGATATTTAACAATCAGCTGCACGATGCACTTTTATGTTTGATAAGCAAATAAATTTGTGTTTATAAAAAATGTTATGTAATAAACATAAATAAATACGAGCATTATGTTCGAATGTTTATTAACATTTTCTCCATCATTTTCTTAAAATGAGACTCGGGAATGGGCAAACTCCAACTCTGGGGACAAATCAGGCGCCTCAAAGTAGACCCAGCAAACTAGTTGTACTGTATTTAAAAATGTAAAAACTATTCTGAATTTGGGGCAAACCCAAAGAGGCAGCTGGATTTGTTCCTCGGGCTGGAGTTTGTCGATTGCCTTCCCCCTCCCATCCTCCAAAACAAAACAATAAATCAAGTCCTGGTTGGCAGATTCTGAGGTGCAAAAGCTCCCTTTGAAGACTGAAGCCTGAGTTTAAGCTGGCTCTCCAAACTTTAGGGGAGATTCATACAAAGCTCCGGGGCTCAGGGAGGAGATGTCTCCAGCCTGTCAATGCGGAGTGATGGGGAGGTCTGAAGAGGGAGACCAGGTGTGAGATGAGCTGTGGCTGTGGTTCTTGCTGAAATGGGGGTCCTGGGGAGATAGTGGTCAGCCTGGAGAAGTCTAGGGAGGGGAGAGCAGGGGAAAGGCTTCCGAGGTTATGAGAAGAAAGACAGTCCAGCCCAGATGAGATAGTCTGGGAGAACCGTGGAGGAAAGGCTCCTTCCCACGCACTCACCTAATGGCCCTCATTTCCAAACATCCACGGTCCACCTTCCCATAAACATATGTGTGAGGGTTCTGAGCACAGATATGCATTCATCACTCCATGAGGCAACATTTATTCCCTGCCTCAACCCCAGGCCTTCATTCACTCTCTCTCCCCAGCAGGCAAAGCTTGTTTTCAACCAAAGCTCAAGCAGCCAGAATTTCAGCTGTACCTCTAACCAAGAGGCGCCATGCTGCCCCTAAGTGCTTATCTCAGCTTGGGCCAGACCTGGCAGGGGGAATGTTTATCCTTTCTTCGGGAGGGCTGGTGTTTCTCTCTGTCTCTCTGCCTTCCTCCCTCCTTACCTCCTCTCTCTCTCTCTCTCTCTCTCTCTCTCTCTCTCTCTCTTTCTTCTCTGTCTCTATCTCTCATTCTCTCTGTCTGTCTCTGTCTCTCTGCCTTTCTGTCTCTCTGTCTCTCTTCCCCCTCCTCTCTGTCTCTTCTCTTTCATGTATCTCCGACTGTCTTTTTCTTTTCTTTTTCTGTCTTTCTCTCTGTCTTCCTCCCCTTCTCTTTCCTCTCTCTCTTCTTCCCTTCCTCCTCCTTCTCTCTCTCTCTCTTTCTTTTTCTCTCTTTCCTTCTTTTTTTCTCCTACCCCTCCTCTCTTTCTCCTCCCCCTCCTCTCTCATTCTCTCTCTTCCTTCCCTTCTGTTTCCAATTCCTCTTCCTCTCCCTCCCTCCTTCTCTGTTTCTGTCTCTGTGTCTCTCTCTCTCTCCACCCCTCTCTCCTCCCCTTAGTTTATTCCATTTGTGCCATTTTTGTAATAGTGTTCCCAGCCCCAATTAAACCGTGCCCACAGCAACTCTCGCTTTTTACTGCCTTCCTGTGGGCCTCAGGAGGCAAGAGAATAAGCTGGGAGGCCAGAGGTAGAGAGTAGAGGACAAAAAGACGTTGTTCAGCAGCAGGGGGAATGGAAGGAGGGGAGGGGGTAACCTGAGCTAAATCAAAAACAGTCTGGGAAGGAGGTGGAAAAGGCCCAAAGCTGATCTCCCACAGAATCTGAGCATCTGGCTAGCCCCCAGCACCTGAGGATAAGCAAGCCTGTAATTCAGCTGTCTGCAACTCATTGGCCCAGCATTCCTAGAGCCCACCAGCCCTCCCCAACATTTCATATGTGAGGAAAATGAAACCCAGGGACCTGGCCAAGGTCACACCACAAATTCAAGGAAGGGCTAGGAACCAGGTCTCCCGATTCTCAGGTCAGGGCTTATTTTCCTTCCCTAATCTCCTATTAAATAATGATATCTCCCTAGGCTTTCAAGTTTGATGAGCCACTTTGACTAATTTTGACCTTGAAAGAGAGGAAGGCAAAGTATTACCATCCCCACTTTATAAATGAGTAAAACTGAGACTCTGAAGGAGGAAATGGTATTCCCAGCAACATGTAGCTAGTAGATGTCAGAATAATCTAATTTAGAATTCAGGCCCCCAGGAAACAAAATCCAGTGATATTCTTCTTTTGCCACGATGCCAGATGATGTGTGATTTTCCCCTTGCAACCACCCTGTGAGGTAGGAAAAGCAACTACTTTTAATTTCCTTATTTTACACTTGAAGAAACCTGAGGTTCAGATGAGTGTAATCCAAGATCAAGAAGCTTGAGGAAAAGGAAATTTAGGGTCAGGAGGGCCTTGAAGGGAAAGAGGTTTAAGATGGGGGGGAGGGTTTGGGGGAGGAAGTCTAAGGTCAAAGGGGCCTTGGAGGGGGGGAGGTCCAAGATCAGGTGGAGTATGAGAGGGAAAAAAGTCTAGGGTTAAGGAAATTTTGAGGGAAAGAAGTCCAGGATCAGGGAGCTCTTGAGGAGAAAAGAGCTTGATTCTCGAGTTAGTTCCAAAGCTCAATTCTGCCTCTTGGGAACTTGTTGAATTTGGGCAAGATGTTTAGCTTTTCTGAATCTCTCTTTTTTTCAAATATAAATGGATATGGTTGGGCCAAATGGTCTCAGGGATACATTCTCTTCCTAGATTTGTGATCCAAGGATTCAAAGTCACCCACAGCAAGCTGAAACTCCAACCCTGATGTTTTGGGACTAAATCTTTCTATCATATTTCAACCATTCTTAGCTTTGGGACAGAACACCAAGATTTGGGATCATATAAATGAGTCAAATCATGGCTTTGCCCTTTATTACCTGTGTGACTTAACCTTTCCTCACCTGGAAAGTGAAGTGGCATTGGACTAGATAGCTTGGAAGCTCTCATCCTGCTCTGAACTTTGATCCTCAGCCTCCATAGAGAGCATGGTGGGGCTCTCCAACCATGGAGATCTGGAGTTAGGAGACTTAGATTCAAATTCTAGCTGCATGTCCTTGGGCAAGATAGTGGACATTTGCCTCAGTTTCCTTATCTGAATAATGAGGATAATAATAGCATCTAACCTTCCAGAACTGTTGTGAGGCTCACATGAGATAATAATTGCAAGGTGCTTAGCACAGTTCCTGGCACGTAGCAGGTGCTATATGAAAATGCTTATTCTTTCCCCTATCTCTTGTTCTCAGTTTTCATCTCTGGAAAACGAGAGGATTGGACTGGATTAAAAGTTCTTAGCCTTTTTTTTGTGTGTCACGTATCTCCTTTGGCAGTCTGGTGAATCCTCTGGACTCCTTGCTATATAATGTTTGGTGCTTTTCCTCATTCCTCTATAGGATGGATTTCCTCTAAGCAGGCTCCAACTCTCCATCCTTCTGGCTTCTCCAGCCCTGGAATCACACTATGGGAGGATCCTATGCCCCTTCCTCCCCTTCTTCTGATTGCAAACCTCCTCCCAGACTCCATTTAAGGAAACCACCCAGACCACTTAAGTCTCATTTTCCCACTTCTCTGCCCCACCCTCCTTATTCTGCTTCCTTTTATGTATGGTCTCTCCCCTTTCCCCCAACTCCACAAATTAGATTGTCAGCTCCCTGAGGGCAACACAGTCTTGCTTTCTACTTTATTTGTATTCCCAGACTTTTGCCCAGTGCCAAACACATATTAAGGACTTAAGAAATGCTTGATGATTGACTGACTGCTTACATTCACAATTGAGCAGAACCCTAAATCCTACTTAGAGGTTATTAAAAAATAAAGATTTCATTTTCTCCTCCATTCAAGTTCACAGACTCTCTGAAATGGATTCACAGATAGCTTTTGGGGAGAATGGGGGCACGGATTACTTGTTATGTAAACTCTGGTCAAGATGAACTCTAAACTCTCTTCTAAATCTAAAATCCCCTGGTTCTCATCCCTCTAGTCTAGGAAGGGCGGCTGTGTAAATGTGAGCTATGATTTAACATGTGGGTTTTGTTAAGTGAGTACAATCATAATAACTGACATTTCTATAGCTCCTTATAGTGTGCAAAGTGATTTACATACATTATTGCATCAAAGACTAACAATGAAAAAAAAAAAAAAGGCTAACAATGACCCCATGAGGTAGGTAGTCCAAGAGTCAATGAATGAGCACAGCATTCATTAAGCTCCTAGTATTTATTATACCAGGCAGTCAGAGAGGAGCTTGGGATACAAAGGCAAACAAAGCCCTTTTCCTTCATTTGGTGAATGCTAATATTTGTAGCCTCATTTTTACAGATAAGGAAACTGAGGCTCAGAGGGATTAAAACCCTCAGGCTATGGATGTTGCACAAATGGCAGATGTCAAAGGTGGGATTTGAATACAAGGCTTCCGGTGTTTAAGTTCAGTCCTCTATGCTTTGTACATTTTAAATAGGATTCTAGTCCTCCAAAATGCATTTTGCCCATATTCTTCCCAGGAGTTGGTTATTGGGGGCAGGTTGTAGCTGCCTGCCTAGCAAGCAGGTTAATCATTGGCACTCAGATCCTGTTCTCAGCCCACATATAAATTGTGGAGAAAATGCCTTAACTCTGGTAACAGACAAACAAAAGAAGAAAATGGGATATGAAAAATCCTCCACTATTTACACTCGTAGAGGCCCCTCCTCGGCTCCTGCCCACACACATGTTATGCTGAAGTCTAGAATGCTGGCGTTTTCTTTCTCAAAGGCTGCCTGTTGCAAAATGGAGTTCCAAACGGGCTGAGATTAAATAGCTCGACCCTATTTGCACCTGAGGAGCCCTTTGCTTCCCCAGCCTCAGTTTCTTAGTTTGCAATACAAATCCCTGCCCAGCTTCCCTCATGAGGCTATTGTTGAGGGTTGAATAAGAAGATATAACTGAATGAATCTTTTTTTTTTTTTTTTTGGTTCATTTTTGACTCTCCAGGGATTCAAAGAGAGAGCTTGCACACAGTAGGTGTTAAAGAGACGTTTCTTGAATCCAATAGCACATGCAGATCCGTCTGCAGCTGTAAAATGCTACATAAATGTCAGCGCCATTACGATTGCCCATATTTTCTTTGGGTTTATTATCCAGATGAGTATTTGGATTGCTGCCCTGGAGTGCCGTCAGGGAAAGAATGAGATATTGACTTCTGCCCAACCAAGGGGAGAGAAAGCTATCATTGACAAGCCCTTCACTCTCAAGAAAAGACACAGATTCTCGTAGACACAGGCTTCCAAGGAACGGCAGAAATTAGCTAGTCCATTCCCTGCCTGAGTATCCCCTTAGACTGGCTAGGAAGCAAGTTTCCTTTACAGAGTTGGCAGCCAGGTGGTGCCAGAGTGCACAGAGCTAGGCTTAGAGTGAGGAAGACCCAGCTTTAGATTTGCTTTCAGACACTCTATGGACAAATTACTTACCCACGGTTTGCCTCCATTTCCTCATCTGTAAAATGGGGGTGATAATAATAGCACCTACTTCTCAGGCTTATTATGAGGGTCGAATGAGATAATAATTGTAAAGTATAATTAAAAGCACAATGCCTGGTGTATATAAATGTACTATATAAAAGTTGGCTATATATCTAGAGCAACTAGGTGGCACCATATTGAATAGAATATTGGGCCTGGAGTTAGGAAGACTCTTCTTGAATTCAAATCTGCCCTCAGACACTTATTTTCTGTATGACCCTAAGCAAGTCACTTCATCCCGTTTGTCTCAGTTTCTTCATCTGTAAAAATGATCTGGATGAGGAAATGACTCACCACTCCAATGTCTTCGCCAGGAAGACCCTAAATGACAACATGAAGAATTAGACGTGACTGAAAAACAATTCAATAAATTATTATATCCTTGACAAGAGGTCACATTGCCTTTACTTGAAGAACTCTAGTGATGGAAAAGTCCCTCCTTCCCAAAATAGATTACCCTAGTATTGGGTACCTCTCCACCAGGAAGAAATCTTCTTTGACATCATGCTCCAATATGCTTCTTCTCACTAAGGGACCAAGCGGAATAAGACTAATTCCTGTATGGAAAAGTTCTTTGGATTCTTAAAGGCACTATCATGTCCCCACTCTGGTTTCTCTCTTCTGGAATAAACCTATTTAGTTCTATTTAATCAACTTCATGTGATGTGTTCTCCAATTCCCTTACTATCCTGCTGGAGTCTTCCAAAAACAAATGCAGCACTTAGAACTAAATACTATATGATCTGGTCTTGCCAGGCAAGTGCTAGACATCGTGTCCCTCTTAATGCTGCTTAAAATTCCTTTCATTCTTGAAGGATAATATCAGATTGTTAATTCATATTGAGCTTAGAAGCTCAAAATGATCACTCCCTGTTCTTCAGGGAAGATCACTAAGACCTGAGACCACTTCCTGTTCACTTTCACAAACCTATTATTTAGCAATAACACAAATGGCTATTTAGCAAAATTACCCTCCTGATAGTGAGTTTTTGAACCTAGTTTTGGGACTTTACGTTTGTTCAAGACTATTTTATGCTCTGAATGGAGACATTAATTCATAGTAGAGTCTTGAATGAGAAAGAACCAAAGAATTTAGAAAGTCTAATCCAAACTTCCTCCCAGTCCATTCCTTGCCCCTGGCAAAGAGTCCAATGTCTTCAATATCTTTAATAACAAGTAATCTATTACCTCATCTAAGGCGGCTTGTGTCATTTTGGATATCTTTCACAGTGCATTAACAAGAATTATTTTATTAATATCATTGCCTTAGTATAATAAGCCTTGTAATATAATAGGGAGAAAGGAAAAAAAAAAACTCCACTTATTGAGTAGTTACTGTATAACAGGCATTATGTCAAGCATTTTACAAATATTATCTCATTTGATCCCTATAACAGCCTTGGGTGGTAGGTGCTGTTGTTATTTCCATTTTATAGTTGAGGATACTGAGAGACAGAAATTATGTTACTTGCCTAGGGTCACACAGCTAGTAAGTGTCTGAGATCAGATTGGAACACATCTTCTTGACCTAGCACTATATGTACTGCACCACCCAGCCATGCTCTAGCAAATGCCTACCATCTAGTAAATGACGTATTGGAATTGGAGTAAAAAAGACTTGGATTAAAATCTTAGCTCTCATATCAGTTATATGAACATACAGGAATCACTTAATCCATTTAAGTCTCAGCATCTTCATCTTTAAAATGGGAATGATAATACTTATAGGTGATACAAGTCAATTTTCAACATGCAAGTATTTAGCTTTTGTAACTTCAGGTATTCTTGTGATTTTATTAGAAGTCTCATTTTCACTTTTGCATTGACAATTGTGCCCACTTATGACCATGTGTGATAAAGAAAAAAAAAAAAGAGGTGCAATGGGTACAAGTGTGTGGAACTACTGGAATCCTCCGAGGTGATTTATTGTTCTTGTTCACCCTATTATTGTAAAGTAGAGAGCTCCCTGAGCATCTATTACTTGTTTTCATTGTTTACCTTTAAAACTAAAGTTTTGTGTTGCAATTATGTCTCCAAAGCATAGTGTAAATCCTTTGGGCTTTAAGCCCAAATGTGCAAAGTCAGTGATATGGCTTGGTGAGAAAATAAAGTTGTTATATAAACTTTGAGCCAGAATGTCTGAAGCCACTGTCAGCAAGGAATTTGGTGTTAATGAATCAATGATTGGTTAGATGCACAAAACAGAGAAAAATATTTGTAAATGTGTTTGTGAATCTGTTCCAGAAAATGCCAAAGTAACTTTTCAAGTGTGCAATATCTAATGAAAGATTACAGTTTTGGGTGGTTGGGAGAACCTAATCTCTTTTCCTCCCATAGGTTCAACATATCAACATTAACATTTTTGACTTTTAATGCTATTTTCTAAGGATGTAACCCTGAGATGGTTGAGCATTGACTGTATCTATCTTAGAATTGCTATGAAGTTTAGATGAGATAATAAATGTAAATCTCTTTGAAAATTTTGAGCCTCTATATAAACATTAACTATCTTTATCATCACCACCACTACCACCATCAATCTTTAATTCTCTCCTCCTTTCCTTCCTTCCTTCCTTCCTTCCTTCCTTCCTTCCTTCCTTCCTTCCTTCCTTCCTTCCTTCCTTCCTCTCCTCCGTCCTCTCCTCCTTCCTTCCTTTCTTCCTTCCTTCCTTCCTTCCCTCCTTCCTTCCCTCCTTCCTTTCCTCCTTCCCTCCTTTCTGTTTAGCATTTAGTGAATTGTGCAAGTGGATAAAATGATGGCTTTTTTATAATTGAATGAAAGTGTTGAATGCAAGTTCATTCTTTGAAAGACTCTTAGGGACCACTCTAGCTGATTGAATGATGGAGATTTTATATACACAGACACACATATGTATACATACATAATATATAAATATATACACAAATATACACACATACATACATATACTCACAGTACACACATATTCATACACATACACACACATATATACACATATACCACACACATATACATATACACACAAACACACAGACACACATATATACATTCACATACACACATAATCAAATATACATACATATATCTCTATACACATATATGTGTTTCTTGTTCCCACATAGTTTTGACCTTGTACTAGATGTTTTTATTTTGAGAGCTCTTCATTCTACATAGTTTGGAGATTATGAATGTTTTCCATGGTAACAGTGATTAAAAATGTGGCTCTTAAAATATTTTTTGTAGTTCACTGTTATGTCCCGGGGATGATGGGCAATAATGTTCTCATTCTAGCCCTGCTTATATGCTGAATTCTCAAGGATATTTTGAGGTTTGCATTTGTAATATAGAGGTTTGTCATCTGGCAGTTTGTGAAGCATAGTGAGCCCCTGGTGTATAATTCTGGCCACTTGATCATGTCTTTCTAGGTATTTGGTAGGTGCTAAATTTTTGCAAAACCTGTAGTGACATGTTGCTTAGTTTGTACACTTCCCTACATCGATCAATACGTCCAGGATCCTTCATAATGATCTTTCTGACGTTTCTGGTAACAAAGAGTTGATTCTGTATCACTGTCAAGAATCCTTTTATTTCTATAAACAAATCTGCTTGACTCAACTCTTTGTTCCATTTTTTTTTTGTTAAGATATTGTCAGTTATGGTTGTGTTCCCTGCTTGGATTCCATTCTTGAATCTTAACCTCTTCATAAAGCCTTCCCATAGTGGCCTTAAATCAGTTACAGTCAATAAGTCCAGGAGCGTTTGTTACCAGCCTTTCCTTTTGTGTTCTGAAGTGACATCCCTTTGTTTAGCAAGTATTTCTATATATTATTAACCTGCCTGTCACTGAAGGATGAGAATGGTTTTGTCAATTTTTCTTGTGTCAGTCTTCTTCTTCTTCTTCTTCTTCTTCTTCTTCTTCTTCTTCTTCTTCTTCTTCTTCTTCTTCTTCTTCTTCTCCTCCTCCTCCTCCTCCTCCTTCTCCTCCTCCTCCTCCTTCTTTTCCTCCTCTTCTTCCTCCTCCTCTTCCTCCTCCTCCTCCTTCTCCTTCTCCTTCTTCTTCTTTTTCTTCTTTTTTCGTCTTCTTCTTCTTTTCTTCTGCTTCTTCTTCTTTGTCCTTCATCCTTTTTCTTCTTCCTCTAAGGAAATGTTGATTTTTTTCCTGCCTTTCACTGGTGAATCTTGTGCTGTGTTAATATCCTACTAGTTTTTTTCTTAGATACTCTCTAAATCGATTGGAAGTCCATTTGACTATCTAATAAATAAAAACTACATTAAATGCCAGGTGCTGGGCTAGGTATCATATAGTAGGGGTTTGATATAGAAAGAAAAAAAGTGGGATAGTTCCTGCCTTCAGGGAACTTAAATTCCAGAACTATATACCTCTTTTGTATACACAAAATACAAAAGAAATGAATGCAAAGTAAATTTGAAGGGCAGGTTCTAGTAGCATTCTCTCTCTCTCTCTCTCTCTCTCTCTCTCTGTGTGTGTGTGTGTGTGTGTGTGTGTATGTTGGAAGGTGCAAAGAGAAACATACAGAAGGCTGGTATTAAAAAGGTGTTAATTGCTCAGCATGTGTTCTTCCTATTCAATTTTCACTTCAGGAGACCAGTAATTCCCGTGACATATGTAGCTACTACTTTCTCCTGAATGACTTAATGCTTTATGTGTCTTGCCTAGAGAAAACTGGGATATCTGTACGTATCCTCTCTATGCATTGGATCTAATTGATTTTCTCCTATGATCTCAAAGCCTTCAATCTTTTTTTATTTTTTTTGGTGTTCACTGAAAGCCTTAATATTGATCAAATCCAAGGGATATTTTAATATAATTGGAGAAAGTTTTTGAGTTGGGGATTGTTTTATTGTGATTGTAAAAAAAAAGAAACATTATTATCACTGAGCATTTTTATGGTACTTTAAGGTTTGCAAAGTACTTTAGGGAAAATAAAAAACCAAAGATTCACATAGTACCCATCATGTCCTAGGCACTGTTTTACAAACATCGTTTCATCCCCACCACAACACTAGGAGGCAGGTGCTGTTATTATCTCCATTTCACAGATATAGAAAATGAGCTGACAGAAGTTAAATGATATGACCAGAGGCTTACAGCTATTACATGTCTGAAGCTACGTTTGAACTCAGGTCTTATCTATCATCTATCTATCTATCTATATATATATATATATATATATATATATATATATATATATATCCATCCATCTATTTATCCATTCATACAGCTGTCTGTCTGTCCAACTGTCTTTCTCTATTCATCTGTCTATATCTATTTTATTTATTATTATCTATTCACCCTCTATTCATGTATGGATGTATCTAGTCATCTATATCTATCTATTCATATTTCTAACTATATGTTTGTTAGTTTGACGTCATTCAACTGTCTTTCTCTATCCATCTATATATATCTGCTTGTCTGTCTGTCTATCTATCTAATCTATCTGTTTCTAGATCTATCTTTCTATATCTATCTATTTCTATTGATCTCTGTCTATATCTCTCTCTCTACATGTATTTCTACCTATCTTTGTCTCTGTGTATATTTATCTATCTCTGTCTGTTTACCTCCACACCTATCTATTTCTTTTTATCTCTGTCTCTGCCTATTTCTCTCTCTGTGTCTCTGTCTCCATCTATGTATCTATGTATGTATGAATGTATCTATCTCACTATCTCTATTTCTATTGATCTTTGTCTCTGTCTATATCTCTCTCTTTCTATATCTACTTCTATTGATATTTGTTGATAGCTATCATCTGTCTCTATCTCTCTACATCTATTTCTATCAATCTTTGTCTCTGTTTCTATCTCTATCTTTGTCTACTTATTTCTATCAATCTGTCCCTCTCTCTTTCCATCCATCTATTGATTTATTCACTCCTTCATTCATTTATTCATGTCAGCATATATGTTTGTCCTAATTGGATCTGTGATTTCACCCCTGAAGAGAGCTCCTGGTAAAGGGCTTCTTTTTATGTCCAGATCAGCATCTTCTCTATCTGGTATAGTCCTGGAGCTGCCTGGTACACTGAAAAGTTAAGATCAGGGTCACAAGGCCAGCATGAACTAGAGGCAGGACTTTAATTAAGATCATCCTGAATCTTAGGTCAGTTTTCTATCCACAAAAGCTTAAACTATTAGTTGATTATGACTTTGGAAGGACACTAATATTGGTATTGAGTAGTTGGAGCATAGGACTGTTAAGATACAACTTTGTTCATAGAATTCTCCCAGCTTTTGAGTTGTTGGTTGTCTTCTTCTGGATCCTTTCACTGATTCCTCTCTACAGACCTAAAGAGAACACATCTAATTCCTCTTCCATATGACATCTAACTACTTGAAAATGGCCATTCCATTTTTCTTCTCTTACCTAGTCTAAATTAACCCCTTTCCCTCAAATCAGTCTCTCATGACCTAGTCTCCAGTCCTTTTATCATCTTGGTCATTCTCCTTTAAAACTAAGTAATGTCCTTCCTAAAATGTGGTATCCAAAAGTTACTATAGCTCTCTAGGTTGAGTCTGAGCAGCACAGATGACACGGTTCTTTCCAAGATAGAACCTTAGCACTCTGAACAAAGAGTGATTTATCAATGGTTGTGATCTGTCTCTTTTGAAAAGTCCCTGCCATTTTCTGTCAGTGCTAAAGTCCAACCTGATGAATGGTCTGTAAATTCTACAGCAGTATCCCAATCTTCCCACTGCCTGGGTGGATGGGAACTAGCAATAGGAAAGGCCCCCACCCAAGTCTCCAAATCTTTGTATATTGCCACAGGTGTGAGAAGGAAAAGGGGGGTGATTGTATCTGCTGCCATGCATCCCTTTACTAGAATGGGAGGAAAATTATAGCTGATGTCTCTACTCAGCTTTTTACATGTGCTTTCCCCAGTATTCTTTATATAGATGAGGATATTGGGGCACTAGGTGGCACAATGAACGGAGCACCAAATCTGGAGTCAGGAAGACCAAAGCATTATTCTAGGCATGGGTGATTTTATTTTATTTGTCTAGACCTGAAATTTCATTGTTATAAGGAAAAATTCATGAACAGACTCCCTCTACCAATGGTGGAAGTAAATAAATAAGGGAGAAATCATTTATTAAGCACTTATTATGTGCCAGGTACTGTGCTAAGTATTTTATAAACATGTTCTCTCATATGAGGCTCACAACAACCCTCTGAAACTTGTGCTATTTTTATCCCAGTTTTATAATTGAGAAACCTGAGGTAAATAGAGGTTGATTGTCTTGCTGAGAGCCACATAGCAAGGATGCGTCTGAGGTGGATGAATCCAGATATTTCTGACTCCGAGCCTTGCTCTATATCCACCATGTGGCTCTCTACCTCTTGGAGTCTCCTTGGATTGTCATTATGGGGTTACTCATACTGCCTGCTCTGTACCACTTTCACTTCAGCCAGCCTTTTTAGGACAAACTCATTCCTGTAGGCTTTTCCTTCTCTCCATCAGAAATTGCCTATCCAGTTGACCTTGCCAGATACTTAGAGTTAACCTGTTTGAATAATATACCTACCTTCTATATAAGTCCTTTCCTAAGTTTTCAAGCTACTGTATAAATTTTCTCTGCATTTATTTTTCATATATCTATATTATATATTCATATATATATATATATATATATATATATATATATATATAGTTATGTGAATCCAGGTTTGAACTCAGGTCCTCCTGACTTCAGGACTGGTGCTCTAGCCACTACACCACCTAGTTACCCCTATTTTTCTTATAATTTATCCACTTATTTCATGCCCCTGATTAAGTACATTCAATCCTATACTCCCCATCCCCTACTAGCTCCCTTTTATGTACTGTCTTCCCCCATTAAATATAAGGTCCTTGAGGACAAGGAATGGTTTTTCTTTTTCCTTGTATTCCCTGTTTTAGAATTGTGGTTGGTATATGTAAGAGCTTAATAAGTGTTTATTGAATTACTTTGACATATATACTTATTTATGAACTCATTATCTTCTCTCATAGAATATAAGGCCCTTGAGGGCAGGGTTGTTTCATTTCAGTATCCCCAGCATATTCCATGGTGCTGTCACATTTTAGGTACTTAATCAATACTGGTTGCTTAATATGATATGGTAAAACGAAGATGGAAATCATGTTAAGATATACTAGGTATAGAACACTATGGTAGGTACTGAGAAAAATGATAAAAATTCATATTTCCATTGTTTTTTAAGATTTACAGAGCACTTTTCTTCCTCTGGCCCTCTTGGCTAGGTCATATATGTATTATAATTTCCATTTTACAGATGGTGAGGCTGACTCACTCCTAATCAATCACACTGAGGGAGAATCTTAGCTTTAGACTGGGAAGGGACCTCAGACTGTGTTCACAACTCTCTCATATTACAAAAGAAGATTAAGAAGCAGAAATGACTCACCTGAAGTCATCTACTAGCAGTGTTGGGCTTTATATCCGGTTCCAGAGTTAAGTTTTCTTTCTTCTCTACTGCATTATCTCCCAATTCCACCCAGATCTCCTGGCTACAAGGCCAGAGCACTATCCACTGGGCTACCAAGGTCATAGCTGCCTCTCAGCATGTTAAAAATGGACTTTAGAAAAGATGCACACCATTCCCTAATACCCATTTCTCTTTGGAAAGGTACTTCTTCTCTTAGTAAATCCTTCCTTACATTGTCCTACCCTGTAGATAAAATGGTAAGCCTGAGGAATTAAATCACAACAATCCCAGGAAGTAGGTACTATTATACCATTTTATAAATGAGAAAACTGAAGCAGATGGAGATGAAGTAACTTGCTCAGAGTCATATAACTAGTGAGTATCTGGAGCAGGATTCAAACTCAAGTCTTCCTGGATTCAAGTACAGTGCTCGATGAGTTCCATCACCCACTTGGGGTGTGGATAGCATGGTTAGTCTGTACCAAGCAAGGCTAGGTGGAATAGGTCAAGACTATTAGAGCTGCAACCTGAGAAGCGGGCTCCAGGCTCCGAGTCTTCCCCTTATTTCCTGTGTGATGCTTCAGGAATCCCAAAAGCCCAAAGGCAGACCTCGATGGCCATCTGGCCCAATTTATATGGATATCAGAAAGCCCTCTTTGTCGTACTTGCCAAGGGATGCTCAGGCCCCTTTCAGAACTCTAGTGAAGAAACACTCTCCATTCTATGCTATGGATCCCAAGAGAAACCCAGAGATTGTTTTAGGGGGCTATAAGGGAATATGAGAAAAAAATCCCTAGATTTGATAGTCAGAGGAACAGGATTCCAATCCTGTCTCTGCCATTTTATTCCCTGTGTGAACTGGGGTGATTCCTTTTACTTCTCTTGGGCTCAGTTTCTGGGGTGCACCTTTCCCTTGAAAGAAGCACTGTGGTCTAATAGGAGAAAAAAGTGAGATTTGAACCCAGTGCCTTTGGCCAGTACTCTTTCCCCAGCCTATCCAAGGCTATTCCCTTGGCTGCATCATCTCCAGTTACACTGGAAGTAGGTCAGTAGCAGATGAACCTGTTCCAGCCGATCACAGCCACAGGCATGGATGTTTTATTCATCTTACATCATGTTTGATTTGTTATGCGTGTTTGTATTTTTCCTCCCCTCCTGACTATTTGGGGAAATCTCCTCCGATTGAGGAAAAAAAAATCTATCTGTCTATTGACTTTTGCCCTACACACTGTTACTTGTCCAATATTGATTTTTGCTTTAATTTCTTTGCCCTTGAGAGTCTCCTGGCCCTTTTCTGGCCGTTCTAGGACAACTCCGGGTCACACAGGTTCTTGGCAGTGGTATTATCTGCATTGCCAGACCGGTGCCATTGTCTAAGGCAGGGGTGATGAAGGTACTTTGGGTTGACGGGCACATAAGTAGAAAGCAACTTAATTTACTGTTGGAAGGGTTTTTCTTTAAAAGAGAGAGAAATATAAACCATTCCACTTGACTGCTTTCTAAATTAAGGACAGGGAACATAAAACTCCATTCAATAAATAAAAAAAATACACATATACTTGAGGTTTATATTATTTTAAGTCAAGGGAGAGAACAGAAGGAGGAGGGAGAATTGGAAGGGGGAATAGACAGAGAAAGAGAGGGAAGTCAAAAGGAAGAGAGACATCCTTCTATGAGGCAGCATCCCTGATTATGGCCTTCTGGAATGCTTCTAAGGAGTCATGATTTCATGGACATGGTTCTTGCTCCAAGAGTGCAGATCCAAGAGAGCCCATCCATGTCTGCTCATTCTGGGGGATTCTTATTTATTCATCAATCCTCCATAGTGATTTTTCCTGACACATTGGGCACTTTGCTCTGGGACTTTCATATTCCATGGATACCAAAGAAGGTAGCAGGACCTGGTTAAGGGATGATCAATCTAGGAGTTGGAAAGATGTGATTTCAAGTCCTGCTTTGTAACTCTGAGTGATGTTAAGGCAACTCTCTAAGATAACAAATTTTGGAACAATTACAGATCTGTTTTGATAGAGGATTGTTTCTTTGTTTGTTTGTTTTATCAAGAGGTCCCTGTACTGATGAAATATTTGATGAAATCATAAGTGAAAAAAGAAAAAATATAAAAGATCCAATGAGAGAAAATTCAACCGGTCCATCAGTGATCCTTTCTTTGTTCTGGCCCTGCAGAACTTGCCCCCTTTCCAATTTTCCTATATCTTAGACCAAATTCCCTGCCCAGATGCTTTGCCACCCAGGGACACTGGCTTCCTAGCTATTTCTAGCACAAGACACTCTGCCTTCTGACTCCAGGAATTTTCAGTGGCTGCCCTCATTCCTGCAATCCTCACCTCTGCCTTCTGGCTTCCTTCAAGTCTCAACTAAAGTCCAGCCTTCTATAGGAAACTTTTCTTTGTCTCCCTTTAATGTGAGGGACTTTCTTCTTATGATTAGCTCCTATTTATCATTACATACACATATATTATCATTCACTTACCTATCTTTCCATCTTCATTATATATTATTCCTTCTTGTTCCCTCATTTCTTATTCCCACATCTTGGTACCATGTCTATGACTGCGACCAACTCTCACTTTCCTCCTCCTCCCCATCTCCAATGACTTCTTAGAATCTTTTATGTCTCTCAAAACTCTGCTCCACAAACATTTTAGGCAGTCATCAATCAACATGCATTTATTAATTTCTTACTATGTGCCAGACTCTGTGTTAAGTGCAAGAGAAACACAAAGACAATCCCTGCCCTCAAGGAGCTTCCATTCTAACAGAAGGAGCCAACATATAAAAGGGACCTGAAAAGGAAGGAGGGGACAGGAGTTAGTTATCTAGTTCTTTGGTGTGGAAGAGAAAGTCTTTTAGAGAGCTGT
This sequence comes from Sarcophilus harrisii, assembly GCF_902635505.1. Taxonomy (NCBI): domain Eukaryota; kingdom Metazoa; phylum Chordata; class Mammalia; order Dasyuromorphia; family Dasyuridae; genus Sarcophilus; species Sarcophilus harrisii. Next base: position 552,051,618 of record NC_045428.1, read on the forward strand.
CCCTAGCACAGTCTGGGGAGGAAGAAAGACATTCTTGGTTTGGATCTCCTCCTAAAATTTGGAGATTCTGGAGGGAACCAGCCAACCAGAAGATGAAGCCTGAGAGACAGAGAGTATTTCTATCGTGAGAAGTTGTTCAGGAATGGAGGAAACTAGGAGGAAGAGCCTTTTCATGATGTAGAGGAAGAGTGGGGCAAGAGTATAGCCTGATGAAGATAGACAGAGAGAGCCTTGGACTTGGAGGCAAGAAGATCTGAATTCTGATCCTGCCATCTGTCTGCCACAGTGTCTTCATCTGTTGAATGAGGAGCCTAGAATTGACATCTTCCATAATCCTTTCCAGCTCTAATGACACCATTATAAGATTTTCCTGATTCCCCTCAGCTTCAAGTTACTTCCCCTTCCCCCTTTTGTTGAATTTTGTTCAGTGGTTCCAGTCATGTCCAACTCTTTATTTGGGGGTTTTCATGGCAAAATATTGGAGTGGTTTGCCATTTACTTTTCCAGGTGAGGAAATTGAGACAAATTCTGTGTGCCCAGAGGCACACAGCTAGGAAGTGTCTGCGGCTGGATATGAATTCAGATTTTCCTGAGTCCAGGGCTGATACTGTGCCCATTGCACCATCTAGCTACTTGTATTTTGTAATACTTAGGTCACTTGGTGCTGTGCCTGGTTCACTGGCCTCCCTGATGAACATCTAGACTGTGGGATTCTTGTGAGCAGGGACTGTGTTTTAACTTTCTTTGTATCTTCAGTGATTAGCATAATTCTTGGAACATAGTAGATGCTTAATAAATGATCATTGACTGACTGTCTTGTATAAATTCCCCACACGTAAACCTCACTACCATTATACATAAAGTTCTTTCCTATTCTTTTGCCCACGGACCCTACATTTGTCAGATAAAGTACTTCAGATTTTCCTTTTGGAAATGCTTTTTACCAATTGATATAGTTACATCATTTAAATAAATGCCTTTGCTGAAGAACTAATTGAACCTGTTGGCTGATTATTAAGGGGAAACTGTCAAGTGGGGGACTTGTGAGCTGTAGGTTAGGAAAATAGGAAGGAAGGAAAGGAAAAAACCCAAATATTTATTAATCAACTGTTATGCATCAGGCACTGTGCTGTGTTTTATAGATATTATAAATCCATATTATATATATATATTATATTATATTATAAATATTATATTTATATTATGATCTATATTTATATTATCATTTATATCTATATGTATCTATAATATGTAGATAATATAAATTATAAATAATATGGAGTAGTCACCTGAAGTGTTACTCTTAATACACTGAGAATAATGTGAGCTACCCCTCTGAATAGCTCTAGACCCTTCTAGGTCCCTCTGGGGAGACAAACTTTTAGTACCAATACAAGTTGGAGAGTGTGTCCTGAGAGAGATGTTACACTTATGTGGATGGGGTTTTCTCCAATAGAATTATTTTTTGAAAGTAAGGATTGTATTTGGCTTATGGTTCCCAATGACTAGCACAATGTTTGGCACATAAGAGACACTTATTCTATATCCTAGTGAACTGATTGATAATTTAATCATCTTGAAGCTTTCCTTTTAGTCTGGGTAAAGTAAAGGCTGACGCTACTTCTGGCCCCCAGACTTGAGGCTCCCTAGCTTTGACCTTGAGAAAAGATCTTGGATAATCTTATTTCAGAAAGAATGCAAAGATGGATAAAAGCTCACTTACTTTGGCTGTGATGCTTAAAAGGGGTTTATTGGGTCCAAGACAATGAGGGTCTTTTAGCATTCTCCTTGCCCTGGCCTCAAAACTACTGCAAACTAAAGAACTTCTTGCTCTTGGCTGAGAAATCATATATCTGGAGATAGCAGCTGAGCCCAGAGCACCCATCTGTGCTTCAGTGTCCAAGATGACTTTTTGTTTGTTCCTATGCTGTAATTTTATTGATTTTTTTTAAAGCATTCATTATTTATTTATTTTTAGCATTCTTTTCTTTTTAAACCTTGAGTTCCAGATTTTCTCTCTCCCTTCCAGTGCATCTCCACCCACTGAGAAGGCAAACAATATGATATTAATTATACATGTGAAATCATGCAAAACATATTTCCATAATAGCCATATTGCAAAACAAAGCAAAAAAAAATAAAGAAAGTGAAAAAAATTGTACTTCAATTTGTACTCAGAGTTCACCAGTTTTCTCTGGAGGTGGATATCATCTTTTATCAGGGGTCCTTCAGAATTGTCTTGGATCGTTGTCTTGGAAAGAGTAGCTAAATTTTTGACAGCTGGTTATCATTACAACATTGCTGCTACTGTGCACGATGATCTGGTTTTTCTCACTTTACTTTGCCTGTTCGTGTAGGTCTTGCCATGTATTTCTGGACCCCTTTCCCCCATCATTTCTTATAGAACAATAGTGTTCCATCACAATCATATGCTACAGCTTGGTCAGCCATTCCCCAATTGAGGACCATCCCCTCAATTTCCAATTCTTTGCCACCACAAAAAAAGAGCTGCTATAAATATTTCTGTACATATAGTCCCTTTCCCCCTTTTCTCTGATCTCTTTGGGGCATAGACCTAGTAGTAGTATTGCTGGGTCCAAAGGTTTTATAACTTTGGTCTTGGTTCCAGATTGTATTCTGGAATGGCTGAACCAGTTTACTGGAGTAAATGATTTTTAAAAGTCACAGAAATAATTGTTTTAAAAGGAGATAAGGCTGCCTTGTAATTCCCAATCCTTACTGTCTAATCAATGCTGTTTCAGGGCAGAGATTTAACTAAGGCAGAGCAGTTAGAATGTTGCCTCAAGGTGTTGAAATCAGTGGGTGCTGACAGCTCTTGTGGAAGCAATGGTTTTAGGTATAGGGATTAGATTTAGGAGATCATTGATTATAGGGAGTCCTGAGATTAATAAACTCCTTCTACCAATTCCAAGTCTGATCCTTCTGGGCAATCTATAGTGTTAGAGAATTGCCTAGACTCAGAGCATAGACCTTTGTTGCTGTTCAGTTATATTTTAGTTGTGCTCTATTATCTGTGACCTCATTTGGGTTTTTTGGCAAAGATATTAGACTGGTTTGCCATTTCCTTCCCCAATTCATTTAATAAATGAGGAAACTGAGGTAAACAGGATTAAATTGCATGCCTAGGATCACACAGCTAGTGTTTGAGGCTGCATTTGAACTCATAAAGAAAAATCTTCCTGACCCCAGGCCTGGCACTCTAGCTGACCCTGAGAGTCGAAAAATCATTTTCCTTGGCTCACACATCCAAAGATAAGACTTTGCTAGTTCCAAGGCTAGCTCTCTGCTACTAAGCCCAGCTCCTCTCAATGTCTAATGAGAAGAATAATGTGCAAAACTGGGAAGTTACCAGATGCCCAGAATAAACCCTTGCCTCCTCCTCCCTTATTCATTTTTTTCCTGCTTATTGGAGAATTTTCAAGTTAACACCCTGGGTGATGTTTTTGCATTGGGATTTTGTTGGGCCATGTGTTAGGTACAAACATTCCCTGCCATCATTTGGCCTCAGGGTATATAAACTTATTTGAATATTAGCTTAAGTTAAATACAAGTTGGCAGCTTGGTGGCACCATAGGGTATCATACAGTGTGGGGTTGGGTGCCAGGAAGACCTGAGTTCAAATGCGATCTCAGATGATTATTAGTAATGTGGCAAGTCCTGTCCCCCTGTCTCCCTCAGTTTTCTCATCTGTAGAATGAGCTGGAGATGGAAATGACGAACCATTCCACTATTTTTGCCAAAAAAACCTCAAATGGGCTCAGGAAAAAAAATCGGGCAGGATAAAAGCAACTGAACAACAATAAATACATCTAGAAAGCTCAGAATGAGCTTCTGACGCCCTACAAGAATAAAGTTATATAATGTGTCTTAAATCAAAAGTTTTGCCCTATTATTATGTTTAATTCGTTGCTTGTATTATAATGTTTTTCAGATCACTTTTAATGGTGATATGGGTAACTGAGAACCAACTATTCTGAAGATGACAACAATGGTTCTCTTTAGTCTCCACCTTTCTTTGGGCAGCTAATAGTCATAATTTCATTTCAATATTTCAAGTCTTGGTGATCTTGTTGAGATTCATCCATCACTAGCAGAGATTACAAAAGCTTATTTGTGACTGATGGGATGACTTTGAAAACCCAAACAGTTCAGCATTCAATGGCCAGCCTGAGGTCAAGGAAAGGAAAGGCTTCTAACAAGGAGAGCCATCCTAAAGTAGCCATTGGGAAGACCTGGGTTAGAATCTTCATGATGTCACTTACTGTCTTGTATGACGACTCTGAGCAAGTCATTTTCCCTCCTGAGGACCCAGCTATAAAATAAGATGTTTGGATTAGGGGTTCTTTAATTTTTTCCCCCAATTCCAAAGCAACTGGGCGGTTTGGTAGATGAAGTTTTGGATTTAGAGACAGAACAGATTTGAGTTTGTCAAGATATTAGGAGATAATCCTGTTTTTCAAAGATAAGATCCAGCAAGCAAGCCGAGCCCTAAGCTTGATAATCTCACTCTCTGGCAAAATCCCATGATTCTTGTATTTTGACCAGTACAAGGTGTTGTTTGAGCTTGGACAAGCACTGGGCAAATGCTGATGTTCTGGTCACATAGTCCTGCTAGGAATCAAACTTGGCTCCTCGTTGCTGTTACCTCTCATTTTCAGGGCTACAAGCTCACTGTGTAGCCCTTCTTCTTCTTCTTCTTCTTCTTCTTCTTCTTCTTCTTCTTCTTCTTCTTCTTCTTCTTCTTCTTCTTCTTCTTCTTCTTCTTCTTCTTCTTCTTCTTCTTCTTTTCCTTCTTCTTCTTCTTCTTCTTCTTTCTCCTCCTCCTCCTCCTCCTCCTCCTCCTCCTCCTCCTCCCTCCTCCTCCTCCTCCTCCTCCTCCTCCTCCTCCTCCTCCTCCTCCTCCTCCTCCTCTCTTCTTCTTCTTCTTCTTCTTCTTCTTCTTCTTCTTCTTCTTCTTCTTCTTCTTCTTCTTCTTCTTCTTCTTCTTCTTCTTCTTCTTCTTCTTCTTCTTCTTCTTCTTCTTCTTTTCCTTCTTCTTCTTTCTCTGAGGAAATGTTTATTGAGATTTCCCCATGCTGCCTTGGGCCCTTCTACTAGGGAAAGGGGTCCCAGTACATGTGTCTAATTTGCCTCCTTCCTTGCAAGCTGTTTCTCTTAACTTTGAAATTTGACTTCTCTTTGGTCCCTGATTCTCTTTTTTCTAGCTTGCTCCATTCAGCTCCAGCCATTTATAGGTTAGAGGCTGGCTCTGTCTGAGTCACATGTTCAAATTCTACTTTAGACATTTACTAACGGTGTTAGTAATTTAATTAACGGTGTTAAGTCACTTCACCACTCTTACTCCAATTTTCCTCATCTGGAAAGGGGGGAGGGTAATATCAGCACCTATTTTATTTATTATGATTAAATGAGACAGCATGTAGAAGTGCTATGCCCAAGAAGTTCAAATCTGGCTGTGTGCTCTGGGGCAATCATTTATCCTTTATTTTGCCTCAGTTTTCTCATCTGTAAAATAATACTGGCCCACATCCAGTAAAATAATACTGGCCCACAGTAATAATATTGCCCACATCCAAGGGTGTGTTGATCAAAACAGAGTATTTGTATAGCACTTAACACAGTACCTGGCACAGAATAACAGTTAAATGTTAGTTATTATTGTTGTTGTTATAAACAGGATTATTATTTTTAAAAGTTGTTGTATTTAGTCATTTTTTCATGTCTAATTCTTCAATGACCCATTTGGGGTTTTCTTGACAAAAATATTGGACTGGTTTGACGTTTTCTTCTCTAGTTCATTTCATAGGTGAGGAAAGTGAGACAAGTGAATTGCCCAGGGTCACACAGCTAGTAAATATTTGAGACTGGATTGGAAATCAGAAAGATGAGACTTTAATTTTAAAAATTAAATTAATGCTAATATATTATAAATGGGAGTCTTTGCATCTGATGCTCACAGAATAAGATGCTCCCACTGTTACTTCCCCTGTTATTTCCTCCACCCTCCCATCTTTCTTGCTTTCTTTTGTGTGTTGTCTCTTCCCATTAAATGGTAAGCAACTTAAAGACAGGGATTGCATTTTTATTAATTGTATTTACAGTACCTAGCACAGTGTAGGTGTTTAATAAATGTTCATCAGATTGGATTAGATGATTTCTTTTAATTTTTATTTTGTTTATTTATTTTGCTGAGGCAATTGGGGTTAAGTGACTTTCCCAGAGTCACACAGCTAGGAAGTGTTAAATGTCTGGTCTGATTTGAACTCAGGTCCTCCTGACTTCAGGGCTGTGCCATCTAGCTGCCCCCAGGATTAGGTGATTTCTGAGTTTCCTTTCTGTTTTAGGTGTTGGGATCCCTGTCCAGGTTGGGATGGACTGATGACTCCCTCAAGGTCCATCCAAATGAGGTGGTCTTTGAAGAACAGACCCCCTAGTTGGGTAGGGCCCCCTGACACTTGTGCTCCATTGTCAAAACCTTTGAGAACTCAGGTCATACCCCAGGATAGGGGATTATAGGAAGATTTTGGCCTGGGGTGGAAGACTTTAATGATGAAAAATTAGGAAGCCATCTCCCTTTTCAAAAGGCAGGGCCCAACAGCCTCAGAATGCATCGCTCATCAGTCTTTCCCTATCTGTACTTGCCCGTATTCCGGTCATGTTGTTTCTCATCCAGAGATCCCACTCAGCCATAGAATAACAATTGCAATCTGCGCATGGGTTCGAGCTCATCATACCTGTGTCTGCTCTGAGTGAGCCTGCCAAAAACATTTCCTCTGCTCCTGGGATGCCGTTGATTTTTGCTTTGATGAAACATCTGTGCCTTTAATGGAGACCCCTCTCTTCCTTTGGAGTCCCAGTTCTCTCTTCCATCAATCCAGGAGAGGTGTTGGAAGGCAGGGGACTGCCTAGACACCTCAAAGCCAAGGACTAGAGCTATCTGCTAGGAACAAGAGAAGAGAGAGGCTGTTGGGGTGGGATGGGCCCTCAGAGGTTCTTTCCCTGCCCTTTAGAGGGAGGATGGTACGAGAATGGGGGTTAGACCAGAATCAAAGGTGGACAGAAATATAGAGAGAGCAAACCCAGCTCTGGTGCTGCCTGTGGTCCTTAATGAAAGCTCTGAGTGCTGCATATTTCCCAAGGCCGGGTACAGCCTGGAGAAATGGTCCTCAAGAATTGTTCAAGGATTTCAATCAGCCACTTAGGCCCTGCCTCACACAATAGATGAGCAGGCAGTAAGAGGGAGTTAAATGGAGCAATCCCTTTCTTTACTTGCTTCCTCTCCATCGGGCCCAGCTCCAGGAGGAGAGACCGGGCTGGACCATTATTTTCCATTTTTCAGCCACAAATAGATGAGCTTCTGAAAACTGAATCCCTCTTCCCCTTCCCTCTCTGCAAACGCAGTGTGCCACCTTCAGCTCAACTGAGACCTGGGCTGGAGGGAGGGGGGCGTGTGGGCTTCCCAGGCATCAATCAATACCAGGATGCCTGATTTCAGAGCTCTTAAATGAGGGTTGATATGTTTGCCTCGTTCCTGTCAGATCTCTGGGCTGAGAGATCAAAACAACAACCTGTAGGGGCCGTAGAATTTTTTCTGGTCCTTCTATCCAACAACAAGGGGAATTGGGGACAGACGTGGGCCTCTGGATCATAGAATCCCTAGGAATTGAGACCTGAAAGAGCCTTAGGACTCATCCAACCCAAATCACCCATTTTGCAGATAAGGAAACTGAATTTGAGTCCCAAGGAGGAGGTGCATAGATCAGAATTAGAAGGGACCTTCGAGGTTATTAAGCATGACCCCCTCTCCCACTTCCATTCCTTTTTTCCCCCTGACTTTACAAATGAGGAAGAGGAGTCCTTGTCCAGTGTCATATCTCATCCAACTTTGTCACTTTGTAGATGTAGAAACTGAGTCCCAGGGAAGTTATAACTAAGGCCATAAGTAGTGAGGAGCAGAATCTGAGCCTAAAGTATGGTCTTTTTTTTTTTCTATTGAATGATGCCTCCTTATTGTTTTTATAAACTTTGACATTGAAATGGTATCTATGGTTTGGTAGGTAATTTTTAAAAATTTTTGCTGAGGCAGTTGGGGTTAAGTGACTTGCCCAGGGTCACACAGCCGAGAAGTGTTAAGTGTTTGAGGTCACATTTGAACTCAGGTCCTCCTGACTTCAGGGCTGGTGCTCTCTCCACTGCTCCACCCAGCTGCCCTGGTATATAATTTTTTAAAAGAAACATTTGGGTTAAGTGACTTGACCAGAATCACATAACTAGTATGAGTCTAGTGTCTGAGGCTGGATTTGAATTCCAGTCTTCTTCTCTTGGCTCTAGGGTGGGTGTTCTATCCACTGTACCACCTTGCTGCCCAGGGGTATGTAATTTGAGGGCCACTGGGAAACACTTATTGCCTCCAAATTCATCCTCCTGACTCAGTTTCAGCGTTTGCATTTTCCCCTCTACCTCCTTCACCTCATGGCCTTGAAGACTTGAGTTCAAATTCTATATAAAAAACTTATTAACTGTGATCTTGAGCTTATCATTTAACCTTTTAGTCTCAGTTTCCTCATCTGTAAAATGAGACAATTGGCTTCAAGAGTGTCTAAGGTCCTTCCCAGCCCTAAATTTATGACACTATGATATTTTAAATAGACGCTATTTGTCACAAATTCCAGCTTATCCCCAACTATAGATCTCAGATTTCTTGACATCTTTTAGCTTTCAGGACCTTTTGGCCTCCCAGCCCTGCAGTCCCCTATTCTATTCAGCCCTCCCTATAGCCATGGGATTTGATCACTCCAATGCCCATCTATTCTACCTTCCCTATAGCCATAGGATGATCACCCCCATGGCTTATGTACTCAGTAAACCCTACTTAGTCTCCATTTGGGTTTCAGTATTCCCTGGTTCTCCTGTGGGATTCTGTGCATCTCTTTCTGGGCCTAGTCCTGTTCAAGAAGAAATAGTGTAACCCAAGAGAGCTCATCCTGTTTCTCTGTTCTTGAGAGAGCGGCTGCTGTTGAGACAGATAGATGGGCCACTGGTTATGGGGCAAACAGTAATTAGGGGAACTAACCCAATGAGCTTAGATCTTTAAGCATGGTGGTCACTGATGTGATTTTGTACCAGATCTCAGAGGTAGCAAATAGCTCTAATATTCTCACCTTCCATCTCAGTACTTATCACCAAGGAAAGAGAGAGTTCCCCCTCATTCTGTTACTCAGATAATAGACTCTCTTTCAGGGAAAGGCAGAAGCTATCTTGTTTTTGTGCTCCCTTTTCTCCCCACCCAATGCACTGGCACTAGAAGGTGCTAAATATATGTTTGTTGATTAGATGAATTAAGACATGAGACCATCTCTTTGGGAATGGAGGACTCACTGAATCTATTTTTTTCCATCTTCAGACATCTTTACATTTATATGGTGAAAGTCATCTACCCAGTCAACAAGACTTTATTGAGTGCTTATTATAAAATGGGGACTGCTCTAGGGCAGACAGAGCCAATCCCTGCCCACAAGGAGCTTATACTTTGATGAAAGAGAGAACCCAGCCATAAAAAAATACTTAAAGCATCAATAGAAGGTAGTCTTGGAAAGAGACGACACTAGCATGGGGTGGCAGGGATGGGGACCAGGAAAGGCATCCTGTAGAAGGTGGGTTTGGTTTTTGAAGAAGCAGAAGAAATTGAAACCAAATTGTTAACCCGTGGGATTATGGAGAAAGCAAAGGAGCTCCCCAAATCATCTTCTTCTGTTCCATTGACAACACCGAAGCCTTTGACTATGTATAACAAAAGATGACAAGTCCTCAAAGAAATGGGAGTACCAGATCAACTTACTTGTCTCCTGAGGAACCTGCATGTGAGCCAAGAAGCAATAGTTAGAACTGAATGTGGAACTGATTGGTTTAAGATTAGGAAAGGAGCATGACAAGGCTATATATTGTCATCTTATTTATTTAACTTATATGCAGAGTACATCATGTGGAATGCCAGGCTGGATAAATCAAAAGCCAAATTAAGGTTTCTGGGAGAAACAGCAACAACCTCAGATATGCAAAAGATACCACTCTGACGGCAGAAAGTGGAGAAGAAATAAGAGGCCTCTTGATGAGGGTGAAAGAGGAGAGAGCAAAAGCTGCTTGAAGTTCAATATGGAAAAAAAAAACAAAGATCTTGACAATCAGTCCCATCACTTCCTGGCAAATAGAGGGAGAAGAAATGGTAGCAATGTCAAATTTTATATTCTTGGGCTCAAAGATCATTGCAGACAGAAACTGGATCCATGAAATTAAAACCCACTTGCTCCTTGGAAGGAAAACTATGGAAAGGCTGGACAGCATGCTAAAAAGTGGAGCTATAACCTGGCTGACAAAGACCCGGGTAATCAAAGCTACTTTGGTTTTCCAGGAGCAATGTTTGGCTGTGTGTGCTGGACTACAAAGAGAGCTGGACATTGGAGAATCGATGCTTTTGAACTGTGGTGAATTTTTGAGAGGTTCTTGCACAACGAGGAGATCCCAAAAGTCAATGCTGAAAGAAATTAATTCAGGCTATTCACTGGAAGGTCAAATTTTGAAGTTGAAGTTTAAATACTTTGACCACGTAATGAAACCTCATTTTCCCAATGAGGATTCATTGGAAAAGACCCTGATGCTGGGAAAGAACGAAGGCAAAAGGAGAAGGGGATGGTGGAGGATGAAATGGAGGGATAGCGTCATGGAAGCAATGAATATGAGTTTGGACAGACTTCGGGGGAGAGTGTAGGATATAGAAAGGTCTGGCGTGCTTTTGCTCCTGGGGTCACAAAGAGCTGTATGTGATTAACAGGGAGGACTGGAGCTAAGTCTTGAAGCAAGAAAGAGATTCGAAAAGGCAGAGATGAAAAGGGAGAACATTTCAGGAGCGAGGGCCAGCTATTGCACAGTCTGGAGCCTGGAGATGAGGTGAGGGTGAGGAACAGTAAATGGGCCATCATGACTGGAACGTAGGGGACCTAGACCTAGATGGAAGAAGACTAGAAAGCTAGGAAGGAGCCAGATTGGGAAGGCGTTTAATGCCAAAGACATTAGTTTATGTTTGTTCCTAGAGGTAACAGGGATGCTAGAAAAGGGAGCCCCCAGCCTGAGAGGGAGAAGGGACACAGTCAGTCCCAATCTCATCTGCGGCCAAGGGTGTGAGAATGTGTGAAACAGTCTATGGCCTACTGGACTTGAATCCAAGAAAACATGAGTTTGGATCTGGCTTCAGGTACTTGTGACCTTGAACAAGTCATCTGACCCCTATATGCCTCAGTTTCCCCATCTGTAAATGGGAATCATAACATTCCCTGTCTCCCATAGCTCATAACCAGGAGACATACCAAAAGTATTATTGTGTGGGGGTGAGAGTCCGATCTGAGTATTATTATTATGAGAATGGCTGAGCATCATAATTATGGGAGCAATTGAATCTTATTTTTTTTGTGGAGATAGCTGAGTATTGTTATTATGAGGGTGGCTGGGTATCATAATTATGGGAGCAATTGAATATTATTTATTGTAAGGATAGCTGAGTATTATTATTGTGGGCAAGGGAATCCCAGCTTGAGCTTTATTATTATGGGGGTGGCTGAGTATCATTATTGTGAAGGAGCATGAGAGTCCAGATCTGAGTTTAGTTATTTTGGGGGAGGCTGAGTATCATAATTATGGGAGCAACTGCATATTACTTATTGTGGGGATAGCTTGTGGGCATGGGAGTCCAGACCTGAGCTTTATCATTATGGGGGTGGCTAAATATTATTATAATGTGGGGGTGGCTAAGTATCATTATTGTGAGCATGGGAATTCAGACCTGAGTTTTATTATTATGGGGATAGCTAAGTATTATTATTATGGGGGTAGCTGAGTACCATCACTGTGGGGATAATAGTATTATTATTGTGGAGGTAATTGAGTATCATTATTGTGGACACAGGAGTCCAAACTTGAATTTTTTTTATTATGGGGGTAGCTGAGTATTTTTATTATTGTGGGGCTGGGACTGGGAATTCAGACCTTTGATTTCACTTCCTGAAGGAGTGAATCCATTCATTTAAACAGATAACCAGCTCCTCTGTATCTAATAGCTATAGAGTACTGCCTACGGGCTCTGAGAGGACCTCGCCTGGGTCACATAGTAGGTATTTTAGAAGAGAGACTTGAACCCAGATCTCCCCGACTCCAGATCAGCCCTAGTCAGATTATCCCCATTTGGCAGATGAAAACAGAGATTCAGAGTGTTAGATCCCACGTCCTTAATCACATACTAGTCGGAATCAGAGATGGGATTTAAAACACACTCGTGTCCTGTCCATATATTTCTCTCCTTCCCCTGACCACCAATGTTGGGTGCTTTTCAAGGCCTCTGAGGAGAGCTGAGTGCCGGGTTAGCTCGGGGGGGAAGATTTGGAATCCCTCGCTTACTCTCAAATCCTTCATTTCCACACCTCTCCAGGCCTCCATCCCTTCGGCAAAGCTCGGCCAGAGCTGGTGAGCTCCTCTCCTTTGGCCTCCCAGGTTCTCAAGGCAATAGTCGGCTCATAACATCCTGTGAACTTTAAAACTTTGGACATTAAAGAAGGCAAAGAAATGTTATTTGAGATGTCCGATGGCAATGAGATTGTGAGGAAAATGTACTTTTCTATCTCCCTGGATCAGTTTAAGTCTCTGGGAATGAAAAAGCTAAAAAAATAATATATGTGTATATATCAAGAAGCCCCAGGCCTGAGCTGTCCAAGTGGTATCTGCTGGCCCCAGCTAAAGAGATTTTTTTTTTCTCTCAAGATGGATGATTAAACTTTTCATATCACAGGGCAAGAGTCAGCCCTGGTCGGGCAACTTCTCAAACCTCCTAATGCACCCTCTTATCATGCTCCTGAGTTTCTGATGTCTCCCCGGTGCCTACAGGAAATGATCCGAGCTCCTCATCAGCTTGCTTCTGCACAAGGAGCTCTGCCCCAAACTCCACGTGCTGGCTGATCTTCTGATCTCCCCCCATATGCCCTTCCTGGTCCAGGAAGGCTTCCTGACTGCCTGATTTTTTATAACAGACCCTTACTTTGTCTTGCATCTGATCCTTCGTGGCTCAGCTCGAGGGGAAACCTTTTCAGGTTCTTTCTTTCCCCGGATGATCAGATATATACTTATCTATTTACAGATGGCATTCTTCCCTACCCTTATCCCCATAGAGACTGCTTGAGTGCAAAAACATTTTCTCTCTGTAACCCCTCAAATCCAGACTTTGCCATTTCCCAGTTCTAGTATCCTCTGTTCTGTTGATGCAAAGTTGTTTGCATGTGGTCTCCCCCATTAAACTATAAGCTTCTTGAGATCAGGGGTTATCCTTTGTCTTTCTTTGTATCCCCAGTACTTAGTTCAGCACACAGTAGGTGCTTAAGAAATGTTCATTGATCGATTTGGACAGTCTGATGAAACCTATGGCCCTTTCTTAAAATAATATTTTCAAAGAATTGAAGGAAAGCTAAATTTCAGTAAGAAAGTTAGTGAAAAGTTAGAAAAAGAAAAAGTGAAAACTTGCAATCATTTCCCCATCCAAGCTGACACAGACACTCTTACAGGGGTCCTCAAACTTTTTAAATAGGGGGCCAGTTAACTGTCCCTCAGACTGTTGGAGGGTTTGTTTTGTGGGCCTTTAAATAAAGAAACTTCATAGCTTTGGGTGAGGGGGATAAACGTCCTCAGCTGCTGCATCTGGGCCCATGGGCCCAGGGGCCCATGAGGACCCCTGCTAAAGTCTGGGTTAAAGGTCTGGCCTAGAGTCTCTGCAAGACTCTGTCTAGCTCTGAATGGCTCCTTCTTCCTGGTCTCTCTGAGCTCGGTGCGGCAGTGGTCAGAACACCAGGATTGGAGCCAGAGGACCTCATTTCCTCAGTGCTGCTTTTCCTGCTAATTTGACCATAGACATCTATCACTTTAATGTTTTAGGATTGAGTTTTCTCATCTGTGAAATAAGGGGAGCAGTGAGAGGTAAGGTGGTAATGTAGGGATTATAGACCTAGAGCTAGAAAAAAGTCTCCCAGTTAAATCTCTTCATTTTACAGATGGAGAAACTGAGGACCAAGAACTTGCCTGAAGTCACACAGGTACTAAACAGAGAGAGTTTTTGCCTCTAGATTCTAAATTTTAGACCTTATAATTTTCCTACTGTATCATTTTCAGACACTAGCTGTGTAATTCTGTTTGCCTCAGTTTCTTCATCTGTAAAATGAGCTAGGAAAGGAAATGGCAAACTATTTTAGGATATCCTCCAAGAAAATTGCAAATTAGGTCAAAAAGAGTCAGATGCTACTGAACAATAACCACATGATATTGCCTTCCAAATTTCCTTTTCCCTCTAAATTTATGCTACTATGACCTCCAGATTTTTTTGCAATATAAATCTGAGATCCTGTGGAATTCCTCCTCCTCCTCCTCCTCCTCCAGGGACCCTCCTCTGACGCCCCCCAGCCCACAATGAACTACATTTCTTTGGCACTTTCTGTCGGTATCACTCACTGGGCACTTGGCACTTTACCACTAGGAATATGTTTTCATCACTTTTTGAGGTCAGTGACCATGTCTTCTTCTCTATTTCCCTTCTCCCACCACCATCACCTCCTGCTCTCCCCACCAAAATGGCCTTCAGATCTTCTGTGGGGTCTCCCCCCAGGCCCAGCTGAATGCTCTGTCAGCGATATGGGAATTAAGTGAATTAGGTTAATTATAAGTTCTCCTTTCATGAGGCAAGGTCCATTTCCTGTTGGGAAGATGAACAGTGGGATGTTAAAGTTGTGTTTATAATCATTGATTTGCAGTGGCTCCCCTGCAGAGTTGCGCTGTCTGCAAGGGGCTCGGGCCCCAGATACAGCCATGGAGGAGGACTCTCTCCCACTGAGAAGACTTATCCTCTGGAATTCTCACAGCTCCTCAGGGTCCCCGCCAGACAAGAACCAGAGGATCCTGCTTCTGTGGGAAGCCTTTCCTAACTGCCCAAAGCCAGTGCCCTCCTTCCCAAAATGCTTCTGACAACTTGTCGACATTCTTATTTTTAAATGAATTTGTTGTTTCCCCAATTAGAACATGACTCCTTGTGAGCAGAGGTTGTTTCTGTCTCTGACCTTGCAGTCCAAGCTCTAAGCATACCTTTGCACCTAGTAGCTCAGCGAGATGTTACTCCTTGATTCAGGGACCTTAGAGATCTCTCACAGAAGGGTCTGCAGTAACACCCTTTTAACAGATTTTCTAGATAGCATCTGGAGGAACTGGGATTCTCCTCCATTCAGCATAATTCCTTATTTAACAACCGTCCAGAAAACAATCAATCAATGAATGGACAAAACTTTATTAAGCACTTTTTAGATGTCAGGAACTGTATTTGGAAAAAGTCCCTTCCCTCAAGGACCTTACATCCTATCAGGGGAAACAAGAAATATACAAATGTGTACATATAAAATAAATACTGGGTCACTTTTGAGAGATGAGAGCGTCTTGCTTTTCTGTTAGTATCCTCAGGACCTAGTCCTCTGCCTTCTACATAGTAGGTGCTAAATAAGCATTTTTTCATTCATTCATTCTTTTTATAATATATATATATAATATTTATATATAATAAATGTTATATTTATAATATATTACACATATATTATATTATTTATATAAAAATACATAATATTAATATATAAAAATTCATTTTATTTTTTTATCTGGAGAGACAACATGTATATACATTAGCTTATACAATATATATGTGTAAATTGTCACACTTTATATATGCAAGATAAATATAACAATTATGTTATATATAAAGGAGGCATTAACGATTAGGTCACCAATAGAAACCTCATGTAAACAGTAGCACTTGAGCTGAGACTTAAGAAAGGAAATGAGGGAATGTAATTTAGGTATGATGGCTAGCCTGTGCAAAGGTGTGGAAATAAGAGACAGGATATCATGTGTGAGAAACAACAGGGAGGACAATTTGGCTACACCATGTCATGCACAGAGAATAATCATGCATAATAAGGCAAAAAAAGATAGACCAGAATTAACATAGAAAGAACTTTGGATACAAACAGAAATGTTTGCATTTGGTCCCCAAATTAATAGGGAGCTACTGGCATTTATGGAGAAAAGGAGTTGTTCTCTGATATTTCAACATGGAGTGGTGGTAAATTTGGATTCTAAAAGGATATGACAGCAGGTCCTACTGAGTTTTTAAAATTAAAGCTTTATATTTTCAAAATATATACAAGGATAATTTTTGACATTCACTCCATACAAAACCCTGTGTTTTAATTTTTTCTCTCCCTTCCCCCTCCTCTCCCACTCAGCAAGTGACACAATATATGTTGAACATGTACAATTCCTCTATGCATATTTCCATAAATATCATGCTGCTCCAGAAAAATCAGATCAAAAAGGAAAAAAAAATGAGAAAGAAAACAAAATACAAGCAGGCAACAACAAAAAGAGTGAAAATACTATGTGTGTTCCACATTCAGTTCCCACTGTCCTGTCTCTGGATGCAGATGGCTTTCTTTATCACAAGACCACTGGAACTGCTCTGAACACCTCATTGTTGACCAGAGCCATGTCCATTAGAAAGGATCACTGTATAATCTTGATTTTGCCAAATATAATGATCTCCTGATTCTGCTCATTTTACTTAGCATCAGTACATGTAAGTCTCTCCAGGCTTCTTTGAAATCATCCTACTGATCTTTCTTATAGAACAATAATATTCTATAATATTCATATACCATAACTTATTCAGTCATTCTCCAACTGATGGGCATCCACTCAGTTTCCAGTTTCTGGACACCACAAAAAGGGCTGCCACAAACATTTTTGTACATGTGGGTCCTTTTTCCTCCTTTAAGATATCTTTGGGATGTAAGCCCAGTAGTAACACTGCGGGATCAAAAGTATGCATAGTTTGATAGCCCTTTGGGCATAATTTCAAATTGCTCCAGAATGATTGAATCAGTTTACAACTCCACCAACAATGTATTAGTGTTCCAGTTTCCCCACATTCCCTCCAACATTCATCATTATTTTTTTCCTGTCATTTTAGTCAATTTGAGAGGTGTATTTTAATTTTCATTTCTCTGATTAATAATGATTTAGAGCACTTTTTCATATGACAAGAGACGGTTTTAATTTCTTCATCTGAAAATTTCCTGTTCATATCCTTTTGATTTATTATTTGGAGAATGGCTTGAATACTTATAAATTTGAGTCAATTCTCTATATATTTCAGAAATGAGACCTTTATCAGAACCCTGGAATGTAAAAAAAAAATTTCCCCAGTTTATTGCTTTCCTTCTAATTTTGTCTGCATTGATTTTGTTTGTACAAAAACTTTTAAACTTAATATAGTCAAAATTATTCATTTTGCAAGTCTTACAAATTTTTAAAGGCTAAGAGTGTATTCTCAGTAATGTCCTGAAATTCTATCTGTTTTCTGAGAGTTAGTTTAACCAAGTAGAGGGAGACTTATCCTCTAGTTGGTTATGAGAGGTGGAGCTGGGATGATGATGCATTTTTTATCCACAATTTACTAGTTGTAAATCCTATAATTTATTGAGGGATGGTTCATTGTATTGACAGCTTCAGTTGTGTTTGATTCTTTGTGATCCCATTTGGTGTTTTCTTGGTAAAGACACGGGAGTGATTTGCCATTTTCTTTCTCTACCTACTTTTATATATGGAAACTGAGGCAGAGTTGAGTGATTTGTCTAGAGTCTTACAGTTGGGAAGCTGAGGCCAGATTTGAACTTACAAAGGAGACCTAGTACTCTATGCACTATGGTACTACCTAGGCACAGCACAGGTGACTAACCTAATACTCTCTATTTTATCCAACAATGCCATTTCTAAGTCTATGTCTGGAATGTGCTGGTGTTAATTGTCCATGCTTTCTCTTTATCTGAAGAATCTCAGCATTTTCCCATTGAAAGAGCCCACAGTCACCATGTCTTCCATCATATCTCTAAAAAATAGAATTCCTACTAAAACCCACCTGAAGAATGGACTTTCAGACTTTTCCTGAAGACTTTAATGAAGGGAAATACATTACTCAGTAGACCTAAGTTCAAACATGGCTTAGTGTGTGACCTTCAGCTTCAGCTTCCTCATCTGTAAAAAATGAGCTATAGAAGATGATAAACCACTCTAGTATCATTTGCAAGAAAACCCAAATGAGATAATGATGAATCAGATACAGCCCCAAAAAGATTATCTGAAAGGGAATAGTGAGAAACCATTGGCAGTGATGGAGTTTAATAGTAGAATTGTGACTCCTTAGCTCTATCACATCCAGATGGCAGAAATACTGGAATGGGATTTTGGTGATCCAGGTTCAAAGTTGGGATGATCTTGGCTGAATCTTTCACTGTGCCTTACAATTTCCTGTTCTCCAAAGGGAGGATATCTGTTACTTCTTCCTGAAAATGACTTTGTAATTTCAAGAGAATTAGTGAAAAAAAAAAGCAATCTAAGGTGGCCTAGCTGTATCAGACCTAAAAGTAAATTACAAAGCAGCAGTCATAAAAATCTTTTGGTACTGGCTAAGAAATAGAATAGTTGATCAGTGCAATAGGTTAGATTCACAAGACACAATAGTTAATAACTATAGTAATCTATTGTTTGATAAACCCAAAGACCCCACCTTCTGGGATAAAAACTCACTATTTGACAAAAATTTCTGGGGAAATTGGAAAATAGTATGGCAGAAACTAAGCAGTTTTTGTACAAATAAAACTAATGTAGACAAGATTAGAAGGGAAACAAACTGGAAATAAATTTCACATCCAAGATTCTGATAAAGGCCTCATTTCTAAAATATATAGAGAATTGATTCAAATTTATAATAATTCAAGCTATTCTCCAATTGACAGTCAAAGGATATGAATATAAAATTTTCAGACGAAGAAATTAAAACCATTTATAGTCATGTGAAAAAATTCTCTGTACCATTATTGATCAGAGAAATGCAAATTAAGACTAACCTGACTTCTTAAGTGATTCCTATGTACCAGGTACTAAATGCTGGATAAGTTACCTCATTTCTCTGAGGCTTCTCAGAGTCTTCTCATTGATAAAATGGGGATAATCTTCAAAGTCCCTATTTCACAGGAGGTCTTGTAAGGAAAGTATTTGTCACTTCCTGCATAGATTATAGATTTTCCTCGTTTGGAAAACACTAGCTAATATATTTATATGTACTCACTCTGTATCAAGCACTATGCTAAGAGCTTTATAATTATTATCTCATTTGGTCCTCATAACAATACTGGTAGGGAGATGCTATTATTATCCTTATGTTTAAAGATGAGAAAACTGAGGTAGACAGAAGTGACTTATCAAGGGTGATGTTTAAGGTGGCTTTTAGCTCTAAATCTATGAACCTCTCACTGTCCTTTGTGATGCTGTCTGCTCCTCATTCCATGACACTTTCTCTCCTCTTTCCACCCTCATCTTCTGTGTTTATGGTCTATCTTTTTCCCAACAAGATCTACAAAAAAATAAATTCATTCCCACTGAGGAGAGTGCACTTCACTTCTGCTTCTGTTTTTTTGCAGGAGAAGGGATAGGAAAAAAAGAAGACAGAAAAAGGAATCACAGAGGTGACTTTGTGGGGATGAGAAGAAGGGAGGTTGAATTTGGGGAAGAAAAATTTGGGAGAGATTGAGGAACATTCCCTTCTTTCCCATATACTGGTCCAGATTCTACCCCTGGGTTGAAAGAGGAACCAAGTCAAGAGCAATTGAGGAAAACATAGAAGGATCGTGGAGAGTTAAGGAATAAATTTAAAATAATAAACATGAAGAGGAAGACTTATGAAGGAAAAGAGGAAGGCAGTTGTCCAAACAAGGCAGGTAAGAAAAGATAAACAGTTAGAGGGGGCAGCAAATTCATAAAATGGGTTT
Organism: Sarcophilus harrisii; assembly: GCF_902635505.1. Lineage (NCBI taxonomy): Eukaryota > Metazoa > Chordata > Mammalia > Dasyuromorphia > Dasyuridae > Sarcophilus > Sarcophilus harrisii. The sequence goes on from NC_045428.1 coordinate 552,071,588, forward strand.
CTGGGTGGGATAACTTGGTGAAACCACAGGGAGGTTCATCCCAAGCTGAAGGGAAGCTGGAATTGTGATTATGGAAAGAAAGTTGAGTGGTGTGGTCAAGTTACTAATTAGATGTAAAAGTTTTAATCTGTTTGGACTCTCTGGACCACCATGATTCAGGGGCCTTTTGACTGTGGAACATTGCACCACTCTCCTAGAATTCCCTTTTGTGTGTTGACTTTCCTTTTAAAATGTAAGCTTCTTGAGGTTTGTGTTTATACCTGCAGTTCCTAGCACAGTATTTGGCACAAAGTAGGAACAAAAAAAAAAAATAAACACTAATAATAAACAAATAAAATTCCTCCCGAAAACCTAAACCCAAAATAAACCAAAAAAAGCCCTAAATAACAAAAAAAAATTGTTGCCATCCTTGAATTTAGTGTAAATACCCACAATTAATTAAAGATTAAGGCAAAACAACCTAGGCTGAAAATCTCCATTAGTGAGGGTAAGAGACATTGCACGAGCCTTGCATGGAGTGTTTGAAGTTTGTTTTTCTCCCATTGCCACCAAGTAAATGTTATAAAGTATAGGCTGATATTCCTGAAGGAGGAAGTGAAGAGGCTTGAAGATCATCTCAACACACTCAGGTAGTTAAGGAGAATGAAGTGTTCCTGAAGAAAACAAAATTGAGGCTTCAAGAAAAGCTGGGGGTTTGAAGGATCTAAGGTCGAGGAGGGGAGGGTTGACCCTTGTCAGTTGTTGAATAGTGAAAGATTCTTTACAAAGGGGAAAGAAGAAAGGAAAAAGTCTGCCAGATAGTTAGAACTTAAAGCCTTGAAGAAGTTGGATGCTTTCAAGAGCAGAAAGAAAGTGTTCCTGTTTATCGTTCAAATAATGACACAACAGAATTTTAGTGATGGGGCCACTAGGGGGCGACATAAGGGAATAGAGCGCTGGACCAGAGAGAGGAAGCCTTCATCTTCCTGAGTTCAGCCCTCATTTATTAGCTGTATTGTGATCCTGAGCAAGTCACTTAATTCTGTTTATCTCAGTTTCCTCATCTGTCAAATGAGTTGGAGAAGGAAATGACAAAATGCTCCGGTATCTTTGCCAAGAAAATCCCAAATTGGGTCACAGAGAGTTAGCAGGACTGAAAAACAGTAACACTCCTATCTTTTTCCTGACCCTTACTGAATGATGTCCTAATTGTTATTAGGAGACACTTACCTTTATCAGAACAAATCCACTTTTAGTGATTCACATGAGCAGTATGAATGATGCTTCCAGAAAGAACTCCCAAAGTATTGTCATTCATTTTCATTTTTGGGGTAGCTTTTTTGGCTGAGGCAATTGGGATTAGGTGACTTGCCCAGGGTCACACAGCCAGGATGTGTTAAGTGTCTGAGGTTAGAATTCAGGACCTCTTGACTCCAGGGCTGGTGCTCTATTCACTGCACCGTCTAGCTGCCCCCATTTTCAATCTCAACTAAGAAACTGAAGACCATTGGGATGCAGATTGTGTTTTCCTCATTGTTTCTCATTGAAGGCAAGAGATATAGAAAAAAATGAATTTATGAAGCGAATCGTTTAAGAAAGAGATTTTTTTCATTTCATTGAAGAGAAATAGAATTAATAAAAAAGAGGGGGTTTATGTAGCCTTATATATTAAGATTTTATATTTATGTGAGGAAATCCATGAATCAGAGAGGAGAAAGATGACAAGAGTATTTGAATGGTCAAAGGGGAAAGGAACAGATACGATTTCATCACTGGAGTACTAGACTGCTCAGTCAGAAAGAGGCAACAGATGAGAAGTTTATCATTCAAGCACTCAAGATGAGAAGCAAGTCAAGCATATTGTTTGACAAGAGATTTCAGTTTTTTAGAAATCTGCTAAACATTTTTGTCTGCCTAAAGCAGAGCTACTGATAATTTTTGGATTTGCCTTAGTAATAATTTCATCCTTCAAAATATGAAGGAACCAATAAGGAGAATTATCTTTTGGATCTGATTCTCATTAATCGGGAGGAACTATTTGCTAGGTTGGAAATGGTGGAAATTCTGAAGGGAAATGAGCACTCCCTCTTTAAATCTGTGATAGAGGTATGGAAATCCAGACTTGGATTTCCCTGTATGTACATTTTTGGAAAACAGATCTCAAAAGATTTGAGAAGAGAGGTAGGATCCTACTTACTAAAATGCTACAGGGGAAGTCAGCCCGAGAATGACAAGAGATGAGAAATAAATTCTGAGGATGAAAAGGGAAACAATTTTAATGGAAAGAGAAAATGGGATTTATCTGAAGAGACTGATATGGATGTACAAGATGCTCACCAATCAGTCGAATATGAACATGTCACAAACTTGAAAAATAATACCTCTTAATAAGCTGAGGCTGTTGCAGGGACAATCATTTGTTGGATGTGTGACATTATGTTAATAATTGACTGAATGGCCTATGAAACCCTTTCCACCTTGCAAATTCTATGTTTTCCCTCCTTTCCTCTTTTGGTGATATACCACTGTATGGTAGTAGAAGGAGCCTAGACCAGGGTGGGGCTGGAGTCAGTTCTGAGAGCTTATCTTTAAATTTTCAGTGTGAGCATTTACACTTTGGAAATTAGCAAACACTACAAATCAGGGTTTGATTTATTGTTTTGTTGTGTGCTTAGACTTTAGAAAGATATGGAGAAAATGTCAAGTGCAAATTAAACAGAAATGTGTCACATATATATCTCCCATTTCCTCACATATCCTTTGCTAAACACTTAGCAGCATAACCAGAGTCAGGAACTTTGGATCTTACTCTTACTGACAAGTTGCAAAAAACTTTAGCTCTATAGGCCACAATATCCATATTTATCAAATTGGAAATTGAAGAAGACTTGGCTCCAATCCCCAGGGTGAAATGAGGAGGAGCTTATAAAAAGAGGAAGGCAATTTTTTGTTTTATAATTTATGATGCATTTTCTTCTTTATTACCATAACCATCACTTCCTTCTTGTCTTCCTCCTCCCTTTCCTCGTCCTTCTCCTCTTTCTTCTTGCTCTTCTTCCTTTTTATTCTTTTATTTCTTCTTCCTCCTCCTTTTTTTCTTCCTCCTCTCCTTCCTCTTCTTCTTTTTATTCTCTCTCTTCCTCCCCTCCTTATCCTTTTCTTTCCTTCCTTTTTTTCCATTTTCTTCTTCTTCATCTCTCTCTGTATCCTCTTGTCCTCCTCTTACAGTAATAGCAAACTCCATTTTCCCCCTTTCCTTTTTATCTTGAGATGTGGGTTGGAGACTAAGCTATAGGACCACATCTCATATGAACTCTACGATCTAGGGAAATTACTGATTTATAATTTAATTTTATCCTCTTTGCTGGAATGTATGTTTATTTGAATTTTAGGATCATGTTAAAAATTCTATTCTCAATTTACAGAAGTTAATTTGGACAGATTTACATGTTTATAATGTAAACTAGAGATGTTCTCTACAGGTCTCTTTGCTTGTCAGTCTGACTCAAATCATTCTTGACTTTCCAGACCTTTTGGTTTCTTTTCAAGTCACCCTACCAGACTATTTTTTGGACCAAAAATAAAAGGTTCCTGGGAGAGAGCTACCTGGGAAGGAGATTAACTTGAACCCTGAATTCCTTCCCCCCCACCCCAGTAAAAGGATAGGCAAAATCATCTTGAAGGGTCCTTCCAGCCCTCAAGTTTTATAATTATGGATCCAAATGTCAACTTTTCCAGTGAAATTGATCTCTTAATTATTTTTTAAAGATCGAATCTCCTTTTGTTTTCTAGATTGGAGGTTCGGGGCTTACTCATGGCCTGGTCTCACTCTGAGCTGATTGGCAAGAGAGTTTTGACCTGATTCATTTCTAACTTGGGCTGTTTTAACCTCTCTTCAATCAATCAGTGTCCCCTTGCTCCCAAGGACTCACCTTATCAACAATGAACTTAGTGTTCACGGGATCACCTTAGCCATTATATCTCAGAACCCTGAACTCAAGCAATCCACTATCCTCAGACACTTGCGTGGCAGGGATCACAGACATACCCTTTGGGTGCCTAATAGAAAACTGGAATTTTAATAGAAGCAATATGGGATAGAAGAAAGAATCCTGGACTTAGTATTTAAAGATCTGGGATCAAGTTCAGTCAGTGTCCTGATATTGCTACTCATGAGTGTCCAAAGTTTTTTGTTTCTTAAAAATAAATGTGAATTAATATCTTTTGTTTTTACATTCCCGACATTTCTCACTATATCTCCCAGAGAATTATCCCTTACAACAGAAGACATTTATGTGGAAATGCCTAAAAGGTATTTGGTGATATGGGACTGGAGTTTGGGAGAGAGACCAAGGCTGGATATGTAGATCTAGGATTCCTCTGCAAAGAGATGATAATTGAACTCATGAAGTGATGCAGAGGATAGAGCACTAGGCCCAGCCTCAGCACTACCTGAATTCAAATCTGGCCTCAGATACTTAATAATGGAGCAAGGCATTTAAACTCTTGACCTGCCTTAGTTTCCTCAACTATAAAATAGGGATAATAATAATATCTATCTCTCAGTGAGGACCAATATTTGTAAAGTATTTTTCACAGTAGCTTGCATATGTGTTTAGTCATTTTTCAGTCATGTTTGGCTCTTTGTGACCCCATTTGGGGTTTTCTTGACAATAATACTGGAGGAGTTTGCCATTTATTTTTCTGGACCTTTTTATAGATGAGGAAGCTAAGGCAATCAAGGTTAAGTGACTTGGCCAGGGTCACACAACTGGCAAGTATTTAAGGTCAGATTTGAACTCATGAAGATGAGTATTCCTGATCCCTGGCCCAATACTCTATTCACTGTACCATTTAGTTGTCCATAGTACCCTCCCCTAAAATGACTTTTTTAAAAAATTAATTTTGTATGTATTCTCTATTTATGTATCTATGTACATACCCCCCCACCCCCAACCTCAGGTAAGATAATTGTAAATTCTTAGCACATTGTCTGGCACATAGGTAGGTACTTTAAAAATATTTGCTTTCTTCTTCTATCTCTCCTTTATTCCTTTGCTCTGTACCTTCCCTTTTCTCTCTTTCCTTCTTTTCTGCTTTTCTTCTCCTTCCTTCCTTCCTTCCTTCCTTCCTTTCTTCCTTCCTTCCTTCCTTCCTTCCTTCCTTCCTTCCTTCCTTCCTTCCTTCCTTCTTTCCATCAACAAAACTATTGGATTTAGAAATTAAGAGAGCCAGGGTTCAAGGGAATGAGAAGCAAGTGAGAAGAGAGGAAATCGAGGCAGTTTTTCCCAAGAGTTTGGTGGGAAAAGGAGAAGAGATACTGGGGCAATGTTGGGTAGGAATATGGATGGCATGGGGAGCAAATGGAGCAGAGGGGATGCCCCTGGATCTCCATCAGGTTTAACACCTCCACAGGAACAGAACTTCACCTGGAGGGGACAGATGCCCTGTTCCCAACACTTATGGCTAATGCCATAAAGCATCCTTTTAGCTTCTTTTGTAAGCCCCAAATGATCTTCATTCCCAAATCTTGCTTCTGATTGAATTCTGCTACTCTTGGGAGTTGCCTTTCATCTTTTGTCTAGCCTCATTATGTAAAGCAAAGCTCTCTGCATTATACAAAAGACACTATAACAACAAGACTGCCAGGTGATGAAGGCTCCCATTTTTCAGAATGGATTCTAAGTGCATCTGTCTGTTGTTATCTTCAGGTGGGGCCAGTTTAAATTCAAAACCTCCTACCTGCTCTAAAGGAAATTGATGTTACAGCTAATGGGATGCCAGCCCTTAAGAAGAATACATACTTAAAACAGTTAACTGCTTTCCTCCCTTCCTCCCCTCCATTTTGAATTGTCTGTCTACCTGGGGATTTCTGGAAGCTGGAGGACATGGAGAAGCTAGGTATATCTGGATGGGGCTGCTGTCCTCTTATTGAAAGGAACTCAGATCCAGTTAAGGATGTTATTTCGAGGGCTGGCCCCAAGTTAATAAATTATATCCTCCTTCCCAATTCCATCTTCATGCTCTCCTCTCCCCCTTTCCCCATTGATACTTATTCATGCAACTCCTCTTGGGAGTATTTACATCTTAAGAAACGAGATTTTAATAGTGAAATTTCAGATATTGGATAGAGGGAGTGGAAGAGACGGATTATTTGCTAGGAGAGCACATTCACGTATTTTAGAATCGCAGGATCTTAGAATGAATTAGATTTTATAAGTAAAAACATCCTCGGAAATCATTTTGGTCCAATCGCCTCCTCAAGAGAAAGGAATTGACTTGTCTAAACTCATCCAAGTAGGTGTACAGATTTAGGACTGACAGAGAATTTAAATTTCATCTAGTCCCATCCTCTCTGTTCTCCCCTCCTTTTTAATTACAGATGTACAAATTGCAGCCCACAGAGGGGAAACACTTTGTTTAGGGTTATTTAAGTAGTTAATAGAGCCATGATTTAGAATTGTCTAAACCCCTCTTTTTTTTAAACAGATAAATAAATTGAGACCCCAGATGGCTAAACAACTAGTAGTAAAGCTGGAATTAAAAGATGTGGTGGTGGTATATTTCTTGATTCTAATATTCTAAGTACAAATCCTGGGTTCTTTTCAGTATTCCAGAGCTGGAATACTGTTCGGAGTCCTCTCCGGGCTGCCTCTCCAGTGGGAAATGCTGGATTTCCAAGGATGAGAAGGGATCCTGGTCTCAACTCTGCTGCTGGTCCCTTGGGAAATGGCTGCCAGGATGGGAGAGAGAAGGACCTTAAACCAGGCAGATCATAGATGGAGAGCTGAGAGGGACCTCAGGAGACCATGTGGTCCAATCTCCCTATTTCACAGATGATGAAACTGAGTTCCACAGAGGTCTCACTTCTAAGATCTTTGCCCTTCTGCAAAGCTGACCATAAGTCTACAGCTTTGGCTACCGGGCCATAGCTGGTGAGTTGTTGGGGATGCCTTCCTAGGCACTCCTAAGTCTCTGGGTATAATTGTTGCCAGAGTAGCCATACCTGCTTTCCTAACAGGGAGGATTATTCTCTCTCCCTGTGATGGGACTTTTCCCTTCTCTGACCTGGAGCTTGGGAGGTAGGAACTGCTGTAATGGGCACTTGGCAATCTGGACATCTCAACCTTCTAAAGTACTCTGTGTGTCACCATGAGTTCAGAATGGGGATTTAGTCTATTGAATTTCTTGGTGTTCCTGCAGTTTTGTCTATCAACTGAGAAAACACCTGCAAGACCTTGGCTTCCCTTTGGTCTAGCAGAGGCAAGAATTTATTTTATTTGTTAAAATTTCACTAGGCACAGAAAGACGTATTCCCATCCCTCAAGGAGAAAGGGAAGGGAGGAAACAAACATTTATTAAGTGCCCACTATGTGCCAGGCAAGGTGCTAAAGTGCAAATATTATTTTATTTGAGGTTTTATGGGTAGGGGGGGACATTTATACAAATAAATATACAGAATACATACCAAATCAATGCAAAGTAATTTTGGTGGAGGGCAGGGGGAGTTTGGAGTTCAAGAAAAATCTTGAGGAGTAGGCAAAAAAGTAAGTTGAGTGGGATAAAGAGGATCTGAGACCAAAAGGTGAGGAAAGAAAGCATTATTGTGCAAAGGCCTGGAGTTGGGGGAGATAAAATGTGCCATTCATTCCCTCTGTGGCTCTTGCCTAAGTAGGTGGGTTGAATAAAACTTTACCTTTCTAGTACTCTGGCTACATCTGTCTCTATCCTCTCCCTTCTCCCTCCCCAAACAAGTGAAAGACCAGTCCACAGGACCTGGGGTATTTTCCTTGGGAGATGAATGGCAGGGCTGTGAGTCTCTGTAAGGAGGGAGAGAATTGGACAATAGATAACTCTATTAAGCTCAGCTCTTAATAAGGTGCTGATATTTCATGAAGTTCTGTTTTGCTCGATCAATAGTAGCCAATTTCAGGCAGTGGTATGTCAGCAGCATGAAAATGCAGGCCTTGAATGAAGGGATGTGGGAGCATAAGTGCTCCCCAGAAAACAGATGTGATCCCAGCTCTGGGGTCCCTCACACCCTCATCAGTTCCTGGCTAGTCCCAGCCTCCTTCCATGGAGTGCCAAATGGGCAGTGGATTAACCCCTTCAGCTCCCCCTGAACTACTGATCAGCCATTCCTGAGCATGGCATTCTATATTTGGGTAGCGAATTTCTGAGTCCTCCTTAAGGTCTTTGTCTTTTGTTCCAAATGTAGCTCAACTCTTTGGTTGAGCCCACTGTCCTCCCCTTTGGACCTCTTTGCAGAACCTTACAACCAGCTCTGGTGGGACACAGATGTTATAGACCCTTCCTCCTTCACAGTCAAGCTCAGGAAACCTTGGGGAAGGGTGGGCTAAGGTGGGACCACTTTTGCTTTTGGTTGATGTTGAGTGGATATAGAGGTCATGGGACCTGAGAATAAGTAAAACTTAAATAAAAAAAAATAGAAAAAATTGGATATAAATGGTACCAGGAATAAAAGCTGTAAGAACTATTCCTAGGTCTTTATTCAACTGAATAAGAAAATGATTCCCAAAGACTGGATAGGATTAGGAATGGGGAAGCCCTGAGGTCAGCCAGGTTGACCTCTTTCTATTTTTCCAGGCTTCTTATAGCTTTCTCCCTTCTGTATATACCATGATTCAGAGACATGGACCTTCTGGTTGTTCTTGATGAATGGTACTCCAGCTCCCCACTTGGTTCTCCGGCCTGGAACTCTCTCCCTGTTGACCTTCAGCTTCCTTCTGGCTTCCCTGGAAGCCTTCAAGACTCAGCTCAAATTCTACCTTCTGCAAGAGGCCTTTCCTGGTCTTCTTTCTTATGAAATGACCTCCCATTCACTTTATTTTATGTGCATGGAGTTTGCATGTTATCTTTCTCATTAGATACTCTAACAGGGGTCCTCAAACTACACCAGCGGGCCAGATGCAACAGCTGAGGACGTTTATCCCCCCTCGCCCAGGGCTATGAAGTTTCTTTATTTAAAGGCCCACAAAGCAAAGTTTTTGTTTTTACTATAGTCCGGGCCTCCAAAAGTCTGAGGGACAGTGAACTGCCCTCCTATTTAAAAAGTTTAAGGATCCCTGCTAGAAGCTTCATTAAGTCAAGGACTATTTCTTGTCTTTGTCTGTCTAGTGCTTAGTATACTGCCTGATACAAAGGAAGTACTTAATCAGTGCTTGTAGACTTGATTCCTACTGAACGCTTTAAAGAGGGAGATCTCTTTTCTCTGTCTCTCTATCTCTGTCTCTCTGTCTCTGTTTCTATCTCTCTGTGTCTCGCTTATCCTCCATCTCTTTTTCTCTATCTCTCTTTCCTCTTTCCTTTTTTACACACCTTGTTTTCCTCTTTCCCTCTTTTACTCTCAGATTTCTTTCACATACATCTTTTATTTTTATTTCCCTCTCTCTTTTCTTCATCCTTCTCTCATCACTCTTTTTATCTTCTTTCTTTCTCTCTTTTCTTCTTCTCCTTCTTGTTCTTGTTGTTCTTTTCCTCCTTTCTCTCTCTTCCTCTTCTTCCTTAGTCCTTCTCTTTGCAAAATTCCCAGTTTCAACTATATTTTCTATTCAGATGACTCCTAAATCACCATCTCCAGACTTCAGCTCCATATTCACTTCTGTCAGTGTTTTCAGATCTTTTTCACCAGAATGCGCACCCCCCTTTAAACTCAACAGGTCTCAAATAGAGCTTAATATTATTCCCTTAAATCTGCGCTTCCTTGGGACTTTAGCATTTCTGTGCTGCCATAATTCACCCCATTCAATTCACTTAACAAAGCTTAATTAGGCTCCAACTATGTGCAAGCTGCTATATTTGGCACTAGCGATACAAGATGAAAATCAAATAGTCAAAGAATTTGCTTATAACGTAGCCAACTTCCCAGGTTTTATATCTTGGGGTTATCTTCGACTTTTCTCTCTGCCTCATTTTTCATTTCCAGTCAATTATAATTACTGTTTTCCCTTCTGTTTTCTTATAATAGTAATAATAATAATAGCTACCACTGACATAATGCTTTAAAGTTTGCATATATTGCTTTTCATATATTGCATATATGCTTTACATATATTATCTCATTTGATCCTCAACTCTGTGAGATAGATATGAATCCTCTTTTACAGATGGGAAAACTGAGCTTTCTTCCCACAGCCATTACCATTATAGAGATTCTAACTACGCCCTAACTACATTCCTTCCATCTCTATTCCTTTCCTTTTTAGTTTTATCCAGTGCCTGGAACTCTTATCCTGCTGACTTCCAGCTTCCTCCTCCTGACTTCCTTGGATACCTTCAAGATTCAGCTCAAATTCACCTTCTGCAAGAGGCCTTTCCTGGTCTCCTTTTCTATTAGATGACCTCCCATTCAACCATCTTTATTTTGTGTGCGTGGAGTTTGCAAGTTATCCCTCCCATTAGATAATCTAGAAGCTTCATGAAATCAAGGACTATTTCCTTTATTTTTATTCCTTCCTTTATGGTTTTAACAAAAAAAAAAATCTTTCTTAGCTCTGGTCACATCACATCTCTGCTCAAACATCTTTGGTGGCTCCCTATTTCCTCCTGAATACAGTTCATGATTCTTTGTATAGTTTTCAGGGTTCCCTGGAATCTTTGGCCAGGCTTATTTCCTATTCTTTGCTGCAAAGTAGTCAATTCTTTGGCCCCTGAGTTATTTACTGTGCCAGTGGGACCCTGTCATTCAATATGTTCCCTATGCTTTTGTAAAGATCGTCCTCTCTCTACTTCCTGAAGTGCCCGGAATACTCTCCTCACTCACTTTCAGCTCATGTTCCATCTCCTATCAGAAATCTTTCCTAATCTCCTTAATGATTAAGGTTTACATCCTCCCCCTCCAAGGTCACTGTCTATTTAATCTGTTTGTCTATTGTTTTCCCCACACTAGACTGTATATTCTTTCAAGGCAGAGACCATTATTCTTTGTCTAGCACAGGGTCTTGCTACAAGTTGGTGCTTCATAAACATACTTGAAATATACATTTTCCTCACTACTTCCTCTTCAACCCCAGAATTTCCTACAAAGCTCTGCTTTGAATAAAATCCCAATTTCCCTGGGAAGGGAGAAACCTATCCATTCATGAACACCTCACTGTGAGAGCAAATTTCTTGGAGAAAGGACCCTTGCTTCCTTAAAAGGCAGAGGGTGGCAGTTGTGGGTGGAAGACAAGCTTCTTCCACCTTATAATTTTGCCAGTTCCCAACAATACTAGGAGCTGAAGAGACATGTAAGAAAAACACATGTGAGTTTATACTCTTGGTATCAGACAATCTGATAAGACAATCTAAATCTGATGAGGAAATATGAGGAGAGGTTTCTGGTCTCATAACCCAAAGCATCCTGTACTCACAAGGACCAAGATCCCTGAGCCTAGGATTTCTCCTAAGAAAAGATGTTCAATTCTTTGCTCAAAACTGCCTTTAAACATGAAATTTCATCTTTTAAATTTCTTAACAGAGCTGGAAAATGAAGCATCTGCCATGTTCCCTCCTCTTCCCTTCCCACCCCCCTAAATCTCCCCAAATACCATGCTGCCAGTGACAGGGAACACTAGCAGAGAGCTGGGAAATGTCAGTGTGTCCCCTGCTCCCAAGCACCAGGCAGGAGGATGCTTTGGAAGGCTGAGAGCCAGCACAGCCAATTAAGCATGAATCCTTAATTGGTCATTAATGTCTGTCTAATTACTCAGAGGAATATCGCCTTGAGGAGTCCTTGCTGTGAGATTGGGCACCCCCTCCTGCCCCAGAATACCAGCCCACTACGCCCACTGGATGAAGGTAAAGGCATCCGAGTGATTCAGGTACCAGCAGTGGCTTGAGCTGGTAAGAATGAGGAACATCATTCTCCTTCCTCCCCTCCTTCCCTTGTGTATCTTGATTCTTCCTGAGGCTTTGTCTTTTGGATGCCTGGGAAGGAAAACACCTTCATTACCAGCTAACCAGTGACCATCTATGAGTTCATCAAATCACCTACCTCTCTTATAGGGAGCTGAAAGCAGAAAGGAGACACAGGATATTAATAACATGGAATGGGTATCGACTGCTTTACAGATTATGGAGGACTTTAAATACAGCCTGGAATGATGGAAAGCTAGCTGGCTTCTGAGTTGGAGGACATGGGTTCAAATCCCAGCTATATCTATTAATTTTTGTGGTTTCCTTTAAGACTCATGATTTACAGAAAGCCTTTCCCAACCTCCCTTGATTCTAGTTGTTGAATAATCATTTCTGCTCTCCATAACCCCACTTGGAGTTTTCTTGGCAAAGAAACCACAATGTTTGGCATTTTCTTCTCCAGCTCATTTTACAAATAAGGAAACTGAGGCAAAAGTTAAGTGACACAGCTAGTAAGTGTCTGAGACCAGATCTAAACTCAGGAAGATGAGTTTTCCTGATTCCAAGTCCATTTATTTCCTTATCTCTCCCTATTTTGTACCCCCTATCAAATAGAATAAAATGAGAGTAAGGACAATTTCATTTTTGTCTTTGTATCTCCAGCAGTGCTTAATGAGTGGTTATTGACTTGAATTGAATGGCTATTTCTCCTTCTAAATGCTCACAAGGATCCATTTAATAATGTATTCTAGAGTTTTACAAAGATTTGAAGTCAAACTGATTTGCCACCCTTTGTCTCTATCATGTTCTATATTTAATCACTCTTATTCATGTGGCTGAATATTTCCTATTATATCATGAACTTCTTGAGGAAGAGACATTTATTTTTCATTTCTGTAACCCCAGCATCTAGAAGGACAGATTTTTGTTGGTGTTTAGTTAGTCACATCCAATTCTTTCTGACCCCCATTTGTAGTTTTCTTGGCAAAGACAGTGGAATGGTTTGCCCTTTGCTTTTCCTTCACAGATGAGGAAACTAAGGCAAACAAGATTAAGTGATTTAAGTGTCTGAAATTAGATTTGAACTCAGGAAGATGAGTCTTCCTGACTCTTCTTCTTCTTCCTCTTCTTCTTTCTTCTTTTCTTCTTCTTCCTTCCTTCCTTTCTTCTTCTTCTTCTTCTTCTTCTTCTTCTTCTTCTTCTTCTTCTTCTTCTTCTTCTTCTTCTTCTTCTTCTTCTTCTTCTTCTTCTTCTTCTTCTTCTTCTTCTTCCTTTCTTCTTCTTCTTCTTCCTTTCTTCTTCCTTCTTCTCTATCTGTGATTTCATTGGAGCTCCCAACATGGAAGCTCCCTTCACTTATGCAGATGGACTATTTCTCAATATTAACTTATAGCTTTATATTGTAAAATGTAGAGATTTACTTAGAGGTTATAAGTATATATGTAATATATGTATATTATATATATTATTGAGTATATATTATATATATTGTTGAATATATATAAATGTATGCTTACAATCACATTCAATATGTATTGGAGGCAGGATTTGAACCCATTTTCCTGATTCTAAGGACAACCCTTTTTTTTAAATTAAATCTTTTTATTTTTCAAAACATATGCATGGACAATTTTTTGACATTAACCCTTGCAAAACCTTGTGTTCCAATTTCCTTCCTTCCCCCAACATTGTACATTGTGAACTACACTCAGTTCCCATAGTCCTCTCTCTGGGTGTAGCTGATTCTCTTCATCACAGGATCATTGAAACTGGCCTGAATCATCTCATTGTTGAAGAGAGCCACATCCATCAGAATTGATCATCATATAATCTTCCTGTTGCCATGTATAATGATCTCCTGGTCCTGCTCATTTCACTCAGCATCAGTTCATGTAAGTTTCTCTAGGCTTCTCTGAAATCATCCTGCTGATCATTTCTTACAGAACAATAATATTCCATAACATTCATATACCATAACTTCAGCTGTTCCCCAATTGATGGGCATCCACTCAGTTTCCAGTTTTTTGCCACTACAAAAAGGGCTGCCACAAACATTTTTGTATTTGTGATTCCTCCCTAATATTGACATACTTCTTAAAATTTTTTCTACATACTCTCAAAAAGGGCAGGTAGGTGGCCCAGTAGATAGAGTACTGGATCTAAAGTTAGGAAGACCTGAATTCTAATTCAGTATCAGATACTAGCTGAATGATCCCGGGTAAGTAATTTAATCCCACTTGCCTCAGTTTCCTCATCTGTAAAATGAACTGGAGAAGGAAATGGCAAACCAGTCCAGTATCTTTGCCAACAAAATCTCAAATGAGGTCATGGAGAATTGAACATGACCAAAATGATTGAATAAAAACAACTCCCCCCCAACTCTTACATCCAGTAGCTCATTTGATTCTTTTAGTATTCTTCGTGAGGCTGGAATTAGCTTGACTATTTTACAGATAGCGAAGCAAGTTCAGTGATTTCTCTAAAGCTGAACATACAGTTAGTGGTGGACTCCCAATCCAATGCTGATTCCTACAGGTTACCAGTCTTCAAATGACATCAATCAATAGATTTCACTAATACTTCAGTTTTTTCCCCAACAAATTGAATGGTTGGACCTGTCTCCCTTAAGCTTCCACATTTGTAATGAGAAAATAAACCATTTTTAAAAGGGTGGACAGTGTAGACTAGTGATTCTCAAACTTTTGTTCTTAATATTTTTATATTTTTAAAATTATGGAGGAGTTGTGCAAAGAGTTTTTGTGTATATGAGTTACATTTGTAGTTATTTACCTTATTAGAAATGAAACTAATTTGAATCTGTAGACCCTCTGAAAGGATTTCAGAGACCTCCCCCAGGATTCTCTGGTCTACACTTTGAGAACCACTAATATAGACAAAACATCCTGTTGGCAGACTGCATTTTTCTATTTTTCGATCTGTTTCTTGATATCTGTCAGGCTTTCCCAGACTGTTGAAGCCACACTTTGCCCCCTGATAAACAGGATTTGATGAGATTCATGAGACCTGCAAGAGGAGACCTATTTGGTAAGGAAGGTGCCTCTCCCACAGCATTCATCATGTTATCAACTTAACGTGCCCGTTCCTCTGAAAGCTCCAGTGACCAAGTGACAGAGTCCAAGGTCACATTACCCTTTGTTCCACAATTTTCTCTGGGCAATTTCATGCAGCAGAAGCTGTTGCTGTCAAGTTCCTGGAGCGATATCCAACTCGATTAAATTGGGGTGGCCCAAGAGCACTTGTGGACCATTGTCCCCTCCTCCCCATGGCTCTGAGCACAGCCCTAACCTCTTCTTGGGACATTCCGCTCCCTTTCCCTCTTACCTTCTCCCAAGTCTAGAGCTCCTGGGTGAGCTCTGGGCTTCCCGCACCTGTTCATCTTTTTTTGTTATCGACTCTGAATTGGAAGCAATTTTCTTGAATTGATGACTGGAGACAACCGAACAGGGCTGATGCCCGGCTCTGGCACTCCAGAGGCCAGCTCCTCAGTGATTGTAGCTAAGGGGAAATAAATCCCTGCATAACTGGCAATAAAGACCAAACGCTGGGCTGTGGGTTTTGTTTCCCCCCCCCCCCTGAGGCCACTCATAAGATAACAGGCAGCCAGGGAAGATCCAGGTTATTGATCCCCAATGGATATTTTATGCAGTTGAACAAGCGAGCCTGACAGCTCATGGATTTTATCTTTTACATCACACGCCCACTGTCTGTGTTGAAATTTTCCGGGATTGTCTGGTTTGTCTGGGACCCTCTGAGAGCCCAGTGGAACCTCTCATTCTGGCCATTATTAATTTAGAATCTAAGAGAGATAATGCTTGATGGCTGATCCCTGGGAGACCAACAATCACTCTGAATTCAGTGAGGCAGTTCAACAACTTGCCAGACTCCATTTTTTCTCCTAGGGAATTAATAGATGGTTGGGCTGATTTGACAGAATCATTAGCAATAGTTTATGTTGATAAGATGATTTATAGTTATGAACCACTTTAAAGATATTATCCTATTTGTATTTTAGATGGGAGGGAGTACCAAGTGTCAGCATCCCCATTTTACAGATCAGCACACTGAGAATCAGTGAATAAGGACAGGAGAAGGAAGGTATGGATTGTTCCTTAATTGATTTTATACTTTCAATACTTTAGTATTCTCTCTCTCTCTCTCTCTCTCTCTCTCTCTCTCTCTCTCTCTCTCTCTCTCTCTCTCTGTCTTTCTCTTTTTCTCTCTCTCTCTGTCTCTTCACACACACACACAGATACTTTATATACTTTATTTTCTAAATTAGTGTAGCATCAATTAGTGTAATTCAATTCCAAGGGCCTACAATCTATTATTCTAGCCCTTGGAATTAAAAGAAGATGATAAAATTCTTCCTCTCCCCAAATAAATAGCCTTCACCTTCATGGAGATCACATCCTAGTAAAAGGGAACACACAAACAAAATACCAGGGTTCTGTTCTGTCACTTCATCCCTTTTGCCTCAGTTTCCTCCTCTGCAAAATCAGCTGGAGAAGGACATGGCAAATCATTTCTAATATTTTTACCAAGAAACCCCAAAATTGGGTCACAGAGAGTTGGACATGACTGAAAAATAATTCAACAACAACAAAAAAGGATTTTTATGGGTCATGAGAACCTATAGTATTCACAGCCATAATCACCCTTGGACCTGCTGGACTTTGTCAAATTTAGTTTTGGCTCACACCAAAGCCCTCTTTTCTTCTCCCTCTGGCTTCTCTCCCTATGGGAACTTCAGTAGTTCTCATGGGTTTAACAATGACCATTTCTAGTAGGTGACTCTCCCTGTCTCTGCCTTCCCTCCTTCCTTTCCTCCCCTTTAACACACACAGATATGTACCTAACAGGTCCAGAGAGATGCTTGTAGTACATATGTGCATATACAAGATGTTCCCCATGTAGGTTATTCACGTCCATGTTCCGATTGCCTAAAACACAGCTGGGAAGAAGCCATTGATAGATGGTCTTGGCAGTCTTGCCCACCTCTCTCCTTTGGCGGTTTTCTTTCACGATATCTCTCATGTATCACCTCTTTTCTCTCCTTATGTAAGTACCACTTTCCTTCACACCCTCATGATTTCTCGCCCACCTTAGACGAGATTACAATTCTCCCTTTTACACAGCAGATCGAGACTGTAATCTGGAAAATCTGTGTAAAATTTATTGGCCCTCTCTTCATACCAGAGAAGAAGTCTGATTTTTTTTTCCTTTTATGGGGACCTGACTCTAAAATTAGTAAAAATGTAAATTGTAATCTGTAAAATTTGGGTTAAGTATTTGGTCATAGACTCTGTATCATCTGCCAGTCTTTGCATATCATCTGTGACTTCCTCAAAACTCCCTCAAAATTCCCATTCAATTTCTTATGCTGATCCCTACAATACATTGAAAGTGTGATGGGGAAAG
This sequence comes from Sarcophilus harrisii, assembly GCF_902635505.1. Taxonomy (NCBI): domain Eukaryota; kingdom Metazoa; phylum Chordata; class Mammalia; order Dasyuromorphia; family Dasyuridae; genus Sarcophilus; species Sarcophilus harrisii. The sequence goes on from NC_045428.1 coordinate 552,088,862, forward strand.
TTGCAATGTGGAAGGGATAACTGTAATTGGCTTTCCAGTGTTTCTCTCATCTCAAGTCTAGACATGGTTGCCTAAGTGAGTTTCCTTAAATTCAGACCCGGCCATGTCAGTCTCAGACTGAATCAACTCCAGGGGACCTCTCTTGCCACTGAGATAAAATATAAATCCCCCATTTAGCTTTTAAATCCTTATAAAATCTGGTCCCAATCTATCTTTCCAGCTCCATTGAACATTACCTCCCACAGTCTGTGACTCAGCCCAGCTGATCTCCGTTTTCTCATTCACAGCCTTCCCTTTCTGATCTCCTTAACTTCGCACTGACCATTCCTCCGCTCTGGAATGCTGGTGTTCATTGACTGTCTGTGACCCACCTTGGGATTTTCTTGGCAAAGATGCTGGAGTGTTTTGCCATTTTCTTCTCCAACTCACTTTACAGATGAGGAAACTGAGGTAAATAGGGTGAAGTGACTTGTCCAGGGTCACACAGCTAATAAGTGTCTGAGGCCAAATTTGAGCTTGGGTTCCTGACTCCAGGCTTGGCTATCTCTGCACTGTGTTGTGTAGTTGCACCTGATCTGGAATATACTCTCTCCTTACCACTATCTCATAGAGTCCTCTTCCTTTAACCAAACCTTCTGCATGAAGACTTTAGCAATGCCTTCCTCTCAAACTATATTAGACACTTTACATATATTTCTATTTATTCATTTGATATTTATGCCATCATCAGGTCTTCAAACAAAAAGGGGAAACATATTAATATATAAAAATACAGGTAATAGTAGGGCAGAATCTTTTTTTTTTTTGCACCCCAGTGATTAGCAAAATACTTTGCACATAGTGAGAACTTAATAAATGCTTCTTTCTCCATCTTAAAAAAAGAAAAACAAAACAACTTTCCTTTGTTGTTCTGAGGTTTTCATATAGTGACTAGCACATAAAAATGTGTTGATTGACTGACTGACCTACTTAATACTTTTTTATTAACAGGACAAAAAGACAAAGAGTCTAAGCACTGAACTTCATGGAAATACTGCATTCTGCCAGTCCTCCCCCAATCAGATCTTCAGCTCCCTGTTATTTTTGCTGTGACTTCCCATTCCTCAGTATTTTCTATGCCTGATCCCCATGGTGGGGACTGATTATGTCTGGGGTCTCCTTGGTAAGGATCAGTGATGGAGGCACTGGGCGGGGAGTAGGTCCCTCCTTGTAGCTGTCGCTTAGATTTTGGGTCGATGTAACTTGAGGTTCCCTTCCTCCCTCCCCAGACCATCCTAACCAAATCCATCTAGCAGAAAAGCTTCTGGAAGCCTTACGCTCAGACTCTTAATAATGGAACAACAATGAAAGTGACAAAGGAAACAGCAATAATAGCAATGAATAAAACATTCTTATTCAAATTTAAACAAATGTAAAGAAAACTTTTCCCCATTATATATATTTTATACAGTTATTTTGTGTAATTATTTTTATACATATTTACATTTTTATATATTTACATTCTTTTCTCTCCTTTCATTTTAAGCACGTTGACTCAAGGATGGCCTATATTCAGCCTGATTCTGCATTTTTCCTGGGATTTTTTCTCCTCTAGCTTGGACCTTTCTATAGAAAGGAGCTGGGATAGTTTTCCTTGGGTTTTTACAGAGAGAAAATGGAACAATGGGGAAAATCTTGCATTTGGGGATAGAGGACTTCCATTCAAGTCTTGCTTCTCACATGTACTATTTATGTGATCTTGGAAAAGTAAGTTCCCTTTTCTGAATCTCAGTTTACTCATCTGGAAAATGAAGGCATTGAACTAAATGGCGTCTAAAGTCTCTTCTGGATCTTGATCTGTAAGTTTAGTATAGTGCTTGGTAAATAAAAATTAGTTGACTGACAGACTGACCTAATTGTTACTTTATGTCAGCAGACTTAAAAGCCATTTGTGGGTCCATGACTAGTATCTGACATTTTATAAGTGAACTTTGGTTTCTAGATCAGATGGAATAAACTATATTAAATGGTTTGCAAATTTTAAAATATTATATAAATGATACACTACTGCTAGTGGACTGCTAGGTGGTGCAGTGGAGAGAGTGGGTTCCAGAGCCAGGAAGATCTGAATTCAAATCCAGCCTCCTATACTTACTTACTAGCTCTGTGACTCTGGGCAAGTCATTCCATGTTTCCTCATCTGTAAAATGAGCTGGAGAAGGAAATGGAAACCACTCCAATATCTGTCAAAGAAACCCCAAATGGGGTCATGAAAAGTTCTATAGGGCTAAACAAAACACACAAGATTCTATAATTATATAAATTATGTAAATTACATAATTATGGAAAATATTTAGCTAATAATAATTAATTATAATAGCTAGCATCTACATAGAATTTCATGTCTGCAAAGCATTTCATAGTACTCTCTGCTAAAGTAGGTGCTATTATTTTCCTCATTTTCCAAAGGGGGAAACTGAGGTTGAGAGGCTAAGTAAATGACTTGCCTAGAGTCACACAGTTAATAAATGTCTGAGATAGAATTTGAACTCAGATATTACTGATTTTAGGTCCAAAATTCTAATCACAGCATCACCTTGTTAGCTAGTTGCTGCACTCTGTTCATCCTATAAGCTGAAGGATCATGAGTGCTGTCCTACCTCTTCAAACCTCTAAGGTGCAGAGAAGATGTCTCCTTCCACTGGCAGATAGAGTTTCCTTCTCACTCAAAGAGTTCCTAATATGAATTAAATCATAAATCTAGTCCTATTCCTTTGTCTGGAAGATGGGAATTTGGACAGGTATCAGAGAAATGGATGTAACAGTGGTCTGATCTTGTAAAAATAGTGATAATGTTTGTGACAGGAGGGACAATAGAGATTGAAATGAGTTGAGGTTGAATTGGTATGCTATGGCAACAAGGGCTATTTTGGGAAAAGGAAGAGCATCGGAGAAGGGAAAGAGCCCTCACTTGTGGTAGATAGAAAGATGACAAAGGTAACAGAAAAAAAAGGCAGACCACTCCACTTTTATTTGTCACTATTTTTTGTACTTAAGGGAGAAAGGTCTTTGAGTTGAAAAGGTATTGATAACAATACCTGATAACAAAGGAATGGAAAGGAGGCATTATGGATTGAGTTCTAGTCTCAAGGCTGGAAAGAACTGAATTCGAATCTCCCCCTGAGAAATACTGGCAATGGGATCATGGTCAAGTCCCTCAAACTGTCTCTACTTTAAGCAGCTTTCTAAGACAATATGGCTCCAGAGGAGCTGCCGACTTTTATTGGTAGAGGGAGTTTCCCCACACTGATGAAATCAGAGATTTTATCCCTTCAATATGGAATAGAAATTCAAAATTAAATCATTCCCTTCTTCTATAAGAAGTCATTCATGATCCTCCTTCATTTTAGTGTCTTCCCTCTAGACTGCCCCAGATTTAATCCATATATGTCTTGTTTATTAGGGACAGCTATTGTACATAGAACACCAGGCTTGGAATGAGAAAGGCCTGAGTTCAAATTTACCTTCAGACACTTTGTAGCTGTGTGATCCTAGGCAAGTCCCTTAACTCTATTTGCCTCAGTTTCCCCATCTGTAAAATATGCTGGTGAAGGAAACAAAAAAATCTCAAATGGGGCCATAAGAGGCAGACAGGACTGAAATGCCTGAACAGCATCTTGTTTGTACATAATTATTTGCATGCTGTCTCCCTGTCAGACTATCAGCTCATCAGGGTCTGTTGATATGCTGCCTTTCTTTGTATCTCTAGCACTTAGCACAATGTTTGGGACATAATAATAGCTAACATTTATAAAGTGTTTACTGTGTGTCAGGGATAATGCTAAATGCCTTACAATCGTTATCTTACTTATTCCTCACAACAACACTGGAAGGTGGAAGCTATTATATTTTCATTTAATAAATGAGGGGAAGTTAAGATTTGCCCCAAATCACACAGCTAGATGGTGCCTGAAGGTGGGTTTAAACTTTCTAATTTCGGGCCTGAAGTCTCACCCACTGCCTCAATTGTTGTACAGTTGGTTTTGGACTTTGACTCTTTGTGACCCCATTTGGAATTTCCTTGGCAGAGATAATGGAGTGTTTTGCCTTTTTTTTTTTCTCCAGCTCATTTTACAGATGAGAAACTGAGGCAAAGTAAAATGACTTGCCCAGAGTCACACAGCCAATCTGTGTCTGAGGCTGGATTTGAATTCAGGAAGATGAGTCTCCCTGACTTCAGACCAGGAACTATATCCTCTCATCACCTAGCTGCCAAGGAATAGTTAATGCATCTAATTAAAACAGTGGTGATTATAAAGAATTAACATGACTATTGATCTATTCTAGGAGCATGTCACTTTCATGGGAATCCTGGGCAGAGGAACTTTAACTGAGGCAGACAGAAATTAAGTGACTTGCCCAGAGACATTCTACTAGTAAGTGTTTGAGGCAGAATTCAAACTCAGGTCTTCCTGACTCCAAATCTAGCACTTTTACCCACTTTACCATCTAATGACCCAGTTCTTATAGCCAGATATTAGTTCTGACCATTTGGTCCTCTTCTCATTTCCCTGTCAATCTAAGCCATTCAGTGTTTTCCATACTTATCCTTCCAAATGATCTCTGCTCAAAGGATTTTTTTCCAGACATGTTACCTCCAGTTGAATTTATTGTTTCACAAAATCTCAGAAAAGGGAGGAAGCTCACAAGCCAATTAGATCAACTCATATTTGAGTTAACAGTCCTCTCTACATTCTGATTTACAAATCTTTTCTTGAAGACTTCTACCGCTGCCTCAAATCTTTTAATTTGTATATCTGGTGATGACATTTTCCCCCAAATCAAGCACAAATCTGTCATTCTAAAGATTTCACCCCGGTTCCTCTAAGGTCAAAGAGAAGAAATCAACTTCTTTCAGATATATAGAGATGAGAAGCCAGAGAAAGGGGAGAGGGAAGCAAATACTGGGAAGATAAGGCAAAAACTCATCAATCATAGCCCAGGGGACCCATGGGTACAGTCTAAGGTACCAGTGGAAGGGAGATAAGAATGATAGCCCCAGGTTAGTTGACAAATTGTGTCAACACCACAAATGCAAAGCCCCAAATATCCTTGAGAATTTAATGAAGAAGCAGAATTGTAAGCGGAGCATTATCACAGACAAAACTGTTGGCCATAATTACCCAGACATAACACTGGCCCATAAAATTTTTAGAATGTTTTTAATAGCTATCATCACACCAGATACTCCTAACTAACAATGGAGGTGGAACAAAAAGCTTTTCAATATATGAAGATCTTGTAGAAGCCATTAAAACCAGACAGGAGCAGGACAAGGTCCCCACCACCATCATCATCCTGTCTGCTGCTAGATCTGTCCAGCGCCGCTTTCAGGGAGCCTGCAGAAGATAAGCTGACAACCTGACAATTTTATTCAGGTACAGAAAGTAATTCTTTTATTCACTTGCACAATTGTCGGCCAAACATTCGGCCCAGAAGAACAATGGCAGGACAGTGACGTGCCTCAGTTCTGTTTCTATTTGAATTCGTTGAATCTAAGAAGAGATAAATGAAATAGTGATTGCAACAACGATGATGATGATAATGATGGACTCTGTTGTTTCATTATAGGGATATAGGAAAAACTCCTTCAGATAATACAGATTAGTGCCTTTTCCCCGTCATGTGGAAGTGTCTGGCTTATTTGCTGTCTTATTGTGAAGCTTCCCTTGATACCAGGATCATTCTCATCCTAGGGCACTCCTCTGCCATGCTGTCTCCTTTCTCCCATTGGTGAATTCCTTCCATATTTCCATTTTGGGGATGGGTCCAGAATACCAACGCTTCATTCCCTTCCCATATGTGCTTCTGATTCTCTGGGTTTCATTACCATATCCCTTCTTCCCTCTACCTTCTCCCTTTTCTTCTCCCCGCCCCTTTTCATCTCCCTTTTATGTGTCATCTTTCTTTATTAGAACATAAGCTTCTCAAAGGCAGGCTATTCAAATCATCAATATTCAGCACAGTGTCTATCACATACTAGGTGCTCAATTATTTCTTGTTACCTTGCCTCATAGAGGGTCCTTAATCATTTCTTTTTGGCTTGATTTCTCTGCAACTTACAACCTTTAAGGATTGCCTACAGTACTGAGAAATTAAGTGATTTACTTAGGGTCAAAGAGTCAGTACATATCAACAACAGGTCTTCCTGACTGGTAGGCCAGCATCCTTTTTTTTCTACTCTATGCTCCTTTTTTATCATTAGCAATAATAACAGTAGGTAGTTTTTATAAATCCTTTAATGCTATGTTTATACCATATCTACAAAGTCCTTAATATATATCAAGTCATTCAAGTCTCATATCAACCTTAACAGACAGGTACTATATAAATCATTCTCATTTTATAGATGAAGAAAATAAGGTGTGAGAGGTTAAGTGACAGTAATAGCTAGTTAAGTGTCACAGCAGGATTTAGACATGTCTTTCTGAATTATAACTATGTCCTTCCCTCCCTTACCTTTAAAAGGCCAAGGTCTCCCAATTCATCCAGGGCCATCTCCAGTCATCCTGATTTATATCTTGCCACTGGACCAGGTGGCTCAGGAGGGGAAAATGAGGCAGGAAACCTTGAATAGCCCTCCCTCACTTAAATCCAATTCACTTGCATGTCATGGTATCACCTCCCCGATGTCATGGTCCTCTTTGAAAATGAAGGACAAATAACATCGTCCCACAAGCTAAATGATTTTCAAATCCCTGATATCATTAGCAGACATTAAATTCTCACTAAAAGGAATGAAGAGGTCCAAAAAATTTTACTTTTTCAGAAGATTCCAGATTTAAAGAGTATGGTACTCCATCCATGTTGGTTCCATCTTTATGGCTATTTCTATATATGGTGTGAATATCCTCCCCTCTATCTTTAAAAAATTAGGATTTGGTGTTCAATTTTTCAGGAATGAGTAATGGTCTGGGTTACTGTCTCATTTCTCTAGTTTCTATATATCATTGTAGACCAATGAAAAAAGTACCAAACTGTGAGTCTCACCCCGAGTCTGCCACTGACCATTTGTATAACCTTAGACATGTCATTTGACTTGCTTACAGTGAGTGTGAGGGGAGAGGGCAGCTGAAAGGGAAACAGGGACTATGGAGCATTTAGGATTACTGTGTTTGTAGGTGTCTGTGATCAAGTCCTATGTGTCACTGAATGCTGGATAAAGTATCAAAAATGGTATCTGGAAAAATAACTAGCATCGTAGTTTCAGCCTAGAGTTGCATGAGAAATGATTTGGCTCAGTGATTAGAGTGCCACACTTGGAGCCAGGAAAACGCAGATCTTCCTGAATTCAAATCTGGCCTCAGCTACTTACAAGCTGTGTGACTTTGGGCAAGTCATTTAATCTTGTATGCCTTGATTTCCTTGTCTGTAAAAAAACAAAAACAAAAACACGATTTGGAGAAGGAAATGGCAAATCACCCCCATATCTTTGCCAAGAAAGCCCCAAATGGGTTTATGAAGAGTTGGACATGCCTGAAAAGTCACCGAACAACAAAAAGAATTTCATATTGGATGCTCAGAAACTAAGCCCAACCTTTTTGTCCTTAAAGAGGGTGGGGATGACAGGTATATGGATGTAGTGAAACTTATTTGGTTGTATTTCCACATTTGTAAATGGAGGTAATAATTACTGCCCTGTCTACTTCCTAGAGCTGTTATAAGGTTCAAATGACATTGTCTGTGAAAATGGTCTGGAAAGAAAGTCATTTTTAAATTATGTACACAAATTGGATCTTTCTCTCTCATTGTTTTCCCTTTAATTAATAACTCAAGCAATTTCAACTCCCCAGGATATTTGTGGGGAGCTAATTAAACAGAGTTTGTTGCTTGAAGGTCATTCATTGAAGGGTTGAACACGGATGGAAATAAATGATGCTGTAATGGTACTCAACTGTACCGTACGGGGGATGCATATGTTGGCTTTTCTCATCCACAGTTTCAGGGCAGAGATCTCAGTTGCTGTGTCCCCTGGGAAGAACAAATAATTTAGATGTCACTCATGGTGGAAGGCTTCATCATCTGCTCTATGACATCTTACACAGAGAGACCAGACTGTCCTGTCATTTTTGCAGTTCAGTATCTCTGGAATAATTTAGTTAATGTCTCCTAAATACTCCTCATTCTACATTGGAAAGAGCCAGGGAAGTTAGTTCTTGGGAACCTAAATGGACCCTCCTATTGTAAAGAGCCCATAAGGATAAAATTCTTCTCTCCCCGGGGCAAGGCCAGAGACCTTATTACAATCTCCCAGAGAAACACAGCTCCCTAACCTTCTCTTCCTGGGCAGGGCTGTGCCTCGGACCCTTCTTTTCATTTACCTCATCAAAACCTGCTTTCAGAAAACGGAGCCTTTAGGAAAGTGTTGAAGAACTCATTAACGATAGGGACTTGATGACTGATAATTGCGGAAGATGTTATTTCTCTCAAGGGAGTTTAACTCTTTAGAGGAGGAAAATAGACCTTAATACAAAAAAGTGTGTGTCTAATGGTGGAAATTCAGGTACCATGGCAGGTTAGTAGAAGAGATATTTTGGGGCAAAGGATCATACCTAGAACTTCCCAGGTTATCATAATAATAATAATAATAATAATAATAATAATAACAATAATAATGCCTTATACAGTTTCTGAAGCACATTTACTTCTGTTTTCAATTTATTTGTTTTCAAATGAACTCTGAATGACAGGGCAAGAATTATTATTTCCTTTTTTCAGATGAGAAGCAGAGCCTGAGAGAATAGAAGTGAAATGTCCAAAACAAGACTATTAATCAGTGACACATGCAGGACTAGGAGCTACAGGATTCCCCAATGACTATAATAAAGAAAAAAAAGAGGGTACTCTCTAAAGACAGGTAGGTGGCATTGTAGTGAAGAGAGCGCCAAGCTTCGAGACAGGAAGACCTGAATTCAATGCGGACTGAGACACTTACTAGCTGTGTGATCCTGAGCAAGTCACTTAACTTTTGTTTTCCTCAGTTCCTCATCTGTTAAATGGACACAATAATAGCACTTACTTCCAAAGGTGGTTGTGAGAAACAAATGAGATAATAATTGCAAAGCTCATGGAATAGTAAGTGCTATATAAATGTTAGTTATTATTAAAGGGACCAATGTGGATGCCCAAGGTATTCTTCAAACAAATTTGTACAGAAACTGGAAATGAGAGTTGGTAACAGAAGATAAATTTGCATAATTCCAGGAGAGCTAAAACTCAGAATTAATTGTGGCAGGTGATGGATGGAGAGAGGTTTTTTTTTTTTTGGCTGAGGCAATTGGGGTTCAGTGACTTGCCTAGAGTCACACAGCTGGAAAGAATATTTTTGAAGTGTTTTCTTGACAAGGCTGGAGGCAAAAGAAAAACTTAAGAATGGAGAAGAATGTTGCTTGTGGTGAATAGGATAATGATAACAAAGATAAGGCAGAATTGCTTCATTTTCTGCTTCTATTTTGTCTATTTAGGAGAAAGGTACCAATAATAAATAAGAAAATGGCATTTAGTTCCATGGAGGGAGCTCAGGTCATCAGGTCTAGATGAATGACATGTCATTATGCTGAAAGAATTGGAGGAAGTGATTGTTGCATTGCTGTCAGAGATCTCTGAAAGCTCATAGAGGATGGAAGAATTGCTTCAATCCTGGAGATAAAAAACATCCCAAATTTCAAAAATAATTAGGATTTGGACGCTACAAACTCTCTGGAGGAAATCCCACAAGTGCACTTACTGAGCACATTGCAAATTCCAGTTGTCCAACCTTAACTAGACTCTTACTGTGGCAGAGCAGTGTTCTTACTCTTTCCTAAATGATTCCTTACTTTGCAGAAACTATCGTACTAACCCTCTTCTCTCTTCAAGTCTCTATTATCTGTCCCTCCCCCTTCTCTCTCAGTTGAAGACTTTTCCTCTCACTGTACTCTCTTCATTTTACTCTCCCCTGAAGACATCTCCTGATCTCCCCTCTCTTCTTTTGCTCCCTGACCAAGAGCCAGTCCTTCTCCTTCCAAGATTATCTCCTCATGTGCAATCCCCAAAGGATTGCATCCTTAATCATAACTGCCTGTCTCCCCTTGGATCTTTAACTTCTCTACTTGATTGGTTCCTTCTCTACTACTTTTAAATATGCCCAAGTCTTCCCATCCATGAAAATCTTTCAATAGATCCCATAATTCCCTCAAATTATGATTTTCATTTTTTTCTCAGGAAAACACCTTGAAAAAGTTGTTTACACTTACCGCTTTCTCTTACTTTCCTCATTTGCTCCTTTTTGTTCAATCTGACCACTAACTCTCTCACCTGACTCAAACTGATCTTCCCAAATTACCAATGACTTCTTAAAACTGATGGTCTTTTCTCAGTCCTTGTACTTCTCATTTCATCTGCTGCAGGTAACATTACTGATAACTTTATCCTCCTAGACACTCTTTCCTTTCTGGATTTTTCTGACCCTACTCTTCCCTCATTCACCTCAGTTTCTTTTCCTTAATCATCACCCACATCATATCCCTTAACTATATTTCTGAAGATTCTGAGTCTTTTTATCTTGTCCCTTTATTTTCTCTCTCTCTCTCTCTCTCTCTCTCTCTCTCTCTCTCTCTCTCTCTCTCTCTCTGTCCAAGTTTAGAAGAAGAGAACATTTAGGGAGAACGATAATGAGTTCAGTTTAGGGCACATTGAGTTTCAGATGTCTATAAGATACACAGTTTGAGATGTTCAATAGGTAGTTGGAGACTGTAGATCAAAATAGAGGGTAGTGGTGAATAAGTAAATTTAAGAATCATCTGAATGGAGATAATTCCATCCATGGGAACAGATGAGATCATCAAGTGAAATAGTATAGAGGAAGAAGAAGGTCCAGACTTTAACAGAAATGAAAGTTTGGAAGACAGAGGGATTTAGAAGTAAAGATAAGTAGCTCAGTCTTCTCCAAGATGTACAGTTTGAAATACTAATAAAGTAATTGATGCTGAAGACAGAAGATCATGGAAGAACCTTGAACTGGATATGCAGATCTAGAAGTTGTCTGCTTAGTTAGTTAAATCCATGGGATGTGGTGAAGTGAGATAGACAGATAGGCAGAGACAGAGACAGACAGAGACGGAGACAGACAGACAGACAGACACACACAGACAGAGACAGAGGGACAGAGAGAGACAGAGAAAGAGAAGACATATACACACAGAGAGTTCAAGTATTTTGTAGCTTTCCAGTTTTGTGTAAGGCATTATGATAGTGGATAGAATTCTGGTCTGGCAGTCAATTACACTTCTGCTACTGGCTTTATGATCAATGGTTGTTCAATTGTTCCAGTTTTATCCCAAACTTTGTGACTCCATTTGGAGTTTTTTTTTTGTTGTTGTTGTTGTTTTAATTTAATAGCCTTTTATTTACAGGTTATATGCATGGGTAACTTTACAGCATTGACAATTGCCAAACCTCTTGTTCCAATTTTTCCCCTCCTTCCCCCAACCCCCTCCCCCAGATGGCAGGATGACCAGTAGATGTTAAATATATTAAAATATAAATTAGATACACAATAAGTATATATGACCAAACCGTTATTTTGCTGTACAAAAAGAATCAGACTCTGAAATATTGTACAATTAGCCTGTGAAGGAAATCCAAAATGCAGGTGGGCAAAAATATAGGGATTGGGAATTCAATGTAATGGTTTTTAGTCATCTCCCAGAGTTCTTTCTCTGGGCATAGCTGGTTCAGTTCATTACTGCTCCATTGGAAATGATTTGGTTGATCTTGTTGCTGAGGATGACCAGGTCCATCAAAATTGGTCATCATATAGTATTGTTGTTGAAGTATATAATGATCTCTTGGCCCTGCTCGTTTCAGTCAGCATCAGTTTGTGTAAGTCTCTCCAGGCCTTTCTGAAATCATCCTGTTGCTCATTTCTTACAGAACAATAATATTCCATAACATTCATATACCACAATTTGTTCAGCCATTCTCCAACTGATGGGCATCCACTCAGTTTCTGGCCACTACAAAGAGGGCTGCCACAAACATTTTGGCACATACAGGTCCCTTTCCCTTCTTTATGATTTCTTTGGGATATAAGCCCAGTAGTAACACTGCTGGGTCAAAGGGTATGCACAGTTTGATAACTTTTTGAGCATAGTTCCAAATTGCTCTCCAGAATGGTTGGATGTATTCACAGTTCCACATTTGGAATTTTCTTGGCAGAAACACTGAAGTGGTTTGCCATTTCCTTTTCTACTTCAGAAGAGTAAACTGAGGCAGACAAGATTAAATAACTTGTCATGGGTCACATAGTTAGTCAGTGTATGAGGCACTTAAATGACAGAGGAATCACTTAATCTCTTTAACCTTCAAGATTCCTCCATTTCTAGAATGAGGGCTTTGCACTAGATGGAATATGGAATCCCTCCCTGTTCTAATATGATCCTCTAATCCTAGAACTTGAGTACTCCCTGTGTTGCTTTAGAGAAGTCCTTCAACTGCCCCCATTAGTTTCCCCATCCATAAAATAAATGTTTTGACTAAATGCTCCCCTGATGTTCATTTGGAGCTCTAGATCTTTGATCTGTGGTTTTTATTGTGGAATCAATTGTGGAAATCTAGTAGGTTTCAGAAATCCTGCTTTTTATGTTTCTCCCAGCACTTCCATCCCTGGATTTTTCTAATGCTGGGGAATGAAGAGGAGGAGGATGAGGTAGAACAAGGTTATCTTGGGTGCTATGGATGTTTTCTCCCACACTCCAACTTCTCCTAGCAAGCCAGCTTTCCCCATCACTAGTATATGAATTTAAGGCTCAGGAAGGCTATTTCCAACCTGTGCTACCATTACAAAGATCCTCCTTTGATATCCCATCATGTAGTCAGAGTGCTCCTGGGCTCCTAAAGGCTATGAAACCTCCGTCAAGTTCAGTCAAGCTGGAAAGAGAATACCAGGCACCTAGCTCTATTTGTCTGAGGACTAATCTAGTGAAGACCAGAAAGGCTCACCACCAGCATAATGATCACAAGGCAATGAATGCTTGAGACTAGGTGGCTCAGGAAAACAGATGAAAACATTCCAAGATCCTCCATCCTGGGTGGTCTCCTATTAAGTTCCTTCTATGTTCCAGGGAAGGGTAGCCAGGTAGCACAATGGATTAAAAAAAACTAGGTCTGCCATCAAGAAGATATACTTCAAATCTGACCTCTAACACTAGCTTTGTGGCCCTGACCAAGTCACTTTACCTCTGTCTCTGTTTCTACAATTATAAAATGGAGATAATAATAGTATCTACTTCCTGGGATTGCTGTGAGCACCTGGTATATTTGTTGTTGTTCAGTCATTTCAGTAATATCTGACTCTTTGCAGTCCAATTTGTAGTTTTCTTGGCAAAGATCCTGAAGTGATTTGCCATTTCCTTCAGATTTTTTTATAAATGAGGAAAGTGAGACAAACAGAGTGAAATGACTTATCCAGTCACACAGTTAGTAAATATCTGAGACCACATTTGAACTCAGATCTTCCTGGCCCTGTACTTTACTCGTTGCCTAGGGAATAGTGTTTAATAAAATGCTCATTAGCTGATTAATATTTCTACAATGATGGAAATGGTAGAAAAGGGAGCAGAGAGTGTTAAGGGTCATGTGGTTTTTAGAATACTTACAATTATCAATTTAATCATGAAATGTGTAATCTTTGTCCAAAGACTGAAGTGATATTCTCCTGGAGTGGCTGACCCTCAGTTATATTGACATTCTTGCTGTAATTGAATAAGAAAGATGTAAGGAAATGATAACTGATTGGAAAGATGGTTTCCAGGTTCTCTTGGGAGAAGTCAATTAAGAAACTGACTTCAATGTGTCCCCCAAAAGAAACTAAAAAGATTGTTTCATAGGCTAAGTGGCTCATGTTGCCAGCTTCAGTATTGAAAAGGGTACCACCATGAAGACAATTATAGTGTAGGTAGCAACATGAAATGTCAATCAGTAAGCATTTATTAAGCACCTACTATATGACAAGGATTGTGTTACACTTTGGGAAAACAAGTATAAAAATGAAAAATTCCTATTCTCGAGAAAGAAATTTATATTCTAATAGGGAGATAAGTAAACATATAATAAGTTGCCCTTTGTTCTCAAAGAAAGCCAAAGTGACATCATTATATTGGAATCAAGTTACTATGTGTTCAGTTGGGGTTGATCAGACCAATACGAGATTGGAAGGCTCTACTGCCAACAAGTCACAAAAAGTCATGTGAATATTTGGAGAAGTCTCTAAATTTGTGTACCTCTCATTTCTTTTGGGTTACTGCAGTTCTGCCTCACTCCTAGGGCACAGGGCTTTTTTTGATGTGGGCACGCCATGTTGGATGGTCCTTTGCCAGCATCTCCCATGCCATACAATAGATTCCAGCATATAAATATATACAAAGTCGTTAAATATTGCTCTGGGAAGAAGGATACTAACAGTTACAGGGATCAGGAAAGGCTGCATGTAAAAGGAAGATTTGAACTAATGTGTTCATTTGTCAAAATTATTTTGGAACGTGACTCTAACATCCACTGCTATTTTCCCAACTTCCCAACAAAAAAATGATGAGCATTTAATTCAATTCAATAAACGGCTATTGAGTGTTTGTGATGTGTCAGACACTGTGCTAAGCCTTGAGGAGGCAAATTAGAAAAAGAGACTGTACTGCCCCAAAAGGAGTTTTTAATCTAATCGAGAAGACAAGGCACAAAAGGAAGCTGAAAGGGAGGGGATTGGGTCAAGTGGGGCACCAGGAAGTACCCAGTATGGGCGTCAATTATTTCATGAAGTGGAAGCCAAGCAGAGTTGTTGATGGAGTTTAATGCTCTGCCCTCCAATCAGGGCACTGAGAAAGCTGAGTATCAACACTTGAGTCCAACATGCCCTCCGCCTCTTTATTCACAAATTTGTGCCAAAAATGTTAAAGTTTTTCTGTGCTTATTCTAAATGAGGCAGAGATAAGGAGGATTGACATTACAGGTATGGAAAATGATGGTCAGGGCAAAGGCAAAGAAGCAGATGATGGAGAATTATGTGCAAAGAACAGGGGTAAAGCTTAACTGAATCATAAAGTGTGGGGAGCAGGATAATACCTAATTAGACTGGAGAGATAAACCTGGACCAGGTAATATAAGACTTTGAAAGATAAACAGAGGAGTTTATATATTATCCTAGAGGTGATAGGAAGTCACTAGAGTTGGCTGAATCAGGAAATCCCATGATTAGATCTGCATTTAAGGAAATTTACTTCAGCAGCAGTGTGTCGGATAGACTAGGCTGGGTATAGACTCGAAGCTGGGGGACCAATTAGGAGAGTGCTTCAATAATCTAGGAGAAATGTGTTGAGAATGTGGATTCACATGGTAGTTGTATAAGCAGAGAGAAGTTGGATGAGAGATTGTTGTTAGTTGTCCTTTGTTTTCAAAGAATCCTTATGGTTTCACAGGATGATATCTTGACTTGCATGTGAATTGTTACACGGAGTTATCAGTCTTAGTCTCTGGACAAAAATCAAGACAAACAGTGATGGACGCAGTGGCTGTGACAATAGAAGTGGAAAATAGAGAAATTCTATGAAGGACTTAACTAGATCCTCCAGAAGTAAACCTTGAGAGCCCTGACTCTGGAGATGAAGGATCTGGGTTGAAATCTGTTCTTTTTACCTACATGTGTAACCTTGGGGAGGTAACTTTCCTTGCATCATATGTTCGCATGTATGACTTCCCAGTGAAGTTGGGAACAGGAAAAAAAAACATGAAGGAAATATAGTTCACCATTAAAATATGGAGGGCAAAGGTTTCTGGATTACTCAGTCCAATATCAGTGTAACATGATTATTTTGTTTAGGAAGAGAGGAGGAAGATACTGATCATTGTGAGCATTGAATAGCATTATAGAGAATTAAATCTACTATACCTTAGGAGGTAGAAAATGACTAGTTGCCAATGTGGTGTTCATGTCAGAATCAGTTTTATATGTCCAGGGAGATTTTCAATCGGCTATCCCATAATTGATACTAAATTAGAAGGAAGAATAAAATGAGAAGAGGCTGAGTGAAATCAAAACAACTCATTTTAAATAAGCTGAAAAAATCTAAATTGGACAAAAGTAAATTAGATTGACTCCAACCATCATCATGTCTTTGAGATGGAAAACAAGTGAATTGATTGTTCTGCCCTTTTAGAGGTTTTCTGTACTTTCAGTGAAGTTAAATAAAGGCTATCCTACACTATTGTTACCTTGAAAGTTTTATAGAAACTGGTGATTCTTTTGCCTAAATCTTTGAATATATAGAAATGAGCTCTATTTAAACAATGTTTGGAGATTTCTTAGTGACAATGCTGTCATTTTGGGGCAGGATTGAATTTCATCTGGGTAAAGACCAGAGCCTGGAGTATTGGACTATGAGTTATAGTTATTCTAATTACCCTACTGAGTTGTGATCTTAAACCATAACATCTTAGAATCATGAATTCTTATTATTAAATGACTGTTAAAGTTAAAGTATAGGAACAAGCAAAGCTCAAAGGAAAAATGTGAATAGTAAGTGATTAATAATTGTTGAAAGAGGTTAGATAATTACTTGAAGAGATGTTGAAATTCCTTAATAATAATAGTAAGCTTGATTAATGAATGATAGTAATTATAATTAATAACAATTGTTAATAATCTTTTAAAGTATAATAAACTTTTTAAGCAGGTGCTTAATAAGTGCTTATTAAATATTTGCTGATAAAAATGATCAGAGACATGTAAATTAAAACAAATCTGAAGCACAATAACTTTATGCCCACAAATGGATCCAAAAGAGTTAATTTTTTAAATTCAGTGCTGGTGGGGTTGTGGGAAAATAGGTATGCTTTTGATCTGCTATGAATTAGGGCAATATATGAGACAGTAGGACATTATGCAAGAATTGCTAAAAACTGATGCTTCCCTTTGATCTGTACATTCCTCAACTGAGATTCTAACCAAAGAAATGTTATCAAAAGTGAAGGGGAAAAAATCTATCTGTTCAAAAATATTTGTAGCTGATTTATTTGTAATAGCAAAGAACTAGAAGGCCCTGGCATGGGGGATGGTAGAATAAATTGCGGCATATGGATGGAATATAATATTATTGCAATGCAGGAAGTGACAAATCTGAAAAACACAAAGAAATATGGGAAGATTTATATGAAGTGATTTGAGAGAAAGAAAGCAGAAGCAGTACAATAATATACACATAATGACTATACACAAATGTTATACAATAATCATAATAATAGCAGCAACAAAATCTAATAACAAGAAGAAAGGGGTCAGAGGGAACAGAGAAGCAAATGTTTATTTTCGTAATATACTCATTTTTTTGCCAAGTGAAAATTCTTTTGGATTGTGGTCATATCCATGATTTTCTTTTTTATTATTTTGTCTATTTGATTATTTTTTGCTGATGCTTATCAAGTTATACTATGTAATAATTTTTTTAAAGGAAATGATTCTTTTTCCTCCCCTCTCACTCTCAAGTCCCTTACAGATTGATAAGGGATGAAATGTCCCTGAGACAATATGAACTTAGAAAAACATTTTCATGTCTGATTCTGATTCTTGGGTTTCCTGCTTCCAAGAGTAAGCTCAAGTCAATATATGGATTTAAATCCTAGCATCTCAATTCTACTGATGTGATTGATGTATTCAGTGTGCTGGGTGTCCTATAGATGACCAACCCATAATACTGTTGAAGAGATAGAAGAGTGTGACCAAAAATCTTACAAACCTGTGCATGTTTCCATCTATATCAGAATTTGATATGGTTTCATCATTCAAGATTCAGTTTCCTTTCAAAGGGATCAATTCCCCACAACTTTATTATCCTTCCCCCAAACTATTACTTTCATCAGATAAAACTATCTCTATTAAGCCTCCAAAGGACCTTACTTGACAATTGATCATTTTGGGTCCAATATGCTCAGCGTCATCTGGAGTGACAACTCTTCCAGTCATCCACATGGCCTTGGATTTCCTGCTGTTTCCTGCCACCATATGTGCTCACTAGGAATCTGGATCTACTATGATCTGATCCTGCTTAACTGACTCTATCTTGGACTCTGGGTATAATCTCCTGTTCTGTTGCTTGGATTTATGACCAGGACAGCAATAGGGGGAAGCACGAGAGTTGAGAGAACATAGGTTCTGAACTCAGAAGCTTTGGATTGAAAATTTCACAATCACATTCATTTTGGGGGTAAGTCTCTTAAATACTTTAGGCCTTAGATTACTTTTCTGTAAAATTAAGAGATCGAATTGGATGACATCTGAAGTTCCCTTTTGCTTTAGATCTCAGATTCTATGAATTATGACTCCTAAAATTGATGGATCCTTTCTACCTGTCAAGGTGAATGACCCCATGGCAGAACTCTATTGAGATGGTGAGATCTCCCTATGACCTAGAAAGGAGATGGAATAAACCCAAAATGAAGAGGCAGAATGTTTTAGGAAGATTTGAACCAAATCCCTAGCTCACCCCACTCACTACCTTGTAACTGTTCAAATCTCTGCCTCTTCCTGAACCTGGACCCTGCCACATAGGATGGCCTATGTGAATGTAATGTAGCATCTCATTTTAAAAGAAGGGCACTCATTGTGAGCTTCCTTCCCTTGAAGGTCCCACTAAACTGGGAGCAAATAATGATGAGTTAAAGAAAGAAGTAATTTAAATGAGTGTCATAAGGAGATGAAAGCAAGATTTGTCACATATTATTAAGCTATATTATTAATATAGGGATGTCTACTAGTACCATAAATCTTAAAGGGTATTGATCCTTTCTGCCCATGTTTATGTTTTAGGGAATCCCAGAAGCCATTGTGCATCATTTGTTTTTGAAAAGGTGATGCATCTTCAACATGTAGGACCAGTAGTCATCCTTTGCTAGAAGACCTCCATTGAAGGGGAGCTCACCACATAGGAGGGAAGTGGTCTTTTCAGGTTTTGGACAGTTCATGATTTGGAAGCCCTTAAAAAAAATCAAGCCTTTCTGTGCCATCAATCTATTGTTTTCGTTCTAATAGGACAAATCAAATTTCTCTTTCCAAATACTCAAGGACAATTATTAGGTACTTCCTAAATCTTCTCTTTATATAGAAACTGTATAAAATAACATTCATATAAATATATATTATCAAATATAAAATATATTTAATGTAAAATATATATTAGATTTTACATATTTAGACATTTTAAACCAAGTAACAATATGAAATATATTAAATATAATATACAATATAAATATATATACAATAGCTAGCACTTATTTGCATCACTTTATAAAGATCTCACTTTATCATCACAAAAATCATGGGATATAGATTCTTACTACCACATTACACATAAGGAAAATGAAATAAAGGGAAATTAAGTGACTTATTCCCATTTATACTGCTTATGTAGGATATGAATTCAGGTCTTTCTAATATTAGGTCTAACACTTGATCTAAAGGACCACTTTTCACTTATCCTCATATGACATAAAGGACAGACTTTTCACGATCTTTGCTGCCTTGTCTTGAACATTCTTTTGCGTATCAATTCATCATCAATAAATGTCATCCCGAAGAGGCAGTAAGGCAGAGCGGAAAGAACACTGACTCTTACATTGGAAAACTTGAATTCAGATCCCATTTTTGATTTTTCATCTGTAAAATACGTGACCTGGACATGATGTAACTCTAAGATTCCTTTAAGCTGATCTTAAGCATTAAACAGCAAACTTCAGATGTGATGTGACCAGGGCCACATGCAGGGGGATTCGTACCCTCCCTAGTCTTGGACACTAGTCTTTTCTTTTATGTTTCAAAACAATCAGGGTTAAGTGACTTGCCCAGGATCACACAGCTAGGAAATGTTAAGTGTCTGAGGCTGGTTTTGAACTCAGGTTCTCCTCTTGACTTCAGCAGGTGCTCTATCTCCTGCATCATCTAGCTGTCTTTTCTTAATGAAGTCTCTCATAGTTTAAGCCAGCTTGGCTATCATGTTACCCTGGTGATTCACATTCTGTTTACAGCTCATAGTGTCTCTCCTTCCCTCATCTTTTATGAAGAAAAGTCTGGCTGCTCACACCTGCTTCACCTTGTACTTGTGAAGGTGATTCAACTTAAGTATAAAATTTTGCCCTAATTTTCATCTTATCAGAGTAAGCCTAATGTCTTGTCAAAATCGTTTTGGACCCTGAATCTGTCATCCACTGTGTTAGCCACCCTTCCCTGCCTTGTGGCATCTGAAAATTTGATGAACATACCATCTTTGCCTTTATCTGATTGTGTTTAAAACATTCAGTGGCATTCTGGTGGCTGTAATAAGTAGAATAAAGCTATATTAAAATTGTGAGGACTTTGGAATGACCACTAAAAAGGATTCAACTACCTTGTCACCTATCGCATTGTTGCCTTTGTGTCTCAAATAGAGACTAGATGCTTTACAAGGCTTATATTCTGACATATATGGAGGCAGAGGATGAATATTATGGCTTCTGAAAGAACCTTTCAGCTGTGGTATTCTGACCTATAAGGGAAAGTTCCCAAGGTACCTGGCCATTTCTAAAATCCCTGAAATCAGTGGGCAGCTAGGTGGCACAGAAAATGGAGTCAGGAAAACTTGAATTCAAATCCAGCCTCAGACACTTACTAGTGGTGTTCCCCTAGGCAAGTCATTTAGTCAGTGAGGGCTTCATGGCCAATGGATGTAATTTAAAAAATTTAAATGTTTTTATTTCATTAAATATTTCCCAGTTGTATATAAACATTTTTAAACATCTTTTAAAATTTCAAGTTCCAAATTTTCTCTCTTATTCCCTCTCCTCCCTCCTCCTTGAGAAGGTAAGCAATTTGATTTAAATTATACATATGAAGTCATGCAAAGCACATTTGCATATTAGCTATGTTGCAAAATAAAACAAAGAAAAAAATTTTAATTAAAAATATATGATTCAACAGGATGTCCTTTTCTGAAAAAGATAAATTCTCATTTGGACATTAAAGAAGAGGTTAGCTCATTCCTAACGAAGTTATAAGAAAAGCCCTTCTTTCTTTCTTATCTTTCTGTAGATACTCTTCAGTAAAGCTGCTTTCTGACGCTTGAAGTAGCCTTCACACTGTCAGCATTATTACTTCAGGAGGCCATGGGACATTGAATGCTAGTAATTAGCTTCTAATAGACAATTAAGGATTTTTGTCTGTCTTGTCTGAACCTGGAGATGGGAGATTTTTTCATGTCCCTGAAGTGTAGGGAGAAACATTAGACTAGGGTTTTGATCACTTGGGTTCCAACTTGGTTCGTCCTCTATATGGTCATTTCTGTATTTTGGGCCTTGGTTTCCTCATTTATAAAATTATGGGGTTAGATGATTGGTAGCTTACTACCAATATGCTCTGAGATTCTATATTCTAGGAAACCTTTAGTTTTGACATTCTATGTTCAAAGGTCCTTTGCATTTCCAACAACTCTATGTTTTAAGATTCCTCCCACTTTTAACATTCTGCTCTTAAAGACTTTTTCTAACTCGAATAATTTTTCAGCTAAGATTGATTCCTGCTCTGGCATTCTATGCTCCTTCCACCCTTAAAATCATTTACACTCTAAGGTACCATCTACTTGCTTTGTCCTAGGTTTTTTCTATCTCTGAAATTCTCTGTTAAAACACTGTTTGAAAGTTCCATTCTGTTTTCCTAAACATTCTATAACCTAAGTATTTTTCCAACACCCTTTCAAGCTCTCTAGTTGTAACATTATGCATTTATAAAGACCCTTTTCAGCTCTAACAGTCTTTGTTCTAGGGTCCCTTCCAGCCCTACCATTCTTTCTTCTAACATTTTATATTCTCAGGTCCCTTTGTGATAATTCTACAGTCTAACAAGAAGCTCTGACATTTAAGTTCTAACATTTTATCTTCTAACAGGAAGTTCTGACATTAAAATCCTAGCATTCTATTGTCTTAAATCCCTCCCATTCCAATAATCTAAAAATCAATGATTTTCCAAAGATGACCAGGGGACTCTCTAGTGGTTATTTAAAGAAACAGGACAAGGAGATTCATAATCAACTTCATCTTACCCCCTCAGAAGGCTAAGCACGTCCATGGTTTGTGTTTAATTACTCCAGCAACTGTTTACAGCCTTCTCTATTCTCTGAGCAAACATTACCATTATAGGGAGTAATTTACTGATACCAACCTTGGCTGAAAAACACATTAGCTTCTTTCTTCTTAAAGCTCTCCCTTTTCCATAACCAGCTTATCACTTCTACCCTGCCCTGATATGTTCTGTGGAAATGCAAGGGATGCAGGTAGAAAGCCAAAAAGCGTCATGGGACTGCCTCAAATTTCTGAGGACTCTGAGAGCTGGTCCCTGTCTCCTTTGAATTCCCTCTGATCTTTCTAGAAGAATTGTTATATACTTCACAATACAAGCAAAATGCTAACAAAGAAAGCTCAGGCTTATGGAACTATAGGATAACATCCTGAAGCTACTGTTAGTAGACCCAATGAGCTTATAGTCTACTGAGGGTATAAAACATGTACACAGTATATTGTACAAGATTATTTAGGTAGGGAAAGATTATTAATGATTAAGGAGATTAGGAAAGACTACTACTATGGCAAGCTGAGATAATCTGTGAAGGAAGCAAAAGTTTCTAAGAGTCAAAGGTGAGTAGGGAATGCATTCTGGTTATATAAGACTGCAGAGGTAAATGGAGGTAGGAAATGGGGTGTCAAGTTTAGGGAAGAGTAGGCAGTCCATTTCGGCTAAAATTAAAAAAAAATTAAATGAAGGAATTATCTTTCCCCCTCCTTAGCCCCCTGCACCATTCCCTACAACTCTGGAAAGTAAGAAAAGCAAACTTCTGTTACAAACATGCACAATCAAAGCAAAGGAAATCCCATGTCTCAAAACCCCCTATATCTCAATCTAGACTCTCAGTTCATTGTCTCTCTATAAGGAAATAAGAAATATGTCGGATTGTGAGTCCTCTGGAATCACGACTGGTCATTGTAGTAATCAGAGTTCCTAAAGTTTTCAAAGTTGACTATCTTTATAATATTTTGTATTGTAGAAATTTGTCTGTTGAGTGCTTATTTTACTCAGCATCAGTTCATGAAGTCTTCTCAGGTTTCTCTGAAATCATTCTCTTCATCATTTCTTATAGCACAATAGTATTCCATCACTTTCATA
The DNA here is from genome assembly GCF_902635505.1 of Sarcophilus harrisii. Classification (NCBI taxonomy): domain Eukaryota; kingdom Metazoa; phylum Chordata; class Mammalia; order Dasyuromorphia; family Dasyuridae; genus Sarcophilus; species Sarcophilus harrisii. The sequence continues at coordinate 552,112,110 of NC_045428.1, forward strand.
TGCAATAAATAATGGGTACACTCTCAATTTCTAATTTTTTGCCAGTGCAAAAAAGAGCTATTCCAATATTTTTTATACACATGAATACTCTTTCTCTCTCTTTGATCTCCGTGGGGTATAGGCTCAGTAATGACATTCATTGAGCCAAAAGACATGCAGTTTAATAGCCCTTTAGTTCTAAACTGTTTTCCAAAACAACTGGAATTTGCAGCTCTACTAACAATGTACTAATTGTCTCAAAGCAGCCAGAACCTTTCTTTACTATTAACTGTCAGTTAGAGTTTGTTTTGTTGGTCTTTCTCTTAATCTATCCTCCCTTTTAGTCCCCCCCCCCTTTCCTTTTGCCACCTTATGATGTAGTTCTGTAATTATCTTTGTGAATTATTTTCCCTCCTTTGACCAGTTCAGATGAGAATAAAGTTCAAGGGTGAACTAATGCCCCCTCCCAGTTGTTCCTTCTTGATAATACAGACCCCTACCTGTGTACCCCAACCACGTGTGATGATTTTCTTCATCTTTTCTTTCTCTTTCCCCCCAAAATATATTTCATCTCTTCTATTTGATTCCTCTTTCAAGTGGTGCAGGTATAATAGATACAGAGCAGGTCTGAAATCAGGAATACTCAAGTTCAAATCTGTTGTCAGACACTTATTAACTGTGTATCTCAGGCAATTAATACTCTTAACCTCTTATTTAAGTGTTTCTTCATCTGAAAAATTGAAATACAATAGTACCTGCCTCCCCTGGATTGTTGTGAGAATAAAATGAGATAATTATTATAAAGCACTTAATATAATACCAGAATATAGAAAGTACTATATAAATGCTAATTATTAAATTGCCTAATTTTCTTTCTCTCTTTTCCTTTCTCTGTCTCTCTGTCTCTGTCTCTGCCTTCCTTTTTTTCCCTTCCTCTCACTTGTCAGGCTATGGCTATAATATATGACATTGGTAGTCCATTTTTCAAAATTTTCTCCTTGATCTGTTTTTAGGTCAGCTATTTTTGCTGTTAATTTTTTCAGTCTTTTGACTTTGTTTTAATATTTCTTGTTCTATCTTAGAGTTTAATTTAATCTAATTTCTATTTAGTCCATTCTAATTTTGTGGGAGTTTGTTGTTTAGGTAAAGTTTTGTACCTCTTGTACCAAGTTGTTAATTCCCTTTTATTTTTTCCTTCTCTAGCTCTAATTTTTCTTCCATTTTTTTCTAGTGGTCTCATTTAGTTTATATAAAAGTATATTAAGTCTAAAAGCAAACAAACAAAAAAATTCCTTCTCTTATTTCAAAAATACTAGTTAAATTTGTGCCCAAGTTGGGATTTTATACGAAGCTTTGCTTTGAAGGTCATTCTTGTTTTTTGTTTATGTCTTGAGTGTCCCTAATACCACAATAGCTTTTGCTCACTTTTCCTTACTGGAATTTATATTAGAGATAGATTTTGTACATTTGTGCAGGGAATGATTAGACTGACCTCGCTGCTACTTTCTTGGGGCAGTGAGTGTTATGTTCTTTCAGAGTCTCAAGAAAAGTTCAGGGATGTGGCGAGGGACCTAAAAGCTTTTAGTGCTCCTAAAGTGATCTGATTCAGGACAATATCTGATCTTTGATCTCCTGATCTGAGCTTTGAAAGTTCTTGATCTGGGTTTGGGTCTGAGCAGCACTTCTGTGGTTTAGCCCCTGATTAGAGTTCCATTAGACTCCTGCTGAATTCAACCACTATCAGCCACCGAGAAAGTTCTGCCTTGGTTATAGCACTGTGGGTTTTGTATTGGGCTGGAGACTGGACCTGAGACCCAAATCCATTCCTGTGTCATAACCACATAGCTGCTGCTTACTTCTGAACTTATTTATTGCTCAGCATTCAGATTAATATCTGAGGATGCTTTTTACTCTGTACCACATCTTTTAGATGCAGGTTTCCTTCTCAGTTAATCCTAGATCTGTGACCTGAGATTGGATCCTGAGAGACAGAGCTGATGATAGGCAATTATTCCTACATGTTGTATGGAGTATGTCCCCTTGGTGCTAGGTCTGGGATCCCTTATATCCTGCTTTATAGCCTCTCTTTGTGTTGGAATTCTATGCAGTACACAGAGTGCACTCCTGGACAGATATGATTCCCATTGTGTGTCTCCCTTTGCTAGCTCACCCTGTGCTAGAAAAATGACTCATTTTTTTTTCTTGGATTTTTCCATCAGGATTCAACTGATGCATTTTCTAGATCTACAAGGAAGAGCATTTGTTATATTTCTTCCTGATATTCCATCATCTTGGCTTTGCCTGCTTTTGACAAGACCTTCCAGTGTTTCTGGGTGAAATAGGTAAACCCTGCTGAGGAGTTTCTAATCTAATTTTCTCTAAGGTTACTTTCCAATTGCTCTATCTCATATTTCCTGATTTATATATCTTGTCCTCTCCATTAGAATATAAAATCTTTGAAAGAAGGGACTGGTTTTGCTTTACAATTCACTTGAGAACTGACAAACATCTTTGGATTTTTAGTTCACAGAACAAGCACTTCCTTCTTGGCCTTGAGAGAAAAGTGCATCTACTTGAGCAGGAATACAGAAATAGAGTAATGCCTTTGAGTTCTTTTTTTTTTTGTAATAATAGCTTTTTATTTTTCAAATACACGCAGAGATAATTTTCAACATTCACCCTTGCAAAACCTTGTATCCCAATTTTTTTCTCCCTTATTTCTTCTCTCCTTCTTCCCCTAGGCAGCAAATAATCCAATATAGGTTAAATATTCAATTTTCTAAACATATTTCCACATTTATCATTCCGCACAAGAAAAATCAGATTAAAAGGGGAAAAAAAATGAAAGAAAAAAAACAAGCAAGCAAACAACAACAACATCAAAGGTGAAAATGCTATGTTGTGATCCACACTCAGTCCCTGCAGTGCTCTCTCTGGGTGCAGATGGCTCTCTCCATCACAAGTCTGTTGGAACTGGGCTGAATCACCTCATTGTTGAAAAGAACCAAGTCCATCACAGCTGATCATCATATAATCTTGTTGTTGCCTTGTACAATGTTCTCTTGGTTCTACTCCACTTAGCATCAATTCATGTGAGTCTCTCCAATGCTTTTGAGTTCTTAAAGAGATACATATATTGTATTAGAAAGAGACTAAGGTAAAAAAGGGAATCCTTCAAGATCTGATCCAGATAGAACCATCATCACGAGGGCAAGAAATGACAGGATAAAGTTGAATAAATAAAAATGAGACACAGCAGAAGGAAGAGATTGAAGAGGGCCATCAGTCCTTTTGGGAATCTTAGAGTAGCCAATTCAGGCTGTACTCTGTCTGTACATTTGTTCCAGGAAATTCCAACGGATGACAAGTTCTTTCTTCAACCTCTCCTCCTAATTTCTGGTTATTAACAGACTGTAACATTCTTTTTATTTCTTTACTCTAATATTTTAGTGACCTGAAATTTTGCTTCAACCATGAAGAGGCTGGGATTATTGCTGTTGTTCAGTCACGTCTGACTCTTCATGACTCCATGTGGGTTTTCTTGGCAAAGATAGTGGAGTGCCATTTTCTTTTACAGTTCATTTGACAGGTGAGAAAACTGAGGCAGAAAGAGGGAAAGTGACATGCTTAGGACCACACAGTTAGTAAACATCTGAGGCTGGTTTTGAATCCAGGTTTTCCTGGCTTCAGTCCCTGAGTTCTATCCACTGTACCACTTAGCTGCCTATGAGTTAGAGATAAAGATTAATTTAAATCAGGGTCAACCCTCTACATAAATGTTAGGATTTTCCTAACCGATGTTGTACTCCTAACTTTTTGTTTAACATAAACTTCATGAAGCAGCAGAGGATAGGACCATGCAGACTTGAGGGACAATTTTTTTTATTAATGCTTTTTATTTTCAAAACATATGCATAGATAATTTTTTAACATTGACACGTGCAAAACCTTGTGTTCCAATTTTTACCTCCTTACCCCCATCCCTAGATGGCAAGTAATGCAATATGTTAAACATGGTAAAAATATATGTTAAATCAACTATATGCATACATGTTTATACAGTTACCTTGCTGCTCAAGAAAAAGCAGATCAAAAAGGAAAAAAAAAAAAGAGAAAGAAAACAAAATGCAAGCAAACAACAACAAAAAGAGTGAATGTGCTATGTCCACACTCAGTTCCCACAGTTCTCTCTCTGGGTATAGATGGCTCTCTTCATCATTGAACAAGTGGAACTGGCCTGAATCATGTCATTATTGAAGAGAGCCAAGTCCGTCAGAATTGATCATTGTAAAATCTTGTTGCTGTGTACAATGATCTCCTGGTTCTGTTTATTTCACTCAGCATCAGTTCATGTAAGTCTCTCCAGGCCTCTCTGAAATCATCCTGCTGGTCGTTTCTTACAGAACAATAATATTCCATAACATTCATACATCATAACTTAGCCATTCTCCAACTGATGGGCATTGACTGAGTTTCCAATTTCTTGCCACTACAAAGAGGGCTGCCACAAACATTTTGCACATGTGAGTCCCTTTCCTTGAGAGACAATTACATTGCCTCCAAGCTTTAAAATGGGTTCTGAGAAAAAGGTTTAGCTGAATAAAAAGCAGAAGGAGAAAGCAAAAATGAATAACAGTAGGCCAATTGCTCCTTCTACCACAATACCTACAAGAGTTAAGTTTTCATTCTATCCCCAGGGCTTAATAGAGTGCTTATTAGCACATAGTAAGTGCCTAATAAATGCTTATTGATTGATAATCCAGAGGCAGTAGGGAATCATTGAAGGTTCTTTAGCAGGGAAAAGACATTCTCAGATTTGTGTTTTAGGAAAATGCCTCTGGCTACTCGAGGATCAGTAGAAAGAAGAGTGCTTTTGTAATTAATTGACTCTGGGTTAAAATCCCAGTTATGTAATTTACTACTTGTGTGAGCTTGGTCAAGTAATTTTTATTTCGTTGAACCTTGGTTTCTTCATCTATAAGTTAAATGTTTTGTCTTTTCATATTCTTTTAAACTTTATATTTGTAGTTTTAGGAAAAGTAACAAATAGGCCCAGATTAATAGTACCAGCTTTTGCTGTGTTATATGGACCCTTCAAGTTTATAGAAGAGCAAGGATAGACCCCTGCATTTGGCTTACTTTTCTAAATCAGTTTTCCCAAGAAAGAGAGTAAAGGAGGCAACAAGAAGTGGAATCAAGAACCCAGTCCTTGGGGGATTTGGACTCAAGTTCCAGCTGTGTTCTTGACTTTGCCATGTGACCTTGGAAAAGTTAGATTTCTTTGAACTCCCATAGCCTTTCTGCTCAATAAGTCTCATTATCCTTGTCGACCCTCCTAGAAGGATGGCTTTGAGGATCAGAAGAGAGAGTAGATGTGAAAGCTCTTTGGAAAAGTTAAAAGCCTTATTCAAAAGATTATATATAATATATATATATATATATATATATATGCTTTGCTTTTCTAATATATATGTATGTATTTTTCCCCATAAAACAGAGGTCTGAGAGCACCAGCAATTTATGTTGTAACCTTCCTTATTACTAGCTAACTAGTTTAAGGGAGAGCTATGGATTTCTCTGTTTGTGATGCTCATGATATCGAAGAGCTCTGCTTACCTGTCAATAATGACTTGAAAGCCCCTAAAGCCAGGATAATCCAGGAGAGCTGGACTTGATTTTAGCCAAAAGTCCAGAGAAGGAAAACAGAGTGAACTAAAAATAGACCACAGTCACTCCAGCTGCCAGGAAGACAGCGAGCTAGCTCATTAGGGAGGGAGTGTGTTGGAGGTGAAAAACACCCTTCTGTTAGAGCTCCTGACCTGACTGTAAGTCTCTGAATGACCTTCAATGAGTCCTTTCCCCTCCCTGTCCCATGTACAAAAGGAGAGATTCAGACTACGTCATTCCTATTGACTTTAGTATGGTGATGTCAGAACTCTAAGATTCTATAATCCTAAAAGTCATAAGCTTAAGAGTGGACAGTATAATGCTAAGAGTCATTGGTTTAAGAGTAGAATGGACAGAAGGCTAGCCCATGAGGCACAAAGCTATGAGTTCAAATCCCATCTTGATACATGATGGCTGTGGGACCATAGTAGGTTATTTACTTCTCACTGCCCCAGGAAACTTTCATAATTCTTAAAGGATGAGCCCATGATGGGGATGCTGAGTTTCTGAGAACTGTTTAATTCTTACACTTGAAATTGCATGCAAGTTCATGGATATGATACTTATAATTACACGGAGTGCCTGAAACTCCTAATTTGTCCAGAGAATGTTCTTGTTCTTTATGGTAATGAATAATAGCAGCCAATTAATCAATAAATATTTATTGATGTGTGCCTACTATGTGCCATGAAAAAGAACAATTGGGTACTTGTTTAAGATTGGAGGTGATTTTCTATTTGCATTGATGGAGAGAGTTTTCATTTCTGGACTTCCCTCATTCCTAAACATCAATTAGTTTTCATGATCCTAAAATTCAATTCTAGAATTCTGATTCTATGAGGTCACTTTCAAAGGAAAAATTTCTATCAGAGCTATCCAATAATGAAATGGATTTCAATGGGAGCTAGTGAATTCCCTATCACTAGAATTCTTCAAACAGACACTCTGATGACTATATGTCAAGGAAACAATAGAAAGGATTCAAATTTTAGGCAGGTATTTTGGGTTAGGTGGTCCCTGAGGTCCAGCCCAACTCGGGCTGTGATTTTATGAATAGAAATAATCTTGGACAGATGCTTTCTTGAAGACAAAGACAGGTCTTTGGCCTGCTACCAAGGGAACAATACAGGGAATAATTCTATTATTTTTGTATTTAGCTTCACATTTAGCCATGTGACTTTTAATGTAGCAGATGCTTTCTAATTGCTTGTGAATGGAATGGAATTAAATTTAGTGAACCAATCATTTAAGTCAATCAACAAACATTAATTATCAATTTCTACTGGCTGGACCTTTTCTTTGCTGAAGTGCTTTAGTCCACTTCCGCCCGCAGCATTGAACTTGGTTTGCCTCTGCTGGGGCTAGGTCTGATTAAGGCTGACTCCTTGTTGGTTCAGACTTGTTACTGGATGAAATGTGATACTTTGAGTCAGTGAATAGTTAACAAAAGGAGAATTATTTAGCCTTTCCATAGGAAGACTATTAAACAAAGATACAATGGCATTAGTTCAGGAAGGTTTGCTCCCCCCTCTCCTCCCTCCATCTTGTCTCAATATGGAAATGCATTTGGACATCAGGGCAAGGTCTATTGATTTGCATGGTCTTGGGACATCCACTGTGTCAACCTGATGGGTGGAGGCTTTTTTTTTTATATCTTTGATGACCAGGAAGCAAGATCAATATAGTCAGAGGTTACAAAGAAGCTATATTGAAGGATTAAGAGCTTGAGCCTTGCCTCAATTAAGTCCCAGTTTTGTAACCTTTTAGGGAAAATCTAGCCTAACTTTGTGTGTGTGTGTGTGTGTGTGTGTGTGTGTACGTGTGGAAAGGAAGGGTCTCCAGAATGTATTGGTTCTTCCAAAGTTCTTTGAGTTTGTCCTTGCCCTTGCCTTGGGAAAAAGAGTGACCGTTACTTCTGAAGTATATCTATCAGTCTTGGCCAACTAGGTCCAGTCCTCACCTGACGCAGAAGTCATGTTCCTGATATGTAGGAGGCACTTAGTGCTTCAGTTGAATCAATCAGTCAGAAAGTCAGTCAATAAGCATTCACTACAAGTTAGGCACTGTGCTAACCCAAGTTGGTTCCTGACCTCCAGGAGCTTGCATTCTAATGGGGCAAGACAGCACAAAAAGGGTGCTGGATTGGAGTGGGGAGAGACTACAGCCCAATGTGGGGGGCAGGGTGGTGTGGTGGAATGGAGAGGAAGAATGACAAGTGACCTCCTTAAAGGAAGGTTCTGGGAGGAGCCCTTCAACCAGAAGGAGAGGCCCAAGAGACAGACATGTCCAGTAAGTTAATTGCAGGGCTGGGTAGAGCCGCCAAATTTCTGGGTCCTGATAGAGGAAATGTAGAATGCATCCCGAAGTGGGATCTGCTGCATATTGACTTAGAAAACCTCAAATTAGTATCATCTAGTTTTTACTATGTTTTTATTAATTTTATGAAACACTCCTCAATTATTTTTAATATGCTTACTGGCCTGCCCTGTAGTTTTTGGAGGCTGCAAGCAGCCTACAGCAAACATTTTTGGGCTAGAGGATCTCTGAGATGACTTCCAGCTCTAAGAATCCCTGGTCTTGTTATGCCTTAGTTTCCCTGAATTGTAATGCCTCAGTTTCCCTGGTGGCAACCCCCCCTTCCTGACCATTAGGACTGAGATAATTAGGGCTGCCAAACTCTGGCACTCTGACATTCCAGAGGGTCATAAACCTCCAGATGGCTTATCCCAAATGCCTGGGCTTCTCCTGGCCCAGACTTACTGACTCCTGCTCCACCACCTTCCTTTCAGAATTTATGATCCTTCCTCCTTACCCTCAGAACTGCATTATGATCTTTCCTGGAATTTCCACTCACCCAGTGCTCTGTGGGGCACCCTCCTCCTGATCACTGGGGCTCTATAAAAGTCTCTGAAATTATTTGCTCATGACTGGATGCTTTGAGACAAGAGCCCCATTCAGCCACATGGCCATGGCTTCCAAATTCTCCACTATTAAAATATTAAAGACTTCTAATCTCTATTTTGCCTCAGTTTCTCCAAGCGTTATAGTCTAAGGTGTTTTATAGAGTATTATGTATGTGCATATTGTTTCCCTGTTAAAATGTAAGCTTCTTGAAGGCAAGGATCCTTTCATTTTTATTTTTGTATCTCATGTGCACCATATAATTGGCCCTTAATAAAGGCTTGTAGGAGTCATAGATTAAGTTCCCTACTAACACTAACATTTCATGGCTTAAGGGAGGTTCTAACTCTGACATTCTGGGTTCTAGGGGCCCTCCCAGCTCTGATACTCTCTGTTCTAAGGGTCCTCCCAGCTCTGACCTCCTGGGTTCTAAGGACCCTCCCAGCTCTGACCTCCTGGGTTCTAAGGGCCCTCCTAGCTCTGATCTCCTGGGTTCTAAGGGATTTCCCAGCTCTGACCTCCTGAGTTCTAAGGGATTTCGCAGCTCTGACAATTCTATATTTTAAGACTTCTTCCATTAGAAGTAGAGCCAAGATGGCAGAGTAAAGGCAGGAACTCCCTCAACCTTTCCCCCAAACTGTTCCTAATTCCTTTAAATGACGATTCTAAACAAATTTTAAAGCATCCGAACACTCCAAAAGACAGAGTAGAACATTTAATAGCCAAAGACAACTTAGAAGGTCAGCAGAAAGGTCTGTGCCAGAGTGGGAGTCCAGCATGTAATCCTAGTGCAGACCCCCTTAGTCAGCAAAGCCAAGGACTCTGTTGCTCTAGCACTCTAGATCTTACAAGATTTCTTCCAATTCTGATATTCTGTGTTTCAAGCTTCCTTCTATATTTGGAATTTGTTCCAAAATCTCTTCCAGATTGAACAATCTATGTTCTAAATCACTTGTAGCATTCTGCATTCTAACCCTTTTTGTTTTTAGACCTTAAGGAATTAAGTGGCTAAAGACACACTTGCCCCTGTTTCCAAATCTCTTCTTCTTTGTTGGGCCTGGGAATAATATCATGATTCAGGATAGAATCACAACTTAGTTTTGGGGGTTGGGAATGGAGATTGTGTTGGAGAAAGTCCTAAGCCAGCAGACCCCATACAGCCAGACAGAGTAAATGATGACATCTGCTCTCAAAGGATATTTAAATAGAGATGTTTTAAAGTAGACTGCTAAACAGTAATAGTCAAACTCACTTTTCTGTTTTTTTTCACCCCCTTATCACCCTTGGAAAGCATCATGGCCTAAGGCTATTTCTGGGCTGGCAAAGTTAAATGTTCTATTTGGACCAAACTCTAGACAGTTTGTTATGCACACTGATACAAATAACTCTATTTGGCTCTTTGGCTGGCATTCCAGGGTCTCCAAAACTTGGCTTCAACCTACTTTTCCATCTTCTTCACACTATTTTCAACTTATAAATTCACTCCCTTCTCTTCTCTCTTCCTTTCTTCCTTCTCCTCCTCCTCCTCATTGATCCATCAAAGTCAGTATTTGCATTTGACTCACATTTCATATTCTCTGCTGCTACAAATCCTTCCTTTCCTTCCAAGACCAGCTCAAGAATGAGACTTCTTCCAGCTTCCTTTCTACAAATCATTCCCTCTATCTATAGTATCTCTCCCTCCTTTTAGCTTGGACAGTATTTTCCGTCTGTATCTCTTACTGGGTAGTGGGTATACATTGCAGGATAATGTTAGTTCTTAAATTCATTTTCCCCCAATCAATAAACATTTTATCAAGCATCTGCAACTAAATTACAATTTATGTGAACAACAAATCCCATGAAGTGACCTCATAATTTTAATTTGCACTCCATATTATCATTGGACTGAAACCAATCACCATATTTTACATAATTATAACATTAAATAGTGCAAGTTGGAATATATGGACCCATTCATGGGATTCAATATTCACACTAATCAGGATCTAATTGTATTAGGTGCCAGATGATGTTTTGTGTATTAGGGATACAGAGCCAAAAATAAAATAGGTCCTGCCCTCAATTGGCTTACACTCAAACAATGGAGAATCTACATAAGAGAGTATTCCCAAAAGAAATAGGGGTAATATCAAGAGGGAAGCACGAACAGCTGGGGGGATTAGGAAAAGCTTCATGTAGAAAGTAATACTTGAAACGAATTTAAAAGCAAGTTAAGGATTCTAAGACATAAAGACAAGGAGGGAAGGAATAAGGGATAGCTTGTGCAAAAAACATAGAGATAGGTGACTGAATGTAATGTCAATAAAAAAATAGTCAATACATATATTAAGCACCTACTATGTACCAGGGACTGGGTTAAGTGTTGGGGACATAGAAACAAAAAGGAAAAATCATCCCTGACCTTAAGGAGCTTACAATCTAAGGAGGGGGGAGGGAAGCAAAGGAAAGAGAGAAAAATAAAACAAAATAGGTGTGTGTGTGTGTGTGTGTGTGTGTGTGTGTGTGTGTGTGTGAAGGTACCTGGTGCATGGTCCTAGTGGAGAAGAAAATTAATTCCAAATTCCAAATTGAGTCCAGGAAACATCAGTTCTATCCCTCCTTAAAGGTTCAGTCATTTTCAGTTGTGTCCAACTTTTTGTGACTCCATTTGGGGTTTTCTCGGCATAGATACTGGAGTGTTTTGTCATTTCCTTCTCTAGCTCATTTTACAGAGGAGGAAACTGAGGCAGACAAGATGGAGTGACTTGTCCAGGATCACCCAGCTAGTAAGTGTCTGAGACCTCATTTGCACTCAGGAAAATGAGTCTTCCTGACCCTAAGTCCAGCATTCTATCCACTGTGCCACCTAGCTTCCCTTCTTAAATGGAGGGGATCAAATGGGTATTTCCCAATAATGAGTTGAGCAAGAAGACCTGTTTGGTTGGATCACAGACACCATGAAGGGAAACAATGTGCAATGAAGTTGGAAAGCCATGTCAGAACTTATTTAAAACATTTAATGTTTTAAATATTAAACAGAGAGGTTTATGTTTAATTCCAGAGATAGCATAGGGTCCCTGGAGTTTGAGTAGAGGAGTGACATGGTCAGACCAGAGCTTTGGGAAAATCATTTTGACAATTGGATGGAGGATAGATGGAAAAGGGAGGGAGAATTGGCAGGTATATCAACTGTAAAGCTATTTTAATAATGTAGATGAGTAGCAATGAGAATCCGAACTATAGGGATATTTATGGTAAGTGGATAGAAAGGGGAAGAACTGAATCATATAGTGTTGTGTGTAAGGCACTAAACTCTGCCATTTTATTATTAAAGAGAAACACACTGATGGGGGCTCATGAGCTAAGGGTTTAGTAGATATAAATGCACAGAGTACTTTGAACTTTGGGAAGCAATTCTTCCTGGAAGTTGGGGGGGAGTATCTTTAGGAACTATACATATATAATCTGATTGAGTGGTACAACAACCCTGTTTGGTAGGTAGGTAGATGAAAAATATGAGATTCAGTGTCTTGCCTGTAATTGCACAGCTAGAGAGTGTTAGAGGTAGGATTCTAACCCAAACCAAAGATTTTGCTTTTTCTGATTCCAAGTTGTCATCTATCCCTGAAGTCACACTGTTTTCAGAATGCTGAAACTAGCAATATAGAAAAATAAAATATCCCTGTCCTTCTAGCTAAATTCTGTGCCAAGACATTAACAAAGCTGATAAAGAGGAGAAGATTGGTAAATGTTTGCTTATTGATTAATTGTTCATTTCAAGATACAAATAATAGCTTTCCTACTGCCTGCCTCAACTGGAACAAACTCAGGCCAATACTTTTGTCTAGAATCAAAGGGACATTTTTTTCTTAAATGTGGTTCCATTTTTTTTTTCTCCTAAAGCTTGACAAAACTGATGGAGAGAATAGCACACAGGTAATATTCACTGCTAACAATTCCTTCAATTCTATGGACATTGAACTTTAAATCTACAGTCTGGGGATGAGGTTTTTCCACTTTCCTGGAACAGCCAGAATAGCTTGTGATGACAGTGCTAATTGCAGTGAAGTCAAAGCCAAGCAGGAGTAAGGAAAATCCTGTCTTTGAGGCATCAGGCTAGGCCACCTGTGGGTTTAATTGGCACAAAATGAGAGAAACTGGTTTATAGCATGAGTTAGTGGATTGAGAGCTCAGTGGGGAATCTAGAGTCTTGGTTCTCAGCATGGGGTTAGAACGTAACTAGGGTGGGGTGACATGGACTTTCCTCCAAAACACCAAAATTCAAAGGGTGCCAATATTTTTGCCCTTTAGCAGCATAGATGGAGGGCAGCTCGGTGACCCAGTAGATAAAGTATTGGGATTGAATCAAGAAGACATGAGTTCAAATCCAGTCTCACACTTACTAGCTGTATGATCCTAGACAAGTCACTTTATCCTGTTTACCTCAGTTTCCTCATCTGTAAAATGAATTAGAGAAGGAAAAGGCAAATCCATTCCAGTATCTTTGCCACAAAACTCCCAAATGGACAAAGTGTGGACACAACCCAAAATAACAAAAGCAGCATAGAAACCATTGTATCCAGCACCGGATGAGAAAGAATATGTTGATTAGGATAGGAGCTCAAGGAACTTTGTCTCCTCATTGAATATATCCCAGGGGAGCCCCTTCTCTTTCCAGATGCTTTACCATCTTCTCTCCTCACCTCCCAACAATAAAAAAACTTATCCAACAGAGACCTCATAATGTCTCAGTGTGTGTCCTCTGATCTTTTAGGTTTCATACCACTTCATGAGCAGAAACATAAATTAGCTGTAATTCTACTTGGGACCATCTCCTGACTCATTGTGTGAACTTGGGTAAATTATTTCCCTTAAAAGCCAAGACAGAACAGTGGGATAATGTGCCATCCCCCTTCCATCCTTCTGGTTTCTTCCTAGCACCCTGAGATGGAAGGAGTGAGCCCCCTTCGCATTGGGTGTCCAGGTCAATCTCTGGGAATGTTCTCACCAGAGGGAATGATGGGCTTATTTCTCATCTGGTATCTTGCTCTTGATTCTTGCTTCTGACATCAGAGACCTCGTACAGTTGGCCCTGTTTGTGTCCCAGGCTTCCATCTCCCTCTTGTGGGTCTTGCCTCTTTTCATTGCAAGCCTTGTCTTATGTCCAGAGTTTTCATGTTATTTTTTGGGGGAGGGAGGTGCTGAGGTATCATCTCTAAAAGAATTCAGGCTCAGGAAGTCTCCAAGGGCATTTTTTGAGGCATTTACTTGGGGCAAGGGATAATACACCCAGCAGGCTCTGCTCCTTAAGGAAGGCAGCAACAACCCAGTAGAGTAAGGTGAAGGTTTATACAGATAAAGGAGAGTAAGAAAAAAAAAAAAACATCATGAGAATTGGGCAGAGCAGGAAAATTGGATAATCTCAGATGAGATTTTGCATACATTTGGACAATCTCTGATAAGATATGTGTGGGAAAAGTCTCTGTGATTGTATTTATTTCAGATAAGGTATGCATGGGAAAGTTCTTTTGTTCTAGTAAAGAGAGACAGAGACAGAGAGAGAGAGAGAGACAGAGAGAGAGAGAGAGACAGAGAGAGAGAGAGAGAGAGAGAGAGAGAGAGAGAGAGAGAGAGAGAGAGAGAGAAAGAGAGAGAGAGAAAGAGAGAGAGAGAGAGAGAGAGAGAGAGAGAGAGAGAGAGAGAGAAAGGGAGAGAGGGAAAGGGAGAGAGAGAAAGGGAGAGAGGGAAAGGGGAGGGAGGGAAAGAGAGTGGGGAAGGAAGGAGGGAGAGTTGGGTGGGGCTGAAATCTTGGCTCTGCCATTTAATATCTGAGCAAACTTTAACTTGTCATACTTTCCAGGCTTCTGTTCTCTCATCTTTAAAAATGAAAAGACAGGAACTAGATCATCTCTTATGTCTCTCTCCCAGCTCTACATCCTTTTCATTCTTTCCATTCTCAAGGATCCTTTTTTGTTAAAAGATGTATTGGGAAAATGTAATACTGAAGCAAGAAAAATGACAATCTAATGGCAAGTACTATGAGGACAAGTCAGTGGAAAAACTGTTTTTGCACAGAAAAAGTTTTTCCAGGCTCTCTGATATCTCAACTCATAGATGACTATGTTCTGCACTTGTGACTAAAACTCAATCCTAAAATGGCCCCCCAAAACCACAGCAATCATCTCTAGAGAATGGCAGTGGTCATTGTCATGTCCCAGAGGCATCCTAGAATATACAAGGGAGTCCTTCTTGCTTGGGAGAGAGGCTTAAGGCAAGGCTACGAGGTGTTGTAGAACACCTCTGGGGTCGCAGGGCCATAAATACGATTTCCTTTAAATATGGAAGATAAGGGGACATCTAGGTGGCGCAGTGGATAGAGCACCAGCCCTGAAGTCAGGAGCACCTGAGTTCAAATCTGGTCTCAGATACTTAACACTTAACATGAGCAAGAAGGAATGTAGAGGTCACAGATTAGTTCTCTCATTTTCAGAAGAGGAAATGGAGACACTGAAAGATTAACTTGCTCAAAGTCAAAAACCAATACAAGTCTGAGAGAATTTGAACTCAGCTTTTCCTTATTCCAAGGGGCAGCTAGGACTCTCAGTGCATCCAAGGTCACCTCCAGCCATCCTGATCTGTATCTGGTCACAGAACCCAGCTGATTGTGGAGGGGAAAGTGAGGCAGGTGGCTCTGCCCAGCCCCCCTCACTGAAATCCAGCTCACTTGCATGTCATGGCACCCCCTCCCTGATGCCATGGTCCTCCGTGATGAGGGGATGCTCCCCTTCTTGAATGCACCATAGTGCACAAAATGCTGAGCCTGGAGTCAGGGAGATTCATCTTCCTGAGTCCAATCAATCACTGACTAGTTGTGTGACTCTGGACAAGTTGCCTTACCTTTTTTCCCTCAGTTTCCTCTCCTGTAAAATGAGCTAGAGAAGGAAATGGCAAACCATTCCACTCTCTCTGCCAAGGAGACCTCAAGGACGGTCACAAAGAATCACACAGGCCTAAAATGACTACATACACATACATCCTCATTTTGAGTCCAGGCATCCACTTACTCTAATTCAGTAGTTCTCAAACTTTTGTGCTCGGTATCTTTATACTATTAAAAATGATTGAGAATCCATCTGAAAAGTTTTTGTTTATGTGGGTTATATTTTTAGATCTTAACCTTATTAGAAAAAAAAACTAATTTTGTATTTGTACACCCTCTTAAATACCCCAGGGTTTTCAGGACTATTCTTTTAGAACCACTGTATTATATCATTTAGTTTCAGTTCAAATCCTTCTTCTGACACTGGCTAGCTGCTGTAGTCATGAGCAGATCACTTAATTTCTCTGAGGTTTTCTTTTTACATGTCTGTTAATCTGCTATTGTGAGAACCAAATAAGGTCCTAATTTCTTCCAAGTCCAGTGAAGAATTTTGCTGTGAATTGTGCTTAGCATCTATTCCTATATGATACCATCTATTCTGGAAGTTTAATATATCATAGGAAATGTCCAACTGATTAGGGACCAGAAGGCTACCGTGGTACATTTGTGGGAAGTAGTACACAATGGTGAATTTAAGAATGAAAGAAAAACAGGACATCATGAAAACTCAAAGTTTATCTTGTACAATTCTTCTCATTGTCATTTTTTAATATATAAACTGAGATTAAAAGAATTTATGTGATTTAACCTCAAAAGTCATACAGATGACAGTTGACAAAGTCAAGATTTGAACCCATGTTTTCTGATTATAGAACCAGTGGTTTTTTTTTTTTTTTTTTTTATGTTTGTTTGTTTTTACTGTGCCATAAAAGCCTTTCCTATGAATACATGGTGAAATGTCTGAATTGACTCCAGAGCCAGAAGGATTGATGACTTGGGGGCAGGAAATTTGAATTTGAATATAAAAAGAACAATTTGGCTCTTTGGAAGCCTTTACTACTTGGCAGCTATGGAGGGAAGAACTTCCATATATAGTGGGTTACCACCTGCAAATAGAATCAAGAGCAGAGCCCACTCGTGAGTAGCTGGGACCTGAATGAGGGGAATGAAGGGAATGAGGAGAATGGGGAATGAGACCTGAAAATATGAGATATCCCTTAGTTCACCATAATTTTTACATGTTGATCTCCCCAGAGACTTTGTATATGGATACATGGATACTGGAGGAAATTCTTTATATAAACTATTTTATATTTGAGCCTGTTGTCCCCGTGGGTCCCTTGAATACAAAGTGAGAATTTACCCCTGTTTTGTTAAATTTCTTTTCTTTGTAACTTTTCAGTAAATATTCCTTTGTAAAAAATAATTGAGTTCAGGTTGACATTTGGGGAAGTGTTCCAGATGGGGGCTTGTGAGAAACAGGGATAGAAACTTTAATCCCTGTTGCTTACTCATAGAATCCTGAAGTGAGAAGCAGTCAGTACCATTTTGGGGACCCAACCTATTGGTACAATGTGATTTGGGAGAGTGAGCCCAGAGTGGTATAACCAGTATAATATCAGGCACATAACAAGACTTTTCTGGGTCTGAAATCCTCTTCTGTTAAATAAAGGATTTATATTTTATGACTGTTGAGGGTCCTTCCAATCTTAGATAAACAATCCTAATATATGAAGGCCATTTCCCTAGGTGTTGGTGATAGTGATGGAAGGCTCATTTCTCTAAATAGTACAAACCATACTGCTTTTTATTCATTAATCATTCTTATTTTTAACATTCCTCTTATCTGGGGTTACAAGATCCTGCTTATGGTATGAAAATGTGAAAAGAGTCACCGGGGAATGCAATAAGAAATTAATCCAGAAGGTCAGTGAAGAGCTCATTAAGGAAGTGCTGAAAAGTTTCCCAGGCAAGGACTATCAGGAACCTGGTATTTGCGATGTTAAATACCAGCTAACATTTATATTACTCTACTTGATTACCTTTCATTATTTCATTAGAGCCCCTCTACAACTTGTAGAGATAGGCAGTAAGACGGCAGATCTGAAGCAGGAGGATTTGGATTTAAATCCCACTTGTTTGCTCCTTACCTCCATGACCTTGAAAGCCCTGTGCCTTGGTTTCCTCATCCATAAAATGAGGACGTATTCTTCCAGGGTCCCTTCCAGTCTACAAACCAATGTCCATTCTGCTGCTGAACAAATTGAACAAATGCTGAACAAATTAACTCAGGAAAGTTAATAATGGATATCACCTAATCCAAATCCCTAATTTTTCAAATGAACAATAAAGTAAGTTGAAAGACTGTTGTTGTTTGTCCTTTGTTTTTGAAGATGACCAATTCATCAAGAAGGCAAGGCCATGATGTGCAAATAAATTGGAATTGAGAGAGGGAGGATTTTACAGGATCACCAGAAGTTGAGATTTGCCTAAGATGATATGACCAGGATGAAATTTAGAATCAATTTTCCCCGTATATGGCTTGTTTGCACTTAATTGTTTGCATGTTGTCTGTTCCATTAGATTGTAAACTTCTTGAGGAACAATTTGCTTTTATTTGTATGTGCTGTGCAGAGCACAGTGCCTGGCACATAGTTAAGTGCTCAATAAATGCATATTAATTATGACTCCAAATCCTATACCCATTTTCTTACTAAACTCCAGACCATGTAACTCTCAGGTGCTCTAGAGTTTATCAGATGCCCTAAAGCATTTCTATTCCATGAAGAAACTCAGCAGGGGAATTCCTCGATCCCATTAACTTCTCCCCCTTACTTCTGACAAACTCTGATCCTTTCCTGCTCTATCCCAAGTTGAGAATTCCTGGATAATTTTCAGGTAGTTTTCTTTTTTCTCAATCCATATTGGTTCTTTGCACCATCATGGACCCTGTCTGCTGTGCTAAAGCAATCAATATTTGGTAGGTAGGTTGTACTGAGAGAGATGCCGCATCTAGAACAAGTTCCCACTCTACTCTGCCTGGACTTAGACCTTCAGTTCTGGGACCCAGTTTTAGGGTAGCTACATTGGGATGTGTGCAGAGGAGATCAACCAGATTGGGGAGAGGACCAAAGGGGATGTCATGAAGAGCACTTAAGGAACTTGGAGATGTTTAGGCTGGAGAATACAAGACTTGGGGGCTGGGGCATGTAATAGTCATATTCAGACTGAAAGACAGTCACAGAGAAGAAGGGACAACTAGATGGCACAGTGGATAGAGCACTGGGCTTGGAACCAAAAAGACTCATCTTCATGAGTTCAAATCCAGCTTCAGACAATTATTAACTATCTGACCCAAGGCAAGTCACTTAACCTGTTTGCCTCAACTTCCACATCTGTAAAATAAGTTGGAGAAAGAATTGTCAAACTATTTCAGTTTTTTTGCCAATAAAACTCCAAATAGGATCACCAAGAGCTGGACATGTCTGAAATAACTCAGCAATAACACATGGAAAAAAAAGATTAGATTTGGTCTGTTTGGTCCCACAGGAAGAACTAGGAAGGAAAATTACAAAAAGGCAGATTTAAGTTTGATGTTAGAAAAACCTTTCTAATGGAGTTTTCCCAAAGTGGGATAGAAAGCCTTGGGATAATGGCTGGAGGACCATTCCTCAGGGATGATGCAGGACAGATTCTCAGCCAAGTAACAATGAACAAATTAATGGCTTTGAGGTCCTTTTATGTGCCCAAATTCCATGAATGTTCCCCACACATCAAACAAAATTGGTGATTCACTCTATTTCTTCTACTACCTGGGCAATCACACGGCACCTTCTACTGGTTCCCAATCATCCAAGATTTGAACTTTGTGGCTTTTTCCATTTCTAATCTCTGATTTATCATGTACAACTGTGACCCCTCCTCCATGCTACCAATCTTTCACTAAGCTCCAAAGTCAAATATATTAGCCCTGATCAATTCCATGGTCCCATATACTCTGATAATTGATCCTTGAGTTTCTTGTTCAGTCCTCTCCAGAAAAACAAAACAAAAATTCTATCAAAGACTGACTCCTCCCAGACTAAAATAGCACAAGTCTCTGAAATTCATTTATGTATTTAATTAACAGCCTATTCCCCAGCTTTAATCCCAACATGAAGGTCAAAGACTCCCTTGTTCTCTACATGAATCTGAAGATTACTGAGAACTCAGCTTTGAATAGGGAGTAGTTTCCTAACAATGAACAGTCTTATTTCATTTATAGCAAACTCTCTGTGTGTCTCCCTCTTTTTCTGTCTCTCTGTTAACTCTCCCCTGTTAGACCACAGTTATGAGACCTTCAGTCCTGGGTAACTCTTTATGGTAGGACAGTGATATATTTTGTATGTATAGGTATAATTGTTCACATTTTGTCTCCCCCATTATGTGTGAGCTCTTTAAGGGGATGGACTCTCTTTTCCCTTTCTTTGTATTACCAGTGCTTAGCATAGTGCCTGGAACATAGTAGGCACTTAATAAATTCTTCTTCTCTGCCTGGAACAAGTCCAGAGGAAGATGACCAAGGTTAAAGAAACTTGAAACCCTTATCCATGTTAAGGCTCTGTTGGTAGAGATACAAATTGGTCCAGTTATTCTGGAAATAATTTGGAAGTATGCCCCCAGAATTATTAGAATATACATACCCTTTGATCCAACGAAATTACTATTATTTGATCTCAATGAGATCAAAGAAAGAAGAAAAAGTTCTTTTTGCAGCTCTTTTTGTAGTAACAAAGAACCAGACTGAGGGGGATGCTCCTCTGGGGGTGCTCATGTATTGGAGAATGGCTGAACAAATTGTGGCATATAAATGTAAAAAATAACATAGGTGTTTCAGAAAAACATTGGAAGACTTACATGAACATTAGCAGAGTGAACTGGTCAGAATCAGTTGGAACTCTCTCCTTCTCTCTCTCTGTCTCTTTTTCTTTCTCTCTGTCTCTCTTTCTCTCCCCCTCTGTCTCTCTCTCCCTCTTCCTATCCCATTCCTCCTTCCCTCCTCTCTCTCTCTCTTTCTCTGTCTGTCTGTCTGTCTGTCTCTGACTCTGTCTCTGTCTGTCTCTCTGTCTCTGTGTCTCTGTGTCTCTGTCTCTTCTCTCTGTGTGTGTGTGTGTCTCTGTATGTCTCTCTCTCTCTCTCTCTCTCTCTCTCTCTCTCTCTCTCATTCTCATCCTCATCTTTGAACAACATTTTAAAGAAGAAACAACTTTGATTGACTTGAGAACTCTGATCGATGTGTTGCCCAGCCACGGTTTCAGAGTACAGATGAAGTATGCTATCTACCTCATGACAGAAGGTTGATCTGTTCAAAATGCAGAATGAGACATGCATATTTGGCTATGGCTAAGGTGAGAATTTGCTTTGCCTGACTATGCATATTTATGTGTGAGGTTTTTATTTTCTTTTTGTTTCCAACTTTGGGAAGGGAGAAAAAAATAAATGTTTACTAATAAAATATTTTAAACATAAAATTGATTTTTTAAAATGGCACACACTGATAAATTGAAGGAAGTAGGAGTATTTAATTTGAAGAATGGAAACTTGGGAATTCTAGGATTATAGCTAGAAGGGGCCTTAGAGGTTGTGTGATGGTAAATGTTTAACAACCAGCTTTCCCAAATTAAAAAAAAAATTCATAGGATGCACTTTTATATTTAATCTGCATTATTTTCATTTTCTTGATTACTTTCTTTTTTAATAGTATTTTATTTTGCCAAATATATGCAAATGTAGTTTTCAACACTCACCTTTGCAAAACCTAGTGTTCCAAATTTTTCTTCTTCCCTCCCTCCCACCTTCTCAAGGAAGCAAGTAAACTGATATAAGTTAAATATGTGCAGTTCTTCTAAATATATTTCATCTTGATCACTTTCTTAAGACTAGACAATCAATACAATAATAAACTATACTTAATTTGTAACTTTTGCTGATTTCCAAGCTATAAAAGCTCATATAGAAAATTTAACAAGCAGCTCTTGGGAGCCAGTTGAGCTGGATCCAGCATATCCCAGGATTTATAAGAACCCATTTTTCTCTATATTTGTCAGGGAAGTACTCTGAATTGCCACCCTTCTTCCTCTCCCTCCCAGCTCCTTTGGGTGGCTATATCCATCAGAGGAACTCAGCAGGAGGTCAGTGTTGGTACATTAAGTGGTTGCTATGGAGATTGGTACATGGTCTCAAAATTCCCATCCTGATCACCCTTTGCTGGGATGGCAGTACAACGGGGCTGCCTAAAATTAGCCTGGAGGTCAGGTGGCAGGTGCATAAGCCCAGTTGTCAGTTCCCCAACCCCCTCTCTGTCTCCTTGAATTTTCCTCGCAAAGTTGGCAGATTCAACTACTGCAGATCTGTCCAAGATTGCGAGACATAGTGAGTGACTTTGGATCTGAATTAATGACCTATTTCTCATATTGTCTTGAGCTGTTCCATCCTTTATTTTGTCAGTCTGTGTAGACTTGTACTCTTAAGGGGGGCCATCCTTGCTCCTCTGACCTTTAGCTAGGGGCACCCAATGCCCAGTGATGAATGCCCAATGACAGCAGGATGAAGGGCAGCTTCTCCTTGGCTTGCTCTGAGCCCGACAGGTGCTGGGCACCTGGAATAGAAAGGGACATTGTGATTTATAAGCTGTTGCTTTTAGCACTAGATTTAGCAACTTGGTTTCCAGAACAGCCAATTGATTTCCAAGGGAGAAAATGGATTTATGGTTACTAAAACAGATTTGCAATCTCACAGCAGATCTCCACATGGCAGTCAGCAGGAAGTTATTGATGTGACCCCTGATCCTGGGGAGCCAAAGATAATGAGGTGAAGGAAAATCCATCTCTGAAGGTTCATCTCCAGGCCCTTAAAAGATGGAGCTTCTGCTTTGGATGCGAGTGCATGGCTCTCCAAATGCCAGAGCAGAGCAGAAAGCAGGACATAAGCTCCAGAAATAAGTTTCGTTTCACAGCCTCCTCAGCCAGGATACTCAAGGAGTGTACTACCCTTAAGCCTGGCTAGCTTTGGCAGGCATTAGATCTGATCTCCAAGGCTCTAGGGTAATTTCTGGGGTCAGAATTCTCTCTGGAGACTTTGCTGGATGATTGCTGTCCAATCTCTCCCTTGCCCCTCTCCTCTCCACCAGCTCCCTGCTTTGGGACCATCCTGGCACTACGTGCCAGGATAGAGATGCAAAAAAAGCCATCAGGGGCAGTGTTTGATGCTGAGGGCTCTGAAACGTGTCGAGGATGTGGCTGTCGTGGATTTGTGACCCAGAGCCATCTTCCCCAAATTGTTTGCCCAGGACCCGAGGCAGTACCCAATCTCTGCCCAACATGGGCTTCTCCAGGCATGCTCACGGCATGGGGAGCACAGGGACACCAGGGAAAGCCTGCTAGGAAACCAGATCCCTGTAGTACCCTTGCTCAGCTCTCAGGACATGGCGTGTGATTCTCTCCTCTCCTCAAAGGCAGCTACCTTCCAAAGAAGCCATGTAACTACTGGCCAACTTGCTGTGCCATGCCAGAAGTCCTGGCACCCCTGCTTTTAGCCACAGCTGGCAGTCAGACCCAGGTAAAAACAGCCACTTTTAGGACTAATGAGCAGCTCCTGAGCTCTGCCTGGAGGAAGGGTGGGCCAAGGTCCCCTACCTTCTCTGGGAAATTGGGTCCTTAGTACCAGTGCAATAGAAAGAGATTCTGCTGGATTTGGTACTAGAGGAAACACAAAAATTAGATAAAACTCCTCCTGGAGAGAATAAGGTCTGAGCTAGCCCTTGAAGGAAGGACAAGATTTGACTGGCTGGAAAGTCTTAAACTTTAAGGAATTAACAACCCGTCCAGGGAAATAAGAAACTAGCAGGATAGCTGTGATATCTTTCTATCTATTCATAGATCATCTGTCTATCTATCTATCTATCATTTATCTATTTATCACTTATCTGTCATTTATCATCTATCTATGTATCTATCTACCCATCTATCTGCCTATCTAAATAGCTGTACCTTTTGTCTGTCTGAGTCAGTCTATCCATCTATCTCTATCATCTATTATGCACTTCTATCCATTATACATTTTCTCTATATAAGATTAAATGGATTTGAGATCTCCCTGGGTGAGGGTATCCTTCCTACATTGTAGAGTTCGTTTCATCTATGCCCACCTATTTCCAGAGACTGATTTTTGCCTTTGTCTGTCCAGTGAAAGCATAGCCTATGCAACAAAGGTGATGCTGATACAAAGACAAAAATTCAGCAGGTCCGGTCCTCAGGGGGACATAACAAGCCTATCTACAAGTGTTTGCAAAATAGCCACAAGAGCAATATGATTTTTCTAGTTGGGTAGGGACAATAACAACTGGAAGAAGGGAAAGCCAAGGTGAATAGGGAATTCATTGAGAAATACCATGAAAATCATATTGTCTGGATCATAGAATAAAGGAAGAAAACTAATGTATATTAAAACTGGAAAGGTAGGTTGGAGCCGCATTGAGAAGGGCTTTAAATGTCAACTAGAGGAGATAATATTATTAACTGGCATTTGTACACTTTATTTTATATATGTATATATATATATATGTATATAAGTGCTTTATATATTATCTTATATGATGTAATCTAATCCAATAAACTTTTACTAAGCACCTGCTATGTGCCAGGCACCTTGCTAAGTATTAGAGATAAAAATTAGAAAAATGTTGTATATGTCATTAAGGAGCTGGCAATCTAATTAGGAGAGATAGCACACAAGTGAAGGCAGGAATGGGATAGGCAACCAGGTGGTATGTGGCATTGTGTTCCTTGGAGGTTAAACCAGGCAGAGTAGCAGATACAAAGTGGAGAACAATAACCCTGGAAGATAATTATTACCCCATTTTACAGATGAGAAAAATGAGGATCTCTTTTTCTCTGTCTTCTCCTTCCCTCTCTCTCCTTCCTTCCCTTCTTCATTCCTTCCCTCCTTCAATCACTTCTTCCTTTTCTTTCTCTCCCTCTCTCCCTCCCTCCCTCCCTCTCTCCCTCCCTCCCTGTTTTCCTCTCTTTCTACCCTCCCTCCTCCTTCCTTCCATCCCTCCCTTCTTCTCTGCCTCCCTCCCTCCTTTCTTCTCTCCCTCCCTCCTTCCCTTCCTCTTTCCCTCTCTCTCTCCCTCCCTCTCTTCTTCCCTCTCTCTCTCTCTCCCTCTCTCCTTCTCCTTCCCTCCCCCCCTCTCTCTCTTTCTCTCCCTCTCTCCTTCTCTCTTCCTTTCTCCCTCCCTCCTTCCCTCTCTCCCTCTCTCTCTTACTCTCCCTCTCTCTCTCTCCTTCCCTCTCTCTCTCTCCTTTCCTCTCTCTATCTCCTTCCATCTCTCTCTTCATATCTCTCTCCATCTCTCTTTTCTCCCTCTCTCTTCTCTCTCTCTTTCTCTCTCTCTCTCTCTCTCTCTCTCTCTCTCTCTCTCTCTCTCTCTCTCTCTCTCTCTTTCTCTCTCTCTCTTTCTCTCTCTCTCTCTCTCTCTCTCTCTCTCTCTCTCTCTCTCTCTCACACACACACACACACACACACACACTGTGAAGACATACAGTTAGTATCTGAGGCAGTATTCAAACCCAGATCTTCCTAATTCCACGTTAAGCCTTTTATCTATCATGCCACTTCCCCTAGAGGTAACTGAGGATTTATTAGAATCTAGAATTAAAACCACTGAGAGTTTATTCAGAAGGGGAGTGACACAGCTACAGCTAAGCTTTGGGGAAATCACTCTGACAGCTTTACAGAGGATGGATGGGGGAAAGGAAGAGACAATTCGAGGGAAACCAATGAAGGAGCTTCTGCAAAGGCTTGTGGAACCTTGAACAAGTCACATAATTTCTGCATCTAGCTCAGGTGAGAAATGACAAGAGGCTATCTTGAGTTGGTGACTGTGTGAATAGAAAGAAAGGGAAGGATGCAAAAAATGTTGTGGAATTTAAATTGACAAGATCTAGCCAATGATTGGTTTGGATATATGGAACAAGGGAAAGAGAGGAGCTGAGGATGATTTCAAATTTGCAAATCTGAGATCTTGAGATTATGATGATTTGAAAAGAAATGAAGTTCATAAGAGCAATTTTTTTTTTGGGGGGGGAAGATAATATTCTTTTGGACATATGGAGTTTAAGGTGCCCATGTGACAGCAGTTTAAAATATTCAATAAATTATATAACTCCCTCTTGTCCCCCTTCCCTCCTTCATTTTATGGTGAAAGAATCTAAAAACCAGGTGGAGGAAGTAGCTTATATAAGGTCCCAGAATGCTTCCAGAGCAGATTTCACTCTTGTTACTCCCAACTAAAGATTTCACTGAATCTCCTCCTTGATTGAATGGCGCTTCCCCCTCCTTCACCTTGCCCTACTGACAGCAGTATGCTTACTCATCAAAAAAGAAAATTGGTGGGAGGAATTTAGGGGTAGGGGCTCATGGCAGCTGTGGTCCAGGAGAAAAGGGGCTGGATTTGAATCCCGGTTCTGTCCCTTACTGCCTCTTGGATAAGATACTCTAGCTAGTGGAGCCTCAGTTTCCTCCTCTATAATGTGGTCTAGGTGGGATTCGGTTATAAAGCATGCTTCTAGGAACGATTTTACAAGATTTCCCCCCCTTTCTGTGCACAGGTGATGAGCCCGTGAAATAAGTTCTCTCTTGTACACATCTGGCAGGCAGAGTGTAATGGACCTATTTGGAGATGGTGTTAATTGCGAATGTAGGGGAAAAACACCCTTACAATATTAGCTGAGAGTGCAGCTCTCACAGGCAGCTTGACATCCTGCTGTTCAAGAGCATCTTTCACTCTTGATTATGCTCTCTCAGAGGCTCTCAAAGAAAAGTAGCAATCTTCTAACATAATGCAATTTAATCTGTGGGATTGCCTGTATGCAGAGGAGAGAGACTCCCTTAACTTCTCCTCTCCCATGGGTTTAGATCAAGAAACTCTGGAATTAAGGTAAATTGTAGCCCCCCCCCAAATGGTAAGGAACCTCAGAGATCATCTATCTCAACATACCAGAACAGGAGTCCCCTAGATAATGCCTTAGAGAAGTCGTCATCCAGCTTTTGTCTAGAGACATGGGAAGTGGAACTTTAGAAGCCTGAGATTTCCTCATTTTATAGAGAAGAATAGAAATCTTGACCAAGATTACATATGTAGTAAGTGGCAATTCAGTCCCAGGACTTATCATGTGAAATATTGCCCTCTCTCCATTATACCACAGAGAGGAAGCTCTGTCCTGTAGGTGCTAAATCCAGGCTCATCCACACAATATATATGCAAGGCAAGATCTAAAAGCAAGTCTTCCCAATTCTAATCCTAGTATTCTATTTTTTTTATACTAAGAAAAGAAATGCAGGACCTTCCAAATTGTCTTTTTGGACAACTCTGATTATTAGAAAGTTTCTCTCTTCTCATTTTTTCTTCTTTAGGTTAAACAGCAGCATTTTCTTCAACTGATCCTTGTATGATCTGACTTCAAAATCTTCTTTCTCCTGGTCACTTTCCTTTGGACATGCTCTAGCATGCTAGCATCCTGAAAATGGGGGTTGCCCCAAAGTGCTCTGTCCAAGGACTGTGAAACCATCATCTTCCTGGTTCCTGATACTGAGGTCACTGATGCAGTCTTTTTTTGTTATTGATACATAAATTTTATTTTTCTTCAATACAATTTACATTTCCTCAAATATATGTAAACATAGTATTCAACATTCATTTTTGTAAGATTTGGTGTTCCATTTTATTTCTCTCTTTCCCTTCCTCCCCACCCCAAGACAGCAAGCAATCTGATATAGGTTATTCATGTACAATACTTTTAAACATATTTCCATATTTGTCATGTTGTGCAAGAAAAATCAGACCAAAAGTGAAAAATTCATGAGAAAGAAAAAGCAAACAAACAAAAGGTGAAAATACTACACTGTAATCCACATTCAGTCTCCATAGTTCTCTCTTCTGATACAGTCTTAACATTTCCCAGCTGCCATGATGCACTTCTGACTCCTCATGAGGTGGGAGTTCACTTAAAATCTTAGATGTTTGCACACAAACCTCTGCTTATTGCTCTACTCCTCCCTTATGAAACTGACTTTTAAAAACTCAAATGAATTTCATATTTTCCTCCATTAATTTCCATTTCCTATCATTCTAGGATATCAACATTTCTGTGGCTCTTCACTCTTCTAATTTAATGACACAATTGATAAGAGTAGAGAGTCATAGATCTCCTAGTCTAAACCTGTCATTTTATAGTTGAAGACACCAAAAACGAGATATCAAGAGATTGTCCCAAGATTGCATAGGTAGTAAGTGACAAAGCTGAGCCTTAAAGCCAAGTCCTCTGATCCTCAGTCCTGCACTTGCTCCACTCTTCCTCCTGACCATCTCTCTATCCAGCATCATGCAAAAATTCTATAAATATTTACACCATCTATACCTTTCCCCTAAATATCACTTTAGCTAAGGAATCCAACAAAGTAATACAGGAAATCTGCAAGAAAAAACATCGGCTCCTGGAGACATAAATGTGATAAAGGTAAGGGGTAGGGAAGATGTTGGGCAGCAGCTGGAGCCAAGTGGGGATGAACTACTAGTTTAAAAAAATAACTTTTAAAGCATGAATTGAAAGATAGCATCCAAGAAAACATTCTCAACCTTTCCCTTTATGGAAGTCCCTGAGTTTGGCCTGTATGTTGTACATGTTTTCAGAATTTTTCAGCATATTGTTTGACTGTGCTGATTTTTACTTCTTCCTTATCCACTTCTTCCTCTTCTTTCCCTTTCTTTTTTTTCTATTTAAAATTGTTTTTTAAATTACAATTTGTTATATGGGATGCAGGGACATCTATGTGGCAGTGGATAAAGTGCCAGTCCTGAAATCAATACTTTTTGAGTCCAAAATCCAGCCTTAGGTACATACTAGCTGTGTGACTCTGGACAGGTGACTTAACCCTATTTACCTCATCTGTAAAATGAGACAGAGAAGGAAATGGCAAACCACTCCTGTATCTTTTGGTCAAGAGAAACCCAAATGGGTTCACAAAGAGGCAGATGGGATTGAAAAATAATTGAACAAAAGCAAAATATGGGGCATCCTGGAGAATCATATTGATGTGAAAAACCAAAGACAACAATAAAAATTAAGTTAAAAGTAATTTTGATAGCTTTAGCGTTTGTGGCCATTTTGCCTCAGGACATACAAATGCCAATGAGAAGAGCCTTTGGGATGGAGGACTGTGTCAAGCACATTGATTATAAGAAGGAGAGGGATCATTTCCTAAAGAGCCACAGAAATGCCAAATTATGGAAGACCAGATAAGCATAACCTGGAGGTCAAGCAGTCACTCAATAAATGAAACAATATTTGTAAAAGTAAAGAGTACAGTTCCTGGAATAGAGTAGACACCACATAAAGGTGTTATTTCCCCTGCCTATGTCAGCTGGCATTTTTGTAGTTCTTACTCTATGCCAGTGGGAGATGAAGATAAAACTGTTCTCATGAGTCTATATTGTATTGGGAGATACAACATGTGTAGACATGAGTGGATGTAAAATAAACACAAGATTATTTGGGGAGAGAGGGAGGGAGGATACCAGACCCTGGAGGAGAGATCCATTGGGGAAGATTTCCTATAGATGGGAGTGCTTGAACTGAGCCTTATAAGAAACAATGGATTTTTAGGACTTCTGAGTTCACATGACCTGACACTGTGCCATTACCTGTGTATGTAGCATGTCTTAGAGGGCCCACAACACTCCCTAGTGTGGGGAAACCAGATTAAAATGTCTCTGAGAAATATTACACAAAACAAATAAAAGCACAACAGAACACATTGTTGTTGAGTCTTGTCCTACTGTTTGTGACTCCATTTGGGATCTTCTTGGCAGAGGTGCTGGAGTTGTTTGCCATTTCCTTCTCATTTTACATTTGAAGAAACTTAGGTAAACAGAGTTAAGTGACTTGCTAAGGTCACACAGTTAAAAAGTGTCTCAGTTTTAATTTGAACTCAGATTTTACTGATTCTGTTCCTGGCACTTATGCTCCTATATGATAGAACATAGAATGCTAATATGTGGTTTTCTAAATTAGCATAAGGCCCACAAGGATCCTTGTGTCACAGATTAGAGACTCTTTCTATTCAAGCTTGATATCACTGGTAGTGGGTGAGATATGTTGGGTAAGTTGCTTAAGATCTCTAGGTCTCAGTTTCCTCATCTGTAAATTAAGGGCACAGGATTTACCCTCCGTAGTCCCTCCCAGCTCTATATCTACATCTACATCTATATCTTATAATCTCTAATGCCCCTTTTAGTATGAAAACTAAATTCCTACGAATATATCATCTCTCCAGACCTTTTGAAATCCATACTCCCCAAATTTCAGTTGTAGGTCAGACTGCATAATTTATGTCTCCTCCATCACAAATTCTGACAAAAGAATGGTCACTTCCACTGCTTAAATTCCACTCAGAATCTGACAGCCACTTCTTCCTTGTGGGGGAAAATTAGGTCCAGAATAGAAGTTCCACTAGTCCCTTCTTTCTTCATTTGATGAACTAAATGATTGCTAAGGCACGTCAAGAATTTATCGCTGTGAGCCTGAGTGCTCATCTGAGGCCTTCTGTTCAGAAATGTGTGTATAGAAAGCTCCCTCCCTCTTTCCCAGCCTCATGCCATCTGAGGACTTGGGGCTCTCCTCTGTGGCCTGGCCCTTCTCCTGGCATTTCCTTGGAAGGGCTTATCACAGAAGCAATTTATTCTCAGGGGAACACCCCCTCAGGAAGCCTTGCCCAGCTCCCCAAGACCCTCCTTTGGAGAAATCTTCCCTGTCCATAGCTTTTTTATACCTAGCTGTGTGCATAGTAAGTAGCTTATTAAAAGGAGGGACTGTCTTTTGCCTTTCTCTGGTACCGAGCATAGTATCTGACACAGAGGAGGTAGTTAATATAAGTTTGTTGATAGAACAATAGACCTAAGATGCTAAAACTCTAACCCTGGATATTTTGGAGTCATTTGGAGTCATATTTATAGGTTAGGCTAGCCCGGGTGCATGAAATCCAGCTTGAAAATAGTTTTTATCACTTTCCCGGCTCGGGCTAGTAGTAACCTGCCTCTGACCCTTTCAATCCAGTCAAATTCCTCTGTCTTCCATTCCAAGATTTCTTCTTCAGAGCACCAGGAGGTGTTTTCCTGTCAGCCTTGATGGGGACAACAATCCAGAGGAGAAAGACCCGGTCGGGGGGGAGAAGAGGACTTAGTGGACCACAAACTCAAATGAAGTCCAATCTAATGCAATCTCAGGCTTTATGGATAGAAACATACAGTATCTCAGTTCTAACAATAGAAACACAGTATCTGGAATGAAGGAACAGAGCTTTGTTCCTGGGAGAGAGAGAAGTCTCCCTGTTTACTCACAATCCGTTCTCAACTATGGCTATTAACATACTAGACACGTTTAAACAGAGCTGGGTACATAGCTACCTCGAGGTTCATAACATGTCTCTCATGCCATATTCCAACACGTACAAGTTATGTTGATTATCCCCAATTTATCCAGCATGCATTTTATTTGTACATAGTTGTTTGCATATTGTCTTCCCGATTAAACCGTGAGGTCCCTGAGATCAGGACCTGTGTGTTTGCCTTTCTTGGTATCCCCAGCATGACACCTGGCACATAGTAGGTCCTTAATAAATATTAGTTAGCATATAAATAGCAGACTGAGATGGGGGGTATCTAGGTATACATGTGTTAGTCTGTGGGTGAATATGTACATTGCCTTGAAGCTGCTGAGGACACTTAACCCAGAGAACAGAAAACCCAGGGGGACATGATCACTGTCTTCAACTATTTGGAGGAGAAGAGATTAGTTTTGTTCTACTAGGCCCCAAAACAGGAACTATGGATAAAAGTTGTAGGGAAACAGATTTAGGTTTGATTTAAGGAAAAACAAAGAAACATAAAAAAGTAGAAAGGAGACAGTGGAATTCCACAGCTCTCGATTCAGACTTAGAAGTTCAGATCAGTCATTTTTCAGTCATGTCTGATTCTTGGGGACACCATTTTGGGTTTTCTTGGCAAAAATATCAGAGTAGTTTACCATTTCCTTCTGTAGTTTATTTTACAGATGAGGAAACTGAGGCAAACAGAATTAAATAACTTGCTCAAGGTCCGACAGCTAGGAAGTGTCAAGTGTCTGAGACCAGATTTGAACCCAGGTCCTCCTGACTTCAGGGCTGGTGCTCTATCCCCTTTGCCTTGTAGCTGCCCCAGATTAGAAACTAACACCTAGAGGCAATAATTTTTCAGTCACCAGCACCAGCACCAGTACCACCTCTACAACATATCATATTAGAGAGTTGCTTGGAACCCCCTCCAAGTTAACGGACTTGCCCACGGTCTTGCAGCTAGAATATGTCAGAGACAGGTCTTAGATCCAGGTTTTCTGGACTTCCAGTTCTGCTCTTTATCCATAGGCAGGAATTGTCCCCTTTATTTTACAGTTGAGGAAACTGAAACTCAGATAATTAAGAGACTTCCCTAAGATTACTGAGAAATACTCTGACTTCTGTTCCAAGATGCGCAGACCATATCAAAGACCTGGCATCAGGTAACTAAAGAATCCCCAGACGATCAGACTTGGAAGGGATCTCAGATCTCACCTGAAGAGGGATTAGTTTAACCTGTCCTTGAAACGAGAGGCTCTGTGGAACACTGGGAAAACTGCCAGATTTTGATGGTTGAAACTTGGCTTGATGTGAAGCTGCCAGTTTTATTTGTATCTTCTTGGCAAGCCATTTCCATTCTGAGCCTCAGTTTCCCCAATTGTAAAAGAAAGAATTAAACTTGATACTCCCCTTGCTCTAGATCCAAGAAACCAATGTTCTGCCCATCTGTATACCTGCTAGGAGGAAGTCTCCTGTGTCCTCCTGCCACACTCTCCTTGCCTAACTGAAGACAAGAATGGGGGAATTCTTCCAAGATGCAGATCACAGAACACGTAGACAGCCTGCCTCTTAACATCTGTGCCCAATCCCCTGACTCTTCTCCGAGTGAATCATTTTGGGGATTGCCAGTTTCTGTTGCAGCCTGTCTGGCTGCCTGTGAAGTCAATCTGATTCCTGTCCCAGCCCCAGGCCCCAGATGGACCACCTGGGTTTCTTGGTCATAGATTCACAGGCTGTACTGGAGCCGGAGACAGTGGCAGAATAGATCAAGTAGGAGAGGGGTGTAGCATGTCGTGGACCTTAGAGTGCTACAGAAATAGAAGTGATTATTCCTATTCATCATCCTCAGAGTTTAGAGAACACTCAGATGGTACCACTTTCAGAATCTCTGATGAAGATGTGCCCCATACCGGGGCATGGAGGAGAGGGAGGCTCTACTGAAAGGAAACAGCCCTAACTCTGGCAATAGAGAGGAGCCAGGGAGAGCACTGGCTCTCTGTGTGACCTATAGTGCCTCTAATTAGACAAGGGGACTACTGAGGTTGCTTCCAGATCAATGATCCTTTCCCCCTCTCCTTGTAGAAAGGAATATCATCTGACATCTACCTGACATTTTAGCGTTTGCAGAAACCTTACATATATTATCATCTTAGGTCTTACTCCAACCCTGGGAGATAGATATCACAGGTGTTATTGTAGCCAATTTTCAGATTAGGAAACTGAGGCCCACTGGAGAGACTTACATGAACTGATGCTGAGTGAAATGAGCAGGACCAGGAGATCATTATATACTTCAACAACAATACTATATGATAACCAGTTTTGATGGACCTGGCCATCCTCAGCAATGAGAGCAACCAAATCATTTCCAATGGAGCAGTAATGAACTGAACTAGCTACACCCAGCGAAAGAACTCTGGGAGATGACTAAGAACCATTACATTGAATTCCCAATTCCTATATTTTTGCCCAACTGCATTTTTGATTTCTTTCACAAGCTAATTGTACAATATTTCAGAGTCTGATTCTTTTTGTAAGCAAAATAACGGTTTGGTCATATTAAAAAAAAGGAAACTGAGGCCCAGAGCCTGGAGAGGTACAGGGAGCCAAGCCCAGAAAGTTGTTTTGTTCTTTTTTGTCCTTGTTTTTTCAAAGACCTGGAGCAGACTGGTTGGGTTTTCATTAAAAATCGATGCTAGCCTAAAGTTCAATGTTTCCCACTTCCTTGTTGTATATTCATTCTCCACATCTTCTTCTTGTTCCTCCTCTTCTCCTGTCTCCTCATCTTGATAGTGATTCCTTCATCCATCATTATCCCCAAGGAGCAGACCAGAGACTATTTATTTGTATGGCTGAATTCAATACCTTGTCTTGGCCCTGCCCTCTGGTAAAGGCAGTGACTGTCAACCAATGACTAACTTCAATAGAAGCCCAAAATCTCCTTGGACTAAGCCTTTGGCTGAAAGTAACCACACCTGCCCCTTGGGTCTAATGATCTGTGTTTGGGCCGCAATTATACGTGTCAAAGGAAGATAAAGTCAGCAAAGGCACTTCCCAAGAGCTCTGTCTTTAAAATAATTCCTCTTCTGGAGATTAATTAGTGAACAAGACTATGTTATTCAATGGTTGGGAGTCTGAAGAGCCCTCTCTCCCCTGTGATGAATTGGCCTTCAGTCCCTGGTGACAGCTTAAAATTACTCTTCTCACCAGGGCAATTTCATGGAGTTGGTGCATGTCATAAACTGGAAAGTTTGACAAAATGTCACCCAGCTCTTGGCAGGCCATGAGGATGCTGCAAAAAATGAGAAGGCAGAGGCGAAGGAAAACTACCTCACAGCCGGAGCTGGCTTCCAGGTCCAGGGATGCTTTCCAGAAAGCTTGAGATGAGATAGCCCTGCATTTTCTCCTCCTCCTCCTCTCAAAGCCCATTCTCAAATCTTTCCTTGTGCCTCAGCACAAGGGTTCAAAAAGACACTTACAAATGAGAGGCAGTTCCCTGCTTAATGGCTCTCCCATACCTTGAATAAATTAATCCATAAATATTTATTAAACACAACATACTAAGCACAGTGCTAAGTACTAGAGAAGAAGAAAGAAGAAGGAGAAGGAAGAGGAGAAGGAGGAAGAAGAGGAAGAAAAGGAGTAGAGGAAAAGGAAGAGGAAAAAGAAGGAGAAGGAGGAAGAGAGGAAGAAAAAGAGAAAAGGAGGAGGAGGTGGAAGAGAAGCAATAGCAGCAAAACATCCCCTGTCCTAGAGGAGTTTATATTCTAATGAGGGGAGGCAATATGTAAATAAGTGTGTAAATAAGATACACAGAGAGTAGACAGGTGGTACCCTTAGAGGAGGAAGGTAAAATGCCTTTGCCAGGAAGAATCTAGGTCCTGGCCTTGCAGGGCAAGAGAAGCAGGGAGTCCTTGATGATATTAGGATTTCTTTCATTTTTTCAGGACTGTCCACTATAGAAACTGACCAGAAAGAGTCATGGAATCGTCATCTGAATTTCAAATCTAGATGTGAGAATTAGCTTTCTGTCCATTCTTTGCAGTTTGTGATCATCCACTTTTATTTTCCCTCTAGTCTGTTATTTCCTTATCATGGAGAACTCCTGGTAGAGAAAAATCTTTTCTCCAATGCTATTTAGCAGTTCTATAAATTCATAGAGTTGGAGAGGCTCTGGAGCTGGAAGGAATTGGAGAGATCATTGAATCCAACTTTTTCATTTTAAAGATGAGGCAATGAGGTTCACAGAATGTAATTTTTTGCCTCACACAGCTCTGGAAGAGGGAGTTGTGGTAATGGTGTAAAAGTATTTGATTTGTAGCTGAGGTCCTGGGTTCAATTCCCTCTTGACAGAAATAGCAGAGCTGAGATTTGAATCCAGGATTTGGTCTACAATTTAGCCCTCTTACACTATACTACAATTGGCTCTTCTGGAGCTGTATGAGAGCACTAAGTTAAATGACTTGTTCATTGCCACATAGCTGAACTTGTCTTCCTGATGCCAGGTCTATTCTAAACTATATTCAGTATAATCTTAACCACTACTCAAAATAGGTGTTCAAAAAAAGGTTTGCTTATAGCACTCATCTAAATGGAGCTTTAAAATTATTGCCAATGATTATGAAGTCTTGGGAAAGAAAGAGACAACCATGGAAGCACAGGTTTTCCTCACTGGTGCCCATCAAAGGCAACAGAAAATTCAGAAGAGAAAAGTTAATTTGGGATGTAAACAGCTGGCTGGGTGAGAGTGGAATATGGTGGGCTCTTGGCTAGGGATGGAGTCAACCTGAGAATGGTTTGCATGTAGGTATGTGCCAGCTGTCTTAGAAATCTAATCAAAAGGATTTTATTCTAAAATGGGTAAAAGAGGAAGAAAACTGCTTATGTAGATGTCCAAGCTAGAGACCATAGAGAGTAGCTATAGAAAAGAGAAAGTTGAGAAGACCCAAGAGTCCATGGGAGATAGAATCCAAGAGAAGCAATAGAAACATACATGCATCAAATGTCTATTCACACACATTCAAAGTTTAGACAGGCAGTCCACAAGGGTAACTAAAGGTACTGATTCAAGGAAACCAGTTTGCTTTGTTTCCCACTGGGAATTGATGGGATAGAAACCTTTCAGGAAACATGATTCTGGATTAGTATAAATTATTAAAAAAAAACATAGTAAGTAAAAGGAGTGGACAAGCCTAATACACAGATATAATATAATTATTGTTGTTGTTGATCCTTCATTTTCAAAGTGGACCAATGTCATCACAAGGTGAGGTCTTGATTTGCACATTGAAGTGAGGTAGAACTGCACAAAATCATCAGTTTCATTCTCTCTTCTACTGGAAGTCCAGTGGCAAGACAAAAGTCAAACTGACTGGGAATGGCCCGGGATGTAGTGGATGACCTTGGAATCTTCAAACTCTAAGGGTTCCACAGCTCCTGCTTCAGCTATTTTCACGGTTATTGGAATAAATTATTCTAATATGCCCATTCTGTCTGATTATGAGATGGGAACAGCCTTCAATTATCCAGACACCTGATGGCACTTTCTCTTTGTCAAAAATCAGAATAGCTAATAACTTCTTGATTTACCTAAGTGATGGCTTTATCCTTCATCACCAACATGGAGGAATTTTCTTCTGGATTTGATTTTTTATGAATCATTAATAAGGAAGAATTATTGAGTTGAAAATAACAGGAATCCTGGGGGGCAATCATCATTATCTTCTATACTTTGCAATGGAGGAGAAATATTGCAGACATAATTTAATGTATGCAATAGATTATGGGAAAGCAGAAGAAAAGGTTCAGAGAAAAGACAGGATCCCATGGACCAAAATTTTTGGAGGGATTGAGACCAGAAAAGATGGGAATGCTCAAAAATAAAATTTTGAAGGCACAAAAGGAAACAGTATCAACAAGAAGAAAGATGGATTTTTAAAAATTGAAAATAATATAGATGCATAGGGAAGTAACTTAGTGTTTCAAAAAAGAAATGGATAAAAGATAGAAGCAAGACCAAATAACAGAGATAACCTAGGTCATATGGCACATTCCTATAAAAATTGTGTTGAGGCAATGAGGGCGAAGCAATTCTAATAGATTTGAGATGGAATGAGCCATCTGCATCCAAAGAGAGAACTATGGAGACAGAACGTGGATCAAAGCACAGTATTTTCAACTTTTGTTTTTGTTTTTATTGTTTTTTTTCCTTTCTCATGTTTCTTCACCTTTTGATCTGACTTTTCTTGTTCAATATGACAAATATGAATTGCATATGTTTAGCCTGTATTTGGATTGCTTGCTATCCATAGGAGAAAGTGTGGGGAAGAGAGGGAGAAAAATTTGGAACACAAACTTTTCCAAAGGTGAATACTGAAAAATATCTGCCTGTTTTGGAAAAATAAAAATCTATTAAA
Source organism: Sarcophilus harrisii (assembly GCF_902635505.1). Classification (NCBI taxonomy): domain Eukaryota; kingdom Metazoa; phylum Chordata; class Mammalia; order Dasyuromorphia; family Dasyuridae; genus Sarcophilus; species Sarcophilus harrisii. The sequence goes on from NC_045428.1 coordinate 552,149,403, forward strand.
ATAAAAAATATTACAAAAGGAAAAAAATTTGTGATGGGGATGCTAAAACTCAGAATGAGCTGAGGGTAGTTAAGAACCTAAGAACAGCAAAAAGGGTTTTATTTACCTGTTTCTTATATAAGGAGAAATGTAAGGATGATTAAAGAAGGAAGAGGACGTTTGCTCGAGTTCTTGGTATGGTGATAACAGCAGGAAAAGGGGAGAGCTGCTTAATTATTATTTTGCTCCTGTTTTCTCTGCCAAAGAGAATAATCTTCACATTTCCAGTGACAAAATCCAACCAACCAACCAACCAAAAACTATCCAAGAGACAAGGAGGGAGGTGGTAGGAGAACACCAAGTGTTGGTAAATTCAAGTCATTCAGCCCAGATGAACTACATCCTCCATCCAGTGCTGAGATTGCTAAGCCACTGTCAGTGGTACCTGAGTGATCACTGGGAAGGGAAGAGGTGGCAATTCTCAAAAAGAAAAAAGAGCAGTGTCTGAAAAATATCAACCAGTGAACTTGACTTTGATTCCTGGGAACATTCTAGAATGAATCATTAAAAAGATGGAGAGAGGACATCTGGCTGGGGAAACGGTGATTAAAAAGTCAGAGTCAGCATGAATATGCCAGACTCACAGCTTTCCCATTTTTTGATCAGTAAAATGTTCTGGATTTTTTTTTATATAAGGGGTGTGGGTTATGTGTTGTATTGCCCATAGAGGTTATTTGTGTCCACGTGAGTCTGTTTAAATGCAAGAATAGATATCTCTAGACTATTCTTTCCCCTCCTTCTCAAGGAGAGAGACTTTGATTCCTGCCAGGAGAGGAAGTAGGAATTTGGGATCAGAAGTTAGCCACTTGACTTTCCTCAGAAAGAGAGAGTACTGAGTTAGAATCATATCTATTTACTACCTTAAAATGTAAATTTAGGGAGAATAATTCTTAGTTTAAGCTGCACTCCCAAGTGTTGTTCCCTAATGGGGAAGAAATATTCAAGGCTTTTATCCCCACCAAATGCCAGTTCTACAATGAACACACATAACTGGTAGCAAACTAAACCATTTATACAAATAGCAAACAGAAACCAGATAAAGTATACATATGAGAATATATAACAGAAAATACAGAGAATGAATGTGTCTTCCCAATGGGAGAAAGATGATGCAGCTCAACTAAGAGACTCTAAGATCTCACCCAAGGGGAAGTTCTCTAAAGTCTCTAGTGTAGTAATCTAGGAATAGGGACATGATCAAAAAGCTGCATTCTCTACATACCAATTTCTTCCTAGAGCCTTTTTCCTCCTTCAGTTTGAAGAGAGATTGAAAGTGGATATCATCCCTCTCAAAGCTGGAAGTCAGAAGACCAGGATGTTTCTGATCTCTATCTTGGGCCAACTTTACATAATCTGTTTCTGTCTTTGTCTATGTATCTGTGTTTGTGTCTGTCTGTCTATCTTTCTGCTTGTCTGTGTCTCTCTCTGTCTCATTGCCTCTATTTCTCTGTCTCTGTCTCTCTGTGGGTTAATGTGTGTCTGTCTGTCTCTCTCTCCCCCCTTTCTCTAGGAGTGCCCTCAAACCTCCCCAGACAGCATTCTCATAGGCAGGATTCTATGGCAGCATGGGAAACATCTATAATGTTGTCAGTTATGAAGACCGTGTATTTTAAAATCAGCCGGAGTCAGGAATTCAGGTTAGGGGGAAATCCTCAATCTTTATTTTCAGTGAAGAAGGATCGGAGGTGGAAGAGAATGGGTAATAGCAATGTGTGCAGCTGAGTCAAGAAGCTAGCTAGACCAGCAGCTACACGACCAGAAGCTACAAGCATAGAACCCAGGCCCAATCTCTCCCAGCCTCTCTTCCTGTCTCTCTGCCTCCACCCACCAAAATCGTCATTTCCTATACAACACATCAGGACTTGCACAGAGAGTGGGTGGGGGCCATTCTTTATCCAAGCATGTATATTAATAGAGTGTAATCCAATTACTATTTAGCCTCACGTGCTTGGGGCCTCAGTGCATCAACTCAAGCCTCAGCCCATAACAGTCAGTATGGGTCCTCACTTTCCTGAATAACTTCAATCTAACAGATATATTTAAAGTGCCTACTCTGTACAAGATAACATGCTAGGTTCTAGTAAAAACCAAAGATAATATGAAGTATTCCCTGCTCCCAAGGAGCATATTCTACTGGGGACTGGCGAAAGATGTCACACACATACACAAAGGCAGATAGATGGATAAGCAAACGGATTGATGACTGCTAAGATAGAAAGATAAATAGATAGATGAATAAATGGAGAGATGGATAGATAGAAAGATAGCTAGATAGAAAAATTGCTAACTAGCTAGATGGATAGAATGATAGATAGATATGGATAGACAGACAGATATATGGATGGATGGAGGAATAGATAGAAAGATGGATAGCTAGCTAGCTAGATCCATAGAATGATAGAGGATAGATAGATAGGTAGAAAAGTAGGATATCTAGCTAGATGGAGAGAATGATAGATAGATAATAGATAGATGATAGATAGATAGATGGTTAGATAGAAGAATAACCAGCTAGATAGAAGGTAGATAGAAAGTAGTAGGGCAAGTCAAACAAATGAGTTTGTTTTTCCCCAGAAGCAATAAGTATCCACTGCACTCCTCTGGACCTCAGTTTCATCATTTGCAAAGGGAGGAAGTTGGTTAACTTCTTAGCTAGGATGTGTTGGTAAGTGTTTAACAACCACTTTCTGGTTGTTACTTACCATAGTGCATAGAACATATGAAAATGCACATGAAAATGTAATCTGAATTATTAACATTTTGCTAATGCTCCCACTGAAAATTTAACAACCAGATCCTCATGGTTCTAATATATCACTGTTCGAAGGTCTCCCAATCTCTAAATCTATGGTCTTTCCTTCTTCTATGGGAGTCCTCCATGAGTAGAGAATTCATGATACCCCGAATCACCCCATTCTACTTTTGGATAGTGAGTTTCTGGGCTTCTTTGGAGGGTAGGGAAAGTGTGAAAGATATTTCCTCTCCTTTGAAGGGAGGGACTGAAATTAGAAGCAAGGAGCACTGCAGGCTGGGTGTCTAAGCTCATTTGACTCTCCCAGTTTGATTTCATCCACACATTGATGCAAATAAATGGTTTTCTAAATGGAATCAAACTTGTCCCATGTGTAGATGGAGAAGAATAGGACAAGAGGAAGCACTTTCTGCTGATAAGGACTGTGAGACATTAGGATAATCAATCCTGTCTGGATTGCCAGATTAATCTTCCTTCAGCACTGTTTTCTTCATATTCTTCTTCTGCCCAAAACTTTCAGTTATTATTAACTAGAGGATAAAATCCAAACACCTCAGTCTATACTCAAGGCTCTATAATCTGACTCCAGCCCACCTTTAGTGAATGGATGAATAAATGACTGAACATGTATTTTTATCAATTGAGTCCAGCTGAGGACTCTGCCCAGAAGAGATGCTGGGACCAGTGGGAAGCCAGAGGAGGACACTGTGAGAAGAGAAAGGATAGTGGAGTCCTGCAGTACTAGAGACAAGAGTGACTCTGGCCAAATGTGTTTCCTATGTAGTGTGCTGGGTAGCTAGGTGGGGCCATAGTTCATAGAACATCAGTCCTGAATTCAAATCAGGTCTCAGATGTATATTGTTTCCCCTTCAATAAAATGATTTGGAGAAGAAAGTGGCAAACCTCTCAAGTGTCTTTGCCAGAAAACCCCAAATGGGGTTGTGAGAAGTTGGACATGACTGAAACATCTAAACAACAACAAATATAATACAGTCTGTCTCACTACCATTGTGCTCTAAATGCAATCCACTTCATACTGATAGTATGTGTATTTGTAGGAGAATACACACTAGGCTAATTGTGGGCAATAAGAGGCAGGACATGAATTATGGATACAATTCATATTTTGTTATCTTATTAAATAGCTTAGTTGTGGACTAACTGACTTTTCAAAGTAAGCTCACTAGTAGAGGCTCATAATTTTTGGTTTGAGGAGTATAGATCCATAAGGTATAACCTTTAAACCTGAGGATAGCTAAGGGGGTTTAATCAATCAGTGTGAGTGAGAGTTTCAGGGCTAGCCTGTGAGGACCATTAAACTGTGTCTCCTCTGAAATTGCTCCACTTACTTTGACATTGACTCCTGTAATATTTGGCATTGTTACTCAGTTCTTTCGTGTATGGAAACTGGGGCCCCCCCAAGCATTATATCAAGACCTAACAATAGAATTTGAAACTTTTTCTAAGTGACCATCAGAGTGGTAGTTGTACCCTCCCTTTTTCTCTGCTACACCTTATACTATGGCTCTTAATTTCCCTCTGAGACTTTAGTTTGAACTTTTGTATCCCAGTCATAAGACTTCAGGGAAATGAAAAATAGTCCACCATTTTACATGATGAGTATTCAAAGGCAAAAATTAAAAACAACTACTATCCTCAAGGAGTTTACATTCTACTGGGAAAAACCAATTTGCTTACTTACTGGTATATACACATATGTAGCAAATATATGTATGAATATAATTTGTAAATGTATATTTATATTCATACATGCATATATGCACACAAAGAAATTGATGAGGTAATTTGGTGAGGTATTTGCAATTGGGGAAAATCAGAAAAATAATCTTGTAAAAAGTGGTCCTTGAGCTGAACCTTAAAGGGGACTAGGTGATAGCGGTGAGGAGGAAGAACATTCCAGGCATGGGGTACAGCTTGTGGGTGTATGGGGAGGGGAAGCACTTCTGGTTTGAGGGCTGCCAACTCTTTTCAGGGGTGCTTATTCACCTCTGCTGTCCACCTTCACCCAACTCTCAATCATGGGCAGTGGCTACACCCTAGTAAAACCGTCTTGGCAGATGTGATAAATCAAGTTGAGGGTAACTAATAGGTCTCGCAACAATTGGTGAGTTAGAAGGATGTCTACCCTAAGAGTGTAAAGATTTCCTCTCCCTGTAGAATGGATGAATGAGATTAATTGGTTCCAATAGCCATGAATTTGGCTGAAACAGGAGCTCTGTGGAGCTCTCAGAACTTAGTCAGACAGAAGAGATGTCCAGCCATCACCAACCACATTGATTTTTTATCTTGGAAATGGACTTCAATGACTCTAGAAGAGAGAGATCACCCATGATATCATTGGTCCTCTTCAAAAAAAAAAAAAAAAGACAAACAATAACATCTTATGGACAAGTAAAGAGGCAGAAGATGACATGCTCCATCAAAGGAACATTGGGTAGGTTTGGCTGGAACACAGAGGGAATTCTTCTGACATGTTATGGAGTAGATGGTATTGAGAAGATCCCATCTAACTCACAGTAAGTCTACGGAAGAATTAAGATGAGGGACCAGGCCTCTGTACTCTCTGTACCCCCTTCTCCCTTGGTGGCAGTAATGGTATATTTCTGTCCACTGGCTAACTAGACTATCCCAACACTCCAAAGAGAACACAGCTTCTATTCAAGGCAAGCAGATGGGACCAACCAAAGAGCATTTCAAGAGTACTAGGGCTTGGCCTTTGGACCTTATGGACTTCATCTGACTTTGACCTCAAAAAATCATGAGTTTTATTTACTCTGTTGAATCATACCTTAAACCACACCTCTTTTTCTTTAAGATTCCATTCATTAATCCAGGTCCATGAAATGCCCAATTCACCAACTCCCAATTGCCCACACATGCTTACCTATTGTTTTAGAAGACAGGGACACAATATTACTCTCCTAAGTTTCTTCAGCCAATTCTCATGTAAGAGTTCCCATAATATCCATATCGCCATCCTCTTAAAACATTATTTTTTCTGATGTGCTTCCTAAATTATGGGGCCCCAAACTGAACGCTGTTCTCCAAATATGTCCTGACAAAGGGCAGGGGCAATGCAACTGTCAACAGTTATAGTCTTGAACTCAGTGTCTCTTTAGTATAGCCTAATATTATTTTGGTGTTTGGAGTTACCACATCAGGCTGTTCATGCCCATCCCCAGACACATTTTTAATAAGTTATCAATGAGATTCTTTATGCAGAAACCCTTCTTACAGTGGCTGAAGATGAAAGGAGAGCCCAGCCCTCTGCTCTAAGAAAAAGGTTGTTGTTGTTAAAACTGGAGCTGGAACCGTGGTAGACCTTGCATTCCAGTTTGTTCCCAGCTGTACTACAGGGACTGAAAAGATGGTGACCGGAATCCTGATATCACATCAAGGGCTGTGTGGGCAAGTGGAGGTCTTAGAATAAAACTCTGGGAGCAAAGTATCCCAAGTCAGTTAACCCAGGAATAGCACATGGATTAAGACCAAGAAAGCAATATCTATGCGGAGGTATCAGGGAATAATAGTTTGTCTCGAAGAATATCTCTGCCTAAGGCAAGGTCCTTTGATGATGATATTGTAGTCAGGCTATTTGCTCCCTAAACTGCTTCTGTACTGTGTGAACCCAGAAAATTTAGCCTATGGAAATAGAAAACTTAAATGGGGGCAAGATAGTCATTTAAAAATTTCTGAAGATTGTTTTGTGGAAGAAGGATTAAGCTCAAACCTCTTCTGTTTGGTCCAGAGGGAAGAACTAGGAGCTATGAAAGGGAATTTTAGGAAGGTAATGTTGAACTCTAGGGATAAGTATTCCTGCTATCTATCAATGCACTGGATAACATCCATCCATAATGGGAACCACCCAGCCCCATGTGGAGGTGATCAGATTAGGACTGGAAGACTACTTGTTGAGAGGGACTTATGTTTAGAAATAACAGTATGAGTTAATAGTAATGAGTACCAGTAACTCATAGCTAAAGATTCCATTTTATTTAAGCTTCTCTAAGTTTACTAAACAGCTCCAATAGAGATGGACAATTAGTTGATTGTTCTAATTTATAGTTGACCAATTTGGATAAACTTACTTTGGAACTGAAATTATAATTGACTGCTATCCTTTGTTCTTGAAGAGACTAAAATAACATCACTGTTAGTGATGTTAGTGACTTCTTTTGATTCACGCATAAACTGGATTTAAGTGAGACAGAATTGTATGAAGAGACAGAGTGGCAGGAGAGAATCAAGGCAACTGGTGATGACTGGAGGTGCAATAGATGATCTTGCTATCTTTGATGTCTAACCAAGCTCTAAGCTTTCCATAGTACCCACTTCCCTTGCCTTCATGGCCATTGGAACAAATTATTCTCATCTGTCCATTCATTCCATCAGGGAAAGTGTTAAAATTCTTGGACTAGGTATCCCTCAACTCACCATAAGATTTCAGACCTCCTGGTTACATTTAACCTAGTTTAACCCATCTGCTAAAACAGTTTGCTGGGGGATGGCCACTATGCGTGCTATATCTTGGAGCCCCAGGTGAGAGTTAGGTGGATCAGGTAGATCCCAAAGGGAAAAAGCAGCCCTAAAAAGGGTGTGGAAGCCCTGACTTGAAATTGTACTTATTAGGATATTAGTTGTTGACCATCACCTAAAACATACAAGTGTGTGTCCAATATGTGTATGGGAACTTTCTTATATCAATGGTGTCAGGGAAATAAGTCTAATACTTTTAGGTATTTAATGATGGTTTCTGAAGCTTTTAGTGATTTTAGCTTATGCATTTCAGGGTACACAATGACATTAGTGACATATCTGAGTCTGTGCAATATGAAGTCTCATTGTAATTGCATTGTATATCTTGTAGTCTGCTCCACTGAAGCCAGTTGCTGCATAAATACTGTAAATATGGCAGATAGTAATGACAATACCTAACTTGTAACCTTAGCTAAGTGGAGTAGATAAGCACTTGTCCATGTTGAGCAGAGATTCTAAATCTGTAGTGTGAAAACATAAAAAAATTTTTGACAGCTATATTTCAATGAAATTGGTTTTCTTTTTTTTTAAATATATATTTATTCTATTCTGAACTTAAGAAATAAAACAAGCATTTTTATAATATAGTAGAATAGAAAAAAAAGTTGATTACAAATAAAACTGCAAATCTATTATGTATAACTTGCTATTCCTTTTAAATATACAATAAATTTATTATATAACCTTTTTCCTTTTTTCCCCCTCCACCATGACTGTCATTAGGTGCAAATATGTATATCACATATATGGTCACATATATATGTGTAAATATATATATAATATGTTTATATATATGTAAAATCATTTCATGCATACATTTATTTATCAGTTCTTTCTTTGGATACAGACAGCGTCTTTCCTCATAGGTTCTTTGTAGTTAATACAAATAGATACAATTTGTATGAATAACTTAGTCAAAGTACTTCATACAATATTGCTTGCACTTGATACAGAAATTAACAAAAATATCTATTATTATGACTACTAAAACTACTACTGCTACTATTATTACCGCCATCACTATCACTGCTACCTCTAAAGAGTACAGAACTTGGAGAACATGATGATCAACTGTAAATGACTTCTCAGCAAAGCAATGATTGAAGCTAGTTCCAAAGAAACCTGTGATGAAAAAATGCTATCCATGTCTAGATGGAGTCTAAATGGAGAACAAAGTATACTTTTTTAAATCTTCATTAATTTTTTTGAGTTTGGTTTGTGTGTGTGTGTGTGTGTGTGTGTGTGTGTGTGTGTGTGTTTGGTCTGTGTTTTCTTTTGCAACATGACTAATATACATAACTACACATGAATAATCTATATAAAATTGTCTTTTCAAGGAGGGAAGAGGGCAAGGAAGGAGGGAAAGAAGTCAGGACTCAATTTTTATTTTTTTTTCCTTCTTGCCAAATTTATTTTATTTTACTTTTATTTTAATAGTATTTCATTATTCCAAATACATGCAGAAATAGTTTTCAAAATTCACCTTTGCAAAACCTTGTGTTGCAAATTTCTCTCCCTCTCTTCCTTCTTCCCTTCTCCCCAGAACAGCAAGCAATCTGATATAGATTAAACATGTGCAATTCTTCTACACATATTTCCATATTCATCATGCTGAGCAAAAAAAAAAAATCAGATCACAAGGGAAAAACACAAGAAAAAACAAGAAGTAGCAAATAAACAAGAAACACAAAAAAGGATGAAAATACGTGCTTTGATCCATATTCAGTCTTCAAAGTTTTCTCTTTGATTGTGAATGGCACTTTCCATCACAAGTCTATTAAAATTGCCCTGAATCTCTATGTTATTGAAAAGAGCCAAGTCCATCAGAGTTGATCATAACATAATTTTGCTGTTGTTATGTATAATGTTCTCTTGGTTCTATTCACTTTAGTTAGCATCAGTTCATGCAGATTTTTCTAGGCCTTTCTGAAATCAGCCCTTTTATCATTTCTTATAGAACATAATATTCTATTACATTCTTATACCTCAACTTTTTCAACCATTCCCTCACTGTTGGCATATACCCGAAGTCTAGTTCCTTGCCACTACAAAAAGGGCTGCTACAAACATTTTTGCACATATGATCCTTTTCCTTTAATGATCTCTTCAGGATACAGACCCAGTAGAGACACTGCTGGATCAAAGGGTGTAAGTTTTATAGCCCTTTGGGTATAATTCCAAATTGCTCTCCTGAATAGTTGGATCAGTTCACAACTTCACTAGCAATACATTAGTATTTCAGTTTTCCCACATTCCCTCCAACATTCATTATCATCTTTTCCTGTCATTCTAGCCAATCTGAGAGGTATGAGTTAGTATCTCAGAATTGGGACTTGATTTTTAGAAAAAATAATTTTAAAATATTTTTATATGTAAACTGAAAAAAAACAAAATAAAAACATATTGCTCTCATTATATATAATGTTTTCTTGTTTTTGCTCGTTTCACTCTATTATTTTGTTCAAGTCTATCTATATTTTTTCTAAAATCATTAAAGCTCAACATTTCTTATAGCACATTAGTATTTCATCATGATCATATACCACAACTTATTCAGCCATTCTCCGTTTTTTGCAGTTTTATGCATTTGATTTTGCACATTTTATAAACCTTATCATCAGATGTGAGCTATGGGATCCAATAGACTGCCAAGGGATCCACAGCCCTTAAAAAGGTTAAGAAGTATTGATGCAGAAATTAATTGGTTGGTGGGAGGCCAAAAGCTAGCATTTAGATAGCAATTAAGGATTTACAAAATGCTTTATAAATATCTCATTTTATCTTCACAACAATTCTGGGAGGGAGGTCCAATTAACATTCCCATTTTAGTAATAAGAAAAATGAGGCAGGCAGATGCTTACTGACTTTTCAGCTGAGGATGTACTTGAACTCCATAGTTCTTTTTCTAGATACAAACGACACTTTCCATCATGAGTCTATTGGAATTACCTTGAATCCCCTCATTGTTGAAAATAGCCAAGTCCATGACAATTGATCATCACATAATCTTGCTGTTACTGTATACAATCTTCTTGACTTGAGACCCAGTACTCTACCTGTTGAATCACCTGGATGCCTCAAGACTCTGAAAAGTTATCTCAGTCAACTTCTCCAAGTCAGACCATTTCAGAAGGAGCTCCTGATGGGTGAGTTTTCTGGATGGATTCACTCTGTTTACGTCCCTTTGGAGTCTTTGACTTTGGTTGTCTTTGAATTTCTTGCTGTAGAGTCTCCTCTGTCCTGGAGATGACCCTGAGCTCTTCATGGCTCTGCTAGTTGCCTGCCAGCATGGTCAAGTCCTGCCAAACTAGAGTGACTTTGAATAAAGGTCGGGTGACTCAACTGCCTGTCTATTCCCCAAGGTCCAGCCTCATTAAGCTTGGAGATGCTCAGCACGAAGTCAGCTGCAGAGGATTGATTTTTTTTTTTTTTTTTTTTTTTTTTTGCCACGAAGATCATCTCTGACTCGGGCTGTGCTCTGCGTGGGTAGAGAGAGTAACTGTATGGATGAAACTGGGGGGAATGAAACATGGGGAACTTTGAAGTCTGGAAATGCTTTGAACTTGGATAGGGCCCCAGCCTGGTCAGATCTACAAAGAGGAAGGTTTCCTCAAATGGCCCACAATAGACATTTGTGGGGGTCCCAAAACTGAGGAAATCGCAGCTCTTTTGAAATATTGAATACAGCTCTGGCTGTATAATAGACACTTAACAAATGTTTACTGAACAGGGTAGAATTTGAGTGTAATGAAGCTTGCATGAACACATAGGCCCAAAGGTTTTATGGCTGCCTTAACAGGAAAGACCACCCTCCAGCAGATGCCTGAACGAAGCTGCATGGCCCCTCTTACAGGGATGCACTGGTTGGTTCAGCTGAGACCCTGGGGCCCAGCCAAGAGTAAGCAATGATGAACAGTGGAAAGAGATGACTCCTTACCTTTCGGGAGCACTTGTGTTTATTTAAACAATTTTCAAGGTTTATGGAGAAAAGCTATCCTCACAATTCCCCATGAGAGCCACATGTGGGGTCTCTGCTGGGATGATGATGACCTTGGGTTAGTTCCTTCCTTTTTCTGGACCTTATCTAGTTAGATATTTAGGCTAGAGAGGGCATTTCTCACATTCCTTCTAACTGCATACTAAAAATCCTATAAATTTCAAATGAACTTGGGTAAGAAGTAGATGCAATGGAAAGAACTCTGGACTTGGTTCCAGGAAACCTAGGTTTGAATCCTAGCAAAGTCACTCACTAGTTATGTGACTACAAGCAAGTCCTTTTCCCTCTGCTGAGTCTCAGTTGTTTTATCTGTAAAATGGGGATTATGAAACATTTTGTGCTTCACAGGGACATTAAGGAAAAAGAACATTTGTGAAACCTGAAAGTCAATAGAAGCATGAGTTGGGAAATTAAACTAATTTACTCATGGGTAGCAGTCAATCAAACAACAAGCTTTTGTTAAGCTCCTACTATGTGCCACTCATGTTGCTAAATGCTGAGCATATGAAGATGAAAATTAAACTGTCCCTGCTCTCAAGGAGCTTACATTCTATTCTTTTTGGACCCAAACCATGGATATTTACAAAATATATGGAAAAAAAACCCTGACATTCTCTGCAGTGTCTGCACCCATGCAAAGTAGTAGGGGAGGTGCCTTGTCATAAAATACAAAAAGTGATTTTTTGGGGGGGGAAGGGGACAAGGAGATAAGCTACTAGAAGTTGTTCTGGACTTCTAAGATGAGGGGAATGATTTGACTTAGATAACCACCAAGATCTCTTCTGGCTCAGAATTCTGAGTCTATGAACTGGAATAAATCTCTTTTTATGGATGAATACAACTGAAGTCCAGAAAGGTCAAGTGAGCATTCATTTAGAATCACACAGAAAGTGGCCAAAATGGCCATCCCTTCCACTTAAAGAAGCCATTGCTGGACACTAGGTGGTCAATGACAGAAAGAAAACTTCCAAGTTGTTGAGTTGTCTGAGTTGTGACTGACTCTCCCTGATCCCATTTAGAATTTTCTTGGTAAAGGTACTGAAGTTGTTTGTTATTTCCTTTTCCAGCTCATTTTACAGATGAGAAAACTGAGGCAAATAGGATGAACTGACTTGTCCAGGTTCACCCAGCTACTAAGTGTCTGAGGACAGATTTTAACTCAGGAAGGGGAGTCTTCCTGGCTCCAAACCCAATCCAGAGACAGAGGCAGAGACAGCTAAATAATTGTGTTACACGAATGTAATGCAATATTAACTGTGCTGCAAGAAATAATGAATGTGATGAATACTAAAAAACCTGCAAAGGCTTACCTGGACTGAGGCAAAGTCAAGTCAGAAGAACCAGGAAAATCATATAATGCAGAAACGACCATTGTAATGTGAACAAACTACGACAACAAAATAACAAAGTGGATCCTCAAAAATATTAATGACCAAGCTTGGCCCCAGGGGAAAAAATGTGACAAGGCACCTCCTCTACTACTTTGCAGGGGGCAGACACTGCAGAGAATGTCAGATTTTTTCCATTATGCTGGCTAGTTAGACCGAGCTTTTTCTTCCTCTTTTTTATTTGTTATTATAAAAGATGACTCTCTGGAAGGAATGTTTGGAGCAATGCAACTGAAAATGTAGTTGATGAAAAAACAAAATATATCAATACAATTTGCTTTTAAAGAGACACAGGTTGAGTAATGTGTCTAAGTTCTCTCAAGCACTAAATGGCAGAGCAAGGACTCCTGATGTCTGATCCAAGTCTCCTTCCACTTCCCCTTTTTCTCTTATACGTAGCAATAGATATTCAACTCCTTATAATTGGGGTGATGTCTGGAGTTATTTTGACAAAGAACTTCCAATAGAAGGTAAGCCCTCTGAGAGCAAGAACCAAGTCATTTTTTTTTGTCTATGTTTCCAGCACCTAGCATAGAGTTTTGCATGTGATGGTTGCGAAACATTGCTTGTTGAAATGAATGCAACTCCAAGGACCCCATCTCATAACTTATTTAAGTAGCCAAGACAAGTGTAGGGAAAGTGCTCAGGTAATGGGCATGAAAGCGGGGCAGGGAGGATTTCTGTCAAAACATCTATTTGGCAGATTTCACAGATTCTCTGTCGATTTCCTCCTATAATCTTTTCAACACATGTACCAGTGTGGGGTGCTTATTGACTTCTGTACTCAAGTGAAATTCCCATTGATTACAGCTCCAGGGGAAGAAGTGAGAAAGAAAGAGAGAACAGGAAAGAAAAAGGAGCCAGCTTTAAACTCGGAGCTCTAGTCGCTGTTTATTAGAGACATAGCTAGGATCTGACTGTGCAGAGTGAAGATGGAGGTAATGGATGCAAACTCGGGTTCTCCTGGGGGTCAAAAAAAAAAAAAAAAAAGCAGAAATTCCTGAACTGAAAATCTAAAGATGTGAGTTTTTGTTCCAACTCTGACACCAATTGGAATAATTCATATATAGAGAGGGTTTTCTTTACAACCACTTCAGTAGTTAAACAGGGCAAATGTGATGTTATTGAGGATGATGATGATGATGATGATTGATGATGTCCACTTTACAAAGGAGATCATAAATAAATCATAAATCTAGAATTGAAAGAGACCCCGGAGACTAATCCCCTTCCCTCATTTTTGTGGTTGTTCAGTCATTTTTCAGTCATGTTCAATTTGTGTGACCCCATTTTGGGTTTTCTTGTCAAAGATACTGGAGTGGTCTGTCATTTCCTCCTCTAGCTCATTTTACAGATGAGGACACCGAGTCACACAGGGTTAAGTGACTTACACAAGATCACATAATTGGTGTCTAAAGCCAGATTTGAACTCAGGAAGATGAATCTTCATGATCCCAGGCCTGTAATTCTACACAATATGGCACTCCTAGTTGTTCTCCCCTCATTTTACAGATGAAAAGATTTATAGCAAATGGTACTTAGAAATTCCAGATCTGTCTACCTCAAATGCCGCTTTTTAAATGAGGCTTTTTGGATTCTCTCAGATGTCTGCTGCATTCCAATCCCCCACTTCGGGTAGATTTTGTATTTGTTTATTAGTATATGTGTTTTTTATCCTATTAGAATGTAAGCTCCTTGAGAGAAGACATAATTTTGCTTTTGTCTTTATCCCCAACATCTACTGAATATGAAATAGTAGGCACTTACTAAATGTGTTTTGAACAAAATTAAAATGAATTAAAAGGGAAACATTGAGATTCAAACCCAGGTCTTCAGTTCGTTCCAGCTTGGAGGTGTTATGCTTCGGCACATTTTCAAACCAAGGATCCCCCTGCTCCAGAGACCCCAGGACAAGAGGAGGTCATCAAGCCAGTGTTCTCACTGACTAACTAGTTTGTCTATGCCATCCCACCCAGCCATAGGAAGCCAGGGCTCAGCTCCACTTCCTAGACAGTCTCACTCAGAAACACTAGAGGGACCTAGGCTTCCACACAAGCCTTTGCATGTTCTTCCTTGATCATCTGTTGTAGCTCTGCATACCCAGGATGACTGCCCCTAGCCAGGGATGACAGCTTGGGGAGGCAGGACATAGAGGACCAGGACTCAAACCCTTAAAGGATAGAATTTTTTTTTTAAATTAAAGCATCCTTAAGTTATCCTGCATTCATCCATCCTGCCTAAAGAAAACCTTGTTAGGATGATATCATCCATCACTCAAGTCTTCTCCTCAGATACAGCTTTGGGGTTCATCAAGACAGAGTGACAAAGAGAGAGAGATATAGGGAGATGGAGAAATGGAGAGAGAGAAGAAAGATATAGATATAGTTATGAGAGAAAGAGAGGAAAGAGAGTGATTGAGAGAAAAAAGAAAGGGAAAGAGAGAAAATGTATAGTATCAAAGAAAAAAGAGAGAGTGAAAGAGAGAGATGCAGGGAGATGGAGAAATGGAGAGAGAGAAAAGATATATAGATATAGTTATATGTATTTATATTATATAGAGAGAGGAAAGTGAGTGAGAGAAAAAAGAGAGAGAAAGAGAGAGAAAAGATAGTGAGAGAAAAGAGAGATAGAGAAAGAGAGAGAGATGATGGAGAGGAAAAGAGACAGATGCTGAGAGAAGAGAGATACAGGGAGATGGAGAGAGAAAAGATAACTAGATATAGATATATATATATATCTATATCTGTGTTATATATATATATATATATATATATATATATATATATAGAGAGAGAGAGAGAGAGAGAGAGAGAGAGAGAAAAGACAGTGAGAGAAAAAAGAGAGACAGAGAGAGAAGAAAGATAGTGAGTCACAGGAAAAAAAGAGAGAAAAAGAGAGAGAAGAAATAGAGTGAGTCAGAGGAAAAAAAGAAAGACAGAGAGACAGAGAGGAAAGAGAGGGAGTCACATTTCTCTAACACTTGAAGTTTTATGAAGTGTTTTCTCACAACATCCCTGGGAAGTAGGTAGGTAAGATTTCAGACCTGGGAGCCTAGATTCTCAGGGGGCAAATGGAACTTCAAATGTGAGTCCAATGACATTAAAGCAAACAATTATTAAGTGCCTAGTATGTGCAGGACTTATATTAAACCTTAGACATACAAAGACATAGCCTAAAGTTTGCCTTCCTTCTATTTGAGTAGTTTAACATGCAAGCACATTCACTTTTTGTGATCATACCCCCAGCATGGTGTTTGACATAGAGCAGATGCTTAATAAATTCTTGTTGATTGATTATACAAGAAACATTGAGAAAAGAAAAAGAAGCAACAACTGGGGTGATTAAGCAAAACTTTCCAGAGGAGAAACCCGAGTTGAGCCTTGAATAAAAGATAAGATTCCTGAGATGTGAATCATGGTAAGTGGCTTCTCCTCTCATTTTATAATTGGGGAAATTGAGGAACAATGAAATTTATAAAATTATACTAGATCACCCACATTGAATCAATACTCAGTTGCAGATGTGATTGTCAAATGTCCATATTGGCTGTATATTTAGCTCACTAAGAGGGGCAATACAAAAGGGCAGTGGGAGCCAGACTGTGCAAATGGCCTAACATGGCAGGATAAATACTTTGTAAAATGTCCCAAAGACTTAGGGATCCATTGAAGGTTTTTGAGAAGGGAAATGACACCATCAGATTTATGTTTAAAGGAGGTGATTATGGCCACTGTTTGGAGGACACATCGAGCAATGAGACTGGAAGCAGGATGGCCAATAAGAAGGCTATTGATTGTAATAGTCAGGTGATGGATGCCTGATTCAGAAAGCTGTCCATGTGTGTAGAGAGAAAAGGACAGAGAGTGAAGGTGATATAGAGGGCAGAACTAATCTCTCCAAACTCTACGGCATTGGGAAGTGGCTACAGCAGGGAATAAATTGCCAGTGTCTGGAGGGCACAGACTGAACTTTCACAAGGCACTATCTCAGTAAATCCATCCCAAGATGGCAGAGATGAGTCACAAACTCATACTTAGTTAAAGCACTCTTGGTTCTGCTTCAGTCCTGGTGTCTGAGAGCCTGCTCTTTTTGGTATTCAGACTATATTTTGAGGCCCTGGTTGGGGTACTGGTAGGCAGAAGTTCCAGTCAATCTGACTGCCTAAATTCTCCTAGGATGCTCACATAAAGAAGGAGGGAGGAAGTCCAGGAGATGGTCCTCAAGTTCCTGGTTGACTAACTGAGTCAACCAGACCAATTACCTCTTTCCCCAGTAGTCCACCTCACTTGAGAAAATTTGGCGACACCATTACTCTGGGGTGGAAAAGAGAAGGGCCTTAGAAATCCTTTTTTCCAACTCCTCCATTCTGCCAATGGGGAAACTGAGACCTAAACGGGGAAGCAATGTGGTCAAGGACGTATGGTGAGTCAATGGCAGAACTAGGAATATAACTCATTCTTTATGGGGTATTCACTCCTGCTTCTAGAAAAGGAGGATTTTGAAGCTGAAAGAAAAGGGACTCGTGCCGATTAGACACTGCCACAAATTGTGGAAACTTCATCCCTGAAGAGAGTGAAAAAGGAGGATGGAAGCCCATCTGCCTGAAATATCACCATTAATGATTCATTTCTATGGGTCTTAACTGCTTTTCAGAGTCTCTTAGGAGAAAAGTAGACAGCTCTAGGAAGCAGAGCTACTTCATCAGCCTTCATTTCTCAGCCAAGATGAGTATTTCTGATCTTCCCCAACCGTGACAAAAGCTAAGATCAGCACCCTGGGCTGGGTTCTGGGCCTAGGGCAGATACCCCGTGGGTGGGCAAGCCAGAAATAAAAGCACAAAATCACAGACTAAAATAGGAGGGACCTTGAAATATTCTTCCCCTCTCCCACCCCCACATGCATTTTGCAAATGAGAAAACTAAGGCTAAGAAGTTAAGCCCAATGTGAGGGAGAGGATAGACTGGAGATAGGAGATTAATGAAGACAAATTTTTCCAAATTTGTGATTTTTGTCATCTTCTGTCCTCTGTCCTGTCCTGGACACTCTAGAGCACGATCATTTCTGTACCAAACTAATGTTAGCATGCTAAATTCCACTGCTAGAAACTTTCTTTTGGGGTCAACTTTGACCTTTCTAGTCATTTCTCCTTAATTCAAATGTCTTCAGGAAAGAGTTTATAATCAAAGTCAGCTATTGTATTAATTAAAATATTTATAATTTATTAGGTTCCTTTATGAGACCATGGAAGTTTCATTTGGACAGAGAGGGCTTGAAAAGAGCAATCAATCAATCAAAACCATTTATTAATCATCTATTACATGGCAGACACTGTACTCAGTGCTAGGAATGCAGAAAGAAAAATTAAGAGAATCCCTGTTCTGAAGGAGCTTTGATTCCAAAAAGGAAGACAACATATACTCACCCTCTGAGATATTCCCTCAGCTGGCATTTGTACTCAAGGGCTCCATCCTCAGAAGGTGGTAACTAAAGCAAGTTCCAGTGAATACTCCTAACACTCACAAGCCTACTCTAGTGTGCTTTTGAATTAATAGTCAGAAAGTATATAAAATTAATTCATAACAATGGTATTGTTGTAATCATTGTGCATATTATATTTTTGGGTTTGATCATTTAACTTTGTACCAGTTCAGATAGGACTCCCCATATTTCTCTGAATGACTTTTCATCATTTCTTTTTTAAAACAGTATTTTATTTTTTTCAATTACATTCCAATTCCAATTCAACATTCACTTTTATAAAATTTTGAGTTTCATATATTCCCCTCTCTCCATCCCCTCCCCAAGGGCAAGCAATTTGAATTAGACTATACAGGTACAATCAAATTAAACATATCTGCACAGTAACTTTTCATCATTTTTATAACACAGTAATATTCCATTATATTCATATTCTTCAATTGGTTTATCCATTCCTCAATCAATGGATATCTGTTTTGTTTCTGGTTCTTTGCTACTACAAAATTGTTGCTGTAAATATTTTAGTGTACATGGAGAGTTTCCTTTTCTCAAAGAACACTTTTGGGTATCTCTGGATCAAAATATGGATATACTTTAGTATACATACTTTGCATAATTCTACATTACTTTTCAAAATGGTCACACTGATTTACAACTCCACCAATAATGCACTGGTATACCTATAGAAGATATGAAGTATGTATTTTTTAATTTATAATTTTCAAAACATATGCATATGCAATTTTCAACATTCACCCTTGCAAAACCTTGTGATCCAAATTTTTTCTCCCTCCCTTCCCCCCACCCTATCCTCTAGATGGCAAGTAATCCAATATATGTCAAATATGTGTAGTTCTTCTATATATATTTCCACAAATATCATGCTGCACAAGAAAAATCAGATATAAGAGAACATATAATTATATCTTATACAAATATTATATATTTTTATAAATAACACATTATATATTCTACGTAGCCTGGGCTCAAAACTCATAACATAACAGAAAACAAAATGCAAACAAACAACAAAAAAATGAAAACACTATGTTGTGATCCACTCAGCTCCCACTGTTCTCTCTCTGGGTGCAGATGGCTCTCTCCATCACAAGTCTATTGGAATTTCCTTGAATCACTTCATCCTTGAAAAGAGCCACACCCATCAGAATTGATCATCATATAATCCTGTACATGTTCTCTTGGTTCTACTCACTTCACTTAGCATCAGTTCATGTAAGTCTCTCCAGACTTCTCTAAAATCATCCTGCTGGTCATTTCTTACAGAACAATTGTATTCCATATCATTCTTGTACCATAACTTATTCAGCCATTCTCCAACTAATGGGCATCCACTCAGTTTCCAGTTTCTCACCACTATAAAAAGGGCTGCCACAAACATTTTTGCACATGTGGGTCACTTTCCCTCCTTTATGATCTTTCCGGTATATAAGCCCAGTAGAGACACTGCTGAATCAAAGGGTGTGCAAAGTTAGCTCTTTGGACATGATTCCATAAAGCTCTCTAGAATGGTTAGATTAGCTTACAATTCCACCAACAATGCATCAGTGTCTCAGTTTTCCCATATCCCCTCAACATTCATCATTATCTGAGAGGTGTGTGGTGGTACCTCAGAGTTGTCTTAATTTGCATTTCTCTGAGCAATAGTGATTTAGAGCATTTTATGAAGTGAAATTTTTGAACAGGTTTTGTCACCTAATTCCTTCTGCTGCTTTCATCTCTGCTCCCAGCACTGTGCCATTCTTCCATGTCACTGCTATGGCTTTTTGTGTCAGGGCTGTTGAAAACTTGTATCTCAATTTGGCAACTCAGCTGGTAAAAGTAAAACTGGCAGCTATAGCTTGGTATGCAGAGATTGCTACCATTTCTCCTGGGGTGTGCTTCTGGGACTAAAAGTGGGATGATGGGAAAACACTTGACCTGAATCATGAAGGAAGCAAGGCAATATAAGCGCTGTAAGGAAGGAAGGCGTGCATTCCAGGTATGGAAGACAATTGGCACAAAAGTGTTTAAAGAAAATTCAAGGGACACCTCATCTAGCTACACATCCAGTAAAAGCATCTCCTTCCCAGAAAGTCTGACAGGTGGCAAACAGCCTCTGCTTGAGGAATATTTTCCCATAGATTCAGTCTTTTGGGAAGTCACTCTTCCCACTTCCAATTCAAACAGCCTAGATGAGGGCAAGCACTGGGGTCTCATGGTATGTTATGAGTTTTGAGCCCAGGCTACATAGAATATATAATGTGTTATTTATAAAAATATATAATATTTGTATAAGATATAATTATATGTTCTCTTATATCATATAATATGTTTATATGTTATTGAAACATTATGTTATGTAGATATATATTTTATATTTATAATATATTTGTATGTTTATGCATAAATATATTTACGACATGTAAATATATTTTATACAAATATATGTATAGCACATAATATAATATATAATGTTTGGATATATTATATAATGTATTTATATATACCATATAAATACATTATATATGTGTATATCATATATAATGCATGAGGGCAGGAATGGTCTCATTTCTGTTGGCATCCCAGAACCTGGCATTCTGGTTTTCCACAAGACACAGCTAAAACCCTATCTTCACCAGGAAACCTTTCCTAAACCCCTTCATTGTTAATGTTCTCACTGCCCAAGCTACTTTAGATACACATTTTGTAACTATTATGCCCGTACTTTGTATCTTTATGTATGGTCTCTTCCTCTAAAACTTGAGGGAAGGGACTGTTTTCTTTTCATCTCTCTATCTCAAGTGCATAGCCCAGTGCCTGGAACACAGTGAGTAATCAATAAATCCTCATTTCTAACAGACAGGTAGTAGTGCAGTGGATGGAGTGCTAAATCCTGAGGAAGATCTTGGTGCAAATCTAACTATGTGACCCTGAGCAAGTCATTTAACCAGCTTCCTCATCTGTAAAATGGGGATAATAATAGCATCTATCTCCAGAACCATTGTGAGACTCAACGAATATAATAATTATAAAGTTCTGGCATGTAGTGAGTGATATATGAATATTAACTATTGCTACTGATTGATGTTAATTAGGGCTATGGGGGAGGAGGAAAGCCTAGAAGTACAAGAGTTAGCTGGCCACTGTGTTACTCCAGAAAAAAAGAAAACATTCATTCTCATCCTCCAATAATATTTGGACCTTTGTCTTAGGGAGAACTTAGGTTTCATTAAAAATACTACATAGTTTCCCAAAGGGAATCCAATCTACTTTCCTGCTTTTGTTCAGTTTGGGGACTCAGCTCTCTGTTTAAATGTCCTAGCTGTTCAAGACACATGAAGGAGCCTGGGAGTAGTAGTGTGCTTTCTGCTCCCACTGATCCTGCTTCCAGCCTAACCCCCATAGCCATCCACCAGAGGAGTCACTATTGGAGAGAAGAAGGCTGACATCTCTGCTACCCCCAATACTGACTGACTGATTTCCTGCTTGCCATCAATGGGCCAGGCCAGTCAGCCTTCTAGGAGCAATAAGGCCCTGACTGACAGGGCATATGCCAGATGGGGAAAACCACTGCTACCACCTCAAACACCACCTACCCTCTGTCCCTGGTACTCGGGGCTCTGGTAGTTAATTTTCACTTTATCTTGCCTAGAATACAGCAGCCATATCACATCCTGGACATGGGACCAAGTTCCTCCCGTTCCATATTTCCCTTCTTCACTTTCTAGCTCATTTTTATGAGCTACCTTCTCTTATCAGAATGTAATCTCCTTGAGATCAGGGATTATCTTGCTTATTTGCATTTATATGCCTGGTATTTAGTACAATGGATAATATAAAGTAAGCATTTAATAAATACTTTTTCATCTACTAATCTATCTATCTTTCCATCCATCCATCCATCCATCTATCCATCCATCCATCCATAGACTAATGCAAAGAGTTGTCCATCCAATTCTGTATGTCACCATGGAAAATAGGTAGTCTTCATCCATGTGCTATTTCTTGTATGGTTAATTGATCCAAACCCACTTGAGTGATTGAATGATTATCAGTCTCCTCTGTTGTCATTTGCACTTTATTCTTGAAGAGGCTCTTAACATCAAGGAGGTGAGCCATGACATGCAAATGAATTAGATTGAAGTGATGGAGGGTTGTGTGGAGTCAGCAACTTGACTTTCTTCTCCAGAGCCTTTTGGGTCCAGTGGCCAGATATAGATCAGAATGACTGGAGATAGCCACAGATGGAGTCTCATTTAGGAGGTTCTGCAATATCCTAATAATTCGAATAAGCACAAAAATACTACCCACAAATAAGAGTGGACCTTACCATCTGTTGGGAGTCTATCTTCTGTTTGAGGTCTATGCTGTATATTCTCCACAATTTGGCTATATTCACACAATTTGGTGAATGTCTACTTGTTTTATGTCTTTGAGATCAATGATTAGAGGGTCAGAAAACAAAAGTTATTTCTGTTATATCTTTCAAGAAATCTTGTAGGTGTTTTAACATATGCAAGATAGAAAATTGCACTGTTTTTGTGATGATTGTAAACTTCTTCCTGAAGCAAAGAACCATTTTTTAACACTATAATTCTCCCAGTGATGTCATATGTCTTCATGTCATGGAAAGACACAAAAGAATCCAGGTTTGAGGTGACATAAAAGACAATGGATATGTTACCAGGATAAATAGGATGGAGCATATTAATCATGAAAAATCATACATCTAAAACATCATTAAAAATATCACCAAGAGAGATGTATTCCCAAAAAGGGAAGTAGGCATGAGTAGCAGAAAGAATGAAGATAATAGGTGAAAAGCCCAGCTGGCCCATTGGAGTCATACTATGTCAGGAGATTTATGGGAAAGACCTAAAGCTAAATGCAGCTTCTACCTCTCTAAAACTGATTGTTAAATCTTCACTGTGAGCATTAATACTTTAAAAATTGGTAAGTGGTATAAATAGGGGCTTGATTCATTATTTTGTCTACATTAAGAAAGGGTGGGAAGAAATGTTAATAATACGGATTAAAATTAGGTGTTAAGTTAAATTAAAGAGAGCACCAGCCCTGAAGTCAGGAGAACCTGCATTCAAATCTGTCCTCAGGCACCTAACATGTCCTAGCTGTGTGACCTTGGGCAAGTCACTTAATCCCAACTGTCTCAGCAAAAAAATTAAAATTTTTAAGTATTAAATTAAATTTAAAAATTAAAGGTTTTTTTTGAAAGCCAGTTGTTAAACATTTACCAGTGCACCTAGGAATAGAACTCAATTAGAATTAAAATATTAATACATATATACACATCTCACTAAAACATTTCTCTGATGACTGATTATTTCATGGAAAGCATTTTGAGTCCTTAAAGGCCAAGATCTGATAGATAATAATTAGAATTTGTATAGCACTTCAAAATTTGCAAAGCTTTTTTTTAAACAAATGTTATTTTATTTTCACAATAACTGTGAGATAGATCCTTACAGATGAGGAAACTAAGACTGATAGAAGTTAAGTGATTTTCCTGAGATCACACAGTTAATAAGTTACTGATATAGGATCTGAACTCATGTCCAGCACTCTATCTGACTATGGCATCTTGTTGCTCCAGCTGAAAAGATTTCAAGTATGATGAATTCTGTCATCTGAGAACCAGTTTAACTAAATGGAAAAGAACTCATTGCCAGGTTGGCCATGATATGATGGACTTTTTTTTAAATACTTCATCACTAAGACATAGAAAATTCATGGTCTAGGTTAGTATGGGGAATATATACAGTGATGAAATGAGGATTAATGTACAACCTTCTAGAGCACTCACTGAGAAAAGAAAAGAGTGTTCACAAACTGGCTGTTGTTGAGTCATTTTTCAGTCATGTCTGACTCTCCACAACCCCATTGGGGTTTTCTTGCTCTTTCCTTCTCTAGCTCATTTGAGAGATGAGGAAACTGAGGCAAATTGGGTTAAGTGACTTGCCCAGAGTCATATAGCTAGGAAGTGTCTGAGGCCATACTTGAAGTCAGGTTTTTCTGATTTCAGTTCTGTGTTCTTTTCATCGAGCTACATAGCTGCACTTGACACACTATCCCAAAGAGGGTGCTCATGATAGAAAGGGGACTGGAGATGAAGTCTCATGAAGATCAGTTAAAGTAATTATGATATTTAGCCAGCATAAGTGAAAAGAAGAAGTAAGAGTGATGGTGGATCGTAAGTATTTGAAGGGTTACCATAAAAAGAGATTAAACTTGTTTGCCTTGCATCAAGAGGGCAGATCTAGGACCACTAGGTAGAAGTTTACAGGGAAACAGATTTAGGTTCAACCTAAGGAATATTCTTTCTAACACTGACAGTTGTTCCAAAGTAGACAGGGTTGCCTCAAGAAACAAGTGAACTTTCTATCATAAAAGGTCTTTAAGGGAAGTTGATTAATATTTGGGGGGATGCTGTAGGGAGGGAATTATTATTCATATATATTATTCATTCATATTCATATACAATATGCATTTGTGTGACTTATGTTTGTTTTGCTTCGTTCATTTATCTGTATATAGGAATTGAAGCCGTTTTTTTGACTCCAAGTTCTTTGGTCTACTACTCCAAGTTGTACTTACTTACAAGGTTGTTGTGAGTATCAAAGGGGATATTGGATGTAATGTCTAGTTGTAAATTGTAGATCATCATATCACTGTCAGCTATGGCAACTCTTTGATGCACCAGTGACCTCATCCATGTGATACCTCCACTGGTACAGATAACAGTCCATCCTCACAAATTACATTATTTTTGTCCATTTCTTTTCATAAAACCTTCATCAATGCAATTGTGTAATTATCAGTATGCCCATCCAAAATCTCTTAAACTTATTTTAAGTCAACAAATATTTATTAAGTTTTGACTAGCTGCCAGGCATTGTGTTTGGCACTAGGAATATAAAGACAAATATAAGAAGCAAAATCAGTCTCTGCCTTAAGGCGTTCATTTTCCACTGTACACAGGAAGGAAGGAGTATTAACCATTGGGGGATCAGAAAATGGGACTGTTATCTCTTATTCTTGGTATATAACTGATCAGACTCTTCTGTTTTTGATGGTTCCTTTTATGGAACTCTCTGTGTGTATCACCCTATTTTACATGTTGCAACCTACCCTCACTCTCCATGTGTCTCTTCAGAACCTTTGGGATCACTTACGATTTGTTATTTTAATAATTTCAGCTATAAGATAAGTAACGATGGTACTCATATAATAGTAACAGTAAATAAACATCACTCAAAGAGCGATGGAGAGTCTCTGGGTGGGTGTGAACCAATGAGGAACCCAATAAAGAACAGAAAATGTCATCAGCAAAATGGAAGATGGGAAGAGAAGACTGACTGAGGTGATAGGTCGAGAACTTGAGTTCTGCGTCAGTGTCCTGGAGATGACAGGAGAAACTGAGGAAAGCTATGCCTCCAGTACATTGGATAGAATTACTCAGGAAGAATAGGTATGATCTTTGTCATTCTAGGGAACATCCAAATTGATGAGATCACTGGTCTCATAGAAGATATGAATATTATCTTTTTAAACTATCTTTTGCTTTCTTTGACTAAATGGGCTCCTTGTGACTGTTCCTTTCGGTATTCCTGCAATATTTTTTCTATAGTTCCAGATGAATGACATATCAGCTCCAAAAATGCCCTCATTTAATAGAAACTGTTCGTAGCAGCTCAGACAAGAGCAGAGAGTCTGGACCTCTGTCCTAGGACCAGTAGCCCTCCTTCCTGTCGCCTTCCTTTTTATAATCCGTGTTTAGCACATTCTTGGTTCATTTCTGTTGAGTGTTGTTAGAGCAATTTTATTAGATAGCTAATGGTAGAAATGATGGTTTATAATCTAGACCAGGACAGGTAAAACGATTAGGAATGGAGACAAGCCTTGTCCCACTTGAAGGGTAGCTTACAGGTTTCCCTCAGATTGGGTATCTGTCTAGGTCCTGAATTCAGCCTAGGCTTGGCTCAGAGTTCTTTGCATCTGACATTTCAAACATTTTGGATTCCCCTCATTTTAATTCTGATTGATCTATCCTCTCCTGGCAGTCCTCTTTTCCTGTCTGTCTGTATCTCCTTCCCTCCCTCTCTCATTTTCTTTTTCTTTCTCTCTTATTGGTTTCTCTCTGTTTCTCTTTCAGTCTGTTCGTCTCTCTGTTGGTCACTCTCTCTGTCTCTTCTCTCTCTCTCTCTCTCTCTCTCTCTCTCTCTCTCTCTGTCTCTCTTTCGCTGTCAATCTCTTTCTCTCTTTCTCTCCTTCTGTTTCTGTTCTCTCCCTCTCCCTCCCCCCCCCCCCTCTCTCTCTCTCTGTCTCTCTCTCTCTCTCTGTGTCTCTCTCTCTCTTTCTCTGTCACTTTGTCTCTCAGTCTCTCTGTCTCTCCATATCTCTTTCTCAGTCTGTCTCTATCTTAGTCTCCCTGTCTGTCTCTGTCTGTCTCTCACTCTATCTCTCTCTACCTCTGTCTCTGTGTGTCTGTCTCTCATTTGCGAGCAATTGTTCAGTTTCACTAACAGCTCTCAACCCCCTACCCAGACAAAGTTCTCTTTGGTTCCATGTATCTTTGGGACCCTAAAATATTTGATTTATCCAAGAGGAGCCAGAAAAGGCAGGAATCGATTAATGATGAACCATTTAATTAACAATGAACACACACAGAGGACACTGCTAGGGTGAAATCACATATAACCCATTCAGACACATGCATTGGGAATGGCAGGATGCTCTTTGGCTCTTTGCAAAATCTATGGCCCTTGCAAACAGCTTAATGAATGTTAGCCATACAGGGAATTATTAGCACACTCCGCCCCCTCCCCACCCCTAGAATTATTTGGTATTTGCTTTGTGTACTAGATAAAGCACTGGACTGGACCAGGTCAAATTCTGTCTCAGACACTCACCAGCTGTGTGACCTTGGGCATATCCTTAATTGTCTTTTAGTAACAATGAACTCCTCTGTTAAATGGGAATAATAGTAACACCTACTTCAGAGGGTAATTGTAAGGATCAAATGCAATAATATATGCAAAGTACTTAAATGGACTAGAATAATAAATAATTAATGATATAGCAATATGATTACATCAACATTAATATATGAATATGTAATGAACAAATTAACATTAATCTATGAATATGTAATGAACAAATACAAATATTATATTAATATAATATTTTATAAATAAAATAATGATGTGACATATAATAATATACAATAAATAATTAGTTAGATGTTTACTTATCTGTTTATGGGCTGAACCCATCTTTGAGGGCAGGGAGTCTCCCAATCATTCTTTCTCTTTTTCTGTCCCTATTTCAATGTTTCCATCTTTTTCTGCTTCTTTTTCTCTTTCTCATCTTTGTAACTCCAGCACTTGGCATAGTGTCTTGCTCACTAGCAGGGTCGGGTTGTCCATAGAATTTTATCAATGTGCAAAATTCTTTTTTTTATTGAAGTTTTTTTTTAATTTTCAAAACATATGCAAGGATAATTTTTCAGCACTGATCCTTGCAAAACTTTGTCTTCCAATTCCCAGCCCCTTTCCCCCTCCCCCCCCTAGACGGTGAGTAATCCAATATATGTTAAACATGGTAAAAATATGTTAAATCCAATAGAGGCACAGCTATTTACACGATTCTCTTGCTTGTGCAAAATTCTTTTTTTTTTTTTAATTTAATAGCCTTTTATTTACAGGTTATGCATGGGTAACTTTACAGCATTAACAATTGCCAAACCTCTTGTTCCAATTTTTCCACCTCTTACCCCCCACCCCCCCCTAGATGGCAGGATGACCAGTAGATGTTAAATATATTAAAATATAAATTAGATACACAATAAGTACACATGACCAAAACGTTATTTTGCTGTGAGAAAAGAATCAGACTCTGAATTATTGTACAATTAGCTTGTGAAGGAAATCAAAAATGCAGGTGTCATAAATATAGGGTAGGAATTCAATGTAATGGTTTTAGTCATCTCCCAGAGTTCTTTTTCTGGGCATAGCTGGTTCAGTTCTTTACTGCTCCATTAGAAATGATTTGGTTGATCTCATTGCTGAGGATGGCCTGGTCCATCAGAACTGGTCATCATATAGTATTGTTGTTGAAGTATATAATGATCTCCTGGTCCTGCTCATTTCACTCAGCATCAGTTCGTGTAAGTCTCTCCAGGCCTTTCTGAGATCATCCTGTTGGTCATTTCTTACAGAACAGTAATATTCCATAATATTCATATACCACAATTTATTCAGCCATTCTCCAACTGATGGACATCCATTCAGTTTCCAGTTTTTAGCCACTACAAAAAGGGCTGCCACAAACATTCGTGCACATACAGGTCCCTTTCCCTTCTTTATGATCTCTTTCTGCCTCGGAGGCAGGCTATTCTGCTCACTGAAACGGGCTTCCTCATACAGTAAGCACTTAAAAGTGTGTTGACTAGTCAGTCAATAAGCCTTTATTATGCTCCTACTGTGTGCCAGGCCCCCTGCTAAGTGCTGAGGATGCAAAGGCTGAGGAAGACGATCCCGGCCCCGAGGAGCTTCCAGTCTAATGGAATCAGCGCTGCGCCGGCTCTGAGAGGTTGCTCTCCCGGGCAGAACCGGCCCGCACCCCTCAGTCAGTCATGCATCTAGCACAGGCTTTCCGCGTTCTCGGTCCCGGAGGCACGGCGGGACACGTTTCCTGCCCACGGTCTCCCGAGAGGAGCGCAGCCGGTCCCCGCTGCCTCCAGCTTCTCCGTCCCTCAGGCAAACGAGGGAAAAGCGGCCGGAGGAAAGATCTGGACAAAGCACCGTGGGTGGGGCAGCGGAGGGACCGCAGCTGCCTCGGGCCCGGCCCTGGGACCCGGGAAAGCCGCCAGTCTCCGTCTTCCCGGCCCCGTGAGAGCTCCTTCCGGCCGGGGAAGCGGGCAGGCGGCGGCCCGGAGCTGGGCCCCGAAGGAGGAGGAGGCCTGTGGCCGGCTCTCCCGCGCGCGCCGGCGGCGGCCGCTGCCCACGTGCTCGCGTCCGCACACGGAGGCCTCCCGGCGCTCGGAGCCAGTGCTTCCCGCCGTCAGCCAGGCCGCGGTGGCGACCCCCAGCGGAGATCGCGGCCTCGCACTCGGGAGCCGAGGGGGATCGCCCTGGCGCGCGCCCTGAGGCCTCCTCCCAGCGCGCGTGGCGCGGCGTGTTCCCAGCCGCACCCGGTGCTAGAGGCCTCCCGGCGCCCGTAGAGAGGCGGCCCTGCCCCGACACCTAACGGGGCTGCTTGGTACCGAGGGTCATCCCCGGAAACAGACGCTCTGCGCGTCAGACAGACAGGGCGCTGTGCCTCCTGCGTGGGGTGTCTGCACATAGTCAGACAGACAGGGGGCGCTGTGCCCCTGCAGGGGGGCGGGGGAGGGCGTCTGCACACAGTCAGACAGACAGAGGGCGCTGTGCCCCGGGAGAGGGGGCGTCTGCACACAGTCAGACAGACAGAGGGCGCTGTGCCCCTGCAGGAGCGGGGAGGCGTCTGCACACGTCAGACAGAGAGAGGCGCTGTGCCCTGGGGAGAGGAGGGCGTCTGCACAGTCAGACAGACAGACAGAGGGCGCTGTGCCCCTGCAGGGGGGAGGGGAATCTGCACATAGACAGACAGAGGGCGCTGTGCCCCTGGGGGGGGAGGGTCTGCACAGTCAGACAGACAGACAGAGGGCGCTGTGCCCCTGCGGGGGAGCTGTCTGCACATAGTCAGATAGACAGAGGGCGCTGTGCCCCTGCGGTGGGGGAGAGAGGCGTCTGCACACAGTCAGACAGACAGAGGGCGCTGTGCCCCTGCAGGGGAGGGAGGGGTCTGCACACAGTCAGACAGACAGAGGGCGCTGTGCCCCGGGGGGGGAGGCGTCTGCACACAGTCAGACAGACAGAGGCGCTGTGCCCCGGGAGGGAGGGCGTCTGCACACAGTCAGACAGACAGAGGCGCTGGCCCCGGGGAGAGGGAGGCGTCTGCACACAGTCAGACAGACAGAGGCGCTGTGCCCCTGGGGGAGAGGGAGGGGTCTGCACAGTCAGACAGACAGACGGGGCGCTTGCCCCTTGGTGGGCTGTCTGCACACAGTCAGCGGAGAGCGTGTGCCCCGAGAGGGAGGGTGCACAGTCAGACAGACAGACAGGGGGTGTGCCCCTCCGGGGGGGGAATCTGCACATAGACAGACAGAGGGCGCTGTGCCCGTGCAGGGGGGCTCTGCACACAGGCAGGGCACTGTGCTTATTTTCTCCTCCTCCTCCTTCTCCTTCTCCTCTTTTTCTTCCTCCTCCTCTTCTTCCTTCTCCTTCTCCTTCTCCCCCTTCTCTCTTTATGTTCCTCGGCAATCTTTTTCTAGCTTCTTGTTTCATCTGGCTAGGACATTGTCCTGATTGGTGTGTGTTTCTTAATGTCCCTGTGAGATCTGAAACCAAACATCCCCTCCCAGAGTGTTCTCTCCCTCTCTTAGAATGTGGGCCCCTTTCCATGGGGGCCTGCCCCCCTTTTTGGTGGATGGGGTCCAGGGCTTGACAATAAAGCCGGTAAATTTTCCATCCATTCATTCCTATTCCCATCATTCTCCCCATTTCCTCCCCCTCTCTTTTTCCCCCCTCCCTCTCCTTCCTTTTCCCTCTCTCTCTTCTCTCTTTCTTCTTCTCTGTCTCTCTTTTCTTTCTCTCTGTCTCTTTTCTTCTCTTTTCTCTTTCTCTCTCTGTCTCTTCTCTTCTTTCTCTCTTTCTCTTCTCCTCTTTCTCTTCTCTCTTTTCCCTCCTTCTCTTCCTTTTCTCTCTTCTCTTTCTCTTCTTTCTTCTCTTCTCTCTTCTTCTCTTCTCTTTCTTCTCTTCTCTCTTTCCTCTGTTCTCTCTCTGCTCTCTTCTTTTCATCTCTTCTCTTCTCTTTTTCTCTCTTCTCTTCCTTTCCTCTCTGTCTCTCTCTTCTTTCTCTCTTCTCTTTCCCCTTTCTCTGTCTCTCTCTTCTCTTCTCTCCCCTCTCTTTCCTCTGCTTGTCCTTTCCTTTTCCCATTTCCTTTTGCCTTTTCCTTTGTTTCCCTCTCTGGCCTTTTTTCCTTTTTCTTTGCTCTGTCTCTCCTCCCCCTTTCTCTTCTTCTTTTCCTTTCCTTCCTTTTCCCTCTTCTCTTCCCTCTTCTCTCTCCTTCTTCCTTTCTCTCTCCCCTCTCTAAGGGCGGGTGGGTTTTAAACAGGGGAAAAGTTGAAATTTGAATCCCAGGTGGACTTCAAACCTGCTCTAAACTTTAAAGTGGAGGGGCTGTTGTCCCCCAGTTTAAAACTTTTTCTCCCTCCACCCAAAATCCTTTTTTTATTCCTATTCCTTCCCCTGTCCCTCCCCTTATCCCTTCTTTTTTTGTTTTTTTTTTTATTTGGCATGTTTGGTTTTTAAAACCCTCCCAACGTGGCTCCCGCCCGCTTGTACAGATTTATTGCACATATACATGATGGTACTTCCAAACTGGCTCTCTTGCTATTCCTTGTACACAGTGTTCTATCTCTTGGCTCAGGTTGTCCTCCATGTCTACAATACCCTTTTTCTTCACCTTCATCTCAGAAAATCCCTACTTATTTTTTAAGTTCAGCTATAAATCCACCATTTTCCTGATATACCCATTCCCCCATTAATAGGCTTCTTGTGTGTGTGTGTGTGTGTGTGTGTGTGTGTGTGTATGTATGTATGCAATGGCTACACTGTTTCAAGAACTCTTCTAGGCTCTGTGGATACAAAAAAATGAATTATTCTGTTTTTAAGGGGCTTACATTTCAAGAGAGAAACAACATATATATAGGTATATGTAGCCATAAGTACATATGTATCATATTTATCATATGTACATTCATGTACATAATATATACCTGTCTAATGTATATGTGACATATATGTATAATATATAAATATATATAAGATGTATTTTATATATTCCTTATAGAATGTAAGCTCCTTGAGGGTAGGGACTGTTTCTCTGTTTTGTCTTTGTGGTCACAGAGATTGGAATATAGCAGGCATTTAGGAATATTTGTTGACTTGAATTCAATTGACCTCAGAATTTAACTCCTTCATGATATAGACAAGGAAATTAAGACCTAAACCTCAGAAGAGAGAAAAAGATGGATGCCCAGGACAGCTTATCACCTCCTTCCCTGAACTACTCTACTCAAGGAGCCTCCTTTATCCTTTGGCTAATTAATTCCTCTGCTCCCCACCATCCAGGCTTATTTTCACTGCTAGGTCCTATTACCCTCATCAATGAAGAAATTAATTTGATTCTGGACTAAGAATCCCCTCATCTTCACTTCCTGCTTTCCCTTTGCCTTTGTTTCTGCTAAGTCTCATCTTTAGCAAGAATCCTTTCCCAGTCCTTTTTAATCTTAGCACCTTTTTTTTTCTCAGATTATATCTTTTATACTGTTTTAATCTTGCTTGTATACGGATATTTACATACCTCACCTCCCCCATTAGATTGTAAGCATCTTGAAGTCAGGGATTTTTTTTCCCATTTTATCTTTGTAATCCTTCCTAGCACAGGGTCATTGTACATGAAGTATATGGCTAATACAATATGGAAATATAGATACAAACTTTATATTTGCTAAAAGTTTGTAGTAGGAGAAACTTCTACTTTGGTATGGGCCCTCAGGATGTTATCAAAACTGAATTCAAGTTTTGCTTTTGGTAGGTATTGTTTAAGTTAACTAATTTTTTAGTTTTACACATTTTTATTCACTTTAATATAGCCAAACACATCCACTTGTTCTGAAAAAGGCCCAATTATTAGATTCAACAAAAGCAACAAAAGTAGGTATACTTGTATGGTATATGAATTTTTAGCAAAAATGTTTCTAATATTTCTCCATTTCATAAGATGTATTGATTCTTGCTTATGGTGGATTAAGTTAACTATTGATGAGTCACCTGACCAAAACATTAAACTATCAGAAAAATAAATCAGATGAATGCCTACTATGGGTTAATGGGACTCTGCAGATAGTGGGATAAGAGTAAGACAGTGCTCCATATCAGTTTCTGAGACTCAATTAAAATTGAGGAACAGTAAAAATGGATAGAATTTCCAACACATTGATGAATTTATAGATGTGGATTAAAAAACAAAAAAACCAAGGAGGAACAGTACATGCAGTGTGCACACAAGTATTTTACCCAAATGGAGTAGCATGAAGCTGAATTAGTGTCTCCATCCCCATGGCTAGGCAAGCTTTGTTCCAGGGACTCTTTCACTTGCCTAGTTGAGCAGCTCAGCAGAGGGTTAGCATGGCTTGTTAACTGCAGCCCAGACATGGAGGCGGCTGCCCCGGGAGGACCCCAGCCCTGAGCTGTCTCTTTGGTCTTCAGCCCAGTTTTTATTTCTCTCTAAATGATTCCAATTTCAGAAACTTTTCTCGAGGTTTTATTTGTCCTTGTCTTTCATTGTGCTTTCTCTCTGGGCATTCCGGGATCTCACAGGCGGCTAAGTACGGCATGTACATTCAAATGAAATGCAATAAAAAATAATTGAACATATTTCTTTCATGTCTGAGCAGTGGATTAATTTTCCCTGACACATCAGCGTGTGTGAGGT
Source organism: Sarcophilus harrisii (assembly GCF_902635505.1). Classification (NCBI taxonomy): domain Eukaryota; kingdom Metazoa; phylum Chordata; class Mammalia; order Dasyuromorphia; family Dasyuridae; genus Sarcophilus; species Sarcophilus harrisii. The sequence continues at coordinate 552,183,212 of NC_045428.1, forward strand.
TATTTTTTCTTTTCTTTAAAATTTTTTTTTCTCCTCAGAATCTTTTGGATTCCACTGGGTCTTCTCCATCTGTTCATCCCAGATATACAAACCGTCCCAACTTTACAGCTCATGTCACCATAATCGATAAATAATGGTCCCGGAAGGCCAAGGAGGGAAAATGTCAAGGCTAGGAACAGATCTGGGAGCAGCAGCAACAGACCCACCAGCAGGAAATGGAGCCAGCTGCTCTCCTTGCCATCAGTGGAGGGAATTAGATAATGATTAAGGAGCTGCACAGAACTAGAAGAAATGCACTCATGTATAATGTAAGGGCAGGGAGTAAGGTTAAAGGATGCTGGAGATTAGGAGCAATTAATGGATCCTATTGGAGACAACACTCCTGGAAGAAAGCAACATGATCCAAGCCATGGCCAAAAAGAATAAACAATATAGTTCTGAAGAAAGCCATGTTTTCCAGGGTCAATAGATCCTGACCAAGAATTCATAGGCTTATAGATTTTAAGTGGGAGGAGACATTAAACATCATGAAATCTTAAATCTCTACTAAAGTACATATTTTACCTTTGTGTTAATGATCCACCAGCTGTTTTAAGAAAGACATAAGTTCTGGATTTAGGGGAGCCTTTGTTCTGCAGTATCATGTTTGTGTTTGGGTCAGACTATATGTAGAGTAATGTTTTTTGCTTTGGAGTGTCACCATTTTAGGAAGGATGTACTGAGCTAGAGGGTGATTAGAGAAAAGCAACCACCATGGTGAAGGAGCTGGGCAACATGCCATATGAGGATTGGTTGAAGGAAATGAAAACATTGCTGTTCAGCCATTTTTCACTTAAGTCTAACTCTTTATGATCTCATTTTTTGTTGTGTTTTTTTTTTTTTTTTTTGCAAAGATACTAGAGTGATTTACCACTGCTTTCCCAATTCATTTTACAGATAAAGATTTAAGGCAAATAGGGTGGAGTGACTTGCTCAGGATCACCCAGCCAGTAAGTGTCTAAGGCTAGATTTAAACTCAGGAAGATGAGGCATCTTGACTTCAGCCCAGTACTCTTTGCACCAACCAGAAGCTCTAAATGAGGAAGGTTAGCTTAGGAAAGAGAAAACAGTGGGTGTGTGATATCAGTCATCAGACACTTGGCTGTCCCATGGAAGAGAGATAAGGCTTGTTCAACTGACCCTAAACTAAAGCAAACAACATTTCTTAGTAATTAGGGCTGTTCTCACAGTACTACCAGTGAATCATCCTCTTAAAAATTCCTTAAGCTGGTTGATGGAAATGATTCTCAATTGAAAATCTGGGACCATTTCCCCCCCTTCCTTTTTCTTTTCTGTGTTCAAGTCATATACCTGTGAATGAATTTTCTTAATATGAGAGATACACCCAGAAACAGGATTTTTAATACATTTACTCACATTGATGAAGAAAAGATAATATTCTTCCTAGACAATACTGTTCTTGAACCCTCTTTCTTCTAGTCAGACGAAAGCAGGAACTTCTTGAGCCCTCTGACAGTAGAATATATCCTTTCAGGTAAAGGAGAGATTTGTTGGACAGCACAAAGCTTGAGAGTTGCTAACAGAATGGCTACTCAATAGTTAGAGACTTGGACTCTAGAGAGAAGAGGGATGTTCTGGAACAATGAGACTCTGAGATGATGAAGAGCTTGGTTTTCAAAACTGGAAGTGCACTAAGAAACTAACTTTATAGCATGGAGGGAGTAGAGGATTTGATCTTTATTCTCTCTTATAATTGTAAGTTGTTCCAGATGGCATGCATCTGATAGAAGGGAGTTGAGTATATAGCAGCCAATAATATGCTTACATTCTGGGGAGATGAATAACCCATGGAGTGACCCGATAAGTCTTGAAAATGCTTGTAAGATTCTGTTGTAGAAATTTATTTCACTGTAATATAAGGGCAATGCCCTTTTAGCAACTCTTAATTCAGGTTTCTTTCTTGAGTGCACTGATTAAGAAGTATTTTAGGATTGTGATGTAAAATTAGAACTTAGCAGAGAGCGAAGAAAATTGCAAGGTCTGTTTGTGAGACCTTTATTTGTTTTTGTTTTTTGAATTTATTCATAGAGTCCTGTGAGTTTTTTGCATATTCTTCTTACAGGTTATGAAATAAAGACCATCTTGTGTTTCATCTGCCTTTGTTACATTGAGTGCTTGATGGAATTGGGAGTGTCTATTATACCTAATCACAAGTTATGGGCCAGTTAGGTAGTTGAGTGGATAGAGCATCAGGCCTGGAGTTAAAAAAAACAACTTCCTTAGTTCATTATGTGGCTTCAGACAATTACTGAGAAAGTCATTTAACCTTGTTTCCCTCAGTTTCCTCATCTGTAAAATGAACTGGAGAAGGAAATGACAAATATTCTAATATCTATGCCAAGAAAACCCCAAATGGCGTCTTGAAAAGTCAGACAAGATTGAAAAAAAATAATAAAATTCCTACTATAGTTAGAGATTATCTAGAGTACACTTTGGGTGGTAGAAATAATGAGCCAAAGATATAGGCCTTTTTGAGAGCCTTCCAAAATTAAAGTTGGTTTGTACAGGCCCAGAGCTTGGGAGCAGGGAGCAAGGCCATGGATTATAATGGAATTCTGAAGACAAAGTAGAAATAATTCTAATGAGGAAGAAAGGAGGTAGCTGCCTAATGAGACTGTACATGCATCATATTAAGAAAGATGGCAAAATATGGTAAAATTTAATATTGGAAGAGCTATGGGGAGACAAATATGCTGATTCACTGCTTGTGGAGTTATGAATTGGCCCAACTATTCTGGAAAACAATTTGGAATTATGCAAGAAGGCACTAAATTGCTTATAACCTTGGACCCAGTGATTCTACTACTGGATTTACACCCCCAAAATAATTAATAACAGAAAGGAAAAATATCTACACAAAGATATTTGTAGTATCTTATTTATGAAAAAAGCAGGAATATATATACATATATATTCCTGCTTTTTTCATATATATATATACTCAACAAGTGTGGAATGGTTGAATACATAGTGGTATATAAATGTAATGCAATGTTATTACATTGTAAGGAATCATAAATATGAAGAATTCAGTGGAACATGAGGAGAATTATGGGAGGATGTGATGCAGGGTAAAGAAAAAAAGGAGGGTTAAGAGAATAACTAAATAATGACTACAACAATTGTAAATAAAGGACATGTGGTAGAGCAAACAAACATTGGTCAATAACAATGAAACACCATTGGTTTGAAACTATAAAAATTATAACAAATATCCTTCCTTTCTATAAATAATGAATAAACTATAAAAGTCAGAAAGTGACATGTACTATCAGTCACAGTCAAGATATTAGTTTTCTTGAATTGTCTTGGAATAGGATGTTTTGTTAAGGGTTTCATGTGTGTATTTGTTGGGAAACATCTCTGTCAAAAGGAAATGTATCAATTAAAAATATAGGAATAAGTGTGGATGAACAAGGAACTCATCAACCAGCTTGGTCTTACAAAGACCCAATTAGAAGAGTCAGAGGCAGGATTACATAAAAGAGTAGAATTTGGTGTCAGGAAGATTTAATTCTCTGGGTGGCCATAGACATGTCGTTTAATCTATTTTAGGATCAGCTAGCTCTCTAAGTTTATCTACTAAGCTTCTTGATGCATTGGTAGAGGAAATTGTCAGACTAACAAAATTGTGGATATATATTCTATTACTGAATAGAAGAGTCAATATGACCTTATTAGAATATTGCCAAAGTCAACAAACATTTTAGAGTTTATTATTATGAACCAGGTACTGTGCTAAGGTCTGGAAATACAAATATAAACAAAAAGAAACACCATCTCTACCCTCAAGGAACTTTCATTTAAGTAAGAGAAGACAATAATAAAAGTGCTGAAAAGTTGATGAAGGGGAAGGTAGTTCCTGCTGGTCATGATGGAGAAATAACTCCAGAGACTCAAAAACAGTATCTAGACAGGAATAAAGGGGTAAACATGGCTGGCCCTCCTCATTGGAGGCTCCCAGCCAACAGAAGTTGGACAGGCACTGATTGGGTGCTTTTCAGGTGGTATTCTTGGTCTAGGTAGAGTTCTAGATGGTTTCTGGTGCCCTGTCAGCCTCTTAGATCCTGTGATTCATATTCAAGCTACTCATCCCCAGTTCTTTCAAATAGTCTTTGCAATCCAGACCTGCACCATTCTCCTTGATCTGCCTGTTATAGTCACCTCATCAACTGATTCAATCGCTTTGGGATAGTTTCTGGCTTACCCACAAGCCCATTTCCCCTCCTTTGGAGGTATTCCAGTTGGCCAATGAACTTGATGAAATATGTTATCCAGAACTGAGCACACTCTTCTACCTGAGATCTGAGCATAGGGACAGTGAGACTTTATTTCCACTGTTTGCAAATGGTGCCTCCATCAGTGTAGCTGAAGATCTCATTAACTTTTGTGGCTGCTTTGTCCTACCACTGAATCATATTTAACTTGAAAACGACTGTAATTTTCAGGTAAGGTTTTTGGTCCATTGTTTTATCCTGTCAAAAAACATTTTGGTGTCTGTTTCCCAATATGGTAACAAGCTCACCAAGGTTCATGTCTTCATCAAATTTGATCAGCCTTCAGTCTGTGTCCATGTTGAAGTGACTGATCAAAAATATTGAAAAAAATCAAGGTTGATACTTGATCCTTGCATGTTCTATTAGATTTCCCTCCAGTGTTAAAACAATCTTACACTTTGAGTCCAATCATTCAATTAATTCTGATTTTCTCTCTACTCACTCTCCACACACACACACACACATATGTATACACAAGTACATATGTAATGTACTATTATTGCTAAGTACTATTATTATTCAACTATTGTTATATAAGAACTGTTATGTTAGGGGCAACAAGGTAGTATGTAGTAGCCAAATCAGAAATTTCAGAGTCAGAAATCTCTATGTTCAAATCTGACCTCAGACCCGTTTTAGCTGTGTGACCCTGAATAAATCACTTCACCCTGTTTGCCTCAGGTGTCTCATCTGTAAAATGAGCTTGAGAAGTAAAAGGTACACTACAATATTTCTGCCAAGAAAATCCCAAATGAATCAGGAAAAGTCAGACATGACTGAAACAAATGAACAATAGCAATGAGAAGGAAAGAACTTTCCAGTGGAAGAAGGGTCTAGCATTATGAAGAAATGGTCCAGGGTCAGAAGACCCCAAGGACTAAGTGAAGTTCCTGACCAAAAAGGTGGCTGGTTCATGGTGGTGAAGTCCAGAGATGCAGACCCTCAGCCATGGTGGAGAAAGCCAACTTGAAGACAGGAAGGAAAGAGCAAACAAATGAAAAATCAAAGCTGAGTTCAAATCCTTCCTCTGACATATTGTGACTGTGTAACCTGGAAACATCATGTAATCTTTCAGTGCTGTAGGCCAGTGGTGTCCAATTCAACATTTTAATCTATTCCACTATATTTTAGAACATTGTTGATCTTGTGTCTGACAACTCTGCTCCAGACCAGAGCTTATTAAATTTTTTCCCCTCAGGTGCCACTAGGTGGTACAGTGGATAGAACACCAGCCCTGAAGTCAGTAGGACCTAAATTCAAATGTGGCCTCATACACTTAACACTTCCTAGCTTTGTGACCCTGGGCAAGTCACTTAACCCCAATTGCCTCAGGGAAAAAAATTTTCCACTCATGATTCCTTTTCACATGAGAAATTTTTACACAACCGTGGCATATAAGTCTATAAAAGAGATATACAATAGGGTGAGCAAATATAATAAAGATGACAATATTACCTAAACTAATCTATTTATTTAGCGCCATACCAATCAGACTCCCAAAAAACTATTTTAATGACCTAGAAAAAATAACAACAAAGTTCATATGGAAAAACAAAAGGTCAAAAATTTCAAGGGAATTAGTGAAAAAAAAAAATCAAATGAAGGTGGCTTAGCTGTACCAGATCTAAAATTATATTATAGAGCAGCAGTTACCAAAACTATTTGGTATTGGCTAAGGAATAGATTAGTTGATCAGTGGAATAGATTAGGTTCAAGGGATAAAACAGTCAACAAATATAGCAACCTAGTCTTTGACAAACCCAAAGATCCCAGCTTTTGGGATAAGAACTTACTGTTTGATAAAAATTGCTGGGAAAATTGGAAACTAATATGGCAGAAACTAGGCATTGATCCATACTTAACACCGTACACCAAGATAAGGTCAAAATGGGTTCATGACCTAGGCATAAAGAATGAAATTATTAATAAATTAGAGGAACATAGGATAGTTTACCTCTCAGACCTGTGGAAGGGGAAGGTCTTTATGACCAAAGCAGAACTAGAGATCATTACTGATCACAAAATAGAAAATTTCGATTATACCAAACTGAAAAGTTTTTGTACAAACAAAACTAATGCAGACAAGATTAGAAGGGAAGCAATAAACTGGGAAAATATTTTTACAGTCAAAGGTTCTGATAAAGGCCTCATTTCCAAAATATATAGAGAATTAACTCTAATTTATAAAAAATCAAGCCATTCTCCAATTGAAAAATGGTCAAAGGATATGAACAGACAATTCTCAGATGAAGAAATTGAAACTATTTCTAGTCATATGAAAAGATGCTCCAAGTCATTATTAATCAGAGAAATGCAAATTAAGACAACTCTAAGATACCACTACACACCTGTCAGATTGGCTAAGATGACAGGAAAAAATAATGATGATTGTTGGAGGGGATGCGGGAAAACTGGGACATTGATGCATTGTTGGTGGAGTTGTGAACGAATCCAACCATTTTGGAGAGTAGTTTGGAACTATGCTCAAAAAGTTATCAAACTGTGCATACCCTTTGATCCAGCAGTGTTACTACTGGGATTATATCCCAAAGAGATTATAAAGAAGGGAAAGGGACCTGTATGTGCACGAATGTTTGTGGCAGCCCTTTTTGTAGTGGCTAGAAACTGGAAACTGAATGGATGTCCATCAGTTGGAGAATGGCTGAATAAATTGTGGTATATGAATATTATGGAATATTACTGTTCTGTAAGAAATGACCAACAGGATAATTTCAGAAAGGCCTGGAGAGACTTACATGAACTGATGCTGAGTGAAATGAGCAGGACCAGGAGATCATTATATACTTCAACAACAATACTAGATGATGACCAGTTCTGATGGACCTGGCCATCTTCAGCAACGAGATCAACCAAATCATTTCTAATGGAGCAGTAATGAACTGAACTAGCTATGCCCAGAAAAAAGAACTCTGGGAGATGACTAAAAACCATTACATTGAATTCCCAATCCCTATATTTATGCACACCTGCATTTTTGATTTCCTTCACAAGCTAATTGTACAATATTTCAGAGTCTGATTGTTTTTGTACAGCAAAATAACGTTTTGGTCATGTATACTTATTGTGTATCTAATTTATATTTTAATATATTTAACATCTACTGGTCATCCTGCCATCTAGGGGAGGGGGTGAGGGGGTAAGAGGTGAAAAATTGGAACAAGAGGTTTGGCAATTGTTAATGCTGTAAAGTTACCCATGTATATATCCTGTAAATAAAAGGCTATTAAATAAAAAAAAAAGAGAGATATACAAATCAAACACTTACTGATAATGGATCATAATTCTGTGACCCCTACACTCATTTACAAAACCTCATTTGGGGTCATATCCCACAATTTAAGAAGCTTTGAGCTAGACAACTTTCTAAAACTAGAGATTACAGAGGAAAAGTTGACCTGTTGAGGAAATTTCTTCTTATGGGAATTCCTTATCCCATTAATATCATAGATCCAAACCCTAATGTTATTGTTATTGTCATCATTATTTACTATCTTCCAGTCTTGATCTGTCCATCTCATTCATAAAGGTATCATGAAGGACTCTATCAAATGCCTTCTTAAAATCCAGGTATACTAAAGCTATAAGATCCCCCATTCTATTAATCTGGATATCTGGTTAAAAATAAGAAATCAGGTTCTTGATTTGTCCTTGTTGGATCTTAATGTTCACTGCTTCCATTTCCAAATGATCTGAAACTATTATTTTCTTAAGTTCACTTTAAAAATTTTAATGGTGAGGACCATCAGTTTTCTGGAATCATTGTTGCTCATTGAACTGATCATAGTACTTAAGTCTTTTAAAATTGTTTATCTTACAATGTTGTTTTTATTGTATACATTGTTTTCCTGATTCTACTCACTTCTCTGAATCAGTTCATACATGTTTTTCCATTGCCATTTCTTGTGGTACAATGATATTTGATTATATTAATGTGATCATAATATAATATAATGTAATATGATATAATATAACATAATATATTCAGCCATTTAATAATTGCCCAGAATCTTAGAACAAACCAAAGGCCCTGAGAGTTGGAGATAGGAAGGAAGTACATTTTAGATATGGAAGGATAATTTGTTACAAGGGATGGAAAATCCATGTAAAGTAACAAATGCACCAGTATGGCTGAATTTTAGAGTGTTTGCAGGGGAATAATGTATAGGCTGATTAGAAAAGTAGAAAGTGACTCAACAAGCCTCCATGGGGAGTGGGTTGATACTGGGTAGGGGATATTGCTCATGGTCTAAGGATTGGATCCTCATTGTCCTGTCCCCTAACTACCTGTATATCCATGTGAAAGAAAATTGACTTTGAATATTGAGGCCTGGGAAGCAAATCTTGTCTCTAAGCTTTATTATTTTATGACTTTGGGCAAGTCAATTGAGCCATTTAGATCTCATCTTCCTCATTTATAAAATCAGGAAATTGGATTAAATGGCATTTAAGATTCTTTTCTGCTGTAAGTCTATGATCCATGATCCTATATTATTGTTACTCTGTCTCCCCCAATCCTGACCCCCAGAATGTAAACACTTTGAAGGCAGTATTATTTTGGGTCACTGTTATCTTTGTGTGTGTGTGTGTGTGTGTGTGTGTGTGTATAGTACCTGCAAATAGTAGGTGCTTAATAAATGCTCTTTTCTTCCTAGGCTCTGAATGTGAAATAATGAAAGGTTGTTGATTGAATGATTATAGGATTTTGTTTCTGTCAGTCCTGGTATAATTTATGACAGTTTTGCATAGCCACTTTTTTTTTTTTTGACTTCTTTTATAAGAAAGATGGTGGTAGTGAAATTTAGTGAATAGAGGACAGGCTTTGGCATGGGGAAGACTTGAGTTCAAATCCTGACTGAAAAAGCTTGGCTATAATGGTGCTCAAATCATTTAGTCCCTCAGTATCTTCAGGCAATTCTCTTTAACTATAAGTGATAGATGAGTTACTGATTGGGTTGGTAAAAGGACCTTCTACCTTGGAAATGAAATGAAAGGCCTGGACTGAAATAACTTGGGGAGTTTGTTGAGTTTGTTGAGAGGAATGTGTTATAAAATCAAAATCATAATCAGTTTCCTGATAAGGATGATGATGGTGATGGTGATGGTGATGACAATATTAAAAGGACCCCTCAATTATTCTAAAACTGCCTTTCAAACTTTCAGATGAATTCCAAGTTCTAGGGCCTAGAATTGAACATGTAAAGCTCTCTGCAACCTCTCTGTATGGACACTTCTCAGTTGACACTTTACTTATCACCAGCTAGAATATAAGCTCCTTGAAGGCAGGTATAATTTTACTTTTTTTATGAGGCATTTGGGGTTAAGTGACTTGCCCAGGCACACATAGCTAGGAAGTGTTAAGTGTCTGAGGCCAGATTAGAACTCAGATCCTTCTGACTTCAGAGCTGGTGCTCTATTCACTGTGACACCTAGCTGCCCCCTAATTTTATTCCTTTTTATTTGCAGTCTTCAGCAGAGTCCTTAATGCACGGCAAGTTCTTAATAAAGACTTATTGATTGATTCATTAATTCTACTATGATTTTATAGATATTAAAAGATCACGGAGGTAGAAAGGACCTCACATCCAGGCAAGAATCTTCTCTTAGGTCATTCCTGACAAGTCATCATCCAAGATCCCTATTACTTAGATTACCTCTAATCTATATATTCTGTGCAGATATTTTGTACATGTAGTTTTTCTCATTAGAATGGAAAGCAGGGACCGTGTTTTCACCTTTCTTTGTATCTGCCATGCAAAAAGGAAGGGAGTTATTCCCTAAGAGGGACACTAACACACAGGGATGGCAGTTGTAGGAGGAGACAGTTGTCCAAGAGGGCTTATTATTCAGCCCCTATTATCCTGCAGTTTCATGGGCTGCCTGTGACTTGTAGAGCAGACACAGCAAAGTATCAGTTTCAACCTCTCAGTGCTACACAGGGCTCAAATGCAGAAAAATTTTTCTACAAAGAGCTAACATAGCATTAATTGGTGGCTGTCCTGTCACCAGTGAGGTGAGCTGGTAGGACTGTGTGAGCCATGGGAATGAGACATTTCTCTAAAATATTTAATAAGGCATAAAGAATGGAAGGAAGGGGGCAAAAACCCTTAACTCTAACTATACCACAGGGTGAAAATAGCAGAGAATGGGGTGGGAATGCCTGGTCTTTCTGGGCTAATTCAGCCTTAACATATATGCTTTCTGAGAACTGGGACTAAACTAGGCAAGTAGGTTTTACCAGTATTTGGTACAATACCCTGCAGGTAGATTTAAGTGCTTGTTGACTGATTGGTTGAAATTGCTTGAAAACCTAATAAAGTAAGGAGTTCCCTTCCACCATAGGTTGTCCAGTCCATTCTTAGATGGATCTGATTGTTAGGTTCTTCTCCCTTTATTTTGCTTCTCTTGAACTCATTGCTTTCAGCTTTGCTTTCTGGTGTCATGAAAAGCAAAATTTACCTCTCTTTCCCTATGATAACTCTTTAAATGCTTGAAGATAGCACATATATCACTCCAGGGCTTCTCTACCCAGTCCAAACTGTTTTCAAAATTTCCCCAGTTGTCCAGATCACCTACCATCCCAGCCATTCTTCTCTGCTTGTACCATTGTTTAATTCTGCCAAAGAGATGATCCCAGTTGGACAATATATCATGAATTTCCTACTATTTATCAGACATCGGGCTTATGAATATACAAAGGCAAAAAAAATTAAACCCTCTCTGCTTTCAAGAAAATATATGAAGATGTCTATAGTTTTTCTATAATAATATAGAGAGACAAGACCTGTGAATTCACTGGTGTAGAGAAATCCCACATGGGGAAATTTCATTTACCGATGCAGATTGTCACCTTTCTGGCAACTTATAGTTTTAGATAGATGCCTAGAACATGGAGAGAGAGTGAATTGCTCAAAGTTACAGAATCATTATGTGTCACAGGCAAAGTTTTTGTGACTTGGTCACATTGCCTCTCTTTTAATAATTATAACTGATATGTAATGTGCTTTAAAGTTTGCAAAGCTTGTTTACCCTGCGGGAGTTTTGTAACCCTATGAAGTAGCTGCTTGCAGGTATTATGATCCCCAAGTAGTGGATGAGGCAGCTAAAATTCACAGCTTTGTCCGTGTGTCAGAGGGATTTGTCTGTGGTCAAACAGCTAAGGAGGTCAAACTAATGTGAAAGATTTTAGCTTAAAAAAGCCAAGGTCTCCCATTGCATCCAAAGCCACCTCCAGTTGTCTTGATCTATACTGGCCACTGAACCCAGATGACTCCAGAGGAGGAAGTGAGACTAATGACTTTCCAAAGCCCTTCCTCACTCAGATCCACTTGCATGTCAGGTCATCACCTTTCTGATGTCATGGTCCTCGTCTAAAATGAAGCTCAAGCAACAACTTCACTCCTAGCATAGGATACTGGACAGGAGAGTTATTGAGGAAACAGTAACAATGAGGAGAAGGGGGGAGGGAGATGGGGGAGGAAGAGGAGGAGTAGGGAGAAGAAGAGGAGGAGGAAAAGGAGGGGGAAGAGGAAGAGGAGGAAAAGAAGGAGGAGGAAGAAAAGGAAGAGAAGGAGGAGGAAGAAGAGAAGGAGAAGGAGGACAAAGAGGAAGAGGAGGAGGAGGAGGAGGAGAAGGGGAGGAAGAGAAAGAGGAAGAGGAGGAGAAGGAGGAATAGGAGGAAGGGGAAGAAGAGAAGAGGTGGGGGAGAAATGAGAAGAGAAGGAAGGGGCAGAAAAAGGAGAGGGAGAAGGACAAACCAGTATCAGAGTTGACTTGAACCTGGCTTCTTAAGTCCAGCAGCACTACTTTATCCTATAGGGTGGCTTCATTAACTGTTACCCAACATCTGATTTAGGCTCATGAAATATTTGAGCTTGGTCTTTGGGATATTTGCTCTAATCTTCCATTGGACAGAAAAGGAAACAGGCTTTGAGGAGGGAAGAAACATTTGCTAGTCATTGGCCTAGTAAGAGTTAGAATCCTTGTCTCCTGACTTCCAAACTTCATGTGCTCCTACTTTTAATTTTTTTTTTCTAGAAGTTACACCATATGCTAGCCCAAGGGCCAGCCTGCTCTTAGTCCTTTGGCCCCAGCTTAAGGCCACCAGGAGGATCAATAGGGAGGTGCTAACAGTATTTAGAGTTTGATTCTTTTCTGCTGGTTCAAAGAGTTGTTAATAAATGAGCCCCTTCCTTTCCCTGGTGAGTGTAGATTTGTTTTTGCTTTTTTATTGTGATTTGTTTGCTTTCTATCATAGCTATTGGAAAAATTCTGGCCCTAAAGTAAATGGCCTCTTAAGTGAAGAAGACATCTGTTCAGATATGGGCAAGGGAGGAAGAAGGAAGGGTAGACCTTGTGGTACTGGATATTAGGGAAGGAACAGAGGGCAAATCCCAGGGAGCATAGCCAAAGATTGCAAAGGGTTGGACAATGAAGGACAATGGAGCTAAAGGCTATACACACTCACTCAATAACCATTTTAAAGAGGCTATTCTGTGCCAGGGACAGTGTGAAACACTGAGTATAAAAAAAAAAAAAAAAAAAAAAAGAGTGCCTGCCCTCAAGAATCTTACAATCAAATGGGGGAGACAATATGCAAATATATATAAAAAGCAGCTATATACAGAATAAAGAGGAAATTATTAATAGAGGGAAATAAGAGGGGTTGGAGAGCTCTTCTAGTAGAAGGTGGGGTTTAGTTGAGACTTGGAAGGAAGTCAGAGAAGCGAGTGCTTCAGGTATTGGGAACAATGGAGAAAATGTCCAGAGTTGAGAGACTGTCTTACTCATGCAAGAACCTGCAGCAGGTCAGTGTCAGACCTGTGGGGACAAAGGTAAGAGGGAATAGGTTATGAAGGCTTTGAATGCCAAACACAGCATTTTTATACTTGGTTCTGGAGATGATAGGGAACCACTGGAGTTTATTGAGTGTGTGTATGTGTGTGTGTGTGTGTGTGTGTGAGAGAGAGAGAGAGAGACAGAGAGAGAGAGAGAGAGAGAGAGAGAGAGAGAGAGATGGATAGACCTGTACATTAGGAAATCACTTCAGTGGCTTCCTGGAGAATGGACTAGATTCGGGAGACAACAATTAGCACTATAATCCAGGCATAAGATGATGAGGACCTGTACTAGGAGGGTGCCAGTGGCAAGGAGAAAAGGGCAGGGAGAGGGAATGCTATTGGAGAGATGCTGCAAAAGGGACATCTATAGGCTTTGGCAACAACTTAGATGGGGGGAGAGGTGAGAGAGTCCACAGAATCCAGAATGATTCCTAGGCTGCAAAATTAGTTTTTCCAGAGCCATGGGGTCTGGGAGAGGGAGGGAACAGGAATTACTACTTCCAAACTATCCAGAAGCAGACATTCTACTTCCTCTTCAAGACCTCTGGTGCTGAAGAACTAGATAGGTATCACTCTAATGGTAAACTGGGTTTTTCCTTTCAGGATCCTATCTTTTTTGCAGCTGCTACTGCTAAATACTGCTTCTGCCTTCTGGGGCTAAGCAGAAGAAGCCCAAACCTTCCATTTTCCATGTGACTCAAAGATGGTGTTTTTGGTTTCCTCATCCCACCCCCTCAAGTCTTTTCTTCAAGTCTAATAACCCTGAGTTCCTTTCTCTGGGTAGTCTGGATTCTGGGAGCTCATTATGCTCTTCATCTTCCTTCATTCTCCTGTATATCAGTATCTTCCTTACAATGGTCCTCAAGTTCGCCTGCTTGGAGGCTGTCTATAATTGACAAATTGGAAGCTTCTGAGGGCAGCAATCCAAGATTCTTCTTCAATTTCTTCTCTAGTACCTGCAGTAAAACTAGACCTCTTTCCTAAAAATGTTCCTTAGCCTAGACCCTCTCCCTCTCCTTCTCCCCCACGCCCAGCCCTAGTAATCCTCTCCTCCCCACTTGCTGGAACCCTCCCCCCTTCCCCACAGTCTATTTCCATATTCCAGGTGTTGTTTCTGCCGGTTTCCTCATTTTAATGCAGTTGAGGACAGGAACACAAATTACTTTGTTATTTTATGATCCGAGGATGGTATTAGGGCTTCTTGAATGCCACATGCAAATTTATGCAGCCAACAGAAGTCGATGAAAACGATCTAGCAGTCATCCTCTGGGGGTCGCCTTCCCTCTGCTTCCAATGCCCAGCAGCCACTGGCTTGCTTTTCACCTCCAATAATTCTTCACGCCTGCTGCATCCGCTTCCGAATGTGCCCTGAAGTCAATCTAGGTTCTGATCCGATCTTTGGAAAGAGAAGGGCTACCAGGGTAGTCTTGACTGGGACTCAGGAGAGCCGGGCCCTGCTTCCAGTGAGCTTTGTGACACTGGATTCAATTTCATTCCATATAAAATGATGAGATTAGACTAGGTAATCTCTAAACTCCCTTTTGGGTTTAAATTCTATAGTCTAGGGTATTGGCCACACTGATGCAGTGGAAAATTTAAAAAGCAGCGAGGCTTGCTTCTGTGACTATATTGGATATAAGAGGGGGATTGTAGAAGGGAGAACATCATCCTTTTGGCCTGGAAAGGATTATGATAATGGATGATGGAGAGAAGATTATTTTTACTTTGCTTCTATTTTCTCAGCCAAAGAGAGTGATCTTCATGCCGGGTAGGACAAAAGAGGTGTGTGTGTGTGTGTGTGTGTGTGTGTGTGTGTATGTGTGTGTGTATGTGTGTGTGTGTCGTCAATAGGAAGCCCTCCTTCCATTCTTTCCTGGATTAATCTTTCCTTAAATGGTAAGTTTAGGTTCTAATCCTTACAATTTTGGGGAAATTCATTTTTTCACCTTCTGGAAATTTAAAAAAGACCTTTCTTTAATTTTTAGGGAACCCCTCTCCCTTTTCCTTTAAAAGATAGTATTATAAAATTCTTCCCCTCTTTTCTCCAGCAATGTTTCTCCTAACAAAGGGGTGTTGGTTTTTTTTTTGTGTTGGGTGTGAGTTTTGTATTAAAAGAGAAATTTAAGGTAAATGAGGGAGTTTGAGAACCATCCTCGAAAACAACTTGGTTTAACTCCTTAATATTTTCCCTTTGCGATTTGTTTTACTTTAAAAACAAAAATGGAAAGGGCCATGTCAATAAGGGGATAAGGAGCCCATGTGGGAGCTTCCCCCCCTTTTCCCTCCCTTCCTTTTTGGTTCCCCTTTCTCTTCCCTTCCTTTTCTTTCTTTTTCCCTTCTTTCCCTTTTTTATTCCCCTCTTTTGTTTTTTATTTTTTTTTTAATTTCCTTTTCCTTTTTCTTTTCTAAATTTTTTCTTTTTTAATTTTTCACTTTTTTTTTTTTCCCTTGCTTCCCTTTTTTTTTTTTTGTTTTTTCTTTTTTTTTTTTTTCCTCCCTTTTTTCCTTCCCCTTTTCTCTTCTTCCTTCTTTCTTTCCCTTTTTTTTTCCTCCTTTTTCTTTCCTCCTTTTTTCCTTTTCCTTTTGCTTGTTTCCCCATTTTTCCTCTTTCCCCTTTTCCCCCACTCCCTTTTTCTCCTTTCCTCCTCTCTTTCCCCTTCCTTGGCCCCTCCTTTCCCTTTTTCTCCTTCCCTCGTTCCTTTCTTCCTTTTTTTTCCCTCCCTTTCTTCCTTTCCTTTCCTCCCTTTTCCTCTTCCTCCTTCATTCCCCTCTTTCCCTCCCCTTTTTCTTTTTCCTCCCTTTTTTTTTCTTTCCTTGGTTCTAGATTTAAAGTAAAATCATGTGGAAGACTTTGAAGTTTCCCCTATCCTCGAAGAGATGCAGAAATATAGGCTAGATGATAACACAGTTAAGTGGTTTTGGAATTCATCAAACAAACAATATTGCTGTTACTTTCCATATTCTTCTCCTGGTTCTGCTTTCCCTTTGCATCGGTTCATGTAAGCCTTTTCAGGTGTTTTTCTGAAAGCATCCTCTAAGCCCAATATTCACCTCTTAATGTCTTCTCTTTTATGCTAAGTGAAAACAGAACCAGGAAAAGACTGTTTTAGTCTGTCAATAAATATTAAATATTTACTATGTGCTAGGCACTGTGCTAAATGCTGGAGATATTAAAAAAATGCAGAAACAGTCCCTTCCCTTGAGAAAGTCTAAAGGGGAAGGTAATATGCAAACAAGTAAATACAAACAAGATATAGTCGGAATAAATCGGAGATAATTAAGGGAGGGAGGGCACCAGAATTAGGGGGGTAGGAAAAAATTCTAAAGAAGACTGGATTTTTAATTGGGAGTTGAAATAAATAGTGATGGAAAGAAGGATTGAGAGCATTTCAGGTATGAGATACAGCCAGAGAAAATGCCTGGAGTTAGGAGATAAAGAGTCTTGTTTAAAGAAGAAGGCCAGAGTTCCTGTATCTTTGGGGTGGTGGTGAAAGGTAAAAAGACTGTAAAATGCGGAAGGAGCAGGTTACAAAGGATTTGGTTGTTCTCTTGACCTTGGGTTTTTTGATATTTTTATCAAATTTTATGAATGGCTTGGATGAAGGTACAGATGCATCCTTTTCAAAATTGTAACTGACACAAAGCTGGGGGATACTGCCAAAATTTGTAGCAAGTGAGTCAGTGAGTGAGACACCTGTCACTAGGTGTCAGTTATACATCTGAGGCCACACTGATATCCTTGAGTTGAATGTCCAGTTCACCTTGCTCATTACCCATATTCCAAACTTGTGTATAGACATTTGAGACTTATTATTTGATATTGCACTGTTTGTTAGCTATCGATTGCTGAGAATAATAACAACTAGGGTTTACATAGTTTTATAAAGTTTGCCAAGATCATATACACAATCTCAATGAAACCCCCAACAACCCTCTTAGAGTTTTACTACAGGAATTGTTATTCTCATTTTAAAGGTGAGGAAACTGAGGCTCAGAGAGGTGTCCATGGTAACACAACTCATAAAAGTCAGTGGCAGGATTCAAGCTCATCTCTTCCTGAATCCAAATCTAGTCCTTGATCTACCATAATAGTGGTTCCCAAAATGATGTCCAGGATCTCTTGGGAGTCTCCAAGATCCTTTCAGGAAATCTACAAGGTCAAAACTATTTTCATAATAATATAATACAAAGATATTTTAATTCATTATGGGACAAATGTCAACAGATGTAACAAACATAAACAAAAGCTCTTTGGTGTAGTGTCCTCGATAATTTTTAAGAGTATAAAGGGGTTCTGAGAACTGCTACACAAAACAAAACAATACAATACAATATGCACAGTAAGCAACGTTGTGCTCCTGACTCCATCTTCTGCTTAACTATACTTGACAGAGCACTTGGCACAGAATAGGCACTTAACAAATGTTTGCTATAATCACTGAATTGTTGAATAGCCTTGGAATGAATATTTTCATAAAATCTTAGAATTGGAAGGGACCTCCAGTGATTCAGCCCAGACCTGAACAAGAATCAGTATTATAATAAACCTGACAAGTGGTCATTCATTCTCTACTCAAAGACCTTCATTAAAGGAGAACTGACTATTCCCCTGATAGAGCCAATTCCAATTAAAAGTTTGCTTTAATTACTAAGAAGTTTTCCACTTCCAATTTCCCACTATTGGGTTTGAATGGATTTTTTCCCAACTTTTTAAAGTTGCACCTAATTCTGATTTCTGGGATTGAATAAAACAAATCTCTATATTTTTCCATGTGATACTTCTATAAATACTTGAAGATGGGCTATTATGTTCCCTGTGAGTCTTGTCTTCTCTAAGATAAATATCCATAGTTCCTTCAAAGCAATTGTATACACGGAAGAATCAAGGTCCTTCACTATACTACTTGTACTCCTCCAGCTTTTTCAATTGCCTACCTGACTTTTAGCACATAAAACAGAAAACAGTACTTCATATTGAGGCAGATAAAAACAGAGGACAGAGGGGAACCAATGTTTTTGTTTCATTTGGTTTATTAAGACCTTGTTTTTTTTTTCTTTTTAAATTATTAAAAGATTTTTAACAATTATTTTGAAAAAAAATTGAGTTTTAAATTCCCTTTCCCCCTCTTGTCTCTCTCCTACCCTTGAGAAGGCAAGCAATTTTATTTCAATTTATACATATGGGATCATGAAAAATATATTTCCCATATTAGCCATGTTGCAATAAAAAGCATAAACAAAATAAAACAATAAAGATAAAGAAAAACCTTTAAATATGCTTCAATCTGCAATCCTAGTTTATCAGTTCTCTATCTGGAGGTAGATAGTATTTTTCCTGATGGATCTTTTGGAATTGCCTTGGATCACTGTCTTACCCAAAGTATCTGGGTCTTTTTACGTCTTTCACAAATGATCATCCTTACAATATTGTTGTTATTATGTACACTGTAATTTGGGTTCTGCTCATTTGACTTTGTTCATTTAAATCTCTCCAGGATTTATCTGAAAACATCCTACTTATTTCTTATAACACAATAGTATTTCATTGCAATCATATACCACAACTTCTTCAGCTATTCCTTAGTTGTTGGATATCCTCTTGATTTTCAATTCTTTGACACTATAAGAGTTACTATAAATATTTTTGTGCAAATAGATCTTTTCCCCTTTTCTTTGATCTTTTTGTGCTACCTATTAATTATATTGCTGGGTCAAAGGGTATACACAGTTTTATAGCCTTTTGAGCATAATTCCAAATCATTCTCCAGAATGATTAAATCATTTTACAACTCCACCAGCCATGCATTCGTGTCCCATTCTTTCCCTACAATTCCTCCAGCTTTTGCATTTACCTTTTCTGTCACGTTAGCCAGTCTGATAGGTATGAGGTGGTATCTCTGAATTGTTTTAACTTGCATTTCTTTAATTAGTATTTCTTTAGAGCATTTTTTCAGGAGATTTTTGAAAACTGAAAACTTCTTCTGAAAACTACCTATTCATACCCTTTGACCATTTCTTAAATAAAAAATGATTCTTATTTTTATAAATTTGGTTAAGTTTCTTATATATTTGAAAAATGAAGGTCTCAGTTTTCTTAGAGATAGCAAAGAAATTCTGCTTTTGCCAAAAAAGGAAAGCAAGAACTCTTGCTACAACCAATGTCAACATGATCAGTGACATGTTGATGTCATTGTTATTGATGGTGTTCATGTCAACACCAAATGTGATGCCAGTTTACAGGCAAGCAGGCATGTTTGTAAGTTTACAGATATGATCAGATAGAAAATCCCAAGAGAATCCACAGAGTTTTTACGCTCATAGCAAAAACTCCCTGTGACAAAAAAAAAAAAAAAAAAGGTAACATCGGATATTGTTTCCCAGTGCTTCTATATCACAGGTTTTGAACCTTGGATCCAGTGATCTGTCTATAGATTTCAAGGATCTATGAACAAAAATGAGAAAAAAATATATGTTTATTCAATATAATTGGTTTCCTTTACTGAATTTTATGCATTTGAAAACATGATACTAAAATGAGATCCACAGACTTCATCTGATTGGAAAAGGGAGCTAGACTACATCATTAGATCCTAGACGAAAATCTTTCAGTTGACTCTTATTATTTCAAAATTGGAAATGTGCCTCATTTTCTCTTGTTCATCTAATGAAAAACATCTGTCATGGATTGGCTGGGGGACAAGGTAAATACTCATCTTCACCTCTATCTCATACCTAGAATCAGGAATTGCCTTTTCTCT
The DNA here is from genome assembly GCF_902635505.1 of Sarcophilus harrisii. Taxonomy (NCBI): domain Eukaryota; kingdom Metazoa; phylum Chordata; class Mammalia; order Dasyuromorphia; family Dasyuridae; genus Sarcophilus; species Sarcophilus harrisii. The sequence continues at coordinate 552,203,165 of NC_045428.1, forward strand.
GAGCACGTACTGGACGGGCTCATGTCTCCTGCTGGAGGCTAGGAAGCTGGTGTGAAATCTGCCCCCTCCTTACACCCCAGTTCATTATCCATCGTTTTTAGAACAGGTGTAATGAACACAATACCTGATGGGTAGGGAACATCCAGATGGCTCAGAAATTACAGGGCCATATGTTGTGTGACTGAGTTCCAGGAAAGGACACAGTTAGCTATGGGTGAGGCAGGACGCCTGCAGGACTTGGGCTCAATTGGGAAGAGCAGGGCTATAGAACTTTCCCTGGAGATGAGACAAAAACAGCTCCTTGGGCCAGTGCTCTTCTCCATCCCTGCATGAGTGGGACTCAGGAGACTGATGGTAGAAGAGGAAAAAAAATGCAAACCTGACATCTTCCTTCTGTTTTCTCAGACTTAGGTACCCAGGAACAATTGGCTGGTGCTATTTTGGAGAAAATATCATAGACCTGGAAATGAGGAGATCTGGGGTCTAGTCCTGGCTCTGCTACCACCAACAAAATTCTTGCCACTTCCCTTCCAAGAGATTTAGTTTGTTGTTTTTTTTTTTTTTTTTTTTTTCAACTGTAGAATGAAGGAGTTGGCAGATACATTTTCTGAAGTCCTAAGTCTAAGATTCCATGTTCTATCATGCTATTCTCTAAGAACCCATTGCTGTTCTGACATTTTTAGGGAGAATCTGAGTTATGGAATGGAAGGTCTGCTGGTCTCTGGAGGCCTGGTCTTGCTTCAGTTTCAGTTATGATAGTTCCTGGCAGTGTGACTGTGGATTACCTCTCAGCATTTCCACATTTTAGTTTCCTCATCAATTAGATAGAATTAATAATATTTGCTCTGACAGAGAAATTGTGAAGGAAATGCTTTATAACATGTAGATGTGATTTACTTAGTGTAAATATAAAAGTATCTAATATTCCATGTTTTAACACCCCTTCCAGAATTGGCATTTTGTGCTCTGTTTGCCTCCCAGCTCTGACATCCTATGTTCTAAGGGCCCTCTCAGCTCTGACATCCTGGGTTCTAAGGGCCCTTCCAACTTTGACATTCTGTGTACTAAGAGTCCTTCCAGCTCTAACATTCTGGATTCTAAGTCTTTTACCAGCTCTAACATTCTGTGTTCCAAAGGCCATCTCAGCTCTGATATTCTCTGTTCATTCTATGTTCCCAGATCAGATATCCTGTCTTTTAAGGACTATTCCAGTACTAACATTCTCTGTTCTAGGGGCTCTCCTAGTTCTTAGTTCTAGCTCTATGTTCTAAATTTCATTCTAGTTTTGTCTTCTTATATTCTTATTCTATCCTATATTCTATATTCCCACAAATTTTGACATTCTGTATTCTGAGGCCCCTGACACCGCATGTTCTAATGTTCTTCCTGACTCTGAGATCTTGTGGTAGAGCCAGGCACAAATCAGGTGAGGAAGGAGAAAGGAGTCAGGGCAAAGGTGAGCTCTGCTGACTGCCCACTTTTGTCCCTCTGACAAGCCCCTGTCTCAGGTCTGCTTAGGGTGGTGGTGACATGGCTAGGGCAATGTAATTAATGATAGCAAAGCACTTAGACGTCTCAAGGAGGAAGCAGCCATCCAAGTGCAAAATATTAGTTATGGGGAATGCATTAACATTGATCTCGGTGTCTCTAATACAAATCTAAATGTCAGGCCCATAAATCCCTCTTTAAGGGGCCAGGAGATGCTGCAGTAGGGAGGTCTGACTCAGTGTGGGGATGGAGGTATAGACTGCTATAGACTTTTGACCTCTGTTGGGTCAAGAAAAGGACCTCATGGTAAAAGGGGGGCAGAGCAGAAAAGCTCCACAAGGGCAATGCAGGATGTGCCGTATGTGGGACTTGGGGGTGGCACTTAAGTCTTTTTCCAATTCTGAAGCATTTCCTATAATTTAATTGCTAGATCACCCCTAACTTGGGAGAAAGGTTGGGCTAAGGCTGGAGGAAGATGGAGAAACCTCCATCCATTATGTAGAGGTAGAACAAGTGGGGTACAGTTCAAGACCAGCATACAGGTCAGCAACACTATGATACCAAGGGACTTTCTTCTGAGCTCCTTATACTATGGTTTTCACCTTCCTGATTTCCTTTGTGCTCTTTCTCTTAACAAAGACTCCTTCTCTCCAGAGTCCTCCAATGGAAAAGGGAAAAGTGGTAAATTCTAGAAGAGTAGCCTTGAAAGAGAGTTAAAGAATCTTAAACCTGGGGAGGGGAGCTTCAGAGAATAGGATAAGTTGTTAAATATCTTTAATTTTTATTGATACCTTCTGTTGTTGTATCACCTTTATTTCCAGATGTATCTTCCTACCTTGCCCACTGAACCAACCCTGACAAACAAAGAAAAATAAGAGTTCAGCAAAATTAACACATCTGCTGAGTCTGATGATATTTGCAATGTAGAATACAGATTGTCAGAACTGGGAGATACTTTAAAACACAGGAAGTCAGAATAGGGTGGGCCCTTAGAATACAGAATGGCAAAGCTGGGAGGGGAACCTAGGATATCAGAGCTTGGAGGGTCCTTAGAACTCAAGACATTTCTGCTGGGAGGGATTTCAAAACACAAAATGTCAGAACTGGGAGAGCCCATAGAACAGAGAATATAGCTTAGAAGGCCCTTAGAACACCGAGTATCAGATTTGGGAGGGCCCTTGGGGTACAGAATATGAGAAGTGGTAGGAATCCAGAAACTTAGAATATTAGAGCATAATGTTAGATTTATAAGGGAACTTAAAGGTAACCTAGATCAACCATTTTAGTTGTTAAAATAGACCTGGGCTCTAGGTCCTAGAGAGAGAAAATTATTTACCCAGACTCAGTTGTGCAAGATCCTTTCTTACAAAGGGAAAGGCATCAAATTAATTCATTAAAGCTGAATAGGAAGATTTTTATTTTAAAAAGAATACACAAATGACCATTTCTGAACCCAGAGGAGTGAATCCCTAATGGCCGAATTTAGTTGCTAATGAAGCAATATTTTAGGTTAAGAAAGTTTTCTTAGGGTTTTTTATATCAGATTATACCCAAGACAACACACATCCATCTGTCCTAGTAACACTTCCATCCTCTGGAGGCCACCACTGGGGCAGGGTGCTCACATTCATCAGAAAGGAAGCTGGAATTTCCCAGGTGCACCCAGAAATCACTTCTTCCCCTTGGGAATAAACTGCGGCATTTCAATCCTAAGACTGTTTGTTTTGATGCATCCTTACAGGGCTTACATACTTTATGCAACAATTAATTAGTCCTTATGAGGAGCACTAATTGACTAAGAACATAGTTTGTCAGCCACCATTTGTGTTTATGGCTTTCCACTTTTCCCAGGGACATAGGAACAAGGAGACAGCAAGCAGAGCTCTATAATCTATGTACAGTCTTGGCCACTGCCCTTCCTGGAGAGGAAGACATTCTAGTCTAAAACCAATTCATTTCTTTATTTCAAAATATCTTGCCCACGATAGCTTTTTTCTTCCTTCTCCTTCCCTCCCTCCCTCCCTCCCTCCCTCCCTCCCTCTCTTCCTTCCTTCCTTCCTTCCTTCCTTCCTTCCTTCCTTCCTTCCTTCCTTCCTTCCTTCCTTCCTTCCTTTTTTTTTTCCAGAAAAATCACACAGCCAGTAAGTATCTGAGGCTAAATTTGAATCTGGATCTTTCTGATTTAAGATCGAGCATTGTAGCCACTGGGAAACTTAGCTACGGGAGCATTTATGGATATAAGTGTGAGAGTGACCTGGCCAGTGAGCATTGATCTGCTGAGCCTATACTAAAGTAGCCAGTGATATAAAATGAAGGAGTCCTGATTGCCATATCAGAGAATGCACAGGAGTTCTATAACCACTCCTGGTCTGTTTCCTGAGTTAATTAGCAGCTGAACCAGAATTTCTGTGTATTCCAAAGGAGCTAACCAGTACCCATCCTCTCTTTGTTTTCTGCCTGATTGTGTTTGAACAAGGTAGCAGTAACTTCTGTTAGTCTTTGGTGAAGGAGAGCAAAGAGTGACTGGTACTCAGCCCAGCCCAGCAATGAATTGAAGATTTTGGCTGCTACAGGTGAATCTGTCTATTGACTAGGATAGATCAGAATTGAACTTGGTAGAGGGGAATGCTTTACGGTTGAGTCTACTCTTTCCAGGGACTGAGATAGTGAAGGGTATTGGGGGGAGGGGGAATACGTGTACTTATGACATCACTATATCTTCTTAGTAAATATTTCTTTATAAATGCTAATTGAAATTAATTGGTTAAATGATAAAGGGGTGCTCATTGCCATCAGTTAATATGAGGAAGAATGCAGCAAAATAGAAGCTTTGGACAATTGAAGTAGAGAAAAACTTTGAAACTACCAAGGGCAGCTTTAAAATCCTAAAGGGGGGGCGGATAGATTCAGCCCTCTGGGGAACCAAACTTATTACTGTGAGAGTTAGGTTAATGACATTCAAAGATGATAAAGACTATGTAAATATATTATACAACACACTCATATGGTATATGCAAAAATAAATACATAAATAAAAGTAATTTTCAAGGTCAGGGGCTAACACTAGCAGCTGGAGCCATGAGGAATAGCCTCAACTATGTGTTGACCCTGGAATTAAGCTTTGAAGAAAACCAGGCAAGGCATTCTGGATAAAGCAAAGGTTTGCAGATGTAATAAAGACCATTTTACGGTATATTGTCCTTAGCCTCTTGTTCTTCCCTCTTTAAACTCCTTTTTTTTTTTTTTTGAGAGCAGTTTCGGGAAGAGAAGCCTTAAAGGGAACATGAATGAGGTCTACAGATATCTGAAGGATTATCAAATAAATGTCAGAGAAGACTTCCTGGGATTTGTCCTGGAGGGCAAAAGCAAAAACAATGGGTGAAAGTTACAAGGAGGCAGATTTTACTTCAATGGAAGGAAAAATTTCCTAATAATTACAACTATTTTTTAAAATTACAACATTGAATCGTGTGTCCCTCCTTTGGGGAAAAAGGTGGGGGTACAGAGGTATAGAATGTTGCTTATTCTGTCAGACATCGATGTCTTATTGGTTGTTTTGTTCGTTTTCCTTTGTTACAAATTTCTTGTAACTTGCACTGGTGTCTGACTCTGTCCTCTATAGTCAATTAGACTAAAGCTGCTCTGCTCTCCAAATGATAGCCCTGCAGATATCCGAATATCTCTTCATGTTTGCTCTAGGTTTTCTCTTCATGAAATAGGAGCGTTTTTCAAAGAGGAGTTTTGAGATTGTATATTCGCTGGGACCTAAATTGAGAAACAACTGTGTATCTATCCATTTGTCTATCTATCCCACTGCTGATTGGCAAAGAAGCTCTGTTTCAGACTTGGGCAATTTCATCACTTCTTAGGCAGCCTGGTTTTCCCCTCCCTACCTCACCCACCCCAATTCCTCCCTACCCTGTCCCAGTTCACAGGAGCTAACATAATGTTGCCAGACTTAGTGTAGACATCTAATTAGTTTTAGATATTCTGGATCTCAGAAGTCCCAAGTGCTTAATAAATGCCTATTGACTAATCTATAAGGAGCTGGCAATGTAGAATGAAGGGGACTGGCCAAATCCATTATCTGATCTTTTACCTCTTCCTTTCTTATACTGTCCTCTCTGCTTAATATATGGACCCCAAGATTGCTAGTGAATGACTCCTTCTATCTACCACTCCTCATCCTCAATACCTTTTTATTTCTAGGGTTTTATAATTCTCCCAGAATACCATAGCCTCCATGTAGTCACCGCCTTACTACAGCTGGGTAGAGCTGAAGACCTATTTTTAAGTTAGGAAACTTTACAAGAGTAGGTTCTGGAGGGTGGCTACAAATCTCAATACTTCTCGGGCTTTGGGGGAGGAGGATTAACTCATTTTTAAATTTAAAATTTAATTATTAATAAACATTACAACATGCAAAGAATAAGAAAGAGGATTATATAGGAAACAGATCTTATGTCGGCTGGCCATGCTTGAGAATTCAATCACATTTTCTTCTGTACCTCTGATTCTTTATCGTCTTGCCAAGAAGCTGGAGGTGTGTTTGTTTCACAATGACTGGCTTCTTTGCTCAGAGTGCAGTGGTTTTTCAATATTACTTTCTCTTAGATATATATGAACTGATGCAAAGTGAAATGAGCAGAATCAGAAGAACATTTTACATAGTAACAGCTATAGTGTAACAATGATTAACTGTGAAACAAGATAATTCCAAAGGACCCATGATGGAAAAAAAAAATGGTATTCACCCCCAGAGAAAGAACTGATGAAATCTGAGTGTAAATTGAAATATAAACTCACATTCTTTGTTTCTTCCTTTTTTTTTTTTTTTTTTTTTTTGCAATATGGCTAATATGGAAATATGTTTTATATGAATTCACATGAAAAAAATTACTTCTTTTTGTATTGTTATGGCATTAATTGCATGAATTATCCTCCTGGTTCTGCTTATTTAACTCTGTTTCAGTTTACACAATTCTTTCCATCAAAATATCATTTCTTATACAAAATAACGTTCCATTACATTCATATACCACAATTTGTTTAGCTATTTCCAATTGATGTGCATCCATTTTATTCCCATTTATTTGCTACCATAAAAAGTGATGCTAGGAATATCTTTATACATTGTAATCCATCCCTTTGTCCTTGGCCTCCAAGGAGTATATGCCTAAAAATAATATCTCTGGGTTTAAGGGTAGACTTTTGGAATATAATTCTGATGAGGTGTTTTTCTGATGAATGGTGTTTTGGATCAAGATAAAATAAAGTACTGATCCCTGAGGCAAACAGACAGAAGGCTCTGATAGAGATCAGTGATCCCACCCTTTGGGGAGGTGATACAGTTTGAAATCTAAGTTTTGTCAAACTTCTGAGACCCACCCTCTAAAGAAATCCCAGGCATGTCCCTGAGATTAAGTTTTCCTTATACAATCTACTTATGGGCCATCCCATGGTTGCTGCCCTCCTTTGGGTTTGTCCTCCATGGTACTGCCACATTGTGTCTTTCTCCTTACCTCTCTTCTCCCATGTCATGTGGTATCTCTTCTAACTCTATTATTCTTCCCAAGCCCACTTCTCCTCACAGCTAACTAACACTTTTAGGGTGTTAAATCCCTTTCAGGATTTAGCTTGCCAGCTAAGGGCATGCCCCAGCTTCATGGGGCATTCCCTTTCTACTGGGTAACTGAGAGTCCCACAGAGGAAGTCTTTCATATGCTCTCCCACTGCGTTTCATATTTACTATTCCCCAGTGCCTATTATACCCCTTCATTTTGTATATAACCTATTCCCCTAAAAAAAAAAAAAAAAATCTACCTTTTACTAAAGAGAATGGCTATTGTGAATTCTTCACATGACCAAACCCCAACTTTTGGTGCCAAACCCCACATCATAGATCACACAATCTGTTTTACAGAATAGTTGAACTGATTCACAGCTTTTTTTTTTCCTTTTATGCAACACTGTTTTTTTGTGCTTATTCTTTCACAATCCCTCCCACCCAAAAAAGAGCTATTTTCCTTTTGTTCCCTTTGTGAACTTAATGGGTGTAAAGAATCATCTCTAAATTGTTCTTAATTTGTATTTCTCTTAGTATTAGTGACTTTGAGGAGCATTTTTAATGATTGTTGATATTAAGTCTCTGACAATAGTATTTTTTTTATTGTATAGTTAGCATAATTTCTTTGAATGTTATTTTTTTTTACTTCTTTTTCCTGATTGTCCTTCACTTCTGTGAATTTGCATTCCCATTCTATTGTTCTCTCTTTCTTTGGGGAGACTTGCTATCACAGATTCACATTTTTCTATTCTACCAATTATTTTGGCTGTGCAGGCCATCAATTCTACTTTCATAATTCTCATTTTGCTTTTAAACCACTCAGGAAAACCATTTTGGGGTTACATGTTCTCAAAATTCCACAGGGTCCTTTGTCTCACAACATTTTCCTTTGTTTTTAGTATTTATTCATAGATGCCTGACCTTGCTTTTTAAACTTGGAGGTAAGATTTCCTTCTGCACTGATGCTAGAGTTGAACTCTGTAGTTTGGGTCTCTGAGGCTCTGGGGAGAGGAATGAGTCAGTGTAGGGTTGAGCTCTATTTTTAAGCCCAGACAGATGTCTTGGTCCTTTCCCTCTGTTCTTCCATCTCTTCCATTTTTCTTAAAACAGAAAGCTGCCAAAGTGCCATCTATCTGTCTGTCTGTCTGAGATCCAGTAAGCTTTCACAGCCTAGAGCCCCAAATTTTCATGGCATTGAAAGAGGGAGGGAAACATGAACATGAGGTTATATTTTGTTGCAAGCCCATGGGTCAGTTCTTTGCTGCAGGTAGCCTGGTAAGTGAAAGGGGAAGGAATATTGAGTGAGTTCAAGGTAGGAATCAGTTTATTTTTATTTTTTCAAATCTTCTGGGTTCAGGATGTTGTAGACCATGGAGACAGCTGAACTTGCTTTACCTTTGATGAATAATTTCTGTTTTGAAGAGGTTTGAGAGATCTTGAAGATCAGAGAAAATGTCAAATCCCATATCTCATTGGTCATGTGATACAAAGAAATGATATTAACTTATTCTTCCAGGTCTCTACCATGAGGTTTGGCTCAGCAGTTGAAGAAGCAGCTAAGTGGTACAGTGCAGGGCAAGGAATCAGGAAGCCCAGGGCTCAAATCCCATTTCAAATACTGTTTGTCCTGGAATGCTGGCACTTTTCTGTGCCTCGGTTTCTTTTTTATATAAAGCTTTTTATTTTCAAAACATATTCATGGATAATTTGACAACATTGACCCTTGCATAGTCTTGTGTTTCAGATTTTCTCCTCCTTCTCCCTACTTCCTCTCCTAGATGGCAAGCAATTCAATATATGTTATAATTTATGTTAAATCCAATATATAAAAACATATTTATACAATTCTCTTGCTGTACAAGAGAAATCAGATTTTAAAAAAGGAAGTAAATGACTAAGAAAACAAAATGCAAGCAAACAACAACAAAGAGTAAGAATGTTATGTTGTGATCCATATTCAGTTCCTACAGTTCTCTCTCTTGGTGTAGATGGCTCTCTTCATCACAAGACCATCGGAACTGGCATCAGTTATCTCATTTTTGGAAAGAATCACATTCATTAGAATTGATTGTCATATCATATTGATGTTGCCATGTACAATGATCTCCTGCTTCTACTCATTTCATTAAGCATCAGTTCATGTAAGTCTCTTCAGGTCTCTCTGAAATCATCCTGCTGGTCATTTCTTACAGAACAATAATATTCCATAACATTCATATACTATAACTTATTCAGCCATTCTCCAACTGATGGGCATTCACTCAGTTTCCAGTTTCTTGCCACTACAAAAAGATATGCCTCAGTTTCTTTATCTGTAAAATAAAGAGTTTGGACTTGGCATCTTAAGATCCCTTTCATTTCTACAGCCTGACACTTCTAGGGTTTCTGGAGCTCTCTGATAATCTTAGAGGCATTTTCCCTGTTTCATTGATTCTTCTCATCCCATTTGCTATTTCCAGAAAGCTTTCCTTAAAGCTCTAGAGACAAGGAACTTCTTTGAGGAAAGTCTTGGCTGGGTAAGTCTCCTCATGCACTTTGTCTATTCTCATTGCAGCCAAAGTCATCATCTTAAGAGCCAGAGGTGCCCAAGGTGGGGAGGCTGAACAAGGCTGTTGGCAGAAGGAAGAAAATGTGGGAAAGCCAGAGCCAATCCAAATGTCACCTCAGCCAATGCTGAGCCAACGGATTCCACTTACTTGATGACAGCTGTATTGACGATGGCTTTAAATCTGTCATTAAGTTCTGTGGAGTCTTAAGCCATACGTGTTCCCAAGCTAGAAGGCAGGAATGTTGGCTGCCAGGGAAGGAGAAAGGGAGAAAAAGAATCATTTTTTTTTTTCTCAAGCCTGAATTCTGATCTCATTTCCTCAGGATTTAAGCAATCAAATTAGGCCAACACAGACCTCATTCAAGCAGGAGCTTCTTATGAGACTAGAAAACATCAATATTGTTTCTAGGAGTTAGTGGGGACATACATATATGTTTGCAAGTGTGTGTGTGTGTGGGGGGGGGGTGAGATGAGAATGAATGGGAATGATTCATTGTGAATTTTTTTTAGTTTGCAATCAGCTTTTTCTTTAAATTATAGCTTTTTATTTTCAAAATATATAAATGGATAATTTTTGAAATTCACCCCTACAAAACCCTATTTTTTAATTCCCCCCCTTCTCTTTCTAGCCCAGCCAACAAGTGAATCAATGTATGTTAAATATGTGCAATTCCTCTCTCTATATTTCCACAAATATCATGCTGCACAAGAAAAAATCAGATCCAAAAGGGGAAAAAAGAAGAAAGAAAACAAAATGCAAGCAAACAACAACAAAAAGAGTGAAAATGCTAAGTTGTGGTCCACATTCAGTTTCCACTATCCTCTCTTCTCTGGGTGTAGAAGATTCTCATCATCACAAGATCATTGGAAGTGGCCTGAATCATCTCATTGTTGAAAAGAGCCATGTCTATCAGAATATATCATTATATAATCTTCTTGTTGCCATGTACAATGATCTCCTGGTTTTATTCATTTCATTTAGCATCAGTTCATATAAGTTTCTCCAGAACTTTCTGAAATCATCCTAATGGTCATTTCTTATAGAACAATAATATTCCACAACATTCATATACCATTACTTGTTCAGCCATTCTCCAATTGATAGGCATCCACTTAATTTCCAGTTTCTTGCCACTACAAAAAGGGCTGCCATAAACATTTTTACACATGTGGGTCCTTTATGATCTCTTTAGGATATGGATCAAAGGATATGCACAGTTGGATAGCTATTTGGGCATAGTTCCAAATCGCTCTCAGAATGGTTCAATCAGTTCACAACTTCACCAACACTGTATTAGTGTCTCAGTTTTCCCACATCCCCTCCAACATTTGTCATTATCTTTTTCTTGTCATTTTAATCAATCTGAGATGTATGTACTCGTATCTCAGAGTTGTCTTAATTTGCATTTCCCTGATTTAGAGCATCTTTTCAAATGACCAGAAATGGTTTTAATTTCTTCATCTGAAAACTGTCTTTGACTATTTATCAATTGGAGAATGGCTTGAATTCTTATAAATTTGAGTCAATTTTTTATATTTTAGAAATGAGGCCTTTATCAGTACTCTTGAATCCAATTATTTCCCAGTTTATTGCTTCTCTTCTGATTTTGTTGGCATTGATTTTGTTTGTACAAAAGCTTTTTAACTTAATATAATAAAAATTATCCATTTTACATTCAATAATGTACTCAGGTTCTTCTTTGACCACAAATTCCTTCCTTCTCCACAGATCTTAGAAGTAAACGATCCTTTGTTCTTCTGATTTGCTTATAATATCACTCTTTTTGTCTAAATCATGAATCCATTTCAAGCTTATCTTATTATAGGGTGTTATGTGTAAGTCAATGCCTAGTTTCTATTATACTAGTTTTCAATTTTCCCAGAAGTTTTTGTCAAGTAGTGAGTGCTTATCCTAAAAGCTGGGATCTTTGGATTTGTCAAACATTAGATTACTATAATCATTGATTATTTGTTCCTGTGAATCTAACCTATTCCATTGATCGACTACTCTGTTTCTTAGCCAGTACCAAATTGTTTTTGATGACCACTGCTTTATAATATAGTTTTAAGTCTGGTATAGCTAGGCCACTTTTATTTGCATTTTGTTTCATTAATTCTCTTGAAATTCTTTATCTTTTTTTCTTTCAGATGAATTTTGTTTTTATTTTTTTCTAGCTCTGTGAAGTAATTTCTTGGAAGTTTGATTAGTGTGGCACTGAGTAAGTATATTAATTTACGTAGTATTGTCATTTTTATTATATTAGCTTAACCTACCCATGAGCCACTGGATATTTTTTCCAAGAAATTAGATCTGACTTTATTTGTGTGGAAAGTGTTTTGTTTTGTAATTGTCTTCATATGGTTCTTGACTTTGCCTTGGCAGTTAGACTTCATGCTGAATTATTAAAATCTGAGTTTTGAGAAAGTTTGGAGAGAGACAACAATTTTATTGGTGAAAAAAGTAAAAAATTTTGAGTATTAGGTAAAAAAGGAACCTTAGTATTATAATGGAGAATATTTCTGGTCCTGATGCAATTAGAAGGACTATATGAGATCTAGAGTAGGAGGGTTCATTTTACTTGGTAGAATCCTTTGTGTAAAACATGTTAAGAATTGGAAAGGGTCTTGGAAATTGGGCTAGCATAGCTCTAAGGGACCTGAGAACTTACACGTTGGAAATGAAAGAGAATAGAAAACAATGCCAGAGCTAGGAGGGCCCTTAAAACACAGGATGTGAGAGCTGGGAGGATCCCCAGCACTGTAGGGGATCTGGGAAGAGCTTTCTATCCTTTACTTTCTCTAATAGAGGTGGGGGAGAGAGGGGGAGAGAGAGAGAGAGAGAGAGAGAGAGAGAGAGAGAGAGAGGGAGGGGGGGAGAGAGAGAGAAGAAGAAGAGAGAGAGAGAGGGGGGGAGAGGAGGGGGGGGGGGGGGGGGGGAGGGAGGGGAAGGAGGTAAAGAAGGAGGGACAATAAGGGGGAGGGAGGGAGAAGAGAGACAGAAACAGAGAGAAAGAGAGACAGAGGGAGAGACAGAGAAAGACATATAGAGAGAGAGAAAGAGAGAGGGTGGGGGGAGGGAATGCCTAGGAAGAGGTTTTAGGGTTGGTGTGATCTTGCAAGACTGAGATGATTTTGGAGTGCATGATGGGTCTTGATTCTTCTATTCACTCTCAACTTCATTTTGTTTTTCAAAATACCTGGGAAATTGAATTCAAAGCCTGACACTCCTGAAAATTATACTTAAGAATATAACCTTATCCTGGATGTCATATAGCTTCTTGTTCCCTAAGTTCAGAGACTGAGTAATTCATATGTGTATGTAAATGTGAATGTATATATGTATTTGTGTGTATATGGTTTGGGTATGTTTGCAAACTCATTTGCATTATTGTTTTGCTGAATTTTTATCTTGTGAAGGAGTATGCAATGTAAATGAATTAGTGCAGCCAATTCCAAGAGTTCTAGTCCTGACTCCATCACTGTGGTTTCCATCATAGTTGTGTAACCTTAGCAAAAGGATGTGGGTTGGGACTGAGGTAGAACTAACATAGGCCAGAATGATTGGACATAGCCAATAGTGGATAGAGTTGAATTTAGAAACAGGAAGGCTATCATCCAATTTATCTTTGATATTTCCTAGTTGTGTGACCCTGGATGAGTCATTTAACCTCTCTAACCCTGTTTGCTCATCTATAAAAACAGAATAATCATAATGCCCATAAGACCATAAGGCCATAAGGCCTTGGCACTCACTTCATGAAATGATATGTGAAAAGTGCTTTGTAAATGTTAAAGCACTATATAATTGTCAATTATTACTGTTAATATTACTTATTTTCATTATTGTTAATTGTTCAGAAAACTTTTGACCCCAATTTCTTGTATCCTGACTCAGTATGTGCCCTGGACTTCACTCTTTATTTATAAAAAAAAAATTTTTCTGTATTTGATAAGTTTGGACTGCCTGACTATGCTGACCTAGGAGTTGGAAGTGGAGAAGATCAATAATTAGGGTTAGATACTAAAGCTAGAAATAGTCAGTGCTAACAGGAAAGATTAGGAGGAATGGATAGCATTAGAATGTGCTCATTGTCATACGACTATAAGACTGCTCAGACTCTTTGAGCCAGAGAAAAGTAGCATAGTAGAATGGAAAGGGTGTTAGCTCTCGAATGAGAAGCCTTAGATTCAAATCTTGACCGTCTTTTACTACCTGTGAGGCCATGGGTGAGTGAATTAACTTCTCTAGGGCTCATTTTTTCCATCTTTAAAATGGGGGTAGGTGGATTGGTTGCCAAATTTCCTTTCAGATCTAGATTTATGAATTTATAATTCTAAATTTTCTTCTGGCTTCAAATTATCAAGATCACATCCTGTGATTTTTGAGCTTCTGGCTTGTCATATGAAAAACATCTCCCCTGAAGCCTACAGGGAAGAGTGGGGTTTAACATTATATTCTCTCCCAGAGACCAGAAGCAAATTCCATATGCCCAAGCTCAGGCATGGAAATTAAATGGTCGAGATGATGACTCAATGTCCCATCCAGGAAAAAAGGATTCTTAAACTCATATTGCCAACCCCTTAGCTGTCTTCCAAAGAAAGCTTCTAAATATTCAACTGCCCCATCAGGAACTCTCAGCACAGGGCTCCAAGCATGAGGAATCAATTGCTGTTGAGTTGTTTCAGTCATAACTTCCTCCCAATTGGAGTTTTCTTGGCAAAGATACTGAAGTGGTTTGTCAATTCATTCTCCAGCTCATTTTACAGGTGGTTAAACTGAGGCAAACAGGGTTAAGTGACTTGCCCAGGGTCACACAGTTTGTATGTATCTGTGGTGGTATTTGAACCCAGGTCCTCCTGACTTCGGTTCTAGCTCTGTATACACTGCACCATCTATTATTTATTATCATTATTGTTAATTGTTCAGAAAACCTTTGACCTCTAATTTCTTGTATCCTAACTAGATTTGTGTCCTAGACTGGGTGATGCATCAAAGGGAATCTAAAACTAAAGCAACTGTTGCCTTAAAAAAAAGAAGTTTCTTTATATATCCCCATACAAGAGTCATTATGAAAGTAGTGAGCACCCTATTTCAAATGGTCATCAAGCAAAAACTTGATCATCAATTATCAGATGTTACCAAGGAGATGTATGCTTCCAGAAGGAGTTCAATCATGTGAATTCTGAGGTCTGAGAGTCTGATTTGATGATAACATTTTATTATTTTATTTAGCAGTTCTCTAGTGGTTAGAGACAGTCTTGGAGTCAGGAAGACCAGGTCTTACCTCTGACACTGATATTGAGCTTTAAGTCCACCATAGCTCCTCGATCTTTGAAAGAACAGACTGCTAAATTATTTAGTCACTTGAAAAGTTAGGTTTTTGAAATAGTATAGCTCAGACGATGGGCTTACTCTCTCTACTTGCCCTGAAAGGTTGGGGTTCTGAGAGACCAGCTGCTGCTTCTCAGAGTTTTGAGGAATACCCTGAGGGCTTGGGATTTCTAGTGCAGATCCTTATCCAGTATGTTCCCCAACTTCACTTAAACTGATGACCTCTCCCCAATATCAATTAACCAATTAATAGCAATTAGCTTTTGATGAGTACAATTTATCCTTATCCAGTGTGTTCCCCAACTTCACTTAAACTGATGACATCTCCCCCATATCAATTAACCAATTAATAGCAATTAGCTTTGATAAGTACAATTTACTGAGCAAGGACAATCAAGTCCAAAGTACAAAACTATCTTTCCCACTCCAAATTTATACTCTAGCCCCTTTATAGACCCACTCAGTCAGTGGAGAAGAATGGACTCAAAACTTAAAGTAGTTCCTATAATTCCCCCTTTGAATCCTTTTCTCCCTTCTAAAAATCTCCACAAAGTTCACTTCTGAGTATAGAATAGACCAGGGCTTCTTAAACTTTTTCTACTTGTGACAGCTTTTTGCCTGAGACATTTTTACTGAGTATATCCTGGGTATATAAGTATATAGAATAGATATGCAAATCAAACATTTATTGATAATAAATTATTTTTGTGCCTCTTACATTAGGTTTAAGAAGCTTTGACATAGACAATAGTCAAGCTTCTCCCACGTCTGCAACATTACGGTGCCTCAGCTATTGGGTCAGTTCATTGCTAACCTGGGTCAAGCAGGGTGCTGTTCAGAGATTGTTTCTCACCAAACTTAGATAATTAGACTGTTTGGCTCTAGTTACTGAGGGGACTTTTGATGTCTCTTCGGATTTTTCAGAGCCCATGAGGTTATAACCTATTCTGTCCCATCTCTAATTGTGTTGTTTTTATTGTTCAATAGTATCTCACTCTTTGTGACCCCATTTGAGTTGTTGTTAGTTTTTCTTTCTGTCTGTTTTGTTGGCAGAGATACTGGAATGGTTTCCCATTTCCTTCTCCAAGCCCATTTTTAATACTCCTATACTTAATATTCAGAAAAAAATAAACAGTAAGACACAAAAGAAACAAGGTGCCATGCATTCATGACCACATGGTGTCTACATGAAATAGCTGACACCCTTTCTACCCATTTCTACACCAACTGGAGGTCCATGGTTTTTTTTTTCCCTTTTTACTCAAAAGTCACTAGGTAAGATAGAAAGACGTCTTTATGTATATTTTGTATGTACATTCATGGCAGCCAATTAAAAGAACTGTATCACCTCTCAGTAAACCAACAGGAAATTAAGGATAATTGCATGTGTCTAGAAGCAGGCCAGGGCTTCTCCATTATATATGTCCATAAGTAGTCTCTCTCTCTCTCTCTCTCTCTCTCTTTCTAGATATAACTATATATAGTTATATCTACATATAGATATAGATATATAGTTATATAGATATCTCTCTCTCTCTCTCTCTCTCTCTTTCTCTCTCTCTCTCTCTCTCTGAGAGAGAGAGAGAGAGAGAGAAAGAGAGGGACAGAGACACAAACACAGACAGACAGAAACAGACACAGACACAGAGAGACAGGTAGGGACAGATAGAGAGACAGAGAGAGTGAGATCGAACTGGATCAGTTAGCTTTTTTCCTAAACTCAACAATCTATCTGCTATCTTTATACTTTTGCACATATAGTGGCACCCTATTGGGAGACTGTACTTCGTTTTACATCTCTCTTTTGTAGAGGCTCTTGCTTCATTCAAAGCACAGAGCAGGTCCCTGCTTCTACACTAGACCTTTTCTAATACTTTCACTGATTAGCACTACTTTCTATTTGACATTACTTTGCATTAATTTTCACATACTTTATGTAACAATAATTATTAACTTACATATCTGATGAATCTCCAGAAGGATACATAGGTCTTAGGGTAAGGGGTTTTATCTCAAGTGCCTAGCATAATGCATCATACACAAAAAGCTCATAATATATATTTGTTCAATTCAATTCAACTCCATATTCATGTTTCTAACAGACTTTTTGGATCCTAACACTGTTACACAAAAGGGTAGATCTCCTTTCTTTTAAGCTAAAATATCTTTATTTTTGTAATTGCTCTTTCCCTCTTTGGTTCTAGTTCTGCGATTTCTGAGAGAAAGATGAGAGAGCAACCAAAAGAGGGGATAAAACATGGTCCAATGGACCAGGAAACAGGAAACCTGGATCATAGTCCCAATTCTTCCAGTGATGTATTATGTAATATTATGGAAGAAAGAAGAGAAGAAAGGAAGGAAGGAAGGAGGGAAGGAGGAAGGAAGGAAGGAGGGAAGGAGGGAAGGAAGGAAGGAGGGGAAGGAGGGAAGGAAGGAAGGAGGGAAGGAAGGAAGGAAAGAAGGAAGGAAGGAAGGAAGGAAGGAAGGAAGGAAGGAAGAAGGAAGGAAGAAGGAAGGAAGGAAGGAAGAAGGAAGGAAGGAAGGAAGGAAGGAAGGAAGGAAGGAAGGAAGGAAGGAAGAAAGGAAGAAAAAAGGAAGAGAAAGAAAGGGAGGGAGAAAAAGAGGATGAGATAGGAAAGGAAAGAAGGGAGGAGAGGGAGGAAGGCAGAAAGGGAAGAAAGGAGGGGGAGGAAGGAAGAAAAGGAAAGAAGGAAGAAGGGAAGTAGCAGGAAAAGAAGGTGGGTAGGAAAGACAAAAGGAGGAGAAGGAAGGAGAAAGAAAGGAAGAGAGGAAAAGAGGAAGGAAAGAAGATAGGAAGTATATAAAGAAGGGGGAGGAAGAATGCATGGAGGTAGGAAGAAAGGGAGGAAAGAAAGAATAAAAAGGAGGGAAGAAGGAAAGAAAGGCAAAAGGAAAGGATCTTCGGGAAGAGGGAAGGTAAGAAAAGGGGGGGGGGAGAAAGAAGTGAGGAAGAAAATAAATATTTATTAAGTACCTATCATGTATCAGTCACTGTACAAAGTGTTTTACATATATTTCATTAAGCAAACTGTTCTCAGTATCCCCATCTGTAAAATGAAGAATTTCTTAAGTTCCCTTTTGCCCTTGAGATTTTATTCTCTTTCTATGGTAGCTCCCTTCAGCCTGGTATTCTAAGAGTCTTATAGAAAATTTTTAGGCAGCAAACATGTGTCATGAATTTTGCTGTTCAGAATGAGATGAAGAGAAATAAGGGCTCAGAAGCAATGGGTGGAGTGCAGGAAAGGCTTGGAAAATGATGCATCATGACAACTTTCTCAGTAAGTCCCTCATTTGAGTGGAAGTTAGATAAATTACCAAAACTTTGGTCACAACCACTAGAGAGACTCTGAGATTTCCTCAGCACTGAGGCTGCCATACAGGGCATAGAGCTCTTCCTTGTGGCTTCAGCCTCAGGAATATGACGCCTTCCATCTTTAGTGGCAACTCTCCCCACTCCTAGAAAGCTGGCAAACCAGCCTTCCCTCATCGCCCTCTCTTTCCTTGTTGCTTTTTCTCATTATGTTGATTTCAGTCCAATATCCATGAATGGTTCTAGTCTATGATCAACTGACCATAATTAAAAGCTATTTCAAGGAGCAAGCTGGGTAGGTTGGAATGACAATTTATGAATTAGGGCAGTTGAGTTTGAGTCACAATGATGTTTTGCCCTGAACAAGTCATCTCCCCCACTCTGGGCCTCAGTTTCTCCACTTGTAAAAATGAAGAGTTTGAACTAGATGGGATCTGAGGTCCTTTTCAGATCAGAGAATCTAGAATGCTGTGTGCTGGCAAGGATCTCATGCTAGCCATAAGCCCCTTTCCTGGGGCACTCAGACAGAAACAATAATCTGATGCGTCAATGGAAAGAAAATGACTTGTCAGTTTTGCCAAAACCCAACTCAGGATAAAATACAATTATGTCAAGCAGCTAACAGAGTTCTCATAGAGGAATGTGTTTTGTTTAATGCCTTGATCTTATCTGAGGAAAAATGAATTCTGTCAAATCCCTTGAAGCCTTCTGTCAAATTAAAACATTTCAAGGGGTGGGGAAGAAAGATCTCTTATTTTGATGGCAGAATTCATTGGATATGATCCTTTAATCTGTTCTCCCAGTGAAGCTCTGAGTTAATGTTTCCAAGGCCTGTTTATTCTGATATAAATGCTTCTTCCCAATTCACATCTGGCATACTACACTCAGTCCTGGGCACCACTTTTTGGGTAAGACATCAACAACCAGGAAAGAATCTAGTGGAGGGTTAAGGGAGATGGTGAAGGGCCTCAAGTCTAAATCATATGAGAATATTGTTCAGCATTCTATGCCCTAATTAACATCTTTTCCCATTTTATTCCTCCTCCTCTCCATTCTATTATCTAAAAAAATGGGAATAACCTGTATTATCTAACTCCTGGGTAATTATGAAGGTCAAAGGAGACAATATTGATTGGATTTTGTATAAATCTGTAGGTAAGTGTGAACACTTATTTGAGAACATAAATTAAGAGCCAGATTACTTTAGATAAACTCTATATTGTCGGTTGGTTGTCGTCCTTGATTCTTGAAGAGGATATCACTATATTAGAGTCAAAGTACAGTGTGTCCAATTGTGGCTGATCAGATCAAAATGAACTCTGAATATCTGCCTTAGGTCAGACACAAAGAGCCTCTAATGAACAGTTGCAGTAGATTCTCTAACTTTGCTCATCTCATATTTCTTCTGAGCTAATTCAATTTTGCTTTGCTCAGAGAGCATAGTAAGTTTTCTGATTTCGGTATGTCACGCTGAGTGGTCCTGTGTCAGTGACTCCCATGTTATATAATCAGTTCTAAAGTTCTCTAGAGACCTTGAGAGTGTCCTTGTATTGCTTTTTCTGACTATCTTGTGAGCAGTTACCCTGTGTGAGTTCTCCATAAAATAATCTTTTATTTCTTAATAATTATTGCTAGTGATAATTATTAGTAGTAATTATTGAGAATAATTAGCAATAATGAATAATCTTTTACTTTAGGTAATTTCCGCATCATACAACTAAGACAATAGAGAGAGGTCCAGAGAAAGCTTAGGCTTTGTCCAAGGTCATGATGGTGGCAAGCAGCAGAATAAGGATTTAAATCCAGATCCTTACACTCCAAATCTAATGTCTTATCCATGGTAATACATCATGAGCTTTATAGATTTATTGCTTTTTACTTATTATTGTTTTTCAGTTAACATTTATATATTTAAAGTTTGCAAAGGGCTTTACACTATTATTTCATTTGATTTTTACAATAGCTCTTTGAGGGAAGTGTTTTTTTTGGATGAGGAAACTGAGATGGAGAGAAAGGTTAAGTACTCTGCCCACTTAATGGAGGAAGATTTAGATATCAGAATAGCATAACTGCTAAGTATCTGAGGTTAGATTTGAATTCAGATCTTCCTGACTCCTCCTCTAGAGCACTATCTACTATACCAATTATGGGTCATTTTCTTTTTTTTTTTTCTTTATAATCTTATGAAGTTTATTTTATGTATTGAAAAAATACCTTTCAAATAAGAAATACCTAAGCTTTACTAGAAAATCAAAGGGGTCCCCCAAACCCCCCAAACTAAAAGATGTGAGTCATTTTCAAGCATTGAAAAAGAATATGTATGACTTGTTTTAAAACAGCTTTTTGGATTCTCAAAATATTTTCCTCATGGGGTTGGGGAGGGAAAATGATAATTACCCAGATTTTTCTGTTAGGATTTGTCCAGAGAAGGGACATCACCCTCACACCCCCATCAAGTCACAATAGGAATTGGAAGTAAAGAAAACAATAAAAATAGAAGCCAGTTACAGGCAAGGCAGCTCAAGGCTAAACATTAGGGAGTGAAGAATAGAAGGCTCTCACCAAAGAAATGAGCTGCCTCTGTGGATATAATCATATGAGAGTTTACTTCTCTCCGGTCTTCTGACCTCCTAATTCAGCACTAGCTGCCTCCCTCTGCCCCTTGGCTGATTGGTTCCAGTCAAAGTATCACAGGACAAAGAATGCCAGTGCAAAGCTAGTCCAGCTTTCCTGCTCACAAGATCTCTCATTCCATTGCTGGACATCTTGTATGGCCAGGAAATCTGTCTTCTCTTGCAATCTGCATTTTAGTCATTTATTTTTCCTTCCTCCCCCAGTAGCTCGTTTATGTTTCTTTTCAGTAGACTGTGAATATTCACTTGGGGGAATATGAACTAGGATAAGGGTGTGGGTCCCACACGGGATGTGTGGGAGATGTACCAAGTGCTTCCTTTTCTGTGTCAAGAAATTGGGACTTATTTCAAAGGGTTTTGTTTTTTTCTCAATTGTATAATCAGGGGGTTGGACTAAATCAAAGATTACTTCCACCTTGAGACTTCATGAGCCAGTGATTCTATGCTTTTTTCTTTCTCATTCTTTTTTCATTACTGGTAGGCTCAGCCTGGGTCCTTGTAGTCCATTTGTGTACATTCAAGTAAAGTTTTCTACTATTTTGACATGTGATTTTGGATAAATCTTTCTTCAATTCTGATAGTCTGTGTTCTAAGAGTCTTAAAATTCTGTGTTCTAAAGTCTCTCCCAGTTCTGACATTCTGTGTTCTAAGGTCCCTTTCAGTTCTGACATTCCATGATTCCATTTTGCTCTAACAAGAATACTCCCTGTCAGCAATTACCTTTAGGCCTCCCATAAAATCATCTTGAATGCTGCCTCTAAGTCACTTTTGTAATAATGCAGATTTTCAATATCTGTGTATATTCTGACTTTCCTTTCTAGCAACAATCGTGTTGTTTGTTATAAAACAATGGGGAGGTCTCTTTCAGGTTGGTTGATATTAGTTGGTCTCCTTCACCTTTGCTGGGTAGTTGTTACAGACAGGGTCTCTAGGAAAGCTAAGACTAGATAATTAATGTCATACCTTCTCTACCCAGATGATAACTCTTTAGCATTTGGTAGCCATCCCTATCTTCCCCCTGCATGGTTGTGGATAGATTTTTTTCCCTCCTTCAAGGCCAGTACCTTTGAAGATGGTGCAAGGGAGACAGGTTTCATCCTTAGTAGGATTCATTGTTCTATGTGTCAGAGTGGAATTAGAGTGGGCTAAGCATTTAGGGAAGGTGGCTACTGATAAGAACAGGTCTCCAGGTAGACCAAGGCTTGAGTGTGTTTCTGATCACCATCTATATCTAACATTAAAAATTGGAGCTGCTAGGGATGAGCCACTCCCTTCAGACCAATAGGTAGCTCCCAGATGCCCAAGTCCCAGTTTTGGTGGCTTTTCACTGGATACTTTGAGCATTTGTTGGCCATTACCTAGGTTACAGTCATTGTAATCTGGGATTTGGGAACGGTTCCCACACTTACATCCTCAATCAGTACCTGATTCACACAGCACATCTTGCCACTAGAGCTGGAGTATATTTTCAGCAATTCTCCCTCCCTCCCTTTCTCCTCCCCCATCTCCGAAGGCAGCTTTCTCTTCCGAAGATGATGAATAAACATATTCTATGTAATTAATGGTGCAGAACGTACAATTGCCAAGCGAGTGTCACTGTTTCTTTGTCGTGAATCGGCAACATTCATTCTTCAGGGAAACAATATATACTCATGCCCAAGATAAGCATATAATAATTATAGATAATTGCATTCCATATTTATAGATTTATCAAAATATAAAAAATTCTGGCTACAATTATACACCTACACTCATATCACAATTTAATAATTGTATGCTCAAAACTCAGCTGCTACACATCTTGTATGTGTAGCAAACCAGCATTTCAAACTCATGTGTTCCAGAACTCCATGCTGTTTTAGGTGCAACTACTATAATCCATTAGTCCTGGTAGTAGCTATTCTCAGCCTCTCTAAATGTCCTCCAACTTTTAAACTTCTTGCAGAGAACCTTTGGAATTATTTTGACCATTTCTTTTTTATTTTATTTTAAAGTTCAACTTTATTTTATTTTCAGTTCTGAATTATTCCCTTCTCAACTTCTCCTACCACCTTGAGAAAACAAAATTTGATTTAAAGATGTATATTAGAGCAAAATAAATTACAGAATTAACCATGTTCCCAAAAAAAGAGCCTCAATCTGTATCCTAAGTATGTTATATCTGTATCTGGATATGGTCAGCATGCTTCATCATTAATGCTCTAGAATTGTGGTTGATCTTTGTGCTGTGTTCAGAATTTCTATTTCTTTTAAAGTTGATTATTTTTACAATATTGCCGCTACTATATTATTTGCTTTTCTGTTTCTAATCACCTTGTATCAGTTCTATAAATAAGTCATAGAAAGTTTCTCTGAAACCCTTCCCTTCATCATTTCTAACAGCATAATAATAATTTATCACATCCCTTTATCATAAGGTGATAAAATATTCCTCATTTGATGAGCAACTCTTCACTTTTGAATTCTTGCTACCATGAACAGAACTGTTATAATTAATCCCCTCTTGTAAAGTTGGAATTACCCAGGGAAGAAGAGACAATAAGACTTGAATTCAAGGTTTTCACCTCATACCAAATGCACTCACTCTATTACTCTGAATTTTTAAAAATTCTTCTCTATTTTCAGTTATGTGTTATATATATATATTGTTAGTATATTAAAAAAATCTGTGCTAAGACTCTCTCTTTCTCTCTCTCTCACTCTCTGTGTGTGTGTGTGTGTGTGTGTGCATGTGTGTGCACCAAATTTTTTCTTCCTCCCTCTCTCCCTATCCCCCTTCCCAAGACAGTAAGCAATCTAATGTAAGCAATACATGTACAATCATGTTAAGCATATTTCTATATTGGTCATGTTATGAAAGAAGAATCAGAACAAAAGGGGAAAAACCACAAGAAAGAAATAACAACAACCAAAAACTAATTGAAAAAAAAAAAAAAAAAACAGCCTGCTTCAATCTGTATTCTGACTCCATAGTTCTTTTTCTGGATGTGAATAGTATTCTCCATCATGAGTCTTGGAATTATCTTGGATTACTGTATTGCTAAGAAGTGTTAAGTTTATCATAATTAATCATTACACAATAACAAGCATTTATTAAGTGCTTACTATATGCTAGGCACTGGACTATGCTTTAGGTATTCAAGAAAAGGCAAAAGCAGTCCCTGCTTATTAGGTATCTTGGAGATCCCAAGTATGGTTATTACTATTGTTTAAGCACCAAGCATAACTCAGGCACACTACAGACTACCTTATGGGGATTAGTGTGACAATAGCTTCCTCCCTCTGCAGTGGAACAGCCTTGATACATCAAGGAAGGTTGGGCCCTGGTTTTTGATCTCTTCTCACATTTCAGCTTTCCTCAAGAGAGATTTAATTGTTAGTATTCTGACTTTGCAATGATTACCTAGAAAAGAATTCCATGGACCTGTTCAAGCTTTTATATAGGGATATACTGGCCTTTGGTGGCCGCAGGTATAATAAGATATATGTCAATATGTCCAGACTTTAGAGATATGTACCATATACATTCTTGGCTCATGATAATGCTAAGATTGAGTCTGGACCTGCCTTGATCCCAAGATATATACACCATTTTTATGGTGACTAACATTTAAAGGAAAGTGAGACTCAGAAAACTTCAGTGACTTGCTCATGATAATTCAGTCAATTAAGTGTTAGAACCAGGGAGCCCTATTGGAAATCTTCATTAACCATCCACCTTTCATATGTCACATTTAGATCAGAAGGAAAGATTTCTTAAGTGCCTACTATGAACAAGGTATTATATGTTTTACAAATATTCTTAATTGAATTTCACAGAAATCCTTAGAGGTAGATTCTGTTATAATGTCAATTTTATAATTGAGGAAACTGAGGCAAACAGAGGTCACTCAACTAGAAAGTTTCTGAGGCCATATTTGAACTCAAGTCTTCTGGAATTCAGGCCCAGTGTTCTAGTCACTATAGAGCCCCCTAGCTGCCCTTAAATTGATTAAGAACATACCAACTTTATCTCTAAATAGTCAGTACTTTGTATGTTTCTTCCCATCTCTCTCTCTCTTTCCCTCTCTCTCTCTCTCTCTCGATAGATATAGATATAGATAGATAGATATAGATATAGATAGATATATTATCTATATCTATATATCTCTATATATGGGTCATCATTCCACATGCCACAGAATTGAGCTGTCCACTCAAACATGCTCTTTTATACTCTCTGTGGTTGACAGCTTCAGTTTTGCTGAATATTTAAGGTCACTGCAATAAATCATTACTTGGATGAATTACAGGCTCCAACATTGATGTGTACTACATCTGACTACAGGAGCATACAAATAGCTGGACTAATAATAGCAATCGCTGACAAGTATATAGTATTTTAAATCTGCAAAGTTTTTTTACATACATTGTCACTTGCTTTGACCTACTGCCATTGACTACCCCACTTTAGATTTAAGGGATCAGAGTTTCTACGACTTAAAACCTATAGAAGAGTTCAATGGTTCTTAACCTGGGGGCATCCATGAACTAGCATAGGGAAAATGATTTATTTTCAATAATCTTTCATTTTTTTGTAATCCTATCCATTTTGCTTCATGTACTTTAATTTTTTTTAAAAAGGGTCATAGATTTCACCAGAAGGGGTACATGACAGAGTAAAAGACTAATAACCTTGGCTATAGACTGATGGGAGATCCTAGAAGTTTGGAATCAGAGTGATATCTCTCTTTCAATCAACCAAATAGTAATCCCCATGACCTGTTGTTCAGTCTTCCTTTCCCATCGTGATTCACCCTGTGTTGCAAAAGGTTCACCCAGATCCTAAATGAATGTTCACCAAATCTTTTTCCAAAGCCTATGATCATAGATAGGTGACAAGAGCACAATGGATTATCAATAGACAATAATACACTGATGATGAGATCACTTGCTAGTAGACTCTAGTACTTAATAGATCAACAAAACTATGCACTTGACAGGACAAGATGGAAACTATTATATTCATGGATGAACTGGAGTTGAATGGTCTTTCTTGCTTGCTATCTCACCTGGCTTCAGTCTCAAGAGGTTAGGATACATTCTAGTCAGAGAGATAATGTGTGGGACCATGTCAAATGGACACTGCAGAATAAGGAGACCAATACTTTGAGAGAATTTAATCAGGCCAGGACACACTTATCTCACAACATTAATAGTTCCCTTCTTCATATGGTCTTTTGAATATTGTCTTATGACTTTCCCAGTTCCTTCTGCTCCCATAGTTTTTTCTCTTCCTATCAATGATCCCAGACTCTGATGGACAAGATCTTTTCCTTACCTTGTTGGGAACCATGCATGTCACTATCACTTCCTATAGCCCTCCATACCTCTAAACAAATACCCTCTCTTCCTATTTCCCCTTGCTTTCCAAGACCCTATTTATTCATTGTTTTCTTTTATTATTATGTAAGCTCCTTGAGGGAAGGGGCTATCTTGTTTGCTTTTATTTGTACTCCCAGTACTCAGAACATTACCTAAAACACAGTAAATGCTCTCAATGCTACTCTCTCTCTCTCTCTCTCTCTCTCTCTCTCTCTCTCTCTCTCTCTCTCTCTCTCTCTCTCTCTCTCTCCCCCTCCATCCTTTCTTCCATCAATTTCTCTATCTTTATAGTTCATTGCTACAAATCCCTTTCTTCATCTCTTGCCCAGTCCTTATATTATTATTTTTCTATTTTTATCTTTTTTCTAATTTTTAAACTAAATATTTATATTTTATTCTTTCTACTTAGCCTTTCCTAAGTAAGAAAACAAGAAAAGGTTACATTGGCCCCCATTAATTGCTACCAAATCACCAACAGGATTCAGCCCTATTCCTAATCTAAGTTTTAGAAATTCAATAGCAGGTGGAATCAATCTAAGGGGGATTTGCTTAGGTGGCTCTCAGTATGATTACTCCTCTGCCTACTCTCTCTCTCCCCCAGGACAGACACAGATCCATATCATTACATCTAGGACATGTTCATGAAAAGTTAATCATCACATTTCTGCTTCACTTGCATCCTACTCGTCAAAGTGCTCTTTTGTCAAATGAATTTGCCTTCAATGTCTATTGGCTGAGCCCTTACTCTTCAAGAAATGGGAAGATTTATTTGATCATAGTAAATGAAAGACTGTAAGTCCCTCTGAGGTGATTCATATTTGGGCCTAATTGATTATTAGTGTAATTGCTGTCAGGGTTGGGTAGCTTGATTATTAATTGCTTGTTCTCTGATAGGACCCCCAATGCTGAAGTGATACCCATTCATGATAGACTGTTTGACCCTCGGAGATGGGAGAAAGGTACCCACAAGAAAGCGACCCTCAGAGGTCATCTGTGGGCCACTTCACATGATCACTATGGCTAAATAAGCACTACCAGCTACCAGTCAATCTCTTCCCTGCCTCCCTCACTTAATATAACTTACACATTTCTCTTGCTAAGCTTTGTTCCTCCTCCACCAGTGAAGAAGTCACTTCTTCTATTGTCCTATCCATCTTTCAAAGTTCTATTCAAATCTGTACTCTGCAATAAAATTCTCCCTGAGAAGTGTAGTGGATAGAGTGTTAGAATCAAAAAGACCTGGGTTTAAATTTTACCTCAGATACTTATTAGTCTATATGATTCTGGGTAAGTCAGTCAACTTCAGCAGTTTGTAGTAAACTGAGGAGATTATGATAGATGGCTACAAAGATAACTCCCAACTGTAAATCCATCATCCTGTGACCCTCCTCTGACATCATGATGTTAAAAATAAAGAAAAGATAATGTAGTTAAGCTGGAGGGGTGAGAAGACAACAGCTAATGGCAATGATGGAAGAAGGCACCAATCTCTTTCCTATGTTAGGACTGCTTGCCGTCAGAAAATAAAATTAAGGACAAATATCAATGATAAAGTTAGGGAGATAACGTTCACTGCTATTGTTGACCCTTACATGAATACCTAGATTTAAATAGGAAGAAGAGAAACAGTCAGGAATGGTGACAAACACTAACAGATATATAGGTTTTTTCTTGTTTATGCTTGGTTTGATAATAATTAACACAGGGTCATTTACAAGATTATCTAGATACTATCTTTCTTCTTTTTAATAATTTTAATTTTCAAAATACATGTAAAGATAGTTTTCAACATTCACCTTTACAAAACCTTGTGTTCCAAATTTTTCTACCTTTCTTGACCCCTCCCCTACATAGCAAGCAATCCAATATAGCTTAAACATGTGCAATTCTTTTAAACGTATTTCCATATTCATCATGCTGTGCAAGAAAAATCAGATCAAAAGGGAAAAATCATGAGAAAGAAAAAAGTAAACAAAAACAATAACAACAAAAAGGTAAAGATACTATGCTTTGATTCAGGTTCAGCCCTCATAATTCTCTCTCTGGATGTGGATGACTCCATCACAAGTTGATTGGAATTGCCTTGAATTACCCCATTGTTGAAAAGTCCATCACAGTAGATCATCACATAATCTTCTTATTGTTGCCAGTATATACAATGTTCTCTTGGTTCGACTCACTTCATTTAGCATCAGTTCATGGTAAGTCTTTCCAGGCTTTTCTGAAGTCAGTCTGCTTGTCATTTCTTATAGAATAATGACATCCCATTATATTCCTATACCATAATTTATTCAACCATTTCCCAACTGATGGGTATCCACTTAATTTCCAGTTCCTTGTCTTTATTAAAAGGGCTGCTCATGTACTATTTTTCAGAATTATGTATAACTTTGGCATGCTAAAGCAGCAATTATTTATTTTTAAAATAAATTTTATTATATTTCTCAGACGCACATTTTCTCCTTCCCACTCTCCTACCTCACTTTCCCAACTGAGAAAGCAGAATAAAAACCCAGTTTTGAATGGGGGATAGTTAAGCAAAACAACTTCTCTTATTGGTAAGATATCATTTAGCTCTATAAATCAAATGTTTTCTTATAATCAACAAACAATAAGAATAATAGAATATTATATTTTTTACATCCTTTAGTCAATTCAGTGATGGTGAAAATTTATGAAAGTCTGCCGATTCTTTTCTTATGCTCATCAAAGATTCCTTTTATAGGTACATAAATTATTATCATGAAATTTTTATACAGATGGAGAAATAGGCATATAAATCAATAGATAGATATTGATGCTCTCTCAGCCATCTCTTTTTTTTTTTTTTTTTGGCAGTTATAAAGGCTAAGATTTTTTCATGTCTTTCATATCTTCCCTTCCTTCATATATCTTGATGTCCTTATAATTATTTTGCCTTCAGATATACTATATCTGAATGTACTTGATTCAGTCCATCTGCTTTTCCCACTTTTGTTCTCTTCAGCATCATTTCTACTTATTCTATAAGTATACTTGGTTATTGTGACATCAGAGGCCAAATATGTTGGTTTCCCCGACTTGGATGATGAAAAGTTTGTTACAAAAATCTTTGCAGATCTTTTCTATCTTAGATCTGTTTGTTGTCCTTCTTCCAGTTTTAATTTATATGACCTGGGGATGAATCTGCTCAGTTGGATCTCTTCCTAAGTTTGCCCTAAATTGGCTTTATTCTCCATTACTTCATTCTTTCATGAGGTGATGCTGTGCATAATCTTCTGCCACTTCTCTATGTAAGATTTTACAAATGATTTTCTATTTTAATCGGGTGTTGCCCTTGGCTGCTATATCCCTCTACTTGGCAAATAAGTCAAGAATTTGCTAACCATGCAGTTAGATTCTTTTGGTCTCCTTGTTATGACATTTGATTTATATTGATTAAATTTCTATATGAAATTATTGTAATTGATGTCAATGTCTTTTTGTCCACTCATTTCCCATTTTTTGGCATCAATAACTCTTTTAGATGTGTCAGGTCAGCTTTGTTTTAATTGCTTGGCATATCTTATTCTCATTTTTATTCTTTGTTCTAGCTTGGTATTAAATTTGATCTATGCTTTAATAAGTCCATGATCTGGACATACAAAGACAGGTGGTTCAGGAATTACTTCTACATCTGTGACAGATCTGTTAAAATATAATGGTAGAAATTACCTCTTCTTTTTCTAAGTGCTCACAAACCATCCACTAATTGCGTTGGTCTATTTTTTGCAGATCTGTGGGACTCCACTCTCTCCTTCTTTTCCCAAACCAGGGAGGCAATTGCCAATCTCTGTTTCTTCAGCACTGCTTAGTTTTCTCACAGTCCCAAAATGGTTCTTGCCAGTGGTTCAATCATTTAATCTTTATGGTCTTCAGTTTCCTCATCTGTGGAATGGGAGTAACCGTACCTGCTTTATCTATTTTACAACAGGATTGTTGTGAGGCTTAAATGAAATAATACTTATGAGGCTCAGAGAACCAGAATTCAATAAACTTTTATTAAGCACATGTAAGATCCTGTGCTTAGTGTTGGGAAAACAAAAATAAAAAAAAATAATGTTACGACTTTCCTCATTGTTGTATCTGTACATGTTATATTTTATTAGACATGGCTTTTTCAGGGTCACAGAACAAATTGGTAGCAGAGTCACTGATTCCTAGGCAAATGTTACCATGGTAAGCAGAAAATGGGTGTTGTTATCTAATAATTGACCAGCTTACTCTTGGTTGTCCAGGAGGCAACATTCTGACCAAAGCAATCTGGACAGGAGTGGGAAACGGAGAAGTAACAGGAGGTGGGGTCATGTATGGCAGACTAACTTTTCTCAGTTATTACAATGAAAGACTTTCTAATTTTTGATATTTAACAATAGGATAGACTGGCTTGAGAGGGAGCTGCCTGTCATTGGAAGTATTCAAGAACAGGATGGATGATGGAATTCCATGGATGCCATGGAGGAAATTCCTAACTAGGGTAAGAGGTTGGACCAAATGACCTGAAAGTTTCTTCCAGTTCTAAGATTCTCTGATACTCTGGATTAATTCTGGAGGCAAAACTGAAAGTCCCCTGGTTACTAGGGACAGATTCCTAGGGGAGATGGGCAGACTAGAAGAGTCATGGATGACCTCTCTCCTGATGATTCTCCCAACTCATACAAGGGGAAGATGAAGTGGATAGCCTGTACGTTGCTGAAGGTCAGCTGCCTGATCACTGTAAAAGAAACCCAAGCCTTTGCAGTCCTCCCTCCTAGCCACATAGGCTTCTTTGGGCATGAGGGGCAGATCCCCTTTTCATTACACATTGAGGACTCTGGCATTTTCCATCACGAATCCCTTCTGAGGAATTTGTCAGAGCATCTACATGTTAGGAACTTGAAAGGGGAAAACTGCTCCCCAGGCCCAGGCAGGAGCTGGGGAAAGGGAGATAATAAAGACAGTGAGGGATATTGATGGCATGTAAATGGATTTAAAAGTTTGCAAAAGGTTAACCACATCTTGCTGTCTTGAAAAATTTCCCTCGAAATGACTTGTTAGGAGACTTCTTTTACTTTTCTCTGTGCTTTTCTCTCCTCTCAAATGTATCTTTTACAAAGCTGGTAAATCAATATTCCTAAAACACCGGTCTATGTCACTTCCTTAATCAAAAAGTTTCTGTGGCTCCTCATTGGCCCTGGTATGCCCACCTCCCTATCAACTTCCATATTACTTTTATTAATTTTTGCATTTAACTATTTGTGGTGATCCATCCTTCTCCCTTTCCCTCTGCCTCCATGGAAGGTCATTGAGGGCAGGGGATATCTCACTTTTGTCTTCAGCAGAGTCTTTATTTCTTAGTAGGCATTTGGTATATGCTTATTGATTGATTGATTGATTGAATAGATGAAGAAACAAATTAAAATCCTGCTGCTTATTGCCTGTTTTTGAAGAGAACCAATGATATCATGGGACGATGTCTGAGAACTTAACCTAAGCAAGGCAGAATTGCAGGAAGTCATCAATCTTACTCTCTTCCAAAATCATTCAGATCTACTGGTAGGACAAAAGTCAGAACTATTGGTAATGGCCGGGGGTGCAGTGGATGACCTTGGAATCTTATAACTTCCTTATAACTCCTTATAACTGCCAGGTGCCCCCTACCTCATTATTCAGGAAAAGGGAGGCTGATAATTCTTGGAACTGCATAGTCCATTGGATACTCCAGAAGGAAATCCCTAAGGGTCCCCAATGACTTCTTACTCCATACACAGCCAGATTCATCTTCCTAGCACATGCATTTGTACAACATAGCTCCTTCACACCCTGCAGTGCTTGCTGTTCATTCCATATGACTGACTCCCGATTCTCCCACAGTGACACCTGCCCCCTCCCTGCTGATGCCTGAGATCCATCTGACAGCAGAAAGAACCTTCTTTTTCTTGATGAGAATGGGGACGGTTGCAAACTGGCTAAAAAAAGGGCACACATACACACATTGTCAAACTCATACTGTTAGGTAAATGAATGATTTCAGAGCTTTTTCAAGAGCAAAGTTTGATGTGATAAAGGAGAAAGAAGGAAAGGGCCCTGTATGCCTGGGAATGTGAATGTGAGAGCTGCAGAGATAAAAAAAAATAAAGATAGAGCATTTATTAAACCACTAAATGCTGAAGATGCAAATATGGGCAAACAAGACAGTCTTTACCCACATGGAACTTATTAAGAATGGAACAAAGAAAGCTGGAAAAGAGGGAGGGGAATTACCTGCTTTGTGGTATGGTATGGAAAGCTGTGGGCAATGGAAGGGAGATGCAAGAAAGGAAAGAAGGAAGGAGGGAAAGAAGGAAGGAAGGAAGGAAGAAAGGAGGAAGGAAGAAAGGGAGGAAAGGAAGAAAAGAAGGAAGAAAGGAAGAAAAGAAAAAAAGAAAGGAGGGAAGAAATAAATGAAGGGAGGGAGGGAGGAAGGAAAGGAAGGAAAGTAACAAGTGGTGATTAATGTGCCTACTATATGCCAAACACTAAGATAAACATTTACAAATCTTATTTAATTTGACCCTCACAACATCTCTGGGAGGTAGACGCTATTTTTACCTCTATTTTACAGTTGAGGAAACTGAGGCAGCCAGCAATTAATTGATTCACTCACACAGCTAGTGAAAGTATGACACTAGATTTGAATTTAAGGCTTTTTGATTCCAGGCCTAATGATTTATCCACTGATCCATCCAGCCAATGATAAGTTGATAGGAAGTCTTAGGGTGTCACAATGCAGAATCAGAGATGTAACGATTCTACAATTCATCACAAAATACAGTATTTCTTGTGCTGATTAAAAAGATCCCACTATCTAGTCCCTACATTGTATCTCTGAAATAGGTGCAAGCTCCTATTCTTTAATGTGTGAGTCATTGATTCTGGCACAGAAGCAAAAGTTCTTATTTTCAGGTCATGGGTTGGTGCTTGTTGTGCTTCAGAAGCATTTATTGGTTGTCTTTGCGTACACTTGAGAGGCTTTTGAAGATTCTGAGGTAGGTCTTGAGGTGATGAGCTTATCACAGACCAATAGCAATTGTTAAGACCTCAACTTGTCTCCATATTTCTAGTAGCAGAAGGGGTATGAAAGAAGGGGATAGTGCTTAGAGTCACTCTGTTAGCCAGAGAACCTAGGCACCTCTGTGCCTGGGAACACTGAACATCGCATCATCAATGCTGAAAATTCTACGGGCACAAACCAGGAGACCATTTGCCTGGGGTCTGAAGTGATGAGCAGATGGCCACGGAGGCAGAGACCATAAATTCCCTGTTTGGTCCCATATCCAGTCTGGAGTTTATTGTCTAGATATAATTGCTCTAATTGCTATTTTCATGGCCAATAGCATTATGTGAGGGTGCTAAACTCAGAACGTTTTTAGTGAGCCTTAGGGCTGAAAATAGCCATGGATGGATTAGGTCTTGAGGCAAAAGGGAACAGTAATAGAATTTGGATCTACACAGGAATACATATGTCACTAGGGGCATTTCAATGATTTAGAATCTTAGATTCTAGAGTCTTAGATTCCTAGAAGCTGTGTGTGTCCTGTGCTCAGGGTCCCATGATGTCTGACTGCCAGGTCTTGTGACCTCTGACACAAGTATGTCTGAGAAGGGCTCAGCTGTGTTATTAAACATGCTCTGAGCTGCATTTTTTCTCCTCCAGATTATTTTTCCTATCTTCTATCAACTCAGCTCCAAAGGCAAGGCAGGAGGGTCATTTTAGGTACACCCAGCCTCTGGAGCCTTTGTGTTCCCCAAAACAACATCTCATTTAACCAGACAAGAAGGTGGTTCTCATTCTAGAGTTCTGAGGCTCCTTATTTTCATAGCTTGTTTGCAAATAGCTTCCCAGTAGGAGAGATTATCTTCCTAATTCTTTGAATTGGCCCTGCATCTCTAATTATGGCACATGGAATCAATAGAACCTTTAAGTGATAGAATCATAGAAATCTGGAGCTTGAATGGACCTTCAAGATCACTTGGTATAGCCTGACCAATTTACAGATAAAGAAATTAAGGAATAGTGTAAGCCTTTAGGAAACAAAGTGATGACTGCTAAAGGCAGTATGGGTTCAACAAAAATGAGTCATGTTTGGGTTTCCTAACTCCTTTTGTCATGGTAACTAGGCTGGAAGATCTACAGGATGTCATAAATGCAATATAACAAAGTCCCAAGAAAGTAATTGGTAAGGTTGTTGTGAGGATCAAAAAAGATAATATCGTAAAGCACTTTGCAAACCTTTAAAAAACTATATAAGTGGTAGTTCTTACTGTTATTATGAGGGCTAAATAATAATCTAGTTAGATAAATATAGAAGCTGTTAAATGGCAAAATCCAAAGAATAATCATTAAAGAAAGATGTCAGTCAGTGGAGATGTCTGTGATAGAGTGCCTGGGGCATATGTCCTTGGTCCTATTTTACTGGATATTTTAAATCAGCTATTTGGATAAAGGTATAAATGACCCAATTAGCATATTTTCTGGGAAGTAGAGTTAATAAGTTGGACAACAGAATGGGGATTAAAATATTTTTGATAAATTACACATTGGATGGAATCTAAGGAGACAGAATAGATATGTGATAACACTGATAGAGGGAACTAATTCTTTCTACCAATGCAGGTCAATATTTTCTCAACAACAGACTTAGAGAATCATTTAGAGAGCTAAGAAATGAATGAAGGAGGAAACATCTAATTTTGGCTGACCACATCATGGGGGTCTCCATTGTTTTTGGTGAGCAGAAAGTGTCTCATTCAATGCCTTACCACTATATGGAAACACTAGGAAAATGTTGATGTTAAAAAGATCCATGATGGAAAACAAGCACAATATGATTCATACAATCATAACTGTTTGGAGGACTGTCATACAGAAGAGGAATTAGTCTTTCTCAAATTCACAAAGTCAATGTATTTCAGAGACAGACCCAAAACTCATGTCTAATAAAGATTAGAGAATAAACATTTATTAAGCACCCTGTATAAGATACTATGCTGTGTTATAAATATTACTTCATTCAATCTAATAAGATGAATTTTAACAAATTATCCTTGTGATAGGTTCAATAATAAGTCTTGCATTTCTTTAAAAAATTAACTGCATCATTGGAAAAATGAGGATGGAAGCAACAGGAATAAAGAATACTGTGAGAGAAATCTGGGCGTATTGACAAACTTCAGTAACTTAATAAATTAATTCAACATGCTATAAAAGCTAGTGGGCTGTTATTCTGCATTCTAAGGGACATAGCATCCAGATGCAGTAATTCTGCCAGATGCTGCCCACTTTAGACCACAGCTGGAATACTGGGTCTTGTTCTGGGTGCCCCATTTTATCAAAGATATCACTGAACTGGAATCCCTCAAGAATGGTCACAATAGAAAGTCCAAGTTGTGCTATTTTAGATTGTAGGAACCAGAGATGTTTAACAAGGAAAGAATGATACTTTAATGATAGCAAGATCTCACTGATTGGAGAGAGTTCCATCCCAAGATGAAGATACCCCCTGGTCTATGCCTTCCCTACATGTGTGATGCTTGTCTTCATGGTCTACCCAATGTAATAGAGGCTTTCTTCAATTTCTTTTGACATCTCAAAGAGATGTAAAAAAAAAAGGGATTTACCCTTGAAGAATCTTGTTAACCATCTGTCATCCCTTACCATGTGACCAAATCATTTACTCATCCTGTCATACATTTCCATGAAGACATCATTGACTGCTGTTCCTTATTGCTACCATGTTGCGGCTTGCTCATCCCCTCCATAGGCTTTTCCATTTCTTTTTGTGCAATGTCTCTTTCCATGTCTCACTACTACAGACCACTAACAGAATGTTGGTGCAAAGAAAGAAAAAGAGAAACAAAGAAAGAAGAAAGAAAAAGAAAAAAGAAATCTGAAAGGAGACAACTTCTCTTCTATAATAGAAGTTGTCTTCAAATATTTGAAGGACTGTCACATGGAAGGAAGAATAGATTGTTCCCCTTGGTCCTAGAGGGCAGAACAAAAGAACAAAGGTTGGATTTATAGAGAGGCAGATTCAGCATTGTTGTGAGCAAAAACCAAAACAAAATAAATCTCTAACAATGTCTTAAATGGAACTGATAGTCTCAGGAGTTTCCCTCATGGTGATCAGGGATATCTATCCTGCAGAAAGCTTTTGAGAAGTCACAAGTTGAACTTAGTATCCTTTCCAGGTCTTTCTCAGCTCTGATAGCCTTAGGAGTTTCCCTTATAGAGATCAGGTGTATATATCCTGCAAAGAGTCTTTGAGACGTCATAAGTTGGACTTCATATCCCTTGGAGGTCCTTCTCAGCTCTGAATTTCTATGGTTTACTCTCTAAAGTCCCCAGAGGGGAAGCATCTTGCCCTGAGTGGGTAGATAAACTCAAAGTCCAGTGCTGAGTTCCCTACACCATCTTGTCAGATCATGAGAAATATAGCTGAAGAAAT
The DNA here is from genome assembly GCF_902635505.1 of Sarcophilus harrisii. NCBI lineage: Eukaryota > Metazoa > Chordata > Mammalia > Dasyuromorphia > Dasyuridae > Sarcophilus > Sarcophilus harrisii. Next base: position 552,239,911 of record NC_045428.1, read on the forward strand.
GCACAATTGAGCTCAAAATGAATTAATTCCCACAGAGAGGGAACAAAGCAAGACATAATGAGGTGTCCATTGTGTTGGGCAGGAACAACTTAAAAGGAGAAAGCCAGAAGAGAATAAAAAGAATATGGGAAATTTCACACATTTCCCCACAGATATTGCTGTGGTATCCTACTTTTGTTCAGAGAAGATGTTCCCCAAATGCCTGTTGACATAAATGATGTTAATTGAATCTGACACTGACCTTGACCCATGCCAAATGACCTTGACTCATGAGGTTCATCTGAGGAGTTATGATGGTATCAGTAGGGAGAGCTTCCTGTTGGAAATTCCTTTCACTACCAGGTATCACAGTGCCTCCAGAATTTTATCAGGTGCTAGATTTAAATTTGGTAGTGATCTCAGAGGTCATCTAGCTCAACTCTTATTTTTTTTATGTTAAACATGGTAGAAATATATGTTAAATCCAATATGTACATACATATTTATAAAATTATTGTGTTGCACAAGAAAAATCAAATGAAACCAGTAAAAAAAAAAAAAAAAAGAGAGAGAGAAGCAAAACAAAACACAAGCAAACAACAACAAAAAGAGTGAAAATGCTATGTTGTAAACTACACTCAGTTCCACAGTCCTCTCTCTGGGTGTAGATGGCTCTCTTCATCACAAGATCATTGGAACTGGCCTCAATCATCTCATTGTTGGAAAGAGCCGCGTCCATCAGATTTGATCATCATATAATTTTGTTGTTGTCTTGTATAATGATCTCCTAGTTCTGCTCATTTCACTTAGCATCAGTTCATGTAAGTCTCTCCAGGCGTCTCTGAAATCATCCTGCTGTCAATTCTTATTTCTGAATGAGAAAATTGAAACTCAGAGAGAAGGGATGAGCTCAAAGTTATACATTTAGAATTTGATGGAGGTAAAACCCAGGTCTTTTGACTCCAAATCCAATACTTTTTCCCATTGTACCACAATGCTAAATCCTAGAGAATTTCCTGAGGCATATGGAGGATGAGTAACTTGTAAAGATAGGTGTGGGACTTGGAATCACACAGCAACCATAGTTTAGAGGTGGGATTTAAACCCAGCTTCCAGAATTCGAGCCTAACATTCTAATCTAGTGACATCAATTGGACTCTTGTATTACAAAGATGGATTATAAAAATGGAAACTGATATAGTCTGCCTTCACAGTGCTAACTATCTAAAGCAAAAACTGGTACAGGGTACAAAACTGAGGTGTCGGAGAACCTGGGTTCAAATATGCGTTGGGAACCCATCGACTATGTGATTGTCACTTCCCTTAATCTCATTTTCTTTATCTGCAAATTTATAAAGAGGTAACCTCCCCTAAAGTCTTTTCCACTTGTAAATCTTTAAAACTATAATACTATGAGGAATGAGATGGGAGTGTGGAGAAACAAAATCCTTTTAAAAAGTGCCTTAGAGAGAACCAAAAGCTGTTGGAGTTACCAAGTTAATGGGTAATCATGGTGATTATATGCAAATCAGTTTCCAGCTAGCTTCTAAGGAAGACCGATAGCAAAGTGGTTGCTAAGGTAGTTGGGAACACTGCTCCCCCCATCCTTGATTGAACAAAATTGTCACAATAACACTTGGTATTGTATTGCTCTAAATCTAGCTTGGCCTCCCCCTCTTATCAAAGCTGTAATCTAATTTTTCAAACCTAAGAGAAACCTAAAATGTGAACTAACACATATAACCTTTTAAGATTTGCCAAATGCTTCATGTGCATTATCTCACCAGAGCCTCGGGACAACCCTGTGAGCTGGGAGTTACCGGTATCATTCTCCCCATTTTCCAGACTAGGAAGAGAAGATACGTAAGCCCATACAGTGAAGTAGAATGATGTGAATTCACGTTGTTGGACTCTGGAGCCAAAAGAAGTGATGGAGTGCATCACAGTAGTCCTGGAGGCTGCTAAAGCCTCCCTGCTTCCTTCACCAGCCACAGCTACAGCAGATGAGGACTTTTCCCACTCCTCGAATTTCTTCCTGGGACTGATCTATTGAGGGACCTGTCCCAGAAAAAGGGGAAGAGTTCTCCCATTCCGGTTCCAAACCTCTGTCTGCATCTGTAAATTCCTTGGAGGTAAGGATCCACTAGAACTGAATCTCAATATTCCCCATAACTGCATCTTTTTATCTGGTAAATTTCTACCCCTCCTTTAAATAAGGATGAGGATTGGATTTCATTGATAATAGGGAATACTTAAAGAGGACACATCCCATATCAAAAAAGTTTGCCTTCTTTGCTGCAATTTCAAATTTCAGTGAGCTAGTCATTCAACAAACATTTATTATTGTTGAGTCATTTCAGTCATGTCTGATTCTTCCTGACCATATTTGGTGTGGGTTTTTTTTTTTTTTTTGAGGAGGAAAATAGGGAACAAAGATACTTTTTCTGTAACTCATTTTAGAAATTAGAAACTGAGGCAAAGAAGGTCAAGTTCACAGTATGCATCTAAAGCTGGATTTGCAGGTCTTTCTAACTTCAGACCTGGCACTCTATCCATTGTTCCACCTAGTTTTTAAACACCTATTATGTACCAGGTACTGTGCTAAGAATATTGAGATGTTATATGATTTGTCCAGAGTTTCAAAGCTGGCAGAGATAGGACCTGAATCCAAGTCTTCCAAGCTCTATCCATTGAACCATACTGCCTTTTCATTCTTTAAATCCTCTCAAAGGCTATTTCCTTCAGGAAACCTGCCTTCATTCCCTTTTGAGTTTCCTATTTCTCTAATGCCTTTACTAAGGGCTCACTGTATATTCCAGTGATCACTATATTTTAAATTCATCTACTAGTCTGTGACTTCCGTGGGGTTGGGGACTCTGTTTTTTCTCATCTGTGTATCTGTCAAAGCCCAGTTGGTACTTTGCACACAGTAGATATTTAATAAGTATTTATGGAACTGTTATAGTCAAGAGAAATCAGTATGACCTAAGAAGAATAGCAGGGGAGGGATCTGATGATTCAAAAGTGAAAATATCCAGGAATAGGGGGCAACAGTGGACAAATGTGTGCTTTCTAAGCTGCAGCCAATTCTCAGCCCACTCGGCCTTGACTCACAATTTCCCCTGTACTTGAAATGCAATTTCTTTTCCCTTCCCCATTTTCTTTTTATCCTTTAAAGCCCAAGTCATACCTCTTCCAGGAAACCTTCTCAGTCAATAATGATCTTCTCTCCTCCTCAACCTCCCCCCTTTCCCATTACCACACTAAAACTTTGTCCTTCTTTTACACCTTTATCATATTTCATTCTGTATTATACTTACTTGTGTCTGTGAGACATCCTGCTACTACATTGTAAGCTCTGAAGTCAAGGACCTCATTTTATCAAAGCTCTGTTACTTCTCACTCCTTGGTGCTGCTTAGTTGTTTAATTGTCTGTATACAAAAGAAAACTTTTGGGTCATTAAAACTGCCCCCAAGTGGAACAGATTCCTTCGAGGAGGGATAGCTATCTCTCCTTTGCTGGAAGTCTTTGGAAAAGAGACTGAGAAAATCAAGTGTGGGCTTTATAAAAAGGGGGATCTCTTTCCATCTATGGCATTCTAAAGGGGGCACTGAGGACCTTGTCAACTCAGACTTTGTGATCCCAGAATACTTAGATAAAGAAAACCTTATATAATAAAGTATAGAGCCAGGAGTCGACCACATACCCTCTCCCTTTCCCATTCCACCTGAATGAACTTGTTTCTGTCACTCATCTGCCTGCCATGCGGAAAAGACATTATAATCCTTCTGATCTGCTCCAGAGGAGAAAACTAGGACAGGTGGGTGGAATGGTAGGGAGGCAATCTTCAAGTTAACCTAAGGATGTATGATAACATTTAGAAATGACCAGAAATAGAACAAACTGCTAGGGGAGGACTGTGGGGCAGAGGATTATATATCTATTGCTGGAACTTCTGAGAGGTAGGCTCCTCATCCAGAGAGGTCTTCAGGGAAACCTCTTGCCTGAGATGTGGTAGAGGGCATTTATGCTTTGATTAAGACAGACTTGAAATGGTCTGGGAGGGTCCTACCAGCTCAGGGTCTCAGCGATTCTGTCATTTTAAAGACAGCGGATCCTACTCTAGGCTCTAGGAGAGCCTTTTGGGGTTTTCTTGGTAGAGATACTGCAGTGATTTACTATTCTTCTGCTTATTTACAGATGAGGAAACTGAGGCAAACATCGTGAAGTGGCTTTCCTGGGATCACACAGCTAGTGACTGAGACCGTTTTGAACTCAGGTTTTCCTCTTTCCAGACCCTGTGTTACCTGGCTGATCCCATTCTAAGGGATCAGTGAGAATCAGGAAGTCCTTGGTTCCCTTTTAGTTTTGGCTCTGTTATTGTGTGACCCTGAGTAAATCAGGCTTTAGGACTCAGTTTTTTTTTCAACAGTAAAATGGGGACAGTGATTCATAGATTACTTACTTCCCAGTGCCGTGCAAATGAAAGGAGCCAGATTATCTAAAATCTTGTGGAATAGTAATTGACATCAATATGACTATTATTGTTATTATCATAAATAAAAAGAAGGAGGATTCATTTGTTTGACCCAGTCGTCGCCCACATGTTGGACCTTCTGAGCCATCTGGATGAAGAAAAGTTGTGTCCCTAACTTGGCAAGGCTCAGGCTGTGACAAATACTTTACTTCAAAGCGACAATCAACTACGTGTCCTTCCACACTCTCCCCCTCCCCCCAACTCTCCCCTCCTCCCTCTGCTGGGCTGTGTGGGCGGCCGGGAGGGAGGGGCCAGTGAGCCCAGTGCATTAAGAGCTGAAAAGAAGTAGCCCTTAGTTAAAAAATAAATTGGCTAATGTCTCCACTTACATTATCTCCCGTAATCACAGGACAGCTCATTCAGGCACCTAGCTCTTTCTTCTCTGCTGCTTCCCGCAGCAACTACCCCCACCCCACCCCCCACTCCCACCGCGTCCAGTCCTTTAACTAAAAGACCCTCCGCCCGCTCTGCCCGCCACAGCATCTGGGAGCGATCTCTGGGGAGAGAGAAAGAAAGCAAGCCCACAAGTGGATTGTGTCACACCTTGCCCACCGTTCCAAAGAAACAATTTTGCAAATTGCGGAAGATGATTAGCAACTAGTACTGCATTAGAGTCAATTACTGCAGGAGGAGGACAAAGTGGTTTTGTGTTTGCCGGGAGGCGGGGTGGTGTGGGGAGGGGGCGGGCAGGAAATGAAAAGGGAAAGGGGGGTGGGGGGTGATAGGGGTGGAAGAGATGGGAAATTAGAGGAGGGGAAGAGAGAAAACAGGAGGAGATGAAGAAATTCAAGAGGAGAGAGGAGGCGGGGGGGGGGGGGGAAAGGGGGTGGAAATGTAAGAGAAGAAAAGGGAGGGTTATGGGAATGAGAAATAGAAGGAAAAAGAACTGGGCAAGGAAGTAGAAGAGGAAGGAAGGGAGAGCGTGAGGGAATTTGAAATGGAACGGCTGGAAGCGGGGCAGCTTGGGGATGATGGTTTCGGGAGGTGGCAGATGTCCCAGGGTGCATCAGTTAAAGTAACGGGAAATAGAGAAGACGGGCATGAGGAAAGGAAAGAGGGATGGAGGGGCGGGTCCGAGGGAATAGGGAGGGAGCTATTGAGCGATGGTCTAGGACAGTGACTGAGAGGAAGTAGTAGGATTAATTTGAAAAGGAAGCAGAGCAGGCAGCCATCTATGTGGGGTGAAAAGAAGAGAGCCAGAGAGGATTATGCTTGAAGGCAGGATCTGTTTTTGTTTTGTATCTCTAGTCTTTTTGTACATAGCAGGTATTTAATAAATGCTTTTTGAAATGAATTGACAGGTTCCCCTCACTATCTTTCTCTTCTTCTTCTTTTTTTTTTTTTTTCCAGTTTCCTGTCTTTCTTTTTTGTAATACCAGCACTTACACAATGCATGGCACATAGTAAGCACTTAATGAATGCTAATTGACTTCTAGGACGATTAGTCATTTATCCTTTGGGATATTTAATAAATGAAGGGAATCTTGGGGCAGTCAGAGGAGCTGGGTTCTGGTCCCCGCTCTGCCAGATTCTTGCTCTGTGACATTCTGGGAATTTCATTTTACTCATTTGTTAAATGGGAAGGTTGGACTAGGTTCAAGTCCATTCAATTTGAAGCAGTGGAGATGGGGTAAAGGGTGTGTGATAGTCATGCTCCATCTGAGGACTCAAAGGTCTTAGCTTTCCTATATCCTCATGCTTCAGTTTAGATTCACCCTTAAAATTTGGCTCATCCTCAAAGCCCAGATTCACTATTTCTAGAACTGGAATATCTGTATTCAAATCTCTCTTCTGGTTCTTATCACGTGTATGACACTAGGCAAGTCACAACCTCCCTGGGTCTCAGTTTCCCTATGTGTAATATGAAGGGTTAGGACTAAATGCTCCCTGAGATCCCTTACTACTTTAGATCTATGCTTTGAGGCTTTATGATCTCATGAGAATCTAATCTGGGAGCAGTCACCAGGATTTAGTTTGTGCTTAAGTTCCTTTTAATTTTATTCTTTTGATTCTATGAATAAGAATTAAGACTATATTGAGTTATCCAGTGCTTATGTGATCGACTCCATTTTGTGACAATGAACATCATTTGAAATACATCAGGAAGGCAGGACATTGGAGTGTCTCAGTGGGTAGAGGCTTGAGTTAAGAGTTTTATTTTGAAAGTCCATACAATCCACTCCCTTTCTCCCATTTCTGCTGTCCTGTTATCCACCAGAAAGGTAGGGTTGTAAGAGGCAGGAGACACTGAGAAATAGAAAGTGTAGTGTTTGTCCCCAGAACCACCTGCTGCTGAGTGGAACATATGACTACCTGGATGGGTGTGGGATTGCTTTCAGGATATACAAGTAAATGTTTAATGATTGGCTTCCTGAAAAACAAAACAAAAACTGTGCACACAAAACACCTTTATGTTGTCTGCATTATTAACATTTTCTCTAGTGTTTTTTTAAGTGTAGATAACCCACAGAAACAATAAATGAAATCCCAATTTGTAGTCTTTGTCAATTTCTGAGGTGCAAAATTTCACAATCGGCTCTGCCAGTTCAAGTTAGCTCTACCATACTGTTGTTCAAATGTCAAATGTATGCTTGCCAAAAAGACTATTTTACGGATAACTCACATAGGGCAAACACTCATGTGGTGGTCCAAAAAAAAGTGGTAAAAGGACACGCTCAAGATGTCTCTTAAAAACTTAGAATTGATTGCACAACATGGGAGACATCGCACAACACACACTGGTCAGAATCGCCCAGCATGGCGTCCCTTCACCAGAGAAGCTGTTGTGCTTTATGAGCAAAGCAGAATTGAAGTACCTTAGAAGACATGTAAGATGCACAAAATTAGAGAAGACACTCCAAATGTCCATATAGACTACTTGTGCCTGAACTGTGGTAGAGCATTCTGATCAGCCACAGGCTGACACACTATAATTTGTTTTTAACATAGTGATGTCATTTTGATCCTCTTTCAGATTGAAGGACAACATCCAATCAAACAGCACACTATTGGATTGTGAGCATTTGGGCTTTTATTGCTTAGAAGGATGTAAATTGGACATTAGTGTTTCTTGGGGGTTAAATTAATAAATGTTTATGAAATTCTTACTATATGAGAGGTACTGTGTTTGGTGTGGTGGATACTAAAAAAAAAGAAAACAACAAAGTTATTTTTTCCTTTATAAAAGAAAGCTGCTTGGCTCTGAAGGATGTTACAATCCTCCTCCCCCATCAGAAACCATGTATAAATAAGTAAATACAATATATCTATATCTATATCTATATCTATATCTATATCTATATCTATATTTTTGAAGAGCAGTGGGGTAAGGTGGAGATAGAGTCAACTTTGGAGTTGGAAAGACCTGAGTTTAAATGCTGCTTTTAACACATCTCAGTTTGGGTAAATTAATGTCTCAGTGAATTAGGCAAATCTCAGTTTCTTTTTTTAAAATAGCATTTTGTTTTTTTTAACTCCATGTAAAGACATTTTTAACATTCATTTTCTATAAAATTTTGAGTTCTAAAGTTTTTTCCCTTCCTCCCTAAGATGGTAAGCAACTTGATATAGATTATATATGTGTAATCATATAAAAATATTTCCATATTAGTCATATTGTGAAAGGGTAAAAAGCTCTGAAAAAATAAAGTGAAAATAGTATGTGCATCAGTCGGCATTCAGATTCCAACAGTTCTTTCTCTGGGAGTGCATAGCATTTTCCATCACTTTGAAACTGCTTCAATTATTGTATTACTGAGAATAGCTCAATCATTATACAACATTGTTATTACTGATTCTGCTCACTTCAATTTGCATCAGTTCATCTAAATTTTTCAGATCTTTCTGAAATCTGTCTATTCATCACACATTTCAGGTTTTGTTGTTGTTTTCTGGAAGCTCTTTAGACCAGTAAAATTACAGGTCCACTCTCAATGCCTTTTTAAATTAACTGAATGACATCATTTAGTAGGTAGCATTTGAGTTGGTTCTTGAAAGAAACTGGAGAGTCCAAGAGTTGAAAGTGAGGAAGGAGAACACTATTGACCATCAATAGGACAAGGGAAGAGGGGCTGGATTTTGAGATGGAGGAAGTGTTAAGTCAAATGAGTTAACTTGGGTGTCCAGAAAGCAAAGGGAGGAAAGTGAGACTAGAGCAGAGGTGTCAGACTTGGAGAAGAAGGAATGGGAGTTGTTCCTGGGTGTTTTGGAGAAAATGAAAAATGGGTTTGGGAAGGACCATGGAATGCTAGAACAAGGAAAGGACTCCAGAGCAAAAGTCGCTTATAACTATTACCTTAGAGTTGTATTTCAAGGTGAATTGTATCTTCGGTCTTGTCAGAACAAAGAAAATCTTTTGTTCAGAATGGCAGTGAAGGATTTTTCTCTGATAAAAGGCTGAGGAGAAATCTCCAAAGAACAATAGATGAACGAAGATAGGGAGGTTGGGGGTGGAGCATGAGCACAGAAGAGGATCTGTAGAAGGAACTATGGTAAAAAAGGGGGGGAAAAGAAAAAAATGGCACTAGCCCTAGATGCTGAGCACTGCTTGGGACTGCAAGAGGAGATGACACTGAGGCAGTGAGACAGGAAATTAATGCCTGCGCTCCTGACTTTCAAATGTTTATCAGTATTGGGTCTGTAGAGATCTCCGGAGCGATCTCAGTTATTAGATGGTGCCCTTGATTCACTCCTATGTGCTCTATAATGAGTTCATAGGGTCATGGATTTGAGCTGGAAGAGAACTCCAATGGGTTATTCAATGCAACCTTTCATTTTACAGATGGGGAAACTGAGGCACAGAGCAATTAAATGAGTTGTCAAGTGTCACACAGCTACTAAATGGCAGAGGTGCAATTGGAAGCCAGGTCTTCATTTCCTGTGCCCCTCTCCCCAAGGCAAAGGACATATTTCTTTTTCTAGTTTTGTGAGGTATGACTTTATGTCATAGGACTTGGTGGTGTCATATAGAGAATTGTCCAGCTTTTCACCTGCAGGTAAGGAATCAGAGGGGTAAGAGAACCACTAAGGTTCTCCCAGATCCTTTGTCTTGGGCAAGCATCTGATCCAAAGATTATGATTTCAGACTCTAGGGCAGTTAAATGGCACAGTGGGCGGAGCATCAGCCCTGGAGTCAGGAAGACTCATCTTCCTAAATTTAAATCTGGCCTCAAACACTTACTAGCTGTGTGACCCTGGACAAATCACTTACCCTATTTGCCATAGATTCCTCATCTGCAAAATGAGTTGGAAAAGAAAATGTCAAACTATTCCAGTATCCTGAATATCCAGTATCATGTATAGTTGTAAGTGATTAAACAATAATATTTAAAAGTTCTTTTCTACAATGCAGTGTGGTAAAGTGGATAGGAAGGCAGTATAAGTCTATACTTATTTTAGTGGAAATAGAGTTGGCTTTGGAGTTGGAAAGATCTGAGTTTGAGTGCTGCCTTTGACATATAGTGGCTGACCTCAAAGACAGGAGGCAGTCAGTCTGTTAAATGAAAAGTAAATCTTTTCTTCCCTAAGATGGTAAGCAACTTGATATAGGTTATATATGTATAATCATATAAAAATATTTCCATATTAGTCATGTTCTGAAAGGAAAAAATTGCTCTGAAAAAATAAAGTGAAAATAGTATGCATCAATCTGCATGCAGATTCCAACAGTTCTTTCTCTGGAGGTGGATAGCATTTTCCACCACTTTGGAATCAAATGAGATATTTATAAAGCGCTTTGCAAAATTGGAAGTTCTATCTAACTGTTTTGCTGTTTTTCAGTCGTATCTGACTGTGACCCCACTTGGGGTTTTCTTGGCAGATACTAGAGTGGTTTGCTATTTCCTTCTTTAGATCATTTCACAGATGAGGAAACTGAGGCAACAGGATGAAGTGACTTATGTAGGGTCATACATCTAGGAAGTATCTGAGGCTGGATTTGAACTCCTTGAAGATGAATCTTATTGACTCCAGCCTGACTACTCTGTGCACCATGGCACTTCCTAGCTGCCCAATATAACTGCTAACCATGTTTATCATCTACCTCAGGAACTTGTGGTGAGGTTCAAATGAGATATCTGCAAACTATTTTGCTGACTTTAAAGTTCTGAGAAGTGACTGTACTTATCATTGCCAGGCAACAACTCCCATCCTCCTGCTCTACTCCCTACAATTTCCCCTCAATATTTCCCATATACAGAAATCATTCTACTTTTTGCCTAGTCTCCTTTTCCAGAAAAATCCTCATCCTCAAAAATATTTCATTCTAACGGAAAACAACAATAAGTACGTATAACATATATATTCTATAAATATAAAAAAAATACATATATATGTGGGTATAAAGATATAGACTTTTTTTAAAAAATGGAGATAAAGATAGATAGGTATCTCTATTTCTATCTCTATGTATATTTATAGCTACATTAAAAAAAAAGTTAATTTTGGCTGAGTGTGATGATATTTGCCTGTAATTCTTGATGCTTGGAAGAGAGACTGGTGGACTGATTGACCTCAGGAGTTCTAGCCACAGTGGGCTAAGCTGATAGGATATCTGCACTAAACTGACCACTGATAGGATGAGTGCCAGAGAATGCAAGGCCATTGGGTTTCCTAAAGGAGGGGCAAAGTAACCCAGATCAGAAATGGAGCAGGTCAAAGCTCCTGGGCCAGAGTGGCAACTACTTGTGAGTAGTCCTTGTGGTCTGGGAAAGATAAAGAGATCTAGTCTAATAAAAACAATCTGATAGTTCCAGAGGGAGGACCCCAACAGTTGGGAGAACCAAGAAAGGGTTCATCTTCATGCAGAAGATGGTGTTTGATCTACATCTTATTTCCCTCACCCACTGAATAGTATTTTCTTTTTTCCAGTTATATGTAGAGAGAGTTTTCAGGATTCACTTTTATAAGATTTGAGTTCCATTTTTTTCCTGCCTCCCCAAAACAGAAAGCAATCTGATATAGGTTATGCATGTTCCATTATATAAAACATATTTCCACCTTAGTCTTCCTGTGAAAGAAGAATCAGAACAAATGGGAAGAACCACGAGAAAGAAAAAAAGTCTTTAAAAAGGGAAAATAGTTATTCTTCGATCTGCATTCAGAGTCCATAGTTCTCTCTCTGGATGAGGATAGCATTTTCCATCATGAATCTTTTGGAAGAGTCTTAGATCATAGTATTGCTGAGAAAAGCTGAGTCCATCAAAGCTGATCATTGATTGCACAATGCTGCTGTTTTGATCTGCATCTTAAAAAAAGAAATAGATGCTATGAGATGGAGGCAAGAAGGGAGTGCACTCATGGAATGGGGAAAGGCCAGGACAAAGGCATGGAGGTAGAAAATGGAGTGTCATATGTGAGAAATAGAGGTCAGTTTGGCTGGATGCAGAGTCTGTAGGGGAGAGTAATATTGTAGTATATAATGGGGTCACAGCCTTCCCCAGGTGACAGCACAGAGTGTTTTAGGTCACAGCCTTTTCCAATGAGACTCAAAGAGTTTCCAGAAGATGCTCTTCCACCAGAGACCATCAGAACCTGTGACAGTGGAGCAATTATGGGAATGATGACAAGGTAACAAAAATAACAATAGCTGGCATTTATCAAGTACTTATAAGGTTGCAAAAGGCTTTACAGATATTTTCTCAGTCAAGTTTTAAGGTGGTGCTAGTTAGATGCCTCTTTATGAGTTCAGAACTAACCTTAGTCACTTACTAATTGTAAAGGACAAGTCATTTTACTCTATTTGCCTCAGTTTCCTAATCTGTAATGAGCTGGAAAAGAAATTGGTAAACCACTCCAGTATCTTTGCCAAGAAGACCTCAAATGGGATCACAAAGAATTGGAAATGACTGGACAGCAACAGTGTCCCCATTTTACAGATGAGGAAACTGAGACTTAGAAAAGTGAGATGATTTCTCAATGATCATATAGCTAGTGAAGCTGGAGAAAGAATTCAAGGTTTAGTCTTTCTGACATTAAGGCAGCACTCTATGAACTACATCATTATTATAATGTTCTACATGTCTAAAAGGTATGTACAAACGGGTTCTATTGAAATTCGGAAAAAGGAAAGGTGACTTCCACTTTGGGAGATTTGGGAGATCTTCATGGTGGAGAAGGAGGCATGAGTTGAGACTTCTCTGATTGTCAATCCATCCAATTGTAACTTTCACCCCTGCATCGTTCAGCACACTCACCTGTTAAAACATTTTTGGGAGGGGATCTGGATCTATGATTTCATCCAAGGAGGGAATTTCAGGTGTGGAAGTTCCTTCTTCATTGGTGAAGATCATTATCTTCTCTGTAATAGTTATCCCTTCCACATCACAGTTCCAATACATCGTGGGTTGGAATAAGAAATTAAATGAATTGTGGAAGCTGCAGACCACATACAAAAGCTATCAGGAAACACAAAAAGAGTTTAGAAATTCAGAAATGCATAAAATGTATGTATAGTAATATAATACCAATATATTTTATCTTTTAATACCATAATAATTCAGACTTATTCCTCTGGTTGGAAGGGAGGGCCAGAGATGGGGGAAGGGGCACCACACCATTAATTCTGTGGTATGAAAGCAACAACTATATCATGTCCTGGAGGCTTGAGGATGGGGGAAGAGGGTAAGAAAGTATGGGGGTACTCAGTTTGTAATAGAAGCAAGACTGACACTCAGGACTTCTCTCTAGGATGATCTCTTATAGCTATATTAATTTGCATTTTTATTCATGCAAATTGTATAGTTTTCTCTCTACATGAATCTCTCTCTCCTTTTCCTCCTCTAATGCCTTTGGGCTAAGTCTGAGCTGGGGCTCCTTCTTTCTCACCCGAGCCAGGTGAAAGTTCTTTAACAGATGGAACTGTCTCTCCCACCTGAGACCAGTATATTTTAGAGGGAAATGACACTATCTTCTTTTGCTGTTGAATAAGTCAGGCCTGAGATGGGAATTTTCATGGCATAGGGTAGGGACAAATTGCTTATAATGGTGGAACTTCATGATTCCAGGACAACACTTCCATCAGCCCCTTCTGTTGAGAATTCCATCAAACCAGCTGTTTTGTACCATGAAGAAAATGTGTACAGGTGAGTAACTTGTTCTTTTTTTTTTCACCTTTCACCCATATGTGTGTTGATCTAATTAGCCCTGCTTCAATTCAGATTGGGGTAAGTGGAGAGGATAAGACAAATCCCCTCCTTGCATTCAGAGCTTGGGAGCTGGTTCCAGGTTGGCTACCCAATTTTGTAGTGTCAGGGAAGGCAAAAATCCCCCAGGGACTTGTCAGTAATCCCCCTCCCCTTTCCTCTCTCCTTCCTTAGGAGTGAGACTAGATGAGGTAGCCAGATGATGGAAGGACAGACATGCTCAGAACATGATCTCACCCCATTGATTTTTCCAGCTGACCTCATCCTATTCACTGACCAGCAGGGGCTAGCTCATTTCCTTTCCATTCCATTTTTGGCTGTTCACTCACTTGATTACCTTGTTAGAGTCTTAGCTGGCCAAGAAAACACTTGCTGGCTGTTGTGGAGTGTCATGCTTTGGTTCAAAGGATCATCTGCTTCCAGAGTTTAGACTTAAGTGGGGTACCTGGAGGAAACAGACTCATAATTCCTAGAATAGCAGAATCTCAGCATCAGAAGACACCCCAGAGGGAATCTAGATCAGGCCCTACCAGAACCACAAATCCTTTCTCCAACAATCATACCCCATGATGCCTCACTGCCTTTGTCAAATACAACAAATCCAGTCACTCCCCAATAGGATAACTTTTCAAATTATTTTGCATTTAGTGTATTTCAATTCTCTTAGTTTTTTTCTTCTTCATCTAAATATCTGTGTTACTTTCTCATCTTGGAATATTATCAGATTTCTCCCATTCTCTTAGTGGTGACTTCTTCCTAGAACTTTCATTTTTGTAGAAGGGCTCAGGCTGGCCAGCTTCATTCTCCTCCAGACTGTGTTGCTGAAAGGTTTGGGCTTTAAACAATGTTTTTTTTTTTTTTTTCCTATCTCATCTTGGAGTTTCCCTCAGTCTGGGGTTCTTCTTACTCTGGAACATCCAACTCTGATCATGGCCTCCTTACCTTGTAATATCCTCTGCTGGTCCTATTTCTGTTCCCTTCTCCCATTGGTGAATTCCTCCCGAAGACTCCAATTTTTGGAGTCTGGCCCACTTTCATTCCCTTTCCCTCCAGACTTCAAAACCATGACTCCAAATTGAGTGTCTTCACCTCTATCTTCTCTCATCCTCCCTTTCCCTCTAGCCCTTTTGTTGGTTGACTTCCTTCATTAGAATATGGTATGTGGTAGTTAAGATTGAACTTTATACTCCAGATGTGGATAGTAATATAATTCCCTTCCCTGAAATGTGGCACAGAATGGTGAAATTGCTAGAGTTGAATTCACAAAGACCCAGGCCAAAACCCCAATTTTGATATTTAATGATTGAAAAATTATGGACAAGTTATATAGCCTGTCGGGGCTTCAGCTCCTACAAGACTACTATGCTTCCTTCTATCTCTAAACCTTTGATCCATCTGACCTTTCCTGGCTCAGATCAGAAGCTATCTAGGTTGGAAGCCATGAACTCACCACCACCATCATCATCATCTTCATCATTATCATCTTTACAATCATCTTCATCATCATCACTACCATTATCATCTCTTCATGATTATCATCATCATCACTGTAATCACCTTCTTCTTCATTATCCTCACTACTACCATCATAATTTCTTCATGACCATTATCACCACCATTACCATCATCCATCGCTACTATTATTATCACAACAATAATGACATGTGTATGAATAATTCACATTTCCATAATTAGTTGAGTGTTTGGAGAAATTTCAGGTCTATTTATTTAAGCTATTTAATCTTTGTAACTGTCTCAAAGTAGGTGAAACAAGCATTCCTCACTTTTCAGGGATCCCAAGGAGGGGAATGATTTGCTCAAGATCATACCAAAAGTGAGTGGCTGAGCTGGGACTAGACCCTATTGTATCCTGACTTTTAGTGTTCTTTCTAGTGCTGATTCTAAATCCCAGATGCATCCTGGGGATTTTGTGAATCTTGATAAATTTTTCAACCAGTTTTGTCTGTTTATAAAAAAAACAACAACAGCATCAACAAAAATCTGCTTACAGAATCCCAACAATACATGATGTCTCTTAGCTAGAGAGCTTGGAATCATATAACAAGGATGAGGCTCATGCAAACCTATATAGAAATTAAATCCACAATCTGGGCATACAGCTGTTTGACAAGTGATAATTAACTGCTGACAATATAATTTCAGTTTTGATGTGAGCTTGTTTTTCGTTAAAAAGTAATCAAAGAGATATTTGCATCAAGGAGCTTGGCCAACCACCAGAGGAGAGCTTGGCTCCATTTCCTGACAGATTTAAAGAATTGGCCTTCAGAACCCATGTCCTACTGGGATGGCCTGAAAGAGGTAGAATGAGGACACAGTAGAATGCCCTTTACTGAGGGGCATTTGTGTGTCTGTCCCCCAGAGTTTTAAAGTTGCTTTTTTCAAGCTGTCCCATGCCTACAATCGGTAAAATCAAAGGGTTATGCTATCACAAAATGTTGGAACTGAGAGGAACGTTGGAATATGGACTATTAGAGCATAGATTATGAGAATTGGAAGACAACTCAGAATAAAAAGAATATTAAAACAAAAAAAAAAGTCAATTAAATAGAACCTTAGATTTAAAGGACTGTCAGACTGGGACAGTCCTTAGAATCCAGAATGTCAGAGCTGAATGTCAGAGCTGGGAGGAATCTTAGAGCCCAGGATGTCAGAGTTGGGAGGAACCTTAGAACACAAAATGTCAGAGCTAGAAGGACTTTAGAATCCTCAATGTCAGGGCTTGGAGGAATATTAGAACCCAGAATGCCAGAGCTGAATTTTAGAGCTGGGAGGGCTGTTAAAATCCAGGGCTCTTGTCAGAGATGAGAAGGTTCCTAACACTTAAGATACTTTAGCTAAAACATTAGAACACAGAGCATTCTATTGTAGAATGTGAGAACTAAAAAGGATTTTTGAATATAGAACATCAGTGCTGGAATGGACTTTAGGAAATAGAATGTTAGAAATTGAGGAACCTTAGACACTTGATATCAGAGCTAGAAAAGACCTTAGATACAGAAGTTCTTATTCTGAGGTCCATGAAGTCATTTTAAACATCTTTACAGATGTATTGCAGAACAATTGGTTTCCTTTGTAATCCTATTTATTCTATTTTATGCATTTTGAAGCATTCTGAGGAGTCCATAGACTTCACCAGTCTGCCACAGGGAGCCATGACATCAAAAAGGTTAAGAACTTTTGCCCCAGAACATGTTAGGATATTGATTCCATATATGCATATAATTTATTTGTGCTTAATTGTAGCCTTCTTGGGGCAGATGGGGGGGGGGGAAGTAAAAGGAAAAAAAGAAGTATAAAGTGTTGAGGTTGGGAAAGGGGGGACCTGACAAGTTTGGGTTCCCAGATTGGTTTTACAAGATATCTCAAAAGAATTTGCAGGCCATCTCCTTAGCCAAGGAGCAAAGCTTTATTGAAATAGTAATGCTATTACAAAGCGAGAGCTTGAACTCTAAGGGAATTCCACAGAGAAACAGAAGCAAGGAGATATATTTATCCAGCTTTCAGTCATAGATATGCTAATTCTATGGCTCATTGGTAGGAGGGAGTGGTCTCTGGAATTTAGCTCTCTTGACCAGATTATTACTGACAAAATTATCAATCAGCAATAAAAGAGGAGTGGTCTTGTTCACTATTGTCTCAGGAGTTTGATCTGTGGGAGTTTCCTGAGGCTTGACACTATCTGACTAAGGAGTGTTCAGACATAGGATATGGGGGTTTCCTGAGAGCCATAAGATTTAGGACTCTTGATTTATTTTTAGAACAGAAGTCCCCCAAAGTCAGGGGACCACAAAATCATATTATATCAAAAAGTATACAGCAGAGAACAAAAGAAAACATACAAAGAAGAAAAGAAAAAATGGACAGCTCTGAACACAATGTGTCCTATTTATTATATAGGCTTTTTTGAATTGGAAATTTATTGTTTCATATTTTGAATTCTCTTGTGTTCTGCAGTGCATATGGCAATGTTTTCTTTTTTTCTATTTATTTTTCTTTTTCTATTTTGTGTTTAAGTTTCAGATAAATGAATGTATTTGAAAAAAATAAATGTTGATTCTAAGCAGGAGGGACTTGGAGATCATTTAACTTTATCCTATTTTATGACTGATGAAATAGAGGCACTTCCTTCTTTCCGCTGTCTGCTTGAGACATAAATCATCTGATACAGGTTATACATATACAATCGTGTAAATTAAGAAAAAGTATGCTTCAGTTAGTATTCAGATGACTTTTCTTTGTCTGGCGATGGAGAGCATTTTTCACCACGAGTCCTTTGGGATTGGCTTAAATCATTGTATTGCTGAAAAAAGCTAAGTCAATCACAGTTCTCCATTGTAAAATATGGTTGTATATTATTATGAACAATGTTCTCCTGGTTCTTTTCACTTTGCTTTGTGTAAGTTCATGGAAGTCTTTCGAGGTTTTTCTGAAATTATCCTGCTTGAAGTACTGATAGGATCACTTCATGTAAAGGCCTGAAACTCTTAAAAGGTATGCTTGAATCAGACAGCTGAGCACTTAAGGTTAATTACCAATTGGGCAATGATTCTATTAGCATGTGTTTGGAAAAATGATCCTTCTCACTGTTCAGTGCTGTCGATGTTTGGTGTATACAGATAATAGAATGAAGGATTAGAGGGTAGGGTGATACAAGCCAGACTCACTTTTCAGCAGGACAAGGAGGAGAAAGGTTGGTGGTGAGCCTGTGGCAGTTTCTCTGTCTCCTTCACTTCCCTCCCTAAAGACCAAGGACTTATCCTGACTCTGATTGTTTCTGAGACTTCCAAGGAACTAGCCTGGACTTTACATTTTGATGCCCAACATGGGAACCAAGAGCCTTAATTTCACTGAAGAAGTCCCAGGTAACCAGGAAATAGGGTGAGTATTTTAATAGACAAACAGGGAACTTATTTTGTTAAGGGCTAAACTAGTAACCTTTTCTAACTGAAAGGGGGCAGATAGGAAAAGATTCTCTCCCACCCTCAACTCCACACCCACCTCCGCCCTGAGGTAGCTTTATAGAAAGCATACTTAGGTTGATCAAGAGAGAAGGTTTGCTTGTAATTTGAGTGCAGATTGGTGGACTCTTGGATACATTAGAATGCAAGTCCCCTTGGTTCTTCAAGGAAGAAGAAATAGAGGCAGATAACTGGAAACTAGTGGGAAATCAACTATGTGAATACTACAATGATAAAGATCCTGATTCAATTTCTAAGGAAGCATTCTATATATACAACATAATACAATTGGCTTTAAAGCATCCTGCAAGTTATAGAAGAAAGAAAAGTTTTAAGAACAGCCAGATGAGGAAGTGTGAGGAAAAAGAGAAAGACAAAGGACAGATTAATGGTAATATCACCAGAGGGCACTGAGGATTTAAATAAACTTGAAAGGTGTGGTGATTCTCACTCTCTCAGCCCAGCTTCAACCCCACCTACACCAGAGCAGGTCCTTGACTCCCCTCTCCACTCCCCCATCAACTTCACCTTCGGGGTGGAGGGTGGAGGGGTGGGAGGGGCAGTAATATTACCAGCACTCCCCTCCCCACCCCAGCAACCCTCCAATTCAAGTCCCATTTCTTAAATTCAACCTTCACAATTGTGGAAACCAAACGAATGTCCATCCATTTCTCACACCAGCTAATAGCAGTGTAATGAAATCTTTGCTTCTTACTTTGGAGGATGTTTAAGTTTACAAATTCTTTTGACACAACTCATAATACTGGACTATAATAATGCTTTTAGGGTATCACTGCATAACTCATCATTTTGGTGATCTGGTATAAGCAAAATCTCACTGTATCCTATAAATTCAATAATTCCTTATAGCACAATAATATTCCATTTTACAACTTGATCCATTCTCCAACTGATGGACATTGTCTTAATTTCCAATTCTTATCCATCATAAAAAGAAGTTATATATTTTTGGACAATGGGAGAAATTATTTTTTCTCATATTAATAATCAATTATTAAAATTGGGGAGATCTCAGCTTTCCCTCTCACTTCACATCTTGTTTCCTGTTCAGTCTCTCAAGGACAGGACTGATGGAGGTTAGGATTAACATTCTTCTAATCAGACTTGTTATCTAAGACAAAACTCTTATAGGCAAAAACCTTCTGCCTGGACTTGGATGAGGATAAATTCTTTTTTTTCTTGGCTCAAGGCTGAGAGCAATTAGAAGAAGCATATACAGAGAGAGGGTATGGGTGTGAGTTGACTATAATGGGATGATATGTACAAAAATAAAATAAAATTAAGGATTACAAAAGCGGGAGGTACTGGAAGAAGAGAGGGAGAAGGGAGTGGTAAAACAAGATAGATAAATTATCGCATATGTTGTTGGTAGATGAAGAAATTAAAACTATCTACAGTCATATGAAAAAGTCATATGAAAAAATGTTCTAAGTAATTATTGATTAGAAAAATTCAAATTAAAAAAACTTCAAGTACTACCAGGTATACGTAGTATACCTTATTCCAGGTGTAAGATACCACATTACACCTATAAGATTGGCTAATAAAACAGAAAAGGATAATGATAAATATTGGAGTGGATATGGGAAAACTTGAACATTAAACCAATTAGAGTAGTTGTGAAGTGATCCAACCATTCCACAGAGCAATTTTGAACTATACCCGAAAGGCTTTAAAACTGTGCATACCCTGAGATCTAGCCATGATATTATTAGTCTATAAAACAACAGAATTTTTAAAAAAGAAAAATGATCTATATGTACAAAAATATTCATAGCAACTCTTGAAAAGTTTACATAAACTGGGAAATGGCTAAACAATTTGTGCTATATGATTGTGATGGAATACTATTGTATTACAAGAAATGATGGGCAGGGAAGTTTCAGAAAAATCTGGAAAGACTTAGATAAACTATTGCAAAGTGAGCAAAAGCAGAATAATAATACACACAGTAACAACAACATTGAATGATGGTCTCATGTGAATGCCTTACCTATTCTCAGAAATACAATGATTCAAGACAGTGCTAAAGGATTTATGATGAAAAAAAAAAATGCTACCCATTTCCAGAAAAAGAATTGATGAAGTCTGAATGCAGATTCTTTCCTTCTTTCTCTCTCTCTCTTTCTCTCTCTCTTTCTTTCTTTCTTTCTTTCTTTCTTTCTTTCTTTCTTTCTTTCTTTCTTTCTTTCTTTCTCTCTTTCTCTCTTTCTCTCTTTCTCTCTCTCTCTCTTCCTTCCTTCCTTCCTTCCTCCTTCTCTCCCTCCCTCCCTTCCTCCCTCCTTTTTTCCATCTCTCCCTCCCTCCTTTTCTCTCTCTCTATCTCTTTCTTTCTTCTCTGTGTTTTTTTTTTTTTCACAACATGACTAGGAGAGAACTATGTTTTATATGACTAAACATGTGTAATATATCAAATTTCTTGCCTTCTCAAGGAGGAGTGAGGGAAAAGGGAAAGCATGTGGAACTCAAACTTTAAAAAGAATGAATGTTTAAAATTGGTTTTACATGTAATTGAAATATATATTGATTGGTTGTAGCCCTTCATTCTTAAGGAGGACCAAAATGACATCACTATAATGGATTTGAGTTACAGTATGTGTGATTGTGTCTAATCAGACCAATACAAGTTCAGAATGCTCTGCCACATTTGACACAAATAGTCCATATGAACATTAGGGGTGGACTTTCTAACTTTGTGCATCTTGCATTTCTTCTGAGCTACTTCAATCCTACTTTGCTCATAGAGCATAGCACCTTCTTTGATGTAAGCATGCCATGCTGGGCCAGTGTATCCCATGTCATACAATCAATTCTAAAATAGTTTTTATATATATATATATATATATATATATATATATATATATATACACACACACACACAGACACATATATGTGTACTGCATACATATTTGTATATATATAAACATACATACATACATATTTATGCATGTGTGTCTCTCTTTATGAATATAATATCTATATTTATATCAACAAGATCCCAGTGATCTGTGACCTTCTCTACAGAAGTAACCAGGGTTCAGTTTTTATAATGAATCTAAAGCCTGAAAGTAGGATGGAAGAATGAGAAAATATAAAAAACAAAACATGTCACAAAAAAGTTATTATGGTGACAGGGATCCTCAAGACATAAGCTTAAAAGAACACAGAACTGTACCAGGATGTGTTCTCCAAAATGGTCATGTGCTTGATCAATGAGCTGACAGCCACCCGTGAAGACTATAAACTTCTGGAAAATATGAACAAATTAACTCGGTTAAAGTATCTGGAAATAAAATATATTGCAATAAACATAAAAAGAAAACTAAAGTCTCTAAAGCAGAAATGTGTAGCACTTCAGTCTTATCTATATCAGATTACTTTAAATTGAAGGAGAAGTAGCAGTTTTTGAGCAGGCAGCCTACAAGTTGGAGGCATATTCAAAGAAACTAGAAGCAAAATACAAGAAGTTAGAGAGGTGATAAAAGAATTCTTTAGCATGAAGACTTTAATTGAGAAAGTTTCATAAGAGCTGAAAGGTATAAGATGGAATTTATCAAACTTCTATGCTTCAGTTCCATAAATGGTAGCTAGTCTGCTGGTCCAAGGAGAATCATAGCCCCACCTTTGGTATGGCTATCCCCTGATGTCTTCCTAAAACTGTATCCCCTGGAACTCCACCTTATCACGTGTGTCACTATGTGCCTTGGATCAAGGCTCAGAAATCAGAATCAGATCAGGATCTGGCAGAGCAGATAGAAACTTTCTGGTCTCTTTGTCTTCTTCCCTCTCCTTGTTCTTGATTTTGTTATGAATGTGCCTCCACCCCCTTCTTTTTTTTTTTAGTTCAAGATATTTTTAAAACTTTATTTTATTATAGCTTTTTATTTACAAAACATATGGATGGGGATTTTTCAACACTGACCCTTGCAAAACCTTCTGTTCCAAATTTTCCCCTCCTTTCCTCCACTCCTTCCCCCAGATGGCAGATAGTTCAATACATCTTAAATATGTCAAAATATATGTTAAATCTAATATATATATATACATATTTATATATATATCTATACATATTTATTAGTTATCTTGCTGCCCAAGAAAAATCAAATCTAGAAAGAAAAAAAAAAACTTGAGAAGGAAAACAAAATGCAAGCAAACAACAAGAGGAAGAGTGAAAATGCTATGCTGTTGTCCACACTCATTTCCCATAGTCCTCTCTCTGGGTGTAGATGGCTCTCTTTATTATTGAACAATTGGAACTTGTTTGAATCATCTCATTGTTGAAGAGAGCAAGTCCATCAGAATTGACCATCATATAATCTTGCTGTTGCCGTGTATAATGATCTCCTGGTTCTGCTCATTTCACTCAGCATCAATTCGTGTAATAACTCTCTCCAAATCTCTCTGAAATCATCCTGTTGGTTGTTTTGTACAGAGCAATAGTATTCCATAACATTCATATGTCATAATTTATCAACCATTCTCCACTTAATGGATATCCTTTCAGTTTCTAGTTTCTAGCCACTACAAAAAGGGCTGCCACAAACATTTTTGCACATGTGAGTCATTTTCCCTCATTTAAAATGGCTTTGGGATATAAGTCCAATAGTAACACTGCTGGGTCAAAAAATAAAGTTTGATAAATTTTTTAGTATAGTTCCAAATTGCTCTCCAGAATGGTTGGGTCTGTTCACAATTCCACCAACAATATATCAGTGTCCCAGTTTTCCCACATCCCCCTCCAACATTCGTCATTATCTTTTCCTGTCATTTTAGCCAATCTGACAGGTGTGTAGTGGAATCTCAGAGTCGTCTTAATTTGCATTTCTCTGATCAATAATGATTTGGAGCACCTTTTCATATGACTTGAAATAGTTTTAATTTCTTCATCTAAAAATTGTCTGTTCATTTCCTTTGACTATCAAATGGAGAATAGCTTGATTTCTTATAAATTTGAGTCAATTCTCTATATATTTTAGAAATGAGGCCTTTATCAGAATCTTTGCATGTAAAAATCTTTTCCAATCTATTGCTTCCCTTCTAATCTTGTCTGCATTAGTTTTATTTGTACAAAACCTTTTTAATTTAATATAATGAAAATTATCTAGTTTATGATCAATAATGGTCTTTAGATCTTCTGTTCACAAATTCCTTCCTCTTCTGAGGAGGTAAACTGTCCTATGTTCTTCTAATTTATTTATAATATCATTTTTATGTATAGATTGTGAACCAATTTTGACCTTATTTTGGTATACGTTGTTAGGTGTGGGTCAGTGCCTAATTTCTGCCATACTAGTTTCCAATTTTCCTAGCAGTTTTTGTCAAATAGTGATTTCTTATCCCAAAAGCTGTCTTTGCCCCACTTCCTCCTAACTTGTTCTTGAACACAAATAATAAATGCCAATTTATGGGGAGGGAGAGAGTTAAACAAGTTTTTTTGTCAATGAAATGAGAGTGTTAGAGAAAAGAAATGGGAAGAAATTAGAGCTATGGAAGAAAGAATCGGTAAGACAATTAACAGCTTGATATAAGAAGTACAAAATCTTGCTCAAGTGGCAAATTCTTCCAAATTTTGAATGGACCAAATAGAAACCAATGATTCCATGATACAAGAAATGTTAAAATAAACTCAAAAGACTAAAAAAAATGAAGAAATAGAAGAAAATATAGATATCTCATAGCAAAAACAACCCACCTGGAAAACAGATTGAAGAGAAAATTTTAAGAATCATTAGATTCAGAGGCAGTGGGGTTAAATAGCGAATGGAGCAGGAATCTGGAGTCGGGAGAACCTGAGTATGAATCTAGCCTCAGATACTTACTAATTGTGTGATACTAAGTAAATTACTTAACCCTCATTACCTCAAAAAAATTCATTGGACTCCGTGAATGTCAGGACCAGAATTAATGCATAGACATTACGTTGCAAAAATCTTTAAAGAAAACTGGGTCTTTTAGAATCAGAGGACAAAGTGGAAACAGAAAGAATCCACCAATCACTTCCTGAAAGAAAGCCCCCCCAAAAAACTTCTAGAAACATCATAGACAAAATCCAACACTTCCAGATCAAATAAAAACTACTAAAAGCAGACCAAAAAAAAAAAAAAAAAAAAGAATCCAGGTACTCAGATAGCCACAGTTGAGATCAAATATGACTTAGCAGCTATCAATATAAAGGAGCAAGAAATTTGAAATACGATACAAAGGATATAGATTTACAGCTAGTAATTATATAACTAAAAAAAAAAACCCAAATTTAATCTTGCGGGGGGAAATGAATATTAAATGAAATAGAACATTTCCAAGTATTCCAGATACAAAGACCAGAGTTATACAGAAACTTTGAAATACAAACATAGGAGTTAAAGAGAAGAAAAAAAAAGGTAAACACAAGTGAAAATTATAAGGGACTAAAACAAGGGTCAACTCATTATATTCTAATATGAAGAAATTCTATGTATCAGAATCCTCTCATTATCAGGGATCAGAGAAGAAGTGTAATGAGATGGTTTGAGAGTGGTTCTTGTTATGTCTTGATAATCTTAAAAGAAGAATGGAAGGAGAGGGGGATAGCAATATAGAGAAGGGGAAATAAAAGTTAGACAAAATTATCTTACATAATAAAGTTTCAAAAGTAAACATCTATACAAATAAGAGGTGTGTGTGTGTGTGTGTGTGTGTGTGTGTGTGTGTTTGTATGCTGGCAGCTGACACTTAAAATCTCACTTTCATCTAAATTGGTCAAAGGAATAATACATATATATGCACAGGGTTGGATACCAAAATATATTTCTTCAACAGAGAAATGGGAGGGAAAGAGAAATTAGAGGGAGGATAGATTAAAGGACAAGTTAATGTTATGAAAAACATTTTAAGAATACATACAAATATTTTAAAATCATTTTTTGAAGTAGTAATGTAATGCCGGAGAAACTGAGGCAGGAGAGAGATTAGAGAGGTTTCAATATTTTATTAATTGGAGAATATAATTGACTGGACAGGACTCTCATCTCAAATTATCCAGTCAGACAGAGATAAAGATATACTAGGACCAAGGAATCCATGTTGTTCCCAGGGCTGGAGGATTCTGTCATCTCAAAGAATCCAGCATGTTGCATCCAGTAGCCAGCCTCCAGCAATGAATAGGAGAAACCGAACTTCTTAAATACCTTTCAGAAACAAAGAAAGGGTAAGAAGTGCGGGAAAACTTCTGTCAGGATGGGGGGAGACCATAAATCCTAAGAACTCAGAAACAGGATGTCTGACAGGAATAAGATATAAATTCTTGAGAACAGGGAAGAGTCAGATCTGCTCTCTTGTTTATCTTGCTAACAATTTATAACCTTAGGGCAAATGGTTCCCAATCTTAATGGACCAGAAGGGGGTTACAACTAAGGGAAATAGGGAGACTGAGATAAGAGAAACTCGTAGAACATTTCAAAAGAGACTGTGGCATAACAGTAAAGTATTAGATTTTGAAGGGGTGGCCATTAATTGGGGAATGGGTGAATAAATAATGGTATATAAATGTGGTAGAATGCTATTATGCTGTAAGAAGTGATAAGGGGGATAGTTTCAGGGAAACACAGAAAGATTTGTATGCACTGATGCACAATGAAATGAATAGAATGAGAATTATTTATACAAAGAAAACAATATTATAAAGGCAAAGAATTTTCAAAGAGTTAGGAACTCTGCTCAATGTGATGACCAAATTTGGTAACAGATAACTAATTGTGAAACATATTATCTATCTCCTGATAGTTAAAGAACTCAGAATTCATTATATGTATATATATATATATATATATATATATATATATATATATTTATCTACATCATGTGTATATATACATATATATGTATATTTTTCCTGGATGTACATTTTTGTTACAAAGGTTTTATTTTTCTTTCATTTTCAGTGTAAGGTAGGGAAGGGTGTCTGTTGGGGACATGAGAAGACAAAGCAGATTTTTGTTGATGGAAAAAAATATAACCAAAAAACCCCCTACTATAACTAAGACCCACTCACTACTTTGAACTAAAGAAATTATAACAAGTGAATAAGGCATAGTCCCTTCCCTCAAATAGCTTACAATTTAGTAGACTCTACTGAGGATCTTTCTGATGCAGAGAATTGTGGAAGATTTGCTTATTGTCCATTCTTGGAATATAAAACATTTTAATATATTCCAGAATCATGATCCATATTTAGTTTATGGCCAACTAAAAATGTCTTATCTATAACTGCATCATTTATTTCATAGAATCCTATAAAGTTGGAGTTGGAAGGGTCCTTAAAATATAAAATAGTAGAACTGGAAGAGTCCTTAGAATATAGAATATTAGAGGTGGGAGGGAATTTATAGATGATTTAGTCCAACTTTCATTTTATATATTGGAAACTGAGGCACAGAATTGGGTAGTGATTTTTCCTAGGGCATATAACAAGTTAGTGGTTGATCAAGGACCAGAAAAGATGTCATTTATCACTCTACTGCCATTTGGGAGATTTTTTCAGTACCCTGTGGTACTTGGTTTGTAACATCATTCCCAGGTGTATGTACTTACACCCTTCCCCAGTGATGCTTATTCTGTATTCTCGTTCTGTGCTCACAGGGCCAGATGGCTTACAGTTTTTTTCATTGTAATCCTATCTTCCAAAGTATTGGCAACCCTACCTAATTGCATGTCACCCACAATCTAATGAGCCTATTATGCTTTTCTCTATCTATGATTAACCCCACCTGACTCCATTCCTTTCTAGGCTAAGCATTTAATACCCTGTTTGTACTAGAGTACAGTTTACGTAATTCGGATTTATGGGGAAAAGGAGGAGGTAGCATAAAGTAGGCAAAGAAACAGATGAGAGAACATTTTACAAGAAATACAGTTTACTTTCAAGTTCACCAAGTAACTCAAATTCATTGGTAACAGAGTGTCTCCAAAGAGAGGTCCTATGGGGACTGCTTTAATGGGAAGATAAGCATCATTTGTAATTAGCAAAAGTTTCACACAGCAATTAATGTGCTAATGTCCTTCAGGACTGTTTGTTCCCTAAAAGTAGGTTAAACATTCCCCCCCCCAATATTGACAATGTTAATTTGCTTAGCAACTTCTTCCCCCAGAAGAATAAATTGATAACAATGCTATAAAATCATAGAGCTGGCAGAAATATTAGTTACTGTCCAACACTTTCGTTTTTTGGAAGTAAAAAAGTATAGTCTAGAGAGTAGAATGGCTAAATACAAGTTGATGGCTAACAGTAAAATTGGGACAAGACCCCAGATTTCTTGTTTCCTGGTCAAGAAACGAGAACATCACAGCACTATCCTCATCACAACACTGAGTTAGATAAGACAGGTTTTCGGATCTCTGCTTTTTATAAACACTCAGCTGCCAATTGATTTTAGTTGGCTGGTGGACTTGGAAGTGTGACTGGGGTGTTTCTTTTATAGTGGTCTATAATTTTCATCTTCTTTGAGTGTGTTGGGTTGGAGCTGTTGGAAATGCATGCAAAAGCTTTGCTTTCATGTTTAGCCATTCTTCTAGTTCAGTGTTAATTTTAATCTTTGTTCTAACAAGTCAATGGTTTGATAGCATACAGATCACTGATTCAGAAATTGCTCTCTGGTTGGTAAACCAGTCATTAAAACTATTGGTGCAGAGAAGAGTCAATTTAAATTCCACATCTCTTCCCCCACCTCACTCCCTCCCCCTCCCCCATGACGTTGTTCTATGTCCTCTGTGCTTAGTCTTCTGACTCTTTTTCAAGAAAGTATTTATGAAATCAAATATAAGGCTTCTTCTAAGCATTTTGCCTCTTTTATTTCTTGATCAGAAACTTTGCTTTTGAATGTCATCGTCATAATAGTAATAATATTATGCTAATAATGTGATGCTTTGAAATTTGCAAAGCACTTTAAAAATACTGTCTCATTCAATTCCCACAACAACCCTGGAAGGTAGATGCTATTGTTATCCCCACTTTACAGATGTAGAAACTGAGGAAGATGGCAATTAAGTGACTTTCAAAGCCTATACATCTTGGATTTATAAGCTTATAGTATTCTTTATTTCTTCTCTTTCATTCTACATACATAATCAGTTGAGAAATTCTGCTTCAGACTTTTCGCAGTAATGTGACCTTGGTTAAGCTACATCATGTCTAGACCTGTGTTTCCATTTCTGCCACATCTCTCACATATGAACTCTTACACATACACATGCACATATCCCTTCTACCATAGCTCAGTTCCCATCACTTCTCACCTAGATTATTGCAATGGCCTCTTAATTAAACTGTTTCCTTCCAGTTCCATTCCCCCTTACACACTGCTGCTGATTTTCCTTAATTATAGATCTGATCATGTAACCTCCTAATCAATCAGTTCTATTGGATCCCATATTGTCTGTGGGACCAGATATAAACTCTCTTGTTTAGCTTTTAAACCACTTCACAATCTGACCCCAACTTACTTTCTACTTTTATTAGAAATAACCTTCCTTTCATACAAAAAGAAACCCACTTATGGCTTCTCATGCCTTGCCAACTTTATTCCTGTGTTGCCAAAAATTGGGTAGAGAATCTATCCAATACATTAGAAGCCTTCCTGTTTTTTGTTGTTGTTGTTGTTGTTGTTTTTTAATAATATTCTGTGATTAGAAGAGTTATTACTCCTTTATTCTCTCTCATAATTCCTGGATATCAAATCACTTCTTCTCTTGATTGCAAATGTTTTCTAATAGATTTTAAACTTTTTGAAAGTAGGGGCTAACTCACTTTCTTCTCTATATCTCCATCACGTAACCAACCTAGTGTTGGGCATATAGTAAGTGCTTAATAAATGAATTTGGACTAACTGCTTGATATCTTTTATGTCACTTCTTGCTTGTGTAAAGGGTATGTGATAGGGTTGTGTTGTGCCACGTATGTTGTATTGTGCTTATGTGTATTCACTATCTAGATATGGTCCAAAAACATAAGAATAGATATATCTAGAGTTTTCTTCCTTCATTTTTCTCCAAGGGAAAGTTTGATTCCTGCCAAAAGGGAAACGGGAGTTTGGGGCAGAAGCTGGATACTCTGCTCTCCTTATAGAGAAGGGGTACTAGACTAGAATTATATCTATTCATTCCCTTAAATATTAGACTAGAAATAATTTTTAGAAATTATCTATTTTTTCTGATTGCCATACCTAATGAGAAAGGAGTGTCCCAAGCTTTATATCCAAGGCTTTATTCCCTTCCCACAAATTGTGCAGTGAACACAAACAACTAATAGCAAATGAGCTCTTTTCCCCAAACAGATGGCAAATAAAAATCAGAGAAAGTATGTATATGAGAACAAATATCAGAAAATATATGGAGTAAATGAGCTTTCCCATTGGGAATGTGATAACTTAGTTCAAATAAAAAAGAGAATCCTAGTTCTCAACTAAAGGGAAATTCCTCAGTCTCTAGTGTAGTCAATGAAGACATGTCTGAAGTATATGTGTGTGTATATGTATATATATATATATACATACATATGTATATATAAAACATAAATATTATATAATTGGAGGTAATCTCAGAGGGAAGGAATTAATATTAAGGAGAATTGAAAAGGATTTCATCCAGAAAGTAGAATTTTAGCTGAGACTTGAAGGAATTCAGGGAAATCAGAAAGCAGGGATGAAAAAGGAGAGACCAGTATATTTGATTAGAAGATGGAGGAAGGAAAATCTTCTGCATCATGTGAGGACATACTGCCCTAGAAAAGGGTTATTATGAGGTTAGAGCAGTGAATGCTGAGGGGGAAGATGAAAAGATAAAGGTGCAGAATATTAACGTGTATGTTGTCATCTTTTTCACGCTCCATTGTCTGGATCTATCTTATTTTTGTCCTGTGTTAATGTCCTCTTTGACCATTGAATGTCAATAAAAGTGTAATGCTTGCAAAATAAAGGAACCAATTTTGGTAATCTCGGGTCACCTCCACACCATGACAAGAGGAAGAGGACTAGAAAGGTATTCTTGTTGAAAAGATGGGCTTTTTTGACAGGGAAAAACTAGGGATCATTGGAAGACCCTGCCATTTTCCAAATGCAATCCAATCTTATCTTTTCTTCTTATCCAATACTGGGCCTTACCTTATTTTCAATCTGCAGTATCTAATAATTTTTCTAATGTATTAGCTCAGATGGAGTAACTCCATGGACCACGAATGTGGTAATCAGTATTTGTCCAATTGGTTTTTTCTGTGTTGGCTATGAGAGCCATCTATTTTTTTTACCTACCACGGATCTAATTGAAGAAGAATTCTAAGATTACCTCCCATTTTTACTACATATCTTTTATATGTACTCTATTTGAGTCTCCAAGGCTATTTGCCTAACCAAGTTAAATGTTCTCATTTCTGTAAAATCCATGCCAGTCTTGTGAGAGAGAGAAGCATTTATTTTCTTCAGTTACTAGATTAAAAAAATAGAAAAGAAAGTATGAGTCAGTCAGATATAATCCCAGAGCACTCAATCAAGAGTCAGTAGACTTGGTTAGTCCAAGATATGTTGATAAATTACTATGTGAGCTTGAATAAGACTCTTTCCCTTACTGGCCTTCAATTTCCTCATTTGTTAAAATGAAAGGGTTACTAGATCATCACTAATGCAACAGATAAATATGTAAATGCACATTTGTCTGAGTCCACATGTGACATATGGTCCCTCCAGCAGTCAGAGCTATAATCTGTGCCCTAAAAGTAGATTGTCTATTACTCAAATCTTTGACCCTTTCCTACTAGATTCAACTTAGGATTTTTTTTATTAATTATTACTTATAACTCATGGGTCATAACCTGTACTCACTCAAACCTCAGTTTTTATTAGATTGAAGAAAAGCATAGTAAAATACAGGAACATGGTATACATAGATCTATCTGAGGGTGCAACAACCCAGTTTTCTTTTAGTTCAAACTTCCCTTCCAATTTACTATTGTTTTTTGTTCTCTCTTCAATGCCCTAAATTGTGTGTGAGAGAACTAACCTGGAATTCTGGTGTTTTATGATCAAACTCTCATCTCCAAGGGGAAAAAAAAAAAAAGAATATATGAAGTTTAAATTCACAACAAGTTGCAGCTCAGAGGCTGAATAAATCAGTGGGAACATTTAAGTCACAGCTCCCTGGGTGAATAGAAAAGTAGGATTTCCAGCTTGAGGGTTCCCCAGCCATGTTGGGCACTATTTTAGCTCTATAAGAAGGCAGCTTTTCTCTTGCTAGAGCTTAAAATTTTTTCTTGGTCTCATGGTAGTTCCCAGGGAACAGGAAATAGAAGGGAAAGCTTTCCAAGTCTTATATTTGGGTGAAAAGAAAGATGCAGAAATAGTTAGCTGTGCTTTTGGTAGCAACCATGTTAACCATTTTTCGCTCTGTCCTTTCACTTTCAATACTCCCCATATGCTGTGCCCCACATTTGCAGTCATGGCCTCCAGTTAATCCAGTCAGTCTGACCTCACATGGAGGGAATATCAACTCCAATTACTTGAGGCTACTCCTGCAAACCCATTCTTCACTTTCATTAGATCTGGTAAGGCTACATCTGTCCAACTCAAACCTAATGCCAGAAGGTCCCCATCTTAATCAATATCTCTCCTCCTTTTTCAAAGAGTTTAAAATTTGCAATCCTTATAAAGCACATGGGTTATTCTAGATATCTATAAACATGATATAAGTTTATATAAATCAGCATAGACTCTGTCATGGGAAATTAGCTGTAATATTAGCACAATTCACATCCAGACACATGTCATCCACATTAGAAATGAATGAAATAAACATGAGTATATATAAAAACAGGTTAGATAATATATAAAGCACTAGCATGTAAAACTAAATTATCAATAATGGACCAATAAATATATTTCATGCAATACATACATAGTATCACATATCAGGGTTTCATATAGTAACTAAATATACAGGTCACATGCAGAAATATAATGTATGAAATCACCACCTAGAGCAAAGAAGTACAACATTACAATATAGAAATATTTATACATATGTATATGCATATATGTAAAAATATATGTAACGGCAAATATAGAAGTAATATTAAAAAATAATCAGAAGTTATAGTTACATATAAATATAAACATAAATATAAATATAAACATGCAATACAAATTTGGGTATTGTATAGCTATAAGAGTAACTACTTTTCCCACTATTCCTGCAGTAATAAGAATAGTAACTAGCATTTATAAAATGTTCTTAGGTTTTCAAAGTGATTCTTACAGCAATCCATGGAGTAATTGCCAACATTTATATAGGACTTATTATGTGTCAGGCACTATGCTAAACATTTTACAATTATCTCATTTGATTCTCGTAATAATTCTGGGAGTTGGATGCAATTATTATTCTCTTTTTATAGATAAGAATTGAGACAAACTGAGGTTAAATAACTTCTGCAGAATCACATAGTGTGAGTGCTTAAGATCATAATTGAGTTCAGGTCTTCCTACTCTTTATCCAGCGTCTTATCCACCATCTCATTTATTATTATGTTTATTTTAGAGATTAAGAAATGAGATTTAGGATCAATGACTTGCCCAGAATCACACAACTAATAACTTTGAGACAGAAATCAAACCTAGATTGTTGTGATTCAGGTCAAGTATTCTAGCTACTGGACCATCTAGCTGCCACCTTAGTTCTCTGGGCACTTGGCCAAATACTATTGGGACTTCTCCTGAAATCTGCTGCCAGCTACCCTTGGTGCAGATCAGCTAACCTGCAGGGATTGTGCTCATTCTGTGAATGGCCCAGACTGACCATTTAAGCCTCAGGTTCTGTCACTGTCCCTAGAAGCTTGCACAGATGGAGTATCAGACAGGAAAGGGGCGGCTGATGGGTTCAGTCTTCCTCAATTTGAGTAGAGGCCAGAACAGACTCAATTGAATTTTCTGTCCCTGGGATAGCTGCCAATACACTTTCTTTCTCACTCAAATAATCCACTTTATGAACTATTACATAGCTGTAACAACTGATGGACTTTTCATTTCAGATTCTACTTAGTTGAGTTTAAGATTTTTTTTTTTTGTTTCAGTCATGTTTATTGTCTTTGGACCCCATTTAGGATTTTCTTGGCAAAGATACTGGAGTGATTTGCCATTTCCTTTTACAATTCATTTTACAGGAAAGTGAGGTAAATAGAGCAATGTGACTTATTCAGGATCACACAGCTATGAAGTGTCTGAGACCAAGTGAAGCTCATAGGAAGATGAATCTTCCTGACTTCAGGTCAGGTATTCATCCACTAAGCCAACGATTGCTCCTAAATCCTATCATATACATGTCTAATACGTCTTGGCTTTAGTATGCCCTTACCTAATCTAATTAATCTGTTTGCCTAACTACAACTTTGGGGTTTGAGTTAATGAAGTTAGGACTAGCCTGTGGGTAGTGATAATATTCCTCAATGGACGGTTTGTGTAATAGGGAAGGAGTGGAAGCTTGGGTAATTGAGTCTGCTTATAGGACATATCCCTTTCACCTCTTCTTTTTTTTTCTGACTTCATTTAAGACAGCTTATTTCATATATAGCTAGTATCTTTGTGTGATCTCATCTAAAAGTTTCTTGGTTAAAAAACAGATAAAGAATATTTTGCTTTTTTCTAACTCAGCAGAGCAGGGGAAAAAAAGCCATTTCTTGCTTGCCCCTGTTGAAATTATCTCCTTGTTCTGATGGAGTCTGTTAGAGCACCAGAGAGGGAAAAGTAAAAACATATCAAAACATCCTCCAAGGCTTATTCTGTCCTACACAAGGAGAAACTTGAAGAGATGGCTCTGACATCTGCAACAAGTCAGATTTCCATTTTTTCCTCTGTGTTCTTTTACCTTCAAGGTTCTTCATGTGTCATGCTATGGTCCAGTTCCTATTCTTCCACCTGACTGACTTGTAATGCTCCTCTTACCAGCAAAATGGGGCAGGTATGGCTTCTCTGGAGCACTAGAAGACTGGCACTAGGTTCTCCATCCTATACTAACATCTGTCTTAGATCTAGCATTCTAAGAACAAGACTATTTAACCTGCAAGCAGCCAAGCCAAAATTACAGCCTACATCATCCTCAGTTCAATATTCACATTATTCTACTCAGCCTCCTTCCCTAAGTCTCAGAAGTCAAAATCATGATGAGAGGCCTATTTCCTCCACTCCTTTTTCTCTTCCATCTCCCATGTCTGCCTTGCAAGAAGCGGATTCAACATTAAATTACAGTTCCTGGAGGTTAATTTGTAAAGAGACAGAGAATGTATGTTATTTAAATAGTGATTATTAAAAACATGCTGGGGGGTTGTTACATAATAGGTAATTATCTGCCACATAATTGAGAAAACAATACACTCAATTCTAATTTCTGTGCCTTTCATGGAATGCTGAGTTAATCCTGGGGAGCAGAGGCAGCAGCTGCGATCAACTGATATTTGTTTAATAATATTCTTATTAAATCCAAATTGAATGCACTTTTAGGAACCTCATTTAAAGCTTCACTTTTATTTTGCTAAGAGAACCTGAAGGCCTTATGTCTGTGTAGTTTAAATTCCAGATTTCTACCTCATGTAAGGGACTCTAATACTCTCTTCCAGTTCCCTTTGGGCTGAAATTTATTTGGGACTATTTTTTTTTAAAGGAATAGTCACAACAGAAATAGTAGAATATAGAGACAATAAGGAAGGAAAAATTGAAAAAAGCAGAGCCCTGGGACGATTAGTCACAAGGGGCTTCCTCCATTATAATTAAAGAGTGAGTTCATAAACAATGTGCAAATAACAAGCTATTATATAGGGATCATACTTTAATTAATTTTAAGATAATAAAGATATATTTCTTTTTTTCCTTTAAAGGGAGAGTTCTTAATCTCAAGTCCATAACACCTTCTGGATTTCTTAGATAGATTTGAGGGTTCATGGACTTGGGGGAAATTTATATTTTTATTATTATTTTTGTTTATTTATTTACTATATTTATTATTACTGACTTAAATCTAGTATTTCCTTCAATTATGAAATGGGTAATAAATATTATTCTGAGAAGGGGTCCAGAAGCTTCAACAGACCGTCAGTCTTTGGCACAAAAAAAGGTTAAGAATCCCTGCCTTAAAGGGAAAACTTTTAAAATTCAAAATAGAGCTTTAGTCTATCATATCAAGGATCTTTGCAACAATTTCTTCTTTACCATAGTGGAAGGAAAGCTGAATTGGAGTCAGGAATACCTGGGGGACTAATTTCATCTCTGACACTAGCTATGTGATCCTGGGCAATAATACCTAGCATTCACATACACCTTTAAGGTTTGAGAAACATTTTCCATATTTTGCTCTTTCTGAGCCTCAGTTTATTCATCTGTAAATCTGGAGAAATGAATACTTAAAGTATCCACCTCACATGAGCTATTATGAGGTTTAAATGAGACAGGATAGGTGAACTTTGTGAACTCTAAAGCATTATCTAAATGAAGTTGTGTTGTCATCATCATCATCCTTCTACTGGCATGATTTTGTATAAATATATATATATATATATATATATATATATATATATATATATATACATATATAACACATATAAATATATGTTTAAAGTTATTTTCTTAAATTTAGCCAATGCTGTCTCCCTGTCACTTCTACCTATTGTCCCTAGTTTTTCCTTCTGGGTCCAAACTGAATTACTTTCACTCCTGTTCCATATGACAGCACTTTAGATATTTCAAGACAGCTATTCTATCTTCCTTGGGTCTTGTCTTTTTCAGGGCAAGCATCCACATAAGATGCCAGTGTATGTGTTGTCTATCCCTATTGGAATGTGAGCTCATTGACAGCAGAAGCTGTTTTGCTTTTCTATTTGTATCCTCAGCTCTTAGTTCAATGTTTTACACATAGGAAGTGTTTAATAAATGCTTATTCATTAATTTTTTATTTATTCCTGTTAAGTGTAGGAGGGGCTTTATTATCCCAAAGAAACTGTTAAACTGCCTCAAGAATGTTGTTATTCCCATCCACTATTGGCAGAGAGGAATACTGGGCAGAGAAAGACTCCTCTTCATCTGACATTGGGGAACCAGACATGTGGTTTTAAAAACCATAGAGCTAGCCAAGTAATCTCAAGATGAATCTGGCTCCAAGGAGATCCAAATAGATTTTGAGTAGCTAAAGTATTTGACTGAATCTAATAAGATGATATTTAATAGAGACCAACATGAAATCTTATATTTTGGTACCAAAAAAAGGGAGCATGTTCAGACGTATAACATGGGGTAAGCATTGATAGACAATAGTTGTTTTGAAACAGAACTAGATTATTGAGCAAGCTCAATAAGAGTCAATATGACAGGGGATCAGGACAATTCATATTTATGAGATTGAATCTAGCATCAGACATATATTAGCTGTGTTTAAAGCACTGCACCAGGACTGGAATCAGGAAGAGCTGACTTCAAACAAAGAACAAAACCAAGAGTAGGGGTAGAAGGTACAATGGATCAGATTTACACTGTATATCAGGAAATACTTTCTTTTTAAAATTTTTATTTTATTTATTTTATTTTTATTTTTTATTTTTTTATTATAATAACTTTTTATTGATAGAACCCATGCCACGGTAATTTTTTACAACATTATCCCTTGTACTCACTTCTGTTCCAATTTTTCCCCTCTTTCTCGCCACCCCCTCCCCTAGATGGCAAGCAGTCCTATATATGTTAAATATGTTGCAGTATATCCTAGATACAATATATGTGTGCAGAACCGAACAGTTCTCTTGTGGCACAGGGAGAATTGGATTCAGAAGGTAGAAATAACCCAGGAAGAAAAACAAAAATGCAAACAGTTTACATTCATTTCCCAGTGTTCCTTCTTTGGGTGTAGCTGCTTCTGTCCATCATTGATCAATTGAAACTGAGTTAGGAATCTTTGTCAAAGAAATCCACTTCCATCAGAATACTTCATACAGTATCATTGTTGAAGTATATAATGATGTCCTGGTTCTGCTCATTTCACTTAGCATCAGTTCATGTAAGTCTCTCCAAGCCTCCATGTATTCATCCTGCTGGTCATTTCTTACAGAACAATAATATTCCATAACATTCATATACCTCAATTTACCAAACCATTCTCCAATTGATGGGCATCCACTCAATTTCCAGTTTCTGGCCACTACAAACAGGGCTGCCACAAACATTTTGGCACATACAGGTCCCTTTCCCTTCTTTAGTATCTCTTTGGGGTATAAGCCCAGTAGTAACACTGCTGGATCAAAGGGTATGCACAGTTTGATAACTTTTTGGGCATAATTCCAGATTGCTCTACAGAATGTTTGGATTCGTTCACAACTCCACCAACAATGCATCAGTGTCCCAGTTTTCCCGCATCCCCTCCAACATTCATCATTATTTTTTCCTGTCATTTTAGCCAATCTGACAGGTGTGTAGTGGTATCTCAGAGTTGTCTTAATTTGCATTTCTCTGATCAATAGTGATTTGGAACACTCTTTCATATGAGTAGTAATAGTTTCAATTTCACCATCTGAAAATTGTCTGTTCATATCCTTTGACCATTTATTAATTGGAAAATGGCTTTATTTCTTATAAATTAGAGTCAATTCTCTATATATTTTGGAAATGAGGCCTTTATCAGAACCTTTAACTGTGAAGATGTTTTCCTGGTTTGTTGCTTCCCTTCTAATCTTGTTTGCATTAGTTTTGTTTGTACAAAGGCTTTTTAATTTGATGTAATCAAAATTTTCTATTTTGTGATCAATGATGGTCTCTAGTTCATCTTTGGTCACAAATTTCTTCCTCCTCCACAAGTCTGAGAGATAAACTATTCTATGTTCCTTTAATTTATTTATAATCTCATTCTTTATGCCTAAACCATGGACTCATTTTGATCTTATCTTGGTATATGGTGTTAAGTGTGGGTCCATGCCTAATTTCTGCCATACTAATATTCAGTTTTCCCAGCAGTTTTTGTCAAATAATGAGTTCTTATCCCAAAAGTTAGGATCTTAGGGTTTGTCAAACACTAGATTGCTATAGTTGACTATTCTGTCTTGTGAATCTAACCTATCAGGAAATACTTCCTAATGATGAGAGCTGTCCAAAAGCAGAATGAACTATGTTGAGAGGAAGGGAGTTCCCCATCCTTGAAGTTCGTCAGGCAGAAAGGCTGCTTAACTAAGTATCTGGTGTGCTATGATTGGGATTCTTTTCATGAAGGAGTTAGACTATATGGCCACTCCAACTCTAAAATTCTGTGATCCCATCATAGAAATAGATCATTAGTCCTAAGTGTCAAAATAACATGGCTCTCTTGAATGGATCCAAGGTTCTTTACAATTGTCACATCCCTTAGTTCTATCTGGAAGTTGAGAATGCAGGTAAGTATAGCAATTTGTAGGATGTCTCTATGAGCCCTCCAAGGTTGTAAGGCTGTTGGATTCTAGGCAGGTTCCTGTGGCTTTAGTGGCCTGTTTACAAGTGTTACAAGTACATTGAAATCCTGCCAGGGAACTTTTCAGGAAAGACTCATTCATAGAAAGACAAGAACTGAGATAACTTTTGGATGCCCTTTGGCAATATGGTCCACTTTTTTTGGTTCTCATGACCTTCTATATGGATTATGTCCACATAGAGAGTTCATTCTATCTTTATTCTGTAAGTGTATATGGTGTATATACATGCACGTACATGCTCACATGCATGTATGCATATGTATGTATGTAGCACTATTATGCAAGAAAATAAGGGGGAGGAGTCCTTTGGAGAGCCTCCACTGCCCTTGTAGATCTGTCAGTTGTGGAGATAAAATATAAATATGAGCTGTGAGTTAGATTTGGTTAATTTTTTTATGACTAAAATATCTTCTGAATCATGTCTTTTAGGATGCCTTCAGCATTTAGCGCTATGCCTGGCACATTGTAAGTGCATCATAAATGGTTTTTGACTTGAATTGATTTCCCTTAAAGTACAATTTTTTTGGGAAAGAGTATCACAACTCCATACCTACCCCTCCTGCCTGGTCCACAATTGAAGTCCCATTTCCATCACATTAAAATAACTTCTATCTTCTGCTCCAGATCCATTGGTGGCTCACTATTGCCTTTTGAATAAGTTTAATAGTTAAGGTGGAACTAAGGATTTCCTATATTTTCTAGTAAATCCTTAAGAAATATTTATTGTATGAATGAATGGATAAGATCTGGCCAAAGTGTGTAATGTACCTTAGCCAAAGGCCATCGTGATGGACCCCTACATACCTCAGTCTATCTGTCCCAATCCTCAATTTGGATTCTGGACACATATGACCAAGAGAGCTGAGGACCTTGCTGGAGGGCTCCATCTTCCCTGCTAGTTGAATAATGGCAATCAACTACATTTATTCCATTTTCCAATCCAGAAGCCCGAACTTTCCCCAAGATAATATGTAAACATGAGTTGGGGAGTGTTGAGATGTTAGGTGGTTAATGACCTGCCATAATCACCCATCAGGCGGCTGACTGTAGCAGGCATTGCATCACTCAGAGAAAGTTGGTGGCAGAAGCTTGAAGAGAGAGAAAGTTAATGAGGGGGAGAGAGTCTGCAAGACTAAAGGCTGGAGCATTAGTGATTCTGAATCTGACGCAGAGAAGGGGTTTGGTTCCAGCTCAATGACAAAAAATCAGGGAATCCTGAAGAAAGATTTCTTTTTGAGGCGTTCTTCCCTACTGGCTCTTCCATGCACCTAAAGCAGTCCCTTCTTTGCTATAGAACTAGCTACTGCCTATATCTCCCTTCCCCCCTTCCCAGAAAAACTCAAAGGAATTCATTTAATGGGAAAAAGAAATAACTCCAGTGAGAACCCCTACCTTGGGGGTCATGGAATCTCTCTGCCTTCCTTGACACCAGTGGACTCTGAGTTTAAGCCTCCTCCCTTCACTGATTTGTTTCTGGC
Organism: Sarcophilus harrisii; assembly: GCF_902635505.1. NCBI lineage: Eukaryota > Metazoa > Chordata > Mammalia > Dasyuromorphia > Dasyuridae > Sarcophilus > Sarcophilus harrisii. The sequence continues at coordinate 552,280,534 of NC_045428.1, forward strand.
TCTTGCTTACACTGGGCAGTTATTTAGCCAATTCAGCCTGTACCCTGGGCCCAGCGTGTTCTCATGAAAGGAGAGAAGTCTAATATTTAAGGATCAGTGAGCAAAGACCAGTATGGTCAAATTTAATTAGCAACAGGCTGGGAAGCCAATAAGTCTTTCTCATCACTTTATGTCCAGGCCTGTGCTAGAGAGATGGGAATAGAGAGGAGATGCATTTCCCAATTAAGTCATAGAATTTCAAAATGTGAAGGTAGTAGTCAAGAAGCATTTTAAAAAAATCTTTTTTGAAAAATAAATATCTATTGATATCATTGGTTTTTATATTACTTAAATTTCTCCCATTGTCACTACATTTTTCCTTCCTGGAGAGCCAATGCACATAATAAATAATATTTTAAAGAAAAAAGGAGGAAAAAAATCAGTAAAACTGATCAGTGCATCAAAAATGTTCAATACTCCATACCCATGAACTTTCTGCTTCTGCAAAAGAGTGTGGGGATGTTTCTTCTTCTATCCTTCTTTAAAAGGTTATGCTTAAAAAGCATTTCTTAAATGCACATTATTTACTAGACACTGTGTTAAACCTATGAGAATCAAAGAAAGGAAAACAAAAAACATGATCCCTCTTCTTAAGGAACTCACATTATAAGGAGAAACTTCCTATAGAAGATGAAACTTAAAATTACTTTAGAAGAATTATCTAGCTTGTATCTGAGCAGGAATCCTCTCTGTAACTTCCCCAATAATTGATCATCTAGTATTTTAAAGCTATGTAGGGACAGAGAACTCAGAACATGTAACAGTGGTCCTTCATATACAGAAGCAGTTCTTATGTTGAGTTGAAATTTACCTTGTTTCTATGTCTAGTCAGAAATCTCTTGTAAAATATCTTTTGATACCTACATCCCTTAAATCCTATTTTGGACACTTTCTAGCTCTGTGTGCCTGAAAAAGTTACTTAACTGCCCTCTGCCTTAGCTTCTTCATTCTAAAATAAGGAAAATGATAGCTCTTACCTCAAAGAGTAGTTTTGAAGATCAAATGAGAAAATATTTGCAAAGCAGTTTGCAAATATTAAATCACAAAATAATATTTTATCATCATCATCATAAGAAGAATCCTATTTTTAGGATCAAATGTTGGTTGCATTTTGTTACTCATTATTTGTGCGAATCTGGATCATCAACTCATTTATTAGGTACCTACTATGTATCAGCCACTGTGCTAATTAATTTACTTCAACTTCTCTGGCCTCAGTTCCCTTATCTATGAGACAGTGTCTTGGACTAAATTATCATCAAGGACACTTCCAATTTTAAACCTATTATCCTGTGATCATGTGAAAGTACAAAGAGCTAGGACTCTGGTAAACAGAATGTCACATGTTTGAAAGTGCAATTAAAGTGACCCATAGAAGAATAACTCACAGTTCTATAAGGCTTTCAGGCTTCCAAGTCACTTTTTGCACAACAACCTTACCTGAATGATGGAGGAATCATTTCTTGAGATTCTCCAATAATTTAATGATCTCATTAATATAGATATTCCCATTGTTGGTAGCCATATGGCTTCCATTAGCCATATCTCCTGATAATTTTGCCAAGGAGAGTCTATCCAATGAACTGGAGATCTTTCTTCATTTCTCCTGACATAATGACAATTCAGATTATCTACAGGTTGGTTATCCCTAGCTCTTACCATCTGAGCATCTTCTTTGTCTATCAAATATTTCTCTCGTAACAATTTTTACTACAAATCTTCATAGTTGCTTATTTGTTCTATGTTAAAATAGGCTCAAAGTCACTACAACCTCTCTATTGCCCTCCAGGGGATACTCATTTTTAATTCTTTAGAGACTGTCATGTTTTGCAACTCATAGCAACATGACAAAACTGTTAAAATATTGATATTAAAAAGATGGACCCCTGTTTCTGAGAAAAGGCTGGGGGTCAGCATAGAAGTTAGTAATTTCCTGAAGGCACTCCAGTCTGCTCTCCTCCCTCTGTTTAATTTTTGGCTCCATAAGTCCATTCGTACTATCTCTGCAAGAGTGAGACACTGATGGATGAACTCTCCCTGCTATACATCCAGCTGGATATCATAATCTAGAAAACAGACGTTATTCATCAACATGGTTTTCCTGTGCAGATGGTGGAAACACACTCTTTTTATTGGTTAAAGATCTTTTCCAGGAGTCTTTGCAACATTCTGGGGATTTGTGCAACTGTCACAATGTCTTCTGCAAACAGAAGAATCAAGAGAATATGCCAATCATAAGGAATCTTTGTTCAATCTGGATTCAGTATTGGGTCTCTTCTATGACAATGACTACCATTTGGGGTGAACATATACTTTTTTGATTTATGCCTTGTTTGAAGGTTGTTTTTCCAATCAATCACAAACCACAGGCATTTATTAAGCATTTGCCATGTGCCAGGCACTGTGCTAGGTGCCAGAAATACAAAGAAAAATAATCAAACAATCCATTCCTTCAAGGAACTTATTTTCTATTGAAGGAGTTTTAAAAAAATGCAGAATACATAAATAAATATATACAAAATGAAGGCAACTTTTGATTCTGGGGGAATCAAAAAGGCTTCAAGTAAAAGGTATCATTCAGTGGATTTTTTGAAGAAAATAAGGGATTTTAGAGGGCAGAGATGAGGGCAGAGATGAGGAGTGGATGCATTCTAGGTTCAATAGATAGCAAGGAAAAGGCATAGAAGTGGGATATCCAATATTGTAAGGAACAACAAGAAAGTCAGTTCCACTAAACTGAAGAGTTCATAAAGTAGAGTCATATATGCGTGCATACATATATATTCATGTATATATATGTATAGATGTGTGTATATGTGTGTATACATACATACACATACATATAGTCGAAAAGGTAATTGAAGCCAAATTAGAAAAAGATTTAAAAGCTCACCAATGGAGTTTATATTTGATCCTGGGAGCAATAGGGAGCCAGAAGAGTTTATTGAGTAGGAGAATAATATGGTCCTACCATCACTTTAGGAAAATACCTCTGACAGCTTCATGAAGGATGGATTAAAGAGAGAGAAAAGGGAAGACAAGTCAGATCTTAAATAAGGTTATCTCTGTTATACTTTTTAAGGAATCATGAACAACTCTGAAACATTTATATATATAAATGTATCTACATTATCTACATATATAATACCTTGTTGTAAAAGAACTTTTAAAGTACAAAATTTTACCATTGAATTTTTTTTGAAAATCCATAAACAATAAGTACAGTGGAATTTTTCATTCTGTATTTTAGTTAATTATGTAGTTTATTGTGAAATATCACTTGTCTGTTTCTCATTTATGTATTCATCAAAGATTTCCTTGATGTGTTTGCAGATAATTTTCATAAAATTTTGTATCTATGAAGGAGTAGACATATCCATTAGTGGGTGTTGATATTCTCCTGGGGGCCCTTTTTTGGTACTTGATAAGTGTGTATCTATGTATCTATTTATAGCTAGCCATGTGATCTTGGGTAATATATGTAGATATATGTAATATATGTATAATAGAGATATGTATATGTACATACATATATATATAAACCCACATCTGCATGTATATATCTGTGTGCACATATGCATGTATATATGTATCTATATTCATACATATACACATACATATATTTATATACACACACACATACATACATACATATATACTTTGATATCTTCTACAACTTTGATACCTTTTCTCTTTCAGATATCTTGTGAATTTATCCCCCAATATCTTTACAATTATATCATCTCCAGTATGAATCTTCTCTATGCTGAATTCAACTGATTTTCTTGTCTTTTTTTTAAGGTGTTATTTCTACATCCTCTTTGTGCACACTTGGAGCTGATATTAGAACACAAAAGTGGTGATTCTGCTGTCATGTAGTGACTACTTTGATAGAAAAAAAAGTTGGGTAAAAAGGTTTTCAGATGTTTTTCTATTTTTTCTTTTCTTTTTGTTTCTCTCTATATGCATCTTTAAATGCCCTAAGAAATAAACACCGTTGTTGAATTGAGTCTCTAGCTATACTTTAAGCTGATTTCACCCTATAATACTTTTTGTTTTAGGAGATGAATTTACTCATATTTCACCATCCTTCTTCACAATATTTTACACATTATTTTGTTTTAAACCAATGTTGCTTTTGGCGCATATCTTTCTACTTGGCAAGTAATTCAAGTGTTTGCGAAGTAAAATATTTTTTGTCTCCTAGTTATGGAACTTGTTTTATATTGGTTACATTTCTGTAGGAAATTACTGCTGTTTTGTGAGCTGTGACCTTTGACCAACCTACTGTGGGTCATCCTGTTCAGTGGTCACTACACTATCAGTCCTTCCCTGACGCTACACTATAGTAGTAGATTGTGACTCCATATAGAGTCTCATAACTGAACGTGGGAATCATGAAATTATGATTTGTTATCAATAAACATTTGATTTATATACCTATTTATATATTTATATATCTAGGGTCATGTAGAATTTCTTGGGTGAAAAGAACTCTCAAGTGGAAAAAGTTTTTAAAATTCTCAACTATAGGATTAACTAATTAGTATATAAAAGGTACCCTTTTTATCATCAACCAATGGTATTCCTTCCATTCTTGCTTTAGTGAGATTGATTTGGTATCAGGCCTTGACCCTATCTAAGAGGAGGCCACCTTAACTCCATTTCAGCACCTATATAAGTTCTCTGTATGAAATCTAGTTTCTACTTAAGGACAACTCATTCAAAGGTTATCCTTTCCTCTGTCCAGGGTATTTCTATGTGCTGTCTAGATCTGTTTTCTTCACTTTTTTCTGCCTCCACAGTGGCTGATCTCTGGCACTCTGCCAGGCAGTTTCCCTGACCTCATAGGCAGAACAAGTAGGGTCAAGACAGTGGCCATGTCTTTTTTCTTTCTATATCCAAAGCTGTTTAAAATGGAATGGGTTGTCTTGGGAAGGTTTCCCACTATTTAAGGTCTTAAAACAGAGCCTAGATAACCACTTTTGTGGGATGTCATAAAAGAATTCTTGCTGTAAGTAGTCTCAATTCTATCAATCAGTTAATCAATTAACAAATATTTATTAAACATTTACTACATGTTAGACATTTATCATGTGCTAAGGGCTGGGATTACAAAGACAAAAAAAGAAAGATTTTCTGGCCTCAAGGACTTCATATACTAATGAGAAAAACAATATATACTTAATATGAATGCTTATAAAATCTAACTAGCCATCTGATTTTGGGTAAGGACCTTTACTTTTCTGGGTTTTGACTTTTCTATTCTATTTTTCATAACCTGATAATTATCTTCTCCATTGCCTGAAAGATTAACAAACATTCCAATACTAGTTATCTGGAGAAGAGATCCTTTTCCCCCTTCCAGTTCTCCTAGGGAATGGAGTTCTGTTCCTAACTTCCACTCTTTCCAGCCATGACATTACTGTCTACTGTTGAGAATCATCATGACGATCTTTAGTTCTATCTATTCTCCAGGGATTGGCCTTCTTTGCTGTGGTCCATCTTTATCTATTTTAGTTTATCTATCTATCTGTCATCTATCTAGATATATCATTGCTTCAGTGTAGTAACCTCCAGCTGTGAAGTTTCCTGTATAATGAAGCTCATCAATTTTTTTTTTTTTTTTTTTTGCAAATGAAACTTAAAAAATTGCCCAGGGCACAAAAAGGTTAAATGACTTCTCCGGGTTCACATAGTATTTGTCAGAGATGGGACCCCATGTATTCCTGTCCCATAGGCCAGAATTCTCAACTATAGGGCATAGACTAGACTATGCCTTCCTTCATCTCTCCTCACCTTCCTTCCTCCTTCTCTTCCATTCTTCTTTTCCCCTTCTCCTCCCTTTCCTTTTCCCTTTGTCCTCTCCCTTCCTCTCCCTTCTTTCCTTTTCTTTTTCCCTTCCTAAAGCCAAGGTAAGGATCTTTTATGCTTCAGTTCACTACAACCAATTTTTATTTATCAGGCAACTACTGTGCATTTGATTAAAATATAGTATATGTGAAGAAGAGGGAGAAGGAAAGTTAAAATAATATAGAGAAGATAGTAGGTAGGAGACAAGTTATGAAGGGCTTCAAATGACAGGTAGAAGACCTCGTATTTTATTCTAAAGACAGTAGAGAGTGAATAAAGTTTTTTTGAGTAAGAATTGACATGGTGAAACTTATGCTTTGAGAATATCAGTATGGCATCTGTTTGGAGACTGGTTTATAAAGTCTTCTTTCCATGACCAAAGTCAAGAGAAGGCGCCAAAGAGCCAAGCACTACAGGGGATCAATGGTATATGGGGATGAGGGAGAATGGGGGATGAGTCTCAAGTTAAATAATTTTTATCTAAATATTTCAGGTCATCCTTTTATCAGTTCCTTAGGGCTGTGGGCAACTTCCCTCTTCTCTCATTTACCTTCCATTTCTGTCTCACTTTGGAGTTCCCCATGAGATTGGACTCATTAGTGCTATTAGCAAAAGCTCTGTCTCTCTGAAAGCCCATGATATCCCAAATAAGCTTAACAGTAAGCCTTATTCCAAAGAAAAGGGCCATGATTCATGACCCTGTAGACATTGCATGGTATTGTTGAAATAAATCCAGCAGTAGAGCCCCATCAAAAGCATAGATTATGGGAAGAAAGGGCTTAATTTAAGTAAAATCAAGTCTCCATAGACATATTCTGCTCTCTAACCTTTTTTTTCCAACTGAGAAACATTTTCTCCTACAAAGAAAAGTAAATTCATTTTTTAAAGGTTGCTTTCATCTTAAAGAGCATATTCAGTGCATGTCATTGAAACTCATGAAATGTTCCTATTTGGAACCTCCATCAGCTTTTCTTCTATCCCTCTTGTTGATCCATATACTGACTTGTTTCTCGGGTTGGACATTTCTCTTCTTGAAATTTCATCCTGGGTTTTTGTTTTCATTGCTTGTGAGAGACTGAATTGTAGATTAGAAATGGTCTCAGAGTTAATTTAGTCCAACCCCTTTCTATATCATAAGTCCTTGTTCTAAAATCCCTGAAAAATTGACATAAAATTTCATTCAGTCAGCCAGCTAGTTGGTAAGTCAACCAATACTTACTTATTTAACTCCTACTATTTACTAGGCACTGTGCTAAGATCTGGGGATATACATAAATGTTTATGGGAAGTAGACTTGCCCACAGTAGCTCAGCAAAAAAGCCTGTGAGATTCAACTAGAAACCTGACTGAATCTAGTGCTCTATCCATTGTGATACATTATTTCTCCTTAAAATTGTCTACAGCACTCTAGCTATGGTCTGACTGGGGTAGACTGAATTTAGCTAGACAATCATGACATACTGGACACATTGTTTTATGCTAAGGACAAAATCCAAAATGGATCAGGAAGGCAGAAGGGGAATCTATTTCTGTTTAAAGCTCTTCAGTATGATCCAGACATTCATTTATCATTTGCCAGTTCATTTAAAAAACATATTTAATATTATGATCACTTTTCAATGATTTTAATATGATAACCTTGTTTATCCAGTTCAATTTAGTTTGATACATATTTGCCATGTGTAAGCCCTAGGATAGATTCTAAACACCCCTTAAACGTCCCTTTCAAACATTCTCCAAAGCTTCAATATTCATACTGGTAATCTGTCTGACATTCTGACTACCCAATTCTCCAGTGTCTATAGCTCCTGTGATCTCCTGTCATGGCCCAGTTTGTTCTTTACCCTATGAATGTACAACTTACAAAGGACGGGGGATTTAGAGCAAGGTTTCCTTACTTCAAAACCACTACTCTATCCATTGTATCAGTTTGCCTTTCTGGTTCAGAATTCAGGTAGGGTTAGGTTGATTTTAAAGTAGCAAGGTTAAATTTTAAAGTAGCAAGAGATTAATGATTAAGGTTAGGGCTTAGTAAGAGCTAACTAATAAAATACTTTAAAAATATTGTTAGGGTCAAACAAAAAATGATATGATTAAGATTAGGATTAGGATTAGAATTGGGGGAGTTTAGAATTAATGTGAAAGGTTAATATTGGGAAAGTGTCAGGGCATGGTAAAGTTTAAGATATGACTGTTGTTATAAGCTTTAAATTCAAATTTGATATTAAAGTTACCACTAGAAAATGAAGAATTTTTTGACTAAGCAATGAAGTTTCATGGAGAAAATTCAACTGAAACTAGATTTGTCTAATGGCTGGAGAAAGATGATGCCATGGAAAGAACTTTTTTTTGTGTGTGTAGCACTGGGGATACTAACAGAAAACTGAGACAATTGTTGACCTCCTTTTAGTAGGATTAGACAAAACATATAAGAGGCCAGGAAATAGAATATTGGTTTGAGAGTCATAGGAATGGTGAATGGAGCCAGAGGAGAATCAATTATTATACTGTTACTGGAGACAATGGCAACATTGATTTGATTATTGTTCCCAGAGAAGTAAGTAATAAATGAGAAGGCTTACAACATGCAGTGCAAGTGTCACCAATCTGTCAAAGGCAAAGAGATATAGTGCATGGTTTGAGGTCAGCTAAATAGAGTTGGTTAGGTAGTAGTCTAGCTCAGCTCCAGGGTAGAGTTCAAAACTGAGTAGGTTATCTCCTCCGGAGAAAGAACATGATCACTGCTCTGAAGGAGTAGACTTATTTCAGGATATGGGAACAGAGGCAATAGCAAAGCAGATGTCAAGAGGTACCTACATGTATTGGATGGGTGAGGATGGGGAGGTCTGGGATCTAGCCTCAAATTTGTCATAAATTTACTTCACATCTTTGAAAAAAATCCCCTTTCCTTTCTTGGTCTCAGTTTCCCTATCTTTACAATAAGGGCATTGGGCTATTTGGTTTTGGAATTGCCTTCCTAGAAGAGGATTGCATGAATTAGGGAGTGTCTCCATGACTTTGAGGCCAAGTCTTGTGCATCTACATCAATCTTTCATGAAGTTCCTTTAAAAAGCTGTTCTTTCAAGGAAGTCTCTTTAATTAGCTTGGTGTTGATGAGCACAGTTGCATCAATTACAAACTGCCTGCTACACAGGACTCTGGAAAAAATGCTTAGGAAGCAAAATGTAGTTGGAACTCAGCAGAGTGAGGGGCCTTCTGGCCTCTTCTTACACTAATAAGATAGTATATTTTTACAGATACAGAAGATCCCTAGAGGTGGGGACCATTATCTTAGTCCAAAGGTGGCATGTGGCAAAAAATGTGGTAAAAATCAGTCAGTATATATCCCTGAGCTTCAGCTACCTCTGATAAAAATGGCAAGGTGGGACTTGGTGATATCTGAAAGTTTTTATTTCCCAGACCTAAAATTCTATGTTTTGATGCTCTTGTGTTCTAAAGTTTCTTTCAGCTATAAAATAAATAAATAGAAAAGTATATGAATAGATCAGTTATTCTGTATTTTAAGATTCCTTGAAGTTTTCTTTGATATTCTAAGATTCTTCACAACTTTCCTATTAGTCTTTTTCTGTCTTGCATGTAGAAAAATGTTTTAATGTTCCTGGGACTTCTGGGAAAGCCAACTCTAGAACTGAAGATCTAGGGGATTTCTCCTTTTCCAGGTGACATTATTGCTGTCCACAGTGCAGAAACAATAGGCGGGGGTGTTTCTTATCACTGATATGAATATAAGACCAGAGGGCAAATCTAGATAAAAGGTTTTTGGTGGTGGTTTTTTTTTTTTTGTTGTTGTTGTTTTGTGTTTTCTTTGCCTCTTTGATTGTTATCCCTTTTAATCTCAATTCTTCAAACATGCAGTGTTTTCAGGTTATCTCTTAACTACCCTCTCAGTCCCCCACTGATATTTTCACAAAAGCTTCCGCTCCCTAGTTTGACATGATTCAGTCTCAGTCCTTACTATTCCACTACTTTCCTTTTGGACTAAATTTTTCTTTATTTGTTTATTTGGTTTTGTTTTTTAAAGGCATCTTTGCAACAGCAGAGGTGGGTCAGTATATAGCATCAAAGCCATGATGTGCTACTCTATCTATACCGAGGGAATAAGACTTCAGCCTTCCTCATGCTGGCACTCACAGTAGTACTAGATCTAGTAATCATAGAAAAATATCAGAGCAGTCCATATCAATCCATTAAGCAAAAAATTCTGTATCAATCAATCAGACAAGAGGCAGAGGCAAAGAAGTCAGGAGAAGACAGACAAAGCATATAGAAACCAGGGTGGGAGATCTGAAAAGTTTGTCAAGTCAAGATCTGGAATCCCTTAGGACAGTTTGAAGAGGGAAGGGAAAATCTCTTGGTTCATGGTCCCAGGCTGTGACAAGAAAAAGTTATAAGATAGATCACACATCCTTTTTACTTATATGTGCTCTATATTCTAATTTCTCATTATCTCATGAATCTCCTGATTCAGCAATTGTTTTTTTTTAAGTAATAGTTTTTTTTTTTAATTTTCAAAACACATGCAAAAATTTCCTAACATTCACCCTGTAAAACCTTGTGTTCTATATGCCTCTTCTTCCCTTCTCCCCATCCCTTTTCCCTAGACAACAAGCAATCCAATATAGGTTAAACATGTGCAATTCTTCTATACATATTTCCGCATTTATCATGCTGCATAAGAAAAACCAGATTTAAAAAAAGGGAGGGGAAATAAGAAAGAAAGAAAAAGACATCACACAATAAAAGAAAAGGTGAAAATATTTTGTTGTGATCTACATTCAGTCTCTATAGTCCTTTCTCTGGATGCAGATGGCTCTCTCTATCACAAGTCTATTAGAATTGGCCTGCATCACCTCATTATTGAAAAGATCCACATCCATTGAAGATGATCATCACATAATCTTATTGTTAAGCAAATATTTTTGAGAAATATTAATTATGCACTTGCTATGTACCAGTTGGGCAGCAAGGTAGTACAATGGGTAGAACATTAGACTTGGAGTAAGGATAAACACATAGAAAAGAAGATAAACAGATTGATCAATCAATCTGTGTGTTAAAATTCCTTCCAGGTTTTTTTTTTTTTTTTTTTTTGGACATTTTAAGATTATAGGCGTTTACTTCATAAATTTCCCATTAGTATTTTTCTACCTTGCATGTGGGAAAGCAAAGTTCTAATGCTCCTGGGACCGCTGGCAAATCCAATGCTAGAAATGAAGAATAGGAGGGTTTCTGTTTTTTCAAGTAATACTGTTGTTGTAATAGTGTTGAAAAAACACAGTTGTTCAAATCTGTCCTGCATCACTGTGTGACTCTGGGCAAGTCACTTAGTCCTATTTGTCTTAGTTTATAAACTGTAAAATGAATTGGAGAAACAAATAGTATAAATTCCAGTATCTTTGCCAAGAAAATTGCAAATGGGGTGATGGTGGTCATGGGACATGACTGAAAAGATAAAAAATAATAACAATCTATGTTAGTTATTCTGTCAGATGATGAGCATATAAAAACAAACCAAAAAAACCTCCTTTCTTTCAGGTATATAAAAGTCTACCAGGGTTGGAGGACAACATAATAGTTAGAATTTGTATTATCATATTTCATGACAATCTTAAGAATGAGGTATTATTATTATCTATATTTTGGAGATGAGGAAACTGAGGAAGGGAATAATAACAGATAATAAGTGTCTGAGACTGGATTTTACTCAGGTTTTCATGAATGCAAATATATGTAAAATAATTTTGAGAAGCCAAGTTGGAGTTATATGCAATAGGTGGTCACACTTTTTACAGTAGCATTATTAATAATCTACCTCTTGATCATTAAAACATTATTAATATTGTTTTAATGATCAGTTCTTGATCAAGAGGTAGAGAGAACAGTGGAGATAGGATTCAAGAAGAGCATGGATGACTAGCAGGAGGTAGATGCTGAGTCCCTGATCTTGTTTTATAATAGAAAAAAAATAGTCAAAAGAAGTCTAGGACTTGGCTGATTAAATATGGGATATATTTGAGACACTCTACCTCAAATCCTCAGCAAAGTCGTTCTCACTGTTTCTAGTCTCTGCTCTTCACATCAATACTGTTGCCAGAGTAATCTACCTAAGACATAGATTGGATTGGATTGTTCCTCCCCTTTTCAGAGACCTTCAATGGGATTCTCTTCTCTATGCAATAAAGTCTCAATTCCATTTTGCTATCTGCCTTTCTTTCCTAGTCCAGACTTACCTTTGTAGACTTATTTCACATTGCTCCCCTTAATCTATCCTAAAGAAGGGAATTCATTGCCTTTCAAGGTAGCCCAATTCATTTTGGGACAGTCCTGCTGTTAGAATTCCTTTTCCCCATCCCCAACATCGAGGATAAATGTGTATTTTCACAATTTCCACTCTTAATTCTATATTCGCAGGCCAAATATCCCTCTTCTAGGTGACAGACCTTGAGTATATCTACCACATCAAATCTGTACTTCTCCAGGTTTGATATTTGCCTCTGGAGGATTCTCATTTAGAATGAATTCAAGAACTTTGATCATTCTGGTTGCTTTCCTCTTCAGATTATCAATGCCCTATATAAAATTTGGTGACCAGAACTAAACCCAATTCTCCAGATGTGGTCTGAGCAGGGCAGAGTACAACTGGGTGGTCACCTCCTTATTCCTAGAATTTATGTCTCTTAATGAAACACAATATAGTTTTCTTGGCTGCTATATCAAATTTGGTGACTCATATTGAGCTTGTGATATATTAAAATCTGGAGATATTTTGGGGAAATTTTCTTGTTACCTTTATTTCCCCTGTCACATATGTATGAAATGTATTTTTAGAATCCTTGTATAGGACTTTGCTTTTATTCCTATTAAATTTTCTTTTATTTGATTAGGTCCCATGTTGTAGTCTCTTGCACTTTTTAAAAATCTTGATTCTGTCATTCAATATCTTAGCTATACCTCTTCATTTTGAATCATTTGTGAATTTGGCTAGCATGCTTTTATGCTTTTATCCATGTTGCTGATAAATGTGGTAAAACAGCACAAGGCTAAGCATAAATTCCCCCAACACCGCACTGAAGACCTTTTCCTAACATGATATTGAACCATCATCGCCTACTCTTAGAGTCCATTCATTTTATTAGTTCTGCATTCTAACAGTATCATTAACCAGTCTATTTCTAGTCACCTTTTCCATAAGAATAACACGAGACTGTCAAATGCATTGTTAAAATCTAAAACAGTGATTATCTACATTATTTTCCTGAGTTGTCAGCTTAGTAACTCTGCCAAAAAAGAAAATAAAATTAATTTGGCATGACTAGTTGCTGCCACATGCCTTCTCATTCATTCTCATACCTTTCCATGCCCATCAAGTCTTTCTGTATAATTTCTCTGACTTCTACTAATGCATTCTGTCTAACTTCGAATTAGCTCATTTTACCTTCTGTACCACACTGTTGACTCATGCTATTCCTTATGCATAAAATGCCCTTCTCCCTTTCTCCAGTTGCTGAAATAGTACCTATCCTTTAAGGCCCAACTCAAATGCCACCGCCTTCAGAAAGCCTTCTTTATCCCTCTTGCTTGCTCTTTAATATTTTATAGCTTTCCGCAATATATACAAAAATATTTATAGCAGCAGTTTTTCTAGTAGCAAAGATCTTGATGGAAAGTGAATGCCTATCAGTTGAGGAATGGCTAAAGAGATCGTGGTATAGAAATGTAATGGGATAGGATTGTGCCATAAGAAATGATGAATATAAAGAATTCAGAGAAACTTGGGAAAACTTGTTTGGGCTAGAGGAACATGATGTAAGCAAAAACTGAGAACAATTTATGCAGTGGCTGCAAGAATAGGAAGGAGAATAACATTAAAAGACTAGAAAAGTCTGATTAGTACAGTTACTAATTGTGATATCAGTGGGCAGATGTTGAAGCAGAATTCCCTGCTCATGCATAGAGGTGGTGGGCTATAGGTAGAGAAGGAGGGATATAGAAGAAAATATCATTTTGATTGGCCCAGTGAATAGAATGCTGGGCCTGGTATCAGGAAGACTCATCTTCATTCAAATCTGGTCTCAGACACTGTACTAGTTATAACCCTGGGCAAATCACTTTATTCTGTTTTCCTCAATTCTTCATCTGTAAAATTAGCTGGAGAAGGAAATGGTAAAACACCTTACTATCTTTGTCAAGAAAATCCCAAATAGGATCCCAAAGACTCAAACATGACTGAAACAATTGAATAAAAGCAAACATTTTTTGCAAAGAGGCTTCTAATGGGAAGCATATCATTGGGAAGTAATGATATTTTAAAAAGAAGAGTACCCTTAAATGTGTGTGTGTGTGTGTGTGTGTGTGTGTGTGTGTATAAAACAAATGAGAATGTGATATATACAAAAGTTAAATAGGTATAAAGTTATATGTCATAATTTATATTTTACACACACATGTATAATTATACATGGTCATATATAATCTATGATATGATGTGAATGTGTAAACTATATACATGTCACAATACATATATACATTCATAGCTTATCTTTCGTATATCACATTTTCATTTGTATTATTTTCATTTGTTAACACTTTGACCATTTTGTCATATTATAAATTCTGTCTTTGGAGGCAGTTAGATGGCTCATTGTGTACAGTGCTTTGTAAACCTTAAGAGCACTAAATAGATATTATCAGTTAATTATAATTAGTTAATTACAGTTATTATAAGCCCTTATATTCTTTCAATATTATATGGGTGCCCATAGAGTACATGGTCTGTCTCATGATTATTATTTTGTGCTCTCATAGCAATCCATCTCTTCTGCCTTTCAAACATTTTTTTTTTTTTATTCTCTGTCACCATTTCTTTCTGTCTATCTCTCTCTGTGTCTCTGTCTCCCTGTCTCTCTTTGTCTCTGGCTCTGGCTCTCTCTTGCTCTCTGTCTGGGTCTCTCCCCCCTCTCTGTCTCTGTCTTTTTCTTTCTCTCTTTCTGTCTGTCTGTCTCTCTTTCTGTCTCTATCTCTATCTCTGTCTTTCTGTCTGTGACTGTCTGTCTGTTTCTCTCTGTCGGTCTGTTTCTCTCTGTCTCTTGTTCACTCTTATCTCATTGTAATTTCACCTTTGGGACATGTGGCAGTCCTCTCATATCCACCAACTGCCTCTGTATTACCTTTAAAGTCATTCTGAATTTCAATTCTTTAAAGACTGAAATGTTCCTTGGCTTAGCATTTACATATCTGGAAAATTATTGTATTTATTGTTTGTTGACTTAAAAAAGCCTTTAATAGTACAGAACTATCTTATAACAAAACCAATGCTTAGCTGAACATGTCTCTTTCTTCTCTGTCTTCTTACCTGAAACTTCTATCATGTCCTGGAATTTGATAACCTTTACCCTACTCACTCTTCTTTATATCAATACCTTTAGGTACTATGGTTTCATCTCTGTGAATATTCCCTCCACTGATAAAAATTTCAACCCCTTTAAAGATCAGTAAACTTCAGTCTTTGAGAATTGTGGAGGCTGTATGTAGCACACTTAGCCCTGAGTCATTTTGGGAGTTTTCTAGGCTGGTCCACATAGAATATAAACCATCAGATGCCAGACTTGTATTTAAAGCCTGTCCTGCTTGGTATAGCCTGCCAGAAGTGGCACTCCATCAACATAACCTTTGAGAGTCTAGTTTACCCTCCATACCACCATAAAGCATTGGTGGAGTGACCAGGTGAATTGTTCTGGCCTAGTCTAAGTAATAGTGGCAATAATTATAGTAGTCATATAACTCTTTAAAGTTTGTAAAACATTTTGCAAATATTTCACTGGATCCTCACAATAACCCTGGGAAGGAGCTGCTATTGTGATAACTGTGGTATAGATGAGGAAACTGAGGTGGTATATAGAGGTGAAGTGATTTGCCCAGAATTAAAGAGGTAGTAAGGGTCTGAAATTGGATTTGAACTCAGATATTACTGTTGTAGCTCCAACATTCTTTCTACACTGTATCGCCCAGCTGTCTAAGCAGTAGATTTCCTTGAACCTGAGAGAGCTCACAGAAAACACACTAGCTTTGGGGCCAGAAGACATAAATTTGAGCCCTGATTCTGCAACTTACTAATCAATTGGCTATGGGCAAGTCTCTAACCTCTCAGCACTTCAGTTATTCCATTAGTAAAATAATAATTTTATCCCTAATATTATTAAGGGGGTTTGCTGAGGCACAAATGGGATAATGAATGAAAAATGCTACATATATTGGAGCTACTTGGATTACCTCCTGGATAAGTTTGGTTCATTTCCCCACTGGATACTATTAAAGCCTTGCCACATGATTAGATATTTTCCACATCTAGATTGGCTGGATTGTGGGAAGATTTGCCAGCACAGAGAGTTCCTCTTCTTTCTTTTTCCACTCAATTGCTTTCCTGACTGGAGCATCCCAGAACACATTCTCTTGCTTGATTATTTACATGCCTAGGATGAAATGGGAGGTATAAGTCTACTCTTTAATTTAAGATGGAGAATCATCAAGCCTTATCATCTGAGTGCTCTTGCTTTCCAGGGTTCTCTGGACCTTACTAATTGCCCTGCTTCTGTGCTGTGCAGACCCCTAATATCATTGTCTGATCTACTGATGGAGCCTAAATATCCCCAAGCCTTGCCTTTTGTCTTTGGGTCCTTTGTTTTCAAAGATCAATGACATTACAATGTTGAGGTCAAGGTATAATAGTTTGGCTGATTTTGGAAGCTTTTACCACAGGTAGGGCACTAGTGATCCATTAGGACATTTAGGATACATGTTGCTCTAGATTTGTGCAGCTCAGATTTCCTTTGTATTTCCACAATTCTACAGTGAAATACAACACTTTCTTTGATGTGGGCACAATGTGTTGGGTGGTCCTGTGCTAATCAATAGTAAAGTTTTTCAGATTTAGCTTGTAAGTGCCCTTATACCAATTCTTCTGATCACCACGGGAACACTTATCTTGTGTAAGTTCTCTTTCACAATAGTCTTTTGGGTAAATGTGTATTTGGGGTTTGGGCTACATGGCCAGCCCTTTGAAATTTCACTCTCTGCAATGGAGTTTGAATGCTTGGCAGTTCAGCTCTAGAGAGGGCCTCAATGCCTTGTACTTTTTCTTGACAGGTGTTCTTCAGGATTTTCCTGAGACAATTCAAATGGAAGTGGTTCTGTTTTCTGGAACTGCACTGATTTCCGGGACATACACTAATGAGATCAACATGAGACCTCTGTAGAGTTTCAGTTAAGTAGGCAGCTTCTCTCTCACACTTTATTTTGAAGCCTCTCAAACAATGACCTAGCTCTGGCAAATGTGAATCAACCTCATCCATCTGGACATTCTTGAGTAGTCTATGGCCAAGGTAAGTGAACTTATCCACCCCATTCAGAATTTCTCCATTTATTGTGATCAATGATTCCATGGATGGATGGTGTGGCCCTGAATAGTGGAGAACCCATTTTCTTGATGTTGTCAGGCCAAAATTAGTATAGGTAGCCTAGAATCGATCCATACTCTGTTGCATCTCAGTCTCGGAGGCTTCAATGAGTGCACAGTTCTCTATGAACAAAGTCACATATCAACTCTCCCTCCATTTTAGTCTTGGCTTTAGTCTTTTCAAGCTAAATAATTTACCTTCAATGCAGAAACTGATCTTAGTGCTGTTTTTGTCCTTGTTGAAAGTGTTTGACAATATAGCAGAAATATATCATGTTGAAAAGCATGGGAGCAAATGCACAACTTTACTTCACTTTGCTGATGACTGGGAAATGTGAGAGCATTGTTCTTTACTCCATAGTCATGCAACTATACCATCATGAAACTGGAATATACTGCTGATGAACTTCTCTAAGCAACCAGATTTACCACAGTTTTTCACAAAATTTCACAACTGACAGTGTCAGCGGCCTTGGAAAGGTCAACAAATATTATATACAGACCTCTGTTCTGCTCCTGGCAGTTTCTTTTTTCCTGGAGATGTCAGGCAGCAAGTACCCTGTTGACTATTCCATGGTTCTTTCTGAAGTCACAGGTGACTACCTTCCAGGTAAAGGATAAGGCTATTAAGGAGGACTCTAGGAAGGATATTGTTAACAACAAGAAAAGATTATCATAGGAAAGCCTTTTTTTGTTATATAGATGGATAATGAAAGCATTCTTAAACTCTGGGGGGGGGGGAGTAACTTTCTCTTTCTATATAATATAAAATAGTCACTGTCTGAGTGAGCAATGGACCTCCTGCCTTGTAGATCTCTCCTGTGATGGAATCAGCACCAGATATTTTGACTTTTGAGAAGAGCTCGATGACACTCAGTACCTTTTTTTTTCAGTTGGGAAGTTTGAATACATCCTTAAGACTTCCAGGCTTTTTTATCTGCCCAGAAGTTAAAATTCCTATAGTGTATTATCTCCCCCAATTAAAGTGTGGACTCCTTGAGGTCAAGGCAGTGTTTTTGGTTTTCTTTATTTATATATCTAAGCACTTATCATAGACCTTGGAAAATAGTAAATGTTTAACACACGTCTTATCATCCATCCATCCGTGTATACATTTCATGTGAAATTCGCCTGTAACTTTTTTTTCATTTGGTTTTGTTGTCAAGATCTTCTTCTTTGCTCTGTTCCCTGCCTTCCCAGGCAAGAGGAAACATATGGATGGGGGAGGGCAGGCACTCTGCCAAAGAGTGATTATTATTTTTTTTTTCTTTGTAGTGTCTTGCCTGAAAGGAATGGCCAACAACTCAAATTAATCCAAGCAAAGCCCATAACTAGAGAAGAAAGAAGATTCTGTTTGAGTCATTTTCTTAGTCTGCTTGTTCAACCCTGCTATTAATCTATTCATCAGCTTAGCTCATTGGGAGAAAACATGCTTCTTCAGGAGTTTTCTAACCGAAAATAAATGCCTCATTAAGTTAAACATATTAACCTGAGAACAGTATTGATGTCACCCAGACTAATGAATGTCATTATAAGGAAAGCATAATGGTACACAGGGACCCTACCAGTCATTAGAGACTCTCCACAAATGTCTTCAACTAGCTGGGATGTGAGATGGAGAGGGAAGGAAAGGAGAGATAACAGAGAAGGAAAGAAAGGGAAGGAAAGAGGAACAAAATAAAGAGAAAGTTGGGAAAGAAGCACGGAAGGGAGAAGGAAAAGGAAGTTAGAAGAGAGGAGGGAAAGGGAAGAAAGGAGAGGAAAAGAAGAAAGAGAAAGGAATATGAGTTGGAAAGGAAAGGGAAAGTATAAAAGCTAGGAAAGGAAATTGAGAGGAAGCAGAGTAACAGAAGTAAGGGAATGGAAAGGGGAGGATGGGAAAGAAAGAGGAGTAGGAAGGGGAATAGAAAAAAGTGAAAGAGTTAGAAGGGAAGGAAAGAAAGGGAGAAAGTCAAAAGGGAACATGGTGAATGGAAAAGAGAATGAAGTCAAGGAAGTAGGGAGAAGAAGGAAGAAGAAGGAGTTAAGAGAGTGGAAAAAGATAGTAAGGGAGAGAACAGAAAGGGAAAGGTGGGAAGGAAGACAGTAGCAGAAGAAGGAGGGAAGGGAAGGAGAAAAGGACGAAGTAGGCACAGAGAAAGAGGGAAGGAGAGAAAATTAGAAGAGAGACAGGAAAAAGAAAAGAGTAGGGAGGAATAAAAGTGAGAGGAAGTTGGAAGGGAGTAAGGAGAGGGGAAAGATATAAGGAGAAGAGATGGAAAAAAAGTAGAATGAATTAATTAGGAAGGGTATGGAAAGAATGTTTAAAGAGGGTAAGGAAGGGAAGAAGAGAGTTCAATGAAAGAGAAGGAGGAAAGAGGGATAGGGAGAAAGCAAATACAAGTGGGAGAGAGGCAAAAATTTCCATAGAACTGTCTTCCTTCATGAATTTTTGCCCTAGTAAATTTCTTGTTTTTCCATCAGCTGAGAAAGTGAGCAAAAGGAGCAGCACCTGATATGATTCAATCATGACCATTGGGTAAGGATAGGGGTGGGAAGGAAATGGTAATATATAATGAAGGTGATATACAGGACAGGTGCTTTAGGAATCCCAAGATAGAATTCAATCGAACTCAAGATCAAGTACCAGTCCCCTTCCCCAAACTGTCCTCATCTATTTCTCCACATCTTTACTTTCACACCTTTACTTCCTGACTTTTACTTCAGCACTATTCTCACTTCCTCTAATGAAAAGCAAGATGCAGGGGAAAAGAAGGATGGGACTAGGTTTAAATCTCACTTCGACACCTGTCGTTTATCTGACCACAGATGTTGTTTCTCTTCCTCGAATCTCATATGTAAAGTGAGGGAGTGGGAAAAGATCAGAAATTCTTAACCTGTGGTCTGCATACTTGAAACAAAAAATTGATAACTATATTCCAATATACTTGGTTCTTTTATATTCTAATTTATTTCATTTTATGCCTTTAAAAGCATTATTCTGAGAAGACTTCACCAGACTGATTTCCCGAGGGTCAAGGACACAAGAAAAGGTTTTAAGAATCCATGATCTAAATGATCTCAGAGGTATCTTTCTATCCTAAATTTTCAGATTATTTCTGTTCTGGCACTATTCTCTGCACAATACTCAATGTAATTGGAATTGTGAATACATTTCTTATAGGGTGACTTCCTTGATTAATCTGAGGTGACCTAATCCCAGCATGCCTAATTTCCTTCACTTTCTACTGCCCCAACCTATTCTCTTGTTTTGGTGCAAACATTTCACAGATAGTACAGGTTAGATAGATTATCTATCTATCTATCTATCCATATACATACATACATATATATAATAAACACACACATACACAATATACATACACATAAATGAATATATATACATATGTGTGTGTATAAATATATATAAATATACACACTCAGAGAGAAATATATGTATATAAGTATGTATATAAAAATTGTGTATGTGTATGTTGCTGTTGTTTGCCCATTTTTGAAGAGGACCAATGACATCATGATGTTGGGACAAAATAGGGATGATGGCCTGAAGCAACTACAAACAGACCCAGTCTCATTGCTGATCTACATGCAAGTTTTAAGTTACTAAGTTTCTGATTTGAGCCAATTCACTCCTCAACAGGCAGCCTGGTTCACTTCCCATTATCCCACCTCTTGGCAGTTCACCACATTGGTGCCAGACAGTGCAGATACCCAATCAAATTTAGCCCTAATGTAGCTCAGAATTCCTCAACTCAAGGGATCCATTAGCTTAAACCTCTGCAGAGAACTGGGATTATGGGTATGGACCCCATGCCTCTAAGTTCTGAGTGACATTTTAAGCCCTTCACAATCCGACCCAATTTATTGCTCCAGTTTTACATTTTATCAATCCCACTTATGTATTCTACATTTCAGCCAAATTGGCCTACTTGCTGTTTCCTGAATATAACATTTCACGGCCTTGAGCTTTTGTAGAGCTAATCTCTGATGTCTGCATTAGTTTCCCTCCTCAATTATGTATCTTGGAATCCCCAGCTTCTTTCAAGGTTTAACTCAGGTATCATGTCACACAGGAAGCAACTTGAGAGGATGTTTTTTTCTTGCATCATTCTTGGATCAAGGTATAGATAGCATGCTCTTGCTCACCAAATTTGTAGAAGGCACAAATGTGAGAGGAATAACTAATAGGCAGAATGACAGAACTAGATATCAGAAGGTTCTCTAGAGGCTGAGATGATGGACTGATCACAGACAGAGAGATCCAGAATTGGAAGGGTCTTCAGAGGCCATCAAATCTGAGCCCCTTGTTGTACCTTGGGGAAACTGAGGCCCAATGAAGTTAAGTGATTTGCCCAACATCTGGGATGTTCTGATAAAGTTTTAACAACCAATTCCAAGTGGTGGTGGGGAATAAATTCACAACTCACTTTTAAACTTAACCCTGTGATGTAGTAATTTCCAAAGTTTGGAATTTAAATTTAAGAATGAGTTCTTATGAGGCCATCTGAAATGGTTTTAGCATACCCTTCCAACATTATACCAAGAGTGCATGTCAGAGGTGGGATTTGAAAACCCTTTCATTGTTGCAGCACCTCTAGTTTCCCCTTTGTGTCTTCTCTCTTTGCTGTTCCATCTCCTTCAATGTACCGAGTACATATATGACTTTCAATGTACCGAGTCTTGGCAATTTCATTGTCTGTCCCCTCTACTTGGGACTCTATTCCTCTACTCCCCCTTTTTCACTTCCTGATGTCTTTTAAGTTTCAAAGTTCTGCAAGAAATCTTTCCTGATCCCCTGTGAGGGTGTTCTCTCTGAAATAATCTCCATTTTTTTCCCCATGTATTTCTTGCTTATACATAGTTATCTGCATGTTATCTTCCCCCTTCGGTATATGTCCAAGGTCAGGACAAAACTCTTCAGGTGTAAAGAAAGAGAATGCTGAGACATCCCTGACCCAAAAGAGTACATATTTGACACTTGAAGATTTATCTCTTTGGTGATACCTGGAATAGACATAGTCAGTATAGCAGAATATGAATAAAGGGTATTTAAGTTAGAAAAGAATAAATGTAGGGAGTGCATGTCAGCTGGAAGATTGGTTAAATGTGTTCCGTTCATTCATTCTTCTCAATGATTTGGAATGAAGACATCATTGGTAAATTTAGAGAGAGTATTTTCAGTTTAATGATGAATCTGGAAGCCAGATTATAGAGGGTTAAGATGGGAATGAAAGAAGGGAAAGGGGAGGTAATTAGTGAAGTCATTTTCTCAAATTTAGTCAAAAAGAGGAAAAATATAGAATGAATAGCTAGCAAGGATGATTGAATCAAGTGAAGATTTTTTAGGATGAAGATACATGGGAGCATTTGTAGGCAGTAGAGAAGGAAGTGAAAGATATGAGATGAAGGAAGAGAATGAAGATTAGAAAGAGAGAGTGGAAATGATTGTGAGAGTAACCTGTGGGAGAAGATTTGAGGGAATGAAGTGTGCATTGAGTGACTGATCTTGGCAAGGAGAAGAACTACCTCTTCACATGTGACAGCAGTGAAGGAGATAGAAGGATAATAACAAGGACAGGGTTCAGTAAAGGGAACTCTATAGAGGATCTAGAATTCAGGGCAAGACACCAATAAGCCAAGACCTAAGCTTGTCAGTGAAGAAAATTTAATGGGATCATGGTGTCATCTTCAACTCCCTTTTTTTTTTTTTTTTTTTTTTTTTTGTTCACTTTATATATCCAATCAAGTTGTCAGATCTCATGATTTATTTACTTAGATCTATATAATACATCCATTCTCTCCACTCACAGTCATCTCCTCTAGATCAGGCCTTCAAAACTTCTCCCATGAACAATTATAATTGGATGTCCTGCATCAAGTCCTCCAGACACCTGCCAAAATGAGCCTCCTAAAGTGCAGATCTCATTACTTCATTCTCTACTTAATAATTTCCAGTGTTCCCCTCCAAGCTCTAGGGTCAAATATAAATCCTTGGTCATTTAAAATGCCATAAGCTAGCCCCTTCCTGTATCTTCAGGTTTTTTTTTAATCTAGTATTCTCCTCCACAAATTCCATGGCCCACTTATACTTACTTCTTATTCCATAACCTGATTTTCTTCTCCCATTTACATGCTCTTGAATGGACTCTCTTCCATACATACCTGGAGTTCTCTTCCTCCTAATCTTTACCTCTTAAAATCCACATGTTCTTTTAGGACTCAGTTCAGATGCCATCTTCTTTGAGGGGATTTTTTTCCAGTCCCCCAGCTGCTAGTGTTTTTCTGTCTAATGTCACTTTTTATCTCATGCTTAGCACAGTGCCTGGCACATAATAGTTATTTAATAAATGCTTGACTGACTGTTTTGTAATGATAGATAGATAGACAAATAGACAGATATTGATTTACCTTGTTGTTTCCCTCTTTAGAATGTAAGCTCTTTGAAAATAAGGGACTACATGGGGCAGCTAGTTGGTGTAGTGAATAGAGCACCAGCCCTAAAGTCAGGAGGACCTGCATTCAAATCTGGCCTCGGACTCTTTAACTTTCTGCCTGTGTGACCCTGGGCAAATCACTTAACCCCAGTTGCCTCAGCAAAAAAAGAAAAAAAAAAGGAAGAAAGAAAGAAAAGAAAAAAAGAAAAGAAAAGAAGGGACTATGTTTGTTTTCACTGTGTATCCTCAGATCTTACCATGATACCTGACACATAATAGTTGTCTACTAATATTTTTTGACCAGCTGATTGCTTTGTAATTTCATATGTATTACATTACTAATGTTGTCTTCCTGGTAGAATGTAACTTCCTTGAGGGAATTAGACTTTTTTTTTTCTTAGAGTTTCCATGTCTTATCACAATGCAGGGAACACAGTAGATCCTTAATAAATCATTGATTGATTGGGTATGTGTTTCTATCCACGAATCTGAAGCTTCAAACATCAAGTTTGCTTAAATAATCTGGAGGGAAATCATTCTAAAATGTATCTCACATTTATCAAATATAGCTTGTTTTGGCAGAGTCAATCATCACTTTCAACATCAATGCAGTTATGCCATGATATCTAAGGGTTTATTGAAATGTAAATAGGATGTTTGACCATGTACCAGTGACCCCCATTGCTGGAATTTTGCTGCCCTTGTGTCTGGTTCTATCACATCTTTTGATGCTAGACTGTAATATTTCCTTGAGGATCATACAATTTACTGCTAGAAGGGACTTTAGAGATCACCAGTCTAAACTCCTCTTCTTTTCAGATGAAAAATCAAAACCACGAAAGGTTATACATGGCCACATACAATATAATAACAGCAATAATATTAATGATGATGATAATAACTAGCATTTATATAGTACTTTAAAGGTTGTAAAATATTTGTTATTCCATTTGATCATTACAAGTCTGTGAAGTAGGTACTACTATTTGTTATTCTCATTTTTTTGTTATTATTCCATCCTGCCTGATTTTCCATGAATCCATTTGGGATTTTCTTTTCTTTTCTTTTTTGCTGAGGCAATTGGGGTTAAGTGACTTGCCCAGGGTCCCACAGCTAGAAAGTGTTAAATGTCTGAGATCAGATTTGAACTCAGGTCCTCCTGAATTCAGGGTTGGTGCTCTATACATTGCACCACCTAGCTGCCCTTCATTTGGGATTTTCTTAACAAAGTTACTGAACTGATTTGCCATTTCTTTGTTCTAGTTCATTTTATGGATAATTGAACTAAGGCAAACGGGTAAGTGGCTCAGGATCACACAGCTTGTAAGTATCTGAGGCTGGATTTAAATTCAGGAAGAGGACTTCTCGACTCCAAGTCTGGTACTTTATTTACTGAACCACCTAGTTGCCTATTTTCATTTTACAGATAAGGAAATTGAGATGGAGAACAGTTAAGTGACTTGCAGAGAGTCACACAGGTAGCAAGTATTTAATGGTGGATTTGATCTCAGTTCTTTCTGATTTAAGGTACAGTATTCTTTCCATTATGCCATATACCGAACAGAGTTGAGATTTAAACCCAAGTTTCCTGAATCCAAAGCCAGTATTCTTTCAATTAAACCAAATTATCACTTAAAATTAATAAACAAACAAAACCCAAAACCCTTAACTCATTAACTTAGAGGAATCCTACTTCTTTTCAGTTTGTTGCCTCTAATCTGCTCTGGACTAGGAGGTCAGGTAACCAAACTTGTTGCAATTGTGTGTCAAATAAGAGTGAAGCTCCGGGTAGGAACCTTGGGGTTTTTGAATAAATAACATACATGTGATTTCTACTACATGAATTTTGCAAGCATCTATTTTTGTTGCTCAGGGACTTTGTTCCCTTCCTTTGGCCTTCTTTGCTGGGATGGGTTCCAGCTAAAAGAGGCATTCCTATCAGAGACCATAATAACAGAGAAATGTCAGTATATTTTGAATACTTGACATTTTCAGTAGCATAGCCATTTGAATTCTCAAGTGATCTATATTTGCAGGAGGCTTCATTATGCTCCAAAAATTATCTGGTTATTTTCTTCCATTTTCATTTGTATCTCTTGTAGAATATTTTCAGAGAATCCCAGAATTTTAGAACTGGTGTTAACCTTGGAACATGACATAGTTAGACCTGGAATTTAACTTGGAACATAGAATGATAAAGAATATGATACTGCCGCTTGAAGGGGGATTTACAAATCAAATGTTAAAGTTAAGAGAAACTGTCAAACATGGAAAGAGGCTTTAGAGCATAGAAATAGCTCCTAGAACACAGGATGTTAGTTCAGAAAGGGATTTTAGAGAATAGAATGTTAGAGCTTAAGGAGATCTTAGAATAGAGAATGTTAGAAGAGAGAAAGCTGGAGCTTGAAGGAAATATAGGCTGATAAAGGTGGAACAAATTCTAGAACAAAGAATACTAAATCTTAGAACAAACAGAAAATTATTAGAAAAAAAATATCAGAGATGGAATGGTTAGAGACCATCTTGTCTCTAATTCTGCAACACAAATTCTGCATTTCAGGGAAGATTAATGATTAACCAACCCAAATGGCAGGGCCAAAATTTGATCTCGGGTCTCATATTCCAACCTAATTCTTTTTACTGAATTTGTTTAACTGAATTCTGCCTCTATTTCTAGAAATAGCATTTGTAGAACCCAAGACTCTGGCTGAAGCTCTTTGGCCCCAGTGGTAGGAGAACTCAGGTTGGCATTCAGGTTACCCTCATCCCACACACCACCAGGATGGCTTATTTCTTGTGAGGAGTGTCAATATATAGAGCTGGGAAGTTGCTAACTGACATATTCATGGCCTCTAAGGAGAGATGCTGCCTTTCTAGGAAGAAGATTTGGAAGACTCTTTTTCAATGCCCCAGGCTGCCAAGGAATGGGGACTGGCTGTTGATGCATTCTTTAATCTTATCCCTCAGAGTCTTAAATGAACTTTAATTTCAGTAACAAAATAAAATAAAAGAAAAGAAGGGCTTATAAAAGAGTTGATGTAAATTCTCCTCTAGGGCTCCCAACAGCATAGCCCAGACAGTACTTTAATCATCCCTGAATCTTACTCAAACTCTCCCTCTGTAAGCCATTGGCCACTTAGCACTTGTTAATAGATCTAATTTCCACAGACTTGAGGTGTTTTCTTGGAAGTGATCTTCCTGTGAAAAATGTGCTTTGGAGAAATGAAATAAGTATGGAACCTTTAATGAATTACTCTCTCATCAAAGGAAGAAAAATAACCCACTTGAAATGAGAACTCCAAGGATGTCACATGTAGTACTGAGATAGGGACAGGAAAAGGGGAGTGCAGAGGGGAAGTGCAAAGTAAGACGGATTCATTGGCCATATACATTTTGATCTGCTAGAGGATGTTCCACCTTTGATTATTGTGTAATGTAGCATTTTCAAAAGGCTCTCCCCTTGCACTCACTGATCATTCTTCCTTCCCCTTTCTTCTTCTTTGTAGGATTAGCCATTGGGATTGTTGATTATTTGATTGTAAACCCTGTTAGGACAAAAGCCTTGTTCTATTTCTCTATACCTCTCCTTCAGGGCAGTTCATATCACCCTGCTTGCCTCAGTTTCCTCATTTGTAAAATGAGCTTGAGAAAGAAATGACAAACTACTCCAGTATTTTTGTCAAGGAAACCCCCAAATGGACGGGTCTTAGAGAGTTGGACATGTCTGAAAAATAGTCAGACTAAACAGGGGCTAGGGCAAGTGTAACTTATTGTTAACTTATTATTATTGTAAAACTTGTAACTTTTTTTGTAACTTGTAACTTATTTTAATACTCATTGTTATTGTAACAATAAGTTACATTTATTGCATAGATTTTGCATATCTTGCATATATTTATCTTAACCTAGCTATTTTAACTTGACTTTTGGTACCCTCAGGGAGATGGATGCTGCACTCAACTTATTCTTTTACTCTCTCTAAGTCTTTAAGATTGGTTCCAACTAGTCCACTAATACTTATAATGCTTATACAGGATAAATAAATAACTAGTACTTATATAGTAAAAATTAGTCAACAATTAATAAATAAATATTTGTTATTTATTGGAATTTAATTGGAGAAGCAATATGGTGTAGTGGCTTTGGCATAAGTGGATATAAAATTGAACATTGACTCTAATATTTGCTATCTCTGTCATCTTCAGAAATTCACCTAACCTCTCTGGGACTCATTTTCCTCATCTGTTTTACAATAGGGAATAAGAATATAGAGTCTCAAATTTCCTTTCAGTTCAAGATCTATGCTCCTGTTACCCTACCGTGATCCTCTGAAGGATAGACGTGGACATCACTAAAGAGACCTTTGAGAGATCACTGAGTCTCTCATTTTACAGATGAACAGATCATATCTTATTCTTCAATAATTCATTTCTTCAATGACTGAACTTCATGTATTTCTTCACTGATCCCTAAAGCCCATATTGTGGTCTCATGAGAATTTTGTCTAAGTATTGGTTTATGGTGTTGATTAAACCCATTTGAAGTTAGGGAATAGTAGCTTCATATTCCAGTCCAGAAATAGCCTGGGGATATGGTGCAAAAAGTCCATACTGGAACTGGAGTGTTAGGTCATTGATATGGAAAGAGCCAGAAATGGGAATCAGTGTCTGAGAATGAAAGCTGCATCAATACCAACAAAAAATTCATAATAAAGTCTTAGAGGAGATTGATAGAAGGTCAGGTCCAGGTTTTAGTAAATGAATGAGCAGTCAAACTAGAGAAGAACCTGGATTTAATTTGTCATACTCAGAAACCACATGGGCAAATGAGGATTAAATGAGATAACATGTAAAACACTTTGGAAACCTCAAAGAATTATTGATATAAAAGAGATAGATTTATGTTCAATGTAAGGATAAACTTTCTAATAATCATAGCTATTCAACCATAGGATGATTTGTCTTAGGAAGTTGTGAGTTCCTTATGGCTTCAAATAGAAGCTTAGTGAGGATATGTAAAAGTATTTCATACATTGGTAAAGTGGAATGATTTGTGAGCTCTCTTTCAGTTCTACCCTTTGGTCATGGCTCTGCCACCTTGTGTGACCTTGAACAAATTAATTTGCTTCTCTGGATCTCATTTTGTTCATGTGCAAAAAGAGAGAGGTGGAAATTCTAATGTTCTGTGTTCTAAGAGGCTTCCCAACTCTGACATCCGGTGTTTTATAGTTTCTCCCAGCTCAGACATCCTGTGTTCTAAGGGCCCTCCCAGTTCTGACATCCTGGAGTCTAAGGATCCTCCTAGCTCTGACATCCCATGTTCTAAGGGCCCTCCCAGCTCTGGCCTCTTGGGTTCTAAGGGCCCTCCCAGCTCTGACCTCCTGGGTTCTAAGGGCCCTCCCAGCTCTGACATCCTGTGTTCTAAGGCTCTTTCTGATTCTGCTAGTCTAAGTTCTAAGAATCTTCCAGCTCTCAAATGCCATGATTCTAATCTATAAGTCTAAAACTGGCAAAAGTCTATTTGATCTAGAGAGCACTCAACCTTAGTCCTTCCTGAATTATCACAGTCTTGCTGCAATCATCCAGAAACTCAGAACCAATATCTTTCCTGTGGAAAACTCCAGGGACAAGACAGCAATCCATTCTCACCTATGTTTCCAGCTGCTGCAACAAAAAGGCCAGAGAACACCATTTCCCCATGAAGGATTTCCTCTTACTAGAGCAGTTCAAACCCAGTTTGAAGATAAAGAAGGCTAATTCAGCCCTCAGTCACAAAGATGAACACATGTGAATGTTGTAGCAAGTTACAAGCCAATTTGACTTGGATAAAGTCCTGAGTCACTTCCATAGCAAACCATCAGCAGTAGGCCTGGGAAGCCAACCAAAGCTGTTTGTCTATTTCTCTATAACTGACCCATGTTGTGAGGTGTCTGGCGGTCGTTTTCAAGGCCCCAGGACCCTGCTCTTCAGGGCAGGGTCAGTTTTGCCATTTCCTGTGGGGACAGAGAGCCTGCCCAAGGTACTCCATGTAAGGCTTCTTCCTGGGAGATTGTTTGAGTGGTTCCCGAGTCATCCAGAGGGGCTCCTGCCATTCTAAGGGGCTGCCTGGATGGAAGGCCTGTTCATTCTCCCTTGTCCCCTTGGAGGGAGCTTTGATGAGCTGCGGGGCTTTGGAGTTTTCTGCTGACGCCTGGCTGCTAGTATGGTGCGAGACATCTGCTAATGAAATTTCTCAAGTGCGACTAGAATCCAAATGCCAGATTCCAGCAGGCGCCAAATGGAACGTGAACACTTGTGGGCTGAGGGGGTCCTGGGGGTCAGCTGAAATCCTGGAGGACTTGTCAGAAATGGAGGTGCTGGTGCACTTTCAGGGCCTGAGGCTCGGGAGATTCATTAGAATGAATGTGAAATGCTTTTGTAGATGGGAGAACATTTCTTGTTCAGGCTGATGAGTCAGTGTATGATCAAGTGGCAGGTGCGAGGATGAACACTATGACACATGAGCAATGCTGAAATACTATTAGGGTGGAAGTGGTAGCAAGATAGGATTAGTAAGTCAGGAGACTGGGAGAGAGGAGGAGGAGTACAACAGGGTCCACCAGCCAGAAAGCTTATGTCCTTGAGAACGCCAGAAGTTAAGGTGAGGGTATTATTACTGTTTAGTAATGTTGAATTCTTTCTAACACCATTCAAGATTTTCTTGGAAAAAAATACTGGAGTAATCTGCCATTTCCTTCTCCAATTCATTTTACAGATGAGGAAACTGAGGCAAACTGGTTAAGTGACTTGTCCAGGGTTATATGGCTAGTAAATGTCTGAGGTCATATTTGAACTCAGTTCTTTCTTATTTTAGGTGTTCTATCCACTGCTCCACCTAGTCACCCTGAGGTAAAGGTAAGGTCACATATTTAGAACTGAAAGTTGTCTTAAAAGCTATTGGATTCAACTCTTTATTTTACAGGTAAAGAAAGGGAGCCTGAGTAACTCACCAATAATTATACAGCTAGTAGCTTTCTTGGCAGGATTTAAACCTAGACCTTCCTTCCTCTAATACTAGTACTCTGTCTCTTATACCACACTACCAAGATATAACCAATAATCCTTGGACACAGCAAGCTTGTGGGATCTAGAATGATTTCAAAGTAGGACAAGTCAATCCAATCCCAGAGGTTCAAGGCAGGTGAGAATCTGGGATCCATGAGTCCATGTGGGATAAAGCAGTAATAGAGATCCGAATCTAGGAGTAAACTTCAATCTGGGACAGATACCATTTGCCCTTGCCTCTCTGAAGGATGTGGATACTTCAGAATCAAACAGCTCTGAGCAGAATAAGGCTAGTGAGTTGCCTTTAACTGGCTGGGGCCAGGAGTTGAACTTATATCCAGCACTTCAGTGGCAAGTACTATTTGGTATGAATAATTTCAAAAAGGAGAAACATTGATATTTCTGATTTATTCTGATTATCTTCTTGTAATCCCCCCAAACAAAGGTATATTTTTCAGTTCCATGGCCTCCCAGTCAAGCTAGACTTCATGGTTGTTTTGAATAGGTTCAACCTGCAGCCCTATGGCACTCCAATCTATTTCCTAGATTTATTGGAGCAATTTTATCACACTGGCTAATCTCATCAGTAGGATCAATGGAATCAAAATGATTGAAATCTACAGCTTCCTGGTAACTGTCTTTCATAGCTACTGCAACTGTGTCTAAAAACGGGAAGTCCCCAATGTCTATCACTCTGACTAGCCAGTATCATTGCCATCATCACCCTCATCCTCCTCCTCATCACCACCACCACTACCACCACCACCATCATCATCATCATTGTTATTATTATTACAATTATTACCTGTTGTCATTATCAGAAGCAGAATGATGGCCAACAAATATGATGATGGCAAAGATTTTAAGGGAAGGAACTGGGTCTATGATTTCATTTATACAGGAAACTCCCAAATGAAGAAATTTCCTCTATCAATTCAGGCTGGCAATTTCTCTACAAGAATAGTTTTATAGGGAAATTCATACAATCATAAGTTTTTGACTCAGTGTAGAGGTAGAATGGAGTGTAGAAATTATTTCATCAAGCCTCATTATTTAAAAAATAAAGAAACTAAGGCCTAGAGAATTAAATATTTGACCAAGATAGCAAGACAAAGAGGTTGGATTTGAACTCAGGTCCTGTAACTTCAGAGACATGCGCTCTTAACTGCATCCTGCTGTTTTGGATGAATTGTTAGAGTAGTTTAAGCTCTTTATTTAATATCTAGATTAAACTTTGGAAAGTGACAATGATAATATTTGAACTGGATTCTGCTACCCCTAGCCCAGCAATCTTCCCATCTTTCCATAGTCTTTCTTTGATAGTTTCATTCTTGGAATCATCTGAATTCATGAGATGATTTATGAAGGATAAAATATGAGCTATGACCATATAACACTGTATTTCACAAACATCCCAACAATATGATAGCTAATTAATGTTAACATGAACTCCCCTTTTGCAGATGAGGATCTCAGAACTCTCAGAACTAGTCAATATCAGGGTCATTATTCAACTCAGATCTCCATTAGCATAGGGACATCTTGAGGACAGGATTGGTTTTTTGTCTCCTTTTGTATTCCCAGCTTAACCCAATGGCTGGTATGTAGTAGGTACTTAATAAATTCTTATATGTTCTGAATGAGGGTCTTCTGACACTTCTAACTACATCACACTTCATGCATTACAGATTAATTCCTTTGGCTTCTGCATTGTTCCTTCCACCATTTTTCTTTAAAATCTCAATGCCATTGGAAGGGGAAGCACACTTGTTGAAGGAGGCTATTCAAACCTTTCAGCAAGGTGTGGAATAGTCAGAGTACTGATATTTTGGGGAAAGGTGAAGGAAACAAGATCTAAGAAAAGGTTCTAGAAACTAAGAAAAGATCACAGAAAGGGCTAGAGCTAAAGGTGATCCGAAACTGCTAAAGATGAGCCCTGCTGATTTCACCCACTGAAATGAAGAGATGGAGCTAAGGAAAATGGTGGGGTAGAAGACATACAGTTTGGTTTTCCATGTATAGGAGAGACTTGGCAGAGAGACAGCAAAAGAGATTCCTGCTGGGAAAGGGATGAAAGAAAAAGAGGACTAAGAAGAGAGCCTTGGGAAAGCATGTTTGTGGAGAAAAAGGAAAGAAATCAAACTTGGCAAAAAAAAAAAAAAAGAATGTTACAAATAGATAAGACTTTAGAATGAAAGATGTCAGCAGAACTAGGAGGAACCTTAGGATACAGAATGTCAGAGCTGGGAGGGCCCTTAGAACCCAGGATGTCAGAGCTGGGAGGTGCCTTAGAACACAGGATGTCAGAGCTGGGAAGGGCCTTAGAACACAGAATTTTAGAGCTAGCAGGGGACTTAGAACAACAACAACAAAAAAGGTCAAAGTTAGAATGGGGCCTTGGAATGTGGAATGTACAGATTAAAAGGAACCTTACCTTGCCACAGGAAAGTTGTCAATTCTAGCTCTGGGACTCATTTGACATGGCCACTTCCCATTTTCAAATGGGAGTTGCTGTTGAGCAATGTCTCAGAGGGATATGACCCTGCTGGGCATATGTACAGTCCGCTCTGCTGAGTCTCTTTGCTCCTGCAGTGTCCAGTGTCCAAATCTGCCTTCACTCTGTGGGATCAGTGTGCTTCTTTCAAGGAACCAGGGCTCCTAGGGACTGGTGCAAGGAAAACGGAATTAGCCTTGTAATTTCCCTGAGAAAGGGGGATGTGTTTAGCATGAGCTAGCAATATGAACTTTGTGTTGATTAATCTCTTCAAGCAGCAGGTTCCTTATCTATAAAATGTAGAAGTTAAGCTGAATGGCCTCTAAGGTCTATTTCAACTTCTGCTCCTGGGAATTAATTTGCTAATTAAGAAAATGAGGGCCAGAGAGCATATGACCTTTAGGGGATAAGAGAAATCCAGGAAAAGATCTAAAGTGACTCACTTAACCAGAGCTTGGTAAGAATTAGTCCCAAACTAATTCAACAAAGTATGTCTGAGAGTTTGTTCTGAAGGCCACCTCTGATGTCTAACAATACTGGGATCTATAGGGAAAATAAGACCCTTTCATGAGGTTGGTTCAGATAGTTCTCATAGATAGCAGTTTTTCTACTTTTCATAAGCATTAAAACTAAATATGGGTTCACTCTCTACTTCCCCTCTGCTCTAGTCACCATCGTGGTGTTTGCATTAACCTCCTGCACTGTTAAAATCTGAGTCATTATTATTATTTTTTTATCATTACCATTATTACTATGTACTTACTGGCTTGCAAAACCTGGCTTTCACTGTTTATCCTGAATGACTGCCAGAGCTATCCATACATGGCCTATTCACCTGCTGGGAGGGGAAGAGATGAAACATTTGGAGGCCTGCTTAAGCCTGAAAGAGATTAATGGAACATTATTGTGGGTTTCATGCTGGAACCTCAATTTGCATTTTGAAAAGCCATGATATTTTCAATTATTTGAGTTGGGGCCTTTGTGTTTATCTTGGATTGATTCCTTTACTGATAGGTAATAATTAAAGCTTGCACATTCCAGATTTCACAGCCCTGTGAACTTCCTGTCAGGATTAAGCAAGCGTTACCCCTTAGATATGGTCTCACTGGGTTTAGGGACAATGAAGGGTGAGAAACTGATCCTTCTTCCACACCCTCCTGAGGACATGCTTATCTGTAGGCAGGACAGGGCTCACAGGCAACCACAGCCCTAAAGATGCTGGTGAAATCTGTCTTTGGCTCAAATCTATTCAATTCCATGTGAGCGAGATTTATCTACTGAGGAAACAGGATGGTGCAGTAGAAATAACAGTGACCTTGAAATCAGAAGAGATTGGGCCATCTGGGCTCTGCAGTTTACAAGCACTGGGGTTGAATGGAGAGGCAAGAGTGGCCAGGACCAGGTCAGTGATCATTCTACTGGATGCTGCCTAGAGAACTGTGATAAGAATTGGACACCATGGAATTAGGGATGATATCACTAATCAAGACTTGAAAAAGGAGTGACCAGGATTGTGATCAGATCTTACAGTATGAAAATCTATTGAATGAATTGGGGATGGTTAACCTGGAGAAGAGAAGACTCAAGGGAAGTAAGAGCTATTTTTTTTCAGATAGCTGAAGGGGAGTCATGGGAAGAAGATTAGATTTGGTTTTCTGGTCCCAAAATGCAAAACTGGAAGAAATGTATGGAAATTACAAAGAACCAAATTTAGGCATGCATGATGAAAGAAGACAAAAATATTTCCTAACATTTACTTGTGTCAAACTGGAATGGACTGCTTTGGGAGGTGGTAGGTTCCTCCTCACAGGAAGTCTTTAAGATAGAATGTCTGCTGCTTAGGGAAGTTACATAGGGGACTTTGTTTAAAGAGGGGTTGAACAAGAAGGCCTGTGAGACCCCTTCCAGTTCTGAGATTCTGTGTGATTCTATTTTGCTTCAGGCAAGGGTCATAGAATGACATCTGGAAGGGACCTTATTGTTTACCCAGTTTAAGCTTCTTAACTTTTTCCCCCTGAGGCAATTGGGGTTAAGTGACTTGCTCAGAGTCACACAGCTAAGAAGTATTGTGTCTGAGGCCATATTTGAACTCTGGTCCTCCTGACTTTAGGGCTGGTGCTCTATCCAGTGCCCACCTACCTGCCCTAAGCTCCTTAATTTTTGATGAGACAACTGAGGCTTAGTGAAATGTAATAATTGGAATATAGGACACATGGAATTTTTATTGGAACCTGAGTCTTCTGGCCCCAAATCCAATCTATAAAACTAAATCCCTAAAGGAAGATGAAATAGCAACAGCAACAATAACACTAATAAAAAATAATAAAGGCAGTATTCACAGTAAATAGAGTGTTGGCCATGGAGCCAGGAAGACTTGGATTGAAGTCTACTCACTGTCTCATAATGTCTATATGATTCAAGATCTCAGTGTTTTAGGCAACTCTCTCAGACTATTATTGTAGCGAACTGTTGTAGAGAAAGTCCCATTGATTGATAGACAGAATTTCTTCACATTTGGGATTTTTCTGTATTTGTGAAATCACAGACCTAATCCTTATCTTTATCATCTTTGTGATCATGATCCTTGTCAGCCATCATTCTACTATTGGTGATGACAATAGGTAATAATAGTGATAATAATAACAATAACGATGATGATGATGATGATTATGGTAATGATGAAGATAATGATATGACACTGGCCAGCCAGGGTCTTCCTGTTTTTGGACATGGTTGCAGTAGCTTTGAAGGACTACTAGGAAGCTATAGACGTCAGCCATTTGGGTCCCAGTGACATCACTGATAAGATAAGCCAGTGTGATAAAACTGCTGCAGTGATCTAAGAAATAGTTGGTTGTGACATAGGGTTGCAGGCTTACCCTATTTAAAACTAATATGAGGCTGGTTTCACTGGGGGAACATGGTGGTGAAGAGTATACCTTTGTTTTGGGGGATTATAAGAAGATACATCAGAAAAAATCAGAAATACCATTGTTCCTTCTGTTGGAAATAGTTAAGGCCAGATGGTACTGGCCACTTACAGAGAAACAAATATCCATGAAATAGACTGAAAAATGAATAATTCCATCATTGTAAAAGATTATTTATGTCTACATACTGTTATATTTGGCTCTCAGGGAGGTGTGAAGAGAGTTACTCTAGAGTCTTCTTCACCCATCTCTTTCCAAGAAGACTTTAATACTTTCTAGTAAGGAAAATAAGAAGTTGGAATCAGAGGATAGCTGTTCTTCTCTCCTTGGAGAGTTATATTTTTCTGTTCCATCTAAATATTATGAAATAAAAGAAATAATAGTTTACCTGATTGCTATCCCTTAATGAGATAGGAGTTTCTCAAGCTATATAACTAAAGCCTGACTCTCTTCCTACCAAGTTCCAGTTCCACAAAGAATACATGTTGAAAATAGGAAATAAATCTATCTAAGTCAATTGCAAACAGAAATCAGAGAAGGCATACACTCAATATATGAGTGAATGAATTTTTCCATTGGGAATGTTAAATTTCAACTCAACCCACAGAGTCCCAGATATGACTCAAAGGGGAATTCTCTGAAGTTTCAGTATAATAATTTAGACAAAAGGCCATGATTGAGATGCTGTTTTATCAAAATATCACCTTCTTTTCAGAATCTTGTTCTTCCTTTAGGTACATGAAGAGAATCTTGAACCATATATTTCACTCTCAAATATGGAAGCTTAAAGACCAAGCTTTTTCTTCTTTTGATCTCTCTTCATATTTGTATGAAGCACTGAGTAATCAATCAACACCAATGAAGAGACTCTTATGCAAATAGATTTTTAGTTGTAGGTCACACTATATGCCTGTCCTGTATTGTAACAAATATTTAAGGACAGCATGAATCAAATTAGTAGACCAAACATACCAAAGCAAAGTAATTTAAAAAACTGATATCTTCTATAACCATCATGAACAGACACTATCCTACAATATTTGACAGAAAGTCTAAAAACATCTCAGAACCTTTATAAAGCAGCATATGTAGCAGTCATTGCCAGGGTAAAAATTGTAGGAAAAAAAGAGTAGCGATAAAGGAATACACCTAAGGACAGATGTCAGGCTCCATGTTGGCAGAAGCTGAAAGAGCTATTGAAAAGTTCTGGAAAGACACTGAAAGATTACATCAATGTCTAGTTAAAATGCCTAATTAAAGTCAGAGAAGAGAAGAGGGTGAAAAGAAAAAGAGAGAGAGAGAGAGAGAGAGATATGTAGGAAGGCATCTAGGAAAAAATACACATCAGGAATTCTAGGATTCCTTAATCGGAAATTGAATGTAAAAGTCAAATAGTCAAAAAGGATAAACAGCATAAGGTACAAAGCAAATAATTTAATAGTAATAAAAATCTTTACTTCAGGGGCTCAAGAAGTTAAGAGGGGGCCAAAGCAGAGTCCCCAAAGAAGGTGGATGTGGGAAATATTTGGTCATCTTTTTAGTTGCAAGTATATTGTAATGAAAATTCAAGTTGGCTCAAATGAGAAATCAAAAGTTTGTGCACTATTAACTTGATGAATAGCACAATGGTTGTATTGAAGGAGGTAATGGAAATTCCAGACTCTCTACAAAATTGGAAAGCAGTGGGGCTGGATAAGAGCCATAATTATTGGCTTGAAGGTTTCATGATAGTGTGTGAATTCCTAGAAAGATACTTAACTAGCTTCTTCCTAGATGTAAGCCTGATTCCATCTTTCTTAACAGAAGACATCATATGTTTATTACCAAAGGATAAGAATACTAGTAATCTCTCCACATAGAGAGATCTTGGCAGAAAAGATGCCAAATGGGAAAGGATCATATATTTAGAGTTTCTATAGTAGCTCATGAAGAACAAATAATAAAGGGGGTTCCATTCAATCTAACAATTCACCTGCCATTTATTAAATGTCCACTATACACAAAGCATTGTGCTAAGTGCTAGAGAGGTGATTATGAAAATGAGTCTTTTGTCCTCAAGAATTTCATCTTATATTACAGGGAAATGCAGCATACATAATCAAATACTTGAATAAATTTGTAGGTATTATCTCCAAACATCTATAAGAAGACTCATTCGTGCTTCTAGTATGGACATGCAAGTCCATATCTTCCCACAGTGGATGTATCAATGTTCTGGAAGTCTTACTTATTTTCCCTTGTATTTTCTGGATAATAGTAGAATACTTTGATAGATATAATTATATCTATCATACTACGTCCGCATCACATGATCAGTTCATCTTCTTTTCGTGTAAGATTTGCCTGAAGATCTCTTTTATTTCTTTCAACAACAACTATATAATGCTTTATGTTTGCTAAATGTTTTATATATGCAATCTCTCTTGATTCTCACAACCTTGTGAGATAGGTCTTGTTGTTATCCTCTTTTGACAGATGTTGAAACAGAGTATGCAACAGTGATTTGCTCACAATCATTCAGCTAATAATGTCTGAGGTGGGATTTTAATGCAAGTCTTCCAGACTCCAAGTGTAACACTCTATTGATAGTGTCACTTTAGAAGACACTTAGATTGCATAGTAGATAGATCACCAATGTTGAAATTAAGAAGACCTTAGTTCAAATCCAGCCTCAGAAACTTAATATTTACTAGCTGTGTAATCATGGGCAACTTAATTAATCACAATTGCCTTGCCAAAAAAAAAAAGAAAAGAAAAGAAAAGAAAAGAAAAGGAAAAAACATATTGTCACTTGAGTTATCATTGGTTTCATGTTGCAGTCTGCTTAGCACTGTAAACTTATCCTCTCACCACAGTTTTCTCCATTTCCTTCTGGGTAATATCTATTTTCAGTTTTTTGGAAACTGGAGTGGCCCATTAAGTACTAGCCCTAGTAGAATATGAGTATAAAAATATAGTATTTTTGTTTGTTTCTGGAAGAAGCTTGGATCATTAAATGAGCTTTATAATATTCTGGAGACAATCCAACTAACTTTTTTTTTATATTTAATTGTGATCCAAGTCATTGTCCATTTCTGCTATCTCGTCCATGTAAAATTAAAGAGTAAATTCTATAAGTTGTCCATCCAATTAAGGGTCATAATCTTGGCCATTGCCATAATCCAATTAGTTGGTGACATTATGCTTAGAAATAAGTAAATACAAAAAAATTGAGAAGAGGTCATGATTTATTGGAAGCACAGATCAAGAAAGTCTTCAAAGAATATGACTTCCAACTGAAGCTCGAAGGAAGATAAGAATCTCTGGAGGTAAAGTTGAGTAGAGAATACTTTCTTAGCAGAGGGAATGGCTTGTATGAATTCATAGAAGCACAAATTAGAATAGGATCCAGGAACAGCCAGATTGCCAGGAATGTAGCCTGTACAAAGGAAAGTAATATGGCATGATTTAGAAAAAGGTAGATGGGAGTCCGATGGTAAAGACCATTAGCAAAGTAAGAGATGAAATCCTTTGCTCAGAAAGAAAGGTTCAGGGGCTTTCAGGAGAGCAAAGTGCTTTAAAACAGCTGCAATGGGTGTGAAACAGAGTGTCAATTGGGGGGGAAATTAAAGCTTCATTGTGTAACTTAGGGAGCCTATTTGAAATCAGTTAGTTTTAATTTGGAGAAGACATAGTTTGTATTGATAGATAATTTCCTCCAATGGTATTCAATAGCACTGAAGATGACAGACAGTGGGATTGAGGGTTAAGAATTGAGAGGAAGTGAATATGAGAGAAAGGTAGGGGATACTATGTGGTTGAACTGGTGAAGATGGTGAAAGGAAGATGAGGAAAGAGCCAGGTTGATAGAGTTGATGAATAAGGAGGGATAGAGGGATTAGGGATAGGAATGAGGAAAGAGGTATATTTGGGAGGAGTGAGCTAGATAGTGAGGTGAATAGAAAGGAGATTATAGTTAGAGGAATTTTGGAGTTCAAGATGACAGAGAAGGACCTGTTTTGGGTGATTGTCAATGCTAAGATATGACAATTTCTGTTGGTGATGAGTTAAAACATAAATTAAGAGAACTGAGTGAGTTGGTACACTCTGGGACCAAAGGATATTCAAGGAAAATCCACGTAATACTTAAGTCCTTAACTATAGGTTGGCCTAGAAAGAAAGATTGTGAGCCAGGTACTGAGAAAGGAATTAGAATGATCTGAGTTGCTAGATAATAGTAATTAATATGATTAATTATATTAATTAACAAATATAATAGTAATATAATACGTATTTCCAAAAGAATCTTTGTTTGCAACATACACAATACATTCAAACTTTGCCCAAAGGTTTCCAATCAGGAAAAACCCACTATGATCCAAGGCAGCATATCTTTCTTTTGAACAGCTAGAAAATTTGTTATTGTTGTTCATTTGTTTACTTCAAGCCTAATTTGTTTTACTAGAGCTCTCACTCATTTCTTTTAGTTTTATACCCTCGGGTCAAATAAAGAAGGTTAATTCCTTTCCCCAAACAACTTCTGAACTATTTCAATATAGCTGTCATGAGTCTCTGAGTCTTCTCTTCCCCCAGATGAACCATCACCATTTTTTTAAATTGATTTGCATATGGCATGAATTTGAAACCCTTTACCATCCTGGATGCCAGTCTATTGATGTATTTCTTAAATTTTGACACCTAGAACTAAATCAAGTCCTCCAGATGAAGAGAATAAATGTCAAAAGAATGGAAGTTTCGGGGGGGGGGGGGGGTAGTAAGAGAGGAAAGGCCTTAAAGTAACGGTAGGGAGGAAGAGTCATATAAACTTCTCTTAAATCAGAGTGGTAGAGATGATGGTGGATGGAGACTGGGGAGAAAGACAAAGAAAATGTGAAAAGGGTCAACTAACCTTGGAGACAATGGCCAAGAAAGAGGGATCAACTGGAGAAAGACTAGTTTCTGTGAGTGCATGATGGTGGGAAGAGGAAAAAAGTCTAGGTAAAGTGAAAGTTCATTGACAATAGGGTTCTGTAGAATTCAGTAGACTATAAACCTGAAGATTTGGAGGACTGGGAATGAGTAAGATTAGGTTGGATAATGCTAAGAATCTAGGGAAAGGTATCATGGAAAGAAGGTTTTTCCTCTAGTAGGTGGCAACTCTAAATCACAGGAAATAGTGCAAGAAGTGAGAGAATGCTATTGGTGGGAGAAATATTCATAATATTTAAATTCTATATTTCATTAAAACTGAACTAGTATTACTATTAATACCATAATAATTATGTATAACCTACTATTTATTACCTACCTACCTACAACACTCACCACCAGTACCATTATCACCACCCCATCCAGCTTTGACATTCTATTATATAAAGTCCCTTCAAATTCAGTTTCCTTAAAAATGGATTTGGCTTTGCTCCATGCTTCTGTCACTCTCAAGTTGTGTGATTGGAAAAAATGACTTGACCTCTCTGATTGTCAGTTTCCTCACTTATCAAATGTAGCCAAGATTACTAAGGACTTTACAAGGTTGTTGTGAGGAAAGATCTTGGGATCCTTTGCTTCTTTACATAAATGTGAGTTTTTATTTTTAAACTCCAGAGGGCTTCCTAGATCTCACAATCTATGGGGCCATGATACTGTGATCTGTGATTATAATCTTCATACTTCCAGTGCTGGGATATTCATCTGATTGAACAGGAAGAACAGATGGCTTGAGTTTCCTTGACAACATTGCCTCTGGATCTGGGACAGTCTGAGAGATCTGCCTCTTCACCAGTCCTTGAGGCTGGGTTATGTAGAAGGAGCCTACCCATGTCTTTAACATCCATCTCCCAGAGCTCTGATCACCCCTGGAGCATCAATGACCCCTGAATTCTTTTGGCCCCAGGCGCCATTCATGGCTGCCTTCCTGTAAATATACATTTGGTTAGTGGGCTGAAATAAAGATTTAATTACAATCTCAGATTGTTCATCACATTGTCGTCATATGCCTGAATGATCAGGAAGCATACGTTTGTTTGGGTCTGTCCCCTTCCCCCGCCCCCGTGAAGATCTTCATCAAAACCTCTTTAACCTCCATAAATCATCTTTAATAATGAATCACTTTGTAATTACTGCAAATTCTCCAGTGGAACAAGCCTCTCTTTAGATTTAATGTGCTGATTATTGCTGGATAAACAAGGGACACTCCCAGAGCTGGGGCTG
Organism: Sarcophilus harrisii; assembly: GCF_902635505.1. Classification (NCBI taxonomy): domain Eukaryota; kingdom Metazoa; phylum Chordata; class Mammalia; order Dasyuromorphia; family Dasyuridae; genus Sarcophilus; species Sarcophilus harrisii. The sequence goes on from NC_045428.1 coordinate 552,322,989, forward strand.
GAGCTTCTCAGTAATGGATCTGCCAATCAGATGATAGTACCAGCATTGTCCCCAGGGGTTCTTGACATATACCTTGCAAACCTCAGGAGTACCAGAATCCAATTCAGTTGGATTTAATAAATATTTACTAAGCTCCCACTGTGTGCTAGTCACTATCCTGGGTATTGTAGATACAAACACAGTACTGCCCCCAATCCCTCCACCCCTAATCAAAACAAGCCAAAACATAACCATGGCCTCCTTAAAGAGTATATTTTCTACCAGGCCCCTGGAAAGGATCTTAAAACACAGAGAGTCTGAACTAAGAGGGATCTTAGAAAACAGAATGTCAGAGTTAGGGACAACATAGAATGCTAGAATTTGGAAAGAGCTTGAAACTTCAGAACTGGAAAGAGCCTTGGAAATCAAACTGTCAAAGTTGAGAAGAGACCTTAAAACCATTTCTCTCTCTCTCTCTCTCTCTCTCTCTCTCTGTGTGTGTGTGTGTTTGTTTGTGTGTCTTTATCTATCTTATCTATCAATCTATGGATAGGTAGATACAGATAGCTCTCTATATGCATATATAATATAGATAATTAGATATGTAGAGAGGGAGTCATAGTTTTTATGTCTGGAAGGAATTCCAGGGGCCATCTAGTTCAGCTCTCTAATTTTTCACTTGAGGAAATAGACTGAAGAAGGTTAAAGGACTTGTCTAAACCAGTCAATAAACATTTATTAAATACCGGCTATGTTCCAGGCATAATGCTAAGCACTGGGAATACAAAGAAAGGCAAAACAAACAAACAGCAACCAAAAAACTCAACAATAACAAAAACCAGTTCTTCCCTCAAGGAGACCACAATCTACTGGAGGAAACAAGGTCACAGGAGTAATTAAGTGTCAGAGACACTTCACATGGAAACCTGGTCTTCTAAATACAAAGTCAGTATTTTGTTCACTGTACCACACTACAGCCAGAGAGAATAAGTTGGTGCTAGGTGCAATTTAACTTAAAATAACAATATTAAAGGCAGGGGAGGTAGAGAAAAAGAGGTTCATTAGGTTAAAGAGAACTTTAAGCAGAGGCTGCTGCCCTGGAGAGTTCCTGAGAGCTGGATTATTCAGAGGAAGTCAAAAGTCAGATAGAGTCCTTTTATACTAACACTTCCTAAGAGTACGCTGTTGGTTCCAGTCCCTATAAAGAACTTGTTAAAAGACCTCTTTCCATTTATGCCAGCTTATTCTCTGTGGAACCTCATTCTACCATAGTTTCTTCCCTTTTCCCCCAATAAATAACAACAGCAGCAGCAGCTGCTGCACAACATTTTAGTATTAGCATAGTTTGGAAGGGATACATGTTCTGTTCTAATTTGTGATTCCACATGTTATGATTATATCCCTAGGGAGCTTGGCAGACAACTTTAAGGACCACCTCTTAGTCTTCTGATTTTTTATTATAAATGTTCCTCTTTGTTCACATAAATATTCTGTCACAAAAATTCATCATCAGCAGAGCATATAAATACATATGTATGTATGTATGTATGTATGTACATACAATATACATAAACATTGGGAAAGGGTCCAGACCCATGTTTTCATTGATGTAGCAAACACTCCATGTATTAAAACTTCTAGCAATGCATTTTGGCAACTGCTCTACAATTTATAGTCTTAAAGAATAACCTGGGGGTACTGAGAAGTTGTAATTTGCCCATGGAATGAGGACCTGAATTCAAGAGTTGCTGGCTCTAAGACCAACCCTCTATTTACTATACAGTACTTTCTTTCATGAATAAATGAGCAGTAAAATATTCTTTTTTTTTAAAAGAAGTAATTTAATGTGGAATGAACTTTAACAACCAATTTAACTTATATTTACATCTAATTAAAATTTTAAATACTTTTAACATATAGCAGCATTAATTATTTCCCTTCTCAGTGTCTTCTCTATAATTATTTTCCCATTCTTCTGTTTTTGTATATATAATATTTATTCATATATTCATAATTATATGTTCATATAGGCTATCATCCTTGCTTTGCCTATTTTCTCTTATTTTCTCAATTTTATGGTAATATTAGTGAATTAATCAATTCTACACTATCCATTACTGTTGATTACCTTGTTCTGTTTTCCTATTACCACTTATAACCCTGGGTTATTTCCACTCTTTGCTTCTTGGACATGTTACTCAATGGCATTAGAACAAGTCATCCAACAATGCTGATGTTTACTACATTTTGTGGTATCTATTCTTCACTGGGCTTTCAATGCAGCAAGGCTACTCTTTTACCGATTCTTAAATGGTTTTCTGTCCCACTCAACCACAGCAACTATTTCAAACTTTTCCATCTCTCTTCAAGTTTCCTACATCTCTTTCATCCGTTTAGCTGAAGAACTTGCTTCATGTTACTGAATCCAGGGAATGGACCTTAAATTTCTCTCTATTCTCCTTTTCCTCAGAACCCCATGACATCATCCTTCACTATACTTTCTTTTGCCCCAGTATCTGAAGAAGAAATGGTCCTTTTCTTATTAAGGAATGTATATTGATCTCATCCCCTTATCTTCTCCAATAAACTGCCCACACTATCATCTCTCCTATCTGTTTAATCTTGAATCTCACCTTACCTACTTGTTCCTTCCCCCAGTGCTTATAAATACACTCATCTCCCCCATCTTAAAAAAAAAAAAAAAAACTCATTAGATTCTACCATCTCTGCTATCTATAATCCTATATTTCTTCTTTTTTTTTCTGTGACAAATTCCTTGAAAAAGCCATCTACAATTGGTGCTACTATTTCCCCTTTTTTCTCTCCTAAACTCTCTACAATATGGCTTCTAACCTAATCAATCAGAGCAATTGAAATTGTTTTTTCCTGTTACCAAAGCTCTCTTATTTGCTAAATCGAATAGATTTTTTTCTATCCTTATCCTTCCTGATCTCAGAAGCACTTGACACTGTTGACTCTCCATCTTTTCCTGAATACTCTTTGGATTTTTTGTGACTACTATTTTGGTTCTTCTACCTGTCAGACTAAGGCACCTTTCCTACATCATCATTCCAAGGCATGCCCATTAACTCTGTGTGTATCCCCAAGGCTATGCATACCTCCCCTTCTCATTTCTCTTTGCTGTCTCACTTGATTATATTATCATCACCTCCCATGGGTTCTATGCCTCTATGCAGATTATGATCTGGATGCAGATCTTAGATTTACATATTCAACCTTAGTCTTTTTTTTCTGAATTTAATCACATATTATGAACTGCTTATTGGACATTTCAAAATAGATCTCTGTAAGCTTTCAAACTCATCATGTCCAAAAAAAGAGCTCATTATATTTCTCTCAAAACTTATCCTTTCCTATGATTATTAAAGTAATCATCCTCTTTCTATTTTTTCACCCAACTTTATAACCTCAGTGTTATCCTTGGCTCTTCACTTTTATTTGGCTACATATTCAATAAGTTGCCAAATATTATAATTTCTTCCTCTATTTCTTACATATAGTCCCTTATCTCTATCACATAGTTACTGCCTGAATTCAGACTATTATTATTACCTCTCACCTAGACAAATTCAATATCTTTCTAATGGGTTTCCCTGCTTCAAGATTCTCTCCATTTCAATAAATTCTCTACATAACCACAAAAATTGTTTTTCAAATTACTATATGATATAGCCCTCCCCCACTCAACAAACTCCAATGGCTCCCTATTACTTCTGGCGTGAAATAGAAATCCCCCAGTTTGTGATTCATAGCTCTTCCTTCTACTTTTCCAGCATCCTTAGACATCACTTCCACCTATATACTCTTTTTTAATATACTGACCCTCTTGCTTTTCCTCACTCTGTCTCATGTTTCTGTGCCTCTGTAACTGCTGTTTCCCATATTTGAAACACTTTCCTTCCTTACTTTTACCTTCTGATATCCTTGTTTCCCTCAAGATTCAGGGGTATGAGACCTATCCCAGTTCCTATAGCTTTCTACTCTTCCAAGTTATCTTGCACTCCTTTGTATGTGTTTTGTATGTGTCTGTATAAAATCTCTAATGGGCCGCTAGAAGTACCAGAGTATATAGAGTGCTGGTCTTGGAGTCAGGAAGACTCATCTTATTGAGTTCAAATCCAACCCCAGATAGGTACTTCCTGTGTGACCCTGTTGCTTAATCTTGTTACTGCAGTTTTCTCATCTGTAAAATGGTCTGGTGAAGGAAATAGCAAACCACCCCAGTATCTTTGTCAAGAAAACTCCAAATAGGATCATGAAGACATGGACATGACTGAAAAACAACTCAACATCAATAGCAATATATGAAATGGTATGTGATTTCATATAATATGATATGATATAATACAACATAATGATATAACAAACCATATGATATGATATAACATAATATAATATAATGTATTTTAATATAATATAATATTGTTTCCTTAGTTTACTATGTGTTATTTGAGGGCAAGGATAGTTTTTACTTTGCCTTTGAATCCCCAGAGCCTAGCCAAGCGCCTTGTGTATACAAGGCACATAGTTATTGGCACATTGTGTTTCAAAAGAGAGTATGAACTCCTTGAGAGCAATGACTGGTTTCTACCTTATTTTCCTCAGTGTTATCACAATGCCTGACATAAAGCAGCCACTTAATAAATGCTTCTTGATTTAGCTGCCAATACTCTTTATAAATGCTTGTTGATTGATTGGTATTCAGGGTCATCTTATTTTGCCTTTTTCACTTCAAAAAATTTTATGTATTTTCCCATATTTTTACAAGTTTCTCCCATTTATCATCCTTGGTTATAGTATGGAATTATATTACATTAACATACCACAGTTTGCCAAGTCATTTCCTAAGAGTCAGGCATTTAATCTGTTATCAGTTTTTGTAGCTACAAACAACACTAAGATGGAGATCCTTGAACAAATATTGGTTTGATAATGCCCCTAGAATGCATTCTATATAATGAAATGGTTGGGTCAAAGGGCATGATCATTCTGATGACCTTAAAGTATACTATAGTATACTACCAGATTACTCTTTTGCAATTTCATCAGTAATGTGTGAGGGTACCTATTTCTTCATAGCCTTGTCAATAGCAAGTTTTTCAATTTTTGCTTCTTCATGTCAAATTGATAGAAAAGGGAAACAATGTAAGAGTCATTTCAATTTACATTTCTTTGATTGTTAAGGTGGGTAAACATTTTCCCAAGTTATTATTTGCCGTGTGGATAATGTCTTACAAATGATCTGTTCATCTCCTCTGAACACTCATTTATTAGGCATATTTCACTTAAATAGTAGCATCAGCTCTTTGTATATTGTGAAAAAATAATTCCTCTGCACCCCCACTCCGTTCCAGTAAGTATAAGTCCATTTGATATGACTGGATAGGACTAGTGATTGTAAGTCCTATATATTAGGCCCTACATCTATGAGTGATAGATTCTAAGTTCACTTGCTTAATCATGGGAAGTTAATCAAAGGGTCTTCACCCTTGTTTTATCTTGTTATGGTGATTAAGCCTAGTATGGCAGAGATGACTCAATTACATGCAAAGTCCTCTAATTTATCTCTGGACCATTTGTTGTCCAAAAGGAGATCATAATCCTATGACCATCTTGTGATCACATAGTTAGTGGAGATACTCCTTGCTTTACCCAACACATGCTGACATATCATTTTTGCTTATGTGGTCTTTGTCAACCAATGAAACTCTCACCATACCTCTTCTGCATATTCAGGGATCAAATTTTATAAACACAAAGACTTGAAGAAAGGAGCATCTTAGATCCTGAAGAAGTTTTGAGGTCCACTTCTTTAGAGGTGACTATAGACCTATTAATAATGTGCAATTGTCTCAGAACTCTGTCTTGGTCTCTTATGTGGTACATGAGATAATTGTAATTTCCACAATATTTTCATGTCCAGTTTTATCACTTATATTTGTTGCAAGTATCTCCTCTTCTTTTTACAACTTGATCATATTGCTTTAGTTTTTAAAACATAATCAAGTCTACTTTATTCCTTATAGCATCTTTCATTTGTTAATTGGACAAATATACATGAAATTTCAATTTCAGATCACGGTTTTAGAACAAGGAAGGTAGGTTGGTTATGAACAAGAAAGGCTTCCTGGAGGAGGAAGAACTTGAGGAAGAACTCGGAAGGATGAGTAGACTATAAATAAAGATTAAAGAGGCAAGGAATGGAATTATTGGTAAGAGAAGAGAATTATCAAGAGGAATAGAAACAATGGAAGGCAAAGGATTTGGGTTCAAATCAGGGCTTTCCTACTCATTACCTGTGTAATCTTGGACAAATTATATAACTATGCTAATCTTGTAGTATTATGCTAAAAAAAAGTTTAGAATTGGTACTTCATGTGGCATATTTTTGGAACTATGAAGTTACCAGACAAGCTAGATGTAGGATTGGAGAGTACACTTGTATCACTTTATGGTTGATCTTCAATACCAGGATAATCAGTTTAAACTTTGTTCTATAAAGAAAGAATCTTGAGTAGTAAAAAGCCATGCTTTTCTCTTCATTTTTACTCCCTTTTTGCAAGACAGTGTTTTAGAAAGATAACATGACAGTATATCAAGCAGAGTAGTGGATGATGAAATTGAAAGCAGGTAAATAAGTTAGGAGGTTATTGTAAAAATACAGACAAGAGTAATAGGAATCTAGAATAGGGAGGGATCTGTGAGAATGGGTAGGAGAGGGTAGCAATCACATCTCTTATGCAGAATCAATGGTCCTTGGAGACTGACTGGGTATGGAAGGGAGGAGTGAAAATGGATTTAAAAGCTTTGAGCTATAGTTTCTTCAGACATAAAAGGATGCTGGATTAAATGATTTCAAATGGCTCTCAACTGTCTTTGTTCTAAGGGCTCAGATCCTCCCAATTATGACATCCAATGGCTAACCCCCCCGCCCCCAGAACTCTGAAATTCTCTGATCTAAGGGCCCTTCCAGCTATGACATTTTGTATTCTAAGGGTCCTCCCAGCTCTGACATCCTGTGTTCTAAGGTTCCTCCCGGCTCTGACATTTTTTGTTTTAAGATTCCCCCCCCCCCCCAACTCTGATATTCTGTGTTCTAAGGCTTCTTCCATCCTAACATCCTATGTTCTAGAGCCCCTCCCAGCTCTGACATCCTATGTTCAAATGCTTCTTCTAGCTCTGACAGTCTGTGTTTATATCCAATATTGCTTATTCCTTCTTGTTTGGGCCCACAGCTTCCTAGCTAAAATTGGCCTCCCTATAGATATTGTCAAATAAGACTGAGAAAAAGAAAATGCTGACTCATCAGCAATCTGGCGCAGCCCAGCAAGCTTTCAGGGGTTCAGGATGGAGGGTGGGCATGTAGGTTAATTACAGTGCAGGGTTAATAGACATCTTGCCACTGGTGAGCCTGTTCACCAAGAGTTTCCTGAATTCTCTCCGCCAGAGACATAAGCAAAGGAGCAAGAAAGGGAATACACTAATTTTCCCTCACTGGTACTGGGGGTAAAGTTGAAGACTGATGAAATGTTGTGGTAATTATCAACATATAAAGTTAGGCATAGAGGAAAAAATCAAACCAAACAGACAAACCAACCAAGACCACTACCAACAGTCAACAGAAATAGAAATTAAATCCTATGGGACCACAGGACCATTGATGTGTAGCTGGAAGGAACCTCAGACCATCTACTTCAATGTCTTTTTTTAACAGCTGAGGTCCAGGGCTGAGAAATTACTTGCTAAAAAGATCAGTCGTACAGTAAGTCATAGAGATAGGGTTTGAAATCATTTTCGGTGCTTTTTCTCAATAGATCAAGTTGAAAATGTAAGGCCAGACGTATCTCAAATCAGAGATACTTGCTACCTATCTAGTGTGATGTGGAGGACCCTAGAGAATTCTTTCAACTCACATGTATTGTGTAGCCAGCTATCATTATTACTAAAATATTATTAGAGATTCATTTTATTGGCTAGAGATTCCCTCCCATGCAAATGACTCTCAGAGAAGTCACTTATCACTAACAGTGACAGTGGGTTTATAAGAATCCTTTGTTAATTTAGCAGTGATCAGGGTTTTCAGAGGGTGAGATTCAATAATTCGTGTTTATGGGGAAGAGAGGTTTGGGGAATTGAAGACGAATCCATCAATTCTTGTTGTTAGTGTCTGGCCTTTGTTATTAAAGAGAACCAAGACATCAGGGGGGTGGTGCTATGACATGCAAATGAGTTGGATTTAAAACGCTGTGCAAAGTCACCTGTCTCATTTTCTCCTCCAGCACCATCTGGGTCCAGTAGCAAGATATAGATCAGGATGACTAAGAGATGGTCCTGGATGCAATGGGAGACCTTGGTCTTTTTAAATGAGGGTCTTTATCAGGTTTCAATTTGACTGAGGCTGCACCCATTCAGTGATTAAGACAAGGTAAGAAATGAAACAGAGAAAGGCCTTTTTTTTTTACTTAATCAGATAAAAAAAATCCTGCCTGGAAAAAGAACTTTCAGGGTTTCTGGCTAAAGCAGAAACAATTGTAATTTACACTCACTTTGAGCATCATAGTCTAAACAATGCCTAAGTGGGGCGTGGCCTGGAAGCTATTGTTGGCTTATCATGAGAACCAGAGTGATTTGGGGTTAAGGCTTGGTTCTTAGAAAAGAAATCTAGCTCATGAACCCGGAGATATCCAGAGAGGTTTCAGCAATCAAAATTTACATTTATTTAGGCAAAGCATTCACAGGTAAAAGTATGATTTCCTATGCAAATAGAGGAAGAATAGGGAAAGAAGGAAGGAAGGAAAGAGAGCAGAAGAGATAAAAAAAAAAAAAAAAAAAAAAAAGGAAGAAAGATCCCTTAAGGAGGGAAGTATGTATCTTATACCATAATGGCAGTTTTTGAAGCAGTGTAGGAATTTTAAAAGCCTTTCAGGGAAAGAAAGCATCTTGTTATTTGAATTGCCTTGAACAAGGAGTCAGGAGACTTGGGTTCGTATTCCAGCTGCATTAGGGAAACTTTATGGACTTTTGGGTCAGACAAATGTGTGATGGTGATGAAGGCAGATTTTGGTAGCCTATACAGATTGAGGACATTTCCAAGTATCAAACTTATTTCTAGAAAGGGAGTTGACCCTACAAATCTGCAGTAGGGTTAATTTTATTTTATATTACTACTACTACTACTACTACTACTACTGCGACTACAACAACAACAACAACACAAGAATAACAACGATTACTACTACTGCTATTATAGCTGTTGCTGTAATAATTTATAATAATAGTAGTGTTTATGCTATAACTATTACTACTATTACTACTGCTGCTGCTATATCTATTAGTGCTGCAACAACATTAGTAGTAATACTGAAACTACTACTTCAGTTGATACTTCTTATAGCTATTGTTGCTATAGAAACAACAATAACAATTTCTATTACTGATACTATTACTATTATCACTACTACTATTGTTACAGCTGCTGCTGCTATAAATACCACTAATAATAATATTGTTACTACTGTTCTCGCTGTTGCTACAACTATTAACTACTGATACTGCTGCTGTTGTTGCTATAGCTACTGCTACAACAACTACTACTTCTACTGCTACTGTTATGGCTGTTGCTACAACTACTACAACTACAACTATGGCTGTTAGTGTTGCTGTTACAATAACTATTACTAATTAATTACTTTTACTGATTCTGTTATAACTGCTGCTGCTATAACAACTACTACTCCTACCGCTGTGGCTGCTGTTGCTATTACAACTACTACTGCCATTACTGATGATACTATTACTATTGATACTTCTACTACTACTGTAATAGCTGCCTCTGCTCTGCTACAACTATTACTATTGCATTTGCTACAACTACTACTATTACTACTAGTAGTATTTCTCCTACTACTACTACTGATGATGATAATTGTCCTTTATATAAAGTTTGAGAAATATTTTACAAATATTTCATTTTCTCTTCCCAATAATCTTGAGACAGAAGTGCTGTTATTATTCCTATTTATAGATGAAGAAAGTGAGGCATACAATCCGTGGTCATACAGCCTGTAAGTGACCAAGTCAAATTTGAATTCAAGCTTTCCTGACAACAAATCCAGCATTCCAGCTACCTCAGAGCCATAAGGGAACTAGTTTTACACTAATAGAATATAGTTTCAATCTGAATGTCCCCACATAATTCTCCTCTACCCATTGATTTCTGTGTTATAGTCTTCTCCTTATTAAAGTTTGTGTCCCCTGGGAAGTAATCACACTTCTTAAAATACACTTTTCCAAACTCTTTGCTTAAGTTGTTACATTTGAGTCTCAGAACTGTTCTGGAAGAGAGGCAGGACAGAGATTTATAGACCTCTTTTGTTTGTAGTAAGAGACCCAAGATGGGGAGGGGAACACAGATTCCCTATCTCCTAAGTCTAGCAGCCTTCTCTTTGATATCATCTGCCTATCTATAAGACTAAAGCAAAAGGTGCTAAGTTAGCTCCCTCCATTACTTCCAATGGAACCTTGTAGAGGGCTGCAGATACTGAGGGAACTCTGTGTAAGGTTCCCTCAGCCCAGAGAACCCTGCTGACAATACCTGGTTTGGCTCACCATTTACCTTTAGTGCCTTCCTGAGAAGTCAGGGAGGGCATGATCACCTCCCTTTGGTGTTCTCAATTCCTTTCCTGAGAAGTCAAGGAGGGTATGATCACCTGTGTTCTACTTGAAGCAAGAGATACTTACAGCAGGATGTTTATAGGTAGCACATACTCAGTGTGATTGATGAGATAATGATTTATTTCAATATACATGTATTTATGTCTATATGTATGTTTGTACATTTACATGCATAAGTATATAATCCCTGTTCCAATGTATATGATGTGCCCATATATACCTGGATATACAAATATGCATATATGCATATATATATATACTTGTGTATACATATATGGGAATAAACATTTACACATATGCAATAACATTATACATATACATAATGCACAATACATAATTCAGTAATACAGATACATATGTACATTTAAACCTATAAACATATCATATATATGTGTGGATATATATATGTATATGTCTTGTATTACTTTCTGGTAATGTCTTATCTATCACTCAAAGCCCAGGTCAAATGTCATCTGCTTTACGAAGCCTTCCTTAATCTTCCTAGTCAGAAGTGAATTCTTTGTCCCCTAGATTTTCCTACTCCTTTGCTTTTTGTTCTTTTTGGCATTTACTATACTTTTATTACAATCATCCTTGGTTGGCCCCAAGGGCTTATTCTGCTTCTAAAGGATAAATAAATTTCATGAGGGCAGATGTCATGATCATTGTATCTCTTTTAATACCTTTTTCATATTTTCCCATTATAGTCAAAGTCATTTGTAATCACCCAGTGTCCTCAATTCCTCACTCATAGTCACTCCACATATGCAATCACCTGCCAAATCTCTGTCCACTTCCATCTACCTATCTTCTTTGTAATCACTCAGTCATCTCCCTAGTCCAGGCTCCCATTCCATGGACTGTTGCAGTAGCTTTCCGATTGATCTTCCTGCTCCAATCCATCCTCTGCACAGCCACCAAACATAGTCTGCCTGTGTCATTTTCTTTACCTTTAGCGTCAAACATAAATTTCTATTTGGCACATAAAAGCTACTTATAATCTGCTTTCTTTCTATTTTTTCTGCCTGGTTATATACTTTGCAGTCCTATTTGCTGTGTATTTCATACTACACTTTTTTCTTGTACCGTAGCCTTGTACCGCACCTGACTTCTCAGGAAGGCACTAAAGGTAAATGGTGAGCCAAACCAGGTATTGTCAGCAGGGTTCTCTGGGCTGAGGGAACCTTACACAGAGTTCCCTCAGTATCTGCAGCCCTCTACAAGGTTCCATTGGAAGTAATGGAGGGAGCTAACTTAGCACCTTTTGCTTTAGTCTTATAGATAGGCAGATGATATCAAAGAGAAGGCTGCTAGACTTAGGAGATAGGGAATCTGTGTTCCCCTCCCCATCTTGGGTCTCTTACTACAAACAAAAGAGGTCTATAAATCTCTGTCCTGCCTCTCTTCCAGAGCAGTTCTGAGACTCAAATGTGTGTATCTGTTTCCCATGTCTGGAATGTTCTCCCTTTTGACCTTTGCTTCTTGGAAGCTTCCTTTGAGACACAAGCCAACCACCACGATTTTCCAGAGAACTTATCTCACCTCTTTCCTCTTATATGTGGGAAGCATTTTTTTTTTCTCTAAAGTTATCTTTTATCTACTTTGTATGCATCTTCTTTATAGCTATGTATGTCCATGCAGTGTCCTTTATTCTAATGAAAGTTTCTTGAGGGCAGGGATGCTTTTTATTTGCGTCTCCAGCACATAGAGTGCAGCAACTGCTTAATAAGCAATTGTGGGTTGATTTATTGCACCTTTTAGAGGTGCATGAAGCTTGGGTTAAATATGACTAGGAGCCAGAGCAAGCAGGCATATGGAAGAAGAGTAACGAGACTGAGACGGAGACAGAGAGAATAAGGAACAGAAAAAAGGACAAAAAGTGCCTCTTGCCACAGGGGATGTCTCCAATTTCTAGATTAAGTCATTTTTTTGAGTTCTTCAATTCCTGTGTTTTGAGTCAGAAGATCTGAGTTGAGCTTTCTTATTATATATTACTTGGTCAAGTATCTTCACCTTGTTTCCTTATCTGTAAAAGGAAGAGGTGATTTTCAATGATCTTTAAGATACCTTTCAGTTCTGAAGCCAATGATCCATTCCACAAATGTATTCCTATAACAGAACAGCCAGACCTCCCACAAATTATATTTTTGCCCAGAATGTAAAAGATGGCATAGGGTCTGAGCATCAAGATCTCCCTTACCTCTAAAGATGCAATCCTAAATCCTCCTGAACAAATTCATTATTTCTGTATCTAGGGGAATCTCTTTCTACTACAATCTGGCCCATATATTTGTCATTGGATAGTATCCAGCTTCAAATGATCTTATTCAGAATTTTTTTAAAATTTTTTTTGTGCCATGGATCCCTTTGAAAGCCTTGGAAAAGCCTTTGGACTCCTTCTCAGAATAATTATTTTAAATGCATAAAATAAATACAAGGGATTATAAAAAAATAAATATATTGAAATCCAATTATCAAAATGTAAAAAAAAAAAAAAAAAGTTCACAGACCCCAGATTAAGGATCTTTAACCTAATGAGTAATCGACTACAGTGTTCCTACAGGGTATTAGGATCCTCAAGGAGATAATATTCTAATAAATATCCCATTACCTTGGAATTGGAAAGATTATAAAGTAGCTAAGTGGTACAGCAGATAGTATACCATGTCTGAATTCAGGGGGACTCCTCTTCCCGAGTTCAAATTTGGCCCCAGATAGCTATGTGATCCTGCATAAGTCACTTCACTCTGTTTCCTCATTTGTAAAATGTGTTGGAGAAGAAAATAACAAGTTAGCATCTTTGCCAACAAAACCAAATAGTCATTAGTAGTCTGAAAATGATTAAAACAACAACATAGCTGTATCTGAGTAGGAATCTCCTCTAGAATTTCCTTGACAAGTCCTTACTTGGAGACCTCCATTTTCTGGGAATCACATTTCACTTTTGGTCAGTTCTCATTGTGTAAAAGCTTTTTTTTTTTTTTTTTTTTTTTTTAATATCAATTCAAATTATGTCCTTTTGGACCCAAACAAAATGGCTTCAATCTCTATTCTAAATGGGATCTTTTCAAATACTTGACAGCTATCATGGGTGCCTAAGCTTTCTTCTCCAGGCTCAATGTGTTCGAATTCTTCAATTAATCCTCATTGTAGCATGCTCCACCCTATAAATTCCCTGCTGGAGTGATTCTTTTTCCTTTTCTTTTTAAACCACTACAATATATCTAGGATGTCTCTGTAAAAGCTCCATGCCCCATTGACTCAAAATGTGGGTCCCTCCCAGTTCATGGTGTGGATGATGACAGCTTGTTGACAAGTGGGGAAGTCAAGACCCAGGGGAAGGGCTTAAAAGTTGGAAACAATTGGTCCATTCTAACTGTGCTTTGTCTTTTCTTCTGGCAGTGAAAATCAATATTCAATTGTGGCCCCAGGAGAAGGGGCTGGCCTCCCCGACCTGGGAGATGGCAGCCAGAAACCATAATCAAGACAAAATCTAAATAGAGATGCCTCTAGTAAACTGGAGGGAAAACAATATGTGGCCTACTTCTTGAAAAGTCCATAAATCTGTGTGCTGATAAATTCTCAGGGACAGGGTATCATGCCGGCCCTGGCATCCTAATTCAGGCCTGGGAGCAGTGATAATTACTTCTCCGGCTGCTGTTATCTAGACCGAGCTGGCCCATTTTTCTCTTTTATTGCCACAGGTTTTTCGGCAAAGCATCACCCCTTCCCCCCTTTCTAAATGTTGGATTTATGTGATGGTTCAACCGGGGCCTGACCATGGCAGGTGAGGCGTGCCCCTCGATGACGGATGACTGGCTCCCTGAGACCATCCAGCAGGAGATGACTCTTGGTGGGAAATGATTGGTTGATAGCTGAACAGTCAGCCATTCATAACCTTCATCTCTGTCATCTAGATCATAAATTTCTCTCCTTTCTCTGATTCCTGAATGGTACCAAGTACCATCCCCTTCCTCCCAACTCTTCCACCAAACTTAAGGTCTCCTCAAATAGTTATTTAAAAAGTAAGAAAGAATATTTGTGAAGGAAGGGACTCAAGAACAATTTGATTCAACTCTTTCCTTTTATGTGGAAACATGAAGGAAACATGACTAGCCCATAGACACAGAGTTGATGAGGAGCTGATCTGGGACCAAACATTAAGCTGGCTGAGTCTAGTCTAGACTTTTCCCTTTTATACCAGTACCCTTCCAATGTGAGGAATTCTTTCTCTCTAGCACAGTGCCTTTTCCATACTAGGAGATTAATGAATGCTTATTGAATTAAAATGTCTCCAATCCATATTATGGGAATTATATGACTCAAGAGACCCTCTGCTTTCCTTCACTAGTGAACTATATTATAATCTTTTGGTGAGAAGAACCTGTATCTTTTCCTGTCAATGAACTTCCTCTTCTCCATCCTTATACAGCCTATAGTCCTGAGCACACAGCAGTAATCAATGAAAACTTGCTACCTTGAATTTAAAAAGAAGTTTAATAGAAGCTCCATGGACTGTGCTAATTGAGAATTTGGTGGCAGTCAAGTTCTCCACCAAGGAAGAGACTCCTTGGGGAATATTTATTATCATAGAAATAAAAAGAGGTAACAACAATGTCCTTTCCCCAGTTCTGATATCACTTGATCTCTTAACGCTTATTGATACTTTGCTCAAGCAGAGCAAAACCTTGTACAGAATGACTGTTTAGACTTTAAACTCTTTGAGACCAGGGACTGAGTTTTGTCTGAGCTTTGTTTCTGCTGTAATCCAGTACTCAGCACAGTGTTATTACTATATAGTCATTTCAGTAATTTCTGACTCTTTGTGATCCTTTTTGGGGACCTTTCTTGTCTGACATTCTGAAGTAGTTTGGCTGTTTCTTCTTCCAGATCATTCCTCAGTCTCCAGATGATGAGACAGGGAAACAGAATAAAGTGACTTGTCCAGAGTCACATTGCTATTAAGTATCTGAGCTGGATTCGAACTCAGCTCTCCCTAATTCCCAAAGCATCCTATGCATTTTAGGGGCTTAATTTTAGAATTGCTTTGTTAACAAAATGATTCAGCCAGTGGTTATCAGGCATTTGTGCCAAGGTAGGCAGCGAGGTGGCTCAGTGCTGGATCTGGCATCAGGAAGATCTAAGTTCAAATCTTGCTTCAGACCCTTACTAGCTGTGTTATTTAACTCTGTTTGCCTCAGTTTCCTTAGCTGCAAACTGAGTTGGAGAAGGAATTGACAAACCACTCCAGCATCTTTGCCCAAAAAACCCCAAATTGAGTCATATAGAGTCAGACAACTGAACAACAACATATAAAGAAGTTTGCACAAAAGCATGGTTCCCATGCCATCAAAGAGCCTCCATTCTAGTGGATGAGACAACATGCATGTACACAGAAAAGTATATGCATTGTAAAATAAAAGTAATTTCACGGGGGAAAGCCTTGATAGGGTGTGTGTGTGTGTGTGTGTGTGTAATGTGTGTGTGTGTGTAGCAGGAAGGGCAGGAAAGACATCTTGCAGAAATAGGCTTTGACCTAAATTTTGAAGGGAGCCAGGAGCTCTTGACTTTGAGTCATTGTCAGACTTACTCTTTAGAAAATTAATTGAACAGCTGAGGCTAGTGGTGTGGGGAGAGACTTGAGAAAGAAAGGCCAGATAGTTCCTATTGAAATAGTCCAGGTGAGAGGGACTAAAGACTGGCATCAGCAAAGTAGATAGAGTGTTATAATGGTTTATCCATTAGCAGAACATTAGGATGGAGGTCCTCATCCCAGTGGTCAAGAAGGGGATCAGAGTGGTGAGTTGCTAGGAGAGACTTGGAGCAAGAATAAGAACAATCCAGACTGTGGGTTAGAGGGTTAAAGTCCAAGGGAGGTGAAATCAAGGTGACCTATAGTTTGAAGCAGATTGGATGCCAAATTCCAGGAGAGTCTTTTAAATAGAGCAGGGTCAAAGGCCTGGGTACATACTCTTTATAGTTACTTCTGACTTTATTCTTGACCCACCCTACTATTACTGTTAAGGATTCTGTTATTTAAAGACTCAGCACCTTCTATTTTAAAGCAAAAGATTTTAGCTTGAGTGGGATCATGTGGATTCACCTTAAGATGGTCAAAATTCTCAGGATGCCTTGTCTTCAGATTGTCAAATGTCTGTGGAATCTCATCCTTTGCTATACTGGATCGGGGTCTCTGAACATGTAACTTTGACTCCTTCCCTTAGTCCTGGGCTCTTCCTAGCACTATTCATTAGAGTGGACATCAACTACAATTTTAGGTTTAACAGAAGTACATCTGAACAGTGATAGAAACTCATATGTCTCTGAGGAGCCTTTGTCAATATCTCTTCCTGAATGGCTATTTGAGGGTGAATCTCTTGGGGTCTCTAGATCATGGTCTGTTTGGGGAGTACCAGTACCTGAGATTTTTAGTGTTCCTGGGAATTATACAAGGTCCCAAACTCATTGTGGTCCCTGAAAAGCTGATGCAGAATGGCCCAGAAAATTAAAAAGAATAGGTAGAACAAAGTGCCGGCTATAGTGATGACCCTGGATAAAATTCGTTGTCTCAGTATAACTAAAGGACTGTTTGGCAGAGAAGGGAGTGACTGATGGAAATTGTTTCCATTAGCCCCTGCTGACCTCCTTCTTGTTTCATAGCTGAATTTTAAAGCTTATCTCGATTAATACTTGCTCTTGAAGCCCTGGCTTAAAAGAGAGGTGAAAAAAAGACCCATTCGATTAACCCTTTATAGGATGGTCACCAGACATGCCTCCTGGCAGGCTAAGATGCTTATGGTTTGGTTGCAGCCTTTGTGAAAGAACAAATTCTTACTCTGTCCTAGTTACTCATTGGCTTCAGAAAATGGATGGTGCACAGACTCTGCTATGAAATAGCATCCTTCTGCAGCTCTGTCATCATTTTGCTACCTGAAAGGAAAATTTAGATTTTACTTCAAAGGGGGAAGTTGGGATGAATTTGGATAAAGCCTCTGAAATCATCATCATCATCAAAGTACTCTTGATAGGCACCTGCTTTTTAAAAAGTTTTTTTTCAGTTATAAGCGTTTATTTTCTTTCCTTCCTACATCCCCCCTCATTGAAGAAAAAGAAAGAAAAGAAAAAGAAAAACCTTGGAACAAATATGCACAGTTAAGCAAAACAAATTCTTGCATTGACCATATCCAAAAATGCCTGCCTTATTCTCATTCAGAGCCCATTATCTTTCTGACAGGAAGTATGCTCTCTGTTTTATCCTTGGCCCTTTGGAACCATGATTGAGCCCTATTGATCAGAATTCTTTCAAAATTGCTCATTTTACAATGTTGTTATTGTATACTCGCTTCATTCTGTATCCACTCATATAAATCTTCTCAAGCTTTCATTGAAACTATCCCTTTGATCATTTTTTATAATAATAGCCTTTTATTTTTCAAAATATATGCAGTTTTCAACATTCACTCTTGCAAAACCTTGTGTTCCAAATTTTTCTCCCTCCTTTTTCACCTCCCCCACCCCCTAAACAGCAAGTAATCCAATATAGGTTAAACATGTACAATGTTTCTAAACATATTTTCACATTTAACATGTAGCACAAGAAAATCAGATCAAAAGGGAAAGAAATGAGAAAGAAAAAGCAAATGAGCACGCAAACAACAACAAAAGATGAAAATGCTATGTTGTGCTCCACATTCAATCTCTATGGTCCTCTCTCTGGATGCAAATGGCTCTCTCTATCACAAGTGTATTGAAATTGCCCTGAATCACCTCATTGTTGAAAAGAGGCAAGTCCATCACAGTTTGATAATTTTTTTTTACTGTAGTGCAGTGTTCCATTAATTCACATATCATAATTTGTTCAGCCATTCCACAATTGAAAGCTGCTCCCTTAGTTTTCAGTCCTTTGCCACTACAAAAAGAGCAGCTATAAATATTGTCCATATTTGACTTTCATTTCAAATGTCACTGACTACTAGAATGTCAGAACCAAACATTGGGCTTGATGGTTGGAACTACAAGACAAAAATAAAACACTTTCTTACATTCTTTTGAAGCAGAGGTAAAGAGGGAGTGCATTCCAGGTATAAGAGACAGCTAATGCCAATGCACTGAGGTAGAAGATAGAATGTTGTGAGTAAGGAAAAGTGATAAAGTCAATTTGATTAGATTAAATCATGTAGGAGGTAATGTCCAATGAGGGTAGAAATAGATTGAAGTTAGAATCTGAAAAGCTTTCAGAACTAAACAGAGTAGTTTACATTTTATTCTAAAGGCAATGGGAAGCCACTGGAGTGAGCCAAATCAGGGAGTCACATGATCAGATCTAGGCTTAAAGAAAATTACTTTGGCAGTTGTGTGGAGAATGGACTGAAGTGGTGAGAGACCTTAAGCCAGGAGACCAATTAGGAGGTTGCCTAATAGATACAATGGACAATAATTTATGTGAGAGATGATGAAGTGGTAGCTATGTGAGTAGACAGGTGGGTTTGGACGAGAGTGTTGATAGAAATGTCAATTTATTGGCAACTTATTGGATAGATGGATTGAGGATGAGTCAGGAGTTGAGGATGATGTCCAGATTATAAATGGGGCACAGGAAGGATGATGACACTTTTGATAAAAATAAGAAAGTTTAGGGAGGAAAACAGAAGAAGAGATAATGAATTCAGTTTCAGGGATGCTGAGTTTAAAAAAATATTTAGAACATCATATTTGAAATGTCCACTAGGCAATTGGTGATTTGGGACTGAAACTCAAAGGAGATACTAAGGTTGGATATATACATCTGGGAGACATCTACATGGAAATGATAATAAAAGTCATGGGAGCTGAGAGAAAAGAGAAGGTCCATGACAAATTCTCAGAAAATATATGATAATGGAATAGATAATGATAGGATATTATATATTGAAACATTATATGATGAAATAATAATATAATTAGAGTATCATATAATTATAGTAAGCATAATGATTTAATTGAAGTATAATAATCTCTTATATTATTAAACATAGCATATAATTTATAATTATATATATGTGATATGATGTCCTCTATGTGTGTGTATATATATATATATATCATATATATATATATATATATATATATATATATATTTATGTCTCTAAGACTTAAAAGAGTTCTTGGAACAGCATAAATACTTAATAATTATTTCTCATTCATTCATTCATTAATTATTTTATTCAGTCATGCATTCACTCACATAAACAATAAAGAGATAACATGACCTAATGGATAGAAGTCTACTTTCAGCATTATGAAGATATGTGTTCAAAAGTCTTTTCTTAAAACATAATGGACATGTGAATCACAGACTTTCCCTTAACTAATACTTATCAATTGTTATATTCCTGCATTTTAATCTTAGAGAGAAACTGAGGCACTGAGAACTTAAAGCATGATTTTAGTCCTGACATCAAGGATCTTGGATTCTACTGGGTGACAACACTATTATCACGATCATTATTATGGACTCCATCACTCCCTCAGTTATCAGTACTACTATTGCTGCTATTACTATTAGGATGATCACCTTCCTCTTTATCATCATCATCACTGTCATCTCTTCAACGCTGATATCAGCACCATTACCACCA
This sequence comes from Sarcophilus harrisii, assembly GCF_902635505.1. Taxonomy (NCBI): domain Eukaryota; kingdom Metazoa; phylum Chordata; class Mammalia; order Dasyuromorphia; family Dasyuridae; genus Sarcophilus; species Sarcophilus harrisii. The sequence goes on from NC_045428.1 coordinate 552,343,280, forward strand.
TTATTGCCATCATCACTCCTGTAATCATTACCACCATTATTACCTTCAATATCAATATTATCACTACCACCCTCTTCATTATAACTATTACTAACATTAACAATAATCTCATTATTGTAATTGCCAGGATCATTGCTATGAATATCATTTCCACAGCAATCATCATAATCACTGCAGTCATCATCACCACAACCATCGCCTAATTATTAATAACCATCACCATCATAGCCCTATAAATCATTACTACTATCATTGCCATTATTACCACAATTACTATGAGACAGCTCCAGAATTATTAGAAAAATGTTTTTGTGAGGGCAAGTCTAGTATGGAACCATGAAGGATTGCCAGCTCCTAGTAACCAGTGTACTTTATATATGTGTCTGCTCTTCCTCTTGCTGTTATGTGCATTTGTGGGAAAATACAGTTCAGATTTGGGGAAATTGCTTTGTAGCTACTGTTTTTATAATATTTTCTTAGTAAATGCCTTTTGCTAAGAACTAATTGCATCACTTGGATAACTGTTAATAACTTTAATAACTGTTAAATACTCGTATGGGGACTCCCAAAGCAAAGAATTAGGAATGGATAACCATAAGATATTTCTTGAATCTCAATGTAGCAGCTGCCATTTGGGGTCACAACTTACCAGTTGGTCTGGTTGGGAGACCAACACAGAGAGGGCACTACACTGTAAGGACTTTATATAAGATACATTTGGGCATTTTATATATTTACATGGACTGATTAGAGAGATTCAATAACTGGGACTCTTCCTTCTTGTGTACTCTAGTTTTGAAGGACTTTGCTGGAAATAATTTAGTTGGTTTTTTTTCCTCTTTGATTTGGACAGTAATTGGATATTTAGATTTAAAAATTTGTTTGCTTCAAAAGTCTAACCAGTTTCTTTTGAGATCACTTTTACATGGTTGAATGTTTATGTACTGGAGTCTGTTGTATTATAATGTACATTATGAGTATGGAAGCTAATATGATCCTTATGGATTTTTCATCTCTATAAAACTGGTATCTAGCAATTTGCCTTGAGCATACTATAAGAGTGCAGCATCTAGAGTACTCTAGACCAGGACTTCTTAAACTTTTCCCCACTCACAACCTCTTTTTACCTGAAAAAATTTTTTACATGATTCTAGGGATGTAAGTATATAAAATAGGCAAATAAATCAAATATTTACTCACAATGAATCATAATTTTTCAACCCCCACATTTAGTCATGAGACCTCAATATGGGGTTTTGGCTAGTCACCACCTTCTGGAAATTCTGCTTCTTCCCCTCCATTCATAGCTGTAATATAAATTAAACACATGTGGGGCATAGGGACAGGAAAAAGTAGGAGAGTTTTAAGGAATGGGAAACAGTCAAGTCTGGATTTACTAGAACATATGCACTTCTGTTTCCTCTTATAGAACAGGAAGAGGTTGGATTTACTGACCTCTAAATTTTCTTCCAATTCTAGACCTAAGACCCTGTGAAAAGGATATAGCTGGTAAAATGGACACCAGATTGTGTAATGATAGGTCAAGAGTTTTTGCTTTATTCAATAGGCAAAAAAGATCTGCTGAGGGTTTTTAGTAAAGGAAAGCTATAATTATAGCAGAGACTTAAGGCATATTGATTGGAAAGGTGGGCTGGAGGCAGAAAAATGAGAAGCAAAACTATGACCATAGTCTAGGTAACCAAGACAAGAGCATGAAATAGGATGGTTGCCATAGGAATGCAAGAGGAATCAGGGGGAGAGACATTCTGGAATAAAAAAAAGAGAATTTGACAACTAATTGGATTTCTAGGTTGAGAGAAGGAGAAATGGCGATGATTCTGAGCCTAAGTGAGTGGGAAGATGGAAGCATGATCAGCAGAAGTAAGGGAATTGAGAAAGGAAGCAAGCTAAGGGGGGAGATGATGAGGTCAGTTGGGATATATTGAGTTCCAAGACTCAAAACAAAAATTATAGAGAGATGTCTAGAAAGCAGGTAGAAAAAATAAGATCAGAACTCTAGAGAGAATTTGGAAGTGTCCACATAGATTGAGCTGGAAACAAAGGAAATCCCCATTGATCCTGGAGCTCTTTAATGAGTTGTGATACCTGAATGTAAAGAAATATTATGACATCATAAGAAACATTGAATATGATGAAAATAGAGAAGTCTAGCAAGACTGACATGAATTGATTCAAAGTGAAGTGGGCAGAACCAAAGTGAACAGATGGACACAATAATATCAACAGTACCAATAAAGGGACAATAAAATGAAGCTAAAGTTTATTATTATTATTATTATGGCCAATCTTAGCCCTGAAAACAGACACCTCTCCTTTCATTGGCCTACTTAAGTCTCAACTAAAATCCCATTTTCTATAGAAAGTCTTCCCTCATCACTCTTAATTCTCTTTCCCTCTTTTAATTGTTTCCTAATTGTTCTGTATATAGTTGTACACATTTGTTATCATATTTTCTCCCATTGAATTGTAAGCTTTTTGAAAGTAGGAAATTTCTTTCACAATTTTTTTATCCTTTGTGCTTAGTATAGTACTTGGGACATGGTAGGTGCAAATAAATATATATTGAATGATTGATTGAGAGATGGGTACTGTGACAGTATGGTGTTTTACTGAATTGTTTAACTTGGTTTCTTTTCTTTATTAAGACAGAAGGCTCATTCTCTCATGAGAGGGGGATAGGAGAAGAGTTTGCATTTATGAATGACTATAATATAAAGATGAAACTCATCAATAAAACTCCTTTCTTTTTTTTTTTTTTTTGAGGCAATCAGTTAAATAACTTGCCCAGTGTCACACAGCTAATACATGTCTAAGGCCAGAATTAAACTCAGTTTTTCCTGACTCCAGGACTAGTGCTCTATCCACTGTACTACCTAGCTGTCCTCTCACTAATAAAATTTTGAGGAAATAAAAAAAGATATGATCATAGACTTTTGGAACTGGAAGGGAGCTTGGACTCTTTCATTTGACATATAGGGAAATTGAAGGTTAAGGAGGAACAATTTTCTTATGATTATTTAGGTTGTTAGGTAAATTTAGGGATCTTGGAAATCAGGTGTCCTGAGGCAATTTCAAGGATCTTTCTATTTACTTACTATTAAATAAATTCCTGATATTTTTTTTCTCTTCTTGTGTCTCCATGTATGTGTATACAGAACTATTTCAGAAACACTGTTGTATTGAATTAAAGTCTGCAGAAGAAAGATGGGGGCAGAGAAGACAGGGAGCTCATCACACTTTGCCTTCTGTTCCACTTCCCTCCCAAATGTTTTTCCCTGATGAAAACATGTCTAGTTTTGGCTCTGTGTGTATATGATGTGTGTGTGTATGTATGTGTGCAGGCATTCAGATGGTGCATGATTAAACAGCTGGGCTGCGGCATCCTCGTCTCTTGCTGTGCTCCCTTCAGTTGAGGGTGGGATGTAGGAAAACTTCTGGCAGAGTATGGAGAGAATGGGGGTCCTAATTGTCCCCAGTGCGGCTCTTCCATCTCTGTTGAGGACATTCTACTTCTGTTCTAGAAGCCTGTCTGACTGCAGAGCAGGAGAAAACATTTTCCTCAGAGCCAGGGAAGGAGAGGCCACAATGGCTGTTACTGCTGCTCAGACAATTTCCTTCTGTGGGTAGAAAATCACTTATTATTTTATCTACTGGAAACCATCTTGAGGAATTTTGCCAGCCTTCCCAGAGCTGTTTCATTAGCCGGATTTATAATCACACTCCAAATGGTTGGAAACAAGCCCAGTTTCAGCACCTTGGACACAGAAGTGAGCCCTTCAGAGCTGGGCCATACCCCAGTTTCCTCTGGAAGGCTGCCCCTGCAAAGGCATTAATGTAGCTCACTCTAGAAGATAGTTATGATCTCTTTTGACCCTTCTCTGCCTCAACAGAACATCCCATGCCTTCCAGGCCCATTTCTAGTACTACCTCCACTGGGAAGCCTTCTCTGATTGCCTCCATCTCTATCCAGTTCTCTGTTCTCCAACTACCTGCAGCTTATTTACAAGAATACTGCACTAAACTCCATCCAAAAATGCTTAGCATTAATTGAGGAAATATTCTGGGATGGAAAAGAAAGGAGAACTTAATTCTAAAGACTATATCACAATTCCAGGACTCAATTTCTTCATCTATAAAATGGCCACTACTAATAGAATATAGGATAGTTGGGTGGTATAGTGAGTAGAACACCAGATTGGGAAGCAAAAAGAACATGAATTTGAATCTTGCTTTAATCACTTCCTAGCTGTGACACTATGGGTAAGTCATTTAATCTCTTTCAACATTGGTTTTCTCATTTTTAAAATGGGAACAACAATATTATCTGCTTCCCAGTGGCTGTGAAGTTCAAATAAGTTAAGACATGTAAAGTTCTTTGTACATTTTCAAAAATAAAAATGGTAGGGAACATAGGACATCAGGCCCCAATGTCAAATGGATCTCAGGAGTTAGAGGTCAGAGTCAGAAAAAGATTGGATACTCTGGTCAGGAAGAGTCAATCCCATGAAATTTAAAAGAGAATCAGGAAAACGTGAATGACATTAGCTGTACAAAGGAATGCTACCCAATAATAATAATAATAATAATATACTGATTTTTAGATAATGCTTTTTTGAGTCTCATAATAACCCTTTGTGTAGATAATACAGGTATTATTATTTATCTTCACTTTTACAGATAAAGAAACTGAGGTTCAGAGTGTAATTTTTCTATTGTCACATAATTAATAACTGTGTGAGGCAGAATTTGCATTTGGTTCTTGTTGAATTCAAAACCAGAACTTATCCCCATTATACTGTGCTATCAAAGTAACTAAGACTTAGGTGACTTAAACCCCTGTGCCTCAGTTTTATTGTTTGTAAAATCAGGGGTTTGAAAGAGATAGCCTTTTGGTTTATTTTATGAGTAAAGAAAGATATTATGGTTTTGAAGAATCACTCATGGATGAAACAAGGTGCTTCTCTCTATGTCAATAGGAAGCCATCAATGCCTCATGTAATCATGAATCCTTAACCAGAGGCACTATGAGAGATCCTGAAAGAATGCAGGAATGAGGAGGAGGTTACTGGTATAACAAGTGCAAATAGGCCAGGTTGGTTCCTGTGGAGTCTGGAGAAAGGAGAGCGAAGGGTAACAATTTGTCAGTGTCTCCAGCCCTGCCCAGGGCAGAGGGCACTCTCATTCTGGTTCTGTAAACAGAAATATCCCCTGGGTTGGAACAGGTGATTTTACAACTTGCATGGAAATATTGCTTCCCCAGATCCAATTCCCTGGACTTGACTGTGCTGCTACCTCCCAAAAGGGCATGTCTTATGATCTGGTTTCCTGAGTGGATGAGCATCAGTTGGGAATAGAGGATAATAATCCCTCTTGTGGTGAACAGGAGTTTTGTGGTAATCAGACCAGGTGTTCTTTCTGGTTTAAATGGAGTCATATTGGTATTCTGATTAGTGAGGTACCAGGAGCATGCTAGTACTGATGCAGAGATAAGATGGGGCTGGCCAGACAAAGGCAGCACAGGAGTCTTGCCAAGAGGAACAGTGGAGGTTGGGTTCAAGAAGACAAGTAGTCAAGTCTAGAAACTAATAGATGCAGAGCAGATAATGAGGTAGAGTGAGAAACAAATAAGAATTAATCAGGGAACTGGAGAATTGGAAGGGACCCAGGAACCAATTCATCTGGTATATACTTGATGAAGATCCCCCACTACAACAAAATAGATAAATGGCCAAACGACCCCTCCCTAAAGACATTTTAAGAAGGAAAATCTGCCATCCTCTAAAGCAACCCATTCCATTTTGGGACCACTGTAATTATTTCCTTCCTTCCTTCTTTTTCTTTTTCTTTCTTCCTTCCTTCCTTCCTTCCTTCCTTCCTCCCTCCTTCCTTCTTTCCCTCCTTCCCTCCTTCCCTCCTTCCCTCTCTCCATCCCTCTCTTCCTTCCTTCCTAGCTTCCTTCCTCCCTTCCTCTGTCCCCCCTCCTCTCCTAATTCTCCCCAGTGGACATCCTCTCCATTTAACAGTCCTTCAAATAATTGAACTTAGCATTAAGTATTCTTCATAATAAGCCTACTAGGTTCCTTTGGCAAACTCATATAGCACAGATGCCAGGTTCTTCACCATTTTGATTGTCCTCCTCCAGACACTTTCTATCCTGTAAATGTTGTTCTTAAATTGTGGTTCTTATAACTGAACCCAATATATTGGAAGATGCCTGAGTAGGGAAGAGGATAGTAGAGTGACCACCTCTAGATTCATGTCATTTATTGTCCCCAATATAACCCAAGATTCCATTAGTTTTTTTGACTGCCACATCACAATACTGATTCCTATTAAGTTTGTAGGTCACTAAGATCCCCAAACGTTTTTGATCAGCTGGCATCTCTGGAGGTCTTCCCCATCTTGTATGTATGAAGTTGATTTTTTTGCATCTGAATGTAAGACTTGATGTTTATTCCCATTGAATTTCAATGTTGTTAGATTCAGTCTAATGCTCTACTTTGTTGAGCATATAGAGGAAATTGAGGAAAATTGCATTCCAGGATCATGAGTTTTGACCTGGAAAAACCCTTCAGAGATCATCAAACCCAACTTTCTTGTTTCCTTGATGAGAAGATTAAGGTTCAGAGAAAAGGTCTTGTTAAAGGCAGGAAGGGGTATTAGAGCTTCATTCTTTGATGGGTTGTGGATCATAGATATAGAGCTGGAAAGTGTCTTAGAGACCATCTTATTTTACATAGGAATAAAGTGAAACTCATAGTCAATAATTGCTTAAGGCCATACAAGTATAACAAAAGTGGGATTGAACTCAGTTTATCTGATGCTGAGCCTTACTCTATTTCCAAAATGCCAAATTGCCTCATTATATTATGCTGCCTATTACCTATGCTCAAAGAGAAAAGGACAGGATGGAGCTCCCTCATCAGTGGAAGAAGATGAGAGGAAGCTTTTACATAGATGGGGAAAAGGGGTGATAAGGATGGGTCTCTTCCAAGTTTTCTCATGGATGGGAGAAATGGAAAAGATGGAACTTGCTTATGGGTGGGAAAGGGGACTGTAAAGACAGGTTCCCATAAATAGAAGAGGAGAAAGTGAGGAAGCCTTCCCCATGGATGAGAGAGGAGGAAAGAATGGTGATCCCTGTGGATGGGAGAAGAGGTTGCCCCATGGACAAAAAAAGAAAAAAGGAATTCCTCAAGCAAAGCCAGAATGTGGGGGGGGGGGAGGAGTGTTTTAAAAGCACCAGAGCCAAAGATATCATGTCACTCCCCTGTGGAAATGCTGCCACTGTGCTCTTAGCTTTTGCTATAAATATCTCTCCCTTTCCTTCTACCTCCCAGTAGAGCCTTTGTCTAAGAAAAGGCAGCAGTTGGAACAATTTCTCTGTCAAACATCTGCCTTCTGGGGACCCTTTCCTCTTCTTCCTCATTTCATGCTGCTCTCTCCATTTGGAGGAAGGGAGAGTGCAAAGGAATTTAGGGAAAGAAGCAAAAACAAGCTAGGAGAAAACCTCTGGTAAAGGTAATTTTGTTTTTTCAAAGTTTGGACTTCATCTTCAGCAGTGGGGTCAAGCCATCAAGGGACCATGTCTTCCAATCCCATATAGTGACTCCTGAGCAAAAAAAAAAAAAAAAAAAAAAAAAAAAAAAAAAAGGCAGTTTTGGAGACGGGGGAAGAAGGCAGGGACACAGCAGTTGTCTACTGGAAGCCTGAAGAGGAGAAATTTCCAAATCCATGTACCATAGAGCCCAATTTGAGAAGGAAGTCTGTATGTGTAGATAAGGCTTAGGGGACAGGCAACGTGAGATGGGGCTCAAAAAGGCAATTGAAAGTGAAGAAATGATTCTGGCACCTTGCCTAAGACTCCTTTGGAAGACCCCCCACTTCATTAAAGGCATGAAAACTACCTCATCCTTAGTAGAGATGCCATCCTCCTTTCCTTAAAATTGAAACAAAGAGTTTCCATGGGTCCCATTGAGTCTACTACTAGGCTATTGCTTCCAAATTTCCCCCCACTCTTCCCATTTAGTCAATAAACATTTACTAAGCACTTAAATTCACCTATTATGGGTCAGCCACATTCTAAGCACTATATGTCCCTGCCCCCAAGGAGTTTCCAATCTTTCAAGAGTAAACTGCACATTAGAGGGAGAAGGGGGAAGAAGATAGCCAAATCCCCCTCTCTCAGGGTTCCATCTTAGTCAACTGAAAAAGCATGGAAAGTCTGAGACAACTCCACAAGCTAGAGTTGAAAAGGACTTTAGACCTCATATAGTCAAAGCTTCTTTTTTTTTTTTTTTTTTTTAGTTTTTTTAAAAATCCTTTATTTCTTTTTTAATTTTTAAAGCATTTTATTTTCAAAACATATGCACGGATAATTTGTTAACATTGACCCTTGCATAGCCTTGTGTTTCAGATTTCCCCTCTTCCCTCTCCCCCTCCCCTAGATGGCAAACAATCCAATATATGTTAAACATGGTAAAATATATGTTAAATCCAATATGTATAAACATATTTATATAATTCTCTCGATGCATAAGAAAAACCAGATCAAAAAGGAAAGTAAATTAGTAAGAAAACAGAATGCAAGCAAACAATAACAACAAAAAAAGTGAGAATGTTATGTTGTGATCCACATTGAGTTCCCATTGTTCTCTCTCTGGGTATAGATAACTCTCTTCATCACAAGATCATTGGAACTGGCATCAGTCATCTCATTGTTGGAAAGAGTCTCATTTATCAGAATTGATCATCATTATAGTCTTGCTGTTGAAGTGTATTATGATCTCTGGATTCTGCTCATTTCACTTAGCATCGGTTCATGTAAGTCTCTCCAGGCTTCTATGAAATCATCTTGCTGGTCGTTTCTTACAGAACAGCAATATTCCATAACATTCATGTACCATAACTTATTCAGCCATTCTCCAACTGATGGACATCCATTCAGTTTCCAGTTTCTTGCTATTACAAAAAGGGCTGCTACAAATGTTTTTGCACATGTGGATCCCTTTCCTTCAAGATTTCTTTGGGATATAAGCCCAGTAAAAACACTGCTGGGTCAAAGGATGTGCACAGTTTGATAGCTTTTTGAGCATAGCTCCAAATGCTCTCCAGAATGGTTGGATCCGTTCACAGTTCCACCAACAATGTATTAGTGTCCCAGTTTTCGTACATCCCCTCCAACATTCCTCATTATTTTTTCCCGTCATCTTAGACAATCTGAGAGGTGTGTAGGGGTATCTGAATTGTCTTAATTTGCATTTCTCTGATCAATAGTGAGTTAGAGCACCTTTTCATCTGACTAGAAACGGTTTTAATTTCTTCATCTAAAAATTGTCTTTTCATATCCTTATAGTCAAAGCTTCTTAAACTGTGGGGTAGTAATCCTATATGGGGTCAAATAACTTAATGTAGGGGGCTCAAAATTATGATTTATTATCAATGTTTGATTTGTACATTTATTTTATATACCTACATAACTAGGAGTGCAGAAAAATTTCTCGGTCAAAAAGGGGCACAAGAGAGAAAAAGTTTAAGATGCCTTATTATAGTCCAATCACATCATTTCATGGAACAGTATATAGCATGTGGAGCAGCTAGGTGACACCATAGTGGATGGAGCACAGGGCCTGGAGTCAGGAATATTCATCTTCCTGAGTTCAAATTTGGCCTCAGATATTTATAGCTGTGTGATTGTGGACAGCTCACTTAACCCTGTTTGCCTCAGTTTCTCCATTTGCAAAATGAATTGGAGAAAGAAATGGTACACCATCTTGGTATTTTTTTAAGGATAGGTAATGGGATCATGAATAATCTGACAGGGCTGAAGTAAATAACAAGTCAAGTTCTTACAAGGGGAAGTTCCATGAGATGAAAGAGGAAAGGCTGTGTTCTGACAGGAAGGTGATTAAAGAAAAAAAAAAGGTATAATCAAACTAAAACTTTTAAAAAGAGCCTCCAGTCCAGCTGAGGGCAGGCACTGCTGTACTTGCATCCTCAGGTGTAGTGCAGTAGCTGGTTCTTAGGAGGCATTTAACCTATGCTTGTTGGTGGTTTGATTTGTAAATCACTGACAAGTGTGCCCTGTTATGATTTCATTTGACTCACATGGTTTTTTTTTAATTACAAAAAGGTGTTTACATGTTGTACTTACTTAAAATTCTTCCCTAACCCACTGTCAAACCAACCATAATTCCACACTCAATTAATCACATCTCTGGATTTTATGAGCTCCAGGTTTCCTTCATTCCACTGTTCCCTGTCCTGTGGTTTTTGGGTCTCCTGAGCCTCATAGTCTGTGTCTCTCATTTTTTGTGTGCTCTATCTTGCAGAACAAGCAGAGCCAGGGTGACTCTCCTTATCCAAAGGTGAGAAATCCAAAACCCCAGGGGTGGGAGAGGGTGGGGGGGATAAGATACCTCAGTGGAATGGAATGATTCTTGAAATCTTAGAGCCAAAAGAAATCTGGTTTTAAGTTCCAAGTCTGACACTTGTATAATAGTAGGCAAGTTAATTTAATTCCCTCAATTTTTTCATTTGTAAAATGGGTTGATAATAATAACTCACATTTATATGGAGACATTAAGGCTTGTGAAGGGCTTTCAAAGCATTGATTCAACCAGCCCTTGTATATCAGGCACATGTTAAGTGCTGGGAAAACAAATATCCAAATTATGCTACTGTGAGGATACATCATGTATTCAGTTAAGTAAATGCAAAATAAATTAGGAAATGGGATGGGGAGAGCTTTAGAAATTTGGGATGGGGGGGGGTGAGAATCAGAAAAAGTCTTTCTTGAGTTACAGATCTCCTGAGCTGAATGGACTTCAGAGGTTAGTCCAATGAGTCCAATGCCTCTGCCTCCTCACTTTCCACTTTTACAAATGAGGATGCTAAGGATGAGAAAAGCTAATACAATCCAAGATGGAACAAATAGTAACTGACAGGTAGACCATTTGAACTCAGGTCCTCTTACTTCCAATTTTGTGAACTCTCTCCTGAGCTGAGCCCCAAAGGCTGGAGATAAAGAGAATAAAACCTGGGCAAAAGTGTGAAAGCAGGAGATTTTATGTCACATACAGGTGATGAAAATGAGATTGAGATGGCAAATGACTTATCTCTTGCAAACTCATAGTATCTCCCACACAAGCATGGTGTAAAGAAATACTTCGCAAGCCACCCAGGTCCTTTTTTTCATTTTGTCACAATGATGCTTAAAAAAAAATTCCAGTTGGATACATTGGGTTGAAGGTTACCAAACTGGGTCATTACTGTACCTGAGAGACAGCCGAATGTAGGGCATGTCGAGTTATCTCTGAGCTGACAAACTATGGGTTCCAATACAGCCTGTGATAGTTACTAGCTGTGTGAGCCTGGGAAGCTACTTAACTTCTCTGTTTCTCAGATCTCCTGATCTATGATGTCCTAGACTTTTTTTTCACACCAGCATTCCCAGGGTAGAAAAATTTGGGATTCCTGAGGATTCACATTTCCAAGGTCAAGCATCAAATTATTAGCAAAGCCAAGGTTGGAACCCAGGAACCCTGACCCCCAGCTCTGCATGGCTTCCATAATAGCACTCTGCCAACTCTGCAGTATACATCCAGATATCCTCCCCTCTAATGCTCAATTGCTATCTAAAATATTTTTAATTAGGAGATTTTTTTTTCCTGGGGAGACATAAAAAGGCCTTTTAAAGAACAAGCAATTTCCATTCTTTTCTGCATTTCCAGCCCCAGCACATTTCCATTTCAATCGATTTTCTTCTCTTTTTCCCTTTATGAATCACCTTTTAAAAACTGCCACATGAAAGGCCAGCTGGCCAGCCCCAACCCCAGCCTTGTTCCTTAAGCTTTGCAAGGTCCAGTTTTTCTCTCCCTCCTTCCTTAGAAAGGAACAGTTATCTTGGGGAGGTAGCAGATTGCTGGGTACTTATGGTCCAATCTCTTAACTGACTTTTCTCTATTTATCAGCCATTTGGTGCTGCAGATGCTCTTAGGAGTATTAAGAATCCCAAGCTAGTGAGTCACCAGCACCAGATCTATAACTAGCATGGAGCTAATGGGGTTTTACCCTGGCTCTCAATATAGTAAGGTGCACTTTCTTCATATAGCAATTGACCTAATTCTCTACATAGGCTCACCAACTATCTTCTTTCCAGCTTGATTCCACCTGGAGTCAAACTACGCTCCCTTGTTTTACATAATTTCACATGTGGTTTCTTTATGAGGGATGGGCTAGAAATAAGGGAGAGAATCTGGAACTCCAAGTTTTAAAAACAAATGTAAAAAATTGTTTTAATTGTAATTAGGGAAAAATAAAAATATTAAATATTAAATGTCCCCTCCCCTAATGATATGTGTGTATGTGTGTATTGTTTGTAATACGCTCACAATCATTTTTGTCTTAGGTGAAAACTTTACTAATTATAGCTATAACTAATACCAAGGAACAACTGAGGATGCTTAGCATGATATAGGATAGAAAGCAATGGACTTGGAATCAGAAAGATCTGGATTTGAACCTTATATCAAACACATCCTAACTGTGTGATACTAGGTCAGTTACTTTCTCTCTGTGTGCTAGTTTCCTCCTCTGTGAAATGAAGAATATGGATATAGTGATCCCTCAGGTTCCTTCTGCATTTAAATCTATGATCCTATAAGTCATTTCATTTTTCTTTATGTCTCAGTTTCTTCCTCTTTAAAAAGAAAGAGTTAGATTTAACGAGCAGCTAATTGATACAGTGGGTAAACTGCAGGGCACGGACTCAGGGGTTCAAATGCAGCCTCAGCTTTCTCATCTGCAAAATAAACTGGAAAGGGAAATGGCGAATCACTCCAGTATCTTTACCAAGAAAACTCCAAATAGATCAAGAAGTGGCAGACATTACTGAACAGGATAAGATTTAATGACCTTTAAGATACTGTAGCTTTTATTCTGTGATTCTTTTCCTTCCCCTCCACACATTTGATCCATACAGCTGCATGTGAGAACATACAAATACTGATCTTGCTTTATCATCTTTGTGAACCTGCTTGATAGCCAAACTATGAATCTGTAGTTTAGGAATTATACCTTCTCTGATTTCCTACTTAGGAACCCAGGGTGCAGCAAGGAACAGACATTTTATAAAGACTTGTGAAACTGAATTGACCTAATTTTAAAATAATAGATTCATAAAATGTCCAAGCTGGGAAGCACCTTGGCTATAATCTAGCCATTGGCTACTAAGAATTAGAGCTGTCAGGGACCTTCCCTGCTATCCAGTATAATGGCCTCATTATATACAAGAGGAAGTCAATGTCCAGAGAAGAACAACTTGCCCCAAAATACACAGCTAAAGAGTGACAAGACAATAAACACTTATTAAGCACATACTCTGAGGGAGACTCTGTGCTTAGTTTTGGGGCAAAAAAAAAAAGACAAAAAGGCAGCCGTTGCCCTCTCAAGGAGCTCATAATTCAAAACAAACAACTATACACAAGCAAGGTACATGTGGGATAAATTATATAGATGGTCAATAGAGAGAAGACAACAACTAGCATGAATGTGGGTGGAAGATTATTCTGGGGGTGGTACTGAGCCCTTCACTATCACATGTCATCTATAAGGATGTAACACTGCATACTATTATCACTTAAAATTATTGAATTATTAACTATTACTTAGAATCTTTGTAATATAATCATTTAGAACAGTGTAGAATTTTCAGTTTGTTAGACTCTTTACATATGTACATGTCTAATTGCCCTACCTAAATGTGAGTCTTTAAAGATAGAGACTCTGCCTTATACTTACATGTCTCCTCACTTTTCCTATTTCCTTCTCCTTTCTCCCCTCTTCCCTTTTCCTTCCTCCCCTCTCCCCTCCCCCTTTCTCTCCTCCCTTCTCTCTTTCCTCCTCTCTCCTCCTCTCCACTCCTCTTCCCTCCCCTCCACTCCCTTCCTCTTCCCTCCCTTCCCTTCCTCTTCCTTCCTTTCTTTTCTCCTCTCTTTCCCTCCCCTCCTCTTCCCTCCCTTCTTTTCCCTTCTTGTCCCCTCCCCTCTTCTATCTTCCCTTCTTCTCTTATCCCCTCCCCTCTTCTTCCTTACCTTCTTTTCCCTTCTCCTCCCCTCCCCTCTTCTTTCTTCCCTTCTTTTCTCCTCTCCTCCCCTCTTCTTCTTTCCTTCCCCCCCCCCTTTCCTTCCTTCCCTGTTCCCTCCCCTTCCTCTTCTCCCTTCCCCTATACCCTCCTCACCTCTCCTTTTTCTTGTGGCTAGGGAATTTTATGTGCAGGTCATTTGCTAGTTAAAACCTTCTATGGTTCGATAAGAAATGACCAACAGGATGATTTCAGAAAGGCCTGGAGAGACTTACAAGAACTGATGCTGGGTGAAATGAGCAGGACCAGGAGATCATTATATACTTCAACAACAATACTATATGATGATCTTCATATCTTCAGCATTTTCAGCAATGAGATGAACCAAATCAGTTGCAATAGAGCAGTAATGAACTGAGCCAGCTACACCCAGCGAAAGAACTCTGGGAGATGTTTAAGAACCATTACATTGAATTCCCAATCCCTATATTTTTACCCGCCTGCATTTCTGATTTCCTTCACAGGCTAATTGTACACTATTTCAGGGTCCGATTCTTTTTGTACAGCAAAATAACAGTTTGGACATATAAACTTATTTTGTATTTAATTTATACTTTAATATATTTAACATGTATTGGTCATCCTGCCATCTAAGGGAGAGGGTGGGCGGAAGAAGGGGAAAAATTGGAACAAAAGGTTGGCAATTGTCAATGCTGTAAAATTACCCATGCATATAACTTATAAATAAAAAGCTATTAAAAAAACCCTTCCATGGTTAAGCTATCCACTATCCGGAGCCTTTAATAACTGGACTTGTTGTGGATGGGAAATTCCTCCAGTGGACCATTCCGTGTAAAGAACATTCTATAGCAATTTACTGCTCAGTTGCCTTCCCACCAACCAATTTGCTACATAGACCAGAAACTATGTACAGGTTCCTTAACCCCTTTTAGCTTCACCTTCCCTGAAGTCCTGATCTCCTGATTGGTTCGTTTCTCATGGGTTCCTATATACACCTGTGTTAGTTGCAGCCACACTTCATCTGGCCATCCTCTTGCTAACGCTCCCTTGTTTTCTAAATATAAAAGCATAATCAAATCAATACTGCCTTTGCTATTTTTTGGAAAAGATCATATGATACTGTGATCATGGATTTAGAGTTGGAAAGGGGCTTCTGAGGACCAAGAGAATGTCTTCCTCGTTGCACAGATAAAGAATCTGAAGTCAAAATTATAGCCCAGATTGGACAACCAAGTAATTGCTTGAGATGGAATTTGAACCCAGATTTTTCTGATTACAAGCCCAGTGATCTAGCCACTGTATCTTTACTAACCTCTAACTTTCTAAGCCAAAATATCCCTCCTTGTTCAACACTCCCCTGTGTCTTGTCAAACATTAGAACATAATTTTCTTAAGCCAGAGGCCATTTTCATTTTTGTTTTTGTATCTTTTTACAAAGTGCTTTACATAGTATTTAGTGAATAGTAAGCACTTAAATATTCTAAAACTAATTAATTGGTCATTTCATTCATTTATCTTCTATAGATCAGGAACATTTGTCTGAGATGATATATGAAGTTGGAGCACCAGGACCCTTTGGTTTTAGGGAGTTCTGTATCCAGGATGTCCCATGGCTGCTAGGGTATTTAATCTCTGGGAGGCAACATAACATGGATAGTCCATGTGCAGGTCATTCTATAGCTGGAACAATCTATGGCTTTGGAAGTCTCTTAGTGACCTTTCCTGAGCGGGACATTTCATAGATGGGAACTTCTATGACCAAACTGTCCATGATCTGAGTATTCTGCACCCCCTAGAAGCCCCTTTAACTCCATCAGAGAGAGACCTCTTAAAGAGACACATAGCCATTGAAATGACTCAAGTATTATTCTCTGACTAATATCCCTTTTCCTGAAGGGTGACTCTGAGCCTGCCATTCTACTAATGGACATGTAGATAATTGAAGAGGCTTTTTGGGGGGGAGCCCAGCTGGGGGAAGGGCCTTGGAACAGCTATGTCCTTCATCCCCACAGGTTTATGGCTAGGGTTAATGGGGGGCTGTGGGTGCTGATGAAGTCATGAATTAGGACTTGAAGATATAAGGCTGTGATAGACAATGGAGGAGGTGATTACATTGATTGACAAAGTCATCAAAGCTGGAACAGTCAGGATGGGGCTTAATTGAGAACAATTTCTTGGCAGGGGATCTGCTGTCTGTCATTGAACCTCTTGGGACTGAGCCTGGATTCTTCTCTCTAGTTCAAGACCCTGGCTGTGCCAAGGAAATGGGACACACAGTCTAATGTTTTATGACTCTCAGTGGTACATAGATCTAGCTTTATGTATCTGAGCCTTGACAATCATATAACAACTGCATTACTAAGGAGATGCATGTTTCATCTTGGGATCCGTTAGGATTCCTGGATCTTTTCCCTAACTAGCAAAATGAGGCTCAAATTTCCTTAAACTTCAGTTTTTGAGTGGTGAAGTAGATTCTGGATTTTTATAGATTTTTAAAGGGAAATCCTCCATGGTTTGTAAAGGCAGGAGAAGGAATGATGTGACAGAGAAAAATAAAACTCACTATATGGCCACTGTTCTTTCCTCAAATCATGACATGGTCCCTCTTTCCAGACACTGAGCCCTAGGTCTGTGCCTCTGCATGGAAGGGAGGGCTATATCTGGCAATCTCCTACCTGCTGCCTGAAAATTCCTTGTCTTTGTGTTGGGAACTGAACTTGACATGTAGTAAGTGGTTTTCTCCCTGTACCCACAATTTCCTTTTGAATCTAAAAGCCATGTTGTACCTCTACAACGGTAGTAAGTAATCTTTTTTGTGTATCTGACCCTTTTGGCAGTTTGGCAAAGCTTAGGATTTCCTCAGAATATTATTTTTTAAATAAATAAAAAACAAAAAATAACACAAAAACAATTATAATGAAATATAATTATCTACCTATCTATATATGTATATCAATCTAATTATCTATCTATCTATCTATCTATCTAACACTGAGTTCATAGATCTTCTGAAGTCAGAGGTTCACGGACCCCGGATGTCCTGCTCTAATGCTGCAGGGACAATCAGGCAGGTAACACAAAATAAAATTAATTGCTGATTGTAAATTAAGGGAGACCAAGGTCCAACAATGATCTCTTGCCTGGGTCAAATGATGTGGATCAAGTAACATGTATTGGAAAAGCACCTGGAAGCCTTCTCCTCCCACCAAACTTTTGCACCACCTTGCACTGTCTTGAAATATCACCATTAGGCCAGTGTTTGGGCCCTGACTGGCTCACAGTGAACATAAATAGTAATTGTCTCTGTTTTGGCCAAAAACCCAGAGGATTGGGTCCCCTCCCACATTGATTATTTTTTTTAAGATAAAAGAGGTCATTCTCTGCCTCATTTCTTACCTTATCATTGGATGAGTGTTGCCTCAATCAAACTGAGATCTGTTAAAGACCTTAACTTAAAAAGGCCATGGTCTCCCTCTGCATTCACAACATCTCCAGTTGATTTGATCTATATTTTGTCACTGAAACTAGATGTCTCTGGAGGGCAAAGTGAGGCTGGTAACTTTGCACAGTCCTCCCTCACTTAAATCCAATTCCCCTGCATGTCATATCACCTTCATGATGTGATGGCCCTTTTTGCAAATGAAGGACAAACAACAACTTAAATAATAGCAACAACACTCTCTTGATATCAAAAGGAGCCCAAAGTTGGCCTTTTGTGCTGGGAAGTGGATTATCAGGATGCTGCTATCTATCAGAGTCCTCTGTAGGGAAGGCTGAAAACTACCTAGTGGCAAAGTGGAATAGAGAGGAACAGGGGAAGTCACCGAAGCATATTCTGCCCAGCTCATAGGCAGACTGCCGGCCCACCCTGCAAAGGCCGCTTCTGCACCTCAACCCATGGGTTTTCTCCAAATGGTCCTAACTCAATCTGCCTGAGTCTCAGTCTCTTAGACTACCTACTCAAAGTCTGTTAGTTCCTCAGGAGCACAGATTGGATCCTTCTCCATTTCCCACTGTATCTGACCCAAGACCACACACAGTAGGTACTTACTCTATTTGGGGCCATAGCACATCAGACGAGGTAGGAGCCATAGAGACCATAGGATCATATTCCAAAGCTGGAAGGGAATCAAAGACCATTTGATCCAACTCCATCCCAGCTTCTTTTACAGTTGGGGAAACTAAGGTCTAAGAGGAATGTATGCTTTGCCAAAGTCAACGGGTGGTAAGCACAGGGGACAGAATGTCAATCCAAGTACCCTGGTTCCAGAGTCTGGGGACTGCTCCTATGATATCATAGAATTATACTTTATATTAGCTACCTAAGAGTTATGGAAGACAGTCACAAATTTACAAGAGAAAGAGATACTTGAATATCACTGAGTAACTATAAATGTATATGGTGTAGTGTTCAATTGTGTTCTTCTCTTCATGACCCAATTTGCGTTTTTCTTGGAAGAGATACTAGAGTGGTTAGCCAATTCCTTCTCCATCAAATTTTATAGATAAGGAAACTGAGAGTGACTTGCCTAGGGTCACACAGTTAGAAAGTGCGTAAGACCATATTTGAATTCAAGAAAATGAGTTTTCCTGAATCCAGGGTGGGTACTCTATCCATTGCACCACCTATCTGCTGTCATCCATTTTTGGAACTAAAGCTTCTGCAAGTTAATTTCTGGGCTAGTCCCCATGGTGCCAGTTTTGATGTAGGAAAGGACTCTAGGACATAGAATGTCCTAGGTAAGATGTCAGAGCTGGGAAGGTCCTTAGAACTCATGATGTCAGAGTTGGGAAAAGTTTTAGAAAATAGAATATTGGAGCTGGGAAGGATTACAAGGCATAGTATGCTTGAGACAGAGGACCTTTTGAACAAAAATTGATAGAGCTAGAAAGGGGCATTAGAGCCCATCTGTTCAAATTCCCTTATTTTAGAAGGCACAGAAAGAGACTTCTTTTTTTAGATCATCGTTAGTTATCAAATTTAAGAGTCACCTCATTTCCTCTGGAATCATTTTTTTAATAGCCCGCCTCCAAGAAGAGAGATCCCACACCGTTGGGAGTTTCTCCCATCAGCTGAGGAGAAATGAATAGCCCAAACTGTTCACCCCAGACTTCACCCATTCTGCTTTCTAACCAGCCAAGAGATAAATGAATTACAGGCCTCATTTCCATCACCAACAAGGTCAGCTACTCCATCCATAACATTGCCCTTGATGGATGGTCCCCATCCATCTTTCTGGAACCAACCTAGTGCTTTCCTCAATGACTGGAGCCGAGCCTTTAGTAGCTAGGAGATTTCTTAAAACATAAAATTTGGAAATACCAATACCTCTTTTGACTTGAAATTATTTCAGCCTCCATGCCCACTCTATCCCTATTTTACCAACCCCCTACCATAGAGAAGTGGGTTTTTTTTTTATTTAATTTTTTCTTTGGTGTCTTTTGCTTTTGTATTACTTTCACTTTTGACCCACCACTCCCCATGTCCACATAACCTTCTCTTGTTTAAAAAAAAAAGAATAAAAGAGAAAGGGGGGAAGCAATTCAGCAAAACTAACCACTACATCATCCCAATGTAACAGTGTAAAAATGGTCCACAGCCAATACCTTCAACTCTGTTGAAAAATTCAAAAAGGAATGAGATTTTACTTTCTTATCTCTTCTTCTGGGAGAATATTAATCATAATAATCACCCAGGATTGTTTCATTTTTATTGTTTTCCTTTTGATTTACATGATTATAATCAAGGAGTATGTTTTCCTGGTTCTGCTCTCCATCAGTTCATAAGTGTCTTCCCAGGTTTCTTTGAATTCTCCATATTCATTGTTTGTGGTGGTGTAGTAATATTTCACTACATGAATGGGCCACAATTTGTTCAGACAGTCTCTAATTAGTGATTATCTATTTTGTTCCCTTTTTACGTCAGATGTATTAGCAAGGAGAGAAAGATAACTCATCAAATGATGAACCAGATGAATATGGGGATTGAACCTGTGATTTCATCAGTCCTAGAAACTCCCTCTATGAATATAGGTGGGGGCATCCTGTAACATCATCTTAGGAAATTACCTAGAACTTTGATGGGTTAAGTGATTACATAAAGTCATACAAACAGTATCGAACACAGGACTTCCTCACTTTGAGGTTGACTCTTTAACCATTGCATCACACTGAATCTACCTTATAGCTCTTTAGTGCTCTGAATATGTTGGTGTATAAGAGAGATCCTTCTGTCTTAACCTTTATGTGAAAGTCCAATTATCTCTCCCATTTATGTCCGGGATGGATTTGGGATTTTGTTAGTGTCAGGAGATTTCACTGATTCTATCTATTGATATAGGCAACTATAAGGTAACTTATCATTTCAGTGTTGCCCAGGGCACTGAAAGTTGGGAGATTTTTCAAGGATCACATAACTGGATACTTCAGAGGCAGAACTTGAACACAGGTCTTCTTGAGTTCTCATAAAACATTGACAGGTCATATGTGTGGCTACCTAGATCAAAATAATAGTTCAGCATTGTACCTTAAACTTGCATAGTATTGGGAACTTTCTGTGAACTCCCTAAAATGCAATTTCAGCAGACTAGACCAGAGGATAGATGATCCCAGTACTCAAGCTTCTACTGCTGTTGCCTCTGCCAGCTTCTTCTTATGGTTTGGGAATGGGGAAACTCTACCTCTTCTTCTTGGGTCAGAAATTAAGAGTTCAAAGGCAGTTTAGAGATGATTAAAAACTCTTCATTTCACAACAGACAGAACTAGGGGTCTGAGAGAGGAAAGGAAGTCCCCAAGTTCATGCGCTAAGTTTGTGGTTTGGATTCCTTTGGAATGCATTCCTCCCCCTAATTTAAGAAATTCTTAGATACTACGTATTCCTCCTTATATTTTTTCTTTCATTTTAAAATTTATTTTTAACACACATTTATGAATCATGATGGGAGAGAAAAATCAGAGCAAAAGGGAAAAACCATGGGGGAGATTTTTTAAAAAACAGAAAAAAAGAAGTGAACATAGCATATGTTAATTTACATTCAGTCTCTTTAGCTCTTTTTTCTGGTTGCAGATGACATTTTCTATCCAAAGTCTATTGGGATTGCTTTAGATCAGTGAACTACTGAGAAGAACCAAGCCTTTAATAGTTGATCAGCACACATTCTTGCTGTTATTGTGTACAATATATTCCTGGTTCTGCTTGCTCAGCATCAATTCATGTAAATCTTTTCAGGCCTTTCTAAAATCTGCTTGCTCATCATTTCTAATAGAACAATAATATTCTATTACCTTCATATACCAAAACTTTTTCAGACATTCCTCTACTGATGGACAGCTACTCATTTTCCAATTCTTTGCTACCACAAAAAGAGCTGCTACAATATTTTTGCACATGTGGGTCCTTTTCTCCTTTTTATGATTTCTTTGGGATACAGACCCAGTAACTGCACTCCTGGGTCAAAAGTTACGCACAGTTTGATAATCCTTTGGACACAGTTCCAGATTGCTCTCCAGAATGGTTGGATCATTTCACAACTCCACCAACAATGAATTAGTGTCCCAGTTTTGCCATGTCCCTTCCCTTTATCATTATCTTATCCTGTTATCTTAGCAAATCTGAGAGATATAAGGTGATATCTCAGAGTGGTTTTAATTTGCTTTTCTCTGATCAATAGTGATTTAGAGCATTTTTTCATATAACTATAGATGGCTTTAATTTCATCATCTGAAAATTGTCTTTCATATTCTTTGACCATTTATCAATTGGGGAATGACTTGTATTCTTATGAATTTGACACAGTTCTTTACATATTTTAGAAATGAGACATCAGAAATACTGATTGTAAAGATTTTTTCCAAGTTTTGTACTTCCCTTTTAATCTTGTTTCTTTTGGTTTTATTTCATCCTTATATTGTCTGATGCAGTATTACCTTCATCACAAGGAACTCTGGAATTTTCAGATATTCCTGATCACTGTTGCTCATTTCTGTTCTGGCAACTCTGCCATGGATGTTAGAGCTCTGCTAGGAGGATGATCTTATTTTAGAGAAGCATCAATTAAAGCTCAGAGAGGGATAAATATTTGCTTATGGTCATATAGCAAGCTAGCAAAGGTCATGAAGAAGATAATTTCCCAGTCTCCCTAATTTTGAATGAGTTGCTTTTCATCACTGAACAAGTGAAAAGCAAAACTTACCAGTAGGACACAAGAGGAGCCTTCCATTTTCAAATCTACCTGTGCCCATTGGCCAGCTGAAAGTTGTATTCATGAAAGAATTGAAAAGTCAGTTCAGTTCAACCACTGGCCTGTGAGACTAGCCTCCCACTGGTTTCCAGGGGCTCGTCAGACATGTGCAGGTGGCAGCATCCTGGGCACTACTGGGTTCTTAGGGCTATGTGGAACTGGGCACTGTGTGATAATTAGCTTTTGAACTATCGTGATCTTGAGGGAAGACTCCCTGGCCAGCCTACCCCAGAGCCATTGCTAATTTAGAAAAGTAATTTTCAGTAGTTTCTGGAGAATTCTATACATAAGATCCTATACATAAAATTCCCAGTAGCAGTGAAGGGAAGATGGTAGAAATGGGAGACCTGGGAGAAATAAATGCAGAGACACACAGGGACAGAGGGAAAGAAAGAACGACAGATGTTTGGGGAGAAAGAAAAAGAAACACAAAGAAATGATTTGGGAAAGAAACAAAGGGATAATTTGAGAGAAATAAAGACAGATACAGACAGAAGAGAAGAAAAGGAAAAAATAGAATCTGAGAGAAGCAGACAAGACAGACAGACAGAAGTTTGTTCTTGGTTCTTAAAAAGAACCAATGACGATAGCTCAACTTGTCTGTGCATTGATTTTTTGTGAGGCAGAGCTGCACAAAATTATCAGCCTCCTGCTGTCTTCCAGAGTTATTATAGTCCAGAGCTGGGACAAAAGTCAACAGTGTCAGTAATGGCTGGACATATAGGGGATGATGCTGACCTTTCCAAATCAAGGGCCTCAGTTTGCCTGACACAGTGTCCATTCAGTGTCAAGGATTAGGTAAGAATTGAGACAAAAAATGGCCTGATTTACACTGACAAAATATCAGTGTCAGGGAAAAATCTATCAATCTAAAGAGAGAGGGGAGATGAGAGAGGGGGAAGGAGAAGAGAGAAAGAGAAGCAAAGAGAGAGAGACAGTGAGAGAGACACAGAGAGACAGATACATAAATTGTAAGAGAGACAGAGACAGAAACAGAGAGACACACAGAGAGACAGAAAGACACACAAAGAGTAAGGGAGACAAAGGCAGAGAGATGGAGAGAGATAGAGACAGAGATACAGAGAGACACAGAGACAGAGACAGAGGCAGAGAGACACAGAAAGGAAGAGAGAGGCAGAGAAAAATACAGAGACAAAGAGAGAGAGAACAGAAACAGACAGATACGAACAAAGACAGAGAAACAGATATAGAGAGACAGAAACAGAGATACACAGATTGTAAGAGAGACAGACAGAGACAGAAACAGAGAGACACACATACAAAGACAGAAAGATACACAATGAGTAAAAGAGAGAGAGACAGAGACAGAGACAGACAGAGATACAGAGACAGAGACAGAGACAGAGACAGAGGCAGAGAGACTCAGAGAGGAAGAAAGACAGAGAGATAGACAGATGAGATGGGGAGGGAGAGAAAAAGGCAGACAAATAAAATCAGCAATAGTGAAAAGAGAACAGAGATTGAGAGAGAAGCACAGAGATAATAGGAGGCAGAAACAGGGCCATGATGAGACAGGGGAGAACAGAGAAGAGAAGAGAGAGAGCTGTAATATGAACCTGCTATTGTTATGACTTTGGGGTCAGAGGCTCAGGCAAAGGCTGACCTGGATTGCATTTGGTCTATTTCCTCCCTCTCTTAATTTGTAGCATGAGTCTAGGAAATCAGGACAAAGGTATTTGTGGCCTTGCCCAGGATCCCTGGACAAGCAGTACTGTCATGGGGTGGCCAGGGCCGGGTGCCAGGGGAGCAGTGGGGCAGGGGACAAAGGGAGGTCACATTTTTCTTTGGGCTCTTCTTCCTTGAGGCACCTCTTTGAGAACAAAGGACAAGAACCAGCCAACTAAAACTGTTAATATATTTTCCAGCTCTTTTATAAGTTCCTCTTCTTACCTTCGAGGATGTTCTTGTTTTTAAATTAATTTTGCCTATTCAGATTGGAGGTGAAAGAAAGTGATGTGGGAAAGATTCCTTTCTTTAAGATTCCCATCCCCTCCTAGTTAATATAATTACCCTTTGACTCACAAATCCTGGTCTGGACCTGTCCCAGCCCCCATCCGGATCTGAGCCAACTTTGGGGCTATACCCAAAAGCCCCTCGAGCTAAATCTCCCATTATAAAAGGGACACTCTGGGACCCCTTCTTCACAGAGGTCCCAAACATGCCAGCCATGTCGGACTTTCTGTCCACTGGACCTTCTGTCCAGTGCCCTCCTTATCTCTATCTTCACCTATTTTCTTAACTATGCTTTAACTTTCCTTCCAAACCCAATAATAAACCTCTTTTTATCAATCTAGCTTTTGGGCCAAGAAATGCCTTTATTGGGGACTTGCACAGCTCTTTAGGTACCTCAAATCTAGACCTCAAAAAAAGGAACACATGACAACTTTCACCAGACCTTGTGGCTTCTTTGAAAGAATCCTGGTCACTATTGGACTCCAGGGGTGATGATTTTCCTGTGAGAGATAGTCCTTGCTTAGAGTTAGAGTTGGCAATTGGGGGAGGGCCAGAATGTTACTCTCAGATAGGAATCTAGTTAAACTGCTCTGGAGTGAATTTTTATCCATTGCCATCACCAATAGGCATAGATGGATCATTTCATTATGATGGACACCTGGGAACTTTATTTTTTAAGAATGAATGCTTATTGAATGGGACAACAAAGAACAATTGTATTCACCAAACTACACAATATCTAAAAATGAAACTAAGTATAATAGATAAGCATATTGCTTTTTTTCTTATTTTTTTCCTTTTTCATCTGATTTTTCTTGTGCAGCATGATAAATATGGAAATATGTTTATGAAAATTGAATATGTGCAACCTATACTGGATTGCTAACTATTTAGGAAAGTGCAGTGGAGGGAAGGAAGGGAGAAAAAATATTGAAAACTATCTTTGTATGTATTTTGAAAATAAAAAGCCATTATAAAAAATACATAAGCATAAGACAAGAACACACTTTTAAAATAATTTTTATTAAAGCTTTTTAATTTTCAAAACATATGCATGGACAATTTTTAATATTAACCCTTGGAAAACCTTGGGTTCCAATTTTCCCCCTTCCCCTCACTCTCTTTCTCAGGTAGCAAATAATCCAATATTTGTTAAACATGGTAAAAATATATGTTTAATCCACTATATGCATATCTGTCTGCATAAGAAAAATCAAATCAAAAAGGAAAAAATGAGGAAGAAAAGAAAATGCAAGTAACAACAACAAAGAGAGTGGAAATATTATGTTGTGTTTCACACTCAGTTCCCACAGTCCTCTCTCTGGGTGCAGATGGCTCTCTTCATCACCAGATCATTAGAACTGGCCTGGATCATCTCATTGTTGAAGAGTCACGTCCATCAGAATTGATCATCATATAATCTTGTTGTTAACACACACTTTTAAACTAAAAAAGTATAATTAAAGTGCAATGTTCTTTTTCTTTGGAGACTTTTGAGTATGCTTGGAAATACCAAACATGCTAGAAAGCCCTTTGTTTGCTGAAAGAGGCCATTCACTTAAAATAGGAAAGACCTACCTGAACTTTTCTTCCTGGAAGGCATGCAGGTAGGGACTAGACCTGTGATTTTAGTGATAAAGGGAACTAATGGATAAAAAACCTTCTCTATAGTGTTTTTTTTTTCTTTTTTAAAAGTTATTTATTTATTTTAATACATATTGCTTTGTGAATTATGTTGGAAGAGAATAATTAGAACAAAAGAGAAAAACTATGGGAGAAGAAAAATAACAGAAAAAGGAGTGAACATGGCATGTGCTGATTTATATACAGTCTCCATAGTTTTTTTTTTGTTGTTGTTGTTTTGTTTTTTTCTGGATGCAGATGGCATTTTCTGCCCAAAGTCTATTGGGATTGTTTTGGATCACTGAACCACTGAGAAGAACCAAGTATTTCATGTTTGTAATCTTATTATCCATCACCCACAAGCATTTGTAGAGTGCTTACTGTATAGCACCATGCTAATTGCTGGGGATTCAAAGGAAGACACTAAAAGGTTAGGCGACTTGCCCAGGCTCACAAAGTCAATAGATTCGATAGATAGAAATTTATTTCAGGTGCTTCTTCCATTCTTTAGAACCAAACTCTCTGTTCACTACGTCACATTGTCTTTCTTCTTCCTGGAAAGGGGATTCAAAAAGTCAGAGAGCTAGGTTTTCCTAAGACCAAAAGGGAGGGTCATTAGGAACTTACTCTAAATTAGTGGTGGCAGGTTTGTTTAAGATTATGTATCCTCGTCCAGAATCCTTACAGAAATTTTTGATCCTGAGGCAAATTGGGAAAGTTCATGTCACCTCTACCTTATCTGTTGTCCAGTTCTGTGCAGTTGTTTTCACATTTAGGAAAAGGTATATAGAGGGCTGTGTATGGAAAGAGTGAGAGGACACTCCATCACGGTTGGGTAGTCATGATATCCTTTATGTGAAAATGGAAGGAACCCTTTTATCCCTTATTGGGAAAGGAGAAGAGAGATGAAAAGCAGCTGTTGGGTGCTGAAGCCTTCATGGTAAAAGGCAAGCCCAGGAGAGATATAAGACCTCTTGGCCCAATAGATTGTAATACGGCATGGTTTACACCAGGTAGAAGGCATCCCCTTATTCCCTTGTGTTCCAGTTTTTCTAGGATAGTAGTTTTCCTCTGATTGGCCCCTATCCACCTTCCTCTTTACTTCTATTTCTGCCTTGGAACTGGGAACCACAGAGCATCAAACCATGAATTTTGGCAAAAGGAAACTCATCTCTTTCACTTTACTCTGATATCTCCCTCACCCAGCTCCAGTGAATGCATTGAATCATGTCAATTATTAGAATGATGGATATCATGGTTTTTTGAGCTGGCCAACTGGATCTAAGCCTGGGGCTATGAAATGTCAGCAAGGTAACACGTTGTGGTCATAAACACAACAGCTTGAAGAATAAGTCACAAAGATTGTCTATGAGTAGTTGGATGGAGGGGTTGAAATCACAAAATCAAGGCATCATGGGTGGGAGGTGGAAAAAGCAAGGAGAATTTATAGCACTGTGATAATCCTTTCTTCATCCCTTCTTTTGCACAATCTGTCAATGGTGGCTAAGATGTTACAGTGTGCCTCTATCCTAATATAGAAGTACGGCTTGGCTGATTGAAGAAATGATGGATGAAGAGATGTTTAGCTGGGGAGAAGAGATGATTTAGGAGGCACATGATAGCTGTCTCCAACTCTTTGAAGGTCTGTCATGGCAAAGAGGGATTAGACTTGTTCTGTTTCATCCCTGGAGGCAGAAAGAGAAGCAACAGATGGAAGTTACAAGGCAACAAATCAAGGCTTGATGAAAAGGAAAAATAAAGATAACTTCTTAACAAGAGTTGGACAAAAGCAGAATGAGCTGCTGTGGAAGATAATAGTTAAGCAGAGGTTTGAGGGCCACTTGTAGGATATAATGTAGAGGGCATTCTTGTTCAGGTTTGTGTTGGGCTAAATTACTCTTGAAATCACTTCCAGCATTGAGATTTCACAATGGCTGAAGGATTTAATAGATAGGGGGATCCTTCAACCAATCAATCACTCTGTATCAGACTTATGTTGCCCTCTTCAAACTCACTAAAGATGCAATTATAATATACTCTCAGAATGAGAATATACACATCAGAAATACCCTCCAAGGTCCTTCCATTGTTTTAGGGGCATCAAGAACAGGACTGCAGAGAGGATTCCTGATTCAAATAAAGGTTGGATTATGTGATCTTTTAGGTCCCTTTTGGATACTTGTGATTCTTTGTTTGAATGAGACTCTTGAGTATAATCACTGCCGTGAAGCTGAATAGGTTAATCCTAAGATTTCTTATGAATCTGTGCAGAGGCAAGGTGTTGGATGAATTGGACTAGAGAGAACATGCCTCCCATATCACTCAGAAAGAACAAAAGCAAAAACTTATCTAATAGAAAGTAGGATGTTAGTCTCAGTCCCAGCTTCTTACCCCCATATAATTATTATGATATAATTCCTTCTATGATATAATAATTCTATAATAATTCCTTTTATGATATAATTAAATACCACAGAGAAATAGGTACTAAAATGTATGTAAACAGTAATTAAGCTAGACTCAAGCCCATTCACTACTATAAACTGTATTATCATAAACTATTATAGATATAGATATTATAGATATTATATCAAACCCCTCTTATACCCCTTTATAATTTTCCAGATAAGTAGACACCTGTGTCCTCATCGTGAGCCAGGATTTCTCCTTTATCAAAAGATGGCAGCATTTTTTTCTGTAAAATAAGGAAGCTGGTGAGATGGACGATAGGTCATAAATCAGCTGATGACTTTTGATCATTTCCCAGAGCTGAGGGTGTGCTCCAGGATGATATGAAATCAAATCCAAAGGATTTATCGCTCTGTACTCTATTGCCAAACATCCATCATGCCTTTTAATTCTATATTGACGAGGTATAAAGTATTCTCAGAAAACAGAGGATATCACAGAGAAACTTTGGCAGCACCAGGGGTAGATACCTTCTCGGATTTGTGGCTTCTCCTTTTAATCCTGAAATTACCCAGAAATGGCCAATCACCCTACTTCCACTCTCGGTCTCTCAACTGACAACCTTCATTTGCTCAAATTCATTACAACTGATAAGGAAATAGTTGAATAATGATACTAGGCAGTGCTTCAAAATTGACTAAGCATTTAAAAAATATTACCTCATTTGGACCTCAAGGCAATATATGAGGTAGGGATTCATATTATAGATGAGGAAATTGAGCCAGAGACATCATGAGATATTCCCATTGCCACATAACCAGAAAAAGTCCATTGTCTTCTGACTCCCAAGCTAATACTACGGGATAAATATGAGCTAATAGGCGAATGTTAAGTCATGATATGTCACGACATGCTATCTATTTTGACCAGAATGCTGAGCTCATCAGTGTAAAGAGCCCCCATTAGGAATTCCCTCTACCAGTGCAGATTTGCAGCTGTTCTGAGGTTGAGAGTTGTATAAAACTGCCCAGGCCATGGAGAGGTGAAGGACTCACCCAACTTCACACCCACAAAAGACATCAGTCAAGCCTTGAATTGAAAGGAACCACAGACTGAGGAGGTCCAGAAAGAGCTGTGGAAGTTGTCAAGGGCTGACTTTGCATTTTACAGAAGAAACTGAGAACCAGAGAAGTGAAGGATTAAATTGGCCAGGATCATACATCTCTTAAGTATTTGAGATAAAATTCAAACACAAAGTTTTCTGATTCCAAGACCAATTGTCTATCTCCTATGCCAGGTTGCCTTAATGGGATATGATGGGATGTGGCATGACAAGGTAAGACATGACATGACCCATGTTAAACTATGGCATGTGATGTATGATATGACATGGGATAATGTGATATATATGGCATGACAGCATATAATGTAACATGACCTGATATGATATGATATAGCCCCATATGGCATGGTATGATTTGATATGACATGACATTATGATCTGACATATGATATTATCAAGAGGAATGCTTTAGGAGATAGAACTGGCCTTGAATTGAGCAAGATATCTCACTTTTAACACATACAACTATGTTATCCCAACAAGTCAAGTAAGAGCTCTCATTAAGATTAAGAGCTGCAAAGGAGGTGCTGGCCTGGCCTGTATTTGTGGAAGAAATTTCCTCTACTGGGACTTCCTCATACTAATGAAATCACATGTTCAATTATTTATTCATATATTCTATTATATTGTATTACCTTGTTAGGTTATATCATAATATATTGCACCATATCATATCATATCATGTTGCAGCATGTCATACCATGCCATTATTATGTTTCACAGAATTTCAAAATTGGAAGGATTCTTAGCTGCCCTCTAGTTCAATTTGTGCTGGAAAAAGAATCTTCTCAGTGACATACATAAGGGATCATCTCCTTTTTATGAAAATCTCTAATGAGAGGCAACATGTGAAAGGCTCCCAGGGCAGCTCATCCACTTTTGGACAGTTACAATTGTTCAGAAATTTTTCCTGACATCAAGCTCAAATTTGTCTCTTTGCATTTTCCACATACAGAAGTATTGGTCCTTGGGGTCAAGCTGAATAAGTCTCACTTCTCTTCCTCATGTAAGTCTTTCAGGTACTTCAAGAAATCAGTCTTGTACCCCTTCCTCTATCATAAGTCTTCTTGTCTCCAATCTAAACAGCTTCATTTCCTGCAAACGATCCTCCAATGGTCTGTATGGTAGATCCTTCCCCATCTTAGCCATCCTTCTTTGAATATTTTTTGACTTGCCCAATGAACTTCCCAAACTCTGCAGGCCAGAATTAAAGATATATCCAAGGTGTTAGCCTAGTGATAGTACAAAGTCATGGTTGTTGTCCTTTGCTCTTGAAGGAGACCAAAATACCATCACTATGTTAGAGTTGATCGTTATTTATTCATATATTCTGTTATATTGTATTACCTTGTTAGGTTATATCATAATATATCACACCCTATCATAGCATATCATGTTGCAGCATGTCATACCATGCCATTATTATGTTTCACAGAATTTCAAAGTTGGAAGGATTCTTAGCTGCCCTCTAGTTCGATAGTGGCTGATTAGACCAATATGCGCTCAGAATGCTCTGCCACAGCCTGGGCACAAATAGTCCATGTGATTCTCTGAATTTATGGATTTCATGTTTCTTCTGAGCTACTTCAATTCTGTTTTACTTATAGAACACAGCACCTTCTTTGATGAGGGCACACCATTCTGGGTGGTCCTGTGCCAGTGTTTACCATGTCACATAATCCATTCCAAAGCTCTTAAAAGAGACCTTGTCCTTTTATCGCTTTTCCTGATCACCATGTGAGTGCTTGTCCTGTGTGAGTTCTTCATAAAATAATCTTTTAGGCAAGTGTATGTTTGGGATTCAAACAACATGGCCAGCCCAAAGGAGTTGTGCTCCCTGCCAGACAATTTTAATGCTCAGAAGTTTAGTTTCAGAAAGAACCTCAATATCTGATACCTTATATTGCCAGGTTATCTTTAGAATCTTCCTGGGACAATTCAAGTTGAAGAAATCCAGTTATCTGGCATGGTGCTGGTAGACCATCCAGGTTTCATAGCTATACAACAATAAGATCAGCACAATGGCCCTGTAGACTTTCACTTTGGTAGTTAGTCTAATACCTCTTATCTCCCATACTTTTCTTCAGAAAACTTCCCAAACACTAAACTAGCTTTGGAAATATGTATGTCAACTTCATTATCAATGGATACATCCCTGGAAAGAATATTGCCAATGTAAATAAAGTTATCCACAGTGTTCAAAACTTCTCCTTTGCTGTAATCAATAGTTCTATGTATGGATGCTTTGATGCTGACTGGCAAAACACTTGAGTTTTCTTGGTGTTGATCGTTAGACCAAAAATTCCAGTTGTTTAATGGAAAAGGCATTGGCCACCTAAGCCAGACATTGTGGGTTTAAGTACCATCTGGGGTCAGTTGATAGTAAAAAGAAGTGCTATGCACATAGTTTAGGCAACAAGGTAAAGTAAAGATCCCTATTTAAGAAAATCAGTTTGGCTTAATAAATATCACTGAGACTTGGTCAGGATGGATTGCAATTTGGAAGAGGTAGACCTGATTTTTAAAGAAAAGGAGAATCTAAAACGTGTTCATGTGTGTTTGTGTGTAGGGGAAAGAAAACATTTCATATTAATAAAAACCTTTTATGTAAGAATATAGAAGAAAACCATTGCAGGGGAGTATAGTGGAAAGTATTTGAATGAAGACCAGTGGAGAGAGATAGGGAGGTGATTTCAAACATTACAGATTACCTGTACAGAAGAGGAAATAGATGAAGACTTAGGGAAACAGACCACTAAGTTGGAATGAGAAATGCTAGGTATAATGATGAGGAACCTGAATTATTCATATGTCATCACAACTCTCCCTTGGCCAACACAGACAACAACCTCTTGATTTATTTTAACGGTAATTTCATCATTCAAAAAATGGAGAAAGCAAAGAAGAAACGATTCTGTTCTTGATAGGATTTTCACAACAGGGAGGAACTAGTTGTTAGGTTGGAAATGATGGCAACATTGGGGAGTGAAGTGCTTATTCCTTCCTAAAGTTTGTGATAATAAGAGAATCAAATATACTCCCTAGATTTGGGGAAAGCAAATTTCAAAGAGGTCATAGGAAGAATAGTCAATAGACTCTGAACAAAAATTGTACAAGGGAAATCAGATGAAGAGGGATGGGAAATTATAGAATGAAATATTTAAGGCACGAAGTAAAACAATTCCAACAAGGAAGAAAAATGAGAGTTGTCCAAAGAGACCAATGTGATTGCTCAGAAAACTTGCTGAAGAACTCAGATTATCTAACAGATATGTATGAAAGCTAAAAGCAAGAGCAGATAGCAGACAATGAATATAAAACTATGGCATGAAACTATAAGCACAGTGTCAAGAAGACTAAGGTACAGAATGAGCAGAAGCTATTATGAAAAGCTGAAGACAACAAAAAGAGTATTTTGTTTTGTCTTACTTTTACCTATATTGAGGAAAAGAGAGGGAATAAGTAAAGGACAGCTTGGGTATCTGAGAGTGAATGAGAGTATGATAAGTGACGATGGAGACATGGCAAATTACTTTTCAGAATGGTTCTATCCATTCATAATTCTATCACTATCAGCTCTTCATTAGTGGACTTGTTTTTCCAAAGACTTTCCAAAATTTACTATTTCTACTATTTGTATTTGTTAACTTTGCTAATTTACAAGGTGTGGAGTACAATCTCAAGGTGGTTTTGATTTATATCTCTCTTATTTATTGCTCATTTGTTACACTCATCTATATGGTTGTTAATAGTTTATACATTTTCACTATTGAGAAATATTCATTCATAATCCTTTGACTACTTTTCCCTTAGAAATGAAAGCAGTTCAATTTTTATTTTGCTTTTATTTTCTCAACCAAGAATAATTTTTGGAATTGAAAGGATACAAATAAAAAAAAAAAAAAAAAACAGGGAATATTTAGTTGCGCTTTATCAAGTCAGACCACCTGATCCAAATGGATTGCATACTTAAGTTCAATGTGATGGTCAAACCATAACAGTTATATTGGAAAGATTGTGGAGAAAAGGAGAGGTGTCACAGGACCAGAAAGGAAGATATGTTCTAATTTTCAGAAATACAGAAAGCTTGACTTTGATTTCTGGATAGCTCCCGAACATACTGTTGAGAAGAGAAGGTAAAGAACAGGGAGCAGTGTTGGAGCCAGACAAATTTGGGTTAAAATTCTGACTCTGACACATACTGCTGTGTATCGGGGAAGTCACTTTATCCTCTTAGTATTCTAGGTAGCTCTTCAAGATTTGCAGTGAAAGAAATGACCTGAATGGGTAGAGGAACCTTCTTCAGCTAAGAGTCAATGAAATGTCAATGAAGTCATAGGTCCAATTCCCATTCCAATTTGCTGCTGAAGAGATTATTGGTGAACATGAGGGAAAGAAAGGGATGATTCTAGAGAGTAAGCATGGTTTTTTCAAGAATAGGCCATGCCAGAATGACTTTCTTTTTTTTTTTTTTTATGAGTTCCTAAATTAGTTGACAATGCCATTTACAGTCAATACAATCAATAAGTATTCTTTAAGCAGGTATTCTGTTCCAGGCACTGTGCTAAGAACTAGGTATATCCCCCCCCCCAAAAAAAATGGCATAAGATAACCTTTGCCCTCAAGGCGCTTATGATCTAACTGCATAGATAACATATAAAAAGAAGCTAAAAGGTGGAAGAAGTTACCAAGCATGTCAATTAGTCATCAAATTATAGTCATACATACAGTTATATATACAGAATATAACTAGTCATGATGATCCGGGGATCATATAATTAGGTGGGAAATGATCTGCGGAAGTGTGAGTTTCTGAGTTTATTCATTTTACAGAATAATGAGTTTCTGGAGATGATAAAGTCCAGGAAAGTAGAGGGAAATGATGAGAATTTCCTGGGAATTTTTTACCTAACAAGGTAATTTTTAAACCTAATTTTACCTAAAATTTATGATGGTTAAATATAATGCTTTATGTTTGGGCTTGAGAAATAAATATCATAAGTAAAAAAATAAGGGAGGCAAGGTTAAAGAGTGGTTTGAATGAAAATAAGGGGTTTTAGCGAACTTCAAACTAAACAATGTAAGTCAATAGTATGATACTATGCAGCCATTTTGAACTATATTGAATAGTACAGCTTCCTGGAAAAGGGACATGGTGATAGTCATTTTCTTCATACATGAATATATACACAGAGTCAACAAAAAATGAGTTTCTTGAACTTTGAAATGAAGATTGCTAAGTTTGACCATAAGAAGTAAGAAAGGGCTTCCCCTCATTCTTTGCAGCAGTATGCTACCATGGATATGAACTATTATATAATTGTCAGAATTTTTAACATGGTAATTTTGCTGAATTCTATTCAAAATATTGTTATAATGAAACTCCATTTTGTTATCGAATAATGAGATGTTTTAAAGAGAAGTTTTATAGGGGGAATGTAAATATATAAAAACAAAATAGATTAATAAAATATATTTTAAGTTGTTACAAAGTTAAGAAAAATAAATATATTGACTTGGTAAAAATATGAATGAGTTTCTGGTCTTGAGTTTTTATAATTAAGGGTGTGGATCTATCCACATCGAAGTTTAATCACTAGAGGTCTTTCTGTCTCTGGAGTCAATCAATCAAGATTAAATTAGGTGTGAATAAGACTTTAATAGGTATAAAACGATGAAAATGGCTTAAGATCATTGGATGAAAGTAAAAGATGCCACATTGAAAATATTTTGTAATAGTGGAATATCACCAGTCATGATGATCTGGTGAACTATGGATAAAATGGCAAGCTAGTCCAGAATTTCAATAATGCCAACAAACCATTCAAGTGATGGTCAAATGCACTGATTAAAAAAATCCTGACAATTCTTATGAGAAAATTGTCCTTTACTGAGGAGGGAAAATCAATCTCTCTCTCTCTCTCTCTCTCTCTCTCTCTCTCTCTCTCTCTCTCTCTCCTTACTTATTTACTTACTTTAAAAAGTTGGGAGATCTGGATTTCCCACTAGTATCAGTAATAAAGTCTAGTGGAGATAATACTTATGTCCTGAAGAGGACATATATCCACAAAGTGAAAATGACTTCAAGTCCTTTTTTAAGAACTATAAACTTACCTTTTGGCTAAATTTATTCTCTGTATTTAAACCCACTTTCCAAAGGGATCCTGTGCCTTCAAGAGAAGAATGTGCCCTCAGTTGGAGGGGATGTTTCCATAACAACTGTCTTTGCTATACCTGCACGGTTGAAAAAAAAACCACTTCTGAAAGATAATTAACTCTGAACATTAATCAATTGGGAGAATACTAGTGGGAACTGGTCCTGAGCAGCAGCACTAGAAATTCCAGCCCCTTAAAGGAACAATGTGGAGAGGAGAGAGTCACTCTTTGGGAATCTGACTTGCCAATTTGAGTAGTAGATGGAGAATTAATCCTGGAAAGGATACCACATAAGAAACTCTTTCTCTGTGAAGGAAGCAAAAGATTAAAAGACTTTTGGAGAAAAATCAAATCTGGGGGAGATTTATGCTAGAACCAGCACAAATTTGAAGGCATTGAGTGATTAATTCTTAAAGTATATAAAGGAGGGGAAGATAAGAAATTCACAGGAAAAATCTCAGACATTATAATTTTCCTTCCCCCAAAGCCACCAAATAAGCATCAGTGGCATCTGATTCATATGTCAATATAATCTGCATAATTTTTTTTTTTTTTTGCTGTGGCAATTGGGGTTAAGGGACTTGCCCAGGGTCACACAGTCAGGAAGTGTTGGATGATTAAGGTCACATTTGAACTCAGGTCCTCCTGACTTCAGGACTGGTACTTTATCCACTGCACCACCTAGCTGCCCTGCATAACTTTTTAATGACAATAATCTGTATACTCATTGAGAGCAATATTCATGAGAGTTTTAGCTTGAAATGGTAAGACTTTCACAAGCAATATATTGCACAGTAAACTGCATTCTTTCTGTTGTACAATTAAAAGGTAGACCGAACTCAAGGTCCCACTTTGTTTGTTGTTCGCTAACTATTAAAAAAGCATTTTGATGTGGTGGAGAAAAAAATCTGCCCTAAAGATTCTCCTTCAAAAGAGTGTCTGAAGTACACCATGTCAAAGTCACACAACATTTCTCTAAGGCAACCCCAGAGCAAGCCATTTACATGGACCTATCCTCTGAGCATTAATATCAAACCAGGTCTGGAGCAGAGAAAACTATTTTATCAAAGGAATTATCTGCTCTCTGCAGTAGATCTTGCCCAGAATTCAAACTGAAAGGAATTTTCTGTAGATAGTGAGCCTCTCTATGATATATTATATATGTATGTATATATGTAGAGTATATACAACATATATTCTCTCTCTCTCTCTCTCTCTCTCTCTATATATATATATATATATATATATAATATTGTGGATATATTATGTGTGGATATATAGACATACACATATATATGTGTATATATATGTATGCATGTATATAATATCAAAAACATACATATATACATACACACACACACACACACACACACACACACACCTATATTCTATTCTATAGCTATTCCAAAGTGTTTTTGTCAAAGCCAATATCTATTTCTGTTGTTTAAGGG
Organism: Sarcophilus harrisii; assembly: GCF_902635505.1. Classification (NCBI taxonomy): domain Eukaryota; kingdom Metazoa; phylum Chordata; class Mammalia; order Dasyuromorphia; family Dasyuridae; genus Sarcophilus; species Sarcophilus harrisii. The sequence goes on from NC_045428.1 coordinate 552,380,381, forward strand.
GAAAGAGGGAGGGTGATAGCCAGACTCCTTCCTGCCTCAGTTCCTCACTGAACACATAGAAACACTTGCTTTCCAGGAAGAAATACTTATCTTCTTGGCCATCTAATAGCCGGAAAAGACCATTTATTCTCTCAATATATATATATATATATATATATATATATATATATATATATATATATATACAGGTGATAGCAAAAAGCTCTCAGAGTTGGTGAAATACTGCTGGCTGTGTGAGTTTATTGACCCAAGCTGAGGACTGTGTCCAGAAGAAGGTGAAATTATTGATTTGTTTTCATGTACCAGGACCGCTCCTCCATACACTACAGCATTTGTTTTCATCTCCAAGTTTTCTACAGCCATTGATTCAGATTGAGACTGGTAGGAGGTCACCATGGGGGAGAGGAAAGACCTGAGTGGGTGGGAATGAAATGAACAGTTCTAATCCATAGTTGGAGCATTTGTGGAGAATTTGAGAGCTTTCAAAAGAGATTAGTAATTCACAACCGCAGTGATTTAGGTATCAGGCCCATAGCCCAAGTGAAAAACTCCCTGGGTTCCTCATTAAGGATCTAATATGTTTGTTCTCTGAAGGAAGGAAAATGAGGACAGCCCAACTTGATATGTCTAGTCTGCACTTTGCATGGCCTTTAAAAGTAGTTAGATGCCAGTCACTTCAGAGCAACTCTAAATAAATATTCAGAAGGTCAGGGATATATGTTTAAAACCCTTCCTGCTATGATGAAAGTTCAAGACTTGGCTTCACCTGCTGCTGATTCAATCAATCATCCAATGACTAATGTCATGAGAGTCTGGGACAGGTAAAAAGTGCCTCAGATAAAGTCTTCCCATGTAAAAAGCTTGAGACACTTATTTTAGGGAGAGGCTATAATATTCTCTCCAAAATGTAATGTTCTCTGTTGAGGTTTTCTTGGGATCTCTGGAGACAGGCTTAATTTCAGTTTGGTAATCACCACACAAGTATCCAGGGGTAAAAGTCAGAATCCTTTATTGACCCTTTCAAAGTCTTGTCTCCTTTCCTGGGGCCCGGTTAGCTTTCTTATAGTCCTATCTGTCTCCTTGGTTCCATGGGCTTAAGCTCCTGCCTCCTCTGCCCTCTGAATCTCTCTAAATCAGCAAAGGTTTGTGCTTCAGTCTTCAGCCACCACAAAGGTGGACGATGGAATAAATCTGTTTCAGCCTCTGAGAACTTCTAGTGTGCTTTTCCCTTTTTTGGCCTTGAGAGCTTCTAGCTTATATACCCCACACTGAATATACATCAATCATTATATGACTAGGAAACCATTATTTGTTGTAGGATTAAATCAATGCTAAAGTAGATTTAACCATTGTCTCCTCAATTCCACTTAGTACCTTGTTTCAAGTTCTGGCCCATAACATCTCTTGTAGGATTAAATCCATCATACTGAACCCTGCTAATTTAGATAACTATTGTCTCTATCAATTTCAGTGACTTAGTACCTTGTAAGAATCCTTTGTTTCAAGTTCAGAGTTCTGGCCCATAATATCTCCTGCTTTCTTTTGTTTTAGAACATAGGTGATCATGACCTCCCTGACTTCTCAAGGAGGTGAGAACCCCCCAAAAGGAGGGGATCACGCCTTCCTTGACTGCTCAAAAAAGGGGTGAAAACACCATAAAAGGAGGTGATCACGCCTTCCCTGACATCTCAAGAAGGGAGATGAAAACACCAAAGAAAATGGGAAATCAAATCAGATTAGCAGGTTTCTGAAGGGTCTCACTCTTAAAACAGGTATACATAAATCCATCAGTTTGGGAGGTATTACACATAATTACATAAATTACATAAGCACATAGTAACATAACACAAGCTAGTAGTGATGTGACAAATAACACGAATCAACATGAGGAATTATACATGTCCATAAGTTCTGGCCCATAACAAGAGTCCATTAGTGCTAAAGGCTACATGTCCCAGACTCCCTTCTGGCGATAAGAAGGAGAACATCACCTAGTCCAAATATTTGCCAAGAAAGAACTTTGTGTCCAATGATATATAGATGTCAAAGGAGAAATAACTTACATTATTAACTAACACATGGTAGCCCTGACCTCATGGAGATTACACTCTAATATTACAACTTAATGTTCACTTACATAGAAGACAATCTGAGGAGATTCAAGTTGTTTTTCATGTAGAAGAGAAATTTAGGTTATGTCTGCTTATTTCTCAAGAAGAGAAAAATTAGGATCAATGAGAAAAATTGATAAACAAGTAAATCTCGGTCCAATGTGAATGAGAACTTCCTAATATTTAGTGCTGTCTAATAATAAAGTGGCCTGCTTTAGTAGGTAGTGAGTTTTCCTGTACTAGAAATGTTTAATGGCAGGTAGGTGATGCAGTGAGAGAAGACCTGAGTTTGAATCCAGTTCTAGACACTTACTGTGTGATACTGAAAAAGTCATTTAACCCTGCTTAACTCAGTTTACTCATCTGTAAAATGAGATGGAAATGGCAAACCACTCCAGTATCCCCGAAAGGGGTCACAAAGAGTCAGACAACTAAGCAACTCCAGAAATGTTTAAACAGAAGTTGAATCAGAGAGAGAAGCCTATGGAAATATTTGGGGCATGCTTCAGATATATATTGAACTAGACACTAGAGCAGGGGTCCTCAAACTGCGGCCCGCGGGCCTGATGCAGCAGCTGAGGACGTTTATCCCCCTCATCTAGGGCCATGAAGTTTCTTTATTTAAAGGCCCACAAAACAAAGTTTTTGTTTTTACTATACTCCAGCCCTCCAACAGTCTGAGGGACAGTGAACTGGCCCCCTATTTAAAAAGTCTGAGGACCCCTGCACTAGAGGATTCTTTCAATCGTGAGATTCCCTGGTTCTTTATAATTTTATATAACTAAATTATTATGTGATTATATTATTATGTTGGTCCATATATTGACTTCATTTTCATCTCAGTCTGGCTTGTACAAAACTTGACTATGTCCTATAATCAATGTTATTTTCCAGTGTATATCAATATATTTTATATTTCCTTTCAGAGATCTCATTTTAAAGATATAGTTTTATATCAGAATTGACCTACATTTCTATCAATGGAGTATATTATTAAATACCAAAATGCATGATAAAAAACTAGAGAATACTTTGTTGTCTAAAAGTAATAAAGGGTTATTTGTCTGGAATAAATAATGTAAATGGGAGTCTAGAAAAAGTTCTCTGTTTTAATGGAAGAAGCCTTTAAATGGAAGTCAGATCCTGATTCTTCTATTTACTATCTATGTGTCTTTGAGCAAATAATGTCACTCTTCTGGGCCTCAATTCCCTCATCTAGAAATCCCCTAGGTAGGATGAAGTGGGGTAGAGAGACTTGAAAGTCCCATAAAGCTTATTTCTAGATGTATCAAAGAGACAAAGTCTCTCTTGCTTGTAGAAACCAGCAGCCCAGTGTCCATCTGGTGCTAGATTAGACCAAGTAGGACGCTCAGGGCTTCATTTCTCACTGTTGTCTGGAAATTCTGGCATGTTGTCCAAACCTTTGACACCTGCTTCTCTCATGACCTATTAGAATTCACAAGTTTGGGCCTAACTTAGTCCATTTTGTCTCTAATACCCTGTCATCAAAGCCAAGAAAGAATAGACACATGGGGAGTTTAAGTAGTGGAAGGACTATGTGAGCATGGTTTCCAGTGGACCCATGGAAAGGTTAGACCACTGAAACTCCTCCACCTGGAAAATTACAGCAGTTATCACATCCTTGTTCAAACATAGACATGTATGAGGTTGAGTGTACTCCCATTTCTGGCTCAGTAGGCAAGTAAAAATTATATCATAAGCAGACTGGATAGCACAATCACATATCAAAGTCAATGTAGGGGGTTGTTTCAGGCTGAGTCTGTCACACATGCCCAGAAAGTCTGACCTGTCATTGGCTAGTCTCCTGTTTCATTTATAATTCCTTTTATAACCACTATTGTGCTCTCCCAGGAGGTTGGTGCTTAAAACATTAAAACAAGAAGCATTTAATGGGACAATCAAATCAGCATTTCACTTATCACTTAGTTCTTCAGTCTGAGCTCCTTTCAGGTCTGTGTTCTCTGGGTCACAAGGCCATGGTTGGGTTTACTTTTCAGCCAGTAGTTTTTTCCCCCCAAGAACAGTATTTCAGAAAACTTCTACTGCTATGTAACTGGTACCAACGAAGGGGCCCAGAAGCTCCTGCTTGTGAATTTTTCCCAGGCTGAAAATACCCATTCTAGGTTGGCTGACTGGTTTCCTACATTAGAAAAATGTAATAAAGCAGAGAAGGCCCCAGGATTCTAGATCCAGATTCAGACTTTTATATTTTAAATCACCATAATTACTGGGCTGAAGAATAAGATGAAAACATAATTCCTTTCTCTTTTACCCATTGGAAGTCCCAGAAAGAGAGTTTCATGGGATTCTTTCCATAAAAAGAAAGGGAGAATATAATCATCAGAGATCAAAATCACTCTTTTTCAAGTCTACTATTAGCTATTAGTTTACTATTAGCTATTCCTGAATTATTGACCAATATTTTCTGCTGTTGCTTTGCTGCAGGATGCCATCCATCCTGTTCCCATAAGATTTGAAGCAACTAGAAGGAATAAGTTGACATGTAGAACTCAACCTTTCAATCAGAAACCTTCAGTTGCGTATGTCAGTTATCAAACTATTTACTAGATTTTGGGTAAATGTGCCACAAAAAAGGACATCTCCAAGAACAACAGAAATAGTCCTGGGTGAGACCTAACTCCAAAGACAGTAAGTATGGAAAATAGTTCAAATCTAGGTATAATCCATGGCACATACATTAGCCAGAGCTGATTAAGGGATTCCCCTGATGACAGTCTTTACAATACTATTATATTATTATTATTTATGACTTACCATTATCCATTCCATTGAGCTACCACAATTGATTCAGCTATTCACTAATTGTTGGTTGAGTTTTCTTTCCACCACAATTCTGCTAGTCTCTGGGAAAGACTGTATATTTGAACAGATGTCTTCTCCTTAGGTTGATATCTGTCTCCGACCCGGGAAAAAAGGCTTTAGCCAAAGTCCCAGACCTGCCAAGTTCTTTGCTATATACCTAGACCCAATTTGAAACACTCTAGATACAACTAGAGTGCTCCTGTCCATTAAGAGAGAGAAGCATGGATTTTATAAGGAACTTTTGGTAGTCTTATGAGTTAAGGACAGAGATAGAACCATTTGGGTCCTAATCTCATGCTCTGTTCATTGGACCAGTATACCTTTCATATATTCCCCTGATGTCCAACCATGAGTCTTTCAGATCATACTCTACATTTTTTCTTTTAAAATTATTTCATTGGTATCTTTTAAAATTTCATCTGTGTTTCTGAATATATCTCTTTCCTGGAATAAGGGACAGAAATCACTGAGTCATTCACTTTTTAGAATACACATATGCTAAATATACACACATATATTTAGAATATGCATATATAAAATATACACATATATTAAATATAAAATAAGTTGTTCTAGTAGATATACTGTATTCTGGTTAATTACCATTTAAAATATATGTGCATACATAATTCATGTATATTTTAGAATGTGGGAAATTTTTAAGAGTATGACATTTTTCCATGATCTACATCATCATTGGATATATGCATAAAGATAAAGATACCTGGTTTATACCTATGACCACATCTATATGTATATACTTATAAACATATCGACCATATCTACCTGTACCTATATGTAATTCCATATCCATGCCTCTCCTATACCTATACCTAGTTAGTGCCTTAAAAATGTTTTTTGACTCTCTGATCAAGACCTACATTTACAACTATTTTGAAACATGTTTCTATACCTATTTACCTATTAAGGTTTTCTATACCTATATACCTATTTACACCTATTTCTATCCACTCACTCCCATGTTTGCCTCCATCCACATAAACATAGACATAGATATTTTCAGCTAAGTGAAAGAACAGAACCCCATAGATTCTTGGCTTGTGAGGAAAAGGATTGACCAACCCAGTTTCACCATGTGCCCAAAGAACATTAGTGATACTGTTGGTCATCTCACCGCTATATGCTTATGGTGAACATTAGCAAATAGCCTATCATGGAGATAATGGTAAATCAGGGGTCATCCTTTGCTATAAAGAATGAAGAAAAAGAAAAGTTCTAAGAAGTTCTTAATCAGGTTCTCCAAGCAAAGTCAACATGCCTTTCTTTCTTTCTTTCTTTCTTTCTTTCTTTCTTTCTTTCTTTCTTTCTTTCTTTCTTTCTTTCTTTCTTTCTTTCTTTCTTTCTTTTTCTTTCTTTCTTTCTTTCTTTCTTTCTTTCTTTCTTTCTTTTTCTTTCTTTCTTTCTTTCTTTCTTTCTTTCTTTCTTTCTTTCTTTCTTTCTCTTTCTTTCTTTCTTTCTTTTTTCCTTCCTTCCTTCCTTTCTTTCCTTTTGATTTGGGATGTTATTTTTTAAACTTATTTATTTTAGCACACATTGCTTCATGAATCATTTTGGCAGAGAAAAATCAGAGTAAAAGAGAAAAACCATGGTAGAGGGGAGAAAAAAACAGAAAAAAAGAAGTGAATATAGAAAGTATTGATTTACATTCATTCTCCATAGTTCTTTTTCTGAATGCAGATGGAATTTTCTGTCCAAAGTCTATTGGGATTGTTTTGGATCACTGAACCACTGGAAAGAACTAAGTCTTTCTTTTCTCTGTTTAGCATCATTAGCTTTCCTCCAGACTTCCTTTTTTTTTTTTTTTTTTTTTTTTTACTAAAGCTTTTTATTTACAAAGCATATGCATGGGTAATTTTTCCAACATTGACCCTTGCAAAACCTTTTGTTCTAAATTTTCCCCACCTTCCCCCCACCCCTCCCCTAGATGGCAGGTAGTCTAATACATGTTAAATATATTGGAATACATGTTAGATCCAATATGTGCATACATAGTTATACAGTTATCTTGTTGCACAAGAAAAATCAGAATAAGAAGGAAGATAAAGAAAAACTGAGAAAGAAAACAAAATGCAAGCAAATAACAACAGAGAGAGTGGGAATGCTATGTTGTGTTCTACACTCTGTTCCCATGGTTCTCTCTCTCTGGGTGTAAATGGCTCTATTCATCACCAAACAAGTGGAACCGGTTTGAATCATCTCAGTGTTGAAGAGAGCCACATTCATCATAATTCATCATCATATAGTCTTGTTCTTGCCGTGTACAATAATCTCTTGGTTCTGCTCATTTCACTTAGCTTTAACACCTGTAAGTCTCTTCAGGCCTCTCTGAAATTATCCTGCTGGTCATTTCTTACAGAACAATAATATTCCATAACATTCATATACCACAATTTACTCAGCCATTCTCCAATTGATAGGCATCCACTCAGTTTCCACCTTCTTGACATTACAAAGAGGTCTGCCACAAACATTTTTGTACATGTGGGTTCCTTTCTTTCCTTTAGGATCTCTTTGGGATATAAGCCCAGCAATAACACTGCTGGGTCAAAGGGTATGCACAGTTTGATAACTTTTCGAGCATAGTTCCAAATCACTCTCCAGAATGGCTGGATCCATTCACAATTCCACCAACAATGTATCAGTGTCCCAGTTTTCCCACATCCCCTCCAACATTCTTTACTATATTTTCCTGTCATCTTAGCCAATCTGACAGGTGTGTAGTGGTATCTCAGAATTATGTCAATTTGCATATCTTTGATCAATAGTGATTTGAAGCACCTTTTCATGTGGCTACAAATAGTTTCATTTTCTTCATATGAAAATTGTCTGTTCATATCCTTTGACCATTTATTAATTGGAGAATGGCTTGAACTATTATAAATTTGAATCAGTTCTCTATATTGTTTAGAAATGAGGCCTTTTTCAGATCCTTTGGATGTAAAAATGTTTTCCCAGATTATTGCTTCCCTTCTCATCTTGTCTTCATTAGTTTTGTTTGTACAAAATCTTTTTAACTTCATATAGTCAAAATTATCTATTTTATGATCAATAATGAACTCTAGTTCTTCTTTGGTCACAAATTCCTTTCTCCTCCACAAATCTGAGAGGTAAACTATCCTGTGTTCTTCTAATTTGTTTATAATATCATTCTTTATGTCTATATCATGAATCCATTTCAACCTTATCTTGGTATTTGGTGTTAGGTGTGGGTCTATGCCTACTTTCTGCCATACTAGTTTCCAATTTTTCCAGCAGTTTTTTTTATCAAATAGTGAATTCTTATCCCAATAGTGGGACCTTTGGGGTTGTCAAATACTAAATTGTTATAGTCATTCAGACTTTCTTTTTTATTAAAGCTTTTTATTTTCAAAACATATGCATGGTCATTTTTCAACACTGACCCTTGCAAATCTTTGATTTCCAAATTTTCCCCTCCTTCCCCCCGCCTCCTTCCCTAGCTGACAAGTAATTCAATATATGTTAACAAAAAGTTACATATATAAACTTAAATATTAAATCTAATATATGTATACATATTTATACAATTATCTTGCTGTACAAGAAAAATTAGATCAAAAAAGAAAAAAAGAGAAAGAAAACAAAATTTGAGTAAACAGCAACAAAAAGAGTGAAAATGTTATGTTGTGGTCCACACTCAGATCCCACAGTCCTCTAGCGGATATAAATGGCTCTCTTCATCACAAGATCATTGGAACTGACATCAATCATCTATCTCACTGTTGGAAAGAATCACATCCATCAGAATTTATCATCATATAATCTGAATATTTCCGTGTATAGCAATCTCCTGATTTTGATCATTTCACTTAGCATTGGTTCCTGTAAGTCTCTCCAGGCCTTTCTGAAATCATCCTGCTGATCATTTCTTACAGAACAATAGTATTCCATAACATTTATATACCTTAATTTTTTCAGCCATTCCCCAACTGATGGGGGTTACCAGTTTCTTGCCACTTCCTAAAGGGCTGCCACAAACATTTTTGCACATGTGGGTCCCTTTCTCTCCTTCAAGTTCTTTTTGGGATATATAAGTGCAGGAAACACTGCTGGATGCACAGGGTATGCACAGTTTGATAGATGTTTGAGCATAAAAGAAGCAAGTCTTTCCTAGTTGATCATCACATATTCTTTCTGTTATTGTGTACAGTGTATTCCTGGTTCTGCTTGTTTCTCTCAGCATCAGGTCTTTCAAAAATCAGCTTGTTAATCATTTATATAGAACAATAATAATCCATTACCTTCATATACCACAACTTATTCAGCCATTTCCCAATTAATAGGTATCTACTCATTTTGCAATTCTTTGCCACCACAAAAGAATTGCTACAAACATTTTTGCACATGGGGGTCCTTTTTTCCATCTTTGCAACATATATTCCTTAATACTCAGTAACAGTAATGTGAAGATGGGTGTAAGAGAGAAGAGAGAAGTAATTGAAAACTGTGTTGGAAATGCCAAAATGTTGTTCAGGCCTAAGACCCAATAGATATTAAAAGCTCTTTTTAAACTCCTAAGAAGGCTCCCATCTGTACATCATGAATACTTGTCTTTAAGAAGAGTCAGAGGTGCTACATGTGCCAAGCACCAAAGGATATCCCAAATAAATGAAATTGATTATATTTTAAAAGACAAGAAATGACAAGTTACTGATGTGGAAGTCGTTTCAGCATCAGCTGTCTGTGTATAGTCAGAGCATTGATTAGTTAGGGCAAAGGTGGAAATCAACACTAAATTAGAAGATAGAATAAAGATGAGAAGACAGTGCGTGTGTGATTACAGCAGCTCCAACCTACTCTATTTAAACAAGTCATCTATCAGCTCAAAGAAAATCAGAAATAGACAAAATTTAAACCATCATCTTTTTTTAAAAAATCCCATTTTGTTGATATCTATTTCATTTTGATCTTACTTTCATTTTTCATTCTCTTCCTTCTAACAAAGATGGCTAAAATAAAAAATTAAAAGTAATGTAGCAAAACTTATAAACACCTCAATTCTTTTTGACAGTATCAATCTTCCGCAGCTCTAGTCTCCTATCTCTGCAAAGAGGGGAAGAAAGTGCATTTTCTTTCCTCTTTTCTGGGACTAAGATTAGTTATTATAATTATTCCACATTCAGTTTTTAAAAACATTGACTCTCTGATTTCCAAAGAAATTTAAAAAGGGCAGGGATGTGGAGGAGAGATGTATTGGTACAAGGATATTTATAACAGCTCTTTTTCTGGTGGCAATGATCATCAGTTGGGGAATATCTGAACATGACTATGTTCAAGCATATAATTTTTTTTGAATCTCAATTTTATTTTTTTAAATCTTTGAATCATCAATGCCTAACACACTTTGTGCCTGGTACAAATAGGTATTGGGTGAGGGTTTGTTGAATGAATGAACGTATGTACAGTAACTTAAACAAATTGAATGGATTTAGTCTAATGGCCAATTCCAAGTGATTTGAAATTAGAATATCAAGGTACCAATCTGTGCGATCCTAGCCTCGGAAGCAATTCTATATAATTGCTTACTAGTTCCAGACTGCCCAGACTGGAGCTTTGATATTCTAAATCCAAAACTTTTTATTAAAATTTTTTATTTACAAAATATATGCATGGGTAATTTTTCAACATTGATCCTTGCAAAACTTTTTGTTCCAAAATTTTCCTTCCTTTCCCCCACCCCCTCCCCTAGATGGCAGGTAATCCAAAGTATATAAATTTAATGGAATATTGTTGTGCTAAAAGAAATGATAAGCAGGATAATTTCAGAAAAACTTGTAAAGACTTACATGAACTGATGCAAAGTAAAGTGAGCAGAAACAGAAGAACATTGTACAAAAGAACAGTATCATTGTCTAATGATCAACTGTGAATGACTTGCCTATTCTCAGCAACACAGTGATCCAAGATAATTCCAAAGGTCTTGTGATGAAAAATACTATTCACATCTAGAAAAGAACTGATGAAGTCTGAATGCAGATAGAATACAATTTTCACTTTATGTTTTCCCCAATTTTTTCTTTTGTTCTGCTTTCATCTTTCACAACATAATTATATGGAAATATGCTTTATGTGATTGCACACACACACACACACACACACACACACATGCTATGCCAAATTGTTTACAGTGTTAAGGAAAAGAAGTCCGGAGGGAGGAAAGAAGAAATTTTTGAACTCAAAATTTAAAAAAAAAATTACCACCAAAATCTGTCTTTATGAGTAATTTAAAAATGAACATTTTCCAGCTTATTTTCAAAATATATGCATAGATAACAGTCAACATTCACCCTTATACAACCTTATGTTCTAATTTTTTTTCTCCCTCCCCTAGATGGCAAGTAATCCAATAGATTTTAAACATGTTCAGTTCTATATATATTTCCACAATTATCATGCTACACAAGAAAAATCAAATCAAAAAGGGGAAAAACGAGAAAGAAAACAAAAAGCAAACAAATGAGAAAAAAGGTGAAAATACTATGTTGTGATCCATATTCAGTTCCCACAGTTCTCATTCTGGATGTGGATGGCTCTCTTCATCATAATAAGTCCATTGGAATTGGCCTAAATCACTTCACTGTTGAAAATAGCCACGTCTATCAGAATTGATCATCTCATAATCTTGTTGTTGCTGAGTACAATGTTCTCTTGGTTCTACTCACTTCACTCAGCATCAGTTCATGTAAGTCTCTCCATGCTTCTCTGAAATCATTCTGCTGATTTTTTCTTATATAACAATAATATTCCATGACATTCATATATCATAACTTATTCAGCCATACTCCAACTGATGGGCATCCATTCAGTTTCCATTTCCTTGTCACTACAAAAAGGGCTACTACAAAGGTTTTTGAATATATGGATCCTTTTCCTTATTTTATGATGTCTTTGGAACACAGACCCAGGAGAGACACTGCTGGATCAAAGAGTATGCACAATTTTATAACCCATTCAGCATAGATGAACTTTCTTTAAAAAGAAAAACATCAGATTTTACTTTTACCATTTCTTAGAGATGAAGTTTGAACTGGAAATTCCTGGCTCCCTCCCAGACCAGAGCATTTCCCACATCTCAAACTTTGCCATTTCACTTTTAGGCATCAGAACTAGGATCATAGATTTTAGAGATAGAAGGTACCTTAGAACCATGGAGTTTAACTACTTCATTTTACAGATAAGGAAACTGAGGCAGACGGGTTAAGTGATTTGCACAGCAAGTGTGTGAGGTTGGATCAATTAATCAACATTTCTTAAGTTCACACTATGTATTTGGCACCATTTTAAGTGCTGGATTTCAACTCAATGACTTTTAAAGTCCCCTTCACCTAATTTTTTTGCCTCATCTTTGACCATTATAGGCAGTGAATTTTTAGAATAAATCCAATGTACTTTTCCTGAACAAATTTAGACAGAGGAAAAATTCCCTATGATAATCTTAAGCTTAGGAAGACTTGCATCCCTAGTCCTGCTATGCCTGCTTTAAACCATGTAGTAAAGCTCATGAAGGTTAGGAGCTTCTTGTCTCCCTCTATGACATTGGGCAGAAGCCACCAAAAGCCTCCTATCCCAAATGTTTGAACTAAGAATATAGTAAAACAAACAAACAAACAAACAAAAAACTGCACCATCAATTAGATTTTATTGCAGTTTTGGGATGGAGGGGAAAAGAGGAGAAGGGTAACCCCTTGAAATATGAAATATTGATGGAAAGGCTATATGTAATCTGCCAAGGGATAAGTAGACAACATACCCACTGTTTCCTCAACAAGACTCTGGAGAAAGGGATCACAGGGAGTCTCTGATAATGTCTTCCAATGCAGGTTAATCCAAGGCTTGGGAAACCAACAAGATATTCATTCTACTTTAGAGCCTCCCTATCTTATCTCCCTAGTCTTTCCCTATCCTACCTCCCTTATGGCACTTCTCAATAGGATTTGCTTTTCTCTTTAAATGGATAAATGCAACTTCAACAGTTCACCTTTTTATTCACTCTTTGGTGCTTCACAGAAATTGCCATTCAGTGCAGTGGGCAGCCCAAGTATCACCATCCTTATTTTTACAGATGAGAACAAGGTCACTGAGTGGGTTTGGATGACTTATCCATAGTCACACAGAGAAAAGCGCCATCTCCTCCCACAATACCTTGTACATAGTGGGCACTGAGAAAATAGGAGGGAACTTGCTTATAGAGGTTAATGGAAAGGATGCTATTTTTTAGTATCAAAGGACTTGGGTTAAGAGATTCATCAGATTGTTACTAACTTTAAGCCAAATCATTTTACTTCTGGGGCCCACATTCCTCCTCTGTAAGAGGAGGAAGTTGAATTCCTGCTCTAAATCTATGGTAGAAAGTGGCACCACACTGCCCATGAGTTCGAATCTTATCTCGGATATTTATTTCCCTTTGAGAGTTTGAGCAAGTCACCTAAAAGTTCTGGTCTTCAGTTACTGCTCTATATAAGGATATATTATATCATAATATAATATTTCATAGTAATCAATCTAAACTATAAATTGTTCCTTTCTATATCACATAAATGTATATTATATAATTTGCATATTCATATAAAATTATTTCTGTAATAGTTTTAAACTATAAGTTAATAATTTATTTTTAAAAATTATCATAAACTATGGATTATTATGTGAGAAGCTTAAACTAGATGACTCTTAGATCCAGAAATAGTTATGATGCTCATTGATATTACATAGGCTTTCAAGGTTTGCAAGCAATCTTATTTCCATTAACTTATTTGAGCCTCACAGTAATCCTGTAAGATAATCACTTCAGCTATTATAATTTACAGATCAGGAAACTGAGGGTCAGAGAAATTAACTGTTTTGACCAGAGCAACTCAGTAAAAGTAAATGTTAGTCACAGAATTGAAATCAAGGTCTTCCTATCTCTAAGCCTGACACTAAGTTCACTATCATGCTGTCTCTTTGAAATGAATTTAATTGAATCTCCCAAACCATTGTCAGCTGCAAGGGGGCTGGCACTGTGTAGTATTTCATTTTGTCCCTTCTGGCTCTAACACAGGGTCCTAAGGATTGTAGGTGCTCGATAAATGTTTGTAGAAATCTCAGCATGGGAGATGAGTCAGAGCCCAGCAGCAATTACAAGTTGAATTTAATGAGCTGGGATCTGTGGTCAATCTTCTCTAGGTCCTGTGGATGAGAATCTCTGCCTCTGTGGGATAGCAGAAGAGATGTTAATTTGCAGAGTTACTTATTTCCCCCCCTCAGGGAGACATGGCCCTCTGAAAACAGCTTCTGCCATCATGACAGCATCGTGATATCTGTCATGGAGCTGTAATTTCATCAGTGAGACTTTCTCCATTGATATAAGTTGCAGCTCATCTATCCATTAATAGATAATCTCCAAGAGTTGCCATGGCCAAAAAAAAAATAATAATAATAACATCCCTCACCCTCATCTTTCTTGGAACACAGCTGAGCTAGTCCTTTGAAAACAGATGGATTGCCTCAACAGGCCCTGTTCAAAGCTTCACCAGTTTCTGGGACCTGCTCACTTGATGTAGCAAGTGATATCGAGAGCCCAAAGTTACAGACTCACAGGACAAAATGTTAGGATCGAACTTTAATGGACCACATAGCTTCTGTGACTCCTTTAGCTCTAGATATCTGATACTTTGTTTTTTCTTTTTTCTTTTACAAATATTTAATTTTTTCTCAATTACATGTAAAAACAATTTTTAATATTACTTGTTAAATTTTTTTTGAGTTCTAAATTCTTTCCCTCCCTCCCTAAGATGAAAAGCAACCTGATATAGGTTATACATGAGTAATCCTGAAGAAAGAAAGAAAGAATGAATGAATAAATGAGAGATAAAAAGAAAGAAAAGTAAAGAAAAGACAGAGTGAGAGAGAAAGACAGGAGAAAGAGGAAAGAGACAGAAAGACTGAGACAGAGAAAGTGAAAAATAATATGCTTTGGTCTATACAGATGTCATCAATTCTTTCTCTGGAGATGAATGGCATTTTTCATGATGAGTCCTATGGGATTGCCATGGATCATTGCATTTATAACATTGATGTTACTATATACAATGACTGGTTCTGCTCACTTCACTTGTATCAATTTAAGTAAGTCTTTTCAGATTTTTCTGAAATCATCTTATTCATCATTCTTATAGCACAGCATTGTTTCATCACAATTATAGACCCCAACTTGTTTGGTCATTTCCCAGTTGATGGGAAGATTCCAGTTCTTTGCTATCACAAAAATAACTGCTATAAATACCCTTCTAAAATGGGTCTTTTTCCCTTTAAAAAATATTGGGGCAGCTAGGTAGTACAATGGATAGAGAACCAGCCTTGATGTCAGGAGGAGCTTGTGTTCAAATCCAACTACAGACACTTACTAGCTGTGTGATTGTCCCTTAACCCTGATTGTCTCAAAATTAAAAAAAAAAATCATTTTGGTATACATACCTAATACTGGTATTGCTAGATCAAAAATATGCATAGTTTTGTAGCCATTTAGGAATAATTCTAAATTGCTTTTCAGAATGATTGGATCAATTCACAACCCTACCAACAGTGCATCAGTGTCTCAAGTTTCCCTCATTCCCTCCAACATTTATCTTTTTTTCTTTTTCTGTCACATTAGCCAATATGATAGGTATAAGGTAGTATCTCATTGGTGTTTTAATTGTATTTCTTTAATCAGTACTAATTTAGAGCATTTATTTTATTCGACTATCAATAGCTCTATGTATGAGAGATAAGACCTTTATCAAAGATACTTGCTGCAATTTTTTTCCCCTTCAGTTTTCTGCTTCCCTCCTAACCTTGGTTATACTGGTTTTGTTTGTGCAAAAACTTTTAAAATTCAATAAAATTAAAATTATTTATTTTACATTTCTAATTCTACCTCTTGTTTAGTTTAAAAAATTTTCCTTATCCATTGATCTGACCGGTAAACTAATCCATGCTTTCCTAATTTACCTATGGTACCACCCTTTTATGTCTAAATGATATACATATCTTGACCTGATCTTGGTATATGTTGTGAGTTCTTGGTCAATACCTATTTTCTGCTAAACTGTCTCAGGAGTTTTTGTTAAAGATATCTTCTTGTCTTAACAGTTTGGATCTTGGGTTTATCAAATACTAAATTACTATGGTCATTTACTACAAAGTATTGTACACATAATCTATTCTACTGATCTACAACTCTATTTCTTAGCCAATACTAGACCTGACTACAAGAATTTCTTTTGGCTTTTATCTCTTCATGTATATTCCCTTGATCACCTGCATGTTTTACTCCATTTATGGTATGGTATCCACTGGAACAGAGAACTCCAAGTGCAGGAGAGGAGTAAGAAATCTTTTTATACTTTATTTGCCATGCTGTCCAATGACATGCTTTCTGTTTGAACTATTTGGTCTGACTATTAAAAGAAAATTCATTGGTGGGGGCTCAAAAGCTATGGTTTTGAATAGGTAATGAACCTAAGAATGTCTCAAAACTAGAGGAGCTTTTTCCGAGGAGCATCATCATATTATGAAGTATCTGGCTCTGCAAATATCATTACCCATATTTTATAACTGAAAAACAAGATTCAACAAACCATTCTGGAGAGCAATCTGGAATTATGCCCCAAAAGTTATCAAACTGTGTATACCCTTTGATCCAGCAGTGCTACTACTGGGCTTATACCCCAAAGAGATACTAAAGAAGGGAAAGGGACCTGTATGTGCCAAAATGTTTGTGGCAGCCCTGTTTGTAGTGGCTAGAAGCTGGAAAATGAATGGATGCCCATCAATTGGAGAATGGTTGGGTAAATTGTGGTATATGAATGTTATGGAATATTATTGTTCTATAAGAAATGACCAGCAGGATGAAGACAGAGAAGCTTGGAGAAGCTTCTATGAACTGATGCTGAGTGAAATGAGCCGAACCAGGAGATCATTATATACTTTAACAACGATACTGTATGAGGAGGTATTCTGATGGAAGTGGATTTCTTTGACAAAGAGAAGATCTAACTCAGTTTCAATTGATCAATGATGGATGACAGAAGCAGCTACATCCAAAGAAAGGACACTGGAAAATGAATGTAAATTGTTTGCATTTTTGTTTTTCTTCCCGGGTTATTTTTACTTTCTGAATCCAATTCTTCCTGTGCAACAAGAGAACTGTTCGGTCCTGCACACATATATTGTATCTAGGATATACCGTGACATATTTAACATGTATAGGACTGCTTGTCATATGGGAGAGGGGGTGGAGGGAGGGAGGGGAAAAGTCAGAACAAAAGTGAATGCAAGGGATAATGCTGTAAAAAATTGCCCAGGCATGGGTTCTGTCAATAGAAAGTTATAATTATTAAAACAAACAAACAAATAAATAAATAAAAGAAAAAGAAAAGAAAAACAAGATTCAAGAGAAATTAAATGCTTTTCCAAAGTCATATGACTTGTGTCAGCCTCAGATTCAAATTCAGGGAGAACTAATTTTCTTTCCATTACAGAGATAAAGAGGCCAAAACATAGTCCCATGGGTTACAAACCAGGTGGAATTTAGGACATAAATACCAAAGAGCAAAGCAGAATAGGATATCCAATATCTCAGAGCTAGGAGGTCCTTCATCTTCATCCAATCCATCTCATCCCAGAAGAGGAATCCCTTCTTCAACATGTCTGACTTTTAGTATGGCAATCTCCATTCAGAGGTTAGTGATGGGGAACCCATCTGCTCCCATGGCAGCCAACTTTACTTTGGGACACCTTTAATTGTCAGCAATTTCTTCCATTTGTTATGCTGAAATCAGCACTTCTTTAACTTCTTTTTATTACTTATAGGTGTGCCAAGGAAGAAAAAATAATAATTCCTGGGCCGAGCAGAAAAAGGCAAATCCTTCTTTCATCTCTAAGAAATGTTATAATGTCCCTGACCCAGGATAGGGCCATATTGTCTTTAGAAACTGCCATCCTCAAAAGTCTATGTGAGCTTTGGCAGGTGACAGGGTCACCTGGGGAGCCTCATGGGAGTATGCTGTTGTATGTATGAATGTTGAAGGGAAGGGTTAGCTAGAGAAAAGAAAGCTAGCATTTATACAGCATGTTAAGAAATGCAAAGCACTTCACAAGTAGTCTGTCATTTTATTCCGAGAAAGAAGTGCTATTTTATTATCTGTATTTTAAAAAGGAATATATTGAGTAAGAGAGAATTAACTGATTTATTCAGGATCTTACAGTGATCTTACAGGATCCGTGTCAGAGGTTAAATTTGGACTCAGGTCTTCCTGTCTCTAAAACTTATGCAGTAGCCAGTTAGTCACTACTTTCCTCTAGGAAAAAGAAACTAGCAGAGCAGAAGGAAGGAAAAAAGAAAGAATTGTAGAAGCAGAATTTTTCTCTAAGTTGCATGTTTACCTATAGCAGTTTGCAGGCAAGACATACTTAGCAGCATTAGAAGCTATCCCATTTTATTGGTAGTATTTTGAATAGTTTCAGTGGACAGAAACGTGACCAGAAGTCAGTGCATAAGGAATACAGCCAAGTGGAGTCAACTATATGGATATCCATCAGTGTGTTGGAGTCAGTTCTCACTGATAGTGAAAACTGATTGTTATGGTTCACATTGATTAGATTACTTGCTGTCTAGGGGAGAGGGTAAGGGAAAGAAAGGGAAAAAATTTATAACAAGATTTTGTAAGGGCAAATGTTGAAAATTGTTCGTGTATATATTTTGAAAATAAAAAGTTTTAATTAAAAAAAGAAAAAAACTAAAGAAAAAAGAAAACTGATTGTTAAATTTTCAGGGTATGTTTTCACCTTGGAATTCAGCAAATGCAGCAAACCAGGACTGAATTTATTGTTTTGCTAATTGCCTTTTAGGTTTAAGTGATGGAGAAAACATTAAAAATTAAAATTAAAATGTACTATGTATATTTTTTGGTTTTATTGAAATTTTTTATTTTCAAAACATATGCAAGGATAATTTTTATCATTGATCCTTGCAAAACCTTGTGTTCCAATTCCACCCTCTTTCCCCCACCCCCTCCTCTAGATGCAATCCAATATATGTTAAACATGGTAAAATATATGTAAATCCAAAATAGGCATACATATTTATACAATTATCTTGCTGCACAAGAAAAATCAGATCAAAAAGAAAAAAAAGAGAAACAAAATAAAATTCAAGCAAACAACAAAAGAAGTGAAAATACTATGTTGTGATCCACACTCAGTTCCCACAGTCCTCTCTCTGGGTGCAGATGGCTTTCATCATCATAAAATTATTGGAACTGGACTGAATCATCTCATTGTTGAGAAAAACCACATCCATCAGAATTGATCATTGTATAATCTCAATGTTTCCATGTACAATGATCTGGTTCTACTTACTTCCCTTAGCATCAGTTCATGTAAGTGTCTCAGGCCTCTCTGAAATCATCCTGCCGGTCGTTACTTACAGAAGTATAATATTCCATAACATTCATATACACAATTTATTCAGCCATTCTTCAGTTGATGGGCATCTACTCAGTTTCCAGTTTCTTGGAAGCCCTCTACAAAGAGGGCTGCCACAAACATTTTTGCACATGTGGATCCCTTTCCCTCCTTTAAGATCTCTTTGGGATATGAGGATATAGAAATACTGCTGGATCAAAGAGTATGCACAGTTTGATAACCTTTTGAGCACAGTTCCAAATTGGGAAAGCCAATTGTTAAATATTTACCAGCATACCCCTAGCAATAAGGTACTTGAAATGTACTGAGAAGTCCAGTATATCCTGAGCAAAGCATCAAAGATCCTTCTCTATCCTTCTATGAGTATCTGAGACATCTCCTTTTTCTTGTGTTGGGGAGAGCAAAGGGTTAATTAGGAAGGAGTGCAACTGCCTGGATCCCTCTCTCAGGATTTGAGGGGACTGAAAAGAAATTGAATTGATGATCTAGAGGTTAGGAGAAGAGTCTTGGGGGATGTGCATGTTTGCTATTTGTTATTTTTGTGTTATTCACTTTGCATAGCTATTTTAAGTAAACTATCTTTTGTTTTTCCTTTACCATCATATGCAAATATCTGTGGCTGGTGAGATTCATAAGAATAAGACTGGGCTCTTGAGGAATAAAACTGGGAACTGAATAAAGGTCCTAGGAACCTGTTTGTAACAATTATGGGGTGGGAGGGATTACAAATAATTGAAGTTCGTGAATACATCATCCCTGTAGTAAATGGGAAAGTAAACTGGACATCACAGGACCTGTATTCAAATTCTAATTCTGCCCCTGTTACTCACTAACTCTATACAACTTTCTGCAGACTGAATCTCCTTTCCAAGCCTCAGGATCTCGTAGATAATATAAAGGGGCTGGATATGATGATGTACCTTGACTTCTTTGAACTCAGATATCTATGATCTCCTATACTTGTCTGGCCATCTCTTCTCCTGGCTAAATTTCACCTAAATTTCATCAGTCCCTTTTTATATCCATAGGGGAGGGGAGGGAAGAGGAGGAAGAAGAATGACAAACAAGCCCAAACATGCTTTATCTCAGTCTTTAACATGGTTCCTGTTCCTGAACTGGTCATTCCCCAAGTGATTTGCCTGAGGCCTATAAGTAAAAGTAATTAGATTCACTTGACTGGAATGAACAGAACAATTACTAACAGGTAAGCTATTGACACAATCAGAATGGAAAATTATAGAATGTCAAAGTTATAAGAAACTTTAGATGATAGGGTGTCACAGCTAAAAGGGAATGTAGATCATAGAATGTCAGAGCTGGGAGTGACCTGAGAAGACAGAATGTCAGGGCTGGGAAAGCCCTTAGAACTCAGGAGGTCAGAGATGGGAGGGCCCTTAGAACATGGGATGACAGAGCTGGAGGGCCCTTAGAACCCAGGGTGTCAGAGCTGGGAGGTCCTTAGAACCCAGGATGTCAGAGCTGGGGGGGGGGGGGGGGGGGGGGGGGGGGGGGGGGGGGGGGGGCGGGGGGGGGGGGGGGGGGGGGGGGGGGGGGGGGGGGGGGGGGGGGGGGGGGGGCGAGATTAGAATTTAGGAGGTCAGAGATGGGTGGGTCCTTAGAACCCAGGATGTGAGAGCTGGAGGGCCCTGATAATTCAGAACATAAGAACCCTAAAGGTAGTGATGCAAGGTATACAGCAAGATGGCCTTAAAGTTAGGCAGACTTAGATTGAAATCCTGTGTGACCCCAGTCCATAAACTCTCAGTGACCTCAGAAAATTGTTTGAAAATATAAGTCAAAGCCCTCAGGGGACAGAGTGGAGTCAAGTGTCAGGAACAATTTAGCTCTGATCCTGTTTCATACACTTCTGAATTATCTGATCCTAGGGTCTCTTCCTCTGTCAAATGGAATAATAAGAACACTTCTTCCCAGGATATTCGTGAAGATCAAATGAGATAACATCAGTAAGATACTTTGTAAATTCTAAACTGTCAGATAAATATGAGTTATTATCATTCTTCTTATTATTATTAAGAAAAATAGATGTCCTTCATTGGTGCAGGGGATTTTCATACTGGGAGTACCTGAACACCATTGGATATGGGAGTTTCTCCTAAAAGCTTCATTTTGAAGGAGTGACCGGGCCAGTTCTTTGGTGACTCCTTCACTCCCCATCTCTGGGCTTTTCTAATTTTTTCATCTCTATACCCCATGCCTTTTAAGCCCCCCTTTATATTACATATTTATATATTATTATTACTATAATATATATTAATATCAATAACAACATTTAATATAATTAAATAAAATTAATATGCTAATATGATATAATCAATCACTATATTATGTATTAGTCAATATATATTTTAAATATTTATATATGCAATATACAGTATCTTATAGAATATCTTATATAATATATTCAATTTAAGCTATGCATAATATATATAATATATAACTTGACATGTATAATATCCATATTGTATGCACATACACAGTCACATACACAAGTCATTAGAATGTGAGCCCCTTGAGGACAGGAATTATCTTTTTGCCTATATTTTTATTCCCTGAGTTTAGCACATAGTAAGCACTTAATAAATGCTTATTTATTTGTCCAAGAAATAACAACAAAAAATAACAATAAAAGATTGCAATGTAGAATATCTAAGCTGGAAGGGGTTTAGAGACCATCCAGGCCAAACCCTTTTTTTATATAGAGGAAAATACTTGATCAATTATTTAGCACATTATTCAAAAAGTCAGGACTTGAATCCATCTCCTTAACTCAAGATCCGGGGTCTTTCCTTTTCATTCCATCTCTTATAAAGCTAGATGGATCAATGGATAGAAGACAGGATCTGAAATCAAAAAGAGTTGAATTTGAATTTAGCTTCAAAGACTTACTATGTGACCTTAGATAAGCCACTTAATCTCTCTCAGCTTAATTTTCTCATCTGTAAAATGGGAATAATAATAGGACCTACTTTCCAGACTTTCTGTGAGAATCAAGTGAAATAAATTTGTAAAGAGCTTTGCAAATGTTAAAGTGTTACCTAAGTTCTAGTCATTACCATTATTATTGTTGTTATTTCCCCATCTAAATCTTATCTATGTATAGGGGTGTGCAGAAATAGTCCATCTCTCTCTTCTGTTTCCAGTGTCAGGAGATAACTCAGAAGAAAGTCTGTACTTGGGGGTAGAGAGAAGGAAGGAAAGACAGCAGGTAGGAATAAATTCTCCCAATCTTACCTTAGTGGAAATTAATGGACCAAAAATGAAGAATCATTTTGGTTCAGTGGAAAATACCATTGGTTTAGTGTAACAGAAGCCGAGCTCCAGTCTCAATTGTACCCTTCTCACTTTGGACCAGTTATTTTCTTTACCCAGTATTCGATTTCTTCCTCTGTGAAATGAGGGAATTGGACTAGAAGGCCTCAGGACTCTTTCAGGTCCCAGCTGATGATTCTAAGGTCCCTTTTATAGACTGACATCTCACCTTTCTCATTAGCCATAGCATCTCCATGGTAAGCAATAGAAGGACTTAGAAAGGAGTTTCTGTAACTGGAGCCTTAGAATAAACAATCCATGAATTAGGCAGATGGACTGCATTTTTTAACTTTGAACAATTCAGGTTGGTGCTCACTGGGCACCCCAAAGGGTCCAATTAAGAAGGGAAGGCTCCAGCCAGTTCCCCTGGGATGCAGCATCCCTCCAGATATTGTTTGTGGTAGAAGCTAATGGGTGGGAAGAATGAGATTCTTTGAAACTCAGATCCCTCCAAATCCAGGCCAGTGATCCCACTGGGGCAACAGCCAAAGAGAGCCAGGTGGCTACGTTTTCAAATGAAAAGAGACTGAAAGAGGAGCATTGGAAGGGAGATGGACTTCACCCTTTCTTTGTGAGCAACTTGCTGGGTAAAATGAGATGGATAGAGGATGTTCATTAATTTACTCAGCAGAAATTTATTAAGAGACTACTATCTATACCAGGCATGGTGCTAGGCCTGGGGATATGGAGGAGGGAAGAAAGGAAGGGAGAGAGAGAGGGAGAAAGAGAGAGGGGAGGGAGGCAGAGAGGAAGGAAGGGAGAGGGAGGCAGAGAGGGAGGGAAGGAGGGAAGAAGAGGAAGAGGGAAGGAGGGAAGGAGGGAGGGAAAGAAAGAGGGGGGGGAGGGAGGGAGAGAGAGACAAAGATAGAGACAGAGATAGAAGGAGAAAGAAAGGGACAAAGATAGAGACAGAAGCAAAGATAGAGACAGAGAGACACACAGAGATAGAGAGATACTTAAGTAATTAAAAATAAAGTATATACAAAATCAATACAAATTGATTTCTGTGGGAAAGAATACTAATGATCTACTCAGCCTAGTATAGAAGGGGTGCACTAGAGCTAAACTTGGTTGAACATTCCATGAGGTGATGATGGGTAAGGATGGTGTTCTAGACAGGCAAAAGCATGGAGGTGGGAGATGGAACAGCAAGTAAGCCAGCTTGGCTGGACAACAGTGTGTATGAATCACAGAACTGGTGAACTAGGCTAAAACCAAATAATGAATAGCTTTCAATGCCAAATGGAAGGTTTCTAAGTTCTTTTCCAGTTCTATAATCTGTAACCCTGGGATCTTATAATCCTAGGTGAAGAAGTAACTGAAAAACCAGCTGAATATTCTTGTCATGGTCAGGTACTTATTGTATTTACCTCAGCCAAATCACCCCTCCTCATTTCTGAGTGTCCTTTTTTGCTAACCTGTAAAATGAAAAGTCAGGTCTCTTTGTTTTCTGATATTCTTTCCAGCCTGGGATTCTAGGACCAAAGTCTTTCTGAGGAAGGATTCCCCTCACCTCTTATTCTCTAAGAAAGGCCCTACTGGGGTATACCTTTCTCCCTTCTCCCTCCCCTTCATAGGCTAGACCTAGCCAAGTTGGATCCTTGCCTTTCATGAAACAATTTTCAGGCTTTTGACTGTTCCATCACCTGCCTCTGAAAGGCCCTCATGCTATCTCATCTCATCTCAGGCTGAAAAGACAGCAATGAAAAGAATGACAGTTAACACTTACATAGCACTTACTATACCAGGCACCACGCTAAGCACTTAACAATTATTATCTCATTTGACCTTCACAACAACCTCAGGAAGAGGCGACATTATCCCCATTTTAGTTAAGAAAACTGAGATAAAATGGCTTCCCCAAAGTCACACAGTTAGTAACCTTTTGAAGTCATCTTAGAATTCAGGTTCTGACTGCTGGTCCAGCGCTCTCTCCACTGAGCCACCTAGCTGCCTTTGGTCAGGGACCCTATCATGTTTATTTTTGTAGCACTTCTCTCAATTCATAGTGACTATAAATTGTATCTATATATAATATTATATATATATATATATATATATATATATATATATATGTATAAATTGTATCAGATTGGGGACTCCTTCCATCTGTACAGATGATGGTATGTTCCATTAATCTAGCAATCAACACACCAAGTAACAAATATTAAGCAGCTACTTTGTGTCAAGCACTGGGCTGTGCATGCTTTGGGGAGCCAAAGTCAAAACAGTTCCGGGCTTCCCGAACCTTACGTTCTACCAGGGCAAATATTGTTATTGCTTGTCCTTCCTTCTCGAGCACCATGACATCAGGGAGGCGATGACATGATGTGCCAGTGAATTGGATTTCAGTGAGGGAGGGCTGTGTAAAGTCACCCCTCCAGAGCCATCTGGGTTCAGTGGCCAGACTTCAGTCATAATGCCTGGAGATGGCCCTGGATACAGTGGGAAACCTTGGCTTTTTTTAAGCTAAGGTCTTCAACAGGTCTCAGTTTGACAGTGGCAACACCCATTCAGTGATTGAGGTCAGGTAACAATTGAGGCAAAGATATATACATATATTAATATGCATCAATTAAATAGGGCAGCTATGTGGTGCCACAGTGCATTGGGCACCAGACAAGAAGGTGGAAAGAATTATTTCCCTGAGTTCAAATACATACTCAGAGATTTACTAATGGTGTGGCCCTGGGGAAACCATTTCACCCTGTTTACCTCAATTTCTTCATTGCATAAAATTAACTGGAATAGGAAATGGACAAAGCATCTTTTCCAAGAAAATCCCAAATGAAGTCATGAAGAGTCGGACATAATTGAAATGGCTCAGCAACAACTACAAAAATGGTACAAAATTGTCCTGCCTTTAAGACTCTTCTATTCCACAGAAGGAGATGAGATGTGATTATAGAAAGGGTCCAACGGAGTTTGGGGAGGGAGAGTACCAGCAGCTGGAGGACATCAGGGAAGGCTTGAGGGAGAAGGTGGTACCAGAGCTGAAATTTGAATGAAACTTGGGATTCTAAGAGTCAGCAGTGAGGAGGAGAGAGAAACATAGACATAGGGCCAGTGCTCCTGAACTCTAGTGGAAAGAGAACTTCGATTGCCAGACCGAGGTGTTTATATTTGATGTGAGAGGGAGGAGGATTTGATTGAATAGGGAATTTATTGAGTAGGAGAGTGATAGGGTGAGACGTGGGTTCCAAGAGAATCATGCTGGCAGTGGCGTGGAGGATGGATTGGAGAGGAGAGACCAGATGGGAGGCTCTTATAATAACCTGAGAGGGGGTGAGTGTTTGAGGTAGAGGATGGAAGAGCTGTGTGAGTCATTTATTCACTTAACTTTTGTCCTGTCATTTTTCGTCATATCCAACCAACTTTTCATGAATCCATTTGGGGTTTTCTTAACAAAGATACTAAAGTGCTTTGCCCATTTCCTATTTCAGTTCATTTTACAGATGAAGAAACTGAGGCAAACAAAATTAAATCACATAGCTAGTATGAGTGTGGGTTTGGATTCAAAGAGAAGGATCTTCTTGACTCCAGGTCCCATTTTTTATTACATACCTGGCACTAATTCAGTATTGGTCACTATTCTAGTTTCTAGAGATATGAGGAAAACATTAGAAAACAGCTCTTGTCTGAAAGAAACTTTTATTCCCCAGGGTAGGAAACAATTGTACATTCTAGGTAAAGACAACACATACACAAACTTAAGTGGATAAAGGTGGTGGTGATGGTAATAGTGATTAATTTGAAGCTCAGAGATGTGACAGAATTCAGAATTCGAATACAGACCCCTTGATTCCAAATACAATTCCCTTTTCCCAGTCCTGCTCTGCTTTTACAGGAGCACCCAGTGAGCCTCTTCTCCCACTCCGCTACCTGGACAGCCAAGCCAGTCCAGCAGAGCATGGCCATGGAAAACTGACTGTGTCTGTATACATTTGTTGGGATGATTATTTTGCCTTCAGGTGCTATCAGGGCTCTAGAAATCCCTGCCTCTCCCCCGATCCTGCCATCTGAGCGCTGAGGCAGACAGTGCCTATCGCCAGCTTTATAGATGCATTTAATCACACTAAATCAATGCCTCACGAGGGGGAGGTTTAAAACCAATCTTGTATGCAACACCGCTCACGTTGAAAAGGCCCATTACAACCCGATCAATCAATAGGCCCTGTAACAGTAAAGTAACTCCTGCATCGAATCAATGATGCTTATGAAGTCAGAGAGGGGTCTGAGGCTTTTATTTTTTTTACCCTTCTTTCTCCCACATCCTTTCTGAAATAGCCAACAGCCTATTGAATTAAATAGCAGTACCTCTGAGGTGAGAGTAATATTGCAGGCTGAAACAATATTGTATCTCCTAAAAAAGAGACTAGTAACTAATAACCATTAACTCAATTATGACCCAACTAGGATGTCAGAGCTAGAAGGGACTTTGGAACCCAGGATATCAGCTCTGGAAGGGAATTTGGAACCAGGGATGTCAGAGCTAGGAGGGGCCTTGGAACATAGATGTCAGAACTGGGAGGGCCCTTAGAAAAGGATGTCAGAGCTGGGAAGGGCTTTAGAACCCAGGATGTCAGAGCTGGGAGGGCCCTTAGGACATAGAATAAGAGAGCTGCCTGAAGCTTCAGTACATAGAATGTACTGAATGAGGAAACTCATCTACCTTGCCCAGTTTGAGGAAAAAATATGAAGAAAGATAAAATTAAAAGCTAGCCCCTGACCTCAAGGAAATCCCATTCTAATGGGAATGGGGGAGAAATAACATGTATATAACTAGTCACATACAAGATACATTCAGAGTGAATGAGTGAATCCGAAAGGGGAAAATATTAGCAGATGGATTTTTTTTTTTTTAAATAATGTAGGCTTTGAGCTAAGTATTGTAGGAAGCCAGAGAACCCCAGAGATGGCAGGTGAGAAGGTAAGTGTCCCAGGGTAAGGGGATAACTCATGTCAAGGAACAGCAGATAGACTATTGTAGCTGAACTGTGAAATGTGTGTAGGGGAGTAAAGTATAAGCAATCTAGAAAAGTAGCAGTGAGCTGCCACACTAAAGACTTCCATCTTGGAAGTAAATAGTAAGAACTGAATGGAATACCTTGAGCAGAATGGTTATATAGTTAGTTCTGAACTTAGAAAATAGTCACTGGGGCAGTTGTGTAAAGGATGGATTAAAGTTGGGGGAGATCAACTAACAGACTATTATGATACTCACCATGAGAGGTGATGATGGCTTTTTGTTTGGAGGGAATGGTTAGCTCCAGATGTTGAGAAGATAGAAATAACATCTGCCACTGAATTGAGGGTATAGGCTGAAAGGGAAAGAGGATGGCACTAAGGTTAGGTTTTGAACTCTTTTGTGTCCCCTCCAAAATTCATGTGAGTCCTCTCTTATTTGCTAGGGCTTCAAAGGTTCTTGGGATTTCAAGGTGGACCTTTCCTTAAAGAGGATCTAATCTAAACAATTCATCTTATAGATAAAACCCAGAGGGAAGAAGAGTCATATCCTAAATGCAGCTGGGATTCAAAGTGCAAGTTAGAGAGAAATGAAGACTTGGCTGACATGGGCACCTTCCTTAAAAGGAGGTTATGGGAGAAGCTGGGTAGTCAGAGAGAGAGATCCTAGGGCTAGTAGGTACTTCCAATATTTAAGTTGCAGGGCTGGAGTGAGCTCCAAAAGGTCTCTGAGGCATGGTGGGAAAAGCCCAGCGTTCAACATGGCAAAGAATGAAAACAGTGTACCTTTTTTACTTGGGCTCTTGAAAGGTGAAGACAAGGAAGAAATTTACTTCCTCTGTGAACTTGCAGCCCTTGCTCAACAGTTCTGGGATATTAGAGTTTGTAGAACCAAAACTTCAGATCCAGATCAAGTGGTCCATATCTGAAGCTAGGCAAAGGAGAAGGCAGCTATGCAGAGTATTGAGACCAAGTTCTCTGCCCTGCCTCTGCATCTTGCCTTAACTCTGACTGAAGGCCATCTCCAATCTATAACTTCTTACTGGATCCAGAGGGCTCTGCAGGACAAAATGAAACTGCTGACTTTGTACACCCCACCCTCACTTAAATCCAATTGATTTACATGTCATGGTATCACTTCCCTGATGTCATGGTCCTTTTCAAAGAAGGACAAACAACAACAACAACAAAATAACAATAGCTATCACATTTCCATAAGGCTGATGAGATTAGTCCCAAACACCTTGATTGGGTGGAGACAAGCTGATACAGCCTTTCTCTGAATGTCAGGCCTCCCTTAACCATCATAGTGGAAGAGAGAAATCCTCTGCTCTCATTGGCTCCCATTTACTGATTTGATAATAACCTCAGGAAGCAGGGATCCCTCTCTTTGGTGATCCAATGATACCCTTCTCTATGCAGTAGCTGCAATTTCCAGCCAATCCTATGGCAGGCATACTGGGGAATTCAAGAGAATAAGATACATTTCCTGCCCTGGAGGCTTACAGACTTCCAATCTATAAAGGATCTTGTCCAATAATGACTCATACATTTGAAACTATTTGAGCAGGAGACAAGACAGTAATAACATCAAGTGTATTTCTCTGGTACAGACAATGAAGCTTATTCAGTGAAGAGATAGAGCTCATCATAGAAAGTTCCTGAAGAAGGTAGACTCTGAGCTGAGCTGTGAGGGACTTGAGTCAATTCACAAAAAGTAGGGGAGATACATGGGGGGCGGTGGGGGGGGGGGGGACTTACTTACCTGGAAGGTATTGTGGCAGAGGGAGGTAAAACATGAACAAAGTGAAGATTGCCATATAGACCATAATTTTAGAGTTGGGAGTACTTTTAGAAGTCTCTTAGTCCAGTCCTTTCATTAGATGGATGAGGAAGCTGAGAACTTGAGAATCAGATCATTTGGTTAGGGTTACATAGCCAGTAAGTAGCTCTGTCAGGCTTTGCCCCAAGTAATCCCATTTTATAATCATAAATTTAAAGAAGGAAATTGAATCAATCTCTCTGTCTAATAGATATGGACACAGGCTCATTAAGGTTAAACAACAACAACAACTTATCCAAGATCAAAAGGTGATAGCTATTCTTTTGGAAGAGACATTATCTCACTGAAATGTTCAATTTTGGCATGAGGAAACTGAGGCCCAAAGAAATTAAGTGACTTGCCCAGTCACACATCTATTAAGGAATAATGACAGGATTTTAATCCAGATCAACAGTACATAACAAACATGTGGTTGTTGTTTACTATATAGCAGAGGGACTAAGGTAGTTGCCACACAAAACAGAATTATAGGAACCACTTAGTCTGCCAAGAAGTGGGCAAACATTTATTAAGTACTTACTGTATGTTCTCATTATAATAAAGGAAACAACATGTAGGCAAGTGGGTACCTATAGGATATATACAAAGTAGCGAGAAGGCATTTTTCAGAGGGAAGGCACTAGTTGGGGAACTGGGGGGAGAGGAAAAGCCTCTTCTGGATGGAAAGTGAGATTTCAACTCTTATAGGACACCAGGGAAGTCCAGAGGAAGAGAAGAGGGGGAGGGAACCTTAAATCCTTTGCATCATCTACCCCCACCTACCTCCCCCACTTCAGATCCGAGCCCCTTGGGGTACCAGACAAGGCTCCCAATTTCATCAGGGAAGGAGGCTCTCCTCTCCAAGGAGAGAGACTGAGTGAGCCAATAAAAGTCACTTGATTTTAGCCTCACTTTGGAAATCGATGAGCTATGATTGCAAACCCAGTCTGTGTGGGCAGCATGGTGAAGCTTAGCTAATCTTAGCTGTTTCTAGCCTGCTCTGGCCTCGCCATGGATCACCAGTGAAGCCCAGGGAAGCATTATCGATCTCTTGACTAAAGCGTCCTAATGAAATACAAATCTGCTCTCATTTAGAGAGCCATCTGTCACAGCCATACAGGAAAAAAGCAACACGCAGAACAATAACCATAATTTAATTTTCGGCCCCTACCTTCTCTCCTCCATGAGTTGAGCTTCTGCTCTCCCTGCTCATCCCTGGGAAATCAATAACAGTTACTGTTTTAACTTTGTCAAAGACTGGCAGGGAAGAAAAAAGTCATCAATAGCATCTTAAAGATATTCCCAATTATGTGTAAGTCACCTGCTACAAGGACTTTTGGCAGATTCATGATGAGTTAAAAGCAATATGGAAGAGCTGGAGTCGGTGCCAGTTTAATTTGAGGCTCCCTTCCTTGATTCTATTCCATTTAATAAATCAAGCAATTATTAAGTGCCTACTATGTGCCAGGAATTGTGCTAGGCACTGAATATACATACCAATCAATCCACAAGTATTTATTAAATGCTTATTCTGCAAAAGCATAGGACCAATACAATAGTTCCTGCTTTCAAGGAGCTTACATTCTCCTGTGGTAAAATAACATGTACAAGAAAAGTAAAAATAAAATTTATTTGACATTTTTTTTAATTAATTAGGAAACAGATCACTAATATATGGGGAAGTCAGGGAGGGCCTCTTGTGGGAGATGTGACCTAAGTTGAGCCTTGAAGAAAATCTGACATTCCAAGAAGTAGAGGTGAAAAAGGAAGGCATACAAAAGTAGGGAGATGAGAGATTGCAAGTGCATGAGGAGAAAATCAGTTTGAGTTGGAATGCTGAGTATAAGAGAACGGATGATATAAATAGTATCTGGACAAGTGTATAAGAGCTGGATCATAAAGTTTACCATTTATGAGCCTATTATTTCCAAGAGAAGAATTGGTATTTCATTCTAGAGGTAATGGGGAATCTTTGAGGCTTCTAGAGTATGGGGATGACAGTCAGAATTACTTGTTGTTCCCAAAATATGCTGTTTTGACATATCTAAAAATGTTTCTAAAACTATCTTTGTTTTATATGCTTAATTTTTTTTTGAATTTTAGTCTATCCCACCAATTTTTGCATGTATGAACTCTGGAAATCTAGGAATGAAGCTATTAACACCAAGAGGAAAAAAAAAAAGAACACAGAAGTCCCTAGTGAGAAGGAGCTATGAGGAGGAGGCATGGCAGCTGACTTCCAGTATATTGAAAAGGGATAAGACTTGTTCCTTTTGGCCTCAGAGGACAAATTCCAAGAGCAATGGGTGGAAATCCCCAAAGAGATGATGTCAGCAACAAAGCTGCTCACATGGGATCCTCCTCCTAGGAGATCCAGAAGTATAGTTTGGACAAGATGGTAGCCAAGTTCCCTTCTGACCACCAAATTCTGTTATTTTATTAGATGCTAGAAAAGAATAAACTAGAATATAAGCAAAGAATTCAGGAGAATGGCATCTCCTTGAAGAAATTTCCTATTGCCTGTTTACCCCAGTGAGTAGCATTGTGCCTGGCACATATTAAGTACTAAATAACTGTTTTTTAAATGAATGAAGTCATGAATTAAAAGAATCAAGTCTCAAAAAGCTCTGGCTAGCCACATTAAGGATTAGCTTCTGCTCTGCACTGGATATCTACTGGTTAGCCCCCTTTTCTCACCCCATCCTCTACCAAGCTATTGAAAAATCCTTTGTTTTCCTTTTTTTCTATAGTTACAAGTATATTTCTAGCCTCAGCATGGATCTTGTCATTATTTTCAGTTTCAAATTCAATAAACATCATTCATTATCTATTATGTACAGTGCACTTTGATAATGGAGATGTGTGTGTGTGTGTGTGGGGGGGGGGTGTATGTAGGGATTGAAGTGTGTTCTGGGTCCATGATTTCATTGGTATTAGAGAATTCCCAGTATAGAGTTCCATAGTGAACCAATGAACAAGTATTCATTGAGTATTTGCTATGTGCTAGCCACTGTACAAAGCAGTGAGGTTCTAGGACAAAATAAAGTTAGTCCCTGCCCTCAAGGACTTTACATTGTAATGTAAAATTAAAAGACTTCTCTTCAATTTGTGCTTTTTTGAGAGTTGATGGGGTTGCTGTGAAGTTCAGTGATTTGTCCATGGTCACATAGTTTGTATGCTTGGAGGCAGGATTTGAATCTAGGTCTTTCTTCCAAGCTGACTTTTAGACTGACCTGTCCTCTATCCATGATGGTATCGTATCTCTCTTGGAGGAGATACAATGGTTTAAGAGAGCAGGGTCTGTCTTCATGACAATCAGTGAAGCATACAATCAGGACTACAAAAAACGTCTTGTTCAACTCATATCTGAGCAGAGATACTTGGAATGGAAATTCAGACTTTGGAACTGTAGTCTTAGCAGAATTGTGTTCATCTTTGAGTGAGTCTGGAAAGAGTGACCAAGACGGTGAAGAGCGTTGATTTCATGATATATGAAGGTCATTTGAATGACCTTGGGATGTTGTTCTGGAGAAGAGAAGATGGGGGAGAGCAGGGGATATGATACTCATGTAGAGAAGGGATTAAATTTTCTCATCTTGGTCCAAAAGAATAAAGGATGGATATTGCAGAGGCATTTTTAGTTGTGATTTTAGGACATATTTCTTAATAAGCAGAATTTCTAAATGTTGAATTTGCTACCTAGGGAGGTAGTGGGTCAGAAACTGGATGATCACTTGTCATTTATGTCGCAGGGGAATATTTCTGCAATTATGAGTTAGACTAGCTGATCTCTGAGGTTCCATTAACTTTGAACTTCTGTGATTCTATGATTTTAGAAATCATACAATTCAATTTGCTTTTTGTAGATAAGGAAATGGAGGCTCAACCTTGCCCAAGGTTGCCTATGACCAATTCTCAGAGAGGATAAGGTCTGTAACTCTAGCACTTGGCAACACAATGAGTACATAAGGTCTTCTCATTGGGTACGCAGAAGGCCTTACCAAGTTTTTTGGTCAAATATAAATTGTTTATGAACATCTAGATATGGAGACCCTCCCTCCTCCCACTCCCTACTCCAGTTCAGTCCCATACAATCTTTAGGGAATCTGGTCTGATGGCTTCTACTTCTTGGAACACTGACTTCTTTGCCACGGGGATGGTCTCAAATGCTTCTGTAAGACATTAGGCATCTGGAGAAGTTACAGAAACTTATACAGTCCCCTTCCTGTATCTCAGTCAGATACTGCACTAATGATAAGAAAGAGACATGATGGATCAGGTAAATAATTCCTCAAGAAACCCAGAGAATATAATAACACACTTTCCGTGCTCTAGAGCAGTGGTTCTCAAACTTTTGTTTTCAGTATCTTTATCTTATTAAAAATTATTGAGGATCTCTCCAAAGTGTTTTTGTTTATCTGGATTATATTTATAGATATTTACCATATTGGAAATAAAAACTATTTTTGAATTTATAGACCTTCTAAAAGGGTTTCAGAGATCCCCAGGATTCTCGAGACCATACTTTGAGAACCACTGCTTTAAAGGATCACCTGAGTCTCACTCTCACTGTATAAACAATTCAAACCCCTAAAAAATACAAAGGTCAGTTATTCAGCTTAATTTAATATATAGGCACTGAGAGCAGCTCTTTTTCTTCCTTAAATATTTTCCAACATTCTCTAACAGCCTATTCTCCCCAGAAGATTCCTCCATCCCTGTTGGTGAGTTTATTGTATAGCCACCATTTTGAGAAACTACCCAAGCCAACCATTCTCACTCCTTCAACACTTTCCTGACTCTGGATTTCACTATTGTCCTTGCAGCTTTCTTATCCTAAAACATGCCTTTCTCCACATGGCCTTCTTACCCTGGAAAATCTCACTGTCCTTGGGGCTCTTTCTTATTCCAGTGAAACATATTTTAAGGCTTTGGTTATGTCCATGATTAATTAGAGCAGGGGAAGGGAATTAGCCTAGAGAATAGAAGATGTAGGTGAGATACACATTGGCTTTTCCCAAATATTTGAAAAGCTATCACCTAAAAGAGAAATTAGACTTCCAAGCCAAGCCAATCCAATCCAATTCAATCTAATTCAATCCATTCCAAACCAATGAATATTTATTAAACAGCTACTCTGTGCATCATTCTAAAAGCTGAAGATAGAAAGAAAAAATAGTCTCTATACTTAAGAAGGTTACATGCTATTTGGGAAATATGATATCTAAGCAATAAGTATATAAATAATAATTTTAGTAGGGAGAGAGAGAGAGAAGGAAAGGAGAATCATTTCTGGGTTTTGTTCCAAAGGGCAGAATTAGCAGCACTGAGGAAGAATTGAAAAAAATGTAAATATAAATAACACTGATGTCAGGAAAACCTCTCTAAGAACTATAGACTCAAGATGATAGGAAAAGAGAATGATAAATGTAGGATGTGGGAAAACTGGGACACTAATTGGAGCTGTGAATTTATTCAACCATTCTGAAGAGCAATAAGAGCTATCAAGCTGTGTACATTCTTTGATCCAGCAGTCTCACTACTGGGTCCCAAAGAGATCATAAAAAAAGGGAAAAGGACCCATATGTGCAAAAAATATTTATAGCAGCCTCTTTTTGTAGTGTCAAGAAACCGGAAATTGAGTGGATGCCCATCAGTTGGGGAATGGCTGAATAAGTTATGGTATATGAATGTTATGGAATAATATTGTTCTATAAGAAATGACCAGCAGGATCGTTTCCGAAAGGCCTGGAGAGACTTACATGAACTGATGCTGAGTGAAGTGAGTAGAACCAAAAGAACATCATTGTACACAACTACAGCAAGATTACATGATGACCAATTCTGATGGAGGAAGTGATTCTTTTCTTTCTTTCTTTCTTTCTTTTTTTTATTTAATAGCCTTTTATTTACAGGATATATGCATGGGTAACTTTACAGCATTAACAATTGCCAAACCTCTTGTTCCAATTTTTCACCTCTTACCCCCCACCCCCTCCCCCAGATGGCAGGATGATCAGTAGATGTTAAGTACATTAAAATATAAATTAGATACACAATAAGTATACATGACCAAAACGTTATTTTGCTGTACAAAAAGAATCAGACTCTGAAATATTGTACAATTAGCTTGTAAAGGAAATCAAAAATGCATGTGGGCATAAATATAGGGATTGGGAATTCAATGTAATGGTTTTTAGTCATCTCCCAGAGTTCTTTCTCTGGGCATAACTGGTTCAGTTCATTACTGCTCCATTAGAAATGATTTGGTTGATCTCGTTGCTGAGGATGGCCTGATCCATCAGAACTGGTCATCATCTAGTATTGTTGTTGAAGTATATAATGATCTCCTGGTCCTGCTCATTTCACTCAGCATCAGTTCGTGTAAGTCTCTCCAGGCCTTTCTGAAATCATCCTGTTGGTCATTTCTTACAGAACAGTAATATTCCATAATTTTCATATACCACAATTTATTCAGCCATTCTCCAACTGATGGACATCCATTCAGTTTCCAGTTTCTAGCCACTACAAAAAGGGCTGCCACAAACATTCGTGCACATACAGGTCCCTTTCCCTTCTTTATAATCTCTTTGGGATATAATCCCAGTAGTAACACTGCTGGATCAAAGGGTATGCACAGTTTGATAACTTTTTGAGCATAGTTCCAAACTACTCTCCAAAATGGTTGGATTCGTTCACAACTCCACCAACAATGCATCAATGTCCCAGTTTTCCCGCATCCCCTCCAACAATCATCATTATTTTTTCCTGTCATCTTAGCCAATCTGACAGGTGTGTAGTGGTATCTTAGAGTTGTCTTAATTTGCATTTCTATGATTAATAATGACTTGGAGCATCTTTTCATATGACTAGAAATAGTTTCAATTTCTTCATCTGAGAATTGTCTGTTCATATCCTTTGACCATTTTTCAATTGGAGAATGGCTTGATTTTTTATAAATTAGAGTTAATTCTCTATATATTTTGGAAATGAGGCCTTTATCAGAACCTTTGACTGTAAAAATATTTTCCTAGTTTATTGCTTCCCTTCTAATCTTGTCTGCATTAGTTTTGTTTGTACAAAAACTTTTCAGTTTGGTATAATCGAAATTTTCTATTTTGTGATCAGTAATGATCTCTAGTTGGAAGTGACTCTTTTCAACAATGAGAAGATTCAGGTCAATTCTATGTGATGAAGAAAGCCATCTACAATCAGAGAGAGGACTATAGGGACTGAATATGAATCACAGCATAGTATTTTCATTTT
This sequence comes from Sarcophilus harrisii, assembly GCF_902635505.1. Lineage (NCBI taxonomy): Eukaryota > Metazoa > Chordata > Mammalia > Dasyuromorphia > Dasyuridae > Sarcophilus > Sarcophilus harrisii. Next base: position 552,417,206 of record NC_045428.1, read on the forward strand.
TTGTTGTTGTTTGCTTGCTTTTTGTTTTCTTTCTCATTTTTAAATCCTTTTTGACTTGATTTTTCTTATGCAACCTGATATTGCGGAAATATGTATAGAGGAATTGTACATGTTTAACATCTATTGAATTACTTGTTGGCTGGAGGAAGCAGTTGGGAGGAAGGGAAGGAGAAAAAAATTTGGAGTACAAGGTTTTGCAAGGGTGAATGTTGAAAACTATCTTGAAAATAAAAAGCTATTACTTTAATAAAAGAAAAAAAAAAAAAAGAACTACAGCCACCCTACAGTGGGATGGGAGTCTTGGAAGGTAATGAATTTCCCCTCCTGGTGGTCTCCAGCAAAAGTTCCAAGACCACTCACTGACTACATTTGCAGAACAGATTTTTGTTCTATTGGTTAGACTAGGTGACCTCTGAGGCTTTTTCCTACTCTGAAATTCTGTGATTCTGGAGAATATTCACCCTGAATGTCTGGCCATGCACAGAGTAGTCCTTATGTGGGATTCAGAAAGGTTGGGCTGTCCTTCCAACCCTGCTGGAAGCATTGCCTAGAGCAGATGTATGTTGAGTGCAGCAATAACCTCCCATCAGACCCCAATCCAAAGCTCCATTACAAATTGTAGGGCACCGAGGACATTTTTAATGGAGGTTACATCCATATACATAGGGCTATTAGCCTAGTTCAGGAGGTTAGGGCATCTGAATGGTGCAGTAGATAGAATAGTCAGGAAGAGCTTAGTTCAAATCTGGCCTAAATATCTGTGTGACTCTGGGCTAGTCACTTACTTATCTGTGAAAAAATCGGGGAAATAATAGCAGCTGCTCTCAGAGTTGTGTGAGGATCAAATGAAATAATAACTAAAATTTTAGCACAGTGTCTGGCACATAGTGAGTGCTATAGAAACACATACACATATAATACTCAAATATATGTATGTATGCATGTATGTATAGATGCTTATTATTATTATTTATTATTGAGATTACAATTAGCCTAGTCCAGAAGCAGCAATTCTGGCCCACTGAATCTAAGATTATTCTTCTCCTGACTCTGTTGTTGGCTTTCTGAACTTTAAAACCATATTCTCTCTATTCCTGGATCTCAGTGGAACTTCTTTCTGTGTCTGGGGCCTCTTCATCCTGGAAGAGCCAACCATGTCTGCTGCCTCCTCATCCAGCCATATCCCTCTTCACGGTCTTTCCTCTTCTCCCATTGGTGAATTCCTCCTAGATCCCTCATTTTATGGAAAGCCCAGATCAGTTTACCATCATTCTTCTCCTGGCTTCCTTTTTGACTTTCTACATTTCCAAAACATGCCTCCAAACCAGGTACCTCCATCTTTGTCTTCCACATCCTGCTTTTTGGCTCTCTTTTATGTCATATCTTCCTCCATTAGAATGTCAATTCTGTAACAACGGAAACTGACTTTCTTTCTGCTTCTATTTGTATTACTAGTGCTTCATGCAATGCCCAAGACAAAGTAAGCACACTTTCCTTCTGTCCCTCACTGGATCACAGAATTAGAGCTACAAAGGTTCTTGGAGATCACTTGAAAAGCTCTATTGCTTTAAGGCTAGGGTACCAAATTTGAAGTCAGAACCCTGGGTTTAAATCTGTTCCTATATATTTATCACTAGTACTCATTTCAGCAAATCACTAAGCCTTAATTTCTTCATCGATAAAATGAATCCACAAACAGCCTAGATCTAATTCATATGGTTGTCATGAAGATCAAATGAGATGGTATCTATAGGATTTTGAAAGTGCAAAATAAACATGAGCTACTCTCATCATCATCATCATCACCATATTTATGCCCCCCTTTCCCCCCAGAGGAAGACCAGAGCAATGAAGCATCTTGGCCAGGCATAGAACTCTAAGTGGTAAATAGAGCTTTTTGACTACTCTCCCAGCTCAAGATCCAGGTTCCTCTCTGGATACTATGACCCACTCTTTGACAATTCCAAAGACTACTAACATTTTGGTAAAGAATGTCCATCTTCCAACTCCTCTATCAGTTTTCCAATACTACTTGTCATGTTGTTTCCTTTGACTATCAGTCTGAGAGTTTCATTTTCCTAATCTGAGTTCCCTTAGAGCAGGAACCATGCTTTATATTTCTTAACATCTCCTTCTACTTAGAAAATGTTTAGTCAATGTTTGTCGAATGAGTGTAGAGCTGATAACAGGCTCGTTAGCTTTGCCAAATCTTTCCTTGGGAGTGCATTGGCTGATGCATAAACAGCATCATCCCCTTCCTCCTGGTGCTCCAACTCATACAGAGGCATTCTGTGAAGGTACTCGGTATACAATAAACTCCAGCTGTTCCCTAATGCCTCTGATATTAAATATGCATTTTCCCTTTTTGGCATTTAAAGCCCTTTATAACCTAGATACAACATAACATTCCAGTCTGTTTACATCTTAATTTTCTAGCCACTTAGTTGCTCTGAGCTTAGGAAAGCTGGTTAGTGCAATGGATAGAGAATGGGGAGATCTGAGTTCAAATCCAACTTCAGACACTTACTAACTGTGTGACTCTGGGCAAGAAGTAGCCTTTGTTTGCTCTAATCTACTGGAGAAGGAAATGACAACCCATTCTAGTATCTTTGCCAAGAAAACCTCATGAACAATGTTGGCGTGCTATGGTCTGAAATGACTGAACAGCAGCAACATCTTCTTTAGTCTATTTAAGCCAACTGCTTGCTCTTTTTCACACACATTTCTTTATCTCCCATCTCTTGGCCTTTGTACTGACTGTCTCTCATGTCTCTACTCCCCCCCCCCCCCCCCCCCCCGTGTCTTCTTGGAAGCCACGTGTTATTTTTTTCTTAATCAAGATTCAAATCAAATCTTCCACAAGAATACTTTCTTGGACCTCTGCCTCTCTCAGAAATCTACTTAAGTATTTTGGGTATATAGCCAGGTATAGTAGATAAAGAGCTGGCCTTGAAAGCAAGAAGACTGCCAGCGTCTCACAGTGACTGAATGCACCTGGGTAAATCAGTTAAAGTTTATGTTCTAGACAAATCTCTAAGATTATAATTTGCAGAGAAGTTTCTAACCTGCAGTGGTAATAGATATTTACTCACTCAAACATTCTCTATACCAGTGAGATTACAAATTTCCCTATGTATTTATTATCATGTATTATATTAGATATTACATATAAAACATGTATCTTAAAATATTATATATGTTGTTCTTTTTATGGTGCTTTTTATGTTGTTCTTCCCAGCTTGCTGGCTATATATAAGGACTATATTTTATGGGAGAAGGGGTTCCCCACAATCATTTGAGTTGCAGAGAAAGTAAAAGAAACTATGGAGTCCAGTTATCATGTACACTGAATGTAAGAATCTGGACATTCAGTGGACCAGCCCAACTAATTGATATTCAATCTTCCACTGACACCAGGTAGGAGATATTCAAAGTCATGTCAGCTGTCTTCCTTGAATACTGGTACAATGACTCCACTCCAAAGAGGACTAATTCTTTACCTTCCCCTGAACTTATACTCACACTTGCTTCGCAGTTGTATGTAAGATTTTTAACATTTATTTTTTAAATTTTGCGTTCTAAATTTTTTCCTTCTCCCCACCCATCACCCCCTCTTGAGAAAGCAAGCCATATGGTATCCATTATACATGTGGGCTCATGCAAAACATTTCTATATCAGCCACATTACAAATGAAAACACACACACACACACACATAAAAAAAAAAAAAAAAAAAAGAAAGAAAAAGAAAGAAAAGTAAGAAAAATACGCTTCATTCTGCCCTCAAAATTCAGCAGCTTTCTCTCTGGGGGCAGGTAGCATTTTTTAATCCTGGGTCCTTTGCAATTGTATTGATCATAGTAGTTAAGTCCTTCACAGATGATCATCATTATAGTACTGCTGTTACTGTGTACACTATTCTCCTGGTTCTGCTCATTTCACTTTGTATCAGATCATGTAAATCTTCCCAATTTTTTCTAAAACTATCCTACTTGACATTTTTTATTACACGATAGTTTTGTATTACTATCATATATCACAACTTGTTCAGCCATTCCAGTTGATGGGCATCCCATCAATTTCCAATTCTTTACAACTAAAAGAGCTACTATAAATATTTTCATACAAATGGATTTTTTTCTTTTTGCATAATCTCTTTGGGCTAAAGACCTAGTCCATTTGAAATGAATATTGTACTTCACACTCTTGTGTCTCACATAATCTTCAACTGGGGCTCTGTAGCTCCTCTTTCATTCAAGAGTAGCTATATTTTAAGTCTTTCAAGTAAAGGCCAATCTTTCCATGGTTTATTACTCTACTCCAGTGAATGGGGCCATTAGTATGTCTATCTCATCTTCCTATCAAGATAACTGGGCAAACCTACTGCCAGGAGAGAATTCTATTAGAATGATAAAATTCACTTATGTACCCACTTTTCATGAACATCAGTTTTCTTTTACTGCATGATATATATGATTAATGACTATTCTTTTGATCAGAGGAGCATAGCATAATAGAGCTGGGAGAAATTTTTAGAGCAAGCTGTAGAGTCCAGGTTTTCATTTATAGCCAAGGAACTAAGACACAAATTGGTTAAGACACACCATTAGTAAAAATCAGTGGCAGAGTTTGAATTCAGTTCTTAACTCCAAGTCCAGAATTCTATCCACTATACCTTCTATCATCAAATTAGAGATTTTCAGACAAACTTGCCACTGAAGGTAAAGTGTCTTGCTCTTGGAAGACTGACCACCATGATATGTCTAGAGAGCATATTGATATAGAAGAACCATGTTAAATTCCCTTTCATACCTACAGACTCCTAAACCTTCCAAGAAACCAATGAATAAGGTAATTGGTGCTTCATTATCGCTAAGATGGTGAGCCTCATGGCCTTCCAGGTGAAAATAGCCTCCTAATTATGCTCACTCTGAAAACTTAAAAAACATCACATTCATTGAATCCTCACCTACCCCTATAATTTTGGACTGGCTAATTACTAAAGGGATGTATTCAATAGAGGGGTACATAATTCAGGAGGTCTTAGATAGATGGAAGCAACAGGATCTACTCTAGAAACTAGTTTATTGGTATAGTTATAGACCCAAAAAGAGGCGTGGAAACCCACACTCTGTAAGAAAGTACTTAACTCAACTCAAAGATTTATGTTTGTTATGGAACTTGATCCTAGAGATTTACAGAAAGAAACAGTTGAGGATCTTCCATTCTACTGGGGGACTAAAATATGTAAATCATGTAATCTCTTTGGACTTCAGTTTCCTCTCCCATAAAATGATGGTATTGGATATGATGATCCCTAAAGCCCCTCTCAGCTCTGAAATTATGATTTTATGGGTTTATGTACACAGAGAAGTAAATAGAAGATAATTGGAGGAGGAGGAAATTACTGAGGGTGGGAGGAAGGGAGAAATCAAGAAAGGCTTCCCATAGGTGCTGTCACCTGAGCTAAATAGTTGATACCTGAGCTGACCCTTGCTAGAAGAACAACTGAGGGAAGATCAGATTTGGGGCATGCAGGATAGACAGCCTTTGTGCAAAATGCCACGTTCAGGCAACAATGAGTAAGCCATATTGGCTTGATTATAGAATGTATGGTGGTTAATAACATAAGTCTGAAAAGGAAGGGTGAAACCAGATTGTAAAGTGCTTTAATGCCAGGTTGTGAAGTTTATGTTTCATCTTTCTCCAGTCTGCATCTACTACTGTTCCTGGTTTTACCTCCATTTCAACCTCTGTTTATTTAACCTCCGTATATCATTTAAACAAGATGCCCTTCCCAGGTTACGCTCATCCCCTTTAATCTCATCACCATGCTTTTAACCCAAGTTGTGACTGAAGCCACCTTGCTCAGCCTCCTCTCCACTCTAATTGGAAAGCTGGGAGCAATGTCTTCCTTTACAGAGGGCAGAAATTGGCCTTCAATGCTCATTCCTCTCTGTATTTGCTACTCTTCCTGGTTTCAACTTTATGGAACAAGATGTCTACTTTCCTTCCACCTTTTGTGTGTTGTCTTCCCCAATCCGACTGTAAACTCCTTGAGGACAGGGACTGTCTTTAAAAAAAAAAAAAGTTAATTGTATCCCTAGCACTTAGCATTGTACCTGTCACATAGTAGGCACTTAATAAATATTTATTGGATTGGATTGGATCCAATAGGGAACTACTGAGCATTTTTTTGAGCAGGGCTGTGACATAGGAATAATTCATAGGTAAACAGTTCTTCAAAGTCTGTAAATCACTTTTACAAATATCTCTGTGGAGTCTTACAACCCCATGTGACATAGGCACTACAGGTATGATTCCCATTTCAAAGATAATGAAACATATTCAGAGACATAATTTTTTTTTCTTTGTGATTAAAGCTTTATATTTTCAAAACACATGCATAGATAATTCTCAACATTCACCCTTGGAAAAACTTGTTCTCCAAACCTTTTCTTCCCTGCCTTCCCTCCATCCCCTACCCCAGATTGCAAGCAGTTCAATATGCTAAACACATGCAATTCTTTTATACATACCTTCACAATTATCATGCTGTACATGAAAAATCAGATCAAAAAGGGGGAAAAATGAGAAAGAAAACAAAAACCAAGCGAACAACAACAAAAAAGATGAAAACACTTATGTTGTGATCCATACTCAGTTACTTTGGGTGTAGATGACTCTCATCATCACAAGACCACTGGACTGGTCTGAATCACCTCATTGTTGAAAAGACCCATGTCCATCAAAATCAATCATCACATAATCCTGCCGTTGCCATCTACAATTTTCTCTTGGTTCCATTCACTTCACTTAGCATCAGTTCATGTAAGTCTCTCCAGGTCTCTCTGAAATCATCCTGCTGATCATTTCTTACAGAATAATAATATTCCATAACATCCATATACAACAATTTATTCAGCCATTCTCCAACTGATGGGCATCCATTCACTTTCTAGTTTCCTGCCACTACAAAGAGGGCTGCCACAAACATTTTTGCACAAGTGGATCCCTTTAAGATCTCTTTGGTACATAAGCCCAGTAGAGATAATGCTGTATCAAAGGGTATGCTCAGTTTGACAGCCCTTTGGACATAGTTCTAAATTGCAGAGACATGATCTGATTCCACTGTGGTCTCATAGCTAATAGGTATAAGAAGTACAATTCCAACCCAAGTCATTATGGTATATTGTCTTCTCTGGTCACACTTGGGATTTAGTGAAATAGATTTGACTGCTAGGTTGAGGACAGATTGGAGGTAAAGAGACTGGAAGTTAGGAAGGCAAATAGAATATTCCATAACCTCCTATCAAGTGATCCATGCAACTTTGGCCAAACCTTTCTGCAACCTTGGACAAATCATCCCACCTCTTTGGACCTCAGCCTGCTGACCTCTAAAATGGGTTGGCAGAATCAAATGATGTTAAAGGTCCCTTCCATTTTGCACCTGTGATCTAATGAGCTGGGCCCCATCTGCCTTTGTAGAGTGTTTGTCTTGGCAGATACCATGCCGTCTGACTCTGAGCTCTGGAGCCTCTCTTAATAAGCTTCACTCCTGCTGCTGACCTTCCTCTTTACTCTGTGGGAGCATTCTTCTGTCAATCCATGTTGATTGCTCCCTGCCCAGTAATCACTGGCAGATTGGCCCTGACCCCACACCTCTAGGCCTGGGGACTGGACAGGGGAAAGGACTACAGCCTCTCTGGAAAAGGCTAGACTTAAGAACCTTGAAGTAAATTATTAATATAATGTTATTCATAAAATGTATTTTATGTATTTTTGTATGTATGCACACACACAAAGATCTATGTATATGTATATGTATATGTATACACTCATATAATAAATATAAACATTAAACACATATAAACATGAATATAAAATATTTTACACATATATGATGCACATACTATATATGTATAGATATATTTTACATTCATATTTATATATATTCATTGTTTGTATTTATTTTATATATTACATATATAATTATGTTACACAGTAACAATATTTTGTGTTGCTTTTTATATACATATATATATATATATATATATGTGTGTGTATATATACACACTTCAAATCCAGCCTTAGATACTTAATAGATGTTTGACTCTGAGCAAGTCACTTAACTCTTAGTTTCCTCATCTGTAAAACGAACTGGAGAAGGAAATTGGAAATCATTCCAGTATCTTTACCAAGAAAACCCCATATGGGGTAATGAACAGTCAGACATGACTAACTACTGAACAACAACAGTGATAATTAGTATATATGCATATAAATATATGTGTGTGTGTGTATATATATATATATATATATATATATATATATATATAAACTTGGACTTGAGGACCCCTAGGAAGTTCTCAAAGTAAATTATGAATATAAAGTGATTTATAAATATAAGATAAATAATATATTTATATACATATGTATATATGCAAATATAAAAATATGTATATACATATGAATACGTGTATATCTACATGCATACCTGTATAGATCTTCATGTGTGTTTGTGTGTATATATATATATATATACACCCATCTACATATGTGTGTGTATATAAACATATATACACCTGCATACAGATAGATAGATAGATAGATTAATTGATAGATAGATAGATAGATAGATAGATGGGTAAATGGATAGACAAGACAGACATATACATACACCCGACCTGTGATTTCACTGGCATCTCCCTGTGCCAGGGTAAATTAGCACCTGCTTTGAAACTTATACTTTTAGAGTTTCTCTGGGGCATAGGAAAGATTAAAGATGGGGGAAAAGTATGTAGTATTAGAGGTATAAGAAGAAAGACAGGGAGTGCTCTGAGATGATGCTAAACCACCAGAAAATGACATAGAAGCCATGGTGCTTTAGATCAAAAGTTCATCCCCAAACAATATTCATTGAATGAGTTTTACTCAAAAAAAAAAAAAATTAAAGGAGAATGGACTACATTACTTTAAAGGTTAATGACTCTCTCGAGCTCCTGTCCGCCCACTTTTAACATCTGTCTCCCAAGTCCTTTCTTTTCAGGGTATGTGAAGGTGATGGCTGCTCCTTCAAACATCTATGATTTCTTCAGTCGTCTCACCCCCCCATCCTCTCTCAACCAATGACAACTGGGTACGTCAGGTCTCTGGGTAAAGCAGAGCTGTGCTCCCTTTCCCTCACCCTTCACCCTCCCACCCCCCATTTCTTATCTTTAATTTTCTCAGAGATCAAAGCCTTCGACTGACAACTCTCCTTAAACCTGGTTTCAGATGGAAATCTGACTGGGGAGTTGGTTGCTGGGTTCTGGCACTGGCTGAGGAGCTAATCGCTTCAATGGTGGGAATGTCTCCTTGAGCAAACTTTTCAGAATTGAGGCTGGGGGAGGGACAAAGGAGCAGAGCCAGGCACAGAGGGCAGGGAATGGTCACAGCAAGGGAAGATAAGATGATATCCGCTAAGGCTCTGTTTACTCCCATTCTCTCTGAGCTACCTTTAAAAAGGATAAAATTATCCCTTAATCTCCTTTATCTCCTTGAATGCTTCTATAAAAGATCTTCTTGACATTTTAGGAAAGGGGGAAAAGAAAGTAAGAAAACATAATATTCAGGGGAAATTGCCAGGTGAAAGAATTTCAGTGAACTTGGCTTTCTGTACTTTAATATTAAAGAAAGTAAGCTGGGCGAGGCAAGAAGGCTGGATTGACAGCAAGCCCCCAACCCCTGGCACGGTACCTCATGGCAAGGGTCTGGGTGACATATTTCTCATCTATCTTGTTCCATGGGGGTGATGCCAGTTACCTTGCAGACATGTCTCACGCTTGGGGAGAGCCCTGATTGATGGTGGCAGGGGGGGCTGCCCATCCTTCCCACTTTGCATTGATTGCTGCTTTGCCTTTTAAAATCCAGCCCGCCTCTCTCTTGGCTTGTTCCCCTCACCTTCCTTCCCAACACACCCTTTGGTCTGAATAAATATGCATCCTTCCTGCCCTCAGCCCTTTATTTAACACCTTTCTCAGTTTTCAACAAACACTGAGTGATGACTTATGAATTAGTTATGAAGGGTGATGCTGGAATGATGTCAAGCGAGGCTGGCTAGCTCAGTAACAGGGAAGAGGGAATTAACTGACTCAGATTCAAAGAACGCCACAGCAGGAGGAGACTTGAAACATTGGATGTTGGGACAAAGCATGTCGAATGTGGGAGCTGGAAGGATCCTTAAACATAGAATGTTGGAACCAGAAGACTTAAACATAGAAAACTGGAACATATAATGGAGAACTGGAAGAGAGGGCAGCTAGGTGGTGCAGTGGATAGAACACCAGCCCTGAAGTCAGGAGGACCTGAGTTCACATCTGATCTCAGACACTTAACACTTCCTAGCTGTGTGACCTAGATGTGTAGCCTGAACTGCCTGAGCAAAAAAAAAAAAAAAAAAAAAAAAAAAAAAAAAAAAAAATGGAAAGGGGCTTTCAAACAGAAAGGGTCAGACATGAAGTGCAGAAATTCGAGGTTAGAAGAGGCCTTCTGGACACAGAATATCCAAAATTTTAAAGGGATTAGAAGATAGAAATTCAGGAGTTGGAGAAACCTTATAAGAGAGGAAAGAATATTAACTTCTCTAGTCCAACTATATATTTTACTTTAAATGAGTAAATTGAGGATTAGAACCCGATTTCTTAAAATGTGGCTCACAACCTCACATTGGGTGTCCTAACTGAAAGTGGGGATTGTGAAATTATGATTTATTATCAGTAAATATTTATTTGTATACCAATTTTATATACCTATATGTCTGGGGGGCACATAAAAATTTCTCTGGTGAAAAGGGATTATGAATAGAAACACACACACACACACACACACACACACACACACACGCTTTGCATTTGTGATTTATTTATTTTTGCTGAGGCAACCTGAGACTTGCCCAGGGTCACACAGCTAGGAATGTTAAGTATCTGAGATCAAATTTGAACTCAGCTCCTCCTGACTTCAGGCTGGTGCTTTATCCACTGCGCCACCTAGCCATCCCATTTGTGATTTATTTTTAACTATTTTATCTATACTTGTATCCCCATTAGAATATAAATTCATTGTGAGTGGAAATCATTTCATTCCTTGTTTTTGTATTCCTGATATCAAGCACAAAGCCTAGCTAGCACATAGTAGGTTCTTATGTTGCTTGACTGACTGAATGGCCAAAATCCCTAGGGAATTCAGATTATATCTTCTGTCTTTCTCCAACTTTATGCTTCTGTTTTCAATTTCACATGCAATCTAGGAGAATAGGAAACAGTGATTAGCCTTTAAAAATTTCAGAAAATAGTATATTGATGTATGTGAATTAATAAAGAATATTAGATACAGAAGTAGGAGAACCCCTGATTTAGAAAGATGAAGTAATTTGTCCAAAGTCTCAAGGGAAGCTAGGGTAGCGCCATAGTATGATGTAAAGTGCCTGACCTCAAGCGAAGAAGACATCTCCCTGAGTTCAAATCTTACTCCAAACACTTAATAGCTATGTGACTCTAAGCAAGTCACATGTGTTTGCCTCAGTTTTGTCATCTGTAAAATGAGCTGAAAAAAAGAAATGGATTTAAACCACTCCAGGATCTTTGCCAAGAAAACTTGAAAAATCAGAGACAACTGAAAAATAAAATGAATAACAACAACTCAATGTCTTAAAGAAGGTGAATGGAAGTGCTGAGATTAAACGCCCAGTATCTTGGTTCCAAATTGAGGGGCTCATTCATTCACAAATCTTCCTCTATTTGTCTTCCTATTGAATAATTACCAAAGTGCACCCTAAATTTAAAAATTGTGGAGGCTATCCTGCTATAAAATGGATAATGGATCTCATGCTCTGACTCCCCTAGAAGTGATAGCTTAATGTCTTGCAGAATGAGAATTCTCTCTACAACCTTTGTAGGGAAAGGAGGACGTGTGCGAGGAGATCAGTTTAAAATAGCAAAAAGTAAAAACTACAAATTCAACTGGAAGAAATGCAGTATTATTATTTTTAAGAATATGTGGTAATTTGATGCTAGTGATTCTGATAGAAGCCTGAAGAAACCACTTTAAAGAAGAGGTTTTTAAAAATAGAGTTAATAGTTTTAATTATTCTATTATAATATGAGCCTTCTGGAGTTTTTGTGAACCTTTTAATCACTTAACTATGGCTAATAATCCCCTATTTAATTTTATTTTTGCTAGCAATTGACTTAGCAAAATATAGCCCTCTAGATAATTCAGAGGTAAACTTCCATTCATTTTATTTCCAAATTTTAATAGAAATTTAAGTAAAGTTTCAATGTATTTGAAAAGGTAGGTCAATATTTTCCACTAGATAGCTATCTTTTTCTCAATCAATCAATCATTCACATGTTTATAATTTATGTCTATTATCTATCATCTACCTATAATCTACTTACATACCTAACTTTATAATTTATCTATGGGCAAGATGGCACAGGATACAGCACTGGACTTGGAATCAGGGAGACTAAACTTCATGGACTCAAATCTGTGAATTTTCTATCTGCATGACGCTGAGCAAGTCACTATTTGCCTCAGTTTTTCATCTGTAAAGTGAAGAGGAGAAGAAATGGAGATCTACCTGAATATTTTTTATCAAAAAAAATCCCAAAATTGGGTCAGGAAAAGTTATAAATGGCTGAAATGACTCAGCAACAATAAACCAAAAAAAAAAATCCTGATTAGTTATGTAAGTATTTATCACATCTATCTTGTCAATCAAAAATTAATCTCAAGGAAGAAGTCATATTATCACTTTGGGAAAGCTTTTCTTGTTGGCTATAATCTTAGAGTTTGGCCACACCACTCAAACTCTACAAGTCTTAAAATCTGGTGATTCTTTCCCTCTAACCTTTTCACCATAATCAGTACTGAAGAAACTTTGAAAATTGCCTGATTTGGTATATAGCCACTGAGCTATATGAACCAGTGAGGCTCAAGAATCTCTCTTCAGCCCAAGGAAGAGGAGGAAAAGGAAAAAGACAGAGAGTCAAAGAGAGACAGAATGACCAGGTGAGTAACTGTGACAAGAAACTACTCTCTCTATAACTTCTCCATACTTAATTTTTTCCATATTGTCTTCCCTATTTGAGTATGATCTCTTTGAGAACAGAGGTTCAGCATTTATTTGTGTCCTCAGAATTTAGTACAGTTCCTGGCACAAGTAAGCTTTTTGATGGATTTTTAAAAGTTATGCTGGTAGTGTAATTAATAGTTAATCTGGGAGATGGGAGAGGGTGAAGTTGGAAAGCCCTATTAAGATATAATTGAAATCATTTTGGCAGGTGATTATGAAAAACTATAGTAGGAAAACGGCAGTGGGAAAAGAGAAAATTGGAATGTTGAAAAGATGGAATAATAGGATCTGGTACCTGGTTGTCAATGAAAAATAAATGGGAGACAAGAACCAAAGGGCATTCCAACTTTACAAAGAGAGGAAATTGACTGGGTCCTTGCTGGTGCTGCTGACAGAAAAGTCAGGAGAAACAAATTATGGGAGAAAGGCAATGGGTTTGGTTTGGGACATGGTGAATTTAAAGTGACAATAAGACATCCACATAGAGGTGTCCTTTAGTCAGATGAAGAAGGAAGCCTAGGGGTAGGGAAAAGAACAGAAATAAGGATAAAGGGAGCATAGGCAGCATTTCCAGATCTTAAATAATGATGCAGTCCTCATCAAAACAATGTAATACTGGTTTTAAAAAATAGAGGAGAGCAGATTAGCAATCAAAAATATAGTCTAGGGTTGAGTATACCCAAGAAGACAAGCTATTCAGGAAAGAACTCCCTACTTAACAGGCATTGCTAGGAAAACTAGAGAGCAGTTTGGCAGGAAAAAAAAAACTATTTTGATCAGCATCTCACACTATATATACATATATTTATTTCCATATACATATATCACACAATATATACATGTATGTATATATACATACATGTATGTATGTGTATGATATATATATATATACATACATATAGACATTTATCATATATAAGTTTTGGGGCAAATCATTTCAATGGCAATACAAATAAAACATTTATTAAATATCTACTATGAACAAATACTGTTTGGTTTGGGGGAAGAATTATTTATTCTGATCTCTTTCTCTCTCCTCTTTCTTTCAATCTCCAGTGTTTAGCATAATGCCTGACACGTAGTAGTTGTTTAATAAATGTTTGCTGGTTAATTGACTGGTGAGCATAGTATAACAATCTTGAAAATGGATCTACAGTTTAAATATAAAAGATAATAATAACAATAAATCAGAGGAGAGCAGAAGGAAGTACCTCTTACAACAATGGTTTGGGAAGAAATTCTATAAACAATTTTAAAAAGGGTCTTAGCCCTCTCAAGTGATCAAAAAAAGAGAAAGTAAACATTTTTATTATATAAACTTCATAACTTTTGAACAATTTCATTGTAACTAGAAAAAATACTCAATTAGGAAAATATCTCCATCAAATTTATCTTATAAAGGTTTGATTATATATATAATATGAAAATGTTGTATGTTGTGTTTTGTATATTAGTTGTGTATATACACATATTTTATATATACATGCACACACATCTCTCTCTATATATCCATAGATAGACAGATAGATAGATACACATATACATATATGGGTATATGTATCTATCTATATCCAGATGGTCCTCAGAGCCACAACCAGGAATTTTTGTATCTGGGACAATTCCAAATGTAGGATGAGGAGAGAATAACTCAAGTATAGTCCAGATCAGAGGAAGAGGAAGAGGAGAGGAGGAGGAGCAAGCCAAGGAGGAAGAGGAAAAGGAAAGAGCGAGAGCATGCAAGTGAGAGAGAGAGAGAGAGAGACAGAGACAGAGAAAAAGAGAGAGAGACAGAGAAACACACAGAGAGAGACAGAGAGACACAGAGACACAGAGAGAGAATAGTCTAGGATCATCAGTTTTGAGATGGAAAGGTGCTTAGAGACCACTGAATCTAAATTTTTCATTTTACAGATGAGAAAACGGAATCAAAGACAGTTGAAATTACTTGCCTAGGGTTACATAGCCATGGAGACTGGGAAAGAAGATCCCAAGAAAGGGGAGCCAGAACTCTAAACCCTTGGGAGAGTGGCCCCAAAGCAATGGTGCAGGATAGTGGAAGAACACAATGAAGGAGGTAGGAAGGAACCTCACCTCTTCCCTAGACATCAGCATCCTGGGACAAAACTCTGATTGACATATGCTAGTTCCTGCTCTAATGGTTTCCAAATTTCATGGTTCTAAGTGTGTTATTGATATAAAGAATACTAAGTAAATAATTAAGTTAAAGTCACTTTAGGGGATGTATTTGTATGTGTGCCCATACGTGTGTTGAGTTGGAGTGGTATATAGCAGTGTACTGTTTCCCTAGAATAGTGGAGCTCTTCTTTGACATTCCTAAGACCCTTCTTCTCCCTCCTACCCCAAGCCCCACTTGCGAGCCCTCTGGCTAGATCTGCATAGAACTTGGACTATTTCTTGAGCAGGATTGCTTTTACCTCATGCTCATCAGGGGAAGAGGTAACCATGGCAACAGGGGTTTAGGTGAATCCACAGCTTTCATGCCAGAGGCCACATGGTGATGCTCTTTATTTTTGTAATAAGTGGCCTAGAGCCACCTGTAGGTTCCCAGTCTGCCTGAGATGAAATCAGTTTGGGCAAGACTCTCTGCCTCTGATGGTTTCCCCCATGACCTAGGACAGTACCTGACAATATTTAAGAACTTAGGTGACAGTGTAAGAAGTTTCAAAAATTTGCCCCTAACTGGGGGAATTGGGAGGTTACCATAGTTACTCAAATAATTGATCTTGCTTAATATCTATAACATACTTAGCATAGTACCTGGGTACATAATAAGCATTTAATAAATGCCAGTTCCCTTTTCTTCTCATTTTCTTTCCCTCCCTCCCTTCCCCCCATCTCTCTTCTCTCCTTCTCTTCCTTCCTCCTTCTCTGTCTCTGTCTCTGTCTCTCGTAATTTATGCCAACAAGGTTTTGTCTTTTGAGATATACAGGACATAAGTTTGGGCAGGATTTGGGGTATTTTAAGTTTCTATCTAAACCACAGCTCATCTGAAAATTCTTTTTTTAAGAAATTCAACTCTTTATTTTTGATTTTTTTTTATAATGTTTGCTCTTTAGCCCTTCTCACTCCTGCTTCAGAAAGTAGAGTTGTTGTTTAGTTGTTTTCAATCATGCCCAACTCTTCATAACCTATTTGGGGTTTTCTTGGAAGACATTGGAGAAGTTTGCTATTTCCTTCTCCAGCTCAATTTTTTGGATGAGAAAACTGAAGTAAATGGGTTAAATGACTTGCACGAGGTCATACATCTAGCTAGTGTCTGAGGCTGAATTTGAACTCAGGTTTTCCTGACTCCCACTTTATCTATTGCACCACCTAGCTGTCCCAAGTTAAATAGAATACAGAAGCTATAATAAAATCCTGTTTGATGGTCATGGGTCTTGAACATTGCCCATAAAACAAGTATCATTGTTCATTTAGAATGGCAAAGGACAGATCTGATCAGTTTAACTTCCTGAGCATTTGCTGGCTGACTAAACTGGAGTATACTATATGGAAAACACTTTATGTATGCCTAGATATGAGTGCACTGATGTGTCTTTTTATGCTGGTTGTTAACCTTCATTCATGAAGAGGACCAAAATGACATCATTAAGTTAGAGTGTCTAACTGTAGTTGATCAGACCAATACAAGTTCAGGATGTTCTGCCACAGGTCAGATACAAATGGTTTCTATAAACATTTGCAGTTACTTTTTAAATTTTATACATCTTGTGATTCTTTTGAGCAAATTCAATTTTGCTTTGCTCATAGAGCACAGCACCTTCACTGATGAATGCATGCCATACTGGGTGGTCCTGATCAGTCTCTCCCATTCATCAATCAATTCTAAAGTTCTTTTTCTTTTCTTTTCTTTTCTTTTTTTTTTGCTGAGGCAATTGGGCTTAAGTGTCTTGCCCAGGTCACACAACTAGGATGTGTTAAATGTCTGAGACCAGATTTGAACTCAGGTCCTCCTGACTTCAGAGCTAGTGCTCTATCCACTGCACCGCTGCCCCTAATTCTAAAGTTCTTAAGAGAGACCTTGAATATGTTCTTACATTGCTTTTCTTCTGACCGCCTTGCCCTGTGTGAGTCTTCCACAAAATAAATTTTTTTTGGCTAGCATCCTTTTGGCATTCAAACACTGTATTCAGCCCAATGGAGTTAGGGTCTCTGCAGTAGAGCTGGAATGCTTGGCTGTTTAATTCAAGAAATGATCACAGTGTTCGTATCTTCCTAGGTGATCTTCAGAATCTTCCTAAGACAATTCAAATGAAAGCGATCCAATTTTGTGGCATGGCACTTGCATAGTATCCAGATTTCACAGGCAAACACAACGAGGTCAGCACAATGACTCTGTGGATCTTCAGTTTTGTAGTCAGTCTAATAGCTCTTCTCTCCCCCACTTTCCTTCAGAACCTCCCAAACACTAAACTAGCTCTGGCAATGCATGTGTCATTCTCATTATCAACGTGGACATTTTGGGAAAGTATACTGCCAAGTTAAGTGAACTTATCCACAGAATTCAAAACTTCCCCATTAGCTATAACTTATGGTTCTGCATATGGATGATGTGGTGCTGGCTGATGGGAGTACCTGTGTTTTCTTGGTGTTAATTGTTGGGCCCAAATTAGCACAAATGGCAGAGAATTGATCCATACTTGTTGCATTACAGCTTTGGAAGCTGCAAACAAAAAATCCTGTACCAACACTCCCTCCACTTTCATTTGGCTTGGAGCCTTTTTCAAGTTGAAGAATTTACCATCAGTGCAGTAGTTGACATTGATGCCATGTTTGTTCTCACTGAAGGTGTTTGACAACATGGCTGAAAACATCACGTTAAAAAGCATGGATTCCAAAAGGAGTGAATGATAGGCTCATGACAATGTGATTGCCACTTGCAGGAAATTGCCATGACACCATCATTAGTGCCTCTTCATGGTAATGTCTTTATAAGTCAATGAGTAGAGGCTATATGCAAATAAGAAAATATACCCTGACAATATACAAAGTAAGATCTTAACTAAGGATGGGCAATAGCTTTTTTTCTTTTTAATTAAAATATTTCAAATTCAAAAGCAGCAAGTTCAAAAGTAATCATGCTATTTTTAAAAAATCCACTTTTACTGAGTTAGCTAAAAGCAAGATTAATTACAATAAACTTTCATTGAGTTCAACAAACAGTGAAATGATTCTATTAAGTTATTTTGGCTTTTTCAACTCAAAACTTTTTTCATTAATTTCATTCTTTTTTAATGTCAGCATTTTAAAGCAATGCTTTAAAGCTATGAATTATAGATTACAAAGGTCTAAGAAGAATAAAAGTTTTATGTTGTCCCAAGAACAATAGAAAGATATGTATTGGGTACGAGAAGATTACAGCATATGACCAAGGATGGATTGCATATGAGGAATAGTATGAAAGTCATGATTATGGATCCAAGTTTTATAACAGGTATCTTAGCAAATCCCAGATGGGAGAGACTTAAATATAAAAAATATCTATCAAAAAGCTAGAAAAGAATAATTAATTAATTTAATTTTTGGAAGAAATTACTTTCCTTTGACTTTGTTTCCATTAACACAAATGAAGGCATTCCTAAGGGGATGTTGTGACTGATTATTAAATTAAAAACTAAATTTATTAAATTAAAAGCCTTAAATAAGGCTTGATTGATCAAATGAATCACTAAAAGATCTACATAAAATGATATGTTAAAAAAGAAAGCTATATTTAAAAAGCATGCAGGAAAATATTTTTGAATATGACATATTTAAAGATTATTTTCTAAAATAAATAAATTGTTCATTTGCAAAGAGAAATCCCAGACCATAGTAAATAAATGGTCAAAAGATATATATATATATATATATATATATATATATAAACAAATTTTAAAAAGAAATACAAATTGATATCAATCATTTGGAAAAAGTTAAAGTGAAAAAATTATCAAAGAGATGCATCTTAAAACAAATTTGAGATACAACTTCACACCCACCAGAATAGGAAAAAAAATAAAAGGCAACAAAACTCTATAGTGGTTGGGTGCTAACAAAATAGTCACACTCATTTGTGGTGAGAAGAATTGAAAACTGCTGGAATCTGGCAGTAAAAAAGATACAACAATTATCAATTCTTTGACTCAATAATTACATTGTTGAGAATATAGCAAAATAAAAACTAATTCAAAGATTTTCATAGTAACATTATTAATAATAGGAAAAAATCCACAATCCTGGAGGCAACATAAATATACAGTAGGAGAATAATTAAATAAGCTATGGCCAATGTATGTAATGGAGCAATAAAATCCAATCAAGATCAACAAGTATGAAACATGGAGAGAAATATAGAAAAAACCTTATAAAATTAGAAAATGTAAAACCAAAGAAAAGAGGGAAAAAGGAGGAAGAATATACAGTAACTGTTTCTAGAGAAAAATTCAGTATAAAGAGTAGCCAAAAGTGGGGCTACAATCTTGTAGTTTTTACTAGTGGAGAGCTCAAAGCCTGGTAGATTTTTCTAAAATGAAGAATTCCATTAGGCTTTCACACCAAGTATGGTGAACTTCTAGGAATTTGGGGCTACCAGGCTTTCTCATGAAACAGCTAGATTGCAAATGGAACAGCTCAAAGTTTCCATATCTATCTGTAGTTAGCCTCTACGCTTCCAGTTTGGGAGAAATAGAGATACTAAGCCTCCAAAAAGTTATTATTAATATTGTTCTCAATGTTATTAATAATATTAATATTATATTGATAATTAATAATGAACATTTATATAGTAGTTTAAAGCTTATAAAGAATTTTTATATATGTTCATCTCATTCCTCACAGCTATTTTGAGAGGAAAGTGTTATTATCTTCATTTCACTCATGAGGACACTGAGGCAGATAGAAATTAAGTGATTCATTCAGGCTCATACAATTAAATAAGTAAATCTGATATAAGATTTGACCCCAGGTCTTCCTAATTTCCTGTCTAGCACACTATGCTCAATACCACCTAGCTAAAATAAGTTTAATTGGCTGTATTTATATTTAATATAAAAAGTATTTTCAAAAAGATATCATCATGCACATGTATAACTTAAAAAGGAAATAGGCTAGCCATGTAACAAAGGGAAGAGATAACACAGGTGGTCGTATAAATATTAGATAAACATTTACAAAATGTTAAAGGATCTGGAGCATGATGGGGAGATTTGTGTGTCGTCCTTAATAGAATTTTGGATTTGAAGTCAGGAGACTGTTTCTAGTTATAATTCCTTTTCTCCTTACTTTAGTCTGCTTGGGAAATGTGGGCAATTGTCTCAGTTGAACTGGTGGTTGCTGCTCTAGTATTGGAAGTATTAAATATTGTGTTACTGGGGTTTTTGTGCATGTGTGTGTGTGTGTGTGGGTAGTTTCTGCCCTAAAATGTTCCTTCCCCCTTTTTGCATCCAACTCCTTCCCACAATGTTCCCAGCCTTAGGTGTCTCTAGTTATCCATAAAACCTTTTCTTAAACACATTCAACAAAGGGTTCTGTTGCTTTAAGCACTGACTAGACAATCTAATTCTACAGCAAATTCTCTTTTAAGTTCCAGCAAAGTACCACATCTGAACATAAAACACTTTGCAAGCCTTAATACATTATATAAATGCCAGCTGTTATTTTTTTCTGTTCTCCAGGGGATTTGTAAAAAGCCGTGGACAAGAATGGCATAGGATGAGAAGGTCTATATAGACTAAGGGGCACTCGCATCAAGTTGATTACAGATCCATCAAAATACTAGTTATTTATGGGAGTCTTAAAGCCCTGTAGCTATACTGTGACGGGTACCACTTGTGTCTGCCAATTTTCAGATGGCTTCAAATGGGCTTGTTTTTGCCTATGCAGCTTCTAACACATATTCATATACGTGAACACACATCCAAGCAATGACTGAAGTCCAAACTATACTGTTCTGTGCTTAGCTAATCAATATCAGTACCAAATGATTATTCAATATTAGTATTTTTAGCCAACATTCAGGACATTCTTTTTTTTCCTTCTTGGGTTTGACTTTTAGATAATTATTGAGATTACCTGGGAAATCAATATATCAATCTATGAGTAATTAGGGTCTACTGCTGTTAGGACTCTGTGTGTGCCTGTGTATATATAGGGAGAGGGGAGGAAGCTAAAGAGACGAGGAGAGAGAGGAAAAAAGAGGGTGAAAAAAGAGAGAGTGAAGGGGCAAGGAGATGAGAGGGGAGAGAGGGGGGAAGAGAAAAGGAGGGAGGGAGGGAAGAAAAGAAAGAGGAAAGGAAGGAGGAAGAGGGAGAGTGAATGCTAGTTGTATTATAAATGATTAAAAAGGAGGTAGGTCCAAAAGAGATTATAGAAAGTTAAGAATGAAGAATAAGGAATAAACAGAACTGGGAGTCTGGAATCAGGTATTTTAGAGTAGAGGAATATTCAATAGGTACCAGAGGTCAGAGAAGATAATGGACTAGAAGTCTGGGGAATCAGATAAAGCTGGAGGATTATAGGGTTTAGAGCTAGAAGGGACCTTGGAGATCATTGAGTTTAATTGACTCTATCTTTTTCTTTTTTCAGTGAGGAACCTAAATCCCAGAGTGGTTCAGTAAGTTACTCAAACTAAAACACATATTAAAAGGACTGAGCTGGGCTTGGGAAAGTGTCATAGATCCAACATTCAGGAAGCAGTCATTAAACATATATTAAGTGGCTAATATATTCATAAAACTGCTAATGTGCTGCCCAATTGGCCCGGTCTAGGTCCAGCAATGAACAAGTAAGGAGTCATAAGGCATCCTTATTGACATCACTTGACTTCTCTTGGCCTCAGTTTCCCTTTCTGCCCAAGGAGGCTAAAAATAATAAATAGGCGCCAAACCAGTCAGTAGACAAATAGTCCCATTAGCAAAGTAGCTGAATCATAAATCTAGTTCTGAAAACAACATACAAACCATGGAGCTGAGATTGCTCAGAAGAACAGTCAGTCATTTCAAGCACCATGGATTCATTTGTAGACACTTACTGTAAATTAGGCTATATCGACTCAGTCAATTCATACTCTAAGCTTTGTGCCCCTTTATGCCCCTGTGTGCTCAGATGATAGGGCACTCAGAAAAATAGCAACTTAAGAAAATGGTCCATTAATCAGATAGGGGACCATATCTCTTCAGCTGTGTGTGTAGGGGTGAGGTGAGGATTGGAGGAGGGCAGCACTGGGATCCAGAGTCCTCCTATGTTCTTGTTTCAAAGGCTGAGAGCAGTAAGCAGGTACCCCGGCTTTAATTCCCAGTCAAATGTTCTTGTGGAGCTCCAAGCTGTCAGAGCTTCCCCTAGCTCTCTCCCTCCCGTGTATAGTCACCAGCCTCCTGTTCAAGACTCAGCTAATTCACTCACCTTGTTGCGTGCTCGACTGTTCTGACTTAACACTCATTCACAAACTGCTCCAAGTGTTATCTTCACAGACCTTAGAGTTCGTGTTGGTCCTCACACCTTCCCTAATGTGAGTGCAAAGTATATATTGTGATGTTTCCTTTCGCTGACATTCTCAGACTGCAGGGGCAAGAAGTGGAGGTGTGCCCTGGGAATTCAAACAATTCATGCTGTAAAAAACACTCAATTTGGCCGCAATTTGAGTTATATAATTAAAGATGATTTAAGCTGTTCAGGGGTAAAAAAAAATGTGCTGTGATCTTACATAGGAAGGGAGAGGAGGTGACAATGTCCCCTTCCATCGAAGGAGCGACACTGAGCTTATTTTGCATCATAGACACCTTCTCCAATACGAATATCTAATATATATTCTGGCATTTCTTTACTATTCCAGAGGCAATTTAACAGTTACAGCCAACCACAAAAAAGGGGGAAATTTAGCAGTCACAGCCAAATTGTAAGTGCTCTTTGCCTTCCACGGATAGCTGTTTTCTTTTATTCTGGCATTCTCAAACTATCTAACACTACCAGCAGGGACAGCAAGGTTTGTAGACTCAGGAAACAGTGTGAGAAAAAAATGCTGGGAGTCCAGGCAAAATCAGGAGAGTAGGGATTAGATCTCAGACTTGGATTTAGGGGACAGATACAGCTGCAAACTCCCAGATCCCTTGTATAGGCTAATGACATTTATTTGATTCCTATTGGAAGGAGGAACCAGTCTCAGTCTGATTTAAGGCTGGGAGCCAGAGGGTAATTAGAAGCACTGGAATGAGGTTATGAGTGTGTGGTAGGGTCCTGACAATTGGAGGAGCCAATCCTAGCTTTGCATGTTCCTCGAGAAGCAGAGAACCTGGCCTGCCTCTCAGTCAACTCTCCTTCAACTAGCAAACAATAGTACTGACCACTTTAATGGAAATGTCTTTATTTCCCTGGGCTAGAGAGAGAAAGCAGGCATTTCTCATTCTGCCAGGGAGTCCATTTCCAAATCAATTTCGCCTCCAGCTGTCATTGGGAGGCTGACATTGCCTATGATTAACCACTAGCTGTTTACTTACTAGTTCAAGTCTTCTTCCTCCCTAACGTTTCCCTTTCCATGGGTCCTCTAGCATCCAGAGGCTGTGGATGAGCAGAGTATATCCTTTAGCTCTTCTCTTTTCCTCTGCGGGTTCACATTAAAAAGGGAAAGTTTTCTCTATAGCAGAGGGAAAGTATTCTACCCTAGAATGACTTTTCAACCAACTTTTAATCCATCTCCATCTCATTCAAACTTTCATGCCTGAATGTCCTTGCAGGGCCAATTGCCTCCTGGATTCATATTCTCACTTTGGGAAGTGGATTATTTTCCTCAGTGTCTGAGCTCAATTTGACAGAAATGTACTGATCCAGGGGAGAGAAAGAAAGTAGGAGAGAGGAGAGGATGAGTTCTTCCAGCATCCTCCAAAAGGACATTAAGGTGGAAGAGAAATAAATCGAGAGGACGTTTTCAGATTTTCCCAACATCTATGATTACCGTTATTTTCCAATATAATATACAGGGACGCACATTTAGGGTCATAGATCATAGATATATAACGAGAAGGTGATCTCATAGGTCATCCACTTCAAATCTCTGTTTTTACAAGTGAAGAAACTGAGGTCCAAGGAAATTGTTATTTGCTTCAGTGTCACAAAGAACTAGAAAGAAGTCACATCATCTACAGGGAAAGGATATGGTTTGGCCAAGAATATTCAGAAATGCAAATGATAATATCCATCTCCTTTTACAGAAAAGGAGACTGAGGGTCAGAGATGCTTTGAATTGATCAAGGTCACACAAGGAGAAAAAAAGCATTATTTGAACACAGGTCATTTGAGTTCATTTTTATTCCCCTTTCCCACTTTATCCATGCTGGGTCCCAAAGAATATAATGTAATGGGAAAAGACCCTGGACTCTTCCATTTGAAATGCCTGGGCTCAAGTTTCTTCTCTGGTTATCTCTTCTCTCTCTCCCTCTCGGTTATCTCTTCTCTTCTCTTCTCTTCTCTTCTCTTCTCTTCTCTTCTCTTCTCTTCTCTTCTCTTCTCTTCTCTTCTCTTCTCTTCTCTTCTCTTCTCTCTCTCTCTCTCTCTCTCTCTCTCTCTCTCTATATATATATATATATATATATATATATATCATTATTTGATGGTTCTTGTCATTTTATTGATGCACAAACTAACTATTTAGTCTCTTCAGCAGTGTCAGTTGCTTCTTAGCAACCTTAGTATCTTCTTTAACTGCTTTTTAGCAGAGGCTCAAGAACTCATTGAAAGAGGTCTGGTGGAATTACCCAATAAGTATATGGTTACTAATATATATATATATATATATATATATATATATATATTTTTTTTTTTTTCCCTTGGATTGAATTGGATGGGGCTTCTTTTGAAAGGAATCAGGTAGACATTCCTAGGGCTTGCTGACAGTTCAGGCTCTAAAGTCGAGGCATAAACATCAGGAGATGTCTTTGCAACATCTGGATGATGAATTTTTGGTACATGTCCATCCAGATGTTTATGCAGCCAAGAAATATGCTGCAACTAAAAATATCATAAAAATAGCTTCAAACCCCAGAAACAGACTTAGAAGAGAGAATTTGGTGCAGAGGCAACGGGAGTGTCTGAATTAGATATGAGGGAGAGGTGTCTGATCTTAAGTCTGTGTCGACATGATGCCTACTGGCTGGATTAAAAAAAAAGAATCTGTTCAACATCCCCCCCAAATACTGAATGTTTTATCTACATGATACCACATGTCTGGCTATTAGGAAATCAAGATTTCCAACAAAATGCTTCTGCCTTCATTCAAAGGTTTGACATGGTGTTGATATGATATTAGGACCATGGTAGAAAGGACCAGAGATATATGGGGAATCTTCTTCCCCAGAGACCCCCAAGTAGGATTAATCTAGTCCTGTCTGGAGCAAGGGAGTAGATGACATAATTACTTAAGTCAGACTTGTGGCATAAGAAGAGAGAGTCCTGGTTTTGGAGAGAAGTGAGACCCCAGTTCACATTTTATCCCTGTCACTAGCTATGTGACTGTGAAAAAATCCCCAAATCCCTCTGAGTTACAGTTTCTTCATTTATAAAATAAGGATAATAATAACTACAGTGTTTACTTCATCATGTTATGTAGAATATCAAGAATATAGTCCTGTGTTCAGGGGCTTTGTGTTGGGTTTGCATGGACCAGATTGGGTCTTAGGATCTTTCCTCTAAAAACATTTTTTATTCCTGGCTCTGGAGGGTAAAGTGAGGCAAGTGACTTTGCACAGCCCTCCCTCATTTAAATCCACTTCACTTGCATGACATGGCATTACATCCCAGATGTTAAGATCTTCTTCCAAAATGAAGAACAAACAACAGCAACACACTAGATTTCCCATAGAAATATCAAAATTTAGATTATAGAGGATGATAGATTTAGAACTAAGAGAAAGTTCAGAGGCCAGTTAGTCCAATCTCCTCCTTTTACAGGTGAGGAAACAGATCCAAACTTGCCCGAGGTTATTTGGGCAATGGAGATAGGATTTGAATGTGAGTCTTCTGATTCAACATCTAGCACTCTTTCCACTATGTGAGGTTGTCTCTATCACATTTAAGAGTTCTCAGTTCCCATGCAAGTATTCAGCTGACAAAACATTAAATGTAGAACAAATTTTGTTTAACCCAGGAATAACAAATACAAAAACAAAAATCAAATTACTGACACTTTGAATAATCAAGAGAATTTCTTTCACTTATTTTTGATGATTCTCTGACTTTAGATTGGTTTAGCCAATCTTTTAGACTTAGCCCGTTATTCTGGGTCTCATTCTCTTCAATCCAGTCCAACTGAATGGATGAACATGGGACTGCTAGACAGTCAACCAACATTCAGTCTACATAACTAACAGCATCAGAGAAAGAATATGTCTGGGTTGTTTCTTCGTGTGGTCTGGGCCATTCCTTCCCTTTGTGTCTTTTCCCTCTCCCTCAGGAGAGCTCCTCAGCAGTATCTGTATCCACTCCCTGAGGAGTTTATTGCTTTGTTTTTCATTCTGTTTCAATATGATGCCAATTTCTCCATGTGTCTGATTCCCAGGGATGTAGATCCTAGGGGTAAGCCTTTTTCCAGGGAACTTGGTGATGTCCTTGCTTAGCTTCTTCGCCTTCAGTGTTCCTCTATCTAACCTCAGTTTTAAAGGCCAGAGGCATTTATAGCTCAGCTTTGGGAGCTAGCCCTGAATTTGAGTCAGTGGATTGAGTTAAGGCTTCATCCATGATACAATGAAAACTCAGAACAAAGGGAATTTATGTCATGTCTAGGGAATTCATAACTTGTCAAGCAGTGACAAATGGGAGGAGAGGAACAAGGTATGAGATAATGTAAGTGTAAATCTTAACAGGCTATATAAATGTCAGCTATTACTATTATTAAGATCAGTTCTGACCCTTTGGAATCATGGTTTTAAATTATCTGTCCAGACAGAGCAAAGTACTAAAAAATGACCAGGTTTGGAAACCTATCTGGAGACCCTGAAGCCCTTGAAGCTATCCTGGGAGGGGGGACAGAAACTTTCATTGACCTTCTGATGAGGTGGCTGGCCAGCCCATCACATAGCAGTATCTACTTATTCAGGGAAGGGACAAATGGGATCAAATGTTTGGAGCCATGGGTTTCCTATTGGCATGAGTTTTCTACTAAGGTAATCATCTTTAAGACAATATATTTGCCAATGCCTTTTCAGGTATCCTAGCACTGAGATAGACATAATGGACAGCATAAGAAAAGCAGAAAAACATGGTCTTTGATTTGGATGAGCTTAAAGTCTTTAAAGAAATGATTATTTTGTTCTTCTTTGAGAGGAGGAAAAAATATAATTTGGATTAATGCTGTATTGTCTGACAATGTCATTAAATTGGTGAGTACATTCAAAGTATCAGATTTTCTCTTTCTGTGATGGAAAGATCAGTCACCTGATGCAGAAAGAACATATAGGAAGTCAAAGGTCCAAGGTTTTAATCATGGTTCTGCCACTAATTCTCTGTTTGACATGGGGAAAGTCACTTCCACTTTCCATATCTGAATAATTCAATGACCAAGCAAAATTCCAGAGGACTAGTGATATAGTAGCTATTTTCCTTACTGAGGTGCTAACTCAAGATGTAGAAGGAGACATACAGCTTTAGATATGGTCATTGTGGGGAATTTCTTTAGATTATGTCTATTTGTTACAAGGATTTCTCATTGTACATTCTCAGAGTCTATCTCTCTGTCTCTCTCTCTCATTCTCTCTCTGTCTCTGTCTCTTTTTCTCTCTTACACACATACACACACACACACACACATACCCTAAGGGAGAGAGAAAAAAATAACTATTCTTTAATAGAAAAAAAAACTTCAAATTATCTTGAAACTTCTATCCATTCTTATCCACTAAGGAATGAAAAAGAACAAGTCTAGCACCACCAGCCCACTCCCAGCTTTTCCATGATAACTCTTCAGATTGACAACCATCATATTTCCTATCTCATCTCCTCCCCCTCCCACTCCCTATCTTTTCTTTTTCTGGAAAAACATCCACAGTTCCTTCAATGGATCCTCATGTACTCATAAGCATTATGTATGTATCATTTATTAAGGTCCAAGCCTTATCCTAAGTGATAGAGTTTCATAAATGTCCCAAACATAGTTCCTACTCTCAAAGAATAACCTGTCTAATGGGGGAATCTCCAGCCCTTCATTTTCTTGATCATTCTCTTCTGGATTCTAACCAGAACTTTGTGGACCTCTTACCTCTGAATTATTTTCAATTAAATTTAAGTCAATTCAAATAAACAAAGATTTATTAAGCTCTCCTCATAGTTGAGGTTCTCTATAGGACTTTATTTACTGGGGTGGAGGACGGGTGCAGAGTAGGAGGTATAGGACATTTAGTGAGGTTATTCTTTTTTTCCCCTGAGGCAATTGGGGTTAAGTGACTTGTCCAGGGTCACACAGCTAGGAAGAAGTGTTAAGTGTCTGAGGTCATATTTGAATTCAGGTCCTCCTGACTTCAGGGCTGGTGCTCTACCCATTGTGCCACCTAGTTGCCCTTCATGAGGTTAATCTTGACTCAGGGAGAAGGAACTCATCATGCACATCGTACAAAAGACCTTTACTTGCAAGAGTTAAAATCTGCTTCAAGGACTGGAGAAGAATTAAGACAGCCTTGTTGTACCCATTCCATTTCCCCCTCCCTCAGATATTATGTCTAGACACTAAGTGTTAGGAAAAGCTCTCCAGCATACAATGAAGGGAGTTGTGCTGCAATCCAAATGAAGAAATGGAAATTGGTGGAAAGGCAACTTGGAGGCAAAAGTCAGCCTGTTCAAGTCAAGTGACATACCCAAGAGTGGGTAGACAAGAAAAGGAACTGCAAATGGAGCATTAGCATAAATTGGAGAATCACAAAGTCAGACCAGGCTAAAAGCCCAGAGCTCTTTAATGACAGTTTTCTGAGCTCACTAAGGGTTTGAGGCTAGCAGCTTCCTGTTCTTTCTTCTTAAAAAAAAAAAAAAGCCTAGCTCCCAAGCACTAGGGTGAGTGTGATAAAGTGGAAAGCATCATCTCTTATTGTCTAGTCATTTATTTCACTTATATTTGACTCTTCATGACCCCATTGGGAGCTTTCTTGGTAAAGATGCCATTTTCTTCTTGAGGAATAAAAGAATGAGGCAAACAGAATGAAGTGATTATGCCTGGATTTGAACTCAGGTTTGCCTGATTCCAACCTGGATCTCAATGCACTTTATTAGCTAGCTGTCCCGAATTTGTAATACAAAGAGCAAATGACCTAAGGTCTCAAGACGTTCCATTTTCTGGCCAGGGATGGCTGTGTCCCATAATTTCTCTGAAATCAGAATTACAGTCCGTGCTCATCAACCTATTTCTTACCTTTCTGCTTCAGGCTGAAAAAAAAAAAGACAAGCCTTCACTCAGTTTCCGAGCTCTGAAGCCTGTGTTGCTGCTTTTGCTGGGGAACTGGGACACTGGAATTGCTATTCACGATTACACCTGCATTCTAGCCACCTTCCTCTCAATTATTCACTGACAGAATTTCTCAATCAAAGGTCCTCCAAAGGCAGGGGAGATGTTTTCTACCCTTGCCTGCCGGGAGAGTCACTGGGTTTCACCAATTGAGGGGGACAGGGGAACATAATGAGATCCTGAAGACTCCCAGAAGCTTCCGGGCGTGAGGTTTAAATAGAAACCATCGAGCTTTCAGGGAGTTATTTTTGGCTGATGTTTGGGACGCTAGACCAAGAGGCAAAGGGAGGAATTTGGAGCTATCCAATCCAACAAACCTGCACTGAGCACCTGATAAGTGCAGGGCGAGATGCTGAACAGATGCACCTGATTAGAATAGCTACCACGTATGTAGCGATTTAGGATTTACAAAAAGCATTTCAAATGTTATCTTATTTAATAATAGATGATAAGACAGTGTTCATGAAGCAGCATGAGGTAAAGAATAAAGAACTCAGTCAGTAAATAAGCATTTATGAAGCACTTATTATGTGCCAGGTAGAGAACTAAGAGTTAGGGAAAGACGAAAACAGTCCTTGCCCTCAAAAAGCTTACACTCTAACAGGTGACTTGTCCAAGGTCACACAACAAAGGAGGAACAACAACATTCTAACAGGAGATAACATGTAAATGACAAGATACCTATAAGATATATGAAAATGAATTAATTAATTTCATAGAAGAAAGCATGAGCTGGTTTGGAGAGAGGAGGCAAGAAAGACTGAGGGAGGCTTCCTAAAGAAGATAGAATTGAGTTAGAGTCTAAAAAAGGAAGCCAGGGAAGTTAAGATGCTCAGGTGAAAAGGAAGAACATTCCTCTCATTAGAGATAACCAATGGAAAAACATGGATTTTGGGACACAAGTAAGTCAGTGAAATGGGATCACAGTGTGTGGAGGGGAGTAAGCTTTAAGAAGACCAGAAAGGTAAGAAGGATATAGGTTATGAAGTACTTTAAAATCCAACCAGAGGATATTAGATCTGCTTCTAGAGGTAATAGCGAACCTTGGGGGGTTATGAAAAGGGGAATGGAGTGATCAGACCTGCATTTTAGAAAATTCCTTTTGTCAGCTGAGTGGAAGAAAGAGTGAAGTGAGAAGATACTGAAGACAGGGAGAGCAATTAAGAAACTACTGCAATGTAGGAAGATGCATATAAATGAAAAGGAACTGTTAAGAAGAAGAGGCAAAGGGGCAAAAGATGGTGAGTGGATTTGAACTCTGGAATCAGGAAGAAGTGAATTCAAATGTTGCCTCAGATACATACTAGCTGTGTGATTCTGGACAAGTGACTTAATCCTGATTGCTAGGAGATGGAGAAAAGAAGGAGGAGGAGGGAAGGAGGAGGGGAAGGGGAAAGGGGAGGGGAAGGGGAAAGGGGAGAAGGAAGAAGAAAGAAGAGGGGAAGAGGAAAGGGGAGGAAAAGGAGGAGGAAGGAGAAGAGGGGAAAGGGAAGGGAGAAGGGAAGGGGAAGAGGGGGAAGGGGAGGAGGAGGAAAAGGAGAAGAGGAAGAAGAAGAAGAGCAAGAACAAGAAGAACAAGAACAACAACAAGAGATTAAAAGGAATCACTGAAGGATAGGAAGATAAGATAGTGGGGGAAATAGGGCAAAAATGAGGAATAACAGGTAGCCTCACAATATGAGAAGGAAGCAAGGAAGACTCCTAGATGGTTGGATGGACTCCCTGAAGAGAGTTTTTAGGAAGGTAAAGACAGGAGTAGCTCTGGAGGGCCAGGCAGGATGGGCTGTGATCTATGCTCAAGGAGAGAACAATTAAATCCCTAAGATTATATATTCATTGGAGTTTTAAGGCAAACAAACCTCCAAGGCTTGTTTCAAGATTCAAATAAGACTATGAATGTAAAGTGCTGTGTAAATAAAAATGTTGGGGCTGACAATGATAATGATGCTAACACTTATTTTGATATAAATTCAATGTTGACTTTCTTCATAACAATTCGGTGAGGTGATGGAAACTAACCCACAAGCATTTATCAAGCTCCTACCATGTACTAGGCACTGGAAATAAAAAGAAAAAAAATGAAATGGTCTCTTCCCTCAAGGTAGTGATATCCTATGGGGGAAACAGTAGCTCAGTCACAAGTGGTGTTTATGCTTCCAAAAAATTCTGGTGCCCCAGGCCACTAAAGTAATAGCAGAAAATTGCATTTTATAGTGAAAAGAGGGTAATATTCAGAGGTATATGGAAGATCTGAACTCAAATTCTAGATCTCATCCACCACCTGTGCCCACCTTGAACGAACCGTTGGACAACTCTAAGTCTCAGTTTCTTTCTTTTTTTCTTTTTTCTTTTTTTTTTATTTAATAGCCTTTTATTTACAGGTTATATGTATGGGTAACTTTACAGCATTAACAATTGCCAAACCTCTTGTTCCAATTTTTCACCTCTTACCCTCCCCCCCTCCCCCAGATGGCAGGATGTAAGTCTCAGTTTCCTTATTTATACTGAATGGAGTGAATTCTGGGATGTCTTCTAGAATTAATTAAATCCATGAACCTACAATTCTATGAACCAGGATGGATTGGAATGGCCTTTGAAATCATTTAAATCATTCTTCCTCCTACCTGATTCTTAATCTCTCATCCTGGGATCCTGTGCTGCTTCTCTTGATGTATGTTCTCCATGGTGGGTCTAGCCCAGACCCACTGCACCACTGCTCTCCAGGCACCTTGTGCCAGGCTGCCACCTGTGTGGGCAGGCTCCATGCTCAAACACTGCTTTCCTGTGATAGTTTTGGGAATACCCACAGATCATTCCACCACTCCTGGAAATGGCATACCAGTCCAATGCATCACCATGCCACTAACTCAAGCCTTGATTGCCACTGCCTCCCTCAGTCTCTGATTGGAGATTTGAAGGGTAGAGAACCAAACTCAATGTTTGT
This sequence comes from Sarcophilus harrisii, assembly GCF_902635505.1. Taxonomy (NCBI): domain Eukaryota; kingdom Metazoa; phylum Chordata; class Mammalia; order Dasyuromorphia; family Dasyuridae; genus Sarcophilus; species Sarcophilus harrisii. The sequence continues at coordinate 552,449,741 of NC_045428.1, forward strand.
GTATGCAGTATCTAGGAGAGTGCCTGAAATATATCAAGGGACCTAAATGTTTATTGGAAAGAATTAGATCAAATACCTCAGGGTTCTATTCATTATCTGTCTGACTTTTCAGTTCAAATATCCTTCCCTGGTTATCATTCTTTTAAATGTCCTGTCTTAGGGGTTGTGGTTGCTTTTATATTGGTATCTTTAGCGCTTTACACAATATCTGGCACTTAGTTGGTGCTTGATAAATGCTTATTTATTTTCTTTCTTTTATTCAAATATCAATAATCCAAGGGCTATGGTTTCAACTTTTGTGATTTTACTAAATCCAATATTTTCCCTTCTATCTTCACTGCTTCCCCCCTGGGTCAAGTCTCTTTTTGTCACTTTTCACCTAGAGGATTGTCACAGCTTCCTAATCTAGCACCTTGCCTTCAAACCTTAACTTCCACTATATTTTGCTCATACTTTCTAATGGTCAGAGGATCTCAAGATCCTCTTGTCCTTTCATCTATCCTGTACCTAACCAACAAATGCTTTGCCCAGCTTTTGCCTAAAGATCTTCACTGATGGGGGCTTCCCATCACTTGGAGCTGTGAGACAGCTCTCATTGTTAGAAAGCTTTTCCTGACATCATTCTGAATTGACCTTTCTCACAGCTTCAACCCACTGCTTGTGGAGGACAAATATAATCTCTATTCCTGTGACAATCTTTTGAAGATGGAACCATGATGCAACCTCCCCCACAAGTCTTCTGGGTCAAACACTCCCAGTTCCTTCAAAGGATTTATATATAACAGAAACTCAAAGCCTTCCACCATCTTGATCACCTTCCTTAGTGAACTCTCCAGTTTATCAATGCTGTTCCAACATCAGTAGGAACAGTTAGATGGCTCTGTGGATAGAGTTATGGGCCTGAAGTAAAAATTATTCTTTTTTAATCTAACCTCAGCTATTTACTAGCTGGATGACCCTGGACAAGTCACTTAATTCTGTTTGTTTTAGTTTCCTCATTTGTAAACTGAACTAGAGAAGGAAATGAAGAGTAAGATATAACTGAAAGACAACTAAACGACAACAAAAATATTATCTATTATTATCATGTTATTATTCTTATAGCAAATAGCTATTATTATCATAGCTAATATTATCTTCATTATTAGCAGTTCATGTAATGGATGATAAATGAATGAAGCTTAACGTGAAGAAATTGTCAGATTCTATAGATTTGCCCTCCCTAAACTAAGAAATAAACCTGAGTATACAGAAAAAAAAGGGGGGGTATGTAGAATGAGACTGAACAACAATATACGGTGCTCTAAACTGAACCAAAGCCCATGTGTCAGGTCTCTTGTGAAGGAGGAATTTGACTTACAAAGAAAAAAATCTAGACTACTAGACTTGGATCCAAGGAAGCTTAGGTTCAAAGCTATTGCTTCTTAGCTGTATGTTCCTAGACGGGTCATTTAGCCTCAGTTTGCTTTTTTGTAAAATGAAATAATTTTATTAGATTTAAGATGGTATCTGAAGTCCCACTTAGCCCTAAATCTATGATCCTATGATTTGTTCTAGTCTTAGAGGGTAAGGCTAGGAGAATTGGGGATGGAATAGGAGTAGAAAATAACAAGTATTAAAAGGAAATTTCCTAATTTGATTTGTTCCCAGGTGGAATAAGCTGCCTTGAGATTTAGAGACGAGCATAGCACTGGAAGTTTTCAAGTAAGGCTGGATGACCATTTCTCAGAGCTATTAAAGAGAGGCTTCCTGTTCAGGTGTGGCTTGAATTCAATGACCTCTGCCTTTTTTGATGCTGACTGCCACTCTGGTAACATACTGCCACAGAGTACCTATTTTTATTGGGAGCCATCCATTAGTGACCGCTTCCTTCCTTTTCCTTCGCCTCCTCCATCCTGTTCCCCTGAGGCCAAAACAGGGCATGTATTCTTAGCTACTTTGCTGAGATGTGATCTCCCTTTAGCAGAGATGGAGAGGATGCTGCTGGAAATCCCCAGAGCCCAGTGAACTCAGCTCAGAAATGCCAAGTTATCCTCAGAAAAGATCCCCATAGTTCCCATACAAAGAGAACTAAAGTAATTACCCAGTGGCCTCCAACCTCATGAAACAACCCTGATGACTCCTTCCCAAATGCTCTCTCCCTTAGAAGGGTTTTTAAAAAAGACCTAGGCTCCACATCTACACTTCCTAACAGTTTGCTATTTTTTAAGTGAATGTGGTCTATTTGTATTTATCCTGTAGTCCTGTGGCTATCTGCTTCTGAGTAGTAGCTGGATTAGCATGCTAGAGAGAAAGGTGTACTGAAGGGAACATCTTTTTATGAGAGATAATGAGAAGAAATGGGCAGCTTGTAGCACAGTAGATAAAGAAATGGGACAGAAATCAGAAGACTCCTTGAATTCAAATCCAGTCTCAGACACTTGGTAGCTGTATTATTGGAGACAATTTACTTTATCCTGTTTGCCTCTATTTCCTCATCTGTAAACAAGTTGGAAAAGGAAATAGCAAACCGCTGTAGTATCTTTGCCAAAAAATGCCCCCAAAGAGGTCACAGAGTCAGACACAACTAAAAATGATTAAACAACAAACAAATGAGAAATAGAAAGTGTATCTAACCTAGAGATGAGGATCTTTGAATCGGGATGAAAAAAGAAAACAATTACATTTTAATTTTAATTAACTTTTAATTGAAATTGATCATTTCCTTCAATTACAAAAATAGGTGACAAAACATTATTCTAAATAGGACATGCCTAGGCTTTATCAGATTTTCTATGGGAACATGAAGTGAAAGGGAAAAGAATAAGCATTAGGAATAAGCACCTTTCATGTACCAAGACTTTTATGGTTATTTTCTCATTTGATCCTCTCAACAACCCTATGATATAAGGGCTATTATTATGCTCATTTTACAGATGAAGAAACTGAGGCAAACAAAATTGAAGTGATTCAGACCAGATTTGAATTGATTCTCCCTAAAACTAGGACCAGCACTCTATATAAACATAAATATATATAAAAATATATAAACATATTTTATATGACATATAAAAGGTAAAGAACATTCATTTTTATTTTACAGAGGGAGAAACTGAGGCTTAGAAAGGTAACATGAATAGTACAAAGTTACATGGGTAATTATGAAAGATCTAAGTTTAGAACCTAGGTTCTTTGAGCATCAGGTTGGAAACAAACCAAGGATCTAACATTGCTTTAGAACCAAGCATTAATTAAGCACCTACCACATGGCAATTTCTCTAATTTTGCACATCTTTCTTTCCTTGTGGTTTTGTTCATATGGACTATTCATACCCAATCTGTGACAGAGCATTCTGAGCTTATATTGGTCTGATCAGTCAAAAGTGGACACAATATAACTGGACTCTAACATAGTAATGACATTTTTGGTCCTCTTAGAGAATGAAGCACAACAACCAAGCAGCTACATGGCAACCATTATGGCTAGGCTCCAAGCACAAAAATAAAAAATATAAATGGGCCAATACTGTCTATTCTAATGTTGGAAGTCAGGATTTGGGTTATGACATGTACAGTTGAATAAATACAAACTATATAAGAATTAAATATGAAGTTATTTGGGGACAGAGGAAGTAGGTGGAGAAAAAACAAATGGAGGAATAAAGAACAGCTTTTTCAAAAGTGACCCTTAACCAGTATCTGATGATGAAGCTAGGAATTCCAAGATGTAGAGGTATGAAGAAAGAGTAAACCAAACTTGGGAGGTGACAGGAGAGCATCTACGGCTAAGACAAGGAGGAGGAAGATGGATTTTATAGAAAAGGGAATAGAAAGTATGCCAGTAAATTTAGAAAGTAGATTGCATGAATGGAGTTCATGATAAGTCCTTTAGGAAATGGAGGATTTAATCACAGAATTAGAGCTAGGAGAGATCATCTAATCCAGCGATATCAAATTGCAATAGAAATCGGACCACTGAACCACATATAACAATTCCTATAAGTGAATATTGATGTAGAAACCACATATTATCATTATCTATATTTTATTATTTTTAAATTATATTTTTATTTTTTGAAAATTTTAACCTGATTTAGTCCCCACTCAGGAGCCTTGGGATGCATATTTGATAGCTCTAATCTAAACAACCCCTCTCATTTTTCAGATGAGAAACTGGAACCTAGAGGGATTACAGCCCAAGATCAGATAGTAATATTAGTCAAGTAAGTGTCTCTCCTCCAAAATAAAGTTTGTTTTTTATCCTAAAGGTCATATAAACCAAAGAAATTTCTTTACCAGAAAAGTGACATTATTGGACCAGATGATCCTAGGTGAATCATTTGTCTTCAGTTCCTCTCCTATAAAATGGAGATAATTTTCCCATTAGCAATGTCATGGGCATATTTGGAGAACTGTGGTTTGTAAAGTGCTACATACATATAAGTTGTCCTTATGATGTCTGTTCTTTTCAACAGAGTAGAATAGCCACAACAGGGGCAAAGAGGAGAATTAAGAGATAGAGGGAAATGGAGTAGTTTTGTGGGATTATTAAGGAAGGGAGACAGAGGGTAAAAATAGTGGGAAAAAATAGGGAGAAGATGCCAAGGTGGAAAGTACAGGATCAGTGCCTCTTTTTTTGTTGCAGCTAGTTCAAGCCCAGGCTCAAACTGGGGTAAAATACCACAACTCTGGAATCAGATGGGTAGGCCCAAATCCCCACTCTGACACCAACTCTAATGTATTTCTAAAATCCTTCTTGAGCTCAAACATTCTCATTTCTAAGGTTCCTCCCATTCCCTCTCCTCTTCTCATTGAAGAGACTGAATAAAGTCAACATCAGTCTAGAGTTGGAGTCAGAAAGACATTACATTAAAACCCTACGGTTGACTTTTAGAAGTAGTCTGGTTCAGTAGAGAGAGTACTAGCTCAAGACTTAGATGATCTATATTCAAGTCCTGCCACTGGTGTTTATTATTATTATTTTTATTTAATAGCCTTTTATTTACAGGTTATATGTATGGGTAACTTTACAGCATTGACAATTGCCAAACCTCTTGTTCCAATTTTTCCCCTCCTTCCCCCCACTCTCTCCCCCAGATGGCAGGATGACCAGTAGATGTTAAATATATTAAAATATAAATTAGGTACACAATAAGTATACATGACCAAACCGTTATTTTGCTGTACAAAAAGAATCGGACTCTGAAATATTGGACAATTAGCCTGTGAAGGAAATCAAAAATGCAAGTGGACAAAAATATAGGGATTGGGAATTCAATGTAATGGTTTTTAGTCATCTCCCAGAATTCTTTCGCTGGGCATAACTGGTTGAGTTCATTACTGCTCCATTGGAACTGATTTGGTTGATCTCATTGCTGAGGATGACCAGGTCCATCAAAACTGGTCATCATACAGTATTGTTGCTGAAGTATATAATGATCTCTTGGGCCTGTTCGTTTCACTCAGCATCAGTTCGTGTAAGTCTCTCCAGGCCTTTCTGAAATCATCCTGTTGGTCATTTCTTACAGAACAATAATATTCCATAATATTCATATGCCACAATTTATTCAGCCATTCTCCAATTGATGGGCATACTCAGTTTCCAGTTTCTAGCCACTACAAACAGGGCTGCCACAAACATTTCGGCACATACAGGTCCCTTTCCCTTCTTTAGTATCTCTTTGGGATATAAGCCCAATAGTAACACTGTTGGATCAAAGGGTATGCACAGTTTGATAACTTTTTGAGCATAGTTCCAAATTGCTCAAGTTGAGTAATTTCCCTGAGCCTCAGTTTCCTCCGTTGTTTGGGAGGAACTTCAATGATTCTACGAGAGTAGCTGAATAATGATAGACAAATCACTTAACTTCT